>NC_072790.1:182452396-187494896 GCF_028583425.1 Eublepharis macularius
GCGGTACCTCCTCGAAGGCCACCGGATCGGGTACCTCCTCAGGAACCGGTGAACCCAGATGGGGAGAAGGTGTGCGGGGGATCTCGATCACCTCCTCCGTCAGAACCGAGCGCGGCGAACGATGGCGGTGCACCTTCTTAGGCTTCTTGACCGGCGGTACCGACGAGGCCCTCGGAACCGACGTTCCTCCGGAAGACGGGCTCGTTGTGGAACTCCGCCGCTTAGACACCTTGCTCGAAGACGACTTCTTCGGAACCGATGCGGCCCTCTTCGGATCCGACATTGGACTCGGCACCACTAGTCTCGTCTCGGAGTCGGACACCCTCGGATCCGATCGAGACTCAGAGGCGCTTCGGGGCGGTCTCACCGAACCCTGCGCCAGAGAGGCGGCTCTTGACGCCGCAGCGCTCGTCGGCCTGGATCTTGCTGCCGACTTCGCAGAAGCCACTGAGCCCACTCGTGAACGTTTCTCAGCAGAGGGGCTAGGGCTGGCCTTGGGGGAAGGCAACGGGGTACCCTCGGACATGACCTTCTGCCACAGGGAGGAGTTCAACCGGGCCTTGCGCTCTTGCCGGGCCTTGTTGGTAAAGCCCTGGCATATTTTACAGGCTGGGACATTGTGGGTCTCCCCGAGATAAAACAGGCACAGTTCATGGCCATCGGTTTGGGCCATCTTAGTGTGGCACTGGAGGCAATGTTTGAAGAGCGCCTTTGAGGCCATCTTCAGGGGCACGCAAAAAAGAAGGGTCAAACAGTCCGAGTCGTATTTACCGAGGCCGAGTCAAGTCCAAATCAGTAAGCGAAAGAATAGTCCGTAGTCCGAAGTCCAGATTCAAGCCAAAAGATCAATCCAAGTCAAAAGACACACCAAAAGCACAGAGCAACAAAGCTCACATTCTCTCCAAGTGGCGGCAAGAAGAGAACTGAGGGAAGGGGCTGTTGGTCGCTGGAGGAGCATGTGACCGTTTGGGCGGGAAAACGGTCGCTGAGGCGCGTGACAAACGGCCCCTTCGGAGCTATAGAAGCTATAGAAAATTCTCTGGCGGCTGGCCTGCACCTGCGCAGTCCACATGTGTGGAGGCACAGAAGAACGAAGATGAACAATAACTGCACTTATATACCACTCTTCTAGACAGATTAGTGCCCCACTCAGAGTGGAAATACATGTTATGAATTACCCTGGGATGCTCAAGTGCAGGATTTTATGTGTGGTCCTCAATTCACTTGCGGGCTGTGTCTTGCTCGACACGCATGCTGCTTTCACAGGAGCTACCTTTTTGTGATTGCATTTGCAAGTGAGTACAAGTTGGGAGGGCAGAGTTCCAATTCAGCTCTGTTTTTGCAGAGAGAACTCTCAAGAATGGACACTGTAGAGTAGGTACTTTAGGTTCATCTGACTTGCCAATCTGCATTTCTTTAAGGTGTGAGAAAGTGTCAAGATCTGCATTTCAATGAATGGATGTGAGAGGTGGGGGAAACTGGGAATTTGGCAGTTGTGAACAGCCTGGGATACTTTTAGCAGTTGAGGAGGAACTGATATCAAACAGGTGAATGTACTCATGCGGAGCAAATTGAAGTGTGACCGTGTGAACGAGTACATGGGAAGTTGGAGGGGGGACACATGAAATGAGGTAAACTTGAGCATTCCTAGGTACTTCATAATGTGTATTTCCACCGTCAGAGCAGTGAACAAAGTCAATGTTACTATTATCCCCACAATATAGCTGGGGCTGAGAGGAGTGACCTACTCAAGGCCACCTGCCAAGCTCATGGAATAGTGGAATTCAAACCAGCACAGTTATGATTTGCAAGCCAACCACTTAAGCACTATGCTACAGCAAATCTCTTTCAGGTTTTTTCAGCTTTGGATGTGGGTTCAGAATTGAAACAGCCTTGGTCACCCTGGTTGATTGCCTATGCCAGAAGATGGATAGGGAGAGTACAACCTTGCTGATTCTGCAAGATCATTAAGGGGCTGTCAATATCATTGACCATGATATCCTTCCTGCAGGAATGGGACTGGTTGGTACTTTACTTTTGTGGGTGAGCTCAAGGGAGAGCACCAAAAGTGATGTTGGAGAATTCCACCCCCTCCCCCCACAATCTAATATATATAGTTCCCATCTACATAAAACTGCTAGGAAAGGCCATTTAAATATTTACAGTATCACCAATATGTAGTTGAAACACTGCTCTGTATTTCTTTCTCCCAGCTTGTAGGAGGCTGTCAAAACTGATCTGAATGCAATAATGGATTGGACGTAGCTGTGAACGAGCTCAAGCTTAATACAAATACAATGGAAATTCTATGTGGTTGGTGCTTCAGCTAGTCTGGGAAATAGGATAAACTTGTTTTGGAAGTCATAACACTGATTCCATTAAGAATCAGGTAGACAGCCTGGGGGTGCTCCTGAATCCATTGCTCCATCTGGATGCTCAGATCCCAACAGTGACTAGGAACATCTTTTACCAGCTTAGGCTGATGTATAAATTGTGTGCTGACCCAGAAAAAAATGTCTTAGCTTTCCACCTTTCCCTTGGAGCTCAAAGCAGTTTACATTACAATTCTATATTAAAACCATCCATACTAAAATGAAACAGCATTAAACACCAGCATATGCTCAGAGCCCTGCTTTAGATGGGGCTGTCTTTGAAGAGTTTGAACAGATTACTGACTAAAGCCCACAAGATGAAGCATATAACTCCAATACTTTTTCATCTGCATTTATTGCCTATACATTTTGGGGCCCAATTCAAAGTGATGGTGTTGATCTTTAAAGCCCCCAAAACATTCTAGGACTGGATTATCTTAAAGCCTTAGTGGCTTAGACTGACTTGGTTTTTCCTTTCCACCTCCCTTTCCTTTGTGATTGAGTATCTTCATGATTTGACTTCTGTTGAGTGTATTTGATAATCATGCTGTGCATCTAATTTATTTATTTACTTTATTTTTACCCCACCTTTCTCCCCGGTGAGGACACAAAGTAACTAACATAGTTCTCCTCGCCTCTATTTTATCTTCACAACAAGCCTATGAGGTGGTTAGGGTAAGATGGTGTGACTGGTCCAAGGTCACCCAGCTAGCTTCCATGGAACAGTGACGATTTGAACCTGGACCTCCCAGATCCTAGTGCGTTACTCTAACCACTATTCATTGTTGTTTAATTAGGGTTTTTTTGTTTTAATAATTTGTTTGCTAATCATATTAGATTTTTAAAATATGTCTAAATCTCTTCAGTATTTTCCCCTAATTATTCTTTATTGTTATTGCTGGTTCTCAATGCTTTCTTAGAATGCTTTATAAACTTTTTAAGTGTCCCCATTTCGATGACACAGAACATGCTGCATAAAGTGTGAGTCATCCTGCCCTTCCACACCTTGGTCAGCATCCCACAGTTTAAAAGCTGCTCCACATCTCCCCCCCCGCCCAATTTAAACCATCAAAAGTACACTATTGAGCACTTCTAGAAGAACTGGGGGGGGTTAGTCTCCTCAAACCCAATTATTATTACTTATCACTCAGATATACCTAGGATGGTCTAGAGAAAATTATTTCACACAAACAGAAATATAAGGTGCCAGATTGTTCACCTACCTGCCACAAGTTTGGCACTTTGCCTTTCAGCAGTGAGTTATAAATCTGTTCTAGTTCTGTGGTGAACATTATCTTGCCTTTGGTACCTTGCTGAAGTTCATGTAATGACTGAATTATTAAGGATAATAAATGATTAAACTGGTCAATCTCCTGATGCAAGACAATTATCAAAGGAGTACTGATAAAAAACCCAGGTCCTAGGATGAGAGAAAATATCCACAAGTTATCAGCCAGAAAAACAGTGTTTCATACCTGTAACTGTTGTTCATCTAGGTCTTCCGTGCAGGCACACATGGGACTGTGCACCTGCCGACTTCGGAGATTTTTACAGCTCAGAACCACTAGGGGGTGCCCCTGCCTCTTACTGCGCATGCGCGGTCATCTTTTCCCGCTGAAAAACGGCTCCTAAGAGGCGGGGCGCCCCCGACGTACCCTCAGATCCTCTTTCGCCACCGACTGCAAGGTAAGTACCAAGAGAATTAGCGAGGAAGGAGGGAGGATATGTGTGCCTGCACGGAAGACCTAGATGAACAACAGTTACAGGTATGAAACACTGTTTTTCATCTGCGGTCTTCCTGTGCAGTTCCACATGGGAGATTTCAAAGCTTAAATACCTGGGTGGTAGGTAGAGATGCATTATGACAGGAAGATCGACTGTCTCTTTCCTGTTTAGGACGTCCAAGGCATAGTGTCTCACAAACGTATCCGCAGATGCCCAAGTCGCAGCTTTGCAGATGTCTTGCAATGGAACACCTCACAGGAGGGCTACCGAAGACGCTTGAGACCTAGTAGAGTGAGCATGTATCTCCAAAGGGCAAGGTAAGTTAGCACTTTTATAACATAACAAAATAGCCTGCACCACCCAATGGGCCAAAGTCTGAGAATTGGCTCTCATACCCTTCTTAGGGCCCGCAAAACAAACAAAAAGATGGGAATCTTTCCGGAAGGGTTTCACCCTATCCAAATAAAAAAGGAGAGCCCTACGGACATCTAAAGTATGAATGGACCTTTCAACATCAGACGTATAATCCTTAAAGAATACGGGTAAAGAAATTTCCTGCGCTAAATGAAATTTCGACACCACCTTGGGTAAAAACTCTATTTTTGTTCTTAAGACCACCTTATCCGGATGAATACCCAAGTAAGGGGGGTCGCAGGAGAGAGCTGCCAGCTCACCCACCCTTCTGGCAGATGTGACAGCTACAAGGAAGGCCACCTTAAATGAAAGCAGATTTAGAGGGCAAGTAGCCAACGGTTCAAAGGATTTGGAAAGGAGCTTCACCAATACCAGAGGCAGTGACCACTGAGGGACTAACACCCTCACCGGGGAGAACAAATTATTGAGCCCCTTCAAAAATAATTTAGACGTATAGTGGGGAAAAACAGTCTTTCGATCAACTGGAGGATGAAAGGCCGAGATCGCAGCCATGTATACTTTAACAGAGGAATTGGATAGGCCAGATTGCTTAAGTCCCCACAAAAAGTCCAAGACCTCAGAAAGGGAGGAGGCTAAGGGATTGACTCCTCTAACCTCACACCATTCAGTAAATGTGTTCCATTTCAGGGAGTATGATTGTCGAGTGGATAAGCGACGGGCATTTTGGAGGACGTGCACCACCCCCTCAGAGAAACCCCCTCCTGAAGAATCAGCCACGCCGTCAGTCTGAGTGTATGAACTCTGTGATGAAATACCCCCCGAAATGACAGCAGGTCTGGCCGCTCTGGAAACCGATGCATTTGACTGTGCAGTCTCAGCAGGGCATGAAACCACGGCTGCCGTGGCCAATACAGGGTAATCAATATGGTTGACGCCTTGTCCATGTGAATCTTGGATATCACTGTGGCTAACAGCGAGAACGGGGGAAACATGTAGAACAGGTGACCTGACCAAGTTAACTGAAACACGTCCCCAAGAGATTTGAGGCCGACACCTCCACTGGAACAGTACTGGGGAGTCTTGTAGTTCTCCTCCGAGGCGAAGAGGTCTAACTCTGGGGTCCCCCATTCTGAAAAGACCGGACATAAATACTTGTCGTGAAGAGACCACTCATGGGTGTCACCCCCCAACCTGCTAAGGCGATCAGCTGTGACATTGTCTACACCCGGAATGTGGACAGCTATTAGCCAGACAGAGTGGTCAACAGCCCACTCCTAAATCTTCATCGCCTCTGTGCATAAGGACCGAGACATCGTGCCCCCTTGCTTATTTAAATAAAACATAGTTGTGGTGTTATCCGTAAGGATTTGTACTGTCGTATTGTATATTAGATCAGAAAACGAAATTAGGGCATAATAAACTGCACGCAATTCAAGAAGGTTAATGTGTTCCTCACACTCCAATTCATCCCACAAACCATGAGCATACAAACCCTGACAGTGAGCACCCCACCCTAGGGTAGAAGCATCAGTAGTGACTGAAAGGTCTGGTTGTTTATAACCAAAACCCACGCCCCCAAGAAGGTTAGAGTCTTGTAACCACCATTCCAGAGACAAGAGAACCTTGCGAGGAACACTAAGCTTTTTCCTTTGGGAGTCCCTATCAGGGAAAAAGGCTCTAGAAAACCACAATTGAAGCGGTCTCATCTTCAGTCTCGCTAGAGATATCACCGCCGTAGTGGCGGCCATATAGCCCAAAAGAACTTGAATAAGTCTGGCCGTTTGGAACCTACACCTCTTGAACCTTCTGATAAGAGCCTTAATCTTATCAGCCCTGTCCAGGGGCAAAAAGCCTGCATTCTGAGAACCATCAATAATGGCCCCAATGAATTGGATGACCTTAGTCGGGGCAAGCTTCAACTTCTTTTGATTCACAAATAACCCCAACTTTAGGCAGGTAGTCAAAGTGACTGAAATCTGATTGGTAACATCCCTTTCGGACTGCCCAACAATCAGCCAGTCATCAAGATAGGGAAAGACACAGCAGCCCTGAGTTCTAAGGAAGGCAATCACAACCGCCATACACTTAGTGAAAACTCTGGGAGCTGTGGACAAACCAAAAGGGAGGATACGGTACTGGAAAACCCGAGTACCATAGGTAAAACGAAGAAACTTCCTATGCTCAGGGAAAATGGAGATGTGGAAGTATGCATCTTTAAGGTCTAAGACCCCAAACCACGAATTAGAGGGTAGCAGGGTCAAGACCATTTGCAGAGTGGTCATTTTGAATTTCCGAACCTTTATAGACCTGTTCAATTTTCGAAGATCCAGGATGGGGCGAAGACCCCCATCCTTCTTGTCCACCACAAAAAGGTTCAAGTAAAAACCAAGGAGGGAAGAAGAAGAGGGCACTTCTTCAATAGCCCCCTTCAACAATAACGCTGATAACTCTGAGACCACCCCTGGCTGGGGCGTCTGAGAGGAAAAAACAGGGAGCGAGAGACTAGGCCACTGAACAAACTCAATTTTATATCCAACATTAACTACTTTCAACACCCAACCGTCTGAAGTAATATTACACAATTCAGTAAAGAAAAAGGACAGCCTGTCCCCAAAGTAGGGGTCAGGTCCCTGTGATTGTCAGAATTGTTTCTGTGCATGTCCCAAATCTTTGGGTTGATGCTGATTATTGCTTTGCCTGTTCTTAGTGCCCTGCCTCCTCCTCTGAAAGGTAGGTTGTGGGCTCTGGTACTGATGTTGAGGTTGGAACCCGTACCCATAATAAGGGTGGTATCGTTGTTGCAGGTTCCTATTGTAGGGCTTGTATTGAGGGTGACCAGGCTGGTGTTGATGCACGCCATAAGATCGAGCCGTCAGCCTGTCTTTACGCTTCTTTGATAGGTATTCATCTGTTCTATCAGAGAACAGGTTCTGCCCTTCGAAGGGGATATCTTCCACTTTAGCCCGTGTATCCATGGGTAAGGCAGTGGTCCTCAACCAAGCGAACCTTCTCAACACCAGAGTGGATAAGAGTGCCCTTTCGGAGGTGTCAGCCATATTTCTGCTCACCGTAATCTGGTGCCTTGACAATCGAACAGCCTCCTCTTGTATAACTCAAAGGAAGACCCTTTGGTCCTCCGGCAGGTGAGGCACAAATGTGGCCACCTTCGTCCATAACAGTAGCTGGTAGGCGGCCATCATAGTGGCATAATTGGCTATTTTAATGCCAAATGCTGTAGATGTATAGACCTTCCTGGCCAGGGAGTCGATCTTTCTACTGTCTTTATCTGACAGGACTGACAAAGAGCCTTGCTTGGATTTCACCTGCATATCTTCCGTCACAAGGGAAGACGGAGGTGGGTGAAGAGAGAGAAATGGACATTGTTCATCCTTGATTCTGTATAGATTCTCAATCATCTTATTAGTCGCAGGGGTCAAACCAGGTTTTAGGTTCAAACGAGACAAAAGTTCCACGAAGCCTTCAATCAGGAAAGGCAATTGTTGGAGTCGACCCAGCATACATATGTTTTAGGATCTTATCCTTTGATCGTGGTTCCAAGGAAGCCACTTCGATTTCAAAGGCTTTCACCATCCTTTGGAGCAGTTTGTTGTAAGCACGGAAATCTTCCTTTGGAGATGCTTCCTCCGCCAGTCCAATCGCTCCATCCGGCGATTCCGATGGTGGAGAATCATAAGATTTACCATAGGCAAGGTAATCATCATATTCAGTGTCAGAAAAACCCGGGGCCTGTCTGGATCCCCCTCTGGAACCAGCATGTAGGGACGGTGAGCGCGAGTGCCTCCTAATTCCCCGTTCGGAACCATAGGATCCCTCTCTGTAATAGTGACGCCCGCCTGAGTACAGACTGTATCTGTCGGAGCGGCGAGATCTCGAACGGCCCCTGTCAGTCCGAGAAGAGCGGGAAGACCAGGAGTCACGGGAAGGTGAGCGGGGTATCCCCGATGGAGTCGGAGGTTTCTCGATCATAATCACATCAGATTCCCAGGACCTATCAGACGCCGGAGTCCGCCTAGGTGAAGACACGTCCCCGGCTCCACAATGGCCTTTAGAGGGAAGTTCGGGTTCGGAAGCACCCTGCTGAACTTGTTGAGGGGTGATAACACTCTCCAAAACCTGTTTGTCAGATTTGGAAGACAGATGCTTCCTCTTCTTCTTCTTTTTCTTTTCCATACTCGCCTCCACCAGGCCCGATGGATGTTTCGGATCCGAGGATTTACCTGAAGTATTCGGATGGTCCAGTATTGATCCACTCCGAGAAGTTCTCGGTTCCGTTGGAGCTACGGAGCTTTCTCTCCTAGTCTGGACACCCGCCATGGAACCAGACGGTTCCGATGCAGGCCTCGACTCCGAAATCGGATCCGACGGAGTGGGAGTAGTTGGAATTGAGGAGCTCCGAACCAACCGTGTCGGGCTCGGGGGCCTCGTAACAGTCGATGCAGGAGACTGGCAGGGATGTGGCGACTTCTCCGAAGATTTTGAAGTCGGAGTGGTGGATCTTCCCAGCACGGGGGATTTGCCCTGTACAGGTAGGTCAGTCACTGCCATCGTGCGTCGCCATAAATACGCTTGAAGCCTCCCCGATTTCTCTGCCCTGGCCTTCGGTGTGAAGGTGCGGCAGTACTTACAAGCCTGTGGGTTGTGGGTTTCTCCCAAACAATACAGGCACTCAGAATGACCGTCCGATTTGGTCATTTTACGATCACAAGTAGAACATCTTTTGAACAACGCTTTATCCGACATCTTCAGGAATTTGAAGAAATAAATGCTTTCCGAAGAGCAGAGCCAGCAAGAACCGCTCAAGTCGGCGGCAAAAGAGGAACTGAGGGTACGTCGGGGGCGCCCCGCTTCTTAGGAGCCGTTTTTCGGCGGGAAAAGACGGCCGCGCATGCGCAGTAAGAGGCGAGGGCGCCCCCTAGTGGTTCTGAGCTGTAAAAATCTCCGAAGTCAGCAGGCCTGCGTGTGCGCAGTCCCATGTGGGACTGCACAGGAAGACCGCAGATGAACTTTTAATTCTTACAAGGAAGGCCCTACTGTTGTGCTGTAGAGCTTAACCCTAACCCTAACCCTAACCCACCCCCAAAAGCAGAAAACGTCTTTTTATTTGCAGAGGAATCATTTGGATGTTTTCTCCCAAGTTTAAGAATGTCTTGGGTTAGCCCTGTCTGACAGCAGAGTTATTCATTCTGCATTTTCCTAATTGTTCATCTAAATTACATCTTATGATAACATCTGTGTTGTACAAAACTGAAGGGAACAATCTGTTTTTATCTTGTATAATGGAGTCATGTAAAAGTGCCAGTTCATAAAAAACATCACCTTTATGTAGCCATGAATACAGCATCCCTGACACTGTTCTAAGGTGCTCACTTGTCCCACTCCCCCTCTCCAACTCAACTCACAGCCTTTCAGCTCCAAGTTATTCCAATGCTAGTTTAGTGCTACAAGTTATAGTGCTGCGCCTCTGTCAGGATCCTGCATACTAAATCCCAGAACCATATTGATAATGAATGCTTTCTAACATGTGTGGAAATCATTGAACAGCATAGGCCTTTGGACAGTTTCATATTTTTTAAAAAAGCCTTAACCCCCTCCACCACTAGTCATATAGTTTGCTTATACTATCTTCTAGATAATGTTCATTTTAATTGTATATTATATGCATTACAGCTCTGACCTTTTGCAGCATTCTTAAGAGCAGCCCAAATGGGGCCTGACAGAAAGCTACCAAGAGTTGTTGTACTTTCAGTTTTCGATGCCAGTCCTATATCCTCAACAGTCAGTGGTAACCGTATTAGAATGTCAGATGCTATGTCCAATACTATTTCATCCTGGGTTTTTCCAGCACTAGAAGAAAAAAACCAAAAGTTAATGTTAAAATAATCACTGTAAAAACATCACATTAATCCCTTGCTCTTTCATATCTTATTACCCATAGTTCCCTAGAAAAGAAACACACCTAGATTATCTGAGTGTGATTTTGCTCACATGAAAGTATAATGTACTGAATGTTGATATTCCCATGTGAATGGTTACAATACAAGATAATTTTTGAACGCCTGAATATATTTATATGATAAATATGTAGATACAAATAGAGAGAAGGTAAGATAATTTTAAATTGATTCTCTATAAATCTGTTTTTTATAATATTTATATTTTTAAGGGGGAAATTGGGGGAGGGAAACAAATTCATTATAACTGTATTAATTGACTATGGGAAAGGTGTGTTCTGCTATTTTGATTTAAAACAGTCTGTTTTAATAATCTGTGAAAGGGGGGAGAAATATTTGCTTCAGCTAATTAATTATCTCATATAATTATTGATTAATAAGTCTTTTTAATGTTATTGTAAAAATCAATTGATATCTATTTCATTATTTAGAAGTTAATCATTACTGCATATTGCTTATTCAATACACATACTTAAACAAACATTTAGAATTAATAATTGGATATTGATATGTTATTACCCTGTATTAAGTTACTGTTGGTTATTTTTCTCTACTGATACTGGATTGCTATATATCTTATCTATTGTAGTTCAATTTTTTTTTGTAATATTAGTGGTTGTTATTCTACATCAAGTTATATAACCAAGTTGTTGTTAAGGTACATTCTTAAAGTTCTGTGATAATGCATTTGAACCATAACATAATCTCTCTTTATGTGCGAGGTTTTAATAATCCAATAAAAAGAAAATTAATCTTAACAAATTTGGCTAAGCTAAAGCCAGATGTTACACTTCTTCAGGAAACTCACTCTCCACAAATAGCGATGAACTGAAAGCTAATTGGATTCAGTTTCAATACCATACCAAAGGGTCCTCAAAAATTTAATTTAATTTAATTTAATTTATTATATTTATATTCCGCCCTCCCCGCTTTCGCAGGCTCAGGGCGGATAACAAAAACCCATGGTGTATCAATTCTAATCTCAAAACTAGTATGTTTTCAGCACAAAGCAACATTAAAGGATTCACAAGGTAGATTTTTATTCATAAAAGGATCAATAGAAGACCAAATTTTAAGGTTTGCTGCAATATACACTCCTAATAACAATCTACTCCCCCCCACTCACCACCTAGATATATCTGGCCAGTTTCTTCTTACGCTCCATGCATCTGATGAAGAGAACTGTGGTTCTCAAAAGCTTATGCTACAGTAAAGTTGTTTAGTCTTAAAGGTGCTACTGGACTCTTTACTATTTTGCTATTACAGACTAACATGGCTAACTCCTTTGTACTAGTGATGAAGGGCAGTTGCAGCTCCAGAGGCTCCTCCTGTGAACCAGTGATCATATAGGCTACAGACTTCAGAAAGGGAAGAACCTGGTTGCTGCCAACCACCTCCCTCTAGCTTTCTGAGACCTTCATCGGGGATGGGACATTAGTGACATTGGTTGTGTTGGGCTTGGAATGTGAATAATTCCGAAATCCTAAACAAACCCGTGACCTGAATCCCAAAACAGTACTGGGTGATCCAAATACCCCCAAATTCTAGTTTTTGTGCTCTCCCCAACATCTGAATCCAAAAATACCATTTCCCCCCAGGTGCACAATCCTTCACGACCTATTATATAACTTTCATGTGAATTTCTGAAATACAGCAGCCATTTTCCAAGATGGTGACCAAATCATCTTGGCAATCTACATTTTCTTTTAGAAGCACTTTTTTGCTTTGCCACTAATTCCCCTCAAATGTCTCAACAATATTTTCCAGAGGCTTGGGTGGAGGTGGGGATGTTCTGACCAGTTTATGAGGTTTCCAACAATCTGAAACCAATTCAATATTGATAGTGCATTTTCTTTTAATATTATTAAGATTTCAAATAGACTGCCCACCCAAATGTCATGTAGGTTTTGAAAATCTGAAGAATTATGAGACTGATGGAGAGGGAGGTTAGCTACAAGAAACAGTACACAAAAGAAGGGGTGGGCAACTGGGTTGTCACAATATTCTAGAATGAGAAAAAGAAAATTCCTATCACTTACCTGGTTATGAAAGTACCTGTGAGAATCTTCGGCTGTGTACTTGCAATTGCATCAACAAACATCTGAGCCTGAGATTTTAAGAATGCTCTTTCAGCACATGGATGCATTCCAAAAAGTTCTGCAGAATCAGCCTCTGGGAGAGTTCGTAGATAGGCTCTACAGTCTTTTAAAGTATCGGCTTCAGAAACAGGCCGATATACCTGCAGAATGAATAATGCTTGTTTACAAGGTAAGTTAGAGCAAAATCATAATCAATCTGCCACTTTTTGCCTTCTCCCCACACACTTTCCCAAAAAAGAACATTTGAAACACAGTGGTCTGATACTCAAGATAGGTCAGAAATTATTCTGTCTCAAGCGCATTCTAACAAGATATGCCCTTCCTTCTTTAGCACCCAAATGTGCCTCAAAGAGGCACTAAACTCAGATGAAGATGAAATGATGGTTTCCACCAAGCCGCACAACAGATCAGTAGGGTATGCCTTCCTTTCTCTGAGACTCTCTACATGAGACATCTTACATGGAGACACTCACGTGTAGGGATACGCAGTGTTAGCTGGGAAGTATAGTTTTAAAAGATAGAGCCAAAGGCTCCGTCAATTTCACCTTTCTGTAGGGAGGTAGTTTAGAAAGACAGAGAAAGCGGAGATTGCTCCTCAGATGGTTTGTATATTTCATCTTTGCCTCCCCAAAGGCCAATGGTTTTGTTATCATTCACAGGAGGAAGGAATTCTTGAATGATCGGATGTCCAAAAGCAGTGTTCCCATCCAGGTAGGGTTAACCCCTAATCAAAAAGAGCTACCTTATTTTTGCAAAATCCTGCACCCAAAGGACACATCAGCCTAAGCAACTGAAGTGATTTTATAATGCCTGACAAAAGTGAAGGTAGACACCAACACTATTGCTTTATAACTATCTTGAAGAGAAATTCTGGTCTCAAGTACCATTGATATAACTGCAATTTTGATGAAATGGACCACTCTTGTGTCCTGCTAGAGATGTGGTTTGGTTTGCAGTCCCCTGAAAAGTTGACTGTGTTCTATCTGTGGTAGAAATACTTAATAATTTTTAATCTCTTCTAAATGAATCAATTAGACAATGAACAAGGCCCAAGCAACCCTATATATAATAAGGATTATAAAGTGGTATTGGAAAATATTGAACAAATAAACATCCTTCTTACACAGTCTCTAGTATAAGCAAAATTCTCTTCCAATAAAGAAGGATTACAAAATTTTTTCAGAATGCTAAGCAAGCATCGGCGATCCCAGTCATCAGTTATACGGCCTCCATATACTACTTCTCCAGCTGAATAACATAATGCTGCCCAAGGAACATCTTCTTGCTTCTCAAGAAGTATCTCCATCATCCGTATTGAAACCTTGGGGGGGAATTAGGAAAAGGATTTACAATTTCAACAATTTCAAATAAGTACTCCTGTACTTATTTCTTGACCTCAGAATTGTTTTGCATACCAGATATTTTTTACAGCAGAATCCAGAATAACTTTAAACCCATTTTAGTCCTCATAGTTTCCACCCAGGCTCACGTGTTTAGATTCTACTTACTCTCTCTTCCAAACCTCACACCAATCAAATTCAAACCCCCAAAGCATTTACTTCCCTCACAGCCCCAAGCCGCCACCACCCTAACCAATCCTGAACCAGCATATTCATTATATATACTTCATTTTCCACAGCCACAGTAGCTGGATTGCATTGACACCCAGGCATTACACAGGCAGATAATGGTTTTCTGACCCTGCAGTTATGCAGTTATTGCAGTTATGTCAATGGTATTTGAGACCAGAATTTCTCTTTAAGATAGTTACAAGTATTGAAGGTATGAGTGGTCTGGAGCCTGCATACCATGGCTCCTCATTGTTCTAGCTTCTAGTTACATGGAAGAGTTGAAGCAAATCCAGAATATATTTTTAAAGTATTGCTATGTTGCTACTGAATTTTAATTAGAGAATTATTTAAATTGCAGCCTCTTCCCCTTACCTCCAGATCTGAAAAATTAAATTCATATGGAATATTCCAGCCCAGAGCTCCATATTTCTTTCTTTCATGGACGACAGCATTAAAAAAACACAGACTAAACAATAGCCTTTTCCATGAAGGCCCGCAGGTAGACTTGTTGAATATAAGTTCTGTTACCTCTCCAGTACCACTTATGCCAAATGTTTGAAGCAATTTTCCCTTCAGTCCTTGTGGGGATTCAATCACTATCTTTAAATAATAAGCAGATAATTTATTAATACAACACATATGTGTTGGCAAGATAAATAGCACTTTTACTAGCAGTGCAATCTAAGAACACTTTCCTGGGAATAAGTTAGGGATGCCACTCCCCCAGTGGGGACCCCCTGCCTTCACCCTCCACCCCTGCCTCCATTTACCTGGCCAGTGGGGCAAGGGAACAGGCCTCCCAGCTGCACTCCTGGGGTGGTGCGATGACATCACTCCTGGGAGTGATGTCATCGTGCCACCTTGAGAGCACTCTTGTGCTTTGCAGTGGGCTAATTTTGGCCTCAAACAGGACTGTTTGGGCCCATTTGAGGCCAAAACTGTCCCGCTGCAAAGTGCGCATGTGCTCCTGTGCTCCGGAAGTGACCTCATCCCACCAGTGCAGGGGTGCGCGCTTTGCTCCAGCACAAAGAAGGAAGATCACAGGCCCATCAAAAAAGTAAGTGCCAGTTCCCCTGCCTCCCACAGAGAGGCTAAGGAGACCTGGTAACTCTAGAGAAAGTACATTGCTTTAAACAGACATAGAGTGCAACTCTGTTTAGGATTGTACAACCAATCACCTATAAGTTGACTCTAATTACATTTCATTACATGAAAGTTCTACTGATACCAATGCAATTTACTTCTACTTGGATCCAATACAGAGGAAGTCAGGTATGCCCAAGTCTCACTGAAAACAACAGAACTTAAGAATATATGTTTTTACATTTTTACATTATACATTACATTTTACAAGTACAAGACAAATTATAAAAGAGTCCAGTACCAATAGCACCTTTAAGATTAACCAACTTTACTTTAGCATAAGCTTTCGAGAATCATAGTTGTCTTCATCAGATGCATAGAGGGTATGAAGAAACTGGTCAGATATATACAGGTAGTAAGGGGAGAGGGGAGTATATGCAATCAGTAGCTTCTGATAATGGGATCTATTTTGCTACTACAGACTAACACGGCTAACTCCTCTGGATCTAAGACAAATTATGTAAACTAATCTGCTCATGGCAACTACTTCTTTCCAGGGTCCAATTGTCTGTCTAAACTGTGTACCTCAAGAAGATCCCATTTGGAGGGGGGCGCTCTATGAAATTTCTAAATTTGGACTGAGCAGTTATCCACAAATGTCTTTCATAATGATAAGTTACTTATCAGCTACGGAAAAAAAGAGAGAGAAGTCTCTAATTATTTTGGAAGGGATTGTTTCCGAATTATTTTGGGAATAGAGGTATAGGACATGCTGTTCATCATGAGCATTATCCACCAAGTGTGCATGATAGTCCCACCATATTCAAAATGGATCTACTACTGAAGTGCTGCTCCTTCTGTTGGAAACCAGTTCTCATATATTGTTTCGCGTGCTATAGAAACTTGCAAGGCCTATTTGACCAAAGGCCATGATAGGACAAAAAAAAAAACCCAAACGTAATGTGGACAATGACAGCTGTACAATTTTAAGCACAACACCTCAGCTATTGCAACCTAGGTAAGGTAGTAGTTTTTTCTAAATTCTGATAAGTGAATTGATACAGAATTTCACAAATAACAGAGAAATGTAGAATTAAACGTGACAAAATGGTATAAAATGGGAAATTTCTAGAAAACTTCCCCTCCAAAACCAGGTAATGAATGGACACACACACACCAGGGTAATTTTATAGTTAGGTAATTTGGGGGCTAAAATATGGCAAGGAAAAAGAATGTATACAATGCAAAGCATTTGTCTAAAATATCCTGCTCTTTATTTATAGAAAAGCCTTCTTATTTTTGGAATTAACCTGAGGCACATAATCTTGAGTAAGCACAAGCCCTTCACAATAATTACCTGAGAAAGCAAAATATTCAATTTGCTAGTCAAATACAAAATTACAGTAACTGTGTAGTCTGAGGAATTATTTCAAATCTTACCTTAATGCCTTTCCGCAAGATAGGTTCAGGAAAAGAATGATCTGGTGTTGAACTTAACCATAATCTAAATTCAGGGTTTATATTTGCATTTGTTTGGGTAAACCTGTGAATAGAATCAGTTTACAAACACAATCTCTTTGCAATGGATTGCAAAACTGCTGTGAATAAAGTTCTATGTCATTCAACTGAGGATATTATCTGTTCAACGGAAGAGAGATTTTCTTCAATTACAGGGGCAATAACAACTGTCCCCCTCCCGTATGATCATCTCTTAAATGGCTACTCATCAAACTTATGCTGGCTCAAGGTTTATGTCTTTCTGGGCTTTTCCTGAGAAAATAAGATTCTCGAGCAGTCCTCCCTGCTGTATTCCCCCACTCACTTTCCACACAAACTCACCACTGTGAATGGGTGCAGGAACTGGTGGCAGAGAGGCCTTCACTGATTTGAAGGCCTCTCCTTGCCTAACTCCTGAGCATATTAGGAGTATTCCTGCAGAAGTGCTTGAATCTTTTTTGTGTCTCAAAAACTATAAGATCCAAGCAGTCCAGCCCTCCCTCGACATAGGCAGATCTAAGCCTGCTGCGGTTGCCAGGGATATCGCTGCTGATTCCCCACCTCTATGCAATAGTATGTTTGCTTGGACTGCTTTCAGGGAGGACTGGCACGCTGTGGACATAAACTCCACTATGAGCTGGGGACAAATTCTGAGAAGTTTAGTTTTGGCTTGTACTATGCAATAGATTTCTGAATGGGGAGGCATTGGAATCAGAACATCTCCATTCCAGAATGCCAATAGATTCAAACCTTAGACTATAAGGTCCAGTTCACACAACAAGCAGCACGTTTTACTTAAACAGGCAACTATGTGGAGAAACTTCAGTGTACACTGATTGCTCTGATGGAGAGAATAATTTAGTGATTAGATCTGCCGCCCCCAGGTGGAGATCTCCTAGAATTACAACTGATTTCCAGGTCACAGAGATCAGTTCCTTTGGAAAAAATGGTTGCTTTGGAGTGTAGACTATATGGAATTATATCCCACTGAGGCCTGTCTGCTCCTCAAACCCTGCCCTCTCCAGGCTCCACTCCCGAAATCTCCAGGAATTCCCAACTTGGAGCTGGCAACCCTATCAGTAATCGTGGTTGCCTTTTTTTCAAGTGGTTCCAGTCAAGCACATGGACTTCTGCAGTCACATAAATGCTGAATTCACATTACTTTTTGTTCATAAGAATGTGTTTTTGAAAACAACACTAAGTGGAAAAAAACCCAACTATTTACTTCAGAGTGACACCTAAAACTGAGTGCAAAAGCTTTTAAAATCAGTAGTAATGAGGAACAAAAGACTTTGGAGTGAGGAACACAACAGTAAAACCCGAACAGTACTGAAATAAGAAATGGTTGGTTATTCCACACAAAGTCAATACAAAGTATGGATACTCCAAGTTCCAGATAAGGGCAACCGTTATTCTTGACTACTGATACTTTCTGGGATCACTAAGCAAACATTATCCACTACTAAGTGATCACCACAACAGTCTCCAGCAGCAATCTGAAACAACTGCAGGCAACTTCTGATGAACAGCTGCAGAAATTCAACGACTTATCATGGTAACAACTTTCTAAAAATGGTGATTTTTGTATAACAAATATCCTACTCATATGCAACCAATAACTTTATCTGTGTCAGGTGTGGAATATCCATGGGGCTTTGGGAGAAAAGATGCATGCTGTTGACTCTCAAAAGTCCTATGGAGCATTAAGCTTACCCCACTCTAGTTGCTTACCGATGTGAAAACAAATTGCCAGTACAAATAAACAGAAATTGCACTCACGAGTCAACAATTGTACAAAGCCTGGGCATAAATGATGCTGCAAGATGACAATTCTGAAGGAATGCCCACTGTCCACTAATTATCTGTGCTTTATATACTAGTTCTTCAGCTTTGCTTTCTTGGCCACGTCCCAAAGATATCATTTTTACATGCTGAGTGTTTCCTTTTATTTCCTGAGCAAGGCGTAAGAGGAGAGCTGCAGCATCCACCCCTGTGTAATAATACTGATTTGATTGATTTCCATCTCCAGGAACTTTCTATCTTTAGAGTTAGCAACATCACATGTTAAAACATTTGGTAAATGAAAAGAGTGGGACAACATTCTATGTAAAATCTACGTCACATTATTAAAGATCTAATGGAGACCTAACAGATCATATTATACATAATTAACAATGCAATAAATCCGGCTGTTTACATGGTTATTGGAGGAAGAATAATTTGTGACACTATTTTCTGTGTTTCCCTGCTAAGAAGTTTACTCTATGGTTCACAAGTAAAAATAAATAGAATGTAAATATTGATAATTAAACAAAAACTGTTCAATACAACGTAATAATTTAAGCAACTCTAAAAAGAGTTACTCCAGTCTAAGTCCATGATTTCAATGGAGTTAGACTGGAGTAATTATTCTTAGGATTGCACTATTACTCAGGTTTGGGGCCATATTGTTATACATATCAACAAAAAAGAATAATTCCCAAACCAATTTTCATATGCTCTTTATTGGTGTATACTACTTACCTCGAGTATGGATAAGAATTAGTGGAGTTGTACAATCGGATTCTTCATACATTTCTTTCAGATTAACGCCTCCAGCCTGAAGATACTTGGATCCTAGTTTCTCAAATACAAATTCTCGTACTGCACTGCTTAAGCATTCTGATCGGAGAACTTTTATCTAACAAAATCAAATTATTATCACTGAATCAATTAAGGGCATAATCCACTGAATAATTCATTCAAAACATTAAGCACATATTTTACTCCCTCCAATGACTCTGCCCTTTCTTCCTTGCTAATCTTTATACCTGGAACAGCCTGCCAGAACTGCTGTGTGATACCCCTCTCACTCAAACCCCAATTTTTCTATTCAGACTAGCACAAAGATTAAAATGTAAGTGCTCGTAACAGAATGGGAGGCCAAAATAGCCCTGGAAAGGGACCTCTCCCCGCTCCTCCCCCTGTCTTTTACCGACAAAAACCAGCTTTTGAAGGGTGGTAATATTATTGTGGTTACCTGGCAGCCCCAATAATAACCAATAAGATCTCATTTTTTTATTAGTACAGGCACAGCTTCTATTATTTGGGGGCGGGGAAGGGTGTCTCGGGTCTGTGGCAGCTTCCTGCCTGGGTGCCAAGCCCAATTGCAGCTGCTCCTTGTCCCTGGGAGAAACACCAGCCCCATGCCGGGGAACAGCAAGAAGCCCCCGGCTTACTGGACCACCACAGGAAGCAGCTGCAGAAGGACCAGCCCATGGCAAGTCAGCCTGTAGGGCCCCCAGAGCAGTGCGGGAGCAGCCACAACTGTAGCACTAGCATCAGCAGGTGTCAGAGGAGGCTGAAGGCAGGCAGCCTCAGCTGCTGCCAGTGGCACACCAACAGCTATGATGGTAGGGTGGGAGGGCCACCGAGGAGAGGCTGGCAGCTTATGTGGGACTCTGATGCAGCTTGGTAGAGCTCTGATGTTGGTGGCCCCTGTGGAGGTGGGGCCAAGGCAAGATGAGTGCCAGGTGGCAGAGGCCACCCAGGGGAAGGGGTGAGACCCCTCTCAGACCAATGATGGTCTGGGGAGAGAGGCTAGGTAGGCAGGTGAATGACTGCCTGCAGCCTAGCAACTGAGCAGCGCCCTGGGGGTAGAAGTAGTGATGAGGGGGGAGGATAAAAGAGAGGCTCTGGAGCTGGGCTGGGGAGCTGATGCTGGGTAGGTGTTGGCCAGTGACAGCTAGAGAGAGAGAGAGAGAGAGAGAGAGAGCAGAAAGAAAGGCAACACACCCTGGGAGAGAGTGGAGGGTGACCCAATAACGTAACCAGTCCCCACCCATCTCTATTTCTGAGGCCTAGCTAAGCTCCAAGCGGTGGGGGGAGGGAGGTCATGAGTCAGGATGGAGGAGGACCAGCTGGCGGCCTTGACAGGCAAGGGGTGTCCCAGGGATTAATACCTTATATATTTTTTCCAGTGGCTGGAGCCAAGGAGGCTGCCCACCCCCCCACACTTGAATGCTTTCTCTGCCTGCTTATCTTTTGTGAGTTGACTGCACAGCAACAACTTCCTCCTCCATGGCTGGCAGCTGGGGGAGGGCAGCAAGGATCCCGTATAACCTCCAAGTTCTAGCATTCCTTGCTTAGTGGGGGGAGGGGGGAGATGACACCTCGGAGTGCAGCATCAGCTCCTCCTCATGTAGCCTTTGGGAGAGTTAAAGGCCTCAAAGACTGGCTGGATCCTTCTGTGCCTCAGTAGCTCACTCCGGTGTGGCTATCTCCCTTTTCATCTGGCAGGTCTCTCCTTTACCACATCTTAAGTAAGGTTCTGCGTTCCTCCTGTCCTTTCACAGCTATCTTCTCACTCACTTGCCTGTTCGCCTGCCTGATTGCCTGGCTCAATCATGCAGGCACAGAAATGAGGAAAGTTATTGGAGATTTAAATCCCCAAGGTTTTTTTTTTAGGTTTCAGATTTTTCTGCAGACCAAGGGAATTTCTGTTTTTGCAGAACCATCTGTTTTGTAGTAATGTGGTCCCAATTCTCAGATATAAGCACCTGCACATCAGGGCTGCTTAGCTATTAGATATAACAACAACATTTGATTTATACCTCCCTTCAGGACAATTTAACTCCCACTCAGAGCGGTTTACAAAATATGTTATTATTGTCCCCACAACAAAACACCCTGTGAGGTGGGTAGGGCTAAGAGCGCTCCTAGAAACTGTGACTGACCCAAGGTCACCCAACTGGCTTCAAGTGGAGGAGTGGGAAATCAAACCCAGTTCTCCAGATTAGAGTCCTGTGTTCTTAACCACTGCACCAAATTGGCTCTTGATATATGGTAACACAAATATAACTGCATGTACATAAAATTCCAGGCTCAAGATACACATTACATGAAATTCTATTTTCTCCAACGCCCCACTTTTTCACCTGTGGGAAGAAAACAAATGATCATACAGAAAGGCAAGCTGCCTTTTTCCATTCAGGATGCTTTTATTTTGCTTTGCTCCAATTGGAGGAAAGTATGGAACTATATGCAATGCATAGTTTGATCCTTAATTTCTGTAATGGTAGTACAATCCTTAGCAGAGTTACAGCCTTCTAAGTTCATTGAAGTTAATGGGCTTAGAAAGCTGTAACTCTGTTTAAAATTACACTGTAAATCTGTGAGTAGGTTGCCTTCAGTCAATCAAAAGACACACATCAAGGTATTTTTCTTCATTTCTTTTAAATACATATTTTATTGCCCGTAAATTTTATTTTAGCCCGTAAATTAATTGAAGAAAGGTATCTGAATTACCAGAGACGTTACTCTATTGTAGCAAAATAAAACAAATCTAGTGGCATCTTAAAGACTAACAATGTTTATTCCAGCATGACCTTCTTCTTTAACAAAGATACTTCACTTTACTTACCAAGATAAGTCTTTCGAATGAAGAAAGATTCTCCCAAGGAAAATTTGAAGATGCATCATCCTGATCATAATTTTCTTTTGGAACACCACTTTGCAGATCTGTAGCTGTTTAAATAATATAAAACACTACTTGAACATCTGAGATGGAATATACAATTATATAATATTAAAATAAGTTTGTAAATTGTATACAGCACATACAGGGATATATTTCTGACAACAGTTGTTTTGTATAGCCTATAATACAAATAAGACTAATGTTACTTCTATCAAGTGTAAAGCATTAATGTAGATGGACAGCTAGTGTAGACTTATCCTGAGTAAAAGAGGGTTGCATTTACCCGTAATAGTTGTTCATTGAGTGGTCTTATGTGCAGACATACTTGGGACTGTAGTGTGCACAGGCTAGCCACAGAGATGAACCTTCACAAGCTTATTAGAGCTTTGCAACGTGCTTTGCAAAGTGCTTACTAGAGCTTTGCAAGGAGGACTCCCACTCCTCCAGCACATGCCAGCACATTTCTCAGCCAAACAGGGAGGGGAGTGATAAATAAATCATATGTTGGCCCCAGAAACCTAATTAAAGGATTCCATGTTAGCAGAGTTTATCGTTTAGGATGGAGGGAGGAAAAGGAAAGAGGTGGCATCTGGAACAAAGTCAGGAAGAGAAGATTGAGCAGGAGGAAGTCAGGTGGAGGAAGTCCTGAGAATAGCAATCTACATATCAAAGGATAGTCAGAGAAGTAAACAGTAAACACAGTGCCCTGACCTCTCTGTCTTTCTAAATATTTGGTTTGCCCCCCTCTGAAACCTGAGGAAAGGGACAATGCTGAATCCTCCTCTTCCAACAGGGAGAGCATTCCTCCCTCATATGTCCCTTCCCCACCATGGAAAAGCCAACAATGGAGAAAGGAGGGAGGAATGTGTGCCTGCATGGAAGACCACTCAATGAACAACAGTTACAGGTAAGTGCAACTTTGTTGTTATATTTGTGGTTTCTGTGCAATTCCACAAGGGAGAATAGCAAGCTCACTTACCAAGGATGTAGATGTGGGCTGATCAGCAAAACGGTGAATGTAGCACCACTTTCCCCGCAGCTGCCTTGTTCTCAGAATCAATATTGATGGAATAATGCCTTATGAAGGCAAGGACCAAGTTACAGCTTTACCAATTTCATCTATGGATATTTTAGCCCAGAGAGCTGCTGAAGAGGTTTGAGCTCTGGTGGAATGTGCTTTGATAAGAAAAGGGCATGGTACCTTGGATAGCAAATACGCCAGTGTGATTGCCAAAACCACCTAGTGTGATAGGGTCTGAGAAGAGATTGGCCGTTTCCACATGGCTCCCCACTGCTCATACCAACCCGGAATATCACGAAAAAAAAGCGGAAGATCACGTTTTCTTGCGAGAGATTTGCACGACGTCACGTGACGTCATGCAAATCTTGTGCGAGAAAACACAATCTTCCGCGGTTTTTTTGCGATATTCCGGGTTGTTACGAGCAGCGGGGAGCCGTGTGGAAACGGCCATTGTGTGACCCTTATTTGAACCAGAAAAGCAAACAAACAAATTTTGGTCCTAGGCTTGGTCACTTTATCATTCTGAAACTTTGTGAATGGTAGGTCATGGTGTAGGACTCTTAACTCATCTACCCTTTTGACATAACTGCTACTAAGAAAAAGGCTTTATATGAGAAATGAGACAAATCACAAGTTGCCATAGGTACAAATGGTTTATGCATTAAACTGAATAAGACTAATGACCAATTCCACTGAGGAACTGAAGGGGAAACAGGTGGTTATAGGTTCAGAAGGCCCTTCAAAAACCTTTTAGACATATCAGCAAACTGTAATACTCTCATGTTCATTGTAGCATGCAAATATAGCAGTCTTACACAAAGGGAAGGTCTGAGTTGTGGGGAATTAGCAGCAAGGAAAAGGCAGTGAGAGGAGGTAACTCAGGGATCTCCATCAATGTATATGAGGCTTGTCCCAGCTAGAGAACTCTTTCCAATAACCAGACAGATATTTAAACATGTTTTCAGAGCTAACTGGAAAGCCGTGATGACAGTTGGATAGAGTTTGAGGGATTGGGTGATATTTACCATCCAGACATGTGGGAGAGAGGAGCAGTGTTGAGTGGCTGGCTTCAAGGCAGAAAGACTCGAATGGAGATTCGAGGGTGGATGCTGGATCCAAGCATACACACCATTTATGGCAGAGGGGCAGTCTATTTTATACCATGGGTCCTACCCAGGGGCAAGATTGCATCTTCTATCCCCAAAACAAATACTTGAGTGGTTGTTCCCAGGGTGGAACAAAGGATTGCGAAGTTGTCTCTGGGGCACGACAAAGAGCTGGTAAACTGTCTCCAATGTGGGACAATAAGCCGGTAAACCATCTCTAGCAGCCAGCAGTAAACCAGCAGCTTCCATGTTTTCTGCCAGCTTGGGTAGTAGTTTTAGTGCTTGAAGCACATTCAGAGAAGAGACTTATAGCTCACTCTGGAGAACCTGTTGAAAGGTGAGGTATAAATATTTAAATAAATACAAGATAGTAAAATGAATATTTATGGTAAGAGAAAATATATGCACTGAATATAAGAGTGGGGCATGTGTGCATGAAATAACTAAACATGTTTCATATGGAATAAGTGGATAGATGATGTGAAAAAGATGAGAAAAGTATATGTTAAAACATTAAACTGTTTAAAATTGGCCTAACAGGGAGACTTGAAGGTAGCTTATAACATTAAGTGAAAACGTAGCACTTACCTTGCTTTGATGATGAAACTGGGCTGTAACATTTGCTAAGGAAATTATATACATTCTGACTATTTAGAAAAGCTTTCCATCGGTGGGAATCTGATAAAAGGGAATCACACAATAGGCTGAATGTTGGCATATGAGTGCTCATGTACTGGCATTCTTTCCACATAACTTCTGTAATCCAGGGAGGAGGACTTTCTGTAAATCTACTAGAATCTAATAAAATAATATGCATTTAATTAGAACACATTTTATCTTTGCTTTATAGATTCTGTAAGTATAATATGGTTCATTTAGCTTGATCAATGACTGAAAGGAAGAATTTAGAGATGTTAACATATTTTAAACGTATTTGTTTAAAATATAACTATAATTGTTATATTGTGATATCATCAATGTTAATTCTACTTTGGATGAATTTTTGTCAAAAAGATTGTACTATTTTGTCAAAAAGATTGTACTATATCTCCATTGAGTAGATTCAAGCAAAGTTTAAATATAGAATTAAAGCTGGGCGGTTCTTTAAAAGGCCATCTACTTAATTATATTAGGCTGAAGTCATCCCTGACAACTTACTACATTTTCTTGAAATAATTAATACATATATATTCCCTATAAAGGGATTTAATAAGTTCTCTTGACAATCTGCTCTGTGTTCTAATATTTGTAATCAAAAAGTGTTACAAGCGTAATGTTAATTGAAATATTTTAATAGTATTAATAGAAATATAGAACATACAGCTGGAAGGGACCTCAAGGGTTATCTAGTCCCACCTCCTGCACAATGCAGGAAATTCACAGCTAACACTCCTACACACACACACACACACACTCACTTCCCAGTGATTCTTGCTCTATGCCTATAGGAAGGCAAAAAGTCTCCAGGATCCTATAGCCAGTCTGGCCTGGAAGAAGATTCCTTCCTGTACTGATTAGCATTACTCTGCATTGTTGGGTAATGGGTGGCCACATCTACCATTTCACAGAGCAGCTTGCATTTAGAGGGGTAGATGCCTCAGCTGGTCTGAGGCAAGGAGAGGAAAGTACGTGGTGAGCTGTTGCTAGAAGGTAAGGGTCTTTCTTTCTTTCTTTCCTAGCTGCTGTGTGAGAAGCTGAGAGTGAGTGCGTTCTTGTAGTTTGCTAGGGAGTGGTTCTGTTTAAGTGCTGTTGGGGGCTGTTGGGGGCTGAGGGCATTGCTGTTGAATGCTGTTGATAACAAGCCCTGCCCCCTACTGTGCTGAGCTCTGCAATGCTTGGCAGGAAGTGACCCTTTGAAACAAAAGGCTCCTCTTCGCCAGAGGCAGAGCTGAGACAGCTGAACTGAGGCAAGGATTGGAGAGCATGTGGTGAGCCGTTGCTAGCAGGTAAAGGGTTTTTTTTGTCTTTCTGCCTTTTGGCCTGTGGGCCCTGAAACTCTGCTCAGAGTACTCTTGGAATATACTTGGAAGGCGATGATGTCGACAGAAGGCCCCTTTCCAGTCACCTGCATGGAGTGTGCCATGTTTGTTTTCCTCCCGGAAGAGAAGATGGACTTCACTTGTCAGAAATGTAAGCTAGTTAGGCTTTTGGAGAAGATTCAGAGCCTGCAGAGGATCACCACCCTTCAGGAAATCAAGGAAGGGGAGGATTTTATTGAGAAGAGCCTGGGGGCTCTGCACAAGCCTGAAGAAGTAAGTCAAAGAGAAGAAGGAAGAGTTGTTCTCCCTTCTGAGCCTCCTCTCAGTTCTGCAGTACAAACTGGAAAACGTAGACTAAGGCGATGCTCTGGTCCACTGGAGCTCAAGAATTGTTTTGAGCTGCTTGAGATGGTGATGGAGATGAGAGTGGAAGGAGAACCACAAAGACCTGGAGGAGGGAGTGAAGAGGGCATGGGGCCACACGGAAGTGGAAGAAAATGGAAAGTTGTTGTCTCTGCTCAGGGGTATGGAACGTCATGTGTCCAGGTCAGATCCCCTATGAGACATGTGTTGCTTGTGGGGGCTAGAATTCAGGATATCACAGACCGACTGCTGAACTGATCAGACAGAATGATCAGTACCCATTTGGGCTGGTTCACGTGGGAACTAATGACACAGCCGCGAATATCATCACAAGAATTAAAGAGGACTATGAAGCTCTTGGAAGGCAGTTGAAGACATTGGGGGCACAGGTGGTATTCTCTTCTATCCTTCCTGTCAAAGGAAGAGGAATGTAAAGGGAGCAGATCATACTTGAGGTGAATTGTTGGCTGAGGTGGTGGTGCTGGCAGGAGCGCTTTGGGTTCTGGGACCACGGGATAAGTTTCCTTAGAGAAGGCCTTCTGGCACATGATGGGCTTCACCTCTCAAGGTCAGGGAAGAAAATGTTTGGAAAGAACCTGGAGAGCTTCATCAGGAGAGCTTTAAACTGATGCTGCAAGGGGAAGGGAATGATCAACAAGGGGATTTCAATGAAGAAGTGATAACAGCGGGAGCCCACCTGAGTAGGACAGATCAAACAAAGGTACAAGGCTACAAGTGCCTATATATCAATGCCCAAAGTATAGGTAATAAGAAGGAAGAGCTTGAGCTTCTCTTGCAAAAAGAGGGCTACGATACGGCAGGAATTACTGAGACTTGATAGGATGATTCCCATGACTGGAATGTGGTAGTGGATGGGTACGAGTTGTTCAAGAAAAACCAGAAGGATAGAAGAGGAGGCAGAGTGGCATTGTAGGTGAAGAAAGGGCTTGATTGACAGCAGGTTCTGGAGAATGTGGTTGATAGCCCAGTGGAAAGTATATGAGTGGAAATAAAGGGAGGAAAGACAAAGGGTATTGTTGGAGTCTGCTACAGACCACCTGACCAGGGAGAGGAAATGAATGCTGCCTTCCCTGAACAGAATGGTAGAGTATCCAGACATCAGAACCTTATAATTATGGGTAACTTCAACTTCCTCCTTGTCCACTTTTAGTTTGGCTCTGAGCCCTACAAGGAAAGGCTGAGGGCCTTGGGAATGTTTAGTTTGGAGGAGGTTGAGGGGGGATATGATTGCACTCTTTAAGTATTTGAAAGGCTGTCATTTGGAGGAGGGCAAGGAGCTGTTCCAGTTGGCAGCAGAGGATAGGACTTGAAGCAACAGGCTTAAATTACATGCAAAAAGGTACTGGCTGGATATTAGGGGAAAAAAATTCACAATCAGAGCAGTTCAAAGGTGGAATAAGCTGCCTTGGTAGGTTGTGAGCTCCCCTTCACTGGCAGTTTTCAAGAAGATGCTGGATGAATATTTGATCGTCGTCGTCCTTCTGTGCAGCCCCACATTGGGACTGCGCAGGCGCAGGCTGTGTGTCTGCACAGAAGAGACTCGACTATCAACAGTTACAGGTGAGAAACCCTGTTTATCGTCGTCGTCCTTCTGTGCAGCCCCACATTGGGACTGCGCAGGCGCAGGCGGCTGGCCTGCGCCTGCGCAGTCCCAATGTGTGTCTGCACAGAAGAGACTCGACGATCAACAGTTACAGGTGAGAAACCCTGTTTTTAGGGATGTTTTAGGCTCATCCTGCATTGGGCAGGGGGTTGGACTTGAAGGTCTGTATGGCCCCTTCCAACTCTGTGATCCTGTGATCTGCATCTCCAAACAGGGTAAGCATGTTAATTTGTTGCAATCAAAAGTAATATGGTTTTTATAGCACAATACATTTGTTAATATTTAAGACAGGACAAGATTCTTTGTTGGTTTTTTCACATTAGTTTGGTTTTGCTCAGTGACAGATTTTGTACTCAGTTGTAATGATCAAGTAGAAAATGAAGCAATTTCCATAATCTCTAAATCACTGCAAGCAGCAGAAGCATGGAGATAAGAACATTAAGTTACTGGATTTTCGAATGAACCATGAGCAGAACTTCATTCATGGAATGGAACTTTGTCTCCACCTCATTGTATAGCTCATCATGCCTCATAGGCTCACCCCTCACCCAGGTTAATGGGACTATCGGAACAGCACTGGGTATGACGTGGGAGGAGGAGGAAATCAGTGAAAATCTCACTGTTGGCAGAAGCACCTTTCTACTGGACGCAGCCCATTATGTTGGCAGTACTGTAAGACACATCCATGTATAGCAACCCCTCACTTGATATTGTTGATCTGCATATATTCTTCTGAGAGCACAATTTGTCCTATACATTTACTTATTTTAACTAAATGTGGCTTTCTTTACCATTATTCTCGGAGTCTTTTGTGTCCTTAATATTTGCCATCATGCTAGAGTAGAGGAAGAAGTTCCACTGATTCTCTGATATAAATCCAAGCTTGTTACTACATTGATTTTCACCACAATTAATTTTCATGATTGCTGTGCACAGCAAGAAAGAAAAGCACAGTTGATGTTCGCTAAAAAGGGCTGAAGAAACTGTCTGAGGGGATAAGAAATGCAACAACCATGATAATGTACTATACACTGCAAATACACTACTAAAGTCAGCAAAAATAATGTTTTGTAATAGATTCAGGTAAATACCTTATAAACATTACTTGTTAACTTGTCAGTTATATTATTAATATGATTGTTGAAGCTATCCATCTCACATTCTTCCCATTCTTTTTTGACAGAATGTCTTCTTTGCTTACTGAGGGCTTGAGCATTTCCAGTTGCAGTAATATGAGACTCACTCAGAGAAATGTGACTTTTTAGTTTGCTGATATAATCCATGGAATCTACAAAGATCTTTTGAAACCACACCAATGAAAACTGATACATATAGTTTATGTGAACAAGATCTGACACCATAAAGTACAGCACAGCACCTTGAGTCGCAATAGGAAGATAGTTTTTACGCATTTTTTCTATTGTATATTCTGTTCTTGCTGATGCTTCAACACGCTCAGATATCTCTGTTGATGTGATTTTTGTTCTCTGTAAATTGTTAATGAGGTCATGGTCATCTAAAATATGCCCTAAAATTTAATGAAAGCTTATTTCAATTTCCATACAGAATAAAGCAAATGAATACAATGATCTATCCTATGCTATGTTTACAAGCCATCTACAAGGTCTAGTCTATATAGCAGCTTTTTAAACCTGCCACTAGGATATAATTAGATGATATAGATATGTAGTTACTGTCAATTCATGTCTCACCCACAAGGTTCAAGCATAATTTTTCTGGGTCTGTAAACCACCCATCCCTGACCAGCCCAAACTTGTACATATCATCTCATGAGTAATGAAAGGAAAAATAATTTTATTTTTGAAATGAGAAAAAGAGGCCATTGCTGCATCCAACAAACACTTATTTGTAAAAGAATAAGCCTTATGGTATAAGTGACAATTTGGTGGGACCTCTTAAAAGTACTACATGGATTTTGGTCTTGGTTTGGACCAACATGGATATTTACAACATATGTCTCTTTGTGCCAAACTGCAAACATCAAGAGATAGGGTTGTCAGGTCCCCCAACCCGCCCCGCCCCCAGCAGGAGATCTGAGGCCTGGCTCCTACCTTAGGGGTTTCCCTTTTGCTCCTTTGGGTTGCTCTCAGCTTGCACAATGATGTCATTTCCAGGAAGTGACATAATCGTACGAGTAACGGGCTGCCCTAGAAGTGCTCCCGTGCTCCCCTGGGGGCTGAATTGGGCCGCTGTGGAGCAGGACAGTGCTCCCACTTTACACAGTGGCCTGATTCAGCCGGAGCGCTCCTGCACCCCACAGTGGCCCTGGGAGGTGCATTCCCCCCACGAGCCAGGTAAGCAGGGGGTGGAGGTTGGGAGCGGGGGATCCTCTGCCCATGGCGGGGTACTGGCATCCCTATCAAGAGCTCAACAAGGATATAAAGTCTCATAGAAGACAAAGGATTTTTGTATTAGGCTCACTACAATTGCCACGGAAATTATACAGGATTACCTTGAATACACACTGTACATCATTTATTATATTTCTATCCTTACTTTCCTCTAAGGTGTTCAGAGCAATGTTATAGCTCTGTAAAACAGCTGAAGCTAAGAGTGAAGAGGTAACAGAATTAATTTCTTGGCTGAATGAGAAGTTGAAACCAGGATCCAATATCCACTCCCCCAAACTCTAGCTGCCCTGACCTGGACTGCCCAGGGTAGTCCAATCTTGTCAGAAACTAAGAAGGATTGACCCTGTTTAGTAATTGGATGGGAGACCTCCAAGGAAGTCCAGGATCTTTATGTAGAAGCAGGCAATGACAAACCACTTCTTTTAATCTCTTGCCCTGAAAACCCTATCAGGTTGCCATGAGTTGGCACTCTGCATGCATGCAGACTCTATTCATTCTATTCCACATAGAAAGGACCATAATGTAGATGAAGAAACATTATCCATGTCAGTTAATGACAATAATTTATTTCTGTTGTATCCTGTTGGATAACAGAATTTAAACAAATGGATAATATCTCAATGATTTCTGTAAATGTTTTATTTACCGTCTGTTTTTTGTAGAAGTCTAAGAGATTTTTGTTCCAGTTCCCGGAGGGTAACTAGGTCAGAAGATATGTTCTCCAGCAACTCACTACGCTGTTGTTCAAGTTCTGGTTTTTCATGAATAACCACAGCAGACAAAAGCTGGTCTTGCAAACCTTGGAATGTTACGGTGAAATTTATCATTGTCACCATTTTGCATATTGCTGGTAGAAAATGAGGATTAGCTTTCTGGGTTGTCATGTATAGTCTGAAACAAAATAGACCAGCATACATTACACATTACGATATTTATTTCCTTTTATTTTACTTCTTTAAAACATTTATATCCCATCTTTCTGATAAACGTTCAAGGAAGCTAACACTAAAATAAAACCATAAATTGTATTTAATTTTATACAGCTCGAATCCACTAGGCAAAAGAATTTAGTATACAGATAAGAGAGACAAGCAAATATTCCCTTTTACTTATGAATTGCAAGTGAAAATGTGATTTTAGGAAATGCAGAATTCTATAAGCTTTATATGTTGGCTCCAATGCAGAAACAGATACATGCAACTAGGGATGTCCGCTTTGGGAATCCAATTTGGGTTTTTAACCCGAATCGGGCCCGATTCGGAAAGATTCAGTATTTCCGAATCTGGCCCCGATTAGGAAATACCAAAGCAAAGCTTTCCAAAGTGATTCGGATCGCTTCGGAAAGCTTCGGGGCAGCCGGGAACAGTACTTTGCCGGCTGTTTGCATTTGCAAACAGCCAGCAATGTTCTGCTACAAATTCAAGCTTCCCGCTCTTTTTTTGGAGAGGGGAGGGGGAGAAGGAGTGAGTGATTCACTACAACCTCCTCCTTCCCCCTCCCATCTCTTAAAAATTGGTGGGAAGCTTGAATTTGCTCCAAAACTAAGCTGGCTTTTGCATTGCAATTCAATAGCAGCCAGCAAGCTGCGTGCAGAGCTTCCCTCCTTATTTACAGGATGGGAGGGGTGAGGAGGGAGTGACTACTCTAGGAGTACATGGGGGAGGAGGGATGAGGATCAGGGAAGGGAGGGCGGAGTTAGGAGTGTCCAATCCTGCAGCAGGATTCTCCTTCCAGCCAATGGGGATTCTCTGGAAGGAGAGTGCTTTTTTAAAAAATGCTGCAGGACTTTAAATTGGAGGCTTCCCTTTAGCTAGTTTCCACTTTGCCCTGGCCTAGAGACTTTGAGAGACTGGTACCTGCTTTCTGCTGGTTTGTCTCTTTCTGTCTGGCCTGAGGCTGTGAGAGTGACTTGGCTGGCCTGCTTGGAGGAGGACTTCTGGATTGAATTCCCTGCCCTGCTGCTGGACGCCTGCTTTGCTGCTAACTGGACCTGCATCTGACTAGTAGGAGAGTCACTGACTCACAGGGTTCTTTTCTCTTTGGGGGAGGGGGTGCTTGGAGGGGATAGGAAAGGGATTTTTTTTTTAGTTTGCATTTAAATTTTTTTTTTAAAAAAATCCTGCTTGCTTGTGGCCTTGTGTGATAGTGTTTGGCTTGTCTGCTCTGCGGCCTGATTTTTTGGGGGGGGGGGGAGAGCTTGGCCTGCATTTGTTACTTTTGCTTTAATGTCTTTGTCCTGTTAGTTTGGATTGAATGGGGTTTCCTGCTTGATTGTGGCCTTCCTTGGTTTGATTGTGTTTGGCTTGAGTGTCTGGCCTGGGCCCTGATTTTTTTGGGGGAGGGGGGGAGTTTTCCACTGGGATTTTTTTTTGTATAGCTTAGCTTTTCTGTCTTGTATTGTCTGGGGTTTCTGTGTGTCTGGCTTGTTTTGGAGTGAGTGGGCCTGTGTGTTTGCAGGGGCGGGGGGGGTTAGCCATTTCTTTTATTAACTGTTGTAATTGCTGTTGTGTTACTGAGTTGTGTTTAGGGGGAGGTGTGTATTAAGTGTTCTATCTGTGCTTCTTAAGTTTTCTGTGTTTCTGGCTTGTTTTGGAGTGAGTGGGCCTGTATGTTTGGGGGGAGGGGTTAGCCATTTATTTTAATAACTGTTCTGATTGCTGTGGTGTTGGTGCGAGTTGTATTTAGGGGTGGGGGTTGAGTGTATTAAGGTATTTATCTGTGCTTTCAAAGTTTTCTGTGTTTCTGGCTTGTTTTGGAGTGAGTGGGCCTGTGTGTTTGGGGGAGGGGGGTTTAGCCATTTATTTTAATAACTGTTCTGATTGCTGTGAGAGTCAGTGAGTGGGTTTTCTCTTTTGAGGGGGGGTTTGCTTGTCTGGGTGTGGGGGAAGGGAATTTATTTTGAAGCTTTAATTACTCTTTAATTTTCTTGTGAGTGAGTGAGTGAGTTGGGCCTTTTTTGCTTTGAGTGGCTGCTGGCTGGGGCATTAGTTTGAGAGGGAGGCTGGTCTTGTTTTAAAGGTTTATAGCTTAGTTGGGTCTTTTTTTGCCCAGTTCCAGTTGCTGGGTGAGGTGGTGGGTTAAAGGTTTAAAGGGTTAGTGTGTTGAGTGTATTTTAAACGTTTGCTGGGAGTTTGAGGTTTTGTTTCTGCTTTTGGTGATGGGGAGAATTATTCCTGTTGAGTGTCTTTTAAAAGTTTGCTGTTGTGGGAGTTTGATTTTTTTATACTGTTTTTGGTGGTGGTTGTGGGGAAAACTTTTCCTTGTTTGAGTTGTTTTTAAAGTTCACTGTTGGGGGGTTGAGTTGTGTTTCAGCTGTTGTTGGGGGAGAGGAACTTTTCCTGGTTTGAGTCAGTTTAAAAGTTTACTGTTTGGGTTTTTGAGTTCCAGCTGTTGGTGGGCGGGGGAAACAGGTATTGTTTTTAAGTGTGTGTGTGTTTGGGAGTTGTAGGTAGGGTTCAGATGGGGGCTTGCTTGGGGGTTCTGATTTTATTTGCTGTGTTTAAGTTATTGGGCCTGAGTTTTTAATTTCTATATACTTTGGTTATTGCTTCTTTGCTGTGTGTGTGTAAGTGTGTGTGTGTCTGTGTTGGGGAGATTGTGAGTGTGATGGCTGGCCTGGCTCTGCCCCAGATGCCCTGGAACATGCCTTCAGAGCTGGATGTGACTGGATGGTTGAAGCAGTCTCGGCTGAGACTGAATCCCTTGAAGACGGAGGTCCTGCATGTGGGTCTAGGGTCCATGGATATGGGTCTCTGGCTCCCCGCTCTTGATGGAGCGCCACTTACGCCAGTGTCGAGAGTGAGGAGCCTGGGTGTGGTCCTGGATGCTTCCTTGTCTATGGAGGCACAGGTCGCAGTGGTTGTTCAATCCTCATTTTTCTATCTAAGACAGGCTTGACAACTTGTCCCTTACTTATCAACCCATGACCTTACGACAGTGATCCAGGCAACGGTCACCTCCAGATTAGACTACTGCAACTCACTCTGTGCAGGGCTTCCCTTGGGCTTGATCCGGAAACTGCAGCTGGTTCAGAATGCAGCTGCATGGGTGGTTCCCAGAGCACCAATCATGGCTCATATAACACCTATCCTCCGTCAGCTGCACTGGTTACTGGTTGAGTACCGGGTCCAGTTCAAGGTTTTGGTGTTGACCTATGCAGACTGGGCCCAGCATATCTTCGGGACCGCCTCCCCCCATATGTTCCCTGGAGGTCGCTTCGATCAGCCACTAAGCACTTGCTGATGGTCCCTGGCCCCAGGGAGGTCCACCTGGCCTCTACCAGAGCCAGGGCCTTTTCGGTCCTGGCTCTGACCTGGTGGAACTCTCTGTCTGAGGAAACTACGGCCCAGCAGGATTTGTTATCTTTCCGCTGGGCCTGCAAGACGGAGATGTTCCGCCAGGCATTTGGTGGGGGCTAGGTTGTCCTCTCGCTGGCCGTACCACTGAAGACTTTCCACCACCCATGCAGGAAAATGCTGTATTTTAATATTTTATAACCCGCCAATTTTAATTGTTTTGATATAATGTTTTAATGTTTTTATAATGTTTTTACTGTTTTAAACTGTTGTTAAACTGCCCTGAGCCCGTCTGATGGGGAGGGTGGTCTAGAAATGTGATAAAATAAAAACAAAACAAATAAATAATTAAGAGGGGACTTGCTTTGGGGTTCTGGTTTAAATTGCTGTGTTTAAGTGGTTGGGCCTGAGTTTTAAATTTCAATTTAATTTGGTTATTGCTTCTTTGCTGTGTGTGTGTATGTGAGTGTGTGTGTAGGGGAGTTGGGGGTCAGAGGGGGCTGGCTTGGGGATTTAGGTGGTTTTTACTGTTAGTTGTTATATAGTATTGCAGATTTTACAGTTGTTGTTTGAGTTGGTGTTCCTTATAGTTGGAGTATTACAGTTAAGGTTTGTTGTTTGCTAATTGCTACGGTTGTTGTTCTGTTTGTTGGGTGGTTGTGTTAGCAGTTATAGCAGTGTTTGGTATGTTTAGTTTGGTTTCAGATTTAAATAGTCGACTTGTGAGTTAGGTAGGCTAGTGGTAGGCTGCTGTCATTGAATAATATTACCCTCTAAAATAAATTGTTAGGGAACAAAGACTAGTTTTCCCCATTAAGTAGGCTTCAGTATATATATTATATATATACTCACACACACACAAATAGGCTGCCCATTAGTAGTTCCCCCTTAAGCAGGGTTTCCCTGCTCATCTCTAGCCCCTTTGGATCCAGGCCAGGCAAGTTTTTTGTAATAGGCTTTCCTTTATATTGGGGTTTAGGGTCAGCTTGATTCCTGAAGAGGAATTCAGCTGTTGTTGTGTAGGTTTAGGTTCCCAAAACTAAATAGGGTCATTTAAAAAGATATTTGACTGACCATCTCCAGTAGTAACAGATCCACAAAAAACATAGGTTTAGAAATAGGTAGATAAGTTTTGAAACTAAATTGTAAATTTGGGGTTCTTTTATAGAAACTTAAAAACAGATGGTTAGTGTAGGTTCAAGGAGGGGAAAGAATGACAGATAGGAAAGCTGAGAGGAGCCCCGGGGGAAAAGCCAGAGGGAAGTCTAGAGGGGTGGAGGGGAGTGGGAGTGGGAGTGCTGCGGCTATCCCCCCATCTGAGCGGAGGAGGCCCTCCCCTGCACTGCTGCCATTCACCAGCCTGGCTTTTGGTGACAGGAAGAGGGTTCGCAAGGCCCTCTTTCCTGAGGCAGCTGCTGGAGGGCCACCCCAACCCAGGTGTCTGAGGCAGGGGCTAGCAATGGGTGGGGGCCTGCTGCTGAAGCTCCCCCTCCTCCAGTGGTTGAGGCCAGCAGCAGGCCTCAGAGAAAACAGAAAGAGGCTGTGCAGGAGGAGAGGGTGCTGGAAGAAGAGGAAGAGACTGTGGTGGAACAGCCCACATCTCTGCCCCTTCATCCTCATCCATCTCCAACTGCCCAGCCAAGAGTGAGACATGGGGTGTCTGGCATGAGCACCTCACAGGAGGTGTCTCATGGGGGGCCCATAAGCACCTCCCCTGTGTGGCATGGGCCCCCCATTACCTCCAATATCTGGAGTCACTTCCAGAGAATGGAGGACCCCCGGTTTGCTCAGTGCCGGCATTGTAGGCAAAAGATCAGTTGTGTTAGGGATGTAAACCATCTCTCCACGTCTGGAATGCGGAACCACCTAAAGAGGCAACACCAGGCGGTGCTTCTTCGGGGGGACAGTTCAAGTGGCACCACATGGCTGCCAGCTAGCCAGAAGGAGGCAGGCTCCTCTGGTGCTCTCCCTCCACGGGTTCCTGTACCTGATGCTTGGTACACAGGGCACTAGTGTGCCCAGAGTGAGGATCCAGAAAGCAATCAGGCGCATCACGCACCATATCATTAAGATGATTGTCCATGATGGCCAGCCATTCTCCCTAGTTTATCAACTCAGCTTCCAGGAGCTGCTCCAGGATCTCACTCCCTGGTACGCGATCCCTGTTTGCATGACATTGAGCAGGACCTTGGGGCCCTCGTTTTACAGGGCTGCCAGGGACCACATGAAAGCACAGTTGTCCCACACTGCTGAGAGAACTGTGCACTTCATGTCTGACATCTGGACCTGCTCTAGTGTGCAGCATTTGTACCTCTCGCTTACTGTACACTGGTGGTAACCCGAGGACCTTCAAGGTGGGGGTGGGGTGCCCAGGGAAGGTTGGGAGACTGCCGACTACTGCAAGGCCTTGCTCCATACTGAGGTTCTTGATGTGTCGCACATGGTGGAGAACATCATGGCCACCTTGAGGAAGGAGTTGGACGGCTGGATAGGCGAGGGCACCATCACCATGGGATGCATGGTGACGGATGGTGACCAGAACATGAGGGCAGCGACACGGCAGGCTGCCCATGACCACATTTACTGTGTGGCTCACAAACTTCACCTAGTGGTGAAAGCTGAGCTTGGGGTGGGCTCCTCCCCAGAACCCCAGGCCCCTGCGACTCCTGACTTCCAGTATCTCCTGCAGAAATGTTGGAGGCTCACGGGGTCACTTCTCATGCAGTGTGAAGTCCACTCACAAACTGCGCCAGAAGCAGGCCAGGACAGGCATGCTGGAGCATGTCCTGATCTCTGACGTAGACACTCGCTGGAACTCCACCTGTGCCATGCTGGAGTACTTGGTGGAGCAGCAGGCTGCCCTTGAGGCGTGGCTCTCAGAGAGTGACGCTTAGAGGCAGGAGGGTGAGTTCAGACAGAAGGATTGGCTCACCATCTCCTAGACAGTGGAGGTCCTGGAGCCCTTCAAGGACTTCACTGTAGCGGTCTCATCTGACATGGTGACCTGGGGTCTGGTCATTCCTCTGGTGCACATGTTCCAGAGTTCATTGGCCTCCTTTGTGGATCCAGATGCACCATGTGCAGACAGTGTTCCAGCAGTGCACGCACTCGTGAGAAGGCTGTAGCAGGGCATAGCTGCCAGGCTAACGCTTCTCACGGAGAAGTCGTACATGTTGGCGACCATGTACAACCTACACATTAAGGTCACTTTCACCAAGTGGGACGGGAACCTCACCCAAGCCAGAGATGCCCTCTGTGCACGAGTGAGGCGTAGGCAGGCCAAGAGGGGTCACCTGCCATCAGAGGGGATGGGTGGGGGACCTAGTGCTGCAGGTCCCTTTTGCGCCCCTTCTGAGCAGGCTCCCCCCATGGCCACCGCCAGAATGTCCATGGAGATGGAGATGCTCTGGCGGGCCCTCTGCCTCTCTGGGATCGTGAGTTGTGTGAGAGAGGATTTGACAGAGGCAGTGGTCAGCGATGACCTTGTGGAGCCCTGAGAGTTGCTGTCCACTGATCTGCTGAGCTACTGGGCCAAGAAGGGGGTGGTCTGGCTGGACCTCTCCCTTGAGGCACAGCGGCTCCTCTCATGCCCTCCGACAAGCGTGGAGAGCGAGCACGTCTTTTCCTATGCGGGCGACATTGTCAGCCCACATTGCACTCGCCTTCTCCCATGGAGAGTTGAGCAGTTGGTCTTCCTGAAGGTCAACTCTCGGCTCTTCGATTTCTCAGGACTGGACTTCCAGAATGAATGAGGTGAGCCCTCTTTGAGGCCTGCATCCTCTGCAAGTCTAGGACCTGGGGAATTGCGCTCTTCCCTACAGTAAAGAAGTAGAAATCCAGCAGGAGGAGGGTGGGTCTCAGTGGCAAAGGGAATGCACCCTGGAATTTGGCTTCCCCCCACCCCCCAACAAGGAAAAAAAACCCTCCAAAACTGTCACAGCCACTGTGGGCACAAATTTATTCTGATATTTAAGGAAACAGCCCCCAGAAATGTTGATTGCCACTGGAGGGAGAGACAGGTTAGGATAGGGACTTTTACAGTAGGAAACTCAGAGTAGCAGCCAAACTAAGCGACTGCTGAGGAGAATGTTGTTTAATGTTGTTTGCTGTTGTTTGCTGTTGTAAACTGCAGTTGATGTTAAAATGTTCATGTTAAAGGGGTGGGGGAGGAGTGGGTCAGGTAGGGATGGTACGGGTGGGGGCCAGCTGATGATGAAGGCTACATCCCAATACTACCTCACAGGTGTTTTCCAGTTCAGCCTGAAGCTGGCCGGGGTGGGGGGTAGGGGGACCTCTGCAACCGTGCTCCACAAATACCATTGTGTTGTGCTTGTGGCCAGGTGTTGCTCTGTGGTGTTTCCCCACTGGCTGAACTCAGAGCCCGGCTGCAGGAAATGACAATGGTTCTGCTGGACTAAGTTGCAAGAGTGTCCCCCAGTTAATTTTGGTTTGGGAGGAATGGCTGTTTGTCTTCATGCTGTAAAACTTAAAGCCAAGAAATAAATAAAGTGTTTTTGCAAGTAATTGTGTGTTTGTGGTTCTCTGGTTTGAAGTTAGATGTGGTACTATTATCTAGGAGACTGTTGTGATGTGTCACACTAGTGTCAAGTGCCTTTAATGCTGTAACTGAAAGGAAAAAAATAAAAATTTTTGAACTTGATTCAATGTGTGTTTGTGTGTCATTCTCTGGTGTGAAGGTTAGTTCCCATCATAGGGAACAATGGAGAGCAGCTGGCCAGCCTGCTCTGGGGTTGGTGGGGAACTTGGGGGTACGTCACGTGTCTGTGGTTCGGGTGTGCTTTCCCAGGGACGAGCTTGCACTCAGGAGTGTGCCCTCCACTGTGGCACCCCTGGCCTGTGTATAATTGCCCTGGGAAAGACAGGTTAAAAGTTGTCATCACAGAGAACAATTAATGTGTGTGCGCGTATTCTCTGGTGTGAAGGTTAGTTTCCATCATAGGGAACAATGGGGAGTGGCTGGCCAGCCTGCCCTGGGGGTGGTGGGGAACTTGGGGTGTGTGCCTGTGGTTCAGGTGTGCTTTCCCAGGGACAAACTTGTGGCACCCCTGGCCTGTGCATAATTGCCCTGGGAAAGACAGTTTAAAAGTTCTCAACATAGAGAACAATGGGGAGTGGCTGGCCAGCCTGCTTTCGGGGTGGTGGGGAACTTGGGGGTGCATGTCTTTGGGGCTGTTGGGGGGTAGGTTGAAAGGGGATTATGCCTGTGGCCATGGGCACCACATTCCACGTGTTCCTGCTGTGGGAGTCTGGATTTTCCCATAACAGGAACCAATGGAGAGTGGCTGGCCAGTTACTGCAAGGGTGGTTAGGGTTTTTTGGGGGGGAGTGTGGTTCTGATGGGTTGCTTGGGGTAGTGTAGCTGGACTGTGGCTGTGGCCGTTGGCAGCCCCAATCCATGTGTTTCTGCTGGGTGGGAGTCTTCCTCAAAGTAGAAATAAAATGGTGTGGTGGAAGCACCACCTTTGGGGGGCCATGACATGACCCCCCAAAGTCAAATCTCCCTGAAACTTGGGGAGGGCATGGTAGGACAGGTAGGAGCATGTTTTACAGCATGAAGACAAGCCACCTAGAAAGCCCCCTTGGTTTCCCATAGGGAATAATGGAGAGCAGAGGAGGATGAGGCACCTTCTTTGTGCAAAGTGCAATTTCCCTGAAACTTGGGGGAGGGTGGGAAAAGAGGTAGGCGCAGGTGCCCTGAAAATTGGGTGCATTTTGCTTGCAAAATGCCACCCCAAGCCACCTAGAAAGATCACTTGTTTTTCCCCATAGGGAAAATTCATATTGGCATTACATGATGGATGGAGATACACATACTCTTCCACCCCTAGCTGTGCAGTTAAGGACTGCATCACATGCTTCACATCTAAATGTGCATCATAATATGAACATGTATCTCTTCTGCTTGTGTGCACAATTTCTAACCCAGGCTGGAACTTTCATCCGATATCTTTATTGGTCGAGTGCAGCAGCTGAGTTAAAATTAAGGCCTCAGAAATATGTCAGTAACTTAGAAGGCCACAGTACTTTCAAAGTTGCTTTCAAAGTTTGCATAGCTAAGTTTACTATAGAATAATTACATTTTAATGTTAAAAAGACAATGTACTACAGTAGCCAAACATAAATATATAATCACTGAATAGTTACCAGATGACAGAGAGTTTGTCCCTGGAAGAAAAGTCCTACTCAGACTGAATAGACTTATGTGTACAGTCTCAAACAAGCAATTAGGTAGACAAAAGGAAGTTCTTCCTAGTAAACAAGTGTTCTTGTGGATCAGAGTTCGTTCTAGGTTGGGTTAGGTCCCACTTCCTGGGAACAGTATGCAAGGCAAAGCAACTTTATCTGGGAAGGGATACCTCCCATTAAAGGTCCTAATGTCAAGAAATTCCAGGAGAAAAACCTGAACAGCAGCTAGTGAACGAAGTATCTTTTAACCTGAACAGAAAACGCTATTTTGAAAATAAGATATGAAACAGAGCTCTTTTCCAACAAAGCAGTATACCAGTCTACTGAATAACAAACACTCATCCTAACCTGCCTCAGCATCCAAGAATGATAATATCTAGAATCAAACAAGCCGAGGTGATGTGAGTGAACAACTATTTGTAAGGATAACAGAAGTTCACTAGGTAAGAATGAATAGAAGTTTAGTCTCATTATAAGGTTCAAAAGCAGTACATCCTAGGTTGAAAAAAACCCCTTCCCTTCAACAGACACAAATCTGGTTGACACCTCATTGTCTAATAACTGTCTGCAGTACTACTTTTCATTCAGAAGTTGCCTCTGCAAAGATGTGAATTTTGTAGTGGTTGATTAGTGAAAATATGAATGTTGGCCCATGACAGTTCTACAAATCTCCTTTAAGTGAGCCCTCTCCCAGTAAGTTGCTAAAGTTGCTGCCTTCATTATTGATTGTAAAAAGGTGTCCTCTGGACTTTCAAATTGGAGAAGGAAGAGGCCAAAGCTATTCTCTCCCTTAGCCATCTGGACAAGGAGGAAAAAAAGACCTTATTTTCCAAAGCAGCCAGATAAAAAATGAAGAGAGAGCGATGTCTCTTTATTAATCTGGCCCAATTAATGGAAAACTTGATGTAAAGAAAAATGCTTTTCTATCTACTTTTGCAGAGGCCATGTCTCCTGAATCTTTGGTCAAGAAGTCTTGCTGTTTCGCTAAATAGTTCTTTAAGCCCAACTCCCCTCCCCCCTTTCCCCCCCTCTTGTTAGCAGCTCCTTGAGAACAGAACTGTCTCAGCTCATACTGACCTTGGAGATAAGATAATGTGTTCCGCTGTGAGCAACTGAGCTTCCATGGACAGTCAGCTGAACCAATTAACATTCTTGATTTTGAGAACCAATTTGCACCTGCAAGATAGAGGATTGGTGCCAAGGACTGCAGCCTTTGCACCCATCCCCTTTTGCACGCAGTCTCTGTTGGAATAGGCGACTCAGTCTGCCTTTGGACACTGGGGGGTGCTGCATGTCTCTTTGAATGTAATGTATAAGTCTAGCAATCTGCCACTCTCTTGTCTAAGGTGGGAACGCCTACTGACTCCTCCTCTCTTGCCTCTGTGCCTCTTGGGTAATCTCTCTCCCCACATGGTCTTCCAAAGAGGAAGGATGTAAATCCTCCATGCTCCACTATAGAGCTTCTTTTTGTCCACAAATACACATCTACAGCCTTGTTGCCTACTTTTTCAGGCCGTGGCATTAGAATAGGGAATGTAACTCTTTAGATTAGGATCTTTCCCTTCTTATTACCAGAAGATATTGCTATGGAAGAAGTCTGCTACAATAAACTGTAAGTTCTATCTTTCTATGATTTTGTCTGAAGATTAATTAATTAATGTACGTTTTTAAGGGTTTAAATGCTTCTGACTAAATTACTCTGCTATGTTACTCTGCTAAGTTACTAAACTAAACCAAACTAAATATATATTTCCAATAGTCTCCTGTTGCCGATGACATCAGCATTTTGCTGCCTCATTGGATGAGGGCCCACTCTGCTGAGGTACCAAAATGGCATATAAACCAACCATCCAACCTGGAAAGTCAGACCTTAGGTGGGTTTCAGTGACCTTCCGTTGTAACTTTCCCATTGTTTCAAATCTAGTTCCAACTGGATGGAAGCTCAGGTGCCCACCTCTTTTGCTGTGCTGTGAAGCGTAGCCATTCTTTTGCTTCTCGACCAAAGACTGTGCGTCTCTCGCCTTTGACAACCCTGTGATTTGCCTTCTGTTGAAATACTGATATGTAAAGTTAGAGCTTACAAGCTATAGGCTTTGTTTTAACCTCACATTCTGTCTCGTGCATTTATTAATGACTTTGCACCTTAAATAATTATATTATATTTCTGTGTGGGTTTGTTGACTTTAAAATCTCAAAACTTTAAAACATTCTGCTGAACCCATTGTTGCAAACACTCATGAACCACCTACCATAACATTATTTTGCTGTGGACTCTCCTTGCAAAACCATTCTTGCAAGGTAGACTATGTTTTGTTTAGTTCCCTTACAGGCTTGGGGTGGTGTCCCTACACTCCTAGGCTTTGGGAAGACACTGAGGGACTGGTGGCAGATTTTGCAGGGCATTTGAGGAACTTTCCCTTGTGTGCTAGTTTTGTAACTTACAAGAACTGGCCTATAGTGCCTTGCTGCCTCTTCCCCTCAGCTGGGTTGAGACACCAGGGTCCCTTAGCCGTGACACTTGATACTGACATCAAGGGAGTGCCACACTCACTTCTCTGGAGTAGAATGAGACAAGCTGAAAGTGAGCAGAATATGCTCTCAAACCCTGTGGAAAATCTGAGGATTTGGCCTCAAGATTACTGTTCTGAAAATTACAAAGCTTTTCGTTCACAGAAAAGAACATTTTGGAAACTGCCATTGCAGATGTTAATGAAACAAGGAGCAGTTTTAAAAGTGAGAATTTTCAGAAATGAGCCTCTCAGGGGGTTAAGAGAGTATGTTTATGTGTACTAGGGCCTGAAAAATTATGTTGCTGCTCCATGATGGCAATTTTCTGAACAAAAAATAACCATGAGAAGATGAGTATAAAGGGTTCAGTTCTGCTGTCACCGGGATGCTGGATAATGTTGAGACCTACTTTCTCATGATGAAAAACTTGTGTGAGACCAAGAGGATGGTGAGTTTGGCAAGGAGCAACCTGAAAACTTTACCAGCAGTAACAGGAAGGTGCTGAAGTTCACATGTTCTCGTGCCTCTACCTTTAATCTGGCAATGAAGAAAAAGAGGCAGCAGCAATAAGGCTAAAAGAAGGGAAGCTGCAACTGTCAGGAGGACACAGCTAATGGTTCAAATCCCACATCTTTCATTGCTGCTGTTCATTTTTATGCTTCTTAAAAAATGGGCCTGCTCACCCTATTTCTTTGTATCTAGACCAACAGATGATTGGGAAACTGAGAATAAACTCCAATCCATGAGGAGAAAGAGATGGCTTATGATGTCCATAAACAGATATGCTGTCTGAGCACAGAGTAGCATTGTTATAACATCTCTACACACATATGAACATGTACATTCAGAATGCCAGGGGAATTAGCTTGCTTTTTTGTGCAGTGAGTAGGAACAGGGATCTTTACCTAATGAGGTGGCCATCAGTAACTCTAAAGAGTGTAATTCAGTAGGAAAAGAACAACAGAGCAGATTTAAAGGTTTAAAAGGGAGTTTATTGAGGGACTGGGCAGAATAATGGGAGGGGGGGATGAACTTATCCCAAGCAAATATGAGTAGATACTAAAACAAAGCACAAGCAAATAGCACATTTCCTAACAATGCCCAGAAAATATCAATCAGAGCTATTCCAATTTGGAGCAGGATTTATCTCTGAGTTAAAGGTGAAAATATGGGGAAATGGGGGAAAGGACAGAAGAGAATTGACTGTCTAGTCTTCCTAACTACCTGAGAGAAGCAGAATGCCAGCTGTCTGTGTGATGCAGTCTGAATTGGAAAATAAAGGAAAATAGGTAACATGGAGAGCAAAGATAAACCTTTCCTATTCTGTGTAGAAATCAGGAAGAGGAAGGAAGGATCCAATGCACTGGAAACTTGTTGCAGTCCATGGGAAGGACAGATGAGACTGAGTGATTTCAGCAAGAGTAGACCAATTGTGGGGTTGGGGTAGCAGGTAGGATCCAGTGACCAGCTGCAAAGGTTGGGGGCTGAGAAGTGACCTTTATGTACCTTTAGTTACATTGAGAAGAAGACAGTTTCTCTGCGATGATGGGATTAGGTCCAGGCTAGAAACTTGGAATCTGATAGGAGAATGTGAATTTTAGGGAATTGGAAGGTAGAGAGAACTCCAAATATGTGTCTGATTTTAAAATGTGTGGAAAGTATGAAAAAGTCAGTATGGGATGATTAGTTTACATGACAGGTGGCCAGCTCAGGCCTGTTGGACAAAGGCTGGGTAGTGGCTGGCTTGACTGATTTATCTGAGTGTCAAGCCTGATTAATTTATGATCAATATTTCAGGGAACTCTGCATTTCTTGATGGTCCAAAAGGTCAATTATTGCCCAGCAAATTCCTATCTTTAAATATGGACTGAATTCTGCCCATAATTTGGGCAATAACAGTAAATATTGAAATGGGTTGAGTTAACCCAAACATTGTGCAGATTTTACGAAAATAAGGGTTTTCCTGCCAGAAGATGACTCCAGGAGATCTGATTGGTGGAGAGAGATGGGAAGGTGAATCCAAAAAGTGTATAAAGATGAACCTGAAAAGGCATAAGAGGCAAGAAGGGGGGGAAAGGAAAGTACTTACACTTTCCTCCGCTTCTCCTTTGTTTACAGGTCCAGAAGGAAAGGTGAATCTCTCTCTCTCTCCAACAACACAGACATCTTGGATTGGTAAGAAAATTTGCTATGCTTTCCCATGCTTTGCTATACCTTGCTGGAATCTATATAATTCCTATGCCTCCCTATATTATAATCTGGCTTGTTAGAGCTTTGTATCATGATTTGGGAAAGGCTTGATCTGAATAAAATTTATAATTTTATGAACTGGCTGTTTGGCATCTTTTGTTCTCCATTGGAGGTGTCTTTCCAGTCCAAACTAGAAAAGATCTGTCACGCATGCGAAGGGCTTAGCTTGGCCATAAAGAGTCAGCTAACAAAACTACTATAAAAGACACTTTAAATTTAACATAGCAATAAATAAGAGGTTAGAGAAATATTATCAGTAAGAGCATTTACCTAAAGTTTTCATTGTACTCAACTTCATGTTCTCCTATTCTGATAAACATTTGCCCTCCTTTGCTGTAGATGTCCTTTCTTAAGATTGGTTTCATATTTGAATCCAATGTTTCAGTAATATCCTAAAAAGCATCAAACTACAATCAGAATTATGATTCTGGTCAGCACCTCCCCATCACTCCAAATGATGATAATTTCATAGAGATTTGCCTAAGTGTACATTAGTTATTGCAATTAACACTGGCAACATACTTGTCTGGTTCATGTATGTCTGGAGTCAGCCCTATGGCACTGTCAGACTGTGGCTAAATAAGGTACTCTCTGCAAGATTCCCTTTAGAAGCAAGAATAAGTCCAATGTCTGGCAAAGGAAGCTTTATTGCAGAAAAGGTCCATTATAGTCCACTGTCCTGAATAGGAGACTCAGGATGGTACATGATCATTGTTACCAATGAAGAGCAAGCATAGGATACAGAGTAACAATACCCATCTGGAACAGCCTCCCCCCATAGTTCTCAAAACAACATCTTTCAGTCCTGGGAAGCTGCTCTCCTTCAAGGCCAATGCTTGGTGGAACGGTGTTAGACACAACAATCTCCTCTGGTGGGAATGCTGCCTGGGAACTGGTGCACCTGGGGAGAAAGCACTTAAACACTAGAAGCATTAGAAAATGGAGTCAGTACAGTTTAGATATATACTGGACCTGACATTCTGCCCCCCTTAAAATAGATCCCCCCCTGGCTTATATGGATAGCGAGTATGAAAAGCCTTGGTTAATCTAGGAGCATGAACATGTGCAGAATTCACCCATTCATCGTAACCAGAATCAAAGTCTTTCCAGCGAATGAGGTAAAAAAGCTGGTTTCGCTTGAGCTTAGAGTCCAATATTTGTTGTACCTCATAGTGTATTTGGTCGTCAATCAAAGTTGGAATGGGTGGAGCTCTTATGTGCCATTTGTTGTCGGTGGGAGCTCTCTTTAGAAGGCTGACGTGGAACGTATCATGCACATGGCGCAGGTTTTTAGGCAAAGTTACAGCAACAGTCACCTTATTTATTATTTTGCGCACAGGAAAAGGTCCCAGGAATTTTAGAGCGAGTTTGCGGCTGGTTTGAGCTAGCTTTAGGTTTTTTGTGGAAATATACACATGATCTCCAGGTTGTAATTCCCATTCGGCCACACGATGGCGATCTGCGTATTTTTTGTAATCCAGTTTGGCTTTTTCGAGGTGTTTCTTAATAAGAGTCCATTGCTGCGCCGCCTCCCCCCACCATGAAGATACATCTGGCAGTTTAGAGGAATGGAGAGGGGGTGCGTCTAACGGGAAGGGATCGAAGTGAGTCCCGTACACAATTTTGAATGGAGCCTCTCCCGTTGAAGCGTGTACACTGTTGTTATAGGAGAATTCGGCTAGGGGAAGAAGGTCCACCCAATTATCTTGTTGAAAATTAATGTAGCAACGAAGAAATTGTTCTAAAATTTGGTTAGTTTTTTCAGATTGTCCGTCGGTTTGTGGGTGGTGGCTTGAACTGATACCTTGTTCAATATTCAACATTTTCAAAAGCTCCCGCCAGAAGTTGGCAACGAACTGTCCGCCGCGATCCGAAATCACCTTGGACGGAAAAGAATGTAATTTTACGATGTGTTTTAGAAACAGATCCGCTAGTTTTCGAGCGGAGGGTATAGCAGTACAGGGGATAAAATGGGCTTGTTTGGAGAATAGATCTACCACAACTAAAATACAATTGTGTCCTTTTGAAAGAGGTAGATCAGTGATAAAGTCCATAGAGATTACTTCCCAGGGCCTGTTCGGCGTTTCTAATGGTTGCAGGAGGCCCGGAGGTTTCCCTTTCCTGGTTTTTGCGCTGAGGCAAACAGGGCAGGAACTAACGTATTGGGAAATGTCTTTGCGCATGCCCGGCCACCAGAATTGTCTTTGAACTAGGTGTAAAGTTTTCAGGTACCCATAATGTCCAGCAGTGGGAGCATCATGACAGCGCTGCAAGACATCCAGCTTAAGGCTGTCCGGGACATAAAACTTGCTCCCAGCTAGCCAATCCCCCTGTGGGGATCGGGTTAGTTTGTTTCGCGGAGCTTTATCCCCCTCCTTCTCCACTTCAGTTTTGAGTTTCGATTTCCATTCTTGGTCGGCCGGGAGGGCCTGCTTAGCATGGCTGCGAGTAGTCACCACGCCCCCAAGTTGCTTAGGCGAGAAGACTGTGTCGACAGTCTCCGCCCGTTTGCTTTTATGTTGGGGCATGCGCGACAGGGCGTCCGCCAAAAAGTTAGTTTTGCCCGGGAGATAATTGAGGGTGAAGTTAAACTTGGAAAAGAATTCCGCCCACCGCAATTGCTTGGCATTCAGTCTGCGTGGGCTTCGTAGGGCCTCCAAATTTTTATGATCTGTCCAGACCTCAAAAGGGTATCTCGCCCCCTCCAGCCAATGCCTCCAGTTTGTGAGAGCTGCTTTCACTGCAAAGGCCTCCTTCTCCCACACATTCCAATTCCTTTCTGCCTCTGAGAACTTTCTAGACAAGAATGCACAAGGCCGCAAATTCCCATCCTCCCCCTTCTGCAGCAAAACCCCCCCTATCGCCGTATCGCTGGCGTCGACCTGTACTATGAAGGGGGACTGTTCGTTGGGGTGGGAGAGGATGGGTTCCGTTACAAATTGCTTTTTAAGGCATTCGAAGGCCGTTTGGCAATCGGGGGTCCATTGTAGTTTAGCAGAGGGTTTTTTGGCTTGGTCCCCTTTATCTTTGGTTTTCAGCAATTCTGTTAAGGGGAGTGTGATTTGGGCGAAATTTGCGATGAAGTCTCTATAGAAGTTGGCAAAACCCAGGAAGGATTGCAGTTCTTTGCGGGTGGTGGGTGTTTGCCAATCTTGGATCGCCTGTATTTTGGCTGGATCCATTTTCAACCCCTCTTGTGAGATACAATACCCAAGGTAAGTGAGTTCGGTTTTATGGAATTCACATTTGGACAACTTGATGGGCAGTTTATTCTTCATCAAGGTGGCCAGGACCTTTTGTACCATTTGAACATGTTCTTCCTCGGTGTTAGAATAAATTAAAACATCATCAAGGTACACCACCACCCCTTTGTATAGAAATTCATGTAAAACTTCGTTTATCATGGACATGAATACAGACGGGGCTCCCGTCAATCCAAAAGGCATAACTAAGTATTCATATTGTCCGAGGGGCGTATTAAACGCGGTTTTCCACTCATCCCCTGCCTTGATACGAACGTGGAAGTAAGCATCTTTTAGATCTAATTTCGTAAAGATCTTACCTTGGGCCACGACGTTGAGAAGGTCTCGGATGAGCGGTATAGGATAGGCGTTGTTGGTGGACACTGCATTTAGTCCTCGGAAATCCGTGCACAGTCTAAGTCCCCCATCCTTCTTTTTCACGAAGAGAACTGGAGCGGCGTGGGAACTAGAGGCTGGGCGGATGAACCCTCGTTGGAGGTTGGTGTCGATGAATTTCCGGAGCTCTTCACGTTCATGGAGACTCATGGGGTAGAGCCTCCCTTTGGGTAGTGAGGCTCCTGGTAAAATTTCCACCGCACAGTCCGTTCGTCGATGCGGGGGCAGCGTGTCCGCTTCCTCCTCCGAGAAAGCGTTTAGAAAAGGCCAGTAAGGTTCGGGTATTTGGTTGACTTCTTCTTGGGTAAGGAGGGCCTTTTCTTTCTGAGTAGGGTCTTCGCCCCAGTTTTGATTCCAACGGTGAAGTTTACAGTTGGCATGATTGAAGGTAATACATCCTTGAGCCCAGTCTATGTAGGGATTGTGATCACATAGCCATTTGCTGCCTAGAATTAACGGGTACTTGGCAGTAGAGCTGATGACAAAGGACCTCTTTTCCCAATGCTGTCCCATGCCTGTGATCACCGGGATGGTTTCAGTTGTGACCGGATTCATGTTGGTACCATCCATTTGTTCAAAAATTACTGGATTTTGTAATTCCCGAGTTGGTAAGGCTAGTCCATTGACTAGAGCTGGGGCTATGATATCTCTTGAGCAACCCGAGTCAATGAGAGCTTGCACCCGAATGTGCATTTTTCTCTCTGGGTTGATTAAAGTCACTGGCATGAATAAAATGGACCCAGGTGGCCGGTTCCGTGCAGGGACGGGCTTGGGGCGGATCTGTCGTTTGGGCCCTTTTACGACAGATCCATCTCGTTTCCCGACTGGGGACTTTCTGGATTGACTTCTGCAGATGGGGAAGCGGGATCGTATTCCATAACTTCTTCCGCTTCCAGCCCTCTTTCTGAGGCTGGCCTTTGGGAAGCGCCGCGGCCTCTGTTTGCTCGTGGAGCTGGAGTCGGGCGTTGGAGCGTAGGGAACGGAGCAAGGGTTGGACGCCGTAATTGGAGCGGAGGTCTTTGCACAGGCCGGTAGGGGCATTGTGCTGCAAAGTGACCAGCCTGTCCGCATTGCAAACACAGCCCTTGTTGCCATCTAGCATCTCTCGCTCCACGGGTGGCGTAGCCAGCTCCCCGAGCTCCCTTCTGTAAGGTCAATGGTCTTCTTTGTCCCGTTTGTTGTTGTTGCTCAACCAAACGGACTTCTAAAATGCGATTTTCCACTTCGCAAACAAGTTGAATCCAACCTAACAGCGTAGGGGGATTGTCTTGCATGAGGGCTCTGTCCAAAAGTCTCGGATTAAGTCCTTGTTTGAACAGAATAATTTTTGTGGACTCCTCACACCTGGGACACTTGGCAGCCAATTGTCGGAATTTCGTGATATAGTCTCTCGCTGCCATGCTGCCCTGCTTAATGGCCTGCAATTCTGTTCGGGCCCTGGTTTCCTCTAAGGGATCTTCATATTGTGCTCTAATAGCATCCACCAACCCCTGGAGAGTATCGAGTTCTGGGGCCCCGATATTATATAGTCCTACGTACCAGTCCGCTGCTTTCCCTTGTAAGCGGGAGCCGAGGTGTTCAATTTGGCTGGCCTCGCTGCCGAAGAGGTGTCCCCACCGGTTGAAGAATTGCACGACTTGCACTAGAAAAAAGCCCAGTTTGGAGGGATCCCCGTCAAAAGTGGCGTCCAGTTTCACCCAACCCATTGGGAGGTCTTGCCTCGGAGCCGGGGCTGGGTAGAAGTCCGCCGGAAGCCTCAATGGCACTTGAGGTATGAGGGGACCCGGTTGTGCTGGCGGTGGCCTCACCGGTTGAGCCGGGGGTGCCGGCCACGGCTGGGCTGGCGGTGGTGCTCTCGGCAGGGCTGGTGGCAATGCCGGAGGTGCTGGCCGTAGCGGTTGAGGTGCTGGCGGTTGAGGTTGGTGTGGCGGAGTAATAATCGGCCGCTGAGGGGTGGGTTGGTGGGGTCGCAGTGGTGTAGGTCCCATCGGTTGGGTCGGAGGCGGTCTTACGGGTTGTTCCAGTGGCAAACGTATCGGCTGCAGCGGCGGGGTTAGTTGTGGTCGAAGCGGAAGGGGCCGCAGCGGCGAAGGCCGAATGGGTGGAAGGCCGCGCGGGCTTGCCCCTCCGGGCGTTGTTGTTCTGGGAAGCGTCGGCTGGCCTTTTGGCGCTGGTAGACCATCTCCCGGAGGTTGCCCGACGGGAACAGTTTCGCGCGGTTGACCAGGGGCTCCCTCCCCTGATGGAGCCACGGGTGCTCCCGCTTGGTCCGGCCGGACCGTTTTCGGGGAAGTATGGGGGGGTATCACCGGTGTATCACTTGGCTTTTCCTCCCCTTCCGTAGGCCTCTCAACGGGGGTCTCGTCTGGCGGCACATCCCCTCCCGTGATAGGAGGTTCGATGGGAGTCTCACCGGATGGCACAACCGGGTGGTCCCTTCTCGGTGGAGTTTCCCGCTGAGGGGGAAGTTCCTTGGGTTGTTCTCCCGATTCGCCAGGATAGGTGCCCCCCCCGCCGGTAGGCGACGACCGCTGCTGAACTTCCTCCATCGGATAGGAGATGACACTTTGAAGGGTAGCTATCTGTATCGCCATCTCTTCAGGAGACAGTCTTTCCCCTGCCCCCATTGAGGAAATTAAATGAATGGCGTGAGCCAAGCTTTCTTCCATATCCATCAGCTTAGCTTCTAATTGTTGTATACGACTTGGCCCTGGTTGTTCGCTCAGGGAACCTTCATTCGCTGTACTCACCGGGGAGAAAGGGCCCCACGGAGGAGGGTCCCCTTGAACTATTCGCGACCTCGCGGCTAGAATTCCCTTGGCCATACCCGTCACGGCCGAGATGCTGGTATCTACCGCATAGGTGGGACCTCGTATCTGCTCCCAACTTGGTTCAGGGACTTCCGTTGGCTCCTTCCACGGGGCAAGTTCGGAATAATCCCAACTCAGGGCGCCTCGGCGAGACGTGTCCCCCTCCATCTGCTCAAACGTCCTGTTCCAATATCGCCATGGTTGGCTGCTATCTAGTTCCGGGACGGTTTCTAGGCTTCGGCGCCCGTCCATCGAGACTCGTGGATGGAGTCCACCTGCCCGGCGCTCTCTGGTTTCTCGGGGTCTGGCTCCCCACTCCGACGGGGTGGGCACCGAGATCAAGGGGAGAGCGGTTGCTTTCGGCCTTGCCCCGAGATTGCTTTCGGTCTCGTTTCGAGTACTGAAGTCGATGAGAGGCAGGGTAGAAGTGGAGGCTCCGGTTCCGTTCCCGGTTGCTCCCAGCTCCTGGGAGTCTTGGGTTTGCACCGGTTGATTGTCGGGAGACGCATACGGATCAAACAAAGGATCCCTGTCCGGGACAACCTTGGATTCCGCTGGGCCCGACGCAGACATGATTGGTAACAAAATGTCAGACTGTGGCTAAATAAGGTACTCTCTGCAAGATTCCCTTTAGAAGCAAGAATAAGTCCAATGTCTGGCAAAGGAAGCTTTATTGCAGAAAAGGTCCATTATAGTCCACTGTCCTGAATAGGAGACTCAGGATGGTACATGATCATTGTTACCAATGAAGAGCAAGCATAGGATACAGAGTAACAATACCCATCTGGAACAGCCTCCCCCCATAGTTCTCAAAACAACATCTTTCAGTCCTGGGAAGCTGCTCTCCTTCAAGGCCAATGCTTGGTGGAACGGTGTTAGACACAACAATCTCCTCTGGTGGGAATGCTGCCTGGGAACTGGTGCACCTGGGGAGAAAGCACTTAAACACTAGAAGCATTAGAAAATGGAGTCAGTACAGTTTAGATATATACTGGACCTGACAGGCACAACCCAGACTTCTTCAAGCCGCCTCCACCTTAACTCAAGCCAGCAGCAGCAGAGGTGGCAGAGAGCAAACGCACTAGAAAAGTTGGCAGCAATGCAGCCTCAAGTGGCAGTGGCACCCTCTCTGACAGCGGTGGCAGTCACAGGATGGCCCGGTGCACTGGCAGAGGGCCACGAGCAGCTCCTGTGAAGGCCCAACAAGAACCATGGTAGAAAGGGCCCCTGGAGCCCACCAAACAAGCCAGCAGATGGAGGCAGGAAGCCCGGAAAGGCGCCCTCCGCAGGACCACACCATTCAACACAGTGGGGCTGGCAGCAGCAGCAACAGCCCCTGGGCCCTATGGAAGTCAGAGAGGGGCCCAACTGGAAGACACCCACTGAGTGGGCAGGTGGCACCTAGGCCCACCCAGCCCCAACCTTGATAGGCCGGCACCCAGAGCAGCTTCCCAAGCCACCGGCAAGAAAGAGGGTGGAGCATGGAGGTATGGCCAACATTGGCACAGGTGGTGGGACTCACTGGGAGGCTGGAAGATGGGGTGGGGTTGGCATTAGCTGGAGGGGTATAAGGAGGGATCCACATCCTGGCTGGGGAGGAGATGAGAGGTCTGTGCCTGTCGCTAAGGCCAGCTTCTCAGGTGTGGCAAGTCTGTCTAGGGGCATTCCACCTTGACCCTGCTCCAACCAATCTGAGGCCTTCAAGGGAGGAGCCCTCAAGAAGGAAGAGAGGGAGACAGTCCTTAACAAGGGCCAAACAGGCAGCCCTGACAGGATAGCCAGAAATGCAGAGAAGGCACTATGGCAGACATGGCTGGCATGGCGGGATCTAACCCCAATCTTGATAATATCCCAGGAGTGAATAGTAGAATCACTAGGGTCTTACCCACAAATGCTGCCTCTGCATTTCCCCCTTTTCTTCTACTAGACCTCAAATCCTTACTTCCTACTGTGGATATCAGGACTAACTTCATCCACAGCAAATTGAGGAGGTATGTGGATGAAAGGACCAATGAAAGAGCCTCAATGAACTGAGAAGTCTAGGCACTGACTCTGGGTAGTGACCTGATGACCTGAATGACTAGAGGAGCTAGTAATAACAAAAGTAGCAAAGCTCAGTATTTGGTTACTATATTCCTCCTGAACAGGAGGTATCTAAACAAACATTTTGTCATTTCAAATTCACCAAACTGAATAGGAAATCCCTCCTTTGGTGCTAATTATATTCAACATTATTTTGCGTTCTTGCCAGTGATCATTCCTAATTTCAGAGTGCGGGACTTAAGTTTCAATGGTTTATTCTGGATTTATATCCAGGAAGAAAAAAATCAGCCCCAAACTTTAACCTCTCATCTATTAATAATATTAAATAGATCTATACTCCTGCAAACTCTCCACCACCATTTACATGGCTCTCAAATTTACATTTGCTACTTTATATTTTTTCTATTTCTTTTCAATAGCAGCATGGCTAATGTGAGAGAAAGACAAAATACCTCTAGAAGTACTGATTCACCCATACGCATAGAATTTTCAAGCATTCTTAAGTAAGTAGAATCTGTAGCACGAATTTGTCGCAAACAGTCTCTTGCCATTTGATGTATCCATCTGTAAGCCTGTCTTTCTGGGTCAATTAGTAAAGGCCATCGTTGTCCATGTTTAATATGAATAGCATTTTCTGTGGAATATTGATCAAGTGGCAAACCTTCATTTTGCCATTGACGGACCTATAAAAATAATTATTTAAATATTGATACAATACTGTCAATAATTTTTGAACCATAGCTACAAAAGCTTTCCGTGGCACACTAATAATCACATAAAAATCATTGGCTGTGTTCAAATATAACAAGATGTCATCATTGTCATTACAGTCTTGGAAGTTCTTCAGCTAACACACTTGTTTTTCTCCCTCCTCCCTTTCTACATGGCTCATGTATTGAAGATTTCCTGGTTCAAAGACCGTGTTTGTCATACAGCACAATCCTGAGGGCCCCAAAATTGCCTTGGGAACCAACTAGGAGTTACACCAGCATAAGTTATGCTGGCATAACCCCCCCACCTACACCAGGGCAACAGCCCGGTGCCACTCTGCCCAAGTCCTTCACTGGCATCCAGCAATGGCAGCTGGCCGCAGGTGCAACTGGGGCATAAGTCCCTGAGCTGGCTGGCCACTCAGTTGGCTTCCTAAGCCATTTTGGATACGGGAATGCCCCAGCAGCGGTGGAAATTGATGCCACAAAAAAGACGGCATAGCCCATAAGCACCCATTGTATGTGAAAAGTTGATCCCCCTGTGCCTGGCCCCACCCAAGCAGCCTGGTGGAGTATAGGATGCCAACTACCATGGGGAACAATCTGCTCGTGCTCACATGGCAGCTGAGTACCCTTCCCTGCTCTCAAATCAGCTTCCAGGCACCCTACATAACCTCCAGCCAGGGCACCTGTGACCATAGGTAAGTAGGGAGATGGCCAGAGGCTCTGCCTGAGAGCCCCCTGCCATGGGGACTTAGAGCGCGAGGTGGGAGAAGATAATCACAGTGTTGGGGCAAGAGTGTGCAGGGTGAACTCTGCAAAATCCAGAACTTGTCTCGCACTCCCACATGAGAGGAAAGCCATGTCCAGAACTACCATCCAAGTTCGCTTGCAGGCTACCCATTTCCTGAGTACTAGCTTGAGGAGGGGTGGGGGTGCACCGACAGGTAAGAAAGAGCTGGGGAAGCGGCTGCCCTGGCTTGCTCATTCATACTGGCCTCCCCTCTCCCCTCACATGCACCCCCCCCAAACCAGCCTCTGTGGTCGAGGCTCATCAAGGGGTATGGCCCCTGCCCATGAGCTGGTCAGCCCATGTCTGCCATGGAGACAGTCATCTAGGGAATCACACCCAACACATGTGAGGGCTTCCAGCAGCCCATTTCAGGGCTCTGTCCAGACTCCCTTGGCCAGGCTCCATCCTTGAGCAGAGGAGAAAGCATAGCTATAGGCCAGGTGACTGGGTACTTGCTCTTGTAACTCCCCTGTGATGGCGGGTGTGCAACCCCATGACTGTCTCCCTCCCAGGATCAGAACCCCAAGTAGGCACAGGAGCAGAACAACCAGATGCACACAAGGAGCACTTTCCCACTGGAGGGGCAACCCTCATCTGGTTGCTGACAGCACATGTGACGACAGAGCTGCTGCTGCGGCCCTCAGCCTTAGACACCCTCCCAGGACATGGCAGACCCAGCTGTGGCCTGCATGAGGTTCAGCCCTTTGTCACATGTGTCTGTTTCTTTTTTAGGCTAGTTGTGACCTGTCAGGTAGGCCAGGGAGTGTGGCTGTTCCAACCTCCACTGATCCTTCCTGGCTACCATCTGAGCCCTGCCCACAGAGCTGTTCTCCAGGCAGCCTGTGATTTGACCCTGCTCATGAAAATGCAGCATTAAAAATGGCCTCTGTGGTTTCATTCACCATGCAAACAGGCACAGCTCCTGTTCCAGCCAAGGGAAGTCTACAAGATGTGACCAGACATCCTTTTCACTGTTGGCACTTCAATAAAGTCTGTATTGAACAACTAGTGCCTCTCTTCTTCACTAGCCTTCATTGACAGCAGCCCAACCCCCATCCCCCAACCTCCCCTGGGGCAGCCCCACTGCATACCCCCAGGAATGGTTCCCAGCCTTGGGCCGTCAGGGAGGAAGCAGCCCAGTGGATCCTCCAGGCACCTCCACCTCATAGGGTGGCTCAACTCCTGTATGGACTGAGGGGGCATTGATCCCATGGAGGCTGCCACTGTATGCTGCCCCTGTCCTGCTTGTCCTGTCCTCATATGGCAGAGAGCCAAACAGGGTGGGATGTGGGGTCTCACCCATGCGCAGGGAGGAGGGACATCAGCCTGCCTCAGCACTGCTAGGGCCTGAGACACCAGGCAGATGGCTGTAGTGGCCTGGGGGGGAGATGATTTTTGGAAGGGGGGCCAGAAGCCCACATGCTGTGCACAAAGATTCTAGCCAAGATGGTCTTATCTGCATATGGAGATTCTTTGCCAGAAGGCAGGAGCAGGGAGCAGGCCACCCCCCTGTACCCATGTGGGTGCAGCCGAATGGAGAAGGCCAACTCTGTCGGGGCAACAGGGTCAGAGACAGCCTCCAGCTGTGCGGGGGGGGGCAATGACTTGAACTCATCGGGTAGCTCAGCACCTTTGGCAGTGCTGGGGGGCCGCAGGCATGGGACTGGTGCAATCAGTGATTCAGGGGTGTGGGCATGCCACTGTGGAATGGCCTCATCGTTCAGTGGCTACCATGCCTAAAATGCGTAGGCACCTGCTCACGCTCCACCACACCCTGGCACAGTGCTCTGCTGCTGGCTTGGGTGAAATGGTGGCTGGGGCCCCATCTCAGGGTTCCTCTCCCGGTTCCAACATCAGGGACATTGAAAGCTGCTACTGGGTGGTGATATTGTGAAGCATGACACAGACAGCCATGAGCTTTGCTACTGCCATAGTCTGCATCGTTTGGCACTCCCCTGTAAGGTATAGGTATCGGAACTGAATCTTCAGCTGGCCGAATACCTTCTCGATGACTATCTGCACCCCCCAATGAGCTTGGTTCTATGTGGCACAGTCTGCTAGCTCATCCAAGGGATACAGGGTCAGGAGGTATGGGAAGAGCAGCTAGCCCTGGTCACCTATGCAAGTATGGTAGCCATCAGCTGTCAGTGTCTCCTCTCCATGGCAGCCCCACAGCCACCTACCCAGCACCCAGTCTTTGCCATCTGGCCACTCAGCAAGGAGTCTGTTGAGGCTAGACTCTACGAAGATCTGGGCACCATGGATGCTTCTGGAGAACTTGGTCACTAGGTCTGTGAAGATGCCCTAGAGGTTGCTTGGGGTCTGGACATTGATGCTGTGGAAGCACTGCCAATGCCTGTAGACCTGGGGCTTCTCACAGGGGGTGCAAAGGGGGCGCAGAGGGTGATGTGCATGCAGTTCACTGCACCCACAACATTGGGGGACCGCAGTTCAGATGGAGGCCAGCATGGCCTCCTCTCTGGGGAAACAAATGTGCTCCCAGAAGCAGCCCAGTGTGGCATCCAAGAAGCTATGGTGTCAGCAGCTCATGAAGAATTGGGACACTTTCAGGTCCTTGGATACCATACTTTGGAATGATCTGGTGGCCAGGAAATGGAGGTAGAACAGCACCTCCTGCAGGACAGGAATGGCCCTGGGGGCTGGGGCTTGTCCCTGGAGTACTGGCCAAAGTTTCTTGCAGAGGTCCTAAATGGCCATTCTGTCCATGTGAAAACAATTTGGGCAGGTGGTGTCCAGGATCTGGAGGGTGCAGATGCACTCCTGGTATCACCTGACATGGAGCCTCCTCCGGCACCACCAGTCAAAAATAGTGTTGGCAGGAGGTGGAACAGGCAGACCCCCAGGACCAGGGGTGGCAAGAAGGGTCTTCCAAAATGGGGGCTGCAAGGGAAGGGCAGGGTTAGTGGGGGAGGGGGCCTGCATCCCACCTGTTCTGGAACTCAGCACCTACTCCCATCCTCCTGGCCCACAACCGGAGGTTTGCGGGCAGCTTCCAGCTGCTCAGTGTCCATCTTGTGGTTCACCGGCCAAGGGTGAGGGGGTGTCTCTCTCTCAGAGCTTTCCAACACTATGTGGCCTTGCATCTGCATTTCTCTGTCTGTGGGAGGCATGGCAGTGGAGTGCTCCAAAGGGAGTAGCAGCCAGCAGTAGCCAAACTAGACCAAGACCAAGAAGGCACTCCTCTATGGCCTGGTTATGAAGCATGGCAACATCACACTCACCACAGCCGGAGGCACCTCACCTGCCATTTGTAGTCAGGTCTTTTGGCGCATGGCATCAGAAGAAGTATTAGCCCTAGGGCATGCCACATGGACATAACTGTCCACCATGAAGTGCTAGAATGACTCCTTCAGGCCAGCTTGGAAGCATGTGTGTGCTCCCACTGGATGTGAGAGGAGCATTTGCTTGGGTTTGCCTGGGGCCAAGACAGTCATGCACACGCTGATTCCTCCTGTTATAGGGGGTAGCCTTGGAATCAAGATCCTGACTGGCAAGGTCATGACTGGGTGGAGCAGCATGGGCCGTGGTAGACAGGGGGCTTGGGAATGGGGCCTGCCCCACCTTGCAGACCACAAGCACCCTTGCTTCTCTCATGCAGGTGAACCACTTGGCATGGACGCCATTCCAGAACCGTCAAGTGCAATGGGTAAGGAGGCTGTGGGAGAGGGGGAAACCCCACCACTGACCCTGGGATTAGCCTCCCTGGGGTGAGGAGGGAGCTAGGAGCTGGCTAATACTCCAGATGATCCTAGTGCTGGAGGAGTGGATATGGCAGGTCAGGGGGTCGGGGTGGTATATCCGAGGCCTGAATGCCCGGCCCAACCACCCGGATTCTTCATCACAGGGGCCTGCACACTGGCGATCTCTGCTGAAGTGGTTGTGCATTGTTGACCATCTCGCTATGGGCTGAGGTAACAGGAACAGCTTGGTTGACCCTTTGCTTTGGTGGCCCTCCAGACCCAATGATCACAGGGGATTCCATGTTACTGGTGGACTCTACATCCTCCAAGGGGGACAGGGGATGCAAAGGGGGAGTGCGTGCTGTCAGGATGGGCAGATCTGGTGATTGGTGCTATGGGGTCCAGCCTCGAGGGGGACGTAGGAGACATGGGGTCCTTCAGCCTTTCTGGCAAACTGTAGGTATTAATTCTAAAAATCCCTCAACCATAAAGAACACAATATTGGCCAGGTTCCTGGAATAAAGGTGTAATATTTTGTCCTTGGGTTGAGGCTCCAAGAAAGCCACATCTATGTTCAAGGATTTTGCCATTCGAAGCATCTGTTCTGTGTACAGCCAAAAGTCATCTGTGGGGAAAACGAGTTTTCTGTCTCCGACAGTCTCGTTTGGTGATGGTTCGAAAGGTAGGCTTGGGCTCCAGTCTCCCAGATAGGTTTCTGGATCCATGTCAGGCAGATGAAACATCTTGGATGACTTAGGAATGGGAAAGCATTCGATGGTACAATCTAGACTGTGTAAAGTCAGATGTGGATCCTACTGATTCCATTCTTTAGGGTTCGCCCCAGTTGACTCCAACAGATGGGGATACTCCCTGATACCACTCTGGACATTTGTGTGTATAGCAGCTTTGGTGTGAATTTTGCTTGCAGCCTCTAAGGGTCATATAAGAAGACTCGGGGTAATTCTCTTTCCTCTTCTGAGAAGTAGACTGAAATCTGAATGTGGGGTCTCCGCTACCTCTCAGTCTCCAGTTTCCTGGTTGATAACTTGCATCCTGTGAGAGCTCCTTTTATGTTTAGAGCACTTTGGATTTCATTTTCTTTCGGGGCGGTTCCAGAGAATCTGGAGCAAGTCCTTCAGTTCCTTCAGGTCTGCGTCCCATTGAGCTTGAGTGTATGTTGGTCTGCAAGAGCAGGTATCACTGGCCGGGTTAAAACTGTCCCATCCAGTGGCTCTCTAGATTCGGAGCATTGTTGGACCCAATCCACAGTCAAAGCCAAAAGGGCTTGGCGTGTTGGATCTGGGATGTTGCTGGGTCCAAGAGACTTGGAGTGCCTGAATCCGAGAAATGGTTTTATGAAGGAGTTGGATGAATGCCGACCTGCATTCATTTGTTGTTTGGCTACACGAATGGCCTCGTTCTGCTGAAGTGAGAACATGGCCTTCTTTTCTTCAGGAAGCCCTCTAACATAGTCCAAAAGCTTTCCCCAAAAATATAATTGGTATCCACCCATGATGACCTGGTGGTTGCCAATTCTCAGGTAAAGTGCTGAGATGGAGTATAGGCACTGTCCATATCAGTCCAATTTTCTGCCCTCCTTGTCCAGTGGAGTGGAGTGTGAACCAGAGCGTTGTTTCTGAAATTCCTCTGTCACCAAAGATGATGGCACCGGGTGCTTGAACAGTGAAGGCCAAGTGTCTTGCTTGACCCTGTGCATTGCTTCCACTCTCTTAGAAGTTGGTGGCATTTCCGCTGGCTTCTCCCAGGCCTTCATCAAGGCCTTCTACAATAGGAAATCCTATGACTGCTGGAGCATCACTGTAGAGTCTGCTTAGCAGTTTTTCCACAGCTTTGGAAGCGGAGGAAGTAACATCCAAATCCAGAGCCTGTGCCATTCTGGACATCTGCTCTGCATACAAGCATAGGTCTTCATATGATGAACCTAAAGATCGACCAACATTTTCATTGGGGCTTTGATGGCTCAGAACCGACCTCATGAGATGTTGCTGGGGGATCTTCATCTTCATCCTCAGAGTTGTATTGCTGTTGAAGTTGCGCTGGTTACGGGGGAGGGAGCTAAGCTCTTCTAGATGATGTAGATGATCTCGGTTCCTTAGCCTCGAATCCATGGGGAGCACCAGGCCAGTAACAGTGATACGGAGGTGGAATACAACGAGCCATATGATGTTGATGGCATGAAGATCCTCTTGGATCTGACTCATACTATGAGTCAGATCTGTGTTCACTATGTCTGCTCTGAGTTGGACAGTGGGTATGAGTTTGCTTTTGGATCCGAGGTGCAGGCTGTCGGCATCAGTTGTTTGCAGGGAAGTGGTTCAAAAACCATGCTCCACAGTCCACACCCCCAGCTCTGTGGCGATTTTGGGATTTGGCTCTATCTCCTGCAGTTTCCCTTCAGAAAGTGACTGCTCAGGTGAGTTAAGATGCAATGACAGGGTCCTCGGAACCAAAAAGGGCACCTCCTTTCATGGTTGGTCCTGCTTGGTTCGACTCTGGCCTTGGAACTGGAACGGGAGGAGTGCTTAGTTTTCTTTGATTTTTTTTTGCCAGCGGTTCAGAGGCGGAACTCGACTCCAAAGAAGTGCATGGAGTCAGAGTCTTTCCGACAATCAGATCTGACCTCGGAACCAAACGCAACGAAGTCATGGATCTGGCTCTTGCTTGCCGGTCTGGAGTGGCCACAGGTTTAGCAGATTTTGGATCCAATGGAAGCTGAAGCTCTTTAGAGGCAGGATTTTTTGCTGCCACAGAGTTGGTGCCAGAGAACACTTTCTCCCACAGGGCAACCTTCAATCTTTGAGCTCTCTCATTTCTTGCCTTCGGGGTGAATTGTTGGCATATAGGACACGCACCAACTTTATGTCCCTCGCCCAGGCACAGCTGACACAGATCACGTTGATCAGAGTGTGTCATTTTAGTTCCACACTTGGAACATTTCTTAAAGAGCCTCTTCTGAGACATATTGAAGGTCACTCATGTAACAGTCGTACTTGACTGGACCAGTTCAAGTAGGATGGCCAAATTCATCGAGTAGAAACTGTAAAATGAATACGCAGTCAAAAACAGTCTGAAGTCAGAATTCTGAAGATAATCAGTCAGAAAAAAGATCCAATAACGCTAAGAACAAATGAGCTCAGAAACATAGTTCCCTTCTTCGAGGCGGCTAAGAGAGAACTGAGGGGGGGGTCACACCTCTGGTGGTCACGTGGCCATTTAAGTGGGAAAAACTGTTAATCTATGTGACCTAGGAGAAGCAGCTCCTAATGGAGCTCTAAAGAAGCTACAAAGTTTTTCTGTCGGTAGGCCTGCACATGCACAGTTCCAATGTGGGACTGCATAGAAGAACGATGATGAAATTTAGCTGATGAATCTACCGTTCAGCAAGCCTGCATGTGCACAGTCCCATGTGGGACTGCACAGAAGACCAATCATTAACCAGTAATTTCATCAAAAAGAACACATATCTTGAAATGTCAATTGGTACATTATAATACACATCAGTCTATATAATCACAACAAATTCTGTTGGGGTCTAGTCCACACACCAGATGCTTTCCTGTGAAAACTGTTCATTCTGTAAATTCACAAGCAGCCTGAAAAGTTTTATCAATCCAAATGACAAGAAACTATAATTTCTCAACAACTTTACCACATGTAACTCTCATGGGGTAGGGTATATTATCAAATGTCCTCGTGAGAAGTTGTATGTTTGCAAAATTCAGAGGAAACTGAGAATAGGAATTGCAGAACATGAAAGTAAAAGTGCTACTGTGGTTCAGCACTTTTTAGGACACAATTATGGTTCAATAGATTTTATGTTCTGGGCTGTTTTCAAATCAAAATGCTATAGGGATAAAGTGCTATAAAAAAAGCAGAGTGGATTTTTATGTTAACAACATTGGTCGCTCACAGATTAAATGAAAGCCTCAAACAATTGCCTGATAATATTATACAGTTTAGTTATGTATGTATTTGCCAACTTGTTAAAAGTTTTTGAGTATTGTACATTATATTGTTTAAGATCCATGTCTCCATCTTTTTATTGCTCATGTATAATATTTGTAATATTCCATAGTTGTGTGGTTCTTCTGGATATAATCATACACTCTGCATATGTTCAGTATGTACTGAGAGAAAGAGGAGGCAGGAAGAGATGAGCCAGAAAGGGCTCTCATGGTCCTCTCTTCTATGCCCAGAGTAATGCCAATTGCCACTTTGGGGTCAGGAAGGAATTTTCCTCCAGGCCAGATTCGCCTGGGACCCTGGTGGGTTTTTGCATCCCTCTGGGCATGGGGCAGGGGTCACTAGGGGTGGGATGTAAATGGGAATTTTCTGCAATGTGTAGGGGGTTAGACAAGATGACTCTTGGAATCCCTTCCAGCTCTTTGTTCCTGTCTTTTAAAGTATTTTTAAAACTCTGGTCGCTTCCACATGTTCCTTTTTCTTCGGGCTTTCTCTGTTCCAAAGCCGAGTCTTCCTGAACTGCTTTCAGAACTCACCTTCCACATTCAGTGTCCTCATGCGTATCTTGTGTGTGTTCATAGCAGAAAAAAAGGTCTCAAAACAGAAAGAGCGTTCTTTCTGCACCTCGTCACAAATGACGTCGGTGCATTCCAGCCCAACTTTCCTTTTTTTTTGAGCACATGCAAGATTGCGCTATATCATTGTCCTGTCTTTCAGCTTCTGTAGAAACTAGGCATGCATAGTATTCCGTTCTCTTATAATTGATTTCTCACTCAAAGTTTAAAATGCAAAAATATATTTTTTAATTTTTAATAAATATGCAAACAGCAGAGTAGCACAATCACGCAACTTCATATCCTACTATAATCGCACAACTTCATATCCCACTCACTTCTTATCCCCATGGACACACAGTATGCAGGGATAAGAAGCGAGTGAGGGCCAAAATGGTTTGCCACTGCCTCCTTGGGGCATCCAGAGGCCCGGAAGAGCTCAGCACAGGCTGTGGGAAGGCTCAGTGCGGCAGCAAGGCCCTCCCAATGTCCCACAGCAGTGGGGGCAGTGCTCCCTGCCACTTCTGTGGGGCCTTGGGAGGGCCACATATAAAATGTATAAACTTCTGTTGAGGTTTGAGATGGAGGAAGAGCAAGTAAAAGAACGCATGATTAATTGAGCAAAAAATTGTGGACATGATATATTAATGGAACAATGGGAAAATATGTGGATAAGGGGGCTGAAATTTACACTAAGCTCCAGTATTAAAGAAAATTTTTACAAAATGATGTATCATTGGTATATGACTCCTGAAAAATTGGCTAGAATGTATAAGGGGGCATCAAATGTATGTTGGAAATGTGCTAAACAAGAAGGGACATTTTTTCATATGTGGTGGACATGTAAGAAAGCAAAGAGTTTTTGGTTGTAGATACAGTCATTGATTCAGAAGATTTTGAAGATTAAACTTCAGCTGAAATGGTTGGAAATAATGGACAGCCAGTTGGAAAAATTTTTTAGAACACTGTTTTTATACTTTACTACAGCAGCAAGAGTGCTTTATGCACAAAAGTGGAAAACTACAACATTGCCTACAGTGGAGGAATGGTTGACAAAAGTTTTGGAGTTTGCGTTAATGGCAAAACTTACTGCATTAATGAGAGAAAGGACATTAGTTAACTTCTTGTCTGAATGGAAACCGCTAATAGACTTTTTGCATGAAATGGATAACAAGGATTTGATAACATCTGGATTTATGGAATAAGAAACAGGAACAATAGAAAAAAGAGGGGTTTTGTGACTAACTTAGAATAAGTGGGACTCTAGAAATGATATATACTTGTGGTGGAGAAAACTGGAACTCAACTTGTAGTGTAATCTAGGTGTTTTTTTATTTTCTTTTTTATTTTCCTCTTAATTTTATAGATATATGTATTGTTAGTGTGTTATGTTTAGAAATGTGTTTTTTTCTTGTTCTGTATGTTTGTTGTTTATTGTCTTGTGGTGTGCAGTTTATAGTTTAAATAAAGAAAATTTTAGACAGGAGAGCCACACATAAGCCAAGTGGCAACCAAGGGTTTGGAGGAGGAGGGACCCCCTGCTCTCTTCCCCTATCCCCTCCTTGACTGATGCCGCAAGGAGAAGCACGGGGGTGGGGGAAACGCTGCTAGAGGGTGTTGTATTTTTCAAAACAATAGGCTTTAATGCTCATTTGAAATAAAATCAGAAATGGCATTCTGTTCCTAATGTTGTTCCTAGACTGATAATCTGATTGCTGAGTGATCCAATGTTGCAAGCGCTGCATTGTAATAGCACAAGGACTGTTTTAAAAAGTTTTTTAAAAAAGGGGGAAGAATTATACGATCACACATGTGAGCCAGACGCTTGTGTGGGACGGGTAATGGCAAGAGGAGGAGTTGGAGATTTGTGGGAGGGCCCTTCAGAAGCACAAAAAAGTCTCCAAATGTATTGATACGGTAGATAATCATGCGAAAAAAATGGCATGAAAAATGAAAACAACAAAACAAGTTTCACAAAGAACACTTAAAAACTGGGATCATCATGATCTGCTCGCATGTGGGAAACAATAACGTATGTAATGAGTGAGATAACCCTCCAAAGTTCTGTTAGCAGGCTGTCTCATTAAGGACATGTGTAAGCGACCTTTCTCCAAGTAAAACATCACAAGAAACTATGGTTTATTGTATACCAGGTAGTCTTCCATATCTGAGCCATGCATGAGAGAAAGAGGAGGGAAGGGAATGTAAATTAGAAATCTTCTAATGCTTTTCTCTTTCAGGACAGAGCCAAAGTACCATGTCAAAATGAAATTCAAGCAACAGCAACATATATGTAGACCCTTTACCTAACTAACATGCAATTATTAGCTATAGAAGTAACAGTTTTGAAGAAAAACTTCAATTTCAAGAGAAAAACCGCAAGCTTCCTGTTAAGTCTTTTAATTTAAATGACAAACAATTATGCAGCTTCCTCTTCATCCCTGTGCATTACCTACCTCAATTTTTTCTGTCATGCAGTTTACTAGTGAATAATTTGAAGATACAGGAATGTTATTTTCATTACAGAGCTTCAGACACTCGTTCACTAGCTGCTGACGATATTCTGCTGTTAACACTCCACTATAGACAATACATGCTGCTGAAATAAGAGCATCACCCACAATTCCGTGAAGCCTTTGATCCATACTATTAACCGATTCTTTCCAGCGTTCCTAGGATATCAACATGACCAAATGTTTATAGCCAAATGACATAAACTAACTTGCTTTGTGTGTGTGTAGTAGTACACACAACAATAATTTGTCGCATCATTGTACTGTTTAGGATTAATCATGTAATGTACAATTTTTCAAAGAATGTCATACCGATATTTGAAGGATACTAGTAAAAACTATCATTATGATGAGTAAGAGGTCTGCAAAAGGTACCATGGCCTAAAAGCGGAGAAATTTCTGTTCCGAGCGGCTGGCCTGCACAAGCACAGTACCCAAAGGTGAGACTGCACTGAAGACTGTAGCTGAACTACAAGTAACTATTTAGTACAAACAGTGTACATATGACCTATCAAAGCAGCAAGAACTTGTTATCCCCAAAGGAAGGCAAAATAATGGAGGTAATATTGTCTTCATCTGTTGGAAGCACATTATAGATGCTCATAACTGGTTATATGCACACCATGGTTGTATATACACCACTTAGTATCATCATATTCTTGAATTGGCCTCAAGGGAGAACACACCAAATTTCAAATAACTGTCTAGTGGATATTCATTGGAAAATTGCATTTACACATGAAACTTGGTATATTACAAAAGCATACAAGTTATTTAAATCATATTATCACAGGTTCTGCAAGGTCCTTATAGGCCATGGTACCCAGAAGTGGACACAGTACACCACATGAGGTCTGCGTAGCACAGAGTAGATTGGAACTATTATTCATTCATTTATTTAAAATTTTTATGTGCTGCTGCTTCAAAGACCTACTTACTTCTCACGATTATGCTTCTATTAAAGCAGCCTAAAATTGCATCAGCCCCTTTTTACAGCCATATCACACTGCCAACTCATGTTCAGCTTGTGATCAATTGAAACCCTGAGATCCTTTTCACTTAAATGGGTTACATGGCTCATCTACTCTGGGGTTATGGAGGTTGGGTAAAGGAGGTGGTGATGATACAACCTATATGTCACAGTCAGACCATTTTTTGCTGAAAGCATATATAGTTGTCTCATCTCTGCAAGATTGGTTAGTTAGGATGCTCCATCCCCAGAGACTGATGAATCCAATGGGTTTGCAAACTGAGTGCTCAACCCTCAGCTTTCTCTTCTCCAAAGTAAACATCTAATTTCTGCACCCTTTCCTCATAGTATTTGGTTCCAAACTTCTGACTGTTTTTTGTAGAGTAATGACTTTTAACAGAAAAGGTAGGTTAAACATGTAAACAATAAACTCTAATTAGATTTAATGATCAAGATGGGTAGCCGTGTTAGTCTGTCCGTCTGTAGCAGTAGAAAAGAGCAAGAGTCCAGTAGCACCTATAAGACTAACATAATTTGTGGTAGAGTAATGAGCTTTCATGAGTTACAGCTCACAAAAGCTCATGCCCGAAGAAGTGGCTCATGAAAGCTCATACCATACCACAAATGTTGTTAGTCTTATAGGTGCTACTGGACTCTAGATTTAATGAAGTAGATGAGCTGCAAAGAATAATGAGGGAGGGTTTCCTTCTTCCATCTCTTCCTTCAGTCCTTGAGATAAGGCCTTGGTACCTGGCTAGGCTGTTACAGTAAACTCAAATGGCCTTATCACACTTTGGATGCCATTTTGGAAACCCAAAATGGCACCCAAAGTGTGATAAGGCCATAGCTATAAGGCTATAGCAATAAGATAGACACTGAGGTGTGGCTCCTGTGGTGCCACAGTAATGTCTGCAGTGGACATTATCCCCAGCAAAGCATTAATTTCTCACCTTATGCCTGATCCTTGGCCACTGTTATACTTTGCACACATGACCCACAGTACTACAGTAGCTGAAGGTCTTAGTGTCTAGCCAGGTTGCTTGAGCAATTCAAATTGGTGCCTGAAGTCTTGCAAGAATTCAGGCACCATTTCAGTTGCATTTGCTACCTCACTGAATTGTGATGTGACCCAGACATGTGTGCATATTGCAGGGACCTTATTTTTGGCATGGGTTAAGGGGAATACGTTGGATTTTTCTTCTGAGCTAGGAGTTTCCCCAGGTATACAGAATCTTTTTGCCTGACTCTGCTGTGTGGATGTTGATATCTGCCTGCAGGCCAGTACTTTGTAATAAGGTCTAGTGATATTAAAATAGAGTGGGGAAAAAAGCCCTGAAAGATAATACCATCTCATCCTTCAGAGCCGTGTTTAATACAGATGCACTTTTTAAACGTTGTGTTGTCTGATCTTTTCGAGTTGCTAGTATTTCTTGTTCAGCAATACTTTCTTCATATGTTGCTTCTAAATGTTTCTGATGCTGTTCAATCTGAAAAGTTAAGATTTTCATATTTCTAATGAAAAAACTGAATTTTAGCAGTAAATACTGCTTTTATTATTAGACCTAGTTTCTGGAAACTTTACAGGCTTCAAGTATGGCAATGGTAACTTCAACACTACTACACCACAGGTGCTTCTAGTGCTTTTAACTGGACTACATACAATTTTTCTCTGCAATTTATTTAGCTTGTCATCAAACTGAGCAAGCAATATGTTTATTTATTTAGAATGTTAAAAGGCATAATCATAATTATTACAATAAACTTAAAAACATAAAAAATAGTAGGAATTTAAAGTACAAATCTCAGCATCAATGTAAAAATCTAATTCTAAAAGAACATCTAAAATTTAAAAAGGCTTCAGTTGACAATGGAAGACCTGTAATGTGGAAAGCAAGTATAGTACTTGAGGGAGTGTATGATAATTGTACTTTTTATCTCCCCATTTCTCCCATTTATCTCACACATCATTCCCTTCCTTTTAAAAAACAATATCACTAAGGAAAAAAACAACTAAAAGAAAAATGTATCTCAAGAATGAAGGGTTTATTTTAAAATTAAGACTTGAGAATATTTCTTGGGGAATTGTAGGACTCTAGAGAAATCCCTCCCTCCATGCAGTCATTAGACATAAACCCTTCTTCAGTTCATTATCTCTACCCAGGAGGGTTCTAGACTACACATTTCTGCATGGACATGAACTGGTTTGAAAGTGCTCCCTCAGAACCAGGCTACAAATGACGAATTACACAAGGACTGCATGTGAAGGGAGTCACAATGTTAGCCAGGAAGCTGAATTTTAGAAGAGATCAGAAGGCTTTGTCAATTTCCCCTCTATACAGAGTGGGGATATCACTCCTCAAATGGTTTGTTAATTTCCTCTTCACATCCTAAAAGGGGAGATGAAACTGACAGAGCCTTTGGGAGGCAAAGAGGAAATTAACAAACCTTCTGAGGAGCCATTTCCCCAGCTCTGTAGAGAGAGGAAATTGACAAAGCCTTCCAATCTCTTTTAAAACTCAGCTTCCCGGCTAACATTGCGGGTCCCTTCACATGCAGTCCTCATGTAATTTGTCATTTGTAGCTTGGCTCTAGGTCATATGGTAGTTGAGAGGAACTGCTTCTTTAAAAAAGGAGAGCTAAAAGGGGCTCAGAACAGTGCCACAGGAGAAGGCTCCTGCCCCCCATGTCATTTTCTCACATGAAAAGTAAGCACGAGGGGAGTTATTTTGCTGATTTTGCAGCTCCACATGGAGACTCCAAGAGGTAAACTATATGAGACACCTGGGCACATGTCATTTCCTGCAAGGTTCCCTGGGTCATATAGTCTTACAAAGAACAGCTTCTCCATGGAATTCTCCATTGGGGGAACAGCAGTGTGTGTGTAGAGATTCTCTCTCTGTCTCTTGCAGAAAGCCTCTGCTCGGGTTTTCCTCCAGGAGCTCAGGGGTGGGGTGGTGGTGGATGTAACAGGTGGCAGGAAATCCAGTGTGGCTTTTTGCAAGAGAGAAAGAATTTGCAATGCAATTCTCTGCCGAGGAGAAGAGCAGTTGGGGGGATTCTCTCCCTCTCCCTCTCCCTCTCTTGCAAAAAGCTGCCCTGGATTTCCTGCCTCCTGTTATGTTCACACACACACCCTCTGAGCTACCCAGGAGACATTGCAGGACCCAACACATGAAGAACATGTGTCACGCATCTCATGTAGTTTGGCTTGTGTAGTTTGCTTCAGCAAAATAACTCCCCCCCCCCCCATGTGCTGTTTTCACACAAGAAAACAGCTTGGGGGATAGGCAGGAGCTCTCCCTCTCATCATGGTGCCATTATGAGCTTGTTTAAACTCTCCTTTTTAAAGAAGAAGCAGTTCCCTGCAACTGCTGTATGATTACACAGACCACCTTAAATCAAGTGCATGCCCATGCAGAAACATATCATCTAGAACTCTGCAGGGAAAGAAAATTTGTAGCAGATCATTCCACAGGGCCCATAGCTTCAGGCATGATACAAACTCATTTCCTCCCACTCCTGCTAACTACTTTACTTAGAGTTGGAATCTGGGAGGAAGGAGTTATTTCCATACCTGTGACAGAGGAGATTAATGGAAGAAACTACCAAAAGGAGAAGATTTGTTTCACTCAAATGCAATAACTGCAATTCTAAACAGAACTACACCCTTCTATGTAGGATTGTCATTACGAGGCTGGCAACAACAGGAGACTCATGAGTGGGGAGGGGCCTCCTCACAAGCAACATACCAATGCTATTGAACTTGATAAAGCCATTTCCAGCATGACCAGAAGTGATGCCATCATATCACGGTGACACTCTGGCATTCAACCCAAACTCTGTGTTTTAACTAAAGTTTTAGCCAAATGCTACAGTACCATCAAGTAAATGGCAAGTGAACAGGGAGGAATACACGTGAGTCTGTTCACTTGCCAGGCAAGTGTAATTCATCACTTGTAGCTTGGCTCTAAGTTTGTTGAAGTCACTGGACTTAGAAGGGTGTAACTGTTTATGACTGCACTGTTAGGCCTTACTGGTGAACTTTACAGTAAAACGATACATACCAAGTTTAGATGTATTTGGACTGCATACTATTTAACAAAATAATATAATAACAGTGGTTGTGGGGGAATGTGCCATCAAGTCATAGCTGTCTTATAGTGACCCCCTGTTGGGGTTTTCAAGGCAAGAGACTAACAGAGGTGGTTTGCCATTGCCTACCTCTGCAACCTTGGTATTCTTTGGAGGATTCTCATCCAATTACTAACTAAGGCCAACCCTGTTTAGCATCCAGAATCTGACAGGATTGGGCTTGCCTAGGCTATCCAGGTCAGGGCATAATAATAGTAATGATAACTACAACAACAACATTCAATTTATATACCGCCCTTCAGGATGACTTAACACCCACTCAGAGCAGTTTACAAAGTATGTTATTATTATCCCCACAACAACAAACACCCTGTGAGGTGGGTGGGGCTGAGAGAGCTCTGAGAAGCTGTGACTAGCCCAAGGTCACCCAGCTGGCTTCAAGTGAAGGAGTGGGGAATCAAACCCGGTTCTCCAGATTAGAGTCCAGCGCTCTTAACCACTACACCAAACTAGTGTATCAGAATTAGAATGATCTTACCATGACTAAACCTTTCTGTTTTTCAGCCAATTTTTCACGTGCACGCTTTAATGCTTCCTCTGCTTCTATTACCTTGGCTTGTTTGGGGTCTACAAACTAATTAACAAGTTATATTTACAATTCAATGTGAATGAAGGAGAACTGAAATACATATTGTTCTTTGTAGTTTCTGAGCATAAACAGAATCAATTTAGAGAAAATTCTAGAGCTAAACTTAAAATGATTTCTCAGTGGTGCATCCCACCCCCTAGTAGTATGAGGTAGCAACACACATGCCCAGAAAGGACAGAACTCAGTTCTTCAACTGCCGCAGCAGAGACATTGTGAGGAAAAATCCTATCAAGAACCTTTTGTTGATATCCTATCCCCTATTTCCTTTCCCTTCTCCTTTGTTTTAGGCACAGTCAGTTCTTCCTTTCTCTACAACATAGCCATGGGAACAAAAGGGGAGGGTTGCCTTAAGTTTCCCCCTTCCTGCATTTTCCTCATTTTTTTCAAGGCACAGAAGACCAATTTTATGCATTTTGTCTCCTGTGGGGGAAATTGCTGAGTAGGTAAAAAGCACTGAATCAACTCTTGCCATCACTGTCTTAAATTTACTAAGTATGTCTATATCCCATTTCCACCTCTGCCTTGTCATGTACTCTCTTTTGGCTCTCATGAATCCTCTGTGTGTACAGTAAAGAGGACCACACCAATCTAGAATCAAGGAAGAGAAGAGAAGAAAAAATGTTGGTGCAATACAATGTTATTGTATTTCACTTGAAGATCAAGCCAAGACATAATCCTTCCTGTTTTCTTCAAAATTCCATTTTCAAATGCAGAAAGGGTGCTACATACCCTTAATGTGCATCAAGTTCTTACCTGTTACTTAAACAAGGCAGCTATATTCCACAAGGATCCTCACCTGTTCAACTGGCATGGGATGCTATGGGGGTGCTCAATGCATGAGTAAGTGGACTTCTTCCTCTTATTCTTCTACTAGCTGGCAGTTTACTTCCAGACCATCTCACTGGCCAGAGTCATGGCAAAAAAATCCACTTGCTCAAGCCTCTGTGCAAGGCATACCCAGTCCTGATGCCTGCAAAACTGCAACATGGTTGCAGCCCTAGACATCACTATGCCCTGGACACCCAAGTACATTCAGGTTTTGGTCAAGCAGTGCTGAATGCCTTGTTCCAGTAAGACATATCTGTTCCCACTTCCCCATTAAGTTGGCTTGCTAGTCTTATCCCATCAGTGTGAAGCATAGGGACCATAAAGAAAAACAGGTTGATTAAGTATAACTGATGCTCTTCAGGTTTTAACTTGTGCTCTTACAGAACTCATCCACTGCAACAAATGCTGATTTTCCTCCTCCTATGTCTTAGAATAAAGAAATACAACTCTGCCATCTCAGAATGCTTGTTGCTACCCTTCAGACAATGCTGAAAAATCCTTTCAAGTTTAGCTCTATACATTTTTCTGAATAGATTCTGCACATGTTTGAATTCCCATCAGTATTACTGCACAGATAACCATTTGAGGAACACCAGTAAGCAACCTGTTCATATCCATTGCTATACTGAAGTCCTTCAAGGATGAAAAGAATGTGTAAATAAATACTCACTTCATTTATACCCCACCTTTCTCCCCAATGGAGATCCAAAACACATCCTTCTCCTCTGCTCCATTTAATCCTCACAACTATGGTACTAATTTAGTACCTCTGCATCCCACCTGGTGAGTGCAGGAGGTACTTAACTCTTTCCTCTGCTTGCACCCCTCCTATATGCACAGTGCTATATATATGATACAGAATTGAGAGCACACATTTTTACATGACAGCTGGATTGAACTCTATATGAAAAGATAAAATTCAGAAGAATACAGTGGGTTTTAAAAAACTATCTACTTTTGGATAAAATACATCTGTAAAACTAAGCACATATTACAATTATAATATATATCTTATCAGATAACATTTTTAAATGAGTTTCTTTTGAGGAAAATATTTCTAAAAGGCTTCGGAAACAGCAGATGAAAAGATACCTTTTTTACTATATGGTAATTATCTAAAGCTAAAATCCATTGACAGATGGAGCAACATGCAACAGACACTAGTCCCACTTTTGCTGGGCTAAAGTCAGGAGACTTCACATATTTTTTCAGCTGTAGAAACACCTGAAATGAACACAGATCAGTTATTAAAGACAACAAGTTAAAATAAACCTAAATCTTATAGACAAGTAAAGGAAGCAGCTCTTTAATGGACAGTGCAGTCCTACTTTTAACAGTGATATTTTGAGACAGATTTTTCTGTAGGAGGACTTCTACTAAAACATGTAGTATATGCATTTTATAAATGTATTACCAAATAAATAATAAATAACTAAGTAGTCGGTAGTCCCAGTGGCTATTCGGGGAGTTTCTGAAGCTCTGTCACAGCAAAAGCTAAGCAAGTTGGGACGTAATCAGTCCCTTGGATAATCAAAAAGAGTCCAGTAGCACCTTTAAGACTAACCAATTTTATTGTAGCATAAGCTTTCGAGAATCAAGTTCTCTTAGTCAGATGCATGATACAGAGACTGGTCAAATACAGAAGAGGGCTGCAACTCTAAGCTACACCAAAGGACTATGTTAGAGTTCCCTTCAGAGAAGATTACAGGGCAAGATTCTGGAATCATAAACAAGAAAAGAAAGGGCACTTAGATTATTGTAGGAACGTGGGTTTAAGTTAGGGCCAGGGGAAATGCTAGAAAAGTGAAATCTTGGCAAAAGAAAATGAATCCTGATTGTTCTTGTTTTGGAGAAGAACAATGATCCTTGATGACAGAGAGCAGAAAGCTATTTGTGGTTGATAAGGATAGGTGGAAAGTCACGACACTGCAATTTTAGTCTGATCATGACAGTAACATTGTAGCCCCATCCTCAGTAGTTAGCTCAACCATTTCCATGACAGTGAATAATAAACAGTGAAATCATAAGAAGAGTTACTCCAGTCTAAGCCGATTGAATCAATGGGCTTAAATTGGAGTAACTCTTCTTAGGATTGCACTGAAAGTGTATTGAATTATCAACACATTGGGTGCCATGGTTGCCATGATGACTATGCGATTCTGAGCCAGACAGAATAAGATTCTCTCAAGTCAAACTGGATGAGACAGTGTGGGAATCTGTGAATAGATCTTACAAACATTTTCTGTTGGTAAATAGCCATTGCGTGGATGCTAAACCAAATACGAGAGTTTTTCTCCTTACCATTTTTCCAACATCCAATGAACCATTAGAAATATTATTTGTCTTGCAAAGGAAAATATACATTTACTAATACAAATGTTCAAGAACTGCACACACAGCTCCCCTTACCCCATCTAGTTTGGGCCTGAAAATGGACACTGAAGGCTTCTAATTCTTCCATAGCATAAGACTACAACACTAAATCCTTTCTATAAGAGGGTATAGTTCTGACTGCTAGACCCCTCATGAAGAAGTTGTGTCTGGACACAAATGACCATAAATACTGCCCTGAAACCAACTCTTGTTAGGGTTGCCAACTCTGGGCTGGGAAATTCCTGAAGAGCTGATGCGTAGGGCCTGGGAAGGGGAGATTTGTGGAGGGGAAGGACCTCAGCAGGGCATAATTCCATAGAATCCACCCTACAAAGCAGCCGTTTTCTCCAGGGGAACTGTCACCTGGAGACCAGTTTTAATTTCGGAAAGGTCAAATAAAATTCCTGACTTGTCTTGCGGACAACTTCATTTTTCAGAATGTAGAGAGGGAAACAAGGAGATCTGCTATCCTGGACTTGATTCCCTCCAACAGGAAAAAACTGGTAGATGAGATTAAAGTAGTCGGCACCCTGGGCAGTAGCGACCATGTAATTTTGGAATTTACAGTCTTGGGGAAGGGAAAAGCCATACATAGTTAGTCATGTAAGTTGGACTTCAGGAAAGCAAATTTTAACAAACTTATTCTGGGTAAAATCCCATGGTCAGAAATACTTAAGGAGAAGGGAGTTCAAGAAGGGTGGGAGTGTCTTAAAAGCGAAATATTGAAGGCATAATCACAAACAATTCCTATGAAAAGGAAAAATGGGAGGAGCCTAAAGAAGCCAAGGTGGCTCTATAAATAGCTTTCTAAAGAGTTGAGAAATAAAAAAGACTCATTTAGGAAATGGAAGGAGGGCCTTATAACCAAGGATAAATATAAACAAATAAGCAGTGCTTTTAGGGAGAGTGGTAGAAAAGCTAAGGCTCAGTATGAGCTTAGGCTAGCAAGGGATGCTAAAAACAACAAAATACTTAGTAAGAAAAAGAGCAAGGTCATGGTAGACCCATTGAAGCAGGGCCGGCGTGCCCATGGAGGCCAGGTAGCGGGGGCCTCGGGCGCGCGGGCACTGGAGGGGCGCTGGAGGGGGTGTTGGGGGTGGAGGCACGTGCAGCGAAGCTGGCATGACTGGGCTGCAGCTACTGCTGCAGCCAGCCAGCCAGCCCCTTGCTGCCGCCGCCACCCGAGCGCAGCCTCTGTGCGCTGCTCGAGCCCCGCTGCCGCTGTCACACGCCCCAGCCAGGCGCAGCCTCCGCGCACCGCCCCTGCAGCGGCTCGTAGCTTCTGCTTCTGGCTGGGGCGCGTGGCGGCGGCGGCGGCGGTGGAAGCACGGGGCTGGCTGGCTGCAGCAGCAGCTGCAGCCAGCCACGCCAGCTCCACTGCGCGCTCCTCCACCCCAGCCGGGCGCAGAAGCCGTGAGCTGCTGCTGGGGTGGCGCACGGAGCAACTTCCGCGCGCTGCCCCAGCCCCGGCTCGCAGCTTCTGTGCTTGGCTGGGGCATGTGGCGGCGGCAGCACAGGGCTGCCTGGCTGGCTGCAGCTACTGCTGCAGCCAGCCACCCCAGCTCCTCTGCGCACTCCTCTGCCTCGGCCGGGCGTAGAAGCCGTGAGCTGCTGCTGGGGCAGCGCACAGAGCAGCCTCCGCGCGCCGCTCCAGCAGCAGCTCGCAGCTTCTGTGCTCGGCGGTCCTCCGCGTGCTGCCACGCAGTCCGTGGCGCACGCGCACGCGCACGCAGAGCGTGCGTACGCCGCCGCAGGCGCCAAAACCTCTGGCACCGGCCCTGCATTGAAGGAACAGGAAAAGTGAAATTTTAACAGGCGATGAAGTGAAGGCAGAAGTGCTCAATTCCTACTTTTCCTTCTCCTGCAAGGGAAATGGTACTCAACACGGCAATAACAGAACACATGATGAGGGAAGGGAGTTACAGCCTAGGATTGGCTTAGTGTTAGTACATAAACACCTAGTTTCTTTAAATGAAACGAAGTCCTCAGGGCCAAATTAATTGTATCTAAGGATACTAAAAGAACTTGCAGATCTAATTTCTGAGTCTCTGTCCATTATTTTTGAGAATTCCTGGAGAACAGGCGAGGTGCCAGAAGATTGGAGGTGGGCAAATGTTCAAGAAGGAACAAAAGGAAGATCCAGGTAACTACCAACATGTCAGCTTGATGTCTATATCTGGAAAAGTTTTAGAACAAATCATCAAACACTCAGTCCTTGAGTATTTAGGAAGGATGGCTGTGATTACTAAGAGCCAGCATGGGTTTCTCAAGAACAAGTCATGTTAGACTAACCTTATCTCTTTTTTGAGATCGGGGAATGCAGTAAGGCTTTTGATAAGGTTCTACATAATATCCTTGTTGACAAGTTGGTAAAATGTGGTTCAGATCCTATTACTGTTAGGTGGATCTGTAACTGGTTGACAGATTGCACCCAAAGACTAGTTGTTAATGGTTCCTCATCCTCTTGGAGAAGAGTGACAAGTTGAAGAAAAGTGACAGATCCTGGGATCTGTTATGTTTAACATTTTTATAAATGATTTGGATGAAGGAATAGAGGGAATGCTTATTAAATTTGCAGATAATACTAAATTGAGAGGGGTAGCAAATACGGTATAAGACAGAGTCAGGATACAGGATGATCTTGACAGGCTGGAAAACTGGGCTAAAACAAATAAAATGAATTTCCACAGAGATAAGTGTAAAGTTCTGCATCAAGGGAGGAAAAATCAAATGCATAATTATAGGGGCAGGGGGAGATTTGTCTTGGCAGCAGTATGTGCAAAAAGGATCAAGGGATCTTAGTAGACCATACACTGAACATGAGTCAGCAGTAGAGATGAGCATGAACCAAAATACAAACCAAAGTTTGTCACGAACCATGCCATTTTGTGGTTCTCAAACCAGTGGTTTGTTGGAGCACATTTCTGATGAACCACGATGAACCACTATGATTTTTAGAACGGTTCATTTGGTTTGTTTTTCAGTTTGTCACTGCAGACAACCTGGAGCCAATCAATCTATTCCCTAGGCAATGAGAGGGATAGACTTCTGCAGACCTTCTGCAGCCCTGGGAACACCAATGTCAGCCCTCCAAAGCTTGATAGGCAGCTCTGGCTGCCAACCAGAGAGCTCTCATTCTGCACTATGAGAGCAGAAGGAGTATAACCCTCATCACTTAGGTGAGTGGTTTCAGTTTCCAGCAGGCAGTTAGACAAGGAGGAACTGCTGTTGGATTTTCAGTCACAGAGGGGGCTATTTGAAGCTTGTGCTTGACATTCTGGTGCTTCAGCGCTCTGAAGCACCTGCTTTTGTTCCATAGCCAGGCTCACAGGCGAAGTCTGGTACTGGGTTACTCATCTGAGGAGTCTTTTATTATTATTTTTAACACCTCTTCCATAGGGTTGCCAGCTCCAGGTTGGGAAATTCCTGGAGATGTGGGCGGGGGAGGGAGCCTAGAGAGGGTGGGGTTTGGGAAGGAGAGGGATTTCAGGAAGATACATTGCCATAGAGTTAAGATTGCCAGTTCCAAGTTGGGAAATTCCTGGAGATTTGAGGGGTGGAATATGGAGAGGACAGGATTTGAGGAAGGGAGGGACTGCAGCAGGGTATAATGTCATGAAGTCCACCCCCCAAAGCAGCCATTTTCTCCAGGGGAACTGATCTCTATGGCTTGGAGATCAGTTGTAATTCCAGGAGATTTCCAGCCATCACCTGAAGGCTGGCAACCCTACATAGAGTCCACCTTTCAAAGCAACCATTTTCTTCAGGGGAACTGATCTCTGGTGCCAGCCTCAGGGGCCAAGCCTAGTGGGTTCCTGTGATGACTCACAGAATACTTTTATATATCATACTTATTACCAATATCATTATTATTTAGAGCACCTGTCCTGAATGGGAAGGTGTCTGGGTGGGTCAGGGCTCTGGACCACCCCCTGTCCTTGCCAAGTGTGAATGCTCCCCCCCACAAGGGGAATTTTAACCTCCTTCCCCATGGGTCCTCTCGTCCCCTAGTCCACCAGTGCCTGCGCTCCCTGGCTACATCCCAGCATACGGACTCAATTGTCTATAGCTGGGTTAATTCCAGGACGATCTGAACCTCTCCACTTTGGGAATTCCTTGCCACTAGACCACCCAGAGCCTTGACATCCCAACTACTTGCTGATGCAGCTGCTCACATTGCACCCCACACCCTATCCCCTATTTAACCCCCTCCTCATGAGTTCCCTCAAGAATTGCCCACCTTGTTGCAGAGATGGATTCTGCTGGTGGAAGGCTTCCCTCTCAGCCACCCTGTTGAGGAAATGGACTCTGGTCACCACAGCTCTCACCCAGGACTCTCTTTTTGTCTCCTCCAAGAACTTTCTTTCCACTCAAAGAAGATATTTGTCTTTTCTTTCCATCTTTTCAAAGAACATTTCTCCTCAAAGACTACATCTTTTCCCTCAATAAGATTTCTGTTCCCCCAAGGTCTCCTTCCCCTAGGGTTTCCAGGTCCAGGTTGGGAAACTCCTGGAGACTTTAGGGGCAAAGCCTGGAAAGAATGGAGTTTAAGGAAGGGCTTCAGTTGGGTATAATGCCATAGAGTCTACCCTCCAAAGCAGCCATTTTTTCCAGAGGAACTGATCTGGAGGCTGGCAACCCCAGGATTGACCTTCCCTCATGGATTGCCTCTGTCCTTTCCTCTACAAGAATATTCCTGTTTCCTCAAAGAACATCTATTCCTTCCCTCCAAGAATAACCTCCTCTCATAGATTATCTCTGTCCTCCGGCCCTTTAAAAGAATATTCCTGTCTCCCCAAGAACATCTCCTTGTCTGTCTCCTCAAAGAGTACTTCTGTCCACATTTGAGCTCCTGAACAGTTTTTCTGCTCCCAGGAACTGTCATTCCACTCTGGGGGCCATTATTCCTTTCTCAGAGGAAGATTCTCTAACTCCGTCCCACGTTTTCATGGCAACTTTTTGGTGCTGCAATGTATTTCAATAGAGCCAGTTCTTGCACTGGCATTCGTGGCTCCCATTATATCTAATGGAACTTTCCTGTTTTGGGGGTCTATAACTCGGACATCCAAAATCCAATCTTTGCCAAACTTGGAGGGTGGCTGGAGGAGAGCCTGCTGAAGACACCCTGTGAGTTTGCCATCTCTGACTGTCAAGGGGGCTGTTCTATGGCCTCTGGAAGTGATGTTATGAACCGAACCAGTTTGTGAACTAGGTAAGTTAGTGCAGGTTTGTAGTTCATGGTTCATGAAATGCGATGAACCATGAACTGCCATTTTCCCAGTTCATGCCCATCTCTAGTCAGCAGTGTGATATGGTAGTTAAAAAGGCAAATGCGATTTGGGGCTGTATCAACAGAAATGTAGTGTCCACAACACGCAAAGTGATAGTATTGTTCTACTCTGCTCTGGTTAGACCTTACCTAGAGTATTGTGTTCAGTTTGGGGCACTACAATTTAAGAAGGATATAGACAAGCTGGAACGTGTCCAAAGAAGAGCAACAAAGATGTTGAGGAGTCCGGAGACCAAGTCCTTTGCGGAAAGGTTGAAGGAGCTTGGTATTTTTAGCTTAGAGAGGAGATGACTGAGAGATGATATGATAACCATCTTCAAGTACTTGAAGGACTGTCATATAGAGTGGGAGGTGTTTTCCATTGCCCCAGAATGTCAGGCCAGAATCAATGGGTTGAAATTAAACAGAAAGAGGTTTTGGCTAAACATTAGGAGGAACTTCCTGACAGAGCGGTCCCTCAGTGGAACAGGCTTACTTAGGAGCTGGTGGGCTTTCCTTCTTTGGAGGTTTTTAAGCAGAGGTTAGATGGCCATCTGACAGCAATGTTGATTCTGTGAACTTAGGCAAATCATGCGAGGAAGGGCAGGAAGGGGTACTTCAGTGCTTAGTTCTCATGGCTCTTTCTTACACTCCCAGGGCAATGCTGATCGCCTCTTTGGGGTCAGGAAGAAATTTTCTCCAGGCCAGTTTGGCCTGGGATCTTGGAGGGTTTTTTGCCATCTTCTGGCCATGTAGCAGGGGCCACTGGAGATGTGTGTGTGTGTGTGTGAGGGGAAAGTAGTTGTGAATTTCCTGCACTGTGCAGAGGGTTGGACTAGATGACCCTGGAGATTCCTTCCAACTCTACGATTCTATGATTCTATTGTCTTGCAATTCAGGGAAGGAAGTATAATATCTTGGTTCAGTTCAAATGCTTAAATCACATTAGGGAGGAATGATAGGCTGGGCCAGAGTACAACCTTGTTATTGTAAATTTTTGAAAAGGAGGATCCAGTCTGAGAGCTTGAGTCTCACTCACCCTCCCAGGTGAAGTGATAGCCACTGAGAAGGCTCCTTTTGCCAAAAGAAGTTGCAGAGGACAGGAGAGAAGGGACTTGAATGGCTTAGACAAGACTAGACAAGACTAGTTAATAAGACCAGTGAGAGGCTCTATTGTGGGGCTGGGTGAGTAATGGGGCCTTTGAAACCATAAGGCCAACAACAGAAGAGATGAATGCCAGAATGTGAAGAGGTTCTTTGGAAGCAGTCAAGAATCGACAATTGCTAAGAGACAACATCCTTCTTTAGCGGCAATGAATGAATTAAGATGTGAAGGCACTCTCTTCCCCTTTTATATGTACACTGGGTGGGAAACTGTGCAAGAAGAATGGGAAAGCACCTCCTTGCCCTGCCAGGAGGAGCTTTAGAACATCTGCAGCTGGCTTGCACATGCCTAGTTCCTATGTGGGACTGCACAGAAAATGCTATGATGAATATCCTGCTTCCTCAGATAACAATTTCACAGTTACACTGGCCAGCCTCTATTTTCTCTCATGTACTTTTATCTTTTCTGCGAAGAACAACAGTGCGCAGTATTAGCAAACAAAAGTTATAATATGGTCATCTGTTCTTAATAAACAAAGATATTTTTTTTGAATATTCCAAGATGAAGAAACAAAGAAAATTAACTGGGCACTTCATCCTTCCTTCACCTTTTCTGGCAGATTATCTTTATCAAGATTAACCAACTTCTTCAGAAAACCAGGGTCAGCAAGGAGTAATTTTGCTGATGTCCAAGTAGGTTTCTTTTGAAGAAGAACACAAACTGCATTCATAACAGTTAATACAAGTGGAGGAGGGCGAGCATACACTCTGTAAAAATCAAAACAGAAGATGTTTGCAAAGTGAACTATACTTTTTTAAAATATTCAAAATCATTTTTTCAGGAAAGTACTAACTGATTCAGAAGGTACTGACCTGGATTTTGTCAATGTTAGACTATGACTACATTATTCAGTATTATAGTCTCTCTACACAAGATGCCTTGGTACGTGTTCATCAAGTGTAGGAAGATGCAATGTTAGCCAGGAAGTGTAGTTTAAAAAGACAAAGCAGGCAGAATTGCTCCTCAGATGGCTTGTTAATTTCATCTTCACCTCCCCGAAGGCTCTGTCAATTTCACCTCTCCAGTCTAAAACTGTATGGGATCACAACCAGAGGACAGCAAGGAATGTAAATGGGCTGGTGCTGCCTTCCAGAGCCAGGCTTGGACCTGGAGAGGTTATAATGGGCTAAAGTCTCTTTTTTGGCATTTCACAGCCCTTTCACACAGCTACAGTGTATAGCAAAGCCCTTGCCCTTCCACTGGCTCTGTCTTTTAAAACTACCCTTCCAAGATAACATTGCATCTCCTGACACATGTTCTTCACACATCAGATGTCTTGTGTAGAGAGAGACTCACAGCCTCTTATGTCAATTCCTGTATCCTTACAGGAATATACAGATCATTATTCTAATGTAAAGGAAGCTATGTGTTTCATTCTTTCCCCCATGTGCCAGTGACCTAATCTTAATTATCCTACTTCAGGCCTTGACCAATTTTCTTTGGACCTAAGAGTAAGCTTGCCAGGTCCCATTGTCCTACTAGCAGGAGGGGGGGGACCTTGCACCTAGCAAGTTGTGTGCATGCTCCTGCCGGGCACGATTACATCACTTCTAGAAGTGACATCATTCCACCTAGTGGGAGCATGCACACAATTCATGCACTGGCCCAGGAATTTTTTTACCTCCTAGACCTCTTCCCTGGGCCTTTTCTCTCCATCAACCATGTGAGTGGGGGGGGGGGAGAGGCTGGGAGCAGGGGATCTCCCACCCCCACTGGAAGACTGGCAACCCTACCTAGGAACCAGAACAAAAATTTAGGTGCCAGACTCATTTTGCCCTACCTCAAGACTTCACAACCATGCCCCCACAATCATTAGAGCTCATCCTTTAATTGGGTGGTGAAAGTTGTTTCTGGAAATACTGAGATGTGCAAGCTGTTCATTTTCAGCGTAGGAAAATAGGATTGCAGCTAAAGTTGGTGGAAATACCCAGTCCTCCAAACACCAGGTTTCCCTCTCATTTTTTTACTTAATTTCTTTTCTACACATAATACTAAAAAGCTCTGCTAATAAAAATCTGGAGACTACAATTCTGTGCCTGCTTATTTAAGAATGAGCCCTACTGGGTCTAGTTTGCTTCCAAGTAAACAAACATAGGACTGGCTTGATAAGTCAAAAAGAGATAGGGAGGGGAAACTCTTTCTGATGGAGTTACGTGAGTCTAAATCTACTGACTTTTACTGGAATAACTTTGTATAAGAATGTATGGGAAGGATGTAAACATTCCCTGTCCCAAACAAAGAAATAAACTTTCTTTAAAAAAAACTGTGCAGATTGTGTATTATTATAAATAAAGTGTAATATAAATGTACATTGTGATTTTGAGCATAAAAACCAGTAGAAAAACGTATGTCCCAAGGAGCTTACAATCTATATTTAGAAAGCGAGAGAGACAGCGGGGGGGGGGGGGGGCGGCTAGAAGGAAATTTGTACACAAAACAACTAGGGGTGTGTACTTCGGGTATCCAATTTGGAAAGATTTGGTATTTCTGAAGCGAATCGGTATTTCTGATTTGGAAATACCGAAACAAAGCTTTCTGGCAGCAGCCCTTGCTTGCAAATGCAAACAGCCAGCAAAGTTCTGCAGGAAGTTAAAGCTTCCTTTAACTTCCTGCCCCAACAGTAACTTTAAATTCCCTTTCCTTCCCCCCACCCAGACAAGCAGAAACCCACCACCTCCTCCCCCAATAGAAAACCCAGTGAGTCAGTGACTGACTCTCACTGCAGTCCAGTGATGGTCAGGCTTTCTTAGAAGAGGGGAGGGGAGAGAAGGAGTGAGTGACTCACTACCTCCTTCTAACCTCTCCATCTTGCAAAAAAAGTGGGAAGCTTTGCTTTGCTGGCTGTTTGCAATGCAATGCAATGCAATGCAATGCAATGCAATGCAATGCAATGCAATGCAATGCAATGCAATGCAATGCAATGCAATGCAATGCAATGCAATGCAAGCAGCCAGCAAAGTCAGAGATTCCCATCTAATTTACAGGTTGGGAGGAGTGAGGAGGGGTGAGTGACTAGACTAGAGTACAAGGGGGAGGAGGGAGGGGGATCAGGGAAGGGAGGGGAGGTAGGAGTGTCCAATCCCACTGCTGCATTCTCCTTCTAGCCAATGGAATCTCTGGAAGGAGATACAGCAGGGGATTTAAACTAGAGGCTGGCCTTTGGGCCAGCTTCCATTGTGTTCCTGCTGGCCTAGAGAGAGACTTTGAGAGTGCCTGTTTCTTACTGTCTCTGTGTCGCGGCCTGCCCTGCCTGGACTTCTGCTGCGAGGATCATCTGACTGACTCAGTGCTGGACTTCAGGAGAGTGGTAGGAGAGTCAGTTAGTGACTCACTGGCTTTTCTATTTAGGGGTGAGGTGGTGAGTTTCTGCGGAGGAAGGGAAGGGAATTTAATTTGAAGTGTTTAACTTTTAATTACTTTATATTTTTGTAGGGGTGGATTCTTGTGTGTGTGTGTGTGTGTGTGTGTGTTTGTAGTGGCCCTTTTTTGCTTTGAGTGGCTGCTGGCTGAGGCATTAGTTTTTTGTTTTAAGGGTTTATAGTTTAGTGGCTTTTATTTTCCAGTTGCTGTTGGGGGGGGGGGCTTAAAGGTTTAAAGGGTTAGGGGCTTGATTTTTTTCCAGTTGTTGGGGGAGGGGTTAAAGGTTAATAGTATGGATTAAAGGTTAACTTAATACTTACTAACCAGCTTCCATTCTGTTCCTGACCTAGAGAGACTCCCGCTGCGGCTGGTAGAGGCTCTCTGTCTCCAGTTTGGCTGCAGCCTGCCACTGAGGAGGAGAGGACTTTACCTGAAGGATTCCTGCCTGCAGCCTGCCTGACCATCACTGGTCTGCAGGACTGGTGAGACAGTCAGTCACTGACTCACTGGGTTTTCTATTTGGGGGTGGGTGGGTTTCTGCTTGTCTGGGTTGGGGGAAGGGAATTTAAAGTTACTGTTGGGGCTTAATTTCAATTGTTGTGTGGGGAGTTAAAGTTTTTAAGCGTTAAAGTTAGTGTTGTTAGTTTAGCTGTATTTGGTTCTACTTTAGCTGTATTTGGTTCTACCAGAATAGTTTTAAATAGTTAGTGCTGTTAGTTTAGCTGTATTTGGTTATACTTTAGCTGTATTTGGTTCTACCAGAATAGTTTTAAATAGTGTTCTTAGAAGGTAGGCTAGTTGTAGGCCACTAGGCCTTCACTGAATTTTTGCCCTCTGAACTAAATTGATAGGGAACCAAGGGTAGTTTCCCCCAGTAAATAGGCTTTTGTAGGAAAATAATTAGTTAGAGTTAGGTTCTGTTCATATATATATATATATATATATATATATATATATATATATATATATATATATATATATATATATATATATATATATATATATATATATATATATATTTCATATAAATAGGCTGCCCATTAGTTCTCCCCTAACTAGAGTTTCACTGCCCATCTCTGGCACCCTTGGAGCCAGGCTGGGCATTTATTGTGGTAATAGGCTTCCATTTATATTGGGGTTTAGGCCCCGCTTGATTCCTGATCCTGAAGAGGAATTTAGCTGTTTGGTGTGTAGGTTTAGGTTCCCAAAAATAAATATGGCCTTTTAAAAAGATCTTTAACTGACCATCTCCAGTAGTAACAGAGCCACAAGAAACATAGATTTAGAAACAGGTAGATAGGTTTTTTTGAAACTAAATTGTAAATTTGGGGTTTTTTTAAATAAAAACTTAACAACAGGTAGTTAGTGTAGGTTCCAGGAGGGGAAAGAATGCCTGAGAGGAAAGCTGAGAGGAGCCCCAGGGGCAGGGCCGGCGCCACCATTGAGGCGGTGAGGTGGGGGCCACGGGTGCCGTGGGTCCAGAGGGGGCGCCGGAGGGGTGCCAGGGCAGAGGAATGTGCCATGGAGCTGGTGTGCCTGCCTCGCACTGCCGCCACCAGTGGCCAGCCCCGTGACACCGACGACGCCAGCCAGCCCCGTGCCGCCACCGCGGCCACTGACACATCCCCCCAGGCAGGCACAGCAGCCACGGGCCACAGATGGCAGGTGGCCAGGGTGGCATGTGGAGTGCGGGCAGCCTCCTCGTGCCGCCCAGCCACCTGCCGGCCAATGGCCCTGCCTTTATTGCGTGATGATGTCATCAGGTGATGATGTCATCACACAGTCCCCGGCGACCATGTGCGACCTGTGCATTAAGAGCACTTTCGCCGGCAGGATGGGAACTTCACCCAAGCCAGAGATGCCCTCTGTGCGTGGGTCAGGCATAAGCAGGCCAAGAAGGGCTGCCTGTCATCAGAGCCCTGTGGGTCCCTCTTGCGCCCCTTCTGAGCAGGCTCCCCCCGCAGCCACCGCCAGAATGTCCATGGAGATAGAGATGCTCTGGCAGGCCCTCGGCCCCTCTGGGATCGTGAGTCATGAGAGAGAGGATTCGGCGGAGACAGTGGTCAGGGACTACCTTGAGGAGCCCTGCAAGTTGCTGTCCACTGATCCGCTGAGCTACTGGGCCAAGAAGGAGGCAGTTTGGCCAGACCTCTCCCTTGAGGCGCAGCGGCTCCTCTCATGCCCTCCAACAAGCGTGGAGAGTGAGTGCATGTTTTCCTATGCGGGCGACATTGTCAGCCCACATCACTCTTGTCTTCTCCCACGGAGAGTTAAGCAGTTGGTCTTCCTGAAGGTCAACTCTCAGCTCTTCAATTTCTCAGGACTGGACTTCCAGAGTGAATGAGGTGAGCCCTCCTTGTGGCCTGCATCCTCTGCGAGTCTAGGAACTGGGGAATTCTGCTCTTCCTTACATTAAACTTTTAGAAGTAGAAAAAAGTCCAGCAGGAGGAGGATGGAACTCAGTGGCAAAGGGAATGCAGTCTGCAATTTGGCTCCCCCCCCCATAGGAAAAAAATTAACCAAAACTGTTACAGACCCCATGGGCACAAATTTATTCTGATAATTAATAACATGTCCCAGAAAGGTTGATTGCCACTGGAGGGAGAGACAGGTTAGATAGGGACTGGTTAGGTTAGGGCCTCCCAGCAAGAAACTCAGAGCAGCCAAACTTAGCTATGCTCTACCTGTACTCTCCTCACCACCAACCAAAAGCTTACTTAAAATTGCAAGGAATTCCATGTGGACTAGGTATTCTTCTATGGAGACAGGCTTGATGGGGCCAGGGTCCAGGGAGGGAACCACTTATACACTTATTGAAACATCTCTGCAAAATAGCAACATTGGGTTTTATTGCTGGTAGCTATCTTGTTTGCAAATACTTGAAGAACTCCTTAGAAGTGGGAAAGCAGAACTGCAATACTGGCAGGACAGGGGGGCAATTCCTGAATAAACTCCATCTCCTCTTTTTTAATCATAGCCTTCAAGACTGGCAATTTTAAATATGAGGGATTACAATCTGCTTCCAGTTTTTTTAATTCATGGGGGAGGGTTAGAAGTGCAATATGAAACATTATTAAAGAAAGATGTTAGACAATAATGTATAGGCTGACATATGGCTAAATTTAAATTGTTCTAACATGCCTTAGTGATAAGCAATCCCAGGTGCCCACTGGTGGCTAGCAATCTCCCAGTGGTTTACTTGATTGCCTGTTAGTCACTGGCGACCGGTGGAAGATTTCTGGCAGCCTGGAGATTGCCTGCCACCAGCAGACACCCAGGAATGCTGTGTGACATGCATGCTCCCAACAGAAGTGATGATATCACTTCCAGAAGTGATGTCATCACTCTGGTTACGAGAGTGTTCCTGTACTTCATTTGGGCCCTATTCTCAAAGAATTGGCCTCAGGTAGAGTGTGGGAGCACTCCTGTGGCTGGCATGTCAATATCACTTCCAGAAGTGACATCATTATGTTGGCACCGGGAGCACGCATACACTTTGCACATATGCAGAGAGAAGATACCCAGTAAGTATATATGTTGTCGTGGTGAACTGTTTGCTTTTGTCAATATTCACTGCCTACTTGTTTCTTTCATGATATTTCATGTCATTTTAATATTATTTTAATTATATATGTGATTGAAAAAGATGATGCTGAAAAGGCAATAATTTCAATTGGAGAAATTCAACGCAAGGAAACAGAAAATGGAATGAAAATTAAGATTCACTGTCAATTGACACAAGGAATCAAAACATTTATTTTCATTTTCAAATGGTGGGACTACAAAATTTCATAATATCCCCAGGAAAAATAAGAGTGACCCATATGTTACTTGTATGTTTTCCAAAATGAACAAATAAGAGATCTCTAATGGTGTGGAGAAAAAGAATTAAACCCATCTCCTACCATGGTTCAGTCCCAAACTGAATCATTTTCTGTTTATAAAGGAAAATATGCTGCAAAAATCCAGTCACGAATTCATCAGTATCCTGTCTAGCTATGTGCCAAAGTGTGCAGCTTTTACCATGTATTGTAACTCAATGGGTTTAGAAGGGTGTAATTTAGGCTTACCAAGTACTTACTTATGGCAGGCAATTTCCCAGCAATTAAGAACTCTGTCTGCCAATCCCCATCTGATCAGCAGAAGGAAGCAGACTGGTAACATGAGGTGCATGTCGCATGATGACATCACTTCCAGTGTGATATGGAAGCAACAGTGTTATGTCAGAGCCAATTCTTTAACAGCCAAAACCACATTTGGACAAGTGTTAAAGAATCAACTCTGGTGTGATGCTGCTGCTTACAGGCTGCGCCGGAAGAGATGTCATCAGATAGGGATGATGATCATGCATGTTCCGTGATAAGTTCCTGCCACCTATCTCCCACCAGTTACCAGTGGACCTGGTAATCTAACTCCATTTAGGATTGCACTGTTAGTATTCTATATGTATTCAGGCATGTTATGTTGCCTTTCCTTTTTGTTTTTGTTTTTTAAGTTTTTATTGGGTGAGTAAAAATTAATATTACAGACTTTCAATTAAAACCCTCACTTCCATATTCTCCCACCCTTTTCCCTCCCCCCTTAATCTAAGACTTCCAGCAGTTTTCCAACCCGCTGTCTGAATCTACTACTTATATCCCCTTTTCTATTCTTAACTATCTTAACACACTAGTAAAATAGATAATATATATTAGATTAAACAAAATCTAACATCAAACTATCAGTTACATTATGTTTCTAACTTCTCTCCTCTCTTCTCTTGTAAAGATCAGTATCTCCTCCTTTCTGCAAAATTAATAGTTATCTAACAACCATAATTGTCCCTTTACGTCCCTTATGTTGCCTTTCCTGATGGAAGAAAAGCACTTTTATAATCTGATGAATTAGGAGACCGTTGTGATTCTAGTGTAAACTGATAAAATATAAACTACAAAATTCAAATAAAGTTATGTCCAGATGGTTTTGTATTTCAGAGCTATCTTGTAAGTATGAAAGAAAGGTCTAATATTTAGACTAACAAGAATCAGCATGGGATTGACATGAGCATGTTAAACACATTGAACACATCTGCTTGATTCATAATGAATCCTCCATTTGGAAGCATCTTAATAGTACAATGCATTACTTGATTATCCGAAATAGTTATTTTCTTATGTACATCCTCTCTTATGTTTGCAGCTGCTAATGGTACACAAACACAGAAGAGAACAAACAATCTCTTATATGTATGAACATGATCACAAACCCAATCCTATGAGCACTGCTTACCTCTCTAGCTTTTGGTGGCTCAGCATCACATAATGCCTTGACATCATTTCCTAACCTCACAATTTTTTCTGCTGCTACACTAGCTGCAGTAGGGGACCAGAGACAGGGGGAGGAGATCTCTTGCTATGGTAGGAGACCTGGTCCCTCTTTACTATTTAAAGCTCTGAACCACTCATCTCCCTCTCCCATATGGCGATGAGGGGACATTTTGTGAGATGCAGCTACAGGACCAGTTTTTTAAAAAATCTTTAATTCCTTGCCTGTGAGAGAGCATAAGCTCTGGCCTGGTAGGCTCAGGTCTTCTTCGTCCTTTGTTTCTAACAGTGAAATCCTAAGGAGAGTTATTCCAGTCTAAGCCCATTGATTTCAGCGGGCTTAGACTGGAGTAACTCTCTTTAGGATTTCACTGTAAATCACATATTTAGGTCACTTCAAATGGCCCTGTTTATGTAGTGGCAGCAGAACAAATATCAAAACTATTTCCTTGTTTCTTTTAGAGGCATCAGAGAAGAAACTTGATGATCCTAAGGACAAAGGGAAAGTATTAGTTCCATTGTCCAGCTCTAAGTGCATAATGACACGATATACCTGACATGTGTTGGGTCACCAGAAGGAGACTGGACTCATCAGCAGACTTGCAGCAAGGGAACTCACCTTAAAAATCTGTATACATGCAAGGTTTAAATTCTGCATTTAATGTATTCTGCTAATGTCAGACATTTTGCTACCAGGACTGATGCCACTTAATTCAAAAAGTGTACTATGTGAAATTAAAATAGAAATAAAGGCCTTGTCTCCTTTTAGAGAACAAATCTGAACATCTAGTAGAAGTACTCTTCATGTCCCTTTCCTAGAAAGGTGTTTTAGTTTCTGAATCACTATAGTATTGAGAGAAGTGTGTGTTTTGGCACTAATCCATAAGAAATCATTTGCTGCAAGGATGAAGAAAGTGCTTTAAAGTATTTCATAAAACAAAAGCATGCCTAAAGGCAACTGTATTTTTGTATTATTTACTTTTGTTAATGATAGGATGTTTTGGAGGTCTTTCATTCATAGGGTCGCCAAAGATTGGAGGCGATTTGACAGTGCATAACACACACACATACACACATTATTTACTTAACAATGTCTGAGAAACGTAGACTGGTTTTAATTAAAACAGCGCAAAAGCTCCAACCAACACGAATAAACTTACCTAATTTCTGCAATGTGACTTTTATCAAGTGCATCAAGAGCAGCAAGAGCTTTTTCCAAAGATGGCAATACAGTATTGAGCTCCTCTGTTGCTTGCTATACAAATTAAAAACAAGACGATGAAAAGCTTGAGTTTGATGTTTTCTTTAGCAGTGTATAACATTACTAACACCACTTTCTGTAATCTAGAATATTTTTTTTCAATTCAAATGCCTTTTTTGCTTATTTAGAATGAAAAAATTTCTCCGTTGGGTGGGTGTGGGGAGTTATATATTGATATTAAAGATGCCTAACCTACACCGCCTGCAGCTGCAGCATGCATCCCTGAATGCAAACTATAGTTGAACATTCTGGTTTGGTATAGAACCAGAAATAATATTGGCTTTCTTGATCCACATCAGCCATTTTATATAACACCTTAAATCATCTACTCTCCTGTAGAAGCATCCTGTTGAGAGCACAGTCAGTTGGGCTCTGGGAGAGAGCAGGAAGGGGAGCTGTTGCTGCTGCTACTGAGGTGGTGAGTTTTGCCTTTTCTTAACAGTTTAACTTTTCTTAACTGCTGGGGAGAATTGGCTGAGTTGCTACTGTGGGGAAGGAGGAAGTCTGAGGAGTGAGGAACTGCTGTTTCTGTTTGTCTGTTGCCTGGGCTGTAGCTGAGTGCAGCTGATTGCATGAGCCGATTGTTGCTGACTGGAAGCGTGTGTGCGAGAGCCAAAGGGCTCTAGGCCTGTGGCTCTTAGCCTGGGGGCTAAGTACATAGGGTATTAAAAGGGGGAATATATATATTTATATATATATATATATAAAAATAATAAGAAGATTTTTTTTAAAAAAAGAGAAATTATGAAGGTAGTATGCCAGCAGGGGGTTGTGGGCTATCCAGTGTTTTGCACTGAGTGTCACATGTACGACTATCTGTCCACTGGGCAGAAGTCTTGGGTGTGTGGTCGGTGCAAAGAGCTACTGGTTCTCAGGGAGCAAGTTTGCACCCTTGAGGCTGAGGGTCAAGCTACAAGTGACAAATGACACTTGCCTGGCAAGTGTCATGATCAAGTTGAGGGCAAGTGGAGGGCAAGTGAACAGGGAGGAATACACGTGAGTCTGTTCATTTGTCACTTGTAGCTCGACCCCCAGGTGGCTGACCTGGAGAAGCAGACACAGTCAGTCAGACATGTGGATAAGACTCTCAGGAACTTGTTAGATGTGTCCCACTCTGAGAATGAAAGCCCCACTGCTGCCAGGGAGCATGAGGGTTGAGAGGAGATAGGGCACCATGATGAGGATAAGGGGAATATGCCCTCAGGAGGCACCTCTTCTTCAGTTGGTGAACCGGTATCCTTTTGCACCAAGGAACCATCCCTGGGCAGGGAGGGAGGGAGGGGGGCTTTTGGTAGTTGGTGAGTCGATCCTTAGGCAGGTAGATAGCAGGGTGGCAATCCCACGTACTGACCATATGGTGACTTGCCTGCCTGGAACGTTGTAGGCCAAACATGCCTGGGAAATTATAGAAGTTTATATACGAACGCTAGAAGTGTCCGAGGTAAAATCGGGGAGTTGGAATGCTTAATGTTGGGGGGAAACATAGACATTGTGGGCATTACAGAAACTTGGTGGGATGAAGAAAATCAGTGGGATATGGCAATACTCTAGGAGTTTATCGCCCACTCAATCAAAAGATAGAGGATGATTATAACATGATGAAAGAAATAAGGATAGCTGCTAGATGAAACAACTGTGTAGTAATAGGTGTCTTAAATTACTCACACATTGATTGGGTCACCATGTGTTCAAATCAGGAGAAAGAGACTGAGTTTCTAGACACTCTCAATGACTGTGCTATGGAGCAGATGGTTGCAGAACCTACGAGGGGATCCTGGACTTGGTCCTAAGTAATACCCAAGATCTGGTGAGAGATGTAAAAGTGGTTGCACTGCTTGGGAACAGTGACCCTAATGTTATCGAGTTTAGCATTTGCATAAATAGGGAGTTGCCCAAAAAAACCAACACAACCACTTTTAATTTTAATAGGGATAACTTCTCTGAGATTAGGGGGCATGTAAAGAAGAAACTGAAAGGAAAGGTCAAAAGAGTCAAAACCCTTGGGGAAGCTTGGAGACTATTTAAAACTACAATCCTAGAAGCTCAGATAAAATATATACCACAGGTTAGGAAAGGCACAAATAGGTATAAAAAAGGCCTGCATGGTTAACAAAAGAAAGGAAGCTATAAAAGGTAAGAAGGTTTCCTTTAAAAGGTGGAAAGCTAGTTGGAGTGAGGTATATAAAAGGGAACACAGGCTGTGGCAAAGAAAATGCAAGTCTGTGATCAGGCAGGCAAAAAGGGACTATGAAGAACACATTGCAAAAAACATAAAGACCAACAATAAACATTTCTTCAAATATATTAGAAGCAGGAAACCAGCCAGGGAGGCATTGGGGCTGCTGGATGATTAAGGGGTAAATGGATTACTGAAGGACAATAGGGAAATGGCCGAGAAGCTAAATGCATTTTTTGTTTCTGTCTTCACTGTAGAAGATGAGAGGTGCTTGCCCACTCCAGAACCGCTGATTTTGGGAGGAGTGTTGAAAGACCTGAGTCAGATTGAGGTGACGAGAGAAGAGGTCCTACAACTGATAGACAATTTAAAAACTAACAAATCACCAGGCCCGGATGGCATACATCCAAGAGTTCTGAAAGAACTCAAATGTGAACTTGTGGATCTCCTGACAAAGATATATAACCTTTCATTAACATCTGCCTCCATTCCTGAGGACTGTAAGGTAGCTAATGTCACCATCTTTAAAAAGGGTTCCAGAGGAGATCCGGGAAATTACAGGCCGGTCAGTCTAACGTCAATACCAGGTAAGTTAGTGGAAACTTATTAAGAGAGAATTAGTAGGCATACTGATGAACAAAAGCTATTGAGGAAGACGCAGCATGGGTTCTGTAAGGGAAGATCTTGTCTCACAAACCTGTTAGAGTTCTTTGAGGGAGTGAACAAACATGTGGACAAGGGGGAACCAATAGAAGTTGTCTACCTGGACTTCCAGAAAGGTTTTGATAAAGTTTCTCATCAAAGGCTGCTAAGTAAGCTCAATAGTTATGGGGTAAAAGGATAAGTCCTCTTGTGGATCAAAAACTGGCTAATGAATAGGAAACAGAGAGTGAGGGCCAAGCTACACATGACGAAAGACACTTGCCTGGCAAGTGGATTGAGTGGAGGGCAAGTGAACAGGGAGAAATACACTTGCCATTCAAGTGTCATTCGTCATGTGTAGCTTGGCCCTGAGTATAAATGGGCAGTATTCACAGTGGAGGATGGTAAGCAGTGGGGTACCACAGGGCTCAGTATTAGGTCTGGTGCTTTTTAACTTGTTCATTAATGATTTGGAGTTGGGAGTAAGCTGTGAAGAGGCTAAGTTTGCGGATGACACTAAATTGTTCAGGGTGGTGAGAACTAGGGAGGATTGTGAGGCACTCCAAAGGCATCTGTTGAGGCTGGGCGAGTGGGTGTGGCAAATGAGGTTCAACATGGCCAAGTGCAAAGTAATGCACGCTCGGGCCAAAAATCCCAAATATAAATACACAATGATGGGGTTCAAACTGGCGGAAACTGATCAAGTGAGAGATTTTGGAGTCATGGTAGATAACTCACTGAAAATGTCGATACAGTGTGTGACGGCAATAAAAAAGGCCAATGCTATGCTGGGGATTATTAGGAAGGGAATTGAAAACAAATCAGCTAGTATCATAATGCCCCTGTATAAATCAATGGTATGGCCTCATTTGGAGAACTGTATACAATTCTGGTCACCACACCTCAAAGAAGATATTATAGCACTGGAAGAAGTGCAGAAAAGGGCAACTAGAATGATTAAAGGGATGGAACACTTCCCCTATGAAGAAAGGTTAAAGTGCTTGGGGCTCTTTAGCTTGGAGAAACGACAACTGAGGGGTGACATGATAAAGGTTTACAAGATTATGCATGGGATAGAGAAGGTAGAGAAAGAAGTATTTTTCTCCCTTTCTCACAATACAAGAACTTGTGGGCATTCAATGAAATTGCTGAGCAGTCGGGTTAGAGTGGATAAAAGGAAGTACTTCTTCACCAAAAGAGTGATTAACACATGGAATCCACTGCCACAGGAGGTGGTGGCAGCTTCAAGCCTAGACAGCTTCAAGAGGGGATTGGATAAACATATGGAGCAGAGGTCCATCAGTGACTATTCGCCACAAGGTATAGATGGAACTCTCTGTCTAAGGCAGTGATGCTCTGTATTCTTGGTATTTGGGGGGGGCAATGAGTGGGAGGGCTACTAGCATCCCTTCCCCACTGGCAGACCTCCTGATGACACTTGTTTTTTTGGCCACTGTGTGACACAGAGTATTGGACTGGATTGGCCATTGGCCTGATCCAACATGGCTTCTCTTACATTCTTAAGCATCTATATTTGATTGGGAAAACGTAGGAGTTTTATATCCACCTTTTCCCACTCCATGTATCTGCCAAAGGGCGCTTTGACTCTCAAAAGCTCATACCATGGAAATCTAGTTGATCTTTAAGTTGCTACTAGATTTAAATCTTGCTCTTCTACTACAGACCAACATGGCTACCGACCCAAAATTACATTTGATTGGTTTCCAATGTGCTGTCTATTCTGTTAACAAGCTGCAAGTATCCAGCATATAATAAGTAAAATGGAAAAACAGCAAACATATACTGCACCTGAGCATATTCTTCCACAATGTGTGTTTCCGCAGCCATGAGCTCTTCATCCTGTTTAACAAGAGTTCGAACTTGCTCTACTACTACTGAATCTCTGTGAAGCTTTTCCACAAGTTCTTCTATTTCCTGATGGGGACATGGATTTTTTTAGTAAAAATTTTTATTTCAGAGGCTCTCTGGTATAATCATTCACAATAAGAATGTATCTAGTTGAATAGGACCAAAGGGCTATCTAGCCCAGTGTTTTTCAACAACAAAACTAGGGGAGCTATCTAGCGGGATAGGGGTGGCATTTTGCAAGCAAAATCCACCAAATTTGCCAAGGAGCCAGTCCTATCTGTCCCCTAAAGACCCCTCCAAGTTTCAGGGAGATTGAACCCCGGGAAAGGCATTATCTATGAGTTTCCCCACTTCCTGTCGGTGTTTCTTCACAATAGGAAAAAATGGGGTGGCTGATGGCACCTTCTTTGGGGGGCTCTAAAATGACCTCCCCAAGGTCCAAAATCCACCAAATTTGCAGGGGAACTAGTCCTATCCATCCCCTAAAGACCCCCCCCCCCCAAGTTTTAGGGAGAATCAACCCCGGGAAAGGCACGATCGATGGGTTTCCCCAGTTCCTGTCAAATTTTCCTCGCAATAGGAACAAATGAAATGGCACCTTCTGTGGGGGGGCAAAAATGGCTCCCCAAGGTCCAATCTCCCTGAAACTTGGGAGGTCTTTAGAGGACAGTTAGAAATAGGTTCCCTGAAAATGTTTTAGATTAATTTTGTAAAATGCCACCCCCATCTCCCTGGATAGTCCCCATGTTTTCCATATAGGTAATAATGGAGATCGGATATGGCTGGGGACAAACAGGCAGGAAACAGTTGCTTCTGGCTAACAGCAAGAAATGCTGCTGCAGCTCCTGAAGTGGGGATTGCCCACCTCCCTTTGCATAGATCCCCCCCCCTTCCTGGTGGGCTGAGCTGCAAGATCCCAGCAGAGGTGTGGAATCCCTGTTTTTACCCCCCCCCCCGGAAACCCGGTGGGTTTTCCCCCTGATACGTCCAATTGCGTAAACAAGTCTCCCTCTCAGAAAGCTACAGAGGAAGGTTTGAGCATGCATGAAGAGAAGGTGCATTTTGGGATACCATCTCTTGTCTGGGAGGAATGGGAAAGAAACATGTGCCAATCCGAGCATGGGACTGAATACAGATCAAGTGCAGTGGGGCTGCGGTGTGCGAGTGAACAGGAAAGCAATGAGGAAATGTGTGTGTTCATGTGTTGTACACATGTAATTCATCTCGTGTAGTTTGGCTCTAAATCTATTGCTTATCAGTGACTTATTATGGCTATGTTGTGACTGAGTCTCATCTGAGAGCAGCAAATGACAGGTATTTAGATATTCCCCATGTAGTTACTTATCAATTGGCATTATACTTGCTGTTTCCAGTCCTTTCCTATTAATTTCTAACAGAATTTCAGCCTTTTGTGGTTATAGCATATTAGCTTAGATCCTACAGAGTATTTCTATGGGTGAGTTTCCACTGCAGACCTCCAACTCTCCTCCAAACTATTTATGGGGGGGGCATTGTCCCCCAGGAACAGAATTTCCAGGGTCACTTTAGACTGCCTTGGGAAGGGTGAGGTGAGAAAGTTCTGCTCCATGGATGGAAGAGATTTCCATCCATGGAGCACAAATTCTCATGAGATCCAACCCACAGAGTTTCTTTATGACTATAAAATCTCTCTTCTGGGGGCCAGATCTTACAACTCTTTTCTGCTAAGTGAGGAGCATTGCTTCCCTTAATGGAAGGGTCAAAATATGCAACCCTTTTCAGTTACAGTCAATCTTTGTAAATGTAAAATAGAAAAGAGTCCAGTAGCACCTTTGTAAATGTGTGAGTGTGAAGTACATCTTTTATTGTTGTATCAATACCCATCATTCTATAAATGGATATTTGTTATTAGGTTATATAAAATGCAGGTTATATGATTTAAATGAGGTCTTATGAGAAGTTTACTGAATATTTTGAAAATACAAAGCAATTCTGAATTATGGGGTACCTTTGATTTTTTCTGTATTTGAGGACCAAGGACAAGCAACTCCTCTTGCATTTCAGTAATCTGTGAGGTTGCTTCTAATATTTTGGTCAAACCAGAATGATAGCAAGCTCTAAAATAAAAAAAAATCATGTCAAACCACAGCATGAACTTTTCTCTTATATAAATTGTCACTGGCTGATAATCATTCAGCTTTCCCAGACCATGTGGCACTTCATACACAGGTTACTTCTGACAATGCAGAGGGTTTGGTAGTGTTAGGATACAGTTGGAGAAAGATTTACCAAAGTAAAGCCATCGCTGAGAGTGCAATGCCAGTCGATCTGCATGGGTCAGAAGTGTGTGTGGGTTTTAAAAAATGTATTCTTCATTGGGATTGTTTTGTGGGCAGACCATAGCCCTAGATTACTCATTTAAAGACTTCCTGAATCATGAAAAATTATTAGTTGTTAGAGTCATGTAGCTACTGTACGCAAGTCCACTCAGCTCCTGTGATGCAGTTTGGTATTATATGATGCCTAATACAGGTGTCACAGTATGCGCTAATCCTAATGGCAGTGGCTAGAATGAGACAGGAATGCAGATGAACACCTTCTGGCCATTTCATAGAATGTCTGAATCATAATAATTAGAAAAAGGCATAAGTAAAATAGGAGATATTAATATATGCAGCTCCTGAAACAATCAAAATACATTGTTAGAAATCTATGCTTCTGAAAAAATAGTATTTGCTTTTAAATCTTTATGAGAATATTCATAGTACTACACATTTCAATAAATTGGTTGTTATATTTCACACCTGTCAGTCAGAGTTTTCTCTTTTGTCGATTGAAATATGGTTGCAAAGGTTTTTATGAATTGCAAGTAGCTGTTCGGAGTGATGTAGTAGTGCCTTTTAGTTTCCTTCAAATAGTTCTCAATTATATTAGATACATTTTTGTGGATGTTTACACACATAGGAACAAGCGAGTTTTTGAATTTCTGGAAAGAAGGATGATAATGAAAAGTTTTTAAATCAATATTTGCATGCTGTATATTTAAGTGTTTTTGTTAAAAATGTTTGACATAGTTTATTGCAAAAAGCAAAAGAATTCCTTTCTTTTTAGAGGTATGATAGGTATTGTGACCAATGACAATTCATTCCATTGGACCTGGGAAAATTCTGAACCATGCAGTTTGTGGTTCATCACATTTCACAAACCACAAACTTGCCCCAGTTCACGAACGAGTTTGTTCGGTTAATGAAAACACCACTTCCAGGTCAGCAGATGGTCTGCAGAGAGCCCATCCCCTCTGTTGCCTAGGAAACTGATTGATCGGCACCAGGCCATCTGCAGTGATGAACCGAAATACAAACCAAACAAACTGGGCTAAAATTCGTCACTGTTTGGGAGAAATGAGCTCCCATGAACCACTGGTCCGCGAACCATGAATTGGCCCAATTCGTGACGAACTTTGGTTCGTATTTTGGTTTGTGCCCACCTCTACTCAATACAGCTACTGCTTTAAAATGGCTATGAATAAAACAATTTTAAAAAGTTTATTGGTAATTGCCCCATCTTGGGAACATCCCTGAGAAAGAATAAGGAAGGACTATGGCGAGGAAGATAATAAAACAGTGGACCAGATTAGACAGCCACTTATCCTCTATTTATGTTGCTGAGAAGCACAAGGCTTAACTCAGACAGGTAAGTCATGATGACCACCATACCTAGGAAAAGAAGGAACACTAGATGCCAGGCCTACTTATATGGGGGGTCAGCCTTGCTGAAAATCGGCAATGCCTCATTTTAAAGTTCTGGAAGCTTCCCAAATAATGTGACATGTGGTCCTGTACAAAGGAAGTATGCACCACATAAATGTTGTTTCATTGCAGGAGGCAACAATTACCTCTGCAAGAAGGATGGTATTTCAGTAACTGCCCAGGATTATTGAAAACTCTCTTAGAAGTCCACTTCAGCTCATCTTGCTAGACTTCAGGAGTGGCTATAAAACCTATCTTTTCCAAGAAGCATTTTGGATGATAGTGCTACCACAGATAGTTTTTAATTTGTGTTAGGTAATTGTCCTGGTGTATTCTTTCTAAGGATTTGTGCTATTAATAAATATGGTTGTGAACCACCCTGAGTGCAGGAGATGCAAGACAGAAATATTTTCAGTAAACAAAACCAATATAGCTACACTGTGGTTGTCAGTCCCCTGTTGGGGGCAGGGGACTCCCACTTCCACCCTCCACTCCCACCCCTGCTTACGTGGCCAGTGGGGGAAAAGGCAGGGGAACGTGCCTCCTGGAGTGTGCTCCTGGGCTGTGCAGCACACACCTACACTCCACAGTGAGCTGATTTGGGCCCCAAACAGGCCCAATTTGGCCCACTGCGGAATGTGGGAGCGATGCAGGGAGGGCCATGGAGAACTCTTGTGCTTCACAGCAGGCCAACTTAGGCCCTAAATGGGCCCAATTCACCCCCAAACAGGCCAAAATCGGCCTGCTACAGAGCTTGGGAGCGCTCCCAGGGGCATTACAGGCCCTTAGCGATGATCTCACTTCTTGGAAGTGACATCATCATGCAGCCTGGGAACATGTGCGTAACATCTGAAAAGGTGAGTGCCAGGCCTCCCACCCAGAGGGTGAAGGGACCTGGCAATGCTAAGTTACACATATAACTACACTTAATTTTTTGAGGAGGAAAACAGCACATTTTAATTAGTGACTTGTCCTAATAATGGGTCACGGTTACAACAACTTGTATCTACACTCGAAAAGTCTTAGGAAGTACAGCACGGTTTTAACATCTTTGTTTTTAAAAGGGGAAATGAGGTACTCAGAGACTACATCTGCAATACTAAACACACAGATTTATAATTAAACTGTACTCAAATCAATGAACAATTTCTTCTGCAACTGCAGTGAAGCTGTTTTAAACTGTTTAAAATGTATGCAAAGAAGGTTACTATAATTTATGGAAAGTTTGAACTTGCACCAAATTCTTACTGAAAATTCAACACACCACATTAGTGAGACATTTAACAAAAAGTTAATTACAGATTATAATGTAATAAAATGTACTAAAAATTACCTCATTTTGAAGTGTGTAAGCATGAGTAAAATAGCTTTTTGCCACATGGCAGAGGGCTTCTTCAGGCCAATTTTCATACCAGTCAACTGTACAGCAATTGACAATGGCAGGATATGCACGGCAATGTTGGCGGAAAGCCACTCCTGCAGAACTTGTTATGAAAACTACATGAAGATTGCTGTGTACTCTCTGAAATGAAGATTCAATCCTTGATGAATAGTACACTAACATACTCCATATTTTCAAAACATGCATGCAGTGATGAGTTATATTTATACAGTCACTGTAAGTTAATCACCGGCTGCAACTATTGAAATTTGAAAACAGGGAGTTTACGAGTGAACTCCCTTCAGTTTGACCTAGAACTGGGGTCACTTAATTTGAGCTGTTTTCTCCCAAGGTTGGAGAAATTTTTTTTACGAACCCCATTTCAAATTTTTGAAATCCCATCACTTTTCTTCGCAAACACTTCACTCACAAACCCTTGAGGTCTACCTTGCTGCTTCTTTCCTTCCTCTCAAACTTACCTGAAGGAAATACTTGTAAACAGTGGACCAGGAGATTTCTTTTCAAGGCCACCATTAATATTTGGTGCCTGGAACATTGGGACATTATGCTTTCCAGAGTCCCAAGAAGGGATGTCATACACCATGGAAATGACATGTTCTGAGTCTCCACATTTCTGAAATGCTGCTATTTGAATGTAAAATTAAGATCAACTACTCTGCGAGTGGTGAAGACAGTGTTATGATTACTATGTTAGTCCTAATGTCTATTCTGTGATAGCACAATGGAGCCCATGAGAAAACAGCAAAAAGATCCAAACCTTTCTCCTTTATACTTTGAAAAGTTTAAAGAGAAGGAACAATGCTAAGAGACGTGATTGTCATAAATATGAAAAGATAACTATCTAATACATTGAAATTTGGCAAAAATAATTTTTTAAAGTCATCATACTAAACTGCATATGACACTGGAAAGCACTCGACTCTAATAGAATAGTAAAAAATGCTGAATGCATTGGAGTAAGTTGTTTAGTACTGAAGTTTAAACAGTAATACCAAAGTATATACATTTGATAAATTCCAAAGCACTTATACTTGATGAAATCATGTTTAGATTTTAACAAGTAAGGGATCTGAAACAACTTGCAGGCCTCCTCTCATTTCCCCCTTCCCCATCACATACTCTTTCTCTTCCCTGCCTGCATCCATAGCATCTCTAACTTTTCCTGCTTCTTTATCTCCTTCCCACCCACCTTTGTCTGCCTGTTATGCCAATATAGATGAAAATCATATGCCAATAATCAATACTGAACAATACTAGGCCTAGCTTCTGTACTCTCTAGATGAACTTTTAAACTTTGCATGAACTTTCAGTGTATTTTTTCTGTGTGTAAGGTAATTCAGCAGGTGTGCTTTCATCCTTTGACAATTAATTAAAATAGTGGACTCTACCGAGATTGATGTTTCTCTATCAGAGATTCAACCAATGGTGATCGCCCAACTTAACTTTTTCTTGACACTTGTCAGAGATTTATAGTATTCTCTTGCAGATCAGACTATGACATAATTTTTTAACTAATTGGAAGGCTGTACTATGAAATTATGAATATTCAGTGAAGTGTCAAACCAACCAGTATTTGTTTGTGCTATCATGTGAATAGACCCTAAACATTTGCATATGACTAGGTATATAATTGCAAACAGAAAGAATAAGCAGGGTACTGATGGAAGAGATCTCTTGGGAGAATCTAGGTGAGAACCTATTTCTACCTATGTATTTCATAGAAACTTTGAGCAATGTTAAACTTAGGATTTATTAAGAAATGTTAGTGAACTTATTTCTTATTGCCTTTCTATGTTCTGTTGTTATAGGATTCATATTAATAGCCATTTATATTTTGATTACTTGCTTCATTAAAAAACTAGGGTATATTTTCAATAAAGTGAAATAAACTCTAGATTGGTGTCTGTGTGTTTGATAAGGAGTTGCAAAGCAATATTGAACCCTATATAAATAAATGTACTGATAAACAGCTGGTTCAAAGAACTTATCTGTCTGACAGGTCTAAAGACTAACTGCTTTCGGCTTCCCCGGAGAGAGATCCATCTTTCTCCTGGCAAGTTGAAGCTTGGTTTTAGACACGGGCAACCGTCCCGTTACATGCCCCTCTGTCCACCGCCGGTGCCAGGGTTTCTGGCACCCATGGCCACCCACATGCGTGCGCACACAGTGCACACATGCGTGTGCCTGGACTGCATGATGACATCACTGTGTGATGATGTCATCACACAGCAAAGCCGGCTCCATTGGCCGGTGGGTGGCTGGGATGGCGCACAGAGGCTGCCCGCACTCCGCACGCTGCCCCAGACGCCTGCCATGCCTGGCCCGCAGCTGCTGTGCCTGGCCGGGGGCATGTGGCCATGGTGGTGGGAAAGGCGCAGGGCTTGCCAGCTGCAGCAGCAGGCACACCAGCTCCATGACATGCGCCTCCGCCCCTGGCACGCCCTCTGGCGCCCCTTCTGGCACCCCAGTGCCCACAGCACCCGCCTCACCGCCTCAATGGTGGTGCCAGCCCTGCTTCTGTCTTCATTTTTCCCTCCTGCCAGCAGCCTCTCCCCTATTGCCCAGTGCCAGTTGACCTGAGCACAGATGAAAGGTGGGGAACCTGAAAGGACTTGTGGGAGGTATTTCACTTTTCCCTGTATCCCCTTACTCACACTATTTCCTCTTTCCCTTCTCCTGGCAGCAGGGCCGGATTGAGGGGGGGCAGGGGGGTAGTCTGCCCCCGGCGACACCAGGGAGGAGGTGCCGAGAGCAGCTGCCAGATGCCAGAGGGCTCAGACAGCAGCGCGGGCAGACTCGCAGCCCGGGCAGCTTCGCAGCCCCCCGCGCTGCCTTTCGCCTGCCTTGCAGGACAGGGGGTAGCCAGCTTGCCATGCACCCCCTGTCCTGCAGGGCAGGCAAAAGGCAGCGCGGGGTTTTTTGGGGTCGCCCGGCCGCCGCGAATGGCGCAGGTGGCCGTGCTGCCTTTTGCCTGCCCTGCAGGGCAGGGGGTGCGTGGCAAGCCGGCCGCCCCCTGTCCTGCGGTGCAGGCAAAAGCAGCGCAGGGGGCTGTGAGGCCGTTCGCACCATTCGCCTGCAGGGAGGCGAATGGCACGGGCGGCTTCCCAGCCCCGCACGCTGCCTCCGCCGTTCCACCCTGCGTGATGATATCAGCAAAGTGATGTCAGCATGCAGCACGGGGAGTGCGCGCACCCCCAGGCGCCGGCAACCCTAGATCCAGTGCTGCCTGGCAGCCTCCATATGCTCACTTTTCCCTATGCCCTTTCCACCTTGAAACAACTTATCTTTTGTCTGCTCCTCATCTTCATCTATATTTCTTAATTCACTTCATTTATATATTACCTTTCTCCACAACGGAAACCCAAAGCAGCTTACATCATTATCCTTGCCTCCATATTATCCTCACAACAACCTTGAGAGTTAAGTTACATGTTTTAAAAGGTGTAACATTGGTCATCCTTCTCCCTTATGAGGGAATTTACAGAAGCATCTTTTAATCCTATTGAAGTAGATCAAAAGCCCATTTCTTGTCTTGGTAATCATTAAAATAGTTTCAAACTAGTCAAAGAAGTCTTCAAGATAATGTTTATGTCAATTAAAAAGGAATGACCTGTGACTCAAACAAACACCACTTTTTCCATCTGATATGCCAGTGTAGATCAAGGATACCAAGGAGGCCACAGAAGGAAAAAACTTCTTATTTTTGCATTTCCTTGGTTTCTGCCATTTACATTGTCCTAGTCCTGTGTCTCAACTCCACATTTAACACTGTTTGCACCTGAATATTGGTGGTAAACAGGAGTGTACAATTCGGCATTGCAAACAGCAAGAAAAGTGCTGCTTGCTTTCAAACTTTCTGCCTCACTGCTTTTTTCCCTCAATGGGAGGGAGAGGAGGGTTCCCTCCTCTCCCTCCCATGAGGGAAAAAAGCGGTGGGGCAGGAAGTTTGAAAACAGCAAGAGAAGGGGCACTCTCAGTTTCAAACACCCCATGCTGCCTTCACCCAATAGATAAGGTGAAGCCATCACACGGCATTTGAAAGCACCCTTTCTCCTGCTGCTGGTGAGTGTCAGGAGAAGGGGCTCCTCACCAGCAGCAGGAGAAAGGGCACTGTCAAACACCCCACACCCAGCTTCACCTAATGCACATTGGGTGAACCCGGATGTGGGGTATTTCAAAGTGCCCATTCTCCTGCCACTAGCGAGCAATAAGAGAAGGGGCACTGTCAGTTGCAAATGCCTAGTTTCACCCAATGCACATTGGGTGAAGCTGGCATGAGGCATTTGAAAGCCTACTGTCTCCTGCTGCTTGTGAGCAGCATGAGAAGGGTGGCTTTGAGCTTCAGTGTGCTCCAAATCTTTATGGAAGATACTGAAGCTTTTAAACACCCGAATCCTGAAGCAGCTTGCCACTTTGGGATTCAGGCCATTCTGAGATTGACAATATATCAAACACTGAGAGATCTCTGTCTTTTGGTGCTACACCTCTGAAGATGCCAGCCACAGCTGCTGGCGAAACATCAGGAACTACAATGCCAAGACCACGGCAATACAGCCCAGAAAACCCACAACAACTATCGTTCTCCGGCCGTGAAAGCCTTCGACAATACATCATTCCAGATTGTTTTCCCGCTTCGGGAAAACCTGAAGCAGGAAACTTGAACATTTTTCCGGTGCACATCCCTAGTGGTAACAACAAGAGGTATGAGTGGAACTTTAAATATGGATATTTGACTTGAGATACTCTATGAAACTAAGACCATGTGACAGTAGCAACAACCAGTCAGCATTTATACTATGCTTTAGAGAGTGCAAGCACTTCACTTAGGGCTTTTCTGCACCTGGTTTTTCAGTCAGTTCTGGCTCCATACTGCTTTGGTTTACCCCCTGATTTCCACATGTACTTTTGTGCCTTTGGTTTTTGCTTCATTCTGTCCCCTGCCCCCCAGGTTTTTTCCAGTACTTTCAAGACTATTTTTTCCAGAAGCCAATTTTGAATTGCTCTTTTTCTCATGCATAATGATTCTTTCAGATGATAGGACTGTCATCATCATCAAATCATGACAACTCCCCATCCCAACCTGAAGACAAGAAGTTCTGGTTTTGATCTTTTAAAAAAATCCTTACATTGATACAGAAATATAAACAGGCACAAGAAATACCCCCCAGGGTATTCTACTAGGTCAGGATGGAGGGGAGACCGTGAGCTGAAGTCCGTTCCCAGCATGGCTTAGAAGTCGCACTGGGAACAGGTTTCTGCTCAGGGCCCCCTTCCCCTACTCTACCTGGTCGGGATGGAGGGGAGACTGTGAGCTGAAGTCCGTTCCTGGCGCAGCTTGGAAGCTGTGCTGGGAACGGACTTCTGCTCAGAGCCCCATCCTCCTCCTCCTCTACCCAGTCGGGAAGGAGGGGAGACCATGAGCTGAAGTCCGTTCCCAGCATGGCTTGGAAGTCACACTGGGAACGGGCTTCTGCTCAGGGACCCTCCTCCTCCACCGGGTCAGGATGGAGGGGAGACCGTGAGCTGAAGTCCGTTCCCAGCGTGGCTTGGTAGTCATGCTGGGAACGGGCTTCTGCTCAGGGCCCCCTTCCCCTCCTCTACCCGATTGGGATGGAGGGGAGACCGTGAGCTGAAGTCCGTTCCCGGCGCAGCTTGGAAGCCATGCCGGTAACAGGCTTCTGCTCAGAGCCCCCCTCCTCCTCTACCCAGTTGGGATGGGGGGGAGACTTTGAGCTGAAGATCAGCTGTTTGCCGGAAACACCGACAAGCAGCTGATCCTTTGTTTAAATGTCCCTCTCCCTCCTGCTGTACAGCGGCATGGAGAGGGACATTTTCATCCCTTTGCCCCGAAGCTTCCAGAAGCGATTCAAATAGTTTTGGGAATCTTTGATTCGGGGTTTCCAAAACGGTCTGGGCATACTGGGGCCACTTTGGAAAACCCGAGTCTTTGCAAATCGGGTCGGATTCGGGTATTTTCCCCGAATCAGAAACCCAAAGTGCGCATCCCTAGCATCCACCCTTCCAAATAGCCAGCTGCTATTTGGCAACCTTGTATGTATCATGGAGCCCCGCCCCTCTCTTTATCCCTAAGAATGTGCTCCTTTCCCATATTTTTTAAAAAATATTATTTTGCTGTATTGATATAAACCTGCACAAAACCTAAAGAGGTGTGTGTGCTGTGATGCCACTGATGATAATATCACCCTTCCTTGAAAATCCTGATTAATAAGGCATGTAAGGAATAAAAAAACCCGACTCCACAATTGTAAAAATGCAGATGGAGGGCAGACATGCAGAACTGTACCCAAACCAGTTGCAATACTTGGGGATCAACTGCCAAGAAAAGCTTGTAGAGAAGACCTTACATTATTTTTACAGAAACCTTGTAAGATGACCAGTCAGTATAATTAAATTATTCCCAAGCTGTTCTGATAGTATGCAAGATTTGTGTGTCTTGCATTTCAGCAGAACTATCCAACATAAAAGAACTTTCAATGTAGAAAATTAAGTATGAACATTGTATTCAACTCATTATCAACCACAGTGCTCAGAAATTTTTGATCCCTGAAATAAAAGTGAACATGTGTTTAAAAATTCTCTCAAGTATATTAAAATTCTACCTTCAAGAAAAATGAGTAGATATCTTCTACAGTGTTGGAGTAGTTAGCCTTTTCAGCTACAGATGTAAGCGTTACAATAATATTATCCAACTCCTCTTTCTGAAATAATTGAGGCACTTGTCCTGAATCGAGAATACAACTCAAGTCTTCTAAAAATGACTCCTAAAACAAATTATATTTCTTAGTAATCTGCATAGTTAATTCATTTTTCAAATAACTATGAACACTTTGGCTACAATCCAATTCAGAGGTAAACATAATTAAACCAAAGAATTTTAATTGTGGTTACTGACTCTCCCATCCAAAAGATAATATGAGCTAAATAATTAAACGATTCTCCCCCCCCCCACCCACAGGAGCTCCTATTCAAAAGAATGATTCCTACAAAAGGCTATCTGGACTCTTTAGTGCAAAACTGAGTACTGTTAAAAGGCCCAGAGGCAAATACTTTGCAATGCAGTGTGGTTGTTTCTCAGTTGTAAATTGCTGCCCTTTCCTCAAAGCAGTGTTTCAGTTGCAGTTCACTTTGTTGCAGCACTCAATCTGCAATATTTTATTTCTGAGAAAACACTATTTTGCCTCTTCGCTTCACATGAGATTGAGAAAGCTGTATGAGTGTCATGGAGACTAGCTTGACAGCATTTAAGACTGTATTATCTAAGTGCCCCCCTTTCACATGTACTTTTTAAAAAGGATTTATGATTATTTTTTATCTGACTTAAAATTATCATCTTAAATGCCAAATACTCTCTCACTGTACCAATTAAAGCAGCAAAAATCAGCACGTTATCTCCTCACATGCAGCAATGGTTTGTCATGTCATGGATCTTTTTCCTTTTCCTAGTTTTTAAAACTTATTGTTGAAGCTCATACGCAGAGCTGTGGCTCACATTTACCATGAATGTTAAAAAAAAAAATCCTACCTCACTAAATCCAAAGCTTGATCCCTAGGCTAAGCAGAATTTACAGGAGGATGAAACTATCTATCTGTACATTTTTATGCATCCTTCCTTTCAGGAACTCAGGACTCTGTTCTTCTCCATGTTGTCCATAGAAGAGCCCTGCGAGGTATGTAGGATTGCTAAATGCCTGAAGAAAAAACCTAAACCCCTGTCCCTTGAACTGAAAGCAAAGCTACAAGTGACGCATTTCATGTGGTGGGCCCATGCAAGTTTACCTGGGAAGCATAGTTGGAGACTCCTTCCCCTCTCTGTTTCTTTCCTCTATTTTTAAGAACGGATGGTGGAGTAGCAGCAGCGGCAGCCTCAGCAGCTCCTTCTGCCACTGCTCGCCACCTATCAGCTTCAAGCTCCATTCGGAGGTGGGCAGCTGCTGCTCTCTCTCAGGGAGCTGCTCCAGAGAAAGCCGCTGCATCAGCAAAGCTCCAGCCACAGTGACAGCAGAGGAATCTGCTGCTGCTGCTGCTGTTCTAACATGCCCTTCCCCCGTCCCCAAGCCCCCAGAAGAAAAACAGAGAGGGGAAGGAGTCTCCAACTATGCTTCCCAGGTAAACTTGCGGGACCAATCAAGTGCTCTCCATGTGTAATGTGTTACTTGTAGCTTGGCTCTGAGGCTTACCAGCTGATGTTCTATCCCTTCATGCCATGTAAAACTTTTAGTTGCCTACTTCTACACATTAAGCCTCTGTTAAAGGGACCCACACTTGAAACTTGTTTGGCAACTCTAGAGGTAGGTCAAGCTGGAATATTATGACTGGTCCAGGACCATCCAGTGAGCCTCTCTGCTTTGGCATATCAAACATAATTAAATGGACCCAATATCAGAAGATAAAAGGAAGTTAATTAATCCAGGTCAAAGGTGGGCTGGGAAATGTAGAGTCTAATTTTACATTAAAAGACTCTACAAACCATTTGGATCTTTTAATTTTGGGGGAATAGCAATTCTAACTAGTACTGTAATTATCATAGTAGATAAAAAGTTTGATTAAAACAGAGTTGACTAGCTTACTTGAATTATGTCTGAGTCATTGATGAGAAGAACAGTCCTTTTGCCTTCCAGTCCTGCCTGCTTATAGACTTTTTTAAGGTCATCTCTAAAATTTACATGATTGTAATTACGAGAAATAGATAACTTAAAGAGACTACATGAGGATAAGTAACAGGCTAAGGATGCACAAGTTGCTCTCCCAGATCCATCCAGACCAACCTGCAGAAAAAAAAATTAGACTTGCTTTAGACCAATGAAGTAGGATTGACTAAATCTAACTTTTATGAATTATAGGCTTGGATCCAGCAACCCTGCAAGCATATATACAAACAGCAAAGTTAAGGCTGTGTAAAATCTTATGCAATACTTAGAGTTTCCCACCCTATATATTATAGTGCCCAGAAATTGGTTGCACAAATGATTGCATAAGCAAAAACCCGTGAAAGTACAAGTATGACTTAGTGCAAGCAGTTACCACAGTCACTTTCTTGTATTTCTGGTTGTGCAAGAGCTCTAATACTAGCAGAAATTTTGAACTGGATCCAACCCATGCAGCTTGTTTACTCTCTGGAGCTAGATGGAGCATGCATTTCACTCCCATTCTACAGTTACTGTATTGGCTTCCCATCAGTTACCATGCTCAATTCAAGGTCATGACTAGACATGGGCACAAACCAAAAAAAATTTAACAAACCAGCGGTTCATGGTTCAGTGCTGTTGTGGGCTCTGATTCCTCAGAGGATGAAGACCTCATGGAGGATGACGGAGGAGAGAGTGTTCCCAGCTCCTCCAGAGTCAGCCACATGGAGGATCAGCAGGAACCCTTGCCAGAGCAGGCTGAGGAATCCAGGGTAAAGTCAGAGACAGAAGCTGTTCCCTTACCTGCACCAGCAGCTGAGACCAGGGCAACATCCCCACCAAGCTCCCCTGAACCTGAGAGGCAGCGTAGGGTGCGGCAGCGTCTTTTTGCTCAGGGAAAGAAGATGGAGTGCGAGGCTTCAGGCACTCGAACTGCGGCGTGGTGACCTTGAGTCCTAGCAGGATGCAGCACTGCCTTGGAGGTGATTGGTCTTAAGCCAGGACGCTCTTCTCTCATTGCAGAAGCACCTGTGCAAAGACCCGCCTGGTTCTACCGCGACCAAGCTCTGCTCTCTCTCTGCTCTTTTGTCTCTGACCTTTTGGATTTGGCTCCCTGGACTATGCTCCCTGCTTGTTCCCCACTTGGCTTAGTTGAACTCTGGACTTCAGTGAAGCTTGTGTTGGATTCCCTGCCTGCATTCCAGCACAGGTGCCGATGACGATCCTGAGATCGTTAACCGCAACGAACATTTTCCGTTGCTGAACCGGTTTGTGGTTTGTGGTTCGTTGGGTACAGAATGGCCCCCGTGGCACTTAGAGAGCCCATATTCCCGGGAAGTCTTTTGCAGGCTCTCCTACAGCCATCACCCAAGTTTGGACAAGATTGCAAAAGGGATCTTGGAGTTACACCCTCTCCAATCCAAGACCCCCAGGAAACTCCCACTTGATACAATTAGAGCCACCAGTTGACGTTGCCAGTGTACAGAAGGTGGGTGCTGACGGCAGCCGCCGGGCCTGGCAGGCATGGAGAGGTGGCAGTGAGCCGCCTCCCCTCAGGGGGCGGGGGATCTGGCCACTCACTGGCAGTACCCTCCATGTGCCCACCCATCAGGCCAAAAAGGAGCATGCTGGTATTCCCAGCAAGGGCAGGAATGTGGGTATTGCCGGTGGCCGCCGGGCCTGGTGGGCTCGGGGAGGTGGTGGCAAGCCTCCTCCCCTCAGGAGGCGGGGGATCTGGCCGCTCACCAGCAGCACCCCCCATGTGCCTGCCCACCAGGCCAAAAAAGGAGCGCGATGGTATTCCCAGTGAGGGCAGGAAGGTGTGTACCGGTGGCGGCAGCTGGGTATGGTGGGCATGGGGAGGAAGCGGTGAGCCACCTCCCCTCAGGGGGCGGGGGGCTTGCTGGCAGCACCCCCCCATGTGCCCGCTCGCCAGGCCAAAAAGGAGCGCACTGGCATTCCCAGCGAGGGCAGGAATGTGGGTACTACCGGCAGCCACAGGGCCTGGCGGGCACAGGGAGGCAGTGGCAAGCCGCCTCCCCTCAGGGGGCAGGGGGTCTGGCCGCTCGCAGGCCGCACCCCCCATGTGCCCACCCACCAGGCCAAAAAGGAGTGCACTGGTATTCCCGGCATCGGTGGGAGAGGACATGACATTCGGACAGGGGCCTGATCCCCCAGCAACTGCAGGTCCTCACCTCGGGGTCCCACTAAGGAGAATTTTGACAGCAGCCAACAGTAACCACCTTCCTGCCTTGCCAGAAAGGATGGGAGGGAGAGGACATGTCATCATGAGGAGGGGGAGGGGGAAGATCCCCCAGCATCCACTGGTCCTCACCCGAGGGTCCCACTGAGGAACAGTGCTGCGGCAGCAGCCAACAGTACACACCTACTTGCCTTGCCAGAAAGGATGGGAGGGAGAGGACCTGTCATGTGGGGGGTAAGTGGGAAGATCCCCCCCCAACCTCCAGGCCAAAGAGGAGCGCATTGGTATTCCCGAGTGGGTGGGAGAGGACATGTCATCATGAGGAGGGGGAGGGGGAAGATCCCCCAGCATCCACAGGTCCTCACCCGAGGGTACCACTGAGGAACAGTGCAGCGGCGGCAGCCAACAGTACACACCTCCCTGCCTTGCCGGAAAGGATGGGAGGGAACCTGTCATGTGGGGGGTAAGTGGAAGATCCCCCCCCAACCTCCCAGCCAAAGAGGAGCACGCTTGTATTTCCGGTGCGGAGGAGCCGGGAATCTCTATCTGTCTCTACATACAGTTCTCCAACCATATACCATTCTCTAATTGTTAACGTTAATTCTCTAATGTTTGTGCATACGTTCTAGTGTCTTTTTCATTATACTGATACATTCTATACTGTTTGTCTCTTTCTCTGTTTTTGATTTTCAGTCCTTTTCTCCATGGATATGGTGTGTTCTGTTCGATTCTATATCTCCTTGATGCATTCACATTCTATTTCTACTTCTAGAACAGTTGATATCTGTGTGCCCCTTTCTATCTGTTTCTCTGTTTCTCCCTCTCACTGTCTATTTGCAATTTTCTATCTCTCTCTGTCTTTTCCTATGTGATTCCGCCACTATTTATCTGAATCTATCTCTTTCTACGTATATATCTGTCCTTTATTATTTCTTTCCATCTCTAGCTGTCTTTTTTTCTCTTTCTATAACTATATTGTTTTCTATATTCTTTTCTCTATCATCATCCATATGTTGGCTTATGTGTCCATCTTTTTCCAATGGTTTTGTTTTTGTTTTTCAATACATCTTTCTATCTGTCTTGTCTTGTTCGGTCCGACATGAGGAGGGGGAGGGGGAAGATCCCCAAGAAGCTGCGGGTCCTCACCCGAGGGTCCCACTGAGGAGTAATATGGTGGCAGCCGACAGTACCCACCTTCCTGCCTTGACGGAAAGGACAGGAGTTGCAGGACAGATTCCCACCCAGCTGAAAGGGGTCCTGTCAGTCCCGTTGACAGGGGAGCTGCCACGTTGTCAACCGACTGTATCCCTATACAATACAATTGGCTGCGTGATCGCAACCGAGCTGTGTAACCAAGGAGGGAGCAGTAGCAGGGTAGTCCCTCGTGAAGCAGGGGCTGACCTGATCCACCATCCTGCCTTTGTGGAAAGTTGGGGATGGGCAGGACAGGAGACATTGTTTGGACGGGTCAGAGTGGTTCCTGAGAGGGGGAAACAGAAACGTGACAGCAGCAGCAGCAGCTGACATCAGCCACTTTCCTGCCTTTGCGAGAAGGACATGAGTCGAGTGACCCATTCCCCCCTGCTCAGAGGCCTCAGCGTTTGCGATGGATGGGGGCACTGTGTGGCTAAACTCTATGTGAAACAGTTGCTAAGCTGCTGCGCAAGCACCCAAAGGAGGCAGCCATCAGCATCACCCACCTTCCTGCCTTGCTGGAAAGGATGGGAGGGAGAGGACCTGTCATGTGGGGGGTAAGTAGGAAAATCCCCCGCAACCGCCAGGCCAAAGAGGAGCACACTGATATTCCCGGCGTGGGAGGGAGAGGACGTGTCATTCGGACCGGGGGCTTGATCCCCCAGCCACCATGGGTCCTCAAAGGAGGATGCCTCCAGCATCACCCACTTTCCTGCCTTTGCAGAAAGGAGGTGTCTTGATGATCTGGCTGTGCCAGGAAGACCTATCAAGGTCTCAGAAGCCTGTTTGCAGTGGGACTGGACCTGGCTAAACCTGACCCAAACATGCCAGCCCTCATTCGAGATACCCACAGGACTTGATGGGCAAGGGTGCGTGGTGATGGCATGGAGAACCAAGGTGTGAAATGTTTTAGTAGCCTGTGGAAGCCCACACACTCCACGATGGATAGGGGCAAACCATGTAGGGCAATCGTCTCTGCCAAGACATGAAGGCCCACCTCCTGAGCCATCAGCCTCGAGGTTCTAAGCGGCACTGTCCCAGACCATGAGGGGACAACCTCCGCTAGCGCGGCCTGCCAGAGCGCTCTGCTCTCACCAGCATCACCCTTAGGGCAAAGTGACCCTCCCACTGACCCCCACTCAGAAGAGCTGGTGGCCCCCTTTCTCCCCCCAATGGATGTTTCACTGGATGAGGAGGGAGACAGGCTTGGGTGGTGCCTCTTCAGGTGCCAAGTCAGGTCTGTCGAAGACAGGTGCTTTGGGTTTTTGCCCCTATGCACCAGGACATCACTGGCATGGCACCGCACCACACGGGGGTCATCAGGAAGGGCACAAAAGTGCCTCCATACGGAGGCGTTGAAACATTGACCGCTAACTGTCCCAGGGGAAGGAGGACGAATGGTTACAGGCTGCACTGCGGGGCTGGACATGGATGATGGGGTGAGGGGTGAACTGCAGGCAGGGACACCACCAAGAGTTTGGGATGGGGACGGGAGGGATCTTTCATAACACACATACCATTCCTTCAGGGATCCATCACCTGCCCACCCCTCCTCCGAATGTTGAGATTCTCTCCCCCCTGCGCAAAGACCTCTTTGGCCTCCTCCACAGCCCACACAGGTGAATTGGGGGGAGTAGGAGGACTCTCTGTGGCCCCCAAGCCACACCCAATACTACATGAAGGCCTTTTATTTCAATAGACAGAGTGACTATTAGAGCTTTATCTTGGCGATAGTCCTTTACTGAAGGGCACAGTGGCATAAACATTTGATCTGCCGTTGTTTAAAAATATTACTTTTTTTCCAGAGGACAGGACCGACAACCTAGTGAGGCTTGCAAACTGATGAGGTCATCACAGAGTCAATATAAAATTGGACCAGAATCAGGAACAAAAAAGGCCAAAAAACTAAATAGTTGGATTTTTGTTACTATGCATAATAATGGTTGGTAGAGTCCTGAGTGGTCCCTATACCCAAGGGTTAGATTAATAGATGAGGTACTGAAAGGGCAATGATCTTAGTAACAAACAGAGTGACAAGGCTTGGTACCAGTGTGGTAATGTGAATTTCTCCCTAGGTTGAAGTGGAGTCATAGATTGAGCAATAGGTAGTTCCTCCTGAGATGCATCCTGCAAGGAGCATCCTGCAAGAAGTCATTATTCTGCTTTTTGTAGAGAGATCTAATGAGCTGTATATCCAGTGACTGATCTTCCACTGAGCCAGTGAGAAATGGGAACGAGACCCCTCAAAATATTCAAAATTGGAGCTGGTAGTTTCATGATATCCAGGGCTACTATCAGCATCATTATGGTGATCAGTGGGATGGATCTTGATTTTGCAGTCTTAAGACTCATGCTTCTGTTTCTGTCTCTGATGCTTGGGCTCTAAAAGGGATTGAGGTCAAAATTTCTGTTTTGAGGCTTCATTGACTCCATCAACAGTATCCATTGGTCTGGAGCAAAAGTTAGGGATACTGATATTTGTTGATGAAATCATAACTTCATTATAGACTTACTGGGAGTTTTGGAGCAGAAGACAGGATGAAAGATGCAGATTGGCTTGTTTTGTTATTTTGCTGCAATGGATACAAGATTTAACATTGAGACCCTCTCTGAAGTAGAAAAGATATTTTTTGAAGATGTATAGTTGTGAGTATGGGAACATGATTCTATGTGATCTATTACCAAGCATACCAAAATGGCTCCCTGTGTCAGAATCTGAAGTGAGATCTTTGGTGGAATCTTTGCCAAGAGGTAAATCGAAAGGAGAGGATCTGATTTTAGCGGAATGTTTTAAAACACATATTGATTGGTGGGTCCCTCTGTTGACAAAGTTTTTTTGCCAGATTAATGATATGGGTAGACTCCCTAAAGGTTGGAATACAAGTATTGTGGTTCCAATTTATAAGAAAGGTGATAGGAAAGACCCTCATAATTTTAGGCCGATTAGCTTATTGTCCATTGCTTTATAGCATATATTTGAAAAATAAATTAAAGGACTGTGTTAGTGAGAAGAACTTAATTCATCCCCTGCAGATAGGGTTTTTAAAAAGACACTCTACAACTGAACATTGTCAAACATTATATTCGTTGGCTATGGATGCAATTAGGGGCCCAATGAAAGTGCTATATGTGGCCTTTATAGACCTGGCCTCAGCTTTCGATTCTCTTGACAGGGACAGATTATGGAAGAAACTGATAATATTGATCCCAGGTTAGTCTATTTGATGTCAACTGCATAGTAACACTATTGTTAAGGTTAAAGTTGGAAAGGAATGTGTCTTAACCGATGATATACCAGTACAGAAGGGGGTAAAGCAAGGTTGTATTTTGGCTCCTACCCTGTTTAATTTGTATATTAAAGACATAGTCTATAGTTGTGAAGGCATGGAATTTATGCGCCCGGCAATGGACCAAACTAAGGTACCAATAATGTTATATGTAGATGACATGGTTTTATTGTCAGTGACCAAAATCGGCCTGAGAAGGCTATTGGATAGGGTGGGTCAGTATGGTGAAGAAGAAGGCCTCCGTATGAATTATGCTAAGTCCAAGGTACTAGTTTTCAGGAAACATCTTAGGAAGTCAGTTTGGAGAATTTTAGGTGTACAGATCGAACAGTGTAGTACATATAAATACTTAGGGATAACGTTTTCAGAAACTCTTTCATGGCGGCCTCATTTAATAAATTAAAGTCTTCTTCTATGAAGACTGTGGGAGGCGATAGTGAATTTTTTCTTTTCCAAGGGAGGTGGTATGGTTGATCCTGTTATCAAGCTGTTTGAGAGTACGGTGATTCCCAGTTTGTTTTATGGGATTGAAATATGGGCCTGGGAAGAGACTATCCTGGATTTACTGGGAACAATTCAAAATTACTTTATGAGATGGATCCTTGTGTTGCCAAAGGGTTCTCCTGTTGCATTAATGAAGGCTGAGCTTGATATTCCATCTCTAAAAGCTAGGGCAAATTTTAGAGTTCTATCTTATTGGAAGAAAAATTTAGAGTGTCCTCAGGATTCGTTAGGAGGCCAAAGTTTCTGTTCTCTTTTGAATTATGTTAATACCTATAAGGAATATTTGGGTTTTATACAGTCCAAGTACATAATCCCAAATGACCTGATCAGAACTAATAAATCAGGTCATGAGTTGAGGGACTGGGTCTTTAAAATGGACAGGAATATAGATAGACATGCAATTGTTCAATCTAAAGTGGCCCCTTTTTTCAATTTTTTTAAAAAAGATCATACTATGTCACCATACCTTAGGACCTTAACAACAATGAAATTAAGGATAGCCTTTACCAGCTTAAGATTTGAAGCTATGCCCTCTGTGGTACATACGGGCCACTTTTTAAGTGTTCCTGCCACTTCACAGAACACTTCACAGAATCACAGAGTTGGAAGGGGCCATACAGACCTTCTAGTCCAACCCCCTGCCCAATGCAGGATGAGCCTAAAGCATGCTTGACAAATATTCATCCAGCCTCTTCTTGAAAACTGCCAGTGAAGGGGAACTCACTACCTCCCTAGGCAGCTGATTCCACCTTTGAACTACTCTGACCATGAAAAAGTTTTCCTAATATCCAACTGGTACTTTTCTGCATGTAATTTAAGCCCATTGCTTTGGGCCCTATCCTCTGCTGCCAACTGGAACAGCTCCTTGCCCTCCTCCAAATGACAGCCTTTCAAATATTTAAAGAGAGCAATCATGTCCCCCCTCAATCTCCTCTAAACTAAGAGTCAGTCTCCAGACCCCTGATCATCATCACTCTCTTCTGCACCCTCTTGATTTTGTCCACATCCTTTTTGAAATGGGGCCTCCAGAACTGTACACAGTACTCCAGGTGTGGTCTGACCAGGGCAGTATAGAGAGGGACTTTGACCTCCTATGATTTCGATGAAATGGCCCTTTTGATACAACCCAAGACTGAGTTTGCCTTTTTTGCCACCGCATCACACTGACTGCTCATATTTACAGTCCACTCTTACCCCACTATCTCTTTCACATACACTACTACCCAGAAGTGTATCCCCCATCCAGTATTTGTGCTTCACATTTTTGTGACCCAGATGTACTACTGTGCACTTATCTATGTTGAACTGTATCCTGTTCACAACTGCCCACTTCTCCAGAGTATTCAGGTCTTGTTGAATTTTAACTCTATCTTCTTGGGTGTTTGCCACTCCTCCCAATTTGGTATCATCAGCAAATAAGTAGCCCATTTACCCCTTCATCCAGATCATTGACAAAAATATTGAAAAGTACTGGGCCCAAAACAGAGCCCTGCGGCACCCCACTGGACACCTCCCTCCAATCTGATGAAATGCCACTGACCACCACTCTTTGGGTGCGGTCCTCTAACCAGTTCCTGATTCACCGAACTGTCCTATAGTCCAGTCCGCAGTCTTCCAGTTTACCCATTAGAATGTCATGGAGAACCTTATCAAAAGCTTTACTGAAATCCAGGTAAATCACATCGACAGAGTTCGCACAATCCAGTAAGCTCATCACTCAATCAAAGAAGGAAACCAGGTTGGTTTGACAAGATCTGTTGGGGACAAAACCATGTTGACTTCACTGGATCACTAAGCAGTCCTTCAGATGCTTACAGATCGATCCCTTTAAAATCTGCTCTAATATCTGCTCAGCAACAGAAGTCAAACTGACCGGCCTGTATTTTCCCGGATCATCCTTTTCCTATCCAGAAGTGATATCCATGTAAGAAAATTTTTCCCCCTCGCAAAGTTGCCCCCTTTCACTCATTGAGGCTATATACGTATTGAGAATAGCTCCATGGGTACTATACACATGCTTAATCTCAACATGTTTAGGTATGTTAAAGTCGTTTGTTAACAGCTGTGTATGAAACAGCCTTTAAAGATAATACAGTAGGCAACAAAGAATGACACTCTTAAAGCAAGATATACTGAATCTATAAATGAACAGGGCTAGTGCCACAACGCCATCTTCTCTGTGTACTGTGGCTATCAACTTCTATTTCTATATAGCCACTCCTCTTCAAAGTAGCACGATTACAAACTGGTATTCTAGGAAACTCTAACACAGGCAATTTAGCAATTTGTTTGTGTGGTATGGGAGAAGGAGACAATTTGATTCATTATATCCTGAGATGTCGTCTCCTTTTGGATCCCAGAACCAAATTTATTTCTAATATTTTGTGGGAAGGGGTTTCAGATATAGGAAAAGTAATTTTTTAGCTGATGAGGACCTTTATATTACTAATAGAGTTGTTTTGTATGCATTAGCGGCAAGAAGGATTAGATTGAAATGTATGGAATAACAATACAATTTTGTTTTGAATATGTTTTGATTGATTTCTTTCAACAAGATAGTGATTTAGATTAGATATCATCATCATTAAGGAGGTTTTTTTCCTGATCTGGCAGATCATAGAAATTTTGTTTTCTAAGCCTTAAACCATATATACATTCAGATAATATGAGATTAAGAGATCAGAGTATTGACTAGAGTTATCAATGGCAGAATATCTGCTGAATGATGATTCCCCTCCCCACCAGACCTTCAACCCCATGTTCCCCTGAACTCCTGTCTGTACAGTGCCAGGGTCTTGAATTAAAAATATAAATTTGATCTCTAAATCAGGGTCCCTGAGAAAAGTGGCAAGTGTCTCCAGGCATTCCTTGATGGGAGCAGCCCAACTGCCATGCCAATTAAGCCTCATTCAGAGTCCCAGAGCCCCTCCAGATCTGGAATAACTTCATCACATATCTTTTGCAGGACAATAACTAAAAACCTCTGACCATCTCAGAGACTCCCAGCTCCTAGCCCAATGCAATAAAGGACTTCTTAAGTGCCTGTTTGCCGTAAAGGCAATGCATAACCTTCTCATCTAGCAAGGCAGAGATCTTTCCTCTGTTTGGACACTAATGTAAACATGCAAGTTCCAGTCCCTTGTGGGATTCCAATAAAATTGGATCCTAATTTCCCACTCTGATTTGGGCCACTCATGGTGTCCACTCATTGACAAACACTGAGCTTAGATGCAAAGAAACCCAGCTTCTGAGCCTCCCCAAATTTGTAACCAGTTATCCTTTCAAACCTGCTTTCTCAGTTCATGTAATTGGCTCCACTGGATGCTTTCATCCCTGGATCTACTTCTTGTTGCTCTCCCAGACTGGACCCTCAGCCATTTTCTCCCTCCCCCCACAACTTGCTCCTGCACAGAAACCTATTTGGGAAACTGGCCCATCACAAAACTGGTGAAAATGGAAAGTTTGGAGCTGTCAGTGAACTTACTTCCTCCTTGAGCGCAAGTAACTTAAATCTTTGTTTTATGAAACCAAATGGAAATACCTTGAGGAAATATCTTGATTTAAAACAAATGTTGATTTTGAACTTAAATAACCTCCATTTGGATGTAACACATTATAATCTGTGAGTAAAAATGTAACAAGCATGTTTCCTTACCATTGTCATGTGACCACCTTGTCGAAAAATTCTAGCAGCCCGTGTTATATGCTGTATGACTTCTTTAAAAAGCACTATGGAAGTACTCTAAAGAAATAAGGTGTAAAAATTTCAAATACTATCTTCCAATGCTAAAAAAACATGGTAAATGGATAGAAATACTATAGCTTGCAAATTGATCTTGAAATTAGCTTGGCAGGAGGTGGTGCCCCTGGTACCACACGTGCACGTGCAAAGTGCACACATGCTCCCAGGGCGATAAGAGATATCAGGTTGGATCCAAACTAAATTGACAATTTCATCTGAATACACCTTCCTGCTGTAGAACCCCGCTCCCTCATAACATTCCTCCGTGTCCCTGATACCCCAGGAATAGCACTTCACAGAAATCAGTGGGTTGCATTGGGAGGGGGAAGGCAAGAAATTTCCATTATGCCACTGGAAAATTCAGTCTGGATCCAACCCTAAATCTACCCAGGTAGTGATTTTAAACGTATATTCAAGGTATGTAATGGTATGGTTGAAGAGAGACAGAAAAAACCCTGTTTATTAAGAATGTTATTTAAACAATTACTAAAATGTTGGCTAGCACCAAGAAGCATGCTTCTTCTCTTGCACCTGGCATACAAATGAGAGTCAGGAGTGAGAGTCAGGTGTTCCTGGGAGAGTGGACTGCTTGTCTTATGCCTGGCTAAAGTGCTACAGGCTGGGCTGAGTGGATCCTCACTCTGGTTTGCTATACCCCTATTTGAAGAAGTCTGGCTCTAGGGACCTCTACACACAGTTTATCAGCTTGTAATAAAAAAGGAAGAAATTTTTGGCCAAGAAGACAATAAGGGAAAGAGATGGAGCTCACGGGTGAACTAAGTCTTGTCAGGTCATTCTACTCCTAGGAAAAGGAATTATGTATCACTGTGGGCCTTCTTCCTCCCAGCTGCCTCACCACCCATTGCTATGCACCCAAAAAGCATACCAAGAGTAGGACATCTTTTCATGGCCCCATCCACTTGGAGTTTCAGCTCCATTTCACATCTGCAGTTTACCTCCTTTCTTTCAGTCTGGGTACATCAGCTGGCACTTCAGTCTCAGTGCCAGATTTAATCACAAACTGCAGGGATGTGTGAGGACTGAAGGAGGGAGGCATTACCAGGCACATTGTACCATGGCTTTGCTGGACAGAGCCCCTGACCACAAAAAGGTGGTTGAAGCACACTAAAATTTAACAAGGCATTTTGGTAATTTATGGTGATCTGCAGCAGCAGTGTGACCTACCACCCAGAAATCTCACATAGGATGACCTTTTTAGACAGAACACTGGATTTATGGGTTGCTTCAGCTTCCAGTAGTTTGATGGTGGACTCAGGCAACCTGAGGCTCCCTCTTTCCAACACCTCTTGGAAATCACTTGCGGATTTTAGTAAAACAACAGGTGGGGGAAGTCTCCTTGTTTACGTCCAAAGTTTTCTTTTAAGAGCTTTGGGGATACAAGCTCAAACCTGCCCATAGCAAAGAAGACAAGGGTAGCCACACCCTAGGACAGTGATGGCGAACCTTTTTGAGCCCGAGTGCCCAAACTGCAACACAAAACCAACTTATTTATTTCAAAGTGCCAGCACTGCAATTAAACCTGAATACTGAGGTGTTAGTTAAGAAAAAACAACTCATACAGTTGTCCCAACTAATTAACATTCTCTTTCTCTCTCTCACTCATTCAGGAGCCACAAATGAAAGTAAAGCAAGTTAAACCAAAGCAGTTTGCCCTTCTTTAGACCAGCAGCCCTGCTTGCAAGCACTCTCTCTCTCTCTCTCTCACTCGCTCAAGAGCCACGAATGAAAGTAAAGCAAGTTAAATCAAAGCAGCTTACTCTTCTTTAGAAAACCAGCCCCAGCAGCCTCGCTGCTGCCTCCACTTCCTGCTGCTAAAGAGATGGACAGCATGGAGGTAGCCTTGAGGAAAAGGAATCACATGGGCAGGGCCAAAACCCATGTGATCTCTGCTCAGAGCTACTGGAATGCTGTTGCAGGCATTCCCCCTCCAAATGAGCCCTGGACCTAGCGATCGGCGACTTGGCTCGCGTGCCCACAGAGAGGGCTCTGCATGCCAGCTGTGGCACGCATGCCATAGGTTCGCCATCGCTGCCCTAGGATTACTGATTTTGGTGGGAGCAGTAGCACCTGAAGGGGAGCAGAAAAGTTGGAAATGGGGAAGGAGTTGTGATTCTATCTCTGTTAATTACTCTGGGGTCCCTAGAACTGGAAATCACATATAATATTTTGGAAGATATTGCAACTAAAATGTGGGATTGTTTTGTGGCTAAGAGTTTGGCCCTTTGTTCTCCCTATTCCCCACCACAATCTATGACCCCACTGTAGGCACTACATATTCAAAATATGCATTTGTACATGGAAATGGTATAGCCAGGGCTTTTTTGGAAGGGGAATGCTCCATAATGGTGTTTCGGCAGCTCTAGAATCTGCCCACGTATTTCCCTCCTCCTTTGGCCCCACAGGCTCTGCAGAGGAGGTTAAGCTGCTTTGAGTTCATTCTGCTTTCTTTTCATTCCTCTGTGAGTGAGAGTGAGAGTGAGAGTGAGAGTGAGAGTGAGAGTGAGAGTGAGAGTGAGTGTGAGTGAGTGAGAGAGAGAGAGAGAGAGAGAGAGAGAGAGAGCAAGTGAGCTGGGGCCCAGCACGGACTCTGCAGTAGATGTTTAGCTGCTTTGAGTTCATTCTGCTTTTTTTTCATTCCTTGGTGAGTGAGCAAGAAAGCGAGCGAGCTGGGGCCCTCTGCATAGGAGGGTTAAGCTGCTTTGAGGTCATTCTGCTTTCATTTCATTCAGGGGTTTCTGTGTATGTGTGTGCTGCTTTGAGTTCATTCTGTTTTATTTTTATTGGGGGAGTGGGTGGGTGGGGCTGTGTATGTGTGCTGCTTTGAGTTCATTCTGCTTTCTTTTCATTCCTCTGTGTGTGTGTGTGTGTGTGTGTGTGTGTGAGAGAGAGAGAGAGAGAGAGAGAGAGAGAGAGAGAGAGAAGAGAGAGTGCAAGCAGAGCTGAGGGGGCTGGCCCTCCAGAGGAGGCTAAGCAGCTTTGAGTTCATTTGCTTTATTTTCATCCGTGACTCGTGAGTGAGAGAGAGAGAGTGAGTGAGTGAGTGAATGCAAGCCGGGCTGCTGAGGCTGGCTTTCCAAAGGAGGGTAAGCTGCTTTGAGTTCATTTGCTTTATTTTCATACGTGACTTGTGAGTGAGAGAGAGTGAGTGAGCGCAAGCTGGGCTGCTGGGGCTGGCCCTCCAGAGGAGACTAAGCTTCTTTGAGTTCATTCTGCTTTCTTTTCATTCCTCTCTGAGAGAGAGAGAGAGAGAGAGAGAGAGAGAGAGAGAGAGAGAGAGAGAGCAAGCAGAGCTTTGGGGCCGGCTCTCTAGAGGAAGCTAAGCTGCTTTGAGTTCATTCTGCTTTCTTTTAATTCTTTTCTGAATGAGAGAGAGAGAGAGAGAGTGCAAGCAGAGCTGCTAGGGCCAGCTCTGCAGAGGAGGTTAAGCTACTTTGAGTTCATTCTGCTTTCATTTCATTCAGGGGTTTCTGTGTATGTATGTGCTGCTTTGATTTCATTCTGTTTTATTTTCATTGGAGGAGTGGGTGGGTGGGGCTGTGTGTGTATGTGTGCTGTTTTGAGTTCATTCTGCTTTCTTTTCGGGGGGGCTGTGTGTGTGCTGTTTTCAGTTCATTCTGCTTTCATTTCATTCAGGGGGTTCTGTGTATGTGTGCTGCTTTGAGTTCATTCTGCTTTCTTTTCATGGGGGTGGGAGCTTTGTGTGTGTGTGTGCTGCTCTGAGTTCATTCAGCTTTCTTTTCATGGGGTGGGTAGGGCTGTGTGTGTTTGTATATGTGTTTGTGTGTTGTTTTCATTTTTTTGTTGACCTAAGTTGACATTGTTATGGTTCCCACATCTTTTGAATGCAGATTGGTTCTGTGTTAGTTCAATATATCAGTTATGGTTATTTGTATTAGTTAAAATATCACTTCTGGTTATTTCAGTTTTAAGCTAGGAATGGATAGCTGTGTCCCAAGTCACAGAAGGCTTTCATCAATATATTCATCAGCATATAGGTGTTCTTATGTCTTAATAGCTGTAACGCAAATGGTTCTCCCCACCCTCAGCTGATTAACATCACTGAAATTACAGTGGACATATGGGTGTTAAGGAAGTTTTTATGAATATTGTTTGTCTGGGACATTGGAATATTTATGAGCATTTCACGTCACAACAGCTTAGCCATTGGTAAGGTAGAGTTGGCAGGCAACAAAAAAAAGGCATTTTAAACTAAGTATAGATCTAATGCAGCTAAAGTCGAGTATCTACTTTTTTTAAAAAAAAATTGTGGGTTAACATTTATTAAGGCCAACCAAAACAACACAACATACAAGCTTTTGAGTTCTCCAGAACTCTTCATTAGGCTGCATGTTAAAAAGCTAAAGGGAAATAGTGTGTGGAATGTGTGTGGTATTTTAGGCCATGATTTTAAGGCCTCTGTCTACAACTTGGATAGAGTTTAATCAACTAACCTTGGGCAGGTTGCTTGGAGACTAAATATGCTAAATAAATAATCAACTGCCGATGTTTGTTAATCAGCTGGCAGCCATCATTTGCTGCTGCTTCCCAGAAGGCCATGGGTGCATCCTGATACTTGCCACACCCTGAGCCTATTGGCATCAGTAAGAGCTTTCCGTCCAGAATGCACAAAAATGTGGGAAATGTAGCATGATTTACAGCAACAGGAAACTGACAGAAGTACTTCTTCAGGAGATGATATGGACTAAAACCATTTATTTCAAATGGGCTTAGTTCAAATACACTATGAAACTGCTCACTGTGAATTGTGCCTCTTACATTTATGCACAAGTTTCTCCTGTTTGCACGCTATCTGCCAGAGAGCAGGCAATGGTATCAAAGCTTATTTTGGGCAGAAATGCCATTTTGACTATATGGTCTTGCTGCAAATTGAGCCAAAAATTTAATTGCAGTGGTATCAGAAAAGAAGAATGCAGAGAGATGGAGTATCTAATTTTGATTTGCTCTAGGAAAGCAAAACTCTCACTGAAAATTTGAAAATTCAATATTCATTAGATTAGGAATTTTGAGAAAGAATTTTGGAATTTTTTTTCTGGCAGAGGGAATCTGTTAGAATTTAGATTTGTGAAAGGGGTTTTGGATTTTTAGAGGCCTCCTCCTTCTTGCATATTTTAAAATATGATTCCAAAGAAATGAAATGTTTGGGAAAGAGAATGGAAGATTTCACTTCTTGTAGAGGATACAGAAAGGAAAAAAGCCCTTTCTCATAATAGTGTAATTTCTCAAGCTTACTAACATTTATCTCGTCATAATGCATTCTGCTGGGGTCCGGGAAGCGGCGTCACTTCTGGGAAGTGATGTCACTTCTGGGAGTGACGTCACTTCCAGAAGTGACATCACCACACATTTCTGGGAGTGCACACTTTGCATGTGCACATGTAATAATAGAGAGTTCTACCAACTCTCTTCCCAGAAAAAAAGCCCTGGGTATAACAGCTTCCATAAAAAGTGCTCACTTTGCACATAGACCACACATGTCTATGTTTTTGGCACATGTCCATGTTTTGAACTGAAGAATAAAAGTCTTTGAATTCTTAAAATATCAGTACTCTTCAAAATTTTAGATCTCTGCTAATTTTACCTCAGAGTTCATTTTCTGCATTTTAATATAATGTTCTTCCAATACCAAAAGAAGCCGCTTCTGGTTAGTAACGAGTTTATAGATTCTGTTTTCCACAGGTGTGTTTGAATCTAGGAAATCCACAAATATAGGCGAATCCTCCATCAATTTCTCCTTTGACCAAAATATCTGTAGACATTACACCACAAAAAACTTATTTATTAGTAATAGGAAGCAGTCATGGTTTCTCTGACATTTCCTATAAATTTATGAATGATTCTATATTTGATAATTCTATCATTTAGAAAACTTGCCCTTATATATGTGGAAGACTTTATAATCCCCAATATTTCATATATGAAAATGGGATCACGAGGGTGTAACTGTTTAGATAATTGTGGAGTCAACCTAATCTGTACACAAATATGCTATTGGAAGAAAGTGATTATTAAGAGTTCATGCAAACACAGCACTCCAAATGACTGAAGCAATTACCTATGCCACAGTTACAAGGCAAATCACACACATTGGTTATACATATATATACACTATATATACATCAGTTAGAAAAAACTGGGCTGCACTTTTCTGTAACTCTTATACATCAAGTGTCTTCTATGCAGGCGCACATTGGTAACTGCACATGCGCAGGCCTGTTGCTCAGAGAAAGTCTTCCTAAGCTCTTTAAAGCTTCAATAGGGGCTGCATCTCCCCGAACATATGAGAGTACCATTGTCCTGCCAAAATGGTCACGTGCTCAGAGGGGGGAGCAACCCCTTCCCTCAGTTCTCTTGAAATACCACAAGCTCAAAACTGGTTATTTCATACCAGAAAGTTCACAGTGGGGCAAGAGGGAGGGCATGTGTGCCTGCATGGAATACACTTAATGAACAGAAGTTACAGGTAAGTGCAACTCCATTTTCATCTTCATTCTTCTGTGTAGTTTCACACTGGGAGATTACCAAGCTATACACAAAGAAGGCGAGGTGAATCTCTTCAGAAAAATATAACTCTTTTATTAACAACAACAACAACACAATAAGGCACAAAGTGCAACAATGGAAAAAAGATAGAGGGGTTAAGTTACAACCTAAAATGTAAAGTATATTCCAAGAAAGTATTTATTATGAATGTGTACAAAATATAGATTAAAAAGGTTAAAAACATAAGGCCTGAATGGCAGGCTACCTGCATATGCTAAAAATTGCTAAAACATTCTCCATACACGGATGATGATACAGTCCAATGACCAACACAAAGACAGACCATATACATTTCGGCCCTAAAGCCTTCCTCAATTCAATGGAGAAAGACTGTGGATGATGTTTGTACTGTTGTTGAATGTGCCTTTGGATGAAAAAGACAGGGCACTGCAGCCTGTTGGTACACCAGCAGGATAGCTGAAACAATCCACCTGGACAAGTTCTGAGATGTGGCCTGTTTACCCTTATTTGGACCACCATACAGGAAGAGATGAGGAGCTATATGAAACAAGTGTGTTCTGTGCAAATAAAAGGATAATGTTTGTTTGTTTTTTACATCTAATGGTGTAGTGCTTTCTCAGCTTTAGGCTTTGGAAAGAACACATGCAATGTGATGTCTGGAGATAGGTGAAAGTAAGAATGTATCTTGGACAAAAATTCCAAACTAGGTCAGAGAACGACCTTTTCCTCGTGGAACTTAATGTAGGAAGAAGTGCTAAGAGCTGAGAAACCCTAAGTGCTGATAATTCACTGACACATCTAGCAGAAGTAACAGGTACCAGGAAGCTCACCTTAAGAGAGAACCTGATGGCATCCATCTGCAGAAATGTGACCAGCACTTTTTTGTCTTTTGGGACTGCATCTGTTATGGATCAGGAAAGTTCTTTTCTTCCCTCCCTCTGATCTCAGTTTTTCCTGTAGAACCACCACCTCAACTAAAACAGGCTTTCTTTTCACCAGCCATAAGGAAAAGCTGGTTAGCCTCTGAGTGTATCCAGAATTCTAGTATGTGACCAAGCCGAGGCGTGCAGATCTGGCACAACTTTCCTTAACTGAAAAGGGTCTTTATTGAACTACAACAGACTACAGAATATAAGGAGCACACAGGTTAGGGCAAATAGATCTTGCTCAAGGTTTGCAGCTACAAAAAGAAAGAAAGAACAGAAGTTGTTGCTGTCAGAATACCTTCTTCATCTCCTACTTGAGATGGGTGCCTGGTACCTGGAGGAGGAAGCAAGCCCAGCCAGTGGAACACTCTGTCCTAGGAGTCCAAGAAGATCTCACCATAGCAGCACAGCTGAACAGCTGCAGGGGTTTTTTGTACCCTCTTTTTCCCAAGGGGAGGGGGGGAAGGAAGTTCCCTCCCCTAAGGCCAGCCTCTTTCCTAGCTGGCCATGCATAGTTGGTTATTCTGGCATGTATGTTTCATCTCACATGTTTCATCTCACATGTTTTATGATGGTTCTACCAACACACAATTATTTATCCCTAGTTGTCAGTTTCTCTAAACATCCAAAAGAGAGGTGTCAAGTGAAGCAAATGACATTTCAATTGCCTTGCTCTTCCTGTCTCTCCAGGATAACTCAGAGCTTGATTATGAAAAGGTGAATCAGAGGTCAGTTTGATATTAGAAGGCCCAAGGCCCGATCACAACAGCATCTGTGTAGGAAGATAACTTTTCCCAAAGATAAAGTTGGAAAGCCCCCATGATTGTCTTGTAATTTGCAATGCTGAGATTCAGCACTGAGACTGAATACTGTCTTCTGTCCAGAAAGTCTAACTCTCTACCCTCTTTGTCACTAGTTGCAGAGTGAGATACAGAGCAGTGTTTAGTTTGTACTTTGTCACCAGAGATGAAGGTGGTAGATGAGTCACCAAGGCTGGCTAAGTATCCTGCTTGATCTTATCCAGCAGCTCAATCTTCCTTGATGTGGAAGACAAAACCATGGCCTTCTCCCAAATGTCAGTAATTATATCTCCTAAACTCTTCAATATAGGCAAGGCAACAACAGGAAGAAAGTCCAAATATAGAAGTTTGAGTATTTTGTCTTTAGTCTTTGGATCCATAGAAGAGACATCCAGCTCAAAAGCCTGAACCATTCTAGACATCTACTCTGCAAATATTCAAAGATCTTCACTAGGAGAGCTGGATATTATTTATATTTATATTTATATTTATATTTATATTTATATTTATATTTATATTTATATTTATATTTATATTTATATTTATATCCTGCCCTCCCCGCAAGCGGGCTTAGGGTGGGTTACAACAGAAGATAAAATATACAAGATAAAATCACAATAAATTAACACAGCTTTCTAATAAAACACCTGCTCACTGTATAAAACCATATAACATCTGATGGAGGTGGAGGTGAGGCTTAACCATGCCTGGTCGCTCATATATAGGGGATAGATGGTCAATACCCCCTCCAGACATAGAGGAGACTGGGAGAGATGCTCATTTGGTGGAAACCTTAATGGCCTCAACCATACACCTGGCAGAACATCTCCGTCTTACAGGCCCACTTGAAGGAGACAAGATCTTGGCAGGCCCGGGTGTCGTCAGACAGAGAGTTCCATCAGGTTGGGGCCAGGATCAAAAAGGCCCTGGCCCTGGTTGAGGCCAATCGAGCCTCCCCAGGGATCACCAGTAGGTGCTTAGCAGCTGATCTCAGCACCCTCTGGGGAGTATATGGGAAGAGACGGTCCCTCAGGTATGCTGGTCCCAGTCCGTTTAGGGCTTTATAGGTTAATATCAAAACCTTGAACCTGATCTGGAACTCTACGGGAAGCCAGTGTAGCTGCTGCAGAACTGGAGTTACATGTGTGCTGAAAGGCACACCCATCAAAACATGGGCAGCAGTGTTCTGGACCCGCTGTAATTTCCGGGTCAGACTCAAGGGAAGCCCTGCATAGAGTGAGTTACAGTAATCCAATCTGGAGATGACCATTGCATGGATCACTGTTTCCAGGTCATGGGTCGAGAGATAGGGAGCAAGCTGCCTGGCCTGTCGAAGATGGAAAAAAGCAGACTGGGCAACTGCTGCGACCTGGTCCTCCATTGATAAAGAGGAATCCAGCATCACGCCAAGACTTCTGACCGATGAAACGGGCACAAGTGGTGCGCCATTGAAGGCTGGAAGCTGGATCCCCCCCTCCAACATCCCATGACCTAAGTACAGGATCTCTGTCTTAATGGGATTTAATTTCAGTCTGCTCTGCTTCACCCAACCAGGCACAGCATCCAAAGCTTTAATCAGGGCTTCTGGAGCTAAGCCAGGCCGGCCATCCAACAACAGATACAACTGGGTGTCATCAGTGTACTGGTGACAACCCTGTCCGAAACTCAGTGCCAGCTGGGCGAGGGGGCACATATACAGATTGAACAACAATGGGAAGAGAATTGCCCCCTGGGGGATGCCACATACCAGTGATTGACATGCAGACACCCTCTCCCCTAGTGCCACCCTCTGTCCCTGACCATGGAGAAAAGAGACGAGCCACTTTAAGGCAGTCCCTCGTATCCCCACATCGGCAAGGCGGTAGGTCAACAATTCATAGTCAACCGTGTTGAACGCTGCCAAAAGATCCAATAACACCAGCAGTGCTGACCCGCCTCGATCCAGATATCTACGGAGATCGTCTGCGAGGGCGACAAACACTGTCTCAGTCCCATGGCCCGGGTGGAAGCCAGACTGGAATGGGTCCAGGACCGATGCATCTTCCAAGAAAGCCTGCAGCTGCTCCACTACCGCCCATTCAATCACCTTACCCAAAAACGGGAGGTTCAAGACTGGGTGGTAACTGTACGGGTCAGTGGGGTTCAAAGTTGGTTTATTCAGGAGAGGCTTCACCATGGCTTCCTTTAACGCCCCAGGAAAAACCCCAGAGCTTGGGGTTTTTCTTGGTCCACCAAGAGCTTGGGGTTTTTCATGGTCCACCAACAGCATCATCAGATGATGGATCCAATACTGTCTCAGATCCAAACACAGATTGCTCAGGAGCATGTTCTTCTTCATTGGAATTGATATATGACTGGTATTCAAGATGTGTGTGTTGAGGTGGCATCCACTGATGTCCAATCAAGGTGGAAGGGATCAGAAGAGGATAAATGTTTATCTGGATCCTCTGGCCACTGGCAGTGGCAAGCTGCAGGAAGATAATAGGAGCAATGATGCTAATGAACTGAATATTGATGAGTCCTCAGATTTGAAAATGGATAAGAAAGTGGAGGAGCTTTAGGTTCTGAAGATGGATGGGCAGATAGAACTAACTGAGACTTTGGAGGTGGCTGATGGTAAATCAATGTAGTGTTGGACCCGACCTGATGACTTGACTCTGGCCTTGGAATTGGTGAGTGACTTGAAGATATTTCAGGCTTGAGCTCTCCATATGACATGAAGTGATCAGGTGAGTTCAAGAGCAGAGAAGGGGTTCTAGGTGGATCCAGCAATGTGTACTCACCCTCAGACTCCATTGGACTCTGAGGGGAAGTGGCTTTCAGATGCTCCTTGGCCAAGTGTTTTGACTTCGTAGCCTTCTTTGCAGGTGGTTCTGACATGGTCTTTGGATCCAGTGGTGGTCTCACAGAACAGGATTTTTTACTCATCCGACCTTGACCTCAACAAGACCACAGATTCAGCTCTCAAAGAGCGCTCTTTTGTTGCAGGTAACTTAGCTGCTGGAGGTTCAGAGCTGGTAAGCACTTTTTCCCAGAGTGCAGCCTTCAAACAGAGAGCCCTCTCTTTCTTTCTGGCCTTCAGAGTGGACTATTGACAAAATTTGCAGGCTGAAACATTGTGACTTTCACCAAGATATGAGATATAATTCATGGTGATCCATGTGAGCCATTTTGGTACCACACTTTTAAAAATAATGACTTCTGTGAACCAAGCTACAAGTGATGCCTTACACAGGTTGGACACTTGTCAGCTTCCCTCAAGTTTTGATGGGAAATGTAGGCGTCCTGGTTTTACAGCTTGGCTCTCCATTACAGCTGCAAGACCAGGATGCCTACATTTCCCATCAAAACTTGAGGGAAGCTGACAAGTGTCCAACCTGTGTCAGGCGTCACTTGTAGCTTGGCTCTGAGACATTATGAATGACCATAGAGGTATCTTGCAATTGAAAGATGGCAGACCTATATGCAGAGATATTTTCATCAGAGAAGAAGAGTTACAGCTAAGCAGCAGCTAAGAGAGAACTGAGGGACAGGGTCACTTCTCCCTCAGAGAATGCAACTACTTAGGCAGGAAAACAGCATTCTAAAATTGCAGAGAGAATGGCAATGCCAGTGATGCTTGGGCTGTTCAGAAGCACTACTTGTACTGAAGAGGTGGACAAAGAGATACCATTTCATTTCATTTCCCAAGGAAATAAAAGTGTTTTCTCCTTATGTGGCCACAAGGAGAGGTATCCAAGCCTAGAAACATAAGGAAGTCTATGTCCTTTGCACGTGGCAAATAGTGCCATTTGGGTTAGGGAAAACAGCTTGCGGAGAAGGAAACCCCTTCTCCTGCCTAGCATAGTGATCCCAGTCTGAATAGGACCTCACATGCTTAGAAACTGAGTTCCCAGTAGTGTGACATGTGACAGGTGGTCTGAAATTCAGGTTGGGGAGCAAAGACCCAATCTGTGGAAAATAGCAGCATCTACTTCGGCCTTAAGAACTGGGCTCAAAAAACTGGGGAATTTAAAAACAAAGTAACTGTAAACATTTCAGATAGTGTCCAGTGAAACAAAATTTGTATTTCTTGAGATCCTTGAATACGGGTACAAACAGATGATGGGGGAAGGGGTTATGTAAAAAGATCTAGCAATCAAAGAGATAGTTAAAATTTATTTGACAGGAAGATAATTTTTTTTCAACATACACTATCCAGAAAGAGAGAGGTGCTTTCTTAATTCACTTACAATTTACAGTTATGTACAGGAATAAAAATATTTTGTATATAACTTTGGGAGAGGATTGTCTTTTATTCCATGTCTTCCTTTAGGGTAAATATATGGGTGACAGTTTGCTTCCACACAGAATTTTTGATCTGGTTAGGTTTTTAAACTGGAACCAGGTTTTTTGGAGCAGTCACACATGGTTGCCTCCTAGTTGTCCCCTTTCTGAGGTTTCCTCTGCTTTATTGCAATCTTTTGCAGATGTGGCTTGAGACTATCTTTTTAAAAAGATCACATTCAAAATGTGTTTGTATGCTGTGTAGATAGGAAGATGTGCATTTTGAAAATTTCACACACTTCAGTGCTGTTTTCCTTGCCTCAGCCTCCTATGGTTGCATGTATTTTTAAAAACCATATTGCTGCCTTAATTTAGCATGATAACCATCTAGGCTCTGAGAAGGAGCAGGAAAGGGAGCTACTAGAGTGGTGAGTCTTTTTATGTTGCCTTCCTTAACTTCTGGGGGAATTTGCTGAGGTTACTGTGTGGGAGGACAGTGTTTGGGGCCTGTGTGAGTGTGTAGAGAGAGACTGCTGTAAAGTAGTGCCAGTAGTGTTTCTGTTAGTCTTTTTTGCCTGAGTTGGAGCTGATTGCAGAGGGGGATTGTTACTAATTGGAGAGTGTCTGTTTCGTTTGGGGCTAACTGCTGCCCCCACCCTCTACTGAGTGAGCCTTGACTGAATTAGGCCCCTCCTCACCAGATGCACACCACAGCCATCTGGGATCTGAGAAGGAGAAGGAAAGGGACCTGCAACTAGAAGAGTACTCTTGGAATATACTTGGAAGGTGATGATATCGACAGAAGGCCCCTTTCCAGTCACTTGCATGGAGTATGCCATGTTTGTTTTCCTCCCAGAAGAGAAGATGGACTTCACTTGTCAGACGTGTAAGCTAGGGAAGAGAAGATGGACTTCACTTGTCAGATGTGTAAGCTGGTCAGGTTTTTGGAGGAGAAGATTCAGAGCCTAGAGGAGAGGATCACCACCCTTCAGGAAATCAAGGAAGAGGTGGATTTTATTGAGAAGAGCCTGGGGGCTCTGCAGAAGCATGAAGAAATAAGTCCAAGAAAAGAAGGAAGAGTCGATCTCCCTTCTGAGCCTCCTCTCAGTTCTGCAGTACAAACCAGAAGACGTGGACTGAGGCGACGCTCTGGTCCACTGGAGCTCAAGAATCGTTTTGAGGTGCTTGAGATGGTGATGGAGATGAGAGTGGAAGGAGAACCACAAAAACCTGGAGGAGGGAGTGAAGAGGGCATGGGGCCACATGGAAGTGGAAGAAAACGGAAAGTGGTGGTCATCGGGGACTCTGCTCAGGGGTATGGAACATCATGTGTCCAGGCCAGATCCCCTACTCCAAGAGATGTGTTGCTTGCCGGGAGCCAGAATTCAGGATATTACAGACTGACTGCCGAAACTGATCAGACAGACTGATCAGTACCCGTTTGGGCTGGTTCACGTGGGAACTAATGATATGGCCACCAATATCCTCACAAGAATTAAAGAGGATTATGAAGCTCTTGGAAGGCAGTTGAAGACAGTGTGGACACAGGTGGTATTCTCGTCTATCCTTCCTATCAAAGGAAGAGGAATGCAAAGGGAGCAGACTATACTCAAGGTGAATCGTTGGCTGAGGTGGTGGTGCTGGCAGGAGCACTTTGGGTTCTGGGACCACGGGATAAGTTTCCTTAGAGAAGACCTTCTAGCACATGATAGGCTTCACCTCTCAAGGTCAGGGAAGAAAATGTTTGGAAAGAACCTGGAGAGCTTCATCAGGAGAGCTTTAAACTGATGCTGCAAGGGGAAGGGGATGATCAACAAGGGAATTTCAATGAAGAATTGATAACAGTTGGGTCCCACCTGAGTAGGAAAGGTCAAACAAAGGTACAAGGCTACAAGTGTCTATATACCAATGCCCAAAGAATGGGCAATAAGAAAGAAGAGCTTGAGCTTCTATTGCAAACAAAGGGCTACGATATAGTAGGAATTACTGAGACTTGGTGGGATGATTCCCATGACTGGAATGTGCTAGTGGATGGGTACGAGTTGTTCAAGAAAAACCGGAAGGGTAGAAGAGGAGGTGGAGTGGCGTTGTATGTGAGGAGAGGGCTTGATTGTCAAGAAGTTATGGAGAATGGGGCGGACAGCCCAGTGGAAAGGATATGGGTAGAAATAAGGGGAGGAAGGACAAAGGGTATTATTGTTGGAGTCTGCTACAGACCACCTGACCAGTGAGAAGAAACGGATGCTGCCCTCCCTGAACAGAGTGGTAGAGTATCCAGACATCAGAACCTTATAATTATGGGTAACTTCAACTTCCCCGATGTGTGCTAGGAGACAAGCTCAGCAAAGCGACAAGCATCACGCAACTTCCTGACCTGCCTGGCTGATAACTTCCTTTTTCAAATGGTGGAGGAAGCTACAAGGGGGCTCAGCCATACTAGACTTAATATTAACCAACAGGGAAGAATTGGTAGATGGGGTGAAGGTGGTGGGGATCCTAGGGGGAAGTGATCACATCCTCCTTGAATTCCAGTTGCTGTGGGAGGCCAAGGAAGTTTGTAGCCAGACTCATAGGTTAGATTTTCGTAGAGCCGACTTCAATGAACTCAGAGGCTTGATGAAAGTCATTCCATGGGGGAGTGTGCTGGAAGGGAAAAGAGTGAGTGAAGGGTGGGCTCTTCTCAAACATGAGCTTTTGCAAGCTCAAGCCCTCACTATCCCAGCAAGACAGAAACATGGTAAAGGCTCCAAGTAACTGATGTGGATGAACAGAGAGCTCCAGAATAAGCTAAGGGAGAAAAAGGAAATGTTCAGGAAATGGAGAGAAGGACAGACCTCTAAAGAGGAATATATGAGGGTTACTAGGTACTGCAGATCTGCCATCAGAGAAGTCAAAGCTCAGTATGAACTGGGTCTGGCCAGGAGGGCTCGATACAATAAGAAAAACTTCTACAGGTGTGTGAGAAGCAAACATAATAAAAGAGGCCATTGGACAGCTGTTGGGAGTGGAAGGAGAAACTCTGATGGAGGACAGAGAAAAAGCAGACAGGCTTAATGACTTTTTTGCCTCTGTTTTCTTCCTGAAGAACTTCAGCCCATTGAGACATGGGAAGGAGAGACTCTGCCATGTAGAGAACTATGATAACAAAATCCAGGCAAAACAGCAATCCAATAAGAGTGGGGAGCAGACTGCTTCCACCCTGTGATGACCTTGCAAAGCAAGCTGAACAGCCTACATAAAGGAACCTCTAATGAAATACAGTTATTTTTGCTGTTCCTCATGTCTCCCCAGCCTCATAGTGTCAAATATGCATAAGAAATTTCACTCAGCAACTATACTCTGTCATCTTCATTTTAGAACATTTTGCTGAAGTATGTCAAACCTAATTATTACTGAATATTCTGGAAGATAAAAATATTTGCTCATAGTTTGTTGTGTGTTTCCATTGTTTGTATTTATTTAGTTAGTTAGTTTAAAAAAATTATATGCCCAGCATTCTATGGTGACTAATCTGTAGGACACAAGGCAGGCATCTTTGTGGATGTTCAATTCAGTCTTATTTATAATTCACCAAACAATGCTGTATTTAGACTAATTTAAATATTTCTGAATCCAAAATTTACAATTGTGGATATTCAGAATGATTCTGAGCATTCAGAATGATTCTGAGCATTCAGAATCCTACTAGTTCCAACAGAAATCAGGATGGATTGTCTGGGAAAGGAAAGTGAAACACATTCCCCATATACCCTGACATCAAATGTGATAAGGGCAGGGAGTTGAGCATCATCTGGTGATGCCATGATTTTGTCAAGGGAGGAGGGACTAGGCTGAGAGGAGGGACTAGGCTTGTAAGTGATGTTTATCTGTACTTACGTAATCTCAAATATGGCACATACAACAAAATACACATTCATTTTAGCCTTTCCAACTGAAAGGTGAGCATAGCTGTTTTATTATGCTTTTGATTATGCAGGGCATCTAAATACATTCTATGCAGCTCCATAAGTTCTCCATTCTTCAGATTTGAGATTTAGAGAGCAATTCTAAACAGAGTTACTCCAATAGGCTTATACTCGGTTTAGGATTGCACTGTTAAGAACCTAGCAATTAGCCTCTGGGAACTCTCTGCCTCCAGTTCCCAGCATTTCTCTATGCAAAGCAGTATTGTGATGAATGGAGAGCAGAACTTCCCTTCAAGCACACATACTTCTGATTTGTGGTGAGGGAGAGGGGGCAAGGAGACGCTGGGGATGGAATTAAGCCCTTCTCCAACTGCATGATGTTAATACCTATGCCCAAGATGTGAACACCTATGAAAAATAACTTGGCTAAGTATTTCAACAAAACAAGAACGGAGATCTATGCATGCAGCGAATCGGGTAGACGCTCACCCGCGTCGCTCATGGAACTTGTAAATTAAAAGCCTAAACAAGATGAACACAAAGTAAACTGATAACGAAAGACACCCTCCCAGAAGTTAATTAGACTGTAGGAGCTGCTTTTAACCCTGGGACTGGGGTGAGTAATATCTTTGCAATGTGCGAAAGCTCCTGTTGATTTACGAATGCCTAATAAGATGGCGAAGTCGATGAAAGAGCTGGGGGAGATGATCCAGTGCTCAGAAGCTAATGTAAGGGCTGACATGCAGGATTTAAAGGCAGAGATTAGACGATTGATGACGGCTGTGGAAAAGGTCAAGAAAACAGCAGAGCAAGCTAAAGAATTAGCTGAGGCGAATGAAGATAAGATTGAGATTTTGATAAAAAGGATCGCCCAGATAAATGATAGACAACGCAGAAGAAATTTAAAATTTGCTGGAATTGCAGAATATATTCAGAATAAGGACCTGGAAGAAGTCATGTTGAATTGGCTCAAGGAGCAAGGAATACGGATTAAGCCAGACGAAATAGAGAGAGCACACCGGTTAGTTACACCAAGGAGAGGGGCTGGAGCCCCCAGAGATGTTATAGTGGCATTTGCAAGAGAGAAGATAAGAGATCAGATTTATAAATCTTTGCGGAAGAAGACAGACCTTCAGTTTAAAGAACGAAAGGTTATAGTGTGACAGGATTTCTCCCAGGAGACGTTACAAGCCAGAAGAAGTATGCAGCAATTTGCGCAAGCTTTGTTTAATGACAAAATTCTCTTCTCCTGGGCATACCCAGAAACTCTGTTGGTGTTCAGAGACGGTAGGAAACATTCAGCTCGGGACCCAGAAGAAGCAAGGAAAATGTTGGCAGACTTGGGCGTTGGAGCGCAAGAACAGAATGAGCAAGAGCTCTCAAGTGTGGAAGAGGATGTACAAAATGAGCAGGGAGAATCTTCAGTGCAAGAGAAGGAGAAAAAGAAAGAAAGGAACTGGGGGGGTAGTAATAAGTAAGAAGCAAAAGCATACACGGTGATATATAAAACAGGCTTTTTGGTTAAGATAAGGTGTGGTATTTTCAAGGGTTCCAAGAGGGAAGGGGGAGGAACGTGGGTCTCCAAGGTTACCATGAGACAGAGATCACTGAGATCTCTACCCGAGTCTCAGGTGGGAGCGGGGAGGGGGGAAGTAAGTGTTACAAGTCAGTTGAAAACATATGTGCACAGAGGAATTAAAGGGATGAACTTAGAATGGGATGATGGATAGTACTTTAAAAGTTTTGTCTCTCAATGTGAACGGGTTGACTTCAGACACTAAGCGTTATAGGGTTTTGGAGCTGGCAAGGAAAATGAAAGCTGATTTATTATGTCTTCAGGAGACGCATAGAGCTAAAGTAAATAATAAACCTTTGCTGGCCTCCCAACACTGGGGATTAAAAATAGAGTCTAAAGCAATGAATAAGGCCAGAGGCGTGGCTATATTATGAATAAAAATCTTTTTTTTTTTTATATAATTTTTTATTTTCAATATCTAACATACAACTACTACATACATACATACCCTACAAAACAGTAACTACAAAAGACTACAATAACACAAGGGATAGGAAAGAGGAAAGACAAAAGGAAGAGGGAGGGAGGGGTGGAAAAAAGGGGAAGGTACCCTACAAACACTAAACACTAAACACTACATTTCTGTTTTCCCTTCATACTGCCATTATTCAAAAGTTAAAGCTTTATATTATATTGATGGAGTGGTTGACCTTACTAAATGCAAATTACAATTTAATTTCAAGTTAAATTTTTCTTCCCCTCCTGGGTCCCGGACGGAGTTCTCTCTGCGCAACTGCAGCCGCATTGCTCGTTTCCTCCCCCTCCCCCTCAGACTTCTCCTTTTCGTCTTGCTTGGTGCACTGGAATTCTGGGTTCCTGTCCTCAAAATCCCTTAGTTGATCTTCTGATAATATCTTAAAGGCTTGATCTTTATGGGTGAACCAGATTCCTTCCGGAAATAACCATTTGTACTTTATTCCACGTTCTCTCAGAAGAGCTGCGAACTTTTTATACTTAAAACGTCTTTTCCGGACTAGAAATGGGACGTCTTTCAATATCTTAATTTTGTTGCCCAAGAAGTCCAAATCCGCATTGTATGAATTGTATAGGATAGTGTCCCGGATCCTCTTAGATGAAAAATCGATGATGATCTCGCGCGGCAACTGACGCTTCATTGCATACTTTGAAGTAGCCCGACGGGCTTCCAAAATGGCGCTTTTAACTTCTTCTTTAGTTGCCCTCGCGGGTGTCGCCAATAGTTCCGAGACAAGACCCCGTAAGTCCTCGTTTTCCTCCTCTTTCACATTCTGGAGGCGCAAAATTGTCTGTGTTCGTTCCACTTGTAGCCCGATCAACTGATTCTCCACCAGTTTAAGCTCTTTATTCGTAGCCTTCACGAGTGACGCACTTTCCCGAGCAGACTTCTCTGCCCCCCCCGCTGCTTCCTTGATGGTTTTCACTTCGCTCTCAATTAAGCCCACCCTTTGATCTGTTTCATTCAGCTTGTCAACAAAGGGTTTTATAGCTTCACCAACCGCCCTCCGTACAATTTCCTCCAACGATTCTCCCTTTAAGGCAGCCGAAACTGACTTGCCAAGGGCAGGACTTTGTTTCTTTGTTGCCATTTTGGGGGGGGGGCGCCAACCAAATTTTGAGACTCAGCAAAGGGGAAGAGTGAGCCTTCTTGGCTTCAGATCTCACCTCTCCTTCACGTACGCTTGTAATAACAGAAGGAATTCGCTTACTTGTAGGCTCTCGCCTAATTCTGCTCTTTGCCGTTTCTCATGGCCCGGCAGCACTCGAGGCGCCGCGCACGTCCGCCGGCCTCCGTAGGGACAAACGGGCAATTAACCCCCCGCATTGATTCCAGGGGGCTCTTCCCGCAGCGTCCCGGACCCAGCCTCCCTCACTGGGAGTTTTGGGGGCTAATCTTCGCAGATCAGCCGCCCGGACAGGGTGCTCGGCCGCTTCCTCTCGAGCCAGCGAAGAGGAGCGTCCGACATGGCGGAGAAAACGAAACCGAAACCATGAATAAAAATCTTAATTTGGAGGTTTTGAAGCAGAAGAAAGATAATGATGGTAGATATGTGTTTCTAAAAATTAAAACGATGCAGAAGATCTTTACAGTGGCTAGCATTTATGGGCCGAATAAAGGGCAAAAAAATTTATAAGGAAGACTTTGGATAAATTACAGGCCTTTGCAGAGGGGGAAAATATAATTGTTACTGGAGATTTTAATTGGAGTCTAAAGACAGATCATTCTCTCAAGTTGAATAAATGGGGATTAAAAGATCCTTTTGAGATGGGGAACACTGGTACTAAACCCACTTTCTTTTCTAATAGACATAAGACTTATACATATATAGATTATTTGCTAATTACAAACAGGAAGGAAGTTCAGATTAAGAGAGCCCAGACTGTAGGAATATGGATTTCAGATCATGCCCCATTGTTTGTGGAGCTAGGATGTGAAGGGGGAGAGCAAAGTAGGAGATGGAGATATAATAACTTAATAATGGGTAAAGATAGGGATAGGGAATATATCAGAAAACAAAGTAGCTGGTACTTTAAAGAGAACAGTGGTATGGGAGAGATCCTGATAGTGTGGGACGCATTTAAAACGGTTATAAGAGGGCATTGTATAATGACAGAGAAACTTATTAAGAGGGAATGGTATCTGGGAAGGCAGAAGAAAATTAAAGAAATTGAAACAATCCAACAACAGCAGCAAAGCAAATATTTAAGTAGACAGGGGCAGTTAAGAAAATTAAAACAAGAATTGGATGAGTTAGACTGGTTTACGATTTGGAAGAGAGATAATACGATTAAGAATGATTTTCAGAGAACGTCAATAAGATCTACTAAGAGATTAGCAAATTATTTAAAGAAAAGAAGGGATAAACAGAGAGTAAAAGCTATTAGGACTAAAAGGAAAATACCTACAGAAAGCTCTAAAGAAATAAGGAATGAATTTGCGGAATTTTACCAAACATTATATAAAGAGGAAAATAAAAGCATTAGTAGAGTAAGTTTGGAAACCAAGGTTGAGGAAGATGACAGACTAGGGTTAAATGAAGAAATTTCTTTGGAGGAAATTGAAGAGGCGGTAAGAATATTTAAGAGAAAGAAGTCCTCGGGATTAGATGGGTTTACTATGGATTTTTATAAAGAAACAATCGATATTATTGGCCCAGAAATGAAAAAAGTATTTAATAATATTTTAGAAGGGGGAAGGGCTCCAGAGATGTGGAAATTAGCGGAGATGGTAGTGATAGGAAAACTACAGAAGGACCCTACAGAGATGGGTTCATATAGACCAATCAGCTTACTGAATTCAGACTATAAAATATTTACAAAGATTTTGGCAAAATGCTTGGAAAAGGTTCTGCCAAAAATAATCAAAGAAGACCAATATGGATTTATAAGCAGAAGATATATTGGGCACCCTATACGAAATGTGTTAAACGTATTAACAAGTAGGACAAAAGGGAAATTGGCTTTACTGAAATTAGATGTATATAAGGCCTTCGATACTATAAGGCATACGTTTTTATGATTATGACAAAGGCAGGAATAGGAGAAAACTTTGTGAGGGCGGTTCAAGAATTATATAAAGAGGGGAAGGCAGTGGTAAGGGAGAATGATGGAGTCTCTGAACAATTCAATATACAAAGAGGCGTTAAACAAGGTTGCTCACTCTCACCACTACTTTTTGTGATGGGAATGGAGTACCTGGCAGATAGGATAAGAAATTCAGTAAGGATACAAGGATATAAAAAGGGTAAGGAGGAAATTAAAATAAATATGTATGCAGATGACATTTTACTAATATTGGTAAACCCACTGGAGGGAGTAAGAGAACTTTTGATTATCTTGAAGGATTTTAAAGAAGAGTCTGGACTGGGACTGAATATGGACAAGTCTGAAATTTTATTTTGGGATGTAAATGGAGAGGAAAGGAAGGAAATAGTAAAAATGACAAGGATGGACTCTAGGAGAAAAAAAATTAAATACTTGGGAGTGAATATTATTAAAAATGTTGCCAGGATTCCAGATGTGAATTATAAAGAAGTATGGAGGAAGGTTAAGAAAGATATGAGAGCTTGGAAAAATAAGAACTTGTCTATCTTAAGTAAGGTTAGGGCAGTTAAGATGTTTCTGGTGCCACAACTATTGTATTTATTTCAAGTAATTGCGCTTCCGGTAAGAACAAATTGGTTTAAAACCTGGAATAAGGTGCTTAAGAACTGGGTTTTTGGAAGCAAAAGGGCTAGAACTCCAGATATAGTAAATTATGCATCACAGGAGGAGATGGGATGGGGGATACCAAATTTGGAGTTGTATTATGAGGCGTTTCAATTGAAATATTTAATAGAGATTGGGTATAAGGATAGAGTTAAATGGGTTAGGATGGAGAATGAGGTAAATAATAGAATAGGAAGAGAGGGGATGTTTAATAGGGATGTTCAGATGGCTTATAAGAAGGCGATGGGTCCAAGGAAAACGGCGTTAAGTATTTGGAAAAGATGGTATAGGAAATGGATGCTGGGTCTTTCAAAGTGAACTCCATTAAAATATATAAATAAGGATTATACAGACACCGGTGGGTGGAAGAAATTAGAAGAATTTGGATTTAATAGATTAAAAGATATGTTTGTTGAAGGTGGGACTTTAGTGGCAAAAAATAATGTGCTGGAGAAAATAGGAAAACAATACTGGTTGGAGGTGCATGGATTATATGAGTTAATTAAATCTGAAAAAGTGGAGATAGTTGGGGTAAAAACAGAAATGGATGATATACTAAGTAAAAGACAAATAAAAGAGAAAGGGCTAGCAGGGGCGTTATATAAATTAATGATAAGAGAAAAGGAAAGGATGATAAGAATACTACAGAATAAATGGGAGCGAGAAGGCTTATTTCATCAGGAAACAATTCAAGAAATAATGAAAGGTATAAATAAAATTAAAAGGGATAAAGATAAAGAATTGGCTAGGAAATTATATGGAAATGGTATAGAACACCGGCTCAGATATCGTATATAGTTAAAGGAATGAGCCCTAAATGCTGGCACTGTGGTCAAGAAGTAGGCATATATGCTCATATGTGGTGGGAGTGTAATGTTGTCAAGGAATACTGGCAAAAGATTATAAGGGTAATTTCTGATTTATTTCAAGTGAATATAGCGGTTAATAGGGATTTGCTTGTTTCCGGAATATTGGGAAATAAAAGAGTAGATAGAAATAAGCAAGATTTATATAAAATCATGATTTTAGCCGGAATGGCTGTAATAGCATTGGGATGGAAGGATAAGAACAAATGGACAATGGAAAAATGGAACAATTATGTCTTTGAAGGTGTACAAGTGGATATATTTGTATAGATAACTGCTGATGAGACATGGGAGGATAAACGTCAAAAGATTATAAGTAAATGGACGTGTTATAGGCACTGGGTGGAAAGGGGGGAAGCCAACCCAAGATTCAAACCCGAATGAAGAATTTTTGCACATGGTTAAAGATATGAAGACATAATGGGGGGGGAGGGGTAAAAATAGCTGTATACGGTTCAATGTATGACTATGTATATATGTTACAACAATAAAAGAAAAAATATTTAAAAAATAAAATAAAAGCAGAAAGGTATTTCTCAAAGCTTTCCTTTATAAAGAATAAATTTCAGTCTACTATGACTGAAGAGTGCTTATATTCTTTATAAATAGTCTCTAGAAAATGACATTGCAAGGAAGCTCTCATATGACAAACCTGTATGTGAATATGTTGCTATAAAAAACAGGGGGGGAAAGAGTATTTTGTAAAGTGTGCTTCATGTAGTATGTATTCTCATAGATGTTTAAAATAAAAGATTATATTAAAAAAAAACCAAAACAAGAACACCCATATTAAAAGACTCAAAGCAAATTGCAAATAATTCATTTGAAAAGACCTAATAAACAACTTCTAACTTTAAAATATTTAAAATGTCTTACCTTAAAATAGTTATTGATCTCACTAGAAAGAAACTGATAAAAAATATTGCGTTCTCTAGATTCAATGAGACGATCATGGAAAACCCGGGCTGATTCATGCACAAGGAGTAATGCTGCAGATTCTTTTGAGACAATGACAGACCTGTGGGCTTGGAGCAATCCTTGAAGTACCTGTTAACAATTCCATAAAAGCTGTAAATTTTGGATGAAAGACATATCTATATGAGCAAATTGCAGGTGACCTTTTGCAACTAACCTTCAAAATATTCAGTAGGATGGACAGGAAAAGAACTATAGTAACCTAGTACACAGACATTAAATATGCAAATTACCAAGATTTATAGGGAGCTAGCAGAATAAACCATAGCCACACCATGGTTATGAATCAGTATGAATCAGGGTGATTCATACTCAAGCAGTTTGCTCAAGAGGAAGTGCATGAATTTGGTAAACAAATTGTATAAAAATAAATTAGATCTGCAGCCCAATCAACAACCCAGTTGAATAAAAATATTTCAGTGGGAATATTATGTTCCTCATCTCAGAACATGCTTCTCTCTTTGGCCATACTACTCCAACTTGCTTTCCTTAACTGAATTTAGTAGGTTCCCAATTGCCCCAAAATGCTGTTGTCATAGGCTAAGTTATGGTATTCCCATGTTCAATGACTATTAAAAAAACAGCAGAACAGTTTAAAGAACTTCACTTTTGCAATTCTTTACCCCATTTTAACTAATAAATCCCTCTTCTGTCACAGTTTTGCTTCTTGGCCTTCTTGACATGAAGTATACTTTATGAATGACCCCTGAGTCACTTTTGTATGTGTTGTGAACCACTGACCAGGGCTTATTTTCAGGGGGGAAGAGCAGGAACGCAGTTCCGGTAGTTCTCCCAAAAGGTCACATGTCAGATGATCCCACCCACCTGATTTTTGGCCATTTTGGGCCCATTTCGGCCTGGATTGGGGCCGAAATGGCCCAATTCAGGCTCAACATGGCCAGGATCAGACCCGAAACAGCCAGGATTGGTCCCGAAATGGCCAGGATCGGACCTCTGACAGGTGGTGCTCCTGCTCAGCAGCAGCCCAATCCTGACCTTTTTGGGCCCCTTTTCAGCCATTTTCAGCCCCTTTTTGCCATTTTGGGCCCAATTTTGGCCCTGAATGGCCAGGATTGGGTCCAAAACAGCCAGGATAGGTGATGTCAGGGGTGGGGTATATGCAAATCAGTTATGCTAATGACACACTTCTGGTGATGTCAAAGGGTGTGGCATATGCAAATGAGTTGTGCTAATGAGTTATGCTCATGAGTTCCTGCAGCTCTTTTTCTATGAAACGATCCCTGCCACTGACAAAATGTAAAGCATATAAATGATAAATCTACACATTTCCTCAGTTTAACAACAAACCTTAAAAAGATCTTTCAGATTAAATGTGTAATGGCATTTAGTTGGAGTTGGAAGCATTGTACAAAACATTTTGTAGTACAGAGCAATAGAGGAGCATGTTAAGAGGTCGGTGCATTTCTGAACCTCTACCAAAAATCTGTTGTTATAAAAGTATGTTCCAAGACGCACCTACAAGAAAAAAAAGTTACAACTTTTAGTTATTTCCCACATTATTTAAATTCAGAAAAATTGTTTATAAAAGTTAATGCTTGCTTTTAAACTTGTGCTGGCTATTAAGTTTACTTATGAGCCTTTGAAGAAGAACTCTGCCAAAAGCTATTTAGATGTCCCAGTACACAGTTGTCTACTGGCTAACCATATGCTTCTTAACACTGCTGAAGAACTTGAAAAGATTGGCGTGCCAGGACTAGAGATGGGCACGAACAGAAAAAACTGAACATGATGTTCATTGTTAGTTGCTATCCACGAACAGGGACTCATGAACATCCATGAATATGGCCCTGTTCACGAACATGTTCATGGTTGGCTGTTTATGGGGGCCAGCAGGCTCTCCTCCAGCCATCATCCAAGTCAAGATCCCTACAGCATCACCCCCAGAAACCTGACCTGAGCAGGCACCAGGAAAGGTACCAATAATAAATAATAGCTTGGCCCCAGAGCCTGGCAGCAGCCCTGGAACTTGAAGGGGTAGATCCCTACCACACCACTCCCAGAAACCTTACCTGAGCAGGCAGCAGGAAAGGCACCAATAATAAATAATAGCTTGGCCCAGAGCCTGGCAGCAGCCCTTGAACTTGAAGGGGTACATCCCTATCCCACCACACACAAAGAAAATTCAAGCTCCAATGCACTCTCTCCATCAAAATGCCAACAGCTGCTGTCTCTCCACTGTCTGCAAAGACAGACCCCTCCCCCCTGGTCTTTTCTCCCTTGTTGTAACAAATTTGGAGCTCCACACTTGAAAGGAAGACCTGCCTATCAAGCTAAATTGGGCTTAGATTGAGGTTTCCAGGGCAACAGCAGGAGTTCAGACAGAATTCAGACAATCCCTGCCTAAGTTGCCAAGGGAATTGATTGCAGGTGCCAGACTGTCTGGCTTGACTAACAGCAAAGAACAGCAACGAATGAGGCTTGCAACGACCACCTGTTCATTTAGAATGGGGCCTCACGAACAGCAAATCTGCGAACAGCAGATTGGGCTGTTCGTGGCTTTTTTTTGTTCGTATTGCTGTTCATGTCCATCTCTAGTCAGGACTTCCCATTGATGATTTGTCTTCAGTTGATAGGGCACTCATTTCCCAGGCCCACTCACCCCATTCCCTTTGTAAAAACTTGTCTTACATTTGCTACTTCCAGGCATTTGATCAGGAGGATGGTTTTAGTGACAAGCTGCATATCACTGTTAGGTATGCGTTTCTTAGGTAAAGTATTAGTTTTAATTTTTTAAACAGTTTTAGAACTTCACGTCTTATCACATCTATCAAACTCTTATTCAGATACCTGAAAATAGCAGCTTTATGGTGAATAACTTGCCTCTTGTCTTCCACAATTTATTCTATTTTATTTGTCATTTATAGTCTGTCTTTCTCACTGAGACTCAAGGCAGATTACACAGCGTGAGATTAGTACAGTCAGTTTCAAGGACATTTCCATAAACAATACCATAGGGTAAATAAATACAATTTTACAAAGACATAGCATTAGTAAGAAATGCTGAAACAGAACATAAGCAATTCTAGGGCTGACATTAGACCATGTGAAGCACAAGTAGCTCACAGGAGCACATATTTAAGACAACAGGTAGTATGTAAGGCAACATAGTGGTGAAGTCTATGGTCCTCAACTCATTAGTGAAGCATCTGAGAGCCCCTATCAGACTAACATAAAGAATTCACTCAGCTTTCTTGAAATTTCCCATACTTCATTTATCAATCCTTTATCTCCTTTGTCTTTCAGCAGCTTAACTGGCTCCCTGGTCACTCTCCTAAAAACATTCTTATTGTTTGACTTAATGATTTTAGCAATATGTTTCTCACATGAACATAAGAAGCTGCCTTATACTGAATTAGCCATTGGTCTGTGAAAGTCAGTAATGTCTAGTCAGATTGGAAGCAGCTCCCAGGGTCTTAAACAGAGGTATTTCACATCACCTACTTGGTCCTTTCAACTGGAGATGCCAGGCTTGAACCTGGGACGTTCTGCAGACGCTCTGTCACTGAGCCCCTCAAATCCTCGTTTTGCTTGCCTTAAAATCAACTTACATTTGGTTTGCCAGAGTCTGTGAAACTTTTTTTTTGTTCTTTTGTACAAGACTTTTCAGTAAAGAATATTATTCTTTAAATATTATTTGTGCTATTTGAGATAAGGGCTGTTTCCACATGACTTACTGGCCTCCGAAGCATTGCGCAAACACGCAGAAGATAGTGTCTTCTCGTGTGAAATCGTGCCAGGAAGATGTGGTGTCGCACAAAACTCCCGGATGATAGCGTCTTCCTGGCACTATTTTGTGTGAGAAGATGCTATCTTTCGTGTGTTTTGCACCATGCTCCGGAGGCCGGTAAGTCATGGGGAAATGGCCAAGGTTATCAGTCCCCTGCCTCCAACTTTCAACCCCTGCCCTGTTCACCAGGCTGGTGGGGGAGAAAGGAGTGGGGATGCAGGCCAAGAATTAATGGAGTACATGGCAAATGATGCACATGCACTTCAGAGGCCTCAATGATATCACTTCTGGTTGAAAACTGGAAGCTATGGAGTGTCAGCAGGGCCAAATTGGCCCCAAACATTCAAACCTCTGGAGCGCATGTGCATGTGAGGCAACAGAATCAGAGTCTTACACTTGCCTAGAGACCCCACTTACCTGCTTTAAAGGTAGGGGGGCTGCAACCCTAATTTGCAATTTGCTTGACTTTGCTGGTTAAAAATGCTGTTAACTTTTTTGTTTTGATGGTACCTTTACTAATCTGTGGTATACATTCTATATGAACTTCAATAATTATACATTTAAATGACTTTCAAGCACCCTGAGGAGATTTAACGCTCTTCATTTTAACTGCCTTTAACTCATCCTCTCTGTAATAACTCCATAGAGCCCAGTACCAAAACAGTCCAGAATATGGTTGCTGGGTCACCTTACCTTCCCGGTGGGAGGGAGAGGCCCCAGTGCTTACCTGTTTGCTGTTCCCATGACATCATTTCTGGGAAGTGACATCATCATGAAGGCGTGGGGGTGTGCACGCACTTCACAGTAAGCTGATTGGGGCCCCAAAAGGGCTTGATTCTGCCCATTTGGAGCCCAAATCAGCCCTCTATGAAGCACAGGAGCACTCTCAGGGCTGTGCAATGATGTCACTCCCAGAAAGTGACATTGTTGCTTCGTCTTGGGAGTGCACCCAGGAGGCCCATTCCTGTACCTTCCCCCCTGCTAGCCAGGTAACTGGGGAGGGGCAGAGGATGAAAGTGGGGGATCGCCTGCCCCCACCAGGGGAATGGGATCCCTAGTTCAGAACTTTATTGAACATAGGAAAGGTCTAGGGATCCTATTCCCCCGGTAGGGGTGGGGGATCCCCTGCTTTCACCTTCTGCCCCCCCCCCACTTACATGGCCGGGGCGAGGACACAGGAACTGGCCCCCAGGGTGAGCTCCAGGGGCAGCATGCACCAAGGGCACACACACTATCCAGCGAGTCGATTTGGGCCCCAAACAGGCCAAATTGGGCCCGTTCGAGGCCCAAATCAGCCCACTGCAATGCGTGCTCCAGCACCCGCATGATACCGTCACCTGGAAGTGAAGTGATGTCATCGCACGGGGCCACGTATGCAAAGTGTGGGCAAGTGGAGCATGCTGGGGCCACACTAAAGGTATGCGCTAGGTCCCCACCCTTCTGCCAGGATGGTAAGGGGACCTGGCAACCCTAGAAATGCCTGGTCTGCGTTCTGCTAGGCCATAACCAACCACAGCAAACAAACAACTTAGCAAATGAAAAATTAAAACAAAGGCTTAAGGGATCATGTTAAAATAACTACACAATACAGTAAGGGAATATTATCAAATTCACAACTCCACATGATACAATACTCATTTTTTCAAATTTTCCTCATCTGAAATCAATTGTGGCCATATTGAACTTGGTGGGAGCAACTCTTTATTTATATAAATGCTTCTTCTTTGATGGCATGAAGGGCAATGGGATTGTGGAATACCTGGCCCCTGGCTGACCCCCAGCTAGTGCTCTTAGAGCCAAGCTACAAGTGACGCCTTGCACAGGTTGGACACTTGTCAGCTTCCCTCAAGTTTTGATGGGAAATTTAGGCATCTTGGTTTTACAGCTTGGCTCTCCATTACAGCTGCAAGACCAGGATGCCTACATTTCCCATCAAAACTTGAGGGAAGCTGACAAGTGTCCAACCTGTGTCAGGTGTCACTTGTAGCTTGGCTCTTAGAGTGACTTGCTTGCCTGCTGGTTCTCACTTCCCCAGGGGGCTGGGTGAGTGAGTGACCGGAGCATAGGGCCAGGCTGAACCACCAACCTCCTCTCCCCTCTGGCAGCTTGTCTCTGTCTTAGTTACTCAATAAATGTTGGTCTTTTCATAAAAAAAAGAAAAGAAAAAGATATTCACAACACAATTCTCCCTCTGTGTGTATGCGTGCTCCTTTAAAGAAAATAAGATCTGTAACTGCCAAGGCAAGAATCCATTATTTGGCAGTACAGTCTCTATGGAATGGGATGGCAGTTGAAGTAAGAGGTACCTCTTCTCTTATTCATTTCAGATGGCAGTGTATGATTGTATTATTTAGATAATCTTTTTCCTTAGTTATAATAGCCCTAATAGCCTAGACTAGCCTGATCTTGTTGGAGCTCTGAAGCTAAACAGAATTGGTACTTGGATAGGAGACCACCACGGAAGACTGTGGCTGCTATGCAGGGGAAGGAAGTGGCAAACCACCTCTGCTCATATCTTGCCTTGAAAATCCCATAAGGTGGAACTTCATGGGGTTGCCATGAGTCAGTTGTGATTGGATGGCACACTATTTCCTGATTTGGTTTTAATTATGTTATTTTTTTTTAATATGTCAGGTTCGGACTGGTTTTTAATTATTTAATTTTATTCTAAACCATTTTGAACAAGTAAAACAAGTACAGAAATACAGTAAACTCCTGGGCATGGTTGTTACAAGGGTCTTGTACGGCTCCCTAGCTCCCTGTATGGAACCTGTTGTTGATGGTTCCCTGTATGAAACTTGACCTTTTACATTCTCCAAGTTCAGCTCCTTCCATGCAAGGGAACAAGGGATACACATTCAAGTACAGATGCTATCTACCAAAATGCTTTTAGAAGAATACCAACGGAAAGTAACATAATCTAGATAACCCACTCCTACTGAAGTTCACAGAACTGTTGTTCAGTTCTACACAAACTGCTAATTTGTAGGTGGTGGTGATGGTAAAACAACCTCTGAGGCCCTTGTTCTTAATACAGAGAATAATGGATTTACTCAGCTGGCTAGGTCACAAGTTGCTAGACATCAATGAGTTCATCTACACAGCTTCATCCAATTGATTCTCTTTCACAAAGATTTATTCTCTGATGCCACCAGCAGGGTACTAAATGCAGTCTAATGTCTTCCAGACAGACCTTCTGTTCAAAATCAGAATCCCCTCCTCAGGGGAGAAATTTTGAAAATCTTACTAGTTAGATATTCACAGCTTTCCCTGCTTTTCTGTGATATGGGTGGGCCAAAGCATGAGGCTTTTTCTGTGACTGACCACAGAAAAACCAGGCATGCACTGGTTTTAACATGCTCCCTGCAGGCACATGTGACCTAAGGGGAACTGCTTTTTTAAAAAAGGAGAGCTCAAACAAGTTCAGAATGGCACTGCAGGGGGAGGAAAAGCTCTCACTCTCCCCCTAATGCTGTTTTCTTGCATGAAAACTGCATGTGAAGGAATTATATCACTGATTTTGTAGCTCCACACATGAAGCAGCAAAATCAGAAAAATAGCACTCCCTCCCCTTGAAACAAACCGTTCTCAGTTTGTTTGAGCTCTCTATTTTTTAAAAGAAGCAGTTCCCTTCAGCTGACATGTGACTGCAGGGAGCCCATTAAAACCAGCAAATGCTTGTGCAGAAACATAGCATCTAGAGAGACCCCAAATCACTCTGATTTTTTATCCAAAAGAATATATGCAAATAAATGATACAATGAGCAAAAGCATACAGTTGATCAGCAAAAGGCTATGACTTCTGAGCTTGGAAAAATCAAATGGCTATATACGATGTTAAAGAGATAGGTATAAATATATCTTAACGGTTCCAGGTTTGTTGTTCAGGCTCTGTTAGGGCTTGATTAAAGATGTGCTGAACATGTGTTTAATGGGGGGAATCCCAACTGAACTCATGTTTTATGTGTGACTGCACTCCCCTTCAAAATGGTTGGGGGGATGGGCTCGCAGGCACATGCATGGAGGAAGGAGAGGCTTCATCAGTTCCTGCTTTCTACCCAGCATGCTTGTGCCTTGGGGGCAGGGGGCGAGCTGTTTGTCTTACTGCTGGAGATACGTGTCTCCTGGGCAGATGTGAAAAAGACAGTCAGAGAAACAGGCCACCCTCCACGGCTCTTTTGTATCTGCAAAAGCATGTTGGATAGAAAGCAGGGAGTCAGGACTCACCATTTTGAAGGTGAATGAGGTCACATGTAAAATGCAAGCTCAGTTGGGGCTCCCCCCATTAAAATGTTGAGTGCACATATAATCAGGCCTTTAATCATAAAACTTTACACTTTTTCTCTATAATCTTAAGCATGTCTGCCATACATCAAGAAAAGCTACCTCTCCAAGAATGGCTGCTTCCCTCCAGAGGAAGCTTCTTTTACCTCTCAGTCCCCCCCCCCCCAAAAAAACCAATCCCCTGTAACTTCACTAGAATTATTCACCCACTTTGAGGCCACTTGCCACTTGCCCTTATATTATACAGTAATAGCCAAGTGGCCTTGATCTGTGGATACTTAAGTCTGGAGACTGAAGCCATGAATGGACAAGACAGGTTTGCAGAAAAATCTGAAATCTAAAAAAAAAAAAAAAACACTGGGAGGATAAAAAAAAACCTAAATGAAAAAAGCAGTGCTTGTAGCTTTAACCAGACACACTCAGTGGCAGTTGCTAGGCAACCATAACAATTTAGCCAGTATTCCAGGCTTGGTTTCTGTCAGTAAAAAGGGAGCAGGAGGGGCAGGGCCCCTTTTGGCCTTTGAAGGAAGGAATCATTGGGGCCAGACCCAGAAGCAGCCACCAGACAACATGCTACTATGTAACTGGCATGACTCACCCAGGCCTGGCTGCTTGCACCTATTCAACAGCAAGCCCCACCCCCCAAGCCAGTTTCAGAGTTTCAGAATAGGATCTGGAGACCCAAATTTGAATCACCACTCTGATGTAGAAGCTCACTGGGTGACTTTGATCAAGTCACACACTCAGCCTAAATTACATCTCAGGGTTGCTGTGAGAATAATATGGTGGCAACAAGAATGATGAAAGCCTTCGACAATATATAAGAATGATGTAAGCTGCTTTGGATCTCTATCGTGGAGAAAGACAGTATATAATTGAAGTAAAAAAAAATTCTTAGAAAGATACTTTGGTGAAATGTCATTTCATCACAGGGGCACCTACACTTACCTATATTATCCTGAAAAGCAGATTAAAAGATAGAAACATTAACTATTATTATGTATGTTTACATTGAGAAAAGAGCTATATTGGCCATCCTGAAAACTCAGTTGTCAATCCTGGTGAAGAGACCTGTGAAAGTAATATGACAGCAATGCTTATTCACTTACTCCACAAAGTTTGATCTGTTAGACTAATACGGAGAATTGTTTTGGATATACTACAAATTGCTCTTGAGACAGAATACTACAAAGTGAAAAAGTATGTATATTTTTGAAAATGTTGAATAGCATTTTATTTAAAACAATTCCTATATTACCTGAAAAATACGCTGCAAAGATTGTAAGGAAGTTGCAGGCAAAGTTAACATGCAAAAATGTGTCAGAAAACGAGAGTTGATCTCTTTTCTTCCTTCACTTGAAGGTGCACAAGATGCAACCAAGGCCACATCCTGGACATGCTGTGAGGAACATGAAGGAGAATAATTTTAAAAAATGGAAAAACATTTCAAATTTTACTAGATAAGGATAAAGAATAATGACAGGAAATGTATTCTATGCATTTTACAGAATCAGCATATTTCTCCACATTTGAAAACCCAAGCTTTCATGTCTCTATGCTTCATAAAGGGTTTCAAGTGAACTGGCAAAAATGCCTTTAAATTCAGGAAGGTCTGCAAGGGAAAAAACAAATACAAACTAGAAACAAATTCTGAATATCGATATATAATGCATTTGGGATGAGAATTTATTACTGCTAAAGCAGAATATGGTATTCATAGGGAACAAAATAATGTAAGATTTAACTGTAACAAATTCTACAGAACATTAGAAATAATGAAGAAATCAGTACCTTCCATGCAAGTTGATGTGTGTCATAAAATCCTCCCAAATCTAGAAACTGTCGGATGAGCTCAAGTGGTGGCTGGGCCCCATACTCCTCTGGTATTGGCACATTCAGATCATCAATAAATACTAATACCTTTGAATAAGAACATGACCAACAACACATAAAGCATACTGGCACAACACAGTTTTCAACAAGTATTGGATATGCAGATATCAACAGCATTTTCATTATCTAACTCTATTCCAGATGGCTATATGTACAAATTTGCATGTGCTAAAAGATTACTTGAATGCAGTGGCTCATTCCCCAAACAGCTGATTGCATTTGTCAAAGGCCTGCTTGAGACATAGCTGTAACAGGTATAGATACATGTAATATACTGCATTGGTCCACAAAACCACCAGAAATGAAAGGGCCCTGGAGATATCCTTTCAGTCTTCCCTGATTGGAGAACACAGAAAAAATATTGGACACTGCTAGAATTCAAAACTTGTTATCCTTAATAACATTTGATTTATATACTGCCCTTCAGGACAACTTAATGCCCACTGAGAGCGGTTTACAAAGTATGTCATTATTATCCCCACAACAAAACGCCCTGTGAGGTGGGTGGGGATGAGAGAGCTCCAGAGAGCCATGACTAGCCCAAGGTCACCCAGCTGGCTCCAAGTGGAGGAGTGGGGAATCAAATCCGGCTCTCCAGATTAGAGTCCCGCGCTCTTAACCACTACACCAAACTGGCTGTCCTTCAAAGGAACCCCAATCTTAGTGTTCACAGCTATGCCTAATAAGGTTCTAAGTAGAAGGAAAGAGCTCAAAATGTCCACAGAGTCATTGAGACATGCTCAAATCAGATATAAATGGATAAACCGCACCAAATTACAAGTAAAGCACAAAGCCAAATTATATCATGCCTCAAGACTACGACTCAGGAATAAAACTACTGCAAGACATTAAAATCCCAAAAAAGAAAAATGGCGCAGCCACCAAGCCCTCATAAAGGAAGCAAAATACTTGTTTGTTGTAATACATAGGACAGTAGACATAAAACAATGTATAAAGCAACATTTCAGCAAACAAAACTGAAGCAATTAAGAGAAATGTGAAAAGTTGTGGTTAAAGTATGTACAGTTAAGAATAAAGATAGAAAAATAAAATACAGCAATCTGAGGTTTGGGGGAAGGGAGGGGAATGAGACTACTCAAAGTAGCTCTTGAAGTTTTATTGCCCTTTTTATTGGTAATTCCATCAATAACCTGAGTTACTTCACCAGATTATAGAGGGTTCCACAGGTTAAGTGGTACAGTATTCAGTTTTTGTAAATCTTTACTCTCCCACTTATATTTCTATAATTTTAAATTGGTACAACCAAAAGACAAGTGGGTTTTGCAATAAGGTCTTCACCTTATTAAGATGCTACAAATCAAATCTACTTGATCCAGCGGACACTGACTGTAGTAGAAAAGTACTGCAGTGCAGGATCGTGGATGAAGACCACATCCCACCCAAATTTCTTCCCCAAATTGAGGGGAGTTATATTTAAGAACAGTAAGACTGACTTTCTGATTTGCACTGTTCGGAGCAGATAGGCCTTGAGCCTCCTTCTGACATCTAGGTTGTGTCAGAAACTCTCCCTAGTCTATTTAGGGTACAGGTAGAAATATGGTAGCCTTATCTCTTGCAAACTATGCAGTTTGGAATACGCTTTTGGAAGACAGTACGAGGCATCACCTTACCATTGTGAAAGATACAGAGTTCAGGTCTGACTAAATCTTCTGGCAGACGCAAACATAATAAGGAAGATAGTCTTCATTCTCAGCCTTCTCGGGGGAACATCCTTGACCAGTTCAAATGGATGTTTGGTCAGGGCTGTGTAAAATGTCTACTGAGTGAGGGCTTCCCAATAAGGGTTGTAAATTTTGAGCATAAACTGTTTTCTGAATACTAGGAGAGTGTTAGCCACCTCTCAGGAATATCCCCATCTTAGGAAGGTGTTCCTTTCTATTTCCACACGGTTAAGCAGAGTAAGTCTAAATGAGAGAGCCAAATTGGTCCCCGCTGTAACTTGACCGGAGAGGTCAGTAGGATGAGAGGTGGAAATATCACCATTGGTCCTCCGAGCTAAATACACTCAGTTTTAATTGAATATATCTATTTGCAGTGTAAAATAGTTATTTAAGGGAAAGGAGAGGGTGGGAAGATATCAATATCTTGCATATAAGAGCATTAAAAGGGGAGAGAGGAGGGACACGTTATTAATATTTTCTTTTTATACGTTTATTAGATAGAAAAAATCTTATTGTGAGATACTAACAGTGCAGTCCTAAGAAGAGTTACTCCAGTCTAAGCCCACAGATTTCAATGGGTTTAGACTGGAGTAACTCTTCTTAAGATTTGCATTGTAAATTAAATAGTGACCGTTTATTCTATAGAAAGTTGTGGATAGTATAAGTAACTCTTAGGAAGCATATAGCAATTGTTAATATAAATTTTGTGTTAATATACAAAATTAATTCTTGTTTATTTACCAAACTACTGTATTCAAATTAGATTTTATTATTCACTATAATTGTAAAGTTCAAAAATACATAAACCCTGATACTTTTCTTTTGAACTTAACCAACTAATGGTATTACAAACAAGATACGCATCTAAACAACAGTCAGAATGCATTCAAAATTGAACATTACCTCCATTAATATTCATGGTCTCAACAATCCAATTAAAAGAAAATGAATCTTAATGAATCTCGCTAAGTTATACTCTGCTTCAAGAGACTCACCTACGCTCCACCAACAATTATGAACTGAAAGCCAATTGGATTATTTTTTGTATCAAATTTTTTATTGGATGGGTCAGTATACACAAATCATAATATTCAATATTCATATCCATCACATTATATCACTCCCACCCATTCCCCCCCTTTCAGTTGACTTCCAACAGTTTTCCATTCCCTTCATCTACATTACATCACTATCTCCTATAATATTAATTTCTAATTAATTATAATACATAATATAACATACTATATCTACCGTGTTTATAATAAGTCTCTAATATTACTTTCAAGATTATATTATAAAATATACTATATCATTCTTACTTATATACTATTCATATTTTCACCTCTAACCAATGTAAAGTAAAGATCTCTTCTCCCCTCTTAACAACTATCCAAAGACCACATTTTGCCTTTCATGTCCCACTTTTTTCCACATAATTCTTAATTTTCTCCCAACTCATAGCATATTCCACGGTATCTTGTTCTTTCAACTTCATTATTAGCTTGTCCATTTCTGCCATATTTAGTAACTTCAAAATCCAATCTTCCACTGATGGTATCTCTTGAGCCTTCCACAACTGTGCATAGGACATCCTAGCCGCAGTAATCGTATAGAACACCATTGTTCTATCCATTCTATCAAATTCTTCTAGGTTCATACTTAGTAACAACAATTCTGGGTTCTTAATCACATTTTCCTGTAAGATATCTGACATAACCTCTACAATTTCCCCCCAGAATTGTTTAGCTTTTTCACAAGTCCACCACATATGATAAAAAAAACCTTCATGTTTCTTACACTTCCAACACTTATCTGACATTTGACTATTACCATTTGCTAACTTTTTTGGCATTAAATACCATCTATACATCATTTTATACACATTTTCTCTTATAGTGGTACATGTTGAAATGTTTATACTATTTTTCCACAGTCTTTCCCAAGCTTCCATCGGTATATCTTTATTACAATTTATTGCCCATTTCACCATCTGTACTTTAACTATCTCATCTTCTGTAAACTATTTTAACAAAATTTTATATACTTTAGATATCATCTTTTCCCCCTCTTGAAGTAAACATTCTTCTAATTCCAAGTTCTTAGCCCTAAATCCTACCTTTCTACGATCTGTATCATATAAGTCTTTTATTTGTCTATATTGAAACCAACCATACTGAAACGGCAGTTCTTCATTCGTTTTAAGTATATATTTATCACAATCTACTCTTAAAATTTCTTTATATGTCCTCCACTCCTCTCCATCATATTCCACCTTTAGGTTTACAACTTCTGCTGGTATAATCCACATTGGAGTCTCTTCATCTAAATATCTCTTATATTTTTACCAAACCGCAAATAAACTCCGTCTCACAAAATGATGTAAAAACATAGCATCAGCTTTTATCTTCTCATACCACAGATACGCATGCCATCCAAAAAATTTGTTGTATCCTTCCAATGTCAATAGTTTATGGTTTTTCAATAACATCCACTCTTTCAACCAGACCAAACATATAGCTTTGTGATACAATTGCAGATTCGGTAATTGTAGTCCACCTCTCTCCTTGGCATCATATAGTACCTTCATCTTAACTCTAGGCTTCTTCCCTGCCCATACAAAGTTCATAATCTTCCTTTGCCATTTTTCAGATTGCTTATTATCTTTCACAATTGGTATTGTTTGCATTAAAAACATTATCCTCGTAAGTACATTCATCTTAATTACAGCAATGCGACCCAACCATGATAAATTCATTTTATTCCATTTCAACATGTCCATATCTATTTGCTGCCATAATTTGTCGTAGTTGTTTTTAAAAAGATCAATATTTTTCGCAGTCAACTCAATACCTAAATATTTTATTTTATAGACTACCTCACAATTCGTTATCTCCATTAAATCTTGTTGTTCTTGCTTAGACATATTTTTACAAATTATTTTTGATTTGTTCTTATTTACGTAGAATCCTGCTAGATCCCCAAATTCTTTTATTTTTTCCATCAATCTTGGCATATTTGGATTGGATCTTCCACTATCACCATGATGTCATCGGCAAAAGCTCTCACTTTATATGAAAATCCTTTAATTTTCAAGCCTCTTATCATATCATCTTCATGTATCTGCCTCAGTAAAATTTAGCCGTAATTCCATCTGGTCCTGGTGCCGTTCCCACTTTCGTTGCTTGTATCGCCTCCATAATTTCTGTTACTGTAATTTTAGCATTCAACTTGTCTTTCAATTTCTTAGGCACCTCTGGCAATTTCATTTTAAGAAAAAATTCCTCCATTAACCTTTTGTCAATAGTTTTTTTCTGATATAATGTCGCATAATATTTATAAAATGCTCTCCCAATTGCATTTTGATCAACTCTTTTCCATCTTCTATAATTTTGCTTATTTTCTTCTCTCTCTTTTTCTTCAACTGCCATGCTAGATATTTCCCAGGTTTGTTGGCTCCTTCAAAAGATTTTTGTTTCAGTCTTTTCAGTTCCCATTCCACCTCCTTGTTTTCCATCACTTTTATTTGTTCCTGTAACATTCTAATCTCATGTTGCAATTTCTTTTTACCTGGTCTTTTCTTTAATTGTTGCTCTTTTTGCATTATCTTTTCTTGAATTTCCTTCAATTTCAATTCTTTCTTCTTCTTATCTCTGGCATTTAAATCTATCAGTACTCCTCAAATAACAGCCTTATAGGTATCCCATACTTTATGAATTGGTACACCTTGATCCACATTGCATTGAATAAAGCATTTAGTCTCTTTTTGAGAACATCCAAATTTACTTGGCTAAGAAGATCTTCATAGGCAGCCCAATCCTAAGAGGGGCGGGGAAAGTGAATAGGAACCGAACTAAGGCTTGCGACGGCGTATCTGGGCTTTACGCCCACGTAAGTCGCCCTCCGCCTGCGCTGGAATGCGGCACTGGCCCGCCGGCGGGCCGGCACCGGTGCAAGCCTCAGGCGCTCAGGCAGCAGCAGAGGAGCGGCGTAGATCCCTGCGCCAGCGGAGGGGGCGTGGGGGGAGGGTGGGGCCAGAGTTAGTCTGCTCCCTAAGCCCCTCCAGAAGCGGGAACGCCCACAGTGGTGCAAAAAAGCTATGCCATGGAAAAAGAAGGCGTAGTCCATAGGCGCCCATGGAACGGCGAAAAACCGGCACCCTCTCCGAGCGCCCAGCCCCGCCTCCATGGCCCGAAGGAGCATAGGATGAGAACTATCCCGGGGACCAATCAGCGTGCGTGCCCAGCGTGGATGAGCCCCCCTCTCCGCACCCAATCACCTGCGACCGTGCCCTACAAAACATCTGGCCAGCGCCGGCCAAAACCCTCAGGTAAGTGAGCACGTCGCCGGAGGCTCTGTCCCTCTGTCCATGTGCTGCGTGGCGTTGCCCCTTTGAACACCGAACTGGGGTGAGGGCATTCACGGTGGCAGGCACGGAATGCACTCGGGGGACTTTGTGAAAAAGTGGGTGGACTTCCCGTAAAAGGGAAGAAGTGCAAATGTCTGGCTAACCCCCTTTTTACCCTGACAGGAAGAACAACTCTACATCTAACTGGACTCATGCAAGCTAGTTGCTTCCAACTAAGCACAAACAAATTAACCCTTCCATGAGAGAAGGGAGTGACACTTGGCGAACTTACAGCAGCCTCTCCCGTTTCCTTGCAGGTACCCTGACTCCGGTATGCCCGCCTGGTGATGACTGACAGAGCGCTGACAGGTGAGGAGGAGGTAGGGGAGGGGGGACCCGTTCCGCAGATTAGTGCAAACCGCCCATTCACCTGACCCCACCCGCTCACTTGCCGCTTCGGGTGAGGCCCAGCACGGGTGGGGGGCGACCATGGCCGCCCCTGGCCACCTCAGAGGCAGGCGCCCCAAAAACCACATGCGACCAAGTGTTTGTTATGACCAGCTGATTCCCTCCCGTAAAGGTAAAGGCTTGCCAAGGCTGAGTGCATCCTCGCAAGACCGTCATGCATCAGCTGGTCGCTGCTGCCCTCGACTATGTGCATCCTCCCGGATGGCGGAGTGTGGGGCTTGCCTCGCCAGTGGAACGAGGCAAAGCCCACATGTGTCTTTTTCCCCCACAGGCACGTCCAGGGCATGGCTGTTCCCCTGCGTCCTGCCCTCCCCAAACATCTCTGACGGACGGTTGGCTGCAGCCCAGGAAGCACTTTTGCGCTGCGGCCTGCATCTCAGCCCTGCCCCACCGAGCAGGAAGGAGGGCTGTGAAGAATTCCCCGGCTCCCTTGCTAGCCTAAAAACAAGCCCACTTGTTCCAGTGCAATAAAACGAGTTGTAAAACAACTACCTTCTGTGTCTGCGAGCCTGACTTCGTCCTCTGCCCCTCCCCCAACACTCCCGTCACATATCTCCACCTGCACATCGCTACAAATGTATCTGATAGACCCCGTTCTGCCTCCCTGCCCTCCTCCCCTCACAGTAACGTCAGGTAGAGGGTTGGGACAGGGCATGTCAGCGGGGAGGGGGGAGCCACCGAGGGTGCTCGATCCCTGGTAGGGCGAGCAGCTGGCACCCGATAAGCCAGGGAAAGGGTGGCCGGGGGTGCTGCTGCAAGGGGGCGGGAAATGGCAGGGGAAACGGTCCGCTCACTGGAACCCTAGCCCCATCAGTAAAGAAACTATGGTAGCGGCAGACGGATGCCGTATCCCAGGCAGGAGGTCTCGCGTGCCTCAGGGAAGGTCGCTCCCATTGCAGCCGCAGCCACAGCAACAAAGTCCCATGAGCGGCCGCCTCCCAGAGTGGGTCCAGCCCCTTGGGTGTCTGCGGCAGCCCCATTGGTCATTCCAACACCCTCCACCCCGCGGCGTCCCGCCTCACATCCATCCTGCGTGGCAGTTGTGAGGCTCCCGTGCCAACATGGCGTGGTTGTTGGGAGGGGTGGGGTGTGTCCGAGGCTGCGCATGGCTCCGCCCTGCCCAGCGGCTTCCCCCGACACTGGCCGCAATGTGGGCGGTGATCAAGAGGGAGCAGCTAGAGGTGCACGCCGCATGGGAGGAGGCGAACAACCGCGGGCGGGAGTTCATGGCCACGGTACTGGAGGTGGGAGAGGGGCTCCGCGCCTCTCAAGCCCATGCCGAAGCCCTGCTCGGGCGGCTCGTCACCATCCTGGACCCGCCAGACCCGCCCGCTGCAGCAGCTCCACCTGCCCCAGAGGCGCCCCTCCCTCGGGCCCAGTTGCATGCAAGAGGCCGGGCCCGTGGACAGCCAAGGGGGTCTGGCCGCCGGCCTCGCTGGTGAGCCCCGCTGCCATCTTCCGGGGGGTGGGGTGTTCTGCTGGACAGGCGGGGCTGCAGCCCAGAGTGTAATACAGCTGCTGGAGACAAGGGGGAAGGGTCCTGGGGGGGCAGGGGCAGCGAAGCGGGGCTTGGCCGCGTGACCTGGTCGCCGCAGCCGGGAAGGCTGGGTGGAGGGGCAGCTGCTTCTGACCATGCACTCGCACAGGCGCCGGACAGCACAGGGGGCGAGCGGGGGGGGGGCTGGCGCGGCAGCGCCCGGGCCATTGACGGGCCCCTGGCTGCCTGTCCTTCCAAATGGGCTCTGCCCAGCCCTGCCTCCCCATGGTCCCTCGACACCCTCCCTCTCCTACACGACTCCCCTTCCTCACGTCTGCTGGGGGAGGTGGGATGGTATAATAATAAAGGCTGATTTCTGTGCAACAGGTGTCTGTGGTCTTTGCCTTGGGATGGGGACGGGGGCGGGCCCGCTGTGTCTGCCTTTTGGTGGCGGCCTCAGGCCAACCCTCCCCTTCGGCGCGACTTGGTGGCTGTTCCCTACTGCCGGGACTGGCTGCTGCCCTGGATTCCTCATGGCAGGGCGCCTGGCAGTCCCATGCAAACCTCTCTGGACGCGGCCGCCACGGACTTGGCGCTGCATTGGGCAAATGAGGGAGAGGCTCCTCAGACCACGCCCACCCCTCTCCTTCCCGAATGCGAGCCCCGCCCAACGCACGAGCCGGCCCGCCCACAACGCTTTCTGGTTCTCCCAATTTGCATCTCTGCGCTGCTGCCAGGGCTGACGCTGCTGCACTTTGCTGGCACAGGATACGGCCTGGCGGCGCCACTGCTCCGTCTGTGCAGGCACGCCGGCATTGGGGCCAGCCATAGGATTGCGCAGTTAATCTCCATCTGTTTTTTCCTTCTCATTCCAAATCTCCACAACATAGGGTTATGATCTGAGCTAATTTTTGGCAAAATATCCGTTTCCTTAGTCCACACTGCTCATTCTTTAGATGCCCAAATCATATCTATTCTTGACAGTGATTGATGACTTGCTGAAAAAAAAGTATATTGCTTAGTCTTTGGGTTATGTTTTCTCCAAATATCTTCTTTCTTGTTTTTGAAGCTCAAAAAATGACTTTGGCAATTTTCCCATCTTATTCTTACTCATACTTGTTTTTTTGTCTAATTGTAAGTCCACAACACCATTAAAATCCCCTGCCACAATCACTTGATCATATGTCATTTGATCCAACTGAGTCATTATTTCATTAAAAAAATGTTCTTTTGCTCCATTAGGCGCATATATTCCCAAAATCAATGTTTTTTCCCCATTGCACTCAAATTCCACCGCCAGATATCTACCATCTCTATCACCAACAATCAACTTTGATTGCAATTCTTCTTTTATATAAATTACAATTCCTCTTTTCTTTTGCTTTGTTGCCACTACAAATTCTTTTCCCAATTTCTTATTTTGTAAGTACTTATTATCTTGGTCTCTTATATGGGTTTCTTGTAAACAAATTAAATTACATCTTTGTTTGATGAGCCAATGAAATATTGCCTTGCGTTCTGAAGGTGAATTAAGTCCATTTACATTCCGTGATATTAATTTGTACTCCATATTTAAAGTCTACTTGTTTTAGGTAAGTCCTTTTCGTTCTCCAACAGGAACACTTCCATTGCATGTTTTGATTTAATCACTTGTCTCACAGATTGGAACTCAAAACTCAAACCTTCAGGTATTTCCCATCTATATCTTATATTCATAGATTTCAGTTTCTGTGTCAAATCTCTGTATTTCTTTCTCTCCTGCAACACTCTCCTCGGCAACTCCTTCATAATTCTGACCCTTGTCTCCTCAAGTACCAACGGGGATTCAAAATGCTTTCTAATAATTTCCTCCTTCATTCTCTTTGTAGTTAGCTGGACAATAACATCTCTTGGTAGATTCTTTTGCGCTGCATATCTTGAATTCACTCTGTAGGCTATATCCAGACTGGCCGCCACCTCTTCTTTTCCCTTATTTAAAAATTCTGCGATTATTTCAGTGATTTGCTTCAAGGTTGATCCTGCCATTGTCTCTGGAACGACTTTAAAATGAAGTTGTTTTCCTGTTGCTTTGCATTCCATCACCGCCATCCTGTCACTTAATGCTGATGTTTCTGCTTTTATACCGTCCGTTCTGAGTTCCACCTCCTGTACCTTCTGCTGAGTTATTTGCAGCTCTTTTTTTTATCTCATCAATATTTTTCGCCAACTCTGCCACTTCAGATTTTATAGCCTCTTTAATATCCTTCAATAAATTTTGCTGTGACTCCTGTATCTGCTTTTGCGATTCCTGTACCATTTCTTGTGTCTTTTATATAATTTCATTTATTTCTTTACTGCCATCTGTCACTTTTTTGTCCAAGCTTTCAATCGCTATCTGCCAGTCTCTAACTTTATCTTTTTTTGCCATCGCTGGACTTGCCTTGGCACCCCACGAATCCGCTCTCTTTCTCAGTTCCGTTTTCTCACCTGTCACTTTAAGCTCCCGTATTAAATCTTAAATTAATAGTCCAATTTTTATATCTTTCAAAATGCCGGGCGTCTTTTCTCTATGGTACAGTCTATGGTAAAATTCACAACCTTCCCTTACTCGAAATGGCAAATTTCCCTTCTTCAAAATGTCAGGTGTTTTTTCTCTATAATATAGTCTATGGTGAAGTCTCCAGCCTTTCCCACACTCAAGATGGTGAACTTCTACTTCCTCTCAGGTCCTCTGTCCCACACTGTTCTCCTTCCATTGCTCTCCCAACACACTTCCTGCTCTTCTAGCCATGGCTCGCTGCTTTTAACAAGTACTCCACTTCTCGCGATCTTCCAGCCGCTTCCCACACTCCTTCCCTGCGTCGTTATCTCTCAAACCACAGGTATGCAAAACAAAACGTCTTTTTCACTGTTTTTAGCTCTCTTATATTCAAAAAGTCACAATTTACACTCCCAATCACTTTCTTACTTCCTCCGCTTTAGGTATCTGTCTCTTTAATTCAATATACTTTGGTCTTTGTTTAATTATTTAGTCAGTTAGGGGAGATAGCAATCATTACTTCTTTTATTCTTCTTGGGTTGTACTCACTGTTTCTTTTGTTCAATTCTACTTTAAATCCGTTTCTGAAGCTTGGGTACAAAGGTCCTGTGCCAATTAAATGACTCCAAAAGCTGCTGCAGAGATAATAGTTGCCCTTCTACGAGGGGACCTCAAGGCAGAAAGGGAATCCTTAATTTAGAACCCCCCTCTGCCGAGATCACTCACTCTTGGGGCTACCAAGCGTTCCTGCCCAATTTCTGCCTGAAATCAGGGGGCTGCAGGTGATCAAGGCACCGCGCCAGCCAAAAAACAGCACCTTGGATGGTCCAGCTCCCTGGATCACTTCAGACCTCCATGATCCCAAGCCGGAAGTTCCTGAAAGCCAATTGGATTCAATACCAATATTATGTCAAAGGTTCATCCAAATCTCATGGAGTATCCTAGTCTCTAAAAATATAAAATTTCACCATAAAGCAACATTAACAGATTCTTATGGCAGCTGTATCATTGTTAAAGGTTTTGTAGAAGAGTGACAATTTACAATAGTTGCAATTTATGCTCCTAACAATAAACAAATCAATTTTATAGAAGAAAAACTAAAATCTCTAACAAAATTTCAAGGGGAAATAATAATAGGAGGAGACTTAAACTTCATTCTTAACTATGATCTAGATAGAACATACTTCAATAAACCTAAAAATAACAGAAACAAAACACTCATATAGCAATACTACTAGATAACTATCAATTGATTGACATATGGCATGTGATGTATATCTCAGGAAAAAGATTTCACATACTTCTCCTCAAGGCATAATATCTGCACTAGAATCAACCACATACTTATTTCTGATTCTCTAAAAAACAATGCACTATCTTCTGAAATTGGCAATATAATGTGATCAGACCATGCCTGGGTAAACGGTACATTATCATTAGGCCCTAGTGACAAAACAGAGAAAAAGTGGTCCTTAAACAAATCACTGTTATACAATGAAAACAACACCAAAGAAATAGAAAATACCATCAAATAATACATAAAGACCATGTAACTAAAGAAACTTGTCCACACATAATATGGGATGCATTAAAAGCACCTGGTAGCAATGTCTACATTCTTGAACAAAAGTAAAAAAGCCCAAAACAAACAATAATGGATCAAATCAGTCATCCTGAACAACAACATATAGAAAGGGGAGGAGAATCTATCAACAACTTCTAAATGAACGTAATATCCTAGAATCCATGGAAACCAACCACAGACAAAAAAAATCTCATCTACCTAAAACAAAAGCACTGGTACAATACTTTGAGAGCACTCCAACTGTAAGTAGGGAAGCTCAAGAGTGGATAAGATTTAAACTCAACTTTATATCCAAACTGGACAATTTTCAGAACCCAACTGTCATTAGTAATATCAACCCAGGCTGGGTAAAAGGTAGCCAGTCTGTTGCCAAAAACTACTGGCTGTTCTACTACTAGTCAAAAGGAATTCTGTTGTCCTTGAGAGTCCTTGTTCAAAGGGCTTTGCTGCCCTTGATGAGGGCGATTATTGGGTCTCCTCCACTGATAATGTCCCTGGTGAGACTGAAGTTGCTTATGTCGTGTATATAGAGCGTGTATATAGAGGATACGGCTGATATCTGTACGACCGTCCTCTATATGGGTATTGAGACCAGTATTGATATCATTGTGTAAGTTGTTGTTTGGGTGGTATCACACTGTAGGATCGATCCATTTGTCTATTCTTTCGTTTTTGCGACAAATTGTCGTCCGTCTTGGTGGAGAAGAGGGTGGGGCCCTCGAAAGGAAGATCCTCAATTTTACTCCTGGTCTCCATAGGAAGTGCCATGGTGCATAGCCCGGTATGTCATTGCAATACTACTGAAGATACAAGTGACCTGGCTGAAGTGTCAGCTGCATTACGGCCCACGTTGATTTGTTGCTTTGAGAGCCTTGTCCAGAATCACCTTAGCTAATACTTTCTGATCCTCTGGCAGCTTGTCAATGAAAGTCATTATTCTGTTCTACAAGAACACTTGGTAAGCTCCCATTATTGCTGAGTATTTAGCAATCTTTATGTTAAGGGCAGCAGAGGAGTATAGCTTTTCCCCCAATGAATCCAATTTCCTATTCTCTTTATCAGCCAGGGTTGTATGTGTGCCTTGGGGCTGTCTGGCCTGCATCTCCTCCGTTACCAGGGATGACGGAGGAGGATGGTTAAACAGGAAAATGCAGATGTCTTCATGGGTCTTATATAGGGGGATAGGATGGGACAATGCCAGTTTTTTGCAAATAGTGTTAAATAAATCAACAAACCCTTCAATTATGGGGAAAGCCACATTGTCTGGATTGCCTGAGTAAAGACGTTGCAGTATTTTGTCTTTTGGTTTTGTGTCTACAGCTGATAACTCAGTTTCAAGTGAGCATGCCAATTCTAAGCATCTGCTCCTGCTCACACCTGATAATAGTTGAGCTGCAGCATTTTGCACCAATTGGAACATCCTATATGCGCCTCCTCGCCCAGCTGGTGCGATGTTTTGGACTTGGATGTCACCAGTACACTGATGACACCCAGTTATACCTGTTCTTTATTGCAGGAACTCCATACTCTGATAGAAAAGGAGAGACAGATCCTAACTACCTATCTAGTCTAAGGATGGACATGGATGGCAGGGCAAGGCCTGTATCCATGCTGCCAAGATGGAGGGAGAAGGAGAGAGGTGTTGCCTGGAACAAAGCCAGGAAGAAAAGGAGACAGAGGAAGTAAGTCAGGAGGAGGAAATCTTGAGAATAGCAATTTGCATATTAGAGGACAGTCAGAGCAGTAAACAATAGTAAATAGTAAACAGAGTGCCCTGACCTCTCTATCTTTCTAACTCTTTGGTTTGTCCCCCTCTGAAACCTGAGGACAGAGACAGTGCAGGACCCAACACCCCGTCTCGCTGTTGCTCGGATCAGTCTATGATCAATCTATGAGATTCATCTTGTCTCATAGATTCTGAAAGCGAAGTCTTGGTAGCGGCTTGGTTAGGGCATTGGCAATCATCTCTCTGGATGGACAGTAGATCATCTTCACGATATCTTTCTGTTGTAGTTCTTTCACGATATACTTCCTGTCAACATGCTTGATTCACATGTGAACGTCATCTCTCTGTAGGAGCTTGATACAACTTTGATTGTCTCCATAGATGGTTACAGGTAGTGAGATCTGTATCTAGTATTCGCTTTAGCCATGTTATCTCTTGGCAACAGTCCAGCTGAGATGTATTCAGCTTCTGTTAAAGATTGAGCAACTCTTTCTTGCTTCTCGCTTGTCCAACTTATCATTCCATTTCCATAGAAGAAAGTATGTCCACTGGTAGATAATCTGGTATTCAAGTCTTCTCCATAGTTAGCCCCTGTGTACACGATTACTTCAGGTTTGCTGTTAGCTGGTAGCTTGATCTTGAAATGTGTTGTACCTTTCAGGTATCTAACAAGTCTCTTGACTGCGTTCCAGTCTTTGAAGGTTGGTGTTGAAGACTTTCTGCATAGTAGACCCACTGCAGCACTTACATGGGGTCTTGCTAGTGTACTGATGTAGAGTAGCTTGCCTATGGCAGCGTGGTAATTGTTGTCTGTTGGTAGCTTCTCAGTGTCATCTAGATCCTTTACATAACTTGGTTCCATATGAGTAGCAACTGCGTATGCATCTTCCATTTCATGAGGGATATAAGGTTTTTGATCTTTTGCTCTTAGTTAATAAGGAAACTTCAATCTTCTCCTCTGTAAAGTTGCATGCCTAGGTAGTGACTGACATTACCTGGCTGCTTGAGCTCAATATGGTCGCTTAAGTGTTGTACAACTTCCTTGCTGTCATCTGAATTGTCATGAGCCAGAATCAAATCATCTACATAAATCAGAAGATAAATCCATATGCCATTCTTCTTCTTGGTCTATAGGCAAAGGTCATTTTCACTTCTCTTGAATCCTGCTTGGATGAGTACATCATACAGTTTTAAATTCCAAACGCGAGCAGCTTGTTTAAGTCCATAGATGCTCTTCTGTAGTTTGCACATAAGGTGTTCCTGTCTTGCTTTCTCAAAGCCAGGAGGCTGGAGCATGTAGATATCCTCTTCAAGTTCACCATGTAGAAATGCTCTCTTGACATCAAGATGTTCCACTTGTGTGTTCTTGCTTGCAGCAACACTTAGTAGTATCCTCACTGTGGTGTGTCCCACAACAGGTGCAAAAGTTTCATCAAAATCCTCTCTATATTTCTGGGAGTAGCCTTTAGCAACTAGTCTTGCTTTGTATCTCTGGATTGAGCCATGTTCATCATGCTTGATGTTGAAGACCCATTTGCACCCCACTGCTTTCCTCGTCTGAGGTAGCGGTGCGAGTGTCTATGTCTTGTTCTTGTGTAGGGCTTCAAGTTCTTGTGCAGCTCTTCTCCATTTCTCAGCTTCCTCTGGTGGTAGCTGGGATAATTCATCCCATGAAGTAGGTTCAGGTATTTCCGCCATTCTTGCGAGGTAAGACAGAAGTGGGGCTGGAATACCTTCAGTTGAACATGTTGATCATCTCAGTTCCACTTCTGCACTCTGTGGTCAGTTGTCTCTGGACACTGTACCTCTTGTGGGGCAGGTGTCTCTGGACTCTGGACCTCTTGTGGGCCAGGTGTCTCCGGTGGTGAACCATCTGGTACTATAGTTGCACTTGGTGTGCCAGTGATGTGTATCATAGAGTCTCCTGGTTCCTTGTCTGAATCAAGATATGTGATTTGGCTGTTCTCTTCAGTGGCAGCCCCCTCTCCAGGTGTAGCCTTCTCACTTTTGTTGAAGTATACAGCTCTGCTCACAATGGTTCTTCTGGTTTTTGGATCATATATCTTGTATCCTTTGGTTTGTGCAGAATATCTAACAAGAATTCCTAGTGAAGCTCTGTCATCTAGTTTGCCTTTCTTCTTTGGAATGTAGGAATAGGCCTTGCTTCCAAAGACTCTCAAATGTTTTACACTTGGTACATAGCCATGCCAAAGTTCAAACAGGGTAGCTTCAGTAGTTTTTGTTGAAAACCTGTTCTGTGTATATGTGGCAGTCACGACTGCTTCTCCCCAAAATTGATTTGGTAGTTGAGCATCATGCAACATATATCTCACCATGTCTAACAGTGTCCTATTCTTCCTCTCTGCAACTCCATTTTGCTCAGTAGTGTATGCCGCTGTGGTCTGGTGTTCTATGCTTTCCTGTCTCAAGAATTGCTGCATAGCGTTAGACATGTATTCTGCACCATGACCTGAGCGCAGGATCTGTAGTTTCCTTCCAAATTTATTCTGGACCATAGCTACAAAGTCTTCAAGGCAGTCCAACATCAGGGATTTCTCTCTGAGGAGATATACTACAGTGTATCTTGAAAAGTAATCAAGGAATGTAATAAAGTACTTATTCTTTCCCAGAGTTTGTACAGATAGAGGGCCACAGATATCTGAATTAAATCAAGTGGCTTCTTTGTTTTATGCTCACTTTGCCTTGGAAAAGGCGGTTTAACAGATTTAGGAATTACGCAGCATTCACATTTCTGGTTAGGTACACAACAATTTTCTAGATCAGGTTCATTTGCTAGGCCTTCCCTTTGCATTTGTAAAATGCATTCATAACTCGCATGTGGAAATCTTTTATGCCATTGATGAAGACGAAGTTTTCCTCCACAGGGCTGAATAAGATTAGTTTGCTCTTTAGCAGGCCTTGAATTACTGTTTTCTCCTTCTTCCACTTCACAGAGACCTCTTTCTAATGTAGCCATAGCATAAACTTCTCCATCTAGGGAGACTGTACATATTCAGTCTTTGCATTTAAATTCATAGCCTTCCAAATCAAGCTTTGATTGGGATTTTAAATTCAAATTCAGATCAGGTACATAAAGTACATCCTTCAGAAATAGTTCATGTGTTCCCCCTTCTGGGAATTTACAGTCTAAAACAACATTCTCTATTTTGGAAGCTAGGCAAGCTTTTCCTTCAGCAGTTTCAACTGGAATCTCATCAATTTCCTTCCATTCTTCAAACAAATGTACATCTTTTATGAAATGGGAGCTTGATCCTGAGCCCAAAGAGAATTTGTTACTTTTAAATTCATCATCACTCATTATAACATTATAGGAGTAGTGGGATCTCCCTTTAGATTCACCAGAAACATGCTTTCTCCCAAAATCCTTCTCTCTCTGTCCTCTTGCAAAATCCTTCTCTGTTTGTCTCTGAATCTTGCCTCTGGCAGGCTGGCTATTAGAATAGCACTCAGTGGCTCTGTGACCAATTCACATGCAAATTGAACAACACCTCTCTGGCCATGAAGGGCTGATCTCCTGAAATTTAATCCATTCTCTTTCTGCCTCTGAAACGACCATTTCCTCTGCTGCTCCCAAAATGGAGCTTGTTTGCAACCTAACAACAGACATACTTTTATCAATAACATGCAATTTGTGCCTTCTATCACATTCCTGGAGCAGAAAATTAACTGCTTGGGCAAATACAGTAATATTATTTGTTTCCAATTGACAGATCATGTTAACAAAGCTGCTTGGTAAGGAAATATATAAAGCAGAGAGTTTATCCTCATCTGAGAGGGCTTTCCCAGCATCACTTAACTGGTTGAAGACATGCATTAACTTCCCAACATGGTCATCGAATCATTGAGTCTCATTATATTTTATATCTGCCAGTTTTCTTCTCAATTCACTCACATAAGCCCAACCAGATCTCTTATGCGTGTAAGTTAATAAATCAAATTTCTCTTTGGCAGTTTTGGCACTTCGAATTACTGCTTTTTGCTGCTCATTAAGAGTGCCATTCAAAAGACAGATTGCTTTCTAATCCTTAAATTCCCATTGGGGATTTGTAGGAGTTGGGGGTTTGTCAGTAATTACCTCCAAAATGTCGGGAAGTTTCAGGGAGAGTTCCAAGGCCTCCTTCTATGCATCGTAGTTGCTATTTCTTAGGCATTCCTGTGGATGCCATGCTCCAGGCAGGAGATCCTTCCACTTTAACCTCTCATCTGAGGGAGCGGAATTTGAGTTTGGCTGGGAGCTGCTGGAAGTCCCAGCTCCTTCATTTCCTGAGCTTATCTTTTCCTATAATTTTCTGAGCTTCTGTAAATTGCAGTTTGCTTAATTAGTAAAGCACTCAGCACATTTTTAGTTTTGCTGTTTTCCACCTTTAAGTTAGTCATTGGGAAAATCTAGGCACCATGACCTGAAGCCTATAACCTGATAAATAAATAGTTATGTTGGCCCCTGAAACCTAATTAAAGGATTCCATGTTTGGGCTGTTAGCAGAGTCTATAGTTTGGTATAGGAAGCGCAATTATAGGTGGTTGTGAGCTCGTTCTGCTGGCTGGTGTGTGTGCAGGAATGAAAATAATAAAAGCATACACTTGATTTCTATTTAGAGAAGAAATAAGAGTTCTTTATTGCAGGAACTCCATACTCTGATAGGAAAGGAGATCCTTTCCTATCGGAAAGGAAAGATAGATCCTAACTACCTATCTAGTCTAAAGATGGACATGGATGAGATGGCAAGGCCTGCATCCATGCTGCCAAGATGGAGGAAGGAGAAGGAGAGAGGTGTTGCCTGGAACAAAGCCAGGAAGAGAAGGAAGGAGAGGGAGGAAGTCAGGAGGAGAAAATCCTGAGAATAGCAATCTGCATATTAAAGGACAGTCAGAGAAGTAAACAATAGTAAACAGTAAACAGAGTGCTCTGACCTCTCTATCTTTCTAACTCTTTGGTTTGTCCCCCTCTGAAACCTGAGGAGAGAGACAGTGTAGGATTCTCCTCTTCCAACAGTCAGATGGAACTGAGGAACCTCTCCGCCTTTCAACAGGCCATATCAGAGGTATACTGTATGTTATTTGTGAAACAAAAAATTGCAGACTAAGCAGAAACTGAGAGTTATGTTTTTATGGACCCTCCCTAACAAGTTCAACAGAAAACCCCAAGCCTTTCTGAGTAATAATGGGAGTGAGCACATTTCTCATGCCAGATAGATATTTCTCAGGGGAAAAAACGTAGATTTACAGTTACCTATACTCCAGAACTAAATGGGGTGGCTAGCAGTCACATACCCACTAGGATGATTTGAATCTGAAGAGGCCTCCTGCTTCTCGAGACTTTATTAACATAGTGCACTTAGCCTTGATTCATAAACCTTACTCTTCTGATTAGTGTGCCCATTCGTGGTTTTTAGGAAATTTGGGGCATGTGGCAGATTTCCACTCTCCTACCGCATTAGGTATTCCTACTGTTAGTGCAAGCACAGTAACAAAAGGAGAGGTTGCATTAGGTTGGCACCTCTACAAGTATCAGTTAAGTGATAAGGAACTGTGCTGCAGTGCTTTATTATTATTTTTTTAGTATCACTGCAAGAGAGGAGGATGGAGACAACTAGATTGGCTCTGCCTATGGTTGGCTCTTTCTACCATTGATTGCCTTGTCCTCCACCCCACCAGCTCCAATGGCTATCAGCTACCTGCACGGAAACCACAATGATGAATCAAAGGTTAATGGTTTACTTCTCATTATATTCATAATCTACATTAATTACAATAATAGCTCATCTCCTGTATCTTACCAGTTTTGACTGGGGAGCACCAAGGATGTCTTTACTTTTCAATACTAGTTTCTCAAGAATCAAAGCCTGTGTTTGGGCAGCAGTGGTGTGGGCACTAAATCGTATTGTGGAAACTACAGCATCTTTTGTATTTTCTGGACATGGGTTATCTGGATCAGCCATCCCTTTTGGCACATTCAGAGTTGAATCTTAGAAAAAATAATAATAATGGGATCAATAAACATTTCTCTCAGCTTTCTAAATTACTAGTAGGATAACAGCACTGCCAGTCTTAGTTTATTTCCTAATGAAAATCATAACACTATCAATAGTGGCAAATGTAAAATATGAAAATTCCCACAAGAGAAAAACAAATATATTTGTTAACAAGCTGTTAAGAGTTATTTAATCATATGATATTCATTTAAAATCTTTCCCACTTATCTTCTAAATTGAGCATATTTTGCTGTCTCAAGTCATGAAGGGGAGAGAGGTTTGCTGCCTTTCTACTGACCTGATCTATGTATTTAACAGCAACTTCCCATGCAGATGTATGAAGGTTATCTAATTAACTACTGCATGTCAAATGCTGATACAAGCAAGGGGGCAAGGCCTGTAAAACAGATTGTAAATGCCAGCCCCAAGACTTCCTGGGGGACCCAGCTGAAGGATCACAGGGTGAGGAAAGTGAGGTGCATGGTGACCGTCATGCTTGCCGGAGATGGGGAGGCTCTATGGGATAGAACACCCTGCTCCAATTCAATTCCCAGTCCAGCCAATCTGGGCAGGCTGGCCAGGGCAGTGGAGATGGGTAAAGGGCAACTGTCATAGATCAGCCAGTCACAGACAGCCCCGATGAGGCAGACAGCTTGGGTACAGCTGGAGCATGGCCCTATCCACAGTCAGCTACAGACAGCCTGCCTCCAGCAGCTGTGGCTACTCTGTCATGTGAGGAACTACCATCCAACAGCAGCATTCCAAATGTCCCAGCCCAAGATGCAGAACTGAACAGCACCCCATTACCCACCTTGCCTCCCCCATCTACGGAGCCACTGGAGCACAGACAGAAGAGTGTCTAGCATGAACTACTGGAAAGGAGACTAAGTGCTCACTTAACAGCCCAGATGTACCTGGATCCAATCAGTAGGGGGGAGAGCACACACATGGGGCAGATGCAGCCCAGCTGCGAAACAAGCATCTTAGCTTTAAAGGATGGAGAGACCACCCGTGGAAGCAACGAGTCAAATCACTCTTGACCCAGCCACCACTGACTGTCCCTGCCTTGCTCCTGTGACTTTGTATTGCTTCTAGACTTCAACTTCTGAACTCACCATGGACCTGCCCTAGTGATGACGTTCTGACTTTGTTCATGACCTATGAACTACTGGCTTGCACTCTCCCTTGCCTGCATTGACAAACTATGGCCCCGAACCACCTGGTGCCCAGAGGGACCCTGGACAGCAACGGACCTGAGAGGTGTGGTTTCCTCTGAGGTCTGCCACCAGCACTCATTAAGAGGCTGGCCACATCCCTCAGCACTTGGCTTATGGTTGGCTTCCCACTTGACCCTCTTTTGGAATGTATTGTTTAGACTCTGTTCGCAGTGCATGGCTCTGGGACTTTGGGGGTGATTGTGGCATGTTGCAGGGGTGCTTGTGGATGGTGGTTGTACTTGCTTTCCTTTTGTCACAACTTTGGGGCAGGCGGTTTGGGCATTTGGTATGATGGGAGAACAGAACCTGCGAGCTCAGTTTCCCTATTATGAGGATCCCTTTAAGGGGTCTGGGGAGTGATGCATGAAAAGTGCATGCTCAGCTTGGGGGCTGTTGGGGCATCTTCACTCCCAGATGGCAGGGGATCCACACAGCGGTGTGCGCCCATGTGGTATCCCACTATGGGTCATCCCATTGTCCCCCCTCAATAGGTGGTCTGAGGGGGCCGGAAGTCATCAGCTGTCTCCTATGCTGCACCAATGCTCTGCAAGCTGTAAATAAAGTTGTGGGCTCATTCAACTGCATCAAGATGGTCTGATGTGTTCTGTCGCCATGCCCTTGTTGCTCCTCCCTCATCAGCACTGGGCCGCAACTGGCAACCTCAAAACAGGATGAATGAATTAGCATCCAATGTAAGCTGGTGTGCATGAAATATTTTAATGATTCCATTTAGAAAGCAACATATTCAAAGCTTATTTTAGCTTACTATCTTATTAACTGTAGTAACAAAAATACCACAAACATGGGCACTTCCCCTCAAGAAAACCTAGAAATATATCTGTAGTCTTTAACAAGATTTACATACAAACATACTTCAGACATTTGAAGAGAATATAACGAACATGCATGGTGGATTAAGTGCAAATGTGGCATGATGGAGGGAGAGGCTTCAGTCTTCTCTTTTGCGGTATTTAACATGCAGCTCTGGTGACTGTTGTTTACCCCTCAGAGAACAACATACAGGTTCTGTGCCCTATACTTGTATGTTTTCTTCTGCTGGACAATTAAGAGCTTTGCAGGAGCAATTCAAAGAGTGAAGATGTAAAAGGGAAAGCAATAACTACCAACACCCAACCTGATCATAATTAATAATTAACAACAAACAACAATAATAATTGTGTTTCTGAATATTTTTTTTAAAAAATAGCAGGTACCAATTAATGTAACCAATTATCAATTCTAGTTTGCCCTAAATTACATTTATGATGGCCCAGGAATACATTACCTGACCAAATTTCTCTCTCCATTACCACTATACTGGCCTAGAACAGATTTTCCTGTTTGGGGGCTCTGGACTCAAATAATTCCAAACTCTCACCAACAATCCCATTTTAGCCCTATCTCTTATACTTTTAAAAGTATAAAAACCTAAGTTACTGGGTTCTTAAGAGAATGGCATAAAGGCAATTTGCTTCATTGAGGGCCAAAATGCACAATATGAAACCGACATGTTAGAACAAGGGTTCCCAACCTGACTCACAGTTATACATTCAAGCAGAGACTCACCATTAAGAAGCTCTAAATTTCTCAGGTTGGCTGCAAATGGAACACAGTGGAGGGAGAGGATTCTGGCTTTCCTCTCATGGCATTTTTGCCACTGGAAATGGGGCCTAGGAGCCCCTGTTTGCCCCATCCTCTGGCAACACATCTCCATCTCCATGCACCTCAGGAAGAGATAGACAGGCTCCCTCCAGCAACCTTTCCAGTGGCAAAAATACCACAAGAAAGAAGCCTGAAGCCTCTCCCTCCACCATGTCCCATTTGCAGCCAAATGGAGAACTTTTTGAAGGTAAATTTTTACTTGAACTGTGAGTGATGCTGGTAAACCCGTGCTCCAACACATGCTCCAACACATGGATTTCATATTGTGTATTCTGGCCCTTAGCCTCTCACTCCTACCTATCAACTGATGTATCCTGCAATTAAATGAACTGCTTTGGGCAGTAGGTAAGCTACATTTTTGTTGTTGTTCAAGCAGCAAGAACCACTTTGGGGGGCCTTCTGTTGATAGAAGATTCCTTGATGTATTGTTAATTTCAAATATTGCTACAGTTTTATTTAACTTTACTGAAAGGAATTCAATGGTTTTTTAAAAATGTTTGAATTGCTCCCACTATTTTCTCCAAGCATAATTGAAGATGAAGCTAAAGGCCATGCTGATAGTAGAAATATCTGATCTTAAACAATTTTCTTAATTTTATTTAAAAAATTAATAATATCATACATATATCTTTCACTGAGGTCTGTGGTGTTCTCCAAGGACTGTGAAATTGATCCATTCTGGCATTTCCAAAATTCTTTATGAAGCTAGGTAGAATAATGGATATATATTAAAAAAGCAGTGTGGCACAAAGAATCAGAACTGCTAAACAGAATCACCATTTTTTCCTTGCTTACTATTTCTAATATTTATTACAAATATAGGGTTTATTTTACATGGCTGTTGTTGACAATTTGCCAGTACTGCCAATTATCAAAGAGGGCAATACATGGACAATTATAGAAGCAGTTGTTTTCACCACACCCACCAACAAATCTTAACAAGTTTCTCATTATAAATTCTCATTCTAAATATACATTTTAAAATCTGAATATCAATGTGCAAAACCATGAATGAGTTAAAAATAAATAAAACAAAACACAAAATAAACAATTTTCTTTACATATTTCCCATAGTGATTTATTGCTCCCACCTTTTTTTCCTTTTCAAATTTAAAAAGAACACAAGTGCTGCTGCTACAGTTGTACAGTGGAAAGCGCCAAGAGCCTTAAAAAAAATGTGCTCTCATTTGCAGAGTATGGAAGGAGAAATATTGTAAGAGGTGCTAGGTATAACTTGCCTGGACCTCTGATTCATCCAGGCAAGTTAAAATATAATGTATGAACAAGTCTGAGAAGAGAGGGAATGCTAAAATATTGCAGGAGATAGATTTTAAGCTCCTCCACCACAACTGAATAAACTAATGCTTGTTTATTATGTAATAACATGATATTCTAGGAAGTTCCTTACAATACCATGATGATTTTAAAACATATTTGAGATACGTGAACTTCATAAGTTTCTTTCATTCAAAATCTCAAAACTGTTTTCAAGGAAAGTCTGAGACTTTGGAGCAGCTGCAATTATCTGGATTTTTTCCAGAATCTTAAGCTTACGTGTAGATCTAAGGCTTGTATGTGTCTCAGGTAATAATCAACTTCAGGGAACCTAGAAGGATTTCCTTACACCAGTCTTCCTGAAGATACTGAACTGAACCCTGAGGAGTCAGGAATAGCATGAAGAGGAAATTGGAGGTTTGCTGTGGGAGGGTGGACCTGGCAAAAATTATACTCCCCTCCATCTGCAGAAATCCTTGACAGGGTTCAATCCAATGTTTTTATACTATACTGATTTCTATTCTTTAAAATGCCATTTTAAAAATTTTATGGGAAATAAAAAATCTAAAACTTTAGTAGCTTTATAAAATATAGTTAAAAGGTTTGAATTTTCCAAATCTTGTCCTATATTATTTTCCTTGTCCTTTAAAAAGTGTGTTTTATTGGACTAACCCAAATGCCAGACCGATAGGCTTTTCTTTGATCAAACTTGTACCCTTATAACTTGAGAGTTTTACCATGGAATCATTCTTGCTTCCACCATTCATTCAATCTTTAATTATAATTGATTCATTATTGGGGTAGGCTTGAGATAAATACAGAAACCTTTTCTGTCCTTCAGTATCATTATCATCATTCATTTGGAACAAATCCTTTTCTCTTGCAAGTGACATTACTTATTGGAAAATCTTAAAATGTAGAGATGAGATCTCTGGGAGGTACTATTTAGATCATCTTAAAATTAAACAGCAATTAGGAAATAATGAACCCTACAGTTTTAATTGTCTTTAGCTTCATAATACCATAGGGCATATCAACATGATAGCAATAGGGGATATCAACACGATAGTAATTAATAACTCACAGGATACAGTCTAGTTGCATTTGATAAACTAGACTATATTCTGTGAGTTATTAATTTCAAACTGAAACAAAAAGAAAAGATTAATTCATTTCTCTTTGTCTCTGAACAAAAGTTAGGCTTTAGTTAGATTTAAATATAAATGGAGGAAATGTTACAGATACAGATTTCTAAAGCTATATATTTTAAAATGTAGAGCATTGGGAGAGTTGGCTGTTGAGTGGAGCAAAGCAACTATTTAATTTGCATGTTGGGAGGAGTGTGTGTTGCTACTTTGTTCACTGTAACCTGGTGGGTAGTGGGGTGTGAGGGTCAATTATTTTGAACTGGGAAAGAGGGAGCATAGAAAGCCTTTTTGAAGCCCTTGTGTTTGCTCCAAGTAACTGTTATGAGGCTGAAAAGGTCTCAGCTGAAGAAGTAGCAGGTAGGATTTCAACTGGATTTCCATTTAGGACTTTGTTGCTGAGCTATTCCTTCTAGAACATTGAGCTGATTTTGGAGTTTGGGGGGTGAGGAGTACAATATCCAACAGTGCAAGTTCTATTTATCTTGGTTCCAATGAATACAGTTATTTTCCTTATATCAAAGTGTGTGAGTGAAAAGTGGGGTGTTTTAAGAAAGAAGACCCTAGACCTTGATTCCAACATCTGGGTTACAAATATCTTTAACAAAGATGTTGCAAAATCATTTTGCGCAAACTTAACAGAAAGTCATTGTAAGTTGACATGGCTACCATACAGGGTAAGAAAATATATCAGAATAATAGCAATTTTTTCACATGCTTAACAAAAAGATGATTTATTTTTATATATGCAGCTGTCAAAATACAAATATGTATTTTGTAAATACATATACAAATGTATATGTAATTGTCAAGTGGCTATATCTTGCATTAATTAGGGTTGATTTAGTCATATTGTTTGGAGAGTTTTTTAGAATGAACATTTGGAATAGTTTCTGATTAATTAACATCTGATAAGGTATTATGCAAATAACTGATGTTAATGCCAGCAATCACTAGAAATTACCATTAGAAATTGATTCATATAAATCTCCAAAATAAAAATCTTGTGCTCCTAAAGCCCCCCAAAATACATGGTGAACATGGTGGCAATTTATGAATTTGTGATGTGCTTGATATTGTATGATTACATGATTCATATGAATTTTTATTTTCCTACAGTTGCTGTGTATACTTTTGTAACTTTTGAACGAGCTAATTTTCTTTTTTAAGTCTGGCAAAAAATGGCTGGACATTTTTGAAGCTGATGCTCAATTTGGGGTGCCTAGTAGAAGAACAAAATAACACTACCACTATGAAGTCAAATAAAAATACTAGTTTTCATGAATGGTCTCACCATGGATGGAATAAAAAACAATTACAAACGAGAGGTATAAGGTTACAGTGGATTTTATCAGAGTACCTCTAAGATCAATTTGGTTTCATCGATCTTAATATCATTCAGTACTGCAAAGTAATGTAAAAAATGTAAAATTATAGTAACCTTGCTCTTTTAGTTTCATTGTGAAAAAAGACCTCTCCTAAAATTGTTCCCAATTTTATTTGTAATCCTCCTTGTTTCTGAAGTCTTTCAAGCATGTTCTGAATCATAGCAGTCTTTCCATTAGCAGAGTCACCTGAAATTAACAAGGTTAAATTTATTTATTTATAACATGACTGAGTTTTTCACTGGATGTGTAAGGCAATGTAAACAAAAACGTACAAAATATAAAACAGGAAAATACAATTTTAACACTACTTTAAAAATGTATCAAAAAGCACTAACAGTGAAATCCTAATGAGTTTAGACTTGAGTATATCTGCTTAGAATTTCACAGTAAAACAAAGTATCAGACAATCCCAACAATACTAAGCAAAGAATATCAAATGAGTGCAACATTTTTTTAAAAAAAAATCCAATGGTGGGATGTGGAGAAATCTGTTTTAGGGAAGTTCAGACTTCACATTTAATTTTAAGAAGTTCTTTTCTTTCCTAGCAGAGGACAGACAGGAGGGGGGAAGTCAATTGTTCTCAAACCTCACCCAAATACCCATCAGTGCTTTAGAAATGCTAATAGTCTTCCTAGCTAGAGTCAATGAAATGGTCAGCTCATACCTCCAGCTGAAAGAAGACACCTAGAAGGGACAGAGAAACTGGGGGTGTGAAGATAGGCTGAAATGTGTCTTCCTGGAGATTTCAGGAAAGAAATATTTTACCTACAGGGGGTAGGCAAACAGAAATAATAAAATCCTTTGGCACAGAGGGAAAGGGACTTTTTTGGCTGATTCAATCTGAGGGAGGGAGTCCCCACACCTGAGCACCAGTCAAAGGCTGCCATAGCCACAGGGAGCAGAAAAGGGGCTGGCTGCCTGAACAAAGGCACCAAGAATGTTCAACTTCTAAGCTTAAGGAGGCTGCCTAGAGAGGGCAATGCGCACGCGCTAGTGTTTGGACGCCTTGTCTCCACTCTCCCGAGGACATCAAAGTTAACAGCTTTAAAAGAATGTAAACTGCTGATTGAAACTGCTGAAACTGATTTACGAGACGTCTGGCACAAGAAGAAGCTTGGTGAAAGAATAGGTGAGAGGATAACGGAACTTGTTTAGTTTTAAAAGGGAAGGGAGGATGAGCTGAGACAGAGATAACATGGCGGTTACTGTGAAAGGGTTATCAGAACAACTGGCACAATTTCAAGCACTAATGCTTGACTCCCAGACCAAAATACAAACTTCTTTAACCGAGCTAACAGCAGAAATGAGGAATTTGGGCTCAGAGGTTAAATTGGTGGCAGGCATTGCATCGGAAGCCACGGCTCTTGCACAACAGAACAAAGTGGAGATTGATTCATTGAAAAAACAATACATAGACTTATCGGACCGTAATAGGAGGGGGAACATTATTTTCTTTGGTATCTCGGAAGAAGTTAAAGCATGTGATTTAGAGCGGACTCTGGTGGAATGGTTGTCACAACAGGAGCTGGAAATAGAAGAAGAGATTGAACGTGCCTGCAGACTCCAAACAAGAAGAATGGGGGGGAACCGCGCCCGGTGATAATGAAGCTTGTGAGGGAGAAGTTACAGCAGAGGATACTCAAAACACAAGAAAAATAAAGAGCTGACATTTAAAGGCAGAAGGGTTTATGTGAAGGAAGATTTTTGCAAAGGAACGCTGTATCAAAGGACTCAAATGAAACCTTTTGCACAGAAACTTAACCAAAGCAATATTAAATTCAGCTGGGCGTACCCAGCATCCCTGGTTATTTACCAAGAGGGGAGGAGGCTTTGTGCAAGGAACCCCGAAGAGGCACGAGACTTATTAGAAACTTTGGGAGTAAATGTGAGGAATACTGAGTCAACCCCGATGGATGAAACGCATCAACCTCAGCCACAGCAACCGGACTCTGAGGAAGGTCCACCTAACCGTCAGGACAAAAGGCCAAGATTGTCTCGAGACTGAGACATATTAAGGGAAGTATACAGACAAAATTAAAATAGTATTAAAATGGTTATTAATATAACTCGGGGAGTGGAGGGTGTGCTTACCCCAGATGTGTAGAGAAGGGATGAGAACTCATCCCCAGCTCATGGCTCTACACAAGGGAAGGGGAGGGGGAGGGAGGGGGAAGAGGAGGGAAGTTGGGTATACAAAGGGGAATATCAAACTAAATATCAGGCCAGGGGAACAAAGGGAAGGTAAATCTGAGTTTGAAAATGGATAAAACGCTACAGGTGTTGACACTGAACGTCAATGGTCTGGGTTCGGATTTAAAAACGTACAAACTTCTTAGATTTCTTAAACAACAGAATATAGATATAGCATGGCTCCAGGAAACACATAAAGCAAAGAAAGATAAAAGACCTTTATTTAGAGACCCTAATTGGGGGATTTTGGCAGAGGCGCGTGGATCAGCAAAAGCAAGAGGTGTGGCAATCCTGGCCCACAAAAGGAATGATATAAGAGTAATAGAACTGATAAGAGATGCTGTAGGGAGGTTCGTAATGGTTAAGTGCCTGGTTGAAAATAGATTAACAACATTGATAAACATATATGCTCCAAACACGGGACAGAAAACCTTTTTATTAAAGGTATTTTAAAAAGCGCGTAGCTTCTCTGAAGGAGAGGTAATTTTGGCGGGAGATTTAAATAAGGATTTTAATAAAGATAACATAATTAATTGGAAACAATGGGACCTGACTGAAGTACACAAAGTTCTTAACCTAGTGCCCAAACCCACATATTTCTCAAGTAGACATAAAACCACCTCATGTTTAGACTATGTATTTATAAATAGAATGAGTACCTGGGAGGTAAAAAAAGTAACCACCCATCCAACATGGATTTCAGACCACACCCCGGTAAGTGTAGAAATAATATTAATGCATAAAAAAGTTAGAAGACCATGGAGATACAACAACATGATTATGACTAGGGAGGAGGACAGGCGACATATTACGGATCAAATTAAGCTATACTTCAAAGAGAATAGGGGAACGGTGGAGACAAATACACTATGGGATGCGGCTAAGGCGGTAATTAGAGGGCAATGTATTATGAAAGAAAAGGAGATAAAGAAAAAATGGCATGCCGATAGGGAAGGGAAACTACAGGAATTAAGTAAGCTGCAAGAGGACCAAATAAAGAAATTTTGCCCCAATAGACATAAATTAATTAAGGAACTGTGGAAAGAACTGGATGTTCTTGACTCCATGGCATTATGGAAAAAGCAGGTTATGGTAAAAAACGAATACCAGAGAAATACACTTAATTCAGCCAAGAGATTAGCAAATTATCTGAGAAGGGGAAAGGAGAGACAAAGGGTGAGGAGTATTGAGATAAATAAAAAGGTGACACAGAATCCAGAGGAGATAAAAGGAGCATTTGAGAAATTTTATAAAAGTTTATATGAGGAAAAAGAGGTGAAGGAATTTGAGGAAGAGATAGGGACAGTGTTAATGGAAACTGAACAAAGGAGGCTTGAGGAGGATGTAACGTGTCAAGAGATTGAGCAGGCGATAGGCAGCTTAAAGATAGGTAGATCTCCAGGGTTAGATGGTTTTTTGGCTGAATTTTATAGGGAAATGAAAGAGGTATTGATTCCTGAATTACAAGAAGTATTTAATAATATACTAAAAGGAGGAAAGGCCCCGGATACCTGGAGGAAAGCAGAAATAACGGTGATTTTGAAACCTAAGAGGGACCCCCAAGAAGTGGGTTCATATAGACCGATTAGCCTGCTGAATCAGGATTATAAACTCTTTGCCAAAATACTGGCAAATAGACTTAAGAATATTATTCGGAAAGTGATAAAAGAGGATCAATACGGTTTTATGGAGGGTAAAAACATTGCACACCCGGTAAGAAATTTAATCAATGTCTTGTGTCATGGTAAATTTAGGAAACTGGCTTTATTAAAATTAGATGTTTATAAAGCTTTTGATACACTGTCATATCAATTTTTATGGACAGTTATGGCCAAATATGGAATTAGTCAATCAATTATACAAGTATTCCAGGAAATATATAGAGAAGGCACAGCGGTAGTTAGACTCAATGGGGAACATACTGTCAGGGCTTGCCGCAGCTGCCGCTGGGCGTGGCACTGGGCGGTCTGCTCCTGACGTCACAGGGGGGCCAGGGACTCTGCAGGACCCTGCTCTGTGGAAGGAGGGGCGGTATACCTCACCCAGACTCCCTCTCAGTCCACTCGCTGGCCTGCTCAACCTGGCCTGCTTACCCTCTGTGTCCTCCATCTCCTCCTTCCAGAACTCTCCTCCAAGCCTCCACCCTTGCATCCTACTGCTCTCACTCCACATCATCACTCCTCACTCACACCCACCACCGCAGAGCTCTTCCCAGCCACCCTTTGTAGGGTTTCCTTTCTCCACCCCGCCCTCCTTCCAGGCTTGTTCCCTCTCCTGACTGGGCCCAGCTGTGCATTCCTCCAGGTGTTTCCCTCCAACCACTAATCCCTCCTGGGCCCTTTTGCCATGCTGGCAGGGTGGGGTTGAGTGCGAGCCATCCCCAGCTGAGGGCTCCTTGGCCTTGCTCACGAGGAGCTGCCCCAGCCAGCCCTTGTGCTATTGGGCTTGCCTGGCCTTGCTCCCGAGGAGCTGCCCCAGCCAGCCTCTGAGCTACTGAGCTTGCCTGGCCCTGCTCACGAGGAGCTGCCCCAGCCAGCCCTTGTGCTATTGAGCTTGCCTGGCCTTGCTCACGAGGAGCTGCCCCAGCCAGCCTCTGTGCTATTGGGCTTGCCTGGCCCTGCTCACGAGGAGCTGCCTTAGCCAGCTTCTGCGCTGCCTGCTCAGCAATGCTGGGCGGGGTTACCCATCTCCTCCCCCAGAATGCCTGTGGCAGCTCCCCCTGGAGAGGCTTGGCTTCTAGCAACTCCTGAGCCAGGCTTCTAGCCATGGTGTGGCTCTGGGCTGCAGCGGCGGCGTCCTCTCCCTGCCAGGTAAGGGCTCTGCTTGGGTTGCTGCTGCTGCTGCTGGACCCACCTTCTCCCTGCTGTGTCCCTTTCCCTCCGGCCTGCTTAGCCCCCTCTCTTCCCCCTGGAGGGTGGGGCTGGCTGGTTTCTCCTTGCCCCCTCCACCCCTCTGAGGTACTGGCCTTTTGCCCCTTCCCCATGGAGTAGGTAGGTTCTGGCCCTGGTTGCCGGCTTGGGGGGTGGAGTTGCTGCCACCCTTTTGTCCCCTGCTGTTCCCTCTTGTCAAGTCTGGGGGCTGGGGCTCAGACCCCGGACACCCCCCCCCCCGCTTGGCTTTGAGTTGTGGGGGTCTGGCTCAGTCTCAAACATGCGGGACATATAGTCTGTGTCCACATGCCGTGCCCCCCGGCGGTATTTGATGGTAAATTGGAAGGGTAGAAGGGAGAGGTACCAGCGTAGCACCCTGGGGTTGTGCGCCTTCATGCGATGGAGCCACTGCAGGGGTGCATGGTCCGTCAGCAGTATAAAGGGGTTGTTGGCCAGGTAGTACTGCAGGGCCCCCAACGCCCACTTGACCGCTAGGGCCTCCCGCTCCACCGTGGCATAGCGCTTCTCGGCGGGCTGTAGCTTCCGACTCAGGAAGAGAATCGGGACGTCTGCTCCGTCACGTTCCTGGGTCAGCACAGCCCCGAGGCCGGTGTCCGAAGCGTCTGTGGCCAGTGTGAAGGGCCGGTCAAAGTCCGGGTTCCACAGGGCAGTGGCGTTAGAGAGGGCGGAACGCAGGTCTTTGAAAGCTGCCTCTAGTTCTGGGGTCCACCGGACTTGGTTGGGCAGCCCCTTCCTTAAGCTGTCCGTCAGGGGCGCCGCTCGGGAGGCAAAGTGGGGGATGAACCGCCCATAATACCCCAGCAGTCCTAGGAATCTCCGAACCTGCTTCTTGGTCTTGGGCTGTGGGGCGTCGGCTATTGAGGCCACCTCGTCCGGTGGTGGCCTGACTTGTCCTCCCCCGACCACGAAGCCCAGGTATTGGAGTTCCTGGAACCCCAGGTGGCTCTTTTTTGGGTTCGCCCTTAGCCCAGCTCGTTGGAGGGCCCTTAAGACGGCTTCCAGGTGTTGGAGGTGGGTGGGCCAGTCGGGGCTGAAGATAATAATATCATCAATGTATGCCATGGCGTACGCCCGGCACTCTCCCAGCACCTGGTCCACCAGCCGCTGAAAGGTGGCCGCCGCCCCATGCAGGCCAAACGGCATCTTCTTGAATTGGAAGAGGCCTTGGGGGGTGGCAAAGGCCGTCTTCTCCCGGTCCTCTAGCCGTACGGGCACCTGCCAGTAGCCCTTTGTTAAGTCCAGGGCTGACAGGTAGCGGGCGGACCCCAGGTGGTCCACCAGCACGTCTGCTCGGGGCATGGGGTAGGCGTCGAACTGGGCCACCTTATTCAGTTCGCGATAGTCAATGCAAAACCGGGTGGTCCCGTCTGGCTTGGGAACCAGGACTATCGGGCTCCTCCAGGCACTCCGTGAGGGTTCGATTACACCCAGCCGGAGCATCTCATTTGTCTCCTTCTCCACTGCCTCCCACCGCTTCCTGGGGATGGGGCGCCAGGTAGCCCGGGCTGTCTGCCCCGGGCTGGTTGGGATGGCATGTTGAATCAGGCTGGTGCTGCCTGGCCTGCGGGAGAAGACCCCGGGAACCCGTGCGCAGAGGTCTCGTAGCTGGGCCCGTTGAGCTGGATCAAGCTGGGGGTCCACCTTGGGCGCCTCAAACTCCGGGGCTTCAGAGGTCCACGGCAGCTCACTGTCAGGGAGCTCCAATGGGTCCTCAGCCATGCCACACTCCTCTTCGGGGCGCTCGTGCCACTGCTTCAGGAGGTTCACATGCAGGGTCTTCCGCCGACGTCGGCCGACCCCGCACTGGACTTCATAGGTAGTGGGGCCCAGCACCCTTCGAATCGGGTAGGGGCCCCTCCAAGCGTCCCCTCCCTCTCTGGGAAATACCGAGTGGTGCACCAGGACCTTCTCTCCAGCCTGGAAAGTCCTCATCCGTGCACCCCGGTCGTAGGCAGCTTTCTGCTTCGCCTGGGTGCGAGTCAGTCTGCGGTTCGCCTCGGCTTGGGACTGTTGCACCCGATCACGGAGCTGGCTCACGTACTCCTGTGGGGTGGGCGCAGGGTTGCTGGCCTGGGGCCCCCAGAGTTCTGTCAGCCGGGAGAGCATCCCTCGTGGCTTGCGCCCATATAGCAGCTCGAATGGGCTGAAGCCAGTGGAAGCCTGCGGGGTCTCCCTGAGGGCGAACATGAGCGGGTCGATGTACAGGTCCCACTGGTGAGGCTTGTCCCGTGTCATCTTCTTCAGGGCCTCCTTGACAGTCTGGTTCAGCCGCTCTGCCAAACCATCTGTTTGAGGGTGGTAAGCCGAGGTGAACACCTGCCGGATCCCCAAATTCCGGCAGAGTTGGCGCATGGCTGTGGCACGGAACGGGCCCCCTCGATCCGTCAGGATTTCATCTGGCAGCCCCACCATCGCGAAAAACTTGGACAGGGCCCGGACCATCCCCGGGGTCTGCATGGTTTTCAGCGGGATGACCTCGGGGAACCGCGTGGCATAGTCCACAATCACCAGGGCAAAGCGATGGCCCCGGGGTGTGCGTGGCAGCGGTCCAATGAAGTCCATCGCGATCCGTTGGAAGGGTGTCTCCATGACGGGTAGCGGGGAGAGGGGGGCCTTTGGTGGGCAGCGGGCTGCCACCCGCTGGCAGGTGGGACACGAGCGGCAGTGGGCCTTCACATCTGCATTCACGGAGGGCCAGAAGAACTGTTCAAGGATCTTCTTCAGGGTCTTGTGGTGCCCCAGATGCCCGGCCCACGCATGCTCATGGGCCGTGCGGAGGACTTCGGCCCGGTAGGCCGCCGGCACCAATAGCTGGCGGACCTCCCCCTGGCCACTTGGGGCACGAGCTAGGCGAACCCAAACCCCTCCTTGCTTCTCGATGCGAGGGAGCCGCTGGGACCTCCGTTCATCCCGCACCTGCTCCTCCTCACGAGCGGCTGTCTCTCGCAAGCGCTGCAAGGACTCATCTGCCCCTTGGGCATCGCGGAATGGGCGGTCTGCCGGGGGTCCCGTTGGGTCTTCAACCTGTGGTTCTGCCCCTGGTCTGACAGAGGGACCCTCGCCCGGGTCGTTGGCCTCCTCCACTTGCAGAGCGGTGGCAACTTGAGGGCCTGCCAATTCCCCTGCCGCCTCCAACAGCAGCCCGGCATTCCCGGGGGCGTCTCTTCCCAATTTCTCCGTTGCCTGCTTGAGGAGCCTGAAGAACCCTGGGGCGTCTCTTCCCAGCAGCACTGGCACGGGTAGGTGGGCTACCCGGGCAACTTCCATTTGGTGGCAGACCCCTAGGTACTCTATTGTGATTAGGGCCGTAGGGTACGGCTGGGTGCGGCCCATCACATCCGTCACTGGGATCCAGCGGTGCACTGGGGTGGCAGGGGGGAGAAGCTGGGGTTGAATTGCTGAGACTGCACTCCCAGAGTCCAATAGGGCTTGTAGGATCAGCCGGCCTATCCTCACGGTGGCGCATAGACTCTGCACCTGCTTGCCAGGCGGTGGGTTATTTTCCCAAACGAAGGCGCAAACCCTTGGCAAGGCCTCTGTGAGCGCGCCGGCTTGCATCTGCGGCTCTGCTGTCAGTGTTAGTTCCGCTGGAGCAGCTGGGTAGGCTGCCTCCAGCCTTCCCCACATCCTATCCTGGCGTTCATACAGCCACAGTCCGAGCTCCACTGGGGTGGCGGCCTTGGGAGGCCGCCCCTTGACTGGCGCCTGCGTCGGAACGTCTCTCCCCGTACGGGCCACCAACTTGTCAGGGCTTGCCGCAGCTGCCGCTGGGCGTGGCACTGGGCGGTCTGCTCCTGACGTCACAGGGGGGCCAGGGACTCTGCAGGACCCTGCTCTGTGGAAGGAGGGGCGGTATACCTCACCCAGACTCCCTCTCAGTCCACTCGCTGGCCTGCTCAACCTGGCCTGCTTACCCTCTGTGTCCTCCATCTCCTCCTTCCAGAACTCTCCTCCAAGCCTCCACCCTTGCATCCTACTGCTCTCACTCCACATCATCACTCCTCACTCACACCCACCATCGCAGAGCTCTTCCCAGCCACCCTTTATATTGTTTCCTTTCTCCACCCCGCCCTCCTTCCAGGCTTGTTCCCTCTCCTGACTGGGCCCAGCTGTGCATTCCTCCAGGTGTTTCCCTCCAACCACTAATCCCTCCTGGGCCCTTTTGCCATGCTGGCAGGGTGGGGTTGAGTGCGAGCCATCCCCAGCTGAGGGCTCCTTGGCCTTGCTCACGAGGAGCTGCCCCAGCCAGCCCTTGTGCTATTGGGCTTGCCTGGCCTTGCTCCCGAGGAGCTGCCCCAGCCAGCCTCTGAGCTACTGAGCTTGCCTGGCCCTGCTCACGAGGAGCTGCCCCAGCCAGCCCTTGTGCTATTGAGCTTGCCTGGCCTTGCTCACGAGGAGCTGCCCCAGCCAGCCTCTGTGCTATTGGGCTTGCCTGGCCCTGCTCACGAGGAGCTGCCTTAGCCAGCTTCTGCGCTGCCTGCTCAGCAATGCTGGGCGGGGTTACCCATCTCCTCCCCCAGAATGCCTGTGGCAGCCCCCCCTGGAGAGGCTTGGCTTCTAGCAACTCCTGAGCCAGGCTGCTGTCTTCTAGCCATGGTGTGGCTCTGGGCTGCAGCGGCGGCGTCCTCTCCCTGCCAGGTAAGGGCTCTGCTTGGGTTGCTGCTGCTGCTGCTGGACCCACCTTCTCCCTGCTGTGTCCCTTTCCCTCCGGCCTGCTTAGCCCCCTCTCTTCCCCCTGGAGGGTGGGGCTGGCTGGTTTCTCCTTGCCCCCTCCACCCCTCTGAGGTACTGGCCTTTTGCCCCTTCCCCATGGAGTAGGTAGGTTCTGGCCCTGGTTGCCGGCTTGGGGGGTGGAGTTGCTGCCACCCTTTTGTCCCCTGCTGTTCCCTCTTGTCAAGTCTGGGGGCTGGGGCTCAGACCCCGGACACATACCTCACAATTCTCAATTCAGAGAGGAGTTAGGCAAGGATGTCCGCTTTCCCCGTTCCTCTTCATAATGGCTATAGAACAATTAGCTCAACGCATTAGGAACTCTGGGAGGATAGAGGGATGTCAAATAGGCAAGGAAGAAATTAAATTAAATTTATTTGCAGATGACCTGATCATAGTAATATCTAATCCGGAAGAAGGAGTCAAAGAGACAAAAATTATATTAGAAGACTTTGAGTTAAACTCAGGATTAAAAGTTAATATGGCAAAATCAGAGATAATGTATATTAATGTGAGGATGGAAGAAAGAAAAGTGATACATAAATGGACAGGAATAGGTTTAGGGGTCAAGAAATTCAGATATTTAGGGATAGATATAGTTTAAAATGTTAATAAGATGGTAGAGAGGAATTATAATCGGACGTGGAACACAATATTGAAAGAAATGAGGAGGTGGGGCAAGAAGGCATTAAACATAACAGCTAGGATTAATATAGCAAAAATGTTCTGGACCCCAAAGTTATTATATTTGTTTCAAACGATACCTTTAGAAATCAATAGACAAAAAATTAACAGTTGGAATGCGAGAATAAAAGAATGGGTCTTTGGCAGTAAAAAAAGTAGGGTTTCTAGATATTTCATATATGCTCATAGATCTGACATGGGATGGGGTGTCCCAGAATTGGGAAATTATTATGAAGCATTTCAAATAAAAACATTAATGGAAATAGGGGAGAGAAGTGAACAAAAATGGGTTAGAATCGAGAATGAGGCAAATAAAGGGGTTGGAAGATTTGGAGTATTTACAGGAGGAAAGTCTAAATACAGTATGTTAGAACCGGGACCGAGAAAAACAGCATTAATGATTTGGAGGAAATGGCAACCGAAATGGTTAAAGGGAGTATCTAAACAAGTATTATTAGAGGCATTGGATGAGGAGGAGGAAGATGAGAGATGGTGGAGATTACTTAAACAGAAAGGGTACACTAGATTGGAAGATATACTATGCGGGCAGTCACTTAAACCATTACAAACATTACATGATGAAATAGGAAGGCAATATTGGTTGAAGCTAATAGGTCTACATAATAGACTTAAAAAGATAATCGAAAACATGACTCTGACGGTGGGGGAACCAATGGAGGAGTTATTAAAGGTGATGATAAACACAAAAAGAGGATTAGCAGTCAAGATATATAGAAGGATGATGTCTGATAATGATCGGACAAGAACCCTGCTTCAGGGGAAGTGGAGCGTAGAAATTAGTTTAGCGGATAGAAGGGTTGACAGACTTATAAAAGGTATACAGGAAATAAAAGTGTATAAATTCAGAGAGCTGGAATTGAAATTCTACACAAAGTGGTATAGAACTCCGGCTATATTAGCTAATATGTTCCCAAGACTAAGCTCAAACTGTTGGCACTGCAGAAACGGGAAAGGATGGTACTCCCATATGTGGTGGGAGTGTGCAGAAGTTAAAGCTTTTTGGGAGAAGGTAACAGAGCAACTTTATAAGTTCTTCGCAATAAGACCAAAGATAGACCTAGAATTGATATTAGGTAGTACTTTAGGTCATAAAGATATTAGAAAAGAAGGACAGGACTTATTTAAAGCAATGGTGCTAGCCGGTAAAGCAGTAATAGCATTTGGTTGGAAAGACAAAACTAAGTGGACGGAACTAAACTGGCAGGATTATTTATTTGAATACATTCAATCAGACATTATAGCCATAATTAATCAGGATGAGTCATGGGAATTAAGAATAGGAAAGATTAAGGAAAAATGGCATTTATATTTAAAAGGGGTCATGGAGGGTCAACAACGGGACGTTCGGTGGAAGTTCCTAAGCTTGTGCCCCTGGCTAGAAAGGATGAGTAGCTAAAGGGAGGGGGGGAGGGATAAGGTTATGGAAATACAGATGAATAACTTGAAAGGGAAATAGCCATCCAAAATACACTAAAACTCTCAACCCTCCCCGGCTATAGGATATAATACCTTCGGCGATGAATTAAGCAAGGAAGAAGAGGAAGGAGAATCAAGGAGGAATAGAAGAAGGAGAGGACTCAGAGACTAACTCCTTTTATCCGGATGTGAAGAAACAAGATAAATAGAAGAATGATTCTTACAAGGCATTTCTGCCAAAGATATAGAAACTGTATATGAACTTATGGAGAGGGGTGGGAGGGCAATGGGTATATATGTATGGGAATAAGGATGTTTTGAAGGAATGGAAATTAAAAAAAAAAGGAGGCTGCCTTAGAACAAAACCTGTTAGGGCACGTACAGAGTGATGGGCAGAGGAAATGAGTATTTACACCTTTTGTATTCTTCACTCTAGTGCTTTTTGGTTTTTTTAAAGGTGACAGTACTTATATATATGGTTGCACTGATATCCACCAATTCACCCCTCAGGACTTGGGGGAACCCACCAAAAGGTGCTGACACTGAGTACCAGTGAGTACTGCTCCCTCTCCAAAGCCCTGTCACTCAATCTGGTGTCTGACAAAGGGAACTTGACTCTCAAAACATTATACCATGGAAATTTCAGTGGTTTTTAAGGTGCTATTGGACTTGAATCTTGCTGTTCTACTGCAGACCAACACATCTATCCACCTGAAACTTGCTCAGTTTGTTGTTAAGACTATGTATGTGGACATTTTAATTTAAATAATTTTTTTTACTGTTTTAAATACTGGTAGTTGTTCTTCATGTCACACAGAGCTTCACACTATTTGAAAAGGGTACCAGGGAAAAGAGGCAGTCAGCTGGTAAATCACTAATTCCACAGGAGTGTGCAAGTGCAGTAAGATGTCCCAGTGGTACCCATAGTTGCTGAGTTGTGGGAAACACAAGTACTAGATGGAGCTTTAGAACACCAGCATGCAAAGGAAGGCTGGGAGTACTGACTCGCTTGGCAAGTAGTTCCTAAAACAGCCAGTTGGTGGCAGTGATACTGAAAGAGGGACAGAAAACCCACTCTGAGGGTTGGACAGGCTGGGAGAGCAGCATATTGCTCGGTGGAGACTTGGGTGGCTGCTGGTGCCTAGATGCCTCAGTGATACATAAATTACATGAAATAAACACTTAAGGCATTATATTTTTTTAAAAAAATCAATCATAAAGAATACAGGACATTAAATATAGGCTCAGTAATACAGTCTTAGACACCTCTGATATTTTAATTTAAATTCCTCACCAATATTATTCTTTTAATATGTTCTGGGCATGCAAATCTATTTATGAATGAGACTTTTGAAAACCACATTTAAATTAAGTGCATTAGCTGCTGTAGCTGCTGCCAAGGGAGCTTCTTCCATCAAGGGCTGGGCTTTCTTGTGCTCGGCCCCGCCCCTTGCTGCTCCAGCCTACAAAGGCTCCTGCCAAAGGTCTGCTTGCACTGCTGTTGCTGCTGCCAAGGGAGCTTCTTCCATCAAGGGCTGGGCTTTTCCATCTGCCCAACCATGCCCCTTGCCTGCTCCAGCCTACAAGGCTGCTGCTAGGGGACTGCTTGCACTGCTTGCCTTGCTTCTGTTCGTGGTTTTTATACCAATTGTGTTAGTTATTGTAGTCTATATGTATTGTTCATCTTGTTAATTTGGTAGGGTATTGGGTGTTTTATGCATGTTTGGTAGCTTAGTCGGTGATAGTTGGTGGATTGTTTGATTTTGGGAAGGTGGTGGATTAGCACTATGATCATTGGTGAGGAGGCCGGCTCAGAGTCAGGGATCCCAGTGATCTGGGGACATGGGAGGTACGGTGGTGGGAGCAGATTATGGAAGGGAAGGGCACTGAGACATGATAGGGCTCGATGCCCTTCCAATCTGCGTACCATCCCAAGATATACTCATTGTGGGGCTAGGATATTAAACCACTCTCCGACACTGGCGCTGTGCAATGCCAGGTCCATAAATAATAAGACCAAAACACTGCAAGATTATCTTGCAGCATTGAATGTGGACCTGGCTTGCGTGACCAAGACCTGGGTGAGGGAGGGCAAGATGGTCGCTCTGAAAAAACTAGCCCCCCCAGGTTATACAGTTCTCCACCAGTACCAGACAAGTGGTCGGGGGGGAGGTGTGGCTTTGCTCATTCTGGAGTCTTTCTCCTTCAGATCACTCCCCACCCAAAAAATTACTGGCATTGATTGTGTGGGCCTAGAGTTGGACACTGAGGAGAGGTTGGCAATATGTGTGGTATACCAACTGCCTGCTGCACCTGCATCTTCCCTGTCTGGTCTGTTGGAGGTGGTGGCCGGCTGGGCCTTGGAATTCGCGAGACTTTTGGTTCTCGGGGATTTCAACATCCATGCTGACGACGTCGCCTCCATGCAGGCCATGGACCTGGTGTCCTCCATGGTGGCCCTAGGACTCTCCCAGTTTGTTTCAGCTCCCACGCATCAAGCAGGTCACAAGCTGGATTTGATTTTGGGGGCGGGGATGATGGTGGTCCTGGATGCCTATGATGCAGTGCCACTTTGTTCTGAAGGCTTGTCTGAGTATGCTGTTCCTTTCCCGGGTGGGTGGTGAGCGGATTTACGCTCGCCCACGGAGACTTATGGATCCAATTGGTTTCCAGGTGGCTCTCCGGGATCCAATGCCCCCTGGCAATACATTAGATGAGCTGATGGATGATTGGCATGGCCAACTTTCCGAAGCCATTGACATTATTGCCCCCTGCCATCCTCTCTGAGCCCGCAAATGGGTAGCTCCTTGGTTCACTGAGGAGCTTCACCAGATGAAGCGGTCTCTGAGACTAGAGTGAGTGTGGAGGCGGGGGCGCGATGAAGAGGCAAGAACATCTTATGGGACGTTTATGAAAGCCTATGAGGTGGCAGTGAAAGCAGCAAAGAGGGATTTCTTTGCTGCTTCCATTGCGTCCGCTAGCTCACGCCCGGCTCAATTATTTCAAACAGTTCGGTCCTTGGTCTCCCTCTCTCAGGGAGACCGCCAAATTCTTAATTCGACTATTGGCTGCGAGGCTTTTGCGAGCTATTTTGCCAGTGAAATCTTGTCCCTGTGGCCTGCTGCACACTGTTGATACAGTAAGGGAACTGGAGACTCCTTGGCCGTCTTCTGGGTCTGTATTAGATCACTTCAGGCTGCTCTCCCGGGACGAAGTTGACAGGATCTTGCAGGGGATGAGGCCAACCACCTGTCCTCTGGACCCCTGCCCATCCTGGCTGGTGAAGGCCAGCTCGTAGGGGCTACGGGACCATTTGGAGGCCATTGTTAACATCTCCCTGAGCTCTGGGGTTTTCCCAGAGCATTAAAGGAGGTGGTGGTGCGGCCCCTCCTGAAAAAACCATCTTTGGACCCCACTGACCCATCCAGTTACCGCCCAGTGTCGAACCTCCCGTTCCTGGGCAAGGTGATTGAGCGGGCAGTGGCGGTACAACTGCAGGAATCAGTGAATGATGCTGTAATCCTGGACACATTCCAGTCCGATTTCTGTCCTGGCCATGGGATAGAGATGGCCTTGGTTGCCCTCACAGATGACCTTCGCAGGCATCTTTGCTCGAGTGATAAACATATATTAAAGATCCTGGACCCATTCCAGTCCGGCTTCCGTCCTGGCCATGGGACGGAGATGGCCTTGGTTGCCCTCACAGATGACCTTCGCAGAACTCTTTGCTCGAGCGATAAACATCTATTAAAGATCCCTGGCCCTAGGGAGGCCCACCTGGTGTTGACCAGGGCCAGGGCTTTTTCGGCCCTGAACCCAGCCTGGTGGAACACTCTGTCTTATGAGACCAGGGCCCGGCAGGACCTGTTAGCATTTTGCCGGGCCTGCAAGATGGAGCTGTTCTGTCAGGCATATGGTTGATGCTAGGCAGTGCCCCCCCTAGTGGGGGGTTAAACTATATGCCCTCCCGTTCAATGTCACCTCCTATCTCTCACATATTTTGCTGGAAAATGCTCTATAGATGTTGAAAGGTGAGCGTCTAACGTGCTGCTATGCTCTCTGTTTTTATACTTATATAGATGTAGTATATTTTAAAATGAATGATATGTACTATTTATGTTTTGAATGGTAATGTTGATTAATTGTGTAGTGTGTTTTTAAGCCTTGTTGTGATCCGCCCTGAGCCCACTGGTGCTGGGAGGGCGGGCTATAAATTGAATAAATTAAATTAAATTAAATTAAATCTGGATTGAGGCGGGTCGGTGCTGCTTGTGTTACTCGATCTCACAGCAGCGTTTGACATGGTCGACTATGACTTGTTGGCCAGCTGCCTTGCCAACGTGGGGATTGGGGGCAGCCTTACAGTGGCTGGTCTCCTTTCTCCAGGGTCGGGGACAGAGGGTGGCGCTCGGGGGAGATCTATCGCCCTGTCACCCTTTGGTGTACGGGGTTCCGCAAAGGGCAATACTCTGCCTGATGTTATTTAACATCTACATGCGCCCCCTCACCCAGTTGGTGCGGAGGTTTGGGCTGGGCTGTTATCAATACACAGATGACACTCAGCTTTTTCTGTTGATGGACGGCTGGCCAGACATGGCTCCGGACAGTCTGGCCAGAGCTCTGGAGGCTGTGACGGCATGGTTGAAACAGAGCAGGCTGAAACTGAGCCCGGTGAAGACGGAGGTCCTGCAGCTGGGATGGGGGCTGCCAGATGTTGGGATCCAGCTCTCTGTCCTGGATGGGACACCACTGGCAACTTTGCCAGTGGTGAAGGAGTCTGGGCATGCTCCTGGATGCCTCCCTGTCGATGGAGGCCCAGGTCACGGCAGTTGCCAAGTCTGCATTTTTCCACCTCTGTCAGATCAGGCAACTTGCCCCTTACCCCAGGACCTGGCTACAGTGACCTATGCAACGGTCACCTCCAGGCTAGATTACTGTAACTCACTCTACGCTGGGCTACCCCGGGCCTGATCTGGAAACTACAACTGGTCCAGAATGCAGCGGCGTGGGTCCTGACTGGTATATCCTACCAGTCACATATCACACCTGTCCTACACCAGCTGCACAGGCTTCCGGTTGAATTCCAAATCAAATTCAAGGTGTTGGTTCTTACCTTTAAAGCCCTGTGCAGGTTGGGACCGGCATATCTTCGGGACCGCCTCTCCCTGTATGTTCCCCGGAGACTGCTTTGATCAGCGGATAAATGTTTACTGGTGGTTCCCGGTCCTAAGGAAGCCTGTCTCACTTCAACCAGGGCCAGGGCCTTTTCAGTGCTAGCCCCAGCTTGGTGGAACACTCTGTCAGTGGAGTCTCAGGCCCAGCGGGACATATTATCGTTCCACCGGGCCTGTAAGACAGAGCTGTTCTGCCAGGCGTTCGGTGGTTGAAGGAGGTGGTGCCATGTCGGCCTCCCACCTTTGGGGTGGGAGGGTTCTCCCCACCATTGCACCTTAATGTATTTGGTTAATTTATTTTATTATTGTTTATTGTATGTTGATTTTAGAATTATAGTTTTCTTGTTTTTAATGATTTTAACTGTTGTTCACTGCCCAGAGCCCCTGAGGATGGGCGGTTTATAAACTGAAACAACAACAACAACAACAAAAGTAATTCAATGGGTTTGCAGACTTTTTAAACAATTAATTACTCAACATTTTTAAACATACAATATATATTTTGTTTTAAAGTTCTTAAGAATGGCCTTACCTATAATGAGTACCGGAAGTTTATTCAATAAAAGAAGACTTGTTAAGAAAGTGTACCGAATTGTATCAATGTTGGGAATAAATGCAAGGGGTACTGGTTTTGTTTCTTGATTTCCATCCATTTTATTATCAGAGTTAGATGAATCTGAAAGGTCTGCTGTCTCTAAATGTAAAAGAAAAAAATTAAAACCTTTGACAGTCTTGCTTTCCTAAACTGTATATACTTCATTTCTCCCCTAAATGAAGTGGAATTTGTGAAGCAATTTTCTCTAGAACTTTTTCTGTGTTCTCTTTTACAGGGCATTTTTTTTGCTGCTGCCACTATTAATTCTCTTGATTTGCAAACATTTACACTAACTGGAACAAGCAGACTGGAGAATGTGCCTTTTTCGAAGAACCTAACTTTAGGCATATAATTGATTTTAAAAAACCTCTTTATTATCAAATTTGAGTTTATAAGCTTAAATTCTGGGTGATGTAGAGCACCTTTAGGAAGTGATGTCATGACACTGACCACATAGTGCCCCCCTATGTCTCTGTCCTCAACCCTCTGGCCAGTTGCCAGCATGGCCTGGAAACCCTAATAAGACATGATATATTACACAATGCAGAAAAAGGTAGTACATAAGTATAAAACAATGCAGTGAGAGTAAAATACCACACAGAGCAAACAGATAATGCATGCCATACAGAGTAATATAGTCCACATTCCCACTCCCTTTATTTTATTTTATTTTATTTATAGTTCACTTTTTTCACTGAGACTTACTGTGAATAACACAATCAAAAAGAGTCCAGTAGCACCTTTAAGACTAACCAATTTTATTGTAGCATAAGTTTTCGAGAATCACGTTCTCTTCGTCAGATGCCTGATCAGAACTGGGCAGATACAGAAGAGGAGGGGGGAAGAGAGAGAGAGAGGAAAGAAGGGGACATAAATCACAAGGGGACAGAATGCAATTAGCGTGAAGGCAATCAAAACATTCCTTTGCTTGGAGATGTAAACATCTCCTTTTGGTGTGCAGTCAGTTTGCCGTATTAGTTTGTAGCAGTGAAAGTATCCAATTCCTATGTAGTATAAGCCTTCAATAACCACAGCTCTCCCTGCCAGCTGCATCTGACAAAGAGAACTGTGGTCCCCGAAAGCCCACACCAGGCGTCACTGGGCTCCCCCAGACCACGCCTCTGTAAAGGAAATCTGTTACCTGTGATAATGTGATAACCATTCATAGTCTCTATTCAGTCCCAGCTTGACAGAGTCAAATTTGCATATGAATTCCAATTCAGCAGCCTCCTGTTGGATTTTGTTTTTGAAAGGTTTCTGTTGAACCACAGCGACCTTTAAGTCTTTGGTGGAATGTCCTGGTAGATTGAAGTGTTCTCCCACTGGTTTTTGGACGTTTCCATTTCTAATGTCAGATTTGTGTCCATTTATTCTTTTGCGTAGAGGTTGGCTGGTTTGTCCAATGTACAGAGCAGAAGGACATTGTTGGCACATGAGGGCATATATCAGATTGGAGGATGAGCAGCTGTAAGAGCCAGAGACAGTGTAGTTGATGCCATTGGGTCCTGTAATTGTATTCCCTGGGTAGATATAGGGGCAGAGCTGGCATCTGGGTCTGTTGCAGGGTCTGGTACCTGTGCTGGTGACTCTGCTGGCCGATTCACGATTGTAAGTGAGAAGTCGTTTAAGATAGGGGGGCTGTCTGTAGGCAAGGAAAGGTCTTCCACCCAGGACTTCTGAGAGAGAGGTATCATTTTCCAGGATGGGTTGTAGCTCACTGATGATACATTGGATGGGTTTGAGCTGGGAGCTATAGGTGACAACCAGTGGTGTTCTGTTGTTAGTTCCTTTAGGTTTGTCCTGGAGCAGACTGTTTCTGGGTACTAGTCTGGCCCTGTTGATTTGTTTCTTCACTTCATTTGGTGGGTACTGTAGTCTCAAAAAAGCTTGTTGTAAATCTCTTAAGTGTGAGTCTCGGTCGAGAGCATTGGAGCAGATACGGTTGTAACGTAAGGCTTGGCTGTAGACAATAGACCGAGTGGTATGTTTAGGATGGAAGCTGGAGGCATGTAGATATGAGTATCGGTCTGTTGGTTTTCGGTATAAGGTGGTATTTATTCGCCCATTATGTAGTTGTACAGTGGTGTCCAGGAAGTGTACCTGTTGTGTAGAGTGGTCCAGGCTTAGGTTGATAGTAGGGTGAAAGTTATTGAAGTCCTGATGAAATCTCTCAAGGGCTTCCTTCCCATGGGTCCAAATGATGACGATGTCATCCAGGAATCTTAAGTATAGTAGTGGTTCCAGTGGATGGGAGCTGAGGAAGCGTTGCTCCAAGTCCGCCATGAATATGTTAGCATATTGTGGTGCCATGCGTGTGCCCATGGCTGTGCCATTAACCTGTAGATATAAGTTGTCACCAAATTTGAAGTAATTGTGAGTGAGTACGAAGTGACAAAGTTCAGTGGCGAGGTGTGCTGTGGTTTTGTCCGGGATAATATTCCGTATGGCTTGCAGTCCATCTGCATGTGGGATATTGGTGTACAGGGCCTCCACATCCATGGTTGCTAGGATGGTGTCATCTGGTAGGTTGTCAATGGACTGTATTTTCCTGAGGAAGTCAGTGGTGTCCCGTAAGTAGCTGCGTGTGTTGGTGGCATAGGGCCTGAGGATAGAGTCCATGTATCCCAAGACTCCTACTGTGTACTGCATTTTCCTGAAACAATCGGGCATCCTGAGTTACCTGGTTTGTGGATTTTGGGTAGTAGGTAGAATCTTCCTGGTCGTTAACTCAGGACGCCCGATTGACATCTTCATCATTTGGACACATGGGAAGGAAGCCCTTGAGAGATTTCATCAGGACTTCAATAACTTTCACCCTACTATCAACCTAAGCCTGGACCACTCTACACAACAGGTACACTTCCTGGACACCACTGTACAACTACATAATGGGCGAATAAATACCACCTTATACCGAAAACCAACAGACCGATACTCATATCTACATGCCTCCAGCTTCCACCCTAAACATACCACTCGGTCTATTGTCTACAGCCAAGCCTTACGTTACAACCGTATCTGTTCCAATGCTCTCGACCGAGACTCACACTTAAGAGATTCACAACAAGCATTTTTGAGACTACAGTACCCACCAAATGAAGTGAAGAAACAAATCAACAGGGCCAGACTAGTACCCAGAAACAGTCTGCTCCAGGACAAATCTAAAGGAACTAACAACAGAACACCACTGGTTGTCACCTATAGCTCCCAGCTCAAACCCATCCAACGTATCATCAGTGAGCTACAACCCATCCTGGAAAATGATACCTCTCTCTCAGAAGCCCTGGGTGGAAGACCTTTCCTTGCCTACAGACAGCCCCCCAACCTTAAACGACTTCTCACTTACAATCATGAATCGGCCAGCAGAGTCACCAGCACACGTACCAGGCCCTGCAACAGACCCAGATGCCAGCTCTGCCCCTATATCTACCCAGGGAATACAATTACAGGACCCAATGGCATCAACTACACTGTCTCTGGCTCTTACAGCTGCTCATCCTCCAATCTGATATATGCCCTCATGCGCCAACAATGTCCTTCTGCTCTGTACATTGGACAAACCAGCCAACCTCTACGCAAAAGAATAAATGGACACAAATCTGACATTAGAAATGGAAATGTCCAAAAACCAGTGGGAGAACACTTCAATCTACCAGGACATTCCACCAAAGACTTAAAGGTCGTTGTGGTTCAACAGAAACCTTTCAAAAACAAAATCCAACGGGAGGCTGCTGAATTGGAATTCATATGCAAATTTGACTCTGTCAAGCGGGGACTGAATAGAGACTATGAATGGTTATCACATTACCACAGGTAACAGATTTCCTTTACAGAGGCGTGGTCTGGGGGAGCCCAGTGACGCCTGGTGTGGGCTTTCGGGGACCACAGTTCTCTTTGTCAGATGCATCTGGCAGGGAGAGCTATGGTTATCGAAGGCTTATACTACATAGGAATTGGATGCTTTTACTGCTACAAACTAACACGGCAAACTGACTCCACACCAAAAGGAGATGTTTACATTTACTAGCAAAGGAATGTTTTGGTTGCCTCCCTGCTAATTGCATCCTGTCCCCTTCTGATATATGTCCCCTTCTCTCCCCTATCTCCCCTCCTCTTCTGTATTTGACCAGTTTGGATCATGCATCTGACGAAGAGAACGTGATTCTCGAAAGCTTATGCTACAATAAAATTGGTTAGTCTTAAAGGTGCTACTGGACTCTTTTTGATTTTGCTACTACAGACTAACACGGCTAACTCCTCTGGATCTGTGAATAACACAGTGTAAGTTAATACAATCAATGGCTGGGACAATTCAATAAACAATACAATAGAGTATAGATTGAAGAAATTTGAAATAAGCATAATTCTGAATACATTAAAGCTCCTTCCTGCAACATTCTGCTATAATATGTCTCTTTCTAAAAATGTTCTCCTGAACATTTCTGTTTTACAGTTTGAGGAATGTGCAAGCCTTTCTGATCTCCTCTGGCAGGCCATTCCAGAAGATGGGGGCCACAACAGAGAATGCATGCGTATGGGCAGTTGTTGATCTTGCCCAGTTGTTGAATGGCACCTGCAGAAGACCCTGCTCAAATGAATGAAGCTGTTATGGCAGAGCATAGGAGGAGAGGCAGCCCTGCAGATATGACAGTCCAAGGCCATGAAGAGCTTTGAATGTGATAGCCAATACCTTGAAGCGAGTCCAGTAATTAATGGGCAGCCAATGGAGTGATTGCAAAAATCCTTATTCATTATATAAAAAAGAGAAGAGTATCTATCCATTACATTTCAAAAAACTGCCATCCTATTGTTGTAGGAATTCTGTAGTTTGGATCGAGGCTGGGCCCAAACAGAACATGGAACCAGTCTGAGTCTTAAAGCACCTTCGTAAAGCTCTCTGCATATAAGTTTCATTCCATGTAAATTTCATTTCTTGAGAGCTGGCTGAAGGCCTTAGCACCCCCTGTGACATTAATCAGATAGAGTCATGAGTTAGATGTAAATTGGCAACTGGCCCCTTGGCCCATACATGTAAAACACAGAAGAACAGAAGAGGGAAACTTAAGGGGCATTATCTTATCTGCCAGAAGGAACAGGCAGACCCTGTCCATGACTGGTGAAGTGTACAAATTCCTTTCTTATTTACAGCTTTAGCCTATGTGAAAATCAAGACTAGACATGGGCACGAACTGCATTATGAACAGAAAAAACCCACAAACAGCCTAATCTGCTGTTCTGGAACAAGCTGTTCATGAGGCTCCATCCTAAACAAACAGGTGGTCGTTGCAAGCCTCATTCATTGCCTTTGGCAGCCATTTGGCAAGCCAGACAGTCCGGCACCTGCTGCAATCAATCCCCTTGGCAACTGGAGGCGGGGAAAGACTGAACTCTGTCTGAACTCCTTATGGCTTTCCTTCTGGCTTTAACCCTTCAAAGTACTTCCAGCAGAGAGTCCCGTTTTTGCCACTGTGAAGAGAAAATGACAACCAATGGGGAAACCCATAGATCATGCTTTTCCCAGGGTGCAATCTCTCTGAAACTTGGGGGGTCTTCAGAGGACAGTGAGGACTATGTCCCCTGCAAATTTGGTGGGTATTGGACATTGGGAAGGTCAGTTTGTGGGGTGTTTAAAGGGCCCTGCCTCTTGCACATAGCAGGAAATGGCCCTTTAAACTATCAGCTGGCAGATGGCAGGGAGGAATCCCCCCTGCCGCCTGCCAGCTGATAGTTTAAAGGGATCTCTAACCCTTTAAGTGGGTTTTAGGGGGGGTTAGTGGGTTTTGGGGGGGGGCTATGTGGGGGGTTGGGTGGGGAGGTTTCTGGCCCCCACGAACAATGAACAACAAACATGTCCGGGAACAGGTCATGTTCGTCCATGTTCGTTGTTTGTGGATGGCACCGAACGATGAACAGGGTGTTCGGGGGTTTTCCCCTGTTCATGCCCATGTCTAATCAAGTCAACTGTCTATCTTAAAAAATGTTTATACCATCCCCACGTCAGAAATACCTTAGAAGAACAAAGCCTACGTAATTGATGACTGCCAAAATATGCAGACTTTTGGGATTTTTCCCTATAAAAGATGTAGCCACAGAGAGCTCTTTTTTTAAAAAATAATTTTTTATTGGATGGGTTAACATACATTCTATCAATCATTTTACAACATAATTCCCCCATATATTGATATATGTAGCCCACCCCTCCCCCTCCCCCCTTTTCTATGTTGACTCCCAACAGCACTATGACTCCTTTATTTCTTATCGTTAACTCTATATTACTTTCATTTGTCCCTATAATTAAAGGCAAAATTCTAGCTTATTCTTTATCATTACATTTCTATAATTATCAATAGACTACTCTTATCCTATCAGATCCCCCTTAATGCCACCTAAATTTGATTTTAAATTTCCCCCATTCTATAAAAAATTTCACCTAAATTTATTTTCATAACTTCCTTATCAAACTATTCATTTCCACCATATACAACAGTTTAAATCCAGTCTTCAATCTATTACAATTTGTTTCTTTAACCAATTACATATAACTTTGCACTTTTGCTTTATCTTCAGTCCCTTAGATAGCACTTTTAACTTAGAACTAAAAACTTATTCCTTCAAATAATTCCATCTGTAGTTTCATTCTTATATTTCTATCTCTGCACATCTTTTACAAATAAATTTTACTTTTACATTTTTTTACTTAAATTTTGTTCTTATTTTCTTATCAATTAGTTCATTTAACTTTACAATTAGCATTTTCCAATTTGTTCATTCATCTTACATTGTCAATTTGTTCCTTTAACTTTACATTTTAAACATAAATTCAATCCCCTAGGTAGCTCTTGTAGCTTAAAGCTGAAAACTTAGTCCTTTAAGTAATTCCCGTTTGTAACTTGATTCTTGCACTTCTGCCTCTTTTCCGGGTTTCCTCTTCCACTTGAACAATATTGTCTCTTGGTAAATTCTTCTGTTATACATAACTGGAGTTGATTCTGTATTCCATGTTTATTGTTGGCTCTTCTGATTGCTTCTTTAAAAATTCTGCCAGAACTTCAATCATTTGTTCCTGCACACTCTGTGTTGTTTCCCCTAACATATCGTGAATTCCCAGCTTAATGCCTGTAGTTTTGTACTCAATTTCTACCACACAATCTTGAAAAGCTTGTTTTTCAGCTTTTAAGCTTGATGTCAAATTGGTGGTTTTTTGTTCCATCTCTTGAGCTATCTGCTTTGTTACTTGTAGCTCATTCTTCACCTCCTCTTCTGCTTTTAGTAAATCCTTTATATTTTTAATCAAACTTTGTTCCATTTTCTGCATAGATTGGCTCAATTCTTCATAGCCCTCTGTAACTTTTTTTCCCAGCGATTCTATAGCCGTTCCTATGGCAACCTGCCATTCCTTCTCTACTTTCTTCATGCTTCTACACTAGATTCTTCCCCATCCTAGATATCCTTTTTATCTTTTATTTTGAAAATCCAGACTACTTTAATCTCACCAGATATCGGGCGTAGAGTCTCTATGGTAACTTGCTTCATCCTTTTCCCTTCCGGAATGGTGGGTATCCACTTCCTTTTGTCCGCTCGTTGCTATATCTCGCGTTTTTCCTTTGTTTTCCTTCCGAGGTCTTCTTTGCTGTTTCCACTTCCTTCTTGCTCTCCATGTTAAGCCTCTCTAGGCAGTGTCACTCGTTGTTCTCCTTGCATTCTAGCCTCTTGTGATGTTTGCTCCGCAGCTTCTCAACCTCCTCCCCTTTTCTCACTGCCAGTTATCTCTTCCAAAATCGCAGGTATGCATAAACAAAAATTAATTTCACTTCTTTTACGCTTTATAGTCTATTGAATTCCACTTTTTCCTTCAAAATGCCTTGCTCCTTACTTGTTCTATCAGCTTAGTCCACAATTTTAACTTTTAGTTAAATTTCTCTTCTCATTTCAAGTCCGAAAGCAAGATAAGGATCTTTTACCTCAATTTGTTCCCTTTGGGTCTTTCGTGCTGTTTCTTTCATTTCAAGTTGGCCAAATCTGGTTCTGAAGCTTGGTTTCTGGCGACCTTATGCCAAACAAATGACTCAAAGAGTACTGCAGAGATTTTAGCTCGTCCTTCTCCGAGGGGACCTCAAGGCAATGAGGGAAATCCTTTATCCAGAACCTCCCCCACCACCGAGATCTCTCACTCCCCGGGTCTCGTAGCGTTCTAGCTCCTCTTCTACCTGTAGAGGAGTGGCAGCAGATGATCTAGGCACCTGGCCTGCCCAAACAGTCACTCTTGATGATCTAGCTCCCTGGACCATGTCAGGTCTCCATTAGCCAAACCGGAAGTCCCCTCTGAGCCACAGAGGGCTCTTCACTGCTCACTGGCAGGATACAGAGATCTGTTAGATCCTGTGCCTGGCAGCGGGTAGTCCAAGAGCACTCTTGTTGGGTTGGGGAAGGGTATATGAATACAGATACAGATATATATGTATTGTCTTGTTACTGTATTATTGCATGCTTTTTTGAATTACTTTATCTATCTCTGACTAAGTAGTGAAACAGCAAAAAGAAGGAGAGAGAGGCACAGAATAACCTAAGCCAAACAATGTATCAACCGTGCCTGACTAAGCAGTAGGCTGCTTAGTTAGTCAGACACGGTTGATACATTGTTTGGCTTAAGTAGTGAAACAGTCAAGGGCAGAAGAGCCTGGATACAGGGTTTTGTCCTGCTACATTGTATCTCTTGTTTTCTTTAAATAAATTACCAGTCTTGGTTAAGATCTTGTCTGTACAAAGGTGCCTTTCTCTATTAGAGACTCAGAACAGCGTCAGGGAAAGCTAGGCTAGGTTCATCTATACAGCCTTGGTGAGGGGCTGCCCCAGAACAAAGAACCAAGATGGCAATGGGGACCCATGGAGAGGGGGTCCCCCCTCAAATATTCTCACAACACCTATCACAGTAAAGGATCCAGATCTATTTATATTCATGGGAACATATCTACCAGCTCTATTAGATCTGGATGGAACTCTTGCAAGAGCCTTTTGGTACAAGCTGAACAACAAGACCCAAAAGGTCTTGGCTATTAGCTTGAGACTCTGAGTTAGCTAGCCAAGTAGATCTATGACCAGCCCAGAAGTTAGAATTGGATTGTATATTTTTGTTGTTTGGATATCTGTCCAAATTATAATTTTGTTTCTCTTTGTAAGTCACTTGAATTGCTAGTGGTGAGAAGCCCAGGTCCAAGGCTGACCAGGGGCCCCAGTTTGTGGCCTGCATAAACCTACTGCAGTAGGTTGAAAGGTGCAGGCTATTGTGGCTGCCATTATCAGGAGCCCAGTGGTCCTGCTGGACTGGGCAGCGCAACAGCCTGTGTTCCAGGCACCCAGCCAGCCAATCAGCAGCAGGCTGGCTGTGTCCCCATTGGGAGGGTTTCCCACTGGCTGGCCACAAGGGTGCAGTTATACTCTGGAAAATTTTGTTGGTCTTTTAGGTGCTACATGTCTCAATATTATCCTAATAATTTGGTAATACTCTGTTGCACTTGAACCAAAATCCACTTGTGATACAGGCTTCCTTGAAACTTGTTCTTGTTTCACCTAAAGTTTTGTGAATACCTATATAGCTATCTTGTTGCTAATGTAAGAAGTTTTAGAAAGTCTCTTGCATGTACAGTTGCATTACTTAGGGATGCCCAAATGCCTGGTCCTTCTGCCTTCAAAAGATCCATGCCAGAATGTTCAGCACCCAATTTGAGATACAGTTGTTTTCTGCATGGCCATTTTATAGTGTTTCAGAATCTACTCTGCTTCCCATGTTCTCCAGAGTTCCACATGTGCAAGGGAGTCATGGGAATCAGAAACAGATTTTGTCCATCTTTTCCCCATCCCCCCCCCCCATGCACATTCCAGAATTTTTAAAAGCCACCTCCCAGTCACTGCTGGCATGTGTTATGTGCATGCAGAATCAAAAACTTCCGTTCCCCCCTCTTGCCCCCCTCTTCTTTTTCTGAGGAGCTGATTGGTCTGTCTGCCAGCAGTCACTCCCACCCTCCTTAGCTCTCTGAATTCCTTTCTGCCATTTTTATCAGTAAAGCGAGGTAAGGGTCATAAAACTGCTTCTCCATTTAAAAAATAATAATAATAAGGCTGTTTCTCTGTTTGCTTCCTTCTTCCCAGGTATGCATGAACTGTTTTTTTTTTTCAAAAATAGGAATGAGTTGTAACACTACTGCTCATTCATCCTGGCTTTAAAAACCAGGAAAGGGTTAAATGGCTGCTTTCCCCTTCTTTCCTTGGTAGTATGAGCAGACTCTCTTTTTTTTCCAGATCTAGGAATTTGTTGTAACTAGGGGTGTGCAGGGATTTCTGAAGTGGGAAAAAGAATCAGAAATAAGCGATTTCTGAAATAAGCTTATTTCACCCGATTCCCTCCTCCCCCTCCCATTGGGTGAAATAAGCAGGGGCAGGACTTCCTGTGCTTCAGCTGGCCCACGGGGGATCTCCCTGTGGGCCAGCTGAAGTTTAAAGAGCCCTTTCTACGCTTCGGTTGGACTGGGGGGGGATCCCCCTGCAGGCCATCTGAAGTTTAAAGGGCTCTTTCCCTGCCGCACAAGTGGCAGGGAAAGGGCCCTTTCTGCACTTCAGCTGGCCTGGAGGAATCCCCCCATGGACCAACTGCAGTTCAAAGGGACCTTTCCCTGCCAATTCACAGCGTATGAATCAGCTCTTAACAAAGAAGAATTGTATACTTAATAGAAACACTGAAGACTCATGTAATTAACTTCAATTAAAACTAAGGAACATTACTGTAATGCGTTGAAGTACCTTTCTTTCATTAAATATTCTGTACCAATACACAGCCAGTTTATTCATTTATATACAACATTTATATCCTACCTGTATATGTACTTGAGGTAGCTTGCCATTTTGAAAATGATTATGATATAATACAAAACACTATTTTCAGTGTGTTTCTGAACACCAAATTTGCTAAGCAAAAGTATCTTTCTCGGAATATAAAAGTAGATTTACAATAATATAAGATAAACAGCAGCTATTCTTACGTTGCTGAATAAGAAACTGTGTAGAAGGAATTAATTCTCCCCATGTTACGAACTCTCCTGTTTGCAGATCCACAAAGTAATCAAAAGGAGTTCTGTCTCCTGATGGAAACTGAATATCTGGACATTAGAAAGAAAGAGTGTTTAATATATAAAAATAGAATCACAGAAAAGTAATAATGCAAAAGGATTCTGGTGTAGAGGATACATGTGCTCAGCATATAATCTGATATAGTTTGGTCATGCAATATCCTGTCACATAATTCCCATATAGAGCAAAAATAAGTAAAGGCTTAAACAGATACGATGACAAGAGTTTTTTTTTTAAAAAAAACTACAATAATCAGAAACAAGAGCCCCAAATTTAGGGCTGTGGTATGTAGAACTTTTTTTAAAAAAAATCCACCTTTTCCCTCCTGCATCTTTCCCACAATATCAGTCCTCACCCTCTCCCTACTTTCAGATCATAAAACTGTGAAGGGCTGCCAAATAACCTGGTTGACTAGGGTTTATCTGGGTATGTGACCCACTACTCATTTGAACTATTCACTGACCCAGAAGCCTACCTTTCATTTTTTTAAAAAGCTAATCTCTAGACCTTCCATGTAGAACTATAACTGAGGATGAAATTAGCTCCACAAATCCATGTAATGACATTTGAACATAATTATGGGGCAGATTTTTTTCATGCATTAAAATGGAATAGAGGAGAATAAAGTAAGCTGCTTTGGATTCCCACTGTGGACATAAATGAAATAATAAATATAGCTGAAAATAGGGAGGGGGGAATAACAGGAAGTGAGGGGAGGAGAAAAGGGAGCAGGAGAAATTGAAGATAGTGGCATTGCCAGGAGGAAGGAAAGAGAAAATAGTGTGCAGAAGGAGAAACAGGAGAAAATAAGATCCCCTTTTGCAAATCCTAGTAGGTTTCCCACTGTGCAATTGGGCCTGTCCCAACAGCAGGAATTGAGCAACTAGGCGATCTCTAGGTAGTAGCTGGAGATCTCCCAGATTTTCAATTATCTCCAAGCAACAGAGACCAGTTCCCCTGGAGAAAATGGTGGCTCTGAAGGGTGAACTCTATAGCATTACACCCCACTGAGGCCCCTCCCCTCCTCAAACCCCACCCTCTCCAGGTTCCACCCTCAAACCTCCAGGAATTTCCCAACTTGGACCTGGCAACCCTAGGGGAAGCTGAAAATAGGGAGCTAATAAAGGTTAGTTTGCTGATGGGTGGGGGAAAAGGAAGCAGAAAAAGGGGAGAGGCTATGGGGGCTTTCAGGGAACACACAGAGGAAGCAGTAGGGGATAGGAATATTAAATACCCCCACCCCACAAGTCCTTATCAGTCCCATGCTTGTTCATATCTCTTTTCCACTGGTCACAATGGTAGCAGCAGGCTGGTGGTTAGGTCCTACTGGCCTACTAGTTCATGTGTACTGGCTAATTAGGTTAAAAAAAATTAAAATTCTCAGGTGGGCCACATTCCAGGGTCAGGCTGCATTTGGCTCATGAACTACATGTTAGATGTCTTAGGAGTTTGACTGTTCCAACTCTAGTCAGTGTTTACAATTAATTCTGTATAAATTATAATACAATATATACCATTACATATTGTGAAAAGAACCGAATATTATAACTTACTAGCAGGAGGTTGACTTTCAAATATATCACGAACGAGGTAATTGAAGTCACGAGTTAGATTTGCAAGGTCATCATTGGTAGTGTTTATACCAATTAGAGTTTCACCCTCGTGTTCATCTTCTCGTTTTAAAACTCCTCCAACAGCCCAAGTAAATGCAAATATGAAAAGCCTTCCTAACAATATGAATAGTTTACTTGGTTGCTTCTGCCAAAACCATGACTGCTCTCCACTGAAATTAATGAGAAAAGAAATGTAGTGCTCTGAACTCCATCGAGGAAAGTAAAAAATGTGATATATCACTTGTATGCTGACCTATAGCTGGGAGCAAGGTGTCACTGGAGACACCACCATCCTAAATAATGTCCAATTGCACCTCTGAATTCTCAACTTTCATTTTTAGAAGTACATGGCTAACCTTTTTAATTTGAGAGATACAAGGTGAAAATATGCAAACAGTTTTTCCTGATTACTTGGAAAGGAATGGGGGAGGGATAGCGGCAAGAGAGCTGGATATGGGTCAGTTAATTCCTTCCTAACCAAAATCATCCTCATCTGCTGTGTTCCATCACAGTTTCTCCCTGGGTCCTTTGCTTCTTTCCTTTTTGTTTCTGTCCTCTTTACTGTCTACAATGTTAAGTTGAAAATGTTGAGAAGAAAACTGGAGTAAAATTTATACAAAGGCATGAGACTTTGACATTTAAAGGCTTCCTCTTTGCCAGAGGCAGAGCTGTGTTGGCTGAGCTGGAAGAAAAAGCACAGGAGTGGGCTGCTGTAGAGGTGAGTGTTTTTCCTTACCTCTCCTAAGCTGCCAGGGTAATAATTGACTGAGGCTTGCTGTGTGTGTAGTGTGTGTGTGTCAAGAGGGGTTGAAAGGGTGCTTTTGACCTGAGAGTGAGTGGTGAGCTTAGCTTGCAAAGACACTTTTTTTCTCCCCATTTCTCCCTGTCTGTAGTGTGGCTAATTGAGAAGGGCCTGTCTGCTTGGGAGTAGAGGTGGCACGGACAGGATAACAGTCCTAACTTCCCCATGGATTTCCTTTGTTCGTTGTTTGGGAACACGTGGGCTGTGGGCGCAGGTTTTTTTATGAATGCGATGAACTTTGGGGCGTTCTGTCCATCTGTCCGTTGGCCGGTTATGCCAGGATTCCTGCTGTTGCCGCTCAATCAATTTCCTAGGCAACAGTGTGGAGTCACCTTCCCTGTTTGGAACACACCAATCTCAGCCCAGGAAACCTTGATTGGCAGCTCTATCAGCCAAACAGAGAGCACCTACTATTCTTCAGCATTTCCTATATAAGAGAAAGCGCAGAGCATGGCTTCAGTTTGCGGGTGGGAGCGCGAGTTAGCAACTGCTTGATGCGAGTTTTTCTTTTGCATTGCACGTTGCGAGAGAGGCTTGTGCCTTAGCAAGGGGCTTTGGGGCTTTGGTTGCAAGAGGGCTACTCTTCCCTTCATTCCTGTTTAATTTTTTTCGCCTTTCCATTCTTGATTGAGCCCTTTTTTAAAATCCCTTATCGTGCTATCAGGTAACTCTAATTTCTTTCCCCTTTTAAATCCCTCAGTTCTTGGGCTTCAGTTCTTGTTTTTGGGTTCCTGGTGTGTTCTATTGCTCTTTGACTCCACCGACTCACAGACCTGCAATGGGTGCAAGGCAGCTTATGGAGCTCTTTGCTTGAGTTCTTCCTTTCTTTTCACTTTCCCCCCCCCTTTCTTTCCTGGCTTTTGAGGTGCCCGGGGGGCTGCTATTGGGCTCTGTGAAACACTCACTCTCTGACAACCAGCAATACGCGTTGGGGGCTCTTTGCTTCAGTTCTTTCAAAAATCAAAACCTTTCTCTCCCCAAATACTGAGTGCCTCTTGGGGTGCTTTCCTGCCTGGCTTTTGAGGTGCACGGGGGACTGCTACTGGGGTCTGTGAAACTCCCACTCTCTGGCGACTGGCAGCATGCTTTGGGGGCTCTTTGCTTGAGTTCTTTCAAAGCCTTTCTCTCCCCAAATACTGAATGCCTCTTGGGGTACTTTCCTGCCTGGCTTTTGAGGTGCAAGGGGGATGCTATTGGGCTCTGTGAAACACGCACTCTCTGATGACTGGCAGCACACTTTGGGGGCTCTTTGCTTGAGTTCTTTGAATGTCTTTCTTGAGTGGCTTTTGGGGTGCATTTTCCCCTCTCTTCTGGGGTGCAGATGGGTGCCACTGGGGTCTGCCCTAGCCTGCACCAAGCTTTTGGGGCTCTGTGCTTCATTTAAAATCCTTACTTGTTTCTCATCATAGCACCATGAGGGTTGGAATGAGGAATAAGAATGGTTGTGGTGGGAAGAATTGCAAAGGTTGTCCTGGGTGCCCATCAGTGCCCAGTACCAGTGGTACCAGGGACAGGGAGACCTTGGAGGCAGCGCCTCGTTCTACAGATTCACTTTTGGGGATCAAGGAAGAGGCAGGAGAACTCTTAGCATTGCCAGTGGAATGTCAGCTGCTAACACTCTCTGTGGAGGGATCTCCACAGCTGCTTCTTATTGCCACTTCTTATTCCTTCTCTTCTTCTCATGTCGTGTCTGTCTTATCATGACACCATCCAACCTCCTCTTTTCTCCCACCCACCAAGTTGGTGAGGTGGGTTTCAGTTGACCAGAGGTGGGAAGGGTAGTTGTTCCTTATCAGCACCTGACACAGCGTTCTGAGGAAGTTGACCTTTATGAAGGGCATAGTCCTTCACCAACCAAGCAGGCACCTTCCCAACCAGCACACCACGTCAGAGAGGTGGGTTCCAGGCAAGCTCCTTTCAATGGGTGCGCTGCCCATCACAATCGTGTTTTTCAGGAAGATGCATACTAGTCCCTCTGTGCTAGGCACTCCCTCATTGTCTCTGGCCCTCCCTCCATTGCTTCGTGGCAATGGAGGTTGGGGAATGCTTTGGTCACGTCCTCCAAGTCGGTGAGGTGGGTTCCTCATGCTGTTTTGGGCTGGCAACTGTACCCCAGGATTTCCCAGTCTCCACATTAGTGGGCTTCACCTTCTTTTGGGCACCTTTCCTGTGAGTTCATGGCTAGTGTCTGCGTGTGGCAGGGTAGGACTCTGTCCCCATGCCCCTACTCTCAGGGCCACCCACTGGCTATGGGTCCAATCTCTCTGGGTTCCTCTGCCGAAGGCTCACCTCGTTATTTGCCACCTTATCATCCTTTTTTTTTTGTGAAGTTATCCTGCCAGCTAGGGCCAGTTCTCTGTGTGTGGTGGTGCAGAGCTCCCATGCAAAGGGGAGTTATGTTTCTGTCCCATCTGCTCACTTAAAGTCCCATATCCATGGGATTTGGTATGTCACCCCCCAATGGGGGGAAGGGGTTCAGTCAGTTCCACCATGGCTGGTAGCTGGGTGATGTCTCGGGCTGCATCCTTCCAGTCTCTAATGGGACCGTCTGTCTCCTCTGCGCCGGCGGGAAAGGGTTTTGTTGGTGCCGCTGCAGTTGAGCACAAGGGACAGTGTTGCACATAGAATTGTGCAGTATAGCAGGAACTCCAACCCTATCATGGTACCTTGTATATCCCTCCCCCTGACTAAGGGGGAATAGGTTCCATCGTCACCACCACAACCAGCAGGTGGATGATCTCCATGACCACCATGCCTCCTCTGCATGAGGGATGGTTTTGGACATGAAATTTCACAACACTGAGATCCCGCCAATCCATGAAACCTACAGTTTCCTGTGCACTGGGGGTGGGCCGGGATGGGGTTCCATCCTTGCTGCCATAGCCAGACCATAGGTTTTGCCGGTGGCTTCATCCTTCATGGCCCCCATGTGTAGGTTGTGCATGATCCCCCAGCAATGGACATGGTCCTCCACTCACTTGAGCAATCCTCTACATCCTGCACATGCAGGCCTTATGTTGTTGACCTGCTTCTGCCACCACATCCGCGAGGTGGGTTCAGTAGGTCCCTGTTGGTCTCAGTGTGGGGCCCTTTCTTTGTGTCATTGGCGACCATCCTGCTCCTGTGAGCGCAAAGGCCCCTCCGAGTGGGGAGGCCACTTCCACTCCCTTCCCCCAGCCATGGGGACTTAGAATAGCCTTCCCCCAGGTGTGGGGAAGGCGGCTGTGGCAACTGCACATCCTTCCTTTGCCAACGCCACCACATTCGGTGAAGTGGGTGTCGTCGGTGACCGTCCTGCTCCTGCGAGCAAAGAGGCCCCTCTGAGTTGGGAGGCTGCTTCTGCTCCCTTCCCCCAGCCATGCGGAAGGGGGCCACGGCAAGCACATGAGCTTCCTTTGTTGATGGTGCCTCGTTCAGGGAAGTGGATGTCATTGGCGACCGTCCTCCTCCTGCGAGGACAGAGGCCTCTCTGAGTGGGGAGGCCACTTCCACTCCCTTCCCCCAGATGTGAGGACTTAGAATAGCGTTCCCCCAGGTGTGGGGAAGGCGGCCGTGTCAACCGCATGTCCTTCCTTCACCGACGCCACCACGTTCGGTGAAGTGGATGTTGTCAGAGACCATCCTGCTCCTGCGAGCACTAAGAGGAAAGGCTGTTTCCAGCAGACTCCAGGGCACATGCAAGGAGGGGTGAGGCCACAATCAAAAGACACCTCTGCAATGTGGTCCAAGGGAAGGGGGCCCCCGCAGGGATGGGGTGTCCACCACTGACACCCGCCTCTCCAACATGGTGGCTGCCCTCTGCTTGCCCGCTCAACCCACCCTGTCCCTGGGAAGGGGGCCCCCGCATGGAGGGGGCAGCCACCAACACCTGCCTTTCCAACATGGCGGCTGCCCTCTGCCTGCCCGCTCAACCCAACCTGTCCCTGGGAAGAGGGCCCCCGCATGGGGGGGCGGCCACCAACACCTGCCTTTCCAACATGGCAGCCGCCCTCTGCCTGCCCACTCAACGCACCCTGTCCCCAGGAAGGGGGCTAGTCAGCAAATGCCTGTTTATACTTCAAAATATTAAAAGGAATTCAAATCACAATCTGAAGACATAACTAGCTTAAATTTATGTGTATCAGCCAGGTTTCTCATTTGAATGTTGGGAGACCTGGGCTGCTGATCTGTTCTTTAAAAACAACCTGTACATAAATAATTTTTAGTTTTATAAAACTCCTGCTTCAATGATGTCAGTTATTCCTCACCACAAAACTTATCTCATGGCAGAGAACCCAAAACCTTTACATTCACTACTATAAGAACATCTATTAAAGTTTTCAAAACAAAGCTAGAAAAGCTTGGAAGCATACAAAAAGTAGTGGATCCTCCTTTTTCCTAGCAAACTTTGGTGTCCCTCATATAAGAGAATATTAAGTAATATAATCAGACATTTTAACTAATAACATTTTTTCTGGCTATACTAATATCTAATTGTCTTTGTTAGCAAAATAATTTTAAAATTGTGTCATAGCTTTTTGACAATCCATTATATATCCTTATTGCTTACTTACTTTTTTGATGGTTCCATTCCAGAGAATACTGTGGTTTCAAAAAATTGAGAAGAATTGATCTGATTCACAAATGAAGTAGTCAAGGAATTGTATCTTCTTTTACCACCTTAAAAATAACAGAATTGATGTACACATTTGGCCCCCTCATGAAATAACAAATGAAAATTATAGTTGTCAATTATTATTCGATATTTTAACTACTTTAAAATAATGTTTTTAATTTTTGTTCTAACCTACTTCAAAACACTAACTGTAGTAAAACACTAGGTTGACCCCTCTTGAATACACAACTTAATGTAATGAGAGAATGTCAGTGAAACTGAGAGCAATACCATCAAGAGCGCAAGCTTGATCAAGAATCTAAACTCCCAGAGGAGTCACTGAAGGCAGAATTGTCAAAGCTGAGACACCAGACTAAAATGTATCCACCTTCTTCAGGAATCAACAATCATATCAACAGAAGAGAATTGACTGTTCCAATGGTGATGGGAGTGGAGGAATTCTTGAAAGATAGTTACTGGGCAGCAGCAGTGGTGGAGTGAGACACTGGCAGAGGATCTTTTACAGAAAATGGCACTGTCACTTCAGCTAACCCTGATTTGTGGTGAAGTGACAACCTACAAATGAAATAAAATGAGAATCTAGTGGTGAAGTGAGAACATACAAATAAGTAGGTTCTAAAACATCAAGCCTGAATTCTTCCTAGAAGCTAAAAAGACAAAAATGAGGCTATAGTACTTTGGTCATATCCTGAGAAGACAAAACTCTCTGGAAAAGCCAATAATGCTAGAAAAATATAGCAATGAAGTAGATGAAACTTAAGAACAAATGTAAAATATGAGTGTCCAGGGCTGGACTTGGTGAACCCCCAGGACATAGCCCCCTTGGAACCAGACCTTCAACGTTCTTGCCCCCACCCAATGACCCAGGTACTCACCCTGCGGCCCTGGGGGACCCACAGAGCCAGCAGCCATCCAGGAAGCTGCAGAGGTGACAGAAGAAGCCATAGATGCCAAGGCAGCAGCTATCGCCCTGAGAAGCCAGCAGGAAGAGGCAGGCAGCAACCCCGTGGTCCTAGCAACTACCAACTCCTGGGCCAGGACCAAGTGCCCAAGGAATACCAGCAGACAGAAGGAGAGGAGCCAGTGGGAAGGGAGAGGGCAACAGGCCAAGCCAGCTCAGACTGAGGGGTCAAGTAACAGGGGGGCAGTCCACAAGGCAGCACTACAGGAACAGGACCCAGCAGGCAGTTGGCGCCAAGAGGCAGGGAGCCCTGTGCAGAGCGACTCACCAGCTCCAGGCCAACCTGGGAACAGGCAAGGATGGGGCCAGCCAACATGCAGCACAGGGCAACAGTAAGTGTAGCCCAGGTAACTGTCATGTTATTGGGGGGGGGGCGGAGTTTGGGAGTGGTGAGGATATAAGAGAGGAAGTCCACAACAAGCCAGTGAGGAGTGAGTGGATGGTCAAGGTGCTCAAAGATCAGAGCTATCCCAAGAGAGCAACAGGGGAAGACAGGGTGATGCTAACCCACCCCACTCTCTTTCTGAGGCTTGGAACTCCCAGGGCAACCTTCCTGAGCCATCACTGCGATGGCTGAAGGGGCAAAGAGCGACCCAGAGTGAAAGGAGCCGCACAATGAACTATTTAAATATCATTTCTTTTCAGAAATACAGTTTACAAGTCACAAATATAAACAGTCTATGTATGTATTATGTGCCATCAAGTTGCCTCCAACCTATGGCGACCCTATGAATGAAAGACATCCAAAAAGTCCTATCATTAACAGACTTGCTCAGATCTTGCAAACTGGAAGTCATAGCTTCCTTTACTGAGTCAAGCCATCTCATTTTAGATCTTTCTCTTTCCCTACTTTCTTCCACTTTTTCCAGCATTATTGACTTTTCCAGAGAGTCTTATCCTTTCATGATATGACCAAAGTAGGATAGCTTCTAGGGAGCTTCTAGGGAGAATTCAGGGTTGATTTAATCTAGAAACTCCTTATGTGTCTTTTTGGCCATCCATGGTATCTGCAAAATTCTCCTCCAGCACATTTCAAATGAATCAGTTTTCTTCCTGTCAGCTTTCTTCATTCTCCAACTTTCACATCCATACATAGTAATGGGGAATACCATAGTTTGGATTATCTTGATCTTGGTCCCCAAAGAGACATCCTTATCTCAACTTTAAAATTGTGTAATTCCTCAGTAGTCATTACTTTTATCTTCTTGATGTTCAGATGTAATTCTGCTTTGGCACTTTCTCCTTTAACCTTCATCAGTAGTCGATTCAAGTTGTCACTATTTCCTGCCAGTAATATGGTGTCATTTGCATATCTCAAACTGCTAATGTTCCTTCCACCAATTTTCACTCCACCTTCTTCTGAATCCAATCCAACTTTTGTTGTGATATGCTCTGCATAGAGGTTAAACAGGTAGGAAGATAATATGCATCCTTATCAGACACCCTTGCCAATTAGAAACCATTCTGTTTTCCTATATTATATCCTAACAGTAGCCCCCTGTCCACAGTACAGGTAGCACATCAGAACAATCAGATGTTGTGGCACCCTCATTTCTTTTAACACTATGCATAGCTTTTCATGATCCACACAGTCAAAAGCTTTGCTGTAATCTATAAAACATAGGCTGATTTTCTTCTGAAATTCCCTGGTATGTTCCATTAGCCTTCATAAATTTGCAATGTGATCTCTAGTATCTCTTCCTTTCTTGAATCCAGTTTGAACATCTGACATTTCTCAATCCATATACAGTAAGTGTCTTTGCTGTAGAATTTTGAGTATCACTTTGCTTGCATGAAAATTCATGTGATAGTCCGATAGTTGCTGCACTCTTTGGCATCCCTCTTTTTTTGGAATTGGAATGTAGATTGAGCATTACCAGTCTGTGGGCCATTATTTTGTCTCTCATATTTGTTGATAGATTCTTGTTAAGATTCTGATAGGCTTAAGTTTCTCTAGCTTGAAATAAGCTCTACTAGTATGCCATCTAATCCAGGTGCTTTGTTACTCCCAATTGCTTTGAGTGCAGCTTTTACTTCACTTTCTAAGATTTCTAGGTTTTTGTCAAAAGATTCCTCTCTGAAGGTATCTCTCATCCTTCCATCTCTTCTGTATAGTTCTTCAGTGTATTGTTTCCATCTTTCCTTTATTTTGTCCTGATCAGATACTGTATTTCTGTGTTGATCTTTCAGCATCCTGAGCCATGGCTTGAATTTCCCTTTGATTTCCCTGATCTTGTGGAACAGATCTCTTGTTCTTCCTTTTTTGGTTGTTCTCTATTTCTTTGCACGGTTATTATAACAGATTTCTTCATCTCTGTGTGCAAGTTGCTGAAAAGCTGTATTTAGAATTCTGACTCTATTTCTTCTCTGGATCTGTGATTCCTGGATCAGTGACTCCTCTGGATCTGTGACTCTATTCCTGTCACCTTTTGTTTCTTGTCAGTCTTTAGCAATTTTAAGAGTTTCTTCAGTCATCCATTTAGGCTTCTCCTTTCTTTTGGCTACAGGAGTAGTCTTTGCACATTCTACCTTAATAATATCTCTGGTTTCAGCCCATAGTTCTTCTGGTACACAATCCATTAAATTTAGCATTGTAAATCTGTTCTTTACATGGTCTATAAATTCATCAGGAATATTATCTATACTTTGGCACTATGATTCTTTTAGTGTTCCTCTTCAATTTTATTCTAATTTTTGATATTAGCAATTCATATCTGTATCACAATCAGCTCCTGGTCTTGTTTTAGCAGAGAGAATAGAGCTTCTCCATCTTCTGCTTCCAATTATGTAATCTATTTGGATCCTGTATTAGTCACCCAGTGATTTCCACGTATAAATCGTGTTTTTGGTTGTCTGATGCATGTGTTAGCAATGAACAGATTGTTGGCTTCACAAAATTCTGAGTTCTCCTGCTTCATTTCATGATCTTAGTCCAAATTTTCCAATTATGTTTGATTCTGGTTTGTCTCCTACTTTTGTGTTCCAATAACCTAAGATTATCAGCATATCTTGTTTAGATGTATGACCAATTTCTTCTTGGACACTTGTACAAATGTTTTTGATTTCTTTCTCCTCAGCATCTGTGGTTGGGGCATAAACTTGAATGATGATTGTGTTAACAGGCCCGCCATGAATTCTGATTGATATTAAACGGTCTGTCTTTGCATTGTAGCTCTTGATTGCTTGTACTATGACTCACCTCACTATTGGAGCAACACCATTTCCTTTGGGTTCATCAGTTTTGCAGTAAAACACTTCGTGGTTTTCTGACTGGAAATGTCCTGTATCAGTCCACATTAGTTCAGTCATATACAGGATTGCAATGTTTAAATGGTCTATTTCTTGTTTTACAATTTCTAGCTTACCTAGCTTCATACTTCTCACATTCCATATTCTTATGTGTGTTGCACAGCTTTGGACATTTCTTTTGCAACCATTCACATCAACTAGACATCCTTTCAGCTTTAATCCAGTCCCATCATTAAGAATAGTGCTATTCTTACTGGACCTCTGCTCTTCCCAGTAGCCAACTGAGTGCCATCTGACCTGGGGGTCCTGTCTTACAGCGCTATATATTCTTTCATTTTGGTTTATCTCATCATAGGGTTTTCAATGTAAGAGATAAGCAGAAGTGGTTTACCAGTGCCTTCTTTTGCACAGTACTAACCAGGATTAGCTGAAGTGATTCTGCCATTGTCTGTGAAAGATCCTTCACTAGTGTCACGTTCCACTATTGATGCTGCCCAGTAGCTAGCCATCAAGAATTCCTCTGCTTCCATCACCATTGGAATAGTCAATTCTCTTCAGCTGATGTGACTGTAGATCCCTGAAGAGGGTGGATGCATCTTCATCTGGTATTTCAGCTTTGACCATTCTGACTTGAGTGACTCTTCCAGGAGTCTAGACTCTTGACCAAGCCTGAGCTCCTGATGGTGCTGCTCTCAGCTTCACACTCAAACCCCCTCACCACATTAAGGTGTGTATTCAAGAGGGGGAAACAATCTATAGTGTTGAGAAAGTCCAAAAGACTTGATTTCCCAAAGATCCACAGCTCAGTGAACAGGCTTTTGTCTATTTAATGTGGGACAAAATTCATGAGAGCCTTTCCCCAGGGATATCTCTGCTATGAGTGCCATGTTCTGCAATGTCATACTTCCCAGGTGTGTGTGAATCCAATCCAGACTGGTACCACAGCACTCAGGAAGTGCTAACTTAGAACTCTCTCCAGTGTTTTTTCCTAACATTAAATGATGTTCTGCCCTTCAGGAAAAGGATCCAAAGAGGAGATGTGTATGTATGAGAGACATCAAGTGAATTACATTTATGGGGAAAGAAATCTGACACAGAGAATGGAATGTAGAATCTGTGACATCTGAGTTCAAATTCTAGTTTATCTAATTTGGCAATGTATGCATTTTTTAAACAGTCTTAGCCTAAGTTCCTATTTTTGTTCTTTGAGAATAAAAATTACCTACTTTAAACTTGCTTAACAATGTTACCATAATACATGTTTTTTTTTAAAAAAAGAACAGGTGGGAGGCTTGCTTGGTGCTGAATTTACTAACTTTTAGGCACCAAGTAAAGATATTTTTATTTTCCAAAACTAATTCCCACCCTAAGGAGTTTTCTCTGTTGTCCTGCATTAATTTTCCAGGTTTTAGGAGGTTTTACCGTCTTTCTGCTGTACTTTTAAGATTATTAACCAAGTGTTTTCATTTTATTTAGAATATGCCACCTTTCCACTCAAAAAAAGATCTCCAAGGTGTTGAACAATGCATATTAAAACATTAAAATACCATTTAAAATACATATATAAATACAGTAAAAACATATAGACATATAAACAACAACCACACACAACCAAGGAAGAGGGCCAATACGAGTTTACCAAATCAAACAAAATAGTCTTCACTTAATGGCGGAAGACAATGAGAGAGGGAGACAGGAGAATCTTCCTGAGGAGAGAGCTCCAAAGTTTTGGTGCCACAACTGAGAAGGTGTTTTCTTGGGTTGCCACCCGCTGTTAGCAGTCATATCCTCCCTCACACTGAAAGAACTGCTTATGAATATGGACATAACATAAGCATTTCCCCCCATGTGCTTCAAGTACCAGACAAGCTGCCTGGCTAAGCAGAATGGTTCCCAACTCCAGCTGGAGACGGAAAAATGTCAGTCATGAGGCAAGAATGACCATCAGCCCCACACCCTGGAGAGGTGCAATGATTTAAGACAAAAGCTGTGTTCCAGAAGCTCCTGCTTTATCTCATCTTCACCCAAATCTCCCCTCATCCAACTTCCCAATTTGGGCTATTCAAGGTCCTGATAAGCCCTTCCCATCCAAATATCATGGGTCATCAATCACTATTTTTACTTAGTTTCTCCCAGATATACACAATCATACCTTTTCCAATTTTATTGTCTCACCTCTGGAGATAGCCATTAAGCTATTGCTTTGGGGGCAGAGACATCAGTTTTGCTCCAGGATACATTTTGCTCTATAATTGGACTTCCCAGCCATATGCTGTGTGTGTGTTCTGAACCCATACACGCACCCTCAGATAGGTCTGAGTCTTCCCCTCTCCGTGAAACGCTGGTCATCTTTGCTGCTGCCTCCATGAAACCTTCTTCTTCAAGACTGGAAACTATAGCCTTCCCTCTATTTCTCTCCCTCTTCCTCACTGATTTTCTAGTTAGCTCACTCTGTGTGTGTGTGTTGTGTCTCATGTGATTGCCCTCTTGTTGCTACTTTAGTAAAAACCATTCCAAGGGTTCATTTGGAGAGGGAACGCACTGGAACGGCTGAAAAGAGATCACATTGGTTTTGGACCCACCCATGTGATTCCTTTTCCTCCCCGCTGCTTCCCCACTGCCCATGTCTTTAGCAGCAGGCAGAGGCGGAGGTAGCAGCAGCAACACCACCACCACCACCCCATCACCACCTCCTAGATTCCCTGGTAGGAGACAAGGGTGGGGGGTGGCTGCATGGAGGGGGGCGGCCGTGTGGCCCGTCCTCCAGGCCTGCAAGCGATGAGGGCTCTCCAGAGGAGGGTAAGCTGCTTTGAGTTCATTCTGCTTTATTTTCAGGAAATACCTGGAGATTTTTGGGGAAAGGGGCCTGAGGGGTGGGTGCTGCCTTCTGACACACTTCCGGTGATGTCAGTGGGTGTGGCATATGCAAATCAGTTATGCCAATGACACACTTCCAATGATGGCAGGGGGTGTGGCATATGATGAGATATGCTAACGAGTTATGCTGAGTTCCTGCAGGTTTTTTTCTACGAAATGACCCCTGACCATTCCTATTGAACATCCGACTGTTTATTAGAGAGTCCTCTAAGGGAACAATCCTGGTATACATCGGTGGATATCCTGCTGGTTACCCCCTCTCGCTGTGTCTTACTGTATGCTAATTCACCCAACCCTCAAGGAGACCCCCACCTATTTGGGTAACACCGTCTAGCCTCAGATGACAGGGGCACCCAAAGCAAGGTCTCTGAAGATGACTGAAGGTGATAGGGTGTGGATATGATTAATTCAGGAAGACCCTTTGTCAGTGCATATATCTGGGGTGTGGGGCTGCTAACCAGTCTTGCCTATGACTCAAGCAGTGTTTTGTTTTTTTGTTATTGAAATTGCTTCATAGATGGGGAATGCGGTGAAAATATTTTATAAAATAACATTGCCATCCTATGTAGAGTTACTCCAATCTAAGCCCATTGAAGGGATCCTTCTGTTTTGAGGGGCAGGGTTAGAAATCAAGCACATTAATAAACCAAAAATCCAAACAGAATATTTGTGGCACCTTTAAGAGTTACAGATTTATGGATTTATGGCACAAGAGTCCACATTCTGGTCTACAAAAGTACAGGGCACAATGAAGTGCCAAAGAACTTTTTAAAATTTATTTTTGCTACAACAAACTAACACTGCCATTCTCACATCGCCTCCCACCTACCCACCTTGGAAACAGTACACTGTCTATTAACCTTGGTATATATGTAGTACATAATATAAATTATACATTACTCTTAGAATGAATTTACTTACTGAATTGTAATCCTTTACTTGCTTTAATTATGTTAATAAATGAACCAAGAATTTTGCAAAGATTCATTACAACACCCATCGGATGTACAGGAAATATCTGCATTTTCTTATTTTTATCCAAAAACTCTAGCCCTTTTTTCATACTTAATTGAAATAAACATTGAAGGTACTCCATATCACTTTCTGATATTACTGCAGAAATGCCTTCTAACCATGTCTTGACATATGGCTCCCATCCCAGATCAGCTGGGTCCTGTTAACAAATAAACAGATATTCAGACATTTATTCTACTTGTTTACACACTTTTTGTCTTGATGTTATTCTTAATATATGTAAGTTCCTGCAGTTTCTGAGCATGAATATACAGTAAAAGCTTTTTATCCAACACTCACAGGGAATGCCGGTTGCCAGTTAATCAAATGCAGAGGATACTGAAGCTTATTGTTGTGCCCTGTACCCTCTACCTGGAGGAAAATGTGGAGACCAAAACGTGTCCCATGAAGACAGTTAAGTCTTTCTCTCTTCCTCTTGCAGGCCTTTCCCTTGAACCATGGAGACATCCTATGTAGCAGGCAGACAAGCAGGCCAGTTGCTCAGGAGCTTTCCAACACAGCTGACTTCCAATAACTCAAGGTAGGCTTGAAAGGGACAGTGGCACCCATAGATGATGCCAGCTGCCAGTGGCAGTTATCATAAGTCCAAGAAACAGCTAGAAGCATTGAGCCAGCTGGCCAGAAAAGTGGGGATGAAAAGTGTGCACCTGAAGATGTGGGGGTTATGGTGGCTAGGAAGGAGGAAGCTTGAAGATCAGTGCCAGGTATAAGAAGCCCACTAATGTTGAGAGGTATCTGGCTGGAGAGGCAGGAGTGGGGCATACACATACATGAAGACACAGAGAAATGGTGGCTGGGGTGGAGGGGCTTGCCCTCAGGGCAAAGCTGGTTAACGGGCAGTGCAATCCTAACAGGGGTAGGGAAAGTGAATAGGAACTGAACTAAGGCTTGCGATGACGCAACTGGCTCTTATGTGCACGTAAATAGCCTTCCATCGGCGGTGGCACGAGGCGCTGTACCACTGGTGGGCTGGCACCGGCGCAAGCAAGAGGCAGCCGGGTGGAGGCGGAGAAGCGGCATAGAGCCCCGTGTTGGCACAGGAAGGGGCGGGGAGGAGGGCGGGCCGGAGTTAGTTTGCTCCCTAAGCCCTTCCAGAAGCAGGAACGCCCACAGCGGCGCAAAAGAGCTACACCACGAAAGAAGGAGTAGCCCATAGGCACCCATTGAACGACGAAAACTCGGCCCCCTCTCCAAGTGCCCTGCCCCCATGGCCTGAAGGAGCATAGGATGGGAACTATCCTGGGGACCAATCAGCGTGTGCCCCCGGTGTGGACGCGCCCTCCTCCCCGCACCCAATCACCCACAAAAGCACCCTATAAAACTTCCGGCCAGCACCGTCCACACTCTTCAGGTAAGTGAGCACATGGCAGGAAGATCTGCCTGTTTGCTGTGTGCCGTGGCCACTTTGAACAGGAGGCGGGGGAGAGGGTGCTCACGGTGGCAGGCACTGAGTGCACTTTGGGGACTTTGTGAGAAAAGTTGGAGAACTGTGCACTCGCTGAAGGGAAGAAGGGCAAAGTCCAGAATGTCTGGCTAACTAACAGCAGCCACTCCTGTTTCTTTGCAGGTGTCTGGACTCTGGAGTTCCAGCTCGGTAAGGAGCGAGGGAGCGCTGACAGGTAAGGAGGAGATGGGGCAATGATGAACCTGTCCCACTGATTAGTACTAACCGCCCCATCCCCTGAACCCATCTGACCACTAACCTCTTCAGGTGAGGCTCGGCAGGGGAAGGGGCAGTTGCCCCGAAAACTACTCTTGACCAGGTGTTTGTAACTACCAGCTCGTTTCCTCCCTTAAAGGTAAAAGCACCCCAAGGCAGAATGCATCCTCGCCAGATGGTCTCGCATCAGCTAATCGCTGCCGCTCTCTACTATGTGCATCTTCTCAGATGTTGGAGCGTGGGGTTTGCCTCGGCTGTGGACCGAGGCAAAGCCCACATGTGTGTCTTTTTCTTGCAGGCACGTCCCGAGCATGTCCGCTCCTCCCCGCCCCACCCCCCAACCCTCTGTGAGTGACATGCGGAGTTGAAAAACAACAAACTTCTGTGTTTGCATGCCTGACTTTGTCCTTAGCCCCTTCCCCAACACCCCCATCACACATTTCCACTCCCACATCCCTACAAATGTATCAAACAGACCCCATTCAGCCTCCCCGCCCCCTTCCTCCCCCAATGTAACATCAGGCAGAGGGGTGGGAACTGAACCATGGCCCATATATGTCTGCGGGGGGGGGCACCGAGGACTTTCATTCTCTGATAGGATGAGTGAGTGGCATCTGATAAGCCAGGAAGATGGGGTGCAGGTGGAAAGCTGCTGCCAGGGGGTGGGGGTTGTGTTTGCAGAGGAAGGGATGGACTTGGCATGGGGAGGGTCTCTCAGTTCACTCTGGGGGGGCATCTCCCCAGTACTGGGACATGGCTGTCAAGGTCTGGCCCCTGCTCTTGCTTTGTAGAGATGCAGTGATGTGTTCCCATTGCGCGGCAGCAAGTCTGAATGCGCGTATCATTCCCCTCATTTCCAAATGGCTTCCTGGCCTCCCACATGGTTCCCAATGGGCATTTCTGTCACTCATTGGCGGCCCCGCCTCCCCCCCCACCTGCTTCTCCGGAACCTGGGGACTGATTAGGGTTGCCGGTCTCCAGGTGGTAGCTGGAGATCTCCTGGAAGTACAACTGCTCTCTAGGCAACAGAGATCAGCTCCCTACTGTCTGGCCCTACTTTTCAGGGGGGGGGAACCTTTTTCTTTTGGTGGTGGCAGTGGAAGTGGGTATGTGCAGGCGCACTGAGCTGCGGCTACCGGCCTGGCCCTCATCAGAAATGGGGGATGGACGGGCAAGGGGGGTGTTCGATCGGGACCTTCACTGTCACCTCTGCCCCCTCCCTGGCAGGGATGCCTGCCCTCTGACAGGAGCCTATTGACGGCGGTGGCAGCAGCAGGGATCGCAGCCTCCCCATTGGCTGCGCCGCCGCTGTTCTCTCGCCTGGATGTGAGGGGCAGGGTGTGGTCATTGGCTGGTGTGAGCGGGGTTGTTTTGTACATACAATGACTTTTAAACATGATTAATTATCTAGCACGTTAAATACTACTTTATTTTTAGCAAATCATTTATTGACTTTTGTTTGTGATACAATTGCAAAAAAGGCTGAGCACTTTCATGAATTTATGTGTAAGCCTGAAAGAATAAGCATATTAATAACCTCACTTTCTATTTGAGGAACAAGGCACTGAGTCCTTGCTCATGAGAAAAGCTCACTTTCCATAAGGCCCATAATCTCATTAAAGAATAAAAATTGAGAATTATTCACATTTTGCAATGCATGATTATGGAATGATGATAGTTACTGAAATTAAGATCTGCTTACAGAAGGCAAGAACACAGCTATAATAATGTAATTCAAGCCAATCTGTCTCCCCCAAGTTCTTTTTGTTGGAAGTGTAACAAGAGGATCTTGGAGGAGGCAATTTTACCCAATTTTTCATCCATGACATTCTGTCCATGAGGCTCTCTCTCTGTCTATGAGGCTCAGCTGCTTTGCAGTGAAGCAGCTGAGCCTTGGTGATCCATCTCCAGAGGTGAACTGAACTGCCCTGTCCAGCGGATTTTTACATCTCAAATGGAACACCTGGAGGGTGCCGGTTAGCTGGGGTTTAACTCTTTGTGGTTGCTGTTGTCAGTAACAACTGACGGAGAGTATCTGATGGTATACCTGGAGCCAGGACGGAGGCAGAGGCTAATGGCCGACAAGCTGGGAATGCTGGAATTGTGTAGTGAGACTTTCAATCTTCTTGCTGCTTGAGACGTGATCTATAATTGCCTCTGAACTGTGAGTTTAATTGCCAAGAACAGCCAAAGGTAAGGGCTTTTTAACATCATTACTCAAAAGAGAGTTAAAAAAGGGAAAGGGGGAGTGGCATTTCCCCTCCCCTTTTTGGAGCGGCTTTTGACTGTATAAAGGCATGTATTGTTTTTCTTTTTTTCTGTGTTTCCCCTTTTATGGAGTGATTTTTAACTGGAAATAGAAGGTTTATTCAGAAGACTTATACTTGGTGTTCTTTTTTTCTTTTCTTTTTTGCTTCGTTGGTTTTTTTCCTGGACTCTTTTCTTTTTAAACTTAAACTTTCTTTTGGAAATTGGGGACCCATGGAGCCCTTTCCTATGGGATGTGTTAGATTGCCTGGAATGCTAAACATTCGAACTGTTACTATATTTGTAGACTTTGGGAGGAATCCTATTTCTTCTTGCCTTTGTTCCTTTGGTTGGAGTAGAAAAAGATTGTGACTGTGAGAAGACTAAGAGAAGACCGTGAGAAAACTGGAGACTAAATGCTTCTATTTTTGGACGAGAAATATTGTGGAGAGAAGACTTTCAGTTTGTGATCTTATACTGCCATCTACTGGACATTTTATAAATTAGTAGTAATATTAAATTATCTCTGTTCTTGTATAGAGTTGTGATGGATGGGGGAGATACATGGGTTTAGGGGAAAAGAAACGATGGTTTGAGTTTTAGGTATTGAATAATTGAAAGAGTGGTTAAATAAGAATTAAGAATTTAAAGTAATTGAGGATAGGCTTGTGGAAAACAATTTTTTGAAGATATAAGGTGTTATTTAGAGGGACAATGAGTAAGCAAGGGAAAAAATTAGGTTCTACTTTTCCAGGTTCGCCCTCCCCGGCACAATCTAAATCCACCACTTTAATGACTCAGGAAACAGAGACAGACCCTCAAAAGAGTCTACAAATTATGTTGCAGGCAGGGATGGACAAAATTAATACTACATTAACTCAGGTGGCAGAACAAATGAAGAATTTAAACACGGAAGTGGCACAACTTAGAGAGAAAATGAATGATTTCCAGGCACAACTGGCGGAAAATAAGCATATAACTCAAGATATGGCTGACCAAATTCAAACAGTAGATACAAAATGTGAGAAAGCCTGGCAGAAAGCAGAAGTGGCCTCTCAACATGATATTACTTGGAACTCCTTAATGGGATTAGAAATGGAAAGAGCTGCACTTATGATAAGATGCCAAAATATAACAGAGTATAGGGAGAAAGATTTGAGGATGGAACTTACAGAAGCTCTTGCTGAATTCTTGGAAGAGGAACCAGTGGAGATGGACAAAGAAATTGATTTAATATACAGAGTTAACTCATTGTATGCAAAGAAAATAAGGTGCCAAGAGAAGTTCATACTAAATTCACAAGACGTACAACTAGAGATCGTATTCTGAGAATGCTTCATGATAAACCACTCAAGATTGGAGACAAGGAGATAAGAGTGCTGAAAGAAATTCCATGGAAGGTACAACAGAAAAGAAAGGAATATATACCTTTAACAACTAAATTAAATGAAGATTCAATCACCTTTCAATGGTTAACCCCTGAAGGAGTTATTTTCCAGTTTGAAGGACAGAGATTTAAAACTGACTCAACATACAAGATGGAGAACTTCAAGGAAAGATATGGGAGGAGACAAGCAAACAGACAGTAAGAAAAAGAGATCAAAAGAGGAAGACAGCACAGAGGAAGATGGAGGAACCTCGACACAAGATTACTCAACAGCATCAGAGGAAGAGGAAGGATCCTCAAAGACTAAAACCCCAAGTCACAAACCGAAACCGATGAGAGTGACAAGACGAAATAAAGATGATAGTAACAAAGAAAGAATATAATGGAGGGGAAACCTATAAAAATCTTCTCAACCAACATTAATGGATTAAACTCACCAGAAAAAGAAAGAAAACTTTTAAACAATTAAAATTTTTAAATGAGGATGTTACCTGCCTGCAAGAAACCCATATAAGAAAGAAAGACCAGCACTATTTGCAATGTAAAAAACTTGGCAATACTTTCTCTACTGCAGATTTGATCAAGAAAAGAGGCATAGTAGCCTACAATAAAAAAGAATTGAAACCAACTTTGATATATTCGGCGGAAGATGGCAGACTACTACTGGTCAAGATCTTTATTGGAGAGAAGACGACTTTACTAGCAACGATATATGCGCCAAATGACTGTCAGGAAAATTTTTTATCCTAATCTGAATGAAATCTTGACAAAGTTTGATTATATGGATATATGTTTAATAGGGGACTTTAATGTGGTATTTGACCAAGTTTTGGATAGGAAAACAACAAAGAAATCTAAGAATTCTAAAGGGCTTCTCCCAAGATCCTTTCTCAGATTGGCGGAAGAATATAAATTAATCGACGAATATAAATTGAGAGCAAGGAATCCAACAGGAAGAGACTACACGTTTTATTCAGACTGTCATAAGTCTTGGTCCAGAATAGATATGTGTTGGATCTCCACAGGCCTAGTACAAAAAGTTAGAGATATTGATATACTTCCCAGAATGTACGCGGACCATAAACCCTTATTATTGAAAATAGCGGAAACAACAAAGAAATTTAGACGAAAGCTGAATACACAACTACTGAAGAATAAAAAATTTCTACAAGATGTTAAAGAGGAAATGAAACATTACTTCCAACAAAATATAAACCCTGAAACACACATGAATATTGTCTGGGACGCAAGTAAAGCATATTTTTTAGAGGATTGGCGATAAGATATGCAGCAAAACAAAGAAGGGAGAAGCAACAACGATATACGGAAATAATGGGAAACTAGGGAAAAAAGGAAAAAGATTTTTAAAAGGATCCTTTGAATGTAAATTTAAAAAGCAAAATTAAAGCTTTACAGAATCAAGTTAACTTACTATCGATGGAAGAAATTGCACAAAACATTAAGTTTGCCAAACAAAACCATTTTGAACATGCAAATAAATCAGGGAGATGGTTAGCTTATAAGCTTAGAAAGGAAAAAGAAAAGAGGCTTATTCAGTGCTTGTATGATGATACAAAGAGAGAAAAGACACGAAAAGATGAAATAAAAAGGTGGTGATTTTTTATAAGCAATTATATAGAAAAGAGGAAATTTCAGTAGAAACCCAAAAGCAGTACCTACAAAATCAAGAGCTACCTAAATTATCAAAGGAGAAAAGAAAATGGCTGAATGATCCGTTCACAGTGATGGAAATAGTGGAGGCAATACAGAAACAAAATAATGAGAAAACCCCTGGACCAGATGGACTCCCAGCAGAATACTATAAAGCATTAGAAGATGTCATTATCTTACCATACAAAAATATGATTACCACAGCACTAGAGGGAACAGCTTTGCCTGAATCATGGATGGAGGCAACGATTTCTTCAATACACAAAGAAGGAACAGATGTGAAGGAGATCAAGAATTACAGACCTATCTCCCTGCTCAACTGTGATTATAAAATATTTGCTACAATATTAGCTACAAGATTAAAAAAAGTATTACCTGGTATAATACATCCGGATCAGACAGGTTTTCTCCCCAAAAGACAACTGAGAAATAATATTAGAATTGCCTTAAATTTATTGGTGGTATTTAACACCGGATAGACTGGCAAAAATGTATAAAAACATGTCAAATAAGTGTTGGAAATGTGGGAAACATACAGGAACATTTTTTTCATATGTGGTGGTCCTGTAAAGAGGTGTTTAGATTTTGGATAATGGTGCACACATTGTTGCAAACTATTCTACAGACTTCAATTCTCTTCAAACCAGAGACATTTTTGCTAAACTGTATGCCAGATATGAACAAAGAACAGAAGTACTTCACAATTCATGTAGTAACAGCGGCCAGAATTTTATTAGCGTTTTATTGGAAACGTCAAATAATACCTCTGCAAGAGGAATTAATAACGAAGATAATGGAAATCGTGGAAATGGATTAAATTAGCTACACTAATGAAAGGACAAATAGAAGAAGACTTTTTTGTTTTATGGACTCCCTTCTACAACTGGATTAAAGATAAATATAGAGACTAAAATGTAATAAATATATAAAGGCAATATTGTAATGAACGATCAGTAACCACAGTTGAATATTCGTCAGGATAAAGTAGGAGGTATGGAGAACTAGAATGTTGATGTAAGCTGACACAATGAATTTTTTGTATTCTTTTTCTTTCTTTTCTTTCTTACCTCCTCCCACCCCATTTTTCCTTTTCCTATTTCTATCTATATGGAAAATTAATTATATATATATATATGTCTTAAAGAGAGCCTCATGGACAGAATGTCATGGATGAAAAACTGGGTAAAATTGCGTCCTCCAAGATCCAGACATTCTGTCCATGAGGCTCTCTCTGAGACATCTGACACATGAAGAACATGTGCTGGGAGATGCAATGGTAGTCAGGAAGGGTAGTTTAAAAATACAGAGCTGGAGGCATGGCAAAGACTTGGTATACAATGGAGCTGTGTGAAGGGTCTGTGAAATGCCAGAAGGGAAACTTCAGCCCATTATAACCTCTCCAGGTCCAAGCCTGGCTCTGGAAGGCAGCTCCAGCCCATTTCCATTCCTCTCTGCCCTGCGGTGGTTGTGATCGCACACAGTTTTAACTGGAAAGGTGAAATTGCCAAAGCCTTTGGGGGGGGGGAAAGATAAAATCAACAAACCCCCTGAGGAGTGATCTTCGCTGGCTGTCTTTTTAAATGATGCTTTCGAGCTAAGATTGCATCTCCCTACACTTGACAAACACACGCCGAGGTGACTCGTGTAGAGAGACTCTAAATATCTCAGGCAAAGCCTTGTACTGTATTGCAGCCCCAGCCGGAAGTAAGAGACAGACACAGGCTTGGATTAAATGGGCCGTTTATTAAAATGACCATAAAGATAAGCGCGGCAAGAGCTAACTAAGTGGTACAGGTCAAGCCATGGGATCAGCCCACTGACCTCCGCCTTGCCTGTCTGGGCGAGCCCCAATGCCCCAGGTGTAGGCCATCTCACGAATGGCTGCAACATGGCCAGCTAGGCCATAGGATCCCCACTCAAGCACCTGTTACGCCCCAGCCGTCTAGCATGAGGTTAGGCCTTGTGCCAGGGGATCCCCTCAGGCGTCTGCCTGCCCGACGGTAGCCGCCACAAGCATACCGCCCTAATGGCAGACCCTGTTCCCCACCCTTGGGGAATGCCACAGGGGCTCACCGGCCCGCACCCTATTCCCAAAATCTCCTGCCAATAAGGTAACTAAACAGCACCACCCAACATAACTCGTAACACTGCCATTAGTGCAAGGTAGGCGAAAAAACCCTTCTCCCAAAGCCAATCAGGGAAAAGAGGAAAAAATTCCTACCTGGCTCTGAATACAGCAGCCGGCTATTCCTGCACTAAAAAAGGGTGAGGTGGGTGAGCCGAGCAATCTACTGCAACTGCCGCAGGGGAGAGCAGAGCCGTTGCGCAATGGCGCTTGGCTCCGCCCCCCTCAGCAAATCCCCGGATGCCCAGGAAGGGAGCCTGTCTCCCTCTCCAGGCGGGGCGGCAAAGGACGGCTCCCAGCCCAAGCGGCGTTACGCCGCGGCTGGGAGAGCCACATAACCACACATCCCTCCTCAGCTTTTAAGATCTCTCCATAACGCTTTGCTCCAGATTTTCTATCTAGAAAGGTAAGTTGTCCACCACCATGAACAGAAACTTTTTTTTGTGGTAGCTAGAAACTCTGGGAATTGCTCTCTAGGTTTTTACCTAGTCTCTTTTCAACAGCAGCGAGTTTTTTCATTTCATCAGGAATTTGAGAATTAGTTTGATTTTTATGTTTCTTTTATATGGTTTTAAATTATTCTTTTTGATTAATTGGATTTATTCTATGTTTCTATTTTTGTTTGGAAACAACCTTAGAAATGTTTTGTTGAAAGATCATCTAGAAACAGAGTAAATTAAGTAGAAAAGAGTGCCATTTTGCTTGAGGCCAGTAACTATTTTAATGTAGTATAATAATCTGTGGCTAGAGTTCATATAATCAGATACATAAGATGGTTCTCCTCAGTTGTCATATACACATACGTTCAGTGAAAAAGAGTAGTTTTAAAAAGGGGAAGGGGAAGGCAAAAAAGTCACATTTGTATGCAGAGCCGAAATGCATACAAGAAAATACAGTTTATTGTCATTTTTACAAAATAAAGGCCAATAAATCTTTTTTAAATGTCATGATGGTAAATTCTTCATTGCTGGGCATATTTATTCAATTCTATTCATAGGTAACTATTCTCACTGAAAATGATGAGGGAACAATCATTTTTGAAAACAGCAAATAATTAATCAGCTCATTTCAATTGCTGGACTTGCTGAGGATGTTAAATAAAAGGAAATATAAAATATGCTGTGAATAAAGTAGATATAATCCTACTGTTATTTTATTTTTTATTTTAAAAACTTACCACATAAACCATAGCACATCTGCTAACAGTAGCAGGGCTGGCCTGAGAGAGGCTGTCAACTTCAAATATCATTCTCATTCCTGATGATAAGTAGATTCTTTCACTATTAGCAAGGCACAATGTTCTGGAGTCGTCTAATGCAGAATTTAAGTTTTCTATCCACATTGGGTCTACTGGCCCATCCAAGATAACCCACTGCCAGTCAATAACAGATTCATCTGTAAAAAAGTATTAAAGTCAAGATTTGCTTTGTATGTAAAAAGACAATCTTCTTGATTTGACCCTCAGCATTTGTGAATAAAGCTTTGGATTGCAGCAGCGGTCTTTTGGCGTGTCCTTAGTGTGCCTTTGCCTTGGAGTTTGGGACTGTTCCCCCTGTCCTTTTGCCTTGTAAAAAGACAACAACAAATTAAAAATAGGGTTGCAATTAGCTGTAACTAAAATTAATCAAATAGTTATTTGTGCAGTCACCTATGGGAGCTATGCATGTACACAGGCCAGTTGCTGAAGATCCTGGAGCTCATCGTAGCACAAGGCAGCAAACCTCTGAATACCAGTGCTAGGAGGAAAGATCAGGGGAAGGCTTTGGTTTGGCTCTGTTTGTTGGTCCCTCCAGGGTAACTGGTTGGCCGCTGTGTTAAGCAAGTTGCTGGAACAGATGGATCACTGATCTGATATGTCAGGTTTCTTATGTTCTTATGACTAACCAACTTTATTGTAGCATAAGCTTTCGAGAGCCACAACTCCCTTCGTCAGATGCATCTGACGAAGGGAGCTGAGCTCTCGAAAGCTTATGCTACAATAAAGTTGGTTAGTCTTAAAGGTGCTACTGGACTCTTTACTATTTTACTACTACAGTCTAACATGGCTAACTCCTCTGAATTTATGTTCTTATGGTGTTCCCTCCCGTTTACACCTTTGTAGTTAAAGAAAATCCTACATGTTGGGAACTGTGAAGTTGGTATCAGTGTTGCCTACAATAGGGCTTTTCAGAAGAAACCCAAACTAAGTTGTGGTGACACCCAATGCTCTAGCTATAAACCTACTTTTCCTGAGTTTCTCTAGAACATCATCAGTTCAGATTCTTCCAAAGGAAATCCCTCAGCTCTAGAATTCAGAATTCAGCTCTAGAGACTTGTGCTGGGTATGTTTTCTCAGGGAAATAATGGAAGCAAATTTCTAACTGTACAATCTGCAACATGCTTAGCTGTGTTTATTTGTTATACTGTCAAATTTATTGGCTTTGGACTGAAAAACCATTGCCAACTTCTTTTCTTCTGGGACTAAATCTTAGAAGCAAGATATACATTCCCTTCTAAATAATTGATATCTGTCATAATGACTTGGCAATTAGCCATTTTTAACAAAAGTGCTGACGAAGGGCAAACTTTCTTTTCCATTAGATTTAATGTTCTCTCTTCTTTATCAATTGGGGCAAAATTAGCTGTTTTTTTCTGATTTTCAAGCATGGATTCTACCATAATGGAATTGGCTGAGAGATGAATGAATAAAAAGGAATATCCATCTTGCTTTGTTTTATACATTTCATTGTGTATAGCAATGGTAGAACCAAGACTGGTTTTTAAAGCAGTCTAGCTGAATTACAGTTGAAAAAGCTACTGTCCCAACTGATTCCATGCTTTTGGTGTTGAACACTTGTCCAAGACTGACCAATCACTTTCAATATAAAGTCTGAGATCATCACTTGGGGACACTGGAATAAGATCTCCAATTGTGTTATCTGGTTATGGATATGATGATATAAATAATAAATAAAGTTATTTATTTTCAGATAACTATTGTGTAAAATGTCTTATACTGTAATATTCAGATTATTTTTACAAATAAAATTATCAAAGCATAGTGTGTAGCAGTTTTAGTAAGACTGCTTAAGTAAAAATTCTTTGAATGCTAAAGTGTTGCATAATTTGCATCAATCATTGGGAAGATAGAAATCGGATAAGGAATTCTTGTTATGTTACTGCTACATTACTTACACTCTAATGAAAAAAGAAAAATACTGTATCTCTCTGTTTACACATTATACTATCAATTCAGTTTCTTTTCCATTGTGTGGGGTGTGGTAGCTAGAAGGATAGCAATACAGGTGATCCTTGTATAATTGTGAATTTGAAGAAGTGACATTTTATGACTCAGATACGGAAAAGAGACTGATAAGTGGTTATATATAAATATTTGAATTGATAGTATACAGTCAAAAAGAGTCCAGTAGCACCTTTAAGACTAACCAACTTTATTGTAGCATAAGCTTTCGAGAATCACAGTTCTCTTCGTCAGCTGCAGAGGAGTTAGCCGTGTTAGTCTGTAGTAGCAAAATCAAAAAGAGTCCAGTAGCACCTTTAAGACTAACCAACTTAGTTAGTTGACGAAGAAAACTGATTCTCGAAAGCTTATGCTACGATAAAGTTGGTTAGTCTTAAAGGCGCTACTGGACTCTTTTTGATTTTGCTACTACAGACTAACACGGCTAACTCCTCTGCATCTACAGTATACAGTGTAAACAGTTAGTTACGGTGGTGTTTTTCTTTTTTTTCACTAGAGCGTTCTGGCCATAACTCTCTCTTTGTTGTACATTACTTACATTGGCAAGAAGAATTTTCAGAGTATTGCAGTACTTCATCAGTTAGGATGACTTCTTGCATATTCACTGTACTAAGCTTTAGCAAAGCAGAAATCAGAACAGTTACAGTGCATGCTGACAAAATAAATTAGGCTTTTATATTAAAAACACAATGATTATTTAAAATAAAATGATAAATCCATTATCTTGGGGGAGGCAGGGTAGCTAGGATAGCAACTGTGAAAGAATTCAATGAATTCTGTGATCCATTTCAGTGATATTCCTGGATTATCAACATACGATCTGAAAATAATGTGCAGTCCCTTGAATCACAAGGCAAATCACAATTAAAATTAAATACAGATCTATCTTAAAAGAAAAGGCAACATAGATGGAACTAGAGAAAAGAAAGATAATAAACTGCCCTGAGCTTTATGGCAGGTTGAGATTTAATTTTTTTTAAATTAATAAATATAAACAGGGTACACACCTAGAATCTAATTTATCAAATGGTACAATACTAGATTGGGACATGTCTTAGGGCCATGCTACACATTACTTCTTTTACTAGTTCTCTACGGAGCCAACCTGTGCTCTATGGAGTCACACAGCAGCTCTGGAGAATGCCTTCTGTTTAAAAAAAGGATAGTGCAAAGGGGCTTGTAAAGCTGCCACCAGGGCATGGAGAGCTTCTGTCTTTCTCCCAAACTTTTTCCCCATGCAAAAAATAGTGAGGAGGGGTGGCATTTCCACCTTTCTGCTACTCCATGTAGAAGCATTGTGTGCACGTGCAGCAGCAGAAATGGGAAAACTCTCCCCCTCCCTCCACTGTTTTTCCACATGGAAAAAAGTTTGGGAGAAAGGCAGGAACTCTTCCTCTCCCGGCGGTAACTGTTCAAGCCAATTTGCACTCTCCTTTTTTAAAACAGAAGTTATTCCACAAAGCTTCTGTGTGACTGCATAGAGCTTGGTTTGGCTCTTTGGTGAACGCATAAATGAAGTAATGTGTACAATGACTCTTAGCTTAAAAGGTGCAGTTAGTGGGGGAAAAGCAGGTTTTTATCCAGAAGCCCAACCCTGAGCCCTGACCTCAGAGAAAACAAGTCAGACTCAGGACCAAACTAAATGTGATAGAGCCCTCACAGCCACCATGGAGATGCTGCTGCCATTTTAAAATGGTTGTGTGCGCGCGCACACACACACCATGGCTGTTTCAGCATTTGAAAAGATCCAAGGAGGCGAAATGATAACACTGTGCTGTAGGATCGATCAGGCCCTCGCAGGATTTTAAAATCTCTTTAAAAGGATGGCAGCATTCTCATAGCAGCCATGAGGATACCATCATATCTAGTCTCTCCCCCACCCCAACATTCAGAATGGTGCACACAGCATATCTAGAAAGTTGAACCAGAAACAAGGTTTTTCTTAGTTCATTTTCAAGACAGGAGTTAGACAAAAAGTGTTTCCTAAGGCCCTAATTGTATAGCTCCCAACAAAAGAAATTGCATTTCATGAAGATTATTTTTAAAAAACTAGGTTTAGGTTAGGTAAAAGATTCAAGGCGGGCACACTGAATAATAAACTTCCAAAACTCACTAGTGCATAAAAAAAGACCAAGTGTCTATATAATATATTTAAAAACTATAATTATTAAAATACTAAACTTACAGTGTACAAGCTCTGGATTTCAAATTTTCCACTGGTGCTTTGGGGTTTTTTTTTAGGTTTTTTTGCTGAAAGTTTAGTAAATGCTCGTACTGCTGATGCTAAAAGACCATCTGTCCATTCCATTGTGTTAGGATCAGTCTGTCCAAAAAGTTCACCAAGACTAGCACTTTTGGGGTTTATTACAAAAGTGTCTACTTTGCCTCTCTTTGAAGTATTCTGAGGAGAAAATAATCCAATAATTATTTGTGAATTAACATCCACCAAAGCAAACCTTCTACTGATGCCTCCTCCTCATGCCCTAAATCTTTGGAACTCTTTGTGCTGAAGGGTTAATGGCAGGATGAGTGATTTTGAAAGAACCAAAAAGAACACAGAAAGAAAAAAAGTTAGTAGAGGTAACAATAGATGTCTCTATAGAAGTCTGAAGAAAACAACAGCAAGATAAAGAAACATGAGTCAAATGTCAGGGATGGATTGGCCCTTAAGGCCAGTGCCCCAGCTATCACCGAGAGGTATATTCAAGCTACTGTAGGCTGGGCAGTTGTCGATGCAAGGCAACAGCCCTGCAGAAACCACTTGAGCCTCCTTGATCCGTCCCCATTCTATTGGAAGGGGGGAAAACTGGGACCCTTTCTAGTATTGTTTTGGCCTTCCAGTTTGCTCCTGGTTAGTGTGTGTAAAAACCACAAGGTAAGAGGATCAAACTGCAGGAAGTGGAAAGGCAGAGTCAGTACCCTAAATATTAAAAAAAGAAAAAGAAAAAAAGGAGTCAGCAAGAATGAGCAGGCATGTGTCTCACTGAAGTCAGCAATGAGTTTGAAACTTGCAGGCTGACTGGTCATAGCTAGAGTCTGCTGAGATGCCAGCCTATGGAAGAAGAGAGGTCCACATAAGCCTAAAACAAAGAGACCAGGATTTAATTAAATGAAGAGAGTAGCTAGCAACTTGATATCACCCTGGCACAACATGTTCACACTGTTACTCTCTTTGGTGTCAGCAACTGAACCTGGCCACCAAAAATGGTGGCTGGCCACCAAAATGGAGTGTATAGATAAGATCTTTTTGCTTTTTATTTGTGAAGATGTTTTTTCTACTTCCAACAGAAGTTACATAAATAGTGGGTGAACAAAATAAAAGCACTTGACTGCTTATTCATTCTTGTCTCCTTAAATATCCCAACATTTGTTACATTGTCACTTTGTTTCCAAGCTCAAATATATTGGAATTGTGCCTACATAAAGATATACCTAATATTATGGTGAGCTTGTAGAAGAACACTCACCACATTTTGGAAAGATAGGCAGTTTTCTCTACCAGATTGAACTCAAGGGAAATCAGTTGTTTTGGATTTGTGTAGCACTGATTGGACTGCCTTTGTGACAATCAAAATCCTGCATCTTTATGTGACAGCACAGCATACATAGATGAAATATGCAGAGATATCATAACCTGGAGCCAGCTGGTTTGTGCCATAGGGAAGCTGATACCACAAGGATAGTCCTGTCTGCAATGTAGCCATGGGGTGTAGGTAGAAAGCATACACACACAGTGTCACCTCAGCCCACTGACCTACATGTTCCAGATTGTCTGAACCCTCAGTAATCAGACCCATAGTATCCACAGGGAAATATAGCACTCTAGAGGCAAAGTTCAGGGGTTTGCACCCTTCCTCATATGTTAGCAGTCAGACCCCTTCATTACATTGAAAGGGCAGTTTATGAATATGGGAAATCATAAACCCCTTCTCCTGTGCTTCAAGCACAGAAAACTGCCTAACTAGGCAGAACAGATGTCAACTCCAGCTGGAGCTGGAAAATGGAAGATTTAAGTCTCACTTACTGTGAAGTTTCCTTTCTCGGTGGTCTATTGGGAGTGGGTCATTCCGTACCAATGGGAAGCAACTCCTCTCCAGTGTAGGGTCAGTCAACTGAATGATCCCGGAAGGGGAGGGGCTTCCTCGGCTCTTCAGTTCTTTTCCAAGCCTTGAACTTCTGTGAGCTTTCGTACTAGTAAATACTTCCCCTTCCACATTTCTGTGTATAACTACATACTAGGAATAACAAACTCAACAACCAACTTTAGTAATATTACTCAACATTAACTATATACACCTTCTGGTTCCCCGTGAGAACCGCAGTGAAGTCTTTTCCTTGTATACCAACTCCAGCACACTCTCCATCTCTGTTGGGTGGGTTGGAATGACCCACTCCCAGACCACCGAGAAAGGAAGCTTCACAGTAAGTGAGACTTAAATCTTCCATTCTCCGGTGGTCTATTGGGAGTGGGTCATTCCGTACCAATGGGACATATAAAAGCAGTGTGTCCCAGGGTGGGTTACTAAAGAATACAGATTTAGAGCGTGTGCTGGAGCACTTGTCTCCCAAAGGCAGCCTCAGCCGAGGCTATCTTATCTATTTTATAATGTCTAGTGAAGGAGTGAACTGATCTCCAGGTCGCAGCCTTACAAATCATCTCCAATGAAGGAGCAGACCGGTAAATGGCCGAGGTGGCTGCTCCCCTTAGAGAATGTGCAGTAATTCCCTCTGGCGGAGTTAACTCCCCAGCTTTATAGGCCAATACCACTCCCTAATCCATCTGCTTAAGGTGGAATTTGAAACTCGTGACCCCAGAGAAGATTGTCTAAAGGACACGAACATAGATTCACCCTTCCTAAATGTACTTGTTCTATCTATATAGAAGCTGAGGGCACATTGGACATCTAAACAGTGCCACTCTCTCTCTATCCTGTGTTTAGGGTCAGTACAAAAGGATGGCAAATTAATATCTGTACCTCTGTGAAAGGTAGAATTGATCTTAGGTATGAAAGTGGGATCTGGCCGTAAGACCACCCTGTCATTGTGAAAAACGCACAATTCCTTATCCACCGATAAGGCATTTAGCTCCGAGACTCTCCTAGCCGAGGTAATCCCCACCAAGAACAGCATTTTTAACATTAATTCCCTTAAAGGGCAGGTTGCCATAGGCTCAAAGGGCTTTCTTATTAATGCCCTAAGCACTAAATTCAGATTCCAAGTGGGAAATCTATGAACTGGAGGTGGATTGAGAAGAGCTGTACCCCTCAAGAACCTCTTAATATGAGGGTGTTGTGCTAAGGATTTCCCTTTCTTACAACCTCCTATGGCAGAAATGACCACCATTTGCCTCTTTAAGGTACTTGTGCTCAAACCCTTTCTCAGGCCTTCTTGTAGAAAAAGGAGAACCTCATGTATCGAAATTGGTAAAGAGCCCTTCTGCCTGCTAGAACACCACTCGTGGTACACTTGCCACGTAGCGTTGTAACTCCTACTCGTCGGTTTCTTCCTTGACGCTAACATGGTTGACACCACCTCCTCAGAGTAGCCAAGTTGACAAAGTTGGCTGCGTTCAATTTCCAAGCAGTCAATTGAAACATGTCTGGTCGTGGATGAACCAGCGAGCCTTGCGTCAGGAGATCCCCTCTGCAGGGAAGATGCCAAGGATCCGCTACTAAGAGGTTCCTCAGTTCCTGGAACCAAGCCCTCCTGGGCCAGTGGGGAGAAATCAGAATCACTTCCGCCCTTTGTTCTATTACTTTCTCCAGCACTCTGTGTAACACTTGAATCGGAGGAAATGCATATACTAGATGTCTTGGCCAATCGCAGTTTAGAGCATCTGTGCTTAATGCTAGGGGGTCCCTTCTCCTGGATATGAATCTTGGAACTTGGCAGTTTTGACTGCTTGCAAACAGGTCTGTGTGTGGAGTGCTGAACTTGCCGCATACCTGTTGGAAGATCTCCCTGTTTAACATCCATTCTCTCTGATCCATTAGACCTCTGCTTAGTTGATCTGCAAGAACGTTGTCTAGTCCTGCCACGTGAACTGCTTTCAAAGATTGGAGATTCTTCTCTGCCCAGAGTAGAATGGCGCAGGCTTCCTTGTGTAGGGTCCTGAACTTGGTACCCCCTTGCCTGTTCAGGTAAGATTTTGCTGTTGTGTTGTCGGTCTTCACGAACACGTTTGTGCCTAACAGATGACTGCTGAGATGACATAGCCCATTCCTTATGGCCCTCAGTTCCAGCAGGTTCATACTCTCGTGACTCTGCCTGTGACCAGGGACCCTGGGCCACTGCGTTCTGGCAGTGAGCCCCCCATCCCCGTGACTGGCGTCCGTTGTCAGCAATATTCTTTTCGGCTCTCTGAGAGGGACCCCCACCAGAAACCTGTGTGGATCCATCCACCACTCCAACTGATGTAGCAATCTTCTCGGCACTGTCACCACTATGTGCTTCTTGCGAATGATGGCTTTTTGGTATGGAAGTAGGAATCACTGAAGAGGACGTGTATGAAACCTTGCCCATTGAAGAACGTCCTGACAGGAAACCATCATGCCAACCAGTTGTGCTAGGTATAAAACCTCCTGTCGCTGGTTCCTCTGAATCTGTAGAATTAGAGACCGTAACTTCTCTTGTCTTTCCGACGACACAAACATCCTGTCCCGAATCGTGTCTATGGTTACTCCCAAGTTAACCAGTCTTTGTTATGGGGTTAATGAGCTTTTGTCCCTGTTGACAACGAAACCATGTCTTTCCAGACAGTCCAATGTTGTTCTTACGGTTTCCAGTCCCATCTGCATTGAGGGGGCCTTGATTAGGATGTCGTCCAAGTAAGGAAACAAGGAGATCCCTTGCAGATGGAGAAAGGCCATGAGCGTCACCAGAATCTTGGTGAAAACCTGGGGAGAGGACTTGAGACCGAAAGGAAGTGCCCGGTATTGAAAATGCCTCCCATCGTATGCAAAATGAAGGAATTTTCAGTGTGTCTCCCTTATGGGGATATGTAGATATGCCTCCGATAGGTCTATAGAGGCGAGCACCTCCCCCTTCTGGATGGCTGTCACGATGGTTTGCAGAGTCTCCATCCGAAACTTGCGGGTCTTTATGAATCGATTCAGCCATTGAAGGTCCAGTATGGCTCTGATGTCTCCATTCTTCTTTGGAACTATGAAGAAAATGGAATATACCCCTTGATTCCTCTGATCTGGATGGACTGGTTCTATTGCCCTGATTTCCAGGAGATGTTGAATCGCCTGAAGTAGTAGAACATGTTTCTGATTGGATGGATTTCTTGGAAGCTGAAAAATCCTGTTGTGTGGTATCGTTTCGAACACCAAAGAATATCCATTTGTTATTGTGTCCAGAGCCCATCTGTCTGAAATTGTCTGATGCCGAGTTTCCACAAACTCATGTAGTCTGCCCCCTATCTGGATGGGGTGTCTTACTGCGTCTCAGTCACACGGAAGTTTCCTTCTTTTGCAGCTTGTGGAATTGTCCAAATTTAGAGAAGGCAGTGGATCTGTTGTCAGCTCTGGATCTAGGTTTCCATCCTCCTTTTGAGGATCTGGACCCCCCGAACCTGGAAGCCTTCCTGGGGTCCCGAAAGGACTGAAAACTCTTCCTCTGCTGGGGCTCCTTCTTCTTAGACGGAATAACCTTTTTCTTCTCTCTGTCTTCTACCAGATACCTCTCCAGTGCCTCTCCAAACAGGTTAGTTCCTTTGAATGGGATTGCCGCCACCTTCGCCTGGGCTGAGGGGTCTACCTCCCATTTCCGCAACTATGTATTCCTTCTTGCCACTACGTTGAACCTCATTGCTCTAGAAAAGAACTGGAAAGCATCCATGGTCGCATCCGCAGCGAAGGCCGTTGATAGGGCAATCTTCTTGACCTCATCTTTGATTTCCTTGGGAACATTGCTCTCAGCTGTGGCTAGGTCTGAAGCCCAGGAAAAGGCTGCCCTGGCAAATAATGAACCAGCCACCAATGCTCTGATTGAAGTTGCTGAGGCATCAAAGTTCTTACGCAGTGTCTGTTCAATCCTCCTATCACAGGGGTCCTTTGGATATCCATCCGCTCCCATAGGCAGAACCGAGTTGGTAACCATGCTAGACACTGGATCATCCACTACTGGTAACTGGATTTCCTTAGCCACAGCTGGAGTAAATGAATAAAATTTGGAAACAATAGGCTGAGTAGCTTTTGATTTCACTGGTATCTCCCATTCTGCCTTCATAATATCATGGAAGACATCAGGAAGTGGCACACCCGTCTGACTTCTACCCTTTTGGGGCAAGATCCGTTCTGACCCACGTGGGAAGGCTGACTGAGTCTCTTTTTTGTCAGCCTCAGAGGGAGTAAGCTCCAGAGCCCTCAACACCTTAGGAAGAAGCCTGGAATAGACCTCTTGGGGGAAAAGACGCACCTGAGGAGTGGCCATGGTGTCTTCCTCTTCTTCTTCTGACAGCTCACCCTCCTCATTGATGGAGGATAAGTCTGACTTTTCAGAGTCAGAGTGCACATCCTCAATAGGGCTAGAGTCTTTCAAAGAAGCTGCTTCATCCCCTTTCCGTCTTTTGGTAGCATGGGGGGAGGGGGATAGCTCTCTCCTCTTGCCTGCCTTCAAAGGGTGAGCATTTTGGGGGCATCTGCCGACCTTGTCTGCCACAGTAGCCCCCTCTCTGAGGAGACCATTCTCCTTCCAAACCTCTCTAAACTCTCTCCTCATTTCAGAGCCAAGCCATGAAAGAATTTGAGTTTTAGCCTCTTGGCCAGCAGCGTCTAAGTCCCCTGTATTCCCCCCAGGATTTATTGGAGCCTGATGAGAGGACACTGAATTAGGGGAACTAGGAAGCTCCAACTCACAAAGGGCGCCCTCTGACCCCTCAGTGGGCACTAACCCTGTCCTTGCAGCCATAATCTCACCTTTCCCTGCCAAAACGCTAATGTAAGGGGGGAAGTAAAATTCGCCTCAGCGGCCTCTTACTGCTCCCCCAACGGTTCGTCTCTCGAGCATGCAATGAGGCTTCTGAAGGACCGCGTGAAGGCTGATGCGAGGCTTGTCGGCCTGTCGTGCCCTCCGCCGGTGTTTACTGACTCTACCACTTCCCCCAGAGCAGGCTCCATCAGGAGGACGATGGCGGGGGCGGGTTCCACACCCGAAGGCCGGAAACCCCGTGTGGGAGTCTAAGCACAAGCTGTGGAAACTGGGCTAGCCCAGCGCCGTCGGCTCCGCTGCTCGCAAGCCTTGCCTCCCGACCGAAGGCTGATGAGGGGAAAAAAGGTCGCAACACCTTCATTTCCCTTGTGAGCCATCCAGCTGCTCTTTCCTTCTTCGTTTTTTTTTTTTTTTGGATTGCGTACTCTATGGAGCACTAACAGTTGACGTCCTGCACCAGGCAGGGCCAGAAAAAACTGAAGAGCCGAGGAAGTCCCTCCCCTTCCGGGATCGTTCAGTTGACTGACCCTACACTGGAGAGGAGTTGCTTCCCATTGGTACGGAATGACCCACTCCCAATAGACCACCGGAGATTTACCAGGTGAGTCAGATTGACTAGTTACCCCTCCATGCCCTGGAGAAGCACTTAAGTAAAATAAAGAGGTCTTCCAAGAGTTCTAAGTCAATCTCATCCACACCCTTCCAATCTTCCTATACTCACCTTCCCAGTCTGGGGTATTCAGGGACCTGATAAGCCTTTCATGTCTAGCAACTGCAGTTCATCAAGCACTCTTCTCACCTACAGTGCCTCCCAGATATGCACAATCATACCTTTCCCAACTCATTGTCCACCTTTGGAGACAGCCATCAAGTCACTGTCTTTGGGAGCAAGATGTCAGTTTTGTCCCAGGATACATTTTGCTCTATAATTGGGCTGCCCTGCCATGTGCTCAGTGTGTGTGTTCTGAACCCATGCATGCATCCTCCCATGCATCTCTGAGCCCTCTCCTCCCCGTTCCATGAGGCACTGGCCATCCTCGCTACTGCTTCTGCTGACCTTGTCTCTCCAGCACTGGTAAATATCACCCTCGCTCTGAAACCACTTTCCCATCTCCTTTGTTTTCCTAGTTAGCTCTGTGTTTATGCTGTGTGAGGTTGTCTGTATGCTTGCCTTTATTTTTCTGTTAATAAAACCATTCCTGTTGAACACCTGCCTGGTTCTTTCAGAGAGTTCTCTAAGGGAACGATCCTGGTATACATTGGTGGAAGATCTCACAGTTATCCCCTCTCACAGTGTCTCCTTGGTCGCTTCCACACGTCCTTAATGAGACAGCCTGCTAACAGAACTTTGGTGGGTTATCTCACCCATTACATACGTCTTCATTTCCCATGCGCGAGCAGGTCATGAAGATACCAAGTTTTGAGCATTTTTTGTGAAACTTGTTTTGTTCCGTTTTCATTTTTGATGCCACTTTTTTCACGTAGTTATCTAACTTATAAATGCATCTGGAGGCTTTTTTGCGCTTCTGAAGTGCCCTCCCACAAATCTCCAACCCCTCCTCTTGACATTACTTCTCCCACACAAGCATCTGGCTCGCATGCGCAAGTATATCTCCTCCTCCCTTTTTTTTTTTTTACTTTTTAAAACGGTCCTTGCGCTATTACAATGCAGTGCTTGCTACATTGGATCACTCAGCAATCAGACTATCAGTTTAGGAACAACATTGGGAACAGAATGCCATTTCTGATTTTATTTCAAACTAGCATTAAAGCCTTGTGTTTTGGAAAATACAACAGCTCCTAGCAGCGCTTCCCCCACCCCCGCACCTCTCCCCAAAGCATCAGTCAAGAGGGAGATGGGGAAGAGAGCAGGGGCTCCCTCTTCCTCTCATCCCTCGGCCACCAATTGGCTTGTGCAGCCCTCCCAAGACCCCATGGAGGCGGTGGGGAGCACCACCCCCACTGCCGTGGGACATTGGGAGGGCCTCGCTGCCACAATGAGCCTTCCCGCAGCCTGTGCTGATCTCTCGTTTTGCCCCCACTTGCTTCTTATCCCTGCATACTGCACCTCCATGGGGATAAGGCATGAGTGCTAGGGAACATGGTTTGCCTTTTACACAGTAGGATATGAAATCGTGCGATTGCACTACTCTACTGTTCGCATACTTATTAAACACTTTTGCATTTAAAACTTTGGAAAATCTGCGGTAGAGCATGCCCAGTTTCTACAGAAACTGAAAGACAGGACAACAATATAGTGCAATCCTGCATGTGCTCAGGAAAAAAAAGGAAAGTTGGGGTGGGACTGCACCAACGTCATTTGTGACAAGGTGCAGAAAGAATGCGCTTTCTGTTTTGGGACCTTTTTTCCTTCCACTACGAACACACACAAGAAACGCATGAGGACGCAGCATATGGAAGGTGAGTTATGAAAGCGGGTTGGGAAGACTCGGCTTCAGGACAGAGAAAGCTCGAAAAAAAAGGAACGTGTGGAAACGACCCTTGTATGCTAATTTCCCCAACTCGCAAGGAGACCCTCCCTTTAGGGTAACATATAAGCAGAGGAAAAAAGCTTCAAGGCTTGTAAACCAAGACATGCTGCCGTTCTCTCACTCCCCCCTCCCCTTGTCTTTCTCCTTTCTACCTTTCTGCTTATGGGCATAAGGATTAAACTTTTCAGTGATATCTAGATAACACAGTCATTTTAATCATAGAGATATGATAATTCCCATGTCAGATCCTGCATAAACTGGAAAAATCAGCTCAGGAAGACCACAGTTCTTTATATACTTCCAGTACACTGTTGAATAACTGTTCAAACCTATTTAGTTTATCCAAGAAGAGAAAGTGTTTCTCATCTGCGGTATCCACCCTGACATACACAGCAACCACAGTAAGGGTCGTTAAGGATATTCTTTGATGAAGTCTTAAAGCCAAAGATAAAGATGTGCATCTCTACCAGCCTACCTGAAGTCAATCAAACATTCATCCATTAGTTTCCTGCTGCATAATCAAGTACATTACTTCTCAATCAGCCAGAATTAAGGGGCATGAGGCAATCTAAAAGCTACCAAGCATCTATATTAAACAACCTTATTTGCATCTTGCATAGGTAATCTATATATATAAAGACAAGTGTCCTGACTGACTCATCATCGCCCAGCCCAAACCCCTGGATCTAGAAACATGAAATTTCGGGAAACATTCCTTTTATGATATAAACACCCATTAAGAAGGGATTTTAAGAAATTCAATGCAACAGACGTAGTTATTTTAACATTCACTTTCCATATCTTATTCCATTGTACCATATCAATACTATATTCTAAGTTCTGTGCCCATAAATTTTACATTTTTCCACCCCTTCATTCGTCTTCATCTGCATTAGAAATAAGTACATTTTCTTAATCATTTTTTCATCTGAGTCACATAGCAATTTTTCAAAGTCCTTTTGTTCTAAATTGAAAACCTCCCATTTTTTAATCTTTGTTATACCTAAATTCAATCTGGGCTCTTGACCACCAGTCTAAATTAATACCTTGTCTCTGTAGTTCCTCTTTTGTTTTTAACACTCCTTTATCATCCAAAAGTTCTTTATATCTAATAATCTTATCTTGTGAAAATTCATTTGGCTGAGTAAATGCTCCTAATGGGGAGACCCATTGTGAGATTTTGGAATATATTAGCGGTACAATTCCTTCCCATGTTGTTATAAGAGATTTTCTTATCAAGTGATTTTTAAAATATTTATGTCCAGTTGTTTTTCCATACCATATAAACGCATGCCATCCTAACTGTAGGTTATGTCCTTCAAGAGCTAAAAGTCTTGAATTTTCCAGCAGGATCCACTCCCTCATCCAAACTAGGCAGCACGCTTTATGATCAATTTTCCAGTCGAGTAAGGCAAGGCCCTCATTCTCTTTCAAGCCTTGAAGCGTTTTCAATTTAATTCTTGGTTTCCTTCCTTGCCAAATAAATTTAGATGTAATTTTATTTAGTTCCTCAAAAAATAATTTGTTAATACCAATGAGGATGGTTTGATAAAGAAATATTATACGTGGTAGTATATTCATTTTAATGGTTGCAATCCTTCCGATCAGTGAAAGTTGTAATCCTTTCCATCTCTCCAAATCTCCCTTGATTTCTTGGAGGAGTTTCATATAATTGTTTTTCATTAGTGAACTGCATTTAAAGTTAAATATATCCCAAGATATTTTACTTTCTTTTCTAGTTGGAATCCTGTCAATGTGATTAGTTCCATCTTTTGCTGTATAGTCATATTTTTAGTCATCACTTTTGTTTTTTGGTAATTAATCTTCATTCCTGCCATCCAACCATATTCCTTTATGTGTTTCATTAATTGCTCTATTGAGCCCCGTGGTTCCTCTAGTATAAATAGTAGGTCATCTGTAAATGCTTGTATTTTATATTTATGTCCTCTGACAGATGCTCCTTTTATTATAGGGTCTTTTCTTATAGTTCTTGACAATATTTCCTGCATCAAAATAAATATTAATGGGGAGAGCAGGCAGCCTTGTCTTGTCCCTTTTTCTATCGATATTGGCTCTGTCAGATCATCAAAAATAATTATTCTTGCTTTCTGTTTCTTATATATAGTTTCAATAGCTTTTATACATTCCATTCCAAACTCCATTTCTTTCATCTGTTCAATAAAGAATTGCCAATTAACTTTGTCAAAAGCTTTTTCAGCATCCAGGCACACCAACGCCATCTGTTTTTCCGGATGGGCTTCATAATATTCCAATAAATTTAAGACAATTCTAATATTATTTCTCAATTGTCTTTTGGGGAGAAAACCTGCCTGATCTGGATGTATTATACCAGATAATACTTTTTAAAATCTTGTAGCTAACATTGTAGCAAATATTTTATAATCACAGTTGAGCAAGGAGATAGGTCTGTAATTCTTGATCTCCTTTGCGTCTGTTCCTTCCTTGTGTATTAAAGAAATCGTTGCCTCCGTTCATGATTCAGGCAAAGCTGTTTCCTCTAGTGCTGCGGTAATCATACTTTTGTATAGTTAGATAATGACATCTAATGCTTTATAGTATTCTGCTGGGAGTCCATCTGGTCCAGGGATTTCCCCATTATTTTGTTTCTGTATTGCCTCCACTATTTCCATCACTGTGAACGGATCATTCAGTCATTTTCTTTTCTCCTCTGATAATTTAGGTAGCGCTTGATTTTGTAGGTACTGCTTTTGGGTTTCTACTGAAATTTCCGCTTTTCTATATATATAAATTCGCCCCCTAAGGGGTAAAATGTGTTTTCCCAAAGGGATACAGCTTCCTGTATGGCTGGCAGGCTGCTGCCTGCTTGCACCCTGGCCACTGCCAGCTTGGCTGCTCTTCCCTGATTGGGCTAGCCTTTCAAGGTCATTTGCCTATGCAGGCTGATTGGGGTGCACACATTCCACACCTCATTCCCCCTCCCTCCTAGAGACAGTTGGAACACAGAGGTCATTTGTGTATGCAGCCTGATTGGTCCTCACCCCCCCCCACACACACACATTCTAAACAGTATGCAGTTGCTATTGGGAGTCACTGAATGTGTCCTGAGGTAAAATGCACCTCCCAATCTTCCCCTAAAAGTTCACTAGAGTTGCCAACTCAAAAAAACCCCACAAATAAAAAAAATGTTACACACCCATAAGTATTATAACTGGATTTAAAGTAGTTAAATGCCATAGCAAAGCACGGGTATCAAGCTAGTCTTAACATATAGGTAACTCCAAAATCAGATTTAAGTTGCTTTCTTATTTGCATTTCTTTTAAGTCACAAATGTTTTCCTCTAGGTTTTTTCTTTTTTGTTTCTCTTTTACAATGTTCTCCATTTTGGGGCTCTATTCCACTTTTTGCACCATATTAACTGCAGGCTCCTTCCTTACTCAGTATCATTTTCTTGGAATCCTTTTGCTTTTTCTGGGGAAACCCAATATATCCTGTTAGAGTTGCAGTGGAAAGCATCTCAACTGTAACCCACTTCAGGAAAGGTCATATGATTTCTTTATCACACTCTCACTTAAACATATACTGCCACACTCTGGAGAACCCCACATCATCATCCCCTCATTACTCTGAAATCTCAGGTGTATGGCAGGCTGATCTATAACTGATTTTGATATGGAATGAGCACAAGTGCATATCCCATTGTATGTCTATGTGTTTTTCATTGTATTCCTTTAGTTTGTGAGTTTCAGTTCCTGTGTTCATTTATGTACTTGTAGGTAAAGTTTTAAAGTTCATTATAGTTTTAAGTGTTAAGGTAAAGTTCATTATAGTTTTAAGTGTTTTGGTCTAGATTTACAGTTGTCTGTGCTACAGGAAGTGGGAAGACAAGTGTCTCATTGTGTTGCTCTGTAATGTTTTCCTGGTATTTTTTCCTGGTTTGTGTTTTCATACTACAAGCAGCAACAAAGCACTTGTTTCAGTTATATGCACCCTACTACCATACTTAGGTTCTGAAATTAAACCCCTTACCTGTAAAATAACATCCAGTTTTGTAAGACTGTCAAAATCTAGTAACGGTAAGATTATCAAGGCTTTTTCCAAAATTGTTCTAATGGTAGTCTTCCCTCCACCTGTCGGGCCTACTAACATCACGCCAACATGAGCCTAAAAAGATATAATGATTATTCTGGAACTTGTAGATTTCTTAAAATATTACGGTTTCTTGGTAAACATATATTAAACTTAAACAATGAATTTTAGGACTATGAATATCAATTTGCTTTTTTCCTCTCAGTAACTTTTATTACAACACATACACCATTTCTGCTGTGCCCTGAATAGAGTTGCCAGCTCCAGCTTGGGAAATTCTTGGACATTTGGGGGTAGAGCCTAGGGTTTGTGGTAGAGAGGGATCTCAACAGGGTATAATGCCATCAAGTCCATCCTCCAAAGTAGCCATTTTCTCCAGAGAAACTGACCTCTATAGTCTGTGGTTCAGTTGTAATTCCAGGAGATCTCCAGGCCCCACCTGGAAGTTGGCAATCCTAGTGGTTGTAATAACTTCTCTTTGGAAATCTTGAGCAGTGCAATATATTCCTGCATCATATTTAAACTCCATGACACTTTCCATTTGAATTAATTCTTTGTTGTACTTACCATAATTTGGCTGTAAAACTGCATAACTTTCTCTATCTGACTTTCCCAGGGCTGCAAACATAATTTCTGTATTGCAATGGATACTGCCTTCTGAGATAAAAACAATAGCTATGAGTAGAATTACATCCATAAGAATGTGAAAATAAAGTAATTCCTCATATTTAACTGTCTTTGCCCTCAAAATGAAGAAAATCTACCGACTAAATACTCCAAATTAAACTTTAAGGAAAATGAACTATTCTTTTAATGTGTCATTGTTCTAAAATTTCTCCTGCACGTAGCTCTACCACATTATTTTGAAACTTAGCATTCAATCACCAGGTTTATTACAAATTCTGAAACAGAATACATTACAAAATAAAATATCCTTTTACCTGCATTACTACTAGACATGGGCACGAAACGGAAAAAACCCGAAATGAGAGGTTCATGTTTCATCATGTTTCACGAATCACGAACCACGAATTTTCATGAAAATGACCAGTTTCATGAAACAATTCATTAGTTTAATGATTCATCAGAACCAGGGGCATTTCAACAGCCCCCTTCACCCAGATATGCCAGAGAAAAACAAGAAAAGAATAAATAAGGAGGCCTCAGTCAAGCTAGGCCCCAGAGCCAACTAGAACAGAGAGTAACACGGTAATTAATGTAGAAAACAAAAACAGCCCGCGTAACCTTACTAACAAGCTCAAAGTATCCAATCACAATCCTATTTATTACAATTCATTCATATAGAGTCACACAGTAAATACGCTATAACAAGTTAGGAAATTTCTGGAAAGATTCCTACAATGCTTCTACTCACAATTAGAAAACTATTTACACAAGTGCTATAATGCAAGTACCATCAACAATTAATAAACTGCCAGTGCCCAAAGTGCTGTTGTAATTTATCATTGCACAGAAAATTATTAAAGTGCAAATGCATGTATACATGAACACAAGTCCTTCCAACAATTATAAAAGGTCCTGTGTACTACGTGTCCAATCTGTGAGGAAGAATCCAATGTCTATAAAGTCCTAGGTTGCAAACCACTCCAGATGACTGTGATGATTCCAATATGATAATAAGGCCCCAGAGCCAAGCAGAGGCCTGAGGATAGGGGGATTGGGTTGGAACTTGGAGGAAAAAAGGCACCCTCACCCAAAAGACCTTCCCAGCAAGCTCCCAAATCCACTCTCCCTCTCTTCCCAAAAAGCCAAATGCCTCTCAAAAACTCTCCACTCCACTCTCTCTTCCCAAAAGCTCCCAAATCCACTCTCCCAATTCCAGCAAAAAGTCCTCCTTCTCCCTCTGTCTACTGGAACTGAACCACAAGGCAGAGAGAGCTTTACCTTAAATAAGAAATGCTCACATAGAGCAGAACAGGAGCTCTCTGGTGGTTGGCAGATAGACCTGACCATCAGGTTTGGAGGGAAGAGATTGGTGTTTCCTTGGCTACAGAAGGCCCATCTCCTCAGTTGCCTAATCCCCTGTCCCTTGCTGCATAGGGCAAACTGGGAGATCTCCAGTTGGTAGGGAGAGCTGCCTATCGGGTTTTGAAGGCTAAGATTGGGGTTTCCAGGGCAACAAAAGGTCTGCAGACTTTCTTGGCCTCCGTTGCCTAGGAAATCAATAGATTGGTGCCAGCCTGTCTGGCGTTACGAATCACCCACGAAGCTTACAAATCGGCCAAAAAAGTCATGGATTTCGTGAAAAACACGCCCCCCAAAATCACGGTTTCACGAAGCACGAAACAGCCCAATTTGTCATGAAATTTGAGTCGTATTTCAATTCGTGCCCATGTCTAATTACTACCTCCCCTGAATCCTGCTCCAATAAGAAAAGTTATGGCACAAAAAACACTCTCCAGTCTTCCACACATTTAAAAATACTAATTTGTGGCTTCATTGAAGATCAGGGAAGTGGGTGTTCAGTTCTTTTCCTCCCATGCCTCTTTCATGATTTTAAATGTTTCTCCAAAGCTGTAATTGGCTCTTGCAGGAAAATAGATTCAGGCACATGGATCCTTTGCCTCAAGTCTGATTTGACCCCTTGGAGGCAGTCATACTTATACAGCAACAGTATTCATAAAACCAGTCTTATACTGATGGTTGTTTCAGTAAACATAAGATAGAAGTGCATATTTCCAAATATTACTTTTAGCATGTATAATTGTAAGAAATTCCATTTTCAGCTGTCACACATCAGGGACTAATTTGGCTGAAGCAACTTCCCTTGACCTCAGAAAGAGAGGAATGATGGTTGGATACCACCCTAGTCTACATCCTTTCTCCTAGCTTTACTCCCTTCTGAGCTGGGAGCCAGAGCTGGTCTGTCTTCCACAGCCTCTCACTTCAAGCCATTTGAAAATCCTAGCCAGACCTGGGGCATGCCCAGTGGCCTTCCTATACCTAGAAGCCTTAATGGAGGTGTGGTCTAGCCTGGGAGGGACCATTGTGCCTCCTGAATAATTTCTGCCTCTTTACTCCCCTTCCTCCTCAAGGGTGGAGCTTCCCAAAAGCTGATTGTCACACAGGGCTGTCAAAGGGCCAGCTGATAGTGGGTGTATTTTAAAGGGCCAACTGCCACTGATCAGTTGGCTGTTGAGTTGATCTTTATGTGGTGCCTTGATAACCCCACTGGGACTAGAGGATACCAGCTTGACCCTGCTAGAGGACTGAGAAGGAGCAGGTTAAAGGTGTTTTCTACACCCCTGAACGTAATATCACATTATTTTAGTTTTTCATACTTTATTGGGTGAAATTAATATGAAGGTACATTATTACTGCTGCTACTGCTACTACTTCTACGTAAACTTGTATCTCGTTTTATACACTTACAAAGATATACTGTATTGAAGTCAAATCAGTATTCTTATTGCAAAGTACTTTATATTAATCTATAAATGTGAAATAAAATAAGTATTTAAATTAGTATCTACTCTGGTTATGATAATTTTTGTTTACATGGTAAGTGTGCACATAATGACTTGTGAGTTTTAATTAGTAAGTACTTTCTTGTTGCTTTAATTCGGCCCCCATCTGGCAGGCAGCCAAGGGCTTGAGGCCGGGGGCTGCATTTCCCCGGCCTCTTAGGGTCACATGGGAAGGGGGCAGGGCTAAGTGCCTTAACAGGACAGCCCTACCTCTGTGTCAGCACTTGCTGCCTTGTGCTCTTGTTCATTATGTGGAGGCCTTTTTTCCTTTTCAAGGGGCCTTCACTTGCCGCCTCAAGCATATATCAAGCTCTCTCAGCCGAGCTCCTCTGAGACCAGTTTTACTGAAGGCCCTCAGGGCTAGGTGGCTATAGCTGCCTCAGGGAAACCTGTGCTATTCCCCCTGCTTGATACCTTCAAACAACAAGAGGAGAGCCAGGGCCCAGCGCCAGGCTCAGTGGTTTGGCAGAGATTTTTTATTATTATTATCTCCTTCTTATTTACATTTGGGGACTGTTGTCTATCAGTCAGGAGGGCTAAAGCAGAGTTATATCCAGTCCTTGCAGGCCTCCGGCCTAATTAGGCTCTTCTTCCCTTCCCCCTTATTTTGTTGGGAGGGAGTACTTTCAGCAGAAACAGCAATAGGCTTTGCTGTAGGCCGCAGGGGTGAATTGCAGCCATCTGAGGGGTGGATTACATTACTGCTACTGGCTGAGCAGGGTGGATGCTGGTAGGCCTCCTCTCTGTCTAGCCCCCCCCCCCCCCCGGTTTATACTTACTTGGGAGGGAGTATTTCTAGTAGGAATAGTTTGGCTTAAGGCCTTCAGGCAGCAGGGGGTGCATTTTGTGAAAAGGCTTGGCAGTTTATTCAGTTGGGTGCAGCCATTTTGTGTGTGGCACCAGAGGCCTGCTTTTTCTCCTGGCAGTGCGGCCTTATTGAGAAGGCATCTACCATATACACAGTTCCAACAGAGGCCATTTTGAGTGTGGGTTTTATATGGTCTGATTTGCCTCCTGCTTACTGGTAGTGCAGGCCATTTCGGTGGGGATTTTACAGCCTCTGCTGTGCTGGGGTGGCCATTTTGAGTGTGTCACCCTGTGGCCTGCTTAGCCTCCTAGCACTGGCAGCCATTTTATAGAGGCCTTTGCAGCTTACACAGTGTTTGGGCTGCCTTTGGGAGGGTATGGGTTACTACAGTACATTACATTACTGTACATTTCCATAATGCCACTACCTGTATAGTTAACCTTTGAGGATGATGAAGTGGCCATAGGGAGTAAGGAAATACTGGGCTATCAGTGTCTATGGCTATGGTTTGTAAGATGGCAGTATTCAAAGTCTTGATGAAACAATGCAAGTTTGTAAGACACAGCTCTTTAGAAGTATAGTTCATCATTAATTTGTTGTTTGGCTAAAATGACTTTCCTTCATAATACATCTCTAAAACAATGTGCGTTTTAAAAGAGTGGCAGCTTCATTCTTAAATGACATAATGAGTGTACCAGAAAGTCAAAGAGTGTTCTTTGATTAGAAATGACAATGCAAAATGATGTTCTGGTTATTCTCCCTTTCAGTAACTAGATTGCAACTTGGCAGAGGTAGCAATCTAGGTAGCATGTTTAGTAATGTGGTTACTCAAGCTACAATCAAAAGGAGTGATCCCTTTCCTCACATGCAGCGGCATTAATGGTTTGAATAGGTGATTTTACCAATAATAAGAGTATAGTAATAGTAATAATACTAATAACAATAATACTTGTTCTTGATATTAGTATTAAGACAGAATAAATACGTAACCATGCCACCCAAAGAGGAGTCTGCCCCTTCCAAAGGAAAACAACCAGCTAAGAGGCCCCGCCTAAAAGGCCTCCACCTACTTTGTCATCTTTAGACGAGGATGAAAGCACTAGTCGCCAGGCTACTTTGAGCCACATTGCGGCCTTGGAGCAAGCAAAGCGTGGTAGGCCTGTTTGGCTGACATCAGTTGCTGCTTTTCAGGCTGAGGTTCTTAAACGGCTTTCTGCCCTTGAGGGGCCTTCTGTTTCAACAGACACTGTGGCGGCTGAGAACCAAAACAAGGAGGACGGCGGGCAGTTTTGAACCTTCAAGTGGTGATCCAGGCTGGATGGCTGATGTTGAACCTGTGGCGGTGGCTGTGGACCTGGTGTGGGATGGTAAGTCTTCTCTTACGCAGCAGGGTGATGACTGGCTATGGGGACCCCAGTTTATGAGGCTGTGCCAGCTCAGAATCAGGCATGGGGTGCTCAGTATGCTGCTGCTGACCCAGGAGTTAAGGGACAGATGAGCAGGGCTAGTTGGCAGGGTTTGGAGGGTCAGTCACTGCCTGGCCCATCATCTGCCTGGTCCAGTTAGGCTCCCTGGGTTCCTGATTTATGCGGGAGTAATAGTTAGGGCATAGCCATGGAGGGCTGATCTCTTTTACAGTACCTGGACATAATATACAAAGGGTACACAGGCTTCATCGGGGATGCAGTTCAATGAAGAATTTCAGATGCGGGCAGCAATGAACCCTAATTTGCCGTGGGAGAAGATTCTGCAGCAACCTTGGCTGCAGGTGATGGCTCTGCTAAGGCTAATCTTACTGACTGCTCTGACAGTGGCCATTTAGTACAGTGGTTCTCCACCGCGCTCAGTTGTGCTGGGACTTAGTGAACCAGGGAACATGCACAAGGAAACCGTGCAGGTACAAGCATGAATGCCCAACATGTGGGAGCTCCCACTCCTTTAACTTTTGCCCTAGGCGCCATAGAGGAGGTTGGGGTAAGCGTGGGGGTGGGGCCGGTGGTAACTTTCCACAGCAAGCTGGATAAGGGCCCAGCCCAATAAAACTGAGGGAACTTAAGTATCTCTTGGATGGTTATCCTAAGCATGAAGATGCTTTGTTCGTGTTCAGTGGGTTTAACTGTGGGTTCAGGATTCCTTTCCAGGGACCTAGGATTCCTTTCATGGCAGCCAATCTTCGATCAGTGGCAGGTATGGAAGGGATCGTTAGGGAAAAGATTGTTGGGACACTGTTCATTATCTGGGTGCCTTTTTCTTTTTCAAGGGGCCTTCAGTAACCTAGCAGGGCAATTGGTGGTCCAACTGGCCCGGGGTCCTGCTGAGTTGGACACGGTCCACAAAACCTCCAGGCTGCCACTGGAAAAGCTAGCCAACCTCAGGGTGCGGTTTGCCTCATTTAATGAGTGGCATAGAGTATCTCTGATTGAGTTGCGGCAGTTTGTAGGACACTTAAACTTTTTTTTAGAGTGGCGGTTCCTGAACGGGCATTCTTAAGGTGCCTCTGTGACACCATGGACAAATTAAGGCTTCCCCATCACAGGCTCAGGATGGATGTTCAGGATGGATGCTAGATTCAGGGAGGAACTTGGGAGGAACTTATGGTTTGGGAGGAATTTTACAGGAATTTAATGGCATTTCCTTTTGAGGGGCAATCTTTTGCTGGAAGCAGAGTTGCATGGGCACTCTGATGCCTCCTGCTCTCTTGGATTTGGGGTGTTCTTCTGAGGGCACTGGTGTGCCGAGGAGTGGCCATCAGATTGGGTTGAGTAGGGCATCAGGGGACGAGACCTTGCCAAGCATACTGTGCACTTCTGGTGTGCCACATTGTGTTTGTGGCCAAGCAAGTTCGTGGCAGTCATGTTTGGCTGCGGGCTAGAGTGGTAACTAATGCTGGCGGCATTAGCAATGCATTTACCAGCAGAGCCCACAGGTTTGCAGTAATCATTGGGAATGTCCGCATTAGTGAAGAGGTTAGAGGGTTGGTCCCAAGAGGCAGCCAGACCCCAGGAGGCAGCCAAACCAAGGCATAATAGCCAGACCTCGAGAGGCAGCCAGACCAAGGCATAATATTACTCCAGCCGTCCAGTGTGCTGCTCTGGTCCTGGGGTTGGCTCTAGTTTAGGCAGCTGTGCGGACAGCCTTTTTTCGGGGTACTTAGGATAAGTGAATGGGTGGCCCATCCTCTCAAGGCTGAGTCAGGTAGGGCCTTACTGGCCTAGGACATAAAAAGTGTGTGTATGATGCTACTTTAAGGATTAGATGTTATAGGATTAGACGTTCTAGGATGGATCAATTTCAGCTGGGGTATGTTATCCAGCTGGGTCCATGTGCAGATATAGAGTGGTGCCCGGTGTCGGCACTGAAGTAGTATATTGCACTTTGAGGGGAAGACGGGGGGTTATAGTTTCAATGAAGCCCCCCCCCTTGACTAGGCACCAGTGTGGGACAGTCATTGGATGACCTCTGACAAGATTGAGTCTGCAGAATGTTAAAAGTGGCACCCGTTCCTTCCAGACTAGGGCAGCCTTGATAGCTGCAGCCATGTGTTATTAGGTTATTCAGTTGGTGGGCCGGTGGAGGTCCAAGGCTTATCGGTCTACATTCGCCCACTGGGTGCTGGGAACTTCAACTGACTTGCTTTTTCTTTAGGTGCTGTGTTTCGCCGGGAAGGCTGCAGATCCTTATATGCGGACACAGCATGGTTTTTTGGGTGTCCCACCAAGCCAAGAGGACGGCCATTGGGTCCCAGCTTGGGCTAAGCAAGTGGACCACGGTTGAGTGGCAGGGCCGCTAGGGTCTACTGTGGCCGCGGCTGCTGCCTTTGCTGTTTGAAGGGAGGAGTGGTCCTCCACCTGTCATATTGGTCATTCACCTGGTGTCATGGGCTGGGCCCGCCCAAGCTGGTAGTCCAGGTACTAGCACGAAGCCAAGGGGTGTTCAAAAGTCACAAGCCAGGTCCAGTCCGTAGTCAGAGCACAAGGTTAATGCCAGGGTTGCCTCCAGGATCCAAAAAGCCAAGCCAAGTCCAGTCCGTAAGTCAGAGCACGCGGGTATCAAGTCAAGGTGCGGGCAAGAGCAAGACACAAGGTACCAGAGAGTGGTTGCAGGTAGTTGACACGTTGCTTCCATGCCTGGCAGTTGCTCCTGACTGGCTTTTATAGCCAGGCGTGATTTTCAGCCAGCTGCTGGGGCTCCATCCTGATGCTACTCATCATCACTCTCCAGCAGCTGGCGTTGGCTCAGGAGGCGAGCACTGCGCCGTCTCTCCTGCAGTTCCAGTCTCTGGCGCTGCCTGCGGCGCTCTCTAGGTGTGGGTGAGCCTGGGGGGGTGGAAGCCCCTGGCTGGGCTTCCCCTGTGGTGCTGGCAGTCCCTGACTGAGCCTCCCCTGTGGAAGTTCCTGGCTGAGCTTCCCCTGTGGTATTGGGGCTAGAGGGTGCTGGTGTCTCAGCTGCTAGCTGTGAGGCTTGATCAGCCAGCAGCTGCTGATCATGATTGCTGGCTTCTGCTGAGTCAGGGCTAGGGCTGGCTACACAGAACTCTTCTTCTCCTGAGGAGTCCTGGCTGGCTACACGAGGCTCCTCTCCTCCAGAGGAGACCTCACTCTCAGACTGGGCTATGACACCTGGGAGGTAATGACCTGGGCTTGTAATGGTATGGCCCTTGCTTTGCAGGCTCAGGCTGACTTGCTGTGGATTAGCAAGCAGTGGCCTAGCATCTTAACTATTTTGTTGGAGATATTTAGTTAGCTGGGGGAATGGGTTGGGCATTTATCTTCCCCTTCTCAGGATTAAGGCCCGCTTGGCCAACCTCTACCGAGGCGATGGGGGCCACCTTTTGGTGGCGGGCAACAACATATATATATATATATATATATATATATATATATATATATATATATATATGTCATCATATATATGTCAACATATATATATGTCATCTAACTATATATATATATATATAGTTAGATGACCTGAGGCAAGGGCTACGGCTTACAGTAAGTCACCTGTGGGGCATGAAGGCCTGAGCAGAGGCTCGGCCTTAGCGTTGGCAGGATTTAGTTGGGGGGATGTTAGCGGGATGGTGAGTACCCCTGGCACATCCCCATTGGTGGGGATATTAGGGGCCTGTCAGGATCGGCTGGCATGCTTGGCGGCAGCCAGTTGAGAGGGCAGGCTGCCTAGTGGGATCTCCTGGACAAGTCTTTCCCTCATGCTCCGCGGCGGAGGTGCTTGGAGCTTTAAGGGGGAAACCATCTGCCACGTCTGCCGGATCCCAGCCATGCATGTGGATGGCTCACATCCGGGGCAGTGGGTCTCGCCCAGACAGGTCAAGGTGGGGTCCAGGGGAGTGACCCCAGGGCTTGACCTGTACCGCTGGCTAGGCCCTTGCCAGGGTTTTTTAGTTGTTACAGTCCATGTTGTTGCCTAAATAAAAGTGGCCCTTTATTACCCAAGCCTTGTGTCTGCCTCTTATTCCGACTGGGGGGCAATTCGGCCCCCACCCAGCCGGCAGCCAAGGGCTTGAGGCCGGGGGCCACATTTGCCACTGTGGAGGAGAAGCGGCAGTATTTCTCCAGCCTTTCAGGGTCACAAGGGGAGGGGGAGGGGCTAAGTGCCTTGACAGCCCTGCCTCTGCATCAGCACTTGCTGCCTTGTGCTTGGCCCACCCGCCTGCCCAGTAGCAGTGCAGGTTTTTGACCGGTTGCCTTTTGGGGGGCCAGGTAGGAATTTTTCCTTTCTTTCCCTGATTGGCCTTGGGGAAGGAAGTTTTTTGCCTACCTTGTACTGCTTGGTGGAGCTGTGGTTATTGGACTATGGTGGCGCTGTATAGGGCATCAATGGCAGGATTTAGTTGGGGGGATGTAAGCAGGACAGTGAGTACCCTTGGCACATCCCCACTGGTGGGGATATTAGGGGCCTGTCAGGATCGGCTGGCATGCTTGGCGGCAGCCAGTTGAGAGGGCAGGCTGCCTGGTGGGATCTCCTGGACAAGTCCTTCCCTCATACTCCGTGGCGGATGTGCTTGGAGTTTTAAGGGGGAAACCATCTGCCACGTCTGCCGGATCTCAGCTGTGCATGTGAATGGCTCGCATCTGGGGCAGCGGGTCTCACCTAGACAGGTCAATGTGGGGTCCAGGGGAGTGACCCCAGGGCTTGACCTGTACCACTGGTTAGGCCCTTGCCAGGGTTTTTTGGTTGTTGCAGTCCATGTTGTTGCCTAAATAAAAGTAACCTTTTATTACCCAAGCCTTGTGTCTGCCTCTTATTCCAACTGGGGGGGCAAAATAAAAGCATGATAACGATGTCTCATAGTTTTATGGATATGGAACTTGCTTTAAAGCTATAATCTAAATAAAACTGTTTAGAAATATAGCAAAACAGATTAATCTATAGATTTTGACAACCAATTTGTTTATGTGGTTGTTTATACATGCACAAAAATGTTGTACAGGGATTAAATAAAACTCCACAAAACAAAGATTTGTTTCAGGCCCATTTTATCATAATGTTGCATGTGGTCTGGATTCCAAGACTGTAATCATGATGAAAAATCTGTCTTCTACCTGTTGGTGTAAAACTGAACCCATCCTCCTCATTTTATATTTATTTATTTATTTACATTATTCATAGTCCGCCTTTCTCACTGAGACTCAAGACGGGTTACTCAGTGAAGTTCAATACAATCAACAGCTTGCAGAAATCTAATACAAATAAATAAAAATAAAATAAAAATAATCAACAGCTTGCAGAAATCTAATACAAATAAATAAAAATAAAATCAAAATAATCAGATTATTTTTATTACCATACATTTTTTCTACTAAATAAAATGTTACTATTCCATTGACAGTGATTGAGCCCAAGATCCTCGTCCACCAAGAGAATCCTTCTGTGAATATAAGGCTCTTGCCATCAGAAGGCTAAACTATGTATTACCTGGTTGTTGTGGGTTTTCCAGGCTGTACTGCCGTGGTCTTGGCATTGTAGTTCCTGACGTTTCGCCAGCAGCTGTGGCTGGCATCTTCAGAGGTGTAGCACCAAAAGACAGAGATCTTTTGGTGTGACACTGAGAGATCTCTGTCTTTTGGTGCTACACCTCTGAAGATGCCAGCCACAGCTGCTGGCAAAATGTCAGGTACTACAATGCCAAGACCACGGCAGTACAGCCCGGAAAACCCACAACAACCATCGTTTTCCAGCCGTGAAAGCCTTCGACAATACATATATATTACTTTTTTGGCAAGTTGGGTTGGGGTTCTCTAGATCCAATCTGCTTTCCCTGAAGTCATAAAGCAGCTGAAGGGAAAGGCATTATTTTAAATTCCACAGGAGCCAATTCTGCTTTGAACCATGGCATGAGTGGAGAAGGGGCTCCTGCCTTCCCTTTCATACTGTTTTATAGAACTTAAACAGCCCCAGCAGGAAGTTATTAGTAGTACTTTGGAGCTCCAAGTATTCCAAGTGTACAGTGCCAAAGTTATGGAAATAACTTCTTGCTGTGGCCCTTTTGGAGTGGGAAAATGTGTGGAGGGGAAGGGAGGAGCCTTTCCTCCCGTTACACTGGAGTTCCAACCAGAATGGAGACCTTGTGGACTTAAAAAATATCTTTCCCCATGGCAGGGAAAACATGTTGGGTACAGGTAACCCCAAGTCAACTCACCAAAAACATAACATGTATTTTAGAGATAAGATTCCTTCAGTTTACAGAAGAAGTCTTCACAGTGAAAGGAAGAATCCTCAGCAGAAGGGCACCATACTATGAAAAACCATGCTTACGTCATTACCTCTAGTCGCAGTGCATTTACTTTTGCAACATTCATTCCTGGAAACAGATCTGTCAGAATGTCCTCAAATAGTGAAACATCCTCAGCAAGGAATTTTGGTAAATTAGATTCTTTCAGCACAGTGATTATGATGAGAGTTTCTTCTATCTCTGAAACCTTTGTATTACTATTTCTATAAAAAAAAAAATACCAGTAATTATAATTTTACAATACTTGCTGTAAATAATAATATATTGCTTAGTACTGTAATATAGCAATTCTGCCATTGTTTTTATGCTTTCACCTTGCATATTCTTATAGGCAGGGCTCATTTCGAGGGGGAACGCGCAGGAATGCAGTTCCGGCAGTTCCCCAAAGAAGTCATATGTCAGGCGGCCCCGCCCACCGGATTGGGCCTCTGACGGTTGGTGGATCACTCTCCTGCTCAGCAACAGTCTGATCCTGATCATTTTGGGCCACTTTTCGACCATTTTCAGCCCCTTTTTGCCATTTTGGGCCCAATTTCGGCCCTGAATGGCCAGGAATGGGTCCAAAACAGCCAGGATAGGTGATGTCAGGGGGTGTGGCATATGCAAATCAGTTATGCCAATGACACATTTCTGGTGATGTCAAGGGGTGTGTCATATGCTAATGAGTTATGCTAATGAGTTCCTCCAGCTCTTTTTCTATGAAATGATTCCTGCTTATAGGTAATTTATTTCACTTTATATTCCTCAATATCCCGAAGTTCAGTGAAGACATATGGTTAGGCTTCCAGTATTTGGAACACTCATCTTTTGCTTTTAATTTCCTCAGTATTGTGCACATTAAAGTTAGCATTTAGAAACTATCTTTGTTGTTATTTTGTGCAGAAAAGCAGATTTCCCAGTTGCTCTAATGATAAGCAGCTCACTCTCCCCAGCCATTTTCAGGAAAAGCTAAACAGCATTGGAGGAACAAAACTTTTCATAATTAGATCAGTATGTTTATACCCAATGTATGTCATCTTTTTTCTTCTATCGTTGTCTCAATCCACTAAAGCTGCACTTGCTTCTCAAAAATAAATATTTTGATGTCGCTCTTGAGTAGTCTGTCTCAGCAATTGTACAATTACCTTCCTCTCCTGTAACTTGGGAGTCTATTATTAATGAATGCTGGGTTTTATCCATAATGTTATCTGGCTAAGGAGATCTCTGCTTTTTTTTTGCCATGGTATGTCCTGTAGTTATGAGTAGAACCCCCTTAATATTGAGACTGGTAGTGTTTGTACCCTGCCTGCAGTGGATAAAGGTGAAAATGTTGTCCCCTGTACTGGTGGGAATAAGGCCTGGGCCAATAGTAAGGCTGAGATGGAGTAACACAAAAAGTTTTAGCAGTTAAACCTGCTTTTGTGAATTGTCAAGTGCATCATCTGTCTTAGAGCACTTTCCCCTGAAATGGCAAGTCCTCCATCCTAGCCTTTGTTTCATTAGGTAGGGAAGTAGACTTCAACTATAAATGCCACCTTAATGCTATGGCTGTAGCCAAACTGCATTCTGCACAATCCTCAACATGCTTAGAATAGATAACCTGGTATTTGGCCAATTTGGAAGCCTCCAACTGGAGTACTCTTACAAATTTGCATTTATCACCTGGGAGTAGCTCCCAGTATGGCCCAATCTTTTTCTACAAAAAAATTAGGTATCTTGCCATAAACAACTGATAATTTGAAATTTTAAAGAATGGGGCAGAAGATGAGTAAATTTTTCTTCTGTAAACATCCAGCTGCCTACCCTTCCTGTCAATAGGGATCTTCTCTGTTTGCATCGCAATGCTTCCACCACAATACAGTTTGAGGTAGGATAGGTAAAAAGGAAAGGGCAACCATCTTGAGTAGAGGTTTTCATCCCTGCCCCCCCAGAGATGATGTAACTAATGTCATATTCTGCACAGATCCATGGCCCTTCCAAAAGGTCATTCATGAATAGATACATCACTGGCCCTGTTAAACTAGACAGTATCACCCTGAATATAGGTTCTTTAGATCTAGGAGTCACACAAGAGAGCTCTATGTCAAGTGAACGCACCATCATAAACAGTTGCTTTCTATAGAAGCAGAGACCATTATTGGATGATTGTTCCAGGGAGTCACTGAAAGCATTGTCTGGGGAAAGTTTGGAGATGACATCCATCTTGGAATTAGAATGCTCTGATGTAACCAAAACCCCAGAAGGGGCAACCTCCAATGGCACCAATGGAAGCTAAATCAAGTGGTCTTGTGCAGTGCGTGATCAAGGGGCAATGAGAGATGGGCCTTCCTAGGCTGATTTTTATACAAGCCTACTTTGCATCTCGACAGCAGCCCCCACAAATTAGGGAAAGGATAAGACCCTCCATCCATGGACTGAAGGGAGGATAAGGTCATACATACCTTGAGGCCGGATAACTGACTCTCAAAGCTAAACTCAGACCACGATCGCTATTGCTTTCTGGGGTCCAACTGCAGTGAGCACCCATGCCTTGGAACCCTCAACAATAGGGTACCTCAAAGCATCATCAGATTCTAACCCCTCTTCCTCAATTAGGCAAATAGGTGAACAAGTTACTGAAGATGAGTAAAGTACTTGTAAGTTAACTGAGGCAATGGCCTTAGATACAGTCTAAAGTAAAACTTTAACCCTTTGAGATGCCTTGAACGCAGAACCTATCCTCTTGGAATCAGAAGCTCTAGCTGCTTTTTGTTCCTTATGTTTAGCTTTTCATTTAGTATTCTTTACTGGAGGCTTGGAACTACTGTGCTGATCTGTAGACATAATGGGTACTGGTTGCATCAGTTCTGATACTGCTTTTACAAGCAAGGTTGGATTGGAGAGGACAGACGCTAAGTGCATTTGCTCTGCAGGAGATGTTGAGTGGGAGAGCAAAGGAGCATCTTCGTGTATATAGCTAGACAGGTTTCTTCCAAAGCACAGCCTTCAACCTCGGATGCTATGTCATAGCTGGGTTCAGGCATAAACTGATGAACAATTTTGCATTTTGTAATGTCATACTCCTACCACACAAAAGGCAGAAGGAATAGTCATCTGTCTGAAGCATTTTAGTCCTGAATTTGGTGCACTTTTTAAACAAGGCCTTTTTGAGTCATAGTCAAAGCGCTGCTGAAGGAGAAGGGGGGAAAACCTGCCTTCATGCAGCATTGTCTTTTTCATGTTTTTTTTAAAGAATATAAAATAGAGTCCTTATTCTGCTCTCATTGAAGAAGTAGAAATGTTTTAATTGACAATAGCAAAGATGAAGACTGGAAGAGCGATAACAGAAGCATTTCTGCGGCAGCAGAGAAAGAACTAAGGTAAGGTGCTCTCCCCCTTCTAGGAAAAGGGCAGAAATCCAAAGCATACACCGAAGGTTGAGTAGCACCTTGGACTTTTTAAAGGGCACATGCACAGTACCCATCTAGGATTGTACTGACCGTGACAATGAACATGAATCAATCTTGTGCATGCTACAGCATAAGTAATTATCGTTAATTAAGACACAGTTTAACATCATAGCTGTACATGAAAATAAATCAATTTAAAACTTTGTGGCTTACTGTGTTTTTAACTCTTGTATCTTCTGACCGGCCCTTATTAAAGCAACCTTTATGGCTCTCATGCCAAAATCATAATGATCCTAGAAAACACAAATTGAGAAACTTGTTTTTTTTCCATATTTGCCTTTGCAGAAAGATTTATGAAATATTTGACAAGCTGAGACAGAGACTAGCCATTCCTGTTATCTCTAGTTGATTACTTCCAGAACTGAATTTTTAATTCAAGAGGCGACAATGAACTATCAGCCAATATACTTCCATACATCCTACAAATAAACAATACCATCCCCATAGCACATAATTTTGAATATAAAACTTCTAAAAACTTGAGATTAAGAGTCAAGTCTCTCAGAAATTCACTCATACTCCAGAAAACGTAGAAACAGTAAACTTCAGAACCATATCTGATGATGGGCTTGTTTGCTTTCAATGCAACTACACTTCCTTATTATTCTTAGATGATTTTTCAAATTGGTAGTGATTAATTTTATCAAATGTAACAAATGCTTATTAAACATTTATATTGTACTGACCACATATTCTGTTTTGCACCCCAGCTTTCAGAGAAAAGAAACTGGAGCTGAATAAATAAGGGAGGTATAGCTGTACACTGCCTAAATTGTAAGCAGCAACAAAATACCAGATTATACAATGTCTTCACAGGACATGGAATTTCAGGTAGTAATATTCCACACTTCTGGAAGCTGAATGAGCAAGTATCTTTTTAATTCTCTTCTCAGTTTATGAAAACATAAACTCCTTTTTCCTCCAATCCTCCCCAATCATCTTGTTAAGTATTTGCTGAATGGGTTATGTACCAGCTTGCTAAAATTTATTTTAGGTTTCAGTTGGGTAAGTGTATGAAAGCAACATGTTTTAAAAATGTGTTTCTCCCAATAATCTTTATCACTCAATGAAACAATATTTTATCTTTGAAACCTAATGGATACATTTTGTTTTATATGCAATGTCTATACTTGATAGAAATATTTAACATAACTTCCTGCTGGGGCTGTTTTGACTTGGGGAAACACTGCAGAAAGGAAGGTAGGAGCCTCTCCTCCTCCCACACCAGAGTTCCAAGCAGAACTGTGGACTTTAAAAATGCTCACCTCATACTTTTTTGGAGGAATATCTAATTAGGACTCCTCCAAAAGCAAGTTTAGGAAAATGCCTGTACTACGTCTGTATTGCTCTGCCTAGCCTCAGAAAAACAAAGTAGAGCTGACATCGTATCACTTTTTACTATCTGTTTCAATTAACAAGATCCTGCACAGGCAACTTGCAAATAAGACTTCCACTGTTAAATGACATACTGAGAAAGTTATAGCCTTATGTGTTCTTGCAGCTGAATTCAACATAGAGGTGTGACAACCAATAAAAGGAATTTATTCTCCTAAGATTTTGGAGCAGGGGTCCCCAACGTGGCGCCCACTGACGCCTTTCTTGCTGCTCACCAAGTGTATTTAAAAAGTAGGTGGGGCCAGGTGGGACTTTTGCCAAGCATGGCTTCTGATTGGCCACTGGAGATCTGATTGGCTGTGCAGATTTTTAAAAACATTGCTTTGGCAAAAGCTGCTTCCACAGCACAAAGTCTTCACTGTGTTACTGTAGTTAAGCTGTAGCTAGGGTAGCCAGGTCCCCTGACCCTCCTAGCAGAAGCAGGGGGTACCCAGAGCTTTCCTTTGTCTTCTTTCCGGAAGCCTCCTTGTGGGTGCACAAAAGCATGTGCATGAGTCTGCACCGGCACAATGACATCACTTCTGGGAAGTGACATCATCGTGCAAGGTTGGGGAGGGTACACACACGCTTCACAGCAAGCCAATTTGGGCTCCAAACAGGCCCAAATTGGCCTGCTGTGAAGTGCGAGCGCACTCTCAGGGTAGCGTGATGACATCAGTGATGTTGTGGTGCTGGCTCCAGGAGTGCACCTGGGAGTCCCGTTCCCCACCTTCTTCCCCATTACAGAAGTTTTTAAAAACCCTTCAGGAGGCTTCCTAACACAGTCTGGGAATAGACTAGTTACAGATTCAGACTGGAATTTATGTTCATCATAACATATGACATCATGAGCCAGTTTGGTGTAGTGGTTAAGAGTGTGGGACACTAATCTGTAGAACCGGGTTTGATTCCCCACTCCTCCACTTGAAGCCAGCTGGGTGACCTTGGGTCAGTCACAGGCTTCTTCGAGCTCTCTCAGCCCCACCCACCTCACAGGGTGTTTTATTGTGGGGATAATAATAACATACTTTGTAAACTGCTCTGAGTGGGTATTAAGTTGTCCTGAAGGGCAGTATATAAATCTAATGTAGCTGTTGCTGTTGTTGTTGTTATGAACTTTAAGCGTTAAACTGCCTCTGAACGATAATTTATTTATTTGTTTGTTTATTATATTAGATTTTTAGTCCATTGTCCCCGCCAAGCGGGCTCAGGGCAAAGCACAACATGTTAATTTACATAAAAACACATAAAAGCAGATAAAACATTACAATAAAATTTAAAACACTACATACAATAAAAACTTCTCAGGTGGCGATGGAAGAGTCACTTCATTTCAGACATGGCCCATATATCCATATTTACAAATATATATAGGGTAGTGGACAGATCTTTTCAAGTCAAGTCAAATATGGCTGGTGGGGGCCCAGCCTAGCGTCCGCCATATGACTGGCGGAACATCTCTGTCTTACAGGCCCAGCAGAAGGATAATAAATCCTGCCGGGCCCTGGTTCCATCAGACAGAGAGTTCCACCAGGCCGGTGCCAGGACCAAAAAGGCCCTGGCTCTGGTCAAGGCCAGGCGAGCCTCCCTAGGACCGGGGACCACCAAAAGTTTTTTTTGTGTAGAACAAAGTGTCCTCTGGGGTATATATAGGGAGAGGCGGTCCCACAGATATGCTGGACCCAGTCTGCATAGGGCTTTATAGGTCAGCACCAAAAGCTTGAACTGGACCTGGTACTCAACTGGTAGCCAATGCAGCTGGCATAATATAGGTGTTATATGTTCCCCTGTCAGGAACATATGTTCAGCCTTATATCATTCAAGGCATTTCTCTTGAACCAGATTGTTTCTGACAAGCTTCAGTAGCCTAAACATCAAGTTAGACTGTCTCTAACCATACAAATTGGCTGTTTTCCCAAGGGTCAGACTGAACTATTACAGGTCTGCTCATCCCCACAGACAGGTCTAAAATGATCACCCTCTCATTTTCCTAAGGCAGAGCTAATCTCATTCTGCACTGCTTTTGAGGCAGAGCTACACTTTCTGCATCTGCTCCATTGCTGAGGCAGACCAGAAACTGCCAGCTGCTACACTTTCCTCCACATTCAATCAGATCTCTAAATGGAGACTGGTCAGGACAGCATTTAAATAGGCTCAGGCACTAACAGATGATTGGCTGTTTCACCCTCAGGGACTAGACAGACTCCTGCCTGTCACAAGAGTTATAGGCAAAGGAATAGGTTTCCAACCTCCAGGTGATCCCTGGAGATCTCCTGAAATTACTATTGATTGCCAGATGACAAAGATCAGTTCCTCTGGAGAAAATGGCAGCTTGAAGAGTGGACAGTATGGCTTTATACCCTGCTGAGGTCCTTCTCTTCCCCAAACTCCATCCCAAATCTCCAGGAATTTCCAAACCCAGAGTTGACAAACTCTAGTTGAAAGGCGGCAGAAACATCTTGTTAGGGTACATGCTCCCTGGCCTTTATATTTTACCTGCTGTGACAGCTGCTTGCTACAAAGCTGATAAAGATTTACTATCTTCCCAGAGAGAGATTTTGCTGATTTGAAACCTTCTGAAAATAACATTATTTCAGCAATGAGTTTATAGTCTGGTACCATCATTGAGACAGGCCGAAATAATGATTTTAAGTTGTCTGGAAGTTCAACACGACCTTTATATCTTAAAAGGAAAGAAAAAAAATCACTAGTTTTACTTTTATAACCAAAAATAAAAACATATAAAAATTAATGATTGGTAAGTTTAATACTTAACAACAAAAATATATATAAAGCCATAATAATAAAGATGGATTAGTTTCCCCACAATATAGTTGTGGTATATTATATGGATGCTACCACTGGAAGGAAATCTTTTATAAGGAAAACTAAATGAAAATTGAAATGGTAATGAACATTTTTTGTCTATCTCTCTAAAAATAGCTACCCAGACTGGGGCGGGGGGTGAGGGGAATGTGTGTGCACATGCATGTCTTCAATTTATAGCCAACGAATGCAACTCCACAGAGTTTCCAAGGGAAGAGATTTCAGAGATAGTTGCCAACCTCCAGGTAGTGGCTGGAGAGCTCCTGGAATTACTACTCATCTGCAGACAACAGAAATCAGTTCCCCTGGAGACAATGGTTACTTTGTAGGATAGACTCTGTGACATTATACTCTGCTGAGGCTGCATGTCCCTGCATAGAAAACCTGGCCTTCCTTGATGCTTAACTTCTGAGATCAAGCTACCTGGACCATCCAGGTCAGGGCATCCAGACTGGTACAGAAGTTAAAATAATGGAAAATGGTAGTTTAATACAGCAATATTAAACTGTTTTGCCTAGCACTTGGGATTATAGAAAAAAATAGCATTTCTTTTTACTTATTTCTTACCCTGGATTCATGGTAATAAAGATTCCGCAGAATGGTTTTAGCCGCATTTCCTTCCCTTCCAGAACAAATCTGTGGCAAACAACAGCTTCGTTATTTTGTTTCTGAAGACATATTGCATGTTAACAGTATGTGGTTCATTTATACAAATAAAAGTGCAAATATATACTATAAATTAATTTAAACATTAACGTTGAAAATAAAGAATATACCTTAGAACTATCAAACAGAGCTCTAAACCCCCAAGAACCTGACTATATGGATCCTGAAGAATATACAGAAGTATGTGCACTCTTTTTTTCTCTTACAGGAGAAAATCCTGTTGTATGGGTTGATAACAGAACTGGGGAAATAAGCCAGTTACCCCACATGCAGAGTTGCATTTTGTAAATGTCCACTGCAACAACAGGATTTCCATAACAGAGAGAACTTCAGGATGTATAACATCCTGCAGCTTTCCATAATAGAGAGAAATTCAGGACGTATAACAAAGCACCAAAGTACTCAGTATGTCTGGCCATGCGTTGGGTTTCCCTGACCCAACTTGCTGTCCCAGCAGCTGCACAACAGCTGTGAGGCAGGGCCTTGATTTGGATTAAAACCATGGCACTGGAGCTATGGCCTCCACCTCTGTGCCATTTTCCTGAGCTGAAAAAGCACTGGGAGGCATAGTTTCACCCCCTTGCAGTATTGTGTATACCCTGAATACTACAGAAATCTCTTGACTGGGTCAAGAAATAAACACAGGGGTTTGTTTTCACTCCAAATGGGATAAAATGGAATCCTGGGGAGAAAACTGCTTAAAATCTGCCCCTGCTCTCGATTTCTCTCTCGATTTTGGGAGACTCTTAAATAACTAATGTTTAGTGAGAAGAAAATCACATTGTCAGGATTCTTCATGTGTGCATTTTAAAAGCAATAAAATGATCCCTGTGGAAGTGGTTATTTTTGAAGGAGATGACAAATAGGTTTTTAATGTTGTTCAGCAGTACTCCCCTGCAACACAAGAAAAGAGACAAGCCTCTTTTTTCTGCCCCAAAAATAAAGATATGGAGTTCTTTCTTCCTGCAGGAGTACATCTGCATTCTTGAAACAGGAAACATAACTGCAAAACAACTCTTTAAAAAATTTTTTAAAAACATTTCTCAGCACAAAAGAAGGTAGTTTTGAAGAGGTTTATTTCTTTGTGTTTTTTACATAGTTTGAGACTATTTAGACTATTATTCATCGAGTGTTCTACTGACCCGCCACAGTAGGATCCTAAAGCTTCCCAAAGCCCTAGACGGTGTTCTTCCCGCCAACTGGTCTTCCTGCCAAAATGGTAACATAACATGTAGAAAGAAGATGGGAGAGAACCTATCTCCTCAGACCTAACACTGCTGTCCACACACTCTCAGTTTTGGCCTCGTTTACAGAATCTGTTTCCATAGCATAGTGCCTGGAGAAAGTTGAGGTTGTAGACGACATTATTGCCCAGCAGATCTCCTAAAAAAAATACTTCGAAGGAAACTGCCAGGGAGTTCTGCACCTTGGTGGAATGGGCATGTATAGAACATGGACAACAAAACTTCACTAAGGCATAACAGGTGGTGATAGCAGAAACCAACCAACAAGAGATTGATTGTGACAAAGCTGTCAAACCCTTTACTTGGCCAGAATGGCAAACAAACTGATTATATAACCTCCTGAAGGACTGAGTCCTCTTTAAATAACACAACAGTGCTCTATGAACATTCAACATGTTCCATGTTCTTTCTCCATTATCACAGAAAAAACACAGGTAAGACTATAGGTTGACTGATGTTAAAAAGGGATGCCACTTTGGGATGGGAAGACCAGTTAGTCCTAAGAACCTTATCAGGATAGAAACATATAAAAGAGGGACATGGTAGATGGCAGAAGAAATAGCCACTAAAAATAATAATAATATTTGATTTATATACTGCCTCTCAGGACAGTATAATGCCCACTCACAGTGATTTACAAAGTATGTTATTATTGGTTGTTGTGGGTTTTCCGGGCTGTATTGCCGTGGTCTTGGCATTGTAGTTCCTGACGTTTCACCGGCAGCTGTGGCTGGCATCTTCAGAGGTGTAGCACCAAAAGACAGAGATCTCTCAGTGTCACAGTGTGGAAAAGATGTTGGCAGGTCATTTATATCTACTCAGGAGGGGTGGGGTTGAGCTGAATCATCCTGTAAGAGTTTCCCAGGGTGTGGAATGCTAATGGCGGGAGGCTTCACTGTATCCTGAGGAGGTTCTTTTGCATATGGATTGGTGCTTGATGTGCTAATCTTCTCTGCAGGGCTATTGTCGGGTATAGAGTGTTTTGTTAGTGTGGTGTTTTTCAGAACTGGAAACCATGCTCTGTTCATTCTTAAGGTTTCTTCTTTCCTGTCTGCCTTTGGGTAAAGATGCACCCGGTAATATCTCCACGGCACAATCCGTCCTCCTGTGGGGAGGTAAAGAGTTGGCTTCTTCTTCAGTGAAAGCTTGGATATAAGCCCTGTACTGTTTAGGTATTTGGTTGATTTCTTCTTGAGTTAGAAGGGCTTGCTCAATGAGGGTAGGGTTGTTACCCCAATTTTGGTTCCAGCGGTGATTTTTACATGTATCATGGGAAAAAGTGATACTTCCAACTGCCCAGTCTATATAGGGGTTGTGATCCCACAACCACCTGCTTCCCAGAATCAACGGATATTTGGCGGTGGCACTAATTATGAATGATCTTGTCTCCCAATGCTGTCCCATGCCTGTGATGACTGGCACGGTTTTGGTAGTGACAGGATTCATATTAGTGCCATCCATTTGTTCAAAGATGACTGGAGTTTCCAGCTCTTTAATGGGAAGTACTAATCCATTTACTAGGGCTGGTGCAATAATGTCTCTAGAGCAGCCCGAGTCTATGAGAGCTTGAACGCGGACATGCGTTTTCTTTCTGGATTAACCAATGTTACTGGTATGAAGAGTATGGACCCATGAGGTCTGTTCAGAGTAGGAACTGACTGATCTTTGATCTGCCGTTTGGGTCCTTTTACGACAGATCCATTTCGTTTCCCGAAGCAGGACTCTCTGGGTTTTCCTCCCCGATTAGAGCTGTTGAATCATAATCCATAATTTCTTCTAACTCTAACCCTCTCTCGGGAGGATTTCTATGAAATGCCCCTTTGCCTCTTGTTGCTCTTGGAGCTGGCGTTGGGCGGGTTGGCGCAGGTAGAACGGCGGGGGCTGGGCGCCTTGGCAGGAACGGAGTTCTTTGCACAGGCCGGTACGGACATTGCGCCGCAAAGTGACCGCTTTGTCCACACTGCAGACACAATCCTTGTTGCCATCTAGCATCTCTCGCTCCTCTGGTAGCATATCCAGCACCCCTACTTCCTCTCACCAGTACTGAAGAGCGCCTTTGTCCAGTGTTTTGCTGTTGCTCGACTAAGCATACTTCTTGCATGCGATTTTCTATTTCACAAGCTAACTGAATCCACCCCAAGAGGGTGGGGGGATTATCTTGCATGAGGGCTCTATCCAACAATTTGGGATTCATGCCTTGTTTGAACAGAATTATTTTGGTGGACTCCTCACACCTTGGGCATTTTGCAGCTAGCTGTCGGAATTTTGTAACATAGTCTCTCGCCGACATGCTGCCTTGCCTAATAGACTGTAATTCTGTTCTGGCTCTACTCTCTTCCAAGGGGTCTTCATATTGGGCGCGAAGCGCATCGACAAGACCCTGCAGAGTATTCAATTCGGGGGCCCCTAAGTCATAAAGGGCTACATACCATTCTGCCGCCTTTCCTTGCAGACGAGACCCCAAGTGTTCGATTTGGCTGGCTTCGTCTCCGAATAAATGTCCCCAACGGTTAAAAAATGGTAAGGCTTGCACTAGGAAGAACCCTAATTTGGAGGGATCTCCATCAAACGTGGCTTCCAGTTTCACCCACCCCATTGGCAATTCCGGGGCTCGGGCAACTGGCGCCGGTAGAGGGTAATATTCGATTGGTACCTGTTGGGGCTGAGGCGGAGGGTATTGGGGCCCCGGTTGAGGTTGCAACGGGGGAGGACCCCTTGGCACTGGTCGAACTGGTGGAGGGGGTCCTCTAGGCACTGGCTGTAGCGGTGGAGGAGGCCCTCTGGGCACCGGCTGTCGCAGCGGCGGCGGACCCCTCGGAGCTGGAAGTCGATGTGGAGGAGGTAGTTGAGGAGTTCCTCCCGGTATTGGCTGTATGGGCAAGGGAGTTATTCTTGGCCCTGGCGTCGGGGTTCGCCGAGGAGTGGTGCCTCTTGGTATCAGAGCCACAAGTCTCGGCAAAAACGGTTGGCCTCCCGTCTGGGTTATAGGTATCGGAACTATTTGTAGCTGAACTGTTGTCGGCGTGACGAGTGGTAGCCCCTGAGGCTGACTCGTAGTCGGCGTGAGTGTCGGGGTCCCTCTTGGAGGATGCTGAGGAGTACCCCCAGATTGAGACGAGGTTGTCGGAGGCTCCTCCGGTGGTTGTCCCCCTCCTCTTTCTTCCTCACATTCTTCTTCTTCTTCTTCTTCTTCTTGTCCCGGGACAGGATTTGACAGTTGTTCATTTGGATCCTCAGTAATCGGGGGCGGTTGGTTAGGGTCCGCCATCTCTGTCTGGGGAACGATCTTCTGCAGAGTTGCCAGACTTTGACTGATAGTCTGCATCCCTACAGGGACTGATTGATTCCCTTCTGTTCCCCCGACCACTAGTACGGAGAGTAAATGGACTGCATGGGCCAAACTTTCCTCCATGCTCGTCAGTCTCTCTTCTAAGATTTGTACCCGACTCGAGTCCCCTGCGGCGGCCTCAGTTCCCGTACCCTGATAGGGCGGTTCGCTGGGACCTTGTGGGGCCTCTCTGTATTCTGTATAAGATTCTGCACAGGTTGCTCCAGGCCAAGGTCGTATTTCCCCCATGCCTTGGACCCCCGCACCTTGCTCTTCTTGCGATCTCCCCGCCAGGATTCCTTTCGCTAATCCTGTGACCGCCGAGATTCCAGCATCCACGGCTATGGTTTGGCTTTGTAATTGTATCCACAAATGTTCATTCAGACCTTGGTGTCCCGTCCACGGGATGACCTCCGCATAGTCCCAACTCATCACGTCGCGACGCAACGTTTCCCAAGTGTGGGTACTCTCCGAGGCTCTTCGATCCCATTCCAACTGGTCAGACTCTTGATTCCAATAATACCAAGGTTGACTACTGGAGTGCTCTGCAATCACCTCGAGACTCCGTCGGCCTTCCATCGGGGCTTGCACGAACATCGTACTTGCTCTCCTCTCCCTTGAGTCCCTTGGTCTCGATCCCCACTGTGTTGGCGTTGGCAAGGAAATCAGTGGGTCAGCGGCGGCTGTAGGCCGGGTATCTGTCCTACTGGGCGCGAGGGTGTAGATTGTAGTAACAGAGGACCCTGTCCCTCTTTGAACGGGTCCTTGAGATTCCAGTCCTTGAGAGCCGGGAGAGGCATATGGATCAAACAAAGGGTCCCTGTTGGGTGCAGCTTTGGAATCCGTCTTCTCCGGCTTAGGCATTGGAAAAATGTGATTCGTAACAAAATGTCAGATCTGTGGCTAAATAATAATTGTAATCCAGACTACCTTCTGCAATCAGACAAGAGTCCGTTGTTTCCAAAAAGATTTACTGAAAAAGCAATCATTATAGTCCACTGGCCCAGATGCAATATCTGGGTTGGTACACGTGTATTGTTACGAATGACAGGCAAAGCACAAGGTACAAAGTATCAGATCCCAGCAGACCAACCTCCCCCCATAGTTCTCAAAACAATCTCTTTGAAGCTGAGAAAACGAAAGTTTCCCAAGGCTGGAAAAGCAATAGCCAAAACAATCCTCTTCTGTGAGATAGCTGCTCGGAACATCTTGGCACCTGTGAAAAAAGCACTTAGAATACTGAAAGAATTAATATGGAGTCCCTTTGGTTACACACACGGGAAGAACATTCTAACCCTGACAGATTGGACCTAAGGTATTACTGCTAGCAAAGCATCTGAATTTACTTTCAAAGAAATACCTGACATTAAGGCTATCTTTGGCTGCCTTGATTGCTTGAATCTGTGATGCAATTGCAGAAAGGACTTCTACATCAATCCGATTGAATTCATCAAAACAACACCACGCTCCAGACTGTACCAGTCCACAGAAAAATTTCCCCATCACCTAAAAAACCCAGAGAGTTTCACAAATATATATCTTATTTTAAAAGGTTATTATCTTCCTTTTTTGCACAAACAAGAGTAAAAGCAGCTTTCAACAGAAGTATAAAACAGCAAGCACTGCAATAAAAATTCAACATAAAACCAAAAACTACACACAATGCCAACAATTCTGTTTTGCTTTACTTCCTAAAAGTCATGAAGAAGGAAATCCCAGGAATAACCTTTTCAGAAGTTGAAAGCGACTGAGGAGATTGGAGACAGGAACTCCTGTTTTACCCTGAAGGACAGTAGTGTTCGGTTAGGTTGTATTGTGCCCCATCTTACATTGTGAACAGTCTTCCTACCTGCCTCTCCCAGGGTTGACTTGATAAAGCGGGGGGTTGACCTTGGGCTCCCCCAATTCCCTCTCTTCAGGGACAGACCCAAGATGAGTGAAGGGAATCTGGGCCAATTGTCTTCCTAGCTGGGCCTTTCTTTCTTCAGCACCGCTCTCCTCAGCTGCGCTGCCTGCCCACTCAGGCCCCAAGAGGCTGCAGCTACTATCAGGCTTCTTCTCTGGCCTGTTCCCTGATGCAGCCTATTGCCTGAGACCTACCTTTCTCCAGTCAGGAGAGAAAGAGGGAAATTACACGAGGTCATGCAAGTATCTAGAATCGTGTCTGTTCCTACCTGCCCATGTCCATTTTACCCCGATGAACATGTGTCCTGTAGCCCTAAGTCTGTGCACATGTTGGGTAACTGGTGTAGTCGCAGTAGTGAGTGTCCATAGTTATAATCTGTGAGTTGCCATTGCAGAGCGTTGATTTTGAACAGCTTCTGCTTCCCTCTCCCCTCTTTTTGCCCTTAGATTTGGCTTACACTCAAACTGTTTTGCTTTTAAACTGGCAAGTTTTAAATTCTCCTGTTTTCTAGTTGACACTGCCACCTCCCTACTCCTCCTTCCCGCTGTTCTCTAAAGACTCCTCAAGTTTCATGAAGATTGGACTTCGGGAGCCGTTTTATGGGCCCCAAAAGAAGGTGCCCCAGCCACCTTCAATCTCCATTATTCCCTATGGGGAAAACTAGGGGAGCTATCGAGGGGGACAGAGGTGGCATTTTGCAAGAAAATCCACCAGATTTGTAGAGGATCTAGTCCTATCTGTCCCCTAAAGACCCCCCAAGTTTCAAGAAGAATCAACCCCAGGAAAGGCATGATCCATGGGTTTCCCCAGTTCCTGTCAGTGTTTCTTCACAGTAGGAAAAAATGGGGTGGCTGATAGCATTTTCTTTGGCTCTAAAATGACCTTCCCAAGGTCCAAAATCCCCCAAATTTGCAGGTGACCTACTCCTCACTGTCCTCTAAAGACCCCCCAAGTTTCAGGGAGAATTAATCCCAGGAAAGGCATGATCAATAGGTTTCCCCAGTGCCAGTCATTTTCTCTTCACAATAGTAAAAAAGTGGGTGGCTGATGGCACCTTCTTGGGGGGGGGGCTAAATTGCTCCCCAAGGTCCAATCTCCCTGAAATTTGGGGGGGGGGGTCTTTAGAGCACAGTTAGCAGTAGGTCCCCTGAAAATTGTGTAGATTTATTTTGCAAAATACCACCCTCATCCCCTTGGATAGCCCCCATAGTTTTCCCCATAGATAATAATGGAGATCAGAGGTGGCTGGGGACAAACAGGCAGGAAAGAGTTGATTCCGGCTGACAGCAAGAAATGCTTCCATGGCTTCTGACATGGGGATTGCCCACCCCTCTTTGTATAGATACCCCCCTTCCTGGCAGGCCAAGCTGCAAAATCTCAGCAGAGGTGTGGAATCCCCATTTTCCGTCCCCCCTGGAAACCCGGTGGGTTTTTATCCCGATATATCCAATTGAGTAAACAAGTCTCACTCTCAGAAAAGCTGCAGAGGAAGGTTTGAGCATGCGTGAAGAGAAGGTGTATCATGGGATACCGTCTCTTGTCTGGAAGGAATGGGGAAGAGACACGTGCCAATCTGAGCATGGGATCAAGTGCAGTGTGACTGCATTGTGCGAGTGAACAGGAAAGCAACGGGGAAACGTGTAAGTGCATTCACATGTCATATGTGTGTCATTCGTCTTGGGTAGTTTGGCTCTGAGACGGCTGCTGGGGAACTTCTGAGTGTGGCCATACCTTTGCTCCTTTGAGCTGTCTGCCTCCACAGTTCTTGGGTGAGGCTGCCCTCTGCTGGATGCTCCTCTGGAGTAACTAAGTGCAGAGGTAGGGCTGCCAATCCATAAAACTTGTTTTCCTCCCAAAATGCAGTAGTATCAGAGGTAGTGTTAGTGAAATTAGATTTCAAAAAGAAGTTTAGTGACATAGGAAAAAAACCTCTAACCTCCTAAATTCTGTGTCAAATGAACCATGTTTCATACCTTATCATCCAAACCTTCAGAACAGTTAAAGACCAGACAGAGTTTTCCCAGGGCCTAATGGGAAAAAATACTGCTTTAGAGAACAAAAAATTAGGCACACACAAACACACGGAGGCAGGACCAAACATCTAATTTCCTATCTTGGGGGGGGGGCAAAGGGGGGCTTGTGTGCAGCTGTATTGTAAAGCCTTTTCAACAAATAAAAATATAAGGTTTCATGAAGGGAAGCCAAGGATTGCTTGGCTTCCAGGATGGCTGGTAGAGGTGCAGATGGCAGGCTTGCAGAAGGAGGGGCCACAGATTGTACTGACATGAGCTGTGAGGCACCACTTAAATGGGGTTTATAATTTTTCTTCTTTGGCATCAGATATGGAAACCAGTACTAGCATTTCAACACTTTACAAGTGATGTGTACACTGAGTCTTTCCTAGAGGGTAATAGGTGTTGACCTATTGATAAGCCAAAAACTGAAGGAATGGCAGTCAGCAAACCCATCAAGAAGATGAAAGGTTTAGTTCCTGCCTGGTGATTTTCTCTCAATGAACACAAATGCAGACTTTATGGTGCTCACCAATACAACGTAGACTGCAGTTGTGGCCATCACATCACGAGCTCTCCTCTCCAGTGGTGGCAGTTTTTAAAGACTATTTCTGTTGCCACAGGTTCTTAATAACAACAACATTCGATTTATATACCACCATTCAGGACAACTTGACGCCTACTCATACTCATACAGTATGTTGTTATCCTCACAACAAACACCCTGTAAAGTGGGTGGGGCTGAGAGAGCTCCTAGAAGCTGTAACTGACCCAAGGTCACCCAACAGGCCTCAAGTGGAGAAGTGGGGAATCAAACCCGGTTCTCCAAATTAGAGTCTTGCACTCTTAACCACTATACTAAACTGGCTCTCTGAAGCATGTACATTGCCAAAAAAAATCCTATCTACTCTGTATACAAAAACTGAAGAAAGTTAATTATATACACTTGGACAATGGTTCCCAATCTTTTTGGCATGGTGACCCACTAGTCCAAATTTTGGTATAATGACCCATTTTTTAAAAAAGAGCATGCACAAATCAATAAGACTGTAAAAGACTGGGACCCACTTTCACTGCAATCTACTTTTGGGTCAGGGCCCTCAGATTGGAAAACATTGCACTAAAGGAAGTATATACATGAATTAAGAACCAAAATAGAAGTAATTAACTCTTAAGGGATTTTCCCCCCAGAGAATCTCCCAACTGAAGAACCACTGCAGCAGACAGGAGAATGGATTAGAAACATTTGTCTCCTCCCCAATGTACAAGCTGCATCTCTGAAGGGAGAGGCATTTTTGCACCTAAACACTAGTTCTAGAAGTTTCCAAATTGAGGCTCTGCATAGGTGTAAAGCCAATTAATTGTTTACATTATTTATAGTCCACTTTTCTTACTGAAATTCAAGGCAGATTCAACACAATCAACAGCTTGGGCATTCAATAAACAACACAATAGGCTACCATTTGTAGAAATTTGAAAACAAGCAGAAATTTGATACAAACAAAACATAAGATTGAGGACATGACATAATTCATGACAGTAACAGGCAGTGCCTAGTAGTATAGTCTACAGTCCCTATCCCTTTATTTTAAGCATCTCTTTAAACCACTTCATTATAGCACAGTCCTATTACTTGTATAAGAAAGTCCTCCTGAATAATTTGGGTTTGTATAGGTTGTAGAAACCAGGAGAGTGGGAGCTTTCCTGACTTCATCAGGCAGTCTGTTCCATAACGTAGGGGCCACTACAGGGAGCCAGTTTGGTGTGGTAGTTAAGAGCAGCAGGACTCTTAATCTGGAGAATTGGGTTTAATTCCCCACTCCTCCACTTGAAGCCAGCAGAGTTACCTTGGGTCAGTCACAGCTTCTTTCAGCCCCACCCACCTCACAAGGTGATTGTCATGAAGATAATAACAGAACAATCAACCAACAAGAGGGAACGACTTCCCAATATACTCCAAGCCAAGCCAAAAGAGCACACAGGCTCAAGGAAGTCACAACAACATGCAATTTATGCAGTGCAAATTAAATAGCTATATCATACAGTCCCAAGTTTGCAGAACCGTAGTGCCGTAGGGTTTGCAGGGTGGCATTTGCATTAGGTCCTATTCAGATGAAGAAAGCTGCTGTGGTGGAGCATAGGAAGAAAGAAGCTCCAATAGATATGAGGGGCCAAGGCCATAAAAGGCTTTGCGATAATCAAACTCTTGAAATGAGCCTGGTAACTGATCGGCCACTAACAGAGTGGGACTGCAGAATGGGACTAATATGCATCCTCCACCTAACTCCTGATAATAATCAAGCTGCAGCATACTGCACCAACTGGAGTGTCCAAGTTGACTTTGAGGGGAGACCTATGTAGACTGGATAATTGTAGTCAGGTCTCAATGTTAATTAATGTGGTGCACAGAGACGACAAAGAAGTAATCATGGTTTAATGAAACTAATCATGGTTAGCGTGAACATAAATCAATCAACAGTATCTAAAACCATGGACTGAAGTTGTCATAGTTACAGTTAATCTTAACTATGGTTTAGCATAAGATGAAAATGCAGGCAGCCTGTCTTAATCCTGGTTTGTTCCTCAGCACCATTTTCCTTGGCTACAGAGCAGAGGTGATGAAACCAGTATTTGTCAAGGCAAACGAGTAACTGAATGATCATCTGCAAGCCAAATCCTGATTTCACAAGGTAAAAACAGTGTTTCTTACCTGTAACTGTTGTTCATCTAGGTCTTCCGTGCAGGCACACATGGGACTGCGCACGCACAGGCCTGCCGATCTCGGAGATTTTTACAGTTCAAAACCAGTAGGGGGCGTCCCCGCCTCTTAATGCGCATGCACGACCGTTTTTCCCGCCGAAAACGGCTCCTAAGAGGCGGGGCGCCCCCGATGTACCCTCAGTCCTCTTTCGCCACCGCACTACAAGGTAAGTACCAAGAGAATTAGTGGGGAAGGAGGGAGGGTATGTGTGCCTGCACAGAAGACCTAGATGAACAACAGTTACAGGTAAGAAACACTGTTTTTCATCTGCGGTCTTCCTGTGCAGTCCCACATGGGAGATTACAAAGCTTAAATACCTGGGTGGTAGGTACTGTTGCATCATCACAGGAAGATTGATTGTAGGACTGCTGTCCCCACTATGGTTTCTTTCCTGTCCAGGACATCCAGAGCGTAATGTCTGACAAATGTGTCCGCTGAGGCCCAAGTCACAGCTTTACAGATGTCTTGCAGAGGGACACCTCTCAGGAGTGCCGCGGAAGATGCCTGTGACCTAGTGGAGTGGGCATGCACCTCCAAAGGACAAGGTAAGTTAGCACATTTATAACGTAACAAAATTGCTTGAACCACCCAGCGAGCCACAGTCTGGGAGCTGGCTGCCTTCCCCTTCTTTGGGCCCGCAAAACAAATGAAAAGATGGGAATCTGTTCGAAAAGGTTTCACCCTATCTAAATAAAAAAGGAGAGCCCTGCAAACATCCAGGGCATGAAGGGATCTCTCTGCTTCTGAAGAATGATCCTTAAAAAATACTGGTAGGGAAATCTCTTGAGACAGGTGAAACTTAGAGACCACCTTGGGCAAAAGCTCTATTTTTGTTCTTAAGACCACCTTATCCGGATGAATACTCAGGTAAGGAGCTTCACAGGATAAGCTTCACAGCTCGCCTACTCTCCTGGATGAAGTGACAGCAACCAAAAACGCTACCTTGAAGGTAAGTAAGTTCAGTGGACAGGTGGCTAAAGGCTCAAATGGCTTGGATAGGAGCCTAGTCAAAACCAAAGGCAAAGACCACTGAGGTACTAGCACCCGAACTGGAGGAAATAAATTGTTAAGTCCCTTCAAAAACAACTTTGACGTGTAATGGGAAAACACCGTTCTACCATCAACTGGGGGGTGAAAGGCAGAAATAGCAGCCAGATAAACTTTAACAGAGGAGTTGGATAGGCCAGACTGCTTAAGTCCCCATAAAAAATCTAAAACAACAGAAAGGGAGGAGGTCAAAGGATTAACTCTCGCCTCCTACACCAGTCAGCAAACTTGTTCCACTTCAAAGAATAGCATTGCCAGGTCGATAGGAGACAGGGAATTATGAAGCATGTACATCACTCCATCGGAGAAACCCCGTTCTGAAGGATTAGCCACGCCATCAGTTTGAGTGTATGTACTCTGTGATGAAACACCCCCCAGAAAGACAATAAGTCCACGTGGTTGGGGAAGCGATGCATTCGACTGTGGAGTCTCAGGAGTGAGTGAAACCACGGTTGCCTCGGCCAATAAGGTGTCACTAAAATGGCCGACGTCTTGTCCATCTGAATCTTGGAGAGCACCCTGGCTAACAGGGGAAACGGGGGGGAAATGTAATTAAGGCGACCGGACCAATTTAACTGAAATGCGTCCCCAAGAGACTCGAGGCTGACGCCTCCTCTGGAGCAATAGCGGGGTCTTGCAGTTCTCTTCTGAAGCGAAAAGGTCTAAGTCTGGGAATCCCCATTCTGAAAAGACAGGACGTAAATACTTGTTGTGAAGGGACCACTCATGGTTGTGTCCCCCCCCCCAGTCTGCTAAGATGGTCAGCCGTGACATTGTCAACACCTGGTATGTGAACTGCCAAAAGCCATACTGAGTGATCAATGGCCCAATTCCAGATCTTTACTGCCTCCTCACATAACGCCAGAGACATCGTGCCCTCCTGTTTATTCAAATAAAACATCGTGGTAGTGTTATCCATTAGGATCTGAACTGTCTTATTCTGAACAATATCAGAAAACGAGATAAGTGCATAATAGACAGCTCTTAACTCGAGGAGGTTAATATGTTCTTCACTCTCTGATTGATCCCACATACCATGGGCATACAAACCCTGACAGTGAGCACCCCACCCTAGTGTAGATGCATCTGTGGTGACCGAAATCTCTGGCTGTCTAGAGCCAAAACTGATTCCTTCGAAGAGGTTGGAGTCTAACAACCACCAGTCCAGGGATAGAAGGGCCCTCCGGAGAATACTAACCTTCCTATTTTGGGAGTCCCTCTCAGGGAAAAATTTCTTTGAGAACCAAAGTTGCAACGGTCGCATTCGAAGTCTCGCCAATGAGACTACAGCCGTAGTGGCAGCCATATAACCCAGAAGTACCTGGATGAGCCTAGCCAATTGGAACCTGCACTTCTTGAATTTTTTTATAAGTCCTTTAATTTTATTTGCCCGTTCCATGGGTAAAAAACCAGCGTCCCAGGACCCATCAATAATGGCCCCTATAAATTGGGTAACTTTAGATGGGAGAAGTTTCGACTTCTTTTGGTTGACAAACAACCCCAATTTCAAACAAGTAGACAAGGTGATGGAGATTTGGTTGCTCACATCCTCCTCCGACTGGCCAACAATCAGCCAGTCATCAAGGTAAGGAAAAATACAACAACCTTGTGTTCTAAGAAAGGCAATCACCACCGCCACACATTTAGTAAATACCCTGGGGGCAGTGGATAGACCAAAGGGGAGGACACGGTACTGAAAAATACGAGTACCATAAGTGAAGCGAAGGAATTTTCTATGGTCAGGGAAAATAGAGATGTGAAAATACGCATCTTTGAGATCTAAAACCCCAAACCAACAGTTGGAGGGTATCAAGGTTAGAACCATTTGTAACGTGGTCATCTTAAACTTTCGGACCCTTATGGACTTATTCAATTCCCGTAGGTCGAAGATAGGGTGGAGCCCCCCATTTTTCTTTTCCACTACAAAAAGATTAGAGTAAAAACCAAGAAAAGAGGAAGAATCTACCACCTCTTCAATAGCCCCTTTCAGTAATAGGGCCGAAAGTTCAGAAACTACCCCTGGTTGAGGTGTTCGTGGAGAAAAAACAGGGAGCCGGAGACCAGGCCAGTGAAAAAACTCAATTTTATATCCAACTTTAACTAACTGTAGCACCCAAACATCCGAAGTGATACGGCACCACTCAGAGAAAAAAAGAGACAGCCTGTCCCCAAACGAGGGGTCAGGTCCCTGTAATTGTCAGAACTGTTTTTGGGAGTGCCCGGAATCTTTAGGCTGATGCTGGTTATTCCCCTGCCTAATCTTATTGCCCTGCCTCCTCTTCGGGAAGGTAGATTGTGGGCTCTGGTACTGGCATTGAGGTTGGTATCCATACCCATGATAGGGATGATAACGTTGTTGTCGGCCCCTAGCATATGATCTATATTGAGGACGAGTAGACTGGTGTTGATGCAGGACAACATAAGATTGAGCCGTAAGTCCATCTTTGCATTTCTTAGATAGTCATCCGTTCTATCGGAAAAAAGGGTCTGTCCTTCAAATGGGAGGTCCTCAACTTTACTCCTCGTCTCTGATGGTAAGGCAGTGGTTCTCAGCCATGCAAATCTACATAGGACAAGTGCTGATAGAAGAGCTCTGGCAGAAATATCCGCCATATTCCTGCTTACGTTAATTTGATGGCGGGACAAGCGGACCGCTTCCTCTTGGATGACTCTAAGAAAAACTCTTTGGTCTTCAGGCAGTTGAGGCACAAATGTTGCTATCTTCATCCAAAGTAGCAATTGATAGGCGGACATCATTGCTGCATAATTGGCGATTTTTATACCAAACGCTGCAGAGGTATAAACCTTTCTAGTCAAGGAGTCGACTTTTCTGCTGTCCTTATCCGATGGGACTAACAGAGACCCTTGCTTGGGTCTTGCTTGCATGTCCTCCGTTACAAGAGAAGACGGAGGCGGATGGAGGGACAGGAACGGACACTGGTCATCTTTAACCCTATACAAGTTCTCCACTTTTTTATTAGTGGCAGGGGTTGAAGCAGGTTTTAAATTCAAGCCTGAGAGGAGTTCCACGAAGCCTTCGATCATAGGGAAGGCAACCGTTGGAGTCGACCCCGAATATATGTGCTTTAATATCTTATCATTTGAACGTGGTTCTGTAGAAGCCACCTCAATTTCAAGCGCCTTCGCCATCCGCTGAAGGAGTTCGTTGTAGGCGCGGAAATCATCAGTCGGAGAAGCTTCCTCCGATGGTCCGATCACACCGTCGGGTGGATCTGAAGGAGGAGAGTCATAAGGTCTCTTATAACGAGCATAACCCTCATACTCCGTGTCCGAAAAACCAGGAACCCACCTGGATCCCACAGAAGAGCCAGCATGCACAGAAGGTGACCTCGAGCATCTTTTGGTTCCATGCTCCGAACCATAGGATCCTTCTCTGTAATAGCGGTGTGACGGAGGACTCACCGCAGCATGGTGTCGCCCCGAATAAGGGCTGTACCTCTCTGCCCGTCATGATCTCGAGTGACCTCTATCTGCGCAAAAGGAGCGAGAGGACCATGAATCATGAGAAGGAGGTTGAGGTATCCCCGATGGAGTTGGGGGTTTCTCGAGCATGATGACATCCGATTCTCGAGACCTCTCGGATCCTGGGGTTCCCCGAGGGGAAACTCCGTCCCCAGATCTACGGTGTCTCTTCGCAGGTGGGTCAGATCCAGAAGCAACCTGTTGATCTACTGTTGGTTGAGGGGTAATGACACTCTCGAGGACCTGTTTGTCGGATTTGGAAGGCTGATGTTTCTTTTTCTTTTTCTTTTCCATAGACACCCCTGATGGTTCTGAGGAGTCCTTCAGAACCGAAGCCTTCCGTGAAGTACTACGATGGTCCGACTTAGATCCACTCCGGGGGGTTCTCGGTTCCGACAAGTTTGGAGTTGCGGAACACTCCCTCCTAGACCGATCACCCGACACGGGCCGTGGTGGTTCCGAAGTTGGCCTCGACTCTGAAATCGGATCCGACGAGATGGGAACGGTTGGTTCTGAGGAGCTCCGGACTGGTGTTGTTGGGCTCAGCGGCCGTGAGTTGGTGTGGGCGGGTGACTGGTGGGAACGAGGTGACTTCTCTGAAGACTTTGAAGTCAGAGTGGTAGCCCTCCCTTGCGCAGGGGATTTTCCCGTTATCAGTGGGTCAGTCACTGCCATAGTGCGTCGCCACAAATAGGCTTGAAGTCTACCCGCCCTTTCTGCTCTGGCCTTCGGGGTGAAGGTGCGGCAGTACTTACAGGCCTGTGTGTTGTGGGTTTCTCCCAGACAATACAAGCAAGTCGAGTGGCCGTCGGATTTCGTCATTTTTCTATCACAAGAGGTACACCTCTTAAATAAAGCTTTCTCTGACATCTTTACAGATTACAGTGAGACGCTTTCCGAAGAAGTAGAGCTAGCAAGAACCTCTCAGGTCGGCGGCAAAAGAGGAACTGAGGGTATGTCGGGGGCGCCCTGCCTCTTAGGAGCCGTTTTTGGCGGGAAAGACGGCCGCACATGTGAATTAAGAGGCGGGGACACCCCCTACTGGTTTTGAGCTGTAAAAATCTCCGAGATCGGCAGGCCTGCGCGTGCGCAGTCCCATGTGGGACTGCACAGGAAGACCGCAGATGAACCATTGTTATAACAAACTATTTTATGTTACGTCTGAACAGAGCCATAGTATTCTTTCTCATCAACCTAAGGAGACATAGAAAAACATTTAAAGTTCTCAAACCAATAATTAATACAATAGTATATATTCTGGGAAGTGATATCACATGGGCTGTGGCTGCCCTGCGAGCTCTCCCATGCTCCCTGAGGCTGAATTCAGCTCAGATCAGGCCTGAATCAGCCCATAATGGGCCACTGTGGAGCGGGGGAGCACTCCCCCACCCAGCAGTGGCCCAGTCCTGGCTGTTTTGGGCCTAATCCTGGCCTTTAGGGCCCAAATTGGGCCAAAATGGGCCCGAAATGGCCAGGATCTGGTCCAAATTGGCCTGGAATGGGCTACTGCTGCATAGGAGAGCACTTCTCCGCCTGGCAGCAGCCCAATCCTGGCCATTTCTGGCTCGATCCTGGTCGTTTAGGACCCAAACCGGGCCAAGTAATTAATGAGGTGTTACAAACCCAAATAAATAAGAACCCAGAACTGCTGCTACTAAACTTGGGAATGGAGAATGTTCCAGTGCAAAATAGAACATTGTTATTTTATATGACAGCTGCAGCAAGATTACTGTATGCGCAGAAATGGAAAATGCAAGAAGTACCTACTGTAGAGGACTGGATTTATAAATTGTTGTACATGGCAGAGATGGATAAAATGACAAGAAAACTCAAAGACCTGGATCCGGGACAGTATTTGGCGGACTGGGCGAAATTGAAACAATTTTTGGAAAAAAAATGGGATGTGAAAGGAGAACTGTGGCAGTTTGAGAATTTTTAAAACAAGACATTTTAAACAGAAGAGAGAAGTGACTTTACCATTATACCAATTTATATCTATTTTAATCTAAGCTTGGACTATAATATAGTAGAAAAGGGGTGAAATTTAGAACTGATTTTGTAAAGAATAAGATAGGGAGGTTAGGATAAGTAATATCTTTTTTTAGAGTATATGAATAAGGAAATAGTTAAATAAATATACTGATGGGGTATACTATATATACTATAATGCTAGTGGATCAGATTGTATATTATATAAAGAATGTGTAGTACGGTGTTGTATGCTGTGCTACATTGGTAGCAGAGCACACAGTAGGGGTTTTAATACATATTATAATGACGACAGTATATTTGATAGAATATAGGTTTAAAAGAAATAGAATATGTTTAAATTAAGACTTTTGTTATATATTATACTATATTATACTGGTCTGCTATATTGAGGGGTATAAGATCTATACTATATTGATAGTATAACTGATAGATGTATATTATACTGATAGAATATTTGATAGCATAATTGATAGAAGTATATTATATTGATAGGATATTTGATATATATGATAGAATACCTGGGGAAAAAAAATTAGAATGTGCTTAGAGTAAGGGATTTATTAAGTAATAAGAGGGGTTAAGGGTTGGAAAGCTGTTGGAAGTCGATAGAGAGGGGGGAGGAAAAGGGTGGGGGATAAGGTTAATTAGATATTGAGGGAATGAATGTATTGAATTTGAAAAGTATACTCACCGATAATTTTTTTTTTTTAAAAAAGGACCCAAATTGGGCCAAAATGGGCATGAAACAGCCAGGGTCGGCCTGGAATGGGCTGGTGCTGCATGAGAGAGCACTCCCCTGCCCGGCAGCAGCCTGATACTGGCTGTTTTAGGCCTGATCCTGGCCATTTAGGACCCAAATTGGGCCGAAACAGGCCAGCAGAGGCCTGATTCTAGCCGTTTCGGGCCCAATACTGGCTATTTGGGGCCCGTTTTGCACCCAAAACAGCCAGGATCGGACTGCTGCCAGACAGGGGAGTGTTCCCCCACCCAGTAGAGGCCTGATCCTGGCTGTTTCAGGCCCGATCCTGGCCATTTCAGGCCCATTTTGACCATTTTGGGCCCAAAATACCAGGTTTGGGCCCAAAATGGTGAGGTTTGGACTGCTGGTGGGTGGGGGAGTGTTCCCCTGCCTGGGAGAGGCCCTATCCTGGTCATTTCAGGCCCTATCCAGGCTGTTTCAGGCCCAAAATGGCAGTTTGGGGCACCTTCAGCCCAATTCAGACCTGGCAGTGGCCCGTTCCAGGCTGATTCGGGCCTGAGCCTGGCCGTTTCAAGCCTGTTTTGGCCCGAAACGGCCAGGAGCGGGGGGGGGGGCAGTTTTGAGAACTGCCATAACATCATTCTGGAGCATTCCAGCAGAAAAAAAGCCCTGCCTATACTAATATATGTAACCACTTAACTTTTCAACTGTAAATATCAAAACCAAGTTGGCTCAATCTTACCTACCAACCACCCAATGTTTTTTTCTTATCGTATGTGACTGGTCTTAATATTATCACTAACAGTGCAATCCTAATCACAGTTACACCTTTCTAAATCCATGGAAATCAATCAGTTTAGAAGGGACTAGATATTGCACTGTAAATCTTTATATACCATACTGGATCCATTTTTTAGTTTGATTAGCTATATCAAATATAATACTTACTTTGGACAGATCTTTGATAGTTTCTGTTTTTCCTGTACCAGCTGGACCAGCAGGACAGCCTCCTAGGTTCAATTGTAATGCTCCAGTGAGGGTTAACCAACATCGTTCTGTGAGTGGGGTAATAACCAATCGCGAAGAACAGCCCAAGTATTCATAACCATAATCAAAAGATGCATAACCCTGTATAACCCTACAAGGGCCAAGTTCATGCCATTCATAACGCAACTGCCTGAAATAAAAACACTTTTATATAACATTTTCCTAAACAAAATAGTCCTTTTAATCAAAGCATTATACACTCCCCAAACATGAGATGGACTGACTCAATAAAGGAAGCCATAGCCTTCAGTTTACAAGACCTTAGCAAAGCTGTCAATGATAGGATGTTTTGGAGGTTATTAATTCATAGGTTCTCCATAAGCAAGAAACAACTTGACAGCACATAACACACACAACACAAATTTGTAACTATAATTTATAAACACTAATAAAACTCAGTGTCAAGAATATCACTAAGTACTGTGTTACGTTATGAGATTAGAGGAAATTAACACTTCAAAACGAACAGACAACATAGAACATGTAAACCATGCTAAGTATTAGAGTACTCACATATATTCAAAATTATCAATATTAATAAACATAGCTTGTTCCTCAGCATTCAGCCTAGATTATTTATCTCCAGAAGCTTGAAGGTGGCAGTGTTGCCTTATCCAGGGTACTAGGATTTTAAGGAGGTTGCTGCATTATGTATTTAGAATTAGTCTTTGGATGATTGCAGTGACTAATGCTGTTATTACCCAGTCCATAACGTTTATTATAATCTGTGTGTGTACGCTACTCAGTTTGGAAAACCTTGCTTTTTCTATAATATCACACATCTGGTTTTTGCCCGAAGCAAAGATCAGTGAGGTACAAGTGTCATAGCAACATGGACATAGGATAGCAAAAATGGCAACATCCAGAAACCAGTGGGAGAACACTCCAATCTATCAGGACATTCTATCAGGGACTTAAAGGTCACTGTAGTTCAACAGAAACCTTTCAAAAACAGAATCCAATGGGAAGCTGCTGAATTGGAATTCATATGTAAATTTGACTCAGTCAGGCTTGGATTGAATAGGGACTATGAATGGTTATCTCATTATCAGAAGTAACTGATTTCATTATCAGAAGCAAACTGATCCAATTATCAGAAGCTACTGATTGCATCTACTCCCCCCTCCCCCCTCCACCTATATATCTGACCAGTTTCTTCTTACCCTCCATGCATCTGACGAAGAGAACTGTGATTCTCAAAAGCTTATGCTACAATAAAGTTGGTTAGTCTTAAAGGTGCTACTGGACTCTTTCCAAGATATCTAGATTAGCAGAAAAGTAACATGCGGTGTGAAACTCATGTTTCATCCAATGATTTTCTTTCTTTGGTTACAGGAATCCTTAAATATTAGTTTATTGGTCTTAGAATTTTAAGTTTTAACACAGTTAAAAACACCCTTCTTGTAACTATTGTTCTTCAAGTGGTTATTTGTGCATTTATACTCATGGCTTTTTCACCTTTGCAGAACTAAGATTCAGAAAATTCTAGAGCAAATGTTTAGGCATGAAAACCTCTCTGATGGGGAGGGGTGGGGAGGGTGTGTATGAAAGTGCTCAAAGAGCCAACAGGCTGACATATCTCAAAGATATGCCAGAGTGCACTGGACTTGTGCTGTTGCAGTGCCCTGGCACTGCCATGCTGATCTTGGCTACTAATGTAGCCCCACTATGGCATAAATCCCTACACTAGAATAGACACGGCTGAGCCGGAAGGCATGGCAGGAATTAGTTGGCTCCCTAAGTCACTTCAGGATGGGATCACCCTGCCAACAGTGGCAGAAACTTATACTAGCAAAAAAAGATGGCATAGTCCGATGGCATCCATTCAATGGAAAAGACCAAATGCCCTCCACAGGCATGACCCTGCCCAAAAGCCCCAGTGGAGCACAGGATGCCATCTACAGCTGCAGTCAATCACCTCTGCCCCAGCAGCGGACACTGCCTAGTACCCAATTAGAGCCCCCCCCCTCACCTGGTACTATATAAACCCCATGCCAGGACATCCTGTAATTCATTCAATCCTGTCTCAGAGCTCCCCATTGTGGGGCAGGGATGTTTGCAGTCCCACACAGGGTTATAAACACACTTTTTTGCCAGGGAGTCCCCTGAGGTGAGGAACAGGGCACAACTGAGGTTTGAGGTGCCTGGCAGTGTGCTGTGTGAATAAGCTTGCCAAGCAGCCCTGGGACTCCATGCTTTGCAGCATCTGAGCTCTATGCAGCAGCAATGGCAGCCACAGCATGGCATCGATCAGGTGCAGTAGCAGAGTGCTTCCTCACAGTTTGATGTCATTTGGATGGCAATAACATGCACTTCAAAGCAGTCTCCCTACAAATGCCCCCCATGGGGATGGAACTGCAGACTCTGGCAGGGTGGCAGAGGCATGGCTATGGCCAGCACAGCATCTGAGTTGTTTGCCATTGGTGCACGTCTCTGTTTCGCTTCTCAGCAGATGGTGGTTCCACAGGGAGACATGGGAGCATAACCATTGCAATCCCTGCTACTGTGCTCCGCCACTAGTTCCAGCTCGTCTCCTGGAGCAATCTGCCCCAGTCAGCTTTTTGAGCTGAGAGTCTGCCTTTTCCCATGGCCCCTGGGAGCAGTTCACCAAAGCACTGCTGCCATACTGGACAGAAGGAGCTGGCAACTCAGTTCATCAGAACTCTTCATGATTTGCAGTTCAATAAAGTCTGGGGTGTCCTATAACTCTCTCCCTGTCTCTGTTTGTTTGTAACTGGATGAGACTAGCTAGCCCCACCTCCTTTGTCTGCCATCTCTGATTTCCTCATGTGGCTGGTGGTGACATCAGGGCTATAGTGGGGTACCTACTGCCTGCTGGCATGCCTTCCGTGAACCTCCCCTCTTGTCCCAGTGGCTAGAATGTTGGTATTGTGTGTGCGTGCAGGGGGGGGGGGCTGTGGTTTCCAGACCAGCCTCTGGCTGTTTCCACATGGCTTACCTTCCCTCAGAATGACCTGTAATATCACGCAAAAAACGCGGAAGATCGCATTTTCTTGCACGAGATTTGCGCAATGTCGCACAAATCTCGTGCAAGGAAACACGATCTTCCGCGTTTTTTGCACGATGTTCTGGGCCATTCCGAGGGAAGGTAAGCCATGTGGAAACAGCCTCTCTCTTTTCCTGTCTTCCAGTTTTTATCTTTTCTGGGGATGGGTATGTGGCTTGGGGCAGGGATAGTTGCATGTGGGCAACACTTTTGCTCCCAATCACAGCCTTGCCAGGGAAGGGGAGAGCATCCTGTCTGCTGCACAGGTATCTGTCCCCTATGGGCTCAGAGGGGGCCTCTCAGCCCCCATGCCTCTATTGGGTTTGCACTGTTGCTAGATCTTCCCTCTGTGTCTGCTGTCTGTCTGTGGCAGGGGTGCGGGAGTGCTGTCAAGGGGCAGTGGCCAGATCAGTGGCTGGTGATTGGCTGAGTCTGTGTGTGTAACTCATAGGGCTGTCATAGGCTACTGGTGCCTGTTTGGTGGATGTTTCCAGGGTTGCTATGGACATTGTTGTTTCCTGCTATGAAATGTTCTTAGGGAATGAACTAGTGCTGCCACAGCAGCCCTTATTTTTGCACTGCTCATCATGGTTCTGCACAGGTGCAAAGCTCTTCAGTGTGATGCACAGAGAAATAACATCAGCTTCCTTGCAAAGGTGAGAGAATGTTCACTAAGGTGTGACACTCAAAATAGCAGAGAAAATCTTATTTGTCATCGCATATTGAAATTGCTTTCTGAAACTATAAGACTGCAGTATTAGGAAGAGCTAGTAAGCATCCAGTTCCTGGCAAAGTGAAGGATAAAGTAGTGAATTAGAAATGGAAATTTATAGATTTATAATACAGATTTGTGAAAAACTGTAAAAATGAAGAGCATTATCAAGAACAAACTAAAGAAACTATGTAAGGACAGACCAGAGCTTGAACTGAAAGTATGAAACTTAAATTTCATACAGATAAATAAGAAAGAAAGGAAATGTGATCAAAGCAATTTGTTTTAGTTCACATAAATTATTCTTGGTTTAACATATATTTAATTAAAAAGCAGGGATTTAAAATAATGCAATTTTAGCCATTATAAGAATGTTTAGTTAAACACATGTACCTTTTCCATTCAAAATCCTCAGTTTTAAAGATTTTGTGTTCTATCATTGTAGTTATTATATCTCTGAAGTGGATGTACAAAGTAACCAGAGCTTCCAATGTGGTTAGTTTGTGAAGGTGAAGAACCTTGGATGCTATCTCTGTAAATTGATCTAGAATGCTGATTACTTCATCACAGCTTGCTATCATCTCCTTCTTCGGATTAGAAGTTCGAAAATTTTTTTCACATTCATTAGTAAACATTATTTGACTCTAGGAATGAAAACATTTTGTTATCAGCAGTTCACAATTTGGTCTCCAATTTAGTCAATATTTCTTAAATATCTATTTATTATTCTTTTTCTTTTACCTCCTTATCATGTCTAGAATTTATTTTCTTTGTTAGCTAGGAAGGTCACTATTGAACAGCATGTGATTATCTTTCTATGAATGCTTTTAGAAAGTTTAATCATACAATGTTGAAAAAGACTGCAGTGCCAAGGAAGATAAAGGTTAGTCTGGCTATTGGAAAATCTTTCATAAAGAAGGGGTTGTGTTCTGCAGGATGGTCAGAAAGATAGGAGGTGGGGGATGGCAGGCAAGTTAGAACTATGAAGACAAATAGGAGGATGGAAAGGAGAAAAATGGGACTAGTTTAAAAAATAAGAAAGAAATTAAAGAATTCTAAAAACAGGCGACCTTTTTGTATTAGAGTCCTTTACCACTGCTGATGTATGGAAGTGGAATTAGAAAACAGGGTTTTACATACCCGTAACTATTGCTAATTGAGTTCTTCAGTGCAGGCACACATTGGGACTGTGCATGTGCAGGCCTGCCAACGGAGAAACTTCTTTAGAGCTTTAGCTTCTTTAGAGCTCCGTTAGGAGCTGCTTCTCCCCAGTCATGTAGCTAACCATTTTTTCCACCTAAAACTGGCATGTGATCCATAGGAGGAGTGATCCCCTCCCCCATCCCTCAGTTCTCCTGAGTCGTCATGAACCACAACCAGCTATTACCAGAAAGTTCATGATGGGGCAGGAGGGAGGGATGTGTGCCTGCACATAAGAACTCGATGAAAAACAGGGTTTCTCACCTGTAACTGTTGATCGTCGAGTCTCTTCTGTGCAGACACACATTGGGACTGCGCAGGCGCAGGCCAGCCGTGGAAAAGATTTTTCTAGCTTTTAGAGATGTGAAGGGGACGTTCGGATCCACTGCACATGCGCGCCGGTGTTCCCGCCAATTTTGAATGTATATATATCCGAACGTCCCCGGAATTCCCTCAGTTCACCTGAGCCTCCGGAGAACCAACTTAGTTAACCAAGCACTCACAGCGGGGTAGGTGGGAGGGAATGTGTGTCTGCACAGAAGAGACTCGACGATCAACAGTTACAGGTGAGAAACCCTCTTTATCGTCGTTGTCCTTCTGTGCAGCCCCACATTGGGAGAATAACTAGCATCTCACCAATGGGGGCGGGTGTGAGTGTCTACTTGAACAAAGAATGCAGGACAGCCATGCCAACAGCTCATTCACGCCGTGCATTCACATCCACAGAATGTTTGATGAAAGTGTCTGCAGTGGACCACATCGCAGCTTGGCAGACATCCCGGAGCGGCACTCCTCACAGGAAGGCAGCAGAAGCAGCTTGCGCTCGAGTGGAATGAGCAGTAACCAACAAGGGGCACTGGACTCCAGCTTGCTGATAACAAAGTTTAATTGTAGACACAATCCAGCGAGAGATGGACTGGGCAGAAGCAGGTGAGCCCTTGCGAGGGCCAGAGTAACACAAAAACAGGGCAGGAGATTTCCTGAAACATTTGGTGCGATGTAAATAAAACAATAAAGCACGTTTTACATCCAATGTGTGTAGTGCCTGTTCCCCTGGGGATGAGGGTGTCGGAAAAAAGGAAGGGAGGAACACCTTTTGCTGCAGGTGAAATTTGGAAACCACCTTGGGCAGAAATTCCATGCTAGTGTGGAGCATGACCGTACCAAGGAAAACCTGCAGGAAGGGAGGGTTACACCGCAGGGCAGACAGCTCCCCAACACGTCTAGAGGACGTGATTGCCACCAGAAAGGCTACCTTTTGTGAGAGCACAGGCAAGGGACAGGCGGACAGGGGCTCAAAGGGCCGGAGCATCAGTTGGGAGAGTACCAGGGACAGACTCCACTGAGGAATCGGCGGGGCCCTAGGAGGGAAGGTCTTGAAGAGGCCCTTTAGGAACTGCTTGGAAAGCCAGTGTGTAAAAACGGTCTTCCCATCAATCTGCTCATGAAAAGCAGAGATCGCAGCCATGTGGACCTTAATGCTCAAGAAGGCAAGACCCTGCGAGCACAAGTCCAGGAGGTAGTCCAGAATGATAGGTAAGGGGCAATCAAAGGGAGAAACCCCTTTCGGGGCCAACCACTGGGAAAAACGTGACCACTTCCTCTGGTATGACATCCTGGTTGACAGCTTCCGGGCATTCAGAATGACCTTAAGAACCTCCGAGGAGAGGCCTACTCCGGAGCGCACAGGAGCCAGGCAGCCAGACTCAGAACTGCCACATTGTGGTGCCTGACCCCGTCCCTGATTAATAGGTCCGGGGCCGGTGGCAGCGCTAGGCATCGTCCCTGTGAAAGGGAGAGTAAGAGAGGGAACCAATCCTGGCGAGGCCACTGTGGGGCAATCAGGATACAGTGGGTGTTGAAGGCCCTGACCCTGGAGAGGACCTTGTGCATGAGCGGAAAGGGCGGGAAGGCATAGAAGAGCCCTGGGGACCAGGGTATCTGGAAGGCATCCCCTAGGGAGTGACGGCCAATCCCGGCCCGGGAGCAGAACAGCGGGGCCTGCTTGTTGTGGGCCGTGGCGAAGAGGTCGATGAGTGGTGTACCCCACGTGTGAAAGACTTGGTGGAGGTAAGCCCTGTTGAGGGACCACTCGTGTTGAGGCAGAAACACCCTGCTCAGCGTGTCCCCTGCGGTGTTGAGCTCCCCGGCAATGTGTACGGCCCTGAGAAGGACGTTGTTGACCATGGCCCATTTCCAGAGAGTCGTTGCTTCCCACGCAGAGCTTGAGCGAGACCGTTCCTCCCTGCTTGTTGAGGTAATAGCAGGCTGTGGTATTGTCCGACAGGACCTGAACCCTCCTGTTCCAAATGACATCTGCAAAAGAAGCAAGGGAGTAACGGATCGCTCTAAGCTCCAAGAGGTTAATGTGCATGGTTGCCTCAGTTGGGGACCAGATGCCTTGGGCAGAAAGCTGTTCACAGCGCCCTCCCCAACCCAAGTTGGAGGCATCAGTAAAGACGGAGACCTCTGCCAGGAAAGGGCCAAAAGGACAACCTTCGGCCAAGTTCTCAGGGACAGTCCACCGGGCCAAGGAACGCTGTACCACCCTGGGGATGGAGAACTTCTGATGCTGGCCCATAGTGAGGGGGTTGTACCTCCGGACAAACCAGTTTTGCAGAGGCCTCATATGCAGGCGTGCAAAAAAAACTACCCCTGTGGAGGAGGCCATAAGGCCCAGCAGTGTTTGAATAAGGAGGGCAGTTTGAAAACGGTTGTGCAAGAAGTGACGGGCTAGGGAGGAAAGCCTGGTCAAGCGATCTGGGGGTAAGTAGGCTCTGCCCCGTGGCGAGTCGAAATAGACCCCTATAAACCTAATGGCTGTGCCCGGAGTTAAGATAGACTTATCCCCATTAGCCACCAAGCCCAACCTAGCTAGTACAGATAAGGTGAGGGCAATAAGGTCCTGGAGAGAGGCAGCCGAGGGTCCCACCAGGAGCCAGTCATCCAGGTACGGGTAGATAAAGCATCCCCTGGACCGTAGATACGCCACCACGGTGGCCATGCATTTCGTGAAAACCCGGGGCGCAGAGGCCAGCCCAAAAAGCAACACCATATACTCATATACAGAATCCCCACAGACAAACCACAGATATTTTCTGTGGCCCTCAAAGATGGAGATGTGGAAGTAGGCATCTTTCAAGTCTAGAATAGCTAGCCAAACGCCTGCCTCCAAGAGCTCTATGACCCGTGCCAGGGTCAGCATCCGAAATTTCTCAACCTTTAAATAACTGTTGAGGCCCCTAAGGTCCAAAATGGGCCGGGACCCTCCATCTTTCTTATCCACGAGGAAGTATCTCGAGTAGAATCCCCAAGGGGAAGTAGCGACATTGACCACCTGGACAGCACCTTTGTTCACCAACTCCATAACATTATTGTGTAAAACAACATCACAACATGGAGAACAACGGGGAGGGAGAGGAAGGGGAGGAGCATCAGTAAATAACAATTTGTAACCATGGGACACAATAGACAGGACCCAAGTGTCAGAGGTAACAAGCTGCCAACAGGGCAAAAAAGGCCGAAGCCTGTCCAAGAACCGGGCAGTAGCGAGAGTGTCCTTGGAGGCCAACTGGGGAGCGTTCAGGCTTAGTCAGAAGACAGAGGGCTTCTGCACGGAGGTCGATGGTTTAGGCGAGGGGGGCTGCTGCCTGCCCTTGGACCGGCCGGAGCGCCTGGAAGAATGACGCGGCTGTGCTGAAGGAGCAACTCCCAGGGACTTGGCCGTTTGTTGGTTTTTCTTCATCAGCGAGAGGGACTCATCCGTTTTTTCGGAGAAGAGCTGGGGCCCCTCAAACGGGAAATCTTCCATCTTCGCCTTCTTCTCTGGCGGCAGGACCGTGGACCGGAGCCAGGCGTGCCGACGCAAGACCACCGAAGTCGTCATTGCCCGCGCTGCAGAGTCGGCGGCGTCCTTGCCAGCTGTCATCTGCTGCTTCGACAGCTTCATGGCCTCGGCCTGAAGGGCCTTAACCAGGTGGCGTCGATCCTCCGGGAGGTCGGAGAGGTAAGAGGACAGCCGCTTCCATAAAAAGAGATTGTAGGATCCCATTATAGCTTGGAAATTTGCTATACGGAATCCCAAGGACGCGGACGAGTAGAGCTTCCTGCCCATGCCATCCAGCTTCCTGCCTTCCCAGTCTGCCGGAGCTGAAGAGGAACCGTATCGGAACCGAGCCTGACCTTCCTCCGCCACGATGGAAGAGAGCTTAGGGTGAGAGAAAAGGTACGGGCAGTCGTCCTGTTTCAGGCGATAGTACCTTTCGACCTTCTTTGCCGTTGGCAGCAGGGATGCCGGTGTCTGCCAGAGCGCAAGAGCATTATCGACAAAGTCCTCCACAGGAGGGAACGCCACCGAAGCGGGGGACCCGGAATACAACGCCTCCAGCAGCTTGCTCTTAGGCTTGGAGGTCGTGGAGGCAACATCTATCTCCAGCGCAGCGGCCATCCTGACCATCTGTTTGGCGAACATTCTGTAGTCGTCATTTGGGGACGACGAACAGAGCTCACCCACGGTGTCATCCGGAGAAGGGTCAGAAGCCACATCCGAGGAGTAATTGGACGGGGAAGCCAGGCCCTCTTCATCCTCAGAATCCAAAAACTCCGCTGGGGTCTGCGTCGGAACCGAAGTCGGGCGTCCAACCGGAGCCGATGGACAAGGCCCAGGAACCGAGGGATGGAGGTGCACTCTAGCCGCAGGAGGAGCAGGCGCAGGTTGCAGGAGCGGTTGAGCCGGAACGGAAGATGGTGGAACCGAAGGGTGTTGCAGGAAGGGCACAGACTGCTGGAACCAGGCCACGAAATCCTGCCAGGAGGTCATGTTCCCTATCCCCGGGACAGGCTGCCAAGGAGGTAGAGGAGCGGACACCGGAGCAGGCCAGTGATACGGCGCCGGAACCGATGAGGTAGACTGCATCGGAACGGAGGCTTCCGAAGGCGCAGGGGCAGACGGCAGGGAACGCTCAAACGACTGATACGGTTCCGAGAGAGGCGGGAATGGTACGTAATCCTCCGATGTTATTGGAGGAGGCGTACAAGGAGGTGACGGGGTATGAAGACTCACCACATTGTCGTCAATCAGCACCGGTCTGGATGGCGTACCGGGCTGCACAGTCGGGGCCGGGGATGGCACACGGCCCTTAGCTTTCGACTTGGCCTTGGCCTTTTTAGGCGGGAGCTCCGAAGAAGCCTCTGTGGCTGAAGCTTTGGACGAGGACTTCGATGACAGCTTCGAAGAGGAACGCTTCTTAGCCTTCTGGCTAGAAGGGCGATCCACGGAACCGGAGTCAGATCGGCCCTCCGGAACGGGTTGCCCCGTTGGTTCCAAGGGAAGCGGCTCCGGCGATTTTCGAGATGGAGCTGGCGATGGAGCGGCGGAGCAGGGCCTATCTCCTGATGAACCCGATGGCTTGGGTGGGAGAAGGTTGGCATCCCACAAGAAGGCACAGAGTCTGGCCTTCCGATCGCTCCTCGCTTTCGGGGTGAAGGACATACACACCGCACAACGCTCCACAACGTGCCCCTTGCCCAGGCAGATGAGACAGAGCTCATGGCCATCCGAGTGGGTCATCTTCGTGCCGCACTTCAGACATTTCTTAAATAAAGCTGTCTGAGACATCCCGGAATGATATTTCCCTCAAGATGGACGCAGGAAAATATCGTACAGCACAGTATTCGATGAACAAAACTCCGAAGAGACGCTGAGAAGACAAGTAACGCTAGAAGAAGAACCTTTTTGACGGTGGCGAAAAAGGAACTGAGGGAATGCCGGGGATGTTAGGATATATATACATTCAAAATTGGCGGGAACACCGGCGCGCATGCGCGGTGGATCCGAACGTCCCCTTCACATCTCTAAAAGCTAGAAAAATCTTTTCCGCGGCTGGCCTGCGCCTGCGCAGTCCCAATGTGGGGCTTCACAGAAGGACAACGACGATCAATAGTTACAGATATGTACAACCCTGTTTCCATCTTCGTTCTTCTGTGCAGTGCCACACCAGGAGATTACCAAGCTACACACAATAAGGAGGCAGGGTGACTCTCTCCAACACAATTTTATTAACATCAGTATTAAAGCATCACTGCAACTAGCAAGTGAAAGAACATAAGGAAACATTCCAAGCTGTACAACAGCAGCCATAAACCTCAGAAGCATACAACTATTACATCGCCCAGGATTCCAAAAATCCAGGAATTGTCATAGTACAGCCAGGGCTTGATGATTCCTCGGAGGAGCTGGAACAGTCAAGGCTTGCTGACAGCCTTGCTTATCCTGGGCAGCTGTCTCCCACCAGCCAACCACAGCTTCCTTATCCCCTCCATGATCTCCAGACCCCTGAGAGCAACGTCGTTGCAGCAGGCACAGAGGAGACTTACAGGTCTGACGTAGGTCAGCACGCCTCCAAGCTGACGTAACGCTCCCAGAGTATAAGAGCATGAGGGAGGGACCCTTTCAGTGTGGCTTCAATGAGTTCTCTGAACTGCTACAGTTCTTATTACCTGTCAACAGTACTTTGCAGACCCAGCTGCTGCCTGAAGCAGGACAGGAATAAACCGTCATTACAAAAAAATAAAGAGTCCAGTAGCACCTTTAAGACTAACCAACTTTATTGTAGCATAAGCTTTCGAGAATCACAGTTCTCTTCATCAGATGCATATGCAGATCTCCATATCAGAAGCAGCTGTTTGCATCTACTCCTCCCTTCCCTCCCCTCCTCTATATCTGACCAGTTTCTTCTTGCCCTCCATGCATCTGACGAAGAGAACTGTGATTCTCAAAAGCTTATGCTACAATAAAGTTGGTTAGTCTTAAAGGTGCTACTGGACTCTTTTTGATTTTGCTACTACAGACTAACACAGCTAACTCCTCTGGATCTATTACAAAAACAGTAAGTTAGTTGTAATTATGCACGTCATGTAAACTGTATAACAGGAATAGTGAAAAACACTTTGAGGTTCATATACAGATATCCAACCTGAGGAATCAGGTCAATTCAATGTACCCTATATTGTAAACCTCCTTAGGTAGTTGAACACTGAAATAGGTCACATCCGTTGCATAATATTTAGAAAAAGTATCTGAAGAGGACCAAGTTGCTGCCCTGCAGATGTGGGCTACCAGTATTGCTCTCAGAAAGGCGGAGGAAGATGTCTGCAACCTAGTTGAATAGCCCTTAATACATAAAGGGAACTTGGATTCAGTTTCATTTTCCCGGCCATGTCGGACGCTCCTCTCTGCAGTTCCGGGAGGAAGCGGCCGAGCAGCCTGACCGGGTGGTTGACCTGCAAGGGTTAACCCCCAGGACTCCCAGTGAGGGAGACGGGGTCCGGAGCGCGGCGGGAAGAACCCCCTGAAAGCAATGCAGGGGGTAAATTGCCTGTCTGCTCCTACGGAGGCCGGCAGACTTGCGCAGCACATCGCGTGCTGCCGGGCCATGGAGAACGGCAACAAGCAGATTTGAGGTGAAAACCTGTAAGTAAGCGAATCCCTTCTGCTATTCCAAGCGTATGCGAAGGATTGGTGGGAGTTGAAGCTAAGGAGGTCCGGATATGTCCCCCTTCTCTGAGTTTCAGAACTTAGTTGGCGGTCTCCCCCCCCCCCCTAAGATGGTGACGAAAAAGCAGAGCCCTGCTGTGAGCAAATCGGTTTTGGTGACGCTTCAGGGGAAGGGAGAAACTCTTGAAGAGGTGGTTAAACGGTCAGTCATTGAAGCTATGAAGCCCTTTGTTGATAAGCTAAATGAAATCAGACAAAGGGTTGGTGCAGTTGAGAATGAAGTGAAAACCATTAAAGATGCAGCGTCTGGGGCAGAGCAATCTGCTCGGGAAAATGCAGTACTCATGAAAGCAACAAACAAAGAAGTAAAGCTTTTGGAGAATCAATTGATAGGATTACAAGTGGATCGTGCTCAGACGGTATTGCGTCTTCAGAATGTGAAGGAGGAGGAAAGTGAAAACTTAAAGGATTTGGTGTCGGAACTTTTGGTGTCATCCGCAAAGGCAACTAAAGAAGAGTTAAAAAGCGATATTCTGGAAGTCCATCGGACATCTTCAAAATATGCAACGAAGCGTCAGCTGCCTCGCGAGATTATTATTGATTTTTCATCTAAGAAGACTCGGGACACCATCTTATATAACTCGTACAATGTGGACTTGGACTTTCTAGGTAACAAGGTTAAGATATTGAAGGACGTTCCATTTTTAGCTCGGAAAAGAAGATTCAAATATAAAAGGTTTGCAGCTCTTCTGAGGAAGCGTGAAATAAAATACAAATGGTTATTTCTGGAAGGCATCTGGTTCAGATATAAAGACCAAGCCTACAAGATAATATCGGAAGGGACTTTGTGTTTAATCAGCAAGAGTTCCAGCAAGAAGAAGACTTAGAATCTGAAGGGGGGAGTGGGGAGGAGTGAGTGAGAACAGCTATTGTAGCTGTTCAGAGAGAACTGAGACCGAGACCCAGGGGGGGAAGAAGAAGACCTGATCCTGACTGTAGTTTGTATTTTATAAGATCTACCAATCTAATAGCATATTAGAAAGTTTAACTTTAAATAATTGTATTATGAAGGGAATACAATACTTGTAGATGTAGTGTGTGTTTTTTATATGTTGTTTTTTCCCTCTCCCCCTGTTCCCTTTTTCCCTTTCCTTTTTTGTAGTTTTTGTTGTTAGCAATTAAAAATAAAAAAAAATTAAAAAAAATACGTAAAGGGCACTCCACTGCAGCTTGTTGGTAAGCTTTCTGGATTGTTGACACAATACGCCCGGATATAGTTTGAGCCGAAGCCCTCTTTCCTTTATTTGGTCCACCAAAACATGTAAACAGATGTGGGTCCATGCAAAACCCCTTTGTCCTGTCCAAATAAAAGATCAGTGCCCTTTTCAAGTCTAGGGAAAGGAGTGCTTTTTCCACTTTGGATTGAGGATTAGGATAGAACACAGGGAGGGTGATATTCTGAGAGACATGAAACAGTGATACAACCTTAGGAAAGAATTGAAGGCTAGGTCTAAGCACTACCCTGTCAGAATGGAGTCTCAGGAAGCGAGGGTCAGCCCTGAGTACAGAGAGTTCACTCACTCTCCTAACAGAAGTTATTGATACCAAGAAACAAACTTTCTAAGAAAGCAATTCCAGGGAGCAAGTTGCCAAAGGCTCAAAAGGTTTTAACATGAGCTGTGAGAGCACCAATGATAGTGGCCACTGGGGAACCAGTGGTGTGACAGGTGGATAAAGGTTGAACATACCCTTTAAGAATTTACGAGAGGTCGGGTGAGAGAACACCGTTCTTCTTTTGATCTCCTCATGACAGGCTGAAATGACTGCCAAATGTACCTTTAAGGATGTGGCTAGGCCTTTTGCCTTCAAGGAACACAAGTAATCCAAGATGTCATACAAAGAACAACTAGAGGCAGAAATGCCCTTGTTGCTGGCCCAATGGACAAAGCATGTCCATTTAGCTGTATAGGATCTTCTAGTTGATGGCCTTCTGGCATTCAGGAGCATGCGTTGTACCTCCTGAGAGCAATCTAGGGCTTGGGGCAGATATGCCAGGCTGTCAGGTGAAGCTCGTCCAGGTTGTGGTCAAACAGTTCCTCCCATGTCAAAATGTCTGGGACCATTGGCAGTGTGATGTAAGTCCCTCTGGACAGCTCTAGTAACCTTGGCAACCAGATTTGTCTTGGCCAAAGCAAGGTTACTAGTATGCAGTCCATGTTGTTCTGTTTGCACAATACCTTTGGAATGAGGGGGATTGGCGGGAAAAGATACAACAGCCGGCCTGTCCATAGAATACATCTACCATGGAGTGGAGATCACTCCCTGCCAGAGAACAAAACAGTGGGGCTGTTGCATTGGACACAGTTGCAAAGAGATCCACCACTGAGACACCCCACTGGGCAAATATATCCTTGAGGTAGCAATCATTCAGAGACCACTCGTGATTGGCATTCAGCATTCTGCTAAGCACATCCGCTTTGGAGTTGTCTGTCCCAGCAATGTGGATGGCATGTAGGGAGACCCTGTTGGCAACAGCCCAGTTCCAGATGGCTGTGGCCTCTGCACAGAGGGCTAATAATGCAGTACTGCCCTGCTTGTTTAAGTAGTACTTTGCCTTGGTGTTGTCCATCTAGATCTGAACTTCTCTTCCCTGAAGGAACACTGCAAAAGAGACAAGAGCAAAGTGGATGGCTCTCAGTTCCAAAACATTAATGTGTAGAGACTGCTCTTTAACTGACCATCTATCTTGCACTGACATGGAACCACAATGAGCAGCCCAGCAATAAATGAAAGCATCAGTCATGACCACCTTTTCACAACATTTGGTACCAGATTAAATCTAATCTAAACAGATTAGATTCCACTGACCACCAGCATAGGGATCTCATCACCTGTCTTGGTATGGAAAGATTATGGTTAGGAGAATGCAACCTTGCTTTAAATCTCCTGACAAACCGAATACATATGGGGATGCTGGAAAGATGCTGAGCTGAAAAGAAGGAGCTTGCATCAGCTTCTGGACTCTCTTCTTTCCAGGGGCGTTATCTATAATGCCGCGGGAGCCGATACTTCCCAGATAAGATTAATGACAAGGTGGTCAGATGAAGGAGGGAAGGAGTGAGGGAGATTCTTCATGTGGCTTGTTAACAGCTTGAACTGAGTAAATGGAGAAGCTTGGAATAGCTATAAGCTCGCTCCTGAACTGTTTATTTTTCTTTTCCTTCTATTTTCCACTCCTCTCCCTACTTCCCATCCTTACCAAGAAGATAACTTTCTAAGAAATATTTAATGTGCTACAAGATCAAAGCGCAACAAGATTAAAGGAGGAGAACAATTTGCAACACGAAGTCGCAATTGTCCTCCCCCTGCTACCTTCTTCTTGTTGATTATGCTCCTTGGGAGGGAGTGGCTGAGATGGAGAAAATTATTTTGAGAAGGGAGATAAAGAAATGCTGCATAGAAGAGACCAGAAGATATGAAACTTTGCATTTAAATTAAAGGTCTCCATAATCTGCAGGATTGGATTGTATATGGTAACTGCAACACTCTGCTTCTCTTGCTGCTCTTCCATTTTGGAATTACAACTGGCTGTACTGAACTGTGTGTTGTTACAGGAAAAAAGAAAGAAAAGATATTGAATTTGGTTGGGTTCTTTTTTGGGGATTTTTTTCCCTTTTGGACACTCCTCTTTCTATCTGCATGCCTTCCTTTTCTTGCTCTAATTTCCCCCTTTTTTGAATAAAACAAATGGATCTGACTGAGTTTATGGAGTGAAGGGCTTCTAGCTGTTTATTATACGGTTGTGGCTGCCATCTAGTGGATAAGATAATTGATACAGCCGAAGAGAATAGAAATATTTACAGGAGTGCCTAATAATTTAACCTTCTAATCGAAATACTAATGGTTTAATTGATGAATCTTATATATTTATATATATAAGATATTTGGATTAATAATTTTAATAAACTAATATTAATTTCCATTAAGCTGCTTTTTCACTCGTTTTATCTTTTCTTTCTATACTTAGTACTTCTATTCCTTTTCTATCATGTTGCCCTAATTTCTCACTACTTCTATGTTTCTATCATGTTGCCCTAATTTCTCACTACTTCTATGTCATACTGATATTTTTTCCTGTTCATTCTCAATTAACATCTTTCCCTTGCCTTTTCCCCCTTATTTTTGTCAAAGCCTTGAAGATTAATAAGTCCACAAGTTGTATGGCAAAGTTCTGAGAAATATATTAGAAGTCTGTATGAAATATTTTTAGAAAGAAGATCAAAGAGGCTGCAAAAAATGACCACCAGGAAAAAGAAAGAGAAAAAAAAGGAGGACAGCGAGATGAGTATGATTCTCAGGATCTTATGGATAAAATCCAAGAGAACCTAGTGATACACTCTCAAACCATTATATCTCTAATAGAAGATCTGCTTAAAAAATCAGAGGAACATACTCAACAAAATATTAAATTAGAAGGTCAGAATACATATGATAAGATAAAGAAAGACATCTCAACTCTGAAGCAAGAATTTGCGGCGGGACTAGGAGAAGTTCAAAAAACAGTACTGAAGAACACACAGGATATTGAGATAGTCAAAGAATAATATAAAACTCTCAAACTGAGTCAAGAGTTTTTAATCCAACTGGAATTAGCAGATCAAAAGATAGAAATTCTTGAAGACTTCCGGTTTGGGATTCATGGAGGTCTAACGCAGCTCCATTTGCGGAGCTGACCGGACTGCCGTTTTAAGCGGCCGGCGTGGTGAAAATAGCCCGCGGCCGACTGCTCTCAGGCGGAGAGCAGGCAAAGAACGCTCAAGACCCTAGGGTGAGTTAGATCTCGGACGAGGGGGGGCTCTGCGTAACGGGTCCCCTCCCGATCCTTGAGGTCCCACCCTGCGACGGGTCGGCTACAATCTCTGCGGCAGTTTTGGGGCCAACTCGGCTGGCATAAGACCTACATACCCAAGCTTCGATTGGGGGAAGAAGTGGAAAGGAGAATTTGAAATCGAAACAGCGATTACAACCCGAGGAAAGTGAAGGGAAGGTAAAGATCACTATCTTCCGATACGGGACAGATTGATAAAAACAGAGAGGAAAAAAAGTAGATTTTTAAACTGCAACAGACTAGCGAAAAGGAGGGGAAGTTCCGGCAGGAGTTGTATTTGAAAAGAGACTAAGTTTAAAGAAGTTATTAAAGAAATTGGACTATTGTTTTGAATACCTGTGGCTTTGGAGCTGTGAGAAAAAGACACCATCGCGAGATCTGCTGTGGGAAGACGGGAGACAGGAAGTGCGTAACAACAATAGAGCGGCTGGAGAGAAGCGGCCCTTGCTGGAGGGCAGGAAGAAGGGAATCGCCATCTTTGAGAGGGGAAGGGTCGCGGCCTCAGCGGAAAAGGAAGTAGGCCATATTGGATTATAAAATCATAGAGAGACCATAGAGAAAAGACGCCCGACATTTTGGACCCTTTAAAATTAATTTATGCAAGAAGACCGGGACATTTGAAATAAAAAGGTACCAAATTTAACGCCACGGAGCTAAGGAAGAGAGCGGACTCGTGGGAGCGAGCTAAAGCAAGCCCCACGATGTCGAAGAAAGAGTGGCAATCGGCAATAGAAAACCTGGATAAAAAACTTTTAGAGGTGATTAAAGAATTTAAAGACATGAAATTGGAGCTGATTAAAGAGGTTAAACAGACAGTAAAATCGGAGCTGTCAGAAGTAAAATCGGAGCTGTCAGAAGTGAAAAAAGGTATGGACACAATACAAAGTGAATTACAAGGGACGCAGCAGAGAGTTAAAACAGTAGAAGGAGCGATGGAGAACTTAGCAGATACGCAACAAACAGAGATGAGACTGATGAGGGGAAGGATGGCGGTTGCGGAAAGTAGGCATATGGAGAAGCAGCTGAGATTTCGCGGTCTGCCGGAAATGGAAGGAAAGACAGCGCAAGAACAGATGACGGAGGTGTTAGCTGAATACCTGGGGAAGGAGGAGGAGGATGTTGTGGCTATCCTAGATGTGGCATATCGTGTGAATTCGAGAATTGCAACCCAGAGAAAAGTACCAAGAGACGTGATTGTACAATTTACAACAAGAAACATGAAAGAGAAGATTGTGACTAAACACTTTCAAGATCCATTGGAGATCGATGGCAAGACAATTATTATAATGAAGGAATTACCCAGATCAGTGTTACTAGATCGGAAAAAATATAAAACGCTAATTCAGATGTTGAAGGACATGAAAATCAGGTACAGATGGGAGCTTCCAGAGGGTTTGTCCTTCGAATTTGGAGGTGCCAAAAAGCGTATCAGATCTGAGCGGGAGATGGAGCGATTTATAAGGGACAATGAAAAAGACTTACCAACAAGATTATGAACATGGAGTGTAAAGTATTATCTTGGAATGTAAATGGACTAAATTCACCGAACAAGAGAAAAAATATTTTTCACTGGCTATTAAAACAAAAATGTGATATTGTTTGTTTGCAAGAGACTCATATTCGAAAACAGGATGTAAAATATTTAAAACTGGGAAAATTGGGTAAAGACTTTGTAGCGGCCTCAAGTAAGAAAAAAAGAGGAGTGGTGTTGTATGTAAAAGAGGAGCTACAACCAAAATTCATAATGAAAGATGTGGAAGCCAGATTTGTAGCAGTGGAATGTACTTGGAATTTAAAGAGAGTGTTGGTAGTCGGAATCTATGCACCTAACGGTGCAAAAGAGAGCTTCTTTGAGGATTTGAGGAAGCATTTAGACGATCTTTCATATGACCAGATAATTCTTGCTGGAGACTTCAATGGAGTGACAGACTTGGAACTGGATAAAAAGACTACAATGGCACAAAAGAAAAGAGGACTATTACCAAAGCTCTTTTTTGAGTTGACTCAACAAGAGACTCTTGAAGATGTATGGAGGAGAGAATATCCTAAAAGCAGGCAGTTTACTTTTTATTCTGCAAGGCACTCCACATTATCAAGAATTGACATGATCTGGGCCTCAAAAGACTTGGCGTTATGGACTAAAGATGTAGAAATAATGCCGATGGTAGGCTCAGATCACAACCCAATTATGTGGAAGCTAGGGAAAAGGAGAAAAAGGAAAGCATGGAGAATAAATGAGGATTTGTTACAGGAAAAAGAGAATATGGAAATATTGAGAAGAGAGACAAAGTTTTTCATACAATACAACGTGAATAAAGAAGTACCAACTGATAAAGTTTGGGATGCTTATAAGGCGGTAATAAGGGGCATACTAATGGACTTAAATGGTAGAGCAAGAAAGAAGAAAGAGGAGAAGAGACAAGAGATTGAGGAGAAAATAAAAACTAAGGAAATACAGTTAAAAAAGAGACCAGGGAAAAAGAAATTATACCAGGAAATTAAAATACTGCAAGAACAGCTAACAGCAATGAGTAACAAAGAATTGGAGTGGAATCTCAAAAGGCTGAATTAGAAAGTGTTTGAGGGTGCAAATAAACCTGGGAAGTACCTGGCATGGCAACTGAAGAAGAGAAGGGAAAAGAAAACAATAAATAAAATTTGTGAAGATGATAAAACATATTTGGAACAGAATACCATTAGTAGAGCCTTTTATAAATTCTACGCTAAACTGTATAATAAGAAAGAAGTAAATAAAGATTCAATAGCGTCATATCTGGAGAAAATGACACTTCCAGAAATCTCGGACGCTTGGAGAAATAAATTGAACAGTGAAGTAACGGATGAGGAAATAAGTAAGGCAATACAATCTGCAAATCTAGGAAAGGCGCCAGGGCCAGATGGACTTACAGCTAAATTTTATAAGACTATGGCCAATGAGCTGGCACCATTCCTAAAGGAGGTGATCAATGGGGTTCTAAGGGATCAAAGGATTCCAGACACTTGGTCTGAAGCGAATATATCATTGATCCCAAAAGAGGGCCAAGACTTGACTAGTGTGAAAAATTACAGACCTATATCGTTACTCAACAATGACTATAAAATTTTTGCGAAGATACTGGCGGAGAGACTGAAGGGGTGGCTTTCGGAAGTTATAGAGGAGGAGCAAGCAGGCTTTCTGCCAGACAGACAAATAAGAGACAATTTAAGGACAGTGATCGATGCTATTGAATATTATGATAAGCGTTGTGATAAAGAGGTTGGTTTCTTCTTTGTTGACGCTGAAAAGGCATTTGACAATTTAAACTGGGACTTTATGTTTGCCACTATGGAAAAGCTACAATTAGGAGAAAGATTCATCAGAGCAATTAAGGAAATCTACAGAGACCAGACTGCAGCAATTGTGGTGAATGATGAATTGACTAAGAAATTGACTATAAGCAAAGGAACAAGACAAGGTTGCCCGTTGTCTCCACTGTTGTTCATTTTAGTATTGGAGATTCTGATGATACAAATACGACAAGACGAGGAAATTCGAGGAATAAAAATAAAGGACAATTCATACAAGGTCAGAGCATTTGCGGATGACATAATGTTAATTGTAGAGGACCCACTGGAGAACATGCCAAAAGTGATAGATAAGATCAAGGAGTTTGGAGACTTGGCAGGTTTCTTTATTAATAAAAAGAAGTCAAAGATATTATGCAAAAATATGACTAAGCAGAAGCAACAATTGTTAATGGAAACAACGGACTGTGAAGTAACAAGTAAGGTGAAATATTTGGGAATTGAACTGACTGCAAAGAATATAGATATATTCAAGAATAATTATGAAAAACTATGGACTCAGATTGAGAGAGACTTGATTAAATGGAATAGGCTCAATCTGTCATGGTTGGGTAGGATTGCAGCAGTTAAAATGAATGTGTTACCAAGAGTGATGTTTTTGCTACAGACAATACCAATCATCAGAGACTCTAAACAATTTGAAAAATGGCAGAGGAAATTATCAGATTTTGTATGGGCAGGCAAGAAGCCTCGAGTGAAAATGAAAGTTCTACAAGATGCAAAGGAAAGAGGCGGAATGCAACTGCCCAACCTGAGACTTTACCACGATGCAATCTGCCTAGTTTGGCTGAAAGAGTGGATGACATTAAAGAACAAGAAACTATTAGCCCTAGAGGGATATAAAAAAATATTTGGATGGCATGCATACCTATGGCATGACAAAGTAAAGGTCAACTCGATGTTCCTGCACCATTTTGTACGGAGAAGTCTATATACAATTTGGAAGAAGTACAGAATTTATCTACAAGAAGGAACTCCTTGGTGGGTGGTTCCATATGAGGTGATAGACCCGAGAGCTGTTGATAACGAACGACAATGTTTAACTTACAAAGAAATAACTAAAATAGAAGCATCTAAACTTAGAATAAAGACGCAAGAGGAACTATCACCGAACTACGATTGGTTCCAGTATAGACAGATCAGAGATTTGTATAACTCGGACTCTGTAAAGGGAGGTATACGAATTGAGAATTCGGAACTAGAGCAGACCCTTCTTAAAGAGGACAAAAAAAGAATATCCAAGGTATACCAATTACTGTTGAAATGGTATACTGAGGATGAGACAGTTAAAACACAAATGGTGAAATGGGCTATAAATTTTAACAAAGAGATAACAATGGAGGCATGGGAATACTTGTGGAAGACTACAATGAAGACAACGACATGTACAAATATTAAAGAGAATATCTACAAAATGATCTATCGTTGGTACATGACACCAAAGAAGATTGCGCTAGGGAATTTGAACACTTCTAATAAATGCTGGAAATGTAGGAAGCATGAGGGCTCCCTCTATCATATGTGGTGGTCGTGTGAGGTAGCTAGGCAGTACTGGGGGGAAATAATAAGAGAAATGAGTGAAATTTTACAATTTCAAATAAATAAGAACCCAGAACTCCTGCTACTAAACTTGGGAATGGAGGGAATTCCAGCTCATCATAGGACGTTGATATTTTATATGACAGCAGCAGCCAGACTATTGTATGCGCAAAAATGGAAAGTACAAGAAGTGCCAACTATTGAAGATTGGATCTACAAATTGCTGTACATGGCAGAAATGGATAAGATGACAAGAAAACTGAGAAATCTGGACTCAGGGCAGTTTAACACAGACTGGGAGAAGCTGAAACAATATCTGGAGAAGAAATGGGAGGTGGGAGGAAAACTGTGGCAGTTTGAGAACTACTGAAGTATAATAAAAGTATAATAGAGGGGGGTGACTTTACCGGGGGGAGAAGAGATAAATGTGAATTTATAAGCAGTTAGATTAACAGATTGACATATATATAGATAAATATAGGTTAACAAATAGAATATTGATAGAAAATAATTAACTATAAGGATTAAATATAAGGATTGAGTAACCAACAATATTTTCTTTCTTTGATAAGATTTGTATAATGTACCAAACTGAATCTGAAGGTATAGACGAGTCAAATTGATTGACTATGCGATGATAGCTATATAGAATTATTATAAAAAGATAGAATGAGCAATATATAGAGAATAAGTCAAATTGTTTGATTTAAATGCGTAAGATTTATATGGTATATGATATATAGAAATATTTAAAATTGGAAAACGGGATAAATTGTTTATCTAAGATGGAAACAAAGACTTACAATTTGGGTATATAATAATAAAAATAGTTAAGGATGTACTGCTTAGAATAATGGGGAATATATATTTGTTTTAGATAGAGGAATTTAATAGAAATAAGGGGAAAGGGACAAAGGGTTGGAAAACTGTTGGAAGTCAACAAAAGGGGGGGAAAGGGAGGGGGTTAGAAATGGAAAATGTGGGGAAAATTGAATGCAAATGTAAAAACAACGGATTCTAACCCAATAAAAAAAATTTTACAAAAAAAAAAAAAAAAGAAAAGAAATTCTTGAAGTACAAAGCAGAATTCAAAATTTACAATTTCGATTTATGCCCAAAGATTTTGGGAAAAAAGATTTGGAGGAGGAATTCAGAGGGTTACTGCAAGATCATTTCAAGATTGAGGAAGATTGCTTTAGGGATAGATCAAATATACAGGATATACTCGAGATTTGGGGCAAGATTTAAAAAATCACATGATATATTGGTTAAATTTACACATAAGAAAATGAGAGACCTGATCTTGAAGAAACAAAGAGAGAATCCGCTTAAAATTTTGGGGACAGAAATACAAGTGTTTCAAGATCTCCCACAAAGCTGCTGAAAAAAGGAAAGATTTTGATTCCCTGAGGCAACTGTTATGAAAGAAAGATATGATACTACTGGAGAATTCTATTTGCTCTTGAAGTTTTGTTACCAAAGGGAAGAAGATTGATATCAACTATTGAACAAGCTAAACAACTGCTTGAGGAATTGGCAGCTGAAAATACAGTGGATGACCAGCAGATGCAAAGAGACAAAATATCAGAGGGTGAAGAAGGGAAATTAGATCAAGTAGCGGCATATTAACAATATGGGAAACTATTCTATCAGTAAACATCAACGGTTTAAACTCCCCATCAAAACGATCTAAAACATTTAATCTATTAAAGAAGCAGAAAGCAGATATAATATGTCTTCAAGAAACTCATATCAAGAAAAAGTATGAATATATCTTAGAGAATAAAAAATCTAGGTAAAGTCTATATATCATCAGTGGAAGAGAAGAAGAGAAGAGTGGCGGTCTATGTTAGGAACCAACAAGTTAATATAATGGAGGAAATGAAAGATTCAGAAGGAAGATATATGTTATTGAAAATTAAACACTCAAACAGGAGAATTAGTAGCCTAGCCACAATCAATGCACTGAACACCGCTAAAGAAAAATTCTATGAGAAATTTTTTGATAAACTGTTGGTTTTTCAAGAAGGAGAAATTATTATTTGCGGGGATATGAATGGAGTGTTGGACACAAAGATGGATCAATTGAAAAGAACAAGAAGAGGAAAACTACCTAAAAATGTCGTGCACCATATGAAAGTACTTCACTTGACGGACACTTGGAAAACTTTGAACTCAAAAGTTAAGGATTATACCTTTTTCTGATAGGTACCAGACATATTCAAGGACTGTATTAATGAACTTAAAGAAAGTAGAGATACAGCCAAAAATCAATGCTGATCATAATCCCTTATTGATAGAGTGGCAAGAAGAATGCAAGAGAAGAAGATGGAGGCTGGATGATAATATACTATTACAAGATGATATTTTAAAGAAATGTAAGAAAGACAGAAGAATTTTTCAAATTGAATTGTACCAATGATGTTTCCATTACTACAGTTTGGGAAGCAAGTAGAGCCTTTATGAGAGGGAACCTGATAGCTTTGATATTTTAAAAAAGGAAGGAGAAAGCAAAAAAGATGAATGAAATCATAGCCTAAATTCAACATTTGGAAGAACAACGTAAGAAATCACTTAAGAGGACAATATTAACTGAAATTAAACAATTAAGAAATCAATTGAACTTAATGCAAGTTGAAGAAATGCAGAAGAAATTAAGCTTCATGAAGCAGAAACACTTTGGGCATGCAAACAAACCAGCTTATTGTCTACGAAATAAAACCGAGAGAAGGATCACAGCAGTCAAAAAGCATGATGGAATTATGTACATAGAAAAAGAAAAATATCAACAATTTACTTCCTTTTTTCCCCAAATTATACGAGAAAGAAATCTATGGAACAAGGAATGGAAGACTATATTAAAGATACATTAATCTCAAAGTTTAAGCCAGAAGACAAGGAGATGTTGAATCATAACATCACAGTGCAAGAGATCTCACAAGCTATTAAAAAAATGAAAAAAGGTAAAGCACCAGGCCCAGATGGACTAACTGCTATGTATTATAAATGTTTTGAAGAAGAATTGATGCTGCCGCTTCAAAAAGTAATTAATAAAATAAGTGAAGATAAGATTTTACCTGAAACGTGGCAGGAGGCACATATATCACTGATTTATAAAGAGGAAAAGGATCCAATGTTACCTCAATCGTATAGACCTATTTCATTGTTGAATGTGGACTATAAATTATTTACTTCCATTTTGGCAGAAAGACTTAAAAGATGCATAGCGAACATAATACATCCTGATCAGATAGGTTTTGTGCCAAAGAGATATATGAAAGAATATGTCCGATTTGTAATTGACGCAATGGAGTTAGTGGGGGGGGGAAGGACACAAGTCGGCATTTGTCTTCCTAGATCCTGAAAAAGCATTTGATAATCTTTCCTGGACTTTTTTTACATAAAGTAATAGAAAATCTAAACTGTGTCTTAAAGTTTGAAAATTGGATAAAAGGGATTTATGCAAAGCAAAAGGCAAAGATTTTAATTAAGTGAGTATTAACAGAAGAATTACAAATAGAAAAGGGCACTAGACAAGGATGTCTGCTGTCACCACAACTATTCATTCTAGCAATGGATATTTTTGCTTCAAAGCTAAGGCAAGACTCCAAAATCAAAGGTTTGGAAGTAGATGATGAAGAATTTAAATTGAAATGCTATGCAGATGATGTGCTCTTGACAATTTTGAACCCGCTGGAGACAATACAATATATTATGGATCAGCTTGTGAATTTTGAAAAATATTCAGGATTTAAAATTAATGGGAAAAAAACCAAAATAATTCCCAAATTTTTAACAAGGCAAGAAGAAGAAAGATTTCAGGAAGCATCGGAATGTGGGATAGCAGTGAATGCAGTGAAATATTTGGGCATAAATATAACAGGACAAAAGGAAACACTGTTTAAAGACAATTATGAGGCATTATGGAGGAGAATCCAAAAAGATTTAGAAAGATGGTCCAAGTTAAAGCTGTCCTGGATTGGAAGAATTTCCGCAATTAAAATGAATATCTTACTTAAAATTAACTTTTTGTTTCAAATGTTACCAATTAGCATAAAAGATAAGACATTGAAAGACTGGGAGAGACAAATAAATCAATTTATTTAGAATGACAAAAAATCAAGAGTAAGATTCAAAGTACTACAAGATGAAAGAAGTAGAGGAGGACTGGCAGTCCCAAATATCAAGTTATATTATCAAGCAGCTGGCTTAGTTTGGATTACAGATTGGATAAGAAGCCCTAAGAACAGATTAATAAGACTAGAGGCGGCAGATTTATCAGATGGGCTACACAATTATCTTTGAGAGACAAGAAGAATAAGGAGACAACAACAAAAATCATATTATAAGAGACAGCCTGATACAAATCTGGGAATTGGTTAGAAAGAGAGTAAATCCATTGATATCACTAACATTTTCACCAATTGCAGCCTTCTGTGATAAAAACCAGAGAAAAGACAATGACTTAATAACTTATGGAGACATGATAAATTCTCAAGAAAAGATAAAACCATGACAAGAAATTCAAGATGAAGGAATAAAAATACAATGGTTGATATATTTTCAGGCCATCTCCAGATTAAAAGAAGCTCTTAAAGTTTATAGAGGACAGTTAAGAGATCTTACGGAGTTTGAGAAGATAATCATGCAGAAGAAGGAGCATATTATGGGTCAAATTTATAAACTTTTACTCCAATATGACATAGAAACAGAGCAAGTTAAAATTTGCATGATAAAATGGATGCAAAATTTTGGAGAAGAAATAATATTCCAACAGTGGGAGAATCTTTGGATGCAGGGCATAAAGTTCACGGCAAGCCAAACTGAGGGAAAATTGGTATAAGATGTTTTTCAGATGGTACATCACACCAGAGGACATTGAGAAAATGGATAAGACTTCTCAATGGATAATTCTTTTCAAAATGGAAAATGGATAATTCTTCTCAAAAGAAGAATTTTTCTTCTTTTGAGAAAGAGTGTTATCAGTGGCAGCTGCAAATAATGTTGGGCCCTTGAAGGGCATCTCCTCAATCCTGGTTCTGCTCTCTGGTGGTAAGGCGGTGGACCTTAGCCAAGAATGCCATCTAATTAGTATGGGCCCAGTATGCTGGTCCCAGCCCTAAACGGACTGGGACCAGCATACTTAAGGGACTGCCTCTCCCTGTATGTGCCCCAGAGAATGCTCCGATCAGCTGGAAAACATCTGCTGGTGGTTCCTGGCCCCAGGAAGGCTCGGTTGGCCTCAACCAGGGCCAGAGCCTTTTCGGTCCGGGCCCCAACCTAGTGGAACTCTTTGTCTGAGGACACCTGGGCCCGTCAGGATCTTCTATCATTTTGGCGGGCCTGTAAGACGGAGATGTTCCACCAGGTGTATGGTTGAGGCTGGCATGAGATCCTCACTGAGCCTCCCACTAAGTGGGAGGCTGCCCAACATATGAGTACAGCACGGGGCTATGTAGTGCCCATTCATTAGCTGACCTGTGTATGGGTTGCAGTACTTTATCTATCCACTTCCCTCCCCCTGTATACTGATGGGCTGGAATTGACCCCATCTTGGGACAGTTATTATCTGTTTGTTGATTTTATGATGAACTGTTGGTTTATGAATTGTTTTTAATATTTGTATTATGTATTATATTTTTAAAACTGCTGTACCTCACCCTGAGCCCGCTTGCAGGAAGGGCGGGTTAGAAATGTAAATAATAATAATGATGATGATGATGATGATGATGATGATGATGATGATGATGATGATGATGATAATGGAACCAGCAATTCCCTTGGCTGATGTTTCAACAGCATGATGGCTGGCATTCATCTGCTGTTTAGATACTCTTACCGCCTCCATTTGGAGGAGGTTGAACATTGCCTTCTTATCCTCTGGGAGATTGGTGACATAGTCCGAAAGCTTCTCCCATAGGTATAATTGGTAACCGTCCATGATAATTTGGTGATTACCAATCTCCCAGTTCTCAAGTTGAGGGCTGAGATGGAATACTGATGTCTCCCAAAGGCATCTAGCTTCTTGCCCTCCTTATCAGGAGGTATGGAATGGGAACCTTGATGCTGCTTTTGGAACTTCTCTGTAACCAGAGAGGAAGGGGCTGGATGTTTGAAGAGGGGGGCCATGTATTGTGCTTCACATTGTACATCACCTCTACTCTCTTGGACGTCACTGGCAATTCTGCTGCTTTCTCCCATGTCTTCAAGATAACCTCATCAAGACCCTCAACAATGGGGAATCCGACTGAAGCTGGAGCATTGCTGTACAGCCTGCCTAATAGTTTGCCCAAGGTCTTAGGAGCGGACGAAGACATGTTTAGATTCAGTGCCTGTGCCATTCTGCCCATTTGCTCAGCATATAAGTGCAGGTTCTTGTAAGGTGACCCAGAGAATGGTGCCACATTCTCATCTAGAGATGGCTCAGATGTCTTGGATCCGTTGTCAGAAGATTCCAGATGATAGTCAGCATCCTCTTCGCCGGAGTTGTACTCATGCTGCAGTTGAGCAGGAGATGGAGGGGGAAGCCATGCTCTTCCAGATGATGGTCTCAGTTCCGAAGCATCAAAACCTTGTGGGCCCCCAGCTCAATGGCAATGGTAGGGAGGGGGTATACAGCCAGCCATATGATGCTCCTGTAGAATCATCTATCTCGGCTCCAAATGATGTCTCTGACCAGATCCATGCTCAGAGGCAGATATCTCGCCCTGGTAGTTGTACCTTGGCTCCAACGCAACCCATTCACTTACCAGAGCTGGTTCAGTAAAGGGAGCTGCTTCGAATCCACGCTCTGCCATCCAGACACTGGATTTGGTAACCAGCGATGTCAGTTCCAGCTCTTGGAGTTCACCCTCTGACAATGAATGGCCAGGTGAACGGAGATGAGGCGATGGGGTTCTGGGAGCAACTAAGATCACCTCATCCTTGGAGTGGTGTTCCCTCCACTGACTCTGATGGTCCTGGTTCTGTCTGGTCTTAGACAAATGCTTTGTCTTTTTAGACTGCTTTGTGTATGGGAGGGGCTCTGAAGATCTCAGCTCCGAGAAGGTATGCAGAGCCAGAGATTTTGAAGCTGTCAAATCTGATCTCGGAGTCCACTTGACAGAAATAACAGATCCCACTCATGAGTGCCAATCTAGAGTGGCTGAGGGCTTGTCAGCTTTCGTATCTGAAATAGGTGAGTGTCCTTTGGAGACTGATTTCTTTCCTGACACAGAATCAGCTCCGGAGAAGACTCTCTCCCATATCATGGCCTTACGTCTCTGGGCCTTGTCATTTCTGGCCTTAGGGGTAAATTGTTGGCAGAAGGCCCAGGCACCAAATTTATGCCCCTCACTGAGACACAGCAGACACATTTTGTGCTGATCAGATCTCATCATTTTAATGCCGCATTTGGTACATTGCTTGAAGAGGGCTTTCTCAGACATCATGAGGTAACACCCCGAAGCCGTGCTCAACTGAATCAGCTCGAGATGGCCCAATGTGCCAGAATTAGAATCAGTAAGCTACACTGAAGTCAAAATCCAGTCCAAAGTCAGAATATACTGAAGATCAGTCAAAAAATGAAGTTCACCAAAATAAATACAAATGAGCTCAGAAGCTAGGAAGTTTCTCCATCGGCAGGCCTGCACATAGGCAGTCCCAATGTGGGATGAACTATAATTTCACATAACACAATATATTGTCATATTCACCACAACAATCCTACAGTGTCCTCGTCAACAGCCAAGATCTTAAGTATGGATAAGAAGTAAGTCCCTTTTTGTTTAATAATGTTAACTTCCTAGAAAGTATGATTAGGAATTCAGCCTTTAGTCTTTAGAATCATGCTAGGAAAATAAGCCTGGAGGATCCTTTGCCTTGCGTATTTCCTACTTATTTCTCTTTTCTCCTCAAATGTGCAATCACTTAATGAAAGTATCTACATTTTGTTGTTAAGTATGAATAAAATTATGGATTTCACTCTTCACTGATAATCTAAAATCTAATGTAGCCCTAGTTTGGAATCTTGACTTGGGGAAAATTGTATGGATTGGAAATAAGAACAAATTATGATTTGCTATAAATCTGAAAGTCTTTCTTTATTGACCTGCATATAAGCAGAGGAGGAAGAAATAAGTTCAAGGATTCCTCAGGCTTGGTCTAGTAATGGCCATACTTAAAACATGTCCTGCTTTTTCTGGTCTACTCATAGAAAAAGAAGGCAAGAACTATAACAGGCCAAGAAACTTACTATTTCACGCCCAAAGTTACCCCCCTTTTTCTTACACAAAAAACAGAGGGAAAAATCATAGATTTGTTTTACTTTCATTGTCCAAGGAATTGTGTGGATCATTACTGGATGTCTTTAATACAGAATCTGGTTATTAATGTCAATTTTTACGAACTGAATTATTATCAAGTTTTTATTATACTTGGGAGTATTTCTTACCACAAGTAGAACCACCTGTCCTGGATGAGTAAAAAACCAGTCCTTAAATTCCATCTGACTCCATTCCATAATCCCAACTGATATAAATCTATACAAACATCACATAATTAGAATAAAAATATGCACTCATAATACTATTACCATTATTGACTTACTCTTTTCCTAGTTAAAGATAAAGGAATGTCTGTTTGCATGGACCTAGATATTACAAGACACATGGAGCTGTCACTACTCATGGTTTCCTTTCATCAGTTTCCTCAGTATATGCCATGATATTATGGTGCTGCTTGTTACTCTGTGGTAATATTTCACCTGGTTCAACTGTGATAATGGGTCAACTGTGATTTTCTAAGAAAGAGGATGTGGCTGCCACAATGGGAAGGGGGAATGTGTCAGGCAATGGATGATAGGATATGGTAGACAGACCCCTGGACCATGCAGCAAGACACAGGTTCTTGGTTAAATGGTTTTTATTCAGAAATCAGATCAGTTCCATATATATGTCCATAGGACTACTCAGAAGCAAGGTAAGCATCTAAGTAGCAAGAGTAAAAGTTGATAGGAATGACATCATATGAGAGAGACTTCTCTTTTAACATTCAAGTCTGCTCCCCCCCCCAATCATAAACTAGGTTTCGGCGCTTTTCTTGTGTGAGAACATTTTACATATTTGCAATATCAGGATGAGTCACCAGAAAGCAGACATAGCAAAGTCTGAGAGGGAGTAGCATACAAGGTCAGAAACACTGGAAGCTGCTGCAATTCATTAGATAAACGCCTGTGAAAGCCTGTGAAAGAAACAGTTATGACGCTGGTAAAATGACATCGAGTTACAGCAGGATACATTGGTTCAGAACAAAAGGATTACTAAAATTGGCATGGATGGGGCTCATACATGACATAATGATAGACAGAGAAGAGAGAGGGGTTTCTGGACTTAAGGCTGTCCAGCCCAGACTCTCAGGCCTCTCCTTTTATGTGTTTAAACCCCAGTCAGTAGAAAGGAGCAACATAGACTTTGATTAACTGGTTGGTAGCATGTAAGCTTTGTGCCCTCTAAAGGGCTCTTATTTGGGACCATATTAGAGTAATGTACTTAGTTGTGAGGTAAGTATAATCCTCCTTTCACAGATATTTTGACTTGACAGACAAGACACAGATGATGATGAACAACAAAAAATATTTACAGAAAATACGGTGTGTAACAAGGTAAAGGTTTTGTGTAGAAAACTTCAGTATAGAATGTACAACTGGCTCTCAACTTCACTTCTCAGAGATTTTAAGTTTTCCCAACAGGAGTTAAAATGTTGAAACATAGCCACAGTTGACATACACAAAAACTGAGGAGGAGATCTGACTCCTCTTTTCCCAGACAAGTTAATTCAAAGGTGTAGGTTAACCTTTTCACTTCACAGTTTCCGGTACTCAGAAACTGCCCAGGTAGATTTGGTACATCTGGCTTTTACCAGGGTGCTTATTTATTACCTAAGCTTTCTTCCCTAAACCTACTGTGAAGAAAATTGCTTTTTCTGATTCAAACTAGCTGTTTTTCAAACTTTGGTCAGGCCTCAGAGGCCTTGTAAGAAACTTGCTCGAGAAAGTAGCAGAGATTCCAGGAGCTCTTGGTACACAATGACCTTGGAGATAAGATAACATGCTGGCTCGTTAGCAGAGCTTCCATGAAATGGTTCTGAGCCAATTAAAATTCTTGAACAATCAACACATTTTGCACCTGTGAGAGAAGTGGGTGGCACCAAAAGTTGCAGATTTGGTCTCACTTCTGCCTTCTCACGTATGAATTGGTGACATCAACTTTTGGGCTCCTGATTGGCTAACAGGCCTGAGCCACTTAGGTTCCCAAAATGCATAAAAATAGCTAACCATCATGGAGCTATTAGGCTTTAGCTAAGTTTCAGCAATCTCAGCTGTAACCTTCTTATGGCTTCAACTCTGGTTCTGATTCTGTGGATGGAAGTTCTTATGCAACCATCTTTCTTTTTTGCTGTGATGCCTAACTGAAGTTTTGTGCCTCTTGAAAAGAGACTCTGACATTTGCACTTTGCCTAAAATCTGTTTTGTTTTCAGGAATACTGTGGTATGTATTAGCTAGTGCTTACATGCTACAGGTTTTGTTATTTTATCCCTCCCAGTCTGTCATGTGTATTTTGAGTAACTTTGCACCTTAAATAATTATATTTTTACTTCTGTTGTGGTTCTTGACTCTGAAACCTCAAAGTCACAATCCTTCCATTGAACCCACTTTGTGTACCTCTTGGACCACCTACTAAGTAAACTTTGTGCCAAGAACTCCTTTGCAAGCCAACTTTGCAAGGTAGACTTCTGTTTTAGTTACCTGATAGGCTCGGAGATTTGTTCCTTTACTCCAGTGCCTTGGGATAGACAAAGGGACCGGTGGCAGCTACCAAAGGGCAATTGTGAGGATTAGCCTCTCATTGCCAGTTTTGTAAATTCTGTTTAAAGGCCCACTGGGTTCTGTGTGTGCTCTTCCCCTCAACTGGGTAGAGACGGCAGCCCTGGTGAACCTTGGTATAAGGTATGCAGCACTGGAGGTTCCTGCCTCCTACTTTGATACCTACCTAAAATCCTATCTAAAAGCCAAAGAAAAATGCAAGCTAAACTGATGCTCTTATCCAGAGCCATGATATCCCATGTATGAAGGGGAAAGTTTTTCTTCTCTCTTCTCTCCTTAACTGGGACTGGTTCACCCCTCACCACCCACACCAATCTCATGTGAAATTAATTTATTACCATTGACAATAAGGCTAGCAATACTATATACTTACTTTTTTATTGTGTCACACATAGTACTTTCAACAGTTCCAAGCCACTGCTCAACTGGACCTCTAATACGAACAGCCCTACAATACAATATTTGAAAAGTCAGGATTTGATAGAAACAAACACATGAAATAAAACTAAACAGCTATTTTCCAATTCCCTGTTCATTTTCAAGCTTTAAAAAACAGCCTGGAAAATCTACAACAACTAACGTTTTCCAGTTGTGAAAGCCTTCGACAATATATTCAAAAATTCTATTAATTTTTTCAACTTTAAAAATTTTCTTGATCTAATAACTTTTTTCCTGCATTTTGCATTTAAAACCATTCAAAACTTGCATTCTGAAACAGGAGATGCAGATATATAATTGATGCAGAGAATTAAGTTAGGAAAACACAAAAATAAACTTACTATAGTGAATTGCCTGAAAATTTATAGTTACTAAATTTTGTGACATCTTAGAAATTTAAAAGATACTATATATCATACTTTGGCACTAGAAGCATCTCCCCTTCGGCAGACTTGATCATTAAAACAACTGGAGGTCTCTGTTCTCGAGTGAGTATACACAACTTCTTTATATTAGCAAAACATTTCACAAGGTGTGGCTGTATAACAAATGTGAATAAAAAATATAATCAATATTAAGCCTGTAACTATGTCTAAAATAAAAAGTACATTATATGTAATATATTACCTGCACAGCATCAGGAGCTTTGCTTTCAGCTAATATGTCAAGAAGTTCAGCATTGCTGAGAAAATAAAATCTTGGAAAAATCATACGTTTAACTTCAAGATAACTCTGTCCAAAAAAATTGAAAATAAAATTTAATTAAAACTTATAAAGTGAAAATGAAGCTATAATACAGTGGTCTACGCTTTTGAGGCCCCCTAATGTTACTATTCCTTGAATACACAGTTTTCTCAGATACTTCCTGTTTTTTTCCCTTATTTGCTAGATTTTCCTATTAGATTTTGCTCAAACAGAGGAGAAAAGCAAAGCAAAATCATACACATTACTGGTATGAATACTCTGCAGTTCAAATTAAATTCCAGACCTACTCTGCCCCATTGAAGGAACTGAAGGCTCATACAACTATCCAGATGCTCTGGAAAAGAGGGAGGGAGGGGTCAGTGATGGCCTACTTACACAACCATCTGGGCATATGATAAAGGAAAATCTTGTCTATGCTGTTTCCCAGTTACTGCAGCCATTGCAAGCAGATCAGATGTACCATGCACAGGATTTGGCTACTGACTCATGAAGCAAATCCTTGCAAAAATTGTGAAGGCACACCAAAAGTTAAATCTTGAATGTAAAATCAAATCTTGCACATAACTGTTTCTTCATCAAGTGAAGCAGCTGGCAGGTGACACAAAAAAGTTTTTTCTAAGGCTACACGTACAACAGCAGTAGTGAGAATATACCTAAAATACTTAAACAAGTCAGTATGGAACGGATTGTTTATTGCTCCTTAGACTTACTTCTAATTAAGGCCATCAGTTAAATCACTGTGGATAAGCAGCTCCTGGTGGTCCCCAGCCACAGGACATTCATTTGGTCTCAGCCAGGGCCTGGGGGAACACACTTCTGATTGAAATCCGGGCCCTGTGAGACCTGTTACAGTTCTGCAGGGCTTGCAAAATGGAGATGTTCCACCGGATCTTTGGTTGAGAGCCAGGGAATTGACCCCTGCTTGCCCTCCATGTCCTGTACTCCACCAGTTGCTGCCCTCGGCTTGTGCCACAGTTGTATTCATGCTTTTTAAAATATTTATTGTAGCCTGTTTTGTCCATGACACCAGTTTTTGAATTGTACTTAGCTTTTAGATATTTGTGTAAGGTTTTAATGTATGCCATTTCCTTTGTTGTTATCCACCCTGAGCCAATTCGTGGGGAGGGCAGGGTATAAATTTGATAAAATAAATACATATTATTATTAATGGATTTATGGATAGATGGAGCAAAGGACGAATCATAAAACAAATACTTCATCATGTATCCAGCTGAAGGAGTCACTCATCTCACATCTGGGTGCATGCAAATAGTAAAGTGAATTGACCTTATAATTCCTTTGCTATATTCAAACTCAGCATGCCCAGCCTTCCTATAACTATTCTTATTGGTGGCATATAAAGCAGAAAGACACATTCCAAGGAGTAAGGCCACTCTAGTGGCTAGTCTATAAAAGAAGCCTCTCTAGGAACGGAAGCAATGGCAAAACACCATGTAGCCCTGAAATCAGTAGGATCAAAATGGATATGGTATGCTTGGTAGCAGTATGTGATCTGGGATTCATGATCTTGCTAAATAGCCAGATATATGCCAATCCATCTTAATCCCGCTATGCCAGATCACAGTGAAGAATTCTGGACTGGATCTGGGGAGCTGAACTCTACTGGGCCAGATTATTTGGTGGTAGGCAGCTGCAGTCAACCACAGCAGAAGCAAGCAAGATGGCAGTGGCGCAAATGAGAGGGCAGGGGTAAGAAACAGAGGCAAGCTCCACAACATGGCAGGAGAGCAGCACAAGGCTGGTAGGGGATAGGCGGCAGCAGGCAGAGTGGATTCTTATCCCATCCTACCTCTCCAACCCCACCCAAGTTCCAAAAAAGTTCTTCAAACCACTGCTGGCCACCTTTTAAAATGCCATGGCTCCAGCAAACTTCACCCCCTCGCTCTTGCTTCAGTTTGGGATTCTCTACTTTTACGCTGGGTTCTCTGGCTTGACATTGGTGCCCTTGCTTCACTTTGATCTCTTGGAAGTGAGACTTGAATTTGGGACCGGATTTTGGCTAGGGGCTGCCTTTGCTTAAGGTTTCCCTTTGCCTAGAAATCCTTTGAAATGTTTCCCCCATAGGAAAAAATGGAAAGTTGCTGGGAACAGCTTGTTCGGGGTCCCAGGGTCCTATCTTCCTGAAATTTGCGGATCTTTAGTGGAGAGGAAGGAGTAGGTTCTCTGAAAATTGGAGTTTGCTTGAAAAATGACACCCCTGCCTAGCCCCACCAGATAGTTTTCTTCCGTGAAAATAATGGTTGGATAAATTTGGAGTTCTATAACCGGATTAGAGAATCTGACCTGAATTTCAGGGATACCAATTTTTTTTTGTTATCCCTGAAACCCAGATCACCCACTAGCCAAAATTCAGTCCCAAATCCATCCAAAACAAAAGAAGATATAGTGCTGGAAGACAGAACCCCTAGGTCAGACGGCACTCAATTGGCTACTGGGGAAGAGCAGAGGACAAGTACAAATAGCACCATCCTTAATGACAGGACTGGATTAAAACTGAAAGGACATTGAGTTGCTGATGTGAACACATCCAAAAGGAAGGTCCAGGGCTGAATAACACATATAATAGGAAGATGGAATATGAGAAGTGTGAATCAAGATAAGTTTGAAATCATAAAATGAGAAATGGAACACTTAAACATGGTAATGTGGATCCTGGCTGTGAATGAACTAAAGTGGAATGGATTAGGACATCTCTTCAGAAAATCAGAGTGTTTTATTCTGGAAATGACAAACTCAGAAGAAATGGTGTTGCTCTAATAATGAGGCAAGATGTAGCACAAGCAATCAGGATCTATAATGCATAGACTGATTGAATAATATCAATCAGACTTTATGGGAAGCCTGTCAATATAACCATCATTCAAGTTTACACCTGAACTACAGATGCTGAAGAGGAAGAAATTGAAATCTTTAATGCAATTGAACAGAAAGAAATTGATTATATACCTATTCATGATGTGCTGATAATCACAGATGACAGAAAGTCAAAATTAGGAAACAAAGTAGAATCAAATATTGTTAAAAAATTTGGACTAGGATTATGAAATGAAGTAGGAGAGTAACTCATAGAATTTTGTGAATCCAACAATTTGTTCATTGCAAATAAATGCAGGCAACTGAACAAACAATGGTATACATGGACATCACTGGATGGCCAATACGGTAATCAAATTAATTATATAATCGGAAGCAGAAAACAGAGACGCTCTTTCTTTCTGTTAAAACAAGACCAGGAGCTGATTAGGGTACAGATCATGAACTGTTAATATCAAAAATTAGAAAAGAACTGAAGAAAAACTCTAAAACAAGCATAGTACCAAAATATAATCTAAATAACATTCCTGAAGACTTTAAAGACTATACAAAGAACAGATTTGCATTACTAAGTTCACTTGAATGTGAATTGGAAGAACTGTGAATTGAAACGAGAGGCATTATGAAGGAAAACTGTGCAAAGTCTATTCCTGTACTAAAAGAAAGGAGAAGCCTCAAATGATGACTAATGAAACTCTTAAAATTGCTAAAGCTAGACAAGAAACAAAAATAAAAGGTAACAGAAATAGAATTCTAAATGCAGCTTATTGACAACTTGCACGCAGAGACAAAGAGAACTGTTATAATAACCAGGGCAAAGAAAAAGGAGAGAACAAAAAAGAAAGAACAAGAGATCTGTTCCACAAGATCCAGAAAATCAAAGGGAAATTCACACTGTGCCTGGGAATGCTGAAAGATCCACACAAAAATACATTATCAGATCAAGACAAAATTTAAAAATGGGACCAATACACTGAAGAACTATACAGAAGAGATGAAAGAATGACAGATTCCTTCAAAGAAGACTTTTGATGAAGAACCTGTTGCTTTGAGTGCAATTGGGAGAAACAAATCAGCAGGAGTAGATGGGGTTATCAAACGAGTTTATTGCAAGCTACAGAAACTGAATGAATCAAATATACCAACAACTATGGAAAACAAAACAATATCCCACAGACTGGAAATGTTTCATCTCCATTCCAATTCCAAAAAAAAAAAAAGAGAGAACTCAGAGATTGCAGCAACTATCAGGTCATTGCATTAATTTCTCAAACAAGCAAAGTGATATTCAAAATTTTGCAACAAAGATTGTTACTATATATGGGAGAAGAATGACCACATGTTCATGCTGGATTCAGAAAAGGAAGAGAACACTAGAGATCATATTGCAAATTGGTAATGGTTACTGACGCATATGAGAAAATTTCAGGAAAAAATCCATTTGTGTTTTATAGAGGCTTCACTTTGTGGATCTTGAAAAGTTATGGACTGTTTTAAAATAAATAGGTGTGCTGCAACATCTGATTGTTTTGTATTCTGAGTAAGAGGCTACTGGTAGGGCAGAAGATGATAAATTGGAATGGTTTCCAGTTAGCAAAAGTGTCAGACAAGGACATACATTATCTCCATATCTATTCAATCTATATACAGAACATATCATAAAGAAAGATTTAGATGAAGGTAGAGTGAAAATTGGTGGAAGGAACATTAACATTTTGAGCTATGTAGATGATACCACCACATTACGGGCAGTAGATTTGACTACTGTTGAAGATTAAGGGAGAAAATGTCAAAGCAGGATTACAAGAAGATAATGACTTTGGAGGAATTACACAATTTTAAGAATGACAGTGAAGAAACTGAAATTGTTAAAAGATTTTATTTCTTGGCTCAATCATCAATCAAAAAGGAAATTGCAATCAAGAAATCAGAAAGAGTTTGATACTTGGATGAGCAGCCATGAAGTAATTTCAAAAGATCCTTTTTTAAAAAAAAAATCTTTATTTTTGAGTTTTTTAGCAAATAGAATGAATAAACAACAACTACAATATATACAGGAAGTGAACAGTAAACTCTGAAAATTGAAAGAAAGAGGGTATGAAATTTACAAAGATGAAAGGGATTGTACAATAGTATTTGATAACGGATATATTGCTATAATTCTAAGATTGTCAGAAACTAGTCTTAATAAGCTATCATTTTGTTGCATGCATTCCAGAAACAGATGCCATTTCTTTTCTTTAAGTAATATTTTTATTAACATATTAAAATCAGTGAACAGAGTTAACAAAGAACTACAAAGTAATAGTTAACTATATACAATTATGTACAGGAATACTTAATCACGATTGGTTATAGCTTCGAACAAGAAACAAGGATAACAGATAATAGTCAATAAGTCAGCTTTGTTAAGGTTCATATAACTAGATCTTCTTTGGGAGCTATTACTTCAATCTTGAGTAACAAAAAGTAAATGTTTGGGAGGATGCTGATCTGTGATAGAAATAAATTCAATAAATGGTTGCCATTTTGCCATAAAATCAGTTTCCCTTGGGTAATGTTCAGTTTGATATAATTTATCATATATTTTTTCTTGTACATAGTGACCCCAAATTTTTTCTAACCATTTATCTTTTGTGGGGATTATTTTGGATTTCCAATATAAAGCCAGCAAGTTCTTTGCCACAACCAAGAGATTGCCAATGAGGTCTTTTCTGATTTGTGGGATTTCAATTGTATCCCATAAATTTAAAAAAATGATCTTTGGGTCTAAAGGAATTTTATAGCCTGTTATTTCTTTAATATAATCTAAAATTTCATTCCAAAAAGATTCTGTTTTAGGGCGTCCCCACCAGCAATGTTTGAACGTTCCTATTTCACCGCACTCCTTCCAACAAAGTGGGGAGTTTGTTTTGGTTATAAGTGAAAGTTTTCTTGGTGTTAAATGCCACCTGTGAATTATTTTGTAATTTTGAATTCGAGATGTAATCGTTTTGGTGTTTAATGTATTTGAAATCCAAATTTTCCCCCATTGTTCTTGTGTTAAATCTATGTTGCAATCTGAGTGCCAGTTTGTTTGTCAATTGGGTGTCAATTGGGTTTTTTAAGTGTCAATTGGGTTAAGGGATAATAGGATGTTGTAAATTTTAGAGATTAAACCTTTTTGTTTAAATGATTTGGTGTCTAGTAAAAGTTCAAATTCGGTCAGGTTTTGTTTGAATATTTCCTGTATTTTCAGTTGTTGTAGCATGCTGGAAAGTTGAAAGTAAATGAACCAGTGGATCTTATGTTTAGTTTTCTGTTCAAATTCTGTTTGTTTATGATTCCTTGTTTTGTTGTTATATCTATAATGCGGGTCATGTTTGACTGAAGCCATATGTTTTTGAAGGTTTTAGTTTGCCCTGGCGGGAACCATTGTTGTTCTATAAAGGAAGAAAATCTTGAAACCTGTGGCAGAAGTTTGAGTCTGGTGTGGTCCCAAACATTGACTCTAAGAAGGGGTTATTTATTTTATGGGCCCGGTCCTTTTTTTTTGTTCCAAAACAGATTTTGAATGTTGCTGTATTCAGTTTCTGGTTCCAAGATAGTAATCCAATCAATTTTGTTTGCTGTAGTTAAAATTTGTATTGTATTGGACAGCCTGATGGCTGTCTGGTAAAGTTCTAGGTCAGGGTATTTAAAGCCTCCTTGCTGTTTTCTGAGTTTAAGAACTTTAAAGGCAATTCTTGGGTGTTTCTTCTCCCATAGAAATTGGTTTAGTATATTTTGCCATGATTTAATTGTCTTTTGTGGAATTGCCACTGGTATTGCTCTTAAGAAAAAGAGTAATTTTGGTAGGGCGAATGGTTTAACCAGATGGTCACGTTCAAACCATGAGTGGGCAATTTTCCCCCATTTATGTAAGTCTGCTTTGATTTGGTTGATTGCTTTAATATGATTTTGATCTATTAGGTGTTTAAGATCATTTGGAATGGTTATTCCTAGATATGACATTTGCTTATTATTCCAGTGGCATTGGCTGATTTGTTTGATGTTTGTTATAGTGTTTGGGTTGACAAATATTGGAAAGAGCTGTGATTTTAATTGATTAACTGTAAGACCTGAAGTTGAGCTGAATTCCGTTAATTTGTTTTGGAGTGAGTATAAAGAAGTTATAGGATCTGTAATATAAACAATCATATCGTCCGCAAAAAGACTTAATTTATGTTGCTTGTTTAACAGGGTTAACATACCTGTAACTTATGTTCATCGAGTTCTTCTGTGCTGACACACATGGGGACTGCGCAGGCGCAGGCCAGCCGCCGGAGAATTTTCTAGAGCTTCCATGGCTCCGAAGGGGCCGTTTGTCGCGCGCCTCAGCGACCGTTTTCCCGCCCAAACGGTCACGTGATCCTCCAGCGACCAACGGCCCCTTCCCTCAGTTCTCCCTTGCCGCCGCTTGACCAACACACTTCAGCCATAACACCTTAAAAACACCAATTTCCGTTACAGCCAACACAGTATTGTGCATTGGAGTTCACAGCGGGGTAGGAGGGAGGGTTGTGTGTCAGCACAGAAGAACTCGATGAACATAAGTTACAGGTATGTTAACCCTGTTTTCATCTTCGTTCTTCTGTGCCTCCACACATGGGAGTGTACCAAGCTTCACACAATAAGGAAGGCGGGGGTGAAGTCCAACACAATTTTATTAAGCAAACAAGATCAACAATAAATAGATATGCATATATACATCTATGTAAAAATACTGTGTAAGGACACATAAATACTCAATATTTACATATATACACACCCCCAGGTACATATATACACACTTTCACTCAAGGGTACCCAACAGGTACGTCAAGAAAGTCATACCAAAACTCCCTCAGGAAAAGAGGGAGTGTAAGACAGCCTTGGCCACAGATACATCCTGCTCCGCATTGACATCAACGGCGTAATGCCTGACAAAGGTGTCTGCAGAGGACCATGTGGCTGCTTTACAAATGTTAACCAGGGGCACCCCCCTGAGGAGTGCCGAAGAGGATGCTTGGGACCGCGTGGAGTGGGCTCTGACATGAAGCGGGCAAGCCACCCCTGCCAGGGAATAGGCCTTGCTAATGGCCGTCACAATCCACCTAGACAGGGTCTGTGAGGAAGCCCTGTTACCCTTGTCCTTGGCCCCAAAACATACAAACAGGTGAGGACTGGAGCGGAACCCCTTCGTCCTATCCAGGTAATAGGCTAGGGCCCTCTTCAAGTCTAGGGTATGGAGGGCCTTTTCCCCCTTAGAGGAGGGTTGAGGAAAGAATGCAGGCAGTGAGATATCCTGCGAGAGGTGGAAGGCGGACACCACCTTGGGCAGGAACTCAAGGCAGGGACGCAGGACCACCTTGTTGGGATGAAACACAAGAAAGGGAGGGTCAGACCGCAGTGCAGACAGCTCACTGACCCTTCTGGCCGACGTGACGGCCACCAAGAATGCTACCTTGTAGGATAGCATATCCAAGGGGCATGTAGCCATAGGTTCAAATGGAGGCAACATGAGATGTGAGAGCACCAAGGACAGTGACCACCGAGGCACTGGCGCAGACACAGGTGGGTAAAGATTGTACATGCCCTTAAGGAACTGGCGGGATTGTGGGTGAGAAAACACCGTAGCACCCTCAATTCGGGTGTGAGCAGCTGATATCGCTGCCAGGTGGACCTTGAGGGAGGAAACCTTCAAGCCCATACCACGCAAGTGGCACAAATACTCGAATACAACCCCCAAGGGACTGCTGTCAGGCACCACCCCTCTGGCAAGTGCCCAGAGCTCAAACCTGCGCCACTTGGCCGCATAAGCGCGCCTAGTGGATGGCCGACGAGCATTCAGGAGGACCCTCTGTACCTCGTCAGTAAAGCCTATCGGGGAGGAACGATCCGCCAAGCCGTTAGGTGCAGCTGCTTGGGATCGTGGTGGACTAGGCTCCCGTTTAGGAGAAGGTCTTGCCGAGGAGGCAGACTCACATACGTCCGTTTGGACATCCGCAGGAGCTTCGGGAACCAAACCTGCCGTGGCCAGAAGGGGGCCACTAGGATGCAGTCCGTCCCGTCCTCCTCTATCTTGCACAGGACCCTGGGAATCAAGGGGAACGGAGGAAACATGTAGTGCAAGCCCTGCGTCCACGTAAACTGGAAGGCATCCCCAATAGAGAGGGGGTCGCTCCCTGCCCTGGAACAGAACGTGTGGGCCTTGGTGGTCGCCGCAGTGGCGAACACATCTATCACTGGATGACCCCACATCTGGAAGATCGGCCCAACGCACTCTACGTTCAGTTCCCACTCGTGTTCCAGTAAAGGGACCCTGCTGAGGGCATCTGCCCGGGCATTGTCTGACCCAGCCACGTGTATAGCACGGAGCGACACGCCGTTCTTGATAGCCCACTGCCAAGTGAGTGTGGCTTCCCGGCACAGGGCCATGGACACTGTGCCCCCCTGCTGATTCACGTAGTACATGGCAGTCGTGTTGTCCGTCTGCACCAAGACATGACGATTTCTCAGCAGTGCTGTAAGAGACACAAGTGCGAAACGAATGGCCCTTAGTTCAAGCACATTGATATGGAGGGTCTTTTCCCTGTCAGACCAGACATCTTGCACAGCCACATCACCACAGTAAGCACCCCATCCCATCAGAGAGGCATCAGTGGTAACCGTGATGTCATGGTGTTGATACCCAAAAGGGGTCCCTCTAAACAAGTTGTCATCAGACAGCCACCAGTCCAAGGAGGAGAGGATGACCCTCGGGATAGAGAATTTGAGGGACGGAGGGTGCAGTAGAGCATCGTACCTCCGCACAAACCAGTTCTGGAGAGGGCGCATACGCAGCCTAGCGAAAGGCACCACAGAGGTGGCCGCTGCCATATGCCCTAGTAAGCACTGGATAGCGCGCACAGACTGGAACCGGTTCCTTTTAAACATGGACACTAGACCCCTTAGGGACCGAGCCCTCTCCAAGGGGAGCAGGGCCTTACCCTCCACAGAGTCCAAAAGTGCACCAATGTAGGACACCTTGCAGTTGGGCACCAGTTTGGATTTCTCCAAGTTCACCAGGAGCCCTAGGCGTTGGCACGTGCTAAGTACCAAGCTAATGTCCTGCACCAGCCTAGACTCTGAGTCAGCCACGATGAGCCAGTCATCGAGGTACGGAAAGATAGTACAACCTTCTTCCCGTAGGAAGGAAACCACAGGGGCCACACATTTAGTGAACACTCGTGGGGCAGTGGACAGGCCAAAGGGGAGCACCTTATACCGGAAAACCCTTTGCCGGTAAACAAAGCTCAGGTATTTCCTGTGCTCCTTCCGTATGCCCACGTGAAAGTATGCGTCTTTTAAGTCAAGAACCGCAAACCAATCCCCCTGTTTCAGCAAGGCGATCACAGCCGCCAACGTTACCATTTTGAATTTGGTCACCTTGAGGAAGGCATTAAGGCCCCTCAGATCTAAGATGGGACGTAAGCCCCCATCCTTCTTAGGGACCAGGAAGAACCTAGAGAAGAAACCCTTTACAGAGTCGTCATAGGGCAATTCTTCCACAGCACCCTTGGCCAAGAGCGACACGATCTCCGCATCCAGCTCGGCCATAGTGTTATTGACAGCTGTCAGGGGTGAACTGCATCTAGGCAGCTCAACAAACTCCAGCCCGTACCCCAGTTCAACAATAGTTAAGACCCATGAGTCAGATGTTATTGACTCCCACTCAGAGAGGAGTGGACTAAGTCTGTCCGAAAAGTTCAGGGATACGGCTGGCGTGACCTGTCAGTACTGCCTCCCGGCGCCCTGCTGTTCTTTCTGCAGGGCCGGTTGCTGTGCCTGACGAGGTTTGAAGGGCCGACGCCTCCTCTGCTGTTGTGCGGGAGGGTAGGGCCGCTGCTGGTAGGCAGGATACTGATGATAGCCCGGCCGCTGCTGTTGGTATCTGCCCTGGTAGTGGTAAGGGCCGGACCGGGGAGCGTACCGTGACCTGGAGGAGGGCTTGTCCGCTGGAGCCAGACCCAAGGACCGCGCCGTCTGCCTGTCCTCTTTTTTCTTTTTCAGGGTCTCGTCGGTCGATTTGGAGAACAGCGAGTCCCCTTCAAAGGGCATGCTCTCCACCCTGGAACGCACCTCCTGGGACAGGGCCGTAGACCGCAACCAGGAGTGGCGCCTGAGGACCACCGCCGACGCCATCCCTCTAGCAGCAGTGTCAGCAGCGTGGCTCCCAGCGTTCATCTGCTGCTTAGACAGCCTCACAGCCTCCGTCTGTAGCAGGGACACCACAGCCTTCTGCTCAGGAGGGAGGTCCCGGGTATAGGATGCCAACTTCTCCCAGAGGTACAGCTGGTACCCTGCCATGATGGTCTGGTAGTTGGCAATCCTCAGACCCAGCGAAGCGACGATGTATTGGCGCCTGCCCATGGCATCAAGCTTCTTGCCCTCTTTATCGGCAGGCACCGAGGAGTGACCCGATCGTCGGGGGTTGAACTCCTCTGTGACCAAGGAGGAAGGTGGAGGGTGTTTCACCAACGCCGGCCAGGTGCCCTGCTTGATCTTGTAAAGCTGCTCGATGCGCTTGGACGTTGGAGGTTGATCACAGGGCACCTGCCACACCTTCTCCACAATCTCCTCAATACCCTCGAGCATGGGGAAGCCTACGTACGCCGGATTATCTCCATAGATACGTTTGAGGAGCTTGTCCTTGGTCTGGGGAAGTGCCGAAGAGATGTCCATCTCGAGAGCCTTGGCCATCCTTGCCATCTGATCGGCGTAGATGCGGAGGTCCTCGAATGGCGAGTCCGCAGATGGCACTAGCTCCTCAGCCGGCGATGGTTCGGACCAGGACTCCGACTGGTAGCCGCCAAAGCTCTCGACATCCTCCTCATCGGAACCGAGCTGGGATTCCGGAACCTGGAGCGGAGGGGGAGCCCACGCCGACCTCGACGTCGAAGGCCTCGGTTCCGACATGGAGAAGCCCGCAGGTGCCCCCTCCCATTGGCAACGGTATGGCGAGGGGAGGTAGGAAGCCTGCCGATGCCGGGACGCAGTGGACCGGACTGATCGGACACTGTCCCCGGAACCATGCCGCTCACGACCGACCAGAGGTGGAGACGGACGGACAGGCGACGGACGGCTCCGACGAGGAGATGGGCTCGGTTCCAGCCTCGGCGACCGAAGGGCAAGCGATGGTCGGCTCCGACGGTGCGGGCTCGGCTCCGGCCCCGACGAGAATTCCGCGGGCACCGTCTCGAAGGCCATCGGATCCGGCACCTGCACGGAGATGTCTTCTGGCTCCGGGGAGCCCAGATGCGGGGAAGGCGTGTGAGGAAGCACGATGACCTCCTCCTGAGGAGCGGGACGCGGCGACCGATGGTGCTTGGTCTTTTTCTTCTTCTTCGGTGGTTCCGAAGAAGAACTCGGAACCGACGCGCTCCTCGCCTTCGAAGGGGACCTCGGCTTCGACCTCTTAGGCTTCGTCGGAACCGATCCGGCCGTCGGTTCCGACCGGGGACTCGGTACCAGGGTCCTCGGTTCCGAAGCTGGTCTCGGATCCGACCTGGTAGATGAAGCGCTACGGGGCGGCCGCACCGGTCCCTGCGCTGGAGAGGCCGCTCTCGACGCCGAGGTACTCGGGGGACGCGGTTTCGACCCCGACCTCGCGGAGGCCACTGAGCCAGCTCTGGAATGCCGTTCGGCAGAGGGGCTTGGGCCGGCCTTGGAGGAGGGCAACGGAGCGCCTCCGGACATGACCTTCTGCCACAGGGAGGAATTCAATCGGGCCTTGCGCTCCTGCCGGGCCTTGCTGGTGAAGCCCTGGCAAATTTTACAGGCCGTCACATTATGGGTCTCTCCCAAACAGAACAGGCACAGTTCATGGCCATCGGTTTTGGCCATTTTCGTGTGGCATTGGAGGCAATGCTTGAAGAGAGCCTTTGAGGCCATCTTCAGGGGCACGCGAAAGGAAGGTCAAAAACAGTCCGAGTCAAATTACCGAGTCCACAACAATGTCCAAAACGAGATCCGAAGAATAGTCGAGGTCACGAAGTCCGAAGTCAAAAGCCAAGCAATCAGTCAGAATAAAGCACGAAGCACAAAAAAGCACAGAGCAACGAAGCTCACGTTCTCTCCAAGCGGCGGCAAGAAGAGAACTGAGGGAAGGGGCCGTTGGTCGCTGGAGGATCACGTGACCGTTTGGGCGGGAAAACGGTCGCTGAGGCGCGCGACAAACGGCCCCTTCGGAGCCATGGAAGCTCTAGAAAATTCTCCGGCGGCTGGCCTGCGCCTGCGCAGTCCCCATGTGTGGAGGCACAGAAGAACGAAGATGAACCTATGTTAATCCCTTGAATTTTTGGGTCTTCTCTAATAGCTATGGCTAGTGGCTCTATAGCCAACGCAAATAAAGTTGGCGAAAGGGGGCACCCTTGCCTTGTGCCTCTTTGGATCAGTATTTTATTGGATGTTTGGTTATTGATGATGATCTGGGCTGTTGCTTCTGAGTATATAGAATTTATGATTTTTAAAAATGTTTCACCAAATCCCATGTGATGTAAGACTTGTTTTAAATACGGTATTTCTATGGAATCAAATGCTTTCTCTATGTCCAGAGATAAAATAATTGATTCTAATTGTTTCTTTTTACTGTATGAAATTAAATTGAGTGTTTTATAAATGTTGTTGATTATGTCCCTGTGTGGAATGAAGCCTGATTGATCTTGGTGTATGTAGTGTGAAATGAATGAATTCAACCTTTTAGTTAAGATAGCTGTGAAGATTTTATAATCTTGATTTAATAATGAGATAGGTCTGTAAGAGGTGGTTTTTGATATATCTTTGCCTGGTTTGGGGATTGATGCTGTAAGCCAGGATGGGGGTATTTGACCAGTGTTTAGGACTGTATTACAAGCTTGCATCAATGGATTAATGAGTAGTGTAGCGAACTTTTTATAGAATTCTGATGGGTAGCCATCTGGACCTGGTGTTTTATTGTTTTTAAGAGATTTGATTACTGCTAGTATTTCTTGTTGTGTGATAGGGCTGTTTAATATTATGCGATGTTTATCTTTCAATCCAGTTAAGCTTTTAAGCGATTTTAAAAAGAGTGTGATTCTCTCTTCGTTTGGTGTTTTAGACGAATATGGCCCTCCCAGCCAGCAGCTTCCACTGATAAGGCTGAGGGCCACTCTTTGGCTCCCTGGAAGGAGAAGGAGACAGAGCATTTCCATGGTATCTGGGTCTCAGGCTGGAGGGGCGGAGAAAGGAGTCTTATGAGGCAACTCCGCCCAGCCGGCTGGCAGTTGCTCTGCATGCTCGGCCTGATCAGAGCTCATCTCAAGCTCTCTCAGACAAGCTCCTCTGAGGCTGTTTTTCCAAAGGCCCTCATGGTTATGCAGTCCTAGCTGCCTTTGAGAAGTGGTGATATTCCCCTGCTTGCTACCTTCAAACTCCAGGAGGAGAGCCAGGGCCCAGCGCCAGGCTCGTTGGTTTGGCAGAGGCTTTTTTCTTACTTACACTTGGGACCTGTTATCTATTAGTCAGGAGGGCTAAAGCAGGGTGAGGCCCAGCCCTTGCAGGCCTCGGGCCTTCCTAGGCACCTCTCCCCCCCCCATTTTACTTTATTGGGAGAGAGTACTTCAGGCAGCAGCAATAGGCTTTGCTGTAGGCCACAGGGGTGAGATGTAGCCATCTGAGTGCTGGATTAATGCATACTTTATTACTACTGGCCTAGTATGGTGGATGCTGGTAGCCCTCCCCCCCCCGTCTAGGCTTTTCCCTCCCCTGCCATTACACTTACTTGGGAGGGAGTGTTACCTACAACAATAGCTCGGCCAAAGGCCTTCAGGCAGCAGGGTCCATTTTATGGGAGGGCTTGGCAGTTTATTCAGTTGTGTATGGCCATTTTGAGAGTGGCACCTGGGGGCCTGCTTAGCCTCCTGGCAGTAGCAGCCATGTTGTGAAGGCATCTACAATATGTCCATTTTGAGTGTGGCATTTGTGTGGCCTGATTTACCTCCTGCTTACTGGCAGTAACAACCATTTTAGTGGGGCTTTTGCAGCTTGCCTGTTCTATGGTGGCCATTTTGAGAGTGACACCTTTGCTTAGCTTTCTGGCAATGGCAGCCATGTTGTGAAGGCATCTGCAATATGCATAGCACCAGGGATGGCCATTTTGAGTGTGGGCTTTGTGTGGGCGGATTTGCCTCCTGCTTACTGGCAGTAGCAGCCATTTTAGTGGGACTTCTGCAGCTTATCTTGTGCTAGGGTGGCCATTTTGTGAGTGGCAACCAGTGGTCTGTTTAGCTTCCTGGCAATGGGCCATATTGTAAAGGCATTTTCAATATGCACAGCAGCAGTGGTGGCCTTTTTGAGTGTAGGCTGTGTGTGGCCTGATTTGCCTCCTGTTTACTGGCAGTAGTGGCCATTTTTGTGGGGGTTTTGCAAGTTATCCTGTGCTGGAAGTGACCATTTTGAGTGTGTCTCACAGTGGCCTGCTTAGCCTCCTTGCACTGGTGCCCATTTTATAGAGGCCTCTGCAGCCTTACACAGTGTTTGGGATGCCATTTTGGGGGTGCTGTGTTCCTATTGGGCTTTGAAGTTCTAACCACAGTCATTTTAGAGTACATTACTTTACTGTATGTTTCCATCATGCCACCCAGAAAAGGGTAGTAGCCATGCTAAGGGCAAGCAGCCAGCGAATAGGCCTCCTGCAAAACGGCCCTGCAGACTCTGCCTGTGAGGATGATGAAGCAGCCAAGGAGAGGAGGGAAATACTGCTATCAGTGTGTCTCAGTCAGGAGGGCTGAAGCAGGGTTAGGCCCAGCCCCTGCAGGCCTCCAGTCTATCTAGGCTCCCTCGCTGTTTTCACTTTATTTGGAGAGGGTACTTACTGCAGTGAAGGCCTGGTTGAAGCTCGGGTGGAGGGGGCTTGCAGTCATCTGAAGGGTGGTTTGCTACACACTTATTTCTACTGGCTTAGCAAGGATCTACAGTCCCAGGGTGGTGGCTGGTTAAACCCCTACCCCTTTTCCCTGCCCAGTTTGCAACCTTTGTGGGCCTAAAGAGCTGGTTTTGTTTTTTAGGTTTTCTCACTCAGGCCAACTAATGGCATGCTGTGTTGTTGCAGATGTCATGCAGTGCACCGAAGTCTATGATGTGATCTGATCTTTCTACCAGATTAGCACAGTTGATGGTCAGTAGCAGATCTGGCCTAGGCTGCTGTAATCCAGTCATGTTGAAGTGACAGTGGATGTTACTGACAAGGTAGGTAAGTCCAGTGGCCTCTAGTGCCTGGCTGTGGGGGCTCCAAGGGGTCAGGCGACAGTCTCTTGACTCCCATGTTTAGGATCCTGGGTTGTATCACCTTGGGTCTTGCCTTTGGGTTTCGCAGTTTGGCCACCGGGTTGTTACTTGACTGAGTACTAAAGGGACAGTCATACAGGAAGCAGCATGTTGGGGGTTAACTTTCCTCTTCAGGAAGCGGAGGAGAAGGATGAGGTGGACCTGAGGAGGGGACAAGTAAATGAGACTTAAGAAAGTTTACTGCACATGGGCCAGTCGGCTGTTAGCCGGCCTTTCTTTATGGGAGCTCCAGCAACTGGCAGAGCACCGAGCCTTATCTCCAGGGTGTTGGCACCTAGAAGTGTCCTTGGAGTTTCCACTGCCTTGGGGCCCAATGGCTTCTGGGTTTAGTTCAGGGGCACTGGTGGGCTGAGCAGTGGCCCATTTACCAGTCAGTACAGGAGTCTTACTATAAACCGTATATGATTGGAATTTTCCAATCCTCATGGCAGTTGGATTGTGGGGGAGGGAACTATATAACCCCTCAGCCCACTTCATGCGGACAATTAGGCAGTGGTGCCCATACCTAACCCTCTTTCATCCAAGTGGCATAGGATTTTGAGGAGGGTTCTGGAGACTGGTCCTGGCGTTTATGTTTTAAGGTAGAGCCCGGTCTTGCCTGCCGATGGAATGGGACAGCTTGTCCCTCGGATTTCCTCTGAGCTATGCCCCCAGGGAGGGCTATTGATTTTTGGCAACCGGGTGTGGCCGGCAGTCTCTAGGCTGGGGTACCAGTTGGTCTGTAGGAGTTATGGCTGAGCTGGTGGATCTCTCCCAGTTATGAGGGAGTGGACTGTTAGGGGCCTTGCCTCATATCCAGTGGCAGCCATCAGGAAGCTTAGGTGCATTTAGGTTCACCAGTAAACCTCTCGGTTTGTTGTACGGCCAGGCGGCTTCCAGGGTCACACAACATTAATGGTGGGCATGAGAGTTAGATCCTGAGCGTTAGCACAGTGATGACCCAAGCCCTTACGGAAGGGTCTGGTTGACTCCGCATTAGCCATGGGGAAAGTGATGGCTGAGCTGCTATTTCTGTTTGATGGGATGTGGGGTCCTTTGCCTCACTCCTGGTCATGCACTTGGGGTAATGAGCTGAGCTTCCCATGGGCACGACCCTTCCATTACAGGCCCAGCAGATGTGCACACATTGGCAAGGAGGCCCAGTGTGCTCAATGGGAGGAGCAGCCCCCCACCTCATGTACTGGTCATTCACTTGGGCACTAATGACCTTGGCTGCGGGGCATGGCTGTTCCGGTATAGGCTCACACAGATTTGCACACATAAACATGGTGCTCGTGAGCTGGAGAGGGGAGGGGCCTCCATTTCATGTTCAGGTCATTCACTTGGGTGGTATGACCTTGTCTCACAGGGCATGGCCCTTTCCTTACAGGCTCACACAGGCTTGCAGCACCCAGGCAAGAAGTAGCCTGATAGTTTGAGGGGAGGTGCGGACCTCCGCCTCACGTCCTGGTCATTTGCCGCGTGGTGTTGACCTTATCTCACAGGGCATGGCCCTTTCCTTACAGGCTCACACAGGCTTGCAGTGCCCAGGCAAGTAGTGGCCTGATGGTTTGAGGGGAGGTGCGGACTTCCGCCTCACGTCCTGGTCATTCGCCGCGTGGTGTTGACCTTGTCTCACAGGGCATGGCCCTTTCCTTACAGGCTCACACAGGCTTGCAGCGCCCAGGCAAGTAGTGGCCTGATGGTTTGAGGGGAGGTGTGGACTTCCGCCTCACGTCCCGGTCATTGACCGTGTGGTAATGACCTTGGCTTACTGGGCATGACCTTGGCTGCAGGGCATGGCCCTTTCGTTACAGGCTCACACAGGCTTGCGGTGCATTGGCAAGTAGTGGCCTGGTGTATTGATGACTGGTCCTCAATGTTTCCATGTTGGTGTAGTGGGAAGCTTGGGACTCTTTAGCCCCTGTGAGGGCTAGGTAAAAGGTCACAGAGCCATAGAGAAAGCTTTGGGGGAGGGTGTCATGAGTCAGCCCCAGCCCCGACTGGCCACCTTATCTAGTGCTTCAGAGTCCTCCTCAGAGTCCTCCTCAGAAGATGAGCAGGAAGGGCCAGCAGGATCTCCTCTAGAGTCGGAAGCCCCTGCAGAAGCTATTGGAGAGGAGAAGCAGTCAGAAACCACTGCTGCTGCTCCAGAGGGAATTCAGCAAGAACAGCCTGGAGCTTCTGCAGAGACTGTCAGGGATGAGGAACAGCCAGAAACCTCCACAGAGGCTTTAAGAGACAAAGACTCCCCCAGGGCAAGAGCGAAATCTGAGCCTCTGGGGCCAGCTGAAAGGAGGAAACTTAGAGATAAGGCAGCGCTCCTAGACAGGCGTAGGAGTGGCCGTCTGCAAGCACAACGCCGGGCTGAGCTGTTCGAGGGAGAGGCAACAGCTGTCCCTCATTAGGACAGCAATAAAGGAAGACGCTGAGGAAACCAAGCGTGGAAGCAACTCAGCTCGCCACTCCCTGCTACCTGGACGTTCGTGTACCCTGCTCTACTGCTTGCTTGGACTTTGACCTTGGCCTGCTTACTGACTACTCTTCTGCCTGCCCCCCTCTCTCTCTGACTGATAGCCTGACCCTGACACCTGGCCTGACTCCTGGACCCTGGTTTTGCTGTCTTGTAATACTGAACTCCTGCCTGCTGTGTTCAGCCCTGCAGTACCAGAGAGCCTCCTGCCTGCTGTGCCCAGCCCTGGGTGCGACACAGGGTCTGGGCATTTATTTGCCACACCCCTACATACTAGGCTGAATTTGCCAACCTCTACCGAGGTAATGGGGGTTCACTTGGCCACTGAAGGCAAGGACATCTTCCTCAATGACCTACGGCAAGGACTGAGGTTGGCACTAGGCCACCTGTGGAGCGCTAGGGCCTAAGCAGAGGCTTGGCCCTGGCGGTGGCAGAAGACAGTTTGGGAATATGGAGCGGGCTGGTGAGTACCCTAGGCGCTTCTCCACTGATGGGGAAGAGGGGTCTGCCAGGAGCGGATGGTACTGCTTGTGACGGCTGCCATGCTGCGTGGGCAGACTGCCTTGGGGAACCCCATGTACAAGTCCTTCCCTCACTGCTGTACGGCTGAGGCTTAGGAGCTTGAGCTGGGGGGATCCATTTTGTCGGCTGGCTGGGTCTTAGCCATCCATAAGATGGCTCGCACATGGGGCTTCGGGGCTCGCCCAGACAGGTCAAGGTGGAGGTCCAGGGGTGACCCCGTGGCTTGACCTGTACCGCTAGTTGGCCCTTGCCGTATTAATGGTTGATGTTATGTTTAATAAAGTGGCCCTTTAGTTCCAAGCCTTTTGTCTGTCTCATTATTCCGACTAGGGTGGCAATATGGCCCTTCCAGCCAGCAGCTTCCACTGATAAGGCTGAGGGCCACTCTTTGGCTCCCTGGAAGGAGAAGGAGACCGAGCATTTCCATGGTATCTGGGTCTCAGGCCGGAGGGGCAGAGAAAGGAGTCTTATGAGGCAACTCCGCCCAGCCAGCTGGCAGTTGCTCTGCATGCTCGGCCCACCCACCTCACCCTGTAGTAGTGCAGGACTAGCTGGCTGCTGTTGCCAGAGCCAGGTAGGAATTTTTTCCCCCTTTTCCCTAATAGGCATGGGGAAGAGGCGTTTTTTTGCCTACCTTGTACTGCTTGCAGAGGTTTGAGGTAATTGGCAAGGTGGAGCCACCTTAGGATAGTCACTGGCAGGAGACAGTTTGGGAATAGGGAGCGGGCCAGTGAGTACCCTAGGCGCTTCTCCACTGATGGGGAAGAGGGGTCTGCCAGGAACGGATGGTACTGCTTGTGACGGCTGCCATGCTGCGTGGGCAGACTGCCTTGGGGAACCCCATGTGCAAGTCCTTCCCTCACTGCTGTACGGCTGAGGCTTAGGAGCTTGAGCTGGGGGGATCCATTTTGCCGGCTGGCTGGGTCTTAGCCATCCATAGGATGGCTCGCACATGGGGCTTCGGGGCTCACCCGGACAGGTCAAGGCGGAGGTCCAGGGGTGACCCCGTGGCTTGACCTGTACCGCTAGTTGGCCCTTGCCGTATTAATGGTTGATGTTATGTTTAATAAAGTGGCCCTTTAGTTCCAAGCCGTGTGTCTGTCTCATTATTCCGACTAGGGTGGCAATACTTGTACAAAAGTATTGAGAATTTCTTTTGTTTTAAATTGTAATTTCCCTTTTGCGTCATATATCTGTTTAATGATTTTGGATGATTTTTTCTCTTTTATTTTATGGGATAACAACTTAAGTGATTTGGGGTTATTGAACCAATAGTTTTGCTTGACATATTGAAGGTTCTTCAAAGTTCTGTTGGTTTCAATTTACGTTGAATCAATAAGTTTTTATATGCCTTTTTACTACCAGTTTTTTTGTGCTTGAGTTCTAGCAATTTGATGTTATCAATTAATTCTTGTTTTATAGCATTTCTTTTCTTATTTAATTGTGATGATAAGGAAATTATATGACCTCTAGTAACAGTTTAAATTGTATCCCAAATGATGCATGGATTTACATCATTTGTTGTGTTTTCTTTTATAGCCAATTCAGTGTTGTTGCTGATCTCTTTAATGGCGCTTTGGTTGTTTATGAGTGTCTTATTTAATAACCAGTGCCTTTGCCTCAATGATTCTTGGGAAGACATTAGATCGCAGCTAACCCAGGCATAGTCTGATATTGCTATGTTACCTATTTCAGATGAAAGTAACCTGTTTGTTGTTGTATTTGAGACTAGGATATAGTCTATTCTAGTATAAACATCATATTTAGGTGAGTAGTATGTGAAATCCTTTTCAGTTCCATGTAAATGTCTCCATGTGTCTGTTAGAAAGTTATTATCCAAAATTTCTGCTAATTTAGTATTTTCCCCTTATATTTTTTGTTTTTGGGTTTGGAACGATCTAAATTAGATGTATTGTCAAAGGCTTTCATGGCCGGAGAACAATGGTTGTTGTGGGTTTTCCGGGCTGTGTTGCCAAGACCACGGCAATACAGCCCGGAAAACCCACAACAACCATTGATCTAAATTAGGATTTATTATGTAATTCAGTTCCCCCCCCAAGATCAATTCTCCTTCCTGAAAGTTAGCTAATTTATTAAGACTGTCTTCTAGGAAGGGTATTTGGTCTGAATTTGGGGCGTATATTGAAGCTAGAGTGTAAGTTTGTGTGCCTATTATGCCCTTTACGGAAAAAAATCTTCCTTTAGGATCACTCGAAGTGTTTTGATGCTGGAAAGTAATGGATTTAGAGATTAATATAGCCACTCCTCTTGCCTTAGAGGTGCCTTTTGCATGATATTGGAGATGAATCCAATTTGATTTTAGGTTTTGACTGTTTGTGGGATGGAGGTGAGTTTCTTGCAGAAATATGATATCTGATCTTGTTTTAGCCAGATTTGTAAGGATGCGTTTTCTTTTGATGGGGTTACCCAAACCACGAACATTATAAGATGTAAATTTAATATTTGATGACATACTTGCTCTAATTAATTAAACCAATGGATTTCTTAATTATTTATGTTGATTAACTGTTTGTTAGTTAGTAGTGCTGTCTCAGAATAAATTAATACAATCAGGATTAAGAGCTTTTATTTTTTTCTTTTATTGGGGGGATGCCAATTTATGAATTGTTGTTAATATAATCAGCTGTAACTAAATGGTAGTGTTGTGTTTCCCCTAATCAATTTCCCTCTGATTTGATTATTAATTTGCAAATAATGCTCTTGAATTATTTAATGGATTTCTAATTTTATGACAGAACTTGCTAGCTTTATGAAATGGATTTTTATACTCAAGGATGAACTGTAAATATTAAATATTACAAGTTTGATAAAGTAGCAGTCCTCAGTTCAAATATATTTTTGTACAATAAGTTTTATATATAGTCTTTCTCTTCCAACCTTGGCTGGAGAGGACACAGATTGTTGCAGTAATAGCTATTTGAATAGAATAGGTTTTGGGTTTTCCTTAAATACAAGTATCAAGTATGCTTAAACGAATCAAAACTATATAGGTTTCTTTGTTTTCAACTAGTGAAAATTTAATTAACTTGAATAATGAAGTTAGCTTTATATAACTTAACAATTTCCCTTGTTCTTTTCCAAAGTTCCCCTTATCTCTCTTCCTCTCTCTCTATTTTCTGCTTGTAGATTCAGCTAAAACAGAGTAAGAGAGAAGGTTCTGCTAATGAAGTGTTTTATTCACACTTCAAATATTAGTAGAAAATAAAAGAATATATATGAAAATAGTAGGATAAGTATATAATTATATGCTTGTATGTATGTGTCTACTTATAGTGTTAAAGCTTCACACCAAGTAGCTTAAATAAATTATAAAAGGGTTTGTCCAATTTCTCTATCTGCCTTCCCCTTTTCTCTTCCCCCTTGTTCCTTTACTGTTTCCTTTTGTCGTTAGCTTAATCAAATTAACTAAATCTGTTTATTTTTCCCTTTTCCCCTCCCTATCTCTTTCCCTCCCTTCCTTTCCCCTCCCCCTCCCTAACCCACTACACTTTTCCCTCAAAATCTTAGGTAACTATATAAGTAAGTTTTAGAAATTACACCCTCCCTCTAATCACGATCTTCCCCCTTCCCTTAATATAATCTGCTTTTCCCTCTCACAGAGTTCTTGGCTATGAAGGTGCTATAAGCACTGAAATAAAAATCAATTCCAAAGTCTCCCCCTCCCACAATCCCTCCCAGCTAATTAATACAAACTGCACAAAGTTGAAGAATAAATTCCCCTAAGCCCCTTTAGCTAGTGTGTTTAATTCACACACTAGTTTGGTATGCACCAAAACTTACCGGGCTTAACTAATGGGAGTTACATTGAAAGGACCGAACTTCCCCCTTCCCTTTCTTACCCCGCTATTAGTTTTTAACAAGAAAATGTTATGATAGTGCTTCCATGAGCTTATTATTTCAGTTAATTTTCAGAGTCAATTGTCCCTTATTGGTATCTTACTTCCCTTCTGGGGAGATGAAGCTGATGACTGAGGAAATTTCCGTTTTTGAGAAGGCTTGCTTGTTTCCATCGGTTCTTCTAAGTTTAGTTCATTCAGCATTAAGGCTGCAGAGTCTAGATCTGAAGCGATGAGGTGACGGCCTTTGTGGAAGACCAGTAGTTTCGTGTGGTTCCACCATTTGTATTGGATGTTGGCTCTTCTTAAGGCTTCTGCTGTTGGTTTTAGCTCTTTTCTTTTCTGGAGAACTTCAGTGGGTAGATCGTCGTATACGTGAATTGGAGTGTCATTAAATAGTAAAGAGCCTTTTGATCTTGCTTCGCTGATTATTTTTTTTCTAATGATGGGATCTGGCACCTCAATTATGATGTCTCTCGGCGTGCTCCTTTTTTTATGCTGGATTGCGGATCCAAAGCGATAAGCTTTAGTTACAAATTGAGATGGTCCTTCTTTAATGCCCAGTAGTTTAGATAGCCAAGAATTTAGTGTTTTGGCTACATTCTCGCTTTCCATAGCAGACTCTGCAATTCCACGAAGCTTGAGATTTTTATAACGAGCTGACACCTCCAGGTAAATAATTCTCCTAAAACTCCTGGCGTTCTAGTTTGCTGCAAATGTCTCTCACGTCTCTTTGAGACATGATGCTGAGTTCCGTAGCATTTTCAGCTGTTTGATTTGTCTTTAGCAGTTCCAATTTGATTTCAGCTAGCTGTGTAGTCAGTGGCTGAATGAGCAGCGTCATTTGTTTGAGCAGATTTTGTTCCAGTTTTGCAAACTGTGCTTCTAAAGAGTGATCAGTGGGTTTTGCTGCTGCATTTGCTTCCAAAAGTTTTCCGTCGGCCATTTTAAGTAGCTCGGCCTTGCTGTGTTCTTGGAGCTCAATCTGTGCTGTGCTGCAAAAAAACTGCTGGAGATTTTTTGCTGATTTAGGGTAGTTCTTCTTTTCCCCCTGCATCTGCTTTCTCATAATATATTAAAAGGTAAGCGTTATCAGCTGTTTTCGGGGTAAAAAGGGAGGGAGAAGAGGGAGATCTTTCAATGTGTGTCCATACCCAAAGACTCCGATCGTTTAACTCCACGGATGCCATTTCTCAAAAAAGTCTGAGCGGAAGAATGGATTTTCTTTTTTTAAAAAAAGAATTTTTATTGGATTAGAAACATATAATAACAATTATAATCACATTCTTTAATTTTTTCTAATTCTAACCCCCTCCCTTTCCCCCCCTTTTTATTGACTTCCAACAGTTTTCCAACCCCCTATCCACTTTCGCTCTACTCCTTCATATTTATTTTATTTGTTTATTATAAGGATTTTTTGAAAGGAATATACACTCAGTTATGTTGTCCATAATAAGATACTCCCATAGTTTATTAAACCAGGATTGGATGGGTGGTAGAGTTTTTGCTTTCCAAAATTTCAAAATGATGGCTTTGGCAGCTACCAATATAACTGAAATAAGCTCTTTACGTATCACCAGAATCTCTGAGTCTTTCCATAAATTAAGGAGGATAACTTCAGGGCAAAAGGGAACACACTATCCTGTGATTTTGGTGATCATTTTAAGTATTTTTGACCAATATTGAGCTATTAGAGGACACAACCACCAGCAATGGAAATAAGATCCTATGTGCCAACAGTGGGGATCGTATGATGGGTTGATGTAATATAACTTAAAATGTGTGAGATACCATCTATATGGGACTTTTCTGAATGAGGCTCGGATGTTGATAGCTTTAGTTGAGCAAATTTTAGAGGATCAGATTTTGAACCATTGTGAAACTGGTGTATCACATTCCAGTTGCCACCTAGTTTGGTACCTAGATCTTTTGCTCCATTTTCAAGAGCTTAATAAATTATGTATAATAGAAATAAGACTTTTTTCTTTATTGAACTGCATAACTAAAATTCTTTCAAAGTCAGTATAGCTTCCTTTCAAGTGGGTTTGGAGTAACTGACTGTTAACTAAATGATTCAATTGTATATATTCAAACCATGGTAATTTATGAACACTTGATGATTCTAACTGTGTTTTAGGAATCAGAGAACCCTTATTGGTGACGTCGCAGCGTCTAGTGAGATTAAGCTGTCTCCATAAAGGGAAAGCATTTTGCGAGTTACTGGGAGTGAATCATTCTTGGTTAAGGAAAGAGGAAACCAGAGAGATCTTAGGGGCTAAAATTGTTCTATTAATGTCCCAAATTAACAAGGAGGGGTGTAAAAATGGGAGTGTTCCAATTGATTTTGGTCTGTTTTGAGGTAAATTCCAGATCAGATCTTCTATGAGTATAGAACCAAGGGTATATTGCTCAATTGTAATCCAATCCTTTAGGTGTCTGGATTTAAGATAAATTATAATATTTTTCAATTGTACAGCTTCATAATAAGTAGTAAGATCAGGGAGACCATATCCACCAGTCTTTGACGGGTGAGACAAAATTGAAAAACTAATTCTGGGTTTCTTATGGTTCCATATAAACAAATTTAAGCTTGATTACCAAGATTTTAGATTTTGCTTTGACACATAAATTGGTACATTTTGGAAGAGAAAAATAAATTGGGGTAAAATTATAGTTTTTATTAGATCCATTTTGTCTATTCATGTGAAATGTTGCTTAGACCAATTTCTAAGTAAGGTGCTAACTTTATTTTTTTTTTTTTATCTGTGAATGTTCTGTTTATTTTTTTTTTATTATTTTTTTTATTTTTCATAACTACAAAACACTACACCAGACTATCACAAGGAAAGGGGAGAGGGAAGGGACAAAGGGAGGTGGAAAAAGAAAAGGGGAGGGAATGAACTACAAACACTAAACACTACACTTCAATGTTTCCCTTCATACTGTCGTAATACAAAAATAGCTCCATAGAATAATGATGGAGTGGTTAATCATACAGAGAATAAACATTTCAAATTCTGATTAAACTTTCCTCCCCCTTCTAGGTCCCGGACGCAATTCTCTCTGTGCAACTGCTGTTGCGATGCTCTCCTCCTCCCCCCCCCCGGCTCCTCCTTTTCTTCGTTCTTGGTGCAGCAGAGTTCTGGGTTTTTATTCTCAAAATCCTTTAGTTGATCTTCTGATAATATCTTATAGGCCTGATCTTTATATCTGAACCATATTCCTTCCGGGAATAACCATTTGTACTTTATTCCATGGTCCCTCAGAAGAGCTGCAAACTTTTTATATTTAAAACGCCGTTTCCGGACTAGAAATGGAACGTCCTTCAAAATCTTGACTTTCAAACCCATAAAGTCCAAATCCGCATTGTATGAGTTATATAGGATGGTGTCCCGAATCTTTTTAGATGAAAAGTCAATAATGATCTCACGAGGCAACTGTCGCTTTGTTGCATATTTTGAAGAAGCCCGACGGACCTCCAAAATGGCGCTTTTAACCTCTTCTTTAGTCGTCCTCGCGGGTGTTGCCAGTAGTTCCGAGACCAAATCCCACAGATCCTCATTTTCCTCCTCTTTCACGTTTTGGAGACGCAAAATTGTCTGCGTTCGTTCCACCTGTAGCCCGATCAGCTGGTTCTCCACCAACTTCAGCTCCTTTTTTGTAGCCTTCACAAGTGACGCACTTTCCAGAGCAGACTTTTCTGCCCCCCCCCGCTGCTGCCTTAATGGTTTTCACCTCGCTTTCAATTAAGCCCACCCTTTGATCAGTTTCGTTCAGCTTGTCAACAAAGGGTTTTATAGCTTCCACCACCGCCCTGCGCACCAACTCTTCGAGCGACTCCCCCTTCTGCAAGGTAGCCGAGATTGACTTACCGAGAGTGGGACTTTGCTTCTTTGCTGCCATTTGGGGGGGGGCGCCAACAAAATTCTGGAACTCAACGAAGGGGAAGAGCGAGTCTTCTTCAGATCAACCTCTCCTTCGCAAACGCTTGTAGAACAGAAGGGATTCGCTTGTTTACAGGCTTCCGCCTGTTTCTTTTACTTGCCGTTTCTCGTTGCCCGGCGGCACTCGAGGCGCCGCGCACATCTGCCGGCCTCCATAGGGACAAACGGGCAATTCCCCCCCCCCGCATTGATTTCGGGGAGTTCTTCCCGCCGCGTCCCGGACCCTGGCTCCCTCCCTGGGAGTCCTGGGGGCTAATCCTTGCGGATCAGCCGCCCGGTCAGGGTGCCCGGTCGTTTCCTCCCGGACCAGCCGAGAGGAGCGTCCGGCATGGCTGAGAAAACGAAACCGACCAGTAAGGTGCTAAATATAGTAGCACATGCTTCATAATTATATTTGAAAAAATCGCTTAAATTTTCTGGGATAGAAATGCCCAGATATTTCCAGGGTTTCCCCGGCCATTTATAAGGAAACACCTCTTTTATGGCCATGCAAGTGGCAGAGGTAACCTCCATATGTCTGTTTTCATGGGATTTATAGAAAGACCCGACTACAGCAAATTTTTGCAAGATTAGATTCAGGGCTTGGAGAGATGAACTCGGGTTTGTGATGTATATTGCGAGATCATCTGCAAACAAACTCATTTTGTAATTTTTATTATCCATTTGAACACCTTGTATTTTAGGGTCAGATCTGATCGCCTCTGCAAGCAGCTCGATAGAAAGTGCAAAGAGCAATGGGGGTAGAGGGCAGCCTTGCCTGGTACGTCTTGTAAGTTAGAAGTCATTGACTCTTGTATGGGCTTTAGGGCATTTGTACAAACCCTCAATGGCATTAAGAAACAGGTTACCAAATCCCATGTGTTTTAGTATTTTTAGATAGGGTACTTCCAAACGATCAAATGCTTTTTCAATATCTACTGCTAAAATTAGAGATTCAAATTGCCAATCTTTACAAAATTTGATAATATTTAAAGTTTTTTTATGTTATCAGCAATAGACCTAGTAGGGATGAAACCAGATTGGTCTTTGTTTATATATTTACTAATTACATTATTCAATCTAGAGGCCAGGATTGATGTGAAAATTTTTGCGTCTGGATTAATTAACGAAATAGGACAGTATGATTGGGGTTTAGTTGGGTCACTATGATTCTGGATTCAGGCCAGGTATCAGGAAGCTTGCTGGTTTGTAGGAAGATCTGGGAAAACCTGGATTTTATGCTCATCAAAAAGAAAAAAAACTTCAAAAGGGCATCCTTAAGCACTTTCTGTCATGTTCTGAAGTCGTCAAACTTAACAATTATGTCTCTCCGTCTTCTGGAGTTTAGAAGTGGTGGTGGGCCCTCCCTATAGGCATCAATGAAGGGAATGATTCCATCCTCCAAGTGTAATGATGCAGCCAGCCAAGATGCCCAAAAGATAGAGAATTCCTCTTTTTCTTCTGCATGGTCTGCAAAGCCTCTCAGCCGCATATTATTGTTTAAAGATAGTTTCTAAAGAGGAGATTTTATTTTGTATAGATGTTTCATTCTTTTGCAAGTTCCAAATTTCCTCCTGCAGGGTTAAACCCAGTTCCATGGCTGACTCAGCTGTATTGGTAGTTTCATTGAGTTTATGATTAAACTCTTTAAGTTGATTAGAGAAGGAATCCATGAAAGATTGCATTTTGGAGGAAAGTCTAGCTTCTAGCTGGGATAAGCATTCAGTTATGACCTCTTTTGTGAGAGCACCTGCTTTCCTTTTCCCTTTGGCATTAGCGTCTTCTGCTAAATCAGGATTAGGGCTTCCTCATGGTGAGTCAGTGGTAAAATAAGCTCTTACCGATTGCATTTCAGGTTTTGCTGTTTTATTTTTACCCCCAGTTTTGCCCATGGTTAGAAAAAGGACTGCTGATTGACGTCTTATTTAATGCTGCAGCAGGGGAGAGGTTCGGGAACCTCAGCAGTTTGCATCCGCCATCTTCCATGGTGCTCTGTCCCCCTCAAAAAGATCCTTAAGTGTAAGAAAATGTTGCTGGAAACCAAGGTCAAGATAATTCATACTATGGTATTACCCATTACCAGGGGTTTTTTCCTGGGAAAAGAGGTAGCGGAACTCTCAAAAGGGAAATGAGGAAGAAACACACAGGATTCTTTGAAATAATATTATTTTCACGCACTATTGCCAAGAGGTGCCAGAACTCCGTTCCACCACGTTCCCGCTGAAAAAAAGTCCTGCCCATTACTATATATGGATGTGAACAATGAAGAAAGTTGACAGGAAGAAAATTGATTCATTCAAAATATGGCATTGGAGGATAGTTGTACAGCTGAACCATGCACTCTCCGTCCTCTGGTGAAGTCAAGGGTAAATATGGCCCTGACATCCCATGAAATGGAGGACCCAGCTAAAATGTTCCTTACATGAAAGCTCATTGATCCTTCTAGATTCAAATATGCTTTGGAAGATTTTAGAATTCCAAACACAGGCTCTGTTAAAGTGGTGAAGCCTGAAACGTGAAGCTCCTTGAAGCTATTGACAAGATTGCGTTTTGCCGACCTCTCCCATCCTTGCAATAGAAGCCAACCCCTTGGTTCATAGCACAGCTGGGTTATCTAAAGAGGGCTGGAAGACAAAAACACTGACAGAAAACTCATGCTGAATCCGATAAAGCATGCTGCAAAGCCCATTGGAAGACTTACGAAGTAGCGGTGATAGCAGTAAAGAAACATTTTTCTGCAGCCATTACATCAGCTGGTTCATGTTCATCCCAACTGTTTAAGATATCTTAACATCTTTTGATTCCTAAATCTGAACCCACATTGGCTCAAGAACAGATAATTAGCTGTGACACCTTTGCAAAGTGTTTTGCTGATAAAATAGATTGAATACACTCTGATCTAGATGCCAGCTGTAATACAGGTGAAGCAGAAGTAATGTTTAACACACCATTTGGCCCACTTCTGAATCATTTTGATTCAGTTACAGTGACAGATATTGACAGAATTCTAGCATCTATGAAGACCACTACTTGTACACTAGAACCTTATCTGCTGATGTAGATACACTCCCACTGCATAATTCAATGTTGCTAAAGATGTCATGTTAATTACTTATGGTTTAACTCAAAAAGGTTTAATTGATGTGTTTGGTTTTATAGTAGTTTTCAAATTTGCACCTACCGTACCCTATTGTATCTATTTTCATTGAATGTCCTATCTATTGCTCATAATGTATTTTTGCTCTTGGAATGTTGTAGCTATTGGTTATATTGTATTCACTTGCAGTATGTAATCCACTTCACTGGAAAAGACATTAAACGTTTCTGAAGTATTCTGTTCAACAAACAAAATTTACTTTGGCTTTCCTTTTCCTGCCTACCCACATACCAACCCTGCCTGTTGAATAAACCTGCTATTATCTTTTTGAACTTTACTTAGCCTCTAGTGCCATTTCATTTTAAAGAAGACATGGGCTTCTGCTTTTCACCTACTTAATTTGGGCTGGGATATAAACCAAAAATATATACGTTCTTGAAGTGTGGGATAAAAGGAATTCTAAGTACACCCAAATACATGCTACCAAGGGCTTCCCAGCCCCAGCAAACAACCTTGTCAGTTTTAGAGGGAAAATCTGCCTCTCACTGGGGGAGTGAGTGGGCCAGCATGTTATAGATGCCAACTGAGCAGAAGCCTGGAAAATTACCAGAATGTGAGTCAGAGAGGCTTACTGACCAATGGCCCCCTCCTTGCCATAAAGAGATGCATAACTTAGGAAAATGTGGCTCCCAGGAAGCTCCTGACTCATCATACCAATGCCCAGCCTTACTTCCCCTCACCAATCTACCCTAATCAAAACTATTCAGCAAACCTGTTAGCTTTTCCATCTGGTACTCAAGAAGCCATCAAGCATTATTCACACCTATAGTCCACTTCAGATATAGCCATTAAGCTTCTCCAAACTCTATTGTCCACCTCTGGAAACATCCATCAAGTCATTGTTTTGAGGTAAAGACATCAGCTTGCTCCAGGAAGCATTTCACTCTATATCTGGGCTCCCTAGCCATGTGTGTGTGTCTTGGGATCCATTCATACACCCCCAAATTTATTTTGGCCTCTTTGTGAAATGCTGGTTGTTTTACTGCCTCTGTGGACCTCTATCTTTGTCACCAGTAACTATCACCTTCCCCAAAACTGCTTTCTCCCCCTTTCCACCCTAATTTTTTCATTAGCCTTGTACGTGTGCTATGTGTGGTTTTCTGTACATTTGTCCTTTTGTTTTTTGTTAATAAAAAACCTGTCCAGTTGAACATCTGCCTGATTTGTTTGAGAGTTCTCTAAGGGAATAATCCCTGTAAACATAGATGGAGAATCCCAGTTACCCCCTCTCACTTGTCTCCTTTAAAGCTAATTCCCCCAATTAATTCGGAGACCGCCTATTTGGGCAACCCAATCCACAGATGGGGCCATGTTGAGAATGAGATACACTGATAATATACACTGAACATCTTACTGCTGGATTTGACTAGAATTTATTTAAACATCTTTACAAGAAATGTAATGAAGTTGTAGCCCAATTTCATCTCAATAATTTGATTTTCTGTGGGAGCTCTCCACTGCAATTTAGGAACCATGAATGTTACCTCGAGAGACTTCTGTATTTTCTCCAGATGAGCATTGTTGGTCTGCATCATTTCAAGAACTCCTATAGTTGTAGCTGCCCTAAGAGCATTTGGATGCTCTTCTGTACGTTTCATTAGCTCTTTAAATTTGTTATCCACTTGAGAGAAAAGATTAGCCTCTGCTGGAAGCTGCCTGTTTTCAAATCATAAATATTTTAGAGAATTTTTTCCAAAAGATAATTCCAAATTTCAAATGTGATGGTTGCCATAAACATGAGGCACAACTGGAGCCTGATTCCTTTCTCCACCAGCCCCCTGTGACCTCATTTTGCTCTATTTCCCCACTTCTTTGCAGTGTCCTGTGATGTGTGGCACGTTATCCAAGAGGTTCCTTCACCATCTCAGCATTTAATTTCAGGGGGTAATGGAAGCTGCTGGGAGAAGGGGAAGACACAAAATGTCTATATCTGTGAGAATATGATCATTGTAGTTTATAGAACTTAATTGGACAGGAACAGAAGTTATGAAGCAAATTCATGGAAGTTATTTTTCATCAGCTTCCTTCTCTCCCAGCAGCCCCTAGATGCTGCTTGTGAAGGCTGAGACACCCAAAACAGTAACAACAACAACAACAATAACACACCAATATCTGGTTGATACTTAGGTCTCCGGCAGAAACCGGTATCAGCTTAGCAAGGCCAATCAATGATAACATGTGACCTCTGCTTATTGTTGATTGTGTTTTGGATATTTCAAATAATAATAATAATAAATTATATACCACCCTTCAAGAAAACATAACACCCACTCAGAACACTTTGCAAAGTATGTTATTATTATCCCCACAACAAACACCATGTGAGGTGGGTGGGGCTGAGAGAGCTCCGAGAAGCTGTGACTGAGCCAACGTCACCCAGCTAGCTTCAAGTTGGAAGAGTGGGGAATCAAACCCGGTGCTCCAGATTAAAGTTCCATCACTCTTAACAACTACACCAAACTGGGACAGGGAACTGCTAATTTCCCTATCCCAAGCTGTCAGTTTCGTCTGTAGAGAAAAGGGGGATATCACTTCTATACTCCAGAGCCCAAGATCTCACTTTGGGGTGGGGAGAAACAGATCACTTCTCCACACCCTAGGTGTTGGTTTGGGTTGCAGAGAAAACGAGCAGATTGCTTGGGAGAGAAATTATCTCTTTCTCCTCTACCTTTTGCAATAGAGAAATTAGAAGCTAATTACTTCTGATCTCCCAAAGTGCACTGTGTAGTTGTTTTTCTGAGCAGGGCAGTAAATCAGAATCCTGTTCCCAACTGATCCCCTATCTACTGTAAGCTGACTTCTGGTTCCCCCTGAAGTTTTTTGTATCCCAGAACAAGGTTAGGATATGGGGAAGAGCTTTGAGATCAGAACCCCACTCCCAGCTGATCACCTGATCAAATATGAGTCACCTTCTGACCAACAGGCAGCTGCACACTTGTTTAGCAGCTGTTCAAGTTACTTAAAGACAGCCTAATGACAGCTGTGTCAAACATGACATGTTATGCCAAACAGGTTCACTGCAAAATCTTTCGCATCTCTACACTGCAGAACAGGATATATAATGACTACCTAAGGACAATGGAGTTTTCAGGGCAAGACATCAGCAGAGGGGGGTTGCCATTGCCTGGTTTTGCATAGCAACCCTGTGTCTTCCTGGGTGGTCTCCCATCCAAGATCTAACCTTGGCTGACCTTGCTTAGCTTCCAAGCTCTGATAAGCTTGGCTAGTCTGAGCTTTTAGGCTGCTAGACCAGGATATAGCCTGTAATTTTGGCTTTCATATGACATCTTAATTATTTAGTTATAGGTATGACTGTACTGTTGCACCTAATCATACCTTTTTATTTCTGCAGCATGAAAGATCGGTTCAAGGTAAACCCAATTCCTTTGACAAGTCAACCATTCCCCCATGGTAGAAGAAAAGAGGCTCAGCTTATGATCCCAAGAATCCACAAGACTCTGTAGATAATAAATAACAACAAAACCCCAAGCTGATTCTCCCTGTATACATTTGGCTCAGCAAAACAATCTCTTTTTTTGTGTATTAAAGGTGGCATAATTCAGCAAATCTGAAAAGTTTAAAGTACTGGTTTTCAATGAGTAGACTGTGATCTACAAGCGGTTCACAAAATTGTACTTAAGGTGGGTCAGTCCAGACATACCATGCTCATCATTTGGAGACCAAAGGAGAAGGATTAACAAACAACATAAGACAGAGAGATAAAGTTAGAGAGATAAGAGATAATTTAAGATAGATTAGAGCAATAATTTAGAGAGAAATAACATAAAGTATAATATTTCATATAGATCCCATGATCATTGATTGTAAAATGTTGGTCCTGAGTTCACAAAAATCTATTGGTTTAAAAAGCCTGTTCATTCTAGGCTCTGTTGGATTTTCAAAATGAGAAATAATAATCTAAAATGTTAAAACAACTGAAATATTAAATTCTCATGAAATGTTTCCAAATGAAGTTTACCTTAATTGGTCCAATGAAGCAAGAGCCTTTAATTGTTGAAATTGTAACCTGAGAATCTTCTAATAGAGCCATTATATCTTCAGCAGATGAAATAATGGAAGTAGTTGATGTTGCGGTGTGATATGGAGACAAATGAAAATCAGTTTTGTACCAAAGACTAATGATCTTTTTCAGCATAACTTCAAGCGTCACTTCATTAGTAGCTGTTAAAGATACTTCACTTATTTCTTTTCTGTATCGAAGCATCTACAGGTGGGGAAAAATTATCTGTTTAGTTATAACATTTTAATCACAACCTTTAGTCATAAAATATTGCCAAGACAACTAACAATTGTCATAAGCGTTATATAAAATAATCAGATTAAGCAATAATCTATTAAGAAGTATTACATGAAAAGAAGAACTCTGGTGAATCAATCTAAAGTCCATCTAGTTCAACATCCTGTTTCCTAAAGTAATAAACCAGATGCTCCCAGAAACCTCACACTTACTTCAAGGATCTCAGTGTAGCTCTCTACTTCCCATTTTTACCTTACAACTAGAGGCAGGTCATGCTGAAAGAGTGTAACTGGCTCATGTTCATTCAGTGAGCTTCATGACCAAGGGCTCAACAACATATGACACTGGATGTTTTGAAAAATCAAAAAGAGTCCAGTAGCACCTTTAAGACTAACCTATTTTATTGTAGCATAAGCTACAATAAGCAAACTGATCTCCATATCAGCTGTTTGCATCTCCATATCAGAAGGAGCTGTTTGCATCTACTCCGCCCTCCCCTCTCCTCCTCTATATCTGACCAGTTTCTTTTTGCCCTCCATGCATCTGATGAAGAGAACTGTGATTCTCGAAAGCTTATGCTACAATAAAATTGGTTAGTCTTAAAGGTGCTACTGGACTCTTTTTGGTTTTTGCTACTGGACTCTCCAATTGAGAAATTACAAGGGTTTGGGGGGGGGGTGCCACAAACTCTAATATATAGAGTGGTGGACTAGGATCCTGGGAGACCCAGGTTTGAATCCTCACTTCTGCATTGGAAGCTTGCTGGGTGACCTTGGGCCTGTCACAAACTCTCAGCCTAGCCTACCTCAGAGGATCATTGTTATGAGAAAATGGAGGAGGGTAGAATGATGTTCTAAGCTGCTTTGAGCTCTCAACAGAGAAGAAAAGTGGGAAATAAATAAATATGTAACAATACCAGAGAGCTCACAGCAGTACAGGAGAGAGGGAATGTATTATTGAACATCTCCTTAAGAAACTTTTTGAGACATGATCAGCAAACACAGTCCTATCTTCAACTAAAGAACGGAAAGCTGAGATAGCCGCCAGTGGACTTTTACTGAGGATGTGGCCAAACCCTTGGATCTGAGACAAAAGGTATTCTAGCATAAGGGCATTTTAGACATGCCTTGGGAGAGGCATTCTGCAAGACTGCTCAGGAAGATAAGTTTTTTCACTTTAGGACATAGAAGTGTGTGTGGATGATTTCCATGCATTGAGCAACAACTCCTGTACTTGATGTGAAAATGTTGAGGCACTATCTGTTAGATGCAAGGTATAGAATGTGTGTGTCATAGTTTAGAATTATTCCCTTGTGAAGTAGCTCTGGAGCCTCTGGAAGTAAGAGGTAATTCCCCCGGGCCGAATGAAGAGCTACATGAACTAAGCCTGTCAGGGAGTAAAACACCAGTGTCTTTGGTATTCTTGAGTGTTGTGAACAGATCCACATGTGGGAAACCCCAGCACTGGAATACAGCCCCTGGATATAAGAATCCCCAACAGACCACTTATCATAGAAGCATAAAACCCTGCTCAATACATCAACTCTGTTTATTGTCTGAGCCAGTTATATGAATCACTTGGAGCTGAACCCCATGATGTATGGTCCTATTCCATATGGCTATCACCTCTGCACAAAGGGGCAAGGAGGCTATGCCGCCCTGTTTGGTGAGGTAGTACTTTGCTTTGGCATTATCAGTTTGCACCTGTATCTCCTTGCTGTGCAGCAGAGCTGTAAAAGACATTAAGAGTATATTGAATATACTTCTAAAAGATTGATACGTAATTCTTTTCAACTGGCAACCATGTGTTCTGTATGGAAACCTCAGCATTATGCAACCCACCCTTCCATAGAAGTGTCAGTTTTGATAATTTTCTGTGGCTGTGACAAGCTGGATTTGACACTGTTTAATAGGTTAGAATCATCCAACCACTATGACAGTGATTTGATTACTCCTCCGAGAATGGAAACTTTGTGGTACTGAGCTGTTTTCCACATGCACGCTTACACCTGTTTTTCTGGGTATTCAATCCACTAGTATCAGATTTGCTTTGGGCCTTTGTAATTCTATCAGATTCGTCAGTGGATGAGCTGAGGACACGTCGGATTCATTAGTTGATCGGCTGAGGACAGGTCAGTTTCCTCAGTTGATTAGTTGAGAAAACATGCAAGGGGTTTTTTAATGCATCAACGTTGCAATGCTGCAACACTGTTGTTTAAAAAATAAAAAAGGAATTTATTGCTTACTGCCAAGGTTAGCATGCACACACAACACACATTTTAGTCCATTCTTAAAATTTCTGTTAGTCATATTCCTGCTGATAGGCTGAAGAAACTTGCAAGTTTTTTTTTTATGCACCAACACTGCAACACTGTTTAAAAAATATTTTTTAAAAAAAACAAAAAACACCCTGGACTGGTTGCTGTTCATCCAATCAGGACAAAAGGGGATAAAGGGAAGGGTGAAAGGCTGGGCCCAGCCCGGCCTCACACCAAAGAAAGCATTCTGCACTTTAAAAAAGCCATGGTTTGACTTCGCTGGAAAAAAAATGGGGGTATGTGCACAGTGAGAAAAACTGCAGAAAACCTGAGGAAAAATCAGCTCTGTTGCTGAGGCAGCCTTTTGACCATTAGGACTTGAATGTGAACTGATACATTAAAAACTCTCAGAAACCAGTTCTATAGGATGCGCATGTTTAGCCTGGCTAGGGGAACAACAGCATGTAAACATGTAGATTAGTTTTCCTCATCGCTGCCTCATATTGCTTAAAAAGTAGGATAGCTCCTTTAATCTTTGTCCCCTTAAGGTGTGAACTGTCATCTGTTTGCCTGGTATGATATACATTCTCTTTTCCATCTGGTTACAGCTGAAGAAAAGAACTAGTCATGGATGTCCTGAAAGAGAAAAAAAATAGGATCAAAATTTTCTAAAATCTTTGTTTTTAGAAATGTAGAAACTATGTGCCCTCCTTACATCTAGATTGTGCCTCTCCCATTTCATCTGGAGACCATTAGGCAGAAGGTCTGCAAGACAACCACTTCTTGGGATACATGCTGGATCAGTTATAAGAATTACTCTACCTTGATGAAAATGCATAGTTTCTTAGTAAACAATAATGTATTCACTTTGCATACTCTCTATGTTGAAGTGCTGTCTACAAAGAAAGCTGTCTTAATAGACATAAAAAGTGAATAGCCATCAGCTCTGGTCATTTAAAAGTGCTTGTGCTGAGACGTTCCTGAAAAAATAAAAAGCCAGAATCTATTTTATCCCTTTGGGGTCTTTCAGTCTCATGATGACTGCAGCTCAAGGACAAAGTCTGCCACATGACATTATATCCCAAGTTAGTAGAAGGCTCACACAGAGCTGGAAATGATCCTGTTGGAATAACAGAGCTTCATTAGCTGTTTATTGTCTATTTCCAAACTGTGATCTGCAGGAACAAATTGTGGGTATGTCTAGCTGGAGATGCCACAGCTTATTGTGCCACAGCACAAAGAAGGACTGTGAAATATGGTCTTCTCAGCCAGAAGGGAAATTCCACAATGAACTCTGCTTTGTAGTCTAACTGTTTTTGAATAACCCTGATTCGGAATAGATACAGGAGCCCTTCTGGCCAATCATTATTTAGGACTTGATTTAATGTACTTGTGGCAATGAAACAGAGAGAAGAATTTGGTTTCTTGATGGTTGTTTAGAGTAATGAATAGGTCAACCTAAACCCTTCCAAAATGATGACAAATTTGCTTGAATGCCCTGGGACAGAGCTGCCAGTCTGGTCTTTCTCCTTTTGAGCCAGTCTGTTGTTGAGCTCTTCATTCATATCACTAGGATCCGGACAACCCAGTTTTGAATCCCTACTCTGCAGTGGAAACTCCCAGCCTAACATACCTCACAGGGCTGTTGTGAGGATAAAGAATGATGTAAGCCACATTGGGGAGATAGGAAGGGTATAAATGAATAAATTAATAAATGTATTTCATTCTGATTGACTAGAGATATTCTGCCCGAGGCAGCCACTTGAGATGTCTCCTTGTGAAGTAACTTATATCTCATTTACCCCTTGATGGATCTTATAAGCTTTCGTTGATATACTGCCTGGGTAAACCAGTATGCCTGTGTCTTATATTTGGTCTCCGGATGCTACTAGTGTCAATCATACTGTTCTGTATTCTAACCAATTGGTACTGTTCTTGGCATCTCTGTGAGTTTCCGTTTCTTGTGCTGTGCTTTGTTCTGATGGAAGTGCTCCTTCACACCTGCCCAAAGAGACTGGTATCTGTGGTGGTTTAGAGATTATTCAGCTGTAGTTCATGTCAGTCATGCTAGTTCCTTATGGATTGTTTTTGGAAGATGAACGTTGCTCTTTGCTTGTCTCAATAACTAGTCCTAGAGAAGCAGCAGAAGTATCTACAATAGGCATGATAAATTGCACCCGGAAGCATATCCTGGCAGGAAATTAGTAGTTATACCAGGTAAAGAGTTATTGTTGATCTCTTTATAGTACTTGGATAAGGTACTTTCTTCTTTCTCCCCAGGGAGTTATCAAGCCTCTTGAGGATATCAGGACTCCAAGATGCTTTATTTGCTCCAGAGAGTATTCTTTTCCTAGTTGATGAAGCATTTGTTCTGATGCAAGATTGAGATGGTAATGTATCTTCTATCCTTTGAGGAGCACTGTATGTACTGTGTCATACAAGATGGTACTTCTTCCCTCCTCTGAAAATGGTGAATGCAGCTTACTTTTTATTGGATGCCTGTGATCTTTCCACTGGTTTAGTTGGTTACCATTGTCAGGGCTTGCCACCGCTGCCACTGGGCGTGGCACTGGGCGGTCTGCTCCTGACGTCATAGGGGGGCCAGGGATTCTGCAGGACCCTGCTCTGTGGAAGGAGGGGCGGTATACCTCACCCAGACTCCCTCTCAGTCCACTCGCTGGCCTGCTCAACCTGGCCTGCTTACCCTCTGCGTCCTCTTTCACCTCCTCCTCCCAGAGCTCTCCTCCAAACCTCCACACTTGCATCGCACCGCTCTTGCTCCACATCATCACTCCCTACTCACACCCACCACCACAGGGCTCTTCCCAGCCAGCTTTTATAGGGCTTCCTTCTACTGTCCCACCCCTCTTCCAGCCTGGTCTTGGGCTGCACCAAGCAGTTGCAGCTGGGGTAGCTGATCTGGCCCCACTGACCAGCACCAGCTGTGCCTTGTTCCCTGGCTGCCCAGCCTCCCTGCCTTGGCTGATTGCTGCAGGCCTGTCCAGCTGCAGTCCCCTGGCTAGCAGCCCGGCCTGCCTGGCTGAGCTGATGGCTGAAGGTGGGTCCAGCTGCGGCTCCTTGGCTGGTTGCCCAGGGCTTCCTGCAGAGTGCCTCCAATAGCCCCACCTGGAGTGGCTTGGCTTTTGGCAACTCCTGGGCCAGGCTACTATTTTCTAGCTGGGGCGTGGCTTTGGGTTGTTGGGGCTGCTGCTGCTTCTCCTCCTCAGGTAAGGTTTTTGGGTGGGTGACTGCTGGGCCCCCAATCCCTCTGCCCTTGCCCCCTTCTGCCTTGCTTAGTCCCCTTTCCTTCCCCAGGGGAGTGGGACTCGCTGGCCTCCTTCTGTCTCCCCCTGCCTCCTGAGGCCCTGGGCCTTTGCCCCTTGCCCCTGGCACAGGCAGGTTCTGGCTCCATTTGCCCATGGGAGGGGTTGACCTGCTGTCCCCCGGCTGCCCCCTCTGCTTGCCAGTCAGACCGGTTGACCTACTGTCTGCTGGCTGACCAGTTGACCTGCTGGCTGCTGGCTGCCCCCTCTGTTTGCCCGTCGGCCCGGCTGACCTGCTATTCCCTCTTGTCAAGTCTGGGGGCTGGGGCTCAGACCCCGGACACCCATTTCAGATCAGAGATGCTTCTGAAGCCTCTAAAGTATGCACTTGCCTTGAAATATTGAAAAGAACATGTTCCCACTATTTTCCTTTTGAAACGTAGAAAGGGCTTTTTTCTTAACCTTTATTCTAATAAAAATCACATCCTGGGGTTTTCCAAACAACTTAGATAAGCCATGATAGCTGATGTTAAAAAGCATAACATATTCTTGAAAATAATTTCCCAGATCCAGGATGCAGTATAACATATGATGAACTTTTATTAACTATTTACATAACTTAAGCATTAGTATTATAGGGAGCAGAGCTAACTTACTGCTTCAGTTAGTTGCTTGTTCTGCTTACTCTCTAATATCTGTGTAATAATAATAATAATAATAATATTTGATTTATATACCACCCTTCAGGACAACTGCCATACTCAGAGTGGTTTACAAAGTATGTTATTATTATCCCCACAACAATCACCCTGTGAGGTGGGTGGGGCTGAAAGAGCTTTGAGAGAACTGTGACTGACCCAAGGTCACCCAGCTGGCTTCAAGCGGAGGAGCGGGGAATCAAACCCAGTTCTCCAGATTAGAGTCTTGCCACACTTAAACACTACACCAAACTCACTCTCATGTTAAGCACCACCCACTTAAAGTTGTGGTGTACTCAACACAGCACAGTAGAGAAAGCAGAAGTCCCTTTTCCGATCTTGCAGTTTTTCCAAGCTGCACCAAAGGACATACTGAAGCCGGCAATGAATTCATTCTACAATGACATTATATTTTACCGTCGTTTTATTGACGACATCATTATGGTGGTGGCCATTGAACGTATAGCTGGACCACTGCTTGATTGGATGAATCAATTGGACGTAAACATTAAATACACGTGGGAGGGCGACAAGGGTTGTGTGAGCTACCTGGACATGGTGGTCTATAAGAAGACAGAAACCACTCTAGCTGTGCGACCTTTTAGAAAGGCGACCGATAAGTATTCTTACTTACATTTTGAATCATTTCATCCGCACCACTTGAAGAAAAATATCCCTAAGGGACAGTATTTACGGCTCCGCCGGAATTCCACCAGCACCCAACAATTCTTATGGAACGCTGAGATTCTTAATCGTGCCTTCGCTGACAGGGGCTACCCAAAGACTTATATAGATAGAGCTAGGACGGGAGCCCTGGAGTGCCAGCGCAGGGGCCTCCTGGTACAGAAACCCCAGATTATGGATAATAGAATTAAATGGGCGTTTGACTATTCATCAATGTCATTTAGTATATGCAGGATCGTCAAACGCCATTGGCATCTGATTAGGGACATTCCTGGGCGTGAGTCCCCACCGGCTACTGGCTATCGACGATCTAAAAATATTAAAGACATCTTGACCAGGTCGGAATTTAGGAACGTCATCCAGAATCGGGACTTGCCAGGTGGGTACCACCCATGTGGTGACTGCTCTGTGTGCAGCCTGGTGGTGGACCTACCAAGTATTGTGCATCCTGATTTGCGGTCGATACGGACCTCTACTGTTTTTGCAACATGCAGAACTCAAAATGTGGTCTATATAATTCAGTGCAGATGCAATTTGTGTTATATTGGCAGCACCAGTAGACCTCTTAAAGTCCGTATCCAAGAACACTTGTCACGCATCAGAACTGGCACAGTGGAAGCTCCACTGGTGGCTCACTATACAGAGGCTAAGCATAAACTGAGGGATATGAAGGTATCTGTGCTACACGTGGTACATTTGCCCCTTCAGGCAGACTGCTCACAGAAGCTTTTACAGTTGGAAATGGAATTCATACATAAACTACACAGTACTGCCCCAAGTGGTCTAAACAATGAGCTGGACTTCTTGTTTCCTGTAAAACTGTCTACAATAGCTGCTGGCCCTTTTACTTTTCTCCTGTCTATATGATATACTGTGCTTTTAAGGTCCCAGAATATAAATCACCTGTAATTGGCCGACTCGACGCAGTGATTGCCCGTCGAGAGACTCCCACTGTGGAGCGGTATCCAGTTGTGTTGGTTTGAATTACTTCATTGAATGCATTGACTATAAATATTCCACATGGGTGTGCTTTCCTGTGAGTATGTACTGTGCTGCTTATTTTTGTCTTCGGGTAACTGCCTGTGGGTGTGGCTAGTATATGATTATTCCATTTATTTATTTTTGCCAGTTGAATGCCCTGAGGAAGCTTTTACATGGTGAAACGGGAACGTCAGAAGATGCATTAAAGAGCCTGTTGGCTCTTTAATGAACTTTACTTTTGGCACACCTGAAACATCACCTACACAGACTTTGGACGCATTACTTGTGATTAGAAATTGTTGTTATTACACATTACTTTAAACAAACCAACTCATTTGTGTTATACTGTTTATAAATTGCCTTTATCAAACTGATTAGAAATTGTTGTTATTACACATTACTTTTTAAACAAACCAACTTATTTGTGTTATACTGTATATAAATTGCCTTTATCAAACTTATATAAATTGCCTTTATGTTAAACTGTATTGGGTCCCCATTTTTTTCATATGCATCATAATTGTTGATTTATAGATTGTATATATTTATTTTCATTGTCAATTTATTACATTTCTGATTGAGTAGTATACTTTTTAGACTGTGTTGCTACCTTCCCTGTTTGTTCTGTTTGCACCAAAGGATACAGCAGTTTTTAAGGCGAGTCCCTGATTTGACTGTGACTTGGGTGAGGGAACATGTCTCATATAGTTAGGCCCTGACTGCTGCTTAGTTAGAAGACCCTGTTTATAGCCAAGAGGAGGTGTCTTCCCATCAGAAAAGACTGAATAACTCTTGGAATCTCTGCATCCACTTTCTTCACCAGACTGAATTAGGGATGTTGCAAATTTAGCCACAAACTTAACTTTGAACATTTGAATATGTTGGTCAGACATGAGCTAATCACCCAGCCAGGGCCGGCGCGCCCATTGAGGCCAGGTAGGTGGTGGCCCCAGGGCGCGGGGTGCCGGAGGGGGCACCGGTGGAGGCACGGGGGGCGGGAGCATGTGCCACGAAGCTGCAGCCTCCTAGCCCTCCCGCCCCGCTGCCACCATGGGCAGGCGTCTGTGGCGGCGCAGGGCAACTGAGTGGGAGAGCTCGGAGGCCACCCACATGCCGTCCCAGCCGCCCGCCGCAGTAATTGGGCCAGCAGCGCACGCGCACCCGTGATGAGGTCACACGTGACATCATCACACAGGCCAGTGCGCGCAGGGGCGCATGCACGCAGGGGCGCCTGGCCCGCCGGCCAGCTGCAAGCACCAAAAACCCTGGTGCCGCTGCTGCACCCAGCCGGTTCTATTTGTACCAAACAGCCACAAATGCCTGCTGAACAGATTTGCATCATGTTTTTGCAAAACAGAGTGAGTGTAAAGATGCAACTAGTTCAAACTGGGGACTACTTCGATGAATACCAAAGGATAGGATTTTATTAAAACACATTCATTTATGACTGATTTATTTGACTCGTGACTGTCTGTTTAAACAACTGCCTGCTGAGATGGTGCTCAGTCCTAAACTATATACTTACATCAAGCTCTAGAATCTTATCCAGGGTTATTTTTTTATCCCAAGAAACTGACTCTTCAATAACATTCTGTATGGCTTCCCAGTGCCTTGGCTGAAGACAAGGATTCCTTAAAGATATGATAACTGGCAAGAATTCTTTAAAATCCAACAATGATTTCTTCAGAGCAGGTACAATAGTATTTTCAGGCAAGCCTTCAAAAACGAATTGTTATGAATACATTAAAATATGTCTCAATCACTATATATAACTTTAACTCCAAACACACCATATGATACAAAATAACATTTTTCTTCTGTAAGCATTTTCAACATTTATTTTGTTATTTATCAAAAACATTTATATCTCGTCATTCCATCCAAAAAACAGACTCTTTTAAATTAAGCATAATTTGTTGCTCATAATTACATCTTCATTAATGTTTTATGAAATTCACCCTAGCAATATGCAATATTAGTGCATGCGATAGTGACAGTGAAGGTATGTAGACTTCCAAGTGCTACTCATAATGTGGTACCCATATTATGCACTGATGCTCGCTTCATATGACCATGTGTTCTCTTACTCATGAACACAAAAACTACTGTTTGTGAACTTCCATTGTGATTTGGCACAATAAGCCTAATGAAGAGAAACCCTGAGTAAATATAGTATTGTATATTGAGATTAACAGCTCTTTATTATAATAAACATCTTTATTGGAGACTGGAAGCAGACAGACTGAAGACTCGTGCTCAACAGTAACCAATTTATACTTGTAGAAACCACTCCCACTTTTACAACATCCAATACAATGTAAGCAGCTAGAATCCTTCGTTTGCATGAACTATATACAAGTATCTACTTTTCAGCACAGCGATTGGACTACAAATCAACAGTTCTGATTGGCCATACGGGCACCCAAACACCAATAGTTTTGTGGGCTTCAGGAACCTTCGTTCTAGTCAAGCAATACATAACATACAGTATAAAGGAAAATTTGATTGACTTAACCATGAATGTCCTTTGTTAGTAGTTCTGGCGTGCTGCAGTCCAAACTATTGGGAAAGCACCTCCTCCTGGATGCAGGCATGGTCATGAGCTTTTTCCTGTGATTCCAGTAAGAGGAGCCTCCATTCTAACACAGCAAGGCTTGTCCAAGACCCTAACTGATAACTTTATGGGAATTTAAACAAGAACCACAAAACAGCTAAGCCAACCTTGTACTAAATGAAGCAAGAACTATCTGAATTGGAAAGGACAACCCACCAGGCTTAAACTGCCAAGGCCTACCACGCTTGATATAGGCAATCTCTAAGAAACCATCCACTATCTATTTACTTCTGGCATATTAGAGGATTCAAGATACCAGAGGAAACAAAGAATAGAGTAGGGAGACCGCAGCACCATGGAACCACCAAGAAGGGAAATTAGGTAAGTGAATCAAATTTTCCTTTCTCTAGTAGTTTCTAGGATGCTGCAGAATGAACTACCAGGATATAAAAAAGGCCATTATCCACAGGGAGAGACAATAATTAAGCCTCCTTCACCATTTGTTGGAGAATGTTCCTGCCAAATTCAGCATCTGAAGATGCCCACTTGTCTAAGTGATAGTGGCAGGTGAAGGTATGCAGACTTCCAAGTAGCTGATTTGCAAATCACTTTCAAAGAGTGAAGTGAGCAAAAGATATGGCCATGCCCCTTAAAGAGTGAGCAGTTAACATCCTTGAAGGAAACCTTACTGAGGGTTTAGTACACCAGACTAATGAAGTCATTAATCCAACATCCTAGAGTCAAAGGCAAAGCCCTACCTCCCAAGGAAAATTTCTATAAGGAAACAAACAAGGCTGCAGATGTACTAACCCTTGGACCTATCCATGTAGAACATCCAAACAATGCCATTCCATCTCACATAAGTGAATTGGTTTGGGGCAGAAAGATGATAAAACTAACTCCTCTGATCTATGAAAAGTGGAATTCACTTTTGAAATATATGTCGGGTCTGTCCTGAGGATGACCCTATCCTCATGAAAAACACTCTGATTAACTGACAACACATGCAGTTCTGATACTTTGCATACTGATCTATTGTTAGAATTCTGAACCTGTTGTATATTTTCCTAAAGACTTCAGATATAGTTTCCATTCTGTTTGATCCAGCTTTCATCTGCTCAGCCCGTCTGCTGTGGTACTTAGAACTCCTGTTACATGGACTGCTTTAATAGAACAGAAGTAATATTCTGCCAAGGTCATGATCTCCACTACCTTACTCTAATGCCCTCTTGATGGCTGACAAAGGAATTTGCTGACCTACTGTGCTTAGAAATCTCCCCCCAACTTCCATTCCAAGTTAAAAGAGTAGCATGGGCATTTCTCCCACACAAGTCAGGAAAATAAGGCACTTTCCCTCTCTTTTTTGTCTTGGGTAGGCTGTTTTCTGAAGGGGGGGGTGCCAACCTGGTCCAAGCCACTATTTCCCAACAGTTCCCACCAACAGACAAACTCTTGTGGCCCTCTACAGGCTAGGCTTTATTGTTGAGGGAAGGAGTAGGAAGTCAGGCCACTCTCCAGCTGTGTAGGTACGCGTGCAGCTGGTTGCTGCCTCTGTGTGCTGCTGCCTTTCACCCTCAAAATAGGGGCTTAGGTGAGTGTTGGCTTGGCCCTCCAAATCCCACCCTACTAAGGGTCTGCCACTGCTGCTGGAGTTTTGGCTATTTGGCCAGCAACCTGGGCTGCAGCTGAGGCAATTTGGCTTACCCAGCAGCAGCATCGCTGCTTAAGATGGGAGCCGTCTTTGCAGCCCTGCCTGGTTGAAAGGAGACAGACTCCCTTCCCGGGCATCTGGGGCTTTGGCCAGGAGCAGAGCCAAGAGCCTGTTGCAGGCAGCTCCGCTTCCCCAGCCGCAGTTGCTGAACACGCTCGGAGGACGCAGCAGCAATTCTCGTCTCTCCTCAGAGCGCGAGCGACTGTGAGCAGCCTCGGCTGGGCCGGTTGGGAGCGTTGCTCGGACAGCGCTTTTGGCCTGTTGAGCTCCTGGGCTGCTTATTGGTGGTGGCAGTAGCGGCATTTTGGTGGCGGTGGCACCGTTTGTGCATTTGGCTTGTCTGCTGCCCCGATCGCGGGTTTCTCTGCGCCAGTGGTGTGGTGTGGAGACTGTGCAACTGGCCACGGTGTGTGGTGTGGAATCTGTGGCCAGCACTCCCTATATAATTGCCGGTTGGCAGTTTGTTGGGTGGCTGAGGGAATGTGGCCCAGCTTTGTAGTGGCCATTGTTCTTTTCCCTCTCTCCTTCTCTACATGTAGGCCCGTCTTCCCTTTAGGGGGGAGGGCCCATCAGGCAGAAAGCACTGGGGGACATTTAAAGGGAGTTCCTTTGCTGACCACAATTACCATTATTTGGCTAATTGGCAGTTAATTATAAGGAGACGTTCTCAGCAGCCAGGCCTCTTCTAAGTGAGAGTTCCCACCTGGCGGCCATTTTAGACCTGTTTTTGGTGGTGGCCATTTTCTTTGTGCTCATTTAGGGCTGTAGTGGCGCCAGCTAGTGGCTAGCTTAGATTACTGCGGGGATATATTACCTTGCTGGTTAAGTGGTTTGCCTGTGAACCTGCCACTTTTGGGATACTTGATTGGTGACTATACAGTAGCCCAGTTACACAATGCCTTCAAAAAAAAGGGAGGGCCCCTTCCAAGGGGAAGCAGCATATTAAGTGGCCTGTGCCTAAGCAGCCTCCTCCAGCCCTTTCCTCCTCAGAGGAGGATGATAGTGGTCCAAGCAGGCAAGAGCTTCTGGACCATATTGTGGCACTTGAAAGGGCTAGGAATGATACAACACCAGTTGTGGTACCCGTCTGTGCACGCAGAGCTCCTAAGAAAGTCTCTAGGGCTGAATTTTATAAAGATTTTGTCTCTTGTCTCTCTGCTCTTGAGGGGTTATCGAGAGAGGAGGCGGGTGAAGAAGGCAGTAGCCAAGAACCTATGCCTTCAACGGAAGGGGTGGCGGATGTTGACTAGGAATGGCCAGCTGGTAGTGGGCAAGTCGCTGTAGCAGTGGAACTGCCAATATACAAGGGTAAATTACCCCTACCTCAAAAGGCCAGCACCTGGCCTTGGGGCCCTTGTGGACAAACAACTGCCACTGGTGTTTCAGCTTCTTTGGCTTCATGTTCATATCCCATGCAGGGCTGGCCTTCGCTGGGCTCACCGGGTTGGCCTAGTTTTGCCAGCAGGTCAGTGAACCAACAGCAGGCACAAGTTTTACCAACCACAGGTGGGGCTGCCATTGGGGATAGTCAAGCCTATCCCTTTTTGACTATTGGTTGGCCTTATGGTTATGGCCTTCAGCTGGGGCCTGCCCTTTACGGATCCCATGGATATAGTATGGTTCCGTATAGGGCTCTGCCCCCTGGGGACACTGCCTTGCCTTTGGGAGATCATTTAACTCAGGCTTCTCGAGACAAAATTATAAAAGGGGAGTATGTGGACGTCTTCACCCTTATCTTCAGGGAGCTGGAGAAGAAGGATAAAGACGATCTGGATGATAGAGACAAGGAACAGATCAGGCGCAGGCGGATTGAACGGATGTGGTTGCATTGGTTTCCTGGGTTCCTGATTTATGCAGGTGTATTGGCTAGGGCGCAGCCCTGGAGGGCTCTCCCCCTATTCCAGTACATGAACATCATCTACAGGGGTTACACTGATTTTGAGGGGGTGGCTTGGCTGCACTATGACGAAGAGTTTTGCATGCCTGCAGCCTTGAATCCCAGCCTTCCGTGGGACCAAATTCTCATGCAGTTATGGGTACAAGTAATGGCCCCCGCCAAATCTAACCTGGGGGACAGAACGGCCATCTGATATTCCGGCCATCTCAAGGGTCAGGTTCCCGTACCTCTGCGGGACAACAGGTTCAATTCCGGCTGCTTGGTTGGGACTTCACGTCCAAAGGGGTGTGTAACAGGAAAGTGTGCAAGTATAAGCACGAGTGTCCTTTCTGTGTGGGATCTCACCCATATGCAGCCTGCCTGAAACCAAAGCAGGGCGGTAAGTACTTTGGGGGTGGGGTGGGGGCAGCAAGGGACCAGTAAAGGAGCCCAGCCCAGTACGGCTGAGAGTACTTGAGCATTTGCTTCAAGTATACCCTAGGCACTGAGACACTGATTATTTATTTAATGGTTTTAAGTTTGGGTTTAGGATCCCTTTTCAGGGCCCTCGGACACCTTTCATGGCAGCCAACCTTAGATCAGTGGCTGGCATGGAAGAGGTGGTCCGGCCAAAAAATTCTAAGGAATGTGCGGAGGGCAGGTTCTTGGGGCCATTTGCTGCCCCTCCTATCCCTTCCTTGAGGGTTTCCCCTTTGGGTGTGGTGCCAAAAAAGGCGCCCGGTGAATTTCACCTTATCCACCACTTGTCTTTTCCCAAAGGGAGATCGGTGAATGATGCCATTCCTGATGAACTCTGTACAGTGCACTACACTTCCTTTGACCAAGCAGTCAAGGTTGTGCGCCGGTGTAGGGTGGGAGCTGAGATGGCAAAGTGCGATATTAAGTCTGCCTTTCGCCTGCTCCCTTTTCACCCAGAAGATTTTGAGCTACTGGGGTTTTCATTTGAGGGCAAGTTTTCTTCCAATGGGGTGTTCCATATCTTGTTCAACATTTGAGCGCTTCAGTTCCTTTCTGGAATGGGAGTTGTGACGCTGATATGCTTGCTCTGACACCATTCATTATTTAGATGACTTTATGGTGTCGGGGCCAGCAGGCCGAGGAATTGGGAGTTAGTTTAGCTCATGAAAAAACTGAGGGACCATTTGTGGTCCTAACGTTTTTGGGTATAGAATTAGACACAGTACAACAGACTGTGAGGTTGTCCTTGGAGAAAAAGGTAGATCTCAGGGCCCGGTTGAAGGACTGTTTGACTAAAGGTAAGGTAACTCTTCTTGAGTTGCAGCAATTAGTTGGCCATTTAAATTTTGCCTGTAAGGCGGTTGCTCCGGGGAGGGCTTTTCTCAGGCAGGTGTGTGATGCTATGGGGAACATGCAGTTGCCCCATCATCAGTTGCGTATTAGTAAAGGTATGCGGGGAAACTTGCTGGTCTGGCAGGAATTCTTAGATTCCTTTAATGGGGTGACATTTTGGAGGGAGGATTTGCTGTTAGAAGCTGAGCTCCAAGTTACCTCTGACGCCTCTGGGTTTACGGGATTTGGAGTATTTTTTTCGGGGCCATTGGTGTGCCGAACAATGGCCAGCAAATTGGGTAGTACAGGGATTGTCCAAAGACCTTACGTTTTTGGAGTTCTTTCCCTTGTTAGTGGCAGTGTGGCTTTGGGGACCACAGTTAGCCAACCAAGTAGTCCATTTTTGGTGTGACAACATGGTAGTTGTGCATGTGGTCAACACTCTGTCTTCTAAATCCCCTAGGGTAATGAGGCTTGTTAGGGCCTTCACCTTGAAATGTTTACAATTAAACATTTTATTTAGGGCCAGACACGTTCCAGGAATTAACAATGGGGTGGCAGACACTTTGTCTCGCCAACAGATGGAATGATTCTGGCAGCTTGCCCCTTGGGCCAACAGGCAACCAGCAAGGATGCCCCAAGAGCTTTGGCAGCTTGGACGGCGGAAGCAAACAGAGCGATTCAATTGTCCATTGCCCCCAGCATGCGCAGAGCCTACGACTGTGTGGTAGGGCAGCTCCATGAGTTTAGGGCAACGGCCAGGCTCAAACAGTTATGGCCCATCCCACCTGAACACCTGATGTACTTTTGTGTCATGCAGCGTGGGCGGGGTCTTTCTGTTAAGTCCATTCAGGGACAGCCGGCCACTTTAGCCTTTGCAAGTAAGGCTCACGGATTACCTGAATTCACGGGGGTTTTCAGGATTCGTAAAATGTTAGAAGGCTGGTCTAGGGAAGTTGGGAAGTCTGTGGACCCTAGGCAGCCCATCTCCCCATCTGTACTAAGGGGGTTAGGGGCTGCCTGGGGGGAGGTATGCTCCTCCGTGTATGAAGGGAAGCTCTTTCATGCTGCTTCCTTAACAGCATTCTTTGGGGCACAGTGGGTCAGAGAGTTGGTGTCCCTATCTCGTAAAGACACTTCTGGCCGGGCCGTGTCAGCGCAGGATATTAAATTTGTTGGGGACAAGGTCTCCCTTTGCATTCGGTGGTCCAAGACAGACCAGTGGCAGCGGGGTAGTACTTTCCTTTTAGGCCCCTGTGTGGGGCAGGAGCTTTGCCCTATTAGGGCCCTCAGGCAGTATGGTGAACTTCGTGGGGAAGGCCAGGGTGTCTTATTCCGCCATGAAGATCAGACCCCTTTAACTAAGTTTCAGTTTTGGGTGGGGACTGAGGGCTCTTAAGAGGATTGGTTTGTCGGGGGTCAAATTCAGCACCCATTCCTTTAGATTGGGGCTGCCTCTACGGCAGCAGCTATGGGGTACCCTCAATGGGCAATACAGCAAGTGGGCACGTGGCGGTTGGGGGCTTTTCAGAGCTATATCCGCCTCTTGCCTCAGTTTTAAACGGTCATACTAAATGCTCTTTCCTTAGGTGCCATGTCGGGCCAAGGGAAGATGAGGATCCTGATTTGTGGCCACAGCATGGTGTTCTGGGTGGTCTATCAAGCCAGGAGAACACCGATTGGATCACAGTTGGGTTTGAGTGCTGTGGTCACCGTTGAGTGGCAGGGACGGTGAGGCCTTAGATGGCTGGGCCTGCTGCTGCTCTTGTTTCGGGGAAGGAAGGGTCCTCCCCCACATCTGGTGGTCATCCACCTTGGTGGTAATGACCTGGGACTAATGCAGGGTAAGGCCCTGTCAATACAAGTAGATGAAGACCTTCGGGTTATAAGCAGCTGATGGCCGGGTGTGCTTATATTTTGGTCAGAGACACTACAAAGCCGGGTTTGGCGGGAAGCCTTTAAGCCTAGGGCAGGGGTGGGCAATTGTTTTGGCTCGGGGGCCACTTTGTGGGAGCAGAGGTTAGCGGAAGGCCACACCTTTTAAAATGATTGCATTCATTAGTTAACTTTGCATTTCAGAAAAGGTATAAATTGTATCATAAAAATCAATAAATAAAATTAAATACAATAGTGGTAGTTTTATTCAATTTATTTATTGTGCTAATTTCATATCATCTATAGCTCCAAGCACGTGAAGGAAATCTCAGTTCAAGGCAGATTTTTCTGACTGTCTTGGTGGGCCACAAAAAACTCTGTAGCGGGCCGCATGTGGCCCGTGGGCTGCAATTTGCCCACCCCTGTCCTAGGGCCATTGAGGGGGCCCGGCGTAAGGCTAATCATGCCATTAAGAAGTCCTTGAGGGATGGCTTGGGCATTTATTTGCCACATCCTAGAATTAGGGCCAAATTTGCCCACCTCTACCAAGGCGACGGTGTACACCTGTTGACAGAGGGCAATGACATATTTCTCAATGACCTGTGGCAAGGGCTTCGGTTGGCTTTAAGCCATATGTGGGGCGCAAGGGTCTAAGCAGAGGATTGACCCTTGCAGTGGCAAGAGTGTTTTTGGGAATAGGGTGCGGGCTGGTGAGCACCCAGTGGTGCTTCCCCAGGGGGGGGGAACAGGGTCTGCCATCAGTGCGGTATGCTTGTGACAGCTACTATAGCACAGGCAGACGCCTGAAGGGATCCCCAGGGACAAGGCCTTCCCTCATGCTGTACGGTTGGGGCATTAGGTGGTTGGTGGGGGGATCCATTGCCTGGCAGGCTGGGTTGCAGCCATTCTAGGGATGGCCTACACCTGGGGCTTTGGGGCTCGCCTAGGCAGGTCAAGGTGGGGGTCTGGAGTTGAACCCATGGCTTGACCTGTACCGCTTAGTTGGCCCTTGCCATGGTTTATGTTTAATAGTCATTTTAATAAACGGCCCTTTAGTTGCAAGTCTGTGTCTATCTCTTCATTCTGGCTGGGGTTGCAATTCGGCTTACCCAGCAGCAGCATCACTGCTTAAGCTGGGAGCCGCCTTTGCAGCCCTGCCCGGTTGAAAGGAGACAGGCTCCCTTCCCGGGCATCTGGGGCTTTGGCTGGGGGTGGAGCCAAGAGCCTGTTGCAGGCGGCTCCGCTTCCCCAGCCGCAGTTGCTGAACGCGCTTGGCCCACCCACCCCACCCTGTTCTAGTGCAGGATTAGCCGGCTGGTGTGTCCAGAGGCAGGTAGGATTTTTTTTACCTTTTTCCCTGATTGGCTTTTGGGAAAGGGTTTTTTTCGCCTACCTTGCACTAATGGCAGTGTTTGAGGCATTGGTTTGGTGGTGCTGTGTTAGTCATGTCACTGGTAGGAGTGTTTTTGGGAATAGGGTGTGGGCTGGTGATCACCCAGTGGTGCTTCCCCATGGGCGGGGAACAGGGTTTGTCATCAGTGTGGTATGCTTGTGACGGCTACTATAGCACAGGCAGACGCCTGAGGGGGATCCCCAGGGACAAGGCCTTCCTTCATGCTGTACGGCTGGGGTGTTAGGTGCTTGGTGGGGGGATCCATTGCTTGGCTGGCTGGGTTGCAGCCATTCTAGGGATGGCCTACACCTGGGGCTTTGGGGCTCGCCCAGGCAGGTCAAGGCGGAGGTCTGGAGTTGAACCCGTGGCTTGACCTGTACCGCTTAGTTGGCCCTTTCCATGGTTTATGTTTAATGGTCATTTTAATAAATGGCCCTTTAGTTCCAAGCCTGTGTCTGTCTCATCATTCTGGCTGGGGTTGCAACAATGCACTCTGCAAGTGCTTCTTTGCTGATACATTTAACCCTAGTTTGAAATGGAAATTTTCCTGCTCTTTTAAGGCACTCAGAGACCATGGGGTATGTGGGGGGGGGGAGACTTCTCCCTGCAGAATTAGGATTCTTCCCAGTTTCAGTACATAGCTGTAGCCTCTAACTCCCTTCTGACTGGAATGAGGGAAAGGGAAAGAGGCACAGAAATCAAGAACAAATGGCTGTACATCTGGAGTCTTATCACTCTGTAGAGCCAGTCCTATGACAGGGCTGAATGGGGCTTGAAGGAAAGCCCCTCTTACTGGAGTCACAGGGGAAAGCTCACAATACTGCCTGCATCTGGAAGGAGATGGTTTCCCAGTAGTTCAGATTGCAGCACTCCAGGAACCCTTGGAGAACTTGCATTCTCTTTGTTCATGACAATTCATAGCCACTATTTTTCTGTCACATTAAATCAATGAAAATATCAAGTCCACTACCCATTTTCATAGTTGAACTGAAGCCAAAATAGTTATTTATAATATGCAATTTGAAAAGGAAATTTGAAATCTTTAAAGAAAATATTTTTATTTTAAGTAGTTCAGAATTACTGTAATTCTCAAATACGTTTTTACCTTTTTCTAGAACATGTATGATGTGTATGAATCTATTAACTTCCCTTTGAATAAAGTCTACATCAAGATTCCAAAAAATTGTGTTTTTCCACCTAAAGAAAAGCTTGGCCCATTCTTCCTGTGAATCCCATAGCAATTTACGCAATCCTAGCTCACTTTCAATTTCAGATAACTCAGCATTCACTCTCTGAGTATCTCCAGTTTGATTTCTTTGTGAAAGCTTTTCCAATGACATTGATTTCATGTCAGCGATTGAAGAGTCAAAAACCGCTTGGTAATGTGCATAGTTTAGAATTTTTTCACAAATAGCTTCATCTTCTTCAATGAGGATTTGGATCATCTCTTTGGCTGTCTTGAGCAATGTTTCACTAAGGAGGAGGATAGGGTTTCTCACCTGAATAAGAAAATAAATTATAAACTACTCATCATGGTCAAATAACTATTCATTTCTGTCATTAAACTAGACTTGAACTGTCCTAACAGATATCTGCTGTGGGACAAGCATGTGGCTTAAATAGGAGACATAATTGTATACGGACTTATTTTCATTCTGCATAAATAGTTTGTTTACCTTCTGCACCTACATAAAAGCCAATCTTGGCAATCTTCTAGAGATACAAAAGGCATGAAAATCCCTTCCCCCTTGGCATAGAAACATGCTGCATATGTCTTAGGGACAGGACCTGTGCCTTCTGTCCAATTTGAGGACTTCACCCTCCATCCAATCAAAAATTACCTGAAGTGGAGAAGGAGGGTGGGTCATGTGAATGCACAGACAAAGTACAAATTACAGGTACGCAACCTGTTCTATTTCTTTGTGATTTTTGTGCATCACACCGATGAAAATTATCAAGCTCATTTACCTAGAAGTGGGTGCAGATACTGTTGCTAGGAGAAGACAGATTGAAGAATGGCTTGCCCAAATGATACATCTCTGAGAGTTCTTACACTGAGTACATAATGTTTCACAAAAGTAGAGGGCCATGCCCATGTGGCCACTCAACAAAGTTCAGAGAGCTTTTGAAAAAGGCACGTGAGGTTGCCACAACCTGACAGAGTGAGCTTTAGTTCCAGAAGGTGGTTTATGAGCCAGCCGGTATCAAAGTTCTATAGAGTGTGAGATCCAGCAGCTGAGCCTTTGAGAGGACATGGATTGTCCTTTTTTGAAAGTGGCATGTTAAATGAAGAGGCAGACATATGACCTAAATGAAAAGGTGTGGTCAGTGTCAGAGGTCAATGCCTTCCTAACATCAAGAGAAGAAAAGTCCTTTCCACATCAGTCATGGTAGAAAGAAAGCAAGTAGGTGGGATGATGTCCTGGTTGATATGAAAGTCAGACATAACCTTAGGAAGGAAGGAAAAGTCTGAGAATAAGGTGTTCTGATGGGAGTTAAGGTGGGGTGGGTCAGCCTTTAATGGTTCCAGATCAGATGCCTGGCATACATAGCTTAGGGAGACCAAGAAGAAGCCCATCTTAAAGGAGAAGAATCTTAAACCACAAGTGATTAGTGGTTCAAACTATCTCTTGACCAGTTGCAAAAGGACAAGTTGCAGGTCCCATTGTGGAGCTGGTGGTTGAATCCTCAAAGGAACTGCTTGATGAGAGGGTGAGAGGATGGCTTTTGCCTTAATCAATGGCCTGCCAGCAGAAATGACAACAGCATAAACACTGATAAAAGAGTGGGCCAAGCCCAAGGAGTGCAGCTGCAAGAGGAACTCCAATATTGTTGCTGTGGCTTGTAAGAAAAATGGGATGTACGGAAATGGGAAGGATATGGTGGTGGATGCACCACTTCCACAGGTAGCATAGCAGTTGTTGAGGATGGTAGAAACAATGCCTCTCTGTTTGTTGCTATACTACTTAGTGGTCGTATTGTCTGTAATCATGTCAACAGTCCAGCTTTTCAGCTGAGGAAAGAATGCATGAAGAGCCTTGAAGGTTGCAAGGATCTCCAGGTAGTTGATATGAGCGCTCAGTTCTTTGTGGAACCTGGGAGAGACAAGTCTTGGTTTTGAAAATGGGCATCTGTGACAACAGTTCATCTCCAGACCTAGAAACTAAAGTCTTAAATTTCACACACTATAAACTTCCTTTTTTTCTTTCTATGCTCTTATTTTTATAATTAAGGCTTTTGGAACTGCTTAGTCTTCTTGAGGAGAAGTCCATCTTGAGGAGGAGGGTGAGGTTGGAAAGAATACATTTGAATACTATGGGTGGGAGAACCAAAGGAATCCCTATTGTGTACCCCAGCCTGATGATTGTTAGAACCTAGGTGCCATTGGTAACAGCTTCTCACAATGGCAGGTGACAATAAGATACAAGACTGCTGGCTGGAAAATGAAGATGATGCTACATTCTTATTTTGAGGCTTCAGATGACTTGAGTGTTAAGGGGTAATCTGAGCTTTGGGGATACAGGAGGTTTTGCATGAACAGGCATGAAAGATTTGCATGATAAGAATCAGTTTGAGAAATAGAGTGGTCTGCTCTAATGAGATGAACTAGACTGTTTCTTCTGCTTCTGGTCTTTTAGGTGGGGATGTGAGGTCCAAAAAGCAAGCAGTTGATGTGAGTTTCTGGCCCCTCTCTATACTGCTATCTTGTGCTGGACAAGCATTCTCCTTTAAAAGGCAAATCTTCAATCCATTCCTTACCCTCAGGGGTCAATGCTGTGGAGTGCAACAGGCATGATGTAGTACAGTGACAATAGTGTCCATGATCTTCAAACCAAAATCAACAATATGGCAAGGTGTGATGACCTGCTGCTTCATGAGGTACAAAGCCTCATTCTTAAAGATCCCTGCCAGATATTTAAAGTGTAAAAGATGGTCAAGCACTGGGAGACTCCCCCACCCCTCCACAAAGAAAATACTGGCACCTTGACATTGCAGGCAAGAAAACATAGTTGACAAATAGAAATTCCTGTCCATACAATCCAGTTTCCTCCTCTTCTACATGTAGGAGTAAAGTATGGTGTTCACCTTATAAAGTCTTCACAATGATAGAATTTAGAAAAAGATGGACAAAGCGAAATGAATAACATTCTTGACGGATCTTCCAGCTGTGGCTGCCATTTGAGGGGCGCAGGGCAGCGGAGAAGGCCGAAAAAGCTCTTTCTGCCCCTCAAATGGCAGCCACGGCTGCCATTTGAGGGGCAGAAAGGGCATTTTCGGCCTTCTCCTCTGTTGTGCAGGCCTGCAGGGCAGCGAAGGAGGCCTCCACCACCCCAGCATCAGAGGGAAGGTAAGTGGGGGCTGGGGCTTGGGGGAGTGAGGGGCTGGGGGTGGGGGGATCGGGGTGGGGGCTGGGGTTTGGGGAGTTTAAAGGGCCCTGCTGCTTGCAAGCAGCAGGTCCCTTTAAACTATCAGCTGGCCAGTTCCGTGCCAGTTTGTGGTCCGTGGTTTGTGGAAATCCCACGAACCCCATGGTTCGGTTTTTTTCTGGTTCGTGCCCATGACTATTAGGAACCCCTTTTCCACAGTTATTTTGATTGGACAGAGAGCACATAGTTGGAACAGAACAACAAAATATTTATTTACAGGAAATAAGTTGTAGAAAAGATACATTGTGGAATGAATAATAAGCACAAATGTACAACTAACCAGAAGAGTTAGCCATGTTAGTCGCAAAAGAGTAAAGAATCCTGTAGCACCTTTAAAACTAACCAAGCTTATGCTAAAATAAAGTTGGTTAGTCTTAAAGGTGCTACTGGACTCTTTACTAAATGTACAATTGGCTCACAACTTCACTCTCAAGAGATTATGATCCCCCCCCCACTTGGAGTTATCTTGTTAAATCTGAGCCTAAGTTAACAAAACAGATGCTGTGCAGGAAATGACTGCCTTCCCCCCCGACAGGGCTTCTCAGAGCCAAGCTACAAGTGATGAATTACACTTGCCTGGCAAGGGAACAGACTCACATGTATTCCTCCACTTGATTAAGTGGAGGGCAAGTGAATGGCAAGTGAACAGGGAGGAATACACATGAGTCTGTTCACTTGCCACGCAAGTGTAATTCATCACTTGTAGCTTGGCTCTCAGCATTCCAGATTCATTTGTGTCTCTTTAATCACAGCTGACAGGCTCATAGGCTTCTACTCAAGAAATAAGCTGCTCTTTTAAATAGACATGGGCATGAACCAAAAAAATTTAACGAACTGGCAATTCGTGGTTCGGTGCTGACGACGATCCCGAGATCGTGAACCGCAACCAACATTTTCTGTTGCCGAACCGGTTTGCGGTTCGTTAGGTGCGGAACAGCCCCCGTGGCACTTAGAGAGCCCATATTCCCAGAGAGTGTTTTGCAAGCTCTCCTACAGCCATCATCCAAGTTTGGACAAGATTCCAAAGGGATCTTGGAGTTATACCCTCTCCAATCCAAGGCCCCCAGGAAACTCCCACAAAAATCCAAGCTCAATTATACTCTCAGCTCTGTCCCACTCCACTGCTCGGTGAAAGTGAAACCCAGCCTGGGAGCCCACAGCTATTTATAAGCACAGGCCCCATTGAACAACGCAGGAGGTCTGTGTTTGGTCATCAGAACTGCCTATCAGGGTTTGCAGGGATGAGATTGGAATGCCCATGGCTACAGAACACACCCTTCCCCCTCCCTCCCCTGGGTGTCTTCTCCCAACTCGTAACAGCTTTGCAGCTCCGTGGTTGGAAGGAAGACCTGCCGATCAAGGTAAGCTGGGCTTCCATTAGGGTTTCGAGGGCGACAGAAGGAGCGCAGACAGAGTTCAGGCATTCCCCCGGCTCCATTGCCAGGGGAATTGATTGCTGGCGCCTGAGTGTCTGGCTTCCCGAACCACGGCCGAACGCACCGAACCAGGCTTCTCCTGAACACTGGTTCGTTCGTTGTGGACAATCACGAACCGCCGGATCACGATCACCATTCTCGTGGGTTTTTGAAGTTCGTAATGCGGTTCGTGCCCATCTCTACTTTTAAATTTTCAGGGAACCTGTCCTCACTATTTGTAAAGTTAGATTTTGGATGGGTCTGTTATAGGATGCTTGTTTAACTCTTTAAAACAAGGTTCTTACCCTGTCTTGACCCCAAATCCAAAATAAAAAGCCTCAAATAAGAGCCTAACTTAGCTCACTCTATTATCCACAGCCGTAATCTCCCTGTTCAAAGGAAAATGTCTTTTTTCTCCCTATTTAAACTGAGGTGGCTTACTCTCCTTCCCATCCAGTGGAGCTCCAGGGGCTCTGATTGGCTGGCCAGTGTCTGGGGCTTGTTTGAGTAAGAATCCCCAGGACTGGCTCAGGGCCCCGGAGAAAGGTGGAACTTTGGGGTTGATTGCCACAGTTGTTTTTTCCTATGAGTTTTCATCCACTTAAAACAGTGTGAGTAGCATGGAAGTGTTCCAGATGTCTCCATGCCAGCATCTGTGAGACTGAAGACAGGGTCCCAAATCTTAGAAAATTGAAGCTCAAATTCTGACCCAAATTTTATAGCTGTTCAGATGTTCCATGCACACCAATATTCAATAGGAGAAAGTGAGTCAAGAGAGGAGTCTGATGCTTTGCCTGATTTGTCTAACTTGTCTTGTCTACCTTGGACTACGATGAGGCAGCAGAAGGAGGTTTGTGAGTCTGTCTGGGAAACTGGGTCTGGAATAATCAGTTGAGATAGAAGTGGCACTCTATTTGAGATTTTTAGGTAGATGCTGTAGCTCTCAGTTCCAGCACAGTAACATTGATTTCCAAAGCAAGCCAAGGTAGGGTAGAATGCAGAACATGTGAGACCAACGGATATGGAGTCAATTCCAAGGGAGGGATGGCTGTCTGAAGCACTGAGCCTACAGGATCGAGGGATGACATTGATGGTGACCAAGAACTGCATTTTTACTTAAGGCTCAAAGAATGAGGAGAGTGATCTCTATAAGATGCTACTGATTACTGATCCCAATCCCTATGGTTCAATTCTTCATGCTCTCAACAGTATGAAGGTTAACAAGGTAAGACTGGGCAAAGCTGATATGTGAAAAAGAAATCTTGAGAGAGTGCGCTACTTTTCAGAAGCCCTGACTTTGTTATGACTAGTTCTCACAAGAGATTCAGTTAACTGCTTGTCTTATTAACTACTTGTCTTATTAAAAACATGTCTCTGTGTAATTGTTTTCACAAGGCACACATCTAAACTAATTAATCTGCAAATGCCTTTTCCCATTATCACCTTAAGGTGGAAACAAAACTGCAGACATGGTTTAACATGGAGTCTTGCCTTATAGAATCTTAAAGTACTTGATTTTTTTATTTCATTAGTAACTTACTTTGTTTTTGAATTCCCTAATTTCAGCTTGCAGATTATCTATATATGCTCCCAAACCTTCATTAAATTTTATAATATAGTCATCCTTCATTTTTTCACAAACGATGACAACTGATTGAAGATGCTGAAGAGAACGCACAGCAGTTTGATATAGAGCAAGTTGCTGAAGTGGAAGAAAGATGTCATAGTCTTTTGAAATAAAGTAGAGCTCAGAAAGATTATTACAATCAATCTTTAGTTCAGGTAGTTGTGATACAATTTCGCTGAGAAATAGTAAATGCTCAATGAATCCATCCACTGTTGTAAGTTCTTTGCTCAGTTTTGTTATTGCAGTCTGGATGACCTATATGCAACAAAATATTAGTTAAACCTATTTACAAACCAGTGCATATTATTGACTTGAATAGTGGTTCTCAAATGGGGTAAGACACTTGGAGACAGGGTGAAAATTTCCCAAGGAAAGAAGGACTTCTAAGGCAGGCATAGAAACTTTTCTCCCAGAAATGGTTGTCTACTACTAAAGCCAACATAAACCACTATACTAATCATAGGAGTAAGAGGAAAGATGAAAAATGTGGTTGCAATTACCCGTAACAGTTTTTCATCCAGTGTCTTCTGTGCAGGCACACATTGGGACTGTGCACGTGCAAGCCAGCAGCTTGGGAAAGCTTTAACTTCTCTAAAGCTCTGTTAAGGGCCACTTCTCCCCAAGTGAGTGAGAGCCTATTTTCCTGCCTGAACAACCCCTTCCCTCAGTTCTTCTGAGACTCCACAAACTCAGACTGTACACATCACACCAGAAAGGGGCAAGAGGGAGAGAATGTGTACACTCAATGAACAATGGTTATAGTTAAGTGCAACCCTGTTTTCATCTTTATTCTTCTGTGCAGTCCCACATTGGGAGATAACCAAGCTACACACAAAGGAGGTGAGCTGAATCTCTCCAGAAAAATATGTATAACTTTATTAACAAGACTATGACAAAAGTGCAACAAGTTGTTTAAAATTAACCTTAAAAAGCAATGTTTAAGAACTTTAAGAAACTGCACATAGTGCGTTATTATTATTTATTTATTTAATTATAGACTGTTTTCTCACTGAGATCTACTGCAGCAGGAAACAAGCATAAAGTTGAGCATAGAGATGAAATCTTCTGAAACAACACATAACTAATTTACATAGCATGTTAAGCAATGTGGAAACTTCTAAGTGGTGCTTGTCTTTATCATCAGCAGACAGGACCCATAGTCCCTGTCCCTACAAAGCATCTTTCTGAGCTATTTCTTATGACATAACCCTATAATCTAAGTAGAAAACCCTCCTGAATAATTCAGTTTTGCTTACTTTGTGGAAAGCCAGGAGAGTGGGAGCTTTCCTGACCTCTTCAGGCAGGCCATTCCATAAGGTGGTATTATGTAAACATAGACTATCAGTATTTGTGTCCAGTGGCACTTTAGAGACCAACAAGATAGTTTAAGCTTTCGAGAATCAGAGCTCCCTCTGAAAATCTTATTGGTCTCTAAGGTTCCACTGGACTCAAATCCTGTTGGTCTACTGCAGATCAACATGTAAACTGATTTCTATTTTATGTAAGCCAGGAATGCAGGACTGCCTTGTCTAGAATAAATGTCTAGACCTCCTCCTCCTCCTTGGAAGGCCTACTAGACCCTGAAGGGACTATAGAAGTGGTGCTCAATCTCTCCTCAATCTCTCCTCTAGCAACCTCTGGGCCCCTGTGGTGAGCTCGAGGGCCAGAACACAGAGCTCAGACTGCTCCTCCTGCTGAGTCACAACAGCTGGAGGAGGGTCAACCTGAGCAGCAGACCGTGCCCAGTGCCAGCACCTACCTCAGGTACCTCTGCAGGCAGCACTCCAGCAGCAGTCTCAATGAAGAGGGCCTTGCAAGGTCTCTTCATTGCACTACCCCAGGCAGAGGATAAGATTGTGGAGGGCGGCTGTGGTTCCCCTCCCCTCCTCCTCCTCCTCCTCCTCTGATTAATCTTTCCCCCAGGGCCCTGCTGCACTACTATCACTCAATCTATCCCCCTGGATTACTTCACCAAAGTAAGCTAGATGTACTACACTGCACTTATTTTGAGCCTGCCTCACTAACCTGCAGCTGCCCTTGATCTTTTCTCCTCAGCACTAACATGCAACTGCCTTTTTTCAACATCCCCACAACCTCCCCCCCTTTTTTTGCTTTTTTAAAAAATCTATACCTAGGCTTGTTTCAAATGATTTTTTAAAAATGATAAATCAAATTTTAACACGGTGGGAGGGTGACTAAGGATTTTCAAAACCTTAAACCGTAGCTGTGGCTGGCCCTATTTGTTTAAACGTATCTTTCCTAAGATTACAAATGATAAAAGTTTTCCCATAAAATCTTTCAGTTAAAAAAATTATTTCACTTACTTCTACAAGATGTACATTCTTTGCTTCCATAACTGTATAAAAGCATGAATGAATTATATTAACCAGAGCATCAAAATATGGCAGGCAATCAGCTTGAAAGTTAAAACTGTTGACCTTAAACATATAGATGCGTCTTTCAATAATCATGCACACAATCTCCATTGTATCAGCTGTATAGTTTTGTAACATGCTTCTGAAATCATGTGTAGATAGCTCTCTTTTTAATGCTGTTATCTTGTTAGCTGTATATTTTGCTTTATCAACCATTTCACAGTAGTCCATAAAGTTTTTGCTGTAACATTCTACTTGAGCCAATGAACTACTTTGAATAGACAAAAGGGTCAGAATCTGTAGAGATAAAACAGCAAGAAATAATAAACTTTGATCTTCAGTAACGTTTTCCAGCATTAATCTAATCATATGATCCTTTCATCTTCACGTTAGTGATTTTTCAAAATTCTAATTACTCAGAATCCAACATACTCCACTTATCAGAAACTAGGCCAGGGAGTAAGTTTTTATGGGGGTGGAATTTCTTATTTCAAAATTTAATTTTTTAGACATAGCAACTGGTTCCTCTTATTCTCTTTTCCTCTTTCAAAAATGAAATTCTCTTTGATTTTTCATTAATTTGAGTTTGGGAGGGATTACCATGTGATAGCATAGGTTCTGATTATACCGCACAATGGTGTCTGTGTGCCCTTCAGCCCATTCAGTTTACCTATCTCACAGGGTTGTTGTGAGGATAAATTGAGAGAGTGTGGTATAGTGGTTAGGATATCAAACTGGATTGGCTCCCATCTCTGCCACAGAAGTTTTGAGGGTGACCTTGGGCCAGTTACACGCTTTCAGCCTAATGGGAAGAGATCGATACAAGCTGCTGGGGGGAAAGCAGCAGTGAAAAGGAGGGTGGAAATATCCAATTCTTTACATAACTGAGGGGGTTGAGAACTTCTCTGAATTATCCCTCAGCAATCAGAGACAGTGTGGTGTGGTGGTTAGAATACATGGCTTCTTTGAGATCTAATTAACTCTTCCTCGTCACAAAAGAAGAATTTATTTGAAACTGTCTCAAATTCCTAAAAAGAGGAATAGAAACAGATTGCTGGATTTTAGGGAGAAATTCAACAAAGAGGAATTAAGAGAATTCTACTTAACAATCTTGGAGGTCTCTGGTGGTGGAAAAAGAAAAATTGAGGGAATAGCACCCTTCCTCCTGGTCATATGATGTTTTTGGCAGGAAAATGCCAAAGAGAAGCGGGCTGCTTCTGGTCTTCTAGAAAGCTCTGAAAATCTTCTCCATGGCTGGCCTGCGAATGCACAGTCCCAGTGTGGGACTGTACAGATGCCATGAAGATGAACATATACATTTACCATGAACGTGATGGGAAATGATAAGATCAACACATGCAGCCAGTTCAAGAACTCATTCCATTTTATTCAATGTTTAATTTTGTGTTTGTGCTAGGGTTGCCTGCTACGAGATGAGTCTTTCCATGACATACAACACTTATTTAAAGATTAACAATGTATTACAGACAAACTTTTTTCAAAATCCTGGAAAATGCAGACATCAGAACTTCAGATGTACAGCCCATCACCAGCCTTTGAAGAAAACATAAAACAATTGGACATCTAACATGTTACTGACAAATGTAATATTCTCTACTACCTTTTTTATTGTATACTGACGATCTTGGTTTAGCATTGCATTTCCTTTTAAAAATATATTTGAGTCATTCAAAAGGTATTCCACAACATAGTTTAGATTTCAAAACATACCTTCTTGTGGTAATCTGGATCCATTCCTAGCATTAGATCACAGTGTGGCCATGATGTTAAATACTGCTGTTGTTCAAAAGCAATGTGATCTTCATATGGATATATCACTTTATTTGAAGACTGACTTACAAAACTCAACAGCTTGATATCTTGAGAAAATGGTACCACCTGATCTAATAAGAGAGAATTCAAAAATATTTACACAAGCAAATTATGCAGCAGTGCAAAAATAACAGCCATGGTCAATACAACTTAGCTCAGGACATCCTGTAAGGTTTTTAAATATTTTTATCATCAACCTCCAAACACATGGTAAACAACTTTTGGAACACTGGCAAATATCAGAAATATTTGTTGCAGTGACAGAAATATTAGTTCCGTTAAGTCAGTTCTAGTTCATAAATTAGAAATCCTCAATATGATAATGTGAGAATACATGAAATGGGAATAGCATGGAAATCCTGATCTTTTAAGTCAGTGCACCAATGCGCAAACTGTTGACATGGATTCTGCCACTTACATAAACACAACTGGGCCTTTTCTACGAAGCTCTGAAGTTGGAAATGCCTTTTCCTGGGAAATCTGTGTTCTTCCCTGGCATTAATTTGAGATCCAGATACCTGAAGAAGGTAACTTGACTCTTGAAAGCTTATACCCTGAAAATCTAGTTGGTATCTAAGGTGCCACAGGACTAAAAAGTCCTGCTGTTCTACTGAAGACCAACACAGCTACCTACCTGACACAGCTACCTACCTGAAACTGTATTAATGGAAAAGTTAGTTATGGGTTGTTGTGGTTAGTAGAGGTGGGTATGGACTGCAAAACAGACCTAAATTTGACACGATCCAGCCCGGTTCATGATTCGCAAACATATAGTTCATGGGACTCACGTTTTTCACAAACTTTGGGCCATTTGGGCCATGTGTACAGACATCCTGGCGTCAATCTATCAGTTCCCTAGGCAATGGAATGGACATTTGCAGACCTTCTGCAGCCCTTGGAACACACCAATCCTAGCCTTCAAAACTCTGATATGCAGCTTTGGCTGCCAACCAGAGAGCTCCCCTTCTTCTCTATGAGAGCAAGAAGGAAGAATTAATTCCCTAGACAATGGAGGGGAGGGATGTTCTGCAGCCCTGGGAACACACCATTCCTAGCCCTTAAAACCCTGATAGGCAGCTCTGGCTGCCAATCAGGGAGAGCTCTCCTTCTCTATGCAAGCGAGAAGCAAGAATTAATTCCCTAGGCAATGGCTGGGAAGGTGTTTGTGTAGTGAGTGAGGGGGCTCTTCCCCCACCCTTTCCTGTTTGATTTTGCTTCATTGCAACTTTTTGGTGCTGCAAGCCAATGCAAGTCAATTGGCATTTGTGACTCCTAGTATCTACTGGAAGTTTTCTGGGGGCAGCCGCTTTGGGGGTCTGTAACTCGGACCTCCAAAATGCAATCTTGGACAAACTTGGAGGGTGGCTGGAGAGAGCCTGCTGAAGCCTTGCTGTGAGTTTGACATCTCTGAGTGCAATGGGGGAAGTCCTAGGGCCCCTGGAAGTGACAGACCATGGACTGATGAACCAGTCCATGAACGGGGTGGTTCGTGAAAAGTTCATGGTCCATGAAATGTGACGGAGCATGGGCCAATGGTCCATGGGGTTTTTCCAGTCCATGCCCACCTCTACTGGTTAGGAAGGGGGTGAGTGACTTTCCTTGCTGAGAACTCCCTTAGAATAAGGTTTCTCTGGAAAGCACCCTGTAAGTGGCTGCCACCACTCACCTTAGACTGACCCACTGTGAAGGTGCCCTTCCAGCTCAGTCCTAGTGCAATAACAAAGTAGCAAGGCAGAAACCCTGGAAAATATCTTGCAGCAAACTATGTAGTTGATTTGGTACATAGGGAAGAGATTCAGAGAAATATCCCAGAGAAATATATTGTAGTAAGGAGGACCTTGTTCTTCTCTTTTGCTCAAAGCATCCACTTTTAGCTATGCCTTGGCTGTAGGTCCTCTCTGAGGCCCCTTTTTGGGATTACAATTTGCTTTGTGCTTTGGACTCAGAAACTTATAGCTGATTAGAATGCTGTGTTACACCTTCAAGTTACCATCATAGCTTAGAATGGCAAAGACTCTAGCAAGATATGTTTAGTGTTAGGTCCAGTTATGTATTTATTGTTTAATCTATTCTTTTTGCGCACTTTCCAAATATAATCTTTATGCACAATTTTAATAAAACATTCTTCGTAGCTATGTAGTGTTTTTTTTGTTCCTGGCTTAAACATAAACCAGTTGCCTAGGCCAGATTTGGCTTAGCAACCTTGGTAATCTTTTTGTGGCAACTCAACATCACCATCTCTCAGGTATAGCCCACTAAAGCCAGAGGCTTGCTTCTCCCCAGCTTCTGTGCCAGGACTTAGTAAGGGGAAATGGTGGCAGTTTTCTACCCCCCCCCCATCTCCCTCCCCATTGCTCATGGGTGCTCTGTATGATTTGGATTTTGATCTCTGCTGACTTCCCCTGGACCCGTGGGGTCCCATTTTGGTTTCTTCCATTCTTTCTACACTAGGATCATCTGTTTTATGCCCTTTGAAAATCAGTTAAGTGTTGGGGAATTACTAATATCTTGCCATATATGCAAAGTAGTTTGCCACCCCAAGAGCCCAGCTTGCAGGGGCATATTCTTCCTGCAGAGGAAAATGCGTATAGTGGATTGGAGTGCTACTCCCAGTCCCAATACGAATGATTTTCCTGCACCTAGTAATAGGGAAGATACCACAGAGAGATAAGAACTGAGCAGTAAGAGGTGATTCCTTCCCCTTAGGCATGCACAATCATAGCTGTACTACTGAAAGAGAAAACTTTCATATCTAAAAGGTAGGTTTAAGTTTCTAAACTACAATTCTGCACAGGCATAAAGCCCATCAGGGTAATGAACAAAGACTACAAAGAAGTAACCATGTATGTCACTCTGTGCTCCTTAAACGAAGAAAGGGATAAAAACATGTAAGTAGGTACCTAGTATACCAATGCATGGCTTAACAGGGATTACTTACCAATGATGTTTTCCAATCCATCTAAAATTCCTTGTAGTTGTAATGAAAACTCCTTTCTGTTTGGAACTAGATACAGATCTGTTGAGAACACTGAAGAACTATAAAATGAAAACAATAAATTCCTTCCTCAGAAAATGTAAAATTCTAAAGCTTTCCTTCCTTACAAAACAGCTCCCTAATCTAAAATGGATATTTACCAATAGTGGATCACATAGGGCTGCATCAAACAAAAAAGACTGTGCAACAAAAATGCTAGCTTCATCCCCGGAGGAGTATAAGAAACGCAATAGTAATGAACAGTCTTTCCTGAGCTCAGCAAAATTAGATCTGGAAAGCTCTGCCTCTCCAAAATTTCATTCCTCCATCCCCGGATCCAATTCTTGTTGAGGCTTCAACCCTCCCTCACTAATGCCTTGAAAGTTGCAATGGCAGAAATGTACAATAATTCTATTTATTTACACTATTTCTAACTACCTTTCTCCCCAAAGACCCAAAATACTAGTCATAGGTGATAATGCAAGGACTTAAGACTTCCATCACTATCACTGAACATCAACCATACCACTAAGAGCTAGGGATGCTGCAAATTTTTCAGCAAACCAGCAGTAAAACTTACCCTGTTCAATATTCATAATCAGACTATATACCAATTGAGGATATGTTCAGATTGTATCAAGCAATTTAAACTACTACAAGTTTGCAGGTGCCTGTTGGACAGAAGCTGACACGCAGCTGACAGGTGATCAGCTGGGAATGGGATTCTGATCCACCACTGCCCTCAGACAAATAGCTGCAGTGCATAGAGAAATTGGAGACTAGAAATGATTGGCCTTAGATCACCCCATTGCAAAAATCAGACATGAAACTTTTTTACTTCCTTCCCCTCCAAACTGAGCAGAGAAAAAAGCAATACGTAAATGGAAGAGGAGAAAAATAATTTTTATTCTTTTCTCTGCAGCCCAAGCCAACAGCTTGGCAAGGTCAAAAGAGAAGCAATCTCCCCCCCTGCCCCCCCCACCTCTAAATTGAGAGCTTGGATAATGGGGAAAAGGAGCAATTTACTCCTTTTCTCTATGGTCAAAGCTGACAAGGTGGAGAGTATAGAAGGAAAATCAACTAATAACATTCAATTTATATATCACCCTTCAGGACAACTTAATGCCCACTCAGAGTGGTTTACAAAGTGCATAATTATTATCCTCATGACAATCATCCTGTGAGGTGTGTGAGACTGAGACCTCCAAGAAGCTGTGACTGATCGAGAATTACACTTCTTATGTTCCCAAGACAAGGTCTCCTGAAGTCAAAGAACCTTTATGACAAATAAAGCAATTATTTTTGCTGCATCCAACTAACATGGCTATCCTTCCAAAAATGTAAAGTGTTTCAAAAATGTAAAGTGTTTCAAAAATGTAAAGTGTTTCAACAAATTAGTATTTATCACTTTTGTAGTGCTATAACATTATTGGTAAAATAAAATTCTTAAGTTTATACGTACCCCCGATTGTAACTGAGCTCTTCATTGAAAGATGCAGCACCGGACTCTGGATCTACAACTGCGAAAAAAAGCAAAAACACTGAACAAGATGTCTCCTACAAGTTAACCACTCTCTGCATCGTAACATCTTTGTTTTATTTATTTATTTATATGATTTACAATCCACCTTTCTCACTGAGACTCAAAGATGATTATACAGTGCAATTCAGTATTGCAGCCCCCCTGCAATTCAGTATGATCAACAGCTGCGACTGTCAATAAACAATTCAGTATGTCTTGGAGTCATGAAGGCTGCATGTTTCCCTGAGTGCCAACATGCCCCCCCCCAGCAGTCAGTGATGTGGAGGACATGGGGGGGTAGGGGGAATCCTCATAGGGCAATCATCTCTACCATGACATGAATGCCCGCTTCCTGAGCCCCCACCCTTTTCAGCAGCACTGTCCCCAACCCCAAGGGAATAACCTCCGCAAGGGCGGCTTGCCTGACCATTCCGCTCCCACCTGCAGCAGCCTTGGGGCAAGCCTTCTTGCTTGGGGTGGATTCTGGTGACCCTCCCACTGATTCCTGGTTGGAAGAGGTGGTAGTCCTCTTTCCCCCTCGAGGCCGAGGACAGAGACCACAGGCTCGGGTGGTGCGTCTTCAAGTGCCTACTCAGGACCGTCGACAACAGGTGCTTCGGGTCATTGCCTCCGTGCACCAGGCCATCACAGGCATGGCACTGCACCACACGGGGTCATTCAGAAGGGCCAGAAAGTGCCTCCATATGGAGAGCTTGAAATGTGGCCCACTAACTGTTCCAGGGGAAGGAGGACGAAGAGTTATAGGCCACACTGCAGAGCTGATACTAGAAGACAAGAGTGAGGGGTGGACTGCAGGCAGGGACAGCACCGGGATTTTGGGATGGGGACAGGATGGATGTTTCATTGAACCCCAACCATTCCTCCACGGAACCCTGGTCTTCCTCCTCCTCCTCAAAAATTTAAGGAGATCCTCTTCCCCCAGTGGCAAGAGCTCTTCCACAGCCCCCACAGGTGAACCTTGGAGAACAGGAGGTTCTGCTGCCCCCTAGCCCTGCCCAGTACTGCTTCCCGTGAGGCAACCGGGGCAATCTTTGCACTTCCCCCCACGACCACCCTTGGCCCCCGCCCAAAGCCTCGTTATGCCAGCAAACAAGAATTAAGGAGGAATGAGAAAGAGAGAACACTGTGAGCCCTCAGCCGAGGTGCCCACTGAGCTTGGCCCCAGGGCCTGGCAGCATCCCTGGAACCAGAAGGATGGGGTAGAGCCCTAGCCCAGCACTCCCAGAAACCTAACCAGATTAGGCACTGATAGTAATCAGAGTGAGCCCTCAGCCGAGGTGCCCACAGAGCTTGGCCCCAGAGCCTGGCAGCAGTCCTGGAACCAGAGGAGATAGATCCCTATCCCACCACACACACACAAAAATTCAAGCTCCGATGCACTCTGTCTCTCTCCCAAAATGCTAGCAACAGCTCTCTCCCACTCCACTGCTTGCTGAAACTGAAATCCAGAGCTTGGAGCATGCTTCCTTTTATAACCAGAGGTCCCTTAGAGCAAAGCAGGAGGTCTGTGGTTGGCAGTCAGAACTGCCTAACAGGGTTTGCAGGGATGAGATTGGAGTGCCCATGGCTACAGAACACCCCCCCCTCCCTCAGCCCTGGTCTCTGCGCCCATGTAACCAATTTGGAGCTCCACACTTGGAAGAAAGACCTGCCTATCAAGCTAAGTTTGGCTTTGATTGGGGTTTCCAGGGCAACAGAAGGAGTGCAGACAGAGTTCAGGCAGTTCCTGCCTCCATTGCCAAGGGAATCGATTGAAGGTGCCTGGCTTCACGAACAGCGGACGAACGCAATGAACGAGGCTTGGGACGACCACTTGTTCATTTACAATGGCGTCTCACAAATGGCTTGTTCACGTGCTTGACACCAAGATACAGGCTATTTCTTCTCCAGGCCCAGGGGATGGACGAGGTTCATACTAGGAAGAACATCGCCACCACCATAAAGGCTGTCCACTGAGGGAGTGGATGGCCGGGGGGGGGGAGGGTTTGTTCGTGGCTTCATGGTGACGGACGTGGGAAGCAAAATGTTGGCAGCCCTGAAAGAGGCATCCCTCCCAGCCCTAGTGTGCATGGCGCACAAGCTACACCTGGTGATGAGGGATGTTCTCAGGCTAGGGAGCAAGCCGAGGGACAGCTGGAAGGAGGAAACGTTGTGGACGTGCAACCTGCTGGACAGCTGCCGGCGCATCGCTTCCCACTTCTCCCGTAGCATCAACTCTTCCCATGAGCTGCTCCAGAGGCAGGGGGAGGGGGTACCCCGAGCACCACCTCGATCGAGACCTGCCCACGTGCTGGAACTCCACCTACATGGTAAGTCATCTGGTGGAGCAGATGGTTTCTTAACTCATTAGCGAAACATCTCAGACTCCCTCCCTAGGATACCATCTTCCTATCTGAGTAAGAAGCCTTTTTGATTAATTCGGTTTTGTATTGTTTGCGGAAAACCAACAGCGTGGGAGCTCTCCTGACCTCCTCAGGCAGGCCATTCCATAGGGTAGGGGCCATCACAGAGAAAGCCTGTGTACAGGTGGCGGTTGATTTCATCCATGCACAGACTGGCACCTAAAAGAGACCCTGTTCGGATGAGCAAAGCTGCCATGGAGGGACATGGGGGGGAGGCAGTCTCGCTAAGGGTGTGAAGAGCTTTGTATGTAATAACCCATACCTTGAATTGAGCACAGTAACTGATAGGTAACCAACGGAGTGACTATAGGATGGGAGTAATGTTCATGCTCCTACTCTCTCCTGCTAACAGTCGAGCTGCAGCATTTTGCACCAATTAGAGCCTCCTAGTTAACTTAGATGGGAGACCAATGTATAGTGCATTACAATAGTCAAGTTTTGATGTTACCATAGCATGGATCCAGGTGGCCAGGTCAGCCGGGTTGAGATAAGAAGCCATCTTCCAGGCTAGAGTGAGACTATAGAAAGAATTTTTTGCAGCTGCCTTAACTTGTTTTTCTAGAAGTAGTGCTGGATCCAGTATAATCCCTAGACTCTTTAGTGAGTCTGCAAGGGTCAAACGAACTCCACCAAAAGTGAGGAATACAATATCTTTCAAGATCTCTGACTTCCCAACAAGCATCACTTCAGTCTTGTCTGGATTCAATTTCAATTTGTTATTTTTCAGCCATTTCACCAAGGCTGTCAGGCAGCAATCTAAGATTTGTACTGCAACCTGCAGGGACCTGGATAGTGAGATACAGAGTTGGGTGTTGTCTGCATATTGATGACATCCAACTCCATAGCTATGAATGAATTCCCCTAAAGATTTTACGTAGAGGTTGAATAACATAGGAGATAAGATTGCGCCCTGCGGAAATCCATAAGATAGTTCCCATTCTTGAGATAGCTGATCTCCATCAGCAACTCTTTGATTCCGTTCCATGAGAAATGATTTAAAACAGTATGAGCTTTCGTGAGTCACAGCTCACTTCTTCAGATACAGCTAGAATGTGAGTCCATCTGTTCTTATATCTTCGAGACCGGAGTGTTTTCAGATGCCGAATGACAATAGTGGATCAATGACAATAGCCAGTGAATGACAATAGCAGGTGTGATTGGATTAGACGGGCTATGCAGAGGGATAGTAGGTGTGGAGAAATAAGGAAGCCTAGGACTCAGTTCAATCCAGGTGGATGCATTGTCTTGAGCTTCATTATTATTCTGCAGTCTCTCTAACTGCTACTTTTAGGTCAGCAATTGAATGTCCTGGGAGGTTAAAATGTTTTTGAATGTTATGGTAGCAGTTGGGAGGGAAGAAATGGGTTTGGAAGTGATGTCATTGCATCAGGTGAAGAAGGATGCATGCAAGGATCTGCAGGTGAGTGCTGAGCCCCTACCCCTGCCCTCCTGCCAGTCAATTGCCAGACCTGGCAATCCTACTTGGGACTATTCGTGGGTGGGCACATCTAGGTAAAGCCAGAGTGGTGTCATGGTTTGAATGTCAGACTAGAATCTGAGGGAACCAGGGCCGATTCCAGACGACTAACCTGAAGGCGCTGCATGCCGCCATGTTCCGGATCGCGCCGGGAAAACGCGAAATATCGCATTTTCTCACGCGAGAAAACACGATATTTCGCGGTTTCCCCGTCGCGATCCGGAACATGGCGGCATGCAGCGCCTTCAGGTTAGTCATCTGGAATTGGCCCAGGTTCATATCTCTCTTCTGCCAGAGAAGCTTGCTGCGTAACCTTAGGCCAGCCACACACAGTCAGCCTAACCTAACTCACAAGTATAAAACAAAGGGGAGGAAAACAATTTGGGTCACCATTGGAGAGAAAAGCAGTGTAAAAATGAAGTAAATAATATATGTGGTTGTTCCCTTTAGTTACTTTTTAAATTCCTTTCCATTGCATTTCTGGATTTGCATAACTTAGATTTCATTGCATTTTTTTAAAAAACAATCACTATACCAAATAAATATTGGTTTAGTTCAAGTAAAGGTTTCTTTGTCCATTTCTTATATTTCCCCGAGTATTACTCCAGGATGGGAGATGCACATTTCTTATATTTCCCCAAGTATTACCCTAGGATGGGAGTAGCTGCCACACTTCTCCTTGGCTGATGACGTATCTCATGAGAACTTTTATGGATCTGATGCTGTATAACCTCAGCATTTGCCTTATTCTAAAATAGTCCCGTTAATCTTACCCAAAGTGTCACTTGTTTTCTGATTGCTGGATGTATACAACTTTTGTGTAATAGCACTTCTTTTATCATCACAGTCTAACATTCCATTCGGAGATGCTGGTAAGGTTTCTGAAACATGATAATCTGGGGTCATAAAAGATTCTGGATTATCCTCTTGATAACTTTCCCTACAACGATCCTTTTCAAAAGGAATCCTCAGGCACAAATTTACTTCAAACAGTGGTGAATAGTCTTCCTCTCTTTTCAGTTGTCTTCGCACATCTTCTAGCAACTAAATTAATATAAAAGATATAATTATATAAATATAATTTTTATAAAAATAATTAAATTTACAATTGAAATTGGCATTTTATTACATTTTTGTTATTCAGATAAAAATGGGAGAACAGAATCATTCAATGTTGCTACTTGCATAAAGTTAGTCATGAAAAACTGAAGTGATCCACTGTTTAAAATAGGAAAAGATCAATATAAATGTGTAGAGCAGAATGAAACATGGCATTAAGCCACACCTATGTTTACTCTCGGCAAATTAGTCAAACTCTTTATAGGATATCCTAGTTAAAGACAGATTTAAAAATAGCTGCCCTACTTAGAGAAAGCTATTCCATTCCACTGCATCACACGTTAAAACAGTTGACACTGAGCTAACTACATGGTGTAATTAAGTGAAGAAGGGAAACTATGAAGAATTAATGAAAATGATTTTGCAAACAATGGACCATTTAGAACAAGCTGGAATTTATTTCTTATTACTACACCTCTGTTTTAAAAGACGTCTGACATTTTTTGAGGTACGCTTTTCTTAATTTTATTGAAGCTTAAATATTAAAAATACCGTTGGCATACTAAACATTTTCAAATCATGTGGATCCACAGCAGTGTAAACAGAATCCCATTTTGCAACAAGGCTTTTCCCACCTCCCACTCCAATTGCAACTGACAATATCCTACTGGGCATACTCAATATTTCACTGTTCACAATACAGCTAAAGGAACTTTCTTGATTGTTTCATATGTGTGAGCTCCAAAAGACTTCTTACATGAACAGAATTCATTTCTGCTTGTAAATGAGCAGGATTTTTTTTCCTGTTTCATCTTCTAGTTCTGCGCCTATGGGCCAAAGCACTCTAAGTGGTCTCCTGATCCATGAAGCAGCATTTCAGGGAGCACAGGGTTGCTTGTGCCATGCTGGAACTGAATCATCCCAAAAGAATTCAATGGGGGGGAAATGGCAGCCCAATGCCTAAACATTAAAGGAGCCAGATCAAGATGGATAGCTGTGTTAGTCTTTCCGTAGCAGTAGAAAAAAGCAAGAGTCCAGTAGCACCTCTAAGACTAACAAAATTTGTAGTAAGTTATGAGCTTTCGTGAGCCACAGCTCACTTCTTCAGATACAGCTGGATTGTGAGTCCATCTGCCCTTATATCTTGGAGAGTGGAGTGGACAAAGGAGCTAGATAGCCTAGCTTGTTTGACTCTACCACCAGATCAAAGGATGCTGCAATATTCACATCCATCTACCCTTGAGATCTTTTAGTTATATATTATTGCTCTCCTTAGAGAGATGCACACCATCTGGCCTGTCGAAGCTGCCCTGCTTGTGATAAATGCCTGGGTGCTTAATTACTCCACAGGCTCATACTGCTTTGTTGACCTTCCTTCATTCACCATCAATACTTTTGCAGTTTGATGCATCTTGCCAATCATGCTTTTGCAGCAGCTCAGACCTGATAATCTGAATGCCCAGAAGCTTCTTCACACATCTGTCTCAGTCAGCCCATGACCTTAGGAGACCAGGAATGCACAGAGTAACTCAAACACAGTCATTGAAGAGCCAATCTACACATTATGGTGAGCACAGTTTCAACCAAATGGCCATGAATGCCATTTTAAAGGAGAATTTAGCTGTTTAAAAATTACCGTGAAGCTATCCCATGGAACAGCAACATCATGTGATTTTGCTCCTCCTTCCCCCAACATTTTCAAGGAACAAATAATTGATGAGTGCAGTTTTGGCACTGGAACGGAAAGGCAGCAAGATTGAATAGTGCTGCTGTACCACAGGGCACCCTTGCGGCAATTTTTAAACAACTAAATTCTCCTCTAAAATGGTGTCACTGGCCACAGGTTGAACCCATGCCCGCTTAACATAATTTGGCCATAAGATACCAATATTGAAGGCAAGAGAGAGTTCAGTACCACCTGTGTTGCAGTCCGTTCCCAAGTGCCAAGAGCTTGTCTAGAAGGCCATCTGATGTGGGGCAGGAGCCAGGTACCAAAGAACTGAACCCCTGCTCCTGAAAGCAAGACATGACATTTGAACCAACCCAAGGATTGGTGAAGTATGTTCTGGGGAGTGACAGCCTTATCCTTGGGGACCTAGAGGTAGACAACAACTGAGACAAGCTCTATACCTAGATATTCAGTTTAGCAATAGGACCTTTTGTACTTTCTTTGGCTAATGGGACACCTACTACCTGGGAAGACTGACAAAGGAATGGAAAAAACTGAGACACAAATTAGTGTCCTTCAGGCTTATGAGAAGGAATCATCAAGATAATGGGTGATGTGGCATTCCCCCAACTACTGAGGTACAGCCTGTTTGAGGAATGAACTAAAGGTTAAAAGTAGCATGTACTATTCAACATCCCATTGGCACAACTTTGTCAATATACTAATGCCCCTAAAGCCCAACAGGCAAAAATTATTAGGGTGAACAGGCAAGAAGTGACAGGCTCACTGTATGTCACATTTTGCCACCAGGGCACCACTGCCACAGGCCCTAATAAGAGCAACTAGCTGGTCAAAGGATGCGTACTTTACAGAACACAGCTCGGGATCAACTGAATTTTCAGCTGATAAGTTCCTGACATACAAGGACTACCACAGACCAGAGGAAAACCTTCCAACCCCATTCCCCAATGTCTCACAGCCAGAAACCAAAAGGCCTACCTTTTGGTGAAGCCATGGATGGAAGCACAGGATTATCAGTTAAGAGCAGCTGAGAGGCATAGCTGCCCAGCATCTACCTACTCATTCTCTTCTCCAGCTCAGGCTCAGGGGTTGTTCCTTTCTAATGGCAGTTAGCTGAATTTTCTTTTTAAAAGAAATCCTGAAGTCATGCCATGATCTGCTTTTGTAAGTATGAGAGCAAGATTCAAGTCCAATAGTAGAAAGTATGTTCTGTTTCAGAACCAGCATTCCTTAAGGTATGGAACCTGCTATTCAAGAAACCTAAAGCTCTTAAAGTTCTTAGTTGCAATATTTGGAATTGGTTTGGATCCCGGCCATAATACACACCTTTATGCACCAATTAATAGTTAAATTCAACTTTTCATAGGAATTGTAAAATATTTTCTTTTGGAACTTAATTTACCTTATCTATGTCTCTGACAGTGACAATTTCACATTGTGTTTCAAGTTCCTTTAAATGGCATAAGGGTTCTTGACGTTTTTCTACAGAAGACTGTTGAAATATCCTCTGATGCCTGCTTTGTATATGAGATGAAGAAAGTGCTCGCTCTATTGTTGTCCTATACAACCTAGATGTGAAAAAATTCCAGATTGTATTTCTGATTTAGGCCAATATGAGCATGTGTGTAGATAAATACACACACCAACCAACCAAGTGGTTCCCAATAAATTTTAGTAATTATTTTAATAATTAAATAATTAAACCATAATTTCACTACACAACAATCAAAAGCAGCAGCACAGATATGAGCAACTTAAAAAGGTCCACATAGTCCCTCAAATTGAGATTTTTTTACTCAGAGGTAAAGCAGTCTTAGACTATCCTAAGAAGCAGAGCAAGAGGTACAGAAGAAAATCAGGGGGGAGTAATTTTCACAACTTCAGGGTAGCTATCAAGAAGGTCCTGTTCCTAGTGAATGACAACTTTGTTTCCACCTGAGCCAGGCTTCAATGGGAAATTGTAATGGAGTAGAAATTCCTTTAAGCACTCCTTGATCCAAACTATTTAAAGTTTTAAAGGTCAACCCCTTGAATTTGCCAGGGGCAGACTGGAAGGCCAAAACAAACTGGTAGCCCTCACTCTGTACAGCACAGGCAAGAGCCTCATGCAAGTTGAGGTTTATTGGTTTATGCACACCCACCTCACTGGGTGCAGCCATGGTTCACAGCTGCCGTGCATCAGGTAGAGGCCTCTGGCTCACAGTGATAGCAATGACAGCTCCCACTTCACTTGCACCAGCTTCACATAAGGCAGGGGCTGCCAGTTTGTGGTGGTTCCTGCCTTTTTTCATGGGGCAGCCATGCATAAGGTGAGTCATGCCTCATGGGGCCCTTGGGGACAGTGCTTAGGTCATCAACCTATTGGAGCAGAGTTGTTTTCTATTGCCCCAGAAGGTCAGATCAGAAACAATGAGTTAATATAAATAAAAAGAGTTTTTGGCTAAACTTTAGGAAGAACTTTCTGATGGTAAAAGTGGTTCCTCAGTGGAACAGGCTTCTTAAGGAGGTGGTGAGCTCTCCTTCTCTGGAGTGTTTTTAACAGAGGCTGGATGGCAATTTGTCAGTAATGCTGATTCTATTACTCAGTATGAACTTACGCAGATCATAAAAGAGAGAGCAGGAAGGGATGAAACAGTTATCAGATCTCATGATTCTTTCTTATGTGTCCAGGGTAATGCTGATTGCCACTTTGGGGTCAGAAAGGAATTTTCCTCTAAGCCAGATTGGCCAGGAATCCTAGAGGTTTTTTGGCCTTCCTTTTGGCATTGTGCAGGGGTCACTGGGGGAGTGGGGAAGGAGAATAGCTGAGGATTTCCTGTATTGTACAGGGGGTGGACTAGATGACCCTTGAGACCCCTTCCAACTCCATGGTTCTATGACAAATTCCATGGATGACAGAAGAGAACAATGGGAAACTTCAATTATATATTTAATACATTTTTGTCCTGCCTTTTTCCAAATGAGCTCAGGGATGCATACACAGACTTACTCTACAGTTAATTATCTTTAAAACTGTGTAAAACAATACTTGATTAGTTCTTGCTATTTTTTAAATTTCAGTTAGTGGAATGCTTATTATAGTCACTCCTTTCACTCATATTTCACCAAAAATTTGCTCCTAGAAATTATTTTAATAATAAAAAAGGAGTCAATGTTTAATACTAAGTAAGTCTGGCCCTGATCTTGATGGCCCAGGCTAGCCCAATCTCATCAGATCTTGACAGCTAAGTAGGGTTGGCCCTGTTTAGCACTTGGATAGGAGACCACCAATGAAGACCAGGGTGGCAATGCAGAGACAGATAATGGTATACCACCTCTATTAGTCTCTTGTCTTGAAAATCTCATGGGGTTGCCATAAGTCAGCTGCAAGTTTAAAGCAGTTTTCACCACCACCAAATAAAACTGAGTAGAGAATGTTGAAAATAATAAAATGAAAAATGTTTTAACCACACAAGTAACCTTGTAAGATCTTCATTCCTCTTTTCTTCTGGAGTGGTCACTATGTTAGAACCTTTAAATATCTCCAAAAGGAGATCTACAGCATTGTATACAAGTTTCCGGAGTAGTTCTTGAAAAATCCTGTCTATAAGCTGAAGAAACCTAGAAAATTGATCCATTACATGTCGCCATTCAGCTATCTCAAAATATTTTGGTTTCTCTGTGGCATCATCTTGGGTAAAATGAAAAAGCCTTTCCACTCCCTTCAATTCTGCCACCTACAGCATTTTGCAAGAATAAATTTGAGAAATGAATCAATGTATATCTGAATATCCTTTCATCAGATAAAACATTTTGCTATGCTTATTCTTCACTAATAGAATGTCTTTCATTGAAAGAATTTTCTTATGGGAAAGCATTTTTACAGTCATGGCAAAAATAATAATATTGAGATAATATATTCACATGTATGGTTACAAGTCAAACATTTATATTCCAAGATTCTTTAAGACTGTAAATATCATGTCTGTATTCTAGAATAAAAGGTTCTTATTCGAAAGAAATTACCTCATTTAGTTTCTTTATTTATTCTTCCCATCTCATTTTAAAAGCAATTTCAATGAAATGCACATTGGAAAACATAAAGGAACTAATAATGGCTTGGAGCCTACAGCTGATAAGTGAAAAGAGCTCAATCAGGAGGAGAATCTCAACATTTCAGTTCTCCCAGCAGTTTCCCGTTTACTTTCAAGAGCTTGGCTAAAGATCAGGGAAGCACTGCAGACAAAATGTACCACAACACAAGAAGATGCAGTGAGGAGGAAGAGGTAGATAATTTTTCTCATCCCTGAGCTTGTGGAGCAAGCCTTGAACCAAGCTTTCTCCATCAGCAGAAACATGAGATCAATTTGTCAGATTGCCTCTTTTCACTGCAATATGCTTACAAAAGTCTCCCCAATCCTTAGCAGAAGGTTTCTAGGGTACATCAGAGGGAGATAGGGTGAGGGGAAGATGGAGAAGATTCTTTGCCTCCAGCTCTTTTAGTTTACAAAACCACAGAATTCAACCAACAAAATTAAAGCTAAAAAATATAAAGTAAAAATAAAGGTATGAAAATAATTACCTTTAGGAATGTGCTTTGAATTGCTTTAATTACTTTCTCTTTAAATTCCTGGAGCTGAATGAGTGCTTGTTTACTTTGTTGATACTGTTTCTCACAAAATTCATCCAAAGTATATGTGTGACTTGTGTCTACCTAAGAAAACGGAAGGAAAAAATACTACAGATAATTTTTTTCCTGAAAATTATATGTTTCTGTATCCAATTGAACCACCATGTTTACATAAGCAGTCAAATAACAACAATGGCATGAGAAACTCAGTTTGAATAGCCCGGAGCCCACCTTCCCAAAGCCCTGTGTCCTGAGGAGAAGGGAAAAAAGAAGCCCAAGGCAAAAAAGTTCACACCATCAGCTTCTGAAGAGACTAGCAATGATATGAGCCAATTTCTGCCATTTGTTATGTTATTGCTTTGCCTTTTCATATTTTAAAGTGCAATCCACCTTGAGTGTTTTGACACAAAAGGTATATAAACTAACTAAATAAACATCTGCACTTGAGTAGATAAACAGGTTCCAACTTTGACACAGAAGAAATTGACAACATAAGAAAACACTAACATAACACTTTATTTTCAGCTTTCTGTTCAACTGTACGCTTTTCTAACTAAAATATATAATAATCTAATATGCTTTCCCACACAGTATCAAAGGCACGATACCATACTTATTTATTAGAAACACTTATATCCTGCCCTCAAATTTGAAACTCAGGGTAGCTTACAACAATACTGCAACTGTTAAAAAGACATAAAAATAATTGGCAACAGCACTAAAAATAATAACATAATAATTATAAGGGGAGAACATTAAAATAATTAAAAAGACTATCTAACAGGAACATTAAAAACTGGTAATGGAAAAAACTCCAAGGCTACTACTAAAGGGCACACGGAAATTGTAATCATAACATAAGGCAACATAATATCCGCCTTACCACAGCCTGGGCTCGTATTTGGTCAGGTACCGCCTGTCATTGGTTACTTTGTAATGGGCAGGAGCTGGAGATGGACCCATGGTGAATGCCTGAGCCACTCGTCTGCCTCCTGTTGCCTCTGGGCCTCAGGAGCATGAGGCTAAAATTGGAGGAAACTGTTTCTTTTCCTCAGTATGATTGCCTAGGGACTACATCGCAGGTTTCATTGGTGCACTCCTTTTGCATCAACAATGCAGGTTATACCACTGGAGCACCTTCAAGAAACAACCAATCTCCACTGCATCCCCAGGAATACACCTTCTCACAACAGCACAGTGGATATGTCAGTGGGACTTTGTTAGGGGGTTGTGACAGAGGAGTGCCAGCAACCGGCTGCTTATGCTGCCATGCCAATGTGCTACCCCAGCATAACTACAAATATAACAGTGTACTTCATAGTCAGCTTCCTGATCTTTTTCAGCATTCCCCTCAGCATTGCTCTGTAAGGCACTTTGAACTGGGCCCAGAAGTTAATCATAGTAGAACGAATCACCGCAACAACATACACAGAAGCTGTGTTGTGAAACAATACTGAATCAGGAAATCCAGGAGTTCTAAACCATATGCTGAATTTCAGTGGCCTGAACCAGAAACCAGAACCCAAAGAATGGCTGGATCAAATTATTTAAAGGTCTGACTGTCTAGATGCTCACACTTATAGCTCCTAACAATTTCATCATTTAGCTCAATGATATGCAACATGGCACCCAGGATTGACATCTATGTGCTCTTGATATCTACTTGTTTCTTGAACACTGGGGATACAATCCAGATGCACTGAATGGGACAGAAAAAAACTAGGAATCTTTCAGTGGTTCTGTACCAGCTGACTGGGCAAACAAGTCACAGCTAGGGGTGTGCAAGGAAAAAAATTTCGGCATTCTTGTTTCGGCTTTAGCCGAAACAAGAATCTCTTTCGGATAAAGCCGAAAGCCGAAACAGCTAGCCGTTTCGGCTTTCGGCTTTCAGCTTTGTTTCTGCTTTCTTTCAGCTTTTTTCAATGGGAAAATGCCTCCGTATTCCCGGACGCCTGGAGGAGGCATTTTCCCACCGAATCAGCCCAAAATTGGTGGAGACCTTCCTCTAACCCCTCTCTAACATCCCCCCAAGTTTCAGACCGATTGGACTTCGGGGGGCCATGTTATGGCCCCCCAAAGCAGGTCCCCCTATCCTCCCATAAGAAAGCGAAGGGTGAGCATATTGTTAGCATGCTGCTGCTCATCTTTCTTCATTATTTCCTATGGGGAAAAATGAAGAGGCAGGCTTCCTTTGCCAGGGGTGGCATTTTGCATGCAAAATGCCCCCCAACCCTCTGGGGCCCTTCTCCCACCCTTCCTCCCACCCCCCACCAAGGCTCAGCCTGCTCCCACTTGGGGGGGGCATTTCATGGCCTCCCCAAGTAGGTGCTCTGTTCTCTACCACTGACAGCTGGGGGAGGCTTGTCTTGCCAGGGGTGGCATTTTGCATGCAAAATGCCCCCCAACCCTCAGGGGCCCTTCTCCCACCTCTACTCCCACCCCCCACCAAGGCTCAGCCTGCTCCCACTCGGGGGGGGGATTTCATGGCCTCCCCAAGTAGGTGCTCTCAGCCCCCAAAGTCCACCCCTTACAGCCCCACACAAACCCAATTCCCCCCCAGCTGCCACACACAGACCCAAATCCCCACATTAGCCCCTCACAGACCCAAATCCCCACGTTAGCCCCTCACAGACCTAAATCCACCCCCAGCAGCCCCACACCCATAACCTCAGGAACAGGCTGGCAAAGGCCAGCCTTCTCCCTTTGTTCCCTATGCTGGGAACTTCTAAACTCTCTTTCCCTGGGCAATTCTGCACAGCCCAGGGGTGCCACAATGGTGGGCACACTTCTGAGTGCCAGCTGGTCCCTGTGAAAGAGCACCTGAACCACAGACACCCTCCCTCAAATTCCCCCACCACCTACAGAGATGGCTGGTCAGCCAGCCCCATTGTTCCCTATGATGGGAACCAACTGCACAACAAAGAATAAAACATGAACAACACAAAATAAAGTTTTTTAAAAATTATTTTCTCCCTTAACACCAGAGAATCACAAAGCACAATTCCTGTCAAAAACACTTTATTTCTTGAACAGCTTTAGGTTACACAGCAGGGGGGCACACCAAAGGGCATGGCAGCAGTATCTTACACAAAAATAACACAACTCACTTAACATCAGAGAATCACAAAAGCACAATTCCTTTCAAAAACACTTTATTTCTTGAACAGCTTTAGGTTACACAGTAGGAGGGCACAACAGGGCATGATAGCAGTGTACTACACAAAATAATACAACCCACTTCACCGTCTTTGACAGCAATTGTGTTTGGGTGATTCTCTGATGTGAAGTGAGTTGTGTTATTTTTGTGTAGTACACTGCTTTCATGCCCTGTTGGGCCTTCCTACTATGTAACCTAAAGCAGTTAAAGAAATAAAGTGCTTTTGACAGCAATTTTTTGGGGTGATTCTTTAATGTGAAGTGAGTTGTGTTATTTTTCTGTGTGGGGGACTGCTGGTGTAATGTCATAATGCTTTGCTACTTGTACTTTGAAAGGGAGAAAATAATTTTTAAAAAACTTTATTTTGTGTTGTTCGTGTTTTATTCTTTGTTGTGCAGTTGGTTCCCATCATAGGGAACAATGGGGCTGGCTGACCAGCCATCTCTGTAGGTGGTGGGGGAACTTGAGGAAGGGTGTCTGTGGTTCAGGTGCTCTTTCACAGGGACCAGCTGGCACTCAGAAGTGTGCCCACCATTGTGGCACCCCTGGGCTGTGCAGAATTGGCCAGGGAAAGAGAATTTAGAAGTTCCCAGCATAGGGAACAAAGGGAGAAGGCTGGCCTTTGCCAGCCTGTTCCTGGGGTTATGGGTGTGGGGCTGCTGGGGGTGGATTTGGGTCTGTGAGGGGCTAATGTGGGGATTTGGGTCTGTGTGTGGCAGCTGGGGGGGAATTGGGTTTGTGTGGGGCTGTAGGGGGTGGACTTTGGGGCTGAGAGCACCTACTTGGGGAGGCCATGAAATCCCCCCCCCCGAGTGGGAGCAGGCTGAGCCTTGGTGGGGGGTGGGAGTAGAGGTGGGAGAAGGGCCCCTGAGGGTTGGGGGGCATTTTGCATGCAAAATGCCACCCCTGGCAAGACAAGCCTCCCCCAGCTGTCAGTGGTAGAGAACAGAGCACCTACTTGGGGAGGCCATGAAATGCCCCCCCAAGTGGGAGCAGGCTGAGCCTTGGTGGGGGGTGGGAGGAAGGGTGGGAGAAGGGTTGGGGGGCATTTTGCATGCAAAATGCCACCCCTGGCAAAGGAAGCCTGCCTCTTCGTTTTTCCCCATAGGAAATAATGAAGAAAGATGAGCAGCAGCATGCTAACAATATGCTCACCCTTCGCTTTCTTATGGGAGGATGGGGGACCTGCTTTGGGGGGGCCATAACATGGCCCCCCGAAGTCCAATCGGTCTGAAACTTGGGGGGTTGTTAGAGAGGGGTTAGAGGAAGGTCCCCACCAATTATGGGCTGATTTGGTGGGAAAATGCCTCCACCAGGCGTCCGGGAAGACGGAGGCATTTTCCCATTGAAAAAGCCGAAAGAAAGCCGAAAGAAAGCCGAAAGAAGCCGAAACGTTTCGGCTTTTTTTCTTTCGGCTAACCCGAATGAAGCCAAAACACTTTTGTTTCGGCTTTCTTTCGGCATTCAGAAAGCCGAAACGCACATCCCTAGTCACAGCCACACACTTTTGTCATAGATTTTCCCCTTTCTTTAGAAAGTGAAACTAAACAATGCCTCTTACAAAAAGCAAAGAGCCATTTCCAGCATTCCTCCACCTCCTTAAAGCAGGAGGTACAGCTCTGGATGTGGCCATATTTGTTATTGCAGGGAGCACACTTTCAAAAATAGTTGCCTGCATTATCTGAGGATAGTTGCGTTAGAACCCCTCTCAGCATTCTGCAACTGGTCCAACCCAGTGGTAGACATTTTCTGATTCTCTTGTGGGATGGAATCCACTACCCTTTCTCAAAATTCCAGAAGAATCCACAGGCTTTGCATGGTGAGGGGACCCCCGATTGAGCAAATAATACTTTAAGAAATGCAAACAGCACATTGATAAATTCAAGTAATACTACATTTTATTGTTATTTCTGGCTTCCAGTGTAATGTTATAATAATATATATTTTGACATTAATTTTATAGTTAAAGATTGAGATTTTTTCCTATCCTTTTCCAATACTGTTAAATGTTTTTCTCACCTTTATCAAATGAATAGCTTTCACTTCAACAGATTTATAAGTTCTGATGTTAGCTGCATCATTGCACAATGCTTGGATATAAAGCAAGCATCTTTGAAATGTCTCATCAGCAAAAAATAGCTGTTCATACATCACTATTCTGGAAACGAAAAACAAGCAGTTCTAACTAAGCTTACAATTAACAGAAATCTTTACTTCACAGTAATTCATTTTAAGACACAATCCCACTGACTTCAGGACCACAAGTATCACATCTCAAGATCATGGCATTATCTTTAATCATCATGATCTGAACTTTAAACATTTGGCTTGAGTTCTTCAGCCATTTCCTGTGCAATGAAACAGTTCCCAAGGACTCTAAAAGTCTTCTCATGATGTGCCATAAAAGGAACTATAATGTAGAATGGAATTAAACAATCCAACTGAAACGCAAACATTAACCTTACTGCAGCCACAATACATACTTGTGTGTACCAAAACAAGGCTAATAATGACTGCTTTGCTGAACTACACAGCTCAAGTTAGATTTATAGCAAGTACATTGTAATGTATAGATCCCTCCTCCTTGTGATAACCTGTATCTTTAAATGTCATGTGAGATTGCAGTAGGATATGCATTTAAATTATAGTGCTATATACCTGCTGTAAGAGAGCTGCTACCAGTGTTCTGATGAAGCAGGAGATTGAGGTCCATTTAAGTGCTGTTGAGCTGGGGGTTCCTATTATTTAATTATACTTGTAAAATTCCTGGTAAGCTTCCATTTTAATGAGTATGGTTGTAATGAACCTTCATATTAGAGTATTTAAAGTTTATACTTCAGGAAGCTATCATGTGTTTGAAAAGGATTGTTGTTAGTGATTCTAATAAACTTTGTTTGAAGGTAGATTGTGTTTCAGTTGGATTATTTAATTCCATTCTACATTAGTTCTTTTTATGGCACATCATGAGAAGTCCTATCTGATGAAGAAAGACAAAATGAGAAGAAGCCCCCAGAGTACTCTTTATGTCTATGCTTTCAGACTCTGTGCATAACGTTGGATAATTGTTGTTTATATGAACGAATTAATGGATTAATTATATGTATTATTGTTTGTTGTTCTTACTGACCTTGGCTGTTAACAGATTACAACATCATTTTTGTGGACTAAAAAAATCGGTGCAGTGAATATTTTGCAAAACAACTATTATAAGGCTATATTGATATACACATGAAAATACAGACCATCATCGAATTTGTACCCAGTGGCACCTCTAATTGTAACAGTTTGCAATAGAACATGATACATTCAAAATGCTCTACTCCCAAGCTCCAGAAGAATTTTTCAAGGAGGGAACCTAAACTGTATGGAGACTAACCTACTAAGCTGCTTTGAAGACTTATTTTTACAAGATTGTGGGGGTTTTTTCCTCATGCAAAGGTGGCAGACATAAACTAAAAATGTAAAATGGCAGATAAATAGATAAGACTAGACATTATTATTTTTTGAACTATTAAATTTCACAAAACTGAAGACAATACAATTGTGGTCCCCTGTACTATCACCAGACTCAGAAGCATCCTTGTATAGAGCTCCACTGGTTTGAAGGGAGTCATGGCTGTTTCCACAGCCTTGTCCAAATTTGGTGGATACTTTTCAGTTTGTGCAACTTGAGGAATGGGAGTCCTGGAATAGTGCAACTGATGATCTGCATATCTGATCCTTTCCCGTCCTGGGTTAAGTCTGGTCATACAAATGGGCTTTTTCCTCCTCCTTTCCACTACATCCTTTTTACACTCCCCAAAGGCCTCTGCTGTAGGTTTAGAGCTGGCTAAAATGATGTAGAATACAACAGGCAGGGCCAAGGATGGAGGTGGGAATTAGGAAAGAACAGGGGAACCCCCCCCCCCAGTGCAAACTAAAATGCTTTTGGCTCACACAAGAAGCCAATTAGGTTCCCAGTCATAACATTTATCCTTGCACTCACTTGCTCTTCAGTATTTTTGTTCTCTTAACATTGGTTTTCCATTGAATGAAGTATTTCTTCTTTCTGGATTTTTTTCACAAAGATAGAAACAAACATGGAAGATCATTCAATCACTGATTATTCAACCACAATTTTTCATATACAGGAACAATGAAGATACTTTACAGTTAGTTGGTGTCCAGAACCCATGATGCGGCCTGGACGACCTACCGCTCCCCCCCACCCATGCCCTGGCAGCATCCACCTGGAATCCAACAACCTCCATGGCAGGGGCAACGTTGAATCCCGCTGGGGCCCTCACAGCCCAGAAAGCTGGCCCAGTGGCCGCTAGTGGAAGGGGGCCAGCAGAGAAACCAGCAGGAAGACTAGGTGGCCGCTGAGGAAGCCAAGCCCAGCAGCCTGAGGGAAGCCCTGCCAGAGGTCTCAGCGGGGCTGATGCTCTGCTGCACAGAGCGGACATCATCCTGACTGACCTCCTGCCCCTCACCAGGGCATCATCGGGCTGGCAGCACCTGGCCATGGCCCCATTGACCACACTCCTAGAGGCCAGGCCAATGCCCAATATTGTCTAGAAAGTTGCAGACACTTTTGGCCCATGGCAAGCCATGGCTGGTGAGAGCCTGGGCCTGCGTGAAGCCCACGCTGATATGATATATACGTCATGAATTGTTGTGGGCTTAGCTATAACCTTTGAGGAAAGTCTGTCTGAAACAAGCGTGCAAGCTGGCCCCGTCAGGTAAACAAAGCTGCCCTACATTCCAGTGATTGTGTCAATTAGAAGCCTAATATGCCTTTTGCTTTCACCTGTACCATCTATTTCTACACTAAAAAGCTGTATTGAATTTGGACAAGCTAGTGTGTACTGCTCAGAAGCAAGACTGTGGCATGTGACTATCTGTAAACTGGTTAAACATTGTTTGTTATGACTTCTGTTTTTGGCAGGGCTGCAGTTTGTTAATGTTAACTGAGCCAGAAGTATTGACTATGCAACCTTGAATACTTGAGTACTGTAATAATTGTATACTCTTGCATTTACTAAGACTTTATAATATAGTATATTTATAATGTACTAAGACTTTATATTTTGATGTAAGAATGTTTCTTACATGGTATTTATTTAAGTATTAATGAGTTGTGTAGTTAGTTTGTCACAGTTCACCTGTTGTTCTAGTCTTTCCTGTGATTCTCTTTCAGGTTTGCCCTCTCCTCCTAAGCCTGGTATCTCACTCTCTGGGTATTGTTGCCACCAATAAGTCAATGGCTGAGGGGAATTCTCCACCTATAGATTTGCACATAGGCTCCTCGCCGTTTAAAGGCTCTGTTCAGCAGTCACATCTCTTCCCCTCTCTAGTTGCTGAGCAGACCAATACACCTAGATAGATGCTCTAAGGGAGTAGGGTTAACTGCTATTTCTCCTTTCTCTTCCCTTTCAGTTCACATGGATCAAACAGGGGCTTTCATATGGCTCACACTGGCCAGACTGACCACATTAGGAATAAAAGGAAATTTATCAAAATGCATCCTTTGCAAACATAATGGACAGAGCAAATGTGAAAAAATTGCAGTCCTTAACTGTAACTCTGCAGATATCCCTACCAATAGCAAATAAGAATAGATTGTTTAATTCTTTAAGTTGCAAGCATTTAGGAATCATCCACTATCTTAATTCAGCACTGTTGTTTCCGCCTTTTTGATTTCAGCTCCATGTGGTCACAGCTGCCAAGAGTTCAGCTGTAAGAATGGCTTGCAGTAAAATGGAGGCCCCCTTCTTGGATACACATCTTAACGCGGTGAGGGGGTTTGAGTGCATCAGTGAATGACTACCAAGGAATTACACAATTTTAAAGTTGACAATGTGGAAACTGAAGTTGTTCACGATTTTCTATTCCTTGGCTCAATCATCAACCAACAGGGGGGCTGCAATGAAGAGATCAGAAGAAGATTGAGACTTGGAAGAGCAGCTGTGAGGGAGCTAAATAAGATCCATAAAGATGTCTCTCTGAGAACCAAGATCAAGATAATCCAAACTATGGTATTCCCCATTGCCATGTATGGATGTGAAAGTAAAGAAAACTGACAGGAAGAAAATTGATTTGAAATGTGGTGCTGGAGGAGAGTTTTGCAGATACCATGGACAGCCAAAAAGACAAATAAGTGGGTACTAGATCAAATCAAGCCTGAATTCTCCTTAGAAGCTAAAATGACAAAACTAAAACTATCGTACTTTGGTCACATCATGAGAAGACAAGATTCTCTGGTAAAGTCAATAATGCTAGGAAAAGTGGAAGGCAGCAGGAAAAGAGGAAGACCTAAAACGAGATGGCTTGACTCAATAAAAGAAGCCACATCCTCTAGTTTGTAGGATCTGAGCAAGTCTGTTAAAAGATAGAACATTCTGGAGGTCTTTCATTCATAGGGTCGCCATAGGTTGGAGATGACTTGACAACACATAACACACACCACACACAAAATGGAGCCCTGAAGGCCAGACTACAGATTCCATCCCGACCTCTAAAGGTGTCCAACAAGGTTCTCTTTTATCCCCTTATTTATTCAATATTTACATCAATGATATCATTAAAGCAGTTTCAGGACCTACCCACCATGCACCTATCCTCAACAATCAAGATCTTTCAATGCTAATTTATGCTGATGACACTGCTCTAATATCTCGCACATCTATAGGATTGAAATGCATGCTGCCTAGCTTTAATTCCTACTGTGCTGATGAAGGCTTAACTACAAATGCTGAGAAATCCAAAGTGCAAGAGGATGCCGCCTGAAGGAAAAAGACTGGAGGATGGTAGATACCAACATTAAACAAATAACATTTAGATATTTAGGAATTACATTCTCCCTAGATCTATTGTGGAATAATCAGTTTCAATCCATCTCCTACAAGATAACACCGTATTTAAATGCCTTGACACATTTCTTTCACACAGAAGGAGGGAAATATTATCCAGCGGCTATAAAGACCCTTTGGGGTAAAATTAATCAAATGATACTTTATGGGGCCGGAGTGTGGGTCAAAGGTATATCTGAGACTATTGATTCATTTTTATTAAAATTCCTGAGAAAAATAATCAGGTTACCAAAGTGCATATCCAGTACAGCTATTCGCCAAGAATGTGCAATCTCTTCATTAGAATCACTAGCTTGGCTGGATGCATTTAGACTTCAAATCAAGATCCTTTTTAATTACGGATCTAAACTCCTTTTTAGATTAAGAGAAGATCCCTTCCAGAGTAAATGGAAGAGACTGGTTGATCAGAGACTGGAACATGTTACCAGAACTGCTTTTTATAATGGGGAAATTAGCTTAGCAGCTTGGAACTAAAATTAGCGCGGATCTAACCAATGTTTACGGAGGTCCCGATTCCAGACACTCTGGTGACAAAGAGGCAGACTACAAATAGGTTCAATAAACACGTGTATTTACGAATAGTGTGGCGTAAGCCTGAACTTGCACATACATACAAGAGAACACACAAGGACTAGGAAATACAGAGTAGGAAATGTAGAGACGGTCGCATTTGCAGGTACCCAACGATGATAAGGGAAATACTCACAATCCTGAAACGGAGCAGAGACACGACAGTGAGGTGGTCCAATGCCAGCAATGGATCCACGGACAGACAGCAAGGGGGTCTGGGTAGGAATGGCGAACGCGCCTGGCTGGGAACAGGATAGAATGGCACGAGCACCATGCGGTCTGAGAGACCAGCTTAAATACCCCAAAACGTACCCTGGTGCTGGTGCTGTACTTGGTGGTTCTCAAAGATTAAAACAAAGGCTCTGATGGGTTACTGAATGGCTTGGATGGGCCACTTTGGTAATCTGATTGTGATAAGTGACACCTCAGGAAGAGGGGACAAAAGAGGGAGGGGGAAATCCGAGTGGGCTGAATGGATGTTCCAGCGGACAGGGCTTGCCCTGATGTCATCAGCTCTGGAATGCGGAGGTTTCTTTGAGATGCATTCTCTAAGTGCTTGGGATGGTCGGCACTTAGCTTCTTCTCCGGGGCGGCTCCTAAGATATGCAGAGCGGGGCAAGGTACTCTCGCTGTGGATGTGGTGTGTCCGCTTCGCCGAAATGGCTTCTCAAAGCAGTCTTTTCCTCTTGGTCTTCTGGCTGCCTAAGAACATGGTCACCGGTTGGGCATGGCAGGGGCTGGTTAGCAGGTTGCCCAGTAGCGAGGGCAAGCTCGGGAATCGGCCCGCGGGAGGCTCCAGGCGGGAACTGACCAGGGAGCGCCTAGCCAGGCTCGCTGGAGGCTTCCCGGCAGGCGACCAGCTGCTAGCAGCGGCTTGGGCCCAGATGAGGCAGGCTTCCATGGAGGCAAGGGGACCAGCACGGCGCCGTCCGTGGCAGATGGCAAGGCAGGCACGGGGCACACTTGTAACAAAGTCCAAACACACACACTGGGAGGTTCAGATAGGTCTAGGCAGGGCTGCCCAGGAAGAGAGTCCTTTGTGCAGTTATCCAGGCATGGTGTCAGGAAACTAACACAGTCTATTGCAGCAGCAAGGTAATTAACAAGCAGGCAGGAAACTGACACGTGTATTAGAGCACACACGTGCAGGGCAATCTTGGTGAAGCAGTAAAGCAGCAATGCAGGAAACTTTAACACAGTCCATGGCAGGCCTTAAAGCAGGAGAGGGGGCCCGCTTGGCAACAAACAATTAGGCTTTACTCCAATTTTACTATTTTCTGAAGGAAGTGAGAAAACCGCATTTCCAAAGGGTCAAAAAGCAGTTATTGCTGCTAGATTTCAGAAGCACAAATCAATGCGCAAGATGGGTCTGTTTCCTTGCCTACAATGGACTCAAACCTCCAGATACTTTACCAGCATATTTTAAAAGTCTATGATGATACCTCGATACAAAGATATTTTCTTGGCTGCTAGACTGAACACTCTATTAACTCCAGAAATGAAAGTTCACTTTTTGAGAATTCCCTTTTCAGAATGTTTCCGTATGTCAGGCGGGAGGGCGCCCCCTGGCGACGGCAGTGGTGGCGGGTCGGGGCAGGGCGCCTGCAACGGGTCCGTGCTGGGCCTCTGACCAGCCGGGCAGGCAGCCTGGCCAGCGTGCGCCGGAGACCCCTGCGGAGGGCGCCTCCCCTTAGGCCTCAGAAAGGGCGGCCGCCGTCTGAACTGGCAAGCCAGTCAGCAATTCATAGAATCATAGAGTTGGAAGGGGCCATACAGACCATCTAGTCCAACCCCCTGCCCAGTGCAGGATCAGCCTAAAGCATCTCTGACAAGTGTTCTTCCAGCCTCTTCTTGAAAACTGCCAGTGAGGGGGAGCTCACCACCTCCCTAGGCAGCTGATTCCACTTTTGAACTACTCTGACAGTGAAAAAGTTTTTCCTAATATCCAGTTGGTACCTTTGTGCCCATTGCTTCGCGTCCTACCCTCTGCTGCCAACTGGAACAGCTCCCTGCCCTCCTCCAAATGACAGCCTTTCAAATATTTAAAGAGAGCAAGCATGTCCCCCCTCAACCTCCTCTTCTCCAAACTAAACATTCCCAAGGCCCTCAGCCTTTCCTCGTAGGGCTCAGTCTCCAGACCCCTGATCATCCTCGTCGCTCTCCTCTGCACCCTCTCGATTTTGTCCACATCCTTTTTGAAGTGAGGCCTCCAGAACTGCACACAGTACTCCAGGTGTGGCCTGACCAAGGCAGTATAGAGAGGGGCTATGACCTCCTGCGATTTCGATGCTATGGCCCCTTTGATACAACCTAGGATTGAATTAGCCTTTTTTTGCCACTGCATCACACTGACTGCTCATATTCAGTTTACAGTCCACTCTTACCCCAAGATCCCTTTCACATATACTACTGCCCAGAAGTGTATCCCCCATCCAGTATTTGTGCTTCTCATTTTTGTGGCCCAGATGTAATACTGTGCACTTGTCTTTGTTGAATTGCATCCTATTCACAGCTGCCCACTTCTCCACAGTATTCAGGTCTTGTTGAATTTTAATTCTATCTTCTTGGGTGTTTGCTACCCCTCCCAATTTGGTATCATCAGCAAATTTAATGAGCAGCCCTTCCACTCCTTCATCCAGATCACTGATAAAAATATTGAAAAGTACCGGGCCCAAAACCGAGCCGTGCGGCACCCCACTGGATACCTCCCTCCAATCTGATGAAACGCCGTTGACCACCACTCTGAGTGCAGTCCTCCAACCAGTTCCCTATCCACCGAACTGTCCTATAGTCTACTCCACAGTCTTCCAGTTTGCCCATCAGAATGTCATGGGGGACCTTATCAAAAGCTTTACTGAAATCCAGATAAATCATGTCAACAGAGTTCCCCTGATCCAGCAAGCTGGTCACTCGATCAAAGAAGGAAACCAGGTTGGTCTGGCAGGATCTGTTAGGAACAAAACCATGCTGACTTCCCCGGATCACTGAGTGGTCCTTCAGATGCTTACAGATTGATCCCTTTAAAATCTGTTCTAATATCTTCCCAGCAACAGAAGTCAGACTGACTGGCCTGTAGTTTGCCGGGTCATCCTTCCTCCCTTTCTTAAAGATTGGGATAACATTCGCTCTTCTCCAATCTTGTGGCACATCCCCAGTCCTCCAGGAGGCCTTGAAGATGATGGACAGGGGTTCTGCAAGTTCTCTGGAAAGTTCTTTCAGCACTCTTGGGTGCACCCTATCCGGCCCAGGGGATTTGTATTCATCCAGTGCTGCCAGATGCCTCTCCACTACCTCTCTGTCAATGTCAATTAGCCACTCAGGTGTCCTGCCACATTTTCTACTATCTCTAGATGTGCCTGAGTTCTTCAGGGAGAAAACAGAGGCAAAAAAGTCATTAAGCCTGTCTGCTTTTTCTCTGTCCTGCATCAGAGTTTCTCCATCTACTCCCAACAGTGGTCCAATTGCCTCTTTTACCTTGCGTTTGCTTCTCACATATCTGTAGAAGTTTTTCTTGTTGTAGCGAGCCCTCCTGGCCAGACCCAGCTCGTACTGAGCTTTGGCCTCTCTGATGGCTGATCTGCAGTACCTAGTAACCCTCATATACTCCTCTTTAGATGTCTGTCCTTCTCTCTGTTTCCTGAACATTTCCTTTTTCTCCCTTAGCTTATTCTGGAGCTCTCTGTTCATACACATCGGTTTCTTGGAGCCCTTACCATGTTTCCGTCTTGCTGGGATAGTGAAGGCTTGAGCTTGCAAAAACTCGTGTTTGAGAATGGCCCACCCTTCACTCGCTCCTTTTCCTTCCAGCACACTCCCCCATGGAATGACTCTCATCAAGCCTCTGAGTTCATCAAAGTTGGCCCTACGAAAATCTAACCTACGAGTCTGGCTACGAACTTCCTTGGCTCCCCAAAGCAACTGGAATTCAAGAAGGACATGGTCACTTCCCCCTAAGGTCCCCACCACCTTCATCTCATCTACCAATTCTTCCCTGTTGGTTAATATCAAGTCTAGTATGGCCGAACCCCTTGTATCTTCCTCCACCTTTTGAAAAAGGAAGTTATCGGCCAGGCAGGTCAGGAAATTGCGTGACTCATGACGCTTTGCTGAGCCTCTCTCCCAGCACACATCGGGGAAGTTGAAGTCACCCATAATTACAAGGTTCTGATGTCTGGATACTCTGCCAATTTGTTCAAAGAGGGCAGCATCCATTTCTTCTCGCTGGTCGGGTGGTCTGTAGCAGACTTCAACAACAATACCCTTTGTCCTTCCTCCCCTTATTTCTACCCATATACTTTCCACCGGGCTGTCCGCCCCATTCTCCATAACTTCTTGACAATCAAGCCCTCTCCTCACATACAACGCCACTCCACCTCCTCTTCTACTCTTCCGGTTTTTCTTGAACAACTCATACCCATCCACTAGCACATTCCAATCATGGGAATCATCCCACCAAGTCTCAGTAATTCCTACTATGTCATAGCCCTCTGTTTGCAATAGAAGCTCAAGCTCTTCATTCTTATTGCCCATACTTTGGGCATTGGTATATAAACACTTGTAGCCTTGTACCTTTGTTTGACCTTTCCTACCCAGGTGGGTCCCCACTGTGTTCACTTCATCATTGAAGTCGCCATGTCGATCGTCCCCTGCCCCTTGCGGCATCAGTTTAAAGCTCTCCTGATGAAGTTCTCCAGGTTCGTTCCAAACGTTTTCTTCCCTGCCCTTGAGAGGTGAAGCCCATCATGTGCTAGAAGGCCTTCTCTAAGAAAATCTATCCCATGGTCCCAGAACCCAAAGCGCTCCTGCCGGCACCACCATCTCAGCCAGCGATTCACCTCAAATATGGTCCGCTCCCGGCGTGCTCCTCTTCCTGTGATTGGAAGGATAGAAGAGAATACCACCTGAGCCCCCAATGTCTTCAACTGCCTTCCAAGGGCTTTGTAATCCTCTTTAATTCTTGCAACAGTATTCGAAGCCATGTCGTTCGTTCCCACATGAATCAGCACAAACGGGTACTTATCAGCAGGCTTGATGAGTTTTGGCAGCCGGTCGGTAATATCCTGAATTCTGGCTCCCGGCAAGCAACACACCTCTCAGAATAGGGGATCTGGCCCAGAGACATGGCGTTCCATACCCCTGAGCAAGGAGTCCCCGACGACTACCACCTTCCGTTTTTTTCCACTTCCATGAGGCCCCATGTCTTCTGCACTCCCTCTTCCAGATCTTTGCGGTTCTCCTTCCACTGTCACCTCTGTCACCATCCCTAGCACTTCAAAGTGATTCTTGAGCTCAAGTGGACCAGAGCATCTTCTTCGTTGATGCCTTCGGGTTTGTACTGTAGATCTAAGAGGAGGCTCAGAAGGGAAATCAGCTCTTTCCCCTCCTCCTTGACTTTCCTCTTCTTGGCTGTGCGGAGCCCCCAGGCTGTTGTCAATAAAATTGTCTCCCTCCTTGATCTCCTGAAGGGTGGTGATCCTTTCCTCCAGGCTCTGAACCTTTTCTTCCAAAACTCTGACCAGCTTACACTTCTGGCAAGTGAACTCTATCTTCTCCTCTGGGAGGAAAACAAACATGGCACACTCCATGCAGGTGACTGCGAAGGGGGCTTCAGTAGACACGATTGCCTTCCAAATGTACCTAGAGTACTAGCAGAACCAGTATACTAGCAGAGTTTCAGGTCCCCCAGGCAGATCCCCAGGCTAAGAGCCAGAGGGCAAGAGCCCTTTAGCTCTCGCCCTTCGGCTCGCGCCAACGGCTCGCGCCTCTGGCGAGGAGGAGCCTTTTGTTTCAAAAGGTGCCTTCCTGCCTAGCCCAGCAGGGCCCCAGGACACTAGGGGGCGGGGCTTGTAACCACGAGCAACAGCAACCAGCTGCAAACTACAGCAATTCACTCAGCCCCCAACAGCCTCACACAGAACCTAACCAGAACCACTCTCTAGCAAGCTACCCAGAACCACTCACCCTCAGCTTCTCACACAGTAGCTAGGAAAGGCAAAAGGCAGAAAGACAACAAACCCTTACCTTCTAGCTTCAGCTCTCCACCATGTGCTCTTGCCTCAGCTCAGGTGCTTCTGCCACCTGAGCAGATTGGAGCAGGGTTGGAGCAGGTCCTCTGCTGCTGCTGGAGGCTGCTCCTTCAAAGCCTGAGGGAGTTCCTAATAATATCGATCTCTATAACAGGCTACCGCGGACTCAAAACACTGCACCCTCTGGCCATTTGAGGGGGGGGGTTCCTCCCAACCTGAAGGTGGGGAACCTCAGTGGAGTTTTGCGGTTGTGGCCCTGTAACCTAGGAGAACCTAGGGACCTCCGGCTCTAATGCTCACCGTTGCTCTGAGCAAAATGGGGTGGGGTAGATGGTAGGGCCTTTCCTTTCCCCTGCAAGCTCTGCACTGCCTGTGGCCTCGGCCTCCCAGAGTACTGGGATTACAGGTGCGTGCCACCACGCCTGGCTCATTTCTGGCAGTTTCTTCTTCACCGGGATCGCTGTACTCTGCAGAGCGTTGCTGAAGACATCCTGCTTAGATGGCAGGGCCAGAAAGACTGGTGATTCCAGGGACAAGCCCCTCTCCTCTAGGATCAAAATCAGCTGACTGACCCTGCTTTTGGAGAGGAGGAGCTATATCTCAAAAGTAAGGACTGCCCCACTCCTAGAATCATAGGGCTCTGCAGAGGCCATGACGAACTTCTTTCAGTTCTTTTTCTTAGAAGGGACTGTGAAATAGAGGAAGAAGGCAGAGCAGGTAGGAAATGGAAAAGAAAAAAGGTTAGAGGAAAAGAGAGTATGGAAAGAAGGTATGAAAAAGAAGAAAGCAGCAGAGTAATCTGCTGACATACTGCTCTCCCCAGAGGCAGGAAAGAACTGAGGTCAGACCAGAACCAACGGTTGAAATTAAATCAAAAGAGTTTTCAGCTAAACATTAGGAAGAACTTCATGACAGTTACAATGGTCCCTCAGTGGAACAGGCTTCCTTGGGAGGTAGTAGGCTCTCCTTGGGAGGTTTTTAAGCAGAGGCTAGATGGCCATCTGCCAGCAATGCTGATTCTGTGAACCTAGGTGATCATGAGAGGAAGGGCAGGTAGGGTTACATCAATGCTTAGTTCTTGTGGTCCTTTCTTACATGCCCAGTGTAATGCCGATCGCCAATTCAAGGTCAGGAAGCAATTTTCTCCAGGCCAGTTTGGCCAGAGATCCTGGAGGTTTTTTGTTATCTTCTGGGCATGGATCCGAAGTCACTGGGGGTGTGTGGGGTTAGTTGTGAATTTCCTGTATTGTGCAGGGGGTTGGACTAAATGACCGTGGAGGTCCCCTTCTGATTCTATGATCCATAAGGTTCTCTATGTAGAGAACAGGCTTAGTAGATATAAGTAAGGAATTGCATGGACTCACTGGGGAGGAGATACCCCATTTTCCTCTCCCTTGCTGGTCTCTATGGTCCTCACTATGAAAAACCTTCCCTGTTGCTTGCCAGTTGAGTGAAAAGAACTGAGTTTGCAGCATAAAAGTGCAACCAGATTTGTTTTTCCTCAAACCCCCCCCCCCCACACACACAATCCAGTGGCAGGAAGCAGTCCTTATGGGATGGAGGGGAGATTTGGAGCAAAAAGCATACAGGATGAAATCCACTGCAAGCTCCCCCTCAGCCACCACTGTCAGCTGATCAGGGGTCTGAGCATGCAACAGAACGCATGCTGGACATGCTTTCTCTTCAAAGCCCAGTCTCCATTTTTTCACACACATTCTGGGTCCATGTTCAATTTAAATAAATAGATGTGAAACTGCTTTAGTCAAATGTTGTTGTCAGCTGAAAGCAGCACTGAGATCCCTTTCCCTTTTTAAATTCTACACTGAAACTCTGGCTAACATTTTGTATTTTGAATGTGATGTTATAACAAATGATACTTCTAATGATATAAATATTGCAAATATATAACTGCTAACCTGAAATTAAAATAGATACTGAATCGGCATAAAGCATAATAAAGTTGCCTTTCATATAACCATTCCATTACGGGTGTTATTTCCATTTCCTCTATTCCATGCACTGAGGTAAGCTGTGGGGGGAAAGCAAAATATTTGTTTCAAGACTTCAGATTAATAATTTTGAGCTGTTATGAAATTACTTTTTACAATTAAAATTATTTTTCTTTTAATCCCTATTCTATATTACATGTATAGCATAATCAAACTCAAACATAGCATGATCTGGTAAGAATTCTACCTCTGTAATACATATTAATTTGAGTAAAGTTTACTGAATGATGTGAATGTACATTTCAACATAAATAGCAGCTGCAAGTATATAGGTATATAACTATTCTGCTTATTTTAAATCAAAATATTTTTCTCAAGTATGCTGGTGAATTATAAATAAAATATCTACAAACAAATAACTTTGAATTATATGTTTGCTTAAGGAAAAGTAGAAAGAAAATTCCACATAAGGATTTTATCTAGTGACGTGTGAAGCCTCCTCCCAGCTTGAATTAAGCATCAGCTCTGTGAACCAGGCTATTTCCCCAAACAATCAGAAAAGCCCAATTCTGAAATTTGAACTTGGGTGCACTTTCAATTTCAAAAGAAACATGTGATCTTACAAACTCATGTGAGCCCTCCAGCCTCCAATAAGACTCTGAACTTTACCATTTCAAGCCTCCATAGTTCCTTCCCCACTTACCTCTCTGTAGCATCTAGAATACTGCAATGGCAGTATGCCAGGAATTGGGGACCCTAGTTTTTACAACGCACCTTACTATAAACATAAGGCTCCTTACATCTACATGTCACAGAGCACCTTGCATCTAGAATGCTGCAGCTAGATGCAAAGTGCTAAGACATGAAGTTTATAAAAATTTTGGCATTCATTCTAATAGACAGGGGGCCCAGTAAAGCTACATATCCAAGGATCCCTGGGACTCTTCCATCTCCCCTCTGCTGTCTCTGAGCAGCCAATGCAACACCCAGCTGGAAGAGCACACACAGTTTGATCATCATACTAAATTTTAAGGATGTTTCTGACGAAGTGATAGGTGTCCAATGCAAGGATAGAATGAAGATGGAAAGAGAAAATTAACAGAACAATTAGAGAAAGTTAATTGAGAGGAACCAAAATACAAGAATGCATAGAATAATAGTAGTATGCTACAATAAAAAATACTATGAAGCCCACAAATTCAAGTACACTAAGGGCCAAGCTAGACATGCAGACATTCCCCAGACCCAGCTCACAAGTTCCCTGCAGCAACACAGCAGCTTTGCGGTATAGCTGTTAAAAAATAAAGGAGAGCCCAAACAGCCTCAGAATACCTCCATGGGGGGAGGAGGAGACCCTCCCTCCTCCCTCAAGTTGTTTCCACATATCAAAAAAGCAGAGGAGTGAGTTTTTCCCCTGTTTTTTTCTGTTCCAGCTGGAATACTCTGTGCATGTGGAACAGTAAAAATAGGAGGGAAGTCCCTCCCATGCTATTGTGACACAGGGAAACAGCTTGAAGGGGGAGGGAGGAGCCCCTCCTCCTCCCAAGGGTTTTCCTTTATTTATTAACAGACATTTACTTTTTAACTGCTGAATGGCTGTAGAATGGGGAACTCAGAAACAACTCTAAAAACCTGCATGTCTAGAGACACCCTAAGGTATTTATACTTTCAAATTCCCTAAATGTGGCAATTAGTATATTTTATATGATAAATAAGTTATAAATATCTGGCTGCCTGCAACTTGGTAATTCCGCCCAGAAAAATCCAAGATTCGTCCTGGGGAACTGGCATAGCAGGATTATACTGGATCAGCATACATCTGGCTTCTTTGCCAGTTCCCAGACCCAGATTGCACATCCCTAATTGTCAGAGCCTACCCTACAAGTTAAATACCAAGGAATTTAAAGGGGGAGCCCTATTTCCTGAACGCTGCACTGTGGTACCATTGGATGGCCACAAATTATATCTCTTGCCTCCTTGGTGGACAAAACCACAAATGGTTGACATGTAGATTCAGATTCTTCAACTGAAAGGTATGAATTACAGATTCTCAAGTTCACAACTCAGCAACACTGAAGTCCACAGAGAGATCAGTTCTAAACTGGGTAAGAGGTTAGCTATGTTACCTTGGACACATATGAAGCTGTAATCGTCCAATATTCTTTACTCTGTCTAGCCATATTTGCAGATACTACTTGAAGGTCATATGGATTATTTGGTGCTTTTGGGTCATCCCTGCTTCTTATGAGACAATATACATACTCTCCACCATCCTGATGGACTGGAAGTTTCTGTTAATAGAAAATCAAGAGAGTAATACATAAAGATATTTATTAAAAGTAAAGATAAAAATTATTATGGAAATCTACTATTCATTTTGGCAAGTAGACAAAATAAGCCATATCATAAATTCACTAATTTTAAATAAATGTATTATAATAAAATGACAATTGAGTGATATCATAGTATATAGCATAGATTTTGAAATAACACTTCTGAGTTGATGACCAATGCAGAACTTAGGGTAAGCCTGTAAACTCAAAAATTCACTGGCATATTCTACTGGAATCAATGCAGTTGGTGAACAAAGTGTGCACTTCACACTAAAATAACAAATCATCTGCCTCACGGCAAATTGGAAACCCTTTATAGACTTTTTGCGAGAGACTAAGAAAAATGAATTAATGATTTGTGGTTTCGATTTTTAAGAGTAAGGATTTGGGATAAGAAGATGAGATATAGAAAGGGGATATTAATCAAACCATAAGTGGATGGACACTAAAGGAGAAAGTGTTGTAGGGGAAAAACTGTAACAGATCAACAATATGCTTTTTTTGCTAAAAGTTTGTTAAACTTTGTTGCATAGGCCTTTGTTAGCTCTTTGTAGTTGTGCTATTATTGTTATGTCTTATTTTTCTTCTTTTGCTCTATCTTTTAACTTTTCCATAATAAAAAATAAAATATATAAAAAAATTATTCACTGGTAAAACAAGGATAACATTGTACAAGTTATATTACAAAATAAATTATACATAATCTGAATGCAAATTAATACAAAATTATTGTAAATTTCAATAACTTTATATTTCATAATCAGTACTTGTAAACTTGTATCAAGCTTAAATAAAAATGCAGACACACAACCGATCAAAACGACAAGATTAAATCTTTATATAAAAAACGAATTATTTTCATTGCAACACAGCCGTTATCTTAGAAACAGAGAAATACACTTTTTAAAATAGCATAAACATTTAATATTTTTTAGCATCCCTCATTCAGGGCACTCTACTTGATTTCCCCTGCCTTTATTTTATCCTCACAACATCCTAGAGAAGTTGTGCTGAAATAAAAATAATGCCCCAAAATCTAGGACTTTTGGGGTTAAGATCAAGTGAAACATTCCAAAGATCAGGTTACTGATGATGTGTAAAACAAGAATTTGCTTTGACATTGTTCCTTTTCAACATTTTATTTTAAATCTATAACTTAATTTGAAAATAAATTTTGAAAATTAAATAGCCCCTTGCTATTTATCTCAGTGAAGTTAAAGGACTAAGAAGAGCTGCTTAGGATTGCACTGTAAGCATACCAGTTTGAAGATATATGAAATAGCACCTGTGAGTATAATCTTCCAGTACTTCTGTGCTCTGAGTAGGCTTGTCTTCTCCTCCACTTGCTGGCCCCTGGCCCTGCTCACCTGGCTGGCAGAAGGGGAGGCACGGAGGTGGAGAGAAGCACGCACACACAGTAACTCTTTCCTTCTTTGTGCTGGAGAATGAGTACCACAGAGGAGCTCACAATGACTCTTTTCTCCTCTATGCTCCTTTTCCAATGTGATGAAGGAAGGAGTCACATTGCATGCATGCTGAAGATGAGCTAAGTGAAAACTGTCTTCAAAGAGGCAGTTTTCATTCAGCCCCATTTCAGCGCACACCAGGAAAAAACCCTGGTTGTATGTATTTTTCACTTTATTTATTGCACTACAATCTTTTCTTTTTAAAATCTCTTCAATAAACATTACATTTCGAAATTCACTTCATTGGTTTTCAGCATCAACACGCTTCACTTTATTCAAACACCTTGTGAACCTTTTATACTGCAAAACCAACTAAAAAAAACCACAAACCAAAAAATGTTACATACCCATAAGTATAACTGGATTTAAAGTAGTTAAATGCCATAGCAATGTTTACATGATTTTAGCAGCCAAGATGGGCAAGGATCCAGTGTGCAATTATTGCCCTTCAGTGATGCCAGGATCCTATTAATATCCATCACTGTAACTAGGTCAAAATAGTCCATAAACAGACCAGACAACACATTAAGCATTTCATCCACCTCATCTATTATTATAGGAGGCATCCAGATGAGAGCATATTCATATTATTTTTTCAGCAAAACTCTGCAAACATGACACAACTATTTGTCTGTTCTTGAGACAGTAAAGGTTTCAGGTTTAGGACTCAGAAGATGCTGAGATATCTTAAAGTTGGGATTGTTAGGAAACAGCTATACAACGGTTGCAGAGAAATAAAGTTTCTTTGTTGTTATCACCATCATTTCATAGGTGGTTGCTAGCACCATCATTTCATAGTGGACAATACAGCACACTGATTCAATGCAAGTTTTTCACCAGCATCTTTCTAGATGCCTTCCAGCCCTCTTTAGGTATCCGAGCTCCATGGTAAACCATGGGGCTGGCTTCTACCCCAAGGGCAGGATATATCAACAAGGAACAATCTTGTCAACAGCTTTTGTATTTTGTTCATTTTGGTTTGTTTTTCTCAGCTTCAGAAGCTAAGCCACCACAAATCCAGACTTCTATGGTTCAGGTTTCTAATATGTAGCAACTGAAATTAACAGGAAATGGAACTGAACTGAAAGGAAAATACCGGAAATGTCATCTTCTGTATAGCGTCTAATTCTGTTGGTTTAGCTACATATCCGCATGGAGGCAACAATGTTTGCCATCCCAGTTTATCTCTCAGTCTCAAAATATGACATATCACATCATCATTAACGGGCTCTGGGAGAGAGAAAAAATTCATTTTCAGAATTTTGTCATTGTTATAAATATTTCCAAACAATATATTCCTGTTACTATGTTTAACTAATATACCAAACAAAAGCTCTAAACTGTGAAAAAATAACAAAGTAATCATGGTTAAATTATGACCAAATTAAATGATAAACTATGGCCATCATTTTGATAACTGTACAAAAAATTATTTACTGATTTGCAGTCTTGTCTACAAACCATAATGGTCAGAATATCAGGGTGTGCACATATCACCACAATCAAACTACTGAGAATCATCTAAATTATTTTGATTGAGGGGCAGGGGCTGGCTTGTGTTCAGTTAACAAGCATAAATCTCTATGTATAGTAACTATGGGAAGCCCCTATGCAAATAAAAAAAATCTGCACATTTAGGATGACCCACAGCTAGGATATATTTTTTGGAAAAGCCAGCATAAGCTCCAGATTTGCAGAAGCCCCAACCAAGTTTAAAGGGAATAAAGGAGTGGAGTAGGGAAATGGAAGCAAAGACAGCGGAAGGGGAGGTGCACAGGCAATGAAGAGATGGAAGGGGGCGGAGGGAAATGGAGGCAGGAACAATAAAAAGGGGATGGAGAAACAGAGCCAGTGGTAGATACAGGAGGTAGGGGGAGATGGGATTTCCCCTTCTCCTAGACCTTGTAGATCTCTAGTTGTCAATTATATACATATCAGGGGAATAACTTTGGATATTATAGAGCATATTTGATCCATAATACGGTAGAATGTTACAGCCATTTTCAGTAAGCTACACATTAGTGGTGGGAAATGCCCTCAAGTCATAGCTGACTTATGGCGACCCCTAGTTGGGTTTTCATGGTAAAAGGCTAACAGAGGTAGTTTGCCATTGCCTGCCTCTGCAACCTTGGTCTTTGTTGGAGGTCTCCCATCCAATTACTGACCAAGGCCAACCCTACTTATCTTCTGAGATTTAATGAGATCAGGTTCACCTGGGCTATCCAGGTTAGGGCAAGCTACACAATATATAAATAAATTATAACATGCCAATGATCTAGCTTTAATGCCAATAAAATTTAAATTTTTATTTTGGTAAATGGCAAGCAAAAATCATCAATGGATGAATGCAGAGAATTCAAAATAACAGAAATAAATGCAGAGGAACAAAATAACTCTGATTTGCCATTTGGCTTTATATACATACCAGTTCTGTCATAAGAGAAAGAAGCCTTTGCCTTGACAAATTGTTGACCACTTGCTTGAAACTTCATGCATGCCCTTGTATGGCAGCTTAATTGTGTAGCAATAGTTTGAACTTCAGCTTGCTCATCTGCATCTGTAACAGATAACCCCATAAAAGTACATAAATAATGTGCTAAATAAAAGACAGGAATATAATTATTATCGAAAACCATTATTGTTATACAATTAATATTCTTCACATCGTTTTATTATATATCTTACATCACATTTTTCTCATATGTGATATTTACATGATTTCTACTTTTACATAGAATATGATAACAAAAACCCCGCAGATCCCAACTAAGCTATCCACTTGTTTTCCCTATTGGTTACAGTTTATACTGACATTTCTCCATGCATTCCTCTAAACTGGAGAGATTACAGAGAAAATAAATGGACAGCACTCTTGTGAAAGGTCAAAAGGTAAAGGTAGTCCCCCCTGTGCAAGCACTGAGTCATTACTGGCCCATGGGGGGGGGGATGTCACATCACGATGTTTTCTTGGCAGACTTTTATTACAGAGTGGTTTACCATTGCCTTCCCCAGTCATCTACACTTTACCCCCAGGAAACTGGGTACTCATTTTACCGACCTCGGAAGGATGGAAGGCTGAGTCAACCTTGAACCAGCTATGTGAACCTGGCTTCCGCCAGGATCGAGCTCAGGTCATGAACAGAGTTTGGGCTGCAGTACTGCAGCTTACCACTCTGCACTACAGGGCCCTTTCTCTTGTGAAAACAAACCTTAAATATACATCAGAGTACAAATAAAATCAAGCTATCATATCTCATGCAACTAAGGGGTGAAAAGTTGCAGTCTTAGTTAGTCAATGGGATGTTTCAGTGCCTTTCTGTGATCCCAGTCTCACTTTGCTCCGATTACTTTCTAACCCAGAGAAGTAACAGCCTTATGCATATCTTTTTTTTTAATGGAAAATGTATGAGGAAGGTGTACAGAAGAGATAGAGATAGAGATAGAGATAGCCAACACTGACCTCTTGTGCCCTTCCTGAGGCCTGTAAAGCAGACCACAAGCTTCTTACACTGAAGTAAACTTGCAGAACATAGGAGCTATGGATCTTAAGGATAGATGTAAGTGTCTTGTCTTGTAAAGTGCCTGTCTTGTAAAGGATTTAGGATAACCTCTTGTAGCATAAACACAAGATAGGAGTCAGCTGCTTCTGGCAACTAACTTCATTTGAAATCAACAACCTGGGGCACTCTCCACACCTCCATATAAAAGGCTGCTGATCAGAGATCAGATCATGTACCTTATAAAGGTGGTGGAGAGTGCCCTCAAGTCATAGCTGACTTAAGGTGACCCCTGGTGGGGTTTTCATGGCAACAGACTAACAGAGGTGGTTTGCCATTACCTGCCTCTGTAACCCTGGTCTTTGTTGTAAGTCTCCCATTCAATTACTAACCAGGGCCAACCTTACTCAGCTTCTGAGATCTAACAAGATCAGACACACCTGGGCTATCCAGGTCAGGACCTCATAAAAGGAAACACCTTCAACTGAAAAGATTGAACAAAAGTAACAGGGGAGCCAGTCCTTCAAAACAGTTGACTCCGTGGTTATGTAGCCATTTACATAATGTGTTTAGAATAGTACTACTTATTTGCAATGCCATTTTGAGGAGGGGAGAAAGAAAATGAGTATCAATCTTATAAATAAAACATAAGAAACTCTTTCAGAAAAGAGTTTAATAACCACATTCAACATTAAGCTGAATTTTAAAATTGTTCAGTATTTAATACTTGTAATATGCCTATCATTATGGCAGGCAAGGTTGTTTTTGGAAAGAAGACCTATTTATAGCATGATCCAAAAGATTAGCATCCCAAGAATATTTCTGCATCACAGAGGTCCAAATTATTGGAGGTCACACTATTATGTATTACTAGTATTGTATAAGCTTCACCTTCACATCCATGTAACCCTCTACTATAGCATTTTATTTGAAAGCATTTGGCTATGCCATCAATATACAGTATAAACTACCATCCAATACTGATGATTACAGAGGATTCAATCCTCTGCAATGCTGTGTTTTAGATGAAATATCATTTACTTTGTCCTATAAAATCCAGCTTCAATACCCCCCATTTCCAAGTTAAAATCTGGCTATCCTTATACAGTCTTTTCACATTCATGTTACGTACATTAGAAAATACATTTGAGAAGGTAATCAATCTCAGCTTGTAACTACTTAAGAATCCTTCTACTATCTTATCTAAGACTTATTATCCTAAATTCACATTTTCCCCAGTGTCACCCTAACTATTATACTTTCCTTCAGTAGTGGTGGAAATACTAGTTGATACATCAGTAGTACAGCTAAGTTCTTCATGAAAAGGAATCATAGAATATTTCTCTCCAGTCATATCTGTCCGCTCAAAACATTCCATACTTCTGTGTAAATCTAACTCAGCTATTTTAGTAGGATGACAAGCAATTGTTTTTTCTTGAGAGGCTTTCTTTCTTGTATGTATACTTGAGAGGCTAAGATGAAACAAAAAATGAAAACCATAAAATTATTCTACAGAACACTTTTATCATAAAAAAGTAACAGTTACATGCCAGGAACATGCAGTGCTCTTGCAGCACACAGCACATTAAGAAAGAATGAAGCAAAACTAGACATTATAAAGAAATGCTGTGTTTCCTTTACAAAGCTAATGAGGGAGAGCAGTGTTTACAAAGGAAACTAACTGGTTGAAGGATTATGTGGTATCTTGCTCCCTTAATGTGTCTGTATATGGCCATCTCCTTGATTTCCTTAGTGTTTCGTTAGAGATATATTGCAATAAGAGATGCCTGTGCCTTGATATCCCCCCCCTTTACTAAATTTCTTTTTTGTGGGAATTTGGTATTTTATGGGTTGGGGGGGTTATAATTTTTTATTCTGGTTGGAGCTGTGGCATAGTGCTTATTGGCTCTTCACGGTTCTCAGCTTGCTAGATAATAATAACATTTAATTTATATAACACCCTTCAGGACAATTTAACGCCCACTCAGAGTGGTTTACAAAGAATGCTATTATTATCCCCACAACAATATCACCCAGTGAGGTGGGTGGGGCTGAGAGAGCTCCCAGAAGTTGTGACTGACCCAAGGTCACCCAGTTGACTTCAAGTAGAGGAGTAGGGAATCAAACATAGGGACATTTACATGACTAAACATTTAGTACCAGCTGCTTGAAAACAATTGATGAGATGGGTAAACAACAGGGATATCCAAGTACAAAAGCAGGGACTAGAGGATATGACTCCCCTGGTCCCAGCCAAAGAGAGGGGGTGGGTGAATGTCTGTGTGCATAGAAAAAGCCATTTTGGATTCTGGAAGGGACAGATCCAGGTTTCAGGGAAACAAAATAAAATTCAGTACCCTGGAAATCCAGGTAATATTCTCTCATCTGGTTCAGCAAGATTAGAGAATCCCAAATTTATCCAGCCATTATTCTCTATGGGAAAAATATCCAGTGGGCTGGGAGGCATTTTTCAAGCTTCTCTGCAGCCTACACTGCTGCTCTCACAAGCTCAGAGGAGCCTCAAGACAGAACTGCAGACTGCAATAGCCCTTCATCACTGGCCATCCTTTCCCCTCCCACCCGTGCAATGAAGAAACTTAACATTACACACAAAAACAGTCAGAAAACAGCCAACTCTTAACAAGTTAACACTGTAAAGCAAAGCACCCCAACACCAATTAAGTAAAAGCAATTAATAACTAAGCCTGAAGCTTAGAAAATGGCCCCCTTCCCTAACTCCCCCCCAACATAAGGCCAGCCAAGCCCCCTTCCCCTCAAAACAGGGGGGAAAGGTTTTAGAGGACTCAAAAAACAGGTGAATTTGAGTGGCCCTCCTCAGGCAGGCAGCACAGTAGCAGCATGACCAGGCAGCAGGGCAAGCAGGTAAATTCAGTAATCCAAGGCAAAAAAAGCAACCAGAAAAAGCAAGAGCAGTCAGCAGCCACAGTCTCTTCACAATATCAACCAAATATTGGGGTGAACCCTACATGGATGAAGTTTCTCCACAGGGACAACATGTACATTCAGGGGGAGGAGGGCAGGGCTTAACTTCTTTTCTAGAGGTAGGATGACATATCGGTAAAGCGCTGTGGTGCCACCACTGGAGACAACAGTACCCTCACTTAGAAAACCTGATCAAATTAAGGCATGTCTGTAAGAAAATAAAGCAACACGGTAGCTGGAAAACTGCAGAAGCAGAGGATATGTGCGAAAACTTATCACAATTCTGCTATCAGATTGACAACTAAGAAAACACAGAGAAAGGGCCCTAGTGTGAAAAAACTTTTCAAGGTTCTGTAAGTGTATATGTTGTGTGTCTAGTTACTGAGAATGAATCTCTCCTACAGCCTTGGCCTGACATAGCATATATTATGGAGCCAGAGTTCATGACAAAAGAACATTAATGTGTCCCTAATGTCAACATCTTCTCAATGGGCCTTAAGTGTTAAGAAATGGATCTGTCCAAGCACAAAACCAGGGATTGGAGCATATGATTCCCCTGGTCTCAGTCAAAGAGAGGGGGTGAGTGAATGTCTGTGTGTGCACAGAAAGAGCTATTTTAGATTCTGGAAGAGGCAGAGAAAGAAGCAGACAGACAGTACTGCAAGTTTGCTTGAGCACCTTGAAGGTGCAGTAATCCCCCACCCCCGGAATCTCATGCTGTTCTGTAGGAGTGCCTCTTAGCTTCCAACTGTACACTACTTTTAAATAAAGTAAATAATACCAAAGATCACAAGTTTCTAGTGCTGTCTCCTCCAAAAGAAACCAACCCAAGTTAACTGCTACCCCAGAACTTCTCTCTGCTTACATAAGTGGGGAGCACATAACAATATTCTTAGATAAACAGAGTTGTTTCTCTTAAATAATAAATTCCCCAATCATTAAAATAAGTAAACATCCCTTTAAATCTATGCTTTATGAGCTAGCAGTAGGCATTCCTCCCCCAAAAGATGGTAGCAAAGCAGGATTGAGAAAAGCGTGTTGAGAACAGGGAAAACTGTAAAGTAGACATTAAAGAACAACACTGTATGGATGCTCCACCAAAATTTAATTTAATTTAATTTATTATATTTATATTCCGCCCAAATACAAATATAATAAATTTATATTTATTAATTTATTATATTTATATTCCGCCCAAATACAAACATCATTAAAAACATTTAAAAACATTAAATAATACATTTAAAAACATTAAATATTACAATTCATGCTGCATAGTGGTTCATACATGCCTCTGTGTTCGCATAGGGGCGATGGTTTAACCCCCCCTTCACGGGGGGCGGGCACTGCCCGGCGTCAGCCATATGCCTGGTGGAATAGCTCTGTCTTACAGGCCCAGCGAAATGCAAGCAAATCTTGCCGGGCCCTTGTTTCGCAAGACAGAGCATTCCACCAGGTCGGGGCCAGGACCGAAAAGGCCCTGGCCCTGGTCGACACCAGGCGGGCCTCCCTAGGGCCAGGGACACTTAAAAGATGTTTTCCACCAGAGCAGAGAGTCCTCCGGGGCTCATATGGTGAGAGACGGTCCCTCAGATACTTCGGTCCCAGTCCGCGTAGGGCTTTGTAGGTTAACACCAAAACCTTGAACCTGATTCGGTACTCCACTGGCAGCCAATGCAGCTGGCGTAGCACCGGTGTAATATGCTCCCACACCGGTGCTCCAGCAATGACCCGCGCTGCTGCATTCTGTACCAGCTGTAACCGCCGGATCAGGCCCATGGGAAGCTCAGCGTAGAGCGCATTACAGTAATCCAACCTAGAGGTGACCATTGCTTGGACCACTGTAGTCAAGTCACGGGGAGATAAATAAGGGGCAAGCTGCCTGGCCTGCCGAAGATAATAAAAGGAAGACCTGGCAACTGCAATGATCTGATCCTCCATCTTCAGGGAGGAATCCAGAAGCACCCCCAGGCTCCTAACTCTCGGGGCCAGTGTAAGTGCTGCCCCATCAAGTGTAGGAAGCCGGGGTCCCAAAGCCATCTCCCCACGACCCACATACAGGACCTCTGTCTTCGTGGGATTCAATTTCAGCCGACTTTGTCTCAACCAACCAGCCACAGCCTCAAAAGCACGCTCCAGGGCATCAGGGGCCCTGTTGCAGTTTGGGAACAAAGACGGGAAAAGTCCACATGGAAGCAGCCATTATGAGGGGATGTTGCATAGCTGTGTTTATCTTGTCTGTATTTTTATTTTAATGTTACTAGCCAGTCAGGATTTTTTGTTAGGCACTATGAGCAGCCATACCCAGGGCAAGGTGGAAAGGGGGAGGCAGCCTATAAACATTGTAATCAATAAATTGGAGGGCATTCTGTGATAATATTATGTGCCTGGGGGATATTAGAGAGTTATGGGTCAGAACCTCTGTCATAATAGAACAATTATGAAGCAGTTTCCAGCAGTTTTCTTCACACAAGAATTGTGGATCTTCCCCATTTTCCCCTCCCCATAGATATTTCCAACCTCAGGATACTACTCTCTTCTTAAATTCATTAATTTAATTACTTCATTTTTACCCCACCATTTCTCCGCAATGAAGACCCCCCCCAAGCAGCTTACATTGTTCTCCTCTCCCCCCTATCATGTGAGGTAGATTACTCTCAGTGTGTGTGACTGATCCAAAGTCACAGAGCAACCTTCCATGAACGAGTGGGGATTTGAACCTGGATCTTCCAGATCCTAGTCCAACACCATAACCACTCCACAGACAGAAGAGGCAAGTAGGGCAAATGTTGTCCCATTCTTTCTTGTCACTGCAGCTCTCTTATTCCATATGGGCTTCACAACCCTGGAAATCAACTTTCTCAGGATCAGAAGTGGCTGCTGAGAGGAGGGAAGGTGGAAAGGATCTAAAACTGTCAGTGCTTTACACCGATGGATCAGTGAATCCAACTCTACAGCACGTGTCCTGTAATTTCTTTTTGCCAATGGATCCCATGGTCCATATGCTATTAATGAGGACCTGCTGCCCCACAGGAACAAAATCTCAGGAATGTGAGAGTCAAACTAGACATTACTTTTTTACACGAGTTCACAATGGGGACTTGCAGCCATACTGCAACTGCAAACACCGGTGGCAACTCCTGTATAAACAGCATGATTCTGATTGAGACTGCGGCGAGGCAGGGAGTTCCTACATTATGCCCATGCATCATTTTTAAATACAAACCCGGTCCACTTTACCAATGAAACCATGAGCACCTGTGCACTGTACAAACAGTACATAAAGTTCAAAGAGGAAGGCGTCCAAAAGGTAAGTACTCCATTATATTATTTTTGATACAATTTGTGACTGATTTTTCCTACTCATGTGTTCTCACCTTGGCCGATTCCAGATGGCCCTCCCCATCCCGAAACATTGCGCGGAAAACGCGAAATATCGATATTTTGCGTTTTCCGCACAACAACGCGCCACGTTTCGGGATGGGGAGGGCTGTCTGGAATCGGCCCTTGTTAGTTATCTTTTTGAGTAGGTTCCTCTCTTGTGTTTAATGCAAGCACCATTTTTGGCAGCTGAAATGACCCAGGGAGAAGAAAAAGGAGTCCCTGCAGAAGGAGCTTATTTTGCTCCCTTGGGAGGCTGCAAGTGCAAATGTTCAGTGCATGTGCAGCCTCTTGACTGAGTGATTAATAATCAACTTCCCCAATGGACCCCCAGCCATTTCTGCTGCTGAAAACAACACCAGAGGAGGGGGCAGACAGGAACCTCAGAATCAGGTCCATCTGTGTTTTCTACACAGGAGCTGCCACTGGGATATGCCACTGCAATATGGCTGCAAGTCCTTGTAGCAAACTCAAATAACATCTAGTTTGGCTCTCAGTGGACTACTTCAGGAGGGATAGCCAGGAAATACCCATTCTGTAGGCTCCATTCTACATGTGGATCTCATAAGACAAACACCTATTTTTTTAATCTTTATAAAATAATGAAGAAGCAATGTGATGTTTACATATACATACTCAAAACTCATCTTTCCTTCTTTTGTTATTTTGTGTTTTCTTGCAGAACATGCTCTGTACACAGCTGTGCGAAGTCGAGGAGGAATCTCAACAGAAAATGACAGGAAAAGAAAAGCCAAAAATTCCATTGTTAATATCAGTGAGTCAAACTCTGTAATCTCAGTAAGAAAAGCAGACTATAAATGAAGAATCATCACCATCCTATACTAATTTCCAAGTGTTTCCATGTGGATATTTAAACCCACGGGTAGGGGCCATTAGAGTACAAAACAGATGTTTCTCCTGACTTGTGGGACCCCCTAGGTTTGCAGAAAAATCTGAAAACCTACAAAACAAGAGTGTGTTGTCTGTACATACGCAACTTACCACTTCTGTTGTTGTCAGCCAAGGAGAGGCTTCAGAGCCACAATGAGGGTGGGAGGGGGGCAAAGGAGGTGAACATCAGAGAGGCCCTGCAAGGCCTGGGTAGCATTGGGGTGCTCCTGCTAGCCCACCTGGAAAAGCAAATGGCCAGACCAGATGAAGGAGGCTGGTGAGCAGAGAAGTACGAAACCATGATTCCTAGGTAAGCCCAGCACCTACTGCAGTGCAGAAAGTCAGGCATGACAAGTCCTGGCCAGGTCCAGTAGCTACTCCAGTGCAGCAAGTATTGGGCAAGCCTGGCTGGGAAGCAACCAGAAGTAAGTAACAGGGAAAGGTGAGTGGGAAAGGGGAAAATAGTAACAGGAAAGGTGTGAGTGGCATAGCTAACAGCTACCGTGGCCATCGTGGCATAGCTAAGAGGCAGGCTGGGTTAAGAAAAGTGAGGTGGGAAAGAGCAGCAATGTTGGGGGAGGAAGGGAGCCTAGTATGGTTACCTGGAATCCCCCCATGGTTTCTGTAGGCCTCCTATTTGTAATATTCTAAGAGTCAAGTGTAGCTCCATCTGTGTACACTGACCCAAGGGAGACTTTTCTGCAAACTTAGGGGATCCCCAGATTTGCAAAAAATCTGAAAAGTTTAAAAAAATGTAGGTGGGCTTTTAATCCCCCCCTGAAGTTGTTAACACTGTGCATGTGCAAGGAGCACAGCCTTACACGTGGACATCCAGCACCAACAGCCGGTCTCCCTACCCCAGCTCCCACTTACCTCCTGCTCCATCAACAAAGCTGCAGGCAGGTGGGAAGTTGCTGGGGTCAGGTGAGCAAGGGGGGAGCTGCCACTACAGTGAAGCTGGGGTATGCAGGTGGGGGGGGGGATAGATGGAATCCCCCTGTAATTCTCACAGCTACCCATCTGTAACAACAACAACAAGAAGAACAACCAAACCTTACAGCTACTGAAGTAGGCCATCCATGGCACAAACAGATCAAACACTGAAGATCTATGATGGCCCTCTCAATATTTGGGCCCTTACTTAAAAGCAGCTGATACCGTCTATAAACTTTATCAGAAAACTGGACTTGCTAAGACTGTTCCTTCTACTGAGAAGCATGGAGAGCATCTTTAATGGGTGGATGTTCCTTGCATCACACTTTGGAAGCAAGGAATTATACTGCAGTTTCCCATCTCTCCCACTGAGAGGCACCTTCCTCCTCCAAATTAGATTTCCACAGCCACCCAGCAGCCTCAAGGATGGGGGAGGGGGGAAAGCAATTCCAACACATTGTATTTACTGTATGCAACTAGCACCACAAAAAAGAATCAAAAAGGTAAGATTATTCGTGAGAACAAAAAGGAAAACACATTTCATGACAGTAGAACATGTATTAACAGATCTTTGACTATAAAAGGCAATCAACCCTCCTTAAACTGTGAAGAGAGAGGGTAAATGCTCTCCATAATTCAGAGTAGAAAGAACATTCTCAGTGACTGCAGTATTGTGTTCTTGTTTGTTCATTTTCTTGGATCATTTTGATCATGATGTTTCAATGAGAATAGTCTGAGCTGAAATTGCTTGGCTGTTTTCTAAGTTCAAAATGTAAAAATTGGGAAAACCCCAGAATGTGGAAGCCAGGCCAAATAAGCCAGGAAGCCAAATAAGCCAATTCAAGGAAGCCAGGCCTTGAATTGAAAATGTAGTCTCCCATAACAGAACTTGAGGAACCTTTGGGGAGAAAGGAAAATTGACTCATAAAAATCTATGTCAAATTTCAGAAATTTGACACAAATTCTCTAAGCTAAATTTGGATATTTATTTCAGTGTGCCCATTTGGAACTTCCAGTACATTAAAATTGTGTTCATGTACATGATGTCTGGGATATCCCTCCAGGCCTCACTCTTTTGGGGTACAGCAATGAACAGTTTCTCAGAGAATATTTTTGTGTAATGACTAGGAGTATGCACCCCAAAAAATCTGGGTGATCCAGATCTGGGTTTCAGAAATACCAAAATAATTTGGTATCCTTGAAATCCAAGTCATATTCTCTGATTCGGATTACAGAAACCTGGATTTATCCAGCCATTGTTCCTTACAGGGAAAAGTGTCTGAGGGGCTGTGGGACATTTTTCAAGCAAACACAACCAAATTTGCCGGGAACCTACTCCTGACTGTGCACTAAAGAGAACCCCCCCCTCCCACACACACGCGCGTTTCAGGAAGATTGGACCCCGAAGTCCAATTCTATGGGTGCTTGAACAAGGTGTCTCCCAGCCATTCTCCATGGTTTCCTATGGGGGAAATATTTCCAAGGTTTTCCAGGCAAAGAGAAACCTTTAGCTTAGGCAACCCCTGGCCAGAAGCTAGTCTCTCCCAAATGCATGTCCCACTCCCAATGTGATCTGAACCAAGAAAGCCCAACAGAACCAAAGGGAACCAATGTAAAACCAGAAAATCCCTAAGGAGAATCCCTTTACTGAAGCAAGAGGGGGAGGCTTGTCAAACCACAGAGTTTAAAAGGTGGCTAATGGTGGTGACTTGAAAGGCTCTTTGGAGCTTGGGCAGGGGTGGAGGGGTATAATGGAATGGAAATCCACTGCTGCTTCCTCCCCCATCTGCCAGCCTTGCCCTGCTTCCCTAAGCCCAACAGAACTAAAGTGAACCAAGGGAACCAATGTCAAACCAGAAAATCCATAAGCAGCCTTTACTGAAGCAAGGGGGGGGGGGGTTGAGGCATGCCAATACCAAGCCAAAGAATTTAAAAGGCTGCAGGAAGTGGCTTGGAGCTTTTTTGGAGCTCAGGCAGGGGTGGAGGGGCGGAATGATATGGGAATCCATTCTGCCTGCTACTGTCTTCCCTGCTCCGCCAGCCTTGAGCCACTCTCCTGCAGGGGCACAGAGCTTGGCTTTGCTCCATTTGCATTGCTGCCCTCTTGATCGCTGCAGTAGCTTCCTGTAGCAGCTGCCTGTTACAGTTGTATGTTGTGTAATATATTTATGGACTAAATAATTTTAAAATGTGTATTTTTTACAGTTGTAACTGCCAGGAAGAAGGGGATGCCAGAAACAGGATTCCTCGCTAGCAAACCCGTTGCGGTTACATTTCATTGAATTTTGATAAAATATTCACATTACCTTCATTGGTCAGTCACCTGGTTTATGCCATGTAATCTGCTGTATATGAATTTTTGTATGTAAGCTTTTATAGCTACTGTTCACTTTTGTTCATGTACTCTGTGGTTACCGAGGGTAGCTTGGTGAGTTATACGAGCAACTGTTTTTCTAAGTGTCTTGGTTGTTACTCGCTCTCACATTGCACCCGTTAGCCTTGTGTGCCAGCTTTAGACCACTTAGAGTTCAATTTATTTTCATTTAACTTTATTATAAAGTATCTCTGTATAATTGCTTTGAAGTTGGTATCGTTTATTTATCCTTAGTTAGTCGGTCACGGCTATTGCTTGTTTGTTGGTTACTTTCCCGTGACTCTCTCTGATTTTTGGTTTCTTGAGCCACTCTCCTGCAGGGGCACAGAGCTTGGCTTTGCTCCATTTGCACTGCTGCCCTCTTGATCGCTGCAGTAGCTTTCTGTAGCAGCTGTCTGTTACAGCCAAATAATCCGGCCCAATAGAATCTGGCTGACCAGATGGGATCCAAGTTCTTCTATGTGAACTGGCATAGCTGGATTATGCTGAACTGGGATAAAGCTAGCTATTTTTGCCAGTTCATAAACCCAGATCGCACACTGCTAGTACACTCTTGTACTGCTTTATACAAAACAGGCTATAAATCTGCTCTGAGGGAATGGAATAAGGTCTATAGACTGAACTTTAGTTATTGTCTTTTTCAACCAGAGGTCTGTAGAGGTCTCTAGCCAGGCCTGCTGGAAACCTCAAAGACACTCCCTCTCCTCTGGCAGGCTTCTGGTTTCAGTTACTAACAACTTCCACACACAGAGACACAAGTATTTCCCCTGAAAATTTACTAGAAAAACTGAGCTGAGCCAGTGGCTTTAAATTTTAGTATGGACATAGACAATGTGGGCTTTTTGTGTTTGCAGTGAAAGTGGAGGAAATTTTGGAGGGAGGGCCATTTAGCCTCACTTTTAGAAGGGCACTGCTTTCCTTTTGGGGGGGGGAGAGGGTGTCATGAAATGAGGCAGGACAAGAACATCTGGGGGAGATAGCATTGACAGACAGTGATTGAGAACTCAGGGGGAATCTTTTGGCCTACATCCAGCCTCAGAAAACCACTAGCAATTCCAGATGGTTACTCCTCACAGCTCAATGTGAAAACATACCCATCTCTTTGAACTGGTAACACCTTTTTATTGGACCAGGGAATTGGTTGGCTTTGGCAGTCCAGAACTTTAAGCGCAGATTAGGTAATTGACTTTGGGACCTACTCATGTTTATTTAGAGCATTTTAATGACACTTCTCCAGGAAATAGATCCAGAGGAGTTAGCCGTGTTAGTCTGTAGTAGCAAAATAGTAAAGAGTCCAGCAGCACCTTTAAGACTAACCAATTTTACTATACCATAAGCTTTCGAAAGCTTATGCTACAGTAAAGTTGGTTTGTCTTAAAGGTGCTACTGGATTCTTTACTATTTTTCTCCAGGAAAACTGCCCAAGAAGGCTTGTTCTTAGTCAGAACATGGAGCAGGTCTTGTGTAAAATTCTTCAAATATTAGTAATAACAACAATATTCCTGAAAGTATTCCTGTGAGGTAAACTAACATTATCACGTCATTTTAGCCTATTCCACTGGATATTTCAGAGTAAACACTGGTTTGTGCCATAGCAGTTAAAAGTAATGTATTTGGCATGAAGGCAGAGCTTGTGGTTTTTCCAGCTTACCATTAAAACAACTCAATATTAAATTGAATTCTACTGGTAGTTGGACCAAAAATTCTTCCGAGGCCAGAAATGAAATACAATTAAAAATAGATATTCAAGTCTTTAAATTAAAAATTATGAAATATCTCACTAGTAGATTCTCATCTTCCTCAGTACTTGAAGCTTGTTCAGGCATCATAAACTTTCCTTTCACCATATGAGGTACTTCTGTGTCCTCTGGCCAAAGCTGGAGACGAGACACCAGTGGTTTTTGTGGTACTCCTTTCTTGTCCATCTGGACTTGGTATATTTGTTCCTAATGTCAAGAGAATTATTAAATACTTCCCAAGCAAACAGAATGTATAGTCTATTATTTGTTTATTGCATTTTTATCCCACTCATCCGCCTAAGGATTCAAGGCAACATATGTGGTTTTCTCCACATATGTATTTTATCCAAACATTTGATTCCCACAATGACCCTGTGAAGTACATTAGGCTGAGTAATGCAACTATACATCCATTTACAAGAGCAACCTTTTTAAAATGGTGTTACATTTGTCAGAATTTTAACAGACACACTTTGCAAGAATTACAATTCTTTCTATGCCTCTACCATACATACATCCAAAACACACGTATGTATTTACACAACTCTAAAATCATGTGATTTGCCATTTTTTAAAAAATCAAAGGCTTGTTAAAATATTTTATCTTTTCATGTTTCTGAAACTTTGGGGCACATTTAAAAATAGAAGTAGAGAAAAGTAGCATCTGAAATTGCCTAGATTTCTCATTACCTTTAATTTGCAGCAATTTCAGATGCCAAAACCACTCAACTAAAATTGGTTAGTCTTAAAGGTGCTACTGGACTCTTTTTGATTCAACTTCTAAAGATGCTCTTTGAACTTATTTCTTTTAAATTTCAGATCCAAAACACCTCACAGGGTGTTTTGTTGTGGGGATAATAGCATACATTGTAAACCACTCTGAGTGGGCATTAAGTTGTCCTGAAGGGCAGTATATAAATCAAATGTTGTTGTTATATCCAAGAATCCTTTTGTTCAAGAAAGTAAAATAATACTAAGGCCATAGTGTCAACTAGCAAAATTCTGACAGTATGTCAAAATATACAAGAGATAGAAAAGTGACTGTAAGAGTGAGGGTAAAGTGACTTAAAAATGCTGCAAGGGCCCAATCCTGAGCAAGCCTGCAGTGTGCTCTTGTTCCCCCAGTGCCTCTTAAAGTACTGAAATCACCACACGTACCCCATGGCTGTTTCAGCACTTGAAAAGATGTGAGAAGGGGAAACAGGAACACTTCAGCCCACTCTGCTGCAAGTGCAATCAAGATCAGGTCTTTGCAACATTTTAAAATCCCATGCTGGATGCAAGGATGTCATCATCACATCTAATATGGTCCTGAGTCAACTTGCTTATTGCCATACATTTTTTTTCTAGATGCAATAACCAATTTGCCTTGGAGTAGTTACTGAGTCAACAAGAAGAAAGGTTACTCTCAAATTAATTGCAAGTTGTTCCCAAGTTCTACTGCAAGACATAGTAAGTATTGTTTATCTGACTGGAAACAGTCTCTATGGCATTAGCAAACTCAATGTAATGGTGAGTGCAAAATTCTGTTCGGTCCAAGAGAATCCTACTGGGAAAATATCTCATAAATGAAATGATAAACAGAAAGGAAAGGGCAAAATTCAAAGGAGTCTGAAGACTAGTTTAAAATATTTTAAAAGATCAAACAAGCAAAATCTTGAATTAAGATTTAGAGTCTTTTAAAAGCTAAGCAGCTTTTTAAATGTACCCATCAGTGGTTCAGTGGGACCTAGAAGAACAAGAAATTAGGATGATTTTATATTTGTATTTATCAGTAGGTAACACCTACAGTATTTTTTTTCAGCAGGAAGAGGTGATTTTGGAGGGCGGGGTTGTCTTCTGTCTGCCTTCAGACTGCATTATGGAAAAAAGAATCCAGAATTACTGAAACGTATTGTTTGCCACTGCTACTTTTACTGAAGGAACCTATTTTTTTCATTTTATTACAAGATTTATATGCTACCTTTCTGCCCAGTCAGGTCCACCAAGTTAATTTGCAGTTGTTTCCATTGCCCTCTGCTCTCTAACTGATGAGTCTTAACTCCATTAGACCTTGTTTCAGGATTCAACTTGACCACTAACCACAGAATTTGCACATCATGACTCAAGATGAGCTAAGATTACCAGGTCCCCTTGCTCTCCCAGCGGGAGGGGGGGAGACCCGGCGCTTACCTTCTTCTTGCTCATTGCATACCCCTTGCATGTGTAGGGCCCCGCACTGGCATAATGGTGTCATTTCCAGGTAGTGACATCATTGCACAAGGTGGAGGCACATGCATGTTTTGCAGCAGGTTGATTTGGGCCCCAAATGGGTGCAATTCAGCCCATTTGGGGCCCAAATCAGCCCACTGCAAAGTGCGACTGCATTTTCAAGGTGGCACAATGACGACAGTGATGTTGTCATGCCAGCTCCAGGAGTGCACCTAGGAGGCCCGTTCCCTACCTTCTCCCCTGCTGGCCAGTGGTGGGGGGCTATAGATGGGAGCAGGGGAATCTCCCACCCCTGCTGAGAGAATAGGTTTCCCTAAGGTGAGCTCTCATTCCAGGCCACCAGACTTTTCTTCCACTTGTCTCCATTTTGCTATGCCAAAATTTTCATTTTCGTACTTACATTGAATCAAATATGAAATTTGGGGTAGGAGTTGTTAAGCATTTATTTATGCATAAATTTGAAAATGTATATCCCGTCACTCCATTGACTTGTTCAAGGTGATACTCAGAGTAACAACAAATAAGAAAGATCATAAAACTTATAAAATTATCAGTACCAAAATAAGCCATAAAAACAATTGTAATGTTTTGCATGCGAATAAGTTTGTGTGTGTTAATGTGCGGGGGGGAGTTGATTTATTTATTTTAAATGCCATAACCTCTGCATGATCATTTTGATAGTTATTGGAAAAGGAACATAACTCTAAATAAAGAGAAGTGGTTAGAGAATCTAAAGGAATGTGTACAACTGAGAGCCAAAACACACGTTAAGAAATACCCAGGTTCAGCACGTGTTCTCTTACCTCAAGGTTTGCCGGGATCTGTAGGCGTCCTGGAAGCTTAAAGATCTGTAAGATGTATTGCACGTTATCAGATATACATGATTGCTTTACATCTGCTCACTTTATTGCAACTAAACCTAACTTTAAAAGGCTACTGCTAAATTTACTTGTGGCATATATGGCCATCTAATGTGCAGAAATTAGGCTTGGTATATTTATGTTGGTCTTTCATACTCATTTCTGGGTGTGGAAATGGAGGGGGGGTCACTACAAAATGGCTGGGGGGGGGGTTCAACTCATGTTAACAGTAAACCCATAGGTAAATCTGTTTAAATATACTGATATCCCTTAACATTGGATAATGTATTGGATTTTCCCATCAAAAAATACCAGAATTGTCAGTCTTTTTCCTGGTATGGGGCACTTTAAAAAGCTGCATGATTAGCAGAAATTCAATTAATAAAGACTTGCAAATGTTTTCATTTCCATAGTGAGGAAAGCTACACTTGTGTTGGAAGCCTCACTTCTAAGGCACAAAAATGCCATGAGCTTTTGAGAGCCACAGCTCTCTTTGTCAGATGCATGATGCATCTGATGAAGAGAGCTGGGGCTCTCGAAAGCTTATGCTACAATTAAGTTGGTTAGTCTTTAAAGGTGCTACTGGACTCTTCGCTATTTTGCTACTGCGGACTAACACAGCTAACGCCTCTGGAAAAATGCCATGGTGATCCTATACCTATTATTAAAAAAAAAGCACCAGCCTCCTGTTTTTAACTTGTATTTCCATATTTTGTTATTTTGAGGAATAAACTGGCCATTTACTTTACTGGGAAAATCCCACTGGGTCATTGCTATAACCCTTCTGATAGACCTCACTGAGATAAGGGAGTCAACAGGCCTGGGGGAGGGTGGAAATCCTCTCCCTTTAATAGCAGTTTAGTGTTACTTACCAGTGATGTTATTTTCTTCCATACCATAAAAAGAACTACACATTCAACTTCTATTAAAGGGATAGGGCATTTTTCTTCACGCCTGCTGGCAACCCTACCCTGAATTGAAGCCAGCAAGAAAGCATATCTTGGCATGCTGGGGCTGGCGAAGGAGCAGCCTCTCCTCTCTGCCCCTGCCGCATTGAGGCATGAGAAGAAGAGCATAGGCATAGCCCGGAAAGAGGAACAGGATGATGGTGCTTTCATTCGATTTTCCAGGGCATTTGGGGGGCCCAGTCCACCCCGCCCTTCCCGAGGGCATTTGGGGGCCCCAGTCCACCCCGCCCTTCCCGCTCCATGCCCATTTGCCTTGATGAATAATCTCTTTCTCCCCTTGCGTCTTTCCCTTTTTCTCTTGCTTCTTTCCTTACACCTCGGACCTAATCGTTAGGAAGAAGAACGCGTCTCAGTACAAAAACAGGTTCTCAGCTACTGTATTTCCCCTAGGAATAAATGAGTTTATGAGACCGTCGCTTCCTTACCATATTTTGAAACCGAACTAGCCTAGCTGCGGAGTCCGTTATACTAACGGTAAGAATCCCAATCCCGCCCCCGCCCCCGCCCCCGCCCCCAACGGTAGGAATCCCCCCCCCCCCCCTACTTTACTCGGAATTGGCTGCTTGGCGGCTCACGAACTAAAGCCTCGCGGAGCCTTCTCGTTTCTTCCACGCGTCGGAATGCGCTTTTTCCGACGCAGGCGCGCGTAGCTTTGCAAAGGCGCTAAAAGCCTTTAGCCTTCTTGCTTAGTTTCAGTTTCTTTCCCCGTTCTGTAATTTCGGACAAGTGGAACAACGGTGAAAAGAAAATGTAGGAAGCAGGCATTATTTGATGCCTAAGATAGTAAAGTCCAGAAGGCGCCGTAAGTATATAATATTAAATTATATTAAATTATATAATATAATTTGATTATCTAAGCTTTGGTTACCGTACACTCTAATTTAATTATGTAATTTATAGGCCCAGGGAATATTTGTGCCACATCCCTACAGACTGTTAAGATCTCAGAAAGAAAAGGATAGAGAGGGATATCAGAGGCACCACAGACCTTCTGTTCCTTATAATGTTCTGATGTGCTGGGTATATATGTGCCCATGCGTGTAGATCATGGTGGTGGAAAGTGCCTTCAAGTCATTGGTGACTTATGGCAACCCCTGTCTGGGTTTTCATGGCAAGAGACAAACAGAGGTGGTTTGCTTTTGCCTGCTTCTGCGGTCTCCCATCCAATTACTAACTAAGGCCAATCCTGCTTAGTTTTTGAGATCTGATGAGATCAGGCTCACCTGGGTGAAACACACTCTGTTGAGCTATGATAGGATCCCATTGCAAATTGATACTGCGCTCTTTCATGGGGAAAAATTTTGCCCTAAATTATTAGGCTGGCTGTTCAATGAAACCACATATTAAGGGTTTTTTAAATGCCTTCATATTTGGATGATGCTCACAATCTAGTGGCATATGAACTGTAAAATATATCCATAATTAAAGTAAATGAAAATTGTGTATTTTAAGTGTATCTTATCTAAGCTTCCAGGCTCTGTTTAAAACCTGATCACTGTATAAAAAGTCTGCTCAAATATGGTTAATCCATTCTTAGTTTATCCTCATGTGGGTGTCCCAAAGATTTAAATAGTGACTAATCTTTGATTTGTTAATGTCAAATCCTTAACTCCAAATATGAAATTCTTGAGACATTTACTTTAATCAGGTCTGACTGAATGAATCAGGAACAAATGTCACATCAAGCAGCTATGCTCACAGAATTAATATACAGTATCACACACACACTCCCTCCCTCTTTAACTGCCTAGTGAGTGGACTCATTTATTTCTCACTGTTGAACAGATTTAGACACAAAAGTGTCATCAAAGCTAATAGGAGCTTTCACTCAAGAGCCAGCTTCATTAAAACATTTATATAATTAGGTAACTAAGAAATTATTATTATTTTTTATTATGTATTAATTTACAATTTTATGTTAAGGTAATGCTATTAATGTTTTGAACCTAATTATAAGATGGAGACTGTCAGGTCACCATCCTGAATACATTAAAACAAGGCTGAAGTGTAGAACAACCGTGCTCTTCAGAGTTTGTATGCAAAGCAAATATGCTGGATTCTAATTTATCCTGATGGTAGTATACAACTATGATTTACTTCAAGTCAGCAATGATTAAGACTTACTGAAATTAGTGGGACTTCATTTAGCCACCATTAACCTTTTCTGTAGGTTTCAATGCATGTAAGTCCCGCTGTGTTCAATGGAACTTACTCTCAGGTGCATAGGAATGTAGCCTTAATTATGTAGCTGGGTTGGGGTCTAAAACTTTAGAACTGTAGTTGAGAAGTAGAAGCCAGCCCCCCCCCCAATAAGTGTCAAGTGAGTTCAGTACATATAAGCATCCACACATAATGTATCCCTGTTAGCATTTTTTGCTATGCTCCAGCAACCATTTATTTATTTATTAAAACATTTATAATCCCACTTTCTCCCAAAAAAGGGACCCAAAGCAGCTATCAAAAAGTTTACAACACTAAAACAAGAACACATCTGAATAGAGAGCCCAAAAAACGAAACTGAAGTCAATTCAACAACCCCACATATACTCTTCTGAACAATTCTGCCTTGCATTCCCTTTTAAATGTCCTAAGAGTATAAGTTTCCCAGATATTTGTAGGAAGACTATTCCATAATGTAGAGGATGTGAAAAAAAACAAAACACCTCAGACTTGCCTGTATAAGGAAATTACAAGAAGAAACTGTTGAGACAACTAGAGCTGGGTTCATACATGGAAAGACAGTCCATCAAGTATGCGGGTCCCAGTTTGGGAAGAGCTTTAAAAGGAAGCCCTGGCATCTTGAATTAAGCACAGAAATAAATGAGCAGCCAATGCAAAGATCTCAAAATCAAAGTGACATGAACAAAATTACAAATTCCAGGTACCATTTGGATTGCTACATTCCAAACCAACTGAAGTTTCCAGTTAGTTTTCAAAGGCAATCCAACACACAGCACATTAGAAGAGTACAAGGGGAGACCCTCAAGGACTTGTGTGTGTGGGAGGGGGTCCCATTTTCCCTCCCCACTAGGGTTGCCAGCTCCAGGTTGGGAAATTCCTAGAGATTTTAGAGGTGGAGCCTGGAAAGGGTGGTATTTGGAAAAAGAAGGGGCCTCATCATAGTATAATATCCTAGAGTCCACCTTCTAGAGCAGCCATTTTCTCCAGGAGAACTGATCTCTGTCATCTGGAGATTAGTTGTAATTCCAGGAGCTCTCCAGCCACCACTTGGAGGCTGACAGCCCTACTCCTCATACCATGTCCTCTTTTCCTTCCCTGCACCCCATAGCATCTCACCCTTTTCCTGCTTCCTTCTCTCCTTCCCACCCACCTTTGTCTGGCCCCCATGTCTTCATCCTTCCCCCTCTCCACAGGCAGTATCTCCCATATGGCTCAGTTGAATGGTGAGGAATCTGCAAGGACTTGCAGGGGTATGGCACTTGTGGTTAAGTGGCTCGGCTGCAAATCAGAACTCTACTGGTTCGAATCCCACTACTACCTTGAGTTCAGTAGGTGGCCCTGGGTAAGCCATTCCTCTTAATCCCAGCCCCCCAGCTGTATTGTGGGGATAATAATAACACTAACTTGTTCACCACTCTGGGTGAGGCACTAATCTGTCTAGAAGAGCGATATATAAGTGCAGTTGTTGTTGTTGTTGTTATTTCCTCACACTATTTTCTTTTTCCCACTTCCTGGCAGCCTCCATAAGCTCACCTTTCCATTCATCCTTCTCTCCTTCAAACTCACTAAACAACCTACCTTTTATCTGCCCTCCCCATCTTCATCTATATTTATTAATTTACTTCATTTATAGACTGCCTTTCTTCACAATTGGGACCTATAGCAGCTTACATCACTCTCCTTGCCTCCGATTATCTTCACAACAACCCTGAGAAGTAGGTTAGGCTGAGGATATGTGAATGAATCAGGTCACCCAGTAAGCTTCCACGGCATGGTGATTCAAGCATGAATCTCCTGCTCTGAAATTCTAACCACTATATTACACTGGCTTTTGGGGAGTGGGGGTGCTATTGAAAATCAGCAAGCAGCCAGGCCTGGGTGAGTTGTGCAAGTCAAGTGGTATCAAGTCATACTGTGATTGATTCTGGGCCTGGCCCCAATTAGTTCTCCCTCAAAGGCCAAAACAGCCCTGAAAAGGCCCCGGCTCCCTCCCTCAAGTCTTTTCCTGACAGAAACCAAGCCTGGAATACTGACAAATGGTTTCCTAGCAACAGCCACTGAGGGCATCTAGTTAAAGCTACAAGTACTCCTTTTTATCATACAGGGCTTAAAAACAACCCCATGTGGGTTTTTTTTAAGATTTCGGATTTTTATGCTACCTGGGACATTTCTCAGGTGTGTAGGAAGATCTGCCTTGTCCATTCATGGCTCCATTCAAGGCAGCTTATATACTTACATCTTCAGATGTAAGTATCCTTAGATCAGAGCATGCATCAGTATGGCTAGATCAGCTGAGTCCAGAAGGAAAGAGAGCTCATGACCTAAGTGAAGTTGGAAAAAAGCTGTCAGCAACCATATGAATTTACTTTTCAAGCAGAAGGTCTAGGTCTATAGGGCACTGACAGTGCAATCCTAAGCAGAGTTACTCCAGTCTAAGCCCATTGAAATCAATGAGCTTAAACTGGAGTAACTCAGTTTAGGATTGCACTTTCAAGCACTTAACTGAGTCTGCTAAAGGCAGACCCATCTCATCTAAGTGCATAGTACAATAACTGTTATCTAATTTATTTTACGCTTTTACTTATATTTCTAAGCTGGCAGCTTCTTAAGTGCTGACTCAAAAGTATTTAGCAATTCTTAAATGTAGTGGAAGGATTTAAGTCACAGGGAGTTAGAAATAAACTTTCCTCAGATTCTTCCTTTGAGCTACTTTTGTTTAAAAATTACGCCAAATTTTAGCATTTCAAAGCCAAATTATTTCAGTGTGAAAGTAAGGCACATGTACATTCCCACTTAAATCTATAGTAACTAAGTAAGTTTTAACTTTGGATGGATCATATCGTAAACCTCTTTATTTAATAAAATGTAACTGTGAAATATATGGATGATAGACCAGAAGGGCATGTTAATATGAAGTCAGTGTCAATTCATTGTCAAAATGGCAGCATGACCTTCTAACTATTAAAAGCAATCTAAAGCATTATTTGCTAACGAAGATTATCAGGGCTGCCACTAGAAATGTGGCAATTTTTAGGCATCGTGGTTTTTAAAAGTGACATATTTAATTTGTAAAGTTATGTCAGTTTTCACAGGGATGAATACAACTGAAGGAAAGGGCTACAGATCAGTGGTAGAGTATCTGCTTGGCATGGAGAAGGCCCTAAGATCAATCCCTGGCATCTTCAGGCAAAAGGATCAGGTAATAGGTGATGTGAAAGACTTCTGCCTAAGACTCTGCCAGACTGAACAGGCGCTACTGTCTTTGATAGACCAAGGGTTGGATACAATACAAGGCAGCTTTATGTGAAGGAAGAATTTTTCTTCTAATAAACATGGTATACTCGTAGGAGGAAAACAGCGGAGAAATGACATAGTAATTTCAATTGATCCCAATACAAGGTTAAAACCAAATATTAGTATGTGTCTGATTGTAATGATTACTAAGGGAACCCACCACAGAATTCATGCAACTAACTGGCTTTAAACAATCTGGAACCATTAGATAAAACTAAGCCGAAATCTACATAGTGAAAAAAAAAAAGAACTTGCTTTGAAATATTTTCAATAAAATATTTTCAATGGACACTCCATGACCAATTGAAGAGATCCCCAATTTTACAACTAGCGAGTCAAATCGAAAGAATAGGAATTATTCTATATAAAATTAAGAGTTCACTATTGGATAGAAAGGCAACCAAATTACATATGTCCTGATCTAGGTCAACTTTTGCTTTTAAAATACATTATTATATTGTGGCTTGTGTATTACATGAGTGGATCTCCCTAGCTGGATCAGGGATCACATATGTTCAGCATGACTTTTGAGTTCATAAATTAATTATTTAAGAATGAGGCATTGTAAAGTTGATGAAGTTTGGCTCATTAAAGTTTAGACCATAAATAAATGTGTTGGTCTTCAAAGTGATGCACATTGGAACAAAAATTTGTAATTTTAACTATATGCTAATAGAGTCTGAACTTGATGACACTGAGAAGGCAAGTCATAGTGGGATCATAGTAGATAGCTTAATAAAAGTGTCAACCTAGTGTGCTGCAGCAGTGAAAAAGGCAAGCTGTCAGTCTTTGACAGGTAGAATCCCCAAGTTCTCCACAGCAAACATGCAGGTGTATTGGTTGAAGTAACTTTATTAGAGATCCAGCAAGTTCAAGGTGCTTAGACAAGTGCATTGGCAGAAGTGATGTAACTGGAGTTGGTGATGTTAGTTATAGGGAACGTTCCTGCCATCAGGATAAGGGCCATTAAAGTTTTTGGGCAAAAGAGCCAGGGGGGTTGTCAGGGAGAAGCTAGGTTTAGGCTAGACAGAACAAAGAATGAAATCATCTCCGTTCCCAAGAAAGATACATTTCGAGATGGCCGCAGCCAGCCTTCAAGGACACTTCTGGAGGCAGTGGGGAAAGAGAAATAAATACTTGTGAGATAACCTACTGCCTTAACATCAATAAGAAACTTCTCATGCACTCAGAGGACCAGTACATAACACAGAATACATTCATGGCAGATATGAACACAAAATACATTCATGGCAGATATGCAGACAGGCATATATGACACAAGCTCTATGCTGGAGGTTATTAGGAAAAGGATTGAAAATAAAATGGCCAATATTATAATGCCCCGTATAGATCTGTGGGACAACCTATCAAGGTAGCCGGGGCTCTGCCACTCTACCCAGCTTAAGAGGGCAAAGACGCACAGACACCCACAGCTCCTTTTTAGACAGAAGTTAACAAACTTGCCAATGAGAGACTGCTCTCACATTAGCCTTACACACTGCCACCAATCTCTTTGTTTATCCATAGGCGCTGGAGTAAAGGGATAAAACTCCAAGCCTACTGGGAAATAAAACAGAAAGTCTACCATGCAAGGTTGACTTACCAGCAGAATTTCCAAAACAGAAATTTATCTTGGTAGGTGGTCCAGGGTCAAAGCATGGGGTTTTCAGGTCTTTTGAGATTTCAAAGTCAAGAACCACTCAAGATAAAAAATATAATTAATTTATTTAAGGTGCAAAGATACTCAAAATTAAACAAGACAATGTGGGGATAAAATAATAAAATCCTAAAGCGTATAAGCTCTAACTATACATACCACAGTAGAGCCCCGTGGTGCAGAGTGGTAAGCTGCAGTACTGCAGCCCAGGCTCTGCTCACAACCTGATTTCAATCCTGGCGGAAGCCAGGTTCAGGTAGCCTGCTCAAGGTTGACTCGGCCTTTCATCCTTCCGAGGTCAGTAAAATGAGTACCCAGTTTCCTGGGGGTAAAGTGTAGATGATTAGGGAAGGCAATGGCAAACCACCCCGTAAAAAGTCTGCCAAGAAAACGTTGTGATGCGACGTCCCCCCATGGGTCAGTAATGACTCAGTGTTTGCACCTTTACCTATACATACCATGGTATTCCAAAAGGCAAAGTACAGAGTCTCTTTCCAGAGGCACACAGGTCTTTAGTTGTCCAGCAGAGCAAAACACAAAGATGGTTACAACAGAGCTTCCATCTTACAGAATCAGAGCCAGAGTAGAAGCCATAGCTGGGTCACAGCTTAAGTTGCTATAACCTGACCAAAGCCTACAGCTTCATGTTGGTTTGTTAATTTATGGTTCTTGGAGTCTCGAATGATCCAGGCCTGCTGGCCAATCAAGAGTCCAAGAATTGATGTCACCATTGCTAGGTGCATATGTGAGGAGGCAGGAGTAAGACCAAATCTACAGCTTTTGTGCCACCCCTTTCTCCCACAGGTGCAAAATGGTGTGATCAGACAAGAATGTTAATTGGCAATAAACTGTGCCATGGAAGTTCTATTGTGCTAATGAACTAGCATGGTATCTTATCTACAAGGTCACTGTGTACCAAGAGCTCTTGTAAGCTCTGCAAGTTTCTCAGGAAGATTTCTCAGGGAGGCCTGAAAGCCTTAACCAAAGTTTCAAGAACATGGCTACAATTTGAATCAGAAATACAGGCATTTTCTTCACATGACCTCATTTGGAATACTGTGTACAGTTCTATCTCAAAAAGGACATGGCAGAGCTGTGAAAAGTACAGAAGAAGGAAACCAAGATGATTGAGAGGTTGAATAATAATAATAACAACAACAACAACAACATTTGATTGAAATACCCTTAAGGATGACTTAACACCCACTCAGAGCAGTTTACAAAGTATGTTGTTATTATCCCTACAACAAAACACCCTGTGAGGTGGATGGGGCTGCAAGATCTAGAAGCTGTGACTGACCCAAGGTCACCCAGCTGGCTTCAAGTGAAGGAGTGAGGAATCAAACCCAGTTCTCCAGATTCGAGTCCCATGCTCTTAACCACTACACCAAACTGAAACACCTTTCCTGTGAGGAAAAGCTGAAGAGTCTGGGACTTTTCAATTTAGAAAAGCGATTACATGATACAGGTTTATAAAATTATGCATGTGGTGGAGAGAGTGGACTAAGACAACTTTTTCTCTTCCTAAAATAGTAGACCTCAATGGCATCCAAGAAAGTTAATGGGCAATAGATTTAGAACAGACAAAAGGAAATATTTCATTACACAAGAAGTGATTAAAACGTAGAATTCACTACCAGAAGACATAGTGATGGCCATAGGCACACACAGCTTTAAAAGAGGATTAGACAGATTCAGAGAGGATAGTTCAGTAAATACTAGCCATGGTGACTAAAGGGAAGGTCTGCATTAAGACACAGTAAACCTTTGAATACTAGTGCCAGGAAGTAAAATCAGGGAAAGGCCTTGGCCTCTATGCCCTGTTGGCCCTCCAGAGTAACTGGTTTGCTTCTCTGTGAGACAGAATACTGGGCAATGTGGATGACTGTCTGATCCAGCAGGGCTCTTTTGTTTTTAAGGGGCCACAAAATTCTTTTATTCTGACTGCGGCAGCATTACTGACCCTCTGGAATGAAATGTTGTGCAACTTACCAATATAACTATATTTTGTCTTTTAGGACAAAAAATCCTTTTGTGAAAAATAATTTTTACATGCAAATCAAAAGATCAATTAGTTCCTTTCTATTGAAAGAAAATGCAGTGGCAACAGTTGAACATAGTTCAGACATCAGTATTTAATGAATGCTGTGGCTGTACATTATTATTCTGTCAGTAGCTTAAGGCACTGCATTACAAATATGCATTCAGATTTTCTGTCTTAATATACAAGCGAAGCCTTAAAGTTATTAACATATTAATACTACCAAAATAGCACAGCACAGTCTTCTCTTCAAAAGATTATTCATAATAAGATTTATCTGGGCCAGATTCCCAGTACCTGTTACAATGTAGGAGAATCCAAGTGTAGAATCCAAGACAAGATAAAGCAAAGTGGCTCTGACACTGATTGCTCATCTTAGGATCTGACAGTAGAAGTGTCCTGGGCAGCCAACATGCTGTAGAATAGAGACAGTGAGTCCTAAGCAGAGTTGTTCTCTTTTAAGCTTCCGTAAATTTAGATGGCTGTAAGTCTGCTTAGGACTGCATTGTAAGTAAAGTGTACCTTCACATCTGCAGCTCAAATCTATGCATATTCACTCAGAAGTAAGCCCTACTCAGTTCACTAGAGCTCCCTGCACCCCAAGTACGTATGCATAGGATTGCTATCTAAGACAATTAAAGGACATTTTACCTAGCAGCCATTGGACAGAGAAGTGAGGCAGTGAGGCTTGTCCATTAGCTTAGTTATGACCAACCGCCATTTGGTCTTTCCCGTCATAGAAATGTTTCCATCACTGACCATTTTGTTTTATTTTGTTTTTAATATTTTAATCTCACTTTTTAGAGGGAAAAAATCTCTCAAAGCCACTCACAGCAATTCAGAATAAATACAGTGTTGATAGCAGACAGCCATTGTACAGAAATGAAAACAAGAAATAAATTTTCCCCTCAGGTTTACAGACTTAATAGTTAAGAGCCAGAAGTGATGAGAAGTGGAGGGGGAAAGTAGAAGAGGGAGATCAGTCGGACAATTCCAGAACAAATTCTGAAATGTTTATGTTTCTGAATATCTTTCTTTTCATCTTCGATCTTCCAAGCAGTCCCACATTGGGACTGTGCAGGTGCAGCCCAGCCATGGAGATAGATTTTTCAAGCTGTCAGTAAGTAGGGGGTGATCTGCCCGTGCAACATGCATGCATGCAGGGCTTTCCGCCTAAATGTGGTGTTGCTAGGCAGGGCACCCCTGATTCTCTCAGTTCCTTTTTCGCCACCAACAAAGAAGGTTCTTTTTTTTTTTTTGCTCTCTTACGCTCATTACCGCATTTATTCTTTCAACCATGTACCGACCAAGGACCGTTTCATCAACTACTGTCTTGTTACAGCCTACTCAACTGGGATCAGGGCCTGTATATGCATTTCTACCACTCCCCCTGATACCAAGAGTATTAGGCAAGATTCAGCAGTTCAACACCCACTGCATTCTCATTGCACTCTTTTGGCCCCGCAGAGATTAGTTCCCAATACTGGGGAATATGGCCAAGGAACATTGCAGGAATCTCGCACAGGTCCCAGACCGCCTACACAGAGGTCAGATCCTGCGTCACAATGTTCCCGCCCTCAGACTCGCAGCATGGCGCTTGAACCCCTAACCTCCTCCTATTTTTCTAGGGAGGTAGCTCAGGTTCTACTTAATGCCTGTAAGACTTCCACTCAATTGGTTTACAACCATAAGTGTAACAGGTTTAGTTCATGTCTAGCTCTTATGCAACATTCTCTGTTCACCTGCTTGTTGAACTTCATTTTTGAATACCTATTAACTCTGTTAAAACAGATCCTTGATGCTTCTTCCATCAAGGTCCATTTAGCAGCCATCTTGGCATTCCATGAACCGATATAGATGGCAAAACAGTCTTTTCTCATTACGTGTCTAAACAATTCCTCAAAGGGATCAATAATATGTTTCCCTGTAGAACACCTTCCATACCCTAGTGGAGTCTCTCCGTAGTCCTGTCTCAACTGATGAGATCCCCAGTCCAGCTATTCACCCAGTGTGACATTTCTTACTCTTGTGGAAAGTAGCTTTCTTAGTGTCCATCACCTCTTTCTGAAGGGTGGGTGAACTGGCATGAACTCCGCTCAGACACCCCCTTTGTACAATTCTTTGAGGAGAAGGTGATTCTACTCCCAAACCTTGAATTTCTTCCCAAGGTAGTCTCTAGATTCCATCTCCAGCAGAAGGTAACCCTACCAGTGTTTTTTCCCACCCATCCTCAGAGTATGAAAAATCATTCCACACTCTAGATGTAAAAAGAGCCTTACTTTATTATTTGCATAGCATCAAGGCTTTTAGAAAGTCCAAGGTTCTCTTTGTTACACAGGTCCACGCAGGTGTATGCCCATGGTGAATCAGCCATTATCCAGATGGATTGTAGCAGCAATCAAAGCAACGTACAAGCATGCCAAGATACCATCCGTGTCCAGTGATGATCAAAGCTAGACATGGGCACGAACAGCATTATGAACGCAAAAAAGCCACGAACAGCCCGTTTGGTGGTTTGCGAACAAGCTGTTCATGAGACCCCATTCTAGATGAACAAGTGGTTGTCGCAAGCCTCATTCATTGCGTTTGTCCACTGTTTGTGAAGCCAGGCAGTCAGGCACCTTCAATCAATTCTGTTGGCAATGGAGGCAAGGACTGCTTGAACTCTGTATGCACTCCTTCTGTCACCCTGGAAACCCCAATCTAAGCCCAACTTAGCTTGATGGGCAGGTCTTCCTTCCAAGTGTGGAGCTCCAAATTGGTTACAATTGGTTACATGGGAGCAGACAGGGGGGGAGGGGGGAGGGGGTGTTCTGTGGCCATGGGAACTCCAATCTCATCCTTGCAAACCCTGTTAGGCAGTTCTGACTGCCAACCACAGACCTCCTGTGTTGCTCTATGGGACCTCTGGTTATAAAAGGCACTATGCTCCCAGGCTGGCTTTCAGTTTCAGCAGACAGTGGAGTGGGAGAGAGCTGTTGCTAACCTTTTGGAAAAGAGACAGGGAGAGTGCATTGGAGCTGGGATTTTTTTGTGTGTGGTGTGGGATAGGGATCTGTCCACTCTGGTTCCAGTACTGCTGCAAGGCCCTGGGGCAGGATGGATAAAAATCAATGCTTTTTTTAAAAAAAATCAGATTTTTTTTATTTAAATCGGACTTTTTTTATTTAAATCGGATTTTTTAATTTAAATCGGATTTTTTTAAATAAAATGCTTTTTGAGGAAAATATATTACCATCCAAAGGTTATTCCATCATGAAATAAAGATTCGTTTTTAATTATGTAGAATAAGGCTGTATATGTTTAATTTTTTTGGTAAATAAATTCCATTAATCCATTCACAATGTCATGCTCTTCCAGAGGTTTTTGTAAGATTATTGGGCAGTTTCTCTGCCTACAAAATATTATCACAGATGTTTGGTTTTGCAGTTCTCAAAACTGAATTTGTGTCAGCTCAGCAGAGATCACATGCCTCTTCTTCACAGCAAAAATGTTATAACATGAACAGAGTTGAGAAAAAGACCTTAAAGACAATGCTGCAAATGTATCCAAGATGAGAAGAAATTTAGAAGAGCAGGAAGGGAATACAAAGCTAATAACATATGGTTGCAGTGCTCATTTGCTGCACCTCTTAGCCAAAGACTTAAGTGTTCCAGAAATAAAGACTCATGTTGTTGAAATTGCTAAATACTTCCGTAACAATCATTTTGCTGCAGCAGCTCTGAAAAGGATGGGTGGAACCAAGCTAACGCTCCCACAAGATGTTAGATGGAACTCTGTGGTGGACTGTTTTGAGCAGTATATCAAGAACTGGCCTATTCTGATGACAGTTTGTGAACAATCTTCATCTACTTGCATAGTAAAGTTATACCAGCAAGAATTAGTCTTTATGTAGAAAACTATGATTTAAATCAAGCCTTACTGACTAGTGATTTAAATCGTGATTTAAATCAGTTTGATTTAAATCAAATCCACCCTGCCCTGGGACCAAGCTTAGTGGGCACCTTGGCTGAGGGCTCACATTATTATTAGTGCCTGATCCGGTCAGGTATCTCAGAGTGCTGTACTAGGACTCTAGCCCCTTCCCTCTGGTTCCAGGGCTGCTGCCAGGCCCTGGGACCAAGCTCAGTGGGCACCTCAGCTGAGGGCTCACAGTGTTCTCTCCTTTTCTTTCCTCCTTAATTCTTGTTTGCTGGCACAATGAAGCTTTGGCTGGGGGACAAGGGTGGTCGTGGGGGGAACTGCAAAGATTGTTCCAGTTGCCCCGCAGGAAGTAGTACTCGGCAGAGCTCTGCGGCAGAAGAGACTCCCACTCCCCAACAATCACCTATGGGGGCTGTGGAGGAGGCTAAAGAGCTCTTGCTGCCGGGGGAAGAGGAACTCTTTAAACTGTTTGAAGAGGAGGAAGGCGAGGGATCCGTGGAGGAATGGTTGGGGTTCGATGAAACACCCATCCCGTCCCCATCCCAAAATCCCGGTGCTGTCCCTGCCTGTATTCTGCCCCTCCATCTTCTATTGCCAGCTCCACTGTGCGGCCAGTAACCCTGCGTCCTCCTTCCCCTGGAACAGTTAGTGGGCCACAGTTCAAACTCTCTGTACGGAGGCACTTTCGGGCCCTTCCGAATGACCCTCATGTGGTGCGGTGCCGTGTCTGTGATGACTTGGTGTGCAGGGGCAATGACCCGAAGCACCTGTCATTGACAGTCCTGACTAGGCACCTGAAGACGCACTACCCGAGACTGTGGTCTCCGTCCCCAGCCAGTGAAACATCCGGCGGTGGGAGACAGAGGGCTACCAGCTCCTCTGAGCTGGGATTAATGGGAGGGTCACCGGAATCCACCCCAAGCAAGAAGCCTTGCCCCAAGGGTGCTGCTGGTGGGAGCGGAACGGTCAGGCAGGCCGCCTTTGGGGAGGTTGTTCCATTGGGGTCGGGGATAGTGTCATTGAAAAGGGTGAGGTCAAGGGCTCAGGACGCGGACATTCATGTTGTGGCAGAGACAGTTGCCCTGCAAGGATTCCCCCTATACATCGTGGAGGGTGTGGGCTTCCAAAGGCTGCTTCAGCACTTTGCCCCATGGTTGTCCATGCCGTTACAGCGCACTGTTGGGCGTCGAGTCCTGCCTGCCCTCTACCAGTCTGTGCGAGACATGGAGCTCAGGGAGCTGTCAGCCGCCAAAGGCCGTACAGTACACTTCACGGCCAACCTCTGGAGCGGCTGCCATCATGGCTACCTTGCCATCACTGCCTACTGGTGGCAACCAGAGGACCTCTGCCGCCCCAGGCCAAAAACTGGCACCCGGAAAAAGGTGCCATGCTTGACACAGGGCTACAGGGTAGTTCTTCTCCAGGCCCGGGGGATGGACAATGTCCATACTGGGAAGAACATCGCCACCACCATAAAGGCAACACTGAGGGAGTGGACGGGTGGTGGGGGGAAGGGTTTGTCCGTCGCTTCATGGTGACAGACACGGGAAGCAACATGTTGGCAGCCCTGAAAGAGGCATCCCTTCCGGGCCTGGTATGCATGGCGCACAAGCTGCATCTGTGATGAGGGATGTTCTCGTGCTGGGGAGCAAGCCAAGGGACAACTGGGATGAGGGAACATTGTGGATGCGCCATCTGCTGGACAGCTCCCGCCATGTCACTTCCCACTTCTCCTGCAGCATCAACTCTTCCCGCGAGCTGTTCCAGAGGCAGGGGGAGGGGACCCCAAACACCAACTCTTTCAGGGCATGCCCACCCGCTGGAACTCCACCGACGATATGATATGTTGTCTGGTGGCGCAGAAGGGGCAGGACATCTTGTCATCTACGGACATTCTGAGGAGGGGAGAGGAGCTGAGCCTCAGCTCCATGGAATGGAGAGGCCTTGCCCATATGTCCCGGATGCTGAAACCCTTTAAGGAGGACACCAAGCTCTTGTGCGCGTACGAGGCCAGCCTGGGTCAGGTCATCCCCCTGATCCACAGGCTCGACCAGTTCCTGGCCAAGGAGCTTGAGCACGAGAAAGAGCTGCTCCCCAGGGTCAGGGACTTTGTGAGGAGGATGCAGGCATGCATGGCCGAGCACTTGCATCATCTGCGCCACGAGGTGCTGTACCAAATGGCCTCCCTCTGTGACCCCCAGATCAAGGGCAGCATCGCCATGTGGGCAGGTCAGATGCAGTGCTGGAAAAAGGAGCCCCGCAAAGCAGTGCCTGTTTCCAGAAAGAGAAGGCAGAATGGAAGGAACTGGGCAGGGGCGCAGGGCAGGCAGCGGAGAAGGAAGAGGAGGAGGGGGGAAGAGGTGGGAAGAGAGCCATGCCAGGAGAGACCCACCCAAACAGCCCCACTTGATCTTTTGGCCTTGTTTGTGAGCTGTGTGGTTGGCCGCAGCACAGTGGGCACGTCTCTTGCAGTGGAGGACTTGGCGGGGGCTATGGTGCGAAAGTACCTTGCGGAGCCCACCGAGCCCGCCCCATTCCAACCCCTTGGAGTATTGGGTGAATAAATCTGCCTTATCGCTGGAGCTGTCCATCATAGCAACTAACATCCTGACCAGCCCTCCCACCAGCATGCAGAACGAGCGGATGTTCTCCCACCTGGGAGACCTCCTCCGTCCCCGCCGTGCACTTCTGCACCCGGACCTGGTGGACATGTTGACCTTCGTCAAGGTCAACCTCAACCTACTTGGGTATCCCTCCGTGGACCTAGACCTACCTGGGCTCTGAGCCACCCCAAGTCTACTGTGGTTCTAGGCCAAGCCCCTCTGCAGTGGGCTCTAGCCCCCCTCAGTTCTCGAGGCTGCTTCCACGGCTGGTAGCCCTTTGTCCTCCTCTCCCAGACAAGTTCCCATTCCCTCTTTCAACCTCTCCCTCTCTGGATGGCACCAATACAACCCTCCCCCACAACTTGTCCTGCCCATCGCATCTTCTCCCTGTCAAGTCCCAGTCCCTCTGTCAACCTCTCCCTCTCTGGATGGCACCAATCCTCTGGATGGCATCAACCTATCCATGGATAGGGGGCACCTCATTGGGTTTCTCGGCTCATGGCTCATTGGGTTTCTCGGCTCATGGCTTGCCCATGAAGGGGTTTTCCCAGTCCGGCTCTGTGATGGGGCCAGCAACCGTTTGTCCCCCTCTCCCTGACAAGTTCCTTGACAGTCCCTCTTTCAACCTCTCCCTCTCCAGAACCGCTCAGATGCCTCCCAACCTCTCCCATCCCATCTTTTCTGCGAAGGCAGAAAGGTGGGTCATGTCAGCTGCTGCTGCTGCCCTACAACTCAGTGGGTTTTTCGACTCATGGTTCGCCAATGAAGGGGTCTTCCCGGTCCTTCCCCTTGATGTGGCTGGCAACCCTTTGTCCCCCTCTTCCTGACAAGATCCTGGTCCCTCTTTCAACATCTCCCTCTCTGGATGGTGCCCAAACGACCCTTCCCCACGAATTGTCCTGCCCATCGCATCCTCTCACTGACAGGTTCCCAAATGGTCCCTGTTTCATGCTCACCCTCTGTGGACGGAACCAATATGACCCTTTCCAATGACCTCTCCTGTCCTGCCCATCCCGTCCTTTTCATGAAGGCAGGAATGTGGGTCATGTCAGCTGCCGCCATTTTTGGGCACGAGGGGAAGCTCAAAAGCTATTGCTGATACAGTTGTGCCACATGGTGCCCCCCATTCCATGGCACCTGCTGTCCCCTCTGAGCAGGGGGGAATGGGTCCCTCCCACACTTTCCGTGAAGGCAGGAAAGTGGGTGCTGTCTGCTGCTGCTACTTTGGGGCACGAGGGGCAGCTCAGGAGTTGTTGCACATGTGGTTGTTCCGCATGGTGCCCCCTATCAACGGCACCGGCTGCCCCCTCTGAGCAGGGGGGAATGGGTCCCGCAACTCCCACCCTTTCTCTGAGGGCAGGAAGGTGGGTGCTGTCTGCTGCTTCTGCTTTTGGGCATGAGAGACAGCTCAGCTGCTGCTGTGCATATGGTTGTACAGCACAGGGGCCCCTATCCATGGGCACCTGCTGTCCCCTCTGAGCAGGTGAAATGGGTCCCGGCTGCAACACCCGTCCTTTCCGCGAAGGCAGGAAGGTGGGTGATACTGGCAGCAGCCTGCCTGTACTGCCTGCACAGGTAAGCTGTCTCTAAGTGGTGCGGATTCTGTGAAACTGCTGTCTTCTGTAGGGTGCACTGAATAGACTGCCATGTCTGTGACAGCAGGCCGGTGGGTGATGCAGGGGGCAACCCACAGCTCCCCACGTGGGCACCTGTCTGCCCACAATCCTCTTTCCTAGGGGAACTGATGCCTCCCCCACACCGGGGGGGGAGGTATCCTCCACCACCTCCATGACCAGCACATTAGCCTCCGCTTATACATGTTAGGGGCAGGCCCCACCTCCCACCCTTGGTTCTTTCCTTCCAATTTTCTAATGACAGGATAACGCAGATATTTATGCAATCCACGTTTCCCCAATATGCCAGTACATGGTATCTGTCTCTCCTGTCAATCCAATACAGGTATTCAGTGTATCCATGCATCCCTCTATCCGATACACCTATCCCACACAGCTATGCACCTGTCTATTGAGAAACCTGTCTATCCCGTGTACCTAGCCGTCCAGTGCTCCATGTCCAGCCGGTGTATTTGGGCAGCAACAGCCTCTGCACCACACGAGGTGTGGACAACAGCATTGGCCCCGATGCCATGATGTCCCCATCTGGTGAACGTATGTTGGTGTCTCTGACACACCAGGGTGTGTGTTTGTGTGTGCAAGGCCTCCGCATATGCCATCATGTCTTGCTGGAGGGTTTTCTTTGCAGACTCTTGCTGGATCATTTGGTTATGTAGCGGACGCCGACATGATCCACTGTTATACCTTGGCGGAAAGTAGCCTCTGGGAGGCCTGGTGAGCGGGCACATGGGGGATGCCGCTGGCAAGCAGCCAAACCCCCCGACCCCAAGAGGGGAGGCAGCCTGCCACTGCCTTGCCCAGCCCGATAGGCCCTGCGGCTGCCGACATAAACCACCATTATACCTTGCCAGAAAGTAGTCTCTGGAAGGCCTGAGGCAGGCACATGAGGGGTGCTGCTGGTGAGCGGCCATCCCCCCCGCCCCTAGAGGGAAGGAGGCCCACCACCACCCAGCCTGCCAGGCCTGGCGGCCTCCAACCTCACCCACCTTCTGGCCTTAGCAGAAAGTAGCCTCTGGGAGGCATGGTGGGCAGGCACATAGAGGGTGCCGCCAGCAAGCGGCCACACACCCCGCCCCCTAGAGGGGAGGCAGCCCACCACCACCTCCCCCAGCCTACCAGGCCCAGTGGCCACCGACCTAACCCATCTTACGGCCTTGGCGGAAAGTAGCCTCTGAGAGGCCTGGCGGGCGGGCACATAGGGGGTGCCACCGGCGAGCAACCATACCCCTGCCCCCGAGAGGGGAGGCAGCCTGCCTTTGAGTCCACCGCTTGTACACAGGGCCAGAGTCAACTGGTGGCTCCAATTGTGTCGAATGGGAGTTTCCTGGGGGCGTCAGATTTGGGAATGTATAACTCAAAGATCCGTTTTGCAATCTTGACCAAGCTTGGGTGATGGCTGGAGGAGAGCCTGCTGAACACTCCCTGTGAATATGGGCTCTCTAAGTTCAATGGAAGCCATGGTTGTTGTGGGTTTTCTGGGCTGTATTGCCGTGGTCTTGGCATTGTAGTTCCTGACGTTTCGCCAGCAGCTGTGGCTGGCATCTTCAGAGGTGTAGCACCAAAAGACAGAGATCTCTCAGTGTCACAGTGTGACACTGTCTTTTGGTGTGACACTGAGAGATCTCTGTCTTTTGGTGCTACACCTCTGAAGATGCCAGCCACAGCTGCTGGCGAAACGTCAGGAACTACAATGCCAAGACCACGGCAGTACAGCCCGGAAAACCCACAACAACCATCGTTCTCCGGCCGTGAAAGCCTTCGACAATACATCAATGGGAGCCGTTCTGGCCCCCACGAACAATGAAAAACAAACAACGAATATGTTCATTAACAGGACATGTTCGTTACTGTTCGTCTGTTCATGTTTGTCGTTGGCAACGAATAATGAACAGCGTGTTCTTTTTTCCCCCCATTTGTGTCCATGTCTTATCAAAGCCCACTCGACTAGAGTTCAGTCTCATCTGCAGCCTTCCTTCGGGGAACTCCACACAATGACATCTGCCAGGCTGCCTCATGGTCATCAGTAGACACTTTGATTAAGCACTATTCTGTTGACACACACCAGAAGGGATGCATCAGTAGGAAAAGCAACACTCCACTCTCTCTTCAACTAACATCTCACACCTCCCTCCTTTGGTGAGTAGCTTGCTATACTCCCAATGTGGGACTGCACAGAAGACCGAAAATGAAAACAGTGTTGTACCTACCTGTAACTGTTGTTCATCTAGTTCTTCATACAGGCATACATTCCCTCCTCTCTACCCCACTGTGAGAGAACTGTAATTAGCTTACCTTCGGTGGCTTGAGGGAACTGAGGGAATCGGACACTCTGTCTAGCAACTCCGCATTTCGGCAGGAAGCTCCGCATGCATGCGTGGTGCAGGGGCGGAATGCCCCCTACTTATTGAGAGTTTGAAAAATCTATCTCCGTGGCTGGCCTGCGCCTGCACAGTCCCAATGTGTGCCTGCACAAAGATCTAGATGAACAAGTTACAAGTAGCTGCAACACTGTTTTCTTCCCCCCTGTCCTTTTTTGTGTATTTTGTCTCCCTAATTCTGGAACATGCACCACAGAAAGTTTGCCCTTTATGCCCTTTCACACCACTAAGTGAGAATGGAGATACAGCATTTCTGTTCTTGACAATATATTTTCACCATATTAATATACTTTTTTATCCACATAAAGGAAAGACAGTATTTGTAAAAGCATAGATCCACTGTAAAAACAAGGATTTGCAGAGCTGAGAATTGCATTAAAGTACTGGAGCGATTAATCTAGTTTAATTCAAACTGTAAAAAAATTTCTCAGCTCTGACAATATCAACTTGTGATGTCACAGCAACCAAAGTACTATGGCATTACTGTTAAATGCAACTCTGTGTCTCTGCATTTGAGGTAGGGAAGCTGTGACAGTAGGGACAGCCCCACTCCTCACTGACATATGTATACAGAACAATCATTATTAAAGTTTGATTACTGTGCACAGCTTGGATCCATGGTCAGATATTAAAACTGCAGAGGGCTATGGGGAAGGCAGTGCACTGTAGGCATGACCTTGTTTTCTCTTGCATGTAAAACACAATCGATGGTTGTTGTGGGTTTTCCGGGCTGTATTGCCGTGGTCTTGGCAATGTGACACTGAGAGATCTCTGTCTTTTGGTGCTACACCTCTGAAGATGCCAACCACAGCTGCTGGCGAAACGTCAGGAACTACAATGCCAAGACCACGGCAATACAGCCCGGAAAACCCACAACAACCATTGTTCTCCAGCCGTGAAAGCCTTCGACAATACATAAAACACAATAGTTTGAAGCATATGGACTCCTCCTACCTTACTCTGCCCATCTTTTATTGTGACGGCAATCAGACCCACCTTTTAGTCTTAGCTAGCTGGTTACTTTTAAGTAGCTTCAATGAAGTGGATTCCCATGCTATCCCTCAAATATATGTTTGATCACTAGGCTGAAAGTACCCCCTGGCACTCGCATCAAAGAAGTGAATCATACTACAGTTCCAGGCTTTATCCTGTTAGGTTCCATTCATCTGATTTTAGCAGGGTTATGCCAAATATCTGTGTCCAAGAAACCTATCAACCCAATCACCCAGACTCCTGTCTCTTCTCAACCCCTCTCTCTCATCAGTCACTCATCCTCTTCCCTACACCCCCACTGCATCCTCAATGACCCAGATCTCCGATCTTCTCCAGAAATAGTCAGTACAACCCAATCCAGACTGAGCAACGCACCTGGTGTCCATATTAAGTAGCTTAATTTACATTCTAGGCATATACCTTTAGTAAAAATACAGCACACCCACAGGTCTAATGCACACTTTGTGCTTTGTGTGACTATTTCTATGTTCTATACTCCCTTTTATGTTTTTTCGCCCAGTATACTCTTTTGTGCCCTATTGCCAAGAAGCTCTTTTGGTGCCCTGTGTGTGTTTTCGAAAGTCCTCTACTGCACGTCCACTTCCAATGTCTTTGGAGTTTTGGGGGGCTGTATCTTCTTGGATCCATGCTCTTCTGGATAAGTTGTATGGGGTTTTTTGCACGCGTGCCTACAAATACACCAGAATTTTCAGGAACATCAGTTTTTTGCAGGGTTATCCTCAATATTAAACCATCAGTAATGTGTGTATGTGTGATTTCTGACTCTTTATGATATGCAGTTTGTACAAGTGAATATTCCCATTTTCTTATTTGTAGTATATCTTTTAGTTTGTGCCTTTGTTGTTTGTCTCTCTGATAGTAATAAAACCCCATTACCATGCCTGAATGTTGTTTTGCTAATCCCCACAATATCTAATGAAATAAGTTCCTCATCACAGCACTGGACCCTGGTATACATAGGAAAAGATCCCAATATAAGTTAATCCTATTGGTGCTGGTCCATGCTTTGGATGTGCTCAGGGTGATGCCTCTAGGGCCAAAGAACAGACACATGTAGACATTCAGGTAACAAATTGTTCGTAGTGGCTGTACTAGGGATACCAAGGATCAAATCTCAGCTTGCCATGAAAGGTACTGGGTTACCTTGGGCTGGTCATGTCAGCGTAATCTAGCTCATGAGGTTGGGAGGATAAAACAGGGGAAGCACTACTGCACCACCCTGAGCTCCTTTAAGAAAAGGTAGGATTCAAATGCACTAAATAAATATATTCAATGATCATTTGTATGACCCGAGGGAAGGTGTAAAACAAATGTGCTCATTCTTCAGTATTACATATTGTAGTGCTGTAGATCCAGAGGAGTTAGCCGTCTTAGTCTGTAGTAGCAAAATAGAAAAGAGTCCAGTACTTTACTGTAGCATAAGCTTTTGAGAATCACAGTTCTCTTCATCAGTTGCATGAAGGGTAAGACTAGAATAACATATTCATGGTGGACTTGGAGCAACGCTTCCTCAGCTCCCATCCACTGAAATCACTCCTGTACTAACAAAACCATGAACAGACACATTAACAGCAGCAATCACCCTTCCAACTCAGCAATGCACAATCATCATTACAAAGCTACAAAAAAAAGAATTCCACATGGACACCCCCTGAGGGCCGCAACTCCTCATTGGACTTTTACACTGAATGCTTCCGTCGACATACATAGGCTGAGATAATTGACAAACAGCACCATTTAAAGCAGAATCTCAGCCATGCAGAAAGAGATGCCATAAACAGCCTCCAAAATAATTCTGACATCGTAATCAAGGAAGCTGACAAAGGCGGTGCAGTTGTCATCATGGACAAACATAACTACATACAGGAAGCAGAGAGACAACTCTCCAACACAACATTCTATAAAACACTACCTTCTGACCCTACGGAGCAATACAAAAGAGAACTCAATAAAATATTAAAGACACTCTCCATGGACATACAACAACATCTCCATACGGACACACCCCAGGAACCATAACCAGGAACATTCTACCTATTACCCAAAATCCACAAACCAGGTAACCCAGTATGCCCCATTGTTTCAGGAATTGGCACTATCACAGTAGGAGTCTCAGGAAGGATATATGGACTCTATCCTCAGGCCCTATGCCACTAGCACACCCAGCTATTTACGGGACACCACTGACTTTCTCAGGAAAATACAGTCCATTGACAACCTACCAGATGACACCATCCTAGCAACCATGGATGTGGAGGCTCTGTACACCAATATCTCACATGCAGATGGACTGCAAGCCATCAGGAATATTATCCCGGACAAAACCACAGCACACCTCGCCACTGAACTTTGCCACTTCATACTCACTCACAATTACTTCAAATTTGGTGACAGCTTATATCTACAGGTTAATGGCACAGCCATGGGCACACGCATGGCACCACAATATGCTAACAGATTCATGGCGGATTTGGAGCAACGCTTCCTCAGCTCCCATCCACTGAAACCACTCCTGTACTTAAGATTCTTGGATGACATCTTCATTATTTGGACCCATGGGAGAAGCCCTTGAGAGATTTCATCAGGACTTCAACAACTTTCACCCTATTATTAACCTGAGCCTAGACCACTCTACACAACAGGTACACTTCCTGTACAACTACATAATGGACAGATAAATACCACCTTATACCGGAAACCCACCGACCAATACTCATATCTACATGCCTCCAGCTACCACCCTAAACATACCACTCGGTTGATTGTCTACAGCCAAGCCATACGTTACAATTGTATCTGCTCCAATGCTCTTGATCGGGACTCCCACTTAAGAGATTTACAACAAGCACTTTTGGGGCTACAGTACCCACCTAATGAAGTGAGGAAACAAATCGACAGGGCCAGACTAGTACTCAGAAACAGCCTGCTCCAGGACAAACCTAAAGGAACTAACAACAGAACACCACTGGTTGTCACCTACAGCTCCCAGCTCAAACCCATCCGACGTATCATCAATGACCTACATCCCATCCTGGAAAATGATGCCTCACTCTCACAAGCCCTGGGTGGAAGACCTCTCCTTGCCTACAGACAGCCCCCCAGCCTTAAACAACTTCTCACCTACAACCAAGAATCGGCTAGCAGAGTCACCAACACAGGCACCAGACCCTGCAACAGACCCAGATGCCAGCTCTGCCCTCATATCTACCCAGGAAATACAATTACAGGACCCAGTGGCGTCAACTACACTATCTCTGGCTCTTACAGCTGCTCATCCTCCAACATGATATATGCCCTCATGTGCCAACAATGTCCATTTGCTCTGTATATTGGACAAACTAGCAAACCTCTGCGCAAAAGAGTAAATGGACACAAATCTGACATTAAAAATGCCAATATCCAGAAACCAGTGGGAGAACACTTAAATCTATCAGGACATTCCATCAAGGACTTAAAGGTCACTGTAGTTCAACAGAAACCTTTCAAAAACAGAATCCAACGGGAAGCTGCTGAATTGGAATTCATATGTAAATTTGACTCAGGCTTGGATTGAATAGAGACTGTGAATGGTTATCTCATTATCAGAAGTAACTGATTTCATTATCAGAAGCCAACTGATCCCATTATCAGCAGCTACTGATTGCATCTATTCCCCCCTCCCCTCTCCACCTATATATCTGACCAGTTGCTTCTTACCCTCCATGCATCTGACAAAGAGAACTGTGATTCTCAAAAGCTTCTGCTACAATAAGTTGGTTAGTCTTAAAGGTGCTACTGGACTCTTTTCTATTTTGTAGTGCTGTAGTTATCCAGAAATTCTTTACTATAGATCTGTAGAGGCATCTCTACAGTTGATATGTGAGAAATTCTCTGTTAAAAATCATGAAAATTCTATTCCTTAGAAAACAGATTTTCCTACATGGATGAAATTTGGTTTCTAGATCTCTTGGATGAAGATTACAAGGTGACCAGATTTCAGAGCAATATACAGAGGGGCTTTTCTCCCCTGCACCATATCTTGTTCTATGGGGAACATGGTTTATACTTACCTGTCTGGAAGTATAGATGTTTTCAGAAATTCAAGTTTGTTGCCAGGTTGTGGCACTAAGGGAAGTAACTTAAGAATGCATTCTTAAACAATACCCTTCTAAGGCCATTTAATTGCATTGTAAGTAAGAAATCTGGGAGAAAATTTGCCTGTATGTTTTCTCCAACAGAACAAATAGAAGCTCCAAGGAGCTGTTTTGAGGTTGAGAAATTACATGGAAGCAAAGAATTAGGTCCCTCACAAACTGCAGCCACTGGTTCAAATTGGGCCATCCACAACTGCTGTTATAAACTGCTGTTTACAAAAAAAAAAAAAACATTCTGGATATCTGTGTACATATCTTCCATCAACTTACCTAGTTTAACTCTGAAATGTTCTAGTATCTGGGCTGTATATTAGTTCAGACTCCAGGTTGGGGCTCACAAGGCTGAATGCTCATTGAAACACAAAAGTTCCCTGTATATATGAAACTAATAGGGAGAAATTTAAGCTAGAACTCTTCTCCCTTGCGTCTAAGGCAACAATCCTAAGAACACTTTTTTGGGAGTTAGTGCCATTGAGTAGAATGGGACTTACGTCCAAGTAGATCTGCTTAGGATTGCTCCCTAAATCTACTACTGACTACCTGGTGACCAGCCCAGTATGTTTGTATAAACCACCATTTGGGAATCTTTTAAAGTAGCCAAGTCAACAACACTAAAGGAGAGCTAGTTTTATTTTCTTTCCAGCCCAGTTGTAGACAGATGTGAAATGTCCTTACGTATGCAAAGGAAAGAATGATCTAATATAATGGAGACAAAGTTCTAGCTTAGCAACACATCTTCACAGCAGTTGAAAATGCCTTGTTATTAATAGTCTGATTTCAAGCTGCAACATTGTCATCAGCATCTCCTTTATTAATTATTGTACAGTTCGGCAGTTGTTCCTTTCTAAAATTAAATGGAATCATTAATACAGTTTCCTGTTATATAAGCTATACGAATCAAAGGTACATAATTAGACTCAAACTAAATCTTTCTGTTTAATAATTAGCCTCAAATTAAACCAGACAACTGATATATAGAAACATGGTAGTACAACAGAGCCCCTCCCAGAACTGAGATGACAACAGATAGCTCAGTGTTGCTAAGAGATCATAATCGCAATGTGTTATCTCACTATCTTATTTTAAAATTAAAAGTGTCAGGAGAAAACATAAAAGATAATGAATATATAATAAGTTAAAATGTCAAACTTATATAATTTAAAACTCTGGAACATTTTGTTTTAATCTTGAAATGTCAGTGCACAATGAAATATAAATTCAGACCTGACTACAAGGCTTGTTAATTGCTTGATCAAAAGTAGACATCTACTCAATCCTCATTTAATTAAGAATGTTTAAAAAGGCATGTATATAGAGCTTAAAGAACCCAGCCAGTTTTTCAAGCTTCCTTGGCGCTGAACTAAGGGCCACGCTAGATGTGACAATGTTCCCATGCCCAACATGGGGATGCTGCTTCCATTTGAAAGTGATTTTAAAATGCTGTGAGGGTCTTCAGCATGCTGTGGCACTCCCCCACCCATGCCTTTTGAACTGCTAAAATGGTCACACATGCACAAACACACTGTTTAAGCACTTGAAAAAGCGGGGGAAGGCAAGAGCACCTCAGTCCACCATGCTGCGTGCCTGATCAAGATCACACCCTTGTGGCGTATTTTAAATCACTTTAAAATAGTAGTGACATCTTTGTGGCAGAAACGAGGATGCCATCATGTCTAATTTGGCCCTAAGGATTATTTCTTTTGAAAATTATCACAGAAGGGAATTTTTGGCAGGTGTAGTCTATTTATTTATTAAAAGATGCATACACCACCTCTCCAGACCTGCTGGAGGTAGCTCACAGCAATAAAACAAAAACAAAAATACAATAAAACAATAGTAAAGTGTTTGTCTCCCATAACAAGTGCAGAAGCAGATTACCCATAGACAAGGCAATGTTTTCTATGGACTTAGGAAATTCCTAGGTATGCAGAAAAATATAAAATGAAATAATAAATAAAACGGAAAAATCCAAAATGGTCTGATGAAGTTGAGCACATTTTTCCTTGCAAGAGAAGACAGGCAAAGTAGGAATTGAACAGTCTGGCCTCTGTTTATCACCTGTTAAAATTCCATTTTCTTCTCCCCACAGTGGGCCTACCACTCCTTTTTCTTGCTCCGAACATAACCAAAAAACTCATTATAGGTGTGTTTAGCATCTCTTGCTAGCCTAAGCAGGGGCTTCCCCTCCCACATTTTGTCCTGTTTCCCTTCCATGCCCCCCATAATCTCTCCCCCTTTTCCTGCTCCCTTCCCTCCTTTTCACCCACCTTTATCTGCCTTTGTCTTTATCTTTCCTCTTTCTCCTTTGGCCCAGTCCTGTGAGCCAGCTGAGCTGAGCTCAGTTGCATGGTAGGGAACCTGCAAGGACTTGCAGAGGGTACTTCACTTTTCTCTGTATACCCTTCCCCACATTATTTCCTCTTTCCCTCTTCCTGGCAGCCTCCATATGCTCATCTTTCTCTATGCCGTTCTTGCCTTCAAACCCAATAAACAACCTACTTTTTGTCTGCCTGCCATCTTCACCTATATTTCATAATTTCCTTCAAATACTGCAAGGAACAGTGTGGAAAAGTTCTTGAGTGAGATACTTTCCCATTATGAAACCTGGCAATAGAACCCTGATTAAGGACACCATATAGGTAGAATGTGGAGACGTTTACATCAGATACTGTCAATGTATCCTGGAAAATATCGGAGCGGGGACTTCTAAAAGGCCTGGTCCGTACACATAGAGCAGAACGAGGTAGTAAAGAGGAGGCAGAGACATGAGGTGATAGAACAAACTGTGTCACTTAATGTTACCCTACAAAAATACTCAGTCCCAGTAGAAAACTAGTACAGCAGGGAATATTTTAGGTTAGAATTTCCTTCTGTCTGATGCTGTTTTATATTTGCACAGTTTCCATGGAGAAGAATTCAAAAGCAGCATCCCACACCTGCAGTCTACATTGATACAGTCCATTTTGCCACCCCAATATTTTACCTTGTTTTGTTGTATGTATAGGTTACTACAAAACAAAGGAGTATCACAGCAATTATAGATAACAAAAAAGAAGAGAAACCACACAGTAAATTCTTCATAGGGAATAGAAGTTTTACTTCAGCAACACTTAAAGAGCAATTAAAGAGTTACAATTTGTAATTGTGGATCTGTAAGCGTTTATATAAGGTGCAAGTGCAAAATATCAATTATCCACCGTCAACATCCTATTACAATTCATGACATTCAGTAACAATGTAAATACATAACATCCGTTTCTGACTTCCATTTCCAACAGAAAGGTTCCAGTCTAACCATTAACAAGATAAGTCCATGTGTGGTTCAAGTTTTCTTCTAATGTGTTGTTTATATTTTGCAGATAGCCAAAGACTGCTATACCCATGTGATTCGGAGAATGTAGTAGCTGTGCAATTCAACAAGGAGCCTGGCTTGATCCTTGTTTCGTGATTTTTCTCAAGAATGTCACAGGCTTTGCTCCATAAGCTATAAAATACCAAAATTGCATGCCACACAACAATATTCTAAACAGAAATAAACTGCTTAAAATGAAATTAGGACTCTCATGTGATGTCTTGCTTTCACTTTCTAAACAGGAATCTTGGGTATGGTATATCTTGGGAAAGATCTTGTGTCTGATTAAGGAATGAATGAAGAGAGTTTATTTGGGAACTACAACTTTGATAGAAAGCTGAGAGAAACAGAGTAGATACTAACTGCCTCACTAAACATGGAGAGAGGAGGGACTTTTGGGAAGAAGCAGGAAGTAGCCTATCTAACTGTCAGATTTAGGGGTGTGCGCTTCAGATTTCTGTTTCGGGTAAAATACCCGAATTGAATCTGATCTGTAAAGATTCAGAAATTCCAAATCAAAGCTTTCTGAAGCATTTGTAATGCTTCGGAAAGCTTCAGGGCTGAGTTTAAAGGGCCCCACCACTGCTTGCAAGCAGCGGCGGGGCCCTTTAAACATCACCCCAGCCTCCCACCTACCCCGACTTACCTTGTTGGCGGTAGCGGTGGCTCCAGCCCTTCCTGCCACCCGCTGGGCCACGGGGCTGCAAAGCGGCCCTGTGAAGAGGCAGAGAAAGCCCTTCCTGCCCCTCAAATGGCCGAGGTGCCATGGTGGCCATTTGAGGGGCAGGAAGGAAGGGCTTTCTCCACCTCCTCTGGCCCTTGCTGCCCCTCAAATGGCCGCAGCGCTGAGGCGGCCGTTTGAGGGGCAAGAAGGGCCAGAGGAGGTGGCTCCAGCCTTCCCCACCACCCTGGCTGCAGGCTCAGGAAGAGGCGGTGTGGCGGCAGAGGAGCCGGCTGGCTGCAGGCCGGCACAGCCTCGTTCTTCCACCACTGCTGCTGCTGCCACCGCCACTGCTGTGGCGGCAGCAACCTGCCGCCCAGCTGATTACCCTCCCGCTCTCCCTCCAGTCAGGTAAGTGGGTGGGGGGTGGAGGGGTTGCCCCAGGGGGGGTGGGAGGTGGGGGTGGAGGGGTTGCCCCCCACTTCAGTATGCTCTGAATATTTACAGAGCATACTGAAGCGAGTAAAATACCATAATTCCGAAGTGGCAAGCCACTTACGGTATTTCTGAATTTTCCCCCCGCTTCGGGTAAACCCGAAGCAGGAAACCTGAATATTTTCGGGCTGCACACCCCTAGTTAGATTTTCTGCCCCCTGCATGTATTCTGTGTCTTCCGCTGCCCCTGTATGTATTCTGTGTCTTCTGCCTTCTCCATACACAAGACACTGTATTTCCACCAGAACCAACATATTATGCTATAGGTTAGGCAATAATGTGGTAATGGCCAATTCCTTCATCCATATTAAAATGTATTTAATATTAATGTGGTTGGTCAGTGTTGTTACAATATGGAACCAACATGCCATTAATTCCCTTGCAAAGGAACTATATACGGAAAGAAAATTCCTCATTTCAATATATACAGAAAGGATTAAAGAATAATAATGCACAACCAGGGGTTTCTGCAAATGATCAAATTAAAATGATAATAGTTATTTTAATTTTAATAGTTATTTTAATTTCAATTAATATTTATTGATCTACTTCACACAAAATTCTTTATAAGTGATCATGTTCCAGTTTTGATAAACTAATGTTTTCACAACTGTCAAATCAGTGTTGCTTCTAATTCACCTTTCAGTAACACCTCCATCTCATCACAAGTATTGTCATACTTCTATCTTCTGAAAATGGAGACCATTTTCCATCAGTGGAAGATAAGAAAGGAACTTCCATTTTTAACATTCTGGAAATACTGAATATGGTGCCTGTCACTTGAAACAGCTAGGTACAGTGAACTGTTGCAAGGTTCAAATAAACAACACAAATTTGTGAGTTTGAAATATTTCTACCTTATTAGAGTTGATATTTTGCCTTAAGAGGCAGCCAGTGAAGTAACATTCTTAAATAAATTGACAGGGCTTCTGATGACCTTGCCATCTGCAGGCATCATTGTAGCTATAGAATTTCATTAAACATGTAGCAGCAAATACTGATGTGTGCCAGTATTATGAATTCAACCAATGACTGCTTTTCCACATTCTTTTGTGACTAATTAACAGCAGAAGCAGAAAAAAAGAAGTTGCTGCATCTGGCATTAAGTGAATAATGAAGAAAGATTAATGATATATTCATATTTTAAAATGCAGCTTGGTCATCTTCTGATTTTTTAGACAAAGTTTGGCAAGTTTATTTACATTTATTCTTTTAAAAGGAACAATAAGAGTAAATTAACATTTCCAAACTGCCCTGCTGAAAGTGTAAAGTTTGTGTTGGTTTCTACATGAGCTGAAGCAGGGCCGGCGCGCCCATGGAGGCCAGGTAGGCAGTGGCCTCAGGCGCACGGGCTTTGGAGGGGCGCCGGAGGGGGTGTCGGGAGCGGAGACGCGCACAGCGAAGCTGGCATGACTGGGATGCAGCTACTACTGCAGCCAGCCAGCCAGCTCCATGCTGCTGCTGCTGCTGCCGCCGCCACACACCCCAGCCAGCCGCAGCCTCCGGGCGCCGCCCCAGCAGCGGCTCGCAGCTTGTGCGCCCAGCTGGGGTGCGTGGCGGTGGCGGCACGGAGCTGGCTGGCTGGCTGCAGCAGCAGCAGCAGCTGCAGCCAGCCACACCAGCTCCGCTGCGTGCTCCTCCACCCCAGCCGGTCGCAGAAGCCGTGAGCTGTTGCTGGGGTGGCGCACGGAGCAGCCTCCGCGCGCCACCCCAGCAGTGGCTCACAGCTTCTGCGCTCGGCTGGGGCATGTGGCGGCGGCGGCACAGGGCTGGCTGGCTGGCTGCAGCTGCTGCTGCAGCCAGCCACGCCAGCTCCGCTGCGCGCTCCTCTGCCCCAGCTGGGCGCATAAGCCATGAGCTGTTGCTGGGGCGGTGCACGAAGCAGCCTCCGCTCGCTGCCCCAGCAGCAGCTTGAAGCTTCTCTGCTTGGGGCTCCGCAAGCTGCCCAGCCCCCCTGCGGTGCGAGATGACATCTGTGATGATGTCATCACGCAGTCCATGGTGTGCGCGCGCTGCCTCGGGCGCCAGAACCTCTGGCACCGGCCCTGAGCTGAAGCAATCATGAAATCGTTTCACCACATGTCCAACTCAACTCATTGATACTGTAGACACGGTGAAATTATTTTATTTTGTTTGTTGTATCTTTTGTTTGTTTGGGATACTGAAAGTGTATAGTTTCCAAAGTGCCTTTTGCTTTATATAATCTTCAGGATGACTAACAAAAATCTAAAACAAGCCTCACAATACCCATAAATTTAAAAACACAATAATGCCAGAACATAAAGTAAACAGATACCATAGAACCAGAGCATCAAATTTATGAGAACAATCAATCAGATGCCTGCAAGCAACAAAAACAAACTGAAAATAAATAGCCCAAATACCATTGACTAAGGCGCCAAAATATACTTCTGAACAGCATTTCTTTGGCCTGATGCTGAAATGCCATCACAGAAAACTCAAGGCAGGCCTGTCAGGAAAGGGAGTTCAACATTCCTGGCACTAGTGTTAGAATGGTTGCATATTCTATGTGGAAACCTCCTGAATCTCCAGTAGGAGTGGCACATGTTGAGAGGTCTCAGAGGCAGATTATAATATGTGGTTAAGTCCATATGAAAGTAAGCAGGGCTTTTTTTCAGCGGGAACGCAGTGGAACAGAGTTCCAGAACCTCTTGAAAATGGTCACATGACTGGTGGCCCTGCCCCGTGATCTCCAGACAGAGGGGAGTTTAGATTGCTCTCCATGCCGCTGAGCGGTGCAGAGGGCAATCTAAACTCCCCTATGTCTGGAGATCAGGGGGCGGGGCCACCAGCCATGTGACCATTTTCTCCGAGGACAACCCACTGAGTTCCACCACCTCTTTTCCCAGAAAAAAAGCCCTGAAAGTAAGTAGTGTAGCAGAGACTGTCTATTAGTGTGGAGGGGAGAGTCTAGCAGTTGCTTCTGTTGACTCTCCTAGTCTGTAACACTACCTGCCTGTATACCAGAATGTAAAGACACAAATTTTGCCTGTGTACCAGGTACAGTTCAAGACTAGAGATGGGCACGAACCAGAAAAAAACCATACCATGCGGTTTGTGGTTCGTTGCATTTCACAAATCAAGAACTTTCAAGAACCTGTCCCGGTTCGTGAACCGGTTCATTTGGTTTGTGAAAACGTCACATCCAGGTCAGCAAATTGTCATTTCCGGGTCAGCAGAGGATCACTTCCAGGCCAGCAAAAGGCCACTTCCAGGTCAGCCAAAGGTCTGCAGGAAGTCCATCCTCGGTTGCCGAGGAAACTGATTTATCAGCGCCAGGCTGTCTGCAGTGACAAACCAAAAAATGAACCAAACGAACCAGCCTAAAGTTCGTGGCAGTTCAGTTTGCTATAATACCGATATTGTAGAATATTACACCACTATCAGCTTTGGGTTTTGATTAGTTACCATTCAACTACACATTCTCAGTTTCGTGTAGTGGTAAAGGGTGGCACGACTCTAATCTGGAGAACCAGGTTTGATTCCCCACTCCTCCACTTGAAGCCAGCTGGGTGACCTTGGATCAGTCACAGCCGTTCCAGAACTCTCTCAGCCCCACCCACCTCACAAGGTGATTGTTGTGGGGATAATAACAACATACTTTGTGAACTGCTCTGAATGGGTGTTAAGTTATCCTGAAGGGTGGTGTCTGGGGTCTGAGGTGCAGGCCCCAGACTTACCAGGAGGAGGGGATGGGAGGCAGCCGGGTGGCAGCTACCCAGCCACCCCAACAGACACCCAGGTCCCAATCATGCTGGCAACAGAGGGGAGGAAAGAAGCACCCAAGCCACAGAGGGTCAGATGAGGCAGGTGGAAGCTAGCTAGCCCCACCCTCCGGTGAGAGGCTAGGAGCCCTGGCAGGGAGAGTGAGGACAGCCAGGTGGGGACCAGACCAGAGGGAGAAGGCACAAGAAACAGGGAAAGAAAGCCATCAGCCAGCCAGCCAGCCTGCAACCTTACCAGCAGGGGAGGAAAGGCAGCACAGGGCCATGCCCCAACCTGTAAGCAGGCTAGAAGGGATTAGCAAAGACCAGGTGAGGCTGGGAGCAAGGCAACCACAGGTGGGACTGCCTGAGGCAATTAGCAAAGAAAGCCCAGCAGCCAGCAAAGGAGGCACAGCTATGGCTGGCCAGAGCAGCCAGCAGAGCAATCCCAGGTGTGGCTGCCTAGGACAGCCTGGGCCATGGCTAGAGTGCTGGGGGTGTGGCTGACAGGTGGAGACAGGAAAGGGGTGCAGGTATATAAGGGAAATCCACCCACAGGGTAGGGGTGGGTTGTGTAGAAGTGGTGGTAGAGAGGTGGAGAGTGGTGAAGAAGTGGAGAATTTAGGAGGGTATGCAAGCCGAGAGAGGGGGAGGGGGAGGGGGAGGGGGAGGGGGAGGGGAGGGAGGAGAGGAAAGGAGGATGAGGGTTGGAGGCAAGAAGCAGAGGTGGAAGGGAGCTTGACAGGTTGAGCAGGCCTGTGAGTGGCAGAGAGGGAGCAAGGGTGATGCATACTTCCCCTCCTTCCACAGAGCTGGAACCTGTGCTGTCCCTGTCCGCGCCTGGGAGCCGTAGTTCAGACCCACTAGTGCCCTGCGCAGCTGCCCCCATGCCAAGGCCTGACAGGTGGTATATAAAATTATTGTTGTTATTGTTACTAAAACAAAATAGAGGAACAGTACCGGTAGAACAGTAAGCAAGTCCAACAGGCCCTTAGGTATGGTCAGGTAGTTTTTAAAAAATTTACTTCATTTATACTCCACCTTTCTCACCAGTGGGATCCCAAAGCAGCTTACATCATTCTCCTTTCCTCCATTTTATTCTCACAACAACCCTGTGAAATAGGTTAGGCTCAGAGTGTATGATTGGCCATATGAACTGCCATGGCAAAGTGGGTGTGTGGTTCTTGCATGTGATGAAGCACAATATCCAATTACATTTAATGCTCAACATTCTGTGCCAAATGATTGGATGGTACTGTGCTTATTGATCTGATTGGAAGCGAGAAATGCAGCCAATGACCTGGGAAATCAGAACAGAAAAACAAGGTGTGCTTTGCCGTCTATACTCACCTAAGGCTGTGGTGTTTGGCTGGCACAATTCCTGTGCTGATTGCTCAGATCAGAACAAATAAATGCAGTCAGTTGCCTAGAGAAAAAAATGTGATAACTGAGAAGCACCTGTGTGCTGCTGTGACGAGGCAACACAGTCAAAAGCACTCGAAATCGAAAAGATCGCTGAATGTTCAGGGGAGGAGTTCCCGTAACTACTAAGCAGCCCAGATCAGCTCTGTTCCAGAGTCACAAGTAAGGGTCGAAAACATTTTCCCATGATTTTTATGACTCGGGATTTCATTTATTCACAGCCCTAATACATATAATGCAAATACATTATTTTAGGATTCCCAGGAAAAACAAGATCTCTCTCTCAAACTTAAGACTTTTCATCCTCTCAACACCCCGGTGTTATTGTTAGAGGTGACAGAGTGAAACACATTAAACACTCTTGTGTATTGTCAAGACTTTTTGTTGCCATCATTATTGGACTGGTAGTAAATGAAAAGTCCCCCCAAGCCTTCCCAACTTTCTTGCTACATACTATATAGGGGTTCAGACCAAATTAGCGTAAAGGGTTGAGCCTTGTACAAGATGTCCATATTAATTTGCCACATTTACATGGAATGTCATCTGGAAAAGTATGCAGGTAACTCAAACTATTGTTGGAAGAAGTTTCCCACTAGAAGTTTTCCTTCTGTTTAAACCCCTGTCGCCACAATATCAATAAAAAGGGAGCACAAGCTTTTATTAACTTAAAGGGCTTTTATTTGTAACCTAATAATGTGGTACTTGATAGTGAGGTGGTTAAAAACCCGTTTCTCACAGCTATTTTGACTTAGCATACAGATGAAACAGAACGACCACCATAGTTTTATTTACAGAAAATGTTGTAGAAACACTTAAAAGTTTTTGTGTGGAATAAACAGTAAGAACAAATGTACAATTAGTTCACTTCCCAGAGGTTATACTTCCCCCCCCACTGGAATTTAACTTGTTGAACCTGACTCTAAGTTGAAAACTACCCTCAGACACTGAGGGTAGAAATTAATGTTTTTCCTCCAGACAAGGACCTTCCGCATTTAAGGTTCATTTGAAACCTCTTTATCTCAGTTGACAAGCTGATAGGCTTCTATTCAAGTACTAGGCCACTATTTAAATTTTCAAAAATCTGGTCTTAGAAACAGTACCAGAAAAGTTGGAATTTGGACAAGTGCTTGTTTAATTCCTTAAGACAAGATTCCTACCCATCCCTGACCACAGAATCCTAACTAAAAGGCCTAAAATAAAAACCCTGTCTAAGCTTATGCTATTATCCACAGCTACCAAAATCTCTGTCCAAAGGAAAATATATAATTTATCTCCTTTTTAAGCTGAGGTGGCTCACCTCCTTCCCATCCAAGAAGTTCCAGGAGCTCTGATTGGTTGGCCAATCTTTGGGGCTTGCTTGAAGGCAGAACCCCCCAGGATTGGCTCAGAGCCCTAGAAATAGGCTGATCGCCACAAATGACTTTTTCTGTTTCAGTTGTAAAAGATTCTGGAGATAGAAACTTATTTACATCATATAGAGATGATCCGTATCTAGCCATATCACCTCATGGCTGAGTCCTTATTTGGAAAATTATCTGCTTCTCATTATCAGTCACAGTTTATAACAGGAGTAGAACCATTATGGATCATTAACAGTCTTTCGTACAACAGAAAGATCCAAGTGGTTTTTTTGGGGTTTGTTTCTATAGGTCTGCAGCTCATCTTATTTCACCAGGTATCCATTTGTATCGTTATTGAGAATTGCTTATTTGGTAGCAGTTTGAACTTTGGGGTGACTTCCATTACATAGGGTTGGAAGGGATCTCTAGGGTCATCTAGTCCAACCCCGTGCACAATGCAGGGAGTTCACAACTACCTCCTTCTCCCCTCATACGCACACCCAGTGTCCCTTGCTCCATGCCCAGAAGATGGCAAAACACCGTCAGGATCCCTAGCTGAACTGGCCTGGGGAAAATTACTACCTGATCCCAAGGTGGTGATCAGACTTACCCTGAGCATGTAAGAAGGGGCCACGAGAACAAAGTATTGATGTAACCCTTCCTGCCTTCCCTCTCATGATCTACCTAGGTTCACAGAATACTACATGAACAGAACAAACTGTATGTGAAGGAGATTAATAATAGCCCACCACTTCCTGAGAAAGCCTTTTCCACTGAGGGACCACTCTGTCAGGAAGTTCTCCCTAATGTTTAACCAAAAACTATTTTGATTTAATTTCAACCCGTTGATTCTGGTCCAACCTTCTGGGGTAGAAAAAACAACTCCATGCCATCCTCTATATGACAGCCCTTCAAGTACTTGAAGATGGTTATCATATCACCTCTCAGTCTTCCCTTTAGGCTAAACATACCAACCTTTGCTCATTGAACTTGGTCTCCACACTCCTCACCATCTTCGTTGCCCTCCTGTGGACATGTTGCAGTTTGTCTATATCTATCTTAAATTGTGGTGCCCAAAACTGAACACAATACTCTAGGTGAGGTCTGACCAGAGCAGAGTAGAGCGATACCACCACATGCTCTGGATGCTATACTTCTGTTGATACAGCCAAAAATTTCATTTGCCTTTTTAGCTACTACATCACACTGCTGACTCATGTTCAATGTATGGTTTAGTAAGACCCCTAGATCCTTTTCGCACATACTACTGCCAAGACAAGTCTCCCACATCCTATATGTTGTGTATTGAGCCTGGAACTCAGAATAATTGCAGCCCAGAGTGATTTCAGCCAAAACAATGCCCTTTATTGCAAGCCAGGACAGACGACAGCAGACTACTACTACACACACAAGCAACACAGAAGCAGAACAGAAGCCCTCAATAAATACACATAAACCCCGCCCCCAAATAGCTGGTAACCAATTGGAACATGTACTTTAGATTGCCATCATTTGCATGAACTATATACAATGTATTATACAGGCAGGTCACTGATCGGTCTTTACTGGAAAGGACCGATTGGCTGCTGCTTATGGAAATTACCCAATGAATGTGGAGACGAATGTAACCAATGATAGTGAAGTGCAGGCAATTGTAACCAATGGGAATGAAGTGCCTTAGGAACCTTGACATGTTATGAAGCTCAACACAGTGCATAACATTAAATAGAGGCCTTGTCTGGCCTAACTCAGCCCAATACACCACACCCCTCCCCCCTTAGCTTGGAGCACCCTGTTGTCCACATAGACTGGGGGAAGGTGAACCAGAATGCATTAGAGGCCCTGTTAAGCCCTAGTTCAACCCAATACATAACACCCCTCCCCCCTAAGCTTGGAACAACCTGTTGTCAACAATCCTGGAGGTAGGCTAGGGAAAGGTGAGCCTTCTGGAGCTTGCGCGATGTAGTTGCGCCTGAGTCCTTTGAGGCCGATGGCCCAATGTCCATTGCTGGTTCCGCTCCAGAGGTACAGTCTCTTGTGGGAGCTTCTGAGCCGCTTGAGGCTGCGGGTCGTGGGGAAAAGTCCCTGTGCTGCGTCTGCTTTTGTGGAGGCCAGTGCAGTTGAAGCTGGTCAGGTTGAGTGCAAAGTGGACCTGATGCTCCTTCCGATGGCTTGGCTTCACTGCTGGCTTGATGATGGGCAGCCCTTTGTGGCCCCCTGGCGAGTCCTGGCACTTGGCAGGGAACTTGACGCACATGGCTTTCTTTGAGAATGGGCTGACCCGCTGGAGCCCAGCAATGTAGATGCCCAGTGCCTTAAACCAATAAGGATGTGCAGGGCCTTTCAACAACAGCAAGGCGAAGGGAGCCGTGGAAGCCCTTGTATGTGACTGCAACTCGGCCAACTCCTGCCACCGGAACCCAATGACCCTGGAAGTCAATCAGGACGATGTTGCAGGGCTCTAGCTGCTGATTCTTGCGCTGGTGGCACAGGCGATCGTAGGTGTCCCTGGAGACAATTGAGAGCGCTGACCCGGAGTCAACCACCATCATGCCCTCAGTAAATACACATAAACCCCGCCCCAAGAATAGCTGGTAACCAATAGGAACACGTACTTTAGAATTCCATCATTTGCATGAACTATATACAATGTATTATACAGGCAGGCCACTGATTGGTCTTTTTTGGAGAGAACCGATTGGCTGCTGCCTATGGAAATTACCCAATAAATGTGCAGACGAATGTAACCAATGATAGTGAAGTGCAGGCAATTGTAACCAATGGGAATGAAGTGCCTTAGGAACCTTGACATGTTACAAAGCTCAACACAGTGCATAACATTAAATACAGTAGAGGTCTTGTTCGGCCTAACTCAGCCCAATACACAACACTATAATTATGCATTTGATTTTTCCTACCTAAATGCAGAACTTAGCAATTATCCCTGTTGAAATTCATTTTATATTTTTAGCCCATTTTTCCAGCGTATCAAGATTGCCCTGTATCCTCCTGACTCTGTTTTCTACCCTATTTGCTACCCCTCTCAATTCAGTATCAGCTGTAAATTTAATAAGCATTCCCTCCATTCCTTCATCCAAATCATTTATAAAAATATTGAACAGAACAGGTCCCAGGACCAATCCCTGAGGCACTCCACTTGTCACTCTTCTCCAAGAGGATGAGGAACCATTAACAAACACTCTTTGGGTGCAAACTGTCAACCAGTTACAGATCCATATAACAGTAGTAGCAACCAAACCAGATTTTGCCAACTTTTCGTCAAGGATATTATGTGGAACCTTATCAAAACCTTTACTGGAATCGAGAAACTATGTCTACAGCATTCCCCTGATCCAGCAAGGTAGTAACTTTCCCAAAAAAAGAGATAAGGTTAGTCTGACATGCCTGCTTCTTGCGAAACCCATGTTGGTTCTTAGTAATCACAGCCATCCTTTATAAATGCTCAAGGATTGACTGTTTGATGATTTGTTCTAAAACTTTTCCGGGTATAGATGTCAAGCTGATGGGTCAGTAGTTACCCGGATTCTCCTTTTTCCCCCTTCTTGAAGATGGGGACAACATTTGCCTGATTCCAATCTTCTGGCACCTTGCCTATTCTCCAAGAATGCTCTAAAATAATGGACAGAGGCTCAGAAATTACATCTGTGAGTTCTTTTAATACCCTTGGATGCAATTCATCTGGCCCTGAGGACTTAGATTCATTTAAAGAGACTAAGGGCCAAGTTACAAGTGACAAAAGGCACAGGTTGAACACTTGTCAGCTTCCCTCAAGTTTTGATGAGAAATGTAGGCATCCTGGTCTTGCAGCTTGGCTCTCCGACTGCTGTCCAATGGACTTTTCAACTGACACTTGTCCAACATTCCTCCAAGCTGCCTACATTTCCCATCAAAACTTGAGGGAAGCTGACAAGTGTCCAACCTGTGTCATTCATCACTTGTAGTTTGGCCCTCAGTGTTTATGTACTACCCCCGTGCCAATCCTAGGTTGTAATTCTCTTCCCCCATCATGTGTTCTGTTATTGCCATTTTGAGCACCATTTCCCTCACAGGATAAGACTGAGGAAACGTAGGAATCAAGCAGTTCAGCCCTCTCTTCATTGCCTGTTACAATTTCACTTTCTTATCCCTGCAATGGGCCTACCATGTCCTTGCTCTTTTTATTATTTTGAATATAAGCAAATCACTCATTTGTGTTGTTTTTAGCATCTCTTGCTAGCCTAAGGTCATACTGAGCTTTAGCTTTCCTAACACTCTCCCTACAAGCATTACTTACTTGTTTACATCCTTGGGTATAAGTCCCTTCTTCCATTTCCTAAATGAGTCTTTTTTATTTCTCTATTAATTAGAAAGCTGTTTATGGAGCCACCTTGGCTTCTTTAGGCTCCTCCTCATAAGAATTGCTTGTGATTGTGTATAGTTTCTTATTATTGTTCCTGCTTCAAGGGGCATGGTTTGACACAGTTCTGAGAAATGCTGCGTAGATGTTCCAAACCACTTTAAAGCAGCTGAAGCTAGCAGCTGTTTACAGGACCATAATTCACTTCCTCTGTACATTTTGCATTTTTTAAAATTTTAAGGCTGCATTCCAGAAACTGTTAGTAAAGGCCATACAGACTAACACTAACTGTTATTTTTGCTGAGCACTTCCTAATCATAAAAACAAAAGAACTCTCTGTATATTTTGTGAATAAGGCTTACTATTTGATTTAATTTTGTTCATAAAGCTGTCATGCTCAACCAGTAGTTGATATGTTTTCCTTTAAGTCTTCTTGGTGAAAAGTGTAGTCATTCAACTGGGAATGTAAAATGCCACATCTGCATTAGTATTCAGCAAGTGTTGCAGCATCTTGCACTCTTGTCTGAAGTGGCGTTTTACAGTCTTAAGAAGATATGTATAAAACAACTCCATGGCAACAGTGTTTAATAGCTGTATAAGGACAAAATGATGAAGGCAAAAAGTAAATTATATCACTCTGTATTTATCCAGTAATGGTACCTTAAAAATAATTTCATTTAAAAAGATTCATTTAGCATACAGTCCAGTGATATGGTTTTGTTTGTTATTACGAAAGGTACATTTTAAAAACTTGGTATGTTTTTATATCTGAAGGGCTGCCTCATTCTGCATGGCCTGTATGCTAGCTATGCTCAGGCTTTCCTTACTTCCCTTCCCATATCAAGGTACAGATGATGGTAGCCTGTTCCAAGGCGTTTTTCCATGGTTGCCCCAATGTTCAAGAATAGGCTGCCAGTGGGGATCAGGACTAATATATCTCTATTGGTTTTTAGGACAGTCTGTAAAGCTATTTTGTTTTGAAATGCTTTCAGTTGATTTTCATCATGAAGAGTTGTTTGGTAGTTTTTTGATGATGTATATACAGATTTAAACTCTGTGTTACTGTTGTTTGATATTATAAATCATCTTTAGCCAACGTTTGTGAGGAAAAGCTGTTTAGAAACTTTCAAAAGAATACATTATAATTGATCAAAGGACTACTGCATCAACATCGAAGAAGCAATCCTAAGTCCAGTTATGAAGCAGAAGTAACTCAAAACCAATATTTTAATGTTTTTATTTGTTGATACTCTACCTTTTCTCCTCAGTGGGGACCCAAAGTGGCTTACATCATTCTCTTCTTTGTCATTTTATCCTCACAACAACCCTGTGAAATAAGTTAGGCTGAGAAAGTGTGATTGGCCCAAAGTCAACCAGTGAGCTTCCATGGCAGAGCAGGGATTTAAACCTGGGTCTTCCAGATCCTAGTCCAACACTCCAGCATGTGTCATGAGTGTGTCACAATACTCCCTGTTGAGATGTATAACGACAAGAAAAGGCTCACAGTGAGGGCTGAAGACTTTGGCTTTCTCCTGCCTTTCTGAACATGACAGAGTGCAATTCTAAGCTGGTCTACTCTGTATCCTACCCAGGCCTACTCAGTGAAGCTGACTTCTAGGAAAGTGATCTTAGGATTGCCCTGAGGATGTTATCCTCCACACAAAGATTTTTTGTAGTCACCTTCATATGGATCTTCATGTGGATCTCAACCCTGTAAGTGGGTTCCAAAACTTTTAGATCTCAGAATAACACAACTAGTTGTAGAAGATTTGTCCAGTGAGTATCCAGAACTCATTTTGACCTGCAATCTGGATGTAGTCATTCAAAAGACAAAAGCAGACAGAGAAGCCTGTCAAAGTGGCAAAATAGTTTGGAATTTAGTTAACTTTTTGAGATGATCACAATTTATGAAGGTGGGGGGATTGTACCTTGTGTTTCAGACCATCTGTAATTATTTATCAGGATTGTTCTTAAAATACATTGCTTTCTTGAAATTTAATTTTGAATATATCCAAACATCAGCTTTTGACCACTGTTCTGAATGTATCTCACCCTGAAACCTGAAATGATGGCCTTGTGAAGAGAGTGCATTCAAATTTATAGTAGGGGTGTGCAAAATGAGACTCCTGGGTGAAAATATACATGGAAATTGCAGTTTCAAAGAATTACCTTGATTCCCCAGAACAGTAATGCAAATGCAAGATGCTTAGAATAACAAAAGCCCCTCCCTGAAAATATCCATTGTTTTTTTAAGTTATGATGCTTACCAGCCATGAACGAGCATATTTTTCTTTGTATTGTTTTCCTAGAAATGGCACCTCCCACTTCCAATCAGACCCTTGCAAGGGAGAAGCAAGAGCACTCCCAGCCAACTACAAATTTCCTGGACAATGACATCTCTTCCTTTCAATCAGACCCTTGCAGGGGAGGAGCACAGAGTACTCCCAGCCAATCCCAAGCTTCAGAGAGCTGTCATTCTTCTTCCACACTCCTTTGTGGGTTGGAGAGAGTTTTCTTTCCCTCTGAAAGTACAAAGCTTGTGCTTCTTTAGGAGCCCATAGAATTCAAACCCTTTCTCCAATTTTCTTGAAGCTTGAGGGTTCGTTGAAGGACAGGCAGAGGACACTCCACTGCAATTTTGGTGATATTTGGTTAAAAAACAACAACTCCAGTCCCCACCAAAAAAGTCCCCCATAGGGAGTAAAGGGAAAACTGCTGATCTCATTCCTTTATTAAATAAACCCGAACAAGAAAGCATGGTAGATGGATAGTTGTCAGTGGAAAAGTAAAAGTTTTTTATTGTCTGTCAGTCATTGTAAGAGTGAGAAAATGTAATTAATGCAGATTAGAGGGTTGGCCAGTCTGGAGTTCTCCTGCTAGGCTGCTGCCATTTTAGAAATCAGTAAAGATAAGTGCAGCTGAGCAGAGAGGGACCTACATCAGCGGTCTGTAAAATCAACCACCTTTGTTCAATCTGCTTGAAAGTTAGGAAGACTTTACATTGTTTTTTTTGCATTTGGTGCCCTTATCTTTATAAATAGCTGGCCCAGACCCTTGAATATGTTTCCCATTGAAAATAATGGTCCCAAAAGAAAAAAAAACATGGATTTGTCTCCCGAACCAGTAATATCCTACCCAGAAATAAGCAATAAGAGTAAAAACTCCCCCCCTAAAGTTCAGATCAGAAATTATAATGAAAGTTTTCTCAGGGCACAGTCAGTAGATCTTAGGGTTGCCAGGCCCCTGCTGGGGGCAGGGGATCCCCCACTCCACCCTCCACCCCCACGCCATTTACAGTACCTGACTGGCAGGGGAGACACGGGCCTCCTGGGGACATGCTTCTAGGCAGTGCAGTGCACTCCCAGGCAATGCAGCATGCTCCCATGGGCCCAATCTGGGCCCGGATCAGGCCTGAATCAGCCCAGATCAGGCTGCTGTGGAGTGTGGGAGCACTCCTGTGCCTCACAGTGGCCTGATCTGAGCTGATTCAAGCTCAAATCAGCCCTGATCAGGTTGCTGTGGAGCATGGGAGAGCTCCTGTGCTTTGTATTGGCCTGTTCTGGGCTGATTCAGGCCCAAAGCACACACACACACCCATGGAACGCGGAAGCACTCCTGGGGTGGCCTATATGATGACATCACTTCCCTGAAGTGATGTCATTGTGCGGGCCTCAGGAGTGAACGTGCACAACAGAGCAGATAAGTGCTGGGGTCCCTACCTCCCGCCAGGAGGCCAGGGGGGCCTGGCAACCCTAGTAGATGTCCTTTCATTAGCTGAGAAATTCAGCATATACTTGCAAGTACAAACCCTTCTTGATTGCTGCTGAAGGAAGAATCTAGCTATCCTGAGTTGGTATATCCCCATGACCTTGTCAGGGCTCTTTGTCATCATGTTCACGAACTCAGATGAGTTTAAATGTTGCTAATTTGCTAACTGAGTCAGCACAAAGAAAGAGAATAACTTTTTTCTGTAATTGGGCCTTCCTTGCAGACCTCCCCCATTCTGACACAGTGCTAAATTCCAGCATCCTAAATAGTGTGCTTGGTGGAGTGAATTACCATAAGAATGAAGATTGGTGGAGGAGGGAGAGAAAGGACTAAAATTACTTCATTTGTTTACGATATTACTAGCTGCAGTAGGCATAGAGAAGTCAGAGGAGGACAGTCTTCTCCTCATTGAACATACTTTGTGGCTATCCAGTGCCTGGGGAGGAGACTGTAAATTTTCATGGAAGCCTTCACTTCTTGGCTGCATAATCCAAAGAGAGTTCAGAGGCAGTGGTTACATATTGACAGTGTGACATTCTTTAATGTAAGAAGCATGAGGAAGAAAGCCTCTGGATAACATTAGTAAAGCATAAGATAAATTGAATGGGGCAAATAAGAAGAAACAGCAGGCAAAGATACTAAGTTCCCATTTCAGCAAGAACATAGCTCCAGCAGTGTTAAGAATAACTAATATAAGAGTCATACCTAAGTAGAAACTTTTAGAGAGCAATCCTAAGCCCATCTCCTGAAAAGTCCATCCTATTTTATTCAGTGGTGCTTACTCCCAGGAAAGTGTTCTTAGCCTTAGTTAGAACAGGCTATATAGAGCAACCTAAAAGTAGTAAACAAGAGAAGCATGGTCATGTTTTAAAAATAGAATCCCTTCTAACTATTTAGCAGACATTTGATTTTTTAATCAGTCTAAATAGGAAAACAAATAAATAAAGAATAATGCCTTTTCCACTCATCCTTCATAGAACAGTTTTACAGATCTCCAAACCTATTGCCTGCTGTTCCTAATAGCATTTTAATGGCCCTTACTTCAGAGAGATTTGTTTCTGAACAGTGGGAAAATGTAAAGATTTGGACTCTCCAATCCATTTATAAGGTCAGATACAATAACACTGTGCTGGAGACTCAGTATGAAAGAAGCCACAGGCTATTCCTAAGCACACTGAAAACAGCAGGGGAGCAACTCCATTCCCCCAGCTGCATTGGTTTGCTCATTAATTAATTCATTATTGAAGGCAAACCACCAGCAGATAGAACATAAAAATTGAAACTGAGGTGTTAAAGGTGAAAGAAAAGTTTCCAAAATCATGTTGAAGAAATGATCATCTGTACGAATAAAATGTCATCTTGTATTTTTCTTTGCACAGACATTCTAAAATAAATCATTTCATAATATCTTTTAAAGATATAAAGATTAGGTAGACATCTACCACATTATGATAACCTGGAGAGTCATTTATACTAGCACACTACATACCCAAGACATTGTAATAGGAACATAGGCACATTAAAGTCAGTTGCTTTTCAAGTACATCTTCTTGGACTAGGTCGTAAATGCTGCGAGTTGAATTAGTGATAGCCCAATTACAAGAGCTGCTAAAGCATCTCCCTGTTTTAATATCTGTTCAGATATGCTTATATAGCAATTAAGCTATCAATCTTGTGACATATTTTCATATTCAAATGCTCTATCCATCTTCCAAAAAGGATTTAATGAGAGCCTGTCCCTCCACCATAACACTATCAATTCACATGGCTTAATTTTCATATATACAAGCTTTGTTTAAAATATATTATGTGTCATATACTGCAAGTATTGCTCCTATCTGGAATGTAAGTAGAACCAAGCTTTGCAGTACTTAGAGGCAGGGCTTTTTTTCAGCTGGAACGTGGTGGAATGGAGTTCCGGAACCTCTTGAAAATGGTCACATGGCTGGTGGCCCCACCCCCTGATCTCCAGACAGAGGGGAGTTTAGATTGCCCTCCACATGGAGATCAGGGGGTGGGGCCACCAGCCATGTGACCATTTTCTCTGAGGGCAACCCACTGAGTTCCACCACCTCTTTTCCCAGAAAAAAAGAGACCTGCTTAGAGGTGGTACTCATAACTTTTTTTTTTTTTGAAAATTTTTTTATTGGGTTAGGATCATATATTTACACATTACAGTCAATTTTCCCATTTCTCAGTTTCTAACCCCCTCCCTTTCCCCCCTTTTTTGTTGACTTCCAACAGTTTTCCAACCCTTTGTCCCTTTTCCCTTACTCTTTATTTATTCCTCTATCTAACAAATATATATTCTCCCTTTATTCTAAGCAATACTTCTTTAACTATTTTTAATACTCTGTACCCTAACTATGAGTCCCTTTTTCCATAATGGATAAACAATTTATCCCATAATTCCATTTTCAAATATTTCTGTATAACGTAAACTATGTAAACCCTACATTCATATAAATCAACCAGCTTAACTTATATTCTATATATTATTCATTCTATCTTCTTCTTTCTGTTTTAGTTATATTTGTTTACATTAATATTTCTATTTCCTTCAATCATAAATCTATATATGATATCAATCAATTTGACTCATATATACCTTCAGATAAACATATTCAGTTTGGTACATTGTACAGAATCAGAAAGAAAATATTATTAGTCAATCAATCCCTATATTTAACCCTTATGATTAGTTGTTTTCTCTCAATATTCTATTTATTATTCTATATATATCAATCTAGTAACATAACTGCTTAGAGATTTACTTATACCTCTTCTCCCCCCCGGCAAGATCACCCCCCTCTGCGTTTTAATGTACTTCAATAGTTCTCAAACTGCCACAGTTCTCCTCCCACCTCCCATTTCTTCTCCAAATATTGTTTCAGCTTCTCCCAGTCTGTGTTAAACTGTCCTGAGTCCAGATTTCTCAGTTTTCTTGTCATTTTATCCATTTCTGCCATATACAGCAATTTGTAAATCCAATCTTCAATAGTTGGCACTTCTTGTACTTTCCATTTTTGCGTGTACAAAAGTCTAGCTGCTGCCGTCATGTAAAATATCAACGTCCTATGATGGGCTGGAATTCCCTCCATTCCCAAGTTTAGTAGCAGAAGTTCTGGGCTCTTATTTACTTGAAACTGTAAAATCTCACTCATTTCTCTTATTATTTCCCCCCAGTACTGCCTGGCTACCTCACACGTCCACCACATATGGTAGAGAGAGCCCTCATGCTTCCTGCATTTCCAGCATTTATTAGAAGTGTTCAAATTCCCTAGCGCAATCTTCTTTGGTGTCATGTACCAACGATAAATCATTTTGTAAATGTTCTCTTTAATGCTGGTGCATGTCGTTGTCTTCATTGTAATCTTCCACAAGTATTCCCATGCCTCCATTGTTATTTCTTTGTTGAAGTTTATAGCCCATTTCACCATTTGTACTTTAACTATTTCATCCTCAGTATACCATTTCAACAGTACTTGGTATACCTTGGATATTCTTTTCTTGTCCTCTTTAAGAAGGGTCTGCTCTAGTTCCGAATTCTCTATTCGTATACCTCCCTTTACAGAGTCCGAGTTATATAAATCTCTGATCTGTCTATACTGGAACCAATCATAGTAAGGTAATAGTTCCTCCTGAGTCTTTATTCTGAGTTTAGATGCTTCAATTCTAGTTATTTCTTTATAAGTTAAGCATTGTTGCTCATTATCAACAGCTCTCGGATCTATCACCTCATATGGAACTACCCACAAAGGAGTTCCTTCTTGTAAGTAGATTCTGTACTTCTTCCAGATTGTATATAAACTTCTCCGTATATAGTGATGCAGAAACATCGAGTCCGCCTTTACTTTATCATGCCATAGGTATGCGTGCCATCCAAATATTTTTTTGTATCCCTCTAGGGCTAGTAGTTTCTTGTTCTTTAACGTCATCCACTCTTTCAACCACACTAGGCAGATTGCATCATGGTAAAGTCTAGGTACTCATAACTATTATGTTCAAACCAACATAGGAGGTTTTATATCACTAAACATGTCCATGTGTGACAGACTAACACAGCTACCCACCTTGATCTATCTCTGTTTCAGATTGAAGATTGTGTACATGATGAACAAAAACAACAAAAAATAGTAGCACTATCTTTTCTCTCCAACCTATCTGGCCATTTAAGGGGATTAAGTATATTATGTATTTTTGGGAATCTGCAAAGAAGTTGTTTGTGCCATTGTAAAGAAAAATGTATAAGGTAAAAACCTGAAAAATCCTCTCACTCATGCATTCATTAAAAATCTGAGCTGCAGGTGAAGCATTGAAAATGTTTTTACAAAGCACATTTAAAAGTGCATTTGACTCATTTGTGATTGCTGTTAATGGAGGACAAATGATACAATCCACCTTCAGTCGCAGCAGATGACAAAAAATAGCAGCACTGAGGTCAGAGTCCCCAGTTTCTGGATTTTAAATGTGATGAGGCTGTCTTTATGATACTTTAAATTATTTTGAAATTGCTGATTGAGTATCTTCTATAAATGCTCTAATGAAAAGAAACATCTGTGGATAAGCTCGGAACAGTAAAATAAAAGTTAATAAGTATGATTCATTTATTTCTGGCTAATTTTTTTTTATTTGCCAACTCTACAGCTATATTTTGGACTGACGAGAGTAACACTTTACAAAGTAATAATTGTTTGCCTGTGATGAGGCAGCACACCATAAGAACAATTGAAAGATGACATATGGCTAGAATGGGATAATACTATGTTGATGGAAATTTTCAGTGCATGGCTTCTTAATCCCAAGGAAAAATAGGATGAACTTGTTGAGGATACACAGTAATGTGCCACAAAGAGAATCTTGCAGCCCTCTGAGCAACTGATCTTATCTCAGTAGAAAACATCACTTTACACTCTGAAATCCCAAGCCAAAGAACACATTGTGAGCCCTTTCCACTTTAATCCACCACTGTTTCATCCCTATGAAAATTAATAAACATGAGTAAAAGAAGAATGCATCTTCCATTGTACAAATCCATGAGTCTGATTTCTAAGGGCTAATGCAGACCTTCATTATATAATGTCACAAATGTATAAGAGTAACTTCTTTATTGCAAGAGATCAAGCTATTTTTCCCCAAGAAAGTATTTGAGTTTTAGGCATATTGTATTTTTCCATCACAAAAACTGGGAAATATGTTATTATAGAACAAATAAGAGGTCTTACCTTTTCTCTGGCCATAAATCAACCATCAGTAACTGACAAGTGTCTTCCATTTCTGAGCCCATTCCATGGGGTCATAGTAGATCATCTTATTCCACTCTCACTCTGCATTCCCTGCTGTAGCAATGAGATATCTTACCCTCCTTCCTGAGGCATGACAGTTTAGGGCAATACGGCTGCCAAGGGACTAAAATTCCCTCTCACACCACATTTGCCCCTACTCACATGCAAGCTGCTGAGGCCCCCAGGGCAACCTGGTCCCCTAGAAATTCATGCCCCTAATTCCTGACCTGGGGGGTCCAGATAGCCTGATCTCATCAGATCTTGGAAGCTGAGCAGTGTCAGTCCTAGTTAGTGTTTGAGTGGAAGGCCACCAAGAAGGACTGAGTTGCAAGGGCAGGCAGTGGCAAACCATCTCTGAAGTCTTTTGTCTTGAAAACCCTATATGACTTAGCAGCACACAAAAGAAAATTCCACCCTCTTGGCAGCCATGCACTCCTGTGCCAGTTCTGGGCCGACACATCACTTCCAGTCTTGCCTCATAAACAGTTACAGTGTGCCACAGCCTGGAGCAGATTGCCACCCAACAGAACAAAGGCAACAAACTTGCCTTTTTGCACCCCTGCTACTATTTTATTATTTTTTTCAAAAACATCACAAAATGAGAAATAGTTTGTCAGTATTTCACCATGATTTCCTCTTCAGTTTTATCAGTGTGATAGTTGCTGAAAATACTGAAGCAGAGATGTGCTTGGCTTATATGTAGATTTATAGTATAACCTCTTATACAACCAAGATGAGAAAATTAGAGTCAGCTGCTGTACATCAGTAAAGCATAGGAAAATGGCAGACAATACGAAATCAAAACAGCATTTGAGCTGGCAGCTTTGCTGTTAGCTAGAGTTATCTCCTACTATTCATTTTATAACAGAGTTCAGTTTATTCTCTAACTTACCACAGAGTACCAAAAGACTGAAATTAGTGTCAAGCAAAAAATCATTCTGATTTTTCATGGCATTGAATTGGTTTACCAAGATGATCTGTTCTTCCATGATATGGGAATTATTTATTTTTATTATCATGGGCTAACAAGGCTTTTTATAATGAGGACTGCTGACTTAAAAAATGGATTGTTCTCTAGACTGGATCCTTATTCTCTACAGCTACTACATCACAGTATTTTAATACAGACACTTTTTTTAAATTAATTTATTTCTGTATTTCATGTTAATTATAGTTCTCAGTGAGACTACGCCTGTCTTTCCAATGAAAAATGCTCAAAATTGGACAACAGAACCAAAGATATTCTAGCAGGTTACAGTGATCAGAGTAAAGGGTTTCCAAAAGGAGCATACAGTCAATTCCAGCTATAGTCTGTGTCAGGAGTCAATGGAAGTTAAAGGACTCATGGGCAATAATAGCAACCCCTCCTCCCTGGCATTCTGTGTGGGGTCAGTGGAAGACTGCCAGTGCAATCCTAAGCAGAGCTACTCCAGTCTAAGCCCATTAAAGTCAATAGGCTTAGACTAGAGTAACTCTCCTTAGGATTGCACTGTGCATGTGGTATAGACACACCACATCATATTCTTGCAACCACATCTCTGTTATGCAAATCAGGTCAATTCTCTCTTCCTGTAAGATCACAGTTTTGCGCCTCACTTATCTGGAATTGCATAGTATTAGCAAATGGCCAGGGGGAAGAGGGGGCCCTGCATCATTGACTGCGGGGGTGCTGCAGGTGTTAGGCAGCAAGCATGTTTGCCTAATAGTGGCCATCTTTGATAAATCCCACCCCTCTGTCTCCCAGCTTCCATCTGCACAAGGATAGTGCCTTCCCCATACATCCTAGTCCAGATCAAGTTTTGCCCCCACAACCACAACAGTATTCCACAAAGACCTCTCATTCAATATGCTAGAGACCACAGTCCAAGGCTATTTTTTTTTATGTACCTTTGCTGAAGGTTGCTGTCAGGCTATGGATGACAGGATATGTTAGACAGGTCCCTGTACCATTGCAACAAGAAGTCCAAGCTCTTGGTTAAATGGTTTTATTCAGAAATCCAATCATTTCCATATATATGTCCATAGAATTACTCAGAGGCAAGAAAGCATCTAAGCAGTACACACTTCCTTGATAGGATTAGAAACTTGATGAAAGTACAGCTCTAAATACTCAATCATTTCCCCCCTCCCACTTAGACCACAGGTTTGCGTAGGAAAGGTCTGGGAACTTCTTCTGGAGTTTATACATCAGCCTAGACAGGACAAAGAGGTGTAAGAGTCAACGGCAACATTTTAGACAGTACAAGGTCACTTCTGTGAGCTTCAAAGAAAGAAAAAGATAAGACAGCTGCATTCTCAGGCTGCTAGAGGGAGAAACAAAAGTGATGGTTAGAGCATTTGCAAAATGAAATCAAGGCACAGCATTAGCAATGGTTCAACACCTAGAACAATGACATGGATGTAGGGGTACAGACATGACATTTGTGCTAGAGAAAGTGAATTTGATCGTGATTTTATCATCATCTTGGTGGTTATTTATTCATATCAAAGGCATAAGTAGTACCTTTGCTGGTCATCTTGAAAATAATTTAGACTTTAGCTAACATGAGTATGTGGTTACTCAACTGGACTGTGGTCATGAGTCCATTGTTACTCATAAACAGAGAGGAAGTATTTATTAAATTGGTACTTTAACTTAGTTGGTACTTAACTGCCAATTGTTTCTGTTTTGTTTGGAACAATACATTGCCTCCCCATTTGGAATGAAGAGGCAGACACAAGAGTTGGGAACGAAAGGGATACTTGATTAAATTACAACAACATAACTGTCAACACAGCAAGGGCCTAACTAGAAGTACAGGTCAGGCCCTGGGGTCACTCCTGGATGTCCACCCTGACTGTCTGGGCTAGCCCCCACTGCCCAGGGTGCGAACCATCCATGTGCATAGCTGGGACCTGGCCCAGCCAGGTGAAATGGTTCTCCCTCTTAAAGCTCCCCCACCCTGCCTTGAAGCTAGGGGAGGACTGAATTGTCCAGGAGTTTCCCACCAGGGCATCTGTCCTTGCAACTGAGCCCTAAAGCAGCCAGCTGCTCCTGACAGACCCCAATTCCCTACCAATGGGGATATGCCAAGGGAGTTCACTGGGTCACTGATTTCCCCCAACTTCTAACCTGCCAGAAGCAGCTGCTAATAGACTCACCTTAAGCCATTTACCTCTTCATACAAACAGTGCAAGGTAGGTGAAAAAGTCCTTACCTTTTGCCAACTGTGGGACAAGGAGAAAAAAATCCTATCTGGCCCTGATGAACAGCGACTAGCTAAACCTGGGTCGAATCCACATTCACCCATTACCTGCATGTTTATCAGATATCTTCCGTTTGCCTCCAATCCGCGATTTTTTCCTCTTCGTTCCCATTCCTGCTTCCAATCCGTCTTTCTTGCGCGTCCCTCCGGTCACACGGCCGCTCGAAAACCGCTTTTTTGGGCGGGACCTTTTTTCCCCGCCCATTTTTAAAGAATTTTTTGAGTGCATTCCGTTATTTCGATCTTGCCTTATAAAGAAACATCATTGAAGATAATGATGCCTCTCTTTCCCCCACTGACAGCACTGATGGCTCTCTCCCATTTCTTTTTTGGAAATTTGGAAGCATGTGGGAAGCTTTCGTGGGCATTTCCTATGCAGGACAGTTCAGTGCCTGAATTTTACTGAAGTTTCACTTCCTTGGAGTGTCATTATGTTCCCAATAGTCACTGGCCGAATCCGCATTCACCCCACACCCGCATTTTCCGCTTTTGAGGGAGGGAACAAATCTTCCCGCCTTTTTTTTAAAATTACTTTTCCATTATTTCGATCTTGCCTTATAAGGATATTGTATTTCCTTATAAGGATATTGTAATTTCGATATTACAGTAATATAAAATAAAAAAAATAAAAAACAGGTAAAAAGGAAGTTTCACGAGTCCGTTCTGAGGATGGATTCACCCCAAAATGATTTTTCAAACTACCAGATTTGATTCAGAAACAGCATAATCAATAAATCCAATGCTATGAAGTCAAAAACAGTCTTTTGCAGACTACGGAGCACTTGCAAGTTGAATCAGCCAATAGAAACTCTCGGAACGGCCGGAGAGACAGGAAGGGGGATGGTTTTTTAAAAAACCGCGTAAATTGCGCATTGGTCCGTTCACGGCCACCATGAAACTCCAGTTGAAAACCTGTGACCACATATTCAGGAGAAATGCGAATGAAATGCGTCTGTTTAATGAGGTAATGTGACTGGCACTCAGGATTGCGTGGGGAATGCGGGGAACATGAGACTTAGAATGAGTAATGTGGATTTTCCCCTGCACTGAAATAGGGTGAGAAGAGTAGGCCGAGCACGAGGTGCAAATGAGACACTGAGGGGCAGAGCAGCCCTATAAGGCCTCTTGCTCTGCCCCCTCCAGCATTCTCATATGGCCAGGGAATCGGGGTGGGAGAAGAGCGGAGAGACGGAAAAGGTCAAACTAAAGGCGAGGAGAAGCGGCAAAAAGAGGCGAAGCGGCGGCGGCGGAGAAGGGAGGGGGAGGAGCGGGAGCGAGAGGCCCCCCCCCTCGGCGCACCAGACTCATTGCAAGATTGCTGGCAACCAAAGTCCTGCACATGGATACTTCCTGGAAAATACTAGACAGCAGTTGGATCAACATGGGCAACCTCCTCTCGAACCTGAGGGCTTTGAGTACATATGTGGTATGACCAGTCCGAATTGTTTTAAGCCCAGGAGGAAGTGAGTCGTGTCACTCACGAAACGGGTTAATGATATTTGCCAGCAAACTCCCGTCGGTGTTCGTCTAATTACATTCATAATTATGGACTGTGAATATATAAGTACTGTGCACAACTCCCTACCTACCGGCTCCCTTTGATGTACTGACAACTGGCAACTGGCACTTTATAAAAACCTTTCTGACATTTCCGGACACCAAAATATTGTGACTAATTTTGCTAAGGCATTTGTCTTGAACACAAATAAGATAGTGTTCTTGAGATCTGAATTTGTGTCATTAGAAAAGCATACTTAGGGCATAAGTAAACAGATGAGGCGTGAGAAAGGGAAGGTAGATTTCTTAAGGCAACTGGAATATACTTAACTGATAGAACACTATGCAAAGTAGGTCACCAACCCTGAAGGAAGATTTTTTTTTTAATTTTAAATGTATATATTCTGCTTTTTTACTATTCATGTAGCATACATACTTATGTAGCATACCCAGAAAGGATGACAGAACAAGGCTTGCTTCGAGAAGAGGAAAGCTCTCTCAGCCTTTTGAGTGGGATGGGTGTGGGTGGGACAGATAGCTAGAAGGAGTTTCTGCATGTTGCATTTGGGCACATGCTTCCCAAAATTAGTGTTTGTTTGTTTGTTTTGTAGGTATCCAATTACCCCTGGCTTTTCTTTCCCCATCACCATCAGTTCTAGCTTTGGCTCCCTTCTCTCACTTGCTGCCAGCTATCCCTCTTGCCTCCTCCTGTTCACCATTGTTGTGATTGCAGCCTCTTCCCCACAGATTTCAGCACCAGTCTGGGTTGCTACAAAAAACCAAAATGATGCCTGAACTCCAGCAATTTGCATTTTATGTCACTATTAACTTTGGGAGGTTACCCCAAATTAGTTCTCCAAGTCTGCAATCCTGGGGTGGGAGTTTCTTTATGGATGGCAGAATCCTAGATTATTATCATAACTGGCCCCGTGGCATAGATTTGGCAAGCACCATCTGTTAATTGGTTGGAAACACTTGGGTCTCTTGTGGGCTTATCTGTACATTACATTGGGTATGAGTCATATCAGAAATGCCCTATCTCAGCTACTTGTATATACGGGAACTCACTTTATAAAGCATTCCACTGCTAGATTAATATCTGAGCACTGAGAGGGGAGGAGAGGCTTCAGCATTCCCTTCTGCACCATTTTTACAAGTAGAAAAAACCACTGCATTGTGTTGTTTGCCCCTTTCCTTGATCGCAGGACATGTGGAGCTCAAGAAATTAAGAATTAAGACTTCATTGCAATGATTTTTGTGTATGTCTTTAAATGCTTGGTATAATACAGATGAAGAGGGGTGAAAAAGAGGGATGAGTGAGTGAGTTGACTGGTTGATGACTGAGAGTGTGGGCAGAGTGAACTGCTGTTTTTAGTTACTGAGCAGAGAGAGAACATTCAGTCTGGGCAAAGCAGGCAACCTGTGTGGAAGCCTGAGGGGATTTGCATTCTAGTTCAGTTAGGCAACATGTGTGGAAGCCTGAACTTTGTGTGTCTGTGAGAGAATATTCATTCTATCTGAAGCAGGCAATCTGTGTATGCACCTGAGAGAAAGTCTATATACATTTGAGTGATTGATTGATCTATCGGAAGCAGGCAAACTGAGTGTGCGCCTGAAAGAGAAAGTTTATGAAGTTCTGTGTGACTGAGCCTATGTGAGGAAACTTTAAGAACTGAGAACTATCTTTGAAACCATCAAGCTTGAGTACTAGAGTGAAACCAATATGTTTCTTGTAAAAATAAGTTTATTTTTGTTTGTTCTTTATCCCAGGGTATCTGTCATTCCTATATATCCCATTCCTATCCTCAGGGCCACATAAACCCACAAAGGAGACTGACACTTGGGCATGTTATTAAAGGAAAAATTTAATTATTTTGGAATATAATTCCTGGTGGATGCAATCTACCCAGGGGGTGTAAGAGAAGAGTTAAGGGCAAAATCTAACTGAAAAAGAAAGGGGTTTGTAACAGTCATAATCTCTAAACGCTTCTCTTTTCTGTGGAGCCTTTTAATATCCACCTAGGGTCCAATTACTTTACTGTTAGATAATGTGATATGTTCAGCTAGTAGGTAGTAGACTTGGGAAGCAATCTTAAACTGGTCTATTTGGAAGTAAGTCCCATTTTATTCATGATGAGTCTTTCTCCCAGACAAGTACTGCAGCCTAAAATACTTAACACATCTCTATTTGGAAAAGAAACCCAGCAGCTAATGCTGAAACCAAGGCATTGTTTATGAAAATTGGACAGTGTGCTTCTCTATGTTTTGCAAAGGTCAGCGGCAAGTCTGTCAGTTTGAAAATAAGAGCACCAAACTATTACAAGGATTATATATGCATTGATTTTTTTGTGTGATGATATCTGGATGCAAACTTTCTATCACTGAACATAGATAATTGCTAGCTTGGGTTTTGCTTTTGACTCCTACCCTTATGTGAGAAATGTGGATGATAACTAAACAAATTAAATAAAAAATGGGATAAATATTGTCATGCAATTAATATATCATTGTATTAATAGCAAACCTGGAATGATTCCCCAAATGAGCATACAAATAGAAATGTATATTTCTTATTCACAGATTGCTTCTTGAGGTCAGAACACAATTGACTTGGATTACTTTGTGCATGGAGATTGCTTTTTCGTACTTGAGACATGAGATTGCTTGTCAAGCACTGAATTAGTTATGCAAGGATTCATCCGGAAATAGATTTATAAGCATATTAACTTGCTTGGCTTAAATCAGAGAATTATCTCCACACTGTCTTTCTACATCAATTAAGAACTTTTTCCTATAAGATCTTGCACTGTCAAGTGAGAGTACAGGAGGTGAACTGTTACAAAAACACAATGCAATAAATGGTCACTCAGAATGTTGTACTGGCTTGGGATGGAACTAGACACAACATTAGACACATGACTGCCATTTAAAACACTAGCTGCATATTTAATCCCCCTTCTTTCTTCATAACATCTCGTAAAATGTACCCATGATGTGATATTGTATGTTTTCCTATACTCTAATAACAAGTAATGTGGTACAGGGGAAGGAACAATATACCATGATAGGCAGACAGGGGAACATTTTACAAGATACGACATTTCCCATGTGATGATTCTTATATTTGCTGTATCTTTACAGGGAAGGGAGGAACTAAGCATGCAGCTGCCATTGTTAACAGCAACCATGAATTGAATATAACATCTCATTTTGCCCTCAGTCGTGTGCCTTGGTGGCAATGGCTGTCATTACCAGATGTGAAGAGAAACATATTGACATCAGATATGTTGTTAAGCACTGGATCTAGCAGAGTGATTTGTGATTTGGAAGGCGGAACTTTGTTCAGATGTGATTGAATGGATGAATAAATTGTATGTTTACGTGACAATGGCTAAATTAACTTCTTATATGCATAATAGACCAATTTTAGAATTTCAAGAAAAACGGAAAGTCTTTTGATTATGTGGCTGAAAGATAAGTTTTTTAATATATGATGAATATATAATGGAAAGTATAATGTATTTTAACATCAATAACAACAACAACAACAACAACATTCGATTTATATACCACCCTTCTGGACAACTTAATGCCCACTCAGAGTGGTTTACAAAGTATGTCATTATTATCCCCACAACAAAACACCCTATGAGATGGGTGGGGCTGAGAGAGCTCCAGAGAGCTGTGACTAGCCCAAAGAGAGCTGTGACTAGCCCTAACTGAAGGGATAGAGAGAAGAAATATTATGTAGTTTTAATAATCTGCTATACATTCTGTTTTTGATATGTTTATTCTCTAATGTTCCTTTTGTTATATTATTATGTTTTTTTAATACTTTGTTACATATTTTATTTTGATATTATGTTTACTGTCTAATGTTACTTTCTGTTACACAGTTTGCTTTTGATATTCTTTCTACAGTCCAATGCTATTTTCTGTTTTAATAAAACAAGTAAATAAATAAATAAAATGAGAAAGGCTTGAACAAATATACCTGGGCAGAACTATAGATAAAAATAGTGATTGATGACCCGCGATTAGCAGAAGGGAAGAATTATCAGATGCCTGATTAGGAAGGGGGATGATCAGAATGGTATGGATGAGATTAACTCTGGAACTCCTGGAAGACCTCTTTTGTCTTTACATCTTTGCACGTTTCTGGAGTGTAGGACTGCTAGCTAGTCTTGCCTCATGATTCATGTTCCAGTAATTTTTCATTCCAGCCAGACTGTTCTACCTAGCCAGGCAATGTGCCATGTGCTTGGTGCACATGAGGAGTGGGGTTTATGATATCACCATATTCAGTGTGAGGGAGGGTTAGACTGCTAACAGGTCCTTGGTATGTTTGTTTGTTTGTTTGTTTTCAATTTCTATTCCACCCTCCCTGAACTGGCAGGCTTAGCGCAGATTACATTCTGTAAAACAGTACACTGAAAACTCACATTTTACAATTTTAAAACAGCAAATATAAAACAGTACAATATAAATATGTAAAAGGTACAAGAAAGCAGTGCAGGAGTAATCAGTCAATCAATCAGTCCACCACCTAATCCGCCATATTAAAAATTACTTGCGCGGTTGGTTAAAAAGTTTGATGGTGGATGCCTCAAGTAGGGAGGAGTGTTCACCTCTATTTGGCCTGTGAGGACCTAGCTCAGCCTCAACCATACACCTGGCAGAACAGCTCTGTCTTACAGGCCTGGCAGAAGGATAACAGTTCCTGCTGGGCCTTGGTCTCATTGGACAGAGTGTTCTGCCAAGTTGGAGCTAGGACCAAAAAGGCCCTGGCTGGCAGCTAACTGGAAGTCCCCCAAGATCCCATCTATCGACAGTTGGTTTTCCAGAGTCTGGGATTATTATATCCAGGAGAAGGTTTATGATTCTATTTATATATCTCAGCATTTTCCAAAAGAAACTGATTTTATGACAAAATGGATCCCTTTCTTTGACTACTTATTAACCAATGATATACACCCTCCAAAGCATTTATTGTTTGTCTCATGGTGTTTCTGAGCAATATGTTAGGTTCCATACAAACTGTAAAGAACCTCCTTCTCTGCTTAGGTATATTGCAATTCTCTAAGCAAATTTTCTTTTTCCTTTGTTAATATTATATTTGAAAACTGGTAGTATATTATAAGCTATCTGTTTTTTCTTGTATTATAGTTGACTTTAATATTGTGTAATTTGTTTTCCTGTTTACGCATTGTATGTTGTTTTTAAAGTTAATAAAAAGTTTATTTAAAAAAAAAAGGCTCTGGCTCTGGTTGAGGCTAAGCGGGCCACTCTGGGGCAAGGGACCACTTGCAGTTGTTTGTCACCTGATTGGAGCATCCTCTGGGGCACATATAGGAAGAGGTGGTCCCACAGATATGCTGGTCCCAGTCTGCATAGGGCTTTATAGGTAAGTACCAAAACCTTGAATCTGATTTGGTACTCCACTGGTAGCCAATGCAGCTGGCGCAATACCATTGTTATATGTGCACTGCTAGGCACTCAAGTGATGACATGCACCACTGTATTTTGAACCAACTGCAACTGCTGGATCAGACTCAAGGGAAACCCCACGTAGAGCGCATTAACAGTAGTCTAGCCTAGAGGTGACCATTGCCTGGATCACTGTCATTAAGTTGCGGGTTGAGAGATAAGGGGCAAGCTGCCTGGTCTGTCGAAGATGTAAAAAAGAAGACCTGGCAACTGCTGCGACCTGAGCCTCCATTTTCAAGGAGGCATCTAGGATCATCCCCCAGGCTCCTGTCCTTTGGAACTGGCGTAAACAATGCCCCATCAAGGGCCAGGAGCCAGAGCCCTGAATCCACGCACCTGCAGCTCAAGTACAGGATCTCCATCTTCATAGGGTTTAATTTCAGCTGACTTTGCTTCAACCATCCAGTCACGACTTCAAAAGCATGCTCCTGGACATCTGGGGCCGAGCCATCCATCAACAGATATAACTGGGTGTCATCAGCATACTGGTGACACCCAAGTCTGAAACTCCACACCAGCTGGGCAAGGGGGTGCATATAGATATTAAACAATAATGGGGAGAGTATTGCTCCCTGCAGCACACTACATATCAACAGGTGGTAGGATGACAACTTCTCCCCCAGTGCCACCCCCAGTGCGACCGTATTGAACGCTGCCAAAAGATCTAATATCAGCAGCACCAATCCGCCTTAGTCCAGGTGTCTGTGGAGATCGTCTGTGAGGGTGACCAGCAATGTCTCTATCCCATGTCCTGGCAGAAGCTGGACTTGAAAGGATCCAGGGCTGAGGTATCCTTCAGGAATCTCTGCAGCTGTTCCTCTGTTGCCCGCTCAATCACCTTACCCTGAAATGGGAGGTTCAAGACTGGGCGGTAATCGACCGGGTCAGTGGGATCCAATGATGGCTTCTTTAAAAGAGGCCTCACCACAGCCTCCTTTAGCACCCCGGGAAAAACCCTGGAGCCCAAGGACAAGTTGATAATAGCCTCCAGGGAACCCCTCATCCAGAACCACATTCATCCCCATCCTGAAGATTAAATCCAGCCTTCCCTCACCCAGGTCTCAGTCGCACATACCAGGTCCATATCTGCTGCTGCAAAGACATCTTGCAGGGTTTTGGTCTTATTATTTATGGACCTGGCATTGCACAGGGTAGTTATGGAATCGGGTAGTTGTCTAATTTTGAGGCTTGATTTACCATAACTTTATAGTCCTCACAAATGTGAATGATTTTATCGGGTTGAGCTACGGGGACTATGGGAGTTGCCCACTCTGAATACTGCATAGGAGAGAGGATGTCTTCCTTCTCCAGCCTGTCCAGTTCCACCTCAATCTTGTCCCAGATAGCATATGGAACAGGCCTAGGTTTAAAATATTTTAGCTGATTCCCCTCCTTTACATATATCCTTGCTTTAACACCTTTTAAGGTCCCCTAGTCCTTCTTGGATCACTACCAGATGAGCACTCAGGACTTTTTGTACTGCTGGCATTCCCTTCAAGCCCAGTTGACATTATTTCTTCCCAGTCTAATCTTAGTTCTTTTAACGAGTTTCTGCCCAGTAAATTTGGTCTATCCCTCTTTATTACTAAGGCCTGTAAATCATGTTGTTGCCCTTTATAATTCACAGCAATCCACACTGACCCTACTACTGGAATATTTTCCCCAGTATGTGTCTATAATTTTACATTTGCATTTTCCAGGCCTTGGAGCCTATTTTGCTCTGTTAATAAGTCTTTTCATTAATCATGGTCACTGAAGCCCCTGTATCTATCTTCATGTGTATTGGTTTGTTATTCAGTTCAACAATGACTATATAGGGTTCTACTCCTTTATAGAATACATTGTGTGGACATGGCCTTTCCCCCTCTCTGCCTCTTCCAAATAGCAAGCTTCCAGCTTCATTCCTTTGTCTTTTAGTAGAATGTGTGTCTCTCCCTGGACCATGTTGCACTTTCTGATAACTGCCTCTACATTTTTTTGGCTAAATGTCCCACTTTTAAGCATTTATGGCACTGAGATCCTTTATGTCAACAGACCAAGGCCAAGTGACTTCCCTCACATCTGAAACATCCTTCTAGGGCTGAAGTCGTTTGCTTCTAACTTTGTATTTTATTTAAGGTATTCACATGAATGTCCCTTGCTGCTTAGGTATAAATCCTTAACATTTTTCATTGTTGCCTCCATGGCTGTTGCGAGTTCTACAGTTTTGGCCCAAGTCAGGTTCTCTTCTGACAATAACTTCCTTTGAATTTTTTCTTTCTGCGCCCCACACACAAGTCTATCTCTTAACATATCCTCCAAAACATTTCCAACTGAGCAGCATTTTTATTTTGTGCCTCAACGAAAGCTCTTCTGTCCTCTCTGGCCTCCATGATTATATCCTCGTGCCATCGCGTCTCTGAATCCATAGCTGAGCGCCAATGTGTGGTCGCTTCTAGAAGTTGTCTGCGTTCCTGTCTTTGTTGCAGATCCTCCCTCTGAGCCTGAGACAGCATCTTCTCAGCAACATTCGTTAGAAGTGAGACACGCCTGGTCCTGGTACGAGCTTTCTCCAAGTGCGTGGCTGGAGAAAGTTGTGCCGTTGTTGCCATGGGTCGTTCTTCCTCCTGTGGATTTTCTCGTACACCTGTGAAGAAGCACAAGGATATATCTCTCTCTGTTATTCAAGGAGCACTCTAAGCTCACCAGTAATGGGGTGTCCTACCTTGGGCATCTTCCAGTTCCTGACCCAGCACCTCAGGGAAGTCCTCAATCTGTGTCATGTCTTGATCTGGACAGAAGGAAAGAGATTTTGATCACGATGAGGAGATAATTGGTCAAAACAGCTAAAAAGGCAAAATTCCACGACGCATCCCCCAAATAACATCATTGAAGACACTAATGCCGCATCTCAGCCCTCCAAAAATGAACACTCATTTGGGGATGTTCTTGAGAAATGATGATGTGCGTCGGCACACCCCCATTCTCAACGGCTTTCCATGCCTGACCGTTGACCAGATGCACCCCATGGTTTTCTTGAATTTTCCTTACCATCTGCGGTGGAATCTTCCTCGCAAGCCTGTCCAGAATTGAGTGATCCGCCATCTGTGGATGTATCGGTCTCCGTGGGAGAACCTGGATGCAGCACACAGAGAATGGGAGGTTAGTTTTCTTCATGTGAATCGAACCAAATGCCTTTATTGGCATACCAGGACATACATATGGACAGTTTTCCACAGTCTTGAGTCTTATTCTTTATATTTAATATTAAAAAATGGTCTAACATTTGATGTCTGTCGGTTGAGCAGTTGTGGCTAACGGTGGCAACACATCTTGCATCTTTGGGGGTGAGGTGTGGATGACCGCGTAGCCCATTGACTGAACACTAAGGTGAAATGTCAAGAAAGTGCAGAGTTGCGAAATCTGCCCTTGAGTCCGTAAAAAGTGTGCGCTTTGAAAAAGGGCACTGCCAGAATTGATAACAAGCCTAGGGAAAGCAACCTTCCTGCCCTGTCAGATCTACTTTTTGAACCCTTCCCTTGCACTGGCCCACTTTCCCTAGAACCCAGACAGAATAAAATTTTTTTATGGCAGGTTTCGCCAGAAAGAACTCATTACTTAACCATTCAATGACAGTCCACAGAACGGGCCGGCCAAGGGAACATCCCACTGACATTATTGATATTGTGGGCCATTTTCCACCTGCCCCCTTCAGTCACAGCAAGGTACTCGCATATTGGTCTGTAATGACAACTTGCCTGAGTCACTGGGTGTTGCGGTGTGGACCTCCTGGAGATTCAGGGTCACCATCGGATGCGTGAAGAGCTCCTCCGATCCCTCCCAAATAGCATTGTCTCCGTTGACTGATGGATTTGGGTTCATGTTTTTCTCATGGCCTGCAGACTGTAGTTGAAGACTTCTCGCCACCCTTTGCGGCCTGATGCTAGCATCGCCTCTGAAAATCCTTGCGAGTTGGGCATAAAAAGGGCATGTGGCGGGGGCATTTCCAGATCTTCCATTGTGAGCCACAACCCTCTTGTATTCCTGTCGCAAAGCTTTGGTCTTAGTTCGGCATTCTAGCGCGGTTCTTGCATGGCCTCGTGAGACCATCTGCTCCGTGATGCGGTCAAAAACATCAATGTTTCGATGACAGATTGTCAGCGCCTCTTGTACCTTCTCTTCTCCCCAAAATTCCAAGAGGTCCAGGGTTTCCTTCTCCCTCCAGGAGACACCTCTTCCCCCAGATGATTTTGGTGCTGCCATGGTCTCGAACAACTGGCTGGGAGTGAATGGTTGTTTCTGAGAGCTGCACATTTGAAATTCCCGCCCAGCAGATCTTGATTAACCATTGGCCCGCCGTGGTCACGTGATCAAAAGAGGCGTGCAGAGCCAGCGGAACTGCATGAATGAACCGCCCGCCATAACAAAACGCATATCAAAAATGGCGTCTCAATGAGACCTAGCCCGCCATGTCACAGTGTCAAAAATGTCTAGACGCACCCACGCGAGGAATTGACGCTGATGTTTTCCTGTAGAGAGTGAAAAAAAATCGACTTTCTGGTTGGGGAGGCGATAGGGTATTCTGTGAATAGCGAGTCCAACAGGCGCAGAGTTTCACCATGTAATCACTCTTCTTGAGACTACAACAGTGATAAACCATAGCAATTCAGGGGGGGGGTGTTTGGTGCGGCGAACGCAGAAACGGAACATAATGTTTGCTGAAGCAGAGAGGGTTCGAAGATGGGGGTATGATCTTTCAGCAGACGGTTCAATCAAAAATTGCAGAAATGTCATGCTCACATTCGGGGGGAAAAATGGCGGATAGAGCGGACAGGAGAGCCGAGGACTGTGGGTGTGGTTAGATGAACAGACCAATCAGCGCAAGAGGACAAGAATGGGGGGGGGGAGAGAGGCAAAAAGAGGACAAAACATTTCACACTGGGTTTACTCGGATCAACACCGAGTGGGCGGCGAATTCAAAATAAAATCGCGGTATCTCCGCAGGAAGAAACGTCGGAGAAAACACGGACCTGCTGCGGAACGGTGTCCCATGACTACCCTTGTAATGTGAAAAGTCTGCAAGCATGGGATGCGAGTCAGCTGCGGATACGCTGTAAAAAGCGAGTGTGAAATGTCTCTTGGAAACTGGTGTTATGTTTTTTCTTGAAAACCTCAGTATGAAAAAAGTTAACAAAACTGAAACTGGGAGTTAATAAAAACATGATACTACAGTGTTTTCATTTCTAAAATATTGAGCTCCAGTTTCCTTACGGGTTACCACTATTTTGTTTGTTTGTCTGTTTAATTGTTTGCAGCACTCATTCATGCAACTCATTACGGCCTGTTTTATGCTGCTCCAGGAGCATTTTGGCAGGCAAAGAGTTAATAAAAGCATGCCAGTACCAGTGATTTCAGGTTTAAAAACTTTTTCAGCAGCCTCTGTATTGCTTCCCACTGTTTTTTGTGGTACTGGAACTTCATGCCTGTTTCAGCTTGTTTTGTGCTGTTCCAGGAGCATTTTGGCATGGAAAGGGTTAATAAAGGGTGCCAGTCCAGAGTTTTCATTTCTAAAATATTGTTCTGGAGTGTCTCTAACACATCCCACTGTTTTTTGTGGCACTGGCATTTCTTTAGTGCCCGTTCCGGGCTGTTTAGTGCTGTTCCAGGAGCTTTTTGGCATGGAACAGGTTAATAAAAGCAGGGCAGTCCAGAGTTTTCATTTCTAAAATATTGTTCTGGAGTGTCTCTAACACATCCCACTGTTTTTTGTGGCACTGGCATTTCTTTAGTGCCCATTCCGGCTTTTACCCCATCCCTGGTAATGCAATAAATTGCTGAACTTACGGGAGTTGCTGGATTTAACACTACTTTATTCGCAACCAACAACGAACTGACTCAGAAACCAAAAGTAGGAAAGAAAACTATCTAGGGTGGAGTTTCCCTCCAACCCATAATCAGGTTCCAATTAACTCATTACTATCCATTTTACTACAGATATGCATTCAATTTACCTCCAGGGAGATCCATCAAATGCCTAGATCACCTTTGGTAGATGTGAGGCTCTTCCTTCACCAATGCCCGCGTCTTGCTGTCCACCGGCTCACCTGCTGTCCAAGGCAGATGTCTTCAGGTTGGGGTTGCACCACCCCAGTTCCTTCTGCCCTGGGAATGACAGCATGCTCCAGCAGTCTCTTCCCTTGCCTTCCTCCTTGGTCTTCACAAGAACCTGTTTTTAAAGGGTTTCCCTTCCTAGTTCCCTAGGTTTCTGCCCAATCCCCACCGAGCCTCCCCAACTGGCTCTTTTCCTAGCCTATTCAGTGGGATGGCTGGGTAGACTCCACAGTTCACTGGCTCCTCCCACCTCATCTCAGTCCAGGGTTTGCTGTGCCCTCTACCGGGTTCCCTCCTGCTGCTGCTGTTGACACTTCCCCAGCAGCTCCCTTGGCAGTCTGGGGCCTGTGCTTGCCTCATCCTGGCTGCCAAAAGACTCCCTTCAGACCTGGCTAAAGTTGGGTGCCTGCACCATTGCAGAAGGCAGGTGCGTCAGTTGTATGACCAGGAATTGCTACTCAGGATGGGTAAGGCAGCCTGGGGTTTATAGAGGCTCTTGCTGTTGAGGTGCTGCCACAGGAGGCGATGCAGGGCCTGGGGAAAGTGCCGGTTGCAGTGCTGGTGGGGGGTGTGTGTGGAAAGACAGCATTGCCAGACAATAGATCAGTTCAACAGACCTTGTTCCCTCTCTGTCTTGGGAAGAGATATAACTAAAGCATACCTGAGAAGTGCTTGTCCTCCAAAAGCAGCCTCTAGTAAGAAATTCCAGTGAGGTAGCAATGTTAGTCTGTTTCAGCAAAACAAGGTAATCTTCTGGAACTGGAAAGGCTGTTAATGGGTGTATTGAAGTATATGCTTTCATGGGCTGGAGGCTACTTCATCTGATGCTGAAATGAAAACTCATCAGCAAACACACACACACATATTGTAGTATTCTCTCTCAGTGCGTATACATACACACAAAGTGGGATGAAGGGAAGACAAAAAAAACTTGGTTAAAAGACTATGAATTGCAAGCTTGTGTGACCTATTCATGATCACAAACTGCAGCTATTGTGAATGGTCACTGTGCTTATCTTTTAATGTATATTTATTTTGCCCTGAAATGGAGAGGATTTTTGTGGCAAAAAGCTCACTAATGACATTAGGGGTTGATAAGTAATAATCCAATCACTGTTGTCTGCTATTTTTTGTGTAAAGAAATGTTTCAGATGCTTTCCCCAGTGGCTTTCTAGTTAGCATGATTAAACTAGGCACAGTCCTTCTCCTCTCTTTGGTCACTAGTTTTTCTCTGCTACTTAAGAGAACCCTTGCATGACTTTTGTCTGGTTTTGATGCACAACGTGGTGGTGGAAAAACTTTAGTATCCAACATGGAAGTCTAATGTCCAACATGAAGGCAGAAAGGTAAGAACCTTTTTACTTCTGATAGCCACCATTCTTGATTCAGATCACTTTATTATAGACAACTGATTGTAATAGTTATTAGGGGTGTGCACCGAAAAAACGTTCAGGTTTCTCGCTTCAGGTTTAGTCGAAGCAGGAAAAAAATCTGGAATGACCCAAATCACGAAGGGGCAAGCTGCTTTGGGATTCGGGTGTTTAAAAGCTTCAGTATGTTCCATAAAGATTTGGAGCACACTGAAGCTCAAAGCCACCCTTCTTGTGCCGATCATGAGGGGCAGAAGAAGAGGGGCTTTCAAATACCCTGTGCCAGCTTCACCCAATGTATATTGGGTGATGCTGGCAGCAGGGCATTTGAAACTGACAGCGCCTCTTTTCCTCGCCAGCAGCAGGAGAAAGGGAGCTTTCAAATGCCCCATACCAGCTTCACCTGATGTGCATTGGCTGAAGCCAGGTGTGGGGTGTTTGCAACTGACAGTGCCTCTTCTCTTTTCACTCACCAGTGGCAGGAGAAGGGGCACTCTCAAATGCCCCTCGCCTGGCTTCACTTGATGTGTATCAGGTGAAGCCAGGCACGGGGCGCGTTTGAAGCAACTGACAGCGCCCCTTCTCCTGTCGCTTGCCAGTGGGAGAAGGGGCACTTTCAAACATCTCATGCCCAGATTCACCTGATGTGTATTGGCTGAAGTCGGTGTGGGGTGTTTGAAACTGAAAGCACCCTTCTTCTGTTGCTTGCCAGAGGCAAGAGAAGGGGCGCTTTAAAACGCTCCGCACCTGGCTTCACCCAATGTGCACTGGGTGAAGCCAGCATGGGGCATTTGAAACTGAAAGCGTCCATTCTCCTGTCACTACCATGCCGGTTTCACTTGATGTACATCAGGTGAAGCCGGGTATGGGGTGTTTGAAACTGAAAACACCCCTTCTGCCGCTTTCAAACTTCCCGCTCCAAAGCTTTTTCCCCCATCAGAGGGAGAGGAAGGAACCCTCCTCCCCCTTCCATTGAGGGAAAAAAGCAGTGGGGCAGGAAGTCTGAAAGCAAGCAGCACTTTTCTTGTTGTTTGCAATGCAAACAGCTAGAAAAGTGCTGCAGGAGCGGCTGCTGCCGCTTTGCGCAGTTTCCAGAAGTGATACAAATCGCTTCAGAAAGCTTTGATTTGGTATTTCTGAATCGGGGCCAGCAATACTGGGCCTGATTTGGGAATACTGTATCTTTCTGATTCAGGCCCAATTCGGGTTTTTTTTCCTGAATCGGAATCCTGAATCGCACACCTCTGATAGTTATAATGTGGCATAAATACATTGGCTTTGGGTGGATGAGTTGTCCTCCACTGGAGGTCTTCAAAGCAGAGGCTAAACAATCATCTATTGGGAATATTCCAGTTTTGGATTTCCAGGCAAGAGCAGAGGGTTGAACTAATCCTATAAGGCCCCTTCCCCTTCTAGGACTCTATACTGGCTCAATTTTATGATTCAGAAATTGTCATTTATAGTAATTTATAAACGTATTATTTCCAGTTAATTTATTATTACTTTAATTGCATATCTGTCTCTAGTTTCCTCCAGCAAATCCATACTATTGTAAACAGTTATAATGGTAATAAGAAAAGAAACACATCTCAACAGAAATTGCTAATACTGACCCTTTGGCCTAAAGGAATATCAACACATTGTTAGATGTAACTACCAGGCAAGATACTATTATTTTACACTTTAGAATGGTAAACAATGAGGGAATTACAATCCAGATCCACTAAAACCAACTTACTGGAAAGCTTGCACACATATTTTAGTCTATTCCTGGCACTCTGTCTTTCTGAATCCCAGGAAAACATGCATCAGTGTGAACAACAGTCTGATATTAATTCAGATGGACAGTCACAGTGCACCATTAACATGTTGGCAGCATGCTTGAGCAAAGAAAATATGAAATGATTCACTATGTAAGTTGAGATGTTTGACTCATGTGCACTTTATTACAGGGCATAGAATGTGAGAATAAACAGAATATTTTTGTAAATCAGAAATGAGTAACTCCTTAAAACCATAATTTGCTTGAGATCAGTGATACCAAGCTCACTTATGCACAGATGGAACACTTCCACCTGTTCTTCCGTAGTTAGGAATAGCTTGTTTATTTCAGCATTCTGTTTCCATCTTCTATCTATAGAAACAAGAGCGACCAATTTTTTTTAGCAGTCAGTGCCACTTTCTTACTCATAATCAAGTTTTTCTTTTTCTTTCTTCTTAATTTTCAGAGACATAAATTGTTTAGTGAAGATAATTCTCTATTGGGGGGTACAGCAAGAATTCAAAAACATTGTATAGGTTCTACCGAATGACACATGAACCTGCCTTATGCCTTGGTCCCATCAAGGTCAGTGTTGTCTACTCAGAGTGGGAGCAGCTCTCTAGGGTCTTAGGCAGACTTCTTTTGCACCATCTACTCCCTGATCCTTTTAACCAGAAATGACAGGCATTGAACCTGGATCATTCTGCATGCAAAGCGGATGCTATACTACAAAATATTCACCGAACAGATCATTCCTCCCCCTTAGACGTTTTGGTTCAATGTCCACTGAAGAAAATGGAAACATACTTTAGGAAAAGTGATGATTTTCTACCTCTAAAATGTGCTTTTGTAAGAAAAGAGGACAACTCTGGTTTGATGCCACAGTAGATTTGATGGACTCTTAAGATGACACAGCGCAGGCTAATTGTACAACCAGAGTGTATAAAAAGCAATAAAGAAGGCAACAATTTCAAAAGGCTGCTGCGCTCATTGCACTTCTAGTGCATAAAACAAGCATATATGTGATGATGTGTATATGGGCTTCATGTCTCTTCTTACATGGAAATATCTCCTTTATAAGAAAAACATAGCATCTGAAGCAAGCCAAACATATTTTAATTCAAAAATTGTAGAGTAAATTTTGGATACAGCCAGGAGTCTATATTGTGTCTAGTGCAAAGCTGTTTGATTTCAGTACAAATACCAGTTTATCATATATGTTGTTGGTCAGGTGGTTACCTGGTCAGGGACGTTCCATACTCTCATCCCTGAGATTTCTGTTCTTTCTCCACCAGTATGCAAAGGGATGTGGTAAACGTCTCTGTTACTCATTGTGTGAAAGAAAGCCATTCAAAGAGTTTTAAAGTCAAGTGGCTAATTGTCTGTAGACAAAGGATTTTATTATCTGCATTCGTTTGTTGTATTTTAAATAAACCCAGTCAAAACAGTGACATTTATATTCAATGTTAGTGCAGTTTCCCATAACAAAATATAGAACAAAGCAAGGCTGGAAAATGAAGGGTGGGGGGGTCATGTAAAGAGATTTCTTTACACAGCTAATGGGGAGTATAAAAAAACTGATGCCAAGCCCAAATGGAAAGAGACTGTATCATTAGGTTCAGAATTTGAGAATGTGGCAGCAAACCCAAGCTCTTTGAATGTTCATTCAGTGTAACACTCATTGGATTTGGTCACAAGAGTAGAAATGAGCACCTGCAAAAGATCACATATTAGAAGAAGCAGTATCTCTTTTTAGGGCACAAGAATGAACAGAACTCCTTGCTCCAAAGGAGGATTCAAACCTGGATCCCACTCTTGCCCCATTTCTTCCCTTCATAATCTGTTCCCTGCCTTCCCCCAAACAAGACTGATGTAACACACATTTCTACTTTGTTTCCCATGGTTTAGTGTTGGCAACATGAATTTCTTATACTTGGCTATTACTCAGATTATCTGTCCAGTTATTAACATAAAGAACCAACCAGGCAAATGGTATGCATCATACATAATAATAAGATGCTTTGACAAACAAAAAGACAATTGTTCCAATTATGGTCTTGTTTTACAGACTTTTGGGAGACCAGTCAGAAGATGTTTCATTATAACAAATGTATAGATCCTATAGAGAATTTTCTTGAATCTCATCATGGTTGCTGGCATAACATTGCCAAGATTTCAGCCATTCACAGACACTTGATAACAATGCAACATCTCCATCTCCATGCAACGAGGTATTCCAGACTTTAAAAAAAACTGATATTACTGAATGTCATCTATAATGTGTTTTGGCAGTTTGCATCAACCTTGCATACACCATTGGACATTCAAGCAGAATGCCGAATGTGCACAACTGTAGCAGTTCTGTAGCCAGCCCTACTATATTTAGTTGCTGCACCTTGTATAAGTGGTGGGCATCTCTCTGTGCCAATTTTTACCATGCCACCACATATCTTTTTTCCATTTGCAACAAAAAGGGGAAATGTCATTAACTTGCATGGTAACAGTTGTAGAAACTGGTTCTTCATTGACTAGATTTGGGAGCCAATTGATTGGATTCAACCAATTTTGATCAAAATTATTTTCTGATTAAGGACAATCTCTAGGGCCTGCAACCTCACTGTGATCAAAGGATCACAGTGTAAATCAATGATCTAATAGCAATTCCTCTAAACTTACAACACTGGCAAAGATGTGGTATGACCTGTGAGCCAAATCTGGTGCAAAGATGACCAGCAGCGAGCTCACTATTTACCACTCACATTTAACCATGCAGCTAATTGTTTGGGGGAAAGTCCTGCTACATTCAATGGCTTTTAGTTGCAAATAAGCATGCACATGTTTATTTACTGGGACGTATTGCTGGAAAGTGTTCTTACGACTACAGTCTTATGGTAAAATCCAATTCTTCTTAGGATTGGACTGTTAGTCTAGCAGGGGGAGACTTCCAGAAACACCAGTCTATTTACAGTAGTCTCTCCTTCCTGCTAGCCAAATGTACCTTGTTGAGTTTTAGAGCTAGGATCATGCTAGCTGAGTAAAAGGGACTGAGTAAAAGGAAGGAATATGGCCAATCTAGTTGCTAACTACAATAGTATGTTTTAATAATAAGGATGGATATCTCAGGTGAGAAATTAATTTACCACGTATACTAAAAAAAATTACAAAGAGCTTTTTTGAATCCCGCCAAAGATATAAAAATTCACCCTACACTCCCAGATGCACATATGTTTGTATCTAAACAAGATAGATAATGTGTATATTAAAAAGTACAACAGGTACACATAGTTCCTTTGCCAACCTTTCCAGCAACATGTCTTTCAATGAACGTATAAAACTTGCATTATTATTTTAATGACCATTTATTACTGTTTTATAACATCCATTTAGTATGCAAGAAAATAACTGAACAGCTCCATTAACCTTAGACTCAATTGAATCATACAGCTGAAGCCACATAACAAGACTGCAGACCAATGTAATGTGGTCCTTTACAGTTTGTATTTAGGTTATAGAATATTCTGTTACATTATTCCTTCATATGTCTTACCTTACCAGCCTATATTCCCTCCAGTATGAGGAACATTATACTACAGGATGCTTGGCATAATAACTATGCCATCATATGCAATGCTCTAGTACTATTTTACAGTACCCCATGTGAGTTGGTTCAGCACAGTAGGAACATACTAATGTAAACCACTGGAGAGCCAACCTCAGGAATAACTAGGAGTTTGTTTCGAATCTTTTTATCAAGCCAAGACAAGTCTCTTCTTCCCCAGTTATATGAATTATGAGAGCAATTAAACAAATTTTTCCACCAAATACTTGCACTCTACAAACAGAGGGATACATGTTCTTATGAACAGCAGTTTTCTTGGCCACAGTTTCTGTAGGCAGCCACCTTTATTTCCAGCTTCTTAGTGAAGAATGAGTACAGAAACATTTGCTCCCATCACATGCAGATGAAATTATCCTTATATGTGGCTGCCTTTATCTTTGTAAATAGTCATGTTTATTTAGTTTGTGCTGGGAATTCAGAAATCCAGGCTGCAAAATTCAGAGAAGTAAGAGAGAGAAACAGTTTACTCAGCAGTCTGTCACCTCCATGTTACTCCAGTTCTGCTGTTAACTGTTAATCCCAAGGGGTTTTCCTTTGACCTCCTGTACGGCTGTCAGATTCAAAGCTTCCATCTCCTGGCTGCACCCTATGTGCTAAGCATCACTGTAGGCTGGCTTGTCTTTATTCTGCATCCTTTGCTGTTTCCAGTCTTTAATGATGATGTTTGAGTTAGGAACTCACTAAAGCGTAGATCATGCTGAATATGAAGGGAAAAGGTACAGAATGAAAGAATTCTGTTGAGGCATATAGAACCAATTTTACTTTTGTAACCTGTCACCCTCTGCAGTTTAAGCTTGACTCACATGACTTGTTTTCTTCTTTACTATATTTGTGTAGCAGATAATTTCATTGTATCTACACAATATAGCCAATATATTTAAATTACAATGGATTTAACATGACCATTTTTGGCTATTTTTTCACTGCATTCCATGCTGTTTAAATATTTGCTGAGTCTGACACTAAGAAATAAAAACCTTATGCAATATTTGACCTTTGAAAATTCTGCCAGTAATCCCCCAAAGTACAGGCTTAACTTGCATTTAAAAGTTGCTTTAAGAGGCTTTAAGAGGGTTTTCTCCCCCTGGGATGGAAAAAAAACAAGATCAAAGAGAAAAATATTTTGAAAATTGTAATTGTGTAATTGTCCTGTTCCTCCCTTCACCCAGTGGGGACTAGGTGGCAATGACCACCCCCCTTCACCCAGCTGGAAAGGCTCAGAGCAGGCAGCAATGCCCACCCTGTCTTCACCCTGCTGGAGTCAGGAGCCAAGCATGCAGCAATGCCTGCCCCCCCCCCAACCTGCCAGAATCAGGAGCAGAGCAGGTAGCAATACTTGCACCCCCTTTACCCAGCTGGGATCAGGAGCAGAACAGGTAGTAAAGCCCACCGCCCACCTTCACCTGTCAGGATCAGGCACGGAGCAGGAGGCAATGCCTGTTCCTCCCTTCACCCAACGGGGACCAGGTGGCAATTACCACCCCCCTTCACCCAGCTGGAAAGGCTCAGAGCAAGCAGCAATGCCTGCCCCCCTTTACCCAGCCGTAGCCAGGTGCAGAACAGGAGGCAATGCCCCCCCTTTACCTGGCATGTATTAGCCATGGAGCAGGTAACAAAGCCCACCACCACCTTCACATGGCTGAGATCAGGCGTGGAACAGATGACAATGCCCACCCCCCTCCTTCACTAGCTGGAATCAGTGATGGAGGAGGAACAAATGCCTGCCTGCCCATCCTCCACTTTCTAGAGCCTGTTGTATTTTTTTGCCACAATGGGCTTTGTTGCTAGTTTGATATATTTATGTTTAACATAGAGGAGGGGTGTGTGAATACTACTAGTTAATAATTATTTGTTGAGGGGGGGAGGTGGGTGGGTTAAAGGGGGAGAGTTAAACATAACTAAGGCTGAATCCACACTTCTCAAGTTTTCTACTTCCCCCCCCGCCCATTATTCACTTCTCAGAGGGCTGTTCACATACTCTTACCTCAATCCCACCATTCTCTTGCGTCTTTTGCGTTGTGCCTCAGACGAATTTGTCATGCGTTCAAACACTTCTCTTGCGCAGTTCTCACCGTGAATGTGGACAAATAGAAGCGTTTCACAAGGAGACCGCCCCCTTCAAACCACCCCACTTCCATGTTTGCAGCCTTTCCGGAACACCATCCCTCTTTGCCATGCAATTATCAAGCTTCTCCACTCTCTCCACAGCATGCCCGCCCGCCCGCCCCCCCTTTTTTAAAAGGGGACTTTCCCAGCATTGTTGCACAATCTCGGCCATAAATCTTAATCGAGATGCTCCAAAATCCCCCCAGAGACATCAAGGGGTGGCGTCATTTCCATTTCTGTGTCATTTTTAGGATGCCGAACAGTCAGAAATATTGGTGGCTGTTAAAATTAATTTTTTTTACTGTTGAAATTACTGTTATAGCAGAAATCCGTCATGCTAACATTACATTCAAGCATCAAATAATTAGTCTGCCCACCAGAATAATGGTCTGATGGATTTCAAAGAAGAAGGCATAGAATAACATTAACCAACCACAAGCATCATAGGGGTATGGCCTTGCCATAGCAATTTAGCAAAAAATGCTATAGCGGAAATCTGATGAAAAAATGGGGAAAAAATGAACATGATGTCGTCATTGGCGACGTCGAATCTAAACCCACCCCGTATTGCGCGATTCTGCCAGGGATGTGGACAAGTATAGCGCGAGGCAGCGGCAGTAAGAGAAGGGATGTGAACACAGTCTGGGACATTGCAGGATAGAATCCAGCGTGATTAATGCACATGAAAAGCGGAAGTTAGGTAAGTGTGGATTCAGCCTAAGTTTATCTGAATTATATTTGTTAGTAAATATAACCTTTAGTGGGAATGGGTGGGGAAAAGAGGAATGAAGGGATTTAACAATACTATGAAACTTCTTAAACTTTTCTAGTTAGGTTCATTTAATATAATCATATTAATATTGTTAAAATGCGTATACTATTGCTATATATGATCTCATGTTAACTTATAGACTCGAATACATTTCTAGCATTTGTATATAGCTGGTTGAGATACTTGTATAGTCATCTTTGATTTGTTGTGAATTAGAAATAATACTTCAGAAACATTAATGAAAAGAAAATTAAAAAAAAGGATGGCAACGAAAATGTCATATACAAACATCATTAATTTTACTGCTATCATACACCTTTACAAAGAATGGGAGTCTCACCAAAAGAATATAAAATCACATGCCCTGCTAATTCTTTACAAGTGTGTTCTTAGCTAAAGTACTAGTGGTCGCTTCACACCTTTCCACTCCCCATAAGTGCTCCACCCTCTACGGTTCCTTGCCATTTTCCTTTGGAAAGTGAGACAAAGCTTACCAGTAAAGATAATAGAAGAATGAGAGAAGATAGAAAGCTAATTTACACCAGGCCTCTCGTTGACAGTAGCTCAAGGTATCTGCATTCATTACTGCAGGTGGATCATATGCTAGCTCTGAACTGTCTGCTGGACAATGGAAATACCTGCAAGAAAAGAAAACACCTGAAGAGAATCTGCAATATTCTGATTAAAATTAGCCACAAATCTTCATAATAATTAATTTTTTACATCTGTGATTGTACATAGTGTTGTCTTTTATATAATATAATATACCGCCCTTCAGGATGGCTTAACACCCACTCAGAGCAGTTTGCAAAGTATATGTTATTATTATCCTCACAACAAAACACCCTGGCCATTTCCATACTACTTACCTTCATCTGGAATGCTGCGGAACATCGCCAAAAAAAACCCTGTGGAAGATAGCGTCTTCTTGGATAGCTATCTTCCAGGGGCGTTTTGCGGTGTTCCATGGCTTTCCGGATGAAGGTAAGTACTGTGGAAACGGATGGGGCTGAGAGAGCTAGAAGCTGTGTCTGACCCAAAGACACCCAGCTGGCTTCAACTGGAGGAGTGAAGAATCAAACCCGGTTCTCCAGATTAGAGCCCCATGCTCTTAACCACTACACCAAACTGGGTCTCAAACACTGGGTCCTGAACTGCTAAGGAAAAATGTGGGTGTGAACCCTGCTCATTATCTTGGGTCACAAACTGTTCTCCTTCGATTAAACAGCTACAATGCAAACTTAATTCAAATATAAGGTTTTTTCTTCACTGAAGGACAGCTATAGAAATATTATACTAGAAGGGAAAACACACAAGGCTACTGAAGGCAAAAATGAACAAGCAGGATACTGGATTCCTGATCATGGACTTTTCCTGTAAAACCCACAGGTGTTTAACACTGTTACTCCTCTCTTGCACATTCTTCTGGTCAATGAAGGAAAAACTTTATGACAGAATCAGCATGACTGCTCTTAGAAACACAGTCAGGTGTGATCTATGCGTTTATGTGATCATTTGTTCCTTCAAGCATAACACTGCAAATCATGAAAAGAAGAGATAGTGTTGTGGTTGAAATAAAAAGCCATTTCATACAAACTGATTGCCACATGGTGTTCCTTCTGTGTAGGCCTTAGAACAAATGTAGCAGTTGTACTTCTGCTAAGTCTACTTGCTCTTGAGCACATGTAACATCTCTGTGAAATGCATATTTTATTCTGTCCAGCAGAAAGTTCAGGGTGGGGTAGGGAGGCTTTCCCAGATTTGCTACCCAAATTCCTCATCTGAGGATGCTGGGAATTGAACTTGGAACATTTTGTTTGCAATGCATGTGCTCTACCACTGAGATACAGACTTTCTCTGTAATGTTTTGTTATGCAGCAATTAGTATTCAGCATCCTAAGGACATAAGCTGGGATAAGGGTCGTCCCATTTTCCTGGAATCAAGCTCTTGTGCCTTTTGATGGGCTTGACATAGTCACTAAAGAAGCAGAACCTTAGAAGGAAGAACAGGTGGCAGCCCTTAAAGTGTGTGCACACACACACACACACACGTGTGTGTGTGTGTGAATGACCCTCACAGCAGAATTATGACTTACCTCCAAAAATGATAGAAAAGCAGAGGGATGTTCAACCCAAGGGTCAGCCATTCTTGAGCACACAGAAACATTATACAGAAAAGGCTATGGATGGAATATTCTGGCAATACTAGCTGAAGAAAGAAAAAAACAGAAAAGACTGCATAATTGTTGGAAAGAACTCTTTCTTTTTTTTATAAAAATCATCTAGCCTGAAAATTAGCCATATCAGCAAAGTTTTATATTCTGCTAGAAGTCCTGCTTGGGTATACCATGGTACACCAAGCAGCATCACATTTATCAGGACCCTAAGCAAAAGACATTTTGGATTTGGCCTCCCCTGCACAGTCTAAGGCTGAATATTCAGCCACCTGCAACAGCATAAAAAAGAATCCTTGTACTGAGATTCTCCTGTGGCAGAGGGTGGAGGGAGGTGTGTGAGAGATAGAGGACCAAACTAGACAAATGCTAGAAGACCAGTTAATGGACCTCTTGAGTGATTCAGGTTTTTTAAAAAAACAAAAACAATAGATTGCCTGATTCAGAGTTCAGATACAGTGTGAGATGGTGGGGGTTTATCCTTCCCCATGCTGTTTTCCTGACCCCCAAATGATTCTCCAATTTACCTTGTTGGAGAAACACAGGCAATGTATTTGCATCTGCTATGTTTTCTGCAATGAGGCCAATTGTACATCTGGGAGACCATTTGCAACTGAGCAAATGTCATGGAACAAAATGCATCCCCCCCTAATCCCAATCAGGTTTAGGATCACTGGAAATCCTTTATAGTCGCAATTTACCAATTAAAAACACCTGGCCAGATCCATTCACAGACACCCTAGGAGCTCTGCTATTTTGGACCTGAAATATTAGGCATTTTTCTACAAATACAGTTTTCAGTAGATGAATGAAATTATATTTGGAGAAAGCCAAAAGTATTAAATTAAAAGGCAGGCTACAATGAATAAAGAGCATATAGGCAGAACAGATTTGGAACAGGGAAGATAGTCTAAATTATGAATAGATTCACAGCCAAATATTTTACTTCTTCCCGCATGGTTCTCCTTAAGAAAAAAAATATTTTGGTCCACTTGTCTCAGCTGTAATGATGGATCTTGTAACTGAAATCATGACAAGTAGAGTTCCTCAGAGATTGGTCCTGGGACCTGTTCTAGTCAACATATTTTAAAATGATTTGGATGAAGGAATAAAGGGAATGCTTATTAGCTGGTACTAAATTGGGAGGGGTAGCAAATACAGTAGAAGGCAGAGTCAGGATACAGGACAATTTTAATAGGCTAGAAAACTGGGCTGAAACAAAATGAATTTCAACAGAGATAAATGTAAAGTTCTGCATTTGGGTAGGAAAAATCAAATGCATAATTATAAGATGGGGGAGACTTGTCTTGGCAGTAGTATGTGTGAAAAGGATCTAGGGGTCTTAGCAGACCATACACTGAACATGAATCAGCAGTGTGATATGGTAGCTAAATGTCACTGCTGGCATCAGATTTTTAAAAGGCAACACTAATCTTTCAAACAAAGCCCCTTAATATTTAAAGCCATTTAAATATAAAATATATTACCAGTAGCTGCAACTGATTGCAAAGAAGGGGTGAGAAAGAAGTACAAAGAGAACCCCCCCCACCTCCCTGGTATTAGAAATAAGGAGTTCTCAATGAAATTAATGGGCAGGTGACTCAAGGCAGACTAAAAGAAAGCATTCCTTCACATAATGCAGAATTAACTTGTAGAACTCACAGTGTAGTGATGGCCACGACCATTATGGTTGCTACCTAATTATGCACGGTAGAGAATGTGGATGCCCAGGAAGCTAAGCGTGGCCAGCCTTGTGTAGTAATTGGATGGGAGACCTCCAACAAAGACCAGGGTTGCAGAGGGAGACAATGACAAATCACCTCTATTAATCTCTTACCTTGAAAATGTCAGCAGAGGTTGCCATAAGTCAGCTATGACTTGATTACACTTTCCCCCACCACCAGAGAAAGTGGTTAGAGCAAACTTTTTATCCCACTCCCTTAATATTAGAACCTGGGGACACCCAATGAAGTTGATGGGCAATAGTTGCAGGACAAAATGAAATGTTTTAATGCTCAATGAGTAATAAATTGTAGAATTCGATGGCAGTGGATGTAGAGATGGCCACAAGCGTGGATGGTGTTAAAAGGGGATTAGACAGATTCATAGAGGATAGATTCATCCGTGTGTACTAGCCTTAGTGACCCAAGGGAACCTCCATTTCCAGAAGCAGCAGACCTCTGAATACTAGGGCTGTTTTCACACGCGCTCCGAGAGATTGCACAAACTCACAGCATGAAGCATATTCCTAGCACGATCTCCCGGCACAATCCCCTTTAATGGCCCGATGACATCAGAAAAAGGGCCATTAAATGGGATCATGCCGGGAAATCGCGCTAGGAAGACGCTTTTATGCCATGAGTTTCGTGCGATCTTCCAGGCACATGGCCGTGTGAAAACGGCCTAGTACTGGAGGGAACATCAAGGGAACGCCTTGACCTCTATGATCTATTTTACCAGCCTTTCATGGTAACTGATTGCCACTGTGTGAAACAGGTTGCTTGCTGGACTAGATGGGCCACTGGTCTAAACTAGCAGGCCTCTTCTTATATTCTTATGAGGAGGCTTTGGCCTTTGTACCCTGATGAAATCTCTCAAGGGCTTCCTTCCCATGGGTCCAAATGATGAAGATGTCATCCAGGAATCTTAAGTATAGTAGTGGTTCCAGTGGATGGGAGCTGAGGAAGCGTTGCTCCAAGTCCGCCATGAATATGTTAGCATATTGTGGTGCCATGCGTGTGCCCATGGCTGTGCCATTAACCTGTAGATATAAGTTGTCACCAAATTTGAAGTAATTGTGAGTGAGTACGAAGTGACAAAGTTCAGTGGCGAGGTGTGCTGTGGTTTTGTCCGGGATAATATTCCGTATGGCTTGCAGTCCATCTGCATGCGGGATATTGGTGTACAGGGCCTCCACATCCATGGTTGCTAGGATGGTGTCATCTGGTAGGTTGTCAATGGACTGTATTTTCCTGAGGAAGTCAGTGGTGTCCCGTAAGTAGCTGCGTGTGTTGGTGGCATAGGGCCTGAGGATAGAGTCCATGTATCCCGAGACTCCTACTGTGATAGTGCATTTTCCTGAAACAATCGGGCATCCTGAGTTACCTGGTTTGTGGATTTTGGGTAGTAGGTAGAATCTTCCTGGTCGTTAACTCAGGACGCCCGATTGACATCTTCATCATTTGGACCCATGGGAAGGAAGCCCTTGAGAGATTTCATCAGGACTTCAATAACTTTCATCCTACTATCAACCTAAGCCTGGACCACTCTACACAACAGGTACACTTCCTGGACACCACTGTACAACTACATAATGGGCGAATAAATACCACCTTATACCGAAAACCAACAGACCGATACTCATATCTACATGCCTCCAGCTTCCACCCTAAACATACCACTCGGTCTATTGTCTACAGCCAAGCCTTACGTTACAACCGTATCTGCTCCAATGCTCTCGACCGAGACTCACACTTAAGAGATTTACAACAAGTATTTTTGAGACTACAGTACCCACCAAATGAAGTGAAGAAACAAATCAACAGGGCCAGACTAGTACCCAGAAACAGTCTGCTCCAGGACAAATCTAAAGGAACTAACAACAGAACACCACTGGTTGTCACCTATAGCTCTCAGCTCAAACCCATCCAACGTATCATCAGTGAGCTACAACCCATCCTGGAAAATGATACCTCTCTCTCAGAAGCCCTGGGTGGAAGACCTTTCCTTGCCTACAGACAGCCCCCCAACCTTAAACGACTTCTCACTTACAATCATGAATAGGCCAGCAGAGTCACCAGCACAGGTACCAGGCCCTGCAACAGACCCAGATGCCAGCTCTGCCCCTATATCTACCCAGGGAATACAATTACAGGACCCAATGGCATCAACTACACTGTCTCTGGCTCTTACAGCTGCTCATCCTCCAATCTGATATATGCCCTCATGTGCCAACAATGTCCTTCTGCTCTGTACATTGGACAAACCAGCCAACCTCTACGCAAAAGAATAAATGGACACAAATCTGACATTAGAAATGGAAATGTCCAAAAACCAGTGGGAGAACACTTCAATCTACCAGGACATTCCACCAAAGACTTAAAGGTCGCTGTGGTTCAACAGAAACCTTTCAAAAACAAAATCCAACGGGAGGCTGCTGAATTGGAATTCATATGCAAATTTGACTCTGTCAAGCTGGGACTGAATAGAGACTATGAATGGTTATCACATTATCACAGGTAACAGATTTCCTTTACAGAGGCGTGGTCTGGGGGAGCCCAGTGACGCCTGGTGTGGGCTTTCGGGGACCACAGTTCTCTTTGTCAGATGCATCTGGCAGGGAGAGCTATGGTTATCGAAGGCTTATACTACATAGGAATTGGATGCTTTTACTGCTACAAACTAATACGGCAAACTGACTCCACACCAAAAGGAGATGTTTACATTTACTAGCAAAGGAATGTTTTGGTTGCCTCCCCGCTAATTGCATCCTGTCCCCTTCTGATATATGTCTCCTTCTCTCCCCTATCTCCCCTCCTCTTCTGTATTTGACCAGTTTGGATCATGCATCTGACGAAGAGAACTTGATTCTTGAAAGCTTATGCTACAATAAAATTGGTTAGTCTTAAAGGTGCTACTGGACTCTTTTTGATAATGGAGGTGGTGTAATTGAAAGGGGGAAAAGGAGCACAAGGCAGGATGCATAAACTATGGTAGCAAATCCAGGAATGTTAAAAGCACTTACCAATTAAATTATTTTAAGGCAGAAAGCACCAAACAGGAAATAAAGATTGAAAAACATGTAGTATGGTAGTCATTTGCCCATTAATACAGCAATCTTGAAGCTGTAACTCATCACTCTTGCATCTTTGACACCAGCTGTTGAAGCAGTGCCCTGAAAAAAGCCACTGGCATTAAGTGCCTATGTAATTTTGTACAGGCAAGATGGTATCAGAACACTAGCAGAAGATTCCTATGCAGTATTTGACTTTTGACACTATGTGGATACTATCAGCATCTATAATTCCATGCAGCATTACAAGAAACATGTTCTTAAACAGACAATGAGTAACCAGCTCCCACACTGTCCATGATATGTCTCCCATAATGAATGCCCTAATTTGCTGTTAATAGAATATGCCTTAAAACAAAATAAATATAACCACAAGTGGGACTGGGTGAGGTTCCCAGGCATACTGCATGTTTTCAGACACTCAGCTCCACTCTATATATTATGGTTATCAACCCTGAGATGCAAAGTAAATAAATGGGAGTTTTCCTTTCCTGTGAAGCTTCTCTACCTTGGAGGAGGTCTAAAGTACACCAGTTGCTATCATTATAGTGATAAGTGTTTCTCTTCTTGTCTTCATATTTCCCACTGTCCGTACTGATGGACCTCCAACCATATTGGTGACTTATGAAAAGTTGCTTTATGGGACCCATTATGCCTGAGTTCCAAAAACAAATCATCCTCTTTTGATGAAATAAAAGAAAGCAACAAATTCTTTTGTACTGTCAACTGTTCAAAGTCCTAAAACTGGGCGTGAGCAGATTTAAAAAAATCTGACCAAATGAAACTCTGGCATGTAAATAGGATGAGGGAAGACTGGCTAAATCTCACTTGAATAAAAATGAAATATGTTCTTTTTATTCTTGACTCTTCAAAAGTGTTTATAAGAACAAGAGAAAACCCCTGCTGGATGAGAACAAAGATCCATCTAGTCCACTATCCTGTTTCTCACAGTTGCCAACTAGATGTTATGATGAAGCCCACAATTAATGCAATATGACAGTAATCCACTTCCACTGCTGATGCAGTGTACAGTAGCACACTGCCTCTTAGAATGGAGGTAGCCATCACAATTAATAGCTGTTGGTGGATTTACCCTCTATAAAGCTGTCTCATCCCACTTTAAGTCATATTGCAGCAATTATCAAATCTTGTAGTAGCAAGATGTATGGAGAATGGCTTTCTTAAAAGAGAAGATGTCTCCAGATTGTCTCCAAAATCCTTGCCTGATCTCTCTAGATTCTTTCTGCAATGGAAAAATCTGGCCTATCCTATTTGATGAACATGTTAATCTAATAGTTTATGTCAAAAGCACAAACAAGGAAATGAAATGCTATACTACCATTTGGTGAGTAGAACAAGGCTGACTGGGGCTGTGTTACTCTCCAGTGGTTCCCAAGCATGCCATCTTGTGTGGAAAGCAGATGGGATACTACAAATATAACACCTTTATAAATGTTAGTCGAGAGTAGAAGCTTCAAATCTTAGCAGTTTGGGATTACAGCAGAAACTATTAAAAAGATTTATGGAGGTTTGAAGGAAGATCTGTGAGCGCCAGTGAAAGTCAAAGTACCTTTATCAACAGATGCAGTATATCTTTGTCAACCATGCTAGGAAATAATTTCATAAACAAGGTATTCTACATTAGGAAATGAATCTGTGTGTGTATATATATATATATATAAAGCAGATTACTATACTATAGTATATAAGTAGGAAAGGTAGGTAAGGTGCTGTTTGCTCTTCTACTGGGTTGCTTTAGACAGACTCAAACAGATGAATTAGCTGATGTACACTAAATATTTCACACAAGACAAGTGCAGTATGAAAGTATATCCGCACTTGGAGGCATCAGAGACATTATTCCTCTTCCCTTCACCTTGAACTCAAGTACTGGGATATTTGTCCTGTTGTCATAGTAATAGAATCTTTGGCAGAAGTGGTGCCTCTCATCTTCTACTTTGAGCCTCCTGAGAGACAGACAGTACAAGTAAGATACATGTTACTTTCACTCTTGTCTGCATCTCTTCATGTAGCTGCTGTTGGCCCAAACCTTTTTCAATGGTTAGAAAAAACAATATTTGAATTGTCTCTCACTCCCCCCCTCTCATACACATACACACAAATGTACTCCTCCTTTCCACTTTCTATAAGAGCTAAGAACAACTTCTAAGTGGTTGTAAGGGAATCTTCCATTCCAGCAGTTTACAGAGCCAAACCTGCATAGTTTCAACCACAGAATTGCTGCATATACCTTCAGGCCAGGCAATCTAGACAATTCTGCTGCAATGAAAGCAACCATCTTGCTAAAGCTCTATAGGACTGGAGCTTGGCCATACTGTCTGGAACCCTGCACATACCAAGTATGCCACCTTGAGCTGCATGGAAAAAAGGCAAGATATAGATGTCATAAGAGCCAGTTTGGTATAGTGGTTAAGAGCATGGGACTCTAATCTGGAGAGCCGGGTTTGATTCCCCACTCCTCCACTTGAAGCCAGCTGGGTGACCTTGGGCTAGTCACAGCTCTCTGGAGCGCTCTCAGCCCCACCCACCTCACAGAGTGTTTTGTTGTGGGGATTGTTAAATAGTGGGTTCAGATGCTGAGTGACTCAACAAGCTCTTTATTCGATCAGTACATCACTGAAAACATAGGCGGCAAGCCGCACATATATACACAACTTTCATTCCCAAACCATGCCCCAACTATCTTAACATCCAATGAGAATATGCAGAACAGGAACCCTTCATTTGCATCCACTATATACATTATAACTTATTTACAGCTCAGTGATTGGTCTTTATTGTGCCGCCCTGACTGGCTGCTACCAGCAAAACACAACTAATGACAGTGCAGGCTTCAGTACCCTTGTTCGAGCTAGAAGCTTAACCAATACATAACAGGAATAATAGTAACATACTTTGTAAACCGCTCTGAGTGGGCATTAAGTTGTCCTGAAGGGCGGTATATAAATCAAATGTTGTTGTCGTTATTATTATTATTAAATAGTTTTTTAAAATGAGTCAATGCAGAATGAAATGATAACAAAGCTGAGCCATTCTCATGACCCAAATTAGACTTGCTTCTTGAAGCAACCTCAGTGAGTATGCTTTAAGGAAGACACATGAAGCGTCTTAGTGCCAGCTAACCATGAGTAAGAACCACCTTCAGACCATGTATGGTTCCATTCCCACAGCTATTTTCTTCATCTGGCATTTCCAATTCTCTCTTCTCACATATGGTACACTATAGGAGAACAAGCCAATTAGTGAACAACATTTGAAGTCTTCATTATCTCTTTCTGAAAATCTGGGAACCTCAGTAATACATCCGTGTGGAAATCTGTGACCTCTGGCAATTTGTTCTTCATTTTAATGTACTAAAACAGATATGTGAAAATCCGTTTTAAAAATGCAAGGCCAGGAAGGAACCCATGGTTTTCAGAGCAAGGAAATAATTGAATTTCACTTCAAGTTCCTCTTGGTACTCAACTACTAGCTAGCGTGATGCACTGAGAAGTATCAGCTGCTGAAGGAACACCTCTGTGAAGATAACAGCCAATTACCCTATTTAACAGCTATTAAGTAGTGCTAATTGCAAGCTACAGACTGCATGCAGGATGGGTTTAGAGCAAACAAGGGGAAGAAGCAAGAGAACCGGATGAAACACGCCAAGTAGCAGTACTTTCAAAACGGTGTGCATTGAACCAGAATAAGCACCCAGCTGGGATGTGCACATAGTAGCAGCTCTATCCCCTCCCCCCACCACCAATGCAGGAAACCTTAAAATCCTGGAGGAATGTTACATGCTCAAAGTTACAAAACACATCTGCAGCTATCTTAGATAACAGAGAACAAATGCAGTGCCTTTCTTTCCATAACCAAGGACGGTTTTACATGTGGTTAAAAAAAGTGGAACTTGTCCCCAAATATGTTGGGCATGAAAAAGATTAGGTTATTGCAGAGAGAGATGACAATATTTTTAAGATCACAAATCCCATTGCCCCTTTTGTCTATTTGAATACAGCACGAATGTATTAGCCACTTAGATGGCAGTGAGTTCCCATAACCATATTTCTCCACTATGCTACCATCAGCACTGACTCCATGTTGTTTGCCACCCAGAATTTAAGGCATTGAACCTTATTTGTGCTTACAGTGCTTCCTTACATTCAGCAAATCTGAGAAAAAGCCTTTCTCCTTTGGCCTTTTGTGACAAAAGAGTACCCACTTAAAATACTATCTATGCATTTAATAGTGTATATGAAGGTTTCTTTCTGTACATGCCCAACATGTGATTTAGTTCCTTTAGAGCTTTGACAAAATCTTGCCAGAATATCATCTTGGGAAATGTTTTATAGTAGCCTAGAATAAACTCAGTGGAATTAGGGTGGTTTTTTTGACATACAGTTTATTTACCTGTTCATATATAGGTCTTCAAATTTCTGTTTCCCTGCTCCTTGCCTTTGGGATCCTCTGAACCACAAGAATAAACAAATACAACTCTGATCATGGTTCCTATCCACAGAACTTCAGAAGTATGGAATATATCATATGGTATGGAGCTGGGGGTGGGGGCCTGGCAACCCTGCTTCTGATTGTAGTAATACATACACGCACCTGCTCTCCTTGCCCATGAGTTCCAAGTTGGTGGGAGCTCTGCCCCTTGTCTTGCGCCCACTGTTCTCCTTCCTCCTGTCATACAGATTACATACCTGCCACCACTCAAACTTATTTGCCCACCTCTTGATGTCAGCAGTTTGAGGCACTGATAGTGTGACCTACCTGCATGTGCTTGCAGCAACATACTCCCCTCTCACTCTGCCTGCTGACCCTCTAGCCAGTCAGGTGTTTTAGTATATGCATGGATTAAAGGTCAGGTATATGGGTAAGAATCTTTTGGCCATAGTCTGAGATATTTAGAAGGAAAAAGATCTTTATTTACTAACATACATCTCTATTTTATAGTGGCACAGAAGTATAGGAAACTAATAGCAGCACATTAGCAAAAGTGTTACAGAAGCGTAATAAAAAGAAACAAAGCCAAGAAGCTAGCTAAGTTGTACAAGCCACTGATTTTACCTTGACATTCTCTTCACAGGAATGGACACAAGCAAAGCTTGAAGCAGAGGCTGGCCAGTGCAGGCTTCCCTCCATTCTCCCTGTTTCTCAGTTTGGCTTGTGCACTTTCAAACAGTGTACTAAACCTTTTCACTCTTTCTCTGCCAGTTGGGAGGATTCTACCTTGAAATGGAGGTTGACTCCACATGCTTCCCAGAATTCCTGTTACCCAATCATAATCAGTAGCATGTTCTAGATGTTTATGACTCTAACTCAGGATATCCAAACAGCGATCTGTGTTGCCTCATCTTGGCAGGAGAGTCAAAGGTAATTTCTTCCCCGCCTATCTCCATAAAAGAGGAACAATTTCGCTCAGCCTGAAACTCAAGAATTTTATTACTTGGTTCCCAGGCTAGAGGGTTTTCTGAGGCTAGGGCCATCTCAAGGTGTTAATCAAAGCATCCTGCATTTCCTTATCACAACACTGATTGGGTCCAGCAAATCTCACAGGACATCTAGACAACAGATACACAAGTAAAAAGAAATAAGTGTGTTTAAATATCCTCAGGCATGATCTACCATTTATCCTCAATTTTTTCTTCATTGTAGCCTGGGTTACCACTGGGCCCCTCTGGGCCTTTGGGCCCCAGTAAACTTGGAGTCTTTCCCCCACCACATGGGGCCCCTACCCAGGCACATGAGGCCAATTCCTATCAGGAAAATGGCATGCATAGAGGGGCGGGAGTTTAACCCTCCCCCCATATGCCATTTACCCAACTGAAAAGGCATGGGAGCTGCTCTGCCCATTGAGGAAAATTATTTGGACTGATGGGCTACATATAAATTTAGTCAACAGGGCCATTCAAAGCCAAGACAATGCTATGTGGGAGAGGAAACTTTACCTGTACTTATGTACCACCAGCTCTGATCCAATTTGGCCCCCTGCACCTAGGAACTGAGTTCTAAGCATATAACTCCCAGGACATCTGACTGTAAGGGATCCTCAGGCTCATGTGCACCTTCCCCCCTCTTCACCTCATGAATGGCAATCTTACACACTTCTGCTTTCGTTCATGTTTGTTCTTATGTTTGGATCAAGCCCATATCTATATTCCAGTTATATAACAAAAGAAATTAACTGGCCCAAATTATGGTATTTATTTGAATACAAATATGCAATTATATTCCTGTTTATGATTCTGCATTTAGGACACAATTGCATGTATTGCGGGTTCCAATATTTGGCACTGTTTTATTATAATTCTGTTCCCATTGTTGCTCTAAGGAAGAGAAGATACACAATCAATAGGATAATTATTATTCTGTTATGAGTACTGGAGGGTACTGAAGCAGAGATCTGCAAAAATGATGCAACCTGGTATCTGCTCATTATTACCACTTAACATATAAAAAGTAGGCATTATGGCTGGTGCCAGACATCTGTCTGGATATCTTGGTTTGTATCTACACTTATCTCAGGCAACAAACATTTTTCGAAACCCATCGATCTTAATTTAATACTTTCTCTTTTGGTTCTGGCAGGGTTATGGTTTCAGAAATTGTGGCATGGTAAAGAAAGAGGGGGAAGCATAAAGAAGATATGCGGCAATGTGAGAAAGGATTGAGGTGGTCATTAAAACGGCTTGTAAGGAGAAGCAGAATTGTTCAAGGTATAAATTTGGCTTTTAAACGACAAGTACTTTTGGAAACTTTTTGGAGGTGAACAAAATTAGTAAGATGCTATCCAGAACAGAACTCATAAAGGCAAGAGAAGGGAGCAGAAAAATATTGCATCTCTCGGTGCTGCATTAGGTGTGATAAAGGAAATGAAACAAAAGAACCTAAGATTAGCATTGATGAAGCAACATTTAGCAATGGGGGATGTGATCTTGGATGAGGAAGCATTACAAATCAGTGGTGAATCAGGCAGATCCTTATCAGTTAATTTCTAAGAATTCTGATATTTACATTTTTAAAAGAAACATTTATACAGAAGGTATCAATACTGGTTGCACTCCAGCACTATGCAGTTCTGCCAGCAATTTATTTGCATTTAAGATTTTGCATTAAAACTATACAGTACAGCTATGAATAAAATAATCACTAGAGTCAGATTTTCCCAAAAAGAAGAGGTGGTGGGGGAGAGAAATGTTTTCTTACTACTTAACTTTTCATGTACCCTAGGATGTAAGCCCCTTTATTAAAAGTTATTGTGGCTCCTTTACCCTCTGAGCCCCATCTCAATAAATCCCATCCACTGCTTACTCATGGTTCTAGCCTTCTTTCACTCAGCTATCTTCCCTTCATCCGCTCTCATAGGTTCTTTCCTTTTTGGCCACGTTTGCATATAACAAGGTCTCCTCTGTCTCTGCCAAATACCCATGGTTTGCAGCGCTTTTAGGGATATCAGCTCCAGCTTGGGAAATTTCTGGAGATTGGGGTGGGGGCCTTGCTGGGGAGGGCACAGTTTGGAGTTGATTCACTTTTTATCCCTGCACAAGCACACTTCACAGGGATAAGAAGTGAGTTGTTGGCAACGGACTTACCTGGCCGCAAGAGCCCAGAAACAGAATCCATGCCCATGGACTCAGTCGGGCAGAGGGGGAAATGCTCAAGCATGGGCCACCGCTGAAGCAGCCAGCGGAGTCATGCTGGCCCCTCCTGAGCTTCAACAGCCGTCCCAGGTGCAGGGAGAAGACATGCCAGTGGAGCCACGCTAGCCCCTTTTGGGCTGCGGCTGGCTGCCTGGGCACAGGAAGGAGATATGCTAGCCCAAGTAGCTGCTGGAGCAGCCAGCGGAGCCGTGCCAGTCCCTCTGGGGCCTCAGTGCAGGCCACCCTAAGGGCAGCAACTGACACCCTCTGAGTTGCAGATGCTGGCCCAAGCAGCGGCAGGGGCAGCGGGAGCCTCAGTGCTTCGGTGTGGAGGACTGAGTGTGCAGCTAGGGCACCAGGTTATACAACGGGTTTGGTTAGTAGTCATTCTGTATGCATCTTCTTCATTCCAAGTGCATCAGGAATACAAAGGTGGAAGTTGTTCAGTAGTAAGGAGAAATTATTCTGCATATGTTCAGAGGTTCTTTATTATTACTAGTTATTTCTGCTATAAAATTCTGTGCAATAAATGTACTTACTGTTATTGGCAGGGCTTTTTTTCTGGGAAAAGAGGTGGTGGAACTCAGTGGGTTGCCCTCGGAGAAAATGGTCACATGGCTGGCAGCCCTGCCCCCTGATCTCCAGACAGAGGGGAGTTTAGATTGCCCTCCGTGGCGCAGAGGGCAATCTAAACTCCCCTCTGTCTGGAGATCAGGGGGCAGGGCCTCCAGCCATGTGACTATTTTCAAGAAGTTCCAGAACTCCGTTCCACTGCGTTCCAGCTGAAAAAAAGCCCTGGATATTGGGCTTATTACCATGCCTCAGTATTCCTGGGCTCTAAAATGGGACCAATATCCTCTAAATTGTATAAATGTGTGTGTGAATGGGACCAATATCCTCTAAATTGTATAAATAAGTGTGTGAATGCAATATGCATCTAACTTGCCTCACTACTTTACCACCTGGAGACATCAACTTGTATGCAGTATTAAGTTCTGCTTCTGTCACCTTTGAGTCTGGACTAGATTGCCCCTACCATTGTTTGCCCTGCCATGCTCTTCGACTGCCAGACTCTGCCCATAGTTACACACGTTCATGAACAGGCAAGTCCCTATTTTTACCCATGAAATGACAGTGTACAAAACTGGGAGTTGGGATACAGGAGTATCTGTATAATGATATCTGGAATGCTTCTAGTATCCCACAATTCGGAGCTATTTGGCAGAGTTGCATGAGTCTTTTGAGATTCCTTCACTGCTGTGATTTGCCAAGAGAGTGAAAAGCTTTAAGTGCTATTACCATGAAACTAACCAAGTAGGAATAAAGTTTGGGAGGATAGCAAAAATAGAGGCTGAAAGAAGATAGGAGAAGATGATGAGGGGTGCAGAGACAAAAGGAGGTATGGGATACAGAGAGACCCTGTAACACATTTTTTCTCTCTGCATCACTACAGATCACTCTGAATTCTCTCTCCTTTTCTCTCTTCACTGCACAATGCTTCTCTGTCTGCATCTCATACACATGCTCCATTTTATGTCTGAACTACCACAGGACTATACTCTTATCTGGTACCCCAGATTTTTCTTCTTCCCTTCCCACAGGTCTCTTTGCAGCCCCATTTCTCACACTTCTTTTTTTCTCTGCAACTCCATAGATCACTGTTTCACCATTAACATTATCCCATTGCATTGTTTTCCTCACTCCATAGATCTCTATACTTCCACTTTATTCCCTTTTCCTGTTCTCCTGCCCACATTTCTCTCTACACCTGCATTTCTCAACTACTCCATGTTTTTCTCTTTGTACCCTATATAGAACTTTCCTTTTTCTGCCCCTCCATAGGAGTCCCTTTACCTCCATATCCGGTATTCCTTTTATTTCTCCCCTCCCAACTCTTTTCACAGTGCTCTCATTTCATTTGTTGGCTTCAGAGAGCGAGAAAGAGAGATTTTAAATAACTGTAATAGGAAAAAAGAGAGGAGGATTTCTAATTCTCAAGAGCCACATGTGAAAATAGGTATTTTGAAGTCACATTAAAGTTCCTTTCAAGGCATTTTTATAAAGTACCCACTAAGCTTAGCATTAATTAATGCACTTTTCCCTTCTGAAAGTGATCTCTTTGAGACCTATCCCTTTGATGTCACACTGAGAAGTTAAACATACAGTTTCTGATTTTTTTCATGAACCTAGGGCCAGAAGATCCACAGTACTACACTACTACTACTACAGAGTAACATAAAACTAGAATATTATTCTAAAATCATTCCCTGAAAAACAGTGTTAATATTTGTGGTTTCATAAGGTTGGGTTAACTTCTTTAATCTATGCAATTTACAAGCAATTATTTACTTATAGTTGTGAATAGAATGAATCATATTTTTGTCATTTTTGCATTTTCCCTCCACAAAGTAATATTAATTTGCTACTGGGCAATAAAGTCAAGATACTGACATACGTCCCATTTTTAGTTCGGAAAAGAAGATTTAAGTATAAAAAGCTCGCAGCTCTTCTGAGGGAACGTGGAATAAAGTACAAATGGCTATTTCCGGAAGGTATCTGGTTCAGTTACAAAGATCAAGCTTACAAGATAATATCAGAAGATCAACTAAGGGATTTTGAGGACAAAAATCCGGAATTTCAGCAAGACACCAAGCAAGAAGAAAAGGCAAAGTCTGAGAGGGGGGGGGAGGAAACGAGCACTGCGGCTGCAGTTGCTCAGAGAGAATTGCGTCCGGGACCCAGGAGGGGGAGGTAGACTTAATTTGAATTGTAATTTGTATTTTGCAAGGTCAACCACTCCATCAATATTATATAAAGCTATAATATTATATAAAGCTTTAATTTTTTTTAATAATGGCAGTATGAAGGGAAAGCATTCTGTGTAGTGTAGTGTTGTTATATGTTGTTGGTTTTTTCTTTCTTTCCTTCCCTTGTTCCCCTTCCTTTCCTCTGTATTGTTAGTTAATGTAAAGAACAGTCACAGATTACCACTCTGTTGGACATCACCAGCTCATTTCCACAGTACACTGTCAAAAACAACTCTTAAGAATCTGGTAGCTGTCTGTTCTCTAACCAGATGACTGAAAATGGTTATATATTATTTGACACAATCTAATGAAGACATGGTAATTCTCCTTACATGGAATATAAGCAGGAGTCAGATTCAATTAAAAAGAAAGAAAAAGAGGCAGAACAGCGAAAGCAGAATACCTATAAGAAGGTAGCATAGATTAAAAGTACTTTTATGTGATATTTTTGGAACAGTCTTGAATCCTCAAACACATCATCCAATAAGACTAAGCTAATTCAAAGTGGTGGCTTGCAGTGTACCTCTGAGGACCATTTTCTCTTACAATGTCAGCAAATAATTCAAAAACAGGAGTAGAGTAGGCTGTGGCAACCACTAGTGACCCCATGACCATTGTGGCCCTTGACAATTCTAGGACGGATCCTATCTCTGTTCTACTGCTCCACTGAACAAAGTTTGAAGCCTTCCTTCAATGGCCACTTAAGTTGGAGGAAGGATCCTTAGAGGGTGGCTGGATCTAACCTACTTTTCACATGCTGGGATAATCATATGATACCTGTAATGACTAAATGAAAAATATAACATCACTCATTGTAACATCAATTGTCGTAGTTCTCCAAGGGGGCCTAGCAGACACTTCCATACCTACACAGAAGATACAAGCATAAAGCAGAGGTATAAAGCTAAGAGCATAGTTCTGTTCAATAAGGTTCAATCAAACACAGGGTAATAACGATATAGTTCTGAGTAGGGGCATCTGGAAGTCCTGCTTCTCCTAATATTGGTCTCTTCTCTGTGATTTATATAGTATTTAGATCCTGGTCCAACTTATAATGTATGATTAGGGATTTTTTTCAGCTGGAACACAGTGGAACCGTGTTCCACCAGCTCTCCAGACAGTGATCAGTTCCCCTGGAGCAGGGGTGGCCAGACGGCTTGTAAGCTGCATGTGGCTCTTTGAGCCATATTTTGCGGTTCCTAGAGCCAGCCCCCCCCCCTCACCATGCTGGGCGCTCCTCTGCGGGCACCGTGCTCAGTCAGTCCCACACTAGCAGCACTGCCGCCTCAGCACGGGAGGAAGGCAGGAAGGTAACACAGAGGCAGCCCCGGTCTTTAGGCTTGCAGTGGCATTTGTGTTGCTGCTTTCAGATCCGATGACTGGCGCGCAAGGAGGGTCTGCGCATGTGTTGCCCCTCGCCTCAAGTGCACCAAAGTTCAGCGGGCTTACTGCCAGGCTGCGTTAGCTCAGGTGGAAGCCCCGTACGCCCTTAAGCGCATGCGTGCAGGATTGCTGGGTCGGAGGGGCATGTGCTTAAGACTGTGTGGCTTCGCTTTCTGATCTTTCAAGCCTGGAATGGTGTGAGGAGCAGTTTTCAGGACCTGTGCCAACATCCTAAATACAATTCAGTGTAGACTAGAAACTGGCACAGAGGCACAGTGTATTTCATTCTTTCTTGTGTATTTCATTCCTTCTTTAAAGTTGATGTGAGTCCATAGCGCATGAAAATAATATTATTTAAAAGAATCCCATGTGTTTCTCCCTCTTTTCCTTCTTTTTTTTTTTTTTTTTTTTGAAAAATTTTTATTGGGTTAGAACATTTTTATTTTTACATTACAGTCAATTTTCCCCTAATTTTTCGTTTCTAACCCCCTCCCTTTCCCCCCCTTTTGTTGACTTCCAACAGCTTTCCCACCCTCTGTCCCTTTTCCCTTACTTCTATTAAGTTCCTCTGTCTAAAACAGATATACATTCTCCCTTATATTAAGCAGTACATCTTTAACTCCTTTACTTATTATACACCCAAACTATACGTCTTTAGATAAACAATTTATCCCATTTTCCAGTTTTGAATAATTCTATATAAACCTATATATCATAAACCATAAAAATTTCCCACATTTAAATCAAACAATTTGATTTGTTCTCTATATATTACTCATTTCAACTTTTTATGGTAATTCTATATAACTCCTCAGATACTCAATCAATTTAACTCTTCTATATATTCAGTTTGGTGCATATAAATCTTGTCAAAGAAAGAAAATATTGTTAGTTAGTCAATCCTCATGTTTAAACCTTATCATTAATTGTTCTCTATCAGTTGACCTATACATATCTATATATATCTCAATCAATTAATCTAACTGCTTATAAATTCACATTTCTCTTCCTCCCCCGGTAAAGTCACCCCTCTCTTTTATACTTTTATTATATTTCAGTAGTTCTCAAACTGCCACAGTTTTCCTCCCACCTCCCATTTCTTCTCCAGGTATTGTTTCAGCTTCTCCCAGTCTGTGTTGAACTGCCCTGAGTCCAGGTCTCTCAGTTTTCTTGTCATCTTGTCCATTTCAGCCATATACAGCAATTTGTAGATCCAATCTTCAATAGTTGGTACTTCTTGTACTTTCCATTTCTGCGCATACAAAAGTCTAGCTGCTGCAGTCATATAAAAAATCAACGTCCTATGATGGGCTGGAATTCCCTCCATTCCCAAGTTTAGCAGCAGGAGTTCTGGGTTCTTATTTATTTGAAACTGTAAAATTTCACTCATTTCTCTTATTATTTCCCCCCAGAACTGCCTAGCTACCTCACACGACCACCACATATGATAGAGGGAGCCCTCATGTTTCTTACATTTCCAGCATTTATTAGAAGTATTCAAATTCCCTAGCGCAATCTTCTTTGGTGTCATGTACCAACGATAGATCATTTTGAAAATGTTCTCTTTAATATTGATACATGTCGTTGTCTTCATTGTAGTTTTCCACAAGTATTCCCATGCCTCCATTGTTATTTCTTTATTGAAATTTATAGCCCATTTCACCATCTGTGTTTTAACTATCTCGTCCTCAGTATACCATTTCAGCAATACTTGGTATACCTTGGATATTCTTTTCTTGTCTTCTTTAAGAAGGGTCTGCTCTAGTTCCGAGTTCTTTGTTCGTATGCCCCCTTTTGCAAAGTCTGAGTTGTATAAGTCTCTAATCTGTCTATACTGGAACCAATCATAGTTAGGTGATAGTTCCTCTTGCGTCTTTATTCTAAGTTTAGATACTTCAATCTTAGTTATTTCTTTGTACGTTAAACATTGTTGTTCATTATCCACAGCTCTCGGATCTATCACCTCATATGGAACCACCCACAAGGGGGTTCCTTCTTGTAGGTAAGTTCTATACTTCTTCCAGATTGTAAATAGACTTCTCCTTACAAAATGATGCAGGAACATCGAGTTGACCTTTACTTTGTCATGCCATAGGTATGCGTGCCATCCAAAAAATTTTTTATATCCCTCTAGGGCTAATAGTTTCTTATTCTTTAATGTCATCCACTCTTTTAGCCAAACTAGGCAGATTGCATCATGGTAAAGTCTCAGATTGGGCAGTTGCATTCCGCCTCTCTCCTTTGCATCTTGTAAAACTTTTACTTTCACTCGAGGCTTCTTGCCTGCCCAAACAAAATCTGATATTTTCCTCTGCCATTTTTCAAATTGTTTAGAGTCTCTGATGATTGGTATTGTCTGTAACAAAAACATTACTCTTGGTAACACATTCATCTTAACTGCTGCAATCCTGCCCAACCATGACAGGTTCAATCTATTCCATTTGATCAAGTCTCTCTCTATCTGAGTCCATAATTTTTCATAATTATTCTTGAACAAATCAATATTTTTTGCAGTCAGCTCAACTCCCAAGTATTTCACCTTACTAGTTACTTCACAATCCGTTGTTTCCATTAACAATTGTTGTTTCTGCTTAGTCATGTTTTTGCATAATATCTTTGACTTCTTTTTGTTAATGAAGAAACCTGCCAAGTCTCCAAACTCCTTGATCTTGTCTATCACTTTTGGCATGTTCTCCAGTGGGTCTTCTACAATTAACATTATGTCGTCTGCAAATGCTCTGACCTTATATGAATAGTCCTTTATCTTTATTCCTCGTATTTCCTCATCTTGTCGGATTTGTATCATCAGAATCTCCAATACTAAGATGAACAACAATGGAGATAACGGGCAACCTTGTCTTGTTCCTTTACTAATCGTCAATTTCTTGGTCAGTTCATCATTCACTACAATTGCTGCAGTCTGGTCTCTATAGATTTCCTTGATTGCTCTGACGAATCTTTCTCCCAGTTGTAGCTTTTCCATAGTGGCAAACATAAAGTCCCAGTTTAAATTGTCAAACGCTTTTTCGGCGTCTACAAAGAAGAAACCAACCTCTTTGTCACAACGCTTGTCGTAGTATTCAATAGCATTGATCACTGTCCTTAAGTTGTCTCTTATTTGTCTGTCTGGCAAAAAGCCTGCTTGTTCCTCCTCTATGACTTCCGAGAGCCACCCCTTCAATCTCTCCGCCAATATCTTCGCAAAAATTTTATAGTCATTATTAAGTAGTGATATAGGTCTGTAATTTTTCACGTTGGTCAGGTCTTGGCCCTCCTTTGGGATCAATGATATATTCGCTTCACTCCAAGTATCTGGAATCCTTTGATCCCTAAAAACTCCATTCATCACCTCTTTTAGGAATGGTGCCAGTTCATTGGCCATTGTCTTATAAAATTTAGCCGTAAGTCCATCTGGCCCTGGCGCCTTTCCTAGATTTGCAGATTGTATTGCCTTGCTTATTTCCTCGTCAGTTACTTCACTGTTCAACTTACTTCTCCAAGCTTCCGAGATTTCTGGAAGTTTGGTTTTCTCCAGATATGATGCTATTGATTCTTTGTTTACTTCTTTTTTATTATACAGCTTAGCATAGAATTTATAGAAGGCTCTACTAATGGTAGTCTGCTCCAAGTACGTTTTATCTTCTTCACATATTTTATTTATTATTTTCTTTTCCCTTTTCTTCTTCAATTGCCATGCCAAATATTTCCCAGGTTTATTAGCACCCTCAAACGCTTTTTGATTCAGTCTTTTAAGATTCCACTCCAATTCTTTATTACTCATTGCTGTTAGCTGTTCTTGAAGAATTTTGATTTCCTGGTATATTTTCTTTTTCCCTGGTCTCTTTTTTAACTGTACTTCTTTGGCTTTTATTTTCTCCTCAATCTCTTGTCTTTTCTCCTCTTTCTTTTTTCTTGCTCTGCCATTTAAGTCCATTAGTATGCCCCTTACAACCGCCTTGTACGCATCCCAAACTTTATTGGTTGGTACTTCTTTATTCACGTTGTATTGTATAAAAAACTTTGTCTCTCTTCTCAATATTTCCATATTCTCACTTTCCTGTAACAAGTCCTCATTTATTCTCCAGGCTTTCCTTTTTCTCCTTTTTCCGAATTTCCACATAATTGGGTTGTGATCTGAGCCTACCATCGGCATTATTCCTACCTCCTTAGTCCATAACGCTAAGTCCTTTGAGGCCCAGATCATATCAATTCTTGATAATGTAAGATGCCTTGCAGAATAAAAAGTAAACTGTCTGGTTTTAGGATATTCTCTCCTCCATACGTCTTCGAGAGTCTCTTGTTGAATCAACTCAAAAAAAAGCTTTGGCAATAATCCTCTTTTCTTTTGTGCTTTTGTAGTCTTTTTGTCTAGTTCCAAATCTGTCACTCCATTGAAATCTCCAGCAAGAATTATCTGGTCATATACAAGATCGTCTAAGTGCTTCCTTAAGTCCTCAAAGAAGCTTTCCTTTGCACCGTTAGGTGCATAAAGTCCGACTACCAACACTCTCTTTAAGTTCCAGTTACATTCCACTGCTACAAATCTAGCTTCCACATCTCTCATAACAAATTTTGGCTGCAGCTCCTCTTTTATATACAACACCACTCCTCTTTTTTTCTTGTTGGAAGCCGCTACAAATTCTTTGCCCAATTTTCCAGATTTTAAGTATTTTACATCCTGTTTTCTAATATGGGTCTCCTGCAAACAAACAATATCACATTTTTGTTTTAGTAGCCAATGAAAAATATTTTTTCTCTTATTCGGTGAGTTTAGTCCATTTACATTCCAAGATAATACTTTACTCTCCATATTCATGGTTTTGTTGGTAAGTCTTTTTCATTGTCCTTAATAAATCTCTCCATCTCCCGCTCAGATCTGATACGCTTTTTTGCCCCTCCAAACTCAAAGGTCACTCCTTCCGGTAACTCCCATCTGTACCTAATGTTCATGTCCTTCAAAGTCTGAATTAACACTCTATATTTTTTCCTGTCCAGTAACACTGATCTGGGCAATTCCTTCATTATGATAATCGTCTTGCCATCAATCTCCAATGGGTCTTGAAATTGTTTTGTCACAATCCTCTCTTTCATATTTCTAGTTGTAAACTGCACGATCACATCCCTTGGTAGTTTCCTCTGGGTTGCAATTCTCGAGTTCACACGATACGCCACATCTAGGATAGCCACAATTTCCTCCTCCTCCTTCCCCAGGTATTCAGCCAACACCTCAGTCATCTGTTCTTGCGCTGACTTCCCTTCAACTTCTGGCAGACCACGAAAACGAAGCTGCTTCTCCATGTGTTTAGTTTCTGCAACTGACATCCTCCCCTTTACCGATCTCATCTCTGTTTGTTGCGTTTCTATTAAATTCTCCATCGCGTCTTCTACTGTTTTGACTCTCTGTTTCGTTCCTTGTAATTCACTGCTAATCGTTTCCACGCCTTTTTTCACTTCTGACAGCTCCGACTTTACTGTCTGTGTAACTTCTTTGACCTCTTTAATAAGCTCCAATTTCGTGTCCTTAAGTTCTTTCATCATGTCTATAAGTTTTTTGTCCAAATTTTCTATTGCCGATTGCCACTCTTTTTTCGACATCGTGGGGCTTGCTTTAGCTCGCTCCCACGAATCTGCTCTCTTCCTCAGCTCCGTGGCGTATAATTAAACGTTTTCCTTTTTTTTCAAATGTCCCAATCTTTGCCAAAATTAATTTTTTATATCCAAAATGTCGGGCGTCTTTTCTCTATGGTTTCTCTATGTTATTATAATCCAAGATGGCCTACTTCCTCTTCCGCTGAAGCCACGACCCTTCCACTTTCAAAAATGGCGATTCCCCACTTCCTGTCCCTTGGCAAGGGCCGCTTCCCTCCAGCCACTCTATTGTTATTACGCACTTCCTGTCTCCCGTCTTCCCACAGCAGGTCTCGCGATGGTGTCTTTTTCCCACAGCTCCAAGACCACAGGTATTCAAAACAATAGTCCGATTTTTGTAATAACTTCTTTAAACTTAGTCTCTTTTAAAATACAACTCCTGCCGAGTCTTCACCTCCTTTTCACTAGTCTGTTGCAGTTTAAAAATCTACTTTCTTTCCTCTCTGTTTCCTCTTTTCCTTCTTAAGAGTTCCACCACCTCTTTCCCAGAAAAAAAGCCCTGCATATGATTAAATGATGGCTGTTCTTTTTTATATCACATTTTCCTTCACAGCTTTGGAGCACTTAACCCAGGCATAAATATGATGCCATACTTTTCTAGGCATGGTGTGTACCTTCATGGAAATGTAACTTGGAGCATGGGTTAAGATTTTCTAAATGTGAAGACAGCAAGGTGATACTCATACTGAAGTATGTATTCATACATGTTTTAACTGTCTCAGGGCTACTTCTTATTACTTTTTCTTCCAATATCCCTCTCATTTTGAATCTTGCTCTTTTCCCAGGGAACTCAGAGTGATGGGCATGATGGGGCTCTCCCATTTTATCCTCACAACCACCTCATGGTAGAATGGACTGACTGACCTAACTTATCTGAATGGGTTTCATGGCTAGTAAGGAATTCAGCCGAAGTCCTCCCCCAGGTCCAAATATTACAGTCTCTTCATTTCATTGCACAAGTTTATCCATGTTTAATTATTCCAATTTATTTCCATGCTAGAAAATATGAATAATGTCTTTTTCACCTTGGGTGCATGCATGGGGAAGCTGCAACTTCACAATGTTTGTACCAAGGCAGAAAATTCCCTCAACCCCAAGTCATGCATACATTATGAAATAAAGACCTTTTCTGTGTTGGATGAAGAAACATACGACATTGCTCAGAGTAGCTTGCAAGGACAGTGCTCTGGATGAAACTGATTTTGTAAGCTCCAGCAAATTCTCTCCAAAGCCTCTTTAAAATACTTCATTTTTCTTCCCATTCCTTCTCTCAATTTGCCTCCTCCATCCATTTCACAAGACAGCAGGCTAGGAAATCTTTTTTAGTGGCTTGAACAATCTTGCCACAGCCCTGCTGTTTGCATAAACAGCAAATTGTTCCATTTCTCCTCTGACAAGCAAGGGATGCTTTCCAGAAATAGTATGAAAATAAATTATTCACGAAGCAGGATTTCCATGAACTAACTAGAAGTTTTGTACCTAATGTATTTTTAGCCTGCTTGAAATTTTATTTTCAGTGGTACTATGCTAAGAAAGTTACAGTAGCATCTTCTCAACATCTTACTGGAATTCAGGAGAGTACCACATACAAAGCCCTACATGGCTTTGTACCCTCATATCTGCATGATCACCTCTCCTATCTTCTACCATGTCAGCTTTGCTCATTTGAACAAGGCCTTCTGCAGGTGTTGCCCTGCAAATAGGCAAGATTAACAACTGCCCATACATGTGAGTTCTCTGTTGTGGTGTCCATCTCGTCGAATGGCCTGCCTGAGGAGGCCAGTAAAGCTCCCATGCTTCTGCCATTTCTCAGTCTATGTAAGATGGAGGCCTTTTCTATAAAGGAAATAGGACTATACTATAACAGAATGGTTCTGCAAAGTGCTTTATAAATGGAAATGGACTGTGGGCTATATCACTATATATAGGAAGCATTATCTCTTTGCTGCATGTATTACTCTTTGCTGCATTGCTTTCTATTGAGGTAATACTGTTTTTTCTGCATTGCATCTGCTTTCTGTATCATGTCTAATATCCTATATTTATTCAAGATTTCCGTAAGCCTAGTCCTCATCTATTGTGCATTAGATATCTCTTACTGAATGAATCAACTTAATCCCTTTAAATCTCAGTGAGAAAGGCAGACTAAAATATAATAAATAAATAAATAAATTTGTCTTTGGCTCAAGTGAGGATGACTTAACACCCACTCAGAGTGGTTTACAAAGAATGTTATTATTATTCCCTCAACAACAATCACCCTGTGAGGTGGGTGGGGCTGAGAGAGTTCCTAGAAGCTGTGACTGATCCAAGGTCAGCCAGCTGGCTTCAAGTGGAAGAGTGGGGATGTCAAAGGGCAGAATCCCCCTCCCAGCAAACTGGCAAGAGAAGCCTCACTGCCAGGGTAATGAGCGGTTTAAGTTTGTGCCCACCAGTCAGCTGGAGCAAGGGCACAAATTTAAAGCACTACTGCGCTGCTTGCAAGTGGCACGGGGGGCACTTTAAAGTTTAAACTGCCCCAACTCTCATTCCAGCTGACTGGCGGAGCCCACCAGTCAGCTGGAGCAAGGGCACAAACTTAAAGTGCCCTCCATGCCACTTGTAAGCGGTGCGGGGGGTGCTTTAAACTTAAACACCCCCCCTCGCTCCCCTAGACAGCTGAAGCAAGGGTGCAGGGTTTAAACGTGCTTGAAGGTTTCCTAAGTGATCCGAATTGCTTTGGAAAGCTTTGATTTGGGATTCCCGAATTGGGTCCTCAGTGCCGGGCTCAATTCGGAAATGGCAAATCTTTACAAATCGGGTCCGATTTGGGTATTTATCCTGAATTGGAACCGAATTGTACACCCCTAGAAAAGACCTTTATTAAAGAAAATTGCAAAGCCAAACAAACAGACAAAAATAGAAGTTGGTTGTTGGGGGTTTTCCGGGCTGTATTGCCGTGGTCTTGGCATTGTAGTTCCTGACGTTTCGCCAGCAGCTGTGGCTGGCATCTTCAGAGGTGTAGCACCAAAAGACAGAGATCTCTCAGTGTCACAGTGTGGAAAAGATATAGGTCATTTGTATCTACTCAGGAGGGGTGGGGTTGAGCTGAGTCATTCTGTAAGAGTTTCCCAGGGTGTGGAATGCTAATGGAGGGAGGCTTCACTGTATCCTGAGGAGGTTCTTTTGCATATGGATTGGTGCTTGATGTGCTAATCTTCTCTGCAAGGCTATTGTCGGGTGTGGAGTGTTTTGTTGGCCTGGTGTTTTTCAGAACTGGAGCCCATGCTCTGTTCATTCTTAAGGTTTCTTCTTTCCTGTTGAAGTTTTGCTTATGCTTGTGAATTTCAATGGCTTCCCTGTGCAGTCTGACAAAGTAGTTGGAAGTGTTGTCCAGTATTTTGGTGTCCTGGAATAAGATACTGTGCCCTGTTTGAGTTAGCTCAAACAGGGCACAGTATCTTATTCCAGGACACCAAAATACTGGACAACACTTCCAACTACTTTGTCAGACTGCACAGGGAAGCCATTGAAATTCACAAGCATAAGCAAAACTTCAACAGGAAAGAAGAAACCTTAAGAATGAACAGAGCATGGGCTCCAGTTCTGAAAAACACCAGGCCAACAAAACACTCCACACCCGACAATAGCCTTGCAGAGAAGATTAGCACATCAAGCACCAATCCATATGCAAAAGAACCTCCTCAGGATACAGTGAAGCCTCCCTCCATTAGCATTCCACACCCTGGGAAACTCTTACAGAATGACTCAGCTCAACCCCACCCCTCCTGAGTAGATACAAATGACCTACATCTTTTCCACACTGTGACACTGAGAGATCTCTGTCTTTTGGTGCTACACCTCTGAAGATGCCAGCCACAGCTGCTGGCGAAACGTCAGGAACTACAATGCCAAGACCACGGCAATACAGCCCGGAAAACCCCCAACAACCATCGTTCTCCGGCCGTGAAAGCCTTCGACAATACATCAAAAATAGAAGTGTTCAGGAGAACCAAGGAAAATAACAACAGGATATTTAGCTAGGCTACATACACTAGAAACCCCTAAACTTGTTCCAGATGTTACCTTCAGCAAATTTCAGAGTCCAAATGGGAGATTGAGCTCTTAGGTCTAGAAGGCACAAGTTGCTAAAACAGGAATTCAACAATGACATAGCATTCATGAGCAGGAACAAAAAGGCTCCTCCGAGAATGTATGTTCCCAAAGAGGGAGGGGGAATAGTCTAATATAGAAAACCTCTTTTCAAGACCAGCTGCTTGTAGCCGGCCTAAATTCTTAGCCAATTAAAAAGGCAAAAAACCTCTCACAAGCCCAGCCATAGCCTGTCTGCATAGGTAAGAAAGGGGAGAAAGAACTCACCATGAGACATGGGCATGAACCAAAGAAAATGAACCATGGGGTTCGTGGTTCATGGGTTTTCACAAACCATGAACCACGAACAGCCATGAACTGGTGTGTCAGGCTATGGATGACAGGATATGGCAGACAGATCCCTGTACCATTGCAACAAGATATCCAGGCTCTTGGTTAAATGGTTTTTATTCAGAAATCAAATCATTTCCACAGATATGTCCATAGGGTTACTCAGAAGCAAGGGAAGTGTCTGAGTAGTAAGAGCAAGACTGACAGGAATAGTGATATGTGGAAAAATCCTTCCTCTTAGCACACACGTTTGCTCCTTCCCCCCTTCCAATAGTAAATAGGATTTTTGGTGCGAACTTGTATGAGAACGTCTCACAAATTTGTACTATCAAGTAGAGTCACTGAGAAAGCAAAAGATCAAAGTCGAGACATAACAATGCATGGGACTGAGCTGTCTACAAGGTCAGAAGCACTGAAAGTTCCTACAGTCCATTAGATAAAGCACCTGCCAGCAGTCTACTAGCCTAATGGCTCAACTTCTAACTGATCCCTTTATCTCAGATTGGTCACAGGCTGTAGTGGAAAAGATTGGTTCCTTAGGAATTGACTTGGAGCCTTTATATAATAGTGGTGAGGTGGCAATTCTGCAGGTGGTTAAGAGGAGAATTTGGGATATTGAGGCACAGAATCTTAATGCCGGCAGCTCCGGAGTCTGCTCCCCTCATTCACTGTCCCTCTATTCCTCGCACACCACCATGGCGGTGTATATTGCTGATCTGATAAACCCTGTGTTTAGGAGGGCTTTTATGTTAGCGAGGTTCAATCTCTTTCCCTCAGCAGTTGTCACAGGCAGATACGGGGGTATTCCGTATAGGAATAGGCTGTGTGACTGTACTCTGAGGGAACCCGATTCAATCTCACATATTCTTTTTCGCTGCCCCAAATATTCTGTTATGCACAATTTATTGATTCGTCCTCTTTTTCCTGTGCAGAGGGATTTTTTGGATAAGGATCTAAAATTTTTCTTAGCTGACAAGAGTCCAGCAATAACCCTATCCGTTGCTGAATTCCTGGCTTATGTGTGGAAGTCAAGGGTAACATTTTATAAAGCCCCCTATAACTGTGCTGTATCCTGAGATAATTTTGCTGTCTGGGGACATGATTGTGCTGCCCTATGAATTTATTTCACAACATTTCTCCTGTTTTGTCTGTATTATTTATGCCAATAAAGGTTGCTGTGGCTGTGGCTACAGTCTGTGAAAGAAAGAGTTATGGCATTGGCAATATGACATAGAGTTACAGCATGAAATATTGGTTCAGAACAGCAGTTCAGTATTAGCATGAGTATTGGCATGGATGGAGCTCAGACATGACATTGTGCAAGTTCACAAACCAGTTCGTGGTTCGTGGGGTTTAAATGTCCCTTTCCGGCTGCTTAGCAGCAGGGAAAGGGGCATTTAATAGTTTAAAGGGCCCTTTCCTGCTGCTTGCAAAGGGCAGGTCCCTTTAAACTATCAGCTGACAGGTGGCAAGGGGGAATCCCCCCTGCCACCTGCCAGCTGATATTTTAAAGGGACCTACTGCTTGCAAGGGGCAGGAAAAGTTTAAATGGCCATTTCCCCAGGGAAATGGCCATTTAAACTGCCCCTTTAAAACGAACCAAACAAACCAGTAGACCAGTTTGTGGAAACGAGCTATCATGAACCACTGGTTCGCGAACCATGAACCGGCCTGGTTCATGCCTTTTTTCGGTTCATATTTAGGTTCGTTCCCATCTCTACTCACCGCCCCACCCCCATAATGCTATTTGTTAACAAGCCAGGAGGCCAGTGCCAGCCTCCATCAAGCTTTGTCCTTGACAGCTGTTACAGATTTGCACCTGTGGCTCAAGGCCTCTCTCTTATCAGGCTGGAAAACAGAGTTTCGCTTACCGTAACTGCTGTTCATTGACATCTTCTGTGCAGACACACATGGGACTGCGCATGCGCAGGCCTGCCGACCAGATATTTTTTCTTCCAAGTAGAGTCCACTAGGGGGCGCTCGTCCGCCGACTGCGCAGGCGCGGGACTTCCCACCCAAACGGCATCCAGCGACAGCGCCCCTTTACCCTCAGTTTCTCCGTTGCCGCCGTCCAACCCTAAAACACAGGTCAGGAAGGACACAGCGGGGCAGGAGGGAGGGTTGTGTGTCTGCACAGAAGACGTCAATGAACAGCAGTTACGGTAAGCGAAACTCTGTTTTCATTGTCCGTCTTCTGTGCATCCCGACATGGGAGACTAACAAGTAGCTTACCTCGGAGGTGGGTGTGTCCCTCAAAGGAAGAGAGATTGGAGAACAGCTTGTCCCACCGAGGCATCCTTCCTCTCCATAACATCCATTGCATAGTGCTTTGCAAATGTCTCCGAGGAAGACCAGGTAGCGGAGTTACAGATGTCCCGCAGCAGGATGCCCTTCAGGAAGGCCGCCGAGGTAGACTGCGCCCTGGTAGAGTGCGCTTTAACCTCCAAGGGAGAAGGTAGGTTAGCCTGAGAGTAACAAGTCTTAATAGCCAGAGATACCCAATGAGAGATGGATTGAGAGGAGGCAGCCCTACCCTGTCTAGCACCAAAGTAACAGACAAACAGCTTCTTATCCTTCCTAAAGGCAGCTGTACAGTTCAAATAAAACAAAATCACCCTACGCACATCCAGAGACTGGAGGGCCCTTTCCGCTGTGCTAGTCGGAGCAGGAAAGAAAACCGGAAGGACAATGTCCTGAGAAGTATGGAATTGGGTTGCCACCTTGGGCCTAAAACGATTATCAGGTCGCAACACCACCTTATTCTGGTGAATCTTAAGAAAAGGAGGGTCAAATCTGAGGGCCGCTAGTTCACTAACCCTCCTTGTAGAAGTAATTGCCACTAAAAAGGAGACCTTAAGGGAGAGCCATTTCAGGTCACAAGTCGCTAGAGGTTCGAATGGGGCCTTCATAAGTTCTGCCAGAACCAGTGTAAGGGACCATTGGGGCACAACAGCAGTGGCCTGAGGAAACACATTATTTAACCCTTTCAGAAACGATTTTGACAGACTATGAGAGAAGACTGTCTTTCCGTCAATTTTGTGATAAAACGCCAAAATGGCTGCCAAATAAACCTTAACGGACGAGTTAGATAACCCATCATCTTTCAGGGACAACAAAAATTCAAAAATAAACGCCAACTGGCAGTCCCAGACATCTTGTCCCTTAGGAGCAGCCCAGGCCTCAAAACACTGCCACTTTAGTGCATAAGACTTCCTAGTCGTGTCTTGCCGAGCGTTAAGCAAAATTTGAGTCACTCTATCTGACATTTCCCCTTGCCCAGTAAGCGCCATGCTGTGAGATTCAGTCTGGGTAAATCGTGATACCACGTCCCCCTGTCCAACAGGAGGTCCGGGCTGAGCTCGAAGCGGTAGGACAGCCCCCGGGACAGCGACAGCACGTGCTGGAACCAGGGCTGGCGAGGCCAGAAGGGGGTCACCAGGATCACCTGGGAACCATCCCGCTGAATTTTGCTGATGGTCCTTGATAACAGCAGGAAAGGGGGAAAAGCGTAAAAGAGATGACCCTTCCAAATTAGTTGAAAAGCGTCTCCCAAGGAGTGGAGACCTAAGCCCCCCCTGGAACAGAACATGGGGGCTTTCTTGTTGGACTCTGTAGCAAATAGGTCCACTTCCGGGAACCCCCACATCAGGAAGACTTTGTTCAAGTAACAGTCTGTTAAAGTCCATTCGTAATTGTCCTGCACCATGCGGCTCAACTTGTCTGCAACAACGTTCGCAGTGCCGGGAATGTGCACTGCCTGGACATGAGTGTGACTGGCCCGGGCCCATTCCCAGATGCGGATTGCCTCTTCGCACAGGACCCGCGAAGTCGTGCCACCCTGTCTGTTCAGGTAACACATGGGTATACTGTTGTCCGTAAGGACCTGCACAGATTTCCCCTGCAGTGTATCTGTAAACGCGATAAGGGCGTAACGAATGGCCTTCAGTTCTAACAAGTTAATATGACTGCCCTGCTCAAGGTCAGACCATGTGCCATGGGCCCTGAGGGATCCACATTTCGCACCCCAGCCCACATTAGACGCATCAGTGGAAATGGTAATTTGGGCCTGCACTGGACCAAAGGGAACACCTTGGAGGAGATTCGACTCCACGCCCCACCAACCCAGGGAACGAATGATCCCCCTAGGTATCGAGTACTTCCGGTTCTGTGAGGTTAACTCAAACTCATGGACAGATAGGAACCACAATTGGAGTGGCCTCATGTGTAAGCGGGCAAAGGGGGTGACCGCCGTAGCGGAAGCCATCAGCCCCAGTAGGCACTGTATCGTAGCTGCAGATTGGAATCTGCACCTCCTAAAAAAGGCAACCATCCTGCAAATCCTCTGCGCCCGCTCAACTGGGAGGAAACCCCTATTGGCAATTCCATCGAGCACCATACCAATGAAGGTAAGTCTCCTAGAGGGGAGAAGGGTAGATTTGTCAAAATTAACCAAAAGCCCCAAACGGGAACAGGTGCTTACAACACACCCTATCTGTTCCTGAAGAGCCTCAGCTGATGACGCTGCCAGAAGCCAGTCGTCAAGATAGAGGTACACCGTGCAACCCTGCCTCCTAAGGTAAGTCACCACAGTAGATACGCACTTCGTAAAGACCCTGGGGGCGGAGGACAACCCAAAGGGCAAAACCTGGTACTGGAAAACCTTGTCCTTGCAAAGAAACCGAAGGTACTTTCTATGATCTGGGTGAATAGCTATGTGGAAGTACGCATCCTTCAAGTCTAGGACAGCGAACCACATATCATCTGGCATAAGCTGTAGCACAGTGGCCAGCGTGAGCATTCTAAACTTTTTAGCCCTGACAAATTTATTCAACCTCCTCAGGTCGAGGATAGGGCGTATACCACCATCTTTTTTGTCCACCAGGAACATCCTGGAATAAAATCCCAGAGGGGAAGCATTAGGGGGAAGAGGGTGAATTGCCCCCTTCTCTTGTAAGGCTAACACTTCGGCTTGAAATTTGTCCAAAGAGGTCTGCTGCGAAAAATCAGGCAGAGACAATTAAGGGTAACTTTCAAACTGAACTTTATAGCCAACTGAAACAATGCTCAACACCCAACTATCACTAGTAACTTCGGCCCAATCCGGTGCAAATGTAGACAGTCTGTCCCCAAACACCACCGACCGTCCGTCATCTAGTCAGAACTGCTTGGTCTGAGCAGGAGGTTCCTTAGGATCCAAGCCTTGCCGGTTGCGACGGGACCTGTTATTAGGTCTCCTATGTTGGTAGGGAGCAGAGGCCTGTTGGTAAGGCCTGTAGGACCCATAAGGAGGATACGGGTGAAACTTCTGGTAGTTCCCCTTGTAGTTCTGATAGGAATGGTATTGGGTGCGGTGATCAGTTGGCTGTCTGGAAGGAAGAATGCCATAGGATCTAGCCGTGATGCGATCTTTATGCTTTTGCGACAGGTAGTCATCTGTCTTAGAGGAAAACAGAGTCTGCCTTTCGAAGGGCAGGTTCTCTACTTTATTGCGTGTCTACAGGCAAGGCCGTGGTGCGGAGCCAGGAGTGTCTGCGTAAAACAATAGCTGACGCAAGTGATCGGGCTGCTGTATCAACAGAGTCACAGCCGGTGTTAATCTGCTGCCTAGACAGACGCAAGGCCTCATCCATGATAACCTTAGCCAAGGGCCTCTGGTCATCGGGTAACTTCTCGAGGAAGACGGCCACTCGGTTCCACAGGAAGATCTGGTACGCTCCCATGATGGCCGAGTAGTTTGCAATTTTCAAGATCAGCGCTGCCGAGGAATAGATCTTTTTCCCCAGCGTATCAAGCTTCCTGCTCTCCTTGTCCGCAGGGACCGCATGCGTGCTCTGGCGTTGTCTCGCCTGCATCTCCTCAGTGACTAATGATGAAGGAGGAGGATGAGAAAAAAGGTAAGGACAGTCATTGTCCCTGGTCTTATAGAGGGCCTCCAATTTCCTCGAGGTGGGATATACAGAGGCAGGTTTTTCGCAAGTCGAGGTGATGACCTCTGCCAAACCCTCAGTCATGGGGAAGGCAATGGTGGATGGATTGCCAGATTGCACATACTGGAGGATCTTGTCTTTGGGTTTTGGGTTGGTAGTAGAAACCTCTATCTCCAGACACCGAGCCAGACGGAGCATCTGTTCCGCGTAGAGTCTGTAATCCTCAGATGGAGAAACCCGCCTGGTTCCGACAATGATATCCTCCGGTGACGGATCCTAAGGAGGGCTAGGACTCGGTTCTCGGATCCTATCAGAAGAGTGATGCAAGAGACCTTTTTCGGGAGAGTCGTAACGTGAGTATGCACTACGACCTCCCCCCCAGTCCTCCCTGCCGGAAAAAGGAGAGTATGATTGGTGGGATCTTGGGTAGTCTGATCAATCAGCAAGGTAATCTCTACTGCAAAAATGAAGGGATAGATCCCCCTGAAAGGGGTAATCCCTATGGCTGGTCACAATCTCCCCTTCCTCTCCAGATGATGAGCAGGATGAAGATCTCATCCGAGGAGAAGGCATCTTAGGCCTATCCCAAGAAGAATGATCGGTCGGAACTGACGTAGTCAGACAATGCTTTGCCTTCTTTTTCGCCTTCTTCCCTGCAGGAGCCTCGATCGAAGATGCTGAGCTACGCTTCCGATCCTTCCACTCCCTTTTCTCTGACAAGGTAGGTTCCAAAATCGGATCAGATCCGAGGGCGACTGTGGGACGCTCAGCCGAGCGATCTGAGCCCTTAGATCTTGCTGGATTAGTGGAGGGAGGAGCCGGATCCGAGGGCATCGGGTCCGGGGTCTTCAGATCCTTTTCATTCGGTTCCTTCCGAGACGGCAATATCAGATCCGACGACGCCTTCTTGACTTTCGGAACCGATGGAACCGCAGACTCCGAGTGTGAAGAAGACCCGCCCCAGTGCTTATGGACCCAGGTCGGATCCGAGTCCGCTAGATGAGTCGAGGGGACCGTTGGGCTCTTCGGATCTGATGTGTTCATGTGGGCCTGTTCCGGGGAGCGCAGTCTATAGGAAGGAGTACTGCGGGCCGAGCCTCCGAGGGAAGGGGTTTTTGGAGAGGAAGAAGGGGCCCCGGTAGCACTCATGGCCCGATTCCATAGCAAGGCCTGTAATCTATGTTTCCTCTCGGCCCTGGCCTTGGGGGTAAAGTGTTGGCAGTGCTCGCATTCCTCCAGCTTGTGGGCCTCCCCTAGGCATTCCAAGCAAACCGAATGACCGTCGGTCTTGGTCATCTTGGTGGAGCAGGTAGCACAGAGTTTAAAAAGGGCTCTCTCAGACATCTTGAGAGAGGATCTCACCAAGCAAAAAGAATGACTATCTTCAAGATGCACTTCCGATTTCTCTCCGCAGCAGACTAGAAGACTACACTGGTCGGCGGCAAAAGAGAAACTGAGGGTAAAGGGGTGCCGTCGCCGGATGCCGTTTGGGCGGGATGTCCCGTGCCTGCGCAGTCGGCGGACGAGCGCCCCCTAGTGGACTCTACTTGGAAGAAAAAATATCCGGTCAGCAGGCCTGCACACGCGCAGTCCCATGTGGGGATGCACAGAAGACGGACAATGAACTGACAGTACCAACCAACCTTAGTCTCCCCAAAGGAAAAAAGTCTCAAAAACCTGAATCAAGATGTTTAAACTAAAAAAGAAATTAATTGAGTAAATGAGTTTCCTTATAGTAGGCCTCAGAACTGCAATGATGGGTATGAAAGAATGTGGGCAATGAGTGATGAAATCTCAAAAACCAAAGGAATGGCTGAAGCTTTTCAAGGGTCACAGACTGGAACATGTAGAACTTGTTTCATCTCTGACTTGGAGGCAGAATAAATTTATGCAAATTTAATTTGCACAGTGGTTGTATAGTGCAGCTTTGCAGAGGGCACAGTGTGAGTTACCTCAATGCAGAGGGTTTTTTATTACAGAATATTAATATTAGTAATAAATATAGACCTCTGAAAGATCGGTTGATTGGCAGCTTCCTACACTTTCACTTTGGCAAGACAGTATACATCTAGAAACACAGGAAGCAATCCAGATAATGGGAGATAGCTTATCCATCTTGCCTTGGGAGCAGGGTTGCCAGGTCCCTCTATCCTCTCAGCAGGAGGAAAAGAGCCTGGAACTTACCCTCATGCACACGCTCCGGTGGCGGCATGATGACATCACTTCCAGCATGATAACATCACCAGGCCAAGTGCGTGGCGACATCACTTACGTAAGTGACGTTGTTGCACCGGCTGCAGGAGTGCTCCCGTACTCCAATTTGGCCGGTTTGGGGGCAATTCGGAGCGCAGGAATGCTCCCGCGGCCAGTGCAAGGGGTGGGAGCGTGCACATGGCACACGCTCCTAAGGTGAGTGCCAGTGGCGGGCATGCTCTGGGAGCATGCCCGCTGAGCGATCTGCAGATAAGGCGGCAAATCCCCGAGAGTTTGCCCACCACCAGTGGGCACCTGGTAACCCTCCTTGGGAGGCCAGCCATATGGACTGCAAATCCCCATGGGCATTCAGGAGACCAGAATAAGCTGAAGAATCCTGACTATTGCAGGTATTTGATGCACTGAAACAATCTCTATACTGCAGCAACTTGGCTGTTCCCTAAGTAATGAGAGAGCAACCCCAGTGTTTAGGGGAGACAATCAACTGTTCCAAGCTGTGTTACTATAGAAATAGCCTTTCCCCTCAGCTTTTCCTACTAACACAGACTTTTTCTTATGAGTCTATTATTTCTGAAGGTTATATAGTTATGCAAAATAATATTTTCCTGTGGTTAAAATTTAAAGAAACTGCTTAATTTATCTTAAACGTATTCAATCCATAAATAATGCATTTAAATGTTATCATTCCAGTGCTAACCTGTTGATAGTGATCATAAGTGTCTATGAACAGTGAACTGGGTCTTGTTCTCATACGCTTACCTTAAAACTAGTATTTCAAAGAGTTTACAGGCTTATCTTGAGGTTTTACACAACTATGCCTCCATCTTTATTCTTTTAGCTTACATCTCATTTCACAAGTGTCTTCCCTCAAATGTCGATGCTACATGAAGAACATTTCATGAATTTGTATTGTCCGCTGACTGCACCCTAATCAGAGCCTAGGTAGACAGTAACTCCTATGGGAAATATTTTCCCTAGTGAGAGAACACCTCTGTGCTCCTTTCTGCAGGTGCCCATACTACACTGTACCTGAGGTAATATACGCATGGTACCACTATTTAAGATTCAAGGAAAATCTACCATAAATTATGCTGAAAGTATTCAACAAACTTTAAACATGCAAACAAGAAAAAGCAAGCCACAATTTTATGAAACTGCAGTACAAGACCTTGGGATTTAGCCTCAAAGCTCCATTGTTTGGTACTTTTGTAACTCAAAGTGACATTTTTTAAAAACAAGAAAACTTTTCAACTCACTGTATAAACACTGGTGCAGAGAGGAAAACTTACACTGTTTTCCCCAGCTATTTCTAGGGCAAGCTAGCACAAGCAGCAATGTACACTCTCAAAAGACAGGAAGAAAAATGAAATAGGCAGCCAGCAAGTATTTTCTGGGCCATCATTAAGAGACTTGCTGTCAGGAGTCAGGCCTCACACCTGCATCTGCAAGACTCCAGGGAGATGGTCTATTTTATATTTCACCTGATACATTTTGCTGGAATCTCCACAATTAAAGTCACCATGCTGAGGAAGCCACGCTGGTGCCCTGAAATGTACCTGGACGTTCAAGTGCTCACTTGCACTCTAGAGCGAGTTATTTTTTTAATTGTAGGTGTTCAAAATGTGCCATAATGACTGAGTTCAATCTCTCTTCTCTTTGTGGAGCCATCCCTCTGATCTCCCTTTCTTTCTAATCATATGACCTGGCCCTATCAGCCAGGGCCAGCGCGCCCATTGAGGCCAGGTAGGCGGTAGCCTCAGGGTGCGAGAGCATCGGAGGGGTGCCGGATGGGGTGTTGGGGGTGGAGGTGCATGCCATGGAGCTGGCGTGGCTGGGCCGCAGCTGCTGCAGCCAGCCAGCCCTGTGCCGCCGCCGCCACCACACGCCCCCAGCCGGGTGCAGCAGCCATAAGCCGCTGCCAGGGCAGCGTGCAGAGCACAGAGCAACCTCTGCCCGCCATCCCACCCATCCACCAGCCAATGCCCCTGGCTTGCGCTGCGTGATGACGTCATCACCTGATGACATCATCACGCAGTCCGTGGTGCGTGCGTGCCGTGCCTGCTTGTGTCAGAGGGTTGCCACAGGTGCCAGAAACCCTGGCGCTGGCAAATAAGTAGCAGAATGGGATTGCAGTGGACAAGCAGCCCTGCAGAACAGGCCTTGGCCACCTGCCTCTGTAGCTACAGCACTAAAGTTACAGTTAAGTTGCTTCTGACTGCACTATTCTTATCTCACCGTCTCTGACCAAACTAGATTCTGGAACAGTAATTACTCATGTGACAAAGTATTTACTCATAGCCAGGGCTTTTTTTCAGCTGGAACGCGGTGGAACGGTGTTCCAGCACCTCCTGAAAATGGTCACATGGCCAGTGGCCCCGCCCCCTGATCTCCAGACAGAGGGGAATTTAGATAGCCCTCCACGCCACATGGCGCAGAGGGCAATCTAAACCGCCCTCTGTCTGGAGATCAGGGGGCGGGGCCACCAGCCATGTGACCATTTTCACCGAGGGCAATTTAAACTTTAAAAAACTCCCCCCGTGTTCCAGCTGACCCAAAGTAACGTCATTGTGTGGTCCTGAGTTCCACCACTGAGTTCCACCACCTCTTTTCCCAGAAAAAAAGCCCTGTTCATAGCCAACCACCACAGAGGCATGACAGAGGAGATCCCACAAATGCATGTAGCAGAATGAGGTGGGACAGTGCTGAACTGGTAGAATAGACTGTACAATTTCAGATTGCAGTTGCTGGTGCCATTTTGGAATGTTCCCTTGGTTTAAAAACAAACCCTGCAAATAGAAAACTAGTGAAGCAAGGCTGGGCTGAAACTCCGTGTGCTAGTTTTTGTTTGTTTGTAATGAGTTTTTATATGGGTAGCATGTTGGGTTTAGTTAAGGATGGCTGGACCAGTCAGACAGCCATTCCTTTCTTTATTAAACAGAGTGCTCCTCCTGAGATTCAGTGCAGCAAGTGTGGCCTAAACTAGACATGGGCACAAATGGGGAAAAAAACCAAACAAGCTGTTTGTTGCCATCCACGAACAACAAACAGTAACGAACATGACCCTGTTCACAAACAAGTTCGTTGTTTGTGGCCCCTTAAAGAACCCTTTAAACTATCAGCTGGCAGGTGGCAGGGGGAATTCCCCCCTGCCGCCTGCCAGCTGATAGTTTAAAGGGCCCTTTCCTGCCACGTACAAGGGGCAGGGCCCTTTAAATACTCCACAAAATGACCTTCCCAATGTCCAGTAGCCACCAAATTTGCAGGGGACATAGTCCTCACTGTCCTCCGAAGAACCCCCCACCCAGTTTCAGAGAGATTGCACCCCGGAAAAGGCATGATCCATGTGTGTCCCCCCCTTTGCTGTCATTTTCTGTTCACAGTGGCAAAAACGGAACTGCCTGTTGGAAGGCAGCTAATTTGAGGGGTTACAAACTGACCTTCCCAATGTCCAATACCCACCAAATTTGCAGGGGACATAGACCTCACTGTCCTCCGAAGACCCCCCAAGTTTCAGAGAGATTGCACCCCGGGAAAGGCATGATCCATGGGTCCTTCCCTTTGTTGTCTCACACACACACACACACACACACACACACACACACACACCCTTTATTGGCATGTCAGAGCAAAAAAGGTACATTAAAATTAGTTGATAGCTTCCCTGATACAGATTGCAGATAGAAGAAAACTAGCCACGTTAGAGGTTATAGAAAAGTTGTGACCAGATAGTAATCGCTGGACCTTGACATTATCAGAAAGGCCGCACCATGAATAAAAAAGGGAGTTCAAAAGTTTGTCTTGGATCTTAGAATAAAATAAACAGTATAATAGAACATGGGAAACAGATTCAATGACACCCAGGCCACAAGGGCACTTTCTGAGTTCATAAGGGGTGCCTTGGCATCTGCCAATGAAAATGGCCGAAGGCAGTATGTTGAATCTGGCCAACATTGCTGCCCTTCTTTGATGGGGATCAGTTAGAGAGCAGAAATAGGTGGCTAACTGGCCAGATGACAGAGGCAGTCCCAAGTGAATTGGCGAACAGGTTTTCCTAGCTGCCTTGGTCAGGCACTGAAACTGAATGTCTAAGAGCCTCCGTTTAATTGCCTGAAATGCTGTTGGAGCAGATGCAAGGTAAAGTGATTCTAAGGATATACCCATACACCTAACTTTTTTGTGGATTAGTTCCAACCACTTGAATTTGTGGAAATTTGAGAGCATTAGAAAAGTAAAGGAATTTGAGTCGGAATTAAATAGAAGGCAAAGCCAGAATTTAATTGTTAGAAGGCCCGAGTTTCCAACATCTGTTCGGTTTCAAGACAGATTGTGGCATATGGGATACAGTTAGGAAGACCCAGAGTTTTCCGTAGGAAATAAGATTGTACCCCCTCTATTGAGTGATTGACTGCACTAATCCATATGGGCACTACATAAAGGAGTTGAGAGCTCGATTTGGCATTAAAGGCTTTTAAAGCCATGGGAACGTACCTATTGCCTCTCAGATAGAAAAATTGGGTGATAGCGGCTGCACTATTTCTTGCTACATTGATAACACCTTTGCGGTGTGTAGCCCATCCCCCCTTGTAGAAAAAGTTAATCCCCAGATATTTAAAGTTTTTTACCTGCTCAATAGGATTTCCTTGAATTGACCATGCAAACTGTTTCCAGGCTTTAGCAAAGACTATGATCTTTGTTTTCTTATAATTCAAAGTTAGCCTGTTATTATTACAATAGGTCAAACATTGATGTAGAAGTCACTTCAGTCCAATTTGAGAGCATGATAATAAAATGGCACATCCGCATATAGGAGAATTGGAATATGGCGGTGGCCAATTTTGGGGAAATGACTGTCAATTTCGGACAGGGTAGGGGCCAAATCACTTAGAAACAGATTAAACAATGAGGGGGCAAGAATGCAGCCCTGTTTGACCCCTTTGCAAATTGGAATTTCAGGGGTTAGATTTCCTGAAAGATTGAATTTAACCTGACAGCTAGTGTCTGTGTACAGTTTTTTAACTAAAAAGAGTAGCCTGGGCTCCATGTTCATTCTGGCCAACTTATCCCACAGAAGATCTCTTGGGATTGAGTCAAATGCTGCTTTGAGATCTAGAAAGGCATCAAAGAGCTTGTTACTGGGTTTCCCACTGTATTTAGCAATTAGATGGGACAATACTATACAATGATCCAAGGTAGATTTTCCTCAACGAAACCCTATTTGTTCTGGGCCTGGAATGTTATGGTCCCACATCCAGCCTTCTAGTTTGGTTAAAAGATATTTACCATAAAGTTTACCAACTACTGACAGTAGGCTGATTGGCCTATTGTTATCGGGTGAAGACGGATCACTCTTTTTAAAAATGGGTATGATGATTGCATTGGTCCATGACTTTGGCATTATTCCAGTGTTATTTATCATGGAAAACAGAGCTGCCAAGGGGTGAGCCCACCATTCAGGGTTAGATTTCAATAGTTCTCGGGTGACTGCATCAGGGCCCGGGGCCTTTTTTTAGTTTGAGGTGTGAAATCAAAGTAATGACATCCTCCGGAGACACAGGAGGCCATTCAGGCATCCTAGAGATGTTAGGCTCGATGACATTAGAGAAGCTAGTGCCATCATCACTAAAAAGCTTTAGAAAATATGACAACCAGGTTTGGGAAGGAATTGATGGTGAGGGAATTATTTTTGCCTGTGAGACGCCAGAAATTAAGGCCCAGAATTTTCCGCTATCGTTTGACCTGACTGCCTCTATCATCCGTTCCCACTGATCCCTAGCATATTGAGACCTCTTAGCCTTGACTAAATCTGATAAGTGTTGCTTAACATTAAAATATTCCTTCAATAAGAAGGGCTTTTTTGGGGACTGAAAGCGATGATAAATGGAGCGAAGAGTGGATTTCAAATGTAAACATTCTCCATTATACCATGCATTATACTTGGGTTTATGTTTAGGAATCAGACTGGGAGTAGAATCAAGTAGAGAAATGAAATTCGAGACTAAAATATCATATAAAGCTATAGCCTCTACTGGGTTTGAAGAAGACATGAGCGAGGAACACAAATCTTTAATCGCTTGCTCGGTAGTTAACTTTTGAGCTCTCTCTGTGAGGTTACGCGACCAAATGAGTCTGGGGAGAGACTCAGAAAGTGATTCTTTAACTAGAGGAGCAGAGCCAGGATCTGGGGGTTGATTAAACCAACAAGGGGAAAATGATCACTCTCCATACGAACATCAATGTAAAAGAGCTCTACATAAGCTTTAAAAGGTAGAGGGATTAAAATGTAATCTAAAACACTACAACCTCTTCTGGATGCAAAGGTGAATTACCCAGAGGTATCACCATCATGAGAACCATTCAGGGCCAATTTATCAAATTGCACACAGAATTTAGAGAGGAAAATGCCCGCCTGGTTAATATGAGAGTCTTTGGAAGACCTGGCGAGGCTAAAAACATTTGGAAGGGAGTCATTTGGATCAAAATTCAGAGCAGCCAGGAGATCGTAAACATTTTTGCCAATTCTGGCGTTAAAATCACCAAGTAAGATGATATCTATCCTAGGAAAACAGAGTTCCAGTTGCTCAAGATATAAAGCCAAGCAGTCCCAAAGAGAACATAGGGACGACTAGTCAGGCAAAGGAAGTAAATAAACATTAACAGCAACAAAAACAAAGTCCTCATAACTAAACTGGAAAGCATGGGCAAAAGAAGTACAAGCAAGTAATTCCAACAACTTAAATCTGGAATGCTGGGAAAACAAAAGGGTTAAGCCTGCTTGGAGATGACCCCCCGGGTTACTCCTAAACCCAGGCACAGAGTATGATAGGAAACCCTCGAGAGAGATAATGGAATCTGTCCAAGTTTCTTGCAGAAAAATGATCTCAAATTGCTTTAGATAAGTGCAAAAGTCATAATCCATTTTCTTACTGCCCCAGCCAGCTATGTTCCAAGATAGCAGCTTCATGGCTGGGGGCTGGGGTTTCATTGGCAGTCAGTCAGACTCTGGATGATTTTCCAGGGGTTTATTCTGGTCTAACTTAATACAGCAATTTATGTTAATCAGGTCACCATTTGTTCCAGAAGAGGATTGGCTAAAATTAAGAGCGCTTTGCTGCATGGGAGTGACTTTGTTGTCATTTTCTCTTCACAGTGGTAAAACTGGGACTCTCTGCTGGAAGTACTTTGTAGGGTTAAAACCAGAAGGAAAGCCAGGAGAAGTTCAGACAGAGTTCAGTCCCTGCTGTTGCCAGGGGAATTTATTGAAAGGCCCCAGACTGTCTGGCTTGACGAACGGCTGAGGAAGGCAATGAACGAGGCTTGCAATGACCACTTGTTTGTTTAGAACGGAGCCTCACAAACGGCTTGTTTGCGAACAGACGAACGGCCTGTTCATGGTTTTTTTCCGTTCGTAATGCTGTTCATGCCCATGTCTAGCCTCTATTTACCACACTGTCTTACAAATTTCACACAGAGAGCCTCTCCTTTGAGTTAAAGAGCCAATAATGATCTATTTATTTAGAGAAGTTATAGTGGAGAGAAAAAGTGACTAACTAATCTAGCTAACTAGGATGGCTTCAGATTGACAACAGGCCATCTGCTTCATTTGTCCCAGGAGGAAATACCATGCTGCTTCTCCTGGTGCATGCAGGGAAAAGGAAGAAGAGAGAAGAAGGAAGGTTTTCCCTTGGACTACATTCTACCAATCAGAGAAAGTGAGTTATAGTAGAGTAGCCAGGAGGAGACTGGTGCTAGCCTATCTATCTGTCTAACGCTAGTTTCTTGCCTTCCTTTTGTTTTGTTTGTAGTCTTGAAGGTCTGAGCCAGAGACATCGCTAGTCCCTTTTTCTAACATAGCATTCAGAAACATATCCACTACCTACAGTCTTCAGTTGTCGAATCTATTCTACAACCTCAGGATTTAGTGTGTAGGAGGAAGCCTGATGTGCTTGATGTTGCCACTCTTTCACAACATCTATTTAGATGCTGGTGCTGTCTATCCCAGCACAGGCTGCTATAAACTCCTTTGCAAGTGATGTGTGGCAATGGGCTTTTCCTTCGTAAGACCAGGAGCACCATGCTCAGCCACCACTTGATGGTGGCAGGTTAAGCAGAATCACATGACAATCACATTCAAAAGGGATACTTATTCACATATGAAAACAAAAAGGAATATTAGAAAACCGTGAAGACTAACACATTTTCATTCTAGCCTGAACTTCTGTGGACTACAGTTTACTTTTTCAGATGCATGAGATATATCCTCTGTTGCCTGACAAATATTGTTCATATATGGTAATGCCCTGATGTCTGTTTTCTTTAGGAGGAGGGCAAGGAAATAGTTGATTCTATGAATGCAACTGTGGACAAATTCTTGCATTTAGATCCTGTCACTGTTATATTTTCCCTGAAGACCAACAAAAAGTACTACAAAAAGACTTAATTTCAAATTTTCCCTACAGAAGCTAGAAAAGAACTCAGAAAAGGACAAGCTTAACCTAACATTAAAACCAGATACACAAGGATTTAGGATCATCTAATTATCAAATTACTGACAAACTAATGTATCAAATACATATCCAAAAACTTGGCTAAACCAGAAGCTCTCTTTGTATACAGATCACTTGCAGAAAAATACTATACTACCTACCATGTTCAAAGAAAGAAATACTGTACTAATTTCTTGAACAGTTTTTTTATAATTAATCAAACTTCATTAGTGTTTACTATTATTATCATAATTTATTTAAACATTTATTAGCCACCTTTCTACCTTGCAGGAACTCAAGGCAACTTACAATAGAGATAAAATAAAGTTTAAAAACATAGTTTAGGTCTGCCAATGAACATATACATGAAATTAATTAAAATCAGCCCTAAGTAAAAATGTCTTTAGATGCTTCCCGAAGATCAGTAGTCAGTGGGCCAGGCACACCTGCTTGAGGATGCTGTTCCATAATCATGCTCCTGTCACCAAAGACAGGAGAGATCTCAAGTTCCTGATCTGCTTTTCTGCTAACCCAGAGAACCTCAGTCTTGTCAGGATTCGGTTTCAGCTTGCTTGTCCTCATCCAGACCATTACTAACTAGGGGTGTGCGCTTTGGGTTTCTGATTTGGGTAAAATACCCGAATTATACCCTATCTGTAAAGATTCGGGATTCCTGAATCAAAGCTTCCCCAGCCTTCCCCGCCACCCTGCGAGCTGCTGCAGGCCCGGAGGAGGCAGCAGTGGTGGAGGATGCAGCTCTGGCCTTCCCCACCCGGCCAAGTAAGTGGGGTGGAGGGGATGGGGGGCTAAGTGGGGGATGAGGGGTGGGGGTTGGTGGGGTTGGTGGGAAAAAGCCTTCCCCCCCCCCCAAATCACTTTGGAATGCTCTGAATCTTTATGGAGCATTCCAAAGTGATTCAAATACCTGAATCCGAAGTAGCTTACCACTTCGGGTTTTGGGTATTTCTGAATTTTTTTCCCGCTTCGGGTAAACTCAAATCGGGAAACCTGAATATTTTCAGGGTGCACACCCCTATTACTGACTCCAAGCACAAGTTCAAAACATCAACAGCATATTTTGAATTAGGTGGAAAGATTTAGCTGGGTATCATCTGCATATTGGTGACACCACAGGCCAAACTTCCGGACACCTGGCAACCCCTATGCAGAACCCCACAGGCCAATGGCCAAGCAGCAGTGCAAGAATCCCTCAGCACCACCTTTTGAGATCAACCTCCCAGATAGGCCTCGAACCACTGTAACACAGTGCCCCTTAGTCCCAATGCTAAAAGGCAGCTAAGCAGGATACTATGATAGTATTGAAGGCCATTGAGAGATCCAGCAGGACTAGCAGGATCACATTCCTCCTAGTTCTTGGAAGAGGTCATCAACCAAGGTGACCACAGCAGTCTCAGTTCCAAATCCTGTCTTGAAGCCAGATTGAAATGGGTTCAGAAAATCAGTCTATTTCAAGAGCCCCTGGAGCTGGGAAACAACTACCCACTCTAGTATCTTGCCCAAGAATGGAAGATTGGAGACTAGTTGGAAGTTCTCCAGCATAGTAGGTCTCAGAGAGGGCTTTGTCATAACAGGTCTAATCACTAACTCCTTGAGTATGGGCAGCACAACTCCCACTCTCAAGGAAGCATTTACCACTCCCCTAACCCACTCAGCTAGTTCACTTCTGGCAGCTTTTATTAATCAGGAAGGGCAAGGGTGTAGAAAACAGGTGGTAGGCCTCACCTCTCCAAGGATCTTGCCCACTTCTTTGGGCTCCACAAGCTGAAAAAAATCCATATGAATGAGACAAGCAGATGCCAAATGTACATCTTCTGAACATGCATCCATGGCATCATTAGAGCGGATCTGGAAGATTTTGTCTGCGAAGTAGCAAATTGATCACAGCGGGCCATTGCGTGGTCAGTATGAATTTATTAGGTGTGTATTAATTACAGTGAAATAGGTGAAATAATTACAGTTTTTGTTTTCTTGATATTTTCAGAAGTTTAAAATTACATGAAAACAAAGTCTAAAATAACTTTATTTAAATGGTTTAAAAATCTTGCATTGTTAGTAGCAAGCGGCTTGAATAGAAACTCTAAATATAGCTTACTTTGCTGGAAACTGTTTGCCAGACCACATTGTTCTATCTGTGCATTGTCTCATAGGGCATTTAAGCTATTAAAGTATGAATTGAGTGATTTTCTGAAAAACTGTGCCACAGTTTTCACAAGTACCTGTAAGCCTTCATAAATCATCTCTGTTGGCTCTTGAGGCAGGTCTTTGCAACTGATCACACAGTTGGAGTTGCTTTCTACAGGTTTCCTGCTGCCCATCTAGTGAGTCAGACTCACTAGAGTGTCATGATATAAAGAAAGTTTGAGTAGGAAAAGCATTATGGACTCTCAGAAAGAGCATGCCGTGAAACATCATTAACAGAGATGCCATCTTTGGACTCTAACGAGAGCAAGTAAAGTGCATTGAATCCATCTTTGTTGCAATCACTGTCACTGAAAGGGACCCATGTAGCACCATTTTCTGATCTCAATTATGTTTTTTGTCAAAAAGGTAATTCATCAAAAGTAAGAATATATTTTATTGGCAAAATTGCCAACATACATTTTACCTACTACCATGACTTCAAATGTCCTTATCCCACAGGTTGGCAATGTAGGCCTGATATGAAGTCATGTTGGAAGTGCAAAAAAAATAAAAAAGTGTCCCTGTGGCAGTCCACATGCTTGACTTCGTGTTTAAACTGAATCCTTCTCCCACTACATGTGTAATGTTAGAGCCAAGCTACACAAGCCTTTTAATGAGTCTGATCTGCGTTTCCCAAGTTCTGGGTTGCCTGGACCCGACTTGCTTTCCTCACATCAACTATGGGAATTTTTTTTTTTAAAGCCCATGCAGTCCCATTCAGTTCAGTACCCTGGTATGGCAGAGGATGGGCTCCTGCCTTCCCCCCAAGGCATGTAGTTTTCCCAAGGCAATAGAGTTAGGGTTGCCAAATCCTCTTAACCTCTCGGGGGGGGGGGGGGGAAGCTGGCACTCACCTTACTGAGTCCCTAGTGTGTGCACTACTAGTGCAGTGGAATGACATGAAATTGGCCCAGTGTGAAGCACAGGAGCACTCCCAGGGCCTGAACAATGACATGACTCCCAGGAGTAACGTCATTGCACCATGCCAGGAGCACGCCCTGGAGGCCTGTTCCTCCACATTTCCCCCCTGCTGGCCAGGTGAGTGGTAGTAGGGGCAGAGGGTGGGAGCGGGGGATTGCCTGCCCCCACCGAGGGACCTGGCAGCCCTAAATACAGCTCTGCTGGGGAGTTATTTACACAACTCTGGAGCTGCATATGCACAGACTACTCCTCAAGTAGCTTCAAATTTAAAGAAATAACTCCCCGCTGGGGCTATTTTAGCCCAGGAAAATGGCAGGAGGGCAGGAGACTCTCGTCCCCCCAAACACTGTGGTCCTAAGCCAAATTAGGCCCTTTAGATTTTAAAAATGACATTCCCTGCAGCTTTTCTGTAGCTGCAGGGAGAGCAAGTTGGGTACAAGTTCCCCAGACGCGACATATTAAAAATCTTCTTCGTAGTTGCCCTTCGTGCACCAATACATTGCCCCTTGCAGGCCATAGATCTCTGGCATGCTATGGCTACATACACAGGCAAGGTGACCTGTTTATTAAAAATGCTGTTTATAAAAAATGCACTTTTCAGGGTTTCATGTCTTTCCCAGCACTTCATACCTATGATTATTTAACTGGAGATGCCAGGAATTCATCAGGGAAAGCTTCTACTTGTAAAGCATAAGCTCTTCCATCATTTTACAGCCCCTTCAAAACACTACACAGAACACCTCAGCACTAAATTTATTTTATTTATTTACATTATTTATAGTCTGCCTTTCTCACAGAGACTCAAGGTGGATTACATAATTCAGTATTATCAAAAGCAGGGACTTTAAATAAAACAATACAATAGGGTAGAGATTGCAGAATTTTTTTCAGAGAAAGATTGCAGAAATTTGAAAACAAACTGAATGCCTAATATGTAACAATATCAGGTCTGAGATCCTCTCTGTTTTATGAACCTGATTAAAAAGGAACATCCTCAATATACAAGAGGGAAATAGGAAGAAAAGTCAGGCTACCTGTGCTTTAGGCAGGAGTAGTTGTAAAATTGCTGACAATGAAAATGAAACATCATACCAGATCTAATTCACAGAATAATGTGTGTGGCTTTTCTTTTGAATTCTGAGGTACTCATCAAAGACACAGACTATGATTTGGCACTTAGGTATTGTCAGGTCTTGCCAGGTATTTCCCCCAACACTTCACTGCATCACTCAGGTGTATGAGTTAAAGTTGTTTTTATTAAAGAAAAATACCAGTATCAAGATGCTAGGACAGGAGTATTGGCTGGAATGGCCCAAGGTACCAAAGCAACGTTAATTATAGGTAACAGTCCCTGCCCCCACCCCCAGTGGGAAAGAAAGTTCATTAGGATTTTGACACGCAGAGCCTGGAAGAGGGGAGGAGGGAAGGGATGAGCTCTACTCAGTCTATGGTTGTTGTGGGTTTTCCAGGCTGTATTGCCGTGGTCTTGGCATTGTCGTTCCTGACGTTTCGCCAGCAGCTGTGGCTGGCATCTTCAGAGGTGTAGCACCAAAAGACAGAGATCTCTCAGTGTCACAGTGTGGAAAAGATGTTGGCAGGTCATTTGTATCTACTCAGGAGGGGTGGGGTTGAGCTGAGTCATCCTATAAGAGTTTCCCAGGGTGTGAAATGCTAATGGCGGGAGGCTTCACTGTATCCTGAGGAGGTTCTTTTGCATATGGATTGGTGCTTGATGTGCTAATCTTCTCTGCAGGGCTATTGTCGAGTATAGAGTGTTTTGTTAGCCTGGTGTTTTTCAGGACTGGAAACCATGCTCTGTTCATTCTTAAGGTTTCTTCTTTCCTGTTGAAGTTTTGCTTATGCTTGTGAATTTCAATGGCTTCCCTGTGCAGTCTGACAAAGTAATTGGAAGTGTTGTCCAGTATTTTGGTGTCCTGGAATAAGATACTGTGCCCTGTTTGAGTTAGGCTATGTTCAGCCACTGCTGATTTTTCAGGTTGTCCAAGTCTGCAGTGTCTTTCATGTTCTTTTATTCTTGTCTGGATGCTACGCTTTGTGGTCCCGATGTAAACTTGTCCACAGCTGCAGGGTATACGGTATACTCCTGCAGAGGTGAGGGGGTCTCTACTGTCTTTTGCTGATCGTAGCATCTGTTGTATTTTTCGGGTGGGTCTGAATACTGCTTGAAGGTTATGCTTTTTCATAAGCTTTCCCATCTGATCAGTAATTCCTTTGATATATGGCAAAAACACTTTTCCTGTAGGAGACTGTTTTTCCTTGGTTGTTTGATTCATCCTGGGTTTGATTGCTCTTCGGATTTCATTTCTGGAGTAGCCATTTGCCTGAAAGAGCCCATATTCCCAGAGCCCGTATTCCCAGGGAGTCTTTTGCAGGCTCTCCCCTACAGCCATCACCCAAGTTTGGACAAGATTGCAAAAGGGATCTTGGAGTTATACCCTCTCCAATCCAAGGCCCCCAGGAAACTCCCACAAAAATCCAAGCTCAATTATACTCTGTCTCTCTCCCCAAAGTCTAGCAAGTGGCAAGCAAGAGCTCTGTCCCACTCCACTGCTCGCTGAAAGTAAAACCCAGCCTGGGAGCCCATGGCTATTTATAAGCACAGGTCCCATTGAGCAACACAGGAGGTCTGTGTTTGGCCGTCAGAGCTGCCTATCAGGGTTTGCAGGGATGAGATTGGAGTGCCCGTGGCTACAGGACACCCCCTTCCCCCTCCCTCCCCTGGGTGTCTTCTCCCAACTTGTAACCGCTTTGCAGCTCCGTGGTTGGAAGGAAGACCTGCCGATCAAAGTAAGCTGGGCTTCCATTCAGGTTTCCAGGGCGACAGAAGGAGCACAGACAGAGTTCAGGCATTCCCCTGGCTCCGTTGCCAGGGGAATTGATTGCTGGTGCCTGACTGTCTTGCTTCCCAAACTGCGGCCGAACGCACTGAACCAGGCTTTTGCAGACTGCTGGTTCATTAGCCGTGGCTAATCACGAACCACCGGATCGCGATCGCCATTTTCGTGGGTTTTTGAAGTTTGTAATGCGGTTCGTGCCCATCTCTACTCATAACACATGACAGATATGCTGGAACATTTAACCCATGGCAGATATGCTCGAGGGTTATCTGACAAATATGAACCTTTAAAAAAAACCCCTTTATTATTTTTTTAAAAGTAACAGCAAAACAATCAAGTGTGTTGACCTCACTAGGCAAAACAATCTGCCCCAGCCCTGTGTAATAATTTGCCTACAATTCCACCCCTACCTTCATTTTAATAATGAAGAACAGAAACTAATAGTTTGATAAGCAGCATTATTGACTCAAAGCATAACAACAATTGCCAGCAGCTGCTATTCATGCACATAGAAACAGATAGTACTTATCAAAATTAATCTAAAATTACTTCTTTTTAAAGAGTTCTCTAGAGTTCTGAATTTCCTTTCCCTCAAAATATGAGTATGCTTTTCATGATAAAGAAAAACTACAAGGTCTAGTGGAAACAGTAACCATAAATATTTTAAAAGTTAGGTTGAGTGGTGAAATAAAAAAACTGATAGTGCTGAGCCAAACTAGGGGGGCAACAGTTATGAACATCTTCACATCTCAAAATCTGCCCTCCTGTTTTCACTGTTTCTCTGACAATCCATTTGAAAAATACACTTAATGTTTACAGAGGATTTTTGTGTGTGTCCACACATAGCCTCTTCAATTCAGACATTTCTGCATACCGGTGCAAAGCAATAGGACTGGAAAATGAGGGTCATGGGCAATATGGCTTCATTACTGTCATCACATAACTGTGAAAACTTCTGTGTTGAAAATTAAACATATGAGAAATTAGCAGAGCACTAATTTGTCCTACTAATGAAAACACCATGGGTGTCAGCTGATTATGAAATTAGTTTCCTTAATAGTTTTCCGTTCCTTTCCTTCCCTTTGTTAAAGGGGTTAAGTCATCAGTGCTTTTTTCAATTAATTTTAGATGTTAGAGACAATTGTACAAATTTCCACTCTGAAATTTGTAGACAGAACTGCACTCACATTCAAATAAATAAATCCCATCAGGCATGCATGACAGTAAGAGCCTTAAACATCCATGTAAAAGCTGTCAACACCATAGATAAGAATTCTGGGCATCTCAAATGAAAGAAAACTTTCTCTGCCATGTGACTATGCAATAAAGTTTTACATCTCCTATTAAGCCATTTCTAAATTAAGAAACAGGCTGACCTAAGTTAGCTTCCAATGACAATGATTTATGGAGCTAATCAAGGCATGACTATAGATTCTATTTGTGGCTTTGAACTCTGTCTGTGTCCAGACAGCAGCTTCCCACAGTGATAGCAGCAATATTTAATAAGCATTTTATGTACTACATTTATTTTCTACAATTCTTCCAAGGAACTCAAGATTTCCTATTTTCCTCCAAATAGGAAGCATCCATCTATGTCATTTTTATCCTGCCCTTTCTCCAAGAAACAGATTGACCATGTAATCTGCCATAAAGCGTTCCTGATGGGTGCTGCCCTGGAGGCCCCTTGTTGGCTGAGAACAAGCAGAGCTAAGCCCCAGTAGCTCTGTCAGTGCTGTAGGAGTTCCTTGGTTCAGGCCCTTATGCAGTGATCAGTGTCAGCTCACCAGTTACTTCCTCACCACCACCAAAAGCAATGGGTGAACCAATGCAAATTATTGGTACTGGTGACCAAGTCTAAGCCGAGCGGCCTCTGCAGTACCGGCTTAAAGTACCACAGCAGCTGCTAAGCTTGGCTTCTTTCTGGGCCATTTAAACTTCTTAGCTGCTACTGCTCAAGTCAGCAGACACACCTGTGAAGGAGGTTACGCTGAAAGAGTGTGACAAGCCTAAGAGCATCCAGTTATCTTCATGGCTGGGTAAGGGTTTTCCCAGTCCTATCCTGATACTCTAACCTATGGGTCCTTAACCTTGTGGAGCCAGTGGGCACTTCTGAAATTTTCCTAATGGGCCCTATCACTAAACAGCTGCCATGGGACGCAGGACCAACCCCAAACTGGCTGCCATGAAGGCAGTTACAAAGTGTTGAATGGTTTCATGCCAAACATCCTCCTATGATGGGCAGAGATATTTCCAAACAGGCTCTCTTGTAGACCCAAAGGGATGCCTCCTAGGGTCTTCTGAAGCATCTCCTGCTCCACTGAGTTGGAGAGAAAATGAGATGAGCTCTTTGCTTTGAGGAATAAATATTGAGGGGGAGGGGAGCAAGCAGATGCAACATTAGGTATCATTGCTCTAACCAATACACTATGCTGAAATACACCAAAATAGGGGGGAGCTCCTCACAGTAGAGTTAGTCACTAGTGTGGTGGTTAGGCCAGCCAACATCATGTTGGTATCTAAAAACACAACATCCATGGTATCCCCTCCTCCACTAACTAATTAAGAGGGATTTAATTCCTGTGCTTCTCTCAGTCCTCCTCCACTTCTGCTGAAGCTAGGGGGGAACATCAGGTCCTCCACCTTTCCTCCTCCACCATCATGCCACTCTTCCTGCCTCTTCCCAGCTTAAACCACTTCATTAGGCAGCAAGGGGACTGGTTATGCTGAGGATGTTTATGTATATTTGTGCAAATATAATTGCAATGTGTAAATGCAATCTGTACTAATGTTCACTGGACATTTTTCCTACTTTTACTATCTGTTTAAACACCAGTAGCATAGACATTCTGTGACACATACTGTCATGCTATCTAAATATATTACCTCAAAATTACACACACTAAAATGAATGGTCGCAGTATTTTGTGTGATCAGTCCTATTTATGATTCTCTAGATGCACTTTCAAAATATGTCATATAAGTCAGTATGCCATAAACACACACACATACTCACTCACTCACTCATCCACCCACTCACTCAGTTCTGTTCAAACCTGCTACAATCCATTTACAGATAAATAAGGATGTTTATCAGGATTGCGAGATGCAATATAAATTAAGTGCTTTTAACAGTTTTCCAACAATAGTGCACAGCTGGGACATACTCCAACCTAAAGTTGGAGCACCACCATTTTGTGTGTGTGTGTAGCACACACCACTATTTTCTGTGTGCGTGTGTAGTTTTTAATGATTCTATAGAAAGCAGGAAGGAAGAAATATATAAGTTCAGTTTTGCTTATTCTTTCCCGTGATATGCTTTCTCCAAGTGTTGGGTAAGGAAGGGCCTGACTGTGTCCCTTCCATCTCTATTTAGTGCATCTATACCACCTGTGTGGCCACCTATGGAAGAAACATTTACTGGGGTCTACACATGTAAAATCCAAGGTACACCTGTTTCTAGATTGTAAATCTCAATTTTTATTGGGGATATTAATCACTCTTCAAGCCTATCCCATTTAATTTCTGTGTGCCTGCAATTACTATATTCAAAGATTAAAACCACCTATGGACTTCTGGTGCCTTGGAGGTGGAATATGCATGCTAGGTGGGCAACTGCAAACTCACCCTCTCCAAAGGAGAAAAAAAGGAGGAAGTATATGATAAAAGGTATATTTGATAAAAATTACAAGTAGGTCCCTTATTGGTTAAAAGCAGTTAAAGAGAGGTTCCAGTCTCAAAAGACTGCAGACCTCTGATTCAGATTTCTCCAGTGCAGCTTCTATTCCAGTAGCAGGACAACAGATGAAAATCTCAGAGACAAACAAAGCTGTAGGATATAGGTGTCCTGTAGCCATCAGCCACCAACTCAGTATAAATCGTTAGCCCCTCCTCTAAATGTATGGCGCCTGTGAAAATTTGTCATCTTAAATAATGTAGAATTTAATGAGCTTAATAAGTGAGTGAGCTTAGAATTGCAGCAATAATTACAACTAAAATGAATATGATTTAAATCTGTACTAAATTTAAATTTCAATGTTGTCTGTCCTAAATTCTCCCACTGATATCAATAGGACTTAAATGCACTTATATTTGGCTGAATCATGCCTCTAGTTATTTTTAGAGAGTTTCTACTTTAAATACATTTGGATGTAGGATCTAAAATAAAACATCAGACAGTGCCAAGTTCTAGTAATCTTTAACGTTTACATTTTCTAAACAGTTTCAGGTTGGTAGCCATGTTGGTCTGCAATAGACGAGCAAGATTTGAGTTTAGGAGCACCTTAAGTAGCTTTGACTCTTGTAAGATTATACCCTGGAAACCTTATTAGTCTTTAAGGTGCTCCTGGACTCATTTCTTGATTTTCTTTCACAACACAGGCCATACATATGTCTGATGGAAATAGGGATTGTGCTTAAGATTTTATAGAAATAAAAAAACACAAAAGAGCCACCTCACACATTACAAAAAAAATAATAAATGGCCATACAAGTTTCTGCTGCAGGTTGGCTGTATTTTTTCTGTAACTTGTGAAAGGTATCCACCATCAGAAAATACACAGTAAAAATGCCCTTAGGAGTTCGCATTAGCAGGAATTCCCTTAATATACGGTTGTTGCATCTTCAAACATGCTAATAATCTCCAAATGCTATAGAAAGCTATAGAAAACCTGCCAATACAAGAACTAATTTTTTGCTGTAATATATAATGTGACTTTAACCACATAAGGTATGAAAGCAATCCTAAACCAATCTACTCCAATTTTATTCAATGGGGTTTTAAATTGCTATGGATAAACAGTAATTTGTACCCTAGTGAATACTAGTGAAATATTTCACTAGATTGGGGTCCCCAACCTTTTTGAGCTTGCAGGCACATTTCGAGCTCTGATACAGTGTGGTGGGCGCAACAACAAAATGGCTGCTGCAAAATTTCTGCCGCAGGAGGCAGATCCAGCCACAAAATGACGGTTGCAGCTTACATTCAGTCACATAAAGAAGATCCTTGTGCTGTGGAAACAGCGTCTTCCAAAGCAGTGTTTTTAAAAATCCGCATAGCCAATCAAATCTCCAATAGTCAATCAGAAGCCATGCTTGTATGGTTTCCAAAAGTATGGTTTCCTTTCTCTGAATACCTCGAAAATAATAGCTCCTTACCTGGTCTTAAACTCTTTCATACATATGCAAATATATAAGTAATCTGTTAATTTAATATGTTAGAATTTACAAGTACTTTCTCCTTATGTTTGTTCAGATATATGCTCAGATATAACCCTCTAAACTGCTTTAATATGCATTCAATTGTTACTTACTATGACATGTTATGTGTTTATTAATTTTGATGTATGTATTTATTAATGGATTTTAGTATTAACTTCTTGTATGACTGCAAATTCATGATTGTATATAGTTTAATAGTTTATTGTTATTTTAAAAAATAATAAAAAAGAAGACATGCTTGGCAAAAGCCCCACGTGGCCATACCCACTTTCTAAAAATGCTGGGCGGGCACCAGGTAAGCTGTTGGCAGGTGCAATGGCGCCTAGAGGCACCACGCTAGGGATCCTGCATTCAATCAAATCTGAAAAAGACCAGCAACGTTTTTTGTTTCGAAAGGTTCTCCCAGCAGAGTATTTTTATAAAGAAAGAGACACAACATTTTTAATTACTCAAGGCCACATAGAGAGCAATATCTTAATGAAGGCAGATACCTTTAGGATTTGTTGAAAACTGCACCTGCCCTAACATTTTCCTGTATTCATAAACTACTTTTGTATTCTAATTGCTCCCCAAAGCTCTGCCACAAACCATGAATACCTCAAAACTGCTATGTAGACAAACGTTACTGTTTGCAGTTGTCCAGCATGAATGCTGCCTTTCTGTTGAATTATCCTGTTTTCCTTGTACACAGTTCCCAATTAAAAGCAGTGTGTCCCAGAAGACCTTTGGAAGAGAGTTTACATTAACAAACAATTTAAGTGTACATAAAGTAACCTGACCCCTAGAGTATGTTCAGTGTAGAGTATGTAATTAGCCGAAAGGTGCCATTTCTGCTGTTAGCAAGGATGCTTAGGCTTAATAAAAATTAAACACCTGTGTGGGCAAGACAGCTCCAGGCAACACACATATATTAATAAAATTACCATTGTCTGTTGCTTTACATTACAAAAACTGGGACACAACTTGAAACTAGAAGGTTGCTGTGTTGGCAATAAAACTACTTCCAGAAGAGCAACAGTGTTACCGTCTTTTAGCAAAAAACCACAGAGCACCGCAGCACCTTAAAGGCTAATAAATTTATTTTGGCATCAGCTTTCAAAGGCAAGGCCCCATTTCATCGAATGAACAGACTGGACAGGAGAGTGAAGATTTTGGCTAGATAGACCCACATGCCACTAGAAGAGGGAAATCTAGTTTTCAAAACAAGATGAAAAGAGAAACACATTGGGGTAGATTAGCCATCCCCCAAAGAGCCTTCCTTCAACTTACGTGGCCCTTCTACCAAAGGAAGAACCTGTACCGCAATCCCAAGCCAAATCAGGCCCCTGCAGACTCTTAAAACAATGGTCCCTGCAGCTCCTTTGTGTCTGTGTGGAAAGCTTGGGACCAAGGCACCTGGACCTGATTCACATGCCAGACATATATTATGCTTCCAAAAGTCTTCCTTCCATTGCATTCAGAAATGAGGTTATTAAAGTGAACCTAATGATATTTTTAAAAGTTTGTTTCTTTTCAGAGGATTATTGACTGATGAAAGTCCCTTCTAATTAGCCTCCTTCCTTTTTTTCAAAGGTCACCTCAGTTCCAATTTCAGTCCTGCCGTTACCACATCCTCACTGAAGACAACAGAGGGGGGACCTAAGGAAAGTTAACTATTGTTTCTATTAGTCCAAACTTATTGGCTCAGATCCCTTCATATAATATGCAGTTAGTGCAAGGTTAACCCATACCTTTCTCAGAAGAAAGCAGATTCGTTCAATATTTCTCAATCGCTCTCTCTGTCAAAGAAAAAAAAGAGGGCAGGATGGGGAGAAGGTATGGAATATTAGAGACTCTTGTAAATGAAGGAAAACACTTCACAAATGTAATGACTCCAATGTAGATGGCCTTCAACTGATTCTGGTTGAATACCACATTTGTATTCACAAATTCAGAAGTTAGCCACCACTGGTCCCTAAGCACAGAACTTTCATTAAAGTTACGCTAAGCATTTCTACAGTGCTTTGAAAAAATGACAGACACATATTGTCATGTTAATCCTTGCAACAGTCCTCTAAGGCAGATCCAATCTCCATTTTCATAGTGTAGATGGGAGACTGAGACTAAGAATCTCTCAACATAAGACATTTGATACATGTTCACATGTCAGAAGACACAATGTTGGCTGGGAAGGGTAGTTTTTAAAGACACAACCAATGGAGATCACTCCGGAGGGGATGGATTCTTTCACAGCACTCTGCCACCTCTGGTATCTCCCCTTCCAGAGCCTTTGCCCTGTCGAGGCTTGGTTAATTCAAAGTTTTAAGCAGCACGGGTGGAAGGGTAAAAGCTCTGGAAGGGGAGACAGTTCAGCACGCCAGAGGTGGTGTAGGGCTGTGAGAGAATCCGTCCCCTCCAGAGCAATCTTCACTGGCTCTGTCTTTCAAAACTATGCTTCCCGGCTAACATTGCCTCTCCCAACACTTGACAAACATGCACCCAGGCATCTCATGCAGAGAGAATATAAGAGAGCAGCTTGTTTAAGGCCAGAGTGTGTGTTTGGTCTAGATGAGTCTACGCTATATCAGTTCCCAAAGCTGATACTCAATCTCATTTCTACTGTGGTGCACAAGAGATCAGAAAACCATTTTTTTAGAATTAGCATCTGACTCTAAGCATTGCATCTGAAGTAACTTGGGAAGGGTTCCAAGTCCCCTGATGGGAGCAGGGGAGCCTCTGCCCCCCACTACCTCTTACCTGGCCAGCAAGGGGGGAAGGTGCAGTGAATGGGCCTGGGAGCATACTCCTGCATACATCAGAGCCTTCATTGTTGCACCGGGAATTGCATACTCCTGAGCATGTCCCCCCCGCAAGACACCCCCCCCATCCCCTGGTTTGGACTCCAGGGGAACTTGCAACCCTAAACTTGGGCCTACTTTTGATGGGGATAAAGCATTTGCAATGACCTTTTGCATTGATTCTAAGTTTCGCTGAGGTACAATGAGCATCAGGCAGTCCCACTCATAGTTTTGTATGACTAGAGATAGAACCATTGTCTTCAGTCTTTAAAAATTCATTATGCTCCATTCTGTGCATGGAACTTTCCCCAACACTAAAATGAGTGGAGAAGCACTTTGGTCAGAATTGTTCAGGAGGGCATTTCTATAAAGGGAATACAGATGTTGTACAGAGTCCCCTAATGCAGTGCCCATTGGTGCCACGGTGCCTGCAGAGTTCTTTAAAAAGAGAGCAGGGCCACTGAAAAGTAGAGCTTGTTACTGGCTGCCTTTATTCAAATGAAAGTTTTCTGTGGCTGCAATAACAGCTGCAGCCACGGGAGGATCAAGAAGACTAATAAGCTTTCCTTAGTCAATTTGTGGTTCTATTCCCTCTTCAGGCTTTCCTCTTTATTCCCACTTTTTTCTTTCTCTCCACCTCCCCTCTCAAGCTTTCCTTCTTTTTTTTAAATATCCCTTTCTCTTCTTTGAGAAACAAGATTTTATCATTTTTACAGGAAAAAATGTTTTTAAAAGCAGTCCCCCCCCCAAAATAAGAGGCTTATTAATATGGGAAGCCAGAAAAAAAATTCAATGACATGTCACCAAAAACATTTGCCAGTCAGAGTAAAGACAATTCTGATCATGATAGACCAATAGTTTAAGACTGCTTCATTGTGTTCATTGTGGAATAAAACGAGGCAGAGGTGGTGAGAATGAAGGACTGGAGTTTGTGACCTGACCAACTGGTGCCATAAGCGTCTTTTGCAAAGCAAAGATGGAGCTTTATTCTGAGTCCAGGGAGTTGAGCATAAGGAGAGACAAGTGTCAGAAGTAGAAGCACTAGCCCATCTTTCTCCAGGCTTGCTGTCCCTCACAGTAGCTGGACCATGCTTCCAACCAAAGTACAGGTGATAATCTTAACAGGCCAATGGCTAGACTCTGAATAAAGCAGCTTCATGTGTTCAGTGTGGTTGCCATGTGATTCTTTTACAAGTACTGAGGGAGATGCATTTGGCTCCACTTCCCATGGCAGCCATTGTTAGTTGACTCTGCCTCCTGTGGCAACCATTTTGGCGTGGTGCTCATCACCCCATCTCAAAATTACAAAGGTGCCCACAGGAACAAAAAATGTTGGGAACCCCGACGTAGTATAATAGAGAGGAGGATGCTTTTATAAAGGGAAATTATAGTCTATTCCAAGGTTTATTGTATTGTTACTGTACTATTTCTGCTTTTCCTTTATTTATTTTATGTGTTTCTTTTGACATATCTTGTAAGATACTTTTTTAGCATTTTTTCTAATTGTTGTCATCAGTCTTATTGCATTGTTTGTTGGATGTCTCATGTGATTTAATTGCATTGCAGCTATATTGGCTATTATGAATCTGGTGCACAATACAATAAACACACACAGGCTCTTGGATGAAAATAGCCCACAACTTCATTAATTACAGCTATTACAGCATTGGCACTGAACAGGGCACAGATCCCCAGCATCAAATGACCCACCTGCCATTCGAAGACATGCCTTCCCCAGCCCACCTGCTGAGCACTATGAGATACCAAGACATAAATAAAGGAAGTCAAATCAGTATATATTGGAACAAAGATCTCTTCTATAAATCCAGAGTTCACAACCACTGTAAACAAATCAAAAAGGAAAACTCTTGAATAAGAAGGCGTCCAGCTGTCATGTCTGTCCCCCACAGCCATTCCATTGCTCTCTGTACTGAGCCATTGCTCTGTGTCTTGACCAACGTGCATCTGTTTAACTTTTGCTTCTACAGCTTCCGTTTCTTCAGGGCCTGGGAATGCAGCTGGCTTATCTTGAGTTGGAGGCTTACCACTCTGGCCTTGAGATGGCTACACTATTATTGTTCACATTGCTGTTGATACTATACTCTGTGATACTATACGCTAGATGGGAGGGGGAGCAGGGAGTTGGTATTTAGAATCTGTACTGTATTCAAGTTCCTATTCGTAACAAAGGACCTGTGTACAGCCAGAGGCCTTTCTATTGCTTCTGATTATCCTATGGACATATATATGGCAAAGCCTAAATTTCTGAATAAAACCATTTACTCAAGAGCTTGGATTTCTTGCTGCAATGGTCCAGGGTCTGGTGCACCATATCCTGTCATCCATAGTCTGACACCAGCAAATATACAAGTAAGGCAATTATCTAGGTGCAGCAAAAGTACATCCCACAAGACGTCCCACAAGTAAGCTTCCAAAAGAAGTTACATGGTCAGTGTTAGAAAAGTCTAAGTATATTCATGTATATCTCTGTGTTTAATTACAGGTGGAGCCAGTGAAGGCAGGGCACCAACTACAGACCCGCGTTGCCTGACATACAGTGGCGGCTTGAGTCCGAGGTTTCGTAGCAGCCACCTCTTCAGGGGCAAGAAACTTGCACCATGTAAAAATCAAGCAGTTAACAATTTACAGTTTACAGCACCGTACAATCACCTTGTGTGAGGATGCCGGATGTGATTGATTTGACTGTGAGTCACTTGACTAGACTGACTTCCTTTATTTATGTCTTGATTTTTTGTATTCATCTTACTTGTGTGGTTTCACTCTTATTTTGTAAACTTTGAGTAGGCACCTCTAATTTTTGTATTGAGCACTATGAGGTGGCAGAAGGTACAGCATCCATCCAGGCGTGACCTCGGTGCTCCATGCCACCCAGGGTGAAGTCTGCAATGGCCCAATCTGGTATGTACCTTCAACTTCTGCCAGATCCCTTAAAGGATCCTGAAAAGGGGAGTGAGTTGCGTACTCAGCATGACTCACTCCCGGGGATCCAGTCCAATGCCCTAAAACCACCACCAGAAACAGACGTGCCGTCCATCTCCTACCAATGCTCCAATGGCTGCAGCCCCTAGTTGGAGCCACCCCCCTCCACTCAGGAGATTCCTGCCCCATGCCCAAAGGACCAACAGCCAATCTGGGCTCCATGGGGAAAAATTCCTTCCTGGCTCCTGCCACTTCATTGCATTGTCCTCCACTGTGTAATTTGCCTTGAGTTTTAGTGAGAAATGTGGGCAAACAAAAATATAAATTCTGAGTTCTGTGACATATATATATTAAGCAGATTTGCATGATCATCTCTGACTTTGCATAGTATATCCTACTTTTAAAATGAAAGATATGATATTCACTAAAGTGACTTCTGTGCCCCAGTACCAAGCTCTGCAGCTTTTCTGTATTCCCAAGGCAGTACAGAGTTCTGATCATTCAACAGATAAACACTAGTGCCTTTATTCAAAGAATGAAACTCAACATTATTTTTATATAAAGTTATACTGGAATCTGTATCTCTTGAGCTTTGGCTTGAAGCACAACCCATTCATATTAGAACTTCAAACTTAAAACTTTAAAGCAAGTACTGCTTTCTCTTATGACACTGTAAATATGTAGACATATATTTGAAGTCAATGGAATTATTCTTATTATATTTTATTTTTAGTCAGCCTGGAAGTGTCTGGTGTGTAGGAAGAAACCTCCACAACCAAGTGGAAGAGGGGCCCCTCTCTCTTATCTGCTGTCACTCTGAGGAGGCAGCAGTGGCTGGGCTGTCTGGATCAGGCACTCAGCTGGTTCATCCTATGTGAAAACTTGGACTTTCCTACCAAGTGTTAGAAAGCCCCTTCCAGTGCTCCAGTTTAGCTCAAACACCAGCTACATTTAGCAGACATTGTCACTTGCCTTGTATGATTTTACTTCACTCATTTCATTACTCAGGTTGCTCCATTGGTTTTCAGAAATGTTGGGTCCCCTTCCTCCTTCAAGTTCCATTTAGATAAATGTGGATGTGGCACCTTTAGCCATGTAATATATCAGCTACTACATCAGAGCTGAATTCTTTCACTTTAGAAGCAAGTTTAATTTGATTTGCTACAATGGCCAACTCCCTCTTATACCAAGAGCTCTATCTGCTTCTCTAGGCCAGATGGTTATATGAATGCCTAGCTGTTAAGAGCACCACTCTTGAGTAGTCAGCAGGCACAGTAATGCAGATAACTTTTTTGTTACAAAACTTGAAATGTTTAAAGAGGAAAAATTACTCCTTAAGACTTTAGGCTGGGTAGTCTGTGTTCCTATCTGGCAACAGCAAAGTAGTTATTAAATGATCAGGATCAAACAAGACAAAACCTATAAATCAGTCCCTGAGTCACACATTATTGCAAAGCAGTCACATAGAAAATTGCTTACTTTGAGTCACCTGTAGGCTGTTTAACACAACTATTTTTCCATGACAAAATTATTTTTGAGCAGATGGTCTATGAAACCTATACTTACAAATGGGTTGCTCACAGTTATCCACACTGGGTTACATTCTCTCCCGCACATATATACGCAATGGGGAGGGGTTATAACATAATTGTAGAACAGGTTCCAGATTCAGTCCTTGTGATCTTCAGTTAAAAGTTATCTGGTACCATGGTGGAGGGACCTGTGAATCAGACCTTGGTTTCTGATTTTCCGTTCCATCATTTCTGAATCAGAAATAATAGTATCAAAATGAACACAATTTCTTCACATTAAAATTAGCTTTCATATCAGTTTTTGGTAATTCTAAATCCTGATTCAAAAATCATATTTTCTATTAACATTTTAGTGCTTTTATCAAAATATAGTTATTGCAAAATATCAGAATAGAACATACCGCATGTGCTGGGTTACATTGGTCTATGGGACTCTTGAAGTCTGTCTTTAACTCATCAAATGCAATTATCTGCAAGAGAAATTTTTTTCAAACATTGCAATTACATCAGTAGGACTTGCAAATTTACGTTGTTCAACCAGAATCAGTAACAAAATGTATTCTTTCTTACTTTGAAGGAACCTCATTCCAATTTTATTTTAATAGATTTAATGTAGATTAATTCCAGCATAGATGAGGTCTTAGCAAACTAATTTCAGTAATAAGAAATTCAGTATTTAGAAATGTAATAATGACTGGTTGTCTCAAAGTCTATATTTTAGGACCAACACCGAAGAAACCTTCTTCAACTACTAGTACTTGTATCTTATAGATCATTCTAGAAGAGCACCCTCATTACAGAGCACAAAGACTATAGACATGAAGGACAGCTCTACACTATGAATTTTTTCCACAGCTGAAGATTTTCTGTTCCACATTGGCTGCAAACAATATTGAAAGGAGCAGGATTATACATGTGTATCAAGTGGGACAAAGCACTTAATACACACATATAATCCCCATAAAAATTCACACACCTCCAGGCATATTCCTCCCCTCCAAAGTGTCCTATTCAGCAATGTTCCTAATTCTCTCCTCAGTTTTCCTTTTGTAACTTTGTGTTCAGCCTAATTTGTAACTTCCTCTTTTCTAACAAACAGTTGATTGACTTAGGAAGTTTATGACTCAATGCTTAATGGTTTCTGTACACTTTGGGAGATGGAGGCTTAAATACTGCTTTTTACTTTGAAACCAGCCAAAGTCATAGCTCATTTTAAAAAATTTATTGTAAATGATCATAATACTACACTCACAAAATAATGATAACAAAAAATGAGCAGCAGCAGCTTTGATTGAGTAAAAGGTGCAAAACAGAATTTAAACACCACCTACCCTGGGAAACAAGGCTGATAATTTACAATTGATTCATGAACACTAGAAAAAACAGAAAGTAATTAAGCTAGGAGAAGTGACAAATTTTCAAAGGGACAGTAGCCCTGGGAAACTTCAATAGCACTTAAACTGTCTAAATGGGACAGTTTGACGCTATACCTGCATCTTAAGTTTTATTTTTTTAATCACAACAAATGGGATCAGAAAAGGATGGAAAAAACAGCACAGAAAACACTGGAATGCAACAGGCTGACTTTGATATCATCCGGATTTTTTCGTATAAAAACTGAGCGAACTGAAGAAGCGATTGTAGACTATCGGCTAGCGTAGACTCAGTCTGTGTTACTGCATCATAAATGCTTGCAGACATTTAAAAAACAATGTTCAGTATTTTTCTGTGTATTTTTGTGCATGAAAATGGAAGATTTATATTCACTTACCGTGAAGCTTCCTTTCTCGGTGGTCTCGGAGTGGGGCAGTCGTCACTAATGGGTAGCTCCTCCTCCTTCTCTTTCGCAGGGCCAGCAAACTTGCGATCCTTCGGGGGAGGGGCTCCCAGGCTTCCTCAGTTCCTTTCCAAGCCCTCTTTGGTCCCCAAAGCAGATTCAATCCAGGTCTTCCCTGTCCTGCAACTTATATAACTAAAAAACAGCAAGAGTCCAACTCGGCCAAACCAATCGGCCACTAACCAAGGTGGAACTATTTACAACTGTAGTCCCCTGACCTTAATGTTCCTTCTTTCCCTCTTGCTCGTTCTTCATTCCATTTCCCCTTCTATTAATATTAATATTTATTTATTTTGTGGGTGGGTTCCCGACTGCCCCACTCCGAGACCATCGAGAAAGGAAGCTTCACGGTAAGTGAATATAAATCTTCCATTCTCCTGTGGTCTGGAGTGGGGCAGTCGTCACTAATGGGATATATGCTAGCAGTTTACCCAAGGGGAGGGGCATTCGGTTAGGCCAGGACGTGCTGTAGCACCTTTCTGCCAAACGCCGCCTCTGCTGAAGCCAGCTGATCAACCCTATAGTGTTTGGTGAACGTGTGTACTGACTTCCATGTTGCTGCCTTACACATCCTGTCTAAAGAGGGGAAGGCCCTATAGGCCGCTGATGTTGCCGCCCCTCTAAGGGAGTGGGCCTTGATCCCCTCAGGTGGGGCAAGGTTCCGAGATTTATAGGCTAACACAATGCATTCCCTTATCCATCTATTCAGTGTTGATAGTGAAACCTTCTTGCCCATGGAGCTGCTTTTGAAGGAGATGAACATATGCTCTCCCTCTCAAATCGATTTGGTCCTGTCTAAATAGAAGCTTAGGGCTCTCTTCACATCTAATTTGTGCCATTCCCTTTCTCTATCATTCTTGGGGTTGGCACAGAATGAGGGCAGAACAATATCTTCCCCCCTGTGGAAGGATGAATTAACTTTAGGAATGAAGGTCGGATCCGTCCTCAAGACTACCTTATCCTGGTGAAAAATACATAACTCCCTATTTACTGATAGGGCCCCTATCTCAGATACCCTCCTGGCTGAGGTCAGGCCCACTAGGAAGATTGTTTTAAAGGTCAATATCTTTAAGGAACAGGTCGCCATCGGTTCGAAAGGTTCTTTAGTGAGTGCCTTCAGTACCACGTTGAGGTTCCAAGTTGGAAAGCGGTGAACCTGAGGTGGGTTCAGCAGCATGGTTCCCCTCAGGAACCTCTTGACGTGAGGATGCGAAGTCAGAGACATCCCAGTCTTAGATCCTTTAATCGCTGAAAGTGCCGCCACTTGCCATTTAAGGGTGCTGGTGCTCAGGCCCTTTTCCAATCCATCTTGCAGGAAGGAGAGAATCTGCTTCACTGATGTTGACATGGGATCTCTACCCCTTTGGGTGCACCAGTCTGTGAACGATTTCCATGTCTTACTGTAGCTTTTATTGGTGGAACTCTTCCGTGAAGCCAGCATTGTGGCGATTACTGTTTCCGGGTATCCTAGTTCCCTGAGCTGTCGATGTTCAACCGCCAAGCTGTCAGCTTTAGGGACGATGGGTTCGGATGTCTGATCTCCCCTTGTGTCAGTAGATCCTCCCTGGATGGCAAGGTCCATGGTTCCGCACAAGACATCCTCATGAGGTCCTGGAACCACGGTCTCCTCGGCCAGAACGGTGTGACCAGGATAATGTTCGCCCTCTGTTCCAGAATTTTCTGAAGCACCTTGGGTATAATTTTGGTTGGAGGAAAAGCGTAGAGAAGTGTTCGAGGCCAATCCCGACTCAGCGCATCCACTCCCCTCGCCTCCGGTTCCCTGAACCTGGAGAAGAAGTGCGGAACCTTTCTGTTGGCGAGGGTAGCGAATAGGTCCACCTCTGGAGTGCCGAACCTTTGACATAGCGACAAGAACACCTGGCTGTTCAGTATCCATTCTGACTGGTCCACTTTGTTTCTGCTTAGCCAGTCCGCCACCGAGTTCTGTTGACCCGCTATGTGGCTTGCCTTTATCGATTTGATGTTCTTCTCTGCCCAGAGGAAGATCTCGTCCGCTACTTCCCCCAGGCGCTTGGATCTGGTGCCTCCTTGTCTGTTGATGTAGGCCTTTGCTGTCATATTGTCCGTGTTTACCATGACGTGCCCATTCCGTATGATGTCTGCGAACTCCAGTAGCCCGTTTCTTATGGCCTTGAGTTCTAGGAGGTTTGTGCTGGCCTCTCTCTCGCTTTGCATCCATTGCCCCTGGGCAATCCGGTCGCCGTTGTGGGCTCCCCATCCCTGTAGGCTGGCGTCCGTCGTGATTGTCATTCTGTTCGGTTCCCTGAGAGGGGAGCCTTTGGTGAATCTGTTCAGTGCCAGCCACCAATCCAGGTCCCTGGAAAGCGATTGGGGAACCCTCACTGTTATCTGCAACCGCTGGGCTATGGACCTCTGGTAGGGGCGTAGGAACTTCTGTAGTGGTCTGGTATGGAACCTGGCCCATTGCAGAGCATCCTGGCAGGACACCATCATGCCCATGCCATGCTGCAAGATCTCCACCGACTTCCGTGACTGGAGATCCCGTATCAGTGAGAGAATCTTTTGTCGCCTTTCGAAGGATACGAAGGTCTTGTCCAGAGCTGTGTCCACAATCATTCCCAAGTGGACAATTCTTTGCTTCGGTAAGAGCAAGCTCTTCTGTTGGTTTATGATAAATCCGTGTTCCTCCAGGCAACCGATCGTCGTTGCTACCGCCTCCTCCGCTGAATGGAGGGATGGGGCCTTTATTAAGATGTCGTCCAGGTACGGGGACAGGGCTACTCCTTGTACTCTGAGGAATGCCACTAGAGTGATCAGCACTTTGGTGAAGACTCTCGGCGATGATTTCAGGCCAAAGGGGAGGGCTCTGTATTGATAGTGCTCCCCGTCGTATGCAAAGCGTAGGTATTTCCTGTGACCTGTGCGAATGGGGATGTGTAAGTAGGCCTCTGATAGATCTATGGACGCGAGGAAGTCCCCATGTTGAATGGCTGAGGTGGTGGACTTCATCGTCTCCATCCTGAACTTCCTGGACTTGATGTGGAGGTTCAGCCATTTGAGATCTAAGATGGCCCTGATCTCCCCGTTCTTCTTCGGGACGGTGAAGAAGATTGAGTACACACCCTGTTTTCTGCAAAGTCTTGGCACCGGTTCTATTGCTCTGATCTGTAACAAGTGCTTGATGGCTCCTTTTATCTCCAGGTGTTTCCGTCGGAAAGGATTTCGAAACATCTGGGTGAAACGCCTGCGTGGCGCCTTCTCGAATTCCAAGGAATAGCCCCTGGATACTGTTTCCAGTACCCACTGATCTGACACAGTTTGTCTCCATCGGAGCGCAAAGGCTTGAAGGCGGCCTCCTACTGGTTCTGTTGTCTCTCTGTGCGGATAGTCATGCTTGGCTGGCTTTCTTCTGCCCTTTAGGTTGAAAGGATGATTTCCTGAAGGTGAAGGGTCTGCTGTCCGATCTATGCTTGGTTTGCCAGCGATTTTTAAATGGCCTGTCGGACTGCTGTCTGGCCGGTCTTTTGAGATCACGAAAGGACTGCCTTCCTTTGTACTTTGTATCTCTCTTTTTTGATGGGAGCACCTTTTTCTTTTCAGCGTTCTCCACCAGGAACCTGTCCAGCGCCTCTCCAAAAAGCTTGTCCCCGGAATATGGGATCGCTGCAACCTTACTGCGCGCCTGGGGGTCCACGTCCCAGTTCCTCAGCCACGTGTTCCTCCGAGCTGCCACGTTGAAGCCCATGGCCCTAGAGGACATTTAAAAGGAATCCAGGGTGGCATCCGCTGCAAAGGCTGCTGCCAACGCTATCTTCTTAACTTCATTCTTGATTTCTTTTGGAACTTCCCTACCAGCCGCCGCCAGGTCCGATGCCCATGTGTATGCCGCTCTAGCAAACAAGGAGCCAGTAGCTGAGGATTTCAGCGCCGCCGCCGAAGCTTCGAAGTTTCTGCATAGGGCCTGCTCAATTTTCTTGTCTGAGGGGTCCCTAGGCATGCCTTCTGAGTCCATAGGGAGGACTGATGTGGTTGCCAGGCTGGTGACTGGGTCATCCACCACCGGAAGCTTGATCTTTTTTGCATCATCAGGACTTAGTGAGTAGAACTTGTGAAAAACAGATTGGTAGAGTTTTGCTTTTGCAGGGTTATCCCACTCCATCCTTAGGGTGTCATGGAAGATAGCAGGCAAGGGAACCCCTGAGTGTTTGGGACCCATTTTGGGGAGTGCCCTCGCCAGGCCTTGCGGGTGGACAGGCTCTGTTTCTGCTTTCCCTGCCACTGGTGGTGAGATTTCCAGGGTTCTTAGCACTTTAGCAAGTAACTTGGAGTACATGTCCTGTGGAAAAAGCCTAGGTTGCGTTTGATTTAAGTCTGTCTCTTCTTCCTCTGACAACTCCCCTTCCTCGCTTCCTGATGAGTGAGGTGACTGTACAGAACTACCCTGAGACTCATCTGACTCACTGGAGTCCTCCACTAGCCATTCCCTTAATTTTCTCTTTTTTGTTTCAGTTTGGGAACTAGATTCCAGTTTCCTTTTCCCTTTAGAGGTGCTGGATTTCTGTTTGCATTTTCCCTGAGAGGCTGTCTTTAATTCCTTAACTGCATTATCAATGCCTCTTTTAATTTCTGTTTGAAGCCATGCTAAAATATTTGCTTTTGCCTCTGGACCTGCAAGGTCAGGGTCACCAATCCCTGCATTGCCCCCTTGGTTGGGGTGTTGCTGACTTGAGCTCTCCAGGGAGTCCATGCTATTAATGTCTGACTCCCCTGGTTGTTTGTCACTCGTGCCAGCCTGGGATGCCATTCCCGCCAAATTCTTGCAGCCTAAAGCGAAAGCAAGCGTGGGCGCAAATTAGTGTCTGGCCATAATTACATCCCCCCTCCGTACCCTGTGGTTGGAATACTCAGGGAGGCCAGAGTTATTTTCCCTTGCACAAAACTAGGTCCGTAATCAAAAGGCATGATCTGGGGCCCGCGCCGTTTACTAACGGCTTGCTCCGACCTTCTGTAACAAACTAGGGCTGCTTTAAGCCCCTGCCAATCCACCAGCCCTCCAATCCATTCCCCCCCCACTTCCCCGAGGCGCCAAAAACCTCTCCTCGGGGCCTTTTAAACTCACGATTCCTTTTGGCGCGTTTAGCAGAGTCCCCGCCGCTTTGGAGCCTCCGGGCTTCCTTTCGGCTGTGCTGCCGCGGCTCCGACTCCTGCCGCTTTCCCCTGGGTCTCTAAGCAGCAGCCGGGACCTAGCTGGCTAGGTTCGTTGGCTCTGCGCTCGCCTCTAGATGTTAAGTGTGGAGGGAGGGAGGGGGGGGTTGGAGGACTAAGCCTTCCTTTGCCCCCGGCGAGCCCGCGCCTGCAAAGTTGTTCTTCTGAGGATCGCTGCTCCGGAGAGCACAAAAACTTGCATCCGCCTGCTGAGCAGGGCCGGAAAAAACTGAGGAAGCCTGGGAGCCCCTCCCCCGAAGGATCGCAAGTTTGCCGGCCCTGCGAAAGAGAAGGAGGAGGAGCTACCCATTAGTGACGACTGCCCCACTCCAGACCACAGGAGAATTCTGATGCATTGATGAAACAGTGTTGCAAAGTAACATATAGAAAGCTGTAAATTTTGGGCCCTAATGCATATATTGAAATATTTTTGTTCATTCTAGCTTCCTAAAGATGTTTTTAGACCAAAATCTATACTTGTGCATACACTATTAAACACACTCTTCTTAATCTAATTGTACAAAACAAATAATGAGAACATCCAAACAGCTTCAGACAGAGCACCCAAAGGATGCACGTGAAGAGTCTTTTTCAATCATGCATACCAGGCCTACCAACCACACATATCAGGAGAGCATACTACTCATGATCCTTCAGATATGGACAGTCATCAAGTTGTGTGAACAGGGGCAACACATGTATTTATCATGCATATTCAACCTTGGTATATGTGAATATGAACTCTGATAAATTTAGTGGTCAATTTACACATACCAAAGCTATGCATATACAGTAAATATGTGCATTGTCTCTATTTACACAAGATAGCAACCACATGTACTAGGAGGCTCTACATGCAATTGGTAAGCTCCCATATGGACAACTGTAATGCTTAATCATATATTAATTCATAATTTTATGCAAATTTTCTTTATAATTTCTACTCCTATTCAGCTGTTTGAGGATTTCTCTGAGATGTGAAATAGTTTGCAGCCTTCTTTATTTTGCTTTCAGTTTAGGTCCATTCCTCTGTTTTACAATGTTGATTATATTATATATCTTTTCATAAAAACAGAAGTGGTTAAAATAACTTTTGTTCTTAAAATGGATCCTAAATACCTATTTATTAGCCAAAGAGGCTAATAACATGCATTACATTACATTACATGCATTTCTGCATTACATGTAATTAATTCCTCAAGTTTCACCTTGATTTATGAACATATTGACCATATTCTGAGGCGCTATATATCTCATCCAAACTTACTAGCTTCAAGTAAGGATTCTAGATTACGCATCCTCATGACACATAGTTCAAAAATTCTGCAATAGCATTGTCTGTTTCAACAGAGCAACAATTAAGATATTTATAGATGTACATGTTCTCCCAGACAAAGACAGCTCTGAATACAGAAAGTATTAGATAAGAATGAGGCTGGTTTTCATCCTATTTCTTTTCTTTTAGAAAAAATAAAAGAAGATGAATTTTGTTTGGATTTGTTTGAATAAATTGAGGAGCTATGTTTTAGGTGCTTGTGCTACTGGGATCTGCAACAAATGTCTTTGTCTTGGATGTTTCATTTTGTCATTAAACTCAATAGATTCTGAAAGTAAAATTGAAGGCTCGATCCCATGGAGGATTTTTATGGACTGAAGGGGTAAATATTTGCCAACTCCCCCCTCATACTGTTCCTAGGGATCCCATCATCCAGAAGCAGCATTTCCAAGAGCATTTTGGGCTGCAGCAGGAGGCAGAGGCAAGGAAATTGAACTCCACTGATGGCTGGAAATCCCTTCCATAGAATCTTCTGTGGAATCCAAACCATTTATTATGCCACAGTTGTCAGATTTTTTTGATGTGATTTCAGAAGAAGAAATTTAAAAGTGGGGAGGAATCTTACTACAATGAATAGCTTAGAATAGGGCTCTCTAACATGGCATCTGTGGGCTCCCTAGCACCCACTTCCATGCGTGCGTGTGCGTGCATTGGACTAGTTTGGTGTAGTTTGGTGTTGTGATTAAGAGCGCGGGACTCTAATCTGGAGAACCGGGTTTGATCCACCCCTCCACTTGAAGCCAGCTGGGTGACCTTGGGTCAGTCACAGCTTCTCGGAGCTCTCTAAGCCCCACCCACCTCACAGGGTGTTTGTTTGTTGTGGGGATAATAATGACATACTTTGTAAACCGCTCTCAGTGGGTGTTAAGTCATCCTGAAGGGCGGTATATTAATCTAATGTTATTATGTTGCTATTATTATTAGAGAAAATGGATGCGTTGGAGGCTAAACTCTGTAGCATTATACCCCAAGGAGGCCCTTCCCCTCTCCAAACCCCACACTTTCCAGGCTCCAACCACAAATCTCCAGGAATTTCCCAATCTAGAGTTGACAACCCTAACTCTTCCCTTGGTGTACTTTCCTCTTTGTATTTTAACCTTCCCCCCATCCCCAGTCATCTTCTTCTCTGTGTATATGTGTTTATCTTCCCCATACCCCTTCCTCTTGTGTGTGTGTATACCTAGCTCTGCCTCCTGTGGCAACCATTTTGTAGCAGTGTGTGCCTCCTTGCTTCAGAATTTAAAGTGGGTGCAAGCTTGGAAAGACTGAGGACTGCTTGCATAGAACATCTGAGCATTAACACCATATTCCCTTGGTTACCGGATGGTCTTTATAAATTGTAGACACGAAAAACAAACTTGGTAAAAAGAACAATGGTTTCACTATTAGTTCACAAAAGAGGTAGAACAAGTTGGGAGCGACTCCTCACCTCTAGAATGACTACAAAAGAGGACAGCTGGAAAAACAGATGTATTCCCTTTCAAAATAGATTAGCATTTATGTAGCCATGCTAGTTCCCTATCCAGCAGAGAATGTCCACAAGGGTGCCAATTACTGCTGAACAGCATGAAGAATCCCAGTCCATTTTGAATATTTTTGCAACTTGATGGCACTGTAATCCATCTGGTGTTCCATGATAAAAGATTTCAATTTGCACAACAAAGGTGAGAATCAGCACTGTGCAAAGACAAAGCTAATAATGGCAAACCGTTAAGTTAAGCACTGAATAACATGGTTAGCTTTCAATTTTTATAATCAAAAAACAGCATTTTCCATGTTAGGTTCCCCTATGCTCAGGATCCGATTCTTCCCCAAAATATTATTTACATGTTTGTATATGATTTCTCTTTAAAAGAAATTTTTTAAAAAAAATTCTGCTCCTTGGTATTAATGAATGAACATAACAGAATTCTAAATACATAATCAATACCAAAGATTCCCTATACCTGCAATATTTGGGTCTAGTAGCACCTTTAAAGCCAACTAGATTTCTAGGGTATAAGCTTTCAAGAATCAGAGCTCCCTTTGTCAGCAGACTCAGTACTCATTTTTCCCTATTACAAAAGTGTGACTCAATAGTTATGCTGAGACATAACGTGTAACCTTGGTTTATTTCAACTATTTGGGAAACCAGGAAACAACTCACAAACAATCATTTAAATTCTGGTATCATTTTCAAATGCTGGGTTCATTTCTATCATTCTGGCTAAGTATCTCTCTACCTGGGATCCTAACTAACCATAGTTAGTAGAGTTCAGACAATCACACTAACCATAGTTAACTTAATTAAACCATGGTTGCACATTATGTCTGAAATGAGCCAGCAGGTTAGGCCACAGACAGCAAGTTTGGTGTAGTGGTTAAGAGCGCAGGACTCTAATCTGGAGAACCGGGTTTGACTCCTCACTCCTCCACTTGAAGCCAGCTGGGTGACCTTGGGCTAGTCACGGCTCTCTGGAGCTCTCTCAGCCCCACCCACCTCACAGGATGTATTGTTGCGGGGATAATAGTAACATACTTTGTAAACTGCTTTGAGTGCACATTAAGTTGTCCTGAAGGGCAGTATATAAATCGAATGTTGTTGTTGTTGTTATTATATTCTTGCTGTTATCCGCCCTGAGCCTGCTTGCGGGGAGGGCAGAATATAAATATGATAAAATTAAAATTAAATTAAAAATTTTTAACCTGTGGATTTAAATCCAGAAGCTTCCCCAACTGTGGGGACATGGGCCCAGTAGTAATACAAGTAGGATCTTGAATGGCAAGACTGGGAAAAACCTCTTCCCCAAAGACCTCCATCAGTCAAAACACATGATACTGGACTAGACGAACCAGGGAAGAGCAGACTGTATATTTCAGGGAGCGGTTTCATTTTCCCCCCAAGAGTCTTGGGATCTGGCTAGGAATTCTATTCCCCTGGAAGGGGCAGGGGATCCCCTGATCTTGACCTCCACCCCGCTGCCATCTGGCAACTGGCCAGCAGGGGAGAAAGGTGTGGGAATGGGCCAGGAAACCCCTGGAGCATGCTCCTGTGGGCTCTGGAATGCTTCCACATCACACTGGGAATGATGTCATTCCCCAGGTCACACCAGGGGCTGATGTGGTAAAACTCCACCCCCGAATACTAGATTTTGAGAACAAAAGCAAAGTTCTACGGATGACTCTGTTTTACGTAAGGATTAAGGATAATTGACTACAGTTAATATCTCTGCACCTTTAAAGCTAGCAAGTGGGAGATGCAGCAGTCACACCGCCTTCTGCCTGATCCTTCCTCTGATTCTTTTATTAGTCACTTCTCTGAATGGAACAGGTTCATAGCTCGGGGGGGGGGTGTTGTTGGTCCCAGGTCTCCTGTTGGATAAACAGGTTGCAGCGATAGTCAGAGGTGGTAAGGCAAGAAAGGACGGCCTTCTTGGTCTCTGCACCAAAAGTTGGAACACCCTTCCCAGGGAGACATGTGTATCTCCCTCTGCTTATTGTTATGTTTGACATACCACTTTTAACTGTTATTGGCCCTCCTCCCTGGTTGTGGTGTTATGCATGTTTATATATATATATTAATGAATTATTTTACATGTACTTTGTGTTAAATTTTTTAATAATTATGTGTTTTGATGTCTGCCTTGGGGACCCTATTTAGCTGGGAAAGAGGAGCTGAAATTCTTTAAATAAATAAATAAAGGACCAAGTGAGAAATGGTCAGGAGAAAGCAGGGGTAGAATTTATTTAATTGATGCTTATTAATGGCAGAGAGGAGAATGGTGCTGCTTTGGGTCCCCGCAGGGAGAAAGGCAGGGTATAAATGAAGTAAGTAAGTCCATAATGAAGTAAGTAAGTCCATCCCAGATAGGAACCATCAAACCTCTCCCCACTGATTGTTCTACCTCGGGACAAACTATTAAGCCATTGTTTTTGAGAGCAAGATGTCAAGTTTGCCCGAGGGAACGTTTTGTCCTATAACTGGGCTCTCTAGTGATGTGCTCTGTGTGTGTGTTCTGGGACCCATCTACACACCCCCAAATTCGTTTAGGCCTTCTCTTCCCTCTTCTTCTCTCCATGAAATGCTGGTCATTTTGCTGCCTCTGTGAACCTTTTGCTCTTTGAGACTGGTAACTATTGCGCTCCCTGAAACTGCTTTCTCCCATTTTCCTCTCTGAGTTTCTTAGTTAGCCTTGTATGTGAGCGGTGTGTATTTGTGTTATTGCCCTTTTTATTTCTCTTTAATAAAAAATCTTTCCAGTTGAACATCTGCCTGACTTATTTGAGAGATCTTTAAGGGAATAATCCCCATAAACATTGGTGGAGATTCCTAGTTAACCCCTCTCACTTGCCTCCTTAATGATAATTCCCACAACCAATTAAGGAGACCTCCTGTTTGGGAAGCAGCAGCAGCTTCCTTCAACCTGAGACTCTCGCCTAAGTGGGGATATTTGACACAGCTGTCATCTCTCTCCTTGCATCAAAGTCTCATCACTTCAGAATTAACATGGAGCAGGTGTGATATTTAATCCTCTGACATAGTGAGAAGTGAGCAATCACACCCTAATGTTCCACTTATCATATCAAAAGTACATAGAGATTTACTTTCATGAATCATTTTACATAAGCAGCCAAATGGGTTTCTTTTCCTGCAATTTGTTCTTTTCTTAACATGAGGCTGAATAGTTACCGCTGGTTTCAGATGGAAGGAAAGGAGAAAAGTGAGCAGTTTTAAAAAAACTGAAGTAGAAAAGAAATCTAAACCTCTGATGAAGCACCTGTGCCAGCATGGAGTGATATACTAAATATCATGACATACAGATAAAGTCCTTGTGTTTAATTTATACAGCGAGAGAAACAGTCACATTATTAGATTGGATTATTGCTTGTATATATAGACAATAACACTGGGGGGGTCCCTCTATACAGCATCCTAAATCTCATTTGTATCCAACCAAAGTCATTTCATTCATGAAGCAACTATCCAGCTCTGTTGGCTGTAGTACAAAGAACACCTTTCTTCCTTTCTACCTTCAGATATCTAAAAAATCGCACAATGAAGAGTGGTAGAGGAATTAATGGCCACATGCCAGGATAACTGAACCCTCCCCCTCCCCAATAATAGCATCATACTTCTCACTTTTACTGAGCTGTGTTAGGATTTACTATATAACGTGCCCAGGCTTTGCCTACTGAATGTCAGATTTGCTTTACTCTGCATGAAAAGAATCCCCACATATGTATTCAGTTAATTTTTCAATTTTATGTTTGTCTCCAGAAAATGAGGATGCTGCAAATGAGACAATGATTTTTAAAAAGTATCTAATAATAGTCATATTATTGCTATATAATTGAACAACATTAATTCCTAGTAAAATTCTGTGGTGGGAAAAATTAGTCTCATAAACTTTCTCACGATTTTAGTTTGCTGCACATTTTGTTATAGAGCAAGATATGTATAGCTTCTAATGCACTCATCACAGCATCAGAGTCAAACTTTAACACTGATCTCTCTCTCCCTTTCTCTCTCTTTTTAATTAACTGGCTTCAAAACTCAGCAGTCTCTCCAATGTCAGATCCTTCCAATTAGTCAACTAGTCATGTTATCCTGTTCTTTAGTTTAGATTTTGGTTGTTTAACCGTACAATTCTGAACACAGCTACATCCCTCTATATCCACTTATTTCAACAGATTTAGGATTGCACTGTTGTTTCCTTGCTTTTCTCTTTATGAGCTTAACTACTTGTTTGATGCACTAAGTTGTAGTAGAAAACCACATCTGCATCTCTGTTAACTTTAAAGTGCTTTAGATCCTTTTAGAAAGTGAATGAATGCTAAAGCAAGTATAGAACATAAAGCAATATAATTTGAGGGTAATCTTTACAGTGTCAAATATAATTTCACTGGAAATGCAACCTTCTTGACTTCTTATAATTATAAATAACTTCTTTCACATTTGCAGCTGTTTTTCAGGATCATTCCAAATCTTTCAAAACAGATAAGGGAGCCTTCCTGATACCCCACAACTTATTATTCTGTATTCTTTATCTTTTGTCATCAAATGGCAGCCCTTTCAATTAAATGCCTTTGATTATACAAGAAAAGGGGTTTCAGAACTTTCCAGTGAAACTGGGAGTCTTCACAAACAAGCTGAAAATATCAATTTAACATTGAGACACACAGAGAACCTAAGAAATGTATTTTTTTTTCTTTTCTCTTATTGGCCTTTAAAGAATATCTCTGAATACTCTATATAAACTGTGTGTGTTATATACATGCGCATATGCTGAAGCCCAGCCTCTGAATCAGGCAAATGGTACATTTGTGCCAGGACTAGCTCAGGAGGTATAGTGAGCACAAGTGATACGCTTCGTAAAGTCCTTCTGCTGCAATTGACTCCTGAGAAACAAGCTACTAAACAAGCTGTTAGAAACAGCCCTTCTGTGTAGGAAGGTTTTGTGAATCCCCAGGCTTCTTAGCAACAGGAATTTTTCTGCATCACTAGAGTCCCCAGTAGCTAATAAACACCAGTTGTTGTCACAGAGTTCTGAATGTAGTTAGAACGGAGTCCTTGACAATTTCAAGCCTTTCCAAGACTAAGTAATTCACTGGATCCTGATGATTTTAAGCTATAGTTGAAAATACAAGTTCAGATATGACAACACCATAATTTCTGAAGAATTTATAATGAGATTAGACAGTCTCAAAGCCTTTGCTATCTTGAGCATAATTCTCACAAGAACACTTGAGAGATTGGTTCATTAACCTCACTGGAGCTTTTGTCATTAAATTCAATAGGATGCAGACTGCAGATCTGAACAAACTAAATGTAGGTTCTTTTCCACTGAAACTAAACTTTCAAATATAAAATTGATTTACAACTCAAATATTTGAATTCACTCCACCTGTATTCAGAGTGTCACTATAGCCTTTCTGAGGAAAGAGCCAATAGGATTAATAGTTCATCTGATGCAGTATGTATAGCATTCATACTATCCCTACTACATGTCTCATTTTGTCACTACAGCAACTACTAAATAAAACTGACCTAGACAACAGGAATAATCAAAAACAGCAGCTGAAGGTGGGAAAAGGGACAGAGGAATTTGAATTGGGCACGGAGTATCTTAAAAATCAGCAGTGAAGGCAAACAAGTATAAGGGTAAAATAGGGCATCTGACATGCCTGTGGTGTCTTTTAAAGTATTATAAGAAGAGGTTGCTAATAGCAATGAACTCATTGGAAGTCGGATTTGTGAAATGAAGTATTTGCAGAACATTTTGCTTTGCTTTGCCTCTGTGCAGTTGAATGTTAATTGTGAATGGGAAATCACTGTTTTGCTTCATTTCAAACTGGTAATCATACAACATTTGATCCAGAGGAGTTAGCCGCATTAGTGTGTAGTAGCAAAATAGTAAAGAGTCCAGTAGCACCTTTAAGACTAACCAACTTTACTGTAGCATTAGTTTTCGAGAACCACAGTTCTCTTCATCAGATGCATCTGACAAAGAACTGTGGTTCTCAAAAGCTTATGCTACAGTAAAGTTGGTTAGTCTTAAAGGTGCTACTGGACTCTTTACTATTATACAACATTTGTTTACACAACTTGTTTCTTAAAGGTTATAAAGGTATTTGGCAAATCTTAAGAAAGTTATAGTAATGCTGTCACTAGACAGCCTTCTCTCATATGAACCTATCCATCAACTCTGATCATCTTCAGATGCTTTGCTTCAGGTTCCCCCACCATCTGAGGCCAGATGGGGAGCAACCCAAGAAAGTGCCTTCTTGGCCATGGCACTGAGATTTTGGAACTCTCTTCCCAGCAAGAATCACCTGTCTCCCTCTGTCATTGTCTTCTGCCAGCAGGTGAAGACTTTTTTCTGTTTTGTTTGGCATACCCCCAGCAAACTCTTATTAGCCTCCTCCATGGGTGTGTGTGTTTGTATATGTCAATATGTATATGTCAATTTGTTTTTAGTGCATTTATGTAAGTATTTTAATTGTAATGTTTTAATTATCTGTTGTTTGCTGTCTTGGAGACCCTATTTTAGGTGGGAAAGCAGCATATAAATATTTTAAATAAATACAAATGAATACACAAAGTAACATGGGCCCATCATACACCACGATCTCTATGACTATTATACTATATACTATATACCTTAGTATTGTTTCAAGCAGCCTCTCTTGACTATATCTGCTGCTCATACACAGATCCAGGTTATGGTTGGAGGGCACAAGGTACAGCAGCTGTGCTGAAGCTAACAGTGGTATATGGAAGATCTTGGGAGTCCTGTATAAAGGCCAAACTAGACATCATGGTGGCCATGGGTACTACCATTTTAGACAAGAATATGGCCAAGCACCAAGCCATATGCAAAAGAACCTCCTCAGGATACAGTGAAGCCTCCCTCCATTAGCATTCCACACCCTGGGAAACTCTTACAGGATGACTCAGCTCAACCCCACCCCTCCTGAGTAGATATAAATGACCTGCCAACCTCTTTTCCACACTGTGACACTGAGAGATCTCTGTATTTTGGTGCTACACCTCTGAAGATGCCAGCCACAGCTGCTGGCGAAACATCAGGAACTACAATGCCAAGACCACAGCTATACAGCCTGGAAAATCCACAACAACCATCGTTCTCTGGCTGTGAAAGCCTTCTTCAATATAAGAATATGGCCATTTAAAAATGCTTTGAGGAGCTGTTTCTGCACTTGAAAATGAGGGGGGGGGAGAAGATCCACTGTTCCTGTTATGCTGCAGGCCCAATCAGGATTGGGACCTTGCAGCATTTTTAAACGCCCTCTAAAAGGGTGTTGGCAGCCACAGGTAGGAACAGTGGCCACTGTAACTTCGAGTGTGTCCCTCAGTTGCCTTGAGTTCCATGATGGAAGAAAGATGGGATATAAATGTAAAGATTTGCAACCAGGCTCGCTTGCCCTTACTTAATAACTCTCAATTTCCACTTGCACACCTTTCTTTACCTCTAATCTAACACACAGGACTCATTGGTTGTGTTCATTCACTGTTGATAGATTGAAACTCTTTACATGCTCAGCAACACTAGATTCATTATAATTTTATATCCTTCCAGAGAAACTGTTTTGCACTGAAAAAAGGTTCTGTACAACTCAAATGAATAATGTCCTTGTACCAGGTTTACAGTGTGCTGGTTCAGTGAACATATGATAGTATTATTGTGTTATACATACAATGCCATTAAAAGACACAGCCGTGAAGATTTGTGCATATGGGTCATGTTGTCCATTACCAATATGTGGACAATTCTAGATAGCTGTAATTTTGAAGGAATGTAGACAATGTCTGCTTTGCCCATTGCAACAGATGGCAGTGATGCACTTCTTAGCTACAGAACAGCTCTTGCACTAATGCTACTCCATATGGTTTTGAAAGTAGTGGAAGATCCCTCCCAAGGGAGGCTTGTGGCTCTACTGTTATCATTAAGGAAGCAGAATGATTTTGCTTTGTCTCTTTGGGGGCTCATTTAAGTTTGGATAGAATGTAGCAGAGTTGTTTTAATAAAGTGAGCTATGGCCTTTGTGGATTGGCTGCATTTTCATTTTTGTACCTTAACGGTCTTCCTTTTATTGTTGCAAGTTTCCTTGAGATTCCGGGTAACTGAAAAAAAAGGAAGGTATAGGCATTTTAATAAGTATTTGGGGCCTAAGCCATTCAGGACTGATCAAGGTTATAATAAGCACCTTTAGTGGTGCCACATTACAACCATGCACAGAATAAGAATTCTTGAATACACCACTACTTTTAATTCATCTGGAAAAACGGCCAGATTGCCACTTAATCTAGACTGGTACAAATCCATAGAACATATTCCACACTGCATGGAAAAACCCCACCTCCCCTAGAATTCCACAGAACAAATATTACAGCTCTATTGTACTTACTGTCTTTGATATTTGTGATTTTGTAAACTTCCCAACAGAACTGGAATACAGCCTGAAATATGGTGGGACAGGTTTTTAAAACAGACAAGAAAAGAACAAGCAAGCAGTGTGTTTGCCAAAAACAGTTTGCTGTCCAAACAGCTTTGTGAGGATCCTCCCTCACTGGCACCCTCTCCTGATGGCCTGCCATCCTACCAACTCTCCAGGCAGGTGTCCTCCGGCCTCAGATGGGCAGGAAAGGGGGTTGCACCACCTTGTTCCTTCTCCTGCCCTGGGAGTAGCAGCACGCTGCAGCTGTCTCTCCCTGCAAAATCCTCCTCGGCCTTCATAGGAACCTGAATTTAAAGGCCTCCCCTGGCCCCACCTCCCTGGCTCTGGCCCCAATCATCACCCCATCTCCCTGACTGGCCCTGCTCCCAGCCTATCTGATAGGAGGGCTGGGTAGACTCTGTAGTCTCCTGGCTCCACCCCCTCCATCCCCACCTAGGGTGTGGCATTTGGTCTGCTCTCTGCCTGGCTCGCCCCTGCTGCTTCTGAACCTTCCCCAGTGGCTCCCTTGGCATCTTGGGGCCTGTGCCTGCCTGCCTTGTGCTGATGGCAACCTCCTGTAAGCCTGGATGAAGTGTAGCCATCTGGGCAACTGCAGGAGACGGGTGAGTCTGCTGAGTGGCTGCAGGCTGTTCCCCAGAGTTGTGCCTGGGCGTCGGCTGCAACTGGCCTAAGGGTGGGAGAGGCCTGGAGGCCTGTAGGGGCTCCTGCAACTGAGGTACTGCCAGAGGCTGTGCTGCAGGACCTAAAGGGGGCGCCTGCTGCTGCAAGGCTGGTGGTGAGGGTGGACAAAAGGCCGGCGTCGCCGGACAAACTTTGTAGAACTACCAGGATATTTTATAATATAAGGGTAATACCAAATTCAATCAGGCTCTGATCTTTGATGATACTGCCAATAATCATAGTTCCATAATGAGCTATTCCTTAGTATAGCACAACTGTCAAGTCCTTTCCACACCTGACTTGCAGATATTTCTCCAACTTGTGACAGTACCAAATCAGGAAGTATGAAGAAACAGCTATTATTATTCTTAACAAGCAGGAAAAAATCTCCTCATAGGGGTGTGGGCCAACCAGCACCCCCCCCCATCCAAGAAATCTAGATCTAGGTTTCAGGGAAACAAAAACAAAATCCAGGTTCCCTGAAATCTGGGTAAGATTCTCTAATCCAGTTTGGCAAGACTAGAGAATCTCAGATATATTTGGCCATTATTTTCTATGGTGGAAACCAATTCCAATTGCGGCAGGGGGGAGGGACTTGGGGATCTGAGGTTCAGTTCTATAGGCCCCTAAACAAGGTGCCCCCAGCCAGTCTCCATTGTTTCATACAGGTAAAAAGTCAAAGTTAACTTCCACTGAAGAAGCACACTGGGACGAGGCTGCCATGGACAAGGCACACTCCCAAATGCAAGCTCAACACACAGAAAGCCCAACAGAACCAAACTGATGTCCCCCAAGCCCAAGTGCCCCCTGAGCAAGCTGCCCAGCCACTCTCCATTGATTCCTATGGCAGGAATGTTTCCAACCTCTCTCCCAGGAAGAAACACATAGAAGCAAGGCTGCCACTGGCCAGAGGCACACTCCCAAATGCAAGCTCAATACACAGAAAGCCCAACATAACCAAAACAAAACAAGAGAATGGAATTCTTCCAGGACCAAAGCAAACCAAGACCAACATTAAACCAGAGAATCATGTCAAAATGGAGAATTCCACCCAAACCAAACTGAAGCAAGGGAATGGATGGAATCCCCTCCCCCCCAGAACCAAAGCAAACCAAGGGGACAACATCAAATGAGAGAATTATGTCAAAACAATGAATTCCAGCCAAACCATACTGAAAGCAAGAGACACTGTTGCAACTTAGCCCAACTGAACCAGGGCCAGGCAGACATAACTCCTGCACAGAATGGCCACTAACTCCCCTCATCTTGCCTCATTCTCCCTTCCTCCTCTCCCTCTCTTCTTGGAAAAAAAACTGGGAGAAGCCCAGGAAGGAGTCATCCAGAGGCTAAAGCCACATTTCCCAGATTTATCCAGATTTATCTAGGGGTCTGGATCCGGGTTCCCAGATCTGATCCAGAATTTTCAAATTTGATTTGGGTAAACTAGATTTAGCCAGATTAACAAAAATCCATCTTTTTTCCTGAATCCCAGATCCAGATTGCACACTCCTAAACTCAAAGTTGTTCTTAGCTTTTATAGAAAGTTTAAAGGAGAGTATGTTTGTGTGCATGTATGCAGGAGAAAGTGAGGAAGTGAGAGAGTACAAATACTGTGTTTTCCATAACCGATGAAAAAGATTTGGGCCAACAGCAGATACATGAAGACTGAAAGTAATATATATCTTATTTGTATTCTCTCTCTCAGGAGGTTCAAAACAGAAGATGAGAGGTATCACTTCCGCCACAGATTCTATCACTGTGACAACAGGGCAAATATTCTAGAAGAGTTCAAAGTGAAGGGAAGAGGAATAATTACTCTGATTTGATTCGGGAAAGCCAGATTGGCAGAAATCCAGCTTTCCCCCAAATCCTGGACCTGGATCACACACCCCTATATCCACATACAGACAACTAGTGTTCTTAGCATGGTAAATACTGGTAATTCGGGTTATGTGGGAGAACCCTTAATTTCATAGAATTATAGAGTTGGAAGGGGCCATACAGACCCTCTAGTCCAACCCCCTGCCCAGTACAGGATCAGCCTAAAGCATCTCTGACAAATATTCATCCAGCCTCTTCTTGAAAACTGCCAGTGAGGGGGAGCTCACCACCTCCCTAGGCAGCTGATTCCACTTTTGAACTACTCTTGAAGTTTTTCCTAATATCCAGCCTGTACCTTTGTGCATGTAATTTAAGCCCATTGCTTCGGGTCCTGCCCTCTGCTGCCAACTGGAACAGCTCTTTGCCCTCCTCCAAATGAGGGCACCCCACCCCAAAGGGAAATTAAAATGGTACAGAAAAGGGTTTACAGTAAAACTGGAGTTTATGAAAGATTTGAAAGAGGACTATAAGGTGAAGAAAATACAAGAGCTGGGCCGTTTGCAGATGGCTTACCTGCCTCCGGAACGTTGCGCCATTTTGCGGGGGAAATGCGAAATATCACGTTTTCTCACGCGAGTTTTGCGCGACATCGCAAAACTCGCTCGAGAAAACGCGATATTTCGCATTTTCCCCGCAAGATGGCGCAACGTTCCGGAGGCAGGTAAGCCATCTGCAAACAGCCCCGGAGGCGGCGTAGTCATTTCTTCTCTCTCTTCTTCTGCTCCATTCACATCCGTTTGCTACCATAAGGCATCAGAATTAGGACTCCCAGCAAACAGGCTACCGTATCTTATCTCCTATGCTAAAGGGACAGGCAAAAGAATTGCTGTCTGAACTGTACTATCCAGAGGCATTATCTACACAAGCCCTATTAGCCGATTTGGCACCTAGGAGTGTCTCCAAGGGATTCAAATAAAACCCCAGTTAGTCCATTAAAGCCACAGCCCCATGGTCTGTTTATCAGACATAGACATCTCCTACTGAAAAAAAAATCATACCAGAGACCACACATGCTGTCTCCATAACTTGAATATTTGCTTGCCTGAACTATGCTGCTTATCTCCAGTCCTTCCACATATTAGCTAGTGCGTTGGTAACCAACCCATTTCTCTATCTTATATATGACTAGCCTGGATCCTACCTGGCTGACAGCCTACTCCCTTCTGAATTTCAACAGCTGATCTTGTAGGCTTGCCATATCCCTGTTCGTGGAGGATAACCTCCCACCCTTGGCTTCCACCCTTGAAAAATTGAGGAGTGGAAACTAAAAGTGGATGGAAATTCCACCCCCACCCCCCTTGATGATGCTCTAGAAATTTCCCCAAGTCTCTATGGTTTTACCCATAAAGATTAGGGGAATTCCTTGAGTATCTCATGGAAATGATGTCACATCCTCCCCAAATTCCACCCACCCCAGGTCCCACCCTCAAAATCTTCTAGTGTTTGCCAAGGCAACCCTATGAATTTATCTCTTGGAGTCTGACACTACGCCACCTCCGACTCTTGTATTTTCTTCATCTTATAGTCCTCTTTCAAATCTTCCACAAACTCCAGTTTTACTGTAAACCCTTTTCTGTACCATTTTAATTTCCCTTTGGGGTGGGGTTTTCCCATAGTAGTGATGCCATTTATGATCTCACCCTAGACATTTAACACTGTCAGCTTTCACACTTTGTCTACCTGCTGCTGTGTTGTTTATCCAGTACCTAGCAATGGGCACAAAACAAATGTAGAATTAGTACTAAGTCCCAGTTCTATGATCAGAACAATCAATAACCAATGAAATCGCTTTACTGTCCTCTTCTTACTCTGCCTAGTACCAGCCTTTTCTTCCTCTGCTTTCTGCTACCAAACTATTCCACTCCTGTTGCCAACTATAGCAGATGGAGCTGTGTTGACAAAAGGAGAACCCCTCTTATGTGCACAGGACTGAACTACTTCCTCATAGCCACAGAATGTTCTTTTCTGAACTTTGGCATGTTTTATGATGATTGTTTCTAGTTATATAAAATACATAGCTACTGTGACTCTGTTTGGCCTTGGCTCCTGATTCAGATCTCCGCAGAAGATTTTCGCCAAGTCATTTAAATTGCCACATTGCATTGCCACATCCATAATTCAAAGAAGAAACAGACTAGACACAGGAATAGTTATCTTTAGAGAGCGGAAGGCATTTTGCAAGGGAGATCACTACTCAAGTTGTCTACATTTATTTTGCTTTTTTAAAAAAACTGGGGTTTGTGTTGCTTTTAAAATTTCTAAACTTTGTTGACCATAGGCAATACTTGGATAAAAGGAATGTGCATATAAACCATGAGAAGTGAAGCCTCTGTCTCGAAAATATATAAAATACTTTTAAAATGGTATACGGAAGACGAGACAGTCAAAGTCCAGATGGTGAAATGGGCAATAAACTTTCATAAAGAAATAACAATAGAATCATGGGAATACTTGTGGAAAAATACTTTGAAGATTTCAACTTGTACCAACATTAAAGAGAACGTATACAAAATGATGTATAGGTGGTATTTAACGCCTAAGAAGATTGCGCTTGGAAATGCAAATATGTCAGATAAATGCTGGAAATTAAAAAGCATGAAGGATCATTTTATCATATGTGGTGGACTTGTGAGGTAGCTAAGCAATACTGGGGAGATATAATAGAAATAATTAATTAGGTTTTGCAAACCCAAATAAATAAGAACCCAGAATTGTTGCTACTGAACTTGGGAATGGAAGAAGTTCCAAGGCAGCACAGAACATTGTTATTTTACACGATTACAGCAGCAAGACTTTTGTATGTGCAGAAATGGAAAGTGCAAGAAATACCAACTATAGAAGATTGGATTTACAAATTGCTGTACATGGCTGAGATGGACAAAATGACAAGAAAACTTAAAGATCTTGATCCAGGAGAATATATTGCAGACTGGGAGAAATTGAAACAATATTTAGAAAAAAAATGGGATGTGAAAGGAAGATTGTGGCAGTTTGAGAATTATTAATATGTGATTTTACAAAGGGGAGAGAGAAGTAACTTTACCATTAATGGGGAAATTTAGCAATTAATTAATCTAAGCTAACATTAGTAATAAGGAGATTGTATTAAAAATAGATAGTTTAAATAGTGAAATGTAGATTGATATATTAGAAAACTGGAGATACAGAAGAATTTGAACATGCTTAGAATAAGTGATATAACATATATAGGATTTAGTAAAATTATGGTTAAGAGAAATTTGAGTAATAAGAGGGGTTTGGGGTTGGGAAGCTGTTGGAAGTAAGGAAGGAGGGGGGAAAGGGTGGGGGCTGATATAATTTAGATAAGATGGGGAATTTGTGTATTGAATAATATTGTATGTACTCACCAATAAAAATTAAAAAAAAAAAGAAGTGAAGCCTCTGTCGAACCTTTTTAAACTGTTGTCTGGCTCAAGCTTTTCACTGGCTTCAACTTATTGGCCACAATTCAACAACTATACAAATACAAATGATCCTATGCAAGAATTAAGAGCACCAGAGGGGTATGTGTATTCCCAAAATTCCCATCTACATTAAATTCAGCATTTAGTAAGTTTGATCATGCCTGGATGAACATTGGGGCACAGAAATGTATCTTCAGATGTGCCTTTGCACCTTTTGCAGGATTAAGACAACTGTTTGCATCTTCGTAGAAAACTAATCAATCCTCTAGAGGAAAAACTTTCTTTCACAATAATCTTCTTTCTCTATATAATTGTGATACTTTACAGCTTTCCCCTACATTCAATATGCTCTTGTTTTAATTTCTTCCTTTTTCTGTTACACATGCATTTGGTCAATACCTTTTTTTTAATTTTTTTTTTTAATTTCTAACATAAAAACTACAAAAAACTACAGAAATATAAAGGGAAAAAAGGGGACTGGGGAAAAGGGAAGAGCAACATATAAACAGAAAACACACACTACGTCTACATGTCTTGTATTCCCTTCATGCTGCAATTTTTCTTTAAAGTTAACTTTCTAACATGCTATCAGATTGGTAGATCTTATAAAATACAGACTACATTCAGGATCAGGTCTTCTCCCCCCCCCCCCGCGTCTCGGTCTCAGTTCTCTCTGCGCAGCTACAATAGCTGCGCTCGTTCCCTCCCCCCCCCCCACTCTCCCCTTCAGACTTTGGACTTTCTTCTTGCTGAAACTCCTGATGGTTAAACAAAAAGTCTCTCAGCCGTACTTCCGATATTATCTTGTAGGTTTGATCCTTGTATCTGAACCAGATGCCTTCCGGAAACAACCATTTGTATTTTACATCACATTTCCTCAGGAAAGCCGCAAGTGTTTTATACTTAAATCTTCTTTTACGAGCCAAAAATGAAACATCCTTCAATATCTTAACCTTATTGCCCAGATAGTCCAAGTCCACATTATACGAATTATATAAGATGGTGTCCCAAGTCTTCTTAGATGAAAAGTCAAAAATAATCTCGCGAGGCAGCTGACGCTTCATTGCATATTTTGAAGATGTCCAACGGACTTCCAAAATATCGCTTTTTAACTCTTCTTTAGTTGCCTTTGCGAATGACGCCAAAAGTTCCGACACCAAATCTTTTAGATTTTCACTTTGCTCCTCTTTTACATTCTGGAGACGCAGTACCGTTTGGGCACGGTCCACTTGTAATCCTATTATTTGATTCTCCAAGAGCTTCACTTCTTTACTTGTTGCTTTCATGAGTACTGCGTTTTTGCGTGCAGACTGCTCTGCTCCAGACGCTGTTTCTTTAATGGTTTTCAGTTCGCTTTCCACTGAATCAACCTTTTGCCCCATTTCATTTAGCTTCGCTACAAAGGGCTGCATAGCTTCAAAGACCGCTCGTCTGACCATCTCTTCCAGGGTTTCCCCCTTCCCCTGTAACATCGCCATCACCGATTTACTCATCGCAGGGCTCTGCTTTTTCGTCACCATCTTAGGGGTGGGGCGCCAGCTAAGTTCCGAAACTCCGTGAAGGGGAAGAAATCCGCGCCTTCTTAGCTTCAACTCCCACCAATCCTTCGCATACGCTTAGAAATCAGAAGGGATTCGCTTACTTACAGGTTTTCACCTTAAATCTGCTTATTGCCGTTCTCCATGGCCCGGCAGCATGCGAAGTGCTGCGCAAGTCTGCCGGCCTCCGTTGGAGCAAACGGGCAATTTACCCCCTGCATTGCTTTCAGGGGGTTCTTCCTGCCGCACTCCGGACCCTGCCTCCCTCACTGGGAGTCCTGGGGGTTAACCCTCGCAGGTCAACTGCCCGGTCAGGCTGCTCGGACGTTTCCTCCCGGACCTGTGGAGAGGAGCGTCCGACATGGCCAGGAAAACGAAACCGAAATCGCATTTGGTCAATACCTGATTCTCCATATGCATGCTCCAAGGAAGAAGATGCAGATACTCAGAGATTACTTTTCTCAGCAGGAAATGATAAAGAATTGTCTATATGCATGAAGCATTAAGAAATAACTGATCTATAGAAAGTTGGAAAAATGAAACTATAAAGGACACACAACTTCAAGCAAAGAATAACAGATGGGATAACAGAAGAATTGCGGGAGGGACCAAACGGAAAAGATGATGTTCAACAGGAAAAAAGCAAAATTCTCAGGAAATGTATAAGCAAGAGAGCCATCATTATCCTAAGGCATAGCTTACCTCTAATTACAACAGCTTGTGCTACTGCTATATAAAACTACTCTTTGCTTTATAGGAAACCACATATTTTAAGTTATTCATTTAAAAAAATTATGAAGTATCTTGTCACATTGCCAAACTCTGCTACAGGAAAATGGTTTACTTGTTTAACACAATTTGATTACTATTTTCATCTATCAAACACCCTCTAATGGCTTGGATCGAGACTATCATTTCCATGGGTACAAGAATTTCTGCTCATAGAGCATGACTCTCTCATCACCCTCCTCCCATGGCAACCTGAGATGCTCCCCATAATCCTGTTCCTAGGCAACAGGGGACTTGTAAAGTTAGAACATGTTCAAGGGGGAGAGGCATTTCAGGCTGCTGCAAGGGGTGTGTGTGTGAGAAAAATCACACTTCATAGGCAGAAACCTTTGCACCCAAGGAAAAACTAGTCTGAACTCAAGTCAATATTTTCCCTCTGATGACCAGCTTCTATATTATATATAATATTTTTCTGCAGTTTTTATACCAGCCCATTGTTACATCCTGTGTCCAGGGAAGACACTGGTATAACAGGAAGTCTCCATCTTTGTCAGGCCAAGGAACTCAGAAGATATTAAAGCAAATAAAATGCTGTCTCATTATGAGGTAACAGAACTGTATAACTCCTCTGAGCTTGTGATTGACATCACCTTAAAAAAGGACAAACAGGATAACCAACACTTGGGCTTTTCAACATGCTCAACTTAGCCCTGATTTCTTTGGCAGTCAATCCACAAGCACTGGAATCAGTTTGGGCACAGTTCTTCTGCATGACTGCCCTACCTCTGCATTTCTACAGTTGTGGAGTGCATCTATTTATGCATTTATTTAATGTCATTTATGGCCCACCTTTCTCACTGAGACTCAAGGCAGATTACACAGTGTGAGATTCATACAGTCAGTATCAAGGACAATTTCATAAACAACACCATAGGGTAAATAAACACACGTTTACACAGACATAACATTAGCAAGAATCCAATACAGAGTTGAAGAAATGCTGAAACAGAACATAAGCAATTCCAGGGCTGACATAGAAGCACATATTTGAAGCAACAGATATATAATAATTTTTTATATTTTAATGATAAGGCAATATAGTGGTGAAGTTTATGGGTGAAGTCTATGGTCCCTCACTCATTAGTGGAGCATCTGAGACTCCTCCCTACAAAAGCCTTTTTGAATAATTTGGTTTTGCATTGTTTTGAAATGGAATTATTATTATTATTTATTTTATTTTGTGATTCAAATATTGAAATAATAGCTATATATGGATATAATGGCTGAAGTTTTAAAAAGATCAAAAATGAAAATGAATGGATGAACCAAAGCACTATGGAGTCAAAAGCAACAGGAAAAAACCATGCAGCAAAGCTCCTTCTGAGCAACTAAGAGATTCCAGCACATTCAGTAAATATCAAAAATGACCGCTGGAGTTAAAAAGATACATTTCCTGCCACAGATAAGCATAACTCCCAGAGTAACTCTTGATTAGATCATTCCTATCCCTCTACTAGATTCACATAACCATAAAGTATGTGAATGTAGAAGATAAAAAGACCAGTTTTCAAGAAGGCAAATGACGTTCAGTTTTCCTCAAAATTGCCCTCAATGGCCAGGCAGCTGGACTACACTCATAATTCAGGATAAGGCAATGTATGACTTACCTCTCCCCCCTTGCTCTCTCCCCCTGTTATGTGGGGTACTATATTTGCAACATCACATGGCTGAGATTTACTGTAGTGGCCATGGCTGGGACACTCTTGGATACTACTACAGCCTAGGGTTACCAGGTCTCCTTACTGTCCTGGCAGGGGTGGGGGGACCCAGCCCTTACCTCCTGCAGGTTTCTGGTGCATGCTGGCGCAAGGCAGGGAATGCCTGCACATTTCACAGTCGGCCAATTTAGGCCCCAAATGGGACCAATTCAGCCCCAAATCAGCCTGCAGTGAAGCATGGGAGCTCTCTCGGGCCAGCACAATGACATCAGTGATGTCATCACTCCAGCCCCAGGAGCACACCCAGGAGGCCTGTTCCCTGCCCTTCCCCCCTGGTGACCAGGTAAGTGGTGGCAAGGGGCAAATGATGGGGGCAGGGAACCCTATTATTATCTACACTAGGAATTGCTTTTTTAGAATTACATTTTAAATGTTTTCTTGCCTTTCTCTATCTCTCTATAGCCAATAAAATTAATCTTGCAACCTTTAGAATTGTCTCTCTTCTTTCCTAAAATCACTCCAAAGTATGTTTGTATATACACAGACTTACCCAATGAGGATCCAAGGTGGCTTAAAGAATTCTCCCCTCCTCCATTCCATCTGCCCAACAACCGTATGAGGTAGGTTAAGGCTGACAGTATATGACTGGGCACAAGGCAGGGTTGCCAGCTCTGGGTTAGGAAATACCTTGAGATTTTAGCCATGGATCCTGGGGAGGGCAGGGTTTGGGGAAGGGCTGGAGATTTATTTTATTTATTTTATCAAATTTATATTCTACTGTCCCTGCAAGCGGGCTCTGAACGGATCGCAAAATCCAATAAAATATATGGTAGCATAAATTAAAACATCAATCAATAAAATAATCCATTAAAAGAGTTGCACTCATATTGCACAATCAATCAGATCAGCAGATTATAATAAACTCCATACAGCCCACCCTCCATCGCAGCCATTTTCTTCAAAGGAGCTAACCCCTGTCGTCTGGAGATCAGTTGTAATTCTATGAAGTCTCCAGGCCCAACCTGGAGGCTGGCAACCATAGCACAAGGTCACCCAGCATACTTTTATGGCAGAGTGAGGATTTGAATCTGGTTCTCTCAGATCCTAGTCTGACACTTTAACCACTACATCACACTGGCTCTGTAGTTGAGGGTTCTGTAGTTAAGGAAATCACAGGTGATTTCTGGTTTTTGATTTAAAAAATGTTAGTTTTCAAGCCATCACAGTTACTAATTTCAGTGATATTTAGTTTTTCACTGTACTTTTTTTACAGGATCTTTCATTCTTTCTTCATTTGAATGCTCTTTTCTACAGTCCCAGCAATCTAGATTGCATTCTGAAGGAGATGCTTATGAATGACTTGCGGAACTGGAACAGAATGTTCATGAACCAAGTTGCTACAGTGTTTGCAGCTTAACTTCAATCCCGGGTTTTCTGGGATTGTGTGTGTGTTATATACAGTCAGGTGGCTTCTGACCCTATGAATTAACAACCTCCAGAACATTCTATCATTAACAGCCTTGTTCAGATCTTGCAAACTGGAGGCCATGGCTTCCATTATTGAGTCATGCCATCTCATTTTGGATCTTCCTCTTTTCCTACTACCTCCCACCCTTCCTAGCACTATTGTTTTTTCTAGTCAGTCTTGCTCGGATTAAAACCTCACAAAGACACTAAGGATAAGAATAGCTTTGTGAGGAAAGCTAAAGACTGTAATGAAGTCCAAGGAAATAAGAAAGCAGGAGGAGGATAGTGGAGTGGTGCCTATTACAAACTAAGAAATGGCCTGAGAAACAGCAGTGTAGGATAAGCACATGTAAAAGGAGGGGGAGTAGGGCTACCAACCCCCTAGTCAGGGCAGGGGATCCCCTGCTCCCAGCCTCTGCCTCCCCAGCCTCACTCCACCACCGCTCACTTGGCTAGCAGGGGAGAAAGGCCTGGACAACGGGCCCAGGAGGCAAAAACCTCCCAGGCCAGTGCACAGTGGGCATGCTCCCACCAAGCGCAATGACATCACTTTCAAAAGTGGTATCTTCATGCCAGGCTTGCTCCCACACTTCACAGGGGCCCACATTGGACTCTGTGAAGCAAGACAATATGCCCGTTCCAGAACTGACGTCATCGCACCCTCTCCAGGAGTACACGCATGCATGAGAAGACTTCCACAGTGAGTGCCAGGCCCCGTCCCCCATCCCCCCCATCCCCCCACCCCCGCTGCTGGGCAAGGGAGCTCATGCAGTTTTTCATTCTAACAAACAAAAAAACAGGGACTCATTCCATGACACTAAACCAACATACAAAAATATCATAGCAGGGAAACAGACTGTTCCATTGTAAAGCAAATACACCACAAAAATAAGTAAAAGTCACCCCAGGAACACCAGCAGTAATCTATGTAGCAAATTGCCCCTGTATACTTATCTCATGAAGATGGCAGCATCTTGTATATAAAGGAATGCAGCTTGTATTTCAGAATATACATGATTTATCAATGTCTAATACTGTAGATAAACATTTTCATATTGTACAGTTCTTAAAAAGCATTTTTAGTGAGTAAAACATTGACTTTAAAAGCATTTCACCCATTCAAAAATGTCAGTGTTCCTTAGTTATTCCACTGTTAGTCCATGGAGGAAATGCAGCCAGCTTTTTTCTGGAGTACATCTCAGGAGGACAGTAGGTCAAGGACCACTAGGGCTACCAACTCCAAGTTGGTAGATTCCTAGAGATTTGAGGGAAGAGTAGCCTTACCTGTTGACAGAGTGCCTTACACAACAATAGCCACAGATTACTGATTAAAGAGTTGTCTGGGGGGAGAGGTCTGCCCCCCAGACTTGATCCCCCGGGCCCCAGCAGCTGACTTACCTGGCAGCAAGGACACAGAGCCCTGGGAGCCGAAGGACACAGTGGCAGCAAAGCCAGGCAGCAGGTGCCACAGCTGCCCAAGAAGGGCACCTCCGGAGCATGGAGTGGCAGGGAGGCATCCAGGTGAACCACAGCCACAGCACAGCCCGCCACTGAGTTGAGGAGCATCCTGGAGGTAGCAGAGCCTGGCATGGAGCTGAGGACTGGCAGGGAGGCCCGGAGGTGCTGGGGCTGCGGTTGGACTTGTCAGCCTGCCAGCAAGGCCAGAGGGCACATCACCCCGCCGCTTACACCACTGCTCAGCTGGCCAGAGCACTTGGGAGCAGCATCAGGGGCCCAGATATGCTGACAGCCCCAGGCCAAGGCCCACAGGCTGAACAGGCCCAGCAGCTGAGCCACACCCAATGGTGCAGGGCAGCAGGCCAGGGGAGGGGTCAGGAGTCAAGCAACATTCCAGGAGGAGCAGGGGCTGGCCTAGGATTGCCAGCCTCCAGGTAGTGGCTGGAGATCTCCCGGAATTACAACTGGTCTCCAGGCCACAGAGATCAATTCACCTGGAGAAAATGGCTACTTTGGGGGGTGGACTCTATGGAATTATGCCATACCAAGGTCCTTTCCCTCCCCAAACCCCACTTTCTCCAGGTTTCACTCCCCAGATCTCCAGGAATTTCCCAACTTGGAGCTGGCAACCCTAGGCTGGCCGGTCAGCTTGTCCATCAAGGAGCAAGGGAAAAGCCCAACCAGACAGGGCGAGCCTGAGGGGAAAGGCAGAGGCTCTATCCAGACGAGGTATATAAGGAGTGCCAGAATGACCAATGAGAAGTAGGTGGGAGTGGATGGAGGCACAGTGAGAGAGCGAGCGAGTATTGGAGCATGACAAGGGAAAGAGAGACCACAGAAGCTATTGTGCTAACCCCACAGAGCGAGCGAGAGACCAAGGGTGTTGTCAACCCCGCTCCTCACCAAATTCTGAGGTCATCCCTGCACCACATCTGCGCATAGGCCACACTGGAGGCCTGCCCCTCCAGGAACCAACAACCCCCATAAGGGGAATCTGACAAGAGTAAAGAAAGTTTATTTAGGAACTACATAGTTGATAATGAAGAGGAGAGATAGAGACAGTGTGTAGCTATCTAGCTGGCTAAGAAGGAGAATGTGTTGTGATGAGAAGAAGGATATTGCCCTAAAAGTACCAATCTGGAGATAAGACAAGGAAGTGACACATAATAGAGAGGTGCTGTCCTCATGTTCCTGTCTAACTAATCCATTCTGCCCCCTTGTAGGGTCTTCTCTTTATCTTTGTACACTAGACATTGCTACTTCCAATATTACCATGGACCTGCTTATGGCAGGCAGTCTCCCATGGATTCAATGTGCTGTTTACCACTGCTCCAAGTGGCAGTGTGAGAAAAATTATGGAAAAATGCCCAGCCTAGTTGCTAGCATGTAGGGGTGTGCAAAGGCACCCTGATTCGTTTTTTCCGAATCTGCTAAATCCGAATCGAGAGGCCGATTCGGGTTTACCGATTCGGATCGATTCGGGTGTTTTTTCAATGGGAAAAAGCCTCCCCCAGGCTTCTCTGAAGCCTGGGGGAAGCATTTTCCCACCGAATCACCCCAAATTTGGTGGGGGCCTTCCTCTAACTCCCTTCTAACAACCCCCTAAGTTTCAGAACGATTGGACTTTGGGGGACCATGTTATGGCCCCCCAAACCAGGTCCCCCTATCCTCTCCTAAAAAAAAGCCATAGCTTTAGGTTGCTGCTGCTCATCTTCATTCATTTTTTCCTATGGGGAAAAAATGAAGAGGAAGGCTTCCTTTGCCAGGGGTGGCATTTTGCATGCAAAATGCCCCCCTACCCTCAGGGGCTCGTCTCCCACCTCTACTCCCACCCCCCACCAAGGCTCAGCCTGCTCCCACTTGGGGGGGCCATTTCATGGCCACCCCAAGTAGGTGCTCTTATCTCTACCACTTACAGCTGTGGGAGGCTTGTCTTGCCAGGGGTGGCATTTTGCATGCAAAATGCCCTACCCTCAGGGGCCCTTCTCCCACATTTCCTCCCACCCCCCACCAAGGCTCAGCCTGCTCCCACTTGGGGGAGCCATTTCATGGCCTCCCCAAGTAGGTGCTCTCATCTCTACCACTTACAGCTGGGGGAGGCTTGTCTTGCCAGGGGTGGCATTTTGCATGCAAAATGCCCACCTTTCCTCCCACCCCCCACCAAGGCTCAGCCTGCTCCCACTTGGGGGGGCCATTTCATGGCCTCCCCAAGTAGGTGCTCTCAGCCCCCAAAGTCCACCCCTTACAGCCCCACACAAACCCAATTCCCCCCCCCAGCGGCCATACACAGACCCAAATCCCCACATTAGCCCCTCACAGACCCAAATCCACCCCCACCAGCCCCACACCCATAACCCCAGGAACAGGCTGGCAAAGGCCAGCCCTCTCCCTTTGTTCCCTATGCTGGGAACTTCTAAACTCTCGTTCCCTGGGCAATTCTGCACAGCCCAGGGGTGCCACAATGGTGGGCACACTTTTGAGTGCCAGCTGGTCCCTGTGAAAGAGCACCTGAACCACAGACACCCTCCCTCAAATTCCCCCACCGCCTACAGAGATGGCTGGCCAGCCAGCCCCATTGTTCCCTATGATGGGAACCAACTGCACAACAAAGAATAAAACACGAACAACACAAAATAAAGTTTTTAAAAAATTATTTTCTCCCTTTCAAAGTACAAGTAGGCAAAGCATTATGACACATTACACCAGCAGTCCCCCACGAAGAAATATAACACAAATCACTTAACATCAGAGAATCACAAAAGCACAATTCCTGTCAAAAACACTATTTCTCAAACAGCTTTTTGGAATGCCAAAGGGCATTCCAGCATTCCACCTCACAAAAATAACACAACTCACTTAACATCAGAGAATCACAAAAGCACAATTCCTGTCAAAAACACTTTATTTCTTGAACAGCTTTAGGTTACACAGCAGGGGGGCACACCAAAGGGCATGGCAGCATTCCACCTCACAAAAATAACACAACTCACTTAACATCAGAGAATCACAAAAGCACAATTCCTGTCAAAAACACTTTATTTCTTGAACTGCTTTAGGTTACACAGTAGGAGGGCACAACAGGGCATGATAGCAGTGTACTACACAAAATAATACAACCCACTTCACCGTTTTTGACAGCAATTGTGTTTGGGTGATTCTCTGATGTGAAGTGAGTTGTGTTATTTTTGTATAGTACACTGCTTTCATGCCCTGTTGTGCCTTCCTACTGTGTAATCTAAAGCAGTTAAAGAAATAAAGTGCTTTTGACAGCAATTTTTTGGGGTGATTCTTTAATGTGAAGTGAGTTGTGTTATTTTTGTGAGGTGGAATGCTGGAATGCCCTTTGGTGTGCCCCCCTGCTGTGTAACCTAAAGCTGTTCAAGAAATAAAGTGTTTTTGACAGGAATTGTGCTTTTGTGATTCTCTGATGTTAAGTGAGTTGTGTTATTTTTGTGAGGTGGAATGCTGGAATGCCCTTTGCTGTGTAACTGAAAGCTGTTCGAGAAATAGTGTTTTTGACAGGAATTGTGCTTTTTTGATTCTCTGATGTTAAGTGAGTTGTGTTATTTTTCTGCGTGGGGGACTGCTGGTGTAATGTGTCATAATGCTTTGCCTACTTGTACTTTGAAGGGGAGAAAATAATTTTTTAAAAACTTTATTTTGTGTTGTTCGTGTTTTATTCTTTGTTGTGCAGTTGGTTCCCATCATAGGGAACAATGGGGCTGGCTGGCCAGCCATCTCTGTAGGCGGTGGGGGAATTTGAGGGAGGGTGTCTGTGGTTCAGGTGCTCTTTCACAGGGACCAGCTGGCACTCAAAAGTGTGCCCACCATTGTGGCACCCCTGGGCTGTGCAGAATTGCCCAGGGAAAGAGAGTTTAGAAGTTCCCAGCATAGGGAACAAAGGGAGAGGGCTGGCCTTTGCCAGCCTGTTCCTGGGGTTATGGGTGTGGGGCTGGTGGGGGTGGATTTGGGTCTGTGAGGGGCTAATGTGGGGATTTGGGTCTGTTTGTGGCAGCTGGGGGGGAATTGGGTTTGTGTGGGGCTGTAAGGGGTGGACTTTGGGGGCTGAGAGCACCTACTTGGGGAGGCCATGAAATGCCCCCCCCAAGTGGGAGCAGGCTGAGCCTTGGAGGGGGGTGGGAGGAAAGGTGGGAGAAGGGCCCCTGAGGGTAGGTGGGCATTTTGCATGCAAAATGCCACCCCTGGCAAGACAAGCCTCCCCCAGCTGTAGTAGAGAAAAGAGCACCTACTTGGGGAGGCCATGAAATGGCCCCCCCAAGTGGGAGCAGGCTGAGCCTTGGTGGGGGGTGGGAGGAAAGGTAGGAGAAGGGCCCCTGAGGGTTGGGGGGCATTTTGCATGCGAAATGCCACCCCTGGCAAAGGAAGCCTACCTCTTCATTTTTCCCCATAGGAAATAATGAAGAAGATGAGCAGCAGCGAGCTAACAATATGCTCACCCTTCCATTTCTTATGCGAGGATAGGGGGACCTGGTTTGGGGGGCCATAACATGGTCCCCCAAAGTCCAATCGGTCTGAACCTTGGGGGCTTGTTAGAGGGGAGTTAGAGGAAGGTCCCCACCAATTGTGGCTTGATTCAGTGGGAAAATGCCTCCCCCAGGCGTCCGGGAAGACGGAGGCATTTTCCCATTGAAAAACCCGAATCAATCCAAATCAATCTGAATTGATTTGGTTATGGTGATTCAGAAAACCCGAATCGATTCAGATTTCTCCGAATCGATTTGGATTTCTCCGAATTGATCCGAATCGGGGTGATTCGGGTTTTTTCAGGTTTGCCAAAACCCGAATCGCACACCCCTACTAGCATGTCACTTCTGATTACAGCCCTAGGGAGGCTGACAACCCTAAGAACCATTAGTTATTGAATCTAGCCTTGAGAACAGGGCCCTTTTCACACTGCTTACCGGGACTCTCAACAACGCGGAACATCACACTACAAACACAGAAAATCGCGTTTTCTCGCACGAGATCTGCACGACATCACGCAAATCTCACACAATGTCGTGCAAATCGCGCACAAGAAAACGAGGTTTTCCGCGTTTGTAGTGCGATGTTCCATGTCGTTGCGAGTCCCGGTAAGCAGTGTGAAAAGGGCCCTGCTGTGCCTTTAAGTACAAGGGAATTTTGGCAGTTTCACTTTTACTCTATCCATAGTATTGTACATTGGCAATCCTAAAGAGCCAGTTTGGTGTAGTGGTTAAGAGTGCGGGACTCTAATTTGGAGAGCTGGGTTTGATTCCCCACTCCTCCACTTGAAGCCAGCTGGGTGACCTTGGGCTAGTCACGGCTCTCTGGAGCTCTCTCAGCCCCACCCACCCCACAGGGTGTTTGTTGTGGGGATAATAACGGCATAATTTGTAAATCGCTCTGAGTGGGCATTAAGTTGTCCTGAAGGGTGGTATATAAATCAAATGTTGTTGTTGTTGTTATTAAAATGGCAAAGGTTTAACAACAATTTGAAGGTAGCTAAATTTCATTTAGTGATTAGAGCAAGCCAATTCAATAATTGCATGCTTACAGCAGAAAAGAGCAAAAGTCCAGTAGCACTTAGACTAATAAAATTAGTGGTAGGACATAATTTTGTTAGTCTTATAGGTGCTACTGGACTCTTGCTCTTTTCTCCTGCTACAGACAGACTAACACGGCTACCCATCTTGATCTATCTGCATGTTTACAGTTTTTTATTCGCATTTTTGATCACCTAATTGTTTATACAACTGGTATATCAAATATAATCTATATATTCTTTATGCATTTTTGAGACCACAGCACATTGACCCAATGCTTTTCAAGGAGGTACAAAAATGACTATAAAGTCTTTCTGGAATAGTATGCCGTTAATTAGTAACAGTGCAAAGTTTTTTATTCAAGACCAGTCCAAAAATCCCATAGACTTTACCATATCTCTGTAGCACTGCTATAGAAAGACCTTAGCAACTAAATTAAGACATATAAAGTGCATTTATATAAATTAGTGGAAATAAAACATACAAAGCAAATAAGATTAGATAAAAACAGCGCAAATGTAATTAGAATTACAGCACCAAGAGATGTACACAATATCTCCTCATTTTTCCAACAAGACATTGTACATTCCTCCATTATCTAATTTTCACATTCAAAACTTCTTTCCCTTCTTATTTCCCAAGCTCACCTTCACACTCATTAAATGCTATTAGGACTTTCTAGTTCTCCCCAGGCTGACTTTTCATAACTTAGAAATAAGATATAAAACCAATATGAAAATATACACTTCTTTTCTTGACCTCAAATTCTTCTAACAACTGAAGCCTGAGAAGAGATCATAGTTAGGAACGGATATGGAAAACTGTAGAGGTATATGACACCTTAGAGAAAAGATTAGAAGACTTTTTTCTTTCTCTCTACCAAATAAAATAATTGTTCCCTTTGCAAACAGAATCACTGAAGAGATACATAGTAATTGCATAATATGTCTATATGTTACTGCTCACCAAGATCAATAACAGTTGCCCCAGTTGGCCACTGGCAAACAGAACACACTCAATAGGGAAAGTTAGCATTCTTGAGGCTAGAAAGACAAACCCTCCATATTTGCATTTCTCTAAGAGCTAAGCTACAAGTGACGCCTTGCACAGGTTGGACACTTGTCAGCTTCCCTCAAGTTTTGATGGGAAATGTAGGCATCCTGGTTTTACAGCTTGGCTCTCCATTACAGCTGCAAGACCAGGATGCCTACATTTCCCATCAAAACTTGAGGGAAGCTGACAAGTGTCCAACCTGTGTCAGGTGTCACTTGTAGCTTGGCTCTCAGATATGTCCAGTAGAGAGTACTGTTGACCAGTTTGCACCAGTAAGCAAACTGAACCTGCCTTTTACTGGGCACTCTCCCTCTCTCTTCTAGTAGCTCTTCGAAGCTAGAAATGGCAAATGCAATATTGCCCTATGTCAACTGCAGCAGAGCCCATAAGGGAGCAGATCTATGGTAGGCAAAGGCATTCAAGGCAGGAGTGCAGGCATCCACCCTTAGCTATCAGCAAGTCTGGTGTAAACATCACTGAAGACAAACATAACAAAGGGACATGTTGCCTTACTTCCTCTTAACGCTAATGTGGATTTCAATGGGCTTAGACATACTTAATTCAGAGGCTATAAATAAAAATATGGTGCAACAAAGCAAAGAAGATGAATTTACAGACACAGAAATTACACAAAATTTTCTTAGCTTGCTTCCTCAGTTCTTATTCTACCAGCTCCATTCAAATACATACTCCATGTCACTTTGAATATGACACATATTAGAAAGTATTGTTCGGTCAACTGTACCCCAATGCTCAGGTCATATTTAAAACAAGATATATTTGAGATACATGGTGCCAAATGATTAAGCTTTACTGGCGCTCATCTCATCTGTATCCATTTTATGGTCATGTAAAGAACTAGTCTCCAGGGATGACAATGTGGTGCTTTCTGCAAGTACTAAATTGGCTTTAAATTTTTGTTAAGCAAGAGAGAAAAAATAACATACAGTGACATTAGTTGTGGACCTGTACTTCTTAGGAAGCATTCTTAACATACCATAATGCTGAACCAGAACAATGACAAGAAAGTTGACATTAAAATCCTTTACTAGCTGACTCACAGCACAGAAGAGTTTGACATTTAAAATATAAAGCAAATTCATCCAAACCATTTTGTCCGTGTAAAACAAAAATCATACCACACCCACTTGTACTGCATCAAAGAATCTAAAGGGCAAACTGTTCACATCATGCCATATAGAAGCAAAATAGAACCTACAGGTCTCAGGTTGGCTATAATTTTTCCATTCAGCAGAACTCATTGAATTCCTGCTTATTGATGTTTGAAAAAAGTTTGTATGATGCAATATTTAAAGATGAGAGAGCCACAGAGTTCTCTGCTGGTCTTGAAAAGATGATTGACTCAAATTAATTTGAGAACCTCAAAGACACAAGATACTTTGACTTAGTTCAGCCACAACATGAAACCATGGCTTATTTTAGCTGTAGTGAAATCAGGGCCGTTTCCACATGGCTCCCCGCTGCTTGTAACAACCTGGAATATCGCGAAAAAAATGCGGAAGTTCGTGTTTTCTCATGCGAGATTTGCACGACATCACATGACGTCGCGCAAATCTCGCATGAGACAATGTGATCTTCCACGGGTTTTTCGCGATATTCCGGGTTGTTACGAGCAGCGGGGAGCTGTGTGGAAATGGCCCAGGATTCACAGCATGTACACAATAATTGAATCCTGACTTGTCTCATCAAATCCTAGTTTCTGAATTGTTGCTCTTTCATCAACCACCCTGCCAGAGACCCAGCCACTATCCCAGGCTGCCTCACCATGCCCAACTGATGGCAATGCCTCACTGTACCACCAACTTGCTTACCCTGGGCCTTTGGCAAAGGCAGGCAAGCTCTCTCTCTCTCTCTCTCTCTCTCTCTCTCTCACACACACACACACACACACACACACACACACACACACACACACACAAACTGCATTCATATGCCCTGATAAGTTTTTGTCTCCCTGGTGTCCAAAACCCCATCAAAGCCCATGGAAGAGCCTGCTTGCCCCACAGCAGTTTCTCACTTACACAATAAATACAAGAGTGAATTGTGCTAAACTGAGCCAGTTTGGTGTAGTGGTTAAGAGTGGCAGGACCCTAATCTGGAGAACCAGGTTTGATTCCCCACTCCTCCACTTGAAGTCAGCTGGGTAACCTTAGGTCAGTCACAGCTTCTCTGGAGCTCTCTCAGCCCCACCCACCTCACAGGGTAATTATGATTGTGGGGATAATAATGACATACTTTGTAAACCACTCTGAGTGGCATTAAGTTGTATATAAGTTGGGGGGGAAGTGTCAAATGTACTTTACTGAACAAAGATATCAGTAACAACTGTAAATGTTAACATAGAAAGGTTAGATATAAAATGGGAGGGGGCTTTGCTGGGGGAACACTAGGCTTGGCTCCCACTCTACCTAGCCCCCACCCCAAGTCCATTGTCTCAGTGGCATAAATATGAATTGTGTGCGCCAGGGTACAGCACCAGATCTAGGGTTGCCCACGCCCGGGGCAACCTTCGCTGGGCTGCTTTGTGCACGCGCACAGCGTGCACGTGCTCCCGCACTGCGTGATGACGTCACTTTGGTGACATCATCACGTGGGACGGAGCAGAGGCAGCGTGCGGGGCTGGGAAGCTGCCGCGCCATTGGCCTCCCTGCAGGCGAATGGCGCAGGCGGCCTCGCAGCTCTCCACGCTGCTTTTGCCTGCCACGCAGGGCAGGGGGTGACCGGCTTGCCGCACACCCCCTGCCCTACAGGGCAGGCAAAAGCAACATAGGGGGCTGCGAGGCCGCCCGCGCCATTCGCCGGCCCCGCAGGACGGGGGCAGCCGGCTTGCCGGGCACCCCCTGCCCTGCAGGGCAGGCAAAAGGCAGCGCGGCCACCCGCACTGCTTTTCGCCTGCCCCGTAGGACAGGGGGCGGCCGGCTTGCCGCGCACCCCCTGCCCTACAGGGCAGGCAAAAGCAGCGTGGGGGGGCTACGAGGCCGCCTGCGCCATTCGCCTGCCCTGCAGGATGGGGCGGCCAGCTTGCCACACACACCCTGCCCTGCTGGGCAGGCAAAAGGCAGCAGGGCGGCCCCACAGCCCCCTGCACTGCCTTTTGCCTGCCCTGCAGGACAGGGGGTGCGCGGCAAGCCGGCCGCCCCCTGTCCTGTGGGGCAGGCGAAAGGCAGTGCGGGGGGCTGCAAGGCTGCCCATGTTGCTGCCTGCGCCCTCTGGCAGCCGGCGCCTGCTCCCGGTGCCCCCTCCCTGGTGGCGCCAGGGGCAGACTATCCCCCCTGCCCCCCGTCAATCCAGCCCTGCCAGGGTAATAAAGGTGAGAGGTTTATGTGCTTCTGTAAAAAAGCTTGTGGAAACAGGATAGTCAGAGCTTTTTTCCATTAGGGATTGCCATATCTATAAAGAGAAGAGTAGTGAGAGGGCGAACTTGGAGTTGAGGGCAGTGAGAAGCTTGGCATTAGCAAGCACCAACTGAAGGCAAGCACAGGCACTTCTGTAGGAGCATGTGACAAGCATTGGCAGGAAACAAACCAGGATTAAGGAAGGATACTGTAACACAAAACCACAGTTAAGGGCTTTACCTTAACATAATTTTCCTCCCGTGCTGCCTTGTCTTTCTCTGAAGAGAGATGGGAAGGTTTCAGACAGTTTAACAAGAACAAGGAAGGAAACAGGGAGTTGGCTCTATAAGGAATGCACCATGAAAGTCCCAGCGTAGCCTCCAGAATCAAAACAACCTCTTCAGACAGCTAATTCATTGCTAGGAGATGAAGTCTGCAAAGAGAGCCTGTCTGAAAGTAGTCTAATTGTGGTTAATAAATTGACTTTATATTCTGGTTTCAGATCCTAGTTTGAGGTACTAAAATTTAGTCTGGTGGCTAGATAATCAGTGAACTAGTTTGATTAAACCATGGTGTCACATTACATCTGAACTGACACACTGAAAAAGAAGCTTTTTGAGACAAGGAAAAGATTCTTCTTTCAGATTAACACCTTGTGGATATGGTGTGAAACATGGCATGGGAACTCAAGAGTGGTTTTATTTGTTCTTTACTTCCAGCAATCCAATTTCTGAGCAGAAACACAAAGCAGAAATATATTTATCTAGTTAAAAAATTTCTAGCACACTTTTTCCTCAGTGAATACTAAGGAAATTTGCAATATAAAATTTCATAAAAACAGGTTTGATGACACACATTTGTAACTTCTACCAATAAATTTCAAGAACAACAAAAGGCTGGTGAACATATAATCCTCCCAAATTGTTAGCCATGGTTAAAAGATAGGGCAGGAGGAATATGCATTCCCTCCCCTTGCCCTTGTGTTCTGTAGTACAAATTTCCTCCAAGACCTTAAATGTAGCAAAAGCTTTTACTGGCATGAAACTTAACCATATTTAACTCTTAAAATGAATTTAAGTAATCTGTATGCCACCTCTCCAGATCTGCTCTCAACAACGAAACAAGACAGTAAAAATAATTTTTAAAAATATTCCCACTAAATTTTACTTATATTTTTACTTCATTTATACCCACCTTTCTCCCCAATGGGGACCCAAAGCAGCTTACATTGTTCTCCTCTCCTCCATTTATCCTTTCAACAATCCTGTGAGGTAGGTTAGGCTGAGTGTGTGTGACTGCCCCAAGGTCACCCAGCAAGTTTCGATGGCAGAGCAGGGAATTGAACCTGGGATGCCCAGATCCTGGTCCATCACTCTAGCCACTACAACACACAAGGCTCTCAAAAATATAAAATGTATCAATAAAATAATCTAAGTCAATAAAAACCATGCCAAGAAAAACAGTCAAAAAAAGCAATCCAGGATATAACAGCACATAAAACAGAGTAGTCTAAAATGATATTGATAAAACAATCTTCAAGCCTTAAAGCATCTAAATAGATTGAACCCTCACTTAGAATCCTGGGTAAAGAGAAATGGCACCCAAAGGAGGGTGAAGTAGGTGACAAATGAGCCTGAAGAGAGTGACCATTCCAAAGATAAGGTGCCACCAATTTTAAAAGTTCTGTATCTAGTCACCACTCACCTTACTTCTGCAAGTGAGGAGCATAGAGAGCTGGGTTGAGATGAGGATCTCAGCTAGCAGTATGTATAAGGATTCTGTCCATCTCCGCAATATATGACAGACTAGAATGTGGGTTCAATGGTGTCTCAGGGGGAAAGAGCACCTACCACACAGAGTTCCTCCCCTTCGCCCACTCTCATCATCAGCTGCCCCCTTTCGCACACAGCTAAAGAGTGCGATTGCAGTAATTTGACCCTGCAATCTGTTCCTGAGGTTTGGACACTGCCTTCTGGCCCTGGCTCACCTAGGGAGCAACTCTGCCTAGCACTGATCTCTGCTGCCTGCTCCTCACCATCTCCATCCCAGAGCCTTTCCTATCCTTAAAAGCAATCTTTTCTCTTCTCTTGAGTAAGCTGCTTGCTAATAAGCCTTCCCTTGCTTGCCCTTGGCAGCCTTCTTTCCTAGCAGTCTGTCATCCTTCCTGCTAGCTGGGCCTACCTTTTATCAGGTTCCAGCCCGAAGATGAGGAAGCTGTCCCACCCTGCTGCTTTTAAGTTCAGCCAAGCCGGTGGTGATACAGGGCCTATGTGGGGCTCTCATGCCCACCTGCCTAACATAAATGTATAACATTGTGCTGAATCATTGCCTTTAGTTGCAGTTTCTCCTATTATTCATCTCAAGTTCTGTAGCTCATGTACTTCACTGTTATTGGGCTGCATAGGATACCCATGCATGGGGGGAAAGCACACAAGAAAGGACAAAGGAACAAACATGGAACACTAGCAGGTGGGGGAGGCGTTTACTTGCAGGAATATTTGGGTTGTGAATAGGTATAGCAACTAGTGGCTTGCAAACAGATGCACGTGGGGGTATCAAGCAGAATGTTTACTTTCAAGTAAATCTACCATGTTTATTAGGAAACCTTTTAAAAGTAATTCTTTGACAACATTCCAGGAATAAACACACTTCACTGTTATCAAGAGAACAAAAGCTAAGAAAATAGTATTGGCTGGTGATCAAATCCCATTACAAGAGTTCTCCACAGTAAAAGAACACATGACACTCCACAGGAAAATTCATGGATCAATGACACTGAAGATTCAAAGATTTGGGGAACATCTGGAACTGTTTGTGAGCTGATGATGGTAACTTCCTTGTGGAGAGTTACTTCTCTAATTAAGAACAGATTCGCACACTACAACCTCATGGACTGAGCAAGTAAGACAAGGACAACCTTACCATAATGGTCAAACTAAAATGTAAATATATTTGTTTGTTCACACATTTCAATGCATAGGTATTCATCTATTCAAATGTGTAAAACAATTTAAACATATGAACCCCTCCTAATATGATCCATATCATTAGAACCAAACGCAAAATTTGGCCCTTTTTCATTCTTCTCAGGTAAAGACAATATTCTCAATTGGTGCCTTCCATTGAACATGTTGGTCTGCAGTAGAACAGAAGGATTTGACTCCCCTGGCACCTTAGACATGAATGAGATTTTCAGGGTATGCACTTTTGAGAGTCAGAGTTCTCTGGCATCTGAAGAAGGGAGCTCTGACTCTCAAAAGCTTATGCCTTGAAAATCTCATTAGTCTCTGAAGTGCCACTGGACATGAATCCTGCTATCCTCAACTGAGTTGATCCTCCCATTCACCTCCATGTCCCGGAATAGGAAGGAGCATTCCTCAGTTTTGGCACTGGATAGTAGTCTTATGACTACTATCAGATAAAAAGCTCAAATTATATAATTCAAAATTCAGCCTGCATAAAAAATACCAGAGTAGAACAACAGATACATGCAACAGGAGTAAAAACAGAGTGGAGGGTGATTTGTTAGCATATCCACTAGCTCCATTAGAAAGCACTTTGACACACAGGCCCCGACTCATACCTGTCATTTGATTAGCTCCTCAGTCAAGCACAGGAGATCTCATCACAGAAGAAGGGAAAGGAACGTGTTAAGTGGGGATGACCCTGCGAGACTTTTGTTGCACTGGACACCTATGGGGCTGGCGGAACTGCAAATCCAATCACCTCTTAATCACTCCGCATTCCTGTGTGGCATTCCATGCATGCTGTGTTCTCCTGGGAGGGACTCAGCAACTGATAGAGGCTCTCTAGTAGCAATACAGCAGCCATTTTAACTCCAGAGGCCTGAGCAACTAATTCTTTGGAGGTGTGAGGATCAAGCAATCCTATCCAAGATAGCCTCCTTAACTCAAACAGAAACACCCAGTTTAATGCTGCTTCTACCTCACAGGGTGTTTTATTGTGGGGATAATAATGACATACTTTGTAAACCGCTCTGAGTGGGCATTAAGTTGTCCTGAAGGGTGGTATATAAATTGAATGTTGTTGTTGTTGTTGTTGTTGTTGTTATTTTAATACAGTAGCAAAGGGGGAAACCTATTAGGAAACACTTAAATCTATTTTGTAAATAAAGCAGAATAAATGGACCAATAGTTTATTTCCAGTGTATTATTTCTCTCATTAAATTTAATTTTGTTGTCCACATTAGAGACATATTTTTGTAGAGTGTTATAAAAGTTTAGCGTACAATAGATTTTTTCCACCATCAGAAACTCTTATCTCAGAGTTGACAAAAGCCTCTTTCCACACAGTTAAGAACTTTTAATAATAACATCACCTTATAACATTTGATTTATATACTGCTCTTCAGGACAACTTAACACCCACTCAGAGCAGTTTACAAAGTGTGTTATTATCCTCACAACAATCACCCTGTGAAGTGGGTTGGGCTGAGACCCAAGGTCACCCAGCTGGCTTCAAGTGGAGGAGTGGGGAATCAAACCCAGTTCTCCAGATTAGAGTCCCATGTTCTTAACCACTACACCAAACTGGCTCTCCTCTTGTTCAATTACCCATTTTCTCATAATGAAAGATACAGTCTAATTGTGTTTACACTGTAGGGCTGCAAAATAAGGAGTTTAGGGTTATGCTAACTACCTTTTGATCCTGATAAAGGCCTGACATTTATTTTAGCATAAGTTTTATTGAATGTTTTGGGATTTTTCACAGTGCAGGTTACCACATTTCACACCTGTTATTTTGGGCTTGGATGCCAATCTTCTGTCTGCAGCTACTTTCTGATGTAAGTCAGGCTTGTAAACAATTTTTTTACCACATCGCATGTTACCAGTAAGAATCCTTTCAGTGAATCTTTTGCAGCCACAAAGTTGGTCCTTTTTATTTGCTTTTCCAAGCTGTCAATACAGCACAAATGACTAACATAGTTTGTGGAAAGGGAAGTTAACAAAACTGGTTGGCTAACAGAATTTATTGACAATTAACTGAGAAGGTCCATACCCTTCCTCATAGGAAAAGTTCTTCAATCTCTTAATCATTTTGGTTGCCCTCCTGCACTTCTCCACCTCTGTAGTATCCTACCACTAGGCCACTGCAAACATTGCCCACTAAGTACTCCTTTCCTTTAAGTATCATGGACACTAGACCAACACAAGCTAAATTTTGCCTGTGCATCTGATACTCAGAATACATACAGCCATGGTAGAGGCACATTGTCAAGAACAAACCTGTCTTCGCATATAGAATTGAGATAATTATCGTCAAGTTTCTTCTGGACCTACCTAATATTGTATAATTATCCACAATTCCATTTATACCTATAGATACAATGGAACAAATTATGTAGGTTTTATCACTGTTTGAAAAGCACTCTCTGCCCCCGCATTGTCTAGGCACAACAGGTGGGGGAGCAAATTATAAATCCAATTAGTTGTGAATCTATTTTCTGGTTGTAAAAATGCAGGTTTTTAAGGATTACCATTTTCATCTCCCACTTTGCAAATGTTTAAAAGGTAGAGGAAGTGTGTGTGGGAGTGATATGCTGGTACTGTACTCTTCTGCATACAGAATACAATTAACTCCTAATGGTTTTAATGACTCTTATTACCTGCACACCATAGAATTAGGACCTGAAATGGAAGGATCACTTAGGCCCAAGGTAACTTTCTGTTTTTTTGTGGTCTCTAGGCTGCACCAGCTGATGTACAAGGCAAGCAATTAATGACTGTTAATAAATCCTCCAAGTGTTATGAAATGAGGAGCGCTTGATGAAGACCTTGCTCGACAGGCTGCTGACAGCTAAATACTAATAAGCATTTGCAGCACAAGAGCTCTGAAGTAGGAGGCTGAGTAAGTTATAAAGACAGTAGTTGCCTAATTTTATGAGTATTGCTATGTTTTATGAATCACAAGTCATACTTTATAGTCTGATGCCCAATTCATATAATTATCAAAGAATCTTCTACCTATTGTTGGGCATCAACGGTTCTGGAACTTTAGGGGGAAAAGAATGTATGCCTTAATTGCATGATCTTTCCCCCTTATTTTTCAAGGGGATGGTCACATTTATGTCTATTCCAATAAAACAGCATTTTAAAGACCATCTCAGGGGTTACAGCACAGAATATGCGTGAGTACATAGAAGCAAGTCACAACTGAGTTATTGTTCAATATATTTGTGAACAAAGAAGGGGGGGAACCCACAACCTGAAATATACTGTAGATGCTACAAGGGTCAAGCTAAAACCATAAAATATATTCAAAATAAATATGTATTATACAGTGTACACAGCAATTAAATTAAAAAATTAAAAACAAAAAGCCCTGAACATCAGGCTACGTAGGAAAGCTTTAGATAAGCTGTAACATTTTTCAAATATAGTTGATGAACATGTCAAATGACCAACACAAAACCATACATGTTTCGGCCCAAGGGCCTTCTTCAGTGATCAATAATACACACTTGAGCAATAAATAGACCCAAACATGCAGAAACCAATATATATCAGTTCTGCCTTGATGTTATTATCTCCTGTATTTTGTAGTATAATGTAAATTACAGCAGGCCATGGATCCCTTCACATGGTAAGTGCACTCACACAAAGTTCTTCATTGATTTTCTGGTATTAAATTTCCAATATTTCTGGATAAGTGTATCATCAATCTGTAACTGAAGTCAAATATAGGGTATATTTTTAAGAGTGTATTATTGACAACTGAGGAAGGCCCTCAGGCCGCAACACATATGGTCTTATGTTGGTCATTGGACATGTTCATCAACTGTATTTGAAGAATGTTACAGCTTATCTAAAGCTTTCCTACGTAGCCTGACATTCAGGCCCTTTTTTTTACACTTTTAATTTAATTACTGTTTACACTGTATAATAAATATTTTGAATATATTTTATGGTTTTAGCCTGCTCAATATATCTGTGTTCATAACTTGCATGCTATTTTCAGCAGGAATACTTGAGCATCTTTTTATACAGATTGCGGCTTCATTGCAAGCAGGACTTCAGACCTTGAAAATGTTTCAATTGTTTTTCAAATATTCAAAATTGGATGAAAAAAGTTCTGCACCCAAACATTCTCATGCTACTTTCTCCTTCCCCACCTATTAGCTATCTTCTGAGTTTAAAAATCAATTTTAAAGGAGGTATTCAATTGTACTTTGGGGCAGGGAAGGAGAAATTGCATAGTTTGTCCCTCTATTTTAGCCTTGTCCATTTTGTTTGGCTAATTCAATGTTAATTGAATTAGCCAGTTTGGTATAGTGATTAAGAGTGTGGGACTCTAATCTGGAGAACTGGGTTTGATTCCTTACTCCTCCACTTGAAGCCAGCTGGGTGACCTTGGGTCAGTCACAGCTTCTAGATCTCACAGCCCCACCCACCGCACAGGGTGTTTTGTTGTGCTGATAATAATAACATACTTTGTAAACTGTTCTAAGTGGGTGTTAAGTCAGCCTGAAGGGCAGTATATAAATAGAATATTATGATGTTATTATTATTATTAATTGGGTCCAGATTGTAATTTCTTTGTTGAGTGAACTAATGTGGACTGACTCTTTGTTGTGGCTGTCTTCCTCCCCCATACATTTCCCCTCACACCCAACCAAGAAAATACTCACCTTACAAAAGAGGTTTCTTGATAGTCTTGGTCCTTCAGAGGAGGGGGTAGAGAATGTTGCTTGTCTCTGTAGCATTCCAGACCTATCTATGTTGCCTCCCACAGCTAAACACATTTGTATTTGCCTAAATCTAATTAATACATTCTCACACTGTTACCTGGGAAATGTAGTTCAAATCTATTCAGTTCTGAGCAAGCACTATTACAATGAATGCCACCCACTGATGAATGCTGTGAAGTATGCAGTCCCACAAGCAACACATTCATTCTAACAAAGTTGATTTTAAATGGTGTAAGATCAGCCAAACAGACCATTACATTTGAGCACACATCAGCAACAACTTCCTGGTCAACAGGCATACTTGTATGTTCAAACTAGATATTAAGGGTGTGCAGTTTCATTTGGCATTCAGAATTAAAACCTGGACTTTAGCTGATTCAGTAAATTAATTTGGTAAAATTTGGTGAAATTCAGTAAACCAGGCTTGGCCGTTCTTTTGCTGTTTCCCTGCAAAGAAACAGTTATTTTTGCCTTTTTTGCAGAGATGGTATGAGGTAATTTTTCAACCAAACTCCACCAAATTTGCAGAGAACCTACTTCTGACTGTCTTCTAAAGACTCCCCTGTTTTCATGAAGATTGGACACTAGGGGGGAATTCTATGGGCCCCCAAAGAAGGTGCCACCACTCATTCTTCATTATTCCCTAGGGGAAAACTGCCTGGAGTGTTCAAGGGGGCTGACTGGGGATGACATTTTTCAAGCAAATCATCAAATTTGCAGTCAGGAACCTCCTGCTGACTATTCTCTAAAGACCTGCCAAGCTTCAGGAAGACTGGATCTTCCAATCTGGGGCCAATACTATGGGCTCCCCAAACAAGGTATAGTGTCCAGAGACTCCAGACCATGCAGTGATGGTATCACTCTACTCTGCTCTGGTTAGACCTCACCTAAAGTATTGTGTTCATTTTGGGGCACAACAATTTAAGAAGGATATAGTCAAACTGGAACATGTCCAGAGGAGGGCAATGAAGATGGTGAAGGGTCTAGAGACCAAGTCCTTTGAGGAAGGGTTGAAGGAGTTTGGTATGTTTAGACTGGAGAGGAGACAACTGAGAAGTGATATGATAACCATCTTAAACTACTTGCAAGAGAAAGCTCAACAAAACCAAAGTGAAGCATGGGAATGAAATTTTCCCAGAACCACAGTGAAGCAAGAGGACCAACATCACATCAGAAAATCACATCCATTCCACTCAAACCAAACTGAAGCAAGGGACCCTTGCAACTTGGCCCAAAAGAAGCAAACTGAAGCAAAGGTATGCCTTGTGCTTGTGGCTGGGTAATGATTGGTTGTGTTTTCTGGTGTTTCCCCGCTAGCTGAACCCAGTGTCTGGCTACTGTGAATGATACTGGTTCTGTCAGGCTAAGTTACAACAGTTTCTGAAACTTGTCAGGTCTTTAGAGGACTGTCAGGAGCAGATCTGTTGCAAATTTGGTGAGTTTTTTAAAAATGCCACCACAGCCTCCTGGATAACCCCTAGATAGTTTTCCCCATATGGAATAATGGGGATTTGTTGGGGCACCATATTTGGGGGGGTCAATAAAATTGGCCCCTGGGATCCAATATTTATAAAACTGGGGGGGGGGGCGGTCTTTAGAGGACAATCAGGAATAGGTTCCCTGAAAATTTGGTGGAGTTTGGTTGAAAAATGACCCACCCAGCCCACCAGATAGCCCCTGGATTGAGTTTCCCATAGGAAAGAATGGCTGAATTGGAGCAAATTTCTGCTATATTACTGAACTAAACTAGAGAATCAATTTGGTATTCAAGGAATACCAATGTTTTCCCTCTAATTTGGTACTCTCAGTTCAGATTTACTGAATTTTTTTCCATGCACACTCCTACTAGGCATTACTATTTTAACAAGTTAACTCATTTTCCCCACAGTACTAAACTAATTTTTAAACCACTACAGGGGCCTGATTTGGCTCAGGATTGTAGTATGCAGTGGAGAAGAGACTTCTTCAACCCTCCCCCCAGCCCCATTTTCCTGATCTCAAAAAGTCTCAGGGGCTCTTAACTGGTCCATCAAGGGGCTGTATACACACTAACTACTGCATGTGCCTCATGGCCATTTCAGCCCAGGAAAACAGCATGGGAAAAGGCATGGCTTGGCTCTGAGTTGCATGGGTTTCTGTGGTGCTTTAAAAATAAGTAAAAATGAGCAGCTGTAGGAAAAGTGAGTCAGTTCTAAGGAACCTGCACCTGCCTCATTTAAATGACAGAGCAGGGAGAATGGACTATAAATTAAAATAAATGTTGCATCTAGTCTGACCCTTGATTGACAGAAAATTGCCAAGATAATCATAGGCTTTGCAAGAAAGGTAAGTTCAAAGGCCGATCACATTTTTTGCAAAGTTCACAGTCCTCCTTATCATTAATGCTCAGGATCTATAATATTTAATACCTTTACTTACATAAGTATGGCTTCCATAAAAAGGTCAAACAGCAACTTCTTGAATATGTTCAGCTAAATTCATAGAGAAGGGGTTCCACAGTTGTGAAGCAACCACTGAAAATGCATCTCTGTTTTCAGTTAGAACCTTATGCATGGATAGTATATTATTTATTTATTTATGTCATTTATAGTTCTGTACTGTAGTACTGTAAAAAGGATACTTACACTCTTTAAAAAAAACACTGAAGACCACAAAGAAACATGGGGGGGGGGAAGGCCTCAAGAGAATGTAGGATCTAACTATTTAGGGCTAACATGTGTAAGATCAAATATATCTTAACATCTCATGCCATTCTGCAGCTTCTCAAAAATGATGGAGGTGCAACAAAATTCAGTACATTCTTCTGTAACTCAAGGCTTCTCAGGAATCCTGGAAGATACTTCCTAACAGATGAGTTTTCAATGCCAGGCATCATCATGCCTGACACCGACATGAAAAAGGAGTCTGTGGCAAACTCTGTGCTGATTGCTACTAATCCAAAAGTCATACTAGCAATGCCATTCAGCACTCTTCTAAGCCATTTGACTCCAATGGAGTTAGAATGGTGCAACTCTACTTGGATGGTACTGTCAATTTATCAAGATAAATATCTGCAATGTGTTGTAATAAAGGAGGAAAAATTAATCATATGAAGCATAGTTCTCTAGGTGTATTCCCTCACAACTAAAACAAATTTGCAGTGATAGGTCACGTTGTGGGGTAAACTGTCACGTAGCTGAGAGGGTATATACAATTTGTCAATCACAATGATGGTGAACAAGTGGAAGGGAGTGTCCACGTGTGTCAAAGGGGATGGAAGATGTTTGCTAAAGACAAGTAACTAAAGATATGGACAAGGAAAAGGCCCAAAGGAATAGACGAAACAATTTGGAGGCAAAAGATGAGCCTTGAATAGGTGAGGGAGGGGAATTTAGAAGAGACTAGGTTACAAGGGAAGAAAACAGATTAGAAAGTAAAGTCAAAAGAACTTGAGTAGAGGGTGATTTTTTCTCCATTGTATGTAAATTTTAAACCCAGTCAGAAACTGAATCATTGAGAAGTTTCCTAAGAAGCTAGAATCTTTCGGAACATTCTCAGCCACCGCACAAGGTCAGAGTCAGTCAACCAGTGTCAGCTGTTGTAATGTCACAAACAGTACTATACAGATGTATATCAGAGTACACTGGATTCAGTGGAACTTACTCCTAAATAAGTGTACATAGCATTGCAGTCTTTATGTCAAAACACATTCCTTAGTTTTCTTCTGTAAAGGAATTCCTTAGTTTTCTTCATGTAAAGGAATACAGCTACTTGGTTGTTTTGGCTCCGTTGCAGAAGCCACTGTGCACTGCATTTCAGAAGCCCCTATAATAGTAAGTAAGAAAAGAATGATGAAGAACTAACCTACACGGTTTTCCCTCCATAAACTGACTGCATCTCATGTAACACTATTGAAATAGCCTACACGGTCAATGATTTGTTTGTCCCATATCTTCTGTGAACATTTTCCTTGATCATGTGCTCTCCCTGATGGTTTTTCCCCTCTTGTCCATTTGTCTACTGTTTCTCTATCTGGATTACTTCTGATCACAATCCAGTCTCCACCATAACCCATATAGGTCTTATTGCTGCATGCTTGAAGTTTACTGCCATTCCTCCTAGCCAACACTTTGTATTATTAAACTTTATCTCTGATTTCACTCTATCTGGGTCCTCAGTATCCCTTTCAAGAAGGAATTGTGTCACAGTGCAATCCAGGAAACACTTCCGTGGTAGTAAGGCTCACTGAACAGATGCGAGCTGCTAAGCTGATATGCTTAGGATCTTTATCAGCAGGTTCCTTTTGCCAATTGTATATATCAGTGTCCACGCATGGCACATTTTCATAAACCAGGCATAAAACCTAAGCCAGTAATTCTTTTAACATAGCAACATAAAGAGAGTTTTCTTCACTTATGTGAATTTGGATTAATTTTGCATGCTTTTATGGTGCTTCTTCCTCTCCAGATTGTCTTGTGTAAACACCTTGAATTGAACAGATTTCACTCAATGAATCTCAAAGTATACAGCAACTTTAAAATGATTTGTATCATAAAAGATAACTTCAACGCTAGTGTAAATCGTTGCATAGCAATATAGTTTAGAAAAGTCCAATAACCAAGGAATCTGCAAAAGGAACTGAGAGAGATGGTGTGTCAGCCAATACAAAATTCAGTGCAATCAAGTCTCAGCTTTTTAGCTGGTCTTAAACTTAACTGGACTGCATCCAATGCAGTCAAGTTTTTAACAAAAATCATTTTGGAACATTTCATGAGCAGATGTCACATTGAAATGAAAAACTGGAGCTGGAAATGAAAGACATAAGAACTAATGATAGTACTACCATGCCGATATATTACAACTGACTAGGCAGACAAAACAGAAGCACTCTCATGGCTGATTTAGTATTGTATTGCTAACTTCAATAGGGTGGTCAATTTTTTTAAGAGAGAGATGCCAACCAGAGGTTTCCCACTAAAAATACCTTTTGGACTGTCACTTGCAATTATGCTGCCAGTTCATCGGTCTATACTGGCTGTTCATAGGCCTTAGGTAACTTAAGGGTGTCAGGCACTCAATCTATGCACCTGGCATTCAAGGTGCCCTCTGTCTAAAACAATCCTTTAAAGACTTTCACAGATTGTGATTCGGTTTCGTTTTCTCAGCCATGTCAGACGCTCCTCTTCGCAGGTCCGAGAGGAAGCGCCCGAGCACCCTGTCCGGGCGGCTGATCTGCGAAGATTAGCCCCCAAAACTCCCAGTGAGGGAGGCTGGGTCCGGGACGCTGCGGGAAGAGCCCCCCGGAATCAATGCGGGGGGTTAATTGCCCGTTTGTCCCTACGGAGGCCGGCAGACGTGCGCGGCGCCTCGAGTGCTGCCGGGCCATGGAAAACAGCAAAGAGCAGAATTAGGCGAAAGCCTGCAAGTAAGGGAATCCCTTCTGTTACTACAAGCGCACGCGAAGGAGTGGTGGGATCTGAAGCTAAGAAGGCTCGTTCTTCCCCTTCGCTGAGTTTCAGAATCTGGTTGGCAGTTTCCCCCCCCCTAAAATGGCAACGAAAAAACAAAGTCCCGCTCTGGGCAAGTCAGTTTCGGCTGCCCTGAAGGGAGAGTCGTTGGAAGAAGTAGTGCGGAGGGCGGTTGGTGAAGCCATAAAACCCTTTGTTGACAAGCTGAACGAAACAGATCAAAGGGTGGGCTTAATTGAGAGCGAAGTGAAAACCATTAAGGAAGCAGCGGGGGGGGCAGAGAAGTCTGCTCGGGAAAGTGCATCACTTGTGAAGGCTACGAGTAAAGAGCTTAAGCTGGTGGAGAACCAGCTGATCGGGCTACAAGTGGAACGAACACAGACAATTTTGCGCCTCCAGAATGTGAAAGAGGAGGAAAATGAGGATTTACGGGGTCTGGTCTCGGAACTACTGGCGACACCCACGAGGCCAACTAAAGAAGATGTAAAAAGCACCATTTTGGAAGTCCGTCGGGCTACTTCAAAATATGCAATGAAGCGTCAGCTGCCTCGCGAGATCATCATTGATTTTTCATCTAAGAGGATCCGGGACACTATTCCTATATAATTCATACAATGCAGATTTGGACTTTTTGGGTAATAAAGTTAAGATATTGAAAGACGTCCCATTTCTAGTTCGGAAAAGACGTTTTAAGTATAAAAAGTTCGCAGCTCTTCTGAGAGAACGTGGAATAAAGTACAAATGGTTATTTCCGGAAGGAATCTGGTTCAGTCACAAAGATCAAGCTTTCAAGATATTATCAGAAGATCAACTAAGGGATTTTGAGGATAAAAATCCGGAATTTCAGTGCACCAAGCAAGACGAAAAGGAGAAGTCTGGGGGGGGGGGAGGAAACGAGCACTGCGGCTGCAGTTGCTCAGAGAGAATTGCGTCCGGGACCCAGGAGGGGAAGGAAAATTTAATTTGAATTTAAATTGTAATTTGCATTTAGTAAGGTCAACCACTCCATCAATATAACATAAAGCTTTAACTTTTGAATAATGGCAGTATGAAGGGAAAACATTTTGTGTAGCATAGTTGTTACATGTTGTAGTTGTTGTGTTTTTTTTTTCCTTCCTCCCCTTGTTCCCTTTCTTCCCTTTGTATTGTTAGTTAATGTAGTTAATAAAAAATAAAAATATTATAAAAAAAAAAGACTTTCACAGATTGTCTAATCAGAAACTAGAATACATAGAGAAATAAGAAGAATTCTCTGAGACTATTCAAGATCTTGCAGGATCAAAGACAGATGTTTCAATTACAGATATAAAGGGGAAGATAAACATTTGTTTTAAATTTCATATTTTTAATTTATGGACTTTGATTAACATTTCTCATATGTCTTACTTACATCTCTTGTGAAAACTTTTTAAACAACCTGAACCAGACCAGCTTTTTAAGATCATTTTGATTTGTGTGAGAAACAGAGGAATTAACACATTAAATTAGCAAAGGAGTTTTCAGAACTTCTTCCGCTAATGTTAGAACATTATCAATTTAATTGAAGAAAGTAAAAGGCTTTGTTTTTATCTTCTTAAAAAGTTATTGAAAGAAAGAATACAGTAATGCTCACTGCATTGCTCTCATAGTCTGAGCTAAAGTGTGGGTCAAGTGTGAGAAGGTCTTCAGGTTGCGCAGGATTTGTTTGTAAAAGCATAGCCTTAACAGAAATGTGCTTCTACCTTCCCCACCTCCAACGCCTATCTCTGTGGTGCTGCTGAGTGCCTCTTCTTTTCCTTTACCTCCTGGTTTCATCACCACAGAAACTGTTGAGGCATTTTCAATGTTCAGTTGTTATAGTTACTTGACTAATTGCAAGAAGCACTCAGTGACGGAGGGAGTCAGAGCTCTCTTGCCCTTTACATTTCCTGAGCTACTTTGACAGAAAAAATTGTCTGTCTTTACACCCCCATCCTCTAAAGAGGAATGCTGAGAGAGAGAGAGAGAGAGAGAGAGAGAGAGAGAGAGAGAGAGAGCCTGATCACCTCACTCACAAAACTCAGTGGTATTTAAAGGCTTTTAAACTCCCTTCCCCCTCAACATGCTTTTGGCACCATTTTTACTGCTACCCAATCCCTTCTTGATCACAACTTTCTTATACTTCCACCCCATCTGGCCCAAGTTATTTCATTGTCTGAGACAGAAAATTCAAATGTAGATCCTCCATATATTTAAAAAAATGCTGCATAACAATACCCCAAATCTGCAGCCAGGTAAAGTTAATAGAACAACTTTTTTCAGATCGCCACGCCAAATGCATATTCATGGCCAATGGAGCCTGCTCTGCCACAGAAATCAAAGTCCTGTGCCCTTCAGTAGTCCATACTTGGAATCAGGTTTTAGTGCACAAAAGAAAATGTGAATGAAAAAATCTGTGTAATGTTATACCTAAACAATATTATACAAAGAGAGAAATTACATTACTATTTAGATGAAAGACCACAGTTAGCAGAGAGGAAGCATGTTCACTTTATCCTCCTTACCCTGCCAATACTGGCTGTCAAACCATCTCCACAGAAGATAGTTTCAGGTAGATAGCTGTGTTGGTCTGCAGGAGACAAGCTGAATCTGAATCCAATGACATGTTAGAGACCAATAAGATTTTCAGGGTATGAGCTTTTGAGAGTCAAAGCTCAGATACAAAGAAGAGATCTCTCACTCTCTAAAGCTTACACCCTGAAAATCTTGTTGGTCTCTAAGGTACGACTGGACCGAAGTCCTGCTGTATCTCCACTGAAGCATTTGGATGGGGTTAGAGTATCCCTTTTTAGTGAAATGGTATCTGATTGTGTGATAGCATAAAACAAATCACTAAGATTCCCATCACCTCCTTTCTTTAAAGAGCACTTGCCCTAGTGGAGTTACAGCCACAAGAGGGCCTGCAGAGGCCCAGCACTGTCATGCATTCTTGTTAGTGTTTAGCTTTCATTTCAAAATAATGTTTGTTCCTTAGCAGAGAAACAACATGGCAAAATGTGTATCCAGGGTTCTGGGCAGATTGCTATTAACAATCAAACCTCCCATCTACCAGTGTCCTGGCCAATGAAACAAAGGCACTAAGATAACTAATAAGCACCATGAACTTTAAAAAATGCTAGTTACATTTTGATATTTTATACAATTATATAACTTTGGACATATTAGCTGTCCTTTAAATCTCATTGTTGAAGGGGGGGGTGTAATTTGGAAAGCTCTTAATGAGCTCTTATCCTAACAATCAATGCATAATATATATTTATAGACATTCCTTTATTACTATTAAGAAGTCGATTGCCAGGTAAGATAAAGCCATACATAACTGCAAAAACCAACCTTCTTGAGGTACAAAGGAGAAACGTGCTCACAAGTGACTTTGCCAAAGCTAAGCAGTTCTGGGCAGCGTCTCGATGAAACACCTCCCGGGAATGCTATGTATATGCCATGTTGAGTCGCATGTGGAGAAGACAGACGAAAGAGATCTTAAAGATTTACTCACATGCCATATAGCGAAGAAGATGAGGGCAGCACAAAGCACCAGGGAAAGCATGTAGCAGAAGGCAGCAAACGTGAAGGCCATGGCGGGAGAAGCACCAAGCCGAACTGGTGCGCATGCACCCAACTCGGAACTCCAGCCGCCTTCGCAGGAATCCGAAGCGGACAGAGTTTCTTCCTTTCAAATTAAAGGGAGAACCTCACACCAGGAAAGTTCCGTGAACGTAGGAAAGGTATTTCTCAAGCATGAACAGCAGGCAAATATCCAGATAAACCATCCGCTGGAACAGCCACCCAGGAACAGAGGCTGAAGAGGCCAAATTCTTTCCAAACTATGGGTCAAATTGGCCTAAAAGGGAAAATCATCCAAAGGGAAAAGAACAACGAAGGGAAGTCCCACGGCGCGGTTAGCAAACCAATCATCCCAAACCTAAGCTCCCTACCCAGGAAAGAGCCATCCGTATTTCACAAGTCTAAACGAAACCGGACTAGAGACAGCCTCGTTCGATCCTGGTTCGCGGTTCCAGGAGCGAGTTCTGCTCCCTAGAAGCGGGTCACAGCAGAGAGACGCGCTCACCGGCTTCCTCGACTTCTCAGCAAGACTTCCTTTGTTCCTCGGTCTCCTGACGAGGGCTCCGCGGCATCCTCCTCACTGCCTTCCACAATCGCCTTCTTGGCGACAATGCAGAGTAAGGGGAACGTCCTCCATTCAACCAGCACTGAAGGCAGCTGCTTTGGACGAAAAAAGGAAAGTCACCTGCTGCCGCCTCTTTTGGGGGACTCTCCCTTTCCTTTACAAAGCGACAGTTTCAGACTTATACCTCTAGCGGCACAAGCTGACTGGATTCCTCTTGCTTTCTCACTCATGAGGCTTCTTTGCCTCCCCTCCAACTTGTGCGTATCCCTCCGAGTTTTAGCAGAAGCCCGGAAGAAACCACGTGGCTCCTTATCGATGCCGGTTCTTTTCTCCCCCACCCCCCATCCCTCCACTCTGCTCCTCTGCCAAATTGATCTCGTGGGGTCGTTTAACTTCAGGGTCGTTCCAGGCTAAATGGTAAAAAAGGGGGGCAAATCGAGACTCCTACTTGGGGCTATTCAGTGGCTTGACTCCCAGAAAGTGTTCTTAGCTTTGTCTTGATAGGCACCATTCGATTTACTCATTCTGAAAAAAAGAATAAGCAAAATTTATCCTCCCCCGCAGGTAAGAATTTTTTAATATGCCTTTGACATCTCTCTCTGCTACTTAAATGAACCAGAAAATCACAAAATCATTTCAGTCTATAATGAAATATTCTCAACTAGAGAAAGCAGACTAGTTGTATTTCATGGGCTGTTTTGTTAGTTTTGAAGGACAATAAACCACTTTGTATTATTTGCCTAGATATTTTTCTCTATCTGATTATTCAGGGTTGCCAGCCTCTAAATGGGGCTGGAGTTGTCTAGGAATTACAAGTGATCTCCATATTGCATTACATTCCCGCTGAGCTCCCATCCCTCCCAGCTCTGCTCTCCCCTGGCTCCGCTCTCAGATTTCCAGGACTTGCCCAACTCAGAGTTGACAGCTGTACTGGTTATGGATTATGATGGCTAATCATAATGCTACAAATTTTCAGCAACATTATTTTGTATATGATCATGTGAACAGGCTTTTGGGCTTTGCAAGACTTTGTTTTCTTAGGTGATCTACAAACCTCAAAAACTCTGCCTACATCTATCCATACTTCAAGTCTATTTTATCCAATACTCTTTTTAACAACAAAGATCAATCTGTGTGCTGGTAAAAGCATGGCATGGGAGCACACACACATCAAGGTAGAGGAAAATGTCCCCTCCCTTTAATGAATCTTTAATATGCAAAAACAGCCTGGTGAAGCTTTTCAGGGTATGGAAGTAAATAACACTACATGATAAATAGCATCTCTTTAACTCTCCATTAAAGGAACTGGGCAAGTTTTTTCCAGGCTGCTCGCAATCTTTTCAGCCACCATTGTATTGACTGGGAAGCTGATGCAAATGCTAATTCTCAACTGTGTGTCTATAGCTAAACGGACATAATAAGGACTATCTGAAAGTTTCAAAATATATACATTTTCTGATTGTTGCATTAGGAAAAAAGTAACATTGGGGATGGAGGGAGGCAAGGTACCACTAGATTAAGTCATTCAATTATTCACAAATATTTTCAAATAGTTTTATGGTTTGAGAAAATCCTGATGATATGTATCCATCTTTTTGTTAATATTTCTCTCACTCATTCACTGTGGTTACTATGGCTATGCTTTCTTTCCCCTTGAATTTTTTCTCTGCAATTTTAGCATCAGCTTCAACATCTAGCAAAAAACTGTAGGTATATAGAAGTTGTGACTTAGAAACAAGAATAGAATTTTTAAAATCTTTACTTACCTGTTATGCAAACTTAATTGATATATGATTCAGCTACAGATGTATTGCAAATGCTATTTTGACTATAATTTAAATTTGGTCGTGATGTCTGGCTGTGTTATAGAGACAAATGGGGAGAAAAACTAATAGAATATTTTTAAAGATCAGTCTGTCATCCTTATTCTTCAACTTTTTTAAAAAAATTCTCTCTCATCATTCAGGCACCTTTAATCTATGTAAGTACATCTTCCATTAACCTTTATTGTTTCCTTCTCACCTGTACCAGATCCAGTTCTCAGAAAGGATGTTGTGGCATGACTGAGAAGGCATAAAAAGGGTGGGAAATGGGGGTAAGAGATAATTTGATACACAAAAGCTGGATCAGCTGTAAGAAAGTGAAGACAACTGAATGATATCGCAAAGCTTTTTATAGTGATGGCTGGTGTGCAGGCCTGTGAACAGCCCACGTCATAACTTGTTGTCAAAGGGTGTTATTATAGCTTCTAGCTAAATGGATTTTCAAGGCTTAGATAAACATATAAAGAACAAGTTTTAACAGTGGTTACTAGCCAAAATAGCAGAGACAGCAAGTATGAGCATAAAAAGCATAATTAGACATTTCTATTCTAAATGATAGCAATCTATTTTCTAGTTTCACCATTCATGATTTAATACATCTCTTTCACAATCACTATGTTCTTGAGTCATCTTTCTTCACCATCAACAGTTATTTCGAATCCCAAGGCAAACTCTTAATTCTATGCCCCCTATACTGTAGAACTGACACAAGGACAAGAATGGTTGCTAACTTTTAAGGGCAATGAAATTTATTGTTCAGATAAACTGTTCCTGATCAAAGCTGAAGCTTTTAGCTTCTAGGGATGAGCATCCACAACTTTAAGTAATTGAAATCTGAACCAAATTCCCCCTTCCATCAGTATCTTTTAGATAACTAAATTGATAATTAAATATAAGTTAATAATCACCAGAAATCTTTGGAAATTATTGTTATTGTGGTGCTTCATTGTATGTTTTTTCTAGTATCATGAGGCAAAGGTTTCACACAGAGAGACTGACACAGCAGATGATCTGACATGATTATTATCCAACCCGTTAGCAGTCATTCCCATTGAAGAGGACCATTACCCCTTAGGTATTTATGCCCATTGTTTCCATTTTCTTCAATTATTGCACCAAGGTGTTTCTTGATTCTACAATGTATAAGAAGAAAGGTTCCTGTTTCTTTGCTATTCTAAATGTTTTGCTTATAATTTATGAAGATAATGTCATGGATATAGTTAGAAATATAGGGGAAATATTGCTAGATTTGAGAAGAAGATCAAAGAAGATGTCTTTACACACAATAACAGGAATAGCCTGGCTGCACAGCTAGACAAGCCACAAAGGGAGTCTTGAAGTGAAAACAATCTTGGAGAGTGGGATGAAACAAAGGAGTAACACAGTTGTATGGTCTTCTGTAGACTAGAAAAACCATCTCATCTAGATCAATAAATACTAAGCGTTGAGGCCCAGATGCAGACAGCATCTGATAATGGCAGGAATATCTAACTTCACAGAAGTTGAAGATATGATTCAAGGATGGAAGTGATGGTTGAGGGCCAAAAGATAATAATATATATGAGAAACTTGTAATCACTAATTTACATAGCTTTGTTAAGACAAAACATAGCAAGAATGAACTAATAATTTATATATTTGAAACATCTTCCTAAAGTATATAGATAACCTTTTATGTTGTTTGAAGTTATAAGATAATTAGTTAGCCACGAATGTGACCCCCTCTGAAGTGGGATAGTTAATTGTTAGGAGATGATTCCGAAATCCTATAAATATGAGGAGTTGAATTGATTGGGAGCTTCTTCTTAAAAGTGGCTCCTTAACCGTGACCTGCTTATCTTTGGGTAAGATACTTTCTTGTATTCATGTAATTGCTCTCTTTTAATGATCTATATAATAATAATGGATGAGATGATTTTCTGTTGATTGAGTTAATATTAAGAATGTTGAATAATCATGTTTTAATAAAAGATTAGGCTGGAAGTAAGAGATTCTGTAGTAATATTACTTGGGTACTGTATCCAATAATTAACCTAAAACATTATTTAAATGTACCTATTTCTAGAGGTTAAATGATTTGACATAGAAAAGCTAATTAGATGCTTAGGGCTTCTTAAGTGCCTATATCTTAATCAGGCCTGACCATAGTGATCCAGAACAATACATGGTACAGACTGGGAAGGAATAGGGGGAAATTTCCACCCCACTTCCTGGTAATAAGCTACATAACTTCAGAGAAAGAGAGAAATGTGTTGTTTGTATTCTCTGAAAGGTATGCACATAATAATCTGCTGCACAGCATGTCAAGAAACTGCCTTGGCTTAGTTTGTTTCTTGGTTTAGTTCAGGCTTTGGGTCTGATAGAAGCCTATATAGTCATCATGAATAGACATGGGCCGAATCCACACTACCTATTTGTTTCCGCGGCTTTTTCACAATTGGTGCACTATTCATGCAGATACTCACACGCTTTCCCATTCCGCGTGTTCTCTGCCATCACCGCGCCACTATTGCACCTTCCCTCCAAACCACGTGATATTCGCGGAAATCCATTTTCTCCCCTTTTTTTTCACAGTGCATAAAGGTCAGTATACTGGTAAACCAACCGTAGTTAGCAGCGGTTTGCGCGGGAAGAAACAGTGACCGGAGTCAAGATATCGGTATACCGTATAATTGACCCTTTTAAAAAAAACGAGAAGTGACGAGCGCCGTCAATTCTGATGGCGGAGGATGGAACCCCCCATTGTGACGCTTTACTCAGTGGTGTGTGGAGAACTGATTGCGCCATGAAGACGCACCAGAAGGGTGGATGTGAGGATGCACAGCCTGGTAACGGAATGAAGGCGATTGCCACGACAGTGCAAGATAAGCGGAAGATGAGTGAGTGTGGATTTGCCCATGGGCACAAACCGCAGTACAAACCCAAAAACCCCACAAACCGCCTGATCGTCCGTTCGCGAACCAGCGGTTCGTGAGGGTCCATGAACCAGCGTTCGTTGGAAGCCCGGTTTGTTGCATTCGCCTGTGGTTCATGAAGCCAGACAGTCAAGGACCATCAATCAGTTCCCTTGGAAACGGAGCTGGTGGAATGCCTGAACTCTGTCTGCACTCCTGTTGCCCTGGAAACCCGAATCAAAGCCCAGCTTACCTTGATCGGCAGGTCTTCCTTCTAACCATGGAGCTGCAAATTGGTTACAATTGGTTACATGGGAGAAGACACCCGGGGGGAGGAAGGGGGAAGGGGGGTGTTCTGTAGCCATGGGCACTCCAATCTCATCCCTGCAAACCCTGATAGGCAGTTCTGATGGCCAACCCCTTGTACACTGGGCCAGCGTCAACTGGTGGCTCTAATTGTATCGAATGGGAGTTTCCTGGGGGCCTCGGATTGGAGAGGGTATAACTCTAAGATCCCTATTGCAATCTTGACCAAACTTGGGTGCTGGCTGGAGGACAGCCTGCTAAACACTCCCTGGGAATATGGGCTCTCTACGTCCAACAGGAGCCATTCTGACGCCCATGAACCTTGAACCATTTTGGCAATGGGAAAAGTTCATTTCGGTTCACTGGTTCAGGTTCGTCGTTGGCACTGAACCACAAACTGCTGGTTCGTTAAATTTTTTTGGTTCATGCCCATATCTAATCATGAGCCTGCAGTTTCAGAGCTGGGACTGAACTATGCAGGTCTAATAAGATCATTTCAAGGTCTTGCACCTACATAACATCATCCTAGCAAAGGACCTTTGGTGAGAATACAAGCATTGTCCTTGACTGGCTAATTAAGGTCAGGCTAGTTGCAACAGTTTTGGGTAAAACAAGGGTCCTCCTCATTCTAGTTTGCACCCCATTCCCCTACTTGATTCTGTGTGGTTGCTAAAGGATATCTGCTGCTACCTGCTTTTGTGCTCTGGTTCTGCCCACTAAAATTGATGCCTGCTAGAGTTGCTAGGGTTCTCAGGGGCCCAAGCGGGGGTGCAGGGAGCTGGGAGGCAGGGGACAGAGGGGCACTTACCTCCCATGAACATGCTATGCACACACATGCTTCCACATTCCTCCTCTGCAGAGAAATCGTAGTGCACACTAAGTGAAAACCCTCCCTTTGGAGGCAGTTTTCATTTTGAGTGTACAAGTATGCACTGCAGTTCCTTTCTTCATCCTGTTCTGCTCATTTTCCTACGGGACAAAGGAAGGAGCTGCAGCACGTGCGTGTGCACTCAAAGTGAAAACTGCCTCCAAAAGGTGGTTTTCAGTCAGAATGCACTGCAATTCCTCTGCAGAGGGGAAGTTTGTGCATGCTTTCTCCCCACCCCATGTTCACCCTCACCAGTCAAATCAGCAAGGGCAGAGGATGGCAGGTGGGAGCAAGGGATCCCCAGCCTAGGCAGGGAAGCCTAGTGTCAGCCCAGGATCTTTGACTCTGGACCTTGAGACTTTGGAACGTTTTGGACTCATTTGCTTTAGTCTGACTCTTTGCATACAAAATTTCAAATCATCCATGTACAGGAAATGGTTTATTTTCCCAGCCTGATTAGAAATATAATAACTCATTTTTGTTTTCTCTAGGACTATTATCAAGGGGATTAATGAGAAGTTGAATAATAAAGGCAACAAGGAGTCCCCTTGAAATATACCTCTTTGATACAAACTTCCCCCAATTTCTTAACCATAGGCCATTAACATGGTTTTCTATTTTCACATATTTTCCTTAGGGAACAGCTTGATGTTTTCACTAATTCCAAAATTTCCAGACAGGTATAAATCCAACTGTGTGGCAGTGAATCAAAAGCTTTTTTGTAGTCAATCCATGCCATATTCAAATTTGTCTTTCTTCTTCTTGAATTTTTCAGTACCATTTTGTCTATTAGCAGTTGATCTTTAGTGCCTCTTGACTTTTTAAAATTGCCTTTCTGTTCAATAGGGTACATATTGTTTTCCATTAAATAATCATATACTGATGTCGCTGATATCCTTGTGAAAAATTTGAATGTTGTTGGAAAGCATGTGATTGGGTGGTAATTGCCAGGCTCATTGCCTTTTCCATCATCCTTCACAATCAGAAATGTGCGGCCTTTTGTGAGCCATTCTTCACTGGTAGAATTTTGAAGCATTTCATTTAACTACATTGCCATACATTGATGAGAGTCCAGTATCACCTTTAAGACTAATGAACTTTACTGTGCAAAAGAATAAATGGACATAAATCTGACATTAAAAATGGCAACATCCAGAAACCAGTGGGAGAACGCTTCAGTCTATCAAGACATTCCATCAAGGACTTAAAGGTCACTGTAGTTCAACAGAAACCTTTCAAAAACAGAATCCAACGGGAAGCTGCTGAATTGGAATTCATATGTAAATTTGACTCAGTCAGGCTTGGATTGAATAGGGATTATGAATGGTTATCTCATTATCAGAAGTAACTGATTTCATTATCAGAAGCAAACTGATCCCATTATCAGAAGCTACTGATTGCATCTACTCCCTGCTCCCCTCTCCACCTATATATCTGACCAGTTTCTTCTTACCCTCCATGCATCTGACGAAGAGAACTGTGATTCTCAAAAACTTATGCTACAGTAACGTTGGTTAGTATTAAAGGTGCTACTGGACTCTTTTCTATTTTGCTACTACAGACTAACATGGCTAACTCCTCTGGATCTATATACATCAGTGAAAACTTGTTAGATGCATTAGCCAAAACCCATGCAATTCATCTGGCCCAGGTGCACTCCAGTTCTTCACATTCTTTGCTTGTCTGGCAGCTATTTCAGTTGTTATTACCACATCATTCATCTGTTTCCCTTTAAATTCTTTACTAATGTCTTTAATCCATGGGGCATTTCTGTTATGCTCTACTGGGCTTTCCCAAATTTCTTGCCAGAATTTCAGGGCATCTTCTTTACAGGGGACGATGTCCTCCTGCACTGTATTTCTCCCAGTGACCTATAGAATAATCGCTGATTGCTTCGAAATTGCAAATTTTCTTTATACTGCTTTATTCGCCCATCATATCTTTCTATTTTCTTTGCTGTTGCTGTTACCCGTTGTTTTAATTCTTCTATGGTTTCAGCAACTGTTGTCCTTTCCAAATCATACCTTTGGCATAGTCCATCTTTTATCCTCTCATTTTTCAATTTTCCATCTTTCAGGTATTACTGATAACTCCACGTAGTTTATTAATCTTCTTTTCCAGTCGGATTTTCCATTTTGGTATGCCAGGCTTTTTCTTTTTTGGCAGTTTGTAGCCAAGCTCTGCTGTTATTATAGCAGCTGTACTATTCATGAGTTGATTTGTTTCTTTTAAAGTGTTGGTTGGAATTGTATCGATGATGTCATTGGCTACATTCAGTAAAGTTTTCACTTGTTTTCTTTGTATTTGTCAAATTATAGGCAGTCTTGGTCGTTCCCTGCCTTGGTTGACATGTCTCAAAATATTTTCTTTCAGAAATCTTTGCTGTTCATTCAAATCATTATTATCAGGCTGATCCATAGCTTGTATTTCAGGTACAGCATGTTCTTCCACTGTGGCTTTAGTCTGTTCACCCGTGATATTTTCCCTTCTTTGGTCATTATTTTTTGTAGTTTCTTTTTTTTGCCAGTTTCCCCAATTCTTGCAATTCCAGTTCTGTGAAAACTTTATTCCGAATAATGAACTGTCTTTGATCCATTATTCTTTGCTCTGTTATACCACATTGTGGGTAATTTTCTTCCAAATTTGCATCATTCTTTTCTGGAAACCATGGGCAGATGGATTTGCCTTATAATAAGATTTCATTATTTCTCAATTTTCAGCAGTTGTCCAAGTTTTGCGCTTACTTCGTTCCAGTAGCACTATAGCAGTCTGTCCTGGTTCCTCAACAGAATCTGCTGAGTCCCGTAGCCCATTTGTCGACAGGTGTCCAGGAGCCATAGCACCTGCTGCGGTCCTTGTTGACCCAGGCAATGACCAATCTGGTATGGATTTCTGTTTATTTTGTCTCATCATTACTGATGGTTGTTGGGTGCACTTAGTCTGGCTCCTCAGTTGAGACCTGTCTGGTTGGGTGACCATACTCGTAGCAGCGCTACCACCAGCATAGCTCTCAGCCTCATCGGAACACACAAGCACCGCCACCATTGCAAGATGGCACCCTTGGTGAGGCTTGTTGTCGTTGTTAGGGAAGGCCCATTAATATGCTGATAATCATAGGTGATTGGAATGCAAAAATAGGAGACAAAGCAGAATCAGATATTGTGGGGAAATTTGGACTAGGATCACAAAATTAAGCAGTACTCATAGAATTTTGTGAAGCCAACTACCTGTTCATTGCTAATACATACTTCAGGCAACCAAAAAGACAACTGTACATGTGGAAATCACCAAGTAACCAATACAGGAACCAAATAGATTGCATAATTGGAAACAGAAGATGGAGAAGCTCTATTCTGTCTGCTAAAACAAGACCAGGAGCTGAGTGTGGTACAGATCATGAGTTGCTAATATCAAAAATTAAAATAAAGCTGAAGAGAAATACTAAAAGAATCATAGTGCTAAAATACAATCAAGTACAATTTAAAGGTTATTCCTGAAAAATTTAAAGTTCATGTAAGGAATAGATTTGCAATACTAAGTTTAATTGATCATGAACCAGAAGAACTATGGGCTGAAACCAGATATATTATCAAGGAAAAATGCGCAAATATTCCTGTAGCCAAAAGAAAGGAGAAGCCTAAATGGATGACTGAAGAAACTCTTAAAATTGCTAGAGACAGACAGGAAGCAAATTAGAAACGGTGATGGAAAGAGAGTCAGAATTGTAAATGCAGCTTTTCAGTGATTTACACGCAGAGACAAAGAAATCTATTATAATAACCAGTGCAAATAAATAGAAGAGAACAAGAAAAAAGGAAGAACAGAGATCCATTCCACAAGATCTGGGAAATCAAAGGGAAATTCAAGTCATGGCTTGGGATGCTGAAAGATCAACACAAAAATACAGTATCTGATCAGGACAAAATAAAGGAAAGGTGGAAACAATACACTGAAGAACTCTACATAAGAGATGGAAGGATGACAGATATTTTTGAAGAAGAGTCCTTTGATGAAGAACCAGAAATCTTAGAAAGTGAAATAAAAGCTGCATTCAAAGCAATTGGAAGAAACAAAGCACCTGGAGTGTGTGTGTGTGTGTGTGTGTGTGTGTATTAGAGAGTATTTATTATAGATGTGCACCAATATAGATTAAAAACAAGTGTAAAACATAAGGCTTGAATGGCAGGCTACATATACATACTAAAACTAGCTAGATAAGATACTTAAAGATGTCTCTCTGAGGACCAAGATCAAGATAATCCAAACAATGGTATTCCCCATTACAATGTATGGATGTGAAAGTTGGACAGTGAAGAAAGCTGGCAGGAAGAAAATTCTGGAGAGTTTTGCGGATACCATGGACGGTCAAAAAGACAAATAAGTAGGTACTAGGTCAAGCCTGAATTCTTCCTAGAAGCTAAAATGACAAAAGTGAGGCTATCATACTTTGGTCACATTATGAGAAGACAAGATTCTCTGGAAAAGTCAATAATGCTAGGAAAAGTAGAAGGCAGTAGGAAAAGAAGACCTAAAATGAGATGGCTTGACTCAATAAAAGAAACAATGTCCTCCAGTTTGCAAGATCAGAGCAAGTCTGTTAATGATAGGATGTTTTGGAGGTCTTTCATTCATAGGGTTGCCACAAGTCAGAGGCGACTTGACAGTACATAACACACACACACATAGCTCCAGTATTGGAAATCAGCCTACCTAGGAAAATGCTAAGCTCTCCCCCAAGTGCAGCAAGTTAAGATGTGGGAGCAAATTAACGTGTGCTTCTCTTTCCTGCATAGTCCAGCTTGTTTAAAATTTAATTTCACCCCACCCCCACTTGCAAACATACTATTGCTGTCAAATTTCTCTGTGCCTGTTCTCTGAGAATTTTAATTGACTGTAAAACAAGAACTCTTTTACCCATTTGGCCAAAATATAGCAGGAAAGATAGCTTTGCTAAGGGATAAAACCCCTTGGAATTTCATCTCTATTGATTGGAACAAAAAAAGTTACAGGTAGGACTATGTTTCCTTTGTAATCAATAAAACATAAACTGAATATATCAAAATTATAGTTTAATTAAACTAACTGTGGTATGTATGATTGTCCAAATTCAGGCTATTGAGCTAACCATCGTTAGTTAGGGTGCATCAAAGCAGAATCTGAAACCAGGATCTGGTTTATCAAGATAAGATATTTGGACCAAGTTAGAGGCAGTCTGCCTACTGGACCTAGGACCCCAGAGGGTGAGAGTACCAGGGGTACCAAGAGCAGCTTGCTTGTGGCAAGCTGCTGGCCAGCCACTCAGAGCACACCTGGGTTGGCTAGCGTGGGGGATGCATTCAGGTTGGCTAGTGGCTCAAAGTGTGAGCTGGCTGGCTGGCCTAGGGTGCCAAAAGCCCTTGGACCAGCCCTGGATCAAGTTAGCCAGCTATGGTTTGGGATGATGTGAATACAGATGTTCTGGTTAATTGTAGCTTGTTTTGGTACCATCATCAGCCTAATAGGGCCTGGGATACTGCAGAGAAAAGAGTGAAGGCAATGAAACCAGTATTTGTTGAGGCAAACCAAGTTTTGGATGATCATCTGCAAACTGAATCTTTTTTCACAAACTAAACATAATAAACCATGGTTTTGCATTATGTCTGAACTGAGCCAAGAATCCAAACACTTATAACATTTGTAGTGAAGATAAAAATAGAAATATTTTAAGAGTAAAATGAATACAAAACAAACCAAATAATTTTTTGTGCACGTTGGCTGCTATACTCCAGTGTTACATATCTGCATTTCTTCTCCTCTGCCAGCAACATTTAGTGGTTTGAATATGGATTACTGCACTAGGGTGCAACTCAGGACAACTAAGAAGCAGAAATATGACAACATTTAACATCATGACTATAAATGTCTATGTTTTATATGATCTTCTATGCCTCTTCAGCTCCCTTGCACAAGTTCCTCGCCATAGCTCTGTTATTGAAGAATCTTAAACTGTAGGCTTTTGGCTTATGGAAGTTATATGACTGAAATTTTCCAATATCATTCAAAACAGAGACATGATGAAAAACTAGTTCTTTACTACTGTAGAGAAATTATGTTTCACTAAGATGTAATAAGGCCTAATTCTTTGAGAAGCCAATTAAGCGCAGTTTACCCCTTGAATGACAGTGCTCTCAAAGCTAATTTTCTAGTCATGTTAGGTTTTATTTTTAGCTAGCATACATTTTTACCTCATGGGTACAGTGTTTATTTTAATCCAGTGCAAATCAAGTTTCTCAGTTATGCTGGAATCTGCTGAATTCACTTCCAGTTCTCTAGGCTGTTTGTCTTTCTACATCTGAAAGTCCTTTTCTCTTGCAAATGTTGAAGATAAATTATTTATCAATAACAGCACATTTTAGACAGAGACTGTTAAAAGACTATGGAACAATAAGTCTTTGAAGCAACAGTCACTTTCATTTGAACAGTATTGTGTTACATTTCCTCCAACACCTGAATATTTATCATCTTCATTAATATGGATGAAAAAAATAGCAGATGGCTTGTGGATAATCTATGAAAAACATGTTTTCAAGCAAATCTATCATCAGAAAACACAGAATATAGTTTAAGAGTCCAGATAATTGTAGCGCAAACTGATTAACTATGATTTCTATTGTAGAGGTTCAATTCCAATTCAGTGTTGCATTTTTAACTAGTAAGAGTTACTGAATTAAAACATAATTCCTTTGCAACTGCAAAGTTACATCACAACATTTAATTTTACACCAGTGAGGCAGGAATGTTAAGGCAGTGCTATGGGATATTGTCCAGGATCTGATGCTCAGCCCCCGGACATACCAGGAGGAGGGGACAGGAGGCAGTTTGGGGACAGTCACCCAGCCACTCCAATGGGCACCCAGGACCAAAACAGACCAAAACTGAAGGAGGGGAGGCACAGGAGGGCATAGAAGCACCCAAGCCTCAGAGAGTCGGACAAGGCAGGTGGAAGCCAGCTAGCCCCACCTTCTGGTGGGGGGGCAGGGGGCCAGGCAGGGAGAGTGAGAACCCCCAGGAGGGGAGTAGACCTGAGGGAGGAGGCGCTGGAAGCAAGGGCAGTCAGCCAGCAGCCTTACCAGTCAGGGAGGAGAGGCAGCCAAAGCAGCACAGAACCACGCCCCAGCCTGCAGGCCAGTTAGAAGGCAGTAGCCTGGTCCAGGCGAAGCTGGGAGCAAAACAACCCCAGGTGGGGCTGCCTGCAGCACTCTGCAGGAAAAGCTTGGCAGCTAGCCAAGGAGGCACAGGTGTGCCTGCCCCAAGCAGCCAGCTCAGTAGAGAAAGCTTCCTAAATACAAAAGAAACTCCGGTGTAAAGGAACTCAAAGGTTCCACAAACAGACTTCAAATAGTATTTAGTATTTTATCTAATATTAAAGTGCAAAGTGCTAATGTAGGGGAAAGATCAACAAACCCATCTACATAGAGTATAAATAACCTTACACAAATACAATTAATAGTATAAATCAGCAGGATCAATCAATATTTCTTAAAGTCCAACTGGTGAAACCCAGGTGCAGAGCAAACCCAGGAGCAGCTGCCTGAGTCAGCCAGGGCTGTGGCTAGAGTGCAGGAGGGGGGCGTGGCTGACAGATGGAGCAGGGAATTGGTGAAGGGAAGTCCACCCACAGGGCGGGGTGGGTTGTGTAGGAGTGTGGAGGCTAGGAGAGAGAGAGAGCGTGCGCGTGAGCAAGAGAGAAACTGAGCAGAAGGAAGATGAAGGGGAGAAGGAAGAGTAAGTCTGGAGGAGGGAAGGGGCCAGCTGTCATGGAAGGCAGCCGGGACTCTGTCAGGTTGAGTGGGCCTGCGAGAGGATTGAGAGAGTGCGAGGGTGAGGTATACCCCCCCTCCTACCACAGAGCAGGAGCTTGCATAATCCCTGATGGTACCCCTGTTCCAAAGTCAGGCATGCTGGCGCCTCATAGGGCGATGCCCAAGGGAGGACCTGACAGGATACTACATTACAAATGTTGTGATATTATTTATTTAACACATTTTAGGGAATGACAGAAACAGATAAGTCTTTACCTGTTAGCAAAAAAAAATGAAAGGGGGGGAAGAGGGATCTGCCTTGGGAGGATATTCCATAATATTTGTGCCACAATCAAGAAAGCCCCTTCTTGGGTTGCTACTCTTACAGCCTCAGACAGCAGAAGCATCAAAAGAAAGGCCCCTGAAGAAGACAGGAGTGGTTGGATAGATTCATATGGGAGTAGGCAGTCCTTAAGATATATTGGTCCCAAGCGTTAATCGGACTTTAAAGGTCAATATCAGTGTGACAGACAGAACCTGTTCCAGCTCCACCTCTCCTGGAGAACAGCCAATGGGAGCTGGTAGAATGCTGGGGCTTTGGACAGTTGAAATCTGTTAGGGCATTTAGTGAGAGGAGGAAAAGGATTTTAGGCTTGTCATGGATATAGCTAAAACTATAGGAGAACAGTTGCTGGATGTAACTAAGAAAATCAAAGAAGTTTCCTTTGCACACAGAAACAGGGATAACCCAGCCCCATAACTAGACTTGCCTCAAAGGGAGCCTAGAGGCTTAGAATAAAACAACCTTGGGGAGGAACATGAAACAATGGAGTAACAGTTATATGGCCTCATGTATACGAGAAGAGCCATCTAACTCATATCACTATATACAATATATTAAAGCCCAGGTGCAGAGAATGTTCATAGAAGCTGGCAGTATTACTCAAGGATAAATGTATTGGTTTTTCAAATAGTATTTTATTTAGTTTTTGATTTTACAATAGTCAACAATAACTACAACAACAATGAACACCAACAAATAACATTTAGAAATTGCTACAACTCACAAAAAAACCAGCACAAAAAATAAATAAAGTGAAAGTTATCTTCACATCTCTTGTTCTCTGTGCCCAGATTACTGAGAGTCTAATATTACAAGAAGAAAAATCAATATATACAATGGTTAAAGGTAGGCCATAGAATAATAGAGGTCTTGTTTTGTTTTATTAGATGACCATTTTAATGTATTGGTTGAGGGATAACTGATATTCATATGTATGAGAAACTTGTAATCGCTAATTTTACACAGCCTTGGTTAAGATAAAAGGCAGCAAGAATGAACTATTTTTATATATTTTAAGAAGATGTTTTAAATATGGATAACCTCATCTGGTGGTTGAAGTTAAAAGATAGATAGCCGAGAATGTGGGTCCCTCTGAAGCAGGACAGGTAGCTATTGTAAGGAGATGGTTCTGAAACCTTATAAATATGACAAACTGAATTGATTGGGAGCTTCCTCTTAGAAGGGGCTCCTCGCCTGTGACCTTTCTATCTTTGAGTAAGTTACTTTTTTGGACTCATGTAATTGCTCTCCTCAAATTATTTATGTAGTTATAATGAACAAGCTGCTGAAGGAAGGCAGCAGAAAAAGCTGGCTGTTGACAGTTGTTTTCTTATATTTTAACCTAACCATCCACTGTTGGAGCTTATAAATTCAACTCTTAACAACAATGTATCTATGTGTTTGAATAATTCACTCCTATGTTATATATCTTGCAAATAAAAATGGGTTTTTTCCCCTGTTTAATCCAGGCTGACTGGAAGTTGTTGGCTGAGGGGAAATAACAGACTCACAAATATCAAACATTCTGGTCACACAACCAATGAGCTTAATCAACTAAATGGTGGCAGTGTATATGGGAAATAAACTGAGTTCCCTTTCTCCAGTAGCCTTGGGTTGTAAAGGGTGAGGGGTGGTGAATACGAGGAACGGCTGCCTATCTGGTGAAGTCCCTGGGAAGACAATAGGGAAGACCCTGTGTGGATTTGAATCAGGGCTCTCTGCCTATTACGGACCAGACAGGTGGTGATTGGTGACTGCCCTGAACTGCCTGTGAAGCCCCAGAGCTATGCAGGGAAATTTATGTTAGATGGCAGTGTGTAAGGGTGTGTGTATGAGCAGTCAGCCCAGCCTCTGCCATCTTTAATAGCTGCTTATGATATAAAAATCATAAGCCTTTTGAATCCAATGCGCTTTAATTCGCATTAGCAAACTGCCCAGCTGGCAGAATGTTGTCAGATCCCACCCAGGAGAGTGAGTCATGAATGGAATATGAATGCAAAGCTGAATGATTGGGCGTGATTGGCTCCTGCCTCCCCACACTGCAGAATGTGCTATCTTGACAGTAGAGGTGTTTGTGAGTCAACTCACCACCTTGAACATTCCAATCTCCCCTCTTACCATTGATTAAATCCTATCCTGCAATGGAGGGCCATCGATCAACTCTGATAAGTTTAAAAACTTCATGGGAACATTTAATCAAAAGTCTAAATTCATCAGCCATCTCCGGGAACATTTAATTATCTGCCATTTCTTTGTAAAATACCCAAAGCAACCAATCCAATTCCTTTGTCATGCCTGAGCAGCACCAATTAAGATACTCAAACCTTTGTCATTCCCAGGAGGTGACCTTTAAGGTCTTTGTCCTAATGGCTGAAGTCACTCCCCAGCCTCAGGGCACATTCAGCCCTATAAGAACCCTAGCACTGCTCCAATCAAATTGAGCAGTGTGGTAGGCACCTACTTTGAATCTTAGCACTGCTCCCTCAGAGTCTCTCTCTTCTCTCTGTCAGGATGTCAGTTCTCTAGCCAGAGTCACACCATATTAACTTATGTTATAATCAGTAGTTGTCTAGTTTTCCTCCCTCCAGGCCCAGGTGTCGTCCAGGCCGCTCATATCGATGGGAGCGAAGAGTCCTTATCTACCCAGTCCAGCCAACAACTTTGATGTCCTCGTCTTCTCATGCATTCGCAGATGGGACTGGGGGGAGGCTGGGAATGGGTGTTTGAAGTATTGTAACTTTTGCTTTGCATGCCATTCTCAACAAAGCTTTCGTTCAGCCAAGGGTCTCCTCAGCCTTTGGATTATGGACACCTGTATCATGAGCATAGTCTTTCAATAAACCTTTTGGAATCAAGAAACCTTGTGCTTCTTGCAATAGGGGGGAGACGAACTCTGGATAACTGGGATTCCATAGTCTGACATTTTGTTGAGAATCCTCGTTACTCCCCCAACCCCTCACCCAGGAAGGATGGATACCGGAGCTACTCCGACAGACCCGTCTGACCCTGGAATGGAGGGTGCGGGGCCATCAACACTGCCTGACGGTGGAACCGCGCAGGCGAGAGCGAGCCGGGAAGGAGCACGACCTAGAGTCAGCGCGAGACGAGGCTTCCTCCCTGTGACATCTGTGCCTACGCCCCAGCAGTGGGATCCGCGACCCCGGGATAGCCGAGAAAGACGCCGTGGAACTATGTTTTTTCACTCTATGATTGACTCGAGTTTAGCCCCAGTGTCGGAAAACCTGGAGGCTACTGGTGGTCCGGTTTGGGAAACCGGTTAGATGTCCACTTTCTCCGCAGGAGCTGCCAAAATAAGCACCCTTCCCCAATATCGTTGGGACGAGGCCACGGGTTGCTTAGTGGAGTGTTCCCCGCTGGGTGAGGGGGGCAGTTTCCAGGATTGGACCACACCCCGGACGGAGCTCATGAGCTGGGACTATGCTGATGTCGTTTGGTTGGAACCTGGGACAGTGAGTCGGGAGCCCCAGCGGGTGAGGAGTGTTGGAGTGCCCTGCAAGACCAAGCCCAGGTGATGCAATACAAACTGCTCACCATGACCAGGATTGTCAAAGGCTGGGTCACAAGCGCCTCGGAGATGCCTGGCCTGTCCGCCTCTGAGACCCCTGCGGCCCCGGGCCCACAGATTGCTGGCTCCAACTTTCCAGAGGAGGAGGTGCAGTGGGCAGATCGCACCCAGAGAGTTTGGGAGGAGAGTTTACTGCAGACAGCTGGATGGGAGGACGTTGAAGGCCCGAGCGAACAAGAAGAAGACCACTACCGAGCCTTGGAGGCACAAATGGAGGCACTGAGAGAGGATCTGGTGCAGGCCACCTATCTCATAGGTCTGATGGTCCAGGGGCCTATGGGAGATACGAGCTTGGCACCGGGAGTTGCTACGGGGGCGACGGGCCCTCAAGGCCCTGACAGTGCGGCTGGGCCAGCGCAACCTGCAAGGCTGGCCCCAGCACCCCTTTGCCCACTCCTCGCCCTGCCGGCTCCACCAGTCCCTGTCCTGGCACCTGCCCCGCCAGCCCCAAGGGCGCCAGTTCCATTACCACCTCCACTGGGCCAAGCCGTCCCCGCCGCACCTGGAGGTCCAGCGCCAGCAGCTCCAGCCGGGCCAGCAGGTCCCATGATTCTGCTGGCAGGCCCAGTGGTGCCGGCGGCGGGAGGTCCAATAGCACCAGTTGCCCCAACAGGGCCGGATCCCACCACACCAGTGGCACCAACACCTCACATCTTTCCACCCCACATCCCGGTGCCTCGTCAGCCACGGCCAAGGACTCCGCCACCCCCTGGAGGAGCGGGGCCTCATGTCTGCCCGCACACCCCTCTATGGCCTCAGCCTCCCCCCCAACCACAACCACAACCAGGGCCCCGGGGGGTACCGCCGAGACCTGCGCCGAGAGCGGGGGTACTGTTTCAACCACAACAGCCTGCTCCACCATGAGCTCGAGGCTTTGCGCCACAGTTGCCGCCCCATCAACCAGCTCAACCCTTTGAAGCGCTAGCTGCTGGTGGAATCGAGCTACCTATGAGTTGGATAAAGCTGGAAGCTACGTTCAATGGGGAGCAACGTAAGCTGGGATTCTTTGTAGTGCAAGCTTTACAGTTCTTCAATCAATGGGGCCACCTGTTCCCAAATGAAGAAAGCCGAGTGATGCATCTGGCGGCCCGCCTGGAAGACATAGCGGCAGAGTGGTATGTGACTCTCTACGATATGGGGGCCCTGGAATTGGGAAGCTTACAAGCCTTCATAGCAGCACTGCAAGCCCAGTATGAAGACCCGCTGGAGGGCGAGAGGGCCCGCACCGCACTCCGCACCATTTGGCAAGAATCACAGTCTGTGAGAGAGTATACAGCAAAGTTCCGACAGTTAGCTGCCAAATGCCCACATTATGAAGAAGCAGTGAAAGTAGAACTGTTTTGTAACAGAATTAATCCTAAACTTTTAGATCGGGCGCTAATGCAGGATGATCCACCAACGTTCCTGGGCTGGATTCAATTGGCGTGTGAAGTGGAGAACCGCACCCCAGTAGTCCGCCTGGTAGAGCAGCAGCAGGCCTCAGCGTCTCGTCAGGGCCCTCCAACACCGGGAAGAGGACATGGCGCTCCCCTAACAAGGGGAGCCAGAAAGACTTGGTGGAGACAGGGGCTATGTCTACAATGCGGGAGTAGTGGGCATTTTGCCGCCCAATGCCCTCATCGGGCGCAGACCCCCTAGCTTCCACCGGCCCGTCCAGTCCCCGCGCCGTGGGCTGGAAGGGGTAGAGGGCAAGCCAAAAGAGGACGTCCTGATACTGGATTAGAGGCGGAGGAGGTATTAGTGGAGTTGGAAGTCCAGACTCAAGACAACGAAACCTCCATTGGGCAGCCGGGAAATGAGGAGGATCTGTCGTGAGGAGGCCTCAACGACAGATCAAAGAAAGAACCACCCCGGAGGAGGTGAGAGAAAGAGGGGCCATTTCATTTATCCCCGTCACATTAGTTAATCCAAAAAGAGGAATGCATGTGCGAGTACAAGCCTTAATAGACTCTGGGTGCTCACGGGACATTATTGCTCCGGCGCTAGTAAATGGGTTAGGGTTGGAAACCCATGCCCTAGAACCCCCTCTAATTTTTGAGCAGATGGACGGCTCTAACATGAACCCAGCCGTACTGGAAACAGAGTTAGTACCTACCGGGATGGGCAAGCACTGGGAAAACTGCCCCTACGTTGTCAGCCAAGTAGCCAAGTACCCACTCATCCTGGGCAGTAGAAGGCTGTGGGACCACAACCCCTACATCAACTGGGAAAAGGGGATGGTGGTCTTTGACCGAGAATATTGCCAGAAACATCATTGGAGATCTGAATGGGGCGAGGGAGCGCTGGCTAATTTGGAGGTCGCTCTCCTTACTACGGAGGAGCTAAGTCTAATTCCACCGGAATACCGGGATATGGCCCGAGCATTCAGTGAGGAGGAGGCGGATGGGTTACCTCCCCATTGAAACACAGACTGTGCCATTGAACTAGTTCTGGGTGAGAGGCTCCCCAAAGGAAAGTTATATTCTATGAGCCCCGCAGAACGGGAAGAACTCAGAAAGTTTATTGATAAGAACCTGGAAAGAGGCTTCATTCACCCCGCCAGCTCCCCGCATGCAGCCCCAGTGTTGTTCATGAAGAAGGATGGGGGACTCAGGCTTTGCACCGATTTTCAAGGCATTAATGCTGTGTCTATGTCCAACGCTTATCCCATTCCTTTGATTTGAGACCTACTCAGTGTGGTGGCGCAGGGTAAGATCTTTTCGAAATTGGATCTCAAATTGGATCATCCAGGCCGCTCATATCCATGGGAGCGAAGAGTCCTTATCTACCCAGTCCAGCCAATGACCTTGATGTCCTCGTCTTCTCATGCATTCGCAGATGGGACTGGGGGGAGGCTGGGAATGGGTGTTTGAAGTATTGTAACTTTCGCTTTGCATGCCATTCTCAACAAAGCTTTCGTTCAGCCAAGGGCCTCATCAGCCTTTGAATTATGGACACCTGTATCATGAGCATAGTCTTTCAATAAACCTTTTGGAATCAAGAAACCTTGTGCTTCTTGCAATAGGGGGGAAACGAACTCTGGATAACTGAGATTCCATAGTCTGACACTCTCTGAACTTTCCTCTCTGGTTAAAGACGGAGGATGTTCAAAATCCTTTTCCTCCATGGACTACACTACTCTGATGGTAACTATAATTCAAATCCCTTACTCTATTCCAACTTTGGGGTAATTTCCTAGGACTTAGGTGTGCTTGTATGAACTGTTTATTTGTCTCTTGTGTGTGTGAGTTTTCCCCTTTAAATAAAAACTACTTTTTATTTCAAAGAACACCCGTCTTGTCAGTTTCCTTCGGGAGGGGACCCTGTAAAAATTGGTGGAGTATCCCACTTGTTAACCCTCTTGCATAGCCTTCTTCTTGCCGCTAACTCCCCCCTACTTACAAGGAGACCAATTCTGGTAGCAGGGGGGAAATCATATAAACTTTTACCTCAGGAGGACAACCCCGTTTTATTAAATCACTCCTTTCTCATAATTCCCTCTGTGACTTTCTTCACATCACCATCTTACATTTACTTTTTAACTTTTACCTCAAAAGGGCTTTGGTCAGACCATGAATTTTTTCACACAGCTACAGGTGTTCTCTCCTTCACTCAAGAACACCTTTGCTTTGGGGTTTGTATCCCACTGCTGATGCAACACTTTATGTGGCCACCCTATAAACTATCACTCACCATAAATCTCCCTGCACAAGTTTGGGGATTCATAAGCAGTTCCTGGAATTGGTCTCAGAAACAAATTGGGAGCTACTGTAGTTGGAACAAGACTGGTATGATGTGACCCCTACAACTAACTCCAGTCAGCATATAAGAAGCAGTTACCTACTGTTTATATGGTTTGGGTCATGGATGTACAAAATATTAATCATGGTCTACAGGTGAACCAGTGCTTCCACTGCCTGTGACAGACCCCATGTTTAGAAAAATCACTTAGCAATGATGGTGGCCATACATAATTAATATCAGCATCCTCTTTGTACAGGCATGTCCCAGAAGACATAAGATAATATAAGAATGGCACCAGTGCTGTTTTTCTTCCTGTACAAAAATAGTGCCAATAAATGTTATTGGTGTCAATAAATGTTGAACCTGTTCTGCCTAGAAGAATCACTAATATTCTTAAAACTAAAATGACTACGAGGAAGCTGCCAGCAACTTCCCTAATCTTCTACCCCTCTCTCTCATATTCAATGCAAGAGCCACTGAAGTGGAAAGAGAAATCTTCTCTTGTCCCCCTCCTTCCCATTTTTTCCCATCATGCTTCATACATGCAAGAAGAAATTTAAGTAAAGGTATAAAGTGGTCAAATTAGGGACTCTAGCAACAGTACCAATATACTTGATTCTTCATGCTATTGTGGTAGTTTTCTTTGAGGAGGGATATGCAGAATTCTTCTCTGCCACACTTTTAGTACCATCATTTTTGAAGACTAGAAGATGGTACTACAACTTTAAACTCAACAAAGATACCAACAGGATTCTGGGTCCTAGAAAGCTGCTGACTATGGGGTAATTTCTCAGTCTGCTTAGGTATATAAAGTTCTCATAGTGTCCCTGCCTGCATCCTTGCATGTTGGCTCACTTCCAGGCCATCAGCCCTGACAAGAGGTAGAGTAAATCCAAGTCACAGAACCATCATGCAGCCGGCAAAATGTAGGTGCCACAAACCCATGTCCAACTCAGGCTTAGGCTGACCTTCCCCTACCCTGAGGTAAAACTTCTCCTCTTTAAGCCTATGAAACTGTATACTGGGCTGGGAAGCCTCTGGTAGTGTGGTTAATGTTAAGCTTCAACTTTTCTTCTTGTCCCATCCTTAAGGATTATTAAAAATGGTTACCCAGCCAAGTCTTAGTAGGGGACAGATCAGGGGTTTGCGCTTCCCTTCAGCAGAAACTGGCACACAAGGCTTGGGGAGGTTCAAAACGTAACTGAAGGTTTATTTACAGAAGGTTACAATCAAAAGGCAGGTAGGCAGATGTTTGCATTTAAGTAACAGAAAGATTTTTATACAGCAACTTCACAGGTGTGAGGCACAAAACACTTGGACTAACAGTAGGTTGTTGGCTTCTTTCAGAGGTTGACACTGCTTCACAGATGTTACACTTTATATACTCAAACCCAAACACAGCACAACTTTCCCTCCTCTCCAGACTTAAGGGTGCTCCACTGAGACAAACCCTTGCTAGATACTGGGCAGGCGTTATAATTATGAGCTATAACCCTGTTCCTGGCACTGAAGGGGAGACTCCTCTCTACCCACTTCCTTGGCCCTCTATAATTCCCAGATCTCTTGAGTCTAAGTAGGAGTTAGTGCTGGTTTTCCCCACTTTAGTCCTAGGACTAAAAGTGTTTCACAAACATTATTTCCTCTCACAGAGGATCCTCTGGCTGACCCTCTCTGGTCTAAAGCCAGGCTCCAACTCCCTTTCACTCTCTTGTTTACTCTCCCACTCCAACTGACAGCTTCCCCAACATTCCATCCCCAACTGTCATTTCAGGCTAGCCACATGGGGAGGGGGGGAAACATCTCAGTAATAGCTCACTGACTGGAAATCTCAGCATCTGAAGCTGAGTCCATCACAGTAGGATTTGAGTTTTAGATATTAGTGTCTTCCTGCTGGAAGTTGGAATGTTTTGGGGAGTTTAGATTGCCCTCCACACCACTGAGCAGCGCGGAGGGCAATCTAAACTCCCCTCTGTCTGGAGATCAGGGGGCGGAGCCACTGGCCATGTGACCATTTTCAAGAGGTGCTGGAACTCCATTCCACCATGTTCCTGCTGAAAAAAAGCCCTGCCTACCCCGTATATTGTTATGAACTGATATTCTTTCTATCCAAGGAATAAGCCAGTATAGTATAAATCTAAATCTTTGTACTTATTGCATAACTCCGAAACCACATCATTTGACCATTAGGCCAACCTAAGGGTCCTAACAGAATCAATTACTGTTGTGAACATTTATTTTAGCAAGTACAAGCATGCATGAGTAAGTAATTTAAAACTCTGCATGCAGAATTGCTTTGAATCATTTATATACAACAAGTACAAATACATTTATTCAGAAAATTCACCATGCTGTAGTTTTGATGCACATATGGCATTAGCAATCTTTGTTGTCAGATGAAAAGGTTAGCTTCCAAAAGCATGGCTTCATATTAGCATATTCATCAGCATTTAATTAAGTATTGTTCTAAATTGGTGCAAGCAGCTTGAAGATTAAAACTGGCCAGTATTCACCTTCTAGAGAAAAGGAAAAGCAGACAAAAGCTGCCTTCCTCAAATCTGTATGTTTGTGGATTGAGGCAAAACAGTGATTAAAAATTAGAACATGTTTGTTTCAGATCTATGAGTCAAGTTGTTCTTTTTTGGATTTTAGAAGAACAGTCTTCTAACTTCTTGTCATACAGTCATAATAAAATAAAGAGATTTGGTCTTCCTTCTCACTAACTAGATCTGTGTGGTGATCATGATGATACCTAACTATTTTTTAAAATCCTACCTTAGACAGGTTGGAAGATCTTCAGCAAATGTAGAAGCTGCCATTCGTCATCTACCTGAAGAGGAAGCTGAGGAAATAAGAGGAGAGACAGCCAGGATTCTACGAAAGGCAAAGCTTCCCACCAGCAATATAACACGCAAGGAGAGAAATGCCATCAAGACCCTCAATGCAGATCCAGACATCATCATTCTACCAGCTGATAAAGGCAATGCTACAGTGATCATGAAAACAGAGGAATACAAAAAGATTAAGGAACTCCTGGACCCCTCCACCTACAAAAAACTAAAACGAGATCCCACCTGCAAAATCACCAGGCTAACAAATGCGCTGATCAAGAATTCCTCACTACATCCCGACACGCACAGAAAACTATGCAAGACAGAAGCACAGCCACCTAGACTATATGGACTCCCCAAAATACATAAGGATTCAGTCCCACTCCGACCCATTGTGAGTGCCATTGGTTCACCGACATATGAATTAGCTAGACATCTGGCCGATCTCCTGCAGGACCACATCGGGAAAACCTCATCTTACATCAAAGATTCAGCAGATTTCATCAACAAAATCAGTTCTCTGAAACTCAATCCACAAGACATACTTGTCAGTTTTGATGTTGTATCCCTGTTTACCAAGGTTCCAGTAAAAGACACTGTTGCACTTATTAATCAGATTTTCTCAGAGGATGTAACAGCCTTATTCCATCATTGTCTGACAACCAGTTACTTCCAATGGGATAACGAATTCTATGAACAGATGGATGGGGTGGCCATGGGGAGCCCTCTCAGCCCAGTTATAGCAAACTTCTACATGGAACATTTTGAAAAAAACCGCTCTAGAATCAGCACCCCACAAACCTAGTGTATGGTTCCGGTTTGTGGATGATACATTTATCATTTGGAGCCATGGGGAGGAAGAATTGATGGGGTTTTTGAATCATCTCAACAACATCCACCTGAACATACAATTCATAATGGAGAAAGAAATCGAGGGAAAACTCCCATTTCTGGATACCTTGGTCATCCGCAAAGCAAACTTTCAGTTAGGTCACAAGGTCTACAGGAAACCAACTCACACTGATCGGTACTTACACAAAAACTCCAATCACCACCCCCGACAAAAAAGAGGCATAATGAAAACATTAGTGGATCGTGCAAGACGGATATGTGAGCCGCACTTTCTCAATGAGGAAATTAATCATCTAAACCATGCACTTCAGGCAAATGGCTACTCCAGAAATGAAATCCGAAGAGCAATCAAACCCAGGATGAATCAAACAACCAAGGAAAAACAGTCTCCTACAGGAAAAGTGTTTTTGCCATATATCAAAGGAATTACTAATCAGATGGGAAAGCTTATGAAAAAGCATAACCTTCAAGCAGTATTCAGACCCACCCGAAAAATACAACAGATGCTACGATCAGCAAAAGACAGTAGAGATCCCCTCACCTCTGCAGGAGTATACCGTATACCCTGCAGCTGTGGACAAGTTTACATCGGGACCACAAAGCATAGCATCCAGACAAGAATAAAAGAACATGAAAGACACTGCAGACTTGGACAACCTGAAAAATCAGCAGTGGCTGAACATAGCCTAACTCAAACAGGGCACAGTATCTTATTCCAGGACACCAAAATACTGGACAACACTTCCAACTACTTTGTCAGCCTGCACAGGGAAGCCATTGAAATTCACAAGCATAAGCAAAACTTCAACAGGAAAGAAGAAACCTTAAGAATGAACAGAGCATGGTTTCCAGTTCTAAAAAACACTAGGCTAACAAAACACTCTATACTCAACAATAGCCCTGCAGAGAAGATTAGCACAACAATCCCCAATCCATATGCAAAAGAACCTCCTCAGGATACAGTGAAGCCTCCCGCCATTAGCATTCCACACCCTGGGAAACTCTTACAGGATGACTCAGCTCAACCCCACCCCTCCTGAGTAGATACAAATGACCTGCCAACATCTTTTCCACACTGTGACACTGAGAGATCTCTGTCTTTTGGTGCTACACCTCTGAAGATGCCAGCCACAGCTGCTGGCGAAACGTCAGGAACTACAATGCCAAGACCACGGCAATACAGCCCGGAAAACCCACAACAACCATCGTTCTCTGGCCGTGAAAGCCTTCGACAGTATTGTGAGATCTTGCTACTTTTAAATTATTGTGTGTTTATTTAATCCTCCATGGTGGTGAGGAGGGCTGGAAACAGGAGCTAGGAAATAGAAGATAAAAGGGGTGAAAGGCTGCAGGAGCTGTGAGACAGGGAGGACAGCCAGGAAGGGATAGGAAGGGAAAGAGGCAACAGGAGGAGGGGAAAGAAAGCAGGATTGAGCAGGTGAGGGAAATGAAGCAGAGGCAGAAGACTAGGAAGGAGGGAGTGAGGAGGGAATGAAGCAGAACTAAGGCAGCAAGGAAAGAGAAAGAAGGAGACAGCAAGAGTGGACAATGTGGGCAGGGCTGGACAGGCAGATAAGGCTTTGTCTTCCACCATGAGTCCTTGCTAGTCCCCTGTTTGTCTTACGTAGTTTCCAAAGTTATTACAAAGAGTACTGCCACTCAGAATCCTCTAGGCAGGGTTGATTAGAAGATCAATGAAATATAATTTCTGGAAAATGAAACGGCTAAATATAACTCTATTCATTACCTGAATGAGAATAATGATACTTGACAACTTGTGAAGCATGAACAGTCAATAAAGTATCATGGCTCAGAGAAATGTCACAGACACACATATATGAAGATATTTGAACTGCAAACTCTCTAGAACTCCATAAAAGTAATCTTTCTGCTACTTTGTGCACTTGGAGGAAACAACTCAATCTTCATGTCACATATATATCAAGGTTTCTCCCTCAGTCTCAGTATTGTTTAATGCTATGGCTTATTTGAATTACATCAGTCTTAATCATCTCCTCATTAAAAAGTCAAACACACAAGGCTCTAATTTACTCCACATGACTAAACAAACCCATGAATAGAGGGGTTAGATGCTGCACAATCAAGGTAATTTGGAAATCATTCTAAATACATTCTATGAATAATTATTCTGAATACATATTTTTATGCATAATGTTAAAAATAAGGAATGGAATCTCCCCTTTGCCTGAAATCTGGGAGTTCATTTGAAATGGTATAATATCATCTTCTATATTAATAGCCAAGTGGCCATGATCTGAGGATACTTAAATCCAGAGACTGGAGCCATGTATGGACAAGAGAGATCTTCCTTCACACTAGAAAAATGCCCCAGGTTTGCAGAATAATCTGAAATCTAAAAAAAAGCATTGGGGATTTTAATCCCATCCCCAAAAAGACAAACAAAGCACTATAGCTTTAACAAGACAGCCTCAGTGGCTGTTGCTAGGCAACCATAACAGTTTAGCCAATATTCCAAGACTGGTTTTGGTCAGGAAAAAGAGGGAGGGGCAGGCCCTTTCCTGTGTTGTTTTGGCCTTAGAGGGAGGGCTCATTGGGGCTAGGCCCAGAAGCAACCACCAGGCAACTTGATACTACATGATTTGTATGATTCACCCAGGTTTGGCTGCTTGCTACCCCCACCCCAAGCCAGTGTAATGTAGTGGTTGGAGTTTTAGAGTAGGATCTAGGAGACACAGGTTCAAATCACCATTTTGCTATGGAAACTCACTGGGTGATTTTGATCCATTACTCTCACCTGAATGAAATGAAATGAAAATTACATAAGTTGCTCTGAGTACCCATTGTGGAGAAAGTCAGTATATAAATGAAGTAGATTCAGAAATATATATGAAGATAGGGGGTGATAAAAGATTAAGCTGTTTTGTGGGTTTGAAAGAGAGAAGGATGTAAGGAAAGGTGAGCATGTGGAGGCAGCCAGGAGGAGGGAAAGAGGAAATAGTGTGAAAAAGGAGATACATGAAAAATTGAAGTACCTCCCCCCCCCCCATGTCCTTGCAGATTCCCTGCCATGCAACTGGGCTCAGCTCAGCTGGCACAACATAACTGGGCCATAGGAGAGAGACTGCTGGATTGGGGGAGGTGAAGATGGGGAGTAGCCGAAGGTGGGTGGAAAGGAAAGAAGGAAGCAGGAAAAGAGAGAAAGGCTATGGTGGGCAGGGAAGGAAAAGAGGACATGGTGGTGGAGGGGGAAATGCCCCCAAGTCCCTGCTTGTATATATCTAATTCTGAACCAAGTCATAGAGTGTGAATCAAAAATCCCCAAAATGGAGGGAGGAAAAGATGGGAGATTTTTTCCACAAACCCAAAGGAAGTTGCAGGTTTACAGAAAAACCTGAAATCCTTTTTTAAAAAAGGAATTAAAACTCCCCAGAATGACAGAAACAGTACTTGTAGCTTTAAGAAAAGAACACCCATTGACATGGGCCGAATCCACACTCACTCACCATCCACTTATCTTGCGTAGTCGTGGCAATCGGGTTCATTCCGCTACCATGCTGTGCATCATCACATTCACCCTTCCAGTGCGTCTTCATGGCACAATCATTTCTCCACACGCCACTGAATAAAGCATTACAGTGGGCGGTTCCATCCTTCGCAGTCAGAATTGATGGCGCACGTCACTTCCCTTTTTTTATAAAAAAAAAAAAAAGTCAATTTTCCAGTATACCGATATTCCGACTTTTAAGAAATGGCAATGTACCCTCCCCCTCATCTTTGATTGGCTCATTTTTTGCTCATCACAGACCACTTTCTAACAATTGGCTGGTTGGTATGGCGGGCAAATTTGAAATTAGATTGTCACATTAAAGACATTGTCCAGAAATTCTGCTGCTCAGAGTGGTTTTCTGCTTTTAGTAGTTAACAACATGGATGCTCAGAGTGTGATATTTGAGATGATGGCTCAGATTGTGGTTGGCATGCTTCGCAGCACAGCCACGCGACACCACGAGATGATGCATTCTGTCTTTCGCACATGGTAGAATCTCCCACCTGCATCCTAAGCTTTCAGGAATATTGTCGAAGGCTTTCACAGCCGGAGAACGATGGTTGTTGTGGGTTTTCCGGGCTGTATTGCCGTGGTCTTGGCATTGTAGTTCCTGATGTTTCGCCAGCAGCTGTGGCTGGCATCTTCAGAGGTGTAGCACCAAAAGACAGAGATCTCTCAGTGTCACAGTGTGGAAAAGATGTAGGTCATTTGTATCTACTCAGGAGGGGTGGGGTTGAGCTGAGTCATCCTGTAAGAGTTTCCCAGGGTGTGGAATGCTAATGGCGGGAGGCTTCACTGTATCCTGAGGAGGTTCTTTTGCATATGGATTGGTAATTGATGTGCTAATCTTCTCTGCAGGGCTATTGTCGGGGATAGAATGTTTTGTTAGCCTGGTGTTTTTCAGAACTGGAAACCATGCTCTGTTCATTCTTAAGGTTTTTTCTTTCCTGTTGAAGTTTTGCTTATGCTTGTGAATTTCAATGGCTTCCCTGTGCAGTCTGACAAAGTAGTTGGAAGTATTGTCCAGTATTTTGGTGTCCTGGAATAAGATACTGTGCCCTGTTTGCGTTAGGCTATGTTCAGCCACTGCTGATTTTTCAGGTTGTCCAAGTCTGCAGTGTCTTTCATGTTCTTTTATTCTTGTCTGGATGCTACGCTTTGTGGTCCCGATGTAAACTTGTCCACAGCTGCAGGGTATACGGTATACTCCTGCAGAGGTGAGGGGGTCTCTACTGTCTTTTGCTGATCGTAGCATCTGTTGTATTTTTCGGGTGGGTCTGAACACTGCTTGAAGGTTATGCTTTTTCATAAGCTTTCCCATCTGATCAGTAATTCCTTTGATATATGGCAAAAACACTTTTCCTGTAGGAGACTGTTTTTCCTTGGTTGTTTGATTCATCCTGGGTTTGATTGCTCTTCGGATTTCATTTCTGGAGTAGCCATTTGCCTGAAGTGCATGGTTTAGATGATTAATTTCCTCATTGAGAAAGTGCGGCTCACATATCCGTCTTGCACGATCCACTAATGTTTTCATTATGCCTCTTTTCTGTCGGGGGTGGTGATTGGAGTTTTTTTGCAAGTACCGATCAGTGTGAGTTGGTTTCCTGTAGACCTTGTGACCTAACTGAAAGTTTGCTTTGCGGATGACCAAGGTATCCAGGAATGGGAATTTTCCCTCGATTTCTTTCTCCATTATGAATTGTATGTTCAGGTGGATGTTGTTGAGATGATTCAAAAACCCCATCAATTCTTCCTCCCCATGGCTCCAAATGATAAATGCATCATCCACAAACCGGAACCATACACTAGGTTTGTGGGGTGCTGATTCTAGAGCTGTTTTTTCAAAATGTTCCATTTCAAAATGCTGGCGAAACGTCAGGAACTACAATGCCAAGACCACGGCAATTTCAGGAATATATTTGTTTTCCACACCTGCTGTTTACTGGAGACGATCGTTGTGGGAAATATAGGATTGCTCGGCTTGGCTCCTCGTGCTCTTAAAAATGGCAGGACACAGTAGGGAAATGATCCCCGTGTGACATGCGCATGCTCCGGTGTCCGTTTCTTTTCCAGCGCAAACCGCTGCTCACTACAGTTGGTTTACCGGTATACTGACCTTTCTGCACTGTGCAAAAAAAAAAAAGGCGGAGAGAAAACGGATTTCTGCCACTATCATGTGGTTTGGAAGGAAGGCGCAATCGTGGAGTGGTGATGGCGGGGAACAGGCGGAATGGGAAAGCATGTGAGTATCTGCATGAACAGCACACCGCCTGCGAAAAAGGCGCGGAAACAAAAAGGAAGTGTGGATTCGGCCATGTTCTGAGAGCTCAGGAACATTTTAGGGCTGCTAGGGAGCCCTGTCCCCTGATGGCAGAAGTCTTTGTGAGGACAAGCCCACCAGCAACCACCAGAGACTCACCCACACAACTGTGATGGGTCTGACTTGGCAGTGGCCACCACACAACTAAATACAACAGCGGCAGTCACTGTGCAACTTGGCTCAGCCCAGCAGTAGCTACCATATAGCCTGGCTCAACGGCAGCCACCATACAATTTAGCCTGGTCGATCAGCAGCCATCCTGCAGTTCAAACTAGTCCAGTGGCAGTGGACCCTGTACTGATCAGCCTAGCACCAGTAGCCATCATGCAACTTAGCCAAGCCCTGCAGTGATGGCTACCATGCACCCCAGCCAGACCTGGCAGTAGTGGCCTCTGTGCAACTTTTCAGCGACCACTGGCAGTGGCTCCCACACAACTTAGCTAGACTTTCGTGATTAAGGCTGCCAAGGGAAAGAAGGAGGGAAGCTGAAGGCAGGAGGATAGGTTGGCTGGTGGGTGGGAAGGATATAATGAAGCAGGAAAGGAAAGGGGGAAAGGCTATCAGTGGGAGTTTAGGGAGGAAAGGACATGGGGGGTGCTGTTGGCACAATGGTGTTCATCACTTCCAAGGAAACTCAGAAGTGACATCATGCCTCTCTAGGATTCCTCGAGGAGCATGACATCACTTCAGGGTTTTCTCCAGACATGTTGCAATGTCATCATACTGACTGTGATCTTTTTCTTCATTTTTCTCTCACCAGCCAACAGAGTAGTGGCAGGCAGCAGGAGTTGCTGCTGGGAGGTTTTCCAACCTAGAGGGAGACCTGCAACCCTAGGAGAGGCTATGGGAGTTGCCAAGGATGGAAAGAGGAAATAGTGGAAGGGGGGATAAGAGGGAAATGAGGGGAAATGAGATGTCTCTGAAGTCCTTGAAGGTCTCTTACTTGTCTTTCTTTATTATATTATTTCAATTCCACTAAAGTTTAGAACAGTGACAGAGATTGTTTCTTTCTGTTCTGCAAACCATATTCCAGTTTGTGAAATCACATCCTCCATCAAACTGTTAGTTGTATGAGGTTTTCACTCCTTATTCCAGTCTAGGGATGCCAGCCCTCCTGGTGGGATGGAGGATCCCTTGTCCCCACCTTTTGCCCCTGGCCCTATTCACTTGGCTGGTGCAGGGCAAGATGGGGGGAGGCAGGCCTGGAGCCACTGAAGCATGCAGCAAAATGGCCAGGCATAGTGAAAATGCTATGTTCGGGGCTGATTTTGGCCGTGCTTACAATCACAAGGAGCCTGGACTGGGACCCACACATGTCTTGCAACCTCCCCACCCTGCTTCTGTGGTAAGGGGGGATGGTAAACCTAATTGCTGCCCTCTTACCCTCACAGCTGTTCCTCTGCATGGATCCTGCAATCCCAGGAATGATCTTTGGGGAGGACTGGAAAGAGCTGCAGCAATGTAGCAGAATGTGTGGGAAATCCATATTTCTTACCATTGGGGATGGTGAAATACTGCCCAATATTTTGGATTTGTTTTTCTTGAAGCAACTTCATAGTTGCAAGACAAGCAACAAGGGATGCGGCCAGTTCTTGAGTTGAACCATCCTCCACCTGGAAAAAAAATTAGGGGAGGGAGAAGCATGAGCCCACTCTGCAAAATACTCCTACCAATCTCAAGGAGGGAAGGTTGGCATCTGGCTCTTTGGCTCTTCCCCAAAAAAGCATATCAGCCCTACTGTCTTACAAAAGATACAAAACTTTTGCTTAAGTCTTCCTCCTCCTCCCAAACATCTGGCTGGGCCCCGTGCAGCTACTTCATTCCAAGCTGAACTGCTGCAAGGATTACATTTTAAAAGAAGTGTACACAATTTGCATCCCGTGCAAGAGGGTCAGTCCCACAAATTCCTTGTAAATGCTCATTTTAGAATTTTAATCCAGTTTTCTAGTTTCTTCTATAGTCATCCACCTTTAGCACTTTTCTAAGTATCAAACAGGAAAACACAACCAGAATTGTCTGGCATCTTCCAACTACCTAACCAGTTATTAATTGGTGTTATTTGTAAAGCACATTTTTCAAACAAAACGTTTCTGCTTTAACACTTTGATCTTTTGTTATGTGTATGTTCCTGCTAGTGGAACATTAAAATTGTTCTAGTTTTTTATTGGTGCTTTCAGACAGAGGATGCAGAAGAAAGTGGAGCAGCAATTAACACATGAGGTTTAAATTAATTTTGTCTTTGTTCAAAACAACAGAATAAATTGCAGAGAATGCAGGTAGGTCATGATTGACAGATCTATAAAATTCTCCTACATGAGAAAACAAGAAACTTGAATTTCAAGACCCAGAAAATGGTAGTATAACCAAGATATGATACAAGGAAAGTGAAATAAATTTGAACATACTAAAAGTGGGGAAATGTTGAAGGATCGCCATGATCTAAATCAGGGGTGGGGAACCTTTTTTCTGCCAAGGGCCAGTTGGGATATTTATAACATCATTCGCGGGTCATACAATATTATCAACTTAAAAATTAGCCTGCTATATTTGGTCAAACATTTAATTAACTCACCCCTAATGTGATGGCTGGAACTGCTTCTCTTTGGTGAGGCGTGTGATGTTAGCTGGTATTGATGATGTTGCCCCTCACAACTGTAATGGAAGTTCCTTGCTTGTCCCTCAAAATTTACGTTATTATTATTCACTTAACATACATTTATGTTGCTATGAAAAAAGCTCCTAGACATTGAATATCGAGTCCTGCCTGCGGTTGTCTTGTGTGAGCGCTGAGCGGGTCCATCAGTGTTGGGTCTGGGAGGCTGGCCGTGCGGGCCTTGTAGCGCGGGTCTATCCTACCTTCCCTACCCTTGGCCACCTCTTCGGCCTGCACTGATGACCTTGGGGGTCAGAGGGAGAGGGCTCCCCCCACAGTCCTTAGAATGGGGTTGCTCTGGTGTGCAGTGAGGTACTCCAGTATTCACTCCCCTAGGAAGCTGCCCTTTCGCCCTCTAATCCCCATACTTCTGGTGGGCTGTGGGGGCATGCCTGCCCTGGGGCTGGGCCTTCTCAGCCCAGGCAGGGTGAGCATCTGCCATGGTGGCACAGTGCTGCTGTTGCTGTGGGGGCTGGCACGTCGACCTGCAGCTCTGTCATGCTGCCACTTCTCCTCACCTCCCCCATCTGATGCCTGGCCCAGGCTGTGCCGCTGCGGCTCTTTGTCTCACTGGCTGCTCACGTAGTCCCCAGGCCAGTTGCAGCGGCGAGCAAGGCTGGCAAGTTGTGCTGGGCAGCTGGTGGGCCTCCGCTGCAGCAGCCTTGCTTCCTGGGCTGATGTGTTCACCTGCAGCACCATCACTGCTCATCTCTCTCTGCAGCATCTCCCTGCTAGTGCTGGAGCTGCTGGGCCCATCGGAAGCCAGACATCTTGGCAGGGCTAGACCAAATGATTTCGCGGGCCTTATACGGCCTGCGAGCCGGACGTCCCCCACCCCTCATCTAGATAGTGTGATGTAGTGTCAGACTAGGATTTTGGAAATCCAGGCTCTATTATGAAAACCCCCTCCCTGAACAATCCGTGTTGTATTTCATCTTCAGAGAGTATTAGCCAGCTACAGCAGACACTTATGTTTGTTTTTTATTCCAATGATTTTTCAGGCAATGGCATTTCTCCCAACCAATTGGATCATTGCAAGGGAGGAGCACAGAGCAATCCCAGCACTTATCTTTGAACACATGCCACAGAGAACTGCTGTTTTCCTTCCCTCCATCCTTGGTGGAGATAGAGCCCATTTTTTCTTTGCAGGTATGATGGCTGGGGGTATCTTGTACAGGGCTCATAGAATTGGATACCTTGCTCCAATTTGCTTGAAACTTCTAAGAGCTTTATTGGACAGGCAGTACTACCTCTGTTGCAATTTTAGTGGCATTTGGTTGAAAAACAGCCACTCCAGCTCCTCTCCCAATAATCACCATAGATAATAATGAATGAGCTATACTTCTTTGCAAATACAAGGGGGCGCAGAACTGCATCCCTTGATCCAACTTGATCAAAAATTGGGAATTCTTTAGCGTAAGCCAGCACTAATTGTCCTGAAATTTTGGTGTCATGTAGTTTAAAAACAGCCACATTAGCCCACTCCCCCATCTGCCAAGTCCTTCATAGAGAACAATGGTAGACCTATGGGCCAAGATCAGAATTTTTTTTTTTTTGAAAAATTTTTTATTGGGTTAGAACATTTTTATTTTTACATTACAATCAATTTTCCCCTAATTTTTCGTTTCTAACCCCCTCCCTTTCCCCCCCTTTTGTTGACTTCCAACAGCTTTCCCACCCTCTGTCCCTTTTCCCTTACTTCTATTAAATTCCTCTGTCTAAAACAGATATACATTCTCCATTATATTAAGCAGTGCATCATTAACTCCTTTAATTATTATACACCCAAACTATACGTCTTTAGATAAACAATTTATCCCATTTTCCAATTTTGAATAATTCTATATAAACCTATATATCATAAACCATAAAAATTTCCCACATTTAAATCAAACAATTTGATTTGTTCTCTATATATTACTCATTTCAACTTTTTATGGTAATTCTATATAACTCCTCAGATACTCAATCAATTTAACTCTTCTATACATTCAGTTTGGTGCATATAAATCTTGTCAAAGAGAGAAAATATTGTTAGTTAGTCAATCCTCATGTTTAAACCTTATCATTAATTATTCTCTATCAGTTGACCTATACATATCTATATATATCTCAATCAATTAATCTAACTGCTTATAAATTCACATTTCTCTTCCTCCCCCGGTAAAGTCACCCCTCTCTTTTATACTTTTATTATATTTCAGTAGTTCTCAAACTGCCACAGTTTTCCTCCCACCTCCCATTTCTTCTCCAGGTATTGTTTCAGCTTCTCCCAGTCTGTGTTGAACTGCCCTGAGTCCAGATCTCTCAGTTTTCTTGTCATCTTGTCCATTTCAGCCATATACAGCAATTTGTAGATCCAATCTTCAATAGTTGGTACTTCTTGTACTTTCCATTTCTGCGCATACAAAAGTCTAGCTGCTGCAGTCATATAAAAAATCAACGTCCTATGATGGGCTGGAATTCCCTCCATTCCCAAGTTTAGCAGCAGGAGTTCTGGGTTCTTATTTATTTGAAACTGTAAAATTTCACTCATTTCTCTTATTATTTCCCCCCAGAACTGCCTAGCTACCTCACACGACCACCACATATGATAGAGGGAGCCCTCATGTTTCTTACATTTCCAGCATTTATTAGAAGTATTCAAATTCCCTAGCGCAATCTTCTTTGGTGTCATGTACCAACGATAGATCATTTTGAAAATGTTCTCTTTAATATTGATACATGTCGTTGTCTTCATTGTAGTTTTCCACAAGTATTCCCATGCCTCCATTGTTATTTCTTTATTGAAATTTATAGCCCATTTCACCATCTGTGTTTTAACTATCTCGTCCTCAGTATACCATTTCAGCAATACTTGGTATACCTTGGATATTCTTTTCTTGTCTTCTTTAAGAAGGGTCTGCTCTAGTTCCGAGTTCTTTGTTCGTATGCCCCCTTTTGCAAAGTCTGAGTTGTATAAGTCTCTAATCTGTCTATACTGAAACCAATCATAGTTAGGTGATAGTTCCTCTTGCATCTTTATTCTAAGTTTAGATACTTCAATCTTAGTTATTTCTTTGTACGTTAAACATTGTTGTTCATTATCCACAGCTCTCGGATCTATCACCTCATATGGAACCACCCACAAGGGGGTTCCTTCTTGTAGGTAAGTTCTATACTTCTTCCAGATTGTAAATAGACTTCTCCTTACAAAATGATGCAGGAACATCGAGTTGACCTTTACTTTGTCATGCCATAGGTATGCGTGCCATCCAAAAATTTTTTTATATCCCTCTAGGGCTAATAGTTTCTTATTCTTTAATGTCATCCACTCTTTTAGCCAAACTAGGCAGATTGCATCATGGTAAAGTCTCAGATTGGGCAGTTGCATTCCGCCTCTCTCCTTTGCATCTTGTAAAACTTTTACTTTCACTCGAGGCTTCTTGCCTGCCCAAACAAAATCTGATATTTTCCTCTGCCATTTTTCAAATTGTTTAGAGTCTCTGATGATTGGTATTGTCTGTAACAAAAACATTACTCTTGGTAACACATTCATCTTAACTGCTGCAATCCTGCCCAACCATGACAGGTTCAATCTATTCCATTTGATCAAGTCTCTCTCTATCTGAGTCCATAATTTTTCATAATTATTCTTGAACAAGTCTATATTTTTTGCAGTCAGCTCAACTCCCAAGTATTTCACCTTACTAGTTACTTCACAATCCGTTGTTTCCATTAACAATTGTTGTTTCTGCTTAGTCATGTTTTTGCATAATATCTTTGACTTCTTTTTGTTAATGAAGAAACCTGCCAAATCTCCAAACTCCTTGATCTTGTCTATCACTTTTGGCATGTTCTCCAGTGGGTCTTCTACAATTAACATTATGTCGTCTGCAAATGCTCTGACCTTATATGAATAGTCCTTTATTTTTATTCCTCGTATTTCCTCATCTTGTCGAATTTGTATCATCAGAATCTCCAATACTAAAATGAACAACAATGGAGATAACGGGCAACCTTGTCTTGTTCCTTTACTAATCGTCAATTTTTTGGTCAATTCATCATTCACTACAATTGCTGCAGTCTGGTCTCTATAGATTTCCTTGATTGCTCTGACGAATCTTTCTCCCAGTTGTAGCTTTTCCATAGTGGCAAACATAAAGTCCCAGTTTAAATTGTCAAACGCTTTTTCAGCGTCTACAAAGAAGAAACCAACCTCTTTGTCACAACGCTTGTCGTAGTATTCAATAGCATTGATCACTGTCCTTAAGTTGTCTCTTATTTGTCTGTCTGGCAAAAAGCCTGCTTGTTCCTCCTCTATGACTTCCGAGAGCCACCCCTTCAATCTCTCCGCCAATATCTTCGCAAAAATTTTATAGTCATTATTGAGTAGTGATATAGGCCTATAATTTTTCACGCTAGTCAGATCTTGGCCCTCTTTTGGGATCAATGATATATTCGCTTCGCTCCAAGTGTCTGGAATTCTTTGATCCCTAAAAACTCCGTTCATCACCTCTTTTAGGAATGGTGCCAGTTCATTGGCCATTGTCTTATAAAATTTAGCCGTAAGTCCATCTGGCCCTGGCGCCTTTCCTAGATTTGCGGATTGTATTGCCATATTTATTTCCTCATCAGTTACTTCACTGTTCAACTTATTTCTCCAAGCTTCCGAGATCTCTGGAAGTTTGGTTTTCTCCAAATATGATGCTATTGATTCTTTATTTACTTCTTTTTTATTATACAGCTTAGCGTAAAATTTATAAAAGGCTCTGCTAATGGTAGTCTGCTCCAAATACGTTTTGTTTTCTTCACAAATTTTATTTATTATTTTCTTTTCCCTTTTCTTCTTTAATTGCCATGCCAAATATTTCCCAGGTTTATTAGCACCCTCAAAAGCTTTTTGATTCAGTCTTTTAAGGTTCCACTCCAATTCTTTGTTACTCATTGCTGTTAACTGTTCTTGAAGAATTTTGATTTCCTGATGTATTTTCTTTTTCCCTGGTCTCTTTTTTAACTGTACTTCTTTGGCCTTTATTTTCTCCTCAATCTCTTGTCTTTTCTCCTCTTTCTTTTTCCTTGCTCTACCATTTAAGTCCATTAGTATGCCCCTTACAACCGCCTTGTACGCGTCCCAAACTTTACTGGTTGGTACTTCTTTATTCACGTTGTATTGTATAAAAAACTTAGTCTCTCTTCTCAGTGTTTCCATATTCTCACTTTCCTGTAACAGGTCCTCATTTATTCTCCAGGCTTTCCTTTTTCTCCTTTTTCCAAATTTCCACATAATTGGGTTGTGATCTGAGCCTACCATCGGCATTATTTCTACCTCCTTAGTCCATAGCGCTAAGTCCTTTGAGGCCCAGATCATATCAATTCTTGATAATGTAAGATGCCTTGCAGAATAAAAAGTAAACTGTTTGGTTTTAGGATATTCTCTCCTCCATACGTCTTCGAGAGTCTCTTGTTGAATCAACTCAAAAAAAAGCTTTGGCAATAGTCCTCTTTTCTTTTGTGCTTTTGTAGTCTTTTTGTCTAATTCCAAGTCTGTCACTCCATTGAAATCTCCAGCAAGAATTATCTGGTCATATACAAGATCGTCTAGGTGCTTCCTTAAGTCCTCAAAGAAGCTTTCCTTTGCACCGTTAGGTGCATAAAGTCCGACTACCAACACTCTCTTTAAGTTCCAATTACATTCCACTGCTACAAATCTAGCTTCCACATCTCTCATAACAAATTTTGGCTGCAGCTCCTCTTTTATATACAACACCACTCCTCTTTTTTTCTTGTTGGAAGCCGCTACAAATTCTTTGCCCAATTTTCCAGATTTTAAATATTTTACATCCTGTTTTCTAATGTGGGTCTCCTGCAAACAAACAATATCACATTTTTGTTTTAGTAGCCAATGAAAAATATTTTTTCTCTTATTCGGTGAGTTTAGTCCATTTACATTCCAAGATAATACTTTACACTCCATATTCATGGTTTTGTTGGTAAGTCTTTTTCATTGTCCTTGATAAATCTCTCCATCTCCCGCTCAGATCTGATACGTTTTTTTGCCCCTCCAAACTCAAAGGACACTCCTTCCGGTAACTCCCATCTGTATCTGATATTCATGTCCTTCAAAGTCTGAATTAGCACTCTATATTTTTTCCTGTCCAATAACACTGATCTGGGCAGTTCCTTCATTATAATAATCGTCTTGCCATCAATCTCCAATGGATCTTGAAATTGTTTGGTCACAATCCTCTCTTTCATATTTCTAGTTGTAAACTGCACAATCACATCCCTTGGTAGTTTCCTCTGGGTTGCAATTCTCGAGTTCACACGATACGCCACATCTAGGATAGCCACAATTTCCTCCTCCTCCTTCCCCAGGTAATCAGCCAACACCTCAGTCATCTGTTCTTGCGCTGACTTCCCTTCCACTTCTGGCAGACCACGAAAACGAAGCTGCTTCTCCATGTGTTTAGTTTCTGCAACTGACATCCTCCCCTTCACCAGCCTCATCTCTGTTTGTTGCGTGTCTATTAAATTCTCCATCGCGTCTTCTACTGTTTTAACTCTCTGCTGCGTTCCTTGTAATTCACTGCTAATCGTTTCCACACCTTTTTTCACTTCTGACAGCTCCGACTTTACTGTCTGTGTAACTTCCTTGACCTCTTTAATAAGCTCCAATTTCGTGTCCTTAAGTTCTTTCATCATGTCTATAAGTTTTTTGTCCAAGTTTTCTATTGCCGATTGCCACTCTTTTTTCGACATCGTGGGGCTTGCTTTAGCTCGCTCCCACGAATCTGCTCTCTTCCTCAGCTCCGTGGCGTATAATTAAACGTTTTCCTTTTTTTTAAATGTCCCAATCTTTGCCAAAATTAATTTTTTATATCCAAAATGTCGGGCGTCTTTTCTCTATGGTTTCTCTATGTTATTATAATCCAAGATGGCCTACTTCCTCTTCCGCTGAAGCCACGACCCTTCCACTTTCAAAGATGGCGATTCCCCACTTCCTGTCCTTTGGCAAGGGCCGCTTCCCTCCAGCCTCTCTATTGTTGTTACGCACTTCCTGTCTCCCGTCTTCCCACAGCAGGTCTCGCGATGGTGTCTTTTTCCCACAGCTCCAAAACCACAGGTATTCAAAACAATAGTCCGATTTTTGTAATAACTTCTTTAAACTTAGTCTCTTTTAAAATACAACTCCTGCCGAGTCTTCACCTCCTTTTCGCTAGTCTGTTGCAGTTTAAAAGTCTACTTTCTTTCCTCTCTGTTTTTGTCAATCTGTCCCGTTTCAAGAGATAGTGATCTTTACCTTCTCTCCAGCTTTCTCGGGTTGTAATCGCTGTTTCGATCTTAAATTCTCCTCTCGACTTCCCTCCCCGATCGAAGCTTGGGTATGTAGGTCTTATGCCAGCCGAATTGGCCCCAAAATTGCCGCAGAGATTATAGCCGACCCGTCGCAAGGTGGGACCTCAAGGATCGGGGGGGAGACTCCTTGTGTAGAGCCCCCCCTCGTCCGAGATCTAACTCACCCTAGGGTCTTGAGCGTTCTTTGCCTGCTCCCCGCCTGAGAGCAGTCGGCCGCGGGTTATTTTCACCCCTCCGGCCGGTTAAAACGGCAATCCGGTCAGCTCCACAAATGGAGCTGCGTTAGACCTCCATGAATCCCAAACCGGAAGTCCCCAGCCAAGATCAGAATTTTTTGTAAGGAAGCCTTCCTCGTTCAGTGAAAGGAAACAAACAACAGACCTCAACAAGGAAAGATGGCAAGTGCAGAGTTTTCAGACAAAAGATCATTTTTTAATTGTTAGTCAGTATAATAGTAGGAAAATGAATGAATGAAGTTTTTTTAAATGGTAGTAGCTGGCACCATTTCCCCATAATAGATAGACAAATGTGCCTGTGCCCAGAGATACCTACTTTGGGGGTAATCAGATTCCTTGGTCCTAATCACTTGAAATGTGTGGGACATTTTAGATTAGAAGGAGGACTATGTTATGTGCAAATTTGGGGCCATGATCTTTACAAACAACTCCAGACTCTCCAATATATTGCCCATTGAAAGTAATGGTCTGAAACCTCTGGAACCCCCGAAACCAGAATAATTTGAATCCTGAGCCAATAATGTCATACCCAAAAATAAGCAATCAAAAATCTTCTCCACCCCACCAAAATCTGGATCCAAAATGATAACGAATTTTTTCTCAGCACACATGCCTAGTAATAGGTACTGATAAAATTTTAATCACTTGCAGGCATGCTTTGGGGCAATTGTAAATATTTTCATTATATTCAAAGAATTGCCTTTAATGTTGAATTCCTCTAAAGACTGAAACAAAAATTTCCATTCTGTTCTTTGAATGCCTTCTTGGCATCTGACAGCATTAAGACCATTTGGCTATACATTTTTTGCCAGCATAACTTAAGACTGCACGTCTGGTGTTAATTGTTAAGTAACAACCTTTGCTAAAACCAGTTTGGTCAGAATGGATATATTTATGTAAAATGTTGATTAACATTGCTGCAAGAACTGATATAGTTTATAATCTATGTGTAGCAAAGGTATTGGTCTGTATTAATTAGGTGTAGTTGAATCCTTATTCTTTTTATAAATATTATGCTGGTGTAACCCCTGTGAGGTTAATTGGTTTAGCCCAGTGGGGTGGAGTCAGAAGCTAGAGGCAGGCTGCTGAGGAGGAGGCTGTTTGCAGGGGAGCTTAATAAATTATAAGCTCTTATCACCTTGAATAAGGGCTATAATTCCCAACCAGAAGCCTGAAGCCTGGGGTACAGCTGCTTTAAATGGATGAGAGAGGACACATCATCACTTCTTGGATGCCTTTTCAAGGACATTGTTGATTTGGAGTATTTTTGTATGGTTGTACTTAAAAGTTAATTTTTTGTTAAAGTTGTATTTTATTAATTGTTAAAAAGTTTAAAAGAAAAAAAAGTTGTTTCTTAAAATTTTGTGAAAGTTGCTTTCTAAGCCCCATAGAACCCATGTAAAGAGAAGTTACACTGGCATCATTTCAGAAACTTAAAATGTTACCACTCTGTAGACAATCTTTAAACAGGCTCAGCAGAAGTTGTTGCAATACATTCATCATGTAAATTGGGACAACTGTGGACTGCTCCAAGCTACCAGAGTCTGAGATAATGGGACTTGTGAGCCTGTTTCCTCACAGGTGGTATAGACATTTTTTAAATAAGTCAGTAAATACTGTCTGTCTCAAGTCTTAGTCTTGTCTTGTTCTTCCTGATGCCTCTTCGTCACATAAAATGAGATAAGTTAGGATTCAAAAAGATTCTTAGGCTCACATAAAGAGCTTCTGAAAACTTCATGTTTTTTTAAACAGGTGATCTTCATAAAGCATCACAAAGTGATTTGACATGATGTTTAGTTATATTATAGACTTTATTTGTTCTTTGCATGTATACCATACTGATAAAGTCCCATCATTCCTTTTGTCTCATTTAGCTGCCTCCAACCAAATGACATTTATTAGCAGTTTAGGTACTTGCATAGAACAGTTTGTAACTGATTGATTGGACAATGGTCTGAATTTACCTGCTTATAGATAAGACATAAAGCACCTGAAGTGGAAAATGTTGAAATCTCCATTTTCTCTATTTTTCCAAGCGAGTCAAATAAATTAATCTCTAACTGGTAGGCTGCAGTGACTGAATTAATTCAATATGCTGCTGATGTAATGCCAAGATCAGTTTTAGTTTTCAGACATTTTTATCACCTGTAGTTATCAGTGAAACTAGTATCTGATTACCTCAGAACAACAAACTGAAACTAGGGAGCAGGGCTCAGAGCAGGTAACATCAATCAGTAAAAATCACATTAGAATACATTAAATACATTTATCACATTAAAATACAATAAAACAGAAAACAGTGCAAGAAGGCTTGTCATAGCCACCCATATGTCAGACCCAGCCTAATACACCCCAATGGATGGGTGAAGCTTTGCCCAGTAGAAATACGCTACATCTTCTTTAACTGGCCTAGGCCTCTCTCAAGTTGTGATGGTGTGACCTCTTTTATGCTAGTACTTCATATTTTGCACTGAGCCTTTGAGCAAAGGTCTTATTTCAGAGATGAAGACTTGGCTTAAACCATGGTCTGACCACTATCTACTCAAAGTTCTACAGTTCCACTGTGGGTCCTCTTGTCCAGGAGTTGGTCTTCAGAGCACACTGTGTCAGGGACCACTGCAGCATAAGAACAAGAGAGTTTGCTCTTCATTTGGAATTTGTCAAGACTTGGGACTGAGAACTTATCTTTTCATGCTTTTGGGTTGTGTATTCTTGTTAATAACTTTGTCAATTACAAAGCACCTGGCACTTTATATTATAAAGAGAATAATTGAGTAATTTCATTAAGGATTCGTTAACTCATTGATGTATTTGATACACGGTGCTGTTTAAGGAATTGTGGTCTTGCAGACCAGTTCGCTGTGGGTTTATTTTTGCTATCCTGGTTACCACAGGGGGTGCCGTTACTATATTCTGTCACTATCTACTCCTGTGGGGCTCCAATACTTCACAGGAGAGGGGGCCAAGTTAAAATGGTCTACCCATGGCGGTTCACGGATCCTACTGGATTCTAGAATGTTCTGGGGGATTTTAGGATCCAAACAGCTCTGCTGAGGATGCACTGAGAACTTGCAAAATTGTTTATGATAGAGCTGGGTAACTTAAAGAAGGCCAGCAGATGTCTAGAATGACATTGGTTAAAAACTCGTAATGAATCTGAGAACGTATTATAGAGCTCAATGAAACACCTATGAAACAGCAATAACAATAGTAAAAAAAAGTGAGATTTTACAATTTCAAGTTAATAAGAACCCAGAACTCCTGCTACTGAACTTGGGAATGGAGGATATTCCAGCACAATACAGGACATTGTTATTTTACATGACAGCAGCGGCTAGACTTTTGTATGCGCAAAAGTGGAAAATACAAGAAGTGCCAACTATCGAGGACTGGATTTACAAATTGCTGTACATGGCGGAAATGGACAAAATGACAAGGAAACTGAGAGACCTTGATCCAGGACAGTTTAACATGGATTGGGAAAAGTTGAAGCAATATTTGGTGAAAAAATGGGAGGTGGGAGGAGAACTGTGGCAGTTTGAAAATTACTGAAATATAACAAAAGAAGAGGGAAGTGACTTTACCGAGGGGAGGAGAATTAAATGAGAAATTCTAAGCAAATATTTTATTTGACTACTAGACATAGTATTAAGTAATAGAGGTGTTATTATAAGAATTATAAGGATAGAAACTAACTAATTTTATTTCTGGCAGATAATTGTATAATGGAGAAATTATATAACTAAAATAGAATGAATATAAGACAGAAGGAAGTAAAGAGCAACATATAGAGTACAAGTTAAATTGATTGACTTATAGTGAATGTATACAATGCTTATAGAAGTACTTAAAGTTATGTAGAATAAGGGACAAATTGTTTGTCCCACATTGACGAGACAAGAATGAACAAGATAGAATATGGAGTACAAAAATTAGACAAATGATTGTTATTATTAAAGAATATATGCCAGGAATGTAATATTTAGTTGATAAGTTAAGTGGGAAAGGGAATAGAGATAGCACTGTGTTATAATAGAGAAGCTTAGAAGAGAGTGAAAGTATATGTTTAATAGAATAAAATAAGTTTGAAATGAGTAGGGGGAAAACAGATAAGGGGTTGGAAAACTGTTGGAAGTCAACAAAAGGGGGGGAAAGGAGGGGGTTAGAACTGGAATATTTAAAGGAAATTTATAGTAATGGATATTATAGTGATTTCTAATCCAAATTTTTTTTTTAAAAAAAACAATAGTAAAAAAAAGTATTATTTCTCGACTATCATTGCATTAAGTTCATGGCCATCCCAATTGTTGAAGGTATCCTAAATCTGATCCTTTGCTATCTTTGGAACAGGAAATTTTGGGATGATAATCATTTACTAGCACAAACATTCTGCTGCTTGCTTTTGATGGAGTTCAACTGACCCTTATGACTTGGTCAACAGCCTAAAACCTAGGGGTTATACTGGATCCAGCATTTCTACTGGAGAAGCAAATAAATGCAGCTGCAAAAGCACTTCCTTTAACTTAGGTGTTTTCCGCACAGTCACTTTACACCGTTTCAGGGTTCTGCATATGCAAGGGTCATTGGGAAAAGTAACTTTTTTTTGTCTGTCTTTTCTCAATTTTTCCCCCCTGCACACATTCTACAGTTTTTTTAAAGCCGCTGCCCAGTTGCTACCGGCACATTATGTCCATGAAGAATCAAAAGCTCCCATTCTACTTCTCGTGCCCCCCTCTTCCTTTCCCCCAGGAGCTGATTGGTCTGTCTGCTGGTAACTACTCCCACCCTCCTCAGCTCTCTGAACTCCTTTTCTGCCATGGTTATCAGTAAAGTAAGGTAAGGGCCATAAGGCTGCTTTTCTGTCTGCTTGCTTCCTCCTGGGTATACACACACTCTCTTATTTTTTTTTCCAAAGGCCGTTTTCACACATCCTTATTTTAGCTTCTTTTTTGCACTATGAGTCTGTTAGTTGCAATCCTGCAATAAAGATGCACTGTTCACTTTGCCTTGACTTGTGTGGCTGTGTCATGCTTCCAGAAGTTCACATACCACAGAAAAAGAGCAATTCTGGGTGGAGGATGAGCTTGTGTCACAGCTGATGAAAGCACCTTCCTGTTCATTTTGCCTTTTTTTTAAAAAACAGGAACTCTGATTTGCGCTATATCGCTGTTTCTATATGCAAGATTGAACCTCTGCTCCCCAACGGTAGCATGTGATAGGCTGTAATTTTTGCTAACTAATGTACTTTAAAAGACATTGGTGGATCAAGCATCATTGGTAGGGAGAACCTTGGGAGTCAGTGATCTCAAAATGGCATCTGCATGCTCAGCTGTTATATTCCTGTTATGTCAGCTGTTATGTTCCTGCTCAAAACCCAGTTTGCATTTTTTCAATGAATTTGCACAATTGTGCTGTCACTATAATTTTTTTTAAAAAAATCTAACAATATAGAGATGTTCCATTATTTGCAAAGCATAAGTTCAACATTAAACATGGATCCCAAACTTCCGGTTTGGGATCCATGAAGGTCTAACGCAGCTCTAAGAGCTGAGCTGTCCGGGCTGCTGTTTTGGAGGCTAGAGGGGCGAGGATTTGCCCGTAGCCAACTGTTCTCAGGCGGAGAACAGGCGTAGAGCGCTCAAGAACCAGAGGGCGTGTTGATCTCGGGCGAGGGGGGGTCCTGCACAATGGACTCTCTCCCATCCCTTGAGGTCCCACCCGAAGAAAGGTTTTGCCAAGATCTCTACAGCAGTTTTGGAGCCAATTTGGTTGGCATAAGACCTGCATGCCCAAGCTTCATACAGGGACAAGGGGACTTGAAGTGAATTGAATGCAGAAACAGTGATTACAACCCGCGAAAACGACTAAGAAGGTAAAGATTACTATCTCTTGAAACGGGACAGATTGCTTTAAGAAATAAAGTACTAAAGGAAATTTAAAAACTGCCACAGATTGATTACAACGAGGGGAAGTTCCGGCAAGAAATTTTTTTTAAAAAGGACTATGTATAAAGGAGTTAGAAGAGAAAGCTGATTATTATTTACATACCTGCGGAGAGTAAGAGATAGTGGACTGTGGGAAAGTCTCAACAACACGAGAACTGCTGTGTGTGGCAGAGGAACAGGAAATACGTCAGAACGATAGAGAAGCTGGAGAGAAGCGGCCTTTTCTATGTGACAGGAAGTAGAAGATCGCCATTTTGAAGAAGGGAAAGGTCATGGCTTCAGCGGAAGAGGAAGTAGGCCATCTTGGATTAGAAGTATAGTTGAAATAACCATAGAGAAAAAACGCCCAACATTTTGGACTGTGTAAATGTGTTTTTTTTTCTTAAAGGAATAGATCAAATTCAGGACTTTCAAAAGTAAAAGTATATAAAGTTAAATGCCACGGAGTTAAGAAAAAGAGCGGACTCATGGGAGCGAGGCAAAGCTAGCCCCACGATGTCGAAAAAGGAGTGGCAAGCAGCAACTGAAAGTTTGGATAAAAAAGTTTCAGAAGGAAACAAAGAAGTTAAAGATATGATACAAGAGATGGCAAAGGAGTTTAAAGAGACACTTAAGAAGGAATTGGTGGAACTGACGAAAGGTATGGAAAAAATACAAAACGACTTGCAAGCCACACAGCAAAGAGTTAATGTAGTAGAAAATGCAATGGACACTTTAGCAGACACGCAACGAACTGAGATGAGGGCGATGAGAGGCAGAATGGCTGTAGCAGAAAGTAAACATATGGAGAAACAACTGAGATTTCGTGGTTTGCCGGAAAGTGAAGGAAAATCTGCCCAAGAACAGATTATAGAAGTTTTGGCTGGATACCTGGGGAAAGAGGAAGAAGAAATTGCGGCTTTCCTAGATGTGGTATACAGAATAAAATCAAGATTCGCGACCCAGAGGAAATTACCAAGAGACATGATTGTGCAATTCACGACTAGAAACACAAGAGAAATGATTGTGAGTAAACAATTCCAGGACCCATTGGAGGTTGACGGCAAGGTGGTGATTATTATGAAGGAATTGCCCAGATCGGTGCTGTTAGATCGTAAAAAATATAAAGATTTAGTCCAGATTTTGAAGGACATGAAGATAAGATATAGATGGGAAATACCAGAAGGACTGTCCTTCAAATTTGGAGGAGCTAAAAAGTGCATCAGATCTGAATTGGAGATGGAAAAGTTCATTAGGGACAATGTAAAGGACTTACCAACAACAAGATTATGATTATGGAGTGCAAAATAATATCTTGGAATGTAAATGGACTTAACTCGCCTAATAAGAGGAAAAATATCTTCCACTGGCTATTAAAACAAAAATGTGACATTGTATGTTTGCAAGAAACCCATATTAAAAAGCAAGATATAAAGTATTTAAAGTTTGCAAAATTGGGAAGTGAATTTGTGGCTGCTTAAAAAAAAAAAGAAAAAAGGTGTGGTGTTGTATATAAAAGAAGAATTACAGCCGAAATTAGTAGTGAGCGATGTGGAAGCCAGATATTTAGCAGTGGAAATTATGTGGAATTTTAAAAAGGTGTTGGTGATTGGAATATATGCACCTAATGGAGCAAAAGAAAATTTTTTTGAGGACTTGGGAAAACAACTGGATGAACTATCTTATGATCAGATAATTTTAGCTGGAGACTTCAATGGAGTTACCAACTTGGATGAAGATAAATCAGGAACTGCACAAAAGAAAAGAGGATTACTACCAAAGTCTTTTTTTGCAATAAAGGAACAAGAGACTTTAGAAGACGTGTGGAGGAGACAGAACCCCAAAACTAGACAATATATATTTTATTCTGCAAGACATTCTACTTTATCATGAATTGACATGATCTGGGCCTCCAAAGACTTAGCGTTATGGACTAAAGATGTGGAAATAATGCCTATGGTAGGCTCAGATCACAACCCAATTATGTGGAGATTTGGGAAAAGAAATAAAAGAAAAGGATGGAGAATAAATGAAGATCTTTTGCATGAAGAAGAAAACATTGAGTTGTTACAAAGAGAGACCAGATTCTTTATACAACATAATATGAATAAGGAAGTTTCGACTAATAAGGTATGGGACACTTATAAAGCAGTGACCAGAGGCATACTAATGGATTTAAATGCAAGAGCTAGAAGGAAAAAAGAGGAGAAGAGATTAGAGATTATGGAGAAAATAAAAGCCAAAGAGATTCAACTTAAGAAGAGACCGGGAAAAAAGAAGATATATCAGGATATTAAAATCCTACAAGAACAATTGACGGCAATGAATAACAAGGAATTGGAATGGAATCTTAAGAGAATGAACCAGAAGTCGTTTGAGGGTGCAAACAAGCCTGGGAAATATTTGGCGTGGCAACTGAAGAAAAGAAAAGAGAAGAGAATCATAAATAAAATTTGTGAGGAGAATAAGACATATTTGGAGCAGGCAGCCATTAGTAGAGCTTTTTTTAAATTTTATGCAAAGCTGTACCAAAAAAAGGAAGTGAATAAAGACTCTATAACGAGGTATTTGGAAAAGATGAAGCTCCCTGCAATTTCTGAAAGCTGGAGAGAAAAATTGAATAGGGAAGTGACGGAGGAGGAAATAAAAGAGGCAATTCAGTCAACAAAATTAGGAAAGGCACCAGGTCCGGATGGACTAACAGCTAAATTCTATAAAGTAATGGCTAATGAACTGGCGCCTTTCCTGAAAGAAGTGATTAATGGAGTCATGAGAGATCAGAGGATCCCTGATACTTGGGGAGAAGCTAATATATCATTGATTCCTAAGGAGGGACAGGATTTGACCAATGTTAAAAATTATAGACCAATTTCGTTGCTGAACAATGATTACAAAATCTTTGCGAAGATTTTGGCTGAGAGAATAAAAGGATGGATGTCTGAATTTATTGCGGAGGAGCAAGCTGGATTTTTGCCAAATAGACAAATCAAAGACAAAGCATTTGACAACTTGAACTGGGACTTTATGTTTGCCACTATGGAGAAGCTGCAAATAGGAGAAAAGTTCATACGAGCAGTGAAAGAAATTTATAGGGACCAGAGTGCAGCAATTGTGGTGAATGATGATGTGACTAAAAAATTAACAATAGGTAAAGGTACAAGACAGGGTTGCCCTTTGTCACCATTGTTGTTTATTTTGGTTTTGGAAATATTGATGATTCAGATACAGGAAGATGATGCAATCCGAGGAATAAAAATAAAAGAGTTTTCCTACAAGGTCAGAGCATTTGCGGATGATATAATGTTAATTGTGGACGATCTAATTGAGAACATGCCAAAGGTAATGGAGAAAATAAAGGAATTTGGAGATTTGGCAGGATTTTATGTAAATAAAAGGAAGTCAAAGATACTATGTAAGAATATGACTAAACAGAAACAACAAGAACTAATGGAAATAACGGACTGTGAAGTAACAAATAAGGTAAAATATCTTGGTATTGAACTAACTGCGAAAAACATAGACTTATTTAAGAATAACTATGAGAAATTGTGGATACAAATAGAGCGAGACTTGATAAAATGGAATAAGTTGAATTTGTCATGGTTGGGAAGAATTGCAGCAGTAAAGATGAATGTATTGCCAAGAGTGATGTTCTTGTTACAAACAATTCCAATTATCCGAGACTCCAAACAATTTGAAAAATGGCAAAGGAAAATATCGGACTTTGTGTGGGCAGGCAAGAAACCTCGTGTGAAAATGAAAGTATTGCAGGACGCTAAAGAGAGAGGTGGAATGCAGCTGCCCAATCTAAGACTATATCACGAAGCAATATGTTTGGCATGGATAAAAGAATGGATGACGTTGAAAAACTGCAAGTTATTGGCTTTGGAGGGATACAAAAAAACATTTGGATGGCATGCATATTTGTGGTACAATAAAGTAAAAGCAGACTCTATGTTTATACACCACTATATCTGGAGAAGCCTCTTCACAATTTGGAAGAAGTATAAAAATTACCTACAAGATGGAATTCCTTCTTGGGTGGTTCCATATGAAGTAATAGATCCGAGAGCTGTTGATAATGAGCAGCAATGTTTAACCTACAAGGAGATAACTCGAGTAGAATTTTCAAAATTGAGAATAAAAACAGAAGAAGAGCTGTCTCCATGTTATGGATGGTTTCAATATAGACAGATCAGAGATCTTTACAATTCGGACTGTTTGAAAGGAGGAATAAGAATGGAAAATGCAGAATTAGAAGATGCAATTTTTCAAGAAGGTAAAAAGGAAATTTCAAGGATTTATAAAGTACTTTTAAAATGGTTTACAGAGGATGAGACAGTAAAAGTCCAGATGGTGAAGTGGGCTATAAATTTTCACAAAGAAATAACAATGGAGGTGTGGGAATACCTGTGGAAAACGACTTTGAAGATTACAACATGTACAAGTATTAAAGAGAATGTTTACAAAATGATTTATCGTTGGTACTTGACACCAAAGAAAATTGCGCTAGGAAATATTAATATGTCGAATAAATGCTGGAAATGTAAAAAACATGAAGGATCACTATACCACATGTGGTGGACTTGTGAGGTAGCGAAGCAATACTGGGGAGATATAATCGAAGTAATTAATGAGGTCTTGCAAACCCAAATAAACAAGAACCCAGAATTGCTGCTACTGAACTTGGGAATGGAAGATGTTCCAATGCAGTATAGAACATTGTTATTTTACATGATTACAGCAGCAAGACTTTTATATGCGCAGAAATGGAAAGTACAAGAAATACCAACTACAGAAGATTGGATCTATAAATTGCTGTACATGGCTGAGATGGACAAAATGACAAGAAAACTTAAAGATCTTGATCCAGGACAATTTAATGCAGATTGGGAGAAATTGAAACAATATCTAGAAAAAAAATGGGACGTGAAAGGGGACTGTGGCAGTTCGAGAATTATTGAAATGGAATAGAAGAAGAAGAGAGAAGTGACTTTACCGGGAAAGGGGGAATATAATTATAGAAATCTAAGCTACCATTGGGGTTATGATAAAAGTAAAAATTATAGAGTATTAAATAATAGATGTTTTACTATGGATATATAAGATATATAAGATTAAGCTAGCTAGATATTATGTATAATATATAGTTTAAGTAAAGAGTATATAATAGATATTTGAGTATAACAGTTACTTTATAGACTTAAAATAAGCTCAGAACAAGAAAAAGTAAAAGATGGGTGTGTAATAGAATATTAGAGTTTAAGTTAATATTAGAATCAGGAGGATTGTGGAAAGTAAAGAGTTTAAATAATCGGAAAGTAAAATGGATGTAATGTTATATTTTTAATATCTTGATTGCTAATATATATGATTATGCTAGCATTATTTTAGGTAGAATATATGGTTTACCTGAGGTATTTAAAGGGAAACTTGTACCATAGATGGTTGTTGGGGGTTTTCCGGGCTGTATTGCCGTGGTCTTGGCATTGTAGTTCCTGACGTTTCGCCAGCAGCTGTGGCTGGCATCTTCAGAGGTGTAGCACCAAAAGACAGAGATCTCTCAGTGTCACAGTGTGGAAAAGATGTAGGTCATTTGTATCTACTCAGGAGGGGTGGGGTTGAGCTGAGTCATTCTGTAAGAGTTTTCCAGGGTGTGGAATGCTAATGGCGGGAGGCTTCACTGAATCCTGAGGAGGTTCTTTTGCATATGGATTGGTGCTTGATGTGCTAATCTTCTCTGCAGGGCTATTGTCGGGTGTGGAGTGTTTTGTTGGCCTGGTGTTTTTCAGAACTGGAGCCCATGCTCTGTTCATTCTTAAGGTTTCTTCTTTCCTGTTGAAGTTTTGCTTATGCTTGTGAATTTCAATGGCTTCCCTGTGCAGTCTGACAAAGTAGTTGGAAGTGTTGTCCAGTATTTTGGTGTCCTGGAATAAGATACTGTGCCCTGTTTGAGTTAGGCTATGTTCAGCCACTGCTGATTTTTCAGGCTGTCCAAGTCTGCAGTGTCTTTCATGTTCTTTTATTCTTGTCTGGATGCTACGCTTTGTGGTCCCGATGTAAACTTGTCCACAGCTGCAGGGTATACGGTATACTCCTGCAGAGGTGAGGGGGTCTCTGCTGTCTTTTGCTGATCGTAGCATCTGTTGTATTTTTCGGGTTGGTCTGAATACTGCTTGAAGGTTATGCTTTTCCATAAGCTTTCCCATCTGATCAGTAATTCCTTTGATATATGGCAAAAACACTTTTCCTGTAGGTGACTGTTTTTCCTTGGATGTTTGATTCATCCTGGGTTTGATTGCTCTTCGGATTTCATTTCTGGAGTAGCCATTTGCCTGAAGTGCGTGGTTTAGATGATTAATTTCCTCATTGAGAAAGCGCGGCTCACATATCCGTCTTGCACGATCCACTAATGTTTTCATTATGCCTCTTTTCTGTCGGGGGTGGTGATTGGAGTTTTTGTGTAAGTAACGATCAGTGTGAGTTGGTTTCCTGTAGACCTTGTGACCTAACTGAAAGTTTGCTTTGCGGATGACCAAGGTATCCAGGAATGAGAGTTTTCCCTCACTTTCTTTCTCCATTGTGAATTGTATGTTCAGGTGGATGTTGTTGAGATGATTCAAAAACTCCCTCAATTCTTCCTCCCCATGGCTCCAAATGATGAATGTATCATCCACAAACCGGAACCATACACTGGGTTTGTGGGGTGCTGATTCTAGAGCTGTTTTTTCAAAATGTTCCATGTAGAAGTTTGCTATAACTGGGCTGAGTGGGCTCCCCATGGCCACCCCATCCATCTGTTCATAGAATTCGTTGTCCCATTGGAAGTAACTGGTTGTCAGACAATGATGGAATAAGGCTGTTATATCCTCTGGGAAAATCTGATTAATCAGTGCAATAGTGTCTTTTACTGGAACCTTGGTAAACAGGGATACAACATCAAAACTAACAAGTATGTCTTGTGGATTGAGTTTCAGAGAACTGATTTTGTTGATGAAATCTGCTGAATCTTTGATGTAAGACGAGGTTTTCCCGATGTGGTCCTGCAGGAGATCTGCCAGATGTCTAGCTAATTCATATGTCGGTGAACCAATGGCACTCACAATGGGTCGGAGTGGGACTGAATCTTTATGTATTTTGGGGAGTCCATATAGTCTAGGTGGCTGTGCTTCAGTCTTGCATAGTTTTCTGTGCCTGTCGGGATGTAGTGAGGAATTCTTGATCAGCGCATTTGTTAGCCTGGTGATTTTGCAAGTGGGATCTCGTTTTAGTTTTTTGTAGGTGGAGGGGTCCAGGAGTTCCTTAATCTTCTTTTTGTATTCCTCCGTTTTCATGATCACTGTAGCATTGCCTTTATCAGCTGGTAGAATGATGATGTCTGGATCTGCATTGAGGGTCTTGATGGCATTTCTCTCCTTGCGTGTTAAATTGCTGGTGGGAAGCTTTGCCTTTCGTAGAATCCTGGCTGTCTCTCCTCTTATTTCCTCAGCTTCCTCTTCCGGTAGATGACGGATGGCCGCTTCTACATTTGCAATGATGTCTTCCACAGGAATTCTGGTGGGGGTGACTGCAAAGTTTCCTCCCTTTGCCAAGATGGAGGTTTCTTCTGGTGAGAGTTGACGGTCTGTCAGATTGATGACAATGCGTGCATTGTCGAGCATTGGGCTTGTCTGTCTTTTTTCCTGTAGTTTGTTAAACTTCTGCTTCTGTCTGGATGTGTGGTTGGTAAACACTTGTTCCATCTTCCTGTAGGTGAGATTATCGACCTTGTCCCAATCCTGACTTCTCATTTTATGGCTGGTGTTGATATGCAAGCAAAATAGCTCCTTGTCTGTGGCAGCAAGTTCTCTGCGGGTAGTGTGGATTCTCTCACGTAAGAGGGCCTGTTCTAGACGGTCATAAATGCGGTTCGCCTGTGTGGTTTTGAAGATTCTTTTAGTTGTGAGAAAAGATGGAAAGATTGAAATTCACAAGCATAAGCAAAACTTCAACAGGAAAGAAGAAACCTTAAGAATGAACAGAGCATGGGCTCCAGTTCTGAAAAACACCAGGCCAACAAAACACTCCACACCCGACAATAGCCCTGCAGAGAAGATTAGCACATCAAGCACCAATCCATATGCAAAAGAACCTCCTCAGGATTCAGTGAAGCCTCCCGCCATTAGCATTCCACACCCTGGAAAACTCTTACAGAATGACTCAGCTCAACCCCACCCCTCCTGAGTAGATACAAATGACCTACATCTTTTCCACACTGTGACACTGAGAGATCTCTGTCTTTTGGTGCTACACCTCTGAAGATGCCAGCCACAGCTGCTGGCGAAACGTCAGGAACTACAATGCCAAGACCACGGCAATACAGCCCGGAAAACCCCCAACAACCATCGTTCTCCGGCCGTGAAAGCCTTCGACAATACATCTTGTACCATAGAGATATAGAGATATTTTTAGTAGAGATTTAATAAGCTTAGAGAAAAGAGTATTAAGTGTGTGTTTAACAGGGTATATGAGATATTAAGTAATTAAGTAATAAAATAGACTAAGGGTTGGAAAACTGTTGGAAGTCAACTAAAAAGGGGGGAGGAAAGGGAGGGGGTTAGAAATAGACTTACAAGGGGGTAATGAATGTGCTGAATGATATTATAATCTAATCCAATAAAAAATTTAAAAAAAAAACATTAAACATTTTAATGTCCTTGGTTTTTAAAAGTTGTCTGTTAGTGCAGTCGGTTCCTTTTAAATGAGACATTGCAATAGCGCAACAAAGGTTTAAATTTAATTTTTTTTAAAAAAATTAGGCATAACTGTCACTAGGAGCCCGCACAGGCTTGTGGGATTCTTGGTTGTGACCAGGAAAATCTCTTCCTAGGGAGCAGAAACCGAGAAAGGAGGAGGGGCTGAGTGGGTGGTCTCTGGAGAAGTGTTTCCAAGCGTTCTCATGCATGTGAAAAAGCACTAAAAACATGTTACATAGCAGAATAAATGGGAAATCTGCATTCTCGAAGAAAGAGCCATGATGATAGGAGGAGGATGGGTTTTTTACAGGTGAATTACGAGGATGTGTGTACAGCTGAGTATAGTGGAACAATTGTGATGCTGTGTCACTAAAATAAGGACATGTGAAAATGGCCAAAGCCAGGAATGAGTCCTAACATTGCTGTTGATTCCCTGCTAGCTTTAAAAGCCAGGAAATGATTAAATGGCTGCTTTTTCCCTTCCTCCCTCAGGGGGTATGCGCAAACTCTCATTTATTTCTTTTCAAAGCCAGAAAGGAGTTGTAATCTTACTGCTCATTCCTCCTGGCTTTAAAAGCCAGGAAAGGGTTACATGGCTGCTTTTCCCTTCCTCTCTTGGGGGTATGTGCACACTCTCATTTATTTTTTTTTAAAGCCAGGAATGAGTTGCAACTTACTGCTCATTCCTTCTGGCTTTAAAAGTGAGGAAAGGGTTAAATGGCTGCTTTTCCCTCCCTCCGGGTGTGTTTCAGTCTTAAACAAGGGTTTTGCACAGCTGTTTGCAAAACAATGAAAGCAGCATTTTAACCCTTTCCTGGCTTGGCTTTTAAAAAATGAGAGTGGAACAAGCATAAAAAGTATGTTTCCCCCCAGAACTCTGCCACCAATTGCGTCTCCAGTGACATGGGACAGCCCAATCAGCAAATAAAGGGAGGGATGGGATCCAACATTGCAATGTTACAATGCAAGCAATTTTTTTAAAAAAAAAAAATGACATCTACTCTAGCCCCCAGAAAATGGAGCTCCAAACAGACACCTATCAACTCATCAGCAGACATCAAATCACCTCAAGGTCGTGCAGCGCAGAATGATGGGACCCCAAGCCATTTCAGCACTGATCCACATGAATGCTCAGCATCACCAGCTTAAAGTGTGCCATGCAGAATGAGCCTTAGTTTGCCTGAAAGATGGCCTCTATTTTGACTTGGCTGATTTAGCCAGGACCCATCCTACAGTACCATTGAGATTGTAATGTACTCTGTATAGTTGTCCCCTCAAAATCAAATCAGAAACTCCAGTTAGTGCAGAATGCCACAGCTCAGTTATCATCTGAAACTAGGCAGTATATGCATATTACAGTCACTTTGTATGCATTCTGCAGTCACTTTGTTGACTGCCCATTCATCAACACGTTTATTTTAAGGTACTGGCCATCGCGTACAAAGCCCTTCATGGCCTTGAACACTCATATTTGCAAGACCACCGCCTATGTTCTGCCATGACAATTTAACTCATCTGAACACTCTGCAGGTGCCATCCTGCAAATGATCAACTGCTCGTAGACAAACATTCTCTGTAGAGGCTCCCAAGTTGTAGAATGGCCTGCCTGAGAGGACATAAGGAAGACTTCCACACTTTCAGCTTTCCACAAGCTATGTACAATAGAACTATTCATAAAGGCCTTTTATAAAGGAATAGGGCTGTATTATAATCATTCAAAAAGACATTTCAATACAGAAAACAGAACAGCGGACTATACTGCTAATGTGCATTATCTGTTGCTGTAAGTTTTGTCTAGATCTTATTGTATCATATTTCTACTTACATAATACCATTTCTAGCATTGTTTAACATGTCATGTCTAACACTTATGCTTTGTTTCAAATTTAAGCAATCCTAGTCCTATTACGTTGTTTATTAGATGTGTCCTCATCCTGTTGATTGTACTGACTTCCATTATGTAATCCCCCTTGAGTGAGAAAGGTGGACTATAAATAAAATAAAAATTGGATGTTTAAGATCTATCTGCTTCACAGAGTCCCTCTAGTATGTTTCTGAATATCCCTACATTCTGTTCTTGTTAATGAGAAGTAGATCCAGAGGAGTTAGCCATGTTAGTCTGTAGCTGCAAAATAGTAGAGTCTAGTAGCACCTTTAAGGCTAATCAACTTTATTGTAGCATAAGCTTTTGAGAACCTCAGCTCTCTTCGTCAGATGCATGCAGATGTGTTATTGAGAAAGAGACACTTAGCAGGCACAGGCAGGCCATTGAGTGCACTGAGACTTAGTTCACAGTAAACATGCAGAGGGTTGTGCTTAAAGATTGCTACTACACACATTTTGAACACAGTAAGGCTCATATCCAAGTAAACATACACAGAGTCAGGTTGCATACTTTCTGTACAAGTAGTTCTCTCTTGCAGAAGTCATCTTCATGAAAATGCACACATTCAGACCTCCCAATGGGAAAGAAGTGTCAAATTTAGACATATTTTTAGCTCTTGCATTTCAGTGTTAAACAGATCCCAAGGAAGTTCTGTTGGCTTTTTAAAAAATGGGCACATACAAGTACAGCCTGTGGACTTTGTCTTTGTAGGCTTGGTTCCCACTTCATAAACACCTATAGGAAATATAAATTAAAGATGAAAGGCTTCTTAATTACTGTTTTCACAACTGACTTGTAAACAGCAAGCCATTACCTACTAAAAAGGAAATTTAGAGTTTACTTCCAATGGGACAACGAATTCTATGAACAGATGGATGGGGTGGCCATGGGGAGCCCACTCAGCCCAGTTATAGCAAACTTCTACATGGAACATTTTGAAAAAACAGCTCTAGAATCAGCACCCCACAAACCTAGTGTATGGTTCCGGTTTGTGGATGATACATTTATCATTTGGAGCCATGGGGAGGAAGAATTGATGGGGTTTTTGAATCATCTCAACAACATCCACCTGAACATACAATTCACAATGGAGAAAGAAATCGAGGGAAAACTCCCATTCCTGGATACCTTGGTCATCCGCAAAGCAAACTTTCAGTTAGGTCACAAGGTCTACAGGAAACCAACTCACACTGATCGGTACTTACACAAAAACTCCAATCACCACCCCTGACAGAAAAGAGGCATAATGAAAACATTAGTGGATCGTGCAAGACGGATATGTGAGCTGCACTTTCTCAATGAGGAAATTAATCATCTAAACCATGCACTTCAGGCAAATGGCTACTCCAGAAATGAAATCCGAAGAGCAATCAAACCCAGGATGAATCAAACAACCAAGGAAAAACAGTCTCCTACAGGAAAAGTGTTTTTGCCATATATCAAAGGAATTACTGATCAGATGGGAAAGCTTATGAAAAAGCATAACCTTCAAGCAGTATTCAGACCCACCCGAAAAATACAACAGATGCTACGATCAGCAAAAGACAGTAGAGACCCCTCACCTCTGCAGGAGTATACCGTATACCCTGCAGCTGTGGACAAGTTTACATCGGGACCACAAAGTGTAGCATCCAGACAAGAATAAAAGAACATGAAAGACACTGCAGACTTGGACAACCTGAAAAATCAGCAGTGGCTGAACATAGCCTAACGCAAACAGGGCACAGTATCTTATTCCAGGACACCAAAATACTGGACAACACTTCCAACTACTTTGTCAGACTGCACAGGGAAGCCATTGAAATTCACAAGCATAAGCAAAACTTCAACAGGAAAGAAGAAACCTTAAGAATGAACAGAGCATGGTTTCCAGTTCTGAAAAACACCAGGCTAACAAAACATTCTATCCCCGACAATAGCCCTGCAGAGAAGATTAGCACATCAAGCACCAATCCATATGCAAAAGAACCTCCTCAGGATACAGTGAAGCCTCCCGGCATTAGCATTCCACACCCTGGGAAACTTTTACAGGATGACTCAGCTCAACCCCACCCCTCCTGAGTAGATACAAATGACTTACATCTTTTCCACACTGTGACACTGAGAGATCTCTGTCTTTTGGTGCTACACCTCTGAAGATGCCAGCCACAGCTGCTGGCGAAACGTCAGGAACTACAATGCCAAGACCACGGCAATACAGCCCGGAAAACCCACAACAACCATCGTTCTCCAGCCGTGAAAGCCTTCGACAATACATTTTACTGTCAAAGTTATGTGATTTTACTACAGTTGCCAAAAATTTAGCGACACACAAAGTTACTTTTTTATCTTCATCTCTTAATAGCCAAGAAGATTTAGCTTCAAGAGAGATAAAATTCTGCTTAAACAGAAGAAGAATCAATTTAGCTCTAATTGGCTCTAATTCAGGATACTCCAAAAGAATATGATCTATAGAATCAATTTGGTTAGTGCCATATCCACAGAGTCCATTAGAGTATGGAATACCACAAAACCTTCTAAAAAATACTGCTGATGGCAAAGTATTCAAACGTGCAAGCATAAATTTGCCCTTCTGTACTTTGGGAGAGTTAATTCAAATAGTTTGGCATTTTTATCGGAGGAGGAATACCAACTAAAAAAGAACATACTCTGTGAGCTCTAACCAACATGCTGTTATAATCAAGATTCTTCAAAAGAAGATGACTAAAGATTGAATATTTGAAAGCATTTGTGGCAAACGGTATTTATTTCTCCCATCCTATCTGCTTAGGCAGTCATACCCACTTACAAAAGAAATAAGTAAATAAACCAAGATTCAGCTCCAGTAGTACCTTACTGGAGCCAAATCTTACTCTTCTACTGCAGTGCAGTAGGGCAACCCACTTGAAAGTAACTAAACTAATATCCCACCAACCGATGGTTGATTTAACATCAGTTTTATAAATTCCTTTTTTCCAAATGACTCATTTTACAAGAATTATACAGATTTGGTGCCCCCTACTGTCCTTTTTAACCATCAGCATGTGGAATAAAATATTAAGATTTGGAAAGGCACAGAACACCAGTAAGAAATCTAAATACTTTGGCACTGAGGAATAAATTGATAATTAATCACTTTCATTCTCTCTCCATGCATTTAACCCATCCACATACATACATACACTATTTCTAATATCAAATTACATATACAGCATTTTAGACTTATTCACATTCTATCCCTGCCATTGTTTTGCATCCTAAAACAAAACCAAGACTGCAACTGCAAACCTCATGGAGCTGTTGAACTAGGAAAGCTTTCAAGCTTATGTAGTCTTATATAAGCAGCTGGGATCCCCACCCTTTTTGATGACCTGGTTGAAGTCCTAGTAAGTGGTTGACCTGTGAATCAGCACTTTGCTGGTTCAATTCCAGCTCAGCAGGTGGCCTTGGGTAAGCTACTCCTCTCGGCCCCAGCTCCCCAGCTGTATTGTGGGGGAAAGCAAGCAAATGCCTTAAAAGAACTAATGTCTCCCCCCTGCAAACCAGAAAAGGGAGGATGGGATGGCCAAGATGATAGACCACACTGCAGATTCGTCATTTTGGCAGGGAGACCACAACCCCTCCAGGCTGCATCCATAGCAGCAGCTCCCTTCTGCCCCCTAGCCCTCTGCACATCTACACTGCCAAGCTGTAGGGGTGATCAGATGCTAGAAATGCTGTGAATAGTGTGGGACCCAGAGACCTCACCATGCCAGAGCAGCCATATACTCCCTTGAACTACCCACCAGTCCATTCCCCAGGCAAGCTGCACACAGCAGCCAGCAGAGTGTGCATGTGGGAAAGCAGTGGGGACCAATATGTGTGGTCAGTCTTCAAGGTGCCAGTGGACCTCTGCTGTATTATGTAGCTGAACAAAACAGAAGTCCAGTGGCATCATAAAAACCAACAACAGTGATCCCAGCATGAGCATACCTCAGCCAGAGCCCATACCCCTTGGATATGAGAAGGGGAGATCACTTCAGAAAGCTCTAAGGAGATGTTTCGGATGGTGGGGGGAGCAGGTGGATCAGGGAGGGGAATGGAGCAAGTTCCTCCTGCTTAAAAAACAAACAGACAGGTGCAGAGTTATAGAACACCCCAGACTTTATTGAACAGCAAATAATGAAGAGATCCAATGAATATGGTTGCCAACTCCCTCTGTCTAGGATTGTTCCTGTGCCTTTGCTATCCACTCCCATGGACCACGGAGATGTAGGCTGATCACAGCATGCTTGTGAGTGGGGCAGGCATGCCAGGCAGAAAGCTGCCTGAGGCAGGATGCTCCAGGGGGCAAGCTGGAATAGGTGACTGAACAGAGTGACTGGTCATGCTCCCAGGTTTCCCTGTTGAATCCCCACCTATAGGGATGCCATACAGAAATATGCACAGTGATGGCAAACAGCATAGACACCAACTGCAGCCATGCCTATGGGGTTCCACCTCCCAGCTCCAGTTGCCAAGGGACACCCCCCATGTGCATGCCATAAACATCCAAAAGACACTGAAGTGATTCCATGAGGAAATCCTCAGCAGCAGCAGCAATAGCAGCATAGGGCTTCTATCCTGCAAGGCAATTAGTCCCATTGCTTGTCCAGCTGATTGACAGAGCACAGTGAGGCAGCTGCTAGGCTCCATAAACCACAGTTGTACCCTGACCCCTGCCTGGGGGTGGGGTGGGGCATCCTGGCAAGAAAGTGTGCTAACAGCTCAGTACAGGGCCACCAGAGTCCCTGCAACTCCCCCCCCCCCCGCAGCTCTCCTGGGTACACTTTTCTGGGAGAATTCCCCATTGCATGACATGGGGCATACTGCTGGGTGGGCTAGCTCAGGTCACCCTCATATGCATACACCACTAGCCTCAGATATGGGAACCAGCACTGTCAAGGTGATGCCCAGGTTCATGTGAGGGGGCGGGGGCAGAGGAGGCAGGGGCAGACTCCCATCCCAGGCACTTGGATTTCTGCTGCTGCTCATGTGTCACTACATGGTCATCCCTTCAGTTTGTGCCCCTGGAAATGGGGTACCGGTTAGAGTTCCGAAACAGGACATGCTAGCCACACAGCATGTACGTTGCTATAATGCTGACTTTTGAATTCAGACATTATCACCAGATGCTAGTGGGCACTCTCCAAATTCATATTCATACAAAAATTGGTTTTGTATATTTGCTAAAATGCATTTTACATTTCACTAGCACAAAAACAAACAAGTCTCTTTGCATCCTAAAATGCAGGATGTCTTACATTTCCAATAATCACATTTCTTCTTACAATTTAAAGCTATAATTGAGATAGGTCTTTCAAATCTAGGAATTTCTAAAATGATCATATTCTGTACAAAGCCACTAGGTGTCATAATTTCCAATGATAAAGAAGTGTTAGTACAGCAAAAACAAAACAGTGAAATGATACCTTAAAAATGGAATACATTTACAGTAGCATAAACTTGCCTCTGATGTAGTGGGCTCAAGCCCATGAATGCTTACACTGCAGTCAATTTGTTAATCTCTAAGGTACTACCTTAAAGGTACTTAATACTTTCCATTGCTAGTTCACATTGTTGACTTTACTAGCTGGGTTAGCAAGAAGCTTGGGGAGTCAACTAGGATTGAATATTTGAAAGAGGCATCCTTTAATCATCTGTTCCATATTTCTAGCACATCAGTCCTTGAAAAATCTGTCCAACATAGGCAAGCAAGTGTTTTCTTCTGTCCAAAAGAAAAACTGTACTACTCCATCAATCAGACAGCATTCTGCAAGTTACTTCAGTGTTGTCATTATCTGAGCTTCATGTAAGTAGCTGTGTAGGTCTGCAGTAGAGCAGCAGGATTTGAGTCCAGTGGCACCTTAGAGACCAACAAGATTTTCAGGATATAAGCTTTCAAGAATCAAAATTCTGAAAAAAGGAGCCTTAACTTTCAAATACCTTGAAAAATTTGTTGGTCTCTAAGGTGCCGCTAGACTCAAATCTTATTGTTATCTCAGCTGTATATCATTGTGGATTTTGAACTGTAAACTGCTTGGGGGTAAATCTGGCCAAAAATCAGAGTATAAGTGTAATTAAATAATGCTTAAAACACTTTTTATGTAACTCTGAATAAGATTGCACCATTAGTCTATTAGGTCATTGGAGATATGTGCGATATTTAATAACAGTTTCTGAGAAAATGACCTCAAAATCCACAATGAGAAATAAATATTTTTTAATCACTAAAACATGAGGCATCCCTAACAACTAAGGATCAATCAAAACTGGAAAATAAAACAAGGTTTAAAATTAAGAAAAAGATAAAATATTTGAGTATTGTTTTGACAAATATGAACTATATGCTATTTCAAAATAATTACATTAAGACTTGGAATGAAATTAAAAGAGATTTGGCAACACAGAAGAAAATCCAATTATCATTTCTGGGAAGAACAGCTACAATTAAAATGAATGTTTTTCGCAGAATGTTATTTTTATTCCAGACAATTCTGGTTTTGACAATGGAGGCACCATTCAATCAATGGCAGAAAAATATGCGTAGATTTATATGGCAAAGGAAAAAAAATCAAGAGTTAAATTTAAGGTATTGCAGGATGCAAAGGAAAGAAGAGGATTGTGTCTACCTGATTTGAAATCATATTTGCCGCAAGCTGTTTTGTATGGATGGAAAAATGGATTTTGCCAAAAAATAGAATACTATTGGATTTAGAAGGACATGACTTAAGATTTGGATGGCATGGTTACTTGTGGTACAATAAAGCTAAGGTTAATGCAGAATTTAATATCTACTATGTATGAGGTATGAGGTTTGAGGTATGTATTTTTGTGAGTCACAGCTCACTTCTTCAGATACTGTATCATATCCTACCACAAATTTTGTTAGTCTTGTAGGTGCTACTGGACTCTTGCTCTTTTCTACTGCTATAGACAGACTAACATGGCTGCCCATCTTGATCTTTCACTTCACAGTACTCTTCACATATACTTCACATGTGTCTTTGTTCCCATGGGCGAGTCAGATTTATCCCAGTGACTTCATGTAGATGCCAAAGAGAATCAGGGACAAGATTGAACCCTACAATACTCAACAAATTAATGACCAAAGAGACAAACAATTATTCCTAAGCACCACCTTCTAGTACCTACTTCCAGGAAGCCTGCAAAACATAGAACCTCCCAGGCTCATCGTCATCAGATGAACCAGAAAGATACATGGTGAGTGATATCAGAAGCCACTGAGAGGTTCAGGAGGGTCAGCAGGGACAGTTTGGCTTGAATCCTGATTGAAAATAATGTTAGTTATCTGGAGTTGTTTGGCCATCATCTTCTCTAAAACCTTCTCCAAAAAGTGGTGACCAGTCTATTATTATTCAGATCTGACTGGATAATATGGTTTCTTTAATAGCGGTTTAACTATATGCTCCTTAAGTATGAATAGTACTATACTGTCCTCTAGTGAGTGACTAATGATGGGTTCCAGCTGTCTTATCAGCTTCTGTCTGCAGAGATTTCACAAGTTGTGAGGGGCATGGATCCCGTATACAGCAATGTGCCCAGACACATTTTTTATTCAGATCCTATTTCCCACAGCTGCTTTCCCTTTTTTTCCCAAATGTATACACAGATGTGCATCATCATATACACTGACACATGGATTGTATACAGCTTTGATTAACAGTACTCTCCTTTCCCTAACTTATACTCACCAGATAAGAATACAACTATTCCAAAATTAGTGACAGGGAATGACTGGAATCTATTGGTTCCTTCTGAATGATTAAAGGAATTAATTGAGTTTCTGAATAGCAATTGAAAAACATTAAAGCATGGATGATTGATTTCTTTTTAGGAACTGTCTCCAAATGAAAGATCAAAATGTCTAGGCTGACCCTAATACTCCCCACATTATTATGATATTGAAATTGACTGGCTTGGCCCCTGCACACTAGGAAGACCCACAAACATGTTATTTATACACTCCTAGGGCTCCTCAGACAGTGAGGACTATGTCCCCTGCAAATTTGGTGGGTATTGGACATTGGGAAGGTCAGTTTGTGGGGTGTTTAAAGGGCCTTGCATGTGCAGAAAAGGGCCCTTTAAACTATCAGCTGGCAGGCAGTAGGAATCCCCCCTGCTGCCTGCCAGCTGATAATTTAAAGGGGTCTTTAAAGGGTCAGGTAAGTGGGTTTGAGGGGAGGGGGGGCTAAGTGGGGGGGTTTGGGGTTGGGGTGGTTCTTGCCCCCATGAACAACGAACAATGAGCATGTCCAGGAACAGTTCATGTTTGTCCATGTTTGTTGTTTGTTGTTTGTGGATGGCAATGAACGACAAACAAAGTGTTCGGGGGGGTTCTGTTCGTGCCCATGTCTAGTCATGACCCCCTCTGACCATCTCAGTGACTCTGACTGACAGTTCTCAGGGGAGGGACCTGAGGACCCCATGTCGGTGGCTAAGGAGGACTAGTGGGACCATGGACCGGCACTGCAATGGTGCCTGCTGAGTGAACCAGCAGTACCAGAGGTCACCCTGCCAAAGCCTGCAAGAGAAACTGTGTCTCTGGTCTATGAGTTAGCTGGTAGGCCTCCAGGCAGAATTTGACTCTATGCCTGTATCCCTCCAGGATCCTCTCTCACTCTGCAGGAAGGGTAGCAGTGGAAGGCCCAGGATGAGCTGGCACAAAGGAGGCAAAGTGCCAGACTGGTTACTCACAGCCTCCTTGTAGACCTAGAGCAGAGTGCTGAGAGTGGTACTTCCTCACAGGATCCTGGCTAGAGCATAGCACAGAATCAAGAACTTCAACACTTGCCAGCAGGTGCAGCTGAGCCTGATTGACACTCAGTCTATTTTAGCCGAGGCTTGAGAAGGCTGCCTTGCTGGATCAACTGGTCTACTAGGTGCAAGCTATGCACTCCAGGATCCCTGCGGTCAGCTCCAAGTTCCAGTCTATTTTCTTAAGACTAGTCAGCCAAATCTTATGGCTTGCTTTACAGAAACCTAGACCCAGCCTTCCTGAAGAGGGAAGAACATCAGGTCACAGATCACAGTCATATCCAGATGTGTTTTCCTCACATAAACCCTATTTTACCAAGAAGAAAAAGTCTTTGCCACCAACCCCATAGGCTTTATTTTGTGATAATATTGGATGAAATGGTTTTAAATGACAGGTGAGCCTTTAGTATAGCAACAATGAGTCAAGGAAAGGAGGTTGCTAGTGTGGGAGGCCAAATCAATACCTGCTGGGAGCTCCCATCAACCAGGGGTCAAGACAATAAAGTAGAAGGGAGAGACAGGGGGAGGAGCTGGCTGTGCAGTCCTAAATAGAGTGACATCCTCCTAAGCCTATGGAGTGGATGGATTGTATTGTGGAGCTCTACTGGGGCCAGAGGAAGAAGAGGTGAAAATTCCCATCAATATAGCAGCAAGGAATCAACTTGTTGGATCCTTTTTTGCATGACTTAAAAGGGCTCCAAACTCTACCTTGTCACGACAGAAGCCCAGGATCTGAGCAAACATGTTTGGGGAGTCCTCCCACTCCTTGCCATAATAGGGATCAAGAGTCTTATTTTATCAATCAGAACTTTCTAAGAGCCATTGGAAAGCATTCAAACAAGGATGGGTGATTCTTCTGGGAGTAAAAGATTATTAACTGGATGCTACCTGTTTGCAATTCTTTATCGTAATTTTACTCAGAACATTCTAAAAAGAAATGTTGGTAATAAAATTAGTACAATTAATATCTTCCAAAATAATTTAATAAATGTGAATCTTGTTAGGCAATGGAAGATTCAATAATAAGTGTCAGTTTCTGTTCCATGGGATCTTCCCAAAAATATCTGCACTGATCAGATCAGGCAGAGACAGATTCAGTAAAAGGATTTTTTAAATTCAGGAATCACAGTACAATCAACTAACATAAGGCAGTTGCCGAGAATGACTGTTTAACTGTAACAATGCTGACTATATACTCCTTGCCCCTCCCTTTTCCTATGGAACAGAACTCTTGGCTTTGACAGCCTTTCAACACTAGAAAACTAAACTGTAACTATGTAACTTCCCTACCTGCTATAATTGACAGGCTAACTCCTGTCAGACATTAAACTGCAACTATGTAACTTCTGCCTTCTATGCCAGACAGGTTAACCCCTGTCTGACATTCTGCCCCCCCTTATTTTCAACTCCCCTTCAGTTTATCTGGTTATCGTTTGTGAAACTCCTTAACTAATTTTAGAGCTTTAACATCTTCCGCTGTGACCCACTCTTGGTGACTTTGATTAAAATGTTTCCACCAAATAAGGTTTCCCTCGTTTGCATTTTGAATCTAGAATAGATTCTACTTTATGATGCGGTTGGCTGTTCACCATCACGGGGGGCGGGGGGGAGTCCCCAGTTCTGGGTGCCACTGATCCAGATCTGGTGCCCTTTTTAGGAGGCTGCAATGGAAAACAGGGTGGATGCTCTTTAAATTCTTTGGCAGTTTTAATCTTACTGTTACTCCATTAATGACTTCTATTATTTCAAATGGGCATATGAACTTCCAACCTAATTTTTTTACTAGACTGTTCTCCCCATAAGTTCTTTGTAGGTATAAATACCTGTCCTCCTACTTTTAAGTCCCATTGAGGCAAGCGCTTCTTGTCTGCTTGGGTCTTGTAAGCCTCTTTTGCTTTTCTCAGGGTCTGTGAAATTAGGTCCCACTGTTCTACAATTCCCCTCCACCAGTTGTGGAGGTCAGTTTTCTCCTCTCCTCCTTTCTCTGGATGAGTCTCTAATAAACGGCATCGCCTTGCCCTCAAACCCTTGGGTGATGTTTTTTTTTTAAATAAAATTTTTATTGGATGAGGTAATATACAATCATTACTTAATACAATATATTTATCCAATTTAACTCTTCTACATGTCTATATACCCCTCCCCTCCCCTTCCCCTTTTCTTTGTTGACTTCCAACAACACTCGAGCCCCCCGTTTATTCATAGATATTATTATTGTTACACTATATTGCTAATATTTATACCATGGTATAGATCTTAATATATTTTCTTTCGTTAAAGTCCTTTGTATAAAATTTAAAGTCCCTCAAAAGACCACAATTGCCCTTTAACATCGCATTTCTTTTCCAAATATTTCTTGAACTTCTTCCAATCTTCCAAGAAAATTTCTGGATCTTGCTCTTTCAGATTTCTAGTTAGTTTGTCCATTTCGGCCATGTACAACAGCTTCCTTGTCCATTCTTCAATATTCGGTATTTCTTCTTTTTTCCAATACTGAGTATACAGAGTTCTTGCTGCTACTATCATATAATATAGCAATATCTTATCATTTCTATTAACCTCTTCTAAATGTAAAGATAATAATAATTTTTCTGGATTTTTTGCAACGTTATATTGTAATATCAAAGACATTTCAGCACATATTTTAGACCAGAAGTCCCTAGCCTTTGACAAGTCCACCACATATGAAACAAAGAACCTCCATGCTCTTTACATTTCCAACATTTGTTTGACAACTGTTTGTTAGCAATGGCTAGCTTTTTTGGTGTTAAATACCACCTATACAACATTTTATAACCATTCTCTTTAATACTGGTGCAAGTTGATATTTTTAAGGTATTTTTCCATAACTTTTCCCATGCTTCCATAGTTATTTCTTTATTACAGTTTATAGCCCACTTTACCATTTGAACTTTTACTGTCCCATCTTCTGTGAACCACTTCAATAACAACTTGTACATTTTAGATATTACTTTAATATTATCTCCCAATAGTATCTCTTCCAAGTCTGAGTTTTTAGTTCTAAAACCTACTTTTCTTTGCTCTGAATCAAATAAGTCTTTGATTTGTCTGTATTGTAGCCAACCATATCTAAATGGCAAGTCCTCATTTCTTTTAAGCTTCAATTGATCATTTTCTAGTACTGTCAGTTCTTTGAGGGTAAGCCATTCTTTCCCCTGATATTCCAAATTTGGATTAACTACTTCTGCCAGCACAATCCAAAGTGGTTTCTTTTCTTCTATATATTTCTTGTATTTGAGCCAGGTTAACAGTAAATTTTTTCTTAAGCAGTGGTGCTGAAACATTGCATCCATTTTATATTTTTCATACCACATATATGCATGCCATCCAAATATTTTATTATGTCCGTCCAATATTAGTAATTTATGATTGGTCAAGGTTACTCATTCTCTAATCCACACCAAACATATAGCTTAAACCCTTGGGTGATCTTGAAAGGCGATGCTCTGGCAGAGCTGTGAATGCTGTTGTCATAACAGTGTTCAGCGAAAGCTAAATATTCTGTCCAATTATCCTGCTAATAGTTTATATAACACCTTAGAAATTGTTCTAACACCTAATTGACCCTTTCCGTCTGCCCATCTGTTTCTGGATGGTATCCTGATTACATCCCTTGGGTGATGCTGGTCACTTCCATTAACTGTTTCCAAAATTTAGCAATAAACTGTGGGCCTCTATCCAAAATTACTTTATCAGGGAAAGAGTGAAGCCTCGCTACGTGCAACATGAACAGACTGGCTAGCTCCTTGGTTGTGGGTAGCTTGGCACAAGGGATAAAATGAGCCTGTTTAGACAACAGGTCCACCGCCACCCAAATCACTGTCTTTCCTTTACTTGGAGGAAGATCCGTGATAAAATCCATTGATACTACAGACCAAGGTTGAGGGGGGTTCTCCATTGGTTGTAACAATCCTGGTGGTTTCCCCTCTCTCGGTTTTCCCATTAAGCATACTTGACAGGTGGCCACATATTGGGACACATCCTTCCTCATTTTGGGCCACCAGAACTGCCTTTGGGTTAGATTCAACGTTTTGAGGTAGCCAAAATGACTACCATCATTACTATCATAGCAATTTTTTAATACTTCTCCCCTCAGTCCTGATGGAATATACATCTTCCCATTTTGATACCAACATCCATTTATCCTCTTTTCCAATTGCTCTGGTAATCCCTCCCCTGGTTCTTTTTTTAGTTCTTTCTTCACCCTCTCTTCCCAATCCATGGAAAGGGAAGGCAGCGGGGAAGTCCCCTTTCTAGTTTGGTTCTTAGTAACTACTGCCCCCCACATTGGGCAGGGGGAAACATTGTGTCTACAACCTCCTCTCTCTGGCTGGCATGCTGTGGGAGGAAAGACAGGGCATCTGCCAAAAAAATTGACTTCCCTGGGAAGAGTTTAAGGGTGAAATTAAATCTGGAGAAAAACTCTGCCCATCTTAGCTGCTTCGCTCCCAGTTTGCACAGTTTTCTTAAAGCTTCCAAGTTCCTGTGATCTCTCCACACCTTGAAAGGTACCCTTCCAACCAATGCTGCCATGTGCTTAAAGCCAGTTTAACAGCAGCTGCTTCCTTATCACAGCCTGCCCAGTGCCGCCTGGCATCTGAAATTTTTTTTGATATGTAAGCACAGGGATGCATCTTCCTGTCTTCCCCTTCTTGTAATAGAACTCCTCCCATAGCCACATCACTTGCATCTACCTGTATTACGAACTTATGAGCTTCATTTGGGTGGTGCAATACCGGCTCAGAGGTAAACCTAGATTTTAATTCCATAAATGCTCTATGGCATTCCCCAGACCATACTAACTTTGTGCTTGGTTTAGTTCCATTCGGGCCTCTCCCTTTGGTTTTTAGTAAATCAGTGAGTGGTAATGCAACTTGAGCAAAATTCCTAATAAAGGGTCTATAAAAATTCATGAATCCCAAAAAAGATTGCAATTGTCTTCTAGTTCAGGGGGCTTCCCACCCTAACACTGCTTCAATTTTTGCCAGATCCATGCCCAAACCTTTGGGGGACACCCGGTAGCCTAGGAAGTCCAATTCTTTCCTGTGGAATTCACATTTAGAAAGTTTGGCAAATAATCGATGCTGAAGCAGGGTTCTTAACACTTCTCTTACTAGCTTCACATGGGAAGCGAGGTCCTGCGTGTACACCAGCACATCATCCAAATAGACCACCACCCCTTTGTACAAACACTTATGCAGACCGTTGTTAATTGGGTTCATAAACACTCCTGGGGCCCCTTGTAGACCAAACGGCATTAATCGGTACTCAAATTGGCCCAGTTGGGTGTTAAATGCCGTTTTCCATTTGTCACCCTTTTTTATTCGTACCCTGAAATACGTATCACATAAGTCTAGTTTTGTTAATATCTTTCCTTGAGCTACTTCCCCCACGATATCCCTAATAAGTGGGAGGGGGTAAGCATTGGACATGGAGACCGCATTAATTCCCCGATAATCAGTACATAACCTCAACCACCCCATCGTTCTTGGGGAGATTTCACTGGGCAGATAAAACCCCTAGCTAGGTTTTTATCTATGAACTTGCGCAATTCCTCTCTCTCCCCTAAATTCATTGAATACAGTTTCCCTTTTGGTAGCTTTCCCCCCGGTATTAGTTCGATCGCACAATTAGTTGACTGATGAGGGGACAGTTCGTCCACCTCTCCTTCTTCAAACACTTTGCTCAGGTCCTGATATTCCAGAGGAATCTTATCCCTCTCTTCCATGGTTAAACATATAGCATCAATGATAGGAGGGGGTTGGGACCCCCACTGGTCACTCTATGTATGTTTATGACAATGTTTCGAGGGAAAATCCAACTTGCCTACTTTCCACTTAACATATGGGTCATGATCATACAGCCATCTCACCCCTAGCATCAGCGAGAACTTTGTGGCTGGGCTGACCACGAAAGTCCTATCCTCCCAGTGGTGCCCTAGCCCCATCAGAAGTGGTTTGGTTTCAAATCCCGGGGTGTGTGTGTTCCCTTCATGACCGTACAATCCATTTGTTCAAACACTAATGGTTCTGGCAGTTGGTGTACATTTAGTCCCAGTTCAGTCACTAGAGAGGGGACAATCAAATCTCTAGTACACCCCGAGTTGATCAATGTCCAAACTCGGAGATTGGTCTCCCACCTCGGATTCAGCAGGATGATGACACAGAAGAATAAAGCTCCCTTCTGTCTCACCTTCATTGGCACCTGCTCCTCTGTGACCTGCTGACCGGTGCCCTTTACAGCAGGTCTCCATCATTTCCCACAAGTGGTTTGGTGTCTCCTTCTTCAGTTGAGGATGACCCCCACTGTATACCTCAGTGTCCCTGTATGCTTGATCCACCGCCCCTGCCATCTCCTTCTTGGCGTGATGAGGTCTGGGTCTAGGCCGCCTCTCTTCAGTCCTTTTCAGCTTCTGTCTTTGTTCTGGGTACACTCTTCTAGTCTCGGGGCACTCCGCTATGAAATGGTCGCCTTCCCCACATCGTAGGCATAACCCCTGGCTCATCCTTTGGCCGTTCTCATCCAGAGGGAGGGGGCTGTTCCATTCCCTCCTTAGATCTCATGGTCACCCTTCCCCAAGGTTCTTTCGCTGTCCGGCCTGGTGTTGTAGACGCAGCAACTTCACCACCTGTTCCCTGTTTTCGATCTCGCAAGCTAGCTGGATCCATCCTAATAAGGTTTTCGGATCATCCTGTACCAGGGCTTTAGCCACCAAATCTGGATTTAAGCCGGTTTGGAAAAATTCAGTTTTCGCTCCCTCTGTCCAATCCCTCAGTTTAGCCACGTGCTCTCTAAACTCGTCTGCATACTTGCGTACAGGGCAATTGCCCTGCCTCAGGCTCTTCAGGTGGGTTCTTGCTCTTTCCTCCAAAGGGTCTTCATATTGCTCTTTAAGAGCTTGTATGAACGTGTTTACATTTTGTAACTCGGGGGCTTGTGCTGCATAGAGGGTTATGTACCATTTGGCTGCTGATCCCCCTAAATAAGACCCGATATAGCTCACCCGGCTGAGGTCACTGGGGAAGGTATAGCCCCACTTGCATAAAAACTCCCCCACTGGTACCAGGAAGTATGTCAGGTCTTCAGGGTCCCCCTCAAATCATGCTTCTAACTTCCGCCAACTCAGGGGGGCTTGACCCTGGATCAAGGGCCTCACTGGTTGATTGTGATAAGATGGTGTGTGGACTCCCTGTTGAAAGGGTGGTAAGGGAGAAGGGTCCCTGGGTAAATTGGAATGTCTCTGTCATGCTCAGGGATGGACATGACAGGCAGGTGGCTCACTGGTACTGCAGATGATCCCAAGGTTAATTGCCAGGAAGTCAGTAGTCAAGGAGCCAGCAAATGAGAGTCCAGAAGTCAGGCCAAGTGTCAGAGCCAATACGTCAGTCAGAGAGGGAAGCAGGCAGAAGGGAAGTCAGAAGGCAGGCCAAGGTCAGAGTTCAATCAATCAAGAAGCAGAGCAAGGCACAAGGCAAGGGCAAGTCAGGTCAGGAGCTTCCAGGCGCAGCGCTCTGGTCACAGGGAGTGGCAAGCTGAGTTGCTTCCACACTTGGTTTCTTTAGCTTCTCTCTCTTATACTGTCCTAACAAGGTGCAGGTGTTGTCTCTTTGCCTAATAGCCCCAGCCGGTGCTGTGCCTGCAAATGAGCACTTTTTCTCCTCTCCAACAGAGCTCTCTTTGCTTTATTTTTCCTCTTCTCAGCTGGCCCAGGGCGCCCAGGTTTCTCTTTTGCTCTGGGGAGTCTTTGTCTCCAACAGCCTCTGCAGAGGCTTCTGGCTGCTCCTGCTGAGTTTCCTTCAGAGCACCAGCTGTCACGGCTGGCTCTGGCTCCAGAGTAGATCCTGCTGGCTCTTCCTGCTCGTCCTCTGAGGAAGACTCTGGGGCAAGAGGTAAAGTGGCCAGTCAAGGCTGAGGCTAACTCATGACAGTCTCTGTGGCAAATCAGCTGGGGCTCTCAATACTTGGGTGATTTGCAGGAGTTCCCACTATCTCCGTCATTGCCACTTTAAGCTCTTCTACTTCCTCCTGTAGAGCTTGTACTTCCCTGGTGTCACAGCCTTTGGAGTCTTCCCCCTCTGTTTCCTCTTCGCTCTCTTCCCTCTCATCACTCAGGATGGCTTCTTCCTTCCCCCCACTTGGCATGAAAAGCTTAGACCTCCTCCTGTCTCTAAGCTCGCTGTCTGCAGTGGTACAGGAACGAGAAGCCCAGCTTCGGGAGTCACTGCCAGCCAGGGTAGGAAGTCCAGGTCTGTCTGCGGTATCCCACTGAGTTCCTTAGTCTCCTTTGGATTTCACCAGACTGCTCTTTCTTGGCTCGACTGCCATTTCACAGGGGCCAACGGTGTGTCCTCTGGGGTCCATAGGAGGAAAAGATCATTCTCGGCAAAATGTCAGTTTCTGTTCCATGGATCTTCCGAAAAATATCCACACCGATCAGATCAGGCAGAGACAGATATAGTAAACAGATTTTTTTTAAATTCAGGACTCACAGTACAACCAACTAACATAAGGCAATTCTCTGTCATTTATTTTAGTATGTCCCTGATTTTCGCTACAGTGGCAAAATGAATGTACACCTGCATTCTAACTCTTTTGTGTCAGTGTAAGCTGAGATCACTAGTTAAGGAGAAAATGCCACGGATCCTCATGGTCTAGTGGTAAGGAATTCCCAAAAGGAGGGTCAGATCCTCCTGGAATGAACCCAACTATTAATAATTCCCTCTGCTGGGATGTAGCCAGAGGGTGGCAGGCACTGGTAGACTAGGGGATGGGAGGACCCATGGTGAAGGAGGTTAAGATTCCCCTTGTGTGTGTGTGTGGGGGGGTGCATTCACACTTGGCAAGGACAGGGGGTGGTCCAGAGTGCTGACCCACCCGGGCACCTTCCCAGCCGGGACAAGTGCTCTAAATAATAATGATACCGTTAATAAGTATAATATATAAAAGTATTCTGTGAGTCCTCACAAGCTTAGCCCCTGAGCCTGGCTGTGGAACAGAAGAAGCCAGAATCTCAAGCAAAAGCTTCACATCTGTAAAAAACCCGTGTCCCATGGCCCGCCTGTTCGCAAATGCTAAACCAGGCCAATCTGTGTCAAATCTTGGTCCATTTTTCAGTCCCTGCCTACCTCTAGTACTGAAAGCTCCCTTGTGCAGTTTCTCCCCTCATTATAACCACCTATGCAAAATGGCAGAGCTTCATGACTTTGATCCAGCTCCAACTGTGATTTTAAATTATGTATCAAGGATGTATGTAACTCCTAGCATATAATTCCAAGTGTGGTATACCAGACGGGCTGGTTCCCCATCTAAGCAACGGAGATGACTGCCTGCAGCTGGAGGTATGGGATAAGGTGATGGACATGGTTTATGTCTTTCAATGTTTCTCAGATCCACACAGCCATCAGCCAGATCTGAAGCAAGGCCTGAGGCTCAACTTGCTCCCACTGGCCAAGTACAACCCTCTCTTTTGTTTGCTGACTCATCAATATCTTTACAAGTAAACTCAGGCCAAAAGGTTGCCTATAGCTGCTGTATATGGTTCCCAACTTCCAGGCAGAGCCTGGAGTTCTCCAGGAACTGTAACTGATTTCCAGACTATATAGGTCAGTTGACATGGAGGAAATGGCAGCTTTGGAGGGCAGCCTTTAAGGCATTGCATCTTCACTTAGCTCCCTCCCCAGGCACCACCTCAAATCTCCACGAATTTCCCAAGCCAGGGTTGGTAACCCTACTGCTATATATTAGGTACATAAGTATATTCTGGGAGCAAAGTAGCCAATTTAGAAAGCCATGGTAGGGATAATTATAAGCAAGAAGTAATAGGCAGCAAATACTTAATCCCTTCCCTGCCTGTTAACGGGCTTTGCAGAGTGAGACTTTTCTGATTCCCTTTCCTGCTGCAGTCCCACAAAATGGTGTTCTAGGGGTCAGTGGAGCCTAAGGAACACCACAGGAAACAGAAAGTCTGCAATGGAGAAATCAGAGGAAATTTACAAATGGAAATGCTGTTCATAGGAACTGAGATACAGGCCACTATTTCCTCACTCTACATGGAACTGTGCCCATTCCATGTCAACATTTCATCAGACTTTGAACATTCACTGTTTTGCTCAAGCACACACACAAATCATAGAAAAAATATGATTTATAAACAAATAAAAATGGTTAATTTTATCTTGGTAGCTGCATTGGTAGAACAGCACGATTTCAGAGACCAACAAGATTTTCAGGATATCTGAATATTTCAAGAGTACAGGCGCAGAGGAACTATAATAAGTCCCGCAGGGCCCTGGTCTCAATGGAGAGAGAGTTCCACCAGGCCGGTGCCAGGGCCGAAAAGGCCCTGGCCCAAGGCAAATGTCCTTGGGGCCAGGGACCACCAGAAGATGTTAATTGGCTATACATAAAGCCCTCTGGGAAACATATGGTGAGAGGCGGTCCTGCAGGTATGTAGGTCCCAGTCCATTTAGGGCTGTGAACAACATAGTCAATACCTTGAGCTTCACCTGGAACTCAACCGGAACGCCAGTGCAGCTGGCACAAAATAGGTCTAATGTGTATCCTAACTGGAATCCTGGTGAGGATATGTGCTGCTGCATTCTGGACCAGCTGTAATTTCCAGATCAACCTCAAGGGCAGCCCTGCATAGAGCGAGTTACAGTAGTCTAGTCTGGAGATGACTGTTGCTTGGATCACTGCCGCCAGGTCACTAGTCAAGAAGTAAGGAACAAGCTGCCTGATCTGTCAAAGATAATAAAATGCAGACCTAGCAACTGCCGTGACCTGGGCCTCCGTTGACAGGGAAGCATCCAGGACCACACCCAGGCTCCTCACCGTCAGCATGGGCACCAGCGGCAGTTCATCCAGGGCTGGGAGCCATATTCCTAAACCCATTGACCCATGATCCAGATATAGGACCGCCGTCTTCACAGGGTTCAACTTCAATCGACTCTGCTCTCTGACTGAGTCCCTGGAGAGCTGCTGCCAATCAGAGTAGACAGTTCTGAGCTAGAAGGATCAATGTTTGAACTAATTAAAAGGCGGCTTCATATGTTTGCTACCAGAACAATATAAAATACAAAATGGTCTCATCTCCCCTTCTTTTACAGAAAGAGTTTCTACAGTCTGGTATATAAAGCAAATCTATTAACATAAAAATAAATGAGTCTAATATGTTCAAACTGTACATTGTAAAGATCTGTGTCATTTTCTGGATTTCTTTTATATGTGGATTAAATTAAAATAAAACGGCCATTGTTATTTTTCTTCTCTGCAGTGTATGATTTTTATCATCTATCTATGATAATTTGGATGTGAAAGCTGGACAGTGAAAAATGCTGACAAGAAGTTGATTTGAAATGTGGCGCTGGAGAAAATTTTATGGATACCATGGACAGTCAAAAAGAAAAGTAAGTAGGTTCTAGATCAAATCAAGCCTGAATTCTCCTTAGAAGCTAAAATGACAAAACTGAGGCTAACATACTTTGTTCACATCAAGACTAGAGGTGGGCACGGACCGGCATTTTCCCACGGACTGCTCGTTCGGGGTTCGTGGGCTTCCACGGACCATGGTCCACGAACTTTTAACGGACCAGGCCCGGTTCGGGTCAGAAAAGCCTTGGTTTTCCCACAGATTTTCAGTCGACTTTCCCCACCAAAGGTTCTCATGTAACACTCCTTGATTAGCACTTTTCCAAAGAGACAAACAACAATTTCCCCTCCCCTATTCTGACTGACCCTTACCCGCCCTTGGGGGAAGGAGGGAGACTTGTGCTCCTGTCCAGGAGAGGTGGCTGTCCACAAAACCCACCTACATGGGGCTGCATCAACAAGAGACGCCCTCCCTGGGGGCAGGGAGACCAACTCTCCATGATGGGAAATGAATGGATGTACTTGAATTAAAGCCAACTCCGCAACAGGAGATCATGCAGCAATTCAAAGGCCCCTTGCTGGAATGGAAGGCATGCGAGGGAGGGAAAGGATGTCTTCCACACCTTGAGGGAAGGAAATTCATGCTACCCTGTTCAGAAGGAGCCTCTTTGGGCAGTGGACAACGAGTCCAATTTCAGTGATGTGGTGTGTCAGCTTGCTTGCTTTCAAGCAAGCTGACCTGGGTCACTGTCCTCCTTGTCACCGGACTTTGGGGATTGACCCTCAGAGGGGCCCTTGCGCTCGCGGGAGCAGGACAGTCGCCGACAAAACCCACTTCACCGAATGTGGCGGTGTTGGCAAAGGAAGGATATGCTGGTTGGGGTTCGAGTGGCTGGCAGCCACCATGTGGGAGAGGTGGGTTTCGATGGGGGCCACCCCCTCCCTGCGGGGGCCTCCTTCACTGGCCCCGGTTGGGCTTCGAGTGGCTGGCAAGAGGGGAGCAGGGCGGTATTCCCCGCCAGGAAGGACGGTGTCTGCTGGCAGCAGTTGCTGGGCCCGGCAGGCCCAGGGAGGTGGCACCCAGCCACCTCCCCTGAGGGGGTGGGGGGTCTGGCCGCTCGCCGGCAGCACCCCCATGTGCCCGGCTGCCGGGTCAAAGGAGAGCGGGGCGGAATCCCCGCAAAGGAAGGGAGGTGGGTGAGGATGGCGGCCACTGGGCCCGGCAGGCCCGGGGAGGCGGGGCCCAGCTGCCTCCCCTGAGGGGGTGGGGGGTCTGGCCGCTAGCTGGCAGCAACCTCCATGTGCCTGGCCGCCGAGCCAAAGGACAGCGGGGCAGAATCCCCGCAAAGGAAGGGAGGTGGGTGATGACTTAGGCCGCCAAGCCTCGCAGGCCTGGGGAGGCGGCGTCGCAATGCCTCCCCTCAGGGGACGGGGAGGTCTGGCCCCACGGGAGTGTGCCGGTATTGTCACTGGGGGAGAGTTGACATTTGCCCAGTGGGCAGCCTGATTCCCCCCCGCTATCGGGGGACTGCACCTGAAGTGCCAACTGCTGACTTAGCATGCTTACGGCGGCAGCTGACCTTACCCACCTTCATGCCTTGCCAGAAAGGGGCAGGGCGTGTCACCCTTGGGAGGATACAGGGAGGGACTGGATGTGTCATTGGGAGGAGGGGGAGGACCATGAAGTACCACAAATGGCCAGTATCCTGAAGCCAGGGTCCCACTCCCGAGGAACATTACAATGGCGGCTGCCGACCTCACCCACCTTCCTGCCTCGCTAGAAACAATGAGATGGACAACAGACGTGCCTTAGCCTGTTCTGTCATACAAATTATACTGGAAGTCGTTGAGTTTATAAAGAATAAGAGGAGGTACTTAGAAGGTGCCAGGGACAGGCCTTGTCGTCGGGAGGAGGATAATATATGTTTGTAAAGCTCAGTCAGTCATCATGGTCAGCCAGACCATGGGTTTTGTCAGCAGCCACTGGTTTGTTAACACACAAATCATATCAAGAAAAAGGAGGTACTTAGAAGGTGCCACGGAAAGGCCTTATCATCAGGAGGAGGATAATATATGTTTGTAAAGCTCAGTCAGTCGTCATGTGCCTTACACTGGTTTGTATGTTAACACACAAATCATATCAAGAAAAAGACAAAGTACTTAGAAGGTGCCAGGGACAGGGCTTGTGTGTCTGCTTGCTTGGGTTAGGGGCAGAGCTCTGACCTGGGCCACTGTCCTCCTTGTCACAGGACTTTGGCGATTGACCCTCAGAGGGGCCCTTGCGCTCGCGGGAGCAGGACGGTCGCCGACGAAACCCACTTCACCGAACGTGATGCAGTCAATCAAGGAAGCTCATCATGTGCCTTAGTCTGTTTTGTTAATATACAAATTATAATGGAAGTAGTAGAGTTCATAAAGAATAAGAGGAGGTACTTAGAAGGTGCCAGGGACAGGGCTTATCATCAGGAGAGGATACCAGGACAGGACGTGTCATCAGGAGGAGGACACCAGGGACAGGGCTTGTCGTCAGGAGGAGGATACCAGGGACAGGACGTGTCGTCAGGAGGAGGATACCAGAACAGGGCTTGTCGTCAGGAGGAGGATACCAGGGACAGGGCTTGTCATCAGGAGGAGGATACCAGGGAAACAGCTTGTCGTCAGGAGGAGGATACCAGGGACATGGCTTGTCATCAGGAGGAGGATACCAGGGACACGGCTTGTCATCAGGAGGAGGATACCAGGGACAGGGCTTGTCAGGAGGAGGATACCAGGGACAGGGCTTGTCAGGAGGAGGATACCAGGACAGGACTTTGTCATCAGGAGGAGGATACCAGGGACAGGACGTGTCGTCAGGAGGAGGAGGAGGAGGGGGCAAGTCCCACAGCTACTGTACTGAGTGTCTTCCTTTCCTTAGCCGGGGGTCCCACCTTGGAAGTGTGGCAGCGGCAGCAGATCCACCTTCCTGCCCTGCCCGAAAGGATTGTTGGGACATGACATGTCATCATGAGGGGGGAAGGGGGAGGGGGAAGGTCCCCCAGCAACTGCGTGTCCTCAGCTGAGGCTCCCACCGAGAACTAGTCTGTGACGTTCGCTGGCAGCATCCACCTTCCTGTCTGGCCGGAAAAAGATTTCTGGCACACGACGTGTCATCATGGGGGGGGGGGGAAAGCTCCCCTACAACCGGCGGGCCAAACTCCATCACGTGGTTAAGCCCTGTGTGGGTGGGGGTGGGGGAGGAGGAGAGATTTGCCCTACGGAAGCCTGATCCCACAGCTACCGGGTGTCCTCACCTGAGGCTCCAGCTTCAGAAACAGTCCACGGCTGGCGGCATCACCCACCTTCCTGCCTCGCCAGAAAGGACCAGAGTTGCAGGACACATCCCCACCCAACTAAAAGAGGTCCCGTCCACATTGTCAACCAAATGTATCCTCACGCAGCCGGCCACTGTAAAACCAAAGAGAGCAGCACAATATCCGAAAGCACCGGACCGCACCCACACACCTTCCTCCCTCACCGGAAAGGTCCACTCACAGTTGCAGCACGACACATTCCCCCCACCCAGCCGAAAGAGGTCCCGTCCTGGATCCTCCACATGCTCAAGCGACTATATCCTTCAGATGCGGGATCACACAACCTGGCAAACCCAAGAGAGAGCAGCACAGCGGCCAACATCCCCCGACTGCAACCACCCACCTTCCTGCCTTGCAGCCAGATTCGTCAGTTGCAGCATGACACCATCCCACCCTGCCCTTGCGCTCGCGGGAGCAGGATGGTCGCCGACAAAACCCACTTCACTGAACGTGATGCAGTCAATCAAGGAAGCTCATCATGTGCCTTAGACTGTTTTGTCAATATACAAATCATATCAAGAAAAAGAGGAGGTACTTAGAAGGTGCCACGGAAAGGCCTTGTCGTCGGGAAGAGGATAATATATGTTTTTAAAGCTCAGTCAGTCGTCATGTGCCTTACACCGGTTTTTTATGTTAACACACAAATCATATCAAGAAAAAGACAAAGTACTTAGAAGGTGCCACGGAAAGGCCTTGTCGTCGGGAAGAGGATACTATATGTTTGTATAAGCTCAGTCAGTCGTCATGTGCCTTACACTGGTTTGTATGTTAACACACAAATCATATCAAGAAAAAGACAAAGTACTTAGAAGGTGCCAGGGACAGGGCTTCTGTGTCTGCTTGCTTGGGTTAGGGGCAGAGCTCTGACCTGGGCCACTGTCCTCCTTGTCACCGGACTTTGGGGATTGACCCTCGGAGGGGCCCTTGTGCTCGCAAGAGCAGGAGGGTCGGTCGCCAACGAAACCCACTTCACCGAACGTGATGCAGTCAATCAAGGAAGCTCATCATGTGCCTTAGACTGTTAGTGGGGTGTAGTCGGGAGGAGGTGGAGGACCATGAAGTCCCACAGATGCTTAGTGTCCTTAACCGACTGTCCCACAACATTTTGGCGGTGGCTGCCGACCTCACCCACCTTCCTGCCTCGCCAGAAAGGGCCAGGGCGTGTCACTTCACTTCACCAAACGTGGTGGCATTGGCAAAGGAAGGATATGCTGGTTGGGGTTCGAGTGGCTGGTGAAAGGGCAGCCACCACGTGGGAGAGGTGGGTATCGACGGTGGCCACCCCCTCCCTGCGGGGGCCCCCCTCACTGGCCCAGGTTGGACTTCGAGTGGCCGGCCCAGAGGGCGGCCACCACACCGGAGAGGTGTCTTTTGATGGTGGCCTGGCCTCACCCCTCCTTGAACATGCCCTGCATTCTGCTGAAACTGGCCTCTGCACTCAGGGAGGCCCTGCCCCTGTGATGTGGGGACCACCACCGATCTGAGCATGACCTGATCAGAGTACTGCACCACCAGCAAGTAAGGATTTGATACGAGTGAAATAGGAGAGGAACCCCCTAGTTTCAACTTACTTCTCTGGAACAGGCCTGTGCGGAGCCCCATGCCACAAGCAAGTTCAGCAGCACAGTGTTCTTTTACAAATTTGTCCCAGTTTAAGTTGAGTCAAAGGACAGGAGAACAGTACAGAATGTGTTAATGAAATTGTTAAGTGGAAAATTAATAAAAATATTTTCTAAAAAAGAAATTATGTGATTTCCTTTTAATTTGTGTTTGAATCGTTGATGTGAAGGCAAAATTGAACTTGCAGAAAATAATGAAATTGAAGAAGGCCACAACAAGAAAGGACAGGGAGAGGAGATGCTGGGCCAGACTGATGGTCCAGAAAACCAGACTCATAGCCTGCTCCTTCAGGACAGAGGATCTACTGAGAGAGTGGGTATTGAAATGATGGATCTTGGATTTGCTGTTAGGTTGCAGCAGGTCGTAAGAGATTATGAAGGGAGAGGCTTAGAGGTGAGAAAGAAAGTCTGGAGCAGAGAGGGAAGGCAGCTGTGGTGGGGAAGAATGGACGATTTCAGGAGGAGGGCTTCCTATCCTAACATGGACTGGGGGTGCTCTGGAGCATGACTTAAAGTGAAGCAACCTGCCATCAGTGCAGAGAGAGACTGGGGTTAGTCAGAGCCAAGATTCCAGGTCCCCAAGGTCTAGGGAAGGATACCCCAGCAGGGGGAGGTTGATCTTGATAAAGCCAATTGATCCACTAGGGCGGGATCCAGGCGTGAGCAGCGGGGACGGAGGATGTCTCCCAGGTGGGAGAACACCCGCTCGCTCTGGACACTGGTGGGAGGGCAGGAGAGGAAATTCATGGCCACAGACGAGAGGTCTGGCCAGAAGGCAGATTTACATGCCCAGTACTCCAGGGGATTGGATTCAGGGGACTCTGGGGTCTCGGCAAGGTACTCCCGCACCATCACCTCTGCTGAGTCCTCTGCAGGTGCCATCCTGTCCTTCCTCATGCCAGCAACCTCCCAGTTCAGCACTGAGGACCAGTAGTTGGAGTGTGGTGGGCTCTCATGGGATGAAGTGCCAGGCTCATCCTCTGCCACTTCCCCCTCCTCCTCCTCCTCCTCCAGCTCCTCAGCCACCAGCCCCTCTTCCGTGCCCTCTTCCCTCTGGCCGTGTCTTTTAGCCTGAAACCTGCGAACCTCTTTGCGAAGCTCCTTCTTCCATCGTTCTAGCTCACACTGGTGCATGGCAACAGCACCCTTCACGTGTGGATCGCACATGCAGGCTATTCTGTATGGCCACTGTTTGCAGAGAGGATGCAAGCGGGCGGCCACTCCTGCCTGCAACCTGTTCACCAAGGCCCTGACACTTGGAAGGGTTTCCCCCCGCTCCAGTTCTTTGGCCAGTGCCCGGTCCAGCCCACGAATCAGGGGAATGGCTTGCCCCAGGCTGGACTGGTAGGAACAGAGGAGATAGGTGGTGTCCCGAAATGGTTGAGGACACACACCATTTCCTGCATGCATGATGGGCGTTGAGGACATGATGTCTTCCAACACATGTCTTTGCTCCACCAGATGAGCTATCATCACGTAGGTGGAGTTCCAACGGGTTGCCATGTCCTGGAAGAGCTCGTGCTCTGGATCTCCCCCCTCCCCCTGCTTCTTGTGCAGCTGTCGGGCAGACTTAATGCTGCGAGAAAAGTGGGCACCGAGATGACGAAAGCCATCCAAGAGGTTGTGCATCTCCAATGTTCCCTGGTCCCAGCTGGGCTTGACCGCGCTACCCAACCCGAGAGCATCCCCCACCACCAGGTGCAGCTTATGGGCCAGACAGACAATGCCCTCCAGGGATGCCTCATTCAGGGCCGCCAGCATGTTTCTACCGGCGTCTGTGACCATGTAGCCACAGACAGCAATGCCTGGGGACAACCAGTCCCTCAGTGAACCCTTCAGCACAGCGGCAATGTTCTTCCCATTCTTATCCACATCCATCCCCCGTGCCTGGAGAAGAACCACTCTGTAGCCCGCCGGCAGGGGTGGCTCCTCCTCTTGGGCCCCCAATTTGACCACGGTGTTCCGGAGGTCCTCCGGTTGCCACCAGTGGGCAGTGATGGCAAGTTAGCCGTGATGACAGCTGCTCCACAGATCTGCTGTGAAGTGCACAGTCCACCCTCTTGCTCTTGCCAGCTGGTTCCTGACCATCTCTGCCACACAGTTGTAGATGGCGGGCAAGACTTGCCGGCCAACAGTCCGCCGTGTGGGCGTCGTGAACCAGGGTACAAAATGATGCATTGCCCTGCGAAAGCCCACACCCTCCAACACAGACAAATGGAGTCCATCCAGGGCTATCATCTCAGCCAGTACACGAGTTCCCGCCTCCTGAGCTTTCCCCCTGAATCTTTTGCTTGGCAGGGACAAACCAGAGGGAACAAGTTCCTGAAGGGTAGCCTGCCTAGAAGTTCCACTCCCACCCACAGCCCTCTCAGGGGTGTGAGCCTTACTAGGGGTGGACTCCTGTTCCACTTGCCCTTCTCCCTGATCAGCAGCCCTCTTCACACCACTGCTTGATGGCTTTTTGTGAGCCAGCAGGCTTGGGTGATGTCTCTGAAGATGCCTGCAGAGGTCACTGGACGACAGGTGTTGGGGGTCCACACCCCTACGCACCATGGCATTGCATACCTGGCAACGCACCGAACATGGGTCATTTGGGATGGTTCGGAAGTGCCGCCAAAGCATGGGGTTAAAACGGACACCAGGAATCTGTGGCTCAGGAAGAGGACAAAGCCTTAATGGTTGAAGTGTGCGGCTGGGCTGGGGGGCGGGGTGGAGTGCAGGCAGGGGAAGCCACAGGAGGTTGGGATGGGAAGGAGCTGGATGTTTCTGCCGGACCCTCCAGTGCCCCCTGAGATCGATCCATGGAGAGTGTTGGCAGCTGATCCTCAGTGGGCAATGCTAAGAGCTCTTCTGCCTGCTCCTTGATCTCCAAAAGCAAATCTGTAGAATGAGGTGCTGCCTCTGAGGTCTCCCTGTCCCTGGTGCCACTTGTACTGGGCACCGATGGGCACCCAGGACAACCTTTGCAATTCTTCCCACCACGACCACTCTTGTTCCTCTTTCCACCCCTCATGGTGCTATGAGAAAAGATCTCTACAAACAAGTGAGAATTTTAAATGAAGCAGAGAGCCCCAAAAGCTTGGAGCAGGGTAGGGCAGAGCCAAGTCATCATCGTTCACCTTATATTGATTTAAACCATCAGTCTGTTAAGGTCAATATTTCTACTCACACTAACAGTGAATGTCTATAGTGTCTCACACAATGGTCTGTCACATAACCTATTACTTGATCCTTTAACTGGCGATCCAAGGGATTGAACTTGGAACCTTCTGCAAGCAAAGCAGATTCTCTACCACTGAGCCACAACCCCCTCCCCAGGGCAGAGTCAAGTGGCACCCAGCTGGACCCCAGTTGAGGGAAGAATGCACCACAAAAGACACTCTAGAGAGGCTTAGAAAGAAGTGAAGCAGGGAGAGACCCCCAAAGCGAGCTGCCGGTCACCAGAGAGTAGGTGTTTCACAGAGGCCAGTAGCAATCTCCCCCCTGCACCTCAAAAGCCAGGCAGGAAATGTCCCCCCAAGTCACCCACTAAAAAGGCTTTGAAAGGAGTGAAGCAGACAGAGCCCCCCAAAACGTGCTGCCAGTGGTCCCAGAGAGTAGGTGTTTCACAGAGGCCAGTAGCAGTCTCTCCCTGCACCTGAAAAGCCAGGCTGGAAATGTCCCCCCAAGTCACCCACTATTGAGGGAGTGAAAGGCTTTGAAAGGAGTGAAGCAGAGAGCCCCCCCAAAGCGAGCTGCTGGTCACCAGAGAGTAGGTGTTTCACAGAGCCCAGTAGCAATCTCCCCCTGCACCTCAAAAGCCAGGCTGGAAATGTCCCCCCAAGTCACCCACTATTGAGGGAATGAAAGGTTTTGAAAGGAGTGAAGCAGAGAGCCCCCCCAAAGCGAGCTTCCAGTCACCAGAGAGTAGGTGTTTCACAGAGGCCAGTAGCAGTCTCCCCCTTGCACCTCAAAAGCCAGGCAGGAAATGTCCCCCCAAGTCACCCACAATTGAGGGAGTGAAAGGCTTTGAAAGGAGTGAAGCAGAGAGCCCCCTCAAAGCGAGCTGCCGGTAACCAGAGAGTAGGTGTTTCACAGATGCCAGGAGCAGACTCCCCCTTGCACCTCAAAAGCCAGGCTGGAAATGTCCCCCCAAGTCACCCACTAAAAAGGCTTTGAAAGAAGTGAAGCAGAGAGAGCCCCCCAAAATGTGCTGCCGGTCATCAGAGAGTGGGTGTTTCACAGAGCCTAACAGCAGTCTTCCTCCCCTTGCATCTCATCAGCAGCCAAAAAAAAGGGGGGGGGAAATGAAGGCAAGAACTCAAGCAGGCAACACCCAAAGCTGCCTTGCACCCACTGTGGGTCTATGAGCGGGGTGGCGTCACAGCACAATAGAACCCACCGGCAAACCAGATAAAAGGAAGAGATTGGGGGGGGGAGGGGGGATTAAGCCCGAGAAGAACCCAAGGACTCAAAACGGAGAAAGAAATCAGAGTAACCCGATAGTGCAGTAAAAGGATTTTTTAAAAAGTGTTCTAGAATAGAAACGAGGAGAAAAAAATTAAACAGGAATGGAGAAAAGAGAAAGCTCTCTTGCACCAGAAGCCCCAAAGCACGGCTAAGGCACAAGCGCAGCCAAAAAAGAAGGTGGGGAAATGAAGGCAAGAACTCAAGCAGACAATGCCCAAAGCTGCCTTGCACCCACTGTGGGTCTGTGAGTGGGGGGGGCGTCACAGCACAATAGAATCCACCGGCAACCCAGATAAAAGGAAGAGATTTTGGGGGGGGGATTAAGCCCGAGAAGAACCCAAGGACTCACAACGCAGAAAGAAATCAGCGCGGTAAAAGGATTTTTTAAAAAGTGCTCTAGAATAGAAAGGAGGAGAAATGGAGAAAAGAGAATGCTCTCTTGCAGCTGAAGCCCCAAGGCACAAGCCGCGCTCTCACACACGCACACACAAAAATTCCCCACAGCAAGCAGTTGCTAGGCTAGAACTAACTCGCGTCCCCGCGCCAGGAGAATGGAGCCGACGCTTTGCGCGCGTTGTCTTTTATACAGAAAGGGTGATCTCTGTTTGGCTGACAGAGCTGCCAATCAAGGTTTCCTGGGCTACGATTGGTGTGTTCCAAACGGGGAAGGTGGTTCCACCGTTGCCTAGGAAATTGTTTGAGCGGGAATCCTGGCATGACGGGCCAATGGACACACGGACAGAAAGCCCCAATGTTCGGCGCTTTCGTGAGAAAAACACAAGCCCACGGCCCGCGTTTTCGCGAAGCACGAACTGGGTAAGTTCGTGACGAAATTAGGTCCGTAATGCGGACCGTGCCCACCTCTAATCAAGACTTACTGGAAAAGACAATAATGCTAGGAAAAGTGGAAGGCAGTAGGAAAAGAGGACGACCCCAAATGAGGTGGCTTGACCCAATAAAGGAAGCCACAGCCTCCAGTTTGCAAAACCTGAGCAAGGCTGTTAATTAGAGAATGTTTTGGAAGCCATTCATTCATAGGATTGCCATGTCAGAAGTGACTTGACAGCATATAATACACACATACACATCTATGACCATTAGATGCAGAATACTGAGATCATAGTAATAGAAGAACTGAAATTCTGTTCTCTGAATAAGGAAACTGATAATCCCAGATCAAGATGAATAAAAATAAAGAGTGTTTGAATGCATAATGGCAGGGCAGGCCAGTCAGGTTATAATTGGCTCAAATTAACATTCCTACAGGTTGCAACATTATTTATTAGTGCATGCGTCACACAGCAGAGTGAGGCATATTTCACTAGCTATTTCTAAAAACATCTTTTTAAAAAGTCATTTAAGGATTTGTCTTTCCAAGCAAAAGCTCGAATTCGTTGATACAACAGACATATTCACTGAAACTAGCTTTGAAAGAAAAACTTTCCACTGGTTCCACAATATTTGGTGATTTAAAAGAAAAAAGATGTTAAGAATTTTACTAAAAGTTGAAAATTCTTCCACTCAAATTGATTGGCAGCTCAACCAGCCCCACTGGAGTAACTAGTCTGCAATTCTGCATCCTATATAAAAGAGAGAGGAAAATGTGGAGGAGACTCAACTCTTAGGAGTTTAGAACATTGCAATTGCACTGGAATCTAAAGCAGCACTGCCCATACCCACCTATCATGGAATGGCATGCTGACAACACCCCAGGTCGGCCATACAAGGAAGCAGCCAACCAATGCATGGTGATGCCAGCACACCTCCCTGCCATCGCCTTGTCCCCTGTCTGGATCCTGGAGGCTTTTTGCCTTCCTCTGAGCAATGAGCAGGGGTTGCTGGAGGAGGGAAGGATAGCTGAGAATTTCCTGCATTGTGTAGAGGTTGAACTAGATAACCTTTGGTATATCTTCCAGCTCTATGATTCTATTAACCACATAAAGAAGAGAACAATGGAAGAAATCAAGTTAATACAGCACCCTGTATTCTATGAAGAACTGAGTGGTGTACATTAGAATCCTTTCTTTCGAACATGCTCTGTTTTGTTCAGTGCACACAAATGTAAGGAAGCATGGAGAATTCAACCATATTTCCTAGACAGCCCATTTGGCAGGGGAAGCCCCAGAGAAAGCCCAGGGCCTCTGCTACACAAGGATTTGTGCCAAGAGGACTAATATTCCAAAGAACAACTTTTGGAATAGCAAGTGGAATGTAGACACTAGAACAGCAACAAGTGAAAACACAGTATTTACATTTGCCAGTCCTGTCATCTCACCAACAGCTCATTTATTTATTTATGTTATTTATAGTCCACTTTTCTCACTGGGACTCAAAATGGATTACACAGGGTAAATCAATACAATCAACTAGGGGTGTGCAAGGAAAAAACTTTCGGCTTTCTTGTTTCGGGATTACCCGAAACAAGATTCTCTACCATTAAAGCCGAAAGCCGAAACAAGAATCTCTTTCGGGATTCGGGATTCGGGATTCTTTCGGCATTCTTTCGGCATTCTTTCGGGGTTTTTTTTGGGAAAATGCCTCCGTCTTTCAGGACGCCTGGAGGAGGCATTTTCCCACCTAATAAGACCAAAATTGGTGGGGACCTTCCTCTAACCCTTCTCTAACAACCACCCAAGTTTCAGACAGATTGGACTTTGGGGGGCCATGTTATGGCCCCCCAAAGCAGGTCCCCCCATCCTCCCATAAGAAAGCGAAGGAGCAGCATATTGTTAGCATGCTGCTGCTGATCTTTCTTCATTATTTCCTATGGGGAAAAAATGAAGAGGCAGGCTTCCTTTGCCAGGGGTGGCATTTTGCATGCAAAATGCCCCCCTACCCTCAGGGGCCCTTCTCCCACCCCTCCTCCCACCCCCCACCAAGGCTCAGCCTGCTCCCACTTGGGGGGGCCATTTCATGGCCTCCCCAAGTAGGTGCTCTAATCTCTACCACTGACAGCTGGGGGAGGCTTGTGTTGCCAGGGGTGGCATTTTGCATGCAAAATGCCCCCCAACCCTCTGGGGCCCTTCTCCCACCCCTCCTCCCACCCCCCACCAAGGCTCAGCCTGCTCCCACTTGGGGGGGCATTTCATGGCCTCCCCAAGTAGGTGCTCTGCTCTCATCTCTACCACTGACAGCTGGGGGAGGCTTGTGTTGCCAGGGGTGGCATTTTGCATGCAAAATGCCCCCCAGCCCTCTGGGGCCCTTCTCCCACCCTTCCTCCCACCCCCCACCAAGGCTCAGACTGCTCCCACTTGGGGGGGCCATTTCATGGCCTCCCCAAGTAGGTCCTCTCAGCCCCTAAAGTCCACCCCTTACAGCCCCACACAAACCCAATTCCCCCCCAGCTGCCACACACAGACCCAAATCCCCACATTAGCCCCTCACAGACCCAAATCCACCCCCACCTGCCCCACACCCATAACCCCAGGAACAGGCTGGCAAAGGCCAGCCCTCTCCCTTTGTTCCCTATGCTGGGAACTTCTAAACTCTCTTTCCCTGGGCAATTCTGCACAGCCCAGGGGTGCCACAATGGTGGGCACACTTCTGAGTGCCAGCTGGTCCCTGTGAAAGAGCACCTGAACCACAGACACCCTCCCTCAAATTCCCCCACCACCTACAGAGATGGCTGGCCAGCCAGCCCCATTGTTCCCTATGATGGGAACCAACTGCACAACAAAGAATAAAACAAGAACAACACAAAATAAAGTTTTAAAAAAATTATATTCTCCCTTCCAAAGTACAAGTAGGCAAAGCATTATGACACATTACACCAGCAGTCCCCCACACAGAAAAATTAAAACAAAACTCACTTCACATCAGAGAATCACAAAGCATGATTCCTGTCAAAAACACTTTATTTCTTGAACAGCTTTAGGTTACACAGCAGGGGGGAACACCAAAGGGCATGGCAGCACTATCTTACACAAAAATAACACAACTCGCTTCACATTAAAGAATCACCCCAAAAAATTGCTGTCAAAAGCACTTTATTTCTGTAACTGCTTTAGGAAGGCACCACAGAGCAGGAAAGCAGTGTACTACACAAAAATAACACAACTCACTTCACATCAGAGAATCACACAAACACAATTGCTGTCAAAAACGGTGAAGTGGGTTGTATTATTTTTTGCAGTACATTGCTATCATGCCCTGTTGTGCCCTCCTACTGTGTAACCTAAAGCTGTTCAAGAAATAAAGTGTTTTTGCCAGGAATTGTGTTTTTGTGATTCTCTGATGTTAAGTGAGTTGTGTTATTTTTGTGTAAGATAGTGCTGCCATGCCCTTTGGTGTTCCCCCCTGCTGTGTAACCTAAAGCTGTTCAAGAAATAAAGTGTTTTTAACAGGAATTGTGCTTTGTGATTCTCTGATGTGAAGTGAGTTTTGTTTTAATTTTTCTGTGTGGGGGACTGCTGGTGTAATGTGTCATAATGCTTTGCCTACTTGTACTTTGGAAGGGAGAATATAATTTTTTTAAAACTTTATTTTGTGTTGTTCTTGTTTTATTCTTTGTTGTGCAGTTGGTTCCCATCATAGGGAACAATGGGGCTGGCTGGCCAGCCATCTCTGTAGGTGGTGGGGGAATTTGAGGGAGGGTGTCTGTGGTTCAGGTGCTCTTTCACAGGGACCAGCTGGCACTCAGAAGTGTGCCCACCATTGTGGCACCCCTGGGCTGTGCAGAATTGCTTAGGGAAAGAGAGTTTAGAAGTTCCCAGCATAGGGAACAAAGGGAGAGGGCTGGCCTTTGCCAGCCTGTTCCTGGGGTTATGGGTGTGGGGCAGGTGGGGGTGGATTTGGGTCTGTGAGGGGCTAATGTGGGGATTTGGGTCTGTGTGTGGCAGCTGGGGGGGAATTGGGTTTGTGTGGGGCTGTAAGGGGTGGACTTTAGGGGCTGAGAGGACCTACTTGGGGAGGCCATGAAATGGCCCCCCCAAGTGGGAGCAGTCTGAGCCTTGGTGGGGGGTGGGAGGAAGGGTGGGAGAAGGGCCCCAGAGGGCTGGGGGGCATTTTGCATGCAAAATGCCACCCCTGGCAACACAAGCCTCCCCCAGCTGTCAGTGGTAGAGATGAGAGCAGAGCACCTACTTGGGGAGGCCATGAAATGCCCCCCAAGTGGGAGCAGGCTGAGCCTTGGTGGGGGGTGGGAGGAGGGGTGGGAGAAGGGCCCCAGAGGGTTGGGGGGCATTTTGCATGCAAAATGCCACCCCTGGCAACACAAGCCTCCCCCAGCTGTCAGTGGTAGAGATTAGAGCACCTACTTGGGGAGGCCATGAAATGGCCCCCCCAAGTGGGAGCAGGCTGAGCCTTGGTGGGGGGTGGGAGGAGGGGTGGGAGAAGGGCCCCTGAGGGCTGGGGGGCATTTTGCATGCAAAATGCCACCCCTGGCAAAGGAAGCCTGCCTCTTCATTTTTTCCCCATAGGAAATAATGAAGAAAGATCAGCAGCAGCATGCTAACAATATGCTGCTCCTTCGCTTTCTTATGGGAGGATGGGGGGACCTGCTTTGGGGGGCCATAACATGGCCCCCCAAAGTCCAATCTATCTGAAACTTGGGTGGTTGTTAGAGAAGGGTTAGAGGAAGGTCCCCACCAATTTTGGGCTTATTAGGTGGGAAAATGCCTCCTCCAGACGTCCTGGAAGACGGAGGCATTTTCCCATTGAAAAGCCGAAAGAAAGCCGAAAGAATCCCGAAACGTTTCGGCTTTTTTCTTTCGGCTACCCGAAACGTTTCGGCATTCCCCGAAACGTTTCGGCATTCCCCGAAAGAAGCCGAAACACTTTTGTTTCGGCATTCTTTCGGCATTCTGAATGCCGAAACGCACATCCCTACAATCAACAACAGGATGGGACATCTAATAACGCAATAGGATTTGGATTTGTAGAAATCTAGAATCAATCAGAAATCTGAGAAACAACTGAAGCAAAGCATAAGTATTAATATGATGTGTTAAATGATGCAAAAATTACATAGAAGGATCTTACTTACAGCAAAAGAAAGTATGAACTATACAAAGTATATAGACCACAGTCCCTAACCCTTTACTCAAGTATCTTTCCAAACCATTTTGTTACCATACATCCTTATTATCTGTATAGAAAAGCCATCTTGAATAATTTAGTTTTGCATAGTCTGTGAAAAGCCAGGAGAGAGGGAGCTCTTCCTATTTTCATCAGGCAGTCGATCCCATAAGGTGTGGGGGGGCACAATGGAAAATGCACATGTATGGGCAATCCTACCTCTGCCCCTTATGTGGAAGACACTGCTAGCAACCGTTGAAGAGGAGCAGTGACTGAGCCAAGATACAGCAGGTAGCAGAGAAGCTTGCACAGTTAAGTTTGAGGCAAGTGTTCACCTTCTCTTGCTTTCCTGTATTTTAATTATTTCTTGAAGGTTGAATGCATTCTCCCCAGAGGAATGGAGAGTCAGGGTTTGTGTCCTAAAGTAACTGAATAGAACAGTATTAACAATATGCTGCAACAGTATTTGTTCTTCTCCTTGGCAGTTTGTGCAAAGCGTTCTATTTTTGTACAAGGTGTCTTTTCTTTAGAATACTTATTGCCATAACCCCCCATGTGTGTTCTAAGTGTTCCTGAATGAAGACAGATAGGAGCTGTGACCCTATCTTCTGAAATACAAGTTTGTTGGCTAGGTGTGATAGCTAGGATTTGGCTAGGGTTTATACAGTGCTTATGATATAGAACTACAATTGGCTGCAGACTTCGTATCCCAAGCTGCCAGTCCTGCCTCAGCAAATGCTGTGAGATTTTGAGGGTGATTCCTGGGAAGGTAAAAACCATAGAGACCAAGGAAATTCCCAGCGCCTCACTATGGAGGCCATTTTCTGTTCTTTTGTTCTCCTGCTCCTCACTTTCTTGAGGATAAAGGATGGGGACCAAGGGTGAGGTTTACCTGCCACAGGTGAGCAAATGACAAGCCTATATGTAGACATACTAGGAGTCAATGTTAGGGAATTGATTTTTTACTCCCAGTTGGAATGTTTATACTTATGCTACTTTTCATCTTCATAACTATGCCAGTGCCTTGAGCAGATTGTGTGCTGAGGGGCTTTAGGATGCCAAGCATCATAATTCCTGCTTCTGTTGCACTTCAGTCAGTGCTAAAGGCAGGAAATGTAGTAAACATTAACTTTTATTTCTTAAAAATATCAACACTGACTACACTATCAGAACTAAGATCACTTCAGCAATGGAGTCTTCTTCTCTCTCTTTTCTTTTTCCAGATTGCCACTTGGTTATGTCTTCTCTCCCAGTGGACCCCCCAGGGTTGAATCAGGACATAGGACATGAGATTCCTGGCACCAACTGATGTCGATATTTATCCCAAACCTGTATCATAGTGTTAAGAAATGGGGTAGCCTTAATCCTTAAGGATCTCTTATGAAATATATCCCATAAGAATTCTTGGCGGAAAACAGGATACATGTATGTTTCTTCTTCTGGCGGGACCTGTCCAGCAATCCATCCATGCTCTGCCAAGCAACTGGAACTGTCCATGGCAGCAGCAACACTGGCACAAGTTTTTCCTGCCAGGAGTCCCCTGCCCAACCACCAAGCATTCCAGCCTGCAACATGCCAATAGCCCTCCACACACACACACACCAGTGAGTCAAAGGAGCACACATGCATGACTTATTTTCATACCTTAACATTTGAACTCAAAGCCAACAACAGTAAACATGGAAAACAATGGGAAAGCAACGGGAGTGCATCCTTGGGGAATGATGGACCACTTTGCATGGGTTCCCCCAATGGTGTCTGGAGATTAGCTAACATTCCCAAAACATTGCCCAAAAATGTCCAACAACCAGAAGGGGGGCTATTAGAAGCAGGGGTTGCTTGCAGGCTTGCCCCCCCAGGCCCATGCCACCCTCCCCCCGGGACCAGCCGCATAACCTACTGTCATTCTCATGAAGAGGTCCCCTGCCCACGAGGGTCCTGCTGCTTCCCCACATCCATCCTGTGGTTGGCAGGGATGTATATCACAGTTCGGAATTCCCACAGTCCCTAGCTCGTCTTCACAATCCTCTGTGTCATGATGGGATGGCTGTGTCAGGCCCAATGGTCAGACACTAGACCAAGGCAAAGAAGGTGCTGCTTTATGAGCTGGTTGGTGGAGCATGGTAAAGACAACAAAAAAGGGAGTGAAGAACAACTGTGCAAACCTGTCAGGTTCAGTGTGTATATGAGCTGTACTGACTCCATTTTCTAATGCTTCTAGTGTCTAAGTGCTTTCTCCACAGGTGCACAAGTTCCCAAGCAGACTTCTCACCAACAGAGATTGTTTTGTCTAACAACGTTCCACCCAAGATTGGCCTTGAGAGAGTCCAGCTTCCCAAGTCTGAAAGATGTTGTTTTGAGAACTGTGGGGGGAGGCTGGTTCAGCTGGGAACTGTTACTTTGTACCTCATGCTTTGCCCTTCATTGGTAACAATGCTCTTGTACCATCCTGAATCTCCTATTCAGGACAGTGGACTATAATGGGTCATTTCTGCAGTAAAGTTTCCTTATTCAAACGATGGACTCTTGTTTGCTTGTAGAGGAGAACCTGTAGGAGGGACATTATTTAGCCACAGTCTGACATTTTGTTACCAATCATGTCTCAGTCGGGCCCAGCGGAATCCAAAGCAGTCCCAGACAGGGATCCTTTGTTTGATCCGTATGCGTCTCCCGGCAATCAACAAGTGCAACCCCAAGAACTTCAAGCACCTGCGCCAGCAGGGAACGGAGCTTCAACTACCACCCCGCCTCTCATCGATCTCGGCAGTGGGGATGAAAAGCCAACGGCCACCACCATCCCCTTGTTCTCGTTACCCACACCTTCGGAGTGGGGACCCAGACCCCGAGAAACGAGGGAGCGCAGGGCCAGTGGGGTGCACCAGCAATTACCCATGGACGGGCGTCGAAGCCTAGAAACACTCCCCGAATTGGACAGTAGCCAACCATGGCTGTTTTGGAATAGGACGACCGAGCAAACAGAATGGGACACGTCCCGCCGCGGCATCCTAAGTTGGGATTATTCGGAACTCACTCCGTGGTCGGAGCAACCAGAGGTTTCTGAACAAAGTTGGGTGCAGATGCAAAATCGCACTCTTGCTGTGGATTCCGGCATTTCGGCAGTTACGGGACTAGCCAAAGGAATTCTAGCAGCGAGATCGCAAGACCATCAGGGAGACCCTCCTCCCTGGGGACCGATTTCCCCGTTGGCAGCAGTCGCAGGGGGCTCCACGACGGACCAACCGGGTCTCAGTAGAATTCAAGTGCTGGAAGCTAGGTTGGTCGATATGGAAGAAAGCCTAGCTCATGCCATACATCTACTCTCATTGATGGTGGCGGGAGAGAGACCATCACCAGAAAAGATGGCTATACAAATAGCCACACTACAAAGCGTTATTTCCAATCCGAGGGAACCTGCCCCGTTGCAGCCGCCGCCCTCAAATAACCCAGGGAAGGAAGATGAAGAGGGATCCTGCACCACTAGCCAGTCCCCTGACGACCCTTCCGAATCGGAAGAAGAGGGGGAACCCTGCCCTGGAGAGACGGGAGAGACTCCAACGGAAACCCCTAGACCGGACGAGGTTCCGCATTCCGGGGATACTCCAGTGGAGGTTCCAGGAGGGAGTGGAGCCAACCCGCCCGACAGAGTCGCCGGTGATACCCCCTCCAACTTCCCCAATAACGGTCCGGCCGGACCAGTTAGAAGAGCCTCCGGCTCCCCCAAGGGAAGGGACGCCACATCAAACTCCAGCAATCATCCCCATACAACAAATCCCAGGGGAGGTACAACCAGTGCAGGTCGTACCACGAGAACAACCTCCAGGTCCCAGATCGACGACGCCGGGAGGGGCAAGCCCGCGCGGCCCAGCACCCATCAGGCCTTCGCCGCAGCGGCCCCTCCCGCTTCGACCGCAGCTAATACCACTACAGCAGCCGGTAAGATTACCTCCACTTCAACCGGTATTACCACCTCCCGATCAACCAGTACGGCCTACACCACTCCAACCCCACCGACCCGCACCGCAGCGACCAATCATGGCCCAACCTGTTCGGCCACCTCCAACCCAACCGTTACGGCCAGCACAACCGGTGCTGCCGCCGCCAGCCCAACCGGTGATGCCGCCGCCAGCCCAACCGGTGATACCGCCGCCAGCACAACCGGTGCTGCCGCCGCCAGCCCAACCGATACTGCCGCCGCCAGCTCAACCAGTGCCACTGCCGCCCGCTCAGCCGGTGATGCCACCACCCGCCCAACCCGTAAGGCCCCCTCCGATACACCCCGTCCCGTATCTACCACCGCAGCCGGGGGGCCCCGGGCAACCATTACTGCCGCAACAACCATGGCCCCAACAGCCTCCTCCCGCGCTGCAGGTGCCACTGACTATTCCGATGGACTATTACCCCGCACCAGCCCCAAGGCAAGACCTTCCAATGGGCTGGGTGAAACTGGAAGCTACTTTTGACGGAGATCCCTCGAAACTGGGATTTTTCCTGGTACAAGTAGTACAGTTCTTCAACCGATGGGGACATCTTTTTGGAAGTGAGGCCAGCCAGATTGAACATCTTGGTTCACGATTACAAGGCAAAGCGGCAGACTGGTATGTAGGACTGTACAATATTGGGGCCCCAGAACTCAATACCTTACAAGGGTTGGTGGATGCTATCCGGGCACAATATGAAGACCCCTTAGAAGAAACCAGAGCCCAAACAGAATTGCAAGCTATTAGGCAAGGCAGCATGTCGGCAAGAGACTATGTTACAAAATTCCGACAGCTAGCCGCTAAATGCCCTAGATATGAGGAATCCACCAAAATAATACTGTTCAAACAAGGGCTGAACCCGAGACTTCTGGATAGAGCTCTCATGCAAGATAATCCTCCTACTCTGTTGGGATGGATTCAACTCACATGTGAAGTTGAAAATCGCATATTGGAAGTCCGTTTAGTTGAACAACAACAACAGACGGGACAAAGACGCTCCTTAACTTTGCAGAAGGGAGGACGAGGTGCGGGATACGCTACCCGCGGAGCGAGGGATGCTAGATGGCAACAGGGTTTGTGTTTGCAATGCGGGCAAGCCGGCCACTTTGCGGCACAATGCCCATATCGGCCTGTGCAAAGACCTCCGCTCCAACTACGGCGTCCAACCCCTGCTCCATTCCCCACGTTGCAACGCCCAACACCAGCTCCCAGATCGGGTAGGGGCCGCGGTACATCCCAGCGACCTGCCCCAGACAGGGGGTTGGAGGCAGAAGAACTTATGGAATATGACCCCTCGACCCCAAATGTAGAGGGGAATCCAGAAAGCCCCCAGTCGGGAAACGAAATGGATCTGTCGTAAAAGGGCCCAAACGACAGATCCAACCCCGACCCGTCCCAACCAGGGACCGGCCGCATGGGTCCATATTATTCATGCCAGTGACTTTGCTAAACCCCGAAAGAAAGATGCACATCCGTGTACAAGCCCTCATTGATTCAGGCTGTTCAAGAGACATTATCGCCCCAGCCCTAGTCAATGGACTAGTATTGCCAGTCCGAGAATTACAAAACCCAGTCATTTTCGAGCAAATGGATGGCACCAATATGAACCCCGTCACTACAGAAACAGTCCCAGTGGTGACGGGCATGGGCCAACACTGGGAGAAAAGGTCTTTTGTCATCAGTACCACAGCCAAATACCCGTTAATTCTGGGCAGCAAGTGGCTATGCGATCACAACCCCTACATAAATTGGGCGGAAGGAAGTATCACCTTCAACCACGCCAATTGTGAAAGCCATCAGTGGAACCAGAATTGGGGTAGTGATCCAACTCACACCGAAAAGGCTCTTCTCACCCAAGAAGAACTAAATCAAATACCCGAATATTACTGGCCCTATTTGAAGGCTTTCTCCGAAGAAGAAGCTGATACTCTACCCCTGCACAGACGAACTGATTGCGCCGTAGAGATTTTACCAGGAGCCTCACTACCCAAAGGCCGACTCTATCCTATGAGTCTCCATGAACGGGAAGAACTCCGTAAATTCATTGACACCAATCTTCAGAGAGGGTTCATCCGTCCAGCCAATAGTCCCCATGCAGCCCCAGTACTCTTCGTGAAGAAAAAAGACGGGGGACTCCGACTGTGCACGGACTTTAGGGGACTTAATGTTGTGTCGACCAACAACGCCTATCCCATCCCGCTCGTCCGGGACCTTCTCAACGTCGTGGCGCAAGGTAAGATCTTTACAAAATTAGATTTAAAAGATGCTTACTTCCACGTTCGTATCAAGGCAGGAGATGAGTGGAAAACCGTGTTTAATACACCCCTCGGACAATATGAATACTTAGTTATGCCTTTTGGATTGACGGGAGCCCCGTCTGTATTCATGTCCATGATAAATGAAGTACTACATGAATTTCTATATAAAGGAGTGGTGGTGTATCTTGATGATGTGTTGATTTACTCAGACTCTGAGGAGGACCACATTCAACTGGTTCAAAAGGTTCTGGCCACTCTAATGAGTAATAAATTGCCCATCAAGCTATCTAAATGTGAATTCCATAAAACTGAACTCACTTACCTTGGTTACTGTATATCTCAAGAGGGTTTAAAAATGGATCCAACCAAAATACAAGCGATCCGAGAATGGCAAACTCCCACTACCCGTAAAGAACTGCAGTCTTTCTTGGGATTTGCCAACTTCTATAGAGACTTTATTGCAAACTTCGCGCAAATCACGCTCCCCTTAACAGAACTGTTAAAAACCAAAGATAAAGGGGACCAAGCAAAAAAACCTTCCTCCAAATTACAATGGACACCCGATTGCCAAACAGCCTTTGAATGCCTGAAAGGGCAATTTGTAACAGAACCCATTCTCTGCCACCCCAACGAGAACTACCCTTTCATAGTGCAGGTCGACGCCAGCGATACTGCGATTGGAGGAGTATTATTGCAGAAGGGGGAGGATGGAAAACTGCGGCCTTGTGCATTCCTATCAAGGAAGTTTTCTGAGGCTGAAAGAAATTGGAATGTGTGGGAGAAGGAAGCCTTTGCAGTAAAAGCAGCCCTCACTAACTGGCGGCATTGGTTGGAGGGGGCGCGCCACCCCTTTGAGGTTTGGACAGACCATAAAAATCTGGAGGCCCTTCGAAGCCCCCGCAGATTGAATGCCAAACAATTACGGTGGGCAGAATTCTTTTCCAAATTCAATTTCACTTTGAATTACCTCCCGGGCAAAACTAACTTTCTTGCAGACGCCCTATCGCGCATGCCCCAGCACAGAAGCAAATGGGAGGAGACTATAGACACTACGCAATTGAGAGGCGTGGTAACTACCCGCAGCCGCGCAGTCCAGCCCCTCCCGCACAGTCAGGAGTGGAAATCGAAACTTAAAACGGAGGTGGAAAAGGAGGGGGATAAAGTGCCCAAAACCAAACTAAACCAATCCCCGCAGGGGGATTGGCTAGCGGGAAACAAATTTTATGTACCCAACAGCCTCCATCGGGAGGTCTTACAGCGGTGTCATGATGCCCCCACCGCCGGTCATTATGGATACTTGAAAACGTTACACCTGATACAACGGCAGTTCTGGTGGCCGGGCATGCGCAAAGACATTTCTCAATACGTAGGCTCCTGCCCTATTTGCCTCAGTGCCAAAACTCGGAAAGGGAAACCTCCGGGTCTCTTACAGCCATTGGAAACGCCCAACAGACCTTGGGAAACGATATCCATGGACTTTATTGCTGATTTGCCAGTTTCTAAGGGGCATAACTGTATTCTAGTGGTAGTAGATCTGTTTTCCAAACAGGCCCATTTTATTCCCTGTACTACTATACCCACCGCTCGAAAATTGGCGGATCTGTTCTTAAAACACATCGTAAAATTACATTCTTTTCCGTCCAAGGTGATTTCGGATCGCGGCAGACAATTCGTTGCCAACTTCTGGCGGGGGCTTTTGCAGATGTTAAATATTGAACAAGGAATCAGTTCAAGCCACCACCCACAAACCGACGGACAGTCGGAAAAAACTAATCAAATCTTAGAGCAGTTTCTTCGTTGCTACATCAACTTCCAACAAGATAATTGGGTGGATCTCCTCCCTCTAGCTGAATTTTCGTACAACAACAGTGTACATGCCTCTACAGGACAGGCCCCGTTCAAGATTGTGTATGGAGCCCATTTCAACCCTTTCCCATTGGACGCTCCCCCTTCCTGCTCAACAAATTCATCAGAGGTGACGTCGTGGTGGAGGGAGGCCGCCCAGCAATGGACTCTTATTAGACAACACCTCGAGAAAGCCAAACAGGATTACAAAAAGTACGCAGATCGCCATCGTGCGGCCGAATGGGATTTACAACCTGGAGATCATGTATACATTTCCACCAAAAATCTGAAACTCGCCCAGACCAGCCGCAAATTAGCTTTAAAGTTCCTCGGACCTTTTACGGTGTGCAAAGTGATCAACAAAGTGACTGTTGCTGTAAATTTACCCAAAAATTTACGCCATGTCCATGACACCATGTCAGCCTGTTGAAAAAGGCCCCAACAGATGATAAATGGCACGTCAAAGCTCCACCCATTCCAACCTTGATAGATGACCAAATACACTACGAGGTGCAACAAATCTTGGACTCTAAAATTAAGCGCAACCAGTTGTTTTACCTCATCAGATGGAAGGACTTTGACTCTGGGTTCGATGAGTGGGTGAATTCTGTACATGTTCATGCTCCTAGACTAACCAAGGCTTTTCATACTCGTTATCCATATAAACCTGGGGGGGATTTATTTTAAGGGGGGCAGAATGTCAGGTTCAGTGTGTATATGAGCTGTACTGACTCCATTTTCTAATGCTTCTAGTGTCTAAGTGCTTTCTCCACAGGTGCACAAGTTCCCAAGCAGACTTCTCACCAACAGAGATTGTTTTGTCTAACAACGTTCCACCCAAGATTGGCCTTGAGAGAGTCCAGCTTCCCAAGTCTGAAAGATGTTGTTTTGAGAACTGTGGGGGGAGGCTGGTTCAGCTGGGAACTGTTACTTTGTACCTCATGCTTTGCCCTTCATTGGTAACAATGCTCTTGTACCATCCTGAATCTCCTATTCAGGACAGTGGACTATAATGGGTCATTTCTGCAGTAAAGTTTCCTTATTCAAACGATGGACTCTTGTTTGCTTGTAGAGGAGAACCTGTAGGAGGGACATTATTTAGCCACAGTCTGACACAAACCAAGGGTAACCAACTAAAAATATAAATTAAAAACACCAGTATAAAGTTAAATAGAAAAACATAGATTAGATTAAAAGCATCATATGATTGTACATATACATACTAAAACCCAGGGCTTTTTTCTGGGAAAAGAGGTGGTGGAACTCAGAGGGTTGCCAGTACAGGGGGCAACTCTTGGTGGGAGGTGGTGTCCCTGGTACCACATGTGTGCGCGCAAAGTGCACGCAAGCTCCCAGGGCCAATTATGTCACTTTGGGTCAGCTGGAACAAGGGGGGGATTTTTAAAAGTTTAAATCGCCCTCAGTAAAAATAGTCACATGGCTGGTGGCCCCGCCCCCTGATCTCCAGACAGAGGGGGGTTTAGATTGCCATCCACGCTGCTCCAGCGTGGCACAGAAGGCAATCTGAACTCCCCTCTGTCTGGAGATCAGGGGGCGGGGCCACTAGCCATGTGACCATTTTCAAGAGGTTCTGGAATTCCATTCCACCACGTTCCAGCTGAAAAAAAGCCCTGGATGAAAGAATAACCTGAGGGGATCAGGAAAGCTCCCACTCTCCTGGCTTTCCACAAACTATGCAAGACTGAATTATTCAGGAGGGTTTCTACTCAGATTATTGGGCTGTGTCATAAGAAATAGCTCAAAGAGATATCTTGGTTAGGGACAGGGACTATAGACTAGGCTATTGGGTACTGTCTGCTGATGTAGATACGATCCTGCTGGGTAGTTTGACATTGCTAAAAACATCAAGTTAATTACTTATGCTTTAATTCAGAAAGGTTTCATCTGTGTTGTAATGATTTTAAGTGTGTGTGTGTTTCTTTAAATGCTTGGTGTGTTATTGAAGAAGGAAGGGGGGTGAAAGAGAGGGATGAGTGAGTGAGGTGATTGGTTGATGACTGAGAGCATAGGTGGAGTTGAGAAGTGTGAGTACAGTGAAATCTGATTGGACAGTAGCAGTACTCTAGGGGCGGAGTGAACTGTGTGTTTCTGAGAGAAAACATACAGTCTGGGCAAAGCAGGCAATTTGTGTGGAAGCCTGAAAGGATTCTCATTCTAGTTCAGTTAGACAACCTGTGTGGAAGCCTGAATTGTGTGTGTCTGAGAAAAAAAATTAATTCTGTCTAAAGCAGGCAAACTGTGTGCGCCAGAGAGAGGAAGTCTATGTATATTTGAGTGAGAGATTAATCCATCTGAAGCAGGCAAACAGTCTGCGTGCCTGAGAGAGAAAGTCTTTATATATCTGAGGGCCAAGCTACACATGACGAATGACACTTGAACAGCAAGTGTATTTCTCCCTGTTCACTTGCCCTCCACTCAATCCACTTGCCGTTCAAGTGTCATTCGTCATGTGTAGCTTGGCCCTGAGTGAAAGATTGGTCTGTCTAAGGTCGCTTCCACATGTCCTTAATCAGACGGCCTGCCAACAGAACTCTGTCAGGTTATCTCACTCATTACACATGTCATCGTTTCCCATGCACAAGCAGGTCATGATGATCCCGGTTTTTAAGCATTTTTTGTGAGACCTGTTTATTTTTTATGCAGGTTTTCCATGCGATTATCCTACCATATCAATACATGAGGAGGCTTTTTTGGTGCTTCAGAAGAGCCTTCCCACAAATCTCCAACCCCTCCTCTTGTCATTACCCCTCCTTTAAACATCACATGTGTCTGGCTCACATGTGCAATCATTTAATTCCCCCCTTTTAAACTTTTTTAATGGTCTTTGCACTATTACAATATCTACGTATACAAAGAGAATCATACTGCAGTGCTTGCTACATTGGATCACTCAGTAATCAGACTATCAGTTTAGGAAAAACATTGAGAATGGAATGCCATTTCTGATTTTATTTTAAACTAAAGGCCTGTTGTTTGGGCAAATACAACGGGCCTTAGCAGTGCTTCCCCTCGCACCCCTCGTGGCATCAGTCAAGGGGGGGATTGGGGAAGAGAGCAGGGGCTCTTTCCTCCTTTACCCCTCAGCCACTGCTCAGTTTGTGCACAGCCCTTCCAAGGCTCCATGGAGGCAGTGGGGAACCCTACCCCCCCACACCCTGCTATGGGACCTTGGAAAGGCCTTACCACCACACTGAGCCTTCCTGCAGCCACACCAGGGCCTTCTGTTCTGGGCATCTGGAGGCCCCAAGGAGGCAGTAGGGAGGCAAACAGTTTTGCCCTCCAGTCACTTATGTTTTGGGGCTTTTTCATGATAAACACCCACAAAACATGCATGAGAATGATACATGTGAAAGGTAAGTTCTCAAAGTGGCTTTGGTGAGTTCTCAAAGGAAGATGTGGCTTTGGGACAGGAAAAACCCCAAAAAATTGGAACGTGTGGAAACGGCCTAAATCAGGCAAACTGTGTGGAAAGGCCTGAATGAATTTAAGTCTGTGGAGTTTATTCTCTAAAAGAAGACCTGTGTGGAAAATTACTTTGTGTGACTTGAGCCTATGTAAAAAACTTTAAGAACAAATAACTATCTTTGAAACCATCAAGCTTGAAACCAATACTCTTCCTGTAAAAATAAACTTTTATTTTGTTCATCCCAGTGTATATATGTGATTCCTATATATTCCATTCCTATCCTCAGGTCCACATAATCCCATGAAGGAACCAGATGCTTGGGCACATCATTCAAGGGGAAATTTAAAATAACTAGTTTGGAATATAATTGCTGGTGGCAGCATTATCTACCCAGAGGGTGTAAGAAGAAGAGGGTTTAAGGCAAAATCTAACCACGACAGAAAGGGAGTTGTGACATATATGTTCGGCTTTCTGCTAGTTTTCAAATGTGTGACTACCAGAGCCTACTGCATCTGTTTTCATTGAATGTCCTAACTGTTTATCACATTATATTTTTGCTCTCTTAATATCCTAGCTATTTGAGTATATTGTATTCACTTGCAGTATGTAATCCACCTTGGATCTCAGTGAGAAAAGTGGACCATAAATAAACAACAACAATAATAGCGCTATCAGAATAGAGGTGCAGTGTTTTCTCCATCATCACTCCCAAAGCATATTCCTCCCACATTTGACTGTAGATAATGAATTCCCTTTTTATGTTAATGGAACAGTTTAATGTAAACGTGCCTACAAAATAAACACACACACAATATTTTTATCCAGCTCTTCCACAGCAGAACTACATTTATAAGTAGTAACAGAAGTAATAAGTAGTAGTAGTACCAACAGCTACAAGCAACAAAAAGCCACTTTTATGAGGATTGGTAGCATGTTCTATTAAAGAATTTTGGGTAAAAACATGTTTACCTCTGTAAGAAAATTGGTGTGAGCAACAGAAGAGACAGTTCAAAAGCAGATGTGTGGCCATTATTAGATCACAAACTAATAAACTAGAAAACATCTGTGATTTACATCCCTCCAGTTTTGACATTCCATTTATATCCCATCCTCCCCATAAGCAGGCTCAGGACGGGTCACAACAGTAATAAATCATATACAATTAAATAAACTTTAAAAGAGATAAATCGCATAAAATCAGTAATTAAAAGGTATCTACCATCATACCCAAAAAGGCTGTAACAAAGCCATAAAGCGCAGACAGTAAGATGGATCTACCAATCACATCCAGGCAGTATGGTATAGCAGGCATAGAAAGGGCAGGGGCAGGCAGGAGGAGCAGATCATCAATACAGCTATCTCCATCTTACAGATTCTGTGGAATTGCAACAAATCCTGCAGGACCCAGATCTCTTTTGGGAGAGTGTATTTATTTAAAAATAAATGGGAAGGTCATAATTTATTTAAAAGTCTTTTACATCACTTTTCCTCTAAAGTTCAAATCAGGGTATGAAAATTCTAAAAACAATCACAAACATCTATATACACCCTCAATGAGCTGTAACCTTGGATTTACTTGGTTCAACTCTTGCCTATGCCATGGAATCACTAAGTGTTATCCCAAACAGATTTACATCTGTCTAAGTCCATTTAAGTCAATGGACTTAGAAGGGTGTAACTCTTCTACAGAATGCACAGTAGGTGGCCTCAGGCAAGCCTCTCTATCTATCAGCCTCACAGATTGTAATATGGGGATAATAATACTGGCCTACTTTATGGGAATAATATCTGAAGTACTCTGAACACTGACACTCCAGTCCTAATATGAGGAACACCCTTCTAAATCCATTGAAGTCAATGGGCTTCAAAGGGTGTAACTAGATAAATGCTAAGTATCTTGTTTACTATGAAATACAGCTAAAAATAGTATAAATGTGAAACAATCACGTTTTAAAAAATTGCTGGGAGAATTTACCCTCATTTGTCAAAAGTGAGCATCCATTTGATACAAATTCAAACGATAATGCCTTTTAACCATTTAAACAGGTACCAAAGCATCCTTGTTTCTGTTGTTATCTTCATGTCCCATCCCCATGTATCTAATACATGTGTTATCATTGTCTGTACAGGATGTTAATGATGGGCCTTCCCTGGGCGTCATAAAATCTTACTACATAAAAGGAGAGCCATAGTGACAATGACTCACCTTTTATCCTGGCGAAGGTGCACTGAGGGGCGTGTGGGTGTGCCTGCGCCAGGATAAAAGCTGAGTTGTTGGCGTGGCAGGCCTCTGAGGGGCTGTGGAGTTGGTGGGGAGGCACAGTGTGGGGGAGCCCCACTCCCCCTATGTGGCCTTCCCGCCACCTTTGCGGCAGCTGCAAGACCTTGAGAGGTCCATGCCAGGCCTCTGTGCTGCCAGCAGCAGGCCTCCGAGGGGCCGCAGAACTGGTGGGAGGTGCAGCATGGGGAACCCCGCGCCCCTGCATGGCCTTCCCACCACCTCCGCAGCGACGGCGGGGTCTTGAGAGGTCCATACCGGGCCTCTGGGACACCAGTGGCAGTCCTCTGAGGGGCCATGGAGTTGGTGGGGAGGCACAGCGTGGTCCTGCAGTCACAACAGAGGCAGCGGGAAGGCTGTGCTGGGGACAGGGCTCCCCACGGTTGCTGCGGGGCCTTGGGAGGTCTGTGCTGGGCCTCTGTACTGCCAGAGGCAGGCCTCTGAGGGGCTGTGGAGCCAGCAGGGAAGCACAGCGTGGGGGAGCCCTGCCCCCCTGCACAGCCTTCCCACCACCTCCGCAGTGGCTGCAGGACCTTGGGAGAGCTGCACCACCACGGCTCTCCCAAGGCCCCGCTGTTATGAGTCCATTGTATTTATTTTCACAACAGGCTCTGTTGCTAGTAATTACATATTATGGATACAAGGAAGTCTGTAGCTCCCTGTGGAGGAACAGCCCTGCTAACATAAGAGGATCACTCCATTCCAGCCAACAATGGCCTCTTGGCACCAGTGATTCCCACAAGTCTCAGCATGGTGACTTGCCACTCTCCTGGTCCACACAATGCTTGGAGGGGTTCATCTCATTTCTCTTCCAGTACACTGCCACCAGTTGTTCATTTGGGGAATTAGTGACCAAGAGGGCCAGCACTCATAGCTGCCTTTTCGTGGTGCTAATTAAAGGTTCCATCTAGTGTCTGTGCCTCCTGCTACTCAGCAACTGGTTACCATGGAGGCAGTTTACCACACTTGTGCATTCTCAGTGGATTAGCAATCTAGCAACCAACCACCTCCCTTCCCTTGCGATCTTTTTTGAATAGTGTGTTGGAACAGTGGAGGTCTATATGGTACAGAGAACCAACTACCAGAGTTTAAATTAGTAAAGAAATTATTAAAAATCAAAAATTCCTTGCACATACTCTGCACAGCAACAGATTGAGCAAGGAAGAGAAAGAAAAGTAGTAAACATGCATGTCTCTATCCCTCGAGTCAATACATGTCCTAATTGGTCTTATTCTAAGGTAGGCTCTTTAAGCTTAGAAGTTACAGTGTGCTAAAAGCTTCCCATTATCTTGGAGTCTTTGTTCAGGCAGGCAGCCCCTTGTCTACTTCACACGGCAAATGAGAGAGTTCCTCCAGATGGAATCAGACAAAAATGGCTGTCTCTTCATGCCAACAGATTTTATTTCTTCTGTCTTGCCACCTCCTCGTGGGTCAAAGAATTCTTTCCTGAAATTTCCAAGAAGATGCCATCTAGCTCCTTGTACCTCCCAGTTCTCTGTGTTCCTTTCAGATGTCAGTTTCCAGCCAAGGTCTGAGCTAGCCATTCCACTGTCTCTGGTCAAGAAGGCTGTTACGACCCCTTTCTTTCTCTCAGTTAGATTTTGCCTTTAACCCTTTTCTTCTTGCCCCCTATGAGTAGATTGCTGCCACCAGGAATTATATTACAAAATAACTTAAATTTCCCCTTTAATAATGTGCCCAAGTGTCAGGCTTCTTCGTGGGACTATGTGGCCCTGAGGATAGGAATGGGATATGGGAATAACAGATACTCTGGGTTGGAAAAAAACCCAGAACATTTATTTTTACAATAAGCATATCGGTTTCATGTTATTTCATAGGGTTGATGGTTTCAAAAGAGTGTTATTTGTTCTTAATTTTACTTTTCATAGACACAGTCACTCAGAACTTCCCTCAAGCTGCGCACAGTTTGCCTGCTTCTGATATCAGATTCTTACTCAAATACACATAAGACTTTCTCTCAGGCACACACAGAGTTTGCCTCTCTTGCCCTGACTGAATGTTCTTTCACAAACATACACAGTTCAGGCTTTCATAACAGAAATACATGGACACACCCAGGCTGCACACAGTTTGCCTGCTTTGTCCAGAGTGACTCAATATTTCTCTCAGAAATGCTCAGGCTGCATACAGCTTGCCTGTCCAAACCTGACACAATATTTCTCTGTCTAAAAACTGCATTCACTCAACCCACACTCTCGGTCATCAACCAATCACATTACTCACTCATCCCTCTCTTTCACGCCCCCTCTTCATCTGTACCACACCAAGCATTTAAAGACACACACACATTTAAAATCATTACAAAGGCCATTTGTATTTACAAAGTTTTGATGGTTGGTATTTGACAGATCTATTGGCAAGAATGATGATGCTTGGAGCAACTGACTTCCACATTTTGCCAGTCTTCTACTAACCAAGAAAAACATTTAAAACTAAGCAGGTGGTTTTACAAAACCAAGTCTCAAAATAGAATGCACCTCCCCCCCCACACATACACACCCATCTCCAAGATAAGGTAGCGATACCTTTTTCTTAGAACAGTAGAAATAAGGTGATGCATTTGGGACAACATTCACTGAAGCCCACCTGCTCATAAGACTTGCTTCTAAATTTTTGCTCTACTGTGAGTGCATACTACCTGAAGAAGTGGGAAAACAGTTGCTGCTTCACAGCATTTATGATGACAGACCAGAGGCATTTTGACAGCAATCATCCTTAATCAGGCAGATAGTATGTGATGGTTGTTTACTGCTACTGCATGACACCACACAACAATTTAATGGCAGGATGTGAGAAAGAATATTGTATTCATTTGAAACTGGTAGTATTAGTTAGGTCGACTGCTAGTGTAATTACATTTTACAAAATGGGATTAGGCAGCGCATGCCTTATAAAATCATAGAAGCTTCATTGAAAAGAAATACAATTGTGTTTTGATGCTTCTCCAAAATGATGGTAAGTGAATGAGATTCAGTTGATATAGATAGAATACATTTTCTCTTTTTGTATTCTTTCATTTTCTTGATTTGTCCTTTAGTGCATCACAGCCTATGTATTTGTATATATGCCTACTGTTCTTTTGATCCATGTCATAGATCTGATAATGGTGGCAATGGGACAGCTCATCTATGTGGGAAGCTTCACAGTTTGAAGTCTTCTGATTGTAGGAATAGAAATACCATCTTTTTTCAAAAAAAGGTTTCAAGACTAATTGTCCAATAAAAAATTGTTTCATTTATTCTGTTTAGTGCTGGTCGAGCTGGGCGGGGGGGGGAGGGGAGGAAGAAGAAGACTAAAGGCTAGGGTTACCAACCACCAGGTGGGGCCTGGAGTTCTCCAAAAATTACAACTGATCTGCAGACCACAGAGATGTTTCCCAATGGCAGGTTTGGAGGGCAAACTCTATGGTATACTACAGATTCTAGGTGAAATCCCTCCCCAAATTCCCCCCTCTACAGGTATCACCCCCAAATCTCCAGGAATTTCCAGGCCAGAGTTGGCAACCACACCAAATGTAAAGACAATCCAAAGGTTTCTAAAATTAAGTTGAGAAAATGGATCAAGATAACATTTTTCTGACTTTCAGAATAGAACTTGCAATCATTCACTGAGATCAACTGGTAATAAATTCAGACTGAAAAAAGCAATTATTTCTTCTTACAATAACAGTGAATTTATAGAAGTCACTGCCACAGACCTGGTGATGGCCACTAGCTTGTATGGCTTCAAAAAGGGACTAGACAAATACATATAATATAGATCTACCAATGACTATTAGCTGTGATGGGTAAACGGAACCTCTTGTGTTGAGAACCAACATGCCACTATGGAGGACAGGAGGGGAGGGCTATGTTTTCACACCCTTTTGTGAGCTTCTTGAGGGAATGTGGTTGGCTAAAGTGAAGAAAAGGACTAGATAAACCCTTGATCTGATCCAGGACTCAAATAAACATCTTGTGTTCCATATTTGGAGGACTCACATAGACTCTTCTGCTCAATACAACATGGTTTATACAAGTAACATTTTTAAACACAATTATTGCTGTGTTGATAAATTTGTTTGTGTCATAAGCATCTATTGAATAACATGGAAGATGTCATAGCAATGTCAGAATACTTCTCCCCTCATGTCCACACCAGCTTGGGCACTTTTAAGTAATTTTCTTTTAATTTTAATGCATTTTTCAAGCATGGAAATACACTTACACACAACAAATATTGCCAAGGCTATCCTTTGCCCTGCAGCCTCCCCTGCTGCCGAATTTCCCCCCTATATTGTGTTCTTTGTATGCACAGTTACCCAATTTCTCAGGCACCAAAACTGTGATAAACTGGGAAAGATTATCCTTGCAGCTAGACTTTGCCAAATCCTCACATACTAGGTGGAAACATTATACCATTGGCTTCAGGAAAGGGCAAGGAATATTTTGTTTAAGAATGAAAACTGTTTTGTTTCTACAATGGTGAACTATGTCAGGTTTTTTTCCCCTAACAATTTTCTTGTGTGTAGTGTTTAATTTGTTGTAACAATTCAATTTTTTATCTTTCTACAACTAGAAATGGGAAAAAATGTCAAAACAAAGTTTTCACTCTGAAAATAAAGTAATTGTAGAACAGCTGGGCAACAACATTTTAGTTCCTGTTTATGCATGGCTTTTATGATCAAGTCCAAATGACAGGCAGACAGAATAAATACACGCCTGTAGCCTCTCCCTATATGGGCATATGAGATAAGCACGGTGGAATAATCAGCAGCCCAGCTACACACAGAGACAGGTGTTATGACACCCCCGCCCTCGCCCTCCTGGCTGGGGATGCTGCAGAGCAGCCAAAGGCCCCGTCACCAGCAGCCCCCAGGCTGCCCCTATAGCCTCCACACCCCGAAGTCTACCCCAGGCAGCAACGGAAGTGAGTGTAGGGGGCAGTATAGGAATTTCCTGTGACGTCCCGGTCCGGACTCCATTAGGCTGCAGCTAGGCAGAGAAGCTACAAACCCAGCAGCTAGTGGAGAGGAGCAGGCCGGGTGCCTGGGCTACCAGGCAGCGACAGCTGGGGGGACCCTAGAACCGGCGGTTGCCGCTGCCTCCCGAGGGACCCGGGAAGAGGGACCAGCCCCCTTTCCCTACCCCGCCACCTCCCCCCATCCCACCCTACCCCCGCCTCCCCTTCCTTGCTCCCCCCCACCCCGGCTTCCCACCACGGCCGCTCTCGGCGAGGAAACTCTGGCCTCCGCTTCCTCCTCCTCCGACTCGGACACCGGCGGCGCCTCCCCGCCACCGCGGAAGAAAGCGCGGGCCTCCCCGGCGGCGGCGGCGGAGGGAGCAGGAGAGCCCGGGGCTTCTGCGGGCAGAGCAGGCCTCACCTCGTCCCCGTCCCCCTCGCTCTCCGCCGGGCTCGCCCCTCCTGCTGCCAACCCCCTCAGAGCCAGCGGCAGCGCCGGCAGCACCACCAGCAGCGCCATGCAGGCCAACGGGGCAGGAGGGGGGCAGCAGCAGCAACAGCCGCCGTCGTCGCAGGGTCCCGAGTTGGGCTGCCTCGGCGCCCAGAACGGCGAGGCCTCGTCTGGCTCGACCGCCGGGGAGCAGCTGGCTCACGCCAATGGGCTGTTGCCTTCGGCCAACAGCGGCGGCGGCGGCGGGCTGAGCGTCAACAACGGGGTCTCGGCCCCCGGGGGGTCCGCGGCCGAGATGGGGGGAGGCAGCGGCGGCAGCGCCCTCAAGAAGAAGAAGCGGCTCTCCCAGTCCGACGAGGACGTAATCCGGCTCATCGGGCAGCACCTTCACGGGCTGGGCCTCAAGTAAGTGGGCCGAGCCGAGCGCACCCCCCCCCCCCGAACCACAACAATATGTTGTGTTAAATCTCCCTGGGACGTGTTGGCGGACGGTCGATTACGCATCAGGAGGATCTGTTTTTCTCCCTTCTTTTCATGGCCTCAATAATTCTGCCTTTTGGGCTATCAGTACAGCTAACTCGGGGGGGGGGGGGTACCTAGGTCTAGCGGAGGTAGATGACACTGTTGTTGATGACTTGCCTATTATTGCGAATGAAGCAAAGTCTTTTCGTGGGGGAGGTGGATACTGAGTGGATCTAGCTTTGTACTGATGAGAATAATAGCTCTGGCAGACTTGTTTATTTTAGGGCTCACTGTATGCCCAAGGGAGAGAAGCCAATACTTTGTGTGTGTTAGTCCATATTTCTCTCGGGGAAGGCAGTTTCTGTCACAGATTATCCTACTGCTGTTTAACATGAAAGAGGGAAATGTGGGGGAGGAGGTAAATCTAGCAAATGAAGTGATGAAGGCAGTGAAACCAAGGGCCTATTTTTCTGGCCTAGGCCAGTTTTAACTTCCTACTAAGAGTACAGGTAAGATCTTCTGACAGTACCAGAGCCCAACTGATCATTAAAATGAATTGCTGCAAAGATAGTGCTGATGAAGTGTTATGAACACAATTAAATATGGAGATCTTTGTTTATATGATTCTGACACACAAGTATATATTTAATCAAAAGAATACGATAAATGTATTTGACAAGCTTCATTGGAAAATATCTGCATCACACTAGTTTGAGTGGGCATGATCATAAACTAGTTTGAATACAGCTAGTTTTAATAGAGCTTTTCGATATACTTTGTGTATTTTAAAAAATTAATGTCAAATGTGTTGACACTTCAGCTTGCAGCACTGCAGTACTTTGAGCTGAGTAATAGGCATGCAGCTGGGGTGGGGGAGGGTGAAAAGCAAATAAATACAGGACGTAAGCAATTGGAGTTTGTTTTGTTAATCCAACTTGTAAAGTACAGCATAATGATACCTAGATACTTACTGAAACTTCATGAAAGTCTCTATTTTGTGTCCTTGGAAAACTAAGGCTTCATATATGCCATTAGAGCTGATGTCACTGTAGGAATGGATTGGTTTTAATTAACTTAGTACACAAAATAAGCACACCACTGACATAAGGCAAGTTTACAGCAGCAAGCGACAGCTCGTGACTGTTCATAGTCTACACCATAGTAAATGTGCTATTTTTAGTTTTAAAAGTAGTGGGGGAGGATTGCATGTTTACAGACTGGCTTCTTTTATTAAATACCCAATCTGATGGTCACCTGAGATGAAACAGGCAGGAAATACGTTTATGAATAGCTCAGAGACTAGTGCTTCAAGTTCCTAATTCTTTAAAGTTGACCTGATGTTAGCTCTGTTGCTTTTCATATAGATAATTATTGCTAAAATACTTTCAACTGATCCTGGTTTTTCTTTTCTTATATTGATGAGGAAATACACCTTTTGTACATATGGGATGTTAATAAGCCATACATAGTTCTGAGAGCACAAGTTTAGACGTGTTTGTCTCCTATTGTTGAATATTACTGTAATATCCGGGTGAAACAGCTTTTTGCCCCTGAATATTTTGGTCTGTAGGAGCAAAGGAAAGGTTAATTGTAAAAATAAAATTGGTCAACTTTGTCTTTTTAAATACTGTATGTCTCCTGCAGCCAAACTGTTGATCTTCTAATGCAAGAATCAGGGTGTCGTTTAGAGCATCCTTCTGCTACCAAGTTCCGCAATCATGTCATGGAAGGAGAGTGGGACAAGGTAATGGGGCCATCTAACTACAGCTGATCTGCAGTTATATGCACACTTACTAGGGAATAAACATACATAGGATTGGGCTACAAATTTGTATATGTTGTGTATTTCACAGTACTTGGCTTACCCTTTTCTTTTTTTAAAAAACTGCTTCTTGTAGGCTGAGAATGACCTGAATGAACTCAAGCCTTTAGTGCACTCTCCTCATGCGATTGTGGTAAGATACATTCTTGAACTGTTTCAAATGTGGGCTAGAATTATTATAATAATTCTTATTGGTTGGCATTGGGGAAAGTATATATGTCAGATCAGTTATGTGTTAACCTCTGTTTCCTGCTTATTGATAGTATTTGAAATAAACAATTTTTAATATGATTGCTTAGTTCAGTGAGTTAATTGGTTGGATTCAACAGAAATGTCCTCTGATTGGGTCGTGGTAAGGTTTGACAATTACTGCACTCCCATAACAGATCTCTGACTTCCACTCTCCCTATGCTGTTCCTGAGGGTACTTTGTGCCCCAGGGGCAGCATTTCAGGGGGTATTTTGGGCTGCAGTGGAAGACAGTGGCAGAGACTGCGTGTGATCAGAATTGCAAAAGAGAAGAGCCTTTTTTGTATGTTATTTAACTTATAGTTTAGGAATGTGAACGATTTTGAGGTTGACTCTAGAAATTTTTCTTTAATGTGTTTTTGAAAATGTTATTTCTATGTGTGTTGTCTTTGGGAAATATATATTCACAGGGAAGGTATGGCATATTTGAATAAAATGTCATTGACATGCAGTGTCTATGACCAAACAATACTACTATGTTTTTGTTCTGCATTTGTATTACCATCTAGAATTTAGTTCTTTATATCTAGCATTCTGTTTAATTAAAACAGATCAGTCTTGTGATCTTTTCATTTCAAATCCTGTTTCAGCTCTCTCTGTATGTTGTAACTGCTGTGTCCTGCTGTCACACACATTGTTTGTGCGAGTTTGATTGTATTTTCTATAGTACTTGAGTAGAAAGGGTAGGAAGTATTTCATATCACACTTATCTTCTTCAATACAGTAGTTCTTTACATGCATCCAGTGGTCTTTTTTTACAATGGTGGCTTTTCCTTTTCTTCAGGTGGAAAATATAGTGGTACTGTTGTTAGTGACTGTAAAAACAGCTTATATCTGCTTAGTTTTCTTCTATCTGATTCATATGTTGTCAGAAGGATACTTTCCTGTTCTTTCTTCCTTTCCCCACCAGGCAGGAAGTGAAGTATGGAAAAACAGATGTTATAGTAAGCTTCAGCTGTTGCCTGAAAGTTGTTATATTTTGTTCTTTTAACCAGGTCAAAGTCTAACCATGTCAAAACCTTTCCTCTCAAAACAAGTAAATTTTTACCTTCTTAGTAAACACATACAAGTAGACAATGATGGCATGACACCACATGCTGTCTTGGTAGTATACAAGAATTTTAAAAGTGCAGGAATTAAATACATGTGTGTCTCTAAGGTATTACAATTCAGCTGTTAATATTTGGAGCTGATAGTTGATGCTGCACATCTTTTAATGCAATTTCTATTTAATTTTTGTAAACGTTGTCATAAAATAGTTCAATATGGATTGGCATTCTGCTTAAGTGTTTAATTCGTAAGAGGAAAAGAACAAGGAGCCTACTTAGCTGAAGGCTAAAAAGAAACATAAAGGCCAGTTTTGGGAAATGTATTAAGGTAAGTTTTGCAAGGGTAGTATTGCCTTTTAATCAAAACTGTTTTAAATAGATTGTTAAAAACCTTATGTTTTTCTGTTCATCTAATGAAGGTGGACTTAATTGTGTAGAGTAGTACAAGACACAAACTATTAGGACAAGAGGAGTTAGCTGTGTTAGTCTGTAGTAGCAAAATGGCAGAGAGTCCAGTAGCATCTTTAAGACTAACCAACTTAGCATAAGCTTTCGAGAACCACATTTCTCTTTGTCAGATGCAAACTATTAGGAAATACTTTCAATTCTTAAGATTTGTGACAGAGATCTATCTAGATATGAATACTAGGTGTATAGTCTGGAAACCTTCAAGGCAGTTCTAAATAAACTGTTGGTTGATGGGGAGGGTACGGGCCTAGATGTACCCTGACTATATTTTAGAAAATGGAAGCAGCAGTACTACCCATTGGAAATAAATTCATCTTTTAATCCTAAACTGTTTGCTTCAGTATTAGCAGTTAAGAATTAGAGACACTTGAAATCATATTTATTTGATCATATACCTGGCTGTTGCAGGGAAGAAATCTGACAGCCTTGAAAGCAGATATTAAGGAAAAGGTTGGAGAAGGGTTTTTTAGACTGAACAGTCAGATACTAGAAATCTTAAGTAGTTTCCACACAAGGGCGCTTCCATGGTTTCCCTGTTGCTGGTGTGGCTGCATCAGCAATGGGGCTTCCATATGATAGGTTTCTCTCCTGTTTCCATGCCCCAGTTCCCCATCCAACAGCCATCCAGACCACCAGGGCTTTAAAAAACAAACCCTCAGTACTAGAATATTGTATCAGTATAACAATATATCAGTATGTGTACCAGGTTCTCTGAATTCCCAGCTTTCATTTAAAAAGTAAGCCTCTACCTTTTTCTTTAGCAGATATATGCCTTTCCCCTTATCTCTGCATTGGAAGAATATAAGACTTTTTTTAAAAATATTGAAAGCTGGGTGTTTAGAGAACCTGGTACACATTTGTGTATTGACATAATGATTTTTTTAAAAAACTGAAGGCTGGGGGAGAAAATTGCTGCTGCAGGAACAGGGTTAGGGAAAATGGATGCCTTATGAGCATTCACTGTACTTTTAAAAGATGCCTAGGCTTGGCTGTGGTTTATCTTCAAGGAAAGGGAGTTTCACATGGGAGATGATACTTTTGTGTGTCACTGTTAAAAGGTTGTGTTCAGTTGATCTCTGGGGTCAAAGAAAGAAAAAGTATGTTGAACATGTGTGTGTGTGTGTATAAAGTTTCATCAAGTCTCAGCCAACTGACAGTGATCCTGCTGGGGTTTTCAAGGAAAGAGACTAGCAGGTGATTTGCCATTGTCTGCCTCTGCATAGTGACCCTGGTCTTCCTTGGTGGTCTCCCATCTACATACTAACCAGGACCAACTTCGCTTAGATTCTGAAATCTGATGAGATTGGGTTTGCCTGGGCTATCCAAGTCAGGGCATGTCACTGAAGTCCACTTCACATGGTTGAAAGAGAACTGTACACTGATTGCATGCAGTTGAAGACCTTAGTGGTGGAGGTGGATTCCACACAATGAATAGGGATACCACACAATGATGATCCAAAAGCTCCTGTAGTCTGTGAACCTAAGTAACTATGGAAAGCTGAATACGTTATTAGTCTCTCACTTTTTTCATACCCTGTGTATGAAATTTACAAACTATTATTATTATAGTCTTGTGTAGATTCAATTTAAGTTGGTTTGCAACCATCTGGTTTCATAGAAAATCCCTGCAAGATTGGAATTAGGGTCCATCCGGTTCAGCATCTTTTCTCTTATCTCTGCATTGGAAGAATATAAGACTTTTTTAAAAAAAATTTGAAAGCTGGGTGTTTAGAGAACCTGGTACACATTTGTGTATTGACATAATGATTTTTTTTAAAAAACTGCCGACAATGGCCAGATGGATTACCCTGGGCAGCCTACAAGCAAGACATGAAGGGAACAGCCCTCCCCTGTTGTATGTCCCCAGCACCTGGTGATCAGAGGAATATTGCTATGACTTCATTTCCAGAGCAGTAAGACGATAGAACTTGAGGGCAGAATTCAATGTTGCATATAGTTCCATGACTATTTTTCTTGAATACAGCTATGTAGTCCATAATTTTAAGGGGGAGACTGGTGGTGAGAAGAAGCTATATAACTTTTCCCATCATGCTGTTGTCCCAGTGAAAACTTTTTCCACCAGGCAACTTATACCTTCAGTGGGGACAGTTCAGTAAATTTTCCTCAGCAGAGGGATAAGCAGCTTGAGGGTGGTGGTGGACTGAATGGAAAATTTTAATCTTTCTCCTTCTCCAAATCAGTGTCTTTCTTTAGATCATAGCCTCATAGTTGCATTTTGGTCTTCCTTTTAAAAAAAACCTGCATGTTTGTTTTTTTACTCCATTTATACCCCACCTTCCTCCAAATTGGGGAGTCAAGGTAGCTTACATAATTCTCCTCTCCTCCATTTTATCTTCACATCAACCCAGTGAGGTAGGTCAGGCTGACTGTGTGGCTAGCCCCAGATCATCCAGCAAGCTGCCATGGCAGAGTGGAGATTCAAACCTGGTACTCCCAGGTTCTAGTCCATCTAGGGTTGCCAAGTCCCCCTGTACTGCTGGCGGGAGATGGGGGCCCTGGCACCTACCTTCTTGATATCTCCCGTGCTCCACAGGGGACCAAATTCAGGCTGAATTGGGCCCGATTCGGCCTGGAATGGGCCACTGCTGGGCGGGGCAGCACTCCTCCACCTGGCAGTAGCCCAATCTGGGCTGTTTTTGGCCTGCAGGAGCGCACCATGCTCCCCGAGAGTGCGCTTGTGAGGCCCGTGTCTCCCCTGCTGGCCAGGTAAGTGGGAGCGGGTGGTGGGAGCAGCGGATCCCCCACCCCCTGCGGGGGACTGGCAACCCTAAGTCCATCACTCTAACCACTTCACCTTGTAGTTTTGCTTTCAGTGTGGTGAATATAACTTTGTGTCCCAAACATTGTTAACATCTTATATAGCATATTTGTTTGCCCAATAGCTGCAATTTCAGCAGGAGTTCAGAGGGAAAACTAGTAAAGACTTAGCTAATAATCTTCTGTTGCCATCCTCAAGGCACCTTTCTCCAAACAAATAAAAGCACAGAAAACCTATCCAGCCTTATATTCATGATGCTATTTGTGGCATCAAAGAACACAAGAGGATCTGACAAATTTACTGTATCCTATGGGTTTCTAGATAGAGCTTATTAACCACAATCAGAAGCCGGCTGTTGGTGCCCTACTGATGCCAGAAAATGGATACATTGCATATATCTGCCTGAAGTTGCTAAATGTTCATGTTGCTAGACATCCAGCAAATCTTTACTAAATTGCAAGGCTGGAGATAGTGCTGTAGTTGGCTGAGGGATCTGTATCTTTTGAGAACTGGAGTTCCCGCTTACCAGAATTCCCTTGCTAGAATGGGACTGAGCCCACTTGGCAAATGGTTGCCCATGTAGTTCCAAATACCTCTTTGGCTTTGATAGACAAGATCAGCTGATACATTGTTAATTTCCTGTTTTAGTTTTCCTGGTTATTGCAAGGTTTCTCATAATAAATAACTAAATTGTAACTGCAAATTGAAGAAATGATAGAGGAGTAGTAACAGTGGGGTGGATTCTACTCCTATCCTCCTACTCTACTGAGCAAAGTCTGAAGCCCTTCTCCAGCCTCAGGTGCCTTTTTCCAATTTAAGTGGCCCTCTCTTGGAAGAAGAGCCACGTAAGTTGGAGGAAGCCTCCTGGGAGGGTGGTTGGATCCACCCCAATAATTTATTTCAAGTAGTTGAGTGTGGAGTAATTCTGTATAGGATTGCACTGTTCATCACAACTATTCATGGTCTTACAGCATATAAACTAATGACTGAGAAGAGTCCATGCCTGATATGAGATTTTTATTAAAACCATTTGGATCCCAATCAGTTCACTGGTGCTGCAATACAACTTAATCCTTCATTCCTGTCTATATGTGCTATGAGTAAAAGCAGTTAGTAATCTAGAATTAACATAAATTGATGTTTACTTAATTCAGATACTTTTTTACCAGCACCTTAAAGACCAACAAGATTTCCAGGGTTTAGTCAGAGACAGAGCTCCCTTCATCGGATCTGACAAAGGAAGCTTTGACTGTCAAAAGCTTATTGGCTAGAAATCTTGTCCATCTTTAAGATGCAACTGGATGTGAATCTTGCTCTTTTACCACAGACCAACATAACTACCCACCTGAAACGTTCATATATTGCATGAGTAACATCAGCATAACTTTAGAGACCAGTATAAACTTGACATTCATCTTTTGGATGTAATATTTTCAAACTTGACAATTGAAAAATTAGTTACGGAAGATATTATAGCAGTTTAAGCTAATAGTCTAGATTATTTTATACAGAAACACACACACTTTTATATTGAGCAGCTTCAAACATATTACTAGGTCATCTCAAAAGCATAGAAAGTTGGAAGGGTGCTGGGAACAAGTTTTAAACCCAGTTTAGGTTGTAGTAATGTTTTGTAACTAACTTGGCCTATGTGCTGTTCATTTACATGCTACTCCAGCACACTTTCACTGTAGCCCTGTTCACAGTTAGTGAATTATAATTCATGTGCAGTGCACACTTGATTTTTCTTTATACATGCATTTATTAATTCTCATGTTACATTTTGTGCATGAACTGATTAAAACTACACACTTATTTAAGTACTGGGCCCCAGTTTCATTTGTCAAGTGAACACACATTGGTGCTTTCTCACAAACAGATATACACACATGCAGGTTGTATGTGCAATTTCTGTAATATGTGAACAGAGCTACTCTATAGTTGTGATTGGGCTTAGCTATGAGTAAAAAGCCTCTGTTGAAGGCTTCCCCCAGTTGCTGTGTCATACTATATGAATGTCACAGTTCCCACAGAGAGATCCCCTTATTTCTACACAGACTTTTTGCTCCTTATGCTGATGGATATAATTAAGAGGCAGCAGGAAGGTTAACCTGGACCTTGAAAAGAGAATATTTTGAACTGTTTGTCCTTCCACCAGTTATATTAAAAGCCCAAAAGAACAAGTTCCCTAAGCCCAGGAGTGTGTGGATGTAACTACATAACGCATAGTTTCCCTGCATTAAAATGGATGCCTGGGATGATGGGGGAGGGAGGGGGAAACAGCCCTAGTGTCTATTACATTTCACTCTGTTGAGTTAAACAATTAAGCCATGCTTAGAGAACAGTACAATTAATTAGTATATTTCATTGCTCAGGTGTTTGTGTGCACTTCTGTAAATTATATACTTGCGAGTTTGGAAGAACAGCTTTTGCTAAAGAGGCTGGGCTTCAAATAACAGGCTTTCTTCTTTCTGGAACTAGAACCAACATTTTAAACTACCTTTTCTACATAGTGTGACCAAAAGGATTTTAAACTTAAAAAAAAATTGTTCACAATTGTTTCAGCCTTGGTTTTATTGTTGTCGTACATGTAATCTAAGTATGAAATGATTAAGGGGTGATCCCAGGTCAAATGGCTGACCATCACTTGAGCTTTAGAGCTTTTTTAGACAAAAGATATTGATAGAGGCAGAGGAAAAATTATTACTTTACGAGCAACAAAGCCTGTTGTGAGAAAAAATACAATGGGCTCTAGAAAGGGGAAGGTGGGCAGGAGGGCATTTCCTCCTCCATCACTGATCCCAGCTGGATGAAGGGGGGGGGGCGGCCAACATAGCCACTTCCTCTGCACCTTATCCAGGCTGAGTGAAGAGAGAGGCGGACATTGCTACCTGTTCTGCTCCTGATCCTGGCTAGGTGAATGGGGGGCGGGCATTGCCTCCTGCTCCGCACCTGATCCTGGCTCGGAGAAGTGGGGGTGGGCATTGCCACCTCCTCCGCTCCTGACCCTGGCTGAGTGATGAATGGACAAGCATTGCCTCCTCCTCTGCACCTGATTCCAGCTGGGTGAAGTGGGAAGGGTATTGCCACCTACTCTGCGCCTGATTCCAGCAGGTTGAATGGGGGGGCAGGTATTGCCTCCTGCTCTGCTCCAGTCTGCATGAGGGGGGGCATTGCCTCATGCTCCGCTCTTGATCCTGGTGAAGGAGGCGAGCATTGTCACTTGCTCCTCGCCTGATCCCGGCCAGGTGAAGAGGGTGGGCATTGCACCTGCTCCGCTTCTGATACCCGCTGGTTGAAGATGGGGTGGGTGGGCATTACCAGCTGCTCGGCACTTGTTCCCAGTTGGGTGATGGCAGGGTGTGGGCATTGCCACCTGCTCTGCTCCTGATCTCGGCTGAGTGAAGTGGAGAGTGGTCATTGCCACCTGCTTTGCTTCTGATCCCAGCTGAGTGAAGGTAGAGGGCGGGCATTGCTACCTGCTCCAATCCTGCTCCAAGCTGGGTGAAGGTGGAGGATAGGCATTGCCACCTTACTCCATTCCTGATCCTAGCTGGGTGAAGGAGTGAGCGGTAATTGTCACCTGCTTTGCGCCTGATCTGAGCTGGGTGAATATGAGGAGCAGGTATTTCCATCTGCTTTGCTCATGATCCCAGCTGAGTGAAGGTGGAGGATGGGTATTACCACTTGCTCCACTCCTGATCCCAGCTGGATGAAGGTGGAGGGCAGGTATTGCCAGGGCTGGCGCGCCCATTGAGGCCAGGTAGGTGGTGGCCTCAGGGCATGGGGTGTCGGAGGGGGCACCGGAGGAGGCGTGGGGGGTGGGAGCGCACGCCATGGAACTGCAGCCTCCTAGCCCTCCCAGCCCACGCCGCCGCCAGCACATGCCCCTGGCCGGGAGCAGCAGCCGTGGGCAGGCGTCCACGGCAATGCAGGGTAACCGAATGGGAGAGCTGGGAGGTCACCTGTGCACCGTCCCAGCCTCCCGCTGCAGTAATCGGGCCGGCGGAGTGCGTGTGCCCGTGACGACATCACACGTGACGTCATCACGCAGGCTGGTGTGCGCGCGCATGCGGGTGGGTGCCCGGCCCACTGGCTGGCTGCAGGCGCCAAAAACCCTGGCGCCGCTGCTGGGTATTGCCCCCTGCTCTGTGCCTGATCCCAGCTGGGTAATGGGTGGGCAGGAATTGCTACCTACACTCTTGATCTCAGTTGGATGAATGGGGCAGCCGGGTATTGCCACCTGCTCTGCTCCTGATCCCAGCTGGGTAAAGGCGGGAGGGAGGGTATTGCCACCTTCTCCACTCCTGATCTCAGCTGGGTGAAGGTAAGGGGAGAGCATTGCCCCCTCTCTCCTCCTGATCCCAGCTGGGTGAATATGGGGAGCAGGCATTGCCATCTTCTCTGCTCCTGACCCTAGCTGGGTGAAGGCAGAGGACGAGCACTGCCACCTGCTCTGCTCTTGATCCCAGCTGGGCGAAGGCCAAGGCGGCAGGCATTGCCACCTGCTCTGCACGTGATCCCGGCCTGGGCTTCCCGCTGTGGCACCCTCTCTGAAGATCTTGCTGCCTTGTCTGGGCTTCCCTCTACAGCAGCACCCTCTAGTGGCACACCAGGGTAGGAAGTGAGTTGTCTTGAATACGCTTAGCCTTTTATATAGTAGAAATAACAGCTCAGCATTCAAGTAATACTCCTGAAAAGTCTGCTAGATTAATTTTAAAGCAGTTTATATATTGAGGCTCTATGCAGGCAGTAAGTCATAACTGTTGGTTTTAATAAGTCTTCCTTAGGTATTATATTTGAATATATTTTATAAAGCAGATTATGTGCAAAAGTTCTTGGGGGGCTGTAGGCATTTCTAGGCTCTTGTGGATGCACCTTGGTGCATCCAAGAGGTAAGCAGTATAATGAAATCTTGATAGTCTTTGTCTGGGCTTCTGGATATCTCTCCAGATAGTAACATACGCAAAAGGTAAATGGCTTAGCAGTTCTTTGGTAGATACTTTGCTTTAGTTTTCAGTAACAGCTGAATGTCCAGCTGATGTCTGCTTTGTTCACTAAAACAGAACTTGATTTTTTAAATTAATGCTGTTCCTTAACTACTGTTAATGAAATATTTACGCTCTGAGCACTAGTTGCTGTGGGGACAACTGTGTGGGTGGGGCATAGGTAGCTATTGCTATCATGCCCTGCTTGTTGGCTTCTTGCAGGACTGGCTGCTGCAGAAAGCAGGATGGTAGATTAGATAGATGTTAATTCTGATCTAGAATGCTGTTCTTATTGGATAGAGGTGCCTTTACTGATGGTTTATAAAAAGGATCCCCATCCTTTTTGAGCCTGTGGGCACATTTGGAATTTTGGCACAAGATGGTGGATGCAACTTCAGAAGGGTTACTGCACGAGGTAGAGCCAGGTACAAAATGTCAGGGAGTAAGGTTCTGCTGAACTCTAATAATAACTCTTCAACATTTCAGGTAAAAGCTGTGTTTGCCTTTAAAATGAACATATTTCTTAAAAAACGTTTTCTTGCATACAAACATCACAAGGCAATGAAGATCCTTGTGCTGTGGTGGCAGCTGTTGCTGAAGCAACTTTTCAAAATTCTGCACAGCCAAACAGACTTTAATTGGTCCTGTGGATAAAAGCCCCGCCTAGCCCTGTCCACTTTCTAAAAACACTTGGTGGGCATCAGGAAAGATATTACGGGTGCCATGGTGTCCACTGGCACCATATTAAAGACCCCTGGTTTAAAGGGTAAAACCCTTCTATTCAAGGAGGGGAGAAAAACTTATTTAAAATGAACTCTGTCTTGGTTTGCTTTAGTTCTCTAAACTGAAACTAGCAGTGAGGTGTTAGGGAGGAGAGTGTATAGACAGAGCCATCTGATTATGTGGGGAGACTTTGCTGTTTTGTAGCCATACAGATTCCTCCCATCCAGATAATGTGTTGATTCTAATTTTTAAATCAGATAATACCTTTTTAAATTCATATCTCTCCAGAAGTCATGAGTACACATTTGGTGCTACAACAATTACAACAAATCACTTGCACAAAATGAAGTGTTTATACTACTTAGGAGAATAATCTAAAACCACTGGAGATGAAGTTATGCTTTTTTCACTGCAGAATTTATATCTACTGAGGGACAAGTGAATGATTTTGAAATTCTCTTACTTTGTATGTACGTATAGAAACTCTAACCACTTGAAAAGTAAGTGCTCATAACTTTCCAGATCAATGACCGATAGCGCAGTCTTTCTCTTGGATGAAAACTTTATTTTTATTTTACTTCTTTTATATTCTTCCTTTCTTCCTATTTTGGGCCCAGATTAATTTACAATGTTTTCCTCTTCTCCATTTTATCTGCACAAAAACCCCGTGAGCCGGACCGGCGCGCCCATTGAGGCCAGGTAGGCGGTGGCCTCAGGCGTGGGGTGCCGGAGGAGGTGCGGGGGCGGGAGCGCACGCCACAAAGCAGCAGCCTCCTATCCCTCCCGCCCTGTGCCGCCGCCAGCACAAGCCCCCGGCTGGGCGCAGCCGCCACGGGCAGGCATCTGCGGCGGCGCAGGCAACCGAGCAGGAGATCTCAGAGGCTGCCTGCTGCAGCGATCGGGCTGGCGGCGGCATGCGCGCTCCCGTGATGACGTCACACGTGACGTCATCACACAAGCTGGTGCACGCGCACAGGGGGGGCACCCAGCCAGCCGGCCGCGAGCACCACAAACACTTGTGCCGCCCCTGCCCGTGAGGCAAGTTAGGCTGAGTGTGTGTGACTGGCCCAAAGTCACCAAGTGAGCTTCTGTAGCAGAGTGGGAATTGAAAATAGTAAATTGTTAAGTCAAAAATCAGCTGCTGCTGTTGTACTGATATGGTACTGATAAGTTGGGAAAAAATAGTATTTTTAATCAACAATTAATGTTTATTCATTTGTTATTTATAGCACCTTTCTCACTGAAACTCAAGGCAGATTACACAGTGTGAGTCAGTATAATCAGTTTCAAAGATATTTCAATAAGCAATGTAATAGGGTATATAAATGCGAATTAGCAACGCTTTAAAACTAGCAGGAATCTAATACAGAATTGAAGAAATGCTAAACAGAGCATAAGCAGTTCTAAGACTGACATATCAAAAAATATATAAACTATCCAGTAGGATCATACTTAAAGCAATAGACAGTACATGGTAGTAAAGTCTGTAGTCCCGATCCCTTTACTTATGCATTTCTTTGAGACCACTTCCTTAAATCACAGCCCTCCTATTTGAGTAAAAAGCCCTTAATAATAATTCCACAAACAATGGCCATTTTCACACTGTCTATAAACCATGCGAGTGTCATGGAAGGCTGCCTACAAAATGCCGTAAATCGCTGTTTGTGGCGTTTTGTAAACAGATGGCGTCCAAAATCGCACAAGAAAGCCGGCAGCCTTCCATGAGTCTTGTGCGATTTATAGACAGTGTGAAAATGGCCCATGAAAATTGAATAATAATTCAGTTTTCATTGTTTGTGGAAAGCCAGTTCAGTGGGAGCTTTCATGACTTCTTCAGGTAGGCCGTTCCATTTGGGGTGGGGTGGGGAGGTGCACCAGAGAGAATGTATGTATATGGGCAGCTATTGATTTTTCCTATCTGCAAGTTGGCATATGGAGAAGGCCCTGTTCAGATGAGCAAAGCTACTGTGGTGGAACATAGGGAGAGAGGTGGTCCCGTAGATATGCTGGACCAAGGTCATGAAGAGCTTTGCATGTGATAGTCAATATCTTGAATTGAGCCAAGTAGCTGATAGGCAGCCTGTGGAGTGACTGCAAAATGGGAGTAATATTCATGCTCCTCCTAGCTCCTGTTAATAAATGAGCTGCAGCATTCTGCACCAACTGAAGTTTCTGAGTTAACTTAGAGGGGAGAGGTAAGTACAGTGCATTACAGTAGTCAAGTCTGGATGTTGCCATGGCATGGATCCAAGTGACTAGATCGGCTATGTCAGGGTACGGGGCTGTCTTCCAGGCTAGATTGAGGTTGAAAAAAGCGTATTTTGCGGCTGCCTTAACTTGCTTTTCCAGTAGTAGCACTGTATCCAATATAACCACTAGGCTTTTAACTGAATTGGCAAGGGTCAGATAAACTCCATCAAATGTGTGACGTACTGTGTCCTTCAAGATCTTTGCCTTCCCAACAAGCATCACTTCTGTCTTGTCTGGGTTCAGTTTCAGTTTGCTTTAAGACATTTGACCACAGCTTTTAGGAAGCAATCCAAGATCTCTACTGCATCCTGCCGTGATTTGGATAGTGAGATATATAGCTGGGTGTTATCTGCATATTGATGGCATCCAATTCCATAGCTATGAATGAGTTCTCCTAAAGGCTTTGCATAGAAATGGAATAACATAGGGAATAAAATTGCTCCCGGTGTATTCAGAGCAAACAATAATACAGTGGCTATTTGTGTTGCTGTGGAGTTTTTTAGAAATACTTTTCTATGTTACTTATTCAAACAAAACTTTGAAAAAATTGAGTAACTTTATCATGGAATCAAAGTATAAAAACCAGTTTGAGAGGGATAGCTACAGCCTGAGAAAGTCATATGACACCTTAAAGACAAGAGATCCTGAGACTCACTTCTGCTATGTGAGGACTCCTTAACTTTGAAGCAGAAGTCCTTGGGTACAGCGAGAGTGGTGCAAGATTGAACTTTAACAGATTTATTGAGACCACCGCCCTGAGTCCTTCGGGAGATGGGCGGTATAAAAATTCAATTAAAGTAAAGTAAAGACAGTAATTCTAATGCACAAGAGCCTGTGTTCTCTGATGCTATAGCTTGATTTACAGTATTCCCCAATACATTTGTTATACTTTTAAGATGCCACAATACTTTGATATAATGTAAAAACATCATGAATTGAGGAAGTGGTGGCAGTGATGTCTAATGGTGATAGTAATCTTTGTTGAAATACATGCATGTTTAGAATCTTGCTGGTATTGGGGTTCTTGAAGCTGAGACTTGAGATCAGTATCTCATTAGCCACAACTAACAGCTTTTTAAAAAGTGCAGATTAGCAAGTTGCATTGTGGGATTTCTAGTTCAATTCTGCTTTGCTTTATGCTGATTTTCTTCTTGATTTTTATTATTGTCCTGACATAGGCATATGAACCCTCATGATACAGTAGCCATTGTTTCTTTTATACATTTTATGTATTTTCAAATAGTTATTTCCAATCATTAAAGAAATAAAATCTTTAAAATATTCAGAAATCGTTCTCTCCAGCAGTATAAACAAAGTTAAACTGGTGTCATTGAATGTTCAGATGTTCGTTTTCATTTATCCTTCCCTCTCGTCTCCCTTGTCACTCCCTCTCCTTGTTGTCTCCCTTTTGTTGAAACTAGATTATAAACTCTCTGGGGCAGAGATGTGACTCTGTTGCTCTTTTTGTAAAACAGCAAGTAAATTGATGGTGTTGCATACTGCCATTTGACCTTTTTATACCAGTATCAAATATTTTCCTCACTATCCCCCTAATCTTGTATCCATGAACATGGTAAGAATCAGTCATAGCTATTGAGGAAAGACCTAATCTTCAAAATGCATGAAGGTCACATTGCCAGTGCTAGCAGTAATCACAGGGAGAACATTGAGTTGAGTTCTAAATGTATAGAGCAGGTATTCTTTGCTTTCCTTGGAGACCAAGTTGGAAAATTAATACTTTAAGTTGAGCCAGTTCCTGAATCTTTTTTTCTAATTTGCAGTGTCTGTATTTATATATTGTGCATGCAATCCTTAGGCCTGGAACATATACAAATCTAGCTTCTGGACTAACCCTGTCAGTTTAGCATGAATTCTCTGTATTGTCATTATATCTAAAATACTTGTTTGTTTTTAAGTAAAGGGGATTCCTTCCGTACGTTGGTAACTATTATCCCATAGAAGGAAGATTGAGAAGATACGTTTGAGGTCCATTGAGTTTCTAGGTAGTCTTGCATTTGTAAAAGCATATGTTTCAAATTAGCAAATCTAAGGAGGAGGGGTCATGGCTAACTAACAGAAACCCTGCTTTGTATGCAGAGGGCTGCTGGTGAACAAGTGTTGTGAAAGAGCTTTGTTTGCCTGATACCTGAGGATGCCATTGCCAGTTGGAGAAGACTGTACTGAGCTAGATGTTACAGTTGTCTTTCTCTGTATAACACGAATTCATACATTCATTTGGGATGACTTGATTGATGAGTTTTTTGAAACATTGTGTCTTGGTGATACCAGGAGGCTGTTTAGAATATTCCTGTGTCAATGAAAGCTTGCATTTTTCTGTTTTTAAACGGCAGAAAGTAGAATGGTCTATACTCTCTTGTTTAGGCTCAAATATTTTATGAAATTTCAGTCATCCTTTCCCACTTACCTGAATGCTGCTTTCTGTCATGTCAGAGAATGAAGTTTTTGCTGCTGCAACAAAAGTATCTAGAATATCTGGAGGATGGTAAGGTTCTGGAGGCACTTCAAGTTCTACGTTGTGAATTGACACCGCTGAAATACAACACAGAGCGTATTCATATCCTCAGTGGGTAAGTGCTTTGGTTAGGGATCAGCACTTGCATTTTCTAAGGATTTTAACAGTTTTGTATAGTCTGGCTTCTAAAAAGTGAAAATGCTTCTTGAAGATGTTTATTTCAGTTGAGCGGTGCTTCTACTGTTGAAGTTAGGAAAACTATTGTGGAATCAAGAGAAGAATATTCCCTGCTTGCTTCTGTCAGAGAAGCATAATAATTTTAAATTTAAATCTGTGATTTTAATTGAAATATTTTATTTAATGAGATTTTAATATGCCCTTAAACAGGGCTGGCACCTCCATTGAGGCAACCCCGGCGATCGCCTCCAGCGCTGAGGTGCCGGGGGGTGCGCACTGCAGAGCTGGCCACAGCAGCGTGCAGGCGGCTGACTGGGAGGGATGGGAAGCTGCCCGCGTGCCACCCCAGCCACCTGCCATGCCTGGCCTGCAGCTACTGCAGCCTCCTAGCTCTCCTGCGCTGCTGCTGCCGCCAACACACACCCCCTGGCCGGGAGCAGCAGCTGTGAGCCAGGCGCGGCAGGCGTCTGGGGCGGCGCGTGGAGCAATGGAGCGGGAGGGCTGGGAGGACGCACGCGCGCATCCCCAGCCACCCGCCATGCATGGCTGGGCCGGCAGCCTCTCAGCCCTCCCACAGTCCGGGTGCGTGCGCATAGTCCTGCCTCCCCCCCCCCCGGCCTCAGGTGCCAGAAACTCTGGCGCTGGCTCTGCCCTTAAATCTTCATTGTTTCTTGATTCATCACCAGTTGTATAGTAGAGGATCATCTTAACTAGAACGTAGACATTGTAAGGTCTTGAAAGATCAAAGCATTTTAATTTTATCTATTTGTTTAAAACTTTTACCTGCTTTGCTACTTAAAATGTCTTCAGAGCAACAAATTAGCACTAAATAAATATATAAACAATCAAAACAATGTGCCAAAGCATAAAAACATGAAAATTAAACAGACATTTTAAGTAATATTGAAACTAATCAGTCCTCAAATGATTAAGAAAATAAAAATTTGATTCTCCTCTCTTGGAGGAGGAAATACCACAGGTAGGCCACTCGTACAAAAAAAAAATCCTAGTTACTATTTGTCCAACCGTGGAAGGAGCACCTGGAGCAGGAACATGGAAGATGATCTCAAAGAGAAGATAGGTGTATAATGGAGCAAGCTGTTATTCCAATATTAATTGACAAAACTGGAGGTTTAGACCTTAATGTTTAAAACTTGGAGTCCTATGTTAATAGCTTCTCTATGGTTCCTTCATTGTGTTAGCGAGGACACTGGAATCTGACTCTTCAAACTCGGGGAAAATCTATAGGTCTGAAACATTTCCAGCGTGTATTTTTTTCTGCCATGCAGATATCTGATGTGCAGTCATGCAGAAGACCTGCGGGCAAAAGCAGAATGGGAAGGAAAAGGAACAACCTCCAGATCTAAACTTTTGGACAAACTCCAGAGTAAGAAAACCTTTATGTTCCATTGCCTGCCTAAATCTTGAGTAAATCCCACTCTGAGGAGACTAATTGCCGATAGCATATTTTCTGTAAAAATATAATTCTAGATAATGGTGACTAGGAGTACCTCATAAAGACAAAATAGGATTAACTATCTTTTGTTAGCTGTTTTTGCTTCCGTATAACTTACTCCCTAATCATATATACTGGGTTAGATCCAAGGGGAGGGGCTGTACATCTGGTAGTTCTGCTTTGCACACAGAAGGTCCCTGGTTCCATCACCATCATTTCCATGTAATAGATTAGGTAGCAGATGATGTGAAAGACCAGTATAAAGTCTTGCTTCTCTTGATCAGCAACATTTGAAAAACAGCATCACTGGGAGTGAGGGATATGTATGGCCAGTTTCTCCATGCTGTTACATCCTGCTGATGACCAGGAGATCATGTGAGGTGGGGGGCATGTGTTCAGTGAATATGTGAAGTTATCATCTGTACCGGGCTAGTATAGGACGGCTTCATGTGTTCATATATCTTGTGTGAGTCCAGTCCTCCAACAAGAGACTCCTTGTGTCAGAGAAACACACCAGCAGGATGCTAGTGGCATTGTCCTGACTGGTGGCTTGGAATCTCTTGGGGCACAGTTAGTGGCAAGTGGAAATTTCCACAGTAATAAGCTGGCATAAAACAATCATGTGCTTCTCTTAGTAAAAATGGAGAATGAGTTCAGAATAGTGTAAAGCCATCTTAATTATCTAAGCTTATAGGTAATGTTGGCATAAATTAGAGTTGGTATAGTCCATTGAGGGGATAGGTGTTGAAAAACCTTGATGTCCCAAGTAAAGTGTTAAATTATTGACTTGAACAATTACTAATTGCACTGAAATTACTTTCTTATTGAAGCTTATTTACCACCATCAGTGATGCTCCCCCCAAGGCGTCTGCAGAATCTGCTGCGTCAAGCTGTGGAGCTACAACGAGACCGGTGCCTCTATCACAATACCAAACTAGATAACAATCTAGAGTCTGTATCGCTGCTCATAGACCATGTTTGCAGTAGGTAAGAGAGCCACTTTGTTTGTAAGGACAGCAACAGTGCCTTCTAGTGCAACAATGTTTCTTTTAAAAATTTACTCCTTTGTGGAAGAGTCATGTATTTCCAGTTTGAATAACTGGCAGTTGGGGGAAAATTAGGTTTTCTTGCTAGCTGACACAGGAATATTACATTTATTATTTTAGAATATGTTAGGAAAATGTAATAGATGAGAGTCTCTGTGTTGCATCTCTGTGCAGAGTCCAGACTGAATTCTAGATAATAATAACATAATAACATTTGATTTATATACCGCCCTTCAGGACAACTTAATGCCCACAGAGCGATTTACAAAGTATGTTATTAATGCTGGAAGAGTCATAACCCTTGCTCATCTAGCAATCGCTTGTGCTGAATTAACTTAGCAAATAAGGTAGCATTAAATATTGTAAATGGGGAAGCTACTTCCTGTAACAACAGAGGCACTTTCAATGACTTTTAAGCCAGCATTCCACTTAAAAACAAGTGCTTTGGGATATATGTTGCACATAGTATCTTTGTGCTGCTAGCATAGTAAACAAACTGCATCACATTGAAATGTTCAGTTGCTCAAAATCTTTTTCAGCACAATGAGTTACATTTGAAAACCTGGCCTTAACTAAGGTATTCTTTCTTAAGAGTGTTTTCCCACTAACAGCACCCCCAGTGTGCACATTCAGGAATTGGGGGTGGCTACTGCCAGGCTTCTTGTTAGCAGTGTTGACGTGAAGTCAGAATGGGGCCCTCATTGGGGCTGTTCATACAGCCACTGGGAAAAGGCTGCTGCAATTTCACTTGAACATCCCTGTTGTATAAGCACTGATTATCGCAGACACAATCCAGAAGCACTCTTACAAAGAGGTCCCAGGTCTGGAGATGATCCTAGAAATGCCTTGGGCAAATTCTGGGGCTACCATTATGGATATGTCTTAGTACTTGTAACTTCCATACTGTGGGCCTAAAAGTGATGGCTTGCTATGGCAGATGCATTGAGCTTATATTGATATAGGCATGGTTTAGATGTCACAACAGTCATGATTTGCTGGTACATGAACAAGTTTTTTAGGAGCTTCAGGCTTGTTTGCGCAAACCCTACACACACACCCTTTATTGTGTCCAGTAAGATAAATTAGTTCTGTCCCATTCATATCAATAAACTGTAGCTGGCAACCAATAATCACACCTGTGGAATCTTGATTTACCAGAGAAGTGCTAGCCATAGTTTCCCAGTTTAGATGTAACAGCTTCTGCTTTTGTGGCAAAACATAATTATATTACTGTACATGAGGGTAGAGAGAGCAAGGTTTGCATGAGACAGCGTGAAGCATCTTCAAGTCTTGTTCACATAGCAGCAAACCATTTTTTCTGTTATGTCATACTTTAATTTTACTCCAAAATGAACAAAAAACCTGTGATAAATTCCAGAAACTTTCTGGGAAACTGATTTATATGTTATATAGTCACCTAAAAATTGTTTCTGACGCCTTAGAAGTTGAAATATTGCTTGTCCCATTAATCCCTTTCATGCTGAAACACACATCCATGACTTTCCTCATCTGTCTTCATCAGTTGTTTACCTCAGATGTTTTTAGCCTCTGAGGATCTTAATAACAATAACAATAATAATAACATTCGATTTATATACCACCCTTCAGGGCAATTTAACACCCACTCAGAGAAGTTTAGAAATTATATTATCCCCACAAAAAACACCCTGTGAGGTGGGTGGGGCTGAGAGAGCTCCGGGAATCTGTGACTGACCCAAAGTCACTCAGCTGGCTTCAAGTGGAGGAGTGAGGAATCAAACCCGGTTCTCCAGGTTAGAGTCCTGGCACTCTTAATCACTACACCAAACTGGCTCTCATAAATGACTCGGGAAATACCAGTCTTGGGTGTGGGGGGATGGGGTCTTTTTTAGTAAGGGAATTTATTTAGAACTTTTATTTGTTCATGACCTGTTCTGTCCTCCAACTGAGAATGAACCACATCGGTCTTGTTCCATATAAATATTTGGTGCTGTTCATCCAGACTTGTAAGATTGGTATGAACTAGTTTGGATGTTTTTCCAGTTGCAGAGACTGCCTTTGTTGATTTTGATTAGAATCATAGGGTGGGAAGGTACTTCAAGGGTCATCTAGTCCAACCCCTTGGACAAATTCACAACTTCCTCCCTGCCTCCACACACACACCCAGTGACCCTTGTTTCATGCCCAGAAGATGGCAAAACACCGTCAGGTTCCGTAGCCAAAGTGGCCTGGTGGAAATTGCTACCTGACCCCAAGGTGGCAATCAGACTTACCCTGGGCATGTTAGAAGGGGCCATGAGAACTAAGAACTTATGTAACCCTTCCTGCCTGCCCCCTCATGATCTGCCTAGGTTCACAGAATCAGCATTGCTGTTAGATGGCGACTTCCGGTTTGGGATTCATGGAGGTCTAACGCAGCTCCATTCGCGGAGCTGACCGGACTGCCGTTTTAACCGGCCGGAGGGGTGAAAATAGCCCGCGGCCGACTGCTCTCAGGCGGGGAGCAGGCAAAGAACGCTCAAGACCCTAGGGTGAGCTAGATCTCGGACGAGGGGGGGCTCTACCCAACGAGTCTCCCACCGATCCTTGAGGTCCCACCTTGCGACGGGTCGGCTATAATCTCTGCGGCAGTCTTGGGGCCAATTCGGCTGGCATAAGACCTACATACCCAAGCTTCGATTGGGGAAGGAAGCTGAGAGGAGAATTTAAGATCGAAACAGCGATTACAACCCGAGAAAAGTGAAGAGAAGGTAAAGATCGCTATCTTTTGAAACGGGACAGATTGACAAAAACAGAGAGGAAAGAAAGTAGATTTTTAAACTGCAACAGACTAGTGAAAAGGAGGTGAAGACTCGGCAGAAGTTGTATTTTAAAAGAGACTAAGTTTAAAGAAGTTATTACAGAAATCGGACTATTGTTTTGAATACCTGTGGTTTTGGAGCTGTGGGAAAAAGACACCATCGCGAGACCTGCTGTGGGAAGACGGGAGACAGGAAGTGCGTAACAACAATAGAGTGGCTGGAGAGAAGCGGCCCTTGCCGAAGGACAGGAAGTAGGGAATCGCCATTTTTGAAAGGGGAAGGGTCGCGGCTTCAGCGGAAGAGGAAGTAGGCCATCTTGGATTACAACAACATAGAGAAACCATAGAGAAAAGACGCCCGACATTTTGGACACTTTAAAATTTAATTTTGGCAAAGATTGGACATTTGAAAAAAGAAAAACGTTTAATTATACGCCACGGAGTTAAGGAAGAGAGCAGATTCGTGGGAGCGAGCTAAAGCAAGCCCCACGATGTCGAAAAAAGAGTGGCAATCGGCAATAGAAAATCTGGATAAAAATCTGGATAAAAAACTTGCAGACATGATTAAAGAACTTAAGGACACGAAACTGGAGCTTATTAAAGAGGTCAAAGAGGTTACACAGACAGTAAAGTCGGAGCTGTCAGAAGTGAAAAAAGGCATGGAAACGATGAGTAGTGAATTACAAGGAACGCAGCAAAGAGTTAAAACAGTAGAAGACGCGATGGAGAACTTAATAGACACGCAACAAACAGAGATGAGATTGGTGAAGGGGAGGATGTCAGTTGCAGAAACTAAACATATGGAGAAGCAGCTTCGTTTTCGTGGTCTGCCAGAAGTGGAAGGGAAGTCAGCGCAAGAACAGATGACTGAGGTGTTGGCTGAATACCTGGGGAAGGAGGAGGAGGAAGTTGTGGCTATCCTAGATGTGGCGTACCGTGTGAACTCGAGAATTGCAACCCAGAGGAAATTACCAAGGGATGTGATTGTGCAGTTTACAACTAGAAACATGAAAGAGAGGATTGTGACAAAACAGTTTCAAGATCCATTGGAGATTGATGGCAAGACGATTATTATAATGAAGGAATTGCCCAGATCAGTGTTATTGGACCGGAAAAAATATAAAGTGCTAATTCAGACTTTGAAGGACATGAATATCAGGTACAGATGGGAGTTACCGGAAGGAGTGTCCTTTGAGTTTGGAGGGGCAAAAAAACGCATTAGATCTGAGCGAGAGATGGAGCGATTTATTAAGGACAATGAAAAAGACTTACCAACAAAACTATGAATATGGAGTGTAAAGTATTATCTTGGAATGTAAATGGACTAAACTCACCGAATAAGAGGAAAAATATTTTTCATTGGCTACTAAAACAAAAATGTGATATTGTTTGTTTGCAAGAGACCCATATTAGAAAACAGGATGTAAAATATTTAAAATCTGGAAAATTGGGCAAAGAATTTGTAGCGGCCTCCAACAAGAAAAAAAGAGGAGTGGTGTTGTACATAAAAGAGGAGCTGCAGCCAAAATTTGTTATGAGAGATGTGGAAGCTAGATTTGTAGCAGTGGAATGCAATTGGAATTTAAAGAGAGTGTTGGTAGTCGGACTTTATGCACCTAACGGTGCAAAGGAAAGCTTCTTTGAGGATCTAAGGAAGCACTTAGATGATCTTGTATATGACCAGATAATTCTTGCTGGAGACTTCAATGGAGTGACAGACTTGGAACTAGACAAAAAGACTACAACAGCACAAAAGAAAAGAGGACTATTGCCAAAGCTTTTTTTTTAGTTGATTCAACAAGAGACTCTCGAAGATGTATGGAGGAGAGAATATCCTAAAACTAGACAGTTTACTTTTTATTCTGCAAGGCATTTTACACTATCAAGAATCGATATGATCTGGGCCTCAAAAGACTTAGCGTTATGGACTAAGGAGGTAGAAATAATGCCGATGGTAGGCTCAGATCACAACCCAATTATGTGGAAATTTGGAAAAAGGGGAAAAAGGAAAGCCTGGAGAATAAATGAGGACTTGTTACAGGAAAGAGAGAATATGGAAATACTGAGAAGAGAGACAAAGTTTTTTATACAGTACAACGTGAATAAAGAAGTACCAACCAACAAAGTTTGGGATGCGTACAAGGCGGTTGTAAGGGGCATACTAATGGACTTAAATGGCAGAGCAAGAAAAAAGAAAGAGGAGAAAAGACAAGAGATTGAGGAGAAAATAAAAGCCAAAGAAACACAGTTAAAAAAGAGACCAGGGAAAAAGAAAATATACCAGGAAATTAAAATTCTTCAAGAACAGCTAACAGCAATGAGTAATAAAGAATTGGAGTGGAACCTTAAAAGACTGAATCAAAAAGCGTTTGAGGGTGCTAATAAACCTGGGAAATATTTGGCATGGCAATTGAAGAAGAAAAGGGAAAAGAAAATAATAAATAAAATCTGTGAAGAAAACAAAACGTACTTGGAGCAGACTACCATTAGTAGAGCCTTTTATAAATTCTATGCTAAGCTGTATAATAAAAAAGAAGTAAACAAAGAATCAATAGCATCATATCTGGAGAAAACCAAACTTCCAGAAATCTCGGAAGCTTGGAGAAATAAGTTGAACAGTGAAGTAACTGATGAGGAAATAAGCAAGGCAATACAATCCGCAAATCTAGGAAAGGCGCCAGGGCCAGATGGACTTACGGCTAAATTTTATAAGACAATGGCCAATGAACTGGCACCATTCCTAAAAGAGGTGATGAATGGAGTTTTTAGGGATCAAAGGATTCCAGATACTTGGAGTGAAGCGAATATATCATTGATCCCAAAAGAGGGCCAAGACCTGACCAACGTGAAAAATTACAGACCTATATCACTGCTTAACAATGACTACAAAATTTTTGCGAAGATATTGGCGGAGAGATTGAAGGGGTGGCTCTCGGAAGTCATAGAGGAGGAACAAGCAGGCTTTTTGCCAGACAGACAAATAAGAGACAATTTAAGGACAGTGATCAATGCTATTGAATATTATGACAAGCGTTGTGACAAAGAGGTTGGTTTCTTCTTTGTAGACGCTGAAAAAGCGTTTGACAATTTAAACTGGGACTTTATGTTTGCCACTATGGAAAAGCTACAACTGGGAGAAAGATTTGTCAGAGCAATTAAGGAAATTTATAGAGACCAGACTGCAGCAATTGTAGTGAATGATGAATTGACCAAGAAATTGACGATTAGTAAAGGAACAAGACAAGGTTGCCCGTTATCTCCATTGTTGTTCATTTTAGTATTGGAGATTCTGATGATACAAATACGACAAGATGAGGAAATACGAGGAATAAAAATAAAGGACTATTCATATAAGGTCAGAGCATTTGCAGATGACATAATGTTAATTGTAGAAGACCCACTGGAGAACATGCCAAAAGTGATAGATAAGATCAAGGAGTTTGGTGATTTGGCAGGTTTCTTCATTAACAAAAAGAAGTCAAAGATATTATGCAAAAACATGATTAAGCAGAAACAACAACTGTTAATGGAAACAACGGATTGTGAAGTAACTAGTAAGGTGAAATACTTGGGAGTTGAGCTGACTGCAAAAAATATAGATTTGTTCAAGAATAATTATGAAAAACTATGGACTCAGATAGAGAGAGACTTGATTAAATGGAATAGATTGAACTTGTCATGGTTGGGCAGGATTGCAGCAGTTAAGATGAATGTGTTACCAAGAGTAATGTTTTTGCTACAGACAATACCAATCATCAGAGACTCTAAACAATTTGAAAAATGGCAGAGGAAAATATCAGATTTTGTTTGGGCAGGCAAGAAGCCTCGAGTGAAAGTAAAAGTTTTACAAGATGCAAAGGAAAGAGGCGGAATGCAACTGCCTAACCTGAGACTTTATCATGATGCAATCTGCCTAGTTTGGTTAAAAGAGTGGATGACATTAAAGAATAAGAAACTATTAGCCCTAGAGGGATATAAAAAATTTTTTTGGATGGCACGCATACCTATGGCATGACAAAGTAAAGGTCAACTCGATGTTCCTGCATCACTTTGTAAGGAGAAGTTTATATACAATCTGGAAGAAGTATAGAATTTACCTACAAGAAGGAACCCCCTTGTGGGTGGTTCCATACGAGGTGATAGATCCGAGAGCTGCCGATAATGAACAACAATGTTTAACGTACAAAGAAATAACTAAAACTGAAGTATCTAAACTTAGAATAAAGACGCAAGAGGAACTATCACCTAACTATGATTGGTTCCAGTATAGACAGATTAGAGACTTATACAATTCGGACTCTGCAAAGGGGGGCATACGAACAGAGAACTCGGAACTAGAGCAGACCCTTCTTAAAGAAGACAAGAAAAGAATATCCAAGGTATACCAAGTACTGTTGAAATGGTATACTGAGGATGAGATAGTTAAAACACAGATGGTGAAATGGGCTATAAATTTCAATAAAGAAATAACAATGGAGGCATGGGAATACTTGTGGAAAACTACAATGAAGACAACGACATGTACTAATATCAAAGAGAACATTTACAAAATGATTTATCGTTGGTACATGACCCCAAAGAAGATTGCGCTAGGGAATTCGAACACTTCTAATAAGTGCTGGAAATGTAAGAAACATGAGGGCTCCCTCTATCATATGTGGTGGTCGTGTGAGGTAGCTAGGCAGTACTGGGGGGAAATAATAAGAGAAATGAGTGAAATTTTACAGTTTCAAATAAATAAGAACCCAGAACTCCTGCTGCTAAACTTGGGAATGGAGGGAATTCCAGCCCATCATAGGACGTTGATATTTTATATGACTGCAGCAGCTAGACTTTTGTATGCGCAGAAATGGAAAGTACAAGAAGTGCCAACTATTGAAGATTGGATCTACAAATTGCTGTATATGGCTGAAATGGACAAGATGACAAGAAAACTGAGAGATCTGGACTCAGGGCAGTTTAACACAGACTGGGAGAAGCTGAAACAATATCTGGAGAAGAAATGGGAGGTGGGAGGAAAACTGTGGCAGTTTGAGAACTACTGAAGTATAATAAAAGTATAAAAGAGAGGGGTGACTTTACCGGGGGAGGAAGAGAAATGTGAATTTATAAGCAGTTAGATTAATAGATTGATATATATATAGACATGTATAGGTTAACTGATAGAACATTGATAGAGAATAATTAATGATAAGGTTTAAATATGAGGATTGAGTAACTAACAATATTCTCTTTCTTTGATAAGATTTATATGCACCAAACTGAATGTACAGAAGAGTCAAATCGATTGATTATGTGATGAGCTATATAGAATCACCATAAAAAGATGAAATGAGTAATATATAGAGAACAAATCAAATTGTTTGATTTGTTTGACTAAAATGTGGGAAATTTTTATGGTTTATGATATATAGGTCTATGATATATAGAAATATTCAAAACTGGAAAATGGGATAAATTGTTTATCCAAAGACGTACAGTTTGGGTGTATAATAAGAAAAGTAGTTAAAGATGTACTGCTTAATATAATGGAGAATGTATATCTGTTTTAGACAGAGGAATTTAATAGAAGAAGAAAGGGAAAAGGGACAAAGGGTGGGAAAGCTGTTGGAAGTCAATAAAAGGGGGGGAAAGGGAGGGGGTTAGAAATGAAAAATTTGGGGAAAATTGAATGTAATGTAAAAATAATAATATTCTAACCCAATAAAAATTTTTCTAAAAAAAAAAAAAAAAAAAGCATTGCTGTTAGATGGCCATCTAACCTCTGCTTAAAAACCTCCGAAGAAGGAGAGCCCACCACCTCCCAAGGAAGCTTGTTCCACTGAGGGACCGCTCTAACCGTCATGAAGTTCTTCCTAATGTTTAGCTGTAAAATCTTTTGATTTAATTTCAAACCATTGGTTCTGGTTCAACCTTCTGAGGCAGTGGAAAACAACTCCGCACCATCCTCTATATGGCAGCCCTTCAGATACTTGAAGATAGTTATATCACCTCTCAGTTGTCTCCTCTCCAGGCTATATATACGGAGCTCCATCAGACTTTCTTCATAGGACACCTCACCATCTTTGTTGCCCTCCTCTGGACGCATTCCAGCTTGTCTATATCCTTCTTAAATTGTGATGCTGAAAACTGAACACAGTACTGTATGTAAGGTCTAACCAGAGCAGAGTAGAGAAATGATAACACGGCCCTAGATCTGGACACTATGCTTCTGTTGATACAGCCCAAAATCACATTTGCCTTTTTAGTTACCATATCACACTGCTGATTCATATTCAGTGTATGGTCTACTAAGACCCCTAGATCCTTTTCACACATACTACTACCAAGACGAGTCTCCCCCATCCTTTAATTATTCATTTGATTTTTCCTTCCTAAATGCAGAACTTTGCATTTATCTCTGCTGAAATTCATTTCACTTGTTTTAGCCCTGTTTTCTAGCCAGTCAAGATCATCCTTTATCCTGACTCTGTCTTCGACCATATTGCTACACTTCCCAATTTAGTATCATCTGCAGATTTATTAAGCATTTCCTCCATTTCTTCATCCAAATCATTTATAAAAATTTTGAACACAACAGGTCCCAGGATGGGTCCCTGAAGAACTCCACTTCTTACTCTTCTCCAAGAGATGAAGAACCATTAACAAACACTCTTTGGGTGTGATCTGTCAACCAGTTACAGATCCATCTAACAGTAATAGGATTCAAACCATGTTTTACCAACTTGTCGACAAGGATATTATATGGAACCTTACGAAAAGCCTTACTGAAATCGAGATAAGCTGTGTCTACAGCATTCCCCTGATCCAGCAAGGTAGTAACTGTCTCAAAAAAAGGTTAGTCTGACATGACTTGTTCTTGAGAAACCCATGCTGGCTCTTAGTAATCACAGCCATCCTTTCTAAATGCTCAAGGACTGACTGATAATTTGTTCTAAAACTTTTCCAGGTATAGACGTCAAGCTGACGGGTTGGTAGTTACCCGGATCCTCCTTTTTCCCATTCTTGAAGATGGGAACAACATTTGCCCACCTCCAATCTTCTGTCACCTCACCTGTTCTCCAAGAATTCTCAAAAATGATGGACAGAGGCTCAGAAATTATGTCTGCAAGTTCTTTTAGTACCCTTGGATGCAATTCATCTGGCCCTGAGGACTTAGTTTCATTTAAAGAAACTAGGTGTTGAAAACGTCGTGATGCGACGTCCCCCCATGGGTCAGTAATGACTTGGTACTTCCACAGGGGACCACCTTTTTTCTTTATGTACTACCCCTATGCCGATCCTAGGCTGTAACTCCCTTTCCTCATCATGTGTTCTGTTATTGCCATGTTGAACACCATTTCCCTCACAGGAGAAGACTGAGGAAAAGTAGGAATCGAGCAGTTCTGCCCTCTTTTCATTGCCTGTTACAATTTCACTTACCTGTCCCTGCAATGGGCCTGCCATGCTCTTTTTCTTACTTTGAACATAAAGCAAAGAACCTTTTTTGTTGTTTTTAGCATCTCTTGCTAACCTAAGCTCATACTGAGCTTTAGCTTTTATAACACTCTCTCTACAAACATTGATTATTTGTTTATATTCATCCTTGGTTTTCTAAGGCCCTTCTTCCATTTCCTAAATGAGTCTTTTATTTCTCATTTCATTAGAAAGCTGTTTATTGAACGACCTTGACTTCTTTAGACTCTTCCATTTTTCTTTCTCATGGGAATTGTTTATAATTGTGCCTTCAGTATTTTGCCTTTAAGAAACTCCCATTCCTCTTGAGCGCCTTTCTCCTTAGGTATTTCTGACCATGGGATTCTACCCAGCATAACCTTCAATTTGTTAAAATTTGCTTTCCTGAAGTCCAACCTATATGTCTAACTATGTACAGCTTTTCCCTTCCCCAAGACTGTAAATTCCAAAATTACATGGTCACTGCTACCCAGGGTGCCCACTACTTTTACCTCGTCAACCAGTTCTTCCCTGTTGGTAAGAATCAAATCCAAGATAGCAGAACCCCTTGTTTACCTCTCCACTTTCTGAAAAATGAAGGCTCGGTAATTACGTTGAATATGATTTAGTATTGATATTAGAAATGACAAACGATGGGTAGTAGCTTAGGTGGCAGTTTGGTGAACAGCTAAGATGAAAAACCTCATTTACTTCAACACAATTTCAGTTTTCAATGTCAGAATGCGAGGTTTTACTTAGATCTGTAGCTTGCAGGGTCAAGGCTTTGCTATTTTTAATTGACATTCCTGTTTATAAGTAATTGAGAATTCCTTTTGTTAAGCACTAAAAACACTGACATGAAATCTTGTAAGATAAATGCTAGCTACATTCTACAAAATGTTCAAAGTAGTTTACAGTAACAATATTACAAAAACAATATCTAAAAAATTATTCAGCAGAATATACACAGCAGGATAACAAATGCTGTCAACAGTTCAGCAATGAAACTTGAGGCACAAAATTACAGTTTGCTAGAACCCAAGACTCTGGTCAAAGCTTGAGGCTGGTTGATTTTCATACTTTCAGTGGCCAAAAATGTAAAGACCTATTTTAAGTTGATAAGGCAGCCAGAGTTATGATTTTGAACTGCAGAATCCCATGGCAGGTTACAAACTACTTTTCAAAATTATCTCAATTTCACAATCAGTTTACCTTGCAGCACTGTAGAGTGCCACTGAAGAACAACATACTCAAAAGGTTCCTGGGCACATGGAACTTTTTGCAGTATTCTTTGGAGCCTGACAAATATGTGTGATAGTTCACATGTACAAAAAGAACAAGTTTGACAACTTGAAAAATGAGGATGTAGCACAGAGATGCAAAGTCAGATGTAGTATATTTGTACATTTTTACTTTAGAGGCAGGCAACAGCAAACTCTTGCCTCAAAAACCCCAGCAGGGGGTGCCATAGGTCAGCTGTGACTTGATAGCACTCTCTGCCATCACCAGATAACATTAAAGATGACTTGCATGATGGTGCTGTGGCCAGTGTTCATGCTCACTTTAGCTGTTTATACTAGCTCAAGTAGAAGAACTGTGATTATGTTGCTTAATTATTCTTTGTATTCCCCTTTATATTTTTCAGAAAACAGTTCCCATGTTACACACAACAGATACTTACAGAACACTGTAATGAAGTGTGGTTCTGTAAATTCTCCAATGATGGCACTAAACTAGCAACAGGATCAAAGGATACAACTGTTATTATATGGCAGGTTGATCCAGTAAGTATGTAAATGCTTATGTTAAAATGTACTTTGTAAAGCATACAGTGAGGCAAATCAATCAATCATTCAGCTAGAAGACAGGTAGTATTTTTACTTTTATCGTGTGACTGTGCCAGGCTCTGTAGGGTTTTTTTATCAATAGCTTGATTTGATTTTGTTGAGAAGCATACAATAGAAATAAAGTCTGTTTGTTTGAGAAATATCTTGCTTAGGCAGTCTTTGTAATTTTTCAAAAATCAGGATGTATGTGATCCTTATATTTGGGAAGGAATCTCCTCCCACTTGGTAATAGTGTATTCAAAAGAATAACAATGATAGTCTCTTGTAGCAAAGTAAAACAAATCAAACAGCACTTTAAGGCTAAGCAAGTTTATTTCAGCATAAACTTGCATGAGTCAGACCTCACTTCCTCAGATGCATAATATGAAAATGAAAATTTCTCATGAACAAATAACCCTGGGTGTGTGCATTCTTCTTCCTCTGTAGTATGACTCCCTTTGAGAGTTCTGAAGTTACTGCAGGCAGGTATTGTTTTCCCAGTATATCTGGTCTCTGCTTGTAGTACTCTGTTCTGGATCTGAATGCTTAATTGGGAATTGCATGTTGGGAAATGATGACTCATTCTTCTGGACTCTGTTGGATTATATAAGTCTGGATCCTAAAATCTGCAAGCAGCATAGCACTCACAAAAAGGATATTTTGCTCCTTCACTTTCTACTATGGCTCTTCCCCCACCCGCCCCCGATGCCTGTTTCTCTTAAATGGAAAGCTCTTGTCTCTCACACACACTACAGAAAACACTTTCCCCTAGTGAGTGTAAAAATTCCTTCTGCTGTCACAAAGACACCTTAGGATCCAACAGTAGAGTATATTAATTTCTCCCAATGCTGAACTAGGTACTTAGACTAAAATCTTACACGTATTTGGAAGTAAGTCCAAATTCAGTTGGACTTACCTCTGCATAGCACTAACCACTCCCATTCTAGCCCTGAAGCTGAATTTTTCTTAGATCATGTCTTCAACAGATGTCTGACCATTATTTTTCCTTCATAGTCTTCTAATGAAAGACATTCTTCAGTTAGACAGTATACTTTATCACTTTATCACTAAACAGCTCTTACATTATAATGTGATATTCACCATCCTTTAATTTTAAATCCTCTGTGTTATGTTCTGCCCTGACCTGATAGCTCAGAAGAGCCTGATCTTGGTAATTAGATGGGAGACCTCTGATGAAGACCAGGGTTGCAGTGGCAGGCAATGACAAACCACCTCTGTTAGTCTCTTGCCATGAAAACCTCGCCAAGGGTTGCCATAAGTCAGCTATGACTTGAGAGTCGCATTTCATTTTTTATGTTATATTCCACCCTCAAAAAATGTTCCTATCTTCCTTTGTTCCTTCTTTTAAAAATACTTTTAGATATTCAAAAATAGTCAGTTTGCCCTCCCTTTCCTTAACATTTTCTCTGTTGTTTTTTTCAAAACTACTGGCTGGCTACTGATAACTAATTTTCCTATAAAGGAACACATTTAATATAAAATTAGGCAAAATTATTCGTGAAGCAAAAATAGTATATGAATAATATAATGTTTCTCAGTATGTGTAATTTAGAATTTCAATAATAGCATCGTTTTGCAACAGTCACAGCTAGTCATATTGATAACAGTAGCTGATCGTTCTGTCTATTCATATCTGAAGTGCTGAATCTAAGAACATCATTTTAAAGGTTTTTTCAGTACTATGATATGAATTTGAGTCAGTATCTTCTGCTGTTTTTAGAGTGGGAATTTTCAGAACTGTTAAGAGGAAATTTTTATATCCCTAGTATATAAAAAGCTAAGCTTACTCAAGACAACTCACTTCCTACCCTGGTGTGCCACCAGAGGGCGCTGAGAAGCACTGATGGAGCAGCCAGACCTCCAGAGAGTACACCATGGTGGGAAGCCCAGGCTGGATTCAGGTATGGAGCAGACTGCAATGCCTGCCCCCCACCTTCTCCCATCTGGGATCAAGAGCGCAGCAGGTGGCAATGCCTGCCCCCTGACTTCACCCAACCGGGATCAGGAGTGCAGCAGGTGGCAATGCCTGCCTGCCTTTCACCCAGCTGGTATCAGGAGGGGAGCAGGTGGTAATGCTCACCCCCACCTTCACCCAGCTGGGATCAGGAGCTAAGCAGGTTGCAGTGCCCCCCACACCTTCAGCCAGCCGGGATCAGGTGCAGAGCAGGAGGAAATGCCTGCCCCCCCTTCACCCAGCCAGGAGCAGGCGAGGAGCAGGTACAATGCCTGCCCCCTTCACCCAGCCCTGATCAGGAGTAGAGCATGAGGCAATTCCCACCCCCTTCACCCAGCCTGGATCAGGCGTGGAGCAGGAAGCAATGCCCTCCCCCGTTCAACCTGCCGGTATCAGGTACTGAGCAGGTGGCCGCCCCCCCCTTCACCCAGCTGGAATCAGGTACAGAGCAGGAGGCAATGCCCATCCCTTCTTCACCCAGTCGAGATCAGGTGCGGAGCAGGTGGCATTGCCCCCCCCCTCGATTCACCCAGCTAGGGTCAGGCACAGAGCAGGTGGCAGTGCCCGCCCCCCCCCTTCACTTGGCTGCAATCAGGTGCAGAAGAGATGGCTATGCTCGTCCTCTCTGCCTTCATCTGGTTGGGATAAGTGATGGAGGATGAAAGAATGCCTGCCCACCTCCTCTTTCTAGAGCCCATTGTATTTTTTCCCACAATGGGCTTTGTTGCTAGTATAGTTCGTACATTCCAATTTAGATTAAGATCTTGTCGCCACTAAACAGGCATGTTGACCAGATTTACTATAGGCCAGTTGAAGCAAGACTGTGCTTTAAACAGAATTGCATTGTCTGCTAGGACACCACTTGTCTTCCATAAATATCAGGTGGAATCAAAGTCCCTCTTCCACAAACAAAATGGCATTCCTACGTCCACAGAGTGTGTGTGTGTGTGATTTTTGCTGAATCCCTTTGCCACAGTTCCCAGACTTTCAGAGCATAGGAGGTTGCAGACAGGAAAGATCTGTTCTGCAAGCGTGATTCTAATTATGGCCCATTCTGATCTGAATACCACTATTAATATCTTAAAATCTTCTTCCACTGCACTCTTGATGTTGTTTAAATAATATCTTTATTCTAAAAGGCTCTTTTTCTTTGTAATTTTGCTGAAACTTTGTTATGCCAGGTTCTAGCTGCTTAAATTTGTCAGTCCTTGTCCTTAGTTCCACCGGTTTTTCTTTCTTTTTTTTTGGCCACCCTTTTTAAGATTATAATCTTATCTCTACATCTACATGTTATCTCTATCTACATCTGAGAACATCTAGGTTTCCCTGGGCTTGAATAAGGGATGTTCTCTGTATAGCTTTTTGCTTACCTCTTGCATTTTTGTGCATTGTTTGCCATGCTAATGCTTTTCTTAGACTGTATCTTGTCAGTGAGGCAGAAAATAAGTGTGGGCGTGCGCGCGTGCCCACTGTAAGGCGAAGTAGACCTAAAAACAAGGATTTTTCTAAATTCTAATCCTTTATCTGTGATTTAGTTAAACTGCTTGTAGAGGAGGAGAGAAATTAGGTTCTAACATCTTTATATAACATCTTTCCAACCCAAGATGCTAGAAATACTCAATTACAGTATTTCCTTTTTTATAGGATACACACCAGCTAAAACTACTCAAGACATTGGAAGGCCATGCTTATGGTGTTTCCTACATTGCTTGGAGTCCAGATGACAACTATCTGGTTGCCTGTGGCCCAGATGACTGCTCTGAGCTTTGGCTCTGGAATGTACAAGTAAGGGGTATTAATGTGAAAGTTCAGTATTGTCACATCCTATTCACCAGTAGAATTACAGGAAGTATAATTGGGGGTTTTGGACATGTATAAAGCAAAATCTTGTGCTATGCTCTCTGCATACTGCAGAAATACAAGCTTGCTAGCATGCAGCTTCTGATGCAAAAGGAATTATTGTTGTTCCTTTATTACAAGTAAAATCAGAATATTGCCACATTTGGAGCTACTAAGCAATATTGTTAGTCTTGTACTTACCATTTTTGTACTTGTCATTCACTGCTGCATTATATACAAACTAGGATTCCAGCCCTTTTGATTCTGCACTTGGAAGAGCAATCTTAACTGTTCCTCATAAGCTTTTAAAAAAACCTTAAAATAAGAGATTTGACATAGTACAGTTTAGTCTCTAAACCAGCAACAAAAATGAAGGGGCAAATCCACATTGGTCTTCTTAATTCACAGTTTGATGCATTTATGGTATACTGGCTTCAGTGAACTGTGTAACTCTGTTTAGAATTGTACTGTTAATCTATGTGTCTCTTAAGCCTTGTTTTACCTATTTGGATTTTAAAACCCTCCTTGTAGGCTGGGGATGTCAGAATATAAATGTTTACATTCACATATTCCAGCCATCAATTATTCTTTAATTTTTTATTATAGACAGGAGAGCTGAGGACGAAGATGAGCCAGTCTCACGAAGATAGCTTAACCAGTGTGGCCTGGAATCCAGATGGAAAACGTTTTGTAACAGGAGGGCAGCGTGGACAGTTCTACCAGTGTGTAAGTATTCCTTTTCTTACACAATTGTTCTTGGCTTTCCATATGGAAGAGTATATTCTATACTAGAATACCCATTGTAAGGATTTTCTCAGTGAACATCTTCCTAGAGTTGACAAGTTACAGAATCCTACTACCAACTGGGAAAAAATTAAACATATTTAGAGCTGTTCTGTATTGGTGCTTATTAAGGAGAATTAATTTTGAATCCTTGAAAATTTCTGTAAATGGCTTTTATACAGCCACATACCAGTGTTGCAGTCAACAAATGAAAGTCACTTCCCAGTTGAGGGCATTAAGACCTTATAAACACTGTTGGGTTGTGTTAGCGTTTAATCTCTCAGAACTTTTTCCTCTCTGTGTAAACATCCTCCTGCACTGACAACTAATCATGGGCCAAAACAGAACTTTTTTCATGTTCTTGGTGACTAGCTTTTTCTAATTCCATCACTGTGTTTCTTGTCTAGGATTTAGACGGTAATCTACTGGACTCCTGGGAAGGAGTGAGAGTGCAATGCCTATGGTGCTTGACTGATGGGAAGACTGTGTTGGCATCAGATACACACCAGAGAATTCGGGGTTATAACTTTGAGGACCTTACAGACAGGAACATGTAACTACCTCTTCTTTAATGCTACATATCTAATATTCTGTTGTATAGCTTTGCAAAACATTAAATCTGTGTTAATGACTTAATTCCATTCTTGTATTTCATATGCCAGTTCTAAATTGACTTTTCTAAAAACAGCCCTAATAGAATATAGCTCTTCCAGTATGACTGGTGGTGCAGACATAATTAGAGCTTTTGAATCATCGTAGTCTTGGTAGTAATGCTGTTGTGAAAGAATGAAGATACTACAAACAAAGAATTGTGCAGGAATTTTAACTTGAATAAAAAGTAATAGCTCTAACTTTGAATTATGTTTTTTATTTTCAGAGTACAAGAAGATCATCCAATTATGTCTTTCACTATTTCAAAAAATGGCCGGTTAGCTTTGTTAAATGTAGCAACTCAGGTAAGTGGACAGATTTTAAAGAGTGGGAAGATACTCTCATATTTTGAGAGTCTGAGAGAGAAGGGTATCTGGCAGTCTTACAAGAATTTCCAACAAGCAACCAAGTGATCTCTAGCTATGCTTTCTTTCTATCTTGCTGGTGCAAAAGAGATTTCTGCCAGCCCTGTTCCATTTCCTTGGGCTTGCAAATCTTATGGGATGGTTAATTGTATTTGCTGCACATAAGGCAAAAAACGAAGTCTGCCTCTTTCAGCCGTTTGTAGCATATGAGGCTGGTCTGGTTAAAGCAACAAGGTGCTTTAAAGCCATACGTGAGGGAGTGGCTTGCACTACAGCCAACAGTTCAAGCCATCAAGACACCTAAAAATGATTAATTTCTTTTTCTTTTAAATTTTTTTGTGTTTCTATTTTTTTCCTTTTGGTATTCCAGTGTATGGTGAAATCTAATTATAGGAAGGCTATTGTGCCTGTCATTAATCTCTATTGTGGTCTTTGTTCTCAGGGAGTTCATTTATGGGATTTGCAAGACAGAGTTTTAGTGAGAAAGTACCAAGGTGTTACACAAGGTTTTTACACGATTCACTCATGTTTTGGAGGCCATAATGAAGATTTCATCGCTAGCGGCAGTGAAGGTAACATTTTGCTTTTTAAAATTTGACTTTGTATGTGTACATTTACATTTCAAGCATATGCTTCCTGCATTAGTAAATGTTACTGTAGTCCTCTTGTTGCCACGTTTTAATTAGAAAAGTGACTGCTCCCTATAACAATGCCATAAAAATAAATTGCTCATAGAAAAAGACACTCCTTCACAGAATGGGATGGGCAGTAGCATGTGTGATCCTGTTTACATCTAAAGCTTAGTTTTGGTAGGATATGTGGCATACAGGGATACTTTTGGTCAAGTGACTCTGGTGAGTAACAATCCTTATTTGGTATAGATTTGTTTTTTCAAAGGTAGGTGTGGTTGTGTAATTCCAGATGGGTTCTGTCATCTCAAGCATAGTTAATTACGGTGAGAGAAACAAGTCTCATATCCTGTAGCAGATCTAGCATTCTTGTATCTTTTGATTATTTGCATGTTGAATACACAGTAAGTGACCTGAAATAAACACAGCTTTCTTTTAACATTGTCTCAGTTGCATTTAGTGGCTTGTTCAGCAGCTTTTCTAGGCAATAAGGATGCTGACTTGCTCTGTATTGATAATAGTACACTGATTAATGAAGAGCGAGCAACAGTATTACTGTAGCTTACAGAAACTTCCAGAAAAACAGGTTTTGGTCTGAGCAGGAAGTATGCCTAATCTTGTCGAAGGCTTTCACGGCCGGAGAACGATGGTTGTTGTGGGTTTTCCGGGCTGTATTGCCGTGGTCTTGGCACGGTCTCGCCAAGACCACGGCAATACAGCCCGGAAAACCCACAACAACCATTATGCCTAATCTTGTTGCCTGGCTCTCCAAATAAACTATCTAGAAGCAAAGTTTCTTCTTTGCCTAGAATTGGTGATTAGTTTTCACTGAAGAACTGCACTTTTGTAGCTAGCTTGTAACTTCAACGCATTGTCATTATAAATAGCTTTGTCAGTTCTCATGCATGCCTTAATTCTTACCCTTCCAAACAGTTTCCAACCCAGGGATGTCTGTCCAATTCTATTGGCTCTTGGTATGTCAGTTCGTTTCTACGCCAGAGAGCAGCATGGACAGGTCTCTTAGTTACAACCTACTGTTTGTTTGACATGAATGTAAAGATTAATTTATCCAGGTCAACTTAGAACAGCTTTTTATTTTTTTCATTTTCAGTGTCTAAAAACTACCCAGCTGTAGTTGAAGCTGATGGCACCTTATTTAGATTCGGACTGCCTGAGGCTCTTGCCTCTTTGCACTGAATTGTTGCAAATGTGGCTGCTGTGAAAGTCTCTATGTACAAAAAAAGTAACAGATTTAAATGTCATAACCTCTTAAATGTAAAGGTATGTTCTCAGCTAGGTAGGCATTTCACCTACCAGCCCCAAACATTAAAGGGTCGTCTGCCCTTGGTAATAAAGTTTGACTTCTGACTCTGTGTATGTGAACATAAAGTAGCATGAAAAGCGGCCTCATCTTTGAGAGTAAGTGTTGAGTGTTGCGACCTTAAGGCGAATACTGCAATGACTTGAAGCTACACAGAGTGAATATTAGTTTAAACTGGGAGATTAAAAATGTAAATACAAGCAGAGGTGTTTGATGCAAGTTCAATGTTGCAGCAACTTTATATTAATTTTAAAAATCAACTGTGACGTGATCTAGGTTGAAAGCAGTTCCTTGATCAAATGATTATAGGAAGTAGGTCATAACATGATTTATAAGGGTTGGGATTGAGATTAGGTTTTGAGTACTTCAGGAACCAATTTTAACATTCTAGATCCTAATTCATTGCCAAAAGTTTTTCTTGAGAGAGAATACTGAGTAAAAAGACATCTTGAAGTTCTTCAGGTAGCTTCCCTTGTCACAAGAATAAGTATTTTTTTTTAAAAATCATTGTAGGATGTTCAGTATTTAGCAGAAAACTTACGTTTTGCTAATCACTGTGACCTGTGGTTTTTCAGTAACAGACAGTTGCACATCTGACATTCAGTCAATCCTGTGTGATCTACAATTCAGATGGGTGCTGTAATCAGTGTTGGTGCTTGTACAGTGACAGGACCAATGATGGCACAGAGTTGCCCCATGTTGTATAAATGTACAGATGGATACTTTTGTGATACAATTAACCTGCAACAGCACCAATGCTGCTATATATACATAGTATAAATCAGTCTAACTGCAGGCCTTCAGAATTTATTTTTATTCCTAATATACATGGATAGAAATTGCTTTGCTAGGATAAGATACTTAATACTGGCAACTATTTGGATGTTATGTTCCCTCGCTTTCCTCCAGGTATGGTGAGATCCAAAGTATTCACTAGCTTGTCTACTTCCTCCCCTTTTCCTTTATGTGCATGGAAGGGATAAGATATCCCATGGATGTTTTGAACACAAGATTTCCCATAGCTCTGGATAGTAAAAACAACTAGAACAAAAGGTTTCAATATCCATGGTTGAAAGGGGTACCCAATTTACATAACTTCAGAACTGTCTGTTGTAGGAGTTCCCCATACCATACGTAGAGAAAGCCAGGAAGAGAGTAGAGACGTTCATTAGTCCAGGGCTTTAATCTCGTTTCAGTGTATTTTATCTAGAGGTCTTGGCGGAGAAAGTAACATCTAAGCAATTTTTATCTGGAACATACAAAGCCTGTTTTAAATATATTCCAGCTAGCTGCACATATCTTTACCTTGCAGAGGAGGCTAGCACTTGCTGTTTGTTTCATGTGACATTCCGAAGGGGCAGAAAGAAACTTCTTGCAGCTGTTGGATCTATCATTAAGCAAGCCTATCTAAAGCAGTTTTCTGACATGAATGGAATTTTAATGCAAAGAACACTGAATGTCTGGATCTGTGCCATGTTGCCAACTTGTATATAAATCTAAATTTTAGGATGGCTCTCATGTATCTTCAAATCTGTCTGTCTTAGATCACAAAGTATATATTTGGCACAAACGTAGTGAGCTGCCAATTGCGGAGCTGACAGGGCACACGCGAACAGTCAACTGCGTGAGCTGGAACCCACAGATTCCATCCATGATGGCCAGCGCTTCTGATGACGGCACTGTTAGAATATGGGGACCAGCACCTTTTATAGACAACCAGGATATTGAAGGTAAACAGAATCTAATTTATTTGGAAGGAGAAACTTTGAAAATTTGAACTAATAATGATCATTTTATTGGATTTTACGGCTCAGTTATCATGAACATACATCTGTTGGGCTCTGATGAATTGATATGGGATAGAAATTCAGATTACTTTTTTTGTAGAGCACCTTCATTTTGAGAAATCTCAGGGTTTTTTGCAATTCCCATAAACTCAGAGTAGCATGATGGTACTTACCTCAAAATCATCTGAGAATGTGCATTCCCATTTTTCACAATGAATGTATTCCCATTTGGGGCAGAATAAAATACCAATGACCAAGCTGCATGAACAGCAGGCGACTGATTATATGTTCAGAACAGTGGGTGTTCGGTTCTGTCCCTGTATGATTGCAGACAGAAATATTTGACTGTAGGTTGCTAGTTTACAGTGAACTGGCTTAGGATCGCAGCAGGATAAGAAAGAAGGGCTAATACATCCTTTTTGTAAGAGGGAAATGCCTCCTTGTGGCTAAAGTTGATGCAGCTTTTGACAGTCCAAAACTCTTTAAAAATCATAAGCTGTGGTTCATGGAAAGTCTGCTGCCTATCAATTTGTTGAAAGGAGAATACAGAGAGGATAGAGTAAAATCTAACATTAATTATCTGAAAGAGTGGTGAACTCTGCAGCTGATGTACAATACTTGATGTTAGTGTCCATTATTAGTAGCTAATTGAAATTACAAGTTCTGTGCTGAGGCAATTAAAGGTAAAGAGAATATAAGGTATTATAATGCTTTTTAGAATGTATGTGTTTTCTCTAAAATGTCAGTCTGAGAAAACATGAAATCTGAATTCTAGTTCTGGAATGAACTTTTGAAATTGAAAGGGTATCTTTGCATTTTTTATTGCAGATGTATCTATTACATGGGAAGAAGTGAACTTGAATAACTAGAACAAAACAGAGCTTTAATTCTCAGTTACTACTTAGATTTCATTTGGAACCTTATTGCCTCTGTCAGTTTTAAAATCAAACCTAGTTGGTACCTCTAAAACAGAGACGTCCTATCTAGTTAATAGACTAAACTTTAGAGAACTTGTCTTCTTCTTGCTGGTCAAGATGTTTTCCCTTGGAAAAAAATGTAAAGGCATATATAGATCACCATCACAATTAGAAATTGGTTTACAGCTGTTTGCCTGGTGAACAGACTTTCAGTAATTATACCCTCAGTTCGTAAAGTGAAAAACTCCTGCCTGCTTACAATCCCCACTTTCAAAGGACTTCAAAACTAGTATGTTAAACAAGCAATTTCTGCTGGACATGCAGATTTAGTAACATGGTGACTGTAAATTCACTGTTAGGTTATTGTGAATGAGTTTCTTTGTTTTTAAAGCGCATGCCTTGCTTAAATATGAATACATTGTTTCTATATCATGGCTGAGGTTAAAATTTATTAAAAAGTCTTATTTTTTTCTCTTTATATTTTTTTTCTCTTTACATTCCATCTTTCCCCCTCCCCTTAGAAGAATGCAGTAGCATGGATAGTTGATGGTGAATTTGGAGCAGACGACTTCTGTTTAACTTAAATTTAGTCGTATTTTAAATGGCTTGGGATTTGGTGCAAACAAACATGATTGATAGCTGGACAGACATGCTCGTCATGAAAAAAAAAAGAACCATTTCTGAAGCCCGACTGGGGCCAAACATTTTACCACCTTGCTTCATAGTAAACAGTTGAGATGAAGCACGTCGTTAGAACGTTGTTGGACACCATGTTGAAGTAACCCCCCCATCGGTTGTGAAGAACTGTGCTACATTCAGGCTAACCATTGAACTCCGTATATACATTTTCCCTTCTGCCATTTTGTCAGGCAGATTACTGTTCTTGTTGCTCTTCTGTGTAATGAAGTTTAAATGCTTGTTTGGAGAACCTTTTTATTTAACAGTTTAGAAGGCTTGATAGAAAGAGTGCTTTAGTCTGAAGAGTACATGTTGGATAGGAAAGTATTTCCTTCTCTTGTTTCTCTGAGTCTCTCTCTGCCTTATTTAGCTTGAGATCTTTGCAGCTTGGTTCATGGATTCTAGCCTTGCCCGTTGCGCAGTATATCTAAACCCAGATGTTAAACCAGTTAATGACAAGACAAGCACTCTCAGTATCACACTTGACAAAAGGTTTTGTACTTTTCACATAGCTTGTTGCCCCATAGATGGGTTAACAGCACAATTTTTTTTAACAAAGTAAATTATTTATAGCATTAAAATGACTTCATTTGTATACATTTGGAACTTAAACCAGCTTAAAAAGTGTCATCTACAAGTAAATGCAGTATAACTGGTGCTCCTCTGGAGTGTTATGTAAGACCATTTGGATGGCAGGAGTTTTACACAGATTATATGAAGTATTATTTTAAAAAAGAAACCTTGTTTACTACTATAAAAATTGGGAACTTTCACAATCACCAACTAAAGAAGTACAATGTAATTTCTGAAGTTAATAAATGAGAATTCCAAATTGGCCTTAACTTGTGCAATGATTCTTATTTAAAAGTTCTAAACTGAGGGCAGTACATGTAACACTATCTTCAAAAATTAATAAGATGTGTCTCCTTAATTGAAATGCATACATTGTACAAGCTTTCCACATTGCCCACTGTCCAGGGCCCTTTTCTGAGATAGTGCCTATCCATTGCCTGGCACTAGGGTCCTTGACTTTCTGTGTGCAAAATAGTAATACTAAAAAAAGAAAGAAACATAGCTTGGTGTCTGCTCTGTTTACTTCAGAATAGGTTTGACTTACCCCTCAGTTAAAGGATGAAAATACTACTTAAGGCCATCCTCAAGTTTAAAACTAGCAAGAAAGCAACTCATAATGAAAAGAACTACAACATTTTGTGAGATCAGATAGGATAGAAAACAAAGATGGCAAGAAGTCTTTGGCTTCAGGAGAAGAGAGATCCAGAATTGGAAGGAAATTTGTTTGTATTTGTGCTCATTTATTTTAAATGCAGAGGAATAGGATATAGAGTGGTCATTGCACTTGTGTATATCCCTTGTCTCATTTGCTTTGGTTTTCCTTCAGGGCCTTTTGATTTGATGAGAGACTGCTAGTTAAACCTTTAAACCAGGAGGAGTATTCTGGTAACTTAATACAGGCAATTCAGTTCATCTCAAAGATTCTTTGAACAAATAAAACACTCTTTCAGTAACACCTAAAAGTGCATGTGCAGGCCACGTTTACAGAGAAATCCTTTTTTTTTTTTAAAGAATGCCTTCCTCTTCTGTCCTATAATGGATTAAGGAGCAGAAAAGAACCATATATCTATTTGTGAGCTCCTTTAAATTGTTCCAGATTATTTTGTGAAAATGTTTACTTTTCACTTGTCCATTCATGTGTAACCTCTTAATTTGACATTAAGATTTTTATTACTGGCTTTTATAGTCTACTTTTCAGCCTGTATAAAAATATTTGCAGATATTCCCATTCTGTATGCTAAAACTTTACACATGTATTTCTGACATGGTGCTAGAACTGCTTGCTAACACAAAAAGTATCTTCAGAAATTTAGAGAGCAAGTCAAGGATGAAATCTAGCATATACCAATTATCAGTTTGATTTGCATTCACTGATTTCTATAGGCTTTTTCATCTGAGGCTTGTAGTTGAGACTGCCTGTGTAAGCCTCCTACATGTTTTTGAGCCTTTTGCTTTCTTCAGAATGCTTAACACCAGCTGAAAGTAAGTTGAGAACACCAGAATGAACTTACTGCTCATGCTTTCCTTATTAAGGACCACCAGGATTAAAAAGAACTTCATACTGTGGAGTTAAATGAGAAGCATGTGTTTCAACAGATCCACTTATAAACCTAGTAATGTAATATAGGCTATGCAACTTTAATGGAAGAGCTTCAGATGGGATAATGTACTTGAGCTGCCGGACAGAGTCCTCACCAGTGTAAGACAACACACTGAACCAAATGAAACCAAGTCAGGATTTCCTTGCAGTAAATTTGACTGTACTAATAACTGCTGAAATTCTTTCTGAGACAGAGATAGCCAGCCTAAATTCTTCTTAATGCATTTCTAATGTGTAGATTGATTAAAAGCACCACTACCATATTTCTGATAAACCAAAGTTAAGACAATTGTGGTAGTCGTAGATGAGGAATAGGCGTATCTGCAACGTTCATATATGAAAGTAAAGGCTGTTGTACACTGTAAAGGCTGGAGCAATCACTAATAGCTGGCCATATCATACCCTGGGCAGAGAAGGTGTTACATGTGAAGGAGATAATGTAGTTCACATTTTGCCTTAGGTTTTTGCACCCATCAAAGTATGCACACTGACTCTAAATCACTACTCTACCTTACCACAGTACTTCAGGGCTGATCAGGTAAGTTTTTTTTAGGAGCACAAAAGAAATGAGATTTAATTTTTATACTGCCCTTAAAAATAAGTAAATGATTAGTTCCCTCAACATTCTTTAATTTATTAAGTTCCCTTATTAAAGTTTAGTTTGAAACACAAAGCAGAACACAACTTTTAATGTGAAGTCAATGAATGCTACCCAATTTTGCCAATAAATACATTCTGGCTTCCAAGCAGGTATTGTTGAATGTAATTAATCTAATACTAGGTATTGAGTGCCATCTTAAATAAAATCTCCCATCCCAAAGGATAAAGAAGGCTTTAAGTCAAAATGTTAAGTTCACAATACATATATATGGGGAAGGAGAGTTGTAAAAAAATTTTTTTTAGTTAACAGCAGAAGAATGTCTAGTTTGTAATTTGGGGTAGGAAGTGAACCCATTTTTACTAAGACTTGATGCCCTTTGTCAATACCCCAAAGCACACAAGTTGCCTCAATTTGATACATTTCAAACAAACAGTTTAAACTGGAGTATAAATCCTGTATATGATCAAAATGTATATTACATGGCTTGAGTCCATTTTCAGCTGCCATAGAACAAATGGCTCATTTGACAATTAGTAGAATTTTGGAAACACTTTGACACTTTTTGAACAGGGTGGACTTAATTGATTTGTGCAGTGTTGTCTGCAGTAGCTGCTCTAGTTGCTGGAACACAAAGTAGAAACCCATTTCTTGCTTGCTAATTCAGATTATTTGGATTCAGCAAAAATGTGTGTGCGTGCGTGTGGTATGAACGTGTGTGCGTGAAACACAAAGTCATGGAACCAATTGTTCTAGGTACATGTCATGTTTTACTGCATACTTTAAGTCATGTGTGTATGTGAAGTGTCCTCTGACTATTAAGATTTTGGTTAATACCAATATATTTTTATAAATTTGAAATTCAGTGTGCCCCATCTTTTAAGTGTTTCATTGTTAGGATAAATGTACTAGATTTAATTCTTAACACTTCTTGGCACAGATGGAAAAAGTGTATCGGCTCCTTGAAAATGTATGAGGAAGAAACAGATCCTCAAAGCATGTGTGTACTTACAAACCAAGCTGTAGAGATCAAGAAAAGAACTTTTGTTGTTCTCAAATTTCTAAATTGTCAAGATTTATATGGAGTTGTGGTGGAACTAGTTAACACTTAGAGCTTTTGGTATGTAATGACTATTTGCTATGGACTGATATTAAATGTTTCAAAGGATTGCATTCTTAAACTTTCTGGATTTTTGTTACTTTCCTCTTGAATTATATTAAGTAGTTAAAAATTTCTTTACTATATAACATTAAAACATAAGAAATTTGGGTCTCCATATTTATTTTCACTTGTTTTACTAATTATTTACAGAACACCTTTTTATTTTATAAATATGTAGTATATTAAACATCTTTAAAATGTTTAGTTCAAACAAATTAATTTCTGATTTGTTTTTATGGGGTTTTTAAAAAATTACACTTTTCCATGTTGGTGCATAGCACTTAACAAATATTTGTATTCCCTTTCTTTCCAATTCAATAAACAGAATGGATAACTGGACTTGAATAGTTCTTAGCCTTATGAGCTTTAAGTGATGCTATAGCTGTCCTCTGAATTTCTATTTCACACAGACAGAAGGAGCAGATATTCCAGTCCAAGGCCTTAAGACTGCTCTCCATCATTCTTGTACAGTTAAGACAGATATTCTGTGCCACTTCTGGACAAATGTACCTGTGATTCCCATTTATGATACAGTGAGGCTTACGTCATCCCCATGTCTGTTTCCTGTACTTAATCATTTACTGTACCATCATTCACCCTTCACAATCCCAGACAGGTACCACAGACAGAAGATTTACCAGTCTGAATGCTGGGCTCTGGAAGTTTAAGGTGCTACAAGTTGTGCAGCTCCTATTTAAAATCAAAACCACCTCAGATTGGAGGGGGATTCAATATGCATTACAATATAATTATGCAGTCTTCTGTGCCAGCATACTGTCTGAGTTTGGACTTGGCCTGTGGAACTGCTGCCAGAAAGACTAGCCTCTTTTCCCCACCTCAGAGCTACATGCAGCAATTTGTATTATGGAATAGATGCAAGTGGGGAATCTATGGATGGTCAACTGTCATATATAAGTTGTCCCTTTAAATAAAGTATAAGGTACAACTAATAAGTAAAAAGTGCTAATCGCTATCTTGCATGCTAATAATCTTAATTGTACTACTGTCTGACATGTTAATCGTGGTGCTGTTCTAACAGTTGCAGAATTGACTAGTGTGTACCTAATCAGTATGCCTATAGCTTATTAAGATGTTGAGCTGGCATTTTCATGCTTACTTGGTCTAGGCAAAACTTCTTTGTAGATATAAAAAGACCAGACCCTGCAATTAATCTATATACTTAGTAATCCTGTAGACTAGTTTAAGTGACTTACAATCGGGAACTGTTGGTAGCCGCAGTGACTAAACAGGTCCCTTACGTCTAAACAGCTCCCTAGGCTCCCAGGAGCAAACAGACTTCAGTCAAAAGCTCTTAAGCAGATTATTTGTACCAGCAATATAATGCCTTACAAAATATTGAGAATTCTTGATGACAGTAATCCCTAACTATTGACTGCATTAAGATTTCATTCAGTGAATATTCTGAGAGCAATTCACACTATAGCACAGACTGAACATATACTTCTAACAAAAGGGTTTTTCCTTCCCGTTAAGTATCCCAGTCCATCTTGTACCTCCTGCAGCCTGTCTACTTTAATTAGGCTGCTGAAGTCTGCCACTTTGGTTGTTGCTCCCTCTGACTACCATTAGCTTTAACATTTGTTCCAGTTCAAATTCATCTTATCAGAATTAACCTTTAACTGACAGTTTACAAGCATATTATTTGTATTAGCTCCCATACAGGTAAAAGATATGCAAGAATTGCACTCAGTGTCATACTAATAGCTCAAATTTACCTTACAGTTGCCCAAGTTCACCATTTCCTCACATATAGGATACAGCCAATCCATTTTCTGTTGCTGTATAGTGAAACAAGAGACTATCCTTGAATTTTCTGGTAAATGTTCCCCATGACAGTGTAATTTGTCTGTAGATTCTTCTTGGGGCTTCAGCTCATCAAGACAACTAATAAAGCCTGTTTTCTTGGAATTTTTGGGCATAAACTGTTATTCTGACAACTTCAAGAAGAAGCCCTTTTGGAATAATTTTTAATGATACTTTGCTTAATAACATTTGAATTAAACAGTTTGATATTTACACTCTTATGACACATTCTGTCATTTCATTGCCACTTTTTTCCAAGATGATGTCCAGCTCCATATTCTTTTCTGCTGACTAGATTGTCCAAGTATGCATCACTAATAAATATATTTTCACGTGTCAGCAGGTAGTCCCTTTGTTGAGTCACAGAATATTAAATAAGTATACAAATTTAAAATGAAAGGTTATACCAACTCAGAAAACTGATGCATATAATCTGTGTAGCAGAGGCTTTCTGAAGCCCCTTTGTGTTCTTGCGGTCCTTTCAACTGGAGATGCTGAAAACTAAATATAGAACCTTTTATATAGAAAGCATGTGCTCCATCACGCCGCACCAAAACTATTCAAATGAAGTGTACATTCAAAGAAGAGGATCACTGAATTTAGCCCTGTGACCACTAGGAGCTCTAGACCTTAAAGGTCTGTTCATGACTATGTGATGACTATGTCATGAACTGATAGATTTAAGTAGATAAATGAATGGATTACATCTAATATAGTCATCTGTATAATTGCAGGTCACCCCTTACTAAAAAGGCTCTCATGTAGATATATGGAAGCATATTCAAAAGATAAAACATTTGATGTCCATAACGTCACAGGGCAGCTACAGATCGAAACTGATAAATAGGAGCATAGATGACAGCAGACAAGTCAATGGATCCAAAAACAGTATCATGTTTTTTTTAATATTTTATGTTAAAAAATACAGCAAAAATATTTTTGTTCAAAGAGGAAAAAATATACTGCATGACAACACAGATCAAGGTTTACTTGAAAGCTGCACCTGGTTCCACAATGTTTCAATGGAGTGACAACCGAAGATTTGGCAACCATATCTCCATTTTGACTTCAGTCATTTATCAAGGCCAGGATCATACTGCAGAAATAGAGCAAAAGTAGTACATTAACAAATTACTTTAAACAGAGCTAACCATCTTCTGGAACTTGCTTCTTTAATATACCAGCATAAACAGTAGATTTGTTCTGTTTCATTTTTGTGAATCAAATTGGACAAACTTAATTATATCTAGAATGGATTCAGACAATCCATTATTACCAAACTGCATGGTGAAAATCAAATCGGGGCTAAGTGCCTCTCACTGATGGCACTAGGAAAGCAATGAGGGAAGCCCTTATATGATAATTGCTGTCACCATGTGACAAGCATGATCATGTGAATCCATCTTTTATCCACTGAAGTTACCAACAATAGCTTATGAAAGCTTGAGAAACCTTGTTTACTAGCTTTACATGAGAATAAAAAAATCAACTAAATGGCAATAATCCTCGCAAACAATAAAAAGACCAAATACCCATGTTTCAAAAGCAATAATGTTGCTTTGCCACTTTATTTTGGATAAATCCAGGTCTTACATCTTGCTTGGAGGAGCTGCAGTTAAGACAACCCCAAGTTTCATGTTATTTATTTTATTATTTATTTATTTACTTAGATTTATAGTCCGCCACCCACATTTAAATGAATGTGCTAGTCTTGGCAGAGAAAGGGAAAATAAACCTTTTATAGGGATAGTTTCAGGTGGGTAGCTGTGTTGGTCTGCATTAGAACAACAATATTCAAGTCCAGCTGCACTTTAAAAATCAGCAAGATTTTCAGCAGACAAACTTTCAAGAGTCAAAGTTTCCTTCATCAGATAATGAAGGTATCTGAAAAAGGGAGCTTGATGCTTAAGAGCTTAAACCCTGAAAATCTTGTGCTACTGGACATGAATCTTGCTTTTATAGGGAAGGGGAAATGGCATGTAAGCCACATGAGAAAAATCCCCATGTGGATGCAACCACATTCTCCCCATCTAAACAAGGTATAACCAGATAGATGAGATGTTTATTTACTTTATTTATAGTTCACATTTCTCCCTGAGACTCAAGGCAGATTATACTATGCAAGTAAAAGCAATTCAAAAGGATGGGATATCTAATAAGCAATGCAATAGGACAGGCTTACAAAAATTTGAAACAAAGCAAAAAATTAGAAACAATATGTCACAATGCAGAAAATGTTATCACTAAAGTAGAAAACAATGCAGTAAGAGTAGGATGGTACATAAAACAAACTGATAATATATATGTACCCAGTGACAGTCTATGCTCTTGTTCCCTTTATGAAAATGCCTTCCTTAACCAATACGTTGTAATACAGCTATTACCTTTTATTCACAAAATACATGAGTGAAGGAGCACACAGTGAAATTGAAAGGCTACTCCTTTTAGGAAGAAAAAAAAATGAAAAGAAAGCATACAGAGTCCACTATTGCCAAATGCCACTGTAGCAAAAAATTCAGCAAAGCACAGAAGACAATGGAACTCTTAAGACAGCTTGACACACCAACAGGAAATTTAACAGTTTTGCTGATGACCATCCCAGATTGCGAGACACAGGACTTACCTGTAAAGATACATGAAGAAACAAAGGAGATGAAAGCCAAGCTTAACCATGGCCTCCTTCATATGAGATTTCAGCTGTCCTCGATTATGAATCTCTGTGGGGTCAAATACCCCCATGTTTCCACTGGGAACCATAATGTACCTGGAAAATTTTGACAGGAAAGTATTTTAGTACCAGTTGTATGTTTTAATATAGAAGCAACACAATTCAAACTCAGTGTGCGAAAAATCTGACCAACAAACCATACAAAAGGTACAAAGAGACAGAAAGAAGAGCATAGGCAATTGGGACGGGGGGAAGGTCTAATATAGCCTGGCTTTGCAGCACTGGTTTGATAGCTAGGAGCTCTCCTTATAAAAGGATCATGGCTGAAGGCACAAAGAGCAAATGAGAGAATAAATAAAGAAACAGTACAGCTGAGCTGGAGGCAGAGAGAGGAGGACTGAGAGTAAGGGGAGATGGTCACAGCCAAAGCAACAGAAGGAATGACCATAAAACTGATACGGATCAAACACTGCCATATGCCCCAAAAGCTATGTCAGAAAGAAGGAATTTTAAATCTCATACATCTGAGAATTCTCATACCACTTTCACAGACATAAATATTCCAATCCAGCTGTATTTGCAAGTGAATATTTGTGCCAGGATACAAAGAGACACACTTAGGTATGCACCTCCCCCTCCCATTGAAAGGAATGCTGTACAGATAGAGGACCTCATCAATCGAGGTGTACCACTGGTCCCTGAATCTATTTCCATGTACAGAGCTCCTTATATGGATTGGGGCAAGCAAGTATTAAGCTACAGTGAATATCTTTCTTAAAAGGCATGTGCTTTACAAATATTAAACAAAGAACCGCAAAGTTTCAAGACATTTCACACCAATCACCTTCAGAAACACTTAAAAACAAACAAATGTTTTAGAAGGATCCTCAAGCAATCTATGCCCCCAATGACCCTTACCTATATATATTCCAGGTTGCTACAGGTAAATTGAGAAGGAAGATGAACCAGTGCAGTGAAATAAGCATTAATACCGTGACAATGGTATGGCCAATCAATTCAGGGATCACCCACTAGGAGAGAGAACATTTTTTTAAAATAAAAGATTTTATGCAACATTCTATGGGAGATTCTATTTTACGACAATACTTTCCTGTTAACTGTGCATGACAAAACTTTCTATTAGTTGTGGATAAAGCAGCTCTTTGTAACCTACATTAATTGATGCTGTAACTGGCATCAAGGGGCCCAAGATGTAAACCACCCTTGCATGTTTCAGAGTTGTCTTGCTAAAAGACTGTAGGATTGTCTACCAAGGTATCAGAGTATCTGGCTAGAACAGAGGCTCTTAAAGAGAGAGCAAGCAAGATACAGAAGAAAAAACACAGGCTCTCTATGTCAGCAATACAGCCAATCTTTTCTTAATTCAACATAATAATAAACAACAGTGCACAACACAACACATCTGAACTGAATGCTTTACTGGTTTATTCCCTGTGCTCTTGAGAAAGCTGAGGCACATTTGTGCTCGCGCGAAACAATCATTGCAAGCTAGCTGATTGTCAGGCTGACGGGACACTTATCTTATCTGCGGCTTGGAAAGAGCTGGAAGACCACTGCAATTACTACCCTCCTTGAGAGACTTGCACACAGTTGCTAACTGAAATTAATTGAGAATTGTAGCTTTTATAACCTGTCTTTCATCACTTGGAGCCAAAAGTTTATTTGAATTTATGTGTTGTGCCTTGAATATTCTCAATCTAGATGAATGACTATGTATATTGTAATGGATTCAACAATTATGATGATGTAATCAATTTATTTTTCACACTTCCATATTGTGCACTGTTGTTTATTATTATGTTGAATTAAGAAAAGATTGGCTGTATTGCTGACATAGAGAGCCTGTGTTTTTTCATCAGAGTATCTGGACCAATCTGCAATATTCATCCCTGCATTTGTGTAAATAAAGTTATGAACAGTACTGCTGGCAGAAGGTATCTGGGAACCTCTCCAAGGCCAAAGAGGCCCTTTTTAAAATTATGTTTTTAGCCCTTCTGGTCATGAATAGGCTGGCAAGAAATACCTCACACTTCTAGTTCAAGCAGCAACATTTCATCAGCACAAGCACCAGACGGGGGTTCTTTCCACCTCCTCTAATGTTTGAGCAGTTCGCCAGCAGGTATCCCAGCTAAGGAAAGGATAATCGCTTGTCCTTAACCTTGAGGCCCAGATCTTATGTTCCAACAGGGCTCCAAAGAAGGAGAATGCTTCACAAACAGTATGAAAGCTTTTTTAAAAACTCAAATATTCTCAGTCAAGATAACTCTGCATGGAAAGAAAAGCAGACTTTAAAACCATACAAAGTTTTGCCACTTGTTTGGAATGAATTCTAAATCCAGCCAACTTGTTAACCATGAAGTTTTTAAGTGAACAGATTCCAGACACTACTGACCTAGATGAACGGGAAAGAGCACAATGAAAGTTTACTCTGGAGAGCAACTAGATGAGAAAGGGGTTTGTGCCATCAGAAGCAGAAGCTGGAGAGGTAATCAGATCATGGAATAGCTGCCAAAGGGAGAGTGATGAGATTGTGGAAATGAACTGAAGAACTTCCTAGCTGTAGGAGGCAAAATAAGAGAGGAGCCTAAAATAATGGAATGAGAAATGGTCTGCAAAGGGCATAAAACAAGCAGAACATGGACAAGCAAGATGGGTTTCCCATAGGAAAGATACAGCAGTGAGAAGGAGAAGGAACAAAGTCAAGTCTGATTATGAGGATTAAGACAGACCTTAGCCCTATCGGGACAAGCCGGCTTCTGACTCCAGGTCTCCAAAAGGGAATTAATATCTGTGGGTTTTGACCACTCTGAGGAGTGTGTGAGGCATGTATAACTGGAATCAAGCTAGGATGCATCAGATGAACACTATTAATAGTACTGCAAATGACTCCACAAAAGGGCACAATTCTAGTATTTTGCACTAACATTCACCACAATTTATCACTTCTAACCCTAGTGTTAAATTCTACTAATTTTATAAAGAAAACTTACTTTATTTAATTTTGAGCAGCAAGATCTTGCATTAATGTAGTCACATTCCAAATCTGATAGTGTAATTATCTGACGATTAAGTTAAGGAATTAACAAAGCATGTCTCTTGGCAGTTCTCCATATGACCATTTTATGTAAATGCCAGAACCCCCTAAAATTCTAAGTACTACAATTTTTGCTGCACAACATTGAAGAAGTGAAGTAAATATTAGTGTATAGGAGAATCCACTGTTCTAATATGGGCTAAAACATCTGCTTTGAGTCTCAGTGAAAAAGGTGGGCTACAAATAAATAAAATAAAGTAAGACGTAACAAGCAAAAGAAAATTTCAGAAACCTCATTGGTTAGAGCACAATTTGCAAATGCTAATGCATTTTCTTCACCCTGACACTTAAGCATCCAAGCCTCAGAAAGCTCCTGATAAAATCCTGGATACTCCACTGCAAAGATCCATGACAACAATGACCAAAGCTTCTGTGAGTGGTCAGAGCAATCACATTAGTTGCTAGAGAGGAGTTGCAATCCAAAGTACTCCTGAATGCAAGTCTTGCCAAGTGTTCTAACAAAGGCTCCAATCAGCAGTGATTGCATGAACAGTGAGGATCTCAAGTATGGCCAGGATTTGCTGAAGCTTAGTTTCTGATACCAAGGGAGTAACTGCTCCAGCACAGGACTGTGGATTAAGCCTTCATTCCATATACTATGTTACGCTTATTGGTTATACTGAACATTTACAGTGACTAGCAGCTTGAAGCGTGAACATACAACCATATCTTGTGCTAAAGTAATGAGCCAACAGACGTGTCCAGTCTTAGACTTCACTTTAGCAGTACAATTACCGTCATCAATACCACTCTTTCATGCAACCAATAATTGGAGATAATTACTCATAACACACTCAATTTCAGTGTGACCCTGGAAACCTCCAGTTTCATGAGACTGACTTCTACATTCATCAAACGTATAAAGATATACAGCCAGCATTGCTATCTCCCTTTCCTTTATTAACAATAAGTTCCTTCAATCTGAGCATCTTAGACTTGCATGACAATTTCTTTTAAAAATTATTGGACAAATTAGCTATGTAATACCTATACAGCACTAATATGCAAAGACTTTCAGGGCTTTTTTGTTTAACAACTCTTTTTTACACAGCCCTCATTGAAATATCTATACACTTCTGGGAAAATATGAGAGAAGACTTGATAGTAAAATGTCGAAAGACAGACAGAAGCTTATTCTCCTTTTAGAAAAACATTAGGCCTCACCACTTAACATAAAGGCACGACAAAACAAAACCACACAGAAAGCAGTAGATAAACCTGACATATTTCAGTCTGAAAAGTCTCTATAAGCCCATGCTTGAACAAGTGCCCTTTGTATCCTAGTAAGTCATAAAAAAGGCTCTAAAGTCACTACACAAATAGTAAAATGGAGGAACGATGATGACATAATTAGGGCTGTGACCTTTGGCATGCTTACTTGGAATTAAGTTCTAATCAAATTACAGAAATTTGGTTTCAGCAGTCAGTTCTAATGTCTCATATCCTAACACTTTGTGCACAGGACACAGCTCCCTGTCTCTTCCCAGAGCTTTATCTGACCCCTACCCATGAAAGATCATTCCCACAATTGTAAGAACTGCACAAAGGAATAACAAATGGGGTGGGGGATGAGGTGTTGTACAACTGTAGCTCCACTGATGAAAGGGGCCAATTTTATCATTGTACTTCCTCTCTCCAGCCCACCAACCTGAAGGATTCCCAAAAGCACAGGAATAATATTCCTTGTATTAAGAAGGGACTACAGGAATGGAAAGGAACATGAGAAAACTTTCATGCACAAATCATAGAATTACAGGGTTGGAAGGGACCTCTAGGGTCATCTAGTTCAACCCCCGATGGTTGAGTACTCCATATTATTAGGCTGTAAGTCAGGAATTAGCAGGTTCACAGACAACAACTTGCTTCTCACTCACATTTAAAGCAAAAAAGCCATTGTCATTTTTTAAAAAAATTGGAATCCACAGCATAGTAGAACTTTTCAATTGTACACAAAATGGTCAGTGGTGAGCTATTCCCAAACCTTCTATGTATAATGCATAACAGGTATAAGCCTTGTAACAGGACAACAGAACTATTATAGCATAAACTAATGCTACAGCAACATAATCCTTTGCAGAGTTACTCCTGAAATCAGTGAGTTTAGACTGGAGTAACTCTGCATAGGGTTGCACTGTTAGTTCAACATGCCACAATACCCCACTTATATTTTTACTGCAACAGACCAAATACAAGTCATGCTCTGGAAATTACAATACACAATTGCATCTGAATATAATTTTGACAGCATTTTTAGGATTGTAGTTTATACTCTGTGTTATGCCGGAAAGACTATAGCAAACTTATCTTGGTCATCCTGCCCCCAACACAGACACTAATAAGAACACCCTGTTTCACACAGCAGCCTACCAGTTGCCATAAAGGATCAATAGCAAAGAATAGGGGCCAGGCCTTCTCTTGATATTGCCTCTTAGCACCAAGTTTCATAGATTTACTACTTCTGAATATGGAGGTTTCCTCTACTCACCACTGATGGACCAATCCTCCCTGAATTTGTTGCCATCACTACTTTACTAGCTGTGAATTCCACACTTTATTTACTGCCATCAACTACATTAGGTGCCCCTAATTCTAGAATTATGGAAGTGAGAAAACTTCCTCTACCCCATGCATAATTTAATAAATCTCTACCACATTTCCCCTCCCCTCAGGCGTCTTTTTTCTAGACTGAAAAGGCCCAGACTCGTTAGCATTTCCTCATAGGAAAAGTGCTCCCACCCGTTAGATCATCTCAGGCACCTTCGGTACTTTTTGGAGCTCTACAATATTCTTTTGCGACCAGTAACCAGAAACTATACACTGTATGGCAAACGATGCAGCGCGGCAGCTCCACAAAAGGGTATTACAATCTTCCCTACCTTTACACCATTATTTCACCCTTACCCCGTTGCAGGCAACCCGCAACATCCCTGGCCTTACAGCCCCACGTCGTCCCACCACCCCCACCTCTGTCCCGGGAGGGCCTTGCCCAGCTCCTCTTCTTTCCAGGTCCTCCCTGCAAAACAAACCGGAGGATACGAAATAAACGGAAAGAAAAATCAGTGCACAGCAGTCAATTAACGAAAATATGAACACCACCGACTCCATCCTGCCTCTGCTGCCCTACCCGGCTACCATACATCACCACGCCTACTTTTCCCTTCACAGCCACCGTACCACTACCACCTTCTTCTCCTTTTTGGTTCCTGTTTTGAACAAACGCACAATGCTCCAAAATGATCGATTCGCACTGCACGCTGGGACTTGTAGTCTTTTTGTCGAGCGCTGTAATTACTCAGTTTACAGAAAGCTGCGAAATGTTCTCCCAGAGGAAAAGCAAGAAGATATCACAGGCATCCAGTCGGTCTTCTTAGGACCATAAAGAATAAGTATGGAGGGGAGAAAAGGAAAGAAACAGGACAGGAAGAGAGAAAACGCCCGAGAATGGCCCCATGGGAATGCTTCCAGATGAGTAAATTCATTAGCTGTCTAAGTCATGCCTGTATGGAAGTGACTAATCCGTCTGCTTGTTCTGCCTTCTCCTTTCGTGGCGCAGGGGGACTCCGAGGTTTTCTCCTGCGGAAACTGAGCTCTGATACTCCGGGAGGAAGCCCATAAAGCCACAACTACCCTCGGTGCGTTAAGGCACTTCGTAGACAGCGTTGGGTTTGGCCCACTCTGCGCAGAAAGGCGGAGCTTGGTTTTTGGTGGAGGGGCGGAATTCTGCTTGTTAGGAGCTGCCATGCGGAGTCGGGGAGGAAGCTACCCGGCGGGAGACCCGAGGCTGAAGCAGCGAGTTAAGCAGGTGCCGCTTTCTCTGGTTGTCCCCCAGACCTCCAACCCTCTTGAAAGATCTAGTGCGGGCCTAGGCAGGGTCCACTGGCGCTGAGCCCCGAGGCAGATGCGCATTTTGAACAGCTATAAGCGTTTCCCACTCGTATCTAGTACGTGGAGAGGTCGTCATAAAGCCAGCGGTTTTACCATGCATAACAGCATGTTCTCTGAGGCTGGTCTTTGCCAGGTTAACGAGGAAATAAATGCCAGCGAATTCAGCAGGATTTTTTTACCCATAAGTGTGGGTTGCTGTCAGGCAGAGGCAGCCCTATCCTGTGCAGGCTTGCTCAGAAATCTAATGATGCCATACTACTAGTCAGAGTTATACCTTGAAGTCAACGAGCTTAAATGGATTTACAAAGATGTAACTTTATTTAGGATAGCACTGTAATTTTTTTCTCAGCCACAAACTCGTAAGCAAACCGTTATCTTTCTGCCTTAGTCTGTCGTCTGAAGTATTTGGGATAATAATACTGGTCTCTTACAGAGGAGTTAGCTGTGTTAGTCCGTAGTAGCAAAATAGAAGAATCCAGTAGCACTTTTAAGACTAACCAACTTTACTGTTGCCTAAGCTTTCAAGAATCACAGTTCTCTTCGTCAAATGATCTATCTTACAACTCTATTGTAAGGATTTTTCTGAAACGTGAATGCTAAGTATTTACTAAATACTTCTGAAATCAGATTACTCCCAAATACATAGGATATATTACAGCCAAATTGTATAAAATAACGCCTAGCTGCACATAACTGATTTTTTTTACAATGTTGTTTTTTTAAAGTAGGAGAGTCAATATATATCTGTTCTGTAACATAGCCACCTTTTATCAGTTTTTGCACTTTATAGTACAAAAAGGTAACATCTGAAGTTATTTATAGTCTGATTTTTATTGCGAATCAAGACAGATTACGCAGTGTAAGTCAATATAATCAAACATTCAAAACCAATGCAATAGGGTATGGATGGCAGAAATTTGAGTACAGACAGAATCCTATATAGAACCGACAGACAATGCTTTGAAAAGCATAAGCACTTTAACATGACAGATGAAACAATGACGTATTAAACAACTTACAAAAGCCACGAAACACACGTAATTTAAAACATAAGCAACTTAAATGACACAAAACTTCTCAATAGGTGCACAATAGTATAGTCCACTGTCCCTGACCCTGTACCATTTCCTTACAGTACAGCCATCCTACCTATGTAAGAAAGCCCTCCTGAATAATTCAGATTTGCCCTCCTGAATAATTCAGTTTTGCATAGTTTGCAGAAAGCAAGGAGAGGAGGGCCCTCCTAACCTCATTAGGCAAGCCATTCTGTAAGGTTGGAGACACCCCAGATAATGTACAGGTTGTTGATTTTGCCCATTTTCAAGGTAGCACATGTAAAAAGACCTTGTTCAGGTGAGTGAAGCTGCTGAGGCAGTGTGTAAGGAAAGAGGCAGTCCTGTAGATTTGAGGGATCCAGTCTATGAAGGGCTTTGTATGTGGACAATCAAAACCTTGAATTGAGCCCAGTAATTGATGGGTAGCCAATGGATTGACTGCAGAATGGTAGTAATGTGCATGCTCTGGCTAGCTCCTGGTAATAATTGAGCTGTGGCATTCTTCATTAAATAGAACCTCTGGGTTCATCTATGTAGATTGGGTTACTTTAGTCAAGTGTCAGTGTTACCCAAATTGGCTGTGTCAAGACTTGGAGGCCATCTTTCAGGCTAGACTGAGTTTGTGAGAAGCTTTTGGGGGGTTATTTTTTGTTTGTTTGTTTTTTGCAACTGCATTAATTTGCTTTTGAAATAGAAGTACTGGGTACAGAATACCCCTAAGTTCTTAACCAAGTCTGCAAGGATCAGCTGACCCCCCTACTTAAAAGTTGGGTATCATCAGCATATGGATGACAACTAACCCCCAAACTATAAATGATTTCTCCTAAGGGCTATGAACACTTAAATCAATGCTAAATGTTTTTGTTAGTTCCATCTGCAGGGTAGCTTACCTGGCTGCTTCCAAAGAATTTGTTCACTTCTCTTTGTATACCTGTATAAAGTCCAGTGCAGGAACCTGCAGGGCTAAGAAAATACAGTTTATCATTCTTTTGTTTGATTTATAAAAACTTTCATTGATAACTTTTACAATTGTATTATTTCTGCAGAAGCTAAACATTTTGTAACTTTTATTTAATATATTCATTTTACAGTATTTGAGCAGTAATAAATGTGGCCAGTACGTTGATATTGGGATTTTAGCAGCTGATCTACAGAAAACATACAGGTGAGTAAAAGATTTAACCCATACATTTCTCTCTGTATGACAGAGAGCTCTGTAAGGCAGACACCATAATTAACAGAAGTTGCAAGTCACAAAAAATAAAAGACTCCTTCTCTATTGAAATGGTTTAGTGAGAACTAATCTACTTTTCCTTGATCTGAACTTTATGTTATGTGATACTCCACAGTCACATTTATCAACTTTAAAAAATTGTATATAGTGCAACCTTTGGGACTGCAATTTAAGAGGACAGAGCAGGAGAAATTCTGCTGAAAATTTTTTTTTTTTGAAATTTTTTTTTATTGGGTTAGGATCATATATTTACACATCACAGTCAATTTTCCCATTTCCCAATTTCTAACCCCCTCCCTTTCCCCCCCTTTTTTGTTGACTTCCAACAGTTTTCCAACCCTTTGTCCCTTTTCCCTTACTCTTTATATATTCCTCTATCTAATCAAATGTATATTCTCCTTTTATTCTAAGCAATACTTCTTTAACTATTTTTAATGCTCTGTACCCATAATGGATAAACAATTTATCCCATAATTCCGTTTTCAAATATTTCTGTATAACGTAAACTATGTAAACTATATAAGCCATACAATCATATAAATCAACCAACTTAACTTATACTCTATATATTATTCATTCTATCTTCTTCTTTCTGTTTTAGTTATATTTGTTTACATTGATATTTCTATTCCCTTCAATCATAGATCTATATATGATATCAATCAATTTGACTCATATATACCTTCATATAAACATTTTCCGTTTGATATATTATACAAAATCAGAAAGAAAATATTATTAGTTAGTCAATCCTTATAGTTAACCCTTATGATTAATTATATTCTATCAATATTCTATTTATTATTCTATATATATCAATCTAATAACATAGCTGCTTAGAAGTTCATTTTTACCTCTTCTCCCCCCCGGTAAAGTCACCCCCCTCTGCACTTTATTATACTTCAATAGTTCTCAAACTGCCACAGTTCTCCTCCCACCTCCCATTTCTTCTCCAAATATTGTTTCAGCTTCTCCCAATCTGTGTTAAACTGTCCTGGGTCCAGATTTCTCAGTTTTCTTGTCATTTTATCCATTTCTGCCATATACAGCAATTTGTAAATCCAATCTTCAATAGTTGGCACTTCTTGTACTTTCCATTTTTGCGCATACAAAAGTCTAGCTGCAGCCGTCATGTAAAATATCAACGTCCTATGATGGGCTGGAATTCCCTCCAATCCCAAGTTTAGTAGCAGGAGTTCTGGGTTCTTATTTACTTGAAATTGTAAAATCTCACTCATTTCTCTTATTATTTCCCCCCAGTACTGCCTAGCTACCTCACACGTCCACCACATATGATAGAGGGAGCCCTCGTGCTTCCTGCATTTCCAGCATTTATTAGAAGTATTCAAATTCCCTAGCGCAATCTTCTTTGGTGTCATGTACCAACGATAAATCATTTTATAAATGTTCTCTTTAATGCTGGTGCATGTCGTTATCTTCATTGTAGTCTTCCACAAGTATTCCCATGCCTCCATTGTTATTTCTTTATTGAAGTTTATGGCCCATTTCACCATTTGTACTTTAACTATTTCATCCTCAGTATACCATTTCAACAGTACTTGGTATACCTTGGATATTCTTTTCTTGTCCTCTTTAAAAAGGGTCTGCTCTAGTTCCGAATTGTCTGCTCGTATACCTCCCTTTACAGAGTCCGAGTTATATAAATCTCTAATCTGTCTGTACTGGAACCAATCGTAGTAAGGTGATAGTTCCTCCTGAGTCTTTATTCTGAGTTTAGATGCTTCAATTCTAGTTATTTCTTTGTAAGTTAAACATTGTTGCTCATTATCAACAGCTCTCGGGTCTATCACCTCATATGGAACTACCCACAAAGGGGTTCCTTCTTGTAAATAGATTCTGTACTTCTTCCAGATTATATATAAACTTCTCCGTATATAATGATGCAGGAACATCGAGTTTGCCTTTACTTTATCATGCCATAGGTATGCGTGCCATCCAAAAGTTTTTTTATATCCCTCTAGAGCTAGTAGTTTCTTATTCTTTAACGTCATCCACTCTTTCAACCATACTAGGCAAATTGCGTCATGGTAAAGTCTTAGATTGGGCAGTTGCATTCCGCCTCTTTCTTTTGCATCTTGTAAAACTTTCATTTTCACTCGAGGCTTCTTGCCTGCCCATACAAAGTCTGATATTTTCCTCTGCCATTTTTCGAATTGCTTAGAGTCTCTGATGATTGGTATTGTCTGTAGCAAAACATTACTCTTGGTAACACATTCATCTTCACTGCTGCAATCCTTCCCAACCATGACAAATTCAGTCTGTTCCATTTGATCAGATCTCTCTCTATCTGAGTCCATAGTTTTTCATAGTTATTTTTAAATAAGTCTATGTTCTTTGCAGTCAGTTCAATTCCCAAATATTTCACCTTATTTGTTACTTCACATTCCGTTATTTCCATTAGCGATTGTTGTTTTTGCTTAGTCATGTTTTTGCATAATACCTTTGATTTCTTTTTATTGATATAAAAACCTGCCAGGTCCCCAAACTCCTTAATCTTCTCTATCACTTTTGGCATGTTCTCCATTGGGTCTTCTACAATTAGCATTATGTCATCCGCAAATGCTCTGACCTTATAAGAATAATCCTTTATTTTTATTCCACGGATTTCTTCATCTTGTCGTATTTGTATCATCAGGATCTCCAATACCAAAATGAACAACAGCGGAGACAGCGGGCAACCTTGTCTTGTTCCTTTACTTATAGCTAATTTCTTAGTCACTTCATCATTCACCACAATTGCTGCATTCTGGTCTCTGTAAATTTCCTTAATTGCTCTAATGAATCTTTCTCCCATTTGTAGCTTTTCCATAGTGGCAAACATAAAGTCCCAGTTTAAATTATCAAACGCCTTTTCAGCATCAACAAAGAAGAAACCAACCTCCTTATCACAACGCTTATCATAGTATTCAATAGCATTTATCACTGTCCTCAAGTTGTCTCTGATTTGTCTATCTGGCAAAAAGCCTGCTTGTTCCTCCTCAATAACTTCCGAAAGCCACCCCTTCAGTCTCTCCGCCAGTATCTTCGCAAAGATTTTATAGTCATTATTAAGTAACGATATAGGTCTATAATTTTTCACGTTTGTCAAGTCTTGGCCTTCTTTAGGGATCAGTGATATATTCGCTTCATTCCAGGTACCTGGAATCCGTTGATCCTTTAAAACTCCGTTAATCACCTCTTTTAGGAATGGTGCCAGTTCATTGGCCATTGTCTTGTAAAATTTAGCCGTAAGTCCATCTGGCCCTGGCGCCTTTCCCAAATTTACAGATTGTATTGCCTTACTTATTTCCTCATCCGTTACTTCATTATTCAGTCTATTTCTCCAAGCTTCCGAAATTACTGGGAGTTTCATTTTCTCCAAATATGTCGCTATTGATTCTTTATTCACCTCTTTCTTATTGTATAACTTAGCGTAAAATTTATAAAAGGCTCTACTAATGGTAGTTTGTTCCAGATACGTTTTATTGTCCTCACATATTTTGTTTATTATTTTCTTTTCCCTTCTCTTTTTTAGTTGCCATGCCAAATACTTTCCAGGTTTATTTGCTCCTTCAAACACTTTCTGATTCAGTCTTTTAAGGTTCCACTCCAATTCTTTATTATTCATTGCCGTCAGCTGTTCTTGAAGTATTTTAATTTCCTGGTATAATTTCTTTTTCCCTGGTCTCTTTTTTAACTGTATTTCTTTGGCTTTTATTTTCTCCTCAATCTCTTGTCTCTTCTCCTCTTTCTTTTTTCTCACTCTGCCATTTAAGTCCATTAGTATGCCCCTTATTACCGCCTTGTAGGCATCCCAAACTTTGTCAGTTGGTACTTCTTTATTCACGTTATATTGTATGAAGAACTTTGTCTCTCTTCTCAACATCTCCACGTTCTCTCCTTCCTGTAACAAGTCCTCATTTATTCTCCATGCTTTCCTTTTTCTCCTCCTCCCTAATTTCCACATGATTGGATTATGATCTGAGCCTACCATCGGCATTATTTCTACCTCCTTAGTCCATAACGCTAAGTCTTTTGAGGCCCAGATCATATCAATTCTCGATAGTGTACAGTGTCTTGAAGAGTAAAAAGTAAATTGTCTACTTTTAGGATTTTCTCTTCTCCATACATCTTCTAAGGTCTCCTGTTGTATCAGCTCAAAAAAAAGCTTTGGTAACAATCCTCTTTTCTTTTGTACAGTTGATGTCTTTTTATCTAGTTCCAAGTTCGTCACTCCATTGAAGTCTCCAGCAAGAATTACCTGGTCATATGAAAGATCCTCTAATTGCTTCCTCAAATCCTCAAAGAAGCTCTCTTTTGCACCGTTAGGTGCATAAATTCCGACTACCAATACTTTTTTTAAGTTCCATGTACATTCCACTGCTATAAATCTGGCTTCCACGTCTTTTATTACAAATTTTGGCTGTAGCTCCTCTTTTATATACAACACCACTCCTCTTTTTTTCTTATTAGAGGCCGCTACAAATTCATTGCCCAGTTTCCCCATTTTTAAATATTTTGCATCCTGCTTTCGAATATGGGTTTCTTGCAAGCAAACAATATCGCATTTTTGTTTTAATAGCCAGTGGAAAATACTTTTTCTCTTGTTTGGTGAGTTTAGTCCATTTACATTCCAAGATAAAACTTTACACTCCATACTCATGATCTTGTTGGTAAGTCCTTTTCATTGTCCCTTATAAATCGCTCCATCTCTCGCTCAGATCTGATACGCTTTTTGGCCCCTCCAAACTCAAAGGACACACCTTCTGGTAACTCCCATCTGTGCCTGATTTTCATGTCCTTCAAGATCTGAATTAGCACTTTATATTTTTTCCGATCTAATAACACTGACCTGGGTAATTCCTTCATTATGATAATCGTCTTGCCATCAATCTCCAATGGATCTTGAAACTGTTTTGTCACAATCCTCTCTTTCATATTTCGTGTCGTAAACTGCACAATCACGTCTCTTGGTAGTTTCCTCTGGGTTGCAATTCTCGAATTCACACGGTATGCCACATCTAGGATAGCCACAACTTCCTCCTCCTCCTTCCCCAGGTATTCAGCTAACACCTCAGTCATCTGTTCTTGCGCTGACTTTCCTTCCACTTCTGGCAATCCACGAAACCGTAGCTGCTTCTCCATGTGTTTAGTTTCTGCAACCGACATTCTTCCCCTCATCAGTCTCATCTCTGTTTGTTGCGTGTCTGCTAAGTTCTCCATCGCGTCTTCTACTGTTTTAACTCTCTGCTACGTTCCTTGTAGTTCACTTTGTATTGTTTCCATACCTTTTTTCACTTCTGACAGCTCCGATTTTACTGTTTGTTTGACCTCTTTAACCTCTTTAATCAGCTCCAATTTCGTGTCCTTAAGTTCTTTAATCACATCTAAAAGTTTTTTGTCCAGGTTTTCTATTGCCGATTGCCACTCTTTTTTTGAAATCGTGGGGCTTGCTTTGGCTCGCTCCCACGAGTCCGCTCTCTTCCTTAACTCCGTGGCGTAAAATTTAAATATCTTTTTATTTCAAATGTCCCGGTCTTTGCAAAAATTAATTTTTAAAGAGTCCAAAATGTCGGGCGTCTTTTCTCTATGGTTCCTCTATGATTTTGTAATCCAAGATGGCTTACTTCCTTTTCCGCTGAAGCCGCGACCCTTCCCCTTTCAAAGATGGCGATTCCCTTCTTCCTGCCCTCCTGCAAGGGCCGCTTCTCTCCAGCAACTCTATTATTATTACGTACTTCCTGTCTCCCGACTTCCCACAGTAGGTCTCGCGATGGTATCTTTTTCTCACAGCTCCATAACCGCAAGTATTCAAAACAATAGTCCAATTTCTTTAATAACTTCTTTAAACTTAGTCTCTTTTCAAGTACAACTCTTGCCGAGTCTTCCCCTCCTTATTATTAACCTGTTGCAGTTTGAAAATCTACTTTTCTTCCTCTCTGCTTTTATCAATCTGTCCCGTATCAGAAGATAGTGATCTTTACCTTCTCCTTCACTTTTCTCGGGCTGTAATCGCTGTTTCGATTATAACTTCTCCTCTCCACTTCTTTCCCCAATCGAAGCTTGGGTATGTAGGTCTTATGCCAGCCGAATTGGCCCCAGAACTGCCGCAGAGATCGTAGCCGACCTGTCACAGGGTGGGACCTCAAGGATCGGGAGGGGACCCGTTGCGCAGAGCCCCCCCTCGTCCGAGATCTAGCACACCCTAGGGTCTTGAGCGTTCTTTGCCTGCTCTCCGCCTGAGAGCAGTCGGCCGCGGGCTAAATTTCCCCCGCCGGCTGCTTAAAACGGCAGTCTGGTCAGCTCCGCGAATGGAGCTGCTTCAGACCTCCATGAATCCCAAACCGGAAGTCGAAATTCTGCTGAAAATTGACGCTTGAAAACATATACCATGCATTTAGCCTACAGTGGAAAATTTTTGAGTTTTCTACAACAGAGGTAAATGCAGCTTGAAGGTGGTGAACAGACAGCACAAGAGGAAGGTGTTAAGAACCCTCCCTTTCTCCACAACAGTTTCCCCTTTTGGATTTCAGCCCCAGTAGCTGCATTGTATAAAATTTAAAGATGTCATCAAAGAGGATTACCAGTTTTCATCTTATGTGTGGTTCCAACCTCAGAAAATTAAATTTAAGTGTCTGTGACAGAAAGATACTAATTAAAGAAAATAAGCCTCCTCCTCCTGCTAGGCAACTTGCTTGGGGCAGAGGTAGCAAACTTTTGTTAAGACCAAGGTAACCGATTGAGGATTTTGGAATTTGGATGTGCATCTTCAGAAATGTGGGGGTAGGGGAGAAGGCAGACCTGCTTCAGTCAGCCCTTCCATCCTTGCTTTAGATTAAAAGTGGGACATTGCTGGAGGAAGGGCTCTTGGTGAGCCAGTGCTCAGCACGTGAAGACCCAGCTGCCACATGGGAGGAAATCTGATGGGGGTGCTCTTCCCCCTCTAGATTTATGTGCTGTGCTCATTTAGCCATTTCTTAAGAGAAAGAAAGAACCCTTCCATCACCAAGCCTCACCAACCAAGGCAAAGAGGGTAAGTGTTCTAAGGAGGTACTCTTCCTGTGTGGCCCCAGTCAAAGAATTTATGGAAGCTAAAATAACTGGATTTCTTCCAAATATCTGTTAGAAAGTTCTCAGTTATGGTTAAATCTTCCCATGTGCTTTTACTGGAATTTTTTTGAAAGCTCTGAAGGAGATCCGGGAAATGAAATATATTTGTCAGCAATGTTTAATTTCTCTTTGATGTAAAGTGCATTTTACATGACATTTTCCTTAGTGTGTACATATTGAGCTGCCATTTAGATTGAAAAGCAAAATTTATAGCACTGTCATATTATCTGTTAGCATATTGTAAACTATTAATGTGATCCAGTCTACAGTGAACATAGCACATGCATGTAAGAAGAGGCTAATGTGTCTCAGTAATGCTCAGACCCCGCCCTCTTCCTGCCATGTGCATGTGTGCATGGTTACATGTACAGGAAGCACAATGGCCATTAGGATAAACGGGAAGTTTGAGTGTATCTCCTATATCCCCATCCAGCCCCCCCCGTTATTATTTTTTATTGTTGTTTATTTATAGTCTGCTTTTCTCACTGAGATCAAAGGCAGATTATAATACTGTAAATGAATACCATATAATCAATGGGTAGGACATTTGCAGAGCAAAAATACAACATGACCAACAGGATATTCAGTGAAAACAGATACAATAAGATACAGTAGCTGCAAGTTTGAAAAATTAGCAGAAAGCCAAATGCATAGATGAAACCATTTTGAATTAAGTGTAAGTAATTCGCATGATGTCTTCAGCAATGTCGAACTACCCAGTAGGAATGGATCTACATCAGCGTACAGTATCCAATAGCCTAGGCTATTGTCCTTGTCCTGTACCAAGGTATCTCTCTGAGCTTTTACTTATGACACAGACCTATAATCTGAGTAGAAAGCCTTCCTAAATAATTCATTCCTACATAGTCTTTGGAAAGCCAGGTGACTGGGAGCTTTCCTGACCTCCTCAGGCAAGCCATTTGACAAGCTGGGAGCTACCACAGAGAGAGCGCTTGTCTAGTCAGTTGTTGATTTAGCCCAGCTGCAAGGTAGTGTCTGTAGAGGGCCTTGTTCAGATGATCAAAGCTGCCATGGTGGAACATAGAGAGAGAGGCAGTTCTGCAGATATGAGGTGCCTTGGCTATGAAAGGCTTTGAATGTGGTAGTCATGACATTGAACTTAGCCCAGGAACCAATGAGTAGCCAATGGAGTGACTGCAGAATGGGAGTAATGTGCATGCTCCATTGTTAGTTCAGGAGCATGAGTAGTGTCTATCCTATCACATCTAGGTCTTAAAGCCAATAGGCTGATCAACCAGAAAAAGACAGCAATATAACAAAAAACTTATTGTTGTTCAATATTCATTAAAAACGGTGTTTAATTGCAGCAGCTATATATTCACTCACATCTAATGTTATATTAAAAATCAGGTCCACTAACAAAGTCATTAAATGATAATTAAAAGAACTAACAGACTTCTTGTTCAGATGAGGATCCAGAAATCTCAGATCCAAATAAATTACAGAGAAAAAGAAGAAATGCCCAATAGTTTCTACCAAAGAATAATCACAGATGCAGATGCTAAATCCCCTGTCTTGGCTTGTTAGACAGCAGGTGGAAGTGAATTCATTATTGAAAGAAAAAAACCCTCTAGTCACATGGTACCTTAATACTATAGAAATAATATGGTAACTGGTATTGATTAAAGTATGAGTATCCAAAGTGCATGGGCAAACATAAGCGCCGCTTCCCTTCATGAAGACTGTGCCATTCTTCTGCCAGAAGGTGACTACTAACCAGACTATAAGCACCAATCTTCCCTAAGGCCAGCGAAGAGTAACAATCGAGATCAAGTGAAATCAGCTTATCTGTGAGGGATGAACCCATCCAGGTTTAAAGGAATCTAACGCTGAGAGTGAAACTACTGATTCGTTACTCTCTCGATTAATTGTAAGCCAGTATTTAATAACCATTAACCAGGCTGTAAGAGAGATTATCTTCTGCCCAGTTTCCATTAACAAGGAGGATGCAGTGATATACCTAGGATGCATCTAGGACATGCTACAATTGATCTAAGGAAATTTGTCTGGAGTATATCTGAGCATGTACTCATACTACCAATCCACATTGGAACAGCATACAAAAACAGGTTATTTTTTGCCTGAAATACATCCAAAGCTGCAGGGACATATTGAGCACCTGTGGTGAAAAAAATGTCCTCAAAATTGCAGCTTTACTCTTAGCTTTCATAGATATCTTTTTAGCATGCAAAGCCCAAGAGAGTGAGGCTTTGCATGCTAAAAAGATATCTGTGATACCAGATATCACAGTACTACTTGTGCCTAAGAAGGATCCTATGTCTATGCTTTGAGCTGAGGTATATTGTTTGCATAGCAATGTTATTAGATTTCTTAAATTTATAGTAGTCCTTCCTGATTTGCCTCTTTGTAGGAGTCACGTGACACAGGGTTGAAATTCTGAACACCGATCTGCCCCACTGGGCAGTGGTTGTTTATTTAAGCATAGCCTGTGCATTCTTGCATAATCCCCAGGAACAATGAATAAGGAAAGAGATGTCTGTCTTTACTGAGCCCCTGCTAATCAGTTACTAGCAGAGACAGGAAAACTGCACGTAGCAGAAAGACACTTTATATTATTAAGCTTTTAGAGTATCGGCAGAATGCCCCTTGGCCAAGGTAGGTGTGCCTAACCATTGACCTTCCTATATCCCACTCTTTTTTCTTTTAAGTATAGAAGCAGTAATCCTTTTACAACAAGCATTCTTGCTCGCTATCAACCTCCAGATCGGAGGTGTACGCTTTAAGCTGTTTTGCTAGCATTCTTGCTTGAGTAGACATGACGGGGGGAAAACTGGGTTGCGTTGTACATTTTCATAAAGCCATCTGAGTAAGGGCTGGAAGGCATTGTATAAAGCAACACAAGACAATGAGACAGGTGCAGAATAACAGGCCATATTGAATCAATAAGTCTATCCATCCAGTGGGCAACCACAACCATAAGGCTGCCCACCAAGAGGGTAGGAGGTCCTGCTTAATATCGGCAGCAAGGTTATGTAAATTGTTCAACTGAACAGATATTTTTGTGAATTATCAGATACATTAAAACAACACATATTCTTATCAGATTCACAACCTTGATGGTGCAACAACAGCAAATAATCAATGGCAGTGCGATTGTCCAGAACAGCACGGCAGAGCTCTATGAGCTCAGCATTCAGGGCGGCAATTGCAATAGAAGTTGCGTTTGTTGTTTTTGCCAGGCTGCAAGCTATTTTGCTAAGAATTCGATGGTTCACAATGGTGAGCGCTGGAACGCCGACAAGAGAGGCTGCAAGGGCCACGGCCTCTGCATCGCTTGGGAGATTCACTGTAGAATCACAGCTGGAATCTAGTGTCGTGGCTCGGCGTCTTCGATTGGGGGTTAACAAATCTTGTTTGGTGGGGAATACAACAGTAAGACGGCTTAAGCAACAAATAGTATCAGACAAATTGGCAGGAATATAGTTGAAGGTTCGGGAGCCACAAGAGAAAAACCATCCAGGGGGCAAAATAGTATAAGCATAGGTAAAAGTTATATTTTCAACAGTGGAACAATTCATAACATTTGGGCCAACTGACAAACAGTGAGGCTTGTTTGGATTGGTTGAGCAATTCACAATGTGTGCGCACGTAGTCTGGTTGGCAGAGCCATTAGAAGCTATAAAAGGAGTATATAAAGATAAAGCGTTAGGGGGCAGCTGATATCCAGTCTGACCCCAATCATGGGCTTGGCTGTACTTCATCTTAGAAGCTGAAATAAAGGCACCAAGCCCTGAATCATTGAGAAATAAGGACAGTGGGGTACAAACAGGAATAAGGCAGGAGGCTAACAGCATATGCATGTCAGCAGACTCCTCAAGGCAAAAGGTCGAGGTGTTGACTTGCCGGGCTAGCCGCTCCCACAGGTTATAATCTAAACGGTCATGCAGGGAGGTTGCTCTCCCGGGAGGAAGAAAACAGCACAGCACACAAAGATTGAGAAGTAAATTGGCAGTTATAACCACAAAGATGGCAGCACACAGATTCTCGGGTGTCTCCGGCTGATTGTTGGCTCTCAGGACCTGTTGTGCTTTGCTGGTGGTCCACTTGACAGCTCCCCATGTCACCAATGGGGCTTGCGGTGCCCTTAGCCCCTTCGGAAGGGGGTGGAAGGGTTGCTGAGTTTGCTCCAGACTGACCTTTTCCATTTCGGGCACCAGGTTGCTTGCTGCCTGATGCCACACCATGAGCAGGATGCACGCACTTTGCAGGAACCCACAAAGGACCTGTAGGGGTAAGAACAGAAGCAAAACCTCGACCCCAGGTTATTAAGGGAACAGGACCCAACCACGTCCGGTCAGGCAGGGCTCGGTAGAGCACCAACAGCTGCGGAAGCTGCGGTCATTCCCGAAAGTGTCTATCATAGGGAGAAGAAGGCATGGTTCCTGGGGTTTGAGAGAAATTTAATTGATTCAAAGTAAAAAGAACTTTATGGACTTGCTGTGTAATGTTCGCTAAATTGGGGTTCTATATTTCCCCTGTTTTAATTGTTTTTGCAACATGGTTTTGAAGGAACGATTAGCCCTTTCAACAATAGCTTGGCCAGTGGAGTTATAGGGAATGCCATGAGAGAGACAAATATTCCATTGATCACAAAATTGTTGAAAGGTAGAAGAACAGTAAGCAGGGCCATTATCAGTTTTTAACCACTGCGGACGGCCTACAACAGTGATGGCGGCTAGGAGATGTGAAATAACATGAGAAGCGGTTTCCCCCCTCTGGGGAGTGGCCCAAAGTACTCCAGAAAAGGTATCGATAGATACATGAACAAACTTCCATGGGGAGAGGTCAGGAACATGAATGACATCCATTTGCCAAAGCTCATTGGGCCCTAGGCCACGAGGATTGACCCCCCCCTTCAGGGATATGTGAGAAACCTGCACAGTGAGGGCAAGCAGACATGATGGCTTGGGCTTCTGACAGAGGAATATTAAATAACTGAGTGAGGCCCTTGGCATTTTGGTGAAAAAATTGATAGCTGGAGATGGGATCAGAAAACACAGAATGGACCGCTTTATCAGCACGGGCATTGCCTTCTGCTAAAGGTCCAGGCAATGAGGTGTGACTACGGATGTGGGCAACATAAAAGGCATGAGAACATTGTTCAAGGAGAGCTTTCAAAGTAAGAAACAGAGCCATAAGATTAGAATCGATATGTGGCGCCAAGTAAGCACCGGGAAGGCAGCTAATTAACTTGCAAACATAGTGTGAATCAGAGATAAGGTTGAAAGGTTGATGGGCAAAGGTGTGAAATGCTAGGATAGCCGCAGCAAGCTCGGCTCGCTGGGGAGAGGCCTGGTTTACAGAATATTTAGTAATCCAGCAACCATCGCTCTGATAAACAATGGCCCCTCGGGAGCGGCCACCATCGGAAAAAACTGTGACCGCTGCGCTCACAGGCTGAGGAGACTGAAGAGATTGAAGGAAAATAGGTGCTGATTGCAGGAGAGAAAAGCGGTGATCTTTGGGCAAATGAAAGAGGATTTCTCCCACAAAGTCAGCAAGAGCCATTTGAAACTGTAGAGAAGTATGCAGAAGGTGATTGAAGTCATTTTTAGGAAAAGGCATAGTGATAGACAGCAAATCATGACCAGTGCGTACAACAGCACGCTCTCATGCTATGGCACAGAGATCGGCCGTGGCATGAGGATACGGAAGGACATTTTGGTGAGAGCCATGAGAGAGAGACAACCATTCTACAAGAAAGACTTGCCCATGATGCAGCATTCCCCAAACTCCAGTGGGCGTTTGGGGAGTGGGAAGGATGAAGAGGCGGAGCCCATCAAGCCCCGCGGGGATTCTATTGACACACTGTTGAGCTAAAATCTCATTGACCTTTTGTAAAGCTGCCTGGGTTTGCAGGGGAACAGTAATAAGATCACTGGGATGTTTTGCAGTAGTTGGTAAGGAAAACAATGAGCTCAAAAGACTGGTAGGTAAAGAAAAATAAGGTCGCACCCAATTAAGGGTGCCTTGGAGTTGCTGCAAGGCAACGAGGGTAAGCAGAGACGGAAACTTTAAACAAGGAACCACCGGAGCAGCAAAGGAGTGAAGCGTCCGATGCCCAAGATAGGTATAAGGCTCCACAACTTGCACCTTTTCAGGGGCCACAATGAGGCCATAAGGTTGGAGAGACTGAATAAGGTCTCCCAACCACCCTGGTGGAATCTGGGGCTCAGCCACCAGGATGTCATCCATAAAATGGTAGACAAGAGCCTGTGGATGCTTTTCCCGAAAAGGGCATAACGCCCGGTCAACAAACTGTTGACACAAAGTGGGGCTATTCAACATACCCTGGGGTAAGACCTTCCAGTGGTAACGTTGGGTGGGAGCCTGATGATTAACCACTGGCACTGTAAAGGCAAACTACTCCCGATCTGCCTTACAGAGCAGGATTGTAAAAAAGCAATCTTTAAGATCTACAATAAGTAATTTAAAATCATGAGGAATAAGGTTAGGATTTGGAGTCCCACACTGCAGGGGACCCATAGGCTGAATGCAGGTGTTGACAGCACGGAGGTCATGCAACATACGCCATTTGCCACTTTTCTTTTTGATGACAAAAACGGGTGTTCCATGGGCTAGTCGTTAGTTCAATGTGACCAGCGGCTAGCTGTTCAGAAACTAAAGATTGTAAAGCAGAAAGTTTGTCCAACGGGAGAGACCACTGATCAGCACATACAGGCTCATTCGTGAGCCACTTGAGGGGGAGAGCAGTGGGAGACATTTCATTCCCCCACTGTGACAACAGTGCCAAATTGGCTCAGCGAGTCTCGTCCCCACAGATTAACATGAATATCGAGAACATAAGGACGAAACTGCACCCTTCGATCAGAATCAGGAAGAGAAGCAGAAAGAAAATGTACACTTTGTTGAGCTCCCTGTTTTCCCCCTACGCCCCAAGCACTGGGACAGGCCTCTAGAGGCCACTCAGGGAGCCACTGCAAGCGGCTGAGAACAGTAACATCAGCTCCAGTATCTATAATACCTTTAAACTTACGGCCTTGGATAAAAATATGTTGCTGAGGGCGTGCAGAAGAGATAGTGGTAGTCAGTCCTACCAGTGAATCAGTGGAAGTAGACCCAAAACCTCCCGTGCCACGCTCACGGTCGGCTCCCCCTGCGGGCAAGACATAGGGGACAAGAATTAACCGAGCGGGTGCAGAATTTTGAGGCAAGGTGTGAGGCAAATTAGTCCACAGTTGTATTTGTATGACTCCTTCATAATCAGAGTCGACAACCCCAGGGACTACGAAGATTCCCTTTTTTCCGCTAGAGAAGTGAGGTAAGATCAGGCCCAGATGGCCAGGAAGCAAAGGACCAGAGAGCTGAGAAGGTGCGACTTGCACTTCTCCGGGGAACTGGAAAGTAAGATCGGTTTGTAGGAAAAGATCAATCCCTGCACTGCCTTTAGTGGCACTTGGGGAATTGAAAACAGTAGAAGCAGGCAAGGATTCTAGCCCAGACTTTCCTCTGTTTGGACCTGGGCCAGAGACGGGCCCGTCCGGGAGTTTCCCGAGCGGCACTCACTAGCCCAATGAAATCCCTTGCCGCATTTGGGACATTTGGTTTGGGGCTTTCCTTTTCCAGTTGGGCTGGTAGGTTTCGGTTTTACACCTCCACCCCCAGGAGCCCGACATTCTGCTTTGAAATGACCAGATTTGCCGCAGTTAAAACATTTTCCCCCTGGCTTTACACCCTGGCGGAGAGCGGCAGCAAGCAAAGAGGCTTGATGTGAGGGAGTTCCTATATCTTGGCAAGCTCTAATCATTTCTGCCAACTCCGGGCTTTTTCCCAGACCCGTGATAATCCTCTGGCATTTAGAGGTAGCATTTTCCTTAGCCAATTTAATTAACAGCTCCTCTCGGGCTTCAGCGTTATCAACTTGATGCTTAAGAGCCTCCTGAAGGCGATTAACAAAGTCTGTGTAAGGCTCTGTGGCTTTTTGGCGAATGCTGGAAAAGGTTTGCGAGGGTTTGCCAGAAAATGGGACACGCTGAAAAGCACAAAAGGCACAATTAGAAGAAACCTCCAGAGTGGCAGCAGGTAAGACTATCTGATGATTAGGGTCACTAAAATCTCCTGCTCCATAAAGTTGCTCAGCAGTGTAAGCTCCGCCAGAATTGGCGCCTCTTAATATACACTGTTGGCGGAACTCATTTTCCCAAACCACATATTGTGCAGGAGTTAAAAGCATGCAAATCGTGGTTTTCCAATCCTTGGGAACTAGGGTATGATTACGCATGACAGCCTCAAGCATGCCTTGTACATAACTGCTTTGTAATCCCATGTCTCGAATAGCTTTTCTTAACTCAGTAAGAACAGGATAAGAGAGAGGCTTATACTCCACAATCCGGCGGCCCTGATCATCAACCTGATCAGTAAAATGAACTGGGCAGATAGCAAGCGTTTCAGTTAATTCTGTCACATCCTCGGATTTTGCCTGCCTGAGTGTCATGGCCCAGTCTGAGAGTGAGGTCTCCTCTGGAGGAGAGGAGCCTCGTATAGCCAGCCAGGACTCCTCAGGAGAAGAGGAGCCCTGTGTAGCCAGCCCTGGCCCTGATTCAGCAGAAGCCAGCAATCAGGAGCAACACCTGCTGGCTGATCAGAGTTTGCAGCCAGCAGCTGAGACACCAGCACCCTTTAGCTCCAATACCACAGGGGAAGCTCAGCCAGGGACTTCTGCAGGTGCAGCGCAGCCAAGAGCCTCCACCCCCCCAGGTTCACCCACGCCCAAGGAACCCCGCAGGCAGCGCCAGAGACTGGAATTGCAGGAGAGACGGCGCAATGCTCGCCTCTTGAGCCAATGTCAGCTGCTGGAGAGTGACGATGAGTACCGTCCGGATGGAGCCCCGGCAGCTGGCTGAAAACCATGCCTGGCTATAAGAGCCAGTCTGGAGGAACTGCCGGGCGTGGAAGCAACGTGTCTATTGCCTGCAACTACTCCGTGTTCTGCGAACCTTGCCCTTGCCTGCTTTTGGACCTGACGCTATCGGTGACTGACCTTGGACTGTGCCTGACCTCGTTCTTGGACTCTGGACTCACTCCTGGCTTTATCTCGTGCTCTGACCACCGGTTTGACTTGGCTTTCGCTCTTGGAACTCCCCTTTGACTTTGGCCTTAAGGTTTGGACTTGCACCACCCTGCTTGGGCTAGCCCAGCCCATGACACTGAGTTCACGTTCCAGTACCTCTCGCACAAGGAGCCCTAGGACTCCTCCAGCGGAAGGTGGAGGATTAAAATCTTTACCGGGGGGGGTGCAGAAGGTTGTGGAGGGGATGGGGAGCTGAGCGGTGCCGGAGGAAGCAATTGCACATCAGCATATTTTGGTGGACATTCCTTAGACAATTGAGCAGGTGTGGGAACGGGTGTAAACTTCTCCACTGCATGCCGGCATTGGTGCCAGGTATGCAACAACTCTACATTAGCTCGTGGCGGGGTATGAAGAACCCGGCCGATTTTCTCCCAGTCCTTGAGGCAGAGAGAACCGTCCTCTGGGTACCGAGGGCATAGCTTATTAAGTTCCCGAAACAAGGAACGAAGTTGACTAGAAGTCATGGTCCCGCCGGACTTCTGAACCAGGAACCATAGTTCCTCCATATGCCTGCGCTGGGCATGTGAAAATTGTCCTCCCATACTCACCAATGAAGGGGTCGCTGAGACAGCGACGAAGGAGTGCACTCAAGGGGCCTATGCCAGGCGTTGATGAGCGGGGTCCCTGTTCGGAGCGCCACATGTAGGAATCACATGACACAGGGTTGAAATTCTGAACACCGGTCTGCCCCACTGGGCAGTGGTCGTTTATTTAAGCATAGCCTGTGCATTCTTGCATAATCCCCAGGAACAATGAATAAGGAAAGAGATGTCTGTCTTTGCTGAGCCCCTGCTAATCAGTTACTAGCAGAGACAGGAAAACTGTACGTAGCAGAAAGACACTTTGTATTATTAAGCTTTTAGAGTATCGGCAGAATGTCCCTTGGCCAAGGTAGGTGTGCCTAACCATTGACCTTCCTATACCTCTTGCTATTTTTGCACTCTGCATCAAACTAAATCTTCTCATTTTTCCATTTGGGTTTATTACTACCCCTCCTCACCAGTAAAGGTTTAATTTGGTCTAGCATGTCCTGAAATTCCCTTAAAATCTCTTAAACAGAGATAGAAACTATCACTTTGTTCTTCTTTATGAGCATTTCTTCTGCATAAAGTAACTGAGCCACTTCCTTTCTGACCTTTTCATCCCATTGCCATGGGATCAGGAAAAATGGTGGCTCAGAATCAAGGTTTAGCTTCCCAGGGGCATGGTTTGCTTTAATATCCGGCTGCCGAAGAACAAGAAAATGGTCACTAACAATAGATTCATATGGGAGTAATATCCATGCTCCATTGTAAGATAAATAGTGAGTATCAAACTCCTATGCTCCCAACGACCTTTTGTGTGTGTATAGGCAGGGGAAAGGAAAAAACAAGGCTGTGCTAGGTCCCACTGGGATTCTCTGTGAATGGTCAGTTATGACAACAGTGGAGATGTAAAATTTCTGGAAATTTTGAAGCCACGGAGAAAATTTTTTTGCTGTGGGGTGTTTTTTGTGGGGGGGGGGGGGCAGGAGGTGAAAACTTGGTAGAAAATTAAAATGCATGCAATACTTTCTTTCCTGTCAAAATTAAACTTCTTTTAGTGTTTTAACAACATATAATGCATAATTTATAACTTCGTTAGCATATATAATTTTTCTAATTAGTGTATTTATGGAATTTAGAAGTGTAAATATCTTCATTTACTGTAAGAAACATTGCAAGTACACACTACTTGAGAAGAAGTTGCAAACTGCTGCATCCTATGCTACCATAGCACATGTATCTTTAATGTTTACCAAATTAGAGATAGGAAAAAATAAACGTTGAAGGTAGAAAAGTAAATAGAAAAAAACCAGTGTATTTTTTGGACAGGAACCCGCTTGGACAGTGACAGTAGGTAAGGCTCTCTGCTTGTTTGTATATTAAGTTAAACATTAAAGAATGAAGCTATGTTAGCACTCCCCCACCCAGCAGTTGCCCAACCCAGGCTGTTTCGGGCCAAATTGGGCCCAGAATGGCCGCTGCCACGTGGGACACCACTCCGTTGCCCGGCAGCGGCCTGATCCTGGATGTTTAGCATCCCAATTGGGCCAAAATGGGCCCTAAATGGCCAGGATCAGGCCCAAATTGGCCTGGAATGGGCTGCTGCCACATGGGAGAGCACTCTCCTGCCCGACAGCAGCCAAATCTGGGTCATTTGGGGCCCAATCCTGGCCATTTAAAACCAAAATTGGCCTGAAATGGCCAGGATTGGGCCGCTGCTGAGCGGGGGCATGTTCCCCCGCCCACCAGACGCCTGATTCTGGCCATTTTGGGCCTGATTCTGGCCATCTTGGGCCAAATTCAGGCGAGGACTCGAAACAGCCAGGATTGGGTCCTAAATGGCCAGGATCAGGCCACTGCCAGGCAGGGGAGTGTTCCCCTGCCCGGCAGAGGCCTGATCCTGGCCGTTCCATGCCCATTTTGGCCATTTTGGGCCCCAAATGGAACACTCCCCCAATCTGGCAGTGGTCCGATCCTGGCCGTTTCGAGCCCGAAATGGCCAAGAGTAGGGGGCAGTTTTGAGAACTGCTGGAACAGCAGAAAAGAGGCCCTGATGTAAAGTGTATATTAAAATGGTCATTATCTAATGCTGTATATTGTCTTTTATAAGAATTTTCATAATACATAGATTGAGCAAAACCATTTCTTTCATTTCACTTGTTCCTAATGGTGGAAAAATCATAGCAGTTTTTTTCAGAGTTCCCCCAGATACCCCAGTTTTTTCCATTAGAAAAATTGAAATAGTCCTCAGACTTTCTTTATGCTATACATTTTGAGTGAGAATAACCACACTTTAAGAAATGTTTTACTCATTCTGAAAAAAAAAATCATTAAAAGTTTTCCCCCCTCAATTTTTCCATTGGCAGGAGATGGGGGCGGGGGCAGTCATTACAGAAAAAGTAGAAAGAAAGCATTTTTAAAATCAAAATGTTCACATCTAGCCCACAGTGGACTGATTTGTGCCCTATGTATTTATAAAGAACATAGTTTGGACCCTTGGTAAGAAATTGGATCATTGTGGATTAGGCTAGTTTTGATATTTACGTTCTTTTTCTCCATTCAGAATACAGAATGTGCAAAGAAAAGCTCTTGGTGAGACTCTAATTTTTAAAATTGATTTTCAGTGCAGATTATGGAAGAAGAAAAAGAAATGCCTTTAGAATACAGGTAGAGAAAGGTAAGAATGTTGTATTTGAATGTGAAGATTGTCCATGATAATTAAACTCTCTGTCACACACATCTGAATTGATCTGGAATCATTCACTAAGATTCCAGCCTCTCTGACCCTTTGATTTCGTTCCTATGTGGGTTTACTTGGGCATAAGTGCCACTGAACTCTGTGTATTAATAATTATATTTATAGTCTGCCTTTCTCATTGAGATGCAAAGCTCAGTGTAAGTTGATACAATCAATATGATGAGCCATATAATAAAGGCTTTATAAGTCAACACTACTACCTTCAGTTGGCTCCAAAAGCAAATTGGGAGCCATTGTAGATGGAACAAGACGGGAGAAATATGATCCCTATGATCCACCCCTGCCAGCATTCTTGCAGCAGCACACTGTACAAATTGTAGTTTCTAAATACTCTTCAGGAGTAGCCTCACAGAGTGTACTGCAGCAGTTTAATCTAGATGTTACCATGGCAAGCACCACAGTGGCAAGCTTTATTTTACCCAGAAAAGGCCACAGTGGGTTCATTGGGTAGAGTCCTAGTAGAAGGCACTCTTGGCTACCCCTGCTGAGCTACAAATCTGCTTCTTTAGGGAAAGCGCAACCCCATCCATAACAGGAGATGCCTCCATTCCCAGGTGAGTCCTTGTAGGAACGACACGAGACAAGGTCTGGATGCAAAGTCTGCCCCTCCAAAATGGAGGCGAGAGTTTTATTAACTTGTATTCAGGAACTCCCGGATGCCCAAATATGGTTATAGCAACAGTTACAAGTTACACATTCCATTCTCAGCCAACGAAGCACAATATTGCTGTGTTCAGACTTTTGTCTTATCTAGGAAGCATAACAGAATGAAAGGTACATCATGAGCTTCTGAGCATAGAAGAATGTTACTTAGAGTGTATGAGAGTATTGTGCTCTGTGAATGGTGAGAGACTTATTGTTACACATTTAAACTACTCCCTGAGTCTTCCCGTGTGGCATGCCAACTGACCAGGAGATCAGGAACGTAGAAATGTAAAAGAGCAATTAATGGAGGCTGTGTGGCATGCCTACTCCGGCCCACATTTTCACTCTGTTTTATTTATTTAATTAAAGTGGCAACAAAGGGCCATTCTCTGCATCATTCCAAGAGCATTCTTCCTCATCCTCATCATCATCAGAGGATGTAAACCAAGAGGCTGGGTAACTAGATATTGAAGTGGTAACTGAATATGCAGCAGGATGTGGTTTTGGAATTATTAAAGCAATAAGGGAAGGAATGCATTGAATACAACAACAACTTACAATAAGCACTATCAGAGCATTCCCAATAAGCCATTTGGCAGCCAGCCCCACACAGCTTTCCACCAGGAGGGTAAAACATCTTCTTTTATGGAAGTTTGTAAGTGAGATAGTTGTTGCAGTTGCTTGCTTACAGTTTTTGAATTATCAGACAAATTAAAACAACACACATTTTTTACAGATTCGCACCCATGATGATTTAGCAACAGGAGATAATCTATTGCCGCTCTGTTATCTAAAACAGCATTGCGAAGTTCTTGTTGCTCAGAATTCAATGCTGCTAAGGCTATAGAAGTGGCATTAATAGTTTTTGCTAAATTGCAAGCTAAGTGCCTTAAATTGTTAGCATTAAGTATAGCAAGAGCTGGAACCCCTATAAGCGAGGCCCCTAAAGAAACAGCTTCAGCTTTATTAACAAGAGCAGTTTCCTCAGAGCATGTAGCATCAAGGTTGACTGAACGATGCTCACGAGAAGCAGTAAACATGGCTTTTGAAGGCAAAGCAATAGTTAAACGACTTAAACAGCAGAGAGAGTCAGACAAATTAGCAGGTATGTAATTAAAAGTTCTTGAGCCACAGGTAAAGAACCAACCTGGAGGTAACTGAGTATATGCAAAGGCAAAAGAAACATTTTCTGTTTTTGAACAATTAAGAACATTTGGTCCTACAGAAAGACAGTGAGGTTTGGATTTGTGCTTGGTGCAGTTTACTATTTGAGTGCAGACAGTTTGATTTGCTGATGAATTGGAAGCTACATAAGGAGTGTAAAGAGACATTGCAAACAATGGAAGTCAGGGCATTGTTGGACCCCAATCATACATTTGAGTATATTTTATGTTACTACGTTTCATAAACATGCTTAAAGATGTATCATTCAAAAATAAGGCAAGAGGGGTACACACAGGAATAAGGCAAGAAGCTAATAATAAGTTCATGTCGTTTGTCTGCTTTAAACAAAAGTTGGAACTATTCACTTGTGCAGCAAGCCGTTTCCACAAATTGTATTGAAGATAGTCCTGCAAAGGCTGGGCTGTCAGTGTGTACAGTCATTGGCAAAGAACAGAGAAGCACACACAGAATGAGTGTAGAATTTGCAGTAATGTCTACAAAGAGGGCAGCACGATTGTCCAAAGCAGCATGTCTGAGCTCTATGAGTTCAGCATTTAGGGTAGCAATTACAATAGAAGTTGCAAGCTATTTTGCTAAGAGTTTGATGGTTCACAATGGTGAGCACTGGAAGACCATCATAGAGAGGCTGCAAGGGACAAGGCCTCTCATCACTTAGGAGGTTCACTGTAGAGTCACAGCTGGAATCTAGCATAGCACTTTTCAACAGAGAAGCAATTAATCCGCAGACTCCTCAAGGCAAAAGTTGTGAGACATTAAGTTGCAAGGAGGGAAACAGCACGGCACACAAGGAATGAGAAGTGAATTTGCAGTTTGAAGCTTTTTCCATCTGAACTTGTTCCAGGCTGACTTTTTTCCATCTCGGGTTGGCGTGAGCTGGCTGGTAGGGCAAGGACCTGTGGATAAAACAGAAACACACCCTTTTCCCCACGTTAACAGGGGGACTGGCCCCTGCCAGGTCTTATCTAGCAGGCTTCGATAGTATACCTGCAGAGTAGGTAACTCTGGTTTCTGCCAGAAATGTCTATCAAAGGCAGAAGCATTTGAGGAGGCAGCAGCTTGTGGCTGCAAAAATTAAGCTGATTGTACATGAACAAACATTTAACAAACATTTATGAATTTGCTGCATAGTCATTCCCAGCATTGGTAGCTGGGACCCTCCTCCCCCCTTGTTTTATTTGTTTAGAGAGGAGGGTTTTAATAGAGCGATTGGCATGTTGTACAATCGCCTGACCTGTAGAATTGTAAGGGATTTTTTGAGTAAGAACAATTTCTGAGCCGCTTGGAAACAGTGGCTGGCAAGCTGAGAGTCAAGCATCTCCCACCTCAGGAATGTTCACTAACTTAGCTTTGTTTGTGGAAGTGAGGGGGAGAGGGGGGGGTGAGAAGAAAGCAGGCTGGCTGTGCGCTGCCTGAATATGTTGAAGTGGTGATGAGAGAAATGTTATCTGTGAATAAGAGTCAGAGAGGATAGCTGCGTGTAAAACCTTATAAGTGATGTGTGTGAATGAGTTTGGATGAAGTAACTTTAAGAACTAAGAACTACTTTTATGAAACCAATATGCTTCTTGAAAAATAAACATTTAATTTTGTGATATCCCAGAGTAACTGTCAGTGTTATATCCCAGGAGATGGGAAAGAACATGAAATGCAGGTTTTCTCCTCTGAGGAGTGGTCTAATAGAGAATTCTAAGTCTATGGTTGTTGGGGGTTTTCCGGGCTGTATTGCCGTGGTCTTGGCATTGTAGTTCCTGACGTTTCGCCAGCAGCTGTGGCTGGCATCTTCAGAGGTGTAGCACCAAAAGATAGAGATCTCTCAGTGTCACAGTGTGAAAAAGATGTAGGTCATTTGTATCTACTCAGGAGGGGTGGGGTTGAGCTGAGTCATTCTGTAAGAGTTTCCCAGGGTGTGGAATGCTAATGGCGGGAGGCTTCACTGAATCCTGAGGAGGTTCTTTTGCATATGGATTGGTGCTTGATGTGCTAATCTTCTCTGCAGGGCTATTGTCGGGTGTGGAGTGTTTTGTTGGCCTGGTGTTTTTCAGAACTGGAGCCCATGCTCTGTTCATTCTTAAGGTTTCTTCTTTCCTGTTGAAGTTTTGCTTATGCTTGTGAATTTCAATGGCTTCCCTGTGCAGTCTGACAAAGTAGTTGGAAGTGTTGTCCAGTATTTTGGTGTCCTGGAATAAGATACTGTGCCCTGTTTGTGTTAGGCTATGTTCAGCCACTGCTGATTTTTCAGGCTGTCCAAGTCTGCAGTGTCTTTCATGTTCTTTTATCCTTGTCTGGATGCTACGCTTTGTGGTCCCGATGTAAACTTGTCCACAGCTGCAGGGTATACGGTATACTCCTGCAGAGGTGAGGGGGTCTCTGCTGTCTTTTGCTGATCGTAGCATCTGTTGTATTTTTCGGGTGGGTCTGAATACTGCTTGAAGGTTATGCTTTTCCATAAGCTTTCCCATCTGATCAGTAATTCCTTTGATATATGGCAAAAACACTTTTCCTGTAGGTGACTGTTTTTCCAACTCACACTGATCGTTACTTACACAAAAACTCCAATCACCACCCCCGACAGAAAAGAGGCATAATGAAAACATTAGTGGATCGTGCAAGACGGATATGTGAGCCGCGCTTTCTCAATGAGGAAATTAATCATCTAAACCACGCACTTCAGGCAAATGGCTACTCCAGAAATGAAATCCGAAGAGCAATCAAACCCAGGATGAATCAAACAACCAAGGAAAAACAGTCATCTACAGGAAAAGTGTTTTTGCCATATATCAAAGGAATTACTGATCAGATGGGAAAGCTTATGGAAAAGCATAACCTTCAAGCAGTATTCAGACCCACCCGAAAAATACAACAGATGCTACGATCAGCAAAAGACAGCAGAGACCCCCTCACCTCTGCAGGAGTATACCGTATACCCTGCAGCTGTGGACAAGTTTACATCGGGACCACAAAGCGTAGCATCCAGACAAGGATAAAAGAACATGAAAGACACTGCAGACTTGGACAGCCTGAAAAATCAGCAGTGGCTGAACATAGCCTAACTCAAACAGGGCACAGTATCTTATTCCAGGACACCAAAATACTGGACAACACTTCCAACTACTTTGTCAGACTGCACAGGGAAGCCATTGAAATTCACAAGCATAAGCAAAACTTCAACAGGAAAGAAGAAACCTTAAGAATGAACAGAGCATGGGCTCCAGTTCTGAAAAACACCAGGCCAACAAAACACTCCACACCCGACAATAGCCCTGCAGAGAAGATTAGCACATCAAGCACCAATCCATATGCAAAAGAACCTCCTCAGGATTCAGTGAAGCCTCCCTCCATTAGCATTCCACACCCTGGGAAACTCTTACAGAATGACTCAGCTCAACCCCACCCCTCCTGAGTAGATACAAATGACCTACATCTTTTTCACACTGTGACACTGAGAGATCTCTATCTTTTGGTGCTACACCTCTGAAGATGCCAGCCACAGCTGCTGGCGAAACGTCAGGAACTACAATGCCAAGACCACGGCAATACAGCCCGGAAAACCCCCAACAACCATCGTTCTCCGGCCGTGAAAGCCTTCGACAATACAATTCTAAGTCTATTTCATGAAGAATAGAGACTCCCCTTTCCATGGTGGGAATCCTCACTAGAAAACTTAAGTGGTTACATGCAAATAAGTAACACAAACAGTTGAACTTTTATTTCTTTTGACTGAAAGTAAACACTTGCTAATTCTTAAAACTAGGCAGGGTTAGCTCTAGTTAGTATTTGGTTGGAAGAATGCATGCATAACCCTTATGCTTCAAAGCAGTAACCTTTTGAGACTTTAAAAGAGGAGAAGGGCAGTGGAACTGCTTTAGATATTTAAGATTTTAAGAAGAACTTACAGACCCATGCTGTAATTCACTTGGAGTTTTAGTGAGAAAGACAGATTAGAGATAATGTGAATAATTAACGAACAGACAACCAATCAAACCAAAGAAGTTTTTTGAGGCAGATGACTTGGAGCTTTCAGAAAATTTCTTAGGCTCTGTGTACTTTGATACCAGGATTTCTATTGATCCTACAAGGCAGAAGATTTTTAAGACAGAATGTCACTTATAACAGTGAAAGAAGTGTAGAAATAGAGTCATAAGATTAGAATTGATAGGGGGTGCTAAATAAGCACCAGGAAGACAGCTGATTAGTTTATAAACATAATGTGAGTTAGAGATGAACTTGAAGAGAATATTTAGTAAATCAGTGACCTTCGGTCTGAAAAACATAACTTCTTTGGAGCGGCTACTGTTAGGAAAAAAACTGTGCTGGCTGCGGCGTGCAGCGGCTTAGGAAAACAGGCACTTGATTGTAGGAGAGAGAAACTATTATCTTTAGGTAACTGAAAAAAGACATCTCCCACAAAGTTTGCAAGAACAGTCTGAAACTTGCACAGAATTACACAAGAGGTGATTGAAATCATTTTTTTTCTTAATAACAAAAACAGGAGTATTCTATGGACTAGTGGAGGGTTCCACATGCTGAGCTTGTAGCTGTTCCTGAACTAAATCATGTAATGCATTAAGTTTATCCTGAGGAAGGGACCATTGATCAATCCAAACAGGTTCATCAGTTAACCAAGTAAGTGGAATGGCCATAGAACCTTATTCTGCAAAAGAGAGAGAAGCTTGTAGCTGGGATAACAAATCCCTGCCCCACAAGTTCACATGGACTGGAAGAACAAATGGACGGAGAGGCACAGTCTGTGCTGAACCAGGTAGAGAAACTTGGACAAAATTAACACTCTGCCGTGCTTTCTGCTGTCCTCCAACCCCCCAAGCAGTTGGACAGTCTTCTAGTGGCCACTCTGGAGGCCACTGTTGTGCACAAATTACAGTAACATCAGCCCCAGTGTCAAGAATACCTGAGAAGGAGCGGCCGTTAAGAAAGAAACGCTGTTGTGGGCGAGCTCTGGAAATGGATGCTGTAAGACCCACCAGTGTTGCTTGAGCCTGGTCCGTGGACCCAAAGCCTCCCTCCCCACGATCACGATCTTGTCCCCCTGCGGGGAGAAAATAGGGAAGGAGAATCAGCTGTGCCACAGAATCACCAGCTGCTAAAGACTGTGGCAAATTAGTCCAGAGCTGAATCTGAATAACTCCTTGATAATCACTATCAATGACCCCTGGGACTACAAAAATACCCCGTTTAGAACTAGAGGACCTAGGAAGAACTAGACCCACAGTCCCTGATGGAAGAGGTCCTTTTAGTTGAGAAGGAGTAACCAAGACTTCTCCTGGGAATTTGAAAGTTAGAGCAGTCTGTAAGAAAAGATCCAGACCTGCACTTCCCCTGGTTGCTGACTTTGTTGTAGAAAGATGGGATGGAATTAACCTAGGGTCAGATTTTGCACTGCCTGATCCAGTGCTGTCTCCGTTTGGACTGGGGCCAGAGACCAAAGGCCTGGTCTTGAGTTTCCCGACTGTGGGACAGACCTGCAATCACTATTCCAGTGAAAACCTTTTCCACATCTTCTGCATTTAGTTTTTGGCTTTGGAAAAGACTGATTGAATCGTGGATGACTTCCATGAGGACGGGGCTGAATTGCTCCCCCTCCTTTGGCTCTGCAATTTGCCTTAAAATGTCCAGGTTTACCACAGCTAAAACACCTCCCTGCTGGTTTATTAGCTTGACGAAGTGCTGCTGCCAGCAAGGTCGCATTATGAGAAGCAGAGCCAATATCCTGACAAGCTCGAATCATCTCAGCCAGTTCAGGATTGTATCCTAAACCTTGAATTGCTCGTCTACATTCAGGAAGAGCATTTTCCTTAGCTAACTTAAGCAATAGTTCAGTCTGTGCCACTTCATTTTTAAGTTGCCTTTTGATTGACTCTTGGAGGCGATCAACAAAGTCAGAGTAAGATTCATTTGGTAAGATTCATTTGGAAAAAGAAGGCTGAGATTTCCCTGATGTTGGAACTCGCTTCATAGCATGGAACGCAGCCTGAGCTGACTGCTCCAGCGTCCCTACAGGCAAAGCTATTTGCACATCAGGCTGAGCAAAAGCCTCATATCCATAAAGTTGAGCTGCTGTGTAAGCTCCTCCTGAATTAGCTCCGCAAAGAGCGCATTCCTGCCTGAACTCACTCTCCCAGACTACATATTGAGCAGGGGTTAGAAGCATCCAGAAAAGATGCTTCCAATCCTCTGGAACCATACGACTGTTTCTGATCATTGCTTCTAGAAATCCATGAGTGAAAGGAGAGTTTAAGCCTGTATCTCGTATAGCATTTTTTAACTGAAGAAGAACTTTATACTGAACTGGTCTGTACTCTACAAATTCATTTCCAGCAGCGTCTCTGTTCCCTGTAAAGTGTACTGGGCAGATAGCCAACATTTCTGTGAGTTCCCTAGTATGCTCCTCTGAAGCGTCCTCCAGAGCTGATTGCAACCTTTCTCTGAGATATCCTCCTTTAGGTTGAACAACCCGAGCTACTTTTTCAGGGAACTCCCTGCTTGAAATTCCAGCTTCAAATGTTTCAGAGTTAGAATCTTCGGCTTTAGGTGCCGAAGGAACAGAAGCGGAAGAAGGTAGGAGGTGAGGGGGAGACGGAGGCAGGACTTGAAGAGGACAGTACTGAGGAGTAAAAGAAAGAGAAGCTCCCGGGTGTTTTGAAAGTGGGCCAAGACGGTCCACAGCATGGCGACATTGGTGCCAAGTGTGTAGCATTTGAACAGGTGCCCTAGGCTCTGTATGTAGAATTCTGCCCACCTTTTCCCAGTCTTTGACTTTTAAAGATCCAGCCTCCGGGTAAGCTGGACAATATTTAGCTAGGTGGCGCAGGAGACATGCAATCTCTCCAAATGTGGTAGACCCTCCTGACTTTTTGACTAAAAAACATAATTCATCCGCATGCCTTCGCTGAGGATGCGTCAAGGATGTACCCATGCTTACCAGTTGAAGAAGGGGAGTGCACTCGATATGGGGCCTATTCCAGGCGCTGGTAGATGGGGGAGGGTCCCTGGTTGTTCGGGCGCCAGATGTAGGAACGACACGAGACAAGGTCTGGATGCAAAGTCTGCCCCTCCAAAATGGAGGCGAGAGTTTTATTAACTCGTATTCAGGAACTCCCGGATGCCCAAATATGGCTATTACAACAGTTACAAGTTACACATTCCATTCTCAGCCAACGAAGCACAATATTGCTGTGTTCAGACTTTTGTCTTATCTAGGAAGCATAACAGAATGAAAGGTACATCATGAGCTTCTGAGCATAGAAGAATGTTACTTAGAGTGTATGAGAGTATTGTGCTCTGTGAATGGTGAGAGACTTATTGTTACACATTTAAACTACTCCCTGAGTCTTCCCGTGTGGCATGCCAACTGACCAGGAGATCAGGAATGTAGAAATGTAAAAGAGCAATTAATGGAGGCTGTGTGGCATGCCTACTCCGGCCCACAAGTCCTTCCAGCTGCCAGTAGCACCGCTGTTTTGTTGGGATTAACCTTTTTGTTGGGATTAACTTTTGTCATATTTGTTCAATATAACCTGTAATTAGCCTGTTGAAATAAAATACCCCCAAAAGTCTCTCTCCCCACATGTGATCTGACGTGGTACTGTCCATTCTGTCACCTCATTCTGCTTCATATCAGGACAGGGCGTACTTAGTAAATGTGTTGTGCTGTTCATGGTGTTTCTGTTTTATGATCACCCTGGATTAATTTAGTTAGTTCATATTTCTCCCCAGTAGGAACCCAAATCTTACATTGCTCTCTTCTCTTCCAGTTTGCCTTCATACCAATCCTGCAAAATGGGTTAGGCTAAGAGTGTGACTTGCTCAAAATCATCTAGAAAATTTCTGTGGCAGAGTAGGAATTCAGACCTAGGTTTCCCAGTCCAGTACTGCAGCATCATATATGAATGCAGAGTTCATGTTGTGTATCTCAGACTGATAAACTGTATTTTGATTTTCTATGCAGTTTTTGGGATAATAAGTAAAGAGCTGAAGTCTGAGGATTTGGAGACTGTAGAAGATGAACATTTGGCAAAGAAAGCAAGGCACAGAGGAGGCAAAGAGTAAGTTAAAATGACTTTATTCCAAATGTTACAACTTTCTGGAAAATTCTGTAATTCAGGGTTATGTGTGAGCCACTTGCAGATCTGGCCTCTGACTAAACTGAAACTTGAAGCCAGTTCTCCTATTGAACTTGATCTTTAGGTAGCTTCCTATGAGGCTGATCCCAAGACCATTTAGGACTTAATAGATCAATGTTGATGCTTTGAATTGGACCAGAAGCATACTGGCAACTATTGCAGTTTTTTAACACCAATTGAATATGACTGTGCCGTCTTGTGTCCCATCATTAATCAAGCAATGGCATTCTTGTCAATTTGTCTGTTTAGATTATTTATATCCTGTTTTTCTCCCCAATGGAGATGCAAGGTGGCTTGTGCTACAAGAAATACAGTAGGTGAAAAAAACAGACGAAGGGAGGAAAAGGGAACTTGTGAAAAGGTCTTCCTCTCTCTCTTTCTGCTAGTAGATCCTTTTCCTAGCTCTAAGCTACAACCCTCAGACTAAGAACTGAAGGCCAAACTCTGTTGGCTTATGCCCCTGGACACTCCAGAGTCTTCCCCTCAACTATCTTCAGGGGCAGCTGCTTTACAGCATGAATGATAGTGGTCTACATCTAAAGCATGAATGATAGTGGTCTACCTTCTAGGTGAGAGAGCAACTGATGTACTAACTAAAACTGGTAAAAGGCACATTCCAGGCCACAGTTTCCACTTGGGAATCCAGGAGCAAAGCCAGGATCCAAACTACCTAAGCTTCAAACTTGCTATCTCAAGAGGCGTATGATAAGAACATAAAGGTGGCCATGCTGGATCAGATCAGTGCCAATCCAGGACCTCATCTCCTGCAGCTTCCAGGTGTATCCCATAGAGAAGCTCATAAGCACTGCCCTCATGCCTTCACCTGCTGACATGTCCCTGGCATCTGGCAGGTGCATTCTGCCTCTGAACATGGAGGTCCCAGTCCCCTGCTATGGCTCATAAGTATGGCCAGCCTGCTTTTAAATCTGGCTAGACCAGTGTCCGTTGCAGTAACTCATGGCAGCAAGTTCCATGTGTCAACTACCTCTTGCACGACAAAAGGACTTCCTTTAGTCTGTCTTGAATCTGTTGCCATTCACTTACATGAGGTGAAGCTGAGTTCTGGACATATAAGAGAGGGAGAAAAGTTTCTTACTCTATGTGTTCTTTCAAGGAACCCCTCAGTTTCCTTTTCTATTCCAAACAGCCTTTCCTCTTCTACTTGTTCCAGTGTGCCATACTACCATCACTTCTGCCTTGACTGGGTTGAACTGCAGTTTATTCACGCTCATGCAGTCCATTGCCAAGCTCAGGCAAGACTTTAAGGATGGCCTAGTTAAAAGGACAAGGGGCAGATAATGTTGAAAGGACGGGGGAGAGAGGAAGCAGGGGTACTGTTAATTGTGTCCACAGGGATTTGATATAAGGGAAAATGTTCCATCAGTTGTACAAATGATTGTGGTTTTAAAGAATTATGTTGAACTTTTTATTTTTTTGCTAAATTTCCTGTCTTGCTATCCTAAAGGGATTCGGAAAGCTGCATGGATACCTCAGATACTGATACTGAACATCCAGTAAGTATTAGTCTATCGAGTATATCATTTTGGTGAAACACTTGTAGCTCTTATTACTTGATATCCAGCAATGGTCTTATATCTGATCTTCCAAGCCAAGGACAGGCAGCAGAGCAGGGCTAAGAGGCAGGCTTGAGAGTAGTGTTGCCAAGAAGGTCTCAAAAATTTAAAAATCCAATAGCGTCTGTTTACTGCTAAATCACCCTTGTAACATCCTATATGAATCACAGCCACAAGCAAAAACTATTTTATCTATCACAATGAATACTTTAACCAATACACAGTCTACTTAAACCAATACGCAGTCAATGAATATAGAACTACATGTGGAATTGCATATGTACAAATCAATACAGAACAATGTCTCTCTGTCTACGTCCACAAGTTGTCTGTAATATGTTCTCAACTCCAAAGAATGTTCCAACCTGATAGTAAAGATTCAGGATGTAGGGGAAGGTCCTCTTTTAGGTGGGGAAGAAGTAATGAAAGTACTGTTGTGCTGTGCAAATCCATGTTCTTTCAACCACAGGCTTGAGTGTGCAAAGGAATCCCCTTGCCTCCACAACAGTCGACGCGTTCCAAGTTGCAATCTTGCCCCTGGAGTAACGAGGACACTGTTCCCAGCCCAACAAAACGCTAGCAATATTGTTTCGCATGATCCAGCTTTCTTAGGGGCTTTGTGTTTCAATTCATTTCTAGGCATAGAACTAGTCTGAAGCCAATGTGACGGCAATTCCGTTTACTGAAAGTATTAGAAAAGTGGCTGCATGGAAAAGTAGGATATGAGTCCAGTGGCATCATAGAGACCAACAAGATTTTCAGAGTATATGCTTTTAAGAGTCAAAGCTCCCTTCTTCAGATACCAGAAAGGAATTTTGACTGCAGTAGCATGTATCTTGAAAATCTTGATGGTCTCTGCCTTGGGGCTCAAGTCCTCCTGTTCTACTACAGACCAACATAGCTGCATGAAAAAGTTACACAAATCAGCAAGAAGCACATTAGTCTCGAAAGAAATTGTTGGATGAGTCTTTGAAGGAACAGGTAAGCTGAAAGAGAAAGTGAGGTAATAATGGTGCCAGTTGTCAATTTAGTCTCCGTTTTAGTCACACTGTTTCCTAAGCAAGGAGACCTGTTAAACTTGCTCATAGAAATGTCATTGTTTTTTTTTAAAGTACATAGCCTTTTTCTTTGCCTGCAGTTAGTTAAAATATATTCAGTACCAGTGGAGGAAATGGGTTACTTGCTCTGTGGGCAAAGCTATACAGATGACTTTTCAGTGCTTTCACTTACAACTACGGGTCAAGCCCCTGCCTGGCTTCACATTAGATGAACTTCCTAGATCTTCTCACCCCTCCTCCTTTACTGATGCCTCAGCTGGGGCTTTTTAAGCAGCCATGGAGAAAACGATGTTGGAGCACGAGGGAGCTACTTTCAGTTCTGACGCACCAAACCCCTTCAGCGTAACTCGAGTGGGTTGGAGTACTTCTGAGGCTTCGGAGCTCATAATTATTGGTGGCAACGAGGCTTCTCACACAGTGAGTAACCAGCAAAGGGATGGAGAGGGGCAACTTTCCCAGGGATCTGGCTCCCCTTTTTCCTTCTGTCAAAGGATTTTTGGTGGAGGTGTCCCTACATCCTGATATTTTCTCTAGGATCAGTAGCAAGTTCAGTAAGGGCATGCAAAAGGGGCTTCTAAAAAGCAGAAGGGGAAAAAATGCAGACACGGGCCACTCTCCTTTGACATCTTCATTGTCTTCTGCCCCTCCCCGCTTCAAAAGATTCAAGCGGAGCTCTAGGACTCATTGCAGGACCTCTGGCACACTTCCAAGGCAGAGATGCTAGGAGCTCCTCCAGGCACAAAAGCACAAAACTCCCCACCCAGCTTCCACTAAGCTCTTTCAACAAGAGGATTTCCCTCACTTCCTATCTAAGGTCACTACATGGCTAAAATTCTCTACTGAGATGCCTCCCTAGACTTCACAAATTACCTCTAACAAGGGAAATTCCATGGGCTTTCACCAACCCACTCAGACTCCATCTGTTGTGCCTTTTCCAGACTCTTTTGAAGAGACTGAGGAGTGAATGGGTGGTGCCTGTGAGAGGCAAAAGCCTGCATTTGGTGGCTGAAAATCTTTACTTTCTTTCTGCTTCTACAATGAAAACTCCACAAGTTCCCTTAGTGGATGCTCCAGTAACTGCCCTTCTATCAGATGCAGCCCTTTGTAAGGATGGGGCAATATTCTCAAGGACTCTGAATAGAAAGAATGAGTTCTCCTTTAAGAAGGCTTATGAGGTCTCTGCTCTCGCGATGAGGGCCAGCTCATCTGCTTTGGTCTTTGCTAGAGCAGTGGTTCTTTGAGTGGATGAACTTCAGCATAACCTGAACCAAATCAAATTAAAATAAGTACTGCTAAAAATCAAGAAAGGCTCAGCCTTTGTAGCTGAAGCCAGCTTGGATGCCGTACAACTCTGTAGAAGATCCCTTGTAGCCAACATAAGGAATTGATGTAATCTATGGCTGAAACACTGGAAAGTGGATCACTTGTCCAAAACAACCTTTCCTTCATTCCTTTCCAAGGAGAAAAACTGTTTGGGGATGCAGCCCTGGATGAGATTTTAGTTGAGAAAAAGAAAAGTGTGTCCTCATAAAGGAAAATAAATCCAACAGACCTAACCAGAGCTTCTAGTACGCCTTTTGCCACTCCTACAGATGGCATGATTCCAGAAGCTCCAGATATTCTAAGCCATCCAGGAACAAACAGAGATTTCTCCTCAAACCACCCAAGGCTTTCCAATCCAACCTGGCCAACGGGAGGGAAGAGAGAGTTCTGCCAATGACGCCATCATAGATGGATGACTCCAGGCCTTTGTCCCAGCAAAGGCCTAGAGACCATCTGCTCAAGATCGGTAGATGTACAGTACCATCAACCATGGCTATACAATAGAATTCACACACACACACACACACACACACACACACACACACCACACACACACGACAGATTTCTTCCTTCTCCAAAGTCTACTCATGATGCAAACCTCTGTACTCCGTTTGAAAGGAGTACACCTGTATCCCTGCATAGACAGTCTCCTGATTAGATCAGCGTCCAAGGGCAAAGGGACTGGGGATGTGTACAAAATGTTGGAGACTAGCAAAGTACGAGTTCTTAATCAACCACCTAAAAAACTCACTAACCCTGTCACTATGATCCATCTGGGAACACAGACACAAGCATCAGCAGGATTTATCTCACAGAGGAGATGCTATCCAAACTCTAGCAGGCTCTCCTCCTCACCCTAGCAAACTCTTCTCACCATAACACTAGCACAATTGCTGTGTCTCATGATTTTCTGCATCAGCATAGTACCATGGGCCAGACTGCACTCATACCTGTTGCAGTGGCTTTTTTCCCCTTGGCCCGACAGCATCATGCACCATAGTCCCAAAGAAATTCTCCTCCTAAACAAGGGTGTGTAACCTCCTTCCTGTGGGAGACAAAAAGAGACAATCCCTCAAAAGGTACTCCCCAGTTTCTACCCAGGTGCAAATGACCACAGGCACCAGCCTTCAGGGCTGGGAAGCCACTGCTAGCATCAAGTGGCTCAGGGCAAATGGAACAAATTCAGTCCCAGCACCAAGTGGCTGAGGCTCAGAGCCATCCAAATGGCACTTCCAGACTTTCAGCCCCAGGAAGAGAACAATCAACTGCTAATCCTCACAGGCAACTGCCAAAGCCCATGTCAGCCAGCAAGCAGGGATCAGGTCTCACTTCTTGCATAAGTCAGCCCTTCTCTTTCACTGGGCAGAGACCTACACAGCCTCCTTGCAACCCCAGCACCTCCAAGGGATCTGCAGCCTAAAAGAGGGCTTAGTTACCAAGACGCCAATCCTAGTGAGTGGGCACTAAACCCCAGAATGTTCAAGACAGTAAACAGATGACTGGGCCATGCCATTCTGAACCTCTTTGCTTCTTCAACCAATCACAAGGCACCCAGTTTCCGGGTTCAGGACTGATGAAGCAGAAGGACAGGACACGCTCACAGCCAAGTGGCTGCTATAAGCACTCCCACCAATGCCTCTAATATCAAGGGCACTAAACAGAGTTTGCAGGGAGGAGGCAGAAGTAATCTTCATCACCTCATACTGACCAAGACAACCATGACTCTTGGAACTGGTCTCAATGGCAAGCAGATAACTCTGGATTTTCCTTCCAGCTCAAGACATTTGCTTGCAGGGCCCTCTCCTACATCCCAGGTCAGCCTGGTTCCAGCTGTCTGCATGGAAGTTGAAAGGCAAGCCCTGAAGCAGCATGCATACCCTCCCAAGGTTATAGCTGTCATGCTCGTATCTGGGAAACCTCAACCAGTAGGATCTATGAAGCAACATGGAAAGCATTCAACAGGTGCTGCAAAGAGAGAAGGTTAACTCTTCAGCAGCTGAGATCAGGGAGGTGCTCTGATTCCTCCACAAAGGCCTATTTCACAGACTATCTCCCAATACTCTTGAGACAGCAAGTTGCAGTCCTGTCCTCTCATCTACATGGGAACAAGGTGCCTCTTATCACATGCTCATATCAAGCAGAGGGTTGCCTCCCAGAAAACACTGCTTTCCCTCTTGGAACCTACATAAGTCCTTCGGGCATTACTCCAAGCACTGTTTGAACCACTCAGATCAGTACATCTCTGGATTTTGTCCTTCAAGGTAGCCTTGCTTGTTGCCATCACTTCAGTGAGACAAGTCTCAGAGCTTTGTGCCCTCTCAAAGAGATGAGAATTGTGCTCCTTCCAGAAGGGCTCTGAGATCCTCAGAACAGACCTCTCCTTTGTACCAAAGGTAAACTCAGCCTTTCATAAAGACCAGAAAATCTACCTCCTATCCTTCTGCCCACAGCCAGTGCACCCACAGATTTGCTGTTTATCTCTTTCATCTCATCTTCTATGGGTACCAAAGTATCCAAGGCCACCATCATAATGTGGATCACGGCTTGCGTCGTCATAGCTCATGAAGTCCAACATTTAATAATTCCCAGGGGCGCCACCAGAGCAGCAGCTACCTCAGCAACCTTGGCCATCAAAGGCAGCAGTGTCCGAGGCAGGCAGGGGGAATGGTGGATGACATGGGAGGTGGGATGGAGAGGCACTATAAAGGGAGAGAGTCCCGATGAAGCTGGGGAGGAGGAGTTGGACTGGAGCGGAGTGGTGAGAGAGACTGAGGCTCCCAGTCCAGCTGGCAGGAAACGGACCCAGGTGGCACAACCGCTGTCCCTGCCACAGTCTGAGGCAGAGGGAACTCGCCCCCCTTTGGTGCCAAGGAGGACTGCAGAAGGCAGGAGAGCAGCGGCGGGTGGGGCGGGGTCTCACAAGCAGCTTCCTCAGCAGCCTTGGCCCATCGCAGAAATCTTCAAAGTAGTAACCTGCACTTCAACCTCTGTCTTTGCCAGTCATTACAAATTGAACACATACAGGTCTGCAGACGCAGCCTTCAGCAGCTGACTTCTCCAGCAGGTGGCCCCCCAGTAATTCCTCCTGCACTCTTTTGGCTACCCACCCAGGATGACAATGCTTTTCAATGTCGCACTTCAGGATGCCTTCCGCCACTGATGGAGAACAAAACATTGGATTTACTGTGAGAGTTTCTTCTCATCAGTGGAATGGAAGGTGCCCCTTCCCTACCGTAAGGGTGGAGAAATTTTGAGTGAGGAATTACCAACCCGTTCAAAGGATAATGTTGCCTTAGAAGAACTAGGGAATTCCTCTCAACTTGGCAAGCATGAACTGGGGCGTGCCCCCCTAGCTGAAGTGGAAGCATTGCAAAATCATTTGCATAGTCTTTCAGGCAGGGGGTGTTACCCGTTTCAGGATACCTTCCATTCCCCTGATGAAAAGAAACCCTAACATTCTGGTTTGTAGCTCCAGTGACTTTCAAAGTGTCAGAGCTAAGTACTATTAAGTAAAGGTAAAGGTAATCCCCTTTGCAAGAACCGAATCATTACTGACCCATGGGGGGGACGTCGCATCATGACGTTTTAAGTATTTTAAGTATCGTTAAGTATTTTCTATATATTGTTCATAATTTGCCCTGGCATACTCTGGAAAATGGTTAGAGTTTATTCAGTCATGTTAATGGAAGTGACCAAAGCAGTATCAATACCTTCTGCTGACTTCTTTTTTAAAAATAAATATTGTATTTTGCAGTCCTCCAATTACATGAACAATTCTTTATTAACCTTATACCGGAAAGAAAATCCAGATTCCGCTCCAGAAACTGCTATGGATGTGCTAACAAAATCCAGCGCTCCCCCTCAAGTAGCCCCTGATACCAGGATTTCAGAAGGCGGATGGTTTATTGATAAAACCCCAGGCAGAAAGGAGGATAACTTTTTTATTGATCTGTGTGAAGAAGAAAGCGACAGTAGCAAACAGATAGCTGAGGTACCACTTTTATTGCTAGTTATTTAAAAGTTATAAAGTTAATTATAGTTGTATCAGTAGTGCAAATGTATTCATATTTATATATTTCCCATTCTAAAAGCTCAAGGACAGTATCAGTAATTTATAAAATACATATTTAAACTGTTCTATAAAATAGCTTAACAGTTCAGTCCTAAGCAGTTACACTGTTCTAAGTTCACTGAAATCACTTATGGCGTAACTGTAAAACACAGCATTTGTGGAACTGCCTTCTTTGGTCCTTTGGAAGCCACTACATGTATTAATGCTAAGCCATGAGATGGTCTAGCTGAGCTGTTACAGAAAGGTAAGCTTAACTGTTACACTGGCATTATCTCAGCAATCTGTTTAAATCAGAAGTTGATTTAAATAGTTCAAATGTTTTCAACCCTATGTTGCAAAATGAAAAAATTGTTCACAGTTTTTCTCAGATAGAAATTGTTAGTTTTTGTCTTTAAATGTGTGCAATGAGATCTTTTTGTCAGTCCTTTAGAAGGTCCTCTGTCATAGCATACCAGGCTGAATCACCCTGATAACTCTGGGTCTGACATAGCAGCTGATTTCTCCAGCTCACAGATATAAAGATCTTTACGTTTAAATTACAGTGATACTGTTTTCCTAACAAAACCAGCAGATAATCTTCATTTTCTGTTATTTTTAAAGCAAGTAAAGGTAGTTTTGTGCCTAGAAAGTCCTTAGAGGAGCAAGCACCTCTTTTGTAGCTGTAGAATCTATACCATGTTAGATGCTGGACTAGACAAACTGTCTTATGACTTAGCACTAATATATATAGTGACTTCCCGAACCCAAAAGAAGGCAGTTCCAAGAGTGCTGCATTACATTTTAGGATGTGTGGAACCTCCATGCAAGCACTGCTTGGGCTATCGGAACTCATTTTGATGACAATTATCACTAAATAACATGACAGTATCACTACATGAACAGAATGTTGTTCTTATTTTGTGTGCTGACTTTTAGGTATTGCAATCCAGTCTAAGTAACGTACTGTAATTAACAATGTACTTGCCCCATTGCTGGCACAAGTCCTTTTTTTCCCCTATCAGCTTTGTCTTGGTGAAGATTTTACTGATCAGCCTCCTTGTATAGGGCTAACAGTGCACCTAGAAAGTGTACCTGTAAACTAACTCTTGGTGCGGATTCTTAACTTCCTTGTATTGTATATACACAAGAACAAGATCATGCTTGAATTTTAAAAGCTGTGATAAATCTAAATGTATTTAATATATTCCAAAAAACAGAGTGACTTTCCCCCTGAGCAGGTAGCTCTTTTGTTTTTTGCTTACATGAAAAGCCACTGAAAGTTTTGGAGTAACTTTAAGGCTTATTTTACTGTGCTTTGTTTGTTGCATAAAAGTGTGTTGGCATATCCAGAATATTTTTTTTATTCGACTCTTTTGTGCTCTAGAATTCGAAAGACCTTTCTTTTGTGAAGATTGAAAGGAAGAAGCCCAAGAACAAAAGACTTAAAAGGAGGAAAGAGGACTCTCAAGATGTAGATGAAGAAATAGAATCTGATTTGTGGAAACGGAAAGGTAAGAGCAACTCTTTGAGGAGGCGTCTCTTCACTTCTGCTAAGACTTTGTTCCTTAAATGACATTGCCAATTCCTGCACCTGTTCTATAAGTATAATAATTCATTCAGCAGAATGCTGTATTGAATATTTGGCAGTGTTTCCATATGTATTATGGCAGTATAGCAACTGTATTCTGATTTCTTCTTCTCTGGCAGGTAAACCAAAAGGAATGGAGCTGCGGACCTCTTCTGTAAAGTTTGAGGATGTAGGAGGCAATGATGAGATTTTGAAGGTTAGATAGTACCTAAATGTTCTTAATGGGATAAAGGTCCTCAAGAATAAAACTAGACATGAATTCACTGAAAGAGGCAAGCACCTAAAAGTAAGAGTTGCCTCAGGGTGGAGCATCTGTTTTGCATGCAGGTCACAGATTCAATCCCTCATATCTCCAATTAAAAGGATTAGGTAGTAGGTAATGAGAAGACCTTTAGCTAAGAGCCTGAAGAGTAATTGCCAGTCAGAAGAGACAACATTGACCTTGACAGAATAATGGACTGACCAGCATAAGGGAACTTAATGTGCATTAATGTGTTTCTTATGGAATTGTTTAGGTGTGAGGGTGTTTTTAAGAAATCAATTCTTTATAACAAGAAATGTTATATGCTCTGTGCTTAAAAATTAAATCAGAATTCTGCGCCAAGCCAAGCCAAAATCTGTAGTGAGAAATGCTGACCATTTTGCATATTTCTGCTTTTGACAGTAATAGGAAGGAATGCTGAGTGCCTGCTTCCTGACCACCATAATATGATAGCGACATCTGTGGTTTCAGAGTTTGCCTCAGATATCCACATTTTTGGAGCCATATGGACTAGAAACTTTCTCTGTGCTATCTGTTTTTAAAAACTTATAATCAACCTTTCCAAAAAGTCAAGGCAGCTGTTTGAAGAATAAAAGTTGGGTTCAGTGCCCAGTGCTTTTCTTGCATCTGTGTTGAAGACAAAGAGCCTTATTAATTATATTGTCTAAAATAAGATTTTGCTGAATGTACTTTTCTCAAATTTTCACGTGCAAATTGTCATCATTAGAAAAGTTGTGTCCGTCCCCCCCTCCCCCGATTTTTATTGCAGGAAGTATGCAAGATGCTGATACATATGCGTCATCCTGAGGTATATCAACATTTAGGAGCTGTTCCACCTCGAGGTTTTCTTTTGCATGGACCACCAGGGTGTGGAAAGACCTTACTAGCGCAAGCTGTTGCTGGGGTTAGTCTACTGACATGTGCTTTTGCTTTCTTTGCCTTAAATCATATATAGCTTAGAATCTAAACCCACAGAAATCTTTGTGTTTTGAAAATGATTCCTATAGAATAAATAATATAGCAGTTGCCAAATAAGAACAAATCCTATATCCAAAATTACCATGAATTGTATTGTGTAACATTTTAAATTTACTCAGAAGTCTCTGATGAGGTACCTTGTCAAAAGCCTTTTGGAAGCTGAAGTATATAACATCTACCAGGTCATCCTTATCCTCATGCTTGTTAACCTTCTCAAACAACTCTTTAAAAAAATCTGATGGAGAATGTTCCCCTCAGCCAGCTTTCTTCTTCAATAATAATAATAATAGCACTTACATACTGCTCTTCTAGACAGATTAGTGAACAAAGTCAGTGTTGTTATTATCCCCACAATACAGCTGGGGAGCTGGGGCTGAGTGGAGTGGCTTACCCATAGCCACCTTCTCAGCTCATGGCAGTAGTGGGATTCAAAGCAACAGAGTGCTAGTTCACAGCTCAGCCACTTAACCACTATGTTACAGCAGCTCTCTATGTGCTTAATGGTCTTATATTTAATAATAATTTCTAATAATTTATCTGAACAGATGTCAAGGTAACTGGCCTGTAATTTCCTGGATCACCTGTATACTTCTGTTTAAAAATAGAAGTTATATTTGCTACTTCCTAGTCATCTAGCACAGAGCTTGATTTTAGTGACAGTTTACATATTCTGGTTTACATATTTTGGTTTACATATTTACATAGTTTACATATTCTGGATTATCAGTTTCACCCAAAACCTTTGGGTGTATGCTGTTTGGACCTGAAGACTTGTTAATTTTCAGATTGTCCAGTACTTCTCATCACTTCCATTCCTGAAATCAGCAGCTCCAGTAGATTCACATGAAAAATTCATAGATGCAGAGGAGTTAGCCATGTTAGTCTGGAGTAGCAGAATCAAAAACAGTCCAGTAGCGCCTTTAAGACTAACCAACTTTATTGTAGCATAAGCTTTCGAGAATCACAGTTCTCTTCGTCAGATGCATGGAGGGCAAGAAGAAACTGGTCAGATATATAGGTGGAGAGGGGAGGGAGGAGTAGATGCAAACAGCAGCTTCCTCCCCTCCCCACCTATATATCTGACCAGTTTCTTCTTGCCCTCCATGCATCTGACAAAGAGAACTGTGATTCTTGAAAGCTTATGCTACAATAAAGTTGGTTAGTCTTAAAGGTGCTACTGGACTCTTTATGAAAAATTCAGTTTCTCTTCTTGTTTTCCTTAAGCTATCTGTCCATTCCTTTGTCATCCAGAGGTTCAGCTGCCTCCATGACAAGTTTCTTGCTCCTAATATATTTGAATGAATATCCAGTCACAGATTGTGCATTCCTGAGAGGTCATAAGGCTCAGTCTTGGCCTTTCTTATTGGTAGCCCATCCCTGTATTTTAAATGGTGCTGCCTAGGTGATGTATACCAAACAACTCCAAAGTCTTGATTATGACAACAGAGTACAGTTGTATTCCCTGCTCTCACTCACCTCAACTCTGCATTGTAAACAGCTGGATTTATGCACAAGCTCAGTAAACTATGGTTTAGGGCTACACATTATGAGAGACATGCATGGAGGGCACAAAATTACTAAATTTTCTAAATTGCCATTTTTTAGCAATGACATGGGACTTCTTCAGCTGAATATAGTTTAGGACATCAGCATGTCTTAATCTGGCCCTGATTGCAAAGACTTCTATCAACCCATGAATCTCAGTATAGGATTTTCCCTATAACATTGTAATTGTTTTTGATGTCCTTTATGTTCTAGGAACTTGAGATACCAATTCTGAAAGTAGCAGCTACTGAGATAGTGTCGGGAGTGTCAGGTGAATCAGAACAGAAGTTAAGAGAGCTGTTTGATCAAGCTGTGGTGAGTCCAGCAGAAAGAAAGCGTTTTGTTATTTCTTCATGGGACTTGTGGCTATTGAGTTAACATTAAAGTATATGTTTCATTCATTGTCCATCTTCTGTGCAGTCTCACATGGGTCTGCGCATGCACAGGCCTGCTGATACGGCAAGGTTTTAAGCTAAAAGCTGCTAGGGGGCGCTCGTACCTAGTGCACAATGTTTCCTGCCTAACACGCCACTGGGAGGCAACTTCCCCTTACCCTCAGTTTTGCCACTGGTCAGGAAGGTTCGCATCTTGATCCACTTCATTCTGAAAGTGAAAGGAGAGAGAGATAAGTTGTCAATATGGCTGAGAAGGACTTATTTAAATATTGTGCCACCAAGATGACCAGAACAAATGGACACTCGGTTTGTCTGGAATGCTTAGGGGAAGGGCATAATGTCCAGACTTGCATGCATTGCAAAAAACTCAACCCTAAAGCTCAGGCTAAGAGAGCCATAAGGCTGAAAGTGGTACTCTGGGAAAGAGCCAAGAAAGCCTCGAGTATCACTAAGATATCAATCCCTTCAGCTTCTAGTGGTGATTGGATAACCACACCAGCCTCTGCTTCCAGAACAGCGTCTCCAGCCCAGAGCCGATATCCCTCAAGCCACTCGGCTGTCTCAGTTCTGACGGCTTTGGATCCCGCTTGAGGCTTGCACTGCCCACTTGAGACCCAGAGCCTCACGAAGATTCCTCGGAGCCGACACCTGCCTTCAAAGTCACCCTCGAGATCAGAGCCAGTGCCTGTTCCAACATTGAAGCCAAAAAAGAAGTGAGTGGAGTCGACTGCAACCTGACCAGCTTCGGCTCTGGTGAAATCGGCTCAGAAGAGCTTGGTGCCAAGAGCAATTCAGAGGAGTTAGGATCCAAAAGGCTCGACTCCGAGGGGCTCAACACCAAGATCAGATCTGGTGGGCTGAAGGACTCAGATCCGAAGACCAACAACCAGACCAGATCTACACCAGAGGATGTTAGCCAGAGGACTTTGAAGGTCCTTGAGCTTCCAAGAAAGAAGACCAAGACAAATCATAAGGAGAGACCTGCAAAACAGTCTGAGATAATCATTATAGACAAGCCTCCATGGCCTCTAGGGTCTTTACAAAGTGCATGGCTGTGGTGGTAGCTTACTTATGGAAGAAGGGATGCTTTATCTACCTGTCTTGATGATTGGCTGGTTTCAGCCCCCTCTAGTGAGTTATTAGAACATGGGTCTAGTCATCAATACCTGTACAAAATTAGGTTTGTTAATTAACTTTTAGAAGTTTGTACTTAAACCCTCTCAAAAGGCACAGTTTATAGGAGCAGTCCTAGAGAGTGTCTTTAAAAAGGGTTTACGGCCCCAAGAGAGGGCAGATAAAATCCAGAACTTGGTAAATCGGGTTACTCGTTGCAGATTCCAGTCGGCTATATCTATTCAGACACTATTGAGTCTGATGGCCTCTACCACAGCGGTCACTCCAATGGCTCCATATACGTAGACTACAGTTGTGGTTTTTGTCCATTCACAACTTTGAGACACAGAAATAGGATAAGAAATATTCCATCCCTAGGGCGATTCTCAGATCACTTGAATGGTGGACCAAGTATGACCACTTATTCAGAGGGGTGGAGTTTGGGTTCCACCAGATAGAAGTGACTGTAACTACTGATGCTTCACATCAGGCTGGGGTGCCCAATGTGGTGTTCTCAAGACTCATGGAAAATGGTCTAGACACAAGTAGGAGTTACACATTTATGTCCTGGAGATGAGAGCAATTTGATATGCCCTTATCACTTTTGCAGATACTGAAAAGTGGAAGACGGTCCAGGTGCTAACCGACAATTCCACCGCTGTTTTTTATTTAAACAAGCAGGGGAGGCACAACCTCCAGTGTCCTGTGCGAAGAGGCCATTCTGATATGGGAATGGGCCTTAGAAAGGGATATTACCCTCCATGCTGTACGTATCCCAGGCACTGCAAATGTTGTAGTAGACAAGCTCAGCAGACTCCACATGGAGAATCACGAGTGAACCATAAAGGATGCTTACTTAGAACAAGTGTTTCATGAGTATTTGTGAAAGGGGAATCAGAAAGTCCTGAGGTTTTGCTCAAGGGGAGGCCTAGGACCGAACTCTTTAGGGGACACTTTCCAGTTAACCTGGAAAGGGAACCTCTTCTATGCCTTTCCCCCCATTCTGCTGATTGCCAGGACAATTAGCAAGATACAGAGAGGCAGACCAAACATAATTCTGGTAACGCCTTATTGGCCCAGACAACCTTGGTTCCAACACATACAACACTTATTCAAAGATTTGCTTTTTCATTTCAGATCAGAACCAAACTTAGTCACACGGGGGTATGGTATCACGACATACCCAGACTGAAACTAACAGCTTGTCTCATAATACAACAGGGCAACTCTCTGATAGATTAGCAGAGGTCATCTTCAATTCTAGACAAGAAAACACCAGAAAGTCATACGGCTTTAAATGGGACAGATTTACCACATGGGCTAGAGAAAAAGAGTTAGATCCCTTTGAATACCATTTGTCACAAGTCCTAGAATTCTTATTGATGCTCAAAGATGAAGGCTTATCCAATTCGTCAGTTAAGGTCTATCTAGTGGCCATTTCGGCCTTTCTGAGATAGATGGGAAGATGGTTTTCTCCCACGACATCTCTTAAGTTGTTTCTTAGAGGCTTACAAAACCTCTCTCCACCAGTGAAGAAAATTGTACCTCAATGGTCCTTGCAGTTAGTTTTGGCCAGGCTGATGCTTCCACCATTTGAGCCACTGGCGAGTTGTTCATTGAAATATCTAGCCTTGAAAGTTTCCTTTCTAGTGGCTGTTAACATCCACTAGATGGATGAGTGAATTAGCTGCTCTAAGATTGGACCTTCCTTTTCTTAAGATACATCAGGGTAAGGTGGTATTACGCCCTTGTGCTAGATTTAGACCTAAGGTTGCAAGTACTTTTTATTTATCCCAGGACATAGTACTCCCGGCGTTTTTCCCTTCGCCCTCCAGTAACTCGGAAAAGGCATTGCACACACTTGAGGTAAGAAGGGCAATATTATTTTACTTAAATTGTACATCACCCTTTAGAAGGGACAACTATTTGTATGTTATGCAGGGACCAGGAAAGGGAAAGTAGCGACAGTTCAATCCTTAACAATTAAGGAATGCTATATATTAGCACACTTACCTTGTCTCTTGGAAGTGAAGTTACGTGCAACAAGATCTCAGGCTTCTTTGGCTGCATGGTGGAGGGGAGTTCCCATTCATGACATCTGCAGTGCAGCTACTTGGTCGTCTTTGGACACCTTCACAAGACATTATGCTCTGGATGTGATGGAGAGAAAAGAATCAGCAGTAGGACAAGCTGTACTTCACTCACTCTTCCAATAAGAGTACAACCGCCTCCAAGGTAAGAAGCTTGTTAGTCTCCCATGTGGGACTGCACAGAAGATGGACAATGAAAACAGAGTTACACTTAACTGTAACTGCTGATCGTTGACGTCTTCTGTGCAGGCACACATACCCTCCCTCCTGGCCTGCTGTGCTTGTTCAATATTTACCCCAGGACAGTGACTCAGGAGAACTGAGGGTAAGGAGGCGCCGCCTCCCAGTGGCATGTTAGGTGGGAAACGCTGCACATGCACACTGGGTAGGCAAGCGCCCCCTAATGCATTTTAGTTTAAAACCTTGCCGTATTGGCAGGCCTGTGTGTGCACAGTCCCATGTGTGCCTGGACAGAAGATGTCAATGAACAGCAGTTACAGTAAGTGCAACTCTGTTTTCTTAGCTATACATTTAATTTCACTTTGAAACTCCAAGAGGGTATGAGAAAAGCAGAGTCAACTGGTCCCCACCACATAATGATTCCTATCTTTTTACACACACCCTTCTGAATCGAGCATTGATTTAATGCTCTTGATTCTGTGGGTTACTCAGCATATCTTCCATAGTCTTTTTAAAAATGGCAAGGCCTTTATTATCTCCTAGAGGCTAAGCCCATCACATGTTTCCCCTTCCCCTACCACCTATCACATGCAAGAATTTTTAGCCATAGACTAGCACTGAAGAGGCCCCATGTGGAGCTATAGCTCAGTAGAAAAGCACAAGCTTAGTACATGTGGTCCTAGATTCTGTCCTGTTGTGATTTCAGGGGGAAAAGTTGGAAAATGCTCACACATACACCTAGGAGTGCCTTTTTATATTTTATATTCAGTCAGCATGACTGGTATTGGACCAATAGCCTTGCAAAGAAAACCTTTATGCCCTTAATTTGCACTGCCTCCTTCATCTCATGTAGCCATGCCACCCTCCCCACAATTGCCTGTGTTTCATGTCTGTTGCTCCCAGACACTTCATCCATTTTTCTCTGCTCCCACCACCTCAGCTGTTGGGTTTATTATCACATGATCAGTAATTAGTCAGGAAGATACAGAGTTTCTGGTACTTCCACACTCATCCTTGTTGGGCTGTTTAATTTTATTTGTTTATTTACTTTATAGTATGGGTGGTTTACACAGTTTACACAGTTTAAACCTTGCAATAGAAACAGTATAATAAAAATAATTAACTGTGTTAAAAGGCTGTATTATAAAGTTTAAAAATAATGCAATAAAAACAGTCTGACATAACATATAAGAAATGCAAAAACTGGATTACAGAAATAAGGGAACAGTGCAGTTAAAGTCAGTGCATGCAGTAAACAGTGCCATACACCATAGCACATGTCTTCTTGTAAAAGAACCTTCTGAAAAGCCCTCCCACCCACCCCTTGGCAGTGTGCTGAGATTAGCTGCAGACTGAGTCTTCTATCCTTCCAGGTGACTTTGAGAGATTGAAGGAGGAGGTATGAAGGCAGTAGTTTGGGGCTCCCCATTGACTTCACCAAAGGTGTTTTAATGTTTTTGCCTCAGCATCATTACATTATTTGAGTGAGGGAACTGATCTCCCAGAGTATATGATTCCAATTAACTTAGCACCTCCATTGCCATACCACCACCTTTTTCAGTTTTCCTCCTTTTACTGATGAAGTCCTGTCAGCTCAAGGTGTCTTTCTGCTATTGTAATGTGTTTCCTCCCAGAATTGGATAGTGCTGTGCCAGCACAAGTAAATTTGGGAGCAGTCTTCTTTCTGCCCACTAAACACAGCTCAAGTATAGAATTGCCCTGAGAAACATTTTTGCCCCATTGCCTATTGCCGCTTTTCCTTTTATTTTATTTGCTCCAAGTAACATTTGTGTTTTGCTAGAAAATTATTTTATTTACCAGAGATGGTGGCCTGTGCTCTTTTTTAGAGCTTGGTTTTATTTGTTTCTTGTTTTAGACACTGTTTAATGGACTAAACTTTGCAAATCGTCTTGCTCGGGGAGGGGGGGATGCTCTGGAGAAAGCTAAGAAAGTTGCAGCTGCCTGCCCCCAAAGATCATGGAGAGCAGGCTTGCGACTGGAGAAACGATTTGCAAACACAGGCTTTCTCTGACTTTTAAGGCAGCGATCCTAACAGTTCTAACAGAGAGGGGAGGACTTCACCGACATGTCAGCTTTCTCTAGAGCATTCCCCACCCCTCCAGCAAGACGATTTGCAAAAGCTGCTGTCGTAGGCTTTCTCCGTCTCTTCAGGCAGCTGTGCTAACAGAGAGGGGAAGGAACAGAAGGAAAAGGGGTGTGGGAGAGGGACTTCAGTACCCAGAAAGACTTGCGAAAATGATCAAGTGCCCTTCGCGTGAAAGATGTCACTTGTAGCAAGGCTCATAGAAAGTGAGAAAATAGCCTTGTGGCTATTTAGCAAGTTAGCAAGTTCCTGGTTTCCTCAAGATGAGTTGAAGAAGGTATACCTGCAAAGGAAATAAGGTGCACACACACCACACAAGGAAGTGAAGTGTATATCTACACCACCTTACTTTCCATAGGCAGACCCCTCTGTTCTTTTACTCTAAATTGAGGGTCCACCTCTATGGTTTTATGGTCTCAGTCACAAAACTCCCAAGTTGCTCAATATCTGAACCACATGACCATAACATCATCTTTGGATTTTCACCAATTTGTTGTTTTGGGGTTCTTTGAAAGACACATGGGCACTTGGCATAATTTTTTTATATGGATATTCCATTTTTTCAGAAAACACATACATCCCTTATGCCCCAAAAGCCCCATTTCCTGTGCCAGGTCAAGTCAAAAAGTCCATTTCTCATACCAGGTCATAGAAATAGCTGATTCAAGACTATTGCTGAACCTTGATCTAGCACAAGCCTAAATGGCTTTTTACAGGAGCCATTTTAGGAATCCACAATATGAAAGCTATACCTAATAGCCACAATCCTAGAAGACAGTTCTCTAAGGTCGTCTAGCTAAATTCACTAAATAGTGAAACAGACATTGACAAAGATGTAATCATGGGAAGGATGGCTATAAAGTATAAAAATCTTGTAGGCACAGAAGGGAGAGTGTGTTTTCCCATACCATCCCAGATTCTATTCAAAAACAGTTACTATCCCTTACAGTTTTTGCCTGTCTCTTTCTGAAATCTCGGACATCAGGAGGAGAAATCTCTACTAATTCTGCTGTTCAGTTCGTGTTTTTTAGTTCTATCTCATAGCTAAACTACACAGTGATGCCTGGCATGTGTTCTTTAAGTGTCAAGTTTCACAATTTTATCTGGGAACTGTAGTTTTAAAAGAGCCACTTGGATTGGATTGCTGTGGAGAAAAAAAGATTCTCTTACTGTTTTTGTGGGGAATGGAATATTACTGACCTCTCCCCTTGGCACACTAAACTCATGAAGAGCAAGGTTCAGGTCCTGTAGCACATCCGAATTTTGCTCTGTTAGACAACAGAGCATAAGCCAACATATAGAATAAATCAGAATTGCCAGAACATACGTATTTTGTAACGCTTTATGGCTGAGGTAATGTGATACTGGTGGACTGAGAAGGGAACTACAAGAGACACCTAGCATGTGTTCTTTAAGTGTCGGGTTTTGCCATTTTACCTGGGAATTGTAGTTTTAAAAGAGCTGCTAGGATTGAATCGCTGTGGAGAGAAATAGTTTCTCTCACTGTTTTTGTAAAACAAAGAGTAGAGAGGGAGGGGTGAAAAAGAAAATAAGCTTTTGGCTAGTGCCCTTAATTCCTTCATTACTGAACTACACAGTCTCCCCCCCCCCACCACCACCACTCTAGGTGTGTCGCAAATCCTTTGCTTTCTCTTGCTGGTGCTGTCCTTCCTCTACTTAGAGGTAAAATTTTCCTCCCAAAGCCTATGAAGTTGTTTACTGGGCTGGGAAGCCTTCAGTAGCATGTTTGTGTTTGTAGCTTTAACTTTCTTTGGCTAGTGCCCTTAACTCCTTAGTTGCTGAAATACACACAGTTTCTCCCTCCCCACTTTATTTTAAGACCTGGCAGATTCTACTCTGTGATGGAACTGGCATAAAAATGTCAGGATTACCTAATGCTGCATTCAGCAAGAAGCAGGTAAAGGCTTGAAACAGCAGCAGGAAGGGAGAATGACTGACAGATCCCTTCCCCCTTCCATGTCTAGCCAGAGAGAGAATGGCAGTTGGCAATAGAATGATGATCAGACAGACAATGCTGACAGAATGGGGGGGGGGGGGTTGACAGAAAAAACTGAAGAGTTAAGAGAGTTGGAGTCTAGCATCTGACCAGAGCGGGTCAGCCAGAGTCCTCTGTGTGAGGAAGAAAGGGAAAAGTGTATCCTTACAGTAAAACATAAAGTTTGTGAAGCACTTTTAGTCCTTGTACTAAAGTAGAACAGAGCATTAAATTTTACTAGACAAAAGAGATCTGGGAACTTGTAGTTGGCCCACGATGTGGGTAGAAAGGAGTCTCCCCTTCGGTCAAAGGAACCGGGTTATAGCTTGGATGTGAGTATAACTCCTCCCCAGTATCTGGACAGGTTTTTTAACTCAGTGGAGTACTCTGAGGTCTAAAATTAAAAGGGAGGGAGTGCTGTGTGTGCAGAAACTGGAGCACTTAATCGGTGAAGGGGTGAAAAGGAGGAACTGTACATCGAAGAGATCGAGTCTGATAACACCAACCTCTCTCACCTAAGCCAGCATAATAAATTTAACCAGACCAAGTGTTTTATGCCTCACACAGTTGAAGTAATCTGTGTAAAAACCACTCACTTGCTGAAATTTTTAAGTACTGGCCTACACTTCTACCTATCCATCCTATCTGTGAATAAACCTTTTGTTATCTTTTAAACTTCCATAAGCCTCGTGTGTGAGTTTCATTTTTAAGGAAAATGTAAATCCCAGTTTTTCCCTCTACTTAAACTTGGCTGGATAACATCACAACCAATATGTTCCTTAAGGTAGGAAAGTTAAGAAAGTTAAAGCTACAAATACAAACATGCTATTCAAGGCTTCACAGCCCAGTAAACAACTTCAAATTTTACCTCTAAGTAGGGGAAGGACAGCACCAGCAAGAGAAAGCGATTTGCGACACATTTAGAGTGTGTGTGTGGGCGGGGGGGGGGGAGAGACTGTGTAGTTCAGTAATGAAGGAATTAAGGGCACTAGCCAAAAGCTTATTTTCTTTTTCACCCCTCCCTCTCTACTCTTTGTTTTACAAAAACAGTGAGAGAAACTATTTCTCTCCACAGCGATTCAATCCTAGCAGCTCTTTTAAAACTACAATTCCCAAGTAAAATGGCAAAACCCGACACTTAAAGAACACATGCTAGGCGTCTCTTGTAGTTCCCCTCTCAGTCCACAAGTATCACATCACCTCAGCCATAAAGCGTTACAAAATACATATGTTCTGGCAATTCTGATTTATTCTATATGTTGGCTTATGCTCTTTTGTCTAACAGAGCAAAATTTGGATGTGCTACAGGACCTGAACCTTGCTCTTCATGAGTTTAGTGTGCCAAGGGGAGAGGTCAGTAATATTCCACTAGGACAACTTGACAACTTAGCCAAGTGGTGAAATTGAATATGGGATTCAGTTTCCTTTCCCAGCTCATTAATCACCCTATACATGTTCCTCCCTTCCTGGAATGTAACTTGGGATCTAATTTCCCAATTCCATCAGATAAGCCTGTTATTCTATTCTTTCCCAGCACCATGTAGCTCTTATTTCGTGCGTAGCTCACAGGTGTTGCCCTAATCTATCAAAATCTACCTGTTGGTCCAGTTAGATGGCATAGTTGCACACCTGAGAAAGTTTCATGCTTTTGAAATGTACATGAAGCTACTGGCAGATGTCATCTGGAGATTCGGGAGGTATGATGACGGGATGGGGCTTTTCTGTGGTGGCACTACAACTATGCCACAATTGCCCCCTGTGATGGACAGGTAGCTGTCCTGTTGCTGAGAGGAAAAACAACCACTTAGCTGTTTCACACCTGAGCCTAAAGGAATGCTGCTCCAGCATTCAGTGATCTTGGTGGGGGCGGGGAGAATGGGAAAGAAGGAGGTGTCTATTCTGCCTCAGGGAGGGTACAGACAGAAGAGTTGAGAACTGCTCAGAAAAGGGAGCAGACATATTCTGATACAGCTCTGCTTGGTGGTGTGGCACAGCAGCTTAACTCCACCTCTGGGTCCCATTCCGCATGGCACACTTTATGCCAGCACTTCTGAGTATGCACACTGATCAGTGCTCAATCAGCTTGAGCTGGCATTTTGCACTGCACAATGTCAAGGCAATTTGGCATCTGCAATTCCAGATGTGTGGAGATGTGTGTCTGTTTGAAGCTGCCTTTTGTGGGGGCTAGGGCTGACATGGCTTTTAAAAAAAAATTTCAGTGCATGCATCGTAATGTTGCAATGTTGGAACCCAGTGTGTCTACCATCCCCCTCCTTCTCCCTGTCCCTGTATTTGCTGATTGGGCAGTGCCATGCCTGTCAATTTTTTAAAGTGCAAGTGGCAGCAGAGTTCTGTGGGGAAACCTCCAAAGTACTTTTCTTGCTTATTCCCCTAGCAGATTGCTGTGGTGTAGTTTGAATTGTCTTCTTGGTGCAAAATGTTAAAATGTTACTGCCCAAACAAAACAGTGTTCTCATTGGCCTTCTCACATCCCGTGACCATGTTCTGCGGTGGGAACTGTGTTCTGAGATGAGTCCCTCACCCTCGTTTCCAAATCACTGTTAACATGAGCCTTGGTTGTAAAGAAAGGAAAGAAAAGAGTAAACCCAAGAATGTGGATTGCCATCAGGAAACAGGTTGAACATTGTGCTTAAAGGGGTAGAATGCACGAATGTCACAGCATTGCTACACTCCCTTAATTAAAAAGGGGGAAGTGGATGCTCAGTTGCTTGAGGTTTGTTTCAGGCTTCTCCTTATGCTACAGAGTTAGTCAGATGAAAAAAAACATGTAATGTGCAGCACAGTTTGCAAGGTTATGAATTCGCAGTTTTGATTTTACAATACATCTGTATGAGAAATGATGTCGCAGCATTAAGACCCTTGTTTAAAAAATAATAATAAAGAGGGAGGCATGGAGAGCTGGGGGGTGGGTGGGAATGGTTTCCACATTGTGGCCAACTAATCAGCACCCAGGGAAAGGAAAGGGTGGGGGAGAGAAGCAGTGTAGAACTAGGAATTCTGCATGCACATAAGACACATCAGCGGTGACTCAGCTGTAGCTTCAAAAACAGTCACCTTCTATGCACAAGGGGAAAGCCAGGGAGAGTTCGATTCTGTGCCTTATGCTTCCTTTTCTCATGTGGAACTCTGGAGATCAAGAGAAGCAGAATGAAGTCTGAATTGCAATAAATTGACGGTGCAGAAAACACCTGGGAGATGATGAAGTTGTGAGGCATGTCTCTGGTGATGAGCAAGCAGGGTAACTACAAGCATTAAAGAAAATTCACCACATAACCTGTACTTAAATAAATCTTTGGTGTTGTTTTTTTAAACCTCCTGCTTCAATAATCTCTGTACTTTTCATGGTCAATACAAAACTTACCTCACAGCAGCCACTTAAAGTCTATACACTTACTACCCTAAGAACATCTTGTAACTGAGTGGAAGGTTATAGCTCAAAACCAACCATGTCCCCCAGATTCATGAGGCAGTGAGTTTCCTTGGTTTCAAGGAAAGAAAGGGCCTGTCACACCTCCCTGCAGATATTTTGCCTGGCACTGCCTATTGTCATTTGACAATGCAATCCTATTCAGAATTACTGTAGTCTGAGCCTATTGATTTTAAACTGGAATAACTCTGCATTGATTTTAAGATGGAATAACTCTGCACTATAGGTAAAGCCATTTTTGGTTCAATTGGCTTTTGAATTTTTAAATTTCAGATACTGGTCATTTCGTAAACTGACCCATGCCTTGAATAACCTTTTTATCAGCTGTGTCAGTTTATTCCCTTGGGATTGCTGCTCTCCTATTTGTCAATTCTCACGCTTTCCTTTTTGTAGTTTGACACTATTTGTAATTTTATTTGCTGTTCCTGTGTGTCTTAAAAACGATTTCTTTAAAAAGGCAAGATACAAATATTTTTAATGTGTGAATATGATAAGAACGTTGATGGTAAAGTGCCATGTAAGCTAGTAGAATTGTTTACATGTAATTAAATGTACTTTGATTTGGCCACACTTGATTCATATTTTATGTTTAATCTAAAGGTTTACAACAGGTTTCTAGTACTCCTTGCTTCTCTCTTGTCCTTTCTGAGTTCGTAGTTAGTGTTTTCTAGATTCCTCTACACTAATAAATGTTGCCCAAAACATGGCTGTATTATTTGCAATGAATGATCCATTTTTTACTCCATTCATCTATAGTAGAATCAATAGTACTGTTCATGTAGATCCAACACTTACAAGAAAAATGAGAAAATAGCCCCAAGTTGTTCAGAGGTGCTCTTCCTCACTTTTACACATCCCAAATTGCACTGGCTTGGGGATGTGCTGATTTGTCCATTCACAGAATTATCTGAAGAGGAAGCTGTTTTATCGTGCAGATTTTATCATAATAGAAGAAGAACTTTAAAAATGGTACGTGATATTTATAAGGGCCAAAGTCACCTTCTCTTTAGCATTCAATGTAGCCAGATTTCCTGTGTGTCCACAAAACTAATACTTTTGCAACAGGATTGGATTTTTTAATTTATTCTCTCACCATCAGATAATCACTTCTACAAATGCATAGGCTGATTTATATGAGGGGTCCCCAACCTTTCTGAACCTGCAGGCAGCTTTGGAATTCTAACACAAGGTGGTGGGCACAACAACTAAATTAACAATAACTCTTCAACATTTCAGGCAGAAGCTCTGCTTAATAGGATGCCTTTTAAAATTAATGTATTGTTTTAAAATATTTTCTGTTTACCTCCAGTGGCAGCTGCTTTCAAAGCAGTGTTTTTGAATCTGTATAGCCAGTCAGAAGCTGTGCTGGGCAAAAGCCCCACCTGGCCTTATCCACTTTCTAAAAACACTTGGCAAGCACCAGAAAGGTGTCAGCAGGCACTGTGGCATTCACGGGAACCGTGTTGGAGACCATTATTTGTTTGATATTGGTCAGTTGCACACTGAAGTCATGATATGTAGAGTTTTTCTTAGTTTCTGGATTTACACTGATTTTTGTTTAATTTCTAGGCCAGTGCTCCATGTATTCTGTTCATAGATGAGATAGATGCTATCACGCCCAAGAGAGAAGTTGCCTCAAAGGACATGGAGCGGAGGATTGTAGCCCAGCTTCTAACCTGCATGGATGGTCAGTTCTCAACAGAACTTTGTGAAATTACATTTTCAAATTTAGTTTTGCTCTCAAGCAAATGTATCATGTAGGGTTCCCAGGTGCCTGCCAGTGGTGGGCAAACTCACGGGGAAGTTGCCCATCACTGGCAGGCACCCAGGGAACACACACCATGCACGCGCTCCTTGGGAGCACAGTGCCATCACTTCTGAAAGCGACGTTGTTGCATCAACCACAGGACTGTTCCCGCTCTTTGTTTGGGGCCGATTTGGATCCCAAACAGGCCAGATTGGCCCCATGCAGAGCTCAAGAGCGCTTACACAGTCAACGTGGTGACATCACTTCTGGAAGTGATGTCAACACGTGGACAGCATGAGGTACGTGCCAGGAGTCCCTACTTTCCTAGCGGGAGGTGAGAGGGACTTGGCAACCCTAATATGCCACGTTATAAGCAACAGATTTCTAAGTAGCAGATCTCTTTAAATAGCAGCAAAATCCAGAGGAATGTGTGTTATAATAACATTCAATTTATATACCGCTCTTCAGGACAACTTAACACCCACTTAGAGCAGTTTACAAAGTATGTTGTTATCCCAACAGCAATCACCCTGTGAGGTGGGTAGATCTGAGAGAGCTCTGGAAGAGCTGTGACTGACCCAAGGTCACCCAATTGGCTTCAAGTGAAGGAGCAGGGAATCAAACCCGGTTCTCTAGATTAGAATTCCACCACTGTTAACCACTACACCAAACTGGCTCTCCAGCAGACTAAACAATGAAGCATTTTGTGGTTCCTAAAAGATGGGGTGTTTTTTAACGGCAAAAGATTCCCTATGCTAGCACCGAGTTTGTCACAGAACATTGTGGTCACCAAAGTGGATGTATCTGTGTATCATGTTGTCATGATCCTGGGCTTAAGAAAACCTGAGGCCTTAGAGTAAATTTCTCAGTAGGCTTACATTTCCCAAGATTCTTCTCAGCTTATGGATAGGGAGGGGAAAAGAAGCTAGTTTCTTTATGTGTTAATTTTGCACCTAGGCTTTCCAGTTGCCTACTGGTGGCAGGCAATTTCCCAGGGATTTGCCCCATTGCCCTCTGATTGCTGGCAATTGGTGGAAGGTGGCAAAACCCACGGTGATCAACCACCACCAGCAGGCAACCCAGGAAAGCGCACACCAGTTGCGCTCCTGGTGGTGTGCAACAATGTCACTTCTTGAAGTGATGTCATTGTGCCAGCCACAAGCGTACTTCTGCACTTCACTGGGGGCAGTTTTGGCCCCTAAGAGACTGAATTTACCCTGTGCAAAGCACAGGAGCACGCCCATAACTGGCATGATGGAAGTGATGTTATCGCGCAAGTGCCAGGAGCATATGTGCACAAAAAAGACTCCCAGGAAATACGAGGTAAGTGCCAGGTCCCGTCCCCCCCTCCTGCCAGGAGGTTATATGGACCTGGCAACTCAATTTGCCCTTTGTTTTAAATGTATCCCGTTAAACTGTTTCCCACAAGCATTTCTTTTCCTACTTGTTTAGTATTGCCCCTGTTTAATAAAACCGTCGTTTTACTTTACCAGAGTCCTCCTCAAGCTCAACTAGTCTCCTGGGAATGCCCTCACCATCTTCTTTTCTGATGAGCAAAACATTAAAACATTACTTATCATTTGAGCATCTTTAAGGGAACTCTGTCTTTGAAGCAGCATTGGTTTAAGACAAAAATGGGATTTATTTGTTATTACTTGATTGTAAATTCATTTCCAAATAAAGATTTTGCATTATAAGTAGAGTTGAATATGGAATAATTGTTTAGAAAGGTATCTGCACAGTTAAAGAATCTTTTTAACTCCTGTATCAGTGGTGTTTAACCTGTACTAAGTGCAGCAGATGTAGTATGGATAAAGATAATTGCAAGAGGTGTGAATCATCTAAGGCAGACTTATCAAACAGAGCTGTATTAAAATAAATACTTTTTGGCATCAAATGTTTTAGAATAGAGATGAGCATGAACCGGAAAAAACAAACCGTGCGGTTCGTGGTTCATCACATTTCACGAACCACGAACTTTCACGAACCTGTTTGCAAACTGGTTTGTTTGGTTTGTGAAAACATCACATCTGGGTCAGCAAATTTGTCACTTCCGAGTCAGCACAAGGTCACTTCTGGGCCCACGGAAGACCACTTCTGGATCAGCAGAAGGTCTGCAGGAAGTCCATCCCCTGTTGCCTAGGAAACTGATCAGCACCAGGCTGTCTGCAGTGATGGACCAAAAAACGAACCAACAAACAAGCTAAAGTTTGTGGCAGTTTGTCAGAAATGGGCTCTGATGAACCGCTGGTTCGTGAACCACAAATTGGCCCAGTTCGTGCCAAACTTTGGTTCGTACTTCGGTTTGTGCCCATCTCAATTCTGGAATATACCAGCACAACCTTTGTATGATTTTAAGATTAGAATTTTTGTTAAATTTTGGGCAGAAAGTTGTAGAATTGGTAATTTATTTTATAATGGGCCAAATTACTGCTATTTTATTGAAAATAATTTATCTAAGAAGAATAGATGTCTATGATATAGTATCTTGCTGTTTCAATAAAATTGACATTTAGGGATTTGTGAGGGTAGAATAACCAAGAACAAGTTTGTTCAACATTGGCAGTTGAATGCCACATTTTTGACAGGCTTCTTGATAACATAAGATCCTATGTTCTGTTTTCTCATTTGCAATGAACCTTAGAACATCTCAATAAAAATGTGAACCACCAAGAAAACCAGCCTATATGGTGGGTAGGTGAGGTTCTACTTGTTTTCCTTTAAGTCAGAGCTGAGGATAATAGCTGTGTAATGTTTCAATACAATCCTAAACCGAGTTACACCTTCTGAGTCAATTGTAGGCTTAGAAAGGAGCATATCTTCTTAGGATTGCACAGTAACCTTGAGATCCTGTGCAAAATTCCTCCAGTCTGAGCCTTTAGGCTGGAGTAACTGCATAGGATTGCATTGCAAGTCCCTGGTTCAAGTGTCACAGTTGCCATGAACTCACTAAACTGCTTGGGCAAGCAGCTCTCAGCTTTCTGTCTATGGAGCCTGAACTTAAAATATAAGAATAATGCATAATAATAATGCATAACCAACAACAACAACAACAGAACGATTAATAATATTTTCTTTCTGTTAGCCACATTTGGGGTAGACATGGGATATGATGGTGCTCTTGGCTTCACTATTTTATTTTTATTTTTTATTCAAAACTTTTATATGCCACCTTCCCACTCAAATAAGGTCCCCAAGGTGGTGAATAATAGCTAAAGATATTAGCACCTTTAAAACAGCATTTAAAATGTATATATAAATATTTAACAGTACAGTAAAAACACAGACATGGAAATCCATAGAGAAGGGCCAGTAAGAGTTTATTATCATTGAGTTTATTGTGAATCTCTGACCTAACCCGGTATGACTTGTGTTGATTGTTAAGTGGGCTGTGCACAGCATAGGATTAAAAGTCGCTCAAGCTTGACCCCTGAGTGTGTGTTCTCTAATCTAGGTGGTTTGGAAAGGAGCATAAAGAGTGATGTCCTGATAGTAAAGCACAGTCTCTATCAGTTTGCCTAAGAATTTGCTGTTTCTTCCTGTCCTTCCTCAGACTTGAATAATCTGGCTTCTGCTGCTCAGGTCCTAGTCATTGGAGCAACCAACAGACCAGACTCACTGGACCCAGCCCTGAGACGTGCAGGAAGATTTGATCGTGAAATTTGCTTGGGGATTCCAGATGAAACAGCCAGAGAAAAGTATGTATGTATGTATATATACCCCACCTTTCAGTTTGTTTAAATGCACATTGTGCCTAACAGCTAAAGTAGAAACACCAGTTAAAAGCATACTAAAACACTCCAAAACCATGGCACAGCTACTCTGCAAAATAAGCAAGAACATAGAACTGAGGCCAGCACAAAAAGTGGCAGCAAATAGATTTGTGAGGATCACAAAAGCTGTCCTAAAGAACATGTTCATAATAGCCTAGCACCTAAATGGTAGTAGGAAAACCAGAAGTTCCATAGTCTCAGCCCAATTGTTAATGTGAGAATGCACAAAAATGAGCATCTGATCAAGATTTTAATATGCAGATGGGTTCCTTTGCTAATATAAGTTCATCTACGGTCTTCCTGTGCAGTCCCACATGCGCAGGCCTGCCGATACCGGAGATTTTTATAGCTCTATACCTCTAGGGGGCACTCTCGCCTCGCAGCGTACATGCACGGCTGCTTTCCCGCCGAAACGGCTCCTAAGAGGCGGAGCACCCCTCACATACCCTCAGTTTCTCTTTTGCCGCCGATGAGTGAGGTTTACAGCTCTTCTCTTCGAGACGCGATGTTGGAAACGGCCTTGTTTAAGCGATGTGAGACCTGCGATCACAAAATGACAAGGTCAGACGGTCATTCTACTTGCTTATACTGCCTTGGGGAGACGCACAATACCCAAGCGTGCAAGCATTGCCGCGCGTTCACCTCCAAGGCCAGGGCGGAGCGAGCGGATTGCCTGCATGCCTCCCTCTGACAACGTGCTATGGCTATATCGGATCCCCCGGCGAAGGCGTCTTCCTCTGCTCCATCTAGGTCCTCTCGTCCTGCTCCGGAAGCGTCGGGCTCCAAAACCCCACACTCTCAACCGTCCCCGAGTCGGTCGGAGTTGAGAGCCGGGAAGGCAGTGCTAGCGCGGAGTTCGTCGGAACTGGCCCTGTCGGTTCCAAGACGTCCTCGGAGTTGACCTTCCACTTTGTCCGCCGTTCATGCTTCACCTGACCGCACAGCACATAAGAGTCGGATGCCCTCGGTTCCAGGAGCGACTCCGCCATCCTCTCAGGACGCGACTGTGTCAGATCTGAAGACTTCGGCTCCGTCTTCTACGTTGAAAGCTGGAACCGACCTGGATAAGAAAAAGAAAAAACGTAAGCACTTGACCAAACAGGATACTGCTGTGCTGGAGAGTCTGATCTCGGCTCCCCCGTCGGTTCCGACTGAGATGACTGCTCCCGATCCTTCGGAGAGACGTAAAGAGTCAGCAGAATACCCTTCCTCTAAGACTGCCCCCCCTTCGAGGGTGACCCAGGAGGAGGAGGTGATTCCGATCGAAAAGCCCCCCACACCATCGGGTCGGCCTCCATCGACGTCTTACGAATCGGGCTCAGTTTACTCGGTGAGGAGTTGGCGGAGCAAGTCTGAACGTCACGACAGCCCTTATTCCTACCGGAGCTGCTCCAGAGGAAGCCGACATCGGGATGAGCCACTTGCCCCATATTATGAAAGGGAAGGTTCCTACTTTTCGGACCGACCATATAGAAGGGTTTCGCTATCCCCTTCGCCTAGAGTTGGTTCCTATGTTGAATATGGCCAGACGCTGCATCCATCAGAAGTTGAGCCTCATTGGATCCGAGCCAGGTACAGCGAATCCCCCCTATCGGATTCACCAGAGAGGGAGATTGGGCCTTCGGAGGAGGCGTCGCCCACCGATGATTTCAGGGCCTATAACAAACTTCTTCAACAGATGGCTAAGGCGTTGGACTTGGAAGTTACATCCGCTGAGTCCAAATTTACAGGTAAGATCCTGCAACAAATCTACCCGGTATCTACTCCCTCTGTTGCCTTTCCCTTGATTGAGGGCTTTGCAGATCTCTGGACTAAATTACGGACCAGGCCCGCATCTTCTACAGCCACTAACAGGAAGGTGGAAAACCTTTATCGGACCAAGGATGATGCTCATCCTTTCCTTGCAAACCATCTGCCTCCATCCTCGCTGGTGACTGAGGAGATGCAAGCATGACCCCGACAGGGTTCGATGTCTACTCCGGCCGACAAGGACAGCAGGAAAATCGATGCCATGAGAAGGAAGTTCTACACTTCAGCTACGTTTGGCATAAAGGTAGAGAAATATGCCGCTATGATGGCAGCCTACCAGCTCTTTTTATGGAAAAAGGTGGCTACCTTCCTCCCAAGGCTTCCTGATGAGCAGCGGACCCTGCTTAGAGTAATTAAAGAGGAGGCTGTCCGCCTTTCTAGGCACCAGAACAACGCTGGCAGGAGTATGGCTGACACCTCCGCCAGGTCACTTCTTTCAGCAGTGGTATTACGCCAGCATGCTTGGTTTCGCACGACTGCTCTCCCTGCGGAGACGAGGAATAGGGTGGAGGATCTACCCTTCGAAGGCACCTCACTCTTTTCAGAAAAGACTGATGAGTATCTGTCTAAAAAGAGAACTGATCGCCTGACTGCCTGCTCGTATGGGGTTCTTCACCAGGCGCCTCAGCAGTCTTCTCATCCATATTATCGGTCCTTCCAGCGTGGCAGACAATATCAGTACCAACCCTATCATGGGTATGCTTACCAACCTCACAGAAGCGACCAGAGCCCACAGTCTGCTTTTCCTAGACGGAGGCAAGGCCAACGTCCCAAGCCTGGTTCCCAACAGCAGCAGGCTAAGGACCAAACCCAGTTGCACAAGCAATTCTGACAATTACAGGGACCTGATCCCACGTTTGGGGACAGGCTTAGTGCATACTGGAGTTCATGGTGTTCAATTTGTTCTGATGTTTGGGTTATTTCTATAGTATAGTTTGGTTATAAAGTTGAATTTGTTGACTTACCTTATTTACGTTTCCCTGTTTTTTCTTCGGAACCCCCACAGTCTGAGATCTTGGAAGAGCTTACTGCTCTGTTGCAGAAAGGGGCGATAGAGGAGGTCCCTAGTGCCTCCGCTGGGTTGGGGTTCTATTCCAACCTTTTCCTGGTGGAGAAGAAAGATGGAGGGCTTAGGCCTATCTTGGATCTTAGGGGCCTGAACAAGTTTATCCGAATTCGAAAATTCAAGATGGTCACTTTGCAAATGGTTTTGGCTTCATTGCCCCTACACTCCTGGTTTGCAGTCCTTGACTTGAAGGACGCTTATTTTCATATTTCCATTTTCCCTGAACATAAAAAGTTTCTATGTTTTGTTTACAATCACCGGGTATTTCAGTACAGAGTCTTACCCTTTGGACTGGCCACTGCCCCGAGGGTGTTTACTAAGTGCATGGCAGTGGTGGTGGCCCACTTGCGGCTTCAGGGCTGATGCATATTTCCATATCTGGATGATTGGCTGCTAGTTGGCAACTCTACAGCAGATGTATCTAATCAAGTGTCCGTTACTCTAAATTTGTGTCTCCGTTTGGGGCTTTTTGTTAATCAAAAAAAGTCGAAGCTGCTTCCTGTTCGTTCCATTCAGTTCATAGGAATAATTTTAGATGGTATAAGGAATGTGGGTTTTTTGCCTGTGGACCGTGCATCTAAGATTAAGAGACTTGTTTCTAACCTTAAGAGGTGTCACTTTCAGTCTGTCCGGTTTATCCAGACTCTGTTGGGCTCCATGGCCTCCACGACTGCAGTGGTCCCACTGGTTAGACTTTTCATGCGGCCACTTCGTGGTTCAATTCGGTCTTTTCTCCGGGCCGTGATTCACAGAATAGAAGACTTTCGGTCCCCAGGAGGGTGGTGTCCTCGTTAGACTGGTGGTTGGAGGATGCTAACCTATTTAGGGGAGTGGAATTTGGGCATCGACAAACTCATCTGTCGGTCACTTCAGATGCCTCATTGTTTGGCTAGGGGGCTCATTGTGATGGGGCTTACGCTCATGGTTTATGGTCTGAATCAGAACGTAAGGAACATATTAATATTCTTGAGTTGGGAGCAGTTTTATATGCACTGATCTCTTTTTCATATGCCGTACGGAACAAGTCCATCCAGATCCTTACGGACAACATGAAGGCGATGTTCTATATAAACAAGCAGGGTGGCATGCCGTCTGTTGCTCTGTGCCCCGAAGCACTGAAACTTTGGAAGTGGGCCATAGAACACGCTGTGTGGCTTCAAGCAGTGCACATTCCGGGGGTGGAGAATTCTATGGCAGATCACCTGAGCAGGCTCCACAGGGACAATCACGAATGGTCCCTCCAGGACAAATATCTCACCCCGATCCTCTCCAGGTGGGGGTTTCCAAAGCTAGACCTCTTTGCGACAGCGGAGAATCGCAAGACTCGGTGTTATTGCTCCAGGGGAGGAGTAGGCCTAGAATCACATGGGGACGCGTTTCAACTAGACTGGTCGAGTCCCCTGTGTTATGCCTTTCCCCCGTTCCCGCTTCTAGCCAGGGTCCTCAGCAAGATCCAGAGGGACAAAGCGTCTGTCATTCTAGTGGCCCCGTACTGGCCAAGGCAACCTTGGTTCCACACTCTCTTGCATCTGCATAGTCAATCAATCAGTCTCCCGGTGGTTCCAGACCTCCTGTCCTGCGACGGGGTACTTCACCACATTGGGAGACTCAGACCGACAGCTTGGTTGATCAGACAGGACGTGCCTTCTCCTCCGCTGTGACTCACGTGTTACTTAATGCTAGACGCCTGTCTACTCGGCAGTCCTATGCTCTTAAGTGGGACAAGGTTTCTGCCTGGGGTCGGCAGAGGGATTTGGACCCTTTTCTTTCCTCCCTCTTTGACATATTGGAATTTTTGTGGGAGGTCAAGCAGAAGGGATTGGCCAACAGTTCAGTTAAGGTTTATGTGGAAGCTATTTCTGCCTTTCACTCACCTGTTGACAGGAAATCTGTTTTTTCCTATTATTCTGCAAAGTTATTTTTAAGGGGATTAAATAATCTGTTTCCCCCAGTTCGGGCTCTGGTTCCACAGTGGTCCTTGCCCCTGGTTCTGACTCGTTTGATGTCTAAACCATTTGAACCTTTGGCCTCGTGTCCCTTGCGTTACTTGTCAATGAAAGTGGCCTTCTTGATTGCGGTCACTTCGGCTAGGAGGGTGGGGGAGTTAGCAGCATTGTCTTTCAAGCCCCCTTATTTGAAACTGCATTCCGAGAAGGTTGTCCTTAGAACCAAGATCGAGTTTTTGCCAAAGGTGGTGTCTCATTTTCACCTATCGCAAGAGTTGGTCTTGCCAGTTTTCTTTCCTGTCCAGGCCTCGGAGGCAGAGAAGGCTCTCCATTCCCTAGATGTCCGCAGGGCCATTCTTTTTTATCTAGATAGGGTGAGGTCCTTTAGACTTGATTCTAATTTATTCGTTTGTTTTGCGGGACATAAAAAGAGCAGGAAAGCAATGTCTCAGACTATCTCGAGATGGGTGGTCCAGACTATATTGACATGTTACACTACTGCTAACCTACCTTGTCCTTTGGAGATGCACACCCATTCCACCAGGTCCCAGGCGTCGTCAGCGGCTCTCCTCTTCACGACATCTGCAGAGTGGCAACATGGGCCTCGGCGGATACCTTTGTGAAGCACTACGCGCTGGACATCCTAGATAGAAAGGAGACAGCGGTGGGCATGGCAGTTCTACATTCAATTTTTATGTGATGCTTTTGCGTCACCTCCACCCAGGTATTAAGCTTTGTAATCTTCCCATGTGGGACTGCACAGGAAGACTGTAGATGAAAAACAGTGTTTCACTTACCGTAACTGTTGTTCATCTAGGTCTTCCGTGCAGGCACACATGCCCTCCCTCCTTCCCCACTGACTCTCTTGGTACTTACCTTGCTGTAGGGCGGCGAAAGAGGACTGAGAGTATGTGAGGGGCGCTCCACCTCTTAGGAGCTGTTTCGGCGGGAAAGCGGCCGCGCATGCGTGCTGAGAGGCGAGAGCGCCCCCTAGAGGTATAGAGCTATAAAAATCTCCAGTATCGGCAGGCCTGTGCGTGCGCAGTCCCATGTGTGCCTGCACAGAAGACCTAGATGAACAACTTTTACGGTAAGTGAAACACTGTTTTTCCTTTTGCGTATCCTGGATCACAGAACGCTTAGGACTTTGTGTGTTAAAACTAGTTTCTCATAATGTCGTAGAAACATAATATGATCCCTTAAAATTACAGCTACTTCTGCCATTTTGTTGTTAATAGAATTCTGAAGACATTGTGTCGGAAGCTTAGACTCCCAGAATTGTTTGACTTTCATCACTTGGCTCATATGACTCCAGGCTACGTTGGTGCTGATCTCATGGCACTTTGCCGTGAAGCAGCTATGTCCACTGTGAATAGAATTCTTGTTAAACTGGAAGAGGAGAAACCTGAAGCCCTAAATAGTGAAGAAAAAGAACCTGGGCCAGCCATGGAGAAGAAACTAGACAAGCCTATAAAAAATGATACTGAAGTTCCAGAGCTTCCCACTAAAGTATGTAGTTTTTTTATTATGGTCTACTGTAAGTCTCAGTATTTTACAGTGTGGGTACATAAGATTCCTTTCCCAGAAAAGGTTTATGAACAAGTGAGATTCAACCAATGTTCCTTATACTGAATCAGGTCACTGGTTCATCTGTCTCAGTATTGCCTATTCAGAATGATAATGGTTCTCCAGGGTCACTGGCCAAACAAGATCTTTCCTACCTGCTTCATGAGATCCTTTAACTGTGTCAAGCCTGAGACCTACTCTAGCACCTCAATTCTAATTTTATACAAATCAGTCCCAAAAAGAGCTGGGAAAATTGATTGCTGTTTTTTTTAACTTGAATAGATAATTTTTCATATTGACTTTGTATTTCTTGCTATGCTACCTGGCTTAAGTATGCATGTATGTTTGGTGTATTTTTATCCCATTGTTACTCCAAGGAGCTGATGGCATTGTGCTTATTCTGTTGGTTTATTTCATCTTCACAACAACCATGTGAGGCAGATTAGGCCACCCAGTAATTTTCATGCCAAGAAGAGATTTGAACCTGGGTCTCCCTGCTCCTAGTCCAGCAATCTGTTATACCATTACTGACTATCTGTGCAGCACACATGATTGTCATATTAAGATGACACAAACCATCTCCTGGAAATATTGCTTGCACAAACCCCATTGCAATAAGGCCATCAAGAAGACTACTTATATAAGTTCGACTGAAATTAAAAGGGCTATGCAAGAGCACTCCTGTTCCTTGGCTCTCATTCTTTTCAGTAGAGTTTGTGCAGGAGAACTTCTCATGGACTGTGCCTCAAATCTTCAGACTTACTTTAGATGTGTTGATCCCACAGAACAAGAAACACATATATTTATTTGGACCAACTAAAGTTCAAGTAAGTCACCACTGTAGGAGGACTGAGTAGACAGACACCTAATTATGGGACACTCTGGCCATGGTGGCAAAGATACATAAATGCTCTTAAACAAGAACACAATAAATGAAAAAAATACTTTTGTAAATATGAAACATGGTGATCAACCAGGTCTCTCTCTCTCTCGTGCTCTCAATCTCAATCATGGGACCCTGCAGAAGGTTTGCAAGGCACCAAGAGGGAGGAAAGTAAAGTGAAACAGATACTACTTGTAGCAGAACTGAAGATGAATTTTGAAGGCATGCTAAATACCATCATTCTGCTGAAGAAATATACCAGATAAACAGGAGGTGATCATAGTGAAGAAAAGGAAGGGGCTAATCCACTCACCCCACAACACTCAGACAGTTCATCTATCAACCACTAAACCATTCACCAGCAGCAAGAGAAGGGACAATTTCAGTTTCGAACGCCCCATGCTGGCTTCACCCAATGTGCACTGGGTGAAGCCAGCGCAGGGTGTTTGAAACTGAAAGTGTCCCTTCTCCTGCTGCTTTCAAACTTGCCATTTGGGAACCCTCTTCCTCCCCCATCAAGATGGGGTGGGAAGTTTGAAAGCAAGCAGCAAGAAAAGTGCTGCGCAAGCAGCTGCTGCCGCTTTGCCTAAAGTTTCCCAAAGCGATACAAATTGCTTCGGAAAGCTTTGATTCGGTATTTTCAAATCAGGCCAGCAGTGCTGGACCTGATTCAGGAATTCCGAATTTTTCCGATTTGGACCCAATTCAGGTTTTTTTTTCCAAACCAGAATCCCGAATTGCACACCTCCTTCTGCGGGAAGTTACAGTGCAGTTCTGTGCAGAGCTACTCCATTCTAAACTCACTGAAATCCATGTGCTTGGACTGTACTAACTCTGCATAGTATGTCAGTCCCTTTTCCCAAGATTACTTAGCAAGAAACTTTTGGCATACCTGCACTATCCCTGGACTGATGAGAATTTAAAATAATATTTTAATTCATGTAGGTACAATCTCATGTTGGGCTTTGAACCTAGGTAATTTATCTCCACCTGTCATAGCCAGTTGTGCAAGAAACTGCAGTGGAAGGAAGCAGGGCTCTGTAACTCTTTTATTTGTGTATAGTTTATGGGAGTGAGGTAGTACCAGCAATTTCTGTAACATTAATACTCCAGGCCTTCTAATTCCACCTAGGCTGTTTTGAAAACCTAAATATTAATAGTGGCATACTTGGCCAGTAGGATAGGGGAATGGAGGGATTCTGTGTATTTTTTAATTGATTTGTTTGGGATGGATCCCTTTTTACGTGTTTGTTTCTATTTCAATTTTAACATAAGTAGAAGATGTAGGTTAAAGAATTTTTAGCTTGCAAGGCTTCATTTGTTACTTTAGAGACTATATTCAAAGATCATGAGGGGGGTGTCAGTCTCTGTTAACAATACCCTGCTGAGAATTACAGGTGGAATTACCCTGCTGAAGCTTCTAATATTAATAAGCATAGAATTAATTCACCTAGTAATCTTATTGATGACCATTTGATGAGGTGGTTTGCCATCATTAGAATTTTAGTATAGTGCTATGTGTAGTAGATGATCTAGAAACATCCTAATTTTTTCACTCTTGTAGTGCAACATTTGGCCTCTAGAGTGCTGTTTCACTGAGGGGCGGTGGCATTGTGCCAGCGGCTGTTAGCATTGAAAATAACTAGCTACCTCCCATTGTGCAGGATTGTTTAACTGAAGGAGGCAGTGCCCTCCCACCCACCCACCCCTTGACCCGACTGGGATCAGGCATGGAGCAGGAGGCAATGCCTGCCCCCCCCTTCACCCACCCAGGACCAGGTGCGGAGCAGGTGTCAATGCCCCTCCCCCTTCACCTGGCCGGGATCAGGCGCGGAGCAGGTGGCAATGTCTTCCCCCCGCCTTTACCCAGCCTGGATCAGTTACATAGGAGGAAGCAGTGTCCACCTGCCTGTCCTCCCCTTTCTAGAGCCCGTTGTATTTTTTGCCATATCATATATTTCTTTAACCACACAAGGAGAAAAGAATGATGGGTTAGATCTAGCACAAAATTTCCACTTGTACTAGAGCTCTTGTGCAAGTGGAAGTGCAAGAAAAAGACCAGGGTAGCTGCTTACATTAAGTCAGACTTGTTGTATCTCCACATATTTCCACTTGTATCGACTCAGAGACTCTTACCTCCATTCCTGATGGCTATCCGAGCCACTCAGGACCCCAAGGAGCTTCTAAAAGCTCTGGTCATTTCTTTTGAAGCACCCCAGCTTCCTGGGTTCTTTCAAGTGTGTGTATCTCCTTGGCAAGCAATACTGGACACAAGCAGGTAAAATATTATTGGAGTTTATTGAAGAAAGAACACAGCAGCGTATGCAAAGCGGAAACTGCTCTTAAAAGCATTTAGGCAAGGCATGAAAATAAATAAGCTTGCTGTCCTAGCTATGTTCTGACTAACTAAAACACTACTAGCTGTCTAACCAACATTCTCTGAATTGGTTCCAAAGTTGGTTGATCTTACCAAGGTTTAGCACAAAGTCCATCCATGCCAGCTTCCTCTAGGCATCCTGGAAGTGGCATGGAGCTGAGAAGCTCTTTCTCGCATTGCCGGTGGTTGGCAGTGGCTGGAAGGTGGAAACTGACAAACTGCCTAGAGACTCTGAGGCTTCTTGAAATCTAGGGGGCATCTGCCCACTCACAGGAACCAATCAGGGCTCAGTTACAGCATGTGAAAGTTTAGGGAGTATGGCTAGAGCTGAGCATTGCAGCAGGCTCCAGCCTTCTCAAGGCCACTTTCTCACAGGAAGAAAGCAATCCCAAGTGCAGTTAATTAACAGAGGCCTAGTAAGTAAACAGGCCTAGTAAGAAATCTGCAAGACGAGGCCTGAACCAAAGTTTCAAACTTAGCATACTGTATTTGGTGGTAAGTGGTCCTTACACCACTTGTGCAAGGTCTTGAGTAATTAATTTCTGGGCACTATATTATGTAAGGAGGAAAGTGTTAGGTGTTGCACAGAATCTTGTGCAAGCAAAACTACACAAAGTCTTTTTCTGCTTGTCATCTCTGGATTCAAGCCTGAATTCCCTGCACGGCTATGGTAAGATCTTGGGCAAACACCCAGTTGTTTGATTACACACACACACACACACACACACACACACATACCTGATTTGAAAGCTGCAGTAGAAAGTGGAGAAACGCTCGGCATAGAAACCCTTAAGCTTAAACACCTCATATCCTGATGAAGGCATCCATCCAAATGACACATGACACTCAATTACATGGCAATGTATCTAATTGTTTTTCTCTAAGACAAAAAGCAGTCTTGGAGCAGAAAGAGTGGTAGGGGGAGATACTGCTTAACACTTTCCCATCTTGCCATTTTCCCATTCAAAATCATCCTCCTCATACATGACTCCTTGTAGCAGGAAGGAAACTAGAATCCTGTATCTTTCTCCCTTATAGCTGAGAAAGCAGCTTGGGAGAGGGGACTTTTTACAAGACAAAAAAAAGGATCAAGGCCTCTCTCCTCACTGCTTTCTCTTGCTTTGAGCTCCTCCTTGCACTTCCTAATTATTGAGAGTAAAGGAGATAATTGGTGCTGATAACAAATCTGGATGCATTTCATAGCAAGAACTAGGAGAACAAAAGTGTAAGCAGTGAAGCTGCAAGAAAGGCCACTTTTTAAAAAAGAAAACTGGCTTGAAAGGGCCATGTGAAAGTGAATATTGGAAACACCCTTGTTGTAAGACAGAATTAAATCCAAGGGGATAAATGGCTTCTTTAAACATTGCATCGTTTTGCCTTTAAAAGAGGAGACGCATCAGAAATCTCAGCAGACTAAGCTAAAAACAGAATAGGAGGTTAGTTTAAGAGAAGCACAATGATATTTAATATTTCACAACTCTATCATCCTAAACCAGTTCCAAGTTGTGTTATGTATCTGGGATGTTGTCTTTGAACTCCTGTCTTCCAATACTGTTGATCCATATGTAAATCTTGCTTTTTTTAATCCTGGCCCTTTCACCTGATGTTTCCCTTCCATCTCTTTTCTGTCATATTTAGGATGAATTGCAAAGATTGCTTTGGTTGCTAAAGAATCCAGACCCCCTGGGGAAGGCTCAGCTGCAGAAGCTCTGCATTGAGATGAATGATTTCATTGTTGCTCTGTCTTCTGTGCAGCCCTCTGCCAAGAGGGAAGGCTTTGTCACAGTCCCTGATGTGACGTGGGCAGATATCGGAGCCCTGGAGGACATTCGGGAGGAGCTCACCATGGCAATACTGGTAGGGGTTGACATTTTGTATAAAATCCTGCTAATGTATGCAAGGCTCAAATCCCTTTTGGCAACTCAACATCAAAGGATGTGTGTACACAAGGCATTGCGTGTTCTTTGCCTGACATTTTATGAAAAGGAACAAGCTGCACTCCTTGATAATTAAGTCCATGAAATATGCAGCAAATTTACATGGTTCAGTAATTTCCATTTTGATGTGGAGGTGTATTATAGTGAATTAGACAAAGACTTTTCTTTGTCAGGCCTGCATGTAACCTAAGAATACCAGCATCTATTAAAAAAAAGAAGTAGTAGTGTGTACAAGGAGATGGCACGTATATTTCTGTATAATTGTTTCTGTCCAGTAATTAGAAAACCCTCACAGTAAACCCGTGCATAGGGAGCAATTACAAGTGAAAGAACAGCAAAGATACCTCTGGAAAATATAACAACTCAGTGCAGACATATGCAAAAAAACCCTGTTCTGAACCAGAGCCAGCAGTATGTGAAAACAAATTACCTTAAGAATCTTGAACTTTGATTTAATACACAAATTGAATCCCTATCCCTATAGATCTGATGCTGTCAGTAATATTGTCTCCCTCCAATCCAATATTGTCTCCCTCCAATCCATGCTTTGCAGATTGGGAGCCTGCCTTATAGTTGCCCCTGTCCCCTTCTTTCTCTCTTGGTGGAGAGTGCCCTCAAGTCATAGCTGATTTATGGAGACCCTTGGTGGGGTTGACATGGTAAGAGACTAAGAGATGTAGTTTGCCATTGTCTGCCACTGCAACCCTGGTCTTCATCGGAGGTCTTCCATCCAATTACTAACCAAGGCTGACGCTGCTTAACTTCTGAGATCTGACAAGATCTAATGAGATCAAACTCACCTGGGCTATCCAGGTCAGGGCCCTTTCCTAGCCAGATTGAATTCCCCATTCCTTTCCCCTGTCAGTGTTACCCCTAGTTCAGAATCACACATGCAGCAATGCTAAGCATGATTTCCTTCTAAACCAGAATTTGAAGCTATAGTTTGAAGTGGGTTTGCAAACCATGATTATGAGGAAATCTATTTATTTATTATTTCGATTTATAAACCGCCCATCCTCAGGGGCTCTGGGTGGTGAACAACAGTTAAAATCAATAATAATAAGAAAACAGTAATTCTAAAATCAACATACAATAAGCAATAATAAAATAAATTAACCAAGTACATTAAAGTGCAATGGTGAGGAGAACCCCCCACCCCACCCCAAAGGTGGGAGGCTGACATGGCACTGCCCCTTTCAAGCACTGAACGCCTGGCGGAACAGCTCTGTCTTACAGGCCCAGCGGAACGATAATGTCCTGCTGGGCCTGGGTCTCCATTGACAGAGCGTTCCACCAGGCTGGGGCCAGGACTGAAAAGGCCCTGGCCCTGGTTGAAGCGAGGAGGGCTTGTAGCTTAGTTTTAGCAGCAGCCATTGTTAGTATTGGTTTCTATCTAATACTAAATCATGATTACTTTAAACTAAAACAAGGGAGGATGCATGCATCTCCAAAGTTGTCTCTTAACTTACAAACCATGGGTGATAGGAAGCCATAATTACATCTGTTCCATCACTACAAAAGATTTGCTACAAATGTGAACTTTTAATTTAACTTTGGCAAGCATGGGAAAGACCAAGATCCTCTGGTATTGGGAACTAAGATACTACCATGTGTTAAAGATGAAGATAAAATATAGTACATTCGATTTTTTTCGGAAATTGTTATGCAAGTACTGTTGCATGCAAAGGTACATAAGATTGTTTCAGTGTAATAGCAATAACCAGAGCAAGACAAAACTGTAAGTATGGACAATAGGAGGGAATATACAAGATTGTTTACAAAATAGCCTGTTAAGCTTCCATGACACTCTTATGTTCTCAACATACGCACATCTGATATTATTTTCTTGTAGCTTCGTTTTTGGAAGACTTTTGTTTTTAAAAATACAAAATCCAGAAGCCCCCAGTACCTGAGGGTCACAGATTTATCTTTGCAACTGGTGACCAGTTTTGGGCCCTATGTCCTTGCACACTTTCTGCAGCCACCATTCACAACAAGTGAAGTGGAACAAGGCAGATTAGTTTGGGGTGCATGTTCTCACAAGCCAGTTTTTCTATCTCAGGCGGACTAGAAAGGCAGAGGTGACTCCAGCAAAATCATTCCACAGGCACACATGCACCTTGTATAGCTTGGCCTTGCATGTCGGCCAGAGGACCAGTAGCTTGTCATCTTGCTTTCCAGACAGTCTAATTTCCCTTTTTTAGTATGTGGAAGTAAAAATATTTGTATAGGCAATATAGGATAGGAACAGGTCTTTTAGAGACGTACATACATTGAGAGAGATTGAAAGACCCTTTTGGCTTGAGCAACGACTTCCAAAGGCAAACACTTCAACAGGAAGGAGAAGCAGCTGCTTCACGCTTTCTGAAAAGCCACAACCTCCCAGGCTTTTTCTCTGAAGCTCCTCTCCTTCCTTGGCTAGCTTGACAAACAGCATTTATAGAAAATGTTACAGCTACTCTCACCACCATGAAATTGGGAGGCCACTCAAGTTTCCAGGGTTCCTAGCTTCTTCTTTCCCAGCCATCTCTGGGGTGGTCATGTTCCTCTGGCCTCGTGGCCAGCTGTCATACATGCTGACTGCTCTTCTCATGTTGGTTGAATATTTTGAGTCTCGGGAAAATGGCAGAGTTGGACTTCTTCAGCATTTTTTGCTTTTGTGTCATCTTTTCCTTGAGGGTCTTAAACACATTATGGCCTTCTTTGAAAATCTCAAATCCTTCCTACTTCCTTGAAGCTTTCATTTATGTTTAGTATCACTGTGCTGTGATGAATGAGTGCTAACAATCATTATTACGTTTGAGTTCCGTTTAACAGCTGAATCAAGATCTGTTCATTTATTTAAATTGAGGACAGCCTACTGTGATTATTTCAGAATCCTTCATCTGTTCCATCTTTTTACATACAAATTTTTTAGCTGACAACTGATTTGGTTACAGGCACCTGTGAGGAATCCTGAGCAGTTTAAAGCCCTGGGCCTGACAGCACCAGCTGGTGTGCTACTTGCTGGGCCTCCTGGTTGTGGCAAAACATTACTTGCAAAGGTAATTAACTACATATTATTCGTCTATGGTACATAGTGCTATCAAGTCACAGCCGACTTATTGCAACCCAAGTGTAACGAGCTTTTGCCCGTGTCTGAAACTAAGCTTCTACTAGCCAAAAGAAAGATGTATCTTTTCTCTTGGAAAGCTTTCAGCAATTAGTTCTCAGACCTGTCAAACATAAGTTCTTTGAACTACCTGTTTATTAGTACATTTATTTATGTAGGGTTCTATATTGCTTTGCAACTCTTCATCAAACACACAGACACCTGTCTAGAGTTTATTTCACTTTATTGAAAATACAACCTAGTTTTTTAATGAAGCAAGTAATCAAAATATAAATGGTTATTAATATAAATCCTATAAAAACAGAACACAGGAAGGCAATAAGAAATAAGTTTGCTAACATTTCCTAATAAATTCCAAGTTTAACATAATCAAAGTTTCTATGAAATGCATAGATAAAATAAGTTTCTCACCTAAATGCCAAAACACAGATGCGACATTGGTGGACATGTAAGAAAGCAAGGAACTATTGGATAGAAATACATGAAGAAATGCAAAAGATATTAAAGTTTAAGTTTGAGATGAACCCCAAAAATATGTTATTAAATATTTTACCAAATAATATTACAAAAATACATAGCAAATGACGTAAATATATGATATGAGAGCCAGTTTGATGTAGTGGTTAAGAGCGTGGGACTCTAATCTGGAAAACCAGGTTTGGTTTGCCATTTCTCCACTTGAAGCCAGCTGGGTGACCTTGGGTCAGTCACAGCTCTTCCAGAGGTCTCTCAGCCCCACCCACTTCACAGGGTGTTTGTTGTTGGGATAATAAGATACTTTGTAAACCGCTCTGAGTGGGTGTTAAATCATCCTGAAAGGCGGTATATAAATCAAATGTTATTATTATAATCGTGACAAGAGTAGTATTTGCAGCAAAATGGAAAGCAGAACAATGTCCAGATCTGACAGAATGGAAGAACAAGTTATATGAATATGTGTCAATGGCAAATTAACATCTTATATACACAATAGGCTGATCCAAGAATTCCAGAAAAAATGCAAAATGTTTTTTGATTATGTAGCTGAAAACTAAGAATAATCAATAATAGCATTCAATTTATATACCACCCTTCAGGACAATTTAACATCCACTCAGAGCAGTTTACAAAGTATGTTGTTATTATCTCCACAACAATCACCCTGTGGGGTGAGTGGGGCTGAGAAGAGCTGTGACTGATCCAAGGTCACCCAGCAGGCTTCAAGTGGAGGAGTGGAGAATCAAACCCGGTTCTCCATATTAGAGTCCCACTACTCTTAACCACTACACCAACAATGATGATGATAGACAGAAAGATGTTTAAATAGAAGTAGAAGATTAGGAATATATATGGGCAAGTTCTATATAGGTATATGATTTAATGACAATTTGATTTAATTGGTAGTAGTTTGTCAATTATGTTTCTCTCATATAGGATTTAGGTGCTGCGCTTAGATTCATATATGATCCAGATGATTACTGATGATTGAAGTAGTGGATGACTGTAGATACATGATTTGGATGATTATATGATGTAGTTATGCTTTCTGTGTAAATGTTTGAGTTTATTATCTGAAATAAATGAAAAACTTGCTTTACAAAAAAGAAAGTTCTTATTTTTTTTGTAGGCTGTAGCAAATGAGTCTGGGCTGAATTTCATTTCAGTGAAAGGTCCTGAACTGCTGAATATGGTGAGTTCTGTGTGTAGAACTGGTTTGCCACTAATTAGGTTTGGGGGAAAATACAAATTTTAAGGGTTAATCCAAAGTGGATAATTGTACAATAAAATTTATATTTTATAAAGACTCATTCTGACAAAGATTGGTAGACTTAATTTGTGCAAAAAGAAAATGACAAGTTAAAATTTGATATTTCAGTACTGGCCCTATCTTGTACAAAACAAAGAAACTAGAAAATTCAGAGAGAGAGATATACTCTTGTATGTATTATTTCCATTTGTTTCCTAATGTGGAGAACTGGAGTAGTTATGCAGGAATTTGCTGAAGATGCTTTTTGCCCTTTAATTATTATTTCAGGCACAATTCAAAATTAAACCCCTTTAAGTCCCATGAGTGTTTAACTTTTTGCCATTTAATGCAGTGAAACTTAGGAGTAGATCTTGACCTAAAGATCTGTTGAAATAGCTATATTTCATGGACTTTTACTGTTGACTTTTTTTGTTTCCTGTTTCAGTATGTGGGGGAAAGTGAGCGTGCTGTACGTCAGGTTTTCCAGCGTGCAAGGAATTCTGCTCCTTGTGTTATATTCTTTGATGAAATTGATGCTTTGTGTCCTCGGAGGTCAGACCGTGAGGTGAGCCTAAAAACCATTCCATGACAAATTGAATAGTGAAGGACACTAGTAGGATGTATGTCTGGTATTTCTCAAACTGGGATATTGTGATACCTCAGGGGCCTGTGAGGGTACTCCAGTGGGTTTGTGAATTTTTTGTAAGGGCAGAAGGTGTGTTGTTCTCATGCTACCTAACATGAAGAGCCTTCGTTTTCTAGGAATGGGGCAGAAGCTTTGGAACTTAGGGGAAAGTGAGGGAATTGATTTCCCCTTCCTTCAAATGGCAAGAATTCTACCACCTTCTGAGATCTGACGTTGTACATCAGATCCCCTATCTTTTTGAGCCTGCAGGCACTGTTGAAAGTATGAAAGGGAGTCATGAGCACCACCCCAAAATTGTTGCCTGAGGAGGTGGAGATAAACCCAAAATGGTTGCCACAGGGGCAGAGCTAAATCAATACCTCCCTTCTTGCTTTGCAAAAGAATTGCATAGCAGTCACTCTGAATAGGAAGCTGTCTTATTCATAGTCTTGCCATTTGTCTGTCAAGGTCTTTAGCTTGGTTGGAAGTATGGTCCCGCCACTGGGATGACAGCAAGTTTGGAGAAGGAGGGGGTAGACTTCTGTTCCTGAATACTTATCTTCCCTCATGCAACAGCTCTGCTTTGCAAGAGTAGCAGTTGGCAGCAGTTGGTCAGGTTTTACATCCTTCCAGAATGAATTTGCACTTACTGAGAGAGAACAGTGTCTGACTTAATTGACTAAGCAGAGAGTCTTAAATCAGGGATCTGAAACTGGCTGTTTGTTATAAAGATGAGCCTGGCTTATTCTCCTGTGGTCCTGGGAGTGGGGCAGTCAGTCCTGACTCTTGGGTAGCTCCTCCTCCTTTCCAGCAGGGTCGGACAAACTTGCTATTCTAGGGGGAGGGGCTCCCCTCAGCTCTCCAGTTTTTTCCGGCCCTGCTTCTGCAGGGAAGCGAACTTCTTTGCTCCGTGGAGCAAACGGTCCTAGGGAAGCAAATTGGAAGGCGCTTGCTCGCAGGGGAAAAGGAAGGACTTGTTCCTCCACCACCCCCACCCGAAATAGCATTGGGGAAGTGACGACGGCAGCGAGCAGCAGAGCCAACGTTCCCATAGAGACCAGGACCCGGCTTCTGCAGGGGCGGCAGCGAAGCTCCAGGGAAGTCCCGGCAGTTACTGAAAACAGAAGCGGCCGCTTTTGGCGCCAAAGCCTTCGCAGCGGTGCGGCCATGGCTGGAACAGACCGCAGCAACAGCGGCAGAGGAAAACAAGCGGCGGGCCCCAGAGTTAGTGCCGAAACGCCAGAGCATGGGTAAGAACGATCTGTTGGGGGGGTGCTTATTTGTTAGCCGGGACAGGCTACGGGGGAGCTCGAAGCAAACGAATGGGGGTTGCTGAGCTCAGTATAACCCCGCAATTTGTGCTTTCGCTTTTCTCTAGGGAAAGTTTTGGTGGGAATGGCAGCGGATGCAAACGCGTTGGAGGGCAAGGCTGTGGAAGCAACCCTTAGTGGTATGGAGTCCCCCAGCTCCCCATTATCCCCACACTTAGTTCAAAGGGGGAACATGGATGCAGATCCTGACCTTTCTGGCCAAGAAGCTAAGGCCAACATACTAGCATGGATCAGATCAGAAATCCAGAAGGGGCTGGAGGGGGCAGTGAAAGACCTCAAGAAACAGGCTATCCCCCCCAGTAAAGAGAAAACGAGACAAGCTCTCCCAGATAGGAAGAGACAGGCAAAACACTCTGCTCCCACTAAGCCAAAGAGGAAAAAAGTGGAGAGATGGCTAGAGGGAGACTCCAGTGTATCAGAAGAGTCCCCTTCAGGATCAGATCTCCATGAGCAGTCCTCAGAGAGCGAGGAAGGAGAGCTCTCAGATGAAGAGGAGGAAGAGGTAGGCCAATTGCAAACCAGGCTTTTTCCCCAAGAGATATACAGTAAGCTGCTGACTAAGGTCCTAAGAACCCTGGAGATCTCTCAGGCTCCTACAGGGTCTCAAGATTCAGAACAGTTATACCCACAAGGCTTGGAAAGGGCACTTCCTAAGATGGGGCCCAAGCAATCCGGGGTGCCCCTCCCAGCTGGGTTTCATAGCATTCTCAAAGCAGAATGGGACAATCCTGCTAAACCCAAAGCATATCAATCTGTATTCAATAAGTTTTATTCCTTGACGCCTGATTCAGCAAAGCAGATTAGATTGCCTGTTGTGGATGACCCTGTCTCGATCCTTGCTACTTCTTCAATTCTGGAAAAAGAATGCCGGGAATATACAATCAACAAGGTCTTCAAAATTTATAACCCAATTTTTAGTGCAAAGTGTGCAAAAGTGCAGTGTGCCAATCAAATAAATATAATTTATACATACAAGTAATAAATATGAACATTCATTAGTCCGTATTATTCATAAGTGAGCAAATAGATGGGAGCTGCAATAATGCTCCCGCTGGAAATAAGTGGAGAGTCTTCAAAGAGAGGGAAAAGTGATCACAGTCCAAGTCAAGATGAAAAACTGACGTGTCGACAGGATTATGCTTGCATATTATACCATTCCTGTTTCGTACTGACAACTTCCTCCTGGGCACAATTATTGGAAGATCACCGTCCTGATAGTCTCCAGCTTAAACAGCTAACCATAAAGTATTCACATTGCTGGCATAAATTACCCTTTATCACGGACATGGAATTTTCACAGAAAATATCACGGAATTGACTTCTTCAATTCTGCCTATGGATGCAGAGGGAGTGCCGAAGGACCCATCAGATAAAAAGATAGAGCAGGCTCTGCGCAGGAATTATGAAGCATCATTGGCAGCGCTAAGAGCATCAGCTACGGGATCACTGTTTGCCAGAGCAGCATACCCTTGGGCCTCAGACCTGGCTGCAGCAGGGAGTGAGGTTCCCAAAGAAATTAAAAATGAAGCAAAAAAGATAGCTCTTGCTTCAGCCTTTGCAGCAGATGCCACATTAGATTCATTTCAAATGTCCTCCAGGGCCATAGGTTTTAACGTCACCGCTCGACGTAACACATGGCTTAAAAATTGGGATGTGGACCCCCAAGCACATAGTAGAGTAGCAGCAATACCTTTTTCTGGGAGCAAACTATTCAGGGAGGCCTTGGATAGGTATCTGGTGGAAGACACTGAAAAGAAGAAGGTTCTGCCCTCCAGGAAAAGGGATGTAAAGTACAAAGGAAGGCAGTCCTTTCGGGATAACAAAAGAACCCCGAGACTGGGATCTGACAGGCCCTTTAGGAACCGCTGGCAATCCAGACAGAGAAATGAGCATCGTTCCTTCACCTTCAGAAAATCAGCCACACAAGCAAAGGGCCAAAATCAAGCATGACTATCTACCGATGGTCACGCAAATTGGAGGACGGCTACAACATTTCTCCAATCAATGGAATCAGACGATCTCAGACAAATGGGTGCTGGACATAGTATCCAAGGGCTATTCTTTGGAGTTTGACAAGATCCCGCAACGACGATTTATACAGTTACCACGGAATCCTCTCCAACAGAAACATCTCAAGGTGAAGGAAGCCATTCAACATCTGTTGAGGATAAAGGCCATAGAACCGGTGCCGGTGCGCCAACAGAGGCAGGGAGTGTATTCAGTGTTTTTCATTGTTCCAAAAAAGAATGGGGACGTCAGAGCCATTCTGGACCTGAAATGGTTGAATCGCCATGTAAAGTCACGCAGATTCAAGATGGAGACAATGAAATCCACCATACAGGCCATTCAAAAAGGGGACTTTCTTGCTTCCATAGATCTATTGGAGGCCTATTTGCACATCCCCATAAGAGAGTCCCACAGGAAGTATCTACGTTTTGCTTACGATGGAAAACACTACCAATACAGAGCCCTGCCATTTGGTCTGAAATCATCACCAAGACTCTAATAGCCTTTCTCAGAACTCAAGGAATATCCCTGTCTCCATACCTCGACGATATCCTGATAAAAGCCCCATCCCTGCAGTCAGCCCGTCTAGCAGTATAGGTAACAATAGATTGTCTGGAGAGGCACGGATTTGTAATCAGCAGGCAGAAAAGCATGCTGACTCCGACACAGGAGATTACTCACTTGGGAGTGATTGTGGACACAGTCAAGGACAGAGCCTTTGTGTCGTTAGAGAGGCAACAGAAGATCGTAATGATGGTTCAGGAAGTACAGAGGAAAAGGCAAGTGGATGTGATGCTGTTGGCAAAACTGCTGGGAATGATGGTGTCATGCCAGGAGACACTTCAGTGGTCAAGGTTCCACACACGTCCACTTCAGTGTTTCCTTCGGCCATATCAACGGATCAGAATACACAGGTAGGACAAAGTAGTGGAGGTCCCAGATGCCTTGGCCGAGGAGATGGAGTGGTGGACAAATCCAACCAGATTCATGGAAGGCATGCCACTCAGAGAACCGAAAAGGTTGGTTCTGACCACGGATGCGAGTCTGATGGGATGGGGTGCACACATGCAAGACAGAATGTTTCAAGGCTCTTGGAACGAAACAGAAAAGCGCTTCAGCATAAACCTGTTAGAACTAAGAGCCATGAAGCTCGGATTGAAGGAACTGCAGAGCCGTCTGAAGGACCATCATGTTCTGGTTCAAACATGACGGCAAAAGCTTACGTGAACAAGCAAGGCGGCACCAGGTTCAAAGCTCTAAGCGCAGAGGCAAAGGAGATTTTCCTCTGGGCAGAGACAAACCTAAAGTAATTAAAGGCAGTACATGTGGCAGGCCAACAGAACCATCTGGCGGACTGGCTGAGCAGGAACTTAGTCGACCAAGCCGAATGAAGGCTGAACACTCTGGTCTTCGCTCAAATATGCCAGAGGTTCGGGAAACCGGAAGTGGATTTGTTCGCACGGGCTCGGAACACTCAACTTCCGAGTGTTACCACTCGGAAGCACAAGCACAGAGTAATTCAAAAAGTAGTAGAACAACAGGCAGAAGTGAATCTGATCGCACCCTTCTGGCCCAGGAGGCCATGGTTTCAAGAGTTGAGGAGGCTGTCGCAGATGGAACCGTGGAGACTTCCATGCAGGGAGGATCTGTTAACTCAAGAAGGAATATATCATCCAAATCCAGGAGCCTCTAACCTGGCAGCTTGGAAGTTGAGCGCAGCCAATTGAAGGAACTAGGGTATACCCACAATGTCATTTCTACCATGTTGGCTTCGAGGAAAGGTTCAACAAATAGGATCTATAATAGTATGTGGCAAGTGTTCCATTTCTTGGTGCACGGAAAAGAGTATAGACCCGATGTCAGCATCGGTCAAACAGATTTTACTTTTCTTACAAGACGGACTGGATAAGGGACTCAGCACGAGCACGTTGAAAAGACTGGTGGCAGCATTGTCGGTAGTGATGGGATCCAAAAGGGGAGCATCACTTACGAAACACACACATATTAAGAGATTTTTGAGGGGTGCTATGTTGCTAAACCCACCGCAAGCCCATAGATTTCTGATGCGGAACCTTAATTTAGTGCTCACAGCTCTTACAAGGGAGCCTTTTGAACCTATGGCGACTTGTCCTCTTAAATAACTGACTCTGAAAACAGTTTTCTTAATAGGGATAACATCGGCTAGGAGGGTGTCTGAAATGAGGGCACTTTCAGTGAATAAGGAATTGTGTATTTTCCATAATGACAAGGTAGTGCTTAGATTAGACCCCTCTTTTATCCCAAAGGTGAACTCCCTTTTTCATAGGGAAGAGGATATAATTCTGCCTTCCTTCTGTGCCAATCCAAAGCATGACAGGGAGAGGGAGTGGCACAAGTTAGATGTCAAGAGAGCACTGAGTTATTACATAGACAGGACTCGACAGATCCGTAAAGTTGAGAATCTTTTTATTTCCTTTAGGAGCTGTTCAATGGGTGAAAGGGTATCAACTTCCACACTGAGTAGATGGGTTAAGGAATGTATAGTCTTGGCATACGGGGCTAGGAAAGTGGAGTTGCCCACAGGGATCACAGCACATTCCTTATGGGGGGCGGCCACTTCCGCGGCTTACAGGTCCTTTCCTTCCTTGGAGAGGATATGTAGAGCGGCGACGTGGAAGTTGGTACATACTTTTACTAGACACTACAAAATAGATGAGATGGCGTCTGCAGAGGCAGCCTTTGGGAGACGTGTACTGCAACACGTTCTGTAAATCTACATGAGAAACTCCCATCCAGGGATTCACTGCTAGATATATATCCCAAGAGTCAGGACTGACTGCCCCAGTCCCAGGACCACAGGAGAATGGAAGATTCTTTTCACTTACCGTGAAGCTTCCTTTCTCTGTGGTCCGGGAGTGGGGCAGTCCAAATCCCACCCTAAAATTGTTGGGTAATAATACTGATAATAGTTATGTATATATGTGTGTATAGATATATGAAGGAAGAAGGAATGGTAGGAGAGTTCACCTGTTCCAACTATGTAGCGACAGGTGTGAGAAGGGATTGGAGATCTGTTTGAGTTAGTTTGTTCCTTGTTCATGATTATTCTTTGAGTGTCTTTTAGTTGTGAGTTCAGTTACTGATAGGCAAAGAGACTGGAGGGGTATTCTGGGCTTGAAAACAAACTAGAGTGCTGAGGGGAGCCCCTCCCCCTAGGATCACAAGTTTGTCCGACCCTGCTGGAAAGGAGGAGGAGCTACCCAAGAGTCAGGACTGACTGCCCCACTCCCGGACCACAGAGAAAGGAAGCTTCACGGTAAGTGAAAAGAATCTTCCATTCTCAGACTAGTGCAACAAACTTCTACTTAGCTGGGATCCTGTGTACAAAAGCTTTTTTTGTGATTACAATGACAGGTTCAAACTAATTAGCAAAAGAACCAACAGTGATATAAGTGATTAAGAAGAAAATTGAAACAAAGATATGAAAAGCTGGGTGGCCTGGAGTTCTGTTTTTTACCTTACTATTTAGTCTGTCTTTTTGCTGAATTTACATGTTTGCTCTTACAGGCAGGAGCCAGTGTCCGTGTGGTGAACCAGTTGCTAACAGAGATGGACGGTTTGGAATCCCGTCGTCAGGTTTTCATTATGGCAGCCACCAACAGGCCAGGTGAGAATCATTTAATAATGGGAGCTAATCCTGGCTAATCTTAGTCATCACATCTGTTTTGCCACATGTACAATGTAAATGAAAGCTGCATCATATACATTATTTTTGAGTAAACACAAACACACACACAACATCTACAGGGGGAAAAGTTCCATAATCTGGATGTCTCAACAGAACTGGTTCTAGTGCTCTTCTACTTAACCTCCTAAGGTGAAGGGGCACAGAAAAGACAGTCTAGTGCCCTGTGACGCTCTTCCCTCTGGGTTGGTAGCACCCCTGGTTTGGGGTCAGCCACTGCCCCTTTACCTGCAGTCCCTGCCTTCTCAAGGTACTCCTGTCTCTTCCTCGTCTCACCACACTTCTCTTCTGACTCCTTTCTCTCCACCCCACTTGTAGGAGGGAATCCCCCTTTTATCCCTTCACCAATCCCAGCCTCCACCTCCTAGCCCCGCCCCTAACAACTTAGCTGCTGCCTGGGCTGCCTTAGGCAGCCACACCTGTGGCTGCTCTGCTGCTGGCTCTTCCAGGCTACTCCCCGCCCCTTCTAGCCTGCCTGTTGGTTTGCTCTGCTGCTGCACCTCTCCTGCCAGCCTCTGGGTGGTAGTGTGGCCTAGTGCCTCCTTTATTGCCTTTGGCCTGCTGCTTGAGTTGGTGCTGGCTGGCTGCCTCTGCCCTCTGTCTCTTCTCCCCCTGGCTGAGCTGTTGTTCTTCCCCTGGGCTGAGGGAAAAGGCTGCCCTGGAGCCCTGACTGGGTAACTGGCACTCACTAGGACCCAGGAGGCGTCACCTAGCCTGCCTTCTGTTATTGAGGCTTTGCCTGAGCTTCTTGCACCTGGGACTTTGCCTGAACTTTCTTCACCTGGGGCTTCTTTGGCATTCTTGGCCCTCGTTGGTGTCTCTGACGTCTGTCCTCTCCTGGCTGGGTGAGGGTTATGGGTGGTAGGGCTGGACTGGGGGGCTGCAAGCCTAGTTTCTGGGGTGGGTGTCCCTAGGGTGTTCCCTCAGTCCGGCCTGAGCACCGGACATGCCCATCAAAGCAAATCAGCCAGACTCATATGGGAGTAAGCAGTCCTCTTACTTACCAGAGGTCAGGTGGTTTCTTTTGAAAAAGCACATGCTCTCCAAAACATCCAACAATATGCTACTTGGGTTTTCCCCCCCAATATCTTATATAGTAATAGCCAAGTGGCCCTGATCTGAGGATATTTAAATCTGGAAAATGAAGCCATGAACAGACAAGACAGATCTTCCTACATACCTAAAAATGGCCCAGGTTTGCAAAAAAATCTGAAATCTTAAAGGAATCTTGAGGAATTTAAAAAACCCAAAATGATAAAAGCAGTGCCTGTAATTTTAACCAAATGCCCTCAGTATCTATTGCTAGGCAACTATTAGCTAATATTCCAAGCTCGGGTTCTGTCAGGAAAAGGCAAGGGGAGGGATCAGGGCTCTTTACAGGGCTGTTTTGGCCTTTGAGGGAGGACTCATTAGGGCCAGGACCAGGTCCAGAAACACCACATGACTTGCATAACTTATCCAAGCCTGGCTCCTTGCTACTGCTCAACAACACCCACCCCCAGCCAGTGTAATGTGGTTAGAATTACAGAGTAAGATCTGGGAGACTCACCACTCTGCTGTGGAAGCTCACTGGGTGACTTTGATCCATCACTCACCCTCAGCCTCACCTACCTCTCAGGGTTGTTGTGAGGATAATATAGAGGCAAGGAGAATGATGTAAACTGCTATGGGTCCCATTGTGGAGAAAGGTAGTAAATAAATGAAGTAAATTAAGAAATATAAATGGTTGTGGGGGGAGATAAAAGTTAAGTTGTTTAGTGACTTTGAAGGAGAGAAAGATACAGGGAAAGGTGAGCTTATGGAGGCTGCTAAGAAGAGGGAAGGAGGAAATAGTGTGGGGAAGGGGTTACATGGAAACGTGAAGTACCCCTGCAGACCCTTGCAGGTTCCCCACCATGCAACTGGGCCTGGTTCAGCCAGCAACACACCATTGGAGCATAGAGGCTGCTAGGGTGGTGGTGAAGATGGGGAGGGGAGACAAAGGTGGGTGGGAAGGAGAGAAGGAAGCAGGAAAAAGGGGAGAGGCTATGGGGGCAGAGAAGGGAAAGAGGATATGGTGGAGGGAGAGAAAATGAGACATCCCTCACGATTCCTTATGGGTCCCCCACTTGTCTTATATACTAATAGTGAATTGGCCCCAATCGGTTGATACTTAAATCTAAAAACTGGAGCCATGAAAGGACAAGACAGGCCTGAAAAATGTCCCAGATTAGCTGAAAAATCGGAAATCTAAAAAAATGCATTGGGTTTAAAAAATAAAACAAAACAAAGAGCTCATGTAGGAAAGAGAAAAGGAAGCAGTAAAGAGGGAGAGGGAAAGAGGACATGGTGCAGAAGGGGAACATGAAACGCCCTCCGCAAGTCTTTGCAGGTCCCCACTTGTTCTATCTAATGATTGGTATTCTTTTACTATTCTCCATCAGATATTATAGACCCAGCTATTTTGCGTCCAGGAAGATTGGATAAAACACTCTATGTAGGTTTGCCACCACCTTTGGATCGCCTTGCCATTTTAAAGACTATCACTAAAGTAAGTATTATGACCCTCTTTATTTTTCAGGTAGTTTTTGCCTTTAACCCTCTTCTTACACACACTGGGTAGATTGCTGCCACCAGGAATTATATTCCAAAATACTTAATTTAAATATCCCCTTTAATAACGTGCCCAAGCATCAGGCTTCTTCATGGGACTATGTGGCCCTTAGGAAAGGAATGATATAGGAATAACATATATTCTGGAATGAAAAGAAAAATATTTTTACAAGAAGTGTATCAGTTTCACACTATTACTTAAGCTTGACGGTTTCAAAGATAGTTATCAGTTCTTAAAGTTTCTTTTCATGGGCTCAGTCACACAGATATACATAAACTTTCTCAGGAGCACACAAAGTTTGCCTGCTTCAGATAGATCACTCACTCACTGAAATTTACATAGAGTTTCTCTCAGACGTGCACACAGTTTGCCTGTCTAAACCAGAATCAGTATTTCTCTCAGAAATGGATAGACACCCTCAGGCTGCACACAGCTTGCCTGTCTAAACCAGAAAGCTTATTTTTCTCTCTCTCAGGCGCACACACATTTTGCCTGCTTTAGACAGAATGAATGAATGTTTTTTCTCAGAAGTACAGAGACACTCTCAGGAACTCCCTCGTTCCCCTCCCATCAGGTAAAGTAAGCAGCAGGGTGCTTTAAGTTTCAAACCTCACACCATCACTTGCTTCAGCTGACAGGCGGGGAGGAGGCTGCCCTGCCTGTCAGCTGAAGCAAGCAGCACAGGGTTTGAAACTTAAAGCACCCCTTTCCGCGCCGCTTGCAAGAAGGCTGTCCCACCTGTCAGCTGAAGCAAGCAGTGCAGGGTTTGAAAGGGGCACTTAACTTTCAAACCCCACACCACTTGTTTCAGCTGATGGGTGGGGAGCAGACTGCCCCGCCTGTCAGCTGAAGCAAGCGCCGCCAGGTTTGAAACCCCCCCTTTCCATGCTGGAAAGGGATGCTTTAACTTTAAAACACTCTGCCGCTTGCTTCCCCCCTCCCATGGGGGAAGCAAGTGGTGGGGCATTTGAAAGCAACTCTTTTCGTACCACTTGTAAATGCAAACAGCCAGAAAAGTGCTGTGGGCTGTTCCTGCTTGACCCGAAGCGTTCCGAAGTGATCCAAATCGCTTTGGAAAGCTTTGATTTGATATTTCTGAATTGCGCCAGCAATGCTGGACCCGATTTGGAAATCCCGAATTTCTAAATTAGGTGCAATTCAGGTGTTTTTTCCAGATCGGAATCCCAAATCACACACCTGGAAGAGACACTCTCAGGCTGCACAGAGCTTGCGTGTTTAAACAAAAAAGCCTCTTTGTCTCTCTCTCAGTAACAAAAAACAGCAGTTTGCTCCGGCCACACTTTCAGTTATCAACCAGTCATCTAATTCATTCATCCTGCTCTTTCACCCCCATTCTTCATCTGTACCACACCAAGTGTTTAAAGACACACACACACTTAAAATCATCACAGTATTTTGATATTTGAGGTGACTTAATCTCTTCAGATTTGAGGGAAATTACACCAAACTGAAATTCCAGAATACAAAGTAATTTTCAATGTATCTTCCTTTGGAATTACCAAAAGGTTTGTGTCTGTCAAAGGGACAAGATTAGGGAGGAGAGAATGGCCACATATATGTTCATTCTGTAAATTCAGTGTCACTATCACACATGCCTCTGTACAACTCCTACCCTAATGTATGTATGCTCTTGAACAAAAAATACAGAATGATAGCTCTTTATCTGCATATTATAAAGACATGTAAATAAGATCTAAATTTATTGACACTTGCTCCCATGTTTTTCTGTTTCTCCTCATTAGCTAGAAACAGGATTTCTAAATGTTTTCTTACCAGCTGTGCACTGTTACTCCAGAAGATCCTGACTTTTGTTCATAAGTCACCTGTCAAACTAAAATTAGTGTGTTGCAGGCAGAAGAACAATTCTGTAGCTTTAACCAAAGAAACTTTGCTAATTTAAATAGGAAAAACAAACCTGTATTTTTCATTGTGAAAATTCTGGTTATACTGCTTGGGGTTTATAACCTGGGGCTTTGACTTGTTTTGCCATTTCAAGACATCGTATTCCAGTGGTATTGATGATGGGAAGATTAAGATTGTTCGGTCTAGGTAGGCTTTTAATGGCAATGAGAAAATGTTATAAGTGAATTTCAGAGTGATTTGAGTTGACTGAGATGATCTAGCAGATAACAAAGTTGGAATGAGTAGAGTAACCAGAACTTGCCATAGGCCTGCCCTGAAATATTAGTACTCTGAGAATGGAATTAAGTATTGTGTAGTTGGCTTAAGTCACAGTACTATCCTGAGCAGAATTATGCCTTTCTGAGCCCATTTACTCCAGGGAACTTAGAAGGGTGTAACTCTGCTTAGGATCGCACTGTCAGTCTTGCAGTAATCATTTCGGGAGCTGTAGCTCATCAGTTACTCCACAGCTGCTGATCCTCTGCTGCCTGTAGCCACCATAACACTGAATTTGGACTCCAGTTCTTTCTCTTCTCTCCTTGTAACTTGTAGATATTTGAAACTAGAAGGGAGACAAAGAATCTAAGCAATGTGTAGAGATGGATTAACAGAGCCTTTGAAACTTGGGCATACAAGGTGCCTTTCTTTTAGAGCTTTATGTTATGGGATTTCTAGCTCATTCCATTTCAGTGTGTGAGTTAGATAACTGTAAAATCAAAATGTGTTAAAACCCATGGATAAAATATGATAGAACACCAAAGTAAGAAATAAAATTACCCAATACTTTGCTGATAAGGATGTCCCTCTGGGGACCAAAGAGTAATCCAAACTATGGTACTCCCTATTACTATGTATGGATGTGAAAGTTGAACAGTGAAGAAAGCTGACAGGGAAAAAATGATTCATTTGAAATGTAGTGCTGTAGGAGAGTTTTGCAGATGCCATGGACAGCCAAAAAGACAAATAAGTGGGTACTAGATCTGTTGTATTGTTTATTCTGACTGGCAGTGGCTGTCCAGAGTCTCAGACAGGTCTTTCACATCATCTGAGCTTTTTTATTAAAAATTGAAATGCCAGAGATTGAATTTGGAACCTTCTGCATGTAAAGCAGATGCTCTACCACTGAGCCATGACCCCTTCCCTTAGCAAAAATACATCCTTTTAAATCCATTGAAGTGGGTACACTTAGAAGAATGTAACTGTGCTTAGGAATGCACCATGCATAACTCAAACCCTCCATTAAACTCTAGTAATTCATTGTCTTTCTTCTGTAGAGTTCCACATAGGACTGCGCATGTGCACAGTCCAGCTGCTTGGAACAATCTTCATAGCTTTTAAAAAGCTCCTTTAGGGATCACTTCTCCAAACTCATGTAGCAACCCATTTTCCTGCCAAAATGGGCACGTGATAAAGGAGGAGCAACTCCTCTTCCCTTCAGTTCTCTCTGAGCCACCGCAAGGAGAGGATCTTGGCTTGTTTGCTCTGTGTGTTCTTCTGATTATCTGACTGATTTCGTGTTTGAATTCTTGGATCGGCTTGACTTCTCTTTCAGATTTCAGACTTGGCTTGCATGAGTTAACTGGCTTTATCTGACTAATGAACCAGCTTGACTTTTCTTCTGGATCTCGAACTCTGTTTCTGACGATTTCAGCATTTCCTCGAGTCTCTATTCCTAGGCTGCTATGACAGAGGCAAAGACTCTGTTTAAAAAGTGCATTTAGTGAGCTACCAAAATGACGCACTCGGATCAACATGATCTCTGTCTCCTCTGCCTTGGTGAGGAACATAATGTGGGAGCATGTGCTATTTGCCTCCAGTTTACTCCCAAGGCCCATAATGAGAGGGTGCTTCATCTCAAGGCCTTGTTATGGGAAAAGGTGTTTGCGGCAAAGACACCGATCCCTAAGGATCAAGCCCCTCTGCTGACTGCCAGAGGATCATGGCCCTCATCTACCTCTGACCACTGCTCTAAGGCGGGTTTGGAAGCCTCAGTTAAGTCTATGGGGAGATCAGAACCAGCAGAGTCAAAGCCCACAGAGAAACCAATGCCAGTAGAGCTGGGCAAACCTTTGGAACTGCCTCGTAAGAAGCTGAAGAAAACTAAGCATCTTTCCTTATCCAACTCGAAAACTATGTCGAAAGCAAAATCTCAGTCAGAGTCGAGGTCCTGCTTGGAGTCGAGCAGGTCGGATTCAAGAGGCCCTGCTAAATCTAGCAAGAAAGCTGTGCCTTTGGAGCCAGGAACAGGATCAGAGTCGAGGAGGTCTCAGCCACTTCAACCATCTAATGACCCTGAGGATGCCATTTTGCTTCCACTTTGGACACTTTCACTGTATTTCCAATCACCCAAGAGATTGCTATCAGAGGGTGAGTTCCACGAGGACCAACCTGTCATCCCACCTACTTTGAGACAGGAGTCAAGTAGAGAACCGACACCATGTCCGGATCTGAGACCATCGGGTTCCAATTCTCCCACTCCACCAAGCCGGGGTTGGCACGGTTCCAACAGCAGGCGCTATATGGAACCGAAGTTCTCAACAGCGGAGAGGCATCGCCATGCCTGCTGCATCCCACCGCCTTATCAATGCTACTGGCTGGAGGCTCAACACCTGTTGGATCTGAGACCATCCACTTCAGTGGGAAGATCCTGGCTAGCCCTTCCATCTCCAGCTCAACTATAAGCGTCCTACAACTCAGAGGATGAGGAGAAACTGGCGCCAGCACTGTCAGAGGCCGGATCCAATACAGCTTCAGAGTCGTCGCCCGATAAAAATGTTGCACCTGTGGCTGGGTCCCCCTTTGAGGATAAATGCATCTACACAGAACAAATGTCTCCTGGCAACTGCGTTGGACTTGGATATGACCACATCTGCATCACTAGCTAAGGGCAAGTTACTAAGCAGGCTCTATAATGACACGCCTACATCTGTCACCTTCCCTATCCTAGAGGGACTGGACTAAATTATACTGAAGGCATAGGAGAGACCAGGAGAACTCCCAGCAACATCAAAAAGGGTTGAATCCATGTATAAGATTAAATAAGATACATGGCCTTTGCTCTTCAAACACTCTCAACCCTCATCACTTATGACTGAGGAAGTCCAGCGCAACAGGGCAAGCACACACTCAAAACAATCTGACAAGGAGGGCAAGAAAATCGATTCTCTGGAAAGGAGACATTACTCCATATCAGTGCTCAACTTAAGGATTGGCAGTTTCCAAACCATAATGGGGCGGCTATCAGCTCTACCTATGGGAAAAGTTGAGTGACTACATCAAGGACATCCCTCCAAGACAAAAAGATCATGACTGAACTGCTGCAGCCCGAGGCCATTCAGCTATCGAAACAGCAGATGAACGCTGGAAGGCACTCAGTGGAAACATCTACCAAAGGAATGGAGGGTGCTATTTTGATTCAATGCTACTCCTGGTTGTGCTCAATGGGTTTTCCGCCTGAAACACGAAACAAAGTGGAAGAAATGCCTTTTGAGGGCACCTCCTTATTCGCTTCTATCATAGACGAGATTCTCTCGCAAAAGAAAAAGAACCAACAAACAGAGAAATCCCTGGGAATCCTGCCCTCAGATTATCGTTATTAACCCAGGTACTTTCCATGCCATCAGTACCACCGGTACCAACCCTACAACAGACCCTGCAGCAGTATAGGGGCAGCAGTATCAAGGGCCCTATCAACGTTCCTACCAGCCCACTCAACAGACTAGGGGAAGGCAGTACAAACCAAAGCAACAACAACAGCATCAGAGGAAGGACAACCAGGATCCTTCTAAACAATTTTGACTGGTTGCTGCCATCTCTAACCCAGACTGCTGCTTTACAGATTGTCTGTCTGAATACTTAAAGGAGTGGGAGTCAATAACAACTGACTTTTGGGCCTTAGCCATTGTCAAGCATGGCTATGGGGTAGAGTTTGTGGTGCCTCCTGATTGCGTTCTGCCTTCGGCATCTGTAAATAATATTTTGCCTGAACTGCAAAGTGAAATTGAGGCTCTCCTTAAGAAGGGAGCAATTGTACAGGTAGAGAATACAGATCCTTACCAGGTACTTTTCTCAAAGTTCTTCCTAGTCCCCAAGAAGAATGGAGGCCTTAAGCGTATTCTTGACCTAAGAAGTCTCAATTGGTATCTGAAGACATCAAAATTCAAAATGGTCATGCTAGTAGCTGTTCTAGCTCTCTTAAACCCTGGTGAATGGTTTGCAGTACTGGATCTTAAGGATGCTTATTTTCATGTGGCCATTAGGAAGGATCACAGGAAGTATCTCTCCTTCAGGTATGTAGACAAGGTCTACCAGTATACAGTATTACCTTTTGGGCTTTCTACTGCATCCAGGGTATTTACAAAGTGTGTGGCACTGGTTGTAGCCCCTCTTAGAGCAAAGCTACAAGTGACTTTCTTCATGTGGAGAACACTTGACTTTCTCGCAAGTTTACCTGGGAAGTGAAGTCCGTGTGGTCCTTCCCCTCTCTGTTAGAATGGCTGCTTGAAGAGCCACAAGAGGGCTTTGTTTGGGGGTGGGCAGCTGCTACTCTCTCCCAGGGCGTCCTGCGGGCTGCCTGCTCCCGGGGAACTGCTCTGGAAGCTGTAGCATCGGTGAAGCTTCAGCCACAGCGACAGCGGAAGAATCTGCAGCAGATCCTTCCACTGTCGCTATGGTTGAAGCTTCACCGATGCGGCCACTTTCTCCAGAGCAGCTCCCTAGGAGCAGGACGCCCTTGGAGAAAGTAGCAGCTGCCCGCCCCCAAATGAAGCCCTCTTGTGGCTCTTCAGGCAGCGATTCTAACAGAGAGGGGAAGGATACTCGGACTTCACTTCCCAGGTAAACTTACGAGAAAAATAAAGTGTTCTCCATGTGAAGAAAGTCACTTGTAGTCACACTCTTAGAGAGCAAGGTTCTTTATCTTCCCATACCTTGATGATTGGCTTATTTCGGCATCATCAAGGGAGGGACTACAAAGAGATGTTTCCTTGGTGGTTGATACTTTTTTTGTGGATAGGATTATTAATTTTGACAAAGTTAGAACCCTGTCAGAGAGTGAACTATATTGGTACAGTCGTTGACTCAGAGGATGCTAAGGCTTATTTGCTTCCTGAAAGGGTGCATACCATCAAAACATTGGTATCTATGTTTTCTAGAAACCATTTTCAACCTGTATGGAGAATACAAAGGTTGTTGGGCCACATGGCAGCTTCCACGACAGTGGTGCCTTATACACGCCTGAATATGCGCACCCTACAAAATTGGTTTATGAGAAGGTATTATGCTACATTGCATTCTCCTAGTCATAAGCTCTCTATACCAAGACAGGTACTTAGATCATTAACCTGGTGGTCCCTTGATTCTAACCTTACACAAGGTATGCCCTTTGGTATGTCTCTGCACTGTATACTGCTGACTGCAGATGCCTCCTCTTGGGATGGGGTGCACATTGAGGGTTGTTTTCCATTTAAGACTTCTGGTCCCCAGAGGACCAATCATTGCATATTAATGTGCTGGAACTCAAAGCCATCCGCTTTGCTCTTGTCTCCTTTACAGCTATTCTGTGTGGCAAGAATGTCCAGATTCAAACCGACAATACCACGGCCATGTACTACATAAACAAGCAGAGGGGTACTGCCTCCCTAGCTCTATGTGCAAAGGCTACAAAAATCTGGAACTGGGCTATTGCCAACAAGGTCTTGCTATGTGCAATTCACATTGCAGAAGCAGACAACACCAGAGCAGATGATTTGAGCAGAGTGTTAGACACCAATCATGAGTGGATTCTGGATGATTTGTGTCTCAATCACGTTTTTGCCCAATGGAGTGTACTGGAGGCGGACTTGTTTGCCATGGCATGCAACACCAAATGTCCCGTTTTGTTTCAGGGCTGGAAGCGACTCCCTGTCTCTGGGGGATGCCTTCCAAATCCCTTGGTCAGACAAACTGTTCTGCCTCTTCCCACCCATTCCTCTGATCCCCAGGGCACTCAGCAAAATCCAATCAGACAGGACGGATTGCATATTAATAGCCACCTTCTGGCCCAGACAGATCTGGTTCCCGAGGCTGTTGAGCCTGTTAGAACAGAGGTACATACACCTGCCAATGACGCCGGACGTCGTGACTTAAAGGGAGTTGTACCAACACAACCCCAGGTCCTTGTATCTGATAGCACATCCACGCAGAGACTTAAAACTATCTTTAGAGGTACAAAGGGTACTGCTTAATGCTAGGAGGTCTTCTACGAGGAAGTCATATAAGGCCAAATGGAAGTGTTTTTGCTGTTGGGCTCAATCTCGAAATTTAACACCTGCGGACTGCTCTTTGAACATTATTATGGAATACCTCTGTAGTTTAACATCTGAGGGCTTGGCAACCATCTCTTTAAAGGTTCACCTGGCAGCCATTTCTGCCTTGCCCTCTCCTACAGAGGGCAAAACAGTCTTTTTGCCTCAAACTAGCCGACAGTTTCTTAAGGGAATGTGTAATCAGTATCCTCCTGTATCAGCCCCAATCCCACAGTGGTCACTGTCATTTAGCCCAGCTAATGTTGGCTCCCTTTGAGCCAATGGCTACTTGCCCACAAGAACTGTTATCATTCAAGGTAAGCATTCTAGTAGCTGTGACCTCTGCCAGGCGTGTTAGTGAACTGGCTGCACTTAGATCTGATCCCCCATTCCTGAAGTTTCAGAGCAGGAAGGTAATTCTTAGGCCTAGCATATACTTTTTACCCAAAGTCTTACCCTTCCATCTGAACCCGGAAATCTTGCTGCCTGTCTTCTTTCCTGATTACAAGACAAAGGCAGAAAGAGCACTCCACTTTCTAGATTTAAGGAGAGCTTTGGCCTTTTATTTACACAGGACACAAGATTTTCGCATTGACAACAGTTTATTTATTTGTTATGGAGGACCTAAGAAGGGCAAGGGTGTTTCTTCACAAACAATTGCTGGATAGATTGTATCTGCCATCAGAAAGGCATACTAGCGAGCTCGTATACAATGCCCCTTACAGGTTAAAGCTCATTCCACTAGGGCTCAAGTTTCTTCCTTAGCCTTCCTGAGGGGAGTACCAGTGTCCCAGATCTGTAGGGCCGCTATGTGTTCCTCTTCTTATACTTTTGTTAGACACTATGCTGTTGATGTAGATACAACGTGAGATGTTGCAGTGGCACGAGCTGTATTGCAGTCTTTGTTCACCTAAACAGAGCAATAATAGAGTAACTTACTTTATAGGTGATTACACAGGAGACCTAAGAGGGGAAATTGATTATTTGCAATGTTTATATATGTATATATTCAGGGGTCATTTCGTAGAAAAAGAGCTGCAGGAACTCATTAGCATATGTGACGCCCCTTGACATCACCAGAAGTGTTTCATTAGCATAATTGATTTGATCGGGCCTGAAATGGCCGGGATTCAGCTGCTGCCAGACAGGAGAGTGTTCCCCCACCTGGCAGTGGCTGGATCAGGGCTGTTTTGGCCCCAATCCAGGCCGAAAAGGGCCCAAAATGGCTCAAAATGGCCATTTTGAGCATATTTTGGCCTGGATTGGACCCACAATGGCCCAGATTGGGTCAGTGCTGGGGAGGGGGGCCCACCAGGCACCGACCCAATCCTGGAGGTTTTGGCCCTGATCCAGGCTGAAACGGGCCCGAAATGGCCAAAAATTGCCATTTGGGGCCTGTTTTGGCCCGGATCAGGGCCGAAACAGCCCGGACCAGGTCAGTGCCAGGTGGGGGAGTGTTCCCCCACCCGGCACTGACCTGATCCCAGCCATTCTGGCCCTGATCCCAGTGGAAATGGGCCTCCTGCCTCACTGCGAACTCTCTAGTGGTAGCCAGTTGTAGCTCATGGCTGCTCAGGAGAACTGGAGAGAAGAGAGGTCGCTCTTCCTTTATCACGTGCCCATTTTGGCAGGAAAATGGATTGCTACGTGAATTGGGAGAAGCAGCCCCTAAAGGAGCTTTTTAAAAGCTATGAAGATTTTTCCGAGCGGCTGGCCTGCGCGCATGCACAGTCCCATGTCTGCCTGCACAGAAGAACTCGATGAACAATAGTTACAGGTATGTGCAACCCTGTTTTACCCAGCTAGTTAACAGTGCCAATGCCAACCTAGGCAGATTTATACCATTCTGTTGAAGTATATGGGCTTAAAAGGGTGTAACTGTACTTAGGATGGCACTGTGAGTATTGTTTTCAAAATCTGTACCTGGATACAAACTGTATCATCAGATGTGGCCTTTAATTCTAGAATAATGAGGTAGCCTTGATTATAGCCCATATTTGTAAAGATTTCTGAAATGCTTTGCCAGAAGAAAAGTAAAGGATATAATCAATGAACGTCTTTAATTCCAAGTATGGCAAGACAGTGGAATAAGATTATATGCACAGATTGTGTTGTGCAAGGTGGAAGGGATAGAATGATGAATATCTTTCTGAGCTGTGAGGGAATGAATGGGCTTTGCCGTGTTCCAGCTTGTCCAACACAGGCTTTGAATTAACCATTCATTTCAGTTGAGAAACAGTTCATTCCAGGAGTAGTCTGCTACACCTCCTCAATCTGTTTTACAAAACCTCAATCTGTTTTACAAAACCTAATAGTGGAACCCAGGGAGCAAATCTATTTGCATGCTGTTAACTGTTTACTTACTGGGACATGTGATGTCATCACTGCCATTTTATTTGCTATCTTATGCTCTCAAGCATAAAGGACATTTATAATATTTGCTTCTGTAGCTGGCATCTCCAGGGGATAGTGTAGTCCAACATAAGTGCAAGGGAGAAGGGGAACACAGGGCACGTCTGCAGTGAAACACACACCCCTTCACAGAATGGGCCATGAAGATCCATGGAGGAAGATCAATGTGAGAAGCAGCCAAACAGAAAGGGAACCATTTCAGCCCCCACTTGTTGCAAGTAAAACAGGAAAGACGCCTATACAGCGACACAGCTGCATAGGCGAGCTCAGCCCCCCCCCACCTCATCGTCAAAGCATATTGCATATAAGAGCACAAGGATTAATATGGCTTTTTTACATAGTTAGATGTATTTTTTTTATTTAAAGGGGTTTTATTTTTATATTTAAAGGAGTTTTCATGCCACCATACCTAAGAGTGAACTGGGAACTGTTTTGTTTTAAAGATCAAAGTTCATCATGCTTGGTCCCCACTTTAATTCAAGAAAATAATTATTCTTCCTGAGAAATATCAGAACAGAAGAACTTATAGCAACCAGTTGGCATTCTGTCTTTTGCACAGCAAACAATAATGATACATATCAGAAATTACCTCAAGTGACATCACAAAGGACTTCGACATATGCATATTATAAGTCTAATCCTTTTTCCTTTTCCCAGAGAAATCAAGGGATGGATCGTGTATTTAAAAGGGTTTCTGGGGTAGTTTCATCCTTTCAACACCTCAGTGCTACTAGATAGGAGTTTTACAAATAAGGGACTTCAAAACACCTTACGTTTACACTGATTTCTTGACTCCAGCAAAACAGCAGGTGTCATAGCTCAGAGCCTCTGAACTATTCCTGCCACATATTTAGTATAGCTATATCCAATTGTGCTGTAAAAGTACGTAATGGGAAAAGAGGCAAGTACCAAGTGTTGATATTAATTAACCTCATTTACATGGCACATTAATTCTAAAAGTATAAAAGTAACCCCACAAGAATTGTCCTTTGTCCAGTTTGGATCTAATGATCATGTCCTTTGTGGATCATGTCCTTTGGATCCTATACTTCTGTGACTGTTTCTTTGCCTGGTCCTTTCAGGGCCCGCTTGCCTTCTTTTCTTTCTGCATGCCTACTCTCTTGCACTCCTTCCCACTATTTTCTCAGTCCTTCACTTCTGGAAATATTTTACTTTTCTTCCTAAGTAACTCACTTTTTGTTGGACTTTGTGCAAGTGTCCTACGCTCAGTCATGAAAGAGTTAAATTGTTACTCTGTTTGTTTAGTCAGATAGCTAGTTAACATAGGACTACTTGGGCTTCAAGAGAAGTTCCCACCAGAGAAAGTGGGTGTCTTTAGTCTTAATGAGAGAATCCAGGATTGTCTATTGGATGAGCCAGCTTATTGTGGGGCAACATATACTAAGTTAGCTAGCAACATATACTAAGGTTTTATTGCTCTTTGTTCAGTCGTCTTCTGCCACTACACTACTACTACTTCACTAGACCATGCAGTCTAAGCTTTTCTCTCTCTGGGACCTAGTTGAGACTATCAAGATGTAGTCAGAAACTGTTGTTTTTCTTACCAAATGTACCCTTTTTACCCTATTATGTAGTAAAGTATTTTTACAGAGCTAGAGTCACAGAAATCTGTCTACTCATTTCCATTGCGCTATTATCAAACTCTGCAACTCTGCAAACTTATATCTCATTGCTGTGCAACCGCCAACACCTTTTCTATCCCTATTCCTTGTTTACCTTTCATTATAAGCGTATACACGACTTTTAGCATTCTCCTAGGCTCTGTATGTGTGTGTGTGTATTTTGTACCCCTATATACACATTAAAGAAAGAAACACTATGTTGCCTAAATAACAATTTGAGCTCCTTTGTTTAGTATATGGTGGAAAAACTTACCTACTCTAATTTATTGAATGTGTGTAGGTCAGTGATTCAACTTATTATGCCTGTATATGCCTATCTAGAGTAGTAAAGATTTTTATACTTATGAATTGTTGAAGTGGTTCCTTTGAAGTTGGTCTGATGTTATTTCCCCAATAGAAAATTGTAACTGGAGAGAGTTATGAGATCTTTCATTCCTTTGTAAGTGTTGTGTTACTCCTAACAATCAGAGATAGCCCTTCCAGTGGACTCTGGTATATACAGGGAAGATCTTACTACATAAAAGGCAAGCCATATTGGCAATGACTCAGCTTTTATCCTGGCACAGGTGCACTGACAAGCCTGCGGGTGTGCCTGCACCAGGATAAAAGCTGAGTTGTTGGCACAGCAGCCTCTGAGGGCTGCAGAGCCGGTGGAGAGGCACAGTGTGGGAGAGCCCTGCCCCCTGTGTGGCTTTCCTGCCACCTCCACAGTGGCTGCAGGACCTTGGGGGTCCATGTTGGTCCTCTGTGCTGCCAGCTGCATGCTTCTGACGGGCCATGATGCCGGTGGAGAGAGACAGTGCAGTCCCACAGGTGCCACAGAGGCAGCAGGAAGGCCCTGCTGGGGGGGCTCCCTATGGCCACTGCGGGGCCTTGGGAGGTCCATGGCAGGCCTCTGTGCCACTGGCGGCAAGCCTCTGAGGGGCCACAGAGCCAGCAGGGAGATGCAGCGCAGGGGAGCTTGGCCCCCACGCATGGCCTTCTGCCACCTCCATGGTGGCTGCAGGACCTTTGGAGAGCTGCTAAAGCCTGTTGCTAGAGCACATTGTATTTATTTTCACAGCGGCTCTGTTGCTAGTCCTGGTATAATAGTTCACCTGGTGGTGTTGTGTTGGTTTGCTCTTTGAACATGTTCAGAGGGACACCTTGAGAGGCTATGGGATAAACTTGGGTAGCTATTCAGGTAACAGCATGTATGGTGTAAACAATTCATTACAGCTGGATTTGTACCAGCACTCTTATTAAAGTTGGTACAAACTCACCAATGTTGAGTTGTAATCTGAATCAGAGTGGTCTGGTCTGGAAAGTTAAATATTTTAATGACCAGTCATGCAACTTAAAGATTAGGTGATTTGTTAATAATTTTCTCCTTGGGAACATTAATGTCTTTGAATGAGTTATTGTTATTCATGCCAGTGCTATCCCTAGCAAGGACGAGTGCTTCTGAATGTATGAGTATTTATTATACAAGTAGTGATCAATATGGAAGTGCCCTGCAAACCGCAATAGTGAGGTCTGCTGCATTGTTAAACTCTGGCAACTCTGGCATTGCAGCTCTGCTCTTCCTTTTCCAAAGCCTATTAATCATTTTGCTCTGTTCTCATGTTGCTAGGAACAAAATGACTTTCACATATTGTTCTTTGCATTTATGATATCTAGGGGTATATACTTGGATAGATGGTAATAGATATGATGGTTCCTTTGTGTTGCTTTTTGTTGTAGTTTACCTAATACATGCTACTTCTCATTTAGAAGAGTTCCATATACCCTTGAGGACAGAGGGTGATTAGACTCCATTAAGCTATTGCATGAATGCTAACTTTTCACAGTGACTGGTTTACAAAAAAGCTAGCAGCAATAAACCACCAAATTCTTCAAGCTAAGAACCTCCAAATATCTCAAGTCAGCTATTACTTCATCTAAGGTTCGGAACAGATAGGACACTAGGATAGATATGGTAGAATTTCCTGGTAGAATTTCAGGCGCTCTGATTCAAATCATAGGAAAGTGGGTTTAATTGTTCTAGCTTCATACTGAACTTGGTTTCCTTGTACTCCTGTTAGCTTTGGAAGAAAGAAAAGCAATTTTGCCTGTCTCTTTTGCCATTCATAACAAATAGTAAAATGGATGAGGATATTGTGAATGGTAGAAATGTGTAGGGGTGCAAGTATTAACCCTTTTCTGTTCTTGTTTACAATCCAAATTGGATTCTATACACACCCAAAATGTTTTAAACAATGCTGAATCCATAATCACTGTCTTTTCAAGTCTGACCATCAGCAATTTAATAATTGTATTTACTAAAGTATTTGAAGTAGATGGCTGTTGTGGGTTTTCCGGGCTGTATTGCCGTGGTTTTGGCATTGTAGTTCCTGACGTTTCGCCAGCAGCTGTGGCTGGCATCTTCAGAGGTGCTACACCTCTGAAGATGCCAGCCACAGCTGCTAGCGAAATGTCAGGAACTACAATGCCAAGACCACGGCAATACAGCCCAGAAAACCCACAACAGCCATCGTTCTCCGGCTGTGAAAGCCTTCGACAATACATATTTGAAGTAGATTTATGAATATACAGTTTTGGTTTCAGAACACTGTAAGCTAGCCCTAGATGGGCTATGTCCCTAGATGCATAACTGCATTTTGTGTTCCTTAAATATAAGCAACTTATCTTTTGTAGGGGGGAACCCAACCACCATTTGATGATGATGTGGACCTTGAAGAAATATCTCATGATCCACGCTGTAACTGTTACACGTGAGTAATTTTTTACTTTTACCCTTATACCTCCCATAGGAGTTGTTCATTTTTATTTTAGAACTTTGCATTTTTATTAGCAAGATATAGGTATAATAAATAACAATAACAGCGTGCTTATATACCACCCTTGTGGACAGAATAGTGCCACACTCAGAGCGGTGAACAGTTGGGGAGGCTGAGAGGAGTGGCTTACCCAAGGCCACTGCAGCGTTCATGGCAGTAGCAGGAGTCGAACTAGCAGAGTGTTGATTTGCAACCCAGCCACATAACCACTGTGCCACAGCAGCTCTCAGCTCAAGGGTTCTTTTGTTTGCATCTTTTTAACCATTAATAAATTTCCATGTCCAGGTTATTTCCTACTCATGTCCACCAGATCCTGATACTAATGAAATGTATTAAACTCATCATAGCAAAGACCACTTCCCTTTCTGATTTACCTTACTGTATGTGGTTATAATGAAGCACAACTTTTGAACCAATGAAAGGTGTTATTTCAGAAGAGTGCAGCGAAGAGCGATTTGTATAGAGTTCTGAATTTTTTTTTATTTTTTATTTAAAATTTCTACTTCACATTTCTGTCCCTGAGAATCCTTCACTCTGACATTGAAATAGAGGATCCTCAAGGCAGCTCACAAGCCACATATAAAGCCACACCAGTAAAATCAAAGTCCATGTGTTTATAAAGAGATAATAATGAGTACAGTTAATTTAAAACTAGTAATGGCAAGGACAGCAGGACCACAGTACAAACACAGCAAAGATCACAACTAAATTAAAGTTCTTATGTTTAAGGTCAAGGGAGTGTTGAGTTGTCAGCCTCTCAAAAAACCCTTTGAAATGTCAGTGTTTTTACTGAACTCTTAAAGCCAGGCAATATTAACAGCTGAGCCTTCTGAGGAAAGGAGGTTGTCAGGGCTTGCCGCCGCTGCCGCTGGGCGTGGCACTGGGCAGTCTGCTCCTGACATCACAGGGGGGCCAGGGATTCTGCAGGACCCTGCTCTGTGGAAGGAGGGGCGGTATACCTCACCCAGACTCCCTCTCAGTCCACTCGCTGGCCTGCTCAACCTGGCCTGATTACCCTCTGCGTCCTCCTTCATCTCCTCCTTCCAGAACTCTCCTCCAAGCCTCCACCCTTGCATCTTACTGCTCTCACTCCACATCATCACTCCTCACTCACACCCACCACCACAGGGCTCTTCCCAGCCAGCTTTTATAGGGCTTCCTTCTACTGCCCCACCCCTCTTCCAGCCTGGCCTTGGGCTGCACCAAGCAGTTGCAGCTGGGGTAGCTGATCTGGCCCCACTGACCAGCACCAGCTGTGCCTTGTTCCCTGGCTGCCCAGCCTCCCTGCCTTGGCTGATTGCTGAAGGCCTGTCCAGCTGCAGTCCCCTGGCTAGCAGCCCGGCCTCCCTGGCTGAGCTGATGGCTGAAGGTGGGTCCAGCTGCGGCTCCTTGGCTGGTTGCCCAGGGCTTCCTGCAGAGTGCCTCCAATAGCCCCACCTGGAGTGGCTTGGCTTTTGGCAACCCCTGGGCCAGGCTACTATTTTCTAGCTGGGGCGTGGCTGTGGGTTGTTGGGGCTGCTGCTGCTTCTCCTCCTGAGGTAAGGTCTTTGGGTGGGTGACTGCTGGGCTCCCAATCCCTCTGCCCTTGCCCCCTTCCGCCTTGCCTAGCCCCCTTTCCCTCCCTAGGGGAGTGGGACTCGCTGGCCTCTCTCTGTCTCCCCCTGCCTCCTGGGGCCCTGGGCTTTTGCCCCTTGCCCCTGGCACCGGCAGGTTCTGGCTCCATTTGCCTGTGGGAGGGGTTGACCTGCTGTCCCCCAGCTGCCCCCTCTGCCTGCCAGTCAGACCGGTTGACCTGCTGTCAGCTGGCTGACCAGTTGACCTGCTGTCAGCTGGCTGACCAGTTGACCTGCTGTCTGCTGGCTGCCCCCTCTGTTTGCCCGTCAGCCTGGCTGACCTGCTGTTCCCTCCTACCAAGTCTGGGGGCTGGGACCCAGACCCCGGACACACACCCCCACTTAGCTTTGAGTTGTGGGGGTCAGGGTCAGACTCAAACATGCGGGACATGAAGTCCGCATCCACATGCTGCGCCCCCTTGCGGTACTTGATGGTGAACCGGAAGGGGAGGAGGGAGAGGTACCACCGCAGCACACGGGGGTTATGTGCCTTCATGCGGTGGAGCCATTGCAGGGGCGCATGGTCCGTTAGTAGGACAAAGGGATTATTGGCCAGGTAGTATTGCAGGGCCCCTACTGCCCACTTGACCGCTAGGGCCTCCCGCTCCACTGTTGCATAGCGCCTCTCTGCGGGCTGCAGCTTCCGACTCAGGAAGAGGATGGGGACGTCGGTTCCGTCACGTTCCTGAGTCAGGACTGCCCCAAGGCTGGTGTCAGAAGCGTCTGTGGCCAGCGTAAAGGGTTGGTCAAAGTCCGGGTTCCACAGGGCTGTGGTATTAGAGAGGGCTGACCGCAGGTCCTTGAAAGCTGCTTCTAGTGCTGGGGTCCACCGGACTTGGTTGGGCAGCCCCTTCTTTAAGCAGTCTGTCAGGGGGGCGGCTCGGGAGGCAAAGTGGGGGATGAACCGCCCATAATACCCCAGTAGTCCCAGGAAACGTCGGACCTGCTTCTTGGTCTGGGGCTGGGGGGCATCAGCTATCGAGGCCACCTTGTCTGGTGGTGGGCGAACTCGGCCTCCCCCGACCACAAAGCCCAGGTACTGGAGTTCCTGGAACCCCAGGTGGCTCTTCTTTGGGTTAGCCCGTAGTCCGGCTCGCTGGAGGGCCCTCATGACAGCTTCCAAGTGTTGGAGGTGGGTGGGCCAGTCCGGGCTGAAGATGATGATGTCATCTATGTACGCCATTGCATACGCCCGGCACTCTCCCAGCACTTGGTCCACCAGCCGCTGAAACGTGGCAGCTGCCCCGTGTAGACCAAACGGCATCTTCTTGAACTGGAAGAGGCCTCGTGGGGTGGCAAAGGCTGTCTTCTCCCGGTCCGCTGGCCGCACGGGCACTTGCCAGTAGCCCTTCGTCAAGTCTAGGGCCGACAGGTAGCGGGCAGACCCTAGGTGGTCTACCAACACATCTGCTCGGGGCATGGGGTATGCATCGAACTGGGCCACCTTATTCAGTTCACGATAGTCGATGCAGAATCGGGTGGTCCCATCCGGCTTGGGCACCAAAACTATCGGGCTCCTCCAAGCGCTTCGCGAGGGCTCGATTACCCCAAGCCTGAGCATCTCGTCGGTCTCCTTCTCCACGGCCTCCCACCGCTTCCTGGGGATGGGGCGCCAGGTAGCCCGGGCTGTCTGCCCCGGGTCCATTGGAATGGCATGTTGGATCAGGCTCGTGCTGCCCGGCCTGCGGGAGAAGACCCCGGGAATCCGAGCCCAGAGGTCTTGTAGCTGGGCCCTCTGAGCTGGGTTGAGCTGAGGGTCCACCTTGGGCTCCTCAAACTCCGGGGCATCAGTGGTCCAAGGCAGCACACTGTCAGGGAGCTCTAGTGGGTCCTCAGCCACGCCGCACTCCTCTTTCGGGCGCTCGTGCCACTGTTTTAGGAGGTTCACATGCAGGGTCTTCCGCCGACGCCGGCCAACCCCACACTGGACTTCGTAGGTGGTGGGGCCCAGCACCCTTCGAATCTGGTAGGGACCCCTCCATGGGTCCCCTTCCTCTCTTGGGAACACCGAGTGGTGCACAAGGACCTTCTCTCCGGCCTGGAAAGTCCTCATCCGTGCACCCCGGTCATAGGCGGCCTTTTGCTTTGACTGGGTGCGAGTCAGTCTGCGATTTGCCTCCGCTTGGGACTGTTGCACCCGGTCATGGAGCCGGCTCACGTACTCCTGTATGGGGGGCGCGGGGCTGCTGGCCCGGGGCCCCCAGCGTTCCGTCAGCCGGGAGAGCATCCCCCTTGGCTTACGCCCATATAGCAGCTCGAATGGGCTGAAGCCGGTGGAGGCCTGCGTGGTCTCCCGGAGGGCGAACATGAGCGGGTTGATGTACAAGTCCCACTGGTGAGGCTTGTCCCGCGTCATCTTCTTCAGGGCCTCCTTGACGGTCTGGTTCAGCCGCTCTGCCAACCCGTCTGTTTGAGGGTGGTAAGCCGAGGTGAACACCTGCCGGATCCCCAAATTCCGGCAGAGCTGGCGCATGGCTGTGGCACGGAACGGGCCCCCCCGATCCGTCAAAATTTCATCTGGCAGCCCCACCATCGCGAAAAACTTGGACAGGGCCCGTACCATCCCTGGGGTCTGCATGGTCTTCAGCGGGATGACCTCAGGGAACCGCGTGGCATAGTCCACAATCACCAGGGCAAAGCGATGGCCCCGGGGTGTGCGTGGCAGCGGTCCGATGAAGTCCATTGCGATGCGTTGGAAGGGCGTCTCCATGACGGGCAGCGGGGAGAGGGGGGCCTTCGGCGGGCGGCGGGCTGCCACCCGCTGGCAGGTGGGACACGAGCGGCAGTGGGCCTTCACGTCTGCATTCACGGAGGGCCAGAAGAATTGCTCAAGAACCTTTCTCAGGGTCTTGTGGTGCCCCAGGTGCCCGGCCCAAGCGTGCTCATGGGCCGTGCGGAGGACTTCTGCCCGATAGGCTGCTGGCACAAGTAGTTGGCGGACCTCCCCCTGGCCATTTGGGGCACGAGCTAGGCGAACCCAAACCCCTCTTTGCTTCTCGATGCGAGGGAGCCGTTCGGACCTCCGTTCATCCCGCACTTGCTCCTCCTCCCGAGCGGCTGTCTCTCGCAAGCGCTGCAATGACTCATCTGCCCCTTGAGCATCACGGAATGGGCGGTCTGCCAGGGTTCCAACTGGGTCTCCAGTCCGTGGTTCTGCCCCTGGTCTGGTGGAGGGACCCTCTCCCGGGTCGTTGGCCTCCTCCACTTGCAGAGCGGTGGCAACTTGTGGGTCTGTCAATTCCCCTGCCGCCTTCAGCCGAGACCCGGCGATCCCTGGGGTGTCTCTTCCCAATTTCACCGCTGCCTGCTGGAGGAGCCTGAAGAACCCCGGGGCATCTCTTCCCAGCAGTATTGGTACGGGTAGGTGAGCTAACTGGGCAACTTCCATTTGGTGGCGGACCCCTAGGTACTCTATCGTGATTAGGGCCGTAGGGTACGGCTGGGTGCGGCCCATCACATCCGTCACCGGGATCCAGCGGTGCACTGGGGTGGCAGCTGGGAGGAGCTGGGGCCGAATTGCTGAGACTGCACTCCCAGAGTCCAACAGGGCTTGTAGGATCAGCCGGCCTATCTTCACGGTGGCGCATAGACTCTGCACCTGCTTGCCAGGCGGTGGGTTATTTTCCCAAACGAGGGCGCAAACCCTTGGCAAGGCCTCAGTGAGCGCACCAGCTTGCATCTGCAGCTCCGCTGTCTGTGCTAGTTCCACTGGAGCAGCTGGGTAGGCTGCCTCCAGCTTTCCCCACGTCCTATCCTGGCGTTCCTCCAGCCACGGTCCGAGCTCCGCTGGCGCCCTTGACTGGCCCCTTGACTGGCGCCGTCTCTCCCCGTACGGGCCACCAACTTGTCAGGGCTTGCCGCCGCTGCCGCTGGGCGTGGCACTGGGCAGTCTGCTCCTGACATCACAGGGGGGCCAGGGATTCTGCAGGACCCTGCTCTGTGGAAGGAGGGGCGGTATACCTCACCCAGACTCCCTCTCAGTCCACTCGCTGGCCTGCTCAACCTGGCCTGATTACCCTCTGCGTCCTCCTTCATCTCCTCCTTCCAGAACTCTCCTCCAAGCCTCCACCCTTGCATCTTACTGCTCTCACTCCACATCATCACTCCTCACTCACACCCACCACCACAGGGCTCTTCCCAGCCAGCTTTTATAGGGCTTCCTTCTACTGCCCCACCCCTCTTCCAGCCTGGCCTTGGGCTGCACCAAGCAGTTGCAGCTGGGGTAGCTGATCTGGCCCCACTGACCAGCACCAGCTGTGCCTTGTTCCCTGGCTGCCCAGCCTCCCTGCCTTGGCTGATTGCTGAAGGCCTGTCCAGCTGCAGTCCCCTGGCTAGCAGCCCGGCCTCCCTGGCTGAGCTGATGGCTGAAGGTGGGTCCAGCTGCGGCTCCTTGGCTGGTTGCCCAGGGCTTCCTGCAGAGTGCCTCCAATAGCCCCACCTGGAGTGGCTTGGCTTTTGGCAACCCCTGGGCCAGGCTACTATTTTCTAGCTGGGGCGTGGCTGTGGGTTGTTGGGGCTGCTGCTGCTTCTCCTCCTGAGGTAAGGTCTTTGGGTGGGTGACTGCTGGGCTCCCAATCCCTCTGCCCTTGCCCCCTTCCGCCTTGCCTAGCCCCCTTTCCCTCCCTAGGGGAGTGGGACTCGCTGGCCTCTCTCTGTCTCCCCCTGCCTCCTGGGGCCCTGGGCTTTTGCCCCTTGCCCCTGGCACCGGCAGGTTCTGGCTCCATTTGCCTGTGGGAGGGGTTGACCTGCTGTCCCCCAGCTGCCCCCTCTGCCTGCCAGTCAGACCGGTTGACCTGCTGTCAGCTGGCTGACCAGTTGACCTGCTGTCAGCTGGCTGACCAGTTGACCTGCTGTCTGCTGGCTGCCCCCTCTGTTTGCCCGTCAGCCTGGCTGACCTGCTGTTCCCTCCTACCAAGTCTGGGGGCTGGGACCCAGACCCCGGACAGAGGTCATATACATTTGAGAATGACTTTCTCTCTCCCCCCACCCCTTCAGCCTCATGCTTCACCTCTGATGACAGGAGAGCCCTGAAGGCTCTGTATGGGTAAACACACGCAATGATTTCATAGAGTTGAGTAAATATTCCACTCTTGAAAATGATGTTTGCATCATTTCCAGGGAAAATGATTTGGGCCAGATTAATTCTGTTATAAAATTGATGCAGTTAGTTTCATGGGCACATGACCAGTAAGCAAGTATAATCTATGGCTTGGAAAATGGAGGTAGTTGGCCGAGCAGATCTTTCCTCCCTTCTCCAAGTAGCTTGCTGTTTGCTCTGTAAATCCTCTTGGGAGGTTGGAGGGTGGGTTGGGAAGCCTTTGTGAGCTTATCCTTACCCCCGTAACCTAACCCTGACCCCTGACCCTTACCTGTACAACTTCCGCCTTAACCTTACAGTTATGTTTACCCCTTAACCTTTCTCATTACCCTATCTCTTGCTCTTACCCTTTAACCTTACACTTGCACTTACACTTATCCCTTAGACTTTCCCCTCTTCCTTCCCCTCACCCTGTAACTTACTCTTACATTTACCCCTTACACTTACCCTTACACTAAACACTTGTCCCCAGCCCTTACGCCTTACCCTTTCCCTACCCTTACACCTACCCCTTACCCTGACCCCTTATCCTAACCATACCCATATCCTGACTGTGACACTAACACTTACAATTTCCCCCTTAACCTTACCTTTACCACTTAGACTTTCCCTCCCCCTGACCCTAAGTATTTAACAGTACGGGCTGTTGCAGCAATGAGTGGGAAATAAGGTAAAACCATTTCTTTTAGCACAAACAGCAGGCTCCTTTGCGAATGGACAGATGAGCTTCTTGGAAAAAGGAATTAAGTTCCAGCAGATTGAACAATGCCATAACTAGATCATAATTTACAGCTTGAAAGACATGGCCCTGCAATAACAATATAAATTACAGTAGGAATAGAGTCCAGTAGCACCTAGAAACCAACAAGACTTTCAGGGTGTAATCTTTTGAGAGTCAAAGCTCCCTTTTCAGATGCAAGGAGGACTGGAAATCCCTGAGGCTTTATATCCCAGATGGGAGGGGTGAAGCAAAGAAAGGAATTAAATAAGAGGAATCCATGTGCAACAGAATTGTCTTACAGAATCCAAGATGATATGGGTTATGATGCCAGAAGTATAAGGGTGTAGACTATGGATGTTCCAAAGACAACAAGGGGTACAGCATCAACAGAGGATGCAACCCAGAATGTTAGGGGCCACAAGTTAAGGTCTCTGCTAAAAATAAAAATAAAAAAATGGTTGGATATAATTTTACCAGAAACCCAACCAGAGAGGTAAATTAGTAAATTATCTGAATACATCTATATAAAGGCTTTATTTATTTATTTATACCCTACCTTTCACCCCAGTGAGGATCTAAAGCAGCTCACATAGTTCTCCACTTCTCCTCTCCATTTATTTTCACAAGAACCCTGTGAGGTAGATTAGGCTGAAAGGATGCCCAAGGTCACTGAGTGAGCTTCCATGTCAGAGTGAAGGATTCACACTTGGGCACCCAGATCCCAGTCAGACACTTTAACCACTACGCCACTCTGGCTCTCATTTTCAGTCTAATTTTCAGTCACAACAACAAAAGGAGTTTAGCTAGGAATAAATGGGAATGTCCTACAAAATATAAAAATGGTAGTTAAAAATAAGAAAGCAAATAATTTTATGTTAATACGCCAACTAGAAACGCTTTGTCTTAATGAGGAATGGCACTTTAAAGTGACTTATTGCTTTTTCAATACTTTTAGGGGAGCAGACCTTTCAGCTCTTGTGCGGGAAGCTTCTGTTTGTGCCCTGAGGCAGGAAATGGTGAGGCTGGACAGCACAAGCAAGACAGGTAAAGAGAGGGTTCTCTTAAATGTTGCTTCAGTATTGACAAAACAAAACCTGAAGGGATTAGTTATGAAATATTCAGAAATTATAGGATGGGAAATCTTGGGCATTAAAAGGAGTGATGCATTGTGTACTTGTATAAGCAGAAAAGTTTAGCTGTGTAAATGTATGGAACTTTTTAAAAAGTCATATAGATTATAATAATGTATTGCCACTCATTTATTTGTCTAATTGGCCACTGAACTTTGTTATGAAATAAATGAATATTGGCTGTATACAATGTATTGGGTCCAGCCAGCTTTTCCACTGGTGAAAATGAGAGGAAGAGTTCCCCTTCTACCAGCCAAAAGCTGGGGTTAATGGGACCTACATAGCCAAAAGTCATGAGGGTTAAGGGCTGTAATAAGGAGGAAAATTGGACAAGATGGAGCAGAAACCTCTCCCAACTTATTGTCCACCTCTGGAGACAGCCATTAAGCTATTGTTTGAGGGACAAAGATGTCAGCTTTCCCCAGGGAGCATTTCACCCTATAACTGGGATCCCCAGTCATGTGTTGTGCGTGTGTTTCTTGGGACCCACCCAAGAAACACACGCACAACACATGACTGGGGATCCCAGTTATAGGGTGAAATGCTCCCTGGGGAAAGCTGACATCTTTGGCACCCCCAAATCTGTTTGAGCTTCTTTTCTTCTCATGAAATGCTGGTTGTTTTGCTGTTGCCTCTGTAAACATCTGTCTTCAAGACTGGTAACTATCGCCCTCCCAAAACTGCTTTCTTCCCCTTCTTCTTTGATTTTCTTAGTTAGCTTTGTGTGTGCTGTGTGTGGTTCTCTGTATGTTTGCCCTTTTATTTCTCTTTAATTTAAAAAAAACCTTTCCAGTTGAACATCTGTCTGACTTATTTGAGAATTATCTAAGGGAATAATCCCCATAAACATTGGTGGAGATTCCTAGTTACCCCCTCTTGGTTGCCTCCTTAATGCTAATTCCCTCAACTGGTTAAGAAGACCTCCTGTTTGGATAACAGTTGTTACTGCTTTGTATTGATTCCATGAGGCTATTGTTAACATAAGAATGTAGAAACTTTGTCAGATTATCTGCTTAAGGGTCTTTGGGAGGTAACGAGTAATAGCAAAGAGTGCATGGGGGTCAAGCAGCAGGGAAAGGTGGGGAAAACAGTAACAATGAAGGGTGCTTGGGACAATTTGTCTCCACAATCCACAACATTTTTTTTGCTGGATCCCACTTTTACAAATCCACACACACATTTGTTATTTGGGACTCCGCCTCAACCTACTGATATGAGAATTTAACACTACAATATTATTAAATATTTTTGTTAATGTCTTTATTCACCAGTTTCAGATAACTAAAGTATTATTTTCTTGGATTGTAAACAAATAATAGTAATTTCATAACCACAGAGAAGTTCAGCCTTTCAGTCAATCTTCAATGTATTTATATAGGAACATCTCTGCAAATACGCTACACGTGGCATACACGCACACATTACTGTTAATACTGTGAAGAATATTAGGTTTCTTGATCTGCTACGTACCTATGCAAATACAATAAGAATATGGCACAAATGTAGTACCGGTCCCTGGCACATGGAGGGGGAGGGATTGCCAGTTTCTCACATCAGTTTGAGAAGCACTGTGGTAACATACAACTGCCCCCAACATCATGAATGGATAAATAGTAGGTAATATACTTCCCCGCAGCTCAATAGTGTGTATCTAGGACATGCTGTTGACTGTGGTGTTCAAGAGATACATTATTGCCATTGAGCTGGATTATAAACATAAGTTCGTTTATTTGCATTTATCTGTAGAACATGTTGCATTTCCTTATAGCAGTTTTGAATTTGAGCAGTTAAAAAAAATACAACCTTGCTCAAGCTGGCTGGATCCAATATGAAACTATATCATAAGTAGTTGCTCTCCTTTTATGTTTTATTAAAGGGCAAAGAAATAGCAGAAAAGCAAATGTTATCATTATTTGTTTTGTCATCTGTCCTTTAACTGATTGATTAATCATAAGAACATATGAAGACCCCTGCTGGATCAGAAGAGTGGTCCATCTATTCCAGCATCTTGTTATATACAGTGGCTAAACAGTTACTTTGGGGGGCCAACAACAGGGCATAGTAGACAACGCCTTCCACCGGTGTTCTCTCTTTGCTCTGGTGGGCAGCTGCCACTAAGGGCTGCCTGGTAAGGGGTGGGGAGGCGAGCGGCCCGAATTGTGGGCACGCTCCTGGGGTGGGGGGAGAGTACATAGCTATTAGGGTCGAGGTGAAACACTGAGAAGAGCCTGTGCTGTGTCTGCGCCACAGGAGGCCACCCATGGTGCCCTATCTGCCTGATGTGCTGACGGGCTGGCCAGCTCGCTGAGTGCTGAGATGACCATCCTGCAGCTGACAAGCACGCCAAGCTGGTGTGGGCAGCTGCAGCAGAGGGCTGCCTGATAAGAGGCGGGGAGGCGAGCAGCCTGAATTACAGGAGTGCTCCTGGGGGGGGCAATTGCGCCTTGCGCGATGATGTCACTTCCCAGAAGTGATGTTATTGTGCAGTCCCAGGAGCACGCATACTTTGCACACACACATGTGGTACCAGGGGCATCACCTCCTGCTAGAAGTTGCCCCAAGCGCTGCCAAGCCACACTATGCCACTGCTGCCTTTTAATGTGAAGATTCCTTTTAGTCACTGTATAAGAACCTAGATCCTATAAAAAAGGATAGACCAAGGATCCCGTGCTGACAAGACAGCAAAGAAAGTCCACTAGCAGCTACCACCAGCCTCTCTAACTATCCTACAGCAAGAGGCTGAGAGGTGACCCTCCAGCCCTCAGGGCACTAAATAAATGAAAGTCAGCCCTGCTAGGTAAGCACCCCACAGACAGAGTTTCAAAACAAGTTAGCTGGGTAGCATGTGGCAAAGTGGCCAAAGAACTGGATTTGATTTGGAGCACCAACACAATGAATTTCCCATGATAGTTAATAAAATTTAATAAAGAAGTATAAGCCAATTATCAAAAAGAATAGAAGAGTGTAGCAAGAAAACCATATAACATTCACTTAAAAAATCCTTAAACTAATTTCAGATGTTACCTCAGCAAGGCTTCAAAATAACAAGTCCCTCAAAAGTCAAAAAGGCTAAAAGAATCAAGGAAAGACCAGCTAAAGCTATGGTCTTCCATAATCAAAATCTTCAGCAAAGTAGTCAAACAATAAGGCAAAAGGAATTCTCAAGGGAACCATGGAGTTACCCCAAGAGGAACAAAACTAAAGTAAAGTAAAATAAAGGCATGCTGCCGGCAGTGAGCCCAAAGTTAGCCAATCTGAGGGCAAACCTGCAAGGCCAGTACTGCAGTTATTATGCCTCACAGGTGTGAGAAAGGAAATAATTTTTAAGTCCTAGAAAGCCTTGAGCTAATTAACTGGAATGTCAAAGAGGGCTGTCCAAGGCCTTTGGCCTTGAAACCTTTACACCTCCAGAGACAGTGCACCTTATCCGCCTGGGAGCTGTGGTACCAAAATGGTCCCAACCTTCAAAGCAACAATCTCTCTCAGATGTCAAAAGGAAGGGGGCCATAAAGAAAAAAGGCCCTATAGTTCATCTAGCCAACCATAAAACCAAATTTCAAATGATGGCTTCGAACAGGAAACCAACAAAGTGAGTTTCCTGACAGTTATCATGCCTAGTAGCCATTAATGGACCTGTCCTCCATACGTTTGTCTAATCCCTTTCTAAAGCCTTCTATGCTTGTGGCCATCACTATATCCTCTGGTGGTGAATTCCACATTTTAATCACTAGTTGAGTAAAGAAGTGCTTTCTTTTGTCTGTCCTGAATTTTTTGCCCATCAGTTTCATTGGGTGCTCCTGGGTTTCAGTATTTTTGAAGAGGGAGAAAAAGTTCTCTCTATCCACTCTCTCACTCTGTCCACTCTCTCTCTCTATCCAAGTTGGATACATAAAATATGTATCCAACTTGGGCACCTTTTATAAGATACTGCCCACTTTACTGTAACTGCAGACTGATGAAACACATCTGAATACATTGGAAACCAAGCCTCAGAATACAGTACCAAATGAAGTGCATTGTGTGAGTGCTGTCCATGGCCTCCTGCAACAATTTGTATTATACCACACAATGCAAAAGATACGAACATCAGGAACATTTTTATATTGGTTTCTGAATGGGTGGATGTGATTATCATAAAAATTGTACAATTGACCACTGAGGAAGGCCTTAGGGCCCAAACTCATATGGTCTGTTTTTGTGTTGGTCATTGGACTGTATCATCATCTGTGTATGGAGAAAGTTTTAGCAATTTTTAACATATGCATTTAGTCTGCTATTCAGGCCTTATGTTTTTAACTTGTTTTTAATTTGAATTTTGTGCACACCTATAATAAATATCTTTTTAGAATATATTATACCTTTTAGGTTGTAACTTGACCCTCGTATTTTCCCTTACTGCAAGAAGTACAAGTTAAATTATATTTAATCAACAAAAAGCCAGAACTCATTGTTAACAGAAAAGGCCATTTCAATATTTTTCTTTTTCATTCCTTGTTAATTTAATTATTCACCACAACCTAAATAGGGCCATAAGCTGTAATCAGTATAAACAGGTTAATCACCTGAAGTTGTTGATTGAATCAGAAACTGATCTGTTAGATATCATTAGCAAATATTTTTTCTGGTGGGTTTCTGAGCTACATAGCCCTTGAAAACAGCCTCCTCAGTGAATATTGACCTATACTGAGTAAATGAATCAATTCATAGATTAAAGCTTGCAGCCCTAAGCACTGTGTTTTCAGATTGATAATTTTTATAGGAACTCTGTTTTTGGCAGTGGAGTTCTTTGATTTAAAGGAAATTAACATAAAATAACTCCGCTGAAATTGACTTGGATTATTGCTAATCCCAGAAGTTTGTTTTGGTTCTTGAATCACTTGTTCAAACAAGAAAAACTATAACCTCTCCCTTTCCCAGGCAAAAAAAAACCCACCCTGCCTTGCAATGTATCTGTAGACTGGGAGTGGTCAACCTTCCCTCATGCCTTGCTCTGCTAATTGTAGATAGCTTTATCCTTGACTTTCCAAGACCAAATGAACTAGCCAAATAAATGTTTCTAAGCTCTGTATGGCTTGGATCCAAAGATCCACCTATGGGAAATGTTTATAGAATGGATTGGCTCAAGACATCACTCAAGTGGATGAGTGATTCCCCCTTCCCATTGCTGCACCACCACCACCCTACATTGTTCCCCTGACCCTCAAGAGTAGCTTTGTGGTGGGGAGGGGATGCACACTGAATGCCTTGGGCAGAGAAATCATCAAAGATCTACTCCAGAAACTCAACATAGTACAAATGTGTAAAGAATGTCAGGCTATGAATTGTCGAAGGCTTTCACGGCCGGAGAACGATGGTTGTTGTGAGTTTTCCGGGCTGTATTGCTGTGGTCTTGGCATTGTAGTTCCTGATGTTTCGCCAGCAGCTGTGGCTGGCATCTTCAGAGGTGTAGCACCAAAAGACAGAGATCTCTCAGTGTCACACTGAGAGATCTCTGTCTTTTGGTGCTACACCTCTGAAGATGCCAGCCACAGCTGCTGGCAAAACGTCAGGAGATCTCTGTCTTTTGGTGCTACACCTCTGAAGATGCCAGCCACAGCTGCTGGCAAAACATCAGGAACTACAATGCCAAGACCACGGCAATACAGCCCGGAAAACCCACAACAACCATCAATGTCAGGCTATGGCATTCCAGTTGGCTATAGTCTGCCTTCCTCCCTTCTGCAAGAAGACAAGGTCTTTTGATTTCAAAAGGTTTTATTAGAAAGACAGCATTTAGGCCCAGATGTCCACATTCCAGGACCAAGCAGATCCTGGCTGAGCAAAGCTTTGTTAGGAATGAGTTACAAAACGAAAGTTGTTACACTTCAAAGTCTGAGATCCCAGCATCCCCCCAGAGTTCACATAGCAGGCAGCTTCTCTGTGGGAACGCTGGTTCATCAAGGTCGTCCTAGGAAGAAACAGATAAGACATAGCATCCTCTCCCATGGAAATGTACTTGCAGAAACCAAGAGGGGAGAAAGTTTAAACAACTATAGAAATTAATATGGCGTTACACAGGCTACAAGTCCCTAGCATGGCAGATCCTGACAAAAAAGACAGAAAAGTGCACATAAGTTACAGAAAAGTAAAAAACAAATTAAAATGCTGCCACTAATTTGTATTCCCATCTTGCTTCAAAGAAAAATGAGGCAGCAGTGAAGAAAAGTCATGCAAAGGTTGCAATGTGAAAAGAGGTCTAAGGCAGGGGTGGGCAAATTGCGGCCTGCGGGCCACATGCGGCCCGCTACAGAGTTTTTTGTGGCCCGCCAAGACAGTCAGAAAAATCCACCTTGAACCAAGATTTACTAAAATTAAATGTGCTTGCAGCTATAGATGATATGAAATTAGCACAATAAATAAATTGAATAAAACTACCACTATTTTATTTAATTTATATTTATTGATTTTTATGATACAATTTATACCTTTTCTGAAATGCAGAGTTAACTAATGAATGCAATCGTTTTAAAAGGTGCGGCCCTGGGCTAACCTCCGCTCCCACAAAGTGGCCCCCGAGCCAAAACAATTGCCCACCCCTGGTCTAAGGCAAGAACTATGAACTGAGAGGTCCCAAGTTTGACTTTTACTCTGCCATCAACTCTCTGCCATGCCCTTAGTCAGGATTAGGGGTGTGCAGGGCCAGGGTGATTCGAGTTTCCCAATTCAGTTTACCCGAATGGGGGGAAAGATTCAGAATAAAGGGAATTCCTCTTCAGAATACCCGATTTGGAATGATTCAGGTTTGCTTCTTAAAGATTCGGCTGTTGTTTTCAATGGGGAACATGTTCCCTGCTTTCCGGGAGCCGAGGGGGGGCATTTTCTTTACAAAGCAAACCAAACTTGGTGGGGACCTTCTCCTAACTCTCTTCTAATCACTCCCTAAATTTCAGAACGATTGGACTTTGGGGGGCATGTTATGGCCCCCCTCAAAGAAGGCGCCCCCATCCTCCTCCACTCTCCATTATTCCCTAAGGGGGAAAACAAGGGGCCTTTCTGGGTGGCTTGGGGTGGCATTTTGCAAGCAAAATGCACCCAAATTTCAGGGGACCTGCTTCTACCTCTCCTCCCACACTACCCCAAGTTTCAGGGAGAACCTTCTTTGGGGGGAGGGCATTTTATGGCCTCCCAAAAAGGTGCCCCTGTCCTCCTCCACTCTCCACTACTCCCTATGGGGAAAAACAAAGGGGCTTTCTAGGTGGCTTGGAGTAGAATTTTGCAAGCAAAATGCACCCAGTGTTCAGGGGACCTGCTCCTACCTGTCCTACCATGCCCTCCCCAAGTTTCAGGGAGATAGCACTTTGGGGGCCATGTTATGGTCCCCCAAAAGTGGTTCTCCCATCACACCATTTTATTTCTACTGTGGGGAAGAATCCCACACAGCTGAAACACATGGATTGTGGCTGCCAATGGCCACAACCACAGCATGGCTACACTACACACACCCCAAGTAGCCCCTCAGAACCAAACTCCCCCTCCCACAAAAAACTAACCACCCCTGCAGTAACTGCCCAGCCACTCTCCATTGGTTTCTGTTGTGGGAATATCCAGACTCCCACAGCAGGAACCCATGGAATGTGACATCCATGGCCACAGGCATAATCCCCCTTTCAATCTACCCCCCAGCAGCCCCACATACCCAAAGACACCCCCCCAAGTTCCCCACCTCCCCACTGCCCAGCCACTCCCCATTGTTCCCTATGATGGGAACCAACCTTTACACCAGGGAATAACACAGAAATACACATTGAATCAAGTTCAAATTTTTTTTTAGGTTTCAGTTACAGCATTAACGTCACATGACACACGTGTCACATCACAACAGTCTCCTAGACAGTAGCACCACAACTATCCTCACATCAGAGAATCACCAACACGCACACAATCACTTGCAAAAAGATTTTGTTTCTTGGCTTTAAGTTACACAGCATGGAAGGCACATCACAACATATCACAACAGTCTCCTGGGGCAGTAGCACCACAGGTATTCTCACATCAGAGAATAAAAAACACACAGAGAGAAGTACTTGCAAAAACACTTTATTTCTTGGAGTTCCTGGGCTGAGGGTGGGAGACAGCATACAACAACAGGAGCACAACATTTACAACCCCCACCCCCCATAGCTTAGTGGATCAGTGGACAGCAACTCGCAGGGCTCTACAAGGTAATCCCTGACCACTACCTCCACCAAATCCTCTCTTACATGACTCATGATCTCAGAGGGGCCGCTGGAGCATCTCCATCTCCATGGACATTCCGGCGGTGGCTGGGGGGGGCTACTCAGAAGGGGCGCGAGAGTGACCCGCAGCGCTGGGTCCCCCGCCCGTCCCCTCTGATGACAGGCGTCCCCTCTTGGCCTGCCTTCGCCTCACCCACGCACAGAAGGTGTCTCTGGCTTGGGTGAGGTTCCCGTCCTGCTCAGTGAAAGTGCCCTTAATGCGCAGGTCACACATGGTCGCCAACATGTATGACTCCTTCTGCGTGAGAGGCATTAGCCTGGCAGCTATGCCCTGCTGCAGCCTTCTCACGAGCGCGTGCACCACTTGAACACTGTCTGCATGTGGTGCGTCTGGGTCCACAAAGGAGGCCAATGAACTCTGGAGTGTGTGCACTAGAGGAATGACCAGACCCAGGGTTGCCGTGTCAGACGAGACCGCTACAGTGAAGTCCTTGAAGGACTTCAGGACCTCCACTGTCTGCGATATGGTAAGCCAATCCTCCTGGCTGAACTCACCCACCTGACTCGCAGCATCGCTCTCTGAGAGCCACGCCTCAAGTGCAGCCTGCTGCTCCCCCAAGCGCTCCAGCATAGCACAGGTGGAGTTCCAGCAAGTGACTATGTCAGAGATCAGGACATGCTCCGTCACGCCTGCCCTGGCCTGCTTCTGGCGCAGTTCGTGAGTGGATTTCACACTGCATGAGAAGTGACTCGTGAGCCTCCAACATTTCTGCAGGAGATACTAGAAGTCACGAGTTGCAGGGTCCTGGGGTTCCAGGGAGGAGCCCACTCCAAGCGCAGCTTTCACCACTAGGTGAAGTTTGTGAGCCGCACAGTAAATGCGCTTGTGGCTCACCTGCCGCACCACTGCCCTCATGTTCTGGCCACCATCCGTCACCATGCATCCCATGGTGACAGTGTCCTTGCCTATCCAGCCATCCAACTCCCTTTAAAGCCTAGGCCCACAGGAAAATAAAAGCCACAACTAAACTATAAACCCAAAACAAAAAACAAATGCCCCACCCAGCAGCCACTCAAAGCAAAAAAAAAGGCCATCACAAACAAACACACATACACACACACAAGGATCCACCCTCACAAAAGAATAAAGTAATTAAAAGTAAAAAGCTTCAAATTAAATTCACCCCTAAATAGAAAATCTTTCCTACCAGTCTCCTGAAGTCCAGTGCTGAGTCAGTCAGATGATCCTCACAGGCACAACAGAAGTCCACTACAGACAGGGCAGGCCAACACAGAGACAGTGAGAAACAGGCTCTCTCTCACAGGCTCTCTCTAGGCCAGCAGGAACACAATGGAAGCTGGCCCAAAGGCCAGCCTCTAATTTAAATTGCCTGCTTCATCTCCTTCCAGAGATTCCATTGACTGGAAGGAGAAAGCTGCAGTGGGATTGGACACTCCTAACACCCCCCTCCCTTCCCTGATCCCCCTCCCTCATCCCCCTTGTACTCCTAGTCTAGCACTCATCCCTCCTCACCCCTCCCAACCTGAAAATTAGGCGGGAATCTCTGGCTGCTTGCATCGCATTGCCAGAAAATGCAAACAGCCAGCAAAGCAAAGCTTCTCGCCTTTTTTTGCTAGATGGGAGGGGTGAGGAGGAGGTAGTGAGTCACTCACTCCTCCTCTCCCCCTCCCCTCTTCCAAGAAAGGACAGGAAGCTTTAGTTTCCTGCAGAAATTTGCTGGCTCTTTGCAAATGCAAACAACCAGAAAATGGCTGCCGCCGGCTATTCCAAATATTTCCGAAGTGATCCGAATAGCTTTGGAAATAATCCGCTTTGGTATTTCCGAAGTGGGGCTCGCATGTTCGGAAATACCGAATCTTTCCAAATCGGGCCCAATTCGGGTTTTTAACCCGAATCGGATACCCAAAGCACACACCCCTAAGGATATTCCCTGTCATCCCCATCTGCATTACAGAGATAACAATATTGATACACTATAAAACGGGCTGTATCTTCAAATTATTCACATTTTTTCTAACACAAAAATCAGATGCATGGGATCATTTTAATCCTGCTAATGATAATTCAGCATTTTTCTTAGTCTTGGACAAACCATCCTGGCCTATCTCACAGAGTTCTTGTGAAGATAAAATGGAGTATAAAAGAACAGTGTAAGCCACTTTGGGTCCGCATTGAGATGGAATGTGGGGGTATAAATGAAGTAAATAGAATAAATGAATACAATTATAACTTCATCATTAGTTATGCAAGGGAGCCACTTTATCTGCATTTCTTCTTTTAGTTGAATTCCTTGGTGCACATTTCTTGGCAATTTTCACAGCTCTTGGTTAGCTGTCTGGAAGACCCCCGTGTCTCTGAGCAATCCAGTTCATACAGGATACTACTTTCGGCTCTGAAATAGGCCAAAAGTAGGCCTCTTCAGAGTAATGCAGCTGGACATGTTCAGGATTTTAACAATTATCATTTATTTACTCCTGATGTTTCCTCAATGTACTGTTAGGCCATATTTCCTTGAAAGTGTCTGCCTTCAAGTGCTTACCTCAACTGTGTGAGAGTGAGGTGGCGAGAAAGAAAAGCAGAAAGAAATATTTATTCTGAAATGCTCTGCACTGTTTCTCCAAATAGTTCTTCCTGTATGCCAGTGTATCAAGGAGGTATGAGGAAAGGCAGAATAGAAATATTTTAATAAAGGAAGAATAAATGGCAGAGTATTTCCAGGAGTCAAAATGTGTTGAAGTGCTAGTATGTATGTAGTAAATGCGCAGTGTTCTGTGACCAGTGTGAATTAGCCTCATTCAGAATAATTCTGCTTTTGCAAGTCATGAGGAGGAGCAAAGGAAATGTCAGAGGCCTCTGAAACTCACCAGATACACTGCTGCATGAAAACAGCCATATGTGTGGATAATTGCTAATGGAAGAAGAAAGGTACTCAGGTTTCTTGCTTCAGCTTTGGTTAAATATGTGGTCAGAAAGTGCAGGAGCACCACATGCAGAGCCTTAGAAGTTGGAGGCAAATTCTGACTCTCATGTTGTACAGGGACCCAGATGTCGACACCCTGCATTCTGTTTCTAACATTTCCAGTTAAAAGAATTTTGAGTAGCAGGGCTTTGAACTATCTGGGATGAGACTTTGAAGATCTACTGCTAGTTAGGTATAGTACTGAGGTGGTTGAACCATTGGTTCTTTTCAGACAATGTGGAAGGGTATTCCATGTGGGAAGGTCTGTTTCTGCACACATTATGTGTTTGACTGATCAGGAAAAACTCTTCTGCACACCTTGGGTTCAGCAATGTGATGTGGGCAGTTTTTCCCCTCCTGGTTGGCTCTACTTTGTCAGTAATGACTGTGAATTACTGTGTAGTTAGTCTTTGTGAAATAAGCCTGAGATGCGTATCTCAGTAATATAATTGCCTCCTTTGTCTTCAGACTTTGTAGAAAATCCAAGAGTGAATAGTTTATGGAAACTGAATTAGTCTTACCCAGTTGCTAAATTTGTACTAGGAGATTTTCCTCCCCAGTAGCATCACTGTAAAGAATTCAGTTTGCAGAAGTGGGGACTTCTTTATATGAGAATGAGAAAGATTCCCACTCACCTACCCACCTTTAATATGATGCAGATCTGTGGCTTTCTAAGTTATTTTTGAATACGGATTTAGGATATTAGCTCAACAGTATTTATGTTAGCTTAAAGGTTTTTTTAATAAGATTGTCCAACTGTTTAGAAACACAAGTTTTGACAAAGCAGGTGGAGCTCTTTTTCTATGTTTGTAATTATTAAATAGCACATTCCTCTGGGATCCAGTCATTAAATGGTAATGTGAATATGTTAGAATAGATTCCAGGTAGTGATAAAATTTTAAAAGATCTGCTTTAGAAAGTATATGTTGCAAACTACAAGTCTTCCCCCCCCCTCTGTTTGGCATCTCTAAAGCATATGGAATGTGTAACATTCTTAGTTGTGTTTGCTTACCTCTGCCTTTCCAAATGTTTGTCTCTTAGGCTGTGGAAGGAGTAGCACAGTGAAGGTGACACCTTAATAGGAATGCAGAGTTAGATTAGAACTGATGGCTTATCTGGTCTCTGTTCTTGAAGCCTTGTGTGTAAAAAGGCAACATTTCTGCCATATCAGTTGAGAAAAGCCAAATACAACAAGAAGTTTCATACTTCACAACCTTAGATCTTTTTCCCTCTGCCATGAAAAAGGGGAGAGAAGGGAATAACAGGAGTGCAGAATTGAAATGTTAAGAACATCTCAGTGAAATACGTTGGGCATAAGCATCCTAGTACATATATTTGGAGAGGAGTGGGCTCCAAAATAGCTGCATGAACTTACACGAAAGGCTTGATTCATAAAGGAGGTTATCTGTAGGGAGAGGAGGGTTTTACTCTGCTCCACAATGCTGTTTCATTGCTAAAGGATCAATTTGACAATCTACTAGCCCTTGAGAGTAGCCAGGGGAAATTAGCTGGTTTTGAGGAGGTTAGTTGCCTCTTCTCTGATCATGCAGTTGGCCATGAAGTTCTTCATGTAATGAGTATTAACTGACCTCTTAGAGCAAACTGAGGGCGAAACTACACAAGACACCCGACATGTGACAGGTTCATGCAAGTTTACCTGGGTAGTGTAGTCAGCAGCGGGACAGGAGGGAAAGAGTCAGCAAAAGGAGCCCGGAGCTGCCAGGTGGCTTACAGCAGCAGAACACGTGGTTGGCCTCATTATACAATTCTGAATGAATCACCACAGCAATGGGTAGAAATTCATAGTGGGAAAGCAAGACTATGGCAAATTCTGTTGTATTAAATCTCTCCCTTGAATTCTTTTGTTAACAGGTTCAAGTAATAGGTTCAGTTCAACATGATATTGGGGGGCAGGGATCTTTTTAAGCTTATCTACATCTATTATGCTATATTCTCCACAGGAGAAATCAAGATTACCAAAAAACACTTTGAAGAAGCTTTCAAGAAAGTGAAATCTTCTGTTTCAAGAAAGGTAAGTTCTCCGCTTGTTGACTTAAGCTGAGGAGACAAGTTTTTGGAAAAAATTAATAGGGAAATAGCTATTTTGTTAGGTTTGAATTTTGCCTTTCTTTTAGTATGCTCGAGGTGGCAAACAACAAAACTGTACATGCAGATTATATTAAAACAACACAGCAGAACATTGAAAGCTAGCTCTTCATTCTGATGGTAGAAGGTGATTGTACAAATTATCACACAAGGGACATCAGATGCACGCTGTCTTTGGCACCATCCTGTGCTATAGACAGTTGGTTCTCTTATTAACAGTAATAGAAAAAAACATATATTAAGTACTTACACTATGCTGAGAACTTATTCACAAAAGCAGTGCTAAACATCCTGTAAATAAGGACCTGAAAACAAACTAGGTTGTCATTTCCATTTTATTCTCTCTGACCTGTGTTTCTGTGTTTGTTTCATTTGCATTCTGCCCTTTAAGTTGTCTCATAGAAGGGGGAGGGGCCACCCAGTGGTAGAAGGTCTAAGATTCAGTTCCTGATATCTCCAGATAGCCCTGTCTTACACTCTGGAGAGCTGCTGCTAGACATAGTAAAGAATACTATAAGCAGGGGTCATTTCGTAGAAAAAGAACTGCAGGAACTCATTAGCATACCTCATTAGCATATCTCATTTGCATTTGCCACACCCCCTGACATCACCAGAAGTGTGTCAGAAGGCAACACCCCTCAGGCCCCTTTTCCCCAAAATCTCCAGGTATTTCCTGAAAATAAAGCAAAATGAACTCAAAGCAGCTTACCCGCCTCTGGAGAGCGAGCCCCAGCAGCCCTACTTGCACGGACGCACTCACTCACTCACTTACTGGTCATGAATGAAAATAAAGCAGAATGAATTCAAAGCAGCTTACCCTCCTTTGGAGAGCCAGCCGCAGTAGCCCGTCTTGTGCGCGCGCGCGTGCGCGCATGCACACACACACACACACACGAGTCACAAATGAAAATAAAGCAGCAGAATGAATTGAAGCAGCTTACCGTCCTTTGGAGATCCAGGCCCAGTAGCCCAACTTGCACTCACTCCTCTCTCTCGCACTCACAAGTCACAAATGAAAATAAAGCAGCAGAATGAATTGAAGCAGCTTACCCTGTTTTGCAGGGGAGGCAGAGGGGAGGAAAAGGAATCACGTGGGCGGGGCCAAAATCCACGTGACCTCTTTTCAGCTCTACAGGAATGCTGTTCCGGCACGTTCCCCCTCCAAATGAGCCCTGACTATAAGTATCCCCATTATCATGCTCATGGGTGCCATGGCAGCTGACAATACCTTTTCTAGCGCCCACCACCTATTTTTAGAAAATGGAAGAGGGCGAGTGAGAGTTTTGCCTAGCAGGGCTTCTAATTGGCCATTGCTGATCTGATTGGCTGTGAAGATTCAAAAATACGCTGTTTTGGCAATATGGCACTATAGTACAAGGATCGTCATTGCATGACGGAAGATAAGCTTGTGTGTGTAAGTAAGAAAATATTTTATGCATTCATTTAAAGAGGTGTCCTCTTAAGCAGACCTTCTGCCTGAAATGAGAGTTACTGTTAGAGTTATGCATAAGCTCACTCCCTGACATTTTGTGTTTTGCTCTGCCTCCTGCAGCAGCCATTATGTGGTTGCTCCTACCACCCTGTGCCAGAATTTCAGAGGTGCCCACAGATATCAAGAAGTTTGGGGACCCTGTCTAGATGGACCAGTGGTCTAGCCTGAAATAAGGCAGCGAATGTTCATATGTTTGTATATAAAAGAGCACTATTACAGCAAAGTCTTTTTCAGAAGAATTGTTAAAATGGTTGAGAGGGATCTTTTTCTTGAATTTTGGGTATAGTGGAATAGCTTCTAGAGCTGCAGTCCAGATTTTAAAAAGATCTCTGAAAATACAACTGGGGAAGATGCTTAGTATTTTTCTGTCTAGCAAGGTTGACTTGGTAAATGTGTTTGACCACAGTCAACACTGTCCTGTGATTTGTCTTAAATACTTTGACCTGAATCCAACAACCATTAGTTGCAACCAGCCACTGGAGTTTGTTAATCAAAATTAACTCAAGTCCTATAATTGTTAGTGTCTTCTGTGGTAGGAGTGAAAATATAACTTTGCACAGAAGTAACAGAATTCAACTTAAAATATTTTATTAGACTGGATGCTGTTCTTTTTACTGGCAATTGGAAATGCTTCATGAGAGAATATGCAACAGAACATTTAATTATGAAGTATTTGAAAAAGTTTGGTGTATTTTTAAAGGTTTACGATGTTTCGCCACTCCCATCCAAACAAATCTGATTTGACAGAGTACACATCGTACCTGAAATACATAATCAGTTTTCATGTTTCAAAGAAACTCTTGGTGATACTTGGAGTATGAAGCCTCTTAACACAAGCCCCTGTTTAATAATTAAATAGCCTTAGAAACCTGGGGCCTTGAGAAACTAAGAAGTGAGGTATGTTGTTTCTTCTACCTTGATTTTTTTATAATTACTATAGTCCAATATTTGCCATTAGGCATAGGAGGTTGGTTGCTATGGTACAGTTAGGGTAAAGTCAGCTTCTAAATATTTTTGTTGACTGTCTTCTCCCCCCCGCCCCGCCCTTTCCATTCTTTTTCATTAGGACCAAATAATGTATGAAGAACTGTGCCACTCACTAAGCAGGTGATAGTTGGATGATTCCAGAGGCTGACCTTTTACTTACCACAAAGAGCTCTCCTGGCAGAGTTTTCTAGAAGCTTGTTTCTGAAGAACTTGGACTTAGTTCCACTTGACCCCTGCTTTATACTTGCCCCCCACCAATGATCATGGACAATTTCACCATTTGACTTTTGGTACAGTGAGATAAATACTTCCTTCCAGTGCTCTGCTTATGAACTGAGATGAGCAGCAAGAAGCCATATCTAATATATATCTTCATGGACTTCTGGCTCTAGCCTAAGCTCTACAACATAGAGAGGGAAGGAGGTGATCAAGCAGTGTTGTGATGACAGCAGAAGCCTTGCTACCTGCCATTCCCTTTCAGAAAAGTAGGCTGGAAGACCCAGCTGTTGTACATTTGGATCCATGTAACAGAACCCCAGCAAAAGGTGCGTAGTAGTTGGAAGAGAGACTGACATGGGATTGCTTTGGCTAAAATTAAGAACTATACATTATGGTGGGGAAATTAAGGATGTATTTATGTCTTCCCTCTTGTAATCAGTGAGGCATAGAATGCTTACCTTTGGTTGGATTGTGCCTCATCAGCACCATATCCAACGATGTGTGGATGCAGCCCATCACTGTAATTCACAACTGATTTTCCAGGAGGTCAGTGATTGTTATCACTGTGCTATATTGTGTATGTCCATTGATGTGTGTACTTGCAGCCTTTCCGTGGATAGTATATTAATCTTCAGTGTGCCACTGTATGTGCCTCCTTACTCAGCAGTCCTTGTCCCCTACCAGTAACTTATGGTGGTCTGTTGAGATACATCAGTTTCATACATTTTTTGTAGCAACTCTCAACTTTCATAACTGCTATTAGTCTTAAAGATATATTTCTCACAGACATAGATGTGGTGCAAAATCTACACCAGTCATATGTTTCACTCAAAAGAATTAATGTTCCTCTCTAGAAAAATTTTTCCCTGCACATAGAAAACTAGATTCTGGAGAAAAGGAATGTAGCCTAGCCCTTCTTCTGACATGCTAGTTTTTCTATGTGTAGGAATTAGGGAGTGTTAAAAGAAACCTCATAAATCCTCTCTTCAGTATATAATGAAACTGTCAGGATTCATTTGCTGTTTGGAAACTAGGCCGCAATAAAAACTGGTAATAGCACATTTTGAAGGAGCAACAGTTTATTTCCTTTGTGAGGACATTCATTTTTTTACTTTCCACGTTTGTAGAATAAAATTGTTCAAAATTATCCGTATTTTTTTCTGGAGTAAAATTCTTTGGCACAAAATACTTAGGTGACATTCTCCAAGGAGGATTGTTTTTTAGTATAGCTAAACAAAGGAAAGTAAAACATGAACGTTTTAGCAGGGATGGATGTTTCCACAGGAGGAAAAGTATAAATAGGTGCAGTAGCTTGAGGAGTTTAATGCCAGCTAAGCTCTCCAAGACCTTGGTCATTTCCACACGTCTTACCTGCTTGTGGAACGTAGTGCGAAAGACCTGGAAGACAGCGTCTTCTCACGCTAAATCATGTGCAATTTCGCACCAAACTCCCGGATAACAGCGTCTTCCTGGCGCAATTTCGCCCAAAAAGAGGCTGTCTTCCAGGTCTTTCGCACGATGTTCCACAGGCAGGTAAGACATGTGGAAATGGCCATTGGTTCAAGTCCTCCTGTGCTGATGGCCCTGTCACTTCTTTGCAGTGAAGATCCTCATATACAGCAGTGTGCCCAGCTTTCTTGCTATAAATGAGGATCTGTAACTGTGGTTCATTAATTATATAAAATTTATTCCATGTTCAGAGGCAGTATACCTTTTGTACTTTAGATGCTGAGGCCCAATGGGGAAGACAGTTGCCTCTAATATCCTTAGGACATCTGCTTGACCACTGTTTACATATTCATGCTTTTGTCACTGGGCCTAACAATAGCATGAAAACAAATCTAAGCCTTTGGGTTTCTTCTTTCAGAACTAACTAATCCAATGTAATTCATTAGGAACACTAAAGGATACCAAACTAACTTGTCCATGGAGGCATGGCATTAGAATTTTAGAATGTTCTGTCTGAAGCTGAAAAGAGAGAACATATACATTTCGATAGCGAGAGTTCAGTAAAAGCTGCTTGTGTAGTAAATCTGCTTTACTTCACTGCACAGAGACCACTTCAAAATAAAAATAATTAATCCTCTAAGTGTACTTCATATTGATGCCCCAAACACAACTACAAAATTTCTATTTCAGGTAGCAAACACAATGGACTCTGAAAATGTTCTTCGTTTTAAATTTATTCCTGTATAAGGTTTTTTGAAATATATGTTTTGTTTTGTAAACTGATTCTTAAAGTCATGTAATGTGCAATCCCATTTATTACAATGTTATTGATTTAAAAGCATTTTCTCATTAAAGTCTTTTCCCACTGTTAAGTGAACTGGGCCAAGAATGAATTTCAGTAGTTCTGACTTGGATGAGATATTACAGGTGGTCTTATGAAATCTGTGTCAACAGTGATCCATTGTCTAATGGGAATAAATTGTTGTTTGGATGGTTTCTTTTTTTCTGTGCAGAAATTTAAATCATCAGTAATGTTGGTGTACATTCATTTCCACTACTACTGCCTTCAAAATCTAACAAATGCCTAAATGATCTTGTAATTTGTGTTCAAGCCACTAAAGGTCACTCCATCATCCTGACTAAAATTATTAGACCATTTACTTTTTTATGCATCTACACCTGTAGTTTTCTATCTTAATCAGGTATTTCCTACAGATCTTTCTGGGTAGTGCCTAGATAGGATAATCTACATTGCTCAGTAATTTGCAAATACAGAAGTTGAGAAGGAGTTGGAGAATTCCAAGTGGGTAGTTGTGTTAGCATCAAGGCTTTCATTGGCACCATGAAGTGTGACAAGATTTATCAGCACAAGTTTATACTAGTCACAATAGTACTTTTGATTTTTTCATTATTTCTGCAAGCAAATTAGATATAATAACATTCAATATATATACTGCCCTTCAGGACAACTTAATGGCAACTCAAAGCAGTTTATGTTATTATTATCCCCACAACAATCACTCTGTGAGGTCGGTGGGGCTGACAGCTCTAAGAGAGCTGAGACTGACTCAAGGTCACCCAGCTGGCTTCAAGCAGAGGAGCAGGGAATCAAACCTGGTTCTCCATATTAGAGTCCTGCCGCTCTTAACCACTACACCAAACTGGCTCTCATAAGGTATTTGCAACATATCAGTTATATGCTACAAATAGCAGGAAATATACAGTGGACTCTTAAACAGAGGTAACAGAGTTACTGTTAGTCATGTAAACAGAATCTGAAAAATCCAGTGCTTGTACCCAACTTGTGGCCAAAGGGCTGCTATAGCAATCTTGGAAGAGCAACCATTCCACATCTATACACCAGTGGACAGAATCAATAACCACTTAGATACCTATGAATTAGGATATAACCATACAGTCTTTCACAGCTATTCATGATCCACCCAGTCAAAAGGTTTGCTGTAATCTCTAAAAAACAGGCTGATTTTCTTCTGAAATTTCCTGGTATGTTCTCCCTCTGAGGCGGAGGACATCTTGGGTGATTCCCACCATCCAATCAGGGAGGCAGGAACTAACTTTCTTCCTCTTCCTGTCTAGCCTGTGGGACCACCCTCTCTCCAGTTCTGTTCCTGCCTCCAGGGAGAGCAGTTCTTCAGCAGACTAGCTCTGCTGCCTTTTTTCTCTCTATCTCTTTATTTATCTTCTTCCTCAAACCATTCTTTACTTTACTCCTTCCTTACTTCATTACCTTACTCTCCTCCCATTTCCTCCTCTTTTACTCCTCTTGCCAAAGAAAGAAAAGGACAATATGGTCTCTAGGGAGTCATCAGACTCTGAGGAAAGCTCCATGGAGGAGAATGTGGGCTGTTCCCACGGAGCCGTCCTACCGGCGGCAGGAACAGGCCCAGCTGGCACCAGCATGCCTCTTAGGCTGTATGGGTTCTCCGGCGAGGAAATGGCCTTGGAAGAGACGCAGGCCTCTATACAGCCCCATCTTCCACAGAGGGAGCTTGTTAAAACAGCGTGCCTCAGTCAGCCAGCTGAGAACAGTGCCACCTGGCGGAGCTCAATTTTGGCAGGAAACAACGCGACACGCTTGCCAATCTCCTGGCAGGAGAGACATGGCTGAAACATAATCCAGGCAATCCCTGACTGTTCCCATGGAGTCATTCTGCCGGCTGTGGGAACAGACCTTGTTGGCGCCGACGAGCCCTCGAGGGTGGCCCGGCTCCCCGATGCACAAGCGGCAAAGTCTGAAGACAGGCCAAAAAAAAAAAAAAGAGCTCCAGCCGACAAGCCCAGGAGGGCCACGTAAGTGTTCCCCCGTGGGTGTTATAACTCCAGAATTTGTGTCAGCAATTAGACTGACTGTGAGGGAGGAAATCCTGTCACTTTGCCAGTTAGAAGCACCTTGGCCCTATAAAGATTCCAGAAATCTCCTCAGCCCTGGCACCATGTGAATGTGCCCATGCCAATCTCCTGGCTGAAGATTTTTACAGCAGGCCTTTCCCCTTTGGATTTAGCCCTGCTTTTACAACAGGATCTAGCCCTGCCTTTCCCTGTCAGATGGGTAATGTATAAAGGGCGCACATTTGCCAGTGTCTTTGAACCTTTTAACTCTTAAGACTAACCAGGAGGGAGGAAATAGTGGTGTGGTATCTGCCTCCTCCTCCCTCCATGAGTAAGGCTGTAGCTCTGTAGAAGAGCTTCTGCTTTTTATGCAAAGGATCCAGGTTTGTTTCCCATTAACTCCAGTTTAAAAGATTAGGTGGATGAGAAGAAAAACCTCTTCCTGAGACCCTGGTGACCTGCTTCCAGTCTGAGGAGATAACACTGACCGATGGTCTGAATCAGAATAAGGCAGTTTGTAATGTTTATCAGTCAGGGATCCCCACGGAGCAGGGGGATCGCCCTCAGATAGAGTTTGTAATGACAGGGAGAAGGATGAATTCCTTCTGATGTGGAAGCGGAGAAAATATCCCTACCAGAACAGTCAGCCTAGCTGTCTGAATCTGAGGTCTACCAGTATTTACTACCTAAGACATTCTCAGCCTTAGAGCTGTAGAAATTACCCTTGGGGGAGTAGTTTGGGAATACTAAATCCAACTCAGGGAAACGAGAGAGTGTTCCTAGTGAAGGTTCCTCAGAAAAGGTCCTCCCATTTCCAGAATATTTGGGGAGAAGGTTCAAGGCTGAGTGCTCTAAACCATAAACCAATTGATAATCCCCAAACTTGGTCCCAAAACAAAACAAACTGTACTCACTACCTTTCTTTGCTATGAGTTGTTGCAGGTACCTGCGATGGAAACTCCAGTGGCTACACTTCAGTCATCTGGGCTCTGGTCAGAAGATGGGTAAGGATCAGTCAGAGACCACTTAGACAAGAGGAGAAAGGCCATGCTAACAAGTGCTCACGAGGCCGTGACCATGGCTATTAAGGCTACAGCTATTGTCTCAATTGCCTCAAGAGTGTCAGGAGTATGGATCTGGAAACTGATCCAACTCCTCCTGTACAACAATAGCTGCTCCCATTGAAGGGGCAAACAGAAATGCAAGGGCCAATACCTTCAAGACAGACGTCATCCTGGATACATTTACCTTTTTCTTCCAGGATTATGGTCTTGACAGCAGTAACAAGCCGGCACGCTTGACTAAGAGCATGGCCAGCAGATTCACACTCTAAAAATATCATCCTGGCATACCTCTTTCAGAGAGGCAAGCTATTTGGGGATGCCCTGGGAAAGATCTGGATTGAAACCTAGGACAGAAGAATGTGTTGCCAAAAACACTCAAACCATCTGAGAGGAGATCCATTGGCCCTCAGCCTTTTATTCACAACACACACTACTAAGGTCCAGACAAGATTCCAAATGGCCACCCTGGGGTTAATCTAGGCAGCCCTTTATTAAGAGGGGTCTTTTCAAGACCCCACTTGTAGTATAGTGGTTAAGTAACTGAACAGTGATGCAATACTCTGCAGGTTCAAATCTCACTACTGCCATGAACTTACCACATGGCCTTGGATAAACCAGTCCTCTCAGTCCCAGCTCTCCAGCTGTATTATGGGGATAATGCTTACCTTTTCCTAAGATCAAACAGATAGTTCTCCACATGTGGAAAGAGATCCAACTTTAATAACCAGATCTCTTAAGACAGGACTTGCTAGCTGTCCCTGTGAGAGGCCAACTACTCTTTACCATCAAGCCTAGGTTGACAAGCAGGCAGGCCTTACAAATAGTCTCACAAGGCTATTCCATACAATTTGAAAGCTGCCCACCAGAAAGGTCTACTCAATCTTCTTCTCAGTTCCTAAAAATAATAGGGACTGGAGGGTGTTATTAGACTTCAAGTTTTTTAAACAAGTTTATCAAATTGTATCACTTCTGAATGGAGACTCTGCACGCAGTTGCAGTGACCAATCAATCAGAAGAACACATGACATCTACAGATCTCACAGAAACATACCTCCATGTGCCATTTCTGACAGCCCATCAACAATACCTAAGATTTTATGTTTAAAACAAACAAACAATTGGCAGTTATGAGCCATCCTGTTATAGCCTGTCCATCACACCAAGAGTATTCACAAAATTAATGATCAACCCCATCATACGTTTCAGAGACGGGATATTCATGTTCACTTGTACCCAGATCTCCTGATCGGTTCAAGAGAAAATCTCACCACAACACTCAATTCACCATTCAGTTCCTACAAGCCTGAACACCTGGGTTAGATCACAGTCACCAAAAGGGTTTTTTCTATCTCTCACCAAAGAAAAGGTCATGAAGACCAAACAGCTGATTGAGACCGTCATCAGATTGCAAAATCACTTCTCACAACACTACTGAAACTGATGGGTTTGCTAGTAGCCACCTACAATGACGAACCTTTGGGGTCGTCTATAGGCAAGACCACTTCAGACCTTTCTTAGATCTCATTAACAACAGATCATGGAGAAGATAGATCTTCCCATTCAAATACCACTTCAGATCAAAACCCATCTGAGCCAAGGTCATCAACCCAATGCAAAGCAAAAGATTCATGACCCCTCAAGAACAACACATTTACAGGTGTAAGAATCAGGTTAGGCATGTCTTCCTATCAATGACTTAGAAAGGTGAGCAATTTGTCTGGCCCTGTTCCAGATCCGTATGGACAAGGTTGCAGACAAAACATATATAAACAAGCAGGGGGGATTCAAGACCTCGAGGCGACACAAGGTGGCAGCAAGGATACTTACCTGGGAGGAAGGTCACCTAGCTTCGATCAGAACTGTACACATCAAAGGCATATCCAATGCCCAGGCAGTCTGGCTGAGGAGACAACAGGGGAATAGTCCCTTAAGAAACATCTCATAACATTGCACTTCACAACACTTCATGGACCTGTGTGTGTCCCAACACAGCCATCAACTACCGTGGTACATGACAAGATTTGTTCTACCCACAAGCAGATGCCCTGACATTGCAGTGGCCATTAGGCCTCCTCTATGTATTACTACCCTTACCAGTAACAGACCATACCTTTCCACCCTCCAACAGATGGTGATATTTCCACCTTTCATCCTACTGACCTTGCCGGTCAAGTTACAGCAGGGACTGATTTGGCCTTTTCATTTAGACTTACTCTGCTTAACAGTGTGGAAATAGAAAGGAACACCTTCCTAAGATGGGGATATTCCTGAGAGGCGGCCAACACTCTCCTAGCATTCAGAAAACAGTTTATACTCAGAATTTACAACTCTTGAGTTTATGCTGTTTATGCTCAGAACTTACAACTCTGAGTGGGAAGCCCTCACTTAGTAGACATTTTACACAGCCCTGACCAAACATCCATTTGAACCGGTCAAGGATATTCCCTTTGAGAAGGCTGAGAATGAAGACTATCTTCCTTATTATGTTCGCGTCTGCCAGAAGATTTAGTCAGACCTGAACTCTGTATCTTTCCCAATGGTAAGGTGATGCCTCATACTGTCTTCCAAAAGCGTATTCCAAACTGCATAGTTTGCAAGAGATAAGGTTACCATATTTCTACCTGTACCCTAAATAGACTAAGGAGAGGCTCTGACACAACCTAGATGTCAGAAGGAGGCTCAAGGCCTATCTGCTCCGAATAGTTTAAATTAGAAAGTCAGTCTTACTGCTCTTAAATATATCTCCCCTCAATTTGGGGAAGAAAATGTCTTCAGCAGTGGTAGGTGCCAGTAGCAAAACATACACTATCAAAACTCTCTTCGTAGAGGTTCCTTGTGGAATACCAGTTCACTCTTTGAGGGATGCTACTACTAGTGCAGCATTACACAGGAACACTTCTGTAGAAGTCTGCAAGGCTGCAAGGTTGTCAGTCTTGACCTTATTAAGATGCTACAAATCAAATCTATATGATTCAGTGGACACTTGACTGTAGTAGAAAAGTACTGCAGTGCTTGATCGTGGACGAAGACCACATCCCACCCAGAAACTGGAAACTGCTTTGGGAGCACCCAAGATGTCCTCCGCCTCAGAGGGAGAACGGACTTTTGGACGCTTACTGTGAAGGGTCCTTCTCCTCTGAGGAAAGGAGGACATCTTGCCCTCCCTGGGTCTCCGTCCTTCTCTACCCTGCTGCCTCATTCTTCTACCTCCTCCGGGTTATGCTTTATTTACAGTACATATTAATGCAACAGGTGTTTTTTCTCTCAGTATTGACAGTTGAATCATAAATTCAATGTTACTGCTTTGTGGAGTCACCTGAACTGAAGAGAGGGTGGTCCCACAGGCTAGACAGGAAGAGGAAGAATGTTAGTTCCTGCCTCCCTGATTGGATGGTGGGAATCACCCAAGATGCCCTCCTTTCCTCAGAGGAGAAGGACCCTTCACGGTAAGTATCCAAAGGTCCGTTCCATTAGCCATCGTAAATTTGCAATATGATCTCTAGTACCTCTTTTTTCTGAATCCAGCTTGAACATCTGGAATTTCTCATTCCATAAATGGTAAGAGTCTTTGCTGTAGAAGATTGGGCATCACTTTGCTTGCATAGGAAATTAACGCGATAGTCCTTTGCCCTTACTATACAGTTTAGAATAAAACTTTTGAAACTAAATTTATTTCAACAGAGGTAGTATGCATTATTACATTCTCCTCGTACTTAATGAAAGGAATATAATTCTTGTTCTTTTGCTGCCTTAAACAATGAGCCAATTTCCTTTTCCCACTGTGATTGGCACGAGCACATCAAAGCATGTTCTGCTTTCACTGGAAGTGTTATTCAACTCATCTTTAACCTTGACCTGTTCAGAGACCCATATATGGCACGCTTTGCTTCTCGCTCGTTAAGAGTAAAATCAGGGCCAATAGGAGAGGAAGAGGAAATGCAGCAGCTGCTCCCTGTAGTCCTACTGCTTTTTCTGTTCACCCTATTCTTCCCCCAACTCAAAACCCAAGTGTAAGAGACCTGCTTCTACATCCCAGCCAAGTTTGAGAAGCGTTTTATGAAAGCATCAATTAAATCCAAATGTAACTACTACTACTACTACTACTACTACTACTAGTAGTAGTAGTAGTAGCAGCAACCTTATGAAAGCAGTGCCTGTTAAAATGGCCCAAGTGATGAAAACTGGTTACTACATCTAAACTAGCATGCTAGATGGTACTGCAGAACATGTCATTTAAGTATCTCTGAAATGTTCTTTGCCATAAATTAGCTCTGGTTTCACTGCTCTCCTACAAAGGCCTTCAAACTAGGTTCCTTTTTAGTACTTTATAACCAGTTCTTACAAAAAAGAGGCCTTAGCCTACAAAATTTAATGTACTCCTTTGTGCACTGGCGGAACATACCTTTTTCACTAAAGCTCCTTGCACCTCTGGATGGTAACTACTCATTGAATGGAACCTCCAGATCCAGCCCCTTTTGACACCATTCCATGCAAGCCACAGTAAGTATAAAACATTGCATGTGTAAGTCATAGACTTGATTCAAACCTGTGATCAAAACCCAAAGGAATAACAGAGAGACTTGCCAGCTTTCCATGGTGAGAGTTTTTAGCTTAGCAGCAGCCCAGCAATGTTGGACTATATTTGTTTAAAGTTAAATCACATGCACCTCTTATCTAGATTCTATTTGAATCCCTTCAATGTTTTGGCATTCAAGCCTATTATAGTGGTAATATTTAAGGTTACCCTCTTCCCTCATGTATGGAGCAGCGCTAGACAATTTATCTTGGAAGACTGGGTCATAACTTTCAACATTTCTTCCAAGAACTGCTTCCTGTTCATCATTCTAACCAAAGGAACCTCCTAAATTGTCCATCCCATTTTCACTGCTCTCCACAAGTATGGCCAAGGTTGTTTGGCTCATCATACAAGCAAGCCTGTTGCCCTTCAACTTTGTAGTACTTGACCTCAATTACTCCACCTCTTGTCTTCACGTTAAGCAAACTATTGAATTATTTTCACTCCGCCTTCACATCTCTGTGGTCCTGAGATCACATGGTTAGGCTACTTCCACTTACAAAAAGAAGCTTGGTGACCAGATTTAACAGGTCTTTATATTAATGTTTTTCCCCCCCTAGAGCAGCTTTACATGGAGTTTAAACATCTAGGAGGTACATCAAAGTAACTGGTGATGCAAATACCCATTTTTGTGTTTTCAACCATGTTTTCAGTAAGAACATCCCACAAATACACTTACACTTAGTATTAATATTTTTAAATAAACATCTTTATTTATGTGCTTTTTTTCAGAAAGTAGGTACTTGACATCCTCACTGCTGACGTTGATAAATTTGATGCCCATTTTGTTTACTCAGCTCTCTTACCCAGCCACAAAAAAAAGCATAAAGCATTAGAACAGTGAAACTGAATGCTACCACACATTTCTTCAACAGGTCAACCAGCTTGCAAGCTGGCCTCACATTATGCAGCTATACAGTGATCTTTCTTTAGCACTTACGAACATCCCCACACCACCCTGAAAAAGGTGAATTTTTTTCCTGAAGATAGTCCTGTTGCTTTGGATGTGAATTTGAATTTGGAGCTAGTGATTTATACCAAATAGCTTGACAGGTTTATGTTCTACAATTACAGAAATACTATAATACTTCCAATAGGAACTACTCCTTTTTTACTGCAACAGCAATAATTAGTAACAATTTTCCATTACATCAGAACTTGAATTAACCAAACTGAGAAATTGCAGCAAGGCATTCTGTTTAACTATTTAAAACATTTGCAGCTTAAATTGCAGCTCTGTTAGCAAAACATCCAGTTTCATGACCTATTTAAAGGGTCCCCACAAGTAGTAAATAAAGGTCAACAAGTACATATGCTTCTTATGGGATAAAAGGTTTTAAAAAAATAAACAGAACTGCTACTAACACATTATGTAACATTAATACTAACATTATGCACACAACACTGATATTTTAAGCTATTTCAACTATACCAGTAGAGGCAGGACAACTGTAAGGAATGCTCTATTTTAATTGTTTAGTGCTTTTGTTCTAGAATGTACCAGTGTATTTTTCAGAAATAGATCAAGATACCAAAAAAGACATCTTTATTGAGTGATACATTGTGTCAACTTCCATGAGGCTATATTCTTGGTATTTGTAGAAGTTTTTTTAAGCAAGTTCATTCCTGATTAACTTGACCCTTTAAGGGTCTTTTCACACGTGAGTAGGGGCTGATAGTATCATCCATCACAAAATCATAAAGTACTTTTATCCAGGATTTATACTGTGGCAGGTTGTCATAGTATTCAGAGGCCATTTTCTTTAGCTGCAATAAAAGAAAAAGAATTATTCACTCTTAGTGGACACATTTCAGTTCTGTATTCAGGCTTCCTTCCACTAGTACACAGCCCTTTACCTGCTCTTTTTATGACCTCAGCAGTGGAAAAGGGAGAGGGGTTGCAGTTCACCCCCTAGCTTACTCCTTTTCCCCAAATGGCTCCTCCACTGGTGGGAGCCAAGACTTGTCAACCCTCATTGGGTTCTCTCTGACTTTTAAACACCAGCATAAGAATAGATGGTCCACCCACAGCTTCCTAGTTCTCACAGGAAGGTATCCCTTCTAAGAGCTGGTCAGTAGCTTCAGCATAATACTTACCTACCTTGATCCCTTCCTTCCGTTTTAACCCCGTAATTGCCTTTCTGCTCCCTATTATTCTGATGGGCCACATTCATGTTGCTGGCACTTGGCCAAGTAGCCAAAGGGATTCCTACCATTGCCAGAATATTGCTATCTACCGGGGCCCTTATTGGCTCAGCTTTGCCCCTCGAGAGAGATGGGGAACCCCCAATGCCCAACAATCCAATCATTTCAGTTTAAGAACAAATGATGATGCTAACAGTGACACCAATTTACTTATTTAATTTCAATTGCCCTACCCCTGAATACACACAGCTCAGGGTGGTGAACAACATAATGATAAAAATATTCATAAACAATAAACATTTCTAATGATCCATAGTTAAACGTTCTCAGAATGGTGATAGTACTTCGCTGTCCTCAATATTTCACACCTCACCACATAACCCTCTATTTCATGGCGGTGTGGACAAAAGAAGACGGCACCCACACTAGGATTAAAAGCAGTGTATGGAAAGGTTGGAAGCCAAAATGAATCTCATCCTTAAGAGAATACTCAAAAAGATAGGAGTAAATCACCTGGCAGAAAACGCCTTAGTCCATTAATGCTGCAATTCTATACAAGTATTTTCACTATACAGTCCATTGAACTCACAGGACTTTTTTCCACATAAACAAGCATAAAGTCTGTAGATCACTTAAGTTTGAGATTGTAAAGTAGGATTGAATTTAGAATCTAGAAACAGCAAAATAGCAACAAGCTACTTGACAGGAACTGATACTTTTCTCAGTGAAAGGACAAGTAGCTAGCCATAAGTATTTATTTACTAGCCTTTTAATACTTACCACTGGAAGGTGCTTTCCAGGAACATTTGGAAAGTCATGATGTTCATTATGGTACCCAACATTGAATGTAAGCATATTAAGTGGTCCATAGTAGGAATATGTTTCATATCCCTTTAAGAACATGTAATGTTCAGCTATGAAGTGTCCTGAAATAGGATGCACACCCATGCCAAGCACTGATCCAACAAGCATGTACGAGAGCGATTTTACTCCGAAAACAAGATATATTGTAACATCAAAAAGGAGCTGAACAAACAGGTTGATAATTTCAAGTCGGGAGACTGGTTTGGGATTTATAGAGAGAGGTCGAATGGCATAAAATAATGGCTGAAGAATAATCCAAATGAACTTTCTAAAACGGGTACAGAAAAACCACCCTTCAAAGTTAGTAGGTATGTCCACATCAATTCCATCACCACCAAGATAACGATGATGATCCATGTGGTATCGCTTGAAGGACACTGAATATGGGAAGCCAAGAGGGAGATTTGCAAACATTCCAAACCACCGATTCCACAGAGGTTTACAATTGCCAAAGGCACTATTGTGAGAAATTTCATGAATAGCTAGAGTCATAGAGTGACTGATACAACTGTGAAATGTATACGACCAAAAAAGAACCCATTTCCAATCCAAGTCTTTAACTAGATAAAAGGTAACTAGCTGTACAAAAATCATCAGCACTACTATCCAGACCAAGTTGTAGTTTGGTTTCATCAAGGCTTTTATCTCTGGATGTTTACCTGTTGAAAGAAAAGACAACAGTGAGACAATTCAAACTATTATCAACTGATATAAGCTCTCTTTAGCTAGCCAAGAACTTGTTCCCATATTTGAATTTTACTGCCTATGGAAGATCACAAACATGCTAGAAATTTTTGTAAGAGACATTAGTACTACTCTGTAGACTATTGCAAGCACAAGAATGGTGACAACACTACCGTGTATATAGCCATTCACTGCAGGAAGGGAAATGTTCACTCCTCTCCACATTCTTGTGAATCTATGCTAATCTACAGAGGTACACTGAAGACTTCAAGCACACGGATGCCATTTAACAGAAACAATTATGTATAAGAGGTACACAGAGCAAAGGCCACCCTTAGATGCACCTGTACTGGCATAAAATGCCATGGGGCACTACAGAGGAAAGGAGCGAGCAAAATTGCAACCCTGTTTCACCAACAGAGCCAGCTTCAGAAATGGAGCAGCCTGCAAAAGGTGGGTGTTTTCACTGGATCCCCCCTCCTCACTGCTGTCCTCTACACCCTCTAACATTTTGCTACACAAGTTCTGTCAGCTATTTGGAAGCTTCACTGGAGGAAATATCTGTGTCCACTTTCTGCTTGAAATTCATAGAACACAACGAACTGGTAACTGTGGGCAATGTCATATTCATGTCTATGGTGAATCACAATTGCAGCCACAGAACTTTGTCTACTATGATTTCACTGCTGCTCCAATGCTTCACTCCATACTCAAATGCAAGTATCATCTGAGTAGAATATCATATCATAACTGCCTGAGAAGTCAAGTTAGAGAAGTGGAGTGCTGAAGCACTGGTTCAACAGCACCTCCTTTCCTAAAGTGGTCCCACAGGAAGACAAAAGCATGATCTACTCTCCCCAGCACTGTGGAAGGACAGCAGCTTGCACAAGGGATATAAGAGTCGACCGTGAGTTCACAGAAGTGGATCCAGACTAAATTTTCATCAACTGAAAAGAACTTTCCTGCCTCCCACTGCAGCCCACTAATCACAAAATGCTACTTGTGGAGGATAGGAGGGCTTTAAGGAATAGTATGAGGAGTGACTACAGCAGGAAGAAGGAATATGTGGAAACTGGCAATTTAGCCTAGATCCAACCCAGTGGTTTTCAAACTGCTTTGCATAACAGAAATTTCTTAAGCACTCACAATGAGAAATTCAGTAATAGTGGATAAAGCTAACAGTGGAGAGACAGCTTGTCATCCTTATTTACTATGCAAAACTACAAAGAGGGTTGGGATAATCTCGTTCACACTCCGCTTGCATATAGCCACAGTTTCTGTAGGCTTAGCCAGTCTCCACATGAACACAAAGCTGCCTTATACCAAGTCAGACTACTGGTCTGCAAAGTCAATATACTCGGCCAGTAGCTGTCCAGGTGGCATACAGGCATCTTTAACATGATGCCTTTACCTGGAGATACCAGAGAGTGAACTTAAAACCTTCTACTTGCAGATACTTGACTACTGAGCTACAGCTATAAAGAGAGCACTCCAAATCTGTACGGATTGGGGTTGCACAGTAGAAAAATCAATGGACATTCCCTGTTAAACTAGCATAAGTTCCACCTTGGCAAGGTGACTTCCCGTATTAGGCCTGCAAATCGGACTATCTCTGCCCTTGCACTTTTTCGTGCCCAAAGCCTCCTGTCAGCAACTGAGAAGGAAGCTACGATCCAGCCTGTTCTATTCGGTTTCCCTCAGCTGGGCAGAAATTAGAGATGGAGGAAAGGAGAACGGCGTTTAACGGGTCATCAGCCAAGCTCTTCTCATGACGTCTCCACAGATTTTGGCTCGCCTTCCTTGGCCTCGACGCTCAGGCAGGGCCTTGTTTCCCCTCCCTTCCGAAGATAGCCGAGATGTCGGGGCGCCCTCCCTGCAACGTAAAGTCGAGCAGAATCCCAAGCGCATCCTCAGGGCAGAAAGCGAAGCAGACACTCATCGACCGGAAGGTGCGGAACGGACCCGCGAGGCGCCGGGAAACAAGAGGAGGAAAGGGGGGGTGGGGGGTAAGCGGGCCAACTCACTCAGGATCTCCTTGCGCCGCTCGGCGTGAGGCTGGTCGGTATAGACCCACTCGAAGTCCTCGCGAGCCACGACGTTCCCCATGGCTGCCTGTCTGGAGCTCGCCTGGGCCTGCTGGGTGTTTCCTCGCCTTCCAATCCCCCCACCACTGGCACGGTAAGCGAACCTTCTACTGTGAGGCCTCCACAGGGGGGGCTCATATAGCGGGGAGGAGCGCCGCGCCCCACCCGCCAAGGGCCATTGGCCCTCGCGGCGGTGATGTCACGGAAAGAGCCTCTCCGTGGCCCAGGCCGCGAGAAGAGCCTGGGGGCGGGGGAAGAGCCTCTCCGTGGGCCCAGGCCGCGAGAAAAGCCCTAAACTGCAGGGGGCGCGGGATGCTTCCCGTTTTGGCTAAGGCGGAGGGCCGAATGTCGTTCTTCCTCTCCGCCAGTTTACATGGGCGGCGTCTTCTTCTGGGTTTCACCTCGCCAGCTAACCGCTATCAATAGCATCTCCGATAAAATGAGAGATGAAGTCCGGGAAACGTGCGGTGATGTGGCGATGGAGGTGTAAGTTCAGTCTGAACGAGTACTCTCGGCGGGTTATCCGAAGGTGAAAGGGGAAGGCTCCCCACCCCCGACCTTCTTTCCTGACCGGGCTAGCTGCGCCTTTCTCTCACCTCCCAACTCCGCTCCGAAGTCCCCTTCAAGCTTCCTCCCCTGCCAAGAGCGGCGGTCGTTTTGCTGACGCGCCGCCGCCGCGTCCTCCTCCTCAAAAGCGCCTCACGTGTCCCGCTTCCAGACTCTGGTGCCGCTGAGGATCTGGACTGGAGGGGTATTCTCCTACCACAGCCACCGAAACTGAGCGTAGACGATGCTCTACCTATATATGAGGATCTTTTAGCGGAATGGGCGAGCAGGCAAGGGGGAGAATGTTGCTACCGAGTCAGCAACTAACACGCTCATTTATTTTATTTTTGCTTCCTTCATATATATAGTCGCCCTTTCTCACTGAGACTCAAGGTGGATTGTATAATTTCAAAGGTACAGAGTGGTATAATACAACAAACGATGTAAATAAAAGGCATTACTAAATTAGAGAAGCATATTAAAACCATATACTACATAGAGTAAAACAGTATACAATAAATAATAAACAATAAAACCAAACTAAATTACCGTATTAGAAAAGCAGTGCAACAGTACAATCTATGTGATGAACAAAGCAATGAAACTGACCTAAAATTTTACAGAAATGATCCTGTTCCTTTTATTAAAAGACCCTCCTGAACAATTAGCTTCTGATTTGAAATTCTAGTTGAACACTATGCTACTCTAATCCAACACTGGAACAGAGAACTACCATGCTGCTCTCCAACTAGGTTCTTTCTGATCTTCTGGAAACATCTACTCTCTTACATCAATGCCAAGAATCTCTGAGCTTCAAGTTTACAAAATAATACTAAAGAGCATTACATTCTTTAACCATGTTATGATCCACTGAATTCAGTGGATTTAAAAGGGTGTGACCCTGTGTAGGACAGTACTATAGTGGTTCCAGCTGGACACAGGAGGTTCTTTGGAAATTACAGCGCTTTCTCATCACCGTGTGTTGATGGCATCATGTGCTCACCCACCTCCCTCAACAACCAGGAATCAAAGCTAGAAGTTTGTGCAAGTACAAAAGCAGATTTGAGGATGTTTGTGTTATTGAAAAACTAATTTTTGGAATTTTTCCACGCTTCTAAAAATGTGCTGTGGAAATACTTCCTAGCTAAGTTGATCATTGCAATGCAGATAATAGAGTCCTAGAGTCCAGAAAGCCCTTTCCATTCCCTCGTAAGGCCCCAGGTAGGCCGTATCAAATCTGCATAGCTGATGGTTCAGTTTTAGGCATGTAATTTGTCTCGTTTAGTAGGCTTCCCAAAATTTCTCACACTGCTATTTTTACAGTCTTATTTTAGCAATCCATAATTATGCAGCCTCTAAATGGTATTCACCATATACTCAAAGCAAATTTTTCCATCTGTATGAAATTTGGAACAACCTGGTGAGAGATACAACTGATCAGATTTTAAAAAAATATAACCAATTTTTTTTATTTAATTAAATATTTATATCCTACTTTTCTCTCCCTCTCAGATCAGTATTGCAGAACTGAAGTAGTTTGATGCACATTCTTTAGATGTTTACAAATGCTTTTTGGCTTACCAGAAACATATCTATAATTTTCCTTTCGTTGATTTAGATTAAATAAAAAAATAATGCAAAGTTGATTCACCCTATTTTTTTAAAAAAACATTTGTGTATGACAGCAAGATGCAAACAAGATAGAAGAAATGCTTAATACACCATCTAGCCTATATTTGGACTGTTTTGAACCAATTACAATGACGGACCTTAATAGGATCCTGGTATCTATGAAAGCCACTATTTGTGCACTTGATCCTTGCTCGGCTGTTAAAATCAAGTAAAGATCAGATAAGTGAACCACTGAGATCTATTGTAAATCAATCGCTAACTCAGGGCACCTTCCCCTGACCACTCAAACAGGCAGTTATCTGTCCGCTAATTAAAAAATCATTGCTAGACAAAACTGATGTAGCCAATTATCATCCAGTCTCTAATCTGCCCTTTCTGGGCAAAGTGATTGAGAGAGCAGTAGCTGACCAACTCCAGATCTTGGAAAACTCTAGTGCTCTAGTCTAGACCCTTTACAGTCTGGATTCAGATCAGGGCATGAGGCCTGATTGCTACTGATTGTACTAATCTCACACTATGTAATCCGCCTTGAGTCTCAGTGAGAAAGGTGGACTATAAATGACATAAATAAATAAATAAAATGTTAAAGGGAGAAAGAAAATATTTATGTTAGTACTTCACTAACAGTGCAAGCCTAAGCAGAGTTAAACCAATTTAAGCCCATTCATTTCAATGGGCTTAGACCGGTGTAACTCTGCTTAGGATTGCTCTGTAAGTAGATGCTGATTGATTTTTTTAAAAGGTGAAATGTTACTTTGTTCTCATAACTCTTATTTCTTGAGGATTTTTTAAAACTACTGAATGAGGACACATCCCTGCCATCATCCATCAATGGCAATTTTCACTTGGCTGGCTATAGAAAGGTCCAGTCCAGTCCTAAGCAGAGTTACATTCTTCTAAGCCCAGTGATGAGAAATCTGTACCTAATTAACCATGTTCTCTGTCATAAGCTGTTAAAAACAACCTTTCTAATGGGGGAAAACCCTATTTGGTCTTTAGTGCTCTTTACCTATTTTCTTTCCACAGCCTCATCTGACTGAATACACTGCACTTTCAGTAAATCTTTCAGTAAATACACTGAAAGATTCAGTGTATTTCAGTAAATACGCTGCACTTTCAGTAAATCTTAATTTAAATTAGGTTCTGAGCATAGGCATAAACTTGGGGGGGGGCTGAGGGGCTTAAGCCCCCTCCCCCCAGGATTTGGCCGGGCAACCAGGGACATATGTGGGACTCGATTCTCCAATGACAGCTGAAGCACTGGACTGCCTACCCTTCCTGTTGTATCATATTAGAATTTCGATGATTCTTTGGGGCTTTGTTCCTGTTTGCTAGTATGTATTTTTGTGTTTATTAAGAATTTATAATAAAAAAGGAGTTGCAGCTTATATAAACAATTTACAAATAAATGTTATAGAAAAATTAAGAGACTTTGAAGAAAGATACATGATTTTGAAAATCAGGCTCCCGGAAGGCAAGATTTACATACTAACAACAATATATGCCTCAAACAATGAAAGAGAAAAAATTATGAAAATGTTTTCCAATCCATTTTAGATTTTCAAGAGAGAGAATGATCTTCAGAGACATGAATGAAGTCATGGATCTAAAAAAGATAGGTGGAAAAAACCCCAAAGAAGGCAAACTTCCCCCAAATGTGTTTAATTATATGGAAATGTTACAACAGGAAGATGCTTGTTGTAGGATCAAAAATCCAAATACTAGAGGCTATACTTGCTTTTCTGAGAGACACCAACCATATTCAAGGATTGATACGTGCTGGATTGTTGTAATCTAAATGTCAAAAGCCAGTGTGCAGAGGCTCTAGATCAAAACGATCTGTATGACAGTTAGACACATCAGGTGACTGAGAGTCAGGTGGTCAAGTTCCAAAGTCAGGAGACCATGAGGGAATGACTCAGCTAAACTCACTCATGCATCTGATTGGTTGTCTATATGTATAAATTGCTACTGTGTACATTATGGTTCGGCTTCTTTCGAGTCCAGGTGTAGGCGAAGCACTTTGTCTCTCTGGACTATAACTTGTATATATATTGCTCTTTATCCACCTGTAAATAAATTGTATTATACACCTTTACCAAACAAGCAAGGTGTAGACTCTTTCTGGTTTCTCCTAAAGCTGGTGCAGTCACGCTGAACATGCTGTTCAACAGGGTTATGGGCCCAGATAGACTGCGTTAAGCTGAGGAGGCTCTACTGAAGTGTGTCAAGACGCAGAAGAGTCGGTGGTGGATGTTGGCACCTGACGGCCGAAGTCCCTCGGAGGAGGATTTATTGGCTGTGTAAAAGTGCCAGTGACCAGGAGGAGGAGGAGGCCCTCAGGCCAGTGCAGCAGGTATGGCACAGAGCACGGTCGTGTTGGTGGAGAAGCTGACCTCCGCAAATTACTCCACTTGGTCGTTACGTATGGAGCATTTTCTAAAAAGAGAGGGGCTGTGGAAAAGTGTCAGCAATCCCCCTGCGGACCCCACTGATGCTGAAAAGATTGCAGATGAGCGTGCTTTAGCTCATATCGTGCTGGCTGTGGGGGATGACCAATTGCTTCACATCAGAGACTCAGCTACCAGTTCAAAGGCCTGGGAAGATTTAAAGCTGGTCCATGCCAGAACATCTGCAGGGTCATTAATCATGCTGACACGTCGCCTCTACAGACTTGCTCTCAAACCGGGGGAGAGCATGCAGACGCACATAAACAGTTTAACTGAATGTTTCCAGCAACTGGCCTCTCGTGGGAAGCCCACGGAAGACTCTGATAAGGCATACATTCTGTTATCAAGTGTGCCTGATGTATATTTTCCTCTTATTGCAAGCCTGGAGAGCCTTGAGCCGGATAAACTCACTTATTCATATGTTGGGTCTCGTCTTCTTGAGGAAGAAGTTCGTGTTTCAACATATGGGAGCTGGCATTCAAGGACGGAGCAGCGATTGGACGGAGGGGCCCATCGAGGGGTTTCTGTCACTGACAGCGGAGGAGTTGCCAGCAAACAGCGAGAGATCACCCAGCTGACAGCAGCAGCCATGAGAAGATGTTACAGTTGCGGCTCCACTTCTCACCTTCGTCGCTTTTGCCCGGAAAGGAGAAGAAAACAACAGAAGCAGAAGCAAGGACGTGTGCAGGAGCCTCGAATTCCGGATGAACATGCGAGGCTGGTCACTGCATCTACTGCAGATACGCGTTCCCAATGGACTGTAGACAGCGGCGCCTCCTAATGTTTTTCCCGGTCGGAGGAGGTGCTGTGTAATTTATAATAAAGCAATCTGCAGTCCGTTTTGTTGGCAGATGGGAGAGAATCTTCAGTGAGTGCTATGGGAACTTTGCAGTTTACAGCTCTGGAGGAGGACTTTGCACTTGTGTATTGTGTTCCCTCTTTGGACCATAATCTGTTTTCTGTAAGTAAGTTGGCCCAAAAGGGATTTGAGGTCCGGTTTATAGGGGACAAATGTTTAATAAGCAAAGCTGGCAAGGTTCTAGCAAATGGGGAGCTGAAAAACAATGTATATATTGTGGAAAATCGGCAGGCAAAGGCTGACACGGTTACTAACAAATGTAGCCATGACAATTGTGTGCATTTAATGCACCGGCGCTTAGGGCATGCTAGCTTTGGGGTTATACGCAAAACTCTAACACTCCTGAAGGGAGAAAAGGTGTCAAGCTGCTCAGAGTTCCTAGACTGCACTGTTTGTAAAGCAGTCAAAACAAAGGCGTTCCCTGTAGCTAAGAAAAGTGGTCGGGTGTCTACAAAACCACTCGAGTTGATCCACATGGATCTGATTGGTCCGTTCCCCAAAAGCCATTCTCAAAATTGTTATGGCCTGGTCCTAACGGACGATTTTAGCCAGTACTCATGGCTTTATGTTATGAAACACAAGTCTCAAACTTTTGTTTAAGGTTTGGGCAGAGAAGGTACAAAAACAGTTGGGGCTGGAGATTAAGGCCATCCAGTCTGACCAGGGCGGGGAGTTCATGTCTGTAAATTTCTCTCACTGGTGTGATCAAAATGGTGTCTTGCACAGGGTAGCAAATACAAGTGTGCTGCAAGAAAATGGTCTGGCAGAAAGGCGTGGTGCCATTATACAAGAAAAAATGGCTGCTATGTTAACTGATGCTGGTTTGCCAAAAACTTACTGGGCTGAGGCAATTATATGTGCCTGTTATGTGGTAAATCGTCTGTGGTCCCGTGCTGTGAATGAAATACCTTTTAGGTTACTTTTCAACAGGGATCCTAATCTAAGGTTACTAAGGGTGTTTGGCATGAATTCTTGGGTGCACATCCCTTTAAAGCAGCGCAGAAAAGGGGGCCCAAAGGCCTCTAAGCTGATATTCGTTGGATACCAGAGTGGCATGAAGGCCTACAGGTTTACCAGTGAAAACAAAAAGATATCATATAGCCGATCGGCCGGTGTATGCGAACATTCTAACTGGAGAAGGCTTCACAGGTATGAGAGTGAAAGCCAGATTGCATTGCCAGTTACCGATGAAGTGCCTGAAACAAGTCCAGAGGGTGACGTGAGTGTGAAGCAGGAGATTAGTTCTCCAGCCAGGCAGGTAACACAGGACACACAGAGGTCTAGTCCTCCAATACGTGTGTCCAGTCGTCCAAGTAAGGGTGTCCCACCTCAAAGGTATGGTTTTGAAGCTGCAGCAAACTTTGTACTGGTTAAAGAGCCAGCTAGCTATTCAGAACTTCTCACTTATGAGGGGGAAGATAAAAAGACTTGGCTCGAGGCCATGAAAGCCGAGTATCAGTCTCTAACTGACCATGAAGTTTTTACAGTTGTACATTAGCCAAAAGACACCAATATCATTGGCTGTAGGTGGCTGTATAAGGTTAAGCAACTTCCCTCAGGAGATATGCAGAGGAAAGCGCGTTTGGTAGCCCGTGGTTTTTCTCAGGTACAATTCCAGGATTATGACCAGGTATTTTCTCCTACCGTTAGGCCTGAAACAGTAAAGTTAGCCTTATGCAAGGCAGGGGTGCAACACAAAAACATAGATCATTTTGACGTCTGTATGGCTTACCTCCATGCTCCTTTACAGGAATGTTTATACATGAAGCAAATACCAGGATTTGAGGTGTTAAATAAACATATGGTGCTCAAATTAAACAGGGCTTTGTATGGTTACGTCAGTCAGCACGAGCTTGGTTTCAATACCTGTCACAATCACTAAAAACAGCAGGCTTTGAACAAGGCAAAGGTGATGCCTGCATATTTACAAAAATGGTAGGAGGTTCAGAAGTCCAACTCCTTATTTTTGTAGATGATATATTGTGTATATACGAGACAGACGAACAATTATGCTGGTTTAAACAAATAGCAAAGGATATTTGCAAAGTGAAACATTTAGGTCCTATCTCCAACTATTTGGGAGTGCGAGTGTCAAAAACCCAGGACGGCTTTTACCAACTGAATCAGAGGGATAAAATTGTAAAGTTGCTCACAGAGTATAAATTAACTGAAGCACATGGTGTGTCTACTCCAATGACAACAGGGTATATTAAAGAGCCAGATGACATTCCCCTGGAAGATGTACAGAGATATCAGTCATTGGTGGGCAGTCTTTTGTATCTCTCATGTTGGGGCCGTCCAGATATAACACAAGCAGTAAACATGTTATGTCAAAGGTGTGCTAAGCCTTTCCGTAGGGATTGGATAGCAGCAAGACGTGTATTAAGATATCTTAAGGCTACTCTCAATTTCTCTTTGGTTCTGAAAGTTACTGAACCTATGCAAGTCACTATGTTTTGTGATGCTAGTTGGGCAGACCGCCCTGACAGAAAATCAACCACAGGACTAGTTATTTTTGTTGGAGGTGCTCTCATTGCACATAAAACATCAAAGCAATCTTTGTTAGCTCATTCATCTTGTGAAGCTGAGTTCGCAGCCATAAGCCAAGGTATTTTAGAGCTGGAAGTAATACAACAGCTCATGTCTGACATGAAAATGCATTGTGCTGTACCTATTGATGTTTATGGGGATAATACAGCAGCACAGCATTTAGCCCAAGATGGTGGGGCTAAAACACGAAGTAAACACATCCTAATCAGGTATTTAAATGTAAAATGTGCTGTAGAACAAGGTTTCATAAAATTGTTAAGATGTACATCTGGTGACAATATAGCAGACATGTTTACCAAAAGTCTGTATACTGTACAATTCGAACGATTACGTGATGCTTTAAACTGCTCTCATACTGGCTTGGAGGAGTGTTGTAATCTAAATGTCAAAAGCCAGTGTGCAAAGGCTCTAGATCAAAACGATCTGTATGACAGTTGGACACATCAGGTGACTGAGAGTCAGGTGGTCAAGTTCCAAAGTCAGGAGACCATGAGGGAATGACTCAGCTAAACTCACTCATGCATCTGATTGGTTGTCTATATGTATAAATTGCTACTGTGTACATTATGGTTCGGCTTCTTTCGAGTCCAGGTGTAGGCGAAGCACTTTGTCTCTCTGGACTATAACTTGTATATATATTGCTCTTTATCCACCTGTAAATAAATTGTATTATACACCTTTACCAAACAAGCAAGGTGTGGACTCTTTCTGGATTCTCCTAAAGCTGGTGCAGTCACGCTGAACACGCTGTTCAACATGGATATCAAAAACTTTAGTTATTAATCTAGAGAGTGCAAAGATACAACTAAAGACCTTTGCAGATCACGTCAGTTAGTAATTACTTGGCAACAAAACAGAGGCAGAAGGGGAAGATGGAGATTAATTTATAATGTTTTATTATAAGAAGATATAGTAAAAATAGTTGCTATCATATAATTTTTACCTTTATAATATCATTGTTTATTATATGTTTACTCTTTTTCTTATGATGTAATTATAATTGTGATATCATTTTAATTTTATTTTTTCTGTTCCGTTTATATTTGTAAAAATATTTTTTATAAAAAGAAAGAATTTATACACTGTCTTAAAATATCTATGTCTATGGCCCACACAAAATAGCTTAGCCCTTAAAACCCTGGCTGGCTCCACCTGCTTTCAATGTAGCAACAGTCAGACAGCAATGCCTCTGTTGGGCCCAACATACTTGCTTGGCTCCAATTTACATTTGGGGAATGTTAGAAAAGGAGGACTTGATGCTGTCCCTTCCCTCAGGTTTCAGAGGGGTACAAACTAGAGAGTGAGAAAGATAAACAGGTCAGGGCATCTATTTACTGTTTACTCCTTTATTGCTCTGATCTATCCTTTGATTTGTAGACTGCTCTGGATTTCCTCCCTGTTACATCCTTCTCTTTCTCCCTCTATCATACAACTATATTTTCTCTCCTTGCACCATGGATGCAGGACTTGTCGTGCCATCCATATCCATCTTTAGACCAGATAGGTAGATAGGAATCTATCCATTTCCCTATCAAAGTATGGAGTTCCTATAAGAACTCTTACTTCTTTTCTAAACCTAAGGCAAGTGTAAGTTTATTTCTCTCTCACACACACACCAGCCAGCACTCTACAACCACCCATCACATTTTCTCTGCAATCAATGCTACCCTGTTAAGGGCCAGTTTCTATTCCTTTTATTAGGGGAAAAGTGAATCTCTGTTTTATTTTACTTTGCAGTTACATTATCATTACATTGCATTTTGGGAATGGATGGAACACTGAGAAAGGGTAGGGACTATGTTTCCTTGTTGAAATAGCTTTGTTTGTTTGCTTGCTGCTGCTGCTGCTGTTGTTTTTTGCTGGATATGGGATGGCTCTATATATCCTTGATTGAGAACAGTTAGTTTTTTCACGGTAGTGTGGGCAAGGGGGCTGCTTCAGCCACTCCTAAGCTCCTCTTTCAATTTCCATTCTATTTTTAAATGGTGAGGTCATTATCTATTGAAGAAAAGGACAATTCCTAAAATGGCAGCCTGGGTGCTGTATCTTTAAAGCAATGAGAAACCCCATCTGCATTAACAAGATTTGGGGGGAGGGTAATGCAGATCAGTGTCCTTTTTATATATATTGATTATAAAAAGGAAACAATAGATCAGAGTCCTTTTTAAAATTCCCTTTTGCCGTGTGTGTAGCCCAGAGAGAACATTGGCAATGAATGTGCACTCTGTATATGTTCATGTGCTTCATTTTGTTGTTACCTAAAATGGTGTGGTACAGTTTCAAAGGAGCAACCAACTAGCTAATGCTTAGAGAAGAAATTGAAAAACACAGTTGAGTAGCACTTTCAAAACTACAACAAATGTAGTTTTGCTATAGGATTTGCTATAGGGTTTGAGGATTGCTATAGGATTTGAGGATTCTTTTGGGAAATATTTTGTGTCTTCTTCAAACCTGTGATTTTCCATGTTTGCTGAAGTGGATGCTGAACCAGTTCCTTTTTAAAGTTAATTAATGGCCCAAGCAAGCTTGTTAAGCATTCTTTTTAAAATGTCTACACTCTAAAGAGTTGGTCAAGTAGCCAGTAGGTGTGTATTGACAATTGTTCACCACCTAGATAGCTACAGCTAACATGAACTGGTTTCAAATATATAATAGTACTATTGCACTGCATGGTGGTTTTTTGGATAAAAAGCTATAAAACACTTTGGCAAATATTTATTTATTTATTTATAGTCTGCCTTTCTCACTGAGACTCATGGTGGATTACATAGTGTGAGATCAGTACAATCAGTAGCAAGGACAAGGGTAGGCATTTCCATACAGTGTCAAGGATATTTCCATAAACAGTGTCATAGGGTAGATGAATACAAGTTTACAGAGCCATAGCATTAGCAAGGATCCAATACAAGGTTGAAGAACTGCTGAAACAGAACATAATCCATTCTAGGATTGACATTAGACAACATGAAGCACAAACAGTATATACAAGTACATATTCAAAGCAACAGATAATACATAAAGCAACATAATGGTGGAGCCCATGGTTCCCAAATCATTGGCGAAACATCTGAGACCCCCTCCCTACAATACTGCCCTCTTATCTGAGAAAAAAAAGCCTTTTTGAATAATTCAGTTTTACATTGTTTGTGGAAAGCCAAGAGCATGGGAGCTCTCAGGCAGGCTGTTCTATAGGGTAGGGGCAACCACAGAGAAGGCCCATGTACAGGCGACGGTTGATTTTGCCCATGTGCAGGCTAGCACCTGCAAGAGATCCTGTTTGGATGAGTGAAGCTGCCGTGGAGGGACATAGAGAGGGAGGCGGTCCCTCCACAGCATGAAGGCCAAGGCCATGAAGAGCTTTGTATGTAATAACCAGTACCTTGAATTGAGCATGGTAGCTGATAGATAGCCAATGGAGTGACTGCAGGATGGGAGTGATGTTCATACTCCTGCTTGTACCTGCTAACAGTCGAGCTGCAGCATTTTGCACCAACTGGAGCCTCCTAGTTAACTTAGATGGAAGACCAATATATAGTGCATTACAATAGTCAAGTTTTGATGTTACCAAAGCATGGATCCAGGTGGCCAGGTTGGCTGTGTCAAGATAAGAAGCCATCTTCCAGGCTAGAGTGAGATTGGAGAAAGCTTTTTTTGCAGGTGCCTTAACTTGTTTTTCTAGTAGTAGCACTGGATGCAGTATAACCCCTAGACTCTTAACCAAGTCAGTGAGGGTCAAACAAACTCAATTGAAAGTGGGAAGTACAATGTCTTTCAGAATATGTGACTTCTCAACAAACATCACTTTGGTCTTGTCTGGGTTTAATTTCAATTTGTTGTTTTTCAGCCATTTCACCATGGTTGTCAGGCAGCGATCTAAGATTTTTACTGCATCCTGCGGGGACCAGGATAGTGAGATATAGAGTTGGGTGTCGTCTGCATATTGATGATACCCAACTCCATAGCTGTGAATGAGTTCTTCTAAAGGTTTTATGTAGAGGTTGAATAACATGGGAGATAGGATTGCACCCTGCGGAACCCCACAAGATGCTTCCCATTCTGGAAATAGCTGATCTCCAATGACAACCCTTTGAGTCCATTCCATGAGAAACTATTTAAACCAGTCCAGGGCACATCCTTTGATGCCCACTTCTGTTTCTAGACACCTCAACAGGATGGCATGGTCTACTGTGTCAAAGGCTGCAGACAGATCCAGGAGGAGCAATAAGGAGGATGATCTCCATCTATATTCAGACGGAGATCATCCACTAATGCCACTAGTGCTGTCTCTGTCCCATACCCTGGTCTGAAACCTGACTGGAAAGGGTCCAGAGCGCTAGAGTTATCCAAGAAGGACTGGAGTTGGTCAGCTACTGCCCTCTCAATCACTTTGCCCAGAAAGGGCAAATTAGAGACTGGGTGATAATTCGCCACATCAGTTTTGTCAAGGGATGTTTTTTTTATTTAGCAGACAAATAGCTGCCTGTATGAGTGGCCGGGGGAAGGTGCCCTGAGTTAGCAATTGATTTACAATAGATCTCAGTAGTTCACTTATCTGGGTTCACTTATCTGATCTTTACTTGATTTTAACAGCCAAGATGAGCAAGGATCAAGCGCAGAAGTAGTGGCTTTCATAGATGCTAGGATCCTGTTAAGGTCTGTCATTGTAATTTGTTCAATGCAGTCTAAATATAAGCTAGATGGGGTATTAAGCATTTCTTCTATCTTGTTTGAAGCAAACATATTCGTGCTATTTTATCAGCAAAAAACTTAGCAAAGGCCTCACAGCTAATTGTCTGTTCTTGGGACTATAAAGGTTTGAAATGCTATTACAAAAAGTTAGAAGCTACAGGGATTACACCCTGCCTGCACAATCCAGGCAAGCCTGTCCCAGCAGAGATTTGCACATATTTGCTAAGGACCTAAATATAACATGTGTACAGGCCAAAATATTCAGACTACATCCAAGATTCTTTTTTTATTTTATTTCAAAATAAAATAACAAGCACGTTTATTTCAAAATAAAATAATACAGTATATATATTATTTGAAAATGTGCTTCATCTCACTTTTAGGATATGAGTTTGAAGTGAGAAGATTGCTACTACTCTGAACTCTGTACATTGCTCAGAAATTGAGAGCACAGCAACTGTTTTGTATTCTGCCCAGGCTCAGAGACATCAACCCTGCATTTACCAAATGAAAACATCTGCAATGCCATAATTTAGTAAATTTCTGTAGTAACTCACCCTTATGAATAAGGCAGAAACAAGACTCCTGTAAATGAATGTCCAGGAAAACTTAATAAATTTTCCACAACAGGCTTTTCTGTGTTTTCTTTCTTAGTGTCAAATTTGTGACCACATGGTATGCATATTTGCGGATCCAAAAGTGACTATCCAAAAGTGAATTTCAAAAAGAAGACACAGCAGGAGATTGCTGAGATACCATAATAACCATTGGCCAACTCCCACCTTTTCCTAGGTTTGGTCCAGGCCTGGAGTGTTGTTAGGGGGTGCCTAGAGGTGCCTGGGCCCCCATATTTTTGGGGAGCCCCTCCCTAAATCCCCATGGCCCTGCCTCCATAGATAGCGGCAATGGAGGCCCCTCCCTGTGATGCCACTGGCTTTCCCCCTTGGTCACTTGGTCCCAGCCCCAGCCCCACCCCCGGGAAATTGGAAAGTCTACACCTTTGGTTCTGAGTACTGAACTTGTCTTTAATGCATCATATGTAATAGTAAATCAAGAGTACAACTTTCAGTACTAACTGGGATAAGGAATAGGGTTTTTTGTGAACAGATGACAAAGGAAGGTAGTCATCCTGCACTTTATCAAAAAGGGGGAATTCTGGCTTGAGAGTTTTTCATACATGGGCAAGAAAAGTTGCATCTGCTAAAGTTCCCTTTTCTTCACATATACTAACAGGAAGGACCAATACAATTCATTGTTTAAGGATCTGTACAATATGATGAGAGTTGCACCCAGAACCTTTGATGACATTGCAAGGGATCCTAGAGACCATGTCCCAAATTGTATATTGTTTTTCTTAGTGTCCCTACAAATAATGCTGCCCCAAGCCAATGCTTAGCTTGCTTGTGCAGTAAGATAAGGCAGGACTTCCAGGTCAAAATGCCTAAATAAATAAAGGTCACATATAATAAATACATATATGCCCCATTTGTCACCACTACATATAATAAAATAGACACCTGTATACTCTCTACATGTGACAGAGGACATGTTGGCAATCCATAATACATGGCTGGTGGACTGTTTGTGACTTGATGGGTCATAAGTTGTGAAGGCCTGATGTTAGAAAGCAATACCACCTTCTTCACAAGCCCTGCTCTCTGCACCCCCTCCATCAGAGGTAATATTGATGGCCAACAGGGACAGGGCTTTTTCAGTAGTGGTACCGCACCTTCCATTTGAAGCTTACATGTTTCTTATGCTACTCACTTTTATGCATGAGGCCAGAACATTTCTGTTTATCTAGCTTTTAATTAAGGAGTTGATCTTTTAGCAAGATTTTTACAGTCTGCTTGGCCTGGAAACTAAAACTCATTTCAAGCTGTTCAGCATTTTATTTTATTTTTGACCTAGATGGTTTTTTAAATGCTGGAATTTAATTAAGAACTTTAATTATTATTTTGTAAGCCACCTTAGTACGGTTTTTCTGGAGAAGGGGCATAGACATTTTAAAAAATACACATGTACATGTTAAATGGCTTTTAGTATGTTAGCTATAAACAAGCAGCATATAAATTGTTTATGTAGGAGGAAATCAATCATGCCAAAACTGTTAAGTGCATAACTGTTTATATACATTGTTTATTTCAGTTAAATTCAGATAAGCCTCTTTTTGTCTAGTAGAACTAGATACATTTTTAAAAGCAAAGTGCCCTTTAAAATAAGAGACGTGCTAAACCAGGGGTGGGGAACGTCCGGCCCGTGGGCCGCATATGGCCCACGAAGTCATTTGGACTGGCCCATGGAGAGCGGGCCCGTGGAGAGCAGGCGAATTCCCCCCCCATCCCACCCTTCCCCCCACTCCCACTTACCTACTTGGTTGGGGGGCGCTCCCACACTGCAAGAGCAGGCAGCAGCGGCGAAAGAAGGCCACTCTTGCTCCCGCCACCGCGTGCTGTTGCCAGTGCCGCCTGCTGCTGCCGCTGCCACCAAGAGCAACCTGCAGCACTGGCGAAAGCGGCCTGTGCCACCACGGCGAGAGCAAGCGGTGGCGGCAGCAACAGCAGGGGGCACTGGCACTGGCGACAGAGCTGCTGCCGCCGCCACAAGCAGGCCACCACAGTGGCAGCAAGGAGAAAGGGGACACAAACGCCCTTTCTCCTGTGTGCATGACGTTGCTCCCAGAAATGACGTCATCGCGCATGCTGCGTCATGATGTCATTTCTGGGAGTGACATCACACACATGGGAGAAAGGGCCCTCCCCACGCGGGACAACATAAAGTTGGCCCTCGGCAGGAAAAAGGTTCCCCACCCCTGTGCTAAACAATGGCCACATAATGTTTTCTATTTCTGCTTCATAATTCCTCCATCACTACTCACATGAATTTTCCAAGCACTTAACATTCCACTCCTTTCTCATATTCCATCATGACTTCAAGCCATTCTTAAGGTTCTTTTTAATATTTTCAAATCCTCAGTGGTTATGAAATGATACTCCATCTCCAGTACAACTCCTTTGCTCAATAATGTCTACATTAAAATAACAGTAGAACATAAGACCATAAGCCATATATAGTCACGGGGAAACATTTGTTGTGCATTTAAATATATAAAGTACTGAATATTTTTAAATTTAATTTAAATAATTTTGATTATTGAAGTTGTTAATAAGTTAAAAGTAAAATAGCACTTTGTTTCACAAGTCTTTGTTAACTTTTCTAAAATAGTTCCCTGAATTCATCATGGAAACAATGACCCATAGAAATATTCTTAATTCAACAATCCCTAAACGTATGATGATAGAAGATTAAATGAAAGTGTTTTTTTCCCCAGAAAGAGTCTCCAGATAAAGATTATGTACTGTGGTGGTCTTATGGAAAAGTCACAGTGAATACATAGGCCTGATAATGAATATACTGCTACTATGTCATAAACTTCTGCAAATACGAAGAAGAAAAAGAATGTAACCTAGGGCATGCTCAGTTACAAAGAGTGATGGATTGTCATGAGTTTCAGATAAGATAATCCACCCAAGAGAAACACAGTTCAGGCAATTACAGAAAAATGTACAGCCTTGGAAAAATATTCCCCAGAAGCTAAAAAGTCTTGCAAAAGAAGTTAGACTGATCTTTGTTGGTTTTTAAATTTTATTTTTCAACGTTTCTCTTATGCATTTAATATATTATTTTAATAATTTGATCAATATTATTCACTATATTTAAATATTTAATAATTCAGAAAATGTATAATTTCAGAAATGTTAAGATGCCTACACTGTAACAGAACTGAAGGGGAAATCAGCTTGTGGAACTAAGTACAAAGTCTTAAAATTAGCCCATTGAAATATGGCAATATCTTCTTGCTGTTCTGTTTTTGGCACCAGTGTTTTCTATCAAGTAATCCTTGTCTGAGGGCCAGTCACAGCAATAAAATGTTTCCCTCTGATTCTCTGTTATTTCTGTTCTATAAAAATGATTCATTGAAGTACACACAAAACTTGATTTATATATTTGAAATGCTGTATTTTATAATTTCCATCCAATAAGATGATCACTGAACACATTTAAGCCCCAAACTGTACTTGAAATATTATAAATTTACTATTTATGCCACTGAAGTCATTTTTAGAAATGAGCATCATGGGATGGAGGAGTAGAATGAGAATATATCATGCGCTACTCTGTTGGCATTATACATTATTGATTTGTATTTATTTATACAATTTCTGTCTCTTTTCTACCAGTAGTTTGTTTTTCAGAGTTACAGACAATAAGATGATAAAAATCACAAATTTTAAAACAGCGGTCAATCGAAATGAATTCAAGAGTGACATAATCTGGACTTCCGGTTTGGGATTCATGGAGGTCTAACACAGCTCCATTTGCGGAGCTGACCGGACTGCCGTTTTAACCGGCCGGTGGGGTGAAAATAGCCCGCGGCCGACTGCTCTCAGGCGGGGAGCAGGCAAAGAACGCTCAAGACCCTAGGGTGAGCCAGATCTCGGACGAGGGGGGGCTCTACACAACGGGTCCCCTCCCGATCCTTGAGGTCCCACCTTGCGACGGGTCGGCTACAATCTCTGCGGCAGTTTTGGGGCCAATTCGGCTGGCATAAGACCTACATACCCAAGCTTCGATTGGGGGAAGAAGCTGAGAGGAGAACTTAAAATCGAAACAGCGATTACAACCCGAGAAAAGTGAAGAGAAGGTAAAGATCATTATCTTCTGATACGGGACAGATTGATAAAAACAGAGAGGAAAAAAAGTAGATTTTTAAACTGCAACAGGCTAGCGAAAAGGAGGGGAAGACTCGGCAGGAATTGTATTTGAAAAGAGACTAAGTTTAAAGAAGTCATTAAAGAAATCGGACTATTGTTTTGAATACCTGTGGCTTTGGAGCTGTGAGAAAAAGACACCATCGCGAGATCTGCTGTGGGAAGACGGGAGACAGGAAGTGCGTAATAACAATAGAGCGGCTGGAGAGAAGCGGCCCTTGCTGGAGGGCAGGAGGTAGGGAATCGCCATTTTTGAAAGGGGAAGGGTCGCGGCTTCAGCGGAAAAGGAAGTAGGCCATCTTGGATTACAAAATTATAGAGAAACCATAGAGAAAAGACGCCCGACATTTTGGACTCTTTAAAATTTAATTTTTGCAAGAAGACTGGGACATTTAAAACAGAAAAATGTTAAATTTTACGCCACGGAGTTAAGGAAGAGAGCGGATTCGTGGGAGCGAGCTAAAGCAAGCCCCACGATGTCAAAAAAAGAGTGGCAATCGGCAATAGAAAACCTGGATAAAAACCTGGACAAAAAACTTTTAGATATGATTAAAGAACTTAAGGACACGAAATTGGAGCTGATTAAAGAGGTTAAAGAGGTTACACAGACAGTAAAATCGGAGCTGTCAGAAGTGAAAAAAGGTATGGAAACAATACGAAGTGAATTACAAGGAACGCAGCAGAGAGTTAAAACAGTAGAAGACGCGATGGAGAATTTAGCAGACATGCAACAAACAGAGATGAGATTGGTGAAGGGGAGAATGTCAGTTGCAGAAACTAAACATATGGAGAAGCAGCTACGTTTTCGTGGCTTGCCAGAAGTGGAAGGAAAGTCAGCGCAAGAACAGATGACTGAGGTGTTGGCTGAATACCTGGGGAAGGAGGAGGAGGAAGTTGTGGCTATCCTAGATGTGGCATACCGTGTGAATTCAAGAATTGCAACCCAGAGGAAACTACCAAGAGATGTGATTGTGCAGTTTACAACACGAAATATGAAAGAGAGGATTGTGACAAAACAGTTTCAAGATCCATTGGAGATTGATGGCAAGACGATCATTATAATGAAGGAACTGCCCAGATCAGTGTTATTAGATCGGAAAAAATACAAAGTGCTAATTCAGATTTTGAAGGACATGAAAATCAGGTACAGATGGGAGTTACCAGAAGGAGTGTCCTTTGAGTTTGGAGGGGTCAAAAAACGCATCAGATCTGAGCGAGAGATGGAGCGATTTATTAAGGACAATGAAAAAGACTTACCAACAAGATTATGAGTATGGAGTGTAAAGTATTATCTTGGAATGTAAATGGACTAAACTCACCGAATAAGAGGAAAAACATTTTTCACTGGCTACTAAAACAAAAATGTGACATTGTTTGTTTGCAAGAGACCCATATTAGAAAACAGGATGTAAAATATTTAAAATCTGGAAAACTGGGCAAAGAATTTGTAGCGGCCTCTAATAAGAAAAAAAGAGGAGTGGTGCTGTACATAAAAGAGGAGCTACAGCCAAAATTTGTTATGAGAGATGTGGAAGCTAGATTTGTAGCAGTGGAATGTATTTGGAATTTAAAGAGAGTGTTGGTAGTCGGACTTTATGCACCTAACGGTGCAAAAGAAAGCTTCTTTGAGGACTTGAGGAAGCATTTAGACGATTTTGTATATGACCAGATAATTCTTGCTGGAGACTTCAATGGAGTGACAGACTTGGAACTAGATAAAAAGACTACAACGGCACAAAAGAAAAGAGGACTATTACCAAAGCTTTTTTTTGAGTTGATTCAACAAGAGACTCTTGAAGATGTATGGAGGAGAGAATACCCTAAAAGCAGACAGTTTACTTTTTATTCTGCAAGGCATTCTACATTATCAAGAATTGATATGATCTGGGCCTCAAAAGACTTAGCGTTATGGACTAAGGAGGTAGAAATAATGCCGATGGTAGGCTCAGATCACAACCCAATTATGTGGAAATTAGGAAAAAGGAGAAAAAGGAAAGCATGGAGAATAAATGAGGACTTGTTACAGGAAAGAGAGAATATGGAAATATTGAGAAGAGAGACAAAGTTTTTTATACAATACAACGTGAATAAAGAAGTACCAACCAATAAAGTTTGGGATGCTTACAAGGCGGTTATAAGGGGCATACTAATGGACTTAAATGGTAGAGCAAGAAAGAAGAAAGAGGAGAAAAGACAAGAGATTGAGGAGAAAATAAAAGCCAAAGAAATACAGCTAAAAAAGAGACCAGGGAAAAAGAAAGTATACCAGGAAATTAAAATACTTCAAGAACAGCTAACAGCAATGAGTAATAAAGAATTGGAGTGGAATCTTAAAAGACTGAATCAAAAAGCGTTTGAGGGCGCTAATAAACCTGGGAAGTACCTGGCATGGCAATTGAAGAAGAAAAGGGAAAAGAAAATAATAAATAAAATTTGTGCAGACAACAAAACGTATTTGGAGCAGACTACCATTAGTAGAGCCTTTTATAAATTCTACGCTAAGCTGTATAATAAGAAAGAAGTAAATAAAGAATCAATAGCGTCATATTTGGAGAAAACCAAACTTCCAGAAATCTCGGAAGCTTGGAGAAATAAGTTGAACAGTGAAGTAAGTGACGAGGAAATAAGTAAGGCAATACAATCTGCAAATCTAGGAAAGGCGCCAGGGCCAGATGGACTTACGGCTAAATTTTATAAGACAATGGCTAATGAACTGGCACCATTCCTAAAAGAGGTGATGAATGGGGTTTTAAGGGATCAAAGGATTCCAGACACTTGGAGTGAAGCGAACATATCATTGATCCCAAAAGAGGGCCAAGACCTGACTAACGTGAAAAATTATAGACCTATATCGCTACTTAATAATGATTATAAAATTTTTGCGAAGATATTGGCGGAGAGATTGAAGGGGTGGCTCTCGGAAGTTATAGAGGAGGAACAAGCAGGCTTTTTGCCAGACAGACAAATAAGAGACAATTTAAGGACAGTGATCAATGCTATTGAATATTATGACAAGCGTTGTGACAAAGAGGTTGGTTTCTTCTTTGTAGACGCTGAAAAAGCGTTTGACAATTTAAACTGGGACTTTATGTTTGCCACTATGGAAAAGCTACAATTGGGAGAAAGATTCATCAGAGCAATTAAGGAAATTTACAGAGACCAGACTGCAGCAATCGTGGTGAATGATGAATTGACCAAGAAATTGATGATAAGTAAAGGAACAAGACAAGGTTGCCCGTTGTCTCCATTGTTGTTCATTCTAGTATTGGAGATTCTGATGATACAAATACGTCAAGATGAGGAAATTCGTGGAATAAAAATAAAGGACTATTCATATAAGGTCAGAGCATTTGCGGATGACATAATGTTAATTGTAGAGGACCCATTGGAGAACATGCCAAGAGTGATAGATAAGATCAAGGAGTTTGGAGACTTGGCAGGTTTTTATATCAACAAAAAGAAGTCAAAGATATTATGTAAAAATATGACTAAGCAGAAACAACAATTATTAACGGAAACAACGGACTGTGAAGTAACAAGCAAAGTGAAATATTTGGGAGTCGAATTAACTGCAAAGAACATAGATTTATTCAAAAACAATTATGAAAAACTATGGACTCAGATAGAGAGGGACTTGATTAAATGGAACAGACTGAATTTGTCATGGTTGGGCAGGATTGCAGCAGTTAAGATGAATGTGTTACCAAGAGTAATGTTTTTGCTACAGACAATACCAATCATCAGAGACTCTAAACAATTTGAAAAATGGCAGAGGAAAATATCAGATTTTGTTTGGGCAGGCAAGAAGCCTCGAGTGAAAGTGAAAGTTTTACAAGATGCAAAGGAAAGAGGCGGAATGCAACTGCCCAATCTGAGACTTTATCATGATGCAATCTGCCTAGTTTGGTTGAAAGAATGGATGACATTAAAGAACAAGAAACTATTAGCCCTAGAGGGATATAAAAAAATATTCGGATGGCACGCATATCTATGGCATGACAAAGTAAAGGTCAACTCGATGTTCCTGCATCATTTTGTACGGAGAAGTCTATACATAATCTGGAAGAAGTACAGAATTTATTTACAAGAAGGAACTCCCTTGTGGGTGGTTCCGTATGAGGTGATAGACCCTAGAGCTGTTGATAATGAACAACAATGTTTAACGTACAAAGAAATAACTAAAACTGAAGCATCCAAACTTAGAATAAAGACGCAAGAGGAACTATCACCTAATTACGACTGGTTCCAGTATAGACAGATCAGAGACTTATATAATTCGGACTCTGTAAAGGGAGGTATACGAATAGAGAATTCGGAACTAGAGCAGACCCTTCTTAAAGAAGACAAGAAAAGAATATCCAAGGTATACCAAGTACTGTTGAAATGGTATACCGAGGATGAGACAGTTAAAACACAAATGGTGAAATGGGCTATAAATTTTAATAAAGAAATAACAATGGAGGCATGGGAATACTTGTGGAAAACTACAATGAAGACAATGACATGTACTAATATCAAAGAGAACATTTACAAAATGATCTATCGTTGGTACATGACACCAAAGAAGATTGCGCTAGGGAATTTAAATACTTCTAATAAATGCTGGAAATGTAAGAAGCATGAGGGCTCCCTCTATCATATGTGGTGGTCGTGTGAGGTAGCCAGGCAGTACTGGGGGGAAATAATAAGAGAAATGAGTGAAATTTTACAATTTCAAATTAATAAGAACCCAGAACTCCTGCTACTGAACTTGGGAATGGAGGGAATTCCAGCCCAACATAGGACGTTGATATTTTATATGACAGCAGCAGCTAGACTTTTGTATGCGCAAAAATGGAAAGTACAAGAAGTGCCAACTATTGAAGATTGGATTTACAAATTGCTGTATATGGCTGAAATGGATAAGATGACAAGAAAACTGAGAGATCTGGACTCAGGGCAGTTCAACACAGACTGGGAGAAGCTGAAACAATACCTGGAGAAGAAATGGGAGGTGGGAGGAAAACTGTGGCAGTTTGAGAACTACTGAAGTACTGAAGTAGAGGGGGGAGACTTTACCGGGGGGAGAAGAGATAAATGTGAATTAATAAGCAGTTAGACTAATAGATTGACATATATATAGATATATATAGGTTAAACAGAATATAGATAGAAAATAATTAACTATAAGGATTAAATATAAGGATTGATTAACTAACAATATTTTCTTTTTTTGGTAAGTTTTGTAAAATGTACCAAACTGAATGTCTGAAGATACAGATGAGTCAAATTGATTGACTACGTGATGAGAGATATATAGAATTATTACAAAAAGATAGAATGAGTAATATATAGAGAATAAGTCAAATTGTTTGATCTAAATGAATGTATGATTTACATGGTTTATGATATATAGAAATATTTGAAATTGAAAAATGGGATAAATTGTTTATCTAAGATGGAAACAAAGACTTACAGTTTGGGCATACAATGTTAAAAATAGTTAAGGATGTACTGCTTAGATTAATGGAGAATATATATTTGTTTTAGATAGAGGAATCTAATAGAAGTAAGGGAAAGGGGACAAAGGGTCGGAAAGCTGTTGGAAGTCAACAAAAGGGGGGGAAAGGGAGGGGGTTAGAGATGAAAAAATTGGGGAAAATTGAATGTAAATGTAAAAATAATGGATTCTAACCCAATAAAAAAAATTTTCAAAAAAAAAAAAAGAGTGACATAATCTGTTTTTTTTAAAAAGAATTTTTATTGGATGGGTTTACAAACATAAACATAATAATCATTATCATTTTCCACCCCATTGCATTTTCCCCATCCTTCCCCCCCTCCCTTTTCTAATGACTCCCAACAGTTTTCCATACCCAACTTAATCTAAAGAGTATATACTATAAATTCTTAAAATCTATAATAATATATATAATATATATCTATATAATACATACAAATCTAGTCTATTTGATTGTATTAACTATCTTAATATAATACATCTAAATTAAGAGTATAAAAATTATCTAAGATATAATAGGTACATATACTAACTAAAAGATATATATATCTTTTCCTTGGATGGTCACTGGTGCAGCAAACCCCAAGGGATCAAACAAGCTGTTCACTGCTGACAGGACTCCTTGTCGTGTGAACTGTTTCTCTTGGGCTGGTGCTCGGAAGATGAAGGTGTCCTTCTTCAGGTCCCAACTCAGTCCAAGGCTGCGTTGGAGGAGGGGAGTATCGCCACCCAAGTCTAGGTCCTGTAGTCCTTTGGCATGGTCTTCTGGAGCAAATGCTTCCAACACCTTCGTGCTGTTGGATGCAATTTTGTGCAGCCTAAGATTAGCTGCAGCCAGCATTTGTTGTGTTCTCTTTAGCAGGTCCACGGCTTCTTCTGGAGTGGGTAAGGACTTCAGTCCATCGTCCACATAGAAGTCCCGTTCCACAAATTGCCTTGCGTCCAGGCCGTACTTCCCTTCTCCTATGCGTGCAGTTTGATGCAACCCATAGTTGGCAATTGCTGGGGACGGTCCATTGCCGAACACGTGGACTCGCATGCGATACTTGGTAATCTTCTGGCTATGCAGTTCATCACTGAACCATAAGAAGCGTAGGTAGTTGCGGTGATCATCTCTGACGAGGAAGGAATAGAACATCTGCTGGATGTCCGCCATGACGGCTACGGCTTCCTTTCTAAAGCAGATGAGTACACCAAGTAGGCTGTTGGTTAGGTCCGGTCCAGTTAGGAGGGCCTTGTTCAACGAGAATCCTTGAAATTGGGCACTGGAATCGAAGACCACTCTGATCTGGCCGGGCTTTTGGGGGTGGTATACCCCGAAGAATGGCAGGTACCAGCATTCTTCTCCCTCTCGCAGTGGAGGTGCAAGCTCTGCATGCTTATTCTGCAGCATCTTGTTTATAAATTCCACAAAGTGGGCCTTCATCTCTGGCTTCCTTGTCAGGGTTCTGCGCAAGGTGTTGAGTCGAGATAGGGCTTGTTCATGGTTGTTGGGCAATCGCTGCCTAGGAGTGCGGAAAGGGAGTGGAGCAATCCAACTTCCAGAGTCATCTTGCTGAAGTTCCTTTTCCATTAGTTGTAGGAATTGCTTGTCTTCCATAGATGGGGCGAGCATGTTATCATCTTTGGTTGTTCGGAACACTGTAGTTCCAAGGCCATAGTCCTCTTCCATTAGTGTGAAGTGTTCTGGACATGGCTTCAAGTGCGAGGCTCGTCCGTTATCCATAATGGTTGTGGTGAAGACGCTCATCTGGTTTGGCATCTGTAAGCGATCCACACACACATTCCCCACTATGACCCATCCTAGGTCATACCTCTGGGCATGTGGGGTGCCAGGAGGTCCAACAATCACCTCGTGGCAAACTAGCAGATCAGTAGCATCTATCCCTAGCAGAAGCAAGATCTGTGCATCTGGATCCAGGGCAGGAAGGTGATCTGCTATTGATTGTAGGTGCGGATGATGGAGCGCTACGTCTGGTGTCGGAATCTGGTCACGATCATCTGGTATGGCATCGCATTCCAACAGTGGAGGCAGAGAGAACTGGATACTGCCGTCGAGAGATTCAATTTGGAACCCGGCGGCTCTCCTCCCCGCTGTGCGCTGGACCCCAGCACACGTTCTGAGGGTGTATGGCAGCTCATCCCCTGATATGTTGAAGAGCTCAAAGAATATTGGGTCGACCAGGGACCGGGTACTGTGGCTATCCAGGATGACGTATATCTTGATGGCCTGTTCAGGTTGGCCAGCAGGAAAGACTTTGGCGAGACATATCTGATGGCAGGACCGGTTGTTGTTCCCAACGCCGCACACTTGAGTGCAGTGGACCGAAACAGGCTTCTCCCCTTGGGAGGCAGGGTTGTCAGGCACAACTGGCTGTGTTGGCGTGGCATCTGTGTGCATGGCAGTTGCATGTGTGTCGCTGCCGCACTCGTAGCATTTTATATAAGTCTTGCAATCAGTTGAGGCATGTTCTCGAGATTGGCAACAACGGGAGCACATCTTGAGCTCTGAAATTGTGAGCTTCCTCACTGTCAGTGGCAGTTTCCTGAAAGTTGGGCACCTGTTCGCAGAGTGTCCCTCCATATGGAGTGGACAGAAATACGTAGGTCGTGCCGTCGACTTCTGTGCTGATGGCTGCGCTGGCAACTTTGATGTTGAAGGTTTACTTACGGTGGCTTCAGCCGGCGTCATGGAGACCCCTGTTTTTAGCACCGAAGCAGTTGTCTTGGCTCTGGAGTCCCATATAGGCTTGTGCCTGGTATCCCGTGAAGGTACAGTCCTGATGTCCCGAGAATGAGTCTTCTCATCAATAGGCTCATTGGGATGTGCGTAATATCCGCATTGGGAATCATTACGTGTCTCCGCCAGTGAGGTGATGAAACTCACGAGGTTTGAGAAAGGAGGGTATGCTCCACGATGTACTTTTTTGTAGGAGCTCACCGTGTCACCCCACTTATCTTGAAGCGGGCGTGGCAGTTTCTCTATGATGCTCCTCTGTGTGTAGTACTGATCGAGGCAAGCTAACCCTCGTAGTGCTGGATTCTTCTTAGCAGCCTGCAACTCAGTAAGAAGATCAGCCAAGTCCCAAAGTTTACGTGGTTTGTTGTAGGGTATTCTGGGAAACTTGTTCAGGCGCCTCATGAGTGAGACCTCAAGCTCCGATGAGTCGCCATAACGTTTGTCGAGCCGGTCCCACGCTAGCGGCAAGGCTGTTTCGGGATCCTCGACATTAGCTACATGAATGCGGTCCACCTGGGCTGCAGACTCAGGTCCCAGCCATGCAGCTAGAAGTGTGAGTTCTTCATTTGCCTGTAGTCCCATGTCTTTAGTAGCATTACGGAACTTCGATTTCCAGAGCAAGTAGTCCTCTGGGTGGTCTGAAAACTTCTGCATGCCTCTTTCAGCAAGGTCCCGCTTTGTCCACCGATGCGCACACACAGGCATAAGAACAGGAGCGGTGGGCTTTGAGGCTGGGCTGCCAGGAGCAGATGGTTGGGGCAACGGGGGTGCAGCAATAGCCGTCGGAGCCCGGGGTGAAACGCCTGGATCCAGGGTGTCCGGAGGCTCCACAAGCCCGAGCGAGGTCTGGACTGGCATGGAAGGTACCGGCTGGGTAGGCTCCGCTGGTTTGAACTCCGGAGCAGCGGGGTCAAGCGCTAGTGCGGCGAGGCCCTTAGTGAAGGCTCTTTGTTCTTCTACATAGGTCAGTACCCGTAGAGTTGGATTCAGCTCCTCCAGCTGTGGCAGGTTGTGATCTGAATCCGAATCCTGGAAGCCGTCCTCTAGGGCCTTCGCCTTGGCGCGTAATTCTGCTGCTTCTGCTTCCATTTGGAGTGTCCGTAGCTGAGCCTCCGTGTTGGCAGCTTCCTTCCTTAGCTGAGCTTCTTCCTTCATCAGTTCTTCCTTCTTGGCAAATTCAGCCCTCTTGGTTGCCGCAGCAGCTTCTGCCTTTGCTTTGGCCACCTCCAAGGCAAGCAAGGAGGTATTAGAACGATGAGAACAGCTACTGCGTTTTGAGGCTGACTTACTGTGCTTGGACGATGAAGTAGTGGAGGACGGATGTCTGGACTTGCATGAAGAACCGGCTTTAGAACGTGGTTCACTACCGGTAGAATCAAGAAGTTTCGCAGTCTCTTCCTTGATGCGCCTATCCAAATTGGATACGGCGTCATCAACGAGCTTTTCCTGTGCGTCACTCACCTCTTGAAGCTGCTGCTGTTCAGCCAATGCTTCATCCGTGTCCAGTTGATCCAAGATGCTACGCACGCGTTCCATATGAGCCTTCCAGTGCACAAACTCGCTAGCCAGAAGTCTTCCCAAATCGTGCAGATCGTCCACATCAGCCGCCGTATCCAGTTTTTCCAGATACTCTTGTATCCGTATCCAATGTTTTTCAGACTCCTTGAGCCTTTCTGCTTTCTTGGCAGATAACAAATCTCGCATCTTGCGAGTGAGTGTTCTTTTCCGTGGTGGACGTTTGGACTCAGCTTCATTGTTGCCATTGGAGGGAGTAGTGGGTGTGTTGGTAGGATCAGTGATATCCTCTTCACCTGCCGGATGTCCCACAGGAGTTTCCATTTCGGCAAAAAAAAATTTAAAAAACAATTTTTTTTTGAAGCCGCAGTACTACTTCAGACCACTAGGGTGTTGCGGTGGCACTGTTGTGGTAGCGCAAGCACGTGACTTCTGTATAGCTTGAACAGAATTGTTGGCTGCACTTCCGAGGTTGGCCACCGGAGGCGCAGTGAGTGAGCTTTATAAGGATTCAGTTGTAGTTGCTCTAAGTGACCACTAGGGGTGTGGGTGTGCTCCCTAGCCGTGCCTACTCTTCTTATGCTAAAAGCCTTGCAAGTTCCCTTTGGTAGCTTATTGCAAATCAGGATTCTGAATTGAGGAGCTGTTTGCGCTCAGCAACTTTTTCCCAGCTTAGGTTTTGGGGTTGCTTTTCAAACGCGTGTGCTCATCATAGATTGAATCCCTTTGTGTGCTCAGCAGTTAGGGGTTGTGGAGAAAGCGTTCTGGATTACAAGAGCAGGCTGGCGTGTAGCATAGCCCTGAGCAATATTGCTGTTTTGCAATTCAAAGGCATGAGGTTCGTTCAAAGCGGTGTGAGAGAGGTGATCCGTACTGGAGCTCTCCTCCACTTTGAGTTAAGAAGCATTCAAATCACAAACAACAGGTTGAAGGCATGAAACATTTCCTCTGCTTGAGAATAAAGCATGCAGGTGGCTGAAACATTATTATTTTTAAGTTGCTCGTCTCCTTCTCTGGCTAGGGAAGGTGAGCTCCCAGGCTGATCAGTCGAATTAGCAACTGAAAGCCTCCCATAGAAGTATTTACAGAACAAAGGAGAATCCTTGAAGCCTTGTGCAGCCAAGAGGAGAGAGAGCTAAGATTTTGTTTTTGTTTCTCGTCTTCATGCAGACATGCACACATGTTATTTTTTATCTTTGCAAGAGCAAAATATGCTGTAGTTATGAATTCACTATGGTGATATTGAAGGAGCAAGACGAGTCTTTTAATGAATTTACTATTCTGGAAGCAGCTGGGAAAGATGCTGGCTTCCAGATAGCTCTAACGCGCTGCCTTTCTCAACCCAGATCGTAAAAGGGATCCTTACTCACAGTTTTAGCCAGTGAACGCGGCATGGTTCAAACATAAGCAAGATACATCTTTATTGGTCCAGATTTGTTGCAGACAAGCGGTAAATTCATTATGACCGTTGCATCCTTGAGGGAAAGGGTCCGAACAAAGGAGGGAAGAGGACCATAAAACTTTTTAACACCTTCACAGGAAGCCTACAATAAAACTTGTATATTGGAGGGGGACTACAATTCCCATGAGTACCAATTGTTAAAGGGACAGTACATAGTTCTGACTACACAGATACTGAGGCTTTCTAAGCTGTGGTTACAGTACAGCCTGGCATCTGGGCATGGATCCCCGTTGGCATTGTAGGCCTGGCTGCCAACCGATGCATCACCCACTAGCCTCCCGCCGGCACCTCGGCTCACGTTGTTCCGTCGCCGGCCCTGCCTGGTGCCCTTGCTTCCAGATCCGTCGGAGTGAGCAGACCCGAGGGCCCACTCACCCTATTGGGATCCGGCCCAATGCCTCAAAACCGCCACAGGAGGAAGGCCACAGGCCCGACTCCCGCCAACTGCTCTTGCAGATGCTCAGGTGTGACCATGCAGCTGGACCAGCGCAGGATGGACCCTCCTTCTCCTTCTAGTCCCGCCTCTACTCCGTCTTGCACTCGGTGCCAATCCCAGCTTGCTGGTAAGTCGTCAGCACCCTTTGTATCTGGAATTTCCTGAAGTTTGCATGCAACTGTTTATTCTGTTCTGAAGTCCTGTTTTAAGATCTGTTTTGAAATTGTTGGTCTCTGATCCAGCCCGTTTACCTCAGTGTGTGCATTCCTGTCATTTGAGTGGAGAAGGTGCTTGTTTTGGTCACATTGAAAATCTGACTGGGAAAGCTGCTGTGAGAATGGAACGTTGTCTTGAGAAATCATTTGTATTAGCTTAAGTGTGTGTAGCAGTTTGTGTGCCAAATTCTGGATGCTCAGAATTTCCTTGCCAATTTTGTTCAGCCAGGCACCAGTGGACAGAGAGCTGTCCCCACTCAAGTCCAACCTGTTATTTTTCCTCTGGAAATCAGGGAATAACCCCAGCTCCAACTTTCCAATCTGTTACCTTTCCACCAGCACCGTCCTGCTCAGCCATTTTGTGTGTAACAGAGCTGTTCCACCAGGCATATGAATGAATGAATGAATGAATGAATGAATGAATGAATGAATGAATGAATGAATGATAAATTTATTGTTTGTGGCCAAAGCAGGGCCAGCGCGCCCATGGAGGCCAGGTAGGCGGTGACCTCGGGCGCGCGGGCATTGGAGGGGTGCCGGAGGGGGTGTTGGGGGCGGAGGCGCACGCAGCGAAGCTGGCATGAGTGGGCTGCAGCTACTGCTGCAGCCAGCCAGCCAGCTCCCTCCTGCTGCCGCCGCTGCCACCACACACCCCAGCCAGGTGCAGCCTCTGGCCGCCGCCCCAGCAGTGGCTCGCGGCTTGTGCGTCCAGCTGGGGTGCATGCTCCGCTGCATGCTCCGCTGCATGCTCCTCCACCCCAGCCAGTCGCAGAAGCCGTGAGCTGTTGCTGGGGTGGCGCACGGAGCAGCCTCCGCGCGCTGCCCCAGCAGTGGCTCGCAGCTTCTGCGCTTGGCTGGGGCATGTGGCGGCGGTGGCACGGGTCTGGCTGGCTGCAGCTGCTGCTGCAGCCAGCCACGCCAGCTCCGTTATGCACTCCTCTGCCCCAGCCGAGCGCAGAAGCCGTGAGCTGTTGCTGGGGCAGTGCACGGAGCAGCCTCCGTGCGCCGCCCCAGCAGCAGCTTGAAGCTTCTGTGCTCGGGGCTCCGCGAGCTGCCCAGCCCCCCTGCGGCACGTGATGACATCTGCGATGATGTCATCACGGAGTCCGTGGCGTGCGCGTGCAGAGCGTACGCACACCGCCTCGGGGGCCAGAACCTCTGGCACCGGCCCTGGGCCAAAGGCCATTACAATCATCCAGATATATATGTGGTTGAGGCTGAGCTGGGCCCCCACCGGCTGAATAGATGAGAACGAGTCCCTCTCTGCTTGAAGCATCCACCATCTAAACTTTTTAATTAACTTTTAAGTGACGGTGGGTGGCAGTTTGATGGGTGGCAGTGTGCTGACTTTTGTATTTTTTAAACATTTATTATATTGTTTGATATTGTATTAAATTGTTATACATACGTTTTATTGAAATGTTTTATGGAGCGTAATCTGCCCTGAGCCTGCCTGTGCAGGGAGGGCAGAATAGAAGTTGAAACAAACAAACAAACAAATAAATACAGTTGGGAGTGTGAGGCGGGACCGGGCTTCTGTTGCTGTACTGCCCACCCTGCAGCCCAACAGTCTCCTTGCCTGGGCTGGTGAAGATGGTCTTGGAGGTGACAACTCCTAGGCTGTTTGTCTTGGGGGACTTCAACATCCATGCTGAGGCTTACTTTGTCTGAAGTGGCTCAAGATGTCATGGTTTCCATGACAACCATGATCCTGTCTCAGGTGATAACTGGCTCCACACACTATGCATGGCACACTTGATCTAGTGTTTTGCTCTGGGCCAGAGAAAGGTGATTTGATGGTGGGAGTACTGAAGGCAGTCACTTTGTCATGGGCAGATCACTAATTGCTGGGGTTGAGGCTTACAAGGATACCAAGACTCCGCAGGGGTGAGGGGTCGATTAAGATGATCTGCCCTCATAGCCTAATGGATCCAGTTGGTTTTCAGATGATGTTAGCAGTTTTTCCAGCTGATATAGTCAGTGCTCCTGCTGATGCCCTGGTTGACCTCTGGAATGAGGAAATGACCCAGGCAACTGACACAATTGCACCTATGCATCCTCTCTCAGGTTTAAGAGCCCAAGCAGCTCTTTGGTTTACCTAGGGGCTGCATATGGTGAAAAAACAAGGAAGATGGTTAGATTGACAGTGGAGACAGACTCAGGATGAATCCAAAAAGGCATGAGCTAGAGCTAGAGCACCACCACTGCATTCACACAGTATAGACCTGTGGAAGTCTTCCCATTAGTCAGGGCCCTGTTGGGTTCCTGCCTACAAGAGGAGGTGGAGGACTGCTCTGCAGTCCACTGCAATCATTTTGCTATGCATTTTGTAGACAAAAGCTCTCATATCCATTCCATCTTGGACACTACTTTAGCAGTGACAGGACTGGATGTTCCCAGGGTGCTGATTTGTCCAGTTCTGTGGAATAACTTTCAGCTTGTACAGTCTGAGGATGTGGACAGGATTCTTGGAAGTTTGAGGCCTACCACCTGCTTGTACAACCCTTGGCCCTCTTGGCTGCTTAAATCTGCTGTGTGTGAGAGACAGAGAAACTGAGTCTGGGAGACAGTAAATGCCTCTCTGAGAGAAAGGGAGATTGCTCCTGCCTTGAAGCAGGCGGTGGTACATCCACTCCTAGAGGAACCAACTCTGGACCCAGGTTCCATCCTGTCCTCCTCATACTTTTTTCAACATCTGTGTAAAGCCACTGGGAGAGGTCATCCAGAGATTTGGACTGAGTTGCCACTAATATGCAGAAGACACCCAGCTCTATCTCACACTACTAGCAGATCTCAGAAATACTGTGTAACTTGTGAACAGGTGCTTTGTAGTTTTGGAGTTTACCTATCCTCAGTCTGCTGAACTGTGTAGAGTAAGTTGCCTGCCTTGATGATCCAGAGGTTGAGAGAGGAGGACTTCAGGCAGGGCTTCTAGTTCCAGAAGAGAAAAGTGGAGTGGGCGGCCTCTGAGCCAGCAGAGGTGATTTGGCTGCCTTCCTTGGGCTAGCCAAAAAACAATAGTTATATGAGCCCACACAAAAGAATATCAAAGAAATAAAGTCCAGGAATTCAGAATGAGCCCTGGGTGTGAATCTGTACATTTCCTGAATTTAAATGCACTAGGAAGGTTTCCCAGAAAGGTAACAAAAGGGTGGTTGCCTCTAGGCAGAGCAGACAAAAAGACTGGAAGGATGCAAAAGGGGCTGGCAGCATGGAGGCTTCACCTATGCCTGTAACAGGTGGATAGGAGACATTCAGGCAGTTTCAATACAAGTAACCAAGCCCATCTGGGTACTTGATAGTAATCAGATTTGGTGCTCAGGAAGACTTGTCCTTGAAAATAAAATTACATTGATACATCTAGGTGGGCACAAGCCCCTGTGGCAATGGGTAGGCATGCTGATGTCCCATCAGCGGATCAGTCTCTTGCCCAAAGTTATGGCCATTTATTAGTATAGTCTAAGGAGAGCCTTGGCCTTACCTTCTCCAAAGTATACTATTGCTAGCTCCTGAAATGGCTGCCACAATGAATCTAGCTAAGTTGGAGTCAGAGCAGACAGTGTATATCTGGGAAAGGGATGCCTCGTAACACCAGGAAATGGGTTCGCTCTTCTTGATGTGGTTGCATACTCCCTAAAGGAGCAGGCTTGTAGCATGGGAGTACTGCTGAATCCAGGCTTTTTGTTGGATAAACAGATAGCAGTGGTTGCCAGGGGTGTTTTCACTAGTTTCAGCTGGTGGTGAGCCAGCAGTGGCACTTCCTGGGCAGGAAAGATTTTGCCCCATAGTACATAGTACATAGTTCCCATCTCAAACCCATCCAACGTATCATCAGTGATCTACAACTCATCCTGGAAAATGATGCCTCTCTCTCAGAAGCCCTGGGTGGAAGACCTCTCCTTGCCTACAGACAGTCCCCCAACCTGAAATGACTTCTCAATTACAGTCATGAATCTGCTAGCAGAGTCATCAGCACAGGTACCAGGCCCTGCAACAGACCCAGATGCCAGCTCTGCCCTTATATCTACCCAGGAAATACAATTACAGGACCCAATTGTATCAACTACACTGTCTCTGGCTCCTACAACTGTTCATCCTCCAATGTGATATATGCCCTCATGTGCCAACAATGTCCATCTGCTCTGTACATTGGACAAACCAGCCACCCTCTGCGCAAAAGAATAAATGGACACAAATCTGACATTAAAAATGGCAACATCCAGAAACCAGTGGGAGAGCACTTCAATCTACCAGGACATTCCATCAAGGACTTAAAGGTCACTGTAGTTCAACAGAAACCTTTCAAAAACAGGATCCAACGGGAAACTGCTGAATTGGAATTCATATGTAAATTTGACTCAGTCAGGCTGGGATTGAATAGAGACTATGAATGGTTATCTCATTATCAGAAACTATCATTATCAGAAACTTTCTCCCATATGAACCTACACATTCACTCCAGATATCTTTGGAGGTCCTGGTTTGGATGCCCCTGCTGCTGAAGCTAGATGTGTGATAACTAGGGTTGCCAGGCTCCCTCATCCTCCTGGCGGTGGATTGGGGCCTGGCACTTACTTTTGGGGAGCTCACGCAGTGCGTGTGGGTGATCTCGCAAGCGTGATGACATCATTTTTGGGAAGTGACATCATCACGCGGCCCCTGGGAGCACACCTGCGCTCTGCAGGGGCCCTCATCAGGCCTGTTTCTGAACACTGCGGAGCGCAGGAGCGCTCCTGAGCTCTGCAGCAGCCCAAAACAGACTGATCCAGCCCGGATCGGGCTTGTTTCAGGCCCGTTTTGGCCCAGATTGTGCCTGTTTGGGGCCACTGTGGAGCACAGAAGTGCTCCTGTGCTCTGCAGAGGCCTGAAACAGGCCCATTTTGGCCTGGATCTGTCCAATTTTGGGCTGCTGTGGAGTGCAGGAATGCTCCTGCATTCTGCAGTGGCCCGAAATGGGCCGGATCCGGGCAGCTGCACTGCACGGGAGCACACATCAAGAAGGTGCACTCTCCCCCGCTGGCCAGGTAAGTGGGGGCGGGTTGTGGGGGGCGGGGGTGGGGAATCCTCCCCCGCCCCCGGCGGAGCCTCCTGAGTTGTGGCACTAAAACTTTGGAATTCCCTCTGCAGAAAAATGTATCTGTGTTTCCTTTTATCTGTCCTGAACCGATTGTCCATCAATTTAATGGGGTGCCCCTGAGTTCTTGTATGATGGGACAAGGTGAAAAAGCTCTCTCTAGCCAGCTCCAAAACAGATTTACAAATTGCACCAAAGGCTATTGGGACAAATAATTTTTTAAAAAAGCATTCTTTCTTTGAGGGTACAAAAGTCAGGGGTTAATCACACAGGCTTTAAGCTGATCCTGCACTGGGCAGGGGGTTGGACTAGATGGTCTGTATGGCCCCTTCCAACTCTATGATTCTATGAGGCTGCTTGTAATCCAAAGAGCCGAAAAAGGCATGCTATATATTAACAAAGATGGAAATTTTAAGTTATACTCTAGCTAAAAAATTGATGGAAGTCAAACTGAATAATATTACCTAGGAGCTAAAAAAAAATCCCATTGGAAGATGATATTCCTCCAGTTGTCTTTAGTGTTTTTTGTACTGAATATCTAGCCTGATGAAAAGTTCTTAATATCTCAAAAGCTTTCTCACTTTGTGATAATTTGTTTGATTGTAGTAGAAGGAACTGAAAACTATTGATTTTTCTTTGGACCAATACAGCTACCAACGACCTTTCTTTGCAGCAAGCAAGAGGAAGGTGTGGTGGAGCTCAGAAGCACAGATGAAAACCCGTGTTTGGTTCCAAGATTGCTTTTCCTCCACCCTTTTGACTTGGGCAGGTCCTTCTATAATAAAGAGGAAGTTTTCTTGTTTTCAGTTAATTCTAGTTAGCTTTTTAACCTGTGGCTCTCAGCCTGTACCTTCAGTCAAGGTAGCCAATGAGCCCAGGAGGACTGGTCTTCTTTTGTACTTTTTACTTTCTTTGTTGTCCACTGACTTATTTATTGCTTTTCTTGCTGTAAGACACTGTAACGGGACGGTCGCCCGTGTCTAAAACCAAGCTTCAACTTGCCAGGAGAAAGATGGATCTCTCTCCGGGGAAGGCGAAAGCAGTTAGTCTTTAGACCTGTCAGACAGATAAGTTCTTTGAACCAGCTGTTTATCAGTACATTTATTTATATAGGGTTCAATATTGCTTTGCAACTCCTTATCAAACACACAGACAGCAGTCTAGAGTTTATTTCACTTTATTGAAATACACCCTAGTTTTTTAATGAAGCAAGTAATCAAAATATAAATGGCTATTAATATGAATCCTATAACAACAGAACATAGAAAGGCAATAAGAAATAAGTTCACTAACATTTCTCAATAAATCCTAAGTTTAACATTGCTCAAAGTTTCTATGAAATACATAGGTAGAAATAGGTTCTCACCTAGATTCTCCCAAGAGATCTCTTCCATCAGTACCCTGCTTATTCTTTCTGTGTTTGCAATTATATACCTAATCATATGCAAATATTTAGGGTCTATTCACATGATAGCACAAACAAATATTGATTGGTTTGACACTTCACTGAATATTCATAATTTCATAGTACAGCCTTCCAATTAGTTAAAAAATTATGTCAGTCTGATCTGCAAGAGAATACTATAAATCTCTGACAAGTGTCAAGAAAAGTTAAGTTGGGCGATCACTATGGTTGTTGGGGTTTTTCCGGGCTGTATTGCCGTGGTCTTGGCATTGTAGTTCCTGACGTTTCGCCAGCAGCTGTGGCTGGCATCTTCAGAGGTGTAGCACCAAAAGACAGAGATCTCTCAGTGTCACAGTGTGGAAAAGATGTAGGTCATTTGTATCTACTCAGGAGGGGTGGGGTTGAGCTGAGTCATTCTGTAAGAGTTTCCCAGGGTGTGGAATGCTAATGGCGGGAGGCTTCACTGAATCCTGAGGAGGTTCTTTTGCATATGGATTGGTGCTTGATGTGCTAATCTTCTCTGCAGGGCTATTGTCGGGTGTGGAGTGTTTTGTTGGCCTGGTGTTTTTCAGAACTGGAGCCCATGCTCTGTTCATTCTTAAGGTTTCTTCTTTCCTGTTGAAGTTTTGCTTATGCTTGTGAATTTCAATGGCTTCCCTGTGCAGTCTGACAAAGTAGTTGGAAGTGTTGTCCAGTATTTTGGTGTCCTGGAATAAGATACTGTGCCCTGTTTGAGTTAGGCTATGTTCAGCCACTGCTGATTTTTCAGGCTGTCCAAGTCTGCAGTGTCTTTCATGTTCTTTTATTCTTGTCTGGATGCTACGCTTTGTGGTCCCGATGTAAACTTGTCCACAGCTGCAGGGTATACGGTATACTCCTGCATAGGTGAGGGGGTCTCTGCTGTCTTTTGCTGATCGTAGCATCTGTTGTATTTTTCGGGTGGGTCTGAATACTGCTTGAAGGTTATGCTTTTCCATAAGCTTTCCCATCTGATCAGTAATTCCTTTGATATATGGCAAAAACACTTTTCCTGTAGGTGACTGTTTTTCCTTGGTTGCTTGATTGGTTGTTTGGGCGATCACCATTGGTTGAATCTCTGATAGAGGAACATCAATCTCGGTAGAGTCCACTATTTTAATTAATTGTCAAAGGATGAAAGCATACCTGCTGAATTACCTTACACAGAAAAAATACACTGAAAGTTCATGCAAAGTTTAAAAGTTCATCTAGAGAGTACAGAAGCTAGGCCTAGTATTGTTCAGTATTGATTATTGGCATATGATTTTAATCTATATTGGCATAACAACACTTTGGGTTCTTTTTGGAAGAAAGTGGGATATAAATACTTAAATAATAAAGCTATGGGGAGAAAAACATTGTAGCAGCCTTGGATAAGAATGAGGTAGGAGGTTTTCATAGATCATTTTGCATGCTTTATAGTACAATCCTAAACATAGTTACTCCAGTCTAAGCACATTGTTTTCAATAGGCTTAGACTGGAATAACTCTGCTTAGGATTGCACTGTTAGCTATCCTGTCATAAACATGAGCCAGGTAAAAGTAGTTTTAAAATTAAGTTTTTCCCATAGTACTTAAATTATGTTAAATTTTAGTAATAATGACTACAGCAAAAGGATTGCTCATTAATTTTTTTGTTGCACAGTGAACTAACAGTTCACATGGACCCTTTGAAGTATGTTTGTCAATCCTGGGTGTCTATTCTGTTTGTTTGGATTGAATAAGCCCATGGTTGTGTGAAACTATCCTTGGAAGTATTTCATGATCAGGACTGCTGTGCAATGAATTAAGCTGGCTTTCACTTATAGTTTGTGCCCAGGCCAACAGCTTCTTCAACACACAGCTGAAATACATTTCACACAACTGATTTAACATAAGAACATCAAGGGAGCAAACAAGGGCAATGCCCCACCAAACATTTTTCACATCCCTTCAGTCAGCAGTGTTCTTCTTCCCCATCCTATCTGGTGTCTTGGTACCTGATTTCAAGGTTGTGAGTGCAGCTACAGAAATACAGGAAATACACAGCAACCAATAAGAGAAAAAGCAATGGACGCTTCACAGTACGACAAGCCAACTTGTGACGAGAGTGAATTTCTAGTTTTGGTGAATGCTTTTGTGGGCCTAACTGCAGCAGTCCTGCAGTGGAGAGCCTGGCTCAGGTTTCCTGTTTAAGAGTCTATCTTAGAGTGTTGCTTTGTACGTGGGGCAGAGTGTGTTCTGTTGCATGCTTGCTTGTGAGAAATCTGCCTGGATCTCACTCAGGCTGGCTTTTGAGGAAATACACTTTGAGTTAAGCCTTTAGTCTGTCTCTGTGCCCTGCTGGCATCTGATCTGTGAAACTTCAAAGTCTGTCTGCAGTTTGACTTCCTTTGAAGCTAACTTACTCGTCCAAACAAGCTTAATTTTAAAATGCACATGTTAAAAAATGATCTGCCTTTTATATCACTGAATCTAACCTTAAACTGATCTTTAAAAAGAAAAGAAGTATGCTGTGCATGTTGGCTTGCCAGTTCTTGGTTGGGAAATTCCTGGAGGATTTGGCTGGGGAGGACAGGGTTTGGGGAGAGAAAAGGCCGCAGCAGGGTTTAATGCTATAGAGATCACCTTCCAAGCCAGCCATTTTTCTCCAGGGGAACTGATCTCTGTCACCTGGAGATCAGGTGTAATTCTGAGAGATCTCCAACCACCACCCGGAGGTTGGCAACTCTAATGCAGGCTACTTTATTGAGAAATCAGTTGGCTTTCCTAAAATGAAGGCCTACTTCAATATCTCCTGGCATTACTAGAAGTCAGTTGTTCGTCTTCGGTCTTCAATGCAGTCCCACATTGGGACTGCGCAGCCGCAGGCCAGCCACCGGAAAGATTTTTCAAGCTCTTAGACACTAGAGGGAGCTCTCACCCCGCAACACGCATGCGCGCCATTTCCCGCCTCATGCCGTGTTGCTGGGCGGAGCGATCCCTCTTCCCTCACTTCCTTTCTTGCTGCCACTGTGAAAGGTTCTTCTCCTTTGCTCTCCGGTATTTCGATGTCGTCATGGCTCAAAAAGCCCATTTTAAGAAGTGTTCACAACGTGAGACTAAAATGACCCACTCCGATGGCCACGAGCTGTGCCTACTGTGTTTAGGTGAGGGGCATAATGTAGGGGCTTGCCAGATTTGTAAGAGTTTTACCCCTAAGGCCAGAAGCGATCGAGCCACGCGCTTAAAGGCCGCTCTCTGGGAACAAGCCCTCACTGGCTCCGCTAAACCGGCTGCTAAACCGTCCACCGAGCAGGAGTCTAAACCACGCCCCGACAAGACGCCCTCCGCTCTGAGGGTGAGTACACTGGAACCGACTTGGAACCCAATACCGGTTCCTTCAGGCACCCTCGCCGAGGCACCAGTTCCGCACCCTCAGTATCAGGCTCGGAACCGAGGAGGCGGATTCTAAGAAGCGCCACTCTACCAATGGGGGAGAAAAAGATGAAACCCCAGCTAAGAAGTCCAAGACCAAGCACTCTAAGTGATCCTCACACCATCACCGTAAACCTGCTTCTGATAAGTGACGGGAACCCTTGACTCCGTCTCTGCCGGTTACTCCGGTATTACAGCAGGACTGGGAGGACTGTAGCCCCTCGGGGGACTTCCAACACTTCTCACCGGAACCGGTGCAAGATTTGTTTCCTGTCCCTACAGCTCCTGCCAATACACCTTGGGCAGACCCAAGAGAGACGCAGTTAACAAGCATCTGTCCCCCAGTTCCGAGCACTTCTACGGCATGGCCGTGCCAGCTCCAGCTCCTAGTTGGCAAGATTTCCTTACATGGCTGCAATCGGCACCTATGTTTCCACCGGTTCTGGGACAGCCGACTCAACTTTCAGTGGGGACAGCTCTGTCCCGCTACCCTTCGGTTCCGTACCAGTCCTCCGACGCTCTGTCCGTTTCATCTCACCTCCATGGCTCACCACCTTCGGAGTTGGAGGGAGATGATGATTTCTGCTCCCGTTCGGAGGTGATCTTAGACTTCGTACCGGAACTGCTACCGGATGAGACTGTGGGGGACTCTTCTTCCCCTCTTCCTTCAGAGGATTCATGTCTCTTTACTGAACAAATGTTGAGAATGGCTTGGGCTCTAGATTTAGATACAGCGGCTGATACTCCTAAGCCCAAGAGCAAGATTCTCCAGGCACTGCATAACAGTTCCCCAGCTTCAGTAGCCTTCCCAGTTGTGGAGGATCTTCTGGACATATTTGGGGAAAACCTGCTTCGTCACCTGCAACTTCAAGGAAAATTGAGAATAGTTACAAACTACAACAGAAGGATTGTGGCTTTCTTTTCACTCACCCACGTCCCTCCTTTCTGGTGACTGAGGAGACGCAAGCCAGACAGCGTTTTGGCTCTCATTCATCCCCAGTCGATAAAGAGGGCCGTAAGCTAGATTCTCTGGGCAGGAAAATCTACTCCTCTGCTGCATTGGAGTTTAGAATTGCTAACTACCAGGCCATAATGGGCTCATACAGCCTATTCTTGTGGGAGCACTTGTCCACTTACACCCGGGACCTCCCAGAAGAGAAGAGAACCCTCATTAAGGCCCTCTTGGCAGAGGCCACCAAACTGGCCAAACAACAAATGTATGCTGGTGAACACTCTGCTGACTGCTCAGCTAGAGCGATGGCTTCTGCAATAGTGCTCAGGCGCCATTCTTGGCTGCGATCCACTGCGCTGCCTCAAGAAAAGAGAAACAAGATAGAAGACTTTCCCTTTGAGAGTGGTTCCTTGTTCTCGGAACGGACCAACAAGTCATTGCAACAAATGAAGCAGAACCAGCAAACTGCACGCTCATTGGGAGTGATTGTTCCTCAACAACATCAACAGCAGCATTCCCAGAAATACTGCTACCAGAATCATTCCTTTTCTTCCCACCGTCAGAGGTACTCTTACCAGCCTTACCAGCAACGATCCTACTCCAACTACCCTCGTGGGGGTACTAAGAGACCTTTTAAGACCAGGCCACGTCAGCAGCATTCTCAATCTCCTAAGCCTTCACAGGGACAGAAACAACTTTTCTGACTGACCGCCCCTGCTCAGGTTGAGCCTCTGTTTCGGGACAGGTTGTCCCATTTTTGTCACACCTGGGCTACAATCTCTTCGGATACCTGGGTTATCCGTATTGTTTAAAATGGTTACCGTTTAAGGTTTACCCCGTTGCCCCAGTTATCTCTCCCTTCCAATGTTTCTACATGCCCTGCAGAGGTTCTCACCCCGGTCATTGAAGAACTGCTCTCTAAGGGGGCCATTCAATGGGTGTCTGCGGAGAACTCTTTGTTTGGAGTTTATTCAAGATACTTTATTGTAGAGAAAAAAGATGGTGGCTTTCGCCCCATACTGGATTTGCGTTATCTTAATACGTTTATTAAAGTTGAGAAATTCAGAATGTTGACTCTCACTGGTGTTTTGCAGTACTTTGAACCAGACAATTGGTTTGCTGTCCTAGATTTAAAGGATGCTTATTTCCACATAGCGATCCACCCTGATCACCGGAAGTATCTCAGGTTCTCCTTTAAGGGAGAGGTTTTCCAGTACACTATTCTCCCCTTTGGCTTATGTTCTGCACCCTGCACTTTTCGAAGTGCATGGCTGTAGTGGTAGCCCACCTGCGGACCCTGGGCTGTAGCATCTATCCATATTTGGATGATTGGCTTCTGGTGGCACGATCTCGAGTGGCCCTTCAGAGCACTTCATGCTGCATCATTAATTGAATACAGTAAAGAGAATATGATCCCACGGGGGCTGTGGATGCATAAGCCCCCTGGAATGTACAAGGACGATGAGATTTTTAAAAAACGTTGGGCATCAATCCTCAACAAATGCTCATTCGATTTGATGTTATATTGATAGAACGAATTGCCCAAGAAAAAGACGAAGTAGGGATAGAGATTGAATCCCTCAAGGAGAATTTAAAGACCACTTACACCGAGGAGGACTTTACCACCAAGTTAAATGAGGTGAATAGGGTTATTAAAGACTGTGAATTGAGGCTCAAAGAATTGAAATTAAAATAACTGAACCGAGACACGCATGATTATGATACAGGCAACATTTATAATTGGAAACAACAAACGCCCAAAAAGCGGGTTACTTGGGCTCCTTCCACTACAGGGGGAGTAGAATTTGATACTACGGACCCCTTGGACATGGAATTATCTGGAGATGAGGGAGGGCGTACCCTCCGTAATCGTACAGTTCCCCCCATGCAACCTAGGAGATCTTTTTGGGGGAGGGGCCGCCTTTCGAGAAGAGGGAGACACAAGACTTAGTGTTTAACCTATCCTCTAAAGAACTTACGGCAGTGGAACATAAGGTATTGAATAGAGGACTGGGTTTTGTGCAGTCTCCGAAATATAGTCCATTTGACACTCATGTTGACCTGTTTAAGTTATTTCGACAATTGAAATTTAAAAAACTGTTTGGTAATACAACTGGAGGTGTCATTAATACTGGTTTGAAACATAGATCTACTTTTATACCAAAGGTCTCTGATATTCAGATCGAGACATTCGAAAGACTTGTCCTTAGAGAGGTAACAGCATTAGAAAGTAAGCCATATAGAACTTGGCAGAGTTTGACTAAGTCAGAAAAAAGCGCGTTGGACAATTTAAAGAGGGACTCTAATGTGGTTTTAAAACCAGCCGACAAAAGAGGTGGTATAGTTTTGTTGGATAGGGAGGTCTATAGAAATGAGGTATTACGTCAATTAGCTGATAGAAATTACTATCACCCGATAGACCATGATCCTACAGCAGGATCATCAAAATTGTTGTGGATGAGGCTCTAGGGAACAGTTATATCAGTCAGAACTTACATCAGGACCTGTTAAATCGTGATCCACGAGTCCCCATTTTCTACTGTCTCTCCAAAATTCACAAAAATGTCCACCCACCCCCTGGACGTCCAATAATATCGGCTTCGAACTCGATTTTAGAGCCCTTGGCTGTTTACTTGGATGGCATTTTACAACCATTTGTGGTCAAGACAAAGTCATATATTAAAGACACAATGGCTATTATTAACTTTGTCGAGTCTTTATATGTACCTCATGATGCCTTCCTACTCACGATGGATGTGCAGTCTCTATATACCTCGATACCACATTCTGAAGCTAGGCAAATCATTGGAGATGTTCTAGATAGGAGACCCTCCAAACTTCCACCTACCCACTTCTTGCTTGACCTCTTGGATTTGATCATGGAACGTAATTATTTCCAGTTTGAGTCTCAATTCTATTACCAAGTTAAAGGAGTGGCCATGGGCTGCTCCGCTGCACCCAGCATAGCGATTTTGTACATGGCCCATCTAGAGGATCGATATATTTTTGATAAAACATCCAACCCTTTCTGTGACCAACTAATTTGCATAAGGCGGTACATTGATGACATTATAGTGATCATGAGAAGTGCCGAGGAATTGGGGAATTTCATGCATTGGATTAACACTCTAGACCCCAATATTAAGTTCACTTAGTAAGGAAAGAGAGAGATTTATTATTCCTATTATGTTAAAAGAAAAGCTTCCCTTCCTTCCTTGGGCAATCTCAGTGTTATTGTCTGATAACTTTCCTGACAATCAAACCTCTGCTATAGCGGCTTCCTTTTTAGCCACGGTGATAAAGAAACGAGATTTTCATGAGTTTAGATAGTTTAAAGTGATAATGACAAGTTATGTCTATGTGAATTGGGTATGTTCAAGTGTACAGTTCATATTTTGTTGGTGTTTGTATGGCTTATGGCTTTGGCCGGAAAAGCAATAAACATATCATCATCATCATCATCATCATCATCATCATCATCATCATCATCATCATCATCATTATTAAGTTCACTTATCAGGGAAGTTTACAACGCGTCACATTTCTTGACGTTGTTATCTATTAAAAAAAAACCATGTCACTCGGTGTGCGGCCGTATCGAAAGGAAACTGACAGAGCGTCTTATTTAGATTATTCTTCTCATCACTGCTCAGCTTTAAAGTGAAATATACCCTATGGGCAATTCCTAAGAATCAGAAGGAATGCTACAAAATATACGGATTACCTCACTGAAGCCAAAACTATGAGCTGGGCTTTTGAATCATGGGGTTACCCTGAGCAGGTAATTAAACAAGCCCAGCATAGAGCTGAATTGATTCCCCGCAGAGATCTATTAACATATAAGGAATGCATGTGGTATGATAAAGTAAAAGCGGATTCGATGTTCTTGCACCATTACATTTGGAGACACCTCTTCACAGTCTGCAAAAAATACAAGGTTTATATGGAAGATGGAATCCCTTCATGGGTGGTTCCATATGAAGTAATAGATCCGAGAACTATCGATAATGAGCAGCAATGTCTAACCTACAAGGAGATAACACAAGTACAACATTCAATGTTAAGAATAAAAACAGAAGAAGAGCTGTCTCCTTGTTATGGATGGTTTCAATACAGGCAGATCAGAGGTCTTTACAATTCGGACTGCTTAAAAGGAGGTATAAGAATGGAAAATTCCGAACTAGAAGAAGTGATGCTACAAGAAGGCAAGAAAGAAATATCTAAGATTTATAAATTACTTCTGAAATGGCATATGGAGGATGAAACAGTTAAAATCCAGATGGTGAAGTGGGCAATAAACTTTCACAAAGAAATAACAATGGAGGCGTGGGAACACCTGTGGAAAAATACAATGAAGATTTCAACTTGTACAAATATAAAAGAGAATGTATATAAAATGATTTGCAGATGGTACTTAACACCAAAGAAAATAGCGCTAGGGAATACCAATATGTCAGACAAATGCTGGAAATACAAAAAGCATGAAGGATCACTGTATCATACTTGTGAGGTAGCCAAGCAATACTGGGGAGAAATAATTGAAGTAATCAATGAGATTTTACAAATCCAAATAAATAAGAACCCAGAATTGTTGCTACTGAATTTGGGAATGGAAGTTGTTCCAATGCAGTATAGAACATTGTTATTCTATATGACTGCAGCAGCAAGACTTTTGTATGCGCAGAAGTGGAAAGTACAAGAAATACCAACCATAGAAGACTGGATTTATAAATTGCTGTACATGGCAGAAATGGACAAAATGACAAGGAAACTTAAAGATCTTGACCTAGGACAATATATAGCTGATTGGGGGAAACTGAAACAATACTTAGAGAAAAAATGGGATGTAAAAGGAGAACTGTGGCAGTTTGAGAATTTCTAAAGTGTGATGTTGTAAATTGAAGAGAGAAGTGACTTTACCATCAAGGGGGAAATTTAATTATTACAATCTAAGCTAGTATTATGTTTAAGAAAATCTGATTTAGAACATACAGTTTAACAAAGGAAGAGTAAAACGGATATATTAGAGGATGTATACTATATATTATATACAACGTACTATGGTGTATGGTGTTAGTACATCATGCAGTATACTATATTGGGCTGTTTTATGTTATATTATAATGTATGCTATGCTATATTGTATGGTATAGTATACAAAAAATACTATATTGATAGTATATTTGATAGAGTATATGTATAAAAGAACTAGAATATGCTTAGAGTAAGAGATATTATGATATATGTGTTGTAGAAAAATACAAGTGAAATAGAGCTAAGTAATAAGAGGGGGTAAGGGTTGGAAAGCTGTTAGAAGTCAATAGAGAGTGGGGAGGAAAAGGGTGGGGATTAGAATAAATGAGATATAAAGGGAATGTATGTATTAAATTGGAAATTTAAACTCACCAATAAATTTTTTTTAAAAAAAAACATATAGGGAACGTAAAACCCAGGCAGATGGTGGGATTTCATGGGCTTTAGATTTCTCCCCCCTTTCTGGGAAAATTTCAGAGATCATTAGGAGAAATTGGCACATTCTATTAGACATCCCAGGATGTGCAGTTCCCCCACAAATTGGGTTCAGAAAAACAAAGAGTTTGAAAGATATCCTGGTACATTCAGATCTAAAAGATCGGGGCTGTCAGGATTAGAATGTTTTTCCTGTGCATGTAACCAAAGAGACTCCATTTTAATCCTTTCAGTATTCTAAGTGCTTTATTCACAGGTGCCAAGAGGATCCAAGCAGCTATCTCACAGAAGAGGATTGTTTTGGCTACCGCTTTTCCAGCCTTGGGAAACTTTCGCTTTCTCAGCTTCAAAGATATTGTTTTGAGAACTGTGGGGGGAGGTAGGGTCTGCTGGGATCTGATACTTTGTACCTTATGCTTTGCCTGTCATTCGTAACAATACACGTGTACCAGTCCAGATATTGCATCTGGACCAGTGGACTATAATGGTTGCATTTTTCAGTAAATCTTTTGGAAACAACGGGCTTTTGTCTGATTGCAGAAGGTAGTCTGGATACAGCTATTATTTAGCCACAGATCTGACAGGGGCATCGTTAGCAATGTTCCACGGGGTCATTTCCCGTGTGGCCACTGCAGCGTATGCCCACTGAGTGTAGATCTCAAAACCATCATCCACCCTGCCCAAGGCATTCCCCTGTTCTCAAAAGGTTTTTCGACTTGTTCTACTGCCAATGTGGTGCATCTCGTACAGTGTAAATGCAATTTGCTGTATGTGAGCTGCACGTTGCGGCCACTCCGACTCAGAATTCAGGAGCACCTTTCAAAAATTAGAACGGGCAATCAAGAGGCTCCTCTCACACAGCACTTTGGGGTCTATCATAAAAATGAGAAAGAACTAAATTTTTCGGTCTTGGAAATAATAGACAAGCCGGGCTACGCAAACCGTTTTTTGCTACAGGCAGAGGCACGATGGATTTTCCGCCTTCAAACCATGTGTCCTCATGGTCTTAATAATGAATTGGATTATTCCTCTTTTTTATGAAATTAGACTAAAGGTCCTTGTAGGATTAGTTATATTTATATCCTAGGGTAAAATATACTTTGAGCCCTGTACAACACCCCTTACAGGGAGGACAATGCTTTTATGGGGTTTTTAAATAAATTATTTATAGATTCTAAATTAAATTAGATGTATTTAAATAGCATGAACTATTTTAAAGTTTGTAACTATTTATATAATCGTTATTTATTACTATTTATATAATTGCTATTTATCTATTTATTTGTATATCTATCCCCCCTAAGTATTTGTCTATGTACCGCAAATTGAACTGTACTGTATTTGTAATCAGTGTAAGTACTCAATAAGGGTTTATAATTATGATTTTGTATAGTCCCTAAACAATGTTACTACAAAGGGCTTCTTTGAAATGAGTGGTGCCTTTAATTGACCAACAAAGTTTATTGGTCATTATATATAATTGGGAGAGGGAAGTTATTCCTCCCTTCCAAGGCATGGGATGATGCTTCTCTATGGACAGAAATTGGACGTTTGAATTTGATGGATATTTATTGTGAGTTGGTTATCTTGAAAAATATTTATGTAAAATATTTATGTACTGCAATGGGGGTTTGTAGCTTATTGCATTGTGGTTTGTTTTTAGACATAACTGGCCTGAAGAAAGAGAAACTCTCTGAAACGAGTGAAGAATCGAGGCTGGCACGGCTCGTTACCTATATTGTTGACTTTGGAGCTTAATGTATTGACTTGTTGATCTTGGAAACCGCTGACGACGCTGTTAATATTTTTCGTCAACATTTTGACGCTTTGCAACCACCGAGCAGCGTAATCTTATGTTGGAACTGTCTTCTTTGAACTTACTTGTGCGAACTTATCTGATAATTTATGTTCATAACATACACAGCACTTGCTTCTTCACTAATAACATAATTTGCACGGTTCATAAAATTGGTGTCTATTGCTTTTTTGGTGCACTTCCTCGAGCATCTGGCTCTCCTTTGTTTTGTTGCTTGTCAGAGGAAGCCTTTCCTGTTTTTTGCGGTCTGTAGTGGTAGCCCACCTGCGGACCCTGGGCTGTAGCATCTATCCATATTTGGATGATTGGCTTCTGGTGGCATGATCTCGAGTGGCTCTTCAGAGCCACATCACGCTTACCGTTCAGGCACTGTCCAACTTAGGTCTCATAATCAATTGGAAAAAATCCTCTCTTACTCCCTCACGAGTGATCCAATTCATTGGGGTCACGTTGGATGCGGTGAGAGGCAGAGCCTTTTTTCCCCTGTCTAGGGTTAGGTTGCTGCAGGGCTTGATATCCCAAGTACGCAGCAACAGATTTCAGTCTGCACATTCAATTCAGAAACTTTTGGGGTATATGGCATTTACCACAAGTGTAACCCCCCTTGCTCGCCTATTTATGAGGCCCCTACAAAACTGGTTCCTCAGAGTTTTTAACCTGAGCAGGGACCCTCAGTACAAGAAGTTTTCTATCCCGAGGACCATTCTTAGACCCCATACATGGTGGCAATCGGAGGCAAATCTACTCCAGGGGGTGCAATTTGGAGTACAGATACCTGACATCACTATTACCACTGATGCCTCCCTTTTAGGTTGGGGCGTGCACTGTGGCGATCTCTCCGCACAAGGAGAATGGTCCGCCATAGAGAGAAACATGCATATTAATGTGTTAGCGCTAAGAGCGATTCGTTTTTCTCTTATCTCTTTCGCAGATCTTCTCCGAGACAAGATGGTCCAGGTCCAAACGGACAACACTACCGCTCTCTGTTATCTGAACAGACAGGGAGGAACAGCTTCTTTGACGCTCTGCTCAGAGGCATTGTTGCTATGGCACTGGGCTACAGATCACAGCATTTCATCACAAGCAATCCACATAGAGGGAATCAGGAACAACAGGGCAGATTACCTGAGCAGGGTATTTCAGCCACACCATGAATGGGCAATCAATCCTGCTTACCTGCACAGTATATTCCAGTGTTGGGGGATTCCATCAATAGATCTTTTCGCAACCACACACAACGCGAAAGCCAGGGCCTTCTGTTCCCTAGCAGGGTCAGATCCTCTATCCCTGGGGGATGCTTTCCAAATCCCGTGGGGGGGGGCTGTTCTATGCCTTCCCACCAATTCCACTGATCCCCAGAGTACTGGGAAAAATCAAACGATACAGAACCCACTGTATTGTCATTGCTCCCTTCTGGCCGCGCAGGGTGTCAGACTATGGCATCCCAGTTGGCTAGAGTCTGGCTTCCTCCCTTCTGCAAGAAGACAAGGTCTTTTGATTTCAAAAGGCTTTATTAGAAAGACAGCATTCAGGCCCAGGTGTCCACATTCCAGGACCAAGCAGATCCTGGCTGAGCAAAGCTTTGTTAGGAATGAGATACAGAACAAAAGTTGTTACACATCAAACCCTCAGAGCCCAGCCTCCCCCCAGAGTTCACATTGCAGGAAAATTCTTGGTGGGAACGCTGGCCAGCCAAGGTTGGCTGAGAAGAGAACAGATAAGATGCAGTATCCTCTCCCATGGAAACGGCTCCTGGCATCCCACTGGCCTAGAGAGAGGGGAAGACTAAACAGCTACAGAAATAAGTATCGCGTTACTCAGGTTGCATGTCTCTAGAACAACAGACTCTGACATTCTGCCCCCCCGAAAGGCCCCCCTCCACCTCCTCCACCCGGTTTCTCAGGATACCGTTGATGGAACTGTTTCAGGAGCCGGGGGGCTCTAACATGGATGGCCTCTACCCACTCCCTATACCTCAAAGTCTTTCCAGCCAACTAAGTAGTACAGCTTATTATATCTAAGTTTGGAGTCCAAGATTTCTTCAATTTCATAATGTATTTGATCATTGATCAGGGTGGGAATGGGGTTTGCTGTTGAAGGATGCCATGTATCCGGTGCAGGGGCCTTTTTCAGTAAGCTGATATGGAACGTTGGGTGGATGTGGCGTAGGTTCTTTGTAAGGGTTATTTCTGCTGTTACCTGATTGATTACTCGTTTGATAGGGAATGGTCCCAGATATTTCAGAGCTAGTTTTCTGCTGGATTGCTCCACTTTGAGGTTTTTTGTGGAGATGTAAACTTTGTCTCCAGGGCGCAGTTCCCACTGCGCCGCACGGTGGCGATCTGCATATTTTTTATAGTCTGCTTTGGCTTTGTTTAAAGCTATTTGAATGGCTGCCCACTGTTCTGCAATAGCAATCCACCATTGCTGAAGGTCCCCGGTGGGTTGATTTCCCAGCTGCATTTCAAAGGGGAATGCCTTGCCATCATGTACAATTTTGAAAGGTGCTTCACCTGTTGAACTATGGACTGCGTTGTTGTATGCGTATTCTGCGAAATGAAGAAGATCTGTCCAATTGTCTTGTTGGAAGTTAATATAGCAGCGTAGGAACTGCTCCAAAATTTGATTTGTTTTTTCTGACTGTCCGTCGCTTTGCGGATGGAAAGCGGAGCTAATTCCTTGTTCTATTCCAGTTATCTGGAGAAGCTCCCGCCAAAAGTTGGCAACGAATTGCCCACCTCGATCCGAAATTACCTTAGAGGGAAAAGAATGCAGCTTCACAATGTGTTTCATAAATATTTCAGCTAGTTTTCTGGCTGTTGGAATGGTTGTGCATGGAATAAAATGTGCTTGCTTAGAGAATAAATCCACCACCACTAAAATACAGGAACACCCCTTAGAGGGAGGTAAATCTGTAATAAAATCCATGGATATTACTTCCCAAGGCCGATTAGGGGTCTCTAAATGTTGTGAAAGTCCTGGTGGTTTCCCTTTCCGTGTTTTGGCACTTATACAAGTTGGGCAGGAGGATACGTATTGGGATACATCCTTCTGGACTCCTGGCCACCAAAACTGTCTTTGTATCAGGTGGAGGGTTTTTAAGTAGCCGAAATGACCAGCGGTACGGGCATCGTGACAACGGTGCAGGACTTCCCTTCGAAGGCTGGCTGGTATATACAATCGGTCATTTTTAACCCAGTCTCCTTCTTCCGTTTGAGACATTTTTGCTTTGGGCGCTCCCTCCCCTTCTTTTTCCACCTCGCTTTTCACTTTTGATCTCCACCCCTTTCCCTCCATTTGGCTTTTAGCTGTTTGGCTGTGAGTGGTGACCACACCTCCTAGCTGACGGGGGGAGAATACAGTGTCAATGGTTTCCTCCCTCTTGCTCTGATGTTGCGGCATGCGTGATAGTGCGTCAGCCAAAAAATTAGTTTTCCTCGGCAGAAAGTTGAGTGTGAAGTTAAATTTAGAAAAGAATTCTGCCCATCTGAGCTGTTTGGCATTAAGACGTCTGGGGCTTCTAAGGGCTTCTAAGTTTTTATGGTCAGTCCAAACTTCAAACGGATGCTGCGCCCCCTCCAGCCAGTGCCGCCATACTGTGAGAGCTGTTTTAACGGCAAAAGCTTCTTTTCCCCAAACATTCCAATTTCTTTCTGATTCCGAAAATTTTCTGGACAAATACGCACATGGCCTGGCTTTGCCATCGTCCCTTTTCTGCAAAAGCACCCCCCCCTAATCACTGTATCGCTGGCATCGACTTGCACTATGAAGGGGCGATGTTCATCGGGGTGCTGTACAACTGGCTTTGAAGTGAATTTAGCTTTGAGCTTTTCAAAGGCCAGTTGGCATTGTGGGCTCCACTCTAATTTGGAGGTGGGTTTTCTTGCTTGCTCCCCTTTATCTTTAGTTTTTAGGAGCTCAGTCAGAGGAAGGGCAATTTGAGCAAATCCTTCTATGAAGTCTCTATAGAAGTTGGCAAAACCCAGGAAGGATTGTAATTGTTTACGAGTAGATGGAGTTTGCCAATCTTGTACCGCCCGTATCTTGGCGGGATCCATTTTCAGCCCTTGCCCAGATATACGGTAGCCCAAGTAATCCAGTTCTGTTTTATGAAACTCACATTGAGAGCCAAACTACAAGTGACGTCTTACACAGGTTGGACACTAGTCGGCTTCCCTCAAGTTTTGATGGGAAATGTAGGCGCCCTGGTTTTACAGCTTGGCTCTCCATTACAGCTGCAAGACCAGGATGCCTACATTTCCCATCAAAACTTGCGGGAAGCTGACTAGTGTCCAACCTGTGTAAGACGTCACTTGTAGTTTGGCTCTTAGAGAGTTTGATAGGGAGCTTGTGGCACATTAAAGTGGTCAGCACTTCTCGCACTAATTTTACATGTTCCTCTTTTGTTTTTGAATAAATTAACACGTCATCTAGGTAAACGACCACTCCTTTATATAAATATTTGTGCAACACTTCATTGATCATGGACATGTATACCGATGGAGCTCCAGATAAGCCAAATGGCATACGTATTCATATTGTCCCAAGGGCGTATTGAACGCCGTTTTCCATTCATCCCCTTCCTTGATTCTTACATGGAAATAAGCATCTTTAAGGTCCAATTTTGAAAAGATCTTACCTTGAGCCACGGCATTGAGTAGATCTCGTATTAGTGGGATAGGATAGGCATTGGTTGCTGACACAGCACTGATCCCTCTGAAGTCGGTGCACAAAAAGTCCCTCTGAAGTCGGTTGACAAAAAGTATGGGGGCTGCATGTGGGCTGTTTGCAGGATGGATGAAACCTCTTTCCAAGTTTTTGTCGATGAATTTCCATAGCTCCTCTCTTTCTAATGGGCTCATGGAGTATAATTTGCCTTTGGGCAGACTTTCTCCCAGAATTATTTCGATGGTGCAATCCGTGGCCCGATGGGGGGGGGAGGCTATCGGCTCCCTCTTCACTGAAGGTTTGTTTGAGATTTCTATATTCCTTTGGAATGCAATTGATTTCTTCTTGGGTTAAGAGAGCCACATCTACTAGGGGTGGTTTGTCTCTCCCGCAATCTACTTGCCAAAAATGCTGTTTTCAATATTCTTTGTTAAACATTACAATTCCTTTAGCCCAGTCTATGTTAGGGTTATGATCCCATAGCCAACGACTGCCTAGGATAAGGGGGTATTTGGCTGCTTGACTGATTACAAAACTTCGGCTCTCCCAATGTTCCTCCATACCAGTGGGTATTTGTTCAGTTTCCAGAGTTACTGGGTTCATATTACATCCGTCCATCTGTTCAAAAATGATGGGGGTGTCTAACTCTTTGGTTTCTAATCCCAAGCCGTTCACTAACGCAGGTGCTATAATGTCTATGGAGCAACCGGAATCAATTAGGGCTTCTACACAGATATGAGTTCCTCTTTTGGGATTTAATAGAATAACTGGAAGAAACAATACAGACCCTTTTTCTCTCACCTCTTTCTGAGTGATTCTTTTTTCGATCTGCCAGTTGGGTCCCTTTACAACAGATCCATCTTCTTTCCCGACTGGGGACTGGGTGCCTCTTCTTCGCTTTCGGTGGGCTGCATATCTAAGTCCATTAACACCTTTTCCGCTTCCAGGCCCTTCTCCGGTTGAGTGCGCTTTTGGATTCCCCATCCGTGGCTAGACCTCGGCGCTGGAATAGGGCGAGAAGGGATAGCGGGGGTGGAAGTGGGTACACAAAAGGGGAATTGAGCAGCGAAGTGTCCGCTGCGGCCGCATTGAAGACATAGTCCTTGTCGCCAATGAGTTTCTCACGCACCGTGGCTTGGCGGACCTGCTCCTCCCCCCTTGGGTATCACTGGAGTTCTTCTTGTTCCTAGGGCTTGTGGTTGTTCCACTAATCTCACCTGTTGGATGCGGTTTTCCACTTCACAGGCCAATTGTATCCAGCCCAACAGCGTTGGGGGGTCATCTTGCATTAAAGAACGATCTAGGAGTCTAGGGTTCATGCCACTTTTAAACATTACTATCTTAGTCCCTTCTTCACAATGGGGACATTTAGCCGCTAGTTGATGGAACTTGGCCGCATACTCTCTGATCGGTTGCGCACCTTGTCGGAGCATTTGCAATTCTGTGCGGGCATGGTCTTCTTCTAACGGATCCTCATATTGGACTCGTAAAGTGGAGACAAAATTCTGTAGCGTGTCCAACTCGGGAATCATATAAAGTCACATACCATTCAGCTGCTTTGCCTTCCAGCCTAGAGGCCAAGTGATCAATCCGGCTTTCCTCATCCGGGAACAGATGCCCCCACCGGTTGAAAAATTGAAGTGCCTGGACTATGAAGAACCCTAGTTTTTGCGTATCCCTGTCAAACATGGCTTCTAGTTTAATCCACCCCCATGGCAACTCAGGCACCCCTTGCCTATCCGGCTGTGCTGGCCATGGGGCCGGAGGGGGTCCAGCTGGTAGGAGCCTCTGCATCAGTCCTCGGGGATGGTCCTGTGGCCCTCGGGAAAGGGGTATATGTCCTACAATCCCTTGCGGCCTGGGCCGGGGTGCTCCAGGGGGTGGAATTCTTGGGCCTTGCCCCAGTGGACCCTGTGCAAGGGGTCCTGGGATTGGCTGTGGGACCGGTTGTGGGATCGGTGCAGGCTGCACAAGAGGCGGCTGCCTCGGCGGTGGTGGTTGCTGAGATACCACCTGTTGAAGGGGCACTTGTTGAGGAGGGGGGGTGGAGGAACCTGTCTAGGAGGAGGAGGAGGAGGCGGAATTTGCTGAGGAGGAGGTGGTGGAGGCACTTGCTGTGGAGGTGGCAGTGGCGGGGCCACTTGGCCAGGCGTCAGTTGAGGTGGAGGCTGCGGCTGCTGCGGAGGGGTCGGTAGTACTGATGGGATCAGTGGTTGTGGAGCTGGTGCTGTTGGCGTTGTCTGGACCGGCAATAGCTGTAGAAGAATCGGTGATGGGCCAGCCCCTGACCCTGGAGTAGACTGAGTTCCTGGCGGAACTTGGGTCGGTGCTGGAACTTGGCCCTGTGCCACTGACGGAGCGAGCGGGGTTATTGCTTGTCCCGCTGCTGCTCGCGCCTCCCGCTGCTCCCTTACCAATAGTCCAATGAGAGATGGCCTGAGCTAGGTCTTCCTCCATAGCCCCCATTCTATCTTCCAACCGACGATAGTGGTTCGGAACTCCGTTGGACGTTCCATTTCCCCCACGGTCACTTACTTCTAACGGCTCTCTCGACCTCGGAGGAACGTATTCCCTGGGCCAGGGTCTTGTTGGCCCTTCCGCACCTCCAACCGACCTCCAATCATGAAAACTCCCTGTAGGACGTTTCGGACCTTCCTCTCCTCCACCTTGCAATGACTGCTCCTCCTCAATGGTCATGCTGGTGAGTATTCCTTTAGACAAACCAGTAATGGCCAAAATTCCGGATTCCACTGCCTGGGCTCGATACTCCAACTGCTGTGTGTGCCCTTGTTCCCAAGCCCTGGCTGAATTCATATCCGTATAATCCCAGCTCATGAGCTCGTGATGTGTGGTTTCTCAGTCCTGGGTATCTTCGGTCCTCCTTCGTGGGTCCCACTCTTCCAGGCGGCCAGCCTCTGCATCCCACTTATACCAAGGCTGAGTGCTGGCCAGAGTCTCCTCCGGAGTGCAGGCAGCCCTAGTTAAATCCCACACGATGCTTGGGCCCTCCTGCTCCATTGACCCGACGGTTCACCTCACATCTATCATCGACCGGGAGAACATGGTGCCCGCTCGTCTCTCCCTAGCCTCTCGAGGTCGGGAGCCCCACTGCCGCGGCGTCAGCAGCGAAATCAAATGGTTCTCCCCGGCGACTCCGCGCACCTTTCGCTGGGCGCCTCCTGTAGCCGGGTCAGTCGGTTCCCCCCTTCTGTTGGGCACGGTCTCAGTCCTGCTGTCAGGAACAGGCTCCACTCCTTGGGTAGGAACGACGTTAAGAACAGGATCAGGTACAGTCTCGGATCCACCGTCGGGTACCATCTGAGACTGATCAGGAAGTCCCCCATCCTCAATGCCAAGTTCAGACAGATCAATCAAGTCGCCCTTGGTATCCATCCTCCCTGGATGAGGCGTCGGGGAAAATAAAAAGGATTCCTAACAAAATGTCAGACTATGGCATCCCAGTTGGCTAGAGTCTGGCTTCCTCCCTTCTGCAAGAAGACAAGGTCTTTTGATTTCAAAAGGCTTTATTAGAAAGACAGCATTCAGGCCCAGGTGTCCACATTCCAGGACCAAGCAGATCCTGGCTGAGCAAAGCTTTGTTAGGAATGAGATACAGAACAAAAGTTGTTACACATCAAACCCTCAGAGCCCAGCCTCCCCCCAGAGTTCAGGAAAATTCTTGGTGGGAACGCTGGCCAGCCAAGGTTGGCTGAGAAGAGAACAGATAAGATGCAGTATCCTCTCCCATGGAAACGGCTCCTGGCATCCCACGGGCCTAGAGAGAGGGGAAGACTAAACAACTACAGAAGTAAGTATGGCTTTACTCAGGTTGCATGTCTCTAGAACAACAGATTCTGACACAGGGATTGGTTGCCGATCCTGTGGGAACTGTCCAAGGGCAGGCACATGTGTCTGCCGGACGTGTCGGACCTCCTCCACAGGGGGTCAGTACTTCACCACATTGCTGCCTCCCTAAGGCTTACAGCATGGCCCCTGTTTCCCTAGACTGCCCCTTTTCTCAAGAAGTAAGAGATATTATCTTAAATGCCCGTAAGCCATCCATGCGTTTATCCTACTCTCAGAAGTGGTCTAGGTTCTCTACATGGGTAGCAGACAAAGGGTGTTCCCCCTTTTCGTGTCCATTTCCTTTAGTACTTGATTACCTAGTATCCCTCCTGAAGGTGGGTTTGTTGGCCTCATCCATTAAGGTTCACCTTGCGGCCATCTCGGCATTTCATGAGCCTGTGGATGGTAGAACCCTCTTCTCCCACCAAGCCTCCAAACAATTCTTGAGGGGTGTTAAAAACACCTTTCCTCCAAGGGCTCTCCCCGTACCTCAATGGAGTCTCTCTCTTATTTTGAGTCGCCTTATGTTGCCACCCTTTGAGCCACTGGCTACTTGTGACCTTAACTTCCTTTCGTGGAAGGTAACCCTTCTGGTTGCTGTTACTTCCCTAAGACGGGTGGGGGAACTTACGACACTTCGGGTAGACCCGCCCTTCCTACAGTTTTTTGAGGAGAAGGTTCTCCTTTATCCTAGTGTTGAATTCCCAAAGTGGTCTCTAGATTCCATTTGCAGCAGAAGGTCGCTCTCCCTGTCTTGTTTCCAAAACCAACCTGTGAATCGGAGTGCACTCTACATAAACTAGATGTCAAGAGAGCCTAATTATATTATTTGGACAGGACAAGACCCTTCCGAAAAAACAAGGCTTTATTTGTCTGCTATTCAGGCCCTCGTAAAGGACAGAGGGTTGCCCGCCAGTCCCTCTCCAGGTGGATTGTGGCCGCTATCAGGCATAGTTATGTAGCAGCTAAGGTTCCGTGCCCCGTGTCCATCAGGGCTCACTCTACCAGGGCACAGTCTTCCTCCACAGCCTTCATCAGAGGGACTCCCCTTCGAGACATCTGTCAGGCTGCGACTTGGTCTTCCACGGATACGTTCATCCACCACTACTCGATGGACGTGAATGCCAGAAGGGACATGGCTGTCGGCACTGCTGTCCTGCATTCATTGTTCGCCTAGGAGACTCGCACCCTCCTCCATTGGTGAGTAGCTTGTTATACTCCCAATGTGGGACTGCATTGAAGACCGAAGACGAAAACAGTGTTTCACTTGCCTGTAACTGTTGTTCGTCTAGGTCTTCATGCAGGCACACATTCCCTCCCTCCTACCCCACTGTGAGTCTTAGCGAATGGCTAACTTGCGGCGGCTTTGGAGGAACTGAGGGAAGAGGGATTGCTCCGCCCAGCAACACGGTGCGAGGCGGGAAATGGCGCGCATGCGTGTTGTGGGGCGAGAGCTCCCTCTAGTGTCTAAGAGCTTGAAAAATCTTTCCGGTGGCTGGCCTGCGGCTGTGCAGTCCCAATGTGTGCCTGCATGAAGACCTAGAAGAACAACAGTTACAGGCAAGTGAAACACTGTTTTCTTGAACGTACCTGAGCACTGTCACTTTACAACTATGAAATAATTCAAATGTTACTTATTATTATGAAGTCAATGAGATAAGCCAATAAGATCTGATCTGTGCTTCTGAAGTAATTCTGGCAAATTCAACTTTCAGTAAATTTTATTACCTACTGGCAATTTTAATATCTTTAGCATCTTTTCGTGCCGTTGACTTCCTTTGAAGTTAAATTACTTGTCCAAACTGAAGCTTAATTTTAAAATGCACGTGTTAAAAAATGATCTTCTCTTTATACCACTGTAGCTAAGAGTGAAGGCTAAAGTCCTTTCAACAATGTGATTTGTTTCTGAAGCACCAACATTTAATTTACTGTGAACTTTTGGTTACTGTATTTCTATTAATATGAACACTAATCATAAACATACTTTCTGGGAAGCAAAGCTGTGGTATTTATTTCTAAGAAGAGTTGCAATGTTTAATTGATTTTGATTAAATAGAGTAACCAATTAAAAGCTTTTAGGTCAGTGAAAAGATTTCCATGATTTATTTGGTAGCAGATTTTTACAATATGTGTACACACACATGCTTATAAAAGAAACTGGTAGTGGGCACTATTGTAGAAGAAACATATTCTCTCTTGCACAGGAAAGAATGCTTCTTCCAAGACAGTCCCTTCTCTGAAATGAGTGTGCAACATGAGAAACTACAAAAGAGTTAGGATTAGATTTTTTGGGTAGCAGTAACTAGAAAACAGGAATGAAAATCACTAGATGACCCACCAGCAGCTAACAGCCCCTTCAGACTCCTGGCAGAATCACCAGTTTGGCGTAGTGGTTAAGACTGGCAGGACTCTAATCTGGAGAACCAGGTTTGATTTCCCATTCCTCTGCTTGAAGCCAGCTGGATGACCTTGGGTCAGTCACAGGTCTCTCAGCCCCACCCACCTCACAACGGAATTGTTGTGGGGATAACATACTTTGTAAACCACTCTGAGTGGGAGTTAAGTTGTCTTGAAGGGTGGTATATAAATTGAATGTTATCGTTGTTATTATTACCATGCCCAGATATAAACATGGGCACACCGTAATTGATGGATGGCTGCCAATACCAGGAGGCAGATGAGCTCATGGTTGCCCTGAATACATTTTAAAAATACTTGGGAGGAGATGGTGGGCAAATTGCCTCACGTTCTTGCAAAGGCATAAACAGAGCTGGCTGAGTGAAGGGTCAACAACAATGTATGTGGGCTACATAATGAGCTTATTAACATTTAAACAATAAAAACTTTTAAGAGATTAAAAGGTTGCTTTTAAAAATTAAATTTACATCCAAACCTTTCACTCTGCCCCTAAGCACCTACTCTGTTTGTTTGTTTTCGATTTTTATTCCGCCCTCCCCACACAGGCAGGCTCAGGGCGGATTACACTCAGATAAAACATTACAATATAATTTACACTTTAAAATAGTTTAAAATAACAATAACAACTGGTCCAACATAAATATTTTAAAAACATAAAATAGCAGCACTCAACCAATAGGTAGTAATCGATCTACTGTTCAGTCTAGGATACTGACCAAATCTGCAGTCAGTCAATTTGTTCAGACTGTTGTTTGTTCAGCACAGTTGGCCTCTGACAGGCATGTAGTTATTGAGGCTAGTTCTTCTGTGACTGTCATCTTTAGCAGAACTGCAGAGACTAGTTTGGTGTAGTGGTTAAGAGTGTGGGACTGTTGGAGAACCGGGTTTGATTCCCCACTCCTCCACTTGAAGCCAGCTGGGAGACCTTGGGTCAGTCACAGCTTCTAGGAGCTCTCTCAGCCCCACCCACCTCACAGGGTGATTGTTGTTGTGGGGATAATAATAATATACTTTGTAAACCACTCTGAGTGGGAGGTCAGCTACAAGAGATGAATTACACGAGGAGGAGCACATGAAGGGAGTCACAATGTTAGCTGGGAAGCTGAGTTTTAAAAGAGATCAGAAGGCTCTGTCAGTTTCACTTCCCCTTCTAGGAGGCAAAGAAGAAATTAACAAAGCCTCTGAACAACCATCTCCCTGGCTCTGTAGAGAGGGGAAATGGAAAAAACCTTCCAATCTCTTTTAAAACTCAGCTTCCCTGCTAACACTGTGACTCCCTTCATGTGCTCCTCCTTGTGTAATTCGTCTCTTGTAGCTTAGCTCTGGGTGTTAAGTCATCCTGAAGGGCGGTATATAAATCAAATGTTATTATTTGTCATCATCCTTCTATGCAGCCCCACATTGGGACTGCGTGTGCACAGGCCAACCGCGGAGGAGTTTGTACAGCTTAAAAAAAACACTAAGGGGATGCTCTGCCTTTACTGCGCGTGTGCAGAAATTTCCCGCCAAAATGAGGGTATATAAGCTGAGCGCCCCACACATTCCCTCAGTTCTTCTTTCACTGCTGCGAGAGACGTTCATAGTATAGCTAGCCTTCATAGTGTAATCAAGTTAGTTTAGTGATGTCTTCAAAATATCTGTTTAAAAAATGCTCTCGATGCGGGACAAAAATGACTCGCACTGATGAACATGACCTTTGCCTCATCTGTCTCGGTGACGGTCACCATGTTTCCACCTGCCGGATTTGTCAAAAGTTTACCCACAAGGCGAAACCAGACAGAGCTTCCCATCTTAAGGCCAGCCTTTGGCAGAAGGTTTTAGAGGGCCCTCCAACACCGGCAGCTAAATCATCTGCTGCGAAAGGGTTACCTCCCGCTGTGGGTAAATCGCCTTCCATTCATGGAGGGAACACTTCGGAACCTGATAAGGGACCTGCATTGGTTCCAGCCCCAGCTTCAACCATTGGTTCCACTGCAAGCAACCCTGTATCTAAAGCCTCAAAATGCAAGAGGCAAGTAACTCAAGTCGCTCAATCACAACAGGTTGCCTCAAAGCTGCCACCTAAAAAGACGAAAACCAAGACATAGCACTGTAAAAAGCAACAGTCAAAACCTGCCCTCCTCACCTAGATCGCCCACATCCCTTCCATTCCGAGGACAGGGCTTGGAACTCACACATACTCCATCTTCACTGCCCACACCGATATTTCTTGAAATGGGGGATTACCCGCATGAGGGCTTCTCAATTCCCCCTCCACCTCCAGTTCCGGTGGTAATGCCTCTGGCTAGCAAGCTCATAACCCCACAGGTACCAACCTTATCGACTTGGGCACAGCAACCACTACAACCTCCTGCATCGGTTCCGACTCTGCAGCCAGCTCCGAGAGCAGGAGGAACAAATGCATGGCAAGAGTTCCTGTCTTGGTTGCAGTCTGCATCTCCTCCATCCTCCTTTCCTCCGATGCAATCAACTCCTTTTCCTCAACTGGTCCCAATGGCGTCTACTTCTCCAGGGCCAGTTCCGTATTGCCTGGGCCCAAGCAGTTCATTGGCTCCGCCTATGTTGGCTCCGACAACTCATTCGGCCCCAACCACAATTCCACAGCAGCGGGTACCTGATTTCTCTGATTCCGAGGAGGAGGACTTAGAATCTCTCTCAGAAGTCGCATCTGAGTTGTCTTCAGACCCTTCGCCTGAGGAGGCAGTGGGGGAGTCCAGTTCATCCTCTCCAAATGAAGATTACTTATTGGATATTGTGCTGGCAATTTGGCAAACTCCAGCCACCATACCAGCTACTTCCAAAAAGATTGAAAAATATTACAAACTTAAGCAGCAGGACTGCCCTTTCCTGTTCACTCACCTGAAACCGTCATCTCTGGTCGCTGAGGAAGTCCAAGCTTATTATCGCCATGGTTCCCCCTCAGCTCCGGCAGACCGGGAAGGTCGGAAGTTGGATGCAGTAACAAGAAAGATTTATTCTTCAGCTTCTCTTAACTATTGAATTGCCCACTACCAGACCATAATGGGCTCTTATAATCTATACCTTTGGAAAAAACTCTCTAATTTTACACAAGATCTACCAGAGGACCAGAAAGCCATGGTTAAGTTGGTGCAAGAGGAAGCAGTGTGCCTTGCAAAACAACAGATGACTACAGGCAAACATGCCGCTGATTGTTCAGCAAGATCCATTGCATCTGCTATTGTTATGCGTCGCCATGCATGGCTACGTTCCATGGTGTTACCCTTGGACAAGAAAAGCTGTATAGAAGATTTTGCATTTGAGGGATCTCTGTTGTTCACTGAGAAAACAGATGAATCACTAACTCAAATGAAAAAGAACCATCAGACAGCCAAGTTGTTGGGTGTCATTGCTTCACAACACCCTCAACAGTCCAGATCTCGGTTCCATACTTCCCAGGTCTACCAGCACCGTCCTGGAAAGTACCATTATCAGCAGTAATATCAGCAACCATATGGGCAGCGATCATATTCATCTTATCGCCCCTCGTCTAAGAAACCATCCAGGCCTAGGGGGAAGCAGAACCAACCACACTCTCCTAAAGCTTCCAGCCAAGGACAAAAACCACTGTTCTGACTATTGTAGGTTAGCTGGAGTTGGCAAACCACCCAGTTTGCCTTGTCAACTCTTTACATCCCTGATTTCTGGTCAGTTGGCACACCACAACAGGAATCAGGGAATAGTTTCATCTTGTTCTCTCATCATTCACAGAGCACAACATTCCCATACACTCTAAGTAATATTCTTCTATGCTCAGAAGCTCATGATGTACCTTTCTTTCCGTTATGCTTCCTAGATAAGACAAAAGTCTGATCACAGCATATTTTGCTTAGTTGGCTGAGAAAGGAATGTGTAACTTGTAACTGTTGCTATAACCATATTTGGGTATCCGGGACTTCCTGAATACAAGCTAATAAAACTCTCGCCTCCATCTTTGGAGGGACAGACTTTGCATCCAGTTCCCTGTCTCGTGTCGTTACTACAACTAGCCCAAAGAGGACATGATTCTGTGCTTCCTTTCCTGGACAGATTGTGTCCTTTTATCCCTGCTTGGGAAAATGTTATCACTGATTCGTGGGTGTTAGCTATTATCAAGTCTGGTTACCGAATGTTTTTCTCCAATATGCCACCACTCTCTCTACCCTCGTTTGGTTCGGAGTGCTGTTCACCTGTTCTTGTTTCTCTATTGTTAGATAAAGGAGCTGTTCGAAGAGCGGTTGCTGTCTCTTCCCCTTATGGTTTTTATTCAAGATACTTCTTAGTCAAGAAAAGAGATGGAGGCGCACGCCCCATCCTTGATCTAAAAAACTTAAGTTCATTAAGCCTGAAAAGTTTTGTATGTTGACTTTAACCGCTGTCATTCAGTTGTTAGAGAATGATGTTTGGTTTGGCATCATAGATTTAAAGGATGCACACTTTCACATTTCTGTTCATGAGAGTTACAGGAAAGACTTAAGTTTCACATGTAGCAATGAGGTTTTTGAATATACTGTATTGCCATTTGGGCTGTCATCAGCACCGTGTGTTTTCACAAAGTGCATGGCTGTAGTGGTAGTGTCTCTAAGGGTGCAAGGCTGTGCCATATATCCTTACCTGGATGATTGGCTCCTTGTAGCCGCATCCCCAGATTTGCTTAGAGAACACATGCAAATGACAATATCAGCCACGACCAACCTGAGGTTACTGGTCAATTCAGATAAATCAATTCTTGTCCCTTCAAAAACCATCCAATTTATTGGAGCAGTTTTGGATTCCTCACAGGGAAGAGCATTTCTCCCCCTGGAGAGAATATCTAGATTACAGTCTATGGCAAAAAAATTCTTAGCACATAGGTATCAAACTGCATTATTTAATCAAACTCTGCTGGGCCTGATGGTGTCTACTACTTCTGTAGTGTTCTTTGCCAGACTCAGAATGAGGCCTTTGCAGAATTGGTTTGTGTGACACTATAACCCGTGACCACCAACCAACAAGTTAGATTATCCATTCCCTGGCCTGTACTAAAGTCTTTGAATTGGTGGATCAACACTGAGAATTTGATTCAGGGATTCCCTTTTGGCAGTCCTTGTGCAAATGCCTCCATGTCAATGGATGCTTCTAATGTAGGATGGGGAGGACATTGTGGGAATTCATCAGTACAGGGCACGTGGTCCCCGCAGGAACAGAAGTTACATATTAATGTGTTAGAGCTCAGAGCGATTTGTTATTCCCTTGCTTCTTTTGCAGGTTTTCTGCACAACAAGAGGGTTCAAATTCTGACCGACAACACAACAGCTCTCTACTACTTAAACAAGCAAGGGGGAACAGCATCACTCACACTAGTAGCTGAAGCCACAGCCATATGGGAATCCAGAACAACATATTTCCCCAGGCCATCCACATAGCTGAAGTGGAAAATACCAGAGCAGATTCACTCAGCAGGGTGTTTCTAACACATATGAAGTACCTCACCCCGATCTTCCAACGATGGGGGTTCCCCTCAGTGGACCTGTTTGTTACACAACTCAATGCCAAAGCCCAGAAATTCTGTTCCATGGCAGGCAGAGACCCTTTATCAATAAGGGATGCTTTTCAAATTCTGTGAACACAAGGTCTTTTCTATACCTTCCCACCCACGCCACTAATCACCAGAGTACTTTGCAGGATTTGGCATTTCAATACACATTCCATCCTCATTGCCCCTTTTTTGGCCTTGTCAGGAGTGGTTCCCGACCCTACTGGGTTTAGCTCAAGGCAGATACATTCAGCTCCCTATGGAACCAGACCTGTTATACAACAAACAAGTATGGCACCACAATATCGCCACTCTACGTCTGACAGCATGATTACTCAATCCACCGAACCAGGGCTGTCAGATGACCTAATACAGATACTCCTAAATGCTAGGAAGTTATTGACCAGGATGTCCTATGGTCATAAGTGGCATCGTTTTACAGTCTGGTTACAACCGAGGAGTGTTTCTCCTTTCTGTTGCTCTTTAGCAACTATTCTAGATTATCTGCTATCCTTACAAAGACAAGCATTGTCAGTTTCATCAAAGTACATATGGCTGCCATATCCGCGTTCCACAATAGAATAGATGGCAAAACTGTGTTTTCACACCATCTTGCTAAGCAGTTTTTAAGGGGCATGCTGAAAACATTTCCACCTAAAGCTCCTCCAGTTCCACAGTGGAGTCTTCCGCTGGTCCTAACCCAGTTGATGCTGTCTCTGTTTGAGCCCATAGCCTTAGTTCCTTAGCACTCCTTTTGTGGAAAGTGGCATTTTTATTTTTATTTTTATTTAAAAAAAATTTATTGGATGGTGTGAGGCCCCGCCCTATCCACCACCGCCTTCACCTGCTCCGCCGTGTCCTTGGGCCCTGCTGGGGTGGTGGCAAAGGAGCTCCCTTGGCCTCAGACTGGGCAGGGGCAGCAGTTTAGCCACTGGCCTCTGCCTCCTACCAGCTGCCTGGAGAGCCTATGGCTGTTCCCTCTCTCTCCCTCTCTCTCTCTCTCTCGCTTCCTCACTCCGGCCGTATTCGCTGTCCCTGCCAACTTCTCCTCCTCGGCGTCCTCGGGCTCCTCCCTTTTATGCCACCACCTTAACCAGCTCCCCACCTCCCTACCAATCTGTCACCGTGCTCCCTCTTCGCCCCGCCTTGTGCTCTGCTGTCTGCCCCATCACTGGTGCTTTCCCCTGTCTGTTCCCACACGCTTTCCCTCAGCTCGCTTGCCTCCTTCGCCTCCCTCCCTCTCCAGCTCTCTGCCACTCCCCTTTCCTTCCCCCTTCTTGTGCTGGCCTCTTCATACTGGGGAGCCCTCCCAACCCTCCGCTCCCCAATCTGGCCCGGTGCTGTCCGGTGCTCCCGCCTCGCCTCTGTTGCTCGCACCCGTGCCCTCCCCCTTCCCAGCTCGGGCCTCGCCCGCCCGGCCGCCATGTCCCCGCCTGGCCGCTCTCTCGGTGGGGGCCTCCCTGGCCTTCTCCACCCGCCGCCGCCCGCATCGTCGGGAGCGTCGGCCTCGGGCCCATCAGCGGGGGCCGTAGCGGCAGCGGCGGCTCGGTATTCCCTGGCCCCGCCACTTCCTCCAGCCCGCGCCGCGCCCAGGTGCCGCTCCGCCGCCACGCCCGTCAGCGCTCCTGCAAACCGGCCTCCCCGGGGCCGTGAGGTGAGCAAGGGGGGTCCGGCAAGCGGAGGGGGTGTCGGCAGGGCTGGGCCCCGGGCCGGGGGAGGTCCTGGTCGGGCCCAGTCCGGGGCAGGAAGGTCCTGCTCCAGACAGATGGGTTAACAAATATAAACATACAAGTCATTACCATTTTCCACCCCATTACATTTTTCCCATCCTTCCCCCCCCTTTTTCTGGTGACTCCCAACAGTTTTCCATCCCCAACTTAATCTAAAGAATATATCATATCCTAAAATCTATAATAATATATATCATATATATCTAGTCTATTTACTTATATTAACTATCATAATATAATACTTATCTAAATTAAGAGTATGAAAATTATATAACCATATAATAAGTACATATATATATATATATATATAATATACTATTCCTTCTCCCTATTATCTGTATTATAAATCTATTACTTCTATTACATCCCTAAAATATCATATATACTTACTATTACCCATACAATCTTGTTATTCAATCTTATACTTTCCCAAATAGTTATACTATCTTTCTCTTAAATTTATACTACTACAACACTGTAACTCTCTAACTCTATACTATACCATTGAAACATAATAATATACCCCCTTTTAACCTTATGTAAGTTTCTATCTCCCCTTAACAACTATCCAAAGACCACAATTGGAAAGTGGCATTTTTAGTGGCTGTAATGTCAGATAGAAGGGTAGGAGAAGGGTAGGAGAAGTCACTGCATTTAGAGTTGACCCTCCATTTCATCAGTTTTTCACAGAGTTGTGTTACACACAGGTATTGAGCTTTTGCCAAGGATAGTATCAAAGTTTCATCTGCAACAAAAAGTTTTTTTTGCCTGTATTCTTCTCATTTCCTTCCTCAGAAGCAGAATATACCTTACACACGTTAAATGTTAAAAGAGCTTTATTGTACTACTTACACAGAACAAAGAACATTAACAGAACTAAATCCTTGTTAGTCCATTATTCTGGCCATCGGGTGGGGCAATCCGCATCTTCTCAAACTTTATCTAGATGGATTGTTTCAGCCATTAAATTTTGTTATAGAAAGGCTGGGCTACAGTGCCCTCTCCTAATAAGGGCGCTTTCGACTAGAGCACAGGCTTCTTCTGCTGCTTTCCTTCGAGGGGTCCCTGTCCATGACATCTGCCAAGCTGCCACCTGGTCGTCTGCGGACACATTTGTAAGACATTATTCGGTGGACACAGATGCCAGAAAAGATTCTGCAGTGGGAACTGCAGTTCTGCAATCAATTTTTCAGTAACAACTCACATCCGCCTCCATTGGTGAGGAGCTCGCTATACTCCCAATGTGGGGCTGCACAGAAGGACGATAACGAAAAACAGTGTTGCACTTACCTGTAACTGTTGTTCGAGTATCTTCTGTGCAGACATACATTCCCTCCCTCCAACCCCGCTGTGAGTGTTATTTAAAGACATTATATCTCCGGTGGCTCAGGAGAACTGAGGGAATGTGTGGGACTGCTCAGCTTATATACCCTTGTTTTAATGGGAAATTTCTGTGCATGCGCAGTAAAGGCAGAGCACCCCCTTAGTGTTTTTTAAAGCTATACAAACTCCTCCGCGGCTGGCCTGCGCGCACACAGTCCCAATGTGTGTCTGCTCAGAAGATACTCGATGAACAACAGTTACAGGTAAGTGCAACACTGTTTTTATCATTATAACTGCCATGTCCATATGTAAACATGGGCAGGCCCTTACCCCACCAGTAGCACCTCTGTTTTGTCAGTATTAAGTTTCAGCTCATTAGCCCCCACCCACTCCAAAACTGCCTCTAGACACTTATTCACAGTTTGTAAAGGCGTTGATGCCTCATTAGAACAAGGGAGGTGGTAGCCCCATTCATGTGGCTTGGTTCTAGCTTCCCAATAAATGTCCAATAAATGAATTGTTATATAGCTATATCTGCTTGATTGGAGCCCAGCAGATTAGGCTCTGTTCTTATCCCTTACTTCAGTTGTCTTCAGCCTACAGTACACATTGCAAGGGAGCTGAGGGGTAGCCCAATGGGGAGACTGGTAGCTGTTGCAAGGAGCAGGGTAAAGGTATCCAGGTTGTCCACTCCTCTCCCCACTTAACTGCTGATACCCAATAACTATAGCTTGGGAGAGGGGCCATAGCTCATTAGTAGAGCATCTGTTGTGCATGCAGAAGGTCCCAGGTTCAGTCCCTGATAATTCCAGTTTAAAGGATGCATGATGTGTGAAAGACCGCTGCCAAAGACCCTGGAGAGTCCCAGTCTTAGCAAAGACTGGCCTTTATGGCCCATTGGTCTGATGAGGCCCATTGGTCTGATAAGGCAGCTTCATGTATCCATGTGTCCAGCTTCCATAAGGGGGGCAAGCAGGGAAGGAAAAGGTATGAAGGTCACTAGGGTGAATGGGAGCAGGCAGTAGTAATAAGCCCTCTGAATACAGGAGGAAAATGGTACATGAGGGCTCACAAGCCCAAATTATGAGTGTGTAGGGCAGACAAGGAGCATTAATGGCTCATTCGCCACAGTCATGTTGGATATTGTTGAGGCAATAGAAGCATCTAGTACACTTTCTGATCCCTTGGTGGCTTACTTTGCTCAGATTACCATCATGTATGTTGACATGTCCTTGGGATCTGTGAAAGCCACCATATATACTCGATCCCTGTCCATCATAGCTGTTGAAATCCTGTCAAAAGCAGTTTAATGAGATCCTGATGCCCATTACAAATCAGTCACTGATTTAGGCAGTTTTTCCTTAGGTCCTAAAGGACCCATCCCTCAAAAAATACCTGCAGGTTATAGCCCCATTAAACTCATTGGAAAACACAATAGCCTTGCAGTCTCCCCAAAATTTCTAAGACAGTGTCCCCTCATCTCTTCAGGGAGCCTGTTCCACAAAGTGGGAGTTACAACATAAAAGGTGGAAGCTGTAGTTGATGCTAGGTAGACTACCCTAAGCATGGGGACAACTAGCAGGTGACCAACTGAGAACTGCATCCGGCACAGAGGGACCTATGAGAAGAGATGGTTCTTTAGATAGGTGGGTCTGAGGAAGAGTTCAGAACCAACATCAGCAAGCTCCTGACAATGATGAAGCTACATTTTCTCTGTTGGCTCCAATCTGGTGGAATGACCTGCCTGAAGAGCCCACACTTTTACCATTATGCAGTACGTGTAAAACAGAGTTTTCAGGAGTCCTTTTATTGAATAGAGTCCTAGTAAATGTCTGTGAAATTGTAGGTAGTTTTCTCATAGTTTTGTTCTTTGTACATTATACTATTTCTCGAATGTTGCAATCCAGTTTTGTTTAATTGTTTTTTGTATGTATTATATTACTTATCTAGTATATTGTTTTAGTGTTCTGTAATCCTGTTTTATTGCATTTTTGATTGTACATTTTATACTCTTCTGACTGAATTGTTTTAATTGTGTAATCCACCTCAAGTCTTAGTGAGAAAAGGCAGACAATAAAAGTATAAAATAAATATGTAAAATGGGGCAAAACTTCAGCTGCGCTCCGGAGTCCAGCTAGATTGCCTTAGGGCTTTCCCCATGTAGGAATCAAACCAGGCTCCTTCAGTATGCTATTCCTGTGTCATTCTTCTGCATAATATCTGTCTCTGTACTTTTCCTCTGTACTTCATATGGCTGGTAGGGCTAGCGGTAGATACGTGATGCCTTATGGTGGTGTTAATGGGTTCCAGCTGTGGGAGGCATGGTTTTTAGTCCAACCTCTGCCTACTGTAGCTGTTTGGGTTGTCAGTGGCCCAGGACTTTCCCTACTGTTTCCACTTTTGTTGAATAGTAAACATTTGTTCTCATGAATTTATTTTTTGTAATAGAAAATGAAACACAACTCAGGTCATCTAATCCAAAGATGATTTTTTTCAGATTTTTTCTCATGTAAATAGTTTCTTTTACTTTTGTTCTCCATTTTTCTGCCTCCTTTGTTCCTTCAGCTTATCATGCCATCATCTCAGAGCACAGTTATATTCATACGCCTCACAGTGATTCTGTCTACTGCTGGCACTGCATTCTCAGTTCAGCAGTTCCTGGAAACAAGATGTATTACAAGAAGGCACTCCCTGATGAAAGGCACACATACACTATAGCATAAGCATTCATGGACTACAATCCACTCTGTAGGCTGAAATGCAAGATCCAACAGCACCTTAAAGCCCAACTAGATTTCCAAGATATGAGCTTTCAAAATCAAAATCTCAGTTGCTGTTCAGACAAAAACACTCATTTGAAAGATCTATATTGGGTATTCTTAAAACCACACTGCCCACTCAATAAAGAGAAGAAACACTGGCAATGCCAGACTACGATTCAAGAATTGTGTGCTACAAGATGTGACAGAATCTCTTTTCCCACCCAGAGATCCTAAGCTTAAACTCTTTCAGTGTATCATTGAGACACAATCCATTCTGGACAATGATACCCCTTCCCACTTTCCTAAGACCTGTCCTAACTTACACAGCTCCCCAAAGTAAATAACTACTCACCAAAATGGACTACCTAGTATCTATTATTTCTTACAGTTGTATCTCAGTTTTGAGCCAGATTGACTCCCAAATCACTTCATCAATCACATTTGTTGCTATACAAATCAGGCACTGAACCCTGCAACAAACCTCAGTCTCCTCTGATCCTATATTCACTCAGTATCCCTATTACAGGATTGAACATCATCACAGGCTCATTCATCTGCTTATCTTCAGACATGATAGCCTGCCAGCAGTGCCCTTCTGCTATTTCTATAGGATAAGCAAGTTGGTTTCTATAAAACACATGAATGCTAAACTAACACAAAAATCAGCAACACTTAGAAACCAGTGGTTTGCCAAAGTACTTTGCTGCTGACCTCAAAATCACCATACCTCATCAAAATTCTGGGTAAAGTGGTAGAGAGAGCAGTAGCTGACCAACTCCAGGCCTTCTTGGACAACTCTTATGCCTTGGATCCTTTTCAATCTGGTTTTAGGCCAGAGACAGACCTGATGGCTCTAGTTGATGACCTCCACCTGGATGTAGACCAAAGCCATGCTTTATTGTTGCTTCTCCTGGATCTATTGCCTTTGATACAGTAGACCAAACCATCCTGATGAGGTGTTTGGAGGCAGAACTAGGCGTCAGGGGATGTGCCTTAAATCATTCCTTATGGGACAAACTCAAAGGGTTGCTATTGGAACAGCAAACCTCAGTCTGGGAATTAATTTGTTGGGTTCCACAGAGGAAGACATTATCCCCCATGTTATTCAACCTGTATGTAGAGCCTTTAGAAGAACTCGTTTGTAGCTATGGAATTGGATGCCATCAATATGCAGATGACACCCAGCTTTACATCTTGCTATCCAAATCCCCTGACAATGCAGCAGAGGTACTGAATCGCTGCCTAACAGCAGTTGTCAATTGGCTAAAAGCAAACAAATTAAAATTGACCCCAGACAAGATGGAAGTGATGTTGGTTGGAAAAGGAGAGAACTTTGTCTTTCAAAAAAAGCTCTCCTGAATAATACAGTTTTGCACAGTTTGTGGAAAGCCCGGAGAGTAGGAATCTTTCAAGATTCTAATCTGGAGAGCCAGGTTTGATTCCCCACTCCTCCGCTTGAAGCCAGCTGGGTGACCTTGGGTCAGTCACAGCTTCTAGGGGCATGAGGATAATAATACACTTTGTAAAACACTCTGAGTGTGGCATTAAGTTTTCCTGAAGGGTGGTATATAAATCAAATATTATTGCTATTGTTAATTTTTCCCATTTGCTGGGTGGCACCTGTGGAATGCACTGCTCAGATGAGTAAAGGTGCCGTGGCAGAGTATGAGAGAAGCCAACCTGCAGATATGAGTGACTAAAGCCATGAAGGGCTTTAGTGTGATAGCTGGTACCTTAAAATAATCCTGGTAACTGATGGGCAGCCAATGCAGTGACTTTAGAATGGGAGTGATATGCATGTTCCATTCACCTCCTGATAGTAACTGAGCTGCTGCATTTTGCACGAACTGGAGTCTCCAAGTTGACTTTGAGGGAAGACCTATGGAGGATGCATTAAAGTAATCCAGTCTCAATGTTACCATGGCATGGCGCCAGCTGGCCAGATCAGCTTTGTCAAGGTAGGGGGCAATCTTCCAGGCCAGACTGAGTTGGAAGAAGGCATTTTTACAGCTGCATTAACTTCAAGTATAAGCCCTAGGCTCTTAACCAAGTTAGCAAGGGTCAACTAAACCCCATCAGAAGTGGGGTGTACAGTGTCCTTCAAGATCTTCAGTATCTCCACCTTCCCAACCAACATCACTTCTGACTTGTCTGGGTTCAATTTCAATTTGCTCACTTTCAGTCATTTGACCACAGCAGTCACGCTGCAACTCAAGACCTCTACTGCATCAGCAGGAGACTTGAATAGAGAGATATAGAGCTGGATGTCATCTGCGTATTGATAACATCCAATTTCAAATCTATGAATGATTTCTCCTAAAGGCTTTACATAGAGGTTGAATAACATGGGAGATAAGATTGTATCCTGTGGAGCTCCACAAAACAACTTCTACACCGAAGATAGCTGGTCTCCAACAGTAACCAGTCCTAGGCCCATATCAATACTTCTGTCTCCAAATGCCTCAACAGGTTAGCATGGTCTACTGTATCAAAGGCTATACACAGATCCAGGAGGAACAAAAGGAACCATGTCTATATTCAGATAGAGGTAATGAACTAAAACTACCAGAGATGTCTCTCTGTCATATCACCGTCTGAAACCAAACTGAAAAGGGTCCAGAGCACAAGAGTTATCCAAGAAGACCTAGAATTGATCTGCTACTGCTCTTTCAGTGACTTTGTCTAGAAAGGGCAGATGGGAGACTGAGGGATAATTGGCTATGACATTTCAGTCTGAAGATGGTTTTTAAAGATCCACCTGTTTGAGTGGTTGAGGGACAGTTCCCTGAGTTAGTGACTAATTTATGATAGACATCAATGGCTTTGTTTGGTGTAGTGGTTAAGAGCAGCAAGACTCTAATCTGGAGGACTGGGTTTGATTCCCCATTCCTCCACTTGAAGCCAGCTGGGTGACCTTGGGTCAGTCACAGCTTCTAGGAGCTCTCTCAGCCCCACCCACCTCCCAAGATGATTGTCATAAGGATAACAACAACACACTTTGTAAACTGCTCTGAGTGGGCATTAAGTTGTCCTGAAGAGCAGTATATAAATTAAATGTTGTTGTTGTTGTTATTTATTGGACAACTTGAGCTGTGAATTTTTTCTTACTACAGGTGTTAAATTAGCATAGCATAGCTAGTAATTATCACCAGTTGTAGCCTCTGTGAATGGTTTGCTTTGTTCTTTGCTGCATAAATAAGCCTTTTAAAGAAATGACAGGTGCTGCCATTTAGGGTGAGGGAGAGAATTTTTACAGAGCATAGCTTTGTGAACTTTTGTCCAGCAACATGGAGAGAAGAGACTAGATGATTTCTTCTAGAGGTAAGAGAATTAGGGAGGAAAACAGGGTTGCACTTACTTGTAACTGTTGTTAATTGAGGTATTCTTACACATGGGTGGGTTCTACTGCTAAAATTTCTTCTGGGGGGCATCTGCCTCCCCCAGAGCACAGATGTGGCTTGTTCCACACCAAAACAACCTGTTCTCTGGTAGGATACCCAGTTTCACCTTGGTCTCCAGACTCTCCAGATAAGCAGTGAACAGCACACAGCAGGGAAGGAGGGAGGATATGTGTGCCTCTACAGAAGATCTCAGTGAACAACAGTTACAGGTAGGTGCAACCCTTCTTTCATTGTTGGTTTTCTGTGCAGTCCCACATGCGAGATTAACAAGCCACTTACCCATGGAGGAGGAGTGTGCTCTTCATGAGAATAACATTTGCAGGACTGCTTGACCTATGGCTGCTTCCCTTCTATTATGGAGGGAAGCAGCCATACTACTCTAAGGAGTAGTGCCTGATTAAAGCTGCAGAAGACATTTGTGACCTGGTAGAAGGTCTCCCAATGGACAAGGTAAATCAGCTAGTTCATAGCACATCCTAATGGCCTGAACTACCTATCTGGCAATGGTTTGAGAAGTCACCTTTTTGCCCTTATTTTAGCTTGCATAGCAAACAAAAATTTGGATATCTGACCTAAATGATGCTGCACAACTTAAATAAAAGAGTATACCCCTCCTTACGTCCAGAACATTTAGTGTTCTTTCTGTTTCGGATGTAGGAGAAAGGAAAAATACCAGTAGTATTAACTCCCATGAGTTATGAAATTTGGAAACTGGTTTAGGTAAGAATTCCAAGCTAGGTCTTAGTACCACCTTTTCTGCATGGATCTTCAGGAAGGGACGGTCCATGCATAGTAGTGTTGCTAATTCACTTACCCTCCTGGCAGAAGTGATAGCTACCAGAAAAGTTATTTGGATTGAAAGTAATTTTAAAGGACAAGTAGTCAGTGGCTCAAAGGATTTAGACGTCAGTCTAGGCAAAACCAGCTGCAATAACCACTGATGTACTGTTTGCATTGCTGGGGGAAACATGTTCTGAAGACCTTTTAGAAACAGAAGTATAATGTGAAAATCCTGTCTTTGTATCAACATGAGAGTGAAAGGCTGAAATTGCAGCCAGGTAAACTTTGATTGAAGATGAAGACAGCTCAACATGTTACAGACCCAAAAGATATTCCTAGAATAGAGACTAAAGGGCATGTATATGGATTAAGGCCCTTACTTTTGGACCATTCTACAAATTTATCCCATTTGTACACATAAGACCTCTTAGTATTCAGTTTTGCAGCATTCAAAATTACTTCTGCTACCTCCTGGGGAAGACCACCTATTGCAGAATCAACCATGCTGTCAGTTTGAGTCTGGGTATGTCATGATATCTCACCCTTTGATATGTTAGGAGATCTGTTATCATCGTCAAGTGCCAAAAGTTGTTCCTGGCCATTAGAAACAATCTGTGAAATCAAGCTTGTCATGGTCAGATTGGTGCTATTACTATGCAATTCGTCTTCTCCATCTGTATTTTGCCAGTGTTGTGGTTTATGAGCGGCATGGGCAGGAAGGTATAAAACAGGTAACCTGGTCATATTAACTGGCATGCGTCCCCCAGGGACCTTGGGTCCATTCCTTCTCTGGAGCAAAACAATGGAGTCTTTCTGTTCTCCTCTGTCACAAACAGATCTATGTCTGGAAACCCTCATTGTTGGAAAATCCGCTGTATACATGATTCCTTCAGTAACCACTCGTGTGTGGAGAAGTCTAGTCTACGCAGCCTGTCTGCTATGAGATTGGCTGTCCCCAGAACATGAATGGCTTAAAGGGGGACATTGTGTTGTACTTGAAGGGATTTGTGTCCCAGATTGACATGGATTCTATTAAAAAAGTCTTAGAAGTAGCATCTCCTTGTTTGTTTATATAAAACACGGTGGTACAGTTGTCCATGAGTATTTGGACATGTGTGTTTTGTACAATATCTACAAAGGAGATAAGGGCATAACCAACTGCCCTCATTTGAAACATTGAATATGTAAACCTTTCTCTCTCTTCAACCAAGTATCATATCTGAAAGTTGGTTCCGTGATGGAGTTGGATCTGACGAGCTTGGTGTGCTTAAAGTTAAGTGATATTTCTGGATCTGAGATGCTATGGTCTGATCTGAGGGGCTCAGCACCTCTGAGAGCGCAATGGCTTGTGGTATTAGATCTAGTTGATCAGCGAGCTGTGCAAGAACAGGATTTGGCCAATTTAGCAGATGAGCAAGTTGCAGCTGACAATGCCCGCTCCCAAAAAATGGCCTTAGTAGCTCTTTCTGCTCTGGCCTTAGGGGTGAAGCTCTGGCAATGTTTGCACTTTGCCCCTCTCCCTAACAGACAAGACACAGAGAGTGCCTGTCAGTTCTCATCATTTTTGTATTGTACTGAGTGCATTTCTTAAACAGGGCTTTTTCAGCCATTCTGACTGTTTCCTTCCAGGTGAAGAAATCAATGGAGGATCATTGTGAAGAATTTCTACAACTGGCGGCAAAAGAACTGAGAGTTGGGGGCATCGCTCCTCCCAAAGGGCAGGCTGTTTTGTCAGGAAACAAGCTGTGTGTATGCTCTTGGGGGAAGCAGACACCCCCTAGAGGAAATTTTAGCTGTAGAACCCTCTGACTGGCAAGCCTGCACAAGCGCAGTCCCATGTGGAACTACACAGAAGTCTGCAACAATGAAGCTATAGTAATATTTTGCTTTTTTGACCTGAGCTGAAGTACTGCTTTGTGAGACATGATCCTGTGTAAACAGCTGAGCTATATTCTGAGAAAAATGGGTGTGGACTCCTCTGGGCTTTGCTGATGCCATCTTTGCGGGGAAGGAACCATACTTACATGTGCACACTTGATTAGTTTTTTAAGATGAGATAGTCTACCACCACCCCTGAAGAGAATATTCTGATTCTTCTTGGACATCCCAGGCAGAGCTCAAAGACCAAAGGATCTTATTTTGCCTTTTCATCTTTACTGGCAAATTACTATTGGGGTAACACTTCATCCTTTGCATCACTTTTGTTTTTTCTAACTAGCACATTTTCACAAGAAGCATATATGGTTCCATTGCCCATTTTATCCTTATAAGAAACATGTAAGGCGCTTGAAACTTTGCAGAAATCCAGACACAATTATACTATTGGTGCATTGCTTGCAGGGGAAGAATAAGAGGGAATGAGGAAATGGAAGCCTGTGGAAGGGAACTGGGGAAAATATGACCATTCTACTCAGAAAACGCAGCAATTAGTAAAAGACTATAAGCCAAGCCTCTCTGTAGGTGCCATTTTCCCTCATGACAAGAACTGATTGGGAAAGGAACATGTGGATGCTTCCCACAAAAATCCAAGGCAGCAGACCGACCCCAGTTGGTAGGTGAAGCTTGCTTGGATAAAAGGAACCAGAACTCCTACACATATAGGATGGAACATACAGGCTATGGGATCCTCTTTACATCCAAAATCCATAGGGGAGTTTCCAGGGACATATTTGTACATGCAGAACATAAGCTGCATTTACTAGCAAAAACACTGCTGTACATTTTACAAAATCTGAGACCTTTTTGCATCTTCATGTTTTGGTGCTGCTAATCACCAATTAAGTCCTCTATTAAAGCAAACTAGTTCATAACTTGCTTTGAATAACACTCCCCAAAGGTTTTTTCTAAAGCTCAACTTGTGGATTTATTTACTTTCCCAAGGCATTTGCAGATCAATTGAAAAAGTGATTTATGCTTCTACCAGCTGAACTGTTAATGCCACCTTAGTCTTCAGACAGAAGCTGCCAGATCTCTATTGCTATCTTGAAAATTCAGCAACTGGAACTTTTGCCACTAGAGGATTCATTCAAGCAGCTTGCAACCCAATGTAAATTTTGAAGAGGCATGCAATGCCCAAGAACATACCTTATGTCATTTCATAAAACTGCCTGCTACTCTGCTTAAGCAGTATGACAGTTCACTTAAGTCTTTATGACTTAATGAACAATTATTGCTTGTTCAAACCTGCCCATTAGCAAGTCATCCTAATTCTCAAAACATTGTTCCTTCTTGCATTTCAACTGGTATTTTAGTGTTATTCTGGTACTGGAAACATACTTGCCATTACAGAGTTTGGTTCAGGAAAAGAAATAAGGATTTAATGTCCTAAATACACAGTAGTTTGAGTACTTTATTTCTGTTGCTAATGTGTATTTTTTAAATTGTTACTACGAGTTTAAATGCAGGCCTCTGAGGAAAGGAGGAGGGGAGCCGGATGGATGAATAAATCTGCTCTGATTGGACGGTAGCTGTACCCTGGGGTAAGAGTGAACTGCAGTTTTTAGTCAGTGCGGATGAACAGGTTTTCAGTCACCATTTGCATATCTTAGAGAGAGGTTATTTTAGTTAAGAAGGTAACCTGTGTGAAGCCTGAATTGTCTGTGTGGTTCTGAGAGAAAGCATTTATTCTGCCAAGTTCTATGAAACTGTGTTCTTGAGAGTCTCTGTGTTTCTCAGAGAAAGGATTCCAGCAAGCAGTGTGAAAAGGCCTGAATAAATCTAAATTTGTGAGGATGTGAAGAGAGTTTGTCAGTGAAGACTAGTGTGAAAAATTGACTTTGTGTGCCTGAGTCTGTGAAAATACCTTTAAGAAGGTATAATTATATTTGGAACTGCCAAGCTTAATAACTATTTTGAAACCAGTATGTATATCAAAACTCTGCAACCATTATGCTTATGTACTTACAAATAAATTCTACTTTTAATAAAAAGATCCCTTTTTCACTCACAACCATCCTCACGTGCTGGCCGTTCTGTCAAACGACTAGCTATAACAAGCTTTCCTATATTACAATTTAAAACAAGAAGATCTAATGCGAAAGCCTTTGGTGGCAGCGAAAGCCTTTTGAGAGAGTCAGGGAGGCAGCAATAAGGTCACACAAAAACAAAAGGGAAGGTGTTCTTGCGGTAAAAGTTTGGATATAATAGAGAACATCTGAAACTCTGTGTGAGTGGAATTAACAAGTCTGTTGACTATGACCAGAGCCATCCTGAGGAGGTGCAAGTTTTTAAGATAATGTAAGGAGGAGCTTAATTTAAGATCCAAAGCCAACAGTTTAACAAAAGGTTTAAAACAAACAACAAATTATTACAGGGTGGTATCAAAAACTACGCAAATTGTTACAAAGGTGCAGTGAGATAATTGTTTATAGATCCCAACACATTTCACCTGTAGTTTCAAGAGGGATCTGTAAAACAGCAACTTTTCCAAATTCCCATCTTGATTAAATGACAAAACAATTCTCCCATAACATCTTGTTTTGTTTTCTTCTTCCTCGACTTTGCATTGATGCAGCCCTTCCTTCTTGGCCATTACAGGATTTGCATATGCTCCAGTGTTAAATATTAAAATCAAATTTGGTACTTTTTCTAGATTCCAGTTCCCCATGTGGCGCACACAAGAGAGAAACTGATAGATTCTCAAATTTGGTTGCTCAGTTATGCCAAACTAATTTCATATTTTAGTGATTTTATGTATCACTATAAAATTGCTAATCTTTCAAAGACGACAAAGAATGGCTTGATGAGGTATCAGAAATAACTCTCATGGCTACACTGACATGTATTTAGAGAAAAGAAAAAAGACAACATTTCAAACTATTAAGAGACTGTAGACACTTCACAATATAGTTGCGTGCTTCTCTTTCATGTAGGTTGTTTAAATTTATTTCATGGGTCCATACATTTTAATTACAACATAAATTTTGTTATTTACCCAACTTGAATCTTGACATAAAATATTTGGTTCTTGTCAACTCTGGACCGAGAAACATCTTCAGAATTTAGGTTATCATAACCTTGCATGAATGCATGGTTCAACAGAAAATTTGAGACGAATGATAAGTAGCAAAATGTGAAGGGAGAGATGGAACAGGGCTCACAGAGTTCCAATGGGACTTTTAAAGCACAAATTTAAACTACACCTAATCAATTTATGTAGAAGGATCACACTTGAATGATGTTCTGTAGGGATTCTTCAATTTTAATTTTAATGTCTTCTCTGAATTGAAGCTGTGTTATTGCACTATCAACTATAATGAAAATAACAGGCAAGGGTTGATGAAGAAGCCATATGACCTATCGCACAAACACCTAGTTGCCAAATCCAACTGTTCAGGTACTAACTTAATGAGTATGGTAGCTAAGTTCAGGCTCAATTCTATTATTGTATTACGAAAACAAGTTAAAATCTATGGAAGATCCATAAACCTTAACAATGAAACATCCTGCTATATATGCATGAACAACCTGGGATTAACTGCCTGGACTCACAGTGCTTCAGTAATAGTTCTTAGGAGGAATGGAACCACGTAGGTCGAACAATGATGTTGCTCCTTTCAATACTGGCATCACAGGAAGGAACTGTGATTTTCCCACCAACAGTGGTATGGGATCCAGCAACAGGGAAGTGGCACTGGCACACATGAATCAGCTCTTACTATAATACTTCAGTATTTTTATACTATGTTGGCTACTACTTACATTGCATCAAATACCTATGACCCTCATTAGTTATTCTCTAGAGCAGGGGTCCCCAACCTTTTGGCACACGGGGGCCACATTAGAGTGCTCAATGCCTAAAGAGGGCCACAGCTTAAATGAAAATGTAACAAAATTATTAACCTACCTGTTTAGATCAACAGTAAACATTCAGAGATCAGTGAAGAAATGTTAACTTGAATGCAATTCATTTTGGAACAATATTTTACTGTTGAATCCTTTTATCTAGCTACACATGCTTACCTAGTCAGTGTGATTTTTGTGGCTGTTTTCTGTTAGCCAAGGCATTAATGCCCAGGTCAAGGTTTGTGACAGATAGCCTTAAAATGTCGTGCAAATGATCATCTGTAATTTTCGACCTACACTTGGATTTCACAATTTTCATCTTGGAAAAAGTTTGTTCACAGATGTGTTGCCAAAGACCATAAACATGCCTGCTGCAAATTTCTTTAGGTTGATAAATTTATCAAGTAGACCACAATACTGTAGAAATTGAACAGACTATTTTCTTTGTAATTGTCTCTGAGATGATCACTGGCTTGCAAATCAATTAGTTCCATCTGAAAAAAGTTACTTGCATTTTTGGTGCTACTTCAAACGGATTTTGAAACATTCTTATTTCCTTTCTGTGCTTATGGCAATTAGTGAATCAATTTTGGAATTCCACCTGCAATAGGTTCAGTGCTTTCACATGTCCTTCAACATGGAATTGTAAATTCCCATCCTCCTCAATTTTTAGTTCATTACAGCATAAGAAGTTTGAAAAGTTAGTTTCACTAACTTGCTTCACAAAACCATTTAGTTTTGCTACAAAAGCTTTCAGTTCAGAATACATATCACACACAAACTTTCCTTTTCCTGCAACTTTAGATTCAATGTGTTCAGATGCTCTCTGGTATCAGTTAAGAAAGCCGAATTAAAAATTCATCCAGGGTCAGAAAGTACTTCTTGACCTCCTTTCTCCTTGAGAAAGACATCAACTTCATGACAAAGACTGAAAAAACATTTGAGGACTTTGCCTCTGCTAAGCCATCTGACTTCTGCATGGTACAATATGTCTCCAAATTCTGCATCCGAGAGAAAATTTTGAAACTGATGAGTAAGGTCATTATGCCTGATGTAATTAATGCTGGATACAACAAAAAGCATCACTTTCCCACTGAATAATCTTACTACACAAAGCTTGCTGATGGATGATGCATGCGAAGTATACTGTTTAATTTCAATATCTCTTCATTGATTCTTGCATCTATACCAGTTTTACTTCTCGCCATATTTCTTGCACCATCAGTTGTGATGCTTTTCAATTTATCCCAACTCAGACCAATTCATACACTTTCAAGAATGTTTTCTGCAGTTGTAGTGCCTTTCAAACGCTGCAGTAATTCCGAAGCTCGAATCTATCCCCCTGATAAATATTAGTAGTTGAGCAGTGTCTATAATGTCATTGCTCTTATCTAATGCCAAAGGGGGAAAAAAATCAAAACTTTCTGCCTTGGCAATCAGTGACATATGCAGCTCTTCTCCTAGTTCTTCAACACGCCTGGTGATTGTAGATGCAGATAAACTGGACAAACTAACACAAGATACCTTATCAGGGCACATTTCCTCCATTACTTTAACCATGCACTTTAACAAATTCACCCCCAGTGAATGGCCTACCGCTCTCAGCAATACATTTAGCAACACGATAGCTGGTCCTCACAGTAGACAGGTTCTCCTCAATGTGCTTTCTAAAACTATTTTGCTGCAAAAACATTGATTTTTTAAAAGAGAATTTAACTTGTTCACTCGCACCTCTCCTTGATATATTGAGTAGCTCTTGTGACAGGATTCAAAGTGCCTTCTAACATTGTACTACTTTAATACTGAGACAGTTTCAAGACATATCAGGCAAACTGCTTTATCTTTGTTTAAAACAAAGACGTACTCAGTAGTCCATTTGTCATTAAAGACACGGTGCTCATCTGCAATTTTTTTGTTTCTTTGAAATAGCAGTTTCTTTTGCAGACATCTTACAGAATTTTTAGCAGAGCAGCAGTTGCAGACTTTCAATATTATCCATGAATAAATAAAAATATGAAAAGTATAGTTTTAGAGGTCTAACTCTGCCCTTTTCCATCAAACTCACCCCACTCTTGCTGCTATTAGCGGTGTGTGTGTGTCATTTTGACCATGGCAAAGAAGAGAATAATAATAGAATCATAGGGTTGGAAGGGACCCCTAGGGTCCTTTCCTCTATAATTCTCAGGAGCACTGGGACATATGCACAGGCCAGGAAGAATTTTTTAAAAATGGATTATGAATCTGACCTACCAGATGGCAGAGTTGCAATCCTAAGTACATTGAATACTATGAGAGTTATTTTTTAATTAACACATTGCTTTGAGGTTTAAATCTACACATGCTAATACTTTGGGGGTCCTCCAAAAAAGGACAGAATGAAAGGGCAGCCTCCCACCTGGAGCAGAATGAAAGGGCAGCCTCCCACCTGGAGCAGAAGATATGCTGTTAAGTTGGCTTCAAATTATATGTGGGGAGCACATACACATCACCGCCTGCCAGCCAAGCCTCAATCGTGAGAAGAAAAAGAGCAGCCGGGTGGAGGGAAACTTGGCTAGAGGAAGATGAGGGAAGGGGGATCCCATAAGCTTCCCTGCTAAGGGAGTACTCCTTCCCGCTCAATCCAAGGGGCCACAACATCAGCTCCTGCAATCACAGATGCATGAGAAGACTCCTAGCTGGAGTGGTTGGGGGAGGAGAGGCAGAAGCAAGCAAGGCAAAAAGTCAGAGCAACCAGCTCTTGAAGAAGGAAGAATGCTTTTGCCTGCAGCAGCAACTTCACCAGTAACCTTGGAAGCCACTTGGAAGAGCCTTGATGGGTGGAGCCTCTAGAAACGTTCAGTATGAAAAAAACTTTGTATCCTATTTTTTTTTTTGCAAAATATCAGCCCTTTTACTGTCCCTTTCCCACCTTTTTTTGCAAAAGACATCTCCTGTACCCTTTCACGCAGCTTATTTATACACATATATAGCCTTCAACATGGTAAGACGTGGAGAGGGGGAGTGCAAAAATCTGAGCAGGACGGGTAGCCAGAAAAGCACCCAAAATGGCCAAAATGCTATTATGGAGGATAAGACCAAAAGGAGGCTGGCAGAAGGAACCATGGAGACCAGAAGAAACAATGTTGCTATTATGTTTTTGGCAAGAAAGGGACAGGAAGAACAGCAATAGGTGGTGTCTCTTGAAGCAGGAAGAATAGTGTGGATCTGAGGGAAAATGCCTTGAGGGTGATAGCAACAAGCAAGCAGGTTGGAGGGCTGCACAGAAAGAGCTTTGGGGCCGCATGTGGCCCACGGGCCACAGGTTGGGAACCCCTGCTCTAGAGAATGAATCCACCATTTTTCAACATCTCTAACACAGAGAAAAGGAACTGGAGCATGAACAAAATAAAAACAAGATATTTCAACGCACAGAACAGCAAAAATCAATGAAAAAACTCATTGTTTTTTAAAGAGATCTAAATACACGCAAAGCAATTATCCCTGCATTATAGTTGTTCTGATTGGATAAAACTGAATCATTAAAATAAGAAACATTCAAGTGACAGATTTAACAACTGTTATATTATCCTTGAGACAATTAAGTGTTTACTCACTGCTAAGATACAATAGCCTGCTCCCGATTAAAAGAAAACACACAGTAAAAAGGCCTTAAGATAGCAAAACAAGAATATAAAAAAAAATTAAACACTTCAAACTCATGACATCAATTTGCAGTATTTTGTTCTATGGGAAACACTCCAATCATGAACTGAATGACTGATTAACAGTTTTTTTTAAAAGAACAGTCTAAATGAAAGCTTTATGTTCATCTTTGACTGAGAAATGAGTATTAAGCTACCATTTTAATTCAAGGTACTTAAGAAATTTTTCAATTCAAGAGCAGCTTCTTGAGCCACTACTCAAATTCAATTTCTGTTCCCAAGTTTGATTTTATCAAAAAAAACCCTAAAGGCAGCAGCAACAGCAGTTTGAGAGAAAATGTAACAGTTGAGCAACAGAACTACATTTTTTAGTAACACCAAATTAAAACAATGGACAGCAATAGTCGGTTAAGGTTTTTAAAAAAAACATACAACCCGGGAAAATAAATCACTGTACACTACAACTTGGAGGCTGTTAAAGTGACAAATCCAGAGACTGTACAGTGCAAGACATGCTTTTCCAGTTACAACTTCAAAACAGGAGTGCAAAAGAAATTAAAGCTTTGTTGTCTGAAGTCAATTTACTTTTTAGGATTTAAAAAGCACTAGAATTATTGTTACAGAGAGTTCTGTCCATATATCAGTAAGACCTTTTCCTGAACACAAACTTTTAAAAGTCAAACCATGCCTCACCAAGCCTGTGTACTATAAAAAACACAAATCACTTTGCCCCAAACACCTAAGAGTCTTTTGACCTCTGAACCAGCATCAGTAGTGTGTAACCAGAAATCTGCAGGCAAGAAAACCAACCTCTGAAATCCTGCTTTAGGTAAGAGTATCTATGACCTACAGGTAGCAGAAGCAGCAAATAGCCTGGCTTCTATATGCTCCTGAAATAGTAACAAAATGGCTTCACAAGAAATGATAATGATATTAAAAACATTGGCAGAGCCCTGGCTAAGGAACAAAGTAAAGCAAAAATCATTCTACAGAAGTTGGAAGAGGCAGATTTAATAGGAACTCCAGGCAAGTGCTTTAGCAAGCTGACTAGGCAATGCATGCACCTATCCATGCAAAGTTAAAATATGGCTCCAGATGCTTAGAAGTAGGGTATGCATTTCTGAAATCAAGGCTGAAGTCAGTTGCTTGCTAAATTTACAAAAATATATATAGCCAATGCTGTAGCTTAAGAAGTCATCTTTACTTCTTTTGTCAACTTTCACATGTATAAACTACTTTTTAGACATTCTAAAGGTCACTTGCAACAAAAAAGTCAACCTTTTTCAAAACAAGATTTTAAAAAGTGGGTCTTTTCAAGTGAACAGGACCATCTGCTGTTTATCAATTTAAAATAAATCCAAGCTTAATTTGACCAGAAGATACTCCTGTATAGGAACAGAGGCATAAACGTAAATTTCACTGTAATAATCACCTCCACAGAAAAAAAGTTAACTTTTCAGAACATGATAGAACAGGTCTGCTTAGTACAAATGTATGGCAAATTAGCACAATCCTGTACAGAGCGGCCCACTCAAACAGAAGAAGAGGCAGGAGGCAGCAGCTGCGGGGGGAGGGGGCGGAGGGGAAATGTCTTAGCAATAAGAGAAAACTGTTGTTCAAAATTGGTGTTCTGAAGAGCCAGCAGCCTAAATGAGACCGTGCTGTGAATTTCAGTATCCAGACCAGACAATCTGCTTGGGCTACTAAAAGCAGTGCATTCTCCTGGGAGGTATCATTTATTCCAAAGTTATTTATTATTCCGAAGGCGTTTTGACTTCCTAAGTGAACCTATTGATTCAACAGCTTTCTTCCGCTTCCTAGGAGTTTCCTCACTTGGCGCAGACCTTGAGGAAGTTCCAACTGCACTTTCCATAACCTCTCGCAGTTTGCGTTCAAGCTCAGCCAGTCGGGCATTCTGCTCACCTATGATTTGGGTTTGCTCAAGCAGTTTCTGGTCTTGGTCTTGGAGCTGTTTCTGCTGCTCCTGCACTTTGGTGCGAAGCTCTGAAATTTCACGCCTTAGCACAGTCACACCTGCACCATTGGTTTTAACTTGCTGCTGGAGCTTGGTGACCTCCTGCCTTGACGGGTTTTGTTTGGAGAAGAGCTGCATTGTTGTTAAGGCTGCAGAAGGACCTGGAACTGCAGAAAGAGAGTGATCTGATTTTACCCTTCCAATTTTGAAATGCACTTAAGTTTGTTCTCTAAAAGTTAAGTTTCTGAGCATCAAACTTTGTAAAGTGGACATGAATATGCAAAAATCTGCAACTATTTCTGTATTTTTTTTTACAGGTTCAGTTAGAAAATAATCCATCTAGTCCTGCATTGTGTTTCAGCAGCTGCCCTGAAGAGCACAGAGGCCAAGGCCTTCCCCTAATATTGCCCCCCCCCTAGCACTGGTATTCAGAGGCTTTACTGCATCTGGAAGTGGAGGTTTCAAGTCATATTAGTAGTCATTTACTGATAGGGAAGTGTGTTTGGATATTTCTGGTCCAAATATGTATCCTTATTGGTATTTTCTGGGTATGCAGAACAATATATTTGGGGATATATGGGGCTGGTATTTTAAGGGTCCTAGGCCTGTTTTTCTTTCGTTTAGCAGGTGTCCAAGGCAACAGGAAGACTGGTGGTGGTATGTAGCTCTTTCAGGCAATGGGATCAGATGTAGGGGGAGCTCCCAAATCCAGGTGTTTTTTTTTAAAAAAAATCCTAGAGCATAGGAGTTTACTTAAATAAAAAATATTAGTCACAGCACATACACTTCACACTGACTGCTCCCTGGGGGTAACTCAAAGATCTGCCGGGGTGGGGCAAACAGTGCTAGGCAGGGTAAGAGGGGCCACTAGGCAGGCTATTGCCAGACTTAGTTCTGTAACAATACTGGACGAGGCACACATGTCAGCCAACATTTTTGCCACCATCCAGAAACAGTTAGTGGCATGGGTAGGCAGGTATGTCTCCATGAGCATCCCTGGTGACTGATATGCATCCTGGATGCTGAATGGAGGAGCAAATGTTAGGGCGGTGGTGGAGTCTAAGCGTCTCAAATGCATGGCCCAGCTTGGTTTGGGTTATGCAGAGAATACCAGATCGGACACTGAAGTCCATGATTTCCAGGGCCTGCTCCAGGCCTGCCAGAATATCCTAAGTTACTTCTTGCACAGTGTGAAGGTCACCCATCTGCTGCACCAGAAGCAGGTGCTAACGAGCATACTAGAGCACTGCCTCATCAGTGACATCAACACCACTGCAACTCCAACTGTGCCATGCTGGATCATCTGGTGGAACAGCAGAGTGCTCTGGACAAGGTGGCATTGGAAGTTAACATTATACTAGACCATTCAGTAATGAGGAGTGGCTGACTCTCTCACCATCACATTCTTGTTTAACACAGCAAACTATGAGGCACATGCTGGGGCCCAGAGCTTCTGGTGGGGCCGAGAGTTGCTGATCCTCTGCCCTTGTACCTCTCCTGCCTGCTGTCTGTGTGCCTTTCACTTCCCATTTGCTTTCAAATGGTCAACCACCCATGCTTTCAGCTTCCCAGAACTGATGGGGAAGTACATGTGGGTGGTGCAGAATGTCAGCAGTACTGGTGGCTTCAGCAATAGCACTACCAGCTGCATGCACTGGCCAGTGCTGGCAGGGAACAGGCAAGAAGGTGATGCAAGTGGTTGTGAATGCAGGTAATGGGAGGGCTTATGACCAGGGGAAGGATGCACTGTCTGCCCAGGGCCCCGCAAACCTGGAACCAGCACTGATTTCTGGGATGGCCATTGTGATGAAGACTACTGGAAAGGCAGTTGCCAATAGTGGGAATGCGAGAGAAATAAGCTAGGCTTCAGTGGACATAATGGTGAAGAACTTCCTATCTGAGCCCTACAAACTGCATGCCACTGATCCACTGGGCCAGAAAAAACTAGTCTGGACAGAGTGTGCATGTTTTTCTCCCAAATGGGTGACAATGTCCTACTTTAATGCATCTCCCCCCTCCCCCAGACATTAAGCTGCTAGTGACTCTGTCCCTTTTGTCACTTGAAATAGCCAAGAACAAGGGGTGAATATAGGACCAACAGAGCATAGGGTTTGGAAGAGAGGAAAACATATTCCTCTCTGCTCACGCTTGGGGCTGAATGGTTTCCTGTTCACTAAGCCCTGGCTTCAAGAGTGAGAGCTATAGGTGCTATAATGCAGTAGCCCTGCACTGAAAAGGTCTGGGGCTAGGTGAACAGGAAACGCTATATCTAGCTCTGGACCTGAACAGTCTTTTCCCCATCCACAGACCAATTTTCCAAATATGTTTTCCCTGTGATTCCTTGCTGGCCTCCAAATTGTGTACAACTATTAAAATTAACAGGAAGCAAGGAATCACAAGAAAGTAGAATGTTACAGTTTCTTAGCAGCACAAAGAGAGAATGTTCAAAGCCACTGAAATATATACCTGGTGCTGCTGCTATAAGACGTCCTGATACATCTGATCCTGGCAACTTCCTTTTCAGAATTGGAACGATCTTCTCATCAAAATATTCCATTGCCATAGATGAAATGTCCCTTAACTCCTGAAGGACTTCATGGGCTCTCTGAGGAGCTTTGGTGGAGTTTACATACCTTAACACACGATAAATTTCATCAATTACCTGAAACAAAGGGGGGAAAGTGAGACATGGCTAGTGGCAAGAGGTAAGAGGTAAGATTCTCAATTAATGATACAGTGATATTTTAAATATTTAAATACATTGCTACTGATCTATTCCCAAAACCAATGCAAGGTGATGGTTCTATCCTTTATAGCCCTATGTGGTGTGGAATCAAGATATCTGAAGGACCATCTTCTCCCAGACATTTCTTCTAGGGGGTTAAAATCACAGGAAGAGGGCACTCCAGATTGTCCCATCAACCAAAGCAGCTCAGTTGGTGGGTACATGAGAGAAGGCCTCTTCAATGGCAGCCCCATGATTATGGAACAATGTCCTCAGAAAATGTGCCTGGCCCCCCCACTCTCAATCTCAGGAAATAGCTGAAGACTGTTTTATCCAGAATAGCACGTTTAGCCATTTTTTATGTATTGGTCAAATCAAATTATGATTTTAAACGGTGTTTTAATATATTTTTATGCTTGTTCAATTTATATTGTAAGCCGTCTTGAGTTCCATGAAGTGGAAAGGCAGCGAATAAACATTTTAAATAAATAAATATTTTTAAATTAGTGATTTGAAATTACTAAGGAAATATTTTAGGAGATCTGTATACCTTGTTTTATTTGCTTTAATAGCAAATCTGAGGACTGGGCAACTAGCCAGATTTAAAAAGCATTTTATAAAGTCTTTAGTATGCATATCCTATCAAGAGAGTTGGCCAGTTTATAAGAAAGGAACGGCAGTCACTTGTATGGCAATGTTTAGCTAACATTCCTTAGAGAGATGCCCACAGAATTATTCTTAGCACTGAAAATTTAAGAAGTTAATCTTATTTTGCCACACTTTGCAATATTAAACTTTTTTGTACTTTACCTTCCCAGGTATAAAGCAGCAGAGGTTAGAATCCACATACTTCATGAATGTCATATTCAGCAATGACAGCCTTGTTTCTACAGCAGCAAGAATGTCTGCATGGCGAGCTAGTGAATGATTTCTCCTTTCTGATTCCCGTCTAAAAAAAAAGGCGGGAAAAAATTAAGCTACATAGGCAAAGAGAATCTTCTGTTCTTACAGAATGAGGCTTATTTGGGGTTCAGCTCTCTGCAAAGACTGACTTCAGCACTGATATTCATTATGGAAACTGAAGTAAAATGACCAAATCTTTTTATATCATTCTTGCACAAAAATCCAGCTTTTAACTGCTACAACTGAATTAGCAGCAGAGCTTTGGCTTAAGTTTGAAATTTCTCCCAAATGTGCTATTAAAAAGAGGTAGGCTCTTCCAGCACGCCTATCTAGGAGGAGTTTCCTTTTAAAACACAGAATTTACTATGGAAAGTCCAGTTCTGACACTCAGGCGTGATTCAGATACTATGTAATGGTTTCAGGTTAAGCAGCTGTGTTGGTTTGCCGTAGAACAGCAGGATTTCAGTCCCGTGGCACCTTAGAGACCAACAAGATTTTCAGGGTATAAGCTTTTGAGAATTAAAGCTCTGTTCTTCAGATACAGTATCTGAAGAAGGGAACTATGACTCTTGAAAGCCTATACCCTGAAAATCTTGTTGGTCTCTAAGGTGCTGCTAGACTCAAATCCATCTACGTTATGGTTTGGCACTGCATATTAAAAGAGAGAACTAGAAGCTTCTGGTTGCTTCTGCAATCTACATGTAGTCCTCTCTATGTGTATACAAACATTATTTTACTGTTCATGCTGCACACTATGGCTAGTACAATCTTCATATGCATAAAATATAGATAATGCAGTTCATGATCTCAAGCAATACTATAGCATATTGTCCTTGTATCTTCTCCAAAGGCAAAGCAGAAAGACAGGCTCAAGCAGAGGGGAAAAAGACCCTCTCTCTCTACCCACAAAATTATTCTAGGGATAGAGATGCACAGCAATGACAGGACATAAGTAGTAGTAGGTGGATCAATACCATGGCAACACCATTCCTGCTGATCTATTAGGAACTGATTTTACCATTGCCATAAATCCTTCTGGCAAAAGACAATGAGACCTTTAAATTGCTGACCTTCAAATACTTGTTTCATAAGCTATGGCAAGCAGCTTTTCTTTTGAAAACTGTTTGCACAGAGTGGTGGGTGCATACCTTGGAAGCTGTGCTTTAACTTGTTTCTGGCACAAGTTATGGTATCTTTCCACTTTCAGAAATCCCTGATTCAGCATTCTCTGGCAAACCAAGTCCATTCGCTTACATACCTACATTGAAAATACAAAACACAAAAAGCTTAAGATCTCTTTAACTACTTAATAAACCAAGGTCACTTTTATTACTGAACAGCTAATGTTAAACATTATTTCTCCTTTGCACTGTGGCACAATTACAGCTACAAAGAGAAACGTATCAGCCTTTTTCTTTTCGAGTCTTTGAGTGCACAATGCTCACATCTTCATCTTGTTCCATATTTTTAGGGAAGGTACACTGCAGTTCAAAATATAGTCTCAAGTGATATCACTGTTAGTTTCTTGCCAAAATCTTTCAAAGAACTAGGACTTCCAACATACACAGCATGCATCTGTTCCTCCATATGGAGAGATCAAAAAATTAAAAGCTATAAGAAAAACCACAATTTAAGTGCAACACAAAAACACAATTATACAGCTCCTTTAAGGAATTTCTCATTTTTCCTTATTGTAGGAAGACAGATAAATCAATACACTATACAAAAGTTCCTTGTACATTTACTCTTCCCACATCTGGTATTCCTCATGTTTTGGAAACTTTAGAACAAAGAATCTTGGTTGCACTTGCCTGTTCACTGAGTGGTCACCAGTTTGATGAGTGGTTACCAGTGCAGTCACACATGGGTACTGCAAATATGAAGGCCTGCTATAGAAGAAACTTCTAGAGCTCCTAAAACTATTTGTGTGCTCCCCACCCCCTCTCTGCACAGAGTTCCCTACCTTCTTCCAAGCACAAGGAGGGGGTGGGAGCAGTATCATCAGTTCCCTGATGTCACTGCGGGAGAGGTCAACATCATGGTACCAGTAGAACTACAAGGAGAGCTCACAGCAGGGCAGGAGGGAAGGTTGTGTAACTGCATGGGTGACCACTTGAAGAACAACAGTTACAGGAAAGTGCAACTATGTTTTCATCATCATGGTTACATACAGTCCCACATGAGTGACTAGCAAGTAACTTATCCCTTTGTTGGATGGAGAGTGTGATACTCTCATCAAAACAAAGACTATAATTTAGTCTTAACTCAATGATGCCTCTTTTGTAGCATCAGTTATCTATTGTGTAATGCATGGTGTAGGTATAAGAAAATGACCTTCATAGAGAAGCTAGCTTGCAATGAGGTAGTCCGGGACCTGGTAGAGTATGCATGCACTTGGAAAGGACAAGCAACTTGGGCTAAGTTATAGCACAGAATGATTGTCAAAAACTGTCCATCACCCACAATAAAGTATACAAATAAATAGCCATCCATGGTTGAAACTGTTTAGATTCCTATACAGACACCCCTTAAGAAGCGTCACAAAGGGACAGGGGTCTATTCTAGCAATGTCCCAACAAAAATGCACTGCAGAAATGATGCAGGGAAAGACAGGCCATAGTGGAATGAACTGAGACAGGTAAAAAACATGCATCCACAGAATGGAAGACAGAATGGAAAGACAGAATGGAAAAACATGTACCAAGTCAGTAGGGGAAGTTGTGTGTAAATAGTGACATTGACAGTCCCTTCCTGGAGCCTGAATGACAAATACAAAGCTGTATAGGGTCCCTAGTAAATAAAAACAGCAAGATGTTGTTTTGTGGTGGGAACAACTTGTTGTGGGTGTGCTATTTGGATCACGCAGCTGCCACCAATTTATATGTCACAAACCCTTGTCTAACTCAGGCCTGGGCTGACCTTTCCCTACCCTGAGGTAAAACTTCTCTCTAAGACTATGAAGCTGAATACTGGGCTGAGAAGCCTTTAGTAGTGTGGTTGAGATTTAGCTTCAACTTTCTTTCTTGTCCCACCCTTAGGAACATATAAGTGGAATGGTTACCCAGCCAAGTCCAAGTAGGGAAAAGACCAGGGGTTTGTGCTTCCCTTAAAGAGAAACTGGCACACAAGGCTTGTGGTGATTCAAAATGAAACAGAAGGTTTATTTACAAGGAGGAAATGTAAGAAGGCATGTAGGCAGGTGTTTACAACTGAAGTAATTTAGAGGTTTTTGAACAGAATACTTCACTGGTGTGAGGCACAAAACACTTGGTATGGTTCTTAAGCTGCTGGCTCGTATGAGAGATGTTGGTGTTATCAGACTTAAAGTTGTTACAGTATGTTCTTTCTGAGGTTGGCACTCCTTTACAAGTTAGGTGCTCCTCTTTTATCACACACACACAGCACGACTTCCCCTCTTCTCCAGACCTTAGGGTCCACTCCACTGAGTCAAACCGTTTTTAGATACTGGGCAGGCGTTATAGTTATGCCCCAGCTATAACTCTGTTCCTGATTCGAAGGAGAGAGTCCTTTCTACCCACTTCCTTGGCACACTACAATTCCAAGATCTCTTGTGTCTATGCAGAAGTTAGTGCTGTCTTTCCCACTTTAGTCCAAGGACTACAAGTGCTTCATGAACATACTGATTTTTCCTTAAAGGGTACACCTTCCCCTTCCTTCTTTCCACAGAGGACTCTCTGGCTGACCCTCTCTGGTCAGAAGCCAGACTCCAACTCCCCCCTCACTCCAGTGAGGGGAGTTTACTCCAACTGTCAACCTCTCAACATTCCATCACCAACTGCCATTTCAGGCTACCCACATCATCCTCCCCTCTTTACTGTTCGGCAATCCCAGCATTTGAAGCTAAGTCCGTCACAGTAAGACATAGCTAGAGTCCACAATACATTCACTCTAGAATTTGAAGCACTATATAGTATAATCAGTTTTATAAAGGAAGAGCAACAGGGATATGCAACAAGCAAAAAGTTAACAAGAGATTATACCCGTTTGGATTAATCCAAGAAAACACATTGCAGTGCAAAAACACCACTTATAAACAAGTTGAATGACTCAGGCCTCTATGAAAGGATGAAACCAGGGGCCTGGCCATGCTGCCACAGTGCCCTTCCCCAGGGTCATGTATGTCCTTCAAAATCCAATAAAGAAGAGAAATGGTCACAGAACATGGGATCCAACAGATAGGCAAAATTAAACAATCAAAGCCGGACTCTTTGCTATAACCTAAGGAGTGGTGTAAGAGTCAGCAGTGAAAAAGTGGATGTTGATAGCCAGAAAAAAACTGAACAGTGAACTGCTATGAAAGACAGAGGCATCTTCTACATGCAACCCCTGTGAACCATCCATGAGTCACTACATCTTAAGGAGGAGGGGCAGAAGACATGGCCCCTTTAGAGAGGATAGTGAGCCTATTCTTTCTATGCTGAGCCTGCCTATCTGAACTGGACAATTCATGCTCAAGGTAGAAGTCTCCTCCCAAGTATCCTTAGCCAGAATAGCAAACCACAGCCATGAATGCCTCTGAAGAAACAACAAGAATAGTTAGAAGTAGTAATACACAGAGATTATGACATTGGCCAAAATTCTATATTAAGGCTATCTACCACCCAAACGTCTATTATCCTCTCAGATAGAGTCAAAGAAGTATGTCATGCTCCCTCAAAAAGGGGAGGTTAAAAAGGATCATCATGATCTGCTACTTAGCAATTTAAAAGAAAAATTGCAAGAGAGGAATTCCAGGTGAATAACTTACAGCCCTCATTAATCCAGGAGAAAATAAGAACTCTCTCCCAGAATTAGAAAAGAGGCTGAGAACCTTGGAGAGTAAGAGGCAGTGCCCAGGAAGAAAGGAGTGTGGGCAAAGACTGTGCAAACATATACAGAACCATCAGGAAAAACTATCTTCAAAATAATTGGGCTTAGAGGAGGACTAACACCCTACTGGGAGGAAAAACAGTCCAGGAACTTCAGAATATAGCTTCATTGATGGTTCCAAAAGTTGGTCATGGAACCAAGAGGAGGGGATGAACAGGTTTGCCTTCAAAATGCTACAAATTGGTTCTGAGGTCCGTAAGAAGAGGCATGAAATGGCAAGAGGAAGCTATGCCTCTGCTCCGAAAATACACATGTTCGCTGCCAAGAGGGAGAAGTGGAGCCCCTCTTCTTGTGTTAGCCACAGAGTTAACTATTAGCTGAGTGTAGCAAGTCAATAGAATCAAGGCTGATTTGACACCACAACAGCCTTTGTAATCTGGTAACAGCAGGCAGAAATTGCCATGCTCTGGAGGGACCAACCAACATAGAACTGAGTGTTCTTTGTCACTGTGTTAGCCTTTAGAGGTAGACCTAAACAGAAGGTTCCCAGCGGCTGACAGCCAAGGGTTCTTCACTGGAACAGACAGCTCCTGACTTTGGGACTGAGACAACCCTAAGGAGTGAGAAAATGTTTTTAGCCAGGCAGGCATGCAGCTAAATAAATGCCTTTTAGAAGAGCAAACTGAATTGGACCATTGGATACTCTCCATGAAGGATCCTTCTCTTCAGAGGAAAAGAGGACATCTTGATGGGTGATTCCCACCCTCAATTCAGGGATACAGGATCAAATTTTTCTACTTCCTACCTTCCTAGTAGGAATCACCCTTCTTTGCAGTTCTGGCAACTCCGAAAGCAGTTATGTCATAAACTATGTAACACAGTGCTCCAGAATTTAATAACAAAGAGAAAGGTGAGTAATGTCAAGTTAAGGGAAGTGAATTTGTTAGACAGAGAGAAGAATGATGACTTCAAGAGGGACAAGATGTCCTCCTTTCCTCAGAGAAGGACACTTCACTGTGAGCAGCCAATGGTCCGTTCTCCCTCTGAGATGAAACACATTCTTGATGGGACCTCCCAAAACAGTGTCCTTATTTTCAGGGTGGCATCATTTTCTGTCTGTAGAAAGTGTTGTAATTCTCTGCTAAATGCTGCATCAGCTCAGTCATAGGTAGTGTCTTACAAATGGGGAAATGGACAACCCGGTGGGTGCCTTGCAGACCTCTTCAACTGTAGCGTGTCTAGCAAAAGCTGTGATGGTCACAGCGCTTTGAATTGAATGAGCAGTAATCCCAGCTGGTATATCTAGCTTTTGAATTCTGTACGCTTCTATAATGCAAGTTTTGAGGGTACTGCTGATGGCCTATTTTGACATGATTATTCCTTTATTTGGTGAGCATATAGATATAAATAAGGAAGTAGTTTTCCTGACGTGTTCTGTTCTGCAGACGACTGTTTTTATAGTGCACATTTATGTCCAGAGTATGCCACAACTTTTACTTAGGATGAGAAGGATTCAGACAGAATGATGGTAGACCTATTTCCTAGGATCTGTAGAAGAATGAGTTCACTTTAAGCATGAAAGTAGGATCTGTTCTCAAAACTACTCTGTCTTTATGGAAACGTATAATTCAGAAATAACCGCAAGTGCGTCTAGTTCTGATACTCTTCTTGCAGATGTGACTGCAGCAGGGTTTTCATCCTCAGCCACTTAAGAGGAACTTCCTTGATAGGTTCGAAGGGATGTCTGGTTACAGCAGACGGTATGGTATGCTATTTTCAAGTTGGGAATCTGTGAATTTGTGGCAGAACTTTCAGTGTGGTGCACTTGAGGAAGTGACACATGTAAGGGTGCCAGGATAGGCGCAGCACTATCATTAGGGTTGCAACCTGTCATCTTAGAGTCAAGGATTTGAGACTGCTTGCATGTCTTGTAGAAAGGACAGAATAGATCTCATCTTGGGTTTCAGGATATTAGCCCCTTTTTTTCTGCACCACCTGGTGAAGGCTTTCCATGATGCATTATATATTCTGTTAGTGGACTGTCTCCTAGAGTTTAGTAACATGCCAGTTACTTCCTCAGAACAGCTTAATTGTAAGAAGTAGTTCTGCTCGATCTCCAGGTGGTTAAAAGTAGCCATTCTGGATGAGGATGCCAAACTAGGCCTTCTAGAAGCAAGTCCAGAGATACTGGAAGGGTTAGTGGCAGGAGCGTTGGCAGTTGCTGGAGAGCAGAGAACCATGGTTACTGGGGGCAGTAGGATGCTACTGCTATGATTTCTGCTTTCTGTTCTTTGATCTTCCTGATTAACTTTGTCAGAACTGGGATGGGGGAAGGGAACTTGGCCATTGGGGTAGCTCACTTGGTCATTGGGGTTTCAATGTGTCCGAGACCACTTGGCCATTGGGGTATCAATGCGCCGGTTGCTTTGGCCTTGAGATGGTGTAGTAGCTGTCCACTTGATGCTTGATGACGCAATAGATCCACCAGGGGAAGTCTGAGGCATGATATAACGAACTGGAACAGATCTTTCTTCAAAGACCATTCCCACTCTTGAATGGTCTCTGTGTTAAGCCAGTTCGCCTGAATATGCATCAATCCCTTGATTTGTTCTGCCTTGACGGATGCCAGATTCTTCTCTGCTCATGCTAAGATCCTGGATGCCTCTTTGTGTAATACCATAGATCTGGATACCCTTTGTTTGTTGAGGTAAGTTTTGCTTGACAAGTTGTCTGTTATGTTTAGAATATGATGCTCTACTATCTGCAAGGTGAAGTGTAGTAGAGCCAGATGGATCACCAGAAGTTCCAGCAAAATGATGAGGAGGCTTGTTACTCTGTTGGACCATTGGTTCTGCACTGACAAACCTTCCAATATTGCTCTGCATCCAGACAGGCTGGTATCTGTGAAGATCTGCTTTGGTACCTCACTGCAATATTGCTTCCTGTGTAGGAGGTTGGGTATTCTGGTCCATCATACAAGACTGGATTTTACCTGAATGAAAAGATCTTTCCTGTCCATAATCTGTAATTGGAAGAGTCTCAGAAGTTACTGTAATGGCCTTGTATGAAGTGGACCCGAACGGACAGCATTGATGCTCAAGAGAAGTAGTCCCATCAGTTTTGCGAATGTCATCGAGGAAGAGGACGTGACTTTGATGACCATTTGTGACATTACCTTCATTTTCTTTGCTCGTTTGGTCAGGGAAATGCATTTGCATGTTGTGTCTAGAATGACTCCCAGATGTTCTAATCTTTGATTGGGTTGTAAGGAGCTCTTCTGAAAATTAAGAAACTCGCCCGCCATTCTTTGGTATGGGGCATCCCTCAGGGAGTGATTCTTTCCCTGATGCTATTTACATCTATATTCGCCCCTTCACCCAGGTAGTTCGCAGCTTTGGGCTGGGTTGTCACCAGTCTGTGGATAACACCCAGCTCTATCTGTTGATGGACGGCCAGTCTAATCTTGCTCTGAATTCCTTGATCAAGGGTCTTGAGGCTGTGACGGCATGGTTACATCAGAGTCACCTGCAATTGACCCCTGAAGATGGTGGTTCTATGTCTGGGTCATGGGGTGATGGAGCTGGGGAGCCGACTCCCAACCCTTGATGGGGTACAACTGAAACCTTCATTGATAGTGAGGAGCCTGTGCATGACCTTGGATGCCACACTTTCAATGGAGGCCCAGGTCACGACTGTTGCAGATCTGCCTTTTTTCATCTTCGATAGGCCAGGCAACTGGCGCCCTATCTTTTGCCCTAGGACTTGGCTACAGTAATCCATGCAATGGTCATCTCCAGGATAGACTAGTACAACTCACTCTACGCTGGGCTGCCTTTGGGCCTGACCCGGAAGTTACAGCTGGTCCAGAACGCAGCAGCATGCCAATTCATCCTGTGCTGTGCCAGCTGCACTGGCTCCCAGTGGAGTTCCGGATCCAATGCAAGGTCTTGGTGTTTAAAGCCCTTCACGGACTGGGACCTGCATGCCTGCGGGACCGCCTCTCCCATTACGTCCCCTGCAAGGTGTTGCGCTCTGCAGACAAGCAACTCCTGATGGTCCTTGGCCTGAAGGACATCCATCTGCCCTCAACCAAGGCCAGGCTTTCTCTGCCCTGGCCCCGGCCTGGTAGAACGCTCTCCCACTGGAGATCCGGGTCCTGCGGGACCTGTTATAGTTCCGCAGAGCCTTTAAAATGGAGATGTTCGGCCAGGCCTTTGGCTGAGGACCAGCAGGTGTCTCTTCTCTTCCACCTAAGACCACAACTTTTTCTGGGACTGCCCTTGGCAATGTGTTGTGCCCATATGTATGGCCTATATACGGACTCCTGACTGTTTATTTAAGTGGCCTATGGATAAGGCAGCTAGATTATTTTAATGACTGTCTTCAGGCTGTTACTGATTTTATAGTTTTATGATTATTGTATTTTATGGATGTTGTGAGCCACCCTGAGCCCATTTGTGGGGAGGGCAGGGTATAAATCAAATAAATAAATAAATAAATAAAACATATGCTTGAAGGCATCTGATAGCTTATTTCTGTATTGTGCTGTGCCTTGGTCTCAGAGCGTGACCTGATCAATAAGTCATCCAGATAGGGATGCACATGAATTTCTTGCTCCCTCAATTTTATGACTGGATGAATCAAGATCTTCGTGAAGACCCCTGGTGCTGTGGAAAGGCTGAACGGAAGTGCTCTGAACTGCAAGTGGAGTCCTCCTACACAGAACCAGAGGAAACTTCTGTGTCTGAGAAAAATCAGAATGTGTAAATACTCTTCCTTCAGATCCAATGAGGTAAAGTATTCCTCTGGCATCAGAGATTCTGTGATGGATCTCAGCATCTCCATTCTGATGTGTCTCAATTTGAGGAATTTGTTGAGAAACTTCAGGTTTAATATCGCCCTCCAGTCTCTGTTCTTTTTGGGCACCATGAAGAAGACGGAGTATACTCCTTGTCCCTTTCTGTAGTAGGGACAGGCTCTATGGTCTGAATGCTAAGAAGATGTTGGATGGCGGCATGTGTTCTGTGGAGTTTTTCTGGATTCTTGTGAAGGGGGGAGACGAGAAAGTGTTCTGGTGGGATTTTGGCGAATTCTATGGAGTATCCTCTGGTGACTGTCTGTTTGGGAATTGATCCATTTTTCTTGAAAGTGCAGAAGATGTCTCCCACCTCAAATTGGTTCATAGTCATCCTTTTATTGCTTTGTTGTCGAGAGCTGGTTTGTTGTTTCTATTTGAGAATTGCTTGCTGAAGCAACTGCATAGTGGTCCTCTTCTGAAGGGTTGTTTAGAGGTGCCCCAGTGTGATCTTCTGCTGTCTTTATTGAATCTTGCTAGCACTCTTTGGGAACAAAGGAGTAATTCCAGAAGGCTCTCCTATCATTGTGATTCAGTGTCGTGGGCATCGCTTTTTCGAGAGCATCTCCGAATAGTCTGTCGCCTTGGAATGGATAAACGATAATGATTGCCTTAGAGTGGAGGTCAGCTTGGAGGTCAACCAGTACACAGCTGCCTCCTGGTTAGTTAGTAGCATTGCAATTTTCAGCAAGGCCAAATATGGCTGCCATGCTTTCTTTGACTAGGAAGGTACGGCGCCTTTCTTCGGCACTTTTGTGCTTCCGGTCTTTTTGGTCTTTTCATGCAGGTGATGGCAATCACTGCGGTCTCCTCATAGTCTATGCAAATGTCTCTGGAGTTATAGCTGGGAATGGCGGTGAGGGGAGATTCTAACTCTGCTTTGGAGAGGAGCCATCACTTCCTCATGGTTCTCTATTCCAGCATGATGGAGAAGGGCACTTTGTAAGTTTGTAGGGTCTTGCTGCAAGATGGCCGCTGTGGCCAAAAGAAGAAAGAAGACTTCCCGCTATTCCTTCTTGAAGATGCACGAGGAGAAAGATTAGCAGAGATTTAGGACGTGACGAGAGGAATAGCATAGATTAGAATCTAGAGGCAAAGGAAGGTTGAAAAAGGAGAGAAAGGAAAAGTAATAGGTGAGGTAGTGCTCAACTGAAGCTGCTCTCTCTGTTGAGGCAGGAAAGGAACTGAGAAGAGTGACTCCCACGAGAAAGACAAGAAGTAGAAAGATTTGTGCCTCCCTGAATGGTGGGTGGGAATCACCCATCAAGATGTCCTCTACCGTAGAGGGAAAACAGAAGTTTCTCTGGAGTTCACAGATAGTCTGCCTCTTGACCTAACCAGGTATGGAGGAGTTCCATAAATCAGGTTGGCTGCAGAAAAAGCCTTTCACAAAGAGCACTCTACTCAATCAATCTTGCCTTCTGGCATGCTCATGACACAATGGAAGATTTGTATTCACTTACCGTGAAGCTTCCTTTCTCAGTGGTCCGGGAGTGGGTCAGTCCTGACTCTTGGGGTAGCTCCTCCTCCTCCTCTCGCACAGGGTCGGACAAACTTGCAATCCTGAGGGGGAGGGGCTCCCAGGCTCTCCAGTTCCTTTCCAAGCCCCCAAGATTCCCTTTGATTCTCTTTCTAGGCTTTCCATGTCCTGTTTCACATAACTAGAACACTAAGAGAATAACTGCTAACATGTAACTCCATAACAGAAACCAGTAGCTAATGACATATAATTATTATTGTTATGTCCTTTTTAAAAAATATATAACTGGGTGGGATTTTGGACTGACCCACTCCTGGACCACTGAGAAAGGAAGCTTCACAGTTAAGTGAATACAAATCTTCCATTCTCCTGTGGTCCTGGAGTGGGTCAGTCCTGACTCTCGGGATATACGTCTAGCACTGTGCCCTCAGATGGACATTCTAGCTCCTATGTTTCTAGAACATTCTGTAGCACTCTCCTTTCAAAGGCTGCCTCAACTGATGCCATCTGATCTATTCTATAATATTTAGTGAATGTGTGTACAGACTTCCACATTGCAGCCCTACATATTTTTTCTAACGACGGGAAGGATCTATACAATGCTGAAGTGGCTATTCCTCTCAAGGAGTGGGCAGTAATTCCCGCCGGCAGTGATACCTTTCTGACTTTGTACGCTAAACTGATGCACTCCCTAATCCATCTACTTATTGTAGACGATGTAACTTTCTCACCTAATGATCTTTGTCTGAAGGAAATAAACATATTCTCCACTTTGCGTATATGTTTGGTTCTCTCTAGATAGTGGCTCAAAGCTCTTCTCACATCCAACCTGTGCCACTCCTTCTCCTTTTCATGTTTTGGGTTAGTGTAGAAGGAAGGCAGAATTATGTCCTCCCCCCTATGAAAAGACGAATTGACCTTTGGAATAAAGGTAGGGCATGTCCTTAAAACTACCTTATCGTGATGAAAAATACACAAATCCTTGTTTACTGATAGGGCCCCAATTTCTGACACTTGCCTCGCTGAGGTTAGCCCCACCAGGAAAACTGTTTTAAGGGTCAGCTCTTTAAGGGGACATGCTGCCATTAGCTCAAACGGCTCCCTAGTAAGTGTTTGTTTATGTACGCCTTTGCCGTCATATTGTCTGTTTGCACCATGACAGGGTTCTCTCTCAAACAATCCTGTAGTTCCCAGAGACCATTATTTATGGCTCTTAGCTCCAGCAAGTTTATGCTGCATCCCTTCTCCTTGGCATGCCATACTCCCTGGGCTATCCTGTGTCTCCTGTGCACTCTCCATCCTGTCAGACTCTCGTCTGCCGTCATCATTATTCTCTTCGGATCTCTGAGTGGTGACCCTTCCGTAAACCTGTTTGTTTCCTTCCGCCAGTTCAGCTCTCTGGACAAATCCTGTGGAATCTCCACTACTTTGCTCCATCTGTGTGTAATGATCCATTGGTAGGGTCGCAGAAACTTCTGCAAAGGTCTCTTGTGGAACCTGGACCACTGCAATATATCCTGACACAAAACCATCATCCCTAGCAGTTTGACCAATTGCATCTACCAGCTTCTCATTTTGGATGGATCTTATCAGCATACTGATCTTCTATTGCCTCTCCGGGGACACAAAAGCTTTGTACAGAATTGTGTCCACTATCATCCCTAAATGGGTTATCCTTTGTGTTAGAGTAAGAATGCTCTTCTGTTGGTTGATAATGAAACCGTGCTTCTCTAGGCAGTCTACAGTCGTCAACACTGCCTCCTGAGCTGATATCAGGGACAAGGCCTTTATTAAGATATTGTCCAGATAAGGTGATAGGGCTATTCCTTGGACTCGGAGGAAAGCTATTAGAGTTACTAGCACTTTTGTGAACACCCTTGGCGACGACTTTAGGCCAAACAAAAGGGCCCTGTACTGACAGTGTTTCCCGTTATAAGCGAAATAGGTATTTCCAGTGTGTAATTCTGATAGGAATGTGTAGGTAGGCTTCTGACAGATCTATGGAGGCTAGAAAGTCTCCTTGCTGTATGGCCCCCATAGTGGACTTCATAGTCACCATCTTGAACTTCCTGGATGTTATGTGGAGATACTACCATTTTAGGTTCAAGATGGCACCAGCATCCCTATTTCTCTTTGGTACAATGAAGAAAATTGAGTACACACTCTGTTTCCTGTGCTGTGTTGGTACCGGTTCTATTGCCCTTATCTGTTTTTTATTATATTTTTTATTATTTTTCAAATAAAGAAAACAGATATAAGATAAAAGGAGCAATAAAGATTTCAGTACAATTCAGTACAGTTTCAGTAGGCGTGCTTAAATCAACATTATAATTATCCAAGGCTTCTAATTAATCTCAATAGAATTTACAACTGTAAGTTCTGATATTTCACGCATTATTGCCATCATGTTGGATTCTATTCTGTACATTTATTATTTATCCATTCGTAAAAGGGATTCCGCCTATCGCCCTTAACTTGAGTAGGTGTCCAATGGCCTCTTTTATTTTCAGATGTTTTTGGTGTGATGGGTTCCTGAACACTTGGATAAAATGCCGTTTTGGTAACATTCTGAATTCCAAGGAATAGCTCTTAGATACTGTTTCTAGTACCCACCTGTCCGAAACCGTCCAATTCCACTGGGTTGCAAAGTCCTGTGGACGTCCTCCGATCTATCTGGTTGCCCAGTGGCACAAATAGTCAGGCTTGGCTTCTTTTCTTTTGCCCTTTTGATTGAGAGGTTGATTTTCTAAAGGCGAAGGACCTGTTATCATTTCTTGTTTTGGCTTGCCATCAGTTCTTGAAGGGTCTATCAGTACCCTGCCTTGGGGACCTTTTGTAGGAGTGCTTGCTTTTGAACCACAAGTCCTTTTTCTTTGATGGCAGAACTCTTTTCTTTTCTGCATCTTCCACTAGATATTTATCTAAGGCTTCTCCAAACAACTTGGTGCCCATGAAGAGGGTTGCTGCCACATTATTATCAGCTGGACGATCTACATCCCAGTTTCTCAGGCACATATTTCGTCATGCCATTACGTTAAACCCCATAGCTCTAGATGACATTTGGAAAGAATCCAGAGTAGCATCTGCTGCAAAAGCTGCTGCAAGGGCTATTTTCTTAATTTCATTTTTGATTTCCTTTGGGACCTCTCTACCTGCTGCTGCTGCTAGGTCAGAAGCCCAAGTATAAGCTGCTCTGGCAAACAGTGAACCAGTGGCTGAAGATCTCAAGGATGCTGGCGATGCTTCAAAGTTCCTGCGCAGTGCCTGCTCTATCTTTTTGTCAGAAGGGTCCTTTGGCATGCCTTCTGCATACATAGGTAGGACCGACGTTGTTGCCAGGTTAGTAACTGGGTGGTCCACTACGGGGAGTTTTATCTTTTTTGTATCGTTAAGTGTTAGGGAATAGAATTTGTTGAACACCAATTGGTAAAGCCCTCTCCAAACCCTGGGGGTAGGATGGCCCTGCAACCTCTTTCCCTGTATTAGTTTGAGAAATTTCCAAGGTTCTCAGTACCTTTGCAAGCAGCTTAGAATACACTTCTGGTGGGAAAAGCCTGGTTTGTATTTGGCCCACTTCTGTCTCTTCTTCGTCTGACAATTCACCTTCCTCACTCCCTGAGGTTTGGGGCGATGTTTCTGAACCCCACTGGGACTCTTCTGAATCACTGGAGTCCCCTACCGCCCACCTCTCCACCCTTATCCTTTTGGGTTTGGAATGGGCAGTGCCTTTTGCAGGCCTTTTTCCTTTAGAAGTGCTTAGTTGTTGGCTTTCCTTCCTTTGTGGTGCCATTTACTCCCTAAGATCTCTCATTGCATTGTCAAGCCCTTTTTAAATCTGAGTTTGCAGACATGCTAGGATATTTGTTTTGGCTTCTGGCCCAGATAGGTCAGGGTAATTACTTCCCTGGCTTTCTTCCTGGGTAGATTGTGGAGAGCTTGGGGAGTCCATACCACAAGGCGTTGACTCGGATGCTTTCACTTCTAATAGGCCAGCGTTAGATGTCATTCCCGCCAAAATTCTTCCCACCTAAAAGTGAAAGCGAGAAGGGCAGGTATTAATTAATAGCAGGGTGTTTGGAGCTGTTAAGTCCCCCTATGTCAGACAACCAGGGACCCAGGGTTGGGGGGACTGGCCCGCTTTCCTAGCCGCCTATAGAGCTCACAGTGTTAACAGGGAATGAAGCGACTAACAGCCAACTTTAAGCCCCGTCGCTTAGCCACCCAATTCACCACCGCTCTGTGAGGCTCGGGGCTACTTCGCTCTACAGAAGGCCCCCCCCACCCGCTTCACAGAGAGTCATCTCTCTCTCCACAGGAGGATTCTGGCTCTACTCACCATTTTGGCACGTTCTGTGAGGCCTCCGCCATTTTGGACCCCTATGGGACTTTTCTCAATTTGGCAGCCGCCACAGCATTTCCATGTCTCTCTCTGCTGGCCTCAGCAGCAGCTGGGTCCTAGTGCCCTAGGAGCGTCAGCTCTGCAGCTGACCCCCTCGGCTTTTGCTGGCTTGGCCGATGTCTCAGAATTGGGGGAGGAGGAACACGTTCTTTCTTTTCCCTGGCAAGCCCACGCCTCCTTTCTATGGCTCTTCAGGATCGCTGCTCCATGGAGCAAAAAAATCAATGACTCCTGCTGAGCAGGGCTGGAAAAAACTGGAGAGCCTGGGAGCCCCTCCCCCTCAGGATCACAAGTTTGTCCGATCCTGTGCAAGAGGAGGAGGAGGAGCTACCCCGAGAATCAGGACTGACCCACGCCAGGACCACGGGAGAACTGGCCTGCTCCATTGTGATTGCCCAGGAAAATAAGGCACACAGGTTGATCCTCTATCATATCAGGCCATTATAATACTACAGTCAACACAATCTGAAGAGTTTCCTTTATTAGCTGGAATTGATTCAGTATGTAAGGGATAGGTCATATTAATAAGTTTTCTTTTGCCAGAGAGTAATTCACAGAGGTTTCTTTTCATAGTCTCTGAGAGGCCCCGCATGTGGGTTCTGTGCTAGCCCAGAAGGCAGCGCTGGAATGTTCTAGAACTCACGTTTGAGGATTGTCACTCAATTCCCTTACCTGAGGGAGGATATTATCCCTATGCACATGCCTCAACAGGAAGGGCAAGGACCTTCTCTTCTGCTCACATAATAGTAAGCAGCAATATGACTGTTCTTCTGAGAAATTTTACTCTTAGTTTCTGTCCTTATCTTTGTTTTCGTCCTCTCTCATCCCTATCCTAAAATATATGACTTTTCATTTCCACCTATCCTCCTTCCCCCATCCTTGGAGGCTTACAGAAAGGCAGTCCAATTATGCAGCATCAACCCTAATTGCTACCAGAGTTCTATCATGGCCCTATGACCAAGACGAACCTTTCTCAGGTTGCCACCCATCTAGCCTCAGATGGCAGGGGCCTCCGAAGATGACCAGAGTGAATGGGGAGGTTCATATGGGAGGTATGAAGGTATGCTGTCCCCAAGTTATATAGGGCCTTTAAAGGTCAATATCAGCACCAAATAAAGGTCAAGGCCTGTGACAGACAAGAGAAGATTCTGTCTTCTTTTCTTACCTGATTCAGCGTGAACAAATTAGTTTGGCTTAGTGGAATACTGAAGTGAGAAGGAAGAAAAAACTTGAAGCAGTTTAACAGCCAACAGTCAAATGAAAAAAGGGGGAGTTGGGGTTTGGAGAGTGGACAGGAGGTATTCTGAATAGGTAGGGAGTCCAACAGGGACTTGAGAGAATTATTTAGGCAGACAGGGTTTGGGGTGCTGTTTCTGCATAAAAACAGTAAAGTGTAAAATTCTGCCCGATTATTGTTTGTAAGTCTAAAACACTTAAAGCACTTACTTCATAAACATTAAGCACAAAACACCTCCCAGCTCTAATAAGCTGTGCCACCTATCATATAAAGTTGGAAGGCATTGAATATCACACTTACTATATTAATAAAATTAAGTGTGTTTGTTACACCTGACTCTTGCATTCTCATCCACACATATAACTTATGGCAAATTCTATAGGACCCGGGGACAAGGGTCCTGATTGGTATCTGCTGTGATCTGTGGTTAAGGATTAAAGAATCTGGTGTGTAAAAGGAAAATAGAAATAAAAAAATCTACTTTGCCTCACGTTCCTAGAATTGAGGGTGCAGGTGGTGAGTGAGGCGGTTCACAACTTTCCAGCCTGAAATACTTGTTAAATGATAATATAAATAGACATAAATGAAAGGTCTAGATCAGTGATGGCGAACCTTTTTGAGCCCGAGTGCCCAAACTGCAACACAAACCCAACGTATTTATTTCAAAGTGCCAACACTGCAATGAAACCTGAATACTAAGGTTTTAGTTTAGAAAAAACAACTCATACAGTTGTCTGAACTAATTAACATCCCTCTCTTTCTCTCTCACTCACTCATGAGCCACGAACGAAAATAAAGCAACTTAAATGAAAGCTGCTTGCCTTTCTTTAGACCAGCAGCGTCTTGCAAGCACTCTCTCTCACACTCACTTAGGAGTCACGAATGGAAGTAAAGCAAGTTAAATGAAAGCTGCTTGCCTTTCTTTACACCAGCAGCATCTTGCAAGCACTCTCTCTCACACTCACTTAGGAGTCACGAATGGAAGTAAAGCAAGTTAAATGAAAGCTGCTTGCCTTTCTTTACACCAGCAGCATCTTGCAAGCACTCTCTCTCACACTCACTTAGGAGTCACGAATGGAAGTAAAGCAAGTTAAATGAAAGCTGCTTGCCTTTCTTTATACCAGCAGCGTCTTGCAAGCACTCTCTCTCTTACTCACTTAGGAGTCATGAATAGAAGTAAAGCAAGTTAAATGAAAGCTGCTTGCCTTTCTTTACACCAGCAATGTCTTGCAAGCACTCTCTCTCTCACACTCACTTGGGAGTCACGAATGGAAGTAAAGCAAGTTAAATGAAAGCTGCTTGCCTTTCTTTACACCAGCAGCGTCTTGCAAGCACTCTCTCTCTTACTCACTTAGGAGACACGATGCAAGTAAAGCAAGTTAAATGAAAGCTGCTTGCCTTTCTTTACACCAGCAGCGTCTTGCAAGCACTCTCTCTCTTACTCACTTAGGAGTCACGAATGGAAGTAAAGCAAGTTAAATGAAAGCTGCTTGCCTTTCTTTACACCAGCAGCGTCCTGCAAGCACTCTCTCTCTTACTCACTTAGGAGTCATGAATAGAAGTAAAGCAAGTTAAATGAAAGCTGCTTGCCTTTCTTTACACCAGCAGCGTCTTGCAAGCACTCTCTCTCTCACACTCACTTGGGAGTCACGAATGGAAGTAAAGCAAGTTAAATGAAAGCTGCTTGCCTTTCTTTACACCAGCAGCGTCCTGCAAGCACTCTCTCTCTTACTCACTTAGGAGACACGATGCAAGTAAAGCAAGTTAAATGAAAGCTGCTTGCCTTTCTTTACACCAGCAGCATCCTGCAAGCACTCTCTCTCTCTCACTCACTTGGGAGTCACGAATGGAAGTAAAGCAAGTTCAATGAAAGCTGCTTGCCTTTCTTTATACCAGCAGCGTCTTGCAAGCACTCTCTCTCTCTCACTCACTTGGGAGTCACGAATGGAAGTAAAGCAAGTTAAATGAAAGCTGCTTGCCCTCCTTTAGAAAGCCCAGCCCGGCTGCTACCTCCGCTTCCTGCTGCTAAAGAGATGGGCAGCAGGGAGGCAGCAGTGAGGAAAAGAAATTACGTGGGCAGGGCTAAAACCCACGTGATTGCTTTTGAACGCTAGGGGAACTCCGCTGCAGCACATTCCCCCTCCAAATGAGCCCCGGACTTAGTGATCTGGCGACATGGCTCGCGTGCCCACAAAGAGGGCTCTGCGTGCCAGCTGTGGCACGCGTGCCATAGGTTCGCCATCGCTGGTCTAGATCATGGCTTCTGACAAAGCCCGTATTTTCAGGAGAAATTCTTATAGCAAAAGAAAGGCATGCACATCACGAGAGCACCACCTAACATCTCATGGCAGTGTTTCTCTCTATGTAGATAAAGGAGGTAATGCATTCCTATTACCTGCAGTTAAAGGTTCACTGGTACCAAGGTTAGAAAAGTTCCAAGACCATAACAGAACTGGTAAGAATACACAGTACTGGGCTAAGTGGGCCATTGGTTTAAATGTAAATATGCAAGAAGCTACCTATTATTCCTTGCAGATCCTTTTGAATGTTGGCAACGCAAACCTTAAAGCAATTGTTTAAGAATTAAACAAGTGTAGACATCCCAGGCTATGAGTGATACAAAATTGTTGAACAACACACCTACTTGGCTCCAAGAAGGTGGCAGCTGAAGTGTAGTTTTCAGTTTCTTATACTTTAATAATGCCAAGAAACTGGAGAGGATTATGAAGTTGGCAAAGATGATTAAAAATGTCTAATGCCATACACACAGAACAAGATTAAAGAACCTGATGAGCTTACCATAAAGAAAAGCTGAAAATACATGCCAGAAAGATTCCAGAAGATCTTAAGGAAGACAAACATACTCTTAGCAACCAAAAAAGCAGTGAGACTTCTGTAACTGATAGCCAAAGAAAAAACACATCATTAGAGAGAAGGTGCACTGTCACCTTATTTTTTATCCTCCTCCTTACAGCCCAGGGAGAGAGGCCAAGGGTTCTCTAATGGCCCTCAAGCCAGTCCCCTTTGAGGGGAACGTGGCATGCTGTACATTCCCTTAGCTGCTTCCCGCCTCTCACATGGAAAGAAGCCCTTGTAAGAAGCTGGAAGCCATTCCAGTCATTCTCATGGGTTTGGGTTACTCTCCTCCAGTAAATCTGGATTGCTCTGGGGTACCACCAAGCATCTGCTGAGGTGACAACCCTTTAAAAGGACATAGATCAGAGACAGCCATTGACAGCCACCCCTCCCGCCAGCAGCAATTCCCTGGAAAGTATGGGGTTTCCTCTTTCAGAACAGTGCCCATAAAAAGGCACAAATGTTTTAAATAAATATTAAATAAAAACTGCAGCAGCATAAGCATACTTTCAGTTCTCATGATTAAACCCACGGCTGCAGGAAGTTGTGGAATCCTACTGCTAGTTGTTCAGTAAATGAGAATGAATGAATGATAGGGCTGTGGGTTGGGCAGAAAAATAGGCCACCACTCTTGCACAGGTCAGGAGGAAAGAAGTAAAACAGGACAAAGTGAAAGAGGCAGGTCCGGAAATTATGCTAGTAAGTCTGGATTTGCCTCTGCATAAGCAGCAAAAATGGTATGCTATTAATTAATGCTCTATATTTAAAAGTATTAAACATAAACAAAACGTGAAGTTGATTAAAATACTTAATGAAGTGAGATGTGTACATTCTATGATGGGAGGAGGGGGGAGTAGAGTGGAGTTGCTTGCAAGTTAGTTCCAAACAAGCAGTGTAAGTTTAGAACTGGGCTGCAGTTCAAGAAGCCTGAAAACCATTGTGACAGGGCATTATCAGAAAGCCACAAGATTCCCGGAAGGCAACTGTACTGCTCCAATTAGCTTCATTCTAGAGGGGATGCAGAGTTAGTCAGTAGCAACTAAAACAGTCTTGTGGCACCTGAAACAAAGATTTCTTGGCACAGGCTTTAAGATCATCAGCAAGAGCACCCTTTATCGGATACATGAAGTATTACTCTCTGAAGGTGTAAAGCCAGGCAGTTGAGCAACCAAGACACAGGTATGTTATGTTGGAGCTTGCCTGGATCTATTGTTTTGTACTTGTTATTAATGTATAATTCTACTACAGCTTTGCACCATACTCTTAACAGCACATTTCCAGGTATTTTTTCCTCCATACTGAAAAGAAATTAAGTCTCTTGAAAGAGGAAGTGCCAGGATTTTCAGGTTCAAAAACCATATCCAGAGGAGCCCAACTTGATTGTTCTAAAATCAATTACACAGGGTTTATATTGGAAAACTTATTCTGAAGTTCCATATTCATGTGTATTTCTGCCAAACATACACTTAGATCTCTGGATCCAAAAATATTCCACTGCGCCTGCCCTACTAACAAAGAAAGCAGAGGAGGAGTTGAGAATTGTGCCGCAAAGCATCACATTCAATCTTCAACAGAACCCTACTTTTCTTCTGTTCTGGAGTTGTTAAAATATTAGGCACCTAGGGCTCCAACCTAGAAATGTAGTCAAAGAGTTCTTGCATTTTGCTTTCCTGTTCAGCAGCAGCTTTAGAAACTTTATGCAGAGCCCATACAAAGTCTGTCAAGCAGCACTAGAAATGACAGCTGCCCTTTTCTTCCCAACAGGTTAGGTAAGTATGGTACCCTCTAGCCATCTTGACAAAGTTCTACTGCAACATCACAATCTCACTAATTAATTGCATCCAACTTTCCCACCCCATACCAAACGAAGCTGACTTTCTTGAGGGTTAGGTATCACCAAGTTGTAGTAGTAGACTGCCATCTAGTGGTAACGTATAGTGCTGCAACCACAGTTGAAGTACCATATAGGCGCTTTCCCATACTTTGTTTAGTCTTACTCAATCCTAAAACAGAATAGATGCAGCCAAGTTTGCAAACTGACACCCAGTTATTCAGAAAGGAGAGGAGAATTTCTAAACTGAATGAGCAGATAAACACAGGGTAGATGTAGTTAAGGTAAGTGCAAAGCAGAACACACTGGCTGAGCTTGGTGGCCAACTGTTTCCTACTAACCAGCCATCTAATTCAAACCCACCACAATATTACCATTAGTAATAATAATTCCTAAATTGTCTGGAGTTACGCTATTTTTCATAAAAGGGAAACAATTTTTAACAAAAAGAATGAAAGATACCAGTGTTCATCACCTTCACTCTTACCTTCTTAATATTCTATTTTTGTCATTCTTGACATACTTGCTCAATCAAACTTTGTCAATAAATACATCTTTTTTTAACAAGCTCATAACTGCACAAAAAGTACATTTAGGGGGAATAAGATTTATTTTTTTAAAAGTCAAAAGGTATTTGGGCGTATCCATAATTACTTTTAGGGGTGTTTGTAGCACTGCATGTGCAGTATTTGAGCTTATCAAATTTATGTATTTGCTGTTACGATTCCCGTCCAAAATACTTTACTACAAGTATTAAGAGGACAGGCAAGTTTTCAAAGAACACCTAGTTCTGTGGCACCTTAAAGACTAATACATTCTGGTGACAAGAGCTTATACAGTATAGCTCACTTTTAAAGATACAATATCTGTGTACAGACCATTTAGATACCTTTTTCAGATAATGGAAGAAGCTAATATTTTGCAAGCAGACACAGTCATATCATGGTAAATGGTATCTGGTAGCATGGCAGGCTGAGACCCTGGAATCTACTGCCAGTCAGGGTAGACAATGTTGAGATGGATGGATCAATGGTGTGATTCAATATAAAAGGCTCATAATTGTATGCATACTTGCCCAAGAGCAGACCCCATTAAAACTAATGGTACTTACTCCATGAAACACCCTAGCTGAGTTTGGAAGTTTTTAGTAAAAATGAGTAGTAAATGTGATAAATCTGAAATTTTTGTTCTCATCTGGTAGAGAGCCAACAGCAGTGCCAAGATAAGGTTCTTGTCATAGTGGTGCTATGCAAATTCTCTCATTTTTTTCTAGCCTCTCTCTCAGAGGAGATGATTGCAGGGAAAGGGAAGCAGACAACCAAAGAGATTCATAAAGGCTTCGGCTGAAAATGAAAATAAAAATCAGTTGCAAGCCTTCTGCTTTGAAGTTTTTAAAGGCATAATGCAAATACCTTCACTTTCAAAAGCCACTCACTGGGATTAATCAGCATACTTTCCACTGGTGAGCACTTTTGTGGAACAGTGCCACAGGAACAAGAGAGAGTGGGAAAATGAACATAACACACACACACACAATCTTCATATACACTGTTTGAGTTGATAGACTAGCTGAAGTCCAAGGATATCATTTTAGGTTTAGGCACGGAGGGCACAGGACAAGATTCACAGTAAGGCTTGGCAAGGTCTTAGTAAATTCAAGAATGAATACCCCCTTTCCAGCAAAAAAAAATTTCAGAAGCATATGATGTCAAGTTCAAAATACACTCTAAAAATATCCTTTTGGTATTATTTGGATATATTCAGATAAACTGGTATTTACATTCCTGAATAATCAGGAATCACATTTTAAAGGTTGCAGCAGCTTGTTTTTCCCCCTTTACCGGTTTGCCAGGCAATAGGATGAGGAGGGAGGAAGGGAGCATTACTGTGCCAGTGTTGCTTGCTTTCCATATGCCACTGCTAGGTCTGGCTGGCTGCCTTGATAATATTGGCTGGCCAGACTGGGTGCTGGGATTCTCTGGTGTAACACTTGTTCTGTTGAGCTTGCTTTGGCCCTGGGTTCTGCCTGGTATCTGTGAGTCACACTGGTTCTGTTGAGCTTGTAACAGTGTCCCTTGCTTCAATTTGATTCTGCTGAGATTCTCTGGTTTGGTGATGGTCCTGCTTACATTGGGAGACTTTTGGTCAGTGGTTGCTACTGTGTGTTTGGCTAAGGCTTCCTGTGTCCTGGAGAAAGCCTTGGATGGAGAGTAACTGGGGACACCCACCCACGGAAGGTGCAATACAGAAGGTGTGGTATATCTTTTAAAGTGCCCATGTGGTTTACTGTATGTGGGTAGCACAACACGTTCCATCAGGGTACGTTTGAATGAACATCAATCTTGAATAAAAAATCGTGTATTGGAGGCTCCGTTAGTACAACACTACATAGAAAAAACACACATTGAAACTGACACGCACTTTACAATATTGTTTAAGGGTAAACAAAGACATTCAGAGACTGCTGTTAGGGAACTTCGAAGGAAGGAGACCTATTGGATCTTTAAGCTAGGAAGTCTGGTACCAAGAGGTTTAAATGTTGCCAATGACTCTCATGTTTCTTACGCTGAATTATTGGTAATGGCTGTAACAAGCATGGTTCCCTTTAAGGAGGAGTTTCCCCCTATATGAAGGCGTGGTATGGATAATATATAATGGCTTTTGTTAATGGCAGTGCTCACAGTGATGTTATATGAAATGGATGTATTACTGGGTACTCAAAAGAAAAATTTTGAAGGAATCATGTAAGTGTCACTATGCTTTTATATCACTGTTTTATAAAGGACTGTAATTTGTGTATTGCTGTTAATTGCTGTATTTTTCTCTAGTGTCTGTACTCTTATTAGGATCTAGACAACCCATTAGAGGATTCATTATTAAAGAAGAAGCAATATCAAGAGATTATTCTCATATTGGAATCCATAGAGTCATCTGGAGTGAATAACCATTGACTACGTTCTACCCTACGAGCTGGACACACGGTGCTCAGGACCTTATAAACTATTGGAAGGACTAGTGTTCATATGGTGCTCTACTTGCATTGGCACTTTATACTAAATGTGCAATATTAATATTGGAATTACTTTGGGCACTAAGCACTTTATTAATCATCGGAGGAGCCTGGATGTTAGTATCGGTGTAAATGGTTTTTCTGACTGTGAGTAGGGATACTACAAGTAATTCATACGGTCCAGCAATTAATTATACACACTGCTGTGTGATTACATATGTTGAGTCTGTATTAATAAATTTGGAATGTGTTAGTAAGATTATGCGGGTAATTTTTGACTTGTATGTTGGTGGTATCCGTGAGTCACACTGGTTCTGTTGAGCTTGTAACAGTGTCCCTTGCTTCAATTTGATTCTGCTGAGATTCTCTGGTTTGGTGATGGTCCTGCTTACATTGGGAGACTTTTGGTCAGTGGTTGCTATTGTGTGTTTGGCTAAGGCTTCCTGTGTCCTGGAGAAAGCCTTGTATGGAGAGTAACTGGGGATACCCACCCACCCTTTACCCAGCTGGGATCAGGCGCGGAGCAGGGGGCAATACCCACCCTCCGCCTTCACCCAGCTGAAAGTGTAGTGGTATTTCCACACACACACCCAGCCAGCTTACAACAGTAGGCAAAACAGTTGTCTTAAACTAGCAACAAAGCCCATTGTGAAAATAAATACAATGGGCTCTAGCAACAGGGCCTAGGGAGAGCTGCGCCAGCATGGCAGCCACTGTAGAGGCGATGGGAAGGCTGCAGGGGGGCAGGGTTCCCCCTCTCTGCTGGCTCCGCAACCCTTCAGAGGTCCGCTGCTGGTGGCATAAAGGCCTGGCACAGACCTCCCAAGGCCCCACAGAGGCCATGGAGAGCCCCGCCCTTGGCACAGCCTTCTGCATGCCTCCGCAGTGGCTGTGGAGCCTCACCGCCCCTCCCCGCCAGCCCCTCAGAGGCCGGCCGCACCAACAACTCAGCTTTTATCTTGGCACAAGTGCACCCGCAGGCCTCTCAGTGCATTTGCACCAGGATAAAAGATGAATCATTGCCAATATGGCTCGCCTTTTATGTAGTAAGATACACTGCAAGAGTCAACAGAAGTTGTCTACCCAGATATGGCCGCTGGGGCACTTCATGCACCAAAGAAAGCTTCTGAGAATGTTTTTCCAGTGGTAAGGAGAAACATATGCGGAAACTGGTTCTACATGTTCAGCTGCCCTTGCTTATTCAGCGCCTAGGGCTGAACATAGTGAGATCTTTGAAAATCCGTTAAAATGGTACTAATCAACAAATCAGGATTAGTTAATTGAGTCATCTCCTGATCTCTTTCCTCATAAAAAAGCTGACTGATGCAATTTTAATCTTTAGGATTTCATCAGTGCACACATTCCACACTGTTGGGCTGGGGTGGATCATTGTGCAATGGAAATGTATTAAGAACAGACTTTTGAAAAAAGAAATATAAACACATGTCCTTGATGCTCACAAAGAATGCAGCGAAAATCAAGCATGCAACCCACTAGGAGACTATGCCAAACTCTGAAGGGATTGCTACTACTGCTCTGAACAAAACTATCAGAACTGGCATATATCTTATTTATTTATTTAATGCTATTTATAGTCCACCTTTCAAACTGAGACCCAAGATCTTATACGAGCATAAGACAACAGTTGGTTCATCCAACGAACTATTCAACTGGTTATGGGTTGCAGAAATTTTCCAGAAAGCATAGAATCAGTTACATATATGAAACATTACAGAAACAAAACATAAGTAATTTGACATGAACATAGTAAATGATACAGAAACCTGCAGTAGGAGCATATCTACACCAACCGATAGTAAATAGTATAGCCTCCAGGACCTATTCCTTTACCAAGACATCTGAATGATCCATTTTTTACAGCTCAGGCCTATTTTAGCAGAATAAAAAGCCCTCCTGAATGATTCAGCTTTGCAGTTTGCAAAAAGCCAAGAGAATGGGAGCTTTCCTGACATCTTCAGGTAGGTCATTCCATAAGGTGGGGGCCACCAAAGAGAGTGTATGCATATGGGCAGCACCTGATTTTGCCCATTTGCAGGGCGGTATCTGCAGAAGGCCCTGATCAAATAAGAAAATTTGCTGAGGCACAGCACAGGGAGAAAGGCGATCCCACAGATATGAGGGGCCAAGGCCATGAAGGGATTTGTATGTGATAGCCAAAACTCTGAATTTAATAACATTCAATTTATATACTTCCCTTCAGGACAACTTAATACTTTGTAAACCACTCTGAGTGGGTATGTTATCATTATCCCCACAAGAAAACACCCTGTGAGGTGGGTGAGGCTGAGAGAGCTCCAGAGAACTGTGACTAGCCCAAGGTCACTCAGCTGGTTTCAAGTGGAGGAGTGGGGAATCAAACCCAGTTCTCCAGATTAGAGTCCCGCACTCTTAACTGCTACACCAAACTGAGCCTTGTAACTGATGAGCAGCCAATGAAGTGACTGCAGAATAGAAGCAATATGCATGCTCCACCTAGCTCCTGACAATAATCAAGCCGCAGCGTTTTGTACCAGCTGGAGTCTCCAAATTGACTCAGTGGAGATCTATATAGAGTGCAATTCAGTAGTCTAACTGTATCATAACTGAAGACTGTCAAACCTCCATGCTAGCTGGAATTCTTTCTAATGCACCCTTTTCTTCCACATCCTCTTTGATACAACTGATTCTGAAGCAGTATCTTTAATCTCTCTTCTGCACAATGCGAGAACAGTCCTAGGGTTCATAAATGAGACCACCATATTACTGAGATTTGCTACAACTGTTAAGGTAATAATTTTTATTTGTATGCCACTATCTCTTCCTATTTTCCAGATTACTCTATAATGGCTGAACAAAATACAGGAAGAAAAACCAAAGAAGACTTCAGTCATTAACTTTCTTGTATACTGTTCTGGTCAGGTGGCTCTCCAGCAACTGAGATAACAACCTCGGAGAAGAAAATGCACAATTGCTGGGATCCAAAGAGTTCCCTCAGATGTGTCCAAGGGCTCAGGCATGACTCGTGGGAATTTAGATTTCTAAAGCAGCAGATCCTTAATCCATATCAAACACTATACTACAATTCTCTTCAGCATTGAAAGGGGTATGCTATACAATCGGAAGAGCTAGTGTTAGAATCACCTGAACCCAGGTCCTCTTGATCATGTAAAATCTAGTTACACAGTTCTTTGGATCTCAGCCAATAATTAAATGAAGAACAGAGTGTAGTTACAAGGCAGCTTGAAGACACAGGAAGAGGGTGTATTCTTACATGAGCAAAAGGGGGGGGGGCAGCGTTGGCTTGCAATAGAAGGGTAACAATTGGCTTAGTTCATTGTATTTCATCTGTTTGATGAGCCCATTTTTATGGATATTGAGAGGAAAATCAGAAATCTGAACAGGAAAACCGTACCAGCTGCTGCAGTTCTACTATGAATTTATTTGCCAAATAAGCTGCCTGAAATTTGCAGTACAAAAATCTGTAAGTAGAAAATTGTTCTGACTCTTAATTTTTACTTCCTTTGCAGCTGAACTAAATTATCCTTTTGCAATTCTACATAACTCCTTATGCTAGTGGAACACCTACAGGTCAGCTGACACACACAGGTTATGCTTTTGAGAGAATATTTAAATCCAAGCTTTAACAGAATATAGCAGCCCAAAATAATCTCTTGGCTGCTTCTGTACAACAAACAGCATGACATAAATCATCCCAGGCAAAAGAATGCCAAGCAGAGAGAATTATAGCCAGCATGGGAATCGTGTGGTACAAGCACAAAGAGCATGATGCTAAGTTGAATGAGAGCAAGAGGCTGGGGCCAGCACATTGCCTTGAACAGGCAAAAAATAAGCCCCTGTACAACTCTTTAAACAAGCTAACATGCAGGACAGACTTCGGCTTAATTCAACAGCACCAATCACATAGAGGGTACATCAAGGAAGCACAGCTCCCACATCAAAATACATAGCACAGGGCCACATTTCTGCTCTACCAAGCAAGCAGAGACGTGAATGTTGTTCAAGGAAGCAAACTGGATAGCTACAGGTTATTTGATCTTTTAGCCAGTTAGTAAAGCCTTATTAGATTTGCATTAAATACCATGAAGACAGCAGACTCTCTAGAATTACTTCCATAGAGGAAAGCAGGAAGGAACTTCCCTAGAACTCCACTGTCAATTACCATGCATAAGAAGAATGAACAGTACTTGGCTGCTTAGTTACATGTGATTGAAGTACATACATCAGTTAATCAAAACTTCTGGCACAAACTTTAAAATTAACTTTCAGGCTTGCCATAACTTCTTATATTATTTTAAAAGTTTACCTAGTCTAATTTTAAATATAACAATGAAGAAGTAACCATCACAACAATAATCCTCTGCAGCAGGGAATCTAAGCATCAATATAAACGCTAATGTGATTTAAGGTATGTTAGATAATAACTCCCCTCACTCCAAGATTAGAACAGTTTGCTGCAGAAAAAGAGCAATGACAGTGACAGAAGCTATCGGAGGTACATATTAGTGATGCTCACCATGATATTATACATATATTTGTTTTTTCAAAGAGCTGTGGTGCTGTTTGATGAAAAGGCTGACACTTAAAACTGAAAGGTAAAAACTCTTTCCTACAACTTTACAAGATTGTTAATTTCTTTATTGCCTTGCCTTTAGTTAACATACAAACAAAAAAGATGAAACAAGAAAAATTGGCACAGTAAAATACTGTCATAAAAAGCCACCAGAAAGCAAAGGCCAATTGTCTTTAACAATTTAGCTGCGAGGCCTTTGCTAAGTTTTTTGCTAATAAAATAGCACGAATACGCTCTGATCTAGATGCTAGCTGCAATGCAAGAGAGACAGAAGAAATGATAAATGCACCATCCAGCTTACATTTGGATTGCTTTGAACCAATCACAATGACAGATCTTAACAGGATCTTGATGTCTATGAAAACCACTACTTGTGTGCTCGATCCTTGCCCATCCTGGCTGTTAACATCAAGTAAGGACCACATAAGTGAACCACTGAGGTCTATTGTAAATCAATCACTAACTCAGGGCAGCTTTCCCCGGCAGCTCAAACAGGCGGTTATCCGTCCGCTACTTAAAAAACCATCCCTAGACAAAACTGATGTGGCCAATTATCGCCCAGTCTTTAATCTGCCCTTTCTAGGCAAAGTGATTGAGAGAGCAGTAGTTGACCAACTCCAGACCTTCTTGGATAACTCTAGCGCTCTGGACCCTTTCCAGTCAGGTTTCAGACCAGGGCATGGGACAGAGACAGCACTAGTGGCATTAGTGGATGATCTCTGTCTGAACATAGACAAAGGCCGTGCCTCCTTATTGCTTCTATTGGATCAAGCTGCAGCCTTTGACACAGTAGACCATGCCATCCTGTTGAGGCGTTTAGAAACAGAAGTGGGCATCAAAGGATGTGCCCTGGACTGGTTTAAACCGTTTCTCTTGGAGCGGACTCAAAGGGTGGCCGTTGGAGATCAACTGTCTCCAAAATGAGAACTATCTTGTCGGGTTCCGCAGGGCGCAATCTTATCCCCCATGTTATTCAACCTCTACATAAAACCTTTAGGAGAACTCATTCGCAGCTATGGGGTTGGATGTCATCAATATGCAGATGACACTCAACTCTATATCTCGCTATCCAGGTCCCCACAGGATGCAGTAGAAATCTTAGATCACTGCCTGACAGCTGTAGTGAAATGATTGAAAAACAATAAATTGAAATTGAACCCAGACAAGACCAAAGTGATGCTTGTTGGGAAAGCTGAGATCTTGAAGAACGTATTCCCCACTTTTGATGGAGTTTGTCTGACCCTTGCAAACTCAGTTAAGAGCCTAGGGGTTATACTGGATCCAGTGTTATTACTAGAAAAACAAGTAAAGGCAGTGGCAAAAAAATGCTTACTACAACCTTACTCTAGCCTGGAAGATGGCTTATCTTGACATGGCTGACCTGGCCACTTAGATCCATGCTATGGTAACATCAAGGCTTGACTATTGTAATTTTCTACACATAGGTCTCCCATCTAAGTTAACTAGGAAGCTCCAATTAGTGCAAAATGCTGCAGCTAAACTGTTACCAGGAGCGAGCAGGAGCATGAACATCACTCCCATCCTACAGTCGCTCCATTGGCTACCCATTAGTTTCTGTGCTCAGTTCAAGGTATTAGTTATTACATACAAAGTTATTCACGGTTTTGGTCCAGCATACCTATGGGACCACCTCCCTCCCTATGATCCTCCACAGCAGCTTCGCTCATCTGAACAGGGTCACCTGCAGGTGCCAGGCTGCACACAGGTGAAGTCAGTAGCAGCCCATATACGGGCTTTCTCTGTGGTGGCCCCTATCCTGTAGAATGACCTGCCTGAGAAGTCAGAAGAGCCTCCACTCTCCTGGCTTTTTGTAAACGATGCAAAACTGAACTATTCAAAAAGGCTTTTTTCTCAAATGGGAGGGCTGTATTGTAGGGATGGGGTCTCAGATGACCCGTTAATGAGTTAGGGACCATAGACTTCATCACTATATTGCCTTACATATTATTTGCTGCTTTAAATATGTACTTCTATGTACCACCAGTGATCCATGTTGTCTAATGTTAGTCCTAAAATTGATTATGTTCTGCTTCAGTATTTTTTCTACTCTTGTATTGGATTCTTGCTAATACTGTGTCTTTTAAACTTGTATCTATATACCCTATGGCATTGTTTATGAAATGTCCTTGATACTGTATTGAAATGTACTTGATACTGATTGTTCTAATCTCATACTGCGTAATCTGCCTTGAGTCTCAGTGAGAAAGGCGGACTATAAGTGACATAAATAAATAAATAAATGCACAGTCGGCAATATGATTCTCCACATAAAGGTGCCTTGGTAACAAAATGATTGGAAGAATTCACATTGTTGCACAGCTTTACATAGAAAAGCTTGAGACTCTGTCTGATGAAACAGATGGGTTCACAGCACTGACCACCAGAATACATTAAACAATGACGTAGCCCTTATTTCAAGAGGTTTTCAGATAAAAGCTGTATTATGGCTACTTATAGGTGTTGCAAAATACTCCACAGCTTTTATTTCACAGCTGGTCCATAGGACTGAATAAAGTGAGAGAGTTTAGGCAGAATTATATAAACATTAGATTATAATTCTATATCATTATTTTTACATTCTTAAAAATTCCAATATATTGCTTCTTCAGGAAAAACAGTTTAGAAGAACACATCTTTTTTCATTATCCCACAAATTCATTTCCCTCACTTTAAGGCTGTCATCTCCCCCCTTTGATTAACTGTCTGCCGAACATAAGATACTATTACAGCATCTTTGGCCCCCAATGTAACATTTCAGTGGGATATGTTTTACTGAAAGAATTTCCCACACTAAAAAGTGGCATAGAAACTACATATGGGCCCAAGGCAGATATTGTCTGCACCTTACCTCTTCCCATTGTTAAGAAAACCTAAAAAGAAAAAAAATGATTCAAATGGAGAAGGATAGTTCTGGAGATAATGCTGAACATATCAACGGAAATAATGCAGAGAAACTCAAAACACAGAACGTCCTTGAAGGACAAGGAGAAAAACGACATACCTTCACTAAAATGCAAACATCTAGACAGCTTTCCTATGAAGGTGATGAGGGTTCGAGAGACCTTGTTCTCAGTATCTGGACTTCAGACACTGAAAGGGGTCCAATACGAAGGAGAGAAGCCCCTTGCAACACGTGGCCCTCACCCGTTAGGCCCCCCCCCTCTTTCAAAGGGCGTTATTGAAGCGAACAAGGAAAGCGCGGCGGAGATCAGGCAGTGCCCCCTCACCTACAGGACACCAGAGTTCCCTTCCCGCTTTTATTGATCCCAGGCCGCCATCAATCAAAAAGAGGATTAAGAGCCGGGGCTTGATTTCAGTTCGATTCTGGCCCAGGGGAAGCGCTCGCCCCCCGAGGGGCGGGCGGGGGCGAATGCTCTCGCCTTCTCCTTTTGGCCGCGTCGCCTTCCAACCCTTCGGTGGCGCCCCGATCTCTCCCCCCCCCCCGACCCAGCCCCTCACCAGGCGGAGCTGGCTGGTCTCGTCGTAGGACAGGAAGCCGAGGATGCTCTCGATGGCTACGATGGGCAGCCCCACCAGCGTGTTGCTCTGCGGGAGCTGCTCCAGGGGCTGCGCTTCCCCCCGGGGCTGTGGGGGCGGCGGGGGCGACAGCCGCGCCGGGTCCATGGCACCGCCTTCCCCCTCCGACAGGAGCCGCTCAGCCGCTGCCAACGCCGCCATCTTGGGCCTGTCCCTTCCTCGGCTCCAGGAGGGGCACTTCCTGTGGCAGCGAGCCCGCCTCCTTCTCCGCAGAGGCTCTTAAAGAGACGAGCTCCGACCTTCCCTCAGACGCTCGGGACGTGGCCTCGGTAGGCGCTCTGAGGAGGAGAAGCTCGCCACTTGAAAAGTTCTGCTCCCCTTGCCGTCGTTCCAGAGATGCTCGAGTTGGCTGTGGCTCCTTAAGGCAGAACGTATCCTGTAGTTCGTTCACGTGTGCATCACGAAATTTGAAACGTGTGACTGACCCCATTGGAAAACATTGTTTTTTCATATACCTACGGAAGACTATTTAGGCACGCAATCATGAAGTAGCGCTCATCATGTACAGTCCAGGCCTTAGTGGTGAGAGAAGGAAAACTATTCTCCAGGTGCTCAAATGCCCCATTATTTCATGTAATCCAGAGATGAGTTTATAAAGGAGCAATCAGAAATTTACTCAGATTATAAAAGGAGATTTCTACGCAACAGTGTTTTTAGGATCGCATCGTGCTGAAGAGGCTGTGGGTGAAGCCGAGACCACTTACTGATTGCTGGTTCAATCTAAACTCTGTCTACCCCTTCTCATCCAGATTTTCTCAGCAAGAGATGAAAGGGGGGGGGGGGGTTATGTCCTCTCCTACTAACAGAAGAACTAAGTGAGCAGTCCTAAAAAGGAATAATCAGTAGCCCGATGTTATTAAATGCGGCTTATTCTCAGGAAAGTGTCCTTTTGATTGCTGCTTAAGCCCTACAAATGGTAATGTCACCCATTTAAAACTTCAGATGAATGATTTCTATGTTATACTCTGAAGCAAATTAAAGTCAGCAGCTGTAAATACAAGCATTTAGATTTATCTCCTCTCTAGGTCAAGGCTCTTACATCATTTATACTAATTTAGGTTTTGTAACTTGGTGTACAATATCTTTATAAATGACTTTAGATATATTTAGCTTCAGTAATGTGTGAAATCAAGCATCAGGTTATTGTCATACACACCAGATCTTTTATCCCCACTCTCCCTTCCATTCAAGCTATCTGTATGAGTGGCAGTGCATGGTCCATCCATCTATTCAGTAGATCAGCATGGGCGTGCATGGACAGGGTAGCCTTTGTGAATCTATGAGTGGTCCGTGTGTATGTGTACATGCCCATGCTGGTCTTGTGAATATATGAGTGGTCCATATATACTTTTGGTATGTGGATTCCTTGTGCAAAGCTGTACTATGAATTAGCCTTGCCTGATAAATGTCAGCTATTATAATAACTATTTGCCTAACCAACTGGATGGGCTGGTGCTTATCAGTAGATTAGGAACAGGTCAACCCACAGACAAGTAAGGTATTTCTACCTACTCAGTATATAGAAAAATATTTGTTGTTTAAAAGAAGAAACTCACTCTTCCTCCTCCGAGTCCAATAATCACAGTGTATGCTCAGTGCCCTCCAAGAGGTATAGAATGTTGCAGGCAATCGAATATTATCTGGTGGGGGAGAGAGGAAGGAGACATAGGCCTGTAGGTAATCTAAGAGTTCATAATATCCTAGAGGGGAAGATTAGGATTGTATATGTATTGTGAGGTACACATCCTACAACTCCAGCCTGAGATATTATAAAATTCTGGACACTTTAAAGCTAACAGAAGCAAGGAGGAGGGGATTGAATGAAAAATGCTTCTTCTAGTCATAATTAATTACACCCCTAAATTCTTTTAGCTGCAAAAAAAGGGGCAGCGGTGATATGGGTGAAATTAGGGTTGAGGACTATACACTGAGACATGCGTAACCTTGTGTGTTTTGTGTGCTGTCAAGTTGCAACAACCTCATAGGTGGTTTACCGTTGTCTACCTCTAGCAATCCTGGACTTCCTTGGTGGTCTCCCATCCAGTTACTAATCAGAGTTGACCCTTTATAGCTTCCAACATCTGACGAGACGGGGCTAGCTTGGGCCATCTAAGTCAGGCCATGCATAACCTTAATGACCCCTACAATCTTTCCCATGCAGCATAGAAATGACAGGTAAAAATGCCTTTCTCCTTGCACTGTACCACCAAGCTTCATAACTAAGTATGTATTTCTTATCCACTTAAACTTCAGTGTTCAGGCTACAGCCAGTCATGCAGGGCTAACTGTTCAAGACTGAATAAGCAGAAAGCTACTCATCTAGCTTAGAGTGGAGAAGCCTTGTGCTATTATGCTATAAAGAACTTCTCTACTGTTTATCTTCTCCCCCATTATTCCTTATGGACCACCAACTTCTAATTTTCAGACATATGGCATGCTGAAAAACAGGGGGGAAACTTATTTAGCCGCATTAAAGTTTTCAGGTTTAAATGATGTGTGGATTGGATTGTGTGGCGCTGCAAGTATTAAATCCTGACTTCTGTTCCATTACTCACAAAACTGAAAGATATGTATGAAATGCTAGTAGTTGGCTGGTCTATTTAGGATGACCATTTTCATATACTACGCTGCAGTTCTAGACAAGAGAATGTTTAGTGCCTACATCTCTACAATGTGCAAACTAGACATACTGTTAAAATGTCAACAATCAATAAAAGGGAACTCCCTGATTAACATTTCTCATTAGTTTCCAGCAGTTAACAGAATCTGATGTACACACAAATGTTTCTACAAGACTTGGCTACTTTCTCAAGCTTAAGCCAAACCCATATGACTGCTGCATTGCTTTTCTGCAGCTGTAACCATCTTTTCTGCCAAGCATCATCTTGTCTACGGACTAGCAGTAAATAAGCTAATTTTTTATAACTGAAAATAAACCTAGCCTGCCTCAAGGTTTATTGATTGGTTGCTCCTTTTCCTTTATGCATAATTGCTCCTTTTCCTTTATGCATAATTCTGTATAGTTCAATATATGTGCAGATTTGGGGCCAATTAAAATCTAGCAAATTTAAAAAATCAAGCTACTGTAACCTGAACAGTAGTTGGCCTTCTAAGCCGCACATGATGAGAGTAAACTGGACTCTTGTGGTATCTTAAAGACTGACAACACGCATGAGTATCCACAATCTGGCTCTAGAAGCAGTAGAACCGGTACCATGGTCAGACCACTCAGTCCTGAAGGCTTGGTTGGACATGAGCCCCCCTGCCCTGCAAGGATGGTGAGTTAATTTATACTTGCCCACGGAGACTCATGGATCCAACTGGTTTTGAGAATGCTCTGCAGGATCCGAAGCTCCACAGTGGTTCATTAGATGAGCTGGTGGAGGACTGATAAGTCCGGCTCTCCAAAGCCATCAACAAAATTGCTCCCCGTCACCATCTTCACCTTCGTGCCCAACAGACTCCTTGGTATACAGAAGAGCTACAACGGAAGAAGTGGGAGCTAAGACGGCTTGAGCGAGTGTGGCAGCAATCTTGAGATGAAGAAGCAAGATCATCTAATAGGACACTTAGGAAATCTACGAGGTGGCAGTGAAGGCTGTGAAGAAGGAATTTTACGCAGTCTCCATCGCATCAGCTAGCTTGCAACCCACAAAACTGTTTAATGTGGTCCGCTTATTCGTCTCCCTATTGGAGGGAGACCGTCAAACTTTGAATTCGAATACTAGCAGTGAGGCTTTTGGGAGCTTCATTGCTGATGAAATTTTGTCTTTCTGCCATGATTTGCCAGCCACGATTGATGCAGTATATGAACTAGAGACCCCTTGGCCATCTTCTGGGCCAATATTTGATCATTTCAGTCAACTCTGCGGGGATGAGATTGCCAGGACCCTGCAAGCTGTGAGGCCTACCATTTGCCTCCTGGACCCATGCCCACCGTGACTGGTAAAGGCCGGTGTCGATGAGCTACAGAATTCTTTGGAGACCATTGTTAACTTGTCCTTGGGATCCGGGGTTTTCCCTGGGGCACTAAAGGAGGCTGTGGTGGGGTCTCTCCTAAAGAAGTCATCTTTGGACCCTACTGACCTGACCAATTACCGCCCAGTCTCGAACCTCCCGTTTCTGGGTAAGGTAATTGAGCAGGCAGCGATGGAACTTCTACAGGGGTTCCTGAAGGTGCTCAGCCCTAGATCCCTTCCAGTCTGGTTTCCACCCAGGGCATGGGATGGAGACGTTGCTGGTCGTCCTCATGGACAACCTTAGCAGGCATCTGGATCGAGGTGGATCGGTGCTGCTGCTATTACTGGATCTCTCAGCAGCATTTGATACAGTTGATTACGATCTTTTGACCCACCTCCTTGCCAATGTGGGGATACGAGGGACTGCCTTGCAGTGGCTGGTTTCTTTTCTCCACGGTCGGGGACAGAGGGTGGCACTAGGGGAGAAAATGTCATCCCACCACCCCATGGTGTGTGGTGTCCTTCAGGGGGAAATACTTTCCCCATTACTGTTTAACATCTATATGCGCCCCCTTGCCCAGCTGATGTGATGTTTCAGACTTGGGTGTCTTAAATATGCGGATGAAACCCAGTTATATCTGATGATGGACAGCCAGCCCGACTTGGCCCCACATGTCCTGGAGCGTGCTTTTGAAGCTGTTACTGGCTGGTTGAAGCAGAGTCGACTGAAATTAAACTCCACGAAGACGGAGGTCCTGTTCTTGAGTCATGGATGTTTAGGTTCTAGACTCCGGCTCCCGACCCTCAATAGGGTGCCCCTTGTGCTAGTTCCAAAGGTTAGGAGCTTGGCCTCCCTGAAAATGGAGATGTAGGTTGCAGTGGTTGCCAGGTTCTCTTTTTCCCACCTATGACGGACCAGGCAGCTTGTCCCTTACCTCTTAACCCACGACTTAACTGCAGTGATCCAGGCAATGGTCACTTCTAGGTTGGATTACTTCAACTTGCTCTATGTGGGGCTTTCCTTGAGATTACAGCTGGTTCAAAATGCAGCGATGTTTGTTATTATGGAGTGCCAAGTGGAGCACATATAACACTTATATTGCACCAGCTGCATTGGCTGCTAGTGGAGTACCGAATCAGATTCAAGGTTTTGGTATCAACCTATAAAGCCCTATGTGTATTGGGACCAGCATATTTGCGGGACCACCTCTCCCCATATGTGCCCCGGAGGACACTTCAATCAGGAGAGAAACAACTGTTGGTGGTCCCTGGCTCCAGGGAAGCTCCAACCTGGTGGTACTCTCTGTCTATTGAGACCAGGGCCCGGCAGGACTTGCTATTGTTTTGCTGGGCCTGCAAGAAAGAGATGTTCCACCAGATATATGGCTGAGGCCGGGCTAGGCCTCCGCCGGCTGAAAAGATGAGAAGTGAAAGATCTGAACCTTCCCTATTAGGGCTGTCCACCATCCGGCTTTTTAATTGGTGCATTGATGGCTGCCATCTAGCTATTCTATTGTCTTGTATGCTGTGCTGTTGGATATTGTAAAATGTTTTTACTGTTTTATGGTGTATAAATTATATGATGTGTTTTTAAACTGCTGTAGTCCACCCTGAACCCACCTGGGGGAGGGCAGAATAAAAGCCTTGAATGAATGAATGAATGAATGAATGAATGAATGAATGAATGAATGAATGAATGAATGAAGTGACTATTAAAAAGGCATTTTGTGAAAAAACAAGTTGTTCCATTAATTTATTCTTTAGAGAATGATTTTTAAGATTCAGAGTCACTATCTAATTTATACCTCATTATAGTGCTTGTTGCTAGCTGAAACCTAATTCTAATAAAAATGAAAATTACATTAAAAGTTTACGATTTATTTTCTTGTACAGTTTATGCTTGGGTTTGCACAAATACATGGGGGAGGAAGTCAGCATAAACTGAATGTCTTAATAGGTAAGATGGACCAAGAGAATAACTCCAAACAGACTTGTAATGTGATCCTAAATATGTGTAGCAGAACTATATCTATTAAATTCAGTGGGATTTGTTCCTAAGTAAAATGTACTGTAGCATTAGTACTGTTAATGAGTTTACGATTACCACTGAAATACAAATACAGCAGTTCAAGTGACTTGTGGATCACAATCCACATGAGAAAATCTGTGTTGTGTTTCTGCAGTAGTTGCTAATTAGTAACAATGTAGGCATTTAGCGGCTTAGGATCTTCCTGCTCTTGACAAGCTATCTCTGTCTCTTCGATTGCAATACTACCCTAGTTACAAAATCCTACTGTCAGAATTTTGAAGCCACACTCCCTTTTGTTTGGTGCAGTGGTGTGGCTAACTTACTGTGGAGTCTTCCTAGAAATATTAACTACTGGCTTGTGAGTTGTTGCTTGAATAAGCCCTGGAGATAAATGGATGATTCGGAAACTGCTATGAAATGCAACATCTAGAAAGAAGTTTTCTTATGCTAGCTCACCAGTGATGATAAAAGACCATCATCTGCCCAAAAGAACCCCTTGCATCCCAACAAGAACAGAGACAATGTGCTGGTGATCATTTTACAGGAAACCCATTCAGGTAATCAAAGCTGTGTAAGTAAGCTTGGTATATGATTTCTACTCTTAACCACTGGGCTTCATCGCCTTCCTAACAGGTTCCTTCATTTTCTTAATTTCCTTCTAGAATATGGTCAGTAGAAATTATTAATTAGTAGCTAACTGCAATCCTGAACACAGTTAAACCCTTTTAAGCCCTTTTGAGGTCTTCAATGGACTTAAAAATGTATAATACTATTCAGAATTGCATCCTAAGTACATTCTGCTATGAGGGTTCAGCCATGTACTTCTCCTTTCTTGTGGCATTATTCAGGAGCCTCTAAATATGGCAAGTATATTTTCACTTAATGCGGATACTGTACCTGGCTTTCCCCTCTAATTGTAGCTTCAGGGTTTAATTTACATTGGGAAAATGGCACAGGAGTAAAGAGTTAAATATCTGTTATCTCACAGTGCCTCTTTACTACTCTTCAAAGCAGCTGCTTGAGGCTGCTAATTAAGTTTTTAAAAATTATTATTATTATTATTATTATTATTATTATTATTATTATTATTATTAAAGAGCTCTAATCAGAGCTCTCCTGTGTCATTTCTAGTTTGGCCAGAGACAGCAAGAACTGCAAGATAGATGAGAAGTGGACTGTAGGATCTGTGAGGAACTACAATATTGTTTTGGGAACCTGCTATAGTAGAACTTCCTGGTATCTTCTTCCACTTTGCTCTGCTAGTTATAAAACAGAAAGTCACCAGTGTTCTAACAGCTGCTATGTAAGACTTCTGAATCTCTCTAGGCTTTTCCCAGCAGAGCTAAAACAGCTTGAAGGTGGCAATTCTTGGTGGAAAACAGGGTAGAAGAAAATAACTCACTACCTCTCTGTCCCCTCTGATTGGTTTCCTCATTGGTTGTTCTGCTTATTAAAAAAATCAAATTCATTCCTGTCTTCCTGCACCTCAGTCTTGAAATGTACCAAGTATGGAGGACATAACCATGATGTTCTTTGATCTGGTTACTGAAATGGTACTAGCAATGCAATCCTCAATTGCCCTTAAGGAGAAATTGGCCACTACTCTTTAATTTTCTCTGATAACAGCAGCTCTGGCCTTTTGACTGGTTTGGAGACCAGCACTAGACATTCTAAAGGCAGCAATTAGCTACAGATGCTCAGCAGAAGTCAGAGCCTTGGAAATTTATCAATTTCAGCAACAAGACTTGTTTCTGGCATGGATGCTAAAAAACCAGACAGGTTGGAGTAGTAACTCATAACACTCAGTTTCCACATATTATCAGGGATTAGGGAGCAAGGCTTCAGTGGGCCAGAAACCTACTACCACTCCATTGGCTACCCATAAACTACCGTGCTCAGTTCAAGCTATTGGTTATCATGTACAAAGCTCTTCACGGCTTTGGCCTGGCATACCTACGGGACCACCTCCCTCCCTATGTTCCTCCACAACAGCTTTGCTCATCTGAACAGGGTCTCCTGCGGGTGCCACTGTGCACATGGGCGAAATCAACAGCAGTCTGTACATGGGCTTTCTCTGTGGTGGCCCCTATCCTGTGGAATGGTCTGCCTAAGGAGATCAGAAGAGCCCCCACTCTTCTAGCTTTTAGCAAACAATGCAAAACTGAATTTTCAAAAAGGCTTTTGGATTATAGGGAGGGGCTTTCAGATGCTTCGCTAATGAGTTAAGGACCATAGACTTCACTATGTTGCCATATGTACTACCTGTTGTCTTAAATACTATAATAATAACATTCGATTTATATACTGCCCTTCAGGATGACTTAACACCTACTCAGAGTGGTTTACAAAGTATGTTATTATTATCCCCACAACAAAACACCCTGTGAAGTGGGTGGGGCTGAGAGATCGAGAAGTTGTGACTGACCCAAGGTCACCCAGCTGGCTTCAAGTGGAAGAGTGAGGATGGAATCAAACCCAGTTCTCCAGATTAGAGTCCTGTGCTCTTAACCACTACACCAAACTGGCTCCTTATCCTTCTAATGTCAGCCCTAGCTTATGTTCTGTTTCAGCATTTCTTCAGCTCTATTGGATTCTTACTAATGCTATGTCTTTGTAAAATTGTGTTTATTTACCTTATGACATTGTTTATGGAAGTGTTCTTGAAACTGACTGTACTAATCTCACACTGTGTAATCCGCCTTGAGTCTCATTGAGTAAGGCGGAGTATAAATGACCTAAATAAAGACTACACTAAACACATCAACAACACTATTTTTATATGAGTGCTGGGGAAAAGAAATGTAATTTAAATTAACCCAATCAAATTTTACAACTCTACTATTTATTCAACTCTGCTACTGAAATCATTTGGGATTAACAGTAGCTAGATCATACCGTGCCAGACTCAGGAGTAATTGCTCATCCTTTCTATAGGCACATTAATAAGCTGCTCCTGAGCTTTTATGGTGATTATGCCTTTAATCTGCCAGGCAACAACAGCTCATGATTGTTTAAAGTAATCCATAGCCTCCCCGGTTGGAACTCTATTTCAATTCTGAGTGAATTATGAACAGGATTTTGATTGGGGAATAAGACATCACAGCATCTGATGTTACTTGAATGCTTTATTTTTCTGTTCTGTGACCATGAACCTTGCTTAACTGTTCTCAGCTCTGGACTCAGATCTCTCTCAGGTTGCTCATCCCCTCTTTTTGTGGATTTCATGGCTTTGAATCTCTTGCTTGAATTCATACAATAAAGGAGGAGAATAGTGATGCTGTTCTCATGAAGGCTTTAGTTTCAGTGCCTCTTATTTTAAGTTGTGTAAGCACTGGCTACACATCTGTCGCTTGCCATAAGGAGCTGCTGTATGTCACCAACTATTAAATAATCTCCTCTCATCTTCCTTTTTTACCCCCTATAAAAGAGTGGATACTCCAGCAAAGAACTGCTGTATATAATTTTATTGATCCTCATCACTTCAGAAATATACTTGAAGAATCTGTGAAAACCCATCATGGTGCAAGCTTGTGGAACTTTACCAATGTACATTTTTTATAATTCTTATTATTAGGAAGTCTGTATAATAAATACTTTAAAAACAAATGCAACAGAGGAGCCATGGGTACATGCATGTTATTTTATCAATTATTTCTGGCAAGGAGAACAGAACTGGAGTTTAAAATGGTTTCCCATCCAGTTTCAGATTTGGTTGACACTCATTTTATCAGTACTTCAGGATCAGATGTTTCCTGGGATGTTTACAACTACTGATGATCTTCTAACAGTTAGATTTAAAATCATGCCATTATTTAATAAATGGATTCCTGGTGACCCTTAGGGAATTAACAAGCTCTGCACTGCTGTGTGAAACCTTGGTCAACCCGTGGAATATGAAGTTGGCCTATGTGATAAACGTGATTGCTCCTAAGCTTCCTGTTCCCTCCTGTGGAGTGCAGAAGAATATTTGGTTCACAGAGGAGTTTGGAGTGGTGAAACCACTGGACAGAGAAAACACATGAAGGAAAACTCCAAATGTGTCCAACTATGAGTGAGATCACAGTACTTTGTGATGGTCGCAGTAGCAAAGTGAGCTCACTTCTTCACTACTCTCATGTCTGTACAATGCTGACCTGCAGAACTTTTCTGGGTTGTGAAGGGACTTGTATCTCAGGCTTCTGAATGATGTAGACTCGGAAAATATATACTGTTATTCACAAAATATGCGGTCACCCGATTGAGATATATAAGTAGTACGTTACCCTGGCCCTTATTGGCTGCTTACCTGCTTCCAGGCCTAATTCAGAGTTCACTGGGACACTTCATGCCTAAACTAACTAAACTATTTCAATCACCATATAATGAGAAATGAGAAGCCAGCGTGGGGCTGCTGGATGCCACCCTGTGTCTGGAACTGTGGTTTACCACAACTAAGATTTTAAAATAACAGGCTTTGTGACATATCAGCTCCCTTTTACAAATGTGATCTTAGAATACGGACATTTCTCTTTCGTTGAAAAAAAATCAGTGGCCAGTAGTAGAGAAATTCAATGTAGTGATTAGAGTGTCATCCTAGGATCAAGGACACCCAGGTTTGAATTCCAACTCTGTCCTGAAAGCTTGCTGGGTGACCTTGGGCCAGGTACAAAGACTCAGCTAACCTATCTCATAGGGTTGTTATGAGGATAAAATGGAAGAGAATGATGTAAGCCACTTTGGATCCTCATTGGGGAGAAAGGTGAGGTATAAATGAAGTAAACAATTAATGATAGTGCTCTAAACTTCACCCATCTGAAGCTACCCAAGATTCCTCTTGCACAAAGTGCATTTTTCAAAATAATTACTATTTTACTGCTAAGTACCTTGTAATGAATCCAGCTTTAGCTACTGTGATTGTGAACTCAGCCAGATGCTTGAAGGGGATAAAAAGCAATTTAAAGAGGAAGGACATGGAATAACTTGCCAGAAACTCAATGTTTTCTTTCTCATCCATTCTTGGAAGAATAGAAACTTTCTGGGATAGGTCAGAATTAATATGTTTAAGCAGGGCTCATTTCAAGGGGGAACACACAGGAACGCAGTTCCAGCAGTTCCCCAAAGAGGACACATGTCAGGTGGCCCTGCCCACCTGACTCTCGGCCATTTTGGGCCCGTTCCGGCCTGGATTGGGTCCGAAACGGCCTGGATTGGGCCTCTGACGGGTGGTGGATCACTCTCCTGCTAATCAGCGGCCCGATCCTGACCATTTTGGGCCCCCTTTCAGCCATTTTCAGCCCCTTTTGGGGCCCAATTTCGGCTCTGAATGGCCAATATTGGGCCCAAAACAGCTAGAATAGGTGATGTCAGGGGGTGTGGCACATGCAAATCAGTTATACTAATGACACACTTCCGGTGATGGCAAGAGGCGTGGCATATGCTAATGAGTTATGCTAATGAGTTATGCTAATGAGTTCTTCCAGCTCTTTTTTTGTGAAATGACCCCTGTATTTAAGGCATAGCAAATACATATAAAATTTTGTGCAAAAATGATTCTGTACACATTCTTGGGTTAAGATTGAACCTACTGATTCAAAACCTAGATCTACTGTTCCCAAATTATCTTGAATTAACACCATTACTTAACATGAAACTTCAGGCAATATTTATATCTTAATTCAAATTAGGAGAGTTTTCCTTCAAGTAACAGGAAGGGGCAGTAGAAAAAGATTTCGTTTTGTACATAGTGAACAATACAGACAAAGTATTAGAAAAGCTAATATAAATGCGTTCCTTATTTACTCTTTAATACTATTTTCACCAGGAGGCTTGTGCAGTCTGATCCAATACATATTTATTTAGTATCCCATATTTCAGCAAGGTAGAAATGTAGTTAAGTCTACCCCTCCCAACTAAATTTGGAATGATTGCCTAATGAAGGCTTAAAAATGGAAGGTTTAAAAATGGAATTTTTGAACAATCATGAAATGCATAGTTCACCTTGATTGTTCTAGAAATGAAGCATCAATCACTTTAAGTTTAAAGAAGGGAATGCTGCTTTCAAAGTGGTTTTATTATTACTTAGTGTATGTATAAAAGATGCACTGTGTAACAAGAACATGGAGAACAGTTTATGTAACACATGAAAGAGTTAATTGTATGTTTTGTCTGTACTCAGGCGTTGCTAAGAAACATTATTGGGGCTTGGCCAATGAAAACCACCAATGGTGACATAATTGTGATGTTTTTATGATTCATTGACTTGCCATTCAAGGACAACTGGAGAATTTATAAGACAAAATTTTCTGTAAAGCTAGGTTTGCATTGCTGATACAATTTGGCTGAGTTATTTTAACGTTTATTTCTTTTCTGACTAAATGACCCGGCTAACAGTCTTCATTGGATGGGGGAGGGGCAAGTTCAATGCATATTACAGATGGCTACACAGGGAGGTAGGCATCTGATTGCATTTCATGTGACCAGAATAGTTTCAACTGGTGATGAGAAGTGTAGAAAGTTATTCTCATTACAAATGAAAAACCAACAGAACAGTGAGATGCTGCCAATAACCAAATACCTTCTTAGATATGTAACGTGCATTGAACTTGCTGAGTGGCTAAGGATCATCTTTGCTCATGCAATTCGGGCCACTCTCTTTGTTCCTTTTTATTGTTGCAAAAGACCATCCATGATTTAATATTGCAATTGTAGGTGGGTAATCAGTTTTGCTTTTGCCAGTGATAAAAAAAATTAAATAAAAGGCTTGATTCTTTTAATATTAGCTAGCCATTATATAGTGGCTGCAGGGGTTCCAAATGGCTTTTCCTTATAAAATATGTTGGTTTTAGAGGGATCCAAATTACTCCAGCTTGTACTTGGACAATGGGGAAATCAGTTTCCAAGAATCAAACCGCAATACAATTCATAGTTGAGAGAAAAATTCTGTTCGAATTAAGGTTGCTTGAGTTTCTAGGCACCAATGGACTGGTGCCTGTGATATCTAGGGTTCCCAAGTTCCAGGTAGAGCCTGGAGTGCTCCTGGAATCACATCACAACTAATGTCTAGACTGTAGAGATATTTTCCTGAAATGGTAGTTTTAGAGTGTGGACTCTATGGCATCATCCACTGCTGAGCTCCCTCACCAAAACTCCAGGAATGCCCCAAGCTGGAGTTGGCACCCATAGTGGCAAACTGCTTTCCCCTCCGTCTCGGCTTTTGATAGTCTCTGTTCAAGGTTGAAACATTATTTCTTTACCAGTCTTCCTCTATGCCTTTAAAAGATGATAAAAGGGTGACTGTTGTGTGTTGTGTGTTCAAATATTACTACCTGACTTGTCCACATCTGAATGGGCATTAGTAATGGGTCTTGGACCATACTGGATGAGAGTTTTCTTTTTGTGGTTTCATTTATCTCTTCATTCTGATATTTGCATCACTTTACGAGATTCATGCATTTAACAATACAAAGCTCATCTTTGTGTTAGAAAAACAAATATATGTATCAACACTGAAGTAGATTCCTAGCTGAAAATTCCTGCTGCCTCACTTCCAATGTAATAGAGCAACAGGTGAGGGCAGCATCTTATCAGTGTAACATCAAGTAACATCACAGGTGAAAATTGTATTTTTTTGGCAACAAGTATTCCAATATTTTATTTACCTTAAAAATTTATTTTGGGGGAAATTGGTTCAAAATTATTTTATTGAAGTATATAACTATAAAACTCATGCAGAAAGTGTGAGAATACATTTATAATTCCTTATTTAAATCCCCCTCAAGTTTTGTAATTATAAGCTGTTAACAGGGCCACTTCCTCCCCCAATTCTTCAGATATATGCTGGGCACCAGGATAAGTACTCCCTTACGCTCCCCAAACTGAATCCATATTCTTTCTCACACAGCAAGCCAGCAAAATTTCATAAGAAAGTCTCCAAATGGCCTTGTGAACAACAACAACAACATTCGATTTATATATCGCCCTTCAGGATGACTTAACACCTACTCAGAGCAATTTACAAAGTATATCATTATCCCCACAACAAAACACCCTGTGAGGTGGGTGGGGCTGAGAGAGCTAGAAGCTGTGATTGACCCAAGGTCACCCAAGCTGGCTTCAAGTGGAGGAGTGAGGAATCAAACCCGGTTCTCCAGATTAAACTTGTGCGCTCTTAACCACTACCCCAAACTGGCTCTCAATCCTTGGTCTTGATCAGGGCCGGATCTACGGTTGCCGGCGCCCAGGCCAACTGAAGACTGGCCACTTGTGCTCATGCGCACTGTGCTCTCTCTCCCGGCACTGCGTGATGACATCACTTCTGTGATGTCATCACACAAGGCAGCGTGTGCTGCCCTACGGCAAGCCGGCTGTCCCAGTGTGCCGTGGAGCTGGTGGCGGCAGCGCGAGTGGGTGGGAGGCCACCCGCGGCTTTCGCCTGCCCCGCAGGACAGGGGGCGTGCGCCCTCTGTCCTGTGGGGCACGCGAATGGTGCAGGCAGCCTCCCAGCCACTCGCACTGTCTTTCGCCTGCCCCACAGGACAGGGGGTGGCTTGCTGCATGCCCCCTGTCCTGTGGGGCAGGCGAATGGCGTGGGCGGCCTCCCAGCCACCCGCGCTGCCTTTCGCCTGCCCTGCAGAGCAGGGGGCATGCGGCAAGCACGTCCTGTCCTGCTGCCCACACGCTCCCAGGGCTGGCAGCTGCGCCCGGTGCCCCCTCTTTGGCAGCGCCGGGGGCACACTACCCGCCCTGTCCCCTGTCAATCTGGCCCTAGTCTTGATTAACCAGTTCTGCTGTGTTATTGTGAGGGAGATTATGACTCTAGAGGCTAGGTGAAAGAGGCTGAGGCATAATCAGATAAATAATTGGATAAAGAAAATTCTTCACCAAATTACTTCCTTTCCATTCATTCCCTCCCATGCTTCTGGGTTTGTGGTTCATGTGTTATATTTCTAAAGTAGGGATGACTGGTAAAGGTGGGGAGGACAGGTATGTAAAACATCTTGGAATACCGGCAAAACATTTCACACACATTTATCACTAAAAATAAGAATACTGCTTTAATATAATGGGAGTTTCAGCAAATGACATAATCTGTTTTGACCATTTGATAATATATCATCCCTGTATCACCCTTTAATTTTGTAAACCTAGCTACAGCTCTTCAGCAGGCTCCCTGAACACTCTTTCTTGCATATGAAAAAATAGTGTTGATTTTCTGCCTCATAAATTATGAAAGTATTGGTTATCCTAGAGGTACTAAAGTTCATGTTTTAACATTAGTAACTGTTCAAATAACTGTGTCTCATAGTCTAGTTTCCTATTAACTCAACAGATGCAGCTGCCCTCCTGTAAGATCATTGAAAAAGCTGAGGTTTTAAGAAGTATTCATGTATAAAATACTGTCAGATCCATTATGCTACCAGATCTTCATTTGACTTCCATAACAAACTGCGATTCAAATTTAGGGACCACACAGAGTATATGGTAAATGCTCAAAACAGCTTCGGTCATTTGAGGTTACATGTCCCTAGTGTTGGCATACTGTTAATTTGTTCCAAGCATCTCCTCCTAATTTTTTTTTTACATTGTTACAAATTATTCTTGACTCTAATGTGGGTGCCTTGCAGATGACTAGTATTAAGTACTAGTGAAAAAGGCACAATAACTCATACCAAAATCTGTACTGTCTTCATTTATAACTTCAGGAATATAATGTATATTATGAAATTGTAGTTTGATTTCCTCTTAGGAGGTAATCTCTCATAAGCATATGATAGTTCTTTTGCTGAAAATGAAGGCTTTTGCAGTATTCTCCATCATTGATTATGGCACATTCTATTTTATTATAATCCAAAAGAGACAAACCAAACGGACCGTTTACTATGAATTGTAAACCTTTTATAATAGGAATTGCAACAATCAGTTAATTCATTTACATCAGTTAATTCATTACAGGCATAGAATCTTCAACGACCGCAAAAATGAGCATGTTATAAAAAGTCAACCCGCCAAAGGAGTGCCCTAAAAACCTGGGAACAAACTCCCGGTGGGAGAATGGCAATGGGTTTGCTGGCTACGTTGGTACCCCGTTTCGCTGCATCACGCTTCTTCAAAAGCCTTCACACATTGCCAATATACGGTTGCCAACCACGAAACTCTCCATAAACCAATTCATTCGTGCATCGTTACTTCATCAGCTTCTATTTCATAGACTTTTTCTCAGTCTATTTTATGCCATGAAGTATACTTCTCCAAACTAGTGTAATAGAGTAAATGTACCACAATTTTATTGTGATAATACCCTATAAATGTCAATATAATTTAAAAATTATACCTGAATATTTGAGCATTATAATTAAGGGGGGAAAACAGTGACATGTCTCCAGCAGACCTAGGTTAACTTTCAAGATATTATGTGGGGGAGCACAACTCCAAACTTCCAACAAATGACAAGATAATACCCACTTCAGTCCCTCAATTAACCGGAGTTTCTTCCCAGCTCCAAATGTTATCAGTCAGATCCTGAGAGTGAACTAGCTCTCCACCAAGTGTCACTAAAGGATGTTTTATTGCAACACAAGTCCACACAGTACAACATAGTATCTTATAAACAGCAGTTCTTGATGTGGTGGAAGAAAAACTACACTTAAACCTTCAGGCTTAAAGGTTAAAACTAAAGATTCAGTGCAGGGATAGGCTTCAAGAAAAGCAGCATTTATTGAAATATGTTCTTTGTGTATGTCCCTCAATTTACTCCACTGGTTTCTGCAGACACAAATGAATCTTCAGTAGTGCAAGGAAATCTCTACAGCCTTAAGAAGCCAGATATATTGCAGAGATATAGGGTGCAAGGGAAGAAGCAATTTTTCAGCCTCCTAAAGTGAGCATCTGAAATTCAGTATGTTGTAAAAGCCTTCAGGCCAGAATGGGACTGGGAGTGTTATTCTGATAGCATTCATAATAATTAGTGCAGTAAAACTACAAAGACAAATCTAATGAGTATATCCAGAAGGCAAAATAGTCTGCATAATTTTCTGCAGGAGGTACTGGGATAAATCAGACCTCGCAAGAAAATTGTCCATAAATCAAAAACTACCCAATTGTGCTGAAATTCTAGTAGTTGTTTTGGGAGAAGCCAGATTAACATTGTAATTATTTTTTCAGCATTGCTGTTATAATAACAGCAAAAGAGGGAATTTTGTCCTTGATCTGTGTATATAAGTTGGTCTTGTAGTGGTTGACTCTATAATAAATGCCTCCTCAGCCATCTCCACATAATATGTGTGACTATCTTTCATCTACAGAAAGAATGGTACCATAGTAATTTTTGTAAAAAATACTAGTTGGTGCTTCACCCTTGTTGCTATCATAATATTGTATTATTCTCCTTTAACTGTATACATGCTTGTTGTGAAATATATTGTGGATAGGACCTTTACACTGAGTAAGTTTTCTATTGATAGGTTTTGCTATATTAAAACAAAAAAACGTGTGGCATCTCATACAGTGGGTTTTTTTTTTTTGCTGTAACAAACTAACAAGCTTTTCCTCTGGAATTTTTCTGCTGTGTTGGCATTCCTAACAGGAGTCAAAATCCACAGCCTACTGAAAACACACATCTTTATTGTTATAAGGTTAAATCAGATAAAATATATTTGCTGATCAGCATTCAGCTGAAGGCTGTTCTAGCGTGAAACCAATACATCTAAGGAGCTAAAGACCGAAAAGGGAAGTAAATCCTAGAAAGTGCAACCTGTGTTCACTCACCCAGTCAGCAAAACAGTTGTGCTAAAAGCAGGAGTGGGTTCCTAGTGATGGGAAGAGGACTTGAAAGCATACAGCAAAATCTTTCTAAAGGCCTATGTTGCTAAAATACACAAAAATAAGAAAAATGATCACAAACAGCGTGGTGAAGAGCTATGGGCTCAGCAAAATACAGCAAAGGGAACATTCTGGTGGTGAGCATTAATATTTGGGAGAGGTGGAAGAAAGTCACATCCTTTGCTATCAGAGAAAGGAGAGTGACAGTTGGGTGAACTGTGTTTACCTTACCAAGCAAAATCCTAGAGAGCTGCTATCCTGGAGGACCACCTGTCCCAGAGTCACTGCCCCATGGGTGGTGGTGGTGAGGAGTATGGTGGCACCTTAGCCCTGAGTGCAATGTGACTGGCAAGGAACACAATATAGTCACTGTGGCTGGGGGCACAATGCCCAGGCTGGCATGGGGTGATGTTCGTAGACATGGTGCTCCTCCTAGAGTGGCCAACCTCCAGGTGGGGCCTGAAATTCTACCAGAACTACAACTGGTGACCAGACTACAGAGATCAGTTACCCTGTAGAAAATGGCAACTTCAGAGGGCAACCTTTACAGTATACCCTAGATTCTAGGTAAAATCCCTCCTCCGATTCCCCCTTCTACAGGCACCAGCCCCCAAATCTTTAGGAATTTCCCAAGCCAGCATTTGTAGCCCCAACTCCTCCTCGCCAGTGGCACTGTACCCAGGCCAGGTGTTGTCTTATCCATACCCCTTCACACTGGCCACACAAGGCTCAGACTGGCACCGTGTATACTATGGTGCTTGTGTTCCTCCTTAGCGGCTGTATAGACCCGGGGTCCAAGCCCTGTGAAAAGATGAGCGTGCACTTTCTCGGTAGCTCCAGCGCACTCAAGCTGACACATGGCGAAAGGTGTCGCCCTACTTCTCCTCGTCATCCTTCCAGGATTTCGCCCCGGTAAAGTTAATGGCCTCCGGCTATCCAAAACGTTGCGAGGTCCGACAGCTTGTGTAGCAGATTTCCAAAGAGAAAGCAGAGGTTCTTCTCCCAAACTGATGACGGGAACTCCTCCGGACCGAGGGCCCGAGGGCATGAATTCCCCTCGCTCTGGCAACTGAGACAGGACTGCAATGCTTGGGAGTCACAGCTTCGCCTCAGCTGAGCCCAGCCCGCTTTGGGGGTGGGACTCGGCGGCTCCTCCCTATCAGCTCAGGGGGAAGGGGGGGGGGTTAGTTTCGGAGCAGGCTGGAGGGCGGCGGCCGCCTTGTTTGTGGCGAGACGGAGCGCGGGGCAATGAAGACACAAAGCTGAGGGTGCGGGAGGCGCTTGGAACGGAGGAGAGTGCAGGCCCAGCCCCGGCGGCCCAGCCTGAGCGCACCAAGCCCGGAGTGCTGCCTGCTGCAACAGGTTCTTGCGCGCGCGAGGCCGCTGAGCTTCTCCAGGCTCCGGCCATTGGGCTCCGCCTCGGTCCCGGGTAGGAGGAATCCGGCACCACCCGCCTCAATGCGGTTCGGGGCGAAGATGATGCCGGTAAGCGTGTGCGAGTGGCCTCTGGAGGGGGAGGGGAGCCGAAGGCTGAGTCGGTGCCTTGGCCGATACGGGGGAACTCGTATTTCTGTCGCGTGAATGGGGCTCGGAGCCGCTGCCTCCCTGCTCGTGCCGAAGTTACGAGAGAGTATGTATGAGAAAAAGTTAGAACGCAGGGTCGAGGATTATGAGCGGGCTCTGCCGTGTTTCTTTATCGTGTTGGGCGGCTGAAGGCTAGCCACTCGCCTTCGACCCAAAATGGGGCAGAGCAGCCCGGAGAAGGTGGGAGGGTCAGCGAATGGAGCGCCTGTGTTCTCCCTCGCGGCCAGCGTGCTTCAAGGAAAATGGAGCAGCGCTCTGGCCCTTTCGGAGTCGGTCGCTAACGCCACTTTCCCTTGCTCGCCGAGTTCGTGTAATGTTTTCCAGAAACCATGTCCGATTGGGATTGTTCCCTTCCGTTCACCTCCCTGCTTCTATAGCAAGCTGTGCTTCCTGCTTTTCAGGCTCACTTTTGCTAGGGAAGTGAATGATTAAAAACATACTGTATCAAGAAAATGGGCTATTGCTTTGGTAATATAAAAACCCCATCGCCTACGTTGGTTTTCTAAATGAAGTTACCTAGTAGAGAATCGAGAGTTTCTGGATAATGAAAAAAGACTGGTCTCTGTAAACATAATGGGAAATGGTGACTATGTTCCAAGCACTTAGACAGTAATAACTAGTTATTTCAGGGACGTTTCTCTTTTGTGTACAGATGTTTAAACTAAAGATCTGCTGTTCTCTAGCATGGTTCTATTGAGGAACGTGAAGAAGATGCTGTTTCAGTCCTTTTGGGCACATAACAGGCTAGAATTAACAGGAAAGGGCTGGGGCTGTTTCACATGCTATGATTGTATATATGGGAAACGTTTTTGGACTGGGGAAGTGAGCCGCTTTTACAGTTTCAAAGTGGATGAATAAAGTGTGTTGAGAGTCCTGTGTGTAAATAGGCACCCTGTGTAGCCACGGCTTCATAATGTTTGTACTCTGATATACACAGCAAGCTGCACTCATCTAGGATTTTACTTGTGTATGTTTCATATACGTTCTAAGCCAGGCTCACAACCAGTAGAAACTTAAAGACCAACTAGATTCCCAGGGTGTGAGTTTTCAAGTGTCAAAGCTCCTTTTGTCACATCTTGTATCTGGCAAAGGGAGTTCTGAAAACCTAGTTTGTCTTTAAGATGCTACTGGACCCGAATCTTGCTTTTCTGCTACAGACCACCATGGCTTCCCACTTGAAACTTTCTAAGCCAGAAATGCTTTCTTGTTAGGAAAATCCTGATGTGTTTCTTTACCCTAAAGTTGAACTTGGATAAAAGAGTATCATTGAATAACCTTTTGCTTGATACAACATACAATAAAAGTTGAGTTAACCCCATGTTGCCATTTGCTCCACTTTAGATTACACTTGCACACTTAGGATCTTTGGTAGTTCTCTAGCACTAAGTGTGTCTGCTCTCTCAGTTTCTTCAGGGTGTCTTTATTCCTAGAGTATATTGTTGGAGCCTTAAAATTATTATTGGTTTCAAAGAAAATATCAACTGTTTATTGCTCAAGGAATGAGTAGCTCCGTTGTTGTGATTGGAAGGGGGCTCCCAGGTCTTCCAGCGTGTGTATATTTGGTGGAGAAATTGCATTTTTCTAACACTCAAACAGCAGTATCTGTTACTGGGGAAAATATGATTTTCCTTATATCTTCCATTTTTCTTTTGAATGCTTTGTAGAATGCAGTTAAAGCAAGCAGTGGTACATTTTGTTTAGAATATTTCTATGCCACCTCTTCAGACTTGTGCTTGAGGTGGCTTGCACTTAAAAAACACAGTATTAAAAAGCACAAGCTATTGGACATAAGCAACATAAAATCTATCCATAAAACATAAACAGACTATTAAAAAGCTGATAATATGCCATTTAAAAGGCTGGGTAAAAATATATATGTTGGTCTTGTGCTTGTGGTGGTGGAGAGTGCCTACAAGTCATAGCTGACTCACGGCAAGAGACTAACAGAGGTGGTTTGCCATTGCTTGCCTCTGCAACTCTGGTCTTCACTGTAGGTCTCCCATCCAATTATTAATCAAAGTTAACCTGCTTATCTTCTGAGATCTAATGAGATGGGACCTAAAAGACAGGTAGGTGCTAGGCAAGTCTCAAGGGAGAGGCTGTTCAAAAGGCCCTTCCCCCTCTTATTCTTGGTGCCTGTCCTCTTTTGACAGCCTTTAAACTTCAACATTTTGATCTGTTTTAAGAGGCAGATGGCTCACTATACCTTTAAAAATATTTATTTATTTAACTTATCATCCACCTTTCTCATTGAAACCTGAGATGGAACTCTGTGTGTGTGTGTGTGTGTGTGTGTGTGATGTGCTATCAAGTTGCTTCTGAGATGGCAACCCTATGAATGAAAGACTTCCAAAACATCCTGTCATTAACAGCCTTGCTCAGATCTTGCAAACTGAAGGATATGGCCTCCTTCATTGAGTCCAGACATCTCATTTTGGATCTTCCTCTTTTCCTACTGCTTTCAACTTTTCCTAGCATTATTGTCTTTTCCAGTGAGTCTTTTCTTCTCATGATGTGACCAAAGTATAATAGCCCCAGTCTCGTTATTTTAGCTGCTAGGAAAAATTCAGGTTTGATTGATCAAGAACCCACTTATTTGTCTTTTTGGCTATCCATGGTATCCATAAAACTCTCCTCCAACACCACATTTCAAATGAATCAGTTTTCTTCCTGTCAGCTTTCTTCAGTGTCTGTCTCACATCCATACATAGTAATGGAGAATACCATAGTGTGAATTATCTTGATTTTGGACCCCAGCGACACATCCTTATCCTTAAGAATCTCTTCTAGTTCCTTCATGGCTGCCCTTCCAAATCTCAATCTTATTTGGATTTATTGGGTCTCCTTTTTGGTTGACGATTGAGCAAGGAATAGAAAACCTTTAACGATTTCCATTTCTTCATTGTCAAACTTAAAATTGTATAATTCCTCAGTAGTCATTATTTTTGTCTTCTTGATGTTCAGCTGTAATCCTGCTTTGACACTTCCTTCTTTAACCTTCATGAGTTGTTGTTTCAAGTCTTGACTATTTTCTGCCAGTAATGTGTCATCAGCATATCTCAAACTGTTAATGTTCCTTCCATCAATCCCTCCCCCCAGCTTCTTCTAAATCTAATCCAGTTTTCCTTATGATATTTTCAGCATACATGTTGAACAGATAGAGACATAATATACATCCTTGTTTGATACCTTTGTCAATTGGAAAACCATTCTGTTTCCCCATACTCAGCCTTAACAGTAGCCTTAACAGTTCTCCAGAGTACAAGCTGTGCATCAAAACAATCAGAAGTTGTGGAACAATAAGCAATGTAATAAATACCAGTATGATACATACAATAAAACTGAATTACATTAGTAGACAAAAATGAAATAAACACATTATAATATAGCCATATATCTAATAATTTGTAATCACATAATTGGAGAACAATGAAATTAAGACATTTTAATACATTCAATGAACAGTACTGTAAGAGAGGAGGAAAAACTCTAAATTTTTCATAAACAATTAAAACCACATCCCTCTTCCTTTCATAAAAGTATCCTCCCAAACAGCTCTGTTTTACACATTCTACAAAATTACATTAGTGTGAGGTAGGCTATTCCACCAGGCAGTACCCCAACAGAGAGTGCTCAGATCTGGACAGATGTTTTTATCCCTTTTCAAGAATGTAACTTCAGAAGAAGTTGGAAAGAAATTTTAATACAAGCTAGCAAGGGCTCTCCATCTCCTTACAGCATTATCTGCAATTCTATAGGCCTTCCTTATTCCTCTCTTCCAATCTGTGCACATACCATAGCCCTCCTTAAAAACAACAACAAAAAATACAAGGAACAAATGATCCCTTGATCTGTGGCTCGATACTGGGTAGTAAACTTTTTCTCTCAAAAATAATAAAATAACAGTCTGTACAGGTCTTCAGTATAAGAAAGAGCTCAGGCTGCCATGTGTGTTAAACTGGGCTTCAGGGGAAAAGTAATTTCAGATTACAACAATTCTTTGACTTAATAAACAGTAAATTCTGTTTGTTAGAAAACTTTAGTTATCTCTTGGGAAATATTTCCTTGTTCTGGGGATGCTAAATATTGTAGCTTTTGTTACCAAAGTGAATATGAATCTTTCCCCTGTAAATAAGAGCATGATAGTGTGTTGTGGTCTAGTAGAATAAATCACAAGGAGTGTTTGTTATGGAAGTTGCTAATGATAGAGCAATGAATCCTGCAGATAAAACCTTTGAGAGCTTTGAGGGAACTGACTTGCTTTGAAAAGCAAATAAATGGGATAAAAGTAGGGTATTTGAAAGATTACTGCAGTTTAACTAAGGAAACATTCTGGCAATGCAATCTGCTAAGGAGTACACTTATTAACTACATTGTCTTCTATGGAACTTGCTCCAAATTGAATGATATAATTTAGTTACTTCTTATATTATACTTCTTATATTATGTCTGTATAGTTAATAATTATAAAGGAGCAATATTTCAGATGGAAAGCCACAGCCATAGCATTTGAGTTAAATGAGGGGAGCATGGCAATTTCCCCGTTAAGGGTGCTAGAGATCATGATGGATTGGATAAACCTCTTTTTGCTCTCCCATGTGTTGAGGGCTCAGCTGCTAAGGCAAAAATTTGGTAGCCGTTCAGAGCTGGAGACTCAAGACACCACGTCTCCTGAAACAGTATTATGTCAAAGTTAGAAACATAGTTAATAGTGCTATTCTCCTTTCTCCTATTATACCACCTCATAACATTCCATGACAGCATAGAGAGTTCTTGTCTGAACATATCAGTATTCCTCAAGGGGCTCTTTGGTTGTCAGGCTGTCGTAATCCTATCCAGGACCCCTTCAGGATCATGGTAAACACAGCCACCAATAAGACGACGACCATTTGAGGGTTCATTGGCCTTGACTGAGACATTGTCTGTTGATTCATATTGTCTTCTAGTGGGCTTCCACAGTTGTTGATTGGAGAAGTCACTTATATCCGTCTTGCAGTTTCCTTGAGGAAATAGTTTTGAGCAAGAGTTGCTTACTGATGTAGTCTCTTGGATGCTAAGGAGTACACTTATTAACTACATTGTCTTCTACGGAACTTGCTCCAAATTGAATGATATCATTTAGTCACTTCTTATATTAAGTCTGTATAGTTTGTACACTCAACTAGAGCAGCTGAAGATGGGACTTTCCTGTTAACAGAGGTTCGAATCCATTTGCTGACTGAGAATGGAAGAGGGGTGGTAATTAATTCATATCAATTCTTGGTAAATAACGTCTTCTTAAATTATGTTCCTTTAGAGATTAACATAAAATATGTCAGACCTATTCTGCTCTCTGTATTTTGAGAATAACATTTGTCATTGGTTGGGAAAATTCTCATCTGTTTAGGAAGGTGACTGTTCTGATTACCAAATTGGGTGTCTACAGAAAGTGAGCTCACTGAAGTATTTCTTGCAAAATGATAACTGTATATTATCTTAGGGTAATAGCTAAACCAAAGGTTTATTTCGCATCAGAAAATTAAGACCCAGCAGAGCCACCCTAGTGTGTGCGCTCTTTCTTGGAAGGACATGCTACTAGTAAGATAGCAAAACAATGCTACTGAGCACTGAGTCTTGTGACCCTTGACTTGTTCCTTACTCTGGTTACCTTCTGGGGCTTGGTTTGTGTTTCATGTCCCAGCTTTCTTGCTCTGCTTACCCTGGTCCTGGCCTTGACATGGCATAACTCTTTCCCCTCCCCGCCCCTTCCCATCTTACGATTTTGAAGTTAAGCGACTGTGTTATGTGGCTTTATGTTACTTGCATGAAGTTCATTGGGTTCCATGATGCTGTCTGGCAATTAAAGATAAGTCTTGGCTCTGGAAAGATCACTGCCTCTCTCCTTTTTTGCAGAGAGTAAGGCAAATGCTGTGTTATACGACAAGCCAGATAGTGGTCAGCAAAGAATACTTGCCACCTAACTGTACTTTAACCAATGATATTACAAGGATTTAAAAGGATATAATGCTTATAGATAGAAGGGTTAAATAAAATGAAGGTGTGCAGTTGTTTTACTTTTCCATATGCTGCAGATACGGAGAAGTGTGATTGCTGGGTAGCAATAGTGAGAAATTGAAACACTAAAAATAGCATAGCATTCTGCTCCATAATTAGTATCCTTTGCCTATTCTTGCATTATTTTCTCATGTGTTGCATAGACTAATTTCAGACCTACAGTGTCTAGCTGCAATATTTGAATGTCCTTGCACTTTGCAGGAATTTTGTGGATGTACAAGAAGAATACATGTTTACTTCAGAGGTATAAAATGTATAGCAGCTCTTGAAATTGATAATAAGGAAATTTTTTATCCTTGGCAGGCTTGTATGAATGCCCAATGGTTCTGTGGCTGGAGCACAGGACTGTCCAGCTCAAATGCAGTAGTGGCCTTCTTTAAATATAAACTTAAGTTCTTCTTTCATTAGAGGGTCTGCCTTGGAACTACTTACAGTGCATTTACTTTTGGACATTTTATAATATATAATTATTGTCACAGATGAGCATCAGGATTAAGTGCTGCCAATAATTATACTTAGCGCCATACTTGTTGACTTATGGAGGAGTGAATTTTGATAAGAAGTTAGAATTCTGGAGCTTTGAGCGTATGTAAGACCCTTTACACTGTGCTTGCCGGGCAACTCTGTTAAACCATAAATGGTTAAAACACTTTAACATGGGTTTTGTTTACACCCAGTGGATAAATTAGTTTTTTAAAATTTGAAAACATTGAATTACTGTGTCTTGAATTTTCATTTTGAATTTATATTGATGGTATTGATACTATTGATGGTGATTGAAGGAAATTTCTGATATGTGCTGCAAAGTCTGCATGAATTTCAATTAGACAGCCCTAGAGAACTTGTATACTGATCTTAGGAAGAGCTTCAAAATTGCCTGTGCTGTGCCACCCCACTGTGACCTGTAAAGCCTAAAAATAAGCACTCTACCTTTTCCTCTCAAATCAATCATTATGGGAAAGGAGCTCTTAACTATTGCAAATACTGAGACAACAATACGTAACATGCTGTGCACAATTTGACTGCACGTCGGAGGACACTTCTTTGGTAGCAGCCAATTTTGGTGGGAAGATCCTCTGTACCGTTAAAGATGGCATATACTCAGGCTTGACACTTGTAAGCACAGTGGAGCAGTCAGGGAGATGGAGCACCACTGTGGAACAAGGTAGAGATGTCTCCCCTCTCTTCCAGTCTCTATTTTCTAAATGTCCCCGGGATATAGCAGGGCCCTGGCCCTGGTTGACTAAGGTGGTGTAAAAAATGGCCTACCTCCTTTGCGCCAGCCTGTTGTTTCAGTTAGAGTGTCAAACTAGGATCTGGGAAAACCAGGTTTGAATCCCCACTGTGCCATGTAAGCTTTTATGTCTTGTTTAGAATTAACCATAAATTGGCTTTGTAGTACTTTTCTATTTTTCACTTTAAGCATTTTTGGAAAATGCCTGAAAAGCAGGTAGGAAAATCTATAACTGTAATTATTTTAAGTGTGTGTGTGTGTGTGTGTGTGTGTGTGTCGTTAAATGCTCGGTGTGGTACAGATGAAGTGTGGGGGTGAAAGAGAGGGATGAGTGAGTGATATGATTGGTTGATGACTGAGAGTTTGGGCGGAGTGAATGCAGTTTTTAGTTACTGCGGGAGAGAAAAGATTGAATCAGGGCAAGAGAGGTGAGCTGTGTGTAGCCTGAGAGTGTCCTTGTATTTTTGAGAGAAAGGCAACCTGTGTGGAAGTCTGAACTCTGTGTGTCTGTGAGACTGTATATTCATTCTATTTGAAGCAGGCAAACTGTGTGTGTGCCTGAGAGAGAAAGTCTTATATGTGTATTTGAGTGACAGGTTGATATCTGAAGCAGGCAAACTGTGTGTGAAGCCTGAGAGAAGATCTGTGTGACTGGGTTTAAGTAAAGTAATTTTAAGAACCAATAACATTCTTTGAAACCATCAAGTTTAAGAAATAATATGAAACTGATACGCTTCTTATAAAAATAAAAGTTTATTTTGTTTTTTTAATATCCCAGAGTATCTGTCATTCCTATATTCCATTCCTATCCTCAGGGCCACATAGTATCATGAAGGAGCCTGACACTTGGGCATGTTACTAAAGGAGAAATTTAAATAAAATATCTTGGAATATAATTCCTGGTGGCAGCAATCTACCCAGAGGGTGTAAGAGAAGGATTAAAGGCAAAGTCTACCCAAGAGAAAGAAAGGGTTGTAACAATAACAAAAGTGGCGAGATAAACACTCTCAGTTTATAATAGTAGTTTTCAGACTTTGACTTTTGTTCTGCATCTTCCCCATTTTTCCTTCCTTTATGTCTTTTTTTTTAAAAAAAAATATTGTAGATCTGTAGGCACAGCTTATTTTTTTAAAAAAATCTTTTTGTACATAGTTTGGTTGTTAGTGCTGTAATACTTATTTTACCTTAAGGGAACCCTTTCCTTTCAATTTGCCTTCTGAGGAATCCTATGTTGTAAAAGATCCTATTGAGCATTCTAGGGCATCTTAATTCACATACTAGCCAGACCTGTTGCTCTACATGAACAAAAGAGTATGCCTTAAATCATACCCAATGCTCTCCCGCAGCTGTACATTCCAGGTAGTCTTTTAGGGAAATTTGTCTGCTATTACTATTTATTTATTCATTGAAAAATGCTTATGTTCCCAAGGACCTAACATTCTGCACTTGATGTGTAGCAAGCCTTTCAGCCCATGACCTTGAATATCAAAGAGAGCCAATGCCTGTTGGAACAGATAATACTATGATAGTGAATAGTGGACCTGATTTGCTAGAAGGGCTCTCTCTCTTCCTCTCTCTGCATATGCATGTAGGAGAGCTGTTAGATAAATGAATGGGTTGGGGTTTCCACCTTTCTCTTTTTCATCTTCATTAGCATTGATAATATGCCTTGGAGAATAACAGACTGTTGTTGCAATCCAAATATTTGAGTCTCTCTGTTTGTTGTTTTTAGAATTTAGTGATCTGTATAGATTTGGGCCAGGGTGTAGTCTAAAGGCATGTGATGCAGCAGTATTGTGAAGCTAAAAGAACCTGGATCTGATCAGTGCCTGAAAGACAGACTTTCCGGGAACTCTGTGTATAATACTTAGCCTTGCAGTCCATGGAAGAAAGAGAGTGTATAGATGCAGTAATAAATAAACTTGTAAAACATTCTAGATTTGAAAAGCAGTTTAAGGGATTTGTGTGAATATGGTTTGAATGGAAGCTGCCATTGGTGCAGCATTCATTCATTCATTCTGTCATGGCCCAGTCTGAGAGTGAGGTCTCCTCCAGAGGAGAGGAGCCTCGTGTAGCCAGCCAGGATTCCTCAGGAGAAGAAGAGTTCTGTGTAGCCAGCCCTAGCCCTGACTCAGCAGAAGCCGGCAATCAGCTGCTGGCTGCTGGCTGCTGGCTGATCAAAGCCTATGGCCAGCAGCTGAGACACCAGCACCTTCTAGCCCCAATACCACGGGGAAGCTCAGCCAGGAACTTCCACAGGGGAGGCTCAGTCAGGGACTGCCAGCACCACAGGGGAAGCCCAGCCAGAGGCTTCCACCCCACCAGGTTCACCTATGCCTAGAGAGCGCCACAGACAGCGCCAGAGACTGAAACTGCAGGAGAGACGGTGCAGTGCTCGTCTCCTGAGCTGACGCCAGCTGCTGGAGAGCGATGATGAGTAGCATCAGGATGGAGCCCCAGCAGCTGGCTGAAAACCATGCCTGGCTATAAAAACCAGCCAGGAGTGACAGCCAGGCGTGGAAGCAACGTGTCTACTGCCTGCAATCATTCCGTGTTCCTTGCCCATGCCTGCTTTTGGACCTGACAGTACCGGTAAATGACCTTGGATTGTACCTGACCTTGCTCTTGGACTCTGGACTCACTCCTGGCGTTATCTCGTGCTCTGACCACTGGTTTGACCTGGCTTTTGCTCTTGGAACTCCCCTCAGACTCTGGCATTAAGGTTTGGACTTGAACCCCACCCTGCTTGGGCTGACCCAGCCCGTGACACATTCATTCATTCATTCATTTATAGTCTGCCTTTCTCATTAAGACTCAAGGCGGGGATTTGGTTTCGTTTTCCCGGCCATGTCAGACGCTCCTCTCTGCAGGTCCGGGAGGCAGCGCCCGAGCAGCCTGACCGGGTGGTTGACCTGCGAGGGTTAACCCCCAGGACTCCCAGTGAGGGGGTCAGGGTCCGGAGCGCTGCGGGAAGAGCCCCCTGAAGTTGATGCAGGGGGTAAATTGCCCGTTTGCTCCTACGGAGGCCGGCAGACTTGCGCAGCACATCACGTGCTGCCGGGCCATGGAGAATGGCAACAAGCAGATTTAAGGTGAAAACCTGTAAGTAGCGAATCCCTTCTGTCATTCCAAGCGTATGAAGTTTTGGATATCTTCCCCTTCATTGAGTTTTGGAACTTAGTTGGCGGACTCCCCCCCCCCCCTAAGATGGTGACGAAAAAGCAGAGCCTTGCTGTGGGCAAATCTGTTTCGGCTGCCTTGCAGGGGAAAGGAGAGTCTCTTGAAGAGGTGGTTAAACGGTCGGTCGTCGAAGCTATGAAGCCCTTTGTTGATAAGCTAAATGAAATCGGTCAAAGGGTTGGCTCAGTTGAGAACGAAGTGAAAACCATTAAAGACGCAGCGTCTGGGGCAGAGCAGTCTGCTCGGGAAAACGCAGTACTCATTAAAGCAACAAACAAAGAAGTGAAGCTTTTGGAGAATCAATTGATAGGGTTACAAGTGGATCGTGCTCAGACGGTATTGCGTCTTCAGAATGTGAAGGAGGAGGAAAGTGAAAACTTAAAGGATTTGGTGTCGGAACTTTTGGCGTCATCCGCAAAGGCAACTAAAGAAGAGTTAAAAAGCGATATTCTGGAAGTCCACCGGACATCTTCAAAATATGCAATGAAGCGTCAGCTGCCTCGCGAGATTATTATCGATTTTTCATCTAAGAAGACTCGGGACACCATCTTATATAATTCGTATAATGTGGACTTGGACTTTCTGGGTAACAAGGTTAAGATATTGAAGGACGTTCCATTTTTAGCTCGGAAAAGAAGATTCAAATATAAAAGGTTTGCAGCTCTTCTGAGGAAGCGTGAAATAAAATACAAATGGTTATTTCCGGAAGGTATCTGGTTCAGTTATAAAGACCAAGCCTACAAGATAACATCGGAAGTACAGCTGAGGGACTTTGTGTTTAATCATCAAGAGTTCCAGCAAGGAGAGGATTTAGAATCTGAAGGGGGGGAATGGGGAGGAGGGAGTGAGCGCAGCTACTGTAGCTGTTCAGAGAGAGCTGTGACCGAGACGCAGGGGGGGAAGAAGACCTGATCCTGATTGTAGTTCGTATTTTATAAGATCTACCAATCTAATAGGATATTAGAAAGTTTAACTTTAAATAATTGTAGTATGAAGGGAATGCAATACTTGTAGATGTAGTGTGTGTTTTTTATATGTTGTTTCCTCCCTTTCCCCCTGTTCCCTTTTTTCCTTTTTTGTAGTGTTAGTAATTAAAAATAAAAAAAATTATAAAAAAAAGACTCAAGGCGGATTACACAGTGTGAGATTAGTACAGTCAGTTTCAAGGACATTTCCATAAACAATGCCATAGGGGAAATAAAAACAATTTTACAAAGATATAGCATTAGTAAGAATCCAATACAGAGTTGAAGAAATGCAGAAACAGAACAAAAGGAATTCTAGGGCTGCCATTAGACCACTTGAAACACAAGTAGCTCATAGGAACACAAGTTTAAGAAACAGGTAGTACGTAAGGCAACAAAGTAGTGAAGCCTATGACCCTTAACTCATTAGCGAAGCATCTGAGAGCCCCTCCCTACAACACAAAAGCCTTTTTGAATAATTCGGTTTTGCATCATTTGTGGAAAGCTAGGTATTATCTCGTATTTTTACCCTGATGCTCTGGTTTGTGTGCCAAGTTCACCGGGTGTCTACTTACACCATTGGGTATTGTGCCTTGTGAAAGAGGACACTATTTACTCACATGTGTAGAGAGTGCAACTGACTAGAGCCAGGCTGTGCCAACCAAACACAGGGACCTGTCTAAGTTTTTAATATAATCCATGCTATGAAATACAGTCAGCTGTATCTAATATATGCTGGTATTGGTGTTTGGGGCATGGTTAGAAGGTATGTGATACAGCAAAATGGTTGGGTCTAGTAAGTACATGAATGGAGGAAGATCTCTGGTAACCATATATATGGAAGACCTCTGGTAACCCCCCCACCCCCACACACACACAGAGGAAGGAAAGCATGATGTAAAATAGAGAGCATTTTATATAGTTGCTAGGAATTTCAGTAAACAGTGATGTGAAGGTGTGGGGGGAAATGAGGAAAAAGTTATTTTTCCAACACCACTCCAAAGATTTTTTGCAGTTTTTCTGTTCATGTGATAAAGTTTAACTCAATATTGAAACATGCTGCTAGTCTTATAATGGCTGTATGAGATTGTTTCTGTCTGGATAACACAGTTCTGTAGTACAAAATTATCTTTTCTTTTTTCAGCATATTTGTTTCTTACTTCTCGGATGACAAAAAGTAAAATAAACTTGCTAAGGTACCATAGCATGCAGCAGTTTGCAGCTGTCACTTTCTGTAGAATTTGGTATACTCACAATTTTGTTAATAGAAAAAGGCATTTATGCTTTTAAATTTCATAAACATGGCGCTAAAAGTTAGTTCAATCCTAAACAGAGTTACTCCAGTCTGGAGAAGAGGAAGTTAATGGGAAACCTGATTGCTCTCTTTAAGTAGTTAAAAGCTGTCACTTAGAGGGAAGGGAGCTTTCCTTTTGACAAGATAGGACTCGAAACAATGGATTTAAATGACAAGAGTGAAGGTACTGGCTGGACTTTAGGAAAAACTTCTTCACATGAAGCATAATTCAGTATTGGAATCAGCTGCCTAGGGGTGTGATGGATTTCCCCTCATTGGCAGTCTTCAGGGAGTAGTTGGACAAATACTTGCTGGGGATGCTTTAGGCTGTTCCTGCATTGGGCAGAGGGTTGAACTAGATGGTCTTTAAAGTCCCTTCCAACTCTATGATTCTAAGTTGATTTCATCACTATTAATGAAAAAAAGATTATCCAACGCTAGATTTCTCTAAAACAGTTACTTATACTTTAATTTCTAAATTTTATTTTAATGTCTGAACTCCAGCAATAAGTCTTCATTTATATATCAACATACTATATTTCAATATAGAAGCATGTGCTTTTTGTCTTGTTTATGCACATCTCTGTTTTAGTGACACATGTTGTAAACAGAGGAGGAGTTGAAACCTAGTGCACAGTTACATATCAGTTAACAAGTGCTGATGTGAGTGTTTAATAAGGTGGCTTCCATTTCCTCAGTATATTCTACTTATCTTGCAAACCTGATGTTGCATTGTCTTTTTCAATCACTAAGCAACATGGCAGAAAGTGTGTCAGAGGTAGCTGGGATGGAATGTAATTGTCTGCTTGCGAAGGGACGGTTCAGTTGTTACTGTCCTTGTGTGAGTTAGTATTGAATAATGTTCTAGCATGGCAATGCTCCTCATGGAAGATGTTGCATGCTATGTGGTTGGTGAAGGTTGTATGAAGCCTTTCTAAGCCAGTAGTTACGTGGAAATATGATTCAGGCATACAGAAGTTTAACCTGAGTCAGCCCCAATCATTAATTTGCAAACATTGTAGTGTCTGCAATTGAGCTCCTTACATGGAAGTATAATTTGGTGGTACTTGAAGGGTTGTTAATATTTGAATTGACTCATGAATGAGAAGCATTGAATTTGTTTTTTATAGCATAGTATGTGCAGTTCAAACAATCACACATCCTTACAATAGTATCTCACAGGTCTCTCCATGTTTTTGCTGGTCAGAAGCTACCCACTGGTCTGACTTAAGAGCACTTCTAACGCATGCCGGAACTAAAGGTCCTGGGTTAAGTTTTCAATACAAAGCCAGCTTGTAAGTTTGCTTTAGGTAACAAGAAGCAAGACAATTGAGGGTGAGCAACAAAATAGCAAAAATCAGAACCCTCTTTTAGTATTAAGTTTCCCCTCTATTCTTAACACTTGAAAGATAGAACACTTGAAGGAGAATTGTGTGTGTGTATAGGGGGGGCGGGCTCTTGTGTTAGGAATAGTGTTTGTCTGATAGTCACTATCAAATGTAACCTGTATTATGTAATTGGTCTTTAAGGATATTAAGACAATAAAGTCTATTGTACCCTAGCATTTAGGGGGTGGAAAATCAGGCCTGAGGTTTTATGTTGTCCTGTGAGACAAGCAAAGGGCAAAAGGCTCCCGTCTATTCAGTCCCAGGATAATCGCAACAATTATGCTGTATTTCCTACCATACTCCACCTACTCTGCATCATAACTTCCTTTCTCATAGTTGTGGCTGAATGCCAAAGCAGTACAAACTGGATTGTGTCTCCAGTAACTGAGAAGATAGGAACATATGCTGACCATCAGCCTTAGATATAGGTAAATATAAAATTTCTCTCTATATAAGATTTGTCCTAGGGCAGTGTGCAACCAATTATGAAATGATAGAAGATGTTAACATTTTAATATGTTTTGTCATTTACTTTAATGTTTAGGAATGGTGACTATTCAGGCATGCTAATATGGAACAGTTGAATACGTTTGAATAATTTAAAGTCTTGTAAAATTGCATTTTAGTTTATCTGTCTTCAGTGTAGCAGGACTTGAGTATGATTACCAATTTAGGATGCTGTTTATCAGAAAGTTTAAAAACTTCCATTGTACTGACTGCCTTTTATTACTCATAAAGTTGCAATCAAACTGGCAGAAATAAGATAAATGTGATAGTTGTCTAGTTGTGAAAATGTTACACCTATATATGCAGTAAGATGAGCTGTACTGAAAAAAAAGTTCTTAAATAGGATTCTTGCTTGTTATAAAAAATTGTAAGTTATTTTTAGCAGTTTAATTGTGCCAGCCCCCCTCCCCCCTTCCCCTTCACTCAAAATAACTTTTGTGTTTGCTGGAATATATGAATGAAGGCCATCTTGTTTTTTTAGAGTTGCTAAATTGCCTGTGTTAGAGCTTCCTAGAATGCCGGTTTGTAATCGTGCTACTTTGAAGAGGAGTGGCTATATAGAAATAGAAGTTGATAGCCACAGTACACAGAGAAGATGGCGTTGTGGCACTAGCCCTGCTCATTTATAGATTCAGTATGTCTTGCTTTAAGAGTGTCATTCTTTGTTGCCTACTGTATTATCTTTAAAGGCTGTTTCATATACAGCTGTTAACAAACAACTTTAACATACCTAAACATGTTGAGATTAAGCATGTGTATAGTACCCATGGAGCTATTCTCAATACGTATATAGCCTCAATGAGTGAAAGGGGGCAACTTTGCGAGGGGGAAAAATTTTCTTACATGGATATCACTTCTGGATAGGAAAAGGATGATCCGGGAAACTACAGGCCGGTCAGTTTGACTTCTGTTGCTGAGAAGATATTAGAGCAGATTTTAAAGGGATCGATCTGTAAGCATCTGAAGGACTGCTTAGTGATCCAGTGAAGTCAACATGGTTTTGTCCCCAACAGATCTTGTCAGACCAACCTGGTTTCCTTCTTTGATTGAGTGATGAGCTTACTGGATTGTGCGAACTCTGTCGATGTGATTTACCTGGATTTCAGTAAAGCTTTTGATAAGGTTCTCCATGACATCCTAATGGGTAAACTGGAAGACTGCGGACTGGACTATAGGACAGTTTGGTGGATCAGGAACTGGTTAGAGGACCGCACCCAAAGAGTGGTGGTCAGTGGCATTTCATCAGATTGGAGGGAGGTGTCCAGTGGGGTGCCGCAGGGTTCTGTTTTGGGCCCGGTACTTTTCAATATTTTTATCAATGATCTGGATGAAGGGGTAAATGGACTACTGATTTGCTGATGATACCAAATTGGGAGGAGTGGCAAACACCCAAGAAGATAGAGTTAAAATTCAACAAGACCTGAATACGCTGGAGAAGTGGGCAGTTGTGAACAGGATGCCGTTCAACATAGATAAGTGCACAGTATTACATCTGGGCCACAAAATGAAGCACAAATACAGGATGGGGGATACTCTTCTGGGTAGTAGTGTATGTGAAAGAGATGGTGGGGTAAGAGTGGACTGTAAACTGAGCAGTCAGTGTGATGTGGTGGCAAAAAAGGCAAACTCAGTCTTGGGTTGTATCAAAAGGGCCATTTCATCAAAATTATAGGAGGTCAAAGTCCCTCTCTATACTACCCTGGTCAGGCCGCACCTGGAGTACTGTGTGCAGTTCTGGAGGCCCCACTTCAAAAAGGATGTGGACAAAATCGAGAGGGTGCAGAAGAGAGTGACGAGGATGATCAGGGGTCTGGAGACTGAGCCCTACGAGGAAAGGCTGAGGGCCTTGGGAATGTTTAGTTTAGAGAAGAGGAGATTGAGGGGGGGCATGATTGCTCTCTTTAAACATTTGAAAGGCTGTCATTTGGAGGAGGGCAAGGAGCTGTTCCAGTTGGCAGCAGAGGATAGTGCCCGAAGCAATGGGCTTAAATTACATGCAGAAAGGTACCGGTTGGATATTAGGAAAACTTTTTCATGGTCAGAGTAGTTCAAAGGTGGAATCAGCTGCCTAGGGAGGTGGTGAGCTCCCCTTCACTGGCAGTTTTCAAGAAGAGGCTAGATGAATATTTGTCAGGGATGCTTTAGGCTGATCCTGCACTGGGCAGGGGGTTGGACTAGATGGTCTGTATGGCCCCTTCCAACTCTGTGAGTTGGTGAAGTGTTACAGGATACATTTTGTGTTCGTTTTTCTTGTGTGATGCAGCCTTCGTATTTACTAAGGGATATATTACTTATTGATAATCCTTTCTCTGTATGTCTTTTATGCCATATTTTTAATCTACAGCTGTGCCACTATAAAAATAATAGACGCTCCCTCTGTGCTATTTGTACTGCCTTTTTTGGGGAAGAATTTTATTTACCATAAGGGTCCATGTCGGTATTTTGGTATTTCTGTTAAACTCTCTGTTGCTGTTTCTATGGCATTGGATTCATGCATATGCACATGTGTCTCCTTGAAGGGCTTTCCCGTACAGATAAGGATTCTGTTTTGTATGGGAAGGAACGATCTGTTCTCCGTTACTGCATAATTTAGGGCTGCCTAATGGTCCCCCCTCCCATTAAGATGTGTTAATCTTCTGGCAAGAACAAGATAATTGTAAAAGGGAGTTTTGAAAAGTGTATAATAGGGAACATAATACGTGATTGGATTATGACCTATGGATATTCCTCTGGTAGAAGTGGGAGGGGGATGATCTTGCCTTATTTACATCCTAATTGCTGCTCTCTGACCCTTATAGCTTTTAATCTGTGAGAACCCTAACATACACATTGTTTGTTGCAGGAGGCTGCTGGGAGAGGGGGGAGGATCTGCTTTAGGCAGTGAGACTTTGGTTTATACCACTTAGGGTGAAAGAGGGTCACCTGTACATTTAAATAAACATGGTTATGGTTAATATATCTTCTCGTAAGGGCGCATACATATTTCCTGATACTAGGAACCATGGATAGTCTGACTGTATTATGTTTGTTCTAAATGTACCATGAGAAGCCATCTTAATTTGGGCTTCAGAATACTGAAGGAAAATGAGAACGTGGTCATCCAGGTAAAAAACTAGACTTTAAATGGAACTCATCCTTATATGTTAATAGATTCTGCCTTATAAAACAGCAAAGCTATATATAACAAAAGGAAAAACCTACACAGTTTAGAAACCTGGCAAAATTTGCAAATTTGGTATAACTCTTTACTGAGCAGCTAAAAGAGATAGCCTTCATTAAGCAGATCACCACATTTTAATTTGTGCCTTCTTACACCCACTTGTTTTTCCTGTTGCTCCCTTCTCTTCCGGCCTTGGGGTGTGTTATGGCTCTGCCATAGAGAAGGCTATATTCAACAATGATGTGTAAGACATGTAATTGGCACGTAGGTAGTAATGTGTTTGGTGAGAAGGTTTGAAGACAAAATTGAAATGTGTCACTAATTATTGAGAACCAGAAGAGGTTGCATTCATAAAATTACAGTGGAACTATATCTTCCAAAAACCTTTTTTAAAAAAGGTACCACAATCCTTATTGTTTTGTTCCCTTTCTTTCTTGTCTTTCTGACACCGGTCTTGTTGTTTGGTACTTTGATCAAAGCTCTTTGATCATGTCTAACTCCTCTTGTCAAAAGAAGAGCCTTTTGAGATGTGAAAGTCTGGAAAAAGACTGTTTTCCTTTTCCGTTTTTTCAGTGAAAAAACTGGAAATTTTAAGGTGTACTGTTCCTCTGAAATAGATTTTTACTTTTGGAACGGGTAAAATACTTCTTTATTCTGACAAAATGTGTAGCAGTATGAAGATTTTTATGTAAGATAATCTACAGCATTAGCAAATGATGACTCCTATGTATGCTGTAGACATGTACAGTCTATTTAAAGGGTATGTTGTTTAAATGTGGCTGATTTTGTCCAAAATGCTGTAATGTGAAATAAGTCACTGAAGAGTTCAGTATTATAAATCCAGCGGAGTTTGCTCTGTTAGTCTGTAGTAGAGATGAGCACGAACCTAATTACGACCCAAACCCCCCCCCACAAACCAGGCTGGTTCGGGGTTCGCGAACCAGGGTTCGTGGAAGCTCCTTCTCATGCTAGTTCTTTGGGTCGTATTTACAGGGCAGTTTAAATGGCCATTTCCCCAGCCCCAGTCCCACATTTACCTTACCCTGCAGTACAGTGTCCTTCCTCTCCTCCCAGGAGGGGTGGAATGGTCATTTTTGGCTTCCCTGCCCCTCAAATGTCCCCCGCAGCAGCCATTTGAAGGGCAGGAAGGCCGTTTTCAGCCTCTTCCATCACCCTGCAGGCCCCCAGGGCAGCGGAAGAGGCTGAAAATGGCCTTCTCGCCCCTCCTGGGAGGAGAGGAAGGACTGTGCTACAGGATAAGGTAAGTGTGGGGCTGGGGGATAGGGGGTAGAGGGGCTGGGGTTTGGGCAGTTTAAAGAGACCTGCTGCTTTCAAGGCAGGAAAGGGCCCTTTAAACTGTTAAATGCCCCTTCCCTTGCTGCTGTTAAGGCCAGAAAGGGGCATTTAAACCCCACGAACCACGAACTGGTTTGTAACTGGTCTAGTTCCGTGGTTCGTGGTTTGTATTTTATTTTGTTCCGTGCCCATGTCTAGTCTGTAATAGCAAAATAGTAGAGTCCAGTAGCACCTTTAAGACTAACCAACTTTACTGTAGTATAAGCTTTCGAGAACCACAGTTCCCTTCGTCAGATACATTAGATGCCATCTGATGAAGGGAACTGTGGTTCTCAAAAGCTTATGCTACAATAAAGTTGGTTAGTCTTAAAGGTGCTACTGGACTCTTCAGTATTATAAAGTTTAACTCTTTATCCAATAGGTTTCTAAACCTATTGAGACTATATATTTTGTATAGTTAACAATTTGTGTTTTCTGTTTTCAACTTCTATCTTTTCCTGCCTACCTCTATCAGATGGCAACCTATCGGATGGCAACAACTATAGGTTATTGTAGTTTGCATCTTCCTCTATCTATTTTGGGAGTGTATTTGCAATTTTGCTTATAGAAAATTAAGGCATTTATACTTTTAAAATGTGTAAGGCAAGCAGTATAATTTTGTGTGCTAATTTTTTATTAAAACACTAGTAAGTTTATGCTTGATTTTTTCCCCTTAAAATTCCTGAAAAATGGGCAAAAGAAAAAAGAAAAAAACCTTTTCCTGGATGCAAATGGGGGATTTTCTGAAAATATTATATATTTAACCTTCTTTGCTAGTGATTGAATTATTTTTCTAAACTTTTTTTCTTAGACATATGGCATGTGCCACTAGTAATGTAGAAATCAGTAAATTTTGCCAGTTAAGAATTTTATGTACTACTCTATTATATTGTTTAATTTCAAGTGTAACCTTTTGGAGCAATCATTGAGACTAGGTTATAGTTTTGGTAGTAGCCAGCCACTCTGTATAGGCATGTTCTCTCATACATACAATGTATATATAGAGAGTCAAAGAAAAAGTTCTGTCAGAGAAAGAGAATTTTTTTTTACTGTTGTTTTGGTTTGGGTTCTTGAATTGGTATTTTTGAAGAGAGCTATGTGTATGTATATTTGGGGATTTTGACTTGCTGATAAAAATGTTGTCTGGTAACAAAAACTTCACTTAGCCTACAACTTAGTTTTCAATTTGTTAACAGAATGCTCTGATGTAATCTTTTCCAGATGTTTCTTACAGTGTACCTCAGTAACAATGAACAACACTTCACTGAGGTGCCAGTCACCCCGGAAACCACTTGCAGAGATGTTGTGGATCTGTGCAAAGAGCCTGGTGAGACTGAATGCCACCTGGCAGAAGTGTGGTGTGGCTCCGGTATGTGAGAAAAGCTTTTGTGCCTTACCAAACACCTTGAATAAGTTTCTATAGTTACATCAGCACCAAAATTAATTTTTACAAATTTTGTTATAGGATCAGATGAACCCATAAAAGACTTATGTGAGTTTGTTAAGTGCTCGCATATTAACAGTAAAAGAAAGACTATTGGGATGGTAAATGGGGTAAATGATGGTAAATGATCTGATGAACGGGAACTTAGCAGCACTGCTCAGCAAGAGAGTCAGGGTTTCTTCTTCATAAAAAGACCCTTCAGATGTTGTTTGTCACATCTTTAATACAATATATGTTTGATAGACTATATGTTTACTTTAAAATGGCTGATTTTCTATTTTTTGTCCTAAACTATCCACACTCACCCATATATACAAATAGCACAGGAACAGCTTAAATACAGTGTTGGTGTCCCAAGGATACCCTAGTTTGGTAGCCTTATAGTACAAGCCTAAGCAGAATTACTCCAGTCTAAGCTCATTGAAATCAGTGGTTTTAGATTGGAGTCTGTTTACAATTGCACATCATGTTACTCTTGTGTAAAACTGAGGGAAGTTTTCTTTGTTGCTTGGTGCAAAGACTCTGCATATTAAAAGAGCTGCATTTATAAAAACAATGAAGGCAAAGGGGCAGCAAAGGTGTTCGTTGGTCTGCTAGAATAATTCCTTAGGGATCACTTTCTTTGGAAAGGTTGGCTTTATTGTCTCATTATCTGTTAAAATACACTTCATTTCTTTTTGATAAAGGTGGGGCCTCTAGCTTGAGTTCTTCCAGAGGTCTGGGAATTCTAAGGCTGTAATACAATTCATATTATCTTCTAGTTAAATTGATAGAAGCAAATAGAGCATTATCTATTGTCATGTAGTTTGCTTTTCTTGGCAAATATTGCTTCTGAACCTCTTAACTCAGTGCCATAAATGATAAAGGTGGGCATTTCTTTCAGATAATTTTTTCCCATGGCCCCTGTCATGGTGATCTCTGAGAAACCAAAGAAGTGAAACAGTAAGAGACAATTTGAAATTTGAGCCAGATCAAGTTAAGGAAATCAGTGACATGTTTTGTAGGCCATTGGATTTATTCATAAGGGGTTATTTGTGTCAATTGTAACTCCATTTTAACGTCAGGCCATTTTAGTATGGTAGTATTGGCTCACTGTATTGTCAGGCTGATCTAGGTCAGCTTGCCACATTGGCAGAGCACAGTTTGTGACATTAGTGTAGCCATCATTCTTCCTTACCAGAGCACTTGTTATGATCCTCCTTTAAACTGAATCAATATTAACAGAAACTGGCCTCATAGTGAAATCCTAAACAGAGTTATTCCAGTCTAAGACCATTGATTTTAATGAGCTTAGACTGGAATAACTCTTCTTAAGATTTCACTGTCAGAAACCTAGTGTCTCAGAGCATTCCTAACCAGCATGGCTGAATTAGATGCTACCCAATTCTCTTTCACTCTTTCTTTTGTCCTCTGTCCACCACTGACTCTTTGTATCACCCTTATTCAGGTTTGGTGTTCCTTGGGGAGGAGGAAAGTAGAGCAGGTCCCAGTACCAAAATGAATGTTCGGGGGAAAAATATGTCATGTAGTTTGTTATTAATGCTAGCCTCCTTGACTTTCTTGAATTCAGCCCTGTGTACTGAACAGACCTGACCCCCTGGATCCATGCTATAGTAACATCAAGACTTGACTATTGTAATGCACTATACATAGGTCTCCCATCTAAGTCAACTGGGAGACTCCAGTTGGTGCAGAACACTGCAGCTTGGCTGTTATCAGGAGCAAGCAGGAGCATGAACATTATTCCATTCTGCTGTCACTCGATTGGCTACCTATCTGTTACTGGGCTCAATTCAAGCTATTGACTGTCACATATGAAACTCTTCACAGCCTTGATCCAGCATACCTATGGGATCTCCTCTCTCCCTATGCTCCCCCACAGCAGCTTTGCTTATCTGAACAGAGTCTTCTGCAGGTACCATCTTGCACATTGGCTAAATCAACAGCTGCCTGTGCACATGCATTCTCTGTGGTAGCTGCTGCCCTATGGAACGGCCTGCCTGAGGAGGTCAGGAGAGCCCCCACTCTCCTGGCTTTCCACAAATGATGCAAAATTGAATTATTCATGAGGGCTTTTTTACTCAGGAGGGTTGAATTGTAGGGAGGTGGTCTCAAAGAGTTGCTTCACTAAAGAGATAGGGACCATAGACTTCACCACTATGTCCTATTTGTTGCTTTAAGTATGTGCTACTATGCACTATCTGCTGCTTTCAGTATGATCCTACTGTGTAGATATAGGTTGTTTAGTGTCAGTTTTAAATTTAGATATCCTCTCTGAGCCTGCTTGTGGGGAGAGCGGACTATACAGTTGAAAAGTTTGCTTATGCTCTGTTTCCACATTTTTTCCAACTCTGTATTGAATTTTTGCTGATGTTATGTGTTTGTAAATTTGCATTTATATACTCTATGGCATTACTTATTGGAATGTCCTTGATATTGCCTGTAGTAACCTCAGACTATGTAATCTGCCTTCTCAGAGAGAAAGATGGACTATAAATGACATAAAATAAAAATATCCACCTAACTATAATTCCTACTAGAATAGTGATTTAAAAATTGCCTGCTAAGCTTTTTATGGAGTCTTTCCCTCCAAATAACAGGTACATTCTTTCCATTGTGATGAGCTGTTTTTGCTGTCTAGACAAATAACCACCAAGACTGTGCTTTCTATAACAGTGACCTATTTGCTTATAAATGTAAGACTAATTTGGTTTGACAGTGACCCCAGAAGTTGTCATCCCTAGATTGCTTCATCATGGATGCAGGATTTTGTTATGGTTGTTAAAATAAATCCAGCTTTCTCCCTTTTTAGTTTGAACCACTCTGGTATCATGAACATTTATGTTTATATTGCAGAAAGGGAGATTATATTGGCATAGAATGTGATGCACGGGGGGTGGGGGTGGGGGGCTCCAGTGGCATCACCAATGACAGTAAATATTTGTACATTCCAGTCTTTAGGCTTGAATTAAAACAAAAATCATAATCTCCCTAAACCAGTGGCCTATAACTATCAGTGTGTCAAATCTTGATATAATTGCTGTGGGCCATAATTCATGGCTCCCCCCCCTTGGGTTTTATAGATTAAAAGATGTTGCTTCTTTTGTCTTGCCTTCCAGCAACATGGGAAGCCTAGCTTTACTGGGGCACCTGAGTGCTACTATAACATAAAGTATGGGATATAAGGGAAGGTTCCAAGCCTACGTTTATGTTTTAACAATTATTGGATGTATAGTTGCTACCACTGGTTTTAAATTAAGAGTATTGTGAGTCAGATATATATAAAGTAAAGAATCTTGGGAAATGTGTGAATGGCCACTAGGCCTGAATAAACTCGTTTTCAGATACCTCATTTCTGTGTGGAAGAAAGGTAATTTTAATACTGAAGGCTGTCCGATGATGTTCAGTATTTCTGTTATTAAATTCAGCTCTATTTGGTAGGCCAAATAAAAGAGATATAACAATTAGGTCCTAGTGAAGTAGTTCTGTTCCCCACAAATAAGTCAGATTAGCAGAGTCAGCTTCCTTCCATAACAGATGGCATGGCATTGTTGACATTATAATGCTTGTTTATTGTAAAACATTTCTAGCCCCCTTTATCTCAAAGAAGTCATTATCCATACAGCTATTGTTTTTGTGTGTTATGTTGTGTGTGTGTATGTATGAGTAAAGTGCCATCAAGTTGCAGCTGACTTATGGCAACTTCTGGTGGAGTTTTTAAGGCAAGAGACTAATATAAGTGGTTTACCATTGCCTGCCTGTGTATAGCAACCCTGGACATGTATTGTCGAAGGCTTTCACGGCCAGAGAACGATGGTTGGAAAACCCACAACAACCAACCCTGGACTTCCTTGTTGGTCTCCCATCCAAGTACTAACCAGAGCTGAACCTACTTAGCTTCTGAGATCTGATGAGATCAGGCTAGCCTACACTTACTCAAATGTGCCTTCTAACCTGGTGCTGATAGCTTGGTGGGTAGCTGCCAAAGCCATTTCTATTTCTGCTCTTGAAACTGGAAATGTGCAGCTAGTAGTCACCATGACGTAGAAGGAAAGGTGAATTCTGCAAAGAAAAAACACTAGTGCAAATGTTTCGTCTTCTTTGTGGCAGCAGCACAGTGGGGTTAATGTGAATGTGTTGCTTCAGAGTATTCCAAAATGACAGGTCTAGGGATCAGGTTCTCTATGCTTCCATGGGCTCCATGAGTCTGAGGCTGGTGGTTACAGTTGCCCCCTTGCGCTTCCTGCCACAACTGGTATCATTTGGGAGCAGCCTCAGAGGGCAAAGTATGCAAGTTCTAAAAGATTCTGGGAAGTGGGAGCATTAATTCCTCTTTGCTACATTGTGTAAGTTAGTAATAAAGGGGAGAAAAGAGGACTCCAAAATTCACTGCGTTAAGCCAGGGTAAATGGCAGCAGCAAGCAGCAGGAGTCTAGACCAATCTCATGGCTCATGTTACAAAAAGGAAAGTATTACATCCTGCTTGGACTTAAAGAACCTACTTCTGAAGAAGTGTGGTGGAAGCTAATCCAGCGATTCCAATATCTGGAAGTGCTTAGCAATGGGAAGGAAGAATTTACAAGAGTAGTAAGAGCATGTGGGGAAAAATATATTGAGCTTGCTTTGCTTTTCAGAACGCCCTGTAGCTGACAGTGAGCGCATGCTGGATCTTCTACAGCGCTATGGAGTCCAGAGAAGTGAAGTTCGATTCTTTCTCAGGCATGAACGGTCCCTTAATCGGGAAACTGGTAAGCCGTATTCTTACTCTTGTGTCCATTGGTGCAAATCCAAATTGAAAGCAGTACATTACAGAGAGGGCACACTTGACGTACTCTCCCCTACATTTGCATGGTATGCTACTTTGTGAATGGCAAAAGAGCCCTGTCCTCTGTGCCCAAATTGCAGTGAAGTAGATTGCCTAGGATTGATCCAGTCTTCAGTATTTTTAAATCTGCCTCTCACCAGAATAATATCCTTTTGCTCATCCTTTCCCATGCTAGACAAGACCTTAGATCTGTAGTTCTGTTGTTTCATTGATTTAGCGAGATAAAGATCGGGGAGCACATTTTTCTTGATTCTTTCTGTATTTCTTAGGTAATCCTATTTGCTTTAGATCCTACCTTTGCTCAGAATGACTGAATCAAAATTGTACAAGCAAATTACATTAACATAATAAGTAAGTAATAGATTCATAGGACAGATTGTGCAGCTTTGCACATTAGTCCTTTACTGTCTGTGCTCATATTGAGAACCCTCTCCTGTTGCTCTTTTGATTGACTAGCCTGGCAACCTGGATTCATGACACAGTAACATCAAGACTAGACAACTGTAATGCTCTCTGCATAGGTCTCTCATAGTCAACGATGAGACTCCAGTTGGTGCAGAATGCTGCAACTCATTTAGTCTCAGGAGCTAGGTAGTGCATGCATATCACTCCCATTCTGAAGTCAAGCCATTAGCTGCCCATCAGTTATTGGGTTCAATTCAAGGTCATTCTATCACATTCAAAGCCCTTCATGGCCTTGGTCCCTCATATCTGCCTCTTTTCCTGTGATCCACCATGGCAACTTTGCTCATTTGAACAGGGCCTTCTGTAGGTATCACCCTTCACATGGGCAAAATCAGCAGTTGCCCATACATTCATACTTTATGTGGTGGCCTCCACTTTATAGAATGGCCTTCCTGAAGAGGTTAGCAAAGTTCTCCTGGCTTTCTGCAAACTGCAAAACTGAATTATTCAGGAGGACTTTCTGCCCAGATTATAGGGCTGTGCCATAGGAAATGGCTCAGAGTGATGCTTTGGTATGGACAGGGATTATAAACTATGCTATTGAGTACTGTCTGCTGATGCAGATATGTTCCTGTTGGGGAGTTTCCACATTGCTAAACATGCCATGTTAATTAGTTATGCTTTGTTTCAGAACGATTTCATATCTAAGCTTAGCTTTATGCTTGTTTTTAAATTTTCTGCTACCATACTCTAGTGTATTGGCTTACTGAATGTCCTAATTGTTGTTCATTATTGTACTTTGCTCACTGAATGTCTTTGCTGTTAATTATATTGTATTCACTTGCACTGTGTAATGTGTCTTAGGTCTCAGTGAGAAAAGCAGACAATAAATGAATAAATGAATGGAAAAAATCACTATTGCTGTACTGTAGTAATCATTTTCAACTGGACTGGCTTGGCCACACAGGAAAATCCATCTTTGATTGCTATAGCACAATGCAATAACCAAGAAGGCTTAGATGCAGCACTGGTTGTATATTTTAATTTTTCTTACAAAGGAAACATGACTGCAATATGAGGATAAAGTGCATTTTTTACAGGTCAATTCCCTTAATTGTGCCATAAAGGTTAAGTTTATGTAAAACACATACTTGGCTTACTGCTGTATTTTAGCACTTGTCTACTTTAATTTTCATGAGAAAGAAGACATGATTTCCCTTTTATTGTCCTCTGCATATCAGACAAGGTTAATGCATTTATTGCACAGGCAGCATTTTTGCAGAATATGACAGGGTTGCAGTTGTGCTTACATTGACTTACAAATGTTATAGGGTGACTTTCTTCCAAGTCTGAAATTGCAGATGTCCTTCATTCTGCTCTCCTCCCTCATCCCACCCTTGTAGAAAGAAAGATGGGGAAAATCCTGGAAATATTTTTATACTTTACCTTTCCTTTTAAATCCTTCTGCTTAATAAAGGGAGTGGCCCAAGATTGCAAGACCCAAGCATGAAGAGAAATGGTGTGAAAATGCCTGGTGAATGGAGAATGGAAAATGGAGTAAGTAATTATGTCATTACGTATTCTATATGATCAAGCTGATAATTGTTTCTGATGAATTTCTGTGTTTATTTTAGCAGGGAGATCTCTCCCTGAAATGATTATCTCTGTGCTTCTTTCACAGTTGTTTGCTTTTATAAATTAGCTTCAAATGGCTAATTATAAGTTCAACTGTTGAAAACTACTGCAACAGGGTTTTTTTTTTACTTTGATGTAAGATTTAACAAGTTTATAAAGTCACTTTGGATAGCATTCAGACAAACTTGGTAATAGTCTAGTTTTCTCATTTGTACCCAGTTAGAAATATGTGACAACTTCCCTCCACAGAGAGACTGTATAACACTATTTTACTTGGGAGCTACCCCTAGTGAAGAAAATGATGTGCTCTTTGTACCCTGCCAGGTCAGAAGCTTCATGCTGAAAGTTGACATAAGAGAACTATCCTACATACAGTATAAAGTTCGAAGCTTCTTGACACTAGTAGTATGGAGACTTTGTTGGATAGGTTTTGCTCTGTATTAATTAAACATTGTGTGTGTTTGTGGGTGGGGTCAAGGGTTCCATCTATTTAATCTTCCCAAGACGCATGGCTCGGACCTGTTCTTGGGATGGTGCGTTATAGGTTAGTGGGTTGGTGGATGGAAGGTTGTAGCTTGAGTTGTCCATTGGACAAGAATGCCCAGCATGTACCTTCTGGTCTTGTGACTGCCCAGAATCCAGTAGAACTTAACAGTCTTTGTTCTCATGAGCTCAGCATATTGCTTCCTACTACGTGGACCCTATTTCATAAGTGCTTGAGAAGTCAACCTGAAGACAAATACTCATACAATAAAATGGGTATCTGCCATCAGGAATGAACTTAAAAATACAATGTTTGCTTACCATTCCTTGATGTTTTTCTTCCTTTTTCTTTTTTAAATGGAAGGTCAGTGCTCCTCGGATGGATATGACCCTGACTGAACTGCAGGAAATGGCATCACGACAACAGCAACAAATAGAGGCGCAGCAGCAAATGCTGGCTAATAAGGTTTCTAAAATAAATTTTATTTTAAAGCACTATGTGAACAAAGCAGAAGTGTCAGTTTTGTAAAGAACCTTAATATTACAAATGTTTTGAAATCAGGTGTTCCAAGGAGAGTGAGACCATAGCAGAATCCAGGATTTGAGTCCACTGACACCTTAAGAGACCAACAAAATTTTCAGAGTATGAGCTTTTGAGAGTCAGATACAAGTAGGAATGGAGATCCCTGAGCCTTTATATCCTGGCTAAAAGATGGATGGGGTGTTACAAGGAAGGGCATCAGGATGCAAAGGTAAAATGTAGCTTGATTAGATGGGAGAGGAGTAGCAAAGGAAGATGTCAGGATGTAGAGGTACAGTGATACAGTGGTATAGTGCTATGCTTTGTGTTCCTTTGGAAGCTTATCAGGAGTTCTCAAATGAAAAGATCAGTTATGGCAGGCATATTTCCCTGCAAAGTAGCTTGTCACCTGCTACCAACATTGAAACTGTACAGGAGATCTTTAATTAATCTCCGAGGAATTTTAAGTAAAATGTGAGGAAGAGTGAAGGTGCTGTGAATTTCATCACAACAGTGGTACTGAGAAGTGGGGTGCATTACCCTTTCTTTTTAACCCAAAGTTGTGATCAAAATTGCATACACCTCTTCCACTCCACCAGGTGCTTTCCTACATACAGGGCAATGCCCCCCCCCCTAGCTTCCCTGCTCTCATCTAAGCCTCCTAAGGTGGCTTTTCTGTTGATAATGAATTGTAGTTCATACACGCACATTTGTGTATGACATGTGGTTAGACCCTGATTCACAAATCAAGTGTTTAACTTCCTCCCTCAGTGATGGTTCCACCTTCAGTGATGGTTCTTAGTACTTACAGTAATCAGGTACTCCACAGTGTTTCAGTACTGTCATGCATAATACATAACATGCATGAAGTATCATCTGTCCCAGAAATCACTGTATCCAGAATCGTTATGTTACCCTGATAGCACATACTCAGTTTAATAATTTATTTTGATTTTATTTATGTCATTTATAGTCCACTTTTCGCATTGAGACTCAAGTGTGAGATTACTATAGTCAATATCAGGAATATTTCCATAAACAATGTCATAGGGTAAATAGATACAAGTTCATAATAAAGACATAGCATTAGTAGGAATCCAGTACAACATAGTGGTGAGGTCTCTGGCTCATAACTCATTAGCGGATCATTGAGATCCCCTTCCTACAATACACCCATCCTATCTGAATAATTTTTGAATAATTTAGTTTTGCAATATTTGCAGAAAGCCAGGCGTGGGGGCTCTCCTGACCTCCTTAGGCAGGCCATTCCATAAGGTGGGGGCCACCACAGAAAAGGCCTGTGTATGGGTTGCTGTCGATTTCACCGATGTGCAGGGTGGCTCCTGCAGGAGACCTTATTTGGAAGAGCGAAGCTGCCGTGGAGGAGCGTAGGGAGGGAGGTGGTCCCGTAGGTGGTCCCCACAACAACACACAACTAAGGCCATGAAGAGCTTTGTATGTAATAACCAATACCTTGAACTGAGCACAGTAACTAATGTATAACCAATGGAGTCACTCCAGGATGGTGCTCCTGCTCACTTCTGATAATAATATTCATGTCTTACTCATCTACAGGAGCAGCGACTAAAATTTCTAAAGCAACAAGATCAACGGCAGCAACAACAAGCTGCAGAGCAGGAAAAACTCAAAAGATTAAAAGAAATTGCTGAAAATCAGGAAGCCAAGTTGAAGAAAGTTAGAGCACTCAAAGGTCATGTGGAACAGAAAAGGCTCAGTAATGGGAAATTAGGTGAGCTGTTACTGAAAAAAGCTTGAGTGACTGGCTCATAACCTTTATGTTCAAATTCAGTGTTAAGATGTACCTATTTTATAATAGTTAAATTTGCTGGAAAATTTTTGGATTTAATTTCTTGGATTGTTTCATTGCAGGTTTTGCATTTCTAACTTATAACAATCGTATGTTTGGAAGTAAGCACAACTGAAAATCAAGAGTGTTACTTCTGAGTAAATATGGATAGGATTGGTTTGCTAGTGCAATCCTGAGGGGCTTCTGCATCAGTGACAGCTAGCTGCCAATGCAAAAGCGTTGCCAACAAAATAGAGCAGCCACTGTAGGGGAAATAAAAGCACACAACCCTCCATAAGGCTCAGATGGCACAGCAAACCTGGCAATGCCCACCAATCAGATAATCAGAGAACCAGTTTGGTGTAATGGTTAAGAGCGGCGGGACTCTAATCTGGAGAACCAGGCTTGATTCCCCACTCCTCCACTTGTAGCCAGCTGAGTGATGGTTCAGTCACAGCTCTCCAGTGCTCTCAGCCCCACCCACCTCACAGGCTGATTGTTGTTGTGGGGATAATAATGACATACTTGTTAACCGCTCTGATTGGGCATTAAGTTGTCCTGAAGGGCGGTATATAATGCGATGATGATGATGATGATGATTATAACAGCAGCCACTGCTGTTCCTGTTAGTGGCATAAACAGGTGCAACCCACCCTTTGATCCAGTCACTGCTCCTGGACACCACTCCCCACTCCAATAGAGAGCCAACAGACAGAGAGGAAAGGCCCAGCAAGAGGGCAGCCTCAACAGAGGCACATGGCCTGAGTGCCCCTTCCCCCTGCCTATAAGGGAAGGGCCCCTGTGCAGCAAACAGGACACCCACCCTTTCCTTGGCAAGGGCCTGATTAACAGCAACAGTGCTGCCCACACACAACCATCCCTGCTCCAAGCTGTACACTCCATCTCATGATGAAGTAAAAAAAGACAAAAAAATAAAAAGACAGGGCGAGCTCAAACCCAGAGTCCCCACATCCAAGACTAACATCCTAACTACTGGACTACTGAGCCAAAGGGGTGGTTTCAAAGGAGGCAAGCCATCAGATGTTGTGCACTCCCCAACAGCCCTCACATCACTACCAGCCACATGGGGCCAGGCAGAGAGCGTTGCACTGACAGGCATGGCTCAGTGGAAAGATAATTGGCATGGCTAGGGCTCCTAGTTCAGTCCCCATATGGAGAGAGAGAAGAGGCAGGGATGTTTTACCCCTGCAGTTTGCAAAAGGGGAAATAGGATGGGATATCATGGAGATCCATCATTTTGTTAGGGATGCAGCTCCACAACTCCTCTGTGCTACCCATGGCAGCAGTTCCCTTATGTCCACCCTGCGTCTCTTGCTCCTGTACTGTCAAGCTACATGGCTTACAAGATGTCAGCAGTGCTGTGGGGGAGTGGGGACCCCCAGATCACTCCCTTCACAGTGCAAGATCAGCCACTCACCCCCTTGGACCACCCACTAGCTCATTCCCCATACTAGCTGCACATGGAAGATAGCAGAGAGCATGTGTGGGGAGGAAGGGGGCCAATATGGAGTGTCAGTTTTAGGTTGCCCCTGAACTGCTGCTATTTTTTGCAGCTGAACAAACAGAAGTCCAGTGGTACTAGAAAGGCCGACAACAGCTATCCCAGCATGGGCAACCCTGAGTCAGAGTCTGTCCCCTTGAACATATGAAAGGGCAGCACCAAGGGGAAGTCACAGCTGAGGGGAAGGAGGTGGGGCACAGAGAGGCATGGAGCTAGCTGCATCCTCTTACAAATGAACTGACCAAGATAGAATTGTAGAACACCCCGGACTTTATTGAACAGTGACTCTTGAAGAGGTCTGATGAACTGAGTTGCCAACTCCCTCTGTCCAGTATGGAATCTGTGCCTTTGTGAGCTGGTCCTAGGAGCCATAGCAAGACAGGCTGAACTGTCTCTAGCACAACTTGCATGTGGTATGGCATTGCAGGAAACAGGATTTTGAACTAGATGGACTATTGTTCTAGCCAACATGGTTTTTGTGTTCACAAAATGTATAAAAGTTCTTCATTTAAAATCCTGTCAAATACTTTAATGCTTGTTTAGGATTATGATGGAAATAAGAATGATTGACTGTGCCGGAGGCAGCAAGAGTTGTGGGGAAAGACACTTAATTATGTTTTCATATGTACAATTAGACATCAACATAAATCAAGCACCCAGTATTCTGTTGGTGTGAAATAAAAATTTTTAATAGCAGTAATACTCGTAAGAGTAATTTAAAATACCTGCCTCTTTGTTTGCATACACTTAGATTTAGTAATATTTGTCTGACCGCCTGAATCTTTTACTGTTGGAAGTGTGAAGCTGGATTTACAAATTGCTGTACATGGCGGAAATGGACAAAATGACAAGGAAACAGAGAGACCTTGATCCAGGACAGTTCAACATGGATTGGGAAAAGTTGAAGCAATATTTGGTGAAAAAATGGGAGGTGGGAGGAGAACTGTGGCAGTTTGAAAATTACTGAAATACAACAAAAGAAGAGGGAAGTGACTTTACCGAGGGGAGGAGAGTTAAATGAGAAATTCTAAGCAAATATTTTATTTGACTACTATATATAGTATTAAGTAATAGAGGTGTTATTATAAGAATTATAAGGATAGAAACTAACTAATTTTATTCCTGGCAGATAATTGTATAATGGAGAAATTATATAATTAAAATAGAATGAATATAAGACAGAAGGAAGTAAAGAGCAACATATAGAGTACAAGTTAAATTGATTGACTTATAGTGCATGTATACAATGCTTATAGAAGTACTTAAAGTTATGTAGAATAAGGGACAAATTGTTTGTCCCATATTGACGAGACAAGAATGAATAAGATAGAATATAGAGTACAAAAATTAGACAAATGATTGTTATTATTAAAGAATATATGCCAGGAATGCAATATTTAGTTGATAAGTTAAGTGGGAAAGGGAATAGAGATAGCACTGTGTTATAATAGAGAAGCTTAGAAGAGAGTGAAAGTATATGTTTAATAGAATAAAATAAGTTTGAAATGAGTAGGGGGAAAAATGGATAAGGGGTTGGAAAACTGTTGGAAGTCAACAAAAGGGGGGAAAGGGAGGGGGTTAGAACTGGAATATTTAAAGGAAATGGATTGTAATGGATATTATAGTGATTTCTAATCCAATAAAAATTTTTTTTTTAAAAAAACTGTTGGAAGTGTGAAGCAGGTGATGACGAAGAAAGCCTTAAGATACTGAGAGATAATAACTTAACAGGTGTTTTCTCAAAGAATGGCAGGTTTCACTTCCTGAAGATAAAGAAATTCTGATAGTTGAGTTGCAGGATAAATATGCTGTTGTGCTAGTCAAAAACTTGTAGCCATTTCTCATCTATGTATTAAATATATAGAGGAGTTTCAGTGTATAGTATTGGTTGGATGAAGGTGGCTGAGCAGCATTGATACTGCCAAACCAGGGGAGAGAATCTGTAAAATACCTTTTCTGTACATTAGAGCACAAACAGCATTTCACGTGCTACATATTCAAGTTGATGATTTCTTGGTCAGATAGTCTCTGAACAGTACGGAGGAAATAGACCTGAACCTGAGAGGCACCTCTGGGTTCATGTATCTTTTATCTTTCAGAAGTAGTATAATGAATAATAAGAGAGATTCATAAGTTATTCCAATGCCTTCAGTTCCATTTTATGAAGTTGTGTGTTTATGGCTAATTGTATTTTTAGGAAATAGTTTTTGAATTGTATCCTATAAATAATATATACATTGTTCTTGACTTCTTCGGTTCATTGATAGGGATGTGCAGTTGCCCATGCTCCTGGCTGGCTCCTCTCCTGGCCTCTCTGCCTGCTGCCCCCCGTCTTCGGCAGGCCTCACACCACTCTTCTGCCACAGAAGTTGCCTCAGTGCTTTGAGCCACTGCTTCTTTGCAGCTCACACTGCTGCCCTCTTGCTGATGCTTTGTCTCTTTAGCCTGCATTTCTCTGCAAGGGCCATGGCTTTCCCCTTCCACCCTGAGCTCCAAAATAGCCTTGCTTCAGTTTGGTTATATTGGGCTTTATTGGTTCAGCTTGCATTGGGAGAGAGACTTGCATTGGGACTAGCTTTTCTGGCAGGTTTGCCTTTGTTTAAGGTTTCATTGCCCTGGAATACCTAGGAATGTTTCCTCCACAGGAAACAATGGAGAGTGGCTGGGGGCAGCTTGTTCAGGAGTCCAATCTTTCTGAAACTTGGCGGGTCATTAGTGGACAGGAAGGAGTAGGTTCGCTGCAAATTTGGTGGAATTTGCTTGAAAAATACCTTCCCCAGCACCCTGGATAGTTTCCCCAATAGGAGGCCAGATAAATTTGGGATTCTTTAATTTTACCGAACTGGATTAGAAAATATGACTCAGATATCTGGGATACTGAATTTTGATGATATTCTTGATACTTGGGTAAGGATCAAACTGAATGTTTTTGGTGCACTCCCCTATTGGTATTATAGTTTGTTTCGATGTACTATAAACTATATTTTGCAAATGGATGGAATTTCATAAGACAGATCTCCCCCCACAAGAAGACACGTCTGTAACTAAAAATTCAGCCATATCTATGAATTCTTTAAAAAATTCTGGTTCTTCAATATTTTATGGATACATTTTATGAAGCAGAGGACTGCTTCAGTTCAGTGTATCTTCTAGTGGCTAGTTCTCCCAGAACAAAATCACATGTCTCAAACTTGTTCTAGGCTTAGATAATACATGTTTGAGTATCTTCTCCTTCGCTGTGTTCCCATTTTATCCTCCAGAACTAGGTATCTTGTTTATTAGATCTCTTTCTCTCTCAGTGTTTTCTTATGTTTAACTTACATAACGTGTTGGAACATTCAAAAATACCCATCAGACTTTAGGGTTTAGATTCTTTAAAAAAACTGATGACTTGATAGTTACTGATCAGTGTATCTTTCTCTGAGTTCTGAGCTAGAGAGCTGCAGATTGCTTCTGTCCCCTTAACAGCTGCCTTGGAGGCAGCCCACATTTAGTCATTTCTCAGCTACAGCTATTGTATTCTGTCTTTCTTTCCAGTGGAGGAGATTGAACAGATGAACAGTTTGTTCCAGCAAAAACAACGAGAACTGGTACTGGCAGTATCAAAGGTAGAGGAACTTACTAGACAACTGGAGATGCTGAAGAATGGTCGGATTGATGGTTACCATGACAATCAGTCTGCTGTAGCTGAACTTGACCGTCTGTACAAGGAGCTTCAGGTAATTGCATATCAGTTCTGCTAACCTGCAGTGATAGCTAAAGGAGTAAGTCATACACTGCATTGTGAAAGATCTGTGTTCACCATTTTGCTACAAAAAAGTTAAAAGAGTTGTACAACCTTGTTTAAGAGGAGATACAATGTTTCTCTAGGTTTTAGATTTTTAACTACCTATTATGCTGCTTAAAGAAGCGAACCCCAACCTAAACTTCCTTCCTACCTTTTACAATTCACATTAGTTTTTTGAATTGCCAGTTGTCATCGTGTCATCTACCTTGCAAATTCTTTGTCCCTGATTTTCCTCTCTTGAATGTATTAAGCTGAGGAACAAACTGAACCAAGAGCAGAATGCCAAGTTGCAGCAACAGAGGGACTGTTTAAACAAACGCAACTCAGAGGTGGCAGTAATGGACAAGCGTGTTAATGAGCTGAGGGAGCGGCTGTGGAAGAAGAAAGCTGCTTTACAGCAGAAAGAGAATGTACCAGTGAGTGCCAAAATACCTTCTTTCTACTTCAGGAAAAAAATTAAAACTTGAGGGGAGGGGATGACCTCACTGAGAGGCTAGACATGAGACATGTGTCTCAAGGTGGTGGAATTTCCCTTGCAGCATGAAAATGGTTTAAGTAATACATCAGAATTTACCTACTTAATCTTTTATAGGCAAGAGTCTTGCTTTTTTGTATTGACAATGTGTGTGAATGTTGTGTGTGTATTATGTGTCGTCATATAGCTGGGTTGTAAAAACCTTCCTTTGTAGCAAGAGCCTCCTTGTTTTTTCCCCACATGTGTGGGGTGTGATATAATATTTGAATATATTTCCTCATGTATTCTTAGGTGTCTTCAGATGGGAATCAGCCACAGCCAGTGGTATCTACGCCAAGTCGAGTGGCAGCTGTTGGTCCGTATATCCAGTCTTCCACCATGCCACGTATTGCCTCAAGGAATGAACTTATAGTTAAACCAACCTTTCCAGATGGAACTCCAACCTTACAAGCCCCTGACGGTCTACTGAAAACCCAGACCCTACCAAATATGAGAGGTGGGGTTCTTTCACAAATGAAAGCTCCTGGTGGTAATTATGATTTTTAAACTCTGGCATTTCCATTCATTGTTTCTTAACTTCATCTGATTTGCTGTTTCAAACATAACATCAGGTATACCAGCTTAGCATTTATTTGTGTGAACATAAAAATGATGTATCTTTTGTCTGTGGTCTCCAATTAGTTTTAATTGGCTAGAAGTGATATCTAAATTTTAAATAAATGTTTATTTCATCCTTTGAAGCTTATCCTGTTTGGAGAGTATGTTTGGTAAAGGTGTCAAAGCAAAATATTAACAGGAATGTCTGTCTTCAGAATTCTTGCAGAGAAATAATTTCTGATGGCTAGTTTATCCTGATATTATCCTGATATCCTGGAAATTATAAGTGTGAATCCTGTTAAACTAAGTGGTAAATATTCCATGTAATGTTAACATTTAGGGTGCAAATAAGAGTTTTTATCTTGAATTGGCAAATGAAAATTTAATGTTAGCTAATACTGTGCTTGGAAATAGAAGAAGTAAGTCATCCCAAAGTGAGAAATTAGCAAACTGATATATTTTGTTGTATAGGGAATCCTAGTTTGGGTTACATATGCAAGAATGTTCATGGATTCAGTCTTGCTCTTGATAAAAAGAGCACTTTGAACTGAAAGTAGGGTGGCATAGAGTGAAATCTCGTTTTGTATATAATACATGAGAATGGTGTGCAAAATATGGATGCCTCAGTGTATTAGGCTTAAGAATAGTTGCCTAGTTGGTGAAATCTGAGTCGTAGTCAGGTTGTGCTGCTCTATGCTTCATACCAAGCTCTTTTAAGGAAAAGACACATTTTATTTCTAGCATAGGAACATGACTCATTTATATAAACTGTGTATTCTCTCCTCCCTACTGCCCAGCAGCCCATTTTCTCAAGCAGCGTTAAGTGTTCTGTGAAAACTGCTCTGTGACTAACCCCATGAAATTTGTGAATGCTGGGCATTCACAGTTTATATAAACAACAGTTTATATAAATAAGGTAAAAATACAGGAATTGCCAGAATATGCTGTAGTTGCCAACTATCAATAGAATTCCCGTTGCTGACAAAATTTTTACAAACAGTCCGCCTCTTGTGGTCACCAGAGTGTATACAACAGGTGCTCTTCTGCACCTGGAATGCTACCACTGTTAGGAAAGGAAGCAATGTGTGGCAAACTATGCATTTCCTGGGGATTTTTGCTTGTTTGTTTGTAAACAGTAATTCCTTACTGAATCCCCACCCTCACCCCACTGTAATGTTCGGATTGGTCTCAAAATCCACATTCCTTTAAAAACATTTTTTTAATATCAAGGAAAATAATACATAAGGCTGTGTGAGAAGTATCCAGTTCTTTACAAACCTATTGTTTTGTTGGTTTTTCTTTCCCTTTTATAACAGTAAGTGGGAAAGAGTATTATTATGCTCCAGATTAGTTTGTATACCATTCTGTCAATGGTGGCGAGTTTACAGACTTTCATTTGCAGTAATACACATTCTTGCACTTATTGATACGGCTGTGACTATTTCTGTATCATCTGATCCAGCACAATTTTAAAATAGCCTCCTTTTGGATCCCTCGCCATTACATAGGGTGTCATTTCTCTGATTACAGTTAAGATCCTTTCCAAGAAGGGGATTATTATCAGACAGTTCCAAAATGCACATATTGTATCCACTTTAATGTCTGGATTGGGCTCAAATTCCACATTCCTTTCAACATCAGTGTGCAATTAAGATGAAGAATCCTGCATTGTTTCATTGATTTGTAATGCTAAGTGAATGTAAATGGAATTCTTATTTGGGGGAGCCCTGTGGAACAGCATTTTGGTGCAATATGGGAGGGGCCCCTGCAGCTTAAGGGGAAATTGTGGACTCTTGTGCAAGCAGCACCTTCCAATTGTACAATGGCTACTTCACATCTGACTCTCTGTATGTGATAATTATTTTTTCTTTAGGCAGCATGGAAATTCTGAAATTTCTGATTACTTTAATCTGAAAACCCTACTTAATTAACTGACTTGGTGCATAGAGATGCATCTATAAAATGTTAACACACAAACACAAAATTAACAAATGGCAAATCTAAATAACCACTGGACTTGGAGAGCAGTGTTCTCTATGTTGTATTAATGTAAGTGGTGTATAGGTATGAGAGTGCCCCTACTAAAATTATAGGGTTATTTATTTATTTGAGAGGAAGTTTCCCCTAAGAAACATCAGTCAGAATGGATTGGGAAATCTGGGTAATTTTGAAATGAATTTTTAAAATAATTTTCTTGCATTAGTTGTGCTGTCCTTTCAATACTGGATTGCCAAATTTAACAGTTTTCATGCTCAAAGCAAACTGAAGACACTTTATAATTGCAAGAAGTTTAGCATCTTCGTGTGCTGCATCACTCTTGAAATATATTTCTTTCTAATTGCCATTGCATGTTTATTCTCCTTCTTTGCTTTAGGCCTGTCTCCTGCTGGTTCAAAACTTCCACAAGCTATCAATGACTGGAATAATTCAAGCGCTGCTGACAGCTTTATCAGCCAAGGGCCATCTCCCGCAATAGCAAAAACCAATGGTAACAATGAAGGGCAGAGTAAGTTCATGTAGGGTTAATAGTTGATTTTATTGTCATTTGCCAAGGTAAAAGATGCTTATCATCATCTCCCCCCCCCCCGCCCTGCCATCTTCAGCTTAGAAGCTCTGTTGCGCTTCTGGAGGTTGTAAATGTGCATGTCCTTGACACTGTATGGAAGTGTACTTGATACTGATTGTACTAAGCTCATACTGTGTAATCTGCCTTGAGTCTCAGTGAGAAAGGCGGACTATAAATAAATAAACTTGAATTGGCTTCCAACTTGTCCCTGAAAGTGGGCATCTTCAGTGTTCATAAATGGCTGCTTTCTGAGCCTAGAAGAACCCTAAAAGTTCCTTTTACCACATGCATCCATGCACATCTACACCCATGCAACTGGACAACTCAGTGCCCTTTAATCTAAGTTCTTATGTATTTACAAAATTTAACCAGATTTTTTTTTAGTAGGCTTCTTAACTTGAGATAAAGATTTCTACTCAATAATAAAGTTCGGAGATAGCAGCTGAAACTAATTTTTTCTTGTCTGTTTTTTCTTGTCTGTGTTTGCATGTGCCTGGTTAATAATAATTTTCTCTACTGACTCTACCAAAGACACACATGTTGAGGTTCATTTGCCTGAAATTTGTTGCATTACATCTACTTAGAAGCTTATTTTTGAGTGGTCTCTTTCTTTTTTTGTGTTTTTCACAAGCATTCCTTCTGCTTGCTTTAAAGCTAGCTCTTTGTGCCTTTTAGCTGGTGAAGATGACATTCCTCTCAGAGAGAAGAAAATACGACCCTTTTCCATGTTTGATTCTGTTGAATCAAGTGGAGGTGCTGGAATGCCTGCAACAGGGACACTGAGAAAAAATCAGAGTAGCGAAGACCTCTTGCGGGATGGCCAGGTATTTAGAAAACATGCTGTACTTCTTGTATCATAATCACATTTTTTACTTTCTGTGTATGTCAGGGTAAGTGAGTAGACCAAATAGGGAAGTACCATGAACACAAGAATTTCTGTTAACAACAACAACAACAACAACAACAACAACAACAACAACAACAACAACAACAACAACAACAACAACAACAACAACAACAACAACAACAACAACAACAACAACAACAACAACAACAACAACAACAACAACAACAACAACAACAACATTCAATTTATATACCGCCCTTCAGGACAACTTAATGCCCACTCAGAGCGGTTTACAAAGTGTTATTATTAAGTTTCTTGTTCTCTTGTTAGCAAGTGTGATCTACTGTATATAATGTATGTCCTGAGGTTTGGTTTAAAACTGAACTTGAGGGTTCAGTGGCTGTCTTTGGCAAGGGGTTATCTCCCCTTCCTTTCTCAGTGGTAGCTCATTACATGTTACTTCTTTGCCTGGATGAGGGGGAGGACCATATGCATTGCATAAATGTATACCATGCCACATTTAGTCTTTACATGGCGCTGCTATGTGAAGTCTGTCACTATATGCAGCAAATCTACATATGTTATCAACTAGGGTTTGCAGAACAGTTGGAAGTATCTTTATTATGAAGCTGTATCTTAGGCTATACAGTTCAGAAGCAAACGTAGAGATTTACTGACTCAGCATGCTGTCTGTAGACCCAGGTGTCTATTTAATCTGATCTAGTAGATAAACTTAGTTTAAACTTTGACTCATTGTAATTGGAATATATGTTTCAGTCTCCTGGTTATTGCTTTGCCTTGCAGACGGGCTCTAAAAATGTGGCTAAAATACCACCACCTGTTCCTATGAAACCAAAACAGATCAATTTACCTTACTTTGGTCAAGTCAGTCAGCCACCCTCCCCAGATGTTAAGCCTGATGGTAATGTCCAGAAGCTGCCCTTGGTGATTGCAACAATGGGAAGCAAGCAGAAGCCACCAACGCCCCCTGCCTCTCAGCAGAATCAGCAGAAAAGTTGTGTGTCCCCAAGTGGACCTCCTCCTAATCAGGACCCGACTCTTCCCAAACAAGAGACTCCTCCTGCAGCAGCTGTGAGACCTTTCACCCCTCAGCCGGCCAAAGAGGTCCCACCACCACCCTTTCGAAAGCCACAGACTGTGGCTGCAAGTTCAATATACAGCATGTACACAAAGCAGCAGACTCCTGGAAAGAACTTTCAGCAGGCAGTGCAGTGTGCTTTGACACGGGCACACACCAGAGGGCCACATTTTCCAAGTGGTGAGCATTTGGGTGTCATTAAACTTTTCAAGAGCATCAATATGCATTATAACTTTTCTGCTTTACCATAGGTTCTAAATAGATTGTATGCATATATGCAGGGGTCATTTCCTACAAAAAGAACTGCAGGAACTCATTAGCATAACTCATTAGCATATGCCACACCCCCTGACATCACCAAAAGTGTGTCAGAAGGCAACATCCACCCCTCAGGCCCCTTTCTGCAAAAGTCTCCAGGTATTCCCTTAAAGCAGAATGAACTCAAAGCAGCTTACCCTCCTCTGGAGAGCCAGCCCTGCTTGCACCCACTCACTCACTCTCTCAAGTCACAAATGAAAATAAAGCAGCATGAATTCCAAGCAGCTTACTGTTCCTTTGGAGCTCAGCACCACTCAGCATTCACTCATTTTCTCTGTCTTTCTCTCCCCCCCGTCCCCCCCTCACAAATGAAAGTAAAAGAGCAGAGCAGAAGGAATCCAAGCAGCTTACTGTTTCTTTGAAGCCCAGCACCGCTCGGCTTGCACTTGGAAGAAAAGAAATCATGTGGCCCGGGCCAAAACCCACGTGACCTCTTTTTAGACCTACCGGAACGCCGTTCCTGTTCGTTCCGGCTCCAAATGAGCCCTGCATATATGTATGTGTGACATTATGGGGTCTCAGTATGAGCAGTTCGGAAAACTCGGAGAATTCAGAGTACTACTCTCTAGTCACGTGTGTTTGCCCATATGTTGTTCCTGTGTACTGCTCTCTGGGTGCATGTGCAGATTCTCTTATTGAATGACATCTTCCCACAGCTGGTTGTAAAAGCAGATTTCGTTCTGGGGAACTAGGAAGAAATGATTATAAATTGATAGCTAAACTTTTTTGTATTCTGGTAGTCATGAAGATGTAAATGTCGGTTTACTTTCACTTAATATTGTCATCACACTGGTATGGAAACACCCAATACTAAAGTGAGTGGCCTTATGCCTACCAGTATGCCACTGCAGATTAGAAGGATTTTTTAAAAAAAATACGTAATAATTGAATGCCAAGGGACAGCATTTATGAGTAATTCACCTGATGCTGTGGAATCCTGGCAACTTGTTGACAGAGGGCAAATACGCACCAAGCTCTCAATATGACAGGTGGCTGTTAGCTTAAGGAACACAAGTGGACAATATTCTACCTGATCTCCCCACCCCCCCTACTCCCAAGCTGAGGAAAAACAAATGATGCAATCTTGTATAATAACTGCTCATCTTGGGCTTTCTTTGTTTTTTTTTTCTGATATAAGAGCAGCGATTGATATTTGAAGTTGTTGTCTTTTACCAAAGGAATTAATGTTTCCTTAAATCCAGTAGTTCTTAACCTTTGTATCAAGGACCCCTGATTCTGATATGTGAAGTCTGCAATTAACCTTTTGTGACCATAATTCAGTGAAACTACTAGGGAAGAACTGTGCACAAATCAAAGTTTTTATACCACATACTGATTTCAAAAAACCCTTTGACGCTACAACCTTCTCCATTGCAGTTCACAGTCCTAATTTCAGGGCCCCCCCCCCCCGCCAAAAGCTTGTAGTTAATGTGCATAGGACATAAACTCATGATTTCTCAAGGTTAGAGAGAAGATTCATGTGACTGAATGAGAGATGGCACCCAACTTCATATTAGCAGTTTTGATACAGACCATCTGTTAGATTTGTGCTAATGTGTCCTGTTTTTTTTTCATTTGCCAGTTTTCTTTGCCAAATTCTTACGGTTTTCTTTCTAAATTGCTCCACAGTATATGGAAAGCCAGTTATTGCTGGAACTGCTCCCCCAAACCATCAGCATCAGACAGAGAATATTTATTCAAGTGCCCAGGGCAAGCCAGCCAGTCCAGAGCCTGAACTGGAGACTGCAGCTTCAGCCAGTGAAAATAATGAAACGGAACGTATTCCTCGCCCACTCAGCCCTACCAAACTGTTGCCTTTCTTGTCAAATCCTTACAGAAATCAAAGTGATGCAGATCTGGAGGCCCTTCGGAAGAAGTTATCTAATGCGCCTAGGCCACTGAAGAAACGCAGTTCCATTACTGAACCAGAGGGTCCCAATGGACCTAATATTCAGAAGCTATTGTACCAGAGAACAACGCTGGCTGCTATGGAGACTATTTCAACGCCATCATACCCATCAAAGTCCTCAGTGACTACTGTGGAGAGCTCAACAGAAATTCCAAACCCTTACCTAAGCACAGAGGTGGACAAAGAAGTGATACCTGCTTCACCCGAGCCTGCTATTGCACAGGAGGCAGAAAACACAAGTACTGATCAGAATGTAGGGCCTCTGCCGCCTTTAGGACTAGAGAGTGTTCCCGAAGGGATATCGGATGGCGCCTTGCTTTCTCAGTCTGAAATGGAAGAACCAAATCTTGAGGTGCCCTTGCCCATGGAATATGTGGAGGAATACCCTCCCTATCCACCTCCTCCATACCCTTCTGGAGAACCAGAAAGTTTGGGAGAGGACTTGTTTAGTATGCGACCTCCTGAAGTCACTGGGCAATTTTCTTTGCCACCTGTAAGTAAAAGAACAACAATTCGGCTCTCTCATTTGGGATTTCGTTGTGGAGGTGGTATGTTGTTTCACTTCAGCTAGGTCTTGAGGCCAGACTTTGCAGACAAGATTGACATAGCTCTGTTTTATTGTCAACAATAGGGTTTGAATTATTTAGAAACCCTAGTCAATCTGATATAAAGCATAATGAATTGTGCCTTCCATTATACAATAGGTTTGTTTATTTGTTTATTTATTTATTTATAGTCCGCCTTTATCACTGAGACTCAAGGCGGATTACATAGTGTGAGATTAGTACAGTCAGTATCAAGGACATTTCCATACAGCGTCAAGGACATTTCCATAAACAATGCCATAGGGTAAGTAAATACAAGTTTACAAAGACATAGCATTAACAAGGATTCAATACAGAGTTGAAGAAATGCTGAAACAGAACGTAATCAGTTCTAGGACTGACATTAAACAACATGAAGCACAGGTTAGATTTGCAAGATGTTTTCAGGTTGTGTAAAAGGCTAGTTTGATCAGCATCTTCTCTTGAAGCAGATGCAGTTAGTGATAGCAAAGATCATGAGAGGAAGGGCAGGAAGGGATACATCAGTATTTAGTTATCATGGCACCTTCTTACACACCCACAGTAATGCCAGTCACCACTTTGGAGTCAGGAAGCAATTTTCTCCAGGCCAGTTTGGCTATGGGATCCTGGAGAGGTGTTTTGCCATCTTCTGGGAATGGAGCAGGGGTCACTGGGGATGTGTGTGTGTGTGGCGGGGGAGGTAGTTGTGAATTTCCTGCATTGTCCAGGGGGTTGGACTACATGACCCTGGAGGTATCTTCCCAAATCTATGATTCTATGATTCTGCAGAATTTCTAGATCATATGGTTAGAAGTGCAAACTAGTTGAGAATGCTAGAATATGTCTCAGAAATTGGCAGCATAAGTAGAGGGTTGCAGCAGACTGAATTTTCTCCCTTAGAAGCCTCCTTACTCCCCCATCTTTTTGTTTTTTCTTCTCTTAGGTCGCTAATGCTTTGGCTTCACTTTGCTCTTTGACTATGCTTTTGCATTGCCATCACTCTTAGAGGCAATTTTTAGGATTTATTGCAGAGGCATCTTGCTGATGGTGTCTGTTCATACACTACCCTTAACAGCAGGAAGATAAAATAAAAGAACATGTCCATAAACACTAGAGTGTAGGGGAGAGAGATTCCAAATAGTATACTGTTGTGTTTTCCTAACGAACAAAATTGCTGCCAATGTTGGGATGTGTTGGGATCAAGAAGACCCTTATAAATATTCCTTTGCAGTGGTTGTAGATTCAAGTTTTGTATTCCGTGGACCTCTTAATAGCTGTGCACAATTGGCATATTTTTTGAATTTTTAACCACAAGCGTATTACAAACGTTAACATCCTGATAATTCTAGAATGGGGTGAAGAGAAGCATCTAAGACCATATTGTCTAGCCTCTTCAGTATAGACTAATGTCAGATAAGTGGCATTTGTGAGCCACACCTGATGCTCAATGGCAGCTGTTGCTGTTTTTCACACAGCATGTCTTTGTTGTACAGTTCATCTACGTATGCCGTTTGCAATGAAATCTTTAGATCTTATTGAACCTGTTGGCTACTCATTGCTTTAACCTGGCATTGCTATTGTTTCTACAGTTTCTGTTGCTGCTTTAAACACTGACAGGTTTGGGGACCAGATATAAATGCCCTATGGGCCTGCCAGTTTAGCTACTCTGGTATTGAGCCCAAATGGGTGTGAGTGATGTTATATTCAAATAGACTGCTAGTTATCAGTTTCTTCCTTTAAAACATCTCTGGATTTTGAACTTAAATACCAAAGAAGTGTCATATTGTTTCAGAAAGCTTCTGTGAAGAAAATAGGAATTTCCCCCCCCCCCTCTTGGAGTATGAACTGAGCAACAGCCAATGTGACTCATTTCTGTTTACGATTTTTTATTCTGACATCTGCTAGAATTTGCATATCCCTCTGAATAGTGCTTTTCAACCAGCTGGTGATATCACTGGTATAAAATAAGTACTAAACAAATGAGTCCTGAGTTGAATGTGAATTGTGACAGAATGTGAGCTGTATTTCTGGCAGCCTTAAAATGTTTAAAGCTAGCTAAAACTGATCGTCTCAAGTTTCTCTAACTGCAGTCTGCAGTCCAGTTACTACAGTCTAAACCTATTGAAACTAATGTATTTAGACTTGAATAACTCTTCACAGGAGCTGCACTGTTAAGAGATCTACTTCTGTAATACTTACTTTTAGTGATCAAAAGCAGAAGGTTCACAGATATTTAAAAAACTTTGTTTTACTGGATTCCTATCACTAAAGCTTTTGAAAGCAAGGAACATACTGAGAATAGAAAACTGCTGCACACTTTTATCACAGGCACTGCTAACTACTTACCCTCTTCCATCCGTCTGATGCTTCAGACGAAGGCAGAAACATAGCTTCTTAAGATAGGTGAAAACTCAGAGTTAACGAACAATTGCTGGTGCATCACATCACACTGATTATGTCTTCTGATACACCCCCACCCACCCCACTCAATTCTTCATGAGAATGCATGCCCTTACCCTTCTTTGTGGCACCGTGTCTCTGCTGCATGGTTGTTAGTATCTGATGGTTGTTGTGGATTTTCCGGGCTGTATAGCCGTGGTCTTGGCAACAGCCCTGTCTGTTGCAATGCATGATGTTAGTATCATACAAATATTTTTGGAAGCAGCTTGCTGTTACCTTGCTTACATTGGGAGATACTCCCTAGGATAAAGTATGCAATCATTTTTTAGCCCTTTGTTAAGTAGAAAACCTTTTAAAAAATTGAAGTTTTGAACATGAATGCTGACTTCATTAGAGAATTCTTTTAGCTCCTTGTAGCAAGATTACCACAGTAATTAATGTCTCTGTTTAATATCCTTGATTAGTCTGTGCAACAAAAATACCTTATTTTTCATCTCCAGGGGAAGAGGACAAACTTGCGTAAAGTTGGCTCAGACAGGATTGCCCACGGAATGCGAGTGAAATTCAATCCTCTTGCTTTGCTTCTAGATTCTTCTCTTGAGGGAGAATTCGACCTTGTCCAGAGAATCATTTATGAGGTATAAGTTCAGTATTCCCTACGTTGAAGGGTAAAATTTGAACAGAGAGTATCCAGTGCTGTGTGAATTTTTGGATGAGTTCATATTTCGCAATGACGCAAGAGTTCTCTTACTTACAAACTCTTGCAGGTGGTAGAAGAATACAGGTTTACTTATTAAAGTCTGGGAGTATCAGAAGACTCTCCTATTAATAGAAATGACATTTACTCTTTGACATTCTGTATTTGATCTATAGGTTGAAGATCCTAGCTTGCCCAACGATGAAGGCATCACTGCACTTCACAATGCTGTGTGTGCCGGTCACACAGAAATAGTGAAATTTCTAGTACAGTTTGGTGTAAATGTAAATGCTGCAGATAGTGATGGATGGTAAGAGTGATCTTCAGCTTCTTTAGTTTAGCTTGTGTTAATTAAACTGCTGGATCCTTCTGACCTGCTGGGTCTTGTGCTGATATGGAATCCAGATGCAACTATCTGGCTTCTATTACTGCTTCTTCCTGAAAGTAGAATTCCCTTTATAAATAGAGGGAGGAGTTGCCACCAGTGAAACAGAACAGAAGGTGGTCTGAGCAGAATAAAAGTCTGGAATTGACTTCACTGTTCTGTATGCAACAATACAATCCAGTTAGTAATGTTCTTTCTGCTCTGTCATTCACAGTTCCCAGACATTGTGAGGTTTTATAGACTGCGACGGTATGGCTCTTCAGCTGAAATTAAATACCAGTGGCTGACCATTTTGGTCATTCACAGATGTTCCTGCTGCAGTGAAGTGCAGCTGTCTGCAGTTATGGGGTTGGGGATCTCCCCTGTCTTCCCCTCCCTATTTCATCAGCATAGGCATTTACTTTTTTAATAGTAATGCACAATCCCCATTTTACCTCCCTCTGAATCAGAAAATGCTTGAATACATATTCAGAACATACTGTGGTCTTTTTTCCTCTTTTATAAAATCTGTAGGACACCACTGCATTGTGCAGCATCTTGCAATAACGTCCAAGTGTGCAAATTCTTGGTGGAATCAGGCGCTGCTGTGTTTGCTACAACCTATAGTGACATGCAGACTGCAGCAGACAAATGTGAAGAAATGGAAGAAGGTTACACTCAGTGTTCTCAGTTTCTGTATGGTATGTGACAAGAACTAGATTTTCTGGAATAGCTATCATGTTGCAAATTCCTTTTTTTTCTACAGTGTCTCAGCCTTTTTATACAAGCTACAAATATTCTTTGAGATTGATTACCGTCTACTGTTCCATGTCCCTTACATTAGCTGGGTAATGCTGACTGCTCTTGGAGCTTGTTGTCTTTCTTGTACAACCTCTGATCACTCATCTGTTTGGTGGTTGTATGCTCCAAGCAAGTGAAGATAGAATACTGATTCTCAGACATGTTTTCTCACACACGAGCTCCATATTGATGTCTTGTGTTGATAAATCTTAAAGGATATTGATTATATGTACACTTTTGTGCCCAAATTGGGATAGAGGGGAAAGCTTCTCAGCTTGAGGTGACCTGATCCTTTCAGTTAAAGAGACTTCAGGGTGACCCTGTGTATGAATCAAAGATGCTAGTGCCTTTTGCTCCATTTTGAGAAGATCATCTTGCAGCTTAATTTATGGTGTTGAATTGTTTTGGATTTCTCATCCACCCCTAATGCTAAGGGTTTTTTTAAATAGAACATGCAGTTTTTTCTTCCATGGAGCTAGGTCAAATTGTTTTTCAACCTTCTGTTCCTATCTTTTTATAATGGCTAAACATGATCTTCAGATGCATTTAAGAGAGGAGGATGCAGGTACATTGGACAGACTTGGTATATTTGACATCAGTGAAAACAGCTTACATGTATTCTTGTGTTAATATTCTCCTAGTCCTTTTTAGTGGCAAAGAACATTCAGTACTTAAAAACATATTCAGCATACCTTGAATTTAAATTAATCCTTGCTGAAAGGCTAGGAGAGTTTAAGCATAATAATCTTACCTACTGGGATTTGATCTTTTCTTCCATCTTAAGTGTGAGACACGCTCTTGGATGTACCGAGTGGCAAAAATTGAACGAATTGATCTGCAACATTTGGCTGCAGGTATTGCCACTGTGTGTTAGAGCAACTTTAGTTGCCTTCTTGCCAGTGTTTCTTGGTTCTAATTTACAGTAAAGTAGAATGGTAGTAATGACACATTGTGCGGTAGGAGAATTTAAAAGATAATGCAGAACATAGTACAAAGTAATTTTATACAAGCCTTCACCAGGCTGTTTTTGAGTATACTTGCTAAAGAATCGTAGGACAAAAGTAGCTGTCTTCTCTGAGTTTGTCCATTGTTCCATCTAGCCCAAAAGCTGCTTTCCAGGTCTTAATCTTACCATGCATAGCACTCCCTGCAATATCCAGTATCTAGTATCCTTTTAATGCAGATTCCTTTCTATACGAGCTATACTGAAATCCAGGTTCTTCTATTCATGTGGAAAATATGCACTGTTGCTGACCTTACACCTTAGTTAATTCACAGTATAATCCTAACCAGAGTTACTCCAGTCTAAGCCCATTGATTGCAGTGGGCTTTGACTGGAGTAACTCTGTTTAGGATTACACTGTCAGTTATGAATGTATTGACCTTAATGATAATGTGTTAGTGCCATATACTGAGGTATACCCTTGACTTGGATATTTTTCTCTTGCTCGGCTTTAATTGAAATCTTGACCGTTGAAAATGTGCTACTCCAGCTGCCAAATCAACCAATTAGAAAATACACAGTACTTAACCTGTCTGAAGGTAGAAAAGTGTTTTTTTAGCTTGCTCTTGTTATCAAGTATCTCCTCAAGTATCTCAGAAATTTAAAAACCAAACCCATATTGCAGAAGAACACTGAGTGATACAGTTCAGGATAGATTATTTTTAAATTTACATATATTTATTTATGTTATTTAATCTACTTTTTTTGGCGTATTACCCTTTAAAATACTCCTGGGGTAAGCTTTATGTAGATTGCAACAGAATTGAGTGTTCAGCTGTTGGTCACCTCAAGTGGTATTGTTGGTTTATGATGGCTCCTGTCTGTTTGATTTCTGAAGGAATGTATGTTGACTGCAAAACATGGTGCTGTGTGTAAATCTCTGTACAGAAAATTTGCCTTTACGTTTTCACTTCTAGTTGGGGTGAAAATGACTTTTTTTCTGGTGCTGTCTCAAGAGGAGATGGGAGCTTGAATCAGAAGATGGGAAGTATCAGTTTGGCTGCTTCCTTACCAATACTAAATACTACCTTATTTTCACCCTTGCTTCTAGTGACACAAATTAGAGGAATCATTTGTGGCAAACCACTGTGAGATGAGACCCAACTAACAAGAGAATCTTGTTGAACTTGAAATTAGAGTACGGATACAGGAATTGCATAACCTGTGCTCTCCTAGGAGCTTGCAAAGTAAAATTGGCATAAAAAATGATGTCTCCCTTTTGTTAGTTATTAGGATACAATTTTCACTTTGTTACTTTAAAAACGCAGTAATACTGCACCTACAGATGGTGTGTTAATTTCTGCTGTTTTCAGGCAGTGTTTCGACATGTTTCCTAACGCCAAGGTAGATGGAATGATTTTCACGCTTTAAGATGCCTGTTGGTTTATTTGTGCCATGTTAATCTGTAATTGCACGGGTATTCCTGTGATGTGTTCAAGAAGTTTGATTGTGTTATCCTTGCTTGCTGCAGCTTTTCCAGTAGTTGTTAACTCTTTGTTCTTTGTACTAGTCAGACATCAGCATTCTGTTGAGAGTACAGTCCTAAGAAGTGCAGCACTCTTGACTTTAATATACTTAAAATGGCATAGCTCTGTTTAAGAATGTACTGTACGTTGCGTAATTGTATCTTTTTTCTGTTCTAGGAGTGCAAGAGAAAATGGGAATAATGAACAAGGGAGTAGTCTATGCTCTCTGGGATTATGATGCTCAGAACGATGATGAATTGTCCATGAAAGGAGGTGATTGCATGACAGTACTTCGCCGGGAAGATGAAGAAGAAATTGAGTGGTGGTGGGCACAGCTAAGTGATAAGGAAGGATATGTGCCACGTAATCTACTTGGGGTAGGTAGAAACAGCAACTATTAAAAATATAACAACCCATCAATAGTATGGCGTGAACTTGTCTGCTGCTCCTCTCAGCATGCATGCAAGAGAGACAGGAGTCATGGAACTCTTGTTCTTTGTGATATGCACTAGCTGCGGGTTTTCCCAAAAGGTAGTAAAAAAGGGACTCACAGCCTAGCTTTTAGATTTCTGTGACCCACCTGAGGATCCTAAACTCTGGGATGAAGGCCAGCATCCAGGAAGAAAATGACAAGACTTTCCAGCCATGTTAACTTTTCTTCAAATGCAGAAGAGTAGCTGTGCATACCCAAAATACAAAGCTGTTCTCCATCAGTGATAGAAGATAAACAGAAGTGGGTTACACCTCCTGCATGCTCTGCAAAGAAGGCTATGCAAATTACTTTTGCATCCCTTCCACATCTAGCTAGGGGGCGAGCCCCATCCATCGCCTGCCTCATTCTGCTTTGAACGTACTTCCACAGCTCTTCAAAAGTGAAAATAGCCTAGAGAGCAAGAACTAGACAGACAAAACTTCAAACCTCTACCTTTTTCAGACATTACAGATCAAACATCTATATGTCTGCAGATGCAGCCTTAGGCAGGAGTTCTCCAGTAGGCTGTCTCCCAGCAATTTCTCCCCTATTCTGTAAACTACCCACCCAGGATGGCTTCGTTTTTCAGCATCCCACCTCTGCATACCTTCCACCACTGATGTAGAATGAAACATTGGACTTTCTGTGGAATGGAAGGTATCCCTTCCCTCCCATGTGACTGGAGGAATTTTCTGGGTGAAGACTTTTTCAAAGATGAGGTTTCTGCAAAAGAGCTAAGAAATTCCTCAACTTGAAGCTTGACAAGCATGAACTGGGGTTTGCTCCCAAGCCAGATGTGGAAACTGTGCAAAAGAAATTTGCTTAGCCCTTCCTGTCGAATCAGTAGGGGGTGTAACTCACTTCTGGACAACTTCTGTTCCACTGATAAGAAGAAACCCTCATGGTAAGTCTAATGTTTCATTCAATATCCTGTAAAAGGCAGTAAAGTCCTGTGAGGGAGTAAAATTGCTATTATTGAAGTTTTTCTATAGTACCTTTTCACGTACGCTTAAAATACGGCAAAGAAAGGACATTTTAGGATGGATGTATAGCAAGACAGCCAGTGCTCAAAGTAATGCTTTTCAGTTTTCCCTTCTTTTTTACCCTTCATGACGCTATTAATATAAGAAAGAGGAAGAATCTCTCTAACCCATCTTTTCCAGTTCTGTAATTCTAGGTTTCCATACCCCAGTAATACTATATAGCAGATGGACTTGGGCATCACTTTATTTATAATTACTCTCTTGGCTAATCTTTTTATACATGACTAGTATCTCAGGTCTAAGAGATAATCCTTCAGTGCTGGCAGAGTCTTAACTTGTCTTGGTTTCAGTTGATTGATATTTGAAGCCTGGCAGTACCACTGCCTCAAATAGATAATCCACCCATTCACAAACACTCATTTTCAACAGCCTCCTTTGAAGCCTGAAATCCTAGGCGTTTCAAAGTGAGCTTTATGAATGGAATCTCTCCTCTGCAACCTGTTATTTGACATAAATGTTTCTGCTGCTTGTCTATGCTTAAAATGTCTCATTTACTTAACAGACATCTCTTTAGATCTTGTGAAACTCTTTCAGGCAGCTAGCTTTGAGGACTTTTTTCCCTTTGTTTCAATAGCACTTGTTTAATGTGGTGTAAAAAAGCACATCTGCTCAAAATCTGACAACCAGATCTTTACCTATAGTCATCCCTAGTTAACGCTGGGATCAGAAGAGACACTTGCCAGTCATCATCTACAGCTACCTTGCTCACCTACAGTGTTTTCCTTAAGTAGCTAGTGCATAGTGACAAACCAAGCACTTTGGGTGCTGATGGTAGCATCAGTATTTGAGAATGATCCTGTATTCAGCTCCCTGGTGGTAATACCAGGTTAGAAAGCCAACACTCTTTGAAGGATCAGTATAGTGAATGATGGCTGCTTTGGAGGATGAAATCCATTGTTGTTGCTGGAGCAGAGGAGCTTTTGATTCTACAAGAAAACTGTAGGACTAGGAGAGGACAAAATAAAATTAGGCAAATAGATGTTTAGATGAGGGTATGCTGAAACAGGAGTTATGAAATACGACTTTGAACCAGACAGCTGTGAAATGCACAGCGCAGCGGTATCCGTCACCCTTGTGTAGGTATACTGGCCTCATTCAGTATGGAATACAGGTTTAGGATCACCCCAAAAAATGTTTTTCCAGCTTATTCATATGAAATTTTGATTTCTCTGAATAGCCACAAGACACTGAGTTGGATCTAGCACAAAATTTCTGCGTACTAGCACAAGCAGAAATGCAAGAGAGAGTATGGTAATTGTTTGCACCAAGTCAGACTTATTGTATCTCTACTTGCATTTTCCCCTTGTGTAAGATTTTGTGTAACCAGATTCTAGGCACTTTTGTGAAAGTGATGAAAGCGCTAGGTATTGTGCAAGATCTTGTACCTCGCTGGATTCAAGGTACTGGATGTTAAAAACTAGCTGCACTAATATTATGTTTGTTTCTGTTTTATATTGTAAGCCACCTTGAGTTCCTCTAAGGTGGAAAGGTTGCTAATATTTAAATAAATACAATAAATACTACTACCATTATGTTGCTAGTCGGCATTCAGTCTGCAATGTACTTAGCAAAAATTTCTGGCTATCTTTTACCTCTGTTTCCTCTTAAGCAAAGGGGAAAATGTGTGAAACTGTGACACACCAGATTGATGCTGCAGTTCTTAGCACATATCTGTATTGAAATATGGCAAACTGGGGCTAGTTGCTGAATTTTAAAAAGGTTGGACAGCTAACTTGAAGAAGTATACCTCCTGCAGTTCAGACCTATTTTTGCAATTGATGCATCAGTGTAAAATGGTGTAGAAGCGACTTTTTACAATTACTGTTTCGTTAACTCTGGGAATTGCCATAGCAGTGTACGTGAGTTACATGATTAAACTGTAGGCACCAACATTGCTAAAACATAATTTTATATTAACATGTTTTATGTATTTTATAGTACTTATTTTAATTTCCCCCCCTAGCTCTACCCAAGGATTAAGCCAAGGCAGAGGAGCTTGGCATGAAAACGTTTGGAAGCAATTTTATGAAGTACCAGTCGCAGGATGAGTTTATTCTTTATTATTAAAAGAATGCATTCTTTTTGTGTTTGGACCAATTTCATGAGACTTGTTTCAGTGACAATGTGATGCAAAAGCAGTGCTGAATGTGCTTTGAAAACAGATGAAGGATGTATTGTGTTCACAAATGGTAGATGTTCCCCAATCTGGAATACTTCTTAGTAGCGGATGGACGTGTGTCCAGTTAAAACCTAATGGTCAATTCCTGCCGCGTTTCTACAGATGGCTTTTTTCCCTTTCTTCCATAATACCAGCTAAAGAGAATCCGGTCACCTTTCAGAACAGTTGCTTCTCCAGCTTATTTCATTCCCTCTAGAAACAGGAACAGTACTATTCACAGAAAGCTAAAAATACATTCCATAAGCAGAATATTTAAGTAGCAGCATTAATGTGATGAGAATGGTATAAGGAACCATTTAAATCAGTTCTTAGAGCAATAATTTTAAAGTACAGTAGCAGTTTATGATTCCAAATGTTTAAAAGGTTATTCCACAGGCAATGTAGTTTTTAGCGTTTTTTTAAAAATATAAAAAGAATCTTGTCTCTTTTGTAATTTGGATATTAAATGTAGAAAATTTGTGTAGACTATATCTTACAAATTTTGTTAACTATCTTTTTATTCTTAAATGTGATTAAAATTCTGCTTCAGAAATACCAGTTTGTTTGGTGTTAAGATAAAATGTTCAGCAGTTCAAGACCTTTAAAACTTACCTCTCCTAATATGCTGACATGGACACATCAGAGAGTACAGTGCCTGACTTGTCAGCATTCTGTGGTTATTATATTTGATTGCTTTGACCTTGAACTTGTTTCTATAAACTACCTTCCACTGGGTACATAAGAAATGACAGTTGTAGCCAAACTCAATTCTGTTCCTATTGCTTTATTTGAGGGTTCAAATCTGTAGTTCTTTGAAAAGGCAACCTTTAGTACCTTATACTGTTGCCTTCTGTCTAAAATTGACAATAACAAAGGGTAAAAAGTGGGAGTACAATGAAAACTAGAACAAAAGAACTCCCAATACAGGTTATACACGACCACTCTATAAAAACTCTTATATATATTTAAAGTTTACAAGTGCTCAAAATTTACAAAAATAAAGGAGGGAAACTGTTACAAAAGGCTTTAATGAAACAAGAGTCTAAATGGACCTTTGAATTATAGCCATTTAAGCCCTAATGGCTTAAATCAGGAATGGGACCTGTCATGTTATGAGTGGATTCCTTTAAGATTAAGAAGAAGGAGGGCCCTTTAATATAAAGGAGTGGTATAAAGGAAATTTATGGATTAGCCCTGATACAGAATTAATTGCCGTCAGAATGAAATGCTGTATGGAATAAGCCGACTGGGCTCCTTGTATTTGAATGGATTGATGTTTATTGTAAGTATTCATATCCTTATTTTCACTTTGTGTTATTATGGAGGAGGATTAAGTGTAGGTATATTCATGGTATGTCTTTCTGGGTATAGGCATGATTCATTGCTCTTGAAAAAGCACTGTGGTGTGAAACAGACGAGGCCTCCAGTCTGTAGAGCATAGGCATGGCTGTAATTGGAGACCTTTGAATGCCTGCGGTGAGTGGAGTTCTTCACAAACGACTTGCACAGAGGAATACTGCACCTACATTTTTTGAGAAGGACTTGCACTTTGGACTGGACTCCTGCAGTTGCTATTTACCCATACCTACTGTAAAACTGCTAAATTTGACTGGGACTCTGAGTGATTTTCTAGCATGGACTAGTGTTATTCCTGAGCATGCATTGTTCACTGATTGTGATTGACTGTATGTATCTTTGTAAATTTTGAGCACTTGTGAACTTTAAATACATATATGAGTTTTCATAGAGTGGTCGTGTATAACCTGTATTGGGAATTCTTTTGTTCTAAAATTGACAAGAGCCTGCCATGGCTGCTTACATTCTAAGGTTCTGCCAAGATCAAGCTGGATCTCCATTACTTGGCTACAACCCCAAGAGCCTTTTTAGCAAGTGATTATCCTTTCTCTCATCCAAGTCCCCCCCAAACAAACTTCCTTTCAGATGCTATCCTGTCAAACTACTTTTTCAAATGGAGATAGATCAAGATGGGTAGCTGTGTTAGTCTGTCTGTAGCAGTAGAAAACAGCAAGAGTCCAGTAGCACCTATAAGACTTACAAAATTTGTGGTAGGGTATGAGCTTTTGTGAGTCACAGCTCACTTCTTGGGGAAATGTGACTCACGAAAGCTCACAAATTTTGTTAGTTTTATAGGTGCTACTAGATGCTTGCTCTTTTCTACTTTTTCAAAGAATGGTATTAAAGACTGTGAAGTCCAATCAGTTTCTTGTATAGGCTTTTAAGTAAGCTTGATTATACCATGCTGATTAACTACTTGTGTTAGGAACAGCATGTTGACTGGACCACTGCACTTCTTTGTAATTTTAACTTCTGAGGAGGCTCTTGGCTTACATGTTAGGACACAGGATATGTAGATAACCTCAGCATTTGAAGGTGGGCACAACATATGGGCTGTAACTTTCTGTAATGATGGGTTTGATGAAAAGTAACATGTTACACAACAAAGTGATACATGAGAGCCAGCATAGTGTAGTGTTTTAGAGTGTCAGACTATGAGCTGGAGACCTGGATTTGAATCCCCACTCACCCAATTTGCTGGGTAACCTTGGGCCAGTCACACCCGCTTCTTGTAAGTCACTTTGAGTCTCCATTTGGGAATAAATGAAGTAAATGACACCTTGACACTGTAATCCCAAGGAATTTATTCCATTATCAACAGTTAGAACATCACTATTGCAGGTAATTTGGTATCTTGTTTTAGATATCTCCTGTATTAGATAGAAAATGTGAGTTTCTAAGTCATTGTTGTCAGGCTATTTCATAACATGTACATAATTTTCTATAAGCATACATTTTATAACTATAAATAACTGCTGTTATAGTCTCAGAACTGCTGAAATGGATCTTTATAGCATGATGATCAGAAGAAGGGCCAACATATTCTTGATCTGATTAGCTGTATAGTAAAATGGCTTCTTTCACTTATTTTTACAAGAGGTTCAAGGCTTAATTTTTTTTTTGAGGAATAGAAAAGGCAAAGGATGGTGTGACTTGAGATACATGATACAGTTATCATGTGTTTGAGGGACAAAGGCAGTGGAGTTCTCTATAAAGTACTGAATATTGGTACAAGAGTTTGATTTCAGTTGGTGCTGAAATCACTGTAGCAAATGGTCCTGTGAAAAATAACAGTTGTAAATTAATTACAACATGTAATTTACTTTATTGCACAGTATTAGAATATGTTTTCAGATGCTACCTTCTAGGATTTTAGAATTGGCAATTAAATAAAATAGGTTGCACTGATTTCATAAAAGTAGCATCTGCTCACCAGGACCTTAAAGACATTGAACATTCATTTAAAAATACATTTCCTTCTTGTGGCAAACTTAGAGCAGCATAAGCAAATAAAACAGAATAACATAAAGTGTGTACGCTGACATTAACATGGTAAAAAACTTTTTGTGCATTAATCTTGCTTTTCAATGCTCTTTTTCCTCAGCAGGTTTGTTCATAAATATAAGGCACAAGTCAATGTTTTGAAATATAGCAGTTTTTTTGCATATTCTGTATTAATATTAATGTTCCCGTGAGAAGTCTTCTACTAAGAACTGTTGCTTGTTCATATTATAGTAAAACATACCCACTGTAAGACAGAGAGAAACATGTCACAAGCTTCTGCAATACACTTGTTAATGCTCACAATAAATTTTGTTAAAATATGATGCCCCTTAAAAGAAAATGATCTGCCTACAGAACAGCTACTTGAAGCAAACAGCGGGGACTAAATGAGAAACTCTGGGCATTGTGGTTTCCAGGATTTTCCAAGGTAAGTGCTACAGAAAACTAGGATGAGCAGCATTCTGCTTGGACTGTGTATCAATTGGTGGCCACCTCAGCCTCTGGCAATCTTGGGTTATTGCCACCTTGTGGTGCACTTGAAACAAAAGGCCTTTGACAACTGAAGTGACTGCAAGGGCACAAACAATTCCTGCATCTACTGTAACAATGGGAGGGATTATTGTGTATGAAGAAGTAATACACAAACCTCACCTGTGGGGAGATGAGTGTGTTCAAGAGTTCATTTTAATACCCACATCTGACCAGGAGGGATTTGCATGTAAATGCTTCATGTGCCTCCTCATACCATTAAGGATGATCTGGGTCCTGAACAATTGCATGCAAAAAAGATACTGATCACATGCAGATGATTATGCAGTGGCCTGAAGTTACAGATAGCATGTTGGAGGGAGGACTGAATCTAGCCCCCAGCCTTAAACAGGTGACTACAGCAATGCATATCCCACTTTCCTCTTAGGGAATGCCTAGGCTTCATTAAAAAAAGGTTAGATTTGGAAGTTTTCCTCCAAAAGGGATTTATCACTAGATAAAATTATGCTGTTCAGTGTCAACAGGCTAGTTCACTTACAGTGACAAGGTTCATCTGTATGGTTCCAGTTTTCTCAGTATCCAATTTCTTAAATATTTCTGTTACGAGGGAGAAAAAAGGGAGAAAAAAAGGGAGAGGGAGACAATGAGTGACCTGAAGCCCAAACTGTTTTATTTGTGTGTTTACTTCATTTATAATCTGGTGCTGTGGTTACTTGGATCTCCCAAAATATTATTTAAGCTCAAAGAGCAGCTGGGGGTGGGGATGCTTTGGGGCCATAGCAGTCGAGTATTAATGTTTTCCCCATGCCGTTTGTCTAAGAGAAATTTTGCCTGGTACGTGAACTATGTCTGTCTTTTCATCCCCCTACTGGATCTAACACCATGAATATGAGGGAGGATTTCTTTAAAGGAATGGTCATTGGGGAAAGACTTAACCCACACAGTATCCCTGATCCACTTCTTCCTCCCCCCAGCAACTTTCTCAAATTATATTTCTGGAGATCTCCCATGTCTAGTTTGCCCTGGGATCAAAGTAACAAACATTTCAGTATGAACTATAAAAATGAAGGAGAATGATGTGAGTCACTTTAGGTCCCATTGGGGAGAAAGACAGGGTATAAATAAAGCAAACAAGTAGGAAATATAAGGAAATAAAGTCCCAAGGTCATCAAAATGTTTACAACACAAGTCATTCCATATATTGTAGCTTTGTGCTTATATGCACCTGCCTTGTGAAGGATTGGGAGCCCTGCTTTGGCTGCTTCCTGTCTTTGAGCCCAACAGCATGGTCTTTTATCCTAAGCTGGAACTCCTTCCAGTCCTTGTAGTTAACAGTGGACAGGAGCAGCTAGTCCATTCATTAAGCTGGAATGCAGCAAGAAGGGTCATGATGGTGCCTGCCTTTCATTAAGATACTTTGTGCTTTTGCTTCTGTGGTATAGCATCCAGTTGGGCACATGGGAAAATTAACTTAGATGTGTCCAAATATGATCTGGGCCATATAGGGAGATAAGTCTTCCATTCCAGCATCTGCCCCCCAATACCAAAAGGGTAGAGTGAGACTGGTATGGGAAACAACCACAGTGTGGCTGCATCCTCCTTTCTGATCCAAATCTGAAATGAGCAGAAGCATGATAGGGTTACCTAATGAGCCTGTTATTCTGAATTTCAACCATTATTTTCCTCATTCCAGGTTGCAGGTGCATAGAAATTTACGTAATAGTTTATCCTCTAAACCCCACAGTTTTTCCTATGCAATTGGGCCCAGTGAGCCAATGGCAGAAGGGTTAGTCAGAGGAAAGAATGGCCTACGTTACAGTGGAACATGCTGTATAAAAACAGCATTGGAAACAAGTAAGAAAAAAGATCTAAATTAAATCATATTGTTTTAGGATGGAGATCCAAATGTAGATTAGTGGTGATGAGATACTCACTGAATAAAGTTTCCAGTCGGATCAAACACCTAACAAAGTTGTCAAAATCAATTATCAGCTGTTCATCAGCAAAACGGGCTACAATGACTTGGTGCAACTGGCAATCCAGTTTGAAGCCTAAAACACAAGAAAAGGCAATCTTATTGACAGTTTTGAGTTGAGCACAGTGAATAGATAAACAAATGCAACCTTGTAGAATGACTTCTGCCTGAGGAGGTCAAGAAGGTGCCCACACTTGTATAATTCTGCAGAAGGCAAAAAACAAGTGTTCCAGAGGGCATTTTTACAAAGAGATCAGAATGAACAGTAGAAACGAGTGCTAGGGACAGAACTGTGGTCTATCACTCATAACTGCACCATCTTCTGTCCTTGTTATTTGCTCTCAGGACTGTTTATGGTCTGTTGTGTCGACCCAGAGCCTCTCATCTCCCATCCTTGCAGGTTCTCCAGACTGCACAGGACTCCTAGGAGCCTCTAAGAGCTCTGGTCGTTAGCTTGAAGCACCCTTGCTTCTGGGTTCTTTTTGGAGTGTGTGTACCTCCTTAGCAAGCAACACTGGACACAGGCTGGTAAAAGATAGAAGGATTTATTAGGAAGAGAACATAGGAGCCTGTGCTAGGCAGAAACCGCTCATAAAAGCATTTAGGCAAGGCAAAAACTAATTCTATGTTCTATCTATGTGCTATCTAGCTAAAATTTCTACTTTGCTGGCTATCTGTCTAAACATTCTGAGTTGGTTCCAAGGCAGTCCATCCATGCCAGCTCACTCTAGGCATCCTGGAGTTGGCATGGAGCTAGAAGCTCTCCTCTTCCACAGCTGGTAGCTGGCAGTGATTACAAGGTAGCATAGCTGGTCATGACTGGACTGAATAGTGTCCAGAGGTAGAATAGTGGAAAGAGAAACTGCCCAGAAACTGAAGCTTTTTCAAAGTGGTAGGGGCCATCAGCTCACTCAAGGAACCAACCAGGGCTCGTTACTTAATTGGACATTACCTAAGAGTGAAAGTTTAGGGAGTATGGTTAGAGCTGAGAGCAGTGCTAGGCACTGATCTTCTCAAGGCCACTTTCTTAGGAAAGATAGGATTGCAGGTGCAGCTAATTAACTGGCTGTGCCCCTCTCAGCAAACAGGCCTAGAAAGAATTCTTGCAGGCATGATGCCTGAACCAAAGTTTTACTCTGAATATTTATTTATTTAATTACATTTTTAGACCGCCCTCCCCGTCAGACGGGCTCAGGGCAGTTTGACAACAAATTAAAAACAGTAAAAACATTATAAAAACATTAAAACATCGTATAAAAAACCATTAAAATTGGCGGGTGTAGAATATTAAATATTAAAATGCAGTATTGTCCTGCATGGGTGGTGGAAGGTCTTCAGTGGTATGGCCAGCGAGAGGACAGCCTAGCCCCCACCAAATGCCTGGTGGAACATCTCCGTCTTGCAGGCCCGGCGGAAAGATAACAAATCCTGCCAGGCCTTAGTTTCCTCAGACAGAGAGTTCCACCAGGTCGGAGCCAGAACTGAGAAGGTCCTGGCTCTGGTAGAGGCCAGGCGGACCTCCCTGGGGCCAGGGACCATCAGCAAGTTCTTAGTGGCTGATCGAAGCGACCTCCGGGGAACATATGGGGAGAGGCGGTCCTGAAGGTATGCTGGGCCCAGTCCGCATAGGGCTTTATAGGTCAACACCAAAACCTTGAACTGGACCTGGTACTCAACCAGTAACCAGTGCAGCTGACGGAGGATAGGTGTTACATGAGCCATAACTGGTGCTCCAGCAACCACCTGTGCAGCTGCATTCTGAACCAGCTGCAGTTTCCGGATCAAGCCCAAGGGAAGCCCTGCGTAGCGTGAGTTGCAGTAGTCTAATCTGGAGGTGACCGTTGCCTGGATCACTGTTGTGAGGTCATGGGTCGATAGGTAGGGGACAAGTTGTCGAGCCTGTCTTAGATAGAAGAAAGAGGATCTAACAACTGCTGCAACCTGTGCCTCCATAGACAAGGAAGCATCCAGGACCACCCCCAGGCTCCTCACTCTCGACACCGGCGTAAGTAGCGCTCCGTCGAGAGCAGGGAGCCGGAGTCCCACACCCATGGACCCTAGACCCACTTGCAGGACCTCCGTCTTCAAGGGATTCAATCTCAGCCGACTCTGCTTCAACCATCCAGTCACAGCTCCGAAGGCACGTTCCAGGACATCTGGGGCAGAGCCAGGCCGTCCGTCCATCATCAGATACAATTGGGTGTCATCTGCGTATTGATGGCACCCAAGTCCGAAACTCCGTACCAGCTGGGCGAGGGGGCGCATATATACATTAAATAGCAGAGGGGAAAGTATTGCCCCTTGAGGGACACCGCACACCAACGGGTGGCGGGATGACAACTTCTCCCCTAGTGCCACCCTCTGTCCCCGACCATGGAGAAAAGAGACAAACCACTGCAGAGCTGTCCCTCGAATCCCCACATCGGCAAGGCGGTGGACCAACAGGTCATGATTGACCGTGTCGAATGCTGCTGATAGATCTAATAATATCAGCAGTGCCGACCCGCCTTGGTCCAGCTGTCTACGGAGATCATCCATCAAGGCGACCAGCAATGTCTCCGTCCCATGTCCTGGACGTAAGCCCGACTGGAAAGGATCTAGGGATGAGGAATCATTCAGGAAGACCTGCAGCTGCTCTACCACCGCCTGCTCAATCACCTTACCCAGGAACGGGAGGTTCGAAACTGGGCGGTAACTGACCGGGTCAGTTGTACAGTGTACACTGTACAGTTCTGTGTAAGTTTCTGGTCAGTATATGTCTAAAAAATATATGGCCGCAGGCCGGCCCAGAGTTTCCAAGAGCAGGCAAAAGTGCTGTGCTGACCTACATATGCTCAGTGTACAGTGTACACTGTACAGTTCTGTGTAAATTTCTGGTCAGTATATGTCTAAAAAATGTCTAAAAATATGGTGGAATAGGGCCTCCTCCTTACATATGTCAAGCCTTAGACAGTTTTCTGCTTGCACTGTTTACCAGTTGCTATAATTCTAGTCCTATTGCATTGTTACCAGATGCCTGCTTTGTGCTGTTCAACTGAATTGTTTTTTACATAATGTAATCTGTTTTGAGTCTCAGTGAAAAAGCCAGGCTATAATGAAGTAAATAAAATAAGCTTGGTGGACTGGGATCTCTGGGTTCTGCATTAGCTTTCTGAGCAGTTGTGTTGTCCCTGCAATGTGTGGTGAAGACATAGCCACACTCATTCTTTTTCACCACTGAGTGGAGCAATTAAGGAAAAATCTATGCATTTTCTACAGGCCTAGCTAAACTGGCATTTGTACACATCAGCTTTTGGCAAAAGAAAGGATTATTTATATACAAAACATAGAAATAATCTCAAGAAGACCTTTATTTTTTCATCCTCATAATAATCCACCACTTCCAATTCACCCCGGAAAAACCTGAGCCATTTGGGTGAAAATTCTTGGATGAATGTCCTTTGCTTGCACCATTTTTGTTTAGTTAGCTTTGCGTGTAGAAATGATTCAGTTAAATGGCTGCTAATTCTCATAAATAAAAGATGCCCTAAATCTGCAAACAGCCATATACGACAAGTTATGCAAAGAAATTTAATTAACAGTCAGCACAGCTCCCAAAAGAGTGATAATTTTAGCATCTTTTAAATAAAAGCAAATTCTCACATGTATAATTAGGATAGCTAGATCTACCTAACTTCAAAAACGTATTGTTTTTTTTAACATGGCTGTATTTGACAGCATTGACAGAATGGCTGCATTCTATATAATATTGCCTGAATCCAGTTGTGGTATACACATGTGGAAAGCAGGCTTCTGCATGCATAATCATAGATGGATAAGGGATACTCCGTGCAAAAAACTTTTGTGCAAATGGTTCATCCTTTGAGCTTGCTGATAAGATGGAGTCTCTGTGTGTATAGTTCTATTAGAAAATTAGATGCCTGGATGATACTACAGGAGACAGAACTGTAAAGAGTCCAGTAGCACCTTTAAGACTAACCACCTTTATTGTAGCATAAGCTTTCGAGAGCCACACCTCTCTTTGTCAATTGGTTAGTCTTAAAGATACTACCGGACTCTTTACTATTTTGCGACTACAGATTAACACAGCTAACTCCTCTGGATAGAGGAGACATACACATCCAGATTACTGGGATCCATGTAGAGATGAACTGAAATGAGTGTGTTTTTTCCTTTACAATTTTGCTTCCTCTGACAACAGCCCATTTTGGGTAACTTTCAGAGGGGTGAGGAGAGTGTCAAATGGGAGCTGAAGTATTCACACATTCAGAATAAGGACCATGTATTTATTACTCTGAATTGGCTTTATTTGCTCCCAGAGGCCTTCATCTAGCAAAGTGTCTTGCTAAGAGGTGAAGCCACTGTTGCTAGGGGGATGACCAAATTGAAGGGGGAAATGGGCACTGAAGTAGCCAATCAACAAACAGGTGTCAGCAACGTGAACAAAGATGGGAGTTTAGGGAACCATTTTAGGTGCTCCAAAAGCCCAGTGTTTCCCTGAATGCTTAGCTGAGGGATAGTTACAGAGCTATGGATCTTTCCTGTGAGCTGTGGGCACAGAATGGGACGTAGTACACTTTGTTTTAAATTTCCTTGTGTCAGGAACTGCCTTTTTTCTTGTTTGATTTTGTAAAATGCAGCAATGATGCTATATAAAGTATAAACTGAGGCATACTTAAGGATATTGAAATAATTCTTCTTTGTCCTTCATGTGAAAACACATAGCAAACAATTTCAGCAGCGTTGGGAAAATCTCAGAGGACGGGCTCATATACTTGCAGAACTCAGATGCAAAGAAGCTCATCATTGTTGCTTTGTTTTCTGCATTAACTGAAGCACTTAAACAGAGTCTTGGAAGTACCTGCTTGTTCTAAGGCTTTCCGCATCTCATAGGAGTTCATGGTTCCAGAACGATCTACGTCTATTTCTCGGTAAATTTTCTGCACAACATAAAACCCCAAGTTATAAACCTGACAGGAATTCAGAGTAAATAAGTAAACAGAGTAAACAGCTAAAAACAAAGTAATCTTTCAGCTTTATAGAAGAATAAACTGTAAAATACTGACTACTCCCATTGCTTTAATTGCCCTCTTATTCTGGCAGTTTCCCTTAGATAAACTTCAAGAGCTATTCTTTTTGTTTGAAAGTTACAACCTAATAAAGTTGCAGCCTAATAATGCTGGTCTAGCTGAACACCACTACTGCCCTTTGCACATATATACATAGCCTGGTTGCAGTTTCTACTCCTAACAGTAGTTGCTCAGTGCATAGCTGCAATGGCTGTTAGATAGTCTGAGTCTTTCCAAAGAAATATCAGAAGGCAGAGGGGAAGCATGAATATGAGCACCTTGATCGAAAGCAACCCATTCTGAGACAATTTTATTTTGTCCCAGAGAAAATGTAGCTGGACTTGTCCTTGTGTTCATGGCATTGTTTGTGAATGGGGAAGTTTTTAAATGCCTCTGTGCTTTGTATAGCCAAGATCCATTCAAAATATATATAGCCACTCTGTCAAATAAGAGGCCAAAAGACTTCTTCCCTTATTTATGGGGAGGGGTAAGGCACAGCACTGAAGCTCTATAAATTTTCCACTGCAAATCTACTTCTGCAACACATCTAGCTTCAGAAATTTCTGTATGCATTTCCCATGTTCTTTCAAGCTGACTGCTGAAGTAACAGCAGTTAAAAACATACCTTCTTTCAGTTCTTAGGAAGCTAAATGCTGTAAACATCACATTTTTGGACTTTTATTGTGCAAATGACAGAATATACACTGCCCTTAGCAGTGAACTCCAAACTGGTTCATGCCATGCTGTATAGAAAGCCATATTTACAAAGTGCTTGTGGTTTCATTTAAAGTCTGATCTGGATCTTGCCAAGGTTAAGCATGCCTCATTCCCAGTGAAGCTTTAAACTTTTCACCAGGTTCTTTTATTTCAACATATTGTATCTTTGCTATCAAAATATGTCTTGTTCTCATCTTATATACATACAGTTGGAGGGAAATAGTTTTATGTGAGTCCACCAACTATCCTGACCACTTCATGCATCTGATTTATTGGTTTATTTTACTTCATTTATACTCCACCTTTCTCCCCATTGGGAAACCAAAGCAGCTTCCATCGTTTTCTTCTCTATTTTATCCTCACAACAACCCTGTGAAGTAGGATAGGCTGAGAGAGTATGACTGGGCCCGTGTCACCAAGCAAGTTTCCATGGCAGAGCAAGGATTCAAACCTGGGTCTCCCAGATCCTAGTCTGACACTCCTAACAACTACCCCACCACTGGATGAAGTAGGCAGGTAGATGTAGCTTATGCTTATGACACAATAAATTTTAGGCACCTTCAGTGTCCTGCCTGATTTCATTTAAAGTTTTTTTTTTACCTGATATTTTTGAATCTTTGTCCAAAGTACATGGAACTCCTTCAATCCCAGTTTACCACTCCCATCAGTCTGTTTTTATTAAGGAAGTGCCCATTTCAAGTGGCAAAAACATTTATCTAAAGTAAGTTCCTTTAGCAAAGGAAATCTTTGAAAAGCAGACTCTTGCCTCCATTTATTGGGAAATTCCATTATATTCTTTCTTCAAAAGACTAACACTGAATGCTAGATTAGTTTTATACACTGTACAATATCCTTTCAAGTGGCTTGGTTCATCAATACCTATCAGTTTATCTAGTATGTTGAGATATGTTGGAAAAGATGCTCTCAAGAGATTCCACCAAGGCTACAAACATTTTCACCACCGTCAACCACAGCAATGACCAGTTCATGCAATAGGTGCATTTTCTGGAAACCATGGACACATAAGCACCACCTTATACTGAAAGCCTACAGATATCTACATGGGGACAGCTGTCACCCTGAGACACTGCACAGTCAAGCTCTACATAACATCTGTTCCACTTTATTAGGGACTCACATCCAAAGAATTTAAAAGAGGTATTCATGGGATTACAATACCCATCCAAATAAAGTGAAGAAATCAATTAGGATGATTACATGCAAGTGTAGTTATGCACTTGATCACATTTCTGGGTAAGGACCCAGAGGCTTCATAGGAAAGACGAGGAAATAGTCATAAAAACATCACTTTTAAAAGCATTAAAAGAACCCCTTTCCCTCTAGTTACCCTTTGCCCCTCCCCATTTTAACCAATTCCCAGCATCTCCTAAAAATATGACATATATTATAAATAGCCCTATAAGTAGAAAAATGCAGTAAAACAAAATACGCTGAAGGATACGTCTAATAGATCAACCATGATTTTACATGTTTCAATGCTGAAGCCATCTGATTTAATATCTTGGCCTGCAATGGAAAACAGTTGTTTTATTATTTGCACAAAGCTAGCCTGCCTCCCCTCTCTTTTGTTCTCACAGCTGGAGAAGAAAGGGCGGGGGGAGGATGGTTTGTGAAGATAAAGCAATGCAAGTTAAAAACCTTCTGTTTTAATTTGCTTTAGAGATTAAGTTTTTATCTTTTCACTGCTGTTTATATTCTGTGGCGATATTTTAATTCGGTTTTAATTTTTGCAAACCATGTTTTATTAAAGGTGTATTTAAAACTTTTAAATACATTCTCAGTTTAAATATAGAAAAAAAAACCTCAGCCGAGGTATGAAGTTTGTGGCCTCTGTGGTTAGAAAAGCTAATTTTAATGACATATTTTAGGGGCCTTTTCCATGTGGGACTAGAGAGAGCAATGATCTCCACCAAACTGGATCTGAATGTTTACAGAAGGTCATATTAAAACTGGTTACTAGATAGAGTCAAGTATGTCAGTCAGGTCTGCCACATCACTTTGTGACACAACCACTGACTTCAAATAAAGAAGTCAAGGACTTACGTTTTGCCATGATTTTCCTCAAAATAGTACACAGTTCAAAGGCTGAGATCTCACCATCCTGTAGAAACAAAAGGCAAAGACAGCACTGAGAGAACTGTTTGCGTCAAATATGGTCACAATGACGAGCACATTTTTCCATGCAGAGATTTACACTGACATTGTGGCAATTTGACCCTTGGCTAGTGATGGTCCATTTTTTTAAAGAGATATTGATAAGGATAACCAAACCACTCACCTCTCCGGCTAACTGTCCAAACAGTTTCTTGAAACTTGGTTCAATTTCATCTTCAGTGAGTTCTTTCTACAAAGAGGAATGAATGGCAGAAACATAGGGAAGACTCTACCCCCATTAATCATCATGTATTTCAGTGAACAGATTTCTTTTGTAGGATTACAATAAATGTCTTTTTTTCTCTTGCTGGAGAAGTGTATTAAAATTTAATTTGCACTATCAGGGCCTGGTTTAAGATTCTGTTTGGACTGAATAATACATAAGTCCTCCAATAAAACGCAGGATGCTTCTCTCATGCTGCAATGTTAAAATTACGAACAGTGCAAGGGGAGACTCCAGTTTAGCTGTTTGCTATGACTACTGAGGAATTCCACAAATTTAAAGGTGACAATGAGGAAATTGAAATTGTTCAAGATTTTCTATTCCTTGGCTCAATCATCAACCAACAGGGAGACTGCAATGAAGAAATCAGAAGAAGACTGAGACTTGGAAGAGCAGCTGTGAGGGAGCTAGATAAGATCCTTAAAGATGTCTCTCTGGGAACCAAGATCAAGATAATCCAAACTATGGTATTCCCCATTACTATGTACGGATGTGAAAGTTGGACAGTGAAGAAGGCTGACAGGAAGAAAATTGATTCATTTGAAATGTAGTGCTGGAGGAGAGTTTTGCTGATACCATGGACAGCCCAAAAGACAAATAAGTGGGTACTAGATCAAATCAAGCTTGCATTCTTCCTAGAAGCTAAAATGACAAAACTGAAGCTATTGTACTTTGGTCATATTATGAGAAGACAAGATTCTCTGGAAAATCCATAAAGCCCTATATGGACTGGGACCGACATATCTGTGGGACCGCCTCTCCCCATATGAACCCCAGAGGACTCTTCACTCTAGCAATAAGCATCTATTAAAGATTCCTGGCCCTAGGGAGGCCCGCCTGGCATTGACCAGGGCCAGGGCTTTCTCAGTCCTGGCCCCAGCCTGGTGGAACACTCTGTCCAATGAGAACAGGGCCCGGTGAGATTTATTAGCTTTTCACTGGGCCTGTAAGACAGAGCTGTTCCGCAAGGCATATGGTTGATGCCGGGCATTGCCCCCTAGCCAGGGGAGTACAGATATGCCCTCCCTACTAGTGACACCTCCATCTCCCATATTTCCCTGCCAAAATACTCCGGAGATGGCTAAAAAGGTGGTCGCCTAAATTGTGTGCTGCTGTGTTTATATACACACATGCACGCGCATGCACACACACGTATCTTAATCCATGTATTTAAGATGTTTTATGGTTTTAAACAGTATATACTATGAAATATGATTTTAAACTTCGCTGTAATCCACCCTGAGCCTGCTGATGTGGGGAGGACGGAATATAAATTGAATATAAATAAATAAAAATCAGTAATGCTAGGAAAAGTGGAAGGCAGTAGGAAAAAAGGAAGACCTAAAATGAGATGGCTTGGCTCAATAAATGATAGGATGTTTTGGAGGTCTTTCATTCATAAGGTTGCCATAGTTCAGAGGCAACTTGACAGCACATAACACACATGCATGGTGGAAGTGTTTAAAAGCAATTCAGAGAGAGAGAGATGTGTGCCCAGAATAAACTCTTTCACCATTTCATGATTTAAAACAAAACCAAGCTTTGCATAACATTTTAAAGCTCAGAGTCAAGAAATAAAAAACAACGGATGGGGCTTACATTGTGATAAAACTTATGGACATGCTTAACTTTACAGAGCAAGAAGTGTCCAGTGTTTTAACTCCTTGAATATGTTCCCACTCACTAGATAACTGGTTGAGGAATCCTAAACATACGAAGATTGTTCTTGGACAGGATTTTCCATCATGGAACTCATAGTAGCATATATAAGGTTCCTATAAGCTCTCCCATCCAACAACAACAACATTTCATTTGTATACTGCTATCCTGGACAGATTAGTGCCCCTCAGAGTGGTGAACAAAATTAGTGGTATTATTTCCACAGTACAGCTGGGATGCTGGGGCTGAGAAAAGTGACTTACCCAAGGCTACCTGATGAGTTCATGGCAGTAGTGAGATTTGAACCAACAAAAAGTGTTGCATCGTAGCTCAATTACTTAACTACTACCAATCCGCTAGCCTTAAGCATGGTTGCAGAATCACATGCCTTCTTTTCACACTCCAAACTGATTGGCTTTTGATAGGGACAGTACCCCAGTGCAACACTTCAGATCTTAGTTTTTAATAACCTCTTACTGGTAATGCTTCTGTAACGGTTTGGAATGGGGAAATTCAGAATGGTGAAGCAATACTATTTTAGGTATGGATATATGAAACTGGCCATTCATTTTTAGGGAAATGTATCATTGTGCATGTTCTGCAGTTGTTTCAAAACAAAGCAAGCATGGAAAGCAAAAGCATATTCCAGAGGAAAATGTTTTCAGTAATCTGCCTACAACATAAAACAGCTTATATCCAATTAGGCAGCATACCTCTTCAATATTGGCTTCAATTTCATCGTCAACAACTCTAAAAACAGACAGGAATCAATATTAAAGAAAGTTAGTCAACAATATTTATCTTCATGTTACAAGCTAGCTACACAACTATGATCACAAAATATCACAATTATCATTTGGAGCTTAATAGCAAAAAGATGGAAGCCTGTTTCCATTTTGGGTCATCAGTGCTATACAACACACAAAAGCTGGATCAGAGCCCAAGGAAGAAACTAATTTCATTTGCACTTTCATGGAGATACGTTTTAAGAAAATTAGTTCCCACCCAGAGAAAGAGCAAACCAGTGGCAGAAATAGGTTTTCTGTTTGACCTATCTATTACATAACCTCAACCTACCTCCAAAAAGCTGAGAATGGTATTTGTGGTTCTATTCTTCATCTTAGATTATGCTAAAAGAGTGTGACTGGCCCAGGGTCAGTCAGTGAACTTCATAGCTAAGTTGGAATCTGAACCCAAGTGTCTCCAATCCTTGTCTGACACTAATCACCTAAGCTATTACAAAAATGGGCGGCAAGCTTTCAGTGAGGTTGTGGTGCACTGGAGCAGGACCAAGAAGCATGCAATGCACAACTGTTCTTAGAGTAATCCACAGGAAATATGTATAATAAAACTGCTTCTATTAGAGCTTGTCTGGAGGGATACACAAGAGGCTTGAAACATTTCTGCCCCCCAAAAGCAATATAAACACCCAAAAAGTCACGCTAAACCATTTGGATAAAAATAGTTTTAGAATTCTTTTACATGACCCTGAAAATTAACTCTGAGTGGCATGCTATAACATGACTATGAATTTCAGTTGTGAACTCTGGAGATTTAGGGATGGAGCCTGGGCAGGGATCTCAGTGAGGTATAACTCTCCAAAGCAGCCGTTTTTTCCAGGGAAACTGATCTCTGTTGTTTGGAGATCAGTTATAATTCTGGAAGATCTCTAGGCCTCTAGGTTGCCAACCCCACTAAGAATCATAGATGTAACCAGAGGCATAGCCTGATAACAGAAGAATGTAAACGGAAGGCTTTGGCACACATTATCACTTATTCCCTGTAGATGCAAAGATAGTTTGGTGGTCACAGAGTTGAAATATTAGTTCCCTTCTAGTTCCTAATTTTTGGAGTTAAAAAAAATCATGACGACTCAATGGACCTTGGAGTCTAACTGCCCTCACAGAGCCAAATTTGTGTATTTAGAACCTCTGGCCCACCTAATCAACTGTTCTGGCTTAGACAGAGATAGCAACAGCAGCTACTTTTCTTATAGGAGCTGAGAGCTCCAAATGGATGGCTTACAACTTTGTATTCCCTAAGTGGCATGGTTCCCCAGATCAATTGAGTCATTCTAGCCAAGGAAAGAAAACAGGAAACGAGGAAAACTAGAACATACTGTGATTCTGCATTCTTCTCAGAGAAAACTCGGAGGCAGAAATCTCCATTCTTGTTGGGTTCAAAAGTGGATGGTACAATAATGTATTCTCCTGCTGGGAGCTTGAACCGGTTTAGCACCTCTCGGAGATTGATGAAAGTATTTGATCGCTCTTTTGCTCGGTTTGTCAGAAAGTAGTTTTTGTTAAGGTGAACACTGGTTTGGCCAGAAAACTTCAAAGGAGAAAGCAACATAACCAATAGTATTATTCCAGTACTGAAGAGATAACAGTAAAATGCTATATAGATTAAATAAACATTTGTGAATACAGGATTAGTACAAGAAAGGGGAATATATCATAACATGGAACATGTTCCTTCAATTAATGTAAAAGGATTCTTCTTACAGTTGCCAGCACTGCCTGAGCAAATGCTGGGAGATTTTGATGGCGGTGCCTGGGGAGGATGTGACATCATGTCTGGGTGACACTCTAGGAATTCCCCCCAATCTCTATGGTCCTTACCATGGGATAATTTCTAGAATGTGGCAGCTAGTCAATTTTTCATGGACAAGGGATTGCCCACAGGTGGAAAATGGCAAGCCTATCAGTTCTTACTGGCCATGATAACACTCACTACAACAATCCAAGAGTCAAAGTACTGGGGGGGCAGGGCGCAGGGGGAAGAAATCTATAGTGATTCCCACTATTGTGCTGAGAATAGTAGACAAATACCAGAGATGTGAAAAGGCTGAAATTAATTGCTTCAGAAGGATGAAAGGATCTGAAAACATTTTGCACCTTATTGATGTGAGCCCAGAGAAAGTAGAGCTCTTCAGCTCTTGTGCCTTGTCCACTGCTTTACAATTAAATCTTGTGGCTGTAGGGCCCTATATGTTCACCCCATTCCTCCTCCCATTTGCCCCCCACAGAATCTCCCAATGGGAGATGGGATAGGTTAGGCTGTGGAAAGCACATGACTTGATAGGAAAAGGGTATGTTACATAATTCATTTGAAATAAGCAACTATTACCATCTGTTAAGCTTGTTTGTGGTAGCCAGTTTGTTTAATTTGAAACAAAATAAACTTCTTGAAGTATCCTTGGGAACCACAATATATCTAAGAAAAATTGTTTAATCTTTTGAATAATATTCACACTTTTTATACATTGATATAAAATATTGTATACAATTATAACACTTAAGGGTAATAATAAATTAAAATAGTTACTGTAATTGTTTTAAAACATTGCGGTTTGGTTTTGGCAATTACTTCAAGGCTGTTTTTATTACAGTTTTACTAAAGTAATGCTTGAAGCACCTGACTATTATTTGGCCATATATGATGTAATTTACCCAGTAAGATTCTCACTGATATTCTGCACTTGATAGTGGACTTGGGCAGTATTTTAAACATTTTTAAACTAGATATAATAGTTATAATAATTTGTAATAACAATAATAAATAAGTGAATCTGAATTTCTGACACATTATTGCTCATTTTGAATTCCTCATGTGGTTAATTATTTCTATCTGATTTTTATATGGTGAAAGATATAAAATCTGTATTATGAAAATGACATATAAGTCTGGTATCTTAAAAAATCACATATATAGCAGTGCTTAAAATACTCCCCTGGCTCAGGGTATCTCGGGCTAGAGACACAGGGCTCCATCTAACATAATACGCACATTACATACCTGTTGAGGTACCTGTGGAAAAGCAAAAAGAGAATTACATTTTCAAATTGACCAACAGCTACATAACTCTCCTCAGCCATAGCTCTAATTTAAATGGGATGAGCCTGACTTACATTATTTCTTGTTAAGCTAGAGAGTGTGGCTTTTTCTAGATTAGGGTCTCCTAGGTCCACTAGTACCTTAAAGACCAACTAGATTTCCAGGGTATGAGCTTTTTCTTTCTTTCTTTTTAAAATCAATATATATATTTTTAAAAATTATAATAATAAACTATTAAACTATATACAATCATGAATTTGCAGTCATACAAGAAGTTAATACTAAAATCAGCTTTTTGACTCCTGAAAGCTTATACCCTGGAATATGTATTGTCGAAGGCTTTCACGGCCGGAGAACGATGGTTGTTGTGGGTTTTCCGGGCTGTATTGCCGTGGTCTTGGCATTGTAGTTCCTGACGTTTCGCCAGCAGCTGTGGCTGGCATCTTCAGAGGTGTAGCACCAAAAGACAGAGATTTCTCAGTGTCACAGTGTGGAAAAGATGTAGGTCATTTGTATCTACTCAGGAGGGGTGGGGTTGAGCTGAGTCATCCTGTAAGAGTTTCCCAAGGTGTGGAATGCTAATGGCGGGAGGCTTCACTGTATCCTGAGGAGGTTCTTTTGCATATGGATTGGTACTTGATTGGTACTTGATTGGTACAGTGGCTGAACATAGCCTAACTCAAACAGGGCACAGTAGCTTATTCCAGGACACCAAAATACTGGACAACACTTCCAACTACTTTGTCAGACTGCACAGGGAAGTCATTGAAATTCACAAGCATAAGCAAAACTTCAACAGGAAAGAAGAAACCTTAAGAATGAACAGAGCATGGTTTCCAGTTCTGAAAAACACCAGGCTAACAAAACATTCTATCCCCAACAATAGCCCTGCAGAGAAGATTAGCACATCAAGTACCAATCCATATGCAAAAGAACCTCCTCAGGATACAGTGAAGCCTCCCGCCATTAGCATTCCACACCCTGGGAAACTCTTACAGGATGACTCAGCTCAACCCCACCCCTCCTGAGTAGATACAAATGACCTACATCTTTTCCACACTGTGACACTGCGAGACTTCTGTCTTTTGGTGCTACACCTCTGAAGATGCCAGCCACAGCTGTTGGCGAAACGTCAGGAACTACAATGCCAAGACCACGGCAATACAGCCCGGAAAACCCACAACAGCTACCCTGGAATAGTTGGTCTTTAAAGTGGTACCCACTGAAACTGTCTTTTTCTAGGTGTCATTCACTGATATTTCTTCTAGGAGTCCCTAATGGAAATTGCAGACTATCTAACAACAGTCCTTTGTGACTCCTCACAATATGTTACCTCTTAGAGTAGGGAGGGGGGGGGGTTCCTTATTACAAACACTGTAATTAAATCAGTGAAGGGTGTGCATTTGTGAACTGGCCTTTTGTGTTAAAGAAACACCCACTGTCCAACCTATGAGGAGGCTCATGAATGTATGGTTTTGAAAGTTATTTGTGATGCATTTTATTTCATCTCCCCCACCTTAAAAGTCTTTATTTGATTAATAGTTTGTAAGGAAGTAAGAAAAAACGAGCTTGCCTCATAGATGGCAAAGCCAATGGTATGCATATCTTCCCCCATCTTTCTTTGCTTCCGGCGGTGTTTCTGAATCAGGCCCACTAGGAATGTGCACCCTTTCTCAGGATCATCAGGATCTTCGTCTTCTTCCTCAAGTTTAATCAAATATTGTGGGTTCATCCAAAATGTATCTGACAAAACAAAGGATGTTACTGAAACATGATCAATTCATACCATTTTGTAACAGATCCTGGCTTACAGTATATTGGAAACATAGTCCTTCCATCTAAAATTTTCATGTCCACATTAAGGATGTATTTTAGGATTAATTTTTCCATAAGTTATGAGTACATGAAACTCCGTTTGAGCCCAGACGTGGATAGCTCAGGAGAGCCTGACCTCATCAGATGTCAGAAGCTAAGCAAGGTTGGCCTTGGTTAGTATTGAGCCCTCCAACGAAGATCCAGGCAGGCAACGGGAAACCATGACTGTTAGTCTCTTGCCATGAAAACCTTGCCAGGGGTTGCCATAACTCAGTTATGTCTTGAGGGCACTCTCTACCACCAACTCGTTCTGAACCTTTGCATTGCAGTGAAGACCTGGGTGAAAATGTTATATTGTGAACCAAATTCCTGGAAGACCCAGAATTTATGGCCAGTTTTAGATGGAGGCTTCAGTTGCCTGCCAATACCCATGCAGAGCATCAGTATCTGCCTCCTGGTACTCAGTATGAGGTTGATTCTTAGAAAAAGAAAGAGAAAAATACCAGGACTGTGCACTATTTTTTGTCCAAATATAGAGTTATATGGGTTGAATTTACTTAATGAAGAAAAGCTTGAAGGCCTGATTACCCCAGGATCACCGGGATCTCAATTAGAGGCTTTTCATGTCATCTACTACCTGACCCTTTTTAACGGGAGATGTTGAGCCTGGGATCTTCTATATGCAAAGCATATGCTCTACCACTGAGTCACAGCCTCATCTCAGATTTATTGTCATACATAAGAGATGGCACTGTTCTAGGGGGGGAAACCCTAAATGCAAGCATCCCAAGATTTTCTACAAATTATTGCCCATGATAGGGCTTACTGACTGCATGTTCAAGAGTAGATACTGAATACAAAAAATCTTTCAATGGCAGAGAAGTAAATTTGGGATACATACCCAGATGGTCCCAAACACAGAATTTAATCAAAGAGTCCAGTAGCACCTTTAAGACTAACCAACTTTATTGTAGCATAAGCTTTCGAGAATCACAGTTCTCTTTGTCAGATGCAAGAGAACTGTGATTCTCGAAAGCTTATGCTACAATAAAGTTGGTTAGTCTTAAAGGTGCTACTGGACTCTTTTTGATTTTGCTACTACAGACTAACACGGCTAACTCCTCTGCATCTATGAACACAGAATTTAATGAAGCCCTGATGGTGAAAGATGCTAGGAAAATACCAGTGAAACAACGAATGCAAAAGCTGTTTAAAGAACAACTCACTGGGGTAATTTCTGCAGCCACCAGCAGTGGAGCCTCTTCGCCAGTTCCCATCCATCACATTTAGGCTCCACTTCTTATACTTCTCATTTGTCAACGTGTCTGGAGTCAAATTACAGATCTCAAGGCGGGAGTAATGCCTTAGGAAATCACTGAATGACATCCTGTGAAAGTAAGGTCAGGCACTTAACACAAAAGTTCAGTTAAGAATGGATGACCCTGACTTGCTTCTGTAATTAATGATCACCCTTTTGTGATTTAGGGGTGCATCCACTGCTATACTGTTCTTGCAGTATAACTAATCCTGGAAGTGAATGACTGGTATAATTCAATATACAATAATGTGTGGATGCAGCCAATCTTAGCTGACCAAAGCTCCATTTAATGAGCTGAGGCATGTCACATAAGCCTCAAGGAGTCAAGTAGCCTAACAAGTACCACATTGGTGGTAATCGAGGATTGGTCTGGGGTAGTCCATCAGTGTTACACAGAGTTAACCACCCAGATCCAGGATCTGTAGCAGAATCCAGAAGTAAAGGATCTGACAGTATTGAGAGTTGTGCACAGTGCCTAATTCAATGTACAATGGATCGATTTCTTCTTTACAGATTCTTCCTATCACCCTCTTCCAGATCAATTAAGCCAAAACTGCTATCATCCATCATGATGGCAAAAAGTATTGGAAAGCTATAGCATTAGTCTTGCCCCTGGCGCAACTTCCTCCCTCTATTTTTCTGATGGCTTATCATCTAGCCAGATGTTCAAAGGCTGAATAGTTTACATCTATACACCCAGAATCTGTACTGGATGACCATAGGTAATTCAGTTTAACTGGAGTAGGAGTAGTAGCAGTAGCAGTAGCAGTGTCCTCCTCCCCTTAGTAAGACATCCTTACCAGAATTCTCCATCTTCATGTTTTCTGGTTAGTTTTTCTCTCACATCAGGATCAACACTATTCCAGCTTGGACAGCTATAAATATAGAACCAAAGCCAAGTTACCTGATGTTACAGTTAATCTCCAAAGCAGTAACTGGGCTCTGCATTCATCTACAGACCTGTATAGCCAATTTAGGACAACCTCAGAACACAGTCAAGATAAAGATTTTGATTGGCCTTATTATTATGCTTTCTACATTCAGATCCCCTCCCCATTTTTTGAATAGAAAAATAGGAAAGTTCGAGGAAACACTCCCGATAGTCCTTAATGCTGTACGAAGGCTGTTTCTAAGCCCCAAAATAAGCCTTCTTTTGTTTACTACAAAATTTATGGTTTCTAACTTCAACTTTTATGTTGTCCTGTTCAGATGATAAAAACTAATATTAATAAATTAAATTAATAATTTAATTAAATTCATAAATAAATGTATTAATTAATTTCAGACATACAACAAACATAGTATGTTTTTGTATACTATATGTATTTTATGTTCTTAAAAATAATTTTAGATTTGATAAGGAAGTAAATATTCCATGTTTGAATTTTCCCAATATTTATTTTTCCATCCCCAAACCTGCCCTGTCCCCCATTCCCACCCCCCACAGCCCCAAAATGTCTGGAAAATCTTTATTTCTGCAAATAATTGCATGCAGACTGTATGCTATTGCTCAGCTGCAATAAAGGAGCAGAAAATAGGCAGGGAAGCCTATAGCAAGCTAGTCCTTCTCAGAGGTCTCCAGGCTACTGTCAGCTAAGCTGACCATCAATCACCTGTCCCACCCTGCTTCAATGTATTCCCTAAACCAGGGGTGGGCAAATTGCGGCCCGCGGGCCACATGCGGCCCGCTACAGGGTTTTTTGTGGCCCGCCAAGACAGTCAGAAAAATCCGCCTTAAACCGAGATTTCCTTCCCGTGCGTGATATGAAATTAGCACAATAAATAAACTGAATAAAACTACCACTATTTTATTTAATTTATATTTATTGATTTTTATGATACAATTTATACCTTTTCTGAAATGCAAAGTTAACTAATGAATGCAATCATTTTAAAAGGTGCAGCCCTCTGCTAACCTCCGCTCCCACAAAGTGGCCCCCGAGCCAAAACAATTGCCCACCCCTGCCCTAAACTCTTTTACTCTGAAACAAAACAGACTTCACTCTTTTCTTTCTTGCTGCTACATCTCATTCACTAAGCTTGTTTTCATAGAGGGGGGGGGGGAAGCTTGAGAAGAAACATGGGATCAAAACTTGCTTAGTTAATTGCTCTCCCCCTCCTTTTCTCATTATGATATAAAGAGGAGCTCTCTGTATGGGGAGGATGGTAGAGCACTAGGTGGGTTTTCAGTTTTCACTGAAATAATGTCTGTCTGGAACAATTTTTATTGCTTATGCTGGCAAACTGAATATAAATGTGATTAAGTGAGATAACTTGTCCTAATGCCTTTGACATTTTCTCTTTGGAAAAGGTTAGAGTTACGCAGTCCGGTTTATGAGTTGCCACTCTTAGGGAGGAAGTGAAGAGTGCATCCTGTGAAAGCACCACAGATAGCTGAATGTCACTGAAACAGCTGGATTTTTCTGCTACTTTGTACCACCAACTCTGTGTCCCAGGAGCTTGAGAGGGAAGTTGCTACTGAATATTTAAATGCAGGCTAGCAAGAAACCACAGATTGGTTTGGATCCACTGTACCATTTTTGTAGATGGAAATATTTCTATCTGTGGAGTATGATTTTTCTCATCTCCCTGCTCCTGCTGCTGCAGTGGGGTGTGGGGTTGGTGAGAAAGTCACACTGTATACATGGAAATCCTTCCCTCTGCAAAAGTATTGCAGTGGATCCAAGCTTTTGTCAGCCACCGTTAACAAACTAGGTACAACTACAAATTGTTGTTTAGGAGCTTTGGTTTAGTACCCAACAAAAAACTGCTGTTTGTTGGTCAGTCTGCATTCAGGTGTCATGATGAACTGGATTTTAAAATCAAACTGTGGTTCATAAAACATGATGTCTGAATGCAGCCATTGAAAAACATCTCAGATGGGATAAACTGAGAATGAATTGCAACATAAAGCTTTGGTTAAATGAGGAGAAAATCTGAATTGATTATTTATATTTCACTTCCCTTCCAGTATGGAACTCAAGGCAGCATAGACAAGCTCCCTGGGAAGTCTCCCACACAAGCAGTGGCCAATCCTGTGGATTCTTAGCTACCGCAGAGTTGCTGGATTATGTGCTTTCAAACTGGACCCAAGGTCTTAATTTCTATGGCTTCCCCATAAGAAGTGTCATAAAAACCAAGATGACCAGGGACTTTTAAGAGAGGATTCTTAGCACCCTCAGAAAACTCTGTTTCATACACACTACTGTTGGTGAACACATGCGAAAGACAGAAACTCACTTATCATTCCATTTTCCAGTCCATTCTACTTCCCCCCAAGGATTTCGGATTCTGATCAATTTCTGCATGCTGCCTCGGAAATTCACCTGGTAGCATAAGATAAAATCAAATTATTATCAAATTCAGCACTATGGTTACCAGGAAGGATGGAACCAGTACTTTTAAACTGTACCTTCCCTTTCTGTTTAGCAAGGTGGCATACAATTTGAATAGGTCAATGCCCCATAATTGTGGTTTTTACATCAAAAATTGAATTTCCTGTGAACTAGAATTTTTCATCGGATCAGTAGTCGAATTATGCACAATCTGACCCGTTAATGTTTTTCTAAACTATTTTATGCCATCCCCTACCTTGCTGCTTCTGACTTCTGCTAGTAAGAACAATTTCTGACCTTACAAAGAAATAACAAGGGTAAGAGTCTTAGATGCCACTCACAAACTCAGTGATGCTAGAATTGCTAGAATTGCATTTCTGGAAAATGTACGAGATTATTCATATAATGTGAGCATATAGCTGATTGAGAGTGCATTTCCCATGCAACAAGTACCTTATGTGATCTGGATACAACAGACGATCTAGCATACTGTCAGTGCCATCAGACACATCTAAGCCCATTAACTTTAATGGACTTAGAAGGGGATAACTGTGCTTAGGACTGCAGTGCATGTATGGAAATGTCATCTATACCAAGCACTGGGGAAAAACTGCTTGATCCAGAAGTTTAAAAAACAAACAAACATGTACTTTGTAAAACAAAAATAGCTCTCATTGGTAAGTGGTCATTTGTCACTTGAATTATATTTTATTGGGCTGAGATGCTTAATGATTAAAAAGTACACTGTTGCGCACACAAACACACAAAATTTTTGCTTTCTCTGAGAAACTGCATGGTTAGTATTTTGTCTTTTAAAGTATTTGGTGAAAGCAAGCAAGAAAGGGGGGAAAAACTTCCTGGAGATACTTTCCCCTCCTTCTCTGTTTAGAAACAGCAATATCAGAATGTGTGGTTGAGAATTTAAAATGCAAGCTAGGATTTATGTTTTCTTGTGTAATCCATATATAATGAAGCAGCCCAACAGCCTCTTTGTGAATAATTCTAAGATGAGATCTGGTGCAGTACATAGGACAGTGTTATACTGGGCCCTGGGATCAAACCTCTGTTCTATAACAACAACATTCGATTTATATACCGCCCTTCAGGACAACTTAATGCCCACTCAGAGCAGTTTACAAAGTATGTCATTATTATCCCCACAACAAACACCCTGTGAGGTGGGTGGGGATGAGAGAGCTCCAGAGAGCCATGACTAGCCCAAGGTCACCCAGCTGTAAGCGGTTGGCCTGGCCTCCGCCATTTTAATAGCAGTTTTGTATATATGGCTGCTTGTAATATTAAAAATGTTCAGGCCTCTGGAGTTAAAATGGCAGCTGTTTGGCCACCAGAGGACCTCCAGCAGTTGCTGAATCCTGCCCGGGAGAACATGGCATGCATGGAATGCTGCACAGGAATGCAGAATGATTGAGAAGCAATTGGATTTACTATCTCTCCAGCCCCGCCAGTGCCCAGTGCAACAAGGTCTCGCAGAGTCATCCCCACTTAGCACATTCCTTTCCCTTCTTCTGTAATGAGATCTCCTGTCCTTGATTGAGGAGCTAATGAAATGACATTCATAAGTATAGACAGTCATTCCTGGGAGAGAATAGTCCCTCCCTAAAAGTACTTAACTTAGCTCTGGTGGACTTCATCAGCAAACTATCCTTTTTGTGCAGTGCTAAAACTAGTTTTACATTTGTATTCACATGCCCCGGCAGCTACCCATCTCGGCAATAAAATCTTTTTTCTAACCCAGGAACTAACCGCTGGAGCCTTTGTTCTAAGGGCTAGGTGGGCTCTTCCACCTCAGGGCACATTGTACCTATAAAGGTACAGCTCTGGCCCCATTCAAATCGTTCATGCTTCCAGATCCATAAGCGTTGTTCCCTTGAGGCTTTCCCAAGCCTCTTGCTCCCTTGGCCCTCTTCTCCGCGGACTGGACCTCCCCTCTCCAGGATAGGTAGATTGCTCCCTCTCTCTCTATCCCCAATTTCTGGCTAAACTTCCTAGGTCTCTGTGTGCATGTGTATGATTATTTTTACCCTGTAATTGTGAGTGTATGTGCACGCCATCTTGTTCTTTAATAAAAGTTATTGTGGGACCTTAAGAACCTGCTATTTCAGAAGAGACCGGGTATACACCGGTGATAGATCCCAGTTACCGCCTCTCGTATAGCTGTCTTCCTTCCTTGCTTGCGAATTCCCCCCACAAATCATATTTATTGCAAGGAGACCACTTCCGGTAACACAGCTGGCTTCAAGTGGAGGAGTGGAGAATCAAACCCAGTTCTCCACATTAGAGTCCCGCGCTCTTAACCACTACACCAAACTGGCTCTCTACCATGAAAACCCACAAGATAGTCCTGATCCTCTCCCAGCCTTAGAGTGAAGGTGACCCATTCACAGGATGGTTATGAAGATGAATGAAAAGTGGACTGCAAAGGCCTCTACTCATTATATGCACTATAGCAATTATTTATACAGTGGTAATAAAGATCCACAGTAATGCTTGGTTAGTGGTCTGGAACAAAGCAGCGTCTTGGAGCAACCTGGAGGGATGTCAGAGGCAGAATCCTGTTCTGTTTTACTTATTTCTCAATCAGAGCAGCATGTTCTCTCCTGACTACACAGCAAAATGCCAAAGCAAAAATATCCAAGGCCAGCTACAATCATAAGTCTGCCCATTGCTCATTAGTCTGCTCAGCCAGCGAGAGATTCAGCTTTGGATGCTTCCAGCTTAATTACTCTGGGCCTCTTTCAAAGCTGTTGAAATGAAGAGAGAGAAGATTATATAATCTTTCTTTCTGTATTCCCCTTTCCCACTATGCTATCATTGTTAATCCTTTGCTGCACAGACAAACCTTTCCTAAAACCATGAGCTATCTTTTTCAGCAGAGTTGGCAGAGGCAGGCCGCAAGCAATGTATTCCAATGCTTGAATATGCACCACTTTGCCTACAATCTAATCCAGGTGCAGGCTGGGTGCTATAATGCTCTGTTGATAGCACTGTAGTGTCTCATGTCCTACAGGGATGCACCATCATGTGCATGATGGGAAGCCAGCAATACTGGCCATCTAAGCCGTTTGCAGTGCCATCTTAAGCAGACTTACTGTGAAACATGGCGCCAGAACACCTTTCTGGTAGATGAATGGGTGAAATACCCTGAAATTGGTTTCTTTCCTAACTAAACTGAAAATAAAACTTTGATATCAAAAAGGGCACCAAATAATTAGAGACAAGTGACAAAATAAGAGAAGGGGAATTGCCAGAAATTGGTCAACGATTTGCAAAGTAAGAAGATACTGGTGCTTCTTAAATAGTAACGAGTCCAGTAGCACCTTTAAGACTAACCAACTTTATTGTAGCATAAGCTTTCAAGAACCACCGCTCTCTTTATCAGATGCATCTGATGAAGAGAGCCGTGGTTCTCAAAAGCTTATGCTACAATAAAGTTGGTTAGTCTTAAAGGTGCTACTGGAATTTTTACTATTTTGCAACTACAGACTAACATGGCTAACTCCTCTGGTGCTTCTTAGAGGTTGATTAAAAGGGTATATCCAACAGAGAAAATTATAAAATTATTAGTCATCATTATGCTCAGTTAAGGAAGTGCTGGTGAATATTGTTTCTGATATTTCTGACATAAGAAAATAGCTGCACAAAGCCCCAGTTCATCTGTTCCCCCCATATACTGTTGTCCCAAATCAAAACAGCTTTACAAATAGGCAATATAAGGGTGCCTTGTACTTCTCCACTGGCGCAAACAGTAATTCTGTGTAAGTGGCTTCGTAACATAATTTTTGTATATTGGTCTTGGTACTGTAATAAAAATGATGATGATGATGATAATTCTGTGGAACTATTTAAGGTCAGGACAACAGTGTGGGGGACAGCTGGCCACCAAATCAGGATCCCACACAACCATTTTCAAAGAAAAAAATACTTGGCAGTTCTATTTGCAGAAATGTGAGTATCACATCTAAGCCAGCACTAAATCAGCCCATTGTTAAAGAGAGCTTCCGGCTGAAATGTTGAAAAGTTACTATTATGGTTCTGCATAACCTCATTCCCTGACATTTTGTGGGTGACTCTGGATCTTTTGGCAGCCATTTTGTGTTTGCACCCTCCACCCTCTGTCAGAATTTCAAATTGCCCACAGGCTCAAAAAGGTTGGGGACTCCTGCTGTAAATATCCTTCTTCAGCACTGATATTTACTGTTGTGAGACCACACAACCACAGGAGGGCAGCAGATGCACAAGCACGTTAGAAGATTCTGCCAAGAAAAGAGGCCTCAGATGTACTGGAAAATAACATTGGTTTGCAGTGATACATCCTTAGCGTACTGTACTTTCCCCTTTCCCAAGATGGAGAGGTTACCTCTTCTGCACCTGTTACAGAATATGCATGCCCTTTGACCAGCTTCTGTGATGTGACAGCCTCAGTCTCAGCAGCACTTGTGATCTACAAACATAAAAAAAGCATTAATCTTCTAGTTAAGTTTGAAAAGGCAGCAATCCGAAGCTTGGTTCCAAAAATTTCATTTCATAAGCATGTGTATTATATTAGTTATCTGGTAGTATAAAACTCATACAACAGTTTCAAGGGGCTATTGTAATGGTTATAAGCGTAAAGAGCTTTGGAGAGAGGTTAGATTCATGGAGGAGAGGTCTGCAAATGGCTACTAGCCATAGTGAATAAAGGGGGCCTCCGTATACAGAAGCAGCAACCTCTGAATACCAGAGCTTGGAGGCAGCCTCATGGGGAAGGCCTTGGCTTCCATGCTTTGTGTTTTAGTCCTCCAGGGCAACTGGTTGGCAGTTATAGGAATCAGGATGTGGGCTAGGTGGACCACTAGTCTGATCCAGTGGGGCTCTTCTTGTATTTCATCAGACCATCTATTCTTGGTGTAATAGCATGTCTGCTTTTTGAGAGTTCTTGGGGATGCAGACATGCAGTAATTATATCATCAGCCTAGGATCTTGGAGACCTGAATTCAAATTCCCCTTCTGCTGCAAAGCTTGCTAGATTAACCTGGGCCACTCACTTTGCATTCCCTACCTTGTGGGGTCATTGTGAGGTTAAAATGCAAAGGAGAACTACATTTGTATTCCCAATTTTCTTGGAAGAAGGGCAGGATGTAAATGCACTACACTGACTTAACTCTGCAATAATAAAATGTGAGAGCAGATTACTGACACTAAGTGGGTAGAAAGTATCTTGTGCTGCCATGAGATATTTGTTAGGGCAGCAAATATTTAACAGTGTACCAGGAAATCATCCTGGATGAATCCCAGGTGATAAATGCATAAGTAGCTTGTACTGTTCAAGGTTCCTATATACTGAACAGAGTCATTAGGTGGCATTAGGAATCTGGGGGAGGGGCGGAGGGAGGGAATGCTCAACTGACTTCAGATGCAAGAAACACATGAGATGCCTCTGGTCCCTCTAAACTGCTAAGGAAGCAACCCAATGGCACTTTCCCACTTTTAAGTGGTGGTCTTTGCCCTAGTTTGCCTTACACTGATGTAGAAAAGTGGGTGTTACACTGAACTATGAATATTAAACAATTGCCTCCCCTTCTCTGAACAGAATAAAAACAACCCCTGCTTTCCTCTAGAAAATTTGTTGCAATCTGCTCCTAGGCTGATAGTACTTAGTATATATCTTGGGTCTTCCAATACTATCACATTAAAGATTTGCATTCTTGGCCCCAAGTTCCTGTCCTTGATCCTTTTTTTCTTTCTCTGATAATTTTTTTTCAAAATACATTATTTTATCTTAAACAAATGGATTTTCTTCAAATCCTTTAGGTTGCTACTGAAGAGCCTTCCTGGATTTTTTCTTTTTCTTTTTGTTTACAGAAATGGCATAACAAGCCTTTGGCCATCTGCGTACATTGATATATTGGCCCATTTTCAAAAGGTTTTATCAATCTTGCCTGAAATTCATGCTACATTTAGAATCCATTTCTGCTGCACCAAGGCAAATGACTTTGTAGATGCTTATGTTTAATCATCTCTTTTTCGTAATATTTTTTTCAGAGGATGGTTTTCCTCAGATTAAAAATTCTGGAGACGGTACGGTATATCAGATAGAATACTAGACTTGGAGCAAACTACACTTTCAAATTTTAAAATGGAAAAGGCAGCTGAAGGCAAAGAAGAGCTGGTTCAGAGTACCTTTTTCTCTCCCTTGGGACAACTGGCAGTTCAGGGCAGGAGGGCAGTCGATGTCAGGAAACGGGTGGAAAAAATGGTGAAACCCACTGTTTCCCCACTTTATAACTTTGATCTGAGTTAACCTCCATCACTCCTATTTCCTGTTTAAATGTATGGAAAGTCCATGTCTGGTTTAGTCCTCAGATTCCAATTGGGGGCCCCCAAATGCATGTGATGTTGGCAAAGCTGCATTTGAAAACGTAGCTCTGTCCCCATCCCATGTAAAGCAGGAGACAACTTAAAAGAACAAAAGTGTTGAATGAGCAAGGGCACCTTCCTGTTACTTTCCTCTCTACAAGCTGTTCCTCAACACAGTTTCCCCCCTCCCACAAGTTGTGCCGTGATATGAGAATCCAGCTACGTGAGAGAAAAACAGCAGCACTCTTCATCCAAGAGCCCCATTTGTGCTCAGTAGCTCCATGTCTACACCACAATGTATATGGAGCTCTGGAACAGGAACACTATCTGCAGTTTCACACTGGAATAACTGGAAAGCCTTTGAAGTAAGAACTCCCAACAGTTTTCTACCACATGTTTGTGATTTAAATTCCATTCAGAGCCAGAGTTTTAAAAAAAGAGAGAAAGAAGGCTCTTGAAGATAAAATGGCAGGTAAGGAAAATGATCTTGGTGAGAAAAACTGAGTATAAATATCTAGATAATAAATTATTATTGTAACATAAAAGAAGTCCTGAATCTCTACCTGGATTGTTACAGACCCAGAATCTAGTTCAAAGTTGCACCAACAATTTTTATAGCAAAGGCTTTCTCACTGCCCAAGCACAGACTCTATGTACTACAAGAGGGTTCGTAATGTGTACTACCATGTTGTTAGCTATCAAGAGTACTTTTACAATTGTCCTGCACTCAAAATAGGAGAGATGGTAGCATGAACTCACATCAATTGAGCATCCAAGGAGGGAACCTTTTTGAAGAGCCTTCTGGATGATTCTGAACAGGTTTGGTGGTGCTTTTTGCAACTCGTACCACTCTGCAATACCACCAGTGAAATCCTCAAAACCCTCAGTGGTGCTTCCCCCAGAGAGAGCCTCATATGATCCATTCACCCTACAAAAGACATAACCAGAACAGTTAATAGTTCAACTTTCTCTCTGTCTGAAATATCAGAAGCAGAATCCCACTCAGATGTCCTCTATTTCTCCTGAAAAGCCCAACGTTGCCATAGGGAATCTCAGACTAGGGCCCTTTCTTCTTTTTCAGTTGGCTCCCTGGGACTCTATAATGGTCCTATTCATTTTGCCCCACTGTCTCTTGGTTGGGCCTCAGTCTATTGCTATAGATTGTGACATATGTGGGGTTTTGAGAGGCTCATGAGGAGAGAGTGTCTAAAGGTTTCCTGGGTGAGGGTAATTGTGAGACCAAATCTTTCTCCTGTACCAGCTTCAGTTGAATAACATCAGGGTGTGGTCAAAAAGCGAAATGGACACAATAATAAGCCAATGAAATCAGGGAACTCTGAATTGGCCTGTGTGGTTTTGGTGGGCCCTCTAAATTTCCTTATCTTCTTTCTCTAATCTGTGTGTGAACCAAATTATAAAGTTACAGACGCTGTTGCTAATATTAAGTTCTGATATGACAATTCTGTCTGCAGAAATGATTATACTGAAGAAGCGCCGGAGCCCATTCTATCTTAATACAACAGGTTCTAGCAGGGGGCTCCCTGCCTGCGGATCAGCCAGGCAGAGGGAAGGCAGCTGCCGCCTTCTCTTGGCCCAGCTGAGGTGGGCTCCACGGCCCCCCTTTGCCCACGGATCAGTTGGGCAGAGGGAAGGCAGCGATTTGCCTGCCTTTTCTCTGCCCAGCTGAGGTGGGCACCGCTGCCCCCCTTGCCTGCCTCAGGGAGTGCTGGGGAGGCTGCGCCAGGTACCCTGGTGGACTCCTGAGAGCACTGATGGGGGCCACCGCATGCTGGGCTGCTACGGGCTGGGCTGCCATGGGCTGCAGCAGGCTGGGCCACTGTGGGCCACAGGGCTGGGCTGGCCCGCTGTTATGCGGGCCAGGCAGTAGTATACCACAGCAGCTGCCAGGCAGCAGCGGGCTGCTGGGCCTGGCCATGGATCAGCTGGGCAGGGAGAAAGTGGCATTCATCCGCCTTCTCCTTTCCCAGCTGAGAAGCCCCGAGACAGCGGGAAGGCCTGGTGCTATGGCACCAGGCCTTCCTGCAGCCCCATGGTGGGGAGGCAAACGGTTTTGCCCCACTCCTTATCCCCGCATTCTGCGCATGCATGGGGATGTCATTTATGCTAATACTTGAACCAGATAACCACTGACAAGGTATGAGTTTCTATATACTCAGGAGACTCCTTGGGTATGCAGAAAACTATGACACTGTAAATTAACCAAAAGGAAATGACTTGATAAGGACTGAGTATGCTCCAGGAGGCACAAAATATTGACAGCAGATATGAGTCAGAAGGAAAAAAAATTAAGGGGGGAGAGAGAAATTTGCCCATTCAAGTCCAGAGTTCCTTTTCCCACCCCAGCTTTAAATAAACTTCATTAAAAGAGAGAGAAATTGTACAGTAACAGCTTAAAAACAACATACATCAGAAGTTAGAAATCAAAACATTGAAAGACACTAAATATTAAAGTATACACAAGAATTACTAAGTAATTAAAGAACAATGGGCCAACTAAATTTGCAATCATGGATAGAACTACAGCTAATGATAGATATACATCATAAAAGTAGGAACTGTTTGGGGTGGGTGAAGCGGAATGTTGCCTCATTGTCAATTATAGGTTGCCATGTTTCAGCAAAATCAGAAATATATTTGTCTGACTCGATCTGCTTTTGTTGATCTAGAATTTTCGCCATTACAAATATGTCCCATATCTTCTTGTACCAATCAGATAATAAAGGGAGTTTACTGCTCTTCCAAGCTGCTGCAATGACCAAGTGGGCTGCGGCACATAAAAATGCTATTAGGTTAAGTCTTAATCCAGGGTATACCTGTATTTTGAAAGAAATTCAATAAGTTTACTTCTGTCTTAAAAGGAATTAGACATGTTGTAATTGTAAATATTTGAGTTCAAAGTAGACACCAGAATGATGGGACAAGTTTACAAGACCACCAAGTATGAAAATAGGAACCTCGGTCTCCACATTTTTTCCAGCAGGTTGATTGCTGGTTGCAGTTCATACGATGAATTTTAACTGGCATAAGATACCATCTCATTAATAATTTAAACATCTGGGTTTTAATATTGATTGATCTGAAAGTAGCCAATTTAGATTGCCATATCTGTTACCACTGAACTTTAGAGAGTGTGTAAAACCAAGATCTCTGTGCCACGTCTGCACATATGATGATGGTTTATTATTGGAGACTGTTTGGAGACAAAGTCAGTCAATGGTTTCATCAAACAATCTTTAAACGAGTTAACTAAGTTTCTTATTTGAAAGTACTGATACCAACGGATCTGGGAATCTAATTTGGCCTCTAAAACAGACTTATCTAAAACCTTAGCGTTCTTGGTTAAATTTATTAACCTTGTACAATGAGTTGTCCTACAAAACCTGTAAGCTCGCGTCTGCAACCCTGGTTCATACCATGATTTACCTATGAAAGCAGAAAGTGGTGATATTGGGGGTGCAAACTTGGCACGCCAACTATCCCATATTTGAAGTGAATTTAAAAGGAAAGTGTTATCAACAACAAAGTTTGCTCTTTCCTTTGGATTATTCCAAAATATTACAGGCAAGATATTTGGATAAACAAAACTCTGCTCTATGTGTATCCAATCTAAAGTTGGAATTGGATTTAGGGTTTTTAATAGACTTGCTACGAGTGATGCATCTCGATATAATTTTTGATCTGGGTAACCTAGTGCTCCCTGATTCTTAGGCTTACTCAGCGTGTTAAAATTAATTCTAGGCTTTTTGTTGTTCTGTACAAATTCATTAAAAGTTTGTTGAACTTTCTTAAGAAAAGAGTTTGGGAGAGGAATTGGTAAAGTTCTAAAGAAAAATTTTTTTAGATAGAATAAACGATTTAACCAAATTTGTTTTCTCTAGCCAGGAAAACGGTAGATTGTTCCAATGCTTAAAGAGGGACAATGTCAAATGGTACAAGTTCAGGAAATGATGTTTAAACACATAATTTAAATCAAGGGGGATCTTGATCTCCAAATGACACCAGAATATAGAGATCCATTTGTAATTATAGGCCCTTTTGATTTGGAAGGTAATCACTTGGGAAAGATGTATAGGAAATATTTGTTTTAGTTCAGTTAACTTGAAGACCTGATATTGGTGAAAATTGGGTAAGTTCTGTGTCAACAGCCAAAATGGTTTGTAATGGGTTAGACAAGTATAATACTACATTGTCTACAAACAGGGTGAGTTTCATCTCCTTATCTTTTACTTTGATACCAAGGATTTGGGGGTTCTTACAGAAAACTATGGCGAGGGGTTCAAAAGAAAGGGTAAAAAGCAATGGCAAGAGCGGATAGCCTTGTCTGGTACCCCATGACAGCAGGAAGTCTTTCGAAGATAGGTTGTTTATTCGAATTTGGGCTACTGGAGACAAACAGAAGGCTTGGATGGTGCACAAAAAATGTTCCCCAAATTCCATGTGACTCAGGAGTGAGATTAGGTATTTAGGCTCTAGTTTTTCAAAGGCCTTTTCTATATCAATTGATAGTATAAGCGATTCAATTTGCTTTTTCCTGTTATAATTTATGATGTCAAGTGATTTACAGATATTATCTGCTATATTTCATTTTGGCATGAACCCTGTTTGGTCTTGGTGAACATAATGTGTGATGAATGAGTTTAACCTATTAGCGATGGTGGCTGGAAATATTTTTGCATCTTGATTTTTTAATGAAATTGGTCTGTAAGAACTTGGGCTAGTTAGGCCCTTATCCAATTTTGGTATGACTACTATTCTGAAAAGAAGTCATGACTCAGGAACTCTGCCAGAGAATAAGGCATCATTGCAAACCTTGGCTAGTGGACTGTTTTTCAAGGATTTGATAGTAGTTAGAAGTTCTTGAGCTGTGATAGGGGCTTCCATTAGGTCTCTGTGTTCTTTCATAAGTTTTGGAACAGCCGATTTGAAGATCAAATACTCCCCAATCTGATGCAAGTTTGGATTGGAAGATGCATATAGATCCTTATAGTAATTAACAAATATGTTCAAAATTTGAGAAGATTTTGTTACAATTTTTTTTTATTAGGGCCAATAATGTGGTTGATAAAACTTGAGGATTTCTTTTGCCTGACTTTCCAGGCTAAAAGGTGCAAAGACCCGAGATGAGAATGCCAATACTTCAGTTTTAGGAATAAAAGGTCTTTTTTGATCTTAGAAGTTTCCAATGTTTCCAAGATTTTCCTCTCAGCTTGCAACTTTGTATAGATTTTGTTTTACTTCCTGTCAATTCATGCTTTTATTCCAAATAGGTTATTTCCCCTCTTGCCCTTTCCTTCTCCCTTCTATAGGAAAAGGCCAAAGATATGATTTCTCCCCTAGTCACAGCCTTCATTGCCTCCCATATTATTGCAGAACTGACTCCACAGTCAGCATTATCTTTAAAATATGTCTGTATAGAGGAAGCAATTTCTGAACTTACAGTGTTATTATATAAGAGTGAAGTATTGAAGAGTGAAGTATTAGTGTCCTCCTTGCCCATTTTTAGTACACAATCTAACCAGGAATGGTCAGACCATATTCTTTGGCCAATGGATGTAGAATGAAGCAGATCTACTAGATTTCTAGAAATTAAAAATGCAATCTATTCTGGCATGAATATCATAGCATGCACAATAGTAGGTATAGTCCCATTCCTTAGGATGTTGAACTTGCCATATATCTTCCAATCCAAAGTTGTCAAACAAATATTTAAGTTCAGAAGGGCCTTTAGCAGTATTTGTTAAATATGCTCTCGGCTTGCACCTATCTATTGTGTTATCAGCTATGAGATTAAAGTCACCACCTATTAAGAAATCACCCATACCAAAAGAGATCAATTTAGAGGTCTCATTCAAAAAGGAATTTGATTACAGTTTGGGGCATAAATTGATGCAAGAGTAATTTGTCTTTCCTCCAAAGAACCCATAAGAAAGAGATAACAACCTTGTGGGTCTAATTCAATTTCTTTAACAGAGAATCTATAATTTTTGGAAAGCAGGATTGCCACCCCATGCGATTTAGTGGACCCTGCCACATAAAATTGTTGGGAGAACCATGAAGTCTTAAAAATTTGGCTAAAACCAGGCTTAAGATGTGATTCTTGGAGGAATACAATGTCTGATCTTAATTTAGTGAGCTTGGTTTGAATTCTTTTAATATATTGTCGAAGGCTTTCACGGCTGAAGAACGATGGTTGTTGTGGATTTTCCGGGCTGTATAGCCGTGGTCTTGGCATTGTAGTTCCTGACGTGAGATCTCTGTCTTTTGGTGCTACACCTCTGAAGATGCCAGCCACAGCTGCTGGAGAAACGTCAGGAACTACAATACCAAGACAACGGCGATACAGCCCGGAAAACCCACAACAACCATGAATTCTTTTAAGTTTAATTTTATTGTTTATCCCTCTACAGTTCATAGATAAAAGTTTAACTTTATTAGCCATTGGCAAATTCATTAATGAGAACAGGAATAAAATTTTTTATCCATGTTAATAATGATCCATATTGATAAATAGATTGGCTGTTGGAATCTTTGGGAAACTCACTAAAATTACTCATAATTTGTAAGGGAGGACCATTTGGATGTATCACTCCAGCTACATTCATCGGAGGAGGTTGTGAATTCCTTTGGGGATATTTGATAGCAAGAACACTGTTCCAAGAAATTAATTTGCAAATAGGATTGACAATAATCAGCAGTAAAAGCATATTAATAAGCTCGTATCTGGTTAGTAGTGAATTAAATAAAACTGAGAAGGAAATTGTTTGTTAAAACAGAATACTTCCCAATTCTGTCAATGGTTAGAATTGATACATTTACCCTTTGTATTAGGAATTGGTGGAAGGAAGAGAGTAAAATAACTACCTTTAGATAAAAACTGGTAAATCTAATGAATAAGTAACCATAACAGTTGAGATGACCAACAGGTAAAAATACTGCAAAATCACCCAATAAGAATGTGGCAACACCAAACATTAGTAAAAAAGCAAACATATTAGCGAATAATGAATTGAAAAGCAGAAGAATAAAACAACCTTTTATAAATAATAATAGGCCTCTTGATTGTTTGACAGAGTAGTTCTCAACTAACCCACTGCAAAAAAGGAAACTTAACAAACTTCAGTTCTCTGCACTTTGAAAGGGACTCAGCAGAAGATCAAGAAATACATAGATCTTGTATTCTTTAAATGGAAGGAAACCACAGGAACGGGCAAGCTGCAATACTTTCCTCTTTGTCCTAGCATCTAGGAATTCAGCTAGTATATCCCTAGATCTAGCAAGCTGAGGGTTGCTTATCTTGTCAAGCCGATAAGCTTTGTTGATTCGTGGGGCAACCCCTTTTTCTAGATCTAGAATTGTGGCGAGCCACAATGCTCGGAAAACAGACAAGTTAGTTTTTTCTTCCTCCCCATCATTAAACCCTCTGAATTTTACATGAGAATCTTTTATTTTATTTTCTAGAGTAATCACCTGTTCAGACAAACTTAGTTCCCTCTCCTGTAATTGCCTGATTTCCTCCTGCACTGTGATACCAATTTCAATCACATTTTCAGCCGCATGACTGACTTGCTTTAAATTCAGTTTAATGTCTTTAATCTCTTCCAGTTGATCGGAAAGTGGTTTTAAAAATGCAGAGAGCTTGTCAAAAATCCCAGTCTTTTAAAGCCTCAGAAAGATTTTTGTAATGGCTGTGGTGTCTGGTGAGGAGACAGCATTAACGGCAGTTACTGAAGCCGTGTTAGAATTCTGCTGTCTGTTGCTAGGCCCCTCAGCTGTCAAAACCCCTGCCTTAATATAAGACCTAATTGTTTGAGATCTTGGCAAATTACCCAAATTTTTTTGATAACACCTCCTGCTTTCTTTATTTCTTGTGAGTGGATGCAGTCGGAACTTCTTAAGAGAAGCAAATTATGTAAAAAGAGGAGGGGGGAGCAGAGCTCGGACTTCAAGCGTCCATCTCAGTCAGTGATGACACTAGAACTCCCAGAGTTCCTTATAGAATCCTGGAGGAGGGATATTTGGGAAATGTATGTGTATGATTTCCAAAGTGTTAATCCCCTCCCCTGCCCAGATTCCTCACAGACCATCAGATCATAATTTGTATTATACAACTATCCTTCCATTATTCCCTTTAACCTTAAACTAGTTCTTTTTTTGAGTCAAGGTTCAGAAGTCAAATATTAAAATATTTTCTTTATCACATTTTAAACATGCCCTTTCTACAAAGAACTCAGGGCTTCCTTTCTTCCAGTTTATTCCCACAACAATCCTGTAAGAAAAGTTAGGCTGAGAGAAAGTGACTGGCCCATGGTCACCCAGTGATATTCAGGGCTGAATAAGGATTTGAATCTGGGTCTCTCAGATCCTAGTCCAACACACAAGCTACTGACACACTTTGGCTCCTTATTAACCTAATATTAACTGGAATAATTTTCATAACTCTTTCTACTTACTTGGCATAAGCCTTCTCAAGTAGGGCACTCCAGAACTCACTTCCTTCTGCTGAGTGAACAAAGAGAAGCTCTCCATTTTTGGTGGGCAACCTATCATCAACAACAACATCCACCCACTCTCCATACTGCCAGAACTGAAAGGGAGAAAGAAAACCATCACATCAATATATAATATGTGCTGGAACTATGCACTTTACCTCAGCTGAAAACAGATGCTGCACCCTAATTTTGGAGGGCAGTGAGGCATTTGTATACATGCAAGTTTTGAGAAAGAATTCTCTGCAGCCTAAAAGCTTGCCACCCTACCACATGACTGTTTATTAGGCCAGCTATTGTTTTAACCACAGAGTATAATTCAAAATTGTAGACAGCCATTTGCCTGAGGCATGAAAGTTACACACAGTTAATTCAGGCTACAAATTAATAATTACCCAGAACATGTTGGGGAGGAATGCAGTATATATTTTATAACAAATAAAGACATACATACCTCAATATGTGTGTAAATCATGTCCTAGTGGCTCTAGCATGTATTTTGCTGTGTGGAAGGGTTGTCACTGTCACCTATTGATTGTTGTACCCATTATATTAGTGCCAGACACACCCACAATCCTTCTAAGACCACACCTGTAATCTTTCTAAGTCCATCGAAGCCTATCTACCCAATTCTGAATTTCCTGACACTAAAATTTTTTCCTTTAATATTTATGCTGCTCAGAGGCTGTGTGTTCACTGCCTCCATTCCAGCTCCCCAACACCATCTACAATAAATTTGTTTAAAACATGACTGGCTTCTTTTGAGCACGGCAAGGTCTCTCCTGGCACCCAGGCAAGCCCTGCCCTTCCTCATAACAAGAAAGCAAGGTATTACATGATATAACTGGTGCAGAGCTACTGAAATGTTAAGAGAAAGCATTCTGGAAAAAGCTTTTGTTTTGTATGGCCCTCACACTGTACACTCCTTAAGTTATGATGACATTTCTCCCATGCATCAGCAAAAGGCAGAAGTCTGTATCTGTGGTACCTGGAAGTGGAAGATTCCTGCATATTTGTCCTGGAAGCTCTGATCACTGGGAACAACTCTAGCCAAAATCTCTTCATTCAAAGTCAGAGATGCAATGGCTGCCAGGAGCCAGCAGTCTCCTGTGGAAAAAAACATGACAAATAAAAACAAACCTTGTCTATTAGCTTCTCTACATTGGTTAAGTAAAATATTGACAAAATTTCAGTGAAGGGGAAATACGCAAAACAATTCTTCTTTCTTTTGCAAACAAAAATGCTGTTCGATCAACAGAACTGCTTTTATACCAGCAGAACAGCAATTTAGGATCCTTACTGTTTAATTGTGGCTGGATCTGGTCCATGGATATTTGGTGTCAAAGGGTGGAGAAATTCTCATTCAAAAAAATGATATAGTAGTAAGCTGCCCACAAGATGAATGAGGTCTGAATTGCAAGCACACTTAGATATTCACAGGAAAAATCATACCAATAACTGGTTACCTTATAAAAAAGCTGTTTTATGAACTCTGGATTCTCTCCTTTTCTTCCCTGCCAGAGGCATCTAAATGATATTTGCAAACAAGGTCCTTGTTATTGGTGTGTGGAAATTCACTGTCCTTCTGCTCCAACACAGTCTTCCATCTTCATGGAAGCTCTGAAGACTGGCTCTGTTTTCAGGAGCCAAAAACTTAGCCACACTGATGCTGGACCTATGCCTGTGTACACTATGTCCACATGCAAGTTCCTCACCTTTGCTGCCACTAACACTCTGCTTTACTAAACATTAAACACAGGCACACACAACTTGCTAGCTGTGAAGGTGGAATTTAAAAATCTAATGGAAAACTATGTATAACATCAGTATTTTCAAAATCAGTAAACACAAATGCATAGTTGAGACCTTTTTGTGATGGATGCTTACTAGTTAATCCAGTGAATTGAACCATTTAATAATTTCTTGCTACCCCAAGGCTAAACAGGTCTAGAAAATCAGAAGGAATGGCCCATAGAGAAATCCAATTACTGCCTGCCACTGCCCAGCATCAGTGAAGAAGAGCAAGAACAGTCAGTGGAAAGCGAATTGTAGGGAAGAGGCAGAGTTTTGCATAGGTATGGTGCAGTATGGCAGTCCCAGTACTGTATGGAGCTCAGGATTAGAGATGGGCATGAACAGCAATACGAACTAAAAAAAGCCACGAACAGCCCAATTGGCTGTTTGTGAACAAGCTGTTCATGAGGGCCCATTCTAAACGAACAGGTCTGTTTGTTGCTGTTCGTCAAGGCAGACAATCTGGCACCTGCAATCAATTCCCTTAGCAACCAGAGGCAGGGACTGCCTGAACTCTGTCTGAACTCCTGCTGTTGCTCTGGAAACCCCAATCTAAGCCCAATTTAGCTTCATAGGCAGGTCTTCCTTTCAAGTATGGAGCTCCAAATTTGTTACAAGGAAGCAAAGAGCAAAGGGGAGGGGGGCTCCCAGCTCTGGTTTTGTAGACAGTGAGGGAGAGGCAGTTGCTATTGGCATTTTGAGAGACAGGGAGAGTGCATTGGAGTTTGAATTTTCTTTGTGTGTGGTGCAGTAGGGATCTACTCCTTCAGGTTCCAGGGCTGCTGCCAGGCTCTGGGGCCAAGCAATTATTTATTATTGGTACATTTCCTGCTGCCTTCTCAGGTAGGGTTTCTGGGAGTGGTGCGGTAGGGATCTTGATGGCTGGAGGAGAGCCTGCTGGCCCCCACGAACAACGAACATGTTCGTGAACAGGTCATGTTCGTCAATGTTCGTTTTTCGTAGATGGCAATGAACAACGTGCAGCCATGTGCAGCCATGGTCCAATGAAATCTGTGGTCCACTTGAATAATTGTTCTGTTAATGGAGGGAATGTTTTGGAATTTGGAGAGAAACTGGCTACTGAGAAATGAAGGTTTAAGATCTATCTTCTGACACTGTATTCTACTTAAGTAACTGCTTTTTTCCTATATAGTAAAAAGTTCAGTAGCATCTTTAAGACTAACCAACTTTACTGAGGCATAAGCTTTCGAGAACCACAGCTCTCTTCATCAGATGCATCTGATGAAGAGAGCTGTGGTTCTCAAAAGCTTATGCCTCAATAAAGTTGGTTAGTCTTAAAGGTGCTACTGGACTTTTTACTGTTTCGCAACTACAGACTAACATGGCTAACTCCTCTGGACCGTTTTTTTCCTAAAATGGTGATTATTTGCCTTTGTTTTCTCACTAAAAAATTCCCCAAAACCTGTTCGCCTCTTAAAATGCTATTGTGACCCAAGACTTCCCTTCCCATTCAGTGGTTTTATTACACAGAACTTTCAATTCTACTACATTTCACCACCATCCCATTCCTATGCTGATATTAAGCGGTATGATTCTTCTTAGTTATTATACATTATTTCCAGAACAGAAGATGTACTTGATTGGAACAAAAATCAATAGAGAACTGGCTCAAGTACTTCAGTCTGTTAGGACTGTTCTGACTCAGAGCACACAGTGGACAGGGAAAAATAATGTATGTATTGAAGCCAACAATAGGCACTATCAAATCGTTTTCTGAAAATGTTATATTTTTGTACAAAACACTAATGCACAATATAGGAGAAGTCCACAGCATAACACAATGCTATAGAAAAATGTATATTTTGTGAATTTTTATTCTACAAATATTTTTTGTAGGGAGGAAACTGCTGCCAAGATCAGAGGGGAAAAAACCTGGTATTTTCATGTTATGATACCATGGCAACATCCTTAGAAAAATGTATCAGAAAATAAGAATGCTTCCTTTATGTAAAAACATTGTTTCCTTCCTTTTGCTATAATTACTCACCACATCCCAGCCAATGAGCTTTATCCAACTGAACATCGGCCTGCTATGGATTTGCCATAAAATATGAGAACTTGAGATAAATACTTTTAAAGGTAATAAATTAATTTGCAAAAAAATTTAAAACTAAAATTCAGGCATTGTGTAATGCAAGAAGCTTGCTCGACTGTATTATTCAATGGACCACAAATGAGTTTGAAAGTGTGAGTCGTAACTCTGAAAAGTATAATTATTATAGCTTGTTTAATTATCCAGAAGCTGGGTTTAATACCAGATAGCTTCCTTTTAAACATTTTAAGCTTTGGATGTTTATTTGCCACCTTTCCTGAGTTTTCTCCATGCAGTCACGATGAATTATTAATAACTATTACACTGAAGCACTGATTAAGCTTTCGTGGTCTACAACATTGATCAATAAAGTTCTGCACTCCACCTGCCAGAATAGAAGCTTTTCCTGGGCCTCCTCTCATGCGACACACTGATGCTAGAGTCAGTGCTACCCAAATCAGCCTGTCACATCAGAGTGTCCCCCCTATACATGTACACAGGGGTCAGTTTGTAGAAAAAGAGCTGGAGGAACTCATAACTTATTAGCATAACTCATTAGCATATGCCATGCCCCTTGACATCACAAGAAGTGTGTCATTAGCATAACTGATTTGCACATGCCGCACCACCTAACATCACCTACCCTGGCTGTTTTGGACCCAATCCTGACCATTCAGGGCCAAAATTGGGTCCAAATTGGGCAAAAAGGGGCTGAAAATTGCAAACAAGGGGTCCAAAATGGTCAGGATTGGGCAGCTGTTGAGGAAAGTAATCCACCACCCATCAGAGGCCCAATCCGGGCCATTTCTACCCCAGCCAAGGCTGAAACAGGCCCAAAATGGCCAAGAGTCAGGTGGGCGGGGCCACCTGACATGTGACCTCTTTGGGGATCTGCTGGAACTGCGTTCCTGCGCGTTCCCTCTCGAAATGAGCCCTGCATGTATAGTCTACAGACCTAGGGTAAAACTGGAATAATATCAGGCTGACATATACATAACTTCTGTTTTGACACAACAAGTCTCAAGAAAAGAAAAGACAGAAGGGAGACAAAACACTTAACCAGCAAGTAACTTTATGACCCTAACAAGATACAGACCAGTGAATCAGTGATGAAATCTTGTAACAGACACTTCAGCAGCTGTATCTCAGAAACCAAATAAAAAACAATCAATTTACCCAAACATGCAGTTTAAACTAAATTCTCAATTAAAGCTGTTTTTGATACAAATTATGTCTTCCCATTTTGCTAGTCCAGAATGAACAAACCCAGAGAGAAGAGATTGCTGATGGGCTGCCCACATTGGGACCAGAAGCTGCAATGAGGAAACAGAGTTTAGGATAAGGGGAAAGGAGTACCTAACCAGGATGCAATAGGGAGGGGCCAGTGGGTCCACAACAGGAAATGGGAAAGCTAATAGAAGAGAACCAGAAAGAGGGATGTGAAAAGTTAAATTTGGAATGGAAAGTAGAATGGGAGAGAAGAAATCATACTCTGCCTGCCTTGAAGAGAAAGGGTCTGATATTCATGGTAACTGGAAGACAGATGGATCCATCTACAAAGGGTGGCTTTTTACGTTATCTGAAGTTACCTTGGTACTAATGGGGGAAATTGCCATCGACCTAATATTGGGATCTTTCCTAGCACTGGAACAGGACTTTGGACCCCTATGGTCATTGGTGGATTTGGGCTGGAACCTGATTGGCGTAGTTACGGATTCAAGAACCTATTGCTATATACTGCATAACTGGGATATGACAGTATAATGTAGCCATCCTATAGAAACAAGGAAACTAGAAAATGGATGCAAAATTCACCTGGAGTAGGTGTTAAGATTGACATGGATATGCAGATGCTATCTGTAAGTTCGACAATTGGTACTTTGAACAGATGAAGCTGCCTTATATCGAATTAGACTGTTGGTCCATCAAGGTCAGTATTGTTTTCTCAAACTGGCACTGGGTCTCCTAGGTCTCAAGCAGAAGACTTTCACACATCATCTACTACCTGATCTTTACACCTGGAGATGGCAAAGAGCTGAAACTAGGACCTTCTACATGCCAAGCAGATGTTCTTCCATTGAGCCACAGCCCTTGAATTGCTTATGCTTATCATATTATCCTAGAATTGCATTTGAAAAGAAAATTTCACTAGCTTTGATTGTTTATCTTGCAAACCAAGGCCATTATTTAGAGCCAAGAATGTGTGAGGAACTCAGAAGTTCCAATGATGCTTTTGATCCATGCGCTTCTGCAGCACCTGTGCTGTTAGGTTGTTCCTGTGTTGAGAATGCCTTTTATCAGTTCTTTCCTTTGAGCAATAGACCTTCTTTTGATATATAAGATATGCATGTTGGCCAAATTTTCTTGAGATAGTTTATGCCTCCATTCCTGGTATTTTTAAAAGTTATATTTCTGGAGAGTGCTGCCCCATGCCTCTAGGCCTATTCTTTTGGGGGTGCCCACATATTAACGGGGCTATGTAACACCAAGTTTTAGACAAACACCATCCAAAAGTGATGGCTAGTAGATTAGCTACACTGGACAACATGAAGTGTTCCCTCTTTAGTCCTGAATCATGTGTTAACACAGCATTCTGGGACCCACTTCCATGTGGCTCAGTGCCACACAGATGGACAAGCCTTGTGAATTGGAAGAGCAGCACAGTTTCTTCCGCACAATTGTTACCCACCTCCAAAGAAGGTGATGCTGGAATAAGAAGGAAACACTTAAGGCTGCTATCGCAAGAATACTATCCTGTGAGTAAACCCCATTGAATAATGGGACTTACTTTTGAATATTTGCCTTGATCCAGACATTTCCAGATCAGCTGGACTGCACCTGCAGAAACTAGACAGCGCTATTACCCTATTCTTCTGATTTCTTGCATAGAATCAGCAGCGCAAGAAATTCTCATGAATCCTATGTCTAAAGTATCCCACACAAGATCTTTATGAGAATCCATCATACATGTTATATCTATTTCAGAGATGGGAAAATACCTCATCATATCAACTCACAACCTCTTATCACATGAAGTAGAAAGTAGATTTAAAAAGCATCAATCACTTCCCCAAAATATGATTTCCCTCCTGGCCTTCTTCTGCCATTATTACTCCCCAACTCTCTCCACGTTAATTTCAAACTTTAAGGAATCCCATCTTTTCACTGGTGTCTACAAGACACTTCGATGGAGTATGTTTTGTCCCTGCACAGTAAGCCTGTGATACAGCCACTGCAGGGCAAATGTTTATATGTAAACTATCTTCCTCTTATGCAGATATGGCCTCTGGCAGAGTTTAGTTTCCTTCTTCCCAGGGCTTTTTTTTCTGGGAAAAGAGGTGGTGGAGCTCTCTATTATTACATGTGTGCGCGCTCCCAGAAATGCATGATGACATCACTCCTGGAAGTGACACCACTCCCGGAAGTGATGCCGCTTCCCGGAACCCAGCACAATGCATTACGACAAGATAAATGTTAGTAAGCTTGGAAAATTACACTATTATGAGAAAGGGTTTTCTTCCTTTTTGTATCCTCTACAAAAAGTGAAATCTTCCATTCCCTTTCCCAAACATTTCATTTCTTTGGAATCATATTTTAAAATATGCAAGGAGGGGGCATCTAAAAATCCAAAAACCATCTCACAAATCTAAATTCTAACAGATTCTCTATGCCAGCATAGAAAAAATAATTCCAAAACTCTTTCTCAAAATTCCACAGAGTCTGAAATTCCTAATCTAATGAATACTGAATTTTCAAATGTTTAGGGAGGGTTTTGCTTTACTGGAGCAATTCAAAATTAGATACTCAACTTTAGCTGCATTAGATTTATACTTAGTTTAAAATGGCTTTTTTTGTTGCCTGCCAACTCTACCTTACCAATGGCTAAGTCGTTGTGACATTGTGAAATGCTCATAAATATTCCAATGACCCAGACAAACAATATTCATATAAACTTCCTTAACATCCATATGTCCACTGTAATTTCAGTGATAATCAGCTGAGGGTGGGGAGAACCATTTGAGTTACAGCTATTAAGACATAATAACACCTATATGAATATATTGATGAAAGCCTTCTGTGACTTGGACACAGTTATCCATTCCTAGCATAAAACTGGAATAACCATAACTGATATTTTAACTAATACAAATAATCATAACTGATATATTTAACTAACACAGAACCAATCTGCATTCAAAAGCTGTGGGAACCATAACAATGTCAGCTTCAGTGAACAAAAGAATGAAAGCAACAAACACACACACATGCACAGCCTCACCCACCCCCATGAAAAGAAAGCAGAATGAACTCAAAGCAGCACACAGACACAGCCCCCCACAGACCCCACACCCCCATGAAAAGAAAGCAGAATGAACTCAAAGCAGCACACACACACACAGCCCCCACACCCCCATGAAAAGAAAGCAAAATGAACTCAAAGCAGCACACACATACACAGAACCCCCTGAAGGAAATGAAAGCAGTTAAGACTCCTCTGGAGAGCCGAACCCAGCAGCTCTGCATGCACGCTCTCTCTCACACTCATGAATGAAAAAAAGCAGTATGAACTCAAAGCAGCTAAATCTCCTCTGCAAAGCTCGTGCCGAGCCCCAGCTCTCTCTCACTCACAGAGGAATGGAAAAAAAGCAGAATGAACTCAAAGCAGCGAGGCCTCCTCTGCAGAGCTGGCCCCAGCAGCTCTGCTTGCACTCTCTCTGTCTCTGTCTCTGTCTCTCTCACAAATGAAAAAAGCAGTATGAACTCAAAGCAGCTAAACCTCCTCTGCAGAGCCAGCACCAGGCCCGAGCAGCATCTGCTTGTGCTCTCTCTTTCTCTCTCTCATTCACTCAAGAAAGCAGAATGAACTCAAAGTAGCCTAACCTCCTCTGCAGAGCCTGCAGGGCCGAAAGACGAAGGAATCATGTGGGCAGATTCTAGAGCTTCCGGAATGGCTTTCCAATCCATTAAATAAGAAAGAGATGCTGAGACTGCATGTCAGTTCTGCATATGCACCCATTTTGGCATGACAACATTAATACAACTAAATGGCAGGGAAATTTGCAGCTCCAATAGGAATTAAGTACCAACATGAAACCTGGCTTATTCTGTCTGAAATGTTAAGGCATCCCGATACTAGGTCTGTGAGCAAAAAGCATACTCGCTTAAACAGCAATCCTAAGCAAGTATACTCCCAAACAACTGTTCTTAGGATTACTCTGTCAATTACATCATCTCCTGTGTGTGTGCAGGAGGGCACTTGGTTTCAGGAAGACACATGAAACAGAGTTTCTTTTGTGGTTTCTGTCATTATAAGAACAAAATAGAAAGGGAATAAAAATCTACACCGAAACAGCGCTTTCTGAAGCAGTAAGGGAAGACCAATGTATTTCCCCAGCCTGCTCAAATTGCTACATACTTCCCCTGAAGCAAAACAGCATTCCATTTGAGGCATGATGTACAATTTGCATGAAGAATGACACTAAACAAAATAAAAGAAACTCTTGCTTATCAGTAGAAGATAAGGGGTTGGATTCAAGAAGCGAGCTTTTTCAGTGTTATCTTACTCAATTCCCCTCCCAATTACGAACTTCGAACTTCGTACCATGAAGGTTTTTTACATACAGGTCCCACGATCACCATCATAGCCTCTTTTCATGGTCAAAGGGGACCCGTCCCCCCTTTTTCATCAGCAGAAAAGCCCGCTGGATTCAGCTCCAGTGCAGGGATCATGTAAGATTCTTGAGAAGAGTGATTAAAGGAGAAGGATCAAAAAAGAAAATTAACAAGAAGAAATAAGAACTCTCTCTGGACAGTGCAGTAATTCTTGAAACCCACACTGCACTACATTCATTATGCAACTGGGAGATGAGGGTAGAGCAATAAGGCTTGCCACAGCAGGGTTTGTGGGAAAGGGAGGTCTAACCTTAGGATTCTTTAAATCTCAATCAAAGTAAATCTAACAGGTTGAGGAAAACTACATTAAAGGTAATAAACAATGTGGAATATATCTGGCACAAGGAAAAACATGTTTGATACATACAGAAAAATATAGACACTGTATTAAGCGTGCTTCTGCAAGGAATGAAACACGCATTCCCTGCCTCACCTAAAGCTCCTTGGCAGATATCAGTCCGGGTAGCCCCTCCAACGATAAACTGAGGATTAGAACACAGCTCCTGGGGGGAAAAGAGTAAGAAAAAGAAATACAAATGTAAGGACATTCTGGTCCAGTCACTGACAATAACCTTAATACTGGGACATGCATGCTCAAGGAGTGTTGAGATCATGTTTCCCATCACAATATATAGAAGCTAAAATCCTGCACAGATTGCTTAAATCTAATTGAAATCTATGGAATTTAAGCAGCCTAATTATGTCCAGGACTGTAAGCCAAACAAAGGTATAACTTGATCATGTTTCCTGATACTGAGAGGCAGCAATAATCTGGATGTTAAAAAAAAGTTAAAGCTAGTCCCCTGTGCAAGCAACGTGTCATTGCTGATCCATGGAGGGACGTCGCATCACGGCGTTTTCTTGGCAGACTTCTGTTATGGGGTGGTTTGTTGCACTTTCAAATTACATTTATGATTTAAAAACATCTGATGGATTTTCAAGGCTTTTATTTTCTACTAATCAGTAAATAAAATCCTCTGATTTTTCTAATCTGTGAACACATCAGGCTGTGGTAAAGCCATGGTTAAGTCAGCAAATCAGAAATGAGTAACAAACATAATTGTCAAGGGCACAGAAGCACTAGTTTACATTGGCATTGCTGGTATTTGGTTCAAGTTTAATAATTACTATCTGATTAATTATCCTTTTTAGCACCACTTTATCTACAGCATGTATTCATATGTATTCATCAATACAACCTTATGGTAGAAAGCACCCCCCCCCCCCCCGATTCTTGCTTTTACCTATCCTGGGTGGTTACATTCTCCATGGGGGATAAGGTCTCCAGTCTAGAGGTATTCCTGGGTACTGCATTGCTACCTGATTCACAAGGGCTAAACTGAATGGAGATGCCTTTCAACAATAAGTTAGTGAGCCTGCTATGACCTCTTCTTTCAGACAACAGCATAGCCTCCGTCATCCAGACTATCAACTATTTACTACTGTGAAGGGCTGTGAATGAAGATGGTTCAGAAATGCCAGTCTGTGAAAAATGTTGTGGCTTGTCTTGAGATGTGCTGGGAACTATAATTTTTTAAAAAGGGAGTAGACTCTGAATACACTGATGTTTAAATCCCAATAAGGCCTGGGTTCTGTGAATCTGGGATCTCCTTCTTTGTACCTGTGACAAAAGTGTTGTTCTGAATCGTGTCAAGACACCAAGGTGTTTTAAACTGAAGCAATTAAAAAGACATGCCATGGAGACGATGATACCCCCAGGAGATAGCCCTGTCCACAATACAGGCACGGGATATAAAGAGACAGGGCATGCTTCGTGTCACCCCTTAACCCAGTGGCTTACACATTCTGGGTTGGATGACCTCCTCCCACCCCCCTCCCACAGACTCAGAACATCTGTGGAAGAATTCAGTGCTCTAGAGACAAAAAGCTGGGAGTTTCCAATCCCCCCTCATGTATGCAGAGGGAAAGAAGGCTTCCAGGCTTGCAGACAGAAGAGACACCATCATTCATTCTCCTTCCTCTCTCCTGTTTCTGGACATGGAGATTAATCCTTTAGAAATAGTTAACACTGCTATTTTTATAAGACAAAGGTTTCCATGTCAAACCTCTAAATAAACTGGTGGTTCCACCATGATTTATAAAAATCATGGTTCTTTGTGCCTTGCTAGTATATTAATACGAAAGGTCATAAACTGCTCTGAGGTTACAGGGAAAGGAAATGCCTCTGCATTCACACTATCTGCTCTTACAAAAACCCCAAATGGAAAAGCATTAGCGTAACCGTGATAAGATCACAGTTACTGGTAATTTGTACCAATGCATGCTGTATTGCTCTGATTTATCGAAGCGACCAGGGTGTGGACTTCCTTTCCTTATGGACTCACTCAGGATATCACATCCCAACAAAGTCCTGTTACACTTTACATTAAGGGGATCTTCCGATCTTGATCCCCAAGTATCCAGTCCTTTGTTTCTACACAACTTTTATCGTCAATCCATCACGTACTCCGTTTACTCACCACATACTCAAGCACCCACACTTCCAATCTCTGTACACATTAATTCAAAGCATTCAACTGGAACTGAGACACATCAAGTGTTCATATTGATTATCCTCATTTATATGGTACAGGTTGCCCTTGTACAGAGGTAACCCCAAAAGGAATACTTTTTGCCTTGCTCAAAGGTTGAACTCTATACTTGGAGGCTAAAGCTATTCGTCTATCCATCTTCCCTCTGTGTCCTTTTGAGGCTTAACTCAGAGAAGCCCTATTTGTCTCATCAGACTTCCAGTGGAGAGCATCCCATCCGCTCCTGCTTCAGGATAGGTTGTATGATTTCTCTTTTGTACCCACATCTAAACCTACATTAGGAAACTCACAGCTCATAGCCTGAACTAGACATAAATATCACTAGTGTATAGCAGAACTTATATTCATTTATTCATTATCTGCCTTTCTCACTGAGATCCAATGCAGATTATACAGTGTAAGTGAAAATACAATATAATCAACAGCTAGGACATTTACTGAGCAAAGTATAATAATGAACAACTGTTAGGACATTTCAGTGAGGATACAGTAGGGTATGGCAGCAGAAAATTCGGAAAGCAAACAAAGCCGAGCACAAAGATGAAATCTTTCTTAGAGAAAATGTAACTAATTTACATGGCATGTTCAGCGGCATGGAAACTCCCTGGAAGTCACATGTCTACATCAGCAGACGCTACTCAACAGAGTAGCTTATAGTCCCTCTACCAAGGCATCTCTCTGAGCTACTTCTTACAACACAGCCCTATAATCCGAGTAGAAAGCCCTCCTGAATAATTCAGTTTTGCATAGTTTGCAGAAAGTCAGGAGAGTGGGAGCTTTCCTGACCTCCTATGGCAGGCCATTCCATAAGGTGGGGGCAATCATAGAGAAAGCACATGAGTGGGCAGATGTTGATTTAGCCCAACTGTAGAAGGCCCGTCCAGATGAGTGAAGCTCCCATGGAGAGGTGGTCACACAGATATAAGGGACCAAGGCTATGAAGGGCTTTGAATGTGATAGTTATGACCCTGAATTGAGCCCAGTAGCTGATGGAAAGCCAATGGAGTGACTGCAGAACAGGTGTGATATGCGTGCTCTGTCTAGCTCCTGAGAATAAAAAGAGTAAACTTCAAGTGGTGCCAGTTTGCACTCTAGACATGCTCAGAAGGATGCCTCTTGAGGCCAGAGGACAAACACGGGGTGGCCATTCAGGTAACAAAAGGATCTGCTTTCTTTAAAGATGGTGCCTGCCTTTATTAACAGAGGTATCCACATATGCTGCCAAATTAAAACATGACTTAACTGAAAACTGAGCAATCTGTCTTTTCTGTTTTGTGCCTATATGGAATTTTACCTCGTTTTGTTTGTGATTTTAATTAGTATTTTAGATTGTTAAAACATTATTTTACTGTTAGCAGTATTTGCATTGTACAAGTGCCTTGTGGGGAGGGGAGGCAGAGAATGTGGTATTATCAACATCAACCTATAAACTGTGGAGGGAAAAAATGGCTTGCCTAGCTCCCAAGCCTTTAACAACAACAGTAATACTACTCTTAATGTATGTATAGCATTCTCAAGTGTTCCAAACCTTCAACAAGGTAATGTTTGTGATCTGCAGAAACCAATAGTGACACTTTTCACAACATGGAGATAAGCTTTACAACAAGTAAAGGCCTGCGGATAACACAACTAAAGTCACATTAGTAGGCACCAGTGACAAACTGGGAAAACCTATTATACTATCTTGAGAGATAAGAACCTACATCTGCCCCTCTGAATATTCAATTTGCAATCTAGACTTGACTTTAACAGCCCTCTGTATATTTTATGATATTGGAGGCAAGCTTCCAAAAACATGCTAGGGGAAGCTTTCAGTCTACTATGAACCCTTCTCTTACCCCAAGTTTGGGACTTTAAAAAATAAACAGAGCTATGGCTGGACACAGCATGGATGCTTCTTTATTTGTTATGGTTCTAGAAGAGTGGAGGGGGGGGTTTACATTCCTAAGTTCCCTTCCTTTCACAGACACTGAAGCAATGTGTGGGCCCATATGATCCACATCTTTACTTCCCTAGTTTAATGTGATCTATAGCTTTTTGCTTGTGTTTTTCTTAACTATCAAGTGGGCTTTTTGTGATTTAGGGCATATGAAACTTCAGTCTGCCTGCTTTATAGCAAAAGAAATTTCTTGGATCAACAGAGGCTTTTAGTTTCATCAGCTGCCTCTCCCTTTTCAAAAAACACATTGATTAGAGGTTTGGATCCTAAAATATTTTTTCCATTTGTTCCTTGAATGAGCTTAGCCAAGAATCCCTTTCCTGCAAAGCAGGACAAAATCCCAGGTGGGATGGGCTTTGTAAAAGATCCAAATAGTTTTTTAAAAAACTTGTATTTAAATTTCCTATGCCAAGTATGGACAGTAAATTATATGGTGAAGGATGCAAAGGAGAGACATGAATAAAAATATCTAGAGAGGAAGGTGGACAGGAAGAAAAGACAAGACAATGAAGTGTGGCCTAATAGAATACAAAAGCATAAAAAAGTGAAGCAGCAGGATTGGCGCAGGATTAGTTGTACCTCCTAAAAACAAGACTATTTCAGAATATAAAGGTTGGGTGTGGGAAACTGGGTGAGTCTGGTACATGAATAGGACATATACTGGTTTTCTAAAAATAAACTATGCACTCATATTTCTAAACCAGCACTAAACCCTGGACTGGTACACATTTTATTTATCACAAGACTGTAAACAAATAAAACAAAAACAACCTCATGTAAGTGACTACTTCCCCAACCATAAGTTTTAGAATATTTTATCACATCTGCAATTACTCCCTTCCACTGGTGAAGCAGGGCTCTGTCACAAGAACAGAGATGCTTGAAATTATCTGGACTTAAAGTCCCAATGACATGAAAAAGGGATGTGAAGTGCAGGCCGCTGACACCCTACCTTTGACTTCTCTAAAGTGAATAAATTAGTCTGTTTCTATATCAAACTCTGTACTGCTCTGTACTTCCTTAGCCTATCATGTTCAGAGGAATTCAGAGGAGTAGCAGTGTGTCACTCCCTGGGGCACTCGGGCCTCTGGGAGAAGGAGTGGAATGGGCCACTGCCCTAAGCTCGCTGGCAGCACCATAACAGGGCAGCAGGAGGCATCCTGGGTGTCAGTAAGGGTATGGCAGGAATAGATAGGCGGAACCACAACTAGGGCCAGCTCTAGAGGGAAGAGCTACTTGAGGACAAAGGTCACAGAGGTCTCCTTTGGAGAAAAAAATCTACTCAGAAGTAGACACAGGGACTGAGTGGGTCCAGGAGAATAAAAAGGGCCCAGCTGAATGAGGTAAGTAGTGGGATGGGCCCAGCTAGGGTTAGGGAAGGCGTGTAACCAGCTCGGTCTCTGTACAGTTGGTATGGACACAGGAATCCCCTGGACCAGGAGGGTGGCATTCCTGCTCAAGAAGCCACAACTGTCACTGGCTGAGCCTGGGAGACCTAGCCACTGCAGGCGTTAACCCTGCTAGAAGACAAAGTGGCCAAATACAGGAGTTACCAGACCCAATGAAGGACCTCAACAGGGAAGCAGGTCTAAGAACCTGAGTGAAAGTAGTTGGAGGAAGAGATAAACGAGCCAGACAGCATTCCTATTCATGTCTGAAGAATGGAGCTCTGACTCTCAAAAGCTTACACTCTGAAAATCTTGTTGGTCTTTAAGGTGCCACAGGACTCAAATTCTGTTCTACTGCAGATCAACAAGGCTGCCCACCGAAAATTATCCAGGCAGCAGAGTGACTGTTAATCTTGGGAACAAGGTGATTGGAACTGAGCTAAGCAATAAAAAGGGCAACCTTGGTATCCTGAGGATTAACTCAGCTTGACAATGAGGATACACCATGGTACATCTCTGAGGGCATATAACCCTTGGCCCTGGGGGGGCATTATGGTGCAGTAGTCTCTTAAAGAATATTAAGGTTTTATTCTTGTGTAAACTTTTTTTGGACTAGAGCTCACTTTGTCTGGTACATGAAATGGGTCTTCACTAGGCAGATACGAACTTATGAAGAGAATTTTTTTTATTTCGCTGCTGTTTGCCATTTTTCTTCATCACGTATCTGCTTTCTTAAGACTACTGCAAGCATCTGATAATAATAACAACATTCAATTTATATACCGCCCTTCAGGACAACTTAATGCCCACCCAGAGCAGTTTACAAAGTATGTTATTATTATTCCCACAACAACAAACACCCTGTGAGGTGGGTGGGGCTGAGAGAGCTCCTAGAAGCTGTAACTGACACAAGGTCACCCAGCTGGCTTCAAGCGGAGGAGTGGGAAATCAAACCCGGCTCCCCAAATTAGAGTCCCACGCTTAATCACTACACCAAACTGGCTCTCAGTTGCCTCAAGTACATCATAGCTTTTACTAGAATAATAGCCCCTTCTGCACCGGGGACATAACTCCTCACCAACTGTGAAGTCAAGCCAAAAGGCATGGAATCGGCTTGTCTGGACCCTTTTGCACCTCTCATGTTTGGTTAGTCTTCACCATGTCAAAATGCATCTGGATTGCTGAGTGCTGACGCTTTTGTCACCAATTCTGTCATCACTGATATCATAGCATCAGCCGTTTCCTTTTTCCTTTTTTTTTGCCCATGTGATGAATTGATACATCGCTGGAATGCTGGGTCGATCTATTTCCTGGATTTCTCTCTCCCCCTTCGGTGCATTGATCCTACGCTTGATTTAAAAGATTTTTTAAAAAAATGAATGGAAAGGAAAATGGAGAGAAAAAGAGAGGAGGGGAGGAATGGAAAGGAGGGGAAGGGAGTGGTTGGATAGACAGCAGTGGCCAATCACAATGAAGTGTGCTGGCAGAGGGTAAGATGTGGGCAAAAGGCTAAAATACAGGATAAAGAATGTGCACAGGGAAACAGCAAGCTTGAAAACTGATTTTTTTTAAAGGTCATGGTATAAGTGCTCCCAGGAAAGCCATGGAAAAGCCATATAGTTGCAGGAGTGACTACTTAGGTAGCAAATCGGATGCAGATGGGTCATGAAAAAATTGCTGCAGTATGGGAACTGAACCTACGAAATTGGCCTGCACAGAAGGGTTTCAGAACTTGTTAGCCTCTGAAGTATCACTTGACTCCTATTTGTGGGATGACAGATTCAAGTCAATAGGCCTTGGTTTTTTCAACTTGTTCAGATCTGCCATTGAATCTTCAGAAGCTAGAGTTCCAGAATCATCATTCTTAAAGGTCCAACCTTAAAAAGCTGTCACTAAGATAGAAGAGCGTGAAGTTTAATGTTTGTATTTTACAAGAGGTTCATCATCAAATTTATACCTGGGAACACCCTCCCTGTATTACAAAGTTTGCACTTCCCTATTGGTTGTTTGATGATCAGTTTGTTACTAGTGGAAGATATAACACTTATCAAAGCATAGCATTTCAGCAGAATCAGTGCCAAAGGAACAAAATATCTCCTTTAATCTTTCCTACATTTAAAAAGGTTGTGGAATGTCCTTATCAAACAGTATGCAACCATTTCCTGAATGCAATGAAAGGCAGGAGAAATTGGTTCACGTGGAGTAATTCTAAGGCAAGAGCAGTTTCTACTGCCTGTAAATCACAAATATATTGTATATCAGTATATTAACACTAATTGGAAAGGGCAAACTATACATGTAATTGCTATGAACTTTTCCACTTATGCACTATTCGTTTTTTTTAAAATTTCATTTATATCCCATTTCTCTCTCCAATGGGGACCCGAAGTGGCTTACATCATTCTTCCCCATTTTATCCTTACAACAACCTTGCTAGATAGGTTAATCTGGGAGTGCATGACTGACCAAAGTTCATCCAGCAATCATCTTCCATCTGAAGACTGGAGATTCAAACCAGGATCTCTCAGATCTTAGTCTTATATGCTAACCAGAATGCAACTTCCGGTCTTCTTGAGAAACTCTGATACATTAATGCAGATATGACAAGAGTATTGAACTAATTCTGGCAAAGGCATATAAAATACAAGATGGGAATCTGGAATTTAAATTAATATTTACATTTCATCGTGCCTTGGGACTGCAGATTTAGAGCATTTCCAAAGGCCTTCTTGCTTTAAACAGTACACAAAGCAGTGATAGTTACCCTCTGACTACCAGTGTCATGAAGAAACACTATTGCCCTATTGACACTGGACTAGATGGACCACAGATCTGATTCAACAGGGCTCTTCTTAAGTTCATCATTCTCCAATGTGCAGATATAAAAACCAGGCCCTTCTCATAGCCACTATACTATGCCAGCATGTACATCCTGTGCCTCTGTTATTGTTTGAAAAGCCATCTAAATTTCTCCATCACTTTGTGGGAGTATATATGCTCGCCCCAATAGCATCCTGCAAGAACCACAACCTCCATCCAGTATCAGCTTGCAAAAGGGCATACAATTCATTTGCAGCTCCACCCTACTTTGCTTCCTCTTCAGAGTTAACATTTTTGGGATACTTACTCATAACTTAAAACAAAACCCATGCGATCCTTTTTACGAGGCCAACATTTGTACAATTCCAATCATATCCACTCCACCAAATGAACTACCACCTCTTGGTGCCACACTTGATAACCCCTCCCTCCCCCAAGGTGGAAATACAACTTTTTAGCACTTTGAGCAGGGATAACAGTACTATTTGAACAATACTATTTTAGCTCCCTTTTTCCTAATTACTGACTGCACCCAACCAAAACTGATCCAAATGCCCAACACAATTCAGGGGTGATCTGGTTCACAGATTTTACAAAGGAATCAGCTACGATCCTTGGCACTGGGAGATGTTTTTAGGGCTTCTGCGCAGCCCAAAAAACAAATGTCAGTTTTGTACACAAGTTCGACTTTCTGCACGCCTCCTGAGCTCTTCTTTCGTTCCACCCCAAACCAAAACCGAACTCTAACCGCTTCCAGGCAACCCAACGAGAAGCGCTAATGGCCTTCCCTTCTCTTCGTCCTCCTCATCCTCTGTGATTCCCTCCCACAAAAGACCGACCCTGCTCGCTGGCTCGTCTCATCTCCTACCGTCGGTCTTTTCCAGGCGATGCCCTGAGTTTTGTACGAGTTGGGTCCGAGTTCTTTGTAGCCTAGAGAGGCGGCAGCCGCGAGGAAGGAGGGGTCCTGGAAGAGCTTCCCCGCCTGAAGACACTCGTCCCTCAGCGCCTGAAAATCCTGATTGAGATACTTCACGGCCTTTGCATTGGAGCCCAAGCCCCTGGCTGCGTCTCTGTCTTTCGCTAATTTAGCTGCAATCCCAGCCATGGTTGCCGCCTGCTGCTGCTGCTGCTGCTGCTGTTGCCGCCGCCTCTCCAGAGGGTGGCATAAGAATGCAAACCTTCCTGCTGCTCAGTAAAAAAAAGACTCACGACCCCGACGGCAAGCGGCAACAGCGGCGGCATTCGGAGCCAAGCGGGCTGCGGGTGACTCATCGCAAAGAGGAAAAATACCATCAGGACACTCGGGGTGGGGCCAGGCTGGCCTTCAAGAGGCGGCCTGCTTCGTAGGGCCTGCCGTCCCCTCTAGCTACAGCTCGGTGGGTAGCAGCGGGTGGTCAAGCCTTGAAGTGAGCTGCGGCGAGATTTGGGTGTTTTGCGCGGCTGCTGCGAGCGCCGCAACCATTCTTCGCGGGCAATTCGGCACCACCAAGTAAACTGAGCTGGGCTTCTACAGCTGAGAAACCCTCCTCGCCCCATTCAAGTATTTGCGCAGCCGCGTGGCTGCCATGAAACGTAATTCCGTCTAGCACGTGGAACCATTTTTCATTCTGTGAGCAGAACCACAAGTGACAAAAGGCACAGATTGGACACTTGTCAGCTTCCCTCAAGTTTTGATGGGAAATGTAGGCAGCTTGGCGGAATGTTGGACAAGTGACAGTTGAAAAGTCCATTGGACAGCAGTCAGAGAGCGAAGCTGCAAGACCAGGATGCCTACATTTCCCATCAAAACTTGAGGGAAGCTGACAAGTGTCCAATCTGTGCCTTTTGTCACTTGTGGTTCTGCGCTGGAAACAATAGTGGCGTGGGGGTGACGGGGGGTGGGGTGGGGCAGAAGGGTAGCTCAAAAGGCAACCGCGAGGAGAAGCGCCGAGTTCTGTTTTACTGGACGATGGGCACGACGTCTGGGCCGGGATAAAGGCCTAGGCCTCTTCGCTTGGTGGAAATCCAATATGGGAAAGCAAGCAACGCATTTCTGCATAGCCCCCTTATGTTGTTAAGGGATGGTTGGAAAAGAGGTTCTAGTTCTGAACAAGATTATTGTTTTGTCGCAGTGTGGGGCTGGTGCAGAGATTTCACTGGTCAAGGGAAACTGGATCAGTGAAAAGCACAATCCACTGAGCATCCTGGGCCATCTTAATAATAATAATGATGGGAAGAAAGTAAAACCAGGATCCTCACGGATCCTGTGGTTTTTTAAATAGGAAAACACAAATGAAACATCGAATCACATATCACAGCCAGGTCCGCAGACTGAAATATAAAAAACACAGATCCAAAAATATTTGGCCCTGCCACGGTGAAAAAACGTGAATCTGAGACACAGATCCTCATGAATTCATGATTTTTACAATGAAACAAAACAAAAAGGCAGTCATATTTTAGATCATGTCCCAGGCTACAGAGAGCAACAAAACAATCATAATCCCAGACCACCTCCATTGGCACAAATGGGACCCAAAAATTCAGCCATCCACCTCTTCATGACACCACCACGGGGCAAAAACATGGCTCAAAAGCACGGATCCTCACGGATCCTCTTGATTTTTAAATGGGGTCATCCAAAATACACCATACAATACTAGATCAGGTCCATTGCCATAAATGGGACCCAAAAATTCAGCCACCCACCCCTTCGTGGCACTGCCACGGCACAAGAACATGGTTCAAAAGCACAGATTGTCATGGATCCTCTTGATTTTTACATGGGGCCACCCAAAATCCACCACACAATCCCAGATCGTGTCCATTGCCACAAATAGAACCCCAAAATTCAGCCATTCACTGCTACGTGGTACTGCCACGGCACAAAAACAAGATCAAAAAGCACATATCCTCATGGATCCTCTTGATTTTTACATGGGGCCACCCAAAATCCACTACATGATCCCAGATCATGTCCATTGCCACAAATGGCATCCCAAAATCCAGTCATTCACTGCTTCGTGGCACTGCCATGGCACAAAAACATGCGTAAAAATTACGGATCCTCATGGATCCTCATGAATTTTACATGAGGACACAAAATCCACCATAAAATTCCAAATCATGTCCATTGCCTCAAATGGCATGAAAAAAGTCAGCGATCCACTGCTTCATGGAACCACCATGGAGCAAAAACTTGTTTCAAAAACATGAATCCTGATGCATCCCCTTGATTTTTACATGGGGCCACCCAAAATCCACCATACAGTCCAAGAACATGTCCACTGCCACAAATGGAACACAAAAATTGACCACTCCACCACATTGTGGCATCACCACGGTGCAAAATGTTGCTTCAAAAGCATGCGTCATCAAGGATCCAATCGATTTTTTCACAGGGCCACCCAAAATCCACCATATAATCCCAGATCATGTCTATTGCCATAAATGGCACCAAAAAATTGAGCCACCAACCGCTTTGTGGCATGGCCATGGAGCAAAAACAAACATAAAAAGCACAGATCCCCATGGATCCTCCTGATTTTTACAAGGGGCCAACCAAAATCCACCATACAACTCCAGATAATGTCGATTGCCACAACTGGCAACAAAAAGTTCAGCCATCCACTGCTTTGTAGCACCTCCACAGCACAAAACATGATTCAAAAGGATGGATCCTCATGAATCCTCTTGAATTTTACATGAGACCACCCAAAATCCACCATACAGTCCAAGATCATAATCATTGCCACAAATGGCACCAAAAAACCAAGCCATCTACTCCTTTGTGGCACTGCCACGGTGCAAAAAGTTAATTCAAAAGCACAGATCCTCATGGGTCCTCTTGATTTTTACATGGGGCCACCCAAAATACACCATACACTCCCAGATCATGTCCATTGCCACAAATGGAACCCAAAAATTCAGCCATCCACCCCTTTGTGGCACCGCCACTGTGGAAAAAGTCAATTCAAAAGCACGGATCTTCATGGATCCTCTCAATTTTTACATGGGGCAAGACAAAATTCATCATACAATCCCAGATCATGTCCATTGCCACAAATGGCACAGAAAATTTTAGCCATCCACTGCTTTGTGGCACCGCCACAGCGCAAAACATGATTCAAAAGCTATGATCCTCATGGATATTCTTGATTTTTCAATGGGGCCATCCAAAATCCACGATACACTCCCAGATCATGTCCATTGCCAGAAATGGCACCAAAAATTCAGCCATCCACCCCTTTGTGGCACCGCCACTGTGCAAAAAGTTAATTCAAAAGCACAGATCCTCATGGGTCCTCTTGATTTTTACATGGGGCCACCCAAAATACACCATACACTCCCAGATCATGTCCATTGCCACAAATGGAACCCAAAAATTCAGCCATCCACCCCTTTGTGGCACCGCCACTGTGGAAAAAGTCAATTCAAAAGCACAGATCCTCATGGATCCTCTGGAATTTCACACGGGGCCACCCATTTTCCACCATACAGCCCAAGATCATAATCATTGCTACAAATGGCACCAAAAAATCCATCCATCCACAGCTTTGTGGCACTGCCATGGCACAAAACATGATTCTAAAGCACGGACCTTCATGGATCCTTGTGAATTTAACATGAGGCAACCCAAAATCTACCATACAGTCCAAGATCATAATCACTGCCACAAATGGCACCAAAAAATCCAGCCATCCACCCCTTTGTACCACTGCCACGGCGGATAAACTTGGTTCAAAAGCACACATCCTCACGGATCCTCTTGCTTTTTACATGAGTCTACCCCAAAACCACCAAACAGTCCAAGATCATGTCCATTGCCACAAATGGCACCAAAAAATCCAGCCATCCATTGCTTTGTGCCACTTCCACAGGGGAAAAACTTTGTACAAAAGCACGGATCCTCATGGATCCTCTTGATTTTTCCATGGGGCCACCCAAAATCCACCATACAGTCCAAGATCATGTCCATTGCCACAAATGGAAGCAAAAAATCCAGCCATCCACCCCTTTGTGGCACCACCATGGGGCAAAAATATGGTTCAAAAGCACGGATCCTCACGGATCATCTTGATTTTTACATGGGGTCACCCAAAATCCACCATACAATTCTAGATCATGTCCATTGCCACAAATGGGACCAACAATTCAGCCATCCACCGCTTCGTGGCACTGCCACAGGGCAAAAACATGGTTCAAAAGCACGGATCCTCACGGATCCTCTTGATTTTTAAATGGGGTCATCCAAAATCCACATTGGAATACCCGATCATGTTCATTGCCACAAATGGGACCCAAAGATTAAGCCATGCACCTCTTCGTGGCACCACCACGGGGCAAAAACATGGCTCAAAAGCACAGATCCTCAAGGAGCCTCTTGATTTTTACATGGGGCCACCCAAAATACACCATTCAATACTAGATCATGTCCAATGAAACAAATGGAAGCAAAAAATCCAGCCGTCCACCCCTTTGTGGCACCGCCATGGCAGAAAAACTTGATTCAAAAGCACGGATCCTCATGGATCCACTTGATTTTTACATGGGGTCACCCAAAGTCCACCATACAGACCAAAACCATAATCATTGCCACAAATGGAAGCAAAAAATTCAGCCATCCACAGTTTTACTGCACTGTCACGGCAGAAAAACTTGGTTCAAAAGCACAGAAACTCATGGTTCCTCTTGATTTTTATATGGGGTGACCTAAAATCTACCATACTGTCCCAGATCATGTCCATTGCCACAAATGGAACCAAAAAATCCAGCCATCCACCCCTTTGTGGCACTGCCACGGCAGAAAATCTTGGTTCAAAAGGATGGATCCACATGGATCCACTTGATTTTTACATGGTGCCAACCAAAATTCACCATAATGTCCAACATCATGTCCATTGCCGAAAATGGAACTAAATAATTCAGCCATCCACAGTTTTATGGCACTGCTACAGCAAAAAAACATGGTTCGACAGCACAGATCCTCATGGATACTCTTGATTTTTACATGGGGCCACTCAAAATCCACCATTCCGTCCAAGATCATAATCATTGCCACAAATGGCACCAAAAAATCCAGCCTTCCACAGTTTTGCCACTGCCATGGCAGAAAAACTTTGTACAAAATCACGGATCCTCATGGATCCTCTTGATTTTTACACAGGGCAAGACAAAATCCATCATACAATCCCAGATCATGTCCATTGCCACAAATGGCACAAAAAATTTCAGTCATCCACTGCTTTGTGGAACCGCCACAGTGCAAAACATGATTCAAAAACTATGATCCTCATGGATACTCTTGATTTTTTCATGGGGCCATCCAAAATCTGCCACATGCTCCCAGATCATGTCCATTGCCACAAAAGAAACCAAATAATTCAGCTACCCTCAGCTTTATGGTAACGCCAAGGCACAAAAACATGGTTCAAAAGCACGAATCCTCATAGATCCTCTTGATTTTTTCATTGGGCAACTCAAAATCCACCATACAATACAAGATCATGTCCATTGCCATAAATGGAACCAAAAAATTCAGCCATCCAGCTCTGTGTCATCGCCACGGCGCAAAAAGTTAGTTCGAAAGCACGGATACTCATCGATCCTCTAGATTTTTATGCATGGTGACCCAAAATCCACCATGCAATCCCAGTTCATGTCCACTGCCACAAATTGCACCAAAAATTCAGCCATCCACTGCTTGGGGCACCGCCATGGCGCAAAACATGATTCAAAAGCACAGATCCTCATGGATCCACTTGATTTTTACATAGGGCCATCCAAAATGCACCACATAATCTCAGATCATTTCCAGTACCACAAATGGCGCCAAAAAATTAAGGGACCCACAGCTATGTGGCACCATCTTACCGCAAAAAGTTGTTTAAAAACACGGATCCTTGTGGATCCTCTTAATTTTTACATGGGTACACCCAAAATCCGCCATACAATCCCGTATCATGTGTGTTGTCACAAATGGCAAACAAAAAAACAGGCACTCAGCACTTTGCGGCACCACCACGGTGCAAAAGCACCAGAGAAATTATGTACTTTTGACATCCATGACCAAATAACACACCACATACTGTTGATCCACCACTTTTTCAACCCTGTGACTCCAAAACATGGATTATTTTCATCCTCAGGATTTTTAGACATTCCCCACCCTAAATTCTTAATGTCTCAAAAAATATCCCTGGACACAGATTGAACCATAGCAATCACAGATCCAAGTAATTGTGACACTGCTATTTGGAAAAGAACTGCCTAAAATATCCTGATTGAATATTGTGATGATTAATTTAATTCCTACAATATCACTGTGCAATCACACATTATATCAACGTCCATGGAGTGATCCCGCAAAACAACAGGTATAGCATTTCATGCTTCCACAACACTACTGAGACTACATTAAAATTTATGGATCCTCAAGATTTATTCTTGGAGCACCATTAATATTTACTCTGTAATCTAACAGTTGAACCACTGGGCTACAGTGGTTGGTATGTTGGTATGGGATCTTGGACGCCCAGATTTGGATCCCTCCTCTGCCAGGGAAGCCTGCTAGTCTATGTTGGAGCTCTGTGATTCTTCTGATAGTCACTAGCAGTCAGGGGGAGGGGGGAATAAAGAGGATCGTCAGTAGATATGTGACATTAAAAAAGAAGTTCTTTTTTACTTAATCATGATTTGACTGAGATTTCAGGGCTGGACAGTATAGTGGTTGCTGCATTCATTTCCTTTGAGGGTAAAAAGAAAAAAACCTTGGAGGAGAGGTCCAAAGATGGCTACTAGCCACGAAAACTAGAGGGAACCGCTTTATTCGGATAAAGTCACAGAAGTGTCTGTAGTACATGACCAAGGTTCAAGTCCAGGAGATCGTCAAACAGCAAGTGGTTGTAGCAGTTGTGTTTCTCTGGAACCCATTAATAGGAGGATGTTATCCTGGTCCTATTACATTGCATGGTAGAAGTGGCAACCATTGCACTGATCGTTTAATAAGCCTTGAGTTTCACTGAGAAATGTCTACTATAAATAAAGTGAATAAACAAATACATATGCCAGGTTTGTTGGCCCACCAGGGCAACTCTTTGAACATGATGGACTTTACTGATCATTCTCCAAGGCTCCTCTTCTATTCCTCCCACACCTTTTTTCATAGTCCTTCTCATTGTAAATGTGGTGGGTGCCTGTAGGGAACAGCCCTCTCAACAGTGCCCAAATATTTCTCTGCCTTTTTCTTTGGTTTGCTTTTGGGTTTCTTATATTTTGGTTTGGTTTTATTAGTTGTTGTGTAACAGAGAAGTGTGAGGACACTTGTTAATCCTTGAAGGCTCTTGCCCTAGATCAGTCACTTACTGAACTCTGTGTGTTTAGAATTTACTGGAGATTTTTTTCTTATGGCTGCTGACTAAATGGAAAGTGAAACTAAAGTGGCTTCAGTGAACTGTTTCTTTAAGGGGGTTGACATTTGGGTGGAGCTCATATTGGTGTGGCCTGTCTGTCTGGTGACCAAGCTGGAGGTGCAGAACTGGTGAGAGATACATATTAAATTTATTTCTCAACTGCATAAGAGGAGCAGATTAAAAACTGGCACTGTAATTGATTAGAACAGTCCTCCAAAATTCAGTAGAGAGAAGTTTCCAGGATGGTCTTATATTGTAGGAGAACGAAACCTTTTACGGTGGAAGAGGCACTGCAAATTCTAAGTTATCCTGATTATCAGAAGATTGTAACTGATCCACCATGTAAGCCTCATGGTCGTGATGTCTTCCTCTATTCGTTCAAAGGTGCACCTCAGAGAAAAAATTATTGGCGCTGTGATCAATATTCCTGGATAAACTGTGGTGTGCGACTGTGGCCCAAAAAGGATCCAAAGCTGAGGAAATATTATTACAAAATCAAAAGTGGATCCAGTACAGGAAATTTTTCAAGGCACAGTTATATACTGCTTGAGCCTTCCAGTGAAATAGTTCTATTACACTACATTGGAAATGAAAAGGAATTCAAGGCACTGGCTCATGGCAATAGAAAAAAAATTGATGAGAACACATGTTCGTACAATGCCTTCAATTATAGGAAAGATTTCAGATATGAATGCAAACCCTTCAAAGATCTATCAGCAGCTATGTAATGACCCTGTAACAGACTACGCTCATATACCTGTAGCTCAGCCTAGAAACCTGGAACAGATAAGAAACCAACCAAAACTTAAAAGACAATATACAAGGATTAGCCATGATGATTTGTATAGTGTTCTGGAATTTACAGAACTTCTTGAAGGCTTCATTCATGACTATTCACTGCATCCTTCAGTGATTGTTATTATGGGACTACAGGATATTCTGTCTGAAATTTGGAAAGTAATAAAAATGAAGACCAGTTTGCCCATGCTCTTCTCATATGATACAACTTTCCAACTTGGAGATGTCTACGTATCCACTTTGTTATTTAATAATGTTCTTTTTGCGGGGTCACCATTGCTTCCAGCAATGTTTATGATACATGATAACAGAAGAGAAAATAATCACAGGAGATTTTTTGAAAGCCTTCCGAAGCAATGTCCTTTGCTTGATGTATTGTCGAAGGCTTTCACGGCCGGAGAATGATGGTTGTTGTGGGTTTTCCGGGCTGTATTGCCGTGGTCTTGGCATTGTAGTTCCTGACGTTTCGCCAGCAGCTGTGGCTGGCATCTTCAGAGGTGTAGCACCAAAAGACAGAGATCTCTCAGTGTCACAGTGTGGAAAAGATGTAGGTCATTTGTATCTACTCAGGAGGGGTGGGGTTGAGCTGAGTCATCCTGTAAGAGTTTCCCAGGGTGTGGAATGCTAATGGCGGGAGGCTTCACTGTATCCTGAGGAGGTTCTTTTGCATATGGATTGGTACTTGATGTGCTAATCTTCTCTGCAGGGCTATTGTCGGGGATAGAATGTTTTGTTAGCCTGGTGTTTTTCAGAACTGGAAACCATGCTCTGTTCATTCTTAAGGTTTCTTCTTTCCTGTTGAAGTTTTGCTTATGCTTGTGAATTTCAATGGCTTCCCTGTGCAGTCTGACAAAGTAGTTGGAAGTGTTGTCCAGTATTTTGGTGTCCTGGAATAAGATACTGTGCCCTGTTTGCGTTAGGCTATGTTCAGCCACTGCTGATTTTTCAGGTTGTCCAAGTCTGCAGTGTCTTTCATGTTCTTTTATTCTTGTCTGGATGCTACGCTTTGTGGTCCCGATGTAAACTTGTCCACAGCTGCAGGGTATACGGTATACTCCTGCAGAGGTGAGGGGGTCTCTACTGTCTTTTGCTGATCGTAGCATCTGTTGTATTTTTTGGGTGGGTCTGAACACTGCTTGAAGGTTATGCTTTTTCATAAGCTTTCCCATCTGATCAGTAATTCCTTTGATATATGGCAAAAACACTTTTCCTGTAGGAGACTGTTTTTCCTTGGTTGTTTGATTCATCCTGGGTTTGATTGCTCTTCGGATTTCATTTCTGGAGTAGCCATTTGCCTGAAGTGCGTGGTTTAGATGATTAATTTCCTCATTGAGAAAGTGCGGCTCACATATCCGTCTTGCACGATCCACTAATGTTTTCATTATGCCTCTTTTCTGTCGGGGGTGGTGATTGGAGTTTTTGTGTAAGTACCGATCAGTGTGAGTTGGTTTCCTGTAGACCTTGTGACCTAACTGAAAGTTTGCTTTGCGGATGACCAAGGTATCCAGGAATGGGAGTTTCCCCTCGATTTCTTTCTCCATTGTGAATTGTATGTTCAGGTGGATGTTGTTGAGATGATTCAAAAACCCCATCAATTCTTCCTCCCCATGGCTCCAAATGATAAATGTATCATCCACAAACCGGAACTATACACTAGGTTTGTGGGGTGCTGATTCTAGTGCTGACTCCAATCACCACCCCCGACAGAAAAGAGGCATAATGAAAACATTAGTGGATCGTGCAAGACGGATATGTGAGCCACACTTTCTCAATGAGGAAATTAATCATCTAAACCATGCACTTCAGGCAAATGGCTACTCCAGAAATGAAATCCGAAGAGCAATCAAACCCAGGATGAATCAAACAACCAAGGAAAAACAGTCTCCTACAGGAAAAGTGTTTTTGCCATATATCAAAGGAATTATTGATCAGATGGGAAAGCTTATGAAAAAGCATAACCTTCAAGCAGTGTTCAGACCCACCCAAAAAATACAACAGATGCTACGATCAGCAAAAGACAGTAGAGACCCCCTCACCTCTGCAGGAGTATACCGTATACCCTGCAGCTGTGGACAAGTTTACATCGGGACCACAAAGCGTAGCATCCAGACAAGAATAAAAGAACATGAAAGACACTGCAGACTTGGACAACCTGAAAAATCAGCAGTGGCTGAACATAGCCTAACGCAAACAGGGCACAGTATCTTATTCCAGGACACCAAAATACTGGACAACACTTCCAACTACTTTGTCAGACTGCACAGGGAAGCCATTGAAATTCACAAGCATAAGCAAAACTTCAACAGGAAAGAAGAAACCTTAAGAATGAACAGAGCATGGTTTCCAGTTCTGAAAAACACCAGGCTAACAAAACATTCTATCCCCGACAATAGCCCTGCAGAGAAGATTAGCACATCAAGTACCAATCCATATGCAAAAGAACCTCCTCAGGATACAGTGAAGCCTCCCGCCATTAGCATTCCACACCCTGGGAAACTCTTACAGGATGACTCAGCTCAACCCCACCCCTCCTGAGTAGATACAAATGACCTACATCTTTTCCACACTGTGACACTGAGAGATCTCTGTCTTTTGGTGCTACACCTCCGAAGATGCCAGCCACAGCTGCTGGCGAAACGTCAGGAACTACAATGCCAAGACCATGGCAATACAGCCCGGAAAACCCACAACAACCATCGTCCTTTGCTTGATTCAGACAATGTGGTCATAGTGACGGACAGAGAAAAAGGGATTGAGAAGGCTTTGGATCGTGTGTTGCTAAAGAGCCACAGAGTAGTCTGCTGGAATCACATCCGTAGAGACATCATGTTCTGGCTGAAAAAACATGGTGCTAATTCAGATGATACAAAGGTGTACCTTGCAGACATTGTCTGCCTTTTCAGGTCATCCTCTGAGAAGGACTACACACTTCAATTGAAGAAACTTAGCAGGAAGTGGAGCAAACCTTTCTTAGACTACTTCAATGAAGAACTTCACCAAGCAATAATCAATCATGCTGGTGCCTGGATTCTGAAGAAACTGAACATATACAATGAAAAAAGTGGAATCACCACAAATGTCTCAGAGAGTTTTCATGCTGCTCTAAAAAGATTGTCAGAATGGAAAGAAATGACAGTGGAAGCAATGGTGTTATCCTTGTATGCCATGCAAAATTTTTACTGGCAAGAAACATTGTGTGGATTATGCAACACTGGAAACTTTCATATACGACCTCAGTTTATTAAGCGCTCTCGATTACCAGAAAATAAATCTTTCCTCATATTGCTTGTGATCCAGCACAAATACTGGATCTTGTGAAAAAAGGAGAACTGCCACAGCCAATGAAAGGTGATAGGTATGAGAAATCACCATCTACATGTCAAGAGGTACTTGCAGATATGACCGTGCAGAACAATTTGACAGTTCTTTGTCCACTACTGGGTGTATTTGTGGCGAGGGGTACTAAAGAACATAGTTATGTTGTCCGCCTTTTCCCCAAAGAGAGCTGCACTTACCCATCATCCAGGACTTGCTACCATATTGTGGCTGCCAAAAAAACTATTTCCATGCCAGTGGTGCCTGGCAAGCCTCGCAGACTGCAGCTCACACAGCTGAAATGAAATAAACGGCAGAAGACAAGATCAGGAAGGAAGTTCCCTAGAATTCAGGAAAAGATCACCGTAGCTCCGGCATCTGATTCAGTACAGGCCTCTGAGGAGTTTGACTCCTCAAAAGTGGGTCACTTGCTGGATATGTCGAACCTGGGATGCACTCAGCCTAAAATGACTTCTACTCCAAAAGATGTGGAAGAGGAATTTACAGAGTCTAATGTTCTCTCCCTTGATAGCAGCCCCATGTTCTCAACACAAGGTGAGAGGTGTCTGGACAAATCACAGATTTGCACATCGTCTCCCCCATGGTACGACTGCACCTTCCCCACACTCAATCTACAAAATGTGGGACTTGTGTCCTCGGTAGCCAACATCTGTGTTTATGATTATGACATAGACACACTGAAAGGCTTGAACTGAGTAAACGACCGGATAATAGATGCATTTCTTGCCCCCCGGGTGATCATGGCCAAGGCAATGGGTCATGAAGCGACAATTTTCCCACTTAGTTGCCACTTCATACAGACCTTAATGTGTCAAAGACTGTCAGTGCAAACCCTGAAGTTCTGTTTGAAATATGGGGTGCTGCAGAAAGATGTTTTGATGATTCCAGTGAATGACAGAGGAGTCCACTAGATACTGATAGTTATAATTTTTAAACGGAAGACCATGCTCTACCTAGATTCCAAACATGGATTAAACTTTTCTGTGATTCATGCCATAACATCCTTTTTGGCTTGTCTCTATGAGATGGATTCAAAATGTCCCTGTAGTTTTGCGGACCGGTCATTTTATGCCCCTACTGATATACTCAGGCAAGAAAATTCTAGTGACTGTGGTCCGTTCACATGTGCCATTGCACATGTAATTGCATCTGCTGACCAATTACAGTTCACACAAAAGGATATGACTGCGATTAGACCCTGGATTGCAAAAGAAATAATATGGTACAGTGGGAAAACCTATCTTGAAAGATGTGAGAAATATATTCCACTGGAGATGGCTGACGTTCCTCCAAGGAAGAGAGCAATCTTGAAAGAGAGGAGCATCAATGTCTCTAGGGAATGTCCAAAGGGATCTAAGGGCACCCTTACATATTGCTCCTCCATTTTACCATCCTTGTTCGAGGCTCGCTGGTCAAAATGTTTTCTGAAGGAAAATTGCATGATTCCCAGCAGTGACTTAACAATGGTTTACTGTGAAGGAAAATGCAAGGATTGGTACCACTGCTTTTGCATAGGCATCGATTCAAAAGATCTACCACGGGTTTTCATTTGTCAAGACTGCCAATCGACTTCAGCCAGATAGGTTTTGAGAGAGTCAACCATCGTATCCTACAGGTGGGTATATTTCATCACATGAAGTGAGTGAGTTGGAAAATGCAACTCAAGGCGCAGTTCTTTGCGCACATCAATAGTGAGATATATACTGCCATATAGACAAGGATGAACCAGCCCATTGGGTAGTTGAATCATACCAATCAGAGGTGGGAATGCAAGTGTTGACAAAGCACATTGAAAGTGCATTCTGCAAGAGTGACATTCTAACAGTGCAATCCTGAAAAGAGTTACTCCAGTCTACGCCCTTTGAAGACAATGGGTTTTGACTGAAGTGACTCTGCTCAGGATTAAACTGTAAGTGATGCTGCTTGTCTCCAGACAATGGAGAACTCTTGCAGAAACAGCAGTCTGTATTTTGCAGACAGAAGCTTTGAACATATATTGGAAAAATGTGTCGCCACAGTTCAAAACGTATTCAGATAGCATCTATTGGCTGGCCATGTGTGCACGATTAACGCCTTGATTTAATAAGACAACATTATGCAACAGTATAATAAATAAGAGCTATTTTATGATGCTCCCAATGTTTCGAGTGCAAATTACAAATGTTCTTAACCAAAATCCCATTTCTGATAACATACATTGTGTTCTTGCAGCTCAAACAGAAAATCCGTTTAAAATGAGAACTTTAATTCTTACAGAAAAATTTGGTTTTAAGAAAACATCACAGCTAAAGATGCATAGATTTTGAATGTGGGTAGCAATACTGAGATTCAGATAGTTTGGGTTTGTGAGACTTGGTGGTCATCCTTTCTTTGAAAAAAAGGAAGTGTGATCATGACTGTGGCTGTAAAATTTACCTATTATGGTCACTACAAAATGATGACAGATCTTCACGATATCTTTTCATGTCTGTCTAGATTTCATCAAACTAATGAAAATGCTGCACAGAATGGGTTAATATTTCGAAGTGCATGGGCAAGAGGTTAAAAGCTTTACATAACATCTTGCCGCAGACTTTTACCTATAGAACGGAAATCTCAGAAAGACCTGTGCTTCTGTTTGTAGCAAAGTGTCTGTTGAAACTGTCACAGTCTTGGGTTTCCCCCATCACCTCTTTGTGATGAGAACAGTGGTGAGCAAATCTGTGCCTCCCGCCCCCATCACGGCCCTCAGAACGTAACACAGATTCTCTCTGGGGCTGTAACAGCAGATTTTCTGCACTCAAATGGTCAAATTTGCCGAAATTTGCAAATTGCGTATGTGGTCATACAACTTCTCAAATTCAACTCTGTAATGTGACTTCCATGTCTAGCAGCCGATGTTTGAAGGGCAAAGAAAGTACTAGTCCTTACCTCCCTCTTCCCATTTGCAGAAGGTATTTCCAGATGGGGATGAATTCCTGAGTTTCTGTAGCTGGATGTCAACCTTGTTCTGTTCCAGAGTTTCTGTAGCTGGATGTCAACCTTGTTCTGTTCCAGTGTATAGTCTTTAAACACAGAAGCTGATATGTAGCTCCACAAGAAAATTGACCAAGGAGCTTGTGCGTGGGGGACGGGAAAGATGGTTGCACGTCCCTCACCCCAAGCCCCACTGGATAGATTTCCAGCAGGACTGGATTTCTGTGGTTTTGGTGATCCTGAGAAATTTGCTTCTCCACAATTCAGAGATGGCAATTTGTCACTTTTATCACTGAAAAATCCCACATTTTAAACCTCATAGCAGTATGGAGAGGACTGCTTCGTGGCACTCCTATACCTGAGCACAGGAGGATCGTCAATACTGACTTGATTATTTTTTTTATTATGGCACTGAGAGTCCACCGATATCACTGAGAATCTAGGTTGATCGCTTGATTTGAGATTACCGCAGTCAATACCGAGGACATTTCCTTAGAAAATGAAATTGGGTATATGAATTTGAATGATCAAAGACTTAACATCAGCAAGAATACAATACAGAGTTGGAGAAATGCTGAAGCAGCATAAGCTGAGATATGAAACAACATATCAGTAGCCCATCTTCGGGGCATGGAGTCAGAGTCACAGTGTGAGTTGGGGTTTTTTAAAAATAATTTTCAAGCATTGCACATGGGGGGGGGGTTTGACCTAGGAGGTCCCCCTACAACCCTATAATTCTATCTTTCCACCCAGTAGAATCATACTTAAAGCAGCAGACAGTACACAGCAGTGAAGTCACAGCAGCTTGCTCCACAAACAGAAGTAATGTGGACAATGAGTCCAGTATCACTCCTGCAGAAGAAGAATATCAGTGTTGGGATGCCGTCAACCCCTGAAGGAACTACCTAGGGTCTAAGAGGGCGGCTCTTCTCCAGCCTATCCTGGAGGACCTCTGTACCATCAGGGGCAGGCAAGGGTGACACCCATGCCAGAACTGATGCCACCTAGTCCTGACTATGCATGGAGACAATTTCTACTGTTTGTGGTTCTGAAATTTCAAATGTTAAAACTGCAAATCACTGTGGATGTCTTGACAGAATGATGGTGTGCAAATAATGTATTATGAAGGATGGTTGTTGTGGGTTTTCCGGGCTGTATTGCCGTGGTCTTGGCATTGTAGTTCCTGACGTTTTGCCAGCTGCTGTGGCTGGCATCTTCAGAGGTGTAGCACCAAAAGACAGAGATCTCTCAGTGTCACAGTGTGGAGAAGATGTTGGCAGGTCATTTTTATCTACTAATGAGGGATGGGGTTGAGCTGAGTCATCCTGTAAGAGTTTCCCAGGGTGTGGAATGCTAATAGAGGGAGGCTTCACTGTATCCTGAGGAGGTTCTTTTGTATATGGATTGGTGCAAAAGAACATCCATATACAAAAGAATCTCCAAAACAGGCTGGATTGGGTTGGTAGCACTGGCCTGTTCTAGTCTGTTTTGTCCCTGTTCCTGGCCCAAACAGGCCCCAAATGGCTATTTTTGGCCACTTGGGGCCCGTTTTGGCTGGGATCAGGATCAAAACTGCAAGGATTGGGTCGGTGCCTGGTAGGAACCCCAGGCCAAAACGTGCCCAAAATGGCCATTTTTAGCCATTTTGGGCCTGTTTCAACCTGGATTGGTGTCAAAACAGCCCTGATCTGGCCACTGCCATGTGGGGGAACACTCCCCCATCTGGCAGCAGCCGAATCCTGCCATTTCTGGCTGATTGAATCAATTATGCAAATGGGAAGGGGTGTGGCATATGATAATGAGTGATGTTAATGAGTTATGCTAATGAGTTCCTGCATCTCTTTTTCTATGAAATTACCCCGGGGTACTAATCAGGCAAAATAACACTGCCAGCCCCTGCCTCATATTTTCTTTTGTTGACTTCTCTCTCACGCCACAGTGCCTGCTTCCATGTTGCTGTTCATGCCCACTGTGAGAACCAAATTGCATGGTTTGGTGGGGAGGACCCACATGATGTCATTGACCAATTGTTCTGCATTTGTGTTTTCCCTATCCCTAATACTCTTTTACAAAAACCTGCTTATCTCTCCTCATTTGAGAAAGGGAGCAATTTAAGTGTATCAAACATTTATGTTGAAAATTTGAGTGCTGTCTCTTCAGATCTGCTATTGGCAGCACTTGGGCGCTTTGGATGGGAAAGTCACATTAACTAAGGTTGCAACCCTTTTTTCTGTTAAGGTTGCAGTCTTTTTCTTTGTGGTGTTATAAAGGGAAAGATGCATTTCCACCAAAAGGGCTTTCCCACCACAAAAACCAGGAATTCAGAAGAACCTGTGGATTGTGGCAATGGAGTGTTCTAATGATATAATCGTCTACCTTTTTTAAGGTGGGGGTGAAATTGAAAAAGCAGGGGCAGTTTGCATCCTGGAAGAGGTAAGGGAAGGTAATTTTGTTTTCTGGTGGAAGCAGCTATTGTCTAAAAAAGACGTTACGGTTGTCCTGCCGCGTACATGCAAGCTACAGTAGCAAGCTGAAGACCTCAAGTTCCTTCACCAGTTGTCAATGCAGTGTCAATGTCCCCATTTCCTGAACATTTCCTTAATGACGGCCTCAAATAGCTAAATTTTTCTTCTAAAGGACAATGGTTTAGTAGACAGAAGGAGGGATGTGAGTGAGGCATGTGACCCTGTATTTTACATTATGCTTTCAGGTCTCCGTATGACAATGTGGAAAGACAAACAAGAAAGCTCCATGATGCTGATAGTTGATCGCAGGATTACGTAAGCACAAGAAAGATTTGTGCACATATGTGACCTTTGAGGCTGTTAAGAAAATGTTTGACATAGTTGTTTTTTACATACCCATCCCAAGCATTGACCATCCTTTCAGTTCTCACCTCACCCGCATGCACTTTGTCAGTTCTAGCCATCTCGTTGTTATGTTCCAAAGAAATGTTTGTAAGGGTATACATGAAAATGTTAAGTGAAGAACTTTAATTCTTATACGTGACTTTACCTCTGTTGTCCTTTATAAGTGCTCAAAATTGTCAGCAAAAAAGCATTATAAATTGGTGAGATCTACATTTATCATTTTGATTTCCCGAACAAGATTACAGAGGGGTGCATAGCACCATTTGTCCATGCAACACATCATGCCCTTTCATAAATTTATTTTTATTTATTCACGTTATTTATAGTCTGTCTTTCTCATCAAGAATCAATGCTGATTACACAGTGTGAGATTGGTAGAGTCGATTTTAAGGACATTTCAATAAACAATGCTATAGGGTGAATAAACACAATTTAACTAAGACATAACATTGGCAAGAATCCAATACAGAGTTGAAGAAAAGTTGAAACCGACCAAAATCAATTCTAGGGCCGACATCAGACCACATGAAGCACATGTGGCTTGTAGGTGCACATATTTAAGAAAACAGGATTTACATAAGGCTACGTATCAGTGAAGTCAATGGTCCCTGTCTCATTGGCAAAGCATCTGAGACCCCCTTCCTACAATACAACTCTCCCATTTTAGTAAAAAGCCTTTTTGAATAATTAGATTTTGCATTGTTTGCAGAAAGCCAGGAGGGTGGTGGATCTTCTGACCTCCATAGGGAGGCCATTACACAGGGTTGGGGCCACCACAGAGAAAGCCCTTGTAAAGGTAGATGATGATTTCACCCATGTACAGGCTGGCACCTGCACGAGACCCTGTTTGAATGAGCAAAGCTGCATGGGGAGTGAAGTTATCCCATAGAAATGTTGAGACAAGGCTGTGAAGAGCTTTGTATGTGATAACCAATGCCTTGAACTGAGCATGGTAGCTGATAGGTGGCCAATGGAGTGACTGAAGAATGGGGGTGATGTTCATACTCCTGCTCACTCCATTCTGATAGCCATCACACTGCAGCGTTTTGCACCAATCAGAGTCTCCTAGATAATTTGGATGGGAGACCTATATATATAGTGTGTCACAATAGTCAACTCTGGATGTTACCATAGCATGGATCCGGGTGGCCATGTCGGCCATGTCAAGGATCCTCTGGATCCATGTCAGAGTACGAAACCATCTTCCAGGCTACACTGAGGTTGAAAAGAATGTTTTTTTGCAACTGTCTTGACTTCTTGTTCTAGTAGTAGCACTGGATCCTAGGATCTTAACCACGTCTTCGAGGCTCAGATGAACAGCTTCAAGATCTCTGCCTTCCCAACAAGCATCATTTCTGTCTTGTCAGGGTTCAATGTCAATTTGTTTGTTTTTAGCCATTTTACTAAAACTGTCAGGCAGTGATCCCAGATTTCAAATGAACCGTGAGGGGACCTGAATAGCAAGATATAGAGTCAGGTGTCATCTGCATATTGGTGACATCCAACCCCATAGCTGTGAACGAGTTCTCCTAAAGCCTTTAAATAGAGGTTGAATAACATGGGAGATACGATTGCTTCCTGCCGAACCCTGCAAGATAGCTCTCATTCTGGAAATAGCTGGTCTTCCACAGCAACCCTTTGGGTCTGTCCTGTGATAATCAATTTAAACCACTCCAAGGGACCTCTCACTTCTGTCTCCAGATACCTCAACAAGATGGCATAGCTTACTGTGACCAAAGATGCAAATAGATCCAGAAGGAGCCATCAGGAGGCATGGCCTTTGTCTATATGTAGCCAGAGAGATAATCCACCAATGCTGTCTCTGTCCCATGCCCTAATCTGAATCCATATTGGAAAGTGTCTAGAGTGCTCAAGATTTCCAAGAACATCTGGAGTTGGTCAGCTACTGCTCTCTCAATCACTTTTTCCAGAAAGGGCAGATCAGAGACTGGGCAACAATTGGCCACATCATTTTTGTCTAGGGATGGTTTTTTAATTGGTGGACAGATAACTGCCTGCTCGAGTGGTTGGGGAAAGATGCCCTGAGTTAATGATTAATTTGCAATAGACTCCAGTGATTCACTTATGTGGTCCTTACTTGATTTTAACAGCCAAGATGGGCAAGGATTGATCACACAAGTAGTGGCTTTCAAAGATGTCGGGATCCTGTTGATATCTGTCATTGTGATTGGTTCAAGGCAGTCCAAATGCAAGTGAGATGGTGCATTAAACATTTCTTCCATTGCATCTGCATTGCAGCCAGCATCTAGATCATAATGTATTCATGCTATTTTATCTGCAAAAAGGTTTGCAAAGGCTTTGCAGCTGAGTGTGTGATCTTGGGACTGTAAATTTACAGGTTGAGTTAGGAGGTGTCTGGATATCTTAAATAACAGGGACAGCCATGAATCTACTGAACAGCTGACCAATTGCCCTAGAGGTCCGTCCAAGCAGAGCTTAGAGTCCAATACCTACACCTATCATTGCCTCACAGCACTGATATGTAGATATCTGCTGCCTCTGAATGTGGAGGCTCCCTTCAGTCACCACAGCTAGTAGCTTCTCCTCCTTGAATCAGTCTAAGCCCCTTTGAAGCAATCTGTGCTCATGGCCTTCACAACCTCCATTGAGAGGGATTCCTAGTAAGTAATCACTACAGAATATACTGGGCCTCTGTAAACCAGTAGGAGGGAAGCAGAGTTTCCTTGTTTTACAGAGAAGAATGTGATGGTTGCACCAGCTTTACTGGTCGATGTGCGTGCGAGGGAAAAAAGATTTGGCTTTGGTTTAGACGTTCATGTTTGGTTTAGAAAGGAATTAGAGTTCTTAATTATAGGACATTCATACTTCGATAAGGAGGAGCAATAGATTGCTGTCAATCTGTATAGTTTACGGATATTGCTGGATTGCAGGACAAATGCTGCATCCATGGTGCAAGATGGAAAGGATCATGAAACCATTACAAAAAGCAGATGAAGAAGGATGTCACGAGGAGGAAGTGTTTAGATTAGCAATGGACACATCAAAGATAGTTCAGTCCAGTCTAGAGTTGTGAAGTGAGGAAAGAAAAAATTGGCTGATTAGGCTCATTAAAGTCAAACAGGGGAAAAGATTTGGCATTCCTCGAATGCAAAACTCATTCCCCAGTTGGGCTTGGAAACAGAATACAAATTTTGAAAAATTCAACCATCGCCTCCCAAGAGAAATGCTATTCAGGGCTTTCCGGGGGACCAGTGTGGTCATTTTAAGGCTTAATTTCACCAAATTTGTGGGTTTACTACTCCTATCTTTCCTCTAACCACACACCAAGATTCAGCGAGATTTGACTTTGGGGGGGGGCATCTTATGTCCCCCCAAAGAAGCTACCCTCAGCCACCTCCAATCCCCATTGTTTCGTATGGAAAAAACTAGGTGGGCTTTCAAGAAGGCTGGAGGTGGTATTTTGCTTGCAAAAGGTTCCAAATTTGCAGTGGGCCCACCTCTACTTCTCCTCTAACCATGCCCCTATTTTCATGAAGACTGGACTGTCATGGTGCCATTTTATGACCCCCTCCCGAAAAGATGACCCCTCATCTCCAATCTCCATTATTCCATATGGGAGAAATTGGGCCAAAAATGGGGGAGGGGGGGTTCTAGGAGGATGGAGCTGGTATGTTGCATGCAAGATGCACCAAATTAACAGGAGACATACTACTCTCTCTCCTCTAACTGTTGCCCATGTTTCAGGGAAAATGGCTTTTGCAGAGGGGGGGATTTCTCCCCCCCCCAAGAAGGTGCCTCTAACCACTCCTTTTCTATTGTGGGTGAATGGAAGTCCAAGGTGAATACAGTCCCACTGCAGAAGAATATGGACCAAGGCTGACGTGGCCATAGGCACACTTCCATAAAGAACCTCTGCACCAGACCCAACATAACCTAAGTTAAGCCCCCTCAGAAAGCAAAGCACCCCTCGAGCAGGTTCACAAGCTGCTCTCCATTGATTCCAACGATGGGAAGTTTTCCAAGTGCTTCCCGAGGGTCACATGTACGCAGAGCAAGGATGCCGTAGTTCAGGCACACTCCCAAATGCCAGATCATCCCTGGGGAAGCCCAACAGAACCTAACAGAGCCAGTTTGGTGTATTGGTTGAGAGCGCGGGACTCTAATCTTGAGAACTGGGTTTGATTCCCCACTCCTCCACTTGAAGCCAGCTGGGTGACCTTGGGCTAGTCACAGCTCTCTGGAGCTCTCTCAGACCCATCCGCCTCACAGGGAGATTATTGCTGTGGGGATAATAATGACAGTTTGCAAACTGCTCTGAGTGGGCCTTAAGTTGTCTTAAAGGGTGGTATATAAATCGAATGTAGTTATTGTAGTTATTATAAACTGACCACCACCACCCAACTCCAGCACCCCTTGACAAAGCTGAGCAGCCACTCCCGACTTTTCCCTATCTTGAACATCACTTGAAAGAATCAACTAACCCTAAGCAAGGCACAGTCCTGCCACTTGAAGCAAACTGAACCTAGGGAATGGACCCGCCCACAACCTACCTGGGGCAAGGGAAACCACACCAGAGAATCACTCAAAGGAGAATCAAGGTGGGGCAATCTCGCAACCAGAGGCATATCCAGGAAAGGTTATTGAACCCACCCAATGACAGAACCAGACTAGGGAAATGGATCCATCTAGAAGTTAACCAGAGCAAGGGGTATGACTGCACATCAGAGAATCGCCCAAACAAAACTGATGCAAGGGGGGTTCTTGCAACAAGAGGCACACCCAAGCAAGGGAACGGAAACCCACTCAACAACACATATGAACCAGGAGAATGGACCCACCCATAAACTAACCACAGCAAATGCAACAATTTCACATCCGAGAATCACCGGGGGGAAAAATGATACCAGTGGATCAACTTTCATCCCTTCCCCACAAACTTAAGTGAAGCAAGGGACAGAGAATCCCACCATGTAATCACAAGCGAATACACTATGGTTGTGTCAATATGTGGTGGGTGCAGGCTTTTTTGGAATGAAATCTGTGTCAAGGGACAAAATATAGGGATGCATGCTGCATTTTGGGTAGCCACATATAAAAATCCAAAGGATGCATGAGGATCCGTGCTTTTTGAGTGAGTTTTTGGGGAATAGCGGTGCTCAGAAGCAGTAGGCGCATGATTTTTTGATTGAAATCTGTGGCAATGGACATAGTATGGGTCTATATGGCAAGTATTTGGCGATCCCATATAAAAATGTACAGGAACCAAGAGCATCCGTGATTTTTCAGACTTTTTTTCCCACGGTGGTGTCAGGAAGCTGGGGGCATGTTTTTGGTGCAATCTGAGGCAATGGACACAGTATGCCACGGTATGGTGAGTTTTGAGTGATCCCATAAAAATAATCAGAGGATCCAGGAGTATCCGTGACTTTGAACCATGTTTTTGCACCGTGGCAGTGCCACAAAGCAGTGGATGGTGGAATTTTTTGTTCCTATTTGTGGCAATGTACATGATGTGGGACAGTATACTGGATATGGGTGGCCCCCTGTAAAAAACAAGAGGATCCTTGGGGATCCGAGCTTCTGAACCGAGTTTTTGCTCCCTGGCAGTGCCACGAAGCAGTGAATGGCTTGATTTTTTGGTCCTATTTGTTGCAATGGACATGATTTGGGATCGTGTGGTGGATTTTGGGATGCCCCACATAAAAAGCAAAAGGATCTATGAGGATCCATGCTTTTGGACCATGTTTTTGCACCGTGGTGGTGCCACAAAGCAGTGGATGCCTTTTTTCTTTGTCTGATTTGTGGCAATGCACATAATCTGGGATTGTATGGTGGATTTTTGATGGTCCCATTAAAAAAATCTAGAGGATCCATGAGGATCTGTGCTTTTGAACCATGTGTTTGCACCATGGCACTGCCACGAAGCATTGGATGGCTGAATTTTTTGGTCCCATTTGTGGCAATGGAGATGATCTGGGATTGTGAGATGGAGTTTTGGTCACCCCATGGAAAAATCAAGACTATCCATGAGGATCCATGCTTTTGAACCATGTGTTTGCGCCGTGGCACTGCCACAAAGCGGTAGATGGCTGAATTTTTTGGTCTCATTTGTGGCAATGAACAAGATCTGAGATTATATTGTGGATTTTCGGTGTTCTGATGTAATAATCAAGAGGATCCATGAGGATCCGTCCTTTTAAACCAAGTTTTTGCTCCCTGGCGGTGCCACAAAGCAGTAGATGGCTTTATTTTTGTCCCATTTGTGGCAATGGACATGATTTGTGATTGTATGGCGGATTTTGGGTGGTCCCATTAAAAAATCGAGAGGTTCCATGAGGATCCGTGCTTTTGAACTGTTTTTGTGCTGTTGCTGTGCCACGAAGCGGTGGATGTCTAAATTTTTGGTGCCATTTGTGGCAATGGAGGTGGTCTGGGATTGTATGGTGGAGTTTGGGTGACCCCATGTAAAAATCAAAAGGATCCATGAGGATTCTTGGCTTTTGAGCATGTTTTTGCTTCATGGCGGTGCCATGAAGAGGTGGACGGCTGAATGTTTGGGTCCCATTTGTGGCAATGGACCTGATCTAGTATTGTATGGTGGATTTTGCATGGCCCCATTTAAAAATCAAGAGGATCCGTGCTTTTGAACCATGTTTTTGCCCCGTTGCGGTGCCACGAAGGGGTGGATGGCTGAATTTTTGGTCCCATTTGTGGCAATGTACCTGATCTAGTAATGTATGGTGGATTTTGGGTGACCCCATGTAAAAATCAAGAGGATCCGTGAGGATCCGTGCTTTTGAACCACGTTTTTGCCCCGTGGCAGTGCCACAAAGGAGTGGACAGCTTAATTTTTGGGTCCCATTTGTGGCAATGGACATGATCGAATATTCTATGGTGGATTTTGGATGACCCTACGTAAAAATCAAGAGGATCCCTGAGGATCCGTAATTTTGAACCATGTTTTTGCCCCATGGCAGTGGCATGAAGCGGTGGACGGCTGGTTTTTTGGTCCCATTTGTGTCATTGGACATGATCTAGTATTGTATGATGTATTTTGGGTGGCCCCATGTAAAAATCAAGACAATCCTTGAGGATCTGTGCTTTTGGGCCATGTTTTTGCCCCATGGTGGTGCCACGAAGAGGCGGATGGCTGAATTTTTGGGTCCCATTTGTGCCAATGAACCTGATCTAGTATTGTATGGTGGATTTTGCATGGCCCGTGAGGATCCTTGCTTTTGAAGCATGTTTTTGCCCCGTGGCGGTGCCATGAAGCGGTGGATGGCTGAATTTTTGGTCTAATTTATGGCAATGGACATGATCTAGTAATGTATGGTGGATATTGGGTGACCCCACGTAAAAATCAAGAGGATCCGTGAGGATCCGTGCTTTTGAAGCATGTTTTTGCCCCGTGGCAGTGCCACGAAGCGGGGGATGGCTGAATTTTTGGTCCAATTTGTGGCAATGGACATGATCTAGTAATGTATGGTGGATTTTGGTGACCCCACGTAAAAATCAAGAGGATCCGTGAGGATCCGTGCTTTTGAACCATGTTTTTGCCCCGTGGCGGTGCCACGAATGGGTGGACAGCTTAATTTTTGGGTCCCATTTGTGGCAATGGACATGATCGAGTATTGTATGGTGGATTTTGGATGACCCCACGTAAAAATGAAGAGGGTCCGTGAGGATCCGTGCTTTTGAGCCATGTTTTTGTCCTGTGGTGGTGCCACGAAGGGGTGGACGGCTGGTTTTTTTGGTCCTATTCGTGTCAGTGGACATGATCTAGTATTGTATGGTCTATTTTGGGTGGCCCCATGTAAAAATCAAGAGGATCCTTGAGGATCCGTGCTTTTGAGCCATGTTTTTGCCCCGTGGTGGTGCCACGAAGAAGTGCATGGCTGAATTTTTGGGCCCCATTTGTGACAATGGGCCTGATCTTATATTGTATGGTGGATTTTGCATGGCCCCATTTAAAAATCAAGAGGATCCGTGAGGATCCGTGCTTTTGAACCATGTTTTTGCCCCGTGGTGGTGCCACGAAGGGGTGGACAGCTTAATCTTTGGGTCCCATTTCTGGCAATGGACATGATCTAGTATTGTATGGTGGATTTTGGTTGACCCCATTTAAAAATCAAGAGGATCCGTGAGGATCCGTGCTGTTGAACTGTTTTTGCCCCGTGGCGGTGCCACGAAGCGGTGGATGGCTGGTTTTTTTGGCCCAATTTGTGTCAGTGGACATGATCTAGTATTGTATGGTGTGTTTTGGGTGGCCCCATGTAAATATCAAGAGGATCCATGAGGATCCGTACCCTTTTAGCATGTTTCTGTGCCGTGGTAGCACCATGAATTGGTGGATGCATGATTGTTTTGTTGCTGTTTGTAGACTAGGACATGATATATAATATGACAGCCTTTTTGTTTTGTTTCAACATAAAAATCATATGAATTCATGAGGATCCGTTTAAAATCATCTGGATCCTGCTTTTACCCACTCCCATAATAATGATAACTGCACCTATGTACTGTTCTTCTAGACTGATCAGTACCCCAACTCAGAGCCCTGAACAAGGTAGTGTCATCATTATCCCCACAATATGGAGTTGTAGCTGAGAGGAGTGGCTTACCTAAGGCCACCCTCATGGCAGCAGTGGGAGTCAAACCAGCAGAATACCGATTCACAACCGATCCACTTAACCACTGTGCTACAGCAGATCTTCCTTAGATCTCAGAGACCCCTTCCCTGGAGGAGTCAGTGCTCTGGCTTAACTTTCCTCTTTCTGGATGTCATGAGAACAAAATGGAAGAGAGGTGTTGTGACAGGTTTGGGTTTTGACAGGGAAGAGGGGAGTAACAGTAACAGTAAACCACAAATAGTGCTTATGAGTACAGACTCAGAACCTTAATTGTGATACGTTGTTTATGGGTGCGCCCTATGGGTCTGCCATGGGTCTCGTTAACTGTAGGACTGCAGAAATTCCTGCACATTTGTGGGTGGAGCCTAGGAAGGATGGGGTTTGGATAGGGGGCGAGACTTCAGCAGGGTATCATGCCATAGAGTCCACCCTCCAAAGCATCTGTTTTCCCAGGGGGAACTGATCTTTGAAGTCTGGAAATAAGTTGTAATGCTGGGAGATCTCCAGGCCCCACCTGGAGATTGGTAACCCTAGCTGACCAGACATGTTTGGGAGTTCCATGCAAAAAGTTAGTTTCTTAGGAGTGTGGGGCCCAATTTAAATTGGTGCCATGGTTTGGAGGGGAGGGGTCTTAAAGCCCCCCCATGCTTCTTTTCCTGATCTGAAACAAGTTGGAGACCTTCTGTCTGCTCCATAGTATGTAGTCCATCTGTACTGTACAAGATCCTCTTCTGAACCCCAGAGCTGAGGTAAGTAGCAACCAGAGCCAGGGCTTTTTCAGTGGTGGTGCCTTGCCTTCGGAATGCCCTCTTCAAGGAGGCATGCTTGGTACTTATGTTGCTTTATTTTCTTTCTGTTCACACAGGCTTTTATCTAAGGGCATGTGTCTTAAACATTTTATGGTCTGTTTCTGGCTGAAGGATAATTTTATTTGGATCATTTGAGGCTGCTCAGTGTGTATTTCATGTGGCTGCTATGCTATGGCTGTTTTGATAGCATCGGGCCATTTTTATGGTTGTCTTTTAATGGCTTTGTTTTTAATGGGGAGGTTTTAATGGCTCTATATTATCTTAGTTGTACGCCTCCTTGAGCCCTGACCTGGATAGCCCAGGTGAGCCTGATCTCGTCAGATCTCAGACGCTAAGCAGGGTCAGCCTTGATTAGTAATTGGGTGGGAGACCTTCAGTGGAGACCAGGGCTGCAGAGGCAGGCAATGGCAAGCCACCTCTGTTAGTCTCTTGCCATGAAAACCCCACCAGGAGTCATCATAAGTCAACTTTGACTTGAGGGCACTCTCCACCACTACCAAGCCTCCTTGAGCAGGTCTGTGGAGAGGCAACATATAAATTGCCTAAACAAACAAATACAAGTGTAACCTATCAGTGCATGATTCAGGTCCAATAGCACTTTAAAGCCTAACTAGATTGCCAGGGTATGAGCTTTCAAGAGTAAGGAGCTTTGACTCTCAAAAGCTCATACCCTGCAAATCTAGTTGGTCTTTAAGGTGCTACTGGACCCAGATCTTACTCTTCTACTACAGACCAATACAGCTACCCACCTGAAACCTTCAGTACATGTATGTTTCTTTAATAAGGTCAACAGTGGTCCCCCAGGATCAGTTCAGGTCAAGAAAGGGGCTGGCCCAGTTAAGCAAGAATTTTGAAAGATACCATCCGCCTACTGTGACACTCTTATATTTCACATACATACACCAAAGGATTGAACCTAGGATCATCAGAATATAAAACAAGTTCTCTACTTCTGAGCCATACTTTCTCCCTGTCTCAATATGACATGCAGCCAGTAATGCTAGTGCCATTCTGTTGATTCATTTCACTTGCACATAATCTGATCCTTGTCATAAATAGCAATGCTGCTTTCTTTTTAAATTGTTCACTAGGAGAAATTTGACCACACCTGTTAAAAACAGAAACACTTTCCCATTAGTGGTTAGTCTGCCTTCTTATAATTTGAATGAATCACTGAATGGTAGTGGGCTAAATAGGATAAATGTGTAGTTTAAACCCCATAGTGTACATGTATTTTTGGGAGGAGGGCAATGTTATGGACTAGTTTATAGAGTGGGAGGAGGGCAATGTTATGGACTAGTTTTTAGGATGCCAGATGTGCCTTATGTATGTGCCCAACCCTCTTGCCCCCAGAGATATGGCCTTGGTAGTTTTGTTCTGCTGCATGCATGTGTAAGAATAGGGGTGGCATTCCAACCCACTCTTTCTTTGGGTGATGCAGTAGAGCAGTCTGAGATGGCTGCTTCATGGGAATGATAATCCAGTAGATACCTCAGTGTCAAACGTAGGGAAGGACTATGGCTGTGGCTCATTGGAAGACTCATTGCTTTGCATGCAGGTGGTCCCAGGTTCAGTCCCCCACATCACCATGAAAAGGAGCAGGTGGTAGGTTATATAAAAGACCTGTGCCAGGGCCATGCTAGATTGGTGAGTTCCCTGCAGCTACACAGCAGCTTTGGGGAATAGTTGTTAAATATCAAGGCGTGCCTAAACGACGTTAGAATGCCTATGCAGGGGGAGAAGTGGCTCCCCACCCCCAGCCGTTTCCCCATGTCAAAATAGCAAGGGAGAGCGTTTTTTCCCATTTTTTCTGCTCCACATGTATTCTTTGCATGTGGAACAGTAAAAATGGGGGGGGACTCCCCCTGTGCTATTGTGACACAAGGAAATGGCTTGATGGGGAGAGAGGAGCCCCCCTGGTGGAGGCATTCTGTTTGGGGTCTCCTTTATTTTATTTTTTTTTAGAAGGACATTCCATCTAATATTTTCTTCTTCTTTTTTTGCACACAGCGATCAATTTATTCTTGCGGTTCATGACCAGCACATATCAATTTACACAGATTAAACAAAATCAGAAAGATTTTGAGAAATAAACAATAATAGAATTTACAAAAATGAGCATAAAAACTTTGTTAATTTAAAAGCAAGGTTCATTATTAACAGATAGCGCATAGACCAGGAGGACCTCTACATTCATAAATCAAATACCATCTGTAACCGTTCCTTGCAAATTCTATAGGCTACGGCAAGGAATCTAAAATACATACAGAGTTTAAGCAGGAATGTTCTTGGCTGTTAAGAACTCCTGAAAAGTAAACCTGCTATCCTTAGATATAGTTTCACTTGAGCTGAAAGATCAGTTCACATACCTTAGGGAGCTAGCAAATTTTTGAGCACTCTGCTCAGATTTAAAACTACATTCTCTGCTGTTCATGTTGCAGGCAAAACTGTTTACCAGATTTTAAGTGTTGAAATGAACGAAGCAGATGGCTGGCCCGGGCAGTTCAGAATGGTGCATTCTGATAGGCTCACCCAAAGGTCTTTCTCAGCTATGGTATGAGAAATTGAATCTAGAACTGTTCATATGGAAAGGTTCTATCACTGAGCCATGGCCTGCCACACCAAATTCATTTTTTTATACCCTGTCTTTCTAAAATGTTTCAAGTCTGTGGCATCCATAACTGGGAACATTGTACATTTCAAACCTTTTTTTTTTAGTAACTTATTCTTTCTTTAATTTGTGCTATCGTAAATATATATAAAGACTCTTATATAATACGGAAGAATATTCCTACCTCTTGCTATTCACAAATATATATAAAGAGAATTACTTATAACAATCGTTCTAAATACAGTAATTAATCTAAATGATTGGAAGATTATAAACAGTTGATATTATTTGAGTTTGTTCATTACTAAAGCAAAGTGATGAAAGTAATAATGATAGAATTTTAATTATATATCAGCAAGCATCTTAATATATGAATTGACTATGTGGTTCGACAACTTGGTATTGAAAATCAAAGTTTAGCTGAAAACAGAGTATAAATTGATAATTATAGTTAGATAGTAACCAGTATAGGCAACTATTAAGTTTATTTGATATCTAATATGTATGTATGTATGTGTGTGTGTATATATATATAGTAATTGTATAAGAAATATAAAAATATGCAATAAATAACTTTCAAAATAATACCTATATCTTTATTATTACTTGACACTAATTCCCCCTAATTAAAGAATTATTAATATAATTATTAACACCCCCTCTGTTAATTAATAATATTTTGTTCTAGTCTGAAAGGATTTAGACTCAGATAATTAACTTTTAAAATTAATACTAATAAATATTTTAAAAGAACTGGTTCCCTCTCCTTTCTTACTTTATAACCTAGTTAATTATAGTCTTATATTGTTATATCACTTCCTGAGTCTTGATATTGATGAGAGCTCAGAATTCAGATAGGAGTATATAAAGATAGATTTGTTGTGTAAAAATAAAGTTTTATACAGTTACTAATCTTATTCTACCCTTAAATAAGTAATATGTATTCCTAATGTTATATGCAACTTACTGTTATACTATCTTATTGGTAATTTGTCCCCCCCATCCTTCTCTCCCTGATTCCCCAGTTAGTTTAAACCTGTACAATCCCTTGTACTTAACCCTAAAAGTAAATCTAATCTAATATTAATTATAGATATGTAAGTAAAAGATTAAAATAAAACCTAGATTTAAATATAACTATTTATAACGAAGTTAGCTAGCAGCACGTATACTACTGTATTAAAACACACAGCAGTATTTACCACCGACAATAATGCAGTGCTGCTACCCAGAAACACTAGGAGCACACACAGAAAATCACACATACCCTGTTCCCCAAAATAAGTTTGTTTGGTTTAGTTGAAAATAAAGCAGTCTGCTACAAAATCTTAAGTAGGACGCACAGGGATCTTGCTTCCCTTCAAAGGCAATGGTGACATCAATTGTGACAGTTTTCTCTTCTGAGATTGCCTCTCGGTCTCCATGTTAGTTTCTACATCCAGGTCTTGTAGCAATTTCCATCCTGACTCTTCATCCATCGCAATGAGAAGTTTGCCTTTGTGAAGAACTGACAGCTTTGTCAAGTTCAGCCATCTATACTTAATACTTAAACGCTGGAGAGTTTCTCTTACTGCCTTTAACATTTTTCTTTTTTCAAGGATCTCTCCCGGTAGGTCTGTGTAGATTGAGACTGTTTTGCCTTCGTGCTGAAAAAAGCCTTTTTTTCTTGCCATTTCTAGGATCTTTTTTTTAGTATGGTAATCTGGCAATTCAACTAATATGTCTCTAGGAGAGTCTTTGACATTTTGTTTCCTCGCTCCAACTCTGTAAGCTTTAGTTACAATCAGTGCTACGCCATCCTCCAAACCAGTCTGAGTCGCTAGCCATGAGGCTATATAGGCAGTTGTCAACTTTTTGTGTATATCTTTCCTCCACCCCTCTCAGTTTAATATTTTTTTGTCTTGCATTTAATTCTAGTTTAAGTACTCTGTCTTGTAGTGATTCGTTTATTGTTAGAAGCCTTTTTACTTCGTTACAAGCTGTTGTGCTTGTCTCCTTCGCTTCTTCTGATTTTGTAGCCACTCTTTGAATTTCTAAGCACATATCTGAGAGTTGATCAAGAAGTGGCTTAATCACAAGAGAGAATTGTTGTTAAATATTGATTTCTAATCTTGTCAATTTCTGATCTAGCTGTTCTGCCGTTACCGGCTGTAATAGATCAGTGGCAGGCTGCGCATCTGCCATCTTAACAGCTGAGGCAAATGGGATTTCTGACGTCTGTTTTTTGTTTTGAGGGGGGAAAACCTCTTGCTGGCTTTTAAATGTTTTCATCTGATTTCTCTTTTTATCAGAGTCAGATTTTCCCATAATATTTGCTTATTTTATCGGTTTAAACAACGATGCTGAGATATTTTGGGGGTTGGGGAGGATGGAGATTCTTCAGTTAGTGTCCACCTTCAACGGAACGTGGGTCTGAGTCAGTATAAGGCAGCTTCATGTGTGTGTAAAAGTGCAAAATGTACATGTTTATTTCTGTGTATGCTTAAAACAGGTATTGGGAGAAATCTACAAAAATGGAAAAACTACAGAATACAGAAAACAAAAGGAAAACACAATGCCTTCCTATCTAAAACCTTGCTCAATGTTCAGGGCATCTTCTTTCCACTTTGGAACGTAGATCAGCTTCAGTGTTTGGGTTTGACAGAAGAGATGGCAAGCTGACAAAGCTTGGTTTTGGGTTTTTTTTTTTTGCAGGAATGGGGAAGAACTTTTTGGCACTAGTGACAAGCTGAGGTGCCTGTTCCAAATTTCCACTAAAGGGGTTATAGAGGATTTACTCAATAAACTTTTTCTTAAGAATTGTTGTGGGGCTCAGTGAGAGTGAGGACTCTTCAGAGGAAGAGGAGCCTTGTGTAACCAGCCAAGCCAGCCCTGATGCAGCTGAAGCCGGTAATCAGGAGGAACAGCTGCTGGCAGATCAGAGTTCACAGCCAGCAGCCCCAACACCCTGCAGCCAAAACACCACTGGTGAAGCCCAGTCGGCAGTTACCCAAAGCCCTCAGCCAACAGCTGAGCCAGCAGCACCAATGCCCTCCAGTTCCACCACCACGGGTGAAGCGCTGCCAAGGATGCCCAAACCTTCAGCTTCACCCAGAGAGCGCCATAGACAAAAGCAATGGGTGGAGTGCAGGAGAGGCGGCAAAGTGCACACCTCCTATCCAGACACCAGCTGCTTGTGGAGAGCGATGAGGAAGTAAGCACAGGATAGCTCCCAAGCAGCTGGCTGCCAGCCCAGCCTATCTGTAAAACACTGCCACAGACACCTAGGAAGTATGGAAGCAATACATCAGAATCCTGCTCTGACTGCACCCACTCCGCTGAATCTTGCCTTGCTCTTGCCTTGCTGTGTGACCCTGGACCACGCCTTGTCTTTGCTTCTGGATCGCCCTTGCTCTGACTGGTAACTGACCTATGGACCTCATAACTTGGCTTTTTGATTCTGGACTTTGAACTTGAAACTTTCACCTGGCTTTGAACTCGTGCACTTACCCTGGACTGGACTCAAATTATCTTACCTGTTCTGACCTGGCCCATGACAAGAATCTTTGGCCAGAAAATGGTGTGGGGTACAAATGAGTATGGGGTACAGAGAGAGAAAGGATGAGGTGTCAGACTAGGAAAAGTCTGCACTGATTTCCTGCAGGGTTGATAGACGGCCAAGTTGAGGCCTCAATATGCAGATCCCCCACTCCAAATCTTGGATTCTGATATGCTGTGCCTATCTCATGAAAACAGACAAACTCAAAACATGACAGGCCTGCTTCTTTTCCTTAAACATAGGGATACAAGCAGAAAATATTCCTGTTCATTTCATGTGGGTCCTTCTCTGTTATAATAATGCTGCCTTTGGGGCCTGGTATCAGCTTGTTTGTCAGCAGTAAACACCAACTATTCTCTTGCCTTTCTTGGCATAGAGAACCGGTATTCTTAATCAGACCAAAGGTACAGCATTGTTCTTCAACTTAACTGCCTTTCCAGATGAATGTGGACAGGCAGTGTGCCATGATTATTTGGTCACTGTGGCTGTGGGTGATCCAAATAGCTTTCCTCCTGTAACGTGTTGGTGTAAGAGGATCTAACTGTCATTCTCCCACCAGTAGTTCAGCTGCTGAAACATCATACTTTTCTGTACAAGACTGGCTAAAACTGCTTCCAAATCACCAAAATACCTAAAGTCAAACAGAATTTCAAAAATACTTGCAGCCTCACTGCGAATTCTGGGATCCACTCCTGCAGATTAGCAGGAGGATTCCTGGAGAGATTTAAAGACCCACATTACTATTAATTCTTGTTGTAAAAATAATGCTAATTGTATTTTCACCATTCAGTTTCATGCCTGTAAAGTTTGCTGTGGCTTTGCTAGCAACATTGAACCCTGCAGCTGTGGAGCTGGAGGCCAAAGAAATGTGTGCCCACACCCTCTAGAGTGAGAGCTGAACTCTAGCCGTGGGAGGGAAGGGAGGAGTCAAAGAATTCCACGGTTTATTTTTTGTACTTGTGTGGTTGTCAGGAGTAATTTTTTCCATGAGATTGCAACATTCCTAGTGATTTAAGCTGCCGGTCCTCTCCTCCACCCGCTCCCGAGGTACTAACAAATCTGAAGCTGCTGAGGAATTTGAGAATGGTGACACAGGCAGAGGAGAATCTAAAACAAAAGTCCTGTGGCACCATTAAGATTGATAGCATTTATTTCATTACAAGCTTTTGTGAGTCACAGCACAATTCTTCAGATATGTGACAAAGAAATCATAATGGAAATTCCTCTTGTGGGGAAGAGGGCAGAGAAGAGGATTTGCCATTTTTCTAGGAAGGAGGCGAGTGAACATGGACAGATTTTATTTATTTGTTTTATTTATAGTCTGCTTCAAAATTCAAAAAACAAAAAACCCCTTGAGACTAAAAAATAAACAAACCAAAACTCCAAGCCTTACCTGTGCGAGAAACCAAGCTTCCATATGACAGCCATTCTCTCTATCAAAAAGAGTCCAGTAGCACCTTTAAGACTAACCAACTTTATTGTAGCATAAGCTTTTGAGAATCACAGTTCTCTTCGTCAGATGCACGGAGGGCAAGAAGAAACTGGTCAGATATATAGGTGGAGAGGGGAGGGAGGAGTAGATGCAAACAGTAGCTTCTGTCTGCATCTACTTCTCCCTCCCCTCTCCACCTATATATCTGACCAGTTTCTTCTTGCCCTCCGTGCATCTGACGAAGAGAACTGTGATTCTCAAAAGCTTATGTTACAATAAAGTTGGTTAGTCTTAAAGGTGCTACTGGACTCTTTTTGATTTTGCTACTACAGACTAACACGGCTAACTCCTCTGCATCCATTCTATCTATAGCTCTCTTGCTGTCTTATAGCCAGTTTGGTGTAGTGGTTATGAGCGGCAGGGCTCTAATCTGGAGAACGGGTTGATTCCCCATTCCTCCACCTGAAGCCAGCTGGGTGACCTTGAGTCAGTCACAGCTCTCTCAGAGCTCTCTCAGCCCCACCCACCTCACAGAGTGATTGTCGTGAGGATAATAACAACACACTCTGTAAACCGCTCTGAGTGTGACATTAAGTTGTCCTGAATGATGGTATATAAATTGAATGTTATTATTCAACAGTGTGTCCTCATGGTAGTTTCCTATGTAATTTCATTGCCTCATTCCCCATAGCTCCTATCATCACCAGAGGACTTTTTCAGAGTTTTAATTGATATAATACTAGCAATTACCAATTTATTTTAAAAAGTCTGGGAAATGCCTCCAGGCGGTGTGGGGGATGGATGTTGAGTAGACAGGACCTTTAGAAATCCATACCTTCCCGTCACAGGAAGCCAACTCCATAGGCTTGTCTTTAAAATGGAATTACTTTGCTGAATTGCTATAATACATGAAAACAAGCTACAACCATTTTACTGTCTTTATAACCAAATTTGAATTTTTAAGGGTATACATTAAAGAGTCCTGTGGCGCAGAGTGGTAAGCTGTAGTACTGCAGCCCAAACTCTGCTCACAACCTGAGTTCGATCCTGACGGAAGCCAGGTTCAGGTAGCCAGCTCAAGGTTGACTCAGCCTTCCATCCTTCCAGGGTTGGTAAAATGAGTACCCAGTTTCCTGGGGGTAAAGTGTAGATGACTGGGGAAGGCAATGGGAAACCACCTGTAACAAAAGTCTGCCAAGAAAGCATCGTGATGCAACGTCCCTCCGTAGGTCAGTAATGACTCGGTACTTGCACAGGGGACTTACCTTTTTACTTTAAGCATATACATTATTTTTTGGTTGACTCAGTTGTAAATTTAGCTTTGTGTGAGTGAGACATTCACTGCATCAATCAAACACTGCCCTTTGCTGAGCAGATGGTTGAATACCACACTTTTTCATATTCAGAAATTATTTTTGTATTATTTCTCCACACGTGCTACAGTTGCAATCTGAATCAGGAATGACATGTGGGAATTGAGAATGTCTGACTGCTACACAGGACACAGGGTGGAGATGCCAGACCCAAGCTGTGTACTCTGTAATGTGTACATAGAGGGGCCTGCTGTGGCATGTGAGTACGTTGTCCAGACTGCTATGGGAAAATGGGAATAATGCCAGTGCTCATGTGGCAGTCATGTTTGCTACATAGCATGCATAGCTGTCCCTGAGCAGGAATTTGAATCTGGGATTTCCCTGACCAAGGCTCTAGTTGGTTCACCCTCTGGCTATCACAATTCTCTCCACCTAACTATTAAAACCTAAAGAAAACAGTTGGTGAAAATGCAGGTCTGATTTCAGTCAGATCTGCGTTCTCTTTTATGTGGTTTGTCTTCTTTTTGCCTAACTGTCTTTGAAAAGCTATTTTAAAGCATTATTTCTGTCCACTCTTGTCATGTGGCACTGCCAGTGTTTGCAGTGCTGCAAGAAAAATGCAGGAGTGGTTTTTGTTGTCCAGATGGGCTATCTATTCACTCTTTCCCCCTTTGCTCAGCCTCAGCTGCAGGCTGCTAATTTTCTGCCATCATGCTTTTCAGTGTCTGTTCTCCCGAATGCAGTTCCTTCACTTTTGTGATGCTCTGCTGCCAGAAATTGCTGAAGCGCAACTGCTGCCAATTTAATATGTTTTTGTACCAATGGGAAATGTAAACCAATTGTTACATAGTTTGTTGCTGAGTCAGGATATCCTTAGAGCCAACCTTGGCTCATTCTCTTGCAAAGACTGCTTTTAATATTCTGCTCTGCATATATGAATAACGTTGATGAGCCATCTGTCCTGTATCTATAGAGGGTGCATTGGATCAACATCGTATAACTGCAGTATGCTGGTGAATAGCTTTTCCATGCCTCCATGCTGTAGTTTGGCTTTACACTGGCCTGCTCTTAAATATTGCAGGAAGATCTCAATATGCTAAAAGGCTATCAGTGGTCACTATTTTAAAACAACATTCTTTTGTTGTAGAAAACTTAGCGGAGCATGCTTAAAGGCTTTGAGGAAGAAGAGTGCCACCACCACCCTGCAAGGGTAGTGAGCAAATTTATGCTCACCCGCGGAGTCTCATGGATCCAGTTGGTTTCCAGAATGCCCTGTGGGAACCCATGCTTCATGGCGGTTCATTAGATGAGCTGGTGGAAGACTGGCAGGTCCGGCTCTCGGACGCCATCGATGAAATCACCCCCCCGTCTTCCTCTTTGTTGCCAAAATCGCCGAGCTCCTTGGTATACGGAGGACTACGGTGACAAAAACAGGAACTAAGATGACTTGAGCATGTGTGGCAGCAATCTCATGATGAGGAAGCAAGAACATCTTATAGGTTGCTTATGAGATCCTATGAGATGGTGGTGAAAGCTGTGAAGAAGGAATACTATGCGGCTTCCATTGCATCAGCTAGCTCATGCCCTGCTAAATTGTTTAATGTGGTGTGCTCACTGGTCTCCCAATCAGGCGGAGATCTCCAAAATCTGAATTTGAAGATAAGCTGTGAGGCCTTTGCGAGCTTTTTTGCTGATAAGATCTTGTCTCTCCGCCACGACTTACCGGGCACAGTTGACACAGTAAGTGAACTAGAGGCCCCTTGGCCATCTCCGGGGTGGATATTTGATCGTTTCAGCCCCCTTTTTGGGGAGGAGGTGAACAGGATTCTCCAGGTGGTGCGGCCTACCACATGCCCCCTGGACCCGTGTCCGTCATGGCTGGTAAAATCCAGTGTCGACGGACTATAGGATTCCTTGGAGGCGATTGTAAACTTGTCCTTAAGCTCTGGAGTTTTTCCTAGGGCATTAAAGGAGGCTGTGGTATGGACTCTTTTGAAGAAACCATCATTAGATCCCACTGACCTGCTCAGTTACCGCCTGGTCTCCAACCTCCCGTTTCTGGGTAAGGTGGTTGAGCGGGTGGCGGAGAAACAACTGCAGAGTTTCCTGAAGGAGACCTTGTCCCTGGATCCCTTCCATTCTGGTTTCCGCCCAGGACATGGGGTGGAGACACTGCTGGTCACCCTCACAGACGATCTCCGCAGGCATCTGGATCAGGGCGAATCGGCTCTGCTAATTCTATTGGAACTTTCAGCAGTGTTCGATATGGTCGACTATGATCTTTTGACCCACTGCCTCGCCGATGTGAGGATTCAGGGGACTAGCAGTGGCTAGTCTCCTTTCTCTGTGATCGGGGACAGAGGGTGGCGCTAGGGGAGAGGCTATCGTCTCGTAGGCTACTAGCATATGGTGAGCCGCAGGGAGTGATACGCTCCACATTATTATTTAATATCTTTATGCGCCCCTTTGCCCAGTTGGTGCAGAGTTTTGGGCTTGGGTTTCACCTATACGCAGATGACACCCAGCTTTATCTGTTGTTGGATGGACAGCCTGGATTGGCCCCGGATGTCCTGGAGCGTGCTTTTGAAGCCGTAGTTGGATGGTTGAGACAAAGTCGGCTGAAACTGAACCCTACGAAGACGGAGATCATGTTCTTGAGTCATGGAAATGTGGATTCGGGACCCCGGCTTCCTATACTCGATGGGGCAGTGCTTACACTGGCTCCGAGAGTTAGGAGCCTGGGGGCGATTCTTGATTCCTCCCTGACAATGGAGGATCAGGTTACTGTGGTTGCCAGGTCTTCCTTTTATTATCTTTGACAAGCCAGGCAACTTGCCCCCTATCTGTCATCCCGCGACTTGACTACAGTGGTGTAAGCAATGGTCACCTCTAGGCTGCGCTACTGCAACGCACTCTATGCTGGACTTCCCCTGAACCTGATCCGGCGGTTACAGCTGGTACAGAATGTGGTGGCGTGGGTCATCGCCAGAACACCGATATGGGAGCATATAACACCGGTATTGCGCTAGCTGCATTGGTTACTGGTGGAGTACCGAATCAGGTTCAAGGTTTTGGTACTAATCTATAAAGCCCTATGCGGACTGGGACCAACGTATCTGCGGGACCGCCTCTCCCCATATGAGCCCCAGAGGACTCTTCTCTTGAGCGATAAACATCTATTAAAGATCCTTGGCTCTAGGGAGGCCCACCTGGCATCCACCAGGGCCAGGGCTTTTTCAGTCCTGGCCCCAGCCTGGTGAAACTAGGGCCCGGCAAGATTTGTTAGCATTTCTCCGGGCCTGTAAGACGGAGCTGTTTCGCAGGCATATAGTTGATGCTAGGCTTTGCCCCCCCCCAGTCGGGGGGAATAAAGTATATGCCCTCCCATCCAATGTCACCTTCCATCTCCCACATATTTTCCTGGTAAAAATGCTTTGGAGACGGTGAAAAGGTGATCGTCTAGATTATGTGCTGCTATGTGTCGGAGCCCCCCCCCCCCACCTTCGGATGCTCTGACTGCAGATGATTTCTCCTCCTCTGAGGAGGGACTGGAAGAGCCGGTGCAGGGTGCACCCCCAGCCCCCAAAGCCCCGGACGGCAATCAGTGGCCTGGCCCCTCAGCGCAGGATAGCGGAGCTGAGGGGGCGCGCGGAGAAGAGACAGAACCAGCATCTCCGAAGACCAAGACCAGTGAGCCGGCAGCAAGGCGAAAGGCTCTCGCACGCGAGGCGCTGTGGGAGTGGAGGCGGAGCACGTGACTCCAGGCACAGTGGCGGGCGGGGCTATCTGCTGAAGACGAAGCAGAGCAATCAGGCGAAGGCAAGGCACCTGGCCCTCTGATGCCGCCCTGACCTTATAAGCAGAACACTGGGCAGAGCCCAGCATGGGAGCAACTTTGCTCATGCTCCATGCGCCTGGCGGCTCGCCTTGTGTCCTGCCTTGTTCAAAGGATTTTCTACATCCTGACCTCGGCTCCTTCCTCAGCTTCTTGACCTCTGCTCAGCTTATTGACTCTTCTCCACCCGTGACTCTGACAGACAGCTTTCCCGGCTCCCTGACCTTGGCTCGGCTTATTGACTCTCCTCCACCCACGACTCTGATGGACAGCTTTCCCGGCTCCTTGACCCCGGCTCGGCTTATTGACTCTTCTCTACCCGCGACTCTGACAGACAACTTCCCCGGCTCGAGACCTTGCGAGCTCTGGACTCCTGCTTGCAGCCCGGAGCTCAGCTCAGCCCTCGTCTCGCCGGGCGCCCTTGCCCTGACCGCAACACGTTGCTCCCACCTCAGCAGCTACTGGCAGCATGGATGCAGCTGCTGCACTCGTAGCTCAAAACCAGACGCTGCAGCAGACGATAACCCAGCTGAGCAACGCTGTGGCCCAGCTTCAGCAACAGCTCCAGCAGCAAGCTCAGGAAACGCCGCCCCCGGCCACACCCAAGTGCCCAGTGAGCCCACCCGAGAAGTTTGCTGGCAATGTGGAAGAGTTTCCTGTTTTCCTAGCCCAGTGCCAGCTGTATATCAGCCTGCGCCCACGAGACTTTCCTGATGACAAGACCAAGGTGGGATTCATCCTGAGTCTTTTGAAAGGCCAAGCGGCCAAATGGTCTACACCCCTGCTCCTGGAACCGTCGCCACTGCTGCAAGACTACACCAGGTTTGTGGAGCGGCTCCAGCAAGCCTTTGCCAACCCCGTCATGGCTGAGAGCGCCAACCGGCGCATCCAACGGCTCTGCCACGGACAGGGGACCGTGGCAGCCTACGCGACAAAATTCTAGCTATTGGCTCAGGACCTTGCATGGAACGAGGTGGCGCTGCAGGACCAGTTCATGGAGGGCTTGTCTGATGAGGTTGCAGACAAGCTGGCCCGAACAAAACGCCCCAGTTCCCTTCAAAACCTTGTGGTGCTGTGCCAGCGCATTGACCAGCGCCTGGAAGCCCGGAGACAGGCATGCAGCGAAGGGCCTCGGCGACGAGGGGGACACTTCCTCCTCCCCGTAGAAATCCAGTTGCCAGACGGGCGGCACTTGGAAACCCGCGCTATGGTCGACTCCGGTGCTTCCCGGAATTTCGTGTACCAGCAGTTTGCCCGCCAACACCACATCCCATTGCAAGAGAAACCTGTTGCTGCCCTGGTGGAAGCCATTGACGGGCATCTACTGAAATCCGGTCCAGTAACCCACGAGACTGAGCCGGTGGAGGTAGTCATGGAAGGACACCGGAACCAAGTCCAGTTCAATGTAGTCTGCATGCCGCACTTCTCAGTGGTGCTGGGCCTGACCTGGCTCGTGGGCAGCAACCCGCTCATCTACTGGAAGCGCCAAGTAGTCCAGTTCCCGACTAGGAGGTCGGATCCCTTCCCTAAGCTGCTCTCCAGCACAGACGCCAAGGCCCAGGAAACCCTGCTGCCACCCCGCTATGCGGAGTATGCGGACGTGTTCGAGGAGAAGGGGGCTGATCAGTTGCCGCCCCACCGGGCATATGACTGTGAGATCAACCTGATGCCGGACAAGCCCCTGCCTACAGCCCGCCTCTACTCCCTGACCGAGCCAGAGCACTTGGCGCTCAAGGAATTCCTAGCCAAGAACTTGCAGCGGGGATTCATACGGCCCTCCACCTCACCCACATCAGCACCAGTCCTGTTTGTGAAGAAGAAGGTGGGGGGAGCTCAGACTGTGCCATGACTACTGAGCCCTGAACCAGATCACGATCCGGGACCGCTACCCGCTACCCCTGATTCCGGAGCTCCTGAACCGGCTCCAGGGAGCAACCTGCTTCACCAAGCTCGACCTGCGTGGGGCATACAACCTGATCTGAATCTGGCAGGGGGATGAGTGGAAGACGGCCTTTGGGACTCGCTATGGCCAGTTCGAGTACCTCGTTATGCCGTTTGAATGCATCCTCGTTATGCCGTTTGAATGCGTCCTCTGTCTTCCAGAGGTATATAAATGACGTGTTCCATGATCTGCTGGACTACTACGTCATCGTGTACCTTGATGACATCCTGGTGTTCTCTTGGAACTCTGCTGAGCACCCCAACCATGTGCGGAATGTGCTCCGCCGGCTGAGGCAACATGGACTGTACGCTAAGCTGGGTTCAACCAGGAGGAGGTGGAATTCTTAGGGCACCGTGTTTCGGCCCGAAGCCTCCAGATGGACCCAGCCAAGGTAGAGGCTATGCTCTCCTGGCACGCCCCCAGGAATCGGAAGGACATCCAGCAGTTCCTGGGATTCGCCAACTATTACCGGCAGTTTATCCCGGGGTTCGCTGAGTTGGCAGTACCCCTAACCCAGCTCGTAAGACCCCGAGTTCCCTTTGTCTGGTCCTCGGCCACCCAGCAGGCTTTCCAAGCCCTCAAGCTCCGCTTCGCCACTGGTCCCATCCTGTGCTACCTGGACGTCAACCAGCCATTCATCGTCAAAGCCGATGCCTCGGACACCACGCTCGGTGCCATCCTGGTGCAGCAAGACTCCCCTGAGGGCCCACTACGCCCCTGTGCATACTACTCCCGCCAATTCACGCCAGCAGAGCGCAACTACACCATCTGGGAGAGAGAGTTGCTGGCCATCAAGGCAGCCTTTGAGACTTGGCGGCACCATCTGGAAGGTGCACGATGCCCCATCGTGGTGCACTTCGACCACCGCAACCTGGAACATCTGCAGACTGCCCAGAACTTGAACCAACGCCAGATCCAGTGGGCCTTGTTCTTTGCCCGGTTCCAGTTCACTATCCGCTACATCCCTGGTGCCCAGAATAAACAGGCTGATGCCTTGTCCCGGAAACCCGAGTTCACCCGACCCGACGGGAAGGCGGCCATAGTCACCACCATCCTTCCGCCTGAGGTCTTTGCCGCATCCAATGGGCCAGGCCCCCTGAGACTCCGGATCCAGCGTGCCCAGCAGGAAGACCCTTGGGCCCGGCGCAATGTCCAGCGCCTGCATGATCCGAGCCAGGCAGACCCACCTGGGTACCGCCTCCAGCAGGACCTTCTCATGCACCATGACCGGATCTATGTACCCCCGGGCTCCCTACGTCGGGAGGTGCTGCAGTTGGCACACGACATGCCGGCTGCTGGGCACTTTGGGCAGTACAAAACCCTGCACCTCCTCTCCAGTGAATTCTGGTGGCCTCGGGTGCAGGGCGATGTAATCCAGTATGTACAGTCCTGCGACGTATGCCACCATGCCAAAGACATTCCTGGGAAACCGGCCGGTCTGCTGCAGCCCCTGCCGACCCCGACCAGACCCTGGGAGTCGGTTTCCTTGGACTTCATCACCGACCTTCCCCTGTCGTGAGGACACACCTGTATCACACTCATAGTGGATCTTCTCACCAAGATGGCACACTTTGTCCCCTGTCCTGCACCACCCACGGCCGCGGAAGTTACCTACCTGTACCTACACCATATCTTCCGCTTACACGGGATCCCTCAGCACCTGATCTCGGACCGAGGAGTACAGTTCACTTCCCATTTCTGGCAGGTCCTCCAGGCCCTTCTGGGTGCCCACTTCCACCTGTCCACCTCGCATCACCCACAGACTGATGGGCAAACAGAACGGACAAATGCCATGTTGGAGCAGTACCTGCGCTGCTACACCATCAGCAGGACAACTGGGCCGACCTCCTACCCTTGGCAGAATTCGCATATAACAACTCCGTCCACTCCTCGACCCGGCAGACTCCTTTCATGGCCAATTATGGGCACCACCCCCGATATTTCCCGCAAGCCATTCCTGAGTCCGCCGTCCCAGCGGCAAACGCCTTTGTGCAGGAACTCCAAGCCCTGCACCAAGTACTCCGTGAGCAATTGGACCAGGCCAAGCAGGCATACAAGGCCACGGCGGATCGTCACCGCCGGGAAGGAGAGGTCCTGGCAGTGGGCGATACCGTCTGGCTCTCCACAAGGCATATCCGGTCCCAATGCCCCTCCTGGAAACTGGACCATCGATTTATCGGGCCCTACCGGATTGCAGAACAGGTTAACCCCGTGGCGTTCCGCCTTGATCTACTCCCAGCCCTCTGGATCCACCCGGTCTTCCATCAATCCCTGCTCACCCCGACGGCACCCCGCACCCGCTCCGTGACCGACCTCTGCTGCCACCGCTGGTGCTGTTGGACGACCAAGAGGAATATGAGGTAGATCGGGTCCTGGACTCATGTTGGCACCAGGGGCAGCTCCAGTGCCTGGTGGAATGGAAGGGATATGGTCCAGATGACAGGTCCTGGGAACCTGCAGGCAACCTCCATGCGCCGTGCCTCCTCCGGCGCTTCCATCAGGCGTACCCCGACAAGCTGGGGCCTCCAGGGTGCTCACAGGAGGGGGGCCTTGGGGGGGATGGTGTTGGAGGCCCACCCCCGTTGGGCGCTCTGTCTGCAGATGATTCCTCCTCCTCTGAGGAGGGACTGGAAGAGCCAGTGCAGGGTGCACCGCCAGCCCCCAAAGCCCCGGACGGCAGTCAGCGGCCCGGCCCCTCAGCGCAGGATAGTGGAGCTGAGGGGGTGCGCGGAGAAGAGACAGTACCAGCACCTCCAGTGAACTGGCAGCAAGGCGAAAGGCTCTCGCACGCGAGGCGCTGTGGGAGCGGAGGCGGAGCGCGCGACTCCAGGCACAGCGGCGGGCGGGGCTATCTGCTGAAGACGAAGCAGAGCAATCAGGCGAAGGCAAGGCATCTGGCCCTCTGACACCACCCTGACCTTATAAGCAGAACAACTTTGCTCACGCTCCGTGCGCCTGGCGGCTCGCCTTGTGTCCTGCCTTGTTCAAAGGATTTCCTACGTCCCGATCTCGGCTCCTTCCTCAGCTTCTTGACCTCTGCTCAGCTTATTGACTCTTCTCCACCCGCGACTCTGACAGACAGCTTTCCCGGCTCCCTGACCTCGGCTTGGCTGACAGACAGCTTTCCCGGCTTCCTGACCTCGGCTCGGCTTATTGACTCTCCTCCGCCCATGACTCTGACGGACAGCTTTCCCGGCTCCTTGACCCCGGCTCGGCTTATTGACTCTTCTCCACCCGCGACTCTGACAGACAGCTTCCCCGGCTCGAGACCTTGCGAGCTCTGGACTCCTGCTCGCAGCCCAGAGCTCAGCTCAGCCCTCATCTCGCCGGGCGCCCTTGCCCTGACCGTGACACTATGCTTCTTGTTTCTATATTTATATAGATGTGGTATTTTAAACTGTGGTATGTAGTATTTTATGTTTTTAATGGTAATAATGGTTTGAACTGTGTAATGTGTTTTAAGCCGTGTTGTGATCTGCCCTGAGCCCGCTGGTGTGGGGAGGGCAGAGTATAAATTGAATAAATTAAATTAAATTTTTTTTAAAAGAAGAGGCATAGCTACAGTCATGGTTATCCGTGGACTGTTGAAGAAATAATCTGGCTTAAGCATGCCTCCTTCTTGCCACCTCTTTGCACCTCAGCAGGGAGGGCATTTCCCTTATACTGGCCCTCTTTTTGGCCATGTGGCTGCAAGGAGCCAGACTCAAGTCCCCTAATTCAGCCATCATAACAAACCCTGGTATGAAATTCCCAACAAGCCACCCAACAACCTCTAGTTTATTAGACCATCTACATTCAAACATCACAATTGATTGGGGATTGATCAATCCATGATTGAAGCCAATCCATGATAAGATCAGTCCATGATTGAGGTATGATTGCAGCCATAGACTGAGGTTGCACTCAGGCTTGGCTTAATATGGGTGTAGGAGAGAGAAGAGCTGCAGCCAACTCTAGTTGGGAGATTCCTGGAGATTTGGAGGCAATCACAGAGCCTAGGGAGGGTGAATTTGGAGAGGGGAGTGAGTTCAGCAGAGATATGATGCAAAGCTGCCATTTCCTGCAGGGGAACTGATCTCTTGTAGTCTGGAAATCAATTGTAATTCTGGGACAACTCCAGATCCCACCTAGTGGTTGATAATCTTGCTCAGCCCTGGTTTCTAAATGTTTAAGTCTGTGCCATTGCTCTAGTTGTCAGTTAACTTTGATGGACGACCAATATGAGTCATGTTCTGTTTGATTGGCCAACCCTGCCAGAACTGTTTGGTGGCAAGCCCAACCGCTTCTCTTACCACCATATTATCTATCTATCTCATTCTCTCTTTGTCCTCTACATAGCCTGGAATGCCTTTGGGGATGAGGGGAGAGGGAGACACAAATGAGCAAAGAAAGAAACTCTGTCCACCTCACACTTTGAAATCAGTGGAGCTAAACATTAAACTTGGCAGTCATTAACAAAAAACTTGGTTCACCTGACCTCTTTATTGACATAGAAATTTCCATCCGTTTTCAGAGATGACTCATTACAGTTTGTGAATTTAAAAAGAGTATCTTTTTAGCTGTCCCAGTTGCCTCTAGGTGGTGCTTGTGCATCAGTTTTCACTTTTGATTGTTACTTTACTAATAGTAAATGAGAGTACGGGTCAGAAACCTGACCTCAATGGACCACCCACACACAGACATTTTGCTTAAAAACATATCATCTCCATGTAGGAAAAAACGTATACCACCACTTGTGAAGCGAAGCCTAAGTTAATGCTTGGGTTGTAAATACCTTTTGGAAGAACATAATAAACAATTGCAATTAGAAGATTCTATTAAATTCCCTTTCATGACTGAATAGATCAAGGTGATGTCAGTCTATGATAAATACTCTATGAAGATCTATGGAGACTTTATTTACTTATTTACTTTATTTATACCCTCACCTTTCTCCCCAGTGAGGACCCAAAGCAGCTTACATCGTTCTCCTTTATTTTATTCTCACAACAACTCTGTGAGGTAAGTTAGGTTGAAAGTGTGTGATTGGCCCAAGGTTACCCTGCAAGTTTCCATAGCAGAGTGGGGATTCATACCTGAGTCTTCCAGATCCTAGTCTGATATAATATAATAATAATAACATTTGATTTATATACCACCCTTCAGGATGACTTAACACCCACTCAGAGCGGTTTACAAAGTATGTTGTTATTATCCTCACAACAAAACACCCTGGCCGTTTTCACACTACTAACCTGCTTCCATAACGTTGTGCAACGTTGCGCAAAAAACACGGATGATAGTGTCTTCTTACGAGACTTTTGCGCAACATTGCACAAAACTCTCGCAAGCAGATGCTATCTTCTGCGTTTTTTGCACAATGTTGCGGAAGCAGGTTAGTAGTGTGAAAATGGCCCCTGTGAGGTGGGGCTGGGGCTAAGAGAGCTCCTAGAAGCTGTGAGTGACCCAAGGTCACCCAGCTGGCTTCAAGTGGAGAAGTGAGGAATCAAATCCGGTTCTCCAGATTAGAGTTCCACGCTCTTAACCACTACACCAAACTGGCTCTCCAAACTGATAAACTATCTACTATTCCACACTGGCTCTTAGGTCATGGTAATGAATGTGGTGGGAAGAAAAAACTGGTGACATAAGATCTACAAGTGTGGGAACATAAGAAGAGTTCTGCTGGACCACAGCAATGGTCCATCTAGTCCCCGCCTCCCTGCCAACTCACCTAATGTATATGTTTTCACCCATCCCATAGGATGTATTAGGCTGAGTTTGATATATGAATGGCTGTGATGAGCAGCTGCCTTCTTGCACTGATTTTTGTTATGTTGTATTTTAATGTGATAAATGCACAATATATTTCAATGTTATTTTTATTGATTGATGTTATCTGCTTTGAGCCCGCTTGTGGGAAAAGTGGGTTATAAATGTAATAAAATAATAAATAAATAATAAATAGCCCAGCATCCTATTTTCCATGGTGGCCAGATGCCCTAGAAGGCCTGCAAACTAGAAAGCCCATCAGCCACATAAAATACTGATTCGTTGATTGTGGTCTGAACTTTTGTAGACAAGATGCAAATGAGAAAGCATGGGTTGAGATACATTAGTTGATAATGTAAGATGAAGACCAACCTTTTTTTTCTTGCTTTGATTAACTTGTATCATCCTAGTACAACTGTTGGTACAGATTGTGCTGCATGACAATAAACTAGATAGCAGATTTTAAAATAATAGAAATACAGTGGCACAGGAGAAACATACAAAAGTAAAATCAGAAGTTTGTACATGTGTAGGCTCTGTAAGAAGACTCAGTCAATGCATCGAAGTAAGAGGTGGAGGCTCAAGATCAGCTCTATTCTGCTCTTTGCGCATTTATAGTTGTCATATTTTAGTGGTTTGCACAGGGCTTATATGCAACTCATGTCTATCTTTCTGCTCTGTGTTCACCTCAGACATATGAAACAGGTTTCTGCCATCATAAGCCTGTCAGCCCCTAAGGTACCTTAGCACCTTTTCTTGCTGCTACATATTTTAGCAGCTTTTACTTTCTGGGAATGCAAAGACTGAGCTTAAATTGTGTTATATAATCTTACATCTGACCTTGAGGGAAGGGAACACACATATATACATGTATACTGTTATTCTGCTGAAAAGCAGAATGGGCATTGAAGGAGTTCCTAGAAATCTCCTCTTGGCAGCCAGAGAAGCTGCTTAGTAACATGATTAGAAGAAGAGTAAATGTCACTTGCCCCATTCCAGAATTAGCAGCAGAAGAACCAGTGATGCAAACCAGCAAAAGCAGTAGAACAATCTAGGTAAATTAAGAGAAACGACACAAATATACATCATTTGTATACTCTACAAAATGCAGCATTTCTTAGAGCAGAAGCTGGGTTTCTTGTAGATCTGGAATCTTTTATCTCTTACATCTGTAAAGATGGTATGAAGGAGATGTAAGGTTGGCTATGCTGGGTGTATGGACAAAAGGGGCCATCTGGTACAGACGGTATGAGGAGACAGGGAGGTTGGATAATAAAGGGAGAAATGGGCCAAGGCTGCTGCTTGGGAGAATGCACTGGTAGGAGAAAGAGGATTCATAACCATCAGAACCACCACCACCCATTTTCTTTTATGGGAACAATTCTGAGATAAATATACTAGCAGCTGGTTGAGGTAGATGTTTCAGAGAAAAAGTAAATGGTGGTAGAAGAGTTAAGTTCTCCCATTTAACATCCTTTCTCTGATGCATTTCCTCCTGACAGAAGATGCCTTTCTGTTGTTACACAGAACCAAACTAGACATTATGGCAACCATGACTCCAACCCATGGATGATAATTAGGCTTACCATTTGCCCACTTATGGTGGGCAATCTCCAGGTAAGGCTTTGGCCTAATTGCCAGGTGATTTTGTTCCCCCACACAGCGTTTTTAAATGGCTCAATTTCACCTCTAAAATGGTGTCATCCAAGAGTCAGACCCGTGGGTGCCGTAACATCTGGTTTTGCCCACAGAGTTGCAATAGCGGGTGTAGCTCGGCCCTAAGAGGCAAAAGGATATTGTACATTTAGCTAGCAGATGTCACTATTGCTTCCTTATATTTGCTTTACTACTCGGAAGCCCTCTGGGGTCAGTATGCTTGCCTGATAATTCTTACCTTCCATATGCTCATTTTGGTATAAATGCTGCATGAAAAGCTCCGTGTAAGTTTAAAAGAGGACATTACTGATTAGATACTACTAACTAAAGCTTGAACATTTCTTTGAAATCTGTGCAAGTATATTGTATTGCCTTTGTGGAAGAGAAGCCTCTTGACAGTAGCTTGGATTTACTCATTACTCTTCTGTACGTAGAGCATGACTTTCTTACCTCCTCCTCCTGCTGCAGGCCCCAATGCTCCCCACTGCTGCCTCTGAGGAACAGGGGACCACCAAAAATAGCATAATTGGTAGAAATTTCACCCCCTTTGATCCACAGATATCCTCAGCTGGATGCAAACCAATGATTAGTTGTGCTGATATGATGGCCTGTAATACTCATGAACATTCTCAGGGAACAAAATGGTCAATAGGTTCACAATGAAGTTTCTATAAGGGAGGAGAAAGTTGATAGTTTGTCTGGGATTAAAACCTCACATAGCCTTTAGGAACAGAAACAGGTGAGTGATACATGCTTAGTAACTCCTGTGGTAAGGGAGTAAAGGGCCTAGGACCCCGAAGGCAAGAAGATTGGAGCAAAACTGCAGATTGGGCTACATGAGAAACAGAAACCAGTATGCGAAGAAACAAGTGAGGTCTGAATTTCATTTAAATGGCCAGTTCCTTCACCACAGGCTTATAGCAAGAGATGTCTTGTTCAAACAGAAATAACACCTGCAGTATATCATATAGAGGTTAAAGGTGCACATTCTTCTTTGGTGTATCTCCTTTTCTTGAAAACTGGAAGCTGACACTCTGGTTATGTTTCCATATCCAGTCTGACTTCATTTAAAATGACAAAACTTTGAACTTTGGATCTCTAGAAAACCAGTGATTTGCAGGGGATTTGATAACTGTGTATTCATATGTCAGTCCTCTCAGTATGGGAAGAGAAAAGGGGTTTTAACGAAGGAAACTACCCATGAGATGTAACAAAATTTAGCCGTGCTAGCTGTCTATATTAAATACAGAAAGGATGTTATTTGGAAAGAGTGGACCATTTGGGCTCCATTCAGAGTAATGATGTCTGTGTGCTTGCAATGATAAAAATGAACCAATTTGGATGACTAGGACCACTTCAAACATTATGATTGTCCTACCAAAGAAACAATTATGTGTCTGAAAATCATAGCATCTATGTGCAGCCAGCCACCACCCAGTCCTCTCACTCTCTGTTCCAGAACAAAGAAGAGATTCTCAGAAGCTTGCAAGTTACAGTTGACTGGGCTTGAGCGCAAATGCTGTTTTATTTCTTTTTGCCTCTTGTATATTTATTTATTTGTTTGTTTACACTATTTATGATCTGCCTTTCTCACTGAGACTCAAGGGGGATTTACACAGTGTGATCAACAGGCTGGGGCTCCTAATAAACAATGCAATGGTATTTGGATTGCAGAAATTTGAAAACAGAAATGTGAAACAGCTAAACAAAGATGAAACAAAGCAAAAGCATTTGTGAACATGACACATTAAATGATGTAGAAATTACATAGTAGGAGCATGTGTGCAACAGACAGCAGTACAGTCCACAGTCTCTGCCTCACCAAAGTATCTTTCTGAAACATTTCATTACAGTACAGCTCTGTTTACCAGTGTAAAAAAAGTTGTCCTGATTACTCTGTCTCTCTCTCTCTCTCAAGGCTGTGAAGTTCTGAAAATTTCTTCCAAACTGCTTTTCCTACTACGGGAAGCCCCAGTCATGTTTAAATGCATGTATTTAAAGACTCTGGATTAACATATAAAATTTCTTTAGATACAAGAGCAATTTCTGTGACACATTATTTTGGGAAAATATTTTGGCATTCCAGAACAAGTCCTGGACAAGTCTGAAGCATTGAAAGTTCTGTTGTATTCCATGTGGTATAAATCTAGCTCCCAACTCTTCCAGCATAGACCCGCCCTGCCATCCCATGTTTCAATTTTTTTTTCTGTTGTTGTTAACCATCTCTTGCTACAGACACAAGGAGTTGCTGGTTAACAGGACTGGGAAGGGATTTTACCCAGGACTAGGCTATGGTTGTCATTTGCTATGGGTTTTTTGCCTTCCTCATAGCAAAAAGTGTATACTGTGTATGTCTGATTGTACTATTAGAGCATAACCATTGCAATTGGCTGCTGGCATTGGGGCATTGGCTGGGGAACATAGTGCATGGTGGGATCCCTGTGTGATGCTAAATGGGGGGTCCCCTTAATGGGCTTTTGGGGGCAAGATGCACAAAAGCCAACCTCAGCCCCACACCCAGGAGGAAGGCACTATAGAGGAACAGCAACTCCAGCCACTTCCAGCCTTAATACCAGCCCTCTTCCCTTGGTTATCCCCAACAGGTAGTTGGATTGTCAACCACACCCATTGTCCCCTGCATATGCTGAGAAACCTGTAATCATTCAAGTTGTGGTCTTATACTCCCCAGCACAGTGTGTTTGCGTGCTGTCCTTCTCCCCCCACCCCGCCCCCAATAGGCTGATCCCCACTCAAGGCACAATTGGCAACTCATCAGAACAATTTGCAGAATTGCAGGATCCATCTTCAAGAGCATTACAGGGACATGGTGTCAAAGATGAGAGACTCAGACTTTGCACGCTGTTGTTCCTTGCTTTTCACTTTGAGTTTTGACTGTGAATCACAGCAAGAAATTTGGTGACAGGTGAACCCATGGTCTGAAATGGTATATATTTTTTTTGATATCTGAAATGGCTGACCCATCTTTTTCCAGGTTGCAGTCCTGAAGCTAAATATTTCATAACTCTGGAAAAAAAGCAGCTGTTTCCATCTTCATAAGAGGGACTGAAGTGGAGACTTTGCCAGTTCTCCTGATTATTACATCCATGCAGTCCTACTTCCCTTGCCTTGGTTTTAACTCCTTCTAAAATGCTTTATTTCACCCATATGTTTCTTAACATTTAATAGCATTTCCTTCTCATCAAAGCAATGGAGAATTGAATGAATGCTAGACCCATTGGACAATTCCCTTTCAGTAATAATCTCCTTGTTTCTTCCCATCATCCTTTTCTTTTTGAAGTAAGTACATATTTACTTTATAATGTTGCCTCCTTTTCCTACAGGTACCGAACTGTATAATGTGTTTGCTCACTCCACCCTCACCTGGCTGTTCACTTGCACATTTTCCACTTTTCATTTATGCCTGCAATTCTCTTGTGTTCTTGCATTGTGCAGGGAGCGGCAGAGCGCAATGGCAAGTGTAGCAACTAAATTGGCCCGAGAAAAGGCAGCACTAGAAGGTCTTGGTTCCAATGCAAATGCAGTGAAGTACTTAAACCAGGATTTTGAGGCTCTAAGGAGGCAGTGCTTGCAAACCAATACTCTCTTCAAAGATGAAGAATTCCCAGCTTGCCCTTCTGCTCTTGGCTATAGGGATTTGGGGCCCTACTCTCCTAAAACTCAAGGCATTATCTGGAAACGACCCCCAGTAAGTATATATTTTTGATAGCTTGCTGGATTCTGATAACATTCAGTTTACCTGAAAAGTCTGTACTTTGTTCTTTTCAGTTTACTTGAAAAGTCTGTACTGTTCATATTGTCTGCTGCTGTAAGTAGAATCCTATCATGTGATTTTGGCATCTTTAACATGTTGTATTACTACTTAAGTTCTGCTTCAGTTCTGTTTATACTTATGGTTAGTTGCAGATTCCTACAATCCAAATACTATTGCATTTCCATTGGATGTTCCATTCTGTTGTTTGCATTGACTTATTCTGTGTAATCTACCTCAAGTCCCAGTGAGAAAGGTAGTTTGTAAAAGATGCAAGCAAGCAAGCAAGCAAACAAACAAACAGAACACTTTTTTGGCAGCTTGCCACACTGTTGACATTAGAGATGATCTGGGAGGATTTGGGAAGATAAAGCAAACAAGGGAAAATATTTCTCTCCTTATCCACAAACCTTTTGTCTTAAGAAGCAGACAACACGCTCCCTGTTTTAAATGTGAATGAGGCAAATAAATCAGTGTGGCTTTGCCCAGATGACAGTAAGCTCAGCCATTCAATGGAACTTCTTGAACTTTGAAAGAAATTTCCCTTTAGTCTTTTTTCATTGTCCTTCATTTCCATCCTGCAGGTTTAAACAGAAACAAATGTGCTGAAATGTACTGAGGTTTCCTTCCAGAGGTTTCAGGTTCTTTGGAAACTGATACGGTTGTCAAGTAAATCACCTAAAATCAGGGACATTTTTAGAGCTGCAACATTTAAAGTCAGACTCAGGAGCATTCGTTATATTCCATGGAAATGTGAAATGTGAAAATGAAAAGGCATCTATTAATGTCCTATGAACTGTGATGGTTTGGAATAAGGGATATTTGGCAACATTCATGGTTGAGAATACCTGGGCCGATTCCAGAAAGCCCCCTGCCTTGCGAAACGTCGCGCGTCGTCGTGCAGAAAACGCGAAATATCGCATTTTCTCGCGCGAGTTTTGCGTGATGTCGCGCAAGAAAACGCGATATTTCGCGTTTTCTGCACAACGACGCGCAACGTTTCGTGAGGCGGGGGGCCGTCTGGAATCGGCCCTGGAAATGTTCTTTTAAAGGATTTCCTTCTGTGCTTTTCAAATCTCAGTGGTTTTAATAGGCTTTATATTTGCTTATCAAAAAAGAATAACTCTCATAGAGGTACTAATGGCTATTTTGCCCACTTTCTTGTACAGCAGATAGAAGTAGCTAAAAAAAAACCCCTCTTTAATAATATATTGTGAAATGTAATACAATTATCTCTTTTGTTTGTTTAAATTTGTTCCCATTTGTTTTAAATTGTTCCCTTTTATTTGCAGAATTTGATTTTATTGCTTTCTCCATCATCTTCAGCATTTTGTGCTGTGTCAAAGGTGACCCCTAAAGTTTTCTTTCCGTGTTTGGAGTAACTGATCAGATAGTGCAGACGCTGCATAGACTGGAAAAGTGTTGCAGTCCAGTGGTTTCAGTCATGGACTCCCTGTATTAAGGGAAGAGGCTATCAGCAAAAAATGAGAACTTAATAGTGGTAAAAAGAAGAAGAAAAGATAAAGGCCGCTTCCACATGTCCTTAATGGGACTGCCTGCCAATGGAACTCTGGCGGTTTATCTCACCCATTACACACGTCGTCATTTCCCATGCACGAGCGGGTCATGATGATCCCAGTTTTTAAGCGTTTTTTGTGAGACCTGTTTTGGTCCTTGTTTATTTTTGATGCAGGTTTTCTGCATGATTATCCTACCTTATCAGTGCACGTGGAGGCTTTTTTGCACTTCAGAAGAGCCCTCCCCAAAATCTCCAAACCCTTCTCTCGCCATTACCCCTCCTTTAAACATCACACAGGCATCTGGCTCACATGCGAGATCATATAATTCCCTGTTTTTTACTTTTTTAAACGGTCCTTGCACTATTATGATATCTACGTTTACAAAGGGAATCATACTGCAGTGCTTGCTACATTGGATCACTCAGGAATTGGACTACCAGTCTAGGAACAACATTGAGAATGGAATGCCATTTCTGATTTTATTTTAAACTATCAATAAGGCCCATTGTTTGGGAAATTACAATGGGCCCTAGCATCGCTCCCCACCCCCCACCATCAGTTGAGCCTTTCTGGGCCTCTGGAAGCCCCGAGGAGGAAGTGGGGAGACAAATCGTTTTGCCCTCGACTTGCTTCTTATCCTTGCATACTACACCTGCATGGGGATAAGGAGTGAGTGATTGGGAACATGGTTTGCCTTTTATATAGTAGGATATGGAATTACGTGATCATGCTACTCTACTGTTCGCATATTTATGAAACACTTTTGCATTTAAAACTTTGAGCAGGAAATCAGTGGTAGAGTACTATACATGCCCAGTTTCTACAGAAACTGAAAGACAGGACAATAGTATAGCGCAAGCCTGCATGCGCTCAAAAAAAAGAAGAAGGAAAGTTGGGTGGGAATGCGCCTGTCCGGGGTCCGCAGCCCAGCCCCTGGACTTTCCTGGAGAAGAGGACGGGAGACCCCCTGGAGACAGTGGCCCAGCATTCCCAGCAGATAGCCAGACCCAGAACCAGCCAACCACAGAAGGAAGGGAAGAGACACCCAAGCCTCAGAGGGTTAGAAGGGGCAGGTGGAGGCCAGCTAGCCCCACCCTCCAGCGGTAGTCCAGGGGGCCAGGCAGGGAGAGTGAGGGCAACCCAGAGGGGGCCAGAGCAGATGGGGAGGATGAAAACAGTGGGGACAGCCAGCCAGCAGCTGGCCAAACTGAAGCCATACCAATCAAAAGAAACAGCCTTAGCAGCTCAGAGCCACACCCCAGCCTGCAGCCCAGCTTGAAAGCAATAACCTAGCTCAGGGGATGCCAGCAGCTAAGTAACTCCAGGTGGAGCTGCCTGAGGCATTCTGTGGGAGAAGAGGGGCAGCCAGCCAAGGAGGCTCAGCTGTGCCTGCCTTCAGCCATCAGCTCAGTCAGAGAGGCTGGACGGACAGCCAATGAGGCACAGGTGGACCAGCCCAGTGCTTCCAGCCAAATGAGCACAGGTGCAGCTGCCTAGGCCAGCTAGGGCCATGGTTAGAAGGCAGCAGGAGGGCATAGTTGGCAGGTGGAGCATGGCAAGGCTGAAGGGATAAAAGGGAAGTCCACCCACAGGGTGTGGTGGGTTGAGCTGGAGCTGGAGCTGGAGCTGGAGCTGGAGCTGGAGCTGGAGCTGGAGCTGGAGCTGGAGCTGGAGCTGGAGCTGGAGCTGGAGCTGGAGCTGGAGCTGGAGCTGGTCAAGATCAAGATCAAGATCAAGATCAAGATCAAGATCAAGATCAAGATCAAGATCAAGATCAAGATCAAGATCAAGATCAAGGGGGAGGACTGGATCAGGTTGAGCAGGCCAGCGAGTGGACTGAGAGGGAGTCTGGGTGAGGTATACCACCCCTCCTTCCACAGAGTAGGGTCCTGCAGTATCCCTGACACCCCTTTGACATCAGGGCCAGGCATGCTGGTGTCCCGGCCAGTGGTGGCTGCAGCAAGCCCTGACAGCGCCAACATCATTTGTGATGAGGCGCTGATAAAAAATGTACTTTCTACTTTGGGACATCCACAAAACACACATGAGGATGATGCATGTGAAAGGTGAGTTCTCGAAGTGGATTGAGAAGACGCAGCTTTGGGACAGGGAAAACCTGAACAAAATGGAACATGTGGAAACTGTCAGGGCTTGCAGCGGCCGCCGCTGGGTGGGGCACTGAGCGGTCTGCTCCTGACATCAAAGGGGGGGCCAGGGATTCTGCAGGACCCTGCTCTGTGGAAGGAGGTGCGGTATACATCACCCAGACTCCCTCTCAATCCACTCGCTGGCCTGCTCAACCTGTGCCACTCACCCTCTTTGGCCTCTGCCATCTCCTTCTCCTTCATCCACTCTCCTCCTTGCCGTTGCCCTTGCTCTGCTCTCACTCCACACCATCACTCCTTACTCACACCCACCACCTCAGAGCTCTTCCTAGCCACCTTATATAGGGTTTCCTTTCCCCGCCCCGCCCTCCTTCTAGGCTTATTCCCTCTCCTGACTTGGCTCAGCTGTGCCTTCCCTCAGGTGTTCCCCTCCTATCACTAATCCCTTCTTGGCTTCCTTGCCTTGCTGGCAGGGTGGGGTTGAATGCGAGCCATCCCCAGCTGAGGTCTCCTTGGCCTTGCTCATGATGCTGGGCAGGGCTGCCCATCTCCTCCCCCAGAATGCCTGTGGCAGCTCCACCTGGAGGGGCTTGGCTCCCAGCAACTCCTGAGCCAGGCTGCTGTCCTCTAGCCGGGGTGTGGCTCTGGGCTGTAGTGGCTGCTTCTCCTCCTTGGCTGGTAAGGGCTCTGTTTGGGCTGCTGCTGGGCCCCTATTCCCCCTGCCTTGGCCCTTTTCCTCTGTCCTGCTTAGCCCCCTCTCTTCCCCCTGGAGGGTGGGAGTGGCTGGTCTCTCCCTGCTCCCTCCAGCCCTCTGAGGCTTTGGCCTTTTGCCCCTTCCCCCTGGAGTGGGCAGGTTCTGGACCTGGTTGCTGGCTGGGGTGGTAGGGCCACTGCCTCCCGGTTGCCTCCCACTGCTCCCTCCTGGCAAGTCTGGGGGCTGGGACTCAGACCCCGGACAGAAATGGCCAAAGATAAGAACCAAATGATTAAATCTCACAAGGTATTTTAGATATGCATTTTAATGAAAGAAACATCTCTGAGAAAAGACACATTCTCCAAGCATTTGGGGATCATTCAAAAACAATGGCAAGTAAAAAGTATAATAGTAAATATTTTGGTAAGTTTAAAAATATTTTTAAAGGAAAGAAATAAACTAGGCAGGTGCTTCTCTGCTAAAATCCTCCAGAATGGGAAACCGTGGGAACGATCTATTACTCCACCTCCTCAAAAGTGAATGCATGCAAACATGCCTATTTTTTTCTTATTTACCTGTTAATGCTAATTGAGAATGTTCATAGATTTGGAATTTTTAAGGCAACCATAGAGCAACAAAATGGGAAATTCTGTATTCATTGGCTTACTTGTTTTAGACTTCCAATTCCAATAACTGTGTTAGTTCACTTGAACTATTGCATTCTAACTGAAGATATGCAACTCTACTTCTATAGGGAGATTGTATCACTACTGGATTCCTTTAATGCAGCGGAATTGAAATGACATAAATAAATAAATACTGCATGAAGGATGTCCATGCTGACGAGCCCTGTACAGACAGTCAATTGCATGTGCCCTAAACATGTGCAGAGGGGAGTGGCCCTGCCCTTGACCCCACTGTTGTTTAATGAAATGTTTACATAGCTCTCTGGAGGTGGAGAGTGCCCTCAAGTATTAGCTGACTTATGGCGGACCCCTGGTGGGGTTTTCATGGCAAGAGACTAACAGAGGGCAATCCTACTTTTTTCTGAGATCTCAACTACACTGGAGGGTCTATAGGTGTGAACTTGTATGTGCATAGGGCTGTGTGTAGTTATTCTTCTGAATGTACAGAAATCGAGAGTGAGGCAGTTGGGCAATTCCCTTTTCCTGTATTTGCATTCAGCAAAATCAACACAGGTCTATGGAAACTCACCCTTAAAAGTCATATACATAATGATAGTATATTGTTAAAAATTGTAACGTGCTGAAGGTTCCAAACAGGAATAGCTAGTCTGTAGTCATTTGGGCCAGAGCATCATCCTGTATCTGTGTAGATATTGTAATTTGTCTGTATAAATAAAACCTTTGTTGATGAAGGGCCTGCCTTCATACAATATGAAAGGAAACAGAACAATGCAGATAGGTAAAAAAATCAGCATGGGCTTAGAGGTGTGTCTTTTTGGGCTTAGAAACACATAGGAGTGTATTTTTGTAGGCAATCAGGAAGGACTGAGTTGTTGCTCTGGACATGCACCTTACACACAAATGCATCCTTTATGAATGGCACAGTACTATATATATAGTACTCAGGCATCTGTATCTTTCCAGATGCCTAGGGTTAATTAGCACTGAACTCCAGGCTGTTCAGCATAGATTACCAAAACACTATTGAGGTTTCTCAGGAATATTGTCCCTTTACATTTTCCTCTCTTCTTTCTGTTTTGAATTTTTTTAAATTGCTTTTTGTTCTCTCTAGGTGGGCAATCACAGCATTACGAATCAATTGTTGCTTATGAACCAGGGTGTATATGTGTATGTGTGTGCTTAAGTATTTATTGCCTTTTACTTAGATGCCCAAACCAGTCTCTTGTTTTGTTCTGTTCTGTTCTGTTTTTTAAAGGATTTTTATAATGCTTGTAATTAAGATAAAAAAATAAATAATTAATAAGAGTTCAATTTAATTGTAAAGCAAAAAGCAGTACTTCACCCACTCATCCTGAACAGGAACTGATGATTAATCATGGACTTAGGAATGCCTGGAAGAAACTTGTTAAGATGTAAGGAACAAAAGGAAAATTGCAAAGAGAAGCAAAACTTTGGCCCTGCATTTGCCTTGGAGGAGCAGCAGAAGGGCATAGAGGACAAGGCCTTACCCAAAGTTGCCACCTAGCACTAGTATTCAGAGGGGGGTGGGTTGCCTCTGAATGTGAAGGTTTCCTTTAGTTTCCATGGCTAGTAGCTGTTGATGCATCACTCCTCCACGAATCTGTCTCATCCTCTTTTAAAGCCATTTTTTCTAATGGCCATCACTACGTACAAGAGCCACGAATTCCATTGTTGTTGAACAGGATATAGTTGTGAACCAGTTTGGTGTAGTGATTAAGAGTGGCAGGACTCTAATCTGGAGAGCCGGGTTTAATTCCCCACTTCTCCACTTGAAGCCAGCTGGGTGACTTTGAGTCAGTCACAGCTCTTCGGAGCTCTCTCAGCCCAACCCACCTTACAGGGTGATTGTTGTGAGGATAATAATAACACACTTTGTAAACCACTCTGAGAGGGTGTTAAGTTGTCCTGAAATCAAATGTTATTGTTGTTATTATTATTAACTTGCCCATGGGGATGGGCATTGCTGGATTTTATAGAGACTATAGTTCTGTATTAAGTGGTTTGTGGAACCCTGCTGCTATCCCACGTGTAGCTGATTGAAGAAGAGGTATGTTGCCAGTCTCCAGGTAGGGTCTGGAGATCGCCAGGAATTACAGCTCATCTCCAGATTACAGAGATCAGTTTTTCTAGAAAAAATGGCAGCTTCAGAGGGTGAGTTGTATGGCATTATACTCACTGAGGTCCCTTCTCTCCCCAAACTCTACCCTCTCCAGACTCCATCTTTAAATCTTCAAAATTTCCCAACCTGGAGCGGGCAACCCTATGACTGAATAGAACAAAAGTGCTTGTGTGAAAGGCTTTCACTGAAAGCAGCCTTCCCTCTTTACTCAGCAGACATAAACCAGACATGCTCTTGCTTTTAAGCTGCTATCTTCAGAAATCCCTACTCACTTGGAATTAAGAGCAGGGAAATAAAAAAATATTAAGTAATTAATACTGAGATTTTGTGACCCTGCATCTCTGGCCTTTCTTCCACTGTTCACTGCTCTTACTTGAGCCTGCAGGCTCTTGTTTGCAAGATGGCTGATCTGGCTACATGCTGGATTTTAGCAAAATAAACAGCTGCACACTGCATGTGCTGACTCATCTCAGTGTCTGACAGTGTGCCTCAGAGGAGATCTGATCTTTTGATAGCTGCTAGGTAAGGAATTCCAACTTCTCTCTTGAAGGCAGCATATCCCTGCTTCTCCTTCCCCCACAACAAACCACTACACCTTCATTGAGAGCCAAGCTACAAGTGACGCCTGACACAGGTCGGACACTTGTCAGCTTCCCTCAAGTTTTGATGGGAAATGTAGGCATCCTGGTCTTGCAGCTATAATGGAGAGCCAAGCTGTAAAACCAGGACGCCTACATTTCCCATCAAAACTTGAGGGAAGCTGACAAGTGTCCAACCTGTGTCAGGCGTGTCTTGAGCAAGAGCAGGATTTGTGTGTGTGCCTGGAGAAAACACATGGATTTGACATGACTTGTAACCAGGGAGCACTTCAAAGTTGTTCTGAAGACAAATTATTATATGGTACAATATTGTACACTATAACAGAATCCAAATTTAGACATGGAAACATTTTTGAGAATGGGACAAAATGACATATAGAAGGGAATATTTTCATGATCTTTTAATGACAATCTCTTCACCCATCTTCCATCTCTGTGCTGTGAAAAGAATTTGGGAGACCTCAAACATCTTTCTACAATGATATGAGATAGATTGACAATGAATGTGTGCTGATATGTTTTAACACGATAACAACCTGATCTTTTCAATGATTTTGTGTTCTTTTGTGTGGCTTTATAAATGTATATGTAGGTTTTTGGAAAAAAACAAACTAGGCTTCTTTGACCCATCCATTTGAATGTGATTAGCCATGTTTTGGGAAATCATCCAAAAATCTGTTTGACTGGGATATGGGGAACGTTACCTTGGTCATGTGTAGGAACTTTCAGATCCTGGCTTTACATGTCAGAATCCACTGAAAATAGTTGATTTCATCACATTAAAAATAATGTGTATAATTTATTTATTTTAGATACATCTTATTTATTCAAAACATGTATATCCCACCTTTTAGCATATGGCTCATGAGGTAGCTTCCAAGTGTTATTCAGTTGACAATACAATGGCAACAGTTAGTGAAAATCCACAATGAACCTGATAAAACCAGTAAAAAATCTAGAGCCCAAAGTAAATAAAGAAAAAATATTAAAAAGCCATCATTAAAAAGAATGAAAATATAAGTTGATGAGGGGGAACTTCACTTTAGATTGTGAGGGAACATGTTGCAGGAGCTTGGTAGCTGATCTTTACTGTTGTGCAGGCTTCTATGGGAGCAAATGGTCTTTTAAATAACAGGAAAACCCATAAGCAAAGATGCTTGGGTCAAAAAACCTCTCTCACTTTACTCCTAATCCTCAAACACCAAGAAAAAAACACTTGATTATCAACTTCATTTGTCACCCTTGTTTACAATTTCAACTTTAGAAGGTCCTTGAATACAACCTTATGAAAATTAGCATGATGGCTCATTACTAGGCCTGGTAGCTTACTGTGCTTTACATATATAGATTATCTAATTCAGCCATTATTTTCAGGAACTAGTCCCAAAGGCTCAGTTCATTGTTGGAGGAGCAACTCGGACAGATATTCGTCAAGGAGCCCTGGGTGAGTAAATGAACTCTGCATACTTGCAGAACAACAGATACTACTTTGCTCTTTGGTGGAAAGAACATAACAGAAGCGGATGTTGCACTTTATGACTACAGAAATTCTAACTAAACATTTTGTTTTTGAGCTTATTGACTGGGACTGACATACACTATTGTTCCTTGGGCTTGGGTTCCCAGGTGGGGCCTAGAGATCTGGAATCACAACTGATCTCCAGACTACCGAGATGAGTTCCCTTGAAGGAAATGGCAGCTTAATAGGGTAGACTACGGTGGCACATTCCTACTGAGCTCCTCTCCCTTCTGAAACTCTGCCTTCTCCAGGCACTGCCTCCAAATCTCCAGGAAAATCCCAAACCAGAATTGGCAACCCTGTTCAGAAAATGGGGACAACACAGAGCAGGGCTTATGATCTTAACTGATGAATGAATGGTTTGCGGTGGGGAGGGGGCGGGATTCTGATGTTTGTTTCGTACTATATTGGAAATGGTGTGGTTTTATGTTACCTACTAAGTGAAAGTATATTGAATTTAAATATTGGTATTTTTTTTCAACGTTATGACCTAATTCAAAGAACTGTACTGCTAGGGATTCTTTAAACAGCTCTGTTACTTGTTTCCACATCTCATGACAAACTGTTTTTGAAAGTAAGAGGAGTTTAAAAACAGTTTGTGATAGAGCAAAGAACTGCTTTTCAAAGGGGGGGAAATATACAAAGATTTCACTGGGATTGCTCAATCTCCTAGAACACCTAATGAAGCTCTTTGGAGTCCAGCCTATTTCTTTTTTGGATAAGAGCTGAAGTAGATTGTTGATGCCTATACATGCAAAATAAATTTAATGCTTAGAAGAGAAAGGCAAACTTTTACAAACCGATAAAAGTGTGCAAGTCTTTATAAGACTTGTCATTAGGGTTGCGAGCTCCAGGTTGGAAAACATTTGGAGATTTGGGGGTGGAGCCTGGGGAGGGGTATAATGCCACAGAGTCCACCCTCCAGAACAGCCATTTTCTCCAGTAGAACCAATCTGTGTAGTATATAGTTATAATTCCAGGACATGCCCAGGCCCTACCTGGGAGGTTGGCAATCCTACTTGCTATTAGGCATGCCAACTCTAGTTGGGAAATTCCTGGAGATTTGGGGTGGAGCCTGGGTTGGGTGGAGCTTGGGGAAGGGAATGAGCTCAGCAGGAAAGTGATGCCATAGAGTCCACCTTCCATTTTCTCCAGAGGAACTGATCTGTTTAGTTGGAAGATTGTTTGTAATTCTGGAAGGACTCCATGTCCCATGTTGAGTTGTAGGAACAAGGCACCCTCAGACGTCTATTCCTTGGCACTAACCACAGCACCATTAAACCCTTTAGGCAATAGGAAGGTGCCTGTTCATTTAATTTGTGAGACTTTCCAGTCTCTGGGTTCCCTGAGGTTGTACCCACGTGCAACTAGTAACTGCAGACACAGGCTAAAATAAAATATCTTTTAGTTTATTGAATATAAAGTGCAGTGAGTGTTGCTGAGTATAAAGCACTCTAGCCTGCTGACATCAGCCTGTCAACCAAGAGCCAATCAGGGCTCACTTGTTTAATTGGCGTTGCTAGCTATATGAAATCGAGGAAGAAAAACAGGAGCCGTGGGAGCCAGTCTCCCAAGGCTGAATTTCCAGGAAACCGGCAGAGACCAGCAGGTGTTCAAAATCAACAAGCCAGCACATTTTTTTAAGCTAGGCTGGAAGCAGCCTGCAACAACTTACAGCTTGAACCAAAGTTCAGTCACATTCAACAGGAGGTTAAGTCTTGGCTGGGCCTTCTTGTTACACTACCATACTAGTCATAACCTTAAGGTCACTGATGACAACTCTCCAAAATATTTTTATTATTTAAAACATTTCCACCCAACTTAGGGATGCCAGGGCAGTGAACTATAAAAACATTAAAACAAGAAATAGTGTACTTAAGACTAGGGAGACCTTCCAGCCTCTCTCTTATAGAAAAGCATTGTTACACAGATAATGTGATCCAACTTCCAACAAATACCCAGATATCATGTTCCTGTCATGGCACCAATATAACACTCTAGGATTCAAACAAAACTTTATGGGGTGGGAGAAAACTAAAAAACTGCTGGCACATAACTTCAAGTGAACACCCAGAAATTACTTCTTGTTAGTGATGTGAAGTCAATGTGATGCTCTAAGAGAGTTTTTGTTAGAATCCTAGAACATTGCGTTGACATCACTCTGGCAATGCAATGTTATTTCCAGGTATTTGCCAGCTGATAGCAAATATCCGGAAATGACTGTTAAGGCCTGGTTCATACACTTATCAGTCCAGAAATTGTTTTCATGTGGTGGATGAGCAGGTCCTTCCACTATACACCTAATATAATGTGTGAGATGGGCTTGCTACTTGGCTGCCCAATTTGCATGTTTCTTACTCTTTAGGAATATTTATTTACTTACATCATTTATACCCCACTTTCTCCCAATTGAGACCCAGAGTGTCTTACAATATTGTTCTCTTCTCTTTTGTTTGATCTTCACAACAACAACCCTCTGAGGTAGGTTAGGTTAACAGAAAGCGACTGGCCCGAGGACATCCAGCAAGCTTCCATGGTAGTGTTGCAGGTCTGGTCTGAAACAAGTATTGGTTGAACAGGGGAAGTAGGCCTGACAATTGCTTTAGTTTTTATATTTGCAAAACATGTACAAGTTGCTTGCTCATCTAGGTTCTTGCTATTCCATTTTTGGAGAGAGATAAGTCACAATAGTTAAATAGATGCCCAGAATAATCTAAATAACTTGTTCTGAACTAGTACAAAGTTTGTTACATGCATATTATGAGAAAGGACTTCTATAGCTCAGAGAGGAACTTCTGTCATAACAAACTGGAGGATTTGGGTATGGTCATGTGGGTTTCATATCACTGAGCCTGTTTTAGATAGCCACTTCCCAAAGACCCCTTAATTTCTCAGGGCCAAGCTACAAGTGACGAATGACACTTGAATGGCAAGTGTATTTCTCCCTGTTCACTTGCCCTCCACTCAATCCACTTGCCGTTCAAGTGTCATTCGTCAGTTGTAGCTTGGCCCTCAGATGATCTTTCTGAAAGCACTTTGGTGAGATTCTTAAAATTATATTTTATCTTTTAGATCTAAGATAGATAAGGGATGATGACATGTATGCATATCTTCTTCTGATATATTTGATGTATGGAACTGTCTTTTGTATCTTTGTGTTTCTTGTATATTTGACTATTTCAAGAGTGGTTAGATGGATTTTAAATAAAATCTTAAGAGATAATATTGAATGATTATTGGCTGAGATCCATGGTTTGCACTTGATACTTGGAAATAAACTTGTGTCTTCTCATCAGTCAGAGGACTGTCAGCCTATAAGGAAGAGGCTGTGGGAGAGAACAACTATTTCTATGCAGCTTTGTGGTTTAGTGGTTAGAGCATTACTTTGACAGTTTCCATGTGTCTATTTTAAAAGGAATGCTCCCCCAACAAAAGAGAGAATATTCTGCAAGAGCAGAGTAGGGTTTTGAGTGGGGTCTCCCAGATCCTAACCAATACATTTAGCCACTACACCATGCTGGAAACAAAGCACTGATATGGCATGCACTCTAATGATCATCTGTATGGAGAGCCCGGCTCACTTGGTGGAGGGGTGCCTCTGGTCCCCTGCTACTGCCTGGTACAACATGGGGAGCAATGGGGGGGGGTGACATTGCTGCAGCTATAGAGGTTTGGGGGATTGCTAGAGTATTGCTGCAATGCCATGACATAGCAACATCACCCGCAAAAGCTTCCTGAAGTTGTCAGTCAGCCCTGCTCCACATTCTGTACATACTATGCTAGAGGGGAGGGATGTATGACAGATCCTCCGTCACACAAAGAGGATTGCCAGATTAGAAGGTGGGTGAACTATGACTATCACACACAGTTTTGGACAACTGAAGTTAGTAGGAGTCTCATAAAACATAACACTTGTTTTCATGTCCATAAAAATCACTGAACATTACATTTCAGAAGCTAAATATTTCAGAAAATCACAAGTGAAACAAAGGGTATTAAGAAGAATGGTAATTTGCTTCTAGTGTTCAGAGCTCTTAGGGAATGGAATCCCATCTCTGTGGAGGGGTCAGTTTTGTAATGTATAAATGGAAGTTAAGTCAGGCAAGGCATATAATTCAGTAATTAATTGATCAATTTATTTCACCAAGACTACTATTAAGAAGTATGCTTTTGAAGAGAGTTCATGTTGCAGATTGTTCATGCTGTCTAAAACCAATATAGTGAAGAAATAAAAAAGAGAAAGAGGGTAATGACTGTATATAAGGGCTAAATATATAACTGGTGGTGCTTTCTCATTCTTGGTAAGCTAAACTAATTGTTACAGAACAATTATAGATGTTTGTTACATGTTTCATGTTCTGTTTTCAGCACAACAAAATAAATGGTTTCTTTCCCATACTTTTGGAAAGGGTCTCCAAACCCTGGGAATTAAAAAACAAAAAACAAAAACTGTCTTGTACACTTCTACTTATCTATGTGCTGTTTTTTATCAATCGAAACATTTATACCCTACCTTTCACCATGGCTCCAGTTAAATTCACAGTTAAAATATCAAACAACAATAAAACAGCCCTATTGTGCTTCCTAAAGCTTCCAAGGACAGAAGTCCCCTAATCTTCTCCAGGAGCCTATTTCATAAAGTAGGAGTAACCATGGGTTGCCAATCTCCAGGTAGACTCGGAATTTCTTCCCAATTTACAGCTGTTCTCCAGATTACAGGGATCAGTTCCCCTGGAGAAAATGGCTGCTTTAGAGAATGACATTATATTCAGCTGAGGTCTCTCCCCTCCTCAGGCTCCACCTTCAAATCTCCAGGAATTTCCTAACACAGAGCTGGCAACCACAGACCTACCAAAGCTGGTAACCACAGAGCATGCCACCTATAATTTGTAAAGAGGAAGGGGCTCTCCAATCATTCAATGAAGGGGATAGTTGCCATTTTTGACTGCCAAGGCCTCAACAGAGCTGGCAGAGCCTCCTTGGCAATCAGAACTAGATTGGACCACACTGGAAGGACATAAGGTTGCCAACTCCATTAGGGAAATTCCTGGAGATTTGGGAATAGACCCTGGAGAGTGTGGAATTTGGAGATGTAAATGAGCTTAGCAGGGATGTAATGCCATAGATTCTGTCCTCTAAAGCTGCTTTTTCCTCCAGGGGAACTGACCTCTGTATTCCAGAAGAATACCAGGCCCCACCTGGAGGTTGGCAACCATAAGAATTAGTTTGGTGTAGTGGTTAAGAGCAGCAGGAATCTAATCTGGAGAACTGGGTTTGATTCCCTTCTCCTCTACTTGAAGCCAGCTGGGTGACCTTGGGTTAGTCACAGCTTCTAGGAGATCTCTTAGCCCCACCCACCCCACAGTGTGATTGTTGTGAGGATAATAATAACACACTTTGTAAACCACTCTGAGTGGGCATTAAGTTGTCCTGAAGGGTGGTATATAAATCAAATGTTGTTATGTTGTGGGCAGAGGGTTATCCAAAGTACCAAAGAGTTTATTGTCTATAGCCATAGGCTGTCACAATTTTTCCAAACATCAACTAATAAACAGTTAAATAGCAGAGGCACCCAGGGCTTTTTTTTCAGCTGGAACACAGTGGAACAGAGTTCTGGCACCTCTTGCCCTGTGTGCAAAATTCTGAGGGGATGTTTGGTGCTGTGTGGAGATTCGGCGTGAGTGGCTGCTCGGGGAGGGGAGTCTGGATTGTTGTGAGGGGCAGGGGTTCACAACTATTGTGATAAGTATGATCCTTCTGAGTAGTTCCTATGTCATTTGCTACCACCACCACCCACAAGGTAGGGGGTTCTGTCTCACAGTTTATGTTAATCCATAGCGCATTAAAATAATATTATTTCAAAGAATCCCGTGTGTTTCTACCTCATTTCCTTCTTGAGAGTTCTACCATCTCTTTTCCCAGAAAAAAAGCCCCGGAGGCACCTATATAAAAGAGGCACAGAGCAACATTCAGTGCACTCTGGGATTGGCTGAGTAACTAGACAGTTACCCCAGCTGCTGGTGAGAGAATTTAAATAGTTCTCCTTTGCTGCCCTCAAGATGGCAGAGGGAAGGGAGGAGCAACTGACAAGGAGTGCTATTTGGGAGTATCCTGGGCAAACCAACTCAGGGACTTACTGAGTGAACAGAGATGTGAGGAAACATCCTCTGCCCACAGATACAATCTAAAGCAAAAATTGCAGCCTCAACTGGCTGGTGATGAGGTAAGAGTATGGAAACGAAGCTCGAGCAACCAGCAGGCTTCTTGCTCACAAGTGGGGCTGTGTTCTCTAAGGCTCCTAAACACCTAATGGGGATGTCACTGACAGAGGCATCTGTAGAGTACCTTCACTGAAGTGAATGGGGGATTCCACATCTTGATCACATGTTTTGGATTAGGGTGTACACGTACATGGAAATCCCTGCAGAAAGGGTAATGGTGGTAGAGGCCACAGTGAAGACCTTCTTACCCCATCTTCCCCATATTGGCTCACACAATCCAGCTCAGAACATGCCATGATCAGAGTAGTGGATAAACTGCAGAATTGTCTGTAAAGAAGGAGCTTCAGAGGTCTCCAAGAAAATAAGTATCAAAGAACCGAGTATTATATCAAGCATATAAGACTCAGTGCCTGAACCTAGCCTTGATTTTCTATTTGCATATGACCCACTGACTAGCTTTGAAGCAAAGACACTCCTCACCCTCAATAAATCTTCTGTGAAATGTTTTTCTTTCAAAATTAGTCCAGAGCAGGTCTAATTTAGAGGGGGGAAAGACAGGCAGTCTTTTAAGGTCTTACTTCATTAACTTCTTTGTCAACAAAAAAAAGTTAGGCAAATGATCAACCTGACAAACTCAGAATATTTCATATACACTGTTTGAATGACTAGCTTTAAAAAAAAAATCTTGGTTTTATTTAAATATTAAATTACATGTATAACATGTCAAAAACATTATTTACAGGTGGTTTTGAAGGTTCTTTATATGTATACATACATGTCAGCCCTACCATTTCTTTTGCTACTGCCATCAAATGACAAATTACAAAGGCTTCTGCCTTTCATATTATTTTGCAGCTCTTGGCTCAGAAAATAAGTATGAAATATCTTTCTGTGCTGTTTAGTCAGGTTGAAAGCCATTTAGATTTATTGAATGCTTTGATGTGTATCATAGCATTCCACACATCTCCAGTGCTGGGCAAGGTCCTTTCCTGATATATGTGCAAGCAGACTTTACATAGCACAATATTAAAAATTTATGTGTAAAAAAACTGAAAGACAAAAAACAATACTGTTAGATAGAATTACCAGATAAGAATAGTAAACAGCATCTCTGCACCTGACAATAATAAAAGTAGAACTCGCCACTGAAGTCAAGGGCCCAGTAAATGGAGCAAATTCAGAACTACTGAAATTACTCCAGGTCCCAGGATAACATTTTCACTGACCTGTAAAGGAAAATGATCTCATCATTTCAAACACTGAAAGTTTGCTTGTTATATTTATGAGTTATCACATTCAGTTCTTTCATGAATCCCAATGTCCCCAGGTGACTGTTGGCTTTTGGCAGCCATTGCATCTCTCACATTGGATCAAGAAATATTAGATCGGGTTGTTCCCAAAGATCAGAGCTTCCAGAAAAACTATGCTGGGATCTTTCACTTCCAGGTATTTCTTCAATAATGTATATAGCAATAACACAGGGCAAAGAAAGAGAGGCCAGTGGGACTCTAGCATAAGTATTCATTTACTGCTATTTTGCAGAAAAGGCAGAAGAATCTTGGTCCTTGTGGGTTGGTCAGCTTTTTGGAAGCGTATTCCATTTCCCATATCTCTTCAGTCTCCTCTTCTTTTCTCCATTCTGAATCAAGTATTCCACCCCTGATATGATCTCATACTGTAAACATGGTTATTTGCACAGAAAGATAAAACATGGGTGTGAAGGTGGTTAGCCATTTCCTGTGATTTGATATGCAATCTAGCTTGAAGTGCTGTTATATGACCTGATTTTCAATCTCTCTCTCTCTTTTTCCACACTTTTACTCAGTTCTGGCAATATGGAGAGTGGGTAGATGTTGTTGTTGATGACCGGCTCCCCACCAAAAATGGACAGCTAGTTTTTTTACACTCAGAAGAAGGAAATGAGTTCTGGAGTGCCCTGCTGGAGAAGGCCTATGCCAAGTAAGCCAAAGCTAATTGTGAGAGAGGCCCTAATTATAGCTACAGTAGATTCTCCATTCCCAGGATCACTGAAAATGGCAAAAATTGTGAATACTTGGAGGCAAGGTTCTACTGCATTCCTATAGCAAAATAACCAATTTTCCTGTAAAATTTAACAATATAATGATGGTGGCATGGTAGGAATTAAAACAGGCTGGAGACTGTATCACTTGATTGGATTGTGAGTCACAGATCCATGAATGGTGCTGTATCTGCCTTAGGGCTGTCAGTTGTTCATTGTGTCTAATGCCACCAGTTGGACCTACACTGTTGCCAGGTATGAAAATGGAGTATGGCCAAAGGCGAAATGTTCTATGAAACATGATCAAGCTAAGCAGATATGGGTTGTGTCAGTGCCTGGATTGGAGCTTTCAGAGAACTTTATGTACATACTTTTGTGTTCCATAGCACAGGAGATGCATAAAGTAATAGTAACCTACGAGGAATGGTAACATATTAACAATGCATATTGTGACCCAATATGTTCATGTGTATTCTAATGTACATGGCTAATAATTTGTGCAATCTGTAAGTATAAGTGTGCTATTTCCTGATATATACTCTGCATCTTTTTTAAAAAGCCTTCTCAGGATGCTGATGTCTTGAAAATTTTATATGCATTAATTTCATCTTTATTAATATAAGCATGCGTACAGAGGATGACCTTGCGCTCTTTTAGTGCTGCTCTGTTTATCTTATAATTCTTTCTCTAAAGGTTGAATGGCTCCTATGAGGCTCTTATTGGAGGATCTACTCTAGAAGGTTTTGAAGATTTTACTGGTGGCATCTGTGAATCTTATGACCTCAGGAAAGCCCCACCCAACCTGTACCAAATCATCTTGAAGGCTCTGCAAGCTGGTTCATTGTTGGGCTGCTCAATTGATGTGAGATGCTAAAAAAACCCAAAAGTCCAGGGGCGTGTTAAAGAAGCTAACATTATGTTTGTTTTTAAATAATCTCTGGCCGATCTGGTGGGGAAGTTACAGATCAGTAGCAAGCATTTGTGTAGTGATCTTTCTGAAAGAAACATGCAGGCCACCATATGCTTTTTTAGGAAACTGTGATAAAGTCACAGTGCTCCTAAGCAAAGATTTGGAGATTTGGAATTTTGGAGAACATGGATAGTTTCTTGCATGGAATATAACATCCATATACAGTCAGAATACTATCAAGCATGCGTATAGCATCAAATATTAGAATACTGTCTTTTCTAACTTGAATGATTCTGCATGGAGAAGCCGTCTGGGAAGATCCTAAACACCCGAGAAGGCATCTAGGAAGGCTTTAGGCCTACAGACTGTGATATTGGAATTCCTTGATGAGATCTTGCTGGGGCCATACAGGGATCTGAGCAAGAGTTCTGGTAAAAGGCAAACACAAAGGGAAAGTCATATAGAGGCAGCCACACACACAGAGCAGTTGAATACAGCAAAATATCTGAGTGTCAGAGTACATAACAATTCAGGAACCGGTGAAAATGTGATTTCTGAGTACATTTTGGGGAAGCCAGGGCAACTCTGGGAATAATTTTTTTAAAAAATGTAGCATTTTTATTTCCCTTGTTTTGGAGAGGAGAAAATTCAGGTAAGTCCAGTAGACAGCCACCTGATTGGTTGGGGTTGTGTAGCAGAAGTGTTCTTCATGCGAAGAGATTTCCAAATAAGGAAAAGAAAGGAAAGCTGGGATGGGAGGAGGAGTGTAAGAGACGGTTATCACAACTAGGTTGGCAGATAAGTAGAGAAAATGCCATTAAGTTAAAGGCTGGGATCTCTTGTTAGAGAGGGATGTGAAAAAGACAACAGAGCATTGTGCCTAAGAGGACCTTGAATGAACTGGCTGGCCACGAACCCAAGGTGAAGGGAAGTAGAGACTGAGGCCAATGAAACAGATGCTTAATGGTCACATCACATCTTTCTCATTCCCCCTCCCAGCTCTACTCAGTTTGTTTAGAATTTTAGTCTTGTAACAGCTACTTAAAGAGGTAAAAACCTAAAAGCCAGGATTCCTAAGTTTGGTTTGAGATTTATTTGTGGTTGATGCTGCCAGAAAGGTAGCTTTGATTCTTTAAAAAAAACCCTCATTTCTGCTCTAGGTAATTTGGTTGTTAAAACAGAGTGCTTTGTACAATATGTTGATGTTAATTTTCATTGTTGTAGATCACCAGTGCAGCTGAAACAGAAGCAATCACAAGTCGGAAGCTAGTCAAAGGTCATGCTTACTCTGTAACTGGGGCAGAAGAGGTAAAAACCCTAAAAGGTCTGTGCCATTTTTGCACAACCTGAATTGCAACAAGAGTAATAGTCAGTATTGCTTTCAGTTGGTAAAAGTGCAATCATTCGAATGTTCCATTTAGGGCTGATGCCTGGGACAAATGTTCCATCCACCCTATGGATGAGCTGGCCTTATGTACACATACTTATATAAACATGAAGCTACCTTATATTCAAAAAGAGTCCAGTAGCACCTTTAAGACTAACCAATTTTATTTTATTGTAGCATAAGCTTTCGAGAATCAAGTTCTCTTCATCAGATGCCTGATCCGAACTTGATTCTCGAAAGCTTATGCTACAATAAAATAAAATTGGTTAGTCTTAAAGGTGCTACTGGACTCTTTTTGATTTTGCTACTACAGACTAACACGGCTAACTCCTCTGGATCTACCTTATATTGAATCAGACCAGTGGTCCATGAAGGTCAGTCTTGTCTACTCATTCTGGCTGCAGCTCTCCAGGGTCTCAGGCAGAAGTCTTCCACATCACCTACCACCTAATTCTTTTAACTTAAGATGCTGGGGATTGATCCAGGGATCTTCTGCAGGCAAGGTAGATGCTCTAACAGCCCCTCCACATGTAAGAACAAGTTGTTCAGTGATTATGTAGATTTTCCTTCCTTGGAGGTTTGTAAGACACTTGTGTCTGGGGAAAATTTGATTATTTGAAGTGTCATCATAGGTGACTTGTGAAATCCTTTTTATCTTTGTTGGACAGGAGACAATATGTGATCAGTTTCATTAATGTAAATACTACTGGACTTGTTTAGTCCATTGGAACTGTAGGGGGAGCTTCAGTGTATTCTTTCTACTGTTCAGAGCCTAATGAATACTTTTCTTGTCTCCCCCCCACCCCTGTACTTCCTCTCTCCCGATAGGTAAGTTCTTATAACCCAAAAGTTTTTCTGCTCTTGGAAGGCCTATAGCTAGTTAATGCTTTTTGCAAATCCTGTTGTTGGAGTAAACTTTAATTAAAGAAATTCTGCATGTGTGGAGTTGGATTGCTTCCCCAACTATGCTGACAACATGCAGCGTTCCATGAATTCTACAAACTGATTAGGAACAGATTGTTTCAAATAGTGTACACTGTATTCATTTTTAAGGAAATAAAGGCAAAGTGATATATTACAGAATGGTAATTATAAGTGGAATAGCTAGGTGCTGAGATATGATTTGTTATGCTTCCTGCAGGTTAACTACCGTGGCCACCCAGAGAAACTAGTCAGGATAAGAAATCCATGGGGTGAAGTGGAGTGGACTGGAGCATGGAGTGATAAGTAAGTAATCATGTATCATGTATTTCTGCTATGTAACTTGCATAACATTGCATCATTTTTAAAACATATCTTTTTCATACTTCTGTACTATTGTCAGAAGTAGATATCTATTTATTTACTTACTTACTTCATTTATATCCTGCCTTTCTTCCCAGTTGCGGAACAGGGGAGAGCCAAAGTGTTTTACATTATTCTCTTTTGCTCCATTTTATCCTCACAGCAACTGTGTAAGTTAGGCTAGGCTGAGTGTGTGTGAGCAGGAAGACTGGGTGCCTAGAAAGTGACTTCAAAAAAGCAAAAATGACCAGTGTTCCATTTTTCACAAGACACTTCCTAACCACAACCACAACCACAACCACCACCACCACAACCAATTTATATACCGCCCTTCAGGATAACTTAATGCCCACTCAGAGCAGTTTACAAAGTATGCCATTATTATCCCCCGCAACAAAACACCCTGTGAGGTGGGTGGGGCTGAGAGAACTCCAGAGAGCCGTGACTAGCCCAAGGTCACCCAGCTGGCTTCAAGTGGAGGAGTGGGGAATCAAACCCAGTTTTCCAGATTAGAGTCCTGCCATTCTTAACCACTACACCAAACTGAAGAGAGGAAGAGCCAGCTGGATCAAACTAATGGTCCACCTAATTCAGTATTCTGTTGCCCAGAGGCACTAAAAGATCCACAGCAGATGCACCAAGCATCCCACTGCTGATAGGGAGCCAGTTTTAATGGCAACTGTACTGGCCTACAGGTTCCCAGTACCAGGGCTGGAAGGCAGGCCAGGCTCAGACATTTAATCCAAGGCTGGGGTTCCAGAGGTTAGGCAAGGCGTGGTTGTTCAGTCCAAGAGTTCCAGCAGTTGGACTAGGCAAAGTCAGGCAGTCTAAGGTCAGGCTTTCAAGAAACAGGCAAGGCAAGCTAGAGCAAGTGGCTTCACAGAAATTGTATGCATTGCATCCATGTCCAGCAGCCATTATTGGGTGGTTTTATAGCCCCAGGGCCAGTTTGGTGTAATGGTTAAGAGCACAGGACTCTAATCTGGAGAGCCGGGTTTGATTCCCCCACTCCTCCACTTGAAGCCAGCTGGGTGACCTTGGGTCAGTCACAGCTTCTAGGAGCTTTCTCAGCGCCACCCACCTCACAGGGTGTGTTTGTTGTGGGAATAATAATGACATACTTTGTAAACCGCTCTGAGTGGACATTAAGTTGTCCTGAAGGGCGGTATATAAATTGAATGTTGTTGTTGTTGTTATTATTATGATTATTCCTCAATTATTCAGTTATTCCTGTTCCAGAGAAACTACATGTGTGGTTTGCTGCCAAGCTGCTACACGGCAGCAATTGAAAGTATGACCTTCAGAGCTAAGGGAAGGAACTCCTTCAGTCTGAATTTCAATTTGATGAAGAACAGTGCTCTGAGTGTTTGAGGCTATAGCGCAAAGTAGGGCCTTAGAGTCATAGAGGTATACTGAACTGTGGCTGCAATCTAAGTATTAATGTGTGGCCATACATTCAGCAAGCACAACTGACCTTAGCAAGCTCCATATCAGAGCGAATGCCAAACATGGCACTCTGTACAGGATGGACTGAGAAAGTAGTGATTATACATTCCTTTGTTTCACAACAGCTGGATGCTTTCCTGCTGCACACTTGTTCTGTGATCAGATCTCTCCCCCCCACCCCAGTTCTTTCCTTCCCTCGTTTGCTTTTCACATAAATGTTGGAATAGGCAAAAGAGCTAATCTCGGCAGATAATATTTACCACTGTGCCTTGTTAAAAAACAACAATTTTGTAATAGAAAATGTAGTTGCTAGTTATTCTTTTTGTGTCCTTGTAGTGCTCCTGAGTGGAATTATATTGACCCTGCACAAAAAAAAGCTCTGGATAAGCAAGCAGATGATGGTGAATTTTGGTGAGAATCTTTTAAAAACTGGTGTGATCTTTAATAGAATGTGAACATGTAAAGCTGCACATATGCTGGTGAGTAGGTTTTATTGCAGGCTTACTTCTTAGAAAACACGCTGAGGATCAGGCTGTTAATCTTTCTTTGGCCTGGTAGATGAATGCCAGCCTTCTGTTGATTAAGAACATAATTAGTATGTACCTGATTGGTCTGTCTCTGGGATACCTCCTTTTCTATATGGATTACCTTTGTGGCTGACTTTCTACCATTAACCAAAATGGACAACTGTGCTACTCTTTAAACATAACTGTAATGGTGTGAGAGTTGATGATCTGGCAGCTCTGGAGAATGTATACCAATAAAGCAACCAGGTGGGCTGGGGTTACAATGTACATCTTCCCTACCCAGTCAGCATCCTTCATTCACAATCCACATTGCTTTTGTAAACTGCTGTCTTTTATGGCCTACTAGCAACAGAGCCCATTGTGAGAAGAAATACAATGGGCTGTAGCAGCTGGGCCTTGGGAGAGCTGCACTAGAGCAGCCTTCCCAAGGCCCCACAGCGATCGTGGGGAGCCTTGCCCCCCCGGCACTGCCTTCCTGCCAGCTCCATGGCCCCTCAGAGGCCTGCCACAGGTGGCACAGAGGCCCAGCGCTGACCTCCCAAGGCCCCACAGTGGCCCCGCCAGGTCACGCTGATGACTCACCTTTTATCTTGGCACAGGTGCACTCATAGGCTCCTCAGCGCGTCTGCGCAGGGGAAAAAAATGAGTTGTCGCCAATACAGCTTGGCTTTTATATAGTAGAATAAGATAGGTGGAGAAAACAGGGGAGTCACAGCATCCTTACATGAAGAGGCTGACAAGAGCAGGGGGCTATTCTCACTATTGTTTCCTCTGACTGACAAGGAAATTGTTTGCCAAACTGGAGCCAAAAGAGTAGTACTTTTGTTTTAAGTTTTTAGCTTCAAATGTAGAGATACAGACATATATGGAGATCATATACAGAAAGTAAGACTTCTGGAAATAGAGTCATAGATGCTAGACCAAATTTGGCATGGTGGAAACAAATGGGAGAACTACAAGGATTTGTGGAAGGTATTTCAGTATTTTCGCTCTCCTAAAAGCTATTTCCTCTGTCCCTCTCCTAAAAGCTCCCATTACCTCCTCCGCGTTCCTGCTTCCTTCTCACCTTCCCAGCTACCAACTAATCTTTATCTTTCCCTGACTTCAGCTGTCCCTCCTTCCCTCCCCCAGCAGCCTCTCTACTCAGGTAAACTATGGTGGAGAACCTGTAAGGACTTGTGGGTGCACCTCACTTTCCGCTATATCCCCCTCCTCACATTATTTCCTCTTTTCCTACTGGCAACTCCCATTGTAAGGATCTGCCAAGTAACTCTCAAAGACTTCACTGCATGAGTCCAGGAACTGCATGAATTAAAGCACTTTATTGACAAGCTATTAGAATCATATCCCTACTGCATTCCTTTCCAGGAATGGTGTTTCTCTACAAGCACATAATGTACGTAGGATTCTAAGCACAGCCTAACATCCACCCCCTTCAAGAAGTTCAAGAGATGAGCAGCAGGAGAAAGCAGAGATGATGTGTGAGGCACGGCTTCCCAGGCTAAAGAGAAAACACACAGATAACAGCAAAATAGCCCCCTCCATTGCAGACTTTCACATTCCAGTCAGAGAACAGCTTCAGCCCCTATCATCACAGGGCTTTGCAGAGTATGACAAGTGACATCCTGACACCCATATCCTTTTTTCCCCATGCTTGCTTCTGTCCTTTCCACCTACCATCTTTTATCTGATCCCCATCATCAGCTATATTTATTATTTATTTCCTTCCTTTATATCCTGCCAAAGCAGCTTGCACAAAGCAACTTACATCATTCTCCTCTCCTCCATTCTATCCTCACAACAACCCTATGAGGTAGGTTAGGCTAGGAGTGTGTAACTGGCCCAAGGTCACCCAGTGAGCTTCCGCATAGGATTGGAAAATTCCTGGACATTTGGGCGTGAAGTCTAGGGAGGACAGGGTTTGGGGAGGGGAAAGCAGGGTATAATGTCCCTTCAAAGCAGCCACTTTGTCCTGGGGAACTGATCTCTGTAGCATGGCCATCAGTTGTAATTCTGGGACATTTCCAGGCCCCAACTGGCCTTTGGAACCCAACTCTTATGGCAGAATGGGGATTTGAACTTGAGTCTCTCAGATCCTAATCTGAAACTCTAACCACTACACATACTGGCTTTTGTGGGGTGGCTGCTATTGAACTGTAGTAAGCTGTAAGACCTGGGTGTGTCATAAAAGTAGCCTATCGATTGCTGGCATGTCTGCCCCTGATGAGTCTTCCTTAAAAGGCCAAAACAATCCTGGAAAAGCTCTTCCCCCTTCTCCTGCCTGTTACTGATAGAAATCAAGACTCGAAAGTTGGCAGTACTGTTATAGTTACCTAGCAATGGCTATTGAAAGCATTCATTTCTTAAAGCTACAGGCATTGCTTTAACCCCCCCCCCTTTTTTTTAAGATTTCAGATTTTTTTTTTTTTGCAAACCTGGGGCTTTTTTTTTAGGTTTGTAGAAAGATCTGTCTTGTCTGTCCATGGCCCCAGTCTCTGTATTTAAGGATCCACAGATGATGCCACTTTGAGAATTAGATATATTGATGGACGACATATACATGCGAAGAACCACTTGCGCCCATATGAACTTGGCTCTCCGTTAAGATCTCCATCACAGACCCTTCTCCAAGTACCTCTGCCTTGTGAAGTTCTGGGTGGCTACTGGAGCAAGGCTTTCTCTGTTGTGACTTCCTGATTATGAAGCTCCCTTCCCACTCACTTTCAGCTGAGCCTACGCTAAAATATTTTAGATAATGGAGAAGTCTATCCTGTTCTGTGTTTTTATCAATACACAAGCAGATTACTGAATCACATGGTTTTATGTCTGGTTTTATTATTTCTAGTTTTATATTGGGAATTTATTTTTTTATCGATTTTGATTGTTGGTCACTGAGAGTGCTTGTAAAGTAGAAAAACTGGATTTAAAAATCTCTTAATGCACTAACGAACACATTTACAATTAATATATATACCAAATCAATATGTTTCAGTGTATTACAGGCTGCAGCTGAAATATTACTGGAAAACTGTCCGTGATGATTCTAAAAAATGACATTTAATTACACACTGTTTTTGGAATGCTGTACATAAGGAAGCAGCCAGAAAATGCTGAAGGCATTTCTCTATAATGTCAAAATTGTGAGACATGAGGAAGAGATGTGAACTTCAGAGAAGATCCCAAGAGCTTTACGTGCTGTGTGTCACATACTTCCTCCTGACAATTGTGGCATTCAAAAGATTCCTATGTACTGTCATTTTCTGGTTACTTTTCAACATGTATTTTCAAAATGCAAATAAGAAAAATGGCTGGCATTGGTCGATAGCAAACATGATGAATTCTCAGCAGAGCTGTCACATTATGCGGGCCAGCTCATCAGAAGCGTTTTGTGTTGCCTCTGGTTTGGCTGGCCCCTGTGCAAAGTGGAACTGAAGAGTATCCTTAGATGGTGCACCAGGGTTCTCTGCTATGTTAGCATGTTGCACTGCAACAGTGATTTCAGCACAGCATAGCCATGACAACAAATTGGGATGTGCATGTGCCCTTCCTCTCAACCCAGAGACTATATGCTCATCTTACTGAGTTCTGCATTTGGGCTGAATGTTGTGACTTAGAGGTGAGGTCAAATCGTGTGTCACGATTTGACATTTTCAGAATTTTCAGAAACTGCCCACAGTTTTCTTCTTTCACTGGCAGCAGAGACAGCTTTCTAGAGTAGTGTTGCCCAGTCTGTGGGTCGGACCCAAAAGCCTCTGAAAGTGGGTCACAGCAGGTCAGCCATCCCTAATGGTGGCTCTTTCCCTTTGCAGTTATTTCTCCCCTCTTTCATTTCTAGCTTGTCATATTCTCACCTTGCTTTCCATCTCTGCAACAATAATTGCGGGGTGGGGGGAGCTGTTTGCAACTAGTAACTTTATGATGGAAGACGGGGGGGGGGGGGAGGCTGAAGAGAGGATGGGAGCTGTCCGGTGCTTGAAAAAGCGAGATGAGGAAAGAAAGTGGCGTGTGCAAGCATAGGCTCTGTCTTGGCGCTGCTCTTTAGCAGCTTAACATCTTGCTCAGTCCCTTGCAGTGCTTCACTGCCTTGTACCTGCTATGGGAGATGTATTGCACTGAGCCACTTGCCGCCCATATCTTTGCTGACACCTGCCATCTCCCTGCATCTCCTCAACCAGTTATGCAGGGGCAAATGCACTAGAATCCAACCCAATGTCATCTAAGGATAGCATGAGTGGTTTCCAGAACATCAGTCACTGAGATTTTTAGGTTTTAAATATTGATGGCAATTCCTAAAACTTTGTGAAGCGGAATGCCAAGTTATTCCCTTATGCTATTGCTGTTTGTTGCTCAGAAGAAACTAAACTAATAACAAGAGGGTATGGCCATATTCCAGACTCGCTAAGCATTCTTGTATGCTCTTCTGGTGGCAGGATGTCCTTCTCAGATTTTCAAAGGCAGTTTACAAGGCTTGAGATTTGCAATTTGACTCCTGACACCCTGACAAGCAATGAGGTTCATAAATGGAGCCAGGCTTTGTTCAATGGACACTGGCGGCGAGGATCTACAGCTGGCGGCTGTCAAAACTATCCAGGTAAAGTCTCCAGGAGGAGGTAAACCACTAATAGTTCATCACTACTGACAAAATAGATAGCTTTGTATTGCAGGATTTCTTAAAGATGATTTCAGTTGTTTCGCCATATGAGCCTTTGTGGCAGTTCAATCAGTGGGCTGCGCTCCTTCTTCATAGCAGGAGGTACAGCTGGGTTGACCAGGGTCTTCACTGTTCTAGCCCCAAGGCTGTGGAATGTCCTCCCAGGATTGCTTTTCTCTTGCATCTTTCCAGGAGGAGTGCAAATGAAGGGCATCCAGCTGTAGAGATCAGCTGCTGAGATACAGTTTCTGTGTTTTGTTAACTATTACCTCAGATCAGTTTTAAAATTGATTATTGGATTTAAAAACATATTTTAGTGTTTTGAACTGCCTTGGGTATGTGTGATAGCAATATTTTAACTAACCAACAGTTACATTCGCTGATAGTTTCAAGAGGGTAGCCATGTTGGTCTGCTGTAGAACAGCAAGATTCAAGTCCAGTAGACCTTAAAGACCAACAACATTTTCAGGATATGAGCTTTCAAGAGTCAAAGTCTATCATCAGATACAAGTAGGAATGGTGTTCCCTTAGCATTTATATCCCACTCAGAATGTGGGAGAGTTTCGGGGTGGGGGGGAAGAGCGGATGAAATTTAAAAACCCTCTGAGGAGCAATTTCTGCCGGCTCTGTGTAGAGAGGTGAAGTTGATAGAGTCTTCGGCTCTGTCTTTTTAAACTGCACTTCCCTATTAACATTGTGTCACCTTTCACTTGAGAGTTCTTGTATAAGATGTCTCGTGTACAGAGACTCTAAAAAACAGTGGGAGAACACTTTAATCTGCCCATACATTCCATTACTGACCTAAGACTGGCAGTTCTCAAACAGAGAAGCTTCAAGGGAGATTACAACTTGCGATTGCTGAACGTGAGTTCATTCACAAATTCAGAACAATGCACCCCACCCCACCTGGGCTGAATAGAGACATAGGATTCTTATCTCACTACAGATGCTAATTTCTGCTCTAATCAAGCTGCATTCTACCATTACACCTTTGCATCCTGATTCCTTCCTTTGCTCTACCTCTCTAACCTCCTGAGTGGGATAAAAAGGCTCAGGGATCTCCATTCCTAATTGTATCTGACAAAGGGAGCCTTGAGTCTTGGAAGATTATACTTTGAAAATCTTGTTAGCCTTTATGGTGCTGCTACTGGACTTGAATCTTGCTATTCTCTAATCAGTTATGTTGTTTAGAAGTAAGTCAAGTAAGTGGAGTCTGAGAATCTTCTTTCAAAAGCTCTGTTTAGGCTGGACTAATCTAAGGCACCACAATAGTGACAGCTGCTGAAGTTATTCAACTTAGACTATTTTTATGGCTACTTCCAAGTCAGAAAAGAGATGGGTTAATTCATTGGCCCCTGTGCCCAATTTTGTTTGTGAAAAATCCTACTATGTTCACTAAAATGAACTTAGGCTGCTTCCACACAAGGACAGAATGCAGGAAGCTCCCAAATTAAATGGCAATGTCCTCTCATTCTGAACATAACTGGCGGGCTTCTGGGGCTTTTTTCTTTAATCCAGGGAAAAAAAAACCCCAAACCTGTTGTTCTCTGGTTCAAAGTACGAACTGTGGGGTGGCTGTGGCAGGAGGTTTCATCTGGACTCTCTACCACAGCCACCATGGGAAAGGGGCACAGGTAAGCTCCACTTTCAAAATGCCATGGGGCAGTTCACTGCTATGTGCTGTTTGCCTCCTGTGCCCCACTTTTCCTGCTGAGCTGTGCCGTGTTGTAGCATTAAAGTGTAGCTCAGCAGGGAAAGTGACAATAAGAAAAGGGGGATGGGTTCCAGGCTACAGAGAGCCTGTCACACAATCACTGACTTCTCTGCGCTTTTGCACAGGTGTGATGGGGATGTGGGAGCAACCACAGCAGTGAGTTGTGCAGGGACAGAACATGTGGATGCCATTTCCACCAGTTCCCAAGACACTTGCTGCTGCTGCGGTGATAGCAGTGTTTTGCATCCATGTGTAGATTCAGCCTTTGAAACCTAATCCTGCATGGGGTGGTGCTGGTGGAAGACTCAGTTCAGGTTCAAGGCTGAAATAAATCTATAATCATGAAATATGCATTTACAATCTTGCATGCTCCTGAATCCTGAAGGTTTCAAATTGAATGTCTAAAATATGAAATGCAAAAATCTGCTTTACTGTTTCCATATTGTCATTTAAAAAAACCTTGCTCAGTTTTCAATATGGATGGCCATGAAAACTGCCAAACCAAATGTATTCAATACAATATATCACTACAGCAAGGCACAGTTGTTTTTATTTGTCCAGTGCTAAATTAAGTTCTAAATGTAGTGCTGTTTGTAGCTCCAGCATGAATAGGTAATTAAAATGAATAGTAATGTGGCATGTGTTAATTAAGCATTTTAAAAGATGACTCCAATTGGGAAAACAGCTTTTCTGTGGGACAACAAAAACATGATTTTACTTGTAAGCCTTCCTTTGGTAAAGTCAATGCTGTGGCTATCTTAAAAATGCTTGTAAATATGTAATTGCAGAAAATTTTATGGTACCTAATTCTGCTATAACAATGAAAGCTTGCAACCTCAAATATTTGACTTCATTGCTGCTATAGTGTATGAGCCATTTTTTAAAATGGAAGTGATTTTGAATTTTGCTGTGGGCAGCAAGGGAGCTGTGCACCTGCTTTGCATGCAAAAGGTCCCAGCTTCAGTCTTTGACACCTCCGCTTAAAGGAATGCAGGTAGCTGGTGCTGGAAAAGCTCTTTCTCTGCCCAAGAGTCCAGAGAAAGGCTGCTGCTAGTGAGCTTGATGAGCCAAAGATCTGATTCAGTATAAGCCCAAATGAAGAAACTTACACATACTGATGGCTAAAAGATAAGTCTCTCCAATGGAACAAATAGCAGCTTCCCAGAGTAGTTTCAGGTTCGGAAAATGCTACAGGAGGGAGGCTGAGGTTTCTTTTCTCTGAACACCAGGGTTCTGATTTGAATTGGGCCTATGTATACTTGGGAACTCCCAGTGCACATCGAATCAAAAGTCCTTGTGAGGAACTCAAAGGTTCTGTAATGTGTAAATTGACCCCAATATAAGCAACAGTTCAGGTGACAAGAGCAATATCCTGCCCCATCTTTAAGGGTCAGAACCTTCATGTTATGATACAAAACTGAAATATCATGGAACTCTGAACAAGCAGCTGTGTATGGAATTGTGTATAATTGTGATTTAACAATCTAGAGCTGGTGAGGTTTTTTTTTTTTAAAAAAAGATTAATTTTGAGTTTTGCATCTTACAGAATTTGGCCCAGTAACAGTCTCCTGGGGATAAATGAGTAGTTGTGTCAGCTGGTCATTATTCCCCCAGGGAATGCCTCTTAGTGGTTCAATTTGTTATTACTGCAATAAATACAAAGCACAGCTTGGGGAAGAAAAAAGGAAGCATATAATATAATAGGAAGGCTGGGCTGAAAGCCAAATTGGAGTTCTCTGCTCAGAACTATTCCCTGCAGCTCAAACAACAGTGAACGTGGCTGTGTTAGCAGTAGAGAAGCTCATTCTGCCCCATCCTTCTGTCTTTTTAGCAACATACTGGACCAACCCTCAGTTTAAAATCAAGCTGGACGAGCCAGACAGGGACCATGAAGGAAGTGTGGGTGAATCATGTTGCTCAGTACTGCTGGGCCTGATGCAGAAGAATCGCAGAAGGCAGAAGAGGATGGGGGAGGGGCTGCTCAGTATCGGATTCTCCCTTTATCAGGTACAGCACTCATTTTTTGCTTACTAAGGGCCAAGCTACAAGTGACGAATGACACTTGAATGGCAAGTGTATTTCTCCCTGTTCACTTGCCCTCCACTGAATCCACTTGCTGTTCAAGTGTCATTCGTCACTTGTAGCTTGGCCCTAAGTTACTCTTTAGCTTTGTCCAGCCAAACATTTTTTAAATGTTACTTCCTTCACAATTTTTTGCGTAAGGGAACTTTGATACCACATCCTAAGCCTCTCCAGAGTTCATCCTGAAAGATTTGCTGTGAAAAAGGATTGCAAAAAGACTGCAATTTTGTGAGCTCTGAGTCACTGTATACTTTTTGAGAGCTGCCTGGAGCAGATTGCTGGAGAGGCAGCATATATATTTTCTAAACAAAATAAGAGGGAGGCTGAAAGAGTTATCAAAATAAAATAAGACATGTCTTTACCTTGTGAAAGTTTGTCTTAATTTTCCAGTCCTCCTCATGTGTATTTGTATCACTCCCAGTTTGGGTGTCCCCAATCAAACAGTCTTTACATCAGAGACAGAAAAAGTATACATGGTTTGGAGTTGTATTAAGATTCTCAAAAAGAGTGATTGCCTTGCTGTGATCAATTTTTTTGTGCGCATATTTGCCTTTACAATGCAAAATACACTTTACGATTCTATGTACACATTTGCCTTTATAACTATTGATGGGAAATGAATGTAGTCATTTCTGCCACACTTTCCAATGAGAAGCAAATTGGTCACTTTATCTTCCTACATGATAAAACTTTGGAACAAGTTATTACCACTTTCAGATCTCGCTGTCATTGAGTGCAAAAGGGGAAAAAATACCCAGCAGTGACAGCTAGGAAAGCTTAGCGCATGCTCAGGTCTGAAATCATCCTTCCCTAGGTCTTATTGTGAAAGCAATATCAAACGCATGCTCAGTGCTTTACAGAATTCAGCAACGACTGGAATGTGGCCTCTGCACAGAGAGATCACAGGTTGAGTGCTCAGTTACCCATGATGCTGGAGTTCATCATGGCTGGAACTCACCTTGTGTAATTTGGCTATAAAAAAAACCAGAGCTGGTTTGCATACGGGGATGCTGCTTTAAGGGAGGGAGTCTACACTAGACTTGTTGCTTTAGAGAAGAAATTGTTACGATGTTCCATACTATGATAGAAAAGGAAGAATTGGCATTCCAGCTATCTACCTAAGCTAGGATGGAGAGTAATGCTGAGAGCACATCTTGCCATCATGAAGGTTAGACAAAAGAGCAGGAAGAAAACGAAGCAGCTGAATGGAAAGAAGTCCCTAAGAATAGCATTCTGGATAAAACAAAGAGAAACCCACAGAACAGACAAGAGGAAGGATACAGAGGAAACTGACCCATCTTCCTTATTAGCTCTACTGCCCCGCTGCCTGGAGTACTAATATGCTTGGTACAAAGCAACTTTGTATAGTCCTTCACTTCCAACAAGCTGGGGAGGGGTTGGGGGAGATTGATTTGGCTTGAGTTGTGAATGATGCTGGGGGAAAGGGGATGTTAATTTTTCCTCCTCTGCCAGTTCTGTATTTAAGAATGCCTTCCACCAGCTTAAATAAGCCAACTAGGGAAAAACCAGTCGGCACAATTCAGGGACCCATTGTCCAGCTTTGTTGGAGCTTAGGAAAGCTCAGAGGAGGCATATTAAGGAGCAGGGAAGACTTAACCTCTTTCATCCACACCATAGTCCAAATGAGATCAGCAGCCTCAAGGCTGCTTTTCAGTGCCCAGTTACAGGTCTGGAATTCCAGTCATGGAACCACTGTATTGCATTGTTTGGTTCTAAGAAAGGCAATGAAATTAGAAGTGGAAGAAGACTAGCATTGCAATCCTAAACAGATTTACATGTTTAAAGAATCTTCTTCCATAATAATCATGTTAGCAAAACATTCACTATTATTAATCTGTCATTAAGAACCTATGGTAGAGTATGCTAGATTGTATGTTGCTGTGGGAAAGACTTTAAGAGACTTGTCAGGTCGCACTCAGAGTAGAAACATTTTTATCAAATCCTCTTTTATGTTTTTTTTGCAGGTTCCGAAAGAGGTATATAAGCTGTTCTGGAAACAAATATCCTTCAAAATGATGACCTCCCATCAGGGCTAAATATGTATATCAGGGTTTCTAAATGTAGCGCCCATGGGCACCATGGCACCTGCCAGTACTTTTCATGGCATCCAGCAAGCGTTTCAGAAAGTGGGCAGGGCCATTGTATTATCGGCTGCCCAAATTATTGGCAGATTATTGGCTGCCCTCATTCAAATGAAAGGGTTTCCATGACTGGAATAACTAGCAGATCAGGAAGACGGGTAAGGACCTCTACTTTCCTTAGTCAGTTTGTGGTTCCATTGGCTTCCCTTCTTTCCAGCAGGAATAAAGAGCAAGGTACTCTCTTTGGCGCTGCCTCCTAAAGCAGCCATTTGGAGTTTTGATTCAACTACTGCGGCAGTTATTTTGGGATGGCACCTCCTCTCAAAATTTCAAAGATTCAGGCTCAAAAATGTTGGGATCTGTGATATAGACAATACACTACTTTTTAAAGTTATATGCCTCCAACTAGTTACCCTGACGGATGGAGATGTTTAATAGTTTCCTGGGGAATTATGAAATACGGTCTCAAAGATTGTGGACAAACTATTTGTTTTTGAAGCAGCAATTGTAATTCTTTCATTGGAGATGTCTGTGGCAGGGAACTGAGCCCTCAAACCATTATTTGGAACTTATTTAAATGAGATGTTCTCTCCCCACCATTGCAATTCGGAAATGAGAATTTGGGATGTGTCAAAAAGGATTCAGCCATATCTATGTGTATGTGTGCACTTGCACACGCACGCAAACACACACACACACACACACATCTATAGGTACTTTGCATAGAATTATTGTGGTCAGGCAGGCCAAAGCATTAATAGAGGAAGGTTTGATGGTTGTTGTGGGTTTTCCGGGCTGTATTGCCGTGGTCTTGGCATTGTAGTTCCTGACGTTTCGCCAGCAGCTGTGGCTGGCATCTTCAGAGGTGTAGCACCAAAAGACAGAGATCTCTCAGTGTCACAGTGTGGAAAAGATGTAGGTCATTTGTATCTACTCAGGAGGGGTGGGGTTGAGCTGAGTCATTCTGTAAGAGTTTCCCAGGGTGTGGAATGCTAATGGCGGGAGGCTTCACTGTAACCTGAGGAGGTTCTTTTGCATATGGATTGGTGCTTGATGTGCTAATCTTCTCTGCAGGGCTATTGTCGGGTGTGGAGTGTTTTGTTGGCCTGGTGTTTTTCAGAACTGGAGCCCATGCTCTGTTCATTCTTAAGGTTTCTTCTTTCCTGTTGAAGTTTTGCTTATGCTTGTGAATTTCAATGGCTTCCCTGTGCAGTCTGACAAAGTAGTTGGAAGTGTTGTCCAGTATTTTGGTGTCCTGGAATAAGATACTGTGCCCTGTTTGAGTTAGGCTATGTTCAGCCACTGCTGATTTTTCAGGCTGTCCAAGTCTGCAGTGTCTTTCATGTTCTTTTATTCTTGTCTGGATGCTACGCTTTGTGGTCCCGATGTAAACTTGTCCACAGCTGCAGGGTATACGGTATACTCCTGCAGAGGTGAGGGGGTCTCTGCTGTCTTTTGCTGATCGTAGCATCTGTTGTATTTTTCGGGTGGGTCTGAATACTGCTTGAAGGTTATGCTTTTCCATAAGCTTTCCCATCTGATCAGTAATTCCTTTGATATATGGCAAAAACACTTTTCCTGTAGGTGACTGCTTTTCCTTGGTTGTTTGATTCATCCTGGGTTTGATTGCTCTTCGGATTTCATTTCTGGAGTAGCCATTTGCCTGAAGTGCGTGGTTTAGATGATTAATTTCCTCATTGAGAAAGCGCGGCTCACATATCCGTCTTGCACGATCCACTAATGTTTTCATTATGCCTCTTTTCTGTCGGGGGTGGTGATTGGAGTTTTTGTGTAAGTACCGATCAGTACCGACACAAAACCGATCAGTACCGACACAAAAACCACAAAGCGTAGCATCCAGACAAGAATAAAAGAACATGAAAGACACTGCAGACTTGGACAGCCTGAAAAATCAGCAGTGGCTGAACATAGCCTAACTCAAACAGGGCACAGTATCTTATTCCAGGACACCAAAATACTGGACAACACTTCCAACTACTTTGTCAGACTGCACAGGGAAGCCATTGAAATTCACAAGCATAAGCAAAACTTCAACAGGAAAGAAGAAACCTTAAGAATGAACAGAGCATGGGCTCCAGTTCTGAAAAACACCAGGCCAACAAAACACTCCACACCCGACAATAGCCCTGCAGAGAAGATTAGCACATCAAGCACCAATCCATATGCAAAAGAACCTCCTCAGGTTACAGTGAAGCCTCCCGCCATTAGCATTCCACACCCTGGGAAACTCTTACAGAATGACTCAGCTCAACCCCACCCCTCCTGAGTAGATACAAATGACCTACATCTTTTCCACACTGTGACACTGAGAGATCTCTGTCTTTTGGTGCTACACCTCTGAAGATGCCAGCCACAGCTGCTGGCGAAACGTCAGGAACTACAATGCCAAGACCACGGCAATACAGCCCGGAAAACCCACAACAACCATCGTTCTCTGGCCGTGAAAGCCTTCGACAATACAGAGGAAGGTTTATTTGAAAAAAAGGTGACTAAACTAGGGACTTAATAGAGGATTAAAAAAATAGGAATGGAATGGAAAGAGAATTTTTTTTACCCTTTCTCATAATACTTGGTCTGCTTCCAGAGAGAGAATGTGTTCTACCCTGAAGCAAAGTTTTTTTGGAGCATCCTTATGACATTGTCTGCAAATCATTCTCCTTATGTCTCCTTCCCCTGGTTTGACCTGATTATTCCCAAACCGATTTTGCTATCTTTCCATAAAGATTAGAATCAAAGTCGGTTTGCCCATCATGTGAGCCTCTCTGCTCACATTTGGCTCCAGTAGTTAAGTGGCTGGGTTGCAAATCAGCACACTACTGTTTCAAATCCCACTCCTGCCCTGAGCTCTGCAGGTGGCCTTGGGTAAGCCACTCCTCTCAGCCCCACTTCCCCAGCTGTATTGTGGGGATAATAAGAACACTGACTTTGTTCACCGCTCTGAGCAGGCACTAATCTGTCCAGAAGGGTGGAATATAAGAACACTGTTACTACATCCTTTTGCACCTGTTATTCTCCCCTGGCTGGCATTTTACTACCTTTTAAAAATCGGTAGTGGGTATATCACTATAGTGACATAACACTATAGCATCATACAAAATATTCTTTTAAAAAAGCACTAGTGATGAGGGAGAAATAGTGGGCATGGGGGATACCACAGAGAATATGCCTGTGTGGATGCTCTGTTGCCACTGAAGCAGCAATGAGCACCTAATGGGAAATTGCCCTCATATGGAAGCAGCCTTGAACTTGGGGGTCATTCAACTCAGTTAATTTGCAGGACATTCCCACCCACCCCAGCCTTCTTCACACAATATATAATTCACTTTGGGGATTCACTGCCACATGATACAGTGATGGCCAATAGTTAGATGGCTTTAAATGAGGAAAAGACACATTCCTGATTATTAGTGGCATTTAGTCATGATTTCCAATTAGAAACTGCATGCCCAGAGACAATATACTATTTATTTATTTACTTAATTCATTTATAGCCTGTCTTTCTTACTGAGACTCAAGATAGATTGCATAATTAAAAATGGCATAAGGAAATGACAGCAATGCACAGAACAAGCAATGCAATAAAACAAGATTACAAAACTGGAGAACAGTGCAATAAAAGTGTATAATATGTAGAATAAAAATGTGATAAAGCTGGATTACAAAATCAGAAAACAATGCAAAAATAGTATGCTGAAGCATACTACAGATATTGTAAACAAACAGCACTTTTGTTCTCAACTTTTGCACATTCTGGAGGTCTTTGACTGGCTGTTGTTGGAAACTGGATGCCGGCCTAGATGGAACTTTTATTTTATTTATCTTTTATCCTGTCCTCCCTTCAAGGAGCTCTGGTCAGCATAAATCATTACTCTCTTTCCTATGGTTCATCCTTATAACAATCTTGTACTGTTGGTTTGCGTTGAAAGATAGTTTTTATGACTGACGAATAGACTATCTGTTTTTGCAAAACTGTTACCCAAACTTCTAAAGTAGTACTTACTCTTACAATCCAGTTATGTGGTTTCCTGATTTTCTAAACTTTACAATGCTCTGCAATGTCAGATTAAGTATGGAGGAAGGCTGCCTGGTGACTAACTTGCTGCCTGAATCAAAGAAACCACACCTTTGTTCTGAACAAATGAAGAAAGTAAAACATATCTGTCTCTGTAACACTTATTTAGGATCTTGCTAGAGTATCATAGTAAAAGTATTCAGGGGGATTATGGCAAAAAACCTGGATCATATCAAATAACTACCATAAAAGTAAGATATCATTTTAATTTCTAATGTGTTTAGCATGTTTACTGTATGACCGCTTCGGTAAAGAATAGATAATCATATCAGTAGGCAATACTGCACACCCTGTTTCAAACAAGCTCCACCTGGCTGGTATGGCTGTTTCCATGAGTCATATTTTGAAAGGCAAGCAAGGTGCTGTTTAAACACTGATTATTTTGTTTTCATGCCTTTGTTCAACTTGTGGCAGCTAATTTGCTTTCCAGCTCATGCACAACTTCTCTACAGCTGTACACTATCAGTTATAGAAAGATGAGTGATTCAGGGTTAGTTAATAGATTAGCATTTCAGTATAGTGGGAGGAGTATAAGAAAATCAGCCTTGGAAAAACTCCCTTTATGATCACAATGACACAGACAGAAAGAAATCTACATTCTGTCTTAATAGTTCACAGTTACTATAAACAGCTTTGCTCATCTGAGCAGGGCCTTCTGCATGTGCCACCCTGCAATAGGGCAAAATCAACAGCTGCCTGTACATGTACGTTCTCTGTTGTGGTGCTCACTTTATGGAATGGCCTGCTTGATGAGGTTGGGAGGGCTCCCACTCTTTTCACAAATTATGAAAAACAAATTATTCAGGAGGGCTTGTTTACACAAGTAGGAGGGCCGTACTGTTCAGAGAGATGCTTTGGTAAAGGGATAGGGGCTGTGGACTATACTACTGCCTTCCTTCTAGGTAGCATGTGCATCATTTAATGTGCCATGTCTAATTGCTTATGCTTCATTTCAGCATTGTTTCAGCTCTGTATCCAGATTTCTGCTGCATTCAAATGTCTGTAATCCATACCCTATTGCAATATTACTGAATGTCCAAGCCATTGATCATATTGACTCACAGTGTATAATCTGACTTGAGTCTCAGTGAGAAAGGTGGTCTACAAGTAACATAAATAAATAAATAAATATACCATACCCCATCATTTTGAGGCAAAGATTATGTAGTGAGAAAATTAATGAATGGTGGGAAGGGGAAAGGTCTCTGGGTCAGTGGCATGCATACTCTGCATATAGCATTCTCAGGTGCAGTACCTGAAAGGAATAGTTAAAGAATCTCAAGTAGAAGTTGGAACAGACAGTACTGAATTAAATGGACCAATTCATCTCTGGGCTGCTCTTACCTGTGCCAGGGTACCCCTACATGGGGTAGGGTTACACACCTTCACAAGAACAGGTCAGTTAATAATTTTATTAACACACACTACTAACCCAACATAAGTCAATAATCTTAATAGAAGTAGCTAAGTTTGGTCATCTATGTAGATTGACAGAGCCTCTCTGGTGTCTACACATTGGTCACCTTCCCCCCCCCCCCCCAACACACCCCACCAGCAATTTCTTGGCCACTCCCAAGAAATTTAGGGAATACCATCCCTCTCTGTGCTGACTCTGTCATAGGAGATGGACCACCTGAATCATGCCACCTTAGGCCAGGGCCATAGGAGGTGGTAGACTCATCTTGCAAACTCACAGCAATATTTTATGAACACAGTAATCTCATGAAAAACCAAAGATGACCAATCTTATGGTAACCACTCTTTGTGTAAAAAATTGGCATTCTAAAGGCCTATTCATATGGCTTTTAGACACTTGGTGGTTACAGGAAAAGTATCTGAGAAATTTCAGTTTGAACAAGTATATAACAAACATAGAAGATATGGGGACGTGTTCACCACCCCATTTTTGCCATTGTTTGTTCTTCCAACCTTATTTATACCAATTTTGTTCAGGTGCACAGAGTGAATTAGCAATAATAATATGTTCAAGTGTGCACTTTGTATTTCTTATTTCTTTTGCACATAAGAAGGGGCTTGTAATAGTCAGGGGCAGACAGTCACAGGCAGTTCCCACCACATTAAGGAAAAGAGAAGCAGCTTCAACTTATACATTTCCCCACTTTTAGCGAGTAGTCCCTGGCTCCCAGCAAGGAAAATGTGTATGAAGGTCAGCAACTGAAGACTAGAATGCATGGATGATGATGATGATGATGTCGGTTGCCTCAGTGATTAGAGTTTTTGCTATGCCTGTTTTGTGATAGCTACTTTAATCTGATTTTTCATTCTTCCTGTTCTTGCTAGTTGGGAAACCAAACCGATGTTCATCTAAACAGAGATTTCTTCTTAAGGAACAGACCTGTGGCTCGCTCTGACACATACATCAACCTGCGTGAAGTGTCAAACCGCTTCCATCTGCCTCTAGGAGAGTACCTCATTGTGCCATCTACCTTTGAACCTTTCAAAGATGGCGAGTTCTGCCTCAGGGTCTTCTCTGAGAAACATGCTAAAGCTCAGTACGTAGCTTATGCTATGAAGCACCAAAATGTACATTCCCATATTATATGCAATACATGGGTTCTGTGGACAGTTCAGGTCTTTCCCTAACTAGCCAGTTGAAGGTCATGATCTTTTGCTGTTTAGGTATGTATTCAGAGCAGGGGCTATTCAACCAAGCTCTACTATATCTGTTGTGATAGTGACCAAGACTATATAATAAAAACTTTATGAGATGGTAGATGGGACTTTAGCAGACGGAATCCTCAGTAGATATTTATATGCACAGAGAAATCAGACCCATGAGAAATTGAGGCAAGGGTCACACACAAAACTCATAACCCTCCTCCGTTATGATTTCCCTACATCTCCTGCAGTTCGTTGGCATATTCTTCATCTTCTAGCTGGGCTCATGTGCATGTTTTATATTATCAGGATGCTTTATATTATCAGGATGAAGTTAAGTATGGCTGTTTTCACATGTCTTACCTGCCGCCGGAACATCATGCAAAACACCCGGAAGACAGTGTCTTCTTGGCGCGATTTTGCATGAGAAGACACTGTCTTCCGGGTGTTTTGCACGATGTTCCAGCGGCAGGTAAGATGTGTGAAAACAGCCTATGTTTAGGTAGGTGTTTTAACAAACAGGAAATGCAACTTCAGACAGTTTGGCTCTGGATTTATTACATGAGAATGAACTACTTTGGATGTTATTCCATGGTAGATGAACAAGACTATGCTGTTAATGTCTATATTTTCTCCCACAGGGAAATTGGTGATACTGTGGCTGCAAATCCATATGAGGTAAATAAATTGTAGAATCAAATTACCAGATCTACAAAATAAATTTACCAGATCTACAAAATAAAATCATGTTAGTTTTTAAATTGCCACTCCGCTCCGGGTAATTTCTGCATAGGTTTTCACTGTTTATATAGGCATTTGATTCAAAGTCTCAGCTAGTGAGCTAAGGCACCTTTTTGCACATTAAGGAAAACAGAATTTTGCTTGCATTGGCAAGTTTTCATTTTTGCTTGAGGCTAGGAAATCCAGCTTTTTAATGTCTGGGCCTTGGCACTCCTTCCCTAGAGCAGCATAGTTATAAGATTTATATAAAACAGTGGTAAATGGGACTTTAAGATTTCTGCTCTTTTCAAAACTTATTTTGGAAACTCAAAGACCCTTTGTAAGAGACTTCAGAAGACCCCTGTACTTACTAGACCAGTCAAACGATGCCTTACACTTTATGGAACTTGTTTTATGGGTCATAGTAACATCACAGTAACATCTGCCCACAGACACAATTATGCTATTCTACAGCCTGTCTGCCACTTCAGTAGGAATAAGAAAGAGGCATTGCTTAAACAGATTTATAGGATCTGAGTGTTACCTGTCCATACCTTCTTTTTTAGCCTCACATTGCTGACAACGACATAGACAGTGAATTCAAGAGTCTGTTTCAAAAGCTTTCTGGGGAGGTAAGAGAATCCTCATTATGTGTCTCAAGTGTAGATATGTGTATAGTGTACAGGCATACAAGAAAGCTTGCTGGATCAGATCAATGTTCTTTCTAGCCCAGCATCTGGTTTCACACAGCAGCCAACCAGTTGCTCTGGATGCCAACAATTTGTTTCTTCTTAGTTTGGTTCTTTCCTTTTTAATAGCGTATAACAGACCCAACCTAATAATATATTGAATGTTAGTGAATCCTATTTATACAAAATCTGAGACTGTGATTTAAACTTAGCTTTATAGCCGCCTCATCACAAAGGCTTGGTGTGGATAACAGTTCCAAACATAAAATCCCATTGAGACACACAGATTAACTCTTTCATGTATTGGCTCTTTGAGGGCTGTTTCTGCCCCGGGGATCATTTCCCTCCAAGCCCATTAATATCCTCAGTCTCAGAGGGCTGTGGTTGCTCCATGAGACTTTTCTCTAAAAGACGGTGTCTTTTCCCATCAGGGAGACAGCTTTGCTTTAATTGATCCCTTCCCTAGAAACTATTAAAAAGCAGAAATGTGCCATACTAGACACTACATGAAAATGTGTGTAATATTAGCCCTTTTCAGACTTCAGTTTTGTCTCTCTATAATGGAGACTTGTGCTCCATGCAGTCCTCCCAATATTTACTTACCATTTGGTGTGAATGGGGCAACACATATTTTTCATGCATGTACAGCTTCCTATAAACTTGACTTCCCCCGTGGAGAACAAAAATGCACCTGGAACTCCACAGGGATGAATGTGTCAATTAGAGAAGAAGGATTGGAAATACAGAAATGGGCAGCAAGGAAAGTTCATGGCTTCCTGCTCGTCCACTCCTGATTGTGTTTTCCACAAGCTATTTTTGACTTAAAAAAAAGGATCTTAACACCAAAGGTACCTAGCTAGTTCAGACCCAATCAATGTAATATGCTCAAAGTTGTGAGAATATGCTTACACAGAAGGCCAGATTTTTGAACCTGGTGTGTTGCTCACAGAGAACAAAACCCAAACTTTTTGCATGAACTTGTTAGATCATTGTTCAGGCTGGCTGGACTGTATTTGCAACCTGTGGTTAGAGAAAACACTGAATGGGACTGACTGTGGGTGATATTACTTTGTGGCTAATAAAGTGCAATGGAGGGGCTGTTATTAGGAGATTGTATTTATTTTTGTTTATAGAGTTCTAAAATCAAGAAGCAGCCTGTTGTAGAGTTCTTTGGAACTGGCATATTCTAATCTGTGTTGCTCGAGTCTGTTAGCATTGTGGTACACACTGAAGTTCAAACACTAAGTCAGTTACAGTCTTTCTTCATGTTACTTATTTTACGAGTTCTCCACAAGTTCTCCACAGAACTAGCCTGTGTTCTGTGCACATCAGGTTGTGGATTGGCTTCTATTAAAAAACAAGATTGTAAATGGGCTTGGAAAGCTATTGCCAGGGGAGAAAGAGCTCCAGCCTTTCTCCCAGGCTTTTTGCCTGTGCAAAAACAGTTCAGGGTGGGAGAGTTTTAACCCCTTTTTGCTGCCGCACGTGCACACAATATCTACACGTGGAACAGCAGAAATGGAGGCTTTGATAGAAAGGCAAGAGCTTTCCCTCCCTCAGCAGCAGCTTTCTGAGCCCATTTGCATGCTGTTTTTTAATAGGAGCCAATCCCCGAGGTGATGTGTGTCTGCCCAGCACATGGGATGGCTGCGTGGAGAACTCATAAAAGAAGTAACTGTATAGAAAGACCCTAAGTCAGGCTGCTGTGTCCTCATTCACATTTTTAATAACATAACATTCGATTTATATACTGCCCTTCAGGACAACTGAACACCCACTCAGAGTGGTTTGCAAAGTGTGTTGTTATTAACCTCATGACAGTCACCCTGTGAGGTGGGAGGGGCTGAGAGAGTTCCGAGAAGCTGTGACTGACTCAAGGTCACCTAACTGCCTTCAAGTGGAGGAGTGGAGAATCAAACTTCGTCCTCTAGATTAGAGTCCTGCCGCTCTTAAGCAATACACCAAACTGGCTCTTTTCGTCAGTCACAATTCTTCCATGCTATGTGGCTCGTGCATTGGGGCTTTCCCTAAAACTGAAGTGATTGTGGCAGCAAATTCTATGTGCAAAGAACTCTGCACACACTCCTTTTAGTGTGTAAAGTGGAGCTTTCTATGGGTATATTACCCCAGAATAGAGTGAGTCTGCTTCTACACAAATGTTCTGCTTTGCCTGGACTCCCTTACTGCACTACTGCTTTTGAGAGCATCTATGTGACTCTGTCCTCTATTTATTGTGTTTCCTCCCACTTTGAGGCAGTCTTTCCAAAACCTAATTTGGTATGATCTTTTTGGAAAGATCATAGTTAACTCACTTTTGGGTGCTGTGTTTATGGGATGGTGTGAATTTTTGCAGGTCCTCACTCACAATGCCACCGTTTTCCTTCCCTTAGCCCTGCCTCCTGCCTCACCCCACGTACTGAAGGTTTTAAACAAATTCCTGTCAATATTATAACAACCAATTGCCGTGATCTGCTTGTTTCCAACTTTCATTTTGTAGGAAGTCTACCTCTAGCACTTTTTGTTGCAGAGTTATGAGGGGAAAGATGCATGCTGCTCATATATTGTTTCTGCATTTCTGTTATCTTTACTCTATTGTATTGTTTATTGAATGTCCCAGTTGATGACTAAATTTACTTATACTATGTAATCTGCCTCGAGTCTCAGTGTAGATAATGAAATAAAAATAAAATATAGCAATTTTAAAAACACCATCTAGTATGAAGTATGCCAGTTGGGTGGCGCTGAGGCAAGACTAGTGTGGGGAATGCTGCTATGAAGACACTCCATTGCCAATGTGAATTCATCTTCATTTCTAACAGCAGTAAAAGCTACATGGGGATGGTTGTTTTGTGGAGGTAGCCCAACTCTTTGTTCTAGCTTCTTCAGAAAGCACCCACTGACTCCTACTGGACTTTTATCAAGAACTAACACAGCCTGCACCCAAGTAACACACATATTTCCAAACCTCCACATTTTGGAGGGCTTAGCTGCATGGAACTGGACCTGAACTTCCTTGTCAAGGACCACCAAGCTCTGGTGCAGAGAAAGCACTTTTAGAATTTTGTTTCAAATTGGGTTTTGTTCACACAGAGTATGCTCCATGTTAAGTTGGATGGTTGTTAAATCTTTGATTTGTTTCCTTCCTGCAGGACTGTGAAATGACTGCAAATGAACTTCAGACAATTCTGAACAGAGTCATATCAAAGAGTACGTTATAATGGATGCTTCATTATTGTTGCAAACAGGCATGATAGTCACAAGCATAAACACAATTAAAACTCCCAATAATCATGTTATTGATTATTGTTACAATTGATTACTATATAGCTTTCATTCTGGGATATCCAGAAGCCTATAAAAATGGGGATGTGGGTTGGTGGCAGCCACACATCTGCTATATTGTCTGCTTACGCCCTTTCCTTAAAAAAATACCATTTTAATTTCATTCTAAGGGCTAAATTCAGTAGGGAATTATTTGCATAACACTGGAGCAGTATTGCTCAGACTCCTCCACATGCAGCTCCAAAGGTACGTATAACTCCCCCGGAGGGCATTTCAGCTCAGGAAAAAGCTCCCCCCATGCCACTTTCCTGAGTCAAATTGGCTCCTGCCAGCTTTAAAATTGATATTCCCTGCAGCTGCTGTGTAACTGAAGTGAAAGTGGGTTGGGTCCAGGGAACCCAGACGTAACTCAGTAAAATTGTATTGTGTAGTTTGGTCCTAAATTTACCTCATTAAAGAGAACTCATAGTCTTATCTTTGCCAAAGGGTTACAAAGTACACCTTTGATAAAAGACCACAACATGGAAATCTTGTGCTATGCCTGCCTGTATTTTATCTGTGCTGTAATCGGGGGTTTCCTTTTCCTGCTCTATTAGATCACATGGCCAGTTCATACAGCCTTTTTAGAGTAAAAATGTAGATTCAAGAGGAAGTGAGGAATATATTGCACAGCAATCATCTGATTGGTTCTCCATGTACTCGGACTGTGTAGTGAGTCATGAACTAGCTGCATGGTGAAGCATCAACATAACTGCTTGGGCACAAAATCAATGTGTGACCAGTAACCCACATCTTGTTGCTCTAAAGTGTTCTTGTGAATTAGCCTTTCAGTATTCCCTCTTTGAAGCATACATCTGCCTTTACAATGATCTAGCAGAAATGGGAGTATATTTGCCTTAAGTGCAAAGGCTAGCCATGTGCAAAGATAACTCCCTAGTGTTTCCATGGGATGCAGATAAATATTTGTCTAACATTTTTGTGCTTCTTTTTTATTATATAGGAACAGACATTAAAAGTGATGGATTCAACATAAACACCTGCAGGGAGATGATCAGCCTCTTAGATGTATCCTTTAAATGTCACTCCTGGATTTCCCTTGTGAACCTTTAGACTAGATAAGGCAAGATTTATGTGTCTCGTTTTCCTGGCACATCTGTCTTCACTTGCTGTGGGCACAAAGTGCAGAACGTAGATTTAAACAGTATGATATGCCAAGGACATTATTTTGCTTCCTTTATTGCTAACTTGCCATTGTGATTGGTTTTTTGCTATCTCAGGTTCATGTTCTGCCTGGGTGCTTGAGAATTCCTCAGCAACTGTTTGGACTTCAGTGGGTTACCTGCGTTGTTATACAGAATCTGGATCTATTCTGATTACACTATTTGTTGCTCTCCCTTTATACACAGAGAAACTACAAAGAGAGATCTGGAGAACTGTGGGGAAGGGATGAATTGTTAAGCTGGAACAGTTCCTCCCAATCACATGTCTCAGAAGATGGGGGAGCTGCCAATCTTCACAGTGTGTCCTTCTCTCTCTCTCAGGGAAGTAATTACAATGCAAATGGCTTAACGTGCTAGAATAAATTTGTAGATGGGTAGGCAGGTGGCTGGCAAGAAGCCACAATTGCAGGCTGCTAGAGAGGGTGAGCTGTAATCTAGAGGGAGGAGCTTTGCTGCACCAGTAGGTCAGAGTGTGTTCATGTACAAAGAATGCAAGAATTAAACCATGGGTTAGGCTTCTACAGTCTTTAAATTCCAGCCCAGCCATGTATAATCAAAGAGGGTTTTGGCATAATGATCGGTACAATAACCTGCAGGTTCCATTATTTACATTTTAGAACATTCTCATCTATTGCCTACTTCTTTATCTCCCTCTACTACTCTACTGTTGTTTCACCCATGAGAAACTGTATTCTTAATAGGTAACCTTCCTTTGATTTGATTTGCAGTTGGGCTCAGCAAACCAAACTGCCCCCACCTGTTGGAAAATAGCTCAGTTTTCAATGCACACATTGTGCTCCTGATATAACTGGAAATTTATTTTTATTTATTATTGATTCCCCACTCCTCCACTTCTAGCCAGCTGCGTGATCTTGGGCTAGTCAAAGCTCTCTGGAGCTCTCTCAGCCCCACCCACCTCACAGGGTGATTGTTGTGGAGATAATATTAGCATATTTTGTAAACTGCTTTTGTAAGTTGTCCTTACAACTTATTCTTATTCTTATTCTTATTCTTATTCTTATTCTTATTCTTATTCTTATTCTTATTCTTATTCTTATTCTTATTCTTATTCTAGGTAACAGAGTAACTTAGGCTTAGAATGCTTTCCTGAGCCACATTGACTAAAATGGGACTTGTTTCCAAGTAGACCTACCTAGGATTGCTCTCATAATTGCAAGTATGTCTAAGAGGTCTTCTAAAAAATGTGGGAGCACCTGGCATAGTACTATTGAAGCCTGTTTGGTGCCTGGATGGGAGCTGCAGGTAAGTGAATCTGAAAAGAAGAAAAGTCTAAGAACATTACAGGATTTGAGCAGACTAAATGTGTGTAGGATTGTAAAAGAGATGGCAGCTTCTCACCCTCCATGATCTGTGTAATCCTGCAATACTATAATAAGTCATGCTGCAAGAGGGTACCCAAGAGCTGCTTTATCTAGGCAAACTGAAATAGCAGGTATGTCTCCACTTGGTGGATGAAAGTTCAAACTCATGCATCACATCAAATGGCACAGTATACATTTCAGTGAGTCATTCATTTTTATCAGTGCCATGAAACCTTATCTTTTTGTTGTTTGTTTGTTTGAAAAAGAGAACCACTGTGATTTTAAACTAGACCTTAACACATCCCAGAGCAATGGAACGGGCACCCTGGGGGTTACAGAATTCAAGATTCTTTGGATGAAGATTCAAAAATACCTGGTAAAACAAAATATTTCAATATACAACTTTCTGCTTGAGATGTCCTAAGACTGATGAGAAATTGAATTTCAATGTACAGGTGTGAAAAGAAATATTTCTGTGTAGCTGCCATGTTTTACATACAGGGCTCCAATATACAGCTTAGTTCAAAGTTGTCTTGTATTCTGTAGACAGTTGTCTGTACCTTGCAGTGTCTCTTCGCCATTTCAAGTTTGTTTTTATGATCAGACATATGTCTGTGCATGTAATGATTTTCTTTATTATAACCTTTGCCTTTGGACCTTTAGTCTAGCTCCTCCTTTTGTTACCTTAAACTTATACCTCAGGAGGGCTCTGATCACAACCAACACTCTTTATTTCCACTCACATGGAGTTTCAGGTGTCCTCCACTTTACCCAGGCTTCTGCCTCAAGAACACTTTTCCTTCTTTGTTTGTGTGACATGTATTGCTGCTTCCCTGACTCCCTCAAAAGGTTTTCACTGCCACCAAAGGCTCTCACCTTAGACATCCCTGGTTTAACTGGTTATATAAGAAGGCTGTTATAGATGGTAGTTTGACAGAACATTCAGCACATGAGGGTGGTTGTGAGGTAAAAAAGGAACTTTTTTTCTTAAATAAAAGTAGAATTTATTCACAAGGACATAAGTGTGCAGAGCTTTGATAAGCATATTGGTTTCAGAATAGTTCTTGGTGGTTTCAGAAATAATTCTCTCTTCTTAAAAGTATATTCACAGACTCAGTCACACAACCTAATTTTTCACACAGGTCTTTACTAACAGAATAAACTCTCTTCTCATCCACAGCTTGCCTGACTTGACTAGAATAATTTATTTCTCAGATATACACAGACAAACCCAGGTGCACATACACTTTGACTAACTTAAACAGAATTAGGCTCTCAGGCTTCCATGCAGCTTGCCTGATTTAGCCAGAATCCTTTATCTGAGACACTCAAAGACTAACTTAAAACTTCTTCCTTCAACTCTCTGATTAGAAACTGCAGTTTACTCTGCTCCCTAGGGTACAGCTACCATCCAGTCAGAGTAGACTCCATTCACCCATCCAGTCTCCCTCCTTCTTTCCTCAAACACCTGCATTTAAACCCACAGTAACAAATATTAAAAACTCCACATTAGCAGGCAGAACCAAATTAAATACATTACATGTCAAACATTACAGTGCACGTTTCACTCAAGATATGTTTCTGTGACGCTTAGCCAGGTCCCCTTAATCTCCTGGTGAGAGCCAGGGGGACCTGGCACATACCTTGTTGATCTCTATGTGCGTGTGCTCCAAGGAGGCTTAATGACATCACTTTTGGAAGTGATGTCATTGCACCTGTTGGCAGGCATGCTCCCATGTATCACAGGGGCCAATTTGGCTGGCAGTGGGAAAAGGCCCGAGAGCGTGGCTGGCAGGACCATGCCCACTGTGCTCTGGCCTGGGAGGTTTTTTGCCTTCCAGATTTGTTCCCCGGGCCTCACCCCCTCCGCTGGCCAGGTGAGTGGGGGGGGAGGGGCAGAGGCTGGGAGCAGGTGATTCCCCGTTCCCACCAGGGGACCTGGCAGCCCTAATGACACTTGCTCAGAAACTTTTCTTCCCAAAGATGCAGCTGAATGGCACTTGATACAGCAACCTCACTGGAGCTAAATAGGTTCATGTCTTGGATGGGGACCTTGGAGATATCTGTGCACCACTTTAAGTTCTATGATGGAAAAAAAGGAATAATATATTTATGAATAAATAAAAACCTCCTCTTGGTACTTAGCAGCCGCTTAACAAAAAGGCTCAGAATAGTTCAATTTTCTCATGGTGAACTCCATGACTAAAGGACTAGGCCCTTGAGTCAAACATGCAGCTCTTTTCTGACCCAATGCAGCTTTTACAGCAAAGGCTTCCTAGTTTATTCCTTATTTAGCTCCTCCACATGCATAGGTCAGCTGACCATAGGGATCCCATTCCCCCAGTGGGGGCAGGGGATCTCCCACCCCCAGCCTCTGTTCCTGGGCCACTACTCACCTCGTTGGTGGGTGAAAAGGCATGGGAAATGGGCCCAGGAGCCCTGCAGTGTGCTCCTATTTCATTTTTCTTTTATGCTGTGCACTTTCTTTTAGTACAAGATGAAATTTGTAGAAGCTCCCCATTTTAACTTTTTGAAAGGGGAAGAGACCCATTTATCCAATTTGAAAAGAGACCCATTTATCCAATTTGTTTCTTTTTTAGTTTAAACATCTTCGTCAGACTTTTGAGACTTTTCCTTTTGGGTGTCAGACTGTGGCTAAATAATGTCCTTCTCACAGATTCCCCTTTACAAGCAAACAAGAGTCCATTGTTTGAGTAAGGAAACTTTACTGTAGAAATGGTTCATTATAGTCCACTGTCCTGAATAGGAGACTCAGGATGGTACAAGATCATTGTTACCAATGAAGAGCAAAGCATGAGGTACAAAGTAACAGTTCCCAGCTGCACCAGCCTCCCCCCATAGTTCTCAAAACAATATCTTTCAGTCTCAGGAAAGTTGCTCTCTCTCAAGGCCAATTCTTGGTGGAACGGTGTTAGACATAACAATTTCGCATGACGAGAAGTCGGCCTGGGAACGGGTGCACCTGTGGGAAAACACTTAAGCACTAGAAGCATTAGAAAATGGAGTCAGTACAGTTTACATATATACTGGACCTGACATTCTGCCCCCCTTAAAACAAACTTCCCCCCGGCTTGTATGGGTAGCGAGTATGAAACGCTTTTGTTAACCTAGGAGCATGAACATGTACAGAGTTCACCCACTCATCATAACCAGAATCAAAGTCTTTCCACCTAATGAGGTAAAAAAGTTGGTTACGTTTGAATTTAGAGTCCAGAATTTGTTGTACTTCATAGTGTATTTGATCATCTATCAAAGTTGGGATGGGTGGAGCTTTGACGTGCCATTTGTCATCAGTTGGGGCTCTTTTTAAGAGACTGATGTGGAACGTATCATGCACATGGCGCAAATTTTTGGGTAAACTTACGGCAACAGTCACTTTGTTGATTACTTTGCGCACAGGAAAAGGTCCGAGAAATTTTAGTGCTAGTTTGCGGCTGGTTTGGGCCAGTTTCAAATTCTTGGTAGAAATGTAGACATGATCTCCAGGATGTAAATCCCAATTGGCCGCACGATGGCAATCTGCGTATTTTTTATAATCCTGCTTGGCTTTCTCGAGGTGTTGTTTTATAAGAGTCCATTGGTGAGCGGCCTCTCCCCACCATGAAGATACATCCGGCGAACTAGGGGAATGAAGAGGGGGAGCGTCCAGCGGGAAAGGGTTGAAGTGAGCTCCATATACGACTTTGAAAGGGGCTTCCCCAGTGGAAGCATGTACACTGTTGTTGTATGAGAATTCAGCAAGAGGGAGAAGGTCCACCCAGTTATCTTGTTGGAAATTAATGTAGCAACGAAGGAATTGCTCTAAGATCTGATTAGTTTTTTCGGATTGTCCGTCGGTTTGTGGGTGGTGGCTTGAGCTGATTCCTTGTTCAATATTCAACATTTGTAAAAGCTCCCGCCAGAAGTTGGCAACGAACTGTCCGCCGCGATCCGAAATCACCTTGGACGGAAAAGAATGTAATTTTACGATGTGTTTTAAAAATAAATCCGCCAATTTTCGAGCAGTGGGCACAGCAGTACATGGAATAAAATGTGCTTGCTTGGAGAACAGATCTACCACTACTAAAATGCAATTATGTCCCTTCGAATTGGGTAAATCAGTGATAAAGTCCATGGATATTATTTCCCAAGGTCGGTTAGGTGTTTCTAATGGTTGTAGGAGACCCGAAGGTTTCCCTTTCCGAGTTTTGGCGCTGAGGCAAATGGGGCAGGAACCAACATATTGAGAAATGTCCTTGCGCATGCCCGGCCACCAGAATTGTCGTTGTATTAAATGTAACGTTTTTAGGTATCCATAATGACCGGCCGTGGGGGCATCGTGACATCGTTGCAAAACCTCCCGCCTGAGGCTGTCAGGGACATAAAATTTGGTTCCGGCAAGCCAATCCCCCTGTGGGGATTGAATCAGCTTAGCTTTGGGTGCTTTACCCCCCTCCTTTTCTACTTCAGCTTTAAGTTTCGTTTTCTACTCTTGGCTGTGCGGGAGGGGCTGGCTTGTTCGGCTGCGGGTAGTCACTACGCCTCCCAATTGCGTAGGTGAGAAGACTGTGTCTATAGTCTCCTCCCTTTTGCTTTTGTGTTGGGGCATGCGCGATAATGCGTCTGCAAGAAAGTTAGTTTTGCCCGGTAGGTAATTTAAAGTGAAATTAAATTTGGAAAAGAATTCCGCCCATCGCAATTGTTTGGCATTTAGTCTGCGAGGGCTGCGAAGGGCTTCCAGATTTTTATGATCAGTCCAAACTTCAAAAGGGTGCCTCGCTCCTTTTAGCCAATGCCGCCAGTTAGTGAGAGCCGCCTTGACAGCGAAGGCCTCCTTCTCCCATACATTCCAATTCCTCTCAGCCTCAGAGAACTTCCTTGATAGGAATGCACAAGGCTGCAGCCTTTCGTCCTCCCCCTTCTGCAATAATACCGCTCCAATAGCTGTATCGCTGGCATCGACCTGCACTACGAAAGGGCAGTTTTCGTTGGGGTGGGAGAGGACGGGTTCTGTAATGAACTGCTCTTTCAGGCATTCAAAGGCTGTTTGGCAATCGGATGTCCATGGTATTCGGGAGGAGGGTTTCTTTGCTTGGTCCCCTTTATTTTTGGTTTTTAAAAGTTCTGTTAGGGGGAGCGTGATCTGCGCGAAATTTGCAATAAAGTCTCTGTAAAAGTTGGCAAAACCTAGGAAGGACTGCAGTTCTTTACGGGTGGTGGGAGTTTGCCATTCTTGGATCGCTTGTACTTTAGATGGATCCATTTTCAAACCCTCTGAGGAAATACAGTAACCAAGGTAGGTGAGCTCAGTTTTATGGAATTCACATTTGGACAACTTGATGGGCAGCTTATTTTCCATTAATGTAGCCAGTACTTTTTGGACTAGTTGAATGTGGTCTTCCTCGGTGTCTGAGTAAATTAACACATCATCAAGGTACACCACAACACCTTTATAGAGGAATTCATGCAAGACTTCATTTATCATGGACATGAAAACGGAAGGGGCTCCCGCCAAACCAAACGGCATAACTAGATACTCAAACTGTCCGAGGGGCGTGTTAAACGCAGTTTTCCATTCATCCCCTGCCTTAATACGAACGTGGAAGTAAGCATCTTTTAAATCTAATTTCGTAAAGATCTTACCTTGGGCCACGACGTTGAGGAGGTCTCGGATGAGCGGGATGGGATAGGCGTTGTTGGTTGACACAGCATTAAGTCCTCTAAAGTCCGTGCATAGCCGGAGTCCCCCATCTTTTTTCTTTACGAAGAGGACGGGAGCCGCATGGGGACTATTGGCTGGGCGGATGAATCCCCTTTGGAGGTTGGTGTCGATGAAGTTCCTGAGTTCCTCCCGTTCACGGGGGTTCATAGGGTAGAGTCGGCCTTTGGGCAGTGAGGCCCCTGGTAATATTTCGACCGCGCAGTCGGTTCTTCTGTGCGGGGGTAAGGTATCGGCTTCTTTTTCGGAGAAGGCGTTCAAGAAAGGCCAATAATATTCGGGTATTTGTTTTATATCCTCCCTGGTGAGCAGAGCCTTTTCGGTGCTGGAGGGATCACTGCCCCAATTTTGGTCCCATCGGTGGGTTTTACAGTTGGCGTGGTTGAAGGTGACGCACCCTTCAGCCCAATTTATGTGGGGGTTGTGATCACAAAGCCACTTGCTGCCTAGAATTAACGGGTATTTGGCAGTAGAGCTGATGACGAAAGATCTTTTCTCCCAGTGTTGGCCCATGCCCGTGACTACTGGAATTGTTTCTGTGGTAACAGGGTTCATGTTAGTGCCATCCATTTGTTCAAAAATCACCGGGTTTTGCAATTCGCGGACTGGTAAAACCAGTCCATTGACTAGGGCTGGGGCGATGATGTCTCTTGAACAGCCCGAGTCGATGAGAGCTTGTACACGGATGTGCATCTTCCTCTCCGGGTTAAGCAAAGTCACAGGCATGAATAATATGGACCCAGGCGGCCGGTCCCGCGTAGGGACTGGTTTGGGGTGGATCTGTCGTTTGGGCCCTTTTACGACAGATCCATTTCGTTTCCCGACTGAGGGCTTTCTGGATTCCCCTCTACATTTGGGGAAGCGGAGTCGTATTCCATGATTTCTTCCGCCTCTAACCCTCTGTCTGAGGCAGGTCGCAGGGGAGCGCCGCGCCCTCTGCCCGTTCTGAGAGCCGGTGTCGGGCGTTGGAATGGAGGAAATGGGGTAGGGGTTGGACGTCGTAATTGGAGTGGAGGTCTTTGCACAGGCCGGTAGGGGCATTGTGCTGCAAAGTGACCGGCTTGTCCACATTGCAAACACAACCCTTGCTGCCATCTAGCATCTCTCGCTCCGCGAGTTGCATACCCAACACCCCGTCCTCCCTTCTGTAGAGTCAGAGGGCGTCTTTGTCCCGTTTGCTGTTGTTGTTCGACCAAGCGGACTTCCAAAATGCGATTTTCAACTTCGCACGCGAGTTGGATCCAGCCCAATAGAGTAGGCGGGTTGTCCTGCATAAGGGCTCTATCTAGAAGCCTCAGGTTCAGCCCTTGCTTGAACAGAATGATTTTGGTGGATTCCTCACACCTAGGGCATTTAGCAGCTAGTTGTCGGAATTTTGTAACATAGTCTCTTGCCGACATGCTGCCTTGTCTAATGGCTTGCAATTCTGTTCGGGCCCTAGTTTCCTCTAAGGGGTCTTCGTATTGCGCTCGAATAGCATCCACCAACCCCTGGAGAGTATTAAGTTCCGGGGCCCCAATATTGTACAATCCTACATACCAGTCTGCTGCCTTGCCTTGTAGACGAGAACCGAGATGCTCAATTTGGCTGGCCTCGGAACCAAAGAGGTGTCCCCACCGGTTGAAGAATTGTACTACCTGCACTAGGAAAAATCCCAGTTTGGAGGGATCCCCGTCAAAAGTAGCTTCTAGTTTCACCCAGCCCATGGGGAGGTCTTGTCTCGGAGCTGGTGCTGGGTAAAAGTCCATCGGAACCATCAAGGGCCCTTGCGGCACAAGGAGGGGTTGTTGGGGCCAAGGTTGTGGTAGCGGTGCCGGCTGTGCTGGCGGCGGTAGCCCCGGCTGGGCTGGTGGCGGCGGCACTGGCTGTGCAGGCGGCGGTAACACCGGTTGGGCTGGCAGCAGTGGTCTTGGTTGGGTTGGTGGCGGTAGTAACGGCCGGGCTGGAGGCGGCAACCGCGGCCGGGCTGGTGGTGGCAACACCGGAGGCGTCGGCAGTAGCGGTTGAGGCGGAGGTGGCCGTAGAGGTTGGGCCATGATCGGCCGCTGAGGGGCGGGTCGGCGGGGTCGTAGTGGTATAGGCCCCACCGGTTGATTAGGAGGTGGTAATATTGGTTGGTCTAGAAGCAAACGTACCGGTTGCTGTAGAGGTATTAGTTGCGGTCGCAGCGGGAGGGGCCGCAGCGGCGAAGGCCTGATGGGTGTTGGACCGCGTGGGCTTACCCCTCTCGGCGTTATTACTCTGGGAAGTAGGGGCTGTTCCTGTGGCCCTGGTAGATCTTCCCTTGGGATTTGCTGAATAGGAACAATTTCGGACGGTTGGTGTGGCGATCCTTCCCTTGGAGGAGCCGGAGGCTCTTCTGACTGATCCGGCCGGACCGTTATTGGGGAAGCTGGAGGGGGTATCACCGGCGACGTGGTCGGACGGTTTGGCCCTTCCTCAACGTCTCTAGGCACTTCAGCTGGAGTATCCCCGGGAGGTGGATCTCCGTCCGGTCCAGGGGGTTCCGTTGGTGCTTCTCCAGGCAGCTCAACTGGAGTATCCCCGGGAGGTGGAACTTCATCCAGCCTCGGGAGTTCCAAGGGAGTTTTTCCCGGATCTTCAGGATAGGTTTCCTCCTCTCCTTCCAATCGGGGAGGGTCGATAGGGCCCTCGACAATGATGCGGGATCCTTCTTCACTGTCAGCCGGGTAACTGGAGTGCGGCGGCTGCCACGGGACGGTATCCCTCATATGTGGAATAACGCTTTGTAGTGTTGCTATTTGTACTGCCATTTCCTCAGGTGATGGTCTTTCGCCTGCTACCATCACCGAGAGCAGATGTATGGCATGAGCTAGGCTGTCCTCCATATCGATCAATCTAGCTTCCAGCTGTTGGATTCGACTTGGACCCGATTGGCCCATCGTAGCACCTCCTGCGGCGGTGGCTACCGGGGAAAACGGCTCCCAGGGTGGAGGGTCTCCCTGCTCGTCTTGCGATCTCGCTGCTAGAATTCCTTTGGCTAGGCCCGTCACTGCCGAAATGCCGGAATCTACAGCAAGGGTGCGATTTTGCATCTGCACCCAACTTGATTCAGGAACCTCCTGTGGCTCCTTCCACTGGGCAAGTTCCGAATAATCCCAACTTAGGACGCCGCGGCAGGACGTATCCCATTCCGTGTGCTCGGTCGTTCTATTCCAAAACAGCCACGGTTGGCTGCTGTCAATTTCAGGGACTGTCTCTAGGCTCCGGCGCCCGTCCATGGATAATTGTTGGTGCACCCCACTGGCCCTGCGCTCCCTCGTTTCTCGGGGTCTGGGTCCCCACTCCGACGGTGTGGGTAACGAGAACAAGGGGAGGGTGGTGGCCGTCGGCCTTTCCCCTCCACGGCCGAGATCGATGAGAGGCGGGGTAGTAGTTGAAGCTCCGTTCCCCGTTGGCACAGGCTCCTGGGGTTGCACTGGTTGTTCGTCGGGAGGCGCATACGGATCAAACAAAGGATCCCTGTCCGGGACTGCCTTGGATTCCGCTGGGCCCGACTCAGGCATGATTGGTAACAAAATGTCAGACTGTGGCTAAATAATGTCCTTCTCACAGATTCCCCTTTACAAGCAAACAAGAGTCCATTGTTTGAGTAAGGAAACTTTACTGTAGAAATGGTTCATTATAGTCCACTGTCCTGAATAGGAGACTCAGGATGGTACAAGATCATTGTTACCAATGAAGAGCAAAGCATGAGGTACAAAGTAACAGTTCCCAGCTGCACCAGCCTCCCCCCATAGTTCTCAAAACAATATCTTTCAGTCTCAGGAAAGTTGCTCTCTCTCAAGGCCAATTCTTGGTGGAACGGTGTTAGACATAACAATTTCGCATGACGAGAAGTAAGCCTGGGAACGGGTGCACCTGTGGGAAAACACTTAAGCACTAGAAGCATTAGAAAATGGAGTCAGTACAGTTTACATATATACTGGACCTGACATTGGGAGACTGAGGCTGGTTGCCAAACAAAAGGTTTTCAACCTCAGATGCAAACCTGAAACAGCTTTCAAGGACAACGTTTAACAGAGGCTGGCATCAGCCTCCTGGCTTGTTAGCAGGTAGCATTATGGGGGTAGGGTGATGAGCTCTTCCCCCCTCCCTTACTTGTGAGGATAGGCTATGGCAGGGCATGTATGGTTGGGAACCTTCTGAGGTCCATCTTGCAGAAGACCCTGGCTGCTGGACTGATCTCCCATTTTCTAATGAGAAGGCAGCTCTGGTTCAATGGAAGAAGTAGAGCACAAGAAAATAATACTGTACTAGCCTTCTAAGGCACCCTTCCCAGTCGGTCCAGAGGCCCCTGCAGTACTGCTGTTACGCTTTCTTGCTCCTTAGACCCAGTGATGCTAATAGGGCTAAAAAGAATACAAAGAAGTCACAGTTTGACCTCTGCAGTGTTGCTGTGGGGGGATTAGGTGGCCACAGTTGGAGGGAGGAATAGACCCATGGGGGGAAGAAAGGGAGCCAAGGTTATAGCAGAGGTGGTGGAATATGGAGCTAGAATGTAGCAGGGCTTGGAGCCACAATGCTCATTGGCCCATAAAAACATGCAGCTCACCCAGCTGCTGATACATGTTTAAAAATGTACTTACAAAAAAGCAATAAGATTAAAGTTTTTAAAACAAAGCCCAAATTCATACAGTCATATTGTTCAATGTCAGAAAATATCTTTTATACTTAGGAACAACAGCTTCAGATGAAGAACATTGTAGGGAGAAAATATTGCCACATCCTCCCTGTGGTAGCTTGACATCAGCTAGATGCATGAAAACTGTGTAAATTATATGCAACTAAAATATGCAGATTAGCTTTCCGACTCATGGTACATTTTGTATTAGACCCTCAGTGCTCAACATTTTGATTACTTTCTACTGTAGAGGGTGAGTGAGAAAGAACAAGCATGGCAGAACTTCCCACTGTGTCGTAGGCCAGAATAGCTTCTAATTACACAGCTAGAGCTGGGTAAGAAACCATTTGGCACTGAGAACTGTCAGTTGTTCCTTTAAAGTATTAATCACAATAGAGTTTAATATTACAGGCATTCCCAAAGGAAGGGGTTATTTCTCAAGGGCCTGTTTGTCTTGTGGGTGGGCAAGCTGCCAGCCCTATGGGGACAGTTTCCCAGGGTACATAGCTTGTCATTAGGTAATTGAATCTCCCCCTTCAATCATTAACACTTTCAGAGAGAACAGGCTTTCTTGCCTGGAAGGAGCAGCACCAGCTATCTCAGCCAAGTAGATAAGTCTTCTAAAACAAGCCTAAAATAGCAAACAATGTGGTCTCCTTTTTTTCCTTCTAGGAAATCTATAAGAAAGTAGATATGGACAAGTCTGGAACCATAGATGCGAATGAAATGAGAAATGCCCTCAAGGAAGCAGGTATGTTACCTGTACTGCAGGGGGTTTCAAATGTTCCACCTTCAGGAAATCCTTTCCATGTTGACTTTAACAGGTACTCCCAAGTATATTGCAGAGGATTTAAGGGCATGTTCTGCTGAGCTGTACTCTTGCCCTGCTTGAAGTGAGAACATGTCCTGAAACTTACCTCATATTCTTCTACAGCTGGAAATTATAAGGAACGTTTAGTAGTGATGGGCAAGCTGTCTGTCATGGAAAATTTTCCAAATTCTTTTTAGATTTGTAAAAAAAAAAAATCTAAACATGCACTAAATTGATTGTCAGTGGCAAAGATCAAAACAATGTAAACTCATCAAAATAATATCTCAAGTCACATGTAAAAGAAACAAGACAAGACTGTATCTTGCATTTGCAGAGTTTGAATTTACAAGAACAAATAATCCTCTGTTCACAGAAACAATTCATCATTTCCAATTGAGCTACTTAAGAGCCAGACTAGACACATTACTGGGGATCTGCATTAGGTCCCTTGATACATAGTTTAGCTCCCAAAAGCAACTGTAGGGCCCTTTTTGGAGTGGGGCCACAGCGCTGGGGAAGGGATGGGGTTGAAGTTTTTCCACGTCCCATTTTGCCAAAGCAAACACATCTTGAACTGCTATTAGCCTGATAAGGGTAAAGGCTGGCAGACTCTTTTGCCTTTTTCTTCTGTGGGAACCAATAGCAGCACAAATGGACTCCTTTTAACTAAGGAACTTAATATTTGTTTTAAACCATAGAAATTAGACATGGGCTGTTTTTACACATCTTCAAAATAGCTCAAGACTCACCAAATGCTGGTGGCTTCGTCATGCAATTTCTGACGTCACCTCATCACGATGCCATTTTTATGGTGCCCTCATAACTGTCTGCATCCAGGTGATGTCAGAAATCATGCGATGAAGCCACCAGCGTTCAGTGAGTCTTGCACTATTTTAAAGATGTGTGAAAATGGCCGTGATATTGGGGATTTATGACTGAATCCCCCAATATATAGTTTAGTTTTAAAAACCAACTGTGATTGATTCCAATTTGGATTAGGCTGCTGGTCTTTCTCTGAACACTGTCTCCAATTTCCCTCCTTCTAGGGCTGCCAGTCCCCCAGTGGGGGCAGGGGATCCTCTGCTCCCAGCCTCTGCCCCTACTGCCACTCATCTGGCTGGTAAGTGGGAAAGGCCCCAGGGGACAGGACCAGGAGGCAAAAAACCTTCCAAGCAAGTGTGCACTGGGTGCGCTCCCCAGAGATACAATGGCATCACTTCCAGGAGTGATGTCATTGTGCCTGGTGGCAGGCATGCCCCCACCCTTCACAGGGGCTATTGGCATGAGGACTCAGAAAAATTGAATGCTGCTCCCCCCCCCCACTGGGAGGGTAAGGAAGACCTGGCAACCCTACCTCATTCTCTTCACCTTGCAGCCCTTACAGGCTGTCCCCTTTCCTCGCTTCCTTCCTTCCCAAACAATCTTTCTCAGTTCCCTCTCTTATTTGCTGCTTTCTGTCCTTTCCTCTCTTCCTTGACAGCTGCTGCAGCTTCTACCCTTTTTCTCTGCCCCTCCACTCTGGATTTACTTCCTTTCCTTCAACCTTCCTTCTTACCCTTTCTTCCTGTGCTCCTCTCCCCAGCAGTGAAATCCTAAGCAGAGTTACTCCAGTCTAAGCCCATTGTGGAGTAACTCTGCTTAGGATTTCACTGCAAGTCACCTCAGACTTCAAAATGAAACTCCAGCAGCCATTTTGTACTGCTTAGACAGCCATAGACAGCATCAGTTTGTGGTGTTTGTTTATTATTTTAAAAATATTATATGCTGCCTCTCCAGATACCTGTTCCAGGCACTTCACAAAATAAAAACTGTATAATGAAGTTATAAAAACTACGTATAAGAATTATCAGTAGAGATGGGTATGATCCACATTACGATAGAAAAAAACCCACGATAATGGCAATCGTGCGATCGGGACCCGGCGGATCGTGCTCGGGCATGGCCAACAATCCAGCGGTCGGGAGGGGGGCTGGATCGGGGCTTGATCGGGGCGATCGTGCTCAGATCGGGAAGCCAGACACTCAGGCGCCAGCAATCTATTGCCCTGGCAACGGAGCCAGGGGAATGACTGAGCTGTGTTTGCCCTCCTTCTGTCGCCCTGGAAACGCGAATGGAAGCCCAGCTTTCCTTGATCAGCACGGCTTCCTTCCAACCACGGAGCAGCAAAGCAGTCACCAGCTGGGAGAAGACACCCAAGGGAGGGAGGGGGAAGGGGGTGTTCTGTAGCCATGGGCACTCCAATCTCATCCCTGCAAACCCTCATAGGCAGCTCTGATGGCAAAACACAGACAGCCAAACACAAACACAGATGCTGCCAGCATCAGCCACCGTTCCTGTATCGCTGGGAACAGCGGGACGCCCCTCCGCTTTTGCCTCCACGATCCACGGATCGGAAACGGGAGATGATCGGTGTGGATCGTTGATTCGGGATCGTCACCGGCACCGATCCACGATCAGCTTGATCGGTATTTTTTTTGGATCGTGCCCACCTCTAATTATCAGTAATACAATAACCCATAAAAACAAGCCTGGGGCATACAAATAGAAGAGATGACATTCAGTAGCTTGAAATCATATTAATAAAACAGTCCTCAGGCTAGAAGCAGAACATTAAATAGCTAAACATTATGGAACCCCTCAGATAAAGGGACAATAAGAGCAGAACTACAAGTGACAAAAGGCACAGATTGGACACTTGTCAGCTTCCCTCAAGTTTTGATGGGAAATGTAGGCAGCTTGGCGGAATGTTGGACAAGTGACAGTTGAAAAGTCCATTGGACAGAGAGCCAAGCTGCAAGACTAGGATGCCTACATTTCCCATCAAAACTTGAGGGAAGCTGACAAGTGTCCAATCTGTGCCTTTTGTCACTTGTAGTTCCGCTCTAAGACAAGCCTCAATGGGGGCATTAAAATGTGCTCTGTCACTACTGTAAATACCCTTTCTCTAGTTGCCACCCTTCTCACCTTTGCAGGTGGGGGCAAAGAGAGTAGGGCTTGGGAAAAGGATCTTGACTGGTAAGATAGGAGGTATGGGAGAAGTCAGTCCTTCACTGGCCCCAAACCATTTAGGGACTTAAAGGTAAGAATAGCACCTGGAAAAAGATGGGGCAGCTTGTGCAGTTCTTTCAGTACAAGGTGATATGATCCCTGTATCCACCTCCTGATAAGAGTCTGATAGTACATTTTTAGGCCAATTGAAATTTCTAGATAGTCTTCAAGAGTAGCCCCATGCAAAGTGCCTTATGTTCTCACCATATGTTCCCTTATGTTCTCACCATATGTTCCTCCTTTCAGCTGGGAAACAGTTGCTAGTGGTCCCTGGCGCCAAGGATACTTGCCTGGCCTTGACTAGGGCCAGGACCTTTTTGGTCCTGGCACCAACCTAGTGGAAGTCTCTGTCCATTGAAACAAGGGCCCAGAAGGATTTACTCTCTTTCCACCAGGCCTGTAAGACGGAGATGTTCTGCCAGGCTGAGGTCTAGGTACAGGTGGGCTTCTGTACCAGTCTCCAGTTGGGGGGATTGGTAAAACCCCCTCACCCCCCCGGTTCCCACTGAAATATTAATATATTCTGCCCATTCCCACCTCATGGAATGTTTTTGGATGGGGGCTGAGCAACTTGGGTTGCCACCCAAATATATTGCGTCTGTATTTTATGATTTTAATGCTGTTTTAATTGTAATTTATTTATTCGTATTGTAATCTGCTCTGAGCCCATTTATGAGAAAAGTGGATAAAAAATCCAATAAAATAAATAATAAATTATGTCTGAACTGAGCTAGAATATATTCAATGGAATATAGATGAGCCACCTCAATGCTTTTACATCATACAAAAACCAACACCACCTCTCCAATGAATTAAGCTTTGGGTAGTATCATCAAGGCTATATGAAATTCTCAATGCAAAATATAGCAAGCATGATAAAAGAAGAGACAAGTGAATGCACAGAAAAAGTACATTCTTTCCAGTGAAAATAAAGGCGAACCTATGAAACTTCCTCATACCAAGTCAGATTGTTGGTCTACTTAGCTCAGTATCGTCTAATCTGACTGGTAATGGCTGTCCAGGCCGTCATGCAGAGAAAGGTCTTTCTTAATACCTGCTACCTGGGGACCTGAAACTCAAGATGCCAGGGACTGAACCTGAGGTATTCTGCAAAATGTGCTCTATTCCTCAGCCACAGCCCCTCTTGCAGATTAAATTGACAATGTGAGCAAACTCTGATTGTCATCATATGCGTTTCTTCATCTTGTCCAGCAAAATATGGCTACACACAGTGCCTAAACAAAGCTTTAAAACAATCACTGAATTGTATTTTGCATGAAACTGACTCCACCATCATGAATTCTGTTTTGTTGGAGCCCTGGGATTACATTTAAACTGTACTCTTTAGCTGCTTACCTTCCAAATATAAAAATGAGAAATTCCTATGAACTGGCATAAAATATGTTACTTTTTGGAGGCATTGTGAGGAAGTGCTGGGCCTGTGTCCACTTCAGAACAATAGATACTGAGAAAATGAAAGCCTGTAGAGACAAGAGGCCAGCAAACCCGACAGAATAAATAGCCAAATCCTTCATCCTTGCCTGGCTCTGCTAAAATGGCAAAATGAAACAGAGCAGTGGACTAGCACACACAGTCCCACATCCGTTTACTACTTCATGGCTTTCCTTCCTTATAGGCTTCACTCTGAATAACAAGATCCAGCACAGTATCACTATTCGCTATGCCTGCAGCAAGCTGACCATTGACTTTGATGGCTTCATGGCCTGCATGATTCGCCTGGAGACTCTTTTCAGTAAGTTTGCTTGCAGCCCAGAAAGAACAAATAACAAACCACTGAATCTACCAAACTGCACCACCCTCCGGTTAACACAAAAGATTTTCAGTATTTTTAGACTGAGTACAAAGAACTGTGTGTCAGTGACAGGGAGCCATTACACAATGTCTCTAATTTCCAAAATTAGAAAAGTAACCAAACTATCTCTTCTCTCAAGCCAGAATGAGATCCAAAATATGCCAGCCTCTAAATTTGACAAAGCAGATTCAGGGGCTTACAAATTGTTTTTTCACTAGGCCAAAAATCAGATCCATAGCAGCTGCTGAAGGGACTAATTTGCAAACTCGGAGCACAAACAGTCATGATGTAGAAACCAGAGTATGCATATGTACAGATATGCAGACAGTTTAGGGTGTCTTTTCCCCTTCAAAATGCTAACACCACAAGAAGTCCAGTTTTAATTAGTGAAACCAAGTGGGGGTTGAAATGTTACCTCTCCCCTTCACCTTTGCGGTCTCAATCTGAATTGGGCTTGTGTGCACTGCATACACAATTTGCCTGTTACAGATGAATGGAGATGTGTGAGGACTGTTGTGTCTGTTTTTGCCCTCATCTAAATATCCAAAGCATGACTGCCATCTTGCTGTTTACAACCCACACAGTGAACAAAGAAGGGTTTTACACAGGAAATGCAGACCCACACCAAAGTAATAAATGTGTAGGGTTGCCAGGTCCATATGGGGAAATTCTTGGAGATTTGGGGGGTGGAGCCTAGCAAAGGCAGGTGTTGGAGAAGGGAGGAACCTCAGCCAGGTATAATGCTGTGGAATCCACTTTCCAAGTCAGCCATTTTCTCCAGGGGAACTGGTCTCTGTTGCCTGGAGATCAGTTATAATTCCAGGAGACCCCCTGCCACCAGCTGGAGGTTGGCAACCCTAGGTTTCTGGATAGGTAATATATTATTTTTAAAAATTCATAATGATACATTTCTGAGAGAACCTGAGTTTTTTGCAATATTGTGTAGATACTGCTGTTGAGAATGTAGTATGCAATAGTTCACAAACATCTGCCAGATACTGCCTATAACAATACCAGTGGCACAAACCTTCTGCCTCTTATGCACATCCTATTTAATACTCTCAGAGGTTTTAGACATTTTAAAAATGTGTTCTGTCCTTGTTGTTCCACTATACTATTAGCAGTATTTAATCTTTTACTGTGGTAAACACCTGCAAGGCTACTATATCCCAGTCTTACCACAATCACCCCAACCAGAGCAATGCCCTGTCATTTGTTCATCATCAATAATAATAATAATAACATTCGATTTATAATACCGCCCTTCAGGACAACTTAATGCCCACTCAGAGCGGTTTACAAAGTGTTATTATTACCCCACAACAATCACCCTGTGAGGTGGGTGGGGCTAAGAGAGCTCAAGAGAACTGTGACTCGCCCAAGGTCACCCAGCTGGCTTTGTGGAGGAGTGGGGAATCAAACCCGGCTCTCCAGATTAGAGTCCCGTGCTCTTAACCACTACACCAAACTGGCTCTCAAGCTCTGTATGTTCTTCAGTGGTGGTGTATATATCTCCATTGGCTTTCAGAAAAGGAAAAAAGGACAGTGTCTTATCGGCAGCAAAGACTATTCTGTGTCTCACTCAAATATTGCAATGATGATGTTGATTGGGGCTTGTGGTCAATTAAGAGTGAAATGAAGTCTGTGTAGAATCTTTTTGAGGTCACTTGAGAAAACACGAAATTCAGAACCCACCCATCTAACAATAAACAGATTAGGTTTTTCAATTTTAATATTCAATTTAATGCTTGCAATTGAAGATGACTGGTGATCAGTCCATTGAGATGATTCTGAATGCTACTTCAGGGAACTGTGGAGGATGCTGGAGAAACATAAAAACTGAGGTCTAGGATACAGCTCTGAATTGCACCCCATGTGTATATTGGTTTCTAATTCAAAAGCTTCCCACTCAGAAGATTTAGTAGATAATTTTGTTTGTGCTTGGAATCGACTTAATTTCCATTTTGAGGTCAGAAAGATATTCTATCCCCACTCAGGGTAGTTTGTTTACAGCCACTGGGGGAAATTTGAGGAGGTAGTAGGTAATGAGAGCGACTTCTGCCTGAGACACTAGAGAGCTACTAACAACTTGAGCAGACAAGACTGATAGATCCTGCAGTAGTCTGATGCAGAATAAAGGAGTGTCATCATGTGTTTGTGTTTTACACTCCTGAATATTGCTTGGCTCATCTGAACTCATTTGCTCTGGTGATTCAACTGTAAAGTGAATCTGCTCTCTGGCTGTTGCACACTCCTATGGGTTGATTATAGGAGGGCATGGATGGTCTCGTCTTTGTGCTGGAGAGTTCTAGATAGTCTTTGGTATCTTACTTTCTGAAAAATGAGAAGTTCACAATGGAAAATGCACAGCTACATAAAAATGTATTCCACTCCTAAGTGAAAATGGGATTGCAGACATTCCATAAGTGTCTTTGGACAACAGGGTTCAGAAAAAGCAACCTAAATTCAGATTTGAATAAATCAGGTTCCAGGACATGCTTCCTTGTTTCATTCCCAAGTTTGTGGATGTATCTAAAATTACTGTTAAAGTAATCTGCTGTTCTTTTTCTATTAAGAAATGTTTCAGATCTTAGACAAGGATAAGTGTGGAGTTGTCCAGCTCACCCTGGCTGAGGTAATAATTATTAAAGGTAACTGTGATATGGTTAAATGGTGACAGGCTGGTAATGATACATCACCATCATTTTTAATCTTTTGAACTGGCTGAAAGATCTGCTGAAACCATCATTCAGTATACAGTGAGGAAGAACCATTCTCCACTGTTAAATATCACACACTGTAATAGTTGATTGGCATATACTTAGAAGCAGCATGTAGAATTATGGGTAATCTGGTCTCATCAACATCCAGTGCTAGATGTTTTAAAAGTCATTTAAATTAAATTCACTTTTGCTAATTAACATTTTTTATTTATTAAAATGTTTCTATCCCACTTTTCTCTGTAGACCCAAGGTAGGCAGGCAGGCAGTTTTTACCATAGCTTGTAAGCCATACTGCAGTGAACAACATGCCTATATTAAAATAAAAAATTGCACAAGATAACCAACTTCTCATAAAATGCAAGGTAAAATTAAACTTTAAGAAGAACACAGCCTAGGCTGTCACCATAAAACAAATGACTCAACAATCTTAAAGTTAATTTTTTTAAAAAAATAAGACAGCAGTGACAGTACACAATTGATGATAAGGTAAAATGGGGATAAAATGAGGCTTGCTATTTACTACCTTCTGTCTGCTGTCTGAAGAATCTAGGTGAAACCAAAGACTAAGTAGGGGATTTTGTAGCTACTATTACAACAATCAGAATCCACACAGCTGCTACAGTCAACTAGAGACTTCTGTTTAGGTTGGGATTGATTCACTGGCATCTGTGGGAACTGGCCCTTGCTTCTGAGTAAAAATGTTTATGATCAGACTGTACATTTTATAGTGATAGCCTAAAGATCCAGACAAAATATATATTGCCAAATTCATCAAGAAACATAGATTATCTGGAAAATAATCCTTTTTACAGAGAGCGAGAGAGATTTCCTGAATAGCTCTATTTTTTCTTTTATGATAATCCTTCACTCTCCTCTTTCAAAGGGAATGAGTCAAAGCAATAGAAAATGCACAGTAGGAAACAATTTTTCCACAGGTAGAGGTAAAATAAGTGACCTGACAGGCTGGGATTTGAATTTTATGATTCTGTGTCCTTTGTTGGTAGCATTCATACTCTTAAAAGTGTACAAAAGGTGTCAGGGCATGCAGGAAATACATTACCTACAGTCAGGAATGGATAAGAGCCCTGCTGTGGGATTTCAATAAAAGTCACATCCATAAGAGATGCTGGGAGGAAATGGCATTCTGTTTTATTTAAAGCTACACAGAAAGTGCAGTCTGATATACTTTTCCTTTTTGTAAGCTGGTAAACTTTTCATGTTACTTACAATGCAGTATGTTTCAAATTTAGTACCTAATCTGAAATAGGATGCATGCTTTGAAGTGAAAGAAGACATTCCAATACCTAGGGATGGATGACCTCTCCATTGATCAGATTTATAATTAACTGAGGAAAATAAGATTATTATTAGCAGTGCTTTGGAACCTGAATGCCTTTAAATCTTCCAGTATATATCACATCCTCACCACCCCTCACTCCAAAGTCATACTACTTACTGGAGCTGGTGTTGGGAAACGGGCAGGGCCTTCTTTTCCAAGAAAACCATATGAACCATATGGCTGGGCCTAATAGTTTGATCACCATGCAACAAATGGTGTAATGGTTAAAATGCAAGACACCTATGTTCAAATACACCTTCCTCTATGAAAGCTCATTGGCTGATCTCAGGCCAGTTACTTACCTTCAGCCCACCCTACCTCACAGGATTTCTATAAGGAAAAAATGTGGAAGGAAGAACCATGTACACCAATCTGACCTCCTTGACAGAAGTGAAGGATAAAAATGTGATAAATACATTCCTCTTAACTCCAGTCAAGCCTTCTCTGTCATGCCCCTTGCTTCCATTAAGTAGTTTAAAGTTGGGTGGTGACAGTGTTACTGGATCTGGTCTCCTTGCAATAAAATGATTTGTGGGGGGATTAGCAAGCAAGGAGAATGGCTATGCAAGAAGGGTAACAAGCGGGAAATCTCCACCAATTTCTACCAGGTCCCCTCCCCAAGGTAGCAGGCTGGTGCTTTTAAGGTCAAAGAATAATTTTATTTAAAGAGGAAAAACTAACATACACAAACAAAGTTAATTGAAAATGTTACACACACACACACACACACACACACAGAGAGAGAGAGAGAGAGAGAGAGAGAGAGAGAGTCCTAGGAAGCTATCCAGAAGTTGGAATAGAGTGGGGGAGGGAGTATATTTACCAATCAGAGGAGCAGCATGGTCCATGGAGGAAGAGAGCTTCAAACGCCAGCATTCTCAGCCAGGAGAGAGGGAGAGACTTAGGGAAGCAACCCTAAGGGAGCAGCGCTTGGACTCAGGAAACGTGCGCAATTTGAATGAGGCCAGAGCCCTATCTTTATAGGTAAAATGTGCCCTGAGGTGGAAGAGCCCACCTGGCAGTCAGAACAAAGACTCCAATGGTCACTTCCTGGGTTTAACAAAGGATTTGATGGCCTTGATGGGTAGCTGCCAGGGTGTGTGAATACAAATGTAAAACTAGTTCTAGCACGGCACAAAGAGGATAGTTTGCTGATGATGTCCACCAGAGCTAAGTTAATGAATTTAGGGCTGTTCCCACACGGCTTACCTGAAACCAGAACGCTGCGCAGCATGCCGGAAAAAAACACAGAAGATTGCGTTTTCTCTCGTGAGTTTTGCACGATGTTGCGCAACATCGCGCAAAACTCGCAAGAGAAAATGCAATCTTCCGCATTTTTTTCGGCATGCTGCGCAGCATTCTGGGTTCAGGTAAGCCATGTGGGAACGGCCTAGGTGGAGACTGTACTTTCCCAGGAACAACTGTATATACTTATGAATGTCATTTGATTAGCTCCTCAGTCATGGACAGGAGATCTCATCATGGGAGGAGGAAAAGGAATATGCTAAGTGGGGATGACTCTGTGAGACCTTTGTTGCACTGGATCCCTTTGGGGCCAGAGGGATAATAAATCCAATAGCTTCTCAATCACTCTGCATTCCTGTGCAGCATTCCATGCATGCCATGTTCTCCCAGGCAGGACTTAGCAACTGTTGGAGGCTCTCTAGTGGTAATACAGCAGCCATTTTAACTCCAGAGGCCTGAACATCTTTAATATCACAAGCAGCCGTACCTAGAACTGCTTATTAAAATGGCGGAGGCTGGGCCGACCGCTTACAACAGGATCCAGTCTGCGTGGAAAGGAGTACAGAATCATAGGGGGTCTCATGACCTCAATGTGATAGGACATATTATTGGGCCAAAAGACCTCTGCATCTGCAGCAGCACACCCAGAATGTCCCCGAATCTTCAGATATTCAGCTTAGAGACCATAAAAACAGCCCTCAAAGTCCAGACTACTAAATACTGGTCTGCATTCCAGATTGTAACAGCAGCTCTGGCAACCACCATAGAAAACACTACATTAACACTGTTGGTGAATATTGTTAAGCTGATGCCCTGCATCTACATATTTATTCTCTCTTTCTTTCCTAGTGGCTGTGTTCAACACTGGTTTAAGAAACAATTGGAATTCATTTGCAAACGCTACAGCTTTTCAACCAGGAAGCTTCTGAGAAAATATTTATTCTATCTATGTCTTAAAGATAAGAAGGAAATGAAGGAAACAGTGATTGATTTCAAATGTTCACAAGGTCATTCCTTGATTTATGGAAGAAAGTCAATTTCAGTTGATACCCTCGCTATATAGACCTTTTATTGATTCTGCCACCATTTAACATTTATTAATACTAACAGTGTTCTGGGAGGTATATAGAATGTTTAACAAGATAGATTTTTAAAGTATTATAATATAAGTACCTTTTCCAACATATTATTAATGACGCATCTTAAAAATAGCAAGTAGGGAGCATAGCCAGAAAATGGCTGAAGAGGTACACCAGAATGATCAGAAAAGAGGATGATACTTGCATGGCTTCTGGCATCTTCTCTGCAGTATCTGAATCTCATACTTCTGTTTGCAGTATCAGAACATCCAAAGTCCTACAACAATTACTTATGTTTGGCCATTTCTTTTACATGTATTTTGAAAAGGCAAAATAGGAATGGTAGTCTCCGTCCTTAGGCAGACAGAGAGGGCAGAGATGAGGGCAGTAATAAAAATGGGATAATAGGATAGCTAATTTGTAGCACAGGTGAGATTGCTGTGACTGAGAAAAGGCTTTACAGAAGCAAATTTTCAGAAGGAATCTGAAGGACGTGACTGGATAGAATTGTGTCTCTGTGTAACTGGGACACTGGGAATAAATCTTGCTTTCGACAGCCAACAAATGCTAGAAAGTTTTATTGTCTCCAGATCCACACAACTAAAGCACTTCATGATTCTTCCCACAATGCCCTCTACTTTAAGCAGCCAGCAAAAGATCTGTGATGGATTGACTTGCAATTAAGTCTTTCTGGAATCCAAGAATCAAGAAATGAATCCATCGTAAACGCTATCAATGAATAGTTCCTTATGGAGAAAACTTTTTTTTTAAAAAGTGAACAATTTCTGTATTATTGTGAGGATGCCAGCTGTTTCAGGTATCATGCTCCTTCTCTGTTGTTCAAACATTGCTGTGAGTTTGTCACAGGGTAATAACAACACTTACATTGGATTTTCAAGCCTTATAGCCTTACATTTATTTTAGGGATTTTTGTTTGACATTCTCTCTCCTATTTATTTACAATTTTACATTTTTCTGTTACCAATCAATATTCTCTTATGTGATCATCTTCTACTTTTAAGATAAATAAGATTAGCAGCAATTAGAACAAGGCAGAGCTTCCTAAAGAGATTATGTGGCTACATTTATATTGTTATTTTGTGGCCATTTTAATGGTGATATTCTAAAATGAAAAAATTAGTAGACTTTTTGTAAGCAAGTATTGACAGTGATTACCTTGAAAACTCCAACAGGGGTCGCCATAAGTCAGTTATGACTTGACAGCACTTTCCACAACCATTGACAGTAGACTATATGCTTACCTATAACAGAATCAACCATCCTCACATTCTTGTTATGACTCAGAAAAATGCATCTAAAATTGTCTCAGAGTAATGCCTCTATGGACTGTTCACATGTAAATCAGAATCTGTAGTTGTAGTGATTCCAGAAGAATCATAGCGTTGGAAGGGGTCTTACAGACCATCTATTCCAACCCTTCACCTAATGTAGGAACAGCCTAAAGCATCCCCAACAAGTATTCGTCCAGCTGCTCCTTGTAGACTGCCAATGAGGGGGAACCCAACACATCCCTAGGCAGCCAATTCCACTGCTGGATTACACTTAACATGAAGTTTTTCCTAAAGTCCAGCCAGCGCCTTCCATCCTGTAGTTTAAACCCATTGTTAGTTCCTGTCAGTTTGGCTCATAGTCAGAATGTTTTTGTTACATCAAAAATGTGCACATTGGTATAAAGTGCTGTCTATATCTTCTGTGAAAGAATATCTCAAAGCAGAAGTGCCCTTGAAGAGACTCATACTTGAAACATGCTGGTCTTACCTAATACTTTCTAAGACAGAATTTACTTTTTAGTCTAAGCTTGTTATGTGTTATTAGAACCTGCAATTGGGGGCCAAATCTGATGCAATATTGAGAGTTCCATGAATGGAGCTCCTAACACTTTTCTTTCTTCAAGTTGCAGGCATATCAGGGACCATGGTGCATGGGCAGGGGATATTTAATCCCTTCCCTTACTGGGCCATGTTCCTTACCTGAAAATACTATGGAACTGCTGTTTGTTGAAGCATACATCTGATGGACACTCCTTGAAGATCTTAGTCCTTTATGGGCTGACCACAATAAGTCACAAAGGTGGATTCAGGCCAGACTCAGTTTTCTGAATCACCACCTTTCTTCTGCTATTAATACTTTGGTTGTTATAACAACAACAAAAAGTATACTGTGCAACACTGGCAGGATGCATCCAGGCCATTGCTGGAGGAAGAAAGCATGTGTAGGCTATCCCATTCTGAAAGTGCTGTGTGTTAGATCCAGAAAACTGGAGCACTCTCAGAAATACAGGCACATGTGAACAGGAGGAAGTTGTGACAATAAGGGGCTTGCAATTCCCTCAGTGAGGACTGCCTGCCAAGAATCCAAATGATCACCTTCAATCATTCCATTCCTTTCACTTTCTTGCTCAGTTCCTCAGTACAGTGAGCTAACAGCAGGCTGCTCCAGGTTATCTTTCTTCTTAGAGATGCTATTCATAAAGGGGTATTTCTAGTCCTGGCAGGTAAATCAAATATATGCAAAATGGCTTCTTTTTCTCCTCCTTCAGCAAGCTATCCTAATTGTGTTATTCCTTCTGCATATATCAATGGCTCCCTCTCTCATTCACTTCTGTCTTCCACTTAATCCTCCTTTATCTTTGGAAGGCAGGCCCTTGTGGAGAAAGTGCAGGTTCTTCTGTTTGTGCTTTGAGCACAGTCCTTGGGTAGCTGGTGTCAGATGACAAGTTCTGTGCACTACATCTGTTTTTCCTATCCTCTTGAGGCTGCATCTGTAAAAAGCTGATTGAGGTTGTTGCACACTTCTCCCTTCACGCTACAAACTGAACAAGTCTGTGCTCATCAATCCTTCTTTGCATTAATAAGTTCTTGCAAAAAAAAAAGGTGGCTGCTGCTGATGCAAGGAGTCAGCTGAGTGGAGCAAACAGAGGACAAGAAACAAAGAACCTCACAATGCTTTCCTTTCCTCTAAGGCTGCTGGCAGCCTGGGAGATCAAGATCCCTTCCCCAGAGCTTCTCAGAGCCCAGTATATTTTTGCTGTTATGAGTCTCAGGTCGAGGGCTCTTTAGAACTACCATCTTCAGCATGAACCACAGAAAATGGCTCCTACTTGCTGCACTCAGTATCTTATTCTCATCTAACAGTAGAGGCTTGGTTTACCCATATGGCAGAAGAAGAGGGTAGAATCCTGAAGTGTTAGAGTGGATGGTACCACTTCTGGATGCAGGTGAAAGTTGCCATTTTATAGAACCCACATATTTTAAAGGTCCCTGAAAATTAAAAAATAGCACTCCAAAGGAAAAGGTTCTAGCCCAGCTAACTGCTTCTTGTTCCAGTTTTCCTCCTGGGGGAGTTTAAAAAAAAACAAAAAACAGGCGTATATTCAGACAATCACCTTCTATCAAAAAATAGCACACACCATTCTGTAACTAAAGAGCCCTAGCACATCTTTTCTGTCTCATTCTAGTGCACTAGACCAGGCTAGTGTTCTGCCATAAATATTCCAGTGGGGTATGTGCTAGTCTGATACAATAAAAACAAGAGTCGTGTGGCACCTTATAGTGTGGTTGCCAGGTCCCCTTATCCTCCCAGTGGGAGGGGGGACCCGGTGCTTACCTTTTTGCCAGTTGGCCCCTGTGTCTGTGCAATGACATCACTTCCAGGGCATCAGGCATGGGCATGCATGCACGTTTCTCAGCAGGCCAATTTAGAGCATCAGGTGTGCCCCAAACAGCCCGCTGTGAAGTGCAGGAGCACTCTTTGGGTAGTGGGATGACATCACTTGGGGGAAGTGACGTTGTTTTACGCCACCCTAGAAACATGCCTGGGAAACCCATTCCCATACTTCCTTTCCCCCCCCCCCCCAGCTAGCCAGGTAAGTGGGGGGGGGCAGAATCAGGGGATCGCTCCTCAGGGGGGGGAATGGGATCTCTACCTTATAGAAAAGTATTGTAGTGTAAGCTTTAGTAGGTTTGAGCTCACTTCATCAGGTGCAAGCTTAAAGGTTTTTAGGTGTCACAAGACTTTGTTTTGGCATAGTTATGGGAGGCATCAGGTGGGACGGCATAAGAAGTATTCAGTCAGAATATCTGTTGCTGATCTCATCAGGTAGGAGGATGGATTAAAGGGTCTTATTGCCTGCACTTTGAGTCCCATAGGAGCAAGTCAGTGGATAGGGACAATGTTGCTATCTTTCAACTTTGCTTAATTCAAAATATGGCTCTCTTAAAAACAGCTATGGACCAGGGCTGAAAGATGTCAGCCTAATTTTCAAAGTTGCAAAATATTTTAATTCCAGGTTGATTTATTCTGCATATCATATCACCAATTCACAATCATAAAGAATTAAGGCATACTGGCTATTCTCCCAATATGTTGTTACAAACAACATTTTGAAGATGTATAAATGTTGTACAGGCCTCACAGGCAAACATATCAGAATGAATATTCAGAATAAGGAATTCTGGTGGTGAGACACAAGGTTGGTTCACGCAGTCATGTATATCATTGGATATGTTACCAGTTGTTGATGTGTCACCAGACAGCTGAATGTGTGAGCTAACTCCTCTGACAGGTAGTGGGTGGTATTCTACTTTAAGTGGCTCTTTTCTTGGAGGAAAGCTCCTTAGGCTAGAAGAAGGCCTCACATTTTGCTTAGTGAAGCCTAGTATGTATGAAGTGTGTGAGGTGATATGATATGAAAGCTTTGTATGTGGAGCTTAATCAGTGACGTGTGTTTTTCACATGCATGTCCAAGTGATCATTATGAAAACATGCTGTAAGAGGAACTCTAGCCATCCATGTTTCTGCAGTGCACATGGCGGGATAAAATATTTCTGCCTTACACATGCCAGGGTGATAGTCCAGTAAATCTTTAATAAAAACCCACTAAATGTGTAATATGTGATGCACTGTCACATCTTAAGTTTGCCCATCTTAATTCTGTATGAAACTGAAGTTTTGACACAATAGCTAGAAGGCAGATAAGCCAGATGGAGAATCACTTTGATTGCTTTACTTACTCAGTTTTAAAAAATGAGTTCCTTATCTGTGGCACTGGAGAATAGGGTAGCACATCAGCAATAGAGCGGTTCAGTGGGGATTAAAGATATGGTGACCAGCTGTGCACAGTGTAGCTCACAGCATATTCTTTTTGGTTATTATTTAATTACACATAATACTTGCATTCTACTTCTTTACAGCTTTATTAATTTTCAGAGGATCCTAGCAGAGTGATTAGCATTAAAGCTCAAGGATTATCCAGGCAAAAGTATTGTGCTGTGCTTTTGTTTAAGCTTACATTACACATAATTGTACACCACAGCAAACTCGCTCCTTGCCATTTTCTTACATGTCCGACTCCTCACTAGAGGGCAGTGATAACAATTTGTCCAGGCTCTGCTGCTATATTGTGTGTGTCAGCCAGGGCAGGAGGGGTGTATGGAAGGGTGCCATCAGATATTAAAGTGTTCATTAGGTGACACGTTTTGGCTACTCAGAAAGAAGTGGAGTGTCAGTGCAAATGGAGGAGATTGATGGGGAAATATCTGTTTTAGAAGGAACTACTCTCAAACAAGAAAAGGAGATGACAAGAAGGGAACATGAAAAAATGATAAAGTGCCAGCCTTCTGTTTGATTTGCAAACACCATCCATCAAAATATCTTTGAATGTGTGTTCTAGAAAGAGGTAACCAAAAAAAAGCGTCTAGAAACACCATTGAACTAATAGCAAGAATAAAGGAGGTTTAAATATTTCATTGTTTTCTTAAAAAGCAAAGGTGATGTGGTGGTGACACAGTGGACAGAAGAACACTCCTTGTTCTTAAATATTCCAAATCACTCGTTTAAATATTTATTCCCTGTTTTCTCCCCAAATGGAAGCAAAGAAGCTTACAACAGTTCTTGGTCAGTAACCATATTGGTCTCTAATAGAATAGCAGGATTTGAGTCCAGTGGCACCTTAGAGACCAACAGGATTTTTAGTGTATATCCTTTCAAGGGTCAAAGCTCCCTTCTTCAGATACAGGGTCTTCCTGTATACAGTCTGACTGGACCCTTCTAGGACCCTGACTTGACACTTCTTTCTGAGTAGGCAAAATGTGTCACCTAACAAACGGTGTACTATTTAATGGCAGATACTAAAGAAAAAAGAAAAATACAATGTAAATGAAACAAGCAAACAAGCTATTTGGGTAATATTTTGGGCCAATCCTGGATTCAGTGGGTCAGCTTCTCTAAGGCCACAGAGCATAAGACAAGAGGCCTTTGGCTTTTGCCTTTTGGTTCATGTTTAAGGCTTTGTATCTCTGGTCATGCCTAGACCTAGCTTTATACCTGGAAACAGGAAGCGAAAACAAAAGCTCAGCTGAGATGTACCATTGGCAATAAGGTGCCTCCCAATCTTCTTTCCCTGCTCATTCAGAAAGCCTTGGGCAAATTGTTGCCATCGATATTTGCCTTCCTCTCTCTGCATTGTTAAGAGGGTGATTGGCATAAGGTTTCATGATTCAGCTTCAGGGATAAAGAAGGTAGCCAAAGTCTAAATAACTAACAAAGGATCGTTATATTTTGTATTGTTTCTCCCATTTTCATTAGTGTAATTCTAATGTAATCCAGACTCTTCTAAAACAGTAAAATGTATCTTATTCAGACTTGCAGCCTCCTCTTGACTGCACTAAAAGTCTGAACACAGAAGGTTAACTCTCACAGCTTGTACCTCATCAAAGTCCATATTAGCTTTCATACCCCAAATATATGCAGTAATGAGGTCTTCTTAGTGCCTTCCACCCTCAGAGACATAGGATACACTAGACATATCGGAATAAAAATTACATGGGAAGAATTGATTCAAGTTCTAAAACTTGAATGAAGTTTCCACGCATCCTGGCAAAGTGTTATATTTACAGAATGAGGGTGTCTTCCTGGCGCGATTTCTGACATCATCACGCCATGATGCTGTTCTTGAGGCAAGATGACATCAGAAATCATGCCTGGAAGACACCCTCATTCCGTGAGTGTAGCACTATGCTGGGACGTGTGGAAACAGCCTAGGTTCCCATAGTTAACCTGCGCATAAAAATCTTGTTTCACAAATGTATAAGCAAGTGATTTAAGGGGCATTGAATAAAATGTGAGTGCAAACAAATACCTTTTTAAACAACACCCATTGAACATCTATTTTATTAGAGACCTCAAGCAGAACACGTAAGATAAGGATTACTTACCAAGTGCATTTCTTATATTCTTGACTAAAATGAGATTGCAAAGTGTTCCGAAATTTACAGTTTTTCAAAATTCAGTTCATTTCAAAGTGTCAAAAATGTGCATCTGATCATATGAGCTCTTGGCTCCCTAGGTCTTGGTGGCCCATCTGTCTCTTATGCAGCTTTCAGATAGAAACTAGCACAAGGAACGAAAGTGCTACTCGTCTTACCCATTTTTAAAACTCAGAATGAACCTTTTTAGGCCCTTTTGCTGATAAGAATTGTACAAGCCATGAAAGACTAGAGCTGGGTAACCACATCCCAATCATATATTTATGGTTGTTTTTTGGTTTATTTATATGTATTTATATGTTTAATGCCTATATATGTATTTATATGTTTAATGCCTATTGAACATTTTATTGTTATCCTCCCTGGGCCTGTTCACGGGGAGGGTGGGCTATCAATCAATCAATCAATCAATCAATCAATCAATCAATCAATCAATCAATCAATCAATCAATCAATCAATCAATCAAACAAACAAACAAACAAACAAACAAACAAACAAACAAACAAACAAACCAATTCACATTTTAAACTCAGAATACCAAGGGGGAGTAGGAATCGATTAGTATATGGAACTTATGCCATAGAAGAGTCCAGTTAGAAAAAAAATCTGTGACAAATAGTTCATTAAGATGCATTTTAAAAGGAAACACAACCATTACCATGTATAGTACAGAGTTATGTATCCTAAACATGAATTTTTGATTTCCAATTTTAGCCCAAAATCACACAAAAATAGTTTGAGCATAAGATGGAAAATTCTGCTTCCACCGCTGCCTCCCACTCAGAAGCTAAAGAAACTGCTGGCTTTGGTTCTATACCTGGCTTAAAAGAGTGCTTCCTATCTGGACAGTGATTCACACAGTGACTGTAAAAGGATCTTCGACAATGTGGCCACTTGCCTATACAAACATTGGAAGGAACACTGAGATTCAGGGAAGCAGTATCATTTGCTGGTTTGGCTCACTAGATTCAAACAAGAGGCTGAAGGTTCATCAAGCTATTCAGATATGTCTGAATGAATTTGAATACATCCGTTTCATGTGATTATATCATGTTATTGATCTGCCATCACTGCCTCCAATTTTTACAAGACATGTAAAAAGAAAAAGAGAAAAGTCCAGTGGAGATTTGGGGTTGAGATGTAGGTGTTTCATCCTTTGGTGTCTTCCCATGAACCTAGTCTTGTGATCAGGTCATGTGATCACTTCTAGATGCTTCTGACTGCTGAGACAAAAAGCAAGGAATGTGATCTAGCCAAGGCTACTCATTTAATCTGATTGTGCAGATGCAAAAAGGTGCTTTACAAATTTGCCGTTTTAATGACTATAACTCTGAGGGATACATTCCTCTCCTCTGTCAGCTGAGTTTTTAATTTGCATCCTGGACAAAAGAAACCACAAGCTGCAACAGTGTGGTCCTGTAGCAAAAATATTTACCTGCACAGGCACAAAACTGTTCATTATTAACTTCAACAACAACCATTGAAGTGATCAGGCACTCACATCACATGTAATCAAGGGAGTTTAAGGAAGATAAGTTTGTTTGGCAATCACGTTCATGTCAAATTTTGCAATGTGACTACAGAGAATCCAGACAGAATGAAAATATTACTGGGTGGAAAAAAAATAGAAACTAACAGGCTTAGAAATAAGCAAACTCAGTCAAAATAACAACAAACATCAATATTAGAAATCCTACATTAAGACCCTGTAACTCCAAGCATCCAAATATAGTGCAAGTTACTCTGCTCAAGAAAGGAGATGATAAAATAACAACAACAACATTTGATTTATATATTGCCCTTCAGGACAACTTAATGCCCACTCAGGGTGGTTTACAAAGTATGCCATTATTGTCCCCACAACAATCACCCTGTGAAGTAGGTGGGGCTAAGAGAGCTCCTAGAAGCCATGACTAACCCAAGGTCACCCAGCTGTCTTCAAGTGCAGGAGTGGGGAATCAAACCCGGGTCTCCAGATTAGAGTCCTGCACTCTTAACCACTACACCAAACTGGCTGACAAAGAGTGAGCAGGTTATAGCTACCATCAACACTGATTCATAAGTCAGTCAATCTTCTAGGGGCACAGTTGCCTGGGCATCAAATAAGAAGGATGGAGAAAGAATAGAGATAATATCTCCAAAAGTAGATGGGGAAACTAACACTTTGGGGCAGATTCTGGCCATGGATAGGGAAGGTAGCCACTTAAAAATGAGAGAGAGATTATTACCTTTTCCAACTGGAAAGAAATGTGTAACTGGATTTATCAAAGGGGAACAGAGGTGGTTTCAGGGTCCTGGGAACTATTCCCCAAAAGGTAGATAACCAGGCAAAGAAAGTATCAGGGAAACTGTCTGTTAATGCTACAGATTCTTGAACACAGTAGGCTTAAGGGGCTGAACAAACACCTGGGGATACCCCACCCTTACTTTGCATGGCTGCCACCCTTGCCAGGTGTCAGTAGGGTTTCAAGAAGGTGGGGTAGCTTCCTCAGGAGGAACCTGAAGCAGTGGGAGTTTGGCTCCAGACCACTCCCCTGACTCCATGTGGTTTTCTGGACCAGCAGCTGTAACTCCCGAAGCATTCTCTAGGCCATGGGGAGGCCACATGACTTGGCCACAAGGCTGCCATATGTCCAGGCAGCTTGTTGTGTCTGGTGGCTTCGGGGCTTGTGATGGCTACTGTGGAGCTGGTGGCAGTCACCACAGGATAGACCCTGGAAAGGAGATTGTCTCCAGCAAGAGACTTTCCTAGGGATCCTGAGCTGAAGCAGGTACTGGCACCCAAGGAGGGTCAAATGGGGGGTGATGTTGAGGAACCTGAGTCTAGGGCATCTGCTTCCAGACAATAAAATAGCCACACCCTTAAAATCCCTGAATCTCATACTTAGGTTGCATGAGACTATCTTTGTCTTTCTGTAAACACTTTGGTGAGAATCTTAATTGTATTTTCTCTTTTAAATGTAAGATAGGATAAGAGAGGACATGTAGGCTTTTCTATTTCTGGTGTCAGTGACGTATGCTTGTGGTTTTTGCATGGTTATTCTTTTATATCTAACCATTTCTGATGATGGACGGCTGGCCTGGCTTTGCCCCAGATGTCCTGGAACGTGCCTTCGGAGCTGTGACTGGATGGTTGAAGCAGAGTTGGCTGAGACAATCCCTAGAAGATGGAGGTCCTGCATGTGGGTCTAGGGTCTATGGGTGTGGGACTCCAGCTCCCTGCTCTCGATGGAGCACCACTTACGCCGGTGTCAAGAGTGAGGAGCCTGGGGGTGGTCCTGGATGCTTCCTTGTCTATGGAGGCACAGGTCGCAGTGGTTGTTCGATCCTCATTTTTCTATCTAAGACAGGCTCGACAACTTGTCCCTTACTTATCGACCCATGACCTTACGACAGTGATCCAGGCAACGGTCACCTCCAGATTAGACTACTGCAACTCGCTCTACACAGGGCTTGATCTGGAAACTGCAGCTGGTTCAGAATGCAGCTGCATGGGTGGTTGCCAGAGCACCAATCATGGCTCATATAACACCTATCCTCCATCAGCTACACTGGTTACCGGTTGAGTACCGGGTCCAGTTCAAGGTTTTGGTGTTGACCTATAAAGCCCTATGCGGACTGGGCCCAGCATACCTTCAGGACCACCTCTCCCCATATGTTCCCCAAAGGTTGCTTCGATCAGCCACTAAGCACTTGCTGATGGTCCCTGGCCCTAGGGAGGTCTGCCTGGCTTCTACCAGAGCCAGGGCCTTTTCGGTCCTGGCTCCAACCTCATGGAACTCTCTGTCTGAGGAAACTAGAGCCCGGCAGGACTTGTTATCTTTCCGCTGGGCCTGCAAGACTGGGCATTTGGTGGGGGCTAGGATGTCCTCTCTCTGGCCATACCACTGAAGACCTTCCACCACCCATGCAGGAAAATGCTGTATTTTAATATTTTATACCCACCAATTTTAATTGTTTATGATGTTTTAATGTTTTTATAATGTTTTTACTGTTTTAAACTGTTGTTAAACCGCCCTAAGCCTGTCTGACAGGGAGGGCGGTCTAGTAATGTGATAAAATAAAATTTGATTAGAATGATTTTGAATAAAAATTTTAAAATAAAAATCATTGTGTGATCTTTGGCTGGGACACAAGGTTTTCTCTTGACACCTGGAATAAATTTCTGACCTCTCTTTTGGCAGAAGGCTGTTAGCCGATAAGATATTAGAGAGAATAGTCGTCTCAATACAGCTACGGGTGTGCGCTAAAAAAAATTTCAACATTATTTAGATCCAGGTATCCAGAATAACATATATATTTGGTATTCCTGATATTCTGTTCCAAAAATACCAGTATAGTATTCAGATCCATGTTTTATTCATCAATCTGAATATATTGAGCTCTATTATTCCCTATGGACTAACTTACCTGGGTGGCTGAGAGAGGCAGAACCAAAATGAAGCAAAGGACACTGTTGCAAGCCCAATGAAACCAGTGTCATTCATTGAAGCTGGGCTTAAACCAGGGACAATGCAAAGAGAACCAACATCAAACCAGAGAATCTCAGCATCCAACTTGACAAGCCAGTAATACCAAAGTAGCAACCCAGTCCTAGCAATGGCATATGGGAAGCAAACAACACTGACACAGATACACACATATTAATGCTACCTCCCTCCCACCTTCTCTTCTTGTCTGGAAAGCTGCAAAGTGGAGAAAACAGGCCGCTGCAACTTTTAAAATGCAATTCCCAGATATTCCTGAATAAATCCAGATTATTCAGGAATATAAATAGCTGTTTACATGAATATACCCGAATAAGATGGATATATCTGGATATACCCAAATAATACTCCAAAGGTATTTTAAGGTATATATTCAGCTCAGGAATACCAAATTACATATTCCTAAATACAGCCCTGTGGTTTAGTAGTTAAAGTGCTGCTTTAGAAAAGACAAAGAGACACTCGGTTTGCATGTGTTGGTTTTAAAAGGAATGTATTGTCGAAGGCTTTCACGGCCGGAGAACGATGGTTGTTGGGGGTTTTCCGGGCTGTATTGCCGTGGTCTTGGCATTGTAGTTCCTGACGTTTCGCCAGCAGCTGTGGCTGGCATCTTCAGAGGTGTAGCACCAAACTTTTGGTGCTACACCTTTAAAAGGAATGCTTATTGGGGCAAGCATCTAGAAAAGGGGCTATTCAATGAAATGTTTAGTGTGATTGGGTAGCTTTCTATTTGGCTGTTGTCGGGACAAGCTCAAAATTTCTCAGTTTCTTCCTGTTCTCATTATTTTTGTGGCCATTTTTTTTTTCAATAGGGAAAGGAGATGGACCAGTTGGAGGCTCTGGGGCAGCTGTGTTTGCACTTAACAGCACCAAAATCACACAGAACATGGTCCTGTCCTTCAAAGAACCCCCCCCCCCCCAATTTTCAAGCAAATTGGAAAAAGAATTTGAATTCTGTGGCCCTCTGAGCAAACCAAGGCTTTTCTACTTTTACAAGAAAAAATCTCTCTCCATCCCACAAGGAAAGAAGGAAAGGGGAAGGAGGAGGGAAGGAGAATGGCAGTCTTCTGCAGCTTGGATTGGCAGTGAGTGTTCTTTGTTCCTCCCTTGCAATGATCTGATTGGAAAGGAAAAATTGTCCAGGATTTAAAGCAAAATGCAAGCTCGTGCTGCATTGCTGATAAATGCTGGAACTTGGGGTGGGTGGGAACCACAGATATTTTCAGGGAGGGGTTTAATGACTACCAAGCAGTCAGGACTAGCATTTCTGTTCCACAGGATCACAAGTAAGACCCTCTACAACAGTTATTTTCATGATTTGTATGGTTTGTATGACATAAGCTCCACTCACTCCCCCACTGTGAGGCAGATTTTCCCTCCAAAAGTTTGCTTGCTGTGGCTGAGCAGCCTCTGGTAGTGTGTCTCTGGGTATAATTTTAAAGGTCTTTTGTCCCACATTTTAAATATATATATTTATGGCTTATATCCCAGCCCAAATATTTGGTAGGAGAGAAGCAAGAGCCCATGTCTTCTTTAAATGAAATGGCACTAGAGGCTGAGTAAAGTTCAAAAGGAAACAGCAGGTTGGTATATAGGTAGGCAGGGAATGTAAAGCTGAGGTAACTTTTTTTTTTTAAAATAAACTTTTTATTAACTTTAAAAAACAACATACAATGCGTAAACAGGAAAACAAATTACACAATATTAAAGTCAACTATAATACAAGAAAAAACAGATAGCTTATAATATACTACCAGTTTTCAAATATAATATTAACAAAGGAAAAAGAAAATTTGCTTAGAGAATTGCAATATACCTAAGCAGAGAAGGTTCTTTACAGTTTGTATGAAACCTAACATATTGCTCAGAAACACCATGAGACAAACAATAAATGCTTTGGAGGGTGTATATCATTGGTTAATAAGTAGTCAAAGAAAGGGAGCCATTTTGTCATAAAATCAGTTTCTTTTGGAAAATGCTGAGATATATAAATAGAATCATAAACTTTCTCCTGGATATAATAATCCCAGACTCTGGAAAACCAACTGTCGATAGATGGGATCTTGGGGGACTTCCAGTTAGCTGCCAAAAGGGATTTTCCGGCCATTAGGAGGTCATTAATTAATTCTTTCCTAATGCTTGGGATATCCATGTTGTCCCATTGATTTAGAAAAATTAGCTTAATATCAAAGGGTATTTCATAACCTGTTATTTCTTTTATATTCTTTAAAATCTCTATCCAATAGTTTTTAACTAGGGGACAATTCCACCAGCAATGATCGAAAGAACCTATCAAATTACATCTTTTCCAACAATAAGGTGACTGAGTTTGTGAAAATAATGAGAGTCTCTTTGGTGTTAAATAACATCTGTGGATAATTTTATAAGCTTTATAAGCTTATTATGCGAGAATCTCTTATATTAGAAGACCAAATTTTTTCCCATTGGTCTGGGGGAATTACAGATCCACAATCGGTTTGCCAGTCTAGCTGATATTTCTGAGGTTTTAATTCAAAGGTATTAAGAAGCAAATTATAAAGTTTGGATATCAAACCTTTTTGCGTCCAATCTGTTTGATTTAAGAGCTGTTCAAATTCTGTCATAGGGTTACTAAGGATCTGTTTAATTCCAATTTGATACATCATGTGAGAAAGTTGAAGATAAGTAAACCATTGCATTTTTTGTTGTAATTTATGTTCTAAGTCTTGTTTACTTAAAAAACCTGTACTTGTGGATATATCAATTAAACGAGTTAAATTCTGTTGTTGCCAGAAAGACATAAAAGAATTAGATTGGCCTGGGGGAAACTATGTTTGTCCTAAAAAGGATGAAAACCGGGATAATTTTGGCAAAATCTTTTTTTTGTATTGAGACCATATGCTCAGTATATCCACTAAAAAAGGATTATTTATCAATTTGCATAAATGATCATTTTTACCATTCCATATTAAATTCTGTATTACAAGAGGTGCATAATTAGGATGTATTGTTGTAACCCAATTCAAAGAAGTTGGGGTTTGTAAAATCTGGACTACATTCAATAACCTGGTATGTGTTAAGGTCTGGATAATTAAAAACCCCTTTCCCATATTTCAGTCGGAGTGTGGTAAAAGCAATTCTCTGTTTTTTATAGTTCCATAAAAATTTATTTAACAAACTTTGCCAATTTTTTATCGTTTTCTGCGGGATCTTGAGTGGAATTGCTCTCATAAGAAATAAAAGTTTTGGCAGAATAAATGTTTTAATTATATGATACCTTTCAAACCAAGAGAGGTTTAATTTGTTCCATTTGCCTAAGTTCAATTTTATTTGTTCTATAACTGCATTATGATTTAGTTTAAACAGTCGCTTCAAATCTGTAGAGATATTAATGCCCAAATATTTTATGTATTTAGAAACCCAGCGATAATTGCAGATTTTTTTTAGATGGGTAATTGAATCTTTTTGAATATAGACCGGGAGCAATTGAGATTTCATTTGGTTAATTGTTAACCCTGAAATATTACTGAATTTTGTTAGTGTCTCTTGTAGAGGAATAATCGATTTAATTGGATTTACCAAATAGAGCAATAGGTCATCAGCAAAAAGGCTTAATTTAAAGTTGTAAATTTTGGTGGTAATCCCTTGTATTTGGGTGTCATTCCTAACAGTCTCTGCTAAGGGTTCCATAGCCAAAATAAATAAAATGGGGGAAAGTGGGCAAAAGCTGAGGTAACTTTTGATTGTCGAACAGAATACTTCACAAGCATTAGGCACAATAATCTTAAAGCTTAGTTTCAGTAGTTACAGGTCTTAAAAGTGAGAGGTTGGGTAGTTTCAAACTTAGATTTCACTTTACAGTTAGGTGTTCAGACTTCAATATGGCTCTTTTCCCTTTACACCAGACCTAGGGTCCTCCTCTGAGCCAGCCTCCCCTTTTTAGACACTGGGCAAGAATTATTCTTCTCCAAAAGACATGACCCTGATTACTTAGCTGAAGGGGAGTCTCCTTTTACTACCCTCTTCCAACAACTCCTCGTCCCCAGTTCTAACTTGTCTTTGTAAATCAGTGCTGGCTTTCACATTTAAGTACTTTAACTACAGTCTTCCAGAAACCTAAAGCTGTCCCAGTTAGGGCAAACTTTTCCTTTTCCTCACACAGAGGATCACTAGTCTGACCCTTCTTGTCAGACTCCAAATGTCAACTCTAACAATTCTATTAGCACTAATTGTTACTTTCTCACTGGCCAATCACAGAGAAGGGGGAGCAGCCTGTTAATCATTCTCCTTTCAGGAAGTATTTTAACCCTTTCCCTTCGACTCTTTGGGTGCTGCACTTAGTAAACGATGTACTCAAAAGCCCACTCCATCACTGCTTGTGATTTTCATTACACACACCCCTAATGCTTACCCCATGGGGAGGAATAACTTCCCAACAAAAAGTTGCATTGGAGGCAGTTTTAGTCTTATCAGAAGACTGGAGCTTTGGAGGACAATTTCAAACAGTCTAAATTAGGTTAGTCTGAGGCAGGAATTTTTTTCTAAAAACTTGAAGCACAATAATATCTATAAATGAGTATACTGAAAAACAGAAATTTAGAACATAAAGTTTAAGTGTTTGTACAAATACTGAAGCTGAGAAAATTTGCATGAGCAAATGTCTAAAATTTCGTTATAACTCTCATTAAAGGCACTGAACTCTTCATCCACTGCATATTCCTAAATTTCCTTTATTTTTAATTTTTTTTCTTATATAATGATGCAGAGCTTTTCATATGTAATGGATAAAACTTAAATCAAATTATATGTAATAGAGGTATATAATGGTTTAACCAAATAGTTGATCAGCTGTCACTTTATATGTTCCATTATTTTAATTTTAAACCAATTTCCAAGTATGAAAACTAGCCATTACACCTTTATTTGTGAAAATTACAAGAGAAATTTATCCTCTGAATTGAAGGTTTTTCACCCCCTCAGTGCAGAAGTTAGACTACATATTTGTTCAGGAATTCATATATCTCCCTTATTTGATTTCTAATCTATGCTGCCTAGAATGAATAAGTGAGGTTGGAAAGTTATTCTCTGTAATTGCTGACAGGGAAGATTTGCAGAGACCTTTGCTGAGAATATTTAGAAACCCCAGGAAAAGGTGAAGTAGAACAAGCAAGATTGTACCGTATTATGGTTTCAACAAGTGCTCCCAAAAGTGTCCTATTAATTAATTTCCATAATTATACCTCAATGCCCTTGCTAATTACTTAGAAATTACTCTATTGAAAGGATCTTTATCTACAATATATGTTACCACAGACCCTTTAAAAGCAAATGTTTCCTGCTCTAACACCAAACTCATAGGCATTTATTCAGATCAGTTTATAAAGAAGGAAACTTAATTTAAACATTATTAATGTCGTTAATAACAATGATACAGAGGATTTTTTCCCATAGATCTAAAATTGTCTTGTCAGCCTAGTCTGTTAGTAGTCTGGGATGCATTTAATGTGCTATGTGCATTATAAATTGCACAGTAGCAACGGAGCAGGGACAGACTCCAGAAAAGATGTGTGGCAAAGCAAGAAAATGTGATATGACACCTGAGAATGCAAGCCTAAACAGAGCTACATTTTTCTAAGCCTATCAACTTCAATGGTCTTAGAGAAGGCTGAAACACTGCTTAGAATTACACTATAGCAAACTGATTATGGCATGAGAGGACAGAATTGATGATCCATTTCTGAAGATTCAATCTAGAGCAACTGCCTCCAGCAAACCACCACCTTGGCCACATGTTCACACCATGTACAAAGAATTGGCCTCAGGCTGTCCTTCTGTTGGGCTGCTCTGGCACAGGTTTTGGCCAGAGGAAACAACCCCCTGTATAACTGCTAGGATTGATACACACACTGCATCTTCAAAATGATGGACTCCTTGATTTTACTATGACATGTATCTTAAGGTATTCTGCAAAGATGCACCCTTTATCTCATCTGAATTTTGGATTCCAATTTTCTTTTTAGTTTAACTGTGTTTCATGCTAATAAGCAATTTAAAAATTTGCATATTTGAATGGATGAACATATTCAACTGTGCAGTATGGATTTATTTTTAGATATTTGGAAATCTTAAATATCTATGTATAGAGTTGCCAGTAGTGTTTTGGAGCCAGCACTGTTTTATTTTATTTGTTTTCTTCTGTTTGCTTTCTTATTTTTCTGTTTCACACTAATAAAATAATATATATTTTTTAAAAACCTTGTGCAATTTCTTTGAGGGAGGACTGAAGAAGAAGGTATACACAGCTTTCCCAGCTACCTTGACAATAGCCTTGACAATAATCAAAGTAAATTAAATGAATCTGCATGGACAGGGGTCATTTCGTAGAAAAAGAGCGGGAGGAACTCATTAGCATAACTCATTAGCATATGCCATGCCCCTTGACATCACTGGAAATGTGTCATTAGCATAACTGATTTGCATATGCCACACCCCCTGACATCACCTATCCTGGCTGTTTTGGACCCAATCCTGGCCATTCAGGGCCGAAATTGGGCCCAAAATGGTAAAAGGGGTTGAAAATGGCCAAAAAGGGGCCCAAAATGGTCAGGATCGGGCCTCTGCTGAGTGGGAGAGCGATCCACCAGCCATCAGAGGCCCGATCCGGGCCATTTCAGCCCCAATCCAGGCTGAAACGGGCCCCAAATGGCCGAAAGTCAGGTGAGCGGGGTCACCTGACATGAGACCTCTTTAGGGAACTGCCAGAACTGTGTTCCTGCACATTCACACTTGAAATGAGCCCTGTGCATGGAGCATTGCATGCTATTCAGTATGACAAAATTGATTTTTCTTACATCCAGGTATTCAGAATTGAGCTATAACTGAAATGCTTTATATCTTTCATAGAATCATAGGGTTTGAAGGTACATCTATGGTCATCTAGTCCAACCCCCTGCACAATGCAGGAAATTCACAACTACCTCCCCCCCCACACACCCAATGACCCTTGTTCCATGCTCAGAAGATGACAAAACACCCATTTCCCCCTAGCATGGGGAAAATTGCTACCTGACCCCAAGGTGGCAATCGGCATTACCCTGGGCATGTAAGAAGGGGCCATGAGAAAACTAAGCACTGATGTGGCCCTTCCTGCTCACCCCTCTCATGATCTGCCTAGATTTACAGAATCAGCATTGCTGTCAGATGGTCATCTAGCCACTGCTTAAAATTCTCCAAAGACGAAAAGCCCACCACCTCCCAAAGAAGCCTGACAGCTCTGTCAGGAAGTTCTTCCTAATATTTAGCCGAAAACATTTTTGATTTAATTTCAGCCCATTGGTTCTGGTCTGACCTTCTGGGGCAGCGAAAAAAATCTCCACACCATCCTCTGTATGACAGCTCTTCAAGTACTTTCCTATAACTGTTTTCTAAGTGCAATTAAAATTTGTCAAGAATCAGAGGAAAAATGCCAAACTGCTGGTAGGAAGAATGTATATAGTTTGGTTTTGTTGGCCCTTGAACTCCTTTCTGCTCATGAAACAGGGTGCACAGACCAAATTCGCCTGAGGGCTCCCTTATATAACAAGTTGAATTACTCAAGCACTTTAGATATTCCATACTGGATAAAGGATTTTGTATTGTAGTTAGATTGCTTTTTCATCTTGGAAAAAAATATGTTCTACTTGTCAGAACTGTGGCTAGATAAAATCCTTACTCCAGTCTGCCTTCTGCAATTAGACAAAAGTCCATTGTTTCCAAAAAGCATTTAATGAAGAAAAAGATTATTATAGTCCACTGGCCTGAATGCAATATCCAGGTTGGTACATATGCATTGTTACCAATGCCAGGCAAAGCAAGAGATACATATTAAATATCATAGCTGACCCATCCTCCCCCCACAGTTCTCAAAATATTCCCTTTGAAGCTGCAAAAGCGAAAGCTTCCCCAAGGCCGGTTCTCGGTGGAACGTTGGTAGCCAAAACAATGCTGGTCTGTGAGATAGCTGCCTGGGAACCTCTGCACCTGGGGAAGAAAGCACTGAACACTGAAAGGATTAAATATGGAGTCGGTTAAGCATAAGTATACAAAAGAGCATTCTGATCCTGACATTCTGCCCCCCCTAAGAAACCCCTCCCCGGTTTATGTGGATAGCGAGAGTGGAACGCTTTTACCAGTCTAGGGGCATGGACATGTACAGCACTGACCCACTCATCAAACCCAGAATCAAAGTCCTTCCACCTAATCAGGTAAAACAGCTGTTTTCGTTTAATTTTAGAGTCCAGTATTTGTTGTACTTCGTAGTGGGTCTAGTCATCGATTAACGTTGGAATAGGGGGGCCTTTGATGTGCCACTGGTTATCTGTTGGAGCCTTTTTTAGGAGGCTGACATGGAAAGTATCATGCACGTAGCGTAGGTTCTTTGGCAAATCTAAAGCAACAGTCACTTTGTTGATTACTTTACGCACTGGGAAAGGTCCTAAAAACCTTAAAGCTAGTTTCCTGCTGGTTTGAGATAATTTTAGGATTTTTGTAGACAGGTAGACAAGATCGCCAGGTTGTAAATCCCATTCCGCCGCACGGTGGCGGTCTGCGTATTTCTTGTAGTCCTGTTTGGCTTTGTCGAGGTGTTTTTTGATTAGAGTCCATTGTTGAGCTGCTTCCCCCCACCACTCGGTGACGTCCTGGGAAGCTGTAGTTGGAGGGGGGAGCGCTTCGAACGGGAACGGCTTGAAGTGGAAGCCATAAATTACTTTGAAGGGAGTTTCTCCGGTAGACGCGTGTACACTGTTATTATAGGAGAACTCTGCTAACGGGAGCAAATCAACCCAATTATCTTGTTGGAAGTTGATGTAGCATCTTAGAAATTGTTCTAGTATCTGGTTAGTTTTTTCGGATTGTCCGTCTGTTTCTGGGTGATGGCTTGAACTAAGCCCTTGTTCAATTCCCAGTAGTTGCAAAAGCTCCCGCCAGAAGTTGGCAACGAATTGCCCGCCGCGATCCGAAATCACCTTGGATGGAAAAGAATGTATTTTCACAATGTTTTTCATAAAAATATCGGCTAGTTTTCTAGCGGAGGGAATGGTGGTGCATGGTATAAAGTGTGCTTGCTTGGAAAACAAATCGACTACGACCAAAATACAATTATGTCCCTTAGAGGGAGGTAGATCAGTAATAAAGTCCATAGAAATAATTTCCCATGGTCGACTTGGCGTTTCTAAGGGTTGCAAAAGCCCCGGAGGTTTGCCCTTTCGGGATTTGGCGCTGAGACAGATGGGGCAAGAGGCTACGTATTGGGAAATGTCTTTGCGCATGCCTGGCCACCAAAATTGGCGTTGCACCAAGTGGAGCGTTTTTAAGTAACCGTAGTGACCCGCTGTGGGGGCATCGTGACATCATTGTAAAACATCCTTTCTCAGACATTTAGGCACATAAAAACGGTCTCCCCAAAGCCATTCCCCCGTGGCGGATTGTTGCAGTTTGTCTTTGGGCGCCTCCCCCCCCTCCTTCTCCACCTCGGCTTTCAGCTTTTCTCTCCACCCCTGATCAGGTGACGGGGAGGGCTTAGCGCGGCTGCGCGTAGTCATCACGCCCCCTAATTGCGTAGGCGAAAACACCGTGTCAACCGTCTCCTCCCTTTTGCTTTTATGTTGGGGCATGCATGATAGAGCGTCAGCGAGGAAGTTAGTTTTGCCTGGTAGGAAGTTTAAGGTAAAATTGAACTTTGAGAAAAATTCCGCCCACCGCAATTGCTTGGCATTTAGTCTGCGAGGGCTGCGCAGGGCCTCTAAGTTTTTGTGATCCGTCCAGACTTCAAACGGATGTCGGGCGCCTTCTAGCCAATGTCTCCAATTTGTGAGCGCCGCTTTAACAGCGAAGGCTTCCTTTTCCCACACATTCCAGTTTCTCTCTGCCTCAGAAAACTTTCTAGAAAGGAAGGCACAAGGTTTAAGATTTCCGTCCTCTCCTCGCTGCAATAATACACCCCCAATTGCCATATCGCTGGCATCGACCTGTATTATGAAGGGGCGGTTTTCGTCGGGGTGTTGTAGGACGGGTTCTGAGACAAATTGCTCTTTTAATTGATTGAATGCTGCCTCGCATTCAGGTGTCCATGAGAGCTTCGCACCAGGTTTTTTTGCTTGCTCCCCCTTGTCTTTCGTTTTTAAGAGTTCAGTTAAGGGGAGCGTGGTCTGGGCGAAATTAGCAATGAATTCTCTATAGAAATTGGCAAACCCTAGAAACGACTGCAATTCTTTTCTGGTGGAGGGGACTTGCCAATTTAATACAGCTTGTATTTTCTCTGGGTCCATTTTCAAGCCCTCTGACGATATACAATAGCCCAGATAAGTGAGTTTTGTTTTGTGGAACTCACATTTTGAAAGTTTAATAGGCAGTTTGTTATTCATGAGTGTAGTTAGCACCTTTTGTACCAGTTCCACATGTTCCTCCTCCGTTTGTGAGTAAATCAACACATCATCAAGATACACCACTACCCCCTGGTACAGAAATTCATGTAGGACTTCATTGATCATGGACATGAAAACCGACGGGGCGCCAGTCAAGCCGAAAGGCATTACTAAGTATTCATATTGTCCGAGTGGGGTATTAAACGCGGTTTTCCATTCATCCCCTTCTCTGATACGGACATGAAAGTAAGCATCTTTTAAATCCAATTTAGTAAAGATCTTACCTTGGGCCACGACGTTGAGTAGATCTTTGATGAGTGGAATGGGGTAGGCGTTGCTAGCGGACACAGCGTTTAGTCCTCGAAAATCAGTACACAGTCTCAAGCCCCCATCCTTCTTTTTCACGAACAAAACTGGGGCTGCATGGGGACTATTAGCTGGGCGGATGAACCCCCTTTGCAAATTGAGATCAATGAACTTCCGAAGTTCGTCTCTTTCGTTGGGGCTCATAGGGTATAACCGACCCTTCGGCAGTGAGGCCCCTGGTAAAATTTCTACAGCACAGTCTGTCCTCCTATGCGGAGGGAGCGTATTAGCCTCTTCTTCTGTGAAGGCTTTAGTGAATGCCCTATATTGTTTAGGTATTTGGTTAATTTCTTCTTGGGTGAGTAGAGCTGAATCAGACATAGTGGGATTTCTTCCCCAGTTTTGATCCCAACGATGATTTTTGCACGATTCATGGGTGAAAGTAATACTCCCTTCTGCCCAATCAATGTGGGGGTTGTGATCACACAACCATCGGCTTCCCAGTATCAGGGGATATTTAGCTGTGGCACTAATGACAAAGGATCTGACTTCCCAATGTGGTCCCATGCCGGTTATGATCGGAGCAGTCTCTGTGGTAACCGGATTCATGTTAGTGCCATCCATTTGTTCAAAAATGACAGGTATATCCAAATCTTTCACTGGGAGTACTAGTCCATTAACTAAGGCAGGTGCAATAATGTCTCTAGAGCAGCCCGAATCAATAAGCGCTTGCACACGGATGTGCATCTTCTTGTCAGCATTTACTAACGTTACAGGAATGAACAGTATGGACCCCGGGGGTCGGTTCAACACCGGACCAGACTTACGTGTGATCTGCCGTTTGGGTCCTTTTATGACAGATCCATTTCGTTTCCCGACTCCGGGCTCTCGGGATTTCCTTCCCCAATCAGGGCTGTTTGATCGTCCTCGGTGATCTCCTCCAACTCCAGTCCTCTATCTGGGAAACTTTTTCTTGGCGCTCCCCTACTCCTCGGGGCAGCTCTGGGTACCGGAGAAGGGCGCGGTAGCACCGGGCTGGTTAGGGGAGCTGGGCGTTGTAATTGGAGCGGAGGTCTTTGAACAGGCCGATATGGGCATTGCGCTGCGAAATGGCCACTCTGGCCACACTGTAAGCACAATCCTTGTTGCCATCTAGCATCTCGCGCTCCCCGGGTGGCATACCCAGTTCCCCTGCTCCCTCTCAGAGACAAAGGTGTGGAGGAGCATCTTTGGCTCGGGGGTTGCTGATGTTGTTCCGCTAGGCGAACTTCCAGGAGTCGATTTTCAACTTCGCAAGTCAACTGTATCCATCCTAACAGTGTAGGCGGATTGTCTTGCATGAGCGCTCGGTCTAGTAATTTTGGATTCAATCCTTGTTTATACAAGATGATCTTAGTGGACTCCTCGCACCTCGGGCATTTGGCAGCGAGCTGTCGGAATTGTGTGGCATAGTCTCTAGCCGACATGCTGCCTTGTCTAATTGCTTGCAACTCCGTTCTAGCCCGAGTTTCCTCCAAGGGATCTTCATATTGTGCCCGAATGGCATCCACTAACCCTTGGAGAGTTTCTAACTCGGGGGCCCCCACATTATATAGTCCCACGTACCAGTCAGCAGCTTTACCTTGGAGACGCGATCCCAGATGCTCTATCTGACTGGCTTCGCTTCCAAACAGGTGTCCCCAAGGATTAAAAAATTGCACCACTTGTACCAGGAAAAATCCCAATTTGGAAGGGTCTCCATCAAAAGTAGCGTCCAGTTTGACCCATCCCATGGGTAAATCCTGTCTGGGGGTTTGATCTGGCATGGGATAAACGTCCATTGGCCCCAGTTGCAGCGGGGGCTGCCGCGGGTGGGGATACGGTTGAGGTTGGGGGGTCGGTTGCCTTGGCGTCGGCTGCGGGTGCAGAGGTTGTAGGGGCGGAGGGGCCACCGGCCCCGTTAGCGGTATCGACCCCGGAGACGGCAGGGGTCCCCTCGGTGTCGGCTGGCGCGGCGTCGGTCGGGTTGGCGCTGGTCGGGTGGGGCGAGGTCCCCTCGGTGAGGTCTGCGTTCCTTGAACCACCCGCGGTGTAATTGGTTGACTTGCTTGGGTTGTCGGTGGGTAAACTATAGGGGAAGTCGGCCCGCGTGGTTGTGCCGGCAAAGTTCCTGGAACCACCGTCGGTGTGGTGGGCTGACTCGCTTGGGTGGTTGGCGGAGGAATTATAGGGGAAGCCGGTCTGTGCGGCGGTTCTTCCTCCTCCTCCTCCGTCTCCTCGCTGCTGCTGGTATCAGTGGTTGCAGGCTGGTCTGGGTACCGGTCGTCCGGACACGGTTCACCACCTTCTCCCGTCAAGAGGGATCCCCCTCCAGTGGCCCCAATCTCCTCACCCGTTTCCGATGGTTGCTGCGGCCATATCTGGTCTTGCAAGTTAGCCAGACTCTGGCTAATGCCAGACAGGCCCGTTGGCGGGGCCCTGTCTCTGTCTCCCGCCACTAAGACTGAAAGCAGATGTACAGCGTTGGCTAGACTCTCTTCCATATTCTGTAGTCTGTTCTCCAACCTCTGTACTCTGTCTGTGGACTGCTGCGGATCCCCCGTATCCCCAGTAGTTGGAGGGGTTTTCGGGTGGTCTGTGCTCAGCGTCTGTTGCCACGGCAGGGGTGCTTCCACCCCTTGTTCCTCCTGCGACCGCGCAGCAAGTACACCTTTGGTTAATCCAGTGATTGCTGAAATCCCAGAATCAATGGCAACGGTTCTACTCTGGAGCTGTGCCCATTGGTGCTCTCCGACATCTGGTTCCCCTGCTCTCGGGGTGACTTCGGCATAGTCCCAGCTCAGAGCACTTCGTTGGGAAGTATCCCCTTCCGTTCGCTCAGCCATCCGGTTCCAGAACAGCCATGGACGGCCCTCAGCTTGCTCCGGTATAGATCCCAGGCTACGCCGGCTGTCCAACTGTATTTGGGTAAACATCGCACTGATCCTCTGCTCCCTTGTCTCTCTGAGCCGGGCGCCCCACTGCGTCGGGGTCGGCACGCTGAACAATGGAACAGCTGATGCGCTGGGCCTCGTTCTCTCCGTACTGGGAGCGAGGGTAAAAATGGTTGTAACCGTGGATCCTTGTCTCCTTGGCACCACTTGAGAGGATTCCGAGCCTCGGGGACCGGGAGAGACATACGGATCGAACAAAGGGTCCCGGGGCGGGACAGCTTTGGAGTCCGTTTGATCCGGTTGAGGCATTGGAAAGATGATTGGTAACAAAATGTCAGAACTGTGGCTAGATAAAATCCTTACTCCAGTCTGCCTTCTGCAATTAGACAAAAGTCCATTGTTTCCAAAAAGCATTTAATGAAGAAAAAGATTATTATAGTCCACTGGCCTGAATGCAATATCCAGGTTGGTACATATGCATTGTTACCAATGCCAGGCAAAGCAAGAGATACATATTAAATATCATAGCTGACCCATCCTCCCCCCACAGTTCTCAAAATATTCCCTTTGAAGCTGCAAAAGCGAAAGCTTCCCCAAGGCCGGTTCTCGGTGGAACGTCGGTAGCCAAAACAATGCTGGTCTGTGAGATAGCTGCCTGGGAACTTCTGCACCTGGGGAAGAAAGCACTGAACACTGAAAGGATTAAATATGGAGTGGTTAAGCATTAGTATACAAAAGAGCATTCTGATCCTGACACTACTTGTCTTTTCGAAAGTTTTCAGCTTGATATTCTCTTTTATCCAGGAGAATTTGCTGGTTGGACTTAAATCTGAAGAGCCAAAGTCAAAAACAAATGCTTGCTAGAATGTAGCTGAGAATTGTTAAAAGAAATTTTGGCAGTCGTTGATGTATGCCTTATGTGCAAAATCAAAGGTGTGACATGACACATAGCTGTTTTCCAAAATGAAAAGATTTTCACTGCAAAATTTTGGGAGATGATCCCCACAATGCTATAAAATGTCTCAAACAAGTCCCATCTCTTCAAATGGAGAAGAGTAGCTCCATCTTCATTAGATATGCCTCAGAGAGTTCAGCTCAGCAAGGATCCCTTTATGTAGGTGCCAAACCTCTGGAGGATAATGATGCCCAAAGCCTTCAGCTTGTTCTAACAATCCAAGAGTAATTTTTCTTCTCCTAGACTGGAATTCCTAAAAGCCTCTGGTTTTTTTTATTGCTTTGTACCTGTTTGAGCAAAAAAGAGGTGTATTTATCAAAAATCCCTCCAGAATTTTATACAAAGACTAGCTTGATGCCCATGCTTTGCTACGATATTTAACTACTTTAATTCCAGTTATAATACTTATGAGTATGTAACATTTTTTGGTTTGTGAAGGTTTTTTTTAAAGTTGGTTTTGTAGTATAATGGCATAGTACCCAAGCATCACAAAGGTGTTTGTATAAAGCGAAGCGTGTTGATGCCGAAAACTGATGAAGTGAATTTCGAAATGTAACATTAATTGAAGAGATTTTAAAAGGAAAAGATTGTAGTGCAATAAATAAAGTGAAAAATACATACAACCTTTTTTTTCTACTGAAGGACCTCTTTGTAGACCTCATGGGTGGTTTTCCCCTCAGGTGCTAGGATCACCAGGCTGCTGGGTGAGCTCACTCTGAAGCAAGCCAAGTAGAACTGCCCATGTGAGAAGCAGTCCTCCCTCACGTCAATTTTTGCCACCTTCAATATCTGCCCCTGAGACTTGTTGATCATCATAGCAAAGCAGACCTTGAAGGGGAACTGCAGTCTCTTGAACTTGAAGAGATTCTCTGATGGTATGAGTGGAATGCAGGGGTCATTTCCTATAAAAAGAACTACAGGAACTCATTAGCATAACTCATTAGCATATGCCACGCCCCCTGACATCACCAGAAGTGTGTCAGAAGGCAACATCCACCCCTCAGGCCCCTTTCTGCGGAAGTCTCATTAAAGCAGAATGAACTCAAAGCAGCTTACCCTCCTCTGGAGAGCCATCCCTGCTTGCACTCACTCACTCACTCTCTCAAGTCACAAATGAAAATAAAGCAGCATGAATTCCAAGCAGCTTGCATTCCTTTGGAGCTCAGCACCACTCGGCTTGCACTCACTCATTTTCTCCCCTCCCCAGTCACAAATGAAAGTAAAAGAGCAGAGCAGAATGAATCCAAGCAGATTGCGTTCCTTTGGAGCCCAGCACCACTCGGCATTCTCTCTCTCTCTCCCCACCCCCAGTCACAAATGAAAGTAAAAGAGCAGGGCAGAATGAATCCAAGCAGATTGTGTTCCTTTGGAGCCCAGTACCACTTGGCATTCTCTCTCCCCCTGCCCCAGTCACAAATGAAAGTAAAAGTGCACGGCAGAATGAATCCAAGCAGACTGCGTTCCTTTGGAGCCCAGCACCACTCGGCATTCTCTCTCTCTCCCCCCCCCCCAGTCACAAATGAAAGTAAAAGTGCACGGCAGAATGAATCCAAGCAGACTGCGTTCCTTTGGAGCCCAGCACCACTCGGCATTCTCTCTCTCTCCCCCCCCCAGTCACAAATGAAAGTAAAAGAGCAGGGCAGAATGAATCCAAACAGATTGCCTTCCTTTGGAGCCCAGCACCACTTGGCATTCTCTCCCCACACCCAGTCACAAATGAAAGTAAAAGAGCAGGGCAGAATGAATCCAAGCAGATGGCGTTCCTTTGGAGCCCAGCACGTGGGCGGGGCCAAAACCCACGTGACCTCTTTTTAGACCTACCGGAACACCGTTCCTGTGCGTTCCGGCTCCAAATGAGCCCTGGTGGAATGCATGGTACGAACACCGACTCCCCCCCTCCCCGAGCACTGCTGATGAACAAGGTGGCCTCAATGATGTTCCTGTGGAGGGCTTTCATTCGTAGTCTGGTGCCATTGCAGAGTTTGGGTGGGCTGCGGTTCTGAACCAGCATCATTGGAGCCCCCACTTTGGGTAGAAGCTTGTGGGCTGGGAAGCAAGGAGGCTTGAACATGTTGAGGAACTCTACACGGTAGTGGACCCGGACCTCATCATCCATTTGCACCACTGAGTCCACAGATGTGTACTCCATTTCTGCCCCTTCGAGGGAGTTAAGTTGTTTTTCATTAATGATGGCAGCCTTGTTGTTCTTGGGGGTCAGAATGGCATGCTTTCACAGCCCGTCCATGGACTACTCCCTGATAGTGGCGATATCGGGGTGTATCGTGGCTGTTAGGTCTGCTAGGGTCATCACTACTGTGCCCAGGCCTGCAGGGATGGTCACCTTTCCCTTGGACTCGGGACTTGCTGGTACTTGGCCACTGCTGCTCAGTGCACTGCAGGAGTATGATGTGCATATTTCTTTGCTGCATCTCTAAGTTGCTTCCTCCTTTTAGCATCAGTATATCTTGCACAACATCTGCCAGAAGGCTTCTTGAGGACAGTAAGAGGTGATGGCTGCAAGAGGTGTGAGGTGGAGTTGGACTGAGGGAGGGGTATGGTGGGCCCTTCGGCAGGTTCATGTGAGAGGTTCGCATTGAAATGGCTCCTAGAAAGGTCATGCACCATCTCCCCATGAACATATAAAAACTCAGTTACCATACTGACTTTTATATAAAATCCCTATTTAGGAGTCTTGTACTGTCTTTCTTCAACTGTCTGTAGTTTCCTTTGCCTGATTTTTCCCTCAGAACAGAGTTCCACAGCTGACCCATCAGCCTGCCAGCCACACAGGAAAGCCAAGCCCCACAGGGAGACTGGCAACCCTAGAGGGGAGGTGTATTTTTACCTCAGGACATGTTCAATGACTGGGAGTGCATGTGTCTTGCATACTCTTTAGAATGTGCCATCAAGAGCGCATATGCAAATGACCTCAGGGCAGAGTGGCTGAGTTGGCAGTTGGCGGGGTGGAGGGGTGGGGGATGAGCAGCCCCCCAGCTACACAGGGAAGCTGTATCCCTATGGGAAAACACATTTGACCCCTTTTTACCCCCTTAGGGGGCAAATTTCTTAAAATCCCTTCTTAGTGAACCCCTACACCACAAAAGGAACGTCCTCCCCAAATTTCACATTTCTAGGCCCAGTGGTTTGGGCTGGGCATTGATGAGTAAGTCAGGACACTTTTCTTTATCTATATAGATTATGCTATAGCCTCAGCAGAGATGGAAATATATGTTAATGGAACTGTGCCTGTGAAGCTAATCTACCATGTGTTCCAGTTTTTAAAGGATAGGGGCTGTAAATAGCTTTTAGATAGCTTTCTCCCTCAGCATATATCTTAGACATATGCACAGGATCAGTGTACGATACCTGTCTGCACCAAACACTGCGGTAGCCAGAGAGTCTTTGTTTCAGATGCTTCATTTTAAATTGAATGTGATATTCCCCAGATGCAACAGAAACAGGCATATGATACAAGCAACAAGGAGAGAAAATTGCTTTCCATTCAGGATTATTATAACTTGAGTGACAAGGTGGTAAATTTCAGTTTAACTTTTGCTCCCTCTTCTTCTCCACTCCACAGCTGATTATTTGTTTCTTCTGAGTAGTGAAAAGGAGAATACAACTGACTAGTCTCTAGTGAAAAATGTATAGGAGGTAGCCTATCATCTCCAGGATTTTTTAATGTATTTTGTCACCCCATGCAAGATAGAATTTTGCCACGCAACCCTGGTTATTTCCCAGACATGGGTACATGGAAAATAATCTACAGTTTCCTGGTAAATAAAACATGTCAGTATTATTTCCATATTGCAGGTGTGAAGGCAAGAGATAGTAGCATGTCTAAAACCATCTTGTGAGTTCACAGGGACATGAAATTTGAACCAGGGTATTATAGTAGATCAGTAGATCTATTACAGTAGATCAGCTTTCTAGATATGAGAAGTCCAGGCACAACTACACATGTTTTTCTTGGGGACATGCACAGTTATGTCAAGAATACGGATGTCAGTATCCTGACAGTGGGAAATCCCCTGTCCCAGATAAATAAAATAAAAATGGGCATTGGGCCAATGACGTAATGTCACTTCCAGGGAAAGTGACATAATGTCACTTCTAGGGAAAGCCCAGAAATGACACCAGTCCTTTCTGGGCATCGCCGAAAACTCTATGGTTTTATTATAGCATTTCTGGCAATTCCTATAGTGGAATGACATCACTTCCAAGTTTCCCCCAGAAGTGATGTCACACCAACACCAACAGCCCTCCATCTCCTGCTGGTAGCCCGGCTGGGCCAGGAAACCCTAGTCAAGAGATCTGTTGTGGAGTTCTCAGCTTGCTAGGTGTTCACAGGTCAAATTCAGTTTGTGACCTCCCCCTACACCATTTACCCAACCTAAAATAGCCTTATGGAGCTACTGTTAGCCTGTTTTTGGAGACATAGAACCACCAACAGATTGAATAATGGTTTCCTGAGGCTGTTTCGGATCCAGAAAATGGCACAGAAGGCAGTATAAGCCTCTGCTCATGTGACAGTCACAGTCAAATTGGGCCTTCATATGCCACGGAGGTGTGCAAGTCCCCAGATAAAATGTAATGAAACAGGAAGTTCCAGTTTCAAATTTAGCCTCCCCCACCACGCACCATGATTGAATCCATATGTAATTAGATATTAGAAAGAGGGAACCTGCAAGGACTTGTAGTGGCTCATCTCATGTCTCCCTCCCTCCCTATTTCTTTTTTCCCTTTCCAGAAAGCCCCTCTAATGGTCTCTCCCCCTTCCCTGCTTCCTTCTCTCCTGCCCACCAACCAACCTACCTGTATTTACTCCCCTGTCTTCAGTTTTCCCAACTTCCCTCCCCTGGCAGCCTCTTCTTGGTGAAATTATGGCCCAGTTGTGCGGTGCAGGCTATTCGTTCAGGAAGTTTTGTGGTGGGGAATCTGCACCTCACTTTCCCCTTTATCTTCCTCCCCAAACGATTTCCTCTTTATCTCCTCCTATCAACCTATCTCTACTCTCCTTCCAACCCACCCGGCCACCTATCTTTTATCTGACCCTGATCTTCAGTTATATTTATTTCACTTCTACCTGGCCTTTCTCCCAAGTGGGGATCCAAAGCAATTTAGATCATTCTCTTTTCCTCCATTTTATTTTCAGAACGACCCTGTGAGGCAGGGTTGCCAGGCTGTTCCTAGCAGCTAGGGTTGCCAGATGGCATATTAAGAAATACCCGACCCATTGAGTTCTTCATGCGCATGCCTTGTGTGCGTGCATTCCTGGGCCTGGCACAATGATGTCACTTGCAGAAGAGGCGTCAGCGCTGGCTGCTCCTCCTGCACTCAGGAGGCCAGGCAGGCAAGCAGGCTGGCTGTTCCCAGGTGCACAGGAGGAGGTCAGATGGGCTAACTGACTGGCCACTCCCCTGTTGCTGGAAGCAGGAGGGAAGTGGCAGAAGTGGCACAGGAAGGCCTGTCCAGTATTTTAACCCCTCTTTCCTCAGACTGTTGGGTGGGGGGGATGGATACCTGTCAACCCTACTGGCAATGACCAAGAGCTTGAGTGGCAGGAACATGAGGAGGATGCTGGCTTTGTGTGCACCATGTTGTCACTTCCAGGGGAAACCGGAAGTGATGTTATGTCACTCTAGGAATTCAGCAATTCCTAGAGCAACATGACATCATGTCAGCTGCACCGTCAACTGAAAAAGAATTTCTGGGAAGGAGAGGTGAAATTGACAAAGCCTTCAGGGAGGCAAAGATGAAATAAACAAATCCTCTGAGGAAGGATGGTTGCCTGCTCTAGAGCCTTTGGCTCTGTCTTTTTAACTACCCTTTTCAACTAACATTGCATCTCCCTTCACTTGAGTGTCCTTGTGTAATTCGTCTCATGTAGAGAGACTCTTTATTGCCTCTCTACCTTCACATTTCATAAAAATAATCTTCTTTCCTACAATTCTCCCCTCCCCAATTAGATGTTCCCTTTGGATTTATTGCGTGTCAAGATATCATTAGAGCTTAGCCTAGGAGTCTGTTTTTGACAGCAAATAGGGGAAAGTACATATATATGCATATGTATATATGAATTTATGAGAATGGGTAGGGTGCCTCATCACTAAATACCGGCACCCTTCGGGTTCCCCACATATTTAGTCTTCAGGATCAGCTTGCCTCTGCGAACAAAATGAAGCAAAGTTTTCAGCATCAGGGCAGAGCCTATAGTCCCTGTCTCCATGCCACTTTTCCTCCAGAGGAGTTAGCCATGTTAGTCTGCGGTAGCAAAATAGCAAAGAGTCCAGTAGCACCTTTAAGACTAACCAACTTTGTTGTAGCATAAGCTTTCGAGAGCCACAGCTCTCTCTGTGGCTCTCAAAAGCTTAGGCATCTGTGCATCTGACAAAGAGAGCTGTGGCTACTTTTCCTCCAAATATGCTCCCTGGTTTTCTCTCTTTCCTGCACCAAAAAGACAATGGAAGGAAGCACATTCATGTTTTAAATGTTCGTCTTCCTGCTTTATCAATAAATTAAAATGTGTGTGAGGCTAAAGAAAACCCTTTCTTCTTCCTCTCCATCTCCTGCCTGGTGCAATTCTGGCTCAGTTCTCAATGCTATGAGATAAAGAAATAGCCAGTAGTGAAAACACTCAATTTACATTTACCGTTAAGGCTTAGGGGAACAATGTTCAGAGAGCGGGGGAAATCAGCAAATTGTGCAAGAAAATTGCACTTTATACTAATTTATCTTTCAGTGAAACCTTAGATATAGAATCAAAAGTCACAATTGTAGGTGTCTTAAACTACATCTCTAATGTGTATCTCAAAAGTTAAGTATATGCAACTTGGACAGAGAATTGTTTGGCTTGTGTCATGAACTTTAGCTTCTATAGATAAATATCGTGCATGACAAAACAAGTAATGGGAAAATTGAGCTATTATTTTAAAATAAGGATACTTTAAGCTCAGTTTGTGGGAAATATTCCCTCTTATTATAACCAAAGCAGGTTTGATGGAGAAACAGCCTTGGTCTCTGGGAATTCCATGTATTATAGCCATAACTCTATATAAAATTGTAATTAGCATGTCTTTTGCATCATTATTATTGCCAACTTTAAAAAACTGACCACAGTTCATATGTCATTTAAAAACAGCCCATCTTGTCAAATTTAACTAATAAACTTTTTCCTATCACATCTCTATCCCAGGAGAAATGTCAGATAAAAAATGCTTTAACAAACACGTCAATACCGTTACACCATTCCCACTACTCTGAGTGGGGAGAAGTTTCAAGGACAGTACTTACTTGAGTTGGTTTCCTTTGGAGGAGAGAGCATTGGTAACTTACAGTATTTTTTGTAACATTTGCTCTTCATGTAGAGCACAGGTGGAAGAATTCCTATGGGGCAGCAAATCTACTACCCCGCATCAGATCCTTGGAGAAAAATCTGCACCCAGGTGCTTCAACAAACTCACAGCAATCTTTGTCTGCTCCTTTCTCTGTCTCTTCCAGAATAATAAATGTTCTCTGTTTACACACATAGATGAAGGAATGCCTTCTCCAAGTGCTGATAGGTGCTTGGACAGAGCTGTTTTCTAATATGGACCATTGAGAGGATAGGAACAATAATTAAGAAACATTACCATTCCTTTGGGCATGGGCTCTGACTTTTCTCAACCATACTACTTTAGACTAAGTGTCCAGAGAAACTCATTCACAGTAACCTATTAACTCAACCTTGCAACAATTTGGCTGTCAAGTTTGGTGTTATGGTTATGATGAGCATGGGACTCTAATCTGGAGAGCCAGGTTTGATTCCCCACTCCTCCACTTGAAGCCAGCTGGGTGACCTTGGGCTGGCCATGGCTCTCTGGAGCTCTCTCAGCCCCACCCACCTCACAGGGTATTTTGTTGTGGGGATAATAATGGCTTACTTTGTAAACCGCTCTGAGTGGGCATTTAGTTGTCCTGAAGGGTGGTATATAAATTGAATGTTGTTGTTGTTGTTGTTGTTGTTGTTGTTGTTATTGTTGTTGTTGTTATTTTTGCCATAATACCTTACCTGCAAAATTTTAGAAAGTATTTTAATTTTATCACCGTCAGTCCTGATTGGAGAGATGGTTGGTTTAGAAAACATTTGATAAAAAATCCAGGAAAAAAGCTTCTGTTACAGTGATCTGTAACAAGAGGATGCATGTGACAAGAGACTGAAGCATATGCCAGGCTGATTAGGTTATAAAGTAAAAGATGGGCACTTACTCCAGTTCAGAATTAACATTGGTGCTGTGACACATGTCAGAATCTTGCTCTATGTGAACTTGTGCTACCAGTAAAATGTTTCTAGAAAGCTTTGAACTAAACGATCCAGAACTCCTCATGCAATGGCCTTTGATGGAGGGAAGAGTTCTGCATGCGTATTCTTCTTACAGAGAGTTGCTTCCATAGGGATGAACCTCTTTATAGGTGCTTTATTGTGCAATGGAATCTCTCTGATCCCGAGATTCCTGGATCCAGGAATTGATGGGTAGATTTATTTTGGCCACCCTCAGGATTTCACTAATTTGAGTATTATGCTTCTATGGTGATTCTGCAGTGATAGATTTTCCAGACAGAGCATTTACATTCTTCAGATGTGTCCCTCCTTCTGAGCCCAGCATGTTTTCTTCTTGTTAACTTACAGTGCAATCCTAAGCAGAGTTACACCAGTCTAAGCCCATTCATTTCAATGAGCTTAGACTGGTGTAACTCTGCTTAGGATTGCTCTGTTAGTCTGTTTTTCTCCTCCTCCTCCTCCTTTTCCCTTTTCTTTTTATATTAATAACACACCAAGGGCTCTCTTCCCAGACACTTCAAGTCTGGCTGAATGTTAATGTTATGAAGCTTAGATGGACCAACTGGGGGGGGATGGGACAGATGCTGTTTATGCTTTGTATTAAAGAGTGGCTGATGAAATTAAAGCCTGATTAATGCTGTACACAGCTGGCAATGAGTGACTGTACTGACCTTTGATCACCAGGAGGATTTTTTTTTTGGTATGCGCTCTCAGAGTCCAGTAAGCCAAAGATCAGGGAAAGGGGGTTGCCATTAATATGTCACACGTGACATACACAAGACTGCTATTTAAATACAGCTTTTTTCAGTATCACACCCCGAGGCAGCATAAAATTAATGGACCTGTCATCCAGAGGGATAACACAACATGGATAATTTACAATTCCACTAAATAAACCATTTTAAAATTAATTATACAGCATCCTAGTAAGATTAGCTCCAGTTGACTTTTTAATTCGAATTATCATGTCAGGGCAAAATACATCTCATCAGAAGATACTTTATTTATAGATTTTATTTACTGAAGTTCTAATTTTGTCCACCTAATTTATATACATTTTAGGCATCATGATGAAATCACACTCCATGGGGTTTTTTTATGAATAAAAATTTACCAGTGATCGAAACAATGGCTAAAAATCTCTGATCAACATAACCAAATGTTTCCCTAGAGTATTAAAAAAAGATTTATAGTGTCTTGTTCAGAATGTCTATGAAGATGATCTCAGATTTCAAGATACAGAAATGTCTGCAGAATGGAGGCAGCCATATATGAGGATCTATCCTGAATGCACTGTAATCATGGGGTGTGAAGGAGCCATAAATGAGGCCTTGTGGGGTTGGGAGAGACTGGCAGGCTGGATCCAAGCTGTTTAGGCCTTTATTGTTCTTTCACACAGCCTTCAGCCTTCTGCCTTTCCCCCATAAGTCTACAACTCCTCCTATGAGGTTTCTTCAGATTCCTGTCTTTTATCAGCCCCTTCTTGCCTCTGTTTCCATTATTCTCCTGCCTTTCCCCTCAAGTTTCCTCCAACTTTCTGATAAAAATGTCTAGTGGTCTATACCTCTCTCAAGTTTCCTCCAATAAAAATATATGTCTAGTGGTGTATACCTTCCTCAACCCAAATTTCATAAGACCTCATATAAGAGAAGGATCATAATTCAGCAGGAGAGCACTTAGTTTGCATGCAGAAGCTCCCAGGTTCAATGCCCAGTTAAAATTATCTCAGGTAGCAGGGCTTATAAAGAGTCACGCAGTTGGAATAGGCAGTAATGTATTAGATAGACCAATGATCTGAAGCAATATAAATCAACTTCATATATATAGATGCTGTCACAGAGTGACCTGCTGATCCGTGAATGCTGTCCTGCTTTGGGTTTTCTGAGAGGTTGAGAAACTCAGCGGCTGTCCCAAGTCTCTACTGGTAGCACAACATGTTGTTGAGCCCTCCTTACTCCTGGAGGGATCACCAGCTGGTTGATTAGTGCATTTCCCACTAAGAGTGCCAGTATGCTTAGCCCTCCATCCACATTGCAGCTTACAGGATCTGTAAGGATCTGATCACTGTATCTGCGTCACTCTCCAGGTTCTATGAGGGAATGGACATTTGAAATAATTAATCTCCATATGGTGATCCTCTGCCTGCCCTTGAGGAAGTCAGAAGACGAAATCTGGCATTGCAGCTGGCACCCAGTTTGGGCTACTACCCTTTAGGATCTCTCATATGGAATATTGAAGAAAACCTATAAGCAAGAAAGAAGAACTAAATGAGACTTGTACTCTCTAAAAAGCACAGTACTTACCTGTTATTGGACTTGGAGTTGGCATCCTGCTTCCTTGGAATGTATGGGAGGGGAATATGTGATCCTTGTTCTTAGAACTTTGTATTTTGTATTTAATATATGATCTTGTTGTATGAATTGCACGTTGTAAATGTATATGAATTTGGGAGCACTAGCACTTCAAATAGATTATATTATTGTTTCTTTAATCCTGGGTGGTGTTCTTTTCTACTCTGCTTTTGGGCTGTTGCTCCGGGATTTGCCCTGTTTGCCAACTATGAATTGTGTCTGGAAGCCCATGATGCTGTACGTCTCTTTATGAACAGTTCTTACAAGTTTTCTCTTGGATATATGAACATCTGAAACTGCCTTATCAGAGCACTGGCCCAACTAGCTCTGTACTGACTACTATGACTAGTACCTCTTCTCCAGAGAGCTCTTTCCTGACTGGTTACCTGAGACTATTTAACAGGACTGAACTTGGGATCTTCTGCATGCAGAAGCTGTGTCAGGAGGAAAACAGAAGCACCAAGCCTACTCTAATTTGCTTTAGTTAAACTGCTATGATTCCTGGTCTAATGGTCACATTTAATCCCACTTGTTCATACCTTTCTTTTACATACTGTGGCAAGATCCTGCACCAAAATAATACACTAAAATTGCTTTGCGGCTGTCTGTAAGCCTTTTTAGCAATGGAGGGGCCCTCTAGCTCTCCAAGACAAGTACTGCTGCTGCTCTGAACAATTGTATAAAGAAGGAGAATACATAAATGCTTTAGAAGTTGATTACAGATGTTTTTTTCTTTGTACCCCCTGGCTATATTGTATGCAGGGGAGGAGGGGGTTTGCTCTAGATGAAGGAGCCACTTGAAGCTTTTCTCCACAGGAAATCTTGTAGCATTTTAAAACTGCAGAGGTAAACACCTTAAGGGCTTTAACTTTTCTTTGCCTCTCATCTTTTTTCATTTGCGAAGGAAACATTTCTACCTCTGGATTTATATGCTCTGCCTAACTAGAATCTACTTTTTGCTCTTTGTGAGTGTGTGTGTGTGTGCGCGTGCGCGCGTGTGTGTAGGAAGAGTAGAAAAGAATAAAGATCTGTCTGAAAAATCATCCCCCCCACAAAGATTATATTAGCAAAGGTGTAATTGCAAAGGGTCTAAAAAATGGGTAGTACTCATGAGTATATTAAACCCAAAAGCAGTATCTTAGCCTCCATAACATAAAAAGTTAAATTCTGAATGCAAGTTCTTAAACCTATTCCCACTTGATTTGGGGGACGTGTTCATATTTTATTTTTAATGTTTTGATGGACAGAGTATTGGCAACATCAAATTTAAAATGTTCTTACCTACAGTTCACAAATACCTTCAGCTTCTATTATATAATGCTATTGTAATAAAGATCACCTCTAGTCTCTGGACACAGTTGCTGCCCTGTTGTCTACATAAAATTAATGGTAACCAAAGAAGATCCCAGGGAAGATGGTAAGGTTATCATGGTTTGCCTCACTGAATCAAATATACTGTTACATAATTTCTGCAAAGAGCTTTTTCTGCCCTGGCCCCAGCCTGGTGGAAAGCTCTCCCAGTGGAGATCGGAGCCCTGTGGGACCTTTTACAGTTCCACAGGGCCTGCAAGACAGAGATGTTCTGCTGGGCCTTTGACTAGGGGCCAGCTTTTGTCCCCCCTTCTGACTGCCATGCCTTCTTTTTGCAGCTACCCTGGAGTTACATCGTGGTTGTGCCCGTAGTTTATGGTGATCTTGCAGTAGCCTGATTTGTCTGGTGGCGCCTGGATTTTATGCTATTTGGATTAATGTGTTAATAACGTTTTTATTGTATTTTTACAGTATATTTTGTTGGAAGCCACCCTGAGCCCGCTTGTGGGAAGGGTGGGATATATGTTGAATAAAATAAAATAAATATTGAATTGGATCCCATGGAAGATTTCTGTGGATGGAAGGGGGGGCAATTTCCACCAATCCAACCTGTCCCCCTGCAGCAGACCTCTGACTCCCCCCTCATGCTGTTCTTGGAGGACCCTTTCCTCTAGGAGCAGCATTTCAGGGGACATTGGAGGCTACAGCAGGAGGTGAGAAAATTGCACTCCACAGACAAAAGTTCCTTCATCTGTGGAAGTTACCAGTGGCCCCATGCCATTACCTTCAACAGAAATGAATGAGTGCAATAGGCAGTGATTTTTCTAAAAATGTGAGGGTGGAATTTTCAATAAGTTTAGAAAAATGATACTCAAGTGGTTGTCCATTGTCCATTTCTGACTCTGATAAAAGATATGCAATTTTTTAGTTTCTTAAGTGTATGCCTGCTTAATGTGTTGAAGAAATCAAGGTTTCTGATCTACCCTTGGGGAGGAGCCATTCACAACTATACAAGAAGGAATATGTGAGGATAAGTGGAAGGTGGTAGTGCACATGTATATTTCTTGCCACCCTTCAATGGGGAGCTTCAATGCTTCTTCTGACTGATCAGAAGATTTTATGTGTGTGTGTTTCTAATATGCCACCTGACTTGAGGCACAAGGAGTGGGGTAGGCTAGAAAAGATTACATTTTACCACAAGAGGGCTCCCACCTCCATGGGTAATACAACTGTCTTCTGCAAGTCTTAAGGGTAAATCATTACAAATATATATAGGTTTTATACCATTTTAATTTTCAAGTGTTTCCCCAAAGAATTCTGGGAATTATAGTTTGGTGAGTGTGCTGAGAATTGTCTTTTTCACAGATCTATAGTTCCAAGGGTTAAAAATGTAAGAATATTAACAAAAACTGATGGTTGTTGTGGATTTTCCAGGCTATATAGCCATGGTCTTGGCGTTGTAGTTCCTGACGTTTCGCCAGCAGCTGTGGCTGGCATCTTCAGAGGTGTAGCACCAAAAGACAGAGATCTCTCAGTGTCACAGTGTGGAAAAGAAGTTGGCAGGTAATTTATATCTACTCAGGAAGGTAGGGTTGGGCTGAGTCATCCTGGAAGAGTTTCCCAGGGTGTGGAATGCTAATGGAGGGAGGCTTAACTGTATCCTGAGGAGGTTCTTTTGCATATGGATTGGTGCTTGATATGCTAATCTTCTCTGTAGGGCTATTGTCGGGTATCGAGTATTTTGTTAGCCTGGTGTTTTTCAGGACTGGAAACCATGCTCTATTCATTCTTAAGGTCTCTTCTTTCCTGTTGAAATTGTGCTTATGCTTATGAATTTCAATGGCTTCCCTGTGCAATCTGATGAAGTAGTTGGAAGTGTTGTCCAGTATTTTAGTGTCATGGAATAGGATACTGTGTCCTGTTTGAGTTAGGCTATGTTCAGCCATTGCTGATTTTTCCAGATGGCCAAGTCTGCAGTGTCTTTCATGTTCTTTTATTCTTGTCTGGATGCTAGGCTGTGTGGTCCCGATGTAGGAGTATACCACATACCCTGCAGCTGTGGACAAGGACACAGCTGCTGGAGAAACGTCAGGAACTACAACGCCAAGACCACGGCTATACAGCCCGGAAAATCCACAACAACCATCGTTCTCCAGCAGTGAAAGCCTTCAACAATACATTAACAAAAACTGTTGGATTAGACCAAAGTCCATCTAGTCCAGCATCCTGTTTCTTATGATTGCAAACCAGATTCCTCTGGGAAGCTACCAAGAGATTCAAGTTGCTCCCCAGTAACTGGGATTCAAGAACAGTTTATCTATCATGGCTAAGAGATTATACAGAGCTCCCTTTAATGCTATCTAAATCAGTGTCCATTACCAGATATAGTGGTAATGTATTCTCAAAAATTGTTTGTGTGTTACGTGTCATGTGCCATCAATTGCTTCCAACTTATGGTGACCCTATGAATTAATGAACTCTAAAACAAAGGCTATCAGGCTGCCACGGGAAAGGTGGCAGCACAGGGGAACCCAACATCTGGGGAGGGGGCAGCACTGGGGAGGGTGGTAGCCTAAAGGATTGGGCTGCGACCCTGAGGACCAACAATGCAGCAAGCCCAGTGACCATCAGGGAGAAACTGCCATGTGCAGCCGCCTTTGCCATCTGAGAGCAGCACAGGGGCTTTCAGGGACGATGCAATCTCTGAACTTAACCTGCAGTTTCTGAAGTTACTATGAGGAGCATTTGATCAAGTTGAGAGAGTCCTGAGGGCAGTGGCCAGTAGATGGCCAACAGCCAGAAAAGCCCCAAAGGACACACACACTTTCCGTTGGCATCACAACAGAAGGACAAGTGATGAACATCACCCTGATGAGCCTCACAAAAATCTTTAACAATTTCAATTTCTGCATTAGAAACCTTAAAACTGCATAGTTCCTCAGTAGTCATTACTTTTGTCTTCTTGATGTTCAGTTGTAATCCTGCTTTGGTACCTGTAATCCTGCTTTAACCTTCATCAGTAGTCGTTCCTTCAATATTTTTTGCCAGTAATATAGTATCATCTGCATATCGCAAACAGTTAATGTTGTTTCCACCAATTTTCACTCCAGCGTCTTCTAAATCTAATCCATCTTTCCTTGTGATATGTTATGCATATAGGTTGAACATACAGGAAGATAATATATATCCTTGTCAGTCACTTTTGCCATCTGGAAACCATTCTGTTTCCCCATATTCTATCCTAACATTAGCCTCTTATCTACAATACAGGTTGCACATCAAAACAATCAGATGTTGTGCCACCCCCATTTCTTTTAACACCGTCCATAGCTTTTTATGATCTACACAGTCAAAGACTTTGGTGTAATCTATAAAACACAGGATGATTTTCTTCTGAAATTCCCTGGTATGCACCATTAACCATGGTAAATTTGCTAAGTGATCTCTACTGCCTCTTCCTTTTCTAAATCCAGCTTGAACGTTTAAGTGCAATTGTTTAAGTGCATGTCTAAAGTGGATGAAGGGAACGTCAGAGTGTATATATACCATCTTTGAGAAAGGGATTCCAGAAACGGGATTCTTCACCGGTGTTCCCATCAGATGGATATTGTTTTCTACATGATTCATGACCTATAGTGCTTCCCTGGCCATTTATATTGATGTATTGAATTGTATCAGATTGAATCATCCTGCTTATGGACTTATGATTGGAAGCTATATGGCTGTGGATGATTAACTAGTTGTTTTACTAGCACTGAGCACTTTATGGGTCTTGCAACGAAGACTGTATAAATGTATTGATACAACATTGAATTATGAATGGATATTGAATATTGTATGAACTGCACATACATTGGCAATTTGTCATTACTGTATTGATTATATGAATGTTTACAATTGAAGTGGTGGTTGTTAGGTGGTCTTGAATTCCTTTGTTTACCACTTCTGATCTCAGCTGAGTGAAGGAGGGAGACAGGCTTTGCTGCCTGCTCTGTGCCTGATCCTGGCCTGGGCTTTCCACTGTGGCATGGTCTCTGGAGGTCTTGCTGCCTCGGCTTCCCTCCACAGCAGCACCCCCTGGTGGTGCACCAGGGTAGAAAGTGAGTTATCTTGAATACGCTTAGCCTTTTATATAGTAGGATTGGGGATGGTATTTGTGACACATTACGTAAGTTTATTGTATTAAAAAAATAGTATAGCCAAGGAATTTATCTTGCTGAAGGCAATGATATTTATTGCTGGACAACACAGAAACTTGACACTACAAGTTCCAGTCAAGCAGTCTCTTTGCTACCTTAGGGCTTGAGCTTAAAATAAAGGGCTCAAGTGTTAGAATGAAGACAGTAGTGCCTGGAAGGAAAGAACATTGCTGGAGACTAAAGGTTATGTAATGTTCTGAGAAAATGTAGCTCACATCAAAGCAGTTTGGTGGAGGAGTTTAGCTTCTCCTTCAGGGTCTGGTCAACCTGGGTAAAAAAAGGAATGTTCCTTCAGGGATTTCTGCCCGTAAACCATTTTTGTTGCACAATAAATTGTAGTAGAAAATATGCACATCTTTGAACCAGCTCAGTTTTCCTTGTGGCACTGCAGCATGTAAACAAATTTTTCAGATATTTCCAGCAAAGGCATGATGAGCCCCGAACAGTATAGCCAAACCTTTGACTCCACTGATTGCAGTATGTGTGCAAACAATGCTTGTCCTAAAACCTCTATGGCACTGAGGCTCCATAACATTAAAAAAAACTTCCCCTTGTTGTCCTTCTTACCTAGGGTTGCCAGTTGTCTCCCCAGAGGTGCAATGACATCACTCCTGGGAAGTGATGCTATTATGCAGGGGCCAGGAACACTTCCGTACTTCGCAGCAGGCCAATTTGGGCCCCAAATCAGCCCACTGCTAAGCCTGGGAATATTTCTGGGGTGACATAATGACCTCACTCCTGAGAAGTAACATCATCACACAGGGGTGGGAAGCACTCCTGCACTTCGCAGTGGGTCAATTTGGGCCCAAACAGGCTGAATCAGGCCCATTTGGGGCCCAAATTAGCCCACTACAAAGTGCAGGAGCACTCCCAGGGCAGTGCAATGATGTCACTCCCAGGAGTGACATGTTGCACTGCCCTGAAAGCACACCAAGGAGCCTTATTTCCCCACCTTTCCCTCCCACCAGCCAGGTGAGTGGTGGCTGGGAGTGGAGGGTGGGAGCGGGAAATCCTCTGCCCCCACCAGGGGACTTTGGATCCCTATTCTTATCTTATAGATCCTGAGGAGTTAGCCATGTTAGTCTGCAGTAGCAAAATAGCAAAGAGTCCAGTAACACCTGGTACTACTGGACTCTGCTATTCTTACCTGAAACACATTCCCAGGCATTAAATTTTCTGTGTTCTTTCAAACACTTCCTCAAAGCCTACTTGTAACGTTCTGCAACTAAATAGTTTGGATTTTATTTCTGCTTGATAAGGTAGATTTGTTGCAGGCCTCTGAGAAAAGAAGGCAGGGCAGGATGGGTGAATGGAGTCTGCTGTGATTGCACAGTAGCTGTACCCTATGAGGCAGAGTGACCTGCAGTTTTTAGTCAGTGTGCTGAGAGAAAGTATTCATTTTAGTTAAGTCAGGCAAACTGTGGAACCTGAGAGTGTCTGTGCATATCTCAAAGAAAGTATCATTCTAGTTCAATCAGACAAACTGTGCGGAGTCTGGAGACAAAGTCTATGTCTGTGTGTTTCTGAAAGAAAATTTACAAGCCAGGAGATTCCGGTTATGACAGTCTTTGGATGTCTTGGAGAAAGGATTCTTGCTAAATCAGGCAAAATGTGTGTGTGGATCAGTCTGTGTATATCTGACAATTAGTAATCTAACTAGGTCAGGAAAGCAGTATGGAAAGGCACAAGTGAATCTATGTCTGTGTGGATGAGAACAGAGTTTATTCTCTTAGTGAAGAATTGTGTGGAATATTACTCTGTGTGACCGAGTCTATGAAAATATATTTAAGAAGATATAATTATTTTTGAAACTACCAAGCTTAATGACTACTCTGAAACGAATAAGATTATCAGAACTCTGCAACCATCACATTTATGTTCTTATAAAAGAATCTGACTTTTGTTTAAGGAAGAAAGATCCCTTTTTTCCTCACAACCACCCTCATGTGCTGACCATTCTGTCAAACTAGTATTTATAACAAGCCTTCCTATATTACCAGTTAAATTGAGGAGATCTAAGTCAAAAGCCTTTGGTGGCTGTAAAATCTTTTGGGGAAGCCAGGGATACAGTACAGCCATACAAACACAAAGGGAAGGAAGGTATTTTTGAGGTCAAAGCTTGGGTAAAGTAGAGAACACTTGCAGCTCTGTTTGAGTGGAAATAAAGAATGTTGATTGTGACCAGAACCCTCCTGAGATGTAAGTTTAAGGTGACATAAGGAGGAGCTGAACTGAAGATCCAAAGGCAAAGGTTTAAAAACAAACAGCAAATCATAACACTACTTAATATCCAAAGTATGAGCATGATCCACTCAAGATTAAGCACTTTTGAAGTTATATTGATTTTAGTGGGAGAAGTTTAAGCATGTGTTATGTCACTTTCCCTCGGCCAAGACATGCCCCCCCCCATGGATCCTGGACCTTTGCACTGTTCTTTGCTGCTGGGGTACTCCTGCATGCCATTGGGCATAACATAGCCTTACCCAGCCTGTTTGGAGGAGGCAGGATTTAGTGTTTATTTTAATGTTCCACTACTTTTCACAATTACAGGTGGCTAATACTGGTATTGTTATATACATTAGATTTAAAAAAAAATTTAAAACCCACTTCAAACATGTTCCAGGAGACAGTAATGCACAATGATATTAAATAAATACATTAGACAATCTCTTTTGCCTTCTAGCACTTAGAAAGTCTACATGTGGACATTATGGTTTTTAGTTACAGGTCACCTCTATAATCAGATGGTAGAACTACTGCAATATCATTTTATTCATCAGTAGATATATTCTTGAGCACAAGTCATATTCCAGAGACAGTCAATTGTATCTGCAGTAATAAAGAAACTAACATTCATTGAGCGTAAGATTTTGGGCATAAGATGCATGAAATTTTACACTGTATGTATATGTATGTGTTTGAAATGTATGAGAAGAACAAGTACAAAAGACATGCTATTACAAAACAGACCAAAAGATCAAAAACTAAGAAATAGTTGTGTTAGGTTATAATGATGAACAAAATCCAGCCAAATGAGTAAATGATCCATCGTGGACTGTCCTGAAGAATTTCATGTATAATGCGTTCTACAAGTACATCTATTTTCCCAGGACACATGTGCCCTGAAGTGAGCTCATGCTGGTTTTCCACCTGCCTGCACAGTCAGTGCTAATGAAAGTGACTTTAGCGTGCACTGTTCTGCCTGCAAGACGCTAATTACAACGTTAACAAGAGATTCTGCTGAAACAATCTCGTTTTCTCTTTCAGATAACCATTTCTTGTAGTTCAGACTTGACATGAAAGGACTAAACTGGGAGCAGGAGAGGCTTCTACCATACAAATCATACATGTGCCTCCAGTATATGTGTAATATATAAAATATATTTCTATGGAGCAGTAAACAATATGTGCATTTTGGAAGTTCAAGATTCCCAAGACTCATTGAAAACAGTGAGACTTACTTCTGAGGAAACGTGCATAAGATTAGATTGCAAGTGAAGAACTCACTTTCCCCTCTCTTTTTCAGCTGTTCTCATGGACCTCACAGAAGTGTCATTTGGCTCCCCTGAATGAGGCTACTTTGAAAGTGCACATAGCATTTTGGTGAGATAAACCATCTTCTCCACAGGAAGGACTGCTTGTGAAACTGGTACTTCCATTAGCAGCATAAGCTAGTTGTAGACAGCACTAATTGGCAAGCGCCTGTGAGGATATTAAGAAATCTCCCCAGAACTATTTTTCAATTATAAAAACCCAAATTAATTCCCACATTAAAAATAAGGCATTGAACAAACTTTTAATGCATAAGTGTGCAAACGGCATGCCACGTGACAAGGTAAACAGCCTGCCTGAAGACATGGGGGAGGTGACAAAACAGGACTAAAATAAAAACAAGGAAGGGAAAAACCTGCAATGGATCCTATTTTATGGTGCATCTGTATACCATAACCTTGTTTCAGCAAGTAGACAAAGGTCAACATGGGGCAAAATGGCTGGTGGCTGCCCATTTGAGCCAAATACCACTTTCAGGTTGCTAAGTCTTCAAAGGATCAGGTTGACCATGAACAGAAACACTGTAACATTCTCAGTGCCATCTTAAGCAGAATCTTACCCTTTCAGACCTTTTGACTTAAGTGGATGAAGAAAGCTGTAACTTCAATAGATGAAGAAGGATTGCACTGTCTGACATGAAGAAATTAGCCGTCCTCTTCATTACACGTTTCTTGCCTTAGACTGGACTTGCTCAACTAATACAATAGATATCAGATTAGTCTTGCCTCCATTTGCTGCGTAATTATGGAAATGTCCAGGCTGGGCTCATTATCTACTTTCTGGGTCTCAGTTATATACTAAAGTTAGTCAAATGTAAAAGATTTTTGCATTCATTTTGTTGCGCTTGTCAGCCTTTGCCCAGGGAGACCTGATCTATGGTGAAGGGCTGGGTAATGAGATCCCCGCCGTGTAGAGTTTGGAATCATTATGATTCAGCACAGCTGATTCAAAGAAGCTTTATGTCACCTGAAAATCATTTTATTACAGATGTGTAAAGTATAAATCTGTGACCAACTGATGTGACTTCTTTCTATAATGGAAAAAAATCAAAACATCATAGTTCAGTCCTCTGTTATCAGTTTCTTATGAAGCCAGGGGCTTTCAGACTTTTGCAATAGGGCTAAAAAAAATTCAAATTTCCTGCACGTCAAAGCCCAATAGTGATGTGTTAGCACCCTGCTCCCTGGGCTAAAGCTTTGTTCCTAAGAAGTATAGCATCACATTTTGAGAACTATAAATTATGTCACAAAACCTCACAACTTCTGCCTTTTATGCTGTCAACAAAGTGCTGTTTGTTCTAGTAATATGAGTTGATCAGAACCGATCCGTGTTTAGTTCACTGGACTAGATATTTATTTAACAAAACTTATTCCCTCTCATAAGCGCCACCAAGGCATCTAACAAATTAAAAGATACATAATAAAAATTACATCTTAAAAACCATTACAACCAAAAAGAAACACACCATTAAAATAATTAAAATCAGGTTGCCAGGTTGCCAGGTCATCGTTTTTCCATCTTCAACAGACCAGGCAACTCACCCCCTATCTTTCGACTCGCTACTTAACAACAGTGGTCCGGGGAATGGTCACCTCTAGGCTAGACTACTGTAACGCGCTCTACGTAGGGCTTCCCCTTTGAACCTGATCTGGCAGTTATAATTGGTCCAAAATGCGGCGGCGCGGGTCATCACTGGAGTGCCTTGCACTGCACATTTAACACCGGTATTGTGCCAGCTGCATTGGTTACTGGTGGAGTACCGGATCAGACTCAAGGTTTTGGTATTAACCTATAAAGTCCTATGCTGACTGGGACCGGCGTATCTACGGGACTGTCTCTCCCCGTATGAGCCCTGGAGGATGCTTTGATCCAGTGATAAACAGCTGCTATTGGCCTCTGGCCCCAGGGAGGCCTGTTTAGCATCGACCAGAGCCAGGGCCTTTTTAGTTCTGGCTCCAACCTGGTGGAACGCTCTGTCTAAAGAGATCAGGGCCCGGCCGGATTTGCTATCCTTCCGCTGGGTCTGTAAGACAGAACTGTTCTGCCAGGCATATGGTTGATGCTCTGGGCCTCCCTGTCGGCCACCTAGAGATAGCCATGCCCCTACAAAGGGTATCTACCACCTAGCGTTTGCCATATATTTCTGGAGGTGGTTGGGTGGTGGTTGCTGGTGAAATCTGCTGCCGCATGTCTTTTAAAATCTGCTGCTGTATCACTTGTTGTATGTGTTCTTTTTAAAAATATTTAAGATATTTTGTTGGTTTTAAAGGTATTTGTATTTTATATTATTGTATTAATTGGAATCTGCCCTGAGCCTGCTGATGTGGGGAGGGCAGAATACAAATAGAAGAAAATAAATAAATAAATACAAAAATATACAAAGAACAATTAAAACATTGGGCAGGAAGGAGAAATCATTGAGGAAATGCCAACCCACCCACCCCCAAAGTCTTCACCAGCTGATGGAAGATGGCAACAGAAGGGTCAGATAAATCTCCCTGGAAAGAAAGTTCCAGAATTTTGGTGCCATGTCCTTTCTTGAGTTGCCTCCTGTCTAATCTCAGAAGGTGAAGGCATCTGAAACAGCGCCCCCAAAGATGACCATAGTGGTCCGGTAGATTCATAAGGGAGTAGGCGGTTCTTCAGGTATGTAGGTCCCAAACATAAAGGGCTTTAAAGGTCAATACTAGCACCATGAATTGTGCATGGAAACAGATTGGGGACCAGTGCAGATGGGTCAAGAGTGATATGCTCCATATGATCCACTCAAGTCAACATCTTGGCTGCAGCATTTTGTACCAATTGCAGTTTCTGAACACTTCTCAAGGGCAACCTCAAGCAGAGGACATTGCAGTAATGTAATCTAGATGTAACCAAGGCATGCACCACAGTGACAAGATATTTGCCCAGGAAAGGTTACAGCTGGACTCAGGCCTACTACTGGACAAGCAGGTGGCAACTGTGGCCTGGAGTGCCAGGGAGTGCAACCCCAAACAGAATGAGTGACACCTTAAATCCTGGGACAGGTCTTTTTTTCAGTCTACCTTACCACATAGGATAGTTGTGGAAATGAGAGGAATATAGAGATTCTGCTTGCTGGTATATAGTTAGCTAGCACATCATGTTTCATTTCTTTTGCCTAGTGTTTTGCCTCTAGTTATCAGTAATTTGGGTATTTCCAATAATCTGTTTGGTTTAGGATTTATGCTTAGAGAGCTATTCTCTTGATGATCTAGAGTGCAGAGCGACTGCTTTTAGTATCTCACCCATGAAGCCAGAATTCAGCTCCGTGCTAAACAGACATTGCCCGCTGAGCAACAGGAGGACAGCAGGCAGAAAGGGAGGGGGAACTCAGCCCCATGCTTTCATCTCTCATAGACCCACACAGACCCTGATCTTCCCAGGGGTCCAAGAGCACCAAGGGGAGAATCGGAAAAGGGAAAGGTTTAATCTTGAAATATCAGTCTAGGGGTGGGGCCTTGACTCAGCGGTAAAACATCTGCTTGGCATGCAGAAGGTCCCAGATTCAGTTCTTGGAATGTCCAGTAAAAAGGATCAGACAGCGGATGATGTGAAAGACCTTGGCATGCACCCCAAAGAGCTGCTGCCAGTTAGAGAAGATAATATTCATTTTCATGGACCAATATTCTGGTTCAGTATAAAGCAGCTTCATGTGTTCATGTGCAATGTTACCAAGATTGTTACTGTCAAGCTGCTGTTTCTGCTCCTCTAGGTTGCTCATGCTTTTGCTCCAGTTTTCGCAGCAGAAGCGTGACAAATTTTAGGCAGGAAAAATGAAATACAAGGAACACTGCAAGTTTGCTCTACAAGTTATTATGACAGGAGCAAATAGCATCAGTCATACCATCAGAACTGATTCACTTGCTCACCCTCTAGTGTGCTGTATGCAATCATCTGTCAACAATGCTCTTCTGCAGATTATTCAGGGCAAACAGGTCAGTCACTTTAGAAAAGAGTAAATGAACATCAAATTGATATAAACAAAGGCAACATTCAAAATCCTGTAGGTGGACATTTCAGTCTTCCAGGGTACTCAGTTGCTGATCAACAAAGGAATCTCAAAGGAGACTCTGAAGAGAAACTGCAGTATTAAAATTTACCAACAGATTTGTCAACACTGATCAGAGGCTCTTCAAGGATGGTTTGTGTGGTTTCTCTGTTGCTGGTGTGGCGGCCAAAACAGCATAGTTGCAACAGGGCTTTGATAGGGCAAGTTCCCCCAAAGTTTCACTGCCCCAATCCTCCAGCAGTGCCCATCTCCCCTCCTCTAGGCCACTGGGGCTTTTAAATTTTAAAAAGGCAACTGAATATCATGTTGATATAATGTAATAACAATATGTGTCTATCCCCTTCTGTTGCTTTCCCGTTCTGGCTTCACAATGGAAAGGGAAAGGAGAAGTGCTTTTTTAAAAAAAAATAAAAGCTGGGAATCCAGAGAATCTACTATACATATTGTTAAAGCATTATATCAATGTAACAATATTCAATTGCCATTAAAAAGAACCCATTAAAGTCCCCTGGTGGCACAGTGAGGAAATGGCCACTGTGGGGTCATGTCAGGGAAATAATGCATTGTGGACAGGAAAAACCAGTGCCAGTGTGGCGTAGTGGTTAGAGTGTCAGACTAGGTTCTGGGAGACCCAGGTTCAAATCCTCACTCGGCCATGGAAGCTCACTGGGTGACTCTGGCTCTCTCAGCCTAACCTGCCTCACAGGGGTTGTTGTTGTGTGGATAAAATGGAGGAGAGCAGTGAAAACTGCTTTGAGTCTTCACTAGGGAGAAAGGCAGGGTGTAAATGAAGTAAATAAAGAAAAGTAAATAAAAATCCAAACTTTCCCACTTACATGAAAGCCACTCAGGCTTTACTGTGCTCTTTCCCAAAACAGTGTAGCAAAGCAGGTTTTAGAAAGACTGGAAAAAATCTGGGGAAACCCCAGGAGGTATGTGAATGTACCATGATGCTGTGGGAAATTATGAAAAAAAAATCCTTCCTGATAGCACTGAACCCAGGGCAGATAACCATATGGAAATTGTCAAGGTCTGACAATCTTCTCAGTCTCTACATGTGTTAAATAATTGACTAATTTGTTATGTTCAGCAATATTTCACCAATTACACACACTATGAATTATCACTGTGCTTCTCTACATATTTCTCAGTTGGAGATATCAGAAACTATGGCTTTTAATCATTCTTCACATTTTCTTTCTCTGCAAATAAAAATCTTGCTGACTGAGGATTCACTTCAGCGCACCTGATAAACTGGGCTCAAGCCCATGACAGCTTAAGCGATGATGCCTTTGTTAGTCTTCAAGGTACCACAGGACTGTCGTCCTCAGCCTCTACTCCAGACTCAAAATAGGTGTGAGATCCTTCCTAAAGAAAGCAAATTGTGGGGCTGATTGCCTGGTGCCTGTTTATCTTTAAGAGAGGGAACATTCTCCACTCTTCTCTGGTGAATCATTTATTTTCAGCTTTTACAGCACTCGGACAGTAACAGTTGTTACTTTGAGCCTGTAATAAAGCATTCTGTTATAAATTCTTCCTGCAGGTATTCTTTGATCTTCTGGTTTATAATTCTGGGAAATTAGAGATTGCTGTAGTAATTACTGCTTCCCCTTTGCATACTGAAGAACAATAGAAATTCCTCGTTTCTCAAGCTTTCTTTCTTCTCAGAAGCAACCTGTGCTGTGCTGTTTCTCCTTGCCCAAGTATTATTGTGAAATAGTCTATGGGAAAGCAATGAGAAATTAGTTCATGCAATCTTCTAGAAAGAAGGCAAATCTGGTATACAAGCTGGAGATGGATCAAGACTGGAGTGATATAATCCCTACAACCCACTTCAGTCAACATCCAGGCTGCAGGATTCTGTGCCAAGTGGAGTTTCCAAACAATTTCAAGAGCAGCCCCTCACAGAATACATTCCAGTAATCTAATGTAGATGTTACCAGGCCACGCAACATGGTGGCCAGATCTTTTCTGCCCTGGAAAGCCTGCAGCTGGCTGACCAGCCGAGGCTGGTAAAAGGCACTCAGGACACTGCTGCCACCTGCTTATCCAGTAGTAGGCACAGATCCTGCAACACTCCCAAGCTGCAGGCCTGTTTCTTCATGGGGAGCAGAACCCCTTCCAGAGCATATAGATGAGGGAGGTCCATGCCTTACATTCCATGCCTTACATTCCTGGGGGTTGGCAGTCCCAAACCCTTCTCCCCTTCAGCCCAGCTCAGACGAGTAGCTGAGCAAATCACCAGATAGACTTAAGGCAGGGAAGAGCAGGTTAGCACCTGTAGTGTACTAGGAACTTCAAGCAAAGATCATTGTTAGAGAGGCTCCTTGCAGCTGTACTCAGATTGGCCATGCTTGCTGAGCTGGCCAATCAGATATCATGTACTGGGAGCTTCAAGCGAAGACCCTTTGTTAGAGAGGGTCCTTGCAGCTGCACTCGGATTGGCTGGGCTTGTTGAGCCGGCCAATCAGGATACTCCTACAGACTAATGATTAGCAAATGGGGGTTCTGAATGCCGGGTGTTTGCTATTGGTTGATGTGAATTTGGGGGGGGGGGTGTTTTGGCGATGGTTGTGGGTATATAGTTGTGGCTTGCCACGTGTATTTTCAGTGGTGTTCCTGCCAATAAAAGAGCTATGCTGAAATCACTCTAGCGGCTGAACCCACTACATTACAGCACCTCTCACACACCCATTTTGATGTTAAAATTAGATCCTAACCCTCACTTTGCACATGGGAACAACCTTCTGATTGCTCTTCCCAAACACATTCCATTTGGCTCTGAGGCTGTCCATCAGAGTAACAAATGTTCATGCCATAAAGGAAAAATACCCTGGGAATTCAGACATTCTGTTTAGAAATTCATGATGTCTCCAATGTGCCCATTGTTGGGTCACAATGTGTCAATTGCTATTATATTTGAGGTCTATGTTATGTGTGATATCTTCAAATCAGACTACAGTTCAATCATTTTTAGTACACCTCTGCTCCAAGGCATCCAGTGTGCTTAGTCCCTTCTCCTCTTATCTGTTTGAATAGTTAGGTAATCATAGTGCCAGGTCTAGCAGGGTAAGTTGTGGGAAGAACAGTAGAACTATGCTATGCAGGGCAAGGGGCTGGTTCAGGGCAAGAAGAAAGCAAGGAGCTGTCCAATCAGGCACTTAGAACTACAGCTGTTAGTAGGGAAACGTTGCAGCAGAGGACTCAAGGCAGCTACAGAAGAGTTTCATAGCTAACCATAGCTCAGTCCATTTGTTACTCATGTGTTGCACGTGATCCAGGCATCTTAACTTAAGGAAGGACTTATCGAGGTGATATAGCATTCCCCCAGCAACCAAACAGCAATTCAACGGGAAAAAGTGGCTCTTCCCAAAGTACCATTATTATATGGAATGCAGGTGCGCAAAACTCATAGGTGTCCACGGAAGGATATTTGTGATCTCATTAGCCCCTCTTTTCCCTGCCTTTAATATTGTATGCCTTTTTAAAGTGTCATGATTTCTATTTAGTGGCAAGTTGGTTTCTTGATATGCCAATCTAGGATAGCAGTGTTCGTGAGATATGGGAGGTGCCCTGCTGGATCAGAACACAGGGGGTCCATCTAGATCAACATTCTGCTGCGTGCCCATGTGGCAAACTGGTTGTTCTGGAGGACCAGCGAACGGAGCACAGAAGCCAAGGCCCTTCCCCCCAGTGTTACCTCCTAACACTGGCATTTAGAAATTTTTAATAGTTTTTAATAATATGTTCTGTTTTAAATGTTTTAATATACTGTGTTCTGTTTAAATGTTTATTTTGATTCAATAGTTTTTCCATTGTTACCCTGAGTGCTTATCTTTATCTATAGATGTGTAAAAGGTTTTTTTGGTAAATGACTCCCAGCCACTAACGCCAATATTAAATTCTTATGCGTAATTTCTATAGCCCATTTTATACACAAATATTTTATACAACTTTTTTACAACAGTCCTATGAAGGCAGTAATTAATATTTCCTTATCAACAGAGGCTGAATTAAAGTTGCAGAAAAAAAGAGTAGCTTAATAAGTTCAAACCTGCAAAGGAATTTGAATCCAGATCTCCTTGGTTTAAGATGAACAGGTACACACCAACACATGCTAATTTTATTCTCTTGTCTAACAAACCAGCTCCATGTAGGGTAATTATGCCATCACTGAAATACTCAAGTCAATCAGTAGATTCTCCTTACTAGGTTTGTCTTTATATTTTTTCAGCTGTAGAAAACTTGTGCTTTTTGTAAATATGAGTATTTCAGAACTTGGATTTTAAAGAAGTAAACTCTCTAATAATAGTTGGAGATGAAAGAATGAATTGATTAATGGCTTGATTGCAGACGGAATTTAGACTTACCATTAATCAGAATGAGCCATCTGGCCTCTCGCTGCCAGCACTGAGATATGTCAGGTTCTTCATCTACATGAAGAGCGCAATATATTATTCCCTGCTGATAGACAAGTCTACAAGAAGATAACTGTATCATTTAATCTGATTGGTTATGTGTGTGGGAGGGAGGGTGGGCGGGCAAGGGAACCTAGCAACCAAAGAAGGAAAAGTAACTAACTAAGAAATAAATTTATCAGAGTGATTCTCTTCTATTGTGGGCCAGCAAAAAGAATATCTTCTGGGGTGGCATGGAGTTTCTGCTAGTTACTTTCTGAAGGGAATTATGGTACTTACCTAAGGGATGTGATGAAAGGACTTCAGAAAGACTGAGAATCAGAAAAGCAGTAAGCTCCCTGGTGGATAAGATATTGCAAAGCAACCTGCTGTGACACGCTTCAAATGCTGTCACTCAGAGTGTTTTAACTCCAAGGAATAAAAAAACTCAATACAATCAGCAGAAGCATTTCTGTTGCTTTTTCAGCAAGTATGTCTAATTTTTAAGGCAATGGGCCTGATATTTCCATAGTTTTAGCCTTTTGTAGGAGGGAATAACCACCATAAACATGTGGTTTTAGGATTCCAGCGGTGCAACTTTTCCTTAAACTTGGTAAATGTGGTATCACTGGTTTCAAGAGTTCACTCTTTGACTGTGAGCCTAAAAACAGTAAAATCTAATTTTAATCCTCACACTTTTGATTGTAAGCTTCTCCTCTTTAAATGCTTGCGAGTTTCTCTAAAGATGGATTCCTGCATGCAAGCCCATTTCTCAGTCCCAGTCCCAGATATATGAATCTGGACTGTGATTAATGGTGACAGAAGTGCTAGGAGGAAGTTTCTTTATCAATACACATATTTTAAAGCTAAATGCAAGCAGTGAGACTGATTTTTGAGCTGAGAGCCAGTAACCATTTTTTCAAAATAAGTTGTTTGTAAATCTTTGTTTTCTTTTTCTTCTGTAGAATGCCTAGCAAAATATGGCCACAGTTTCAGAGAAGAGCTGAAAATACTGTGGAGTAGAGGAAAGAAATAATTCCCAAATACTTCTAAAAAATTTAAACATAAATTTATTTGAATTTATACCTGTTCTGGATGTTGAAAGTTTTGAGGAGACCAAGGGACAATGAACCCTGGTACTCCTTGTCTCAGCCATCACAGGGCTTGGAACTCTGAATTTCTTATTCCCTGGTTGAAACAAGGAACTAAAGGAACTCCAATTAAGAGCTAAGGTGCTCCCTGAGAGTCAATTCTGTGTCACTACTTGCTATAGCATTCAAAGAGATCTGCTTAATAGTGCCTGAGTGTCTGGGCAACCTGTTGCTAAGAAAAGCTACTGGACCTCAATATCTCCATGACAGAAAGAAGAGTACTGTACATACCATGCTATTTGCTGCAGAACACTATTTACCACATTTATACTCCACTTTTCTCCCCAGTGAGGATTAAGTGAGTCTTTCTGAGCTTGCTGTTACCTGGAGTTTTAGCCCTTTTATGGTCTGCCTCAGTTAGGTTTCAACAGGTAGATTAATATGAATAAAGGTGAAAATCTGGCCAACTTCTTGTCCAAACAATAAGGCCTCTTTTCTTCCCAATCTGACCTTCAAATATCATTTAGCTGAGCTTCCCAAGTTGTGGGAGGCATTCTAGAAAAAGATTACTCTAGAAAAAGATTATTTCTAGAACAACTTTTTAATTATATATTTTGTTTTAATTAATATATTTCCCCAAAGAAGCTATATGAAAAACACATAAGGGTTGTACACTTAATAAAGATTCTTCCCTTTGCACCAATTCCCTTTTTTTCTCCAAAAGACCTTCAGCCAACTGAAGAAAACATAAGAAATACTGGAAACATTTGCTTCAACTGTCTATTCTAACTTGAAGTCTCAACATTAGGCAGCAGTTTTGATTTGTGGGAACAAATTGGGATACATAGGTACTGTGATTTTATCCAGAACAACGGTGTAATTGCATTTGAGTCTGTTAAGGATAGATGCAGTCAAAGATGCATCCAATATGTTTTGCAGTTCTTTGCAGATCTCTTACTACTCTGCTGTGAAATGGGTTGTCCCTTAGAGGTTTAACAGAATTTGAAGCATTATCCCAACAAAACACAAAAGGTCTTCTGTTGGAAATTTATAATATTCTCCTCAACTCTGAAAGTAAGCCACAATAAAGGCTTTGTTATTAAGTGGAACTGTGATTTGCAGTGCAATCCTAAGGAGAATTACTCCAGTCTAAGCTCATTGGGTTTGCACTGTTAGAATATGATATCAGTCAAGAAGTATGGCAGTATTTATTTTTAATGCTGTATATTCTCAGTCAGCCTATTATTAAGAGAGAAAGCTAGAAAAATTATGATTCAGTAGCATTTGTCCCCTTTAAAGACTGCTAACATTTATATTTTAAAAACCTTCTGGAAAATACTGGTATTGTAAGCAATGCAATGCTTATTTCTTCTACATCTGGCAGGTGTATTCTAGGGTACAAACATATTGGAAAGCCATGTCTCAAAAGCATTCTGAATGTTTTTGTGTATTGTTACTGTGGTCTCCTGAACCATTTAAACCCTGTGGCAATGACACCTAATGAGCTCCCAACTATAATTCTTAATGTATTAACTGCAACTAATTTGAGTTTTGCTGATAAAAATGATTTATAAGAAAAGGGGTTAGTGTATGACTAAGCCAATTTCTAGCCATTAATTACAGTCCTCCTGTTGTGGCAGGACAGAGCTGAAGGCTGACATAACAAATCCAGTCCTTTCCATCCTGCTTTTTAAGGGTTTTGTTTGCAAAGCCCAGCAGAAACAGGGCAAGCTGGCTTGACCAATCAAACAATAGGGGGCTTCATGCTAATTTTCCTTCTGCTCAGAAGGTCAATGAAAATGGGTTTCCTATGATCATGTGTATTTCCACTCCGCTTTGCTTAGAGTAAGGTGCAGAATTGAATCCTCTTGCAGGAGGTGTGCAGAAGGTATCATTGAAGCTGTTTACAATTGGCTGGACTGTTAATTAGCAATAGCTGGACCCATTTCTCTTAGCTGAATGCTTGTCAGAGATGACAGAATTCAAGGGGTACACATAGCGTTAATCAGGCATATGAACCTTGGGATGTATGCAAACATTAGTTTCAGTGACAGAAACATTAGTTTCAGCTGAAACAGGCAAGCTCACAGTCTTCTTCAGGGTGAGTTTCAATGTTCACATAAGGCCTACGGCTGGTGTTTTAAATTTTTAAGCAAAAGATTGGAGGCTGGCTACTATTGCAATGCAACTAACAGCAGTCTCGCTGCAGGAATAGCATGGGCTTTCTGCCTGCTTGCCATTTGCAAAATAAAGAGAAGTACAGACATAGCTAAGTGGCTAAATGATGTTTGTAGGATGCTTAGGAACAAGCTGTTAGCATTTAGGTAATATATTGCTGCAACAAAAAGTGAAATCAAATACACTACAGGAAATGGCACAGCACACATACCTAATATGACCTTAATCAATTCTGACCATCATTCAACAGATTCAGGGGGGAGTAAAGCCTCTCAAACGGGTCCTCAGGGAATTATATGCTTTTCTCCAAATATACACAATGAGGCTTCTGCTAATCTCAGTTGTGAAAATGAAACCGTATGTCTCTTCAATAATGTTGCCCTGTGGGAAGAAAGGAGTTGGAGGACAGCTGTTCTGTCACATAACTTGTAGTAATACTTGTGGGTTTTTTTAAACTATGCTGTTCACTCGCAGATTTATCTATCACTGTTTTAGCACATTTAGCACATTTAGGAAACAATCCTAAGAAGGCCTACTCAGAAGTAAGGCTCATTTTATTCAGTGGGGCTTTCTCCCACAGCATAGTTGCTGTGCCCTCAGTCTTTGTCGGGCACAGCAACTATGGTTGCAGTCCTAAAAACAGTTTCCTGGGAGTAAGCCCCATTTATTTATTTGCTTTATTTATAACATTTCAATGCCACCTTTCCATCTAATTCAGGGTCCCCAAGGTGGTGAACCTGAAAACATTTAAAAGGATTTACAACACATGCACGCACACACAAAACACACACACAATTAAAGCAATTAAATAAAACATAATATAAACACACAAAAATATATAAACATAAAAACACACAGAGAGGAGGACTAATAAAAAGCAACAACGTCTTCATCCACTGGAGGAAGACATTGATAGAGACAGGCAAATCTCCTTGGGAAGGGAGTTCCAAAGTTTGGCACCAAGCCTGAGAAGGATCTTTCTTGGGTTGCCATTTGCCTAGTCTCAGGGCCAAGCTACACATGCCGAATGACACTTGAACAGCAAGTGTATTTCTCCCTGTTCACTTGCCCTCCAATCAATCCACTTGCCGTTCAAGTGTCATTCGGCATGTGTAGCTTGGCCCTTAGATGATGGGGATTCCAAAGGCTTTGAAGATGACCGCGTTCGTCAGGTAGGTTGTCCTTCAGGTATGCCAGCCTCAATCTGTATAGGGCTTTAAAGGTTAATAGCAGCACCTTGAATTGGACTCAGAAGCAAAATGGAAGCCAGTAGAGATGGAACAAGACCGGAGTGATATGATCCCTATAACCCACTTAAAAATAATAATAATAATAACATTTGATTTATATACCGCCTTTCAGAACAACTTAATGCCCACTCAGAGCAGTTCACAAAATATGTCATTATTATGCCCACAACAAAACACCCTGTGAGGTGGGTGGGGCTGAGAGAGCTCCAGATAGCCGTGACTAGCCCAAGGTCACCCAGCTGGCTTCAAGTGGAGGCTGGATTCAAGTGGAATCTCTGGCTGCAGATTCTGTACCAACTGTAACTTCTGGACAGCTTTCAAGGGTAATCCCATGCAGAGCACATTACAGTAATCTAATATAGATGTTACCAGGGCATACACTGCAGTGGCAAGATCTTTCCTGCCCCTCTGCTGTGGGGCTGCCCCAGGGAGAGCAGGGGGTGGGGGAGCTACTGTCAGCCACAGGAGAGCAAACTGGCGGGGAGGGAGTAGTTGTTTGACACAGACTTTATTGAACTGCAAAAAAGGAAGAGAATGTCTGGCTGTGTGTTGCCAACTTCCCTTGGCCAGGATGGGAGCTGCACCTGTTTGCCCAGCAGTTGGAGCAATGAGAGTGTGGCAGTTTGAAAATTACTGAAATACAATAAAAGTAGAGGGAGGTGACTTTACCGGGGGGTGGAGAGGTAAATGAGAATTTCTAAGCAACTATTTTATTAGACTATTATATATAGCATTAAGTATTATAGGTGTTATTACAAGAATTATAATGATAGAAATTAACCAATTATAAGGATAGAAACTAATTAATTTCATTTCTGGCAATAATTGTATAATGGAGATAATTTTATAATTGCAATGAAGGAATTTAAGTAAGGTGGGAAAATATATATTAATGTATAGATTATGTATTAAATTGATTGAATTGGTTTGGAGGTATATATGGGTCAAATTGGTTGACTATTTTTGGTGGATAGTTGCATAATGAAAGAATAATACAATTATATAATTAAAACAGTATGAAGATGAGATATGTAGAAAAAGAAATATATAGAGTATAAGTTAAATTGGTTGACTTATATTGAATGTACTGTTTATAGAAGTATCTAAAAATATGCTAAATGAGGGATAAATAGTTTGCCCCATATTGAAGATGAGATTATAAGATAGAGTATAGAGTACTCTAAAATTAGCTAAATGATTATTATCAAAAGAAAATATGCCAAGAATGTATTATTTAGTTATGTATTATTTAGTTGTTAAAGTAAGTAGGAAGACAGAAGGAGCACTGTGTTATATAGATAAGCTTAGAAGAAAGTGAAAGATTATGTTTGATAGATAGAATAAATTTAAAATGAGTAAGGGAAAAGGGACAAGGGGTTGGAAAACTGTTGGAAGTCAACAAAAGGGGGGGAAAGGGAGGGGGTTAGAATTGGAAAAATTAAAGGAAACTGATTGTAATGTACAATTTAATGATATCTAATCCAATAAAATTATTTTTTTTTAAAAAAGAGAGTGTGGTTCTGGACCCCATGAACAACGAACAACAAACATGTCCAGGAACAGTTCATGTTCGTCCATGTTCATTGTTCGTTGTTTGTGGATGGCACCGAACGACAAACAGGGTGTTCAGGGTTTTTTTTCCATTCGTGCCCATGTCTAATCCTGAGCACCTGACTAATGGCCGGGGACCAGATGGGCGGGAAAGTGCTCCTAATCTGCGTCTAGCTGTTCTGCTCCTGTGGCTGCTTGGAGCTCTGATCCTGTGAGGGGGATGGTGGTGGTGGCTGATGACGTCTGAACAGAGCCCTGGCATGGGATCCTAGGTCACTCTTGTCTCACCACCATGTACACTCTCTCCTGCTTCATGCTTTAAGTCCCCATAGCAGAAGACTCTCAGGCAGAGCCTCCGGCTGTGTCCTTACTTACCTGTGTTCGTGGGTGCCCCATCCAGGGGTTATATAGGTTGGGTGGGGGACTGATTGGCTGCCAGGGAGGTGGCTCAGCCATCACAGGGGTATGAGCAGATTGGTCACCACAGTAGTCGGTATCTTATGCTCCACCAGGCTGTTTGGGTGGGGCCAGGCACAAGGGGAGGTGACTTGTCCCCTACAATGGGTACCTATGAGCTATGCTGTCATTTTTCATGGCATAACTTTCTGCTGCTGCAGGGAGGAATTCCCGTTCCTGAAACAGCTTAGGGAGCAGACTAATTTGCGCCTCAGCCCAGGCCCACCCCCTGGCCTGCCGGTGTCGGAACATGCCCTGGTTATACCCATACTCAGAAACTGTGGCTGGATGCTGCTGCAGAAGTTGGGCAGAGCAGCACCAGGCCACTGCGCTGTCATGGGAGGTTTACGATGGCATAAGTCCTGGATATGCTGACATAACTCTTAGTTGGCTTCCAAGGCGCTTTCACCCCCCCCCCCCCCACACACACACGCCTCAGGATTGCTCTACTTATGTGCTCAAATTCCTGTGGTGGTGCTCAAATTCTACACAACCTGCACCACTACAGGACATCAACTAAGTGTATATTTTTATTTTCTAGGAGTGATTTCTCTTTATCTAGCATAACAATCATGAAAGTCTATGGGTAAAAGACAGTAATGGATTGTGGCTGGAGACTGGCTTCTAACTGGAATGCATTCTGGGGGCCATGTTACACAGGAATAGGATATACAGTTATCTTGAAACTACCAAAAGCAGGCCACTCTCTTCCAGGAGCAACTGTTTGTTGGTTCCTAAGAAATTTATGTCTTTTCAAAGCAAATCCCACTTTTCTTTCCTTCTGACAAAATCTGCCTACAGGTGGGAATATTCATTCAATCTATGACTACTTTCATTTTGATATGCTAAAAAAGATATTTACCCTTGCTACTCTGAAGTCAGTTCTTTGTGCTTTCTTCTGATCAGCTTCTTTCCCTATAATACTGAACTGGCAATTAAGTCAAACTTTCCCACAGCTGAACATGTTAGATCAAAGCAGAACCCAGCTACAAGTCAGCTCAGCTGCTCTACAAATTTGGTATAGCAGGTAAGATCATTTGCTAACTTTTCAAGAATTGTTTGCAGGTTACTAAAGATAACTTTGCTAAAACAGGGAGTCTTCTTTTGTGCCACCTTAAAACCTGGGAGTATGAAGCATCATAGAGTATTTGTATATATTTACAACCTGATCCTGCTGGATATTTGTGGAGAAATAACTACTTGCTTTTTCTTACAGCACAATCCTAAACAATTCTTATTGTGTAGTGGAGCAAACAGCAAAACACCCAGTTTCTTTAAACTTGAAAGGTTCTTTCATTTACACTATTTACATTAACTGTAGAGCAAGTAACTTGTCTCGGAAGAATAGATATAAGAATGCTAGCAAAAGGCTTAGATCAAGATTGGTAGCTGTGTTAGTCTGTTCGTAGAGCAAGAGTCCAGTAGCATCTATAAGTCTAACAAAATTTGTGGGAGGGTATGAGCTTTCGTGAGCCACAGCTCATTTCTTCAGATACAGCTTGCAAGATACAGCTTGCAGAAGCCAGCTGCAATCATACATAAGGACAGATGGACTCACATTCTAGCTGTATTTGAAGAAGCAAGCTATGGTTAAATAAAGGCTTGTCCACTAAGCCCAGAGTTGTCCTGGCCTGATTCTCAAGGGTTCTTGGTAGGCCCTGGTGGCCTGTAGGTTTCTAACAGGGCAAGTGAAACTGTGTTTCTCCTACAACTCCTGCCTGCACTTAGGCCTACTAGGATAGCCTCTTGGTAAGGTTGCCAGGTCCCTTTAGTCCTCCAGTGGGGGATTGTGAATCCAGCACTCACCCTCCTTGGCAATTGGTGTCCCTTCTGACACACGTGTGTGGTGACGTCATCATGCAGGTCAAAGGGCAGCCTGGTATGTGCTCCCGCACTCACCAAAGGGCTTAATAGCCCCCCCACCCCCACGGACCAAATTCGGCCCGAAATGGGCCCGTTGCAGGGCGCAGGGGCATGCTTCCCTGCTGGCCAGGTAAGTGGGGTCGGTGGGGGGAGGAGGTGGGAGCAGGGGATCCCCTGCCCCGGGCAGGGGATTGGCAGCCCTACCTCTTGGAGAGGCAGTGTACAACAGTTACATCCTTCAAAGCCCATTGCCTTTGGAACCTTACAACATCCCCACATAAACTACTTTAAACAAAAGTTTTAAAGTGATATATAACAATATTAAACAAGCAAAAAATTAAACTAAAAAATTAAAGTCATAAATATAAATCACCAAGAATACAATAGCTAGCAGCAGTGCCGATTAAAATATAGATTAGGGAAATAAGTTTTAAAAAGCTTTGTGGGCTTTTGAAAAATACATTCATCTACAAAACATTTGCTGCAGACAATGAACCAGGTGAACAGACCATTCTGAGGCATCATCTGAGAAAGCCCTTCTTTTTCTAAAGGCCAGTTTGGCCTGTAGAGTGTAAAAAGTCAACTGAATGAAACAAAGACATAGGTTCGTAGTGGGGCTAGAATAAGAAAGCAGATTTGGGCTGTCTCCACACATCCTAAAAAGAGCATCCCACTCATCGAACGCTGGTGGTTTTTCCACAGGATTTCTGATGTTTCCAAAATGGATGCAGGCAGTTTTCATGGCACCATGAAAATTGAAGCAAAACTGTCTGCATCTGTTTTGGCAACAGAGACATCAGAAATCCCACAGAAAATCTGCCAGTGTTCGGTGAGTGGGGTGCTCTTTTTAGGACGTGTGGAAACAGCCTAGGTGGTTTGGCCTGGCTGGAGGCAGTTGCGGAACAGCTTGTTGACTAGGCACTTAGGACCAGGTATACCAATAATCCAGGAGTCTGGGATCCCTGGGGTCTTTAGGATTAATATGATCATGGAGATTTTGCAGTACTGCAGGAAGAAAGGAGCCCGCTTTCAGCCATGGGAGAAGGCACGGCCATTCCTTAGAACAAAGTTTAAGCAATTGTTCTGGGGTTTGATTTTCAGAACCCTTTCTAAAACGGGCCCAGTACTTTAAAAGGTACCCTAGTGGGGTTGACTTGGGACTTCTGGTTTCTTTCCTTTGCGCACTGGTCCACTATGAGTTTGACTGATTCTGAATCCACAAAAAGACAAAAAAATAAGGTTGGGATAGTACCCTTACTGGACTTCAGGACAGTTCTAAAGCTGACCCACAGCAAAGGTCAGACTCAAATCCGAGTCTCAAATGTGGCTGCTTGATGATTGAAGAGGCCACTTTTGGCCCCTTCAATCAGTCCCCTCAGAGCGTGCCTCTTGGCTGGCTCGCCAAATCATTCTGAGAATTCAAGAGCACACCAGGCTATCTCAATCAGCTGAACCTAGAAACAACTGACATCCTAAACCAGAGACTCAAAAGGTCAAAAAGAATTTATCAAACCAAAACCAGAATCAGTTTTATATACACGCGCAGGCCTAAGAACTGAAGTTCATCATCATTGTCGTTGCCGTTGTCGTCATCATCATTAATTGAATTTCTAGTATGCCCTCCTCGCAAGCGGGCTCAGGGCGGATTACAACAAATGGATAAAATACAGTAATAAATAAAACAAAATCACAGTTTCATACAATCCAGTTTCAGCGGCACCAACAATTCCACAATCCACAATCCTGCAGCCCATATAGCCCCCCACTGAGTGGAGACCAGCCTGCGTGTCCTCCAACAGAGAGTTCCACCAGGTTGGAGCCAGGATCGAAAATGCCCTGGCTCTGGTTGAGGCCAGTTGAGCCTCCCTGGGGCCCGAGACATACAGTAGATGTTTTCCAGCTGACCTAAGTGTCCTCCGGGGTACATACGGGGAGACACAGTCCCTCAGGTATGCTGGTCCCAGTCCGTTTACGGCTTTATAGGTTAAAACCAACATCTTGAACCTGATCCAGAATTCCATGAGGAGCCAATGTAGCTGCTGCAGAATAGGAGTCACTTGTGCCCTATATGATGTACCCGTTAGGACACGTGCAGCAGCATTTTGGACCTGCTGCAATTTCTGGGTCAGCCAATAATCTGATTCACTATATGTTGTTGCAGGGCAGAATATGTTCTCTGAGGACTGGTAGATGTGACTGTCTCGCTTACAGGTATGACTGCAAGGTGATGTAACAGCTCTGAACCACAGTTTCCAATTACAATTTCCCCTTTTGTTCCTGACCTTAACCTAGTTAAGTCCTAAGGGACACCAAGGTCCAGAGTAACCATATTTTCCCAAACATTGTGTGTTGAGAGCCAGTTTGGTGTAGTGGTTAAGAGCACGGGACTCTAATCTGGAGAACCAGGTTGACTTTCCTACACTCACTTGCTAGCGCTCTACTGCCCATGCTTTCAGCAGCACACACTGCCCAGTGCCATGAGGGAAAGGACTGTGGATGGAGCAGGTGGCTGTGTGCATGGGCAAAGGGAGGTCTCACAAGCAGAGAGGGGGAGGACACACAGGTGAGAGGCATGAGGATGGGAGGGAATGAGGGTGTGAACTGAGCCTGGTGGGTGGCAAAGGAGGGGACGGAGGCCCTGGGAACTCTCTGCCCAGGGTCTCCCAAACCCAGAAACAACCTTGGTGATACTCCATCCTGTAGTGTTCCTTGCCTAGAAATGGCAAGAGCCTGTCTATGTATACCCCAATTTGTGATGCATATCAGAGAAAATGCCAATGCATCTGGCATTGATGAAGGAGCATGGGATTTTTGAAGTATTTCTTTATGCTAATTATATCACTATCATTTTTACTAATACTGAAAGGTCCTTAATATATATGTTGAAGTTCATTAAGTTTATTATTAGGTGTATCTCTGACCTCAACCCACACTGTTCTCCTTGGTCTGCAAAAGTCGTATTTGCTGAATATTAACTGGCTTGAAAATATATCTGTACTAAAGGCATTGCACAATGGAGAAAAAAAGATCAAGATGTTACCAAAGATGTTGTTTAATGGCAGTATGTTTTGATGAAATACATTTGTGTGAATAAAAAGGACATCTTTAGCCAATTTGCAGAAATCATATAATCAGGAAGGGATTAATTTACACAAAATCATATTTTATTATTATGCCCTAAGAATTATGCCAATAGTGCCAAGGTTTAAGTCACTTCCTAATAGTATATAATGGAACCAGATTACATTAGAATCCACTTAAGAGCTTTACTATAGTACACTAACAGCACCTTCAAAAATCTGAATTATTTCTTTCATAAGAAATAATCCAACTATAGAAGCTGCTTTGGACGTCTGGCATAAATATAGAAAATAAATCATTCCAAGATCTTGCATCTGTAATGGTCTTTCCAACTAGGAGATGTCTCTAGTTGGATTAAATATAATATTATGAGATTTAAAGGGTGCATTATGTGAGCTGTCCAATTAGATAGGACTAGGAATGAAATTAGGCATTATCACTCCGCATGGGTTTCAGAATCTGCAGCTAAAGAGTATATATCATTAAGAATATGAGTTCCTGGCACCTAAAGATAGCTACTTTGCTGGTTGCTGTTCCTCTGTACTAGTCCAGCTAGCAAGTTTGGACTGGTAGCAAAAGCAAGTGATTAAGGATCAGTGTACCTGATGCCAGTTTGTTAATGTCCAGCATGCCAACATATCAATATGCTTTGTCACTCACAAAAGCACTATGACAAGAAAAAAATAAACTTTTAGAAATACTCTTAGTTTTGCATTTAATATTCTCTAGTGGCTCTTTTGTAGTCATCAATAAAGGGACCAGTATGGATGTTAAATGGGAGGGCAAGCCTCTGGATTAAATGCACAGGCAAACACAGGATTCCCAGCTTTCATTTTACAGTTATGCGTGAAACAAAGGGGGAAGATTATTTTCAGAGGAGGAGCAGATGGAATTATTAACCTTTCCCCTACCTTCTGCCTTTCTCCTACAACCATTTTCACAATCTGTTTTTCCCTATGACTTTTGGTCCATGGTGGGAGGATATCGCAGAGAAAAAACAGCAGGCAAAGTTAACATTTCTATTCTCAGTTCTCCCCTATGAATAGTGTTCCCAGATCCCTATACCTTCCCATCAGAGGACCTGAGACTTACCGGAGGAACTGCTCCTGGAGAGGTCACTTCCGGGAAGTGATGTCATCACTCCAGCCATGGGCATGCTCCTGCACTTCACATGGGGGTAATTCTTGTCCATTTGGGACCAAAATTGGCCCCAACAAAATACAAGTGGATGTCCACGACTGGTGTGATGACATCACTTCAGAAGTTACATCACACCCTGCCAGGAGCACGACCAGTGCATGCTTTCTGGGGTTGCCTGCCGGTGGTGGGTGATCTCTGGGGGGGGGGTTACCTGCCGATTCCAGCAATTGGCTGACAACCAGGCAAACTCTAGGGAGATTGCCCACCACTGGCAGGTAACTGGTAATCCTACCTATCCCAGTGCTGCCACCTGCCTGTTGATAACATGTGCAGGACTGGGCATGTTGTGTCAGAACATACAATTCTGGCTTAGATTCTGAAGTTTTCTGAGGCTGTAATATTCATTCTTCATGTGCTCAGTATCCTTTTCAAATCTATTCAGTGTGGCTTACTCCAAGGAAAACGTTCTCAGGCTGGCACTGCAACAGACTCACAAGATTTGCTACAGGCTCCAACTACTTCTTGTAGGAGAGGAGTCTAGAGGAGGGCTATCCAGATCCAGCTTGGAAGACATTTGGTCCTGAAGCTTTAAGATAACTCTTACATCTGGGATTTTCAGGCAGACCACATTTTAAAATTGTATTTTGTAACTATACATGTTTATTTTTTGTGTTACATACACATGCATGGATCGCAACTTTACATGTGCTTTCAGATATTTAATTCTCATTGCAAACAAAACCTCCTTAACAATTGCAGTGGTAAAAATATTGTCAGTTGATTCCATATAGAATTTGGGTAGAAAAATGTTTCATATGAATACATTTACATTACTCCCTGTTGTGCTTTATTTTTCTTTCCTGAAATCTTTTAAAATGTTAATTTGTGACTTTGTAACTACTCCCTTGATTAAAAAGAAATAAAGGTAGTTCGTAACTGCTTCTTACTCCTTCCAAGCTGATATAAAGAAAGGATTTAATTAGTAAGGTTCTGCGGTGGTTGGGTTTTTTTGAAGGATGATTTAAAGAAGTTATTCTTCTGATTTGCATATCATCAGACAGAATGAGATACAGTAAATTAAAATGAATTGTAGTACAATAAGTACCAGTGTTGTAATTCTGCCTGAGGATTTGCACTTAAATGGTGTGAGTTTCCAAAAGGGAGCAGACTGCCCGAAGATTCAGCCTGCACCTGAGAGGATTTATGTTGCTTTTGAAACTGTGAACACTCTTCTTAAAACGTCATGCTAAGCAAAATAACACCATTGAAGTCAATGGGCTTAGATGGATGTAACTCTTCTTAGCCTGGCATTGGCTGTCATCACACGGGCCCTTATTTCATCAGTTTTGCACTAGAAATCGTTTCTTATGTTATCGTTATTAGAACGGATTCCCCCATCTTTTGACAATTGCTTGCACTTCCAGTCAGTCACATTCAAAGGGAAAAGCACAATTCAACAGTCAGTCAAAGTGCCTCTGGAAACGGGGCCCTAAAAATCCCGCCCTTTTAAAAAAAATTCACATATTTGCGCTATATCACTCTTCTATTACACCAATGTTGTGCTGGGCCAACCCAAAAGCCAACCGTGATAGGTAGCAGAGATTTCCCGCCCATGGCAGAATAGCGCTATAGTGCTATAAGGCTGACGTTTTTAAAAAAAAATTACTTTGAGCCTTTATTGCAGGTCGCGCTGGGGCTTGTGGGAGTGTAGGGCAGGAGAATCAGTGTTAGGTGAGACGGATGATTGGGGAGAGTGAGCGTTTTGGTGTTGCAAAACATTCATAGTCGATCCAGGGCATTCACATGGAAGTGGATAAAGACGATATAAAGAGTCACAAAGCGTGAATTGGAGAGAATGGCGAAATCGCAAGAGAGCCGGAATAAAGTGAGCATTCAGCGGGAGATGGCGCTAGTTTGGCGCTAAATTTATGGCCATGTGACGATGGCCATTGTTAATGAAGGACTCCATCATGGTCTGGACCAATCAAATACTTTCATTAAAATGTTTTTGAAGGAATGCTGCACACACACACCACCCAAATATCTGAACCAAGATATTTTATAATGAGAGAATGGGGATCACGTCTTCTGACACTGAGTTTCTAGAAATCCAGGTTTTGGATATTAAACTTTCAGATTGTTCCACCCCTGCTCCAACTCTTGAGATTTGCAAATTTGGGACCTAAAGAGTGCTAGAGCATCCGCGTGGTGTAGTGGTAAAAGTGTTGGACTAGGATCCAAGAGACTCAGGTTTGAATCTCCACTTTGCCATGAATGCGCTTGCAGGTGATCCTGGGCTAGTGGCACACCTTCAGCCTAAACTATTTCACAGAGTTGTTGTGAGGATAAAACAAAGGAGAAGGATTGATTCTCCATTGGGGAGAAATGCGGGGTATAAATGAAGCTGGGAAAAGATAAAAATTATGATTAATGTTATGGGATTAAAATCTACACACTATCATTGCAAATCTACCTCAATTTTGTTACTGCAAATTCCAGGTGTGAAAAACTTGCCATAGTCCCATTTAGCAGCAGGTTAATTTCTTCAAAGAAAACAATCTACTTTCTTTTAAAGGAAAACAACAACAACAACAGTGTGTCCTAAGTGAATACATAGAAAGGGAAAAAGAAAAATTGGTTTAATTTTGTTTCCATCTTCTATGATTGAATTCTTTCATTTAAACGAAGATTCTATTTCCAGAGTAATATAAATATTTCAGTCATGACCACTAATTGCAATGGAGAAGAAAGGGCCTTTAATAAAAAGGAGTAATTAACAGCATAGCAAGAGATTTCTTTTCTTGGCAATAATATGGTACATTTCAGCTAGAACTGAAAGACTGACTTTTATAATGGAAAACCATAGAAATATGTGGATTTATATTCACCTGAAAACAAAGGAAGATTTTCTGAGAAACATTTAAAAGGGCCCAGAATGCTTATGTGTGAATTCACAACAACCAACTTTGTCATGAAGGGGTACACAGTTTCCCAGGACATGGCAAAAATGTATTTATTTTTGGATCTCAGGTCATGGTTTCAAAATCTGAATCCAAAACAAATCCAAAGGTTCACTGATACCCCTCCAGCTCCCAAATTTCCTTCTGTCCCTCTACAGCCTCCCTTGGTGCCTATTTCTCTGATTCATCTGCCAATGTTACAGTGCATGCACCTACCGTGTATCACCTTAGTGGATACATTGTATATACAAATAGTAACTACAACAACAACACTTCTGCATATAAACAAATATGGTGGCATGCACTATGTGGACATAATTCAATTTCAAGCCCCAGTTTCAAACAAGGTAGTGGCAGAAAGGGATTGGCAAAAGAAGGGCATCTGGTAAAGGTACCAGGGGGGAAAGCCCACCTTGACCCAGATAGCCCAAGCTAGCCTGATCTCATTAGATCTCAGAAACTAAGCAGGATCAGCCCTGGTTAGTAGATGGATAGAAGCCCACCAAGGAAGTCCAGGGTTGCTTTGCAGTCTCAGGCAATGGCAAACCACCTCTGAAATCTCTTACTTTGGAAACCCTATTGGGCTGCCATAAGTCAGCTGCAACTTGATGGCACTTCACATAGAAAGAGACCAGGCTCCTATTGCTTATACTTGCATTTAGGTGTTTGAAAAAGCACAAATCATTAGCAGAAATCCAGATACAAACACAGGTCCTTGCATATAGCCTTACCAATAAGTGCATGTTCACTTATATTCTTATACGATACTTTATGAGGACCCTAACTTCAAAATATTGCCATGGACCCAGCCAGACCTTGTCATTCAAATGTATGTTTGTCTGAAGATCACGACATGCACTAATATTAAAGAGAACGTCTACAAAATGATTTATCGTTGGTATTTGACACCAAAGAAAATTGCGCTAGGGAATTTGAACATGTCTAATAAATGCTGGAAATGTAAAAAGCATGAAGGATCTTTGTACCACATGTGGTGGACCTGTGAGGTAGCTAGGCAGTACTGGGGGGAAATAATAAGAGTGATAAGTGAGATTTTACAATTTCAAGTTAATAAGAACCCAGAACTCCTGCTACTGAACTTGGGAATGGAGGATATTCCAGCACAATACAGGACATTGTTATTTTACATGACAGCAGCGGCTAGACTTTTGTATGCGCAAAAGTGGAAAGTACAAGAAGTGCCAACTATCGAGGACTGGATTTACAAATTGCTGTACATGGCGGAAATGGACAAAATGACAAGGAAACTGAGAGACCTTGATCCAGGACAGTTCAACATGGATTGGGAAAAGTTGAAGCAATATTTGGTGAAAAAATGGGAGGTGGGAGGAGAACTGTGGCAGTTTGAAAATTACTGAAATATAACAAAAGAAGAGGGAAGTGACTTTACCGGGGGGAGGAAAGTTAAATGAGAAATTCTAAGCAACTATTTTATTTGACTACTATATATAGTATTAAGTAATAGAGGTGTTATTATAAGAATTATAAGGATAGAAACTAACTAATTTTATTTCTGGCAGATAATTGTATAACTAAAACAGAATGAATATAAGAAAGGCAGAAAGAAATACATAGTAACATACAGAATATAAGTTAAATTGTTTGACTTACGCCGAATGTATATTGAGTTTACAGAGGTACTTAGAACTATGTAGAGTATGGGTCAAATTGATTGATTATTTCTGGCAGACAACTGTATAATGGAGAAATTATATAATCAAAGTAGAATGAATATAAGATAGAAGGAAGTAAAGAGCAACATATAGAGTACAAGTTAAATTGATTGACTTATATTGAATGTATACAATGTTTATAGAAGTACTTAAAGTTATGCAGAATAAGGGACAAATTGTTTGTCCCATATTGACGAGACTAGAATGAATAAGATAGAATATAGAGTACAAAAATTAGACAAATGATTGTTATTATTAAAGAATATATGTCAGGAATGGAATACTTAGTTGATAAGTCAAGTGGGAAAGGGAATAGAGATAGCACTGTGTTATAATAGATAAGCTTAGAAGAGAGTGAAAGTATATGCTTAATAGAATAAAATAAGTTTGAAATGAGTAGGGGAAAAAATGGATAAGGGGTTGGAAAATTGTTGGAAGTCAACAAAAGGGGGGGAAAGGGAGGGGGTTAGAACTGGAATAGTTAAAGGAAATTGATTGTAATGGATATTATAGTGATTTCTAATCCAATAAAAAAAATTCAAAAAAAACACAAATGTATGTTTGTCTAATTCACATGTTTTGGCATTTCTCTGTTCTCACAAGTGTTTGATGCATTTATACTGCAGTGCTATAGTATTACTTTTGTACTGTCTTGATCTCACCACATATTACATATAACTAAACTATAATTAAGATCACGGACCAACTTTTGCATTGATTGCCACTCAGCAGTCTTATGTGTAAATTGGGAAGCACATGAATTTGGCTTCCACTGATTCTTTGCACGCTGCTGAGAACTGTCAACAAGCTCCATCTTCAGTGGAGTGCTAAAAATCAGCATGTGTGTAGAGTACAGCACTTTACACTGGCCTGTACACAACCACCTTACAAGAAGCAACTGCCATGCCAAGTGCAGTCCTGAAAAGTGGCTCTCTAATGGCCACTGAGCCAGTGGTATTGCTGGAAGACTGACGTCCAGTCGCAATCTTATCGTAAGTAATGGCTTACACAACAAAACTGCATATAACCTCATAGTTTAATTTCACAATAAATGAAATACAGTGAGAGAATCCATATTCAAAAATTAGTTGGATTGTAAATAATAAAGGCCAGACAGGAACGATACAGACATTTTCATTGCAAGCACAGAAATTAAAAAATGCCAGCACAGATCTTTCAGAAAGATTGTAAAATGTGTGGTCAATTTAAAATGCAAAATATTTACTTGCATCAGATTCTGATGTATTTTGAGCAGAAAATTTTAGAATATATAATACAACAGCCCAATCCTAAGGCCTGACATGGTGCCAGAACTCATCTGCCAGTGTAAGTGTGGTGCTGCTTGTCAGCTCCCTAACGACTTTGGCGGGCAAGCTAAGCTGTTGCCTGAGCCCAAGACCAACCCCCTGACTACCCCACCAGCACCCACCAATGGTTACGCTGCTTCCCTGACAAGTGTGTGAGGGACAAGGAATGTAACAGCCAATATGTGGGCTGTGATCTCCACCGCCTGGCAATACTGCCCCCCACCCCTGCCTGGGGCTAAGCACCTCCACGGCACTCTCACTGGTGTGCCCGGCCGGAGGAGGGTCCCCAGTTGAGCGGCAGGTAGGGCACACCCCTGGGGGACAAGGTGGGAGCTGCGGCCTGTCAGGGGGTGGGGCCAGCAAGGTGCAACCAGGAGAGAATGCTCCCCCGTTGCTGTGGCAATGTTGGCAGAATCCGCCAGTTGGAGAGCGGCTGCAGTTGATAGCACTGTGAGTGCCAGGGGAAGGTGTAGCCAGTTCACAAGCTGGGCCACGTCTCCTTATCACTAACTAACTGCCAGGGCTACTTCCCCACTCTGCATTAGCAGGTGCACAGAGCAGAGAGAGCCCCACTATTGGGCTTGCTGCACCCCACAGAGGTGCCTGTCTTGAGAGAAGCCTTGCCCCCATAGGGAGACAACACTGCCCACCCGCTCGCCCAATCCCCATTTCCAAAAATGTCCAGGCTGGTGGATGAAGCACTGCTCACTAGCAACCCCCCCCCCCCACCGCCACTGTTCTGAGAAACATGCTCCCCTTCCTTGAAATGTGAGACCAGAAAGGTGGCAGGGCCTGGCAAGGGCTGCACCTGCATTCAGGATCAGCCCCCCCAGGGTCTCAGACTGGCAACTCCTTAGAGACAAGTGGGGGGCGGATTCTGTAACTACTAAGAGGAATGCCCACTTGAAACCACTGGAGTGACTGGAAGGCCCATTGGATGCAATGGGAACAACGAATGCCCATCGACTTGCTCCACTGAAACACATCACTGCATTGAAAAGATGCAAGAATGTGGGGTGGACCTCGTAAGCCATGACTTGGTCCTGGGGTGATAGCCCCCAGAGTGAAATGACAGCCTGTGAGACCAGAGAAACTGCTTTTGGGGGGCGTCATCCCATTCCCAGCACAAGATTCTTGAAGTCCATCCCTGATTCCACAAAGAGCAAAAGGGAGAGTTGTCTGGCCTTGCACGAGAGAAGCCCCAGAGATTCCAGGACGTCGCTCCACATTCCCCCCCACCTAGCATCAACTTCAGTCTCCAAATGCAGAGGCCTTCTGCCTGGCTTATCAGAAGTCAGCAGCACTCAGGGCCGGATCTAGGGTTGCCGGCGCCCAGGGCAACCCAAGTCCAGCCTCTGCCCCTTGTGCGTATGCACGCTCCTGGCACTGTGTGACGATGTCACTTTCATGACATCATCACGCAGGGCCGGAGCATGCCGCCCGTGTGGCAAGCTGGTTATCCCAGCACATGGAGCACTGTGGAGCTGGCGGCGGCAGCGTGGGTGGCTGAGCGGAGGGCTGCGAGGCTGCCCACGCCATTCACCTGCCCTGCTAATGGGGCGGCCAGCTTGCCACATGCTCCCTGTCCTGGGGCAGGCGAATTGTGCGGGCGGACTCACAGCCCTCCACTCAGCTGCCTGCATGCTACCACTGCCAGCTCCAGCGTGCTCCTGGTGGCTGGCACCTGCGCCCGGCACCCCCCTCTTTGGTGTCACCTGGGGCAGACTACCCCCCTGCCCCCCCGTCGATCCGGGCCATGGCAGCACTTTTGGAGATTGAGAGTCCTCCATGCCCCCCCGCTAGACAAACATGGGTTACACTCCCACCCCACTGCCTTCAGTGAATCTGAAGTGGGGGGGAGAGGGGGGAGTTGGCCGGGGCTGGAGCCTCCAAGGTGCCAATGGACACTATTTGGCAGCAGAGCCACACAAAGGCATGGAGGCACCTGGAGCCTCTTTGGGGCCACCCCTTCCATCCCGTCTAAGAGCCAGAGACCAATTACTGGGAGTTGTGAAGGGTAGCCCATCAGGGAGGTGGAGGGGGGCTCCTGTCATGCACAGACAAGAAAACAAACAGGGAGGAAGCTGTTGTTCAACAAGACTTTATTGAACTGGCAAAAGTGAAGGGGATGTACTCTGGACACATGTTGCCAATTTCCCTTGCTGGTGAAGGGAGCTGTGCCTGTTAGTGCCGCAGTTGGGGTCAGGAGAGCCATTCCTGGAATGGCTTCGTGGAAAGGGCTCAGATGGCAGCCAGGAAGGATCACTGGGGGGTTGGAACAGCCATGCTTCTTACCCTCCTTGACAGGGTCATGACCTGTCTGAAAGGGAAACTGACATACATGTGGCAAGCTGGGTCACACCCGGGGGGGGTATCAGTGGCCAGGAGCACTGGTGGCAGTGTCATTGTTGGTGCTGCCAGCAGCTAGATGAGGGATGCCCCACAAGCGGGGAAGTGCTTCTGATCTGTTTCTTGCTGTTCTGCTTCCATGCCTGCTTGGAGTTCTGATCTTGGGAAGGAGACAGACATGGGATTGCATGGCCAGACTCACAGCAGAGTTACAAGAGCAAGCACCCACTCACCCCAGCCCGCAGCAATGCTCTCACCTCTGTCTGAGAGGGGAGACTGGCCAAGAGAAACTGAACGGAGCCTTGGTATGGAAGGCACCCCCCAAAACACCTGTGTTGAGCACGGCTCCCTGGACAACTGCCTTCATGACAGGCATGGACACCTCATGGACAAGGGCTGTGCCCCCTTTGCAAGCCTTGCTTGCAGAGGCCAGCATTTGGGGGCATGGGTGAGGGGAGAAGGGAGGCTGGCGTGAACGAACTAGCTGGGGCAGCCACCTCCTCAGTTCCTCCTTACCTGTTGGTGCGCCCTCAGCCCTCTCCAAGCTGGAACTTGGGAGCTGTATAACCTGCAAGGGAAGTTGGGTGGTAGTTATTAGTCAGACATTCTGGACTCAGCTTTCCTCCCCTGAGTGAATGCACAGAACTCCCCAAATTTCACCAAGTCCCCTGTGCACCCTTGCCCCGCCACCATGTGCTCCCTCTCCCACCTCGTGCTGTAAGTCCCTACAGCAGGGAGCTCTTGGGCAGGGCCTCTATTTACCTGAGGCCATGGCCTGGCCAGAGAGTATATAGGATGTGCAGGGGAATGATGGCAGCTGAGGCAGGTGTAACTTTCCACTGGCCTCGGATGTGCTCCATTCCCCAGACTGCTTTCTGAGTGCTGGCACAGGGACTTATGCTGCATTTAAGCCCATGCCTGGCCATGGCTGCTGGGCCGGGGGGGGGGGGGGAGACAGCAGAGCAGTACCTTGGTCAGGGGGCGTTGTAGGGGGAGTTATACCCAAAAAAGCCTGGGTATGATGGCATAACCCTTAGTCCATTCACTGTGCATTTTCTGCCCCCCACCAAAGGATTGGGCTGCAAATGTATGGCAAATATAATATATAACAGATATGATCAGAAGCAGCTCAAGGCCAATTCATTTTGCGTACCTTTCTCATAGTGACCTGTTTTAGAGACTGGAGAACTGGAAAAAGTGACATGGATGCAAAAAGCCTCTGCATCTTATTTTCTATCACCTGAAATATAATATCCTTTACAACTTTTGCCTTCATTTAGAAGCTAAAATCAGATACACACTTGTTGCTGATAACTTTCTTTTTCAGATCCATGTTAAAAATCAATAGAAGATGGCAGCTATTTCTCTTCCTAAGGGACTATATGAGAAATAACTATTGGGAAACTATTCGTAGATGTAACAGAGTGCTGGAAATTGGTAAAAATGAGAATGTGGCATTGACTGTACCATGAACGTTTTAGTGAATAAAGCTTCCTTCGCTTCCCTATGTGATGTTTTGTTATTATTTTACTGTGTACATTACTGTACATGATGCTTTCTGTTATCACATAAGCAAAAGAGAAGTCCTTCTCCCAAAGGGTTTATAATCTTAAATTCTGAGCTGAACAACAAAAAGGAGAGAATGGAGAGAGAAAAAGATGAGAGTAGCAGAGCTGAATAAGAATAGATTCAGCTTCATGTACTTCTATCATATATTTACCCTCCCCTTCCTCCAGGAAATCAGGGGGGCATATATGTACTGCCCTTGTGCTTTATTGCGGTTGAGGCTGAAGAATAAGGGATTGAGACTTCATGGTTCTTAAACTGTACATTACTTTGTTTAACCAATTAAAAGATAATTAATTCTTCTAGTGTTGCTGGAGTTCTAATATGAGCTTGACCATCAACTGAAGTTAAGCAATCAGAAGCAGGATGCGAGAATTACCACCTAGATGAAATTAAATTCCTAAATTAAGTCCTCACCATCCCCTTTACTGAGGTCAGGTATTGCATATGACTAACATTACTCCCAGCAGGGCACACCGGTTACAAAACTGCCAACGCAACAAAATAGATGCCGGTGTAAAAGAACTACATGGTTCAACTATTTAAATGAATTTTTGATATTTTTATCCCTTCAAAGTGCAAAAATGCTCAGAGATATATAGAACATAAATTCATATATAACAATAATACATCTAGTAACAAACATATACAGCTAAGTCCTCAGACATAAAAGTTCATGAGTCGATGAGAAACTCTATCTTCAAATGTATTGCACAATGGCCCAAAGGTGGCCTCCAAATCCAGAAGACAATGTGGATGCTGTAGCTGAACTCGTTGTATTGGGCACTTTTGCACTTTGAAGGGATAAAAATATCAAAAATTCATTTAAATAGTTGAACCGTGTAGTTCTTTTACACTGGCTTCTATTTTGTTGCATTGACAGTTATGACTAACATTAAGCAATTACCACAAACCCATGTGGGCACTATGAACCCAGAGTTTGAAATGCATTTTTGAAGGGGAGAAATGTGACCCACTTCAGCAGCTTCCTCAAACTTTATTAATAGCCAGTCAGTCATTATGAACCCCAGTCAGCAATGTGTAGATTTGGAAGGGGATCATAGCTCAGTGTAGCACATGATAGAATATTTCTCCCTAGTATCTAATTTTATATATGGAATAGCATTCCATCATGAAAACCTGACCTACAGTCTGAAATATACAGGCGAGACACAAGTTTGCCTCCTCAGTGCAGACTATATTTTCATGAAGAGGGTCAAAGGAAAATTCTGCCCCCAAACTGGAGAGTTTCTGCTAGTCAGAGTTGACAATCTCGGGCTAAATGGTATGATAGATTCCATACAAAGCCATTTAATTGGTCACAGCGTTTATTTAAAAAACACCTTAAAACCAATTTGGCATCAACATATTTGAAACCAGCCTTTAAAAGATCATCATTTACATAGGTCAGATTAACCAAAGAGAGGAACAGATTCAGTCAGAAATTTTCCTGTGCCTGAAACCTATCCAATAGAGTTTAATTAGCAGTAATTGGCAAAACTATAATAATAACGTGATTTTTACACTTGCAATTGGTGGGCCTTGGTTATGACTGTATTCTTTTCTGTAAATTATAACGATTCATTCATGAAAACAAAATCCTCCTTCCATGTTTCATTTGGTAAGAGGAAAGAAACAAGACTACACATTTACAGTCCACAAAATATTATCTTCAGTCAGACAGCTCCCAGTGCTAAAAGCAGTTTCTTTAGAATTTTATTTCTTTATTCATTTTACACCATCTTTCCTGTAAACCTTGCAGCTTATAAGTGAAGTGAAACCCATAAAAATAGTGATTAAAATACAATGAAACCACAAAATAAAACTGAAATTCAGAGCAACTAAAGAGGCAAGAATGTCTTAAAATGTCAGCACAGATTTTAAAGAAATTCTTTCCCCTAAAGGTCCCCAAAGAAGTGCACCAGTAGATTTCTTCTGGCAACATATTCCATTACTGGTCCACTGCTATAAAGTCTGTGCTCCTCCTTACATCAGCTATTACTCATCTTCACAGAAAGAGCAGTGCACAATACTGCCACAGGTGATTTTAAGATAGAAAGGGGTTTGATGGCAAGATTAATTGAGATGTATTGTTGAACTAAGGTGGTAAAGAGTTTTATACAGAAGTCAGCCATGGGCAGCTCAATCCTAAGAGGGGGAAAGTGCATAGGGAGAGAACTGAGGCTTGTGTGGGAGTAAATGGCTCTTACATTGATGTAAACCACTCTCCGCTGGCACCCACCCAAGGCGCATTACTGCAGATGGGTTGCCGCCGGCGGGCACGCTTAGCAACCAGGCGGAGGCACAAGTATGGTGCAAGTCCCCACACTAGCATGGAAGGGAGCGGGATGGGGGTAAGGGATGAGTTAGTCCGCTTCCAAAGCCACTCCAGGCCCAGGAACGCCCCCTGCAGTGGCGGAAAGTCACACCACGAAAAAAGGAGGTGTAGCCCATAGGTGCCCATTGAACAGGGAAAACTTGCACCCCTCTCCCAGCGACCCACCCCTGTGGCCCAAAGGAGCATAGGATGGGAACTACCACAGAGGCCAATTCACATGCGCTTCTGTGGTGGGTGAGCCCCCCTCCCCGCACCCAATCACCTGCTCATACACTCTACAAAATGTCCGGCTGCGCTGCTCATGACATCAGGTAGGTGAGCACACGGCTGAAGGCTCTGCCCGTCTGCCTTCTGCCATGGGGACTTTGTGCATGGGGTGGGAGAGTGCACTAGAGGGGACTTAGCGGGAAAACTGGGAGAACTTTGCAGTCGCTCAAGGGAAGAAGGGCAAATTTCAGAATGTCTGGTTAACTAACAATAACCACTCAAGTCTCCTTGCAGGTTATCTGACTCTGAAGTTCCAGCTCAGTAAGGAGCAAGGGAGCACTTACAAGTAAGGAGATGGGGTGGCAGCTAACCCAGCTTGCTGATTTGTGCCAGCTGCCCCATCACCTGAACTTGCCTGACCATTAGCCTCTTCAGGTGGGGCTCGGTGGGGGAGGGGACGGTGGTGGCAGCCCCTGCCTGCCCCAGAGGCAGTTGCCCAGAAAACTACTCTTGACCAGGTGTTAGTAACTACCAGTTGACTTTCTCCCTTAAAGGTAAAATCACCCCAAGGCAGAGCGCTTCCTCGCCAGAGGGTCATGCATCATCTGGTTGCTAGCTGCACCTGTGGGGCTGCCTCTGCTACTCTCTACTATGTGCATCGTCCCAGATGTTGAAGTGTGGGCTTGGCCTCAGCCATGGGCCAGGCTAGGTTACTTGCAGCACGTCTCTTTCCCTTGCAGGCATGTCATGACTCGTCCAGGAGACGACAGAGCATGTCTGCTTCAGCCCCACCCCCGTAATCCTCTGCGAGTGCCATTCAGATTCAGCCCAGGGAGCAGTTTCCCAAGGCAATCCGCATCTCAGCCTCCCTCAGCCCTGGGAGCACAGAATGAGGGCTGCACAAACTGCCTTGGCTCCCTTTCCAGCCGAGGGACATTGGCACTTTTTCCAGTTTAATAAAACGTGTTGAAAAACAACAAACTGCTGTGTTTGCATGCTTGTCTGACATTGCCATTAGTCAGCCCCTGTCACACATGTCCTCTTACACATCCCCACAAATGTATCAAGTGGCACCCCGGCAAGCCTCCCTGCCCCTTCCTCTCCTCAATGTAACGTCAGGCAGAGGGGTGGGAATTGAAGTGTGGCCCATGAATGTCTGTGGAGGGGGGGCACTGAGGACTTTCGTTCTCTGATAGTCTGAGCTGCTGGCATCTGATAAGCCAGGAAGATGGTTGCTGCATGTGGGAAGTTGCTGCCAGGGTGTGTGTAATTACTGGATATCTCCCTCCTTTTTGCCATTTGCGGAAGCAGGGATGGACTTGGGAAATCTAGTGTGGGGAGGGGCTGTCAGTCCACACTGGGGGGGGGCATCACCCCAGGACAGGAGCATAGCTATCGAGGTCCAAACCGCGCTCTCGCATCGTAGAGATGCAGTGATGTGTTCAAGTGGCGCCACCACAAGTTTGTGGGCACTTTTCATTCCTCTTGCTTCCAATCGGCCTTCTGGCCTCCTTCTGGCCTCCCACGTGGTTTCCAATGGGCATTCCTGTCATTCATTGAAGGAGCTGCCTCCCCCACCTGCCTCTCCGGAACCTGGGGACTAATTAGGGTTCCAGTCTCCAGGTGGTAGCTGGAGATCTCCCAGAATTACAACTGATCTCCAGGCAACAGAGATAAGTTCCCTACTATCTGGTCCTACTTTTCAGGGAGGGGGAACCTGTTTCTTGTGGTGGTGGTGGCAGCAGCAGCAGTGAGGGGATTTGCTGGCATGCCAAGCTGCAGCCACTGGCCAGGCCCTCATCAGAAATGTGGACTGGATGGACAAGAGGGTGGGTATCCAATCCGCACCTTCAGTGTTACCTTTGCCCCCTCTCCCCAGCAGGGATGTCTGCTCCCTGACAAGGGGGTGTTGGTGAGCAGTGGAGATTGTGCCCTCCCCATTGGCTGTGCCTCTGCTTTCTCCTCACCCACCTGTCAGGGGAGCGGTGCAGCCATTGGCTGGTGTGGGCGGAGTGGTTGGGAACAGTGGGCGAGTGCTCTGCCCTCACTGAGCTCGGCCGCTGGCGGGACTCTCTGGCAAAAGTCCATAGGGAGGAGTGGGGCGGTGCTGCATTTATGTCCACGCATGAGCGACAGCGCTGTCTCATGGCTTAGGACTGAGCTGCAGAATTCTTCCCAGAAGCTCAGTGTTAGCGCATTTGCTGCAACATCTTATGAATGTGCTATTCCAAACATGCTCTGGCTAAACTTAGTCGAAGCACAAGCACCCCCTTCTGAAAAAAACACTTTAAGGTTTTATTTATTTTATGTTATTTATAGTCCACCTTTCTCTCTGAAACGCAGCAGGTTATACACTTTAAGTGAATATGATCAGTGGCTGGGACATTCAATGAACAATATTATAGAGTATGGATTGCAGAAATTTGAAGGCAAGCAGAAATCCAATACAGAGCTGAAACAATGATGAAATAAAGCATAAGCAAGTAAACACAACCTATTAAATGATGCAAAAGCTACCACTAGGAGCATACTTGCAGCAACATACAATACACAGTAGTATAGCCCACAGTCCCTGGCCCTTTTCCAAAGCATATTTCTGAACCATTTCCTTTTAGTACAGCCCTATTAGCTGTGTAAAAAAGCACTCCTGAATAATTCAAGCTTTGTATAGTTTGTAGAAAGCCAGGAGAATAGATGCCGTCCTAGTCTCTTCAGGCAGGCCATTTCATAATGGGGGGGGGGGCGCAGCAGAGAATGCACATGTATGGGCAATCATTCATTTTTCCCAGTTGTAAAGTGGCACCTGCAGAACACCATGATCAGATGAGCAAAGCTACACTGTGGTGGAGCATAGGGAGAGAGGCAGTCCTGAAGATATGAGGAACCAAGGCCATATGTGGCAGCCCAACTCTTGAACTGAGCCTGGTAACTGATGGGTAGCCAATGGAGTAACTGCAGAATGGCAGGAAGATGCATGCTCTGTCTAATTACAAGTAATAATTGAACTGTGTGGCATTCTGCACCAACAGGAGTCTCTGACTTGACTTTGAGGGGACACCTACATAGAATGCGTAATAGTAGTCTAGTCTCAATGTTACTGTGGCATGGATCCAGGTGGCCTGGTCTGCAAGGGTCAACTGAGTATGCAAACAAAATGTGAAATCCTCATGCATAGAAAGGTAATTTTGCACTTATGGAATAGTTTGGCCAGAAAGATAAAATGCCCCTAGAAAACTCTTATAGTTAGCTTACAATTTAAACAAGGAATAATTGAAATCTTGACTGAAGGATGCGCAAAAAGGCAATTTCATATTTAGACATTCTGCAGCATGCAGGCATTGTTGAGACTACAAAGGGGGACATTTTAGATCCATATGTAAAAATGGATCAGGTCAACTAATACAAATATTTATCATTCTGTTAGTGAAGCCTAGGGTTAGTAAAAGGCCATAGTGTTAGGGAAGGGGAACAGATATGACCTCCATTTCTCATCCACTTATGGTCACCCATCTGGGGGTGGGGCCTGGAGTTTTCCTAGAATTACAATTGATATACAAAGAGATCAGTTCCCTTTGAAGAGACTGCAACCTCAGAGGGCAGACTCTATAGTATATCATAGAGTATAAAGCAGGGGTCCCCAATGGGGTGCCTGTTGGTGCCATGGTTCCTGCTGACACCTTTCCTGGTGTCGACCTAGTGTTTTTAGAAGGGGGGCATGTGGGGCTTTAGCCAGGCATGGCTTCTGATTGGTCATTGGAGATTTAATTGGCTGTGCAGATTTTTTAAAATGTTGCTTTGTCACCAACTGCCAACACAGTACTTGGATCTTTACTTGTTTTATATTGCAATATCTCCTCTTAGGATGTTAGAGAGGTTAGATAAGCAGCAGCATTATTGCCTGATATTGGCCACCCCCATATCTATCAGCTCCCATCTGCACTGGAATAGTACAGTGGAGAGACAGTTTTGTGTAGTGGTTAAGAGCAGCAGGACTCTAACCTGGAGAACCGGGGTTGATTCCTCTCTCCTACACTTAAAGCCAGCTGGGTAACCTTGGTTCAGTCACAACTTCTTGGAGTTCTCTCAGCCCCACTCACCTCACAGGGTTATTGTTATGGGGATAATAATAACATACTTTGTAAATAGCTCTGAGAGGGCGTTGTTTTGAAGGCGTTATATAAACTGGGAGCCAGTTTGGTGTAGTGGTTAAGAGCGCGGGACTCTAATCTGGAGAACCAGGTTTGATTCCCCACTCCTCTGCTTGAAGCCAGCTGGGTGATCTTAGGCTAGTCACAGTTCTCTGGAGCTCTCTCAGCCCCATCCACCTCACAGGGTGTTTTGTTGTGGGGATAATAATGACATACTTTGTAAACCACTCTGAGTGGGCATTAAGTTGTCCTGAAGGGTGGTATATAAATTGAATGTTGTTGTTGTTGTTGTTGTTATAAATATTATTATTATACATTGACCATACATCTTGCACCAGGTAGAGAAAGCTAAAAAATGCACCTCCAAAACCACATATTCATATATTCAACATGCTAGTGACTATAATGTCTTATACAACAGTCTGAGGCTCCAGTCAAGGTATATTAATGTAAGCATTGTCCAACAGGTGAGGTTTCCATTTCAGCTGCTTCTGGTAATTAGGCATGTAGTTGGTGCAGCTTTTCCTCTCTTCTAGCATCCTCCACTTGGTACAGCTAATCTCTGCACCCCTGACTACATGCCCCAAGCTAAGAGCCCTGGTGTTCACAACCAAGAGGTTCATGCCTCCAGTGCAAGCCTCTGTTAAATGCCCATCCCAAAGTCAGTACCTGTAACAACAGAGGAAAACAATCTCTTCCTGTTTTTCTATGGAGTGTATGTGGGTGTGTAAAGATTGCAATCAGCTGAACACCAAGCCTAGATCAAAGACACAGAATCCGTATAGCCCTGAACATGGTTCTCTTTTTGTGCAAGCATCTGTTAAGTGCCCTTCCCAAAGCCAGTAAGCCTCGGAAGCTGAAGTTTCTTTGAAATTTCTTTCCATTTTCACGATTTCTGGTTTCAACAATCAAAATCTAAAGTTTTTGTTATTTCAAGGTAGTGTCAGAGAATAATTCCTGACTGCAAGATAACTGTTTCAAGGTTTTTTCAGCTACACAACCCTTACTGATTATATTTTATACAGCAGTGTGGGAGCTGCTATATATATTCCTTCATCAACTAACCTCCATCATATGATTGGTGAGGAGAGAAATCAGTTGTGTGGGCCTTTACCATGTAACCCACCTCGTTTGGATGAACTGACATGGCAATAGATCTTTAAATGTTGCAAGAGCACCATCAGACAAATTCACTAAAAAAGAATTTTGACTACTGTGATAATGATCTGACTTTCATCATTTAAAGTTTTTATGTGTCTATGGATTGTATTCACCAGAAAACAAAAACATGTGCTATGGTTTACTATTTAGACCCATGCTACCAGCTTGTTCATGGAAAACATTATTTCCACATGATTGAATCAATCATCTTCCATTTTCACAATATATGACTGGTTACATTGGTATGTATATGAATACAAATGCAAAACAAATGAAATACCAGTTCCATAGAATGTTCTTCCATTACTGTGGTCAATATTTGTATGCAGTTTTGAATGATATAGAATATTTATTTATTATTTATAAATAAACTGAGATCCAAGGTGGATTACACTGTGCAAGAGGAAAACAATATAATCAACAGCTAGGACATTCACTGAGCAAAGTACAATAATGAACAACTGTTAGGTTGTTCAGTGAAAGAGATACAATAAGATATGGAAACAGAAAATTTGAAAACAAGAAAAAAGCCAAGCACTGAGATAAAGGCCTAGGGTTTCCAGCCTCCAGTTAGTGGCTGGAGATCTCCCAGAATTAAAACTGGTCTCCAGACCACAGAGATCAGTTCACCTGGAGAAAATGGCTGCTTCAGGGGTTGGACTCTGGAATTATGCCATGCCAAGGTCCCTCCCCAAACCCCACTTTCTCCAGGTTTCTCCAGGTTTCACCCCCCAGATCTCCAGGAATTTCCCAAGTTGGAGCTGGCAACCCTATAAAGGCCGCTTCCACATGTTCCAATTTTGGGGGGGGGGGTTCCCTGTCCCAAAGCCATGTCTTCCTAATTCACTTTGAGAACTCACATTTCATATGCATTATCCTCATGCATGTTTTGTGGGTGTTTGTCACAAAAAAAGGTCCCAAAGCAGAAAACATGTCCTTTATCTGCGCCTCATCACAAATGACATTGGCGCATTCCCGCCCAACGTTCCTTTTTTCTTTTGAGCCATGTGGGATTGCACTGTACCATTGTCCTGTCTTTCAGCTTCTGTAGAAACAGTGCATGCATAGTACTCTGTTCTCTACTGTTGATTTCCCACTCACAGTATTAAATGCAAAAGTGTTTAATAAATATACAAACAGTAGAGTAGCACAATCGCGTGATTCCACATTTAAAATAAAATCAGAAATGGCATTCTGCTCTCAATGTTGTTCCTAGACTGATAGTCCAATTGCTGAGTGATCCAATGTAGCCAGCACTGCAGTATATTCTCTTTATATACATAGATATAGTAATAGCACAAGGACCATTTAAAAAAAGGGGAAAGGGGGGGATTATATAATTGCGCATGCAAGCCAAATGCATGTGTGATGTTTAAAGGAGGGGTAATGGCAAGCGGAGGGGTTGGAGATTTGTGAGAGGGCTCTTCTGGAGCGCAAAAAAAGCCTCCACATGCATTGAAATGATAGTATAATTGCATGGAAAACTTGCATCAAAAATAAACACAGACCAAAACAGGTCTCACAAAAATGCTTTAAAAACTGGAATCATTATGACCTGCTCACGCATATGAAATGATGATGTGTGTAATGAGTGAGACAACCTGCCAGGCCGTCCCATTAAGGACCTGTAGAAGTGGCTGAAATCTTTCTGAAACAAAGCATAACTACTTTACATGGCAAGTTTAGCAACATGGAAACTCCCTAGCAGGCACATGTCTACAATCAGCAGACAGTACCCAACAGTGTATAGTCTCTGTCTCCAAGGGGTCTCTCTGTGCTACTTCTTATGACACAGCTCTATAACCTGGGTAGAAAGCCCTCCTGAATCATTCAGTTTTGAATAGTTTGCAAAAAGCCAGAAGAGTGGGAGCTTTCCTGACCTCCTCAGGCAGGCCATTCCATAAGGGGGCTACCACAGAGAAAGCACGTGTGCAGGCAGCTGTTGATTTTGCCTAACTGCAGAGTGTCAGCTGCAGAAGGCTGTATTCAGATGAGTGAAGTTGCTGTGGTGAAACATACAGGGAGAGGCAGTTGCACAGATACGAGGGACCAAGGCCATGAAGGGCTTTGGATGTGATAATCATGACCTTGAATTGAGTCATGGAACTGATGGGAAGCCAATGGAGCGATTGCAGAACAGGTGTGATATGCATGCTCTGTCTACCTCCTGAGAGTAAACAAGTTGCAGAATCTGCATCAGCTGGAGCCTCTGAGTTAACTTCAAGGGGATGAACTTCCTCAGAAAAGTATCCAACAAACTATGCTTTGTTGATGATGATACTTCTAAACACATTAGTGAGATCTGTCAATACTGTGAACAAACTGTCTCACAAAAGCCCAAGGTGATACATTGTGTCAGTCAGTTGACAATTTCAAATTTTGGCCTGAGATGGGTCAGACATATTGCCACTGATGTTTCTCAAGTTCTGCTGTAATTAATGCTGTGTCACTGTGCTTTCTTTTTCTCGTGTAGCTGAAATGGCAAAGCACTGATTGGCATTGTCTTGTTCTGTGACATGTGTGCCTTTCAAAATCATATTTATAGGGGCTGACAGAATATGATGTGGAAGTTTGTTAATGATTTGGTGAAAATTACCTACTAAAAAAAATTTCCAATAAGCAACACACCATGTCTCAGTGTTCTAGCAGTCACATTTAGATGCAATCTTCAAGTGATAAACAATGCAATCCTGAAGAAACTTTACTGGGAGTAAGTCCCACTGAATAACATAGGACTTAGTTCTGTGTAGACCTGCTTAGGATTGCTTCCAACGTATTGTACACATATTTCCCTGAATGGTCCCCCTCAGTAATTTTAACTTCAGTATAGATACTATTGTAGATTCAGGCCCTGAAATAAATGTTGCAATCTTAAAAAACATTTTCCTGGGAATAAGCCCCACTGAATAAAATGGGATTTATTTGCAACTAGATCTGTTTAGGATTACTCTTTATGTCACAGCAAATTTATCTTTGAGATACAATGTTAATTTACCCATATTGTTGTCTCCCAGTTTTTTAAGTTGTGCTGTGATCATGAAAATAAGGCACATTATCTGTATCTTTTCCCTATATAAGTTGTTAGCTATTTCATGCAATCTGCTTAAAGGTAAAGGTAGTCCCCTGTGCAAGCCCTGAGTCATTGCTGACCCATGTGGGGGACATCGCATCACGATGTTTATCACTCTGTTATTTTTCTGAAAGGTTAGCCACAGGTCTGGAATGTCTATAAAAATGTATAAGACGTTTGGAATATTCAGCTGCCTAACGTGCCTTATGTCAGTATGTTATCACTGGGAACACTACACTGATGCCAAATTCCTGCAACTCTACTGGTCATAAATTAATCTCCATCTACTATTGGTATATGTACAAGGCACTTACCTGGAACTATGTTTCTCAGAAATCTGTAAATATAGGGTGGAACTGCAATGTGCTGAGTTTTGTTTATAAAGTTTACTATTTTCATTCATTCTAATTATTCATTATTATTCATTCATTATTATTTAACCAAACATTTATATAGAAAATCTCTCTCAGAACACCTCACTTCCAATCAGTTTGTGCATAGGCTGGGAATGAATTAGTCAGTGGTAGTAGAAAAGAGCAAGAGTCCAGTAGCACCTATAAGACTAACAAAATTTGTGTTAGGGTATGAGCTTTCATGAGCCCCAGCTAACTTCTTCAGATACTGAACAGGGCCTCCTGCAGGTGGGCAGAATCAACAGCAACCTGTATACAGGCTTTATCTGTGGTGGCCCCTACCCTGTGGAACAGCCTGCCTGAGGAGGTCAGGAGAGCCCCCACTCTCTTAGCTTTCTGAAAATGATGCAAAACTGAATTATTTAAAAAGGCTTTTGTATTGTAGGGAGGGATCTCAGATGTTCCACTAATGATTTAGGGATCATAGACTTCTCCACTCTTTTGCCTTATGTACTGTCTGTTGCGTTAACTATCCACTCCTATGTCAGCCCTAGAATTGCTTATGTTCTGTTTCAGCATTTCTTCAACTCTGTATTGGATTCTTGCTAATGTCTTTGTAAACTGGTGTTTATTTTCCCTACAGCATTGTTTATGAAATTGTCTTTGATACTAACTGTACTACTCTCACACTGTGTAATCCGCCTTGAGTCTCAGTGACAAAGGCAGGCCATAAATGACATAAATAAAATAAAACTAAATAAATAAGACTTATAGGTGCTACTGGACTCTTGCTGTTTTCTACTGCTACAGACAGACTAACACGGATATCCATCTTAATCAGTGGTGGTTGCCAACAGCTTGGAGAAAAAGCATCTTACCTCTTTAATAGAGGCTTAATGGGAGGTATTTACCAGGTGATGTTCTTTACCTCCATGCCAGAATATTTTTTCCAGGTCTACTGGCAACCCTAACCCTAAGTGACCATATTGCACATATGGATTTCAGAGGTTAAAAGATGTGCGTACAATTTTTAAATCTAATCTTCCTTTCAGAGTGTCATACAAAATTCTGCCCTCCTGGTTTATCCTCAAAATAAAATTGTGAGGTATGTTAAGTTGACAGAACGAGACAGGGCTAAGATCATCCAGACAGCTTTACAGCAATGTGGTAAGAGCCAGTGTGTTGGAGTGTGGGAGACCCAGGTCTAAAATCATATTCTGCCACAGAAATTCACGGGATGACCTTGAGCTAATCACACACACTCAGCCTGACCTACCTCCCAGGTTGTGGAAAGGATAAAATGGAGGAGAGGAGAATGATGTAAGTTGCTTTAGGTTTCCATCAGAGAGAAAAGTGAGGTATAAATGAAAATAAATAGAATCAAGATCTACCCCTCATCTCAGTGGCATTCTTGGATAATAACTGCCAGAGATTAGGCCTGATTTGGATCCGTGACATTCACCCCGAATTATACTGCTCTCCTTCAAAGGGAGCCTTCACAGTTCAGCTCATGGGGAGTAAGGGGGTGGATGGGAGCTGCAAGGCATCTCTTCCTCCTTATTCCAGCCTGCCGCTTCTGCGGCAGTCAGCAGGGGCCGAGTGACAACCTGCTTCTGAAACCACCACGCTCTGGGGCCAGGATGGTTTCTGTGCTGGCCGTCTCGTTTTGCCGCTGCCGCGCCATGCCTCCCTCCCCAACAAACGTAGAGAGGCTGCTCTTCTCGCACGACGGCGGTGGGATCCCTCTTCGCTCCCCCGCAAGCTGGAAGGCGGCTCGCGCACTAAGCAGGTGCACGCTCAGCCTTCTCATTGGCAGCAGCTGCAGCAGCCGCGGCCTCGGGGGTGGGGGTAGCTGCTCTTCCCGCCCCTGCAGACAGGTAGGATGAACGCGAGCAGCGGCGCGCGGCGCGGGAGCTTCTCAGCTCTTCTCTAGCCGGGAGGGGGACGCGGCTGAGGCGAGGCTCGTGTACCTAGCGTGGCCGGGGTAAGGGCAAGAAGGGAAGCAGGCGGCTCCATGCAGGCGGGCAGCCTTCAGGTAAGTGCGCACTGCGCAGCTGGCGACGAGAGAAAGGGGAGGGCGGGAACGCCGAGCGGGAGTCTTTGCTACGGAGGAAGGCTGGCGGGGGAAGGTGAGGTGGGAGGGGAAAGAACTTCAGCCTCACCCCCCCCCCCCGCCCCGGCCCGGTTCTTGCCAGCCAAGGTAAATCTCTGCCCAAACGAGTGTTCTCCCCTCGCCTGCGAGTGACCAAGAGCTTCTGGGGCGCCCAGTAAATGAAAGGGCGGGGAGGCAGGCGCGTCCTTTGGGGGTAATAAAGTACGAAGGGAGGGAGGGATTGATGCAAAAGCCGCGGCTGGCGCGCTGCCTGTGAGTGAGCCAGGGACGCTGCAGTGGGAGGACAGAGTTCACCCTGGCGCTGGGTATTCCTCTACGTGGCGGGAAAGGAGGGAGGTTGGAGAGCCGGAGAATCTCCGGGAGGGACCGAGTGGCGATTAGGAAGCGAGAGTCTTGTCCTGCCGCTAGAGAGCGCCCAACAGAGGAAGGGGCAGTTGCAGTAACCTGGCTGGATAGGTTTCATTTTCATGCGAGTGGCTGGCAAGTGCTGCTGTAGATCCGAGCGCCCTGCCTCCTCGAAAGGAGCAGGGAAGCCGGCCCAGTGCTCAGCCGGTTTGCTGTTTCTGTTGCAGACCATTGCAATCTGGATGCCCTTTGTGGATGAAAGATGTATCATGGAATGAACCTGAACAGCAGGGATCCGTTCCTAGAGAAGCCGCGGCAGCAGCAGCCTCCAGCGCAGCATCAGCAGTGTTCCCAGGCCAGGCTCTCCCTGGTGGTCTTATGGTTCCAGCTGGCTCTGTGCTTTGGCCCTGCACAGATCACAGGTGGTAAGTGAGTGAGGGACTGGTATGACAGCTGGAGGAAGAGTGCTGTGCTGGGGGAGAGGGAGGCAGACTGGTAGCGCAGGTCCCCCTTGGAAGGAAGAGACAGCCTGACAGCTTTTGGCTATTGATCTTTGCATACTAAATGCTAAAAGGGGAAACCATTCTCCCACTGTGTTGCCTGACTCAAATCAGTAGATACTAAAAGAAAATTCCTGTCATCCCTTTAGGAAGGCTGAAGGCAAACAGGCTTTGCCTCTCATTCTAGATGTGAATGACTTTTGAATGGCTACCTCCTGCCCATGTTCATATACTGAGGATTGTTCCTAAACATACTCAAAAATCTGCTTTCTGTGCCCTAGAACTGGTGCTTCATGTACATAGATGTGGGTTCTTTTTGCCCCCCACACAGATAAAATCCTGCCAGGAAAGCACAGTCATTTCCTCCACCCCTGTTTCATGCTCTGTTGCACATTAACAGGAGAATCACCCTGTTCCTTCTCTACTGAGAGAGACAGAGAGAGAGAGAGCTTTACACATTGATATTAATAGAAGGAACTCCTACTATCTTTGGTGTTCCAAAATGTGCATGAAGAAAAGCTGCAGGTAGATGCTGACCAAGGAAATGGCTCCTCTTTCTGTTTTTACCCAATGTTGTATTTATATATATATCGTGATACAGAATCATATACCAAATACAGAGGCTTAAAGTGAGAAGAGCAACAAAAACCAAATTGCAGCAAATAGCTCTCTCTCAAATACAATGAACTCCAAAACTAGAAATGTTTTAAAGTGCTCAGTGCTATAATTTAGAAATATATACAAAAAGTTCTACAACAGTCTCAGTAATAACACTATGTCAATAATATTCCATATCAGTATCTCAACAATATTGCATTTAAATGTCAACAGCCTTCATAATTTATACAAGTGAGGAAGGTCAAGAAGTCCATACGTAGTACAGTCAGTTAAGGGTTCCAATCAATCACTATGAATTGCACTTGCCCGTTTCACTCCCAATACTCCAGTGTAGCTGGGTCGTAATTCAAGGCATCATAATTCACTCTTCCAACACAACAGTTTTCATGGGGAGGTCACAGTTTCAAACTTGCCTGACAAACTGCTAGCGTGGTTTGTTTTGCACCCATGTGCTTTGTCAGGGGCATTACATGAACAATTTCAGACTATTCATCATGTTGGACGTACTTCTGTTGTTAGCTGATGGACATCATAGCCGTCCTATCAGTTTGATCCCATTCCCTAGGTAAGTTTGATTCCACCTCTCAGGCAAGTGAAATTGGTTGCTGACCAGTGTGTTAATTCATTTTGTGTAAACTAAAAAAAGCAAACTGTAATTTTTCATTTGGCAAATACTTTAAAATGCTCTAAAGAGGAATTGCATTCTCTGAGACAGTTTTCATCTCTTACATCAAGTATTAGGAGAAATTCCATGCTGGTTTTTTTCAAGACAGCTATCCTATTTGAGGGTAATATAGGAAACTTTCAAAATATGTTTATACCATCTATTGTGGAAGCTTTTTGTATTATATCTTTAGAGTTCAATTATCACTTGAAAGCATCTTTTTTAAAAAAACTGAAGGCTTTAAGAGATTTTAAAATAAAAGAATGGAAAGTTATTAGAAGAATCTGTGTTTGTGGGTGGGTGAGGGCTCTTCAAGCATAGCACTTTCACTACAATAAGGTGCTTAGGCAAATGATGTGAGCAAGATTAGAGTCCAGTAGGGTCTTAAGGACCAACAGTGTGTGTCTCCACATTTCCTGAATGACTTTCACTATTTATGGAGGTAAAAGTGTGTCAGTGAAGATATTGCTGAGGTTTCTCACATTGTGTTGAGAATCAAGTGGTCTCTTGTATTTGATTGCAGCTTGGAAGTTTTCAGTAATCATGAAGACTAGTCATCTCCTGTTTTTAAGACTATTGATAAGCACCCTACTTAATAACTTTATTGTTAGCCAGACCTTATGTGCTTTTACAAGTTTAACTATGTTAAAGCTGCTTACTGCTTGGAGAAATGATCCAAGAAAAGTGCCAGATCGCAATGCAACCAATTATATGTTCTTGAGTCTTTTGAATTCAGTAGACTCAAGCACATTTCATTCTGAATTGGTTCGTAGCTGAGACCTGCTCAGGAAGCTGTATAAGTATTTCAGTGAGAGATCCTATGGAAATAACCAGGCTTGTATGAGTGATTCATATTGATGCTAGAATTTCAATGGGATTCCAGCACTGGAGGCTAGTCACCAACTTAACGTATCCACATTGGACCAACCAATGACCAAATGAGACAGAGCACAATAGCCAGGGCTTTTTTTGGTGGTGCTTACTGGTACTGAGTACCTGTACCTCAAAAAAGAAGCAACTGACAATAGCTATGTGGGATGTGTGTGGGCCTTTCCTGTGTTGCGCACCTGCCTGACACTTTTTTTTGGCTGTTATGTCTGTGATAACACTATTCCTTGACTTGAATATTGTGATGTTATACTAAGGGGCTGTTGTACCAGATAGTCAAGACTTAACACAACGTTGCCATTATATTTATCTTCAGGCAGGATTTTTTGTACTGTGGGCATTAATAATGCAATAAAAATGTTGCTGCTGCCAGGTGGCAGTGCTTCTGTAGTTATTGAGGCTGCCATTTAATATACTTTCCCTTGAAAGTGAGCTCTGTTAAAATAAGTGGAACAAATTCAAACAAATAAGTCCTGGATTAAAACACAGTATGTTTGCATAGAGTATAAATATGGTAAACTAGATTATGTGACTTTGTGGGATACAAAACCTTACTCTGTTTCCTGAACAAACTATTGTGCTGGGCTAGATGTTAGAAATGGGTATTACAAAAAAAAATTAATATAGAATTGTAAATCACTTTCATCATTTACAATGAACTGAACGCATTATAATGTTCTAAATTGTCTCTGTGATGGACTGTCAAAGACAAAAGATGGTCATACTGCTTGTTTACTTTGTTAAATAATATTTTTTTATTAAATGGAATCAGTGGTAAACATTGTTTTAGTGCATTTTCTAACGTATTTTAGTTGTATATGCTAGTTATGCTAGTCTATGTTGTAGAATGTAAACATTATCTTTTGCCAATGTTCATTTGTGGAAATCCAAATTTAAAGTCAGGGACTGTACTGTGGAATTCATAGAACTAATCTAGTTTAACCGTTACATCAGATAAGTCTGAATGAGAAAGGCTTAACTTCTGGTACATTATATAAATATTGTCAGATATGAGGAGTGGAAAAAGGAAGGAGTCTTTATAATCTAGGCAGAGAGTAGGAGTAGGGATCCCAGGTCCCCAGTGGGGGTGGGGGAAATCCCCTGCTCCAACTCTCTGCCCCCTCCCCCCACTCACTGGACCTATGGCAGGTGGAAAGGTGGGGGAGCAGGGCTTCCAGGCTCACTCCTGGGGCAGTGTGATGTTGTTGCGCCTCCCCAGGAACACCCCTGTGCTTTAGAGCAGGCCAATTTGGACCCAAGTGGGCTGAACTGCCCCCCTGCAAAGCTCAGGAGCTCTTCTGGTCCCTGCACAATGATGTCAGTTCCCAGAAGTGATGTCATTACATTGCTCCAGGAGCGCTCATGTGAAGACAGCAACAAAGGTGTGTGCCAGGTCCCTCCCTTCCCACCGGGAGGGTAAGGGGGCCAGGCAACCCTTGGTAGGAGGGATTATTTAAATTAGGTTGTCAAGAAGCTAGCTGCAATACATGTATTTAGCTTGATAGTGCAGAAAATTAGTATCTATAATGCAAGAAAAATCCTACATCCCGATTCAACCCTGGGGGATCCATTGTTCCAATTTTGAAAATAAACTCAATTTCAGCAGTTTCATGTTGTAATTTTCCTTTGAAGTTTCCCTGCAGCTAGAGAACTTCTATTCTTAAGTCAGCAATGGAGTCTCCTGAGAGATTAATGTTGTGATTTGTTTATATCAGATTTATGTCCATTCATTCTTTTGGGAAGGTACTGACCTGTTTGTCCAATGTAGAGAGTGGAAGGGCATTGCTGACACTTGATGGCATATATCATGCTGGCAGATGAACAAATGAATGAGCCTGAGATGGTATAGCTGGTGTTGTTAGGTCCAGTGATTATGTTGTTGGAGTCGTCATATTCACTGCCTCATGGCAATTTTTATCAATAGTTAAAATTTCCTGTAACATAACATCTGGTTTTGGATGGCCGAGGAGAATTGCAGGAGCAGATTCCAGGGTGCCTCCCCTTCCCCCCTCTCCACTATTTATACCTATGTTGCTGTTTGGGGTTTTTAAAAACTCTCCAATGGACTTTTTAATTTTTTTTAGGCAGATAGACAGATATGGACCCACAAGGACTTGCAGAGGGTGTCTCATTTTCCCTCTCCTCCACCATGTCCTCTTTCCCTTCCCTGCCCCCCATAGTCTGTCCCCCTTTTCCTGATTCGTTCTCTCCTTCCCACCCACCTTTGTCTAACCCTCCCCCTTGTCTTCACCTTTCTCCTTCTTTCCCAGGCAGCCCTCCTCAATGGCCCAGTTGCATGGTGCCAGCTGAGCCAGGCCCAGTTGAATGGTAGGAGATCTACAAGGACTTTCAGAGGTACTGCACTTTGCCCTATATACCCTTCTCAGGGCTGGATCTACATATTTTTGAGGGGGGGCAAAAGTGAAAAATGGCACCCCCTTATATTTTTTCTTTATATATACATATATGATCAATGTTTTAATATATATAATAAACAACTCTTAAACCACAGAATAAATTGTGTTGACTTCTATGAATTGTTAATAATAACAACTTTACTGTTAATAATAACAACTTTACATTATCTTATCCGTCATTAGCTAAGCATTCCTCCTAGAATTCTTTTTGTTGTAGGGAGCTAAGGGAGTTCATAGGCAGACATGCATGTTAGATATTAGGAAGACAGAGTTTAAAGAACTCAAGAGGCATAATGAGAGTCATTTAATGGCAAAAAATACTGAAAGGGAGAGGAGCAAGTGAAGGGTGGGCTCTCCTAAAACAAGAGCTATTGCAAGCTCAAGCTGTCAATATTCCAGTAAGACAAATGTGGTAGGCAACTCACAATGACTAGGGAAATTTAAACGCCAACAATGGAAGCCCACTACCCAAATAAAGAAAAAAGATTCAAATTCTTTATTGTAGAAAAATAACATTTATTGGTTAGCCAAGGCAAGTTTCTGACACCCAAAAGAATCCACAGCAGATGCAAAGTAGAGATATATGAAAAGTAAACTCTCTTGCTAGGGCATCATGTCCTTAGGAGAAAATGCAGATAACTACTTAACTTCAACTAAAAGTGAACTTTTCTGGCTTTTTTTCCTGCAAAACTTCTCACTGCATCATAATTTATGGTATTTGCCACATCACTTTCAATAGACAATATAGCCGGTCTTGACAAATGCTCCTGATACATTGCTGACCTGAGGTAATCTCTTTTGGCTGGAGATCAGATCTAATTCTGGGAGATCTCCAGCCTGGAAGCTAGCAACCACCATACCCATAAGGCTGGATGCTAAGGACTGTTCTTACTAGTGGTGTAAAATTTCCACACGTTTTGAAGCCATAGGAAAAAGGTTCCTCTTTTTTTTTTTTTGCTACAGAAAAATAACCTGGGAAATTGGGGGGGAAATTGATATGTATGCAATACTTAACTTACTTTCCTGTCAAACCATGTATTATTTTATTGATTTAACAACTTAGCATATAGAAGTGTGCTATGTGGAATAATGACATTTAAAAGTATAAAGTATATTAGTATCCCACGCCCCTACCTTCCTGCCTTGGTTTGATCATCTCCCTCAGTGCTGATCTCTGAGCAAATACAGCAAATAGAACGGCGCCTGCCTGCTGCTGAGGTGATGAAGGAGCCCCCCCACTCCATGCGCACGTGCACTCTGTGCCGTCCCACCTTTTGGCGCCGTGGCACTTCAAGCTCTTCTCATCCCAGGCAGCAGCGTGCAGACACAGAGACGGGGGAAAAAGCGAGTGAGCCAGGCACGAGCATCTATTTGCTGGGAAGAGGCAAATGCAGATCCCCCTCCTTGCCGGCGCGCAGGCTGCCCTCTCTTTGATGGAGCAAATGGAGGCGCCTGCTGGCTGCCAGGGCCTGGGGCGGGGCGGCAGTGGAGCTCTTCCCCTTCCCCTCCCCCTTCATGCACATATGCCTTCTGCTGGCTGTCTCACCGTTTGGTGTGCTTTGCTCTTGAGAGTTGAGGCAGAAAAAAAAACAAGAGGGAGAGCTGGGCACGAGTGGCTGTTTACTGGGGAGATGAACTCAGATTCCTCTCTTTGCCCGTTTGCCGCCCCCTCTTTGACGGTGCCCAGGGCAGGCAACCCCCCCTGCCCCCCCAAGATCCGGCCTTGGCCCTTCTCCCCACTATTTCCTCTTTTCCTCTTCCTGGCAGCCTCCATAAGCTCATCTTTCTCTGCATCCTTCTCTCCTTCTAGCCCACTTATCAACTTACCTTTTATTTGCTCCCATCTTCATCTATATTTCTTAATTTACTTCACAATGGGGAATCAAAGTAGTTTACATCATTCTCCTTGCCTCCATATTATCCTCACAACAGCCCTAAGAGGTAGGTTAGGCTGAGAGCGTGTGACTGGATCCAAGTCACCCTATGAGCTTCCACAGCAGATTGGTGATTTGAACCTGGGTCTTCTAGAGCTGACTCTGAAACTCTTAACTGCTACACTACTCTGGCTTTTGTGGGGGTAGAAGTGGGCTGCTGTTGAGCAGTAGCAAGTTGCTAGGTCTGGGTGAGTTATGCAAGTCATGTGGTATCAAGTCATCTGGTGGTTGCTTCTGAGCCCGGTCCCAATCAGTCCTCCCTCAAAGGTCAAAACAGCCATAGAAAGGGACCTGCCCCTTCCCTCTGCCTTTTACTGACAGAAACCAAGCCTGGAATAGTGGCCAATGGTTGCCTAGCAACAGCTACTGAGAGCATTTGATTAAAGCTACAGGCACTCTTTTTATCATATTGGGTTTTTTAAAAAAATCCAATGTATTTTTTTTTTTTAGATTTCAGATTTTTCTATAAACTTGGGGCATTTTTCAGTTGTGTAGGAAGATCAGTCTTGTCTGTTCATGGCTCCAGCCTCTGCATTTATGTATCCTCAGATCAGGGCCACTTGGCTATCAGTATATAAGATGATATGAGGTTATGATTGGAACATTTTTTTGGTATGTAGTTAGTTGATAGACTCAATTCTTGATATATTCTTTGTTCTGACCATGTACCAAAGAAATTACAAAACTTTCCAGCTGATGCAAGAAAGTTTAAAATGGGACCTTTTCAGTTTGTATATAATGGCAGATTATTTAAAGAGTCTATTCTCCACCTAGTTTATAAATGATTTTCAGAAACATCTGCAAGTACCCCTTATAAAATATCACAAATGCTGTTGGGACAATTAGTGATCATGCATGAATGAAGAAGCTATGCACATACTTGGACTTTAACACAAAAAGGATTAATAAAATCTCTGTTTAAGCTCAGTGTTAGTTTCTTGAAGATAATTGTGAATCTAGAATATGTATTTTTAATTTAACTTAATTTTTTCATTAGCCTCCAGAAATTCCTTGAGAGTGACTCAAGTTTGCTGCTTAAACTCCTCCTCCAGCATAACCTGGAGTTATAGCAGTTCAGTCCTGACTGAGCCTAAGAAAATGTTAAGCTACTTCTCCACCTTTCTTAGAATAGCTGGAGTTGTTCCTCAGCAACTGTGGGCCAAACTAGAGCTGATGGCTGTGATGTCAGAGAGATGCAAGATGACATTAATCGCACCTCTCAGCAGTCAGATCCTGAGGAAGACTCTCTTTCCCTAGCAAGTGAAGGCAATAAAATGCTCAAGTTGCTAACTGAGCAAAGATGAGGTTTCAACCATTTGCTTAGCTGTCAAAGTGGGCCAGAAGGATGACTGATAGTTTAACTCATGCGGGACAATAAAGCCAGAGGCTATATGCAATTTGTGCACCCTAGCACCGCTGGAGGGAGGCTTCCCTAGGGGATGACACCATGAGGGATGCAATTCTAAGCCCAGAGGAAAAGCCACCAATGGCGGAAAAGGTTATAACCTCTGAACATCCTTTCTTCTGGATGCCTGTGATCTGGAGAAGTTATGCACCCATTCCACTGAAAGAGATGCTGAGGTAATCTCTGTAACTCTCAAGGAGACTAGCAAGAATGTTTTTTATATTCTTTCTTAGCTCTGCCATAGTGTTTGTGTTGTGATATGTGTTTCTCTGTGTTTCTGTGCTCTGTAGTGTATCTAGGTGTAGCATAATAAAGATCTTTCTCTGTTTAAGAAAGTAGACACTGGGCAAATCCACATGCCCTCGGAGCATCCCAGCATTGTGCTAAATGTTTGCTAAACACCCGGAAATATAGTAAAATCAAAAAGAGTCCAGTAGCACCTTTAAGACTAACCAATTTTATTTTAGCATAAGCTTTCGAGAATCAAGTTCTCTTCGTCAGACGCCTGATACAGAGACTGGTCAAACACAGAAGAGCAAGAGAGGGAAGAGGCAATTAGGGGGGGAGGGGGAGGGAGCAATCAAAACATTCCTTTGCTAGTATATGTAAACATCTCCTTTTGGTGTGTGTATCAGTTGGCTTCAAAGGAGTTTGCCCTGTTAGTTTGTAGAAGCCAAACAGCTAGACCATCCAATTCCAATGCAGTATGGGCCTTCGGTAACCACAGCTCTCCCTGCCAGATGCATCTGACAAAGAGATCTGTGGTTCCCGAAAGCCCACGCCAGGTACCACTGAGCTCCCCCAGACCCCACCTCTGTAAAGGAAATCTGTTACCTGTGGTAATGTGATAACCATTCATAGTCCCTATTCAGTCCCAGCTTGACAGAGTCAAATTTGCACATGAATTCCAGTTCAGCAGCCTCCCGTTGGATTTTGTTTTTGAAAGGTTTCTGTTGAACTACAGTGACCTTTAAGTCTTTGATGGAATGTCCTGGTAGATTGAAGTGTTCTCCCACTGGTTTCTGGACGTTTCCATTTCTAATGTCAGATTTGTGTCCATTTATTCTTTTGCGTAGAGGTTGGCTGGTTTGTCCAATGTACAGAGCAGAAGGACATTGTTGGCACATGAGGGCATATATCAGATTGGAGGATGAGCAGCTGTAAGAGCCAGAGACAGTGTAGTTGATGCCATTGGGTCCTGTAATTGTATTCCCTGGGTAGATATAGGGGCAGAGCTGGCATCTGGGTCTGTTGCAGGGCCTGGTACCTGTGCTGGTGACTCTGCTGGCCGATTCATGGTTGTGAGTGAGAAGTCGTTTAAGGTTGGGGGGCTGTCTGTAGGCAAGGAAAGGTCTTCCACCCAGGGCTTCTGAGAGAGAGGTATCATTTTCCAGGATGGGTTGTAGCTCATCTTTCTAGCACGATTTCTGAAATGGTGCTAGAAAGACGCTATATTTCCGGGTGTTTAGCGAACATTTAGTGCAACGCTGGGACGTGCCAAGGGCGTGTGGATTTGCCCCCTATTAAAGTCTTTCCCTGGCGCCTTGACACTTGTACAGGCTCACCAGCACATATCTAGCTGGGATAGGGCCCAGAGGAGGAGGGATTGGGGGAAATTGAGGGCTCCTCTTCTCCCCACACAGGCACCGGCACAGCAGCATTGTGCCCAAACTTGCTGGTGCAGGGAAAGCTGGAATAAGTTTAATGGTGGTATTCTGAAGACAGCTGAACCAAAGGAGGGACAGTGTGAGGTTTTGCCCTCTCTTACACACACAGACCTCCCCTGGGGTGTAACAGTGGCATCCTCATGGCTACCGTGAGAACGCTGCTGCCATTTTAACCTAATTTAAAATGGGCCTGCAGCAGGGTGGGCTGAGACACTCCCCCTTGCCCCATGTGTTTTATCAAATGTCAAAATGGCTATGATGTACACTCAACTGTTTTGGCACTTGAAGAGGCACTGGGGTGGGGTGGGGGGTGGGATAATAGTGCTGTGCTGCAAGCCTAATACTGATTGGGCTCTTACAACATTTTAAAATGATTTTAAAAGGGCTGCAGCATTCTTGTGGCAGCCATGAGGACACCATCACATCTAGTTTTGCCCTCAGTTACCAGCTTAAAAACTAACTTTCTGCCTCCTGAGCTGTGTACTATTGATCTAATTCAGCAGTGAACCCCAACCTCATCCTTCCCAAATCCCTTAAAAAGGACTTCTCAAACCCTCCAGCTTTGTAGTAGGTTCTGTGTCCCACTCCTTATTCTATAGAAATCACTGGATTCCAGCCCCCTCTAAACCTGTAGATGGCCTTCTACCCAAGCCTGCTTCCCCTGCTTCCAAACCTTCACCCTTTTGCTGAATCACAGATTCCCAACTTGGTTTCAGTTTGGATTTTCATTTGCCCCAGACCTACTTCCCCTATGGCTGGATCACAGCTAGAGATGGGCACGATTGGCATTACGATTTGAAAAAAACCCTGATAATGGCGTTCGCGCCATCGGGACCTGGCTGATCGGTGCTGTCCACGGCAACCGATCCAGCGGTTGGGGGTTTGCTTGTTTGGGGCTTGATCAGATCGATTGGTTTTAATTTGGGATTGCAAACACTCTGGCGCCAGGAATCAATTCCCCTGGCAACGGAGCCAGGGGAATGCCTGAGCTGTGTTTGCCCTCCTTCTGTCGCCCTGGAAATGCAAATGGAAGCCCAGCTTTCCTTGATCAGCAGGGCTTCCTTCCAACCACAGAGCAGCCAGCAACACATCATCATTTGGGAGAAGAGAGGGGAGGGAGGGGGAAGGGGGTGTTCTGTAGCCATGGGCACTCCAAATGTTTTTTGCTTTTTTAAAAAATGGGGCTTTGTAGGAGGAATGGCTGTTTTTCTGTCTGTCACTCTCTGTTTTTAACCTGCTTTTAAAACACTGTATTTTGTGGGAAAACCTCATTCACGGCTCTGTGTGTGTGTTTAAAAGGGAGTGGGTAAAAGCTGGATCCAGATGCTTTTAAATGGATCCTCATGAATTCATATGATTTTTATATTGAAACAAAACAAAAAGGCTGTCATATTATAGATCATGTCCTAGTCTACAGACAGCAACAAAACAATCATGCATCCACTAATCTGTGGCGCTGCCACGGCACAAAAACATGCTAAAAAAGCACGGATCCGCATGGATCCTCTAGGTTTTTATATGGGACCACCCAAAATCCACCATACAATCCCAGATCATGTCCATTGCCACAAAAGGGGCAAAAAAAAATCAGTTATCCACCGCTTCGTGGCACTTCCACGGTGCAAAAACATGGTCTAAAAGCATGGATCCTCGTGATTTTTATGTAGGGCCACCCAAAATCAACCATACAATACCAGATCATGTCCATTGCCACAAATAGGACCAAAAAAATCATTCAGCCACCGCTTTGTGTGGCAGCACCACGGCGCAAAAACATGGTTCAAAAGCACGAATCCCCATGGATCCTCTTGATTTTTACATGGGGCCACCCAAAATCCACCATACAAAACCAGATCATGTCCATATCCACAAATGGGACAAAAAAAATCATTCATCCACCGCTTTGTGGCAGCGTCACGGTGCAAAAACATGGTTCAAAAGCACGGATCCTCATGGATCCTTTTGATTTTTACATGGGGCCACCCAAAATCCAGTATACTGTCCCAGATCATGTCCAATCAGCGCCGGATCCAGGGTTGCCCACGCCCGGGACAATCCTTGGCTTACTGCCTTGCGCACGCTCGCAGCATGCTCGCGATCCCCGCGCTGCGTGATGATGGCACTTTGGTAACGTCATCACGCAGGGTGGACAGAGGCAGCGTGTGGGGCTGAGAAGCCGCCTGCCCCATTCGCCTCCCCGCAGGCAAATGGTGCAGGCGGTCTCGCAGACCCCCGCGCTGCTTTCGCCTGCTCCGCAGGACAGGGGGCAGCCGGCTTGCCGCACACCCCCTGCCCTCCAGGGCAGGCGAAAGCAGTGGGGGGAGCTGCAAGGCTGCCTGCAGCATTCGCCTCCCCGCAGAACAGGGGGCGGCCGGCTTGCCACACACCCCCTGCCCTCCAGGGCAGGCGAAAGCAGTGGGGGGGGCTGCGAGGCTGCCTGCGGCATTCGCCTCCCCGCAGAACAGGGGGCGGCCGGCTTGCCGCGTACCCCCTGCCCTCCAGGGCAGGCAAAAGCAGTGCGGGGGGCTGCGAGGCCACCCGTGCCATTCGCCTCCCCTGCGCTGCTTTCGCCTGCCCTGCAGGATGGGGCGGCTGACTTGCCGGGCACCCCCTGCCCTGCAGGGCAGGCAAAAGGGAGCGCGGGGGTTGCGAGGCTGCCCGTGCTGCCCGCACTGCCACCTCTGCTCTAAGTGTGTGTGTGTGTGAGAGAGAGAAAACGTCCCCTCCCTGAGGGGCGGCGGCTCATCACCAGGTTAAAAACTCCCCCCCTCTGCTCTGTGTGTGTGTGTGTGTGTGTGTGTGTGTGAAAACGTCCCCTCCCTGAGGGGAGGCAGCTCGTCGCTGGGTTAAAAACTCCCCCCCCCTTTGCTCTGTGTGTGTGTGTGGGGGGCGCCCCTCCGCTTTGGCCTCCCCAATCCCAGATCGGAAACGGGACCTGATCGGTGTGGATTGGTGATCTGGGGTCGTCGCCGGCGTGGATCCACGATCAGCTTGATTGGTATCTTTTGGGGGGGGGGATCATGCCCACCTATAATCACAGCCCCATGGACTCTTTTCAGGATGTCACATTGCCTGCCTTTTCTTGCATGCTAAGAAGAGAAGCAAAACAGTAACATGAGGGCAATCAGTGTAGGAGAGGATCTCCTGATGATTCTGAGAGCAGAACCACAAGTGACAAAAGGCACAGATTGGACATTTGTCAGCTTCCCTCAAGTTCTGATGGGAAATGTAGGCAGCTTGGCGGAATGTTGGACAAATGACAGTTGAAAAGTCCATTGGACAGCAGTCAGAGAGCGAAGCTGCGAGACCAGGATGCCTACATTTCCCATCAAAACTTGAGGGAAGCAGACAAGTGTCCAATCTGTGCCTTTTGTCACTTGTGGTTCTGCTCTCTCTCATGGCTTGTCCCTTGCTGCAGAACACCACCAGGTGTTTGATGTGTGTTTCCTGTCTCCAGCTCCTTTGATCTGTTACCTATGGTCCTGACTTGTATGGTCATAATTCTAGCTCCCTCTCTAGCTGTCACATGACTTCTTATGTGCTTTGCAGCTTAGTGGGTTCCATGCTGGGTCTAGAAAAGTTGAAGACCACTAGTCTCAGCTGTCGCCTGCTTCCTTCTTCCTGATGAATGTTGGACAGCCATATGTGATGCTTTTCTGAGCAAGCTAAGAAGTGTTTTTGCTGCTGATGCACAAGTTTAGGGAAAAGACAGAAGAGGAAAGGATCTCAGGAAGCTCTTTAAATGCTTTTCCAAACACCTCTTTCTCTCGTTGATTAGCATATTAACCTTTTATTGATGCATGGTGTCCCTCTTGTAATTATATTCCGAAGTGTTTAACTATTTCTATATTATCAGTTACAAATGAATGGATAACTATTTCTATGTTATCAATTACAAATGAACGAATATTCAATTTATCTAAAAATGAGTATTCACTTCAGAAATTCATTGATGGATGTGCCAAGATACGCATAAATTTTGTTCCTTTTCTGTAAGCTGCTTGGTTCATTTTTTTAAAAAAAATCTAGCCCTGTTTTAAATGCTGACCAATGATATGTAAAGGAGAGAGACTGCATGGTCTTATGAAGAGATTCTACTGGTTTTGTATTGGATGGCAGAACTATTTTTAGGCATATTCTGTCTTTTATTAGTTACTGTGGGAGATATGGCATCCTTTTCCTATAAAGGTTTTATCTGCATTGGCCTGTAATTAACTTGGAGGTGTATGGAAACAGTCATGTATAAAAACCTTTCCCTCCTTAATGCTCATATAAAGCTATTACTTATAAATGTGCTTGTGGAACTTAAACTTGTAGTATGGAAAGCTAATTTTCATGCTGCATGCCAAAATGTAGAGAAAAGAAGGTTTAAATATGTTAATAAAGTTGATTTAATTATTAGAGCAATATTTTGGAACTCAGGAAAAACCAAATGTTGGTACTTGGTGGTCTTTGTTTTATAAGCTTCCTATGAACATAGTACTTATTTGGAGTAATGTCTTATTTCTCCTTATTCCAAATGAGTTATTTATTTTGTGGGTTAATTCTTGTACATATACACTAGTTATGTAGGGATTACCTTGGCAGTCTTATAAAGTGAATCCTCAACAGTTTTTTTATTCTAATTCTCCAAGTCCCTCATAACATGATATGCTGTTCTGATTTTACAGAATTTTGTCAACTATGTAAGTAGAGTTACATCATATTTGTTTATATTCTGGAGAGATATGTGCAGAAATGTCTTTTGGTCATTCTGACTATTGCAAGAATATGTTCTGCTGTGTGCTCAGTGGCTTTTTCCTTGGCTGTTCATGTGTTTTGGAATACTCTTCCAAATAAAATTAAAAGATCTATGTCTCTCTTATAGTTTTTGGAGGGCTTGTAAAGCATGACTGTTTAGAAACTGTGATTCCTCAAGATGATTGCTTTGTGAGTGCCTTGAAAGATAATAATCATTACTGTATTTTAAAGCTTTTTCTGAAGGTAGTTTAAGTGGGTAGCTTCAGAAGTGTTGAAGGCTTTTGCCGAGAGATTGAGTGGCACTGTGATGATTTTAAGTGTGTGTGTGTCTTTAAATGTTTGTTGTGATACAGATTAAGAGTTGGGGTGAAAAAGAGGGATGAGTGAGTGAGGTGATTGGCTGATGACTGAGAGTGTGGGCAGAGTGAACTACTGTTTTTAGTTACTGAGGAGAGAGAAAAGAGGCTTTCTGGTTTAGACAGGCAAGCTGTGTGCAGCCTAAGAGTGTCTCTGTATTTCTGAGAGACATTTTGATTCTGGTTTAAACAGGCAAACTGTGTGTGCAACTGAGAGAGAAAGTTTATGTATATCTGTGTGACTGACCCTATATAAAGAAACCTGAAGAACAGAGAACTGTCTTTGAAACCATCAAGCTTAAGTAAAGCTTAAGTATGAAACCAATATGCATCTTATAAAAATAAAAGTTTGTTTTGTTTTTTTCCATCCCAGAGTATATGTTGTTCCTATATCCCATTCCTTTCCTCAGGGCCACATAGTCCCATGAACGAAACTGATGCTTGGGCACGTTATTAAAGGGGAAATTTAACTATTTCAGAATATAATTCCTGGTGGCAGCAGTCTACCCAGAGGGTGTAAGAAGAGGATTAAAGGCAAAATCTAACTGAAAAACAAAGAGGATTGTAACAGGCACAATGTCATAAAGTTTGAACTTTCTGTAAGCGGTTGCTTTCTTGAATGTGTCTGGGAACTAGTGCACAGTCACTTTAACTGCAACTTGAAGAAACACATGTAACAATCACAACTTTGATCAATCCATACCTGAAGATGTTTCTGTCGAAACGTGGTTTATAACCGGGAGCACGTTGATTGTGTGCTTTGTGGATTGGATTGGATATAAGAATTTATATTTGATGTGAATTTTGTCAGTAAATATTTATTTTGGATTGCGTATGACCAGCCACATTGATTGAGTGAACAGGGGATTACATATGCCTTTATGAGTCATTGATAGGATTGTTTCTAGATACTTATATGATGACTGCTTATCCTATGCGCTGTTTGTAATTTTCCAACTACACAGTTGTGATTGTGATTGGTCTGCAGCAGAAAAGCAGGATTTGAGTCCAGTGCCACTTTAGAGACAGACAAGATTTTCAGGGTATAAGCTTTCAAGAGTCAAAGCTCCCTTTAGATCTTCTTGTATCTGAAAAAAAGTGTACAACCCGAAAATATTGTTGGTCTTTAAGGTGCTACTGGGCTCAAATCTTGTTTTTCTGATGGTAATTTTACTTTTGTTGTTAGAATTATGTTGTTTTTAATACTGTATTTATGGTTATACTCATTGATTCCTAACAATTAAGGAGAAAGACATGCTTATAAACATTCTAAAAAGAAAAATATAGCCCTGGAAGGAATGTTACAGAATTATTTACTTTGGCAGAGTTACTCCTTTACTAGTGTTTATCACTTTTGTTTAATAAGTCTAAGCAACTACCTGCTTGGGTCCAATGGCACAGATGGGAAGTGCTCTCTTTTAAATATTAAAAAAGGGTTTGAGAGCCAGTTTGGTGTAGTGGTTAAGAGCCGCAGGGCTCTAATCTGGAGTAGGGTTTGATTTCCTACTCCTCTGCTTGAAGCTAGTCACAGCTCTCTCAGTCCCACCCACCTCACAAGGTGATTGTCATGAGAATAATGACACACTTTGTAAACTGCTCTGAATGTGGCATTAAGTTGTCTTGAAGGGTGGTATATAAATCAAATATTATTATTTAAATATGATGAGGGGAAGAGGAAACTATTTGTTCTTTGTAATATCATAGACTAGTAATATTCTAGGTACTGATCCATAAGGACTCATGACATTTGCCCAACCACCTGCCATCTGTTACCCAAATAGGAGGTCACCTAAATTAATTGATGGAATTGGCATTAAAAGGAGACAAGCAAGACGGAGTAACTAAGAATCTCCACTAATGCTTACGGGGATTATTTCCTTAGAGAACTCTCAAATCAGGCAGATATTCAACAGGAAAGATTTTTTAATTAAAAGAGAAATAAAAAGGGCAATAACACAAATACACAGTATACATACAAGGTTAACTAAGAAAATCAAGGAGGAAAGGGGGAGAAAGCAGTTTCAGGGAAGGTGATAGTTACCAGTCTTGAAGATAAAGATCCATGAAGGCAGCAACATGACCAACGTTTCACAAATAGAAGGGGAAGAGAGGAGGTCCAAATGATGTGGGGAGGGGGTTGCAGTCAGAGGAAGGAATTGGTGAAAATCACCCTTCTATGCTGGCAGAAAATAAGATAGTGATACAAAGGAATCAATAAGCCCATAATCATTATGTATTGAAATTCTTATTGTACAGTTAATCAAAGTGGCTGATGACATGCTCATGTGCATGGCTGCCCTGCAGAAAACTGTTGTTTTGCATGCCTATGCTTTGGGGCTATGCTTCATGTCTAATTCTCTTCATGATGGCTGCCGTGCATTAAACAAGTTGCTAATATTAACTGCTGCACAACATAATTTGAAGAGGCCAGAATGTACCACGCATGGGCTTTGTTTGTAATCAACCCAGTGATGTTGAAGAGTACTGTTAATAGTGTGAGGGGTGGGCTGCAGTAGAGCTAAACCCACCAGAAATGTTTACTTATGGATTTTAACTTCAAATAAAGAATGTAAAATTATTTTCCCCACTCTTATTGGCATGCAGTGTATATAGCAATGTGGTAGATGCCTGTACAAAATATTCTTATAACACTAATAATTAGTATTCAAGCCGCATAAGTACTTATGAGAGACAGACATTTTTCTCTGCATCACATCACAGAAACAATACTGCATTATTTTAAGACACCGTATGTACAATGTACAACTGAATAGAATCAGCCCACTTGAAAAGAAAAATAAATACTGAAGTAATTAGTTCTTGTTAGCATAACTTGAAATTATAAGCGTCCCTTTCAAACAGCATAATTGGGACTAATTGCTTTATTAACCTCAACTACAACAACCTGGGGACATAAGCACAAGTTAGGTAAAATAATGGCTATCATTAGAGGGGAAATTCAAGTGTGGATAGACATGGGCTGAAGACAAATAGTATGAAAGAAGGACAACCACTTCTCTTGATGAGGGCACTCTGAGTCCTGTGGGCAGTATTTTTATTAATGCACATCTTTGTCATAAGGTGTTAAGTGGAAGAAACATTTACCCAAACAAAAGTGTTAAAATGGAGAGGCAATTGAAAATATTAAGTTGGGAGTGCCAGTGTGTGGTGTTCCTTGTCAGGCTAGATTTGTCTGAAAGTAATGCTCTGGACAGGTCTAGATCTCCATAAAAATTCTGTGTTTTAGAACTACCACTTTCATTAGGGTTGAAGCAACTCACAAGAATGTTTGGATCTAAAGTCCATGCCGGTGTTGCAATATAGAATATCACACTCAGTGGGTTACTAGATATTGGTACTACATGAAGGTTGGTCCAGGCAGATCTGAACTGAAGATGGAAGCATGATGGAGCACAGGAAGACAAATTTAAGCAGCCATCCAATACTTTTAGTTCAGTGGCACCTTAGAGACCAACAGGATTTTCAGTGTGTAATAACAACAACATTCGATTTATATACTGCCCTTCAGGACAACTTAATACCCACTCAGAGCGGTTTACAAAGTGAGTTGTTATTACCTTCAGGACAATCACCCAGTGAGGTGGGTGGGACTGAGAGAACTCTGAGAAGCTGTGCCTGATCCAAGGTTGCCCAGTTGGCTTCAAGCAGAAGAGTGGGGAAACAAACCCTGTTCTCTAGATTAGAGTCCTGCAGCTCTTAACAACTGCTCCAAACTGGCTCCTTCTTCAAAGAGCTCTGACTCTTAAAAACTTACACTCTGAAAATTGCATTGGTTTCTGAGGTGCCACTGGACTAAAATCCTACTGTTCTGATGCAGACCAATATGGCTCCTCACCTAACTATTCAGTGCTTCATTATCCTTGGAAACAAGGGCTGAGGGAATGATTGTCCTCTTTGTTATATTTGCCTTCCTTTAGATTTTTTTATGCTCTCCCCCCCCCCCCCCGGTAGAATAGAGAGAGAGAAATGGAACTTGCAAGCAGCAGCACCAATAATGCCCTACTCTTTCCTTTTTCCTTTTGAGTAGAAACAAGTATGTGCCCAAAGAGCAGCCATCGTCCCTTTACTGTGTTCTCCAGCAGGGGGACTGGAGGATTGTCTAAAGCTGCTTTGGGTATGGAGATCTCCCTTCAAGGGAAAGGATATCATTGTAGAGAAATTATTAGTAAACTAGCAGCAGAACCTGTTGTCTGAAAAAATACAATGGGCTCTAGCTCTAGCAGTGGACCCTAGGGAGGACCATGGCATCATGGCCTTCCCAAGGCTCCTCAGTGGCCATGGAGGCAGCAGAGAGCTTGGCCCCTGCGGGTGGCCTTTCTGCCGCCTCAGCAGGGCATTGGGAGGGATGTGCTGCAGCAGCTGTGGAGGTGTTGGAGAGCCTCGCCCCCCTGCCGTGGTGGCAAGCCTTGTCCCCCCCCCCACTGCTGTCTTGGCGAGCCTTGTCCCCCTGCCGTGGTGGCAGCCCGCCTCAGCCCCCCCCCCCCCCACTGTGGTGACCTTCCTGCCTCCACCACAGCAGTCTTCCCGCCATCTCTGTGGTGGTTGTGGGGCCATGCTGTGCCTTTCCGCTGACTATGCAGCCCCTCAGAGGCCTGCCACAGGTGGTACAGAAGCCTGGTGCAGACCTTTGAAGGACCCACAGCTCCCTGCCGGGTCACACCAACAACTCACTTTTATCCTGGAACAGGCGTACCCGCAGGCCCCTCTGTATGCCTGTACCAGGATAAAAAGCGAGTCTTTGCCAATATGGCTCGCCTTTTATGTAGTAAGATGTGCAAACAATATAGGGTAGCAATTACATTTTGAGGGTAGCTGCTAGAGTTGCTAGAGCCACCAGGTGGTGGCTGGAGATCTCCTGGAATTACAACTGATCTCTAGGCAACAGAGGACAGTTCACCTGGAGAAAATGGCTGCTTTGAGGGGTGGACTGTATGGAATTCTACCATGCTGAGGTCCTTTCCCTCCCGAAACCCTGCTTTCTTCAGGCTTCACTCCCCAGATCTCCAGGAATTTCCTATCTTGGAGCTGGCAACCCTAGTAGCTGCTATGCATGCCTAGTGAACAGTTGATTGATAGTTGCATGGCTGGCCTAATGGGCCTTAGAATGCAAAAATTCCAAAGCTCCAGGAGGAATCCTAGTTGCAATATTATAGCAGTAGCTGCTTTTTGGCTCAAGGTCATATGTTCTGGTTTGAGCTGTAGAGATTTATGTTGTTAGTTTGAGATGGTTCTGTTTGGAGAATGTTACAGTTACACACAGGGGTCATTTCCTAGAAAAAGAACTGCAGGAACTCATTAGCATAACTCATTAGCATATGCCACACCCCCTGACATCACCAGAAGTGTGTCAGAAGGCAACATCCACCCCTCAGGCCCCTTTCCGCAAAAGTCTCCAGGTATTTCCTTAAAGCAGAATGAACTCAAAACAGCTTACCCTCCTCTGGAGAACCAGCCCGGCTTGCACCCATTCACTCACTCTCTCAAGTCACAAATGAAAATAAAGCAGCATGAATTCCAAGCAGCTTACTGTTCCTTTGGAGCTCAGCACCGCTCGGCTTGCCCTCACTCATTCATTTACTCTCCCCCCCGCAGTCACAAATGAAAGTAAAGGAGCAGAGCAGAATTAATCCAAGCAGCTTTCCTTCCTTTGGAGCCAAGCACGACTTGGCTTGCACTCATTTTCTCTCTCTCTCTCGCTCCCCCCCCGTCACAAACGAAAGTAAAAGAGCAGAGCAGAATGAATCCAAGCAGCTCGCGTTCCTTTGGAGCCCAGCACCACTTGGCATTCACTCATTTTCACTCACTCCCCCCCCCCCGGTCACAAATGAAAGTAAAAGAGCAGAGCAGAATGAATCCAAGCAGCTTGCGTTCCTTAGGAGCCCAGCACCACTCAGCATTCACTCATTCTCTCTCTCTCCCTCTCCCCCCCCCCAGGCACAAATGAAAGTAAAAGAGCAGAGCAGAATGAATCCAAGCAGCTTGCATTCCTTTGGAGCCCAGCACCACTCGGCATTCACTCATTTTCTCTCTCCCCGCCCAGTCACAAATGAAAGTAAAAGAGCAGAGCAGAATGAATCCAAGCAGCTTGCGTTCCTTAGGAGCCCAGCACCACTCGGCATTCACTCATTCTCTCTCTCCCTCTCCCCCACCCCGTCACAAATGAAAGTAAAAGAGCAGAGCAGAATGAATCCAAGCAGCTTGCATTCCTTTGGAGCCCAGCACCACTCGGCATTCACTCATTTTCTCTCTCCCCGCCCAGTCACAAATGAAAGTAAAAGAGCAGAGCAGAATGAATCCAAGCAGCTTGCATTCCTTTGGAGCCCAGCACCACTCGGCATTCACTCATTTTCTCTCTCCCCGCCCAGTCACAAATGAAAGTAAAAGAGCAGAGCAGAATGAATCCAAGCAGCTTGCGTTCCTTTGGAGCTCAGCACCACTCGGCATTCACACATTCTCTCTCTCTCCCTCTCCCCCCGTCACAAATGAAAGTAAAAGAGCAGAGCAGAATGAATCCAAGCAGCTTGCCTTCCTTTGGAGCCCAGCACCACTCGGCATTCACTCATTCTCTCTCTCTCTCTCTCTCTCCCCACCCCGTCACCAATGAAAGTCAAAGGAGCAGAGCAGAATGAATCCAAGCAGCTTGCATTCCTTTGGAGCTCAGCACCACTCGGCATTCACACATTCTCTCTCTCTCCCTCTCCCCCCCCTGTCACAAATGAAAGTAAAAGAGCAGAGCAGAATGAATCCAAGCAGCTTGCGTTCCTTTGGAGCCCAGCACCACTCGGCATTCACTCATTTTCACTCCCCCCCGTCACAAATGAAAGTAAAAGAGCAGAGCAGATTTTGGTTTCGTTTTCCCGGCCATGTCGGACGTTCCTCTCCGCAGGTCCGGGAGGAACTGTCTGAGCAGCCTGACTGGGCGGTTGACCCGCGAGGGTTAACCTCCAGGACTCCCAGTGAGGGAGCCTGGATCCGGGGCGCCGCGGGAAGAACCCTCTGGAAGTAATGCAGGGGGTAAATTGCCCGCTTGCTCCAACGGAGGCCGGCAGACTTGCGCAGCACCGCGTGTGCTGCCGGGCCGTGGAGAACGGCAATAAGCAGATTTAAGGTGAAAGCCTGTAAGTAAGCGAATCCCTTCTGATTCTTAATCGGACGCAAAGGATTGGTGGGAGCTGAAGCTAAGAAGGCGCGGATTTCTTCCCCCTTTACCGAGTTTCGGAACTCAGTTGGCGTCCCCCCCCAAGATGGCGATGAAAAAGCAGAGCCCAGCAATGAGTAAATCGGTGATGGCGACGCTACAGGGGAAGGGGGAAACTTTGGAAGAGTTGGTGAGACGAGCAGTTTTCGATGCTGTGCAGCCCTTTGTAGCGAAACTGAATGAAATGGGGCAAAAGGTTGATTCAGTGGAGAACGAGGTGAAAGCCATTAAAGAAACAGCGACCGGAGCAGAGCAGTCTGCGCACGAGAACACAGTACTCATGAAAGCAACAAGTAAGGAAGTGAAGCTTTTGGAGAATCAATTAATAGGATTGCAAGTAGACCGTGCCCAAACGGTACTGCGTCTTCAGAATGTAAAAGAGGAGGAAAATGAAAATTTAAAAGATGTGGTGTCTGGCCTTTTGGCGACATTCGCAGAGGCAACCAAAGAAGAGTTAAAAAGCGACATCTTGGAGGTCCGGCAGACGTCTTCAAAGTATGTAATGAAGCGGCAGCTGCCTCGCGAGATTATTATTGACTTTTCATCTAGGAAGACTCGGGACACCATCTTATATAATTCGTACAATGTGGACTTGGATTATTTGGGCAACAAGGTTAAAATTTTGAAGGATGTTCCATTTTTGACTCGTAAAAGAAGATTCAAGTATAAAGGACTTGCGGCTTTCTTGAGGAAATGTGATGTGAAATATAAATGGTTGTTTCCAGAAGGCGTTTTGTTTAGTTATAAGGATCAAATTTATAAGATTACATCGGAAGCCCAGCTGACAGACTCTTTGTTCAATCATCAGGAGTTCTATCAAGACGAACGTCCAAAGTCTGAAGGGGAAGGTGGGGGGGAGGGGAGAGCGGGCACAGCTGCTCCAGCTGCGCAGAGAGAATTGAGACCGAGACGCAAGGGGGGGGGGAAGAAGATCTGATCCTGAATATGGCTTGTACTGTATAAGATCTACTAATCTGATCGCATGTTAGAAAGTTAACTTTTAAGAAAAATTGCAGCATGAAGGGGATACAAGAGATGTAGTGTAGTGTTTATTGTTTGTATGTTGCTCTTCCCCCTTTCCCAGCCCCCCTTCCCTTTTTCCCCCTTTTTCTTTCCCTTGTATTTTTGTAGTTTTTTGTAGTTTTCTATGTTAGATATTAAAAAATAAAAATTTTCAAAAAAAAAAAATAAAATAAAAGAGCAGAGCAGAATGAATCCAAGCAGCTTGCGTTCCTTTGGAGCCCAGCACCACTCGGCATTCGCTCATTTTCTCTCTCTCCCTCTCCCCCCCCAGTCACAAATGAAAGTAAAAGAGCAGAGCAGAATGAATCCAAGCAGCTTGCGTTCCTTTGGAGCCCAGCACCACTCGGCATTCACTCATTCTCCCCCCCCCCCATCACCAATGAAAGTACGGAGCAGAATGAATCCAAGCAGTTTGCCTTCCTTTGGAGCTCAGCACCACTCGGCATTCACTCATTTTCTCTTTCTTCTCCCCGCCCACAGTCACAAATGAAAGTAAAAGAGCAGAGCAGAATGAATCCAAGCAGCTTGCCTTCCTTTGGAGCCCAGCACCACTCAACTTGCACTCGGAGGAAAAGGAATCACGTGGGCGGGGCCAAAACTCACATGACCTTTTCTGTGTGTTCCGGTTCCAAATGAGCCCTGGTCACGCACTTCTTTGATCAGGTTAAGTTGGTATTTTTTCTCATGTTTAGATAGTTTTGGAGGGTAAACTTCACGTTTTTTACCCACTAGCATGTGTAACCTTGCTGAAATCCTGGAACATGTTCATAATTTCTAGGCAGTATATTGGGTCTCACCTGTTACTAGCTGAACCTTTATGGTTGCTGTGCTGCCACAGAATTATCATTCTGGCACTTAAAGCATGTACAAGATAGAGATGATCAGACATTTTCTGGTAGCCCGATTGCCATGGGAACCTACATAAACCACATTGTATTCTTAGTCCTTTATTATCAGATAGTAAGAAATAATTTTAGTCCACTCACTGGTGGACTAAAGCAGGATTAGAGATAGGAAGTCCTAAGGGGATAAGTGGGACAGGAACGGGGGGGGGGGCGGGGGAGCTTCAGGTCCAGGAAGTGAGCCCCTTCAAAGGCAAATAGACTTGGCTCAGATACTGCACTCCCACAAAACAGTTCACATGGAAGTGCTTCATAGTCTTTAACTAGAATATGAAAGAGACAATTTGTCTATGAACCTGTCGTACTCTTGTGTGGGATCTTGAGGTGAAGGATTTTCTCACACAGTAGCTGTATTTTTGGAAGAAATATTTTTTCTTTTTGTCTGAGTGAGTCCCCATCTGTTACTTTGAGTTAGTCCTAGACTTGGATTTGCTGCCACAAATTCATCATCTGGTACTTTGTTCTCTGTGCACGTGGCTCATCAGGGTAGAGCTCAATCGTTGCAGCAAATCATAACTAGAGGAGAAGGTGGATGGGAAGCAGGGTGGGTGAGTATGACTGGGATGGGCAAAGCAGGGAGTGGTGCTTACGGAGCCGACTCTTGGAGGGCAGTAAGCGATAATAGGTGACACTTCTAACACATGATAACTGCAGATAACTAGGCTGAAAAAGTCATAAAATTGTGTGATTTTATTCGTTCAAGGCATCTCTCAGTGAGGATGTGTTGAGTTTGCTCACATGGGCATCCTGCTTTATAAATAATAAGTGGGTCATTAATGATGCTTGGAAGCTGCTACCAGATTTTACTAGTGGTATCTAGATCATGGAAGCTCTTCCTCTAACTTGCAGGTTGCCCAGTTAAGGCCTATTTCACATATAATTAGATGGTTCAAGCAAAATTCCAACTAGGTTTTGCAAGCAAGACTCATACCCTACCTGCTAACATGTTTGGAGAGCAAGGGCAAATCATAGGCCATTTCCACACTGCCTTATATTAGTGGCACGTTAGTGCAATTCTACTCTTATTCACATTTGTCCGCACTGTTTCACAGTCGTGCTGTGCACATACCGTTAACATCCCACTATTCTGCCACTTTAACTGCTAAAGCTCTTGTTCCGTTTTTTCCATGTTGTGACGGGATTTTACCGCTATTTCCCCCATGCATGAGAATGCATGAAATGGCTTTTTCCCGAGTATCGCCACAAATGGTTATTCAGCCACTCCCACTGTCACTGGCTCTCAGTTCAAACACTCTTCTGGCCAATCTTGCCAGTCGTTTCTGAAATGGTTTCCTAGGCAACTGGCTGTTGCCATTTCTCATTGTAATTAGTTTTTTTTTAAATGACAAGGCTTGTGCTAATGCGATGGCTAGTGAAGAAGGAAAATGGTTCCAGGATTAATCTTGGTGGGAACATTGCATTCAAACCATCATTTCTTTGTGACATCGCATTTCCATGGACGTGTAAAATATTTTCCAATTATTTTGTCACTTGATCAATCATTCACTTATTTGATATTTGATATCTTAACAAATCCAAAAAAAAAAATTAAAAGACTCACCCCTGCCAACTTCTCCTCCTAGGCACACCATCTTAGACAGCATCTCCACCTCTAGGGCAAAGCAGACCTCCAGAACAGTTGTGCCCACTGTTGCTAGCCCAATTCCAAACTGGTCTCATGCCAGTCTATAGCAGTTTCCATTCCCAAGGCACCAGAGTGCCACAGCAACCCTTTTTTTGATGGACATGGGTTTGTGGAATGTGGTGGACTGGCACTCAAGATGTAGTTGTAGGATGTGCACAATCTCCTCGAAGGTTGCTCGCATTATGCGAAAATACTCTATCCAGTGCTGGTCTTCCCAACTTCCAAGGACGATCCTTTCCCACCAGTCCTAGCTGCTTGGGAAAACCCAGCAATTCCTCGGCCCATGTTACTCTGCGAGGGCATACCATCTTGTCCTTTGTCACTTGTTGGTCCCATGCCTCTCTCTCAACTTCTGCCTACATTCCAGGGCAACTCAGAAGTGTACATAGGTGTTACGCTTTCGCACAATGTGTCAGAGTTATGCCAGGTACAGATGCATCAAGGTCTGGATCATGTGTAGAACCAATCGGGCAACCACAAGCAATACCACAGCATGTGGCAGGGCTGGATCGAGGGGGGGTAGGCTCCCCCCGGCACCGCCTAAAGCGTGCTGTGGCTTGCTGTGCAGGAGGCTGAGTGCAGAGTTGGGAGGCCCTTGCCTGACCCACTGATGGGGCGGCTGGCTTGCCAGATGTGCAGGACCTCCCAGCCCTGCGCTCAGCCACCCGCGTGGCAAGCCAGCCACCCCAGCACACGCCCATGCCACCACTGCTACCACCAGCTCCGCAGTGCAACGTGTGCTGGGGCAGCCAGCTTGCCACATGGGTGGCACGGGGCAGCGGGGCAGGTGAACTGTGTGGAGGGCCTCCTAGCCCTGCACTCAGTCACCTGCGCGGCAAGCTGGCCACCTCAGCGCACACCACTGCCGCCAGCTCTGCAGCGCACTGGGCGCCGGGGCAGCCAGTACGCCCCCACCCTGCATGATGATGTCATGGAAGTGACATCATCATGCAGCGCCAGGAATGTGTGCACGCGCTGTGTGTGTGCACAGAGGCCCAGACAAGGGTTGCACCAGGCGCCGGCAAACCTAGATCTGGCCCTGGCATGCGGTGCCATGGTTGAGACTCTTGGGAGCTATGAATCTCCTAACAGAAAAGCTCTTCCAAGTAGAAAAAAACCTTTTAAGCAGTTCAAACCAAGTCACCACAGAAAAGGACCAATGATTTTTTGTGGAAAGTGGCAGGCAAAGAGGCAACGCATCATGTGAGTGGTGGGTGGAGGTCTGAACTACCTTAAGTCAATGAAAGGTCAATATAGCGCTACTCTGCCTTTAAGAAAGCAAAAAAAGGGGGGCGTTACTTTGATTTTTTCAGCGCTGACATAACTGAATCTTCCCGAGGAAATGGCACTCTTTTGAGCAGTGTGAGAACAGAAGTACAACAGAAGTAAGATATTCCGGACGGTGTGGACCTGATCGCTAAAAAGTGGCACTGGGAATGGCGCAATACAAACGGTAAAATAAGGCAGTGTGGAAATGGCCACAATTTATCAGCTCAGATGTAATAGAGAAACGCAACTTTCCAACTTTAGAGTAACTTTACATGTGAAATACTCCTAAGGCATGTCCCAGCAGGTCTAGAAATATTTTTTTAATTTAAATTTGAAGGCATATTTATACAAGATGTAGTTGTCATTAACTCTATCCTCCCTACCCATTATCATTCCATCAAACCACCAGAGTCAAGCAAATGATCGTTCAGCGCATAATAGAAAAAGGTAGTGAAGTGAAATGAGCTATAATAAATACAGGGATTTGAGTTTCAGAGAGCTCCAGGAACTCCAACCCAATGTTGAATCCAGTACTAGCAGCTTATCTGTTAAATGCTATATACTCCTTGACTGCCAGGTTAATATATTTTGGCATTAAGAATATGTGCATTTCTGCCCAAACTTATTCAAACTCATGTACATTCCCACAATGTCCATGTGTGGAATAAACACTGTTGTACATGTAGCTTTTCAAGCTGTAAAACAGCAATACTAAGGTCTACAAGACGGCCTTTTGGATATGGATTTCAAGTAATATACAGAAATAGATAAGGGAAATTGAGGCAGTTTAACTTCTCTGCTTACAAGAACACAAAATGCTTCTTTGCTCTTGAAATCAAGAAAGGTTTTTTTTCAGTGAGTCACAGTGCTGTCTCAAAAAAGAGCTGAACTATAATAGTTATGCAGACTAAACTACAAGTTTTTATGTTTTACTGCTATTTATTGTACTTTTAAACTAGGCCAGATTAAAAGTATAGTCTGGTCGTCTGTTGTGCTGCTGTTTTTATACTCCTCTTGGGGCAATGGCTTTCCACTAATCAACATTATGATAGAATTTTGAGCATTGGCTTCTGAATTTTTATGCTGGGCTTGAAATTCTGTTGATAATTTCGGAAGCCTGTTTCTTAATCTATTTGATGATACCACTGTGACAGAATGATAATAAAAACAACAATTTGGTATGTGAAAAAGTTTGCTCACTTAAGAAAAAACATTAAATGTTTTTCCTGTGTAGCAAAACCAACAAGGTCTTATAACTCTAAAGATCAAGGAATTTACCATGCCATAAACTCTTGTAGTCTGGATGTATGAAACAGTTAAATTGGGAGGCATAGAAACTCTGAGTACCAGAGAAAAGAATACCAAAGGTCATGAAATGCAAGTAAGCTTGTTACAGCAGCACCATGAAAACACTGGGTCCTTTGAAGTTGAAACTATCAATGTGGGTGTTACACATTCCTGACTAGCAACTAATTGTGATGAATGGGCATAGAAAGATCAGCAGCATAAATAAATAAGATAGACTTTTTCTTAGCAAGTCAACAATTTCCAGAATCTGTTGAGACCAAGTTCAACTAATGTCAAATATGCTAATGAATCTGTTCTACAACTCCAGTCTAAGCCCATTGACTTCATTGGGCGTAGACGGGAGTAACTCTGTTTAGGATTTCAGTTAGTGTTAGCTTATGTATGAAACAATTCTGTTGGAGGACATTGATTATTTAAAAATAAAGATCTTGCTTCAGAAAGCCCTGTGAGACTGAATACTCTCCCACTGTATTATCATTTTGATTTATCCTCTTGCATAGAGACTAGCCTATGTAAATGACAGGTGGACATTGCTTGTAGACCTCTTAGCCTTGGTTCCAATCTATCAATGTCAGATAACAACCTTGACCTATATTACAGGATCTTCATAAGCATTACTGACATAAAACAAACAGTACAAAACATCCCTAGGAACAAACCCCAGTGCCAGCTGTGTCCAATCAGGGACTTCAGCTTTAGTCATATCATCATTCACAACATGCTAATGTTGGGCTAATGTTGGCTCCACTGAGTGTGTCCTCTGATTACAGTGGGGAAAAGAGTTGACTCTGTGGTTTGTTCCTGGGGATATTTTGTGATGTGTACTGTATGTTTTGTCAATAGTTCTTCTGAAGATCTTCTCCAGCATTTGTGCTTCCACATACTCAGAAACTGAAGAGCTGAAGAAGGAGAGACCTGGAAAAGCTCCCAAAGTTAGTTAAGAGTGATGCCAGTATACATTTGTGGTAGGGAGAGAGGAAGCTGAGGAAGATTGACTTGGGAGTAGGGATATGTAATTTGGTATATCCAGTGTAGAGATGGGCATGGTCTGGAAAACGGACCAAAATTTTGAACAGTCTGGCTCGGTTCGTGATTCATGAACACACAGTTCGTGGGACTCCTCTTTTTCACAAATTTTTGTCTGTTTGGGCCGGTCTGTTGGTCCATGGTCAGTGAGTCCAGACATCCTGGCACTGATCTATCAATTCCCTGGGCAATGGAGAAGGTCTGCAGACCTTTTGCAGCCTTTAAAAACTTAATAGACAGCTATGCCTGCTGAGCAGAGAGGTCCCATTCTGCTCTATGGAGCAAGAAGCAAGAATGAATTCCCTTGGCAACGGAGGGGTGGACAGTCTGCAGCCAATCTTAGCCCTCAAAATCTTGATAAGCAGTCCTGCCTACCAACCAGAGAGCTCTCATTGTGCAAGGGAGGGGTGGACGTTCTGCAACCAATCTTAGCCCTCAAAACCTTGATAGGCAGCTCTATCTGCCAAACAGAGAGCTCCCATTCTGCTCTATGGAGCAAGGAGGAAGAATAAATTCCCTAGGCAACAGAGGGGTGGACGTTCTGCAGCCATGGCAACACCAATCTTAGCCCTTAAAATGTAGATAGGCAGCTCTGCCTGCCAGCCAGCCAGCTCCCATTCTGCTCTATGCGAGCAATGAGCAAGAATGAATTCTCTAGGCAACGACTGGGAAGGTGTCTGTGTGGTGAGTGAAGGGGCTCTTCCCCCACCCTTTTCTGTTTAATTTTGCCTCATTGCAACTTTTTGGTGCTGCTAGCCAATGCAAATCAATTGGCATTTGCAACTACAGTATCTACTGGAAGTTTCCTGGGGGTGACCTCTTTGGGGATCAGTAACTTGGATGTCCAAAATGCAATCTTGACCCAACTTGGAGGATGGCTGGAGGACAGGCTGCTAAAGATTCTCTGCAAGTTTGGGCTCTCTGGGTTTGAAGGGGACAGAGCCAGTGCTGCTGAAAGTGACAGACCATGGACCAGTGAACTGGTCCATGCATGGGGCTGGCCATTGAAAGTTTGTAGTCCATGGTCCATAAAAACCAATGGACCACAGGCTGGTGGTCTGTGGGGTTTTCCTGGTCCATGCCCACCTCTAGTGGTTTGTTTAAAAATATACCCCCAAAATGCCTATTTGGTATTATTCGTGTATATCCAGGTATATCTGTCTTATTTGGGCATATTCAGATAAACCAGTTTTTACATTCCCAAATTATTGGGATATGTTTGGGAATATCTGGGAATCACATTTTAAAGATTGCAGTAGCTTGTTTTTCCATGCTTTGCAGGTTTCCTAGGTCATAGGAGGAGCAGGGAGGCAGGCAAAATTACTGTGTGTGCGTGCTTGCGTGCATGCATGCATCAGGGTTGCTTGCTTGCCATATGCCATTGCCATCTCTGGCTGGCTGCCTTGGTACCACTGGCCTACCAGTTTGGGTGCTGATACTCTCTGGTTTGATGTTGGTTCTGTTGGGGTTCTGCCTGGTATCTGTGAGTGACATTGGTTCTGTTGGGCTTGTAACAATATCTCTTGCTTCAGTTTGGTTCTGCTGTGATTCTCTGGTTTGATGTTGCTTCTATCGGATCATGTTGCTTCAGTTTGCATTGGGAGGCTTGTCCAGAGTGGTTGCTATTGGTGGTTGGCTAAGGATATTTTTTAGGTTTCTGTCTTTGCCCTGGAGAAAGCATTGGATAATGGTTTTTTCCTGCCATAGGAAATAATGGAGTGTGGCTGGGAGTGCACCTATTCAAAGGCTCATGGGACAAGACTCCTTGACCTAATTAACTTGAAACTTGGAGGGTATTTAGTGTACATGCAATATTAGGTGCCCTGCAATTTTGCAATAGTTTTCTTGAAAAACATCTCCAGCCCCCTGGAAGGATTCCCCCATAGGAAATAATGGAGCCAAATATATTTGGAATTTCAAATAAACCCCAACTCTAAATACTATACTAATACATCTGAGGGCGAATATTGGGAATGCTGAATATATATGGTATTCAAGATACCTAAATCTGAAAAATACTAGAAGCTTTTTAGTGCACACCACTACTTCGGAGCTCTTCCTAAAGCAAAGAGAGTGAGTAAGAAGAACTGGATGTTACTTTAACTTTCCTCCCTCTCAATCTGAGACAAAGTAAGTTAAGTGGAAACCAGGGCAAGCAAACTGACAGGCCATCCTGAGGACTATTTTGGCACTCATGCTTCCTTTCTAACATTTTACATGGCTGAAATCAGAGATCATCTGGAGGCTCTAGCTTAATGGTTTAGTCTGCACATTCTTTAATGACTTTAATCTACAGTCTGGCTCTGTTGAGTTATTATATATCTGTGGTTGCATTATCTATTCTGCTTACTGATCTGATTTCCTGATAAGGGAATAGAGAAATGCAACAATCTTTCATAGGTGTGTAAGCTTCCAAGTGTGCGTATTTGAATGAAACTGATCCCACCACAGATTGCAGGTGTTGGCATTATGTGAAGAAGTCAAGTGTGCGCACTGAAAGATTTACTCCTATCTAATTTAATTTGACTCATTCATAAAATGGCTAACTCAACACAGACCTTGGCTCTGAATAACAGAAGGACAACCCATTCTTGAACAGTTTTTTCTTAGTACATTTAACATTATTCAGCATGCTTTTTGGATTAATGGCAGTAACCTGTTTTATTTCCAAGCAAACACAATCGATACATAATAGAGTTCCTGTGTTAGAACTTCACTGCTTAGAACCTCGGGGCACTTTATACCAGCCAGAATCTCTTATCATTCAGTTCCCTACCCCTCAATAACAGAGTTAATGTTACATTTTTTTTTGTTTTGTGTACTTATACTATTTTATCATTTTTGACAATACAAATAATTGCTTCTTGTCCTAGAGGGTGAATGTCTGTGGATACATTTCTGCTTCAAGCACTATGTGTGCACGAGAATTCCGTTACTGTGTATGCACATCTTTTATGTGAGCAGTTTGCAAGGATTAGAAGTGGCAGCTGCTTGCACATCAGTACTAAGAGGCAACGCTGAAGCAATTCAACCATAACTGGGCTATTTTTAAATCTTCCCTGCTCAGAAGGTTGCCTGCCTATTAGTGAGAGGTACAGTGAATCAGCAGCTAAATATGCCACGGTTTGTGGGTGCTGCTGCTTCAGTGTAGATCTTTATTGTTGTTGTTTTCAGATAACCTTGAAGGAAAAGCAAAATTGTGGCTGTTGAGTCTACATGATCTCTTTGCAGATAGATAACAATGGCTTCTCAAGGTCTCAGATGTAATGCTGAATCTTGTTATGGTGACTATACGTACCATATGATTATGTGATTTTTTTAAAAAAAATTATTTACCAGTTGCGTTTTGCTAGAAGAACTACTGTCAGTCCCTTTGGAAGCAGTAGCCATATTGCAGTATATGTCTTGGTTTTTGTATCTAATGGATAGCATATGCACAATGCTAGGTTATGTGTTGTCATGGTATATACGCGTGCTAAGCTGTCCATCTGTAGTCTCACCATTTTTTCTCCCCAGTCCAAACCTAACCTGACATTTGTTCTTCCATCTCTTCAGATTTAGTTCTGTGCTTGTGTGTTGAACTATTGAGAACCACTGATATTGTAGCAGGTGCCTGTACAGCTGTATCCAGGAGTAGGGGTGGGGGCACAGTTCCCAACCCTGCAGCTGTACCGGGTCCAACCTAAAATCTGTAATTTTAATGTTCTTAAGTGGTTTCTTTGCATCAGGGGAGACATCTAGCAGGGAAAGGCACAGTGTGTTGTCTGCCTTGGGTCTCTTCTTAAAGAGGATTACTCAAGTCTTAAAACATTTTGTTGAAAAGCTTGGGTTTTTTTTCCTATTTAAACTGAAGGAGCTGATCTTGCCCTGGTTTTGATAACTTATGAGACATAATTCCTTAAATCACAGTGCCTATGTGCCTTCTGAATGTGAATGCAGTTATGACATTTGTATTGTTGCGTACTTATTTGTACGTAAATCGGGCTCATTTCGGTCCTGTTTTGGTGTGGATGGGGCCTGTTTTGAGCCACTGCCCGAAATGAGCCCAGCTTGGGCTGAAACGGGTGCGTTTTGGGCTGCTGTGGAGAGCAGGAGCACTCCCGTGCTCTGCAGCAGCCCCAATCTGGGCCAAAACGGGCTCAATCCAGGTGGCTGCTGTGCATGGGAGTGCGCAGTGCCGCAGGGGAGCATACATGGAAGGTGCGCGTTCCCCCGCTGGCCAGGTAAGTGGGGGCAGGGTATGGAGTGTGGGGGCAGGGGATTTCCTGCCTCTGCCCCCGCCAGGGTCTGGCATCCCTACTTGGTGATGCAGTAGAAGTCTTAAGCTGCTGCCTGACAGTGGTGGTCAAATGGCTGAAAGTAAACAAAGGTGTTACTGGACTCGTTACTATCTCTCACACACATCATAACCATATTGTTGGCCTTTCTGCAACAACAACACTGTGGTTTACTTTGCTCCTGCTGCAAGTGAATGCTTACCATGATCTTGTGTGATATACCAGTAAGGAACTCTGTCTTCTGCTAGTTTGATGATAAATCAGTCAAATTTTTCAAGGAAAGCAGGACATTGCCAGGAAAGTAGCTAATATCATCTGCCTGAAAAATGCATTCCAGTCCTACATATGCCATAAATCCAGAGCTGTACACTATCAAAACCAATCCAAAATAAACCTTCCTATTCTTTCTCCAAAGCTTATTGGAACACAGCTTGACTTGCCTAGCTTATTTTAACCACTTCAAAGAAGTCATTTAGAGTATAATGGCACTTGTGCTTTCCTGTTGGCTCAAGTACAAACTGTTCTAACTAAAGGCTTGAGTCTCTATAGGGGCACTGTGATATTAAATTAAATATAGTTTTCCAGAAGCAGTTTTTTTAATAATGTAGTTGTGTCTCATTCACGAAGCTGACTTCCTATCCTTTTTCTGACCTTAAATGTTTTTATCAATAAAACTTCAGTTTCCTTCATTCCATTATTTTATCATAGTGTATACAATTCCAGTTACTATAATTTAGCCATGCAGTTTCCCACTTGTCTGTTTAATTGTGGTGAGTAGCAATTGTCCTCAGGTGAGTAGCTGAAAGATAATGAATGCTCCTTTCAGCTACCTGCTGCTGCAGCTACCTTTTTGATTGCACATTTCCTGTCCCAAGACTGGCAAAAAGTGATGCCTATGGACAAATGAACACACAGAACAGATGTCAAAGTAATTACATCAAAATTCCCCCTGAGTAATTGCATCTGTAATCACTCCGAGAAATGAGAGAGGATTAAAACCAGATTAATAGTTAGAAGAAAATATTTTACCTGATTTTTTTTGCTTGCTTTTACAGGAATGTCTGTCTTTTCAAAAGTATGCTTTTCTGTTGAGAACTTTTCATACAGTGATACACTAATCTTTCCTCTATCTGAACCGAGTGCCTGCAACCCCAAAACATTCAGCACAGTAACATCTACCGCAAAGAGCTTAAGCCTCTTGTGAGATCTGATGGCTGTTGCCTTGAATCACTCTGATGCTAGGGGAGTTTCTGTTCTAATTTTCAGGACGTTTTAAAGGTACTTTTAGACTTTTGTCTAGAATTTAAGCCTGTCAGTCAATCCTACAGCTGTTGAGGCAAATGTCCTTCATGACAGCGTTACAGCAATTTTGCTGCACACTGAGCAGCAAACACACTGCTTTCAAATTGTGGCCTTTCTACAATCAATTATTTATTGATTTCTAGTCCATCTTTCTCAAAAGAATCCTCTCAGGAATGACCTATGTCCAAAGATAAGCTAGAAATAGTGTCTTGGTATTTCTTTGCACATTCTATTTCTTTGCTCTGAATCTTCTGGATAGTCTTTTTTTGTAAATAGTAGATACACTCAGGCCTAGTTTACACCTGTTGGAGAATGAGACAAGGAAATAGAATGCATCTACTTCAGACTACGTAGAGCAGAACCACAAGTGACAAAAGGCACAGATTGGACACTTGTCAGCTTCCCTCAAGTTTTGGTGGGAAATGTAGGCATCCTGGTCTCGCAGCTTGGCTCTCTGACTGCTGACCAATGGACTTTTCAACTGTCACTTGTCCAACATTCCACCAAGCTGCCTACATTTCCCATCAAAACTTGAGGGAAGCAGACAAGTGTCCAATCTGTGCCTTTTGTCACTTGTGGTTCTGCTCTGGATGTGGTGGTGATAGCACTTAGCTGACTTTACTGTTGTTCATATGATCCATTAGATCAGTTCTTGTAGGATTACTACAAATGCACTGTCCATTCTCCAAATTCCAAAAGTGCTCAACAAAATTATGGAGCCTTGCCTTATAACTAGGTTTTAGTCTTTATATCATTCATTTGTTTAGGGAATTTATATGCTGCCTTAGCAGAATCCTGCTTGAGGCAGCGTACAAGAAAAAACAATACCATAAAACAACCTAGTTATCCAGCATTAAAAACAAACCTGAGCATTAAAACAGTGTAAAACAACTATTGAGAATGCTAAAAACATCCACAGAACTCCTGGAACCTTACACTCCAATAGGACAGGTAAGCATGGACCCCAGAGAGCAGATAAGTAGATTTCTTAGAAGACTTGAGCTGCCTTTTCATATGGTCTCTTCCCATTAACTTATTAAATAATAATATGTTTATTGCTTTTCCGGCCGAAGCCATAAGCCATACAAACACCAACAAAATATGAACTGTACACTTGAACATACCCAATTCACATAGACATAACTCGTCATTATCACTTTAAACTATCTAAACTCATGAAAATCTTGTTTCTTTATCACCGTGGCTAAAAAGGAAGCCACTATAGCAGAAGTTTGATTGTCAGGAAAGTTATCAGACAATAACACTGAGATTGCCCAAGGAAGGAAGGGAAGCTTTTCTTTTAACATAATAAGAATAATAAATCTCTCTCTTTCCTTACTCCACTTAGGGCAAAAAACTATTATATGATCTAAGGTCTCTAACTTTCCTTGTCCACAGTCACAAACTCGTTCAGAATAAGGGAGTCCAGAGAAACGACCAGAAAGCACTTTAGAGGGGAAGGAGTTAAGTCTAGACTTATTAAAAAGTCCTGCAGGAGATCCTAATTACAGTTCATTCTTGTCTGGTCTGGCCCTAAAACTTATTTCTGTAATATATCTATAAATAGTCTAAATAATCTTGTTCTGAGACTTCAGTTAAGTGTCACACAGCTGATAAAATTTGGCAGATGTATATAGTCAGCAGCAATTTTACTTTTTTAAAAAATAGAGGTCTGTTTGATATTAAGGAGATATTAGAAGTAGGCTGGCCAATTCCAGCCTGGGAAATCCCTGGAAATTTGGGGTGGATTTTGGGGAGGGGGAAGGAGCTCAGTAGATAAGCCATAAGAATCCAGCCTTTGAAGCTGCCCTTTCCTCCAGGGGAAGAGACTTCTGTATTCTGAGAGAATTCCAGGCCCCATTGAGAGGCTGGAAGCTCTGGTTGAAGGTGGTTTTTAATCTGTTGTTTCCTATATTGCTCAACAGCTGGATAACAGAATAAAAATACTTTAAAGGAGAAAGTGACTACAGATTTTGTAGGCTTCATCATTTTGATTACTGTATACTGAGCTGGCAACCCTATGTACAATCAATTGCAAGTTGTAATTATATAACATGGTATGACAAGAATGAGTTGTTTAAATTACAGAAGGTTTTGCATTTCTGCCTTTGTGACATCACTGCAGGAGGACCATATGTTACCTTGGCACAAACAGGACCACAGTGACATGACGTTGCTCTTTTTCTTCAATATTCTTGTGCTTCTGCTTCTGTTATTAAAACAGATGGTGTAGTTGGAGTGTTTCAGGTCTAATTTTTTAACAATGTAAGATCACAAATAGTGGAGTTCACTTGTTGTTTGTTGGCTGTTTAATAATTAGTCTTAAGAATACATTTCCTTTCAACATATGCTTCCATGCAATGACAGTAATTTGTGTGGTTTATTTGACTGTATATCTGGAGAAAATCCTTGCTGCATTGCCTCTTTAATATGCAGAAAAAATATTTTTGCTTCAATACATTAACAGTGTGATCTTAAGAACGTTTTCCTGGAAGTAAGCTCCATTGCATATATAGACCTGCTGAGATTTGCTCTTACAATGATTAATATGTTGGATGCTACTGAACTATCAACAGGTAATAAAATTGTGGTACTTTGAGTCTTGGGTCCCAAGTTTTAGCGTACTCAGTGTTACCATAAGAATGTATCGGCTGGGGATCAGTTTTGTGCCACCCAATAGCCCTGGGTAGATGTTATGTTATATTCCATTGACATGGAGCCGGAGCCTACCAGTCATATCTTTGAGGAGCATGATTCAAAGATTTCCCTATTATGTGGATTGGGTGACACATGGATTTCCCAAATGGGTTCTGTATGAACAGAATACAGTGTGATATCTATGAAGGGCTATGTAATGTGCATCTGACCAGATTTGAATTTGGTGAGCTTCCCCCCTTTAAGAACTTTAGTTTTTAACTGATTTGTACATGATTGAAGGAGATATTTGCTCTATGAAACTATTTTGGACTGAACTCCAGTTTTATGCTAATCCCAAAGTTAATCATCTTCAGCAGTGCTGGCTCAAAAAAGAGTATCACCCAGCTTCAAACTGGTACTCAGTTCCAGTATGGAAGGCAAGTGCAAACTATCGTTTGCTAGTTTGGGTATAATAGCAAGTATGGTTTGTGCTCAACAAGGTAGTTAAGCTGGAGTGCATGAGGAGGAGGAAGCATACAAGTCTGAGGCTTAATGATAAAAAGCTTCCTCATTGTTGCTGTAGCTGGCTATACAGCGCAGAGGCAATGGGACTTCCACATGGCAAAATTCTCCAAAGTTTTCCTACCCTGGTGCCCTGGCAGCAGCCATCTCCAGATTAGAGATGGGCACGAACAGAAAAAAAGTGAACATGATGTTCGTTGCCATCCACGAACAGGGACTCATGAACAGCCACGAATATGGCCCTGTTCACGAACATGTTCGTGGTTGGCTGTTCGTGGGGGCCAGCAGGCTCTCCTCCAGCCATCATCCAAGTCAAGATCCCTACTACACCATTCCCAGAAACCTGACCTGAGCAGGCACCAGGAAAGGTACCAATAATAAATAATAGCTTGGCCTCAGAGCCTGGCAGCAGCCCTGGAACTTGAAGGGGTAGATCCCTATCCCATCACACACACAGAAAATTCAAGCTCCAATGCACTCTCGCGCTCAGAATGCCAACAGCAACTGTCTCTTTCCCTCTCCACTGTCTGCAGAGTCAGAACTGGGAGCTCCCCTCCCCCCTGGTCTTTGCTCCCTTGCTGTAACAAATTTGGAGCGCCACACTTGAAAGGAAGACCTGCCTATCAAGCTAAATTGGGCTTAGATTGTGGTTTCCAGGGCAACAGCATGAGTTCAGACAGAGTTCAGACAATCCCTGCCTAAGTTGCCAAGGGAATTGATTGCAGCTGCCAGACTGTCTGGCTTGACGAACAGCAAGAATGAGGCGTATGACTACCTGTTTGTTTAGAATGGGGCCTCACAAACAGCTTGTTCGAACAGCAGATTGGGCTGTTTATGGCTTTTTTTTTGTTCATACTGCTGTTCGTGCCCATCTCTACTCCAGATCCCCTGCACCACCAGGGCTTTTTAGTTTTTTTAAAAAAATCAGTAATTGAGTATAGGGTTGCCAGGTTCCCCGGGGTCCAAACTGGGGGATGGCGGGAGTTGGGGAGCTGCATGCTTGGGGTGTGTGTGTGTGGGGGGGGGTTCCTGTGTGGATGCGACCAGGAAAATCTGAACTTTCCCAATCACACAGCAATCATCCAGGTTTTGGAGGATAGTAGGTTTGGGAAAGATGGTGGGGAATTTGGGGGAAAACACAGACATTTAGGGGAGAAGGTAAAATATATACAATACTCTCCTACCAAATCTAAAATTATTTTACTGATTTAACAACATAAAAACAATTTTGAAAAATAGGGAGGAGATTCTCAGACTTTTTTTGCTATTCATTTTTATATTAATTTAAATTTATTTAAACAATAAAACAATAAACATATAAAAGAAAGACAAACACAAAAGAAAGAAAAAACAATCATATAAAAACCAAACTTACAATACATATAAACATGAAAGAGAAAACAGGAACTATATACTTGTTGAGGAGAAAATCAGAACTCAGCGTGTAGTTTATTTTTCTGTTCTTTTTCTTCTTTACATTTCCTTATTGTTATTAGTTGTCTTGCTATACATTTTAAGTGAAAAATGTTGCCTTGAGAAGTATTTCATTTATTCTAAATATTTAATGATTTTTTTTTCAGTGTTCTGTATTCTGGAAGAATAAAATGCTGCATATCTGCATAAATGCTGCAATATGTTTCTATAGAATATCTGGCTTTATAAAAAGCATAAATTCTAAATTAGTGATAGAAATTTTAAAATTATCCACTGTAGCAATAAGCCTTTTATCATAACAGCTTATGTTAAGTGAGGTGTGTGTGTGTGTGTGTTATGTGCCGTCAAGTCCTTTTCGACCTATGGCGACCCTATGAATGAAAGACCTCCAAAACGTTCTATCTCTAACAGGTCTACTCAAATCCCAGGACGTGGCTTCTTTTATTGAGTCAAGCCACCTCGTTTTAGGTCTTCCTCTTTTCCTGCTGCCTTCCACTTTTCCTAGCATTATTAACTTTTCCAGAGAATCTTGTCTTCTCATGATGTGACCAAAGTATGATAGCTTTAGTCTTGTCATTTTAGCTTCTAAGGAGAATTCTGGCTTGATTTGATCTAGTACCCAGTTATTTGTCTTTTTGGCTGTCCATGGTATCTGCAAAACTCTCCTCCAACACCACATTTCAAATGAATCAATTTTTTTCCTGTCAGATTTCTTTACCGTCCAACTTTCACATCCATACATGGCAATGGGGAAAAGCATAGTTTGGATTATCTTGATCTAAGTTCCCAGAGAGACAGCTTTATCTTTAAGGATCTTATCTAACTCCCTCACAGCTGCTCTTCCAAGTCTCAATCTTCTTCTGATTTCTTCATTGCAGTCTCCCTGTTGGTTGATGCTTGAGCCAAGGAGTAGAGGTGACTGATGTGCAAAGATTTCAGGTCTAATGAAGAAAAATTCTTATTTATATATTTTTAAAGTCTACCCCAGCCCTTTTACTTAAAAACTTTTAAATGGCTTTTATTGTTGAATTAAACTATATAGTACACTAATATTTTTTCCGATTTGATCCATTATAGTTGGAAATAAGAAAGGGTACAAGACAGGGGTGCCCATTATCTCCATTGTTGTTCATTTTGATTCTGGAAGTGTTATTGATTCAAATACGAGAAGATGATACTATAAGAGGCATAAAGATTAAAGAATTTACCTACAAGGTTAAAGCTTTTGCGGATGATGTGATGGTCATAGTGGAAGATCCAATACAAAACATGCCGAAGTTGCTTGATAAGATAAAAGAGTTCGGAGATCTGGCTGGATTTTATGTTAATAAGAAGAAATCAAAGATACTATGCAAGAATATGACTAAACAAAAGCAACAAGAATTAATGGAAATTACTGATTGTGAAGTAACACATAAGGTTAAATATCTTGGAATTGAGTTAACTGCAAAAAATATCGATTTATTCAAGAATAACTATGAAAAGCTATGGCAACAGATTGATAGAGACTTGATTAAATGGAATAAATTAAATTTGTCATGGCTGGGAAGAATATCAGCAGTTAAGATGAATGTGTTACCATGGATCATGTTTCTATTACAAACAATTCCAATTATTAGAGACACTAAACAATTTGAAAAATGGCAGAGGAAGATCTCTGACTTTGTGTGGGCAGGCAAGAAACCTCGAGTAAAAATGAAAGTCTTGTGTGATCCTAAAGAAAGAGGTGGACTGCAGTTGCCGAATCTTAGATTATATCATGAAGCAATATGTTTGGTTTGGCTAAAAGAGTGGATGTCACTGAAAGACCGCAAACTCTTAACATTGGAATGTTATAAAAAGTTGTTTGGATGGCATGCCTATTTGTGGCAGGATAAAATAAAAGCTGACTCTATGTTTTTGCACCATTATATTAGAAGGAGCCTCTTCACGGTCTGGAAAAAATATAAAAAATATCTGGGTGAAGGTATCCCCTCTTGGGTGGTACCGTTTGAAGTGATCGATCCGAGAGCTATCTATAATGAAGAACAATGTTTACCATATAAAGAGATATTGATTATGGAACAAAAAACGATAAGAATCAAAACAGAGGAAGAGTTATCCTCCTGTTATGGATGGTTCCAATATAGACAGATTAGAGACCTTTACAACTCAGATTGTTCAAAAGGAGGAATCAAATGGAAAAACTCAGAGTTGGAAGAGACTATACTACAAGTAAGTAAAAAGAAGATATCTAAAATTTATAAAATACTTTTGAAGTGGTATACAGAGGATGAGACAGTCAAAGTACAGATGGTGAAGTGGGCAATTAACTGTCACAAAGAAATAACAATGGAGTCATGGGAATATTTATGGGAAATTACATTGAAGATTTCAACTTGTACCAGTATTAAAGAGAATGTCTATAAGATGATTTATAGATGGTATTTAACGCCTAAGAAAATTGCGCTTGGAAATGCAAATATGTCAGATAAATGCTGGAAATGTAAAAAGCATGAAGGATCATTGTATCATATGTGGTGGACATGTGATGTAGCTAGACAGTACTGGGGAGATATTTTAGAAGTAATAAATGAGATTTTGCAGACCCAAATAAAGAAGAACCCAGAGCTATTGCTACTGAATTTAAGTATGGAAGATGTTCCTATGTAATACAGAACATTATTATTCTACATGACGACGGCAGCAAGACTTTTATATGCGCAGAAATGGAAGGTGCAAGAAATACCAACTATTGAAGACTGGATATATAAATTGCTGTACATGGCAGAAATGGATAAAATGACAAGAAAGCTGAGAGATCAGAATCTGGCAGAATTCTTTACTGATTGGGGAAGACTGAAAACATATTTAGAAAAGAAGTGGGATGTGAAAGGGGAACTATGGCAATTCGAAAATTATTAGAATGGGTTTCTTTTTATTGGAAGAGATGGAATCTTTACCATATGGAGTGAAGTATTAGCTATTTGTTAGCTTAAATTTAAGTGGATTTGGAGTTAATAGATATTGGTAAAATTAATAAAGTAGATATTTTATTTAATTGTTAGCTTACATTTAAATATATCTGAAGTTAACAGATAGTAATAGATAACAGATTTTAAGTTAATAATAATAGATCTGAAGCTAACAGATAGAGCTTAGCTTAACAAAGCAGAATGTAAACACGATATAACGAGTTATAGAAAAAGGGGATAGATTAGGAATAGATTAAGATATAGGGTTGGAAAGCTGTTGGAAGTCCTGAAAAAGTGGGGAGGGAAAGGGTGGGGGAAAATGATATTGAGATGTTATTTGAAAGTTGTATGTATTAATATTCTCACCTAATAAAAAAAAATTCAAAAAAAAATCAGTATGCCTGGCTCAATGTGAAATATTCTGGGCTAGGGTTGGAAATATTCCTTATGATGAAAAATCAGCTTCATTGATAAGGTCTGAATTAGCACTGAAAACACACAGTAGTCCAACTTTGTTGAAGCTAAGTAAATATGGATTTAATTAATACCTGTATGGGAGATCTCTTCGAAATCTTGTTGCTTTGAATTCCATGATGAAAGAAAGATTGGCATAAATAACTCAAAGGTACCCAAAGGTCTCTTGCTCCCTCAAATGACAGACATCTTTCTTCCATATTACCTCTTTTGTTGTATATCCACCTTCCTCTCCTATCTTGGTTGTCTCTGTTGCCTCAAATTTTAGTCTGTGTACTCCTCAGGGGAGATACCAGTCATCCTGTTTGCTGTAGAATAGCAAACATTAATGACACTATAGAAATAATAAATGAAAGTCAAAATGTCATTTCAAAAGTCACAGAGCAGATGCTCATACATGAAAGTAGTTTTCTCCTGGGCTGACTTTTATGTGTGCAAGTGGTTTGAACAGCATGAAGGAACCAGGGATTTTTTTGAGTCAGAACAGCGTTCTGGCAGCTCTTTAAGATACCACGTGACAAGTGTCATGTGGATATTATAAAAGTGGCCTATTTTGGACATTTTGGGCCCAGATTGGGCCGCTGCTGGGTGGGGGAAACCTCCCCTGCCTGGCACCGGCCTGATCTGGGCCATTTTGGCCCCAATCCATGCTCTTTTGGGACCTAAATGGGCCCAAAACGGCCAAAACAGCGCCAAAACCTCCTCCACCCAGCAGCAACCCAATCCAGGCCATTTTGGCCCCAATCCTGGCCGTTTCGGTGCCATTTTGGCTGTTTGGGGCCCATTTAGGGCCCAAAACGGCCAGGTTTGAGCCGATACTGGGTGGGAGAGGGTTCCCCTGCCTGGCAGTGGCCAGTTCCAGGCTATTTTGGCCCTGATCTGGGCCATTTTAGGCATTTTGGGCCCATTTAGGGCAAAATGGGCATTTTGGGCCCATTTAGGGCCCAAAACAGCCCAGATTGGGGCCAAAACAGCCAAGATCAGGCCAATGCCAGGTGGGGGAAGGTTCCTCCGCCCGGCAGTGGCCTATTCCTGGCTGGTTCGTCCCCAATCCTGGCCATTTCAGGGCTGTTCTGGCCATTTTGGGCCCATTTGGGCCTAAACAGCCAGGTTTTGGCGGCTGCCCTGCGGGGGAGTGCTCTCCCATGTGGCAAAAGCTTGTTCCGGGCTGATCCAGGCCATTTTGGGCCCATTTTGGCCCAATTTGGGCCTGAAATGGCCCAGATTCAGCCACTGCCGGGTGGAGGAGTGCTCCGCTGTGGTAGAGCAATCCGTTCCGGGCTGAATTGAACCTCCCCCCCATGAAGCACAGGAGTGCTCCTGGGGCGGCCACGCCTGCATGATGACATCACTTCTTGGAAATGACATCATCACGCAGTCCCAGGAGTGTGTGCATGCTGTGCATGTGCACATGTATTGAGAGGCACACTACCTCCTCCCTGGAGTTGCTCCGGGTGAGAGTCCCCCCCCCTCTTTCCCCAGGAAAAAAGCCCTGGGGAAGACAATAACAATTGAAGGGGGCCATACAATTTTAGCTATTTTTTTTAAAAACCAAGCCAGTATTCTAAATAACTGTAACTTCATCTTCCTATTCCCATGTGGCAAATACAAAACATGAGTGGGCAACTGAGGTGGGGAAAGCGATCTGATAGTGTTTGTTTCCTAAAGTCTGTACAGCAGTTTGACTTTTTCAGACCCACTCAAATAAGTTATCTAGGGTAACATGAAAGTTACTGCCTCAGTTATGGGCAACTTCATATATTAGACAGATGTGTTGAAAGATGCACATGTGAACTAGTTATCCTCTAGGCACACTTCCAAAGCTGCAGTTCGGCAAGACTACTACATGAACTGAATACATCACTAGCACTTTCATGTAACTCTTTGGAGGAAATGCAAAAGATGTTGCATTCATTGTAACTGCAGAAATAAGACACAGGCTCAGATTTTTCAGAGAAACACTAAGGCTACCTGTGTGACTGCTATGATGATAAATTTCATGATGCGGAAGTTTATGGTCTGTTAGAAAATCAGAGTAAGTATATTGTGCAGCAACAGTGTTCTCACTTCCTACACTTCCTGCACCCATTAATGTCTCCTTTTAACCTTCTGCTACCCTTTCTTTACCACATTTTCCCAGCGTTTGATTTCTTTACCACATTTTCCCAGTGTTTGATTATGTTGCATATGTGTGTTGCAAATAAGTTGTAAAGAGGTGGTCATGATGATACTGCTCCTGAGCAAGTCATCCCTGGACTACTGTGAGATAAATAACTATTGTTTGGTGGCTGACATTCCATTCTTGGGCAAAGTGCTTAAGTGGGTGGTAGTTGTGCAGTTTCGAATGGTCTTTGAGGGATTATGTAGACCCACTTTAGCTTGGATTCATGCCTGAATTTGTGGAATGTATATGGCCTTGGTTGCACTAACTAATAATCTTTACCAAGAAAGTGGCAGGGAGAGTGTTTTCCTATGAATTCTCCTGAAGCACTTTGAGGCTTTCAGTATCATCAACCATGGAACCTTTTGGATAGGCTGGCTGGATTGAGAGTAGGCTTGCCATCCTCCTGTGTGGGATGCAAAACCTCCCTCATCTGCTACCCCCTGGGCCTGCTCATCTGGCTGGGAGGAGGTGAAGTATGTGCACGCGCTTCTGCACTCCCGTCATCCTCCTGGCTATGGAGGAATCCTGGTGCACACTGAAACGCAGCTGAGTGAAAACCACCCCTTTGGAAGCAGTTTTCACTCAGGTTGTCTTCAGCGCTTATGTGACCTCTATTGTATGGGTTCTATGGGGCCATTTTAAATTAAGAATTTTTTCTTTTACACCAAAACTTATAACAATTAGAACAATACAACTGTTTTGTGTTTTTTCTTTAACCATACTCATAAGTGCTATAAAAAACAGAAACTTTCAACCAGCAGTGTCTTTGAAAACCTCTCAAGGTAAGCAAGTTCAATTTATTGGATCCCTCCAAGTGATAGAGTCCTTTGCCACAATAGACATGGGCACGAACCGCATTACGAACCAAAAAAACCCACGAACCACCCGATCGTCTGTTCGCGAACCAGTAGTTCGTGAGGGTCCATGGCCAATGAACCAGCGTTCGTTTGAAAGCCTGGTTCGTTGTGTTTGCTCATGGTTGAGGAAGCCAGACAGTCAGGCATCATCAATCAATTCCCTTGGAAATGGAGCTGGGGGAATGCCTGAACTCTGTCTGCACTCCTTCTGTCACCCTGGAAACCCGAATCGAAGCCCAGCTTACCTTGATCGGCAGGTCTTCCTTCCAACCATGGAGCTGCAAATTGGTTACAATTGGTTACATGGGAGAAGACACCCAGGGGGAGGGAGGGGGAGGGGGGTGTTCTGTAGCCATGGGCACTCCAATCTCATCCCTGCAAACCCTGATAGGCAGTTCTGATGGCCAACCCCTCGTACACTGGGGCAACGTCAACTAGTGGCTCTATTTGTATCAAATGGGAGTTTCCTGGGGGCCCCGGATTGGAGAGGGTATAACTCCAAGATCCCTATTGCAATCTTGACCAAACTTGGGTGCTGGCTGGAGGAGAGCCTGCTAAACACTTCCTGGGAATATGGGCTCTCTAAGTCCAACGGGGGCCATTCTGAGCCCCATGAACCTCAAACCGGTTCATCAGCGGGAAATGTTCGTTTCAGTTCGTTCGGGTTCATTGGTGGCACCGAACCATGAACCGCTGGTTCGTTAAATTTGTTGGGTTCGTGCCCATGTCTATGCCACAATCCTTCCAGTTACAAAGCAACTAGTATTCAGGCTTCTGTCCTCATTGTGGGGAATTACAGCCCTGCAAGAACAATACAATCCCAGTAATAACACCAACAAAACATAATACACATACACCACTTTTAGTCACATTGTTCACATACAACATTTCTGATTACTTTATTCAAGGTGATAAGAGCATATTAATTATTATCAAACTTCCCAGCAACCAGCTTCTTCCTCAGCTGCCTGACTCTAGCTACTGACTCCGCCATACTGGGTTAAACCAATTAGTTTATGGGGTTACACATATGCACTGTGACTCCTTCCTTCCTCATGTTGGAAAATGAGACTGATAGAGGAGCTCACAGCAACTCCCTCTTCCATTGTCCTCATTTTCCAATGTGAAGAAGGAAGGAGTTGCAGTGCGTGCACATTGAAGGCAAGCTGAGTGAAAATTTTCTCTAAAGGGGTGGTTTTCACTCAGCTCTGTTTCAGTGCGCACAGGGATTGGGGAGCACGGGAGTACTATGCGTGTGCATGGGAGGTTAGTACTTTGCTGTCCTCTGTCCACCAACCCCCTGCACGCCTGATCAGGCCACTGGGACCCATGACAGCCCTAAATGGGAGTGGGAAGGCATCGTGCTTTGATGATTCTGGTCTTATTTGACTGGCTGAAGGTGATGTGAAGGTGACTGCTTGGCTGTCTGGCATTTATGCCATGGAGTCCCCAAGTTTCCTTCTTGTTCCCTCATGCAGTTTAAAATCTATGAGAAACTGCTGGGAGAAGTTACTCAGGGAATTGTTTGTCAAATGCCTTCAATGGGATGGATGAGGGCCAGTAAATTGAAGCAGGCAAGACTGAAGTGTTGTTGGTCATTGAATAAGCTGTCAGAGAACTGCTGAGTTACCTGTCTGGGAAGGTGTTTGTAGCTTGGGGATGCTGCTGGATCCTGGCCTATAACTGGAGGCTCAGGTCTTCTCTATGGCACATAACTTTTACAAGCTTCAGCTGAGACCTCAGCTGCATTGGTTCTTCAAAAGCTTGCACACAAGATCTTCCTTGCCTTTCTCGATGAAACCTGGTGGTTGCTTCATGTAGAGTACTGTTAAGTCATCGTGTAGGAAAGCAGTCTCGACATCTAGGTGTTCTACTTGCATCCACTTGCATGCTGCAACACTAAAGACTGTTCTTATTGTGGTGTGTTTCACAACAGGTGCAAATGCCTCATTGTAATCCTCACCAAACCTTTGTGTGTAGCCTTTGGCAACAAGTCTGGCTTTGTAATGTTGGATTTTACTTTCATTGTCACGTTTCAGTTTAAAATACTACTTGCTCCCCACAGCTTTCTTATTTCTAGAGAGTTCAGTGAGCGTCCATGTGTTGTTCTTGTACATGGCACTCAACTTTGTTTTTGCAGCTTGCTTTCACTCCTGTGCTTGAGCAGGTGATAAGTTAAAGATATCTATCCAGGATCTGGGCTCCAATTCTTCCTCTGCCCTAATAATCATTTTTAACTTTAGATCCAGGATACCTTTATTGGAGCATTTTGACCATCTCAGCATCGGCTGTGCGGCTTCTTCGGGTTCCCTCTGCTCTCCAGGTACTGTTTGTACATTTGGTAGAACATCTCTGCTTTCCCCCTCTGGTTCAGGCACTGCTTGTTAAACAGCTTCATCCGTCAGGATTACATCTGGATTACCTGCTTCTCTCCTCTTATATCTGGGAGGTTAGGAATGGCAGGATATTGGAGCTGCTTCTTGGCTTCAGCTCAAGTTGCCCCCTCTGAACCTGGAGGCTGTGCATTCTCCTCGAAATGAACTGATCTGCTTACTTTCACTTCTTTAGTCTGAGGATTCAGGATTATGCTGGCAGCGTAACCTATGACTGTGCCGGCCACTGCTCTATCATCTAGCTTGTGCCTATTTTCTTTTGGGATATGTGCATAGGCTCTGCATTCAAAAACTCTTAAATGCTCAACTGATGGCTTGTAGGCAAACCAAAATTGGTATAGAGTAACACCTGTGGCCTTAATGGATAGCCTATTTTGTGTATAATTAGCTGTAAGGGCAGCCTCGCCCCAAAGGTGTGTGGTAGGTGTGAACTTTTAATCATGCATCTCACCGCATCCACTAGATAGCAATTCTTCCTTTCAGCTATGCCATTTTGTTCTGGACATCTGGGGATGGTCCTTTGGTGAATGATGCCTTGGTCTCTCAGGAACTGTTGGAGCTCATTGGACATGTATTCGCCTCTGTTGTCTGACCGTGGGACTTCTGGCTTTCTTCCATTTCTGTTGGACACCATCACTACGTATTCTTTTAGCCTGTAAAACACTTGAGACTTTTCCTTTAAGAGATAGCAAACATTATACCTGCTAAAATTGTTGATAAAATTCAGAGTGTATCTGTTTCCTCCCACTATGATCAGGAGTGGTCCACATAAGTCTGAGTGGACCAACTGGATAGGGGCATTTGTCTTCTCCTGGCTTCCCTTTGGGAAAGGCTGTCACACTGCCTTGCATTCTAAACAAGAAACACAACTTTAGTTAATTTTGCAATCATTAGCACACATATTTCTGGCAAGCCCCTTTGTATGCATTTCCTTTATAGTTTCTAAACTCTTGTGGCAACATTTGTGGTGCCATAGGGTGGTGCGTTGTGGTCGCAGGTCATAATGAGATTTACTTGCTCTTCTCCATTTTTACAATCAGAGGACTCTAGCTGCAACATATCAGCAAAATCTTTCTCTTCATCATCTTCCTCTATGTCTAATTCTTCTTGATATTTGTCTATGTAAAAATTATTTTTGGGCAGTCTCTAATATTTTGTCCAGTATGTAAAGTTAACTTTTGATACTGCCTTTGCAAGTACAATTTTCTCTTTATCAAAGTGTCCTTCCAGGTTATGTTGTTCATAGATCTGCTTTATAGAAAGGATATTGCATTTTAATGAATAAATGAGGTATTTTAATTAGGTTTTTTTAAAAAAACAATTATCATTTATCTACTGATATGACTGAAGACCCTTTTCTGAGAAATGGGTATCTCTGAATCTGAAGGCATTGGAGACGACATGTGTGTTTGTATGGATGCTATATATTTTTGTTAAACTTTTTTTGCAGGGAGGGTCTGTGTGGACCAACTGGATTGGGGCATGGGTCTTCCTCATTTTTTTGCAGAGGTATCATAGTGTGCACATACATATATGTGCCCAATGCAGCATCATTAAAACAAGCCCCTACTGTATATAATTTAAATTATCTGTATAGATTCCTAATGTGCATTTTTAAAAATATCCATTATCCAACATCTGGCAAAACAGACCCCACAGTCATCTATCTTACTTGGGGAATGTGGAATTTAACTAGTTAGCTCACATCCCCAGTTCCTCATGAGGAATTCTCCTCTCTGCTACCCCCAATACATGTGATTCTTTTATACTGTTGCCATCATATTTAGTGATATATTTGTCTGTTTGGGTCTGGACTTCGACTATATTTGTCTTATTTACATACTCTTCTTCAAATTTAAGAAGTTGATACCTACTCCAAATCACACTGATGGGAAGCCTTGAAAATTCCACTTATTTGAGTAATTCACATTTTGCCTTCTCTGTTTACCTTGACAAATGTGAATCAGGTTAGACTTTTGTGCTGAGTACAGGCAGATAACCATACCACCAATTTCAGACAAGCAATATTAGCTTTACTTATATTTTCAATTATTGATTACAAAAAGGAAACACATGTAGATTAGCAAAACATTGTCCAGCTAATATTTTATTTTATTTATTAATTTTCATTTATGGTTTGCCTTTCTCAGTGGGTCTGAAGGCTGATTACAAGTATGATAAAACTATGCAGTCAGTCAGTAAGCCAATTACAAATTATGATAACATTAGAATAATAACTATTTGAATTTAGCAGCAATGATTCCTAGTAAAATCAAGCTATTCAGCTAATCAGCAAGCGGATTACAAAATATGATAACATTTGAGTCTAACAGCCAAAATTCCTAGTAAAGCAACATAATTAAGTGGGGCTGAGATTGAAGAACTGGAGGGGGGCACATTATCCCTAATAGTCACCTCCTGACTTGATCCATTACATCACAGCTCTACTCTTCTACAAGAATGCCTTCCTGAACAATTCTGTTTTGCACGTTTTGTGAAACAGTAGAAGCATGGAGGCCTTCCTAATAGCCTCAGGCATTCCATAATGGCAGCCCCCTAGGGTTGCCAGGTCCTTCTATCCTCCCAGCTTGGGATGTGGCACTTACCACAGCCAGTGGTAAGACTCCAATTCAGCCAGTTTCTAGCTTAAATTGGCTAGAAATGGAGCTCAGGGATGCTCCCGTGACCAACACGATGACATCAGTTCTGGAAGTGACATCGCCACACCAGATGGGAGTGTGCACATGGCACGCTCCTGAAGTGTCTGCCGGTGGCAGGCAAGCTCAGGGAGTTTGCCCCCTCCTGCTGATCGCTGGGCAATCAGTGGATAAGGCGGCAAATCCCTGGGAGTTTGCCCACCACCAGCAGGCACCTGGAAATAGAGATGAACACGAAACAGGGCGGGGAGGGGGGAGAAACGAGAGTTTCATGTTTCATCATGATCCATGAATCGCAAATTACAAAATTCACAAAATTGACACTTTGCCGAAATGATTTGTTAGTTTCGTGCTTCGTCAGAACCCAGGGCATTTCAATGGCCCCCTTCATACCTAGAGATGCCAAACTCGCAGGGAGATTTCAGCAGGCTCTCCTTCACCCATCCTCCTAGTTTGCAATACATTGATCAGGAAGGGTGGGAAGGATAGTGCTGCCAGACTGCATGACTGAAACAGGGACCAGGAGTTGCTGGGTCAGAGGAGGATGAAGGACCAGCCCTGGTGTGGAGCTGGGCCAGGAAGACAGAGTGGGGGTAGACGGTAGGCAGGAACAGTCCCAAGAGTTTGGAATATGGAAGAACTGCATGTTTCTCCAAAACACTGCCATTCATCCTGAGATGTGCCCTAAGGGGCCCCCACCAGAGACAGCATGTGGGTTTTGTTGGTGGCCGCCCCTCCTTGTGGACCCGGGAGGAAGTTAGTTTCTCTTCTGCCCCCCTGTGGGCAATGGGCTCGGGGGTGGGGGTGGGGTGGCCCCTTGTGCCATAAGGGGCAGCCCCAAATACGCTGTGTGGGTTCTCCATGAAGGCCTGGGAGGTGGTCAGCAGAGCCGACTGCCTCCCTTCTGCCCCTCCATGGGCAATGGACTAGGGGGGTGGGTGGGCCCACACCCCCTTGCGCCCTTAGGGGTGCCTACTATATATGGCATGTGGGTTCTGTCAGTGGCCGCCCCTCCTTGTGGGCCTGAGAGGCTGTCAGTGGAGCCATCCACCTCCCTTCTACCCCCTTGTGGGCAGCAGGCTCGGGGGTAGGGGTGGCCAATACCTTCCTTGTGCCTTCAGGGGTGCCCGCCATATCACGCCTGCTGGATATGGTGGCAGTGATGGATGCCTCCCCCTTTTTGGGGGGAGATCCAGAAGAGTTAGCTGTGTAAGTCTGTATTCACCATACATGGCAGCAGGGATCGGATGGATGGACTCATGTTTCCCTCTCTTTGGGGGAGTTTACTCTAAGACCCACTCTTACAGTAAGCCTGCACCCCCACCCACAGGCTCGGGTGGTGACCTGCAGCCCGTGGGCCCTAAGGGGTGCACACCACGTCTCGCATGTGGGTTTTATAAGTCCTACTCTTGGGGATGGCCACTGATGAAAGCTACCAGCCGGATATGGCAGCACTGAATGGACAGAGGTTGGGGGGACTGTACTTTGATCAGACGGATGGACAGACTCTTGCTTGCTGCCTGTCTGCACAACCCACCTTATGGACATGGCAGCACCTATGGATGCTGTCCCACATTTGTTGTGGGAGAAGCATTGAGGATAGAAAGATGCGCAGCCCTCATTCTGAGGAGGACTAGTTGTGGCTGATGAGAACCCACCTGCTGGACGTGGCAGGACAAAACGGACAGACGGATGGCTAGGCAGATGCCTCACCCTCTTTGGTTTGTACATGTTATTCCATGTGTGATCCTCATCCATCAGCCATGCCTGGATCAGAACCACCATGTATCCATGTGCCAAGGGTATCCATGGATGCCCCCCCCTCTTTGGGGGACCCTGAACTGAATCCCATTCCTCGGGGGGCCATCCCCACCACCCAGAGCCGTGAACAGAATGGAATGGCTGTAGAGAGAAACCACCTGCCAGACGTGTCATCACCGATAGAACCTCAGCCCTGTCCCGGTGAGGGAGAGAGATGGAGACAGCAGAGCAGGGCAGCAAAAATGAATTAACGCCCGTCCCTCCTGCAAAGGAGCGGCGGCTTCCGAGATAACCCACTCAGCGTACGTGGCAGCACTCCCCTTTGGGGGAGGAAATTCTAAAAATGCCTTGGGGGTCTGTCTGCTCTCACCCCGGGACATGCATGAGTGGGTGGGATGGATGGATGCCTCCCCTTTGGGGGGAGGAAATTCTAAAATGCCTGGGGGGGCATCTCCCCTCATTCTGGGATGTGCCCGTGTGTGTGTGTGGGACGAATAGATGCCTCCCCCTTTGGGGGAGGATGTGAACACCACCGATCACCTCTTCTCCCTGGGACAGGTCATCCCCTTGATCCACGGGCTGGATGGATGCCTACCCCTCTTTGGGCTACGGCAGTACCTACCACAGCACACGATCAAGACATTGTGACCCCCCCCCCAAGTGGATGTGGCCTCTATCACAGACCTGCACACTGCGAGCCCTTAGGCTAGGAACCCACTTAGCTTTGCCCCAGAGCCAGGCAGTGGACCTGAGAACGAGAGAGGCCAAAACCACCACACAGACACCTTGCCATAGACAAAACAGATAGATGTGCATGGGAAGGTCAGACAGACGGACGCCTCCCGGAGGAAATTCTAAAAATGCCTGAGGGGGCCATCTCCCTTCACCAAGGGATGTGCGTGGGAGGGTGGGACGGACAGACAGATGGAAGCCTCCCATATTTGGGGGAGGAGAGCCCTAAACCACCACACACCCAAACACATTTCCAGGTGGCAAAGGTGCTCAAATGTAAATAAAAGAAAACAAAAGCAAGCATGAGACCTCAGCAGAGGAAACCACCAAGCTGTGCCCCATAGTCAGGCAGTGGCCTGGAGACTGGGGAGGGAGGGGATAGAGCCCCAAACACTGTTCAGAAATCTTCACATGCATGGATTGGACAGACGGATTATACTTAATTCCCTGGGGTGGGCGCCTCCCACACTCCAGGGTGTGAAAGTTAACATCCACCAACAAAACCCACCTGCCGGACATGGTGGCACTGACAGAACCCTGCCCCGGGGCTTGGAGGGGAAGAAACAGTTCCCCGGAGAGAGCAGCTCATGCAGTATCTGCCCCAGCACACATACCCTTGCAAAGGAGTGGTGGCCTCCGAGAGAACACAGCCACCGTACATGGTGGCACTCTCCTTTGGGGGGAGGATATTCTAAATGCCCCAGGGGGCATCTCCCCTCACCCAGGGACGTGCATGGGAGGGTGGATGGATGGACATCTCCCCCTTTGGGGGAGGAAACTCTAAATGCCCAGGAGGGCTGTCTCCCTCAATCCGGAACAGCAGATCAACACAACAGAATAATACCTGCCGGTCACCTCCACACCTTTCCAGGTGGCACAGGTTCTCAAAATAAGGACTCTTCTGCACGGAGACTGCAGGGCAGCACAGATGAACTATGCTATTCCCCCTTCCAGAGACCAACAGGGACCTACAGAACCCATCTGCTGGATGTGGTGGTACCAACCCACTAGTCAGAGTTGGAGGCAGATGCCTCCTGTTCTTTGGTTTGTGGCAGTACCTACCACAGCACACAATCGAAACAGCCCCCTCCTGTAGCCCTGTGCTACAGACTAGCTGATACGGCCTTCCCCTACAAGGATGTGTGAGTGGCCCAGACAGAGCCTGATGATGGACCACGTTACTTTTGGTGCAGGAGGGACATAACCCACAGACCCCTTGCAATTCAGGATAGGTGCTCCAAGAAAGAATATCAGTCCTGTGAGCACTCAGGTGAGGATCCCACTCAGCTTTGTCTCAGAGCCAGTCGGTAGCCCTGAGACCGGCGCCCAAACAGCACGCAGACATCTTGCCGTTTAAGACAGGTGCTCAAAGAAAGAGATAGGAGGAACAAAAACAAAAGTTTGTCCTGTGCAAGCCTCCAGGGGAGTTGCCCACATTCAGCTTTGCCCCAGAGCCAGATGGTGGCTCTGAGACCGGCACCCAAGAGCGCACAGAGACAGGTGCTCAAAGTAAGAGTAAGGAAGAACACAAAAAAACAGTTATCCTGTGATACCCCCAGTGGAGGTGCCCACTCAGCTTTGACCCAGAGCCCCCCAACAAATCAGCAGTAGCACTCAGAAATGGCAGAAAACAAGAGTGAAGGAGTAAATAAAACAAAAAGAAGAGTGAGCGACCGAGACCTCGCAACAGGAGCTCAGGAGGAAGCTTTTTCTTGGAGCCTGGCCGTAGGCGGGCAGACACATATTGATCCGGAGTGGCTTAGGGCCCAGACAAGTCCAGGTCCTAGGAGAGGTACCCAAGCAGGGGGAGAATGACCTTAATAAAGGACAACCAGGGCCAGATCGAGGGGGGCAGGGGGGTAGTCTGCCCCCAGCACCGCCAGGGAGGGGGCACCGGGAGCAGCTGCCAGAGCATGCAGGCGGCAGCGTGGGCAGCCTCGCAGCCCCCCGCACTGCCTTTTGCCTGCCCTGCAGGACAGGGGGTGGCCAGCTTGCCGCGCACCCCCTGTCCTGCAGGGCAGGCAAAAGGCTGCGAGGCCGCCTGTGCCATTCACCTGCCCCGCAGGACAGGGGGCAGCCGGCTGCCCCCTGTCCTGTGGGGCAGGTGAATGGCACAGGCAGCCTCGCAGCCCCCCCATGCTGCCTTTTGCCTGCCCTGCAGGACAGGGGGCGCATGGCAAGCCGGCCACCCCCTGTCCCACGGAGCAGGCAAAAGGCAGCGCGGGGAGGCGAATGGCACGGGTGGCTTCCCAGCCCCGCACGCTGCCTCCACCACTCCACCTGTGTGATGATGTCACCAAAATGACATCATCATGCAGTGCCGGGAGTGTGCGTGCATGCGCGAAGGCATTGGACTAGGGTTGCCCTGGGTGCCAGAAACCCTAAATCCGGCCCTGAGGACAACATATCCACCAGGTCTGGATGCAGACGTGCGCAGTGGAGATGGAGAAGGTCTCCCAGGAGGGAGAATACCTGCTCGCTCTGGACACTTGTGGGAGGGCAGGAGAGGATGTTAGTGGCCACGATGGAGAGGTCCTGCCAGATGGCAGATCTTCGTGCCCAATACTCAAGGGGGTTGGTGTGGGGGGCTCAGCGGGCTTGGCAAGGTACTCTCGCACCATGGCCCCCACCAAGTCCTCCGCCCTGACAGACGCACACCAACCCTTCTGGTGTCAGTTGCACAGCCCACTGCATATGACCAGAGGTTCCTGTTGGCTCTCATGGCTGAGGATGGCTGGCTCATTTACAGCCTCCCACTCCTCCTCCTCCACCTCCCCACCATACCCTCAACCCTCCGTCCCGCTTTGTGTACCTGATTCCTGTGCACCGCTCTGTGCAGGACCTTCTTCCAGTCCTGCAGCTGGCCGTCCCTCATGGCAATGCTGCCCTTTATCCAGGAGTCACATATGCAGGCCAGTTTGTACTGCTGCTCCTAGTAGAGAGGATGCAAGCAGGCGGCTATACCCACCTGCAACCTCCTGACCAAGTACCTGACCCGGGGGGCAAGATTGTCCTCATTCTCCAGCTCATCAACCAGCACCCGGTCCAGCCCGTAGATCAGGGGGATGACCTGTCCCAGGCTGGACTGGTACGAGCATAGGAGCTCAGTGGCATCCTTAAAGGGCTTAAGGAAATGGACCATCTGGGAGAGGGCCAACCAGTCTGTATAGCTGATGCTGACCTCTCCCTCCCGTATAATAGCCACAGCTGACATGATGTCCTGGACTGGGTTTTTTTGCTTCATCAGATGATTAACCATGTCATGGGTGGAGCTTCAGCGGTTGGGCATGTCCTGGTAGAGGTAGTGCTCGGGATCGTCCTACCTCCCACTGCCTCTGGAGCAGCTCACACGAAGACTTCACATTGTGGCGAAAGTGTGAAGCCAGACTCTGGCAGTTGTCCAACAAGTCACGCATAGACAACGTTGCCTGGTCCCAGGTGGCCTTGACCTTGCTACCTAGCCCAGGAGCATCCACTATGATCAGATGCAGCTTATGCGCCAGGCAGACAAGGCCATCGAGGGATGCCTCTTTCAGGGCTGCCACCATGTTTCTTCCCACATCGGTGACCACGATACCACGGACAAAATCACCCCTGAGTGCCCACTCCCTCAGCCCAGCGTCGATGGTAGTGGCAATGCTCTTCCCCGTGTGATCATCATCCATCCCCGTGCCTGGAGTATGACTGCTCTGTACACCAGCTACAAGGGCATCTTCTCACCCCAGGGCTCAGGTGTTTCCCTGGGGCAGCAGCGGTCCTCTGGTTGCCACCAATGGACAGTGAGGGCAAGGTTGCCATGATGGAAGCCACTCCACATATCTACCATGAAGTGCACGGTATGACCTTTGGCACGCGACAGCTCCTTAGCAACCATTTTTCGCACACTGCAATAGAGGGCAGGAATAACTCGTCAGCCAATGGTCTGCCATGACGGCATTCTGAACCAGGGGGCGAAATGATGCAACAGACTCTGAAAGCCCACATCATCCACAATAGACAAAGAGAGTCCTTCCAGGGCAATTGTCACCACCAGCATGAGTGCCCACCACCTGAGCCCTCCCCCGACTTTTGATAGGCACCGTCCCTGATCCCAAGGGGACAACTTCCTACAAGGTAGCCTGCCTGGATGTTCCACTCCCACCCTCATCACCCTCGGGGCAAGGCTTCTTGCTCGGGGTGGACTCCCGTGATCCTCCCCTTTCTTTCTGATCAGGAGCCCTCCTCTTCTGCCCACCAGATGACTCGCATTGCTCCAGAGGCAGCAGGCTCGGGTGGTGCCTCTGCAGATGCAAGCGGAGAGCAGTTGATGATAGGTGCTTAGGATGCCCCTATGCACCAGGGCATCACAGGAATGGGAAGGGGCTGTAAGTGCTGCCACAGTGCCTGACTGAAACAGTGACCGGGAGTTGGCGAGTCAGAAGGATGAAGGATTACCGGCCGCATTGTGGTGCGGGGCTTAGAAGACAGAGTGAGGGGTGGACTGCAGGCAGGGACAGTCCCAAGAGTTTGGGATTTGGAGGAGCTGGGTGCCTCTCCAAACCCCCGCCATTCCTCCTGAGATTCCCCCTTGTCATCTGCCTCAAAGATTTTGAGGAAATCCAGTTCCACTCCCACCAGCGGTGAAACCTGCTCTGCCTCCTCCACAGCCCCCACAGGGAGATCTACCACAGTTGCAGTCTCTGGTGCCTCTGAGACCTCCCTCCCCAGTATTGCTGTGCTCCAGTGGGCAACCAAGACAAGCTGTGCACTTCCTCCTCCCACAACCACCCTTGCTCTTCATTCCATGCCTCATAGTGCTGCACACAAAAATAAGTTGGAAGCAAAAGAAACAAGATAACTTTGAGGAGTTTCTGCCCTCAGGCGATGAAGACACACACAGCTGTGCCCCAGAGCAAGGCAGTGGCCCTGAGACTGAGCTTGAGACAGAGCCTCTAAACAACACAGAGACCCCTGCCCAGGCAGCAGAGGAGCTCAAAATAAAAATGAGATGCACACAGTGGGTGTCCAAAACCAAGAGTGAGCTGCAACAAAGAGGTGTACACAGCAAGCAAGAGAGAGAAAGCAAGAGAGTTGGGACCTCAGGAGGAACCCACACAAAGCTGTGCCCCAGAGCAAGGCAGTGGCTCTGGGACTGCGCTTGGGGGAGAGGCCCTAAACCAAACCAAAGGAAGCAAGGATACAGCAAGAGTGAGCCCTCAAAAGAGCAGAGAAAGAATTGAGAAGAGACAAAGACAAAGGGGTGGAGGAAAAAAGGCACCCTCACCCAAAGACCTTCCCACAGCAAGGCCAAAAGCTGGAAATAAGAGGCTTCTTTCAGTCTCTTTAAAGCAGCAGCAGCCAAAAGCACAATCCCAAATCCTTCCACATACTCTCCCACTCCAATCCCAGCAACAGGTCCTCCTCCCTCTCCCTCTGTCTACTGGGATTGAAACACGAGGCAGAGAGAGGTATCTTTTATAAAAAACGCTGATATAGAGTAGAACAGGAGGTCTGTGGTTGGCCAACAGACCTGTCTAACAGGGTTTGGAGGGGTGAGATTGGTGTGCCCATGGCTACAGAAGGCCCACCTCCTTGGTTGCTTAGGACTCCCAGCCAGGACTCCCAGCTCCTGGCTGTATAGGGCAGAATGGAAGTTCTCCAGATGGCTAGGAGAGCTGCCAATCAAAGGTCAGTGGGCTATGATTGGGGTTTCCAATGGCAACAAAAGGTCTGGGCCCATTGTTGCCTAGGGAATCAATGGATCGGCACCAGTCTGTCTACAATTACGAATCATTCACGAAGCAGGCCAAAAAGTCATAAATTTCGTGATAATTTCGTGATAACCACAGCCCCATAAAATGCTGTTTCGTGACGCACGAAACAGCCTGTTCATCTACGGTCTTCCTGTGCAGTCCCACATGGGACTGCGCACACGCAGGCCTGCCGATACCGGAGATTTTTATAGCTCTAAACCACTAGGGGGCGCTCCAGCCTCCAATCGCGCATGCGCGGCCGCTTTCCCGCCGAAACGGCTCCTAGGAGGCGGAGCGCCCCTCACATACCCTCAGTTTCTCTTTCGCCGCCGATCGTTGAGGTTCTTGCTCTTCCTTCGTCGCGATGGCTGAGACGGCCTTGTTCAAGCGTTGTGAGACCTGTAACCGCAAGATGACAAGGTCGGATGGCCATTCTATTTGTCTTTACTGTCTTGGAGAAACGCACAATGTTCAGTATGGGGTACTACATCAGGCCCCACAGCAATCCTCTCGTCCGTATTACCGTTCCTTCCAGCGTGGCAGACAACATCGTTATCAGCCCTACCAGGGGTACGCGTACCAGCCACACCGACCCTACCAGAGCCCGCAGGCTTCCTTCCCTAGACGGAGGCAGGGCCAGCGTCCTAGGACTGGCTCTCAGCAACATCAACCTAAAGATCAGAGCCAATCACAAAAACAGTTCTGACAATCACAGGGACCTGATCCCTTTTTTGGGGACAGGCTTAGCGCTTTCTGGAGTTCCTGGAATTTGATCTGTTCTGATGTTTGGGTTCTTTCCATAATACAGTTTGGTTATAAAGTTGAATTTGTTGGTTTACCCTACCTGTGTCTCCCTGTTTTTTCTTCGGATGTTCCGCGATCAGAAATCTTGGGAGAACTCTCAGCTCTTTTACATAAAGGAGCGATAGAGGAGATTCCTGCAGAGTCAGCTGGGTTGGGCTTCTACTCCAACCTGTTCCTAGTGGAGAAAAAAGATGGGGGGCTTAGGCCTATCCTGGACCTCCGGGGCCTAAACAAATTTGTACGGATCCGAAAATTTAAGATGGTCACATTGCAGATGGTTTTGACTTTGCTGCCCCCTTTCTCTTGGTTTGCAGTCCTTGATTTAAAGGACGCCTACTTTCATATTTCTATTTTTCCCAGACCATAGAAAATTTTCGCGTTTTACCTATGACCATCGTGTTTTCCAATACAGGGTCTTGCCCTTTGGTTTAGCCACTGCCCCCAGAGTATTCACTAAATGTATGGCAGTGGTAGTAGCCCACCTGCGTCTTCAGGGCTGTTGCATTTTTCCGTACCTGGATGACTGGCTTCTAGTGGGTCAGTCTGAGGCGGATGTGTCCAATCAGGTGGCTCTCACCCTGGACTTATGTCTCCGTTTGGGTCTTTTTGTTAATCAAAAAAAGTCTAAGCTGACTCCTGTTCGCTCCATTCAGTTCATAGGGGTGATTTTGGACGGCGTGCGTAATGCAGGTTTCTTGCCTGAAGAGCGCGCCTCTAAGATTAAGAAGCTCATTTCCACCCTTAAGAGGTGTCGTTTTCAGTCTGCTAAGTTTGTTCAGACTTTGTTGGGTTGCATGGCTTCTACGACTGCAGTGGTCCCTTTGGCCAGGCTGTTTATGCGACCTCTCCAATTATGGTTTAATTCAGTTTTTTCCCCGAGTAGAGATTCCCAGAATAGGAGATTGTCAGTCCCTAGACGGGTGGTATCTGCTTTGGACTGGTGGTTAGAGGACTCTAACCTATTTGGAGGGGTGAAATTTGGGCATCGCCAAACCCATTTATCTGTCACGACCGATGCTTCTTTATTTGGTTGGGGGGCTCACTGTGACGGAGCTTATGCTCATGGGTTATGGTCTGGGTCAGAACGTAGGGAGCACATTAATGTCCTTGAATTAAGGGCAATCTTTTATGCTCTGATCTCCTTTTCAGATGCGGTCCAGAACAAGTCCGTCCAAGTCCTGACAGACAACACGACGGCGATGTTCTATGTCAACAAGCAAGGGGGCACGGCGTCTGTGGCACTATGCACCGAAGCGATGAGGCTTTGGCAGTGGGCTATAGACCATGCTGTGTGGTTGCATGCTGTTCACATCCCGGGAGTAGAGAACTCTATGGCGGATCAGTTGAGCAGGATAAAAGGGGACAACCACGAGTGGTCCCTTCAGGACATGTATCTTGCTCCGATTTTTTCCAGGTGGGGGGATCCGGAGCTGGACCTGTTTGCGACAGCAGAGAATCGCAAGGCCCCATGTTTTTGCTCCAGGGGAGGCGTAGGCCTAGGGTCACGTGGGGACGCATTTCAACTAAGTTGGTCAGGTCCCCTGTGTTATGCCTTCCCCCCATTCCCGCTGCTAGCCAGGGTGCTCAGCAAGATCCAGAGGGACGGGGCGACAGTCATCCTGGTGGCCCCGTTTTGGCTGAGGCAACCCTGGTTTCACTCCCTCCTGAGTTTGCAGACTCAGTCCATCAGTCTCCCAGTAGTTCCAGACCTTCTGTCCTGCGAGGGGGTGTTTCACCACAACATCGGGAAACTCAGACTGACAGCGTGGCTGATCAGGCCGGGGGTTCCTTTTCTTCAGCAGTAAAGCACGTCTTGCTTAACGCTAGACGTCTGTCTACGAGACAGTCCTATGCTTTGAAGTGGGACAAATTTTCGGCCTGGTGTCGACAGCGAGCCTTGGACCCTTTTTTGGCTCCTCTCTCTGACATATTGGAGTTTTTGTGGGAAGTTAAACAGAAAGGCCTGTCTAATAGTTCAGTTAAGGTTTATTTAGCAGCTATTTCAGCTTTCCATCCTCCTATTGATAAGAAATCTGTGTTCTCCCACTACTCTGCACGTTTGTTTTTACGAGGGTTGAATAATTTGTTTCCCCCCATTCGGGCTCTGATCCCACAATGGTCATTGCCTTTAGTTTTGGCTCGCCTAATGTCCAAACCGTTCGAGCCGTTGGCCTCGTGCCCGTTACGTTTTTTATCCATGAAAGTAGCCTTTTTAGTTGCGGCCACCTCGGCCAGAAGAGTGGGGGAGTTGGCGGCTTTATCTTGCGAACCGCCTTATCTAAAGTTACACCCTGAGAAGGTTGTTCTTCGTACCAAAGTAGAGTTCTTACCTAAGGTGGTGTCTCGTTTTCATCTGTCCCAGGAGCTGATACTGCCAGTTTTCTTTCCAGTTCAGAACTCGGAGGCAGAGAAAGCTCTTCATTCTTTGGACGTCCGCAGAGCTATTCTGTTTTATTTAGATAGGGTTAAGTCTTTTAGGCTTGATTCTAACTTATTTGTTTGTTTTGCGGGGCAGAATAAGGGGAAACGGGCTACGTCCCAGACCATCTCGAGATGGGTGGTCCAGACTATTTTGACTTGTTATTCTGCTGCTAACTTACCTTGCCCCTTGGAGGTGCGTGCCCATTCCACCAGGTCCCAGGCGTCGTCTGCGGCTCTTCTCAGAGGTGTTCCTCTTCACGACATCTGTAGAGCGGCAACGTGGGCCTCGGCGGATACCTTCGTGAAACATTATGCGCTGGACATCCTGGATAGAAAGGAGACAGCGGTGGGCACAGCGGTTCTCCATTCCATCTTTGTGTGATGCTTTGGCGTCACCTCCACCCAGGTATTAAGCTTTGTAATCTTCCCATGTGGGACTGCACAGGAAGACCGTAGATGAAAAACAGGTTTTACTTACCATAACTGTTGTTCATCTAGGTCTTCCGTGCAGGCACACATGCCCTCCCTCCTTCCCCGCTAACTCTCTTGGTACTTACCTTGCAGGGGGCGGCGAAAGAGGAACTGAGGGTATGTGAGGGGCGCTCCGCCTCCTAGGAGCCGTTTCGGCGGGAAAGCGGCCGCGCATGCGCGATTGGAGGCTGGAGCGCCCCCTAGTGGTTTAGAGCTATAAAAATCTCCGGTATCGGCAGGCCTGCGTGTGCGCAGTCCCATGTGTGCCTGCACGGAAGACCTAGATGAACAACAGTTATGGTAAGTAAAACCTGTTTTTTCGTGATGAAATTTGCTTCGTATTTCGATTCACGCCCATGTCTACCTAGAAACCCTAGAGTCACCACAGAGAATGCACATGAAGTTGCTGTTTTTTACCTGTTTGCAACCAGAGGGAGATGAGTGGGTGGGAACTTACTGGGGGTGGGGGGAGACAAGCACATAAGTGATTGTCATCCTTACATGATAGTATCAAGCAATGGTATGATGTAAGTCCCACTCACTCCCTCACTGTGCGGCAGATTTTCCCTCCAAAACGGTCAAGATTGCTTGCTGTGGCTGGGCAACCTCTGGTAGTGTGTCTCTAGGTATAATCTTAAGTTCTTTTTGTCCCACACTTAAAACATATATATTTTTATCTTATATTCCAGGCCAAATATTTTGTAGAGGAGAAGCAAGATCCCATGTCTTCTTTAAATGAAATGGCACTAGAGACTGAGTAAAGTTCAAAAGGAAACAATAGGTTTATTAAACCGTCAGGGTTAGTAAATAGATAGACAGGGAAAGAAAAGCTGAGGTAACTTTTGATTGTAGAACAGAATACTTCACAAGCATTAGGCCCGATAATTTTCTTAAAGCTTAGTTTCAGTAGTTACAGATCTTAAAAGTGAGAGGTTGGTATTTTCAGACTTAGGTTACTTTAACAAGGTTCTGTCATAGATTTTACTTTACAGTTTAGGTGTTCTGACTTCAATGCAGCACTCTTTTCCCCTTACACCAGACCCAGGGTCCTCTTCTGAGCCACCCCCCTTTCAGACACTGGGCAGGAATTATTCTTCTCCAGAAGATATAACCCTGATCATTTGGCTGAAGGGGAGTCTCCTTTCACCACCCACTTCCTCTGCCAACCACACCACCCAGTTCTATCTTGTCTGCATAAGTTAGTGCTGTTTTTCACACTTAAGTACTTTAAAGTCTTCTTTAAACCTAAAGCTATCCCAGTTAGGGCAAACTTATCTCTTTTTCTCCTCACACAGAGGGTTATTAGTTTGACCTTCCTCATTAGACTCCAAACTTCAACTCCTCCATCAATTCTGTCAGCACCAATTGTTATCTTCTCACTGGCCAATCACAGAGAGGAGGGAGTGGCCTGTCAATCATTCTCCCTTCAGGCAGTATTTTAACTTTCTCTTCTACTCTCTGGGTGCTGTTCTTAGCAAACCTTTCATTTAAAAGCCCATTCCGTCACAGACAGCATCAAGCTTGTCAGAGGGGGTGGGGGAGATTTATCATGTTTTTAGCTGAATGCTAAAGAATCACCCTGGCACAATACTGTCACTTCCAGGTTGCACCAGAAGTGATGTCATCACACAGGGATGACAATCACATACCCTTTTTCTGCCAGCCTGTATTCGCCTATTGATCTGCTGACAATCAACAGGCAGAGATCTTAATTGCCAGGAGATTTCCTCCCATAAGAAGGCACCTGGCAAGCCTAGTGGCACTTTCAGAAGGCTTTGCTCTGAAGAATGAAGCTGTCACGGTGGAACATAAGGAAAATAAATTGAGCAATGCAATCCTCTCTCCTTAGGCAGTAACATTTACCTTATATGATGGTGTATTAAGAGGTAGTCAGAATAATCTTAAAGTTACCAGATTTCTGTTTCAGGCCTCCATCTTTCCCAGCCATTCTGACCTCTTTCCTTGAAGGTTCCTTCTCACATCAACTCCAAGTTATCTTCAATTTCCCCTACAAACTAAAACACAGTATGGGTTACACACTTCTGAGCAGCTTGTCCACTTCAACTGAAAGTCATCCCTACAACTAGGACAAGACTGCACTCCAACGACATCCTGAGATAGAACCGCACCAACTGTGTAATCTGAGTCATGGCAGATGTGAGCAAAATGCATTTCAGAAACATTAGAATGGGTCTGTGTGTTTTCTGGGTCTACATTTTCAGGTGCCTGAGATAAGAGGTCCTTCATAATTTGGAAAAGCTTTCCTGCATGGCATTGTGGGGATGCAGTAGTGGCAGAGATGTGAGGTCACTTTGCTGCTATCACTGCCATACAGTAGGCAAGATAATGTGCTTTCAGTTGTGCTTGGTCAAATTCACTTGGCGTTTTCCTCCACTTGCACTCCAACCATCTGTCTAACCACTTCTTTGCTCCAAGCTCCGAAGTAAACCAAAGAGCATTCTGGGGTCTACAGGAAAGTGCAGAGGGTGCTCTAGATAGTCATCTCAGTATTCCACAGATCAACAGAGCTGCAACAGGAGCACCAATCATGCTGACTGGAAAATCCCTGAGAGAAGTCCAGAAACCATCTGGAGCCTTCAGCCTCCAAGGCAGACCATCCTAATCCTCGCAGAGGGTCTGAATGTTTGTGAGTCTAAACCTCCGCAGTTAATAGCCAATCCATAGCAGGGGGAGGGGGAAAACACCCCTGAAAAACCAAAGGCAGAAGGTACTCAGTACCAGAGGTAACAATGCAAAAAAGAAAAAAAAAGTCCTAAATGGTGTGTGAATAAATTTATTAATCACCAGGAGTGGCTCAAAAATAAATGAAATGAACAGAAATAAATACCAAGATTATAATAACCATAATAAGCAGACCTGGTCTCAGAGCAACAAGAGCGAGTGAGTGGGGTGAACTTGGGAAGGTGAGGGAAAGGGGAAAAAGGGAAAGATCTTGCGGGGGAGGAAAGAAGATGAGGTACTTGGGATGGGAAAAAGAACAAACAGTTGGGTGTTTGGAAGGGGGAAATCCCCCTACTGATTTTCACAGCCCCCCCTGTCTACTTCTAATTTTAATTATGCAAAGAACAAAGTAGTGATGTAGCACTGTAGTAATGCATTGAAGAATAGATAAAACTAAGTGTGCACTCCATAGCAATAAAATGAATCACTAACTAACTCAGAGTATACAAAACGAGTTATGATCATCTGTGTTTCAGCATTTTGGCATGCATTTGATGAACAAATTCCCCCACATTATTTGTGTGGTAGTCTACAGTCACCTGACATTTCAGTCAATTCGGATGGGTAGGGTATTCATGTAGTGAGGGGAGGGTCTGTGTGTCACATTTTTATCCTCCCTACATCCAGGCATTTCCGAAGGGCATATCTGGTTCTCATATCCACCATTTTATTTGAATATGTTTTATGAAATACATAATGGCTTTTGCCCCTCTACTTTCAATGCTGAGTTGGAAGAATTTCTAATTTTAACTGAGATTAGAAAAGTGCACTTTCATTCTATCATAACCTACTTTTGAATCTTTTAGTCTGTGCACTACAGATAGGATGACTCATTGTATGGCAGAAAATTGATAATGTAGAATTTCAGTCATAAGTTCATTTTATTGTGACAAGAGTTCGTTATCCATCCACAAATAGAACCTATTTTTTGAGTTCAGTTCTTTTAAGGTTGTCAGTCAAGGAAGAAGGCAGATCTGTGCCCCTTTTTCTCTAGTTAAACAGATTGTATCTATTCTGCAATTTTTACCAGAGAAGAAAAGTAGTAGAATGTCTGATACAATACTATCATTTTGTGGTTATCTGATTAATAAAGAAGATACAGACCCTGTTGTGGCAAGCCTCATGAACAATAGAAAATATGTTGACCATTTGATGACATTCATTTTAATTCAGATAATATAAGTTAGAAATTTTAAAATTTAATGTGTAAAAAGGTTAGGTAAAGGAAAGATATTGAGAGAAAACACTTAACGAGCGAACTTATAGTGCAGTTCTAAGCAGAGCTACACCTGGAACTAGAGATTAATTTCTAAAACTTTGTATTAAACTATTTTTCCTGAATACATTTTTATTTAAATAATCTTAAAATTAGCATGAACATTTTGGGTCAGTTGGTAATAATGTTTTGTATTGTTTGTTATATTGCTTTAAAAGAAGCCCTCTCACACATTACATGAATGTGTGGAAGGAGACACAGGAGCACAGATGCTGTCATCATTTTTGATGTCCTTTTTTTTAAAGGTTGGAATAGATTGTCCTGTATGAAGGTGTGGAAAAGCCTTCCTCCTTTCTCAGCTCAGGATGAGTTCTGCCTTTCACTTCCCCCTGGACAGAACCCCTTTCTTATTTTAGCAGGTTCCAGCCCAAGTTGACCACCACATGCTACAGTATAGCCTGTTCCTCATGGGGTACTGGACATTATCACCCTTAGTCCCTATTCCCCCCTTCTTGAACCTAACTTATTGGTGCTTCTGGATGCTTATTTATCCTGAGGGCCATTTTTATTCCTTGTAACTCTCCAGGATATACTAAACACTGGTGGAGTACTCAAGCTATTTGATGTAGTGGTTAAGAGCGGCAGGGAGCTGTTCCAGTTGGCAGCAGAGGATAGGATCCAAAGCAACGGGCTTAAATTACATGCAGAAAGGTACCAGCTAGATATTAGGAAAATCTTTTTCATGGTCAAAGTAGTTCAAGGGTGGAATCAGTTGCCTAGGGAGGTGGTGAGCTCCCCTTCACTGGCAGTTTTCAAGAAGAGGCTGGATGAATATTTGTCAGGGATGCTTTAGGCTCATCCTGCATTGGGCAGGGGTTTGTATTAGAAGGCCTGTATGGCCCCTTCCAACTCTGTGATTCTGTGACTCTAATCTGGAGAGCCAGGTTTGATTCCCCACTCCCACTTGAAGCCAGCTGGGTGACCTTGGGTCAGTCACAGCTCTCAGAGCTCTCTCAGCCCCACCCTCCTCACAGGGTGATTGTTGTGAGGATAATAACACATTTTGTAACCCACTTTGAGTAGGCTTTAAGTTATCCTGAAGGGCAGTATATAAATAAAATGTTGTTGCTATTATCATTGTGGGTAAAGAAAGTCTCCTCTCCTTAGAAGATCTATCCCCTTTCTTTGGCCCGAATGGAAGTCTGCTCCTACTTCGCAAACTTCCTTGCCAGCTTTTCCCCAGTTCTCCTGTCAGTGTTAAACTACTTTCAGTTAGGACTCCATCTCCCAACTGTTCACACTCCATTCCTCTCAGCTAGGGTTGAACAAACAAACAAACAAAAAATCTCTCCTCTTTCCATGCTATCCAATCAGGTCCCTTGGAGTAGCCTGTCACTCAGAGCTGTCTGTGTCTGTGATGGATTAACCCTTAACAGCCCTTCAGCTGTTTGTACAGCACTTCCAGGCTTTTAAAAAGTATAGTCCATCACAAGCAACCACAGCACTTTCTCAGCAATTGGTCCCCCAGTTCACTCTTTTCTCTATACTTGTTAACATTCTCTTGAAGGACTCTAAATAGTATCTCTAGAGTCTGGAGCATCAAAGTATCTCTCTGAGCAATTTCTTACAGCACAGCTCTATTATCCGAGTAAAAAAGTCCTCCAGAATAATTCAGTTTTGCATAGTCGGAGGAAGGTCAAGAGAGGGGGAGCTTTCCTGACTTCTTCAAGCAGGCCATAAGAGAACACATGTTGATTTAGCCTATTTGCAGTGTGGTATCTGCAGAAAGCCCTGTTCAAATGAGCTTAATCCCAACACAACAGAGGTGAGTGGATGGTCTGGCCCAGGATTTAAGGTGTCACCCATTCTGGATGGGATGATATCTTGAAGGAACAGGTCCATAGTTTGGCATACTCCTGGACCTAGGCCTACTGCTAGATAAGTGAGTGGTAGTTCTGGCCAGGAATACCTTTTACTAGCTTCATCTGTTTAGCCAACTGCAGGCTTCCCTGGGCAAAAAAGATCTGGCCACTGTGGTGCACGCCCTTGTCACATCTAGATCAGATTACTGCAATGTGTAGGGATGGCCAGGCCCCCCCCCCAAGGCTTGAAACCAGAGGATGAGAGGGTTGGGGGGGGTACACTGGGAGGACTCACCTGTGACTGGCATCTTCAGAGGTGTAGTACTAAAAGACAGAGATCTCTCAGTGTCACAGTGCGGAGAAGATGTTGGCAGGTAATTTATATCTACTCAGGAAGGTGGGTTTGGGCTGAGTCATCCTGTAAGTTTCCCGGGGTGTGGAATACTAATGAAGGGAGGCTTCACTGTATCCTGAGGAGGTTCTTTTGCATATGGATTGGTGCTTGATAGGCTAATCTTCTCTGCAGGGCTATTGTAGGGTGTAGCGTATTTTGTTAGCCTGGTGTTTTTCAGGACTGGAAACCATACTCTATTCATTCTTAAAGTCTCTTCTTTCCTGTTGAAATTGTGCTTATGCTTATGAATTTCAATGGCTTCCCTGTGCAATCTGACAAAGTAGTTGGAAGTGTTGTCCAATATTTTAGTGTCCTGGAATACAATACTGTGTCCTGTTTGAGTTAGGCTATGTTCAGCCACTGCTGATTTTTCTGGATGACCAAGTCTGCAGTGTCTTTCATGTTCTTTTATTCTTGTCTGGATGCTACGCTTTGTAGTCCCGATGTAAACTTGTCCACAGCTGCAGGGTATGCGGTATACTCCTGCAGAGGTGAGGGGGTCTCTACTGTCTTTTGCAAATCGTAGCATCTGTTGTATTTTTCGGGTGGGTCTGAATACTGTTTGTAAGTTGTGCTTTTTCAGAAGCTTTCCCATCTGATCAGTGATTCCTTTGATATATGGCAAAAACACTTTTCCTGTGGGAGACTGTTTTTCCTTAGTTATTTGATTTGTCTTTGGTTTAATCGCTCTTCTGATTTCATTTCTGGAGTAGCCATTTGCTTGAAGTGCGTGGTTTAGATGATTAGTTTCCTCATTGAGAAAGTGCGGTTCACATATCCGTCTTGCATGGTCTACTAATGTTTTTATTATGCCTCTTTTCTGTCGAGGGTGGTGATTGGAGTTTTTGTGTAAGTACCAATCCGTGTGAGTTGGTTTCCTGTAGACCTTGTGACCTAACTGAAAGTTTGCTTTGCGGATGACCAAGGTATCTAGAAATGGAAGTTTACCCTCAATTTCTTTCTCCATGGTGAATTGTATGTTCAGGTGGATATTGTTGAGGTGGTTTAAAATGTCCATCAATTCTTCCTCACCATGGCTCCAAATGATAAAGGTATCATCCACGAACTGGAACCAGACTGTAGGTTTGATAGGATTACAGTGGCACGCGCCTGTGATCCCAGCCTGAACACGGGAGGCTGAGGCCAGTGGATCGCTTGAGCTCAGGAGTACGGAACCTCAGTTGTGTAACATCAGTGGACATCTGTTGCTGTGTCTGTGAGCCTGAAGGGTCTAGCGGGATGGCCCAGCTCATTCTGCGGAGCACGAGAAGCTCCAGCAATCACGAGGAAAGAAGAGACTTTAAGAATGAATAGAGCATGGTTTCCAGTCCTGAAAAACACCAGGCATTTCAAGCACCAATCCATATGTAAAAGAACCTCCTCAGGATACAGTGAAGCTTCCCTTCATTAGCATTCCACACCCTGGGAAACTTACAGGATGACTCAGCCCAAACCCACCTTCCTGAGTAGATATAAATTACCTGCCAATATCTTCTCCACACTGTGACACTGAGAGATCTCTGTCTTTTGGTGCTACACCTCTGAAGATGCCAGTCACAGCTGCTGGCGAAACGTCAGGAACTACAATGCCAAGACCATGGCTATACAGCCCAGAAAATCCATGACAACCATTGTTCTCCGGCCGTGAAAGCCTTCGACAATATATCGATGTGTTGTTGTTTTGGTTGATTTTAATTGTTTTAAAATGAGGTTTTATTATGTATATTTTAACATTAGCTGCCTGGGTGCCCTTTGTGAGGGCAAAAAAGGGGGATACAAATTTTTGTTTAAATAAATAGTTTTGGCCCTGTACCTTCTCAGTTGTCAGTTGGAGCAGATTATTCAGAAATAGCAAAAACTTCTCAGTATACTGAATCTGGCCTATGATGTAGGATTGCAAAGCATGGTAATAACGTAAAGATCAAATTAAATCTAGTTTCATAGAATCATAAGGTTGGAAGGGACCTCTAGGGTCATCTAGTCCAACCCCCTGCACAATGCAGGAAATTCACAAATATGTACCCCCCCACACACACACACCCAGTGACCCTTACTCTGTGCCCAGAAGATGGCAAAACATCATCAGATCCCTAACCAAACTGGCCTGGGGAAAATTGCTACCTGACCCCAAGGTGGTGATTGGCCTTACCCTGGGTATGTAAAAAGGGGCCACGAGAACTAAGCATTGATGTATGATCTGCCTAGGTTCACAGAATAAGCATTGTTGTCAGATGGCCATTTAGCCTCTGCTTAAATCCTCCAAAGTTGACCCCACTACCTCCTGCAGAAGCCTGTTCCACTGAGGGACTGCTGTAACTGTCAGGAAGTTCTTCCTAATGTTTAGCCGAAAACTCTTTTGGTTTAATTTCAACCTATTGGTTCTGGTCTGACCTTCTGGCACAGTGGAAAACAACACCACACCATCCTTTATATGACAGACCTTCAAGTACTTGAAGATGGTTAGCGCATCATCTCTCAGTCGTTTCCTTTCCAGGCTAAACATACCGAGCTCCTTCAACCTTTCCTCATAGGACTTAGTCTCCAGACCCTTCACAATCTTCATTGCCCTCCTCTGGACACATTCCAGCTTGTCCATATCCTCCTTAAATTGTAGTGCCCAAAACTGAACACAGTTCATTCATATCTTCTGGAAATACATAAAATGTAATTGCTGTGGAATGGTTCGTAAAGGCTGAATTGTTAAAATACCATAAAGATACGCACAATTGCTATTATTATGCCTGAAACAAAAAAGCTTAATGTCCTTTGTATATGATAACCATATGATGGAAGCACTGTAAATGTAAACCTGAAGAGATATGAGTGTGTTGATTCCTGTGCCTTGAAGAAACCAGGTCCTCCACTTGATGGAGTAAGTGACATTTCATTACTCTGGATTTACTTTGATATATTCTTATGCTGTTGGTCCTCACGCTTCATTTCTGATGCTGCTTTGCTGCATTTCCTGAGGGACACATCTATAGTACAAAACTACTTGGACCCAGTGAATGGCAGTGGTAATTAATTTTTTTTTCTTCAGACTGCTCAAATATGTAACACATAAACACTGCTGGAATTTCACTGTGATGGGTCTTCAAGTGATTGCTAAATACATTTTCTAAAATCAACAACCAGAAAGAAACAGAAGTGTTGTATCATGGTTATGTCTCTTCCCCCCACCCGCCCTTTATTAACTCTAAAGTCACATTTGTTTTTATTGGCAGCATGGTGAGCTTTATGCTAAATGTGTTTGGAAACCTGCAGGCTTGTTCGTTTACATCTGAAATTTAGCAAATTCCCAATGAAACTCAAGGGGAATAGGGTATATAATCTCCATATACAGTAAGTAAATCATTTTTGACAGATGTAGCAATCTTTTCATAACAAAAACAAAAGCTGTTCTGGTAAGAGCTAAATGCTCTGAGAGCAGCACTGGCAGATTTACTTTGTAAATCTTTCTTTTTTTCTTCAAAACACTAAATTCATAGAATTGCTGAGTAGTATATAACACCTATTTCACAGGGAATCATAAATTATGCAATTAGATTTGTTAAGCCTTTTTTTAAAAAAAAATCTGCAAGTGTTAAATTCATCTTGAATTTTATGAATTATCAGCCCAAGTCCCACTTTACACTAGTGCTACTATTTGGACATATTTTACATTTGTGGTGGTTTAATTTTGTCAGTCCAGGTTGAATGTAAAGATAAGAAATGTTATTCTAATAGTGGGGGTTGCGCTAAAACAGAATTAAGACCAAAATGGATTCCTTCCAGCTCAGGCACATCTAAACATCACCTTCTCCTTGTAATCCTTCCCAGTTCTGTCTTCTGCTTGCAGTCTGTCACTAGTTCAAGTACATCCAAATGTCTATTCCAGGCCATGTTGCTGCTGCTCGTTAATGCCCCTCTCGTCCCAGCAAGCCCATGACAGTGAGATAACAAACTGCATTTTAAACTACTTTGGGGGTTTACAGAGTGCTTTATGCCTGCAGGAGCAGTTAGTAATGGAGGTCCGCAAGGGATAGTGGGGGGTGGGGTTATGTTGTGTGTACACACAGTTTCAGGTGTTGTTTTTCTGATAAATCTTGCAATTAATACCTTATCTGGCAATTTACTAATCTGAGCACGTCTGTCCTTTTTCTTGTCATAGCAATAAGTGGACACTTCAACTAATGTCCCTAATGAGGAAGAATAACAGCCAGAGGCAGAGAGCTCTACATTTGCATGCTTAAAAGCAGAGGCTATTAGCATTTGATATTGTTCAGAAGGCTGGAATGGCTCCTTTTTTAAAGCATGGTGTGCTCTGCATATTTGAGCCCCTTCTGATTTAGCCCCTATGCAGCATTTTGTTTCAAGTTGATCTGAGGTAACCCTGCAGTTGTAGTGTACACTGAGGCCATATGAAGAGCAAGAGAACTGGATCCTGTCCCACTGTCAGCTGCAAAGTCTGTGCTTCCAAAAGGTCACCCAAATCTAAAAGCCCAAAGAATGTGAGTTAGCTAGGTCATCAGAAGCTTGCTTTTGAAAGCAGGAGATTCAGCTAAGGAGAGAACTCAAATAATGGTGAAAAGAGATGGAAGGTGTTCTATATTTCACAGCATTGCCCTCGATGCATATCTTCCCACCTTTTTAGAAAGTCTCTAAGCAGTTTGGTTTTTATAGTCATCTCAGAATTTCCACACAAATCTCTAGAGATTTAGAGCAGTCTTTGCACAACCTTTAGGCATGGAGCAAGCTGTCTTTTTTGAAAGAAGGGATAGACAGAAAGGGGGAAGAGCCACGGTGTTATGATCAGGGCTGGATCTAGGGCCGCTGGCGCCTTGCTTCAACCTCCATGCAATGCGTGCGTGCTCCTGGTGCTGCGTGATGATGTCATGGAAGTGATGTCATCACGCAGGGACAGGAGGCATGCCGGCTGCCCAAGCACCCGGTGCGCTGCGGAGCTGGCAGTGGCAAATGTGTGCGCTGGGGTGGCCAGCTTGCCGTGCAGGTGGCTGAGCACAGGGCTAGGAGGCCCTCCATGCAGTTTGCCTGCCTCGCTGCCCCATGCCACCCACATGGCAAGCCAGTTGCCCCAGTGCCCAGTGCGCCACAGAGCTGGCGGCGGTGGCGCGGGCATGCACCGGGGCGGCTGGCTGAGCGCAGGGCTGGGAGGTCCTGCATGCATGGCAAGCCAGCCGTCCCATCAGTGGGGCAGGCGAGGGCCTCCCAACCCTGCGCTCAGCCTCCCACGTGGCAAGCCACGGTGCGTTCCCAGAGGCTGGCAGCCGCACCCAGCACCCCTTCTTTGGTGGCACTGGGGGCAGGCTACCCCAGATCTGGCCCTGGTTATGATACTTCATTTCAGCAGTTGCTTGTGGCACTTTTGCACCAGTTTGCACTGTGATTCAACAGAGACCTGTTGTCTTCAGCTAGTATACTGCAATGCTGCTGTTATGTTCATAGAATCACGGACAGACCATCTAGTCCAACCCCCTGCCGAATGCAGGAACACCCTAAAGCATCCAAATTAATTTGGCTCCAAATTAATTTTTATATTTGGAATTAATTTAGAAATTTCTTTATACATCCTAAACTTTTCTTGGAGCTTGTAAATGGTTTCTCTGGTTAATAGTGAAACCCAGAATGACCATGATGTTGTTCTCATAACAAAAGAACAACTGTCTGCAAACTATACACAATAGAACCAAGTCTGAAAAGTGTTAGAAAAAATAGTAAACACATAGATGCACTGTTCTTCAGAGATGTTACAAAAGTAGGAAGAAATGATGTGGAGCAATGTCAATGTGAAAGAAGCCAATTCCTGAGCTGGAGGTCCCACAATGGAGATGCCAGGCATGCAGGGAAGGAAATACAGCTATCAACTGCTCAACAGGGCACAAGCTGAATTCCTGTTTCGTTGAAGCTTTCTGAAGAGTGTTGACAGGCAGAGTTCCAAAAGCATGAATAACTTCTCTAATCCCACGTGGGTACCCAGATACCAGGTATCTGGCTTCTTGCTTCCTGGTGTCTTTGGGTTTCCCTGAAGAAATGTAAAGAAGAGAGCTTTGCCTCCACATTCATTTTATATGGACTTTGGAGAATCCAGACTTACTTACGGGATTGTTTAAATCTAGTTGATGCTCAAATCTATTGGATTCTGACTGACTTATCTTTGGAACATTGTAATTGGATTTTGGTTATTGACTTGTTAACGCCTAGCTGTTTGGATAAAAATATTTTTGATAACTACTTAAATTAACTGTGTTACCTATTTTCAGCTTTAAGGTGTTCTCTAAGTATAGTGGGTCTCTTAGACCTTACTGCAGTAGGTCTTTATCTTGCTAGTTGCCTATTACTGTGCGGTGCCCTTCTTTATTGTGTCACTCACCTAGAAGTTGGCAACCCTAAAATTGTTTACCATAGGTGTACCTGCTAGTAAAACACTGTTGCTGGATTTCTTGCTAGCAATTGCTAATAGGTTTATACACCTGTAGGTTAAAGTAGCCCCAGTAAAATATAGTTAAGCACTTCCCATTTCTCAAAGCAATGGGAAAGTTGAAGGCAGAGCTACAGGGTTTGATTTTGTTAGATGAAAGAGTAATTTATGCTTTGTCATGTAGCTTTCATTTACAAAGCATAACAATGTAGAAGCAAACAGATTCCTGCAGTAAGCAGCTAAACAACAGGTTCTGCATTAGACTGCCAAAGAACTGGATGGTGTACCTCTAAAACTCCCCATGCTGCTTCCAGCCCTGCTAAACTCCCAGCAAAAAATATTTAAGCTCTCTGCCTCTGCCCTAATTCAAAATTCAGGCTCTTTATAGTGGTGTGTCTTTGCCTCCCATTAGCTGAAGCTGCCTCCTAGAGGGTGGTGAGAATTTTCCAGCCACAAACACATTTTTGTTTTTGTTAAATCCCAGATCACACAGTTTTGTTCTGTTGTAGTCCCTTTCACAGTAAATGAGACAATCTACCTTATAACAATACTAGCAACAAAGCTTGTTGTGGGAAAAATACAATGGGTTCTAGAAAGGGGACAGTGGGCAGGCGGGCATTCCCTCCTCCTCTGTCACTGATCCCAGCTGGATGAAGGGGGGGCATGGCCATCTGCTCTGCACATGATCCCGGCTGGGTGAATGGGGGTGCATGGGTGGGCATTGCCTACTGCTCCGCACCTGATCCCAGCTGAGTGAAGGGGGGATGGGCATTGCCACCTGCTTCACTCCTGATTCTGGCCAAGTGAAGGGGTGGGCTTTGCCACCTACTCCGCACCTGATCCTGGCCAGGTGAAGTGGGGGTAGGCATTGCCACCTGCTCCTCTCCTGATCCCGATTGGGTGAAGAAGGGATGGTTATTGCCTCCTAGTCTGCACCTGACTCCAGCTGGGTGAAGTGAGGGGAGCATTGACGCCTGCTCTGCACCTGATTCCAGCAGGTTGAATGGGGTGGGGGTGGGCATTGCCTCATGCTCTGCTCCTGATCCCAGCCGGGTGAAGGGGGTGGGCATTGTCACCTTCTCCTTGCCAGATCCTGGCTGAGTGAAGGGGGGCGGCTGGCATTGCCACCTGCTAAACTCCTGATCCCTGCCGAGTGAAGTTGGGGGTGGGCATTATCTCCTGCTCTGTGTCTGATCCAGGCTGGGTGAAGAGGGATGGGCATTGCCTCATGCTCCACTCCTGATCCCGGCAGGGTGAAGGGGGGGTGGGCATTGTCACCTGCTCCTCACATGATCCTGGCTGAGTGAAGGGTGGCAGGCATTGCCACTTGCTTCTGACCTGAGCCTGGTGAAGGGGGTGGGGTGGGCATTTCCTCCTGCTCTGTGGCTGAACCCGGCCAGGTGAAGGGGGCGGTGGGTATTTCCACCTGTTCCACTCCTGATACCAGCTGGTTGAAGGTGGGGGGGGGTGGGCATTGCCACCTGCTCCATACCTCATCCCAGCTGGGTGAAGGTGGGGGTGGGCATTGCCACCTTCTCTGCTCCTGATCCCACCTGGGTGATGGCGGGGTGCAGGCATTGCCACCTGCCCAATTCCTGATCTTGGCCGGGTGAAGGGGCGGGCATTGCCACCTTCTTTGCTCCTGATCCATCGGCATTTCCACCTGCTCTGCTCCTGATCCCACCTGGGTGATGGTGGAGTGCAGGCATTGCCACCTGCCCAGTTCCTTATCTTGGCTGGGTGAAGGGGGAAGGCATTGCTACCTACTTCACTCCTGGTCCCAGCTGGGTGAAGGCAGAGGGCAGGTATTGCCCCCTGCTCTGCACCTGATCCCAGCTGAGTAAATGGTGGGTGGGCATTGCCACCCGTTCTGCACCTGATCTCAGCTGCATGAGGGCAGAGGGCGGGCATTGCCACCTGCTCTGCTTTTGATCACAGCTGGGTGAAGGGGGGCCGGGCATTGCCACCAGCTCCACTCCTGATCCCAGCTGGATAAATGCGGGGGGGGGGCATGCATTGCCACATGCTTTGCTCATTCCAGCTGGGTGAAGGAGGTGATGGGCATTGCCACCTGCTTTGCTCCTCATCCCAGCTGGGTGAAGGCAGGGGGTGGGCATTGTCATCTGATCTGCTCCTTATCCCAGCTGACTGATGGTGGGAGTGGGAATTACCGCCTGCTCTGCTCCTGATCCCAGCTGAGTGAAATCAGGGAGCGGGCATTGCCACCTGCTCTGCTCCTGATCCCAGCTGGATGGTGGTGGGGAATGGGCATTGCCACGTCCTCTGCTCCTGATCCTGATCCCACCTGGGTGAAGTTGGGGGACAGATATTGCTGCCTGCTCCACGCCTGATCCTGGCCTGGGCTTCCCGCCGTGGCATGGTCTCTGGATGTCTTTCTGCTTCATCTGGACTTCCCTCCACAGCAGCACCCTTGGGTGGTGCATCAGTGTAGGAAGTGAGTTGTCTTGAATATGCTTAGCCTTTTATATAGTAGGATTCTCCTCAATATAGAAAGGTGCAATGATGCATAGACCAAACCGACAAGATGGAGATACCATCCTTGGGATGAAAGATAGCTGTTGCTTTTGTTGGTATAAATACAAGCACTAGTGTTCTTCAGTATAATTGTTACTGATTCCATATTTATTGTTATCCTTCAGGGTTTTAAACACAGTTTTTAACCTCTGTAGTTTAACTACTATTGTAAAAATAGATAAAAACCTAGGTCTAAATTTTATAACATTTTAAGGGCTTTTATGGTTGCCATTGACAGCTTTTTTTTTCTCCGAGTAGGTCAGGGACAGTTCAATATAGACACAAAGAAGGTTCCAGAAAATAGTATAAAGATTGTATTCTTTTCTATCAGTTTACAGTGAAATGGATTCACTCTCGGCTCCAAAGCGATTCTTACCTGGCTGGATATATTAGTCTCTGCAAGATAAATCTTTTCAGTTAAAACTAGCTGGATTGGCTTTCATGCTTACAACATTTTCATGGTCCTTTTCAAAGTCTTATCTCTTGCCTTATGCTGAAAATTCTCTTGGTTGCTTTAATCATGTTCTAAAACGACCAGAGCAAAAGATGTCAAAGCTTTAATAATAAAGTTGGGGTTAATCTTTTTTTAATGTGAAAAGGCTATTCAAGCTTTGACTGTTGCTCATAAGCAAAGTTAAAGGTTTCAGTGTAGTTAGAGAGGTATTAAATGTTGTTCCATACATATGGAAGTGCATTTTTATCTACTGTGATTAGATAGAGGGAAATTTAGTGAGTCAGAAAATATAAAGGATGCTATTTAATAAAAGAGGGAAATGATATTGTTTATGTGATACATCATTGTAGGATATTTTTTCGTAATAGAATGCATAATATATTAAAAACAAGCTGGTGACCTGCAGTGAATCATAGGCAGTAGAGATAATTTTGAATTTCTGAATACTCCCCCCATCCCATCACTTGCTGAATTCCTCTCAAGCATTGTGTGTATTCTCAGAGGTTTGAGCAGACTTAGGGCCAAACTGTATGATATGTTTTATAATAAGTTGGATCTGGGTTCCCTTAAAAGGACAAGACCCAAAGAGGTGCCAGAAGAGGGCTTAACTGAGGATTGTAGTAGAGAATATGGCATCTCCTGGGCGCCTTACCATTTTATAGACTGCGTTCCCACTAGGGAACTCTTTTTAATAGTGCTGCAAGGCCTGATTCTGGTTAGGAGGACCACTGTCGCATGGAGGGGGAGTAGCATACAAATATTCTAAAAAAAAATCAAGGGGAGTTTCATGAGTATTTAAAAATCTCTGCCTTTTATCACCCACCCAGAGGACAGCTGATTTACTGTGAGATAGAATGATTCTCTCAACCAACAGAATGCTGTGTGTGAAGGAATGGTCTTCCAAGCCCTGTTCCTTCAGATTCCGTGAGGCTGGATGGCCTATGGCCATTCCAAGTCTCTGCTTGGCAATGCCATCCTTTCCCCTCAGTCTTGGAGGTACCAAAAATGTCCTGAGTAGTAGCTGCCACTACCAGCAAATAAGAGAATATCTTCCACTCAATGGACACCCAGCACTGCATACCTACATTGCTGAGCATGTGTAATAGAATTGTAGTGTGTTTCTTCTCTGAAACAGGTTTATGGTAATATGCAGCATCTCTTAAACTCCCTATTAAAGTCCACATGTATCCTCTTAGTTCGGTGAAGGTATTTGCTGAGCTATTCTCTCTGTAGTGGATGACTTTGTATGTAATTCTCCATCTATAAAAGTCCTCTGTGTTCACCTGTTGGGCTATTGAGAGAAATGCAATATGCCTTTTATTTGAACAGGCTTTTAGGGATTAGAGTTGTGTTCATGTAATACAGTCAGTGTTAAATTATTTTTAAAGGTTATGTTGTGATTACTGAACAACACTATTTAATAACAGATTTATTTAATTTATATAAGTTTTATGATGGGTTGTGTAGCATCTTTAGAACATGCAGCCTGTAACAGAGAGGGAGAAAGACCGGGAGAAAACATAACACCTTTGGGTGTGTATATTTTTTAGGCTGGATCTAATAATTAAAAAGACATTAGACTTTTTAAAATATATGGTTCAGAATTGCTTCCAGTATCATGAAGACTTTTAAGCAGTAATGTTGTCCTCACTAAAACTGTTGTTTTGGCATGGTGTGTTGAGGTAGTCTGTGCCCTATGATTCAGTCTAATAGTGCACCCTCGAACATGGAGAAAATATCCGTGATTATTTATTATGATAATTTCCATTGGTCAACTGCTGTGAAATACTGAATTATATAATTTGCTATATGCATAAAATGTTAATGTGATATACATAATGAATATAGTATGTAATGTCATTATGCATCTGATGAAGAGGATTCTAGTCTACAAAAGCTAATGCCACAATAAATCTGTAGTCTTGGAAATGCTATAGCTTAGATTATTTGTAAATAATTATTGTGTTATTTTGTTTCTCATTTTACACTGGTTGTACTTTAATAAACTGTGACCTTGGTTATACATTCACAAATCTACTTTATCCCTTCAGCTTAAAGTTCAGGTACAAATGATGATGATGATGATGATGATATTCTATTTATATACCACCCTTCAGGACAACTTAACGCCCACTCAGAGCGGTTTACAAAGTATGTTGTTATTGTCTCAACAACAGACACTCTGTGAGGTGGGTGGGGCTGAGACAGCTCCAAAAAGCTGTGACTGACCCAAGGTCACCCAGCTGGCTTCAAGTGGAGGAGTGGGGAATCAAACCTGGTTCTCCAGATTAGAGTCTGACACTCTTAACCACTACACCAAACTGGCTCTCAAACGCTGAATGTGACTAAGTAAGCCAAGTCATTATTCTTGCTCTAGAGTTTCTTGAGTGGGAAGAAAATATAGGCACACAGTTTAATAATATCACTTCCTATGTGCAACAATTAATTGCTTGCAAATTGTATGCATAACAACTTATACAAATTAATCTTGTGGTAACCAGTTGAAATCATTCCTTAGGATACTATTTGCCATGCTACCACTTGAGGTAGGATATTTATCAATTTGCTTGCTGGCACCAGATATTGCGCTATTTCAGGGCCCATTAGGAAATTGCTGTTCATGTTTCATCATCATCTTATACCCTTTATTGGTTCAAATGGAGAGAAAGTGTTTTCATGAGATTAATATTATAAGAGATAAATCTATAATATGTATTACTAGATAATAGATTCCACAGATATATCTGGAATCTTGATTCCAATCTCCATATCGTCTAGCTGACCTTCCCCCATGTGTAGTTCACTTGCATTTGGTAAATAAGCAAAGGGTTTATTTTATGTTACGCAATACAAAGATAGAAAACCACAGAGTGATCAGATGCCTAGTCATAAATTTTAGTGTCTGCCATAATTATACTTCTTGATTGCAGATGGAGAGAGACTGAAAACACCACCATGACTGTTTTTGAAGTTGGCTTAAGAATTTCTGTTGATAAAGAGTTTCTTTGTACATTGGGGATAAATGTAGCATCAACCATCTAAAAATCTTAGAATTGTGGAATCCTTATCTTGGGAGAGAACTGAAGGCCATCTAGGATTAGGATCACTATGAAATAAAGCCAGCAAGACAAATTATTCCAGTTTTTATTTTATCTATTTTAAATATTTATATCCCACCTTGGCCGCTTCCACATGTCCTTAATGGGACGGCCTGCCAATGGAACTCTGGCGGTTTATCTCACTCATTACACACGTCGTCATTTCCCATGCACGAGCGGGTCATGATGATCCCAGTTTTTAAGCGTTTTTTGGTGAGACCTGTTTTGGTCCATGTTTATTTTTGATGCAGGTTTTCTACCCAATTATCCACTGTATCAATGCATGTGGATGCTTTTTCATACTTTTGAAGAGCTCTCCCACAAATTTCCATTCCCTCCTCTCACCATTACCCCCCTCTAAACATAACACATGTGTCTGGCTTGCATGCACACTCATCAGTTTCTCCCTTAAAAAAAATTTTTTTACGGGCATTGAGCTGTTACAGTATTCTCCTATACTGGTAATCATAGATCCATGCTTGACACACTTATATCACACAGCATTTGGAATATCAGTCTAGAACAGTATTGATAACGGAAAGCCAATGAGGATTTTAATTAAAAAATGGAACCGCGCAATAGCGCCACTGTTTGCACATCAGTAACAGCTTTCAAAGTTTGAGCAGAAAATCAACAGAAAAGAAAGGGGTACCATGAATGTGCAAATCATATTCAAGGTGAATGATGGAAAAGCTGAACTCTTGAGTTAGGAGGGGGCATTTTTCCCCCTCCTAACGTTTCCTGCCTGCCGCATTGATAGAACGCTCAGTTGCCTTTCTAAAAAAAAAACACTTCTGTTTTGAATGATGGGTGGCCATTCTAGTATGTGTTGGGATTGTGAGTAAGGGAAAACGATTGAGAAAAGGGAGCAGGAGTTAGAGGCGTTTCATGGTAGGAAAAGGAGGTCATCGATTTTCTAGCTTTATGGGGAGAGGAGAAAGTTCAGGAGGCTCTGTGCTGATCACACAGAAACATAGATTGCTTTGGAAAGACTGAAGAAGAGATGGCTGCTCACAGACACAGATGATCAGCATTAGAATATAGAACAAAAATGAAGTCTATGAGACTGGAGTATAAGTGCATGGTGGTGCACAATGCCAGATATGGTAATGCGTCACACACCTGCCCCTACTACAAAGAACTAAATGGCATTCTTCTTTGTGGGGATGCCAGAATGAAACCCAAAAGACTGTCTAGAAGCCTCAACATGAAGAAGTTGCTTGTGCCACGGATCAACCCGTTAGTGCTACAGGAGGGGTCGGAAGAACGGTTTTCTCTTGATCTGGTCACCATAGACTCAGCATACATTCGTTCTTCCACTCCTAGCACTACCGGTGAGTACTCATCTACTTGGATAACCATGTACTACCTATGGTTAAAATGGCTGTTTTAAACATGACTGCACCTGTTTCACTCTATTTTCATATGTCTGTCAACATTAAGGTGCGCCGGGAATACAGTGTGAAGGGAGCATCGTGAAGGAAGATGTTGACTCAGAAGAAAGAACCATTGATGTTCACAGGGAAGCAGGTGGGCACAAATACACAGATGGAATGTTTTGTTAAGAATTTTTTTTTTTTTTACAAATTTGTCATGTGAGCTTCACTGTAATGTGTACATGCTGTTTGTGTGAGGTTTCTGTTCCTCCAGGGGCAGATCAAGGTTATCAAATATCAACAAAGGGGTCAACTGACAGTTGAAAAAGGTGTCATGAGATCATGCACTTAATGGTATTCTAAGATAAAAAGATTTTCTGCCCTTATTATGACCTCTGTAAAAATCATGCAGGCTATGGTGGTCTGTGAAACCTTTTATGTAACAAATGTCAACTATGCATCCAAATAATGTGTGGTGTTGGTGAGAAAAAAAACATTCCCAATTTGTTTCAATTTCAGGAAACATCTCAAGAGTGGGTATGGCAGAGGATGTGACACCAGAAAAAGAAAACCAACCATCTTCTCCTCCAAGGGTTTACCAAGGTAAGACAGGGCACCGATTTCTTTGCAATATCATTTGCAATTAATACAATGGTTTTACAGATGCAAGGCATGAAGTGCTCTTACAGAATATCAAATAACAAGAACAGCAGTGATGAATTCTGAAACCAACTAGGAATTCCAAACTGTAACATCTTTGGTGAGTTACTTTCTTTGCTTTTTCAGATGGAAGAATTGGCTTTCTCATCAAATCTCAGTGAACCCAGTCACACATCCATCATACTGCAGTCATCTAACTTTCCCTTTTCCAGATTGTTTTTTGGAGTAACAATTGGATTGGTTTTGTAAGCATAAATATGGTGTGCTGCAATAGTTTGGAAGGATGGAGCATAATTTATTTTTGTGTGTTTAAAAGAACCCTTTTTTTTAGGAACCAGTGTGATCTTTGAAGGGGCACCAGTTTGCTTTAGAAACAATATACATTGCAATAACAGTTTCTGTTCTCATTTTGCACTAGGCACCCCAGAGAAGACAACTGCAGAACTTTCTCCAGGAACATGTCTCAGTAATGCAAGGATAAGAAAAAGAAGAGTGGACGGTCCGTACAGCATTGCGGAAAAGATGAGTCAGTCATCATCCAAGCACAATGCAGAAATGGAATTTTGGGGGTGGGGGACACAAAAAACAGCAAGTGGAGGCTAGGGAATGGCATCAGGAGATAATGCAGGAAGAGAATTGTAGGCACGCGGAGCTTCTACTGGAGACAAGAAATGAAAGACTGTTTTTCCAGGAAGCATGGCAGTAGAACTTGGAATTAATGCACAATGCTATCAGCACTCTCAAAACATTAGAGGGTATCATGCTTATGCAGCAGCAGGCCACCACTGCCAACCAACCAGCCACTAGCAATAGGGACAGCAATGTTCCAGAGGAAAAAAGTTGCCCACCCAAACATTCATGTGTTTGTTGTCCAAGGGAATGTCTAACTTTGTAGATTTGTTTCCTTCCCCACACCCCTGAGCAAGACCATTTCAGAGCGTGTTTTAATAGGTGTTCCATTTCATAGGTTAAACAGTTATATAGTTCAGGTGTTATAATTAAGAAACTTTTATTAAAAGTGTTATTTCCTAATCACCAAAATACATTTTGCTTATCTACATATTGTGGTTTTCAATTGAAACTATGCACAAATCATGTCACGGGTCTTGAACAGAACAGGTGGTTTGTCCTCTCTTCCTTTCCTTTTCTTCCAGGACCCTTTAGTCGGTATGTGATGGCTGACAACTTACCTTCAATCTTGGTCATCCTTGACTGGAACTTTGATACTGTTGAGTAAAAGGGTGATCCTTACATGCTGCACCTAAAGATACATAGGGCCATATAAAGGGTGTACCAACATAAGGTCATGATGCTGTGCTCCATTCACTCCATTGTGCAGCACAGGTCCTCAAATGAGCAGGCAGGCTGGTGTTCCACTTGTTGACTCTTGGAAGAAGTGGGTTCCTTCTCCTGTCCTATGTGTTGTGTCACATCATACACAGCATAAGTCTCTTTTCTGGCTCCTGCCTCCAATATCCCTGAATGAGAAAGGACAGAACATTGTCAAAACATTTGCAGAAAGTGTTTTGTTGTTGTGGGGATAATAAAAACATATTTTTAAAACTACTCTGGGTGTTTGGTTGTCCTGAAGTATGGTATATAAATCTAATGTTATTATTATGCTAATATTTTTTCATTTTCTAGTAAGGGGACTCTGAGTAAAACTTCTGTCAACTTTTGACTGACATTACAGCTGCATACCAGCTGTATCTCTATTTTTTCCTACACTGTCCCACAAACTGAAGGCACACCATTTCAATGGTCACAGTCTCTGGGATGCATACGTCACTTGTAAAGGACCTGTACATGTTTTTCATGGGGTTCCCCCAACACAAAAGCAGCAGTGGCAGTGGACTCGGGGAGCTGTGGGTGCATCAGAAAGATGCTGACTTTTGGGATAACATAGTGGTTCCAAACTGTGCTGCTCAGTGGAGAAGGGATGTTATTCCTGATCAAGAGAAAACACTCATCCTGCTCATTTTGGATAGCAGCTCTCTGGGTCACTGTATACGAAACCTAGCTGTCCAAGGAGAGAATTGGTAGTTTACATGTAGTTACCAGATGACTCAACCAAGTCTGTCATTGTGTCTCCCTGGGGGACATCTGTATCCTCCCCCACAAGAGCTTTATGCTCCCCTCCACCACCACAGTCCATCTGCTGCTCTGAGCATTCCACCATCTCCCAGCCATGCAGCACAGCTGAAAACAGGCAATGAGGGTCCTTGAAAATCTCACCAATAATTTATTTTTGGTCTCAAAAACTGCCAAGGTTTTCAGGACATGAAAAAGCCATTGCTCTCCAGCTACTGTGCATGCTTGTTTTCAATTATATTTCTATAGTCCAGGGAAGGTTTCATTTCCAGGGGGCTACCTCTTACTAATGAAACTCTGTGCAGTGAGCTATTTCTTGGGGTTAAACTGTTTCTCCAATTGAAAAGTCACTGTACAGAATGAGAATCCAGCAAGACAACTTTGATTGGATCAGTGTGTCAATGTTCAGTGGACCAGCTGCCACGATGACTGCACCACATAATGGACATTCAAGAAACTCAGGCTTTCCAAAGTCTGCAGGAGCAGAACACAGCATAAATTTTATTTGTATTTATTTATTCATTTTATTCGATTTATGTTCTGCCCCCCATGCGCCCCCCCCGCACCAGCAGGCTCAGGGCGGATTACAATTTATACAATAATATAAAATACATGTACCTTTAAAAACCAATAAAAACATTAAATATTTAAAAACGCACAACAAGCAATGGCATACCAAATGGCATATCAGATTTCCTAGTTGGCAGGACTTTGAGTAAGTGGCATGACAGAAAGGAAAACTCTGAAACAGCATCTGTCAGGGTTTTAGATTAGGGAGCAAAGATGTGCATTGACAACTCCCAAGTTAGGCTGTGTGCCAAGCAATGTTCAGTGGAAAAGTTAGCTGCGAAGCAAGGGGCATTAGATGTGATGTTGAAGCTGTGTTGTATGTGCTTCTGTTAAACTTAGCATGGGCATTATACAGTTGTTTCATTCCTTAGATTAGAATAATGCTGTTTCATTGCTAACTTACAAGTATGTCTCCAGTCATACCAGCTGGGCCTCCCTGCTTGTTTCCAAAGCCACATTGTGGCTGCGAAGTATGGCGGCTTGCTGTTCTGCCTGGGGATCCCCTGCCAGGCCTCAAGTGCATCAAAGAAGGCCCCCTTGACAAGCTTAAATTTTGACATGCACTGTACAGGGGTACACTAATACCCTAGGCTTGAGAGCCTTCTCGCCGCTGCAGCAAAAATTCCTTTTGTCAAGAGGTGTGTGCTGGACATCAATATGCCAGCCTTCCCTGCCTGGAGAAGGACAAGCAGCAGCCACTCGACCTCTTCGTCCTTCCAGAATACACCTTGCCTGCACAGCACCATTTTACAGAGAAGCGTTCTAGCAAAAAAGTGATATCATGCTGCTGAGCATGTGTCAAGGAACCCCAGCCTTGTATGACCCTTGTGTGTCCACATACACAGTTGTTACCTAAAGTTGGCAGTATACCCTACCCCTTAAATTCCACAATCCGCCCCCACTACCATAAATTCCTTACTTTTTAAAAAAGTACACCCTATATTCACCAAGGATGACAAATCACATTGTGACTTCAGTAAACAACACTTTATCAATTCAATAAATTCAACAGTTAACAGCAATGAAACTAGTAGAATGAGAAACTGCAAAAGTGTCTAGTACAGCCTTAAAAAACTTCTAAGTTCTGTGTCAAAACATCAAGTTCGCCAAGACCTCTCTGATCTCCTTTTCCTCATCCAGATTCCTGTAGTCAGTGTCGCAAAAGTCATCCTGTTCACATTGCAATGAAATCGTGGCGGGTTCAGGCAACTTGCCAAGAACCATGTGCCCCCGTTCCTCTCATATATTATGTGAGATGACACAAGCAGTCACCAAAGAAATGACGTTCTCCTCACACACGTTGAGATGTGTGGCCAGACATCACCCACAGCTCTTCAAACGGCCGAAAGAACGCTCAACCACACATCTTGCATGGCAAAAGGCATGGTCAAATTGACAGCGTTTGATGGTGTTGGCAGTCCATCTGTAAGGTTTCATTAGCCATCTGCACATGGGATAGGCACCATCAGCAATTATTAGTGCAGGAACAGAGACTCCATCCAAATTCAGAGTTCGATTCCTGGGGATGAAAGAGCAGGCTCATCGCAGCGCAGATTGCGGTGTTCATAAACACAAAGGTGTCATTATGATTTTTGCTGCTCCATCCCACATCCACATCAATAAAACAACTAATACAATCCACTGTGCCCTGCAGAAGGATGGATGGGTATTGTTTGTGATTTCCATACCATTCCGAACATCCAACTGGAGAGCAGATTGGGATATGGGTCCCATCAATCACCCCTATGCTGTGGGGAAATCCTAGTGCTCCATCCATGATTTGTGGTTAGGAGAAGAAAAGGCATTTAAATTAAGAGTCCTTGACTGAAGAGCACAGCAAGATAACTTTGCAACATATATTCATCCCCTGAAAACTGCACATTGTATCACTGTTTCAGTAGCAGAATTTTTTTTTAAAAGTACTGTATCAGTTTTGCGCTGTAACTATAGTATCAACACATGTTTTAAAAAATAAAAAATTAAAGCAGACCTACCTTTCCAATCTCGTTTTCAAGGCACACCATCTTCCGAAGCAAATAGACCTCCATGGAAAAAATACCTCGAGGATGACTTCTCCCACCATTGACAGACCTATGCAGAACTGCTCCCACAGCTGTCTGTAGCAGTTGCATTTGCCAGATACCAGATAGCAGCTGCAACTCTTTTTTCAATTGATATAGGGGTTCTCATAGAGGTGGCCTGATGCTGTAATCTTGGGTGAAGAACATTCACAATCTCCATGAAGGTTGACCTTGGTTGTCGTGGGTTTTCCGGGCTGTATTGCCGTGGTCTTGGCATTGTAGTTCCTGACGTTTCACCAGCAGCTGTGGCTGGCATCTTCAGAGGTCTACCACCAAAAGACAGAGATCTCTCGGTGTCACAGTGTGGAAAAGATGTTGGCAGGTCATTTGTATCTACTCAGGAGGGGTGGGGTTGAGCTGAGTCATCCTGTAAGAGTTTCCCAGGGTGTGGAATGCTAATGGCGGGAGGCTTCACTGTATCCTGAGGAGGTTCTTTTGCATATGGATTGGTGCTTGATAGGCTAATCTTCTCTGCAGGGCTATTGTCAGGTGTAGAGTGTTTTGTTAGCCTGGTGTTTTTCAGAACTGGAAACCATGCTCTGTTCATTCTTAAGGTTTCTTCTTTCCTGTTGAAGTTTTGCTTATGCTTGTGAATTTCAATGGCTTCCCTGTGCAGTCTGACAAAGTAGTTGGAAGTGTTGTCCAGTATTTTGGTGTCCTGGAATAAGATACTGTGCCCTGTTTGAGTTAGGCTGTGTTCAGCCACTGCTGATTTTTCAGGTTGTCCAAGTCTGCAGTGTCTTTCATGTTCTTTTATTCTTGTCTGGATGCTACGCTTTGTGGTCCCGATGTAACCTTGTCCACAGCTGCAGGGTATACGGTATACTCCTGCAGAGGTGAGGGGGTCTCTACTGTCTTTTGCTGATCGTAGCATCTGTTGTATTTTTCGGGTGGGTCTGAATACTGCTTGAAGGTTATGCTTTTTCATAAGCTTTCCCATCTGATCAGTAATTCCTTTGATATATGGCAAAAACACTTTTCCTGTAGGAGACTGAATTTCCTTGGTTGTTTGATTCAACCTGGGTTTGATTGCTCTTCAGATTTCATTTCTGGAGTAGCCATTTGCCTGAAGTGCGTGGTTTAGATGATTAATTTCCTCATTGAGAAAGTGCGGCTCACATATCCGTCTTGCACGATCCCCTTATGTTTTCATTATGCCTCTTTTCTGTCGGGGGTGGTGATTGGAGTTTTTGTGTAAGTACCGATCAGTGTGAGTTGGTTTCCTGTAGACCTTGTGACCTAACTGCTTTGCGGATGACCAAGGTTTCCAGGAATGGGAGTTTTCCCTCGATTTCTTTCTCCATTGTGAATTGTATGTTCAGGTGGATGTTGTTGAGATGATTCAAAAACCCCATCAATTCTTCCTCCCCATGGCTCCAAATGATAAATTTATCATCCACAAACCGGAATCATACACTAGGTTTGTGGGGTGCTGATTCTAGAGCCATTTTTTCAAACACCAGTCTAACAAAACACTCTACACCTGACAATAGCCCTGCAGAGAAGATTAGCACATCAAGCACCAATCCATGTGCAAAAGAACCTCCTCAGGATACAGTGAGGCCTCCTGCCATTAGCATTCCACACCCTGGGGACTTCCAGCTGGGGATCCATGAAGGTCTAACGCAGCTCTAAGAGCTGAGCTGTCCGTGCTGCTGTTTTGGAGGCTGGAGGGGCACAAACTGCCCGCAGCCACCTGTTCTCAGGCGGAGAACAGGCGAGAACACTCGAGAACCTGAGGGCGCATTGATCTCGGGTGAGGGGGGGCTCTACACAATGAGCTCCCACCCACCCTTGAGGTCCCACCTGAAGAAAGGTTGATAAGATCTCTGCAGTGGCTCTGGAGTCAAATTTTGGCATAAGACCTACATGCCTAAGCTTCAGTCAAACAGCAAAGGGGCTGGATTCGATCAGATAACAGAAGCAGCGATTACAACCCAAGGAAAACGCTGAAGGAGGTAAAGATCTCTCAATACGGGACAGATTTTAAAAAGAAATAAGAGGCAAAAGTGGATTTAAGAACTGCAACAGATTAGTTATATAAGGGGAAGATTTCGGCAAGAAAAAATTTGAAAAAGTAAATTTGTAAGGAGAAGCTAGCGCGGAAACTGGATTATTGTTTACATACCTGTGGCTGGGAAGAGATAATAGACTGTGAGAAAGCTTAAAAAATCGCGAGAACTGCTGTGCAACGTAGAGGAACAGGAAGTGCGTCAGAACCATAAAGAGACAGAAGAGACTCTTGAACGCCGGAAGTAGGGCGACGCCATTTTGAAAGAGGGCAACTGGTGACTTCAAGGAAAATGGAAGTAGGCCATCTTTAAAGAAGGTAAGGGCGAACGCTTCAGTATAAAACCATAGAGAAAAAACACCCAACATTTTGGACAGTTTAAAACAGCATTTGAGAAAAATAAACTGGATTTGGACTTTTAAAAGTAAAAGAAAGTAAAAAAGCAACATCATGGATTTAAGGAAAAGGGCAGACTCGTGGGAGCGAAGCAGAGCTAGCCCCACGATGTCGAAGAAAGAGTGGCAAGCTATGATGGAAAATCTTGATAAAAAAGTTTCTGAGGGAAATAAAGAGCTTAAGGACATGATGCTAGAGATGGCGAAAGAATTAAAAGACTTTAAAGTGACCCTTAAATTGGAGATGGCAGAACTGACAAAAGGTATGGATAAAATACAAAATGATCTACAAGTTACACAGCAGAGAGTCAACGCAGTAGAGGAATCGGTGGAAACTTTAGCAGATGTGCAAAAGACTGAAATGAGGGGGATGAGAGACAGAATGGCCGTGGCAGAAAGTAAACAGATGGAAAAACAACTCAGATTTCGCTCGGTCCCAGAGGTAGAGGGAAAATCAGCCCAAGAACAGATTACAGAAATTTTGTCAGAATACCTGGGGAAAGAGGAGGAAGAAATTGCAGCTTTCCTGGACGTGGTGTATAGAATCAATTCCAGATTCGCAGCTCAGAGGAAGTTACCAAGGGATATGATTGTTCAATTTACAACTAGAAGCACAAGAGAATTAATTGTGAGCAAACAATTTCAAGATCCATTAGAAGTCAATTGAAAAGTGGTGAGAATCATGAAAGAGTTGCCCAGATCGGTGTTGTTTGAGCGGAAGAAGTATAGAGAACTGGTTCAGATGCTAAAGGAGTTGAAAATCAGATACAGATGGGAAATACCAGAAGGACTGACATTTGAGTTTGGTGGAGTCAGAAAGAGCATCAGATCTGGACACGAGATGGAGACTTTTATTAGGGAAAATGAAAAGGACTTACCAAAAACTACAAGAAAGTGATCATGGAATGTAAAGTTATATCTTGGAATGTTAATGGACTAAATTCACCTTGTAAACACAAAGCTACTTTCCACTGGCTATCAAAGCAAAGTAATATAGTTTGCCTGCAAGAGACACATATTAGAAAGCAGGACGAAAAATATTTGAAATTTGTTAAATTGGGAAAAGAATTTGTTGCTGCTTCTAAAAAGAAAAAGAGGGGAGTTGTATTGTACATAAAAGAAGAATTGCAGCCCAGACTAGTTTTAAAAGATGCAGAAGCCAGATATTTAGCTGTGGAAATCATTTGGAACTCTAAGAAAATATTGATGATTGGGATCTATGCACCTAATGGTGCAAAAGAAATTTTTTTTAAGGACTTAGAGAAACAATTAGATGAATTGACTTATGATCACATAATATTGGCCGGTGACTTCAATGGTGTCACAAATTTGGAAGAGGACAAGCAGTCTAAAGCTGCTCACAAAAAAAGAGGACTATTACCAAAAGCGTTCTTTATGCTTAAGGAACAAGAGAGTTTAGAAGATGTGTGGAGGAGACAATATCCTAAGAACAGACAATATACATTTTACTCTGCAAGACATTTTACATTATCAAGAATAGATATGATCTGGGCCTCTAAAGAACTGACGTTATGGACCAGAGAGGTGGAGATAATGCTAAAGGTAGGCTCAGATCATAATCCAATCATGTGGAGATTTGGGAAAAATAATAAAAGAAAAGGATGGAGAATAAATGAGGACTTGTTACAAATAGAGGAAAATATTGTGTTGCTGCGAAGGGAGACCAAATTTTTCATACAATATAACCTGAATAAAGAAGTGCCGACCAACAAAGTTTGGGATACATACAAAGCGGTGGTAAGAGGCATGCTAATAGACCTGAATGCAAGAAATAGGAGGAAAAAGGAGGAAAAGAGATCTGAAATTTTGGATAAAATAAAAGCCAAAGAGTTACAACTCAAGAAGAGACCGGGGGAAAAAAAGATATATCCGGATATTAAAATTCTGCAGGAACAATTGACAGCAATGGACAATAAAGAATTAGAGTGGAATTTAAAGAGGATGAATCAGAGGTCCTTTGAAGGTGCAAATAAACCTGGGAAATATTTGGCGTGGCAACTAAAAAAAAGGAAGGAGAAGAAAGTTATAAGTAAAATCCTAGAAGACGATAAGGTGCTTATGGACCAAGCAGCTATTAGTAGAGCCTTTTTCAAGTTTTATGCAAAACTGTACCAAAAAAAAGAAGTGAGTAAAGATTTAATAGCAGAATACCTGGATAAGATGAAAATCCCGACAATTCCTGAAAAATGGAAAGAGAAACTAAATAGGGAAGTGAAGGAAGAAGAAATAAAGGAAGCTATACAATCAACGAAGATAGGAAAGGCGCCAGGACCAGATGGACTAATGGCAAAGTTCTATAAAGTGATGGCTAACGAACTGGCGCCATTCCTGAAAGAGGCAATGAATGGAGCGATGCAAGACCAAAGGATTCCTGACTCATGGAATGAAGCTAATATATCGCTGATACCGAAGGAAGGACAAGACTTGACTAATGTTAAAAACTACAGACCAATTTTGTTGCTGAATAATAACTATAAAATATTTGCAAAGGTCTTGGCAGAGAGACTGACAGGATGGATGTCGGAATTCATTGCTGAAGAACAGGCGGGATTTTTACCTAACAGACAAATTAAAGACAATTTGAGGACAGTAATAAACGCTATTGAATACTATGACAAGCACTGTGACAAAGAGGTTGGTTTTTTCTTCGTAGACGCGGAAAAAGCATTTGACAATCTGAACTGGGATTTTATGTTTGCCACTATGGAAAAGCTGCAGATGGGAGAAAAGTTCATCCAAGCGGTTAAGGAAATTTATAGAGACCAGAGTGCAGCAATCATTGTGAATGAGGACTTGACAAAAAAATTGAAAATTCGTAAAGGAACTAGACAGGGATGCCCGTTGTCTCCATTGTTGTTTATTTTGATTTTGGAAATATCGATGACTCAAATACGTGAAGATGATACAATCCGAGGTATGAAAATAAAAGAGTTTTCCTACAAGGTCAGAGCTTTTGCGGATGACATAATGCTAATAGTAGAGGATCCAATTGAAAATATGCCAACGGTAATAGAGAAAATAGAAGAGTTTGGAGATTTGGCTGGATTCTACGTGAATAAAAAGAAGTCAAAGATCCTATGTAAGAACATGACCAAACAGAAGCAGCAAGAGCTAATGGAGATAACAGACTGTGAGGTGACCAATAAAGTAAAATATCTTGGCATTGAACTGACTGTGAAAAACATAGATTTGTTCAAAAATAACTACGAGAAATTGTGGATACAAATAGAGAGAGATTTAATAAAATGGAACAAATTGAATCTATCATGGCTGGGAAGAATTGCAGCAGTAAAAATGAACATTCTACCACGTGTGATGTTCTTGTTGCAAACCATACCAATTATTCGAGACTCCAAACAATTTGATAAATGGCAAAGGAAAATCTCAGACTTTGTGTGGGCAGGCAAGAAACCACAAGTGAAAATGAAGGTTTTACAAGATGCGAAGGAAAGAGGTGGCTTGCAACTGCCCAACATAAGACTGTACCATGAGGCAGTATGTCTTGTATGGCTGAAAGACTGGATAACTTTAAAAAACTGTAAGTTACTGGCCCTGGAGGGACACAAAAAAATATTTGGACGGCATGCATACATGTGGTATGATAAAGTAAAAGCGGACTCTTTGTTTTTGCACCATTATATTCGGAGAAGCCTCTTCACGGTCTGGAAAAAATGCAAGCTGTATATGGAAGAGGGAATTCCTTCATGGGTGGTTCCGTATGAAGTAATAGATCCGAGAACTGTCGACAATGAACAGCAATGTCTAACTTACAAGGAGATTACGCAAATACAACATTCAAAATTGAGAATAAAGACAGAAGAAGAATTGTCTCCTTGTTATGGGATGGTTCCAGTATAGACAGATCAGAGACCTTTATAATGTGGACTGCCAGAGAGGAGGAATAAGATTGGAAAATTTGGAGTTAGAGGAAGTGTTACTACAGGAAGGCAAGAAAGAAATATCCAAGATTTACAAATTACTTTTAAAATGGTTTATGGAGGATGAAACAGTAAAAGTTCAGATGGTGAAGTGGGCAATAAATTTTCATAAAGAAATAACAATGGAAGCATGGGAATACCTATGGAAAAATACAGTGAAGATCTCAACCTGTACGAACATTAAAGAGAATGTGTACAAAATGATATACAGATGGTATTTAACGCCAAAGAAAATTGCGCTAGGAAATACCAATATGTCAGACAAGTGCTGGAAATGTAAAAAACATGAAGGATCATTATATCACATGTGGTGGACATGTGAAGTAGCTAAACAGTACTGGGGAGAAATAATTGAAGTAATAAATGAGATTTTACAAATACAAATAAATAAGAACCCAGAACTGTTGCTACTGAACTTGGGAATGGAGACAGTTCCAAAGCAGCACAGAACATTGTTATTTTACATGACAGCAGCGGCAAGACTTTTATATGCGCAGAAATGGAAGACACAAGAAATACCAACTGTAGAAGACTGGATTTACAAATTGCTGTACATGGCAGAAATGGACAAAATGACAAGGAAACTTAAAGATCTTGACCTAGGACAATATATTGTTGATTGGGGGAAACTGAAACAATTTCTGGGAAAAAATGGGATGTAAAAGGAGAACTGTGGCAGTTTGAAAATTTTTAAAGAATAGTGTTGTAATGACAAGAGAAAAGGGATCTTACCATTTAGGGGGAATGTAATTATAATCTAAGCTTATATAATGTTTAAGGGGATTTTACATTGAATATATGGGATAATGAGAAGGGGTAAACAGATATCTCAATGAGGTATACTATACATGATATATGACATAAAACAACGGGTTAGTAGATCAGACTCTATATATAATACGATATGTGGCTGTGTTGTGTGGTGATGTGTGCTGTGTTACATTGGTGGCATAGCATACAACATATATATAATATATTACTGTGATATATACTATATTGATAGTGTATTTGATGGAGTATATGTTGAAAAGAAAAGAAATAGAATAAGTTTAAAGTAAGAGGGTGATCTTTGTTTTATATTATATTAATATGTTATATTGAGTTGAGATATACTATATTGATAGTAGGTTTGATAGAGGTTATGTAAAAATAAGAATGTGCTTAGAATAAGAGATATTGAATTAGAGTTGGTAGGGAAATATAAATGAAATAGATTTAAGTAATAAGAAGGGTTAGGGGTTGGAAAGCTGTTGGAAGTCAATAGGGAGGGGGGAGGAAAAGGGTGGGGGTTAGAGCAGGGGGCAAAATGGGATTATTTGTGTCAAATTTGCAAAATTTTCTTTGTTTTACCACTCACTAATAAAAAATTTTATTAAAAAAAAAAGCATTCCACACCCTGGGAAACTCTTACAGGATGACTCAGCTCAACCCCACCCCTCCTGAGTAGATATAAATGACCTGCCAACATCTTTTCCACACTGTGACACTGAGAGATCTCTGTCTTTTGGTGCTACACCTCTGAAGATGCCAGCCACAGCTGCTGGTGAAACGTCAGGAACTACAATGCCAAGATCACGGCAATACAGCCTGGAAAACCCACAACAGCCATCGATGCTATAGATAGTTTTGCTGTGGATAACAGCGTTGCTACTAGGTCTCTAGTGTCTATTGGCAAGTCAAAGTCGGACCACAGGTTTAATAAAATCAATTCCGGCTTAGGTGGGATTAAGTGGCCTGTGATGTGTTTAATGCAGTCAATTACGTCAAACCAGAATTTTTGGATTACTTTGCATGACCACCAGCAATGATAAAATGAGCCTATTTCCCCACAGAGCTTCCAACACTTAGGGGAGATAGATCTGGTGCTATAGCTAAGTTTTTGTGGGGTGATGTACTGAGGGACTGAGGGGTGATGTACTGATGGACTGAGTCCTAATATTAATTGATCTGGTTTTAATAGTTGAGGAGTTCCAAATTTTAGTCCATTGGGTGTCAGAAAATTTTATGCCACAGTCTTTTCCCCACGCTAATTGGTATGGAAAGGGCTTTGTTTTGGAAGTTGAAAGTAGCATTTTATATATTTTTGAAAGACAGCCTTTGCTGCTTTGTTTTTCTTTCAAGAGAAAGTTTTCAAAATCTGTTGTTTTTTTATTTAAAGTCCCTTTTAAAGAAAATTGAGTAAACAGATGACTTATATGAAAATACTGGAACCGTGGGATTTTGTCACATAATTTGGTTTCAATTTTTTGTTTTGAGAAAAGAATTCCATGTTTTGAAATATCAATCAGTCTAATCAGCCCTCCCTTTTTCCAGCCGGTAAATGATTCATGATGAATTGCTGGTGTAAACCAGGGTCGAATCTACATTCACCCATTACCCGCATGTTTATCGGATATCTTCCGTTTGCCTCTAATCCGCGATTTTTTCCTCTTCATTCACATTCCTGCTTCCAATCCGTCTTTCTCGCGCGTCCCTCCGGTCACACAGCCGCTTGAAAACCACTTTTTGGGGTGGGACCTTTTTTCCCACCCATTTTTTTAAAAATTTTTTTAGCGCACTTTTCTGTTATTTCGATCTTGCCTTATAAAGAAACATCATTGAAGATAATGATGCCTCTCTTTCCCCCACTGACAGCACTGATGGCTCTCTCCCATTTCTTTTTTGGAAATTTGGAAGCATGTGGGAAGCTTTCGTGGGCATTTCCTATGCAGGACAGTTCAGTGCCTGAATTTTACTGAAGTTTCACTTCCTTGGAGTGTCACTATTTCGATATTTCGTAATTTCGATATTACAGTAATATAAAATAAACAAAATAAAAAACAGTTAAAAAGGAAGTTTCGCAAGTCCTTTCTGAGGATGGATTCACCCCAAAATGATTTTTAAAACTACCAGATTTGATTCAGAAACAGCATAATCAATAAATCCAATGCTATGAAGTCAAAAACAGTCTTTTGCAGACTACGGAGCACTTGCAAGTTGAATCAGCCAATAGGAACTCTCGGAACGGCCGGAGAGACAGGAAGGGGGGTGGTTTTTAAAAAAACCGCATAAATTGTGCATTGGCCTGTTCACGGCCACTGTGAAACTCCCGTTGAAAACCTGTGACCACATATTCGGGAGAAATGCGAATGAAATGTGTCTGTTTAATGAGGTAATGTGACCAGCACTCAGGATTGCGTGGGGAATGCGGGGAACATGCGACTTAGAATGAGTAATGTGGATTCGACCCAGCAAGAGAGCGGGGATATGGAAGGTGCTAGTTTAAGTCTATGCCTGTCCCATGTATCCAAAGCAGCATAAAAGAAGATGTTATTTTTGATGTTGGAGGGACGTTCCGATGATTTATTCCAAACAACTTCCTGTAAAGTTTTAGGAAAGGTATAATAGCTTTCTATTATTTTCCAGTCTACATTGTAATTTTGGTTAAGCATAAGGGATAAATATGTAAGGTGCATTGCATCATAGTATGATTTGACATCAGGTACACCCAGTCCCCCTAGGGTTGTATGGCTGCGCATAGTAAAATGGCCAATCCTGGGTCTTTTCCCTTCCCAAATGAACTGATTCAGTAACTTTTGCCAGGCTTCCAAAGTTTTATGCTTAATTGGTATGGGCAAAGCTCTAAAATAGAACAAAATCTTTGGGAGAATTATAGATTTCATAAGATTGATTTTCTCTAGCCAAGTTAGGTTAACCTTTTTCCAACTTGTCAGCATAGAAGAGATGTTAGAATATAACTCTTCATAGTTGAATTTCCATATATCCTTTAATTTAAGTGGAACTTTTATCCCTAAATAACTCCAATATTTTTCAACCCATTTAAATTTATGAGTATTTTTGATATGCAGTATGTCTTCCCGATGTAAATTTAGAGGGTAAAGTTCTGATCTGGAGTGGTTAACAGATAGGCTGGAAACATAGCTAAATTCCTCTAGGGTTGCTTCGATAGCTGGAAGAGATTCCTTAGGATTAGTTATATACAGTACTAGGTCATTGGCAAAAAGGCTGATTTTGTATTCTTGATTATGTAATTCCCCTTATTTCAGGGTTTGCCCTCAGAGCCAAAGCCAAGGGTTCCATGGCAATGGCGAACAAAAGGGGGGAAAGGGGACAACCTTGCCGGGTTCCTCTAGATATATAAATATTGGGTGAATGTGCATTGTTAGCTCTAACTGTGGCCAATGGGGAGTGATAGAGGGCGTTGATGGCGTTAAGAAAGCAGGTTCCAAATCCCATCTCATTGAGCAAGGTCCGAAGGTACACTACTTCTACATTGTCAAACGCTTTTTCAATATCAAGCGATAAAAGCACTGCAGGAATTTTGTTTTGTGTAGAGAAGGTAATTAAGTCCAAAGTTTTGCGTATGTTATCAAATAAGGATCTAGTTGGCATAAAACCTGTTTGGTCAGAGTGAATGTATCTGGTGATAAAACTGGCTAGTCTATTGGCAAGTATAGCTATAAAAAAATTTTGGTCTTGATTCAGTAAAGAAATGGGGCGATATGATTTTGTATCAGAAGGGTCTTTATTCTTTTTTGGTGTAACTGTGATTTCAGCTTCTTTCCAGGAAGGGGACATAGTACCTGATGTCAAAACCAAATTACAGGCCTCCATTAGGGGGGCTGAAATTAAATCTAGGTATTTTTTATAGAATTCAGCCGGAAAGCCATCTTTCCCTGGGGTTTTATTGTTCTTTAAAGATTTAATGACAGTTTTTACCTCTTGTAATGTAATTGGTTGCTCCGTCTGAAATCTTCAGTGAGATATTTTTTCCGGTTAGGTAACGCAGGATATTTTCAGGGCTAGCGTTGTCGGAGGTGTAAAGAGCCTGATAAAAGTCAGCAAAGATTTTAGTAATCATTTCTGAATTGGTGTAGGATCTACCAGTTGGGTCTCTAATGGAATTTATATTGTGAGAGAGAATTTTTTCTTTCACTTTCTGGGCCAATAATTTTGCAGATCTAGGAGACCTTACCCAATATTTCTGTTTGGTAAATAAAAGTTGCTTTTGGATTTGAGCAGTCTCTTAAGTTTTCCAGGGCTTTTCTCTCAACTAATATCTGTTTATAAATTTTTTTGCCGCAAGTTTTTTTATGCTCCTCTTCTAAATTTCTGATCTTAACTAGTATAGCATTTTTAACTTTTTCTTTTTGCTTTTTATGATAGGAGGCCAAAGAAATAATTTTTCCTCGGAGTACAGCTTTCATGGCATCCCACACAATGATTTGGGAGACTCCACATTCCAAATTAAGATCAAAATATTGTTTGATGTCTAAAGCTATTTGTGAAGATATCTGTTTGTTAAATAAAAGTGAAGTGTTGAATTTCCAATTTGGCCGTGTTTGCTTATTATCACTTAAATATAAGATGCATTCTGTCCATGCATGGTCTGTTCAGATCTTATCTCCAGTGCCGGACGAGATGGTTTGCTTTGCTAAAGTACGGGACAAAAATATATAATCAATCCTTGTGTATGTGTTGTGTAAGGAAGAAAAATAAGTATAATCTTTTTGTAGGGGATTTTGAAGACGCCAGATATCAGCAAAGCCAAATTTAGTCATAACTTTGTTAAGTTCTGAATTTCTTTTTTCCCCCTTGCAGCGATTGCTTCTTCTTTTTGATCTGTCTAGGTCATAATTCATAATATAATTAAAGTCTCCAGTCAAAATTATTTCCCCTTCTGTGAAGGAAGTTAGTTTAGCTATCGTGTTTTCAATAAATTGTATCTGATTTTGATTGGGTGCATAAACAACTGCTATTGTAACTGGTGTCTGGTCTAAAAGGCCCTTTAAGAATAGGTATCTACCCATGGAATCGCACAGGGATTTTTCTAAACTAAAGCAAACATTTCTAGAAAATAAAATTGCCACCCCTCTAGACTTGGATGAGCCTGGGGATTGGAATTGTTGGGGAAACCAGTTAGAGCGTAAGACAGGTAAAGTTGATTTTTTCAGATGTGTCTCCTGGAGGCAAAGGATTGAAGGCTTCAGTTTAGTTAAAGCTGCTGTCACCCTTTTAGCCTTGATTTTGCTATTCAAACCACGACAGTTTACAGAGATGACCTTATAATTTTGATTTTGTGTCATAATACACCAATAGACAACAAGATATATACCCCAGTTTTACTTCCTTGTATCATCAAGTAGTTCTCCACTATGTTTAAATAAAGCAGATGTAAGTATATATGAAGTAACTTAATTTCAAGATTTCTGTCTTGTGGACTTGTCAGTAGTACCAGTAACAAATTAGAAAAAAAACATTTCCCAATCCCTCTCTCCCAAGTAAGAACTTTCAACAGTCCCCTTTCCGCATCATAACTATTTACAAGCCAACAATAAAACAAACAGTTTCCCCAACTCCCAATTTTACCCACCCTTAACCAAAGTAAAACAAAAAAAATTAACTAATCTTGTAAAGAACACTCTTACTCCCTTAATTCCTCTCCCCTTTTGTTTACGTGGTTGGTATTGTGCAACCACTGGAAAAGAAAAATAACAAGAATAAACCAGAACATCAAATTAAAAAAACACCACCCTGGCTTCAGTTGAACACTGAAGGACAATTTCAAAGGGTGCATGGCCCTTACTCCCGGGGGGTTTAGAAGAAAAAACAAACAAACAAAATAAAGTAGAATAGAGGGAAGTCTCCCGAGGACTTCAAACCCTTTCTGTTCCCGGCCCACAATCAGCCGATGGAGGTATTCAGGTTAATATTGTACCCTTATAAAGACAGCATCCAAGATAAAGGAATCAGCGTTTGGAGAGTGATTGAGGTGAGACTTGTTTCCATTTATCTAGCATTCTAGGAATTTTTGAGTCTTTTGTTGGTAGCTTGGTAGGGGCCTCAGATAGTGTACTCAAGCCCAGGCTCTCCAGAAGAGCGTGGCCATCAAGATTTTCAGCATAGTGTAGAGTCCCATTATGCAGCACAGAAAGTTTTGCCATGGAGCCAGTCCATCTATATTTTACATGGGCTTTTGAGAGGATGTTGGTGATTGGTTTCAAATCATGTCGCATTTGTAGTATTCCAGCTGGTAAGTCTTGGTAGACATGTATTTCTTTATCCTTGTAGAGCAAATGGCCCCTTTTACGAGCTTCTAAAAGAATCTTCTCTTTTGTTCTATAGTCGCGAAAAGACACTAAGATATCTCTTGGAGAACGAGCTTTATTTGGGTTCATGGGGCCTAGTCTGTAGGCTAGATCAATACTAGGGGCGATCCCCTCTTCAAGCTGTATAGCTGATGCCAGCCACGTGGAGATAAATATGGCAAGGTCTAAGTTAGCTTCCTCCTTCTCTGGGACGCCTCTAATCTTAAGGTTTTTAGCTTTAAGTTTCATTTCAAGTTCCATTACTTTGGCAGATAGCATATCTTCTGCTATCTGAATTTGCCTTGTTTCCTCTTGTAGTGTAAGCCCAAGTTCTAAGGCTGTCTCAGCAGTCTCTGTTACTGAAGAGAGAAAGCCCTGGATGTCTGCAAGCTGCTTAATAATAGGTTCCAAGCTAGCATTTACTTTTTCAACCAGAGTTGTAGTAATTGTTGAAATAATACTACTTTCAAGGGCTTTTAAAGAGTCTGTTAGATCTTGCTTGGTTAGGTAGTTATTGCTATGCTTCGCGTCGGCCATTTTAGGGCTCTTACCAGCCTGAGACTCCTTGCTGTTTTTCAGGTCTTCTGGAGCAAAAAAGCTTTTTACAGAGGCTGATTGTGCTGGGGGGTTTTTTGCTCTGCTTGCTCCTGCTTTTCCCATCGCTTTTGGGTATTTTGAAGCCAGGTGAGCTGATTAAGGCACAGGAAGGGCCTGGAGCCTCAGAAGGAAGCGTCCACCATGTTTTGTAGTGGAGCTCCACCTCTGATTTGTCCTTGGTTTACTCACTCTTCTGATTTTATTTCTGGAGTGCTTGAAGTGCGTGGTTTAGATGATTAATTTCCTCGTTGAGAAAGTGCGGTTCACATATCCATCTTGCACGGTCTACTAATGTTTTTATTATGCCTCTTTTTTGTCGAGGGTGGTGATTGGAGTTTTTGTGTAAGTACCGATCCATGTGAGTTGGTTTCCTGTAGACCTTGTGACCTAACTGAAAGTTTGCTTTGCGGATGACCAAGGTATCTAGAAATGGAAGTTTACCCTCGGTTTCTTTCTCCATGGTGAATTGTATGTTCAGGTGGATATTGTTGAGGTGGTTTAAAAACTCCATCAATTCTTCCTCACCATGGCTCCAAATGATAAAGGTATCATTCACGAACCGGAACCAGACTGTAGGTTTGTGGGGTGCTGATTCTAGAGCTGTTTTTTCAAAATGTTCTATGTAGAAGTTTGCTATAACTGAGCTGAGAGGGCTTCCCATGGCCACCCCATCCATCTGTTCATAGAATTCGTTATCCCATTGGAAGTAACTGGTTGTCAGACAATGGTGGAATAAGGCTGTTACATCCTCTGGAAAAATCTGATTAATAAGTGCGATTGTGTCTTTTACCGGAACCTTGGTAAACAGGGATACAACATCAAAACTGATGAGTATGTCCTGTGGATTGAGTTTCAGGCTAACGAAATACTCCACATCCCACAATAGCCCTGCAGAGAAGATTAGCATATCAAGCACCAATCCATATGCAAAAAAACCTCCTCAGGATACAGTGACGCCTCCCTCCATTAGCATTCCACACCCTGGGAAACTCCTACAGGATGACTCAGCCCAAACCCACTTTCCTGAGTAGATATAAATTACCTGCCAACATCTTCTCCACACTGTGACACTGAGAGATCTCTGTCTTTTGGTGCTACAGCTCTGAAGATGCCAGCCACAGCTGCTGGCGAAACGTCAGGAACTACAATGCCAAGACCATGACTATACAGCCCAGAAAATCCACAACAACCATTTGAGTGTGTATTCCTAATTTAATATTTTCTTTTTGCCTGGAGTTAACTCAAAAGCTCTGGACTTCTAGAAAGACCTATATATTATCTGAATACAGTATTCCTAGGAAAAGAACTATATACATTGAAACCTCCTGAAGCTGAACAAGAAAGGGATGTTTAGATGTCACTTCAGTTCCCTTGCTTTGTTTACATTGGTAATAAATATATGACAGAGTTGTGATACTAACTTCTTTGAATTAAACAAGGAAGTGGGTCTAGAATTGCCTTAAGTTGCTAAAATGTAGGTATCACTGTGTCTTTAGAGCTTTGAAGAAATCATCAGATAGAAACCTGTTTTTGTCAGGAAATGAAACTCCCATCATATGGAGCCCTGGACTGGAGTGCTAGGGTAATAGCACTCCAGTCCAGTCCAGAGTGCATAGGTAATAGTTTTTTCAAGATACCAGGTGAACATAAGTATTGTGTATGTGCATCCTAGAGCCATTGTGAGCATCAGCTGTCCATAGTCTAAGGAAGAGGTCTTTCACATCACCTGCTACCTTACCTTTTAATTTGAGGACTGCATCTGTCTGCAATGACCTTCTGTCTGCAAAGCAGATGCTCTAACTCTAAACTGTGGCTCTTCCCCAGAGTTACAGAATATTTGTAAAACAGTATCAAAAGCTATCTGAGCTGATGGCAGGATAACAGTGTGTTGGCTTCATGCACTGAGTTATGAGAGTATGCATCATATATAATATGTTGTATGTTGTGCCCATGTGTTCTACCTCTAGTAACTGCTATATAATGTATATATACAATGCACATACACCCTATCTTGGAAGCCTCAGAAAAGCCATATGTACAGTAGACTAATTTGTTGGAGAATTGTGTAATATTTTTCCTCAGAAGCAGAACAGAATCTGGAAAAAGCTTCCATCCAAAGTTCTGTAATAAACATAGATAATCATTTTAGCAAATGTATAGGGTCTTTCTCATCCAAAGAGTGCTATCTCACAAAGATGGGAAGAATGCTATGAAGAAACCAAGCATAGCATGCATTATTTTCTCCTCAGTATGAGGAACACCTGATCCTAATTATAAAATCCCTTGTTAATTAGGATCAGGTGGTATAAAGGAACTCATTTGAAGGCACCATTACCCACCCCATCATTGGTATCATGGGATCAGATTAGGGCATGTTATGCATGAGTACTTTATTTTTATTTATTTTCATTTATAGCCCAGGGTGCCAAATTTGTGAAATTTGCCATCCTCTAAAATGTGTCCTGACTTGCTACCTAAACTGTCCTTTGTTTGTAACATTAAGAACTCTTCATCTAGAACTCCCAAATGTGTGTGTATGTAAAGTAGCAAGTAGGACACCAGTAAGAATAGGAATTGCAGCACAGGGGAGGAGAGGATCTAAGTTTTCCTGACCTGAAACAACTCTTTCGAGTGCTACTTGCCTTGTGGGAGGAAACATACAAAGCACATATAGATTTGCCTGTTTCACATTGGGGGAAATGGTGCTGGGAACACGGTCTGCTCTGCAGTGCCATTCTGAATTGGAGTCCCAGCATGAGAGCTCCAAACATTTATTCATTTATTTTAATGATCCACTGTTTCCACCAAAGGTGCTAGAGGTTTTGTTTGTTGTTTGATCTTTGAATACCCAGCAGCACTCAGTTTTAACTCTCATGGCAGGCTTACCATGAGTGTGCTTATTGGCAGAGAGAATGTGACCCGTCCCTTTCTGAAGCTTAACATAACAATAACATTTCACCCACCCAGCACCGGATCTAGGGTCGCCCACGCCCGGGGCAACCCTAGGCTGACCACCTCGCGCGTGTGCACAGCACATGTGCACTCCCCGTTATGACGTCACTTCGGTGACATCATCATGCAAGGTGGAACGGCAGGGGCAGTGTGCGGGGCTGGGAAGCCGCCCACGTCATTCACCTCCCTGCAGGCAAATGGCGCGGATGGCCTCGCAGCCCCCCGCGCTGCTTTCGCCTGCCCCGCAGGACAGGGGGCAGCTGGCTTGCCACGCACTCCCTGCCCTGCAGGGCAGGCAAAAGGCAGCGCAGCTACCTGTGCCATTAACCTGCCCCACAGGACAGGGGGAGGCCGGCCGCCCCCTGTCCTGTGGGGCAGGCGAATGGCGTGGGTGGCCCCGCAGCCCTCCGTGCTGCCTTTTGCATGCCCTGCAGGACAGGGGGTGCGCCGCAAGCCAGCCGCCCCTGTCCTGTGGGGCAGGCAAAAGGCAGTGTGGGGGGCTGCGAGGTTGCCTGCGCTGCTGCCTGCACCCTCTGGCAGCTGGCAGCTGCTCCCAGTGCACCCTCCCTGGTGGTGCCGGGGGCAGACTACCCCCCTGCCCCCCTCGATCCGGCCCTGCACCCACCTTAATTTGGCACCTGATTCATTTGAACTAACATATTTTTTTAAATATCTTTGTTGTAGGTTTTGATGTCCTCCATGCTTGTGCTGATCCTGGATTCCCAGAACATGGATATAAGATGCCTGGTGCAGGTGTTTTCTTTGAAAGTTCAGTAGTTCGGTTCCATTGCCAAGAAGGATACAGGCTTAAGGGTCCACCTAAAAAACTTTGTGTGAGACATTTTAACGGCTCTCTAAGCTGGAAGCCAAGTGATAAACCTGTGTGCCTAGAAGAAGGTAAGTCATATTTATTGATAACAAACTTCTTGTGCAATAACCCCAGATTTGTATCATGAGTATGTTTCCAATTTATAGGATCATACTAAACTGTGTTTTTATTTCTGATATACACATACATGCATACAAATAGAGATATGTAAAACTTTATCTTATGAGCAGAAACACATGTGTCTTAGTGTTAGTAATAAATACAAGATTTTTGACCAGTTGCATTCTGAGTTGTTAGTTCTTAGGCATCATTTGCAAGGCCTTGCTGAAGTTATAGATTGCATCTAAAGAGCATTGTCTGCCTGCTAATTTCATATATTTTTATGCTGGGTGATGGTAGTAGAGAAGAAGATTGTCACAGGAAATGTTTTCAAGAATTTTAATACAGGTCAACAAGTACTACTAAATATTGACTGTATTTAATCACTGCTATGTCAACTGTTCTTTCCAGAACTTTAATGGTCTATTTTATTGGACAAGTGTTTGTAATAATAAAGGTATATGCTATTATGAGTTTTAAATCAGTTTATGTATTTCTCGGATGTTGTACATTATTTATTTGAGGATGAAAAAATGGCAAATAAATTATAAATGCAGTAGCTTTCAGAAGAACTTTTCATTAGAAAGACATTCATGGGCTTAAAATAACTTATTTTTTAAATATGTAATTTGTTTAGGTTTCTGATATGTGTTTCATTTTCTGGGATGTTTGATAGAAGTGGGGTTAATTATTCACATTGGTTTTGGCAAAATCTGTGTCTAAAAAACTTTCACAATTTAGTAAACTAAGTGCACTCAAATTACAGGTCTTTATTGTTTCACTAGATGTTTGTTCTGCAGTGTCGTTGTAATCAAAAACATGAAAGTGCAAACTGCATTTATCATGTGTATGAATGCATACTCACACATTTGAAGACGTTCAGGTACCATTTTGTTGGGAGAATTGCCTTCCCATATATTTTAATAGCGTTGGGTAGGCTATTGGAACGAATATTTACAGGGTTTATGCCAAATTATATAAGCTTGAGCATATGGTCCTTCAAAATTTGGGGGAAGGGAAATGGAACCTCCACCACCAACCCCAACCTGAGTCATCAAGTGCCATAATAATTTATGGTTCTTCCTAATGCTGTAGCTGCAATAGAGATGTTCTTGGCTTCATTGGAAGTGTAGAATTATTATTTTTATAAGTCATCTTCACTGAACAAGGCAATAAAATATCTTTTCAAAGAGATTTTCAATGCTGATGATTAAAGATTGAATGGCAGGTTATCAGTAGTGACATTTTAAAGGGATCAATCTGTAAGCATCTGAAGGACCGCTCAGTGATCCGGGGAAGTCAGCATGGTTTTGTTCCTAACAGATCCTGCCAGACCAACCTGATTTCCTTCTTTGATCGAGTGACCAGCTTGCTGGATCGGGGGAACTCTGTTGACGTGATTTATCTGGATTTCAGTAAAGCTTTTGATAAGGTCCCCCATGACATTCTGATGGGCAAACTGGAAGACTGTGGAGTAGACTATAGGACAGTTCGGTGGATAGGGAACTGGTTGGAGGACCGCACTCAAAGAGTGGTGGTCAACGGCGTTTCATCAGATTGGAGGGAGGTGTCCAGTGGGGTGCCGCAGGGCTCGGTTTTGGGCCCGGTACTTTTCAATATTTTTATCAATGATCTGGATGAAGGAGTGGAAGGGCTGCTCATTAAATTTGCTGATGATACCAAATTGGGAGGGGTAGCAAACACCCAAGAAGATAGAATTAAAATTCAACAAGACCTGAATACTCTGGAGAAGTGGGCAGCTGTGAATAGGATGCAATTCAACAAAGACAAGCGCACAGTATTACATCTGGGCCACAAAAATGAGAAGCACAAATACTGGATGGGGGATACACTTCTGGGCAGTAGTATATGTGAAAGGGATCTTGGGGTAAGAGTGGACTGTAAACTGAATATGAGCAGTCAGTGTGATGCGGTGGCAAAAAAGGCTAATTCAATCCTGGGTTGTATCAAAGGGGCCATAGCATCGAAATCGCAGGAGGTCATAGCCCCTCTCTATACTACCTTGGTCAGGCCACACCTGGAGTACTGTGTGCAGTTCTGGAGGCCTCACTTCAAAAAGGATGTGGACAAAATCGAGAGGGTGCAGAGGAGAGCGACGAGGATGATCAGGGGTCTGGAGACTGAGCCCTACGAGGAAAGGCTGAGGGCCTTGGGAATGTTTAGTTTGGAGAAGAGGAGGTTGAGGGGGGACATGATTGCTCTCTTTAAATATTTGAAAGGCTGTCATTTGGAGGAGAGCAGGGAGCTGTTCCAGTTGGCAGCAGAGGGTAGGACGCGAAGCAATGGGCTAAAACTACATGCACAAAGATACCAACTGGATATTAGGAAAAACTTTTTCACCGTCAGAGTAGTTCAAAAGTGGAATCAGCTGCCTAGGGAGGTGGTGAGCTCCCCCTCACTAGCAGTTTTCAAGAAGAGGCTGGATGAATACTTATCAGAGATGCTTTAGGCTGATCCTGCACTGGGCAGGGGGTTGGACTAGATGGTTTGTATGGCCCCTTCCAACTCTATGATTCTATGATTCTATGATTTACTCTTACAGAAATTCATATCTTAATGCATGCAAGGCAATTGTGAATCATGCAGCAATTGTTTAAAGAAGTCCAGGACAAACTTCTTCTGTGGCTGCTTCTCTACTGAGGCAGGAAAAGTAGCCCCTTCCCCTGCTGTGGAAGCAAGAGATGAGTAGGTTAGAGGTGCATAGGACAGCATCTACACACCGTGTCCCCATGCCACTCTCTACTGTCACTGTCCTGCCCACTTCACCTTTGTTGTGCTGGAATATAAGTGATGAGACATTGAGAATCTTGTCCCACCCCCTGCTGCTCAGCAATTCCCCCTTAACATCTGATCCATAGCACAGCTGTAAAATAAAAATGCTGTTAAAGTATTGAAAGATGGGGAGAAAAATGGAGTTTAGCCATTAGTTCTATGGACTGGTTGCAGGCAGAGCATCCAGCAGAGCATAGATTCTTGCCAGCAGTTGCTTCATCATTTCCCCTGCAAGCAGGAGCAAAAGGAGTGGGCTGTTTGTGGTGGTAGGGGAGTTGTTTTGAATTAAAGATGAAAGCCCTGGGAGCCCAACATGCTGTATGTGGAATGACCACAAATTCATGTGGAAGCTTATAAATATTTGGGTCAGTTGAGGAGGGGAGATGAAGTAAAAGCTGTGATTCAACTAGTAGAAACTAAATATTTCAAATTATATTTTTGAACCATCCAGGCTTTTTTTCTGGGAAAAGAGGTGGTGGAACTCTCTATTACCATATATGTGTGCATGAAGCATGTGCACACGCATTTGGAAATGCATGATGATGTCACTCCTTTTTTTTTTTTTTGAAAAAATTTTTATTGGGTTAGAATCCGTTATTTTTACATTTACATTCAATTTACCCCAGTTTTCCATTTCTAACCCCCTCCCTTTCCCCCCCTTATTGACTTCCAACAGTTTTCCAACCCTTTGTCCCTTTTCCCTTACTTCTATTAAGTTCCTCTATCTAAAACAAATATATATTCTCCATTATTCTAAGCAGTACATCCTTAACTATTTTTAATATTATATACCCAAACTGTAAGTCTTTGTTTCCATCTTAGATAAACAATTTATCCCATTCTCCAATTTTAAATCCTTCTATATATCATGAACCATATAAATCTTACATTCATTTAAATCAAACAATTTGACTTATTCTCTATATATTGCTCATTCTATCTTTTTATAATAATTCTATATAACTATCATCACATAGTCAATCAATTTAACTCATCTATACCTTCAGACATTCAGTTTGGTGCATTGTACACATCTTATCAAAGAAAGAAAATATTATTGGTTACTCAGTCCTTATATTTAGTCCTTATAGTTGATTATTTTCTATCAATATTCTGTTTATTAGCCTATATGTATAGCCTATATATATCTATATATATGTTAATCTGTTAATCTAACTGCTTATAAATTCACATTTATCTCTTCTCCCCCCGGTAAAGTCACCCCCCTCTACATTTTATTATACTTCAGTAGTTCTCAAACTGCCACAGTTTTCCTCCCACCTCCCATTTCTTCTCCAGATATTTTTTCAGCTTCTCCCAGTCTGTGTTAAACTGCCCTGAGTCCAGATTTCTCAGTTTTCTTGTCATCTTGTCCATTTCGGCCATGTGCAGCAATTTATAAATCCAATCTTCGATAGTTGGCACTTCTTGTACTTTCCATTTTTGCGCATATAAAAGTCTAGCTGCTGCCGTCATGTAAAATATCAGCGTCCTATGATGGGCTGGAATTCCCTCCATTCCCAAGTTCAGTAGCAGGAGTTCTGGATTCTTATTGATTTGAAACTGTAAAATTTCACTCATTTCTCTTATTATTTCCCCCCAGTACTGCCTAGCTACCTCACACGACCACCACATATGATAGAGGGAGCCCTCGTGCTTCTTGCATTTCCAGCATTTATTAGAAGTGTTCAAATTCCCTAGCGCAATCTTCTTTGGTGTCATGTACCAACGATAGATCATTTTGTAAATGTTCTCTTTAATGCTAGTACATGTCGTTGTCTTTATTGTAGTCTTCCACAAGTATTCCCATGCCTCCATTGTTATTTCTTTGTTGAAATTTATAGCCCATTTCACCATTTGTGTTTTAACCGTCTCATCCTCGGTATACCATTTCAACAGTACTTGGTATACCTTGGATATTCTTTTCTTGTCCTCTTTAAGAAGGGTCTGCTCTAGTTCCGAATTCTCTAATCGTATACCTCCCTTTACAGAGTCCGAGTTATACAAGTCTCTGATCTGTCTATACTGGAACCAATCGTAATTAGGTGATAGTTCCTCTTGCGTCTTTATTCTAAGTTTAGCTGCTTCAATTTTAGTTATTTCTTTGTAAGTGATGATGATGTCACTCCTGAAAGTGACGTCACTCCCAAAAGTGACACCGCTCCCAGAAGTGATGCCGCTTTCCGGAACCCAGCACAGTGCATTACAACGAGATAAATGTTAGTAAGCTTGGAAAATTACACTATTATGAGAAAGGGTTTTTTCCTTTCTGTATCCTCTACAAAAAGTGAAATCTTCCATTCCCTTTCCCAAACATTTCATTTCTTTGGAATCATATTTTAAAATATGCAAGAAGGAGGGGGCCACTAAAAATCCAAAACCCATCTCACAAATCTAAATTCTAACAGATTCCCTCTGCCCGCATAGAAAAAAAAATCCAAAATTCTTTCTCAAAATTCCACAGAGTCTGAAATTCTTAATCTAATGAATATTGAATTTTCAAATTTTCAGAGAGGGTTTTGCTTTACTGGAGCAATTCAAAAGAAGACACTCAACTTTAGCTGCATTAGATTTATACTTAGTTTAAAATGGCTTTTTTTTGTTGTCTGCCAACTCTATCTTACCAATGCCTAAGCTGTTGTGATATTGTGCAATGCTCATAAATATTCCAATGTCTGAGACGAACAATACTCATAAAAACTTCCTTAACACCCATATGTCCACTGCAATTTCAGTGATGTTAATCAGCTGAGGGTGGGGAGAACCATTTGAGTTACAGCTATTAAGAACACCTATATGCTGTTGAATATATTGATGAAAGCCTTCTGTGACTTGGACACAGCTATCCATTCCTAGCATAAAATTGGAATAACCATAACTGATATTTTAAGGAATACAAATAATCATAACTGATATATTGAACTAACCCAGAACCAATCTGCATTCAAAAGCTGTGGGAACCATAACAATGTCAACATCAGTCAACAAAAAAATGAAAGCAACACATACACATATATACATGCGCAGCCCCACCCACCCCCATGAAAAGAAAGCAAGCAGCACACACAGACACAGCCCCCCACAGCCCCCACACCCCCATGAAAAGAAAGCAGAATGAACTCAAAGCAGCACACACACACACACAGAGCTCCCACCCCCCATGAAAGGAAAGCAGAATGAAAGCAGCACACACATGCACACACAGCCCCACCCCTGAAAAGAAAGCAGAATGAACTCAAAGCAGCATACACACACACACACAGCCCCACCCCCTGAAAAGAAAGCAGAATGAATTCAAAGCAGCTTTGCCTCCTCTGGAGAGCCGCCCCCAGCAGCTCTGCTTGCGCTCTCTCTCATTCACTCACTCACTCACTCACTCACTCACTCACTCACTCACTCACTCACTCACTCACTCACTCTCACTCACTCACTCACTCACTCACTCACTCACTCACTCACTCACAGAGGAATGAAAAGAAATCAGAATGAACTCAAAGCAGCTTAACCTCCTCTGCAGAGCCTGCACCAGGCCCAAACAGCGTCTGCTTGTGCTCTCTCTCGCTCTCACTCTCTCTGTCTCACACACACACACACACTCTTTCTCACTCACTCACTCACTCACTCACTCACTCACTCACTCACTCATTCATACAGAGAGAGAGAGAGAGAGAGAGAGAGAGAGAGAGAGAGAGAGAGAGAGAGAGGAATGAAAAGAAAGCAGAATGAACTCAAAGCAGCTTCCTCTGCAGAGCCTGTGGGGCCAAAGGGGGGAAGGAATCACGTGGGCAGATTCCAGAGCTGCCAGAACATTGTTCTGGGGCATTCCCCCTCAAAAAAAGCCCTGTGAACCATTATTACAAGCTGAATAGAAGTAATTTTGGAGATTACTTCTGCTCTGGAGTGTACATGGCAGGTTTTAACTTTGATTTCATTTTTGTTTTTTTCTTAAGTTAACACATTTTGGTGGTAAAATAGAAGAAAAGTGGTGATTTATGGGAAAGCTGAGTCTCCTTTCTTATGACTAGAATGGATACTTCCTAGAAGTCAAATAGCGTCTTCTACTGTGGCAGTCTTGTAAAAAGGGCTCTTTTGGGTTTGGTCTGGTATTGTTTCACTGCCAGTTTAAAATACTTTTTTCTTAATGAATTAGTTGTAAACACATTTTTACTTTTTCCTGGGTATCCTCTGCTGCAGGGGCCTCTAACACTTTTCAGCCTATGGGCACCTTCGTAATTCTGACACAGGAGTGGCACAACCACAAAACAGCTGCTATGGAAGGTGGAGCCTACCACAAAGTGGCTACTGCAGGAGATGGAAGCCAAGGTGCAGGGGAGAAGAGAGGTAATATTTAAAATTCAAACTGGGGAAGAGGAAGAAGCACGAGAGAGAATAAAACAGACACCATGGTAGCAGCTGTCCCTGAAACAATATTATTTTAATATTTTGCACACACAATCAGATCTCCAGTGGCCAACCAGAAGCCGTGCCAGGCAAGAGCCCCATCCACTTTCTCAAAACACTTGGCAAGCAGCAAGAAAGGTGCCACAGAGTCCACAGGCACCACATCGGGGACCTGTGCTGTACTGTCAAATAATTGAAAGGGTACAGCAACATACTAACCCATCTCTCTGAGATAGTATCTATTTTTTATAATTGGAGCCCAAATATCAGATGTAGTTCCAAGTGGTGTATGTTCTAATCTTGCAATTAGACCCATGCTTTATTATCTGTACGAGGTCAAAACTGACTTCAGGTGAACAGATGTAGTCTTACTCTCTTTGTGAGCAGGCACTGTCCCCACCTCCCTGCTCAGAAGATAAAGCAAATTCTCTGCTATGTGAGATTGCCAACCTCCAGGAGGGGCCTGGATTCCTCCTAGTATCACAATTGATCTCCAGACTACAGAGAACAGTTGTCCTGCAGAAAATGTCAGCTTTGGAGGACAGATTCTACAAAATCCCTGCTGAGCTTCCTTCACTCTCCAAACTCTGCTTTCAAAAGGCTCCACCCCTAAATCTCCAGGAATTTCTCAACCCAGAGTTAGCAGTCCAAATGCTGTTTCCTATGCTACTAGCCATGAAATTGCATACATGTATGCTCCCTTTCTGTTTCCCCCTTAACAGCAGAAAGTGTACATGCTGAGACTGGCAGAAATCAAAGCCGCTGTAGCTGCTGCTTCTGTAAACTTGCTCTTGCCTGTGCCCACAAACATGCATTCACATCTGGAAAAGACAGTGTGTTGTTCCACCAAAAAAGTTAATGAAAAGTTTTGGTGGAGCAGTTCTTGGTCCACCTTCCTCTGTTTCAAACAGCCAGTCATTGTCCCAAATCTCCTTTCTGCAGATCAGGAGATCCTCATAAACAAATTGGGCCACCGGACGGGGCTTTTAGCAACAATACGGAATCAAGTAAAATGGCCTCATTCTCTCTTCCACTGCTGCAAGTCCCAAACAAAGGAGCCGAAGAGGCAATTTTACTTGATTCCACGTTGTCGCTGCAGCCCTCCATTCTATGGTGTGTTTTACTTGCAAGGCTTTCTTGATACTCTGGGAGGCATTTCAGGACAAGTGGCAAACTGGTAGCAAAAATGGGGAAAGATCCAGTCAACTAACACCCTCCAACTCAAGAGCTGGACTTTGCCACGGCTACAGCACTCAGTTGTGTTTTCCCAGCTATCGCAGCTGCCTTGAACTCTTATTATATTTTAAATTTAAAATAAATATGATTTAGAAAAACACATTATTGATTTTAAAAAATATGCCATAAATACACATGCATAATGCTGCCTTATACTGAGTCAGACCATTGGCCTATCAAGGTTAGCATTGTCTATGCAGACTGGCAGTAACTCCTTAGGGTTAACATTTGATTTATTTACTTATTAACATATTGATTTATTTAATAACCTTTGATTTATTTACTGCCTTTCAGGACAACTTAACGCTCACTCAAAGTGTGTTGTTATTATTATTATGACAATCACCCTGTGAGGTGGGCGGGGCTGAGAGAGCTCTGGAAGAGCTGTGACTGACCCAAGGTCACCCAGCTGGCTTCAAGTGGAGGAATGTAGAATCAAACTTGGTTCTCCAGATTAGAGCTCTGCTGCTCTTAACCACTACACCAAACTGGTTCTCAGCTCAAAATCTTTCACATCACTTATTACCTTATCCTTTTAAGTGGTGATGCTGGGATTTAACCTGAGATTTTCTGCACATAAAGCACACATTCCTTTCCAAATGACTTATATTATTTTGTATCACTTTTAAAGATAATCCCATAAACAAAAAACATCATAATTCCAACAAATACATATTTTCAAAGGACAAGTGATTCTAAAGCAATGTGCTGATGAAAAAAATTGAGTGTGTTAAAGGACACAAGTTAAGTCGCTTCCACACATCCTTAATGAGATGGCCTGCCAACAGAACTCTGGTGGGTTACACGTCATCGTTTCCTATGTGCAATGAGGTCATGAATCTGATCCCGTTTTTTAAGGGTTTTTTTTAGACCTGTTTTGGTCCGTGTCTATTTTTGATGCCACTTTTTCTGTGCAATTATCTACCGTATCAATGCATGTGAAGGCTTTTTTGCACTTTTGAAGTGCCCTCCCACAAATCTCCAATCCCTCCTCTCACCATTACGCCTCCCACACATGCATCTGGCTTGCATGCACGATCGTATAATCCCCCCCTTTTTTACTTTTTTAAACAGTCCTTGCACTATTACGATGTATACAAAGGGGATCATACTGCAGTGCTTGCTACATTGGATCACTCAGAAGTCAGAGTCAGTCTAGGAACGTCACTGAGAAGCAAATGCCGTTTCTGATTTTATTTTAAACTAGCAATAAGGCCCATTGTTTAGGAAAATACAACAGACCCTAGCAGCACTTCCCTCCATGCCTCCCCTCCCCCAGCATCAGTCAAGGGGGAGATCGGGAAAGAGAGCGGGGGCTGCCTCTTCCTCCGACCCTTCAGCCACCACGTGGCTTGTGCGCAGCCCTCCCAAGGCCCCGCGGAGGTGGCAGGGAGCCCCACCGACACTGCTGTGGGACCTTGGAAGGGCCTTGCTGCTGCAACTTGCTTCTTATCCCCGCATATTGCACCTCCATGGGAGTAAAGAGTAAGTGGTGGGGAGCACAGTTTGCCTTTTATATAGTAGGATATAGAATTGCACGATTGTGCTACTCTACTGTTCACATATTTGTTAAACACTTTAGCTTTTAAAATTTTGAGTGGGAAATCAATGGTAGAGAGCGGAGTATTACGCATGCCCAGTTTCTACAGAAGCTGAAAGATGGGACAACGGTATAGTGCAATCCTGCATGTACTCAAAAAAAGGGGGGGAGTTGGGCAGGAATGTGCCAACGTCATTTGTGATGGTGCACAGATTAAGAACATGTTTTCTGTTTTGGGACCTTTTTTCTCTACAACAAACACCCATAAAACACTCAAGAGGACGATGCATGTGGAAGGTGAGTTCTTGAAGCAGATCAGGAAGACGCAGCTTTGGGACATGGAAAACCCCCCCAAAATTGGAGCATGTGGAAGCAGCCTTACTCAGGAACAGATGTTTTTGAAAATTCTATCTTTTCAATAGTTCTTTACCTCCCAATTCAGCCTTTTACATCCCAGTCGGAGCTGTTTAACTTCATATTCACTTATTTTTCTGAGTTATGAAATTGATCTGGAGAAGTAAGGGGGAGAGACAATAAAATAGGTTGAGGGAAGTGTCATGAATGCAAGGGTATTGTTAATTGACTTCACAGCACATATCTTCTCTGATCTATTGTGTGTATAATGCATATTTATTTCTTGTATTTCTCAAATCCCTAAAACACAAGGATCTAATTACCTTGAGAATTTAAGTGCATATTGAGATGTAAAATAGATTTCATATTAATTAAAAGGCTTAAAATAAAAGCTAGCTCCAACAGATACACAATAGCAGTATCAGTTATAACAAAAATAGGTTGCAATGCAAAATTATATGCCAATTGACAACATACAAATGCCCACATGCTATGGTTTCCCAAGAAATACTTATATTACACAAATTCTTCAGTAGATCTCTACTAACAATACCTTTAAAAGTCCATACTTCCAAAAAAAATTAAATTGCAGTGGTACTTTAAGACAATAGTACCACAAGGCAATGGAACAGTACCATAATACAATGGAAATACTAAGGAAGCAAATTGCAGTAACATTTTGAAAACAATATAATGAAAAACATCTGGAAGATATATCCAGTTTTAATACTTAAATTAATACAGTTCATTAATTGAATGATAGTCAAATGCCATGCAGTCACAGTAAAAAGAACATTAGACTCAATCTTCCTGACAAATCATGCAATTTGATGTCCAGTTTGTTCATGAAAAGTTACTATAAAAAGAAACATCTACCAAAGACACAACATTATTATTCCAGATAGTTCAAAGGATCTGTAAAAGGCAAGGAAACACGCAGCTCATTATGTGTAATGATTCTTTCATTTTACATTAAGAAATTAAAATACTTTTCAAATGCCAAAACCTTTCAAATGCCAAAACCTTTTCAAATGCCAAAAGTGAATCTTGCCCAGATTCAGGCAACTGCATAATCTATGTAAAGGACAACATATAGAAAAAATACATGGTTTATACTTACCTTTGAAACTGAATGCAGCGTATATATTTCTCCTCTCCTCCATTTTATCCTGGCAACAAGAGAGTGCGATGGCAGCTGCTGCCGATGCCCTATTTCTTCCTCTCCCTCTCTAGGACCCCTCCGACCCCTCCCAACTACCTCTCGCTTGGGAGCTTTCCAGTTCCCGGTCCATACCTCTCCCTCTCAGGTACTGCCATGAGTCCCTTCCCAATCACTTGCACCACCCCGTCCCCTCCTTTCCGTGATGGCATGGAGGTGGTTGATGCCAGCAGCCGCTGATTCGGGGTCTTCCAGGCCCTGTCTCAGGATCTTCCAGGTACGGCTCGTTGCCGTGGCCAGATACCCTTGTTCCCCCTCTACCTGACCAGTTCGTGTTCCCTCTTTCCTTCTCTCCTTCTCAGGTACTGCCATGAGTCCCTTCCCAACTACTTGCACTGCCCTGTCCCCTCCTTTCCATGATGGCAGGAAGGTGGGTGATGCCAGCAGCTGCTGATTCGGGGTCTTCGAGGCCCTCTCGCAGGATCTTCCAGGTACAGCTCATTGCTGCGGTCGGATCCCCTTGTTCCCCCTCTACCTGACCAGTTCGTGTTCCCTCTTTCCTTCTCTCCCTCTCAGGTACTGCCATGAGTCCCTTCCCAACCACTTGCACCGCCCTGTCCCCTCCTTTCCATGACGGCAGGGAGGGGGGTGATGTCAGCAGCCGCTGATTCGGGGTCTTCCCAATCCTGTCCCCCTTTCCCCCTTGACAATTTCATGGTCCCTGTTTCTCCCTCTCCCTCTGTGGAACCACCCAGACCCTTAGGGGACTTCTCTTATCCCGTCCATCCCGTCCTTTCTGCGTATGCAGGAATGTGGTTGGTTTCTCCTGGTTCTCCCTGAGCAACAGGGCCAGCTCAGCTGCTGTTGTGCATATGGTTGTGCAACACAGTGCCCCCTGCCCATTGCACCGACTCTCCCCTCTGACCAGGGGGAATCAGTCCCGCCACAACTCACGTCCTTTCCATGAAGGCAGGATGGTGGGTCATCTCAGAGCCAGCCTCTGCTTCGACACTGCAGGGGCGTCCAATGCTCCATGCATGTCCAACTGGTGTGCTTTGTCCAGACACTACATCATGTGAGGAGTGGACAACACTATCGGCCCCGATGCCATGAAGTACCCCATTTGGTGAACGTACATCGGTGTCTGACCCTCCATGTTGTGTGTTTGTGTGCACGAGGCCTCCACGTACACCAACTTGTCTTGCTGGAGGATTTTCTTAGCAGATTGTGGCTGGGTCATTTTGTTCTGTGGTGGCCAACAACATCACCCACCTTTCATATCTTCCGGAAGGCACCCTCCAGGAGGCCTTGCAGGTGGGCACATGGTGGGTGCTGCTGGTGAGCAGCCAGACCCCCCCCCCCCGCCCCCAAGAGGAGAGGTGGCCCGCCACCACCTCCCTGAGCCCACCAGGCCCAGTGGCCGCAGTCATCAACCACCTTGCTGCATGAGCATGTAAGTGTCCTACGGCCCATAGGCCTAGTGGGTGGGCACATGCGGGGTGCTGCCAGCCAGCGGCCAGACCCCCACCCACGAGAGGGGAGGCAGCCCGCCTTCAGGTCCACTGCACGGGGCCAAAGTGAACTGGAGAGGGTGGCTCCATTTGTATTGAATGGGAATTTCCTGGGGGCATCAAATTTGAGAATGTATAACTCCGAGATCCATACTGCAATCTTGACCAAACTTGGGTGATGGCTGGAGAAGAGCCTGCTGCACATTCCCTGTGAATATGGGCTCTCTAAGTGCTAGGGGGGGCACTCTGGCACCGACGAACACCAGACACTGAACATGTTCATTAACAGGACATGTTCAGTTCCGTTTGTCTGTTCGTGTTCATCGTCAAGAATGAACACTGAACAGCCTGTTCGGTTTTTTTTCCCCATTCATGATCATGTCACGTACAGAAACACTTCTTCATATTAAAAAGATATATTTACAAAAAACTCCTTAAATATACATTATTTCTCCACAGTGTTACAGAAAAAAGACTTTAAAAAGGACCAAGTTCCCTCTCTGTTTTGAAAGATTTAAACACAATTTCCTAAATCCAAATTTGAATTTTAAAATGTTGGAGATATAATACCCAGTGCGTTCACCAAATCTGTACAGCCTCCTTGTGAAACGTTGGCCTTTTTTGCATGGGGGATTTTTGCTGCTTTGGGCCACATATCTCTTCAAGTTTTCTTCCAAATTCTGAATAAGAACATAAGAACATAAGCAAAGCCATGTTGGATCAGGCCAGTGGCCCATCCAGTCCAACATTCTGTCACACACAGTGGCTAGAAATCCAGTGCCATCTAAAGGACTGTCAGTGAGGCCAGGACACCAGAAGCCCTCCCACTGCCTTCCTTCCAGCACCAAGACAACAGAGCACCACCTCCCCACAAAGAGAATACCATCTATCTCCTGTGGCTAATAGCCACTGATGGACCTCTGCTCCATATATTTGTCCAGTCCCCTCTTGAAGCTGGCAATGCTTGTAGCTGCCACCACCTCCTGTGGCAACGAATTCCATGTGTTTATCACCCTTTGTGTAAAGTAGTATTTTCTTCTATCTGTTCTAACCCGACTGCTCAATAATTTCATAGAGTGCCCACGAGTTCTTGTATTGTGAGAAAGGGAGAAAAACACATCTTTCTCTACCTTCTCTAACCCGTGCATCCTTCAGATTTCAATGTGGAGTTTTTAAGATTTCTCTTCAGATTTTCTGCCTGTGTTTATTCCACTGATGTTTTTCTCAATGCAGTTTTCAGTCGGCTTTTTCAATCATCAGAATTTTTGGTGTTATTACACCATTAATTTTTTTTCACACAAAAAATGTCATAACAATGTAATGAAAGCTAATTTGTGTTGTGGTTACATGGATCTCTTTTAGTTTTCTATGCTTTTAGGGTAAAAAGTTCTGTGTTTGGGTTGACTGTGTGTCGACACTGCACTCACAGCATGTTGGGTTTCTTTTTGCTTTCATTTCTCTCTCTTTTTTCTTACTGCCAACATCTTAGTGCTAGGGGCCTTTGATCATCGTAACCTCATAATGTTGTAACATCATAACATAATAACAACTGGGAATACACAGACTGGCCTGCTGGCTCAGGCAAGTTGCTAGATGGCCTCAGAAATGGGGAAGATGGGGGGAGCACCCTCACACCCTCCTTCCCCCCATCACGTGGCCTGGGAGCTTTCCCCTCTCTCGCTGTCCTCTCTCTCAGCTGCTCGGGTGTCTTCCTCTCCAGCCTGCCCAGGAGATCTGCCTTTATACGTTCCACCCTGGTGAATTACCACTTCCCCAAGCTCCGACCTATACTTTCTCTCTCCTGCTGACCGAGGGGATGCAGACCTAATTGGGGTGCTTCTATGGGCTCCCTCTCCTGCTCCTGGCCTCCCCTCCAGCCATTCAGAGTGGTCCTGGAGGGTGGGGCTAGCTGGGCCTTTCCAGCCACCGCACCTCACTGTGCTGAGGCTGCTTCTGGCAACCTTGCCCTGGCCGATGATGACGGCATACCTGAAAGCATCCCATGTGCCAGGTCATGCCTTCCAGTGGCGGGGAGGACCACCGCTGCCTGGGAGGCCTCCACAGCCTTTATAGCATGGCTGTGCTCCTTTCACTGGGCGGCCTCTCCACTACCTGCTTTCTCGGCCTGGCTGCAGCAGAGCTGAGATGTCCAGGGCCCTGCCTGCCAACTGGCCTGTGCTTCTGGTGTCCCCAACTTGGTGGTGCCTGTCTTCACCTATGATGATGAAGGTAAGTTCATCTGTGTATTCCTGGCCATACGTCCCTGAACAGGGGATGGTGGTGATAGCACCAGGGAAACTGACAGTGGCACTAACCATGACATCCACATCTCACCACATACCTCTTTATTTTATAGTGGTGCAGACAAAAAAGACTACACCTACACAAGGATTATAAGTGGTGTGCAGAAATTTAAGAGGCCAAAATGAATCTGATCCTTAAGGAGTGAACATTCAAAAAGAGGAGTAAATCGCTGGTGCAGAAAAGGCCAAAGTATCCTTCTAGTTGTCTCAGTGATATTTAGGGCTTTTCCTCACACTCAACTTATTCTTGATTTTCTTAGCAGTCAATCTCCAATCATTAGAATTGGTTTCAGTATAATTCTTCAGCGCATTCCACAATTTTTTCAGTTGTGGAATTTATTTTCTTCTGCACATGCCTTAAATAATCGAGAATTTCAAGTGAAGATACTGGCATCATTAGTGGCATCACTGGTGATGCCACAGCACACCCTTTTTATTTTTTGCACATGCTTATATTAATATAAGGGTTGAATTTTAATAAAGATTAAAAATTAGCACATGGGGAAGTCTTTGCATGGGGAAGCCTAAAAGAGAAGCAGCTCCTCCACACATACCTAAGCCCCTCTCAGTTCAAACCAGAGAGCCCTGCCCAGGCTGAACCAGAGTAGGAAGGTGGAGGCCAGCGCAGGCGGAGCAAACTGACTTCTGTTGGGACGGAGCCCAGAGTAGCAGCAGCTATGTGCTTTTCAACCCGCACTGCTTTTTCTGTTGCCAGAAGTGGCCACTCCCCTCTCCTGGGCCACCATCATTTTCATATTGCTGTATTGGCCTACTACTGTAACAGCACATGCAGTGGATTATCTGAATTCCCATGTTTCATTTGTTTATAAAAAGTAAGTCTCTTCCTGTGCACAGAAAAGGGCATATCTCCACAATGGATTGGGCTAGATACTTATTTTTTTTAACAAAAGTTAGGAATTCAGAGAGTCTGCTGCATCTATTATAATAATGGTAGGTGAAAACCGTGCTATGGAAATAGTTTCTACTGTCTCCCCTCCCCATGTGACAGTCCTCCAAATCCCCTTTCCACTCCTCAGGGTCCCCCGTCCCCCAGGGTGCATTTCAGGCTGTAGCAGGAGAGAGGAGATGAAGAAGTCTTGATCGTTAATCAGAATAATTAATTATACAATCATTAATGCAAACAAGTATCTAATGGAAACCAATTTGGGCATGGTCTAATAGTCATTCACAGTTAATTTATGTTCATTTCTAATATTTTGTGGTAACTGTGAACTTTAAGTGTGTGAATTATTTACTAAGCTCACATGAGCCCTATGTGTTGTTTAAACATATTTTCTGTTAACAGAAGAGAAAGTTTTAATTTTTATAACATTAGGTTGACAACTGATGAACCTTTAATGTTAAAAATGTGTTTGATTTTCTGTCTTATGCCTGTGAAATGAGGAAAGTTTTATACATGTTGGTTTGGATCCAGACTTCCTCCAGCTGACATGGCTGTTTTGATGGAAGAAGAATCACTTAAGTTGGAGGAAAACTCACTTGGCTGAATGAAACCTTCTAAATTTGCTCAATGGAGTGGGAAGATAGAAGTAGGATTTACTCTTTTGTGACTATTTTGAGGTATTTTGGGTCATTTGCACATATATGTTAAAGGATATTTATTTTGTTGAAGATTTTTATATTGCATTTGTTTTAAACTAGTAGGTAGGCCTGTCATGGGATCTGAAGATTTTTCCTCAATCTTTTTTTCCTGGTTAAAAGTTAAGTAGCATAGTTGATAATCAATAAACTTGCATATAAGGGTTCAGAAGAATTTTTTGTATGAATCAATATTCATATGGCTGCAGTGACTGAAGTTTGGAAATAGGTTTTATAAATATGTCAAAGTGTTTCAGGCCACCAGCAGCTCAGTAAGAAACAGAGTATTTGGCCAGTATCCACAGAATTAAAATGGTTCGATCTACAGTTATCGTCTGAGAAAAATGAGAATGAAGTAATTGAAATAGTACATTGAAAAAGGATCAGTGTTCCTCCTTGAAAGAACTGCATTACTCCAAGACAACAGCAAGTCCAATGTCAGTAGGGTATTTTGCATGCTGTGTCCATCCACATAAGTCGATCTGGAGACCAGGAAATCTGTTTTGTGCTTGAAACTGAGGCCTGAAGTATCATATTTTGCTTCAACTGTTTTTGTGGGGGGGTTTTCCCCCCTTTTGTGCTTCCCACCCTATTTTCTTGCTGTTCAAAATCTCCCTATGTATGTTATCTCTTCTTCAAACTTTGCTGTTGCTCTCTCCTCACAATGCTTAACATACCCATGAACACTATGAAGTAGATAATGCAGAGTTGGATATGGATGTGGGGAAACCCTGGCTCATCACTGTGGTACCTGTGCAGTCCCACATGGATGCTCGGACAAACTGCAGAGAGATTTATTGAAGCTCCAAGGAAACAGAAGGCACTCCATTCCCCCTTGCCGAATATGCACATTTTTCAGCATGAAAAGGTGGAGGAAGGGATATTCCTCACTTTTCTCTCTGCCATCACCAAGAGATGCCATTTTTTCCTAAATTTTCTTCTATGAGAAAAGTTTAAACTTTCTGTGCTTCCAACTTAAACCATTTTTGGTTCTAATGCTTCCTCAGCCCCAGGGCACAGCTCCAGAACGGACCCTGCCATCATGGATGCCTTTGCCATCAGGACATATCCCCATATCCATGTGTTTCATGTTGGAGGGCAAACATGAGCCAAAGACATTTATGTCACGCTGATCCATCTGATCATGAACACAAGTCCTCTACAGGGTCTCTTTATCATTATTATAATTTATCATTATTATAATTCCCCTTATGGCTACTACTACCTTATGGCACTCACAAAGATGACCGTTATGGGTGTTATCAAGCCTGGGATCCATATGCCCCTCATTGTTCAGATACAACCAATCCTGCATACTGTCCAGCAGCCAGTCGCCCTCCATCTGCTTCCCTTGAATGAGACCCTGACCTGCAAATCAAGAGCTAGACCCTCAAGAGGATTATGAATGACACTATTGTACTGAATCAGATTTGAGTGTTCTTCAGAACAATCTCTGGAGGACACTGTAGCCCTCTGGAGGACGTTGTGGCTCTCACAGTGAGGACTTTTGCCTTTATGGTGAACAGCACATCTGGATGGCATGGTCTTGGAGTTAGAAATTTCTCCTGTCCCTCCCAATGGTTCTTATGTGGAAAAAGGCCATGACAAAGGTGCCTGTGAAGGAATAACACCTTGGGTTCTAGTCAAGATATTCGCTGAAGAGGGAGAGGGAGACCAATCCTGGATTTGAGAAAGTTACTTCTGGCATGCAGACTCTCAAATCAGTAAAGATATGTCAGGTTACTTACTTCAATTCAGAATTTAAAAAAAAATTGTAGTAAAAAGGACATACAAGCTAAGTAATAAGAATATATTAAAATACATACATAATTGCATGTTATTCTTTGGCATGGTACCATCAGCCAGGACCAAGAATGTTCTCTCTTGACCACTAAAGAAGTATACATTAAAATACTAGACAAGCCCCTTGTTTAAATATGAGATTGCTTTAATGACATGAATATAGTCATCTTCTCGAACAGAAAGGTTTGACAGGGAAGTAACTATATAACAACTTTATTTGAAATACAGTTTTCTCTGCATTTTGTGATGTCAATACATTCCTTATTAAAAGCAAACTATAGGCTTTAATCATTTTGAAAATAGTCATTTTAACGTATTCTGGATCTTCTAATATTGAGTGGCTTGGGTGGGTGGGTATTTGGTAGCACAATTCCACTATTTCCTCTCTTATTTATCTAGTGAAACAGTAATAATTTTCAAAATAGTTTGGCATTTGTGATTATCCTGACTAGGGTTGCCAGGTACCCTAAGTCCCCTGGTGGGAGTCTGGGATGCTGGTACTTACCCTGCAGTGGCATTGCACTTCTCTTTCACATGCATGCGCAGCACACATGTGCTCCCAGCACGTGCAATGATGTCACTTCCTGGAAGTGACCCATAACATGGGTCAAAGGGCAGCCCACGAGCACAAGCATGCTCCTCAAAGGGCTGAATTCCCCCCCCCCCCACGGGCCCAAATCAGCCTGAAATAGGTCCATTGTGGGATGTGGGAGCGCCCCTCCCGCTGGCCAGGTAAGTGGGGCTGGGGGGGAGGAGGTGGGAGCAGGGGAACCCCTGCCCCCGACAGGGGAATGGCAAACCTAATCCTGACCCCTATTTTGGCATACTCAGGTGGGAACTCAGATCACATTATTCATTGTACTGTAGATTGGAAAGATTCTCATGTAATATTAATTACAAATGTAGACTTGGTTATGTTTTTGAGTTCTTGGCCTTTCCATGTTATCGGGTTTAATGTAAATCACATGAAAGTAAAAAAGAGAATGAATAAACTGATCCATAGTTATGTGGATGTAGACTGCAAATGGCAGTTATGAGGAAATACAAGGCTATTAATATGCAAACTCTTCCCTTAATCCAAGTCTTCATGTAAAGCGAGAACTGAAACGGAATTTCTGTTATGTAGGAGCACTGAAGATTGGAAGTAGTTGAGCATGTGACTACAGCCTTTTAAGTTACTTATAAATGATATATCGGAACAAACGTATTGTATAATAGGGAATGTTTGTTGTGAGTTTTCAGTGTAATCTGAGACAAGGAAGAACTATTGACCAGTTGGCTCATCATTCAGCTATGCCTTTCCAGTATCTAAATTGGCATAAATAAGGCATTGTAGCCTTAGCCAACTTCTTCACTGCTGGCTCCACAGGAAGAGGGAAATGCCAGACATCATGGACTTAGTGTAAACATTTACTGATGTTTCCGTACCAAAACAAGGCAGCATGTGAGTACAGGACTCGATTTAGATACAACATGGAACCATGGATTTATTTTAATTATAGTTAGTTTGTAAAACCAGGATTCAACTTTTAGATGACCACTTAAATCATGGTTTGCATTGACAAATTTCTGGCTTCTTCACCTTTGCTCTGTATCCAGGGGAGGAAGGCAGTATCACGAAACAAGCCAGGATGTCTGCACTTGCAAATCATGTAACACTTTAGTTATGTTAACTGTAGTTTTAATTAACTTTAGTTTATAAACCAAGTTCAAGTCATTTCAGATCCCAGTTTGATATACTTAATAGTCAATGGAGTGGCCTGCATTATTACTTTGTGTGTTCAGAAGGACATAGGTATCCATCTATGTGACTGAGACCAGTTTCCTATTTGGTTTTATATTCACTCTGGGGAAAGTCAAGCATAAGAAAGAGCCCTGTCTTCTGCCACTTCTCGCTCCTGTTCTAAAGGAGCATTCATGTTTATATTCTGACACTCGGTGTAAGGCAGGTCCCCAACCTGTGGCCCATAAGCTGCATGTAGCCTCCAAGCTCTTTCTGTACTGCCCTCCAACCTACTCATTTGCTGCTATCTGCCTCAAGGCATTTTCCCTCAGACCCACACTATTCTTCCTGCCTCAAAAGGCAGGAAAGACAGCACCTACTACTGTTCTTCCTGTCCCCTTCTTGCAAAAAACACAAGAGCAACATTGTTTCTTCTGGACTCCATGATTCCTTCTGTCAGCCCCCTCTCAGTCATATCCTCCATTCTAGAATTTTGGCCATTCTGGGTGCTTTGCAAGCTAGCAAAGCTCAGATCCCATACCACTCAACTTTTTTACTCCATCTCCATATATTACCATGTTGAAGGCTCTATATGTGTGTAAGGGAGGTAACGCAGCTGTGTCAATGGGTACAGGAGATGTCTTTTGTAAAAAAAAAAAGTGAGAAAAGGACACTAAAAGGGCTGGTATTTTTACCACAAAAAAAAAGATACAAAGTGTTTTGTATACTGAACGTTTCTAGAGGCCCCATTGGGAAATTTTATGTATGGATTTTAAATTTTAACTATTGGTCACTGGTTGGACTAATTCTATTTCCTATTACTTCACTATATAGTTAATGTTTCTGATTTGTACTGGTTGATGGCCAAATAAAGAAATTGACTGACTGAACTTCTCATGCTGCAATGAACTAAAATTTGAGAAGGACAGGAATTTACAATTCAATGTTGAAAGATATGTCAAAGCATTGAACCTGTTGCAGCTGGAATTCCAGAACAGATTCACTGATAAGCATGGAAAGGAAATAAGAATGTTTCAGAATCCATTTGAAGTAGCACCAAAAGATGCAAGTAATGTTTTTCAGATGGAACTGATTGATTTGCAAGCCAGTGATCATCTCAGAGACATTGACAAAGAAATAGTCTGTTAGGTTTCTATTGTGGTCTAACTGGTATATTTATCAACCTAAAGAAATTTGCTGCGGGCACATTTGGCACCACCACATACATCTGTGAACAAACTTTTTACAAGATGAAAATTGTGAAATCCAAATGTAGGTCAAGACTTACAGAGGAACATGACATTTTAAGGGTGTCTGTCACAAACATCGACTTGGACATTAATGCCTTGGCTAACAAAAAACAGCCACAAAAATCACACAGATCAGGTAAATATGTGTAGACAGATAAAAGAATTTGACAGTAAAATATTGTTCCAAAATGGATTGCGTTCAAGTTAACATTTCTTCATCGACCTCTGAATGTTTACTGTTGATCTAAATAAGTAGGTTAATAATTTTGTTACATTTTGATTTAAGGTGTGGCCGTTTTTAGGCATTGGACTCTGTAATGTGGACCCCATGTGCCAAAAGGTAGGGGATCCTGATGTAAGGGAATAAATCACTTCCCCTTTAGGGATCTGTAAAACAAAGGAACAAAATTCTGAGGCAGGCTTGGAAGGAAAATGGAGGTGGGGATTCAGAAGATGAGGAAGGCGTGGCAGTGGGACTAGGGGGCTATAAGGGAAGGACACAGAGATACAGATCAGCTCGGTGCCCTTCCAACCTTCGTGGCAATACTCACTCGGGAATCTTTCTTTTTCAGGCCTGTCCCCACAACAAAGATTGCTGACATTGATTGTTTAGGCCTGGTGTGGGGTGCTTTGGAGAGTTTGGCTAACTGTCTGGTGTGCCAGCTGCCTAGCACACCAGAAGCTACCCTGTAGTGCCTGCTGAAGGCGGTGGTGGGCTGAGCCTTGAAGTATCCCAAGCTATTAGTTTTGGGTGACTTCAGTGTCCTCACAGGCTGCGGACCTAGTGTCTTCCATGGCACCACTAGGACTCTCCCAGTTTGTGGCAGCTCCCACACATCAGGCAGGCCACATGCTAGATTTGATCTTTGGGGTGGGGATTCATGTGGATCTGGTTGTAATTGAAGCAGTGCTATGGTCAGACCACTTTGTCCTGAAGGCTTGTTTGGGTGCACTATCCCCCCCCCCCCCCCGCATAGATGGTGAGCTGATTTATGCTCGCCCATGGAGACTTATGGATCTGATTGGGTTCAGGAATGCTCTGTTGGATCCAATGCCCCCTGGTGGCTCGTTAGATGTGCTGGTAGATGACTGACATGCCCACCTCTCTGAAGCCATCGACGAAGTCACGCCCCATCACCCTTTCTGCCCCATATCAGACTAGCACCATGGTATACTGAGGAGCTACAACAGATGAAACGAGAGCTGAGACAGCTAGAGTGAGTGTGGCGGCGTACTTGTGATGAAGGAGCAAGAACATCTTATAGGACACTTATGAAAGCCTATGAGATGGCAGTGAAAGCAGCCAAAAAGGAGTTTTATGCCACTTCCATTGCATCCACAAGCTCCCACCCAGTTCAATTATTTAGAATAATTCAATCTTTAGTCTCCCTATCACAGGGAGAAAGAATATCTTATAGGATGCTTATGAAAGCCTATGAGATGGCAGTGAAAGCAACCAAAAAGAAGTTTTATGCCGCTTCCATTGCATCCAAAAGCTCCCACCCAGTCAGTTATTTAGAATAATTCGATCTTTACTCTCCCTATCACAGGGAGAAAGGCAAACTGTTGATTCGGGACTTAGCAGTGAGGCCTTTGAGAGTTTATTGCGGGTAAAATCTTGTCCCCCTCACCAGGACTTGCCAGCCATGGTTGTTACAGTACGTGAACTGGAGGCCCCTTGGCTGTCTTCTGATTCAGTTTTAGAACACTTCAGCTGCCTCTCCCAGGATGAGATCGGCAGGACCCTCGCTGCTGAGGCCTATCACTTGTCCCTTGAACCCTTGTCCATCATGGCTGGTTAAATCCAGCGATGATGAATTTTGAGTTCCATTGGTGGAGATCATTAATTTATCATTAATTTTAATTAACTCAGGTGTGTTCCTTGGAGCACTGAAAGAGGCAGCAGTAAGGCCACTTCTGAAGAAGCTATCTTTGGACCCCACCGATCTGTCCAGTTATCGCCCGGTTTCAAATCTCCCATTCCTGGGTAAGGTGATTGAGTGGGTGGTGGTGGAGCAGCTGCACGTGTTCCTGAATGACTCCTCAGTCCTGGATCTATTTCAGTCTGGCTTCTGCCCTGGCCACGGGACAGAGACGGCACTGGTTGCCTTCACAGATGATCTTCGTTGGCATCTGGATCAAAGCGGGTCAGCGCTGCTGGTGTTATTGGATCTGATGGCAGCATTCGACACAGTCGATTATGACCTCCTTACCCACCACCTCACCAATGTGGGGCTGCCTTGCAGTGGCTGATCTCTTTTCTCCACGGTCGGGGACAGAGAGTGGCATTTGGGGAGCAGATGTCGCTGAGGTACCCACTGGTATGTGGTGTTCCTCAAGGGGAGATTCTCTCCTCAATGCCATTTAATATCTATATGCACCCCCTTGCTAATTAGCCTGATGTTTCGAACTGGGATGCCAATATGCTGATGACACTCAGTTGTATCTATTGATGGACAGCCAGCCAGATGCCACTCCAGATATTTTGGCCAGGGCTTTGGATGCTATGTGGATGAAGCAGAGTTGGCTGAAGTTGAACACTGTGAAGACAGAGGTCCTTTATCTGGGTCAGGGGTTGTTGAGCTCAGAAATCCAGCTCCCAGTCTTAGATGAGGTGCCTTTGATGCCTGCAGCGATGGTGAGAAGCCTGAGTGTGATTCTGGATGCCACCTTATCTATGGAGGCCCAGGTCTCATCGGTTGCCAGAACTGCGTTTTTCTGTCTTCGGTAGGTCAGGCAACTTGCTCCCTACCTCTCTGCCCATAACCTAGCTACAGTGATCCATGCAACAGTCACCTCCAGGTTGGACCACTGTAACTCACTCTACGCAGGGTTACCCTTGAAACTGACCCAGAAATTGCAACTGGTCCAGAATGCAGCAGCATGTGTCCTTATGGGAACCCCATTTAGGACACATATCTGACCTGAACTGCACCAGCTGTTCAAGGGTCAAGTTCAAGGTGTTGGTGTTAACCTTTAAGGCCCTTAATGGAATGGGACTTCCATATCTTCTAGACTATCTCTCCCTGTATGTTCCCCGGAGGGCGTTACACTCTGTAGATCAACATCTGCTGGTGGTCCCTGGCCCCAAGGATGTTTGCTTCGCCTCAGCAAGGTCTAGAACCTTTTTGGCTCTGGCTCCAGCCTGGTGGAATGCTTTGCCAGTTGAGACCTGGGCCCTGCGGGACTTATTATGCTTCCACCGGACCAGTAAAACGGAGATGTTCTGCCAGGCCTATGAGAGTGGTTGAGGAGCTGGCAAACTCTCCTGCTGGTCCTTTGCCTGTTTTCCTTTATTCTGCTCCACTTTTTAATGAGATCTGTCGATTTTAAAAAAATGATTTTAACTATTTATTGTATCTTAAATTGTGGCTTTTATCATATTATTTTGTCATAAAATCAGCCGCCCTGAGCCCGCTTGCAGGGAGAGTGGGATAAGAAAGAAAGAATCCAAAAGGTAGTTTATTGGGGGGGAAATGAGGTACAAGTGCCAAGGGAAATAATATTCAGGCACATTACTGTTGAAAATACTAAATTGCAACAGCTAGCTTGGTGCGCCTCATCTCCATGACACTCTCTCCTGGGAGGCTGAAGAGCACGATGAACCCTCACTGGCTGTATTCTGGAGGTGTTGCCACTGCTGCCCAGCTTTCCTTTTGCCAGGCTTTTGGTGTGATGTGGTGCAGTGTCTATTTGTGGCTCCTGGGGAGTACATCCTTGGCATCCCTGGCCTCGTAGTGGGGCCAGGCACAACTGCCTGCCATGGCCCTCCTGGCTTAGACACCTCTGCGCCAGCAGTGGGGAGTGCTCAGAGTGCCATTGCCCTGCCCAGCTGTGGTTGATTGAGCAAGTGAGCGGGCCACCCTCAGCCAGAACTGGTTGGCCAGTGCTGGCTTCCCCAGGGGTCCCCAAATGGTGTGTGGTGGGCCTGGCTCTAGGGGCATCACTCAGCAGTGGGGATGGTGCTGCCTGAGAAGTAAGCAGATGGGCTGCTCTTCCTTGACCAACAAATGCCGGCTCTAGTGGAAATGGACACTGTCTCTTGTGGCAAACCTGGCCTCAGAGGCATTCACATGGGTCCTGAGATGATGGTGCTGGGAAAGAAAATGGGCAAGCACCCTTCCATGGCCAGCACCAGGTGGCCATCACTGTGTCCCTCGGGATCCCCATGCAGGAAGGAACACTGGGCCCCCCTCCACCGATCATGGTGGGCTAGGTTCTGGGCACCTGCAGCCTGTCCACCTTCACCAGCCTGGCCATGTCGGTGGAGGTGGGCTGTGCTCCACTGCGCCGCCCAGGATGAGTTGAGCATGAGGCATGAAGATGATGTGAAGGTTTGGCACAGCATCAATGTTCAGTTAGGTGGGGCCAGCTTGCTGCCCAATAGGAATTGGGCACAGGGCATGAGGACACTGCAAGGGTTCTGCACAGCATGAGTGCCCAGTTGGGTGGGCCAGCTGGTCAGCACTAGCCCAAACCTGTACGACCTGAGACCATGCCCTACTGTCAGAATCAGGGGTTAGCCTTATGCCGTGGAGATGGCAGTGAGCTCCGTGATCAGGAGCCAGTAGCTTATTCTTTTTAAAGGAGCCCGATTCCTGAAAGTTAATACCTTGGAGGTCTCATTATGGTGCTACTGGACCCAGTTCTTGCTCTTCTACTGCATGCCAACACAATGACTCAGCTGGGACTTCTTGTGAATGTTTTCTTCTTACTGGGTCAGGGCATAGGTAGGAGCTCCCAGCAAGGGACTTAGTGTTCTCTGGGTGATGTTAGGCTGATTTATGATGCCTTTAAAGGTGTCAGCCCACACGGATGGAAGGGTTATATTTATTAGGCTAGTCCCCTTTTGCTCTGTAAACCAAGTACATTTGGGGCTGTGATGGAACATAGGGCAGGAGGTGACTGGGCTTTCAGGGCAATGGCAACATGATCTCTAGCTGGGACATGCCGGACACCTTTGGAAATGAGGCACAGGATATAATCTCACCCCCACGCACATTACTGGAACTTGTGGGTTCCTGATGGTGGGGATGGATGAAAGGGTAAAGTGCACTGTCTGAAGGCTGAAGTGCACTGTCATGACCAAAATGGGTTTCATTTGGGCCCATCAGAGGAAGATAGGCCCAGTAGTGGCCTCCGTCCAGAGATATCAGGGGGCCTTTCAGGTTCTGCAGCAGTAAACCTGCGGAACTCAGCAGTAGGGATGCATGTCAGGGAAGTTCAGTTCTCCATGCTCTTCAGCTGGCCCTGAAGTACAGCAGGTTCTTTGCTTTGACCCATGAGTGTCAGGGTGATCCAGGGTGTGGGCTGTCCCCACACCCTGGATGGCCATGAGCCTGTGCAGGGTAGGCATTGGGATGTGGTATGTCACTGCGTTGTTCTAGCCTGGTAGGTGCGGGACCTGGTAGCAGTTCCACAGGCTGGGAAGGAGAGGCTCTTTGAGTGGCATGGAAAGACCGTGGAGGCCCAGACCTGTTTCCTGCAGAACTGGAGATACATAGGTGCACTCAACACTATAAGGAGTTCCTGCCTCGGTTGCTTCCTCCACCCTGCAAGCCTTCTCTACCAAGCCTCTGGCAGGACAAGCAGGGTGGCCTCCTGACTGTAAGGGCCATGGCCTTGTGCCCTTTGGCCTTCTTGTGGTTGCACTCTTCCTTGTACTGTAAATATATCTTTAAATTTGCACCAAATATGATGTGGGAAGGAGAGATTTGTCACTAACTACTCTGAATTGAACATTCTCCTCCTGAAGGCTACCGTAATGTATCAGAATCTAACATCTTGTAAATGCCTTAATGCTGATGAATAGGCAAACATGGTATTAATTGATCTGTATATAAAAGTGTGCAGATTTTATAACTCTAAGTAGTATTCTAGGTTAAGTAGTATTCTCGGTTAAGCTTTGCCAATGATTTAGTTGGACAACATTTTGAAGTTGTTAATATATAATTTCTTTATGAAGTCACAGATTGCCTTGCTCCACATGTTGAAGATGCAGAGGTTCATAACAAGACATACAGAACTGGAAATAAGTTAATAATCAGCTGTCATGAAGGATTCCAGATCCGTTACCCTGATTTAGACAACATGGTTTCAGTATGTCAAGATGATGGAACATGGGATAACCTGCCCATTTGCCAAGGTTTAGTAAACCAGAACATCCTATTTAATTGCTCCTCCACATTGTAATAGTGTAATACATTTCTTTTCTTGGTTTATAACTGAAGGAGATGAAAGACTTTTTCTTCAAAGGTGGGCATTGAGACCAGTTAGTCTACATACTACTTAATTTAGTGAATGACCATTACATTTTCACTGCTTTTTATTTTGTCTAGTCTTGTTAAACCCATGAAATTAAGAAATGAGGATTATTCTGGTCTTTACTCCTTTGACAAAATAGTTCCTTAGTAAATTTTGTACCCATTCATGGGGTGCAGTTTAACACAGGCCATTATATTTTTAGTGGTGCCCCCCACATTTAGGAATTCTCTGCCAAAGGAGGCTTTCTTCTGTTCACTCTGGTGCCCACTGAAAACATCTTCATATGAATTGAAAGGCCTTGGAAGACATCTTAACATTCAAGCAGGTTGATTTGTGAGGAGGCAAAATGGTGTATGGTGTAGTGGTCTACAAGCTGAGAAATCTAAGTTCAAATTTCAACTCAGCTATGAATATGCAACCAGCAGGAGTCCAGGGAGGGTGTTGTTGGGTGACAATGTGATGTCACTTCCAGGCAAAATCCAGAAGTGACTTCACGCCTCTCTAGGAATCATCAGAAACTCTGTGGTAAAACCATAGGATTTCCAGCAATTCCTAGAATGGACTGATGTAACTTTGGGGTTTTTTCAACCACAGCCAATAGCTGCCTAGCCAGCCAGGACAGCAGCAGCTATGAGAAAGAACACCACAACAGTAGTAATGCAGTATAGGCCTTTAAAGGCTCCAGTTCAATCTCTGCCAACAGCTGCATGCAGTTTAGCCAGAGCAATGGGATGTGGAAAAGAGGCTGCAGATCCAACTCAAAATTCCCCTGAGGGCTCACTAGACTGCTAGTTCTTGCAACAATTAAGGGGAATTGACTGACCATGTGCAGTCTGCTGCACTGGACTTATAAGGAGCTTAGAGCCAGGCTAGTGAGGAGGTGGCTGGCTTCTCTCTCTCCAAGCTGTGCAGGAGAAACCCCAGTGGAAAAGAGGAGGAATCAGATGCTATAAACCCCCTCACTTCTCCAGTTCTGCAAGCCCAAGCAGGACAGAAAAGGGTGGGATGGATAAGAGAGCTGTTAAGGGTAGGAACATGCATGCTCCTGAACCTCCGCTATTCCTGTCCTAATTATATCTAACAAGAATTTTGCCTTCTGCATAACTGTTGCTCACTTGATTGGGCAATCAACCTTGACTCCATGATGTGTGTTGAAGATAGTCGCAGACAGTTCAAACCTCTTCAGCATATATGTGCAGTTGGGACAAGATTGCATCTACTTAAGTGAATTTTGGTTGCCATTTTATAAAGAAGTGTGTGAGCCTTCCCCTGCCCCCCATAGCTGTTTCAGCACTTTAAAAGTCACAAGGTTGGAAGGGAAGAGCTCCATGCCACAGGGTTGATCAGGATTGGGCCTTCATAGCATTTTAAATACACTTTAAAATAGTGACAGCAATCGTGTTGGCCATGCATTTGTTTAGTTTTGCTCTAAGATAGCAGAAATCTAGAGGCATAGGACACTCACAAAGGAAGAATGGAAGACAAGTAGAATTCCTTCCCACACCTCCTTCAAAAGCCTCTCCCAAGGCCAGATTTCCCCCAGCTGGACTCATTTCTAGTTTCAGGTGAGACGGGGTAGTTAAATCTGCATGAAGTGTACTCCAGGGAAGATTCAGTAGGTGGGAAAAGAACTAAGTGCCTCCTTCCTGCCTTCTTAACCTAACTACTTCCTGTCTCTGCATTAGCTTTACAAGAGAAGGACTCGAGGTGACTCCCAGAGTCCTAGCATCTTAACAGAGGAGTAGGGTTACTAGGTCCCCTTACACTCCCAGTGGGAGGGAGGGTACCTGGCACTCACTTTTTCTGTGTACCTTGTGCACGCATCCTTGTGTGATGACATCACTTCCGGTCATAGATCCAGAGGAGTTAGCCGGTTAGTCTGTAGTTGTAAAATAGTAAAGAGTCCAGTAGCACCTTTAAGACTAACCAATTTTATTGTAGCATAAGCTTTTGAGAACCACAGTTCTCTTCATCAGGTGCATGGAGGGTATGAAGAAACTGGCCAGAGATATAAGTGGTGAGAGGAGGGGGGAGTAGATGCAAATCAACTGCAAAAATCATGAAAGAGGTAGAGTGCACAATCCACGCTGGGTGTGGCCCCTCCCCTCCAAAGCTGAATCTGCATATGAATTTGCAACTGATTTGCATCTACTCCCCCTTCCCCTCACCACCTATAAATTGATGGCCAGTGACATCACTTCCAAGAGACATCATCTCACAGGAACAGGAGCACACACGCATTTCGCAGCAGGCCAATTTAGGCCTCAAATGGGCCCAGTTTGGCCTGTTTGGCACCCAAATCAGCCCACTGTGAAGCTTGAGAGCGCCCTCAGGGTCACTCCCAAGAAGTGACATTGTCGCTCCACCCCAGGAGCATGCCCAGGAGGCCCATTCCTGTACCTTTCCCCCCGCCAGCCAGATGAGTGGTAGCAGGGGCAGAGGGTAAAAGCGGGGAATCCCCACCTCCCACTGAGGCTGCTGAACAGAGTACAGGTTGCTCTAGAATTCTACCATCTTCCAGGGTGTGCATTCATTTATCATTAATCAGACAGTCTTTCAATCAGAGTATAAATATTAATTAATATTTTAATTAGTTCCCTTTTTTGTCAGTGAGAGCATTTTTACTTAATGAGACAATAACATGAAAGAAATCTGAAGTCAGAAGCCTTAAATTTCCCTTAAAATGTCTAGCTCCATCATATCCTATCTGAAGCTGCTTTCAGAAAAGAAGTTTAGGTGTATTTCAAAGAAAAGACAGAAGTCCTTGATATACATTCAGAAGCAAAATATGCATGAAGTGGAAAGCTTCAGTGGTTTTCCCTTAAAATGAAAACCATTGAAACAAAACATCATCATTTATTTTGCTTATATGGCCATAGGCCTTAAGCATAATTTAATACAGTTAAAATCAAGTACAAATATGCAATTACTAAATAACAATAGCTTAAATGTACAGGATCTATAAGATAAAAAAATATGATAAATAGGATATTTTATAAAATAGATAAAAATGGGCCATATAATTAAAATTCAGCATTTAATTATAAGAAAAATAAACTTGACTATACCTAAATGCAGATGCAGCTAAACTGATGTTTTCTGAACTGCGCGTTTATAGGCATCATGAAAGTTCAGTGAAATCAAGTGCCTAAAAATATATTACACATAAGCCAATGGATTCATTTTAACCCACCAACTATCATTATGGGTCATAAAATGTTTTCAAATAGTCTTAGATCAATGTATTGTCGAAGGCTTTCACGGCCGGAGAACGATGGTTGTTGGGGGTTTTCCGGGCTGTATTGCCGTGGTCTTGGCATTGTAGTTCCTGACGTTTCGCCAGCAGCTGTGGCTGGCATCTTCAGAGGTGTAGCACCAAAAGACAGAGATCTCTCAGTCTTTTGGTGCTACACCTCTGAAGATGCCAGCCACAGCTGCTGGCGAAACGTCAGGAACTACAATGCCAAGACCACGGCAATACAGCCCGGAAAACCCCCAACAACCATAGTCTTAGATCACTTTAGCATGGTTCCAATAAAAGTATCATTCATGTTTGTAAGGCAGCTGCTAAGAATGCTATCAAGATGAGATTGCAAAGGGGCAAAAGTGGATTATTTGATATGGATGGCTCAAGTGTCTCAAACTTGTAGGTTATATTGTGCCCATAAAACAACTAAGATGGTATAGATACTCAAGCACTGATATAACAGGTTTCTGATATTTCACCCTTATCAGGAGGGAATGCACAATGTTCTGTGATAGATGAGGTTTTACAATGTCATCAAAGTATTAAGGAAAGACATATTACAAATAATAGACCACATTTACCTTACGACCAGATAGGAACATGGTGATGGATGGCTCTGCTACCCAATTCTTACTCTTCAAACAAATTTAAACTGAGTATCCTACTATATAAAAGGTGAGCTGTATTGGTGACAACTCACCTTTTATCTTGGCACAGGTGCAGTGAGGGCCTGCAGGTGCACCTGCACCAGGCTTCTGAGGGACTGCAGAGACAGCAGGAAGGTGCAGCAGCCCGGCTCGGGCGCAGTCCATTGGCCCAGGCATGGCACAGCCTTCCCACTGGAGCAGCCCTCCCAAGGCCCCACAGCTAGAGCCCATTGTATTGTTTCACACAACAGGCTCTAGTGCTAGTACATTTAATATCCCTCAAAGCAGACAACACACTGTCCTATATAGGGTGGGTGAAATCAATTATGAGCTGGATTCAAAGTAGACCCCACCCATAGGTATCCACTTACATTACAGTGCCTTTGGGGACCTGTTTTTAGTGATGAATAGTGTCATGAGATGACGCATAACAGGAGGAGATTGCACCTTTCCTGTTCTCATAATGAAGCTCATTGAGGAGGCCCAAAGGCTGCCTGTGATGCTTCTGAAACAAAGGGCCCAGAGCTGCATTCATTTCAGTGAGTCTTATGTAGGGGATATTCTTGGGGAATTATTCCTGAATAAAGGGCTTTGCTTTTCAGCATTTTCTGCAGTTCTGGAACCCTTAAATTGTTAAATTGACCAGTTTTTGTCATATTTGTGTGAATCTTAGCAGCCTTGATTACAGTATGGAAGATATGGTACAACACATTTGGAGGGGGAGGAATCCAACTGATTGTTTGAATAGTTGTTGGTTTCTTTTCTAATTACAATGGATTCTACATGAAAATGAATGTTTATTAACTGTAAATATGAGGGCCAGGCACATGAGAAAGGAAAGACTAACTTTTCAGTTTACAAGAAGGCACTTGCTAGGGTGATACGCTGAGCAATTAGAGCAAGTGATTTGGCATAATGAGGAGTGAATATTAGAGTGAGTCAGGCAAGGAGGTGGGGCATTCACTGTGCGGGAGAGAAGGGAATATATATTTTTAACTTAATAGCTGTAATTAGGATGTTTTAAAAATAAGCAACAGCTCATAATAAAAGATACCTCCTTCTTCTTAATTTGCAGGTTGCCTGAGGCCGTTGGCTCTTCCTCATAGTTACATTAACATATCTGAGTTCGAGTCCTCCTTCCCAGTAGGAACAATGATATATTATCAGTGCTTTCCTGGATATAAACTAGAGGGGACAGAGTTCCTTGAGTGCATGTATAACCTTATCTGGTCAGATAGCCCACCTAGGTGCCTTGATGTGGAAGGTAAAGCATCTTCTCTTTTTATTTCATTATCAGTTAACCTTCATTATATTTTTACTTGGGCTAATGGTTTTCCTCTTTGCTCACCTTAATCTTTTCTCAAAATGTGTAAGCAACATTTGTTGTCTTGCTTATTGTTTGAATACAGCACTATGACAGTATTAAACTTAATTATTAAAACAGCTTCCAACCTGTTTGGTAATGTTACTTACTACAGTGCTTGCATATGTTATGAAAGCTATGTTACCTTAATACCAAGATGCCTGGGCTAGAAGCAAAAGTGCCTCTCACTGATTTTTTTTTAAGGCTTATCAGAGCTGCCCAGATATTTATCTTTGTTTCAAGGTAGCTCACCCTAGCTAAGGTAAAATTAGTGTCTACCATTTTGGGTAGTAGACTGCAAACCATACTTCATAAACAATAGTTTGTTCGTATTTTATTTTCTCACCCTCTCACTTCTCCATCTTGAGTTCCTCTCTCTTCTCTTGTTGGCTTTATCCAAGGCTTGCTTTCACTAACTATGGCTAAGGCTAACCAAGGATGCTATGTTTTTTGAAAATTGAGATTTGAAGGCGGGGTTCTCATTCTCCCAGTGGGGGTGGCAGATCCTCTGCTCCCAGCCTTCACCCTGCCACCTCTCACCTGTCCAGCAGGGATGGGGAAGGCACGGGAATGGGCCCAGGGAACCCTGCAGCATGTTCCCATGCACTCTGGAGCACTTTCACATCATGCTTGGAATGAAGTCATTCCTGGCATGACACAGAAGTGGTCTGGAGCACACACGCATGCATGATGTAAGTCTCCAGATCAGATCCCCTCATGCCCCTCCCATCCTCTGCTTTCATGCCTGGCGGGGACTGGAAACTCTATTTGAAGAAAGTTTGCAAACATTGGCTAAGAGGGAACCTGATTTGTGTTAGCCATAGTAGCTCTCCATTGTTTTTAGAACAATAAGGGAAAAGGGAAGCCCAAAGATTTTACTTGGACACCTCAAGACCCCTGCTGGCTCTTCAGAACTGATTATACTTGGCAGAGTTTCAGATAACAGCACTAAAATGTACAAAAGCACCTTGAGAAATTGAACTGTTAGAAGTATTGCTGCTTTTATGAACCTAGCATGACTCACAAATGTAGTAGCATCTTGTTCGCCTCTTAACTGCTATAAATTCGTAGCAGTATGAGGTTCTCCTTAATTTTGTGTATTATGAAATTGTCTTAGTGCTAGCAGAGACTAAAAATCTAACTTGGACTTGTAACACTAGAACACTGAGAGAAACCCTGGCCTGAAAACTTTTCAGCCTGAACACTGTCTGAGGGTGACAGCCCCATTGCTGTACTCACCTACTCCAGATAAGCAAGGATGAGGCCAGGCCCAGAGGTGCCCCAGCAGCATTCTCAGAGCCTTGCAGGCCTGGTGCATAGATCTCAGAAGGAAGGCAGAGCACAGGCAGCAGACTGTACCTAGAACATGCCAGTTCTTACATCCTCAGATCTGAGAGCTCAACTTTAGTTCACACTGCTACAAGCCACAGCAGTTCTGAGCAACCAGAAACATAAGCACTATTTCAGGACAGGCATTTCTAGCTTAAACAAGCTGTCTTTGGTTCCAAAGGCCTCAGATTGGACCCAACTTGACATCCCACAGATGGCCTTGTATATTCCGTATTGGAGGGTGAACTCTACAAATTTGAACCAACAACATCAGTTACAGCTTCATTATCTGCTGCTCACCCCTCCAGTCCATCAATACTATGGCAGTCAACAACAACAACAACAACAACAACTGTGTGCTTATATACCACTCTTCTGGACAAATTAGTGCCACACTCAAGATTCATTAACAACGTCAGTGTTATTATTATTGCCACAATACAGCTAGGAAGCTGCAGCTGAAAGGAGAGGCTCACCAAATGCCACCTGCAGAGTTCATGGCAGTAATATAAAAAAGAGTCTAGTAGCACCTTTAAGACTAACCAATTTTATTGTGGTATTTGAAACAGTGTCCACAAGAACTGAAAATAATTGCTCAGACAAGGATCTTTATATAACATTTCCTGTGTGAAGATGAAGTACTTATTGTCATATCATTGAACTGTGTGGTGTTTTAGTCCTGTACATCTCTGTAATCTTGTAACATATGACATAGTACTTTGGCAGTCTCTTTCTCATGAAACAGCACATCTTGAACACAGGCGTGCTATCTACTCTGACTAGCAGTGGCTCTCCAGAGTCTCAGACAGGCCATTTTCACACGGCCACGCACCCAGAAGATTGTGCGAAACTCACAGCATAAAAGCATCTTCCTAGCGTGATTTCCCAGCACGATCCCATTTAGAGGCACTTTTACTGACATCATCAGGCCATTAAAGGGGATCATGCCAGGAGATCATGCTAGGAAGACGCTTCATTGCTGTGAGTTTGCATGATCTCCCGGGGTGCATGTGAAAACGGCCATAGAGGTCCTTCATATCATCTACTACCTGACCCATTTAACAATCGATGTCAGGGATCGAACCTGTGATCTTCATGTAAGGCAGATGCTTTAGCACCAAGCTACAGACCATCCTTACTATGTTGCCTTTCAACAGTCCAAAGCTCCTAGAGTTTCCTGTTTCTAACTATTACAGCACACCCTAAATCAGTAATGTGGGTATAGCACGTGTAGATGTGGTGGGTGAAAAACAAGGAGAGTATTAGTGAGCCTTGATAGTTAGTGGGGACTCCAAATAAGCAGAAACATATATATATATTTAATCAACACATCTCCATAAAATCCCAACACAAGAAAGAGCCTTTAGGCACAAATTTATGCTTGATATATTCTAAGAGTTGAGCAGAATCACAGATGCAGTCAGAGGGAACAAATAATATAAGGAAAAGGAACAGGCTAAGCAGAAAATGAAAATAGCAAGTTTTTCCACTCAGCCAATCTTAGGAACCAAGAACTGTTCAAGTTAGGCTGCCAAAGGCTGTCATTTCACTTAAATAATTTTTAAACAACAACCTAAAGTAGACAACCTAAAATAATTGACAGAATAAAGTTCTGGATATGTGAAGAAATAATGAAGTTATCAGTACTGGGAGCAATGCTTCATGTAATCATCAGAATGGGTGCCAGGGAAGCAACTTGCATAAAAACAAAAATATTTAAAACATTATTGATTCATTATAATATTTTCAACAAACAGAAGAATTTCCAACTGCACTTCTGGATGGAGAAGTTGCTGAAGTAAAAGTTGAGAGGGTTTTTTTAAAGCACTCTGGGGAAAAGGAAGTAGGAGGACAAACCGTGCTACCAAACTCAGGAAATATGCAATGTTCAATTTAAAGCTGTTTGAATTAATTCTTGTCAAAATACCAAGAGGTAGTACCGGAGGAACTAAAAATTATAACCATATTTAAACTAACACTTGCTAGAACTTTGTTTGCACACCTCTCCTCTGCTGCAGAGAATCCCATTTAGACACAAAGTGCAATTACCTACGTATGATGTACAAATAAAGGGGTTTGGGTAACCAGCTTTCTTTGTGCACTTCCACTTGCAATTCTATGTCACAAGTAAACTGGAATTATTTTCTAAATATGATCCACCACATGAGGAGGAGGCAGGGAAGAATGAAGTGCACAGATTAGCATGCAACAAGACAGATGGTTGCACATGCCAGTGTGACGTTACTTAAAATAGTTGTCTGAATGCATTCTTCATCACATATGCACAAGCTTCTGCAACATTACATTTGTCAATCTTCAAGATAATACAAGACTTCTTGCTTTGTCTGCAACACACTATTGTTGCATAATAAAAATGTAAAAGATGAGATGGGATTTTTAAAAAATAACAAAATTTAACACATACATTATAAAATTTGTTCACAGAGCTCTACCTTTCTTTTAAAATTATAAAGCATATCTGTGAAGGATGGTTGTTGTGGGTTTTCCGGGCTGTATTGCCGTGGTCTTGGCATTGTAGTTCCTGACGTTTCGCCGGCAGCTGTGGCTGGCATCTTCAGAGGTGTAGCACCAAAAGACAGAGATCTCTCAGTGTCACAGTGTGGAAAAGATGTTGGCAGGTCATTTGAGATCTCTGTCTTTTGGTGCTACACCTCTGAAGATGCCAGCCACAGCTGCTGGCGAAACGTCAGGAACTATAATGCCAAGACCACGACAATACAGCCCGGAAAACCCACAACAACCATCGTTCTCCGGCTGTGAAAGCCTTCGACAATACATATCTGTGAAGGTTGAAGGGGACAGTTAAAGTTCTATCTTGCATTCCCTAAAACTATTTTTGTGCTCTCTTATTAAGTTCTTAAATATAGACAGATGGGGAAATGGTTATTCCCTGTGGTCACTAGTGGGAACAACGGTAACTAGCAACAGGCTTAAATTGAAAGATGAATCAATTTAAGTTTAATAACCAGGAGGAATCATCTATCAAGAGGGAAGTATTGGCAGTTTTTGTGAGTATATTTGGATAGTACCAGAGGCTTCCAAAATAGATAATTAGATAATTTGTCAGGAATGGTTTAGCCGTAAGTTCTGAAGGGCAGGGAAATTGGGGTTTTGTGTGTGTCAATTTTTCTGAGTCTTTGCAATATCACTAGTGCAAATTACAATTTTAATGGCTTGTTTTTAATATACTGTTTTTATAAGCCCCCTAAAACAAGACAGTGAAGAGGCAGAATAGAAATATTCTAAATTTTAAAAAATGCCAGTCAAATAGTTGAACGCCCCCTACCCCACCCCCCATTTTATTAGCTTGTGCAAATGTTCAATATTTCAGAAAAATGTAAAAAAATAATAATATAGAATCAAAGATACTGGACTGGAGACAGAAGAGGAATTTTAAATCTATTTTTGTCCTTTTAATATTAGTATTTATATTCCATTATTCCTCCAAGGAAGTCAGGACAGTTTGGGAATTTTCCTATTTCCTTCTCATACTAACCCTGTGAGGTAGTCCAGATGAGGTAAAATTTATGGTAAGTTTAACTCAGGCCTCTAGTAATAGTCCAACACTCTGACCGTATACCACACTATACTAGCTCTCAGTCAAGGGCTTTCTTGGGCCTGTAACAGATAGCTTTCACTGTTTTTCCTTCTGAGACTGCTTTACACCTAACAGATGATAAAGTTTAATAATGAAAGATAATATTTGCACATATATAATAATGAAATTTCATTACTGTTCTCTGAGGGCTGACATCTCTGTGGAATACATTTATTTATATATTTATTTATATATTTATGTCATTTATAGTCTGCCTTTCTCACGGAGACTGAAGACTGACTACATAGTGTGAGATTAGTACAGTCAATATCAAGGACTTTTCAATAAAAATGAGATGAGGTATAAAAATTCAAGCTTACCAAGGCATAACATCAGCAAAAATCCAATACAGAGTTGAAGAAATGCTGAAACAGAGCATAAGGAATTCTAAGACTGACATTAAATAACGTAGAACTACCCATTAGTATCATATTTAAAGCAACAGAAAGTACATAGTAGCATCCTTGAAGCAACAGATAGGACATAAGGCCACATATAGTACATAGTTGTGAAGTCTATGGTCCCTATCTCTTTAGTGAAACATGCAGTCACTGATGATTGATGTTTTCCACTCACTCCAGTATAGAAAATGTAATAGTAAAGAGAGAGATAGAGAGAGGGTGTCAGAACCTGTTTAACCTGAGTGAAGCCATGTTTAACTCTGTAGTATTTAGTCTGTCTTTTCTCCAGACCTCAACACCTGCTGGGAGCCGCTGCCATGGGAAAGGAAACTCTCTTATCAGTTTACTCGTCTTTGGCCAGCACATCGGGCCTCTGTGAAGCTTTGCTATGTGAACTCGGGGGGGAGGCTGGGCTAAGGAGTGTGAAATGTAACCATTTTCTTTTCATGAGTTATTCTTGTCAATTCTTTGGTCGGCCAGGATCTCTATCCTGGATTGTGTATGCTCAGAGATGAATGCTGTCTTTCACAACAAATCCTTTGGAAATAGAAAGACTTGGTCTTCTTGCTGAAGGGAGTGAACCAGACTATCAACTCTGAAGTAGCATAGTCTGACATTTTGACAAGAATAATCTCCTTTGAAGTCGACAACCACCTCACCCAGGGCAGATGGAGTACGAGGAATCCTTACTTGATCTCCCAGTCCCTGGCCAGGAGGAGGACGACTCCTTACCATTGTTACCAGTGAATGGGTCGGGGGAGATCCCAGACCCTACTGTCATAGATCCAGAGGAGTTAGCCGTGTTAGTCTGTAGTAGCAAAATCAAAAAGAGTCCAGTAGCACCTTTAAGACTAACCAATTTTATTGTAGCATACCTAGTGAAGCACCCTACGAAGTCCCTGAAGAGGGAGTTCCCGAGGACGGAGCAGGAACGGTGCCAGACGGAGGAGCTGAACCACCTGATCCAGGAATAGCCAGAGTGCGACCAAAAGTGCGAGGGGCTAACGGACAGAATCAGCTAATTTTGCTGCCGACTCCCAGTCAGTGGGGCTCCCGGCCGAGAGAAGCGCGGGAGAGAAGAGCGGGGACCATGTTCTCTCGCTCCATGATTGATGTTCGATGCACTATCGGGTCGACGGAACCAGAGGGCCCCAGCGTCATATGGGATCTACGGCGGGCTACTCGAACGCCCGAGGAAGTGCGGGCCAGTACACAGCCTTGGTACAAGTGGAATGTAGCGGCGGGTCGCCTGGAAGAGTGGGATCCCTGGGGCGAAGACAGCCTCCAGGATTGGGAAGCCACTAGACATTAACTTATGAGTTGGGATTACTCAGATGTGAACTCAGCCAGAGCATGGGAGCGTCGCCGTACGCAACAATTAGAATATCGGACCCGAGCGGTGGATACCGGAATTTCGGCCGTCACCGGCCTAGCGAAGGGAATATTAGCCGGCATGACTGAAGAAGAGGAACGACGTCTGCAGGAAGACGCCGCGTCAGGCCCGATACCCCCTGATAGTACCCGAGGGCCGAGTCCCCAGGAAGAGGGCTCGAGCAAGGGCGAGGAGAGACCCATGGAACCAGGGCCATCGGATGCTGTTCCCCCTCCGTTGAGATCAACCTCAGAGGCCAGTTCACGAGGAGGGAGCAGAGCAGTGCAGGAAATTGCTGAATACAACCGCTGTATGGAAAGGCAAATGGAGGCGATGGAAGAGGAATTGGGACAAGTGATATATCTTATTAATGAGTTGGTGAGAGGGCAGAGAGAAGAACGAGCCGTGGTGGATCAAGCTCGACGCTCGCTATCGATAGTGCAGGGACAAGCACCGTCGCATGCCCCGAGGTCTAGCATGCACCCTTCTCCACTGCCGCAGCAACAACCGACTACTCACCCAACGCCGAGAGCAACGTCTGCCCCACGACAGCAGCAAGTCGCCACACAAGTGGCTCAAACATCTTTGCCAACACCTCCGGCCCCAATTCCACCAACATCCACCACTCAAAGTATTCAACAGCCGCCTCCAGACCAAACAGTTCCTCCAGGACAGCAAGTCCTTCCACCTCCAAGACAAGTACCTCCACCTACGCCCAGACAGTTGGTAACTCAGCAGCCCCAGCCATTACAAGCACCCCCAGGGGCGCCCCCAGGAGTACCGCCACCAGGGAACCCACCAAGGCCCAGATCAATGGGGGTACCATGGGGACTGCCACGGGGAATACAACAAGCACCATTGCGACCACCTCCTCCGTCGCAGGTATTGCCAGATAGACGAAATGAACCAGAGTTACCGTGGGGATGGATTAAACTGGAAGCCACGTTTGACGGAGATACATGGAAATTGGGATTTTTTATCGTTCAAACCCTTCAATTCTTCAATAGAAGGGGACACCTATTTCCAGATGAAGAAAGTCGCATTGATCACTTCGCTTCGAGACTAGAAGGCAAGGCCGCCGAATGGTATGTAACATTGTATGACTCTGGCGCCCCGGAGTTGGACACTTTACAATCTCTTATGGCGGCGTTACACACACAATATGAAGATCCTCTGGAAGAGGACCAATCTCGTATGGAGTTACAAATGTTGCGGCAAGGCACGCAACCAGTCCGAGAATATGCTGCTAAATTCAGACAATTAGCAGCCAAATGTTCTCATTGTGATGAAGGGACTAAGATAGTAATGTTCAAAGGGAGCATGAATCCCAGATTGCTAGATCGGGCATTAATGCAAGACGACCCGCCAACCCTTCTCGGTTGGATCCAGCTAGCCTGTGAAGTCGAAAACCGTATCCAACAAGTGCGGCTAGTAGAACAACAACAAGCTATGGGGACTCGGAGAACCTCAATAATCCAGAAGGGAGGAAGGGGGGGACCCCCGACCCGTGGATCTAGAGATATCCGTTGGTGACAAGGACTGTGCCTTCAATGCGGCAGAAGCGGGCATTTCGCAGCGCAATGTCCCAACCTCCTGCCGCCGCAACCGCCTCCCGCTCAAGCACGACCTGTCCCAGCCCCAAGAGCAAGCCGAGGAAGGGGAATGCTGAGACGCAATCAACCAGAAAAAGGCTTGGAAGCTGAAGAAGTTTTGATGGAGCTCGACGTGCCACCTACGGAAGAGGAGGAGGAAGCAGCCAGCCCCCAGTCGGGAAACGAGATGGATCTGTCGTGAGGAGACCCGACCGGCAGATCAGGCAAGACAGCTCCCATCGAGAGGTGAGAGAAAAAGGGTCTGTCTTATTTACATCAGTTACGTTAGTAAACCCAAAAAAGGGGAAACATATATGTGTACAGGCGTTAATTGATTCTGGCTGCTCCAGAGATATTATAGCCCCAGCCTTAGTGCATGGTTTAGGTCTCAAGGCTAAAGAATTGGAGAACCCTATTATTTTTGAACAAATGGATGGTTCCAACATGCCTCCAGTGATCTTAGAGACTGAACCAGTACCCACTGGTATAAAAAACCACTGGGAGAAATGATGTTTTGTGATCAGTCAAGCAGCCAAATATCCCCTAATCCTTGGCAGTCGGTGGTTATGGGATCATAACCCCCATATAGATTGGGCGACAGGAATAATAGACTTTCACCATGAGAATTGCAAACCTCATAAATGGCAAACCGAATGGGGGAAAACAAAACCTCCTGCAATGGATGTGGCACTTCTAACCAACGAGGAGTTAAACCATATCCCCAAGGAATATAGAAGTTTGCAGCAAGCATTTCGTGAAGAAGAGGCTGACAGTCTTCCCCCTCATCGCGCTACAGATTGCGCCATTGAAATTTTGCCAGGAGAGGAGCTACCCAAAGGCAAACTGTATTCTATGAGCCCACTGGAAAGAGAGGAATTAAGAAAATTCATAGACAAAAATTTGGAAAGAGGATTCATCCGCCCAGCTAATAGCCCACATGCAGCGCCTGTACTATTTGTAAAAAAAGAAGGATGGAGGCCTAAGACTTTGCACAGATTTTAGAGGGATTAATGCAGTGTCGGCAACCAATGCTTATCCTATCCCACTCATCAGAGATCTACTCAACGCCGTGGCGCAAGGTAAGATCTTTACAAAATTGGACTTGAAAGATGCTTACTTCCATGTCAGAATTAAGGAAGGGGATGAATGGAAAACTGCATTCAACACGCCTTTAGGGCAGTATGAATACCTGGTCATGCCTTTTGGCTTATCTGGCGCCCCATCTGTGTACATGTCCATGATCAATGAAGTTCTACATAAATTTTTGTACAAGGGAGTAGTCGTGTACCTAGATGATGTTTTAATTTATTCAAAAACAAAAGAACATGTCAACTTAGTACGGGAGGTACTGACTACGTTAATTTGCCACAAACTCCCTATAAAACTGTCCAAATGTGAATTCCATAAATCCGAACTAGACTATCTGGGCTACCGCATCTCCGGGCAAGGACTACAAATGGATCCTGCCAAAATTAAAGCCGTAGAAGAATGGCAGACACCTCGTACTCGTAAGCAATTGCAATCTTTTCAGGGGTTTGCCAATTTCTATAGAGACTTCATAGACGGATTTGCTCAGATAGCCGTCCCATTAACTGAACTCTTGAAAACCAAAGGGAAGGGAGATCAAGCAAAGAAACCCACTACTAAATTAGAGTGGGACCAACATTGCCAAGCAGCCTTTGATGAACTCAAACTTAAATTTACCTCAGAACCCGTCCTACAACACCCAGACAAACACCGACCCTTTATAGTGCAGGTCGACGCCAGCGATGCAGCTATTGGGGGTGTACTTCTACAGAAGGGGGAGGACGGGAAAGCCAAACCATGCGCATATCTTTCTAGAAAGTTTACAGAAGCAGAACGGCATTGGAATGTATGGGAAAAGGAAGCCTTTGCCATAAAGGTAGCTCTCACAGTGTGGCATCACTGGCTTGAAGGGGCTCGGCACCCTTTCGAAGTCTGGACAGATCACAAAAACTTAGAGGCCCTGCGAAGTCCTAGACGCCTCAATGCCAAACAACTTCGTTGGGCAGAATTCTTTTCCAAATTCAATTTCACTTTAAAGTTCTTGCCAGGCAAAACGAATTTTCTGGCGGACGCTCTTTCGCACATGCCCCAACATCAAAATAAGAGGGAAGAAACAGTTGATACTGTCTTCACCCCCACCCAACTAGGGGGAGAGGTTGCCACTCGCAGTCAAACTGTGCAAAAGCAAGAAACCGAAAAGAGGTGGAGAGCAAAAGTGAAAAGCAAAGTGGAAAAAGAAGAGGAGGGAGCGCCCAAAGCAAAAATGTCTCAAACGGAGGACGGAGACTGGGTTAAGGAGAATAAATTGTACATACCGGCTAGTCTCCGAAAAGAAGTTTTACAGCGTTGTCATGATGCTCGCACAGCCGGCCACTTCGGCTATTTAAAAACTCTCCACTTAGTACAAAGACAATTTTGGTGGCCAGGCATCAGAAAAGACGTTTCCCAATATGTTTCCTCCTGCCCTATTTGCATAAGTGCCAAAACCAGGAACGGAAAGCCTCCGGGGCTTTTGCAACCACTCGAAACCCCAAGCAGACCTTGGGAAGTAATTTCTATGGACTTTATTACAGATCTCCCTGCCTCCAAAGGCTGCTCCTGTATATTAGTGGTTGTAGATCTTTTCTCCAAACAAGCACATTTTATACCTTGCACAACCATACCCACCGCCAAGAAACTAGCGAAAATATTTATGAAACACATTGTTAAATTACATTCCTTTCCTTCTAAGGTGATCTCCGACCGCGGCGGACAGTTTATTGCCAATTTCTGGAAGGGATTACTTCAATTAACGGAGATGGAGCAAGGAATCAGTTCAGCATTCCACCCTCAAAGTGATGGACAGTCGGAAAAAACTAATCAAATATTAGAACAATTCCTTCGGTGTTATATTAATTTCCAACAAGATAATTGGGTGGACCTTCTTCATTTCGCCGAATACGCATACAACAACGCAGTCCACAGTTCAACAGGAGAAACTCCCTTTAAAATTGTGCATGGGTATGATGGAAAAGCTTTCCCCTTCGAGTCGCCACCAGGACAACAACCCTCTGGGGACTTACAACAATGGTGGACTTCCCTTAGCTTACAATGGGCGGCTATACAAACAGCACTGAAAAAAGCCAAAGCAGATTATAAGAAATACAGAAATCGCCACCGTGCGAAAGAATGGGAATTACAACCAGGGGACAAAGTATACATTTCAACAAAAAATCTTCGGATGAATCAAACCAGTAAAAAACTGGCTTTAAAATATCTGGGACCATTTCCTGTTAGACGAATAATCAACAAAGTAACTGTGGAAATCACTCTGCCAAAAATCCTTCGCCACGTACACCCATCCTTCCATATAAGCCTCTTAAAAAGGGCCCCTACACCAGACCACTGGCATCCTGCTCCCAATGCTCCCCTTCCCACACTAATCAATGATCAAGTACATTATGAAGTGGAAGAAATATTGGACTCAAAAATTAAGTATAATAAACTTTTTTACTTGATTCTTTGGAAAGACTTTGAAATAGGGTACAAAGAATGGGTGGAGTCTATCCATGTGAAAGCACCCAGACTCCTCAAGCAGTTTCATCAAGCATACCCTCACAAACCAGGGGGAGAAAGATCTTAAGGGGGGCAGAATGTCAGAACCTGTTTAACCTGAGTGAAGCCATGTTTAACTCTGTAGTATTTAGTCTGTCTTTTCTCCAGACCTCAACACCTGCTGGGAGCCACTGCCATGGGAAAGGAAACTCTCTTATCAGTTTACTCGTCCTTGGCCAGCACATCGGGCCTCTGTGAAGCTTTGCTATGTGAACTCGGGGGGGAAGCTGGGCTAAGGAGTGTGAAATGTAACCATTTTCTTTTCATGAGTTATTCTTGTCAATTCTTTGGTCAGCCAGGATCTCTATCCTGGATTGTGTATGCTCAGAGATGAATGCTGTCTTTCACAATAAATCCTTTGGAAATAGAAAGACTTGGTCTTCTTGCTGAAGGGAGTGAACCAGACTATCAACTCTGAAGTAGCATAGTCTGACAGAGGGAACTGTTTTGATATTTGTCATGGTAAATTGTAAGCAGAGAATATCACGATTAAGAGCTTATCAAAGGAAAAACAACAATTGTGAAAACTTACTAAAACCCAAGCTACAAGTGACGCCTGACACAGGTTGGGCACTTGTCAGCTTCCCTCAAGTTTTGATGGGAAATGTAGGCGTTCTGGTCTTGCAGGTTGGCTCTCCATTTAATTGAAGTTTACAGAGCGGAAGTCTATGGAAGGGAGAACATGCGGTCAGGAGGGGAGCGCAGGCATTGGACTCTCACCGGGCACCCCCCTTCCCCTCCGCTGTGTGTGTGTGGGGGGGGGTTCTGTAAACTTCAATTAAATGGAGAGCCAAGCTGAATGATATTCAAATGATATCACTTTGCATATGAACATCTACTGTATTGCTAGCCCTTGCATCTAAAGGGGTTGAGGAGTTCGGTCCCAATCATCCATCATAATGAAAAATTATCCTCAAAGGTCCAAAATCTCATGAAGTGTTGGTCTCCACAAATTCCATCTTATAGCTTTTTATGTAGACTGACTGTGTCTACTATTCTCATACCAGAAAAGATACTTTGTCAAATATAGGTTATCTACTGGAAACCATTTTCTCATCTATCAATCTCTTATTGATACTGGAAAAGGTGACAATGTAAACTTCTCTTACATAATATTATCCTGCTCCTCCTGCATCAGACACTCCATGGTCCTAGTTACCAATGTGAACTTGTAATAATTTCCCCTTCACATGTTAGCTCCCCTCCCACAAATTCTTTGCAAGTACCATCTTGTCAATGGAGCAGATGATCTATATGCAATGCTAGGAGTTCTGTGAGTGAAGTTCTCAGGGTTCTCCCTGCCACAATCAAATTGTAATCAGAACTGAGAGAATGGGGTTCCATCCTCACACTATTTTCCCCATCTAAAACAGCCCAAGAAAACCACTATTTAACCCTGTTGGCACAAACATGCAGGTACTCAATTGATGGTAGTTTACAAGAGCTTAGCAACAGCTGAGCTCCCAGAAATACTCCCTAGATCCTACTGGGAGGCTAATCTGACACAGGGGATCATAGGAGATGGTTATTAGGAATTTAAGAGAAGTTTTCCTTACTTTTTCTGTGCCTTTTAAAATCTGTAAAGTGAGCCAATATTTCTTTGAAACTAAAAATGAGGCATGTGAAGAGCTTGCTCAGACTTTATAAACATTTTCAGCTATAAATACTCAATAAAGAAGGATCATTGTTGTTGTCAGAAATTAATTATAGCCAAGATTCCATCATATAAGCAACTCTGAATCCCTGTCTGTTAGAAATGACTTCCCAGGCAACTCAAGGTATTCTAAGCAAAGAGAAATCCTGCCTAACTTCTCAGTTGAATAGTGCTGAGCCACAGAGAAGAGCAAGCCTAGGACAGCAGAACAGAGTTTAAAAGTCTGTACATCAGGCACTAAGACATATTTTCCTCAGAGTTACCCTTCATATAAAAGATCACAAGTTATGCTTCACAGCAACTGACTAAGCTAACTTTAGTAGCACTATGTAGTAGCTACTGTAGTAGCTAAATAGTAGCTAAATGTACCTCAGTGAGGATGATGTTAAAGGCACATATCTGGTAAGAGGGTAGAATCCTTAGGTCTGAGGAAGAGCTTTGTTTAACTCAAAACTTCACATACTATATTGTGAATATCGGCTGCTTCTAGTAAAGGTGTTATTTTACTGTCCCCAAAAGTTGTTCTAATGAGCGAAGTAGTTGGACGAAACAAATCACCTGGAGGAACTATGGGAGTCCATCAAAATCTTAACAAGGATATGTCAACAAATATGGAAAACAAAACAATGGCCCACATACCAGAAACGCTCAATCTGCATTCCAGTTCTGAAAAAAGGAGATGCTAGAGTGCAGCAACTATCAGACCACCTATTAATTTCCCATGCAAGCAAAGTGATGCTCAGAATTCTACAACAAAGGCTCTTACCATATATGAAACGAGAAATGCCAGATGTTCAAGCTGGATTCAGAAAAAGAAGATGCACTACAGATCATATTGCAAATTTACAATTGTTAATGGAGCACACCAGAGAATTTCACAAGAAAATCAGCTTGTGTTTTATAGATCACAGAAAAGCTTTCAATTGTGTGGATCATGAAAAGCTACATATGGTGTTAAAAGAAACATCTGATTGTATTGATGAGCAACCTGTACTGTGGACAAGAGACTACTATTAGGACAGAATATGGGGAAACAGAATGGTTTCCAGTTGGTGAAGTGTCAGATGAGAATGTATATTATCTCCCCATATGTTCAACCTATATTCAGTACATATGGTAAGGAAAGCTGGATTAGATTTAGAAGAATGTGGAGTGAAAATTGGTGGAAGAAACATTAACATTTTGAGATTTGTAGCTGATACCACATTAATAGCAGAAAATAGTAAAGACCTGAAGAAGCTACTGATGGAAGTTAAAGGGAAAATACCAAAGCAGGATTACATCAACACAAAAAAGTAGTGACTACTGAGGAATTAAGGAATTGTTAAAAGATTTTCTATTCCTTAACACACTCAGCAACCAAATGGGAGACTGCAATCAAAAAATTAGAAGGAGACTGAGACTTGAAAAAGCAGCCATGAAGGAACTAGAAAAGATACTTAAGGATAAGGATATGTTGCTGGGAACCAAGATCAAGTTAGTTCATACTATGGTATTCCCCATTACATTGTATGCAGCGGTGGAACGGGGCCCCGCTCCTGGCTCCACATGGCCCAGCAGGGTGAGGCAGATGCTGGGCAAGCTCACACTGCCAGCTGGGCCCCATCCTGCCGCCACACCTCAGAGGCAGCCACCGAGGGAGCACAGGCAGCCACAGCTCCGGCAGCACTCCCAGTTCCTCTTGGCCCAGCAGGGCGAGGCAGACACCAGGTGAGCTTACACTGCCGGCCAGACCCCATCCCACCACTGCACCTCGGAGGCAGCTGCTGAGGGAGCATGGGCAGCTATGGCCTTGGCAGCGCTCCTGGCTCCTCTCAGCGTGGCCAGCAGTGCGATCTTGCCCGGTGTCTGCCTCACCCTGCCGGGCTGAAGTTCAGCAGAAGGATGGGGCCACAGCTGGGGGGGGTGGCAAGGGGCTCTGCCTGTACTCCAGCACTTGGGTGCCTGAGCTGGGGAGTTGGCATCTGCCCGGAGCTGCCTTGGGTTAGTGGAGGCTTGGCCTGGCTGGGGCAGCATGAGCTTGCCTGGTGGCCATTAGCCCTGCCAGACCGAGAAGAGTTGGGAATGCTGCTGGGGCTGCAGCTACCCGTTCCAATTGGTCCACATTAGAGCCAAGGCCTAATGTGTTAGACTGACTGCTCTGCAAACTTCAATTGATTTCAATGGGCTTTTACACAGAGAGCCAAGCTACAAGTCAGGCAGGATATCTACATCTCCCATCAAAACTTGAGGGAAACTGACATGTGTCCAACTTGTGTCAGGCATCACTTGTAGCTTGGCTCTGAGGCTATTGTTTTTCGGTCACGTTATGAGAAGACAAGACTCACTATAAAAGACAATAATGCTAAGAAAGTCGGAAGGCAGTAGGAAAAGAGGAAGAGTCAAAATGAGATGGCTTGACTCAGTAAAGGAAGCCATGGCCTTTAGTTTGCAAGATCTGAGCAAAACTGTTAATATTAGGGAATGTTAGGGAAGTTTGGGAAGTCATTAATTCATAGGGTTGCCATAAGTCAGAAGTGACTTGATGGCACATGATATACACAGGTAATATTGTGGATGATAGGCAACTGCCTTCAAAGAAAACACACAGGGAATTGTCAAAACTGCTGTAAATCCCATGCTTCAGTAGGATTTTTACTATTCACCTGGCTAGTGGTGCAATTTCACTTTAAGCTTTGAGGGGGGGGGACACAGATCAGGTCTGAAAAAATGTAGAAATATAACACAGAATGCAACAGGTTGACTATAGTATTGATTAGATTATCTGCAAAAACTGACTGAAGAAGTCAAGGCTGATCTGATTGAAGAAATCCAGATTAATATGTGGAACCAGCTTTATGCATAATGTTTCTATTTACTTGTGAGAGCCAGAGATCTCTTCTTCAAACGGAATGTAGTCTGAAGAAGAGAATTCTGACTGTTGAAAGCTTATACCCTAAAAATCTTGTAGATCTCTAAGGTGCCAATGGATTCAAATACTACAATTCTACTGCAGACCAACACAGCTACCCACTTAAATCTATTTACTTGTATCCTTGTTCTTAATGTAGTAAGTAGTTGGTTTGCTATGGAGGATGGATCACACATCTCTTAGAGATGTGCTGAGCCTCAGAGCATGGTGGAACGTGTTGTTGGTTAAGGAATTATGTTAGAATAATGCAAGTAGTTATTGGGTCCACAATACTTTGATTTTCAGTATCTTTGCCTGTCCCTTCCTGCCTTCCCTAATAGTACACAACCCTTCTTTTCCTAGATCTTGAATAACGTTTTCCACCAGTTGCCATTCCTTTCCTAAATTCCTGGATAATTAGACCTTGTGCTGAGGCTCTTTCTTGCAGGATGAACCCTATTCAGACATTATTTTTATTAGTGATGGTGAAATCTGGTATGAGATCTCTCATTCTTTTTATTTTATATATTTATCGTATTTACATCCCATCTTCCTGTCCAATCAGGCCACCAAGGTAGCTCTAGAACTTTCTCCCTGTAATTCTCCTTGGTATTGAGCACACTTTTTTAATGTGTTGCTTTTTTGCTTTGTTGTTTCTATTTTTGTAATTGAAAGCATTGGGCAGGGAATTTAAATGTGCAGTTTGTCAATATCTTATTGCTGACTGCTTGTGGGGAACAGCGGGTTGTCAATCTAATATGTTGTTGTTGGACTTCTGGCTTGGTGTTATGGCGGTCTGATGTGATCCAGGGAGCTGGATCATCCGAGTTGCTGTTTCTTAGGCTGGTGAGGTGCCTCGACCACCCACAGCCCCCTGATTTCAAGGAGAAGTCTGGCAGGAACACTCTGCAGCCCCAAGAGTGAGTGATCTCGGCTGAGGGGGGGGTTCTGAATCAAGGATTCTCCCCCAGCCTTGAGGTCCCCTCGTAGAAGGGCGAGCCTATATCTCTGCAGCAGCTTTGGAGTCAACGAATTGGCATAGGATCGTCGTACCCAAGCTTCAGTTACGAAATTGATCGGAACTTAGCAAAAGAAACAGTGATTACAACCCCAAGGAAAGAAGAGGAGGTAAAGATTGCTATCTCCCCTAACAGGCTTGATTTTTAAACAAAGACCAAAAGATATTAAATGAGACAGAGTTAATTAAAGCGGAAGAGCCAGTAAAGAGTTTGGGAGTGAGAACTGTGAGACTCTTTAACATATAAAGCGTAAAAGATCAAAAAGGAACTTTTTGTTTACATACCTGTGGTTTTGAGAAAGTGACACGGAGGGAAGGAGTGTGGGAAGTGGTGGAAATATCGCGAAAAGGAGTTTGTTTGTTGGAGCAGTGAGCCGCGTATAGAAGGGCAGGAAGTGTGCCAGAGTAGCAGTGGAAGAAAAACAACAAGGAGGCAAGGAAGAGCTGAAGAGGAAGCGGAAATTCACCATTTTGGATAAGGGAATGACTGGAGACTTCACAATAGAGTTCACCATAGAGAAAAGATGCCCGACATTTTGATTGCTGGAAAAGGTACGGATTTTAGTAACTTTTAAACCTGACACGAGCGCAAAAAGTGACAGGTGAAAATGGAGTTGAGAAAGACAGCGGACTCGTGGGCAGGTGCTAAGGCAAGCCCAACGATGTCAAAGAAGGATAAAGATTGGCAGATGGCGATTGAGAATTTGGATAAATAAGTGACAGAGGGCAATAAAGAATTAAATGAGACTATACAAAAGACACAGGAAATGTTGCAGGAGTCACAGAAAAATTTACAAGAGTCACAGCAGAATTTATTAAAAGATATTAAAGAGGCAATAAAGTCAGAAGTTGCAGAGTTGGTGAAAAATATTGATGAAATTAAAAAAGAGCTTCAGTCTACCCAACAGAAAGTGCAAGAGGTGGAGATGAAAATGGAGAATTTGGCCACTAACCTAAAAGCGGAGACATCAGTGTTAAGTGACAGGATGGCTGTTACAGAGTGTAAAGCTACTGAAAAACAACTGCAATTTAGAGGCGTTCCGGAGACAATGGCACAACCAACCCTGAAGCAAATTACTGAAATAGTAGCAGATTTTTTAAATATAGAGAAAGAAGAGGTGGTAGCCAATCTGGATATAGCATACAGAGTTAATTCAAGATACGCACAACAAAAAGACTTACCAAGAGATATTATTGTCCAATTAACCACAAAGAGAATGAAAGAACAAATTATTGGAAAGCATTTTGAGACCCCATTGGTACTTGAAGGGAAGCGGGTCAGGATTATGAAAGAGTTATCGAGGAAAATTTTGCAAGAGAGAAAGAAATACGGAGATTTGACACAGAAGTTGAAAACTTTGAATATAAGATACAGATGGGAGATACCTGAAGGTCTGAGCTTCAAATTTCAAACGTTAAGGAGAGTGGTTAAATCAAGGCATGACATGGAGGTTTTCATGTTAGAGAATGAGAAAGACTTACCTGACACAAGTAGGCTTTAAATATGGAGTACAAATTAATATCATGGAATGTAAATGGACTTAATTCATCGTCAAAGCGTAAGGCATTATTTCATTGGTTGGCCAAACAAAAATGTAATGTAATTTGTCTACAAGAGACCCACATAAAAGATCAAGATACTAAATATTTGAAAAATAAGAAATTGGGACAAGAATTTGTGGTGGCAGCAAAGCAGAAAAAGAGAGGAGTTGCAATTTATATAAAAGAAGAGCTACAACCAAAGATGATTGTGAGTGACAGTAATGGCAGATATTTGGCTGTGGAGTTTAACTGTAATACCCAAAAGGCATTAATTTTGGGAATTTACGCTCCGAATGGAGCAAAAGAACAATTTTTCAATGAAGTTATGGCCCAACTGGGTCAAATGACATATGATCAAGTGATTGTGGCAGGAGATTTTAATGGAGTGGTGGATTTGCAATTGGACAAAAAAACTAGTGTGAGTAAAAATAAAACAGGGAAACTGCCAAAGGTATTTTTGAGCTTCAAAAGCAGGAAAGCCTTGAGGATATTTGGAGGAAATATAATTCAAAGATCAGACAATATACGTATTTCTCGGCTAGTCATTAATCGTTATCAAGAATAGATATGATTTGGTCATCTAAGGAATTAGCGGTTTGGACAAAGGAGATTCATATCATGCCAAAAGTTAGTTCAGACCACAATCCTATTTTTTGGAGATTTGGAATGAGACGTAAAAAGCTGAGATGGAGAATAAATGAAGATCTTTTATGCAATCAAGTAAATTTGGATGTCCTGGAGAAAGAAACAAAGTGTTTTATTCAACATAATGTGGACCAAGGGGTGTCAATTCAAAAAGTTTGGGATGCCTATAAAGCGGTCATTCGAGGAGTTTTGATGGATTTAAATGCCAGAGATCAGAAAAGCAAAGAAATGAAATTGAAAGAAATACAAAAAACAATAAAGCAAAAAGAGCAACAACTAAAGAAAAGATCGGGTAAGAAGAAACTTCAACTTGAGATTAGAATTTTACAGGAGCAGATAAGAGCAATGGAAAATAAAGAAATGGAATGGGAATTGAAAAGACTGAAGCAAAAATCGTTTGAAGGAGCCAACAAACCTGGGAAATACTTAGCATGGCAAATGAAAAAAAAGAGACAGAAGAAATTAATAAGTAAAATTATGGAAGATGGCAAGGAGTTGTTTGATCAAGATGCAATTGGGAGAGCATTCTATAAATACTATGCAAAATTGTACCAGAAAAAACCTATTGATATTAGACTAATTGATGAGTACTTTCGAAAGATAACCTTACCAACGTTACCTGATAAATTGAAAGATAGATTGAACGCCAAAATTAAAATAACAGAAATAATGGAAGCGATACAGGCAACAAAAATGGGTAAGGCACCTGGACCAGATGGAATATTGGCTAAATTCTATAAAGTAATGGCTGATGAATTGATACAATTGTTGCAGAGAGTAATGAATGGAATACTAGAAGGAGAGGGAGTACCGGAAACATGGAATGAGGCAAACATTACATTGATACCAAAAGAAACCCAAGATTTAATGAATGTTAAAAATTATAGACCGATATCTCTAACAAACAATGACTACAAGATATTTGCTAAAGTATTGGCAGAAAGACTTAAAACTTGGTTGACAGAGTTTATTGCAGAAGAACAGGCAGGTTTTTTGCCGGAGAGACAGATAAAAGACAATTTAAGAGTAGTACTGAATGCCATTGAATATTATGATAAACATCCGGGGAAGGAGGTTGGCTTTTTTTTTGTTGACGCAGAAAAGGCTTTTGACAATTTAAATTGGGACTTTTTGTTTGCTTCAATGGAAAAGATGCAGATGGGTAAGATGTTTATCCAAGCAGTAAAGGCAATATATAAAGACCAATGCGCAGCTATTGTGGTAAATAGTGACTTAACAAAAAAACTGGAAATAAGGAAGGGGACGAGACAAGGGTATCCACTCTCTCCAATGTTATTTGTGATGGTATTAGAAATTCTACTTAGACAGATACGTGAAGACGATATGATAAGAGGACTGAAAATAAAAGGTCATTCCTATAAAGTGAGAGCCTTTGCTGATGATGTGATGGTAATAGTTGAAGATCCAATTCAAAATATGCCAAGATTAATGGGAAAAATAAAAGAATCTGGTGACCTTGCAGGATTTTATATTAATTAATAAGAATAAATCAAATCTACTATGTAAAAATATGACTTATCATTTCAGTATGGTTGGTTTCAGTATAGACAAATTAAAGACTTATATGATGCAGATCGTAGGAAAGTAGGATTTAGGGTTAAAAATTCAGAGTTAGAGGAGTGTTTACTTCAAGAAGGGAAAAAGTTGATATCTAAAATATATAAGATTTTGTTGAGATGGTATACAGAAGATGAGGTGGTTAAAGTTCAAATGGTTAAATGGGCAATAAATTGTAATAAAGATATTATGATGGAAGCTTGGGAACGATTGTGGAAAAATACAGTAAAAATTTCAATATGTACCACTATAAAAGAAAATGTTTATAAAATGATTTACAGAAGATTATCTTATACCAAAAAAGCTAGCTAATGGTAATAGCCAAATGTCAGATAAATGCTGGAAATGTAAGAAACATGAAGGTTCCTTCTATCATATGTGGTGGATGTGTGAAAAGGCAAAGCAGTTTTGGGGGAATATTGTGGATGTTATGTCAGATATTTTGCAGGAAAATGTTGTTAAAAACCCAGAACTGTTACTGTTATGTATGAACTTAGAAGAATTTGATAGTATGGACAGAACAATGGTGTTTTATATGGTGACAGCAGCTAGGATGTTATATGCACAACTTTGGAAGACACAAGAGATACCATCGGTGGAAGATTGGATCCAGAAGTTATTGAACATGGCAGAAATGGACAAATTAACAAGGAAACTTAAAGAACAAGATATAGAAGAATTTATTATGAACTGGGAGAAACTTAAGAACTATATGGAAAGAAAGGGGGACATGAAGGGGAAAATCTGGTCTTTGGATAACTTGTAAAGGAGGAAGGTAGTTCTTTGCCGGTAGTTGAAATATTTAAACAATAGATAATGATAGATAAGGGATTTTTATTGTTAAATATAGTTTAATAGAAGAGATAGCAGATAGACTGCAATTTAAATAGGGGGGGTTGGAAAACTGTTGGAAGTCTATTAACCGAACTGGAACCAAAATGAGATGGAGATGTTAATTGAATGTTATGAGTGATATATGTTAACCCATCCAATAAAAATTATTATTATTATTATTATTAATATGTTGTTGTTGTTTAGATTGATAACCTGCTCTCCCCACAAGCTGTCAACAACAACAACAACAATAATAATAATTTCCTCTGAGCACTTAAAATGTATCTCAGAACATTTGTGACACCATAGTGGCACAGAATATAACTGTGGAAACAGGCAGCAGCCACTTATAAGCAATATATATGAATGATTCTTGCCATGTAATCTTGGAGAGGGCTAAACTTGGCTAAACTTTGAAAGCCAGAATGAGGAATAGAAATGGTCCATTATCTTCTTGATGCCTCTTTCTGGAAGGGAGGATTCCCTTTGATAGAGTAGGCACAGTCTGTACTGAGTAACACTCTGTAGTTTCCAGAGTATTTTGAACTGTAGTTTTTCCAGTGTGGTGTAATACAGCAACTAATCTCTGTTTGAGAGAAATGCCATAGCTTTTTATTTAAAGCTTTTAAAGTCCCTTTGCAGAATGATAAACCTTGAGAAAAGAAAAGGGACATATGGTCTACGAAGCAAAGGCTCTTTTATATTTCCACCCCTGATAAAATGAAGAGATTATCTGGTTCCAAACCAGTGCAAACTGATGTCTTCCGAACTTGCATTGCTTTTCCCACTGTATTCTGCTTTCCATGTGCATATGAGGAAGGCTTTTAGCTCACAGCCCATTTTCTTTTAATTTGTTTCCTGGACCAATGCATTCAAGGCTTTGAAGCCTTAAATTTCTCGGGCAGCTTGGGCCCTGAATACCTAAGGGATCATCTCCATCAATGTTGTCTGACCAGAAACTTGAGAACTACAAAGAGAGCCTTCCTTAGAGATCCAGACTTCTCTGAGGCTCAGCTGACTAAGACCTGAGGTATGGGTAGGGTTGGCAGGAACCTGGAGTCCCTTGACAGGGGATCCCCAGGTTCCTGTAGCCTCCCAGTGGGGGGTTGGGAGCTAGCACTTACCCCGGCTTCCTTTCTCTGTGCACGCACAGAGCTCACGCACACTCCCAGCTCATGTGATGAAGTCACTTCTGTGAGTGACATCATCATGTGGGATCAAAGGGCGCCCCCGGGTCAAAGGGGGCCCTTGTTGCTGCTGCCATTGGCTCTCACTGCGAGTGCGGCCACCACCACTCGCTCGTTTGCACTCATTTGATGTAAATGGCAGTGAAAGGCGACGGCGGCACCAAGAGCCGGCGGCAGTGGTAGCGGTGAGAGCGAGCGGCTGCACTTGCAGTGAGAGCCTGTTCTTGCTGCTGCTGCTGCCACCACCTGCTCTCATGGCACAGGAGTGCACCCCCTGCCTGGGGGTGAGCCGTGCCACCCAGGGAGGGGGCTCCCCAGGGAGTGCGCCCCCCCAGCCACGTAAGTGAGAGGCGGTGGCGGCAAGACCAAGAGCCAGCAGCAGCAGTGGTGGTGAGAGTGAGCGGCTGCACTCTCAGCAAGAGCCTGTTCTTGCTGCTGCTGCTGCTGCTGCTGCTGCCACCTGCTCTTGTGGCACGGGAGCGTGCCTCCTGCCTGGGAGCGTGCCGCGCCGCCCGGGGAGGGGGCTGCCCAGGGAGCATGCCCCCCCACCAGCCACATAAGTGGGCGCAGGGGGGAAAGGGTGGGATGTGGGGATCTCCCATCCCCGGCGGGGGAATGGCAACCCTAGGTATGGACCTTCTTTGCTACTGCTCCCCACAATCTGGAATGTCCTCCCCCATAAGTGGAGAGTAGCCATGTCCCTAAAGGCATTTTAGATGTGTTTAAAGACCAAGCCTTTGATTTAAACTCAAGGTTTTTTTATATGGTGATTTAGATTTTGTGGTGGCATATTTGGGAAAGTAACTTCACTCCTGGATATTTAAATTTTTAAATTCTTTTTATGTTCTTCTGTCATTTGTAGTGTTTTATCTTATATTGTAAACCACTTGAGGATCTATTTTGTTAGTTAATAAAAGTTCTAAATAAAAAATGTGCTCTGTTGTTTCCTAGATGTTTTTCTCAAGAAGGAAATAGTTTCTTTATACTGGGTGATAGATTATACAAGAGTTGTACTAAGTAGTACTCTGTAACCCAAGGTATAATTTAATCAGCCTGAAATTTGAGCTGGATATGCAGGAGACTACATGAGGAGTGAAGTATCATGTAGTTGCCTTGTGATTTCAGGTGCCCAGTTTCGTCACAGTAGTTCTAGTTCCTGAATGGTGCACATAAAGTAGTATGGTTGGAGTTGGCATTAAGGGTTCAGTGGTTTCAATGTTTTCTCTCTGACTAAACACAAAGAGCCTCCGCCAAAGATACAGAAGGGATTTGTCTTGTGGAGTGCTACAGCATTGTGTTCTCTCACCCATGCTCCTTAAAATGAGGCCTCTGAATGAGAGCTTGTGTAGTCTGGTCCATTTGCTGTAACTGGGTTAATAATTTCCTGTTTTCTTGTCTTATTTACTCCACAACTTCTTGAGTCTTCTATGAGTTTGTTGCAGTTGGATTAATGCATTTTTGTTTTCTTGTTTTAGTTCTGTGAACGAAATTTTGGAAGGGATGATATTATGATATTCAGATATTATGTCAGGGAGTGGGCCCTGATCTGAGGATCTTGTGCGCACTGGAGGACCTCCAGTGACATCACTTCTGATGCAGAAATGAAAGCGACGGTGTATTTTGGGAGGCAAATCAGCCAAAACAGTATTTTTTGTTATGTTTGGGGCCAATTTGGCTTAGATGAGACTCTGTAGCTTCAGTTTTTACACCAGAAGTGATATTTTCAGAGACTCCAGAGCACACATGTGTGCCATTTCACCATGTGTTCTGGGGCTCCTGGCCTGCCTCCCCCCTCCTTTCTCTCCAGAAAGGTGAGCAGGGATGGGGGGGCAAAATGTGAGGTGGGGGATCCTCCACCAGGGAGCTGGCTTCTCTTTTATACAGCTCCTGAATATGTTGTAACTGTCTGTAATAGATAAACTCTTGACCTCTTGATGTAAAAATAGCCATAAAAACTGAATATTGCTGTTACACTAGTCAGTCTATTCCAAATATACAAAACCCTAAATATTATAAAATGTCCATGTGTGTAGTTTGCCTGACTCTTTGTTCCTCATATGTATTTCTTTAATATACAGTCTTAGATTCCCTAGAGTATTTTGGTCACAGTATGCTTAACCTAATATGATATGCACTTTCGTAAGCAGCATACATTTTTAAAATTCAGAGTACATTTACAGAATATGACGCTCGGAGAAAGTGTTTTCTCTGCTAGCATTCTATTGGGTTTCAATTTTGGATCTGTGGAAATCTGTCTGTGCAGACAGAACATTTCTACCTATGGTGAGTGACTTTCTTATATGCCCCTTCCTGATGCAGACTAAAGTGGCTGCCACTGCCACCTGAGTCAGGAGTAGACATGGGCACGAACAGCATTATGAACGGAAAAAACCCACGAAGAGCCTATTTGTCTGTTCATGAACAAGTCGTTCATGAGGCTTCATTCTAAATGAACAAGTGGTCATTGCAAGCCTCGTTCATTGCCTTTGTCAGCCATTCATCAAGCCAGACAGTCTGGGTCCTTTCAATTAATTCCCCTGGCAACGGAAGGGACTGAACTCTGTCTGAACTCCTTCTGGCTTTCCTTCTGGCTTTAACCCTTCAAAGTACTTCCTGCAGAGAGTCCTGTTTTTGCCACTGTGAAGAGAAAATGATAGCAAAGGGCCGGGGGGGACACATGGATCATGCCTTTCCCAGGGTGCAATCTCTCTGAAACTTGGGGGGGGGTCTTCAGAGGACAGTGAGCACTATGTCCCCTGCAAATTTGGTGGGTACTGGACATTGGGAAGGTCAGTTTGTAGGGTGTTTAAAGGGCCCTACCCCTTGCACGTGGCAGGAAAGGGCCCTTTAAAGTATCAGCTGGCAGGCGACGGGGGAATTCCCCCTGCTACCTGCCAGCTGGTAGTTTAAAGGGATCTTTAAGGGGCCACGAACAACTAACATGTTTGTGAACAGGGTCATGTTCATTACTGTTCGTTGTTTGTTGTTCGTGGATGGCAATGAACAACTAACAGCTTGTTCGTGGGTTTTTTTCCGTTCGTGCCCATGTCTAGTCAGGAGCAGCATTTTGAGGAGCATTTTGAGCTGCAGTGGGAGGAGGGACTCAAGAAAGCACACCTTACATAGCAGAAATGGTTTTGTCCATGAAATACAGTGGATCCAAGCCTCTGTCTACTGAATGTTTTTTTAAATTGCTATAAAGCCATTTTCTAGATGCCTGTGTTGTGGTGTCTTCTACTTCCAAATTACTGGTTTTGAATCCTAATATTATTAATATATAGGCAGGGCCGGTGCCAGCGTTTCTGACGCCTGAGGCAGCTTCAGGCACGCGCACCCAGACTGCGTGATGACATCACTGCAGGTGACATCATCATGCGGGGCAGGGGCGGCACATGGGTGGCCTCCCAGCCCTCCCGTTCAGTTGCCTCATGCCGCCCTGGCCGCCTGCTGCGCCTGGCCCACAGCTGTGTGCTGGCGGGGGTGACGGCCACATAGAGCAACTGAGCGGGAGGGCTGGGAGGCTGCCCGCTCAGCTGCCCCATGCTGCCACCACCAGCATGCACTTCTGGCTGGGTGCAGCAGCTGCGGGCCAGGCATGGCAGGCAGCCAGGGCAGTGCGCATGCATCCTCCCTCTGGCTCAGTTGCTCTGCACACCGCCCCAGCTGCCTACCACACCTGGGCTGTAACTGTGTGCTGCCAGCAGTGGCGGCAGCAGCAGCAGCACAGGGCTCCTTGCCTGGCGCAGCAGCATGGGGCAATTGAGCTTCTTGGCATGTGCCCCCACCCCCGCACCCCCTCTGGCGCCCCCTCCGGTGCCTTAGCGCTCAAGGTGGCTGCCAGCCCAGCCTCAATGGGCACACCGGCTCTGTACATAGGATTTTCTGAATAGGAGAGAAGCGGTGAGTGACATTTACAGTAGACTTGAAATTTTGCTTCTTAAAGCAATTCTTATCTGTGATGGAAATCTTTTCATGTTTCTTGCTGTTGGATCAGTGTTCTGTATTGACAGATTTCTAGCAGTCCATTACCTGTCTTGCTGTGATAAACCCCTAAATGCAAAGGTGTTTAGATAGAAAAGCAGAGGAATATCTAGAGACATCAGGTAATACTCTCTCCTAATCAGTTAAAATTATTCTTGTCAGAGATTTGCTCATTAACATAGATGAGTTTAGTGCATGTAGGCTGTTTCCTTGTGATTTCATCCCATTTAGAGGAGTATGCTTTTAAGCCAAACAAGGCAAGCATTTCAGACCTTTTGCTGACTTCCTAATGAATCATTTGGCTTCCCCCTGAGTCTAGTCCAGCTAGTAAAAGATGCAGAATATTGCTTTCTGTATGAATTACGTGCTCTAGTTTCAAATTATTATAATTTATAAAGCCTCTCCTAGTGAAAATGCAAACAAAGCCATGTCTCTAGGGCATGTGGAATAGACAGAGTTGCACATTATAATCAGCTTCTCTTGAAGCTTCATTTAATGTCTTTTGCTTTCTTCCAACAAAAAATTACTTTTGAAATACATTATTCATGTTACTAGATGCATATGGAGAAGTTACTGAATTGTGATTTCTGTAGCAAATCTGCTGTTGTGCACTGGTGCGTGCATTATTTATATTAGGGCAATAGGTCTACACTGCATAATAGAGGCATGAAATCAACACAGCAGCCTAAAGAGGGGAGTATGAACTGCTTTGCTCCTTTCTCAGAAGTGAATGATCCTGACGCTTTTAGCTATCCCAAATCTTTATTCCTCCAGTGTACTCAGGCACCAAAAACTGTTTAATAATACATATTTTTTGCAAGTTCATCTATTAAAATTAAAATGCTAGTAATAGAGAATCAGCACTGAAGCCTAGTTAAATGGAGTTACTTTGGCTTGGTGCAGCAGGCTCTTCAACTTGCTTCACTCACTTGAACAGGAGATGCTCCAGACCATCTTTTTGTCTCTTAATACTTTGCTTTTAATTATGAACCTCTGATTATGATTGATACAATGTGTAATATCAGAAGCTACCAGTATTTAATTTCTAGCAGGCAGTGCCAGGACTTGATTTGTCCCTTGTCTGATGATGAGTGGAGTTCTGGCAACATAAAATACATTCAGGGCTAAAGTAGGACTAACAAAATCCTACTAGAATCATGTTCTACATTACAGAAGCCCTTAACTGAACAGTTATCACACAGTTATTTTATCATTGGGGTAGTGGCCGCACCTCAATGGTAGAGCATATGCTTTGCATACCAAAGGTCCCAGGTTCTCCGCCATTTCCACTTAAAAAATAAGGAACAGTTAGCATACTATGTGAAAGGCTTCTGTTTATAACCTTGGAGACCCCCTGCCAGTCAAAGTAAATTCCTAGTTCTCAGCCTTAAGCTGGAGCATCATTAGGGAGCACAAGATAACTCTGGGTAATTGGTCCCAGCATTGGCTGTCAGCCAGGTGGTTCTCAAGTAGCTTTCTGCAGCCCCACCCACATTGGCCAGCAGAATCGCTGGGGGGGGCGGGGCGTGAGGTCAGTGGACTTGAGGGCTGCAGCTCATGTTTAAAAGGAAGAGCTATTGGTCTGCTGAGCGTTCAGAACCTTTTCCAACAAAAACTCGCCCTCCCAACCCCATATTTTGGAATGTTTGTTTCTGTTGTTGCAAACATCCCTTGTTATGTCAGCAATGGATCACTGGTTAACAGGGCTGAAAAGGAATTTTACCTAAGGTTCTCATTGTCTAATAGACCCTGGGGATTTTGCCTTCCTTGTAGCAAAAAGTATATGCTATGAGTGTTTAATAGTATTGTTTAAAAAAGAGCATAACCATCTCAAGTGGCTACTGGTGTTTAGGCAGCATAGTGGGGAACATACTGCAAGGTAGACTCCCTGCATGACCCTAAAGGGCAGGGGTCCCCTTAAGGGGCTTTGGGAACAAGATACATGACAGCCAATCTCAAGGCTAATGGCATTCTCCTGGAGGAAGGTGATACTACTACTACTACTACTACTACTACTACTACTACTACAACTAGTAGTAGTAGTAGTAGTAGTAGTAGTAGTAAAAATATTGACAAAATAGAACTTGAAAATGGCAACATTATGAAATCATTATCAAACAATGAAAATTATAAATATCTTGGAATATTTGAATTAGATAACATCCTGCATGTGAAAGTAAAAGAACTGACTCAGAAAGAATATATCAAGAGAGTACAAAAAATTCTGAAGTAAAAATTAAATGGTGGAAATACAATCAAGGCCATAAATACATGGGCAATTCCAGTGATCAGATATCCAGCTGGAATAATAGATTGGACACATAGCAATTTAGAAAAATTGGATCGAAAAACATGAAAACTAATGAACCCAAAAAGTGATGTTGATAGGCTATATATACCACGAAAAATTGGTGTAGGAGGACAGTTACAAGTACATCAGGTAATGGAAGAAGAAAAGAGAGGCCTGAATGATTACATCAGTAGCAGTACAGAAAAATTACTCCAGGCTGTGAAAATAGAGAACATATTAAAAACAACCGAAACAAAGTCTGAATACAAGAAAAAACAGTCTGAGAATAGATTAAATGGCTGGAAGAACAAACCCTTACATGGGCATCACCTAAAAAATATTGAAGGAAAAAGTGACAACAGCCTAACTTGAGTGTGGTTGAAGATGGGTACAATCAAGAAAGAAACTGGAGGTCTGATCTTCGCAGCACAAGAACGAGCATTACAAATGAATGTTATGAAAGCCAAAATTCAGAAAATCAGTAAAAATCCAAAATGTCCACTTTGCCAGGAAAAAGATGAAATTGTATCCCACCTTATCTCTGAATGCAGCAAAATTGCACAGACGGACTGCAAATTTAGACTTGATAGGGTTGCAAAGCTGATTCATTGACCATTGTGTAAAAAGTATAACTTGCCAGTATCAAAGAATTCATGGGAACATCAGAAGGAAAAGATGCTAGAAAATGAACAAGTCAAGATCTTGTGGGATTTCAGAATTCAAACTGATCGGCACCTTGAACATAATACACCAGACATAACAGTCGTGGAAAATCAGAAAGTCTGGATAATTGACATTGCAATTCCTGGGGATGCCAGAGTTGAAGAAAAAGAACAAGGAAAAATGATTAAATATAGAGCTCTGGCAATAGAAACCACACAACTACGGAGGAAGAATGCAACAGTAGTCCCCACTGTCATCAGGGCACTTGGAACCATCTCAAAAAACTTTGCAATTCATGTGAGAAAATGCAGCGTTCTGACATAACACCTACAGAACTGCAAAAGATGACACTACTTGGAACAGCATACATATTACACTGATATCAGGTTGATTCTTAGGTCTCCGGTGGAAACTTGTATCAGCTTAGCAAGGCCAATCAATAATAACATGTGACCTCTGCTTATTGTTGATTGTGTTTCAGATAATTCTAATAATAATAATTGTTAAAGATTATGTATTTTATATATTTAGTTTAGCAACTTATAAGAAGTAACATAGAAGAGCATTTTAGTCAGAAGCGTTTAAACCCTCACAAACGTGCATTAATTAATCCTCAGACAAAATTCATAGAAAGATAGAACTTACAGTTTATTGTAGCAGATTTCTTCCATAGCAATATCTTCTGGTAATAAGAAGGGAAAGATCCTAATATAAAGAGTTACATTCCCTAGTCTATGCCATGGCCTGAAACTAGGCAGCGAGGCTGGAAATGGGTTTGTGGACAAAGAGAAGGGCTCCATAAGGAGCATGGTGGCTTTACATCTTTTCTCTTGGGAGAGCATGAGGGAACTCCCAAGAGGCACAGAGGCAAGAGAGGAGGAGTCAGTAGGCGTTCCCACCTTAGACAAGAGAATGGCAGATTGCTAGACTTATACATTTATTCAAAGAGACATGCAGCACCCCCCAGTGTCCAAAGGCAGGCTGAGTCGCCTATTCCAACACTCCCTCTCGACTCGGAATGCTGTCAGCATTCACAACGTTCAGGTCACTTCGTAGACCTTGGTACTTGTCTCTGGGAAGCAGCTTGGTAAAGATGTCCGCTGTCATTTCTTCAGTGGGACAGTAGTGCAGGTTCACAGTTCCTTGTGCTTGAAGTTCCTTCACAAACTGCTGTCGCGTCCCAATATGTCTTGTGCGTGGCGTATTTCCTTCTAAAAGAGAAAGAGCTATACAACTCTGGTTATCTTCTAGCATGTTAACTGGTAAAGGTTCTGTAATGCCCAAATCTTTAAGTAACATTAAAAGCATTTGTAAATCTTTGCATGCTTCTGAAGCTGACACAAGTTCTGCTTCAGTGGATGAAAGGGCCACAGTTTCTTGTTTACGACTGGCCCAAGTTACAGGTCCATCCCCATAGAAAAACACATAACCAGTAGTGGATTTCCAGTCTGAATTATCTTTAGCCCAATCTGCATCAGCATATCCCAATAGTGTGGGATTTTTACTAGCTGGCAGCCTTAGTTTAGAATCTGCAGTACCCTTTAAATATCTCATTACTCTTTTTACTCCAGTCCAATCATTCACAGTGGGTTTACTTACACTCCTGGATAGAATACCTACAGCTGTTGCAATGTCAGGTCTTGTTGTCATTGCTAGGTAAAGAAGCTTGCCTATGGCAGTTCTGTACCCGTTGTTCTCTGGTAGAGGCTCATTTGGTTCCTTTCAGAAAACCTACTTCCATTGGTGTAGGCATTGGATTGGCATTTTCTAGTCCAAAACTTTCCAGTAATTCTAGTATCTTTTGTCTTTGGCTGAGAAGGTAACTGCCATCTGGTTCTCTCTCGATCTGGATCCCCAAATAAAAATTAGCATTGCCCAAGCATTTCACCTCGACTTCCTTGTTTAGATGAGATATAATTTCAGCACAATCACTTGAATTTTCATGACAAAGGATAAGATCATCAACATAAGACAAAATAAAAGTCCATCTCTCATTCTTGTATCTACTGTAAAGACAGAGGTCAGCTTTGCCTCGTTTAAAATCTAGATCAAGTAACATTTTGGTCAGTTTATCATTCCAAGATTTGGAATCTTGGCAGCTTGCTTAAGACCATAAAGTCCTTTCTGAAGTTTGCATACTAAGTGTTTATTCTGTTCATCTATGAACCCTGGAGGTTGACTCATATACAATTCTTCCTCAATTTCACCATGTAAAAATGCAGTCTTTATATCCAGGTGTTCTGTTTGCATGTTTCTAGAAGCTGCTATGCTTAAAAGCATCCTGATTGTGGAATATTTTACAACTGGTGCAAAACTTTGATCATAATCAGTTCCATAAATCTGAGAATATCCTTTGGCTACTAATCTAGCTTTGTATCTCTCAACTGCACCATTCTCGTTTTTCTTAGCTTTAAAAACCCATTTACATCTAATAACATTCTTACCCTTAGGTAGTTTTGTGAGAGTCCATGTTTTGTTCTTGTGTAGAGCATCTATTTCCTCTTGTGCTGCTTCCTTCCATTTCTTTGCTTCTGGTTCAGGCATTTGTTGAACTTCGGCCCATGAAGTTGGTTCTTGTGGTGGCGATGACCTTGCAAGATAGGTCAGTCTCTCAGCTGGAACTCCTCTGTTGATGCGCTGAGAGCGCCTAAGGTCCTGAGTCACCTCTGCCTCCGCAGCGGGCTCTGGCTCCTCAGGCACATCTACTAGCCTGGGAATTTCTGCCTTTATTCTCTCACCTGGTCGGGCTTCTGGTTGCATCTGCTCAGTGGCTGCACCCATTGCCTCATCACCGGGTTGGATATCTGGTCACATCTGCGTAGCGATGCCATCTGGCCGATACAGCAGCAGCTGGCTGTCATCATCCTCTTCCTCTGAAGGGTCACGTGTAGCAGCATTCTGGTTGCTCCTCTGTCGCTCATCAAATTGCACAACTCTGCTTATAGTAACACTGTTAGTTTCTGGGTTAAAAATCCTGTATCCCTTACATCCTGGAGCATATGCTACAAAGATGCCTTCTAAGGCTCTGGGTTCTAGTTTGGATCTCTTTTCCTCTGGTATGTGTGCATATGCTTTGCATCCAAATACTCTAAGATGTTCTATGTTTGGTTTCCTATTATGCCATAACTCATAAGGAGTTTTGTTTGTAACTTTAGTAGGCAATCTGTTTTGTAAGTAGATTGCAGTCATGGCCACTTCTCCCCAGTGTCTGTAGGGAAGTCCTGAATCTATTAACATACTTCTGACCATATTCATGACAGAACAATTTTTACGCTCTGCCACCCCATTCTGTTCGGGGTTATAGGGAACAGTGAATCTATGTTGAATTCCATTTTCCCTGAGAAATCTCTGTGTGGCATGAGAAACGTACTCACCGCCATTGTCACTTTGGAAGGCTTGAGGTTTCCTGTTGAACTTGTTAGACAGCATGGAAACATAATCACGCAGTTTCTGCTCAGTCTGCGATTTTTCTTTCAGCAAATAGCACGCTGTATATCTTGAGAAGTCATCAACGAAAGATAATATATAAAGGTTATTTCCTGTTGATGCTGGTTTAATAGGACCACATAAATCAGTATGGATTAGTTCAATTGGTTGCCTTGAGCACTTTTGGCTTTGTTTGGGAACTGAAGGTCGAGTTGCCTTTCCCTTTATACAACAAACACATAATTCATCATCTTTGCCACATGCACTTATATTAATACCTGTTACCAAGTCCTTAGACTGCAGCTCCTTTATGGCTTGCATATCGCGATGTGCAAATCTTCTATGCCAAAGTTCAATTGGTTCTCCTTTTGTGGTAGCTGTTGTTGCCTTGTAGGCCTTTTCTCCTTGGCAGTCCAGTTCAAAGACTCCATTTCTGAGACTACCTGTGGAATATATCTCTACTTCGCGAGAAACTGTACATTTGTTATTCTCAAAGTGTATAGAAAATCCTTTTTGTGATAGTACAGGTACGCTTAGTAGGTTTGCCTTTAAATCAGGAATGTATAAAACTTCTTCTACTTTAATTATCTTTTTAGAGAGATCATTATTGCAATGAAGCATAATTGAGCCTTGGCCATCAATATTCACACGTCTCGTTAGCCACTGTAACCTTTTTGGATGCACTGGTATCCAATTCATAAAACAGATTAATATCTGATGCCATATGGCAGCTGGCTCCACTGTCCAATACCCAGCACTGTGGGCTATCATTGATTCAAGCCATATGAGACACATGATAATTACTATCAGCCCGTGTTTGAGGAAAATCTCTGAAATTACTAGCTCTTGCTTTAGAAAAATCTTCTCTGTTTCTCTCTGCCAGTGCCTTCCTGCCTGCAGCAGTATAATTGTTTCTGCCCTTGTGGCTGTAACTTCTGTTGCTAAAACACTCCCTCTGGAGGTGACCGGGCTTATTGCATTTGTGGCAGAAGGGAGGAGTTTACCTTTCTCTAGGATTGGCTCTTTGCCTGTAATCAATTTGCCTAGGTCCTGCCCCTCTGGGTCTGGCCTCTCTGACCATGAAACATGAGTCAGTCTTGCATTTCTTTTCTTGAGGATAAGATCTTTGTTCATCATACTGTGATCTTATCTGATCTAGCACTTCCTCCAATGTAGCCCCTTTTTCAGTAAGAGACTTTGCTAAACTGGAATAACTCTTTGGTAGTGAGCTTAAAACTAGAGCAATTTTCAAATCTTCATCTAGAATCTGACCAACAGTAGCTAGTTTATCTATTTGATTCAACAAAGATTCAATATGAGCATTCACATCTCCGTTATCTCCCATTTTAGTCAAAAATAGCTCTTTGAATAAAGCAATTTGTAGTAGTTGGTCTGACATTTTCAAGAAATTTCAAAGTATTTCTTTAGAAAACTTTATTTTCTCTCTTTTTAACTTTTAGTTTTCTGTATACTAGGCTCAAGTTAGCCAAAAAGTTTTAAAAGGAGGTTTCTCTGCTTTTCTGTGCACGTTTGAGGGTAGGGAAAAAGCTGTTAGACTTTTCACCTAATTTCTTTCTTTGTTCCTCGTGAGGTTGCCTGTGAGGGCATTCACGTGCTAATTAAGTCCTTTTGTTCTGCCTGGCTGTTAAACCAGCAGAGTCAAGGGGAAAAAACTTTGCAGTTTAAAACTCTTTACTTCTAGATTCAGCTTTGCAGTTCTAAAACCCCCCCTTTTTTTGCTTCTTAGATTCAACTATGGGCTTTTCTTTGGCCCTGAGGAACTTATTCAAGACTGGGCTACCATTAACCCTGTTAGAGATTATGTATTTTATATATTTAGTTTAGCAACTTATAAGAAGTAACATAGAAGAGCATTTTAGTCAGAAATGTTTAAACCCTCACAAACGTGCATTAATTAATCCTCAGACAAAATTCATAGAAAGATAGAACTTACAGTTTATCGTAGCAGATTTCTTCCATAGCAATATCTTCTGGTAATAAGAAGGGAAAGATCCTAATCTAAAGAGTTACATTCCCTAGTCTATGCCACAGCCTGAAACTAGGCAGTGAGGCTGGAAGTGGGTTTGTGGACAAAGAGAAGGGCTCCATAAGGAGCATGGTGGCTTTACATCTTTTCTCTTGGGAGAGCATGAGGGAAGGTATGAAAACTCCCAAGAGGCACAGAGGCAAGAGAGGAGGAGTCTTTTCTCTTGGGAATCTTTTCTCTTGGGAGAGCATGAGGGAAGGTATGAAAACTCCCAAGAGGCACAGAGGCAAGAGAGGAGGAGTCAGTAGGCGTTCCCACCTTAGACAAGAGAGTGGCAGATTGCTAGACTTATACATTTATTCAAAGAGACATGCAGCACCCCCCAGTGTCCAAAGGCAGGCTGAGTCACCTATTCCAACAACAACAACAACAATAATAATAATAAACATTTGATTTATATACTGCCCTTCAGGACAACTTAATGCCTACTCAGAGCGGTTTACAAAGTATATTATTATTATCCCAACAATCACCCTGTGAGGTGAGAGGGGCTGAGAGAGCTCCACTGATCCAAGGTCACCCAGCTGGCTTCAAATGGAGGAGTGGGGAATGGCTCTCCAGATTAGAGACCCATTGCTCTTAACCACTACACCAAACTGGCTCTGATGAGTACAAACAATGGCTTCTGCCACTTCCAGCCGTAATAGCAGCCTTTCCCCCACAGTTATGCCAACAAGTGGGTTAAGGAGTGCTGCTAATAGTAGTTGGGCTTTCAACTACACCCATTATCCCCCGCCAAGACTTGAGGAACCCGTCATCATACAGTGCAGGTCAATATAATCAACAGCTAGAACATCCAATGAACAAAAATACAATAGCAAACCAAAATGTTTATTGTTGTAGCCGTGGACCATAATATCCTAACCCCATAGCACAATTCACTTCAGTACAAGTTAGACAGTCCAGCGTAACAAAATACAAAGGCACAATTCGTTTCAGTACAAGTTAGATAGTTCATCATAACAAGATACAAGTTAGTAGAATTTAAAATATCTGTACAAATAAATGGTACAATAAAACTATGGAGTAAAATATATTTATAATTTAGTTAAAATTATTGTGGAAGCTAAAAATCTTATAGGGGCAACTGGGATTAGTCTCTTCCTTATGTTTGTTGATAGAAAGATAAAAGTGGCTACCTTAAAAGTAACATCTGGTGTGGCATCAGCCAGTAAAAGCTTAATGCATTCCTCCTCTGAACGAGAGAAATTTGTGAGGATTGGGGTTAGGAATTTGTTTCTAATAAGCTTGTAATAGGGGCAGCGTAAAATGTAATGAACAATATCTTCCACCTCATTGGAACCACAAGGCAAAGGCACTGAGCACTTGGGTAAATGCCTTCCTTAAATGAGTGTTAGGAGGCTCAGCTAGGTAACGTGAAAGAAATTTATTTTTTTTAAACCTAGGGTACCAAAACGAGAATTTAGAGTGACTTATCTGGTTAATATCGCATAGGGCATCCTTACCGAAAAGCCATTCCCATATTTTACCTGAATCCCAGCGCTTTACCATCTCTAGAGAGGGCAGGGAATATAGGTGATAATAGTTTAGACCAGTGGTTCATGTCACAATAATACTGGAAACTATATTTTACCAAATGGTCAAGCTTTTTATAGTATTTTATTAGCTTCCAATGCACTCTTGATGTAATTGAGGGTAGACCAAGTTCCAGTCTTAAATGAGACGCGGGGGTTCCCTGGGGAAGGCCCAGGATTTTCCTTAGAAAGGTGTTCTGGATAATTTCTAATTGCCTTAAATTTTTTTCTTTCTACCCCCAAATTTCTGCCCCATACAGAAGATGTGCTATCACCTTGCCCTGAAAGACCGGTGGGATTAATAGGCCACCCTTTGAGAAGAAGAATTTTAAGATAATACCCATAGTGCTGGCAGGATGCTGGCAGCATCTGCCATAACCATGTTGGAAGGGGGACAGGATGTTATGATTATCTGTTGCAGCTGTGTTTCTTCACTTCTCCTAGGGCAGGGGTGGCCAAATGGCAGCTTGCGAGCCACATGCGGCTCTTCAAGCCTTATTTGGCAGCTCCCAGAGGCTTACAAGTTCACTCCTCCCCCAGGCTCCTTTAAGGGGTAGAGCAGACCAGCCACTCTCCCGATCTATGCACCCAGTGTACTTCCCCTTTCTTTCACAGTGTTGGAGCAAGGAAGGGGCAGGCCAGGGCCAAGAACAGCCCACCCTCCCTCATCATGCCGGGCGCTCCTCTGCAGGCACCGAACTTTGCCAGCCCCACACTCGCAGCAAGTGCCCGGAACGGGCATTTGAGGAGAAGAGGAAAGGGAGGAGTGAAGAAGCGGCAAGGAAGCGCCAAGGCAGAGGTGGCCCAGGACTTCCTGCTTGCTGGTTTACTCCCGAGTAAGCAAGTGCACAGTTGGCTAGAGCCACTCATGGCATGAAGCACAGCCTTCACCGGGGTGCTTTTGCATGGGTGGAAGTCCCATTTGTTGCACAGAGGACTGGCTCACCCATAAGTGTGTGCAGGACAGCTGGGATGGAGGGGCAGCTTCAGAGGACATGTGCTTGCATTAAGATTGTGTGGCTCCACTTTTGTGATCCTTCCTTCCTTCCTTCCTTTCTCTCTCTCTCTCTCTTCCTTTTGTCCTTCCTTTTTTTTCTTTCTTCCTTTCTCTTTCCTTCTTTCCATCTCTTTCCTGCTTTCTGTCTCTTCCTTCCTTCCCTCCTTCCTTCCTTCCTTCCTTTTTACTTCTTTCCATATCTTTCCAAGCTTTCCTTCCTCTTTTCTTCTTTCCATGTCTTCCTTCCTTCCTTCCTTCTTCTTTACTTCTTTCCATAACTTTTCATAACTTTCCAAATCTTTCTTTCCCTTCTTTTCATATCTTTCCATATCTTTCCATGTCTTCCTTCCTTCCTTCCTTCCTTTCATGTATTTCTTTCCTTCTTTCCCTTCCTTTCTTCCTTCCTCTTTACTCCTTTCCATATCGTCCTTCCTTCCTTCCTTCCTTCCTTGTCTTTCTTTCTTTCCTTTTTTCCTTCCTTCTTTCCATATCTTCTTTCTTTTTTGTCTTTTTGTCCGGAGTGGGTCTCGCCCACCCCGGACTGGGCCCTCCCCCCCGGCCCGACGGACCCCCAAGGGGCCCGTTGCCAGCCTCCCGGCCCCCGCCAAGCACCCCCGCTTACCCAAGGGCCCGCGGCAGAGGGCCCGGAGACGCTGGTCGCCTCGAGCTTCCCCGGCGCGCCAACGCCGGGCCTGCCGCCGCCGCCGGAGCAGCGGGGCCTACGGCCGCCATTAAGGCCGGGGCGGCCGGGCTTGCTGCCGCCGCCGGAACGACCGGGCCGGCCGACGCCGCGGCCGACGCCGGAGCGGCCGGGCCTGCCGCCGCCGCCGCCGGCACCGGGGCGGCCGGGCTCGCTGCCGCCGCCGCCGCCGCCGCCGCCAGAACGACCGGGCCGGCCGACGACGACGCCGGAGCGGCCAGGCCTGCCGCCGACGCCGACGCCGCCGGGGCGGCCGGGCCTGCCGCCACGGTCACCGCCACCGAGGCTCGCGGCGAGGGGGAGGCCGAAACCGGGCCGGCCGCCCGGCGCGGTGACGGCGACAGGATGGGGGAGGGAGGCAGCAGCGGGGAAAGGACAGCACGGCCGCCGCCGCGGCCGCCCCGGGCAGGATCCCGGGGACGGGCGCGGCCGAACGCCGGCAGGGGGAGGGCCCAGCCGGGACAGATGAGGGGAGGAACGCCCAGCAAGCCGTCCCAGCGCTGGGTTGGCTGGACGGCTCCTGGGAGGGCTCCTCAGTCTGAAGGGACACTGGGGATTGGTGAAGGGTGGGAGAGGAGAGAAACGAGCACGGAGGCAACAGCATGGGCGGAGGGGGTGATGGAGAGGTGTTTGGCCCAACCAGGTGAAAGCAGCCAGGTGTCGGGGCCGGGGATGGGTGATTCTGGGGAGGGGATTGGTGGAGAGCCAGGGGGCAGAACCAGGAGGGACTATAAGAGGGAAGCTCCCGATGATGCTGAGGAGGAGAAGGCTGGTTGGAAGGTTGGTCAGAGAGAGTGCGAGAGATTTCCAAGGCAACGGGTAGGAGGCAGACGCTGGTGCCCAAACCACTGCCCCTACCTAGTCTGAGGCAGAGGGAGCTCCCTCAACCTCCCCCTGGTGGTAGCCCGGAGGACGGCAGGACGAGGGGAGGGTGCGGCCGGCGGGGCGGGGCCTCACACTTTTCCTTCCTTCTTTCCGTGGCTTTCTTTATGTCTTTTTCTCCTTTCTGTCTTTCCATGTATTTCCCTTCCTCTCTTTCCTTTTTTCCTTCCTTTTTTCTTTCCATGTATTTCCTATTTTCAATAAAACATTGGGGTTGCCAAGTCCAACTCAAAAAATACCTAGGGTCTTTGGGGGTGGAGCCAGAATACTTGGAGATGGTGACTTGCAAGGATGAAATAACTTTTTGTGATGTCACTTCCAGGTCAAAGGTCAGGTGGTAGTCCTTCCCAAGCTCCACCCTTTCCTGTGATGTCACTTTCAGGGCATGCCTCCAACCCGCCACTTCCTCTGAAGTCACTTCAGTACATCATGTCTTGTGGCTCTCAAACATCTCAGGTTTATTCTATGTGGCTCTTACATTAAGCAAGTGTGGCCACCCCTGTCCTAGGGTGTGAATTCTTCCTGGATGCTTGCTCCTAGCCACTGGGAAAGGAGCCTACATAACCTTGAACCCTGTGTCCTCCCCTATGCAAATAGATCCCAGCAGAATTAGCCAGCCTCTAGGAAAGGGAGGAATGTTAGCCTATGAATAATATATGTTCTTGATATTTGGTTGTGTCTCATTCCTGACAAAGAACCCAGTAAGATCATGATACTAGCAACTTTTCAATAAAGCTCTTACTAACAAACAGTGAAGTCTTTTGAAGGTTATTTGGCAGATCCTTACAAGTGCATCACACAGTTGATAGAGTAGTATTAAGGTGAGCCTGCCACGACTGGGACACCTGGAAAACTATGCCTAGATATTTAAATTTTAAATTTAAAAATAGATATTTTAATATCTATGCCTAGATATTTAATGGCTATTTCATGGGCATTAACTGATCATCTGTGCTTAAGACAGTTGTTGCCAAAGACAACAATTCTGGTTTTAGTGTAATTGATTCTAAATTCCTTCCTATCACAGTAGTCTGCCAGGCTGGCTAACAGCCTTCTGAGTCCAATTTGGGTAAACGACACTATTACTATGTCATCTGCATACACTAGAGCGGAGATTTCCCAACCAGCCAGTGAGGGGGGAAAGGAATTCTGAGAATTCATGGCCTGAACAAAATCATTAATATAAGAATTAAACAAAAAAGGGGCCAGCAAGAAGCCTTGTTCAATTCCTTTTCTTAATGGGATGGAATCCATGAGGGAACCGCATGGATCTGCTTTTACCCTGACTGAAAGGCTAGAATGTAGTTCTTTCAAGAGCCTAAGGATTCTTCTGTCAATGTTTGTTTTGGCCAATTTTCTCCAAAGTCTTTAATGTTTGATGGAGTCGAAAGCTGAAGAGAGATCAACAAAAGTGACATAGAGGTGCCTTGTGTTATTGTTAATTTGTGGATCAAGGCCTTCAAGTTTGGGCACTGATCGAGAGTACTATGGCCCTTACAGAAACCAGCTTGTTCAGGATAAAAAAGATTTATTGAGTCAGCTCAACCTTCCAATTTAAGTAAGAGACGACGAGTGTATAATTTGGAAGAAATATCCAGCAGACTAATAGGGTGATAATTTGCAGGGTCTTGCCTACTACTTTTTATGTAAATGGGAATTATAATGCTTTGTTTCCAATTCAAAGGGATGGTACAAGTATGGTCAATTTCTGAAAAAAGTTTGGCTAGGATTGGGCACCACCACTGAAAGTTTAGCTTAAATATCTCTGGGGGCACCATATCCTCCCCTGGAGCTTTGCCTGTAGGTAAGGAGTTGATCAAATACTTGCATTCTGCAATTTTTATGGGGGCCCAGGCTGGGAGGGACTCTAATCACAGGATAAATAATCAGCAGTTGACACATTTTAGGCATTGTTCTAGAGAAGGAAGAAATGGTGAAACCACAAATCAGAGGAAATAGAAGCACTGAAGTTTAAATTATGCACTTGTGTAGCTAAAGATATTAAATCCTAGAACCTCTTATCATTCTTTTGTGAAATAGAGAGGATCAGCTCTTTCCACTGGGATTTATAATAAATAAGGTTTTTTTCTCTCAGAAGCTGCTTATAAGAGGAGCCAAACTGGGACAGGAGCTGGATTGAGAGCTCTGTCCTGAGTTCTCTAACTCTACTTTGTAATGTACATAATGAACGCCTCATGACTCTACACTTTTGGTCAAACCAAGATTTTCTAGAGTGAGCTAATTTGGTTTGTCTATCAATGGTCAAATAAGGGTTTAGTAGAGAAATACAATATGATCAACAGCTAGGACATTCAATGAACAAATACAATAAAGTATAGATTGCAGAAATTTGAAAAAAGCATAAATCTAAGCACAGAGATGAAACATATCTGAAACAAAGTATAAGTAATTAAACATGACTTCTTTAACAATGTGGAAATTACCCAGTAGAAGCATATCTACATCAGCAGATAGTACCCAGTAGAATAGCCTACAGTCCCTGTCCCTAACCAAGGCATCTCTTTGAGCCATTTCTTATGGCACAATCCTATTAGCTGAGTTAAAAAGCCCTCCTGAATAATTTGGTTTGGCATAGTTTGCAGAAAGCAAGGAGAGCAGGAGCTTTCCTGACCTCCTCAGGCAAGCCATTCCATAAGGTGGGGACTACCACAGAGAATGCAGATGTATGGGTGGCTGTTGATTTCATCCATCTGCAAGGTGGTATCTGCTGAAGACCCTGTTCAGAGTAGCAAAGCTGCTATGGTAGTGCATAGGGAGAGATGTGGCTGCACGGATATGAGGGGCCAAGACTATGAAGGGCTTTGTATGTGATGGTCAAAACCTTGAATTGAGCCCACTAACTGATGGGTAGCCAGTGGAGTGACTGTAGAGTGGAAGGAATATGCATGCTTAGCCTACCTCCTGAAAATAAACTAGCTATGGCGTTCTGTAACAGCCGGAGTCTCCAAGTTGACTTTGAAGCCTTTATGTACCCTGACCAGTGGAAAAGAATGCTTCCCAGTCCATACCTCTAAAGTTACTATGAGATCCCCTCTTCACTCAGGCTGCATGGACATTACATTGCACTATGTGGTGCCCTGAATTTTCCAAATACTCAGATTACCCTCCACAACACAAAAGGAAATCTGAGATCTCTCTAGCAAATTGCCTGGTATGTTCAGGTGGGGATTGCAGTACAAGATCTGAAGTCATAACCAAATATGATGTGAGAGATCTATATTTGGTTCTCATTGGATTGGGACAGTAGTGCTGGGGAATGGGGTGTTTAACCATTTGTCCTCTTCATTATCTTGGTCTAAATTTGACCACCTGAAATTGCTATTAACCCCATAAGGGAAAATGTCACTAGATGTGTCTCTCTGCCTGTATTTTGTCCACAAGCAAAAACGCTAATTGCAAACTTGGAGTAAGGATTTGGATTGGGGGGGAAATCACCATTCCAATCAAATTCAGAGCACCTTGCATTTGTGTTAGTTTTTTGTTTTGTTTAAAAAGTTGGGATATCTGTTCACTAATCTCCCATTTCATGTCTTGTTGGCTTGACCCATGTGCCATCATATTTAGTAAAGAGAAATTTAAGTGTGTTGGTGCTAGTGCTATTAGGAAGTACCATTGTTATTCTGATCTTTTTTATAAGACTTCAGAAAGGCATCTGTTAGTATTAAATATTGATGGTCAGCAAAATAATAATTATGGTAAATTTCAGTAGGTACAATGTTTATTGGGAAACTGATTTGTTTCAGTAAATCTTTAGGAAACCGTTAGAACTTTAGTTGGAGGTGCTGTCCATATTCTGTTGCTTGGATGTATATTTAAGAAATCAAGGCTGAATTTTGCATTCATAGGTAACTATTCTACTACAAAACATCAAGGATAGAGCAGAAGTAAACATTGCCATAACCTTTTTCTTTGCCAGTTATTAGAAATGAATCTTGATGAAGGCAGTTTCATGTTAAACAGTTTTTCTGGTGTACAATGATGATCTGTCTTGTGTCATGCTAGTTGTAATACCTTACTTCAGTAATAATAATGTTTGTTTATATGCCATGGTTTCAGCCCAATTGACTTCCAAGGTGGCTAATTAACATGAACAGAACAAAATAATGTTAAAATAGCAACATTTCAGTAAACATATCTTTAACAGTGAAACAGCAGAAATATAAGGCAGTGTAATATGGCATAAGATAGTAAATAATAAAAGAGCAGTAAAAGATAAATATTAATAGTAAAGATTAGCCTTAACACAGGGGTCACAGGCGTTTGATGGTATATTGATTCCCAATGGAATTAATGTACTGATATAGTTTACAGGCATGTGTTTGTGTATCAAGATGGTATACTACTATATACAATGTTACTTTCCATTTATATCTGTTGATGTTGGGTTGAAAGAGGCCACCTTGGGAGTCTCCTGGCTGAGAAACTGGAAAAGAAATAGCTAAAATTATTGTATCTAATTTGCTTTTCTTATTTTTATTGTCTAAGTTTGTCCACTACCTCCTATGGTGACTCATGGAGATTATATATGCCATCCGCGGCCTTGTGAGCATTACAACCATGGAACTGTGGTTGAGTTCTATTGTGATCCTGGCTATACTCTCACCAATGATTACAAATATATCACCTGCCAGTATGGAGAATGGTTTCCTTCATATCAAGTATACTGTGTCAAAACAGGTAATCACCACCACCACCCAACCCATGAATCCAAGGCTGATACTACAGTTAGACATTAAATCTTTAAGCCAAATACAGTTGATCATTTCTGAATTTGTCTGGTGCTTGTACAGTACCTTATCAGGTGTTAAATTGTTTTTTGCCTTTATGTGTGAGTGCTTGTTTTAATGTAAGAGATTTTGCAGACAGTCTTGAAAAGGCATAACATGTAAAGGATAGACAACATGTAAAGGATGGACAGCATTCATTTATGCATGAATGCTGTAGAGTTAATGTAGAATAACTGGGCCTTGACCCTAATAAAATAGAAGAATCATATCCTTGTTATCTAACATAACAGTTTTTGCGTTTGTTGGTTAGAAATATGAAGCCGGTAATAGAAAAGCTGAAGCTCAAGGAGATCAAAAAAAAGGGGTTACAATGAAATACCCCGTGCAACATATATAGAATGTTATATAGAACATATATAGAATGTTAATTTCAGTCTTCTATTTCACATACTCAATTTCCATTCCAATTTCTTACATACAATAAGTCACACAATCCCGTTCCCAATGTTTATATATATTGTGCATAAATCCTTAGTAAGTCCTATTGTTTTGTCTTTATATCCTTTCAATTCTTTTTGTCTCTTTTCTAGAACGCTCAGAATCGCTGGCATGGAATATGAGCGAGCCACTTGTTCTCCTCCGATGGGTAGAATTTAAAGTGGCACTGCAAGATGTTGGCTTGGCTGGCTACGAGCTCTGCTGGCTTATTTCTTATAGGCTCATTTCGAGTCCGTCTTTTTCTGGCCAATCATTCTATATAACCGATAATTTTTTTACTCAGAAGCATTCTAAGCAGTAATAATAATAAAAAAGAAAAATCGTGGACTTACAATTTCTCCCAACAATTATTTCTTCAATCAAGGCTACAGAGTAAACATTTTGGATTGGGTGGGGCCCCTAATTCACTCTACAATATATAAACACTTGCTTGTTTGACCTGCTCCTTTTCTTAAAGTGACCATAAACAAACAAACCTAAAACGAAATATACCCTATAGTCAGTTTCTCCGAATAAAGAGAAATGCAACTCTGCAGGGAGATCACATTAGAGAAGCAGAGAGAATGAGCTGGGCGTTCATAGCATGGGGGTACCCCATAGGAGTAATTGAACAGGCTAAAACTAGGGCAGAAAGAACCCCAAGATAGGATTTGTTGAGATACAAAGATCGGAACCTTTTGAGAGAGAGCCGAATTTCGTGGGCTGTCGACTTCTCTGCACTGTCAGGAAAAATAGCACACATAATTAAGAGAAACTGGCATATAGTTCAAAGTATCCCGGGATGACAGGATCTCCACAAAATTGGATTTAGAAAGACTAAAAGCTTAAAAGATTGGCTTGTCTCCTCAGATTTCAGAACAAGAGAGACATGTAATAATCATCCACAGGGTCATTTTTCTTGTGGACATTGTAACGTTTGCCCTTTAAGCATGGATCTTAAACTTCTGAGACACCCACACACAGGAAAGATGATGTATTCCAAATAATTTTCTACTTGTGCTACATCTCATGTAGTTTATATTATTGTATGTACATGCAACCTTATGTATATTGGGAGTATGACACGCCCCATTCGTATACGGATACAGGAGCACTTATCTAAAATAAGAACTCGGAATAAGGAGGCTCCAATATCGCAACATTTTGAGTCATATCACAATCATGAAAGAGAATTACAATTTTCTGTGTTGGAGGTAATCCATCCTATAAAAAACACAGATGTGCACCAGGCTTTATTACGATCTGAGGCCAGGTGGATTTTTAGAATGAATACACTCACTCCAAATGGCCTAAATAATGAAATTGACTTTTTACCGTTTCTGTATAATTCTGGTTTAGAAATAATTGTTAAAGAATATATTTTTATAAAAATATATATTTTTCTATGTGATGATATTTATTGGAATGAGCATTTATTTATTGAAATAGGTATTGGCATGTATTTATAATAGTCACTGATTATAATATAATATTTAGGGTGAAGAATTGTGATATTTGATTGTAATAACCTTGATTGTAATAACTGTGATTGTGTTACCCCCTGTAGCCAGATATTGTGTGAAATTAATGGATCCATAGAGATGTACCTCTCAGAGCTATGGTCACTTTAAGAAAAGGAGCAGGTCAAACGAGCAGGTGTTTATATAGTGTAGAGTAAATTAGGGACCCCACCCAGTCTGAAATGATTACTCTGTAGCCTTGATTGAAGAAATAATTGTCGGGAGAAATTATAAGTCCAAGATTTTTCTTTTTTATTATTATTACTGCTTAGAATGCTTCTGAGTAAAAAAATTATTATCGGTTATATAGAATGATTGGCCAGAAGAAGACGGACTCGAAATGAGCCTATAAGAAATAAGCCGTTGGGAGTTAAAGAGAATGGCCATTTCCGTAATGAAAGCTGAGCAGCACAGAGGGGAAACCCCCACGGAAACCAAACAAAACACCAATCAGTATATAAACTTTGAAAGTTCTTAAAGTGCCAGTGCAATATACAGTGCAAACTTTTAACATGAAAAGTATCAAATTCATTCAAATTACATTCATATACAGAAACATAAACATTCAGATAAACTCTACAGTAGTAGTTATAAACATTCAGATAAACTCTACAGTAGTAGTAATAGCAGCATAGACAGAAAGTGTCCAGAAGTATGCACAGACTACAGAGGTAAACCCCTCCTAATGACGATATTCTTGCTGTCCTTTATTCCATATTCTTCCAACAGGGATATATAAGAAGCTAAGACCTTTTTCCTCCACGCTCAATCTGGGGCCGGCTGCAAATCACAGATTTTGTGCCCACTTCATCAGGAGCGTGATTTCTATCGTGAAAAAGATTATATCAATCACTCTCCTCAATATATCAACCTAACCCAATTTTCACTGTTCCCAATTCATTTCCATACTCACATATCCCATCCATTATTCTTATTCACAATAAAGATTGCTAATTAGTCAACCTGGAGTCTGGCTGCTGCCTGTTCTTTAACGCGTGCATAGTCCCCTCATTAGACCTTTTTATTTCTACTCCTTGATTGGAGACTCACAACTTAAAGGTACAGGCTTACAAAATACAAGTCAACTATGATGTGCAACTTACAGGTAACAGTTCAGTAACAGCTCATTATTCAAGCCCTTTGGTTTCACACAGTCAAATTTGAATATCCAGTAAGCCTCCCGTTGGAGAAGCCACGATTGTATTCCCTCTCGTTCACCCTTGGCAGCCACTTCTAAAATTACAATCTTAAGGCTATTAGCTTGGTGCTTTTGCTCCTTAAAGTGCTGAGTCAGTGGTGCCTCTATGACATTATTCCGAATACGTGCCATGTGCTCCAGTATCCTGACCTTGACGGGTCTGAGCGTGCAGCCGATGTAAAACAAGTTACAGGGGCATTCCAGAGCATAAACCACTCCTTTACTCTGGCAATTGGCAAAATGGCCAAAACTATGCTTAAATCCCCTGATGAAGATCTCTTTACCCTCCACAAACAGATCACAAATCTGGCAGTGCCCGCATTTGAAATTCCCCTTAGGGAGGCGGCATAAGTTGGTCTCACTGCAAACATCAGCCCTAACTAATACATCCTTAAGATTCTTAGTTTTACGGAAGCCTACCCTTGGTTTCAATTCACAGCCTTTGATGCTCTCTATAATATTCCAATGGTGAGAGATGATCTTCCTTATCTGGTTAGCCCTGGGAGTGAAGTCCAAAGCCCAGACTATCCTATCTTCCTGTGTTTTTCTTTCTGATTCAAACAGGGATCTTCTCTCTCTCACTCTTGCTCTCTACCAAGCATGCTCCACCACTTTCTCTGGGTAATTCCTCCTCAAAAACTGCCTACAGAGGGATCTGCCATCTCTGTCAAAATCCACTGCACAGGACGAATTCCGTTTAATCCTGAGCAGCTGCCCAAAGGGGATGTTCTCCCTTAGATGCCGGGGGTGAAAGGATTGGAAATCCAAATATGAATTTTTATCTGTCTCCTTACTGTAGGTCTTAATTTTAACCAAATGGTCCCCACTCCTGTATGTAACCACATCCAAATAGTTAATTTGTTGTTCATTATGTTGCCACGTGAACTTGACATTAGGATCCTGACTATTCAACCACTCACAAAATTCTTCCACTCCCTCCATATTCCTATAGATGAAATAAAGGTCATCTATGAAACGGAAATATTGGACAATATGTTCTCTATATGGGTTTGAAGGATGTAGTATAAAGTGATTCTCCCAGCTGCCCATGAATAAGTTGGCTATACTGGGTGCCACAGAGCTGCCCATCGCTACCCCTCTCAATTGAAAATAGAAATCTTTCTCAAAGCGGAAATAGTTTTTCTCAAGTACCAAGTCCAACAATTGTAACAGAAAAGCCCTAGAATGCCCATGGCCCTGCTCCCTAATCAGCGCATCCTCCACCACCATTCTAGCTGATTCATGCGGGATGATTGTGTACAAGGAGCACACATCCATGGTGAGGAATCCAGCTCCTTCTTCTAGATGCGTGCCTTCTATACGTTTAATGAAATCTCTAGTGTCCTGCAGAAGGGGACGTATATTAAGCACTGCTGGACGAAGTACAGAGTCAATCAATATAGCCAATGGCTCCAAAATGGATCCACAACCTGAAATAATTGGCCGACCAGGGGGAGGGTCCACTTTTTTGTGTATTTTGGGTAGAATATAAAATAAAGGAGTCCGGGGATTCTTAATCCACAGAGATTTAAAAAGCATCTCATCTATTTCTCCCGACTCCCGTGCTTCATTAAGGACCACCTTAATGATGTTTCTAATGTGGTCTGTTGGATCTGATGGTATTTTCACATAGCTGGATGCATCTGCCAGTTGTCTCCTAGCTTCTCCTAGATACACTTCCCTATCCAAAACAACCACTCCTCCCCCTTTGTCGGCTTGTTTAATGACAATGGTATTATCCTCTTTCAATGTCCTAATTGCTCTGAACTCCACCCCAGTGAGATTCTTCCAAGCTAATAGCCTTAAGATTGTAATTTTAGAAGTGGCTGCCAAGGGTGAACGAGAGGGAATACAATCGTGGCTTCTCCAATGGGAGGCTTACTGCATATTCAAATTTGACTGTGTGAAACCAAAGGGCTTGAATAATGAGCTGTTACTGAACTGTTACCTGTAAGTTGCACATCATAGTTGACTTGTATTTTGTAAGCCTGTACCTTTAAGTTGTGAGTCTCCAATCAAGGAGTAGAGATAAAAAGGTCTAATGAGGGGACTATGCACGCGTTAAAGAACAGGCAGCAGCCAGACTCCAGGTTGACTAATTAGCAATCTTTATTGTGAATAAGAATAATGGATGGGATATGTGAGTATGGAAATGAATTGGGAACAGTGAAAATTGGGTTAGGTTGATATATTGAGGAGAGTGATTGATATAATCTTTTTCACGATAGAAATCACGCTCCTGATGAAGTGGGCACGAAATCTGTGATTTGCAGCCGGCCCCAGATTGAGCGTGGAGGAAAAAGGTCTTAGCTTCTTATATATCCCTGTTGGAAGAATATGGAATAAAGGACAGCAAGAATATCGTCATTAGGAGGGGTTTACCTCTGTAGTCTGTGCATACTTCTGGACACTTTCTGTCTATGCTGCTATTACTACTACTGTAGAGTTTATCTGAATGTTTATAACTACTACTGTAGAGTTTATCTGAATGTTTATGTTTCTGTATATGAATGTAATTTGAATGAATTTGATACTTTTCATGTTAAAAGTTTGCACTGTATATTGCACTGGCACTTTAAGAACTTTCAAAGTTTATATACTGATTGGTGTTTTGTTTGGTTTCTGTGGGGGTTTCCCCTCTGTGCTGCTCAGCTATAAGAAATAAGCCGGCAGAGCTCGTAGCCAGCCAAGCCAACATCTTGCAGTGCCACTTTTTTAAATTCTACCCATCGGAGGAGAACAAGTGGCTCGCTCATATTCCATGCCAGCAATTCTGAGCGTTCTAGAAAAGAGACAAAAAGAATTGAAAGGATATAAAGACAAAACAATAGGACTTACTAAGGATTTATGCACAATATATATAAACATTGGGAACGGGATTGTGTGACTTATTGTATGTAAGAAATTGGAATGGAAATTGAGTACGTGAAATAGAAGATTGAAATTAACATTCTATATATGTTGCACGGGGTGTTTCATTGTAACCCCTTTTTTTGATCTCCTTGAGCTTCGGCTTTTCTATTACCGGTTGTATTAGGAGATTTCCCTCTTGAGTGTAGTATAAATATGAAGTTACAATTACATACAAATACAAAATAAATGTGGCCTTTTTCATTACATATTTATGCCACAGAACAAACCTGGCCAAATACACAAGAAACTCTCCTGACAACATGGAAGATTGTGGCGTTTACGGCTACCAGTGTTCTTCTGGTTCTTCTGTTAGTTATTCTTGCCAGAATGTTCCAGACCAAATTTAAAGCACACTTCCTTCCAAGGTTAGTACTTTTTTCCAAATAGTTTAGTAGAGTTTTGTATATAGAAACTTGACTTTGATTGGAGGAGATTATGCACCCTCTCCTTTGGTAAAATACAGAATAATTTATCTCATGTCTCAGTGACAATGTGTTGAATGTTTTCTCCAGATGTAGTGGCCAATTATGCAGGGTTCGAGATCTCAGAATGAAAAAAAAATTGGTCATAGTGTATATTGCAATACACATTACATGGGGTGGGGCGGGACTTGACATGATGCTTCCATTTTGAGTTGCAATCCATTCCCCCCCCTCCCATGTTTGTAGTTCAGTGGCCAACTTCATAACTGGACCAAATACAGAAGAAAGTATTTTGGCAAGCTTGGAGCATCTACTGCTACCACTGTTCCTTTTTTGCTCTGTTATTTATTACCAGAATGTTCCAGACCAAATTTCAGGCATACAAAGACAATTTAAGCCACTTTCACAGTTACATGCAGCTATACCCAACTTCAATAGCACCTTAAAGACCAACAAGATTTCCATGGTATGAGCATTCGAGAGTCAAAGTTCCCTTCATCAGACCTTGGAAATCTAGCTGGTTTTTAAAGTGGCATTGGACCTGAATCTTGACTGTAGACCAACATGGCTATCCACCTGAAACCATGCAGCTATATGTAATGTTACAGGCTTTTCTCTGAAGCATGAAGGTGGCATCATAAATACTGGTATATTCAGGGCTTTTTTCTGGGAAAAGAGGTGGTGGAACTCAGTGGGTTGCCAGCACAGGGGGCAACCCCTGGCGGGAGATGGTGCCCCTGGTACCACATGCGTGTGCGCAAGGTACATGCATGCTCCCAGGACCACACAATGACATCACATTGGGTCAGCTGGAACAAGGGGGGATTTTTTAAAAGTTTAAATCACCCTCGACGAAAATGATCACATGGCCGGTGGCCGTGGCGCGGAGGGCAATCTAAACTCCCATCTGTCTGGATATCAGGGGGCAGGGCCACCGGCCATGTGATCATTTTCAAGAGGTGCCGGAACTCCGTTCCACTGTGTTCCAGCTGAAAAAAAGTCCTGGGTATATTTATATATGAGAAAATTGAGGAAGATGGATTATATTAATTATTTATTCAATTTATATTCTGCCCTCCCCACACCAGCAGGCTCAGGGTGGATGTTTAAGAAAAACATAACAACAAGATTATTAGCAGAAGTCATTTGTATCAAGATGTTTTAAAAATTATATCCCTTATAGCTAGACCCTTTTGTTAAGTATTAATGAACTCTTTTTAAAAGCTAATTGTGTGTGTATCTACCAGTCATATAAATGGAGTGGCATGTATGCTTTAACAAAGCAAGAAACCATACACCAGAATTAGAAAACTTCTTTTATAAGGTGCCAAAATTTACATACTTCGTTTACATACTTGGAGTATATCCACTATGCTCTAATCCTGTGAAGAAGGCCTTGGGATCTGCAAAATGAATAGTTAGCACCCTCAGCAACTCATTTCCAGAACTCTTTGTGGACAGGGATGACAGGTAAATTGATATGAATCTAAATTTGTATTGTACATAGGGCACAATCAAGTAATTAAACATTTTAAAGTCCTATTGATTTCAACAGCCAACAGATTTATGGTACAATCCTATTCCAAGATTATGCGTACCAAAGAAAGATAAAACCAGAACTTAAATAGTTACAGTACCGGAATTCTGAGTTAGGGAGTTGAATGGCTGTGTATGGTGTAAACTGTAGGAATGTGATGGTTCCAAGTTATATGACACTCGACATTTACAGCGCACACAGTAAGTTTTTAAAGTTTTGGCTAGATCATGCCTTTGTATTCAGATCCTTCCAATCTAATCAAACTGTGTTTGTTTTTCAACTTCTCCTCCAGAAGGTATTTCCTTGAAAACATACAAACAAATAAATCACGCATGATATTGCTGCTGCCTATGGTGGTATTGATTACAGATCCATGTGGCTGTTGTTGAGACCCAGGAACAAACACAAGACTCTCGTGTGTGCCTAAACATTCACTCTCATTTCTAATTTAAGCACAGCTGCAAGTTCTGCAGCTTGCCTCCAGTGCAGAGTCACCAGGCAGTAATATGCAATAGAGAAACAGGATATAATAAAAAGAACCTGTGATGCCATCACTGCTTTCCCTCAGGTTCCCCATCCTAATTTGTGTGCCCAGGATTCTAGAAATCTTTTCATAGGCTGATGTTCAGAGTGCAGAGTGAGGAATACAGACAGTTCTGTATCTGTACTGCCCAGCTGCTTGCTTTCCTTCTCTAAAAAGTGATTTGGTTTGCTGGAGCTGTGATAAATTGCACATAATTGACTATCAGTCTGAGCAGACTCCTGCTGCGTATCTCTGAAGTAAATATTAATGATGCACTAGCTCTATTTCAGGTGATTAAAACCCACTATTGTTACAGAAATTGTCTGTTGCCAGAACATGGTATAGTTGTCCAAATTTTCCTTTCTGTCTCCATGTAGAGGTGCCCAGGAGAGTTGCAGCAGTGATCCTGATTTTGTGGTGGTGGATGGTGTTCCTGTTATGCTTCCTTCCTATGATGAAGCTGTGAGCAGTGGTTTGAATGCCTTGGCACCTGGATGCATGTCCCCTGCAGGCCAGGGGTATGCTTTGCAAGCAGATGATCAGAACCCTCCAGCTTATCCTGGTCCAGAAGATATGGACAGGTTACCAGCTGAATTTGATACCTGTGACAGCATTTCAGGCTCTTCTGAACTCCTTCAAAGTTTGTACACTTCTTCAGTGTGTCAAGTGGGAGCACATCCTGTCTCAGAGAGAACTGATGCTATCAACAGCACCACTGGGGAAGTAGCATCCACCAGCCCAAGCATTGACATTGCAGATGGTAATTTTGATTTTTGAACATTATATGGGCTTCCTTTAGTGTCAGGCTGTCTCGGTATGAAGAAGTTATGAGACTGGAGAAGCAACCTAGTCTCACAGTTGGTCTTTTCGTGTTCTGGTTTTTGTATGTTTTTGTTTCTGACTTTAAAACATCCTTTACCACACTAACTTTCATTACCTCCCCACATCAAATTACACAAAGAGGTTGTGTTTAAGAATTCCTTATCAGAAAGAGAGGGTTGAGTATAAGCATATGAAGCAGCCTTATACCATGGTCCGGCTAGCCCACTATGGTTTATTTCTGAATTACAGCAGGCACAGAAGAGTCTCTCACATCACCTGCTATCTACTCCTTTTAACAGGGGATGCCATGGATTGAACCCGGGACCTTCTGAATGCAAAACATGTGCTCTAGCACTGAGCTGTGGGCCCCTCTCCACAAAGGATATGGCTTTGGTGACCGCAGAGTGTTAACAGAGTCACTGGACAACAGCCTTTGGTGCATCTATTCATTGTGGCATCCTCCGAGTTCAAATGTGCTACCAAACTGAGTGCTTACTAATATTGATTTCTGTCTTCTGAAGCAGGAGGTGTTCAGTGCAATTCAAGGTGTAACAATGGCTCATCTCAAGAGGGTCAAAGTTTTTTCCTGGAGCAAAAGAAAAACCCCTTAAGGTTAATCGACATCACAATCCACCACATTTAACGAACCAGTGTTACATTCGTAGTGAAGCAAACAATCAAACATTTCCTGCAAGCCTCCTTGGCTCATTTTCTCAGGTACATCAGAGAATCACACATTTGTTAAAATGTGTGGAGGATCCAGGTTTCATCCTGTGCCTGGAGAATGAAGGCAACCATGTAAATATACATGCCCCATTTCTTCAGCCTAATTTTAAAAAAGACAAGCATACAGACAGAATCATTATAAAATTCAACATAGTATCTACCTAGTTTTCCATTATTTTATCAAAATACCCTACTTACCTTTTTGTCACCATAGATTTTTCCCATTTCAGCCCTTGCATTTGGGGTGGTTGGACTGTAGTTTGTTTTATGCCCATTTTATGGCCATTTTATGCCACTCTATGTATTGCATCAGTAAAAAGAAGAGCAGGGGTGATTCCGCACTAGTGGTTTTCCACTGTTCAGCTTCCAAATGACCTCGATTTTTCTTTGTGTTTCCACAATCCTAGCAGCAGCTTCGAAGTCACTGCAGGTTTTGTCTGGTTTTTTTTCCATCCTGCTTTTCCCCGACTTATTTGTCCATTCGCAGCAGAATTTCATGCGAAATTCTTTATCCGATGTTCTCCCCACCCTTGCCCTTCTCTCTCGCCCTTCGAATCAACTTAATTTGATTGGCCAATCATGTTTTCTAAGCCACACCCACTACCTTTCCCTTCCCCTCTTGTTTTTTAAAAAAAAATTATAAAAAATGTTGCAACATTTCTACCAGTCTATGCAGAAACATATCCTGTGTCATGTAACAACAGCTGACCAATAACAGGTCCGTTTTTCAACGTGCCAAATTTGTTACTTGTTGCTCGCTGATAGCTGACAGCTTCTGAGGCAGAGGGAAAGCAGGGTCATCGGTAACAGTTTTCCCTCCAAATGTCAATAACCAATACTCATTCCACGATATCGGTGGGAAATGCTCTGACCTATCAGATGTGTTTGTTTGATGCAATGTTTATATGTAGCAACGTTTTTTGGGGGGGGGGATTTAAAAAAATGAAGAAGACGCACGTCTGTCAACATTTCCCCCAGAAAAAGCAATGAGGAATTGATTTTTATACTGGCAAATTCCGCATGATGGACTTTGAGCATGATGAAATGAAATGTCAATGCGAAACAAAAGCCTTAATGTGGAATCGGGGAGTGGTGGATTCGTACGACTCCACTGCAGCACGACTGCTCAGAAAGTCTGATCAAAATCAATCATGAGGAATCCCCCCAGGTCAGTCTCAGCACTGTATCAGTTCTGCAATCAGTAGATGTGAGAAGAAGCAAGTTAATTGCCCTGATTAACCCACACTAGAGTCTGTGGTCACACTTTGGTATGGAACAAAGTAACAGAAAATACAAACTCCATATCAGGCTGGCTCTAAATTTCTCACCTAAATGGGTTAAACTGAAGCCACAACAAATCTGGTGTCAGCTATCCATTATGAGTGAGTTAAGACTGGCATGGTCGGCTACCCTAAATATGATACACCCTAACTAAGCTTAAGTCTAAAAATTGTTTGTGCTGTTTTGTTCAGAGCAAAATCAAGAGCAGTAAGATGATTCTTAGACTCCATCCATTGTTGGGCTTCTCACTTTGACAGCCTTAAACATTTGATTTGATAAATGCTTGGTGTGTTGGACAGCTGCTTTAAATGTGCTAACAGAATCAGTGTGGTGTAGTGGCTAGAGTGTGGGACTAGAATCTGGGAAACCCAGGTTCAAATCCCTCTTCTTCCATGGAAGCCCACTAGGTGACCTTGGGCCAGTCTACTCTCTCAACCTAACCTACCTCACAGGATTGTTGTGAGGATAAATTAAAAGAGAGAAGAATGGTATAAGCCACTTTCGGTCCCCACTGGAGAGAAAGGCAAGGTATAAATAAATAAATTGAATAAATAAGTAAATAACTCAAAATTTACTTCGAATGTTTGGAAAACCTTTAAGTGCATGAACTGAGGGGTCCTCGGTGCATTGATGAAAATTGATCAGGCATAACATAGAATAATCAGAGGATTGCTTGATTGCACAGCCAGTTCTAATGTGCTTTTATCGGGCTGATTTGTATGAATCACATTCTGTATGATAGCACAGGTTGCTGTGAAATGGAACAAAAATGGATTGCCTGAATCCAAGTTCACTCAAGTGCCTTAACCTTTCAACAACAATGGCCCTGTTAGTAGTATGTTATAATTAAGGTCCTCCCTTCAGAGAATCCACAATTAAAACCCAATTAACTCTTTCTTTTATTTTCTAGAAATTCCATTGATGGATGAAGACCTTTAATCTGCACAAATCTTGCTCATTACTTGCTCACACCTTGGGGGGAGGGGAGAAAGAATCATGCACATATGTATACAAACATACCTATATATCTATATAAATCTCTATATAAAGACTGCTTAAAGATTGGATGGGGGACGGGTCTTTTTTGTTTTTATAAATCTTCTACATGATAATATCACCGGATTTTGTGCACACATCTTAATCAACTTTGGGGGTTGAGAGCATCAGCTATTCAACAGCAGCTTTACAAAATGAATCCTGAGGATTTGATGAGACTAGTCACTGCTAAAGAACTATAGATTCACGGAATAGTGACGAGTATATCTGCATCGCAGGAAGTCTTAACTCTTTAGAAAGAACCAATGAGAGTAATTTGTGGTACAGGTACAAACTGCCTAGTGAAAGCATGTCAGATTATGTAAATTTTGCTTTATCAAAGCTGCTTCATATTTATGATGAACTACAATTTTAAAAAATCCTAACTTATTCAGAAAAAAATAAATGTGTTGAAATTAAAATAAATGAGAGGGTTCTTTGAGTGTTCTGCATTCACCAAGCTTTCAGAGACATTTTCCAGGCAGTAGGACTGGCCTGTGTTTTTCCTCATTGCCACTGGGGCCTCAGATGCAGCTGCAAACAGGGCTTCTGAGTGGGAGATTCTGAATGGGAGATTTTCCCCATTACTGTAGCCAACAATCCCTTTGCATACAGGGGAAGCTTTTGTCTAGCCCATGTTGATGCCATTTAAGGAAGTGGCTGCAGTAGACAAAAATATAAGTCCAAGTAAAACTTCTATTGTTCTGTGGATCAAGCCATCAATGCAAAGTAGTGGCTCCAGTCTTGAGGATTTTTCAAATAGTTGACATTACGGGAAATATTTGGGGTAAAGTATAAATGTATTATTTGTGTAATATTACCACAGTTGCACCACATTTTACATTATTATTTTGTGCATATCACAAAGTTAAAGAAGATGGTAAAGTCACTGTTGGGGGACTTTACAAGGTCCTCCGTCACCCCTTGTCTGAATAATAAATCAAGGCTTCAGACTTGGTGATCTTAGAAGCAGAAAAGGTTTATTATGAGAAGTTCTCAAATAAACCTGATGCACACACTGTTACAGCAGGATATGCCAACAAAGAGGCAGCCCCTACATTTATACCATCACACAGGCATGATGCAAGTAAATAATTGCTTACAGTACAGAGGATTATTACAAGAATATATAAACAATCCAGTGAGTGTCTCATGAAGTTTGGAACATGATAGGTTGACAGGTCGAGATTATGTTTCCTTTCAAGTCATGTAACATAAACTATCAGAAAGATTCTGTGGTTGTCTCTACATTGCTAAGGAAAAACATACCCAAGGCTGAGAATAGGACAGGAAGGAAACATAATGTAGCCTTCATTTGTTCTCTGAGTGCAAACTTATACACAGCAAGGCCTTTGTATAATATTACCCTAAGGCAAATACTGAAGTCATCACAGTCCAGAAGTATAGCCACAGTAGAAATTATTCTATCCTGCTCAGAACACGCAAGGGGCAAGTGTTTGCTTGATGAAACAGAAGTATTGTCTGAGTTTCTGAAACAAATGTCTATGTGTATATGTGAACTTCGTAAATCTGTTGTTTTTGTGAAGGGATTTTCCATGGTGTTGTACTGATTTTAACCACATGAGAAGTCTCTTCCAGTCTTATAGTCAGATTTATACAGAAGTGGATTACAGCGCAATCCTAAACATGTTTCTTCAAAAGTACATTTCATTGGGGTTTATTCCATAAGAAGTGTGCTCAGGACTACAACCCTAGAAAGCGGGGGGGGGGGCTATTTTTTAAATGGAGCTGTTGTTCAGATACTCCGGCACTCAAGCTATTGTTATGTCACTTAGATGGTTTGTATGCTTTTTAAAGAAAAATATTTGTTTTCCTCTAACCCTTACACTATATTTGAGAGAAACTGCTGAAAGACAAGTGACAATGAAGATATTTCTAGTATTGTTATAAACACATTGGCTCGACTTTTGCATGCTTGACATCATTGCCCAATTATAAGCTATACTCATGTATATTGTAAATAAGGTTGGAGGAAATACTACAGGATTGTTTGCAGCTATAAATGCTTAGGATTTTTAAAAAGAGAGAAAGAGTTGCCATCTCAGTCATCAACTGCATTTCTTCAAATTCATATATGATTTTTTTCTATAATGTTGTAGTTGCAATAGCTCTTAAAGTCTCTGATCCAGTACTTCTTCTCAGTCTAAGCTTTCTGTATGTAAACAAACACCCACCCATCTCTGTATACACTGAAAAGATTATCCTTGCTTCAGTAAGCACACTGAGAATTATGCAGTGATACAACAGATGAATACTACAGGCACATGGAAGTGTCCGTGTGTTTGTGTTTGTGTGTGAGTGTGTAGGTGACAGCAGAGTAATTGTACTCATATCTTCACTTTAATGGCACATAATGTTGAAAATAAGCATCCCCAAAGGCCCCAGAAATGTATATGCAATGTGGGGATGTTTAGACTAATTACAGTTGTTCAAAAACAACTTTTGTTCCATAGCTAGGCACTAAACATCCTATATAACCATACTTGGAAAGTTGGGGGTTGTTGAGTGGTAACCACGTGACATGACTTATATCTGCATTTGTTTCCAAAAAGTTCCAATGTTCACTGCAGCTCAAAAGTGAAAGTTGTGTCATCTTAATTTATCTAAATTTATATAGACTATGCTTAGGAGTTCTGAATACAAACAGTTCTCTCCTGTGTCCATTTCATCTCCTTATTCTTGAGCATTACTCCAATAGGACTTTCTTTAATTTAATTTATTTGTTTATGCACTTATTTACATTATTTATAGTCTGCCTTAATCACTGAGACTCAAGGCAGATTACACAGTGTGAGTCAGTACAGTCAGTTACAGAGACATTTCAATAAACAATGTCTATAAATGCAAATTTGCAAAGATTTAAAAACCAGCAGAAATCCAAGACGAGAGTTGAAGAGAAGCTGAAATGGAGCATAAGCAGTTCTAAGCCTAACACAGAAAATGACCCAGTAGGATCATACAGCAACAGACAGCACATAGTGGTAAAGTCTACAGTCCCTATCTTTTTACCAATGCCTTTCTTTGAGATGACTTCCTTAGAGTATACCCCTCCTACCTGAGTAAAAAGTATTCAGAACTGCATAGCTTGCAGAAAGCCAGGAGAGTGCGAGCCTTCCTGACTCTTTAGGTGGGGGCCACCCTAGAGAATGCACACGTATGGCCAGCTGTTGATTTTGCCCACATGCAAGATGGTACCTGCAGAAGGCCCTATTCAGATAAACAAAGCTGTCATGGCGGAACATAGGCAGAGAGGTGTTTCCCATAGATATGATGGACTAAAGCTGTGAAGAGCTTTGTATGAGATAGCCAATACTTCGAATAGAGCTTGCTAACTGATAGATAGTCCATGTAATGATGACTGCAGAATGGAAATGCTCCACTTGGCTCCTGATAATAATAATAATAATAATTTTATTGCTGGTTGTTGTGGGTTTTCCGGGCTGTATTGCCGTGGTCTTGGCATTGTAGTTCCTGACGTTTCGCCAGCAGCTGTGGCTGGCATCTTCAGAGGTCTAGCACCAAAAGACAGAGATCTCTCAGTGTCACAGTGTGGAAAAGATGTTGGCAGGTCATTTGTATCTACTCAGGAGGGGTGGGGTTGAGCTGAGTCATCCTGTAAGAGTTTCCCAGGGTGTGGAATGCTAATGGCGTGAGGCTTCACTGTATCCTGAGGAGGTTCTTTTGCATATGGATTGGTGCTTGATGTGCTAATCTTCTCTACAGGGCTATTGTCAGGTATAGAGTGTTTTGTTGGCCTGGTGTTTTTCAGAACTGGAAACCATGCTCTGTTCATTCTTAAGGTTTCTTCTTTCCTGTTGAAGTTTTGCTTATGCTTGTGAATTTCAATGGCTTCCCTGTGCAGTCTGACAAAGTAGTTGGAAGTGTTGTCCAGTATTTTGGTGTCCTGGAATAAGATACTGTGCCCTGTTTGAGTTAGGCTATGTTCAGCCACTGCTGATTTTTCAGGTTGTCCAAGTCTGCAGTGTCTTTCATGTTCTTTTATTCTTGTCTGGATGCTACGCTTTGTGGTCCTGATGTAAACTTGTCCACAGCTGCAGGGTATACGGTATACTCCTGCAGAGGTGAGGGGGTCTCTACTGTCTTTTGCTGATCGTAGCATCTGTTGTATTTTTCGGGTGGGTCTGAATACTGCTTGAAGGTTATGCTTTTTCATAAGCTTTCCCATCTGATCAGTAATTCCTTTGATATATGGCAAAAACACTTTTCCTGTAGGAGACTGTTTTTCCTTGGTTGTTTGATTCATCCTGGGTTTGATTGCTCTTCGGATTTCATTTCTGGAGTAGCCATTTGCCTGAAGTGCGTGGTTTAGATGATTAATTTCCTCATTGAGAAAGTGCGGCTCACATATCCGTCTTGCACGATCCACTAATGTTTTCATTATGCCTCTTTTCTGTCGGGGGTGGTGATTGGAGTTTTTGTGTAAGTACCGATCAGTGTGAGTTGGTTTCCTGTAGACCTTGTGACCTAACTGAAAGTTTGCTTTGCGGATGACAAAGGTATCCAGAAATGGGAGTTTTCCCTCGATTTCTTTCTCCATTGTAAATTGTATGTTCAGGTGGATGTTGTTGAGATGATTCAAAAACCCCATCAATTCTTCCTCCCCATGGCTCCAAATGATAAGTGTGTCATCCACAAACTGGAACCATACACTAGGTTTGTGGGGTGCTGATTCTAGAGCTGTTTTTTCAAAATGTTCCATGTAGAAGTTTGCTATAACTGGGCTGAGAGGGCTCCCCATGGCCACCCCATCCATCTGTTCATAGAATTCGTTATCCCATTGGAAGTAACTGGTTGTCAGACAATGATGGAATAAGGCTGTTACATCCTCTGGGAAAATCTGATTAATAAGTAAAATAGTGTCTTTTACTGGAACCTTGGCAAACAGGGATACAACATCAAAACTGACAAGTATGTCTTGTGGATTGAGTTTCAGAGAACTGATTTTGTTGATGAAATCTGCTGAATCTTTGATGTAAGATGAGGTTTTCCCGATGTGGTCCTGCAGGAGATTGGCCAGATGTCTAGCTAATTCATATGTCGGTGAACCAATGGCACTCACAATGGATCGGAGTGGGACTGAATCCTTATGTATTTTAGGGAGTCCATATAGTCTAGGTGGCTGTGCTTCTGTCTTGCATAGTTTTCTGTGCGTGTCGGGATGTAGTGAGGAATTCTTGATCAGCGCATTTGTTAGCCTGGTGATTTTGCAGGTGGGATCTCGTTTTAGTTTTTTGTAGGTGGAGGGGTCCAGGAGTTCCTTAATCTTCTTTTTGTATTCCTCTGTTTTCATGATCACTGTAGCCTTGCCTTTATCAGCTGGTAGAATGATGATGTCTGGATCTGCATTGAGGGTCTTGATGGCATTTCTCTCCTTGCGTGTTATATTGCTGGTGGGAAGCTTTGCCTTTCGTAGAATCCTGGCTGTCTCTCCTGTCAGTGGCTGAACATAGCCTAACTCAAACAGGGCACAGTATCTCATTCCAGGACACCAAAATACTGGACAACACTTCCAACTACTTTGTCAGACTGCACAGGGAAGCCATTGAAATTCACAAGCATAAGCAAAACTTCAACAGGAAAGAAGAAACCTTAAGAATGAACAGAGCATGGTTTCCAGTTCTGAAAAACACCAGGCCAATGAAACACTCTATACCCGACAATAGCCCTGCAGAGAAGATTAGCACATCAAGCACCAATCCATATGCAAAAGAACCTCCTCAGGATACAGTGAAGCCTCCCTTCATTAGTATTCCACACCCCGGGAAACTCTTACAGGATAACTCAGCTCAACCCCACCCCTCCTGAGTAGATATAAATGACCTGCCAACATCTTTTCCACACTGTGACACTGAGAGATCTCTGTCTTTTGGTGCTAGACCTCTGAAGATGCCAGCCACAGCTGCTGGCGAAACGTCAGGAACTACAATGCCAAGACCACGGAAATACAGCCCGGAAAACCCACAACAACCAGCATTCTCCGGCCGTGAAAGACTTCGACAATACATCAATATTTTTATTATTATGTTATTTATAGTCCTTTGTTGCTATTTTGTCATCTTATTCTGTATAACTGAAATCATCCCTCATGTATTTTCCCATTTACTCAAGGAGTTTAGCACTAAAGCCCTAAATTCTGTAATCATAATCATCCAAATTTTATTTATTTATTCAAAAATTTTATTAGTCAATTTTCCACCTTAGAAAAACTCAAAGTGGCTTACAATATAAAACAGAAAGAAACATTAAAAAATGCATCAAAACCACAGTTAAAACCAATACATTAGAAGTGGCTAAACAAAAGCCATCCTAAATAAAACAGTCTTCAGCTGTCTCCTCAGGATGGAGAGTGAGGAGCCTGGTACCCTTCCCTGGAGAGATTATTCCACCAAGAGCCAGTTTGGTGTAGTGGTTAAAAGCAGCAGGACTCTAATCTGGAGAACTGGGTTTGATTCCTCACTCCTCCGCTTGAAGCCAGCTCGGTGACCTTGGGCCAGTCACAGCTTATCAGAGCTCTCTCAGCCCCACGCACCTCACATGGTGATTGTTGTGAGGATAATAATAACGCACTTTGTAAATTGCTCTGGGCAGGCATTGTTGTCCTGAAGCACGGTATATGAATTGAATGATGTTGTTGTTATTTAAAAGGTTCTCTCTTGTGTACCCACCAACCAAGCCACTTTGGTTGATGAGACAATCAGGATGGCCTCTCCCTAAAATCTTAAATCCTAGGCAGGGAGAAGACAGTCCTTCAGATACCCTAGTCCCAAGCCATGTAGGGTTTTAAAGCATAGAACCAACACCTTGAATTGGGCTTGGGAACAGATCAGAAGCCAGTGTAACTGTAATATTGAGGTCATATGTTTCCGGTACCTGGTCCCTAGCGACAGCATTCAGCACTAGCTGTAGCTTCTGTATAGGGATCCCATTCCCCTGATGGGGACAGGGGATCCCCCACTCCCACATTTTACCTCCCGCCTTCACTTACCTGGCCAGCAAGGGGAAATGTGGGGAATGAGCCTCCAGAGTGCACTCCTGAGGCTGGCGAGACAACATCACTTATGTCATTGTGCTGCCCTGAGAGCAGTCCCATACTTTGCAACAGGTCAATTTGGGCCCCAAACAGGCCGAATTGGACCCCAAACAGGCTGAATTGGGCTGATTTGGAGACACAAATCAGCTCACTGTGAAGTGTGTACACTCTCCCTAGCCTTGTATGATGATGTCACTTCCTGGAAGTGATGTCAATCCATCATGCCAATGTGGGACCAGGTGCATGCAAGGAGAGTCCCCAACTTCCAGGAAGGTAAGTGCTGTGTCCCCCATCTCCTGTTGGGAGGGTAAGGAGACCTGGCAACCCTACTTCTGGGCACTCTTCAAGGGTAGTTCCAAGTAGACTTACAATAGTACAGTCTAGGTGTAACTAAGGCATAGATCACTATGGCTAGATTTGACTGAACCAGAAAGGGGCACAGCTGATACACCATCTGAAGCTGGGCAAACACACTCCAAGACTCTGCAACCACCTGGCTTTCTAAAGTGACTCAAGCAGTACTCCTAAGTTGTGAACCTGAATTTTCAGGGGGAATGTAACCCCATCCAACATAGGAGAGATCTCACATCTCTTGGCAGCCTTTCTATTAACCCAGAGAACTTCTGTCATCAGGATTATGCTTCAGCTTGTTCGCCCTTATTGAGTCCATTACTGATTTCAAGCGCCAGTTCAGAACATCAATAGCATCCTTGGAATTAGATGGAATGAAAAGTAGAGTATTTTGTACTTCATTTGCAAGGTCTGTCTAGATAAGGTGCTGCAGTTTTTGCTTCATGGGGTTTGTGGTGATTTGGGCCATGATAAAGAAGGCAGGCTAGGATTCATAGAGTATCTCAAGAGGATAGACTGTAGAGGCAGAAGGACTCGGGCATCAGATCACAGAGGAAAGCTAAGGAACAGTGCAGTGAAGTGCCAAAAGGCAGCTAAACATTTGTCAGAAATTCTCACATTTTCAATGTTTCTCAATAAATATTCATAGAAAACTTCAGATGGATTCAAAGTAATCATGCGATACAAGTAACCATCTTTTAGGACTTCAGGTTTCAATGTTTCTATGCTTCCTCTTGCATGTAGAAACTAGCCAGGCCAGAATATTCATCTCTGATATTATTGGATATTTTTAGGGCAGCATTTATATTTACAATCTTCATACATTCTGAAAGGGTAGACTACTATAGACCCGTACTACTATGTGGGCCAATATACTACTACCATAAAGGCCTACTATATGATTATTCTCAATGTTCTTCGTCTACTATGGATTTTGGAAACAAAATTTTCACAGTATAAGCTTTTGAGAGTCAAAGCTCCCTTCTTCAGAATCTGAAGAAGAGTAAGATTTGAGTCCAGTAGCTCTTCTTGCCCTTCTACTACAGACTACAGCTATCCATCTGAAATTATCTAAAGAAGGGGGCTTTGACCCTCTAAAGATTATACCTTGAAAATCTTGTTAGTCTCTAAGATGCCAGTGGACTCAAATCCTGCTGCTCCACTGCAGATCAGCACAGCTACCTACCTGAACATATGCACTAGATGTTAGATTTTCCAGTTTGGAATATCATTGCAGTTATGAAGAGTCCTGTTTCCATTGTCTTAATCCTGTTAGAAGAAACACAATTAGGCTTTTAGAAAGCATTAAAATAAATGGCTACAGAGTTGAAAGAATTTCATCTGAAGCTGCTTCATGAGTGAACAAAGTAACTAGTCTTGTTTCAGACTGCAGACTAACCTCTGGGGGGATCCAGGTAAATTCCTTTTACTAAGTAATTTGCTGGTGCATCACCATTTATAAGCCACTAGAGTTTGCATATAGCAGTTTAAAATTCATGAACCCTTCCACCTTGCGCAATCTTGTTGACTGTGTCACATCAATGCACTTAATGGTTAATGCTGTTGACTTCTGACTGCCCCCTCGTGCTTTTCCACAGGGTCCTGTCCCCAAGGAACAGCCTTTCATGGATCATTTGGGGCTGCAGTAAGTGATAGGAGGTAGGGAAGTCCTGTCCCACTGATGGAAATCCTGTTATTACAGATCTACTGTAGGATCCAAGCTCATGGACTGTTTTAAAGAGTAATTTATCTTGATTTGTTGCTTCTGCATGAATGCTTTGTTCAAAAAATACTGCTAAGTAGACAGTTTAATAGTCAGATATATTAAATTATCAGCATCTATTAGAATTTATTTTGAAATGCACTGTGGCACACTTTAGATAAATAAGAGCACCTTTCTTGCAACCTAGAGTTAACCCTCCTTGCAACTACGTAAGTATACTTTGATAGGTGCATGATGTCCTGTTATTGTGTCTAAAAGATGCTTCTAATATTTTTGCCTGTTTCTTGATGTCTCTCTCTCTCTAGTAAGGCTGTACTGCACCTCCCTTTCTTCCTGATTTGATGACATAGTGGTGTTTTACTGCATCAATTGTTTTCTAAGGAGGTCCATTGTCACTGTCTATCAAAGGAGGCTGTCTTTGATGGGCATGCTATCATTCAGCAATTTTTGCACATGAAAGTAGCCTGTACAGGAAACATGAAAGTGGTTTTCAGATGTGATCCCCTTGGTGCTAGTCAGTATATATTTCAAATACTTCAGACTCAGAAGAGAGGCATTTGAATTGACTGAATATCTTAACGGAAATAGCTAGTTGTGTATCTTCTGCAGTCTAAACCTGTTAATGTGATTATCTTCCTTAAGTGTTACTTCCCCCTGAATTTCATAATCCAGCTTTTATGGAAAGCACCTAGGAATACACTAGTAATAACTATAAACTGATGGATGCATGTCTCCATCTGGTGCTAAATAACTGAAACCACACAACATATACTAGAGAAATTCTTTCATCAGCTCCACTGGATGTTGTGTAGTTTGTTGCCCATGTTGAGACTGTGATACAGAAATTGTTTATACTTGAGACTCCTGCACGGTCCAGCCACTTAGACTTCAGCTATTTTGCAGGATATTGTCAGGAATAAGTTCTGTTTTCATCATCTTGCATCAGTATGTTCTAAATGCCTCCAAAATTCTCATTCATTCTCCTCAGATTTTGAAGTTCTGAATTACTTGGCCTTGAACTGGAGACAATCTGCCATTCTTCTACCTTTTTAAAAATATCCAGGCTTGTACAGAGGACTGTGCATGTGCAACCTACCAGTTTTCAGTTCATTCAATGTACATGTATATCCCTCCATTAATGATGTGCACATCCACATTGATAAAAAATGCAGAAAACCAACAATAATTGCATCCATTTGTACCAATCCACAGGTGCATCTCAGATACCACACAAATGAACTGTGATACAACCATATGAATGCATCAAGAGTGCCTTGTAAAAAAGAGGTTTATCATAGCGCTCTGTATGTTTAACACACTCTGTATGCGAGGGGAGAGAAAGGAACTGAAGGAACTGAAAGATGCAGCCTCTGGATCAGTTTCAAGAGCAGAGCAGAGGAAATCTGCATTAGTATGTTCCAAAACCCCTTATACCAACCTAGCATGTGATGCTTGTAAATTATACCAATAGAGATGTCTTATATGAACTCAGAACATCAAAGGATTCTATACATGCTTCCTCTAAGCACATGGGTTTTCTGAAAATATTACAGCTGTGCAAATGTTACTCAATATCTGCACGCAACCTATACACATGTATGGTTCTCTGTGCAACTGGAAACTCTGCTTTTCCTGAGCTCCTGATTGTATAGTCAATCTTATGGAGGTCAGGAGCAAAGGCAGTGAATGCACTCCTCCACCCACCATAAATTCAAAAAAAAATTATGTACAGACTTACGTACATTCAATTGTATTAATCCTGTCAACGAGGTAAACTCAGCCCATTGAGATGATATCAGCTCATACATAAACTAAGCTAAGTTTTGTATACTAACACCCAGCACTCAAACATGTGTCTATGTTTGCAACAGTTCAAGCACATGATCATCCCTGCAACATACTTAATGACAAATATGTGGAGTAACCCCATATTGTGTCAGAGGGGTAGATCCAGTGATCTGTGAACACAAGGATCACAGCTCTTTTCCTGTGTTCCCCAATCCCCAGCAGTCCTTTTCAACCCTGTGAGAATTTGCACCTGGGGTCACAGGAGGGGAAGCTTCAGGGGGAAGGGTGCAGGGTGCAGGGCTGGCCAAAGTTTTTTTGGCATCCTAGGAGAACTATAACTTTGGTACTACCCCTTCAATACAGACAAAACTGAAAAGTCTAGAATGAACATTTTACTTCGAAAAGAACAACAGGCATTCAACATGCAATGACAAAATAAATACAGATCAACTCTTCAAAAGCCTTCCCTGTTCCATCATGGCAGCTACAGAAAACCAGAGATTTTAGAAGCCAGTTAGCACCAGGATTCCCTTCAAGCCACTGCAGGACAGCTGTCTGCAATCCATAGAGTCCGTTGGGGTTATGGGGCTTGTGCACCCTCCCATTGCATTAGTGAATGTGCCAGGAACAGGACAGATATGAGCATGAAGCAGTTTGGGGAGGGAGTGGGGATGCGTGCTTTGTAGATCACAGAATTTATTTGTTGCTTACTTTTATATTCTGACTTTCCTCCACTGTAGCATTCCAAGAAGCATACAGGGATTCCTGTGGCAGCACAGGTCCTCCTTGGCCCCACCTAGTACTTCTCCTTCTCTTCCTCCTCCTCTTGTGGGGCCTGAGGTGAGGCAGGAGTGGACTGGGTGCTGCTGCAGCCTCCACAGCCCTTGCACTTCTCTTGTGCCGTGGATGTTTCCCCATGCTGGCTCCAGTTCCAAAGTGGCCTGTGCCACTCCATAGACAGCCTATTGAATGTGGGAAGAAAAGCTGCTTAGGCAGGGTTAAGATGGAGGAGGAAGAAAAAGAGGGGGGTGGGCAGCTGCTTTTCTTTCTCTTCCAGTGAAATGTACAAGGGAAAGAAGATGCTCCCCTCACCTTTTTGATGCCTTCCAAAATCTGTCACACTATGCAGGTGCCTAGATTTGCCTAGTGGTTGGCCCAGCCCCCAAATGGAGTGAAATCTCTCTTCTTCTTCTTCTGTCAGCTGAGCTCCACTGGCAGGAGAAGCAGGAATGGTGATTTCCATCTTCTCTCTCCCCCTCCATTGCAGCCTCCCAACCCACATAACTATTGGTTCACGTGGTGCCTGCAATGTTGTGAATAAATTGTTATGGGGTCAGAAAGGACTGCTGGGAAGAGAGGAATGTGGGAATGACCCATGACCCTCACTGCCTCCAGCCCATTGAGTTTACACTAATAGATTTGTTCAGCAACACTTGCCTACTCATCAATCTTGATAACATTCTTAGAATAAACTGTTATCACACCCCAATACAGCCACCATACAGCTTAATTTCATTGGTTTCAATTGTATATTTCTCCTTGCTCACATGAGCCAGGAAAAAAACTTCAAAATAACATACTTTAATTTCTCAGGCAGATAGTATTTAATCTTCAGAAGGGATCAGCAGAAAAGCTCCAGAAACACTTGCTGTATGTTTGTTAGAAAAAATGAAAAATGAGTATTTTATGGCAATATGATTCCATTAAAGATACAAATGCTGAGCACATCATCCGCTCCCATCTCCTTTAATAGCATTTGGAGGTGTAGTGGGCAGTGGCCATTATAAACGTGTCTCAAAGTTCTAGGGAGTTCCATTACATGCCCATGGCTTTTGAGTCCTGCGACTGCCACGCAGAAACAGATTGTGCAGATGTCTATACTTCCACTCACTTCCTAAAACCTTTTGATGCAAGTCTTCTTTGTTCCATTTATGCAAACATGGGACTTACATGGGTAACATGGGACTTACATCGGAGTAGACCTCTTTAGAATGGCTTCCATAGTCTTTCAGGGCTCTTTCTTTCTCTGAGTCAATTGGCTAATGTGTACCATGTCTCCCTTTCAAAAGTAATCCTGCCTGCCCCCACAGCAAAAGGAAGGATCTGCTTGGCCAGCAGAAGAGGGGGGGATTCAGCCAATCATTCTGCCTGCCTGCCTGCCTGCCTGCCTGCCTGCCTGCCTGCCTGCACTTGGGCGATGGACAAGATTGGCAGCAAGAACATCCAGTTTTGCTGCAGAATGCTAAGCATCGAAAGAAGGGATTTGGATTCGCCCATCATTGTGGGAGCAAAGCACAAGGAAACATGAAACCAACAAACAAGAGAAGAATGCAAAGCTAATAAATTGTTGGCACTATAGAAAAAGAAAAAAGTGCACACAAATCAGGCTTGTTTTTAATGTTGCTGGACTGCACTAATTGGAGCACTCTCCTACTTAGGAATGTCCCTCTACTCCACCTGCCAATATTCGCCTTCTATGAGTCCAATGTTGTGTGTGTGCAGTAATGTGCTTGAGGAAAAACTCAGTGGATCAATAGTTTGGACAAGGAGGGGGACTAATGGTTGATACTGTTTTTGGTTAAGCATGAAAACTGCTGCCTCAGAGCCTCGTTTCCACCCCCCCCCCCTTGAAAAGAACAGTGTCTGTTTGGTATGTGCAATCAACAAAATAGACCAAAATGAAAAAAAAACCGAACAGATCAGTTCTGAACTGGCACTGGCCCAGCTGGAACAAACTAGTAATGGAACAGAATGATTCCGGAACCTCCAGAACCGAGACATAAAAAGAAACTTTCTTGGTGCATACCCCTACTACTCACCAATGTATCTAACCTTCAGTACTTCATATAATGTATTACATTGTTTATTGCATTTGCAACTATTTGAAATTCCTTTTCTGAAGACCTCAGGATACCATAGTGAACTTGAATATGTATATCCTGTGGTTTTAACGGCCTGTGATGTTGACTAAAAATGAAGAACACAGTGTGTGACAATTCCAAACTCAAACAAAACAAAACGTTTGAGGGTCCTCAGCCAACTCACACTCTTCTTTCTGTTTCTTCCATACTTGATCTACTGTTCCGTCTCAAATCTCTCTCCACCTGCCCCCTCCCTTTAGCTCCTTTTCTTGGCAGATTTATCAGGAGACCATCTGCAAAAAATGGGGCCTCTAGCTCCCACCATAAGGCCGGTCTGATAGACCCATTCATAGTAATCATAAATCAAACCAGACTGTGTCGTTCACACTTTGAGTCAAAGTTACCCTTGTATTCTGTATCACAGATATATCACAGGTATACAGAGGAGATACTGGTTATATTTTAATAGCATCCTAGATTTTACATCACCAAGAATAAGTAACAATGATGCTTTTCCCTGACATAGTTTGCAAAGTTATACCAGAAAGAAACAGACTTGTAAGTTGCTCCTTTTCCAATGGTGTGGGGAGTACAATACAGACAAATATAATAAGCCCCAAGCGCAGTGTGAAACTTGATTGCTTGACTGGCACAATATTTGCCTGGGGAAAGTGCTGGCTAGTTTTCTTGCTAGAAAGAGCTGGTTCATGATGCAATTGATCCAAAGATCCACTAACGGGCATTTCTATATTTGACACCTTTCCATGGCTGACTTCTAAAAAAAACCCCTATATACACACATTTCTCCATTAAGAATAAAGTGTAAAATTCTTCAGAACTATAAATTCTTAGATATCGTGCTTATATCATAACAGCACACAAGTGCAGAAAATATATTCTAATGCTTAGAATTTTTAATGACAAAAATGGGATTTTTTTTCACCAGACAACCAGCAGTGATAGCGACTCACCCATTCTGACAAGCTGTTAGATTTGAGATGCAATTGAACAAGGCTGTTTTTCTAGACAAAGAAATAATGGCTTAAATAAAATGCTGGTTTGGTTTAGTATTTAGGCATAACGGGTTTGAAGAAAAAGAAACAATTGTTGTTTGTTGTCCATCTTTCTCACTGAGATTTAAGGTGGATTACACAGTACAAGTGAAAATACAATATAGTCAACAGCTGGTACATTCACTGACCAAAGTACAATAATGAACAGCAGTTTGGACATGACAGTGAGAGAGATTCAATAGGTACGGAAGCAGAAAGCTTTTTGGTGGGAAAGCATAAAGCCAAGCACAGAGACAAAATCTTTCTGAAACAAAGCATAACTGATTTACATGGCATGTTTTAGCAACATGGAAAATCCCTAGCAGGCACATGTCAACATCAGCAGTCAGTACAGCAGCCAGTGCCCAACAGAGTAGTGTATAGTTCCCTCCCAATGCATCTTTCTGAGCCGCTTCTTACAACACAGCCCTATAATCCGAGTAGAAAGCCCTCCTGAATAATTCAGTTGTGCATAGTTTGCAGAAAGCCAGGAGAGCAGCAGCTTTCCTGATCTCCTCAGGCATGCTATTCCGTAAGGTGGGGCCTACCACACAGAAAGCACATGTGCAGGCAGCTGTTGATTTTGTCCAACTACAGGGCAGTATTCACAGAAGGCCCTGCCCAGATGAGCGAAGCTGCCATGGCAAAACATAGGGGAAGAGGTGGCCACACAGGTACGAGGGACTGAGGCCATGTAGGGCTTTGCATGTGATAGTCATGATGTAACTGATGGGAAGCCTGTGGAGTGACTGCAGAATGGGAGTGATGGCCTTAATTAAATGTTTTAGCACATCCTACTATATAAAAGGCATATCGTATTTCTGACAACTTACTACCCTGGTGCGCCTCCAGAGAGCACTGCTGGGGAGGGAAGCCCAGGTGAGGCAGCCCGTCCCTCCAGAGAATGCACCATGGCAGGAAGCCCAGGCCAGGATCAGGCACCGAGCAGGCGGCAATGCCTTCCCCCCACCTTTACCCAGCAGTGATAAGCGAAATCTCTAGGTTGGAGAATGTGTCAGCTTATCAATACCAATGCAAAGCGAGTATGAGAAATTTGTTAACATCTGACTAACGCTGAAGGGGAAATATATCAGTCAAACAAATCTGCATTCTTCTTAACGCTAATTGATTCTAAGGAATGATTTAGGGAGCTAAATTTGGAAATAAATCATCGTTCGGTAGATGTGCTTGATGTGCTTACAGTGCAGTTTGTAAACATTATTAGTGATTCACTATTGCCTCAGTCCAGGTCCTACTGGAATACAGCTGTGCATTTATATTCTTTAAAGAGCAAGATGAACAATAATGCCTGCTTAGATTGTATTTGTCAAAATGTACTGATGTTGTTTTGCTCGAGGCCAAACTTCAAAACTCTCAATACTCACAGTCACATTTTGTCTGATTAGGGAGATGCATGTATTTACCAGCTTTAATGCATGTGACTAGAAACCCAGATTTTTGAGTGTTATGTATTTATGTGTACTGAAGCTGGAAAATACATTCTTTGTCCTGTTTATACAAAATAGTGACAGCACATATTGGAGAGGATTGTGGGAAGCATATTCTCCCATTATGTGTGGTCAAGGCAGCAGCATTGTAATGACTGAACACGGCAACTCTTTCATTCCCAGTTTCTGAAATGGATTCTCCCAGCTCAGGACAAAACCTCAGCCTTCTTTATTCCCTGAGCATACTAACAAAATCTGATGGAATTGTTGTCATTAAAACGGACTCCAGTTTTTCTCTATCAGTTGTGTATAATTGGTATAATAATAGCAAAATAAAACAAACGAGTCATCACTAGCAACAAGAAGGGGTGAATGAAAGGCTCACAATGACAACATATAAGAAAAGGAAAGCAGGCATAATGGTAGATTCTTAATAGACCAAATTTCTGGCAAGAGAAGGGGGAAAGGCCTAATTATTTGAATGTATGCTTTATTTCACTAACAGTAACTTTTTAATGCATGTGTGAAAAAAAATTAAGACTGCAAAAACAACTATTTGGAATGTGTAAACATAGGTTTGGATGCTAACAGTGTAATCCTAAACAGAGTTACACCAGTCTAAGCCCACGGACTTAGCAGCTCTGCGTAGGATTGCACTGTAAGTAGGGCAAGTAGGGTCAGGCCAGACAAAGGCAGCTTTCCCACCTCTCACCTCCCACAGCAGCCTTCTGTATTTCCCCAGCTCTGCTCTCATAGGTCAGTGGGCAACCAAGGAACAATGTGGGGGCAAAGTGGGAGAGCGGGATCCGCAGAAACCACTCTAGCTTTCTCTACCAATGGAAATGCTGTTCTGCCAACTGAACTACTGCTTTATCAATGGAATGACAGCGAAGGAACCAGTACATTTGCTCTACTTGCTATGGTGAACTGTGAGAGGTAAATGGCTGTTGTGGATTTTCCGGGCTGTATTGCTGTGGTCTTGGCATTGTAGTTCCTGATGTTTTGCCAGCAGCTGTGACTGGCATCTTCAGAGGTGTAGCACCAAAAGACAGAGATCTCTCAGTGTCACAGTGTGGAAAAGATGTTGGCAGGTCATTTATATCTACTCAGGAGGGGTGGGGTTGATCTGAGTCATCCTGTAAGAGTTTCCCAGGGTGTGGAATGCTAATGGCGGGAGGCTTCACTGTATCCTGAGGAGGTTCTTTTGCATATGGATTGGTGCTTGATGTGCTAATCTTCTCTGCAGGGCTATTGTCGGGTATAGAGTGTTTTGTTAGCCTGGTGTTTTTCAGAACTGGAAACCATGCTCTGTTCATTCTTAAGGTTTCTTCTTTCCTGTTGAAGTTTTGCTTATGCTTGTGAATTTCAAAGGCTTCCCTGTGCAGTCTGACAAAGTAGTTGGAAGTGTAGTCCAGTATTTTGGTGTCCTGGAATAAGATACTGTGCCCTGTTTGAGTTAGGCTATGTTCAGCCACTGCTGATTTTTCCGGGTGGCCAAGTCTTTCATGTTCTTTTATTCTTGTCTGGATGCTACGCTTTGTGGTCCCGATGTAAACTTGTCCACAGCTGCAGGGTCTGCGGTATACTCCTGCAGAGGTGAGGGGGTCTCTACTGTCTTTTGCTGATCGTAGCATCTGTTGTATTTTTCTGGTGGGTCTGAATACTGCTTGAAGGTTGTGCTTTTTCTTAAGCTTTCCCATCTGATCAGTGATTCCTTTGATATATGGCAAAAACACTTTTCCTTTGGGAGACCGGTTTTCCTTGGTTGTTTGATTTATCCTTGGTTTAACTGCTCTTCTGATTTCATTTCTGGAGTAGCCATTTGCTAGATGATTCGTAGATGATACCTTTATCATTTGGAGCCACAGTGAAGAATAATTGATGGAGTTCTTAAACCACCTCAACAATATCCACCTGAACATACAATTCACCATGGAGAAAGAAATCTGGGGGAAACTTCCATTTCTAGATACCTTGGTCATCCGCAAAGCAAACTTTCAGTTAGGTCACAAGGTCTACAGGAAACCAACTCACACTGATCGGTACTTACACAAAAACTCCAATCACCACCCTCGACAGAAAAAAGGGATAATAAAAACATTAGTAGACCGTGCAAGACGGATATGTGAACCGCACTTTCTCAACAAGGAAACTAATCATCTAAACCACACACTTCAAGCAAATGGCTACTCCAGAAATGAAATCCGAAGAGCAGTTAAACCAAGGATAAATCAAACAACCAAGGAAAAACAGTCTCCCACAGGAAAAGTATTTTTGCCATATATCAAAGGAATTACTGATCAGATGGGAAAGCTTATGAAAAAGCATAACCTTCAAGCAGTATTCAGACCCACCCGAAAAATACAACAGATGCTATGATCAGCAAAAGACAGTAGAAACCCCCTCACCTCTGCAGGGGTATACCGCAGACCCTGCAGCTGTGGACAAGTTTACATCGGGACCACAAAGCGTAGCATCCAGACAAGAATAAAAGAACATGAAAGACACTGCAGACTTGGCCATCCAGAAAAATCAGCAGTGGCTGAACATAGCCTATCTCAAACAGGACACAGTATCCTATTCCAGGACACTAAAATACTGGACAACACTTCCAACTACTTCGTCAGATTGCACAGGGAAGCCATTGAAATTCATAAGAATAAGCACAATTTCAACAGGAAAGAAGAGACTTTAAGAATGAATAGAGCATGGTTTCCAGTCCTGAAAAACACCAGGCTAACAAAATACTCTATACCTGACAATAGCCCTGCAGAGAAGATTAGCATATCAAGCACCAATCCATATGCAAAAGAACCTCCTCAGGATACAGTGAAGCCTCCCGCCATTAGCATTCCACACCCTGGGAAACTCTTACAGGATGACGCAGCTCAACCCCACCTTCCTGAGTAGATATAAATTACCTGCCAACATCTTTTCCACACTGTGACACTGAGAGATCTCTGAGGGCCAAGCTACACATGACGAATGACACTTGAACGGCAAGTGGATTGAGTGGAGGGCAAGTGAACAGGGAGAAATACACTTGCCGTTCAAGTGTCATTCGTCATGTGTAGCTTGGCCCTAAGTGTCAAAAAGACACTCAGTCTTTTTGGTGCTATACCTCTGAAGATGCCAGTCCCAGCTAATGGCAAAACGTCAGGAACTACAATGCCAAGACCACAGCTATACAGCCCAGAAAATTCACAACAACCATTGTTCTCCAGCCGCGAAAGCCTTCAACAATACATGTGAGAGGTAAATTTGGGTTTCATTTTTAAGACCAAAAAGAAAACCCTATGTGACAGGTGCTTTAAAAAGCCTGGAAGTGCTGTACAGACAGCAGCACAACTATTAAGGGTTAATCCCTCTTAGAATCAGAGAGCTTTGACTGGCCTGGGCTGGAAAGAGTCCTAGCAGAGAAAGATCCAGTGTGAAGGAGTTGAGAGATGGTGTCTTAACAGAGAAAGCAGTTTTAACATTGACAGGAGAACTGGGGAAAGTTGACAAGGAGGTTTGGAAAGTTAGTGCAGACTCCCAAACAGGCCAAAGAAAAGGGTAGATCTTCTAAGAAGAGGAGATATTCCCTACCTAGTCAAACAGGGAGGTAGTGCTGAAGAGTGAAGAGATCCCTAGTAGGGTGTGGTTGAAAAACTGCCTGTGGAGACTTTCAGATTCAGTTAATGACTGAAGGAAAGCACTGGTCTGTGGGTACCAGCCTTCCTAATCCCAGAAGAGAAAGAGAATATTGAAAGAAAGTATACTAGGGTGCTTGGGGGGAAATAAGGAAACCAAAGCATCAAAACAGAAGCCTTAAGTAACAGTGAAGAGAATAAGAACAGTGAAGAGCATTAATCCGTGCATGTTATGAATTTTACCTCAGAAATTTTCAACCCCTGACTTCACCTGACCTTCCCCTTGTAATGTAAATAAACTACTTGGTTGTTGTTAGGATTTTAAAAACACTTTTGGTGCCATTACTGTGGTTTAAGGACAAGGGAATGTTATATTCTAGCCCCAATCCAAAGGCTGAGATGCCTTCCTCATGGGTGGGATACCAGTTAGGATGGTCCATCGTGAGATGCTGATGGATCCAATTGACTTCCAGTCAGCCTTGGTGACTCTGTGGAGGCCCTTGTATCAGCATGGAACACTGGTTTGCAAGGTGGTATTGATATCAACAAGGCTGCTCCTTTGTGGCTTCCCTGCCTCCCTCCAGAAAGGCTTAGCCCCCTTGGTTTATCTCTCTATGAAGATGTTAGGAAGATGGCTAGAGCGCTGTTGGTGGAAAACTCATGCAGAACACGCGTTAGAACCCATTGAAAGGTCTATAAGGTGGTAGAGTCAAAAGCTTGTTTTTGCTTGTTTTTCTGCTACCATTGCATCTGTAGAATTTAACCCAGTAAAATTATCTAGGGTGGTTCAGGGCCTAATGTCATCTGGCCTTAACACTCTTCAATCCAATCTAGATATCAGCTGTGATCATTTTACTCAACTCCTTGCTGACAAAGTCTCTCATCTGGCTCACCTGAGATGGCAGTTTGAGGGTTGATCCTGTGCTGGGTGCATCAGAGGTAATCTCTTGTCAGAGTTCTACAGATGATTTCAGGTTGGTCTCCCTGACTGATATTGATAAAGTTGAGTAATACAGTTCTTGCAAACTGTATCCTTGCCCATCCTGGATACTAAAATTGTGCTGGGGGGAAATGATACCTCCGTTGAGAAAGATTATTAATAGATGCCTCTTTCAAGGAGAGTTGCCTTCACTGCTGAAAAAAACTATGATTAGACCTCTTCTCAAGATATCATCATTGGATAACAAGGATGTAGACAATTGACCTGTATTCTGATCTCCCCTTTTCTGTGCAAGATGACTGAGGAGGCTGTGGCAGAGTAGCTGCAGGAATTTCAGGGTGAGACATCTGCCCTTGACCCATTTCAGTTATGTTTGCGGCTGAGTCTTGGGGACTGAAACAGCCCTATGCCCTTGGCAGATGATGTCCAGCTGCAGTTGGATAAGGGGTGATTCATCAGTGATGATATAGCGAGACCTATACCGTTGATCATGATATTTTGGTGGGTCAGTTGCAATCGTTTTATCCTCAGTGTTCTTTAATCTCTATGTGAGACCATTGTCTGAGATCATTAGGAGCTTTGAAGTCGGTTATCACCAATATGTGTCAGCTGTGAAGGTCCTGGGCCAGTGACTTAGGACTGGCAAGATTTAAGTCCAGTAGTGCCTTAAAGACCTCCAAGATTTTCAGGGTATAAGCTTTCAAGAATCAAAGCACCCTTCATCAGATAGTGAAACTTGCTCTTCTACTATGGAACGACATGGCTACCCACCTGAAAGTGTTTTGAGACTGTGGTCAAGTGGCTGAGGTGAACCAACTGAAACTTAATCCAGACAAAACGGAAGTATGCCACTTGAAAAAGAAGAGTGTTTAGCTGGTGTCTGTCAGATCTGTGGCTAAATAATAGTTGTATCCAGACTACCTTCTGCAATCAGACAAGAGTCCGTTGTTTTCAAAAGATTTACTGAAAAAAGCAACCATTATAGTCCACTGGCCCAGATGCAATATCTGGGCTGGTACACGTGTATTGTTACGAATGAGAGGCAAAGAATATAGTACAAAGTATCAAGACTCAGTAGGCCCAGCCTCCCCCCATAGTTCTCAAAACAATCCCTTTGAAGCTGAGAAAGTGAAAGTTTCCCAGGACTGGAAAAGCTGTAGTCAAAACATTCTTCTTCTGAGAGATAGCTGCTGGGGAACATCTTGGCACCTGTGAAGAAAGCACTCAGAACACTAAAAGAATTAAAATGGAGTCTCTTTGGTTACAACATATAGGGAAGCATTCTGAACCTGACAGTGTCAATCTACCAGTCTTAGATGAGGTAAATGTTCTCTAGTAGATCAGGTTAAGAACATGGGGGTGCCCTTGTACCCAGCCATTTCAATCCATAAGCAGGTCAATGCTGTTAATATCTTGCTTGTAAACTAGCCCCTTATTTAGGCTCTGCTGACCTAGCTACACTGATCCACACTACTGTAACTTCCAGATAGGACTATGGTAATATGCTCTGTGTGGTGCTACCTTTCAAAAGAGAAGCTTCAGTTGCTATGAAATATGTTGGTGAGACTCCTGTCTGGGCCAGCTACCTGGAACATATAAGAAGTCAGTGCTTCATCAACTACCCTGGTTGCCTATCATTTTGAAGTGGTGGTTGGTTACCTTCAAAACTTTTCACAGCCCTGGATCCTCATGCCTCTTGAACTATATCTCCAAGTCCTGGAATATTCCCATATACTTAGACAGCCCCTGCCGGCACTAGCACTGTGCTTGGCAACAGTCAGGTTGTGGGCTTTCTCTATGGTATGTCAGTTCCTTTAGAATGGCCTGCCAGAGTGAGTATGACAAAGATCTTCATGTGATGTATTCAGGAAGGCATACAAGACTGTTCTATTCCAGAGAGCATCTAGTGGAAGGCGAACTGTTTTAATGAGGTGTATTAATTATGAAATGGGTTTAAATTGTTGCTGGATGCTTATGGTCAGGACCGGCGCCACCATTGAGGCGATGAGGCGGGCACCACGGGCATTGAGGGGCTGGAGGGGGTGCCAGAGGGGGTGTTGGGGGCGGAGGCTTGCACCACAGAGCTGGCGTGCCTGGCCCGCAGCTGCTGCTGTAGCCGGCCAGCCCTGTGCCACTGCCACTGCCACACACCCCCAGCCGGGCGTAGCAGCCACGGACCAGGCATAGCAGGCAGCCAGGGTGGCGTACGGAGCACGGGCAGCCTCCTCGCGCCACCCCAGGTACCCACTGGCCAATGGGCCCGGCTTTGCTGCATGATGATGTCATCACGTGATAACGTCATCATGCAGTCCGGGGGTGCGTGTGCACGCACGGGAAGGTGGCCGCCTGTGCCAGAAACCCTGGCGCCGGCGGTGCTTATGGTGCTTGTGGCCTTGCAGCTTTTGCTGCTTTATAGGCCACTTTGAGTCTGAGAATACAAGGCAGAGTATAAATAATTTTTAAAAATCTAAAATCCCCACCCCCTCACCTGCAGAACAGATTATCAGTCTTTTACAGCACTGATCACCACTCTGGGAAGAAAGAGATTACATTATTTACCTCCAGAAGTGTAGCACTCGCCTCTCTCAATGTTTAAAAGAGAGGAGAGAGATGAGGGTCACAACATCTCTCCCCATCACCCACTCCATCCCTATGTAGCAAGATTAGTTCCAACCCATTACTTGAAAATAGATTTTGTATTGTTAGCACTGAATGCTGACCTAAGAAAGAAACATGCAGTCTTTATTCCCTGGATAGTGTGAGCAGCCCTGAGAGAAAGGTGTGCTTCAGACTTCAATCAATTCTCATCTCAGATGTTTCTGCCACATACAACTGCCTTGTAATGCTGGCCTTATAGTGTTTTCACACCTGAAGTTAAAAGACATATAACCCCCTCTGCCCAGCTAATTTTTAACAGATCCTGAGAGAGAACTTGAAAAGGAAAACAGTATCCGCTTTGGAAATGGATGCCTGAATTGTCCACCCTGTCACTAAAATGTGTCAATAAGGAAAATCCAAATAAAAAGACAAAAAAGAAGGGGGAAGGATAGGGAGTTGATAGAAGAAACTAGTGGAAACATGGGGTTAAATTAGAAAGCATAAGTCCCTGAGTTTATGCTTTCAGAAGGATATGAGGCAATTCTGTCCTTCCTTGTTACAGTATCAGTGTTTTTTTTCACCTATCGGGAAGGGGAAGGGGAAGGGGAAATTATCATTTCTTAAACCAGCAGCAACCTACTGGCTTGAGTTTTGCAACTGACTTGCTCCATTTCCATAGTTGTTGATCAAGTTACCATGATTTGCCTTCCTCAGGACAAAAATACGGGGCTCATTTTCTCAATGTGTAACTTGAGAACCTTGGATTAAAACAGCAGGATTTGAGTCCTGTGGCACCTCAGAGACCAACAAGATTTTCAGGGTATAAGCTTTTGAGAGTCAGAGCTTCCTTTTTCAGACACCCTTAGAGCTCTGACTCTCAAAAGCTTATACCCTGAAAAACTTGTTGGTCTCTGAGGTGCCTCTGGACTCAAATCCAGCTGTTCTACTGCAGACCACATGGCTACCCACCTAAAACTATCATCTTGCATTAAAACGTCTGTAAAATCTACTAGTGTGACTTCAAAATGTACAGCTAGTGTATTGTATGTCATATCAGCCTCATTCTGGAGTCACATTAGTGCCTTGAAGATATTTTATATATGGGATAAAATCTGTATGTATCAAGGTTTTATATTTATATTGCTCAGTTTATGAACCTTAAAGAAATGCTGACTTGTTGTTTTTTGTTCCTTGCTTTAACACCATTTTAGTTGCAAAAATGTGGTAGACAGAGGGCCAAGCTACAAGTGACGAATGACACTTGAACGGCAAGTGTATTTCTCCCTGTTCACTTGCCCTCCACTCAATCCACTTGCTGTTCAAGTGTCATTCGTCACTTGTAGCTTGGCCCTAAGACAGATGTCTTCATTCTCTGTAAAGCATAAAGTCTGGAAATACTGAAAGCCATTTCTCTGACATGTGACAGACATAAACTAAAAAAGTGGTTGTGGATTTACCAATTTATCCAAACTTTGTAGATAATTTTAAAAGACATTTTATATATATATATATATATATATATATATATATATTATAAAAGGAGGTGCTCTTGAGAAGGGGAAACAACTAATTTTATGAACTAAAAATCCTTGCATGAAATTATCTTTTATTTCATTTTCCTTTTTTGTGAAATAAATACAAATTACTATAGATGAATTGTGTATTGTTTGCAGGCACTTTTGTGACAATTTTCACAGGAAGTGAATGAAGCAATCATTGTAGCCACAGATTTGGTCATGTTGTAAAAGAATAGAAAATATTGGTTAATTTCTCCCTAAACAGTTCTAAGAACATCTGCTAACAGATGTCTAACAGTGCAATCCTAAGAACACTTTTCCGGGAGTAAGCCCCATTATGATTCAGAGGAGACCACTGTAAGACTAAGATCCTGACAATGTTTATTTAGAATTACACTGATTTCAGTGACATTTACTTCACATTAGTGAATAGATTGTAGTGATATCTTATATACTAATAGCCAGGTGGCAAAGATCTAAGGATACTTAAATTAGTAAACTAGAGCCATGAACAGACAAGACAGATCTTCTTACACACCTGAAAAATGCCTAGGTTTGCAGAAAAATCTGAAACCTAAAAAAAAAAAAACATTGGGGGATTTTTTTTTAAAAAAACCAAATGATAAAAGGAGCACCTGTAGCTTTAACCAGATGCCCTCATTGGCTGTTACTAGGCAACCATAACAGTTCAGCCAATATTTTTGGCCTTTGAGGGAGGACTCTTTGGTGGCAGGCCCAGAAGCAACCACTTGCTGACTTGATACCACATGACTTGCATGGCTCATCCAGGCCTAGCAGCTTGCAACTATTCAACAGGGGTCCACCTCCACCCTCACAAAAGCCAGTGTAGTGTAGCAGATAGAGTTTCAGAGTCAGCTCTAGAAAACCCAGGTTCAAATCTCCACTCGGTTGTGGAAGCTCTCTGGGTGACTTTGATCCAGTCACACACTCTCAGCCTAACCTACCTCTTAGGGTTGTTGTGAGGACAATATGGGGTCTAAGAGAATAATGTAAGCTGCTTTGGGCCCTCACAGACAGAAAGGCAGTATATAAAGGAAGTAAATTAAGAAATACAGATGAAGATGGGAGGCAGATAAAAGGTGTTTAGTTGGTTTGAAGGAGTGAAGGAGAGAAAACTGGTATATAGAGGCTGCCAGGAGGGAAAGAGGAACTAGCGTGGGGAAGGGAATAAAGAGAAAAGTGAAGCACCCCCTTGGAAGTCCTTGCTGGTTTCCTACTTTACAACCAGGCATGGCTCAGCAGGAACCATTCAACTGGGCCATAGGGGAGAGGCTGTCAGGCCAGGAGGGAAGGGTGAAGATGGGGGCAGTCAAAGGTGGCTGGGAAGGAGAAAAGGGAGCAGAAAAAGATGGAGGGGCTGTGGAGGCCAGGGAAGGGAAATGGGACACCAGCAAGTTCTTGAGGATTCTCCACTTGTGCATAGTAAACTCAGAAGCAAATACCGTTTATTCTTTGGTGCTTCCCAGTAACTGAGCCGGCCTAGAGGCTTGGCTGTAGGATGTTAGTGCTAACCTAGCAGCCACTCCATCTTATAGACAATTGAACTACCAGCAGCAACCGTTTGTGAACCTCTCAGCCAAAAGACTGAGGGCCAAAATACAAGTGACGAATGACACTTGAATGGCAAGTGTATTCCTCCCTGTTCACTTGCCCTCCACTTGCTCTCCACTCGATCCACTTGCCATTCAAGTGTCATTTGTCACTTGTAGCTTGGCCCAAACTCTCCTTTGCCTCTGTAACTAGGGTTAGCCCTCCCAGTTGGCTTCACTCCGTGCGTTTCGGTCAGGATTACTGCTGGAAGTCCAGGTAGTGCTATCGTGGAGGCAGGTCCTACCGTTTAACTAAACTGGGGACTAGCCTCCTGTAAGAGAGACGCTGAAGCACATCTACGGGTACTGAGTCCCGCTCCCCGCACAGGAGCTTTTCAGGGGGACTTTGCGCTTCATTCCTCGACGACGTGCGGCCGTGAAGACTCCTCGCACCGCGAGCTCGCAGCCCTGAAGGTCGGAAGATTTTGGAGCGGAAGGACTTCGTTTGGTGCTTCAGTCCTCCCGCGGCCTCTTTCCGCAGCTGCGATTTACGCCCGGTGGAAGGCTCGGGTAGGGGAGAGGGGCGGGCCTTCTGCCTGGGGCAGTCTGAGGAGCGCGGTGCGTCCGAGACTGCGTGCGCTGGGAAGGCCAGGCGTGGATGGAGCGCGGCGGGCCGAGGCGGAAGGCGCCGTCTTTTGCCCCTTGGCGCTTGGGCCGAGCTGTTTGTCGGGGTAGTAAAGCCCTCCGTTGCCTTGCGCGGGGTGTGTGTGTGTGTGTTGGTCCAACTCTGGCTCCGGCAGGCTGAGGCGCGGGACGGGGGAAAGGCGCCTGGCTACAAGCTACCTTTGCAGGGGACCTGTCGTGTTCCCTACCGAGGACGCAGCTGTGTGCTCGCCTCCTCCCTGGCGCCCCCCGAAGGTATGTCGGTTGGGGTGTGTCGTGGGGTGCTGCCTGTTGGCGAGGTGAGCTTACAGCTTTGGGGTTTGCGGTTCCAGTTTCGATACGGTGGTTGTGCATGCATTCTCTTTATGCTATAGAGCTCCTCTTGGGGCCATGGCCTCGTCCTTTAACTTTCTCACGCTGCTGTTCGGGAGAAAAGTTAGGAAGACCAAACGAAATTGCCATTTACTCACGGTTAGGTGGCGTCAGAGCAGTGCAGGTCATCGTAACACCAACTGATGCGCCTCTGTAGGGTTTATGTTGTTAAAAAAGAACGAATGAAGAAAATGGACAGAAATAAGTGCCATGGAGTATGGACATAATTTTAGGTAGGTAGCTGTGTTGGTCTGCAGTAGATCAGCAGGATTTGAGTCCAGTGGAACATTAGAGACCAATAAGATTTTCAGGGTGTAACCTTTTGAAGGTTAGAGCTCCCTTCTTCAGATACCAAAAAGAGTCCAGTAGCGCCTTTAAGACTAACCAACTTTACTGTAGCATAAGCTTTCGAGAATCACAGTTCTCTTCTCACAGTTCTCTAATTCTCAAAAGCTTATGCTACAGTAAAGTTGGTTAGTCTTAAAGGTGCTACTGGACTCTTTTCAATTTTGCTACTACAGACTAACATGGCTAACTCCTCTGGATCTTCTTCAGATACCATCTGAAGACTCCCCTGAAGAAGGGAGCTCTGACTCTGGAAAGCTCATATCCTGAAAATCTTCTTGGTCTGTAATGTGCAAAAGACCTTTCTCTCATTGTCTGTTTTTTATCTGCCGCTAGGAGCCTGCTTGGTTCGAGGATGGGACTTCCTCAACACTTGACTCATAGCCCTTCTCTTTTTATAAATCAGTCTAAAATCAGTGTTGGTAAAGCCAGGGGGAAGCTCCTCTGAGATGATAAGGTATTATTTAGGAAACATTTTGCAAGAGAACAGTTGCATCCGTTTAAGCTGCATGTTTCCATCATACTAGGTTGCAGTTTGGCAGTTGCTAAATACCAGACTAGCCTGATCTCATCAGACCTTGGAAGACCACCAAAGAAGTCCAAAGTCATTACACAAAACCTTACAGGGTCCCCTGTGACTTAATGGCACTTTCCACCACCAAATACCATCTCCACTGGGATGCCATAGGGTTTTGCCCCTTTATATTACCCATCACCAAAGTGTATAAAGGCTCTATATCTGTACCTGATAACTTTAGCTAAGTCCTTAGTGCTGTGGCTTGCTTTACAACAAATTTTTCCATAAAGCTTTGATAATAAAACTGTCTTCTTGAGACTACATGATGGCTCCTACCCAGAGGTGGCAATTGTGAGTTACAGTTCACATTGGTATCCCAGTCCACCATCTAGGAATCACTGGCCTTTGTAGACTTCAGGCTTCTCTAATTCTGAGAGGGGGGTATATTCTCATTTGACTGCTCCTTTATTATCAATTATTCTTAGACCTATCATATATTCTCTTTAATTTGAGAGCATGATAATGCTGTGTGAAGTCAGTAATGAGTGAAGATAACATTGCTTTAGCCAAACATTCCCTTTCTCTCTCTACTTGCCATGAATAGAAAACCTGCTGTAGTTGTTCTCATTGCAGCATTATTTTGAGAGGTTTTGTGTTGTTTAGTTGTGATAAGTACCTGTTGGAGAATGCATTACCAGTTCCTCTATTCACATTTTGTTTAGCAAAAGATATCTAATTGTAAGTAGGAACGTGAGTTAGCCTGGTCTGCCACACAATTCTTCAACTGTTTAGAAGAATTTTGCGATAGTGTACAAAATTACAGATGTACTACCTTTTTATTAGGACTAAGTAAAACATCACCTCAATTAATAAGCAAAGTTTCAAATTCCCAAGGACTCTTCATCAGGCTATAATGTTCAATACCAAAAAGGATGATAGACTTTTCAGGGAATGATGAAAAAGTCTCCATCCCTTTCCCTTTTATGTAGAATGTCCAGCCTGATGAATAGTTTTGAAAGCTTGCTCACCTATTAGTGATATTTTGGTTAGTCCTAATAAAAACGCAGCTATTGTGTTTGGAAATTTTCTATGGACTAACATGGCTGCTTGACATCTTTGAAAAAATTGCAGGTGGTCCTTTTGGATGAACAGGGTAGGTTAATCAGTAAGAACAGAATAAATAATATAAGAGTACATGGTGTTTCCTTTTGTAATGTGTGTTGTTTTAGTTTTCAACGAGTCTGCCTTCCTGGTTTACTGTGACAAATTACAGTCTGCTGCAGTTGTGACCCGGCATGAAATAGATTATGATATTCGGAGAGGTCTGGCAGTGACTAACCAGGAAAGAAATGTTGTGGTTGTATCATCAATGAAAACATCAATTCAGTGTGTAGTGATGGTGCAAAAAGGCATGTTGTGTGCTAAGGATTGTTAGGAAGGGGGTTGAAAATAAAGTATAACACCCTTAAAGATCTGTGTCTACATTTAGGATACTATGTAAATTCTAGTCCCTCCATCTAAAAGGGGTATTGTAGAAAAGAAAGGTGCAGAAAAGGACCATTAAAAATTATCTAGGACTTGGAGCATCTTCTCCACAAATTAAGGCTCAAAGTACTTGGGATCAGAGAAAGAAACTGATAGAAGATCTGGGGCAGACAAAAATAAGTACTTCTTTGTACACAGCACATAATTAACTTACAGAATTCACTGCCATGAAATGAGGTGAATGCTTGGCCACTTGTTTATAGAGCTTTCTCAAGAAACTAGACAGATTTGTGGAGAAATAATAGCTATTGACTAGGATGTTTCAATGGAACTGCCATAAGATGAGGGAAAGGATAGTTTGGTTTGGGCTGTGCTTGTGAACAGAGAGATAACATTTCTGGAAATTTTGAATCCATGGTGGGGGAAAAAACCCTCCCCATTTTATTTGGGAAAAAATGGAAATTCAAAATATATGCAATACTTTACTATAAAACCTAAAGTTCTTTTACTGATAGAACAACATGAAATGCATCATTTATAGCTTAGTTACCATTAAAATTGTGCTATTTATTTATATTTATGGAATTTAAAAGTGTATGTATACACATACACACTTAGATACAGTAAGAAAAATTGCATGTGTACTCAATACTTGAGAAAGAGTTTCAAACTACTACATTCTATGCCACCATAGTGCACATATCTTTAATTATTGCCATCTGAAAGGTAAAGGGAAAAAAATGAAGATAGAGAAAACATTCTGAAGCACTTAAGATATTATTAAGAAGTATTAAGATATTATTTGAAGAGAAACTCCCTCAGAGTCATAGTAGGTAGAACTACTTGTGTAGCAGGACTAGGGATTTGCCCAAGGACTTGAAACCAAACAGAATCTCAAGAAGGAAAATTTATTAAGCCGGCTGGCTCAGATGTGATATCATATCACTTCAAAATCTCTGAGCCCCGAATAGAGAGAGTTCAGATGCTGAAACAGTCAAGCTTGCTTACATTACATAGCATGTGGTACATAGTTGATTACAAGTTTACAATATTTTAGCTTCATCATCAGAATCAATTGACCCAGACATGACTTTTCTTAATGCAGCATAAATCCAGACAAATTCTTTTAAATCATCAGTTTTATCTTTCAAGCAGTCTGTTCTGAGATACGCAGTGCTGTATACTTCTTCTTTTCTCAGGCTGCAAGTTACCTGTTCCAACAGTATCTAGCTGACTTGACAGCTATATTTTACTCTAAAGAAGGATTTTATTTAATCTTTCTAAATGTTAGTTAATCAGAACAATATTAGTTAATATTGTTAACTTATTAGTTAATAATCAATATAATATAAAACATTTTCCTTGAGGCTTACTACACTTGCATGTCTGGGTAGTAAACTAAACTTTATAATACTGAAAACATGGAAATCTTTAATATTTTACTAAACGCATTATATCATATTTATTGTTACTAAAATTATCTAAATTTTTTTAAAAAATTGAAAATGTTGTATGTATACAAGATAAGAGTTTTTTCTAGTGCTCTCCCAATTCACCCACTGAAAAAAATGAGAATGTCCTCAGAAAAAATGTAACCCCCCCTTTCCACCTAGAAAAAATGTAACACCCCCCCCCCCCCGCTTTCCATCTCTACTGGTGGAATCTGCTTGGCCATGAGAAGAAGCAGGGTGCTAGACTAGATTAACCTTACGTCTGATTCAGCAGGGCTTTTCTTCTTAAAATGTTTGTAAGTTGGAAGAAAGTTGGTTCTTTTTTCTTTCATTTTATTTGAATCTTGGGTGTGTCACAATCTGTCTGTCTCACCTATTTCACAAGAGCATTGTTTGCAAGTTAAAGTGAATTCAAGTATATCCTGCATCTATGTGCATACATCTGTAAGAGAGAGCCCACTTTACAAATGAAACTGGGGACCTGTCCCTGGGTGAATGTGGGGTATTGGTCACATGTCCCGCTGTACATGTATGGAACATAACATGAGAATTACTCAACGCACATAGAAAGAAAAATCAAGGGTACACTGTACACAAATTGTACATGTGTTCACTGAAAGTTGTGAAGAGGGCTACAGTTGTTATAGTTGGAAGTTACCTTAGCTTTGTGCTACAGTGTTAATGGTAGAAGGAATTAAAGTTTAAAATGAGAACCTGCTCAACAATATCAGAAATTGTGAATATAAGATAGACATGCTGAATTCAGCTGAAATCTTGCAGTCAATTTTTTAGCATGAGGTAAAATAGAAATTGCCAACTTTTAAAATATGATTGCTTTGAAATTGGATTGGCTGCAGACCCTTCTATTCTTTTATACTGTTATTGCTTAAGCTTGTATTTCTGCAGTTTTTAAGATTAAAGTAGCCTAATCTTCTTTCTTAAAGCTAAATTCATTACCCACATGAAAGTTTAAGGTAATATTTAGAAAAGGGTATCTATAGTATTTTCACATCTGCTTCCATTAAAGTATAAAGAAAAAATCTGGATTCCATTAATGTTTAAGCAAAACAGAGATATATCTTAACTGGTTTTTCAACATATTACAAAGAGGTAACATCCTTGTAGTTGATAGAGGGGAAGTACAACTTGGTTTATTTTGGGTATTCCCATATGACATACTTACAATAAACTTCCTGGTATTGTTAAACATCCTTATATAAAGAGCATTTTTTTCCTGAAGAGTGACCCTCCACCTTATAAAGTAAGCTACTTTGTGAGTTCCATGTATCTCTGTGTGTTGAGTTTGGCCCACTGACCTTTGCATTATTTGATTCGATCAGAGCTGTGCATACTTGGAGCTAAAAATGAAATTCTGCATCCATGTAATTAAATTCTCTGTTAAGAAATGCTCAGTTCTACAATCAGTACAGAATTATTTGTATAATCTCTTCTTTTTCATAATTATTCTTTTGATGTTAGGGATGGAGAGGGCCAGGCTTTAGAGAACCCCTGCACCTAACCATTGACTGGCCTCTGAGATTTCAGCAAGAGTTGCCAGCTCAAGTATATCTTCTCAACTGTAAAATGCTCTAATCCTGGATCAGACATAAGGTCACTTTCTCATCTTAAATCCTCCTCACCCAGCTTTGTTCCTATGAGTCTCTCTACGTGAGACATCTTACACAGGGATGCTCAAGTGTAGGGAGACGCAGTGTTAGCTGGGAAGTGTAGTTTTAAAAGACAGAACTGGTGGAGAGTGCCCCTTTTGTTAATTTCATCTTTGCTTCATCTAAAGTGGGTGAAATTGACAGAGCCTTTGGGGAGGCAAAGATGAAATTAACAACCCCTCTGAGGAGCAGTCTCCACCAGTTCTGCCTTTTTAAACTATGCTTCCTAGCTAACATTGCATCTCCGTACACTTGAATGGCCCTGTGTAAGATGTCTCATGTTAGTGCATATGAGATTGATTTCTAAAGATCACATGCAATGCTTTTTGCTTTTCAGTCCCTCTCCTGCAGTGTGCACTTGACAATAAAGGGAGTTATTTAAATGCACTTGTGACACAGCAGGCTGGGGCCCAGGGAAGCTCTCTGTAGGCTGCCACTACTCTGGTACAGGTTTCCTCGGAAGGGCCCAGAGCACCCAACCGATCCCTTTGTTTACTCTTTTCCAGTAGGTTTTATTTATTACGTGACCGAATGAGGCGTGAGGACCCAGACAGAATAATAAAGAACTTTATTAAAAGGTTTAGTAAACTGGTGTTGAAACTTTGTAGATTAAAGAGAATAGTAAAGGTTGGTGAACAAACAAATTAAAACACTCTAACGCATCTAACTAGACTGTTCTTAACTGTCTCCTGGTGACTGGCTTCAAACTATCTCATCCTTTCTGAATGAGGAATCCCTCCATCTGCAGCAGCCTCTCCTCAGCTCTGCTCCCTAGGAGTGAACACCCTCCACCTGTGGTGAGGCCTTTTATCCCTTCTCTCAGGCACCCCCCCCTACTTTTCTATTGGTGCAATTTCCCCCTCCAGATCCCCTCTTACCCAATCACAGTGTCCAAAGGAAACTTAGGGAATGTAGGCCCTGCAATCCTTTTAGTGCAGGCTTCCCCAGAGCCACAGGGCCTCACTAGGCCCAGGCTCATAAGAACTTGTTTTATAGACGGGTGGTCAGAAGGAAGCTGCCTGGTTTAGATTTGACATTGGTACTGTAATATCCACAATATTTTCTAACCCTTTCCCTCTGTGACAGAGTACAAACTTTTAACACTGGCTTTGAAAATATTAGTGCTGGTGTCTTAGAATAATTTCTCTTGCACTTTCTATTATATGGAAAATGTTTCTAGAGTCTTTCCTTGTAAGTGACTGCATTTATTTTCTTCCACTATCCTCTGAATTCCACTGGTGGTATGCTTTTTGCTCCCCTTTCATTGTCCCAGTTTCTTTCAATTTGGTTCCATTTGTGGCTTCTGTTCTCAGCGGTGGGGGTCTGTAAGGCTAGAATGTTTCCTTTTTTTATTCGATTCTTAGCTAGCTTATCATTTCTACTTATAAAGAAAAAGTTCTTTCCTCACTTTTAACAATTATGCAATCCACCTTTTAAAAAATATTTGCACTACCATATGGTAAGAGATGGACTTTAGACGCTGGTTAGTACAGAGGAAAGGCTAATTTAGACAATTAAAAAGAGCATGTTAAGTTAAACTGGATTTATTTGGGTGAGTTCATGGGGCAATAAGGGCTGCTTCCACAGGGCTGACCTTCTTCTGGAAAACAGCATCTTCACATGCAAAATCACGCGAGAAGACGCTGTTATCGCGCGAAAAGACGCTGTCTTCTGCGATAACAGCATCTTCTCGCGTGATTTCACGCGTGAAGACGCTGTTTTCTGGAAGAAGGTAAGCCGTGTGGAAACGGCTAAGATCTGATGATAAGAAATCCCCCTTTCCTTTATGGTGATTGCTACAGTGAGAGGCTCCACTCAGAATGCTGGCCTGTGGCTGTGAGTTGAACCTTGAGCTGCGCCATTGGCAGTCAGCCATGCTAGGACAGGTATACAGGCTGGAAGTGCTCCCCTCTCTGAAGAATATCCTGTTGCTTCCCCTCCCCCCAAGCAGAAACTTGTTCCAACCACTAGATCAGGGTGACCAACTATAGCCTTCTAATTTATAATTATAGTTACACTATACCTGTTAAGTGTATTGCTGATGAATTGGCTCAGGATGGATAGTTAAAATTATCTAATCTGTATTCTTCCCTTCTTCCAGGAAGCTCAAGGCAGTATGTGTAGTTCTGTCTTCCTCTAGTTTATTCTCACAACCTTCATGTAAGGTGAGTTTGGTAGAATGATAGTGACTGGCCCAAGGAGTTATTGGTGATTTCAGTTTCATAAAACACAGGCTTGTTTCTCTCCTTCTATTATTTTAATGATTTATGCAAATTTTAATCTGGATTTGGGGGATGAGGTAAAATTTTGTTCAAGGTCAATGTTTTCAACGAATTTGAAAATCAGATCCCTTCCCAGGATCTGTGGGAATGGCATGGCAGGTGGAGCTTCATTTTGTGGGCATCCCTTTATAAGAGAATTCATCTATGCCAGGAACAGCCTAAAAGATTGCTATATTAATCATCAATACATTTTTTTGCCCTTTGGAATGTGTAGGGAATTTCTGTATTTGATTTAAGAGAAGTCTTGGCTAAATCCAACAGCTTTTTAAAATAAAGAGAACTGCATCACACATCTGCTTGCCAGCCTCACTAAAAACAATCCGGTTTGTGTTGGAAGAAATGTTGAAGATCATGTGCATCCATTTTTCTACATCTGCCTATACGAGCGATGGCGAACCTATGGCTCGCATGCCACAGCTGGCACGCAGAGCCCTCTCTGTGGGCACGCGAGCCAAGTCGCCGGAACACTAGTTCCAGGGCTCATTTGGAGGGGGAACGCCTGGAACGGCGTTCTGAGTAGAGATCACATGGGTTTTGGCCCTGCCCACGTGATTCCTTTTCCTCAACGCTGCCTCCCTGCTGCCTGTCTCTTTAGCAGCAGGAACTGGAGGCAGCAGCCGGGCTGCTCGGGCTGGCTTTCTAAAGAAGAGTAAGCTGCTTTGATTTAACTTGCTTTACTTCCAGTCGTGGCTCTTGAGTGAGTGAGTGAGAGAGAGAGGGGGAGAGAGTGCTTGCAAGCTGCTGGTCTAAAGAAGGGCAAACTGCTTTGATTTTACTTGCTTTACTTTCAGCCGTGGCTCTTGAGTGAGTGAGAGAGAGAGGGGGAGAGGGAGAGTGCTTGTAAGCTGCTGGTCTAAAGAAGGGCAAACTGCTTTGATTTAACTTGCTTTACTTTCAGTTGTGGCTCTTGAGTGAGTGAGAGAGAGAGAGAGAGAGAGAGAGAGAGAGAGTGCTTGCAAGCAGAGCTGCTGGTCTAAAGAAGGGCAAACTGCTTTGATTTAACTTGCTTTACTTTCAGTCGTGCCTCTTGAGTGAGTGAGAGGGAGAGAGAGAGGGAGTGCTTGCAAGCTGCTGGTCTAAAGAAGGGCAAACTGCTTTGATTTAACTTGCTTTACTTTCAGTCGTGGCTCTTGAGTGAGTGAGAGAGAGTGAGTGCTTGCAAGCTGCTGGTCTAAAGAAGGGCAAACTGCTTTGATTTAACGTGCTTTACTTTCAGTCGTGGCTCCTGAGTGAGTGTGTGTGTGTGAGAGAGAGATGTTAATTAGTTGGGACAACTGTATGAGTTGTTTTTTCTTAACTAAAACCTTAGTATTCAGGTTTAATTGCAGTGCTGGCACTTTGAAATAAATAAGTTGGTTTTGCGTTGCAGTTTGGGCACTCGGGCTCAAAAAGGTTCACCATCACTGGCCTATACAAAGGTCATTTTAACACTGGCCATGATTGAGAAAAGGGGAATTGTTGTGAGATTCTATGCATGCCTACTACTATTTATCGTTGTAGCAATAGTGTAAATGGACCTGTCCTTTTGTTAGGGTCATTGTCTGAAAGGTGCTTGGGCTGAGGATGCTTTGATACATAACTCAGTCATGGATTATTTTAGGCTTGGTTCTCAGTCTGTGGAATAAAAGTGATAGTAGATGAACATGTACCTTCCTTGTGTTGCTGGGTGGGTTCTGCTGGGATTCTCTGGTTCTGTTGGGCTTTGGTAGTTCTTTTGGGCAGGCTGGTTGCTCTTTGTGAGTTGACTTGGCTTCTGTTCCCTGGAGATTTGAAAATAGTGTTTAGCAGGGGTCATTTCATAGAAAAGGAGCTGCAGGAACTCATTAGCCTGACTCATTAGCCTGACTCATTAGCATATGCCACGCCCCTTGACCAGCCCGAAATGGCTGGGATTCAGCTGCTGCCAGAGGGGGGAGTGTTCCCCCACCTGGCAGTGGCCTGATCAGGGCCGTTTTGGCCCCAATCCAGGTCGAAAGTGACCCAAAATGGCTCAAAAGGGCATGTTTTGGCCTAGATCAGGCCCAAAACAGCCCAGATCATGTCGGTGCCAGGCAGAGGAGAGGTTCCCCGCCAGGCACCGACCCAATCCTGGCGGTTTTGGCCCTGATCCCGGCCGAAACGGGCCGAAGCGGTTCAAATGTCCAAAAATGGCCATATGGGGCCCGTTTGGGCCTGGATCAGGGCTGAAACAGCCTGGACCAAGTCAGTGCCACACAGGGGAGGGTCCCCTCACCTGGCACCAACCCGATCCCAGCCATTCCGGCCCCGATCCCAGTGGAAAAACTGCAATTTGGGGCCCAGATTGGGGCTGAAATGGCCAGAACCAGGTTAGTGCCAGGCAGGGGAGGCTTTCTCCACCCGGCACCGACCCAATCACAACGGTTTTGCCTGATCCAGGCCAAAAATGGCCATTTTGGGCCCATTTCGGCCCGGACTGGGGCCTAAACGGCTGGGACCGGGTGGCACCAACCCGATCCAGACGGTTTCAGCCCCAATCCTGGCCAAAACAGGCCAAAATGGCCATTTTGGGCCCATTTGGGCTGGAGTTGGGTCCAAAACAGCCTGGACTGGGTTGGTGCCAGGCGAGGAGGCTTCCCCCCTCCTGGCACCGACCTGATCCAGACGGTTTCGGCCCCGATCCAAGCCAAAACTGCCCCCAAATGGCCTTTCTTGGCCCGTTTTGGCCAGGATCGAGGCCTAAATGGCCCGGCTCGGGTCACTGTCGGGCAGGGGAGGCTTACCCCTCCCAGCACCAACCTGATCCAGAGGGATTGGGCCCCGATCCGGGCTGAAATGGGCCCAAAATGGCCCAAACCAACCACCTTGGCTTAACTTGGCTTCTAACCTGTTGACTTACCCAATCCAGATGGTTTTGGTCCCTATCTATGCCGTTTTGGCTGCGAGCCAGGCCAAAATTGGCCCCAAATGGCCAAAATTTGCCATTTTGGGCCCATTTTGGCCCGGATCAGGGTCTAAACGGCTGGGATCGGTTTGGTGCCAGGCAGGGGAGTGTTCCCCCACCTGGTATCGACCCGATCCAGGCCGTTTCGTCCACAATCCGGGCCGTTTTGGCCTCAATCGAGGCCTAAATGGCCCAACATTTTTCAAAATCAAGTGGGCGGGGACACCTGACTGTTGGGGGAACTACCGGAACGGCATTCCATTGTGTTCCCCCTCCAAATGAGCCCTGGTGTTTAGGCAGGCTTGGGCCCAGTCTCCCCAAGTGTTGGTGCCACAAAACTGGAGTGGGGAGATCTTTCATGCCATGCTGGGAACAGGAGTTTCTGTGTGCTCTAAAGTTTAGTGCAACAGACAGGACTTCCCTGGGAGATCTTCTGATATTTGTGGGAAAATGAAATGTGATTTGTTTAGTCCAGTCTTCAACTTCACCCCCTAGTCTATAGAAATCTCATTGCTACTGAAATCAGTACTGCTTTAAAAGTTATTAAAGTTTCTAGTAATTAAGAAAAATAAATAAATTGTTCAGCAGAAATCTGTTGGCAGCCTTTATGCACACTATAAGTTAGTTATTTGATATCAGTAATTCATGAAATTGGCTGGTTTGTTAATTACTGTCCTAAGTTCCAGGTTTCTTTTTTTTCTGTATGAAATGAAATGGATTTATAGAGTGGCTTGCAGGGATTAGGATCTACAGCAGTTCGTATTTAGATTTAAAGATAATTATGCTGAAGGGCACAAAAGTTCTTTTGGTTTCCAGCCAATGATTTCAGCTGTAATTGTAATAAATTTTGTTAAAAAGAAGTGATAGCTTTGGCACTGGCAACCCATTCTGTTCAATATAGAATACAGCATGCTCTTTCCATATTTATAAACCTGGTATGGAACCATTTCTGCTTGCATTCATCCTGTTACTGAATTCTGTTTCAGAGGGAAAGGCAGTTCCCATTGGCAAAGCCTTTAAATACTATACTTGCACCCTTGGATGCACTCATGGAAGAACAACTCCCACTCCAGGTTCATAAAATGTGGAAAGTATTGAAGATATATCTTCAGAAAATGTTTTGTACTGAAGAGTTGCCCTTTTAAGTTGCATATTTGAAGGTGGCAACGCTCTGTGTAGAGGACTGCTCACATAAAGCCATTATTGTCATTTCTCAGGTTTCTCCAGGCCAGGGATGTTCCTTAAAAACTTCTTTATTAACTTCTGCTTAAAGCTTAATGTGTGGCCATAGAAGATTGTTTCATTGCAGGTACTTCTACACTCATCTCTCTTTTTTTTTCTTCCTGAGGTATTGACATGGTTACAAACCAACATGGCAGCAGGAGGACAAAGCCTAGGAAAACAGGGACAAACAATTGTTTGGAAGGAATTTCACTAGATTCTCAGGAATTAATGACTCAGCTAACAGTGTCAATGTTGTTGTTTTTAACATTCAGTTTATATACTGCCCTTCAAGAAAACTTAACACCCGCTCAGAGCGGTTTATGTTATTATTATCCTAACAAGGTAGTAAAAATTTTAAAATTACTTTTAGAACTTAAGTATTTGTATGTGCACCAGCACTGATGTACATATGTGTCATTGTGTGAAAGGGAATCAGTGCCCTTTTATGAAAAATTAGTCTCTTCCTTGGAGCATCACTGGCAGGGCTGATTGGTGTTCTAAGAAGGGGGGGCATCATGAGCACCTGGTACAACTAAAATTACAGGGGCAAGAGGCATACAGATTTTATTGAAGGAAAATAACCAGCTCAGGTGCATATTAGTTCCTTCTGGGTTAGGGTTCTGGCTTTGCCTGCAAGTGGGTTATTTCCATTCACATCCCAGCCCCATGAATGTTAGAAACATAAGAGTTGGAAGGTCATCTAGTGCAATCCCCTTCACAATGCAGGAAATTCACAGCTACCTCCCCACCCTCACTTTCTCCAGTGATTCCTGCTTTGTGCTCAGAGGAAGGCAAAAACCCACAAGGATCCCTGGCCAATAAAGCCTGGAGGAAAATTCCTTCCTGACCCCAAAGTGGTGATTGGCATTACCCTAAGTATGTAAGAAGGGGCTGTGAGAGCCTTGTTCTAGCTTCATCCCCTCCCTCTCTGTTCTTTCTTAGCTGGAGCTAAACACAGGCACTAAACGAACTAGTGCACTTGTATTGCCTTTTTATTTTATTTGAATATGCTGGAGAGGGTTGATAATGTTCAATTGTCATAGGGCTAATACAGCATTTTATAGTACTGCTCTTGGTCATCTAGAAATACGCAGATGGCTTTTGGCCATATATATACGCAGATCATCATTACTAATCTGGATTTTGGTCTCTATTTATTTTTCATTTGAATTATGCAATTTCTCCAAGTAACATGGGACCGTGTATATGGGATCTTTACTATAAACTTGTGTAATAGGTTACATTGAGAGGTAGTGATTGGGGCACTCAGAGTTTTGTGACTGAGTGGGAATAATTCATAGTTGCTATTAGATATAATGGCTGAATTAAACCTCTATGTTAGGGCAGTACACCTTTGATTACACCTTTGACTCGGTACACCTTTGACCCTGCAGACAAGCAAAAGACAGTCATAGCCCATATATTTTGCTTGTTAGTTGTCAGAGATATGTAAGTAGTTGTTGACAACAAGATAGGCTCTAGCAAAACCTTGGTCTGTTTCAGCAAACCAAATGCCTGTATTTAACCCAAGTCTCCCCATAACAGTGTGTAAAGTTGAAGAGCCATTTTAATCATTTTTTTCCTTTCTCCAGGGTAAAGGCACAATGCTACATCACCTGACATTTCTCACTGGAATGTTGCTTGTATGCAGAGAGATACTTGCAGTTCCCTGGTGTTCAGTAGAAGGAAGTATTGCATACTATGACATGTGCAACTTCACTCAAGTTCCTCCTGTGCCTGAAGACATTGTTACACTTTCTCTAAACTTCAATTCCATCCAGAAAGTAAATGCCAAGTCCTTCCCATTACTGGAGGAATTGCAGAACTTGTTACTGGGAACACAGTTGGTTTCTCCGGTAACCATAGGAAAAGAGGCTTTTAGAAACTTGCCAAAACTTCAGCTACTGGACTTAGGTGGCAATAAAGTTGTTCATCTGGATCCAGATGCATTTGTGGGCCTACTGAACTTGCATACACTTAAACTGTATTATAATGAACTTACAGAGTCTATTCTGGAAGGAGATTACTTTCGAGATCTGGTCTCTTTGGAATATCTGGATCTTGATTTTAATAAGATCACTCGGCTTCATCCTCACCCTTTATTTTACAACATGACATACTTGAAGATTCTGAACTTGAAGTTAAACCGTATTGAAACCATATGTGAAGGAGATCTTGATAGCTTTCAAGGAAAGGATTTCAAACTGTTAAAACTTAATTCTAATCACTTGTATAGCAGAAATTTAGTGGACTGGACAAGTTGTGGGAATCCTTTCAAGAATATTAACATTGAAACATTGGACATTGGTAATAATGGTTGGAATATAGCTATAGCACAGCAGTTCTTTAAGGCTATTCAGGGAGTACCAATTCCATTTTTGAAGCTGTCTTCTCACACCATGGGAGCTTCATTTGGCTTTAGAAACTCCAAGGATCCTGACAGTAGTACATTTATTAGTCTTGCCACAAGTGGCCTTCGCTTACTCGATATTTCAAATGGCTATATTTTTTCTCTTAATTCATATGTATTTCAGTATCTTCACACTCTCGAGTTGCTTGATCTTAACAACAATAAAATAAATCAGATTCAGGACGCAGCATTTTTTGGGCTCAGGAGCCTGAAACATCTAAATCTGTCCCATAATCTACTAGGAGAACTCTTGGATTACACTTTCAAAGGACTTGATAATGTAATTGATATAGATTTGAAACACAATCATATTGGGACAATTGATCGGGCTCCATTCAAATACTTGCTAAAACTTCAGACACTGGACCTCCGTGATAATGCCCTAAAAGCAATAGATTTACTTCCTCCAAACCTCTTGTTTGTTCTACTAAGTAGCAACCGGCTGGGGTCTAAAATAAAGGCTATAAATGCTACCTTCCTTGACCTGGGAGAAAACAGGTTGGAAGATCTGGGTTACCTCTATGTAATTCTCCAATTTCTGTTTCTGCAGTATGCAATTTTAAGATATAATCGTTTATCTTATTGCTACAAATATAATAATATACCTGAAAACAATCAATTAATCTACTTGGATCTGGGCAACAATATGTTAAGGCTTGTATGGGAAAGCAAGTCCTGTTTGGATGTATTCAAGGCACTTTCCAAGCTTGAAGTCCTCCATCTCAATCATAACTATCTGAGTTTTCTTCCAGAGGGCATCTTTAGTGGACTGGTATCACTGAAGAGGCTTAACTTGGCTTCTAACATGTTGACTTACATCTCTCATGGTGCCTTCCCTAAAACCTTGAGGAAACTTGAGTTATCATCAAACCAGCTGCTTTATCCAGATCCTGAGCTCTTTGCCACTCTTGACTATTTGGACCTCACCTTTAACAGATATTACTGTGACTGCCCTTTAAGTAGTCTGATTGTGTGGCTAAACCAAACCAATGTCTCTATAGCTGGATCACAAAATGAAATGTTTTGTTTTGGACCCCCTTTTCTAGCTGGTGTGTCCCTTTATGAACTCTCTGTAGGTAACTGTGATGAAGAGAATATGTTAGAAGCTCTACAGTTCACACTCTTTATCTTTACCTGTGTTACTGTGACAGTGTTCATGGTGGTGGTGGTGGTGTATACTCGCTTTAGAGGGACTTTTTTTGTGTGGTATAAGACTATAACAAGAGCAGTCTTGAATGATCCCCAGCCACAGCTGGATGGAAAGATGCATAGATATGACGCCTACCTATGCTATAGCAGCACAGACTTTGAGTGGGTCCAGAAATCTTTGATAAAGCACCTTGATAACCAGTACTCTGACAAAAACAGATTTACTCTCTGTTTTGAAGACAGAGATTTCCTACCAGGGGAAGATCATATAGACAACATTCGTGATGCCATTTGGAATAGTAAAAAGACCATTTGTGTTGTGACAAAGCAGTTTCTCAAAGATGGCTGGTGTGTAGAAGCTTTTAATTTTGCTCAGAGTAGATATTTTTCTGATCTGAAGGATGTCCTCATTATGGTGGTAGCTGGATCGCTTTCTCAGTATCAGCTACTAAAATACCAGCCAATTAGAGTCTTTATGCAAAGAGGTTATTACCTGAGATGGCCTGAAGATCACCAAGATGTGGAATGGTTTTTAAACACACTCTCACACCAAATATTGAAAGAAAAGACAGTTAAGAAATCCAGGACCCTGGAACTGTGGACTATAACTGGCTCTTAATTGGATAGTTGGTTAATTTAGCTATGCCAATTACTCTTCTTCAAAGAAAGTGCTAGGTTCTTCCAACACAATGGGTTGGAACCAGTGATCTGATCCGTTGGCAGATGGCAGGTGGGCATTTTTACCATTCCCTCCCTAATTCACATCAGCCTGGAATGATGATTTCTGGGGTTATGGGAACTATGTGGATTAACAACCTCATGAGTCGTGGGGCTGCAGTTAGAAGTGGGTGAAATCACCCCATCCTCCCTCTACCACAAGTGCAGCTCTAACAAAGCTAGGAGAAGGAAGGAAATTTTTACCACTTCCCCTCTTTACTGCAGTCCCTGTGATCTACATGAATCACACCACCCCAAGGAATCAACTTTCCCAGGGCTGGAAGGGACTGCTGGCAGGAGAGGAACATAGTGAAGTGCTGTGTTTCTTCTGCTTAGGACTCCATTGGATTCTACCCATTGAGCACAAGTCTCTACATAAGCAAGGCAAACCCTGAATTGAAATAGCTATGTGAGCACTTCAGTGATCTTTAGTTCTCCTTCTTCACTGCCAAGTGCAAGTCTATATGTCCAGCTCCTGCTTGATGAAAGTGGTTTCAGTCAGCCTGAAGAAATTTGGGTGGGGGAACCTTAGGAGTGTGCTTCATAATAGGGCTTCTGCCTTTTTATGAGTCTGATGAGTATAAGCTCTTGTTTTAAAGATTAATGATCACTGTATTCTTAGTTAACAAGCAATTCAATTCCTTTCCATATACACTTGAAAATATGTTACAAATGCTATAACCTATTTCTAGCCTTTGTCGTTTCAGAAAGTTTACTTATCCCATGTTTCAATGTACCCTTTATAGTGTTCATCATAGCTGGTGTCCTCTGCTCATGGTCTTCTCAATGTAAATTTTATTATGTTTTAAAAAAAACCTTTCTATAGTTGGCATGGATTTTTTATTTACTGTGAGACTATTAAATACAACAGTTATCTTCTATGTCTATTTTGGGCAACTGTGGTAACAGTTGTATGTAAACTACCTCAAAGGCTTAGCTGGATCAACATCTTGGTAGGTTAAACTAAGTTTTGTACCTTCTACTGATTTTTGTATATTGACTTGGGATCGTACCTACATTTCTGCTGGTGGAAGAGGGGGGTGGGGCCCCTCTCAATCCCTGAAAAGGCTGAGGGATGTTCAAATGGCTGCTGGTTCATTGGTCACAAGGAGGAATTGAACAGTTTAGCTGTTTCTTGTGTTGCTTTTTTCATATTCAAGCAGTATGATGCAACTGGCAGTATTCCATGCATTTGCCAAGGGGAGCACCAGTCCCCCTCTCCCTCCAAAGACCACTCATTGCTGCTTATTGTTTGGCAGCCAATCATTCAAATAAACAGAGCATAAGAGTCCATGAGGACCAATAAAATATTTTTTTAAAAAAACATTTTTAGCACTTGCTTAAGTCTGTGTTGTTGAGGTTATTTCACATACTAATCCTGCCTAATCTTGTGTGAGTTTTAGACTCCCCCTGTGATATTTAATTCCCTGTCTCAACCATCCATGAACCTGAGGAAAATCTGCCATGCAGCCCCAAAGCTGTCTGGCAGCTGTTTGGGGTGGATGATGGTGAGCTGAACAGATCCAATGCTTGACTGCTGCAACTGTCTCCACATGGGATAGGGGCTGCAGTAAAAAAAAGAACTGGATGATAGCAGCACCACGTTGAAACAGGGTGACTGTTCACCAGACTCCAGTGCCTCATTGGACTATGTCCAAAACAAAACAAGGATCTCCACTATGTTGGTGACAGAAGGACTGCCTGTAAAGGAAATATCCAGGCAGCTTTGTTAGCTCAGTAGCACCAGATTATTGCGTATGTACCTGAATGAACTGAAGCGTGTTTGATTCAGAGCACAATTCTGAAAGTGATGTTGAATTCTGAAAGTTGCACAGAGTGAAATTCTTCATTTATGATTTTAAATGTGAAAATCAGAGTTGCATGTTGTGCAACTTATAGCATAAACCTATGGTTCATGTTGTGTACCTATAATTGGTATTGAATCCTGTGCAAATTATCACTACTTTAAAAAGAAAGTTTATTCCTAGCATCAGGGTACCCATGTAGACTAATAGCCTTTCAGGTTGGGAGGTTGAATGGGGAGGGGGAATGCACATAGGAATGCATACAAGATCCCTGATGTTTGTGTCTGTAGATCATTGAATCCAAGGGTGTAACCAAGGAGGTTGGAACAATATCAACAAAAAATAAAATTGTGGAAAATAACAAAATATGAAGTGAAAACCCCAGTATAAAGAATCCAATATAGAAACCCCTAGCACAACATTAATTCCCTTTATGGATCACTTTAAGCTGGTTATTGAAACAAATGCTTCCAGGAGCCTAAAATCTGTAAAGACTACCAATTGTGTGTTAGACTCTTGCCCATCCTGGATACTTAAAGCATGTAAAGATCAATCTATGAGTCCCTAATCCTACTACATAATTATGTAAATAGATTCTGACGACTCACTGGGATTCCACAGCGCAGGAGAAGAGGGGAGTCGCTAGCGGGAGAAGAGGGGAGTCGCTCCATGGGCCAGTGGGGCTGGAACGAGTCGCTGCTGGGTGCAGGAGCTGGATCTGCTCCCCTCGCATGCTCCTCACCCGCAGCAACCCCAATCCGGGTGGCTACTGGGCAGAGGAGCTGGAGCCGCACCCCTCATGTGCTCACCACCTGCAGCGGCCCCAATCTGGGTGGCTGTCAGGCGGAGGAGCTGGAGCTGCCCCCCTTGAGCGATCCTCACCCACAGTGGCCCTGATCCGGGTGGCTGCTGGGTGGACAAGGTGGAGCTGCCCCCACTGTGCGCTGTCCTCCTGTAGCAGCCCCGATCTGGGTGGCTGCTGTATGGAGGAGCTGGACCTGTCCCCCTCACGTGCTCCCCACCCACGGCAGTCACTGCCAGGCGCAGGAGCCCATCAGGGCGCCTGGCACTGTCCCTCTCATTGCAGCACTGGGGAACGGGTAATGCCGTCAGCCCCCCCTCCTCCTTTCTCACCCCAGATCAGGGTGCTAAGGAGGGGGCAATGCCCATCTGGGCTACCCTGTCCTTCCCACACCCCAGATAGGGGTTCTGAGCAGGGGGCAATGCCCTGCTGGGCCGCTTTGCCCTCCTCCCCATCTCCAGATAGGGACTTTGGGGAGAAGGCAATGGCCAGCGAGGCCACCCTGCCTTCCCACCCCAGCTCAGGGCATTGGGGAGGGGGCAGTTCCCAGCCCCGTGGCCCTGCCCTCCTCACTCTACCCCAGATAGGGGCTCTGGGAAGGGGGCAATGCCCAGCCAGGCCATCCTGCCCTCCTTCCCCCACCCCAGATCAGGGTGCTGAGGAGTGGGCAATGCCCAGCCGGGCCACTTTGCCCTCCCCCCCCAGATAGGGGCTCTGGGAAGAGAGCAATGGCCAGCTGGGCTGGGCTGCCCTCCTTCCCCCAACCCAGACTGGGGCTCTGGGGAGGCGGCAATGCCCAGCCCTACCGCCCTTCCCTCCTTCTCCCACCCCAGATCGGGTTGCTGGGAAGGGGGCAATGGCCAGCCCAGCCCCCCTGCCCTTTCTAGAGCCCGTTGTAGTTTTTGCTACAATGGGCTTTGTTGCTAGTGTACATTATAATTCAGTCAGTGACCTAGGGCCTCCTTCCTTGTGCCCTAAAACAGGCAATCATCCATCCATTACTTAAAAAAAATATCACTAAGGGGAAATAGATCAAGATGGGGTAGCTGTGTTAGTCTGTCTGTAGCAGTAGAAAAGAGCAAGAGTACAGTAGCATCTATAAGACTAACAAAATTTGTGGTAAGGTATGAGCTTTTGTGAGTCACAGCTCACTTCAGACATCAGGGTATCTTCGTCTAAATGTAGACAAAAGCTACGCTCTGCTGCTTTTTCCAGGCTTAACCAGCAGCCTTTGATATAGTGAACTATGCAGCCCTATTGAAATGTTTGAAACCAATCCAAAACACATCCCTTAATCCCTATCTCTGCCTCCAAACATTTCTTATGGGTAGGACAGAAGTTTGCTGTATGGGAATCCTGACAAGACAGAGGTAATGTTGATTGGGAGGCTGAGGCCCTGAAGGATGCAGGGATCCCCAATTTTGATGGGGGTCCAACTGTATCTCACTGATTTGGTTACGAGCCTAGTTCTAGATCCGGCTCCTTTATTGCTAGAAAAGCAAACTGATGCAACTGCAACCCCGCCCACCCACCCCACCCCCTGCATTCTGCCAGCTCCACTTGGCTTGAGTCAACTGACCTAGCCATATGGACCCATGCTGTGATAAACTTTGAGGCCAGACTACTGTAATATACTCTATTTGGGCTTATCCTGAAAGACATCTCTGAAACTCCAGTTGGTAGATGAAGAAAGTTTCAGATGAGTAGCCATGTTGGTCTGTAGTAGAAGAGCAAGGTGCTACTGCAGAGCCGGATTTAGATGAAGAGAGGCCCTAGGCTACTCCACTTGTGAGGCCCCTCCCAATCCCCCACCCTCACGACTAGAAGAAAATGGAAGAGTGTTATAAACAAAATTGAGTGAAGCCAAGGATGATGACGGGTATTTAAAAATCTGCAATTCACAATTTCTCCTCTAAAGGACATAAGATGTTATTGTTAAATACCATAGTGATTGTAAAAAAAATGCATAAATATTAAAATTAACACTGAAAAACTTTTGCAATAACTGAACTTTGTAAACCTTTTGTGGAATAAGCATTAATTTTTAGAAAAATGAAGTTGTAATGTTATTCAAATTATATTGCCTGGGAAGTGTAAATAATATGATCATGATTATCTGACAGTGTGGCACTTTTAGAATCAACTTTATGTTGTCATTAAACTGTCAGTTTTAAAATACATATTAAGAAGTAAACTACAACCATCAAATTTTTTTTCTAGCCTTCCTCATAGCAAAATCATCCAAAACTTCATCAAAATTTGTTTGTCTAAGTTTGTCACTTTCAATGTACAGAATGCTCAGTGCGGACAACCTCTCTTGAGGCATCGTGGGCTTAATTCATTTTTAATTCTTTTGAGTCTTGAAAAATTCCTCTCTCCCGAGCAGTTAGTGACCATAAAGCTAAGAAATAGCCGCAAGATTGCTTCCACATTAGGAGGGGCCATCTGATTTTTTTCCTTGTATAAAATTTGATAAAGGTCTGTATGAGACAGAGAGTGCTCTTCTGTAAACCTATGGCTTTGTCTCATGTACAGGTGAAAGTGCAAAAGTTCATCAATAAGTTTCAGGTCAATATCTTCTGGGTATGCTTCCATCAACAGTTCAACACCTTGCTGAATTTCTTGCTTAGATGCTGTCAGATTAGCAAGAATGGAAAACAATTGTTTTCCATTCACAGTACGCAGTACTTCTTCTCTTTAAATTGGCTTCAAGTGCATCTAATATAGGAAGAAAGGATTTTATCCTAAACTTATCTCTTGAAGAAAGTGCATCTAAGGCCTTGGGATGAGGTTCAGTTACCAACCTGCAGCCTGGCCTCCTGCCTTCTACAGGTAGTTCTGGATCCCTTCGAGGATCCCTTCCCACTACTGCCTTCCCTGATCCCCAACGCCTCTCTCTGCCTGTGGGCGTCTGCAGCAAGAGCCTCCTGGCCTCTCTGAGGGCTGCAGGATGACTCCCCCCTCCCAGGCTGGCTGGAGTATTTGTATCTTCTGACTCCACCCGCTGGCTTTCCCGCACTTTTTGGCCATAGAGGCATCTGGGATTTGTAGGCCTACTCTGGAGTTTTGCCCAACTTCCCAGGGTGGGTGGCCATTTTAACTTAACTAAACAACCTAAAGTAAAGCAAATGCAAGATGGAATCTATTCTGTCATATCCAACAAGCCAACCCTATAGCACAACATCATTTTCCATTCTAAACATTTTCAAAAGTTTATAAACTCCCAAAATTGCCAAAAGGATTCAAAATAATTTTCTCCAAGACACATGCATTTAGGAGGCTTGAAAATGATGCAAAAACATAGGTTAATAATCCTACTATATAATTCCCTTAGCGTCTTCTTGACGATGCACATTTATGCTGGTGCGCATGCCCGAGTGCACCAGCATAAAAAGGCTCCGTGGAAGGCCGCTTTCAAGGGCGCTGAGGGCTGGCCGAGGAGGCCCAGCCTGCTGCTGCCGGCCTTGTAGCCCAGTGGCCAGCTGCCCCGGGGGAGCTGCGGTGGGGGAGAAGCGCCCGCTGCCCTCTGGCCCCCGCCGGAGCCGAGCAGCGCCGCTTTCAGCAGTGACAGGGCGATGGGGCAAGGGTGAAGGGCTTGCTGCCACATCAGCCCCGCTGGACCCAGGTGCGCCGCTCTCCGCAGACCCAGGGCAAGGGGATGTGAGCGGAGCGCTGCCACCCTACAAGGCCCCTGGAGCCACGGCATGGCGCTCTGAATGGACCCGGGGCAAGGGGGTGCCGCCACCCTACGAGGCCCGCAGGAGCCACAACACGTCGCTCACTGCAGACCCAGGGCGAGGGGACGCCCTACAAGGCCCCAGTAGCTCTGGTGCTCCGCTTGCCTCAGACCCGGGGTGATGAGGCGCAAGCAAAGCGCCGTCGCCCTACGAGGCCAGCAGGAGCCTCAGCACACCGCTCTCCGCCTGCCTGCCCTCCCTGGCTTCACATCCCGCCTGCCTCCCTCCCCACCCCCCATTCCCTCCCTACCTGCCATTTCTCCCCACCCCCTCCTGCTTCTTTACCCTTCCCCCCATTGCCTCTCTACTTGCCATTCCTCCCCAGACCCCTCCTGCTTCTCCACCCTCCCAAGACCCCCATTCCCTCCCTACCTGCCATTCCTCCTCAGACCCCTCCTGCTTCACCCTCCCAAGACCCCCATTGCCTCCCTCCCTGCCATTCCTCCCCAGACCCCTTCTGCTTCTCTATCCTCCCCCCCATTGCCTCCCTACCTGCCATTCCTCCCCAGACCCCTCCTGCCTCTCAGCCCTCATTGCCTCCCTACTTGCCATTCCTCCCCAGACCCCTTCTGCTTTTCAGCCCTCCCAAGACCCCCCCCTTGCTCCTTTACCTGCCAATCCTCCCCACCCCCTCCTGCTTCTCACCTCTCCCCAGACCCCCCTTGCCCCCCACCTGCCAGCTCTTCCTAACCACTCCCCCCAGCCCTCCCCAGCCCCAGCTTTCTAGAGCCCGTTGTATTTATTTGCACAATGGGCTCTGTTTCTAGTTAACTATAATTTCTCATCTAATAATTTCAGCAGCAGCAAACACCAGGCTCCCATCCAACAATCAATACTAGCCATTTAGCAGAGTCAACTGCCAAAAAATGTTATATAAAATACATATGTAAAACTTTGATTAACAACAACAACATTATTCAATTTCTATACCGCCCTTCAGGATGACAACACCCACTCAGAGCAGTTTACAAAGTATGTTACTATTATCCCCACAACAAAACACCCTGTGAGGTAGGTGAGGCTGAGAGAGCTCCAGAGAGCCGTGACTAGCCCAAGGTCACCCATCTGGCTTTAAGGGGAGGAGTGGGGAATCAAACCCAGCTGGCTTCAAGCGGAGGAGTGGGGAATCAAACCCTGTTCTCCAGATTACAGTCCCGCGCTCTTAACCACTACACCAAACTGGATTAGATTCTGCAATGGCTTTAGAACAATTTATCTACTATTAATGTATGAAGCAGTATTGTTTGGATTTATTGGCATGACAATTGACACCATCAATATTTCTTTTCATATCCAAGAAGTTCTGAGAAAGGGGTTGCAAGTGCCTGCTGCAGGCAGGGCTCTGTGAAGTGTGAAAGATAGACTTCCCTGCCTGGGAGGGGTGAGGCCAATGCCAGTCACATGTGCTTGCCTTGCTCTGTTCAAGCCAAGGAGGAGGGAAGGAATGGAAGGGACTTGGGAGAGCTTGCTTGCCTGGTCTATCTGCCCCAGCCGGCCCCCCACTCGCACTCTCCCACTGATTAAAGAGCAGCACGTACCACTACTGATCTGACCCTTGAGCTGGGGAAGGCTACGCAGCTGGTTGTTAATTCTGGGCTGCTGGTTCTGGAGTCCTGGAGTCTGTACTCTGAATAGTGGCACCAGGGACCTAGCGGGGCTTGTCAGTCCAACCCCTGCACAGTCTCACCAGGGCTGGCCTTAAGGCAATTGGAGCAATTTAGCCAAATTGGGCCCCGCGGGCTGCTCCTAAGGGGCCCCCGCACCAGGGCAATCTAGATGGATTTTATTTATATCTCTAAGATTCTGCAGACTTTGGCTGTGAACTGGGCCCCACAAAAAAATTTCAAGTTGGGGCCCAGAGTTTCAAATTGGGCCCCACTGGCTGGCCCTCATAGTTGCTGGGCCTGAGTTGCCGGCCCCTGCCCTCGCATGAAGTCTTGGGTTTGCAATTTTGGGAGAGAGGAGATTGCTGGGGGGGGGGGCAGGGCTGTGGAGGCCCCCTAGATTTAGAGGCCCTAGGCTTCAGCCTACTTAGCCTATACATAAATCCGGCACTGTGCTACTGGACTTGAATCTTGCTTTTCCAGTTGGTACAGAATGCTGTGACCTGACTACTATTGAGTGCTAAGCAGAATCTGCATATCACTTCCACTCTTCAGAAACATTGGTTTCCAATCAGGCTCACTTCAAAGTTCTAACTATAACCTACAAAGTCCTTAATGGCATTGGACCCACATACCTGCAGGAACCTCTCTCCTGCTGTGTCCCACTGTGAGAGCCCTGCTTATTAGAGCAAAGCCCTCTGAAGGTGCCCCCATGCAAACAGGTAAAATGAGCAACTGCCCATTCACAAGCATTCTTTGTGGTGTCTCACATGTTATGGAATAGTCAGCCTGAGACTCTGTGGAAGGGCCCAAAGCAATTGTTTCACAAAACGTGCAGAACAGAATTGTTCAGAAGGATATTCTGATAGATGAAATAAAGTTGTGATGTAAATCACCTTGGGAGATGGCCTGTTAGATAAATCCGCCCCCCTCCAATTCTTCTATCCCAGCCCCACTGCATTATGCTGCTTTACTAGGACTCTTTCTGTTACATTCAGCATTATTTTTTGTAACCCATTTGCTGACTGACTGAATAGGAATCTTTGATATTAAATTTAAACAAGTGGGATCCCACAACAAAATGTTGCAATTATGTCTGGGTGACATTGGCCCAGAGGGCGATGCAATGGGAGCCCTTTCTTAAAGATCCTTCTTTGCCCCTCCTTCCCAGAGATCCTTCCCTTTTCTCCCCCCTTTTCTCAAAAATCTTCCTCTTCCCCCCCCCCACTTTCTCAATGATCATTCCATCTCCCACTTCACAAATATTGTTCCCCTTTTCTCCCCCCCCCATCCTCCACCCGCCTTTTAAGCAAGTACCCTTGCCTCCTCCTCCTTTGGCTCCCTCCCAAACACCCTTAGATTTCCCCTTCTCTGGTCACCCCTCATCTCCCCTCCCCTGTTAGTTTTCCTGAACCCGCCCCTTTTCTCCTTGTCCCTACTTAGTGGGCTGGGGGTTGCTGGGCTCAGAGCTGGCCCTCGCTGGGTCTGTGGGGGTCTCACCATGCTGTAGCACTGAGTGAGTACGCTGTTGTTTCCAGAGGCCCAGCACTGAGTGGACACTCCAGCGCTTCCTGAGGCCCAGTGAAAGGTGGGCAAGATGCTAACAGCAGCGGTTTGCTGCTGCCTTGCCTGGGCCAGCTCACTGCCTCCTCTCCTGGGCCTGGTGCAGCTCACAGCCACTGTGTCTAGACATGGGAGAGGTGAGACCCACTGTGCATGATAGTTCCCGCTTATCTGGCCACGGGGCGCCACTGTGCATGCACAGCAGTTGGGTAAGTAGTATTGCACAGCAGTTGGGTACTTACCCTGCTGTGTATTGCGGGGATTTAAACTCCCCATTTTTTTCCAGATTTTTCTGCAAACTTGGTAAACCCCCAAGCATCTGGTTTCTAGCCTAGGGGCCCTGATCCACAGATTTAAGTATCCATGGGGGAGGGGGGGAGAATTTGGCTATTAGTATATAAGATGTTATATAAATAATCAAGGTTCGAGTCCAGTAGCACACAAGTCCAACAGAGTTGCTTTACTCTGCAAAGCTTATACCCTGGAAATTCTTTGTTGGTCTTTAAGGTGCTACTGGAATTGAACCTTGCTCATCTACTGCAGACCAACACAGATATCCATCTGAAACTATATAAGTGTTATAATATTTTGTAATCAGCTTACTGATTGAATAGTTCTATTGTACTTGTAATCTGCCTTGAGTCTCAATAAGAAAGGCAGGCTATAAGTGAAAATAAATAAATAAACCTTATATGTATGGATCTGCTTACATTGGAGCACCTGCAGATAGAGGTGGGCACGGACCAGCATTTTCCTACGGACCGCTGGTTCGGGGTTCGGGGGCTTCCACGGTCCATGGTCCACGAACTTGTAATGGACCAGGCCCGGTTCGCGAACCGGTTCGGGTCAGAAAAGGCCTTGTTTTCCCACACATTTTCACTTCAGGCGACTTTCCCCACCAAAGGTTCTCATGTAACACTCCTTGATTAGCACTTTTCCAAAGAGACAAACAACAATTTCCCCTCCCCTATTCTGACTGACCCTTACCCGCCCTTGGGGGAAGGAGGGAGACTTGTGCTCCTGTCCAGGAGAGGTGGCTGCCCACAAAACCCACCTACATGGGGCTGCATCAACAAGAGATGCCCTTCCTGGGGCATCTCCATGATGGGAAATGAATGGATGGACTTGAGTGAAAGCCAACTTCGCAACAGGAGATCATGCAGCAATTCAAAGACCCCTTGCTGGAATGGAAAGCACGTGAGGGAGGGAAAGGATGTCTTCAACACCTTGAGGGAAGGAAACTCATGCTACCCTGTTCAGAAGGGGCCTCTTTGGGAAGTGGACAACGAGTCCCACCTCAATGACGTGGTGTGTCAGCTTGCTTGCTATCAAGCAAGCTGACCTGGGCCACTGTCCTACTTGTCACTGGACTTTGGGGATTGACCCTCAGAGGGGCCCTTGTGCTCGTGGGAGCAGGATGGTCGCCGACCAAACCCACTTCACCAAACGTGGCGGCGTTGGCAAAGGATGGATATGTGGGTTGGGGCTTGCGAGAGGGCAGCCGCCACGTGGGAGAGGTGGGTATCGATGGTGGCCACACCCTCCCTGTGGGGGCCCCCCTCACTGGCCCCGGTTGGGGGTTAGTGGGGAGAGGGCGGCCGCCACATTGGAGAGGTGTCTTTTGATGGTGGCCTGGCCTCACCCCTCCTTGCACATGCCCTGCATTCTGCTGAAGCTGGCCTCCATACTTGGGAAGGCCCTGCCCCTGTGATGTGGGGACCACCACAGATCTGAGCATGACCTGATCAGAGCACTTGAAAATTGAACTTGCACAAAATAATGAAATTGAAGAAGGCCACAACAAGAAAGGACAGAGAGGAGATGCTGGGCCAGACTGATGGTCCAGAAAACCAGACTCATAGCCTTCTCCTTGAGGACAGAGGATCTACTAAGAGAGAGGGTATTGAAATGATGGATCTTGGATTTGCTGTTAGGTTGCAGCAGGACATAAGAGATTATGAAGGGAGAGGCTTAGAGGTGAGAAAGTCTGGAGCAGAGAGGGAAGGCAGCTGTGGTTGGGAAGAATGGATGAGTTCAGGAGGGCTTCCTAACATGGACTGGGGGTGCTCTGGAGCCTGACTTAAGGTGAAGCAACCTGCCATTGGTGCAGAGAGAGACTGGGGTTTGTCAGAGCCAAGATTCCGGGTCCCCAAGGTCCAAGGAAGGATACCCCAGCAGGGGGAGGTTGATCTTGATAAACGCCAATTGATCCACTAGGGTGGGATCCAGGCGTGAGCGGCGGGGACGGAGGATGTCTCCCAGGTGGGAGAACACCTGCTAACTCTGGACACTGGTGGGAGGGCAGGAGAGGAAATTCATGGCCACAGACGAGAGGTCTGGCCAGATGGCAGATTTACGTGCCCAGTACTCCAGGGGATTGGATTCAGGGGACTCTGGCTTCTCGGCAAGGTACTCCCGCACCATCACCTCTGCTGAGTCCTCTGCAGGTGCCATCCTGTCCTTCCTCATGCCAACAACCTCCCAGTTCAGCACTGAGGACCAGTAGTTGGAGTGTGGTGGGCTCTCATGGGCTGAAGCGCCAGGCTCATCCTCTGCCACTTCCCCCTCCTCCTCCTCCTCCTCCTCCGGCTCCTCAGCCACCAGCCCCTCTTCCGTGCCCTCTTCCCTCTGGCCGTGTCTTTTAGCCTGAAACCTGTGAACCTCTTTGCGAAGCTCCTTCTTCCATCGTTCTAGCTCACATTGGTGCATGGCAACGGCGCCCTTCACGTGTGGATCGCACAGGCAGGCCATTCTGTACAGCCACTGTTTGCAGAGAGGATGCAAGCAGGCGGCCACTCCTGCCTGCAACCTCTTCACCAAGGCCCTGACACTTGGAAGGGTTTCCCCCCACTCCAGTTCTTTGGCCAGTGCCCGGTCCAGCCCACAAATCAGGGGGATGGCTTGCCCCAGGCTGGACTGGTAAGAAGAGAGGAGATCAGTGGTGTCCCGAAATGGCTTGAGGATACGCACCATTTGGGAGAGGACTAGCCAGTCCACAGAGCTGATGCTGAGCACATTTCCTGCATGCATGATGGGCGTTGAGGACATGATATCTTGCAACACATGTCTTTGCTCCACCAGATGAGCTATCATCACGTAGGTGGAGTTCCAATGGGTTGCCATGTCCTGGAAGAGCTCGTGCTCTGGATCTCCCCCCTCCCCCTGCTTCTTGTGCAGCTGTCGGGCAGACTTAATGCTGTGAGAAAAGTGGGTGCCAAGACGACGAAAGCCATCCAAGAGGTTGTGCATCTCCAATGTTCCCTGGTCCCAGCTGGGCTTTACCATGCTACCCAACCCGAGAGCATCCCCCACGACCAGGTGCAGCTTATGGGCCAGACAGACAATGCCCTCCAGGGATGCCTCATTCATGGCCAACAGCATGTTTCTACCAGCGTCCGTGACCATGTAGCCACGGACAGCATCGCCAGGGGACAACCAGTCCCTCAGTGAACCCTTCAGCACAGTGGCAATGTTCTTCCCATTCTGATCCACATCCATCCCCCGTGCCTGGAGCAGAACCACTCTGTAGCCCACCGGCAGGGGTGGCGCCTCCTCTCGGGCCCCCAATTTGACCGCGGTGTTCTGGAGGTCCTCCGGTTGCCACCAGTGGGCAGTGATGGTGAGGTAGCCGTGATGACGGCTGCCCCACAAATCTGCTGTGAAGTGCACAGTCAGCCCTCTTGCTCTTGCCAGCTGGTTCCTGACCATCTCTGCCACACCGTTGTAGATGGCGGGCAAGACTCGCCGGCCAACAGTCCACCGTGAGGGCATCGTGAACCAGGGTACAAAATGATGCATTGCCCTGCGAAAGCCCACACCCTCCAACACAGACAAAGGGAGTCCATCCAGGGCTATCATCTCAGCCAGTACACGAGTTCCCGCCTCCTGAGCTTTCCCCCTGAATCTTTTGCTTGGCAGCGACAAACCAGAGGGAACAAGTTCCTGAAGGGTAGCCTGCCTAGAAGTTCCACTCCCACCCACAGCCCTCTCAGGGATGTGAGCCTTAATAGGGGTGGACTCCTGTTCCACTTGCCCTTCTCCCTGCTCAGCAGCCCTCTTCACCCCACTGCTTGATGGCTTTTCTTGAGCCAGCAGGCTTGGGTGATGTCTCTGAAGATGCCTGCGGAGGACACTGGACGACAGGTGTTGGGGGTCCACACCCCTACGCACCATGGCATTGCATACCTGGCAATGCACCGAACACGGGTCATGTGGGATGGTCCGGAAGTGCCGCCAAAGCGTGGGGTTAAAACGGACACCAGGAATCTGTGGCTCAGGAGGAGGACAAAGCCTTAATGGTTGAAGTGTGCTGCTGGGCCGGGCGAGTGGAGTGCAGGCAGGGGAAGCCACAGGAGGTTGGGATGGGAAGGAGCTGGATGTTTCTGCCAGATCCTCCGGTGCCCCCTGAGATCGATCCACGGAGAGTGTTGGCAGCTGATCCTCAGTGGGCAATGCTAAGAGCTCTTCTGCCTGCTCCTTGATCCCCAAGAGCAAATCTGTAGAACGAGGTGCTGCCTCTGAGGTCTCCCTGTCCCTGCTGCCACTTGTACTGGGCACCGATGGGCACCCAGGACAACCATTGCAATTCTTCCCACCACAACCACTCTTGTTCCTCTTTCCAACCCTCATGGTGCTATGAGAAAAGATCTCTACAAACAAGTGAGAATTTTAAATGAAGCAGAGAGCCCCAAAAGCTTGGAGCAGGGTAGGGCAGAGCCAAGTGGCACCCAGCTGGACCCCAGTTGAGGGAAGAATGCACCACAAAAGACACTCTAGAGAGGCTTTGAAAGGAGTGAAGCAGAGAGAGCCCGCCCAAAGTGAGCTGCCGGTCACCAGAGAGTAGGTGTTTCACAGAGGCTAGTAGCAGTCTCCCCCTGCACCTCAAAAGCCAGGCAGGAAATGTCCCCCCAAGTCACCCACTATTGAGGGAGTGAAAGGCTTTGAAAGGAGTGAAGCAGAGAGCCCCCCCAAAGCGAGCTGCCCGTCACCAGAGAGTAGGTGTTTCACAGAGGCCAGTAGCAGTCTCTCCCCTGCACCTCAAACGCCAGGCAGGAAATGTTCCCCCAAGTCACCCACTATTGAGGGAGTGAAAGGCTTTGAAAGGAGTGAAGCAGAGAGCCCCCCCAAAACGTGCTGCCAGTGCTCCCCGAGCGTAGGTGTTTCACAGAGGCCAGTAGCAATCTCCCCCTGCACCTCAAACGCCAGGCAGGAAATGTCCCCCCAAGTCACCCACTACTGAGGGAGTGAAAGGCTTTGAAAGGAGAGAAGCAGACAGAGCCCCCCCCCAAACATTCTGCCAGTGGTCCCCGAGAGTAGGTGTTTCACAGAGGCCAGTAGCAATCTCCCCCTGCACCTCAAAAGCCAGGCTGGAAATGTCCCCCCAAGTCACCCACTATTGAGGGAGTGAAAAAGGCTTTGAAAGGAGTGAAGCAGACAGAGCCCCCAAAACCTTCTGTCAGTGGTCCCCGAGAGTAGGTGTTTCACAGAGGCCAGTAGCAATCTCCCCCTGCACCTCAAACGCCAGGCTGGAAATGTCCCCCCAAGTCACCCACTATTGAGGGAGTGAAAGGCTTTGAAAGGAGTGAAGCAGAGAGCCCCCCCAAAACGTGCTGCCGGTCATCAGAGAGTAGATGTTTCACAGAGCCTAATAGCAGTCTTCCTCCCCTTGCATCTCATCAGCAGCCAAAAAAAAAAGTCACCCACTATTGAGGGAGTGAAAGGCTTTGAAAGGAGAGAAGCAGACAGAGCCCCCCCCCAAAACGTGCTGCCAGTGCTCCCCGAGAGTAGGTGTTTCACAGAGGCCAGTAGTAATCTCCCCCTGCACCTCAAACGCCAGGCTGGAAATGTCCCCCCAAGTCACCCACTATTGAGGGGGTGAAAAAGGCTTTGAAAGGAGTGAAGCAGACAGAGCCCCCCAAAACGTGCTGCCAGTGCTCCCCGAGAGTAGGTGTTTCACAGAGGCCAGTAGCAGTTTTCCCCCTGCACCTCAAAAGCCAGGCTGGAAATGTCCCCCCAAGTCACCCACTAAAAAGGCTTTGAAAGGAGTGAAGCAGAGAGCCCCCCCAAAACGTGCTGCCGGTCATCAGAGAGTAGGTGTTTCACAGAGCCTAATAGCAGTCTTCCTCCCCTTGCATCTCATCAGCAGCCAAAAAAACAGTGGGGGAATGAAGGCCAGAACTCAAGCAGACAACGCCCAAAGCTGCCTTGCACCCACTGTGCGTCTGTGAGTGGGGTGGCGTCACAGCACAATAGAACCCACCGGCAACCCAGAAAAAAGGAAGAGATTTGGGGGGGAGGGGGGATTAAGTCCGAGAAGGACTCAAAACGCTGAAAGAAATCAGAGTAACCCAATAGTGCAATAAAAGGATTTTTTTTTAAAGTGCTCTAGAATAGTGACGAGGAGAAAAAAATTAAACAGGAATGGAGAAAAGAGAAAGCTCTCTTGCAGTAGAAGCCCCAAGCCCCAAAGCACAAGCGGCACTCTCACAAAAAAAAAACCCTTCCCCACAGCAAGCAGTTGCTAAGCTAACTCGCGTCCCCGCACCAGCAAAATGGAGCGGTTCTTCGTGCGCTTTGTCTTTTATGCAGAAAGGCTGTGATCTCTGACAATCTCTTGATTGGCTGACAGAGCTGCCAATCAAGGTTTCCTGGGCTAAGATTGGTGTGTTCCAAACGGGGAAGGTGGCTCCACACTGCTGCCGAGGAAATTGTTTGAGCGGGAATCCTGGCATGACGGGCCAACGGACACACGGACAGAAAGCCCCAATGTTCGGCGCTTTCGTGAGAAAAACACAAGCCCACGGGCCGCGTGTTCGCGAAGCACGAACTGGGTAAGTTCGTGACGAAATTAGGTCCGTAATGTGGTCCGTGCCCACCTCTACCTGCAGAGCTAAAGCTAGCATAAGCAAGAAAAGGATATGCCATACTGGAACTTGAGAGCTTTTGCGGTAGTGGCAGATCATTTACGAACTCATTCCCCACTGGTATTCACCTTGTGCATTTCTTAGAGCTAGAAACTTTGATCCAAGGCCTGATTTAAACATGAAGCTTGCAAGGCAAAAGCACTTGCACAGCAGCTTGTTTAAACTGGTCTGCTACCTAAACAAAGCTGTGGAGCAATGGGAGAGTGTTTCTGCTTTGCAGACCTTACTTGGCTAAAGTATAGCTTGAGGTCTTTGTTTTGCTCCAATTATAATATCTGAGAGAGGGTTTTATTCCACTGTTTTGAGCAGTAAGCTGCTGACTGTTGACGTGTTTAATGAGATTACTTTTTAATTTGTATTTGTTCCCTTGTTAACTTCCTCAGGGAGTCATGTGACTAAGAAGTGGAATATAAAATGTTTAAATACATTTTGAATAGCTAATATGAACAGCATCTTACTTTTTATCTCTGACTAATCTTCTTGCCAGTAGTGTGTGGGGCAGACCACATTAATGTGGAAATAAGGCAGGGGAGAGTAACTTTTGCCAAAGAAATTCAATGGATTATCATGACCAAACAAAGGTGTAAACCTAGGTCCTAGCCCAACACTATCTCTTGTTTAAAATGAAAATATTCTTCCCCAGAAATTGGTGAAAAATATAGGCCACTAGATTGTTAGAAGAAATAAATCTTGAATTATAATGGGACTGGTCAGTCATTGATTCCAGTGGGAACTGTGCTGATATAACAGTTATCCTCTAGATGGTGCTGTGGGGTTTAAAACGTTCTGCTAAATTGTGCAATTTGCCTTTAAGCCAATGTTTTCCATCCTTTTTCCATGGAGGAACCCCTAAATGAATTTTTTAAATCTCAAGGAACCCTTACCTATGAAAGTGTTTACAGACCAGAAAAAGTTGATGGCAGGGAGCACAATTCAATTACTGCTAAATTATTATCAAGAAAACTTATTGGCAAAGTGCTGCTGCAAACACTCATACACACACAGAAGTTTACATTGTAAAAAAAAATATGAAGCATTTTCTTTTGTTCCGTCCACCCAAGACAAAAGTGTACATTATTCTCAATGTAACAGAAGTGCTATCAAGCTACTTCCACTATTCTTAAACTTGTCGCTGGAAGTGTGGTGTAGTCGTGGGTAAAATGCCAGAGAAGGACTGGACAGACTCAGATTCAAAGTTACTTTCAGCCACAAAAACACACAAGGTTACTAGCATGAAGTTACCCAAACTACCACAAAGAAAGGTGATGTATATGTATTTAAACAACCATTACATTCTTTAATTTTATAGACCTTTGTCTTTTTTAATTTTATGGGCATCCATCCCCTCATGAATCTTGAACTCAAATGGACCAGGCTTCATGAAGACAAGTGGGATTGTGCTTCTTGTAGAACTGTGTTTAAAAACAACTGAACTCGACATTATAACCCCAAATTCCAGTGTTTTAAAATACTGAGGTTGAGATTGCCTGAGTCCCCCCACCATTGTGAAGTTAAAGTCAAAGACATTACTAGTGAAGCTAGGCAAGCAGAGACACAGAGAGAGGAATCTAGAAATTTATGAAAACATAGGTGCTGTTGTATGTTACCCAAAGGCTTGGCTTTGGGCACAGCTTTATGGAGACAGATGGAGCCTGTCTGCTGCTGTTATGATTTCTTGCTTTGAGGAGATAAAGCCAGAATCTTGTGGGACTGGGGAGGGGAGGGTGTTGAATTTCCTGGGCAGGAAGAGAGGATTACAGAGAGAGAGAGAGATCAGCCCCCTCCCCCCAATTCCTAGCCTCATTTCCAAACATGAACTCTGAGGATAAATTTGGAGGGACTGTAGCCTACCCAGTTCTCCCTTTTGCCACAGAGAGGCAAGCAGATGAGACTGCCATGGCAAGCTAGCCTGGACTGATCCTTGAAATGTGACTTGTGTGGTGCTGGTTAAGCACTTCCCTTGCTTTTGCCAAGGATTTAAAAATACAACTGTATTTGGAAGGGATTGGTTAGAGGAAACAAGTCCTGGCTGTTAGGTACAGTGGAGAACACACCTCTTTGGAAGCCAGGAACGGGAGATGCAATGTCATTCTGAAGCTTGAGGTTTGTCAGTGATGCAAGTTGCTTTGCTCTAGTCGTAGACTGAGATGTCTCTGTTACCTAGTATATAGTCCCCTACTGATTATACAGTGAAGACTCACCTATTCTGAGTTCTTTTTAGAAACAAGGACATTTTCCTGTTTGCCAGATCCACAGACAGCAACAATGTGGTTTGGTAGGCAGCCATGTGAATGTGTGTTCTTCCCCTGGCGCATGTGCTCTTGCCTCTGTGGTCAGTTGTACTTAACACTGTCCTTTTCATTGGTGTTCACCTCTGAAGAGTCTCATTCATCATATTCTTAGGTGGTGGCATACCTGGGCCTCACTGGCTTTTTAAAGTTCACAACTTTATTCATATACTAAATGCTCATTTGATTGCTGATTAAAGAACAGCAATCCAATCTTTGCCTGCATTCTATTTTAAGCCTTGTATTTGACTTGGAAAAGTTACATTCAGAAGATCTGGCAGCCCATCTACATTTCCCCAACCAAGATCTGTGTAGTTTCTGAAAAATATGTACAATATCCTTTATAAAGAAGGCTGTTGGTTAAACCAACAGCAACAATACCATGCATATGATATTGTAAAGAGGGTGCTAGAACACCGGTTCACAGTGCTACTGTATTGATAGAGTCCATCTACACATTACAAAGTCCTCATTTTCACTGGGGAACAGCATGAGGGCTTTGCATCAGACGTGATGAGAATATTCTACCTTCCATTCACATACAGAGTCTTTTCTACTTGCCAAAGCAGGCAGGGAGAACTATTGCCTCTCCCTCTCTGCTGTTTTTGCATTTGCAAACCACCTGGAGCCACTGTCGGCTCTGTTGTGAAGCTTACATGTAGCCTTGTAAGTAATGTGATTTTATCAATGGAGCCAACAGCAGCTATACCAAGCAGTTTGCAAATGCAAAAACAGCAGGGGGACAAGGGTAAAGCTGCTGCTTCATGCCTGCTTTGGTCACAAATAGTAAAGAGCCAGTGTGCATATGGGAGGCAGAAAATTCTTATCATACATCCTTGTGTCGCTTTCCAGTTAACGTGAGGACTTTGCTTACCTCGACCTGGCCACCTGGATCCATACTATGGTAACATCAAGACTTAACCATTGTAATGCACTATACATAGGTCTCCCATCTAAACTAACTAGGAGACTCCAATTGGTGCAAAACGCTATGGCTCGACTGTTATCAGGAGCAGGAGCATGAACATCACTCCCATCCTGCAGTCACTCAATTGGCTGTCCATTAGTTACTGTGCTCAGTTCAAGGTATTGGTTATCACTTACAATGCTCTTCATGGCCTTGGTCCAGCATATCTATGGGACCACCTCCCTCCCTGTGTTACTCCATGACAGTTGGTGGAGAAATCTTTCAAGCAATGGAATTCATCAAGGTGATATGAGGCTTACTTACTCTCCTGAATAAATGGGAAAGCATGCCAATAACACAGAGTGCCTCTTTTGTACTTCAGTTTGGTCCACAACTTTATAATGGAGACTACCAATAGACCAGGGGTGGCCAAACTAGCTTAATGTAAGAGCCACATAGAATAAACGTTAGATGTTTGAGAGCCTTGGTGTATTGAAGTGACTTCAGATGAAGGGGCAGGTTTGGGGGAGTGTCCTGACAGTGACATCACAGGAAGGGGAGTTGGTGCAATGTGCTGGAAGTGACATCATCGGAAGGGGTGGAGCTTGGGAAAAGCCATAACCTGACCTTTGACTTGGAAGTGACATCACAAAAGTGATGTCACATCCTTGCTAGGCTTCACCCTCAAACTCCCCAGGTATTTTCTGAGTCAGACCTGGCAACCCCAACATGGAAAGAAAGAAGGAAGGAAGGAAAAAAGGAAAAGGGAGGGAAAGACATGGAAAGAAAGAAGGAAAGGGAGGGAGGGAAAGACATGAAAGAAGGAAAGGGAGGGAAGTAAAGTAAACTAAAATGTATGGCCACAGTGATACTCAGAGACCTCTGGGAGCCACACAATATGTCTAGAAGAGCCACATGTGGCTCCCGAGCCGCAGTTTGGCCACCCCTGCAATAGACTATAAAACTCTCATAGTGCAGGTACATATTTCTGGCATGACTTTCTCTGTTACTGTAAGGATCAGGCCTTGTACCACTTAATACAGAATGCTAAGTTTGAAACTTTGGTTCAGACCTCATATCCTGCAAATTTCTTATGAGGCCTGTTTGCTGGGGAAGTCCCAAGCTCTGTTAATGAGCTGCACCTGGGCTGCTTTCTTCTCGGGAGAGAGTGGCCTTGGAGAAGGCGAGAGCCTGGTGCTGGTCTCAGCTATACCGTCACTCCCTAAACTTTCACAGGGCTGTAATCTCCAGTTAAGTAACCAAGCCCTGATTGGTTCTTCAAGTGGGCTGATGCCCCTCCAGATTTCAAGAAGCCTCTTTGTCTCTAGGCAGTTTATTAGTCTAGCTACCCTGTAGCCATTGCCAGCTACCTGCAATGTGAAAGAGAGCTGCCCAGAGCTCCATGCCCCCTCCAGGATGCCTAGAATAAGCTGGCATGGATGGACTTTGGCAAGATCAATCAGCTTTGGAACCAGCTCAGAGAATGCTTAGATAGGCAGTAGTATTTTAGCCAGTTACAACACATTTAGATCAGCAAGCTGGTATTTGTTTTCTGCCTTGCCTAAATGCTTTTTGAGAGTGGTTTCTGCCTTGCAAATGCGCCTATGTTCTTTCTTTAATAAACTCCAATAATTTATTTTACCAGCCTGTACCCAGTGTTGCTTGCCAAGGAGGTACAGAAACTCAAAAGAACCCAGGAAGTCGGGGAGATCTTAGAGGCTCCTAGGGGACCTGAGAGACTCGGAAAGCAGTTGGGGACAGAGGATGAGAGTCTCTTGTTCAATAGAGTTACACAGCGTAATCCTATCCACAATTACATGGAAGGCGTCTCAGTAATTTCAATAGGGTTTCAAATCCCCACTGTGTCATGGAGGCTCACTAGGGGACCTTTTGCTTGCTCAGTCTAACCTTACTCTTGGATTTGTTGTAAGTAGTGGTGTGCACTAGGGGGGAAAATCCAGGTAATCTGAATCTGGAGTTCAGGGGTACCAAAAAAAATCTGGGATCCCTGAAGTCTGGTAAAGATTCTCTAATCTGGTTCTGCAAGATTAGAGAATCCAAGATTTAGCTGACCGTTATTCCCTATGGGGGAAACTATCGGGGGAGAGGGGAGGGGCATTTTTCAAGCACCACCAAATTTGCAGGGAACCTACTCCTGATTGTCCACTAAAGACCCCCCTCCAAGTTTCAAGAAGATTTTATAGGCCCCTGAACAAGGTCCCCCCAGCCACTTTCCATTGTTTCCTGTGGTGGAAAAAAAGCCAAGCTGGTCCTCAGGCAAAAAAATCACAGGTGCAAGGCTGTCACTGTCCAAAAGCCCATTCTCAAATGCAAGCTTAACCCAGGGAAAGCCCAACAGAATCAAACAAGCAACGGAATAGAACCAAACTGTAGCAAGGGGATCAACATCACACCAGAGAATTATATCCATTTAACCCAAACCAAACTGAAGCAAGGAACACCATTACAATTTAATCCAATAGAACCAGTATCACTTACAGAAGGCAGGCAGAACCCAGGGCCAGTGGAGGAACACTGCCTCTTCCTCACTCACTCCTCCCCCTCCCCTCTTGGAAAAAATGTGGGAGAAGCCTACAAACCAGCCAGCCAAGAGACTGAAGCCACATTTCCCTGGATTAATCTGGATTTATTCAGGCTTCTTAATGGGTTCCCAGATTAGCTCTGGGATTCTCTAATCTGAACTGGGTAAACATGATTTAGCTGGATGGGCATGAATCTGGCTCCCCCAGCCCCCAATTCCTGGACCTGGATCACACATCCCTGGTTGTGAGCATAAAGGAGGCAGAGGAGTATGGTGTTATAAATTGCTTTGGGTGCCTATTGGAGAGCGAAAGTGGGGATATAAATAAATACGTGTGAATGGGACAACAGGCTTGCGTATTTTTGGCTTCAATCCTAATATAAAGATATTTAAGTTCTACCACTCACAGCACCTCCTTTCAACAGCTGGGAACAAATGAGTATATTTGGGAAATGCAGAGCGCAGTCTGAAACACTGTCTCCAGAGTGAAAATTACATGCCTCATTAGAAGAAGGGAACATTTTTAAGGAGTAGTAATTAGATACTAATTGACAAGATTTCTCTCAGACTAGTCAGATAACAATCAAGGTAGTAATTAAGGCCATTTCTAACCTTCTTGCAAATAAAAGGAATACAGAGCACTCAGATGTCAGCTGATATGATTCACAAGATTGCTAACATTCTGTGTTTGAAAAAGGAGGTTTGGTGCAACTTGTTTCCACAAGCAATTAATGGGAGGAACATCTATTTGCTCAGAGGATTTTTTAGTCAAATGCTTAAAAGAAGGTGAATGGAAGAAAATGATAAAACTTATGGACTTCTGAGTAGAAAATTGTTATATGAGTTGTTTTCCACATTAGTAAATTGTCAAGTATTATAAGGCTGTGACTGATGTAATGTAAAATGGTGAGATACAAGTAAATTTTGCTCCAAAGACAAGTAATTTTATGTAATCTTCTGCAGTTTTCTGAATGTCTCCAGGATGAAATTGGCATGGATCGAACCATTTTAAAACCTTTTACACACCATCTCGCTAAATGAGCTGCTCCATCAGCCTTTTGAAATTAGATGAAACTCTAAAAGGGGAGAGTTCAGGCATTGCTTTGTCAGCATAGGACATGAATGGCATTTTAATAGTCCACTTAACAGTAATGAAACAGTAATTTATCCTAATTGGTAGAACACTGATTATACAGGAAATGTGATGTACTTACAGACACAGATGGCAGCACACAAAAAATAACATTTCCAGCAGGCTGAATAGTTAAAGCTGATGACAGAGCTACTGTCTTTGAGCATGTCTTCTGGTTTCTAGACCTGTTGGAACCTGGTATCACCTAAAACTCAAATTGGAGACATAAATTATGTCTATAAAAAGTTATCTTACCCAACGATGGTAGCACAATTCTGTCCTGTTGAAATCATACTCAGGATTAAGCAACTCTATAATCAGGCTATTTTGCCTGCTCCAAAGGAAATGTAGGTAACTGTGCTCCCTTCCTCTTGTTCTGGTTCAATCTATCAGGTGCAAACTAAAATCTATAAGGATGCCAGATTTAGATGACACTAGCAAAAAATGACCACTAAAAACAAAATTAAGAGACTTGGTAAAAAAAAAACCCAGTAAGTACTGAGCATCTGAAAAGTGCATAGATGTATCCAGAACCACAAGTTCATGAGAATGTTTCAGATATTATACCAGCGCAATTCATAGAAGGAACTATAGATCTTAAAATAAACTTTATATAGAACACTCCAAAACTCCCACAAGTTAGCAACATATACAAATAACCTGTATAGTTGTATCGCCAAAGCAGTTCCCAAACTGAACTTCAGAGACAGAAGTTCTCTGTCTTATATGAGAATTAACAATTTGAGGCTTTTGTTTAACCCATGAAGGACCAGAGTCGTCAGTCTCAAAATCCACTCTGCCTCTTTCTTCAATTGGACTTGATCCCTATGGCATTCAGATCTAAAAATAGCCCAACCTGTAAAATCTCTGGGACCATGGTTGTGCTCTAGAAAGTGCTGAATCAAAGGGCCACGTTTTTTAAAGATGGAAATTATTTTGTGTTCTGCAATATATATTCTAGATTTCTTCATGGTTTTGCCAGTGTACAACTTCTCACAAGGACATTTAATAACGTACACTACCCGAACACAGCTGTATCTGGTGAAACTATTGAGAGTGTATGTTTCTTATATGGATTAACAAAACTTTTTATGCTGTTTGTAAACTTGTAGAATGAGCAAGCTAATTTTTCTTCTTTTTATTTACATTCTTATAGATCTCCCTGAAAAAGCATATGCACAACATATAGGGGCAGTATAACTGAATAGAATAATAATAATATTTTTCCTCATTGCTTTTCGCTCCATCTTTGGTGTGGCCATCTTGTCCTGCACATTAGATGACACTAGGCCATAAACCACCCAAAATAATGTTTCTGGATAAAATTCAGCTGATGCAGTAGTAGCATAAAAGAATACTTTGCTGCCTCCACTACCAACTAATAGTCCTGCAAATGGGATCTATAGTATGTTATAATTTCGCATGATTTTTCTGTCAATAATACTGTAATTGTCTCCTGAACCTTTTCATGTCCCTCAGCTCCCTGATATACAATGGAGCCGGAGACCAGCTTGAGGGGGTGGGGATGCTAGGGAGTGACCACGAGATAGCAAGGGGAGTGACTTTGGGGTTACAAGCATGAACCATGTATCAGAGAGAGAGTATTATTTACAGCTGTGACAAATTGCTTGTTTTAAGAAAAAACCTGGAAGCTGCAGGACTATTAAGGGTTAGTTAGACAGCAGTTTTAACACCGGCAGGAAAATTGGGGGAAGTTGGCAAGAAGGTTTGGGAAGTAGGTGCAGACTCTCAAACGGGCTGAAGAAAGGGGATAGAGGAAACTTTCCTTACCCAGTCAAACAGGGAGCTAGCTCTGGAAAGTGAAAAGATCCCTGGTCGGGAGTGGTTGGAAACTGTCTGTGGAGACCTTCAGATTCAGTTAATGACTGAATGAAGAGAAGGTGTTTGAAGAGAAGTGGGTACCAGCATTCCTAACTCAGAAGAAAAAGAGAATACTAAAAAAAGTATAGTGCTTGGGGAAAAACAAGGGAACCTAAGCCTTAAAGTATCTGTGATGAGCGTAAGAATTGAAGTATGTGCAAGTTCTGATTTTACTTCAGAGATACATGTGCTGAATTACCTGATTTCACCTGACTTCTCCCCTTCTAAAATAAATTAACTAGTTAGTTATTTTTTAATTTTAAAACACCTCTGGTATTACCCAAATAGGTGGTCTCCTTGTGAGTTGAGGGAATTAGCAACAAGGAGAGGCTGCGAGAGGAGGGTAATGGCAGAATCTTTTCACCAGTGTCTATGAGAATTGTTTCCTCTAGAGAACTCTTTAAGAAGCAGGCAGATGTTGAACAGGAGTGGTTTTTATTAAAGAAGCAGTAAAAGAGCAATTGCACAGAATGCACAGAGCATACACACAAATCTAACTAGAAAACAGTGAGTGAATGGAAAAGCAGTTCCAAGGAATGCTTATAGTTACCAATCTAGAAGAGAAAACAGGATGTCCTATAGAATAGCAGCCTTGAGCTACCAGCACTTTGTGACATGGAGAAGGAGGGGACGCAGATGGAAGTCTGAGGATGTGTGGGGAAAGATCCCAGGCCAGGACACACAAGTCTGCTTTTTATAAGGTAAAGTCCATCCTTTTGAGCAAGATGGAGCCTTTCGCCTATCACAATAATTCAAAAGGTTGTCTCCAGCACTGTAAAACAGTAAAACTAGACAAGGTTTGATCAAGCATATCTAAGAAGTCCCAAAGGTTCATTGATGACCTGTGATCATGAGCTAGGAAGAGCCCTCCGATTCCTGAGTTCCTGCAATTAGGGAGGAGGTGAGGAGGAAGATTAGAGGGATTGAGATCAGGAACACCAGAAAGATCACTACTTTGATCTGCAAATCTGTTCACCTCTGAGGTGTATGTGCGTGCCAGGGTGTTAGCTAGCCTTCCCCATGGCCCCACAGTTCAGTACTTTCCAATCTCATGGCCAGGAGATGGCAACTGTATTTCTGCCTTGCCAGGCAGCTTGTCTTAAAATGTAGGCCTATTAGGGCCACTAACAGTTGAGCCACTTCTGTTGTTTAAGGACAAGGGAATGTCATAGCAGCCATGGCACTAAATATCATCATCATCCAAAGCACCAGCCCAAAGTTACACTGATAGTATGAGTATCTAGATCAAGATATAATGAACGGCAAGCAAGCCCGCAAAGCAGAAAAAATCTACCTCCCACATCCCTGTCAAGAGACGAAACCAAATAAAAATGTCCTGCCAAAGCCAATGTTGGATGGAAATGCTAGAGGCACAAAGCCATGAAGATCAAGGGATCCAACCAATTCTCATAAACAGCTTACTCCTAGAGATCCAGCATGGTATGGTAGTTAGAATGTCAGACTAGGATCTGGGAGAACCAGGTTTGAATCCCCACTCTGCTATGGAAGCTTGCTGAATGGCTTTGGGCTGTTATAGGGATAAAATGGAAGAGATGAAAATTATGTAATAGTAATAGCCTATATAACACTCTTCTAGACAGATTATTGCTCAACTCAGAGAAGTGAACAAAACAGTGTTACTATTATCCCTACAATACAGCTGGGGAGCTGCAGCTGAGAGAAGTGGCTGACCCAAGGCCACCTGTTGAACTCATGGTAATAGTGGGATTCAAACCAGCAGAGTGCTGATTTGCATCCCAACCACTAAGCTACAGTAGCTATGTAAGCCACCTTGGGTCTCGATTGGGGAGAAATATGGGGTATAAATAAAGTAAATAAATAAAATATTCTCGTGGCTTTCGCTCCCCAATTCTGTAAAATGTGAATAATTATGCATTTGGTAGGGTTTTTTGAGGATGAATAAGGAAAGAAATATAATGCATACTCTAAATATTACCAGTAATAACAAAAAAAATGCCCTGAAGAGTGCCCTGGGACATTATTTGGCACTTACGGAAAACAGCTATAGACATGATTTTCCAATGTTAAGCAGTTTTAAATACCATTTATTGCCATCAGAGATTTGTTTAACTTCTCCATTGAAATCAATGGAACATAAGTGGAAAACCTTGCCCTACATAAATATTATTGGCTCAACCGTAGGCAAATTTGCTGAGGGAAGTTACCCACGGTTTTAACAGCTTCTAAATGTGGAACAAGCTTTCTGTGTGCTATTCATCAATACAGGTGGAACAAGAATAAAAATGTTGCCACCTATTTAAAAGGAATCAAAGCCAAATTCAAGGACTGCTCCAGAACAAACAGAATTGATGCAGTCAAAGAAGCGGAAGCCCTCAAAATGAGCTTCTGTGAACACCATGTGATTTTAAAAGTCCCTTGCTTCCAAAGCCACATTACTCGTTGGCTTAAAATATTATCAGAACGGGCTGTGGGAAAGCCATGCAAACAGATACATGTTTAAAATGCACTGAAGATGCCTTGTAAATGCATAAGTTCTGTTTAGACAAGTACAGTACTGACATCTCTTTTTCTAAAATAGAACACTGGAATAGCATGCTAACCCCAAGTTGTTTCCAGCCAAATCCTCAAAATAAAGCATAAATGATAGGGAAGGGGTAGAAGGAGCCAGTAGGCTACCAAGCCTAAACCTGTGCCCCAAAGCGTGCAGCACATCAATCCACTTTCCTCCTCAATGGGAACCCCATACAGGAAACCAGTTTGCTACATAGAAAAAATAGAAGCAAACAAGACGCACGATGCTCACAAAACTGTTAACATCATGTGAACCCAGACTCCTGTTACAGGGAAGAGGTAAATACCGCTTTGTCTGTGAGGACAAGTTCATGAGTCAGAAGAAGTGCTTCTGGAACCAATGGAACAAAGGCTATCTGGCAAACTGCTTGGGTGCCTTAGCAGTCTGAGGGGTGACCTGAGCTGAAGGCGGCTTTCTCCCATACAGCAGCCTTTAGACAGGACATTCTGTCATGTCTGGCCTTTGGGATGAATTGTTTACAAATATTTCTTCTGGAGATATTGTGCTTTTCTCCAAGTCAAAGTAAGGAGACGGTATGGTTGTTTGTGAGACCTTTGAGCTGCAACCCATATGTTTTTGGAAGAGGGCTTTTTTTACTCATTTTGAGCTGGACAGTGGGGGGGGGAAACGTTTTTTGCAAAATACCACAAGAGATAAAAAAAATAGTGAATTCACAAAAAGCCTGATAAAAAATGCTTCAGGGGCAAAACAGGAAAAATACAGACTTGCTGTTTTTCCTTTTTTAATCAGAGAATGAAGAAAATGCCTTCAGGTAAAAACTGAGATATCAGAAAAACTGAGATATCAGAAAAACACAATCTTTCCCCACAGCAGCAAAAAGAGAACTGAGGGAAAGGTACTGCCCTTCCAGTTTTTCCAATAGAAAAAAAGGCAGGCACCTGCATGGGGGAATGGTGTGCCTCACATGTTTAGGTGCTTTAGTATTCTCCATGGCAGGCCTATGCACGTGCAGTACACATATTTGACTGCTCAGTGACCATGATGATGAACCCTGTGTTTTTTCTGAGGGGAAAGGGTACACAATTAGGGTATAAGTTTGTCCTCAACATCTTGAGTAGGTTTTCCCCTTTAGACCTTTTCCCACCTCTACGACGAGACAACGCGTGCTGTTCAAGACAGTTAACTTATATGTTGCTAAATTCTTTCTTCTTCCATTCTGCTTCCCTTCCTCCACCTTGCCTTCACACCTTCCTCCTCCTTCACTTGCTCTACAGCTTCTACTCTTCCTGCCTCAGTTCTGCTCCCAGCTGGCAGGTCCACTCAGGTATCCTTCCAATATCCTGTGACCTTTTCTCCTTTATGCTTTGCCTTATACTCTCCCATCCTAGGTTCATTCTCTGCTTCACTTCCTCTTGTTCACTTGGGGGTTTTCTTCCTCCTCCTCCTTTCCTACTTAACCTACCCTTAGATCTTCTGTGTATGCAACATGTTCAGAAGCAGAAAAAAATCAAAGCTGGTTAAGGTCAATTGGTTAAGCAGAACATTATGACACAATGCTATAGGAATATCATAAGAAACAATTTCTATGTCAGGCAGGCAAACCAGCCTGCCTGCTATAACTGTGAATGCATATCTACTGGGGGGTGGGTGGGATGGGCTTTCTTCCCGTAGTGTAGTTTTCTTCCTTCACTGTGGCTACACTTTGGTAAGTAGCTTCACTTTGGTAAGAGGTCTTATCAGTATAGCTGGGAATGAGTGGGAACAAACCTTGAGAAATTCAGCTTTGCATTTTTTTCAGGACTTTCGCTGTCTTCAACTGACTTGTTTGGACTGGGGGGGGACTGGGGGTATAACCTCTCGAGGAAGACTTTGTTTCAGCATTCCAGGCAATCCCTATGTACCAGTGCACTTCTAGGGATATCTGAATAAAGACCTTAACTCATACAACCGTGTTTGATCAAGTGGAGAGTCTAAAAGAATCCCCTAGCCAGGCCTGACATTCTAGATCAAGTAATTTTGAAATGCTAGACACAGGTGCTTTTGTTGAAGCAGCTTTATTCAATACTGGAATGATAATAATGAATAATTATATAGTAATTAAAATTTTACAGTTATTTTACAAGCAGAAACATAGTCCTAGTGAGTCAAGCATTCTTATCCCAATTTACAGAGATAAAGAACTCTGAAAGAAAAAAATAAGGTTCACATTTAACCAGAGTTGACAAGGAAAAAGATTTGTACAACAGGAAAAAAAGAAGTGGATAAGGCACTAATGGAGCTATGGATGCGGAATAGGGATTGAATCGAATCAATTTACTTCTTGATACTTTGTGGCCTGAGGAAAGACACTTTGGTCTGAAACGAGCGAAGAGAAACTGCCGGCTCGTACTCGTTGCCACTTACCTGCTTTTGGGCGCTGTCTCCCTCGACAACGCGTTCCACTATGGCTTGAATCTTGTATAACTGTACATTGTACATTGTACTAGTGTATGATCACAATACGGCTGGATCTTGAACGCCATCAATATATTGATCACGGATTTTGTATTTATGTCTTATGAATATATGTAACTCATAAGTACACCTACGGTTGTGCCTTATTCACTTCTTTTTTTCCTGTTGTACACTTTATGTGGAAGTGAAACACACACCCCTCTTTTTTCTTCCAAAGAAAAAGATTTACAAGGCAAACAGAGCCTGGTAGAATCTGGTGAGTCCAGAGACTAGATCAACAACAAAAAAATCTCTTGCAGACAAGTTCTGAAGTCTACTTAGATCTCAGGACAGATGTCATAAATACACTACATGGAAACCTGGCTTGAGATAAATTCCTACCCTAGTTAGGAGAATGAACAGAGATGTGGCTCTTAAACATTTCCTCTTTCAACGTTGTCACTTGCACATTAGTAAAGAACAAGAGGGACCTGCAAGGACTTGGGGGGGTGCTCATTTTCCCTTCCCCCACTTCTTCCTTTCCCCCATAGCCTCTCACCTTTCCCTTTCCTTTCCACTTACCCACCCATCTACGTTTTATCTGCTCTCTTTAGTCTTGAGCTATATTATTTATTTACTTCATTTACACTCCATCTTTCTCCACAATGGGGACCCAAATCAGCTTATAACATTCTCCTCTCCTACACTTTATCCTCACAAAAACCCTGTAAGCTAGGTTAAGCTGAGAGTGTGTGACTGATCCAAGGTCACCCAGGGAGTTTCCATGGTAGAGTGGGGATTTGAACCTGGTTCTCCCAGATCTTGGTCTGAAATTCTAACCATTATACAATATGGCTTTTGTGGGGTGTCTGCTGTTGAACAGTCACATGCAGCCAGTCCTGGGTGAATCATGCAAGGTGGGTGGTAGCAAGTTGCCCAGTGAATGCTGGTAGTCCCAGCCCCAATGACTCCTCTTCAAAGGCCAAAACAACCCTGGAAAGGGCCCTGCTCCCTCCCCCTGCCTTTTCCTGACAGAAACCAAGGACTAAAAGCTTACAATACTGTTTGATTGCCTAGCTACGGGTACGTTTTTTTATCATTTGTGGGAATTTGACCCCACGATTTTTGTTTTAAGATTTCAGATTCTTCTGCAAACCTGGAGCTTTTCTCAGGTCTGAAAAAAGCTCTGTCTTGTTTGTCCATAACTGCTAGGGTTGCCAGTGCCCCGCTGGGGCAGGGGATCCCCCGCTCCCACCTCCACTTACCTGGACAGTGGGGGAAGAATGGGTCTCATGAGTGTGCTCCCAGGCAGCATGGTGCACTCCAGCGGGCCCAAAATGGCCAGAGTGCTCCCCCATGCAGTAGCAGCCTGTTCCAGGCTGATTTGGGCCCAATCCAGTCATTTTGGGTTGAACTCGGCCTGGATCAGGCCAGAATCAGCCTGGAATGGGCCACTGCTGTGTGGGGGAGCACTCCCCTGTATGGCAGCAGCCTGTTCCAGGCTGATTTGGGCCCAATCCAGGCTGTTTCAGGCCCAATCCAGCCCATTTGGGGCCCAAAATGGGCTGGATCGGGCCACTGCCAGGTGGGGGAGTGCTCCCTGCACTACAGTGGCCCGTCCCAGGCCAATTTGGGCACAAACTGGCTGAATAGGGCCCAAATTGGGCCCTCCATGGAGCGCGGGAGCACACCCGGGGCAGCCATGGCCTGCGTAATGATGTCACTTCCCTGAAGTGTGCGACTGAGCAACCCAGAAGGTAGATGCCAGGGCCCCTACCTCCCAACGGGAGTACAGGGGGACCTGACAACCCTAATAACAACAGTCTGCAGATTTAAGTTATTCACACACTGGGCTATGTTGAGAATTAGATATGTGATGTCTTTAAATTACAGCCATTTAACACTTATGGTTTTCTTTCAGTATACAAAAGCTGCCTGGGGTACAAAATAATCCTGAAATATACTGACTTTGATATTTGGGGTGGTTTTTATACCAGCACCTTACATGTGTTTGACATAAAAGAATATCCAAATCTAATAGAAAAATTTACAGCTTTAATGTTATTATTAATACAATTATTTTCCCCCCTCGCGTGAAAGCATTTTCAAGCTGTAGTTGTCTGGATATTGTTTTAAAAATTCCAAATCTTCTGCCACCATAAACAATTTTTTTACATTATAAAACATTTTTGAATTCCAGATACATTGGAATTTGGCTTAGGGTAGAAAAATACCCCAGATTACAAAATTGCCCAGGGATAAATAATTACAAACAGGCAAGCACTGTATGGAAAACTTAACATGCTGCAAGATATATTGAGTGCAAATGCAACCACCACAGTCTAGTGCAAAGCCATGTATGCCTCAATCCCACGAATTGTGTGCTAGAGTGTGGCCATAGCATTCCTAATATTTGGACAGAGCATTGATCCAGATTTATCAAAGGAGTTTTTTTTTCCAGAGTTGAAAATGGTAGGAAAGAAGAGTTACTCTCTTTTTTTTTTTTTTTGTAAAATTTTTATTGGGTTAGAACATTAATATTTTTACATTACATTGCATTCAATTATCCCCTAATTTTTCGTTTCTAACCCCCTCCCTTTCCCCCCCTTTTGTTGACTTCCAACAGCTTTCCCACCCTCTGTCCCTTTTCCCTTACTTCTATTAATTTCCTCTATCTAAAACAAATATATATTCTCCATTATATTAAGCAGTACATCTTTAACTCTTTTACTTACTAAACATCCAAACTATACTTCTTTAGATAAACAATTTATCCCATTTTCCAGTTTTGAATATTTCTGTATGTCATAAACCATAAAAATTTCCCACATTTAAATCAAACAATTTGATTTGTTCTCTCTATATTAATCATTTCTTCTTTTTATAGTATTTCTATATAACTCATCACATAGTCAGTCATTTTAACTCTTCTATACATTCAGTTTGGTGCATATAAGTCTTATCAAGTAAAAAAAAAATATTGTTAATTACTCAATCCTCATGTTTAAACCGTTAATTATTCTCTATCAATATTCTATCAATTAACCTTTACATATCTATATATATCTCAATCAATTAATTAATCTAACTGCTTATAAATTCACATTTCTCTTCCTCCCCCGGTAAAGTCACCCCTCACTTTTATACTTTTATTGTACTTCAGTAGTTCTCAAATTGCCACAGTTTTCCTCCCACCTCCCACTTCTTCTCCAGATATTGTTTCAGCTTCTCCCAGTCTGTGTTAAACTGCCCTGAGTCCAGATCTCTCAGTTTTCTTGTCATCTTGTCCATTTCAGCCATATACAGCAATTTGTAGATCCAATCTTCAATAGTTGGCACTTCTTGTACTTTCCATTTCTGCGCATACAAAAGTCTAGCTGCTGCAGTCATATAAAATATCAACGTCCTATGGTGGGCTGGGATTCCCTCCATTCCCAAGTTTAGCAGCAGGAGTTCTGGGTTCTTATTTATTTGAAACTGTAAAATTTCACTCATTTCTCTTATTATTTCCCCCCAGTACTGCCTAGCTACCTCACACGACCACCACATATGATAGAGGGAGCCCTCATGCTTTCTACATTTCCAGCATTTATTAGAAGTGTTCAAGTTTCCTAGCGCAATCTTCTTTGGTGTCATGTACCAACGATAGATCATTTTGAAAATGTTCTCTTTAATATTAATACATGTCGTTGTCTTCATTGTAGTTTTCCACAAGTATTCCCATGCCTCCATTGTTATTTCTTTATTAAAATTTATAGCCCATTTCACCATTTGTGTTTTAACTGTCTCATCCTCGGTATACCATTTCAACAGTACTTGGTATACCTTGGATATTCTTTTCTTGTCCTCTTTAAAAAGGGTCTGCTCTAGTTCCGAATTCTCTGTTCGTATACCTCCCTTTACAGAGTCCGAGTTATACAAATCTCTGATCTGTCTATACTGGAACCAATCGTAGTTCGGTGATAGTTCCTCTTGCGTCTTTATTCTAAGTTTAGACACTTCAGTTTTAGTTATTTCTTTGTACGTTAAACATTGTTGTTCATTATCAACAGCTCTCGGATCTATCACCTCATATGGAACCACCCACAAAGGGGTTCCTTCTTGTAGGTAAATTCTGTACTTCTTCCAGATTGTAGGAACATCGAGTTGACCTTTACTTTGTCATGCCATAGGTATGCGTGCCATCCAAAAAATTTTTTATATCCCTCTAGGGCTAATAGTTTCTTATTCTTTAATGTCATCCACTCTTTTAACCAAACTAGGCAGATTGCATCATGGTAAAGTCTCAGGTTGGGCAGTTGCATTCCGCCTCTTTCCTTTGCATCTTGTAGAACTTTTACTTTCACTCGAGGCTTCTTGCCTGCCCAAACAAAATCTGATATTTTCCTCTGCCATTTTTCAAATTGTTTAGAGTCTCTGATGATTGGTATTGTCTGTAGCAAAAACATTACTCTTGGTAACACATTCATCTTAACTGCTGCAATCCTGCCCAACCATGACAAATTCAGTCTATTCCATTTGATCAAGTCTCTCTCTATCTGAGTCCATAATTTTTCATAATTATTCTTGAACAAATCTATATTTTTTGCAGTCAGCTCAACTCCCAAATATTTCACCTTACTAGTTACTTCACAGTCCGTTGTTTCCATTAACAATTGTTGTTTCTGCTTAGTCATGTTTTTACATAATATCTTTGACTTCTTTTTGTTAATGAAGAAACCTGCCAAGTCACCAAACTCCTTGATCTTGTCTATCACTTTTGGCATGTTCTCCAATGGATCTTCTACAATTAACATTATGTCATCTGCAAATGCTCTAACCTTGTATGAATAGTCCTTTATTTTTATTCCTCGTATTTCCTCGTCTTGTCGTATTTGTATCATCAGAATCTCCAATACTAAAATGAACAACAATGGAGATAACGGGCAACCTTGTCTTGTTCCTTTACTAATCGTCAATTTCTTGGTCAGTTCATCATTCACTACAATTGCTGCAGTCTGGTCTCTATAAATTTCTTTAATTGCTCTGATGAATCTTTCTCCCAATTGTAGCTTTTCCATAGTGGCAAACAAAAAATCCCAGTTTAAATTGTCAAACGCTTTTTCAGCGTCTACAAAGAAGAAACCAACCTCTTTGTCACAACGCTTATCATAATATTCAATAGCATTGATCACTGTCCTTAAATTGTCTCTTATTTGTCTGTCTGGCAAAAAGCCTGCTTGTTCCTCCTCTATGACTTCCGAGAGCCACCCCTTCAGTCTCTCCGCCAATATCTTCGTAAAAATTTTATAATCATTGTTAAGTAGTGATATAGGTCTGTAATTTTTCACGTTAGTCAAATCTTGGCCCTCTTTTGGGATCAATGATATATTCGCTTCGCTCCAAGTGTCTGGAATTCTTTGATCCCTAAAAACTCTGTTCATCACCTCTTTTAGGAATGGTGCCAGTTCGTTGGCCATTGTCTTATAAAATTTAGCCGTAAGTCCATCTGGCCCTGGCGCCTTTCCTAGATTTGCAGATTGTATTGCCTTACTTATTTCCTCATCAGTTACTTCACTATTCAACTTATTTCTCCAAGCTTCCGAGATCTCTGGAAGTTTGGTTTTCTCCAAATATGATGCTATTGATTCTTTGGTTACTTCTTTTTTATTATACAGCTTAGCATAAAATTTATAAAAGGCTCTACTAATGGTAGTCTGCTCCAGGTACGTTTTATTTTCTTCACAGATTTTATTTATTATTTTCTTTTCCCTTTTCTTCTTCAATTGCCATGCCAAATATTTCCCAGGTTTATTAGCACCCTCAAAAGCTTTTTGATTCAGTCTTTTAAGGTTCCATTCCAATTCTTTATTACTCATTGCTGTTAACTGTTCTTGAAGAATTTTAATTTCCTGATGTATTTTCTTTTTCCCTGGTCTCTTTTTTAACTGTATTTCTTTGGCCTTTATTTTCTCCTCAATCTCTTGTCTTTTCTCCTCTTTCTTTTTCCTTGCTCTGCCATTTAAGTCCATTAGTATGCCCCTTACAACCGCCTTGTACGCGTCCCAAACTTTACTGGTTGGTACTTCTTTATTCACGTTATATTGTATAAAAAACTTTGTCTCTCTTCTCAATATTTCCATATTTTCACTTTCCTGTAGCAAGTCCTCATTTATTCTCCAGGCTTTCCTTTTTCTCCTTTTTCCAAATCTCCACATAATTGGATTGTGATCTGAGCCTACCATCGGCATTATTTCTACCTCCTTAGTCCATAACGCTAAGTCCTTTGAGGCCCAGATCATATCAATTCTTGATAATGTAAGATGCCTTGCAGAATAAAAAGTAAACTGTTTGGTTTTAGGATATTCTCTCCTCCATACATCTTCGAGAGTCTCTTGTTGAATCAACTCAAAAAAAAACTTTGGCAATAGTCCTCTTTTCTTTTGTGCTGTTGTAGTCTTTTTATCTAGTTCCAAATCTGTCACTCCATTAAAATCTCCAGCAAGAATTATCTGGTCATATACAAGATCGTCTAAATGCTTCCTTAAATCCTCAAAGAAGCTTTCCTTTGCACCGTTAGGTGCATAAAGTCCGACTACCAACACTCTCTTTAAATTCCAATTACATTCCACCGCTACAAATCTAGCTTCCACATCTCTCATAACAAATTTTGGCTGCAGCTCCTCTTTTATGTACAACACCACTCCTCTTTTTTTCTTGTTAGAGGCCGCTACAAATTCTTTGCCCAATTTTCCAGATTTTAAATATTTTACATCCTGTTTTCTAATATGGGTCTCCTGCAAACAAACAATATCACATTTTTGTTTTAGTAGCCAATGAAAAATATTTTTCCTCTTATTCGGTGAGTTTAGTCCATTTACATTCCAAGATAATACATTACACTCCATATTCATGGTTTTGTTGGTAAGTCTTTTTCATTGTCTTTGATAAATCTCTCCATCTCCCGCTCAGATCTGATGCGTTTTTTTGCCCCTCCAAACTCAAAGGACACTCCTTCCGGTAACTCCCATCTGTATCTGATATTCATGTCCTTCAAAGTTTGAATTAGCACTCTATATTTTTTCCTGTCCAGTAACACTGATCTGGGCAGTTCCTTCATTATGATAATCGTCTTGCCATCAATCTCCAATGGATCTTGAAATTGTTTTGTCACAATCCTCTCTTTCATGTTTCTAGTTGTAAACTGCACAATCACATCCCTTGGTAGTTTCCTCTGGGTTGCAATTCTCGAGTTCACACGGTACGCCACATCTAGGATAGCCACAATTTCCTCCTCCTCCTTCCCCAGGTAATCAGCCAACACCTCAGTCATCTGTTCTTGCGCTGACTTCCCTTCCACTTCTGGCAGACCACGAAAACGAAGCTGCTTCTCCATGTGTTTAGTTTCTGCAACTGACATCCTCCCCTTCACCAGTCTCATCTCTGTTTGTTGCGTTTCTATTACATTCTCCATCGCGTCTTCTACTGTTTTAACTCTCTGCTGCGTTCCTTGTAATTCACTACTAATCGTTTCCACGCCTTTTTTCACTTCTGACAGCTCCGACTTTACTGTCTGTGTAACTTCTTTGACCTCTTTAATAAGCTCCAATTTCGTGTCCTTAAGTTCTTTCATCATGTCTATAAGCTTTTTGTCCAAATTTTCTATTGCCGATTGCCACTCTTTTTTCGACATCGTGGGGCTTGCTTTAGCTCGCTCCCACGAATCTGCTCTCTTCCTTAGCTCCGTGGCGTATGTTTAAACGTTTTCCTTTTTTTCAAATGTCCCAATCTTTGCCAAAATTAATTTTTTGTATCCAAAATGTCGGGCGTCTTTTCTCTATGGTTTCTCTATGTTATTGTAATCCAAGATGGCCTACTTCCTCTTCCGCTGAAGCCGCGACCCTTCCCTTTTCAAAAATGGCGATTCCCTACTTCCTGTCCGTCGGCAAGGGCCGCTTCCCTCCAGCCACTCTATTGTTGTTACGCACTTCCTGTCTCCCGTCTTCCCACAGCAGGTCTCGCGATGGTGTCTTTTTCCCACAGCTCCAAAACCACAGGTATTCAAAACAATAGTCCGATTTTTGCAATAACTTCTTTAAATTTAGTCTCTTTTAAAATACAACTCCTGCCGAGTCTTCACCTCCTTTTCACTAGTCTGTTGCAGTTTAAAAATCTACTTTCTTTCCTCTCTGTTTTTATCAATCTGTCCCGTTTCAAGAGATAGCGATCTTTACCTTCTCTTCAACTTTCTCGGGTTGTAATCGCTGTTTCGGTCTTAAATTCTCCTCTCGACTTCCCTCCCCGATCGAAGCTTGGGTATGTAGGTCTTATGCCAGCCGAATTGGCCCCAGAACTGCCACAGAGATTATAGCCGACCCGTCGCAAGGTGGGACCTCAAGGATTGGGGGGGAGACTCCTTGAGTAGAGCCCCCCCTCATCCGAGATCTAGCTCACCCTAGGGTCTTGAGCGTTCTTTGCCTGCTCCCCGCCTGAGAGCAGTCGGCCGCGGGTTATTTTCACCCCTCCGGCCGGTTAAAACGGCAGTCCGGTCAGCTCCGCAAATGGAGCTGCGTTAGACCTCCATGAATCCCAAACCGGAAGTCGAAAGAAGAGTTACTCTCCAAGTTCTACGCTCACTCTGTACTTTAACCTCTGACAAAGAGGTTTTGTATTGTTTTCATAAACATGCAACACATTTGATAGAAGCAACAGTGTGCTGAAAGATATATGTATGTATTCTAAAAATAGAACCATCTCTCAAATCACCTTCAACTTTTCTTTCTCTTGCTCCATGAAAATCAGCATAAGTTTTTAAAGATTAAATATAAGTCTACAAGGATCCACTTTCCTTGCCTAACACTTAAAATACTTGGATTCATTATCATATTCTGAGGAAATGCCCAAATATGGGTCTCAGCACAAAGAACAGATTTCTTACTGAGATAGCAGATCAAACCACTGGTTGACCTAACTCAGCATTTTGCTTTTAATGGCAAATGCTGTTATATTTTTTGCCGTTTCTAGATGATGTGCTTCATTCCAATGCCTTTGCTACCTTCCTTAGGACAGAAGAGTTTTGTTCAGCCAAAATGTCTATAACTGCCCAATTAAATAGTATGACTGCATCTCATTTTGGAAAAGACAGGGTTTTCGGACAGTTATCTACCAACACAGAATGTATTTTATTAAAGGAGACTGTTGTGCACAGAATGGGAGTAAGAATGCCCTGTAAGGAGCACAAGTGGGTGGTAGCTGCAGCTGACATTTCTGGAATAGCCAAGGATTTTTTTTTAACATGTAGGTTTAAGCACATTGCACTGAGGTTTCAGACATCTTGGGCACCAAGGAATTCCAAAAGGGTAGCCATGGGTAAAATAAGATTCTTTCACAAAACCAAAGAGATGCCAAGTGAAAAGATGCATTTATTTGGCACAGTTAGTGTCTACAAAGCTGGAACGAAGCTTTTTGAGTCATGCAGAATAAAACGGGGCGGGGGCTAACCAGTATTGTGTTGTTAACAGCTCAGGCTGCTGTCTTCAGGCTATTTAATGCAGAGTCTGTTAAGTAAGATGCAACAAGGCCTTGCTATTAAGAAATCTCCTAAAGCTGAAAAGAAGTGGGACGTAAAGGGGGAATTATGGCAATTTGAAAATTATTAGAATGTTTTTGTTATTAGAAGAGAGAGAGTTTTTACCATATGAAGTGAAGTATTAGCTAATTGTTAGCCCAAATGTAAGTGGACTTAGAGTTAATAGATATTGTTAGAATTACTAAAGTAGATATTTTATCCGACTGTTAGTTAGTTTAAATTTAAATATATGTGGAGTTAATATAAAGTAATAGATAATAGATTTTAAGTTTATAACAATATTTTTGAAGTTAATAGATAGGGCTTAGTTGAATAAAAGAGTAAGTAAACATGAGATAAGGAGTTACAGAAAAAGGGGATAGATTGGGAATAGATTAGGCTATAGGGTTGGAAAGCTGTTGGAAGTCTTGGAAAAGGGGGGGAGGGAAAGGGTGGGGGAAAGGATAATGAGATGCTATTTGAAAGTTGTATATTAATATTCTCACCTAATAAAAATTTTCTAAACATAAAGAAATCTCCTAAAGCTAAAAATCTCCTAGTGGGATAATCGAAAAGAGTCTGGTAGCACCTTTAAGACTAACCAACTTTACTGTAGCATAAGCTTTCGAGAATCACAGTTCTCTTCATCAGATGCGAACTCACATCTGACAAAGAGAACTGTGATTCTCGAAAGCTTATGCTGCAGTAAAGTTGGTTAGTCTTAAAGGTGCTACTGGACTCTTTTTGATTTTGCTACTACAGACTAACACGGCTAACTCCTCTGGATCTATGCTAGTGGGATAAGTTAGTCAAGTGAAAAATATATACTCCCCATGGAAATATAACATCCAGGTATAAGGTACATCTCTATATTTCAATATCATTGGAATCTTCTCAGAAATCTCGACAAGCAGACAAAACAACACTAGTCCCAGAAGTGTCCACCATCCAAGTTATGCTTTGTGACATGGCCTAGGACTAAGAGAAGTGCTCTTTTAGAACCAGGTCCCATTTTTCAAAGTCCTGAACAATTTTAATGACTCGCATATTTGGGTTTCCTGAAAGTCTTGGTTCTGCATAAGTGTAAAACTCCATGCCAGATCAGCCAATTTAGTCACCATCAATTACCAGAAAAGGCCAGACTTGGTATGATGAGAAGGGTAACAGAGTTCCCATGCTGGGATGGTGATAACTCATTTCCTGCTTCCACATTCTAACAAGGATTTGCTATGGAAACCAACCTCAGGCCTCTGTTGTTATCATCTATAAAGAAGGGCTAAGAGGACAGGTGAAATTACTGGAATACCAGGAAGTTAAACACTGCTGTAATTAAAGGGCTAAGCCATTGTAATGACCTGGTGTCACTTGAATGGATTCTGGCCAATTCTTCAGATCACCCCAACTCTTTAGTGTTGTGTTTTCCTAACCCTTTTGACCACAACTGACTGTGGTAAGGTTATAGAGCCAACATTGCCTTTTTAGTAGGCTTTCATTAAAAAGTCCAGCAAAGAACAAACGTGAATCATTTGCAAATAGCTCTTCTAAATCTAAAAGTTACTCAGATAAGTTTCTCAGCAACATTAACTGTTGGGTTCTGTATTTATTTGGAGGTTGCTGGTGCATCTTCTTCCTCCCAAAAGCCCTCAGGGCAGTTTCATTTTTAATTTTTCAGATGTGCAGCCTGATCCTGTGCATATTTACTGAGAAACAAGTCCCATCTAACTCAAAGGGAGTTACTGTCAAGGAAGTGTGCATTGCAGCCCCAGCCCCAAGTCCTGTCATTGATCACAGGAAACGACCTACTGCTGGAGTCCCATTGCATTCTGCTGAGCTTTGAGAGCTTTTTTTCCCAGTGAAGCATTCAAGGGTTGCAGTCTCTCTTTCATGAAGAAGTAGATGAATGTAACAAAAAAATATCCTGCCTAGCATACTAATTATGCCATGCTGTAGTTGCTTTGAGTTAGGAAGTAGTACAGATTCTCACAGAGGGGAGGGGCAGGACACAGACAGAAATCAGACACAAGTTTGACTGGGACATATTTAACTGAAAAGGTCTATCAAATTTCGTAGCCCTCTCTACTTTTTGTCTCAAAAGGAAAATGACATAAAACTACAGTGTGGGCGGAGCTATGCCAAGACATCTTTTCTGATAAGAGTTGGGACTTATTTAAACATGACTCACTGGGTTGGCTCCATACAGCTTTTTCGTTCAGTCTTTAATGGTCAACATGGCCCCATCTGTAGATACTTAGATTCAGAGACTAGGGCTGTGGATTGCAAAGACATATTTCTACAAACGTGAGAAAAGCCCTAGATTTGCAGAAGAACCTGAAATCTATAACTAACAAAACATGGGGGGGGGGTTTAAAACCCCCCAAATGATAAAAATAGTACCTGTAGCTTTAAGAAACAAATGGCCTCAGTGGCTGATGATATGCAACCATGACAATATTGCCAGTATTCAAGCCTTGGTCTGAATCAGTAAAAGGCCAAGAGAAAGGGGGCAGGGTCCTTTCCAAGGCTGTTTTGGCCTTTGTGGGAGGACTCATTGGGGCCAGGCCTGTCAGCAACCACTGGGCAACATGCTACCACCCAAACTGCAAGATGCAGCCAGGCCCAGCTGCTTAGTACTGTTCAACAGCAGCCACTCCATGAAAGCCAATGTGGTGTAGAGTTTCAACTAGGACCTCAAATCTCCATTCTACTATGGAAACTCAGTGGGTGACCTTGGGCCAGTTACAGATTCTCAACCTAACTTACCTCACAAGAAGGGGCGGATTGGCCATTAAGAGCATCAGGACACCACCTGGTGAGCTGATGGCCTCCCCCCACCTCAGGTGGGTCAGCCGTGTGACAGAAGGGCTGTGCCTGACCTGCTTCAGGTGAGGGGGAAAGCACCCTCCTCGGCCTAACTAAACCTTACATGAAATGAGGTGAAGGAGGCAGTGACTGGTTCAGCCTGCCTGAGCCCTGAGGAAGGCAGTGGTGCCTGCTTAGCCTGTCTGATCCCTGGGTACAGTAAGGGAGTTGGCAGTGCCCAGCTCAGCCTGCCTGACCACCACACAAAGTGAGAGAGGTGGCATCTGGCCCAATCAAGTAAACCCTACAAGAGGTGAGAGGGATGGCATGTTTTCCATAATGGAGAGTAAAAGCAGTTTATACCATTTTTCTCTTCCATTTAATCCTCACAACAATCCTGAGAGGTAGGTTAGGCTGAGAATGTATAACTGGCCCAAAGTCATCCAGTGAGCTTCCACAGCAGAGTGATGATTTGAACCTGGATCTTCCAGATCCTAGACTTAAACCCTACCTACTACTCCACACTGACTTTCCACACTGCTGCTGTGCACACTGTTGCACAGCAGCAAACAGCTGGGCCTGGGTGAGTCATGAAAGTCATGAGGTATCAGATTGCTGGTGGTTGTTGCCGGGCCTTGACCTATGAGTCTTCCCTCAAAGACGAAAACAGACCTGGAAAGGGGCCAGCTCCCTCCATGTGCGTTTTAATGACAGAAATCAAGCCTGGAATGCTGACAAAACTGTGGTGGTTACCTTGCAACAGCCACTGAGGCCATCCATTTCTTTAAAGCTTGAGATGCAACTTTCATAATTTTGGGGGGAAGGTTAATCCCCCAATTTTTTATTATTATTCCTTTTAGATTTTTCTGTAAACTTGAAGCCTTTTTCAAATTTGTAGAAAGATGCGACTGTTCACAACTCCAATCTCTGTATTTAAGTATCGTGCTGAAAATTAGATTTGGCCAAGTTGAGAATTAGATACATTGATATGATATATAGCTGAAGATGGAGGGTAGATAAAAAGTAGCCTGGCTGGTGGGTGTGAAGGAGAGAAGGAAGCAGGGAAAGGGGAAAGGATGGGGGAGGCTGTTTGAGAGAGGAAAAGAGGAAATATTATGGGGAGAAAAAAAGAGATGCCCACTTTGTGGGTCCTCCCTCCCCTTTTCACCCAGTTCTTTTCCCTGCTACATCCCTCCTTCTGCATGGGTTTTATCCATGCAGATTCCATGATACTCAGCATACATTTTTGGTGGGGAATACCCTCCTCCTTTTTCAATAGTGGAAATGACACTTGGATCCAACCCACTGTTTAAACATGATGCTTGCAAAGACCGCAGCCTAACGCCAAGAAGATACTGTACGACTGCAAAAACCTAGAGGTGTCCTGGGTCTCAGCTCAGGTTGACACTGCCCCTTCAACATCTCATCTGATTTTCAAAGATTTTTTCCCCAAGAACTACATTGTTACCACTTATAGGTAGGTAATAGCTAAACTTTGATTTTGATCATTGCAGGAGGAATGGAGAAGATGGCAGAAGGAAAACCAAACCAGTGGACTGTGAGTTGTGCTCTGAGAACACTGTATTGGAACTCTAAAGGTCTTATTGGGATTTGCTGCACTCCATGAATTGCTTTTTAAAACATATTTGGGTTTTGGCAGCATGTAGAAGGAATTCTTAAACCACTGTGGTTAGAGGGAAGGTTTTGACTTCCTACCTCACTTGAACTGAAGTTCTTTGATCTATGTTTTGAATGAGTACAACTTTGCTTTGGCAGCAACATGTATAATTTCCTGAGGTCATATCAATATTCTGCAATTGGGAGGCCCTAACTCCTCTACCACACTATTATTATTAGGTTAACTATTATTATTATTAGGCTTACACAAAATATTACAAAATATTACAGGATTATACCAGATCTTCATAAAAGCTGCCTGCTAGAAGAAACAGAACCTGAGGAAGGGGAAAACCTGTATTTGCTGTCATACAATTAATAAAAAAATTACAGTCATCCAACATCATGACTCCATCTTTGGCTCATTCTTCATCACTTCCGTTTATAGCTCCATGAGATCAAAGCCAGATTATACATCTGTATATAAAAATAAGGAATTTCTGGCACTAACATTCTCAATGGAGAATGTATACAAGGGTCTGGGGCAGCTGTTTATAAAGATAATGGCACTAAATTTCCACAGAGCATAGTCCTGTTTCTAGTAAGATTTGCTTGCATTTTGCCGGGCCTGTAAGACAGAGCTATTCCGCCAAGCATATGGCTGACGCCGGGCAGTGCCCCCCCCCGTGAAGGGGGGGTTAAACCATCACCCCTATGCGAACACAGAGGCATGTATGAACCACTATGCAGCGTGAACTGTAATATTTAATGTTTTTAAATGTTTTTAAATGTATTATTTAATGTTTTTAAATGTTTTTAATGGTGTCTGTATTTGTTATCCTCCCTGAGCCTGCGAAAGCAGGGAGGGCAGAATATAAATATAATAAATTAAATTAAATTAAAAATTAAATATAGTATAAAGACCCCTTAAATCTCAAGCAGATTGAATAAAAGTGTTTGATTTTACAGACTCCCAAACTAGGTGCCTCTTGGTGCAGGTGCACTTCTTTCTACTGATTCTTAAGGGGAAAATGGTGGTCAAGCAGCAGCCTAGCAGTAAGAATTTTTTGGGGAAGGGGTTTCATAATTCCCAAGCATCCTAGATTTGTACTACCATTCTGGAAAATCACAGTAATTACCTGAAACAGTTATTTTCATGAGCAAGATTTGGGTCCAGCAGCACTGGAGAGATCAATTAGATTTCCAGGAGGTGCGTTAAAGCTCCCTTCATGTGGAATTTCATAATGCTCACATAATCCCCACTCTCCCATGAAATATGTCAAATTAGGAGTAATAAGTAGAGACGAGCACGGACCGGCATTCACCCACGGACCGCCAGTTCGGGTTTCGTGGGCTTTCACGGACCACAGACGACGAACTTTTAACGGACCGGGCCCAATTCGCAAACCGGTTCAAGAACCGGTTCGATTCAGAAAAGCCTTGGTTTTCCCACAGATTTTCACTTCAGCCGACTTTCCCCACCAAAAGTTCCAAAGAGACAAACAACAACTTCCCCTCCCCTATTCTGACTGACCCTTACCCGCCCTTGGGGGAAGGAGGGAGACTTGTGCTCCTGTCCAGGAGAGGTGGCTGTCCACAAAACCCACCAACATGGGGCTGCATCAACAATAGATGCGCTCCCCGGGGGCGGGGAGACCTACTCTCCATGATGGGAAATGAATGGATGTACTTGAGTGAAAGCCAAAGCCAACTCTGCAACACGAGATCATGCAGCAATTCAAAGGCCCCTTGCTGGAATGGAAGGCACAGGAGGGAGGGAAAGGATGTCTTCCACACCTTGAGGGAAGGAAACTCATGCTACCCTGTTCAGAAGGAGCCTCTTTGGGCAGTGGACAACGAGACCCATTTCAGTGACGTGGTGTGTCAGCTTGCTTGCTATCAAGCAAGCTGACCTGGGCCACTGTCCTAGTCACCGGACTTTGGGGATTGACCCTCAGAGGGGCCCTTGTGCTCACGGGAGCAGGACGGTCGGTTGCCAACGAAACCCACTTCACCAAACGTGGCAGCGTTGGCAAAGGAAGGATATGCTGGTTGGGGTTCAAATGGCTGGCAAGACGGCGGCCACCATGTGGGAGAGGTGGGTTTCGACAGTGGCCACCCCCTCCCTGCGGGGGCCCCCTTCACTGGCCCCGGTTGGGCTTCGAGTGGCTGGCAAGAGGAGAGCGGGGCGGAATCCCCGCAAAGGAAGGGAGGTGGGTTAGGATGGCGGCCGCCAGGCCTGGCAGGCCCAGGGAGGCAGTGCTGAGCCACCTCCCCTGAGGGGGCGGGGGGTCTGGCCACTCGCCGGCGGCACCCCCATGTGCCCGGCCGCCGGGCCAAAGGAGAGCGGGGCGGAATCCCCGCAAAGGAAGGGAGGTGGGTGAGGACGGCGGCCGCTGGGCCCAGCAGGCCCAGGAAGGCGGCGGGGAGGTCTGGCCGCTCGCCAGCAGCACCCCCCATGTGCCCGGCTGCCGGGCCAAAGGACAGCAGGGCGGAATCCCCGCAAAGGAAGGGAGGTGGGTGATGACGTAGGCCGCCAGGCTCGGCAGGCCTGGGGAGGCGGCGCCGAGCTGCCTCTCCTCAGGGGGCGGGGAGGTCTGGCCCCTGTTGGCGCAGTGTGGTTTGAACTGTAGCTGAGCTATAAATAAGGCTTCCACACACTTATAGCATTCAAGTGTATGTACAGTTTATTTACAGTGACTGATATACAGAATCTTGTTCTCAGTGTCAAAGTGCTTCGCCAAGCACCTAATGGAACAAGCTCCACTCCAGCACAAGACACTGCTGGCTTATATCCTCCCATAGCACCCCCCAGTGTCCAATCAAAACACATCTGGTGAGGTGTCGTAGGTTGTTTCTCTGCTCTTGCATCATCCAAGGACCTGTCAAATAGATCTTTTACATCAGTAGTGACATGACAGATACAAACAACAAAACACAGACATGCTTCTTGGCTCACTATGTCAACACTCCTCCTTGAGACAAGAGGCATGTATACCCAACACTTCTCTGCATTTAACCAACATTTCCTGGCTTTGTCCTTTGGTTAACAGATCTGCAACATTCTCATTTAATTTACAATGAGACAAACATATCATACCTCTGTGAATAGCATCACGCACATTTTGATAACGGATCACAATATGTTTGCTCCTGGCACAGATGCTTTGGTACTGTGCCAATTGCTCTGCAGCAGAACTGTCACATTTTATTTCCACTGGTAATGGACACTGCATATTAAGATCTTCCAACAACTTTATTACCCACTCCAGTTGTAATACACAGTCGCTTAGCGAGGCATATTCGGCTTCACACGAACTAGTTGCGACTAACGTTTGCCTCTGAGACTTCCAGAACACCAGCGCTCCCAGAACTTGGATAAGATAACCAGAGGTAGATCTCCCCTCATCATCTCCCCATGATGCATCACTAAAGGCTAACACTTCAGTACCTTTTGTAGTATCCAACACAAGCTTATAGTCTGAAGTACCCTTCAGATAGCACAGCACCCTTTTTGCTGCCTGCCAGTCTCTTTCACAGGGATCTGTACACTGCCTACACAACCACTGCACCACATAGCCCAGATCAGGGCGGCTCCAGCAGGACAAGTACAGCAGTGACCCAACTAGAGACTGGTACTTAGTTTTGTTTTCTAAAGGAGTGTTTCTTGGCTCCTTGAGACACCCAGCAGACATGGGGGTTTGCACTGCTCGTGCCTCTGCCATCCCATACTGCTTCAGTATTGCTTCACTTTATTGCTCTGACTCAGCTCAAAACACCCTGAGCTGTTTTTGGTAATTTGCATACCTAGGTAGTTTGAAATAGGTCCCAAAAACCTGGTTTTAAACACTCTGGTTATGGCTTGCTGGAATTCAGCCAATCCCTCAGGTGACCCACGCAGAAAACAGAGGTCATCCACATAGCAAAGCAGGTAACACTGTTTACCACCATTCTCCTTTGTATATAAACATGGATCAGCCTTTGCCTGCTTAAATCCAAGGCTAGCCAGTGCTTTTGATAGACACAAATTCCAGCACCGTGCTGCCTGTTTTAGCCCATAAATGGACTTATGCAATTTTAATACGAGACTTTGTTGCTTAGATTCAAACCCTGGAATCTGTTCCATGTAGACTTCTTCCTCCAAGTCTGCATGCAGAAAGGCAGTTTCAATGTCGAAATGAAAGACAGACAAACCCTCTGCACTTGCTTTGTAAAGAGCTGCTCTAAAGGTTTCCCCCCTCATGGTTGGAGAAAACACCAGATCATAATCCTGCCCTTGTATTTGAGAGTATCCCTTGGCCACAAGGCGAGCCTTGCACTTAAACTCTCCATTAGGACTGTATTTAACTTTATACAACCATTTGCAGCCCACTGGGCTCTTCCCCTCTGGCATTTCAGATAGAGAAAACACTTGATGATTTGTGAGAGACTCATATTCTTGTTGCATAGCAGCAAACCAAGCCTCTCTCTCAGACCCATCAAGCCGCAAAACCTCTTGAAAGTTGGCCGGCTCTGGCACCCATACAAAATTCACTTACGGCTGATTTGGCTCAAAGCCATATCTCACAGGAGGCACTCCTTTCGTGGAGCGTTCTGACACCCTTGGAACTCGAACACCAGGACTCTGAGACTGAGCTCCAGGAGACTTTACCTCCTTTTTAACCTCCTGTTCAGAAATCATACTCTGTGGCTGACTTGTGCCACTTTGAGCCTCTTTGTGCTCTGTTAGAGGCAAAAACACTTGTGAGTGCTCCTCCAAACCATGGAGTCTTGCCCAATTGCTGTTTTCATTAAAGCTAGCGGACCTACTGAAACAAACCTTCCGGTCAGATGTAACAAATCTGTAGGATTTCATACCAGACTGATAACCTACAAACACGTGCTGAACTGCTCTAGCAGATCCTTTTCTCCTTTGCTTGAGAGGCACATTTATCCATGCTTTAACTCCAAACACTTGTTTATTGCCCTACTCCAAACCCTGTTGCTGACATAACAGGCTGCCCCTAAAGCTTCAGCCCAATAAGTCACTGGAAAATTGGCATCTGTCAGCATGGTTTTCATGATTGTTTGAATTTTTCCACCACTGTGTTCCACCACACCATTCTCACTTGGGACCCCTGGGTTTGCCATTCTGTGAACAATACCCTTTTTATTTAACCATTTAGAGAATTCATTTGTTTGGAACTCTCCACCCATGTCAGTTTGAATGGCACGTACTTTTTCACCCAGCTGTAATTCAGCTCTTTTGCACCAGTATTTTACTGTTTGAAACATGTCTGATTTGTGCGTCAGCACATATGCCCAGAGAAAACGACTTTTATCATCACAGATAAGCAAAGCAAAATGTTTTCCTGAATGACTCTGAGGATATGGCCCTATCAGATCCATATGGACCAACTCTAAGGGCTTGTTTGACATCCGGCTACTTGACTTAGCCACAGGATAAGCATGACTTTTCACTTGTTTGCAGACCCGACAGTCTAGAAAATGCTCACATGGTTTCACACTCTCCCCTGGTAACAGAGCCAATGTTTTTCTCAATGCTTCAAACCCAATGTGACCAAGCCGGCGATGTAAGATATGCACACACCCCTCATGGTCACACCTGTTGGACACAACTTGTGCTCCTGCCTGGCCATTCTCAACTGAATATACATTGTTATGCAATTTACCTTGCAGCAGATTCTTTCCCCCTTTAGAGATTGTACACCCATTCTGGGAAAAAGAAATGCTAAACCCTGCTTTTGTTAGAGCACACACACTTAACAGGTTGCTTTCTAACGAAGGCACACATAAAACGTCTCTGAAGGTATAACTAGGGAAGAAAAAGTTAGCTGCCCCTGGCAAGTCACCTTGGCACACCTTCCGTCAGCTAGCCTGACGTGAGGCAATGATGACTCGTGGGCTTCCTCCAACACGGATTCCTCCCGACAGATGATTTGTGAAGCTCCGGAATCAAGAAGCCTGGAACCCCCGGCAACAGCTGACACCACAAGCCTTGCTTCACCACTCCTGGTATCACCCCGGCTGTTGCTGGTTACTGGCTTTCTTCCTTTCCTTCGACGTGGGCATTCTCTGCGGAAATGGGATTCGCTTCCACAGGTCCAACACCGCCTGGCTGCCAACACGAAAGGAGACGACCGTACAGCTTGCCTGTAGTCTGACTAAAGCCTGCTGTCGGCCCCCTCAGAACACGCTGTAGACTTGGAGGCATTCCCAGACTTGGCTGCATGCCCAGACTTGGTTGCATGCCCAGACTCAGATAACGGCTTGTCTTTTTGCCTCCTCTCTGTGTCTAGCAACTTTGCTACAACATAACTCCAAGTTAAATCCCCAGTTTTCACCATCTCTAATGTAGTTAAGAGAACTTTGTATTGTGGTGCAAGGCTAGAGAGCAAAATATACACACGGTCTGGTTCAGAGAAAATCTTCCCTCGTAGCTCCAGGTCCCTGAAGCTCTGCGTCAATGCGGCTATGTGGTCTTGCACTGGTTCTCCAGGCTGCTGAACCCTCCGGTACAGGGCTCTCGTCAAGGCTATCAGGACTCCTGCCGAATCTCACAGGTGCACGGCCTTGAGTGCCTTCCAAGCCGCTTGAGCTGTGGTTTCGTGTGCTATATGGTTTAGCTGGCAGTTGGCTATACTCAACACGATTGCAGCCAGCGCTCTCTCATCTCTTGCCACCTCTGCCGGCATGGGGACGTCTGGAGGGTTGTCAACACTGACCCAAAGACCTTCCCTCTTCAAATAATGCTGCATATGGAGGGACCACACCTGGTAATTCTCACCCGTGAGTTTCTCCACCGGCAGGGCTGTTTGGACGTGAGCCATCTCTGTTATCTGGACTGGCCCCAGGAGAATATCTTCCTTCTCCTCCTCCTCCGCACTGCTTCCCTGTGAGGACAGCTTGCCGGGCACTCCTCCTCAACAACGCAGAACAGTCATTCCTGGACTTCACCATCCACAGCCTCCATCTCCAAGCCACACAGGACTTCACAGCTCACAGTTCCTCGAACCTGCAACGCCTGCCATGTGGTTCTGGGCCCATCACTGCCTCCCCTGAGGGGGCAGGGGGTCTGGCCGCTCACTGGCGGCACCCCCCATGTGCCCGGTCACTGGGCCAAAGGAGAGTGGAGCAGAATCCCCGCAAAGGAAGGGAGGTGGGTGATGACGTAGGCCGCCAGGCCCGGCAGGCCCGGGGAGGCAGCGCCGAGCTGCCTCTCCTCAGGGGGCGGGGAGGTCTGGCCCCTGTTGGCGCAGTGTGGTTTGAACTGTAGCTGAGCTATAAATAAGGCTTCCACACACTTATAGCATTCAAGTGTATGTACAGTTTATTTACAGTGACTTATATACAGAATCTTGTTCTCAGTGTCCAAGTGCTTCGCCAAGCACCTAATGGAACAAGCTCCACTCCAGCACAAGACGCTGCTGGCTTATATCCTCCCATAGCACCCCCCAGTGTCCAATCATAACATATCTGGTGAGGTGTTGTAGGTTGTTTCTCTGCTCTTGCATCATCCAAGGACCTGTCAAATAGATCTTTTACATCAGTAGTGACATGACAGATACAAACAGCAAGACATAGACATGCTTCTTGGCTCACTATGTCAACAGCCCCATGGGAGTGTGCCGGTACTGTCACTGGGGGAGAGTTGACATTTGCCTGGTGGGCAGCCTGATTCCCCCCCCGCTATCAGGGGACCGCACCTGAAGTGCCAACTGCCGACTTTGCATGCTTACAGCAGTAGCTGACCTCACCCACCTTCCTGCCTTGCCAGAAAGGGGCAGGGCGTGTCACCCTTGGGAGGATACAGGGAGGGACTGGATGTGTCGTCGGGAGGGGGGGGAGGACCATGAAATACCACAAATGGCCAGTATCCTAAAGCCAGGGTCCCATCCCCGAGGAACATTTCGGTGGCAGCTGCCGACCTCACCCACCTTCCTGCCTTGCCAGAAACGATGAGATGGACAACAGTCGTGCCTTAGCCTGTTCTGTCATACAAATTATACTGGAAGTCATTGAGTATATAAAGAATAAGAGGAGGTACTTAGAAGGTGCCAGGGACAGGTCTTGATGATGGGAGGAAGATAATATATGTTTGTATAAGCTCAGTCAGTCATCATGTGCCTTACACTGGTTTGTTAACACACAAATCATATCAAGAAAAAGACAAAGTACTTAGAAGGTGCCACGGAAAGGCCTTGTCGTCGGGAAGAGGATAATATATGTTTGTAAAGCTCAGTCTGTCGTCTTCGCCACGGCTAGACAGAACCAATGGAACTCCTTCCCCCCAACGGGGGGGGGGGTGACATGCCAGGTACCATGGAAAGAAGTTGAAGCCCACTAATGTGGAAGGTGGGAAATCCTGGGGTGCAGTTGCCAGCCCAGAACAGCACGAGGAACCCACCTCACAGACTTGGTGGCCGTGACCAAAGCATTCCCCAACTTCCATTGCCAAGCACTGGAGAGAGGGCCAGAGACAATGAGGGAGTGCCTAGCACAGGCAAACTAGCAGGCATCTTCCTGCAACACATGATTGTGATGGGTAGTGCACCCATTGAAGGCAGCTTGCCTGGAACCCACCTCTCCAATGTGGTGTGCCAGTCGGGAAGGTGCCTGCTTGATTGGCGCAGGACTATGGCCTTCATAAAGGTCAACCTCCCCAGAAGACTGTGTCACCTCCAGTCAACCGAAAACCCACCTCACTGACGCGGGGAGTGGGAGAAAAGAGGAGATTGTATGGTGTCATGATGAGACAGAGAAAGCATGAAAAGAAGAGATGGAATAAGATGCGGCAAAAGAGGCTTGCCAAAGAGAAAACATTGGAGAATGTTATTCAGAAGAAACTGACAGCTGAGAAAACCCCTCCACAGGGAGGCCTTCTCCCATTAAACTCCAGTTTTATTGTGAATGGAAAAGCCATTTATTTTGGAAACCAAATGGCTGTTGGGTTGCCACAGCTATCAGGAATCCCACCTCTACAATGTCGTGTCCAGGATGGGAAGGTACTAGGGTCAACCCCCACCTGCCTTCCCTCACACGTTGGAGGAAGAACAGTTCTAGCGCCCCTCCTTGAAGGACCCTCTCACATCCTCGGGGGAAAGGACAGTCTCACCAAAAAAGTGCCTTCCCTTCCACCTGTCAACCAGACAGCAGCAACACACTTCTCCGACGTGACAGCTGCGACAGAATGGAAGAGTGCCCCTGAAAAACATACTTCTAAAGGTTGAGTTGAGGATAAAAGGGAGGCAAGTATCTGGGCGGTCACCAAAAAAAGTCACCACTCCCATGGTGTCTCCAGCACAAGCAAGGGGAAGGACAGCAAGAAGACTAGTATTGTGGTCAGCAACCATTTCCCACATTTACAATGTGGTGGCAGCTGCAGCAGAACATCCAGAAAAGACATAACAACCACGTTGGACATGTGTAATCCCACTTTGACAAGAAAATAGACCCCCCTGGTTGAGAGATAAGTCCACTGTCAGAGTCAGAACCCACCTCTTCAACAGGCCAGGTGCATCTGAATGGACAGGAACACATGGCTTCCCCATCTTCAGGGAAGGCTACTAGAACTCCACTTTTGGGAGAACGCCTCCCACACAGAAAGGGATGTGGATGGAGGAATGGAGGGAAGGTGGTGGTGGTGGTGGTGATCCAAATAGTAGCCGACGCCTTGCGTCTCTGAAATCCCTCTACAGCTGCTGTCAGTCAGAGATGGCCTACCTATCACTGGCTGTCTCCTCTTTCTAGGAGCACTACCTGCTGACAAAGCCCACCTCTTCAATGGGGCAACCGTGACTTGAACCCTCCCTGATGGTAGGGGAGGGCGGGACCGATCCCCACATGTAGGGTGATTTGGAAGCTGGCCCAACATGGAGATGACGTGGCAGTTGGTGAAAACCTCTCTGAGATGTGTTGGCTTCCACAGGAAGCCTTCCACTTTCTGACTCGTGAGAATTGCTGCTAGAGTGTCCAGGACACTCGCCAAGGGTTCATGCAGCATCCAGATTATACGGTCTCTGACAGCTCAAGCCTTCAGGGCCCAGATTGATGCATTTGCCCCCACGGAAAGGCACGTGGATTAAAGGAGCCATGGAGCGAGTGTGACAGACAGAAGATACCTCGCCAATGTGGTTTCTTGGGTGGGAAGGTGCCTGCATGGTGGGGGCAGGGACATACATGTCCTTCAGAAAGCTCAACCTCCCCAGAACACCATGTCGGAACAACAACCCTTCACGCCTATCTTCATCCGACCGAAACACACCTCACTGATGTGGTGGCCACAGGGAAAGTGCAGGTCACCGGTGTCATGCCAAAAACGGTCCTTTCAGAGGAGATAGATCAGGAAGCAGCCAAAGAGACTTGCCTAGAAGACTAGGTGGCACAAATATTCCCTCTGTTAAAGCGGCCTCTCTGCTGGAGGAGGGGGCGAAAAGGCAGAAGAAGGAAAGCACAGTCCCGCTCAATGAGAGCATTGCCATCAATGTTGTCCACAGTGGACTGCAGCCGGAACGCACCTCTCTGACATGGTACGTGTACTGTGGGCCTGAGTCTGCCCAGCCCAAGAACATCCCAAGTCGTGACCAGATGGAGTGGTGACAGGAAAGCTTGCATTTCAGATATCATGATTCATTGGCACAGCATCCATCACCCTGACACACACAGGGATGTGAGGCATGGAACATGGAATGGAGGAGCCTGCCGTCCTCAAAGCACCCCTACGCACCATGGCATTGCAGACCTGGCAACGCACCGAACACGGGTTGTTTGGGATGGTTCGGAAGTGCCGCCAAAGCGTAGGGTTAAAACGGACACCAGGAATCTGTGGCTCGGAAGGAGGACAAAGCCTTAATGGTTGAAGTGTGCAGCTGGGCTGGGGGGGTGGAGTGCAGGCAGGGGAAGCCACAGGAAGTTGGGATGGGAAGGAGCTGGATGTTTCTGCCGGATCTTCCGGTACCCCCTGAGATCGATCCACGGAGAGTGTTGGCAGCTGATCCTCGGTGGGCAACGCTAAGAGCTCTTCTGCCTGCTCCTTGATCCCCAAGAGCAAATCTGTAGAACGAGGTGCTGCCTCTGAGGTCTCCCTGTCCCTGGTGCCACTTGTACTGGGCACCGATGGGCACCCAGGACAACCTTTGCAATTCTTCCCACCACGACCACTCTTGTTCCTCTTTCCAACCCTCATGGTGCTATGAGAAAAGATCTCTACAAACAAGTGAGAATTTTAAATGAAGCACAGAGCCCCAAAAGCTTGGAACAGGGTAGGACAGAGCCAAGTGGCACCCAGCTGGACCCCAGTTGAGGGAAGAATGCACCACAAAAGACACTCTAGAGAGGCTTAGAAAGAAGTGAAGCGGAGAGAGACCCCCAAAACGTGCTGCCAGTGGTCCTAGGGTGGGTGTTTCACAGAGGCCAGCAGCAGTCTCCCCCTTGCACCTCAAAAGCCAGGCTGGAAATGTCCCCCCAAGTCACCCACTATTTAGGGAGTGAAAGGCTTAGAATGATATCAAGCAGAGAGAGCCCCCAAAGCAAGCTGCCAGTCGTCAAAGAGTGGGTGTTTCACAGAGGCCAGCAGCAGTCTCCCCCCTGCACCTCAAAAGCCAGGCTGGAAATGTCCCCCCAAGTCACCCACTATTTAGAGAGTGAAAGGCTTTGAAAGGAGTGAAGCAGAGAGCCCCCCCAAAGCGAGCTGCCGGTCACCAGAGAGTAGGTGTTTCACAGAGGCCAGCAGCAGTCCTCCTCTTGCACCTCAAAAGCCAGGCAGGAAATGTCCCCCCAAGTCACCCACTATTTAGGGAGTGAAGGGCTTAGGAAGCAGTGAAGCAGAGAGAGACCCCCAAAGCGAGCTGCCGGTCACCAGAGAGCAGGTGTTTCACAGAGGCCAGTAGTAGTCTCCCCCTTGCACCTCAAAAGCCAGGTTGGAAATGTCCCCCCAAGTCACCCACTATTTAGGGAGTGAAAGGCTTAGAAAGATATCAAGCAGAGAGAGCCCCCAAAGCAAGCTGCCAGTCATCAAAGAGTGGGTGTTTCACAGAGGCCAGCAGCAGTCTCCCCCCTGCACCTCAAAAGCCAGGCTGGAAATGTCCCCCCAAGTCACCCGCTATTTAGAGAGTGAAAGGCTTTGAAAGGAGTGAAGCAGAGAGCCCCCCCAAAGCGAGCTGCCGGTCACCAGAGAGTAGGTGTTTCACAGAGGCCAGCAGCAGTCCTCCTCTTGCACCTCAAAAGCCAGGCAGGAAATGTCCCCCCAAGTCACCCACTATTTAGGGAGTGAAAGGCTTAGAAAGATATCAAGCAGAGAGAGCCCCCAAAGCAAGCTGCCAGTCATCAAAGAGTGGGTGTTTCACAGAGGCCAGCAGCAGTCTCCCCCCTGCACCTCAAAAGCCAGGCTGGAAATGTCCCCCCAAGTCATCCACTAAAAAGGCTTTGAAAGGAGTGAAGCAGAGAGAGCCCCGCAAATCGTGCTGCCAGTCATCAGAGAGTGGGTGTTTCACAGAGCCTAATAGCAGTCTTCCTCCCCTTGCATCTCATCAGCAGCCAAAAAAGAACGTGGGGGAATGAAGGCAAGAACTCAAGCAGACAACGCCCAAAGCTGTCTTGCACCCACTGTGGGTGAGTGGGGTGGCGTCACAGCACAATAGAACCTACCGACAACCCAGAAAAAAGGAAGAGATTCGTGGGGGGAGGGGGGGATTAAGCCCGAGAAGAACCCAAGGACTCAAAACGCAGAAAGAAATCAGAGTAACCCGATAGTGCAGTAAAAGGGTTTTTTTAAAAAGTGCTCTAGAATAGAAAGGAGGAGAAAAAAATTAAACAGGAATGGAGAAAAGAGAAAGCTCTCTTGCACCAGAAGCCCCAAAGTCCTAAGGCACAAGCCGCGCTCTCACAAAAAAAAAAAAACTTCCCCACAGCAAGCAGTTGCTAAGCTTAGAAGCTAACTCAAGTCCCCGCGCCAGAAAAATGCAGCAGGGCTTCGCGCGCTTTGTCTTTTATGCAGAAAGGCTGGTGATCTCTGTTTGGCTGACAGAGCTGCCAATCAAGGTTTCCTGGGCTAAGATTGGTGTGTTCCAAACGGGGAAGGTGGCCCCACCGTTGCCTAGGAAATTGTTTGAGCAGGAATCCTGGCATGACAGGCCAACGGACACACGGACAGAAGCCCCAATGTTCGGCGCTTTCATGAGAAAAACACAAGCCCACGGCCCGCATGTTCGCGAAGCACGAACTGGGTAAGTTCGTGATGAAATTAGGTCCGTTATGCGGACCGTGCCCACCTCTAGTGATAAGATATGGACACTTCCTTGATTGTCTGTACCTCTGATTTTTATAATACTAAACATTTATGACTTTCTGAAATGTGTCCAATATTTATCTCAGGTAGTATGAGGGACAATACAATCAATCAATGGTCAACACAGAATATATCAGGTGGTGGATGTGCTTCATTGGTTCAGTAATGTTGTGCTGATGTCGGCTCCCCTGCATATTTGCCAATCACTGCGCAGAGGCTAGAGTAAGCAGAATGATACGAAAGCTTCATTGCAACAAAGGAGAGGAACAAGGCTCTCAAAAGCAAGCCACCATGCTCCTCTGACTTGGGTCAGAATGTTCAGACCTTTTATAATGCTACTACAGCAAGGCGTACGTGTCTTCTTTGGCTGGGCGTCACGCTCCACACTCATGACTTCCCCTTCACCAATGCATACCAGCCCATGTACAACCTGTGGATTTTGTCATGTCTTGTTGCAGTATCTATTGCCATTATAAACTGTTAGCTAAAGTAAGGCTGTTTGTTACTACATATTACTGTTAGCTACGTTGTAAAGCAAAGCTGGTTGTTATCACATACTGTTAGTTATTGCTATAGCATTAACTGTAACTATTGCTACACAGGGTGACTTCTGCTACACAGTATTGACTAGTGGGTGATGGACTATCAGGTCTATCAGTAATGTAATTAATGTGGAGTTGATACCCTCTAGTGTGAGAAGTGTAAATCAGCTTTTGAGAAGTGGATATGGGCCAGAAGTACTAAATAAGTGCAACGAGGCAAGGCTTCTGCTCAAAATGCTGATATAATCACACTCATTTTTTTTCGAACACCCCTAACTATGCTATCAGCAGCTGTAAGCCTGCGCATTTTTGGCAGAAACTTAACATAGCCCTGGGAGCAGGGCTAGAGTTAGGAGGACCACCTGGGAGGAGCTTCGATCAAACTCCTCTTTTGTCCCTGTCCTCTGTGAGCTGCTGGCGACTGGAGCTAAAATCCCCACCCACTTTTTGCTATTCAGTAAACACCTTTTCAGATTTGGACTAAGGTAATTTCTTTTAATCGGAGGCTCAAAAATACACAGTTTTCCAACTGACACTATTCTCTCTCAAACACTTTGGCAAAGTAACTAATTTTCTACTAGATAGAGCACAAAGCTGACTACAAGCAGAAACAATCTTTAATCCTCTGAAAATCTTACTGAAAAAAGAGCTAAATATATTACATACATATTATAGGAAGGTACACTTCTGTCTTTTCTCTTGATTTTGAGTCCCACTTTCTTTGAGAATTTTGCAAGTGGTTTCACTGCAAAGAGGGTGGGAAGAGCATGACTAACATCTGATATAGATCTCTGTTCTCTTAATCTTAAATCATAACAGTGTGAAACCAGAGCAAGTGTGAAAGTTGCGCTCCCCAGCTGGTAGTCACATCAGCATTTTTTAATTAATGTTGAGTGAGAAAATGAGATTTGCTCATTACGTGCAATGGTTATTTCAGAGCAGCCTCTGGAAAAGCACAAGCACCAAGGGAAGTAACCAAAATCAGCTGACTACCATCAAAACACAGCAAAGCCCCATAATGCCATTAATGCAAAATTAAGATCTGCATTCAGCTGGGATGCCACAGAAAAGTACAGGCTTTGTGAGCATCCTTTCCCGTTGGCAAGCACTGCCATGCGTGAGTGTTTTGGAATGTGGACCAGGAAGGTGCCATGATGGACAAGAGCAACTGCCAGCTAACAGGAAGGAGAATGCCAAAAGCTTCATTTTGTGTGATGAGGAGTAGTGATGATAAAAACACACCCAGGGTGCATAATAGCCCTTGGGTGAAACTACCAGAGAAGCCAAAGAACAGAAAGTAAAGGAAAAGTCAGACCAAATGTCAGGAAAATAAATAGCTTCAGGATCTGTTAGGCTGGAGCCTTAAATCCCCCGAGGGAAAGGAGGGAAGCCTCATAGCTTTGCAATTAGGGCTGTATTCTTTTTCATGGCAATAGATTGTACATTTCATGGTACATTTTTCCTCAAGTGCTAAAATGGACTGTTATGCAACTCTTTCATAAACAGGGATTTTTCACAGGCAACTGATGTTACACAGCCTTGCAAGGATTTCACAGAAATTACAAAATCCCTGATGCCTACCAAAAAAAAAATGTTTGCAAAATGCCATACTACAATGCAAGAATCATTGACTCCCTTTGCAAAGAATGTTATACTTTCTTTAAGAGAACACAACATGAAGGATACATAGAATTCAAGCCTAAATGCTTGAACTAGATTCTTAAAGAACCCTTATCCACAATTGCTTATAAAAGTTAAGGAAGGGTTCACTTTTTCTCAGATGAACACACTGAACTGTTACTGGAGTGTACTAATTAGGCTGAATAAAAAAAAACATGTTTCATTAAGAGCCAAAATCTCTGAAAAGATCCTCAAGAATAGGTAGAAACGACATCCTGTTAATCAAAAACTTAACCACATCAAAGTGTGTGTTTGGGCAAAGAACTGCTTCTAATAATGAAGGGGTGTGTATGCATGTTGCCTGGGGGAAACAGTCTATGCAGAGAAGGGAGGGCTCCATCAAACATGGTCACAACAAGAAGGATGCAGGAAAACTTTCCTATGACAGCAGTTCCCCATAAAGGTCGTGAGATTTGAAAGCTCCTTGTCTTGTGGGTCATCTCAATCTGAAGGAAAGACTCCAAAGCTAGTGCTTCCTGGGGGACTACAGGTCCTGTCATCATGGAAACACTCCACATAGCGAGTGACCACTACCTGCAAATAATCCTACATTGTCTTAAAATCATCTTGGACTTTATTTTTTTTTTAGTTCCCATTTGATGTGAAAACATTCTTAAGGAACAAAGGACTGTTCAAGTATAGGTCCCCTAATACCCCTGCTACAAGCAAACAAAAAGAACACAGACTTCCTTAACCTGACCTACAAACAACTTCTTCACCTCTGAGTCCTCAGTTCAGGACATCCTGTAGTCTGACAGTCATGTCCTTCTGGACTTTATTTACCACTGACTCCAGCGGGATTTATTTCTGTAGTTTAGATCTAGGGTAGGCTTTATCTGTTAAATATTTCAGAAGAAACTATAAGAACACCTTTTAGTATGGGGCCAATGCTTATCAATGCTGCTGCTGATGGACAGAAGTGAAAGATCCAGAGCCATTTCTAAAACAATTGTACTAGTTAATATAGATTTTATGTTAAAATACAGATGCAAGAAATCCAAGAGCAGATTCAGTTTAAGCATCACTTGTGCAAGGACCAGGTAGCATACGCTGCTTTTCCTTTACAATCAACAGTATAAAAATTCTCTTTGGAGGTTGTTTTCCGACAGATCAAGACATTGACTTCAATTGGACAAACATAAACAGGCTCATATCCAAAGTCTGGTTAGTCCAGTGTTGCAGACTTAGTGAATTTTTACTGCCATCACTGAGTCCAGCCAGGGAGAATGGAGACAGGAAGCCAGGCACTCCTTCATTGTGTCCAAGGATCCCGTCCTTGCAGTTTCATGGGCGGAGCCAGTCCCATTGGCATTCCTCTTCCACACACAAGACTTCTACACAGATTGAAGTGCTGATTTATTGCAACTGTTCCTTTCCTCATATACCATACCAAGTGTGGTCATTGTGGGAGCCTCAGGAGTTCTCCAGACCTTGAATACACTGTTTCTGGATGTGGACTGAGCGTTTTTTCTATCTGTTACCGTTTGCATTGATTAGAGAATTATCTGTGGATGTGTATATGTATATTGCTGCTATGTTTATACGCAGGGCTCATTTCAAGGGGGAATGTGCAGGAACACCGTTCCAGCAGTTCTTTAAAGAGGTCACTTGTCTGGCGGCCCCGGCCACCTGTTTTCCGGCAATTCTGGGCCCATTTGGCTTGGATTGGGGCCAAAACAGCCAGATGGGGGCCGAAAGGGCCCAGATTGGGTCGGCGCTGACTGTTTTGGTCCTGATCTGGGCCCAAAATGGCCATTTTCAGCCATTTTGGGCCTGTTTCAGCCTGGATTGGGGCCAAAACGGCCTGGACCAGGGCCAAAACAGCCCAGATCGGGTCATTGCTAGGCAGGAGAGGGTTCCCCCACCCAACACCAACCCGATCTGGGCCCAAAATGTCCTCTTTTGAAACGTTTCAGCCTGGATTGGGCCGATCCTGGCCATTTTGGCCCCAATCTGGGCCCAAAAGGCCCTAAAATGGCCACTTTTGGCCGTTATGGGCCCATTTCTGCCAGGATTGGGGCCAAAACAGCTGGGATTGGGTCAGTGCCAGGCAGGGGAAGCCTTCTTTGCCCGGCACTGACCTGATCCTGGCCGTTTTGGCCCAAATCGGGGTCAAAACAGTCTCAAAATGGCCATTTTGGGCCCGTTTCTGCTGGGATCAGGGCCGAAACCGCCTGGATTGGGTCGGTGCCAGGCAGGGGACCCCTCCCCTGCCTGGCATTGTCCCGATCTAGGCAGTTTGGAGCCCAATCCAGACCAAAACATGCCCCAAATGGCCGTTTTGAGCCATTTTGGGCCCATTTTGGCCTGGATTGGGTGGTTTTGTCCCGAATTGGGGGCAAAACTGCCCTGACTGGGCCACTGCCAGGTGGGGGAACACTCTCTTGTCTGGCAGCAGCCGCCTCCCGGCCATTTCGGGCCCGATCCTGGCCATTTTGGGCCCAATTCTTGCCCAAAATGGCCAGGATTGAGCCCCAAACAGCCAGGATTGGTCCCAAAACTGCCAGGATTGGGCCTCTGATGGGTGGTGGATCACTCTCCTGCTCAGCAGCAGCCCAATCGTGACCATTTTGGGCCCCTTTTCAGCCATTTTCAGCCCTTTTTTGCCATTTTCGGGCCTGAATAGCCAGGATTGGGTCCAAAACAGCCAGGATAGGCAATGTCAGAGGGTGTGGCATATGCAAATCAGTTATGCTAATGACACACTTCCAGTGACGTCAAGGGGCATGGCGTATGCTAATGAGTTATGCTAATGAGTTGTGCTGAGTTCCTGCAGCTTTTTCTACGAAATGATCTGTTTTATACAGATGTGATTTATGAATTGGATGTATACTATTTATTAATTACTGACTGTTACTATTTATGAGCTATTGACTGTTCATTATACTTTGCACTTTGGCATTGTATTAACACATTGACTTCTGTTTCTCATTGTTAATTGTTGATTGGGAAACCTTCGTGCTTCTAAAAATAAACTGGACAGGAATGGATTGTCCAATTCTGACACAGGCAATGGGCCTGTGTCAGAATTGGACACAGGCAATGGGACACAGGCAAACACAAAATGACTGCTACAGGAGGTGAAGCCAACTGTCTCTAAGTGAACAATTTGAACAATCTTTAAACCTTATGGTAATTTTATGGCAATTAGTTTACAGAACTCTCTCAGTCTGAGCCTTCTCTCCTTCTACACAGGGCACAACTGTGCAGATACCGAACGAGTGTCTTATACTTGCCAACTTCCTGGCTCCTCCCAGGAACTTGAACTTAATAACTTTTTTCTGTGATGAAGCTATACACAATCAGGAAACCTAAATGAAAGGGAGAAGAGGGATAATTTTTTTAAAAAATACTGGGAAAGAGAAATGAAAGAATAAAACTGATGCAGTAGTGTCAGGGATCTGTCCCAGAAACAACATTATTTTAATCTGCACAGCTAATTAAATCTCCAGGGGCCAATCATAAACTCTGCTGGGCAAGAGCCTCACCTAGCCCCACACACTTTCTAAAAACTTTTGGTGGGCACCAGGAAAAGTACCAGAAGGTGCCATGGTGTCCAAGGAAACCATATCGGGGATCCCTGGATTTTTAAAAACCTCAAGAGAAGGTTTGAAAATGCTTCCAAAGGAATGGAATGTTAAGGGCAGTGAGCCTCAATTAAAGAAAGAAAAAAGAAATCAAGCCTCTTGAGTGCTTAGAGGATCCTTGAGGAGGAGATATTTGAGGGTGAGTGGGTGGAATTCCAAATTATTGCCCCCCTACAGGAATAGTAATGCTTGTGAGTGAAGTACTTCCATACAAAATGTTGCAAATTCTTCTCTTCTCAGGACAAATAGCATCTTGGGGAGGATGTTGACACACAATTTAATGGCCTGGGGGAGTTAAAATCCTTCCCTCCCTCAGCACCGTGGCCCCTTTCCACCTATGCCCCGTCTTCATGGCGGCTACTAATTTTTCAGAGTAGACCACAGTACTCCGGCATATTTCTCTTTGGATCTCAGTGCAACCTGGGTGCTATTTTCCCCTGCCCATTACATCAAATGCCACTCCAAGAGGTCCACAGACTTGCAGGATCTGGGGAGAGAAGCGGGGGGGGGGGCTGAAACACTGCATGTGACCCTTCAGATCTCAACCATTTCCTCAGTAACTTTCAACAGTACAGGTCAATACTAGGTTTCTAATACTTCAGAAGGCTTGCTTAAGGTCACCTCCCATATTTTGGCTTAAAAAATATCTGAATGGGGGGGCCCTTACTGTTTGTTATTTATAGTCTGCCTTTCTCACTGAAACCTAGGTGGATTACAGAGTGTAAATCAGTATAATCAATGGCTGGTACATTTAAAAAACAATACAATAGGAGTATGGATTGCTGAAATTTGAAAACAAGCATAGATGAGAATACAGATGTGAAACAGTGCAGAAACAAAACACAAGTAATTTTACATCAACGTATTAAAGGGCATGGAAACTTTGTTGGAGTGCATGTACACTAACAGATAGTATCCAGTAATACAGTCTATAAGCCTGATCTAGTTCTTAAGGCAGGCTTATTACCTGGGTAAAAAACCTTCCTAAATAGTTCCGTTTTATATAGTTTGCAGAAAACCAGGAGACTAGAGTGTGGGTGGGAGCTTTCCTGACCTGTTCAAGTAGACCATTCAATAGGGTGGAGACCACTGGAGCAAACTGCAACATTTTGTGCATCTGGAATCTCCAAATTGACTTTGAGGGGAGACCTATGTAGAGTGCATTATAATAGTTTAGTCTCATATTTTACTTTCCTCTAAGAAAGCAAGGTTGGAGAAATTAAGATTTTAAAACTTGCTAAAATTAATTTGTAAATCTGACAAATCCTTGATATCATTGGCTCTTGAGCACAGATCTTTGGCTTTTTATTGGCTTAATAATTATTGAAGGATGTAGATCTGAGTTGTCTCAAATTTTTGCTTCACGTATCTTAAAGTTAAAATTTTTGCTTTATGTAAAGTTAAAATGTCTCTATTCAAATCCCATGCACTGCTTTTCCACTGCAAACAATAGGGGCAATGACATAATACTTGATTGTTTTCATCAAGAAACTTTCCCTCTGCCAAGGTATCATCTTGCTTCAGTGCAATCCAAATCAAGGAAGTTACCCCGCTCTTTTTGTGTGTGTGCATTAACTTTTATAGATGATAATACTCAACATACTGAATTTTTAAAACTTCAATAGAGGATGCAGGTTTTGTGCTATATATAACTGTTACTAAAATAAAATATCTTAAAATGCAAGCAGTTAGTTCCCCCAAGAAAGTATAAGGAACTGTTTATCTTGTGCAGATTGCTTCTCCTCACCCAGAGGAGGAAAGGGGGAAAAAGAGCATTTGAGTGAATTAGAAACTGACTAATTTCACCATCGTTTGATTTAATGAAAAGCAGGTGATTATGTCATCATTAATGGGCTACAGTGGAACCATAAGCTTGAAGGCAAAGCCATGTAAGAGGAAGGTGAGTAAAACCATCTGTACTCCTGCAGATCCTGAGCCACTGCAAACTGTTCCTAAATACTTTGGCCTACTTTTACAATGCAAACATTGCATTAAGACATTCACTTTTGTCTTTCAGAAATGGAGAATAGCTATAGGTTATCATCATTCACAGCATACAAAGCAAGTAATGTAAAAACCAACTGCAAGAAGATAATTACTGAGTGGATCCTGTAACTTCCTCCTGCTAAGTCAGATCTAAGCATTCCTTTCCACTGAATCTTTTTCACAGAAAGATGACCTCTATAGGAGAATGTCTTAGTGGAAAGTAATCATTGACACTGGTGAGAAGGTGATGTTGCCGCGGTGTTCCTCCTCATTGTATCCCCTTATAGTGTGACACTTTTTCTCATGAGGGTCACCCTGTCAGAGCCTGTTTAACCTGAGTAACGCCATGTTTAACTCTGTAGTATTTAGTCTTTCTTTCCCTCTAGGCCCCAACACCCGCTTGACCTTGGCCAGCTCTACGTTCCTCTGAGAAGCTTTGCTATGTGAACTCAGGGGGGAGGCTGGGCTTGGGAGTGTGAAATGTAACCACTTTATTTTCATGAGTCATTCTTGACAATACTTTGGTTGGCCAGGATATATATCCTGGAATATGTACGTCTGGAGATGAATGCTGTTTTTCACAATAAACCTTTTTGAAATCAAAAAGACCTTGCTTCTTGCAGAAAGGGAGTGGAACAGACTATCAATTCTGGAATGACATAGTCTGACACACCCAACCTCAGGGAGTGTTTTCAAGGCAACTATCAGGTTGCTGGGGAAAAGAGATGGGCAGGAGGAAAATACACTCTACTCTGTTGGCAAACTTTTTTGTAGGATCCAACCTATTAGATACAACCCACTATCTACAGCTGTCTCTCCATATCTCATGTTTCTGTTGATGTATGAAATAAGAACTCCAATGCCTCTTCTGGTATGCTAGTATAAAAGTTTGCTACAGGCTTCCCACTTGGTCTCATAAAATGTCCAAGCAGTGTGGGTGCAGAAACATTTCATTCTCTTGGATCCCAGCATCATACTGATTTCCAAGCAAGGCTAGGAGAAAGTCTTCAGAAAAACTAAGATCACCACAGGAATAAATTAAGCTTTGTATGAGCTTTGAAAGCACTTGCACAGCCTTATAAGCGAAACATAAGACATCTAATATTTTAAGTATCCACTCCAAAATAAAAATTAGAAGTGATATTTATGACTGCATTTATGAAATGCAGTGAATTCTGAAAATAAGCAGATGTGAACAATCACAGGCCCTTCCCCAAACTGCCCTGACACACAAGGTTCATATTGTTAAAAGCAGCTGCATCCGTCTTTTCCAGACTCTTGAGTCTCTTATGTTCTTACCATATTGTCTGTTTCCCTCTTCCCCACTCTGCATCTGTTTTTTCTATTTCTATTTCATTTTCCCTTTCCTCCCCATAGCTTCTCTAAAAAGAAACCGCAAAAGAAAAAGGAAGGCCATGGTCTGCTATAGAGTGATCCAACTGTGGATCATAACTTATCAACTGAAGACCTAAGTTGCTGTTGAGATCAGAAGTTCTCTCACTGAGTCCACTTATATGGTCATTGGGCAAGATCCAATCCTACCTGTAGGCATAAAGCCAGGGAAGCTACTGGCTGCTGATGATTCCCACCACCAGAGCTATCACCCTTCTTGAATCACATCCTACCCCTCCTCCGGAATTGCTTTATGGATGATGCAGAGTTGCAAAAGGAAGGAGGGAATGGAAAAGACCTGCTGCATGAGAAGTTCACTTATACTTACTTGCTGCCAAGCCAAAAATGGGTCTGCATTTTTTGCTAAGGATGCTGTACAGATAATGATCAAAGTAATTACTCTGAAAGCTGACCATTATGAGCTGTAACACTGTTTTTCTGGATAGCTTCTCAACCTGAGACTTTGGAGAGCTGCTGCCAGTCAGAGTAACAATACTGAGCTCGATGTTTTGCATACCTTCACAAAGAGATTATCAGCTGCTGTTAAGAATTTACCTTCCTATGGAAGTCAGACGTTGCCTCTCCCTCTCTGGATTTGGAAAAGATTGCAAGATTTTCTTGGTCCAGGTAGAGTTGGGCAAAAGAGGCTACTAATCTGTTCAACAGATTTTGATTAGCGGTAGTTCTATTAATAGTTCTCTGTAACAACTGAGGTGGTGGTAAAACTGCTTCTGGACTGGGCTTGTGTCATGTTCAAATGTTCCTGCATGCAGAAAAAGGCCCTGCACTAACTGCTGGACTCTGGCCTAGCTGCCTTCTCAACTTCTTGCCAATTTTCTGTATGCTAGACATTTCTCACTTTGTACAAAAGAGAATTCAATCAAGTATTCCCTGCTTACTATCTGAAGGAGAAGAGTCCAGAAACCAATTTTTATCCTTGTAGGCTGCTGAGGGAACTAGACCTGAATATCAGATGCTTGTGGCAGTTGGGAAAGAAGCAGGAGGAAGTTAGAGAGATGTATGCAGAGAACCGCATTTACCCTCTGGAAAAAAATCCACCTCTTGCAATGAATGCTAAAGCATTTCCTATAAAAAATACATTTGCTTGATATTTTTACTAATGCAAAATCTTTTTAGGTTTGTTATATGTGAGACTAGCTTGATACGCGTGCTTCGCTATGGTATTTAACTACTTTAAATCCAGTTACCGCCTTTCTTCAACTGTCTGTAGTTTCCTTGACCTGATTTTTACCTCAGAACACAGAGTTCCACAGCTGACCAATCAGAGAGAGGCAGGTGCAAGCAGGCAGGAGTCTGCCAGCCACATAGGAAAGCCAGGCACCACAGGGAGATTGGCAACCCGAGTGAACTTTTAGGGAGGTGCATTTTACCTCAGGACACACTCAATGACTCCCAGTAGCAACTGCAAGCTGTTTAGAATGTTGAGGGTGAGGATCAATCAGGCTGCATATGCAAATAATCTTGAAAGGCTAGCCCAATCAGGGAAGAGTGGCCGAGCTGGCAGTGGGTGAGGCGCAAGCAGGCAGCAGCCTGCCAGCCACACAGGGAAGCTGTCTCCCTTTGGAAAAACACATTTTATTCCTTTTTACCCCCTTAGGGGGTTAATTTCTTAAAATCCCTTCTTAGTGGGCGTTAACATCATGAATGTTCTCCCCCAATGTCATGTTGAGAGAGAGAGATTTCATGGACCAGTTATTGTTTCCATCTGGTAAAATGCGACATGCTCCAAATATATTTTTAAGGGAATATCCCTACTCTAAAGTATATGGAGGCCTTGCCAGATGTCTGTGGATGAGTTAAGAATTGTATTGAGAGGTGGAAGGTTGGAAGTACTGGAAAGAGAATAAATTAAATAAACCTTAGGCTATTTCCCTCTTTATTTTAAATTCTCCTACATAGACCCTAAATTTAGAACTCTTTTAATTTAGGAGTATCTATGCAATATAGTGCTTAATAAGTGTTACAATAACCATTGTTTCTTCAACTTCTCTTCTCCAAACAACTGAAACTGATGCCCTTATTACACAGATATAGATTAGGAATGTGCACGTCGGGTTTGGGATTCAGGTTTTTTACTTGAATTTGGTCCAATCTGGAAAGATTTGGCATTTCCAAATCAGCTTTTCCATTGCTGAAGCGATTCGGAAATGTCTAAGCAAAGCTTACCTAAGTGCTTTGGAATGCTTCGGTAAGCTTCAGGTGGCACAGCAGCAATCCTTCTCTTGTTGATTGTTTCCACAAACTTGCAGGAAGAAAGTGTTTCCTGCAAGTTCCCTCCTTTATTTCACCCAATGGGTGTTTTTTGGGAACACACCCCTAATATAGATGCTGAATATTTTACCTAAGACATTTAGCACTTATCAGTATTCTGTAAGTGAACCACAGAGTTTATGGCACTACAATCTAACAACAAAACCATTTACTAGATTTTAGTGATGTAAACTTGATCCTGTCTCACCAATACTTGACTGTTTTCATGCCCTCCTTTGAAAATGACAAAAGAAGAGTCTTTTGTCTCATATTAACCAGCAGAAAGTGTTTCTCTTTTCATCACAAATGCCCATTGTCTTCTCATCCACTACTGGCCAGGCCTGGAGCTGGAGCACCTGGTTTATGTGGATGCTATCCAAGGGCTTGATGTATTTGATTGGTTCAAATGGAAGCAGATGTTTAATATATAGATTTTGGCTGCTGCTTATGTTTTTAGTTTAAATTCTATTATATTTTGATTGTTTTATGATCTTGTTTTTATCTTTTGATTGTAAGCCATCTTGCTTATTTTGGTGAAAAGTGGGGTGTTAAAATTTAAAATAAATAGAAGATATATAGCTAATGCACAATTTTTCTTTATGGCTCCACCTCTCCTTTCTTTGTATGTTCTTTATAAGCTTCTTGCCTTTATATGCTTCAGAAAGTGTTGTATTTATTAAAATGCAGTTTTACTGAGTGTTTAGCTGTAATCACAAAACTTCAAAAAGTGCATGTTTTTTTTGTTTTGTACACCAGCCAAGGACAGCTAATTTCGTTTTATAAATATATGTTACATCACAATCCCTTATCTAAATCCAATGATTTCCCCTTTTCCCCTCTATTAAGACCATTATTTAAAAATAGACCATTTTGCCCTCTTTGCCTCTTACTTAAATATGTATGAAATGATAAACAGGACCAGGTTCTCATGTATACGGTTTCATGAAAATCTTACCAAGCCGGATACAGAAAAACAGTAAGTATTGTTTGTTACAATACACAAAAATAGTTTGAAAACTAGTTTGTCTGGATCTAAGCTCCCCACTCATTAATGAGACTTGCATGTAATTTGGATTTTGAAATGCATACCCAAATATTTTGCATACTTGCCCTGCTTTGGGGCTTCTTGGGTGCATCTAGAGGGATGCTGGGCTAGATGGACCTCGGGCTGATCCAGCAGGGCTGTTCTTATAGAAAGTAATGCACAAACTGGTGAAAGCAATTGCTCACAAAAGCAACAGAAAATGTAACTCTGTAGAAAGTGATGTCTGGAAGTAACTTAATAAATGCTTTTTCAATAAGAGAACCTACTGTCAATACCAATACAGCCTAATTTGAGCCCTTTGTACCATTTGAATGGATTCCATTGTGGTTATTAACCAAGTATCTTTAAACCAGAACAGGTGTCAGTATTTTAAGCTCTGTTTTAAAAGAAAGACAAAACTGTCAAGTTTAAGACTTATAGTGTTTTTATTAGCAAACTTTCATTGGAAAGTTCTGGGTGTGCTAACAGAGCAGGCACATGGGCGTCAGTGTTTGGCATATGACACTCAACTGAATTGCACTTTGTTGCTATGGTTCTGTTACAATACTGTAAATTATCTGGGCAAGACTCAAAACCATCCTCTATTGTAGTACTGTTCTCTATAAATTCCCACTCATTCTGACTAGGCTTTACATTTAGAACTGTTTGTGGTGTATTCTGAATGCCCTCTGTTTCAGTTTTCTTGTTCTGCTTTAATGCAGAAGTCCCATTTTCATTCCCATTTACTTCAGTGACCATTACATCCCATTTGGCTCGGCGATTATTACCGAGCCCTTTTTGATTATCAGGCATACTTTTCTCTATTTCACAACAAGGTTTCATCAGAGAGCCAACACTTTTGCAAATAAAATGGGATGAACTTGCTTCCTTTGAAAGATTTCTCAAGTTCTCTGCTGTGTTTGAAAGACTATGGGCTTGAAAATGTTGCACCGAGTGTAGAAAAATGTTTCTGGGAAGTGAATTCTGGACTGGAGGTCTTTTTAATCTGCCCTGTAGACAGTTACAGTGGAGGACATGCTGGACAGCATTCATATAAGTATCAGAAGAATGATGCAGAGAATTTATGGGAACAAGAGAACTCTGGATATGCATATTTCCAGAAGAAGGAGAGCACTGGTAGCAAAAAACTTCATTTAATTGTTGGCATGAATGTGGGTTCCATTTTGTGCCCACATGCTTATAACTATCTGAGCAATTACATTGTTGATTTTGAGAGAGCAACTGGCAAGAGGCATTCTGTTCCCCAGAAGACATCATGACTGACTCAGATTCACTTTTATTATTTATGCTGAATTCATTGTTGTATGTTGACTGGGGAAGAACACGTAAATCTGAGGGTCTACCATTGAAAAGTTCAGAGCAAATGTGTGTTTCTTCATAGGTTCTCTTCTCTGATGGATTGCAATGATTAGTATGCAAGGCCAGAGGCTGTAACTCATAATGCTCATGCTCCATATCTGTTTTTTGAGCTCTGGAATTCAAACTGTATTTGTTAACTGGATGAGTTTCATCTTGTTCCTTGTCATCTTTCTTTCCTGACAATGCCTGGGAAAAGGCGCTACACTGAAGCCTTTTAGGCAGAAGAATCTGGCCACAAGTACCTTGGGGCCCAAGGCAACGGCACATGCACTGGAAAAAGAAGGTTGCAAATGCCCAACTAATGCACATGATAAGCATCATAAAGGTTCCAAGCTGAGTGTATGCTAAAACTGTAGATGGCATCATCATTGCTCCAGCAACAAACGTTGTCAGTGCTGCCATAGCAATTGCTGAACCCATGCGGCTTAGGGAGAAGATTACTTTTCCTTCCCGGTCAGGATCAGGAGCTAAGCGGTATGCAACACCATAGTGGACAGCAAAATCTACAGATAAGCCAACAGCAACAGAAATGGTGACCGACTCTAATACATTCAGCTCCCATCCTAGAAGAACAAGTGACCCAACAGTAACAAATATGGTTCCTGCAATTGAAACTATTGCATAAAGGCTTATTATTATATTCCAAGTTGTAAGCAGCATTACGCTGAATGCAACGGCAACTGAAAGACCCATGGCAATCAAAGTACCATCAGAGAGACTGTCCTGGAGGTCATAGAACTCTAAATTACTCACAAACCAGCCACTGCTTAGACCCTCAGGAGCAGAACTAAGCTCACCCGAGATCCATGAATCCACCTCTCTGTAAAACTGATGCATCTTATCATAAGCTAACGTGAAGAGGTAGGTACTTTGGAACTCTAGTACCACTGCTCTGATGGTGTCATTTATGTCAAAGCGAGGCCCTGGGGTTTTGCTGTCTAAATGGTATCCTGTACTTCTTTCAAGCTCCATGATGGCCCTCTTGATACACAATTCAAAAACCTCCTGTTTGTAGGGAAAACTCCAGTGGCTGCAGCATGGATAAAGTGCTGGCTCATCACAGTCCTGATTTTCCATCCACTGCTTAAACGTTTCAATGAAGCAGCTTGTGAAGTCTTGCTCTTCTGTTTGATAAAAAAAGGTTTGGTTCCTTAGCTTTTGGCAGAACTTTAAAATCCAGAGCTGAGAATCTGGGCTTGCAATATTAAAGCTGCTGTCCAGTTTTAGCTTTCCTTTGCTTTTAGGATTTAAGGGGTCCCCATTATCCTCAGGAGAGACACCCCAGATTATAGTGATGGGCATATGAAGCTCCTCCCCATGATGGACACGTTCAAACATAAAAAGCTTTTTGAACTCAGCATCGTAACGTTCAAATGGGTGAGAAGATCTGAACACTTGAAACTCTGAGAGCTCCAATGAAGGTAGCTTCATCTTTGGATTCACACACACAATATATGCTCCGCCAATAGTTAAGGCTAAAAACCAGACCAACCAAACATAGCGAAACTTGATAACAATGCATGGCAACACTTTTTCAAAAAAGATTCTGGATACTTCTGAGGAAGCAAAAACAAACTTATGGAACATTTGGCACAGCGTTGTCCAGCAGCTTTTGTTGTTGTATACCCTCGACTGAGGCTTTCTAAAACAACTAAATATATTGAGTAGGTACCGTTCGTGTAACACGACGACTGCAGGTAACCATGTTACCATTAGAACATAGTTCACCAATATGGCAGTGCCAGCATAAACACCAAAGCATCGAATTGCTGTAATATTGTTGACGTAATTGGCATAAAAGGCAGCAGCGGTAGTAAAACTGGTGACAAACATGGAAAGGGCAGCATGTTGCAAGGTAATGCTCACTGTCTCTGAAGTTTCAGCATGAGACTTGTCAAATTTTGTGTAGCTCCAGACATCACACAGTACAAAAGCATCATCTGCTCCAATACCCACAAGAATAATCAGTGCAGTGAGATTCATAAAGGGGAAAAACTCAAAATTAAATACTACCCGATAAAGAAAGTAAGAAACAATCAAGGAGCTTATTATGGCAAACATGGTCATCAGTGTGATAAACATGGACTTGGTATATATGCACATGACTAACAGAACAATCACAATGGCTATAGCAGGATACACAGTATCCATTAAAAGATAGTCTTGGAATAAACTATGCTTTACTCCAAACTCTATCCCTGTTATGGTGGTTATTCCATCAGAAGAGTTCCAGTTCTCAAAGTTATCCAAATAGATACTCATCATGCTCTCTCCTTTCTCTGTAGGTGAAAAAAGCATGCTATACTTTAAAGCTGGTAAAACATAATCCACAGTCTTTGGACTTAGAAAATCTTTGTCTACTAGGTAGTGGAGGATCTGGTAAACAGCATTGTACTTTGTACATTTACGAGGCACATTTGTACACTTGAGCTGGTCCTTCCTCCTGGCTGCCATATCCCAGCAATCTGGTCCCAAGGTCCCATTGTAATAGTATTTGGCACAGGTACGGAGCAGCTTCAGAGTGTGAGAAACATCTCTCTCTACAATTTTTTGACAGGATGATCTGTTGTTTAAAATGGCGATATAATTGCCCAGAGTCCAGCTGGGACAGCAAGAAGCAGCAGTGGTCCTCTGGCAGAGATCACCAAACTGAAAATGGGATCGAATCTGTATAAAGAGACAGACAGAATTACTGTACAAAACAAAAGTGCAAAGCTAGAGAGACATTGAAACGTGGCTGCATTCAGACTTCATGACAAGCTAATGAACTGGTTTGTAAGCAGCTGACACCATTACAGCTTGCTTGGGTTTTTTTGTGGGCTTCCCTTACTGCTCCAACTACCTCTTTCTTCATGTGCACAACATCTCCAGATGTGATTAAGATCTAATGTTTGAATACAGAAGGCAAACTGAAATTTGCTTCCCCACACAAGATGGGGAGCTAAATTGGGATTCAACCAAGGTTTACAGTCCCAGATTGCAGGGGGAAACAAACTCTGGTTTACAGAGGCACCTGTATTTGGACATTATGGTAAACTGGAAGGTAATCAAATCTGGAAACGTGCAACCCAGTGCTGTGCAGAAGAAAGAGATGGGAGGGCCACAAAGACAAAGTGAGTTCTAGATCAAATCAAGCCTGAATTCACCCTAGAAGTTAAAATGATGAAATGGAGGCTAACATACTTTGTTCACATCAAGGTTCATTGGAAAAGACAATAATGCAAGGAAAAGTGGAGGGTAGTAGGAAAAGAGGAAGACTCAAAATGAGATGACTTAACTAAGTAAAGTAAGCCATGTCCTCCAGTTTGCAAAATCTGAGCCAGGCTCAGGCTCCAAATAATAGGACACTTTGGAGGATTTTCGTTCACACATACACATCTCCTAGAAGAGCAGTAAGCATGTGGCAACTGTTTACTAACCACTTTTTCTAACTGGTCAGAGCATCTAGTCCAAAGTTGAATCCTCCTCCCATCCCCAACACTAGCATATATTTATGCCAATATAGGGTTACAAGCTCTCTAATCTATGCAAGTAAAATACCTGCACATATCTAAAGATCTGGAGGATGCATGAGCACAACTCTGTTTGAAAAGCCACTCTCCCTATTATCTGGGCCTGAAATGCCACAGAATCAAATACTTCTAATGCGTATTTTGAACTCAATAGTCAAATTGCCTGCTTGGTATCACTATTATGTATTCCCAATATTATCACAGGATTAATTATATTGAGTCAATTACATACCTACTTAAGCATTTGAAAGACAGTTAAATTTCAAACAGTCAAGTAGCTTTTCAGTCATACTGAAATTACTTGGGCTTATTCTGAGCAAACTGCTGATAGCACAGACTGAAAAAATACAGGATTTTGAAATTCATGCGATTGCTATAGTCTTAATTTTGTCAAACAATTTCAGAACAAGAATGACCTAGCATTCCATAAAACAGGATAATTCACATTTGATTGTTTCCTGATAACAATACTCATGCAGACAAACTCAGGAAAAAAAACGAATCGCCTTCTAAATAAAAGGAAACACTGGAATGTCATCTCTATTCTTCATGGCACATATCCAAATTTATCCTTGGAGAATACAGGCAAGGCAAGCTGTGAGGAAGTGTTTATTGTCTACTAAGATTATTTTAATTCAAAAAGAAACTTATTTGCTGTTCTTCAGCACGTTGCAGGCCATCTATGTTTGCTACACACAAGCAACCATTGCTACATATAAAGATGAATTGGCTGCAAGAACTTAGAAGGAGAACCAGAAACCACTTCTCAAAATATCACAAGAAAACATTGTATTAAAATTACTGCTATTCAAGACTTCGATTATATTTTGGTGCTTCATCAAAAGGCATCAGAGAAGCAACTCTGGGCATTCTAGGTCAAGATGAACCACTGGGATAATGCCGTTAAGGTATCTAACATACTGGATTTAAATTGTGGTATTTATGATTTTATGATGTTGTGACTTGCCCTGAGCCTACTTGAGGGGAGGGCAGGATATAAATCAAACAAAATAAATAAATATTCGGAGACATCTAAAAAACCAGTGTATTTGTACAATCTCATAATTTTCAAATGTCTTGCCCTTGGGGAACACTTTCCACGTTGCTCAATCTGCCTACAAAACCTGTACATTGCAGAGTACTAAGGAGCCGGTACTTGGGTCCATTGCAGCATCTATACTGACAGCAGGATTTCTATGCACAGAACATGACTTTTAAGGGCATAATTGGGCTGCGGGGGGAAGGGGAGTCATGCTCCAGCAGTGTAAATCCTTCCACCTGCAGAAACACTTCAGTGGATTCAAGCCAAAATTGGCTGGCAAACATCACCATTATCTTCCTGTGTGAACTGTGTACCCATATTCTCTAAAATCAACCTAATTCTTCCCTGTGGATGTGCCCTGCAGGTCAAGATGGGTAATGTCAGAAACCTTTGGTATTTTATTGAGTAAGATGTTTTGTGTGTGTTAGAGTTTAGGATATAATCCTGAAAACAGGGTTAACATACCTGTAACTTATGTTCATCGAGTTCTTCTGTGCTGACACACATGGGACTGCGCAGGCGCAGGCCAGCCGCCGGAAGATTCTTTATCGCTTTTTGAGCTCCAAAGGGGCTGTTGGTCGCACGCCTCAGCGATCGTTTCCCGCCCAAACGGTCACATGCTCTAACAGCGACCAACGGCCCCTTCCCTCAGTTCATCCTTGCCGCTGCTATCCCATACATAACCTTCAATTTTCTTTTTTTTTTTAAATGGAATTCACAGCGGGGCAGGAGGGAGGGATGTGTGTCAGCACAGAAGAACTCGATGAACATAAGTTACAGGTATGTTAACCCTGTTTTCATCTTCGTTCTTCTGTGCCTCCACACATGGGAGAGTACCAAGCTTCGCACAATAAGGAAGGTGGGGTGCAATCCAACTCAATTTTATTATGTACCAAAAATATTAGCACAAGATAAATAACTTGTTAAAAAACCATTAAAGTTGTACAATAAACTATATACATATATACATATACAAAGTTCTATTCTCCATCATCGGAGTAAGGCATTCAATTGTATTGTTATGAGAACAAGGAGTGGAGGACAGCCTTGGCTACAGCAACATCTTGCTCTGCATTAACATCCATAGCATAATGCTTTACAAACGTGTCAGCAGATGACCATGTAGCCGCTTTGCAGATGTTAACCAGCGGCACACCCCTGATAAGTGCTGACGAAGCTGCCTGAGACCGTGTGGAGTGAGCACTGATCCCCAGTGGACAATCCACCTTGGCCAGAGCATAGGCCTTAGTAATGGCCAACACTATCCATCGGGACACTGTTTGGGATGATGCCTTGTGACCCTTGTCCTTACTTCCAAAGCAGACAAAAAGATGGGGACTGCTACGGAAGTCCTTTGTCCTATCCAAATAAAAGGCCAAGGCCCTCCGTAAATCTAAAGTGTGAAGGGCCTTTTCTCCTTTAGTAGATGCATTCGGAAAGAACACAGGTAACGTGATCTCCTGTGACAGGTGGAAGGTGGACACCACCTTGGGTAGAAACTTAAGGCATGGTCGCAAAACCACCCTATTTGTATGAAAGCGAAGAAACGGAGGGTCAGCCCTAAGTGCTGCTAACTCGCTAACCCTTCTGGCAGACGTTACAGCCACCAGAAACGCCACGTTGTAGGACAACAAGTCCAGAGGGCATGTAGCCAAAGGTTCGAAGGGAGGCAGCATCAACCTAGATAGTACTAGGGAGAGAGACCATTGAGGCACTGGTGGTGACACAGGCGGGTAGAGATTAAACATCCCCTTCAGAAATTTATGAGATTTATGGTGTGAGAACACAGTACAACCGTCAACCTGATCATGAAATGCGGATATTGCCACAAGGTGTACTTTTAGAGAGGTGACCCTAAGCCCTTGGTCTTTCAAATGACATAAGTAGTCAAAGACTAACCCTAAGGGACTACTAACAGGCACCACTTTTTTTGAAACTGCCCAAGTCTCAAATCTAAGCCACTCAGCTTTGTAAGTCTGTCTAGTGGAGAGTTTCCTTGCATTTAGCAAGACTTTCTTCACTTGCTCAGAATAAGTTACAGGCGGGGTAGAATCCGCCAGGCAGACAGGTGCAACTTCTTGGGCTCGTGATGGAACAAGCTCCCGTTCAGCAGAAGATCCTGCCTGGGAGGTAGACTCACATATGTTTGATCAGACATCTGTAACAGTTTGGGGAACCACACCTGCCTTGGCCAGAAGGGTGCTACCAGAATGCAATCTACATTGTCGTTCTCTATTTTGCATAACACCCTTGGTATTAGCGGGAAAGGTGGAAACATATAGTGCAACCTGTGGGTCCATGTAAATTGGAAGGCATCCCCAATAGAGAGGGGGTCGCTCCCCGCCCTTGAACAAAATATCTGGGCCTTGGTGTTTGCTGACGTTGCAAACACATCTATGTGCAGTTGGCCCCACATTTGGAAGTTCGGCCCAATGTACTTTATGTTTAGTTCCCACTCGTGGTCCAACATGTGGAATGTCATCTGCTGAGGGTGTCTGCTCGAGCATTGTCTGACCCCGCTACGTGTATAGCCCGAAGCATCACACCATTCTGGATCGCCCATTCCCAAATGAGCGTGGCCTCCCTGCAGAGAATCATAGATGCTGTGCCCCCTTGCTGGTTTAGGTAATACATGGCAGCCGTGTTGTCCGTCTGCACCAACACCTGACGGTTCTGCAGAAGAGCTGCAAGGGACACAAGTGCAAAACGAATAGCTCTTAATTCAAGAATGTTAATATGCAGTTTTCTTTCCCTCTCTGACCATACATCTTGTACACATACAGCACCACAATAGGCCCCCCATCCTTGCAAGGATGCATCTGTGGTCACTGTAACCTCTGGATGCAGGTAGCCAAACAGGGTTCCCTTAAACAAGTTGTCATCTGGCAGCCACCAATCAAGCAAGGATAATATGACCCTGGGTATGGAGAATTTGAGAGATGGGGGGTGCTGCAAAGCATTGTACCTCCGCACAAACCAATTTTGAAGCGGACGCATACGCAGTCTCGCAAAGGGTACTACTGAGGTAGCAGCTGCCATATGACCCAGTAAGCATTGTATCATGTGCACAGATTGGAAACGATTTCTTTTAAACCTGGAAATCAATCCCTTTAGAGACCTAGCTCTTTCCTGCGGAAGTAGTCCTTACCCACTACTGAGTCTAATACTGCACCAATGTAAGAGACCTTACGGCCGGGTACCAGTTTTGATTTATCAAAATCTACCAGCAGACCCAAACGTTTGCAAGTGCTCAGTACTAATTCCACATCTTGCAAAAGCCTAGCTTCAGAATCTGCCACGATGAGCCAATCATCGAGGTAGGGAAAGATGGTACAGCCTTCCTCTCGAAGGAAGGATACCACAGGCGCCACACACTTGGTAAATACTCGTGGCGCTGTGGACACGCCAAAGGGAAGCACCCTATACCGGAACACCCTTCGCTCGTAAACGAAGCCCAGAAACTTTCTGTGCTCCTCTAGTATTCCAACATGGAACTAGGCATCCTTCAAGTCAAGGACAGCAAACCAATTCCCTTTCTTTAGCAAGGAAATTACAGCAGACAGTGTGACCATCTTAAACTTTGTCACTCTTAGAAAAGCATTAAGACCCCTTAAATCTAGAATGGGACGTAAACCCCCATCTTTTTTGGGGACCAGGAAGAAACGAGAAAAAAAGCCTTTCTCAGACTCCTCGTATGCCACCTCCTCCACAGCACCCTTGGCCAAGAGAGATATGATCTCCTCCTCTAGCTCAACCATGGTATTATTCACAGCCCTTGATGGCGAGATACACATAGGCAGTTCAGTGAATTCCAGCCCATATCCCTTGTTTACAATTGTTAAGATCCATGAGTCAGATGTTATTGACTCCCATTCAAATAGGAAAGGCTTCAACCTGTCCAAGAAAGTCAGGGCTATGATTGGTTCATTCTGTCAGAATTGCCTCCCTGCTCCTTGCAGATATTTTTGCTGAGCAGGAGGCTGAGACGGACGGGGCTTAAAAGGCCTACGCCTCTTGGGTTGCTGTGCAGGAGTGTAATGGCGTTGAGAAGCAGGGTATTGCTGGAAGTAAGGATGTTGCTGGTATCTTCCACCTTACTGATACGGGTTGTATCTCGTAGGGTATCGTGGCTTAAACGCAGACCTGTCTGCAGAGGTCACTCCCAACGACCGAGCCGTCTGCCTATCCTCCTCCTTTTTCAACGCCTCATCCGTGGTGCTTGAAAACAATGAACCTCCCTCAAATGGTAGATTCTCGATCGTTGTTTTCACCTCTTGTGGGAGAGCCATTGACCGGAGCCAAGAGTGCCTTCTCAAGATCACCGCTGCTGACATACCACGGGCAGCAGTATCAGCTGCATGGCTTCCCGCATTCATCTGCTGTTTTGAAAGGCGAATGGCTTCATTCTGCAGCAGGGACACCACTGCCTTCTTATCTGCAGGCAAGTCAGAGACATAAGATGCCAGCTTCTCCCACAGGTACAACTGATAGCCAGCCATGATGATTTGGTAGTTGGCTATACAGAGGGCCAGTGCCGAGATGGAATACTGGCGCCTGCCCATGGCATCGATCTTTCTTCCCTCTTTATCTGGCGGGGCGGAAGAAGAGCCAGACTGTCGGTGCTGGATCTCCTCAGCAATCAAGGATGATGGTGGAGGATGTTTGATAAGGGATTGCCACGTGCCTTGCTTGATTTTGTACATCTGCTCAATCCACTTTGATGTAGCTGGCAGATCTGAAGGCACCTTCCACACCTTCTCCACTATCTCCTCCACGCCCTCCAACATAGAGAAACCCACCGTAGCTGGGTTGTCACCGTAGATGCGACACAGGAGCTTGTCCTTCGTCTTAGGCATGGCTGAAGAAATATCAATCTCCAACGCCTTTGCCATACGGGCCATCTGGTCAGCGTAGATACGGAGGTCCTCATATGGGGAACTCATACTTGGGCCCACATTGTCATCCGGAGAAGGTTCCGACAACGACTCAGAGCGATACTCGTAGTCAACATCAGCTTCCTCTTCATCAGAAGCAGGGGCCGACACCTCGTCTGTTGGAAACGGTGGAGGTAGCCACTCACACTGCCTAGATGTTGATGGCCTCGGATCCGAGGAGTCATACTCCGCAGGGGCCCCCTTCCATTGGCAATGGTATGCAGGTGGAATATAGGAGGCCTGCCGGTGTCGTGATGCCAAGGAACGCTCGGAACCAACGCTTTCCACATCGGAGAAACGGCGTCGACTCCGAGTGGAAGAAGCTGGAGACGCAGGGGACGGCTCCCTGGTTGCGCATCGGCTCCGACAAGGGGCAGCTGGGATAGGTTCCGATGACAGGGAACGATGTTCACTTGAGACCACCACAAATGCACCCGGATCCGGCACCTCATCCTTCAGAGCAGAATGGTTCAGAGAATTTAGATGAGGCAAAGGCATGTGTGGAGATACCAGCACAACCTCATCTGCTGACTTGCGCCTTGGGGACCGAGAGTGCCAATGCTTGGATTTCTTCGGCTTCTTCGATGACAGTTCCGAGCTGGCCCTCGGATCCGAAGCCGATTTTTTTCCAGCAGTCCCTGGTCTTGGAACCGCGGTAGACTTCGGATCCGGTGTCGGAGTCGACATAGTGGTAGGATCCAATACTTTTGGATCCGATCCCGAAGCCGATTTCTTCAGATCTGATTTTGACGACGCCGGCCCTCTGGGCGATTTCGGGGACATCGCCACCTGCGACCCCGCTCTTGAGGCTGCTTTACTTGCGAGTCGAAATGTCGACACCGACTTAGCAGACGCCACTGAACCCACTCCAGAGTGCCTTTCGGCAGGAGTAGAGGGGTGGCTAGCCTTTGGGGAGGACAACGGAGTTTTCCCCGCCACCAAAGGGGGTCTGGGAGTTTCCTCTCCATCCAGCACTTTCTGCCACAATGACGCCTTTAAGCGCGCAGACCTCTCTTGTCTGGCCTTATGGGTAAACTTCTGGCAGATTTTACAAGCTGGGACATTATGACCCTCCCCAAGGCAAAACAGGCACAGATCATGCCCATCGGTCTGGGCCATCTTCATTTGGCACTGAGCACAGTGCTTGAATAAGGCCTTAGAGGCCATTTAGGGATTAAGGCAATACACGTCGTCAAATAACAGTCCAAGTCAATACACACCGAGTCCGAAATCCGTCCAAATCAGTCAGAAGAAGAGTACGTCAAGTCAAAATCCGAGTAAATACCGAAATAATCAATCCTTCACTAATAAGCACGGAGCTGCGAAGCAGATGTTCATTTCAAGCGGCGGCAAGAAGAGAACTGAGGGAAGGGGCCGTTGGTCGCTGTTAGAGCATGTGACCGTTTGGGCGGGAAATGGTCGCTGAGGCGCGCGACCAACGGCCCCTTTGGAGCTCAAAAAGCAATAAAGAATCTTCCGGCGGCTGGGCTGCGCCTGCGCAGTCCCATGTGTGGAGGCACAGAAGAACGAAGATGAACACAAGAAAACCAGATAGCTAAAGTTGAGACAATAGGCCCAAGACAATTTGTGTTTGAATGGTATGTAATGTTAAAAATGTATAACAAGAGCTTCCATTAAAACCCAAAAGTAGATAGATTTGTTTCCATTTACTTATTTATTTCAAGACAAATAGAAGTGGAACCTTTAAAAGAACGCAAATTAAAGAAAGATGTAACAATAACAACAGCATTCGATTTATATACCACCCATCAGGACAACTTAATGCCCGCTCAGAGCGGTTTACTAATTTAATTATCATTATCCCCACAATAATCACCCTGTGAGGTGGGTGGGGCTGAGAGAGCTCTGAGAAGCTGTGACTGACCCTGGGTCACTCATCTGGCTTCCAGCGGAGGAGTGGGGAATCAAATCCAGTTCTCCAAATTATGGTCCTGCCAACTCTTAACCACTACACCAAACTGGCTAGCAGCCTTTGAAGAAAGTTTAAGATAAAGGCCACAGAAGACATCAACTTCCTTTAACAGTTAATACAGCAACAGTTCAAAGGGCCAGAGGTTTGCAGGTGGGGAGCACTGATTTTCTAAACCTAACAAACTTTCATCACCACCACATACACTGCTTGAACAGCCAAGAAGTTAAACATGGTTCTATAAAACCGACTAGGTTTCCTCATATTATTTTTCAGATTACACTGTGACTGAGAACCTTTGTAATAGACAGCCCTCTATTTAAACAGCAGGATAGAACTGTTACCCCAAATGGAAGGTCTCTTTGTGAGCTGGGGAAATTAGTGTGCAAGGAGAGGCAGCGAGAGGGGGTACTTGCGAGATCTTTTTCACCTATGTATACAAGGATTATCCCTCCTAGAAAACTCTTTTAATAATGAAGCAGATGTTCACCTTGTTCCACTTTCCTTCCTCTGTCAAATATAGGAGAACAAACTGTGGAAGTGGCTCTCCTATACTGAATTACTGAATTTTCTTGAGAGAAATTCATCGTCAGCTTCACCCTAAGTGTTGCTCTTGTTGTCAAGGCAATCAGCTCAGTTGGTTATGTGCTACCACAACAAGGCTGTTGAGGGCCCCAGGCAAATTGTTTCCTCCCTTCCTCCATGCTCACAATCCAAACATCATGTTCAAATCAATCACAGAACTAGCTGGCCTTCATGGCCTTCAACATGATAAGCACTCCAAGAATTCTGTGGCTTTGGATGGAACTTACATCATCACCTACCTCAGAGGCTGTGACTTCTGGCAGTGCAGGTCAGAGAAGTATGGATTCTCTTTGGGATCCTGGGTGTTCAGTGTGTAAAAAGGACCTACTGAACATATTTATTCTCAGCTCTAAAACCTGAGAGTTTAAATTCATTCCCTTTACACCAAGTAAATTAGACCAGTGCCGGAAAGCTGCGCAACTGCTTATGTAAAATTGTATTTTCTTTTACAATGGTCAATTTTAAAATACCCTGTTATTTTGTAAACTTTTGATAGGTTTTATTATTTGGAATTAAGGTTTTCAGATGCCAATGGAAAGTGATAATCAGAAACTAACATCAAAATTAAATTTTTTTATTGAGAGAACTGAAAACATCTATTTGAACTTGCAGCTTTCAACAATTTTTGTCCAAAGGGCCTTCCACTAAGCTAAACAACCACCCTTCCCTATTTTCTTTATATTATCTTAAATGGGGGGTGGGCAGGACAGGGAAGTATATCAGTCCTACACATCTCATGAAAACCTTGCCTCTAGCCAGCCCTGTCTACCTTATAGCTCAAACTGTTTGCCATATACTTGAGATTATCAACATCTGTGGCTCCAGCAACTGTCAAAACATACAAATCACTGTGCTTTTGCAGAATGACAGACTTAGGTATCATCACAGATATACAACATAAACATATGTTCTTAACTTCAGTGCAAAGCTTGCACCAGTTAAGGTTCATTAGTTAAAACCAGACTATAGTCTCGACTATATGAAATGTTAACTTCTAACACATGCAAAAAAAAAACTAACCCCAGAGGCTACTTTTAATATTTTAGGGAAAATTTTGTTAACAGGCCTAAGCTATTCTGGTGATGGAAAACATTCTCTTCTGATCAGAGAAATCAGGAGCAAAGTGTCTTCTTTCATCCCCTTTGTGTTCTGAAGAGGAATCAAACACCATGATTTGGACTGAATTACTTTTGGTATTTATACAGTAATATTATAGGTGTTTGTATGGTGTGCCAAGTGCCAACCTATTATTATTTAGGAGTCGCAATCATAAGCAATTGCCCAAGAGTTGCACTCCATATATGCTGAAAAACTACTTCAAGGTGAATTAAAATGGACAATGATACACTTTCTGGACTAGTTTCAGAAAACAAGAAACACAGATCTATTAGGTAACCTCTCCCCTCTCCACAAAGCATTCTTCAGTACAGGAAACGTTGGAGAAAAGAGACAGCAATGTTAGGCTTGAGAATGGTTCACATAGCTGCCTCCTTATCGCTGAAAAAGCAAACTTAGTTCTGCGTTCTTTAATGTCTGTCTGCCAATAGCCATTTACTGGCTGCAAAGGACACAGTCAAAAGTTTGAAATATATATTTTTCCTATCAAGATAAATACATTCACTTACCCTCAAATTATCTACATTGCACATTGATTTTATGGCAGGTAAATTCCACAAGTTCTCACCATCTACTGATGTAAATACTACTCGCGAATAGCGATCACCTGAAAATGATTGATACATATATTAAAAATGCCAATATCACAGATTTGTATACTACTTTATCACTATGGACTGAAGATATCAGAGTCTGTTTTCAGTATAGAATTATAGCCAATGGCCTTAATATAACCTAAGTAAAAAGGCATTTAAAGCATTTTTGTGCTTTATGAATGTGCAGAAACTTGTTTCCAAGAACATTTATAAATTCAACAGACACTCATTGTCAAGAGTATTTTAGAATATTGAAATACCTGCAACATTCTTATAATATAGGTCAGATATTATATGGAATCCTAACTTAGTAGAGCTAAACCAATTCCTTGTTGAGATGAAGAGAGGAAACATAATACCATGACTCTCCCATTTATTCTAGCAACCATGATTATTCACCAGTGTTGGTCGCAAGTAAGATATATATTCTGTAAGCGCTCTTTCAAGCCTTGAGATCTTTTGCCTGTTCCAGAAAGTTTTTTTTGGGGGGGGGCGTTGCTGGAAGAAAAAATTTGCAGCTACCCAGCATTCAGGCTTGGGGTCTACAAGCCCACCTCTCCTGCTTTCCCAATAGAAGTGTAGTGACTAGGGCTCTTAGAACAATAAAATCCAGCTTGACCCAAATTCATATTAGGCTTGTGCAATCTGGAAGATGGAAGAACTCCATCACCATTTTACTTCAGTGAGAAATAGGGTTTAGGAAGAGGTGGTTTCTTTCCATACCCAAACCAGAAGCTGGCAAGGAAGGGCCAATAGATCACCATGAATTTTTTTCAGAAAGAAGATATGCTTATGTATTTCCTCCCAGTGAAAAAGAAGCTGTAAATGTTAAATGTCACAACTATAGGAACAATTAACCTAATGAGTGTTTTAATTAAATATAATGTTCAATGTCCCTTTATTATCCCAGATTGAAAGCAATGACTTCTAAAAATGGAGGAAGAGAGAGAAAGTGGCTAAAAATTAATTAGTTCAAATTTCTCAAATTTTCAAACAATCATGTACATAATACCACAGTTGTTTTGGTATCCAGGGAGTTGTTTGCTGCAACTCCTTAACTTTTACTTACTCACTTGGAATGTCACAAAAAAAGCTGTCCTTGTGGAAATTCCAGTCCGCTTCCCTTCTCTCTCTTTCATAGTGATCCTCTGACCGTCTATCATCTCGATGACTAAGAGAGAACACTTACTGTTAATGTATAGAGGCAAAACCAGTTATGCATTTTTAACTTTAATTTTAGCTTCAATAATAAAGGCACAAAGGGAAAACATGCACCGTAATAATAACTAGAAAAGCCAAATATTTATAAAGTATCTGAATCAAAAATAAACCCGTTATTTCCAAGATTTGCCTTCCATTATTAAAAGTGAACTAAAATGATGTAATCTCAAAACAGACAGAATGGGGGGCTGGGTCAGTTACTCTAGAGGGAGGTGTTAACACAGTCCTCTTACATATTTTTAACTTTTATACCTGGATGAAGTAAGATTCTTTAAGAAAATGAGAATTCTTATGACTCCCAGTCAAAATAATGTTTATATCACAGTAAATGCTTATTAACACTGAACAGTTTTTAATTAAGAGAGAACCAGATACAAAATGTAAAAAGCTATTTTTTTGTTTAATAGTAGGAAATTTTATAAAGCTTGCATACTTCGTTCACATATTAGGCTAAACAATATGCAAATAATCATTGCAAGACAATGACAGGATAGAATGATTGAAAATCTCTACCTTTTTGCTTGTTCATCTGCATATTTAAAAGGGTAATTTGCTAATGTTGCTTTGTAGCCTGTGTTTTTCACCATATTATTCCATGTGACTAGCCTCTGTCCTATTGTAGTTCCTCTTGGTTCAAAACCCTAAGATAGGACATTAGATAACTCTTTTAGCATGTTAGGCATTATCAGGAGGAAAACAAACTCAATCAACACGTTTCATTAGAGACCATACTCTCTACAGAGAACAATTAATCTTTCTTAATATTATGAGAGCACAGCTATAAGAAGCATGCCATTGCTAACAAAAACAACAGCCTTGTCTGGTAGCAGTAGCAGAAAAAAAGAAACGATGGTTTATTTTAAATTAGGCATACTCAGTTTAGCACAATTACCATCTTTAGTACATAAGAGCTGTACAAACTATTTGCTTATAAACTTGAATTAGGTATTTGCACTTCAAAATCATTACAGACAGTGATCATTGATTGCCAAGAAAAGAGTTAATACAAATGATTTTGAAGATATTACTGAGCATAGCCTAATATTTGGCATTACTGGTGTGAATCTGCTCCCTTAGGGGATGTTTTCATCCATTGAAATAGAAGTATAATGGGTTCCTACCTGCTCTGAACACTTCCCCTGCACCATGTCAAGTTCCTTTCCCCTTATCACATGTAGCATACTTTAGTGTTACATTCTTACATTCTGCATTAAGGGGGGAAGGAAAATGCACAGCATAACAAAAGACAAGAACTAAGTTAAACTCATCTTCTATTATGGACAGAAATAACTCATAGAATCATAGAGTTGGAAGGGGCCATACAGACCATCTAGTCCAACCCCCTGCCCAGTGCAGGATCAGCCTAAAGCATCTCTGACAAGTATTCATCCAGCCTCTTCTTGAAAACTGCCAGTGAGGGGGAGCTCACCACCTCCCTAGGCAGCTGATTCCACTTTTGAACTACTCTGACCGTGAAAAAGTTTTTCCTAATATCCAGTCTCAATATGGGCCTGCTATTTTCAGCAGCAGACCAGTCTTTTTTCACATATGTAATTCCATCCTGAAAGTTCAATACAAGCAGAGTAGTCCATGGAAATGACAAGGAAGACCTGGATCACTGTACACTTTGATCACCCACAGCTTTCATGAACAGAAATTTGTCTGGTCTTTTCACTGAAGTAATATATAAGCTTCGGGCTCAGTTGCCAGTTTGGTGTAGTGATTAAGAGCGTGGGACTCTAATATGGAGAGCCAGGTTTGATTCCCCACTCCTCCACTTGAAGCCAGCTGGGTGACCTTGGGTCAGTCACAGCTTCTAGGAGCTCTCTCAGCCCCACTTACCTCACAGGGTATTTTGTTGTGGGGATAATAGTAACATACTTTGTAAACCGCTCTGAGTGGGCATTAAGTTATCCTGAAGGGCGGTATATAAATCAAATGTTGTTGTTATTGTTGTTGTTATTATTATAGTAGTAAGATTTGTGGTGCAGAAGCAGCCAATAATGTTGCTTGTAACATTTCAGACGAACTATTGCAGGGCACAGCAATGCTTTGTAACACACAAAGTAAAGCAATGCTTTTTGGCCCTACTTCACTTGACAGAGATAAGGATTATCTGCATCTTTCGTTATGTAGTACGGATTGTAGGACTGGTGGATGGATGGATTTTGCCTTTAAAATGAGTGACCTTACAAATCTATGCAATTAATTCCCAAATATACTTTCTTCTGCCTCTTCACTACAACTATGCAAATCATGCAAAGTTTATCAAGTGTGTAGTTAACATGTATTACTAGCCTTCTATTTTATAATATTTTATTTACTGAATCAAGGGAAGGCAGCATACACTCTCCAAGGATTTGCTTGTATTTTCAAACTTACATGGCTGAGGAGAAAACTTTGAAAATATAATGGCACAATGTTCAGAAGTCATACAAAACTCATATTTACTGTATTTTCAAAGTGAACAACTTAAGTGCTTCACATATCATGGATAGCTCATTGACTTCAGTGATCTATCAGTGGAAGACAGTGGTGGGTGCAGTTTTTCACCAGATTCCCAATAGACCATAAGAAGAAACCCGCTGAAACAAACGAGAGGTTCATCTAGTCCAGCATCCTGTTTCACACATGACCAACTACTTCTGATGGATGGCCAATGAGCAGGTCACACAGGCCAAGAATTTCCCCGATGTTGTCTCCGAGAACTGGTAAGCAGAGGTTTGCTGCCTTTGAACTAGGAGGTTCCTGTCATGTATGCCAACATACCTGCCATGATTGTAGTTTGCATTTTATAATGGTCAATGCTGTTTTGTGCTGTTTACCAGATTTATATGTTATAGCTCTGTGTGAGCATCTGAGAGTGTATTAACTGCTGATATTAATTGCAGGAGAGCCAGTGGGTCCCTCCATTATCTATTGAAAATATGTACTTTCACTTTTCTAGCTAGTGTCCTTGGAGACAGCTGCTAGCAGCAAATATTGTAACCTTCCCAAGGATAGTTTTCCTTTGTACTTTATGTAGTCTAAACTACTTTGTTCCCATACAATCTCTTTGGAGTTTCGTGCCAGAATGTCAATGGACCCAGGAGGGCAGGAAGTTTTCCTATAATAGCCAGGCCTTTGTTTGAATTGTCACTTCTGCCAATTTCTGCACCTTTGGGTGAACACCTGTACTGTATGGATCTCAATAAAGCTACTTCAACTGGAACACCTGCGTGTTAACTGTGGAGGGCTTGAGGGACCTAACTGCCAGGGACTGACAGTTCCCTTTAGCTACAATACAGTGTTACCATTGATGGAATCTATGGAATCTCCCTGAATCTATCCAATTCCCTCTTAAAGCTAAACATACTTGTGACCATCACTACATCTACTGGCAGAGAATCCAACTTGTTAAGTAAAGAAATACATCTTTTTGTCTGTTCTGATTCTATTGCCCATTAACTCCACCGGGTGTCCCTGATTTCTACTACTGTGGAAGGGAGAGAAAATGCTCTCTATCTCCACCCCATGCATAATTGTATAAACCTCTATTATATTACCTCTTAGTCCCCCCGCCCCCAAGTGAGAAGTCCCAGGGTCCTTCGCCTTTCTTTGTATGAGAAAGGTGTGCCAATCCCTTAAATACTTTGTTTTCTCAGTTCTGCGTCCTCTGCAATACAGCAACCAAAAATACACATAGTATTCCAATCTAGGCTGCTCCCCTGAATAATTCCATTGGACTTTGGAAAGATGATTCCTGGGGTTTGGACCCATATGGACAAACAGTGACAGGTCAGGAAACTGCAATGAGAAGGAGATGGGGTGAAATTGCCCATATGCTGATGGAAGAGGAAGGAGAGATCCTCAGAATCCCCTTAAGATCTGAGAAAAGTTGATGCTGGAGGTCACATGACTCACAAAACAAAAAGCCAGACAGGCTGAAGGGCTGCAGTGAGAAGGAAAAACTGAGTGAACTATCCCCTCCTCTTTCTTGTGCCAGTGCATTTAATCCAACATCCCCTCCATACTGTAGCTTTCCCCCTGATACATGTCCCATGACCTCCAGAACCAGCATCTAAGGGGTAAGAAGCAGCTGTTGGGTAAAATGGAACCCAGGAAAGATCTGTGTCTGCCAATCAGCATTGTATACTGGCAGTTGGTGGAAACATAGTTCTGAGCAGCCTGCATCATTTTAAGAGATGCAGACCTGTTTTTTTTCTTGTTTTCTGCTACAAGCGCTTCACATTTTAAGCCTTTTAGCACTGTTGTTACTGTATTCTTCAATCTCTCTGGACTGATTCACCAAAGAACCCTAAAGCTAAAGGGAAGTTAATATTCTGGCTAAGCCGGAAAAAGAACAGAAGATTAGAAGATTTGTATTCACTTACTGTGAAGTTTCCTTTCTCGGTGGTCCAGGAGTGGGGCAGTCCTTACTTTTGGGATATAGTTCCTCCTCTCCGAAGGCAGGGTCAGTCAGCTGATTTTGATCCTGGAGGGGAGGGGCTTGTCCCTGGAATCACCAGTCTGTTCCCAAGCCCTGACTCCCCATCACGATACCAGAAGGGAAAATAATAACTCCCTTCAATTTTTTTAATAGAAAGATCCCTCCCTTGAATCCACTGGGAGGAAGACTATTGTCCTAACTCTTCATCCAATCCTAGAAGCCGCCCCGCAAGAAACTTGGGTGGGCAGGACTGCCCCACTCCTGGACCACCAAGGAAGGAAGCTTCATGGTAAGTGAATACAAACCTTCCATTCTCCAGTGGTCCCAGGAGTGGGGAAGTCCTTACTTCTGGGACATACAAGAGCAGTGTACCCCAGGGTGGGTAGTCCGGCTTCCAGGCCTAGAGGGTATGTATTAGTACCCTCCTGCTAAAGGTTGTCTCTGGAGAAGACAACTTATCTATCCTATATTTCTTGATGAGAGAATATACTGATTTCCACGTGACCACCTTTTCGATAGTTTCTAACAACTAAAGGATTTATAGGCTGCCTGTGTCACTGTTTCCCTTAGTGACTGCGCCCTGACATCTATGGGCATCTCCAGACCTCTGGCTTGACATGCCAGAATTATGTACCCTCTGCTTTACCTACTTAGCCAAGAAAAGGACTCTCTGGGTCCCAAGAAGGGCCTCCTGCAAACACACAACTAGCGTCCCAGACTTCTGAAACACTGTTTAGTCCTGCCCAAGTGGAATCTCACATCTCTATATATAATAATAATAATAATATGTTTATTGCTTTTCCGGCCGAAGCCATAAGCCATACAAACACCAACAAAATATGAACTGTACACTTGAACATACCCAATTCACACAGACATAACTCGTCATTATCACTTTAAACTATCTAAGCTCATGAAGATTTTGTTTCTTTATCACCGTGGCTAAAAAGGAAGCCACTATAGCAGAGGTTTGATTGTCAGGAAAGTTATCAGACAATAACACTGAGATTGCCCAAGGAAGGAAGGGAAGCTTTTCTTTTACATAATAGGAATAATAAATCTCTCTCTTTCCTTACTCCATTTAGGGCAAAAAACTATTATATGATCCAAGGTCTGTAACTTTCCTTGTCCACAGTCACAAACTCGTTCAGAATAAGGGAGTCCAGAGAAACGACCAGAAAGCACTTTAGAAGGGAAGGAGTTAAGTCTGGCCAATGTGAAGGCTCTGCGTTGAGCTGGAATCTTTAAAGAATAGCAATAAGATGGAATAGCCTCTGGAGGTGAAAGTCCCAGGGATAAGCCTGAACATGTACGTCTGGCTCTCTGGAGAGTACTGCTGTAATCGAGATCCTTTAGTTTTAATTTTATAACTCTTAGGGCCTCATTTGTCTGTAAAGATGTTATATCAATATCCAGAATTTTTAGTTTCTGGTTAATTAAATTAGTTCGGCTACTCTTATAGGTATCCTGCGAGATCAAATGTGCAAAACCTACTTTCCCTGAATTGTCCTTGTAAATTTCCTTGTTCAAGAACAACTTAAAGGCTGTAATCCATGCTCTCTTCTCAATTTAGGGTTGGGCGAATTCCACCCTAAGTGCAGTACCTGCTACGCATCTCGGGACTGCCGCTATCTCCCTCAAAAATGTGTGTAGAGGCGTGTCAAGGTTGTCGGATACACCTTCAATCCACACTCCACACCCATAAAGTATCTGTGGGATAACCTTAGCATTAAAAATCCTAATGGCTGCTGGTATATGTTTTGCTCCTTTGGCATCTCTATATATATCAAGGTAGTGAGATTTATTTATTTTCTTCCTGTGCTTTGGATTAGAAGGAGGTAAGTACTATCTCTCCTGTCCTGAAGTTCATCTTTGGAAGAAAGTTGTTTTTGTTCATAATTTGCTCTACCATCTTGGAGGAAAGGGCATGGCTCTCTATCTACTGCTAGTGCCTGCCATTCTGACACTTGTCTGGCTGATTTTATTCTCATCTGAAAGATGGTTTTAAAGGTCAGTTCCTTTAGGGGACATGAGGTCATAGGCTCAAGGCATCTTTTGTATAATGCTCTCAATACCAGATTAAGATTTCACATGGGAAAAAACCAGCAAATCGTTGGAAGATTCTACAATGAGATCCCCTTTTAGAATCCACTGCTATGAAGCTGATATATAAGGGAACGTCCCTTCCTAGAACCCCTAATTGGGCACTACCTGTTGTCTAAGGGTGTTGGTATTAAGACTTTTCTTCAACCCCTCTTGAAGAAAGGATAGTAACTCCCTAATTAGCCCCAAAAGATTACATGACTCTATCCATGCACTCTTCTGGGAACTTGGAAGGAATTTTTATAGACTCTGTGGAACTCTTCCTGGAGATTAGCATAGTACCAATCATGTCTTCTGTTTAGTCCAACCCTATTAGCTGTTTGTGTTCGACCTCCAGACTGTGAGGCTTGTCAGAGCTGGTCAGGGGCGTCGTATTGATTCCTGCATCAATGGGCCCTCCTGCAGTGGAGGTGCCAGGGATCCATGCTTGAAAGATTCTTCAGGTTTTGAGACCATGTCTTTCTGGACCTGAAGGTTGCTATTAGCACAACTTCTGCACTTTACTGTGTGATCTGAATAGCTCTGTGCAATAGCTGTACTGTGGAAGACATACAGGACGTATGAAGGCAGCTTGCTGCTCACATCATCTATCTCTATGGTTTGAGGGTTTCTTCTCCTTGCGCCTTGTTGAAAACTGTGGTAGACCAGTTGGGGAATCTCTCTGGATAGCATCCATTCTGCTTGGTTCATCACTCTCTGGCTTAGCCAGTCCGCCTCAGAGTTGTCCTCTGTATAAACATATAGTGACCTGTGGGAAGATTCTGAGATTCCACCATACCGTGTGTGATGGCTCCGAGTTCCAAAGGGTTTACCCTGTTGATCATTTGTCCTTCAGCCAGATGCCCTATGCCATTCTTCCTTGGGCATGGGATCCCCACCCCCAAAGACACGTCCATGGTCATAACTCTTCTCTCTGGTTCCTTGAGTGGGACACCATCGTGCGACTGAATGAGGTACAGCCACTGGTTGTTTTCCTGTTTGAGGATCTCTGGCAATTCAACTATCTTGGACCTCTTGTGATCTAATGCCCCATGGGATGGCAACAGGCATTTCTGAAGTGCACAGATCAAGATGTCGTTTGGATACGGGATAGCCTAGCCATGCTATCAGTGATACTAGGATTCTGAAGAACACCATAGGTGGCGTTTTCAGCTCAAAGTAAAGGACCCAATGTTGGAAGTGCCTCTGGTAGATTGATGGAAGCCAGACAATCTCCCTTCTGAATTGCAGTCATGACAAATTTTAGCCTTTCTATTCCGACCTTCTTGTTCCTAGGCGTCTATTTTATTTGACCAAATTCCTTTGGATCTAGGGGGAAAAGGACCAGGTGGCACATAATTGAATTCCACTGATCACAGTATCCAACACCCGCCTGTTTCTTATTATTAGCTGCCAAGGGTTTGTCAAACATTGTAAGCATCCCCCAAACACCATCGCACCTGCTGCCTTGGTGTAGACACATTGAGTTCCCTTCTTTGGCCCTTTAGTATTCTAATTGGATTTGTTGAGGGAGAAGGTACTACCCTCCTCTCGATGTTTGGTCTGCTTTCCTTTATTTAGAGTTTCTCCAGACAGGTTGATATTTTTTAAAGGAACCACGGTTACTTTGGCTTTGGTGCAAATGGTCCACGTTCCAATTTCTAAGCTAAGTGTTGTGCCTGGTTGCCTAAAAACCATGGTCCTTGTTGACCACCACATAGCATATTGCTGGGGCTATTTTCTTAGTTTTGCTCTTTGGCAGGGGTTTACTGCTCACTGCAGCCAGGTCTGAGACCCAAGAGAATGTGACTCTAGGAAGGAGTGGAGCTGTCACCAATGCTCTGAAGTATGTAGTGGAAACTTTCAATTTTCTGTGCACAGCCAGTTCAAATCACTTGATGCTAGAATCCTAGGTAGTCCGTCCTTGTCAACAGGCAGCACAGGGTTAGACGGCCGGCTGGTTACCAGATCATCCACCAATGGCAGCTTGATCCTCTCAGTAACCCCTGGAACTAATATATAAGACTTGGGGGGGAAAGGAAATAAGAGTAGTTAGTTTTGCCAAAGTTTCCCTCTTAGACTTCTACAAGTATGAGAGACTACTGGGAAGGGAATCCCTGATGGGATTATTCCTGATTCTAGGGAGGATTCTTTCCAACTTCTTAGTCCTTAAGGGAGAAGACTCCAGGATCCTCATCACCTTAGGGAGCTTTCTAGGATATGGCTCCTGAGGAAGACCTGCTAGGGAATTTTCCCTTCTTTTAACAGTTCCCCTTTCTTCTTGGCTGAGGGAGAAAACTGATAGCTCAGGGTACTCAGGTTGAAGGCTTAACCGAGATCTGTGCTCTTAATGGCCCTTGTCTCCTCTTAATCTGGGGTGGGGGCACCCCTTTACCTATCTGGAGTTAGACCCCCATACTGGAATTACTCTCTTGCTCATCTGAGAGTCTAGCCACTAGATTATTTATTGGTGTGCCTTCAGGACCTCATAAAATTCCTTATTTCCATCCTGGGCCATGCCAGTTCGTTTGTTAAATAGTAACTATGGCTGCGACTATGTAAATAGGGGGCATGTAATTTCTTTCTCCTTAGTGGTGGAAAATGTCATCCAGTCATAGTTGCCTCTGCAACACTGGTCTTTTTTGGAGGTTTCCCATCCAATTGCTAACCAAGGCCAACCTTGCTGAGGTACTGAGATCAGATGAAATCTGACTTGCCTGGACTGTGATATCACAGTCAGGGGCTGTGATAAGGTCAGAATCATCATTATTCCCCCAGAACCACCAGGTAATTGAGACTTTTACCCAAGGTCAGCCACCAAGTTCAAGTAATTATGGGACTCGAACCAGCAGGGTAATGATTCATGTCCCAGCACTTAACCACAACATTACAGCAACTCATTTCAGGCTTCCTTGCCTGGCAGATGCAAACCCCATACCTTCTCCCTTTCACTAGTCTCTTGAGACGCCTGGGAGTAGGCCAAGGCCTGGGAATTGGGCAAGTTTAGGCTGCAGGCTTGCACTCTCTGAGGCCTGGAAAGAAGCTAGGCCTGCCTTTGCTGACCTACCACCAGCAGAAAATTTTCCAGGCATTCTTGCCTGACAGATCCAGGCCCTTGGGCTTTTTCTCTTTCACTGGCCTATTGAGAGGCCTAGAAGAGGCTGAGGCCTGGGAATTTGGAAAGTCTAGGCCGCAGGCTTGCACTTTTAGAGGCCTGGGAGATGGCTAGGCCTGCCTTTCCTGACATTCTGCCATCTAGGCCCCTGGGCATAGAATCATAGAGTTGGAAGGGGCCATACAGACCATCTAGTCCAACCCCCTGCCCAGTGCAGGATCAGCCTAAAGCATCTTTGACAAGTATTCATCCAGCCTCTTCTTGAAAACTGCCAGTGATGGGGAGGGGCATTTCTCTTTCACTGGCCTGCTGAGAGGCCTAGAAGGGGCTGAGGCCTGGGAGTTTGGAAAATCTAGGCCACAGGCATATGCTCTTTGAGGCCTGGGAGGTAGCTAGGCCTGCCTTTGCTGAATTCTGCCTTCCAGGCCCTTGGACATTTCTCTTTCACTGGCCTATTGAGAGGCCTAGAAGGGGCTGAGGCCTGTGAGTTTGGAAAGTCTAGGCCGCAGGCTTACGCTCTTTGAGGCCTGTAAGGTGGCTAGGCCTGCCTTTGCTGACATTCTGCCAACAGAAATTTTCCCTCCAAAAGAAGAAATGAAAGTGAAAGCGTACTTCACAAGTCCCAGCTGAAAGGAAAGAGAAATAAAGGAGGGCTCCTTTTTATTTAGGGCAAGCTGGCTCTGAGGCTTCTGCTACTCTTTTCTCCTCCCTCCTTCCTTTCACTGCCCCCATTATCCGTAGGAGCAGTCTTACCGCAGTTCAGTCGGGGCTGCCGGGGTTGGAGCAGGTCCTCTGCTGTTGCTGGAGGGTGCTTCTTCAAAGCCTGAGGGAGTTCTCGATAATATCGGTCTCTACAACAGGCTACCGTAGACGCAAACACCGCACCCGCCGGCTGTCTGGGGGGGGGGGTGTTCCTTCCAACCCGAAAGTGGGGAACCTCAGTGTCGCTCCGAGCAGAATGGGGGTGGGGTAGGCAGTAGGGCCTTTCCTTTCCCCTGTGAGCTCCTCACTGCCTGTGGCTTCTGCCTGAGTACTGGGATTACAGGCACGCGCGCCGCCACGCCCGGGTCATCTCTGGCAATTTCTTCTTCACCAGGATCCCTGCGCTCTGCAAAGCGTTGCTGAAGGCGTCCTGCTCAGATGGCAGAGCCAGAAAGACTGGTGATTCCAGGGACAAGCCCCTCCCATCCAGGATCAAAATCAGCCGACTGACCCTGCCTTCAGAGAGGAGGAGCTATATCACAAAAGTAAGGACTGCCCCACTCCTAGGACCACTGGAGAATACAACAGTTACAGACTGTTTTTTAGATACTGTGCTTTTAAATGAACACAACTGATCAATCTTAAAAGACAAGACTTCCATTTTTTTTCTTGAAAGCTAACAGAGTATTAATGGTGTGACACTCTAAATGCTCTAAACCCATATTACTTCAGTAGAACAAATCAATAACCTTGCTGTTACTGTGAAAATTATTATCAGAGGTGTTGCTGGAACAAGATCTTTTCAATTTTTCAGCAGCTGACTCTCAAAAGCTTATACCCTGAGAATCTTGTTGGTCTCTAAGGTGCCACTGGATTTAAATCCTACTGTTCTACTGCAGACCAACAGGGCTTCGTACCTGAAACTATTTTCAATTTTTGTAATTGCTGAAAAGATTCAGCAGCCATTAAAACATATTTGAAAGAACATCTGACTCAACTACAAAACTCTATAAATATTCAGATTTGAAGTCTAACTGAAGTTTAGAGCTGGGCACATTATTGCTGGAAAATGAACACCCAAACCCAGTGCCCTGACAGGACACGATAATAATGTTTACTTACCAATAATGGATCAGAGAAGTCTGGCAGATCTGGTACTAATATTCCAACTAAAGCACACACCACAATTAACACAGTACACATGCCTAAAACCACCACAGGCCAATCGGCTATCAGGGCTGCATAGCTGAAACGAATCAAAAACAGCAATTAGAAGAGTCTAGGGGAGAAAAGAACTAATTGGGTCATTTTATATTGCCTTTAGATGCCCAAAATTGTTCAAGTGGGATTAATTTAATTTGCACATATCTGGTAAAAGACTTCAACCATTCCTCATTTTGATACCCTTTTAGAAAAAACAGACCTCAGACTTTAACCAGTCTTTCTCTATGCAATTTCTTCAGAGTACTGCTCGAAAGGAACTTTTACACCAGTTTATGAACGTTTGTTCCGAATGTCTAACAAAAAGGTACAGTCTAGTTAATTTTTGTGTACATGCTGCAACACTTTGCAATTTCTGGTCTACTAAAAATAGATTCCTTTGGCTCACAGATAATTGCTGTATTTTTTCCTAAACCTCCTGGCACTCACAATACTATAATGAATTAGAAAAACAATGCCACAATGAATAAATTGCACTAATTAGATTAAGTATATAATATGATCTTCTTCCTCAGGTCTGGTCAGGATGATTCCAAATTCAATAGCAAAAACTGAGCCTCGGGCTCAGATTTTAATAATGACAGCACGCCATTATCTTGCATTGGTTAGTCCTCAAAAAACATGTCCAAATTTAGACACTGCAATTTAAGGACAAAATCAACCAACTGGATAGAATTAAAAATTTTGGATGCATTTCAGTCTGGCTTCAGGCCAGGACTGAGAACACAGACTGCTGTTTCTCTCACTGGCCTTCAGTACCATAAACAATAGTATCCCTTCTGATTCAGCCTTGACTCAGGAACAAGAGGCACCATGTTACAGTGGTTTGAATCCTATCTGGGTGACTAGTCTCAGAAGGCAGTACTGGGGGTGATACCAAGCTCTAACCTTTCTTTTCCAATTCCAAAGATGCTGTTGATATTCTGAACCAGAACTTGGGAGTCAGTAATGGGCTGGATGACGGTGAACAAGCTGAAACTTAACCCTGACAATACAGAGATTTTCTGGGTTAATAGAAAGGCTTACTAGTGATGTGAGATCTGTTCTGCCTTGGAAAAGTCAGGTTTGCAGCTTAGGAGTACTGTTTGACACAGTGATCACCTTAGAAAGCCAGGTGGCTGCAGTGGTTCAGGCTACATTTGTCCAGCATTCACAGGTGCATCAGCTGCATCCATTACTCATTCAGTCAAATCTAGCCACAATGATCCATGCCTTAGTTAGATCTTGACTGGATTACTGCAATGCACTCTACTTGGGGCTACCCTTGAAGATTGTTCAGAAGAGAGAATGCTGCAACTAGACTACTGTCAAGGCCACATCAGGAATATGTAACTCCAATATTACAGCAATTACACTATCTACTGATCTGCTCCCAAGGTGCTGGTTTTATCCTTTAAAGCTCTACATGGCTCGGTACCAGGGTATACAAAGGACTATCTTCTCCCACATGTCCTGGCCTAAAAGTTAAGATCATAGGGAGAGGCCTTGTTGACTGTCTCATCGCTCAAAAAAATCTCAGTTGATGGGTACACAGCAGAGGTCTTTTTTGGTGGCAGTCCCACAACTGTGGAACAATCTCCCCAGGGAGGTACGCCTGGACCTTCACTTTCTGGCTTCAAGAGACAGCTAAAGTCTGTTTTATTTAGGACACCTTTTAATATATTTTAACTGTGTTTTAACTCTGTTTTTAACTGTTGTTTGAAGGAAAGGCAGCTAATAAATGTATTAAATAAATAAATATAGAAACTACACCAAAAGTGATTAAGATGTAGAATGTAAGACTTGATTAAAAGAGGAAGGTATTGATCATATTTACGCAAATAAAAAGACTAAAGATGGCTAGGTAATTTAAATCTGTCTGCCACAATCAAGATTACTTATTTATTAAGTTGATTCAAACTGCAGCAAACAATTTAGGTGGGTTTATCATGAAATATTTTCCAGCTGGAAGAATGTTCAGGCAGTTACTGAAGGATGCTGTAGAAAGGCAGTGTGGTATATTGCCAATAAGGCCACACTGGGACTGGGGAGAGATCCTTGTCCAAATCTACTTTAGCCATTGGGTTACCTCTAGCCAGTCCCTACCTCTGGCGCTCTCAGCCTACAACAAAAGGATTCTGTGAAGACAACAGTGTTTGGAAGGTGTGGTAACCATTCACAAAGTCCCACCTTTCCTCCCGGGCTGTAAACCAACCATTGTGATTTAAGCCTTATGCAAATCCAAGTGATTGCCAGCCAATCAGAGCCCCTGGTACTCCTCTGGTTGGGAGGGGGTGAGCTAGCCTTCTTTAGCCTTAGCTTAAGAAGGGAAAAGATGCTTTCCCCCCTCAGGCATGGATTTGGCAGCTGTGAATAACACTGTAAGCTTACAGCCAAGCTACGAGTGACGCCTTACACAGGTTGGACACTAGTCAGCTTACCTCAAGTTTTGATGGGAAATGTAGGCGTCCTGGTTTTACAGCTTGGCTCTTCATTACAGCTGCAAGACCAGGATGCCTACATTTCCCATCAAAACTTGAGGGAAGCTGGACTTCCGGTTTGGGATCCATGGAGGTCTAACGCAGCTCTAATCGTGGAGCTGACCGGACTGCCGTTTAAGCAGCCGACGGGGCAAAATCAAGCCCGCGGCCGACTGTTCTCAGGCGGAGAACAGGCATAGAACGCTCAAGCACCTCAGGGCGCGTCGATCTCGGGCGAGGGGGGGTCCTACGCAACGGATCCTCTCCCGACCCTTGAGGTCCCACCCTAAGACAGGTCGGCTATAATCTCTGCAGCAGTCCTGGTGCCAATGCGGTTGGCATAAGACCTACATGCCCAAGCTTCAACAGGGGAAGGAAGAGTGGATGGGAATTTAAGATTGAAACAGCGATTACAGCCCAAGGAAAGTGAATGAGAAGATAAAGATCACTATCTCTTGAAAGGGACAGATTACTTAAAGAAGAATTAAAGTAGATTTTTAAACTGCAACAGACCAAGTATAAGGAGGGGAGGACCCGGCAAGAATTATATTAGAAAAAGGACTAAGTTAAACGAAGTTATTAAAGAAATTGGACTATTGTTTTGAATACCTGTGGTTATAAGGAGATATCAGGCTGTGAGAAAGTTTCACCATCGCGAGAACTGCTGTGGGAAGTCGGGAAACAGGAAGTACGTAACAACAATAGAGTTGCTGGAGAGAGGCGGCCCTTGCCAGAGGGCAGGAAGTAGGGAACCGCCATTTTTGAAAGGGGAAGAGCCGCGGCTTCAGCGAAAGAGGAAGTAAGCCATATTGGATTACAAAAATCATAGAGGAATCATAGAGAAAAGACACCCGACATTTTGGACTCTTTAAAAGTTTTTTTTTTGGAAAGACTGGGACATTTAAACTAAAAGGACATTAAATTAAACGCCACGGAGCTAAGGAAGAGAGCGGACTCGTGGGAGTGAGCCAAAGCAAGCCCCACGATGTCGAAAAAAGAGTGGCAATCGGCAATAGAGAATTTGGATAAAAAACTTTTAGAAGTGATTAAAGAGCTCAAGGACATGAAACTGGAGTTGGTGAAAGAGGTTAAAGAGACAGCGAAAAATGAGCTGGCAGAAGTGAAGAAAGGTATGAAAACTATGCAAAATGACCTGCAGGGAACACAGCAAAGAGTCAAGGTAGTGGAAAGCGCGGTGGAGAACTTAGCAGATACGCAACGAACAGAGATGGGGGTGATGAGGGGGAGAATGGCGGTTGCGGAAAGTAAACATATGGAGAAGCAGCTGAGGTTTCGCGGCTTGCCGGAAGTGGAAGGAAAGACAGCTCAAGAACAGATCACTGAGGTGTTAGCTGAATACCTGGGGAAGGAGGAGGAGGAAGTTGTGGCTATCCTAGATGTGGTATATCGTGTAAATTCAAGAATCGCGACCCAGAGGAAACTACCAAGAGATGTGATTGTGCAATTCACGACTAGAAATATAAAAGAGAAGATTGTGACTAAACAGTTTCAAGATCCATTGGAGATTGATGGCAAGACGATTATTATCATGAAGGAATTACCCAGATTGGTGTTGTTACATCGGAAAAAATATAAAGCTCTAATTCAGATTCTGAAGGACATGAAAATAAGGTACAGATGGGAACTACCAGAAGGAGTGTCCTTTGAATTTGGAGGAGCGAAAAAGCGCATTAGATCTGAATCAGAGATGGAGCAGTTTATAAGGGACAATGAAAAGGACTTACCAGCAACAAGATTATGAATATGGAGTGCAAAGTTTTATCTTGGAATGTAAATGGACTTAATTCACCGAATAAGAGAAAAAGTATTTTCCACTGGCTACTAAAACAAAAATGTGATATTGTATGTTTGCAAGAGACTCATATTAGAAAACAGGATGCAAAGTATCTAAAATTGAATAAATTGGGCAGTGATTTTGTAGCGGCCTCTAGTAAGAAAAAAAGGGGAGTGGTATTGTATATAAAAGAGGAGCTACAGCCAAAGTTAGTGATGAAAGATGCGGATGCCAGATTTTTAGCAGTGGAATGTATATGGAATTTAAAGAGAGTATTGGTGATTGGAATTTATGCACCTAACGGAGCAAAAGAAAGCTTCTTTGAGGACTTGAGGAAGCAATTAGATGAACTTTCTTATGACCAGATAATTCTTGCAGGAGACTTCAACGGAGTGACAAACTTGGAACTAGATAAAAAGTCAGCAACTGCACAAAAGAAAAGAGGACTATTACCAAAGACGTTTTTTGTATTGACGCCACAGGAAACTTTAGAAGATGTATGGAGAAGACAAAATCCCAAAGGCAGACAATATACGTTTTTCTCCGCGAGACACTCTACGTTATCAAGAATTGATATGATCTGGGCCTCAAAAGACTTAGCGCTTTGGACTAAGGATGTGGAAATAATGCCTATGGTAGGCTCAGATCATAATCCAATTATGTGGAAGTTGGGGAAAAGGAGTAAAAGGAAAGGATGGAGAATAAATGAGGATTTGCTGCAAGAGGGAGAAAATATGGAGATGTTGAGAAGAGAAACAAAGTTTTTCATACAATATAACATGAATAGAGAAGTACCAAACAACAAGGTATGGGACACCTACAAGGCAGTAATTAGGGGCATATTAATGGACTTAAATGGAAGAGCCAGGGGAAAAAAAGAGGAGAAGAGACAGGAGATCACGGAGAAAATAAAAGCCAAAGAAATACAGTTAAAGAAAAGACCAGGGAAAAAGAAAATCTACCAGGACATTAAAATTCTTCAAGAACAGCTGACAGCAATGAATAACAAAGAATTGGAATGGAATCTTAAGAGAATGAATCAAAAAGCGTTTGAAGGTGCAAATAAACCTGGGAAATATTTGGCATGGCAATTGAAGAAGAGAAAGGAGAAGAAAATAATAAATAAAATCTGTGAGGACAATAAAGTGTACCTGGAACAGACAGCTATTAGCAGAGCCTTTTATAAATTCTATGCCAAATTGTATACTAAAAAAGAGGTGAATAAAGACTCAATAGCGACATATTTGGAGAAAATGAAGCTCCCAGTAATTTCGGAAGTTTGGAGAGACAAATTGAACAATGAAGTAACGGAGGAAGAAATAAGAAAGGCAATACAGTCAACAAACTTGGGAAAGGCGCCAGGACCGGATGGACTTACAGCCAAATTTTATACGGTAATGGCTAATGAACTGGCACCATTCCTAAAAGATGTGATTAATGGTGTTTTAAAGGATCAACGGATCCCAGACACTTGGAGTGAAGCTAATATATCACTGATCCCCAAAGAGGGGCAAGATCTGACTAACGTGAAAAACTATAGACCTATATCGTTACTTAATAATTATTACAAAATTTTTGCGAAGATACTGGCGGAAAGAGTGAAGGGATGGCTTTCTGAAGTTATTGAGGAGGAGCAAGCTGGTTTTTTGCCAAATAGACAAATCAAAGACAATTTAAGGACAGTTATAAATGCTATTGAATACTATGACAAACGTTGTGATAAGGAGGTTGGTTTCTTCTTTGTGGACGCTGAAAAAACGTTTGACAATTTGAACTGGGACTTTATGTTTGCCACCATGGAAAAGCTACAAATGGGAGAAAGATTCATAAGAGCAGTAAAGGAAATTTACAGAGACCAGAGTGCAGCAATTGTGGTGAATGACGAAGTGACCAAGAAATTGACTATAGGTAAAGGAACAAGACAAGGTTGCCCGTTGTCTCCACTGTTGTTTATCTTGGTTTTGGAAATACTGATGATACAGATACGAGAAGACAATGCAATCCGTGGAATAAAAATAAAGGACTTTTCCTATAAGGTCAGAGCATTTGCGGTCGATATAATGCTAATTGTGGAAGATCCAATGGAGAATATGCCAAAAGTAATAGAGAAGATTAAGGAGTTTGGAGATTTGGCAGGATTTTATGTAAACAAAAAGAAGTCAAAGATATTATGTAAAAATATGACTAAACAAAAACAACAACTATTAATGGAAATAACAGACTGCGAAGTAACAAGTAAGGTGAAATATCTGGGAATTGAACTGACTGCAAAGAATATAATTTATTTAAAAACAACTATGAGAAACTGTGGACTCAGATAGAGCAAGACCTGATTAAATGGAACAGACTGAACTTGTCATGGTTGGGAAGAATTGCAGTAATTAAGATGAATGTGTTGCCAAGAGTGATGTTTCTGTTACAGACAATACCAATTATCCGAGACTCTAAGCAGTTTGAAAAATGGCAGAGGAAAATATCAGATTTTGTTTGGGCAGGCAAAAAGCCTCGAGTGAAAATGAAAGTGTTACAAGATGCAAAAGAAAGAGGCGGAATGCAACTGCCCAACCTAAGACTTTATTATGACGCAATTTGTTTAGTGTGGTTGAAAGATTGGATGATGCTGAAAAACCGGAAATTACTGGCCTTAGAAGGATATAAAAAAATATTCGGATGGCATGCATACTTATGGTATGATAAAGTAAAAGCAGACTCTATGTTCTTACATCATTATATTCGGAGAAGCCTATTCACAACTTGGAAGGAGTACAGAAATTACCTACAAGATGGAATCCCCTCATGGGTGGTTCCATATGAAGTAATAGATCCGAGAACTGTCGATAATGAACAACAGTGTTTAACATATAAGGAGATAACCCGAATGGAATTTTCTAAACCTAAAATAAAGACGCAGGACGAGTTGTCTCCAAGTTACGATTGGTTTCAGTACAGACAGATCAGAGATCTTTATAATTCGGACTGTGTGAAGGGAGGGATAAGAATGGAGAATTCGGAATTAGAACAGGCACTTTTACAAGAGGATAAAAAGGAAATCTCTAAGGTATATAAAGTGCTGCTGAAATGGTATACTGAAGATGAAACAGTTAAAGTGCAAATGGTGAAGTGGGCTATAAACCTTAACAAGGAAATAACAATGGAGGCGTGGGAATACTTGTGGAAGAATACAGTGAAGATCACGACATGCACTAATATTAAAGAGAATGTCTACAAAATGATTTATCGTTGGTATATGACACCAAAGAAAATTGCGCTAGGGAAGTTGAACATGTCTAATAAATGCTGGAAATGTAAAACGCATGAGGGATCTTTGTATCATATGTGGTGGACTTGTGAGGTAGCTAGGCAGTACTGGGGGGAAATAATAAGAGTAATAAGCGAGATTTTACAATTTCAAATTAATAAGAACCCAGAACTCCTGCTACTGAACTTGGGAATGGAGGACATTCCAGCACAATATAGGACATTGCTATTTTACATGACAGCAGCGGCTAGACTTTTGTACGCGCAAAAGTGGAAAGTGCAAGAAGTGCCAACTATCGATGACTGGATTTACAAATTGCTGTACATGGCGGAAATGGACAAAATGACAAGGAAACTGAGAGACCTTGATCCAGGACAGTTTAACACGGATTGGGAGAAGCTGAAACAATATTTAGTGAAGAAATGGGAGGTGGGAGGAGAACTGTGGCAGTTTGAAAATTACTGAAATACAATAAAAGTAGAGGGAGGTGACTTTACCGGGGGGTGGAGAGGTAAATGAGAATTTCTAAGCAATTATTTTATTAGACTATTATATATAGCATTAAATATTATAGGTGTTATTACAAGAATTATAATGATAGAATAACTAATTATAAGGATAGAAACTAATTAATTTCATTTTTGGCAATAATTGTATAATGGAGATAATTTTATAATTGCAATGAAGGAATTTAAGTAAGGTGGGAAAATATATATTAAGGTATAGATCATGTATTAAATTGATTGAATTGGTTTGGAGGTATATATGGGTCAAATTGGTTGACTATTTTTGGTGGATAGCTGCATAATGGAAGAATAATATAATTATATAATTAAAACAGTATGAAGATAAGATATGTAGAAAAAGTAATATATAGAGTATAAGTTAAATTGGTTGACTTATATTGAATGTACTGTTTATAGAAGTATCTAAAATTATGCTAAATGAGGGATAAATTGTTTGTCCCATATTGAAGATGAGATTATAAAATAGAGTATAGAGTATCAAAATTAGCTAAATGATTATTATCAAAAGAAAATATGCCAAGAATGTATTATTTAGTTATGTATTATTTAGTTGTTAAAGTAAGTAGGAAGACAGAAGGAGCACTGTGTTATATAGATAAGCTTAGAAGAAAGTGAAAGTTTACGTTTGATAGAATAAATTTGAAATGAGTAAGGGAAAAGGGACAAGGGGTTGGAAAACTGTTGGAAGTCAACAAAAGGGGGGGAAAGGGAGGGGGTTAGAATCGGAAAAATTAAAGGAAATTGATTGTAATGTATAATTTAATGACATCTAATCCAATAAAAAAAATTTAAAAAAAAAACTTGAGGGAAGCTGACAAGTGTCCAACCTGTGTCAGGCGTCACTTGTAGCTTGGCTCTCAGACACGCTTTTAATTTGGATTTCAGTTAGGATTTGGGGTCAGGTTAGGGAAGGAAACTTGTGCTGAGGAAGTAAACAAGCACCTTGTGAAGGGCCTGTCAAATCTAACTTTTCAAGTACAGGTTCTATGATCAGGATCTCTGAGAGTTAAACAAATGGCCTGGAACCCGAATGTAAGCCGCAAACTGCGGTGAAAAGATTAGAGTTGAACCTTGAATGCTGAGGAACCCAGTTAAGCGAAAAAGGAATCAAATCTGCCGTCCATGTCTATGTTTAAGGCTCAGTTCAAATGTTCACTCACAGTGTGGAAAATATATAGTCTCTGGGGAGCACAGATGTACATTCCATACTGATAGTTCCACATTAAATCTTTACTGTGTTATACCTTACTTTCGGTAAATAAATGTTTGTTGTTCAGTTATATCAGAATATTGTATGTTAAATCAAAATAGCTATGAAAAGGGCTCACAATTAAGTACCTTTTGGGAAAGCTTACACACTAACAACCAGTTAGATAAAGCTTGAGTATCCCCTTCTTACTGATTGCGGGCAGCTGAATAAAAGGAGAAACACTCTTGTGATTTAAGCCTTATGCAAAGCCAAGTGATTGCCAGCCAATCAAAGCCCCAGAGTGTGTGATTTAGAGAACCAGAAGATCAAAGGGCAGTTATCCTTCATCCCTCTCTTCTCCTCTCCATCCTGGTTGCTGCCACAGATGGGCATCTACAAGAGCTCCTTGGAGGAAGGAATAAAATGTAATAAATAAACATTTCTTCTAGTAAGCTTAGTAGAGTACAGGGTACAAGAAAATACTGCAATTACTGGGGCTGCAGTGGGCCCTTACCAAGAGTTGGATCCACAAACTCATGCAAGTTTTTGGCTGCTCTTCCATAAGCTGAGAAACTGAAAGTTGTAAGAGACAGTTTTACATGAATTAATTACACTAAGCTGTTTTTCCCCAGAAGTGGCCACCACCAATGCTTTGTTAGAATCAGCTACTAGAGAAAGTCAACTAGCATTCATGAACAATTTTTAAAAATGTCATCTAAAATACACATATATAACAAATTCAAAAGTACAATGTAGAACTGTCTTTATAGTCATCTCAATCAGCTAGATCAAAGAGTACAGTAGCACTTTTAAGACTAACCAATTTTATTGTAGCATAAGCTTTCGAGAATCAAGTTCTCTTCGTCAGATGCATGATCCGAACTGGTCAAATACAGAAGAGGAGGGGAGAGAGGGGAGAAAGAAGGGGACATATATCACAAGGGGACAGAATGCAATTAGCGTGGAGGCAATCAAAACATTCCTTTGCTTGGAAATGTAAACATCTCCTTTTGGTGTGCAGTCAGTTTGCCGTATTAGTTTGTAGCAGTGAATGGAAGGTTCTTTTTCACTTACCATGAATCTTCCTTTCTCTGTGGTCCGAGAGTGGGGCAGTCAGTCCTGACTCATGGGTAGCTCCTCCTCCTTCCAAGCAGGGTCGGACAAACTCGCGATCCTAGGGGGAGGGGCTCCCGTCGGCTCTCCAGTTCGTTTTCAAGCCCGGAACACCCTCCAATTTCTGCACCTGTGAATAACTCAACTCACAACTAACAGACACTCAAAAGACAAAACATAAACAGGAACAAACGAACTCAAACAAGTTCTAAATTCCTTTTCCTATCATATAGTTAGTATAAACCGATAGCGTTCCTATACAGTGTCTCAGGGTGGGATTTGGACTGCCCCACTCTCGGACCACAGAGAAAGGAAGATTCACGGTAAGTGAAAAAGAACCTTCCATTCTCCCGTGGTCCTGAGAGTGGGGCAGTCAGTCCTGACTCATGGGATATACATCTAGCAGCGAATTTCTGGGTGGGAGTTAACCTATGTATTACAGAACATGTTGTAATACCCGTCTCCCAAAGGCAGCCTCCGCCGAGGCCAACTGATCTATTCTGTAATGTCTAGTAAATGTATGTACCGATTTCCATGTTGCCGCTCTGCAAATCCTCTCCAAGGAAGGGAAAGACCTATAAGCTGCAGAAGTAGCCGCCCCCACTTAAAGAGTGAGCCGTGATCCCTGTGGGCAACTCCACCTTCCTATTCCTATAAGCTAAGACTATGCATTCCTTAATCCATCTACTCAATGTGGAAGCTGATACCCTGTCTCCCATAGAGCAGCTTCTGAAAGATATAAACAGACTCTCTACCTTCCAGATATGCCTGGTCCTATCTATGTAAAAACTCAGTGCTCTCCTAACATCTAATCTGTGCCACTCTTTTTCCCTCTCATGTTTTGGATTAGCACAGAAGGAAGGCAAAACTATGTCCTCTTCTCTATGGAACAGAGAATTCACTTTGGGAATGAAAGCAGGGTCTAGTCTAAGCACTACCTTGTCATTATGGAAGGTACACAACTCACTATTTACTGATAGCGCCCTAAGCTCTGACACCCTCCTGGCCGACGTTATCCCTACTAGGAATACCGTTTTTAAGGTCAACAACTTAAGAGAACAAGTAGCCATAGGCTCAAACGGTTCCTTCGTAAGAGCTGTCAGTAGCAAATTAAGGTTCCACGTCGGAAATCTATGGACTTGTGGTGGATTTAACAGCATGGCGCCTCTCAAAAATCTTTTAATATGCGGATGTTTCGTGAGTGATATTCCTCTCTTCGAACCCAGCACTACCGACAATGCCGCCACCTGCCTCTTCAACGTGCTCGTGCTGAGCCCCTTCTCCAGTCCTTCCTGTAAGAATAGCAAAATCTTCTTGACAGAAGCCTTCGTTGGAACCAGACTCCTCTCCATGCACCACGAATGGAACACTTGCCACGTATTATTATAGATCCTGTTCGTCGAGCTTTTCCTCGATGCCAACATTGTAGATATGACACTCTCGTCGTATTCTAGGTCCATCAATTGACTGCGCTCAACCTCCAGGCTGCCAGATTTAACGTCTCCGGGTTTGGATGACATATTCCGTCCTGGGTCAGCAGATCCTTCTTGCATGGAAGCCTCCACGGTTCCGACTGCGACAGTCTCTTGAGTTCCTGGAACCATGGTCTCCTGGGCCAGAACGGTGCAATTAGAATTACCACTGCCCGCTGTTCCACAACCTTTTGAACTACCCTGTGAATGATCCTCAACGGTGGAAACGCATACAGGAGACCTTTGGGCCAGTCCACATTCAGGGCGTCTATTCCTTCTGCGTGTTGTTCCTTCTGTCTTGAAAAGAATCTTGGAAGTTGAGTGTTCCGAGCCCATGCAAATAGATCCACTTCCGGCTTCCCGAACCTCTGGCATATCTGGGCGAAGACTAGAGGGTCCAGCCTCCATTCTGCCTGGTCCACCAGGTTCCTGCTTAGTCAGTCTGCCAGATGGTTTTGTTGGCCCGCCACGTGAACAGCCTTTAGGGATCTTAAGTTTGTCTCTGCCCAGGTGAAGATCTCCTCTGCCTCCACAATCAGAGCTTTGAACCTGGTGCCTCCCTGTCTGTTCACGTAGGCCTTTGCCGTCATGTTGTCTGTTTGTACAAGAACATGATGGTCTTTTAAATAGCTCTGTAGCTCTTGTAGACCGTTCTTTATGGCTCTTAGTTCGAGGAGGTTTATGCTGAAGCGTCTTTCCGACTTGTTCCACAGACCTTGAATCATTCTGTCCTGCATGTGTGCACCCCAACCTGTCAGACTTGCGTCCGTGGTTAGCACGATCCTCTTCGGTTCTCTGAGTGGTACACCCTCTATGAATCTGATCGGATTTGTCCACCACTCCAATCTTACTGCCAGAGCCTCCGGAACCTCTACTACCTTCTCCCCTCTGGTCATTATTATCCTTTGGTACGGGCAAAGGAAGCGTTGCAAAGGCCGTGTGTGAAAGCGGGACCACTGAAGTGTCTCTTGGCATGACACCATCATCCCCAGCAGCATGGCCAACAGCATCACCTCCACTCATCTGTTCCTCTGAACTTCCCGAACCATCTCTATGATTTTCTGTCGTCTCTCCAACGACACAAAAGCCCTGTCTTTGATCGTGTCCACAATAACTCCCAAGTGTGTAATCACCTGGGTAGGCGTCAGGGTGCTTTTCTGTCTGTTGACGACAAATCCGTGCCTTTCCAGACAGTCCATCGTAACCTTCACTGCTGACTGGGACGACCGCATGGATGAGGATTTTATCAGGATGTCGTCGAGGTATGGGCACAGAGCTATCCCCTAAGTTCTGAGGAAGGCTATTAGAGTCACTAGAACCTTGGTAAACACTCTCGGAGAAGATTTCAGGCCGAATGGCAGGGCCCTGTATTGATAGTGTTTCCCATCGTAAGCGAAGCGAAGGTGACCTCCTTATCGGGATATGTAAACAGGCCTCCGACAGATCTATGGAAGCGAGAAAGTCTCCCTTCTGAATGGTCTGTATGGTTGACTTCATCGTCTCCATTTTGAACTTGCGTGATTTCACATGACGATTTAGCCATTTCAAGTCCAGAATAGCCCTGACATCCCCATTCTTCTTCGGAACGATGAAAAACACAGAATACACTCCCTGCCTCCGTTGTCTCACCCGCACCAGTTCTATGGCCTGTATCTCCAACAGATGTCGGACGGCCTCTCTCACCTTGAGATGTTTCTGTATGAGAGTGTCCCGTGGTAACTGAATGAAACGGCGTCGCGGAATCTTGTCGAACTCCAAAGAATAGCCTTTGGATACTATTTCTAACACCCATTTGTCCGATATCGTTTGCTTCCATTGATCGGAGAAATGGTGCAGTCGTCCCCCGATTTGCATGACCATCGGCCAATAGTCATGCTTGACCTCCTTTCTTTTGTCCTTTTGCCTGTGTGGGTGATTTTCTGAAGTTGAATGACCGCCGGTCACTCCCTTGTCTAGATTGCCAACGGTTTCGAAAGGGTCTGTCTGGTCCCGGTCTCGAGAACCTTTTGTTATCTCTAAAGGGCCGTCGACCTTTGTATTTCGCATCTTTCTTCCTGGACGGCAGAACCTTCTTCTTCTCAGTATCTTCCACCAGGTACCTATCCAAGGCCTCTCCAAATAGCTTACTCCCCAAGAAGGCAATGGCTGCTACTCTACTACGCGCTTGTGGGTCTACATCCCAATTCCTAAGCCATGTGTTACACCGGGCGGTGACGTTAAAACCCATGGCCCTGGACGACATTTGGAAAGCATCCAAAGTAGCATCTGCCGCAAAGGCCGAGGTAAGAGCAATCTTGTCGAAGGCTTTCACGGCCGGAGAACGATGGTTGTTGTGGGTTTTCCGGGCTGTATTGCCGTGGTCTTGGCATTGTAGTTCCTGACGTTTCGCCAGCAGCTGTGGCTGGCATCTTCAGAGGTGTAGCACCAAAAGACAGAGATCTCTCAGTGTCTTTGCTTCGTTTTTAATATCTTTGGGAACCTCGCTCCCTGCAGCAGCCAGGTCTGAAGCCCATGTGTATGCTGCTCTGGCAAAAAGTGACGCTGTAGCCGAGGCTCTCAGTGCTGCCGATGAAGCTTCATAGTTTCTGCGCAGAGCTTGCTCTATCTTTTTATCTGACGGATCCTTTGGCACACCTTCTGCATCCATTGGCAGAATCGATGACGTAGCAAGAATCGAGACAGGATCATCCACAGTAGGCAGCCTAACCTGCTTTGCCGCATCAGGGGTCAAAGAGTAAAACTTATTGAAAGCAGAATGATAAGTTTTGGGTTTCGCAGGACTGTCCCATTCAGCCTTGAGAACGTTGTGAAAGGCAGGGGGAAGTGGCACCCCTGACTGTTTGGGCCCCATTTTTGGAAGTGCCCTTTCTAAGCCCTGTGGATATAATTGCTCAGAATCTTGGGACCCTGAAGGAGTCTGGGAAATCTCAAGTGTCCTAAGGACCTTAGCCAGTAGTTTGTTGTATACCTCTTGAGGAAAAAGCCTGGTCTGCAGTTGGCCAACATCTTCCTCCTCCTCATCTGAAAGCTCTCCCTCCTCACTCTGTGAGGATTGCTCATGTAAATCCGAACCTGAAGGGGAATCCTCTGACACACTGGAGTCTCCCTCTAGCCAACTCTCCACCTTCTTTCTCTTTGATTTAGTGGCCACGGATGGCTTGGCATGTCTCTTCCGACCTGAGAAAGATTGTCCTGCTCCCTCTGAACAGGGGTTTTCAGCCTGAGTCCTAAGGTCTTTCACAGCCCCTTCCACACTTTTCTTTATTTCTGACCTAATCCATGCCAATATATTGGCCTTAGCTTCTTGGCCAGAAAGGTCAGGTTCTGTATCTAGAGACCCCCTCTGGGGTAAGTGGGGTGATAAAGGGGAGCTGGATGACTCCATACCACTGAGGGATAATTCCACCGTCCTCCCCTCAGTTGCTTTCGGTTCCGCCGCCATTCCCGCCAAAAACTTCCCTGCATAGAAAGAGGGAGAATACCAATTGCAGGAACACACTGAGCTGAGCAGCCCCCATTAGAGCCTGCTAGAAGCCCCTCCGGAGCCCCAACCGGTGGGCGGCAAGCACCCCCCCCATTCAAAACGCCTCTTACCTCGATCTGGCGTTCTGGCGCTAAATGGGGCTTTGCCGCTCTTTTTTCTCCTGCTGCCGTAGCCACGGCTTTTCTGCCGCGGCTTTTTTAGCCACGGCTGCGCCGTTCGCAAGGCTTCGTGCCAAAAAAGCGTCTGGTTGTGTGTTCTGCGGCCGCCCGGCTGTCTCCCTGACTCAGCCTCAGCCCCTGCAGAAGCCGGGTTCCCACTCCTGGGAAAAAATGTCGGCTCTGCTGCTCGCAGTCGAATCGTGCCCCCACCCGGATTCGGGAGTGGTGGGTATGGGGGTGGTGGTGGAGGAACAAGTCCTTCCTTTTCCCCTGCGAGCGAGCGCCTGCAAATTCCTTTTCTTCTCTTCTTTCTTCTCCAGGATGGGTTGCTCCAGAGAGCAACGAAGTTTGCGTCCTCACAGAAGCAGGGCCGGAAAAAACTGGAGAGCCGACGGGAGCCCATCCCCCTAGGATCACGAGTTTGTCCGACCCTGCTTGGAAGGAGGAGCTACCCATGAGTCAGGACTGACTGCTCCACTCTCAGGACCACGGGAGAAAGTATCCAATTCCTATGTAGTATAAGCCTTCGATAACCACAGCTCTCCCTGCCAGCTGCATCTGACAAGGAGAACTGTGGTCCCCGAAAGCCCACACCAGGCGTCACTGGGCTCCCCCAGACCATGCCTCTGTAAAGGGAATCTGTTACCTGTGATAATGTTATAACCATTCATAGTCTCTATTCAGTCCCAGCTTGACAGAGTCAAATTTGCATATGAATTCCAATTCAGCAGCCTCCCGTTGGATTTTGTTTTTGAAAGGTTTCTGTTGAACCACAGCGACCTTTAAGTCTTTGGTGGAATGTCCTGGTAGATTGAAGTGTTCTCCCACTGGTTTTTGGACGTTTCCATTTCTAATGTCAGATTTGTGTCCATTTATTCTTTTGCGTAGAGGTTGGCTGGTTTGTCCAATGTACAGAGCAGAAGGACATTGTTGGCACATGAGGGCATATATCAGATTGGAGGATGAGCAGCTGTAAGAGCCAGAGACAGTGTAGTTGATGCCATTGGGTCCTGTAATTGTATTCCCCGGGTAGATATAGGGGCAGAGCTGGCATCTGGGTCTGTTGCAGGGCCTGGTACCTGTGCTGGTGACTCTGCTGGCCGATTCATGATTGTAAGTGAGAAGTCGTTTAAGATTGGGGGACTGTCTGTAGGCAAGGAAAGGTCTTCCACCCAGGACTTCTGAGAGAGAGATATCATTTTCCAGGATGGGTTGTAGCTCACTGATGATACGTTGGATGGGTTTGAGCTGGGAGCTATAGGTGACAACCAGTGGCGTTCTGTTGTTAGTTCCTTTAGGTTTGTCCTGGAGCAGACTGTTTCTGGGTACTAGTCTGGCCCTGTTGATTTGTTTCTTCACTTCATTTGGTGGCTACTGTAGTCTCAAAAATGCTTGTTGTAAATCTCTTAAGTGTGAGTCTCGGTCGAGAGCATTGGAGCAGATACGGTTGTAACGTAAGGCTTGGCTGTAGACAATAGACCGAGTGGTATGTTTAGGGTGGAAGCTGGAGGCATGTAGATATGAGTATCGGTCTGTTGGTTCCCGGTATAAGGTGGTATTTATTCGTCCATTATGTAGTTGTACAGTGGTGTCCAGGAAGTGTACCTGTTGTGTAGAGTGGTCCAGGCTTAGGTTGATAGTAGGGTGAAAGTTATTGAAGTCCTGATGAAATCTCTCAAGGGCTTCCTTCCCATGGGTCCAAATGATGAAGATATCATCCAGGAATCTTAAGTATAGTAGTGGTTCCAGTGGATGGGAGCTGAGGAAGCGTTGCTCTAAGTCCGCCATGAATATGTTAGCATATTGTGGTGCCATGCGTGTGCCCATGGCTGTGCCATTCACCTGTAGATATAAGTTGTCACCAAATTCGAAGTAATTGCGAGTGAGTCATTTCCAAGCAAAGGAATGTTTTGATTGCCTCCACGCTAATTGCATTCTGTCCCCTTGTGATATATGTCCCCTTCTTTCTCCCCTCTTTCCCCTCCTCTTCTGTATTTGACCAGTTCGGATCATGCATCTGACGAAGAGAACTTGATTCTCGAAAGCTTATGCTACAATAAAATTGGTTAGTCTTAAAGGTGCTACTGGACTCTTTTTGATTTTGCTACTACAGACTAACACGGCTAACTCCTCTGGATCAATCAGCTAAGAAACCTTGAATTAAGCAATCTGTGTGAGGGTAAAGAGAACTGTGGTGCACCACCTTGCATAGTGGTTCCTGGAAACACTAAGGATATCAGCATGTCTAGTCTTGTATCTGCAAGCAACTCCCTTGGTTCCTTGTTATTTTTGTAAATAAATTGGGAACAATTACTTAATGTTTTAAATAGAGGTAATAAATCTTCATTGATAAAGGTCTATGAAGAAGCCTCATCAGTTATCAATATAAAGGAGGCATCTTACAGATATAAGCAGGGCTCATTTCGAAAGGGAACATGCAGGAACACAGTTCCGGCCAGTCCCCAAAGAGGTCACATGTCAGGTGGTCCTGCCCACCTGACTCGGCCATTTTCGGCTCGTTTCAGCCTAGATTGGGGCTGAAATGGCCCAGATCGGGCCTCTGATGGGTGGTGGATCAGTCTCCCACTCAGCAGCGGCCCGATCCTGACCATTTTGGGCACTTTTTGGCCATTTTCAGCCCCTTTTTGCCATTTTGGGCCCAATTTTGGCCCTGAATGGCCAGGATTGGGTCCAAAACAGCCAGGATAGGTGATGTCAGGGGGTGTGGCATATGGAAATCAGTCACGACACACTTCCGGTGATGTCAAGGGGTGTGGCATATGCTAATGAGTTATGCTAATGAGTTATGCTAATGAGTACCTCCAGCTCTTTTTCTACAGAATGACCCCTGGATATAAGGCTGACAGTTATGCAGAATCGCCAAAGAAAAAGTTGAAGAGATCAAATAATCTGCATTCTTAGTCTATTCTTGGCTTTTACAAACAACAATTTCATAATAAACTAATCAAATGCTTGTTAAGCGCCTGTATAACAATGCTGATTATTTTTGTCTATACAATTTCTTATATGCTCAACAATCTCGTCACATTTAGGAGACTGAATTTTTTATCTGAATACTCAAATGACCGAATTAGGACACACAAACATATTGTGGTCAGCAACAAAATGTTACTTCAATAATTAATTCTTATTTCTGCATACTTAGCCCTGCAATGCAACCTTTGTTAATTAAGGAAAGTGATGCAAGATTTAATTGCATCTCGCAATGTGGAGTCCTCACAAAGAGGACGAAATTACAAAATGGTAGGACTCTCCTGCCCATTCTTTTCAGCGATCTCCAGCCACATTAAAATTTAAGAAGCATCCCAAAGATAGCTGGAAAACATTTATTACTAAGATAAAGATGTTTTGTTTTACAGGAATTTCATTTTTAATCCTATTGTTAGCTACATGGGAAAGCAACAAAAAGATATACGCACATCAGTTCTTAAATAATGGCTCACACTGGGTGGGTGTAGGGTTGCCATCCCCCTGCTCGGGGTGGCGGATCCCCCAATCCCATCCTCCCCCCTGCTCCCACTTACCTGGCTGGCGGGGGGGGCGTGCTCCCTGGGGCGCCCCATCTGCGGGTGGCGCAGCACGCCCCTGGGTATGGGGCGCACTCCTGCACCACGAGAGCGGGCAGCAAGGTGGCAGAGAAAGAGCAGGCGGTGGCTGCAAGAGTACGCCGCTCTCACCACCACCAACGCAGCCGGCTGTCTCACCGCAGCCGCAGCTGGTGCTGGCAGGGACAAGGGGCGCGGTGGTGGCAGCGAGAGAGTGAGCGAGCTATGGTGGCCACGACCAGCTCTCTCGCCGCCACCATGCCCCTGCCAGCTGCACAGGGGCAGCTGCGGCAAGAGAGCAGGCCGTGGCCACCGCAGCTCACTCTCTTGCTGTGGCCGCCGCTGGGGAAGGGGCATGGCGGCGGCGAGACAGAGAGCTGCCCACTCTCTCTACCCCTCCCTGGCGCGCATGACATCGTCACACGGGGGTGCCCTTTCACCTTGCGTGATGATGTCACTCCCGGGAGTGATGTCATCATGCATGCCCGGGAGCGCGGATGCTTTGTGCGCGTGCCCTCACAACAACAAAAGCACTGGCAGGAGAGGAGCCAGCATCCTAGTCTCCCCCGCTGGGAGACTTGAGGGACCTGGCAACCCTAGGTGGGTGATATAGCCAAAGATGCCGTCATCTATGGTTATATAGGACCACTTCTTTCTCCTGCCTTATGAAATCACAATACATACTTTTAGGACCCCAAAGCTCTTCAATATTGTTAAATACTGATAGCATCATATTTTTCAGGAGCTAATTTCATTTCAAGTTCCTAGTCTCAGAACTGTGCTCAGCTCATACTTGAATGTGAAGTAAAACTGAGCAACACTTTTTTAGATACAGAACTGATATCTCGTGGGAAATATAAAGCAGAAAAAGATTCCTGGCTGTAAAGAGCAAGGGAAGAGGAATGCTGCCAACTATACAGGCACAAAAACACCACATTCAACCTATTGGCTATTTTTAAAGGAGACATCTCATGAGGACCTGATCAGCTAGTACCCAGAAAGCTGTTTTGCTGCACACTGTCCCAAGCAGATGCCAAACTGCTTGCAATTACTAATTTAAAATTGTCAGCAAATTCCCAAGGTGATTACAAGGAAGGCGTAACTCAACAAAAAATGCACATTTCAAACATGGTAAGTTCAAATTTAGATTGTACTTTAAGTCTGCAGCATCCCTAGTCTGAACAGCTGCACACAAAAGGTAGCCCTTCCCACCCGTTGCTGGAATGCATAAGAACACAAAAGAAAACAGAAAGAATTCACATAAGAGGGAGCATCTTACCTTTTGGGCAATGTGAGTGTTCTGACTGGCCTAAAAAATCAAACACAGAACAATTTTAAGTTAAGAAATTGAACAATTTTAAGTAACATTCTTACCTATACTTCAGTATTCCCTTCAAATACTTAACCCAGGGGTCTTCAACCTTTTTAAGCTGGTGGGAATTTTGGAACTGTGACACAAACGGGTGAGCACAACCACAAAATGACTGCCACAGGGAAGACACAAATCACAAAATGGTTGCCACAGAGGGTGGCACCAACCACAAAATGGCTGCCATAGGAGATGGTACCAACCACAAAACATCAGAGAGGAAGGTTATCCACAATTCTCATAGCAACTCTTCAGCATTTCAGGTAAAAGCTTTGTTTAACATTTTGCTTTGTATTATTAAAAAATATCTTGTTGTATACACACTGTGTACATTCAGTAACACAGTGAAGATCCTCGTGCTATGGTGGAAACTGCTACCAAAGTAACTTGTAGAAAATCTGTTCAGCCATTCAGAAGCTCTGGTAGGCAAAAGCCCTCCTGGCCCCACCTATTTTCTAAAAACACTTGGCCAGTGCCATGATGGGGACGGACCCCTGGCTTAACCCCTAAAACACCTTTCAATTGATTAAAATAACGAAGGTTCATCTTCAGAATTCTATACTGTGCTAGTATTTTAATGCAGGTAAATCATATGTCACTCATAGGCTTGCCATCCCTCAACCCCCACCTACCACACCCCAGCCCCATTCACCTAGCCAACAGGGGTGGGGGAGACATGGTGTGGGGAGAAGCGTGTGCACATTCTCCTGTGTTCTGCCATCGCGCTAGTGACAGAGGAATCTCACGGCATGCTTATGCCAAGCTCAGTGAAAACCACCCCCTTGGAGGCGGTTTTTACTGAGCTTGTTTTCAGTAAAACAAGCTCTGCAACTCTTCCATTGCACTCCTTTTCCAATGCAACAAAGGAATAACAGTGTACACTGAAGTCAAGCTCAGTGAAAACTGCCTCCAAAGGGGTGGTTTTCACTGAGCTCAGCTTCAGCACACCCTGTGGCTCCTCTGTTGTGCCAGGAATGATGTCAGAGCATGGGAGTGCATGCATGGAAATACTGCTGCCCCTGCCCCCCTGCTTTGGCTCTTGAGGCCCCGACAACCCTAATTGCTCAGAATTTTCAAGACTAAGTCAAAAGAAAAACAAGATAAAAACACTCTCCCCATTTCTTAGAAGGAATGTTACAAAGCTCTCTCGAGTAGCTCTTCAGAGGTGAATTTAAAAGGTACTCTTTAAAACACTGAGTTGACTGGCTGTTAGGAGAAACAGGAAATTTAAATCCTTGATTCTTAACTATACCATGCACTTCCAGTGCAAGGTTATTTTTAAAGGCCATGTCTTTCTTCGTCAATTGAAATATATATAATTAATAAACTGCACTGAAGTAGAATATACAAGGTTGCTCTCTGGCTCATTAAGTAAGCTTTATTAACATGATTCAGAGTGGTAAGCTGCAGTACTGCAGCCCAAGCTCTGCTCACGAGTCTGAGTTCGATCCCGGCTGAAGCTGGGTTCAGGTAGTCAGCTCAAGGTTGACTCAGCCTTCCATCCTTCCGAGGTCAGTAAAATGAGTACCCAGTTTTCTGGGGGTAAAGTGTAGATGACTGGGGAAGGCAATGGCAAACCACACCGTAAAAAAAATCTTGGCAGACTTTTTTACCGGGTGGTTTGCCATTGCTTTCCCCAGTCATCGACACTTTACCCCCAGAAAACTGGGTACTCATTTTATCAACCTCAGAAGGATAGAAGGCTGAGTCAACCTTGAGTCGGCTACCTGAACCCAGCTTCTGCCAGGATTGAACTCAGGTCGTGAGCAGAGCTTGGGCTACAGTACTGCAGCTTACCATTCTGAGCCATGGGGCTACCTGAAGGCACTGTGTTTCTGGTACTGAAACAGTACGGCTTTTTGAAAATTGGCATGCAACAATACCACTTCTGAAATCATAAAGGGATAAGATAAAAAAGCACAAACCTCCATAGCTAAACTAGTGTTTGTTTCAAAGCAACAGAATTCATTCAAAATTACTATCTTCCAAGAGCCTTTTTTTAAAATTCAGTTAAGTGTCTTTCATCATCCTAAATATATACCTTCCAGTGACAAAATGCTTAAGACATACATCCAGCTGTAACATGTGCACAGTACATCAAATTAGTGGTATACTATTGTTACAATTAACAGTTCATAAGTCTCATTATACTGATTTGTTGTATTACACACTTTGGCTTATCCATATGCAACAACATATGGATAAAATGTGAAAAGTCACTATTTTTTCATTAAGGGTAGGGAGTACCTGCTCCCTCAGCCCAAATCTACAGCCTTCACAGTTTGGGCAGGGTTCTCTAGACAAAGTAAACTGAAGCATAAAATTGTGCGTATAAGCATCCGTTAAGAAAGTAGAAAAGATCTATTTTGCCATGCATTTCTGTATTTTAAAGGCATAACTAAAAATTTTTTGTAGATGTCTAAAAGGGATAACATTTCTAACCAATCGATACAATAAATATGTCCTAAACAGCTGCAACATACTGAACACAATACAGAACTTCATTCTGACACGCTTGGTGTTTTTGTGCATACTTTTAGAAGCAAACAGTATATTAGCAGGTGTGACCTTTAATCTTTTTAGACAGGAAAAACGTTTTCATTTTGTGCAACACAGTAGATGCTTAAGAGCACTGAGGAAGTAAAATGCAAAATACAGACTGGGGTTGCAAGCAGAAATGTTGCTCCATCCAAAGACTTGCATGTATTCAGTGGGATTTTAAGATATTTTTTAATATATCATAAATTACTTTTGAAACCCTCTGGCTTTCAAAAATAGCATTGCTGATATAGATCAAAGATGGTGCAACTTGTTGATAACTACAATTGTTTAAAAAAAAACCCTACCTGTCTTTTCAGAAAGATGTTGAGAATTATTCTAAAACTACCTTGTATAAAACCAGTTACTACTGAATAAATATAAACCTATAGAAATCAGCCTGTAAAGCACTGTGCTGCAGTAATAAAAGGGGGGGGGGTCAATTAAAATTGCATCTTGCTCCATCCACACATGCCTTGCATTGGCATAAGGGAGAAGTGATTTTACCTGATTCCCCCCTCATTGCTACAGAGTCCCAACCTTTTGTCTATGAGGCTCTCCTGATTCTTGGAGAGGAGTTTTGAGACAAGCAGCAGGCTGCTCAAGGAAGGTGGGGAAACATCCACTCCACCAACCTCTTCTGTTGGATCCAAACCATTATGACAAACATTAAAAATTTCTGAATAATATATACGGAGGTCCAAAGAAACCACTGGATGACAAAGGTTTGCTTTTAAAAAGGCAGGGAGGCTTCAGAGAAGCTGCAGGGCTTTTTTTCTGGGAAAAGAGGTGGTGGAACTCAGTGGGTTGCCAGCACAGGGGGCAACTCCTGGCGGGAGGTGGTGCCCCTGGTACCACATGCACATGCACAAAGTGCGCGCACATTACCGGGACCACGCAATGATGTCACTTTGGGTCAGCTGGAACAAGGAGAGATTTTAAAAGTTTAAATCGTCCTCAGCAAAAATGGTCACATGACTGGTGGCCCTGGCCTCTGATCTCGAGACTGAGGGGAGTTTAGATTGCCCTCCACGCCACTGGAGTGGCGCGGAGGGCAATCTAAACTCCCCTCTGTCTGGAGATCAGGAGGCGGGGCCACCAGTCATGTGACCATTTTTAAGAGGTGCTGGAACTCCGTTCCGCCATGTTCCTGCTGAAAAAAAAGCCGAGAAGCTGTATGAATTTTCTGCATCTGTCTTAGTATAGAAGATATGGGGCAATATTCCACTCCAGAACTACATCAAATAGTGGCAACAAGGGGCATGGCTTCGGCTTCAATGGAGTCAGGAGCGTTTTAGTAAGCTCCAATCCTCCCCTGGCCGAAAACCCTGGAGCTAAGCAATATAACGTTTCAAAAGCACTCAAAATGGACAAACAAGAATCGGAGAAGAAACAGACAGGCAAAGTTACAAAGAAATCACAAGATTTTTCAGTATTACTGAGTCAAACATCTTCACGAGAACTGACTGAAGAGATTAGCTCTAAAATGGCGGACGGAGTGATCTCAGTCATTAACACTGAAAACCCTTCCTCCGCTTCAGAGCTTTCCTTACACTTGAAGGCACTACAAATCAACATGCTTAAAGAGATAGCAGTACTTTTGAGCCCAATTAAAGAACAGTTAACAGAAATTAAATTGAACCTAATAAGCACTACTCAAAAAGCTGAGGCAGCGTTGGAGCTTAGCAACTCAGCACACAGTGCTATAAAAGAAATACAAACTGGGAACAAAAATCTCCACGACAGAGTTCTTTCTCTTGAAATGAGCACAAGGCAGAGAAATCTTAGATTCCATGGGGTGGATGAGAATTTTAATATTAATGAAGATTTAATTAGATGGCTGACCTCATGGCTTAATGAGACTTTTAATTTGGAAGAAGAATCGATCCCACTGATAATAAAAGCCTATCGTGTAGGTCCAAAAAAACAAAGAGCTAATCCAAGAGATATTCTTGTAGAATTTGCCAATCAAAAACCTCGCAAGAAAATCCTGTCAGAAACTAGAAGTAGAGGATCAATCCTCCTAAATAATATTCCTATACAAGTTTTCACAGATTTACCTGGAGAAATATTGAACAAAAGAAAAGAGCTTAAGGAAATAACAGATCTCTTGAGGCAAGCCAAAATCCAATACAGATGGCGAAACTTCACTGAACTCTCAATTCAACACCATGGCAGACAATATATTGTAACGGATCCAGAATCAGGTCGATCCTTTTTGAGAAGCATTAACTTGAGCCCTGACATGGAGATGGATCAGACATCGCAGAAAAGGAAGAGGTCGCAGGACTTCTCTCCCGGCAAAGGGAGTAAAATTCCTGTCAGAAATACCTGAAGTGGAACAGCAATAGACCTATTAAGCACTATATGAAATGTTATGTTTTTCACTACAATAAATATATACAATAATAGCCGGGGTTTGGGGTGGGGGAGGATGGGGACCTTCTATATTTAGCTCTCTGTAGCAAAGGGTTTTTATTTAGAATAGTTTAATATATAAACTTTTGATTTATTTGTATTTAATTTCAACTCCAATCGATTAGCTTGGTATTGTACCAACGATTGGTGTGTGAATTCTAACACACCAACCACACGGAGTTGGAATAGCATTTGTTAAAGGAGATTAACAGGCTAGTTTTAAAAAAAAAGAAAAAATATATTTGCTTTTAGCTGAGCATTTATCCTTTATAACGTTAAGATATAAGAGGGGAATAAGTTCATTGAAGGGGCTACTTTGGAGAGAGGGAAAGGGAGGTAGGAGGAGGGGGGGAAGAAGGGTTTATAGTTAAACAAAGAGAATCCTCAGTTAGATAAGATTCAAAAAATTGATTGTGTGTTATTGTTTGTTTATTGTCGATATTGCAAAAGTAAATACAAAATAAATTAAAATAAAATATTGTATTAACAAAATAATAATAATAATAATACCAATAATAATAACAAAAAACAAAAATAAAATATTTTTTTTAAAAAGGTTAATTATAAAATTACAAAAAATTACAAAAAAAAAGTGAAAAAAAGAGCGGAAGACACAGTTGGAAGTTGGTAGTTATTAATCAACTTCCCTTTGTTGGTTTGTTTGTTGGTCTTTACAGTTACTTGTAATCAGTTGTTTATTATAGACTGTTGATTGTTATAATAGTGAATGATAGTTTGTAGTTACATTGGCAGTTCAAGTGTTTAGGGATACTACCCAACACTAGTGAATTATACCACAGTTAACAAGGATAATATCCAAAGTTCATTATAAGTACACGGTTCAAGACTCTAAAAAAATTGTTAGACTTGATTATATTATCATTGTTGCGTGTATTATATGCAGTTCATAGCAAACCATTGAAGTTTCTTGCTATTTCAGATTTATTGATTCAATTGCAATCTTTTGGTATTATTACTAACATATGAAATAGTATATTACAAACATTGTTGGGTTAAGGATTGCTCTATATTTCTATTAACAACTTATATACAGAATCTGATTGTTTTGCAATTATATTTCTAAATCAAAACAATATAACTCTACCTAAAAACACATTATATTAAACCTACAATTTTATTGCACCCTTTCTAAATTGAAATGCTACCAAAACTGAATATAATATCTTATAACGTTAGAGGTCTTAACAATGTAATCAAAAGAAAATTTTTTTTTGAATGATCTGACTCAACAGAAAACAAACATTGCCCTTCTTCAAGAAACGCACCTTCACTCCTCTAGTAACACAATACTTAAAGCAAAATGGATTCAACAGCAGTATAATGTGAAAGGTTCTTCAAAATCTAGGGGGGTATCAATCCTAATATCCAGGTCAACCAATTACCAGCATAAATCCTCTCTAATAGATCCTAAGGGGAGGTACATTTTTATAAAAGGTACCATTGACAATCAATTATTTACCCTGGGATCAATATATGCCCCGAATTCCAATCAGCTAGAGTTTTTGAATGAATCCTTAAACAATCTAGCTAATTTTCAGGAAGGCTATACAATAATAGGGGGTGATCTTAACTACATTTGCAATTACAAACTCGACAAAACATCCCATAATTCTCAAAAACTTTCAAATAAATTAGAAACAGAATTACCTGCAATTTTAAAAAAATTTCAACTAATTGACCTGTGGCGTCTAATGTACCCATATGAGAAAGATTTCACCTATTATTCAGCTAGACACAAAACGTACACCAGATTTGATTATATCTTAATAACTGACAATTTAAGAGGTAAAGTCATCAACTCTCAAATAGGCAACTTTACAAATTCAGACCATGCCTGGGTCTCCTGCTCATTAACTACTCAATCATCGGAAAACCCTGAGCGACACTGGAGTTTCAACAAATATCTTCTTCATAATGCTAACACATCAAAACTCATAGAACAGGTCATCAAAAACTATCTTAAAGATAATGACTCGCCAGAAATATCTCCCCATTTTAGATGGGATGCTTTAAAAGCTGTATTAAGAGGACAATTAATTTCAATCTCAGCCCAAGTTCATAAGTCCAAATAATTGCAGAAAAAATCAATATTGGAAAATATTTCCTTATTAGAGAAACAACATATAATAACAGGTAGCAACAAAACTTACCGCAAACTTCTAAACGAACGAAAATTGTTAGAATCTTTAGAAACTAATCAAATTCAAACAAATTTATTATATCTAAAGCAGAAATATTGGTTCCATTCACCAAAGCAACTGAGATTACTATCCTGGAAAATAAAAGAAAAAAGAGCTTCTAGAACAGTTAACGCTATTCAAGATAAAAACAGCAAGACACTTTATAAGTCAATAGATATCACTAATTGTTTTGGAGAATTTTATAAAACGTTGTACACTTCAACTAATCCTTCAAAAGATGCAATAAACAATTTCTTATCCTCAGCAAATCACATCAAACAATTAAAGGAGGAACATAAACAAATACTAAATAGCCCGATCACAAATATAGAGGTTCAAACGGTGATAAAAAACTTAAAAAATAATAAATCAGCAGGCCCGGACGGCTTTCCGCCAGAGTTTTACAAGAAATTCAGTACAATTATAGCCCAACCGCTAACAGATGCATGTAACCTTTTACTAAACACAGGAAAACAACCTCCCACATGGAAGGAAGCAAATATCATAGTGATCCCAAAACCTGGTAGAGATCATCTCAACCCAGCATCATTCCGCCCAATTTCACTCCTTAATCAGGACTACAAAATATTTACTTCTATAATAACTCACAGATTAAATTCTATTATTAAACATTACATCCACCAAGATCAATCTGGATTTATCCCAGGAAGAGATATAACAGACAACATACATAAAACTCTACATATTATCTCATTAAGTAACTTGCAGAAAACAGGACTATTGCTAGTATCATTAGACATCGAGAAAGCTTTTGACTCCCTTGAAACATCATACTTACTTTTGTTACTTCAACATATGAATTTTGGCCCTAAAATATGCCAAGCTCTACACACTATCTATTCTCAAGCTAAAGCTAAAATTCAAATAAACAACACATCATCAAAAGAAATTAACCTTACAAGGGGCACAAGGCAAGGTTGTCCCCTATCGCCACTACTCTTTGCGTTAGCAATAGAACCCCTAGCTAATGAAATACGTCATAATACACAAATTCACGGAATAACAATTGCCTCCAAAATCTACAAATTGAGTATGTTTGCTGACGACATGCTATTGTATATTACAAACCCAGAAAACTCATTAAAGCATCTGATAATCACCCTAGACAAATTTAAACAGTTATCAGGGTTGAAAGTCAATATACAAAAATCAACATTAATGCCGATCAACCTCTCCCAGTCAGCAAGAAAAAGTATCTCTTCAAAATACAACTATCAATGGACAAACAACTATCCAGGGTGGATTTGATTTAAATCAAACTAATTTAAATCACGATTTAAATCACTAGTCAATAAGGCTTGATTTAAATCATAGTTTTCTACATAAAGACTAATTCTTGCTGGTGTAACTTTAATATGCAAGTAGATGCCTGCCTTACCGATAGGTAAAGGAACTTCATTAAAGTATTCCCAAACTGGGTCTCTTTTACGGCCTGCTGCCATTATAGTTTTTTTCCTCCAAGGAAAGAATGTGATAAACCTCAGGTCATACACACAAAAGATCCAAAGACTTGTGCAGTATTGTGCTCAAAAAGTTTCACTTTCATTTTGTACTGCTTGCCCCTCCCTCCTCACACTTAGTTTCTTCTTGTGCAGATCTATTCCACTCCAAACAATCAGAAAAATATTGTTTCTATTCACTGAACTTCTTGAAACTTAGCACTGGAGGGGTTGATTCTGTCTTCATAGGTTTGTAGAACAATAGGATTAAGGTCTTTTTCTCAACTCTGTTCATGTTATAACATTTTTGCTGTGAAGAAGAGGCATGTGATCTCTGCTGAGCTGACACAAATTCAGTTTTGAGAACTGCAAAACCAAGCATCTGTGATAATATCTTGTAGGCAGAGAAACTGCCCAATAATCTTACAAAAACCTCTGGAAGAGCATGACATTGTGAATGGATTAATGGAATTTATTTACCAAAAAAAATAAACATATACAGCCTTATTCTACATAATTAAAAACTAATCTTTATTTCATGATGGAATAACCTTTGGATGGTAATATATTTTCCTCAAAAAGCATTTTATTTAAAAAAATCCGATTTAAATAAAAAAAATCTGATTTTTTTGATTTTTTAAAAAAATCATTGATTTTTATCCACCCTGCAACTATCGCCCATACTTGGGCATTAATATTCCATCTACTTTGTCTCACCTATTAAAATATAATCACTGGCAAAAAATCCAGGAAATCAAGAAAGAATTATTAGAGTGGAATAAACAACAGCACAGTTGGTACTCTAGATTTTCCACCTGATCAAGAATTTCTCACTCCCTAAACTTACATTCTTATTTCGCACTGTTCCGATAACAATACCTCGCAAACTGATAAGGCAGTAGCAAACAATTTTTAATGATTTCCTATGGAGCTATAAAAAACCAAGGATAGCATTTAACATTTTGCGTCAAACTCCCAATAATGGAGGTTTCAACTACTCTGATGTAGAACTATACGTGCATTTGACCTATCTTTCAATCGTAGTACACATATTGAGATCCACAGAAGAAACGCTATGGTCACAAATTTTAGATACATTGCATCTATCAATCCCAATCCAAGAGATAATATGGTGTAAACACCACCTTAGACCAACTCAAATCACTAACAATATATTTTGGACAAACCTACTTAAAATATGGGATCATTACAAATCTAAATTAATTCCCAAGATACCACGTTATTCAACTATACTCATGCAAAAATGGTTCCTACCGAGTTGTAATATAATTAATCGCAAACAATGGGAATTCCGATACGGCATAAAACTATGTGATATATCATCCCAAAAAGGAATTTTAACAAAAAATGAACTGGAATTAAAATTAAATACTACCATTCCATGGTTTTCATATTTACAACTGGCAAATATGGCAAATAAAATATGTTTGAAAGACATCATATCAACTCCAAAAACTCAATTTGAAGATCTCTTGGAAAATAAAAATAACCAAAGAAGAGGACTAATCTCTAAAATCTACAAATCTATCATAACCCACCAAAAACCAAAACACTACGCCTACCAAAATAAATGGCAACAAGATTGTAATGCCCAAATTTCTCCAGATCAGTGGAAAGAAATTTGGTCCTCCTCGACATTGAAATCCAAAGCAATAAATATCAAACTTCAATCATTTAAAATTCTCACTCGTTGGTACCTAACCCCAAAGAAACTATCAGTCATAACCTCTAACTATTCGCCTATGTGCTGGAAAAATTGTGGCAGTATAGGCACATTTGCTCACCTTTGGTGGCAATGCCCCCAAATAAATGCGTTCTGGGTAGAAATACTAAGATAAAACTAATAACGAACTGTGAAATACCACTGGATCCTCTTCTAATCTTTTTAAACCTTTGGCAAAATCACGACATACCATCCTCACAGAAAAAGTTAATCAACAACCTACTAACTATAGCAAAATCTTCAATTGCTTAATTTTGGAAAAAACAAACACCCCCACCTATCTCCCACTGGCTCTCAAGAGTATGGAATCAACTTATCATAGATAAAATAACAGATAATTTAACCAACACGTCACACAGATTCAACTTTTATGAAAAATGGTGGCATTTCTTAGACTACATTGACAGAACAGAAGCAAATCCTCCAAATCGTTTATATCAGAAAATACTAGATAGTTATAAGCTAAGTCGCTTCAAGAAACTCTGTATAACATTTGTAACTGTAATGACTACAATTAATAGCATTCTGTTGTCAATTTTTTATGTCAAATATCTTATTGTTACTTTCATACCTTACCTTTTGTATTTACTGTTTATGTTTTAATGGTTGAGGTTGTTTATTGTTATGTTGATAAATAAAAATTGTTATTTAAAAAAAAATAGTGGCAACAAAAATGATGTTCTAGGGCCAGTTAACAAAAAATGATCAGGTTGGATGGTAATGTGTTCACATGTAAAAGACTGCTAATTTACTAACCATGTTATACAACTGGTCACACACACACACACACACACACACACACACACACAATCAGCATTTCTTTCAGAGGACTGGAAACTAGAAAACATAATATTGATTTTTAAAAAGCAATACATGGGAGAATTATAGGCAACTTAACCTATTCTAGGAGCAAAACAGGAGATCTGGAGAATTATAGGTAACTTTCAGTGCAATCCTAAGCAAAGTTACTCCAGTCTAAACCCATTGCTATCAAAAGCAGATGAGTAATTCTGCTTAGGATTTGACTGTTAGTCTATTCTGAGCATAAAACAGCTAAAAGATAAAGGAACAAGCCCTTCTGAGGAAGAATCAATGTGGCTTCTGCAAAAGAAGCCCACATCTCAACAACCTGTTGGGGTTCTTCAAGAACAAACATATAGGTAATGTTATCTGTGAGACATACACTTGGACTTCTAAAAAGTTTTTGACAAAATCCCACCCCAAAGGTTCCAGAGTAAATCTAGCAGTGATAGGACAAGAAGCCAGATCCCCTAGTGAAGCAGAAATAGGGAAAGCAGAAAGGAACTGTAAATGAGCAACTGAAGGAAAAGCATTGGGGTCCTACTGGGATCACTGGATGAGACCCAGTGGAAGATTTCCATGGGTTGCAGGGGGATTTTTGCCAGCTCTACCCTCATGCTATTCCTGGGAATTCCTTGTCCATTTGTATTTTGTATTGTAGTGGGGAGAGGAGGAGCATTTTGTATTGTAGTGGGGAGAGGAGGGAGAAAAGTCATGTTCTATAGAAATGGAATTGAACTCTGACCACATGATAGCCCACTGTGAACAACTTGCTATTTACTTTGCAGACAAAATCACCAAGATCCTCTCAGAGTCAGATGCTGGCATGGATGCAGGGTCAGACAATGCACCTCTGGCATTTACTTGCCTAACAGATATGGATACTTCCCAGCTTGTGGAGCCTGTGTAGACAGATCTTTGCAAAGGTAAGACTTACCACCTTCTCAACCCTTGCCCTTCTTGGCTGATAAATGTTGCCAGAGGGGGACTAGCTGAGTGGGTAAAGGGAATGGTAAATGCTTCCTTGACATCAGGAGTTCTACCACCTATGCTCAAGAAAGCAGTAATCAGACCTGTGCTGAAAAAAACTCTCCCTTCACCCTACTATGTTAGAGAACTTCTGGCCAGTCACCAATCTTTCATTCTCAGGCAAGGTGTTAGAAAAACAGTGTTTCTTACCTGTAACTGTTGTTCGTCGAGTATCTTCTGTGCAGACACACATTGGGGACTGCGCACGCACAGGCCGGCCACGGAAAGATTTTTCTAGCTTTTAGATACGTTAAAGGGGACGCTTGCGGCTACCGCGCACGCGCAGTAGCATTCCCACCAAAACGCGGTTGTTAAAGCGAGCGTCCCCGCCATTCCCTTAGTTCACCTGAGCCGCTGGAGAGCGAACCAGAATAAGTAAATTAAATAACACTCACAGCGGGGCAGGAGGGAGGGAATGTGTGTCTGCACAGAAGATACTTGACAAACAACAGTTACAGGTAAGAAACACTGTTTTTCGTCGTCGTCCTTCTGTGCAGCCCCACATTGGGAGTATAGCAAGCTACTCACCGACAGCGGCAGGTGTGAGAAACTAATTGAACAAGGACTGCAACACAGCTGTTCCAACTGCTGATTCTCGCCTTGCGTTCACATCAACAGAGTAGTGCTTGATGAAAGTGTCGGGTGAAGACCAGGTCGCAGCTTGGCAGACATCCCGAAGAGGAATCCCACGCAGGAAAGCAGCAGAGGCAGCCTGAGCTCTGGTGGAGCGGGCTGTTACCACAAAGGGACACTGAGTGCCAGTCTGCTGATAACAAAGTTTAATTGCAGAGACAATCCAACAGGACAGAGATTGGGAGGACACCGCCGATCCTTTGCGTGGACCAGCATAACACACAAACAAGGCAGAAGATTTCCTGAAGCCTTTTGATCTATGTAAATAATATAATAAAGCTCGCTTGAGATCCGAAGTGTGTAGTGCTCTTTCCGCAGGTGAGGTAGGGTGTGGGAAGACTGGCAAGACTCTTTTTTGTTGTAAGTGAAATTCTGACACTACTTTGGGTTGGAACTCAATACTAGTGTGTAATATCACCTTTTGGGGAAAAAACTGCAAAAACGGAGGGTCAATGCGTAGTGCAGAGAGCTCACCCGCCCGCCTGGAAGATGTAATGGCTACCAGAAATGCCACTTTCAGCGTCAGGAAAGATAAGGGGCAAGACGCAAGTGGCTCGAAAGGCGGAAGCATCAGTTGAGAGAGCACCAAAGGCAAGCTCCATTGGGGAACAGGCGGGTGCCTAGGGGGGTAGGTTTTGAACAACCGTTTCAGAAATTGTTTGGATAGATAGTGAGCGAAGACAGTCTTGCCGTCAACTCGCTCATGGAAGGCTGAAATTGCAGCCATGTGCACCTTAACACTGCTTATGGAAAGGCCAGATGAGTGAAGGGCTAAGAGGTACTCTAGCACCAATGGTAAAGGGCAGGAGAAGGGAGAAAACCCCGTGGGGGCCAACCAGTGCGAGAAACGGGACCATTTACTCCAATAAGACACCCTGGTAGATAGCTTTCTGGCATTAAGGATGACCTTAGTAACCTCTGCAGACAGGGCTATATTGGCGGATGAAGCAGCCAAGCTGTTAACTTCAGGGCCAAAAGGTTGTGGTGCCACACCCCATCTGCGGACAGCAGATCGGGAACCAGTGGGAAGTGTATGAGGCGACCCTCGGACAGGGAGAGGAGAAGGGGAAACCACTCCTGTCGGGGCCAATAAGGGGCAACCAGAATACAGTGGATTTTGAAGGCCCGAATTCTGCAGAGCACTTTGTGTAGAAGTGGGGTCAGGGGGAAAGCGTAGAAAAACCCCAGGGACCAAGGGATTTGAAACGCATCCCCTAGGGAAAGAGGGTCTACCCCCGCCCGGGAGCAAAAGCTGCGGGCCTTCCTGTTGTGTCTTGTAGCAAAGAGGTCTATCGAGGGAAAACCCCACTGAAGGAAGACCTGGTTGATGTAATTTGTCCCTAGGGACCATTCGTGCTGCTCTAGGAACACTATGCTCAGTAAATCGCCCGTGGTATTCATGGCCCCAGCAATGTGGATGGCCTGGGCATGGACGTTGTTGCGTATAGCCCACTCCCGCAGAGTCGTGGCTTCGGCACAGAGCTTGAGTGATGCCGTTCCCCCTTGCTTGTTCAAGTAATAGCAGGCCATCGTGTTGTCCGAGAGGACCTGCACCCATCTGTTGCGAAGGAGACCTGCAAGAGAAGTGAGGGAGTAACGGATCGCCCTAAGTTCTAAGACATTGATATGCAGAGTAGTCTCTGCAGGGGACCAGGTATCTTGCACAGATGCTGCACCGCAGTGTCCCCCCCCCCAGCCTAAGTTAGAGGCATCTGAGGAGACCGTCACCTCTGCCAAAAAGGGACCAAAGGCACATCCCTCAGTCAGGTTAGCACGGGTAGCCCACCATAAAAGGGACCGAACAACTGGCCTGGAGATAGAGAACTGCCGCTGTTGGCTCATTGACAGTGGGTCATAGTTACGGACAAACCAGTTTTGCAAGGGTCTCATGCGGAGTCTAGCAAAAAAGATCACGGCAGTGGTTGAGGCCATAAGCCCAAACAAGGTCTGAATCATAAGGGCCGATTGATAACCGAGGGACATAAAACACTTTGCCAGGGAAAATAACCTACGCAATCTCTCCTGGGGCAGAAACGCCCTGCCACGTAGGGAATCAAGGTTTACCCCAATGAAACGAATAGACCTAGAAGGGACAAGGGAAGATTTCTCCCAATTTATCACCAGGCCAAGCTGGGATAACAGGGACGTGACAAGGTCAATATGGGCACGAAGGGAGTCGGCTGTAGGACCCACCAGGAGCCAGTCATCCAAGTAAGGATAAACAGTACAACCCTTGGAGCGTAGGAATGCTACTACGGGTGCTATACACTTCATGAAGACACGAGGGGCGGAGGCCAGACCAAATGGCAGCACCGTGTACTCGAAGGCAGTATCCCCACATATAAAACGAAGGTATTTCCTATCGTTCTCTGCAATAGAGATGTGGAAGTAAGCGTCCTTTAGGTCGGTAATGGCAAACCAAACGTCAACCTCTAGGAGCTCAAGGACCTTAGCAAGGGTCAGCATACGGAACCTTTGACTTTTAACAAACTTATTGAGGTTCCGCAGGTCCAGTATAGGCCGTGAACCTCCATCTTTCTTGTCAACCAGAAAATACCTGGAGTAAAATCCACAAGGAGATGCAAAGAGATTAACTTTACGAACTGCATCTTTGTTTAACAATTCCAGAACATTAAGCTTAAGAACATCAAAACAACTGGGGAGCGAACGAGGGGGCCGAGATAGTGGGGGAACACATTCAAAGAACCATTTGTAACCATTGGCAATTATGGAAAGAACCCAAGAGTCATCAGTAATAGACTCCCAAACTGGTAGATAAGGACACAGTCTGTCCAAGAAGGGATGAGATGACTGTGAGTCCCAGTGTCCTAGTCAGAATAACAACTTCTGTCCCAGGCCAGACTGAGGATGGGACTGTTTTCCTCTCGGCCTAGACGAGCATTTAAAGGCATGTCGTTGAGAAGCAGGGAAGGAATGCTGCCATAGTGTTGTTGATACGGGTACCTTCCTTGACGTTGCTGGTAGGTTTGCTGATAAGGCGCTGAGTAGGGCTGGGACCTTTGGAAGCAAAGCCTGGAAGCGTAGGGTTGAGGCGGAGCAATGACACCCAAGGACTTGGCCATCTGGTGATTCTTTTTCATTTGGGACAATGATTCATCCGTCTTTTCTGCAAAGAAAAGATTCACTTCAAACTGAAAATCTTCAATCTTGGTACGCTTATCATAGGGCAGTGCCGTAGACCTAAGCCATGCATGCCTGCGAAGAACCACGGAGGATTCCATGGATCAAGCAGAGCAGTCAGCAGCATCTTTTCCAGCAGTCATTTGCTGTTTAGCCAGCTTGACAGCTTCCGCCTGCAAGGCCTTCACCAAGGGCCGACAATCAGCGGGCAAGTCAGGGATGTAGGATGACAAACGCTGCCATAGGAAGAGGTTATAAGACCCCATGATGGCCTGGAAATGGGCAATACGGAAATTCAGGGAAGCCAAGGAATAGATCTTGCGACCTACTGCATCGAGCCTCCGTCCCTCCTTATCTGCCGGCGCGGAGAGGGAACCGTGACAGTAACGTGATTGCACCTCTTCTGCCATGAGAGACGATGGCTTAGGGTGGCTAAACAAGAATGGGCAATCTTGTTGCTTAAGCCTGTAGTACTTCTCTATCTTCCGAGAAGTAGCCGGCATAGAGGAAGGTGCTTGCCACAAAGAGTGGGTGATATCCAGGAGGTTTTCAACCGGAGGAAAAGCGACTGAAGCTGGGGAACCAGAGTATAAAGCTTCCAAAACCTTGCTTTTAGGCTTGGTAGTGGATGTGGAGACATCCAGTTCCAAGGCAACCACCATATGGCACATCTGTTCCGCGAACAACCGGTAGTCGTCATTAGGAGAGGCGGATCGCGTATCACCCACCGTCTCTTCAGGTGACGGGTCAGACGCCAGATCCGACACATCGGAGCGACAAGCTTCCTCCTCTTCCTCTGAAGCGGAGAATTCTGGCGACAGTTCCCGCGGATGATACGGAACCGAGAATGCCACCGGAACCGAAGAGGCAGATGGAGATGGTGGCTGAGGTGCAGACAGAACCGACGACGCAGGCGGGATCACAGCAGAAGAAGTCGAAGGCTCGGCCGAGGCAAGTTGCGCAGGCGGAGGTTGACTTTGGAAAGCGCCCACCGCAGACTGGAGCCAGGCCAGAAAATCCGGCCAGGAGGCCAAGTCCCCAATCCCCGGAACAGATTGACAGGGAAGAAGAGTCTGCGGAAGGGCCACAGAAGGTTGTTGTGACCACTGCAGAAAATGAGACGGAACCGGTTGACTAGTCGGAACCGAGAGGAAATGAGACGGGACCGCCTGAGTGGCCGGAGCCGAGAGGAGATGAGGCGGAACCGTATCACTGGTTGGAACCGAAAAACACGGGAAGGCAGGGTCTGGAAGCAGCGACTGCTCAAAAGCCTCCGGTTCCGGTTGAAATTCAACGTTGTCGGGGATCGGAGTGCTAGGAGGCAAGGGAGTATTGAGAAGCTCCAAGACCTCTTCCTCCGGAATAGTAGGTGGAGGGGACTTATCCCGACGACTCTTAGTAGACGATGAGCACTTTAAGAGCTTCGTCTTAGCTTTAGCCTTCTTTGGCGGGGGCTCCGAAGAAGCCCTGGAAGCCGCAGGCGGATCCGAAGCCGAGCGCTTCTTGGAACAGTATCCTCCATCACTCGACACCGATCGGGACGGAGACTTGGCTGGAACTGAGGGGGGCTTTGTCGGATCCGAGGATGTCGAAGCCGCAGGCGAAGCAGCAGGAGACTGAGGTTTCTCCCCGGACTGTTTCCCCGGTTGGGTCTTAGGAGGGAGAAGGTTGGACTCCCATAAAAAAGCTTTTAAACGGGCATCCCTGTCATTCCTCGCCTTGGGAGTGAACCCTTGGCAGATGGAGCATTTGGGAACATTATGGCCCTCGCCCAAACAGAAGAGGCAGAGATCGTGACCATCGGACTGGGTCATCTTCATGCCGCATCGCTGGCACTTTTTAAAAAGGGAAGACTGAGACATTTTGAAACTACTTCACCGATAGAAGAACGAACGCTAGAAGGAACCTCTGTCGACGGCGGCAAAAGAAGAACTGAGGGAATGGCAGGGACACTCGCTTTAACAACCGTGTTTTGGCGGGAACGCTACTGCGCGTGCGTGGTAGCTGCGAGCATCCCCTTTAACATATCTAAAAGCTAGAAAAAGCTCTCTGCGGCCGGCCTGTGCGTGCGCAGTCCCCAATGTGGGGCTGCACAGAAGGATGACGACGAACAGGTGGTTGCTTTTTAGCTCCAGAGGCTCTTGGAAGAGACTGATTTTCTGGATCCATTTCAGCCTGGCTTCAGGCGTGGATTTGGAACAGACACTGTGCTAGTTGCCTTGGTTGATGACCTTTACTGAGAACTAGACAGAGTCCTACCGGACCTCTCAGTGACTTTCAATCTTATTGACCATGGTATTCTACTGAGTCACCTCTCAGCACTGGGACTAAGAGGCACTGTGTTATGGTAGTTTGAGTCATTTCTGAGTGATCGGTCTCAGAAGGTGTTGCCGGAAGACTCCTGTTTCCCCCTGGCCACTGGCCTATAGTCTCCTGCCCGGCTCAATTTTATTCCCCATGGTATTTAATATTTACATTAAGCCACTGGGAGGGGCCATCAGGAGATTTTGGCTGTGGTGTCACCAATAGGCATATGAAACCCAGATCTACCTTTCTTTTCTTTCTAATTCCAAGGATGCTGTTAATGTTCTGAACCAGCATTTGGGATCAGTAATGGACTGGATGAGGGGTAAAGCTTAATTCTGACAAGACAGAGGCTCTCTGGATTAGTAAAAAGGCTGATCGGTGATGTGAGATCTCTCCTGTCTTGGGTGGGGTTACACTCCTCTTGAAAAATCAGGTTCTCAGCTTGGGAGTACTGCTTGACACAGGAGTTACCTTAGGAAACCAAGTGGCTGCTGTAGCTCGGAAAGTGTCTGTCCAAGTTTGACTGGTGCATCAGCTGTACACATTTCTCATTCAGTCAGTTCTAGCCACAGTGATCCATGCCTTAGCTAGAGCTTGACTGGACTACTACAATACACTCTACCTGGGGCAACCCTTGAAGAGTGTTGGAAGCTGCCACTAGACTGCTGGTTGGAAACAACTATTGGGAGCATGTGATCCAAATATAAGCATAACATTGGCTGAAATTTTATTCTAGCAACTCCAATCCATGCCTTCATACCGCTGATCTAACCATGAAATCACTTAATAACAACTTTGTGAGTATTGCAAGCATGGTTAATAACTAGCATAATCGTTTCCTTGGCTATAATAAGAACTATAAGTGCTGCTGTTTGGCAGGAGGCCAACTGATATCACATTGTAACTTCATTAACATTTATTAACACTCAGAACTTTTTACCTCAAAATACCCTTTCAATATATGACAGTTATTAAACCATTCAAATGGTAAACTTTTATAGAATAAGGACACTTCTTCACAAAGCCTGTGGAAGAGGCTGATAACAGGGATATAGTAACCATGTCCCTGCAGTTGTATACATCATCAACAAGATCCCATTTGTAGGAGGCAGCAAGCAATAACTCCTGCATGCCTTACCAAGGTTGCACAACCCTGTAACAACATTTCTTAGAGGCTAAGAGGGAATCATGTTTCAACACACTGGCCACACTGGCTCAAGCAATCAACACAGGCTTGAGAAATGCAATAGCTGAAGAGCCAAAGATTTCAGAAAAAGCTCAGATTGCACAGAACAGTTTTTGGGCACGTAAAGAGCATGTGGATTATTGCCTTGAATAAACCTCCACTTCATTAGAACATACTACACATTTTTCAAATATATTTACTTTATAGCCCATCTGTTTTGCAGAGACACCAGCTATGCATATCCTGTGGAGGTCTCTGTTCTCTTGTATAGTCAAAACAGAGAACCTTATTAGCTACACTTTCAAAGTTTAAGTAAAATGCTTTTATTGACTGTACATAGCCTATAAGGGTCAGGTTTCAAAGGGTAACCTAAGTCCAAAAGTCCCTGACCCAAGTTCTAATCAATCTCACCTTGATTGAAAGCAACTTTGCACCACAGACTACAGGAATTTTCAGTATTAAATTCAGCCATGTTGGTAGAACAGCAGGAACAGAGTCCAGTGGCACCTTAGAGACCAACAAGATTTTCAGGGTATAAGCTTTCTAGATTCAAAACTCCTTCACCATTAAACTGAAAAACTGATGATGGCAATCATCTATGAGCGTAGAGCAGCATCTCCTCCTTTATGCTGAAATCCTTTCCATTGGAAAATGGTGAAAATCAGTTCTACTTTATACTGGAAACAACGATGGCTGCATTCAGACTATACCCCTTTGGAGCCAGCTGGAGTTCATAGGGCTAAACCATTGAGTCCCAGCAATCAGTCAGTGTGTTTGTGGGTAAGCACTCTAAGGTGATCTGAAAACTAGGAGACTGCAAGTAGCAGCTGCTCTATCAGCTTCCACTCTCTGAAAGAGAATGAAACTGATTCCTTCTGTTTTCTATGGCAGAGAGTCCCTGTCTCATTTTTAGAAAACTGAGAGGGCTCCAATTTCAGGTTAGCCTGATAGATGTGGAGGGGCTCACTGTGTCTTTACTAAGGATTCTTAGCCCTCCTGAGTACCCTTGCAGACCCCATGGGTCACCAGTCTGATAAATGTAGCGGTAGACCACAGCATGGCAGATTACAGCACAGTGTGGAGTATTTAACTTTTCTTCTGTTTTGCTACAGCTCCTAGGATTCACATACTTAAAGGACTGTCTCTCCTTGTACAAACCTAAGCAGCAACTCCAGTTGTCCCAACAGTGTCTTCTCTCTATCCCTTAGGCAGACAGGTAAGAAATGTTACTGTACACTCCTGAGCTTCTGTAGTGGTGACCTCTACAATTTGGAATGGTTTTCCTGAGAAAGTCAGGAGGGGATCCGCCATTTCATCCTTTAGAAGGCTGGGTAAAACTGAATAGTTTTTTAGGGCTTTTAAGAATGGCTAGAAATACTGACAAGAATGATCTTTCCTAGATTTGGTTTGCTGATTAGATTTACTGTTGTTTGTAACTGAATGTTTTTAACTTGTGTTGTCACTTTGAGTCCTGTTTGGGGAAAAGTGGGCTTTATATTTTTAAAATCATATCATTTCTCCCCTTCTCCACAGTACTACTTTACTGCCAATTTCATACGACTGTTGGCAAGGGTGAACATATGTCTGGAACCCTGCTGAAGAAGAAAGCAGGAGAAAGTTGCAAACAGGCAGGGGAAGATGTTAAGCATTGCTGACTATTTTTTTCTGCTTCTCTGCTCAAACACAGCTGGGGGACTATGAAGCATATACCTGGGCCTTCAAGTAATTCCAAGAAGCTGATTTTTCACTTCCAGGACACTAACAGGAAGATATAGCATGAATATTTCAAAACCTTTTATTTTACATAGCAGAGAAAGCAAAACAACTTAATATCACTATGAGTCAACAATTTCCGTCCGTGCCAATATGTAATTTGGTGATTTGTTACTTCAGGTACTTCAAATGCCAAAATCTCTGTGGCCCTTCCTCCACATCTCCTTCTACAACTGCAGTGAAATGAAGAGATGTGATGGTACATTAAGTACCATCAGCTGTTTTGGCATCACACAGCTTCCATAAAGTGTTTTGTTGGTGGCTTCTCATAATGATTCTCAATTTTACAGCACAATCTGGGGACCGAGGGTGTGAAAGCATAAAGGAAGCCAATGAGGTGCTCCACTGGTGTATCTTCAAGATACTTTAATACACTTCAAGATACTTTAATACACTTTAATAACTAGGTGTCCTGTATGGCACTGACATGGTAATGTTGCAGAGCAATGCCAGCAGAAGTTGCTGTGCCAGCAGGGAAGAGGTGGACCCAGGTAAATGGCAGGACTTACTTGACTCCCTAAGTCTCTGTAGGCCAGCAACAATCACCAAACCAGAGGAAAGTTATACCAAAACAATGGTGCAGCCAGTGGCAACTTGACCAATACGTGAAGTCAGTTTTCCTTACCCCCTTCCCACAAACTCACATACACTGCTGACTACTGTAAGCAGTTTACATGGGAAACAGGTCTGAAAGGATTTGTGGCTGCACTAGCACAGGAGCTGGGGGGGGGGCAGACTCCCCCACAGTATTGCTGGCATCTCATGCCATGCAGTTTGGCAGTGCAAGTACAAGGAACCCAGAGTGGCTGCAAGGGAGCTCCTGCCATGGGTGAGGCATAGAGGAGTTGTGCTCCCAAACTAACAAACCTCTAGGGAAGCCCATTAGCTGGACCATTCTGTTTCCTATTTTGCAGTTTGCAGGGGCAAATGATCAGCTCTGAGGGCTATAAAAACATTTAATTTATGTTTATAGTTGCTCATATAAAGTTTCTTGTTCTGTTTTAAATGAAGTATCTAAGATTGTGGGAGCTGGGTGCTACTCTAGTATTTCCTAGTAGCCTTTAAAAGCTGACAGAGGATTTCCAGATGTACTTACTGAGGACATGCCATTTATCCAGAGAAACTACAATTGCTAAGGCTGTTACATTAGTTGACTAATCACCATTTAATCAATTAAGATGGTAGAGGTTGCTTCATATTTTGGTCCTGGCTAAACTGGACACTGTCCCTACAACATCTGACCTTCATTTTTCTCACAGTTCTCTTTTCCATTGCTGAGCCCTCCTCCCACAGGAAATGGGAGACAGACTTAAGGGCCTCTGGGGTGATCTTCTGGGTCCTGATGGTAGGGATGCCTAGAGGAAGATGCAGTAACTCTTTGTTTCCATGTGCTGTTTTTCTCAGTTTTCATCAAAAAAATGGAGCTCAATGCTAACAACAAATGTCACCACAAGTGTACTTTCTTGACAAAGTTTACAACATGTGTTTGGCCCAAAGCTGCACACCTTTCCCCATTAGCATTCCTTAGGAAATCCAGCAAAAGTTTGACTCACTGGGGACACACCTAGTTATTAAAGTTTCTTTAGCTTGTTTAAACACCTACTTCACTTCCTGTGGGAAATATCTTTTTTAAATCCAGCGGAAACTGGGGAGAAAAAGACTTTCACTACATCCAAAGAAAATGCTAACAGTTCTGTATGTTATTTGTGGAAAGGGGGAAAATGAAGTTTTAGCACAGGATAAATAGTCTTCTAGTACCACTCTTACAGACCCATTTAGTAAGGTGTCATTTGTTCATGTAAAGTATATCTTTTTATGTTTTAGTACAGCACTTGATTATAGTTATAGTTACCTGAGAAACGCATGTAACTTGTAAAATTACTACCGTCATTAAGTGCCTATGAGGCAGACACTACATAAGAAAGTGTGTATATACTTTTGAAATCCCTCTTCTTAAAGCCCATCCTCCAATAAAAAAAACTTCATAAAAATTTAAGTGTCTAGCATTTCTACATACATACAAGAATGCTGAAAAGCAAATAGACTCTTGTTGAGTCTGGTCTTTTTTCAGACTGTCTACTGTCTTGTTTAGAAGACTCTTGTTGCTTAAGCAAGAAGGAGGCCATTCATCCATCTGATCAAAACTTCTTTGCTTTTTGGTCACCGAATTACAACACTCACAGCTCTCATTCACTGTACATTTTAGGACTTTTGAACACAGCTTCTGGATAGTTGGTTGCAAGTTTCAAAAAATGTTTAAGCAATACGTCTTATTTAACATAAGGACACGATTTCAGTTATCTATCACAGAGCAGCAGAGGCTCTCCCACATTTTCATGTAAGGTGAGAGATACAGGTCATGGGAAATTAGTTTAATACTTTGTTGCTACCATTTGCAAATGCCAGATTCTAAAGGTCAGAAGACATCAGTGCTCCAGGATTGGAGAACAGTGGCCAAAGCAAGAATTAAGGAGTACTTTTTGAAACTACAAGGATTTTAAGGAAGAGTACAGTTTAACTAGAATGATTATAAACCCTTAGGGTCATTATTTAATGTGCTGTTTTATTATAATGAGCAAAAGTGGCCCATTTACTGTATTTAATTGTCAAGCATAAAGTCTAAAAAGGGTTTTTTTGGGTAAATCTAGTATACTATCATAGAATCTAAGACAATGGAGCAAAGTTTAAGTAAGAAAAGAAAAACAGCGTTGCACTTACCTGTAACTGTTCATCAAGGTCTTCTGTGCAGGCACACATGGGACTGCGCTTGCACAGGCCTGCTGAATTCGGAGATTTTATACCTCAAAACCACCAGGGGGTGCCCTTGCCCCTCAGCGCGCATGCGCAGCCATCTTCCCACCGAAATGGCACCTTACGGGGCGGGGCACCCCCATTCACCCTCAGTCCTCTTTCGTCACCGTACCCACCAGCAAATAATGAGCATTAGCAGGGAAGAAGGGAGGGCATGTGTGCCTGCACAGAAGACCTCAATGAACAACATTTACAGGTAAGTGCAACACTGTTTTTCATCATCCGTCTTCCAGTGCAGTCCCACATGGGAGATTAACAAGCTTAATTACCTGGGTGGCAGAAGGTGACAATACATCACGAGAAGATGGACTGTAAAACAGCTGTATCCACCACCATTTCCTTCCTGTCCAAGATGTCCAGGGCGTAGTGCTTTACAAAGGTGTCTGATGACGGCCCAGTAGTGGCCTTGCAGATGTCTTGCACAGGAACTCCTTTCAAGATGGCTGCAGAGGAAGCCTGTGACCTAGAAGAGTGAGCACGGACTTCCAGTGGACAAGGTAAGTTAGCTGCTGTATAAGACAAGAGAATCGCCTGGACCACCCATCCATCTAAAGTCTGGGGGCTTGACTTCTTACCCTTCTTGGGCCCTGAGAAACAGACAAAAAGTTGAGTGTCGGATCGGAATGGAAGCTTTGTATTCACTTACCGTGAAGCTTCCTTTCTCGGTGGTCCAGGAGTGGGGCAGTCCTTACTTTTGGGATATAGCTCCTCCTCTCCGAAGGCAGGGTCAGTCAGCTGATTTTGATCCTGGAGGGGAGGGGCTTGTCCCTGGAATCACCAGTCTGTTCCCAAGCCCTGACTCCCCATCATAATACCAGAAGGGAAAATAATAACTCCCCTCAATTTTTTTTAATAGAAAGATCCCTCCCTTGAATCCACTGGGAGGAAGACTATCGTCCTAACTCTTCATCCAATCCTAGAAGCCGCCCTGCAAGAAACTTGGGTGGGCAGGACTGCCCGACTCCTGGACCACCGAGAAAGGAAGCTTCACGGTAAGTGAATACAAATCTTCCACTCTCCGGTGGTCCTAGGAGTGGGGCAGTCCTTACTTTTGGGACATACAAGAGCAGTGTACCCCAGGGTGGGTAGTCCGGCTTCCAGGCCTAGAGGATGTGTATTAGTACCCTCCTGCTAAAGGTTGTCTCTGGAGAAGACAACTTATCTTAGACTATTATTGGGAAGACCACCTTATCGATCATTTCTAACGACTAAAGGATTTATAGGTTGCCTGTGTTGGTTTCCTTTAGTGAATGCGCCCTGACATCTATGGGCATCTCCAGACCTCTGGCTTGACATGCCAGAATTATGTACCCTCTGCTTTACCTACTTAGCCAAGGAAAGGACTCTCTGGGTCCCAAGAAGGGCCTCCTGCAAACACACAACTAGTGTCCCAGACTTCTGAAACACTGTTTAGTCCTGCCCAAGAGGAACCTCACATCTCTACATATATCAAGGTAGTGAGATGTATTTATTCATTTTCTTCCTGTGCTTTGGATTAGATTAGAAGGAGGGAAGTACTATCTCTCCTGTCCTATGAAAACATGAAGTTCACTTTTGGAAGAAAGTTGTTTTTGTTCATAATTTGCTCTACCATCTTGGAGGAAAGGGCATGGCTCTCTATCTACTGCTACTGCCTGCCATTCTGACACTTGTCTAGCTGATTTTATTCTCATCTGAAAGATGGTTTTAAAGGTCAGTTCCTTTAGGGGACATGAGGTCATAGGCTCAAGGCATCTTTTGTACAATGCTCTCAATACCAGATTAAGATTTCACATGGGAAAAAAACAGCAAATCGTTGGAAGATTCTACAATGAGTTCCCCTTTTAGAATCCACTGCCATGAAGGAGATATATAAGGGAACGTCCCTTCCTAGAACCCCTAATTGGTCACTACCTGTTGTCTAAGGGTGTTGGTATTAAGACTTTTCTTCAACCCCTCTTGAAGAAAGGATAGTAACTCCCTAATTAGCTCCAAAAGATTACATGACTCTATCCATGCACTCTTCTGGAAACTTGGCAGGAATTTTTATAGACTCTGTGGAACTCTTCCTGGAGATTAGCATAGTACCAATCATGCCTTCTGTTTAATCCAACCCTATTAGCTCTTTGTGTTCGACCTCCAGACTGTGAGGCTTGTCAGAGCTGGTTAGGGGTGTCGTATTGATCCCTGCATCAATGGGCCCTCCTGCAGTGGAAGTGGCAGGGATCCATGCTTGAAAGATTCTTCAGGTTTTGAGACCATGTCTTTCTGGACCTGAAGGTTGCTACTAGCATCACTTCAGCACTTTACTGTGTGATCTTCTGAACAGCTCTGTGCAATAGCTGTACTGTGGAAGACATACAGGACGTGTGAAGGCAGCTTGCTGCTCACATCATCTATCTCTATGATTTGAGGGTTTCTTCTCCTTGCGCCTTGTTGAAAACTGTGGTAGACCAGTTGGGGAAATCTCTCTGGATAGCATCCATTCTGCTTGGTTCATCACTCTCTGGCTTAGCCAGTCCGCCTCAGAGTTGTCCTCTGTATAAACGTATAGTGACCTGTGGGAAGATTCTGAGATTCCATCATACCGTGTGTGATGGCTCCAAGTTCCAAAGGGTTTACCCTGTTGATCATTTGTCCTTCAGCCAGATGCCCTATGCCATTCTTCCTTGGATGTGGGATCTCCATCCCCAAAGACATGTCCATAGTCATCACTGTTCTCTCTGGTTCCTTGAGTGGGACACCAACGTGGGACTGAATGAGGTACAGCCACTGGTTGTTTTCCTGTTTGAGGATCTCTGGCAATTCAACTATCTTGGACCTCTTGTGATCTAACACCCCATGATATGGCAACAGGCATTTCTGAAGTGCGCAGATCAAGATGTCATTTGGATATGGGAAAGGAGCCACTATCCGTGGCCTAGCCATGCTATCAGTGATACTAGGATTCTGAATAACACCACAGGTGGCGTTTTCAGCTCAAAGTAAAGGGCCCAATGTTGGAAGTGCCTCTGGTAGATTGATGGAAGCCAGACAATCTCCCTTCTGAATGGCAGTCATGACTAATTTTACCCTTTCCATTCCCACCTTCTTGTTCCTAGGCGTCTATTTTATTTGACCAAATTCCTTTGGATCTAGCGGGAAAAGGACCAGGTGGCACATAATTGAATTCCACTGATCACAGTATCCGCCTGTTTCTTATTATTAGCTGCCAAGGGTTTGTCAAACATTGTAAGCATCCCCCAAACACCATAGTGCCTGCTGTCTTGGTGTAGACACATTGAGTTCCCTTCTTTGGCCCTTTAGTATTCTAATTGGATTTGTTGAGGGAGAAGGTACTACCCTCTTCTCAATGTCTGGTCTGCTTTCCTTTATTTAGAGTTTCTCCAGACAGGTTGATATCTTTGAAAGGAACCACAGTTACTTTGGCTTTGGGGCAAATGGTCCACGTTCCAATTTCTAAGCTAAGTGTTGTGCCTGGTTGCCTGAAAACCATGGTCCTTGTTGACCACCACATAGCATATTGCTGGGGCTATTTTCTTAGTTTTGCTCTTTGGCAGGGGTTTACTGCTCACTGCAGCCAGGTCTGAGACCCGAGAGAATGTGACTCTAGGAAGGAGTGGAGCTGTCACCAATGCTCTGAAGAATGTAGCGGAAACTTGCAATTCTCTGCGCGCAGCCAGTTCAAACCACCTGAGGCTGGAATCCTAGATAGTCCATCCTTGTCAACGGGCAGCACAGGATTAGATGGCAGGCTGGTTACCAGATCATCCACCAATGGCAGCTTGATCCTCTCAGTAACCCCTGGAACTAATGTATAAGACTTGGGGGGGGGGGGGAGGAAATAAGAGTAGTTAGTTTTCCCAAGTGTCCCTCTTAGACTTCTACAAGTATGAGAGACTACTGGAAGGGAATCCCTGATGGGATTATTCCCGATTCTAGGGAGGATTCTCTCCAACCCCTTAGTCCTTAAGGGAGAAGACTCCAGGATCCTCATCACCATAGGGAGCTTTCTAGGATACAGCTCCTGAGGAAGACCTGCTAGGGAATTTTCCCTTCTTTTAACAGTTCCCCTTTCTTCTTGGCTGAGGGAGAAAACTGATAGATCAGGGTCCTCGATTGAAGGCTTAACCGAGATCTGTGCTCTTAATGGCCCTTGCCTCCTTTTTAATCTGGGGAGGGGGCACCCCTTTACCTATCTGGAGTCAGACTCCCATAGTGGAATTACTCTCTTGCCCATCTGAAAGTCTAGCTGCTAGACTATTTATTGGTGTGCCTTCAGGACCTCTTTGAATTCCTTATTTCATCCTGGGCCATGCCAGTTCGTTTGTTAAATAGTAACTATGGCTGTGACTATGTACATAGGGGGCATGTAATTTCTTTCCCCTTAGTGGTGGAAAATGTCATCCAGTCATAGTTGCCTCTGCAACACTGGTCTTTTTTGGAGGTCTCCCATCCAATTGCTAACCAAGGCCAACCCTGCTGAGGTACTGAGATCTGATGAAATCTGGCTTGCCTGGACTGTGATATCAGTCAGGGGCTGTGATAAGGTCAGAATCATCATTATTCCTAGGAGGAACCTAGGGCCATCGGCTCTAATGCTCGCTGTCGCTCCGAGCGAAATGGGGATGTGGTAGGTGGTAGGGCATTTCCTTGCCCCTGCGAGCTCCTCACTGCCTGTGGCCTCGGCCTCCCTGAGTACTGGGATTACAGGCGCACGCCACCACGCCCAGCTAATCTCTGGCAGTTTCTTCTTCACCAGGATCACTGCGCTCTGCAGAGCATTGCTGAAGACGTCCTGCTCGGATGGCAGAGCTAGAAAGACTGGTGATTCCAGGGACAAGCCCTCCCCACCAGGATCAAAATCAGCTGACTGACCCTGCCTTCGGAGAGGAGGAGCTATATCCCAAAAGTAAGGACTGCCCCACTCCTAGGACCACCGGAGAAAGGTCTAGTGCGATCTAGATAAAAGAGCAGTGCCCTTCTGATGTCCAGCGTGTGAAGGGCCCTTTCTGCTTCAGTCAACCGATTTTGAAAAAAGAAAGGTAAGACTAAGTCCTGGGATAAATGAAAGTTAGACACTATCTTGGGTAAGAAGTCCACCTTAGTTCTGAGAGATACCTTTTCTGAATGAAGCTTCAGATAGGTGGATCAGAACACAATGCAGCCAACTCGCCCACCCTCTAGTCAGAAGTGACCACAACCAAGAAGGCCACTTTTAGAGACAAGAATCTCAAATGACAGGTGGCCATGGGCTCAAACGGTTTAGCCATGAGCTTAGTAAGTACAAGGGGCAACTACCACTGAGGGACAATAGTGGTAACAGGGGGAACAGGTTGTTCAATCCCTTAAGAAACAATTTGGAAGTGTAATGTGAAAAAACGGTCTTTTTGTTTACAGGAGGATGTAAGGCAGATATTGCTGCCAAGTACACTTTAAGGGACAAGTTTGACAACCCCTTTAGTTTGAGATCCCAGAGAAATTCCAATATCCCTGGAAGGGAGCATTCTAGTGGATCCAGTCATTTCTCCCTACACCAGGTACAGAACTTTCCCCATTTAATAGTAGACAAATGGCTAGCATTTTGCAACACATGAGTCACTCCTTCTGAAAACACTTCTATTGGCATATCAGCCACACAGTCAGTTTGAGTCTGTTGAGACTGTGATGCAAAACCCCTTTCCAAAGTAAGATCTGGATGAGGAGGGAAGTGGTAAATCTGAGATTGCAATCTCATGAAACCGTGGAACCACGGCTGCCTCGGCCAGAAGGGAGCTATCAAGATAGCCTGTGGGGGGGGGGGGAAAGATAGCTGAAGTCTAGGCCATTTGCATTTTGCTCACTACCCTGGCCAGAAGAGGGAAGGGTAGAAACAGGTAGTAAAATTGGCCTGACCACTGGAGTTGAAAAGCGTCTCTGAGTGATCCCCTGCCCATACCACCACAAGAGCAGTAACGATCTAGTTTGTGGTTGTCTTCTGAGGCAAACAAATCTATTTGAGGAGTGCCTCAATCGTTGAAGACGGGGTCTAAATAAATGTCTCTTATAGACCATTCGTGATTGTCCCCCTTGAGCCTGCTCAGTTGATCTGCTAAGGTGTTGTCCGTGCCCTGAATATGGACCGCCTGAAACCAAACCGAGTTCTTCATGGCCCAAGTCCAGATCTTGAAAATCCCTGTCTGGTTGAAAAACAGAAATAAACCATAACTGCAATGAATGCATATAAAGTCTGGCCAAGGGTACCACTGCTGTGGTGGAGGCCATCAAACCCAGTAGAGTCTGTATGAGTTTAGCAGATTGAAACCTGCAATGCCTAAACTGACCAATTAAGAGTTCTGATCTTTGTCAACCTTTCCGGGGGAAGGAACCCCTTGTTCCACTCTCTATCCAGGACAGCTCCTATGAATTGCATTGATCTAGATGGAATAAGTTTCAACTTTTTTTGGTTAATAAAGAGTCTAAGGTCTAGACAGGTGGAGAGTATAATAGACACTTGAGACTCAACATCCTTGGCAGAATTACCCGTTATGAGCCAGTCATCCAAATACGGGTAAATACAACAGCCCTTGGTCCTGAGAAAGGCCACTACTACAGCTACCACCTTAGTAAACACTCTAGGGGCTGAGGAAAGACCAAACGGCAAGACTCTATATTGGAAAATATGCTTGCCCCAAATAAAATGCAGGAACTTTTTATGCTCTGCAAATATAGAAATGTGAAAGTACGTGTCCTTAAGATCTAGGATCACGAACCATGATTCCGGGGGAAGGAGTGTCAGCACTGTTTGAAGGGTAGTCATATGGAATTCGCGCACCCTGACCTCCTTATTCAAGGCACGAAGGTTTAGAATGGGTCTAACGTGATCTCTCTTGATAAGTTTAAACCAGGGGGAGTATCTGGATTGAGAAATTGTAAAACTGTCCAATAGAGCATCACATCTGTAGACCCAATTTCGTAAATTGGAGCCATTATTTGAATCCCCCAGCAAATAATCTGGGATGGAATAATGAACAAGGATGTTATTGTAGCAGGCTGCCCAGGGTGAGTCGCTGTGTGTCATCAGCTGAAAGCATTGCTTGCTGAAAGTGTTGGTAATAACAGTATTACCCTTGCTCCAGAATTTAAGTATGGCCAAATGGGCACGGGCTCTAACTGAAGGCAGACCAAGTTCTGCCCTCATTAGGGCTGCAGGGGTCCCCCTGGGTAGTGCAAGCAGTCGTCTAATGAAGAGATTTTGGATTGATTCCAGACGGATTCTAATATGTTCTTTCTAACCACAGATGGATTCTGGCATGTTCTTTCCAACCACAGACCTCTATACCATAAAGAAGGTGGGGGATTGCCTTGCATAAATACAGTTTTATTGCAGGGTCTACAAGAAATCCACCCTTGGTATGGTAAAATCTCAGAATTGCCCCAATAATTTCTCAGATCTCAGCCCTGTAATTGTCAGAACTGCTTCTGTGTTAGGGTCTGCTCTTTAGCTTGTTACTGATGAGCTCCCTGTTTATTCCTGTGATTTGGCTTCCTCTTCAAAAAAGAGTACCGAGAGCCTTGGAACTATTGTTGTGACTGATAGGCATACCCTTGATAGTGTTGGAAACGTTGAGAGTAGCTCCGAGAGAAGGATCTATATGGGGCCCACCCAGAAGGATGTTGCGGAAAAACTCCATAGGATTTGGCAGTCAATCTATCCTTTCTGTTTTGAAAGAGGTACTCATTGGCCTTCTCTGAGAACAGAGTATTCTCTTCAAAAGGGAGATCCTCCTCTTTATTTCAAGTCTCGTGAGGGAGAGCAGTAGCTCTTAGCCATGCATAACGATGGAGGACTACTGCTGACAAGAGGGTCCTGGCCGAAGTGTCAACTATGTTCCAACCCGTGTTGATTTGATGTCGAGACAGCCTAATAGCCTCCTCCTGAATTACCTGCAGTTGGTCCTCTAGCAACTTAGGGATGAATGCGGCAATCTTGTTCTATAGTAATAACTGATAAGCTGCCATCCTAGCAGAGTAGTTGGCTATTTTTATGATCAACGCTGCTGAGGTGTAGACTTTCCTTCCCATGGCATCAAGATGTCTCCCTTCCTTATTGGAAGGAGCAGAGTGCATATCTTGCTGAGACTTGCTTTCCATCTCCTCCGTTACTAGAGATGAAGGAGAAGGATGTAGGGAAAGGCATGGACACAGTTCATTCCAAACCTTATACAAGCTCTCAAATTTCTTATTAGTGGCGGGAGTAGAGGCAGGTTTCAAGTTCAAAGTCTTGAACATATCCATGAAACCCTCGATCACCGGGGAAGCAATGCTGGAGGTCAAACCTGAGTAAATGTGCTTCAATATTTTGTCAGTGGTAAGGATGCCCTTTGTCACCACAACTATTCATATTGGCAATGGAAATTCTAGCTTCCAAGATAAGGCAAGACCCCAAAATCAAAGGTTTAAAAGTGGACGATGAAGAATTCAAATTGAAATGCTACGCAGATGACGTGGTTTTGACGATTCTGAACCCGCAGGAAACAATACAAATTGTGATGGAACAGCTTATGAAGTTCAGTAAATACTCAGGATTTAAAATTAACAAGAAAAAAACAAAAATTATCCCTAAATTTTTAACAAAGTAGGAGGAAGAAAAAATTCAAGAAGTATCAGGATGTGAGATAGCAGCAAACCCAGTGAAATATTTGGGCATTTATCTAACAAGACATAAGGACATCTTGTTTAGAGATAATGAAAAATTGTGGAGGAGAATTCAAAAAGACTTGGAAAGATGGTCTAAATTGAATCTCTTTGATCATAAGGATTTCGGTGATTAAAATGAATGTTTTACCGAAAATCAATTTTTTGTTTCAAATGTTACCAATTAGTATAAAAGATAAGACACTGAAGGATTGGCAAAGACAAATTAACCAATTTATCTGGAACAGTAAAAAAACCCCAAGAGTAAGATTCAAGGTATTACAAGATCAAACTTCCAGAGGAGGGTTGGCAGTCCCAAATATCAAATTATATTATGAAGTAGCTGGTCTAGTTTGGATTATAGACTGGCTAAGAAATCCCAAAGATAGACTAATACAACTAGAAGCAGTGGACCTGACAGATGAACTACACAACCTGCTTTGGGTGGCAAAAAGAAGGAAAAAACAAGAAAGTCATGTTATAAGAGAGAGTCTCATTCAAATTTGGGGTTCAGTTAGAAAAAGAATAAGCCCATTGGTATCACCACTATTTTCACCAGTTGATGCCTTTTGTGATAAGAATTAGAGGAAAGATGATTTTATAACGTACCAAGACATGACAAACCCTCAAGGAAAGATAAAATCATGGCAAGAAATTCAAGATGAAGGGGAAAAAATACAATGGCTGATATATTTTCAGGCAGTTTCCAGAATGCAAGAAGCCCTGAAGGAACTCAGAGGACAGTTAAGGAATCTTACTGATTTTGAGAAAATAATCATGCAGAAAAAAGAACACATCTTGTGTCTAATATATAAACTTTTACTCCAATATGATACTGAAACAGAACAAGTTAAAGTGTGCATGATAAAGTGGATGCAAAATTTCGGAGAAGAAACAACATTTCAACAGTGGGAGAATCTGGACAAAGGGCATAAAATTTACAGCAAGTCAAACGTTAAGGGAGAACTGGTACAAGATGTTCTTCAGATAGTACATTACACCAAAAGACATCGAGAAAATGGACAAGAAATATGCGGGGTCATGTGGGAAATGTAAAGAAGTTGATGGTTCTTTTTATCATATATGGTGGACTTGCCACAAAAGCAAAAGCTTCTGGAAAGCAATACATGCTGAGATGCAAAAGGTTTAAAAATTTCAGTTCACCATGAATCCACAAACTATGCTGTTGGGAATACTACCAGAAAATGTAGACAGAAAATTACACAAACTATTTAGATATTTATTGACGGCGGCAAGGGTGGTATTTGCAACCAGATGGAAGGAAGAAGAATGCCCAACTAGGGAAATCTGGAAAGACAAGATGGCAGAATACTCAGTGATGGCAAAACTGACAAGTTATTTAAACAGAAGACCAATGAGAGAATTTGAAGAGAAATGGGGGAATTATTTTACTCACAAAGGAGAAAATGCATAAAATGTTTTAGTTTTAGAAATCTGAATAAGATAGTATACTGGTATATTGTTCTAGACTGAATATAAGGTTAGGATCTGATAATATGGAAAATGCTTAAATATCATTGATGAGGTAGAATACAAGATATGTAAACTGAATAATAGTTAAAAGAAATAGAAATGATCTGTATTGAAGCATTAGACCATATTAAGATATAGCAGTAAGAATGTGCATGGAGTCCACTCGTTTTGATCTTTAGTTGATCTAAAAGTGAACACTGTAGAAAAAGAATGTATTTAGTCAGTAAAGTACACAGAAGCTGGAATAGTAGATGTAATCTTCATTTTAACACTGATGAACTCTGATGAAGGTATGTAGTATGTACGCTGTATTTTAACAACCCTTGTAGTGCAAAATCCTACCATTCCTTGGATCCTGTTATCCCCCCTCTTTTTTCTGTACCCCGCTTGTTTTGAAATATATATATTGTCAGTGAACTTTGATTCCGACGAGGTTATATCAATTTCCAGACTTGGCCATGCGTTGGAGTAATTCAGTGTAGGCTTAGAAATCGTCAGTAGGTGAAGCTTCCTCCGTCGCTCCTATGGTGTCATCACGGGACAGATCCAAAAGTAGAGAATCATAGGGCCTCTGGTAAAACTCCTTCTCCAATCCGTCATCAGAGAAGTGAGACGTCGCCCTGGATCTCGAGCAGTAACAGACTCTATCAGGCAATAAGGAATGGTATCTGGAACGAGCGTCTGAGTAATAGGACCGTTCACAATTCAAACAATGGGGCAGGGTAAAATCCCTTCGCCACGAGCCTCTCATGTAGGGGCTATCCCCACGGTACTTGTGGGGTGTTGAGCACCGTCCTGATAACTCCCCTTCTTCTCTCGAGGACTGCGGTGTCCACGATCTGGGGGTCGGGAATCTGGGTCAACCAGTAGGCGTGAGAGGCCTTTCCACGATTATAACCTCACCCTCAATCCCTTCCCGGAATGAAACAGAAATGCCTCTAGATGAGACCCGACGGTTGGGTTCCTTCCTCTTTTTACTAGGAGGCTCGGAACCGAGCCCTGCATCCCAATCGCTATCAGGTACATGGGGGGATAATACCTTCTCCAGTGCAGCCTTTTCCTCCTTTGAGGCATGTTGTCTCTTTTTCTTCCTCTTCCCCACAGGATCGGAGGGAGGCATCAGATTCGAAGGTGCACCTCGATCCTTCAACTTCGAGGATGATCAGGTCGAGTCTGAGGGAAAGGCATCAAGACGGGTCAACGCGGCGTCCGAGTCGATGGAGGTGCAACCGATGTCGAGGGGAGTACGGCTCTGAGGGGTCTTAGAACCCAAAGGAATCAGGTCCGATAGAACAGGTAACATCGGTTCCGAGGTGCTTCGACCAGTCAATTCCAGCAGAGACGGTTCCGACGGTGGTCTTGACTCCGAGTGTGCTGGCGAAGCCTTGGAATGGGGTGTTCTTGATCCGCCATGTTTAGGGATGAACTGCTCCGAGGCACAGGCTTTGGCCTGGAAGTGCTTTGACCCGGGCTTTGGCCCAGAAGTGCTTGGCCCGGGGATCAGTGGCCACCATGGCTCTTTGCCAGAGGGAGGCCTGCAGTCTGCCCGCTCCTTTCGCCCTCGCCTTTGGAGTAAAACTGCGGCAATACTTGCACACTTGGGTGTTATGCGTCTCACCAAGACAGAACAAGCATTGTCGAAGGCTTTCACGGCCGGAGAACGATGGTTGTTGTGGGTTTTCCGAGCTGTACTGCCGTGGTCTTGGCATTGTAGTTCCTGACGTTTCACCAGCAGCTGTGGCTGGCATCTTCAGAGGTGTAGCACCAAAAGACAGAGATCTCTCAGTGTCACAGTGTGGAAAAGATGTTGGCAAGTCATTTCTATCTACTCAGGAGGGGTGGGGTTGAGCTGAGTCATCCTGTAAGAGTTTCCCAGGGTGTGGAATGCTAATGGCGGGAGGCTTCACTGTATCTTTTGCATATGGATTGGTGCTTGATGTGCTAATCTTCTCTGCAGGGCTATTGTCGGGTGTAGAGTGTTTTGTTAGCCTGGTGTTTTTCAGAACTGGAAACCATGCTCTGTTCATTCTTAAGGTTTCTTCTTTCCTGTTGAAGTTTTGCTTATGCTTGTGAATTTCAATGGCTTCCCTGTGCAGTCTGACAAAGTAGTTGGAAGTGTTGTCCAGTATTTTGGTGTCCTGGAATAAGATACTGTGCCCTGTTTGAGTTAGGCTATGTTCAGCCACTGCCGATTTTTCAGGTTGTCCAAGTCTGCAGTGTCTTTCATGTTCTTTTATTCTTGTCTGGATGCTATGCTTTGTGGTCCCGATGTACACTTGTCCACAGCTGCAGGGTATACGGTATACTCCTGCAGAGGTGAGGGGGTCTCTACTGTCTTTTGCTGATCATAGCATCTGTTGTATTTTTCGGGTGGGTCTGAATACTGCTTGAAGGTTACGCTTTTTCATAAGCTTTCCCATCTGATCAGTAATTCCTTTGATATATGGCAAAAACACTTTTCCTGTAGGAGACTGTTTTTCCTTGGTTGTTTGATTCATCCTGGGTTTGACTGCTCTTCGGATTTCATTTCTGGAGTAGCCATTTGCCTGAAGTGCGTGGTTTAGATGATTAATTTCCTCATTGAGAAAGTGCAGCTCACATATCCGTCTTGCACGATCCACTAATGTTTTCATTATGCCTCTTTTCTGTCGGGGGTGGTGATTGGAGTTTTTGTGTAACACCTTGTGCTACACCTCTGAAGATGCCAGCCACAGCTGCTGGCGAAACGTCAGGAACTACAATGCCAAGACCACGGCAATACAGCCCGGAAAACCCACAACAACCACAGAACAGGCAGTTTGAGTGCCCATCCGAGTGGGTCATCTTGCGATCGCACGAAGCACATCACTTAAAAAGAGCCTTTTCAGACATCTTCCTAGTAATACTTTTGTAATCTTTCTCTTCCAGAGACGACATTAAGCTTGGAACCTCTGTACCCAATGGTGGCAAAAGAGGAACTGAGGGTGAATGGGGCACCCCACCCCTTAAGGTACCATTTCGGCAGGAAGACGGCTGTGCATGCGTGCTGAGGGGCAAGGGCATCCCCTGGTGGTTTTGAGCTAAAAAACCTCCAAATTCAGCAGGCCTGCGCAAGTGCACTCCCATGTGGAACTGCACTGGAAGACCGAAGATGAACAGCATATTCTGCTCAAGTGTAGCACATGCTCACTAATAATCAATATGGGATATCTTTTGGGATTAATAGTCTAAACAAACTGACTAAATGTTGAGTGTAAGTAATCTGTTGGATCCAACATTCAGGCAGGCTGAGGTGTAACAGGTTTGGCTAGTGTACTGACACTTCAGAGAATTCTCAGATAAGAAATTTTTGGAGCAGAAAATGTCACTCTGAAGTAGTTTTGGATACAAGACCTAGAGGGAAAACATCTCCCCTGATAAAGATTTCCATCAGCAAAGCATGATTTCCTCAACTTCCTGCAACTAAAACCGTAAATGCCCACAAATTGGTATTTCTAAGGGAAAGGGGACCCCAGGAACAGCATGAATGGGGAATCAGACATCTGCCTCAATAGGTGTAAATTAGCAATAATCCCAGTGAGCATTTGTTGTGCCACTGAATCAGCTCAGCTGTCTTTCTCTTTCTGGTTTTCTACCTAAGTTTTAAATTTTGGAAGGGACGAGAACATGTTGCAGCATCTCTATGGACCTGAAAAGGGGCAGGAGGGGCCTGCTGGGCTCCTCTCCTATCCCCTCTGTTAATCTATCCTTAGGCTCTGGGGTTTTTCCTGGTCCATTAAAGGAAGACATGGTGAGGCCTCTTTTAAAGAAACCATGGCTGGGCCCCACTGACTTGGTCAATTACCACCCAGTCTTGAACCTCCCATTTCTGGGAAAGGTGATTGAGCAGGTGGTGGAGGAACAGCTGCGGGGCTTCCTGAAGGATGTCTCAGCCCTAGATCCCTTCCAGTCTGGGTTCCACCAGGGACATGGGATGGAGAAATTGCTGGTTGCCCTCACAGACAATCTTCACAGACATCTGGACCGAGGTAGCTCGCCGTTGCTGATATTATTAGATCTCAGCAGCATTTGATACAGTCAATTACGATCTTTTGATTCACCACCTCGCCGATGTAGGGATATGAGGGACGGCCTTGCAGTGTCTTGTCTCTTTTCTCCACGGTCGAGGACAGAGGGTGGCGCTTGAGAAGAAACTGTCATCCCGCCACCCTTTGGTGTGTGGGGTCTCGCAGGAAGCAATATTCTCCCCATTACTGTTTAACATCTATATGCGCCCCCTTGCCCAGTTGGTGCAAAGTTTCAGACTTGGGTGTCAATACGCAGATGACATCCAGTTGTATCTGATGATGGACGGCCAGCCCGACTTGGCCCCAGATGTCCTGGAATGTGCTTTTGCAGCTGGGACTGATTGGTTGAAACAGAGTCGGCTGAAATTGAACCCGACAAAGATGGAGGTCCTGTACTTGAGCCATGGGGGGTTAGGTTCAGGACTCCGGCTCCCAGCACTCAATGGGGCACCACTGGTGCCAGTTCCGAGGGTTAGGGGCCGGGGGGTGATCCTGGATGCTTCCCTGAAAATGGAGGCACAAGTCACAGAGGTTGTCAGGCCCTCTTTTTTCATCTGCGCCAGACCAGGCCACTTGTCCCATACCTGTCAACCTGTAACTTAATTACAGTGATCCAGGCAACGGTCATTTCTAGACCAGATTACTGCAACTCGCTCAACGCGGGGCTGCCCTTGAGCCTGACCCAGAGATTACAGCTGGTACAAAATGCAGTGGCACGCATTATTATGAGAGTGCCAAGTGGGGCACATATAACACTGTTCTTACGCGAGCTGCATTGGTTGCCAGTGGAGTACTGGATCAGATTCCAGGTTTTGGTACTGACCTATAAGGACCTATGCAGACTGGGACCAGCGTATCTGTGGGACCATCTCTCCCCATATATTCCCTGGAGGACACTCCGATCAGGGGACAAACAGCTGTTGGTGGTCCCTGGTCCCAAGGAGGCCCACTTAGCCTTGACCAGAGCCAGGGCCTTCTTGGTCCTGACTCCCAACTGGTGGAACACTCTGTGTACTGAGACCAGGGCCCGGCAAGACCTACTATCTTTTCACTGGGCCTGTAAGACAGAGTTGTTATGCCAGGCACATGGCTGAGGTCTGGGCCCCCGCCAGCCTGAAACAATGGGTGTATAAAATCTAACCCTCCCTGCGAAGGCTGTCCACCATCCTTTTTTAATTTGTAAGGCTGATTGCTGTATAATTAGAAATATGTTTTTATTTTAATGATGTTTTTAAATGTTTTATGGAGATGGAATTTTACTGTATTTTAATGGGTTGCAATCCGCCCTGAGCCTGCTTGCAGGGAGGGTGTAATAGAAATATGAAATAAAATAAAAATAAAATAAATCTAAATGGTCTTTAAGCTCCAAGTACTACAGCTCTGTTATTGAATACAATACAAGCTCTTAATTTATGCATAATATGGCTATAGTAAAACAACAACAAAAACTCTACACATACACACACTTGGAGCCCAGGAGCCAATGTGCAAAATGAATTTGCTTTGTAAAACTGCTGGAACTTTTACATAGAGAGTCATCACCATTATATTTGTCACAAACAACTTTCATTTTCTTTTCAACAGTTTACCTCTCCTGTACATTCTTTTGTGATTACAGTACAAGCTTTGTTATCTGGAAAAACTCACTGGAATGGCTATGAGGTTATTGGCTGGGGAGAAGAGACAGTGAACCGCAGTGGCAGATGGAAAAGTGAAGCTGCACATTCAGGTCATAAGGGGGGCAGAGTTGGAGGAGGGGAGTCAAGCCAGCAGCCAAGACTGCAAGGCACTGAAAGAGCAAAGTTATGCAAGAGGCACTTGGGACATCAGGAGATGTGTGGTACCATGGCTGGAAGCCTCAAAACAAATGTGCATGGTGTAAAGCTTAAGAAAGCAGCATATTTGATTAACTGGCAATGCCCATCCCCATGAAGGGCAGATAACAAAGCCTGTACTGTATTATATTTCATGCCAACAGCATGGTTAGCACACACTACACACACACACAAGAACACAGATATGTTTCAACCACAGCAGCGTAACATGTACTACCAACAGCTTCTCCCCATGTCAGTGCTGGTTCACACATATATGCATTATCACTGGCAGGTGAAACTGGTTGACTCCATCAGAAAGTACTGTGTTTAAGGTGATCTAAAAGTACTATTTATGGCATAATACATGTTATGGCTCGTTATCATTTGATGTAGTCAGCAAATGACAAACATGTATGTGTGAACTAGCACTGGCCTGCACCAGTATTTAGAATTTTCACACTGATAAAAACAGCTGTTTAACCTCCCCTGTTAGAGCAGTGTTAACAGATGACAGAGATAACCAACATTTTAGAACCGGATATGGCAATGCTATGCCCTGTACCAAGGAAGCTTGACCCCCTCCCCCATTAAAATTCTTATGGCCTCTAAAGGGAAAAAACAGTGTTTCTTACCTGTAACTGTTGTTCATCTAGGTCTTCCGTGCAGGCACACATGGGACGGCGCATGCGCAGGCCTGCCGACTTTGGAGATTTTTCAAAGCTCAAAACACTAGGGGGCGCCCTCACCTCTCAGCACGCATGCGCAGCCATCTTTCCCACCGAAAACGGCTCGCAAGAGGCGGGGCGCGCCCGACGTACCCTCAGTCCTCTTTTGCAGCCGCACTACAAGGTAAGTACTAAGAGATTCAGCGGGGAAAGAGGGAGGGTATGTGTGCCTGCACGGAAGACCTAGATGAACAACAGTTACAGGTAAGAAACACTGTTTTTCATCTGCGGTCTTCCTGTGCAGTCCCACATGGGAGATTAAAAAGCTTAAATACCTGGGTGGAGGTGATAAACAGCTGTCACAGGAAGATTGATTGTAGGACTGCAGTGCCCACTGTCGTTTCCTTCCTGTCTAGGACGTCCAGGGCGTAGTGCCTGACAAACATGTCAGCGGAGTCCCATGTAGCTGCTCTACAGATGTCCTGCAGTGGAATGCCTCTCATGAGAGCTGCTGACGTCGCTTGAGATCTGGTGGAATGAGCATGCACCTCCAAAGGACGAGGTAAGTTCATAGACTTGTAACATAACAAAATAGTTTGAACAACCCAACGAGCTAACGTTTGAGAACTGGCCTTATGACCCTTCTTTGGGCCTGCAAAACATAAAACAAATTAGAATCTATCCTAAAATCCTTAACCCGGTCTAAGTAAAAAAGCAGAGCCCTACGTACATCCAAAGTGTGAAGGGCCCTGTCTGCCTCAGAAGTGTGTCCTTTAAAAAACACTGGTAGTGAAATTTCCTGAGACATATGGAACTTTGACACTACTTTAGGTAAGAAATCTACCTTAGTTCTAAGAACAATCTTTTCCAAGTGAATCTTCAGATAAGGGGGCTCAGAGGATAACGCTGCCAGCTCCCCAACCTTCCTAGCCAAAGTAACTGCCACTAGAAACGCTACCTTAAAGGACAGGAAGCGTAGGGGGCATGTGGCCAAGGGTTTGAAAGGTCTAGACATGAGCCTGGTCAAGACCAGTGGCAGAGACCACTAAGGAACCACTGCCCTCACCTGACGGAATAAGTTATTCAACCCCTTCAAAAATAACTTGGACGTATAGTGAGAAAAAACAGTTCTTCTATCCACCGGGGGATGAAAGGCAGAGATAGCTGCCATATAAACCTTAATGGACGAGTTAGACAACCCTGTCTGTTTAAGTTCCCAAAGGAAGTCCAGAACTGTAGAAAGCGGGAAGGCAAATGGATCCAAACCCCGTCCTCGACACCATAGAGTAAACCTATTCCATTTCAGAGTATATGATTGTTGAGTGGACAACCACCTAACATTTTCTAGAACATGCATTACTCCTTCAGAGAAACCCCGTCCGGGAGGATCAGCCAAGCCGTCAGTCTGAGTTCGTTCACATTGTGGTGAAACACCCCCTTCCATGATAACAGGTCCGGCTGAGGTGGGAACTGATACCTCCTCACGTGTAGTCTCATGAGCACATGAAACCAAGGCTGTCTTGGCCAGAATGGGGCCACAAGGATGGCCACTGTTTTGTCCATTAGAATCTTGCAGATGACTCTGGTTAGGAGAGGGAACGGAGGAAACAGATAGTAGAAGTGGTCGGACCACTTTAGCTGGAAGGTGTCCCTAAGAGACTCTAGGCTGACTCCTCCTCTTGAACAATACCGGGGAGTCTTGTGGTTCTCCTCTGAAGCAAAGAGGTCTAAGTCGGGAAAGCCCCAGTCTGAAAAGACAGGATGTAAATACACATCTTGAAGAGACCATTCATGATTATCACCCTGTAGCCTGCTAAGGCGATCAGCAACCGTGTTGTCCACCCCTGGGATATGGACCGCTAATAGCCATACTGAATGGTCAATTGCCCAATCCCAGATCCTCATAGCTTCAATACATAGTTGGGCAGAAGCTGTACCCCCTTGTTTATTTAAATAGAACATGGTGGCAGTGTTATCTGTTAGGATCTGGACCACCTTATTCTGAACAATATCAGAGAAAGAAACTAAGGCACAGAGAATCACCCGTAGTTCCAAAATATTAATGTGTTCAGTACATTCTGAGTCATCCCACATCTCGTGAGCATAAGACCCATTACAATGGGCACCCCCTCCCAGAGAGGAGGCATCTGTAATAATCGACACTTCCGGTTGCCTACATCCAAACCTCACTCCTGCAAACAGGTTAGACTCAACCAACCACCAGTGTAGAGACAGAAGCACCTTACGAGAGATACTAAACTTCTTGTTCTGAGAATCCCTTTCTGGGTGGTATACAGAAACAAACCAGAGTTGAAAAGGGCACATTTTAAGTCGCGCTAGGGGAATGACAGCAGTCGTCGATGCCATATACCCTAGTAACACTTGAATCAACCTAGCGGGTTGAAATCTGCACCTTTTAAACTTTCTCACCAAAAGTTTAATCTTATTGGCTCTGTCCTGGGGCAAGAAACCAGAATCCTGTATGCCATCTATCACCGCCCCTATGAATTGTGTGATCCTAGAGGGAACCAACTTAAGACTTTTTTTCATTGACAAACAATCCCAGGCATAAACAAGTGGACAAAGTGATGGAAATTTGTTTCTCCACATCTGCAGCTGAATGTCCCACTATGAGCCAATCGTCAAGGTACGGGAAAATACAACAACCTTGCAACCTTAGGTAGGCAATGACTACCGCCACACATTTGGTGAAGACCCGAGGGGCAGTGGATGATCCTGAAAAATGCGAGTACCGTATGTAAAACGCAGAAATTTCTTATGGTCCGGGAAGATAGAAATATGAAAGTAAGCATCTTTCAAATCTAAAACACCAAACCAAGATTGATAACGTACCAGAGTCAAGACCGTCTGCAAAGTGGTCATCTTAAATTTACGGGTCTGAATAAACGCATTCAAACCCCGAAGGTCTAAAATAGGTTGGAGACCCCCATCCTTCTTTTCTGCCATGAATAGATTGGAATAAAAACCCCTAAGGGAGGGATTATCTGACACTTCTTCAATCGCACCCTTATCCAAAAGGGCCGCTAATTCAGATACCACCCCTGGTTGAGTACTCTGGGGGGAGAAAGTAGGCAATTGGAGGCCAGGCCATTGTGAAAAGTCAACTTTATAACCATGTTTAACGATTTGTAACACCCAAGAACCAGAACAAATACAACACCATTCAGAAAAAAAGGGAGCTAGCCTGACTCCAAACAGAGGGTCAGGTCCCTGTAATAGTCAGAATTGCTTCTGAGCATGAGCTGGTTCTTTAGCCTGTTGTTGATGGCCTCCCTATTTATTCCTTTGGCCCAGCCTCCTCTGAGAGAAAGACATTTGAGGGCTCTGATAACGTCGTTGAGAATGGTAGCCATACCCGTGGGTAGGGGTGAAAACGCTGCGAGCGGCCTCTATTAAAGGGCCTGTATTGAGATCTGTTGTAAGTCTGGTGTTGAGGCACTACTCCGTAAGAGCGGGCTGTAAGCCTATCCTTGCGCTTCTTAGATAAATATTCATCGGTCTTATCCGAGAAGAGTGTATGTCCTTCAAACGGAAGGTCCTCCACTCTATTTCTTGTCTCCACAGGCAAAGCGGTCGACCTCAACCAAGCAAATCTACGGATAACAAGTGCAGAAAGTAAGGCTCTCGCCGAAGTATCTGCCATATTTCTGGCCACACTGATCTGACGGCGAGATAAACGAACTGCCTCTTCTTGGATCACCCGAAGGAAAATCCTTTGGTCCTCTCGCAAATGCGGGACGAAGGTAGCTACCTTGTTCCATAACAATAACTGGTAGGCAGCCATCATGGCTGCATAATTAGCAATTTTAATGGCGAAGGCTGAAGATGTATAAACCTTCCTGCCCATCGAATCTATTTTCCTGCTTTTCTTGTCCGACGGAACCGAAAGCGATCCCTGTTTAGGTCTAGTTTGCATATCCTCTGTTACCAGAGATGATGGAGGAGGGTGTAAAGACAAAAACGGGCATAGATCATCTTTGACCCGATATAAGTTCTCCACTCTTTTGTTGGTTGCAGGTGTGGAAGCGGGCTTCAAATTCAGCCCCGTGAGGAGCTCAACAAAACCCTCAATCATAGGAAACGCAAGTGCTGGGGTCGAACCAGAATAAATGTACCTCAGAATCTTAGCGTTCGAGCGTGGTTCCGTAGAAGCCACTTCCAACTCAAGTGCTTTCGCTATTCTCTGAAGAAGCTCATTATACGCACGAAAATCATCCGTCGGGGACGCTTCCTCTGAAGGTCCAAGAGTCCCATCTGGGGAGTCAGACGGAGGAGAGTCATAAGGTCAGTCAAAGCGGACACTGTTGTCTTGTTCAGAGTCAGAAAGTCTAGGGGTCCTCCTGGAGCCCGGGTAGGAATAAGCCCGCAGGGAGGACGATTTCGAACGGTCCCGAAACTCGAGCTCGGAGTAATAGGAATCCTCCCTGTAATGTTGACGCGGTGGAGATCTCAAACAAGAACCAAAATAAGGACTTTCACGATCCTGACGGGAGCCTCTCCTTTCCCTCAAGCGGCCTCTTTCACCTCGAGAGGAGCGGGAGGACCATGACTTCTGAGGGGGTGACCTGGATCCCCCCGAAGGTGTAGGGGGCTTGTCAAGTACAGGTACCTCCTCCTCATTAGGACCCTTCAAATGGGGAGTACTTCCCCGAGATCAATGGTCATCGGAACCACAGCGCTTCTTCCTCGGTGGTTCGGAGTCCCCTGTAGCCTGATGGTCTGCTGGTCGTTGCGGGGTTATCACGGCTTCCAGGGCCTGTTTGTCGCGTTTAGAAGAGTGATGCTTTTTCTTCTTCTTTTTACTTAGGTCGGAGCCCGAAGCTACCTGAGAACTGGCTGGATCCGAAGACTCTGGAATACCGGGCTCGCTGCGGTGGTTCCGTTGGTCTGAACCCTTTCCGCTTCGAGGAGTCCTCGGTTCCGATGTCCTCGGAGTCAAGGAACCTTCACAACTCAAGTGAGAGCGTACGGTAGGCAGTTCCGACGGGGCCTTAGGTCTGGGTTCCAACAGCGTCGGATCCGACATTGAAGCCATCGGTTCCGAAGCGCTGCAAACCGACACAGATGGCAGCGGTCGGGTGTTCTTCTTTGGATCCGACGGATCTGTTGGTTTAGATGAACCCCATGTCGAAGGTTTGGGCGGGACTGGATCAGTAGCTGCTATGGCACGCTGCCGTAAGTAGGCCTGAAGCCGACCTGCGCGCTCGGCTCTGGCTTTCAGGGTACACCTACGGCAGTGTCTACAAGCTTGTGTATTATGGGTCTCCCCCAAGCAATATAGACAATTAGAATGCCCATCAGACTTCGTCATCTTGCGACTGCAAGACACGCACTTCTTAAAGCTTTTTCAGACATTCTTACAGTTTCGCTGAATAACACTGGATAATGGACGAGCTAGAACCTCTCAAGTTGGCAGCAAAAGAGGAACTGAGGGTACGTCGGGCACGCCCCGCCTCTTGGGAGCCGTTTTCGGCGGGAAAGACGGCCACACATGCGCGCTGAGAGGCAAGGGCGCCCCCTAGTGTTTTGAGCTTTGAAAAATCTCCGAAGTCGGCAGGCCTGCGCGTGCGCAGTCCCATGTGGGACTGCACAGGAAGACCGCAGATGAACAATACTTTGAGTAGTTATACTGGTAGTATGAATAATATAGCATTGATACTGTTCACACATGTGGAAAAAAGATCAGGATGTAATTATGCTGATTTAAAAGGAGATATGCAAAATTGTTTTACAAGTTGTAAATAAAATCTGTTATTCAGACTCACACTTTCCCCCTTCAACTCCAAAACAACATAAAGCAAAAAACAAGTTAGAGTGACAGATAACGAATCTGCAAACAGTACCAAACTCATTACAATGAAACACAGAGCATAACTTTCTAAAACAAATTTACAATAAGAATTAATGCCTCATTTTTTTAATGTTAGGTCACTGAAAAATGTTAAGCTCCACATGGTTGAAAAACATGATTCAACCTGCTGTGTTGTTTATTTGATAACTTGCCAAGTGTCAAATTCTAGCTGAATTTGGTACTGTGTTCCTTCCCTTGTAACAGTACCACTTTCTTCCAGTTTCCAATGAAAGTTAACTATGTGGGCATATGCAGTTAAAGAACAGTAATGAAAGCTGGTTTGATTATGAACTAAATTTAATTAATGTGCCTTACAAAAAATGGGACGGCACCTGCATTGAATATTTTTGTGTTGTAACATGTACAGCACTGGATGACTTCCAGCTATGACTGTTTCACTGACACAAATGGGGTTTTTTGAACTACATTCCAGTCTTGCATGGTTCAAGCTTAACATCTGCCTCTATGTGCTTCAGATTGCCTTACACTTCCTTCAGCTACAGATCTTCTCTCCTGCTAAGCACACCCTACAAATGTCCACAATAACAGTTCAGGAGATAGGAAATGGTCCCCCACACATATAAACATTTCCTGAATGCCATCCTGACTATGATCTTCCCAGGCTGCCCTATGTGCTATGCACAGATTGACACTTATTCTCTCCCCCACAATGATGGTTATTATCCACAGGTCCAGACTGTGTGGATAATAACCACCACTGGCAAGAGCAGAGGAAATATGGGGCAAATTGGGCTAGATCAACACCACTAAATCATGACTTGGTACTATACAAAATTCATGTTCAACATGGGCTCTCACAAAATTATTAACTATACATAATTTTCAAAGAATTTTATTGAAGCCCATCTGCTACTAAACCTCAGTTAAAATATAAACATTCCTAAAGAGATTAGCCTTACAAATGCTGATCTAATTGCATTTAGTTTTACTCAGCTGCAGGCATATGACATAATACAAATCAATTCTGTAAATGAGAGAGGCTAAGTTAGCTCAGCTGCAACTACTGATTCTTAGAACAATCTTACATTTTAGTATTGTGGCTATACCAAGAGTATTTGTTGAGCAACTGCTAATTAACTTTTCATCACAGTCATTTTTTCTTTGTTTTCAGACAAACTACGTGATATGACGTGATTAACACATTTCACATATCAAGTATTCTATTTCACATATTCTATTTCACATATTAGTATTCTTTGATAAAGTTATTATCTTCAGCAGTTCATGAGTTTCAAGGATATGCATCTGGTGTTGGGGTCTCCGAACAGGAATCCAGCTGGCACACTGTTCACTAGACATGGGCACGAATACAACTATGACTCAAATTTCGTGATGAATCAAGCCGATTCGTGATTTGGGAAAATGCAATTTGTGGGGCTGCGTTTTTCATGAAATCCATGACTTTTTTGCCGATTCGTATGATTTGTGATGCCAGACAGGCTGGCACCAATTCCCTAGGCAATGGAAGTCAGGAAAGGCTGCAGACCTTTTGTTGCCCCGGAAGCCCCAATCTCAGCCCTCAAAACCCTGATAGGCAGCTCTCCCTGCCAACTAGAGAGCTCTAATTTTGCCCTTTACAGCAAGGGGCAGGGGGATTAATCCCCTAGGCAACTGAGGAGATGGGCCTTCCATAGCCATGGGTCTTTGCCCAGAGACCCAGAACTTATTCATGGAACCTGAACTCAGTCCGCATAGAGCAAGTGCGATGCTTTAAGTATCTGGGTGTGGTCTTCCAAGCAACTGGGTCGTCCAATGCACATATTGCCCATGTTGCCTTGAGTGCTCAAAAGTCTGCCGGAGCAATTCAAAAATTCTTTTGGACCAAGGGAGGCAGATACCTGACAGCTGCGCTCAGGTTATTCTCTGCAAAATCATTAGCCCAATTAATGTATGGAGCTCTGCTTAGTATTAAATCCAACTGTACCCCGATGGAAATAACACAATCAAAATTTCTGAGAGGTATTTTTCAGGTCCCCCCTTGTACTACAAATGCTGCAGTCCAACTAGACTCAGGCCTGATAACAGTAGAAGCCAGATTATGGATTGCAGCAATTCTTCATTGGTTAAAGTTAACTTTCTTCCCTAAAGGATTTGTAAATTTAATGTTAACTGATCATTGTACACCATCTTGGGCCAGCAAGATAGATAGTAAACTAGCCTCCTATGGCTTATCACAGCAATTATTGCTCAGTATGGGTTATAATCAAGCCAAAAAGGCCATTAAGCAGAGAATAATAGAGGTCGAGAGACAACACGACTTGAACAGTTTCAAGGTGTTACTGTTTGATCCTGACCCCATGGTTAGGCTAACCCCTATGCCTTATCTTTTCAACCTTGCCAATCACAAACACAGGAGAACCTTTACGTTAATGCGTTGGGACGCTCTCCCATCAGCTGTACTGGAAGGCAGATACAAAAGAACGCCTCTGGAAGAACGCCTGTGTCCCTATGGTGATGGGAAAATAGAATCGCTAGAACATGTCATCTTCGACTGCAAAATACATAGGCCTTATATAAGGCCTATACTTTCTGCCCATCCAGGTAGACAAAGAGCTTTTCTACTTTCAAAAATGCTCTAGGATAGATCCCAGGACATAATACATAAGGTTGCTAAGTTTGGTTGGATGGCAATAAAGAACAGGAGCTCGTATACTACCAACTAAAGACAGTTTTGTACTATGGTTTTAGGGTACCTGGGTTTTATGATATGCTGAAATTTAAATTTTAAGCATTTTTAAATATTTTAAATATTTTAAACATTTTAAATATTTTAAGGAAATGTAATCTATTATGTTACTGAGGTATCTTTTAATCAGAATTCTCTAGTTTATCTCTGTAACATTGATCATTCCTGTAATTCTTTTGCTGGTCTAGGACCATAATAATAAATTTGATTTGATTTGATTTGATTTAGCCATGGGAACACCAATCTCACTCCTCAAAATCCTTTTGGCAGGTCTGTCTGCCAACCAGAGAGCTCCTGTTCTGCTCTATGTGAGTATTTCTTATATAAGGCATCTCTCTCTGCCTCATGCTTTCAGTTCCAGTAGACAGAGAGAGAGGGAGAAGCTGTTGCTGGGATTTGGAGTGAGAGTGTGGAGTTGGGAGCTTTTTGCTGGATTTGCTGCTGCTTCAAAAGAGACTGAAAAGCCTCTTTCTTATTTTCCTCACTTGTCCTTTCTGGGAAGGTCTTTGGGTGAGGGTGCCTTTTCCCCCTCCACCCCACTGCACCCTAATCTCAGGCCTTTGCCTGGCTCAGAGGCCTAGCTTGACTGAGGCCTCCTTTATTTTTTCTTTGCTTGTCTTTGTTTCTTCTCAATTCTCTCTCTGCTCTTTTGAGGGCTCAGACTCTTGTTGTTTCCTTTGATTTTGGGACTTTTCCCTGTGGGTTCCTTGCCTGAGAGCCTCAATCTTCTGTTTGCTCTCTCTCTCTTACTGTGCACTTCTTTGGTGTATCTCACTTTGTGCACCTATTTTGTGCATTTTACTTTTATTTAGAGCACCTGTCCCGCCTGGGCAGGTGTCTCTGTGGTGTTTAGAGGCTCTCCCCCCCAACCGCAGTCTCAGGGTCACTGTGTGGCTCTGGGACCAAGCTTTCTGGGTTCCTCTTTTGAGGGCTCAAACTCTTCTTGTTTCGTTTGTTTCCCAATTATTCTTGTGTGCAGCACTGTGTGTGCAGCACTTCCCAAAGACCCCTGTGCAGCACGGTGCCGTTCCTGCAATGTCATGGTGTGTAGGGGCTGTGACCCTTTCCGGTTCTGGGGGAATTAGTCTCTCCCTCCCCGACCTGGGGGAGGGCACCCGTCCCTGCCGTCACATTCAACAGGTGAGTTTTGCTGATAGGAGGAGGGCAAGGGTCTTATTTAGTGCACCCTGTCCCTCCTGGGTGGGTGTGGAGGGCATCCGCCAGTACCACCATGGTCCGGTAGGTGGGTTTTGTCAGTGCTAGCAGCCACCACTCCTCAGTGGGAGGGCCTTATTATGTCTCTATCATGTGCTGGGGTAGGTAATGGGCCCCCTTAAAGTAATGGCATCAATCCGCAGTGCTGTCCTGCTGTCCCCATCTGGGGAATTTAGTCTCTCCCTTCTCGACCTCTGGGGCAGGGCATCTGCCAGCACTGCCCCATCCAGTTGGTGGGTTTTGCAGATGGGAGGCGAGTAAGGGTCTTATTTTGTGCACCCTGTCCCACCTGGGTGGGTGTGGAGGGCATCTGGCAGCGCCGCCAGATCCATGGGTGGTTTTGTTGGCCACCGCTCCTCAACATGAGGGGTGGGCACCTAACCACTGTGTTGCTTAGCTGTCCCCATCCAGGGACTTAGTCTCTCCCTCCCCGACCTGGGGGAGGGCAGCTGCCAGCACCGCCAGATCCATGGGTGGTTTTGTTGGCTACTGCTTCTCAACATGAGGGGCGGGCACCTATCCACTGTGTTGTTCTGCTGTCCCCAACTGGGGGACTTAGTCTCTCCCTCCCCAACACGGGGAAGGGCAAATGCTGGCACTGCCACATCCAGCTGGTAGGTTTTATCAGCAGCCTCTGCTCCTCAGCATGAGGGGTGGGCATCAGTTCAGCCGTACTGCCCTGCTGTCCTCATGTGGGGGACTTAGTCTCTCCCTCCCCTACCTGGGGGAGGGCACCTGCCAGTGCTGCCACGTCCGGCTGGTGGGTTTTGTCGGTGGCCTCTGCTCCTCAGTATGAGAGACAGGCATCAGTTCAGCCATGCTGCCATGCTGTCTCTATCTGCGGGACTTAGTCTCTCCATCCCCAACCCGGAAGAGAGCATCTGTCGTTGCCATCACGTCTGGCTGGTGGGTTTTGCAGATGAGAGGCAGGAAAAGGTCTTATTTTGTGCACCCTGTCCCTCCTGGGTGGTTGTGGAGGATATCTGCCAGCGCTGCCAGGTCTATGAGTGGTTTTGTTGGCCACCGCTCCTCAGCATGAGGGGCGGGCACCTATCCACTACTCTGCTGTCCCAATCCAGGGGACTTAGTCTCTCCTTCCCCAACCCAGGGGGGCATCTGCCAGCACCGCCACATCTGACTGGTGGGTTTTGTCAGCGGCCTCCACTTCTCAATGTGAGGGATGGGCATCAATATGATGTGATGCTGTCCCCTTCCGGGGGACGTAGTCTCTCCCTCCTCGACCTGGGGGAGGGCATCCACCAGCACCACCATGTCTGGCAGGTGGGTGGTTTCAGCGGCCACCGCTCCTCAACACGAGGGATGGGCATCAATCCACTGCATTACTCTGCTATCCCCATCCAGGGAACTTAGTCTTACCCTCCCCAATCGTAGGGAGGAGCCATGGACAAAACTCATCTGTCAGATGTGCTGGCCACCTGTTGGGGCACAAGGGAGTGCTGCGGGCCACCCCAGCTGCCGAGGCCGTGGCACCCCGGGAAATGGAGGGGAGGTGGTGCGGACTGTAGCCCACCTCCCGGGCCTGTGAAGAGGGGGCGGCCACCGACAAAACCCACGTCTGCGGTCCATTGTTCCGTTGTCAGTTGAAGATTCTGTAAGTCCTTCCTGTAACTTTTTGGTGCTGCCTGCAATGCCTTCGAATGGAGCCACTGGTGGCTCCAATTATATCCAATGGGACTTTCCTGGGGGCGCCAGCTTTGGGGGTCTGTAACTTCAAGATCTGTATTGCGATCTTTGCAAAACTTGGGAGAGTGGCTGGAGGAGAGCCTTTTGAAGACTCCCTGCAAGTATAGGATCTCTGAGTATGAAGGAGGCTGTTCTAGGGCCCTGGGATCTGATAAACCACAAACCAAATGAATTGATTCATGAAACGGAAAAGTTCGTGAAAATTCGTGGTTCACGTTTTGTCAAATGGGCCGAACCATGAATCTCAAAGTTTGCTTTTTTTACCAGTTCATACCCACCTCTACTGTTCACCCAATTACACAGCAGTCTTCTTAACTGAGCTGGAGAAGTTGGTCTTAAGGATGGTGTTACAACCCTCTTTATTTTTCAATTAGATTTTGCTTTTAACCTGCTGGGTACACCCTCTGGGTAGATTGCTGCCACCAGTAATTATATTCCAAAATAATTAATTTAAATTTCCCTTTTAATAACGTGCCCAAGTGTCAGGCTCCTTCGTGGGACCATGTGGCCCTGAGGAAGGGAACAGGATATAGGAATAACATATACTCTGGGATGGGAAAAAACCCAAAATAAACTCTTACTTTTACAAGAAGTGTTATCAGTTTCACACTATTCCTTAATCTTGATGGTTTCCAAGAAAATTCTCAGTTCTTAAAGTTTCTTTACATAGGCTCAGTCACACAGATATACCTAAACTTTCTCTCTCAGGCGCGCACACAGTTTGCCTGCTTCAGATAGCTCAATCACTCACTCAAATATACATAGACTTTCTCTCAGGTGCACACACAGTTTGCCTGTCTGAACCAGAATCAACATTTCTCTCAGACACCCTCAGGCTGCACACAGCTTGCCTGTCTAAACCAGAAAGCAGAATGAATCTTTTCTCTCCACTCAGTAACTAAAAACTGCAGTTCACTCTGCCCACACTTTCAGTTATCAACCAATCATCTCATTCACTCATCTCTCTTTCACCTCACTCTTCATCTGTACCACACCAGGCATTTAAAGACACACACACACACAAAATAATTACTGATGGTGTTGAGGACTTCCTGACAGATTGTACTGGTGGGCTTCACTAGCAATGCCAAGGCCATCTAGCTGAGTGTGGCTCATAATTTCATGGCCTCCATGCAACCACGGGTCTGTCTCAAGTTACACACTGCCATATCCATATGCACAGAGCAACAGGACAGTAAGAGCAGGAGGAAAATTAACATTAGCTCATTTAACTGAACAGGCCATTACCTGGCTGGGTAACTCAGAAATACTGAAACTTGAGGGTGAGAGGGAGAAGAAGGACTAAGTAGATTGGTCTATCCTCAGAGCCTACACTACACTACAAGCAGTTCAGAATGCTACTGTTAGGATGCAGGTCAAAATCAGTCATTTGGAGCACTCTAATTTTGCAGCAAGGGGCAGGGCACCAACACTGTGAAACGTTTCTTGGAAGTTACTTATGAAAGCACTGCAAAGAATCAATTGTGGGAATGAGTTTCTGAATTGGATTCAGAGTATTTATACCAAACAGCAAACTGCAATTTTAGTCAATGGCTCTGTTATGACCTTTACTTTCTTTGAGAAGATTTTTCTTTTAATCTTTCCCTTAACACCCTCTGGGTAGTTTGCTGCCACCAGGAATATTATATTCCAGGATATTTTATTTAAGTTTTCCCTTTGGTAACGTTCCTAAGCGTCAGGCTCCTTCGTGGTTCTATGTGGCCCTGAGGATAGGAATGGGATATAGCAATGTGACAGCTACACTGGGATATAACAAAACAAAAATAAACTTTTATTTAGTCAAGAAGTGTATCAGTTTCATAAACGTAGTTCTCAGTTCTTAAAGTTACTTCATTTACTCTCATTCACACAGATCTCTTCTAAGGCTTCACACACAGTTAGCCTCTTTCTCTAACTCAATATTTGTCTCACAGAAATGCTTAAAACTCCTCAGGCAGCACACAGCTAGCCTCTCTTTCTCTGACTCTCATTCACAGAAATATTAAACCTGTTCAGGCAGCACACAGCTGGCCTCTCTTTCCCTGACTGAGTGTTCTTTCACAAACATGCTCAGTTCAGGTTCCACACAGGTTATATTTCTCTCATAAATACTTCAATATACTCAGGCAGCACACAGCTAGCCTGCTTTCTTCTGACTGAAACTTTGCTCCCTGCCCTGTCAGTCTCAAAACTGCATTCACTCCGCCCACACTCTCAGTCATCAACCAATCATATCACTCACTCTCTCACCCCCACTCTTCACCTAGCTCAAACCAAGCATTTAAAGACACATGCACACATTTACTTGAAATCGTTACAGGCTCACTTACAAAGAAGACTGAAATAACAAAAGGAACACTTCAAGGATTTCCAATCTCACCACTATTGTTTATCATTGTGCTTAAAGTTTTGGCAGTGAGAATCAGACAAGATAGCAGAATTGCTGGAATAAAGGAGGGGAGATGTATCAGATGAAAAGCTACGCAGATGATGTGGTTATATCAGTGACAAATCCACATACCTCCCGGATTTATGTAATGGAACAAATACTAAGATTTGGGCAGCGTTCTGGATATAAACTGAATAAGAAGAAAAGATAATGTTACTCTCGACAATGAAAGAGGAATGTGAAAAGATCGGAAGCATAACCGACTGTACCATAACTACAAAGTCAATAAGATATTTAGGAATAAATGTATTATCACAAAGAGAACCTTTACAAAGATAATTATCAAAAAGTATGGACAGGAATTATTGAAGATTTGCAGAGATGGCATAATTTAAACATTTCACAGCTAGGAAGAAATAAACTGAATTTCCTATTTCAAATTATCCCAATTTACATTGAACAAAATATTTTCAATAGATGGTAGAAAGCAATAAATGATTTTATATGGAAAGGAAAGAAACCAAGGATAAATCTCAAAGTATTGCCAGATGACAAAAATTGAGGAGGACTGGCTGTACCGAACATCTTGATACTATTTGGTGATAAGTCAATCAAGGAATGTTTTTGCCTTGGGCCTGGATTTCTTGCCAGGTTTTTATGTTTCCTTCTTTGTCTATCAATGATTTATGTATTCATTATATGCTGTTAAATATTTTACCAACTAATGTGAGACAAGAACAAGGAGACCTCTTCTGTTATATGGTGACAGCAGCAAGAGATTTATTTGCAGATAGATGGAAAAATGATGCCTGTCCAGGTCTTTCAGAGTTAGGGAGATAAGATTTATGAATATGCTTCAATGGCCAAACTGACTACCTAACTTACAAAACCGAGTTCTGGAAAAAATGGAAGGATTTCTTCGATTACTTAGGCTAAACTAATTGACACAGAAGCTTAGAGGGAGGGAGGGAGGGAGAAGGAGAAATGTTATGTAGTTAGGTTTAAGGAAATTTGAATGTGTTGCTTGTTTTACTCCCAAAGCTATTATACCTATATTGTTTATATGCTTACTGGTTGTATAAGATTGTATAACTTTCAATTTACTCTAATTTAGAATATGTATAACTTTTATATTATGCACTTACTTTACTTCCGTTTCTTTGTTTTAATAAAATTCTTAAGTTCTTAAAAGAAACTGTATAACTTTTAATCTAATGTCTAATTTAGAATCTGCATAACTTTTTATACTATGCAGTTACTTTATTTTCTTTAAATAAAATTCTTTATAACATTAAAAACATTTGAAACTCTTCAAGGAAGGTCCTCTTCACTCAGTCCTTGTTAGCATTTAGGCAGCAAGATAGGAAGACTTTTTTCCCAATAGTCTTTCAAATAGTCTCTGCACTACTGCTACCATTTTTATTTTCTGAATAGCATGACTACTTTTTTATTGTTTTATGTGATTTTAATTTGTACTTTGGTTCTTGAGGAATTTCTCATTAGCTGCTCTGTAGATGAAAAGTAGGACAGAAATGTTTCACTAAACAAAAATAAACAGGCTGTTCACTAAATATCTCTATTTGATGTAAAAATTTTAAAAGTTATTAGTTATTACAATTTATGTCACAAAATATAATCTTTTAATTTAGAGTAATGTTTAAAAACTAAAGGGTGGTTTGGATCAGGTATGGGATGGTAGAAGCCTGACTGATACCACATATTCCCATAACAATACTCTTCTATGACCTTATTATTAACATAATTAATAATATAATATACCAAAACTGGTGTTTAGAGAATATAAAAGATCAGAGAACACATCTTGTTAGCTAGCACATTAATACTACCTGAATAGTTAGGATTTTCAATCTATTCTATTTATTTACCTTATTTATAGTTCTCCTTGCTTGCTGAGACTCAAGCCACTAGTGATTTCAGTGTATTTCAGTATTTAATATAAAGGCTTATGTCATCTGCTTGTAAAATAGCAAGGAAAGTATACTTTGTTCAGTGCTGCACATTTACTTGAAAGTAAGCTCCACTGAACAATGTGGAACCAATGCATGTATTTCCAAACAGAAATTTGTGGACTTCCAAGATTACCAGACGTGCCTCATCAATGCATATAATCACTTACCCCAACAATGTATGGTCTTGTTCGAAATTAAATAATCAGATTAGATATTCTATAACAAATGGATCTCTACCCATTACCACCAATTCCAACAATGTACCTTACAAATTTTATTTGTCTTCACAAGAGCTAAGTCTCCACATGGCTATACACACTGGACAGTTCAAAAATACATATATCACTCAGCAACACTTATTTATTTTTTATTTTATTTATTTATTTCAAATATGTATTCCGCCCTCCCTGTGAGCGGGATCAGGGTGGAGAACAACATATTAAAAATACAATTAAAATACAATTTCATCCATGTACTTCATTTGGCAGATATTTCAAGTTCATTAGCCACTAGTAAGACTAGCAGTTTTGTACATTACTTAAAACAACCAGATCTTCTGTACTTATGTCATTTACCTCAGCATGAGCTCTTGAGCCACCTGTTTACATACATTTGCAGATGAAGAATATTTTGCTCATCACAATTTGTTTTAAATCTCTATCTGCACTGTGAAGCAAAGTGAAATGCATGTAACACTGATATCAGTTTAGACATTATATAAAATGTAATCAACTTACCTTATAATGGTGATATGTTGTGGCACAGGCTGGTGCTGAAAATGTTCTGGCCACTGATGATGTAGGCAGAAAGAGGGGGAGGACTGAAGACAGCAGGCAGGCTGATATAGGGGTTTACGTTTTTGACAAGCAGATGCTGAATATTCGGTATGAGGGTTTAAGCAGCAGGAAGTCAATGGAGATGGTGCTGCACTGCCCATCAGTGAAAGACATTCTTGTTGACTACTATGGTTATTTAGTGGATGATGATGATATGGGCAAGAATGACAACACTGTGATAGCCCCTGTGGAGTTCTTTGATCATCTACAGTCAGAAATGATGCTTTTAACATGCCATTAAGCTGAAGACACTCATTTTCACTCACTTTTCTTCTTGTGGTTTCGTTAGATGGGAGGTTTGGGACTGCAGCATTGCAATCACTGGTTGCGAGGGTATCAGGACTAGTGACATTGGATGAAATGTTGCCATTGCTCAGAACCACGAAATCATTGTTTCCATTGATTGTAGCCATACTCCAGAGTCCTGATGGCCTGCAATACTTCAAGGGTGGGGGAGAGACAAAGGAAAATTAAACATAATATTCAAAAGATACAGTTCTTTCAAAGTGTGATATACTGAAAAAAAGAGAAATCTGGGTAATAATGGCAAAACGTAATTTACTAGTTATGAGAACATCTATGGTTCCAAGGCAGGATTTATATCACAGTCCATTAAAACTACTGAGTCCACACAATTTTTTTTAAAAATGTGGCCTTAAATAGATTTTATATGGGTCGAACTTTTACTACATATATCTTTATCATCTCTCCCCTGTTTGAATTAAACATACAGCACTGGTGACAAAGGGGTGAAATCTATTATTACTATTTGCATAAAAAATTAACAGTCAAAAGATATAACAAATGAAAATTATATGAATGAGAAAACCTGCTCAATAAGGGCAGTATAAACTTAGCTCTTGTAGATGACTGCAAAGCCCAACTAAATATAAAACGAGGTAAAGTTGGTGTTGAACTTCCCAATGTTGATGGTGGATATAAGGAATAGGATCCTTTCTGGACCTTTAGATAGTATTAGTTAAAATTTTCTCCAGTTGTGTAAGTATTACAATCCTTCTTTACAATTTCAAGCATCATTATGTTCTATGCACACACACATTTTAAAATCACATTGAAGGTCACATACAGTTTAGAGTGGGATGATTCAGGACAAAGTCATTTTAAAAGTTTGAATCAATAGGAAATGAAAAAGTTGATCTCAATAATTGTTTTATGTTATTTAGCTATTTTTTAAACAGAACTCCATACTAACTTCTATAAACATAAAACCATATTGTAAAATTGAACAAGGACTTTATACAATAGCATAGGATATAAACATTCGCCTTATCATTTTTATTATTTTAGAAACTGTATACAGTACATTTCTTGCTTTTACATAATCAAACACATAACCTTAAATGAAGCCTCTAACTACCTGTAACTGTGATACTTTTTGTTTTAGCCTGCCCTTTTTACTTTATCCTACAAATGTCCTTCACTCTCCCCCACACAAAAGTAAATAATGTCAACCAGAAGCACAAATTTGGTTATTGCGCTAATCAGCATTCTCCAGGAAACAGAAGATATGTGTCCATATTATCTGACATTTACAATTAGAGTAGTAAACCAACTGCAGAGATCAAGAACAAGTCACCCAGGGTGAGAGGATGACATTTGTGGAGACTTGCCAGTCTCTGTTCTCTAGTATCAAGTCATAACGTAATAACATGAATTGTTGTATTGTTGATTACTGACTGATTAGCGTCAGTGTAGGTCACACAATCCACAATCAGAATGGGCAGCCTGTGTGCCCACATTGTAAAGCAGTCGCTCAATAACAGCACTTTTCCATATTAGAGTAAATGATAACCTTCTGAAACACCCTACTGTTATTGATAAAAAACAAAGCAAAATAAAACTGTAGCCCACTTTCTTTGTTCTGTAAGGTGCAAGTAGAACTACTGAGAACTGAGCCATCCTCTATATGCATATTCCTATTTTGTTTTTGTGATCTGAGAATGTGATGGAATCTTAGGTTTTTAAGAATATGGCAGAAAAAGTGCTGAGATATTGTCTATTTTATATGTACATTATAGGAGACACATGCTTAATGTATCTTAATGTAATGAATAAAGGCAACTGCCATTATATTGACCTCTTTTGAATACATGCAATATTAAAACTTGGCATTAACAGCTTGACGAGATTCAGACTGATTATTTTCATTTCACAAGGACCTTACAACACTGGCCTGTTCTTCTTTCTCCACTATCAAGCAGGCTGAATACTTGAAATATTCCAACCAGCCAAGCTATTTAATTGGCTTGACACAAAAATGAGCAGAAGGTGTTTTGCACAATGGAATGCTGCCCATAGCAACACAAGGTATTGCTTCTCACCATCACTTAGGTTTGCAATAAGTCTTTAGCCTAAAGCTATAGTGGAAAATGTAAGATCTTAATAAAGTAACTTTACGTTATTTGTTCTACAGTACACCAGACTCTTTGGAAAGTAAATAGCAAACAACAACTCCTTTGAACTTGACAACATCTTCTAGGCAAGAATATTTTGCTTAACAGACCAATTCTTCCCATTCTTGCTTAATATCACCTTAGACCCACCCCCATGACCCCAAACCAACAGAGCCCATTTAAACCTTACAGAAGAAGCACATTTGTAAAATCTAGTTGTTGTCTGATAAGACATCTGAAATAGCTGCGCAAAGCTGAAATAGCATGATTTTCACATGGAGCCATAAGTATATATTCCATAAAAGAACACTGTCTTAACACATGCCAACCCAAATTTTGTTGTGTGCTACATTAATGGACATGTTGACATACTGAAGACTTGTCTTCTGAACAAGAAACTCAAATACACCATTGAGAACACTGCACAGGAGACAACAATTTCCTGTGTATATTCAACAGCAGATATATAAAAAACTATGGCTGCACAAACACTGATTAATCTAAGATAGTAATTGGTTAACAGCTTAAGCTGGAATTCAATTAATAAACACCTGCCATTTCAGCTCTCCTAAAGTTAAGCCACACTTGGGACAAAACAAACTCCTTTAGCGCTAAGTATCGTATCATCTCTTGTAATTCCCTACATCCTTGCATGTCAATTATATATTTGACATATTTTGTATTGTACATAGAATCTGCAGCTTGCCAACATGAGCTGCTTACAGTAAAAAGCAGGTCAGTCTATTGAATGATGAGTTTATGAGATGCCCAGGCTTATATATTTTCTTTGTTTATACTCCCTCTTTCTCACTAATGGGGACCCAAAGCAGCCCACATCATTCTCCTCTCCTCCATTTTATCCTCTCAACAACCCCGTGAGGTAGATTAGGCTGAAAGTGACTAGCCCAAAGTCATCCAGCAATCTTCCATGGCAGAGTGGGGATTCAAACCTGGATTCCCCAGGTCCTAGTCTACTACTCTAACCACTTATACAATGCTGGCTATCTGGTTACCACAGGAAGTAAATGGAAGGAGGCAATAAAGATACAGCTTTTTAATGAAAGCCAAGGTGCTGTAGTGACTTGTGTTGGACTAGGATCTGGGAGACCCAGATTCAAATCTCCCCTTTGTCATGAGGTATGCTGGGTGACCTTGGACCAGTCACACACTTTCAGCCTAACCTAACTCACAGGTTTGTTGTGGGAATAAAATGGAGGATGGGAGAATTATGTAAGCCCCTTGGGTACCAACTACATGGCAACAGTTTCCCTAACAGCATTACTATTCTCTCCTGGAAATGAAGAGTGGTGAGGTTCCAAGGAAACACAAGATTTGGCAGTGCTGCAGGTAACAACTTGGTTTAATCTACTGGAGAAGAGCCTTTGACAATTTTTACACAAAAATCAACACTGCATATTGGTCAATTACCCTGCCAAAACAATGGCTTCTACTCACTGGGTAAAATGCAAATAGGTGGGAACAGACTTGTGTCTGAATATTTGGTTGAGTATTGCCTGCTCATTTTCGCTAATATCTTGAACTACAGAGGCAAAAGTTTTTTGTTTAAATGACGCCAAGAATCCAGTCCAGTTAATGACCTAAATGGGCACCAGGTGGCATGCAGAGAAACTAGGCAAAACTCATCCAATCAAGCAGTATGGCAGCTCTACACATGAAGTTTCCATTAATAATCCTGCTTGTTCTTTGCAACTACACTGAGAACCTGTTTTCTTTGCAGACAGCTGCCCTCTGGAGTTCAAGCCTTTCAGGAAGAGAAGTAATGTACTACATTCAAACATGTAGGATTTTGTGCTCACTCAAGTGAATGTTAATTTTAGCTGTGAATAAACTTTACCCATTACTTTGGGCCCAGGTGACGTTTTTTATTGCTTTAAAAGTTGTTTTTTTTATTTAAAGAGGAGAGCAAGCTTGAAATAACACTGGTTGAAGAAAAGCCATCTGGACCATCACTACTTACTGCTCAAAATGACAAGTGCAAATCAGGTAGGAATGATGTATTGGAAATGTGGTTTAAATTGCTTTACAGCACACAGCATTTAACTCTTTAGAATACTTTGGAGTCAGCTAATTGGCTTATTTAACAATTTAATATACTGAATTCCAAGACCTTTGAAAAAGAGTTAGGTCCAACTTTAAAGGGACCCCCCCCCCCGGCCACTTTCTTACATTTAGCTTGCAATTCAGCTCATGCTATGAGAGTCTGAAATCATTCCTATATATTGCTAAAGAAAGCTTTAAATTATCCTGTCTGTTCATACTAGTCAGACTATTTTTGTTTTTTTAAAAAAAATCTGTCAAATAAGCTCCACAACAGTTGTAGAAATCATTGTAGAAATGTGAAATGTCTTACATGTAAGTTTTCACTTAAATGTTATTTTAAATGTTGCAAAATTGCTTCACATTGTTCCATTTCATCTGCATGCATTATACTAAAAGCTATCCATAAGAGTTACCTTTTTATGGTTGTCTAGTGAATACTTAGGCAAGCCTTGACTTCTTGAAATTCAAGCTCAATTTACATTCATACAATTCCTCTTTTTTGAGAAAGTGTATATATCAGCTAGAGACAAGCATTTCCAACCTACTAGATAAAGGCAAGCTGCAAAAGTTAGTTTTCCTCTACTGCAAATATTTAGATCGGCTCCCCTCCCCCTATTAATGGAAACAACAGGTGGTCCTTAATACTGTATGGGCAAAGTCTATCTACTTATTAAGTCAGTACTCCTCCAGCAGTTAAGGGTTTTTTTACAGAGGTCATTTCTTAGAAAAAGAGCTGGAGGAACTCATTAGCATAACTTATTAGCATCACTCATTAGCATATGCCACGCCCCTTGACATCACCAGAAGTGTGTCATTAGCATAACTGATCTGCATATGCCACACACCCTGGCATCACCTATCCTGGCTGTTTTGGATCCAATCCTGACCATCCAGGGCCAAAATTGGGCCCAACATGGCAAAAAGGGGCTGAAAATGGCCGAAAAGGAGCCCAAAATGGTCAGGATCGGGCTGCTGCTGAGTGGGAAAGTGATCCACCACCCATCAGAGGCCAATCCAGGCAGAAACAGGCCCCAAATGGCCGAGAGTCAGGTGGGCGGGGCGACCTGACATGTGACCTTTTGGGGGAACTGCTGGAACTGCGTTCCAGCGCATTCCCCCTCAAAATGAGCCCTGGTTTTTAAAAATGTTCTATGTCTTTAATCTTATTTTCTAGCTTCCAGTTATACATTTTTAAAATTCCCTAGCAAATTTGCTATTAACAATATGTGGGCATTGATTGCAGTTTCCTGGCACTTGTTTTTTACTTTGTTTAAGGGCAGCTAGCTATTCTTTCAACCATTCTGTTATTTTGCTACTCTAACATGCTTATCAAGAAATGCCTGCCTTACACAAGTTATAATGGAAGCTATAAAATTACATCTTTATCAAGTATTTTCTTTGTCCCCTACCCCCAAGCAAGAATCTTGCTTGCAACATGAACACAACTCACAAATTCCCCCATCCTGCCTTGATATAGAATTGCAGCCTATACCTGAAGTCTTCCAGGGCTTTTATGAAGTCAGACTGATTCAACAGACCACTCGTGCGCATGCATGCACACACACACCCCGCAGCATTCTTCTCACATCAACCATTCAAGTGCCCTGATAGGGGTGGAGGGGACAGACAAGTGCCCAGATAGCTCTGCAAAACAAACTGAGATGACCCTCTCAATAGGTCTATTCAGATGTAAGTCCCATGTTATTCAATAGTGCTTACTCCCAGGGAAGAGTCTTTAGAATTGCAGTCTATGATTGAAGTGTGCACATTCCCTTTCCAAACATTTCCAAAACCGATAAGCAGGAACGGGTCTCCCTTTGCAAGTTGCCCTTATTCAGAGAAGTTAAATAAATAAATAAATTTGGGAGGACACAATTGGCAGGGAGACAATGCCATTGTCCAGGTAGCAATAGAAAAAATGTATTCATGTGCATCTTGCACATTCTCTCTTCCTGCCAACAGAGTAAAAGAATAACATAAGGGTTCTCTCCCCTTGGGATCCAATTGGTGAACGCTGTTAAGGAACACAAGCTGTCATGTGGACCTGCCTGCTGCCACTGCTGCAAGGTAAAAACCGAAATGAAACAAAACACACACACTTTTCAGTGGGAGGGCATCACTATAATTTGGTTTACCAGATTTGGTTCACCATTCTGGAAGCTACTTGAACTAAACGAAACAGCGATTTTCAGGTGTATTTCCAGCCTGTTTAATTTTGCACACCCCTAGTCAGTACCTGGATTGAAACATTTTTTCCCATTCCTCTCTCTGAAAAACAATTCAGAACCATTAGAACTGAAGTCGCTGAACATCTATGAGACTGTGTAGCCATGGCACTGGATGCAAATGCTCCTTCAGCAAACTTTTACTTGAACAGTGGAATTGTGTGTGTGCATACACACACACTTGCATTAGAATATGGACAGGCTTCTCTGGATCAGGGCAACTTGCTATTATAAATGTCACTGCTTAATTTTACATTCTTTAATCACAAGGTGTTTTGCACAGGGTATCTGCATATTAACTTTACGTTAATGTTGTCATTGTGTCCATCATTTGCTGATATTTCTTTACATATTTGTTAGCTAAACTAATTAGTCACAATATAATATATAACATGTAAGCTACAAAACAAATCTCTAAAATTCAAACATTCTACATCTTGCTATATTACTGCCAATCCACACTCAAGTTACTTGATGTGTCTTTCTGAGCCTTGAGAAATATTATTCCATTCCATTTCCTGTGCTGAAAGCTGCATCAGGAAATACTGTGCCTTTGACAAAGTTTCCAGATATCACTATTCCAGAGTTGTAAAAACTGAACTGAGGACAGTCTCTGAATGGATTGAGAATGCAAATTAATACATTTCTGGCAGTAATGATGAAGGAATGACTAATGGGAACAAGGGCAGAATTGGAGAGATGAAATTTAAAGCCTTATAAACATTCTATTAATAGGTTAATTCACCTAGCAGAAAGTGAAGCTAAAGATGAATCACTATATAAGAAAGTCCACTTAATATTGTAGTCTATTGCAATGTTAATTTTATATAACATCTTGCTTTTACTCTACTGACTTTCACCTTTGTAATCCATGATCTACATTGTTATGGTATGCCAACACCTTAGTTTTCTGTTCATATTGTTTTCTAATTCTGTGATCTTAGTACTACTGCACTGTTTATTGGATGTCTTATGCTTTCCAACTGATTAGGTTTTTTAATATTTTGTAATCTGCCTTGTGTCTGTGAGAAAGGTGTGCAATAAATGAAGCAAAGCAAATTGCTTTTCTCCTCCCTTCACACCTGGTCACACCAAATTAACTAGTAGAAGCTTTATCATACAACTGCAATTGCTGTCAATGGTAAAGTCATGCATGGCTTAAAATAAAAGTAGATCTGATGAATTTTTGTTACCCAAGCCACTAAATTCAAAAGACAACAGTCATATTAAGCAGTTATTTTCCTAATTTGAACTAAAATTATTTATCAACAAGACATCAACTACTGTAAGACATTTTGCATTTGGAAAAACAAGGGAAAGAGTAGCAGTCTCGGTACAGGTTAAAAGTACAAGCTATAAAACCTACAGCCTACAATTTAAGTAGTGTAATTACCCTCAATATTATTTACACAGCTTAATGTGCAATAATTTTCCACTACTACATAAATGGTAGTTTTCATTATTTTACAGCCTACGCTTAAATAATGCTCTACACATGCACACAGTGTGTACACAGTGAGTAAAAGTGAGTATTTTTCCAAGTGAAAAATAAACTAGAGATTTGCAATAAGTTATGCAAATAGAAAGGTCAAATTTAAATTAATATGCCAGTAGCAGATCCTGGTGGGATACACTTATTTACTGTAAAAAAATAACTTCTAACTATGCATTCTTGATTACTACATGATACAAGAAATTTAAAAACAATATTGGATAATGTGCACTATAAATGTACCATCTTGTGTATTGCACTAGCACAAGTTCCATACCTGAAATAAATTAAGGCAATTTCTAACAACTGTTACATACAGTAGAGCTACCAATCAAACATAACTGGTTAAATATTTTATACCTAAGCAGCATGGACATACTTTTCAAACTATATTTGGAATACTTTAAGACATCTGTACACAATTAACATGGAAAAGTAACAACAGCACAATTTTAATTTGTGTATTAAAAAGTGACTAAAGCTTTAGATGGCATTCACAGCAATTCAAATCTTAATTTATCTGCTGAAAAAATGTTTTGTGGAATTTCTCCAAGTAAATTTAAGATACAAACCAAGTTTACATTTCCTTCCAATTTTATAGGCATTCTATTCTCTCTCAACCACCTGATATTTATTATTTCCTGCAATGATTATTCAAACAAATATTAATCAATGTCACCTTGATTAACAGAATGATTCTTATATACAGTAAGACACATTTATCAACAGCAGTTATTCACATCATAGAAGCCAATCAAGTTTTGCCACGCTACTTCAGGCATCCTATATCTCTCTTCCACTTCAGTCTCATTCTATACCAACAATTCTATGTAACTTAAACATACTCGTGCCAAAAGAAGCAGAAATCTTACTGCATACATGAACTCAGCTAAATTATTCTGAAATTTCTGACTTTTAAGCTGTATCAAAAATGTAATACAGAAAGCAGAAAACATATTTCTCAATGGTTAACAAAGACCCCAAAAAACTGAATTAAAGCATTACCTTAAAGTGAACTAAAGAAAACGCAGAAATATTCATATAATATTTTAGGAAATCTTCTTGAAGACAAATGCTGTTGGCTAGCTACTCAAAACAGCAGAACCAACAAAGCTGGTTGCTCTGCAATGCTGCAAAGAGAAGTGACATAGCACATGCAGATTGCCTTTTTTTTTAGCTTGTTGGGGGCTGGAATTTTCAGCCCTCCCTTTCTCTCTTATAGGACAGCTGAGTTTCTCTCTAGTTTAACCCCAAGAGGCAAAGGCTTAAAGGTAACAGCTGGTATGATGAAGGCTTGATCTCTGGACAAGGCTGAAAAGCCAGGAAGATGAAGGAAGGCATTATCAATTTTTTTTGTCTCCCTATTTCTACAAAAGATTGTAGAAATGTTTCTCCTAATTATAGCTTTAAAAGAAGAAATCACATTTACTAGACATTGGATCAAGACCTTTCTTTTTGAGTTGGATCCTGTGGATGATTATTGTGACTAGAAAGGTGGGAGATTGTCACTAATTCCTCTGTCACACTGCAGGCCTATGACTTCCCCAGTCATGCTGGTTGCGGGGTGGGGGGAGGTCAGCTATCTCCAGGAGCAGTATTTGAGGGAACATTGCAGGCTACAACGGGAGAAGGAATTATGGGGAAAGTCTACTCTGACAGAAAATCTTTTGTTACTGGAAACGATGCCCTTGCTTGTGTTTTTCTAAAAATCTCAAAGAGTAAAATTCGTTTAGAAAGTTGATGTGCTGCCTCTCCAGAGACCTGCTCGATACCTAGCAATTTTGATACATCATCATATGACTGGTCATGTACAGGGACTTTTCACCACACTGCAAACAAATAAAATAAGAACAGCCTGCTCAATCAGAGTGAAAATCTATCTAGTTCAGGAAGGCATAGTGGTAATAGCTCTCTCTTGTTGTTTGCACTAACCTGGATCACCCAGGTGAACCTGATCATGTCAGATCTCAGAAGCTAAGCAGGGTCAGCCTATTGGATGGGAGACCTCTAAAGAAGACCAGGGTTGCAGAGGCAGGCAATGGCAAACCATCTCTGATAGTTTCTTGCCATGAAAACCCCACCAGGGGTTGCCATAAGTCAACTCTGACTTGAGGGCACCACACACACAAGCTAACCTAGAGGTCCCTTTCAGCTAGGAAAGATTGTTTCTTCACATTTTGTGGCAATGAACTCTATAAATTCCAGCTCCAGAAACACAACTTCCACCATAGCTCAGTGCCCAACCAGCCCTCCCTCTTCGCAGCTTCTTTTTTTAATGGATTTCATTGACAGTTGGTGCTGCTCTGGATTAACCTATCTCTAGGGTAGATCTCCTTATCCACAGAACACTGATATTGAGTTCTGGTCCCCAGACTTTTACTAGAGGAAATTATTGCAAGCTAGATTTGTGAGCCCTCCAAGGACTGAAATTCATCTAGAAAAACTGCCATGAACAACTCTGAGGCCATGGGATACAATGGGAAATAAATGAAATGAATAAATAATTTTGTGCTGTGTGAAGTATTTGGGTTTGTCCTGCTCCTATGCCTTGACCTGGGTAGTCCAGGCTAGCCTGGTCTTATCAGATCTTGGAAGCTAAAGCAGAGTCAGCCCTGCTTAGTACTTGGAAGGGAGACCATCAAGGAAGTCCAGGGTTGCTAGGCAAAAGTAAGTAATTGCAAACCACCTTTGCATGTTGCTTGCCTTGAAAGTCCCAGCAGGGGTTGATGTAAGTCAATGGTGACTTGACAGCATTTTCCACAACCACCACCTGCACCTATTGCTGATCACTGTCACTGGCTGACCCAATTACACCATAGTTTTACGTCAAAGCATTATGATAGTTATCTTATATTCAACTTTTTCCTTGATATTTCCTAATCCTAACATGGATTTTGCCTTTTTACTGCCATTGTGTTATTTAGTTGATGATTTTGCTGAACTATACACCCCAATGTACCTACACTGACACTTCAATTGCAAGTACCCATTCACCCAGAATGAAATGTGTTAGAAACAATCACACATACCAAGAATGAGCACACACACACCCCTCATTTTGGGCAAGTGCAGACCATTTCTATGATTGTGTAATCACAATCACACTTCCATGGTTTTACATAGAGTCAAATTATTTGTCTGTGTAGTTTAGCATTTTCTACTCTGACTGGCAGCTGTTTTCTGAAGTCGAAGGCAGATGTCTCCCCTACCTTTGCTAATCAATCTTTATTTAATGGGATATGTGAGAGACTGAACCTAAAGCTCCTTATATGCAAAACACAGGTACCCCTGAGATATGGCTCCCTCACCCATCAGGACAAGGTCATACCATAAATCTGAGTCCAGTAACACATTAAAGACCAACAAAATTTTCGAGTTGTACACTTTCAAGTATCAAAGCTCCCTTCATCAGATACAATGGTGATCCCTGCTGCAAGGAAGGGTGTCAGGATGCAAAGATACAATACAGCTTCAGAACAATGGAACACACAACCCAGGCTGAATAAAGACAAAGTTCTTTTCTCACTACAGTTGCTAATTTCTGCTGCAATCAAGCTGCACTGTACCACTGTACCTTTGATATCCTTTTCCCCACAGACACCCCACCTTCTAGCAGGGATAAAGTCTCAGGGATCTCCATTCTTACTTGTATCTGATAAAGGGAACTTTGACTCTCAAAAGCTCATGCGCTGACAATCTTGTTGTATGACTAGCACTGTTAGGCACTGCCTGTTTGAAATATGTTCTTTGACAAGCCCTTTCATATAAAAGGGCACTGACTGGTATAAATTAAACAGCACTACTCACCCTATGTCTGTTGAATAATTTGCTTATGAAAAGCAGAACAGGCTCCAAAATATTTTAATAATCTCATTAATATATAAATAAAAGGTTGACACCAGCACCTTGAACTGTGCCTAGAAAGCAACTGTTTAAGAAAGTCTTTCAATGCTACCTTCAAATATTCCATATGACTTTCTCAGGCCAAAAACAAAATATCCGTGTCAGCTAATTTTTCTGTCCAGTATTCGAGGGCAACTCTGTAACAGCATTGCAATAATCAGGTCAAGACATTCCAAGCTCACACAATATATTTTCTTCTTTAGATAGAGATAGATAGGCTTGATCTAGTATACCAGTTGGTGAAAAGTGTTCCTGAACACAGCTTCTAACCAAACATTCAAGAACAAAACTTGTGCCAGAAGCACTACAGAGTTACAACTGAACTATTTTAAGAAGGTTGGGAAGCATTTCCTAGTGTCCTTATAATACAGCCACTCTCTCTGCTAGATGTTACCAGTGACAGGGCGAAAGGGTTAAGAGACAGATACTCTACACTTCAATGGCACATCTCTGTTTTACATTTTTTTATACAGTATCTTCTTTTTGAAGAAGTCATTTCACAGTTAGACAGTATTTCAAGTGGGGGACCCACAAGGACTTCCTTGTGCATCTAATTTTCCCCTCCCCCACTATTTCCTCTTTCTGTCCAATGAAACTCCTTATAGTCTCTTCTGTTTTCCTGCTTTCTTTTTCTCCTTCCCACCCACCAGCCAGCCTAACTTTGGCCGTCGTCACACGGGCATCTCTTCTGTTAAATTTACAGCATATAGCGTCCTACCTGTTATCGGCACAGTAACGTTTCTTTGGGTCACCTAACAGTTCTTCGTGCCACCAGCTGTCCACACCGAAGCACTCTGTTCTGTTCTCCCTAACTGCGCAGAAGCTGCTCCTCCCCCCCCCCTTTTTATTATTCTGGCGTTTAATTCCGCTATAACAGAATAACAGCATATAAACATTCCGTTAGAGCAAAACATTACGACCCTATTGTTTTTCCAACTTTGAAATTATATAAATAGCCCTTTGCCCGCAGAAAACTCCCTGTCTGACATGATCCCCATCGCTGAAGACTCTGCCATGGCGATTGAGTCATTTTTACTTCAGCAGAAAGTTTGCATTGTGTTATGTCGTTATGGCGTTATAAGGACATAATAAAATTTTAAAAAGGGAAGTCGCAGGAAGAAATGGATTCTGGGATTGAAGGGAGGGCATAGGACGTTGTGAGGCGAAATACATCGATGTGAGGCATTCACACTGAGGCACAAAATAGCGCGACTATCAAGCACAAAGCAAAAGAGAGAAAATCGCTACAGTGTTGGAATAAGGTGGGTGTTTGCCAGGAAATAGCGCCATTTTAGCGCTAAACAAAAGCCCATGTGACGACGGCCTTTATCTGCTCCCTGTCTTCAACTTCCCTCCTTCCCCTCCCCACCCAGCAACCTTTACATTGGAAAATTATGGACCACTTGTGTGTTACTGGCTGCCAGACTGGGCCCAGTTGCATGGTGGAGAAACCACAACAACTTGCAGGGGGGCCCTCACTTTCTCCTGTATCTCCCTCCCCAAACCATTTCATCCTCCCCTTCTGTTGGCAACTCTAATTTTTTCACTTTTCTCTCATTCCTTCTTATCCCCCCACCCACCCCTCTTTTATCTGCCCCCTACTTTCAGTTATTTTTATTTCATTTATACCCTGCTTTTATCCCTAGTAGAGATACCCACAGCACTTTACATCATTCTCCTTTTCTCCATTTTATCCTCAGAACAACCCTGTGAGGTAGCTTAGGCTGAGCATGTATGCCTGGCTCAAGGTCACTGATGAGCTTCTATGGCAAAGAGGGGATTCAAACCTGGGTGTCCCAGATCCTAGTTGGAAACTCTAACCACAACACCACACTGGCTTTTGTGAGGTGGCTGCTGTTGAACAGTAGCAAACTGGCAGTTGTAGGTGAGTCATACAAGGCACCCAGTAGTTGCTGGTGGGCCTGGCCACAATGAATCCTCCTGAAAAGACAAAATAGCTCTGGAAAGTTCAACCCCCCCCCATACACACACACTGTCTTTTCCTGGCATAAACCAAGGCTTGCCAATCCTGTTGCAGTTGCCTAGCAACAGTACCACCATCCCTTTTTTAAGATTTCTGATTTTTCTACAAATGTGGGGTGGTTGTTTTTTTTAAGTTTCTAGAAAGATCTGTCTTATTTGTTCATTTCTCCAGTTTTTGGATTTAAATAATCACAGATTTGGCCACATTGAGAGTTAAGATATATCAAAAAACAACTAATGCATCTCGACACACACACAGAGCTCAGCCTTGCTTAGCAGAAGATGTCATCTAAACTGCCAGCTGACATCAGAAAAAGGATGTAACCACATTCTGGAATAAGAAACATTTTGCTGACCTGTGGATGAGTCACTACAGTGATCAACCGAAATAATGCAACCTCAATAAGCAAATGATATCTGACTGGAAGCTATCTCAATTGTAAAACATGAAGAAGAAAAAGATATAAAAAGTCTAGATAGGCAGTAGAACAAAGCCATGATTATTTATTATTCAAGTATCTACAAGTTAATAAATTTAAATTTCCACAAACAATCACCACAGAATATTCTCAGATACGAGATTATTCCCCTTCCCTAAAACATAAATATACATGGCAATGATGAAAACAAGAGAAGTAAGGATGCCAGGTATGAAAAAGCCAAAAAAGGATTTCAAACTATAGAAGTAGATTAATAACCTTGCCAGGCATACTTAAATTTCAGTTCTTTACAAATAAACAATATAGACTCTTGAGTTCAAAAGGAACACTACTATTCATACACCTGCGGAGTTTCAATCAAACCACAAAATCTATTAGACTGATCTCCATTTCACTTCAGAAAGTCAGCTGGTTGTAAGCAAAGGAATGTGTGGTTTTGCTCAAGTCATGTCACATGTGTCTTTCCTTTCTGGCAATTTAAAAGGCATAGTGGCTTATTATGAGGTATGAGAGTGGGTCGAGTGCCAACCTTACTAGCACTACTTATAAGCTTATAAACATTACTCATACATATAAAGTTATATTCTTCACATTAAATAATGTATAGTATGATTTGCTTATTAAATTTGCCAATTTAAGCAATCCTTCATTTTTCAGGGATACAGTGAAATAAGGTATAAAGCTGGTATAATGCGATTCTTCTACAATATATTATATCTTAGGCAGCTAGTACCATGTACTTTTCACAAGACACTATGGAAAGTGGAAAAATTACTGCCAATAAAATCACATCACTTCCCTCCTTCCCCCTGCCAAACTGGCTCCCAGCCACCACATGCACACACCCGGAACTTGGAAGCCATATGTTACATACAGAGGTTCAACTGCCGGGAAAGGCTATATATGCACATGGTGCTCCACAATATTCTATTTTTAATGTTATTTATAGTCTGCTTTCTCACTGAGACTCAAGGCAGATTACACAATATAAGTCAACACAATAATCAACTGGGGCATTCAATGAACAATATAATAGGGTAAGGATAACAGAAAGAGCTGGAAAATGCTGAACATGTCAGTCAAAGGTTGCCAGGATGGCATGTATGCATCACACAAAATGGAAAGGGCAGGCTCGTCCAAGGAGCCTGATGTCAATGCTTCCTTGCACATGTCATTGTACCTGCATGCTAATGAATCATGCCCTCAGGTTTTTTGGTCAATTGTTTAGATACACTCATACCTTACACTGATATATCCTTGGTTGTTGGGCTAGTCAGATCAGCACAGTTGTTGCCATATTTAAATACATGTAATTATTCATACTAATCACAGGAGTATGACAATTAAATGCGTTAAATATGGAATATATATTATCTTATTACAACATAGAAGTACTGCTAAAAACTGAAGGAAAAGAAATACAAATATTTTAAGATCTACCACCAAATATAATAAGTGAAAAGAATTTGGAAATTTGAAGCAAACATGATAATGTTGGAAAATTCCCTTCACCGTAGAAATATTCCTGATATAGGGCAAGAAAATAATAACAGGTGAACAAGTGGAAGCACCTTTACAAGAGCTGGAAGTGAAAGACAGTGATCAAAGCTCGAGTTCAGAGTTCAGGGCCTTTCAACCAGGGAAGAGGAAGGAGCAACCAAAAAAAGAAAGGGAAAAAAAGGAAGGGAGAAAAAATGAATGCACTTAAAATAATTTCAGTGAACTTGAATGGTTTAAATTCGCCCTCTACAAGAATTTTTAATTAATTGAAGACATTAAAAGCAGCTATTTTATGCATTCAAGAGACTCATATTTAAAAAAATCAAGAATATTAAATAAATTGTAAAAGACTGGGCAAGGTTTATACAGCATCATCACAACTGAAGAAAAAAAGATGTAGCAATACATATTACCAATCAAAAGTTTGAAAGTTCATAAAGAATTTAAAGATCATAATGGAATATATTTGATTTTATAGATTAAATTACCAGAAGGACAAGTATGGACATTGGCATAAATATATGCACCAAACAATATTCAAAAGTATCAAGTATTATTAGACTTTCAAGAAGGAGAAATCTTAATCTTTGGAGATGTGAATAGGATGATCAGATCAAAAAAGTCAGATCAAAAAATCTTGAAGGGAAACTCCCAAAATGTGTATTTAATTATATGCATATTTTAGAACTTGAAAATGTTTGGAGATTATTTCACCCAAATGAAAGAGTCTATACATATTTCTTGGACAGACACTAATCATATTCTAGAATAGACATGTATTGAGTAACAAAAACCCTAATCACAAATGTTGAAAAAGCAGAGATTCTCCTGAAGATTTTAGCAGATCATAATCCAACAGAATTAACTTGGAAGTATGGAAATAAGAAACAAGATGGAGATTAAATTACACTGTACTGTTACAGAAAAGGTAGTACAAAAATGTAAGAAGGATTTGATGGAATATTTTAAGCTGAACAACACAACGGATGTTAACCCAACAACAATATGGGAAGCTAATAAAGCCTGTATCAGAAGAACTTTATTGACAATAGAGGCACAAAAGAAAAAAGAAAAGCAGGGGATTCTTTATAGAATATAACAGAAAAATTGAAGACATTGGAACAAGAGCACAAGATTACTGTTGATAAGAAAAAATGGAAGGAAATGAAGCAATAAAAAAACAATTAGACTTATTGGAAGCAGAAGTGCAGAAAAAATTGAAATATTTAAAACAAAGGCAATTCAAAGAAGTGAACAAATATGGGAGATATTTAGTGTATTGTTTGAGACAGAAAAAAGGAGGATACCTTGAATCAGGAGAGGAAACCAAGTAATTTATGCAGAACAAGAAATGAAGGAGCAAATTAAAACAATTATTTTCAAATCTGTATAAAGAAGAAGCTAGTGATGAAGTGGAGATGGTGAAATATTTATCTGAAGTACCAATTAAAGATTTTACATCCGAACAAAGAATAATCTTGAATCAAGTGATAATACAAACGATCAACTCTGCCAACAAAAAATGAAAAATAGGCAAAGTTTGTGGCCCAGACAGACTGATAGCAACATATTATAAATGCTTTGAAGACATATTAGCAATTCCCTTATAAAGAGTAATGAATGGAATGCAAGACAGAAAGTATATAACATCAGCGTGGCAAGACGTGAATATAACTTTAATATATAAAAAAAAGAATTTACCACAATTATACAGATCAATTTCTTTATTGAATGTGGAGGACTATAAAATTTTTATAACGATAATAGCATAGATATTAAGAAAATGTATTCCATATTTAATATATGAGGATCAAACAGGATTTGTTCCAAAGAGATATATGAGAAGTAACATCAGATATCTGATTAATACAATATTCTAGGAAGAAAGGGAAAAAACAGCATTTATGTTTTTGGATGCAGAGAAAGCCTTTGATCATGTATCTTGGCAATATTTGATAAAAGTATTACAAAAAATGAACTATGGGACTGAATTTTTAAATTGGATGCAAAGCATTTATATTGATCAACAAGCTAAAATTTTAGTAAATGGTTCTCTAGTGAAGAAAACTGAAACTACAAAAGAAACTTGACAGGGGTGTCCAATATCACTACTATTGTTTATTATGGCATTGCTAATATTGGCTGTAAAAATTAAGCAAGACACTAGAATTGTCAGAATAAAAGAAGGCAAAGAAGAATACAAAATGAAGCTATACAGATGATGTTGTTATATCAATGACGAAACCAAATATTTCTCTGTAACAGAAAATGGAACAATATTTAGATTTGGATTGTATTCTGGTTATAAACTGAAGAAAAAGTAGTCTAATATAATGTTATTAGAGACAATCAGAACAGAACAAGAAGAGAGAGAAAAAGTAACAGATTGTGCTGTCACCAGAAAACCAGTCAAATATTTGGAATAAATGTAATGGGACAAAATGACAACATCTATAAAGATAATTACCAAAAAGTTTGGTTAAGCATTACTGAAGATCTGCAAAGATGGGAAAATGGCATATGTCATGGCTAGGAAGAATCTCTGCTGTTAAAATGAACATATTACCAACATTGAAATTTTTGTTTGAAATGTTGCCAATCCACATAGATGAGAAGATTTTTTTAAAAAAATAGCAGAAAAGGATAAATGATTTTGTATGGAATGGGAAGAAACCAAGAATAAGATTTAAGATATTACAGGTTGAAAAATGCCAAGGGGGTTGGTGGTACCAAATATTAAATGGTGCTGTCAAGCGGGGCACTAGTTTAGATATCAATCCAAACACATGAAATATAAAACTGGAGATAATTAGCACCAAAGAAGGAATTTATAATTATTTATGGATCAATTTAAAATACAAGATGGTGCTCATATTTTGAGGTATGGGTTATTAAAAATATGGTTTCAACATAGAAATAGATTAAGTCCGCCAACTTTGCCACTGACATCACCAATAGATGTCTACTATGATACTATCACAAGAAATAAAAGTTAATATGCAAATTATATTAAAATATATGTTAGATAAACAAGGCAAAATAAAAACCTGGCAAGAAATTCAAGCTCAAGGAAGAATAATTTCATGGCTGATGTATTATCAAATGGTTTCTAAACTCAAGGAACAATTATTCAAAGAAGTTGGCTGGTTAAAAGAGAAAACAGTGTTTGAACAACTAATCACTGGAGATTCAAAACCTATTGGAAAAAGTATATAAAATATTATTGCAATATGCCACAGAATCAGAACAAGTAAAAATGAATAAAATGGATGGAAGACTTTGGAGAAAATATATTATGAGTCAGTGGGAAAATTTATGGATTAAGGCAATCGAATTTACTGACTGTCAAATATTAAGAGAAAATTGGTAAAAAATACTCTTTAGAAGGTATATTACTCCTGAAGACATTGCAAAAGCTAATAAAGATTACAGTGGAAAGTGCTGGAAATGTCAATAAACGGATGCACATGTGGTGAAGAATACAAGAAAGCAAGGAAATATTGGATATAAATACATGAAGAGATACAAAAGCTACTAACGTTTCACTTCATGTTGAATCCTAAAAATATGCTATTAAATATCTTACCAAGTAACTTTGTAAAAATAGATAGCGAACTATTTAAACATATGGTGACAGAGACGAGAGTAGTATATGCAATAAAATGGAAGGCAGAATCCTGTCAGAATTTGATAGAATGAATGAATAAACTACATGAATATGCGTAAATGGCAAAATTAACATCTTATATACATAATTGGTCAATTTCAGAAAAAATGGAAAGCTTTTCTTTATTATGTAGCTGAAAATTAAGAGAAACTAATAACAATTATCAGTAAAATAGTTTAATTATCAAATCAGTAATTTCAAATGTTAAATATAATGTATTTTTAAAAATGTAACTAAGGGAATGGAAGATTTATATTCACGTACCGTGAAGCTTCCTTTCTCGGTGGTCCTGGAGTGGGACAGTCGACTCTTGGGTAGCTCCTCCTCCATCTCTTGCACAAGGTCAGACAAATTGATTCCTTTCCTGGTTTCTTTAACCCTATTCAGTATAACTAGAACTCCAACAGATTAAACTGTTCAACTACAATACTGCAACATTTATATTAACATATATCTAGAACGTGTCCTCATTGTCGCTTCTCTCTCTCTCTCTCTCTCTCTCTTTTTTGGAGATTGGGTGGGTTTTGGACTGTCCCACTTCAGGACCACCGAGAAAGGAAGCTTCACGGTAAGGGAATATAAATCTTCCATTCTCCTGTGGTCCTGGAGTGGGACAGTCGACACTCAGGATATATGTCTAGCTGTTTACCTTCGGGTGGGTATTTCAAACCCTATGTCTCCAGGACGTGCTGTAGCACCTTCATGCCGAAGGCTGCTTCCGCTAAAGCCAACTGATCTATTCTATAGTGCTTTGTGAAGGTATGTACTGACTTCCAAGTTGCAGCCCTACAAATTTTTTCTAACGATGGGAAAGATCTGTATGCTGCCAAGGTGGCTGTCCCTCTCAGGGAGTGGGCAGTAATTCTCTTAGGAGGCGACAACTTCCTGGATTTGTACGCCAGCCCTATGCACTCCCTAATCCATCTACTTATTGTTGAGGGTGTCACTTTCTCACCCAATGAGCTTTGCCTAAACGAGATAAACATACTCTCTACTTTGCATATATGTTTGGTCCTCTCTATGTAATAGCTCAATGCCTGTTTCACATCCAACCTATGCCATTCCCTCTCCTTCTCATGTTTTGGATTGTTACAGAAGGAAGGTAGGATAATATCTTCCCCCTTATGAAAGGTCAAATTGACTTTTGGGATGAAGGTAGGGTCTGTCCTTAAAACTACCTTATTATAGTGGAAAATACACAGATCCCTATTTACTGACAGTGCACCTATCTCTGACACCCTTCTCACTGAAGTCAACCCCACCAGAAAGGCTGTCTTAAGGGTCAGTTCTTTAAGGGGACAAGTTGCCATTGGCTCAAATGGCTCCACTGTAAGTGCCTTAAGCACTACGTTCAGATTCCAAGTAGGAAATCTATGCACTTGTGGAGGATTCAGTAACATGGTCCCTCTCAGGAACCTTTTGATATGGGGATGTATAGTGAGAGACGCTCCTCTCTTCGACCGTCTAATCGCTGAGATCGCTGCAACCTGTCTTTTCAGTGTGCTAGTCCCTTGTCGAGGCCATCTTGCAAGAACAGCAGAATCTGTTTAACAGAGGCTGTTAGTGGATTCTTCCCTTTCTGTTCACACCACTCATGAAACACCTGCCATGTCTTATTGTAGCTTTTGTTTGTTGAGCCTTTCCTCAAGGCTAGCATTGTGGAGATCACTCTTTCGGGGTGACCCAAGTCCTTGAGTTGGTTGTGCTCAACCTCCAGGCTATTAACTTTAGAGACCTCACATTTTGATGCTGAATCTCCCCTTGGGTCAGTAAGTTGTCTCTGTATGGGAGCCTCCACGGTTCGACCCTTGACAACCTTCTGAGGTCTTGGAACCATGGCCTCCGTGGCCAAAATGGTGTGATAATTATTACTTCTGCCTTTTGCTCCACTACTTTGTATCACCCTGTGGATTATTTTCAGTGGGGGGAAGGCATAGAGGAGCGTTCGGGGCCAATTTTTGGACAGGGCGTCTGTTCCCATCGCCTCCTGTTCCCTTCATCTTGAAAAGAACTTTGGAACTTGAGTGTTTTTTGCCAAACCTCAGACATATCTGTGAGAAGACCTGTTTGTTCAGCATCCACTCTGACTGGTCCACTCTTTTCCAGTTCAGCCAGTCCGCAAGAATGTTCTGCTGCCCCGCAACATGACTTGCCCTTATTGATTTTAGGTTCACCTCTGCCCAGAGGAATATTTCCTCTGCCTCCTTGCTTAGGGCTCTGAACCTGCTGCCTCCCTGTTTATATAGGCTTTTGCCATCATGTTTCTGTGTCCACCATGATGTGCTTCCCTTTCAGACAGTCCTGGAACTTACATAGGCCATTCTTTATCACCCTTAATTCTACAAGATTTATACTGCACCCCTTCTTCTTGGGGTGCCACTCTCCCTGGGTCATCCTATCTTCCATGTGTGCTCCCTAGCCAGTCAGACTCGCATCTGTCATCATCGTTATCCTGTTTGGTTCCCTTAGTGGCGAACCCTCCTTGAACTTGCCTGCTTCCGTCCACCAATTCAGTTCTTCGGACAGCGTTTGTGAGATCTCCACGAGCTTGTTCCACCTGTGAGTTATGATCCGTTGGTAGGGACGCAGGAACCTCTGTAATAGTCTCATGTGGAATCTGGACCATTGAAGTGTATCCTGGCAGGATACCATCATCCCTTGAAGCTTGGCCAGTTGCATCACTTCCGCCTTCTTGTTCTGGACTGATACTATCAGGGACGTGATCTTCTGTTTTCTCTCTGGGGATACAAAATCTTGTCCATAATTGTGTCTACTATTACTCCTAGGTGTGTTATCCGCTGCCTTTGTGTAAGGACACTCTTCTGACAGTTGATGACAAACCCATGTCGCTCCAGGCAGCTCACCGTAATTGCTACGGCCTCCTGGGCTGAATCTAGGGACGGAAATTTTATCAAGGTATCGTCCAAGTAAGGTGACAGGGGTATTCCTTGAACACTGAGAAAGGCTACCAGAATTACCAGTACTTTCGTGAAAACTCTCAGTGAAGATTTCAAGCTGTAGGAATGACACGACCCAGGGTGAAGATTCGAACACCAGTTTCCCCACCGGGCAGCGGTCGTTTTATTTAAGCATAGCCTGTGCATTCTTGCATAATCCCCAGGAACAATGAGTAAGGAAATAAATGTCTGTCTTTGCTAACATCCGGTTAACCAGTTACTAGCAGAGACAGGGAAACTGCATGTAGAGAAAGACTTTGTATTAAGCATTTATGAACATCAGCAGAATGTCCTTTGGTCAGGGTAGGTGTGCCTAAACCGCTGACCTACATTCCACTCTTTTTTCTTTTCTTTAAAGCAAGCATTTCTATTCAGTATCTGACTCTAAGCCAGATTCAACATCAGAAGTATGCAGTTTGTAATAACGCAGTTGTTTGGCTAAAGCTTTGGCCTGAGGGGCCATTAATGGATACACGTGAGGTTGTTTAGCAATCACTCTCGACCCCATAGTTACAAGAGCAGGGAGACACTGTAACAGGCAACAAATTAGAATTAAACATGCTAAAAACCCAATTCCGTATTGGACAAAGAGACCGAGCCATCCGGTAGGCAGCCAGGACCATAATGAGGCCCACCAGGAAGGCAGCAGATCTTGCTTAATATCAGAAGCTAGGTTATGTAAATTGTTCAACAGATATTTTTTGTGAATTATCAGACACATTAAAACAACACATATTCTTAACAGATTCACAACCTTGATGGTGCAACAACAGCAAATAATCAATGACAGAGTGATTGTCCAGAAGAGCATGGCGGAGCTGTATGAGCTCAGCATTCAGGGCAGCAATTGCAATAGAAGTTGTGTTTATTGTCTTTGCCAGGCTACAAGCTATTTTGCTAAGAGTTCGATGGTTCACCATGGTGAGCGCTGGAACACCGACAAGAGAGGCTGCAAGGCAAAAGGTCAAAGCGTTGACTTGCCGAGCTAGCCGCTCCCACAGGTTATAATCTAAACGGTGATGCAGGGAGGTTGCTCTCCCGGGAGGAAGAAAACAGCACAGCACACAAAGAATGAGAAGTGAATTGGCAGTTATAACTGCAAAGATGGCAGCACACAGATTCTCGGGTGTCTCCAGCTGACTGTTGGCTCTCAGGACCTGTTGTGCTTTGCTGGAACCCACAAAGGACCTGTAGGGGTAAGAACAGAAGCAAAACCCTCGACCCCAGGTTATTAAAGACATGGTTCCTGGGGCTTGAGAGAAATTTAATTGATTTAAAGTAAAAAGAACTTTATGGACTTGCTGTGTAATGTTTGCTAAATTGGGGGTCCTATATTTCCCGTTTTAATTGTTTTTGCAACAGGGTTTTGAAAGAACAATTAGCCCTTTCAACAATAGCTCGGCCAGTGGAGTTATAGGGAATGCCATGAGAAAGACAAATATCCCATTAATCACAAAAGTGTTGAAAGGTAGAAGAACAGTAAAGGCAGCTAATTAGTTTGCAAACACAGTGTGAATCGGAGATAAGATTGAAAGGTTGATGGGCAAAGGTGTGAAATGCGGGAATAGCCGCAGCAAGCTCGGCCCGCTGGGGAGAGGCCTGGTTCGCTGAATATTTAGTAATCCAGCGACCTTCGCTCTGATAAACAATGGCTCTTTGGGAGGGGCCACCATCAGAAAAAACTGAGGCTGCTGCGCGCAGAGGCTGAGGAGACTGAAGAGATCGAAGGAAAATAGGTGCTGACTGCAGGAGAGAAAAGCGGTGATCTTTAGGTAAATGAAAGAGGATGTCTCCCACAAAGTCAGCAAGAGCAATTTGAAACTGCAGGGAAGTACGCAGGAGGTGATTGAAATCATGTTTAGGAAAAGGCATAGTGACAGACAGCAAATCATGACCACTGCGCTCAACAGCACGCTCTCGTGCCATAGCACAGAGATCAGCCATGGCATGAGGATACGGAAGGATATTTTGGTGAGAGCCATGAGAGAGAGACAACCATTCTACAAGAACGACTTGGCCAAGATGCAGTATTCCCAAAACTCCAGTGGGTGTTTGGGGAGTGGGAAGGACGAAAAGGTGGAGGCCATCAAGCCCTGCAGGGATTCTGTTTACACACTGTTGAGCTAAAATCTCATTTACCTTTTGCAAAGCTGCCTGGGCTTGCAGGGGAACAGTAATAAGATCACTGGGATGTTTCGCAGTAGTAAGTAAGGAAAACAATGGGCTCAAAAGACTGGTAGGTAAAGAAAAATAAGGTCGCACCCAAGTAAGGTTGCCTAGGAGCTGCTGCAAAGCTACAAGTGTGAGGGGCTTTCCTGTTCAAGTTGGGCTGGTAGGTGTCGGTTGTACACCTCCACCCCCAGAAACCTGACATTCTGCTGCAAAATGACCAGGGTTGCCACAGTTAAAACATTTCCCCCCAGGCTTTATACCCTGGCGGAGAGCGGCAGCAAGCAGAGAGGCTTGATGTGAGGGAGTTCCTATATCCTGGCAAGATCTAATCATTTCTGCCAACTCCGGGTTTTTTCCCAGACCTGTGATAAGCCTTCGGCAGTCAGAGGTAGCATTCTCTTTAGCTAATTTAAGCAACAGCTCCTCTTGGGCTGCAGCGTTATCAACTTGACGCCTAAGAGCTTCCTGCAGGCGATTGATAAAATCTGTATAAGGCTCTGTGGCTTTCTGGCGAATGCTTGAAAAGTTTTGAGACGACTTGCCAGAAGCTGGAACCCGCTGGAAAGCATGATAAGCACATTGAGAAGCAACCTCCAGCGTAGCTGCAGGTAAGACTATCTGATGATTAGGGTCACTGAAATCTCCTGCCCCACAGAGTTGCTCAGCAGTGTAAGCTCTGCCAGAATTGGCGCCTCTTAGTACACACTGCTGGCGGAACTCACTTTCCCAAACCACATATTGTGCAGGAGATAAAAGCATGCGAATCGTGATTTTCCAGTCCACCGGAACTAGGGTATGATTACGCATGACAGCCTCAAGCATGCCTTGCACATAACTGCTTTGCAATCCCACATCTTGAATAGCTTTCCTTAACTCAGTGAGAACAGGATAAGAGAGAGGTTTATATTCCACAATCTGGCGGCCCTGATCACCAACCTGATCAGTAAGATGAACTGGGCAGATAGCAAGCATTTCAGTTAATTCTGCCACATCCTCGGATTTTGCCTGCCTGAGCTCACGTTCCAGAACCTCTCTCACAAGCCACCCTGGGACTCCTCCAGCGGAAGGTGGAGGATTAAAATCTTTACCTGGAGACGCAGAAGGTTGGGGAGGGGAGGGGGAGCTGAGCGGTGCTGGAGGAAGTAATTGCACATCAGCATACTTTGGTGGGCATTCCTTAGACAATTGAGCAGTCGTGGGAATGGGTGGGAACTTCTCCACTGCATGCCAGCATTGGTGCCAGGTATGCAACAACTCTACATTAGCTCGTGGCGGGGCATGAAGAACGCAGCCAATTTTCTCCCAGTCCTTGAGGCAGAGAGAACCCTCCTCAGGGTACCAAGGGCACAGCTTATTAAGCTCCTGAAACAAAGAGCGAAGTTGACTAGAAGTCACGGTCCCGCCGGACTTCTGAACCAGGAACCAGAGTTCCTCTAAATGCCTGCGCTGGGCATGTGAAAATTGTCCTCCCATACTCACCAATGAAGGGGTCACTGAGACAGCGACGAAGGAGTGCACTCAAGGGGCCTATGCCAAGCATTGATGAGCAGGGTCCCTGTTCGCGGCGCCACATGTAGGAATGACACGACCCAGGGTGAACAATGAATAAGGAAATAGATGTCTGTCTTTGCTAACATCCGGTTAACCAGTTACTAGCAGAGACAGGGAAACTGCACGTAAAGAAAGACTTTGTATTGTTAAGCATTTATGAGCATCAGCAGAGTGTCCTTTGGTCAGGGTAGTGTGCCTAAACCGCTGACCTACATCAAGCCAAACCGGAGGGTTCTGTACTGGTAATGCGTCTTGTCGTAAGCAATACGCAGGTAACTTCTGTGAGTGACTCTTATAGGGATGTGTAGATAGGCCTCTGACAGATCTATGGAAGCTAGATACTCTCCTTTCTGTATGGCCCCATTGGTGGACTTCATCATCTCCATTCTGAACCTCCTGGATCGTATGTAGAGATTCAACCATTTTAGGTCTAGAATGGCCCTGATATCCCTGTTTCTTTTCAAAACGATAAAGAAAATTGAGTACACTCCCTGTTTCCTGTGTTGTGCTGGTACCGGCCTTTATCTGCAATAGGTGTTGAATGGCTTTTAGAATTTCCCGGTATTTCTGTTGTGAAGGATTCCGAGACACCTGTAAAAAGCGCCTTCTTGGTACCTTCTCAAATTCCAAGGAATAGTCCTTGGATACTGTCTCCAGTACCCATTTGTCAGATATTGTGTGATTCCATTGGTAAGAAAATTCCTGAAGACGTCCGCCTATCTGCTTTGTTGTCTGATGCCTGGTGTAGTCATGCTTGAGCATTTTTCTTTTGGCCTTTGGTCTGGGGGGCTGATTTTCTGAAGATGAAAGATCTGTTGTTGGATCTTGGTTTGCTTTGCCATCTACTTCTAAAGGGTCTGTCCGTGTTCTGCCGTGAGGGTCTCTTGAAGTCTCAAAAGGAATGTCTTTCCTTGTATTTGGGGTCCTTCTTCTTTGATGGTAGTACCTTCTTTTTCTCTGTATTCTCCACTAGGTGCTTATCTAGTGTATCTCCAAACAATTTGGCGCCTGCAAACGGTATTGCAGCCACCTTGCTGCGAGCTTGTGGAAGTACATCCCAGTTTCTCAGCCATGTGTTCCCTCGTGCTGTCACATTAAACCCCATAGCCCTGGAGACATTTGGAAAGAGTCTAAGGTAGCGTCTGCTGCAAAGGCTATTTTCTTGACCTCATTCTTGATTTCTTTTAGGACCTCTCTACCTGCGGCTGCTAGGTCTGAGGCCCAGGTATAAGCTGCTCTAGCAAACAGTGACCCAGTCGCTGATGACCTCAAGGATGCTGCCGTTGCATCACAATTCCTACACAGTGCTTGTTCAATCTTCTTGTCAGATGGGTCCTTTGGCGTACCTTCTGCATCCATGGGCAGAACTGAGGTTGTCACTAGACTAGTAATTGGGTCATCCACTATCAGGAGTCTTATCTTTTTGGCAGCATCAGACGTGAGAGAATAGAACTTGTTAAACACCGACTGGTACACTTTTGGTTTTGCTGGGTTATCCCATTTCAGTTTAAGGATGTCGTGGAAGATAGCTGGAAGAGGCACTCCTGATTGTCTTGTGCTCATCTTTGGAAGTACCCTCTCCAAACATTCGTGGTAAGATCTTGCTGTAGCTTCTTTATCTGTCTCAGTATGTGAGATCTCCAGAGTTCTTAGAGCCGAAACAGACGTGATGAGATACCTAGGTTCAACTCGTGTTCTTTTATCTCAAGGTTTGTTGGGAAGTGTAGGCGTCCTTGCAGCTTAAAGTTTAGCATTTACAGAGCAGCAGGGAGGGAAGTGTAGGCGTGGGGCGCCTTTCCTCCCGCTCTCGAGCTGCATTGCAGCATTTTCCCTTCCCCGCTTACATGGAGTATTGCTTCATCTGCCCCCCCCTCACCCGGTCTGGCCCCTGCAGAGCGACGCCTGGCTGCACCAGGAGAGCCAGAAGGAAAGGCACCCAGAGCATCTCCCCCCTTGCTCACCTGGCCCCTGCACAGCGGCGCCTGCTGCACCGGGAGAGCCGGGAGGAAAGGCACCCAAAGCAACATGGCCCAGAGCTGCATAGCCCAGCATGTGCTGCCTTTACCCCGATCGCACGGACCGTCGCTCCACCCACCCCTTGCCCAGTCCCCGCAGAGCGACGGCGAGCTATGCAGCTCCAAGCCACGCAGCTTCAGGTGGGGGCCAGGCGAGTGGGTGGGGAGATGCAGCAATGCTCTGGGCACCTTTCCTCCTGCTCTCCCCGTGCAGCCTTGCGTTGCTCTGCGGGGGCTGGGTGAGGGTATCGCTGCATCTTCCCCCTCGCTTGCCTGGCCCCCACCTGAAGCTGCGCGGATCGGAGCTGCATAAACTTTAAGCTGCAAGGACACCTACACTTCCCGACAAACCTTGAGGTAAGAGAACACGAGTTGAACCTAGGTATCTTGTCACATCTGTTTCGGCTCTGAGTACCTTCGCAAGCAGCTTAGAATACACCTCTGGTGGGAAAACCCTGGTTTGCATTTGACCCGCATCTTCCTCAGTTTCTTCTTCTGACAGTACCCCTTCCTCACTTTCTGAGGTTTTATTGGATGTTTCTGCATTCTGTAAGGCCTCTGCCACTTTTGGAGCCCCGGAGGTCCATCCTTCAATTTGTGGCTGCCATGGTGTCCCTGCCCAATCCTGGCTGGCCTTTGCAGAAGCTGGGTCCTAGCGATCTAGGATTGTCGGCTCTGCAGCTTGCCTCTTTCCCTGTGGCTCCTGACACCGCCGAATAGCCCAGTGGGGGGGGAGGAACACATTCTTCCTTTTCCCCAGCAAGCACACATCTTCATGCACCTCTGGTGCCTTCAAAGGCTCACTGCTCCGCAGAGCTAGAAACTATGCCTCCCTGCTGAGCAGGGCTGGAAAAAACTGAGAGCCTGGTAGCCCCTCCCCCAGGATTGCAAATTTGTCCAACCCTGCACAAGAGATGGAGGAGGAGCTACCCGAGTGTCAACTGTCCGACTCCAGAACCACAGAAGAATGGAGAAACACTCTGTAGTTTATACAACTATATCATATATTTCTTTGTTTTCTTTTTATATCATTTCTTATTACAATTTTGTTTTTCAAAATAAAATCTATCACACTGAAAATAATTCAAATATATTAAAATAAATTCAAATAATATAGATTCAAATCATAGGATTTTAATAAGTCACTAATAGATCATTAAAAAGATCAATTTGGCTCTCACCTAATTACATACAAAGAACCTGTAGGTATACGCCAAAATTAAGGAAAAAATTCTTAAGTGCCTATATAAAAATCTCTGTGTGTTTTAAACAATGTTACAAACGTGCCTTTATTAAAATTTGTCAGATTGGATAAGAGAGATCAATGACACAAACCATAACAATATGACTTTCTAGGGTGCCATTTAGCACATCTGTTTGTAACTTCAAGTACTTTACATGATCCTACAAACATGCACAATACACCAGCAACACTGAAGAGCATTTATACAAAGTTACATAGTTGTATGAATTCCGTTATCACAGGTATTGGCTTTCCATTATGAGTTGTAATAGAAAACGTATTACAACAAGTGCATTCAAAACCCAAGACTGGATTTTTTTTTTGGCAGCAGCAAGGACAGAAATGATGTAAGAGTGCCCATCATCCACAAACATAACAAATCATGCAAATACTCATATGTAGCACATTATAAATTGGTTAAGGCTGGCACTTTAAAAAAATCCTAGCATCTTGTTAATGTGATCGTTACATTGTCAAATGTCTATAAAAATACCATCTACCCATTTAAGATCAATGTTGTTGAAACGAAAGAAAAGGATGAGGATGTTCTCTTGATACTGATATAGTTAAGGCAAAGCTCGAAGTGGAATGAACAGTCATTAGTCCTTTCCTCCTAAAACTTAGTTCTTAAAAAAGAAGAAACCACTAGGAGTAACGGTTATGAAAAGTCCCAAAAATCAGTTGTATGACTAGTTTGAAATACTGTTCAGCACGGTATTGCCTTCTCTGCAGAGGTTCAGAATAAGACTTTGTGTTAAGTTTTTTCCATGGACATAAGCAGTGGAAGATCGTGAATGTTCAATTAAGAACAAATTAAGCTATTTATGCAGTTCTTACAAATATTTCTTTTATTGAATTAATAATCCTGGTTTCAACCTGGGAGGTTGGTGCTTAAGTTTGAAACACCAAGGACTCTAGCCACTTGGGATTTGCTTTTTTCCAAGCAATTTCCAGAAAATAGAGTACAAAACTTCAAATGGTGCACATAAAGAGCATTTTTTCCTGCCTTTATTGAGCACCTACTGAATACTGGCACATTTCCTGCTTAGGGAAATGAAATAAATACCAGACTAGGTTTTTCCTTCTTTACAAAGGAGGTCCAAGTGGCTTGAGTAAACTGGACACTGCAACAGCTCATACAGAAGGTTTTATTTGATCTGAGATTTGCTGACACGCTAATGAGGGCTGAAGCAGACAAGGCAAGGGAAAATGTTATTTGAACACAAATTTAAATGTTTATTCACTAGACTGCTTACTTTTGAGAGAAGTGCCCAAACACAGTTCTTCCAATGTAGAGACAATCTTTTCTAGTTGTCACTTTGCCAAGAAATGGAAGCCTGGGAATTTCTCTCACATGCAGACAAATCAATGATGAGGCTTTTAGAATGCAAACCATCAACACTTTCTGAAGTACGTGTTAAATTTCTCTAGAACACTTAGATTTTGGATACTGTATGCTAAATACTACCTCTAATTATTAGCTGTTAACTATTTAAAAAAAACTGGTTCTATGAATTTGTAGCAAATGTGGAACATTTTTTTAAAACATTAGTAGCAGTATGTAAATATTATATTTATTTGAAAGGAAGATGACCCTGCTTAAAATATTAAGCACATAGAAAAGTTATTATTGGATATTACTAACTTGTATGCAAGTGTTAATACAACCCCCTCTTTTTTTCTGGCATCTGTGAAAAAAGAAATAGAAGGCACTCCTCCAGAACAACCAAAGTAAAGTGTAAACATACAAAAGGGTAAAGCTACCCACAAAAGGGAAAACACCCACAAATAATGAAAATAATTATAAAATATATACACATGCACCAAAATATAAAGTCATTGACTACTCACATACATGATTAGAAAAAATGCATGAGACCTAAATAACCATACAAAAACAATTGTGACTTTGCATTGCAGGGACCTGAGAAAGAGAAACAAGTGGCTTTATGAGAGAAAAGAAGTATATGCCACATCTTTGAAGATAAGAATAACATGCAAGCATCTAAAAAATTTGAAATGCATTGTTAGCAGCCACCATAATATGTGTTATTTGAGTAAATACTGTACAATTGCAGTTTGTTCAAACAACTTGTCACTTAAGGTATCAATTTTTTGTCTTGTCAGAAAGCCCTATTGATTGTGAAATGTTTATAATGTCTGCTTGAACTGCCCTGACCTGAATAGTCCAGGTGAGCCTGATCTCGTCAGATCTCAGAAGCTAAGCAGGACCAGCCTTGGTTAGTAACTGGATGAGAGACCTCCAACAAAGACCAGGGTTGCAGAGGCAGGCAATGGCAAACCACCTCTGTACGTCTCTTGCCATGAAAATCCCACCAGGGGTCGCCATAAGTCAACTCTGACTTGAGAGCATTCACCACCACCACCACCACCACCACCACTTGAGCTAATCAGTTTCTGTTACATCAATTGTTTGGTTATACCTTTAAATGGGGGGGGGGGGAAATAAAGTATTATCACAAAAATAGCTTGAGAGCATTTCTCTTCCACACCACTCTAAGAAGTAATAAGGCTCAGGAAGCCGGAAAGAAAGACTCTTAACATTGAAATTACATGATACAACAGACTTAGTCTGCAGTACATGCAGACAATAAAAAGGACCCTAAATGCTGTGCTCTACTTGCAGAGATTTCCTGTTGCGCCTCCCCCCCCCCCCCGGGCCCCATGGCGGAGAGTGGTAAGCTACAGTACTGCAGCCCAAGCTCTGCTCACAACCTGAGTTCAATCCCAGCAGAAGCTGGGTCCAGGTAGCCGGCTCAAGGTTGACTCAGCCTTCCATCCTTCCAAGGTCAGTAAAATGAGTACCCAGTTTCCGGGGGGGGGGGGGGTAAGGTGTAGATGACTGGGGAAGGCAATGGCAAACCACCCTGTAACAAAGTCTGCCAATAAAACGTGGTGCAAGGTCCCCCCAAGGGTCAATAATGACTCGGTGCTTGCACAGGGGACTACCTTTACCTTCCCCTCCCTGCAGCGTTTCTGTAAGTGAAAACATTGTGCTTGTAGTAGGCCACCTAATTATATGAAAAGAGACCATTTGAAATAGCCAAGTGTTTGACTTGGGACTAACATGAAAAGATCTGAGTCAGTAGGTTGCATCCTACCAGGATTGATAACAGGTGCAAGGGAGTTATTTAAGTATTTGTACCACACTTCTCTCCCAGAAAGGCCCCAAAGTTGCTAATAATGGAAAAAATCCCCACATATATATAAAATCCAGATATAGCAAACAAAATAAATAACAAACATCTTGGGCTGAACTTGCACTCATTGGCTGGCTCTTTCAAAGACAGAGGCTAGGCTTCAGGCCTAAGGTATAACCCTTCAGCTTATATCTCTGGTTACACCTAAGCTACAGAAGGTGCCTGAATGAGAAAGTGGGAAAACAAACCTGAGCAAAAATGTTTCATTCAGCTGTATTAGAGATTGTGAGCCTTGCACGGAAAAAAGCAACAAGGGAGAAGAATGCAAGGGAGAGGAACTGGGTGACATTTCTCCTCCCATGTTGTGGAAAATCTGGTAGGATCCAGTCAGGCATGTTGTATTTATGACTATTTTAAAAGTTTAAAATTATTGTGTTGATACTATTTATTATTTGAGAAAAAATAATCTTTGTATTGCAAACTTATGATATTCACATTAAGCATTTTATTTAAAATATTTTAATGCTGCCTTTCCAATGTCAGGACATAAAGCATTTTTTATTTTATTTCACGATTCTTCTATTTTTTTTTTACTGAGACATGCGCAATTCCCTAATTCTGTTCTCCTTCAGAGTACGTTTTTCCAAATGTATTTTTATAATCTTAACAAGCATAGTTGATCAAAATTAAGAGGAAATGGGCCAGACATTCCATATACCAGATTCTTCTTCTTCTTAACTCCATCCAACTGTGGCAAAATCTCTCTCATACAGATTCTTGACAACACATGATGCAAGCCTTCATTTTGCAACAGTTTAAACCTCACTTTGCCTCAAAGTCCCTAAAACCTACAGAATGACTAGAAAGAAAATAGATGAAAACAGGATATAAGGTTTTGTGAGAAAACATGGTTATTCAAAGGATTCATGCAAATATGTATAATTTCAGAATTAATATCAAATTAAAAAAACTAAGGATATTGTAATATATAACTTATGTTTTACACTGAAGTATAACTCTGAGTTTACAGAAAGCTTAACTCCTTTTCAAAAAGTACAAAACCTATTAAACCTATTTTAAATACAGCGCGCACGCAGTCCTACTCTTCAAAATGGTAAGAAATTCTTCCCTGGGGAGGAAAGAAGCCTGGCTCATAATTTCTGGATTAAACTCAGTACTATTAGCTAAAGAATTGAATTACCAGTGATAGATTCAATGAATTACTTTTTTGGGATCACTAGAGCTTCCTCAAAATTCAAAACTGCCACTGTCAATTTGATTAATGATAAATAATTTTCTAAACTACTAGAAGCAGATGAAAACATGATTAAAACCCTGTTTTAAGCAAAGAGTTAGGGATAGCATAAAAGATAATTTCTTGCTGGAGTAATGTCAGGCAAGCACATATGCACACCCAAACTGATATGTATGTAAAGATTTCATATGCATCTTTTGTAATTGTGTTTGAAATATAACTTAAGAGCCCAAATTATATAGAAAGAATAGGCTGGGGTTCCAATTTTAAGTCAGAGGATGCGTGGGCACCCCTTCCCTGGCCAAGTTCTGATGCTCATTTGAGGAGATCAGCCCAAGGAAGAGGGAAAAGAGGCAAATCATAGTCAGAGGAAGGCTTCTGCACTGTTCATCCACAAATCTTTTGGGCTTAGCATCTGACCATCTCCAACCTTCTGTGCATGATTGGGCCAATTCTACATTCCAATACAATGAGCTTCCATTCAGAAGTCTACTGTAGCCCTGATTCTCAAACCAAGTCCAAATCCTGATTCCTGAACCTAACCTTGTTAACATGCAAAAATACTAGGAACCTAGCATTTAATACACCTAGCCTATCCAGAGGCTTCATCTAGCTCTCCAATCACACAGGCTGATGTAGCACATCTCTATTTCTCCCAGTCTAGATCCCAGGCTCAAGCCATAGTTTCCTGTGATTTGAGCTGGGATCCTTGTCAGAACCTCCTAGCATTTGTTTTATATTAAGGTGATTACTTTTAATCGTTTTATTGTGAAACATTTGTGTACTCATGAGAGTTATAACAGATTTCTGATCAGAAGCAAAATTGATACCATTGTGCTTTCACCCAATGGTGAGGCCTAGATTATTTTCAGGTTTTTAAATGTTAATTAGAAATTGTGTATTGCATATATAGTCACCATATTTTTTAAAATAAATTTCACAGATTAAACAGCCCAAACAAATAAGATTAATTTCTCAACTTATCTGCAATTTGTAGCAAGTTTTGCTTCACACTGTTACATCAGGATGCTAAGGGATTTGATGCAATTAAGAAGTTTAGAGCTACCATCTTAAAAGCAAATATTCATTTTTGCCTTTATTTGGGGAGTGAAATGTCCCCGCCTCCCTTAAAGAACTGCATTAAAGAGCATCCTTTCTCATCTTTAAGCCTCACACAGCCCAGGACAAGGTCCCAGAAAACTTTAATTTACTTCTCTTCTTGCTATTGTTACACAGAGTGTTTCTAAATATTTGCCCTTCCCAGATTACAAAAATGGACTGGGATGCAATTCCTTTGTAGTGCAGATGATTTGCACAAACCTCAAACAGCAGAGAAATTCTCACGCCTTCAAGAAGAGAACTGGATTTAGGAGATGATAAATTTACATTGCCATGTAAGCAAGCATTAAAGTCAGAGAGCTTTCTAGCCAAGTTGCCTAAAGAAGGGACTAGTAATACTAAAAAGCTCTGATTTCTAAATCTGAACACTTACATTTAGTTTTAATCCATCTGTATCTAAATGTGTCTTTATTCAAGAATTAAATGTGGTTCAATACATCAAAGTTTTAAATTAAGGCAGCTGATGATTTATGAGATATATATTTTTATTTATTCAAAGGAACAGGCAACCACAAATATAACAAATCAGTATATTTTATAAAATCATCTGTTTCTTATAGTTTTGGGAGAGTCAGCCTTACTAATGGAGAAACAGATGGTGTTTTTTTGCAACAGCACCTTCTGTCAATTACATTTGTCACATAAATGGCTCCCCTACTTGTACTGTTCCAACCTAGCCTCATTGAACCATCCCACATTAACTTTTAGGCTGGACTTCTGTAGAATACTCTATGAGGGAGTACTCTTGAAGACAACTTGGACATTTCAATTAGTGTAAAATACAGCTGTCCATCTTTTAACAGTGACAGGCTGCTTTGAACGTAACACACATGAAACTCCCTTATACCGAATCAATCATTGGTCCATCAAGGTCACTCTTGTCTACTCAGACTGGCAGTGGCTCTCCAGGGTCTTAGGCAGAAGTTTTTCACATCACTTACTGCTTAGTCCTTTTTAACTGGAGATGCCAAGGATTGGACCGGGAACCTTCTCATCAAATCAGATGCTCTTCTGCATGCAAAGCAGAGACTCTTCTACTGAACCACAGCCCTACCTTTTTTGAAACAATTCCACAGGCTGCAATTTTAATTCCAGGCTTGATTTAAGGTGCTGATTCTTGCCACTTACAACTTGGAACATACGTATGAACCCATGTGCCAATTGCCTTCCTCTGACCAGTTATGACTTATCCTACAAATGTGTTTCTCTTGGTGCAGACCTGGGCTTTGTCAGCCATTGGACAATCCCTGTGGAACAATTTGCTGGGGAAAGGGCAGAGATTATAAAAGCCACTCAACGCTTTTATATTTCAGAGAGTCTTTTGTTGACCCTGATCTCACTGAAAACATCTTTGTTCTGAATCTGCAAATTTTGTTAGCCTGTGTCTGTCTTTGTACTATTTTTGTACTATTTTGATTTTTGTAATATTCCCTGCCTTTAATATTCCCTGCCATTTTTCACTCTTCAGCAACCATGACTCTCTGGAGAAAGGAGGGATATAAATATCCCAATAAATAAACAACAGGACTGCCATGTTTTGACTTATAACAATGTGGGCTTTCAGTAGACACTTGCAACACTACCCTCCAAAACATAGAAAAATACAGCTCCTTAAACCTTATCTGAATGGTGACAATTCTGTATGTGCTTTTGTTCATGGCTTGCTCAGCACAAGATATAAACAAGAACCGAACACTCAACTTAGTACTAGTCTAGGAACAATATACCTGTTCTGGGAAAGTTCATATAGATAATAACAACAACTTTTGGTTTATATACCACCCTCCAGGACAACTTAATGCCCACTCAGAGCAGTTTACCAAATATGTTATTATTATTATTCTCACAACAATCATCCTGTAAGGTGGGTGGGGCTGAGAGAGCTCTGAGAGAGCTGTGACTGCCCCAAGGTCACCCAGCTGGCTTCAAGCAGAGGGGTGGGGAACCAAATCCAGCTCTTCGGATTAGAGTGCTTAACCACTAAACTGGCTTTGAAAGTTCCTCCTTTACATTATTGTTCAAATAGACAGCCACACTTTTTTCATGTTGCTGCAAACCGAGGCATATGACCAGCTTTGCAGCAAGCTTACTGTTACAGAAAGGAGAGCATTTTAAAATGGTGTGTGCACTTCTGCCAGTTAGGAAAAGCATCAGATGCTACAAGAAAACAGCTGCCAGGGAAGGAATGGGCAAGACCAGTCTTGGGATAAAATGTCTTTCACAGCTAGGAAATCAGAAGGCTACTAGAAAGTTAGTTAGGATTTGATGAGATGTTTAAGGAAGGACTGCCATGACTAAGATCTATAAAGTTTGAGTCCATGTAAACAGTTCAAATGCATTACCGATAATAACAGGACCGAGATATAACCAAATCAGTCCATTTCTTGTCCCCTCCAGGCTTATGCACATGCCATCTGTGCTAAAACTGCTTCCAAAAGCACAGCACACTAACACAAATAAACTTGTCATATAATCCATTAGCAACTGCTCTTTTCAGAATTAAAGCTGCTAATGAACTGTATTCCATTGATAACATGGCAGCATAATTTTAAATGCTTTAGTTCTTCTTGTAATAAAAAGCTGAAAATTTCAGGAAGTGCGGTAGATTAAGATCATTCTCACCTAGCCATCATTTAATCTTTTTCATATTTTCTAATAATCTTTTGTGCCATTTTTAGAAACCAAACTGACAGCTCTCTATGCTGAGAATTTCCTTTTCTACACAAGCAGTCTTTTCTCAACAAACAAAACAGACTACATCAACAACAGCCTTCATAAAGTTAACAGAACACACATTACACCCCTTTCATGAAGACTGAAGACATTCTTGTTAGACAAATTTTTACATTAAATTCCAAAAAGATTAATGCAACTCATTTTACATTTTAATCATTACAAACATTGCTGCACATGAGATTCCCCTGCAACACGGAAACATTAATGTATTCATGATGAATGCTAAACTAGAAAGATTAGGACACACTCCTAAATTTTTACAACACAAAATCATTGCCTATGCTAGGTACAAACTAACTTTAAATCATATACTAATAAATTCCTCTTAACAAATGTTACATCAATGCAAAAATATTTTAGCATATTTCAAGAAGATATTGACACAGCTGACCAGCTGTATCATAAATCCTTTGCACAGCTTAATCAGTTTCAGACATAGCCACTTAAATGTCAAAAGACCTGAATGCCTGAACACACATTTCCAAAGCAACTGTCTGCTTAAACAACTGAAGTAAGTTTCTGTGCAAAACTGTGTGTATATTAAAACATAAACACATTAAGATACTTGGGAGAATTACTGGCTGCTTTAAAACACGTATACTTTTCAGAAGCCACAGTTTTACAGGCAAGGCCTTATTTTCAAGGCATAAGAAGCAGTTTGCTTGTCTTGCCTTTAAAGTGCTCAACTGATAATTTTGTAAAATTGTAGTCCTTTTGCAGTAAATGGCATGTTTGTGAATATCCAATTCTCCTTGCATGATTTTATCTGCTCCATCTGGGAATTACTCTGGACAAAAAGAACATTACAAAAGACATGAAATTAATTACTTGCCTGATCACTTATGTCAAATTTTTCAATCAGGTATGTTCCCATTCTAACTTTTAACTTTAAAAGAACAATATTTAGGCTGTGCACAAGTGGATCTTTTGCCCTCTTGATGCTGGCTTTGCCCCAGACTTTCTACAAGGATTGCATTTGCTGCATACACATAGCACTTACCAATGAGAATACTTCATAATATAAGTGATACTCACACTTCCCTAAAACATTCATGTGCAGAGATCAGAAAACCTTAAGGTTTTCTAATCTCTGCGCACAAATGTTTCAGGGAAGTGCCTCCGTGATGGATCCACACAAAGATTTAAACATGTATATCATTCGCACAGTATGTTTGCTATGGAAAATACTAGAACACTGAAAGCAAACATGACTGTCATATGAAGCCACTATAAAAATTACAACAACAAAAACATTCAATTTAAATACCACCCTTCAGGGCAACTTAACACCCACTCAGTATATTATCATTATCCCCGCAACAATCACCCTGTGAGGTGGGTGGGGCTGAGAGAGCTCTGAGCAAGCTATGACTGACCCAAGGTCACCCAGCTGACTTCAAGTGGAGGAGAGGGGAATCAAACCTGGTTCTCCAGATTAGAGTCCCGCCGCTGTTAATCAGTCTTAACCACTACACCAAACAAGTGAAACTCACAAGAGGAACAACAACAACAAAACAGAGACAATGTCATTCAATATCTCTTACTCATTTATTTTTAGGGATACTAAAGATAGTCAGCAAGTACAATTTATAGGAACTTAGCAAATTCAATATTATTAGAAATTTAAAATAAAATAACCAATATTGTAATACCACTGCACAGATCTATGGGGAAGTTACATTTGGAATATTGTGTGTATTTCCAGTTGTTCCGTTTAAGTGCAGAGAAGAGAGAAAAATTATTGAAGGATTAAAGAAATTCCCAGAAGGCAAGAATACGGAGTCCAGATCTTTTTAGTTTAGAAAAAAAGACAATTGAGGGAAAACAGGGTTGCACTTATTTGTAACTGTTGTTCGTCTAGTGTCTTCTGTGCAGGCACACATTGGGACTGCACAGCTGCAGGCCAGCCACGAAAATAGATTCTCTTGCTCTAAAACTGTAGGGGGTGCTCCATCCACTCAAATGCGTGTGCATGTGTGAGCATTTTCCTGATGAAATGAAGCGTCGATGAGCAGAGCACTCCCTTTATCCCTCAGTTCTTTTGAGCGACTGAAAGTCAAATCTCAACACATTTACAGCAGGTCAGGAGGGAAGGAATGAGTGCCTGCACAGAAGATACTAGACAAACAATAGTTACAGGTAAGGGCGACCCTGTTTTCATCATTGGTTTTCCATGCAGTCCCACATTGAGTGTATAGCAAGCTACTCACCAATGGAGGAGGGTGTGAGAAGTATAGCTGAAAAGTGAATGCAGGCTGGTCATCCCTACTGCGGCATCTATTTTCAAGTTTGTATCCACAGAATAATGCTAGATGCAGGTGTTTCCAAGAAGTATGTGGCGGCTTGGCAGATGTCTCACAGCGGAGTTCTTTGAAGAAAGGCAACGGATCATGCCTGAGCTCTGGTAGACTGCACCCTGATCATTACTGGGCATGGAACCTTGTCATAGACGTAACACAGTTTATACTACTATCCACCTAGATAGAGACTAGTTAGAGAAGGGAAGGCCCTTACGTGATCCAAAATAACAAAGAGAGCCTTAGATTTTCCAGCATCCAATGTATGAAGCGTGAGTTCTGAGTTCAAAGTGGGAATAGGGAAGGACTCAGGCAGAATAACCGTCTGTTGCAGGTGGAACCTGGAAACCACTTTAGGGAGAAATTCTAAAGTAGGGTATAAAACCACCTTTTCAGAAAAGAAAAATTGCATTAAGGGAGAATCTAACCCAAATGTGGTTAATTCTCCTACCCTTCTAACAGAATAGCTATTAGGAGGGCTACCTTCCAAGATAGTAAGGAGAGGGCACAATGGGCCAAAGGTTCAAAAGAGGGTAGCATGAGTTGTGCTAGGACGAGCAAAAGGCTCCATTGTGGCACCAGGGAAGGTCTGGGAGGGAATATGTTAAGTATGCCCTTCAGAAATTGTTTGGAAACATGGTGAGAGAAAACTGTCTTGCCGTCCAACAGCTCAAGAAATGCAGATATGGCAGCTAGGTGGATCTTAATCAAGGAGACAGCTAACACCTGCTTTAGAAATTATAACAAATGTCGAGACTTCCGGTTGGGGTAATGGCAAGACCGACGTGATTCGGAGCTCCGGATCATCCGAGGTGCTGTTTTTTGGGCTGGTGGGGCTCTCAGATCGCCTACAGTCCCCGGATTTTAGCTAGAAATCCGGCAGGAACACTTTTAGCCCTGAGAGTGAAGGGTCTCGGCGGGTGGGAGGCTCTGAATTAAGGGCTTTCCTCCCAAGCCTTGAGATCCTCCTCGGAGAAGGGCGGCCAAAATCTCTGCAGCAGCTTTGGGAGTCATTAAATTGACATAGGCTCGTCGTTCCCCAAGCCTTGGGAACGGAATTGAACAGATTTGGACGTTTGAAGCAGTGAGTACATCCCAAGAAGTTTGTGTTAAGTTAAGATTACTATCTCCCCAATGGACCGTTTTGCTGAATAAAGACCGTAATTTTAAAAGAACTAAAGACTGAGTTACCAAGCTGAAAAAGTATATTAAAAGACTGAGTAATTTAATTGGAGTTTGGAGAGTGAGAAAAAGTTAAAAAGAGCTAAGAAGAATATTGTTTTGCATACCTGCGGTTGGGGAGATAGCGACGCAGTGGGCAGATCGTGGGAATTGAAAGGCGTGCCGCGTGACAGGAAGTGGAGGACAATAGACGGAGAGGAGATAGAGAGAAAGAGCAGCAAGGGAGGTCAGGAAGATCAGGAGGACCTGGAAGAAAAATAAAGTTGGAAGAGGAAGTGAAGTACCCACCATTGAAAGTAAGGGAAAGGAAACGGAAGTAAAGGATTCACCATTGAAAGTAAGGGAAGATCATCGGTGTGACAGTATTACCATAGAGAAAGATCGCCCGACATTTTAAATCATAGAGAAACATCGCCCGACATTTTAAGGGTAAGGGAAGCCTCAATTGCCATTTTAATTGGGGGCAAACGTTTAAAAATTTTGATATATAAAAATAGAGACTTGAATTAAAAAGAAGACGGAGTTAAGAAAGAGAGCTGATTTGTGGGGACCCAAGGCAAGTCCGATGGCCTCCAAAAAAGGAAAGGACTGGCAGGTTGCCATTGAGAACTTGGATAAGAAAATAACAGAGGGAAATAAAGAAATTCAGGAGATGATACCACAATTACAGCAAAATTTAATGACGGAAATGAAAGAAGCGATTAAATCGGAAATTATGGAAGTTAAAAAAGAGATGGAGACAATAAAAACAGATTTACAGAATACCCAACAAAAGGTGCAAGAAACGCAACAGATGGTGCAGGATGGGGAGAAAAAAGCAGAGGCTATAAAGAATGAGACTGTGAGTATGGGCGAAAGAATTGTGATGATGGAATGCAAAGCAATGGACAGACAGATTCGTATGAGGGCAGTTCCAGAAAAAATGGATGGATCTGTTCTTAAACAAGTAGCTGAAATACTGGCAAAATTTTGGGGGCAAACAGAGGAGGAAATGATGACTTATTTGGATATCGTGTATAGAGTCAATTCAAAATATGCAGAACAAAAGAACTTACCAAGAGATATTATTGTCCAATTGACCACAAGGAGAATGAAGGAAGAAATTATTAGAAGACACTTTGAAACTCCACTGGAAATAGCTGGGACACGGATTCGAATCATGAAAGAAGTACCACGTAAAGTACTCCAGGATCGGGAAAAGTATAGAGATTTAACACAAAAGCTGAGGGCAGCGGAAATTAGACATAGATGGGAGCTACCAGAAGGAGTGACTTTTGAATTTCAATCAGGGAGACAAGTGATTAAATCGAAATATGCTATGGATGTCTTTTTGATGGAGAATGGAAAAGACTTTCCTAGCTCATCCAGATTATAATTATGGAGTACAAATTAATTTCATGGAATGTTAATGGACTTAATTCACCCTCTAAATGCAAAGCTGTGTTACATTGGTTATCTAAACAAAGAAGTAACTTGATTTGTCTACAAGAGACTCACATTAGGGATCAAGATGTTAAATATTTAACTAACAAAATTTAGGAAAACAATTTGTTTCAGCAACAAAGCAAAAAAAGAGGGGAATTGTTATATATATAAAGGAAGAATTGCAACTAAATTAATAGTGTCTGATAAAAATGGAAGATACCTGGCTGTGGAATGTTTATGTAATGCAAAGAAAACTTTGGCACTCGGACTATATGCGCCAAATGGTTCCAAGGATATATTTTTTAAAGATTTACGAGAACAAATGGCGCAATGGACTTATGATCAGGTAATTATAGCTGGAGATTTTAATTGAGTGGTAGATTTGCAATTGGATAAAAGTTCATCAACAAGTAAAGTAAGGACGGGGAAATTACCAAAGTCTTTTTTTTTGAAATTCAGGAACAAGAAAATTTAGAAGATGTTTGGAGAAAATATAATTCTAAAGTGAAGCAGTATACTTTTTTTTCAACTAGTCACCAATCTTTCTCTAGAATAGATATGATCTTGGTGTCTAAAGAACTGGTAGTGTTTACAAAAGAGACTGACATACTACCGAAAGTTAGCTCGGATCATAATCCTGTGATGTGGAGATTTGGAATGAAACGTAAGAAACGGAGATGGAGAATTAATGAGGATCTTTTGAGTGACCCAGAATGCATTGAGGTGCTGAGAAAAGAAACGAAGTTTTTTATTCAGTGTAATGTGGATAAAGAGGTGCCAATGCACATGGTCTGGGACACATATAAAGCTGTAATTAGAGGTATGTTGATGGACTTAAATGGCAGAGAGAAGAGGAAAAAAGAAGCTAAATTAAAAGAGATTCAGGGGGAAATTATTCAAGTAGAACAACTGAAAAAGAAGCCAGGTAAAAAGAAATTGTTGTATGAAATAAAGTTATTGCAAGAACAAATTAGGATTATGGAAAATAAAGAAGTGGAGTGGGAGTTGAAGAAAATGAAGCAAAAATCATTCGAAGGAGCTAATAAACCAGGGAGATATTTGGCGTGGCAATTAAAGAAAAAGAGAGAGAAAAGAACAATAAGTAGAATTATAAGAGGGGAAGGAATTATATGATCAAGGGTCAATTGAGAGAGCATTCTATAAATACTACGCCAAGCTATATCAGAAAAAAATAGTGGACTATGAAAAGATAAGAGTTTACTTTGACAGGATTGATTTACCAAAGGTGCCGGAGAAGTTGAGAGAGAAGCTTAGTGCTGAGATAACAATAATGGAAGTTTTACAAGCAATACAAGCTACTACAGTTGGTAAAGCTCCGGGACCAGATGGAATTACAGCAAAATTTTATAAAGTGATGGCGGAGGATTTGAAACAACTGATGCAAAAAGTGATGAATGAGATATTGGAAGGGGCTGAGATGCCAGATACATGGAATGAGGCTAATATTACACTGATACCGAAGGAGACATTAGACTTAAGTAACGTTAAGAACTACAGACCAATATCTCTAACTAATAATGACTATAAAATATATGCAAAGATATTAGCAGAAAGACTCAAGGCGTGGCTAGTTGAATTCATAGATGAAGACCAAGCTGGCTTTTTACCGGAAAGGCAAATAAAAGATAACCTACGAGTGTTGCTGAATGCCATTGAGTATTATGACAAAAATCCAGGGAAGCAGGTTGGTTTTTTCTTTGTGGATGCGGAGAAAGCGTTTGACAATTTGAACTGGGATTTTATGTTTGCAACAATGGAGAAGATGCAGTTGGGAGCGAAATTTATGCAAGCAATAAAGGCAATATACAAAAACCAATCTGCAAATATAATTGTTAACTCGGATGTAACAAAAAAGCTGGAAATAAGAAAAGGAACAAGACAAGGGTGTCCGCTTTCCCCACGTCTATTTGTAATGGTACTGGAGATTTTACTTAGGCAAATAAGAGAAGATAATTCAATAAGAGGACTGAGGACAAAAGGATTTGAATATAAAGTGAGAGCTTTTGCTGATGACGTAATGGTGATAGTGGAGGATCCAACAGAGTGCATGCCTAAATTGATGAAGAAAATGAAAGACTTTAGAGATTTAGCGGGATTTGTAATAAATAAGGTGAAGTCCAAAATACTGTGTAAAAATATGACTAAACAACAACAAAAGGAGTTGATGGATAAGGTGGAATGTGAAGTAGTGAACAAAGTTAAATACTTGGGAGTGGAAGTGACAGTGAAAAATATTGACTTATGTAAGAATAACTATGACAAGTTATGGCAACAAATAGATAAAGATATGATTAGATGGAATAAAATGAACTTGTCATGGTTAGGTCGTATTGCAGTAATCAAGATGAATGTTCTTCCAAGAATGATGTTTTTACTACAGACAATACCTATTGTTAAAGACAGTAAACAATTTGAAAAGTGGCAGAGAACGATGTTAAACTTTGTTTGGGCTGGAAAGAAACCCAGAGTTAAAATGAAAGTATTGTACGATGCAAAAGAAAGAGGAGGTCTGCAATTACCAAATTTTAAATTATACCATGATGCGGTATGTTTGGACTGGTTAAGGGAATGGTTGTCATTGAAGCATTTGAAGCTATTAGCACTGGAAGGATACAATAAATTATTTGGATGGCATGCATAGCTATGGTATGACAAAGTGAAAGCAGACTCTATGTTTTTACACCATTATGTAATAAAAAGTTCGTTTGTTGTATGGAACAAATACAAGAAATACATGGAAGAGTCTATACCAATGTGGATTATCCCTGCGGAAGTAGTAAATCCAAGAACAGAATATGCAGGGGAAGACTGGTTGACATATAAAGAGATTCTTGAGATAAAGCAGAACAATTATTTGCTTAAAGGTAATGATGAATTGCCATTCCAATATGGATGGTTTCAATATATGCAGATAAAAGATTTATATGAGAAGGACAAAAGAAAAAATGGTTTTAGATTACAAAATTCTGAGTTTGAGAACTGTTTGCTTCAGGGGAGGAAGAAAATAATTTCTAAAATATATAAGATATTGCTGAAATGGTTTACAGAGGAGGAAGTTGTTAAAGTTCAGATGGTCAAATGGGCAATAAATTGTAATAAGGAAATTTCAATGGAAGCTTGGGAAAAGGTATGGAAAAATGTAGTTAAGATTTCAGCATGTACCATTGTGCGTGAAAATGTATACAAAATGTTGTATAGATGGTATTTAACACCGAAGAAGTTGGCCAATGGTAATAGCCAGATGTCTAATAAATGTTGGAAATGTAAACAGCATGAAGGTTCATTCTATCATATGTGGTGGACTTGTGATAAGGCTAAGCAATTCTGGGGGGATATAGTTAAAGTTATGTCAGATATATTACAAAGGAATATAAATAAAACCCCGGAATTGCTGTTATTATGTATGAACCTAGAAGATTTTGATAAAATGGACAGTTATGGTGTTTTATATGATTACGGCAGCCAGAATGTGTTATGCACAGATGTGGAAGACTCAGGAGATACCATCTATGGAAGGCTGGATTTTGAAAGTTTTGAACATGGCAGAAATGGACAAACTAACAAGGAAATTGAAAGAACAAGAAGAATTGGACTATACATTAAGTTGGGAAAAATTCAAGAAATATGTGGAGAAAAAGTGGGACATGAAGGGGAAACTATGGTCTTTGGAGAATTAGGGGAGATAGAAACTTACTTAAGCTTAAAAAGGGGTATATTTTACTGTATTTTTATATTTATAGGGGAGTATACGTATGAGTAATAAGGTTATAGGGAGTATATGTGAAATATAGACAATATAGTTAATTGGTATGTAAGGAATAGTAGGTAATATATATATATGTAGTTTTGCTTTAGTTAGTATATGTACTTATTATTTATATGATTTTTATATTTTCAATTAAGATAAGCAATATAGTTAGTGTAGATAGTTAAGATAAGTAAAGAGATTTGATTAGTATGTATAATATAGATATATATTATAGATTTTAAGAATTTATATAATATACTTTTTAGATTAAGTTGGGTATGGAAAACTGCGGGGAGTCACCAGAAAAAAGGGGAGGGAAGGATGGGGGGAAATGTAATGGGGTGGATAATGATAATGTTTTTTATGTTTATGTTTGTAAACCCATCCAATAAAAATTCCTTAAAAAAATAGAAATTATAACAAATGTCAACAAGTATGCAGAATGGAGAGTGCCCTGTGCTAACCATTCAGGTAGCAAAGCAGTTTTACTTGTGCCCATACAAGGACCTTGTGGAGAAGAAGGTTCGAGAAGGTGATTTGGGAAACAGCAGCTATGTTGTAAGTCTGAGGGTGGATACATTGTGGTGGAGGACATGGCCCCTGTGGAGGAGGTCCAGCACGTTCAGTAGGTATGATCCAGTCCCAGGACATGGCTAATAGGGTGGGAAACCAATCTCAATGTGGACAGAAAGGAACAATGAGGATACAGTAATTTTGGAAGTGGCAGATTCTGCCCAGAACCCTGGGCAGTAGAGGTGTTTGGGGGGGAGCTTAGAAGAGCCCTTGATTTCAAGTAATTTTGAAAGCATCCCTCAGGGAAACAGGGTTTGAGCCCACCAGCGAACAGAAAGTTCTGGCCTTAGTGTTGAAGGAAGTTGCAAAGAGGTCCATGCATGGGGCTCCCGACGTCTGGAAAATGGCATGTATGTAGACATTAATCAACCACTAGTGATGTGGATGGTACATTCTGCTTAGGAAGTCTACTCTGTTATTTGTTATGCCTACTATGTGTATCACCTGTGGGAAGATGTTGGTCTTTATAGCCCAATGCCAAAGTTCTGAAGCCTCTGCACACAGAGTCAGCAATGCCATTTCCCTTGCTTGTTCAGGTAGTAAAGAGAGGTGGTGTTGTCAGTGTGTACCTTTTGTTGCATAAGAGAACTGCAAAAGAAGCAAGGGAGTAAACGGATTGCTCTCAGCTCAAGAACGTTTATATGCATCCTGGCTTCTGAAGGGGACCAAATGCCCTGGGTGGAGAGGACATCACAATGCACTCTCCAACCCCTGAGTGAAGCTTCTGTAGTGATGGAAATATCAGGGAGCTAGAACCTAAAAGGCAATTCCTTAAGTAGGTTCTGACTATGGATCCACCATCAAAGGAATCTGACTATGGATCTGGGAATGGAAAGTTTAACCTGCTGTGATACCCTAAACAGATCAAAGCGTCAAAGTTCTGCAATGGTCTCATATGGAGATGAGCAAAAGGAACCACACTGGTAGTGGCTGCCATCAGTCCCGGCTGTATGGTCAAGGCAGACTGGAAACAGATAAACTGGAAGCACAGGGCAAGTGATTGGAGAGATCATGCCATATCTAGTGGTAGGAAGGCCCTGCCCACTGGAGCATCAAACCTAGCCCCTATAAACTAAATACATTGGGTAGATATAAGGGAAGACTTTTTCCAGTTAATTGTGAGACCCAAGGTGGACATAGTGAATATGGTAATATTGATATAGCTTAAGAACAGCTCTCTCGATTTCGCAACAAGGAGCCAATCATCAAGGTATGGATAGATAGGACACCTCTGTGACATCAGAAAGGCAACTACCACAGTCATATACTTGGTAAAGACACGAGCTGCTGAGGCTAATCCAAAAGTAAACTAGAATGTTTTGTCTCTGTATAGGACTCTGAAATATTGTGTGTGGCCAGGGTGTATAGCAATATGAAAATATGCATCTTTGAAATCTATTACAGCTAACCAGACACTTGGTTCTGGGAACTGGTTCACATTAGAGAAGGATAACATTCACAACTTTTCAACTGTAATGAATTTATTCAAAGAATAGAGATTTAAAATGGGTCACACACACACCTGCATCCCTCTTATCTACAAGAAAATATTTTGAATAGAACCCCAGAAGGGACTCTTCCTGAGGAATCTTTTGAATAGCTCCCTTAGAAAACAACTCATTAAAGGTCCTGAGAGGGAACTGATGAACTGTTCCATGGTGGGGACAATGGAGGAACTCAGAAAAATGTAACCAATAACTTTGCCTAACAATTGAAAGAACCCGGGAGTCATTGGTAACCAAGCCCCATTGGGACTCAGAGGGTGCTAGTCTGTCCAGAAATGAACAAGGCTATACTGGCTGAGGGATGGCCAGTCAGAAAAGGCTTTTTTGTTTCTGGGATGATTCCAGAGACTGAGGTTGAGGATGCTTGGACTTTGTCCCGGTAGATAGCTTCCCTCTTGTACGCTGGTAGGAAGAATAGCTTCTCTGGGATTGGTATGTACCTCGTGAGGTATATCTCTCAGGTCGGTGCTGGTAGGGTTGATAGCAATATTTGATTGGTTGTTGCTGTTGCTGGGGGGGGGGGCGATGACCACAAGGATCATGCTGTCTGATGATTCTTCTTCATTTGGAGGAGAGAATCATCAGTCTTTTCAGAAAAGAGGGAAGTACCCTTAAAAGGAAAGTCCTCGATTTTGTTGTGTTTGTCCTGTGACAGTGCAACAGAATGTAGCCATGCATGACAATGCAAGACAGTGGCTGAGGCCATAGACCTGACAAAACAATCAGCTGCCTGTTTTCCAGCTGACATCTGTTGTTTGGCCAGTCTTGTGGCTTCACCCTTCAGAACCCTCACAAGCGCACTTTTATCTTCAGGCAGATCTTGGGTATACTTGGATAGTCATTCCCATAGGAACAGGTTGTAGGAACCAATTATGGCATGGAAATTAGAGATTCCAAAATTGAGAACAGCAGAGGAATAAACCTTCCTACCTAACGCACCCAGTTTGCATCCCTCTCTGTCCACAGAGAGAGCTTCTAATAATGAGGGGTGCAGATGGATGAAAAGGAAGGCACGTTCCTGTTGTTTCAGTCTGTAACAGTTTTCTATCTTGCGCGAGGTGGCCGGTATGGATGCCAGTTTCCCCCAGATGCCATGGGCAATATCCAGATCTTCCACTTCAGGGAAGGCCACGGATGCCCGTCAATCTGTGTAAAGGGCTTGCAGCGCCGTGCTTTAAGGTTTTGGTGGTGAAGCAGAGAAATCTATCTCCCAGTGCCTTGCCACCCTTAACATTTGCTCAGAGGAGAGGTGAAAATCATCACTGGGGGATGATAAGGCAACCTCTCCAACCGCTTCATCAGAAGGGTCTGATGCCAGTACAGATGTAATGTCAGAATGAGAGGCAACAACTTCTTCCTCCTCCAAATCAAAGAAAGCTGGTGATCAAGCTCAGAGCTGGTGAGATGAAACCAAAGAATCTACTGGAACCGATGGGGTTGAAACCGAGGCTTTTAGCCAAGTGAGAATTTTTTGTAAGACTGGTATTTGTGCCTGGTAGGTAGAAGAGGCCAAGGCAAAGGCACAGGAGGAGCACCAGTACACCAGTAGTTGGGACCGGAGATGCGGCTGAGTCAAAAGTTGAATGAGTTGTGGTGCAGGCAATGAAATGGAGGGACCTGTCATGGGAATCAAGGCAGTCAGAACCAAGGATGTTGGAACCAAAGTAAACAGAACCAATTCAGTCAAGAGCCACAGTGAATATGGACACTATTTCTTCTGCTGGGCTCACCTCCTCATCCTCTTGATGTATAGTTCAAGTGTCAAGGGAGCAATAACGACCTCCTCTTCAACAACGAGTGACGGTATCGAAGACAGAGAGTGACGGTGCCTGCGGTGTAAAGAAGTACAGGCTGGTCTCTTAGCATATTTGGTCTTCATTTTCCATTGGAACAGGATGGTTGTGGTGAATGGTGTTTTAATGTTTCCACCTTGTGGGTCAGATGTCTGTTGGGTATCAAAGCCCTAGGTGTGTGGAGCTCTGCAGATAGCGCATTGAACCAGTGAGCGACTCTTGGTCAGACTCAGCAGCCGGGCCTTCAGTACTGGGAAAGGTCACTTGGATCCTGGGTTGGGTTCATGCTCAGTAGATGACTTAGCTGCCAGGCTGTAAGAACCCGGTAAGACCATTTACCAAACTGCCGCTTTTAGGCAGGAAGTCCAATCACTCCTGGCCTTTGGGGTAAATCTTTGACAATGCCAACAATCACATTATGTGATTCCCCCAGGCAGAGAAGACAAAACTCATGCTCATCTGTATGAGGCTTCTTGATGTCGCACTTTGAGCATTTTTTTAATAATGCCCTGTGAGACATCTCTGTGTCCCTTTAGATAGAAGATGATTTATCTGAAGATGATCAAGATGATGGGAAGAGCAAAGAGGCAAGAGCGAAGAGAAGAACCTCTCTTGACAGTGGCAAAAAAGGAACTGAGGAATAAAGGGGATGCTCCGCTCATCGACGCTTCGTTTTAGCAGGAAAATGCTTGCACATGTGTATTTGAGTGGATTGTGCCCCCTACAGTTTTAAAGATAATCTTTTTCCATGGCTGACCCTCAACTGTGCAGTCCCAATGTGGGACTGCACAGAAGAATGGTGACAAAGAAAATGATAATGGTTTATAAAAATATGCATGAGATAGTGGTTAGATTTTTCTCAACCTTGACAGCATTCAATGAAATTGATAGGGAGCAGACTCAGGAGAAACAAAAAGGACTTTTTAAACTCACTGACTAATGAACTTAAGGAATTCAGTGGCAGTGAATGTAGTGATGGCAACAAACATAGTTTTAAGGGACTAGACAGATTCATGGAGCACAGGATCTAATCAATGGCTACTAGCTATGATAACTACCTCCACATTCAGAGGCAGTGAACCTCTATATACCAGTGCCAGCAGGCAACATCAGGGTTTTTGTCCCTCTGTGCCCTATCCTTCAATAATTTCCATTTTGCTTTTTGGGAAAGAACAACTGGAAATACACATAGTATTTCAAATGTAAAAGGTATTACAATACAGGTTACTTTATTTTACAATGTTTTCCTTTAAGGAACTGGTTAGCCAGTGTATGAAACAGGATGCTGGACTAGATAAACCACTGAACTGACCCAGCAGAGATGTTCTCATGTTTTCATATAGGGAACTGATAATTATGATGGCAAAAGCTAATCATTATGACTAATAGGCAACAGAAATTGAACTCAGAACAAGTGTTTTTTTAAAGTTTTTTTCCTTGACAAGGATCCAACTTAATTTTCCATGCAGCCATTATAAATTCCATATAACATGTATAGCTGCCCACTGTTTGCAACAAACTTCAGAATGTATTGTCGAAGGCTTTCACGGCTGGAGAACGATGGTTGTTGTGGGTTTTCCGGGCTGTATTGCTGTGGTCTTGGCATTGTAGTTCCTGACGTTTCGCCAGCAGCTGTGGCTGGCATCTTCAGAGGTGTAGCACCAAAAGACAGAGATCTCTCAGTGTCACAGTGTGGAAAAGATGTTGGCAGGTCATTTCTATCTACTCAGGAGGGGTGGGGTTGAGCTGAGTCATTCTGTAAGAGTTTCCCAGGGTGTGGAATGCTAATGGCGGGAGGCTTCACTGTATCCTGAGGAGGTTCTTTTGCATATGGATTGGTACTTGATGTGCTAATCTTCTCTGCAGGGCTATTGTCGGGTATAGAGTGTTTTGTTAGCCTGGTGTTTTTCAGAACTGGAAACCATGCTCTGTTCATTCTTAAGGTTTCTTCTTTCCTGTTGAAGTTTTGCTTATGCTTGTGAATTTCAATGGCTTCCCTGTGCAGTCTGACAAAGTAGTTGGAAGTGTTGTCCAGTATTTTGGTGTCCTGGAATAAGATACTGTGCCCTGTTTGAGTTAGGCTATGTTCAGCCACTGCTGATTTTTCAGGTTGTCCAAGTCTGCAGTGTCTTTCATGTTCTTTTATTCTTGTCCGGGCAATACAGCCCGGAAAACCCACAACAACCAAACTTCTGAATCGCCTACCCCATTCATACAATACAACTTTGCGCACTTTCATATAAAATACAGATAAACCATCAAAGGGAGGGCAAGCACCAAGCACACCTCCTTCATTAAGCCTGAACTTTGAACTTTACACCTTCAACTTCAAACTACCACCAATGTGGCCATATGGGGGAAAGGAGGAAGTAAACACATACCTCTTCAGCACTCCCATGTCAGCCTTAGCTGAGATCCTCCTCCCCATGGAACATTTGTGATGTAATTCATATTGTTTTTTAAATTTTTGTAAACTGCTTTGAGAGTTTAGCTGCAAACCAAGATCATATAATAATAAAGCCCAACGAACTTTGCTCTCCTGTCAATCTTTGGGGCAGAGTAAGTTAATGAAAACAAAGGCATTGATTTAATCCCACTTAAGAATCAAAACAATCTTTTCATAAACCTATCTCTGGGAATAAAGGCCAGAAGTTCAAAGTAATGTTTAAAACTATTCTCTGAAGTAATAATTTTAAAGTCCTCGAGCAATTGCATGTGAACGCTATTGTGACCCTTCGAAGCTATTCAGCAGCTGCATTTTACAATGGAAATGGATAAAAGTAAAACATTTACTGAAGCGGTTTTATTAGCACTTCATTCCTTTTAATATAACAGCTAATCCAGCTATTAACGTGGCACAGAACTTGTAAATATTAAGAAAAACAGATTTTAAAAGACATAAAAAATAACCAATATGTCTTACTACTGGTGAAAACTGAAAGACAATGCAATCCCGAGGTCCCAGGACAGAGGCACCCTTAACTCACAAAATTACAATGCCACTAGTCTGCTCCATATGGACATTCTGAAGGGGGATATGCCAATGTGCACCCCCACCAGCAAAGACAGCAAAGCAAGTGCTCTGGAGCCCATAGTAACACCATCGTTTGTATCTACAATCACACAACAGCAGCTGATGTCAACCCTGTGAGTGGCACTTACAGACCCACAGCTAATCATTGGCCACCAATACAGCCACTGTCTCTCACTGCTACTCCCCCCACCCCTGAGAGCCAGCAGACAGGGAGGAAAGACCTCATAATTGCAGCACCCTGACAGAAGCCCACCCTGTCACTCCTAAGATCCAGACTGTCAGCAAAAGCTACCTACTCACAACACCCATGTTCTAAGCCAACCCACTCCTTCCCCCAGAAAAGATAAAACAGAAAAGCAAAGAGGAAAAAAGGCCAAGACCAGGCTTCCACAGCCCCGACACTCAGGACGAGCCCCCTAATCTCTAGGCCAGGAGAAAGGTTCTCAAGAGACATGCCAGCAGGCATTAGGCATCACATAGCAACTCCGATGTAACCACAAGCAACATGAAGGACGGCCAGATACTATCACACATATCAGTAAGGCTCAGTGACAAGGCACTGGGATAGGACAGCTGGGGCTCCTGGTTCAGTCCTCACATGAGACGAAGGGAGAGGCAGGCAAAGGCCCTGGGGCTGACTTTCTGCTCCCCTCAAACAGCACAAGGGGGCACAAGCATGGCCTAGCTGATGGGGCACTCTAGAGATCCATCATTCTGGCTTGGATGCAGCTCCACAATTCCCGTCTGCTGTACTCATGGCAGCAGAGCCCATCCATCCGTTTTGGCTCCCTTTGCCCCACCCATGCACAGTCTGTGTGGTGTGTGTGAGACCTAGAGCCCCTACCCTTCCCAGAACTGCCACACACTGTCTTGGACCACCAACCAGCACATCTCCTGTGCAAGTTGCACACAGCAGCTCGCAACATGTGTGGGGGCAGACCCAAGTGCGGGCTCAACCTCCAAGGTGCCGCTGGACCACTGCTCTATTTTCCAGTAGAACAAAGCAGTGGCACCTGGAAAACCAACCATAGCAGGAACATCCCTGAGTCAGAGCTCACCCTCTTGGACATGTGAAGGGGCAATCCTAAGGGGAAGTCACATATGGGGGGGGCAGAGGCAGGGCAAGAAGGAGCATGGAGCTACTGTTATCCACTTACAAACAGACAGGGAGACAGTTGTGAAACAAGTCAGACCTTATTATAATGCACTTCACGTAGGGGGTCTGAGGACTCAGGTTGCTAACTTGCCCTGTCCAGCATGGCACTTTTGTCAGTGACAGCTTCTCCCAGCTGTGACAAGCCTGGACAATCTCTAGCATAGCATACTTTGTCAGTGAGCTAGACTCCCAGGCTGAGCAGCTACTTGAGGCAGGATGCTCCAGGAGCCGAGCTATAACTGGAGTTTACGCAGAGTGACAGGAACTGCAAAAGCCAAGCACCCATGTTGAACTGCCACCTGCATTAAGGGAAAAACAGGCACACACTGGGACTGTGCAGGCACATGCTGGCCACCAGAAAAGATTCTTAAACTCGCAAATAGTAGGGGGCGCTACTTCCGGCAATACGCATGCATGGAGTTTTCCTGCCAAAATGCAGTGTTGCCAGGCGGAGTGACCCCTCTTCCCTCAGTTCCCCCTAAGCCGTCGCAAGTCAAACTGAGACTCTCACAGCGGGGTAGGAGAGAGGGAATGTGTGCCTGCACAGAAGACACTAGACGAACAACAGTTACAGATAAGTGCAAAACTGTTTTCATCGTCTTCTGTGCAGTTGCACATTGAGAGTATAGCAAGCTACTTACCAATGAAGGAAGGAGTGAGATGACCTAAGATAACAGTGAGTGAAGGACAGCTGTCCCCACTACTGCATCTCTTCTGGTGTTCACATCCACCAAGTAGCAGCATATGAATGTGTCTGCTCATCAGCAGGTAGCGGCTTGGCAGATGTCTTGTAGAGAAGTCCCCTGTAGAAAGCTGCTGACAAAGACTCCACTCTGGTGGAGTGTACTCTAATGGTCACTAGGCAGGGAACCTTGGCCAAGGAGCAGCAGCATCTGATGGCTGCCATGATCCATCTGGAAAGAGACTGATTAGCTACTGGGAGACCTTTGGAGGACCTGAATAGCATACAAATAGGATTTTGAACCTCCTAAAGAATTTGTCCTATGAACATAATACAGTAAAGCCCTCTTGATGTCTAGTTTATGGAGTGTGTGCTCTAATTCAGAGGTCAGGTTGGGGAAGAGTCCTGGCAGGATAGCTTTTTCTTGTAGGTGAAACCTAGAGACTACCTTTGGAAGGAACTCCAAGCTGGGGTATAAGATGACCTTCTCATTGAAAAACTGCAGAAAAGATGGATATATGCAAAGAGCAGCTAGCTTGTCCACCCTCTTCAGTGAAGTGACAACCTCTAGGAGGGCTCCCTTCCAAGAGAGTAAAGCAAGGTCGCAGTGGGTTAACGGTTCGAATTGGGGTAGCATAAGTTGTCCAAGAACTAATGAAAGGCTCCATTGACAGGACCCTGCGATCAGTTAGGCCCACCACATGTCCCTTGGACCCATGCCCATCGAGGGGCTGCAGTCATCTGGTGAGACATCTTTTAAAGAAACCATTGCTGGACCCCACTGACCTGGTCAATTACCACCCGGTTTCGAACCTCCCGTTTCTGGGAAAGGTGATTGAGCAGGCGGTGGTGGAACAGCTGCAGGGCTTCCTGAAGGATGTCTCAGCCCTAGACCTCTTCCAGTCCAGGTTCCGTCTGGGACATGGGACGGAGACGTTGCTGGTTGCCCTCACAGACGATCTTTGTAGACATCCGGATTGGGACGGCTGATACAGTCAATTACGATCTTCTGACTCACAACCTTGCTGATGTGGGGATACGAGGGACTGCCTTACAGTGGCTTGTCTGTTTTCTCCACGGTTGGGGACAGAGGGTGGCGCTTGGGGAGAAATTGTCATCCCGCCCCCCTTTGGTGTGTGGGGTCCCACAGGGAGTAATACTCTCCCCATTATTGTTTAACATCTATATGTGCCCCCTTGCCCAGTTGGTGTGAAGTTTCGGACTTGGGTGTCATCAATATGCAGATGACACCCAGTTGTATCTGATGATGGACGGACGGCCCGGCTCAGCCCCAGATGTCCTGGAACATGCTTTTGCAGCCGTGACTGGTTGGTTGAAGAAGAGTTGGCTGAAACTGAACCCGATGAAGATGGAGGTCCTGTACTTGAGCCACGAGGGATTAGGTTTGGGACTCTGGCTCCCAGCCCTTGATGGGGCACAGTTAGTGCCAGTTCCAAGGGATAAGAGCCTGGGGGTGATCTTGGATGCCTCCCTGAAAATGGAGGCACAGGTTACAGCGGTTGTCAGGTCCTCTTTTTTCCATCTGCGGTAGACCAGGAAACTTGTCCCTTACCTGTCAACCCATGACTACTACAGTGATCCAAGCAACGGTCATCTCTAGACTAGATTACTGTAAATCGCTTTACGCAGGGCTGCCCTTGAGCCAGACCCGGAGATTACAGCTGGTACAAAATGCAGCGGTGCGTGTTATTACGAGAGTGCCAAATAAGGCACATATAATACCGTTCTTACATGAGCTGCATTGGTTGCCAGCGAAGTACCAGATTAGATTCAAGGTTCTGGTATTGACCTATAAGGCCCTGTGTGGACTGGGACCAGCATATCTACGGGACTGTCTCTCCCCATATATTCCCCAGAGGACACTCTGATCAGGGGATAAACAGCTGTTGGTGGTCCCTGGCCCCAAGGAGGCCCGCCTAGCCTCGACTAGAGCCAGGGCCTTTTCGGTCCTGGCTCCCACCTGGTGGAACACTCTGTCTACTGAAATCAGGGCCCGGCAGGACCTACTATCCTTCCGCCGGGCCTGCAAGACAGAGTTGTTCAGCCAGGCATATAGCTGAGGCTGGGCCTCCGCCGGCCTGGGGGGGAAAAGGGTGGGGTGCATAAAACCTTAACCCTCCCTGTGAAGGCTGTCCACCATCCTGTTTTAAATGTGTATGGATTTTTATTGTATTTTAATATGTTGTTTTTATTGTATTTTGTATTTTAATATGTTGTTATCTGCCCTGAGCCCGCTCGCGGGGAGGGCGGAATAGAAATTTGAAATAAATAAATAAAATAAATAAATAGTAAGAGAGGTATCCTAGGAGGGAGGGAAGGTGTTAACAATACCCTTTAGGAATTGTTTCGAAATCTGGTGCAAGAATACTGTCCTGCCATCTATGGGTTCACAGAATGCGGAGATGGCAGGTAAACCTTAATAGAAGAGGCAGCTAATCCCTTCTTTAGCAGTAACACTAAATACTCAAAAATGAGTGTAAGTGGGCAGGAGAAGAGAGAAAAAGCAGTGTGTGCTACCCAAGCAGAAAAGCAGGACCATTTATGACTGTAAGACCACCTTGTAGATGGTTTATGGGCATTCAGTATGATCTGAGTCACCTCTTTAGAGAAAGGGGTAGCTAAGGGAGTAGAAGTCAAGCTGTAAGCTTGAGGACAGCTACATTGTGGTGAAGGATCTGTTCATCTTCATTCTTCTGTGCATCCCCACATTGGGAACTGCTCACACACAGGCCTGCTGACTGGAGAAGTTTTTATCGCTTCCATAAAGCTTCACTAGGAGGCCACTTCCCCAGTCATGTCTCAGCCTGTTTTCCCACCTAAACAATCACATGACTATGCAGGAGAAGCAGCCCCCTTCCCCTCAGTTCTCTCTTAGTTTCCGCAATGGGAAGAATGTTGCTCAGAAGCTCCGTAAATTTTTAACATTGAAAATTTTATTTGAAGAGAAAATGAATAAATTTTGAAACATCTTCACTCATTCTTATGTCTTGTATGTTTTGAGGAGGTTTTGAACAAGCTAGTTTGACTTTTGCATGTCACAACTACTGGCCCTCAGATTACCTCAGATTGTTTTGTTTTATGAAGGACATTGGATAGGGTACTAAGATGGCCTACACTGAGGTATAACTCTGACAGGCTCTGTTCTTCTGGTAGCTCTGTCAACTGCTGTGGTGAAGCATCTGCTCAGCTCTGAGGCGTAAATAATCCAGCAGGCTATGGCCTCAGGCAGTGAAATCATCTGCCGTTAATAGGCGTTCAGGAATCTTCAACCCCAGGCAGTTAAGTCATCTGCCGTTAACAGGCATTAACATAGTCCGACCCCCAGGCAGTTAAGTCATCTAACGCTAAAGGGCATCCACTGAGTTCCAATACTCCAGCAGGCCGCCTACTGTGATGAGGCGCCCGTCTTGAGCTGGATCAGTGAGGTAGGAGCCAATGGTGAAAAGTACTGTGCTCCGTAACCTCCTTCAGATCCAAGACCTTTCGATACTCCGGTAGTGAGTTGCTTGCCGTGAAGAAGCGCCCATCTTGGGCTGGATCAGTGAGATAGCAGCCAAGGGTGAAAAGCACCATGCTCCAAAACTTCTTTTGGATCTGAGACCTTTCTCAGAGGGGAGATCCTTCAGATCCAATGACAATGACAAAGAAGACAACAAAGACAAAGAAGCAGCAGCAGCAGCAGAGCGAATCTGCAAGACAGCTGACTAGTCATAGCCAGACTTCTTTGTCTGACATTATACTGTAGAGGTTCACATCACATAGAATGTGGTGACAATTAGAGCAGTACTGCAGTCTTTGTTTAATCCTTTGTTTGAAGGGCACAATCCTATCTCCCATGTTATTCAACTTCTACGTAAAACCTTTAGGAGAACTCATTTGCAGCTATGGAGTTGGGTGTCATCAATATGCGGACAACATCAAACTCTGTATCTCGCTATCCAGGTCCTCGCAGGATGCAGTAGAAATCTTAGATCGCTGCCTGACAGCCGTGGTGAAATGGCTGAAAAATAACAAATTAAAATTGAACCCAGACAAGACCAAAGTGATGCTCGTTGGGAAGTCAGATATTCTGAAAGACATTGTACTTCCACTTTCGATGGAGTTTGTCTGACCCTTGTAGAGTCGGTTAAGAGCCTAGGGATTATACAAGTTAAGGCAGCTGCAAAAAAAGCTTTCTCCAATCTCACTCTAGCCTGGAAAATGGCTTCTTATCTTGACACAGCCAACCTGGCCACCTGGATCCATGCTTTGGTAACATCAAAACTTGACTATTGTAATGCACTATATATTGGTCTTCCATCTAAGTTAACTAGGAGGCTCCAATTGGTGCAAAATGCTGCAGCTCAACTGTTAGCAGGTGCAAGCAGGAGCATGAACATCACTCCCCATCCTGTAGTCACTCCATTGGCTACCTATCAGCTACCATGCTCAATTCAAGGTACTGGTTATTACATACAAAGCTCTTCATGGCCTTGGCCCGACATACCTACGGGATTGCCTCCCTCCCTATGTCCCTCTATGGCAGCTGTGCTCATCCAAACAGGGTCTCTTGCAGGTGCCAGCCTGCACATGGGCAAAATCAACTGCAGCCCATACACAGGCCTTCTCTGTGGTGGCCCCTACCCTATGGAACAGCTTGCCTGAGGAGGTTAGGAGAGCTCCCATGCTCTTGGCTTTCTGCAAACAATGCAAAACTGAATTATTCAAAAAGGCTTTTTTACTCAGATAGGAGGTCAGTATTGTAAGGAGGAGGTCTTGGATATTTTGGTAACAGGAGGGTGGTATTGTAGGGAGGGGCTCTCAGATGTTTCACCAATGAGTTGGGAACCATGGGCTCCACCATTATGTTGCTTTACATATTATCTGTTGCTTTGAATATGTACTCGTATATACTGCTTGTGCTTCATGTTGTTTAATGTCAATCCTACAATAGATTATGTTCTGTTTCAGCAGTCTTTCAACCCTGTATTGGATCCTTGCTAATGCTATGTCTCTGTAAACTTATACTCATCTACCCTATGACATTGTTTATGGAAATGCCTACCCTTGTCCCTGCTACTGATTGTACTGATCTCACACTATGTAATTCGCCTTGAGTCTCAGTAAGAAAGGCGGACAATAAATGACATTAAATAAACAAACAAACAAACAAACAAATAAATAAATAGAAAGTAAAAGGGAGAGTAAACACTATACAATTTTAAGTTATTGCAAATTCTTATGTCTTTATTAGCATATCTCCCATTTGCCTGTACAGTTGAAATTTTTTTAATATGAAGTTTTTATTATTATTATTAAACTATGATTGAGAGAGATTCATCCCACCTCCTTGTGAGTGTGTAGCTTGGTAATCTCCCAATGTGGGGATGCACAGAAGAATGAAGATGAAAACAGGGTTATACATACCTGTAACTATTGTTCATTGAGTTCTTCTGTGCAGACGCACATCCCTCCTTCCTGCCCCACTGTGAACTCTCAGGCAAGGTCCAGTATGAGATCACAGAGACTTAAGAGAACTGAGGGGAAGGGGCCCCTCCTCCCACAGTCACGTGACCGTTTAGCCAGGAAAACGGGCTGAGACGTTGTCTAGCAGAGCCCCTTTAAGTCCATTGCCTGTATTGGTTCAGGCTTCTAAGTTTCCACAGGCCCAGTTCTAGCTTAGCATCCTGGGAGCAGAATGTCTGGCTCAGCTAATTAACTGCACCTGCAAGCTGTTGCCGAGAGAGGGGGCCCTGAGAAACAAGGGAGTCTTATCCCAGTTCCCGCCTAGCAACGCGGATTGCACGCACCTCTGATTGTATCACGCGGCTGCCACCATATCCAGATACAGGGGTCCAAGGGGTACCTCCCGCCTGCCGTTTCAAGTGCTGCTTACAGCCACTCAAACCCCTAGCAGGCCTCCTGGAAGAATAGCCCTTACCCCTCCTGTTGAGACTCACCAGTCTTTGGGTTCTTTTCCAACCTGGGGGACTCTGCACACACTTGGTCAGACACTCACAGACACAAGGCTTACATAAAAGGTATTTATTACCTCAGAAAGAATGTATGCAAGTAGCAGGAATCACTCTACTCAGGCACAAGCAAAGGGCATTTAAAACAACGCTTGTCTATATTAACTATAGCTGACTAACATTTCTCTGAGGAAAACTTGAGGCTTATAGTCATTAACATACTCCTTAAACTATACCAGGCAGGTCTGGTCGTCAGGCCTGGCATAGAGCAAAATATCTCCCTCATCTGCTGGAAAAAAAGTCTCAAGCAATCTCTGGGCTGAGAGGAGCCAACCTTCCCCTCTCAGATTCCTAGCCAATCAGAGGTGTGTGCAATCCGCGTTGCTAGGCGGGAACTGGGATAAGACTCCCTTGTTTCTCAGGGCCCCCTCTCTCGGCAACAGCTTGCAGGTTCAGTTAATTAGCTGAGCCAGACATTCTGCTCCCAGGATGCTAAGCTAGAACTGGGCCTGTGGAAACTTAGAAACCTGAACCAATACAGGCAATGGACTTAAAGGGGCTCTGCTAGACAGACGTGACTGGGGAAAGCGGCTCCCTAGTGGAGCTTTATGGAAGAGATAAAAACTTCTCCGGTTGGCAGGCCTACACATGTGCAGTCCCCAATGTGGGATGCACAGAAGAACCTGATGAACGATAGTTACAGGTATGTATAACCCTGTTTTCTCTGTGCAGGGCCGGTGCCAGAGGTTTTGGCGCCCGCGGCGGCGTGTGCGCGCGGGCGCGCCACGGACTGCGTGATGACGTCATTGCAGACGTCATCACGCGCCGCAGGGGGGCTGGGCGGCGTGTGGAGGACCGCCGAGCGCTGAAGCTGCGAGCTGCTGCTGGAGCGGCGCGCGGAGGCTGCTCCGTACGCCGCCCCAGCAGCAGCTCACGGCTTCTACGCCCAGCTGGGGCGGAGGAGTGCACAGCAGAGCTGGGGTGGCTGGCTGCAGCAGTAGCTGCAGCCAGCCAGCCAGCCCCGTGCTGCCGCCGCCACATGCCCCAGCCGAGCGCAGAAGCTGCGAGCCGGGGCTGGGGCGGCGCACGGAGGCTGCTCCGTGCGCCACCCCAGCAGCAGCTCACGGCTTCTGCGCCCGGCTGGGGCGGAGGAGCACGCAACGGAGCCAGCCAGCCCCGTGCTTCCACCGCCGCCGCCCCCACATGCCCCAGCCGGGAGCAGAAGCTGCGAGCCGCTGCTGGGGCGGTGCGTGGAGGCTGCGCCCGGCTGGGAAGTGTGGCGGCGGCAGCGGGGCTCAAGCGGCGCCCCTCCAGTGCCCGCGCGCCCGAGGCCACCGCCTACCTGGCCTCCATGGGCGCGCCGGCCCTGTCTCTGTGAATGAGGTCTGGGGCCATCAGTAGGTGTATGTATGTGCCCTAGGATATTTTCCATAGGGTTGGGAACCAATCTCTGCGTGGCCAGAAAGGGTGACAAAAATGCAGTGTGTTCAGAAGTGTTGGATTCTGCACAATCCCCTGGGTATTAGGTGTTGGTGGGAAAGCATAGAAGAGGCCTCGGTCCCAGGGAAACTGGAAGGCATCTCTAAGAGGATTTTGGGTCTGTGCCTGCCATTGAACAGAAGGCTCTGGCCTTGGCATTCCTCAAGGTTGCAAAGAGGTCCACATCCAGTGTTCCCCATATCAGGAAAATGGGGAGTAGGTAATTGAGGTTGATGGACCACTCATGGTGAGATTTGAACACTCTGCTTAAAGAATCTGCCTTGCTGTTTATGGTGCCTGCTATGCGTATTGCTTGAGGGGAGACGTTCTGTATGGCCCAGTGCCACAATTCTGCCTCAGAGCACAGAGTCAATGAAGCTGTTCTCCCTTGCTTGTTCAAACAGTAGAGGGCAGTCGTGTTGTTGGTGTGGACCTGAACCCTCTTGTTGCATAGGAGATCTGCAAAAGAAGCAAGGGAGTAACAAACTGCTCTTAGTTCTAGGACATTAATGTGCATAGAAGGTTCTGAAGATTACCACATCCCCTGTATAGAGAGGTACCCACAATGTGCCCCCAACCTAAAAGGGAGGCATCTGTAGTTATAGAGATATCTGGTAACTAGATTCCTAACAATATACCAAGGACGTTCTCATCATATGACCACCAGTTGAGGGATCTAAGTACAGACCTAGGAACAGAAAGCTTTCTTTGTTGGAAGTCCCTCAATGGGTCAAAGTGTCTGAGAAACCAGTTCTGTTAAGGTCTCATAAAGAGGTGGGCAAAGGGCACAATACTGGTAGTGGCCACCAAGAGCCCCAGAAGTCTCTGAATTACCAATGCTAATTGGAATCGGTTAGCCTGAAACTTATAAACTAGAGATTGAGTGATCTAGCCCTGTCCAAGGGCATGAAAGCTCTCCCCAACATAGCATCCAGTTTAGCCCCTATGAATTGAATGATCTGAGTGGGGGAAAGGGAAGACTTTTTCCAATTGAGGATGAGGCCCAAATGCGACATGGTTTCTATTGAGACGTTCACATACTCTAGAAGGAGAGTCCTTGAGTGGGCAACAAGGAGCCAGTCATCTAAGTAAGGGTAGATAGAACACCCCTTAGACCTAAGTTAGATGACTACAATCACCAATGACAGGCCAAAAGGGAGTGCAGTGTATTGAAATATTTCTCCCTGGAAGGAGAATCTAAGATACTTTCTGTGTTCAGGATGTATGGTGATATGGAAGTAGGCATACTTGAGGTCTATTACAGCAAACCAATGATTTGGTTCCAAATATTGTAAGACACTGGAGAGAGTTAGCATTCTAAACTTTTCAACTTTAACAAATTTAGCTTGCAGAGATACAAAATAGAGCAGAGTCCACCATCCTTTTTCTCCACAAGAAAGTATCTGAAGTAGAAGCCAAGCGGAGAATCTCCAAGTGGTAATTTATGTATGGCTTCCTTGGAGAGCAGCTCAGCAATAACAGGGAAAAGGGCTTCAACAGAACAAGCTGAAGCATTGGAGAGTGGGGTTAACTGTGGTAACTTGGTAAAATGTAGGCAGTAGCCTTGGTTGATAATTCTGAGGACCGAAGAGTCTGGCGTAATCATGCCCAAGCATCACGAAAGGGGGCTAGCCCGTCCCTGTGGGCTGGGGGGGGGGTTGTCAGAACAGCAGTTTTTGATGGCCCAACTTTGGACACTGTGGCTAAGGTTGTCTGGATCTAGATTTATTAGATTGCTTCACTCCAACGCAAGGTTAAGAGGAGTAACCCCCCTATGGTTGGTAAGGCTGGTACCTTATCAACTATTGGTGATATGGTTGGTGGTACCTTACCAACCACTGGTGATACGGTTGATGGTTTTGATAACGGTACTTGAGAGAAATTCTATGTTTTGGTTTTGTTGGATGTAGGGCTTTAGTTGTAATCATCTGAAATCAATGAATATATTGATAAACAGTTACGCTTTCCCCTTGCTGCAAATCTTCAAAATGTTTTCTTTCATGACAGCTACAGTATCATTCTACTGTGCAGGCTGTTTGCTAGAGCCTTTCCAGACAATTTAGGAATTTATTCTTAGCGCTCATATTAGCTCTCCTATTGAAACTATAAAGAATCTTATCTTACAAAATCATGTAACAATATTCCTTTTTTTAATTGAGTGGATGAACACTAATGGAAAAAAATGTGGGCTTTGCTTTATAAAAAAACTTTTCCTGATAAAGATGACTATGTTATCTTTATCCAGTTTGGTGTAGTGGTTAAGAGCACAGGACTCTAATCTGGAGAGCTGGGTTTGATTCCCCACTCCTTCACTTGAAGCCAGCTGGGTGACCTTGGGCTAGTCACAGTTCTCTGGAGCTCTCTCAGCCCCACCCATCTCTCAGGGTGTTTTGTTGTGAGGATAATAATGGCATACTTAGTAAACTGCTCTGAGTGGGCATTAAGTTGTCCTGAAGGGCAGTATATAAATCAGTAGTAGCGGTTGTTGTTGTTATGGTGGGTATATCCTACCTCACAGACCCACAAGCCTTTCACACTCCTTGCCACCCATCACAAACCTCCCTTCACAGGTTTGGGGTTTCCCAGATAAGTAAAGGCCAGGAGTCCACTGCCACATGCCACCTGTCTTGCCTCCACTACAGCTCTGACCCAAATCCTCACATGGTCCTTCTCTCCTCTTCCAGAGGCTCCACAGACAGGCAGCACATTCCCTGTATGTACCTCCTTGCACTCAGCTACTGCCCAAAGCTATTGGGAAAGGGGAACCCAGAAGTTACTTTCCCTCAATATACGTTGCCACCATTTCACTTGCTAGGCCCCTTTGTCATGACCAGAGCACGCGTGCATGTGTGTGTGTGTGTGTCAGATAATTTCCCTCAGCTAACAACTTCAGGCCAGCCAGGGTTAAAACAAACAAAAATAAACTTTATTTACACAATGGAACATAGGAGTGAACGGTTAACTTAAAACACATGCTGGGATTAAACATGAAAGATTTCAAAATAAAAAGAACATACTAACAACCAGTTATCTTTCTGCTGCTCTCTTAGCAGTGTCTCCAACTCTTTTGCCCTCTCAGTCTCTCAAAAGCCTTCTTTCCCTTCCAACAGACCATCTCTTTCATTGCCTCAGCATTCCACCCACTCCCACTGGCTGTCTCCCAGGAGAGGCAGAGCCAGAGTCAGTCCTGTTCATCGCAATGACCAACTCACAAATGGAAAGGAGAAAGGACAGCCTTTCTACTGTAATCGGCACTGGATGAGCACTCCAACACAGTAGAAATAAGCCAACAAACTACAGACCATTGTGCTGACACAACTTACAGAAAGGACAGACAATGCCCCACAAAACTGAATGATTACCATTGCCAGGGAGAAAAAAGAGTCAGTTCTAAATGTCACAGGACTCATACTGAAGTTAGCTAGCTTTTCATATACTATGCTTGGTACAGAAGGGCAACAAATGCACATTACTCAGTGAGATGTTTAATTAGGTTTTTATTTAAAAGGAAATAAATGAATAGTTCTTTCAGCTCATGAGCTCTGGGGCAGAACCCTCATTCATGAACAGAAACATACTCTCAAGTTTAGAACACTACTCAATGCTCTGACATCAAATTGTTTCAGAAAATATTTTTCTCTTAGACAAGAACACATTTTTCCACAATACATTTTAAAAAGCAGATTAATTTGTTCTTCAGAAAGAGCACCAGTTTTCATCTTGTTCTATGCTTAGTGCTCACATGCTTTGTCACAGAAGGGAGCTTTCTATTTCTTGAATTTTAACAAAATAAACTATACCCCAGCTAGTAATGCATAAGAGAAGCCTAGTCTGTATGTATTACGTGCTGCAGAGAATTTCTAACATATGTGCTGTAGGAAATTTCTAACAAGAGCTCTCCATACGAAGTTGTTTTGCAGACAAACACAAAACAGAACTACCTACAGACTGAGAAAAAAGACTGTTAGGCTTCATGCAGAAGTTAACTTTTTCAGGAAGACAGAGTGTACTGATTACAGACAGTATAAAATTCTTTCAATTGTATCTACACTGCTGGTTAAATGATTCTGCCAGAAAGAAAACCCAGCCATCTCACCACACTACCAAATCAGACATGTTGCCTTGTTTAGTGCTTGACTGTATTGTTGATAACCAATCCCCTGTCCCTATGCTATACAAATACTGTATTGCTTTGTTATTTTGCTCCTGCGAATGAGGAAGTCCTTGTTTGCCACAATACTTTTACTGTTATACAGTCTTTTAAAAAGTGGAACTACTCCTCCCAAACAATATTTGAACCTGGACTTTTTTAAAAAAATCACTTCTCCAAAAATTGGAGTACATTTCATTAGTTGATTTTTTAAGAAAGTAGGTATAGTTAACTAGTAATGACAGCACAGCACTTATCAAGAAGTCATCTTAAAAAAATAATCATTATACACAGCACAATAGAAAGAAGAAAAAGTTCCCAAACAAAATGAAGATCTGCACTGCATTAAACTATCAAATGACAAAATGCAACTGAGAGTGCATTAACATAAGAAGTCATCCCTCGCCCCCTGCCGAATAAAATGTAATAGGGGCGCTGGCAAAGACTTAAAAGAGAACTAAACAAGCCCAAGGGTGGGGGTGTTGGAGTGGCTTTCTGGATCTGTTTAACAACAAATTCACTGTTCCATCTACATTCCACTAGAAGGAAGTGTTCAACTGTATTTGATTCTCACTCTTCTCTTCTTCCCCCCCTCCCCCAACCATTGAGGAGGTTAGGAGATTAAGTAAAGGCTGCCAAGGAAAAGAGGATCAGATGAAGAGCCTTCAGTTGACTAAGACTAGAATGGCAAGTATGGAAATCTTTAAAGTTTAGAAGCATATGTGGAACTTCCCTATTTTAATTGGCATACTTGTTAGAAGAGAAACCAAAATAGGGAATCCTTAACATGATTTCTTCAAGAAAAATAAAAATAGTATTACAATTTTTTCAAGGTTATCAGGTCTAATTTTGTGTGTTAAAAAGACACATATAAAATATTCTTAAGCCTTTCACTTTCCTGAGAATTACTAAGCACATTACAGTTCAAAGGACATGTGGTAAGCAAGTGAAAATCGAAGAACCGTTCAAGCATGCATGAAAATAGTGAAAGGTCATGCAGGACAGAAGACTATTTTTGCCTACCAATTACAACAAAGCTGTGTCATTAATACATGCATAATTAAAGTCATATGCTATTGCAGACATAAAAATTATGTTTGTCTTGGTTTTCCAAAGCTCTCCAGACACTGAAAACTGCAAAACCTTGTCCCATTTCTGCATGACGGACTACTCCAGTAGCTATCTTAGCCAGTGAATCTGTTGTAATATTGTTCTTCACATGCTTAGTATCATGCAATAAAAAGTTACGATGGTCAGTTTCAAGCAATTCAGGCTGAACTCGTAGCTACAAGCATAAAAGCGTACTGAATTTGGCAAGCATCTGGTTGAAGCAGTTGCTCGTACAAAACCACATAACTTATTTTATGTTACTTATAGTCACTTTTCTCACTGAAACTCAAGGTAGGTTACATAACGAAAGTCAGTAAAATCAACAGAAAGCTCCCTGACAGCAATCCTCCTATCCTGTGCTCCCTAATCATCTGCTTCTTCTACTCCATTTTCCTATGTCCCTAGACTGTCCCATATTTTTCTTGGCCTCCCCAGTTACCATCTACTTCATTATTCTACAACTAGCCACTTACCCTAAGTATGAGGTTTCTCCTAGAATTGCAACATTTAGTTAACTGGTTAAATTAACAATCAACTAAACATGTGCTCCATACAAAAGATTTTTTTTAAAAAAAAAACACATTTTAATTCAGTATTTATAAAACTACAGATTCCATCTTCCTCTGACAGTACAAGGGGGGAAATCCGTCTCTCAAAATGGCACCTCCAGTGACATATGCATCCATCGTCCAAGAAAACCAGGAATACATGCTTCTCTGTTCCAACTATTAAGCTTAGCAATAAAGACCTGAAAGCACAATGGATCTTTCCCACCATCTTCTACAACTCCCTGTGCCACCTGAAAACTGCTTTTGAGGGCTAGAAATAACTTGGGAACAGTGGATGATGCTACATGGGTGACATGCGCTGACATTATGGACTCCCCTTGAGTGAGGAGAAGTGTCTTTGGATCCATCTCCTTATTGATATGCACATTTAATCTATTAAAACTTTAACCATTTATCAGCTAAGATATTGTAGTTGGCTTACAGCTCCTGCTCTTCAATCATTTAGCAATCTCCCAGCAGGGACCAACTGCTGCTGTAGTATAGTGGTTAAGACAGGCTTTGAATCAGCACTTTGCTGGTTTGACTCCTACAACTGCTATGAGTTCCTCAGGTGGCCTCCTCTCAGCCCCAGCTCCCCAGTTGTTTTGTGGGGATAATAATAGCACTAATGTTGTTCACCGCTCTGAGTTGAGAACTAATCTGTTGTCGGTGGTGGTAGTTTATCCTGCAGTCACAAGAAAGGAACCTTGCACGAGCATCTGCAAAATGCTGGCTTAAATGAAATGGAAAACAATCTGTTATCAGTACATGGTGGGGGTAGGGTTAGTGTTTACTTCAGTTCCCAAGCCTCTCTTACACTTCACCCAAATCGCACCATACCACACCGCACAATCTTGCCCACATTAAAAGTAATTTAACATCTTGCTTAGCAACAGTTCTGAAACACTGGCATATGCCCGACTTGAACTGATATCACAGTTTAAGTACCTTCCCAGCAAAGCTGCACATTCACTTCAAAATACTTTGGGATTAAGTATGTTTTTGTTTCAGTTACAAAGCTAATGAAAACCAAATGTCAGAATTTGTTTTAGCTCATGTAATGCACTTGGGATTTCGTTAAAAAGAAAAGGTTTGAATAAACTTCCATTTACTTAAATGAATATGGAGCCAACACTAAGTGTTGTCAGAGAGAAATTTAATTTAGGAAGAAATGTTTAAACCTCCAAATGGAATTGCTTCATCCACAGATTATGAAATTATTATCCAATTAATTAGCAACATTTTTCTTCAACACACTACATACAGTGTACTGAATTTTACATGCAGTTTAAAAGTGTAATATGTTTACTGAAAGAAGATTCAGTCTACTTATATCCTGGTGAAAGAGTTAAAAGCAAATACAATCTGTTCTAGGTTTATAGCAACAAAAAAGCCATGACCTGACAACTTCAGGATGTTTAGAATGTATTCTACCTGTTTCTAACCAATATTCGAAGTGTTTCGATCAGTGCCAGCTGTTGAAAACACTGAAATCAAAGTACAGGGAGTTAATGAAAAGAAAAAATTCAAAGTGAAACTACAACAGAATTGCCACAAGACTCCAAACTGAAAGGGCTGCCTTCAAGTCTAAAAACAAGACCTTTGTCACAACACTTCAGACACAGCTGCATCAACTATTTAATGTAACTGAAGTTTAGTGTTAGGGAATTTTATAGGTATATACTTACAGTTATAGGTTCCCTTGAGTTGGTTTTTCAAAGGGTACTATGGGAGTGAGTTTCGTCTGCCTCTGTCCCATTTACCCTTTAACCTACTTTTATTCATTCTTCAACATGTTGACATTCCAAGCCATGTCAAAAGAAAGAAGGTAGACATTAAGTAGTAATTAAGTAGGATCTTGCTAGTCCTAGAACAAGACAGAATGAAATAGTAATCATACAAGCCCTGTGTCTTTCTTAGTCCAGTGTAATACTTTTAAGCGACTAGCTTGCTTGCTGTAAGTTGGAATGAGATTCCGCTTAGTTATATAAATAAAAAGTTATGCAAAAAAGTTAAAAACAAATGCTATGTGCTATAAAACTACCAAGAAGAACCTTAAATGTAGATGTTATTTATTACCTGCTTGCATTAGATTACAAAGCCAAAGGTTCATAAAAATAACAAAGCTGCACCAAGCCATTGCAATAAGCACAACTGAAACAATAATTGAAGGGAGCACAAGGGCTAGAAAGAATTACAAATGTCTGTTCAGAAATACAACACAAATGCAAATAAGGTGTCCTAGTCCCACAACTCATTCCTTCAGTCATTGCAAGAAAGTTTATCCTATGCCAGTTTTGAACTATGGATAACTGCTACAAAAGACTTTTAGTGAGAAATTCAGAATAGAACAGAATTGATCACTCAGCTCGTACACGATGTCCGCAAAATACAGATCCCTGAAGAAAAAGACCTAGTGCGTCAGGGAGATGGCTAGACTAGACTTTGACAGCTAGCATTTTATATGTAGGAAACTGTTTTGCATGGAAGAGCATTTTACTTTCTGATCCCCCACCTACAGTATGAAGTGGCATCTCTCTCACACATACACATCTCTCTATCACATCATCAGCTAGGCCTAGTTTTCATTCCATGATGAGGACCATTAGGGTGCTGGTCCCAATGCCCCTCCACCCAGTCTGCCTCCTCCAAGCCGAGGGTAATGACCAGGTTCTCTCCTGACTCTTATGCAGTCTTACAGCACACAACTCCACTTCCTTCTGTTGACCCTTGCTTTGCACTGCTGCTTCACCTGGCATCCCTGAACTTCCACAGATTGCATAGCATAAAGTACAGGCCCACATCAAATCTTCCAGACATCACTCCATTCATGAGAAGTTGGGCTTGAAGGCTGTCCTGCCTAAAACTGCCTAAAAACTCTCCATCTCCTACCCCAAACAGCTGCCTATCAGAGATGGGTCAGTCCCATCTCCAACAGGCATGACTGGTTGAGCCTAGATTCCAAAATGGGACATAAGCACTACATTTCAGCATGCGATAGATTATACAGACACAAAAAGTGTACATACAGAGTTGTATAGTGGTTAGAGTGTGGGATTACAAGAGGGGAGACTTGGGTGAAATTAACTAGGTAAGCTTGATCCAGTCATACTCTCTCAGCCTGATTTAATGCAAAGGGTTATCGGAGGATAACCGCTTTGCATTAAACCGCTTATTAGTTTTAAGCAGACTACTAAAAGATTAAAAACCTAAACCACATTTAAACAACTGTGAAAATCAATTACGAGCACATAAAATTTCACAACAAAGAGTGATCGGTCTACTTTTATCTGCTAATAAAAGAGGTAATCTATATGATATATATGATCTATATTTTGGAGCAACGGTAAAATTAAAAGATTTCTAGTCTCAGAAAAATGACTGCATTCAAAAGTCACATGACATACAGCATTCATGCTACCTACACCACAGTCACACACTCAAAATCAGAGTATGGTACCCTACAGTACCTCCCTTGCAAAACTCTAGATAAGAAGGCATTTAGGTGTGCCAAAATAAAGACATGCCTGTATCGAGGAACAGTCAAATATGAGCAATAGTCAGGAAGCTGGCCAGATGGAAGAATACCAATGAACTGAGTAGAGCAAACATGTCGGGCTCTACGAATTGTGCTGTTGTGATGATATTTAAATAAATGTTTCTGAATCATGTTCATAGCTTCCTGTCTGGTGACTGAATGAAAGGAGTTCAAGTAGAGGTTAGGGAGCTAAAGTTGTTGCTCTACAAGTTTATCTCAATGGGAAACGTAAGAGTCCTCTCTGATCAAACCGAGGTATTCCTCTCAGATGTCAGAGTGTATAATTTTGATTTTAAAGGGAAAAGCCTTAAACCAAGCTTGAGCTTCAAGAGATGATTGACCCAATTCAGCTCAGAGAGCCACCCCTGCTACACAGTTCAGAATTCCAAAGGTGGAACGTAGGAATTTAAGGAAAACTGATTCAAAGGACTCTCCTATTTTACCAATCCAGATAGAGGTCCCACATAAATTTTGAGCAGCCACCTTGGCATTTAAAAGTTTGATGGCAGCTGGAATATAATGAGCCCTAGATGAATAAAAGAAACAACAAATAATGTTTGTTGCTGCTGTAGCCAATCTTTAACACGAGCAGCTTGCATTGATCAAGTCAATCTCTGGTCAAACCAGACCCCTAGATCTTTAGAAATGGGGGCCCTCCTTGATGTTATTGCCATGAGTTTGCCACTTTCAAGGTACATGATATTTTTTTCCAAACACAAGATGCTTGGATTTTTTTTTAAATTAAGGATTATCAAGTACATAGTCCAATTCAAGTCTTACTTTTACATTCACATAACAATAACTTATTTACTAGTTTTACCATTAACATTTAAAGTTTCTTTTTCTTTACATGGTTTTTCCCATATAGATCCATGAAAGTTTTGTTGTTCTTCAGTTGCCTATGTTTCTATTAATGACTGGTAGATTGTGTTCGTAGATTGTATGTTGCTTGTTGTAATATAGTCAAGAAATGGCTTTCACTTTTACTGTAAAATTCTGTTGTCTTTTCTTTTCCTGATGATTGCTGAATTCTTTGTAATTTTTTCCATAATCATTTGGTCCCACACCTTACTAAGCCCTTGGTCTATATTTGGTGCTGCCTTAGCATTCCAATTTATTGTGATTATTGTTTTTGCTGCTACAAGTAGACTACTGATGAGTTCTTTTCTAATTTGTGGAACTTTATTGTCTTGCCATAAGTCTAAGAATATTATTGTTGGTTGCAGTTGTATTGAATAGGTAGTTATTTTATGTATGATATCCGTTGCTTCTTTCCAAAAGGCCATTATTTTCGGGCATGTCCACCAACAGTGGTTATAAGTTCCTGTCCCCCCGCATTCCCTCCAACACAATGGTGAATACTTTACTGTTAGCTGTGCTAATTTCTTTGGTGCGTAGTACCAATAGGATATTATTTTAAATGTTTGTAATTTAGTAGATATCGGTGAGCTGAATAATTTTGATGACCAAACTTTCCCCCATTGCTCTGATGAGATTGTTAATTCCGATTCTTGTCCCCACTTTTTTTGATACATATGTCTTTTTACATTTCCTGATTCTAATAAGATGTTATAAATCTTAGATAAGAGTCCTTTCTGTTTATAATTCTTTTGTTCTAATAATATCTCAAAATCAGTTTTTTGTTCTTTAAGGATCTCTACAAGACGTATTTGAGATGCCATATAATTAATTTGAAAATATGTAAACCATGGGATTTGTAGGTTTCTTTTTTTCTCAAACAATAAGAGGAAAGTGGTCTCTAACACAGCAAATTAACACAGAGGACCCTGTACAGAGACACAGTCCTAAGAGACCACTGTACATAATGTATAAATTTAATATATCAGTGAAAGTGCAAAGTACAAGAAAATCCCAATCAATATCAAAGCTCTTAATAATATTTCAAGGCTCTCTGGCAAAAATTTGACCAATGCCTAATACCAGTGTTCACAATCAGGCAATGTCCCAATAACTATCAATAAATTGTCACTGAAGAAACAACATTGGTGAGTTTCACAGTTCTTTCAACATAACCATATGGTGATCCGTTTTTTTCTTTTCCTTTTTTCTGCAGGCAAACTCCCATCGGCACTTGACGGCGGGAGGACACGCTCCAGCAGAGCTAAGGTAGAAAAACCCTCTCCTGGGCTGTTGGCAACGGGTGCGGCAGCCTTATCACAGCCTGTTTCACATTGCTTTTTCAAGCCCCATCATGACTGCATCACCAATGACAAGATCCTCTAAACAGGCAAAGGTATTCTTTCAAAGGTTAATTTCCCAATGTCACATTGTTAAAGAATTTAGAATGTTATTAAGAAATTTCTTGTAGAATTCTGCATCCGGGGTCCTGCTGCCTTGTTGTTTTTTAGTCTTTGTATTGTTTCTCTAACTTCCTGTGTTGTAATTGGATTTTCTAATATCTGTCTGTGCATTTCTGTAAGTTTTTTAAAATGTTTATGGTTTTGAAAATACTGTTTAATCAGGTCTTCAGTTGGGTTCTTTGATGTGTAGAGTTTTTTATAGTATTCTTTAAAGCTATGTGTTATGTCTTCTGGCTTGTATTATATTTTTCCTTTTGTGTTTTTTATTGCTATTATTTGTTTTGACATCTGTTTTTCTTTTACTTTCCATGATAAAATCTTTAAATTTTGGGGTGTATTATACCAGTATTTTTGCTTTAAATATAAAAGGGTTTTTTTTATTTGACCGGATTCTATGGTTTCTAATAATTTATGTTCACGAAGCAGTGCCCGATAAATTTTTTTACTCCGTTTTTTTATGTTGTGCTTCCAATTGTCCTATCCTATCCATAACTGGTTTTGTGTTCTTTCGTTTATTTAGATGAGCTGTCAAAGAGATAATTTGGCCCCTTAAAACTACTTTGAGTGCATCCCATCTCATATGAGCCAATGTGTCCTTTTCATTGTTATCTTTTAAGTACTGGGCTATAAATTGCTCTATCTTTTTGCTAGTTTAGTCTTTATTGAGAGTCCAATGTTTTGTAGTTATAGTGTCACATCTAATGGAAAACATGCAGCTCATCCAAGCATGATCCAACCACACAATATTTCCTATTTCTGGATTTACTGCCTTTTTGACTAGTCCATGTGATATTAGTATGTAGTCTATTCTAGTGTGTACTTTATGTCGTGGTGAATAGTAAGTGTAATCTCTTTCTTGGTTATCCAAACTTTCCTTTTCAATTATAAACTAGTACTTATAGTTTTGTATATATATATTTCTCTTTTTTTATTTACAATTTACCCTTCCCTATTAAACCTCCCTCCTCCCTCTCCCCTTTTCTTTGTTCCCCTCCCCACTTCCCCGTTCCCCCTTACCTTCCTCTCCTCCCCCCTTATTTAACCTACACACAATCTTGTTCTATCTAACCTGTGATTACTCACCTCACAGGTTATTGGTATTTTACCAACCCAAGAACAGAAAGTAACTATAAGAGCTGGATGCTATACCTTCCTATTCCTCCCCCCAAATCCCTGTTAGAAATTCTTTTTGTTGTTCCATTTTTTCACAACCTGCATTTCATTTCTTCCATACAAAGTTCCATCAGTTAGTTCCAGCGGACCAGAATTTTACTGTTCTTATGCGGGGATAAATCTATTGGCATTCTTTTTTGTGAATTCTTCTCTACGTCCATTGAGGTTTCAAGTCCCACTTTGTTTAAAAATGCTGTTCCTGACTCTTGGACTGATATTCTGTAGATTTTATCTTTATGTTTGACCTGTAGCAGAATTAAGTTGCTCCAGTTGTAGTTGACTTTAGCATTTCTTAAAGCTTCAGTAACGCCTTTTAAGTCTCTTCTTTTGTTCAATACGTCTGGGGATAAGTCTGTAAGGGCTAATATTTGAGTGCCTTTAAAGTCCAGCCCTCCCCTGGCTCTGGCTGTTTCAAAAATCTTTTTTCTGATATTCCCATCCGGGATTGTAGCTATTATTTCCCTAGGAAATTCTCTCTTTGCATTATTTCTTATCCCCACTCTGTATGCATTTTCTATTTTTATATCTTCCTCCTCCTCCATCTGCAACTGCGTCTGTAGCCATGAAGCTAAAAAAGCAGACAGGTCTTCATTTACATTTATATTCTCTTGGAATCCCCTAAATTTGATGTTCCTCTGACTCGCTGCCGTTTCCAGCTTTATTATTCTTTCCTGAAAATTTACGTTTGTTTTTTGTATTTCTTTAACTTCGCTCTGTACAGTATTGCGGATATCAATAGCAGATTTGGCATCCTGCATTGCTTTACTCAGTTCGATTTTCATTTCAGCAAATTGGTCTGTGAATTGCTTTGATAGCATTGTCATTTTTTTAAGGAGGTTTTGCTCCATCTGCTGGATTAAGCTTGTAACGTCATTCTGCTGTTGGGAGAGTTAATTATTTTCTGTGCATTTAGTTGCAGCCGCCATTTTGTCTCCCCCTTCCTGTTTCTTTACCAGCTTTGCTGCTGCCTCCTGACCCGAAAAAAACTCTTTTAAGTTTTTAACAGCTTTTACCTTTTGCTTCTTTTCATTCGACTGTTTTTTCATACTCTGAGTGATTTTCATTTAGTTGTGATGTTTTAAAGCAGGGATTTGTGCTGGGGAGGAATGGAGCTCTAGCAACAAGCGTCCATTCTTCTCTGCGCCGACGCCACGCCCCCAAGAAGCTTGGATTTTTGATAGTTAACTATCAGGCTCTTACTATCAGTAAGAGACAAAAGTGTTTATCAGAGGACAGTCCTGCTGTTGTTCTTGATAGGAGAACAGCATCATCAGCAAAAAGTAAATAGGAACTTTAACATTAGCAAATAGCAATAGATGGAGAGCAGCAATTTTGGGAGGAAACAGCAGAAATCATATAATTAATATATAAATTAAACAATAAAGGGTCCAGCATGCACTCCTGATGCACTCTCTGCTGTAGTGACATTACGCTGGAAAACTGTCCATCTGATCCATAGCAGACTTGTGCAGTGGGGTTAGAATTCAGAATCTCAATCAAAGCCAGAAGTCTCTTGTCAGTAGGTGTTAATTTTAGCTTGTGTTGCATTGAGGCTTCTATATGAAAATAACAAGCTCAAAGAAACCTGGGGCATGCAGAACTACCTGCATAGTTCCAGTCACGCTAATGTTTCACAAGATTCATCATAATACTCGAGTTGCATGCACAGAAAATTAAAGCTCAGTATCAAGACAATATAGCACATATCACATACTGTTAGAAAAAAACCCTCTGCTCGTGTATTTTACTTGAGTCCATCAAATAACCCATGCAAAAGTACCTGGCCTCACCTAGATATCGGTTTTTAGGGCTGAAGTAGATCAACCACAATATGTCACAGAAAAATGTACAGTAAACAAACTGCAATAGATTTCTGGGTCATACAGAAGTTTGCCAGGTTTAGCCACTGCAATCAATTTCTGCCTTCCATAACATTTTAGGAATGGCACAGTATTCTAAGCAGCTGTTGAAGATATAAAACAGTGAATTTTTGGCACAAGATCTAAGACAATAAGGAAATCCATTATGGGTTTTAATCCGGTTCTGCTGTGTGATTCCACCCTAAATGTCTTTCAGAGCTGTGTCCAACAGTGATTGAGAAAAAAGATTTTCATATAAGTGATTTTTAGATTCAGGGCTTTTTTTCAGCCGGAATGCCCTAGAATGGTGTTCCGGCACCTCTCCAAAGAGAGCACGTGTCTCAGCTGGAGGTGACCAGTCAGCTGGAGAAGGAGGGTAGTTTAAATCGGGCTCCATGCTGCTCAAGAGTGGAGAAGAGCATGATTTAAACTCCCCCCTTCTCTAGATGGCTCTTCTTTCCCTTCTTCCTTTCTTTCCCTTCCTTACTTCTTCCCTCCCTCCCTTTCTTTTTCCATGTCCTTCCTTCCTTTCCCTTCCTTCCTTCCCCTCTCACTTCCTTTCTCTTTCCTTCTTTCCATGTCTTTCCATGTCTCTTTGTCTTTCTTCCTTCCTCTCTCCCTTCTTTCTTTTCTTTCCTTCCTTCCATGTCTTTCCCTTCCTTCCTCCCACTCTCCCTCCCTTTCCTTTCTTTCCATGTCTTTCCTTCTTTCATTCCCTCCCTTCCCTTTTCCTTCTTTCCATGTCTTTCCTTCTTTCTTTCCCTTCCTTCCTCTCATCCTTCCTTCCTTTCTCTTTCTTTCCTTCCTTCCTTCTTTCCTTCCCTCCCTCCCTCTTTCCATGTCTTCCATGTCTTCTCTTCATTTCCCTTCCTTCCTTTCTCTTTCCTTCTTTCCATGGCTTTCCATGTCTGTCTGTCTTCCTTCCTTCCTCTCTCCCTTCTTTCTTCTCTCCCTTCCTTACTTCCCCTTCGTTCCATTTCTTTCCTTTCATTCCCTTCCTCCCTCCCTCCCTTCCTTTCTCTTTCCTTCTTTCTTTCCCTTCCTCCCTCTTTCCTTCTTTCCTTTCTCTTTATTTCTCCAGGGGGGTGGCTACACCGTGCACGATGACATCACTTCCTGGAAGTGATGTCCACTTCCTGCTAGGAGTTCACCTGGGTGAGAGTTTAATTGTATTTTTAATATGTTGGTATCCACCCTGAGCCCGCTTGCGGGGAGGGCGAAATACAAATTTGAAATAAATAAATAAATAAGTTCCCCCACCTCTTTCCCCAGAAAAAAACCCTGTTTAGATTAGTGTTGAAGAGTAGCACTGAAAAGTAGCACTTATCTATATTTGCTTAAATGCAGATTTTATTATAAACACAAAGTTTGTGTGCAATTATCACTACTTAATTCATCCAACTTCATTCTTTCCCCAACAAATATCCTTTCAATTTGAGCTTTCTGTAAAAATGGTTCTAGTTTAAAGATTTGAGGATACAATACCTGTTTGCTACTAGCAAAAAGGGATGCCTGCCAACCTGGATGTGGAGGGCAGAGTTATTTTTGCTGATTTCCCCACTACCACCTCCACCACAAGCATCTACATTGGATGTACTGCTTTTCCTGGGGCTCTCTTGAACTCTGGGGTGTAATGACTGCAAGAGGAGGAAGTGGATGAGATTTCCATTTCATGGGCAGAGTTTTATTCACAATACTTTAGATACACCATTTGGAGCTCTATATATTAAGAAATACTTTCTGAGTTAAGATGTGAGTCAGGAGGCCACATGGGCTCTGCATCTTTTATTCTGTTCATCCTCATCTTGAACTGCTGCTTTTAACATCATACAGTACATCTTAACAGCACCACCATCACAGCATGTTTAAATAAGGGCAAAGAATCTCAGACTTAGTTTTCATAAACAGCTGATGAGATGGTAAAATGCCTGGAATATACAACTTCAAAATACAGGTATGAGCCCTCCCCCGTATAAAAATATCCCCTTGTAAACAGAAAGCTAGCATCTCAGAAAGAAGGATTGTTTTCCCAGCCTTGTGGGCAAGTACTCCATTATGTGAGCTACAGTCTGAATTACAGAAACAGTCTTACCATCTCATCTGTTGCTTGTAAGAAGTAGGCCTCAGTGGCTGCCACCATGATTGAGAATTTTCTTCCTCCTAGAGTTCACAAAAGCTCAAATATATTCTGGAAGTAATCTCTGTTTGAACAAGCACTTAAGGGTTAAGATAAGTAAAGGTTTTTATTTTTAAGAGATACTTTATATTTTCTATCTATTGTTTAGATTTCAACATGCAATTTTATAAGGCTATATAACCCACCAAAACCTAAATGACTAGTGGGTATTATAAATCAAATAACGGGGATCTGAAAGAAAACAGGACTCATATGAAGCTTGCCAAATTGCCATAATCACTGCATTCCAGAAGGTCTAGTAAGAGCTTTAGAAGATTCATGAACTCCATGTACCTGAGGCCTAATATACCTAATTACAGATTATTTCCTCTGAAGCAAAAGACAAACTTAGAACTACAAATGTTATGTGAATGGCTACTTTAAGTTCATACAGCAGATCCCTCCCCAATCTCCATCCTGGATATATCACTGTTGCAGAAAACTGTGAATACAGCCATTCTTAAAGGGATACTTGGGCTTACAAAATTTATAAAGTTACTATTGTGTTAAACAATACAAATAGAGCAATCCTCATCTTGTAATAGCTCTCCTAATCTAAAAACCAGCCCATCTATTTAAATACTATAGTTTTTTTTATCCATGAACATAGTCTAGATCTTGTTTATGAACATTCTTTTTAATATAATCCGTAATTTACTTTTCTTCCTGCACAACAAGCTAATGTCAGTGTGTTCAAGTGTCAACAAGCCTCAATTAATTCCCTATATAGGTGAAATTAAGTAGAAAACAAGTGGGAGAATGAATACCCATGCATGCCAGAGCAGCTCATCAAGGTTAAGACTAGCAACCAAGCCCATTTTAAAAGGGGGGGGCTCTACAATCGGCTCCTGTGCTACGCAGGCTGAATAAGGCCTGTTTGGGGGCGAAATCGGGCTGCTGCAGAGAGCAGGAACACTCCAGAACTTGTTGCGCCACTCCAGCAGCTCTCCTGCACTCCACAGAGCCCCAATTTTGACCTGTTTGAGGCTGAATCAGGCTTATTTGGAGCTAAAATCGGGCTGCTGTGGAGCGCAGGAATGCTGCCAGGGCGCCACAATGGGCTTTGGAGTGCTCCTGAGCTCCGCAGCAGCCCGACTTCAGCCCCAAACAGGCCCAGTTCAGCCTCAAACAGGCTGAAATTGGGCCACTGCAGAGTGCAGGAGCACTTCAGGGCCTGTTGCATCACCCCGGCATGCTCGGGGCTGCCGTCATGCTGGGCCTTCCTACCAAGGTGGCAGCTGCTGCAAGGCCTTGGGAGGGCTGCGCCGGTGCACCAGGCCTCACTACTGCCTCCACGGCCAGAGCAGCCAGACCTACCAGAGGCCTCGAGGAAGCTGCTGTATCGATGGAGAAGTCTGGCACTGCAGTGCAGCCCTCCCCACTGCCAAGCCGCCAGGCCTTCCGCTGCCACGGTGGGTCTTCCCATCACTGGAATGGTCCTTCCTGGGCCTCCGGAAGCCCCAAGGTGGGAGCAGGAAGGCAAACTGTGTTGCTGCTATCTCAGTTCTTATCCCCACATACTGCTCTTGTGTGGAGATAAAAAGCAAGTCATCGGCAACACTGTTTGCCTTTTATGTCTTGGGAGGATGGTCTAACCAACCAAAATGCCAAGTCTGTCTTTTATCTCTAGTATTCAACAAACCAACATTAAGATAGCTTCTCTTTTGTGCTGCTTGACTTGAAATAAAACACACACAATCAAAACCCTGAAAACAAACTATCAAAATGTAGGGTAAGGATCAGTATTGTCTGAAAAACACAGGCATGTGCTTGCTTCAGAACAGCCAAATGATTTGAAAAATACTGTTCTTTACATTTGCTTACATTTTGCATTCACTTTGGGAATGCAAAAACTAAAGGCCATAAATAAGTCACAGACATTTTAAACATACTGCCTAATGTTACCTTGAATTAAAAAAGCTTTCAAGCCATAAAAGCAGTGCAGGCAAAACAATGTTCAAATGTATGCCAAAGTGAAAACCTATATTTTAAGAGCTGTTTCAGACAAAGAAGCATGCATAATGTGCAGGCTTGTCTGAAGTCAATGTAACACATTAGAGAGCAAGCAGGAACAAGTTTTGCAGACACAGCAATCTCTCATGGAAGGCTGGTTCCAAAAAATGTACAGTTGTACTCTTTAGAATATTTATTAGGAAGAGAGTCCCACTAAACTCAGTGCTATTTCCATGTAGAAAGCTTTAGGATCACATTGCAAGTCTCTAAACATCTGCATTAACCTTTCAATAGAATCAGATGGTACCATAGCAGAAAACTAGTACCCATTGTTCTACAGACATCCTCTGAGTAGAATTTGAGAACCCCATTGTTTAAATAATGACAAACTCTTCGCATATACCTGTTTTTATATAATTATAGTACTTCCTAATCTGGCAAAATCTTTAGTCTTTGCAATTTAACTACACTACATTTAAAATTCTTGGCAGTTTCAAGAAAAGCTCTCCTCAAATGCAATGGTGCTGACACACAAAATCTGAACAGAAATAAACACAAAATATCATGAATTTATCTCATATCGGATTTAAATTGTAAGAATTTCTTGGGGGCAGATTACAAGATGACTCTTTGCAAAGCACTATGCACATTGACAGTAGAGAATTATTAATAATAGTAATGCAAAGCACTTCACAATCACCATAGTGATGTTTACCTTAATCTGTGCAGTACATTAGTATCACTCCCATATTGCTAATGAGGGAAGGGGAGCATAAAGTAGCAGTTTGCTTGTTTAAGGTCCCTTAGCAAATTCATGTCTGAAGTAAGCCTTGAAGTGGCAAGTCTCAGCTTACCATTTTATCTTTGCTCTATACCATAACACGGTGTTTATTCCCCACCCTCCCCCATAGGTATGAACCCTCATAACACAACAAAGGCATCAAGTCCTAGTACCATCAGAAAACTTAAGAGGGAGAATAAAGTAGGAGTTCAGTGGCACTTTAAAGCCTAATATTTATCCCAAAATATGCTTTCATGAGTCAGCACTCTCTTCTTCAGATTTATGAAGTGGTCAGCCATTGGGCAAACATATTTATACTCAACACTGCAGACAGCAGAAAGGGGGGGGCAATTTAAAACACGATCTATTAAAAAAATAAATTCACTTACTGCAGGTGAGACCCCCTCCCAACTGTTGATAGAGAAGCAAAGTGGGATTAATATAAAATAAGTCTAGTGCAGGGTAAAACATGATAAACAAATTTAATTTAAGAGTGAAGACATACAGCTGAACTAATTAACATCTGTAAGTGGTAGGATGTGCTAAGCTATCAGCACTTATACTGTCACGTCTTTGTTAAGACCCCCAGGGAGACAGTACTGAAATTATTGATGAATGCTAATTCAGCAATTTCCTATTGTATTCTCCTTTTGAATTTTTTTGTAGCAGAATGGCTTTTAGATCAGCAAGAAAATGCCACAGAAGACTAAAATGATAACCGTTTTCTGAATTCTTCCATTTTTAATCTCTTTTGTGCTCATTTATTCTTTTGCATAGGGACTGATCTGTTTGCCCTTCTCCTTCCTCATGCCAAATACCACAGCTGAACAATGACTGATTACCCATGGCAGATGAATGCAAGTGTGTGGGTTAAATAGGATGTCCTCTCCCTGCCCCAGGCCTAATACAGGTTTAGAATCCCAATTAGTGAACAAAAGCCCAACTCTTCTTAACTTACATACCTGCATTCCTGTGTTACAAATAAACAGAATTACAGTGAAATCCTAAACAGTTACGCCAGTCTAAACTCATTGATTTCTTTTTTTTTTTATAAAATTTTTTATTGGATTAGACACATATAAAATTTATTACACTCACATTCCCTTAAATTTTCCAATTCTAACCCCCTCCCTTTCCCCCCCTTTTGTTGACTTCCAACAGTTTTCCAACCCCTTATCTATTCACCCTCTACTCATTTCAAACTTATTATGATTGTAATATACTTTCAAACTCTTCTAAGCTTATCTGTAATAACATAGTGCTATCTACAATTCCCTTCCCAAATGGGTAAAAGTATAACACTCTTAACTTATCTTCTTCAATAATAATAATAATCTTTTTGATAGTCTGTACTCTATCTTACTCTTTCTAATTACTTCAAAATGGGACAAACAATTTGTCCCTCCTTATGCATCTTCAAATACTTCTATAAACATTGCATACATTTATTATAAATCAGTTTGACTTATACTCTATATGTTGTTCTTTACTTTCTTTTACATATCTTGTCCATTTTAATTAACTAATTTCTCCATTATAAAACTATCCAACAAAAATAAACAATTCATGTACACGTTCAGCATAAGTCTATCAATTAGACCCACATTCTGTATGCTAATGTATATTCATTCTCCATTGTACAGTTATCTACTAGCATAAAAAATTAATTAAATTCTATCCTTATAATCCTTATGATAATAACACTGTTAATACCCAACTATTCATACTAATCAAATAAAATAATTGCTTAGAATTTTTTCACTTAACTCTCTCCCCCCGGTATAGTCACTCCCCTCTCCTTCTGTTATATTTCAGTAATTTTCGAACTGCCACAGTCCTCCCACCTCCCATTTTTTCACCAAATATCGTTTCAGCTTCTCCCAGTCCGTGTTAAACTGTCCTGGGTCAAGGTCTCTCAATTTTCTTGTCATTTTATCCATCTCCGCCATGTACAGCAATTTATAAATCCAGTCCTCAATAGTTGGCACTTCTTGTACTTTCCATTTCTGCGCGTACAAAAGTCTAGCTGCAGCTATCATGTAAAATAACAATGTCCTGTATTGTGCTGGAATGTCTTCCATTCCCAAGTTCAGTAGCAGGAGTTCTGGGTTCTTATTAACTTGAAATTGTAAAATCTCACTCATTACTCTTATTATTTCCCCCCAGTACTGCCTAGCTACCTCACAAGTCCACCACATATGATACAAAGATCCCTCATGCTTTTTACATTTCCAGCTTTTATTAGACGTATTCAAATTCCCTAGCGCAATTTTCTTTGGTGTCAAATACCAACGGTAAATCATTTTATAGGGATTCTCTTTGATACTGGTGCATGTCGTAATCTTCAATGTATTTTTCCACAAGTATTCCCACGCCTCCATTGTTATTTCTTTATTAAAGTTTATAGCCCACTTCACCATTTGCACTTTAACTACTTCATCTTCCGTGTACCATTTTAACAACACTTTGTAAACCTTAGAGATTTCCTTTTTATCTACTTGTAAAATTACTTTCTCTAAGTCTGAATTCTCCATTCTTATCCCTCCCTTCACACAGTCCGAGTAGTAAAGATCTCTAACTTGTCTATATTGAAACCAGTCATAATTTGGAGACAACTCTTGTTGCGTCTTTATTCTTATTTTAGAAGATTCTATTCGCGTTATCTCCTTATATGTTAAGCACTGTTGTTCATTGTCAACCGTTCTCGGATCTATTACTTCATATGGAACCACCCAGGAGGGAATTCCTTCTTGTAGGTAATCTTTGTAATTCTTCCAAATTGTGAAGAGGCTTCTCCGAATGTAATGGTGCAAAAACATAGAGTCTGCTTTTACTTTGTCGTACCATAGGTATGCATGCCATCCGAATAATTTTTTATATCCCTCTAAGGCCAGCAATTTGTGATTTTTCAGCTTCATCCAATCTTTCAACCATACCAAACAAATTGCATCATAATAAAGTCTCAAATTGGGCAGTTGCATTCCACCTCTTTCTTTTGCATCCTGTAATACTTTCATTTTCACTCGAGGCTTCCTGCCTGCCCACACAAATTCCGATATTTTCCTCTGCCATTTGTCAAACTGCTTAGAATCCCTAATAATTGGTATTGTCTGTAACAGAAACATCACTCTTGGCAACACAGTCATCTTAACTACTGCAATTCTTCCCAACCATGACAGGTTCAATCTATTCCATTTAATCAAATCATGCTCTATTTGAGTCCATAATTTCTCATAATTATTCTTGAATAGATCTATATTTTTTGCAGTCAGTTCAATTCCCAAATATTTCACCTTATATGTTACTTCACAATCTGTTACTTCCATCAATTGCTGCTGTTTTAACTTAGTCATATTTTTACACAGTATCTTTGATTTCTTTTTGTTTACATAAAAACCTGCCAAATCTCCAAATTCTTTGATTTTTTCTATTACCTTAGGCATATTTTCAATTGGATCTTCCACAATTAACATTATATCATCTGCAAATGCTCTGACCTTATAGGAAAAATCTTTTATCTTTATTCTACGGATTGCATTGTCTTCTCGAATCTGTATCATTAGAATTTCCAAAACCAAGATAAACAACAGTGGAGACAACGGGCAACCTTGTCTAGTACCTTTGCCAATAGTCAGTTTTTTGGTCAACTCGTCATTCACCACAATTGCTGCACTCTGGTCTCTGTAAATTTCTTTCACTGCTCTTATGAATCTTTCTCCCATTTGTAGCTGTTCCATAGTGGCAAACATAAAGTCCCAGTTCAAATTGTCAAATGCTTTTTCAGCATCTACAAAGAAGAAACCAACCTCCTTGTCACAACGCCTATCGTAATATTCAATAGTATTTATAACTGTCCTTAAATTGTCTCTGATTTGTCTGTTTGGTAAAAAACCTGCTTGTTCTTCCTCAATAACTTCGGATAACCATCCCTTTAGTCTCTCTGCCAAGACCTTCGCAAAGATCTTGTAGTCATTGTTAAGTAAGGAAATAGGTCTATAGTTTTTAACATTAGTCAAGTCCTGTCCTTCTTTAGGGATCAATGATATATTAGCTTCACTCCAAGTATCTGGAATTCTTTGATCTCTCAAAGCACCATTGATCACTTCTTTTAAAAGTGATGCCAGCTCATTGACCATTACCTTGTAAAATTTAGCTGTAAGTCCGTCAGGTCCCGGCGCCTTCCCCAAATTTGTTGACTGTATTGCTTTCCTTATCTCTTCCTCTGTTACTTCACTGTTCAATTTAGCTCTCCAATCATCCGAGATTACTGGAAGCTTAATTTTCGCCAAATATGTCGCTATTGAATCTTTATTCACTTCTTTTTTGTCATACAATTTAGCGTAAGATTTGTAAAAAGCTCTACTAATAGCAGTCTGTTCCAAATGCACTTTATTGTCCTCACATATTTTGTTAATTGTCTTTTTCTCCTTTCTCTTCTTCAGTTGCCATGCCAAATATTTCCCAGGTTTATTTGCACCTTCAAATGACTTTTGATTCATTCTTTTAAGATTCCATTCCAATTCTTTATTATTCATTGCCGTCAACTGCTCTTGAAGGATTTTAATATCTTGATAGATTTTCTTTTTCCCTGGTCTTTTCTTTAATTGTATTTCTTTTGCTTTTATTTTTTCCATAATCTCCTGTCTCTTCTCATCTCTTTTCTTTCGAGCTCTTCCATTTAAGTCCATTAGTATGCCTCTAATTACTGCTTTATATGTATCCCATACCTTATTGGTTGGTACTTCTCGAATCATATTGTGCTGTATGAAGAACTTAGTTTCCCTTCTCAACATCTCCATATTTTCTCCCTCTTGTAACAAATCCTCATTTATTCTCCATCCTTTCCTCTTAGTTCTTTTTCCAAACTTCCACATTACTGGGTTATGATCTGAGCCTACCATGGGCATTATTTCTACATCCTTAGTCCAAAGCACTAAGTCCTTTGAGGCCCAGATCATGTCGATTCGTGATAGGGTAGAATGCCTTGCGGAGAAAAATGTATAATGTCTACCTGTGGGATTCTGCATTCTCCACACATCTTCCAAAGTTTCCTGTTGCATTAATGCAAAAAAAGTCTTTGGTAATAGTCCTCTTTTCTTTTGTGCAGTTACTGATTTTTTATCTTGTTCTAAATTTGTAACTCCATTGAAGTCTCCTGCAAGGATTATCTGATCATAAGAAAGTTCATCTAATTGCTTCCTTAGATCCTCAAAGAAGCTCTCTTTTGCTCCATTTGGTGCATAAATTCCAATCACCAACACTTTCTTTAAATTCCATATGCATTCCACTGCTATAAATCTGGCTTCCACATCTCTAATCATTAACTTTGGCTGTAGCTCCTCTCTTATGTATAATACCACTCCCCTTTTTTTCTTTTTTGAGGCCGCTACAAACTCATTGGCCAACTTACCCAATTTAAGATATTTTACATCCTGATTTCTAATATGGGTCTCTTGCAGGCATACAATATCACATTTTTGTTTTAATAGCCAGTGGAAAATACTTTTTCTCTTATTAGGTGAATTAAGTCCATTTACATTCCAAGATAATACTTTACACTCCATATTCATAGCCCTGTTGTTGGTAAGTATTTTTCATTGTCTCTCATAAACTTTTCCATCTCAAATTCAGATCTGATGCGCTTTTTCACTCCTCCGAATTCAAAGGATATCCCTTCCGGTAATTCCCATCTGTATCTTACTTTCATGTCCTTCAAATTCTGAACTAAGACAGTATTTGTTCCGATCAAGCAGCACCGATCTGGGTAACTCTTTCATGATGATAATCGTCTTGCCATCAACTATCAATGGATCTTGAAACTGCTTACTCACTATCATTTCTCTTGAGTTCCTTGTCGTAAATTGCACAATCACATCCCTTGGTAATTTCCTCTGGGTCGCAAATCTGGAATTTATTCGATACACCACATCAAGGATAGCCACAACCTCCTCCTCCTCCTTTCCCAGGTATTCAGCTAACACCTCTATAACCTGTTCTTGTGCTGTCTTTCCATCTATTTCCGGCAAACCTCGAAACCTCAGCTGCTTCTCCATGTACTTGCTCTCCGCAACTGCCATCCTTCCCCTCATCGCTCTCATATCCATTCGTTGCGTCTCTGTAAGATTCTCCACCACCTTCTCAACAACATTAACTTTTTGCTGCGCTGCTTGCAAGTCATTTTGTATTGTTTCCATTCCCTTCTTTACTTCTGCCAATTCATTTTTTACTGTCTCTTTGACATCTTTAACTTCCCTCACCAACTCCTGTTTTGTCTCCTTCAATTCCTTTAACATTTCAAGAAATTTTTTATCCAGGTTCTCAATAGCCGTTTGCCACTCTTTTTTCGACATCGTGGGGCTTGATTTACCTCGCTCCCACGAGTCTGCACGTTTCCTTAACTCCGTGGCGTTTAAGTTTGTGTCCCTTTAAATTAATTTAAATGTCCCGATTCTTAAAAAAAACAAAAGATATTTAAAAAATCCAAAATGTCGGGCGTCTTTTCTCTACGGTTTTTCTATAGTCTTTTTGTAATCCAAGATGTCCTACTTCCTCTCCTGTTGAAGTCAAAGTCCTTCCCTTTTCAAAAATGGCGATTCCCTTCTTCCTGTCCTCCAATAAGGGTCGTCTCTCTCCAGCAGCTCTATCACTATGACGCACTTCCTGTTTCCCGTCTCTCCACTGCAGCTCTCGCAATGATAGAAATTTTCTCACAGCCTGCTATCACTTTCTGACCACAGGTATGAAAAACAATTGTCCAATTTCTTTAATAACTTCGTTTAACTTAGTCCTTTTTCTAATCTATTTCTTGCCGAGTCTTCCCCTCATTATATTCCGTCTGTTGCAGTTTAAGATTTCACTTTAAAAGTTCGTTACTTTAAGCAATCCATCCCGATTCGAGAGATAGTGATCTTTACCTTTTCAAGCGTCTTTCTGGGTTGTAATCACTGCTTCGATCTCAAATTCTTTTCCTCCTTCTTTTCCCCTGTTGAAGCTTGGGCATGTAGATCTTATGCCAGCCGCACTGGCCCCGGTTCTGCCGCAGAGATTTTAGCCGACCTGTCTTAGGGTGGGACCTCAAGGGACGAGAGAGAGAGTCCTTAGTGCAGAACTCCCCCTCGCCCAAGATCGACGCGCCCTGAGGTTCTTGAGCATTCTTTGCCTGTTCTCCGCCTGAGAGCAGGTGGCCGCGGGCTAGTTGTGCCCCGCTGGCCGCTGAAACGGCAGCCCGGTCAGCTCTGCACTTAGAGCTGCATTAGACCTCCATGGATCCCAAACTGGAAGTCCCCTAAACTCATTGATTTCAATGGGCTTAGACTGGAGTAAATCTGCTTAGGGTTTCACTATTAATGTTTAACTGAAATTCTCAAGACCAGAAGGGGAGAGGAGTAAGGCATGCAGGAGCCTGGCAATGAGCTAAGTTTGTGCGCATTTTTCCTTAACCATGGTTAAATGTAACATTCGAATGCAAACAAACAAAGTTCTATTGCATTCAGGAGTAAAGAACACATGCATGATTAAATGGAGAGACCATGGTAGAGACATAATTAAAACAGAGAGGTTTGGGTAGGAATATGGAACCAGATCTGGGGTAGAAAGTACAGTGGATGCCAGAGATATAAATGGATATTGTAGATGTAGACAGCAACTCATTACCTTGATCAACATTGACCAAGAGTAGCAGAGAGAAATCAAAAAGAGAAACTCTGTGAGGGTGGGGGTTCAAGAACAAAACACTCTTCTGGGGGACAAACACCCTTGCACTTCAGGGTAGAACACTACCACCAGTTTCCTTTAAGTAACCCTAACCCCAGAGACCAAGGAAACAAAGTTTCTAGCCATGCCAGGAGTTAATCAGGAAGTTGGCCCTGAAAGATCAACCACCAGCAGACTGAGTTCCATAAAACCATTTAACCAGTAGCTAAACCAAATAAACCAGGACAATGGATTCAGATTGAAGCCCCATTCAATAACACCATATAAGAGTATAATTAACAGTATAATTAATATATTTATTCCAGACCTGGATAGCCCAGGTGAGCCTGATCTTGTCAGATCTCAGCAGCTAAGCAGGATTGGCCTTGTTTAGTAATTGGATGGGAGACCTCCAACAACACCAGGGTGGCAGAGGTAGGCAATGGCAAACCACCTCTGATAATCTCTTGCCATAAAAACCCTACCTGGGGTCGCGATAAGTCAACTCTGACTTGAGAGCACCAATATATTTAATAACAATTGTGCAAAAGATTACATATATAGAAATTCTGTGAAACAGGAAAAAAATAAAATCTACCTTATTAAAACCTAAAATACTGAACAGGTTTCTGCAGCCTAATAATCTAGATGGTACCTTGTCAAGTCAAACCATGAAAGTCACCAATATGCAATGACACCCAACTCTATCCAGGTCCCCACAGGATGCAGTAGAAATCTCAGATCATCGCCTGACAGCCATAGTGAAATGGTTCAAAAACAACAAATTGAAACTGAACCCAGACAAGACTGAAATGATGCTTGTTGGGAAGGCAGAGATCTTGAAGGATATTGTACTCCCCACTTTCAATGGAGTTTGTTTGACCCTCACTGACTCAGTTAAGAGCCTAGGAGTTATACTGGATCCAGCGCTAATACTAGAAAAACAAGTTAAGGCAGGCAAAACATGTTTTTTACAACCTCACTCTTGCCTGGAAGATGGCTTCTTATCTTGACACGGCCAACCTGGCCACTTGGATCCATACTATGGTAACATCAAGGCTTGACTATTGTAATGCATTATACATAGCTAACTAGGAGGCTCCAATTAGTGCAAAATGCTGCAGCTCAACTGTTATCAGGAGTGAGCAGGAGCAGGAGCAACACTCCCATCCTACAGTCACTCCATTGGCTACCTATCAGTTACCATGTTCAGTTCAAGGTATTGGTTATTACATACAAAGCTCTTCATGGCCTTGGTTTGGCATACCTGCGGAACCGCCTCCCTCGCTATGTTCCTCTATGGCAGCTTTGCTCATCTGAACAGCGTCTCCTGCAGTGACAGGCTGTACATGGGAGAAATCAACAGCAGCCCGTACATGGACTTTCTCTGTGGTGGTCCCCTACCCTGTGGAATGACCTGCCTGAGGTCAGGAAAGCCCCCACTCTCCTGGCTTTCCATAAATGATGAAAAACTGAATTATTCAAAAAGGCTTTTTACTCAAATGAAAGGCAGTATTGTAGGGCTGGGGTCTCAGATGCTTTGCTAATGAGTTAGGGACCATAGACTTCACCATTAGGTTGCCTTACATATCATCTGTTGCTTTAAATATGTACTCCTATGTACTACCTGTGCTTTAAATTGTCTACCGTCAATTCTAAAAGTGATTATGTTCTGTTTCAGTACTTTCTTCTCTTTGTATCAGATTCTTGCTAATGCTATGTCTTTTAAAACTTGTATCTATTTACCCTATGGCATTGTTTATGGAAATGTCCTTGATACTGTATGGAAATGTACTTGATACACATTGTACTAATCTCATACTGTGTAATACGCCTTGAGTCATAGTGAGGCAAGCAGACTATAAATGACATAAACAAACAAACAAAACAAAACTTCAGGGCCAACAGTTATCCAACTGCTGGTCCAAATATCCAAGAGCCAACACTCAAGCCAGATGGTAGTCTGAGAGCAAGGTGGCTAAGACAAGATGGCCAAGAGCAAAATGCTAATTCAAAATCCCATTCTTATTCCATGTCATCTGCAACACTGGGTGACACCCAACTAGGATGTTGCTAAACACATGACAATGCCCCTCTGCAGCTGAGACATGTTCCTTATTCTGAGCAACCAGCTGCCACCTGAGCTCTAATGAGATGGAAGGCAGGGGACAAACCTCCCTCCAGCCTCTGTCTTTGATGATTTCACCTATGTTCTGTGAACACCATATCTAAAGCTGATCTCTCTGGGAACAGCTAGCTCGGTTTCACTAAGTTTCCCAGATATTTCTTTTGTGGCCTGAGAAGCCTGAACCAAAGTTTAGCCAAGAAATGGGCTAGGGTTAGGCCAGTTTCTTGTCACACTGTTCATTATTCACAGAGTTAGCCACACCTGGGTTTTCATACATATTCCCATTATGATTGGGAATTTACTAACAAAATGGTAACATTTAAATAGCTGTGTTCAGAAACTTACATCATTTACCTTTTTGTCAATGTCACAATTCTTATCCTGGCTGAAATACACAGCTCTTCAGTCATAAAGCGGTTCCACTAAATAATTTAAGGCAATAGCAAGCACCTCAGCAGATGGCTTCTCTGTACCTAAAAGACAGACAATCATATATTCATTAGCGCTTCTAATACTCAAAAGAAGCTGAACATTTAAAAACAAACATACATTTTAAAAAAGTAAAATACAAACCACCTTATTTGTAAGATGCAGATAAATTCAAATAAACAAGTTCTTCATTTATTTACTTCATTTATTCCCTGACTTTTGTCCTCAATAGAGTTCCTAAACAGCTTGCATCATTCTCCTCTCCTACATTTTATATTCGCAAAGACTCTGTGAAGTAGGTTAAGCTGAGAGTATGTGACTGGCTCAAGGACACAGAGTAGGGATTTGAACCTGAGTCTATCAGATCTTAGTTCAACACTCTTAACTACTAAACTCTGACAGCAATTCTGATGATATAACTACTTGCATATTAAATTAGCTATGAAAAAACCCACTTTTTAGAACCAAGCAAATAAGTTTCTAATACTTTTGATGGTGAGTACAGCTATTGGGAATTTCCAACTGAAATCGATCAGCAGCCTTTCAAGATGCAGCAGTTAGGACCAAGATGCAAAAACAGCTATGCTTCTGGTCACTGATAAAGGGATCAGCACATGTGTATGCCAAGTTACTAGCAGATTGTGGTCTTAGTTAATGTAATATTTTTCATTTTTACACTGACAATTTAGATACCTCCTTAATTACCCACTTGTCATTAAGATGATGATTGATTCTATGTTACATTAGTCTCTTTTTGATAAGTGAAATAAAGCTAATAAACTGACAAAAACTGACAAATTTGAGTTTAGTTTTAATGTTAATAGAACAACTCAAAGTTATCTCTCATCAGAACCAATACATATGAAAAAATACTCTGGGATAATCACACTATTTGCCTGAAAAATGCCAACTGTTTCATAGTCCTATTTTTAAACTATTCCCCCACATATCGGTATAATAGATTATTGCTTCCCATTCCCTGTCTGTTGACTGTACAGGCTCACAACATAAGGAATATACACCTGAGACAAGAATCAAAAATTTGAAACAAGATTCAAATAGATTTTCTAGCACACACACTATATATCAGCTAAAAAATAAAACTTGCAATGACTATGTTGTCAGTTTTTAACAGAGAAATGATAATGATTTTGTTTTAACCAGCCTTGCCTTGGACCTTTATTACCGCTTCTCCTTATGTTACCTTAAACTTTTACCTCAAGAGGGCTCTAGTCACAACCAACATTTCTTTTTTCTCCATACATATAGACTTTACCCAGGCTTTTACCTTGAGAACATCTTCACTTCGGGGTTTGAATTGCACTGCAACCACCACCTCCAGCGTTTTACCCTGTCTGTGTGGCTTAAAAGGCTTTCGCCCTAGATCTCTTCTGTTTAACTGGTATTATAGGAAAATTTTGTTATAGATGGTAGTATAACAGAACGGAGAGTGTCTGGGAGTGGCTGTGAGGTAAAAAAGAAATCTTTTTTGCTTAACCAAAAGTAGAATGTATTTATAAGTATATGAGCATTATGGTTGCAGAGTGTCTTTAAGTGTATTGGTTTCAAAATAGGTTCATAAGCTTGGTGGTTTCAAAAATAGTTATTCTTAAAGGTATATTCACAGACCCAGTCACAAAGACTAATTTTCCACACAGATCTTGACTAACAGAACAAGCATTCCTCTCATCCACCCAAACACAGATTCACTCAGGCTTTTTCATACAGCTTGCCTGACCTAATAACCTCTCTTTGAGATACACACTGATTGAGACAGACTCACACACAGTTGCCTGACTCTCAGAACTCCACACAGATCCGCTGAACTTGACAGAATGAACATTTTCCCCCAGCACTTTGACAAATAACTGCAGTTTACTCCACCCCCCAGATACAGTTACCATCCAATCACAAAACACTCCATTCACCCATCCACCCCCCTCCTCTTTACTTCAGGAAGCCTCCATTTAAACCCACAACAATCAGTATTCAAAACAACATTAACACACAGAAATAAAATACACAAACTTATCTACATGCAAAACATTAGTTATCATGTCATAATATTCAAACAAAATTCAACCACTGAACTGTGACTGCACTTGGGGTACCTTATTAGTGTTTTTTGGTATATTTGGGAAACTCAATCATATACAGAGGAGTTAGCCGTGTTAGTCTGTGGTAGCAAAATCAAAAAGAGTCCAGTAGCACCTTTAAGACTAACCAATTTTATTGTAGCATAAGCTTTCGAGAATCAAGTTCTCTTCGATGGTTGTTGGGGGTTTTCCGGGCTGTATTGCCGTGGTCTTGGCATTGTAGTTCCTGACGTTTCGCCAGCAGCTGTGGCTGGCATCTTCAGAGGTGTAGCACCAAAAGACAGAGATCTCTCAGTGAGAGATCTCTCTGAGAGATCTCTGTCTTTTGGTGCTACACCTCTGAAGATGCCAGCCACAGCTGCTGGCGAAACGTCAGGAACTACAATGCCAAGACCACGGCAATACAGCCCGGAAAACCCCCAACAACCATCGTTCTCCGGCCATGAAAGCCTTCGACAATACATCAAGTTCTCTTCGTCAGATGCATGGTACAGAAACTGGTCAAATAAAGGCCAAGGACATGTCCTGTCTCCGGGGTTCCGGGGGGCCCTGCAGAGGAGGAGGGCCGTAACTCGGGGCGGGCGCAAAGGAAACACCTTGGCGGTAATCTCTAGGGCCTCGTCCCCGGTTGAAGCTGTTGCTCCTCCCGCACAGGATCCCTCCCCGTGGTTCTGGGTAAGGACCATGTCCTTGGGGCCTATACTGGGAGTGGGGTCCGTGATTGGCATAAGTGACCGCATTTATGGGCTCGCTTTCTTTCCTGTGAGGGGCCGGGAGTTTTGTAGGGCGAATGGCACCTGTCTCCCGCAACAAACCTGAGATGCTTCGGATGCGGACAGATATTCTATCCTGATTAATCCAAGAAATGTTTGGGATTAACCGGTTCTACCATATCACAAGTCACAGCAGCTTGTTTTTCTTTCTAACAGAATTTTATTTTAGTATAAGCTTGTGTCATAAAGCATCCACTTCTTCCAATGCAATGAGTGGATCTTCACTATGCTCTAGTTTATATAAAAGACATGGGGGGGAGGGTCAAGAGGCCATGATGCTCTGCCCCTGACCTGGGTACATCTCACACTTTCCACAGTGAACACAGATTCAGAGAAGATAAATGAATTGCTTGTGTCAGTGTCCACTGTGAAAACGTGTGAGGCATGAACCCAGGTCAGAGCAACTATTTTCAGGAATGGAGTCTGAAGAACTGAGTTAAATTGAAGTGATGAGATATGAAGTTTTAGGCCTATTGGGGAAATTAAAAAAAAACATCTTCAGGTCCTGATGTCATACATTTGAGAGTTCTTAGGGAATTCAAATGTGAAATTGTTGCTCGACTAACAACATGTCACTATGTAACTTGTCACTAAAATCAGCCGCTGTATCAAAGGACAGGAGAATAGCAAATATTACATTATTTTTTTTAAAGAGGTCCAAAGGGGACCTGGAAAATTACAGGCCAGTTAGTCTGTCTATTCTAGGCAAATTAGTAGAAACTGTGATCAAAGACAATTATTAGGCATATAAGAGGAATAAAGCCTACTTTGAGAGAAAATCAGCAGGGCTTCTGCAAAGAGAAGTCCTGCCTAACCAACCTTTTGGAGTTCGAGAAAGTGAACAAACATGTAGATAACTGTGACATGGTAGACATTATATACTTGAACTTTCAAAATGCTTTTCACAAGATACCTCACAAAAGACTCCTGAGTAAATTTAGCAGTCATGTGATAAAAGCACAGGTCCTCTTATGGAATAAAAATCTGATTTAACAAAAGAGACCAGGGCTATTTAATTGGTTCATAAGAGATCTAGAACTCGAAGTGAACAATGTTTCAGCTAAGTTTGCAGATGACACAAAATTATTCAAGATGGTGAAAACCAAGGCTGATTATGAAAAGCTCCAGGAGAATCTCTGGGCAGCAGTGTGTCAAATGTAGTACAATGTTGTTAAGTGTAAGGTGATGTATATTGAGCAAGGACATTCCACACTGACTTACAAGTAGCTGTCCTCAAATAGAGAAACTTCAAGGAAAGATTCCAATGTGAGATTGCTGAAACTGAGTTCATTCACAAATTCAGAACAGTGGAACCCACCCAGCCACCCACGTTGAACAGACATAGTATTCTTATCTCACTACAGATGCCAGTTTCTGTTCTAAACCTGCATTGCACCTTTGCAGCTGGATAGCTTTCCTTACTATACCCTTCCCACCTTCTGGCTGGGCTATGAAGGCTCAAGGATCTCCACTCTTACTTGTGTCTAAAGAAGGAAGTTTTGACTCTTTAATCCAGAGGAGTTAGTCTGTAGTCGCAAAACAGTAAATGCATCTGACGAAAAGAACTGTGGTTCTTAAAAGTGTATGCTACAATAAAGTTGTTTAGTCTTAAAGGTGCTACTGGACTCTTCTATTTTTGACTCTTTAAAGCTCCTGAGAATCTTGTTGATCTCTAAGGTGCCACTGGACGCAAATCTTGCTGTTCTACAGCAGAACAAAATGACTACCCACCTGAAACTACTGGAACAAAAAAGCCCAACTTTAAGTACCTGTTAATAGGTCCTGAACTTGTTGAGACTGAGAGCGAAAAATATCATGGGGTCATAGCGGACAGCTCTATGAAAACGTCTACACAGTGTGCCGCAGCAGTGAAAGCGGCAAACTCTGTGCTGGGGACTATTAGGGAAGCGACTGAAAATAAATGATGCCTCTGTATAGATCTATGATGGTGCCTTATTTGGAATACTGTGGGCAGTTCTGGTGGCTGTATGTTAAAAAGCTGGAAAAAGTACAGAACAGGGCAACCAAGATGATTAAGGGGTGTGGAGCATCTTTAATATAAGGAAAGACTGAAGAGTCTGGGACTTTTCAGTTTAGAAAAGAGACTAAGGGGGGATATGATAGATTATTATAAAATTATGAACAGGGTAGAGAGGGTGGACAAAGAGTACTTTTTCCTCTCTCTCTCTCTCTCTGAAATACAAAAACTTGGGGGCATCCTATGATGCTAATGGGCAGTAAATTCAGGACAGACAAAAGTAAATACTTCTTTACTCAGAAAGACCGGAATCCAGTGCTTTTTTTCTGGGGGGACGCAGGGGCACGCATACCCCTAAACATTTTGTGAACGTAACGGGAAAAAGTAAAAATTTTAAAATGTTGGAATTCCCACTAAACCAACTCCAAACATAATATGAATATTTATGTGATTTGTTAAGTTTTATGTAGCATACGTTGGCAACAAAGATATTTAGTTATATTTAAACTCACTAGGAGCGCTGTTCATCTTACAAAAAATGGAACGTCTTTGAGCATCGAACACGCCTCCGAGATCACTGCCATAATCGGTGATCAGTAGGATGCAGACAAATACAAACAAGTTTTCTCTAAGCCACTTGGAGCTCTGGTAGTTGGAATCTAGCACGGTGATTGGTCAGTGTAGTTGCTACCCTCGATGGTGGCAACCAATTTGTGTGTGTGTGCGTTTTGCGCAAAGAGTGCAAAGAGTTTGTCTGTACCGAAACTCTTTGGTTGTGCGCACATGTCACTATAGAGGGGCTTGGTTGGCAATATTGATACCCATAATTATCATCACCAACAGTCTTCTGACGTCATTTCCTTTCACAGTGTTTCCTGAGTCTCAGATGGAAGCGAGTGTTTAATCTGTGAAGTAGTGTGGTGTTTTACTGACAAAAGTTTGGCCTATAACCTCATTGAGTGGCAGTATTTCAATATGAGTAGGAAAATTACTATTTTACATCATCACAGCCAGCAAAGAAGTGTAAAGTGAATGATGACTCTGTAAAAACAAAAGATGCGACAACGGTGTTGTGTGATACAGCGTCTGCTGTAGACCATGTGGAAAGTGGGCATACGGCTCTCCATCTTCTGAGGACCTTCCTGAATGTTGGGATTTTAACAAGAAAAATGAATTCTGCAATAAAAAACTTGGGTGCAGAGCTTGCAAAGAAGTTGGTGCTTTGGGACCAGACCGTAAAACTTGCGTGAAAGATTTGGACTTCCCGACAGACAAATCCAAAGGAGTTTTCGAGAGTATCTTTCAGAAAAGAAGGTTCCATCATCTCTTATGCCTCTTTAAAATGCAATCAAGAACATCCCCATTTCAACAAGTGAGTGTGAACGTGGCTTCTCACAGATGAATAGTAACTCCAACAAGAGTGTTGCCAAGTAGGCCCCCTCTCATGCTTTAAGGCCTGCCATGAACTGTGTTAAAGTTTCCTGCGTTGCTGTTTCACTGCTACACAAAGATTGCCCTGCACGTGTGTGTTCTGATACACGTGTCAGTTTCCTGCCTGCTTGCTAATTACCCTGCTGCTGCAATAGACTGTGTAGTTTACTGACTCCATGTTTGGATAACTGCACAAAGGACTCTCTTTCTGGGCAGCCCTGCCCTGACCTATATCTGGACTTCCCAGTGTGTGTTTGGACTGTGTTACAAGTGTGCCCCATGCCTGTATAGCCATCTGCCACGGACCGTGCCTGTTCCCTGCTTTGGACTGTGTTTTAAGTGCTGTTACCCCTGCCTCCATGGAAGCCTGCCTCATATGGGCCCAAGCCGCTGCTAGCAGCCGGGCGCCTGCCGGGGAAACCTCCAGCGAGCCTGGCTAGGTGCTCCCTGGTCAGTTCCCACCTGGAGCCTCCCGCGAGCCGGTCGCCGAGCTTGCCCTTGCTACCGGGCAGCCTGCTATCCAGCCCCTGCTATGCCCAGCCGGCATCCATGTTCTCAGGCAGCCAGAAGACCCAGGGAAGAAGACTGCTTTGAGAAGCCATTTTGGCAAAGCGGGCACACCACGTCCGCAGCGAGAGTACCTCGCCCCGCTCTGCATATCTTAGGAGCCGCCCCGGAGAAGGAACTAAGTGCCGACCATCCCAAGCACTTAGAGAATGCATCTCAAAGAAACCTCTGCATTCCAGAGCTGATGACATCAGGACAAGCCCTGTCCGCTGGAACATCCTTTCAGCCCGCTTGGATTTCCCCCTCCCTCTTTTGTCCCCTCTTCCTGAGGTGTCACTTATCACAATCAGATTACCAAAGTGGCCTATCCAAGCCATTCAGTAACCCATTAGAACCTTTGTTTTAATCTGTGAGAACCACCAAGTACAGCACCTGCCCCAGGGTACGTTTTGGGGTATTTAAGCTGGTCTCCCAGACCACTCGGTGCTTAGGCCATTCCTGTCCAGAACCCCTTGCTGTCTGTCCGTGGTCCCATTGCTGGAGAAAAACAACGGGCGACCCCGGTAACTATAAACAGGAAAACAACGAGACCAGGGAATCACAAAGATATATAAAGTTAATATTAATAGTTCAAAGTGCAAACGTGCAAAATTGTGTCAAATTTGAATAAATACAGTACAAAATTACAGAGTCCATCAATGACCAATTCGTACAGTACACGATAAATATCTACAGTCCATAACATTCGTTAAACACTTGTAAAGTGCAAAATGCTATCAATGAAAAGCCGCCAGTGGGTGGATGACGGTGCAAGATGTTATCTCTTAACAGTCCATGGAATGAGTATATAAATGCGTAGAAAATCGCCGACGGGAATGTGCAGGCAATTTTTCAATAACCCGTTTCGTGAGTACAAACTCACTTCATCCTGGGCGTACAGCAATTAGGACTGGGCACACTGTAAGTATGAATTTACAAAGGTAAGGATTTACAAAGGTAAGATTATGTTACAACAAACATTTTAAATAAATCATTCTCATTCACATACTCACAAGTGCAACATAAGGTTGAATAATATGTTGCACTTGTGAGTATGTGAATGAGAATGATTTATTTAAAATGTTTGTTGTAACATAATCTTACCTTTGTAAATCCTTACCTTTGTAAATTCATACTTACAGTGTGCCCAGTCCTAATTGCTGTACGCCCAGGATGAAGTGAGTTTGTACTCACGAAACAGGTTATTGAAAAATTGCCTGCACATTCCCGTCGGCGATTTTCTACGCATTTATATACTCATTCCATGGACTGTTAAGAGATAACATCTTGCACCGTCATCCACCCACTGGCGGCTTTTCATTGATAGCATTTTGCACTTTACAAGTGTTTAACGAATGTTATGGACTGTAGATATTTATCGTGTACTGTATGAATTGGTCATTGATGGACTCTGTAATTTTGTACTGTATTTATTCAAATTTGACACAATTTTGCACGTTTGCACTTTGAACTATTAATATTAACTTTATATATCTTTGTGATTCCCTGGTCTCGTTGTTTTCGTGGTCCCATTGCTGGCATTGGGCCACCTCGCTGTCGTGTCTCTGCTTCGCTTCAGGATTGTGAGTATTCCCCACCATCATTGGGAACCAGCTAATGCGAAAGTCTCTGCATTTCCTACTCTGTATTTCTTAGATCTTGTGTGTTCTCTTGTATGCTTGTGCAAGTTTAGGCTTACGCCACATTGTTAGCAAATACACGTGCTTGGACCTATTTGTAGTCTGCCTCTTTGTCACTAGAGTGTCTGGAATCGGGACCTCCGTAAACATAGGTTAAGATCCGCGCTAATTTTAAGTTACAGATTGCCAAAAGCTAATTTCCCCCTTTAATAAGAGCAGTTCTGGTAACAAGAGCTTCATTGCATTTAAGCACTGTAGCAAACTTAATGTGTATAAAATTGGTAGGCCCTCCTTTGAGTTTGTTTAAGCCTTCAGTGTATGAAAATTCATGATTTTTGAAAGGACGACATCTGGTGACGGACACCAAAAGCAGAGGAATCGGGAAGATGGTTGTTGTGGGTTTTCCGGGCTTGGCATTGTAGTTCCTGACGTTTCGCCAGCAGCTGTGGCTGGCATCTTCAGAGGTGTAGCACCAAAAGACAGAGATCTCTCAGTGTCACAGTGTGGAAAAGATGTTGGCAGGTCATTTCTATCTACTCAGGAGGGGTAGGGTTGAGCTGAGTCATCCTGTAAGAGTTTCCCAGGGTGTGGAATGCTAATGGCGGGAGGCTTCACTGTATCCCGAGGAGGTTCTTTTGCATATGGATTGGTGCTTGATGTGCTAATCTTCTCTGCAGGGCTATTGTCGGGTACAGAGTGTTTTGTTAGGCTGGTGCTTTTCAGAACTGGAAACCATGCTCTGTTCATTCTTAAGGTTTCTTCTTTCCTGTTGAAGTTTTGCTTATGCTTGTGAATTTCAATGGCTTCCCTGTGCAGTCTGACAAAGTAGTTGGAAGTGTTGTTCAGTATTTTGGTGTCCTGGAATAAGATACTGTGCCCTGTTTGAGTTAGGCTATGTTCAGCCACTGCTGATTTTTCAGGTTGTCCAAGTCTGCAGTGTCTTTCATGTTCTTTTATTCTTGTCTGGATGCTACGCTTTGTGGTCCCGATGTAAACTTGTCCACAGCTGCAGGGTATACGGTATACTCCTGCAGAGGTGAGGGGGTCTCTACTGTCTTTTGCTGATCGTAGCATCTGTTGTATTTTTCGGGTGGGCCTGAATACTGCTTGAAGGTTATGCTTTTTCATAAGCTTTCCCATCTGATCAGTAATTCCTTTGATATATGGCAAAAACACTTTTCCTGTAGGAGACTGTTTTTCCTTGGTTGTTTGATTCATCCTGGGTTTGATTGCTCTTTGGATTTCATTTCTGGAGTAGCCATTTGCCTGAAGTGCGTGGTTTAGATGATTAATTTCCTCACTGAGAAAGTGCGGCTCACATATCCATCTTGCACGATCCACTAATGTTTTCATTATACCTCTTTTCTGTCGGGGGTGGTGATTGGAGTTTTTGTGTAAGTACTGATCAGCTGCTGGCGAAACGTCAGTAACTACAATGCCAAGACCACGGCAATACAGCCCGGAAAACCCACAACCATCGTTCTCCGGCCGTGAAAGCCTTCGACAATAAATCGGGAAGATGTTTGTGACACAACCTCATACCAGTCTGGAAGTTATTGTGAGCTGTGTAATAGGAGGTAATGCATGTTCTCAGTAATTTTGTCCATTGACTGCATTAATTATGTGCTGGGTTTTTTTTCTTCCCTCTGCCCCCCTTCTCTCCTTTGTATTGTTAGTAAATAAAAAAAAAGAAAAAAAAAAGACTGCATTAATTTTTTACAATTTGAACTATAAAATGGTGATTTTCTTGAGTCAAACTGAGAGTACCCCTAAACATTTTTTCAGAAAAAAAGCACTGCCGGAATCCACTGCCAGATGGTATAGTGATAGCCACAGGCACAGACAGGTTCATGGAGGATAGGTCTATCAGTGACTACTCAGACATGGTGTCTGAAGGGAACCTCCACATTCACAGGCAGTAAAACCAGAAGGCAACATCAAGGGAAGGCCTTGGCCTCTAAGGGCTGTTGTTGGCCCTCCAGAGTAACTGGTTGGACACTGCATGAGAGGGGATGATAGACTAGATGGACCACTGGTCTGATCCAGCAGGGCTCTTCTTATATTAAACCCAAATGTACAAGGTGAACGTAAAGAAAAACACTTCACTAAAGAAGCTAAATTAGTTAGCACTGCACTGGGTGCTTTGCTACGATAGTTTACTCCTATAAAGACTAAGATATTCCAAGCCTGGAGGAAAGGCTTGAAACTCTTTAAGAATCCTCATAATCCTCATTCAACAATCTTAGCTGCAGTCTCCCTCTGAAATTATTTTGCTAACAAACAGTAACTTTCAGGCCAACAACAGAGTACCTAAGAGACTGAAGTCTGTAACTGGTTTCTAAATATTGTGGTTTTTATTATCAGCTATGTAACTATTTATTCTTTTGTGTAGGGACTAACTTGTGTGTTCTATGTTGAGTGCAGTACATTGTTAAGATATTCATCATTCACATTAGAGGATAACCAAGACCAAGATGGCAGAGCTATATTTTTAAGGTCTTGTAAAGATATTGCCTAAGTGTATATGGAGACAGATACAGATGCTCACTAGCCTGGGGGCAGAGAGAGAAAGCCATCACAAAATATGAATGGAAAATTAACAGGACAGTTGTATACTCTTATGGTATCTGATGAAGAAAGACTGACTCTCAAAAACTGATACCCTGGAAATCTCACTGGAATTTAGGGCGGTACTAGACTCAAATCTTGCTGTTCTGCTGCAGACCAACATGACTACTCTCCTGAAACTCTATACTGTTATGTATTGATCTTGTCAAATAACTGCAATTGTACACAGACATCAGGGTGTACACCCAGTTTAAAACTAAAGGATAATGTACATCATCTGTAGGCAAAAAGCAAGTCACTTGGGACTTTCCTCAGTTAAAGAGACCTTAGTTGATTAATATACAATTTTTAATTAACTGAACGTACATAAATATGTGCATGTAATGAGAACAGCAGCTTGGGAGAAAAAAGTTTTTTTGTTTTAGACAATGTACATGCTGGAGTAGCTCCATCTCAAAACTAGTGTTTCCTCCTGTCTGAAAAACATATGAATACTTCTCTTTTGTCACCTCTCTCTCATGATTTAAGTATAAACAATGCAAAATAGTTTCTGCGGCTCAATTATTCAGGGTCACCTTTTAATATACTGATCTAACTAATTACTGGAGTATATAAGAGTTAATGATGAAAAGGGGAAAGAAGGGGAAAGAAACAGAAAGGCAACATGGTAAGGAGTAGATATAAATGAATTAGCACACATGGGAGAAAAGCCCCACAGTCAACCACCATAGAGTAAGAATAAGTTTGATTCAGAGGAAGCTGGTGATGGGTTACAGACTAGAGCTTTTCATCAAAAGTAAGGGGAAACATTTATCAAGTCATTTTGTGGTATGCAACAGTGTCTCAGAACTTTGTGCAAGTAGGTTTGTTTGAACAGACAAGTAAACATGTTTACCCCGCTGAGACAGACACACACCCATGCAGCAACCAGTAATTTATGGTTGTGAAATAAGAAGCTTCTAATGAAGTTTTTTAGTTCACACCTTTAAATCTGCCACTACCCTGAAGCACAACTGTTATTTGAGAAATACCATTCTTGATAACATTCCAGTGGAAATAGAGGTGGGTGACTTGTACTCAGAGTTAATCCATTTTGTTATTTTAGCCCTCCCCAGCCAAGCTTTCTACTGCCAAATAAATTCACTCTGAAACAAAATACAACTACCCTAAAAGAGAAGATTTGTCAAGGTTTTTAAAAGTACAAACTAATAATAATACTTGAACTGCTTTCCATGTAAGAAACTTTACTGCAGATTTTTAGGATTAAAGAGTTATTTTGAATAAATCTACCATATTAAAAATTATGACTATAAAATGTTTATAGTGTAAAATGATAAGTAAATCCTCAACTGATGAGTATAACTGATTAAAAATGTGTATATGTGGAAAGACCAGCTCAGGTTAAAAAGCAAACTGCGGATATACTTAGAATGACTATAGCTTGCTTTCAGCAGGATTTTAGAATGATTATCACCTTTGTATTGTCGAAGGCTTTCACGGCTGGAGAACGATGGTTGTTGTGGGTTTTCCGGGCTGTATTGCCGTGGTCTTGGCATTGTAGTTCCTGACGTTTCGCCAGCAGCTGTGGCTGGCATCTTCAGAGGTGTAGCACCAAAAGACAGAGATCTCTCAGTGTCAGTGAGAGATCTCTGTCTTTTGGTGCTACACCTCTGAAGATGCCAGCCACAGCTGCTGGCAAAACATCAGGAACTACAATGCCAAGACCACGGCAATACAGCCCGGAAAACCCACAACAACCATCGATTATCACCTTTGCTTCTTCTGGCATCTGACACATCCCAGGAATTGGTTTTGAAAGGCAAATTACAAAACCTATGTTGAATAGCTTCTCTAGGGAAATGCAGCATGCCAGCAGCTCAGTGAAGGGACTAGGTGCAGAAACTAGCATTAGAAGTTGGTCACAAGACTTGTAATACAATAAACAAGCCCAAAAAAGAGCCTACCATAAGATTTACAACTTACAGCTCCCAAGGCTCTTTATTACAAGCCTTGGGTTTTTGCTCTCTCATATTTATCCAGAAATATTTTTAACATTTCAAGGTTTCAACAATACTTAATATATATATATGGACAAAATCTCAAGTGCATTTTATATTACAAAAGTAACCTTGTAACTAGAAAGGGTTTTTTTTAGAACCACAAGGGCATTATGTCACTGTCCATCAATGCTTTTTTTCAATTTCCTTCCCACAGAGGAAGGAATCAAACCCATTGTGTCATAATTTTACAGAAATGTTACTAAGATTTTTTTTAAAACCCTGGTCTGGCTTTTAGTATCCATGAATAGTTGTGGAATTTTAACATTAGATTTCATTTCATTTGGTTAGGGGTTTTATAAATAAGCATGGTTAAGTAGCTACAAATCTTCAGAATAAAACTGGCCAGAAGTTTAAACTTGTGCAAAAGTTCCCAGGAAGATCAATTTTGGACATATAGATGGAAAATACTAACATTTAACAGGCAGTTCATAAATATTTAGAACTTTATTAGCATTTCTTTCATTTATGCCCCACAGTCCTCCCTGATGGGAATCCAAAGAGGTTAACATCCTCCTTTCCTCTATTTTATCCCAACAACAACCCTGTAAAGTAGATTAAGCTGTGTGACTAGCCTAAAGTCACCTAGCAAGCTCCCATGGCAGAGTAGGGATCAGAGCTGGGGTCTCCCAGAACCTAGTCTGAAACTATAACCACTACACCACAATGGCTCTCTGTATCTGAACCATTTCAATGGGTTTTCAATTACCTTTGGATCTTGCTGTAGGTAGAGGGGAAGAAGGAAGAGGATGTGGCTGTCTTAGAGCTGAAATTTAATTTTCTTTTCAGTACTTCTCTTTGCTTTTACAAATGGAAGAGAACACTTAGTCATGAGGCTCAGCAGCAGCTCTATAACATCCTACATCATCATCATCATCATCATCATCATCATCATCATCATCATCATCATAGGAGTTAGTTCAGAAGCACATTTTTCCTCTCCCAATGACTAATTTTTTTTATCAAAATTAACTCACCTGAAGGAATCCAATAAGTACTGAAACCACAGCTATAACCCACTGGTTATACAAAGGTCTACAAATGAACTTTTCCACAATACCTAGCTTTACCAGGTTTAGATTCCTTACTAAGTATACAAATCAAAACACCACAAAAATTTAAAATGGATCAGTGAAATCCCCTATTTTATGAAGTTGTGTCCTGCACCAAGAACCCAGATTTGGTAGCCCAAATGGTTTTACTTTCAATTAGCTAGGTTTCTGAGGGATTATCATAATTGCAAAAATGTTGTACATAATCTTAAAAAGATGGCTTATAGGGAAAAAATAACACACACTGTTGTAAAATATAAAGATTTAGAAATCAGTATTGTCAATTGGAATTCATGTTTCTTTCCAGCAGACCCCTTAAAATGCAATCTGTGTTGCACATATTTAACAGTCTGTACATCTCAAATACAGAATCTGCACAGAAAAAAGATGCCAGGTTATTTATCCTGAGATTATGTCCTTCATTCTTCTTTCACTGACAGCCTAATGGCATTTCAGATCACTTGATTCTAAGAGGAAGTCTACTTGTATCCAACTAGGTAGACATTCTTACTACAAGAAGAAATTAAATGTCTAGATTTTCCTTCTCCAGGTGAGCTGGCAGGATTCTGCAAATGTACATCTCGTTCTGGGTAGGGACTTTAAGTGACTGCCAGGATCAACGGGCAAAGTTTCAAGGACTAGATAATAGTAGTTATTTAGGTACATTTTAACTGTAAAGATGTTCAGCCTGGGAAACCCACAGTGTAGTCTTGTGGAATGTCTATTAGGAAACAAATGAGCAAAAAGACTTCATTTAATGTTTTATGGTGGCATTAAAAGATCCAGATGTATTATTTGAAATGAGCAGATATCAATGTTCTAACCCAACCCTACAGAAGTGAACCTCAAGCCTTGGTGTATTTGGGAGATAACAGTGAACACAGCCTTAGCATCCAGTTTGCCAAATGTACCTCCCATCAAAAAGAACTATTTTCATGCCTGAAACAAACAAACCAAAAAGTTTTTAAAAATGTGTAGCTTGCTTCTGTTTCCACTACAGATTAAGAATATTAGTAGATGCCCATGTTAAATCTGAACAGTTAAATCTGAACGAGTAGCAGTCTGATTGCATAAATGTTATGGCTAAAGCTAAGAAAGCTCTCCCTGCTCTGAACACACACTTAGCACAAGAATGTAAATATTGTGGTTTAGTAGATCCTTGTTTAGCACATCAGAATATCAATCAAAAAAGCTATTAAGAATCTACAGGGGAGAGGTCTAAAGCAAACACTTTGCACACAGAAGGTCCCATGTTTAATTCCCAGACACTTCCATTTAAAAGATCTCTGGTAGCAGGCCTGAGAAAAATCTGTACATAACACCCTGGAGAGCTGCTGCCAGTTGAAGTAAATAATTGTGAGTAAGACAAAACAGTATAAATCACCTTCTTACATTAACGTTTATTCTAAAACAATATTAGTTATTTGGGAAAGTCCGTTCCAAGATTGTTGAGCAAGCACCTTAAATTTTGGATGCCTTTTTTAGAGCAGAAGGTTAGGTTAGACCAGAAGCCTTCGAGGACTGGTGGGTCATTGAGTCCCTATAGAGCTACCTATTATGGAATGGTTGGCTGCGCAGAGAATAAAAATGCCATGCCATCTGCCCCTCTGCATACATGCTGAGAAGAGCAGCAGATTGTTGAGGCAAGTGGTGAAGAGGATTCCTCCCTGACTCTCCCCATCAGCTCATTCCTGACTATGGTACATCTCCTGGTACTTGGCTCATGGCTCCCAACTCCAGGGATTTTTTGGTTTAGTTCCCATGGTTCTGTCTTGGCATCAGTGAGGTTATAACTCTGGCTCCCCCTCTTCATGTCACATGTCTTGATATATGACTTCCTATCATATGCTTGCAGCCCAGTGGCTCCTGGATTTGCAAACACCAAAGACCACTAGGCTAGTGGGGTGTTCCTTCCACCCTTCAATTGCCTGAACCATTACATGCTATCTGTGTTCTTTAGGTATAAAAGCACTTTTAAGAAGATTATGCATATACAAGGTATAATAACCTGGAACAGTCTTATAACAACAACAACAACAACAACAACAACAACATTCAATTTATATACCGCCCTTCAGGACAACTTAATGCCCAATCAGAGCGGTTTACAAAGTATGCCATTACTATCCCCACAACAAAACACCCTGTGAAGTAGGTGGGTGGGGCTGAGAGAGCTCCAGAGAGCTGTGACTAGCCCAAGGTCACTGAGCTGGCTTCAAGTGGAGGAGTGGCAAACCAAACCTGGCTCTCCAGATTAGAGTCCCATGCTCTTAACCACTACACAAAACTACCTAATCCAAACATGCAAGAATAAAAATCTTTCTTCACTGACTCACAAGTTAATAACTATATAACAATATCTCCCTTGAGGCACAGAGTGAGGCATCAATGGCACATTTCCCAGTAACAACATACCAGACTTCCCCAGATAACTCTTTAAAATTAGAGATGTCTAGCCCTATCATTAGAAGATTGCGAGGCAACATTTCATTACTTTAATCCCCAGAGTTTGCCTCCCACCAACCCCTTTTTAAAGCCTGGCCAATCCACACTGCACAGGTTCTGCTGTATATGTAGTGGGAGTTTCTTTAGTTAAGCTGAAGCCTGTCTCAAATGTAAGAAGCGCCAGAATTAACCCAAATAATTTCCTGCACTCCAAAATGTGCACTACAGCACCCACTGGAGCTGTTCCAAGTATTCCATAGCACAACTACATTTCTTTCTCAAGAACACGCCTCACTACAGCAGGTTCTTCACCAGAGCACAGAGAAATGAAAATCTGGTAGGAAGACACCTTTAGCACCTAAATTTGTAACTAAAATCATCAGTAAAGTATCAGATTGCTTAGCGTTCTGCCTATGACTCAAAGCAAGTAAGAGCTGGATGCAAAGACCTAATGCGAGTGAGCTGGCAACTAGCACTGCGCCTTTCAAAGAGTAGAAAATTCTATACACTTTGAAAACCAGCTGTTTATGAGATGCTCCCAAATTGTACTTGCCCTGCTTAGTCTAAAGAGGATATGCTTGCGCTACAGGGCAGGAAAACAAGGCAGATGTCTACTGATGTCTCCGCTAAAATCCTCAACGTTCACTTTGCTGTTATTAAAGTAATACCCATTCGGGACTCCCGCCATCCTTAGGCTTCTCAAATAGTCCTATTGAGGGTTTAAAAGAATCCCAGAAAAGTCGTCCCTAAAAGAGCGTAACGGAAATCCACAGCTCCAATCCGGCAACACTACTGAGCGTGTTTGGGCTTTGCACACAAGGAAGGCTGGGCCTCCTCGAAGTCCAGGAGGAAAAGCGCGATTCCCGGACTCTACCTGCCCAAATACCTGGGGGGGGGGAGAGGGATCCGCCGTCTACCAACTCTACCGCTCTCTTGGTCCCCGGAGAGAAGTGGGACACCGATTGCTGCTTGGGGCCCCGAGCAAGGCGGGTGCAGATCCGGTCCCTGCCCAGCCCTCCAGAGGGGTTTGTGTGGAGCTCCGCTTTCGCCCCTTCGCTTCTCCTCACTTTTGTGCTTCGCTGGGTTCCGTTCTCCGACCGCTATGGCTGTAGGGCAAGAAATGAGCGGCCCTCCGAGCGTCCCCAAACGTAGCCCAGTTACTATGAGACGGGCTCTCTCTCACTCCGGAAGTCAGTGCCGGGAAAGCGGCTGGGCACGTAGGAGAGGGAAAGTGGAGGGGAAAGAGGGAGGGTCGGTTATGAGGCAACCCCCATCTTGAATGTGGCTAAACAGCTCCGCCATCTTGAGCGTGGCTCTGTTGCCTCTGCTGGCGCTACTGAACGCGGAGGGTTGAGTAGGTCTTTAAAAGAAAGCTATACGCGTCGAGAGAGGCATTCGAATGTCGTTCTCTTGCCCATTAAAATACAGTTTTTCAAATATGCATGCTTATATAGGCATATTTATAGAGGAAAAGTCTAGCAGGGTTGCCAACTCTGGTTCTGAAGATTTGGGGATGAAACCGGGGAAGGCAGGGTTCAGGATAAGGGAGGAAGTGTGATGCCCTTCAAAGCAGTCATTTTCTCCAGAGGAACTGATGTGTGTAGCCCTGAGATCAATTGTAATTCCAGATCTCAGACCCCACCTGGAGGTTGGCAACTTTGAAATTTCAGTAGGTCCTAATAAAATGTTTCACTATAGCTACTGACAAAAAAGTAATTAAAAATATACAACCAATATAGTCTATTCGGCTACCTTTAATTTCCACATACAAACATACAGTTCAAGCTAAATAAGACCAACAATGAAAAATTATATATATAATCAACGCTTCAAGCTACAACTTACAAATAAAAAAAATCCCCAATAAATTCAGTCTTGGCATCCAAAAACATGCCAAACTGTCAAATGTGTTTTGACCCATCTTCAGTAGCAGCTATTTATATAGCATACAGGATTTCAATTAATCTTCAATGTTTGCTTATGAAAGATCATTCTTGCCTGTAGAAGGCACCCCCCCCCCAAGAAAAACCTTGATAAAATGACACTTTAAAGTATCAGAATCTCCAGGCTAAATAAGAAATCTTTCAAACCTGTTACAAAAATATTTAAAATTTATCTTAAAAATTTCTTCACAGGTTAAAAAAAAAAACATACAAATTTAGGTACTCACAAAATTGGACCTAAATCCAAAGCATCTCTTGTGAGATCATGTTCTCAGCAATGTACTTTCAATTGGTTCTTCGTGCATCTGACTCATGAAAACTTATGCCATACTAAATAGGTTGGTTTTTAAGAAGTTACAAGACACGTTTGTTATTTTGGTTCCAGCAAACAAGACTGGGATTCAACGAGACAGACATTCAAATATGCATGCCATATCCTGGTTCAATACTCAGTACATACATAATTGTTTAAAGTGGGTATCAGAATGAGATCAACTTTTAAAATGAAGTAACTTTGAAATGATCCAGCTCCACCCATCTCCACCTACTCCCAAAATACAAAGTTCTCTCACAAGAAATGAAAGCTGAAAAATCTGTGTCTCTGTTGAAAATGTGTACCCTTAAACACAAAAAAACATAAGAATAATTGTCCAACTATTTTCAGCATTTTGTTTGCCACAATGGCCAAATCAGATGTTTTAGAATGAATAGACACAACATAAAGGCAACGGATTCCCTGCTGTTGTCTCCAATACCTGGTACTCAAAGGTACGCTGCCTTTGAACATGGAAGCTCCGTGCGCCTATCAAGCTGATCAGCTGAACACATTTTCAATTTGTCAAGAAATCTTAAGGTTGAGTGTCCACTACAAAAAAGTAAGAGACGAAAGGAGAAAAGATTGTTTAGGGAGCGTGATGGAAAGCCCCGGTTTCTGCAAGTTTGTGAGTAGAACTTTACAAGTTATCCTTCAATGCTCTTTAAACAGCATTCACTCACACAATTGTGTATTCTCCTGTCTTCAATTAGGATAACGCTTCTTGTCCATTTTTGTGATTGACAATGCAAGTGTATGCAGAGGTACCTACGTCACTCTAAACGTCACTGATTTCAATGGGTTTAGGCTGGAGTGGCTTTGCATATGATTGCACTGCAAGAGTACTGAACCAGAACATGGTAACTAATGCAGATTAAGTGAACAGATGTACTGAGAACAGATCTTAACAATATTTTTGGGTAATACAGATTAAACAGAACTGTGTGCTCTTGAGAACAGACCCTTACTTCCTGATCCTAGGCCGTTTCCAGACGGCTTACCTGGCTCCAGAACGTTGCGCCATCTTGTGGGGAAAACGTGAAATATCGTGTTTTCTCGCACGAGTTTTGCACGACGTCACGTGACATCGCGCAAAACTCGCATGAGAAAACGCGATATTTTGCATTTTCCCCACAAGATGGCGCAACGTTCCGGAGCCAGGTAAGCCATCTGGAAATGGCCCTAATCACATTTTAACTATTCCAGATTAATGAAATATAAATTTGTGCTCCTATACCCTTCAGAACCACAATTACTTTGGAGTAAATCCTTGTGTCCGGGGTCTGAGGCTCAGCCCCAGGACTTACCGGGAGGAGAGGACGGGAGACAGCCACGCAGCCGCCCTGACAATCACCCAGGTCCTGAACAAGCCAGCAGCAGAGGGGGGGAAAGAAACACCCAAGCCTCAGAGGGTCAGACAGGGCAGGTGGAAGCCAGCTAGCCCCACCCTCTGGTGGGAGGCTAAGAGCCCAGGCAGGGAAAGGGAGGGCAGCCAGGAGGGGACCAGACCAGAGGGAGAAGCTGTTACCGGAAGTGGTCTCCTTGCAATAAATAATTTGTGGAGGAATTAGCAAGCAAGGAGAATGGCTATACGAGAGGGGTAACAAGCGGGAAATCACCACCAATTTCTACCAGGTCCCTTCCCAAAGTAGCAAATGAGGCCGGTTCTTGAAGTCAAAAAATAACTTTTATTAAGAACAAGTCTTCATGCACATACACACACACACACACACACAGTCCTAAGAAATTTAGCCAGAGATTGGGAATAGAGAGAGGGAGGGAGTGTATCTACCTATCCTGGAGAGTAGTCCAGTCTGCGGTGAGGAGAGAGAGAAAGAGAGAGAGAGAATCTTCAAACGTCCAGCGTCCTCGACCAAGAGAGCAAGAGGCTCAGAGCAAACCTCAAAGGAACAACGCTTATGGATCCCGAAGCGTGAACAATTTGAATGGGGCCAGAGCTCTACCTTTATAGGTAAAATGTGTCCTGAGTTAGAAGAGCCCACCTAGCTGTTAGAACAAAGGCTCCAATGGTTAGTTCCTGGGTTAGACAAAAGGCTTGAGTACTTTGATCGGTAGCTGCCGGGGTGTGTAAAAGCAAATGCTGCACAAAAGGGATAGTTTGCTGAAGAAGTACACTGGAGCTAAGTACAGTACGTTTTGGGAGGGACTGTTTATCCAGGGATAGGGGTCCAAGGGGCTACCTCCCGCCTGCCGTTTCAAGTGCTGCTTACAGCCACTCAAACCCCTAGCAGGCCTCCTGGAAGAATAGCCCGAACCCCTCCTGTTGAGACTCACTGGTCTCCAGGTTCTTTTCCAATCTGGGGGACTCTGCACACACTTGGTCAGACACAGACACAAGGCTTACATAAAAGGTGTTTATTACTTCAGAAGAATGTATGCAAGTAGCAGGAACCACTCTACTAAGGCACAAGCAAAGGGCATTTAAAACAATAAAAGCTTGTCTATTGTAACTATAGCTGACTAACTAAAACATAAAGCTGGCTAACTTAGCATTTCTCTGAGGAAAACTTGAGGCTTATACTCACTAACATACTCCTTAAACTATACCAGGCAGGTCTGGTCGTCAGGCTTGGCGTAGAGCAAAAATCTCCCTCATGCTGATGGAAAAGTAGCCTGGAGCAATCTGAGGGCTGAGAGGAGCCAACATCCCCCTCTCAGATTCCTAGCCATTCAGAGGTGCCATCAATCAGCATTGCTAAGCGGAAACTGAGATAAGACTCCCTTGTTTCTCAAGGCCCCCCTCTCTCGGCAACAGCTTGCAGGTGCAGTTAATTAGCTGAGCCAGACATTCTGCTCCCAGGATGTTAAGCTAGAACTGGGCCTGTGGAAACTTAGAAGCCTGAACCAATACAGGTAATGAACTTAAAGGGGCTCTGCTAGACACTGTTATTTCCCAGAAACGACTGTATATACTTATGAATGTCATTTGATTAGCTCCTCAATCATGGACAGGAGATCTCATCACGGAAGAAGGGAAAGGAATGTGTTAAGTGGGGATGAATCTGCGAGACCTTTGTTGCACTGGGCACCTTCAGGGCCAGAGGGACTGCAAGTCCAATCATTCCTTAATCACCCTGCATTCCTGAGTGGTATTCCATTCATGCCGGGTTCTCCCAGGCGGGACTCAGCAACTGTTAGAGGCTCTCTAGTGGCAATACAGCAGTCATTTTTACTCCAGCGGCCTGAACATCTTTATTAACATAAGCAGCCATATCCAGGACTGCTTATTAAAATGGCGGAGGCCAGTCCGACCGCTTACAAAGGCACAGGAGACAGGGACAGCCAGCCATCAGCCAGCCAGACAGCAGCCTTACCGACAGGGAAAGAAAGGCAGCAGAGGCAGCACAGGGCCATGCACCAACCTGCAAGCAGGGTGGAAGGGAGTAGCAAGGACCAGGTGAGGCTAGGAGCAAGGCAGTCTCAGGTGGGACTGCCTGAGGTAATTAGCAAAGAGAACCCAGCAGCCAGCAAAGGAGGCATAGGTGTGGCTGGCCAGAGCAGCCAGCAGAGCAACACCAGGTGTGGCTGCCTAGGACAGCCTGGGCATGGCTAGAGTGTGGCTGGCAGGTGTAGCTGGCAGGTGGAGCCAGGTGTGGGTTGTGAAGGAATGGTGGTAGAGAAGTGAAGAGTGATGGAGTGGAGAGTTTAGGAGAGTATGTGAGTGAAGAGAGAGGGGGAGAGAGAGAGAGGAAAAGAGGACAAGGGTTGGAGGCAAGAAGCAGAGGTGGAAGGGAGCTCAACAGGTTGAGCAGGCCTGTGAGTAGTAGAGAGGGAGCAAGGGTGATGTATACCTCCCCTCCTTCCACAGAGCTGGATCCTGTGTTGTCCCTGTCTGCGCCTGGGAGCTGGAGTTCAGGCTCACTGGCACACTGCGCAGCCGCGCCCATTCCAAAGCTTGACACCTTATTATCATATGGCCACCAAGTCAGTATGCATAGGATTAGAAATTATAAAGTCAGTTCTTGTGTATATTTACTCAGAAGAAAGTCCCACCTTGTGTGAGGGGAACTGCATGAGAGAGGGGGGGGTAGGTAGGTAGGTAAGTAGGTAGCTTGATTTTGGTCTGACTAAGCAAGAATGGATCTAGTTAGTACGATGGGAGACGACTGAGAAAGTCCATTGTCACTGTGCAGAGACACAAGCTACAAGAAAAGAGAAAGGGAGTCTCCATACAGTGGCAAACTAACAATAAGAGGAAAACCTCCACCAAAGACCACCGACACAATATATCACAAATTTCTATTATTCAAAGTGCAAGTGCTATAGGTACATATCCAAGTACAAAAATACCATATGGTTTTCATAAACACATTACAAACTTAATATTATAACTTAATATCTAAAGTAATGACTACTGAGGAGTTACACAATTTTCAAGCTGACACTGAGGAAATTGAAGTTGTCCAAGATTTTCTATTCCTTGGCTCAATCATCAACCAACATGGAAGCTGCAATGAGGAAATCAGAAGGAGACTGAGACTTGGAAGGGCAGCTGTGAGGGAGCTAGATAAGGTCCTTAAAAATAAAGCTGTCTCTCTGGAGACTAAGATCAAGATAATCCAAACAATGATATTCCTCATTACGATGTATGGATGTGAAAGTTGGACAGTGAAGAAAGCTGACAGGAAGAATATTGATTCATTTGAAATATAGTGCTGGAGGAGAGTTCTGCAGATACTACGGACAGCCAAAAAGACAAATAAGTGGGTACTAGATCAAATCAAGCCTCAATTCTCCCTAGAAGCTAAAATGACAAAACTGAGGCTATCATAGTTTGGTGACATTATGAGAAGACAAGATTCTCTGGTAAAGTCAATAATGCTAGGAAAAGTAGAAGGCAGTAGGAAAAGAGGAAGACCTAAAACAAGATGGCTTGACACAATAAAAAGAAATGCCCTCCATGGTTGTTGTGGGTTTTCCGGGCTGTACTGCTGTGGTCTTGGTATTGTAGTTCCTGACGTTTCGCCAGCAGCTGTGGCTGGCATCTTCAGAGGTGTAGCACCAAAAGACAGAGATCTCTCAGTGTCACAGTGTGGAAAAGATGTTGGCAGGTCATTTCTATCTACTCAGGAGGGGTGGGGTTAAGCTGAGTCATCCTGTAAGAGTTTCCCAGGGTGTGGAATGCTAATGGCGGGAGGCTTCACTGTATCCTGAGGAGGTTCTTTTGCATATGGATTGGTGCTTGATGTGCTAATCTTCTCTGCAGGGCTATTGTCGGGTATAGAGTGTTTTGTTAGCCTGGTGTTTTTCAGAACTGGAAACCATGCTCTGTTCATTCTTAAGGTTTCTTCTTTCCTGTTGAAGTTTTGCTTATGCTTGTGAATTTCAATGGCTTCCCTGTGCAGTCTGACAAAGTAGTTGGAAGTGTTGTCCAGTATTTTGGTGTCCTGGTGTGCCCTGTTTGAGTTAGGCTATGTTCAGCCACTGCTGATTTTTCAGGTTGTCCAAGTCTGCAGTGTCTTTCATGTTCTTTTATTCTTGTCTGGATGCTACGCTTTGTGGTCCTGATGTAAACTTGTCCACAGCTGCAGGGTATACGGTATACCTGAAATTGGGAGAAACAAAGTAGAAAGGTCAGTGCATAAGGGTGGTTGTGAGGTAAAAAGGGATTTTTTTTAAAACTAAAGTAGAACTTACTTATAAGAATATCAGTGTGATGGTTTTGATAAGGTTATTGGTTTCAGAATAGTTCTTAAGCTTAGCAGTTTCAAAAATAAAGGTATATTCACAGACTGAGAGCCAAGCTACAAGTGACGCCTTACACAGGTTGGACACTTGTCAGCTTCCCTCAAGTTTTGATGGGAAATGTAGGCGTCCTGGTTTTACAGCTTGGCTCTCCATTACAGCTGCACGACCAGGATGCCTACATTTCCCATCAAAACTTGAGGGAAGCTGACAAGTGTCCAACCTGTGTCAGGTGTCACTTGTAGTTTGGCTCTCACTCACATAAACTAATTTTCCACACAGATCTTCACTAACAGAACAAACGCATATCTCATCCCCACAGAGCTAGATTCCTTTAGACCTTTACACATAGCTTGCCTTACCTAGATAGAATAACTTCTCTGTCAGATGTACACAGATTAACCCAGGCTCATGCAGTTTGCCTGACATAAACAGAATTAGGCTCTCAGGCTTCCACACAGTTTTTAGTCTAAATCCTTCTCTGAGATGCTCAAAGACTGACTAACTGAAAACCTTCCCCTCAGCACTGACTAAAAACTGCACTTCACTGTGCTCCCTAAGGTACAGCTACAGTCAGGGCCATCGTGTCCATGGAGGTGGGTCCGTCAGCCACCTCGAGTGCTGAGGCGCCGGAAGGGGCACCAGCTGCGGGGGCGTGCACTGTGGAGCTGTCAGTGGCAGCGCGGGAGGGCTAGAAAGCTGCCCGTGCACCGCCCTGGCCGCCTGCCATGCCTGGCCCATAGCTGCTGTGCCTGGCTGGGAGTGTGTGCTGGCGGCACCAGCACGAGGCAGTCTGAGTGGGCAGCTTCCCAGCCCTCCTGCTCAGTTGTCCCGTGCTGCTGCCACCGCCACTGCCACCTACACACAGCTGCAGGCCAGGCATGGCAGGCGGCCGGGGAGGCGTGGGGCAACTGAATGGGAGGGCTGGGTAGCCACCCGTGTGCTGTCCCAGCTGCCTGCTGCACCAATGGGGCCAGCTCACACCGCATGCTGTGTGATGACATCACATGCAGTGACATCATCGTGTCAGGGCTTGCCGCGGCTGCCGCTGGGCATGGCACTGGGCGGTCTGCTCCTGACGTCACAGGGGGGCCAGGGACTCTGCAGGACCCTGCTCTGTGGAAGGAGGGGCGGTATACCTCACCCAGACTCCCTCTCAGTCCACTCGCTGGCCTGCTCAACCTGGCCTGCTTACCCTCTGTGTCCTCCATCTCCTCCTTCCAGAACTCTCCTCCAAGCCTCCACCCTTGCATCCTACTGCTCTCATTCCACATCATCACTCCTCACTCACACCCACCACCCCAGAGCTCTTCCCAGCCACCCTTTATAGGGCTTCCTATCTCCACCCCGCCCTCCTTCCAGGCTTGTTCCCTCTCCTGACCGGGCCCAGCTGTGCGTTCCCCCAGGTGTTTCCCTCCAACCACTAATCCCTTCTGGGCTCCTTTGCCTAGCTGGCAGGGTGGGGTTGAGTGTGAGCCATCCCCAGCTGAGGGCTCCTTCGCCTTGCTCACGAGGGGCTGCCCCAGCCAGCCTCTGAGCTACTGAGCTTGCCTGGCCTTGCTCACGAGGAGCTGCCTTAGCCAGCTTCCGTGCTGCCTGCTTGGCAATGCTGGGCGGGGCTACCCATCTCCTCCCGCAGAATGCCTGTGGCAGCCCTCCCTGTAGAGGCTTGGCTTCTAGCAACTCCTGAGCCAGGCTGCTGTCTTCTAGCCCTGTTGTGGCCATGGGCTGTCTCAAGCTGCTGCAGCAGGGGTAGCTGGCTGGGCTGCCGGGATCAGTCACAGCTGCACCATGTTGGCTGGCTACTGGGCTTCTCTGGCTGAGCTGATTAGGGAAGGTGGGCCCAGCTGCGGCCCCTTGGCTGGCTGCCCAGCTCTTCCCACAGAGTGCCCTCAGCAGCTCTACCCGGAGGGGCTGGCTTCTGAGCACCTCCTGAGTCAGGTTGCCATCTTCAAGCTGGGGTGGATGCTGGGGCGTGGCTCTGAGTTGCTGTGGCTGCTTCTCCCCCTTTGCAGGTAAGGGCCCTGCTTGGGCTGCTGCTGGGTCCCAATTCTTCCTGCCTCTGCCCTCCCCCTTTGGTGTAGGCAGGTTCTGGCCCTGGCTGCTGGCTGAGGTGGCAGGACTGCTGTCTCCTGGCTGCCTCCCCCTGCTTCCTCTTGTTGAGGCCGGGGGCTGTGCCTCGGACCCCGGACACACCTCCCCCCTTATCCTGGATGCCATCTCCGGGGGGTCTGGCTCGAAGAGTCTCGACATAAAGTCTGTGTCCATGTGGTTGGCCCCCCGACGGTAGGTGATGGCAAATCGGTATGGCAGCAGGGACAGGTACCACCTCAGGACGCGGGGGTTGTGCTCCTTCATGTGGTGCATCCACTGGAGCGGTGCATGATCCGTCACCAGCGTAAAGGGGTTATTGGCCAGATAATATCTCAAAGCCCCCACGGCCCACTTGATGGCGAGGGCTTCTCTCTCGAGGGTGGCATACTTCTGCTCTGCTGGCTGGAGCTTGCGGCTTAAGAACAAGATGGGCACCCTCTCCCCGTCTCGCTCCTGCATCAAGACCGCCCCGAGGCCCGAGGCCGACACGTCAGTTGCCAGGATGAAGGGCCTCTCAAAGTCGGGGTTCCAGAGCTTTGTGGTGTCTGACAGGGCGGTGCGTAAATCTTGGAAGGCAGCCGTCCGCTCTGGCGTCCAGCTGAGGCGACTAGAGCTGCCCTTCCTCAGGCAGTCTGTCAGGGGGGCTGCGCGGGATGCAAAATGGGGAATGAAGCGCCCGTAGTAGCCGAGGAGCCCCAGGAACCGCCTGAGCTGACGCTTGGTCTGAGGCTGGGGGACATCCCCGATGGAGGCCACCTTCTCAGGGGGAGGGCGGACCTGCCCACCCCCTATGACAAACCCCAGGTACTTGAGTTCTTGGAACCCCAAGTGGCTCTTCTTGGGGTTGGCCTTCAGCCCCGCCTTCTGGAGCGCGGTGAGGACTCTCTCCAGATGTTGCAGGTGGGTGGGCCAGTCGGGACTGAAGATGACGATGTCATCAATGTAAGCCATTGCGAAGTCCCGACAGTCCCCCAGGACTTGGTCCACCAGTCGCTGAAAGGTAGCCGCTGCCCCATGGAGGCCGAAGGGCATGCGGCGGAACTGGAAGAGGCCCCGGGGGGTGGCAAAGGCTGTCTTTTCCTTGTCCTCGGGGCGAACTGGCACCTGCCAGTACCCTTTCGTTAGGTCGAGGGCGGATAGGTACCGTGCGGGCCCCAACTGCCCCACCAGAACATCCGCTCGGGGCATGGGGTACGCGTCGAACTTGGCCACCTTGTTCAGCTCGCGGTAGTCGACGCAGAACCGAGTCGACCCGTCTGGCTTCGGCACCAACACGATGGGGCTGCGCCATTCACTTCGGGACGGTTCAATCACCCCCAGGCGCAGCATTTCCTCCGTCTCCCGATCCACCGCCTCCCACTGCTTCCGGGGGATGGGTCGCCAGGTTGCCCGTGCAGATTGCCCCGGCTGGGTGGGGATGGCATGGTGCACCAGGTTCGTGACCCCAGGGCATCTTGAAAAGACCCCGGGCACTTGGTTCCACAGGGCCTGTAGCTGGGCCTTCTGTGCAGAGTTGAGTTGTGGATCCACCTTCGGCTCCTCGAACTCCGGGGCGTCAGCGGTCCATGGCAGCTCGCTGTCTGGGAGGTCTAAGGGGTCTTCAGCCAAGGCACACCCGTCCTCTGGCCGCTCATGCCACCGCTTGAGCAGGTTCACGTGCAGGGTTCTCCGTCGGCGTTGGCCTGGCCCGCACTGCAGCTCATAGGTGGTAGGGCCCAGCACCCTCCGAATTTGGTAAGGGCCCCTCCACGGGTCCCCCTCCTCCCGTGGGAACACCGAGTGGTGTACCAGGACCTTCTCTCCGACCTGGAAGGTCCTCATCCTTGTGCCCCGGTCGTAGGCCGCCTTCTGCTTTGTCTGGGCGTGGGTCAGCTGGCGGTTGGCCTCGGCCTGGGACTGCTGCACCCGCTCACAGAGCTGGCTCATGTACTCCGGTATGGGGGGAGCAGGGCTGCTGGTGCGGGGACCCCACCGTTCCGCCAGCCGAGAGAGCATCCCCCGCGGCTTGCGCCCGTACAGCAGTTCGAAGGGGCTAAAGCCGGTGGACGCCTGCGGGGTCTCCCTAAGGGCGAACATGAGGGTGTCGATGTATAGGTCCCACTGTCGAGGCTTGTCCCGTGTCATCTTCCTCAAGGCTTCCTTGACGGTCTGGTTCAGACGCTCTGCCAAACCGTCGGTCTGAGGGTGGTATGCCGAGGTGAATACCTGCTGGATCCCCAAATTCTGGCAGAGTTGACGCATGGCTTTGGCCCGGAACGCCCCCCCCCCCGGTCTGTCAAGATTTCATCAGGCAGTCCCACCATGGCAAAAAGCTTGGACAGGGCTCGTATCATCCCCGGGGTCTGCATCGTCTTAAGCGGGATGACCTCAGGGAATCGTGTAGCATAGTCCACGATCACCAGGGCAAAGCGGTGGCCCCGGGGCGTGCATGGCAGTGGGCCGATAAAGTCCATCGCGATGCGTTGGAAGGGCGTCTCCATGACGGGCAGCGGGGAGAGGGGGGCCTTCGGTGGGCGCCGGGCTGCCACCCGCTGACAGGTGGGGCACGAGCGGCAGTGGGCCTTCACGTCCGCGTTCACAGAGGGCCAGAAGAACCGCTCGAGGATCTTCTTCAGGGTCTTGTGGTGCCCCAGATGCCCGGCCCAAGCGTGCTCATGGGCCGTGCGGAGGACTTCTGCCCGGTAAGCGGCTGGCACCAGTAGCTGGCGGATCTCTCCCTGGCCGTTTGGGGCACGGGCTAGGCGGACCCACACCCCTCCTTGCTTCTGAATGCGGGGAAGCCGTTGGGACCTCCGCTCATCCTGCACTCGGTCCTCCTCACGAGCTGCTGTCTCCCGCAAGCGCTGTAAGGACTTATCTGCCCCTTGGGCCTCGCAGAAGGGGCGGTCGGCCGGAGGTCCCGCTGGGTCCTTGGCCCGCGGGCCTGCCCCTGGTCTGGTAGAGGGACCCTCGTCTGGGTCGGGAGCCTCCTCCACTTGCAGCGCTGGGGCCACCTGTGGGTTTGCCAGTCCCTCGGCTGCCTCCCTAAGTAGCCTGGAGAACCCCGGGGCATCTCTCCCCAGCAGCATAGGGAGCGGTAAGTGGGCTACCTTGGCAACTTCCAGGCGGCGGAGCGCTCCCAGGTATTCCACTGTGATCCAGACCATAGGGTACAGCTGGGTGCGGCCCATCACGTCTGTCACTGGGACCCAGCGGTGCACTGGGGTGTCAGCTGGGATGAGTTGGGAACGAATTGCTGATACTGCGCTCCCTGAGTCCAATAGGGCTTGTAGGGTCTGCCGTCCTATTCTCACGGTGGCGCACAGACCCTGCACCGCCTTGCCGGCTGGTGGGTTAATTTCCCACGCAAATGCGCATACCACTGGTGGGGTGGCTGCAGGGGTGCAGGCTTGTATCTGGTTCTCCACCGCCTGCACTAGCTCCACTTGAGCTGCTTGGAAGGTTGCCTCCAGCTTCCTCCACATCTCATCCAGGTGTGCCTCTAGCCATGGTCTGAGCTGTACCGTGGCGTTGGGGTGCATCCCCTCGCCTGGCGCCTGCGTTGGAACGACCTTCCCCGTACGGGCCACCAACTTGTCAGGGCTTGCCGCGGCTGCCGCTGGGCATGGCACTGGGCGGTCTGCTCCTGACGTCACAGGGGGGCCAGGGACTCTGCAGGACCCTGCTCTGTGGAAGGAGGGGCGGTATACCTCACCCAGACTCCCTCTCAGTCCACTCGCTGGCCTGCTCAACCTGGCCTGCTTACCCTCTGTGTCCTCCATCTCCTCCTTCCAGAACTCTCCTCCAAGCCTCCACCCTTGCATCCTACTGCTCTCATTCCACATCATCACTCCTCACTCACACCCACCACCCCAGAGCTCTTCCCAGCCACCCTTTATAGGGCTTCCTATCTCCACCCCGCCCTCCTTCCAGGCTTGTTCCCTCTCCTGACCGGGCCCAGCTGTGCGTTCCCCCAGGTGTTTCCCTCCAACCACTAATCCCTTCTGGGCTCCTTTGCCTAGCTGGCAGGGTGGGGTTGAGTGTGAGCCATCCCCAGCTGAGGGCTCCTTGGCCTTGCTCACGAGGGGCTGCCCCAGCCAGCTTCTGAGCTACTGAGCTTGCCTGGCCTTGCTCACGAGGAGCTGCCTTAGCCAGCTTCCATGCTGCCTGCTTGGCAATGCTGGGCGGGGCTACCCATCTCCTCCCGCAGAATGCCTGTGGCAGCCCCCCCTGTAGAGGCTTGGCTTCTAGCAACTCCTGAGCCAGGCTGCTGTCTTCTAGCCCTGGCGTGGCCATGGGCTGTCTCAAGCTGCTGCAGCAGGGGTAGCTGGCTGGGCTGCCGGGATCAGCCACAGCTGCACCATGTTGGCTGGCTACTGGGCTTCTCTGGCTGAGCTGATTAGGGAAGGTGGGCCCAGCTGCGGCCCCTTGGCTGGCTGCCCAGCTCTTCCCACAGAGTGCCCTCAGCAGCTCTACCCGGAGGGGCTGGCTTCTGAGCACCTCCTGAGTCAGGTTGCCATCTTCAAGCTGGGGTGGATGCTGGGGCGTGGCTCTGAGTTGCTGTGGCTGCTTCTCCCCCTTTGCAGGTAAGGGCCCTGCTTGGGCTGCTGCTGGGTCCCAATTCTTCCTGCCTCTGCCCTCCCCCTTTGGTGTAGGCAGGTTCTGGCCCTGGCTGCTGGCTGAGGTGGCAGGACTGCTGTCTCCTGGCTGCCTCCCCCTGCTTCCTCTTGTTGAGGCCGGGGGCTGTGCCTCGGACCCCGGACACATCGCACAGTCCAGGTGTGCACACGCACAAAGCGCATGCACATGGGGGCAACAACAGTCCTGAAGCTGCCCCCCAGCCTCAGGCACCAGAAATGCTGGCACAGGCCCTGGCTACAGTTGACTCCAATGATCCACCCCCCCCTCTCTTTTCCTCAGAGACCTGCATTTAAACTCACAATAATAATGATTAAAAACCCATATTAGCAAGCAGAAATAAAATCCAAAATACATTATATGCAAAACATCACACATGCCAACATTGCCTAATAGAAATCTAAGTTCATTTATTTTCACTCCACCTTCTTGCAAATCTAATCCAGCTTTCTTTTTGATATGCTTTGCATAGAGGTTGAACAGGTGGCAAGATAACATCCTTGTAGTGAGATAGCATCCTTGTGTGACACCCTTGCCAATTGAAAACCATTCTGTTTCCCCATATTCTGTCCTAACAGTAGCCTCTTGTCCATAGTATAGGTTGTACATCAAAACCATCAGATATTGTGGCACCCCCATTTCTTTTAACACTATCCATAGCTTTTCATGATCCACACACTCAAAAGCTTTGCTGTAAACTATAAAATATAGGCTGATTTTCTTTTGAAATTCCCTGGTATGTTCCATTGGCCATCGTAAATTTGCCTCTTCTAGTGCCTCTTTGCGTCCTCTTGAGTCCAGCTTGGATATCTGGCATTTCTCGTTCCGTATATGGTAAGAGTCTTTGCTGTAGAATTTTGAGCACCACTTTGCTTGCTTGGGAAATTAATGTGATAGTCGTATAATTGCTAAAATATTTGGCATCCTCTTTTTTTAGAATTGGAATACAGATTGAATGTTTCTAGTCTGTGAACTGTTGTTTTGTTTTCCATATTTGTTGACAGATTTCTTGTTAATATTTTGATGGACTCAGTTTCTATAGCTTGAAATAGCTCTATTAGTATTCTTTCTACTCCAGGTACTTTGTTTCTCCCAATTACTTTGAGTGCAGCTTTTACTTCACTTTCTACGATTTCCGGTTCTTCATCAAAAGATTCTTCTTCAAAGGGACTGTCATCCTTCCATCTCTTCTGTATAGTTTTTCAGTGTGTTGTTTCCATCTTTTCTTTATTTTGTCCTGACCAGATACTGTATTTTTGTGTTGATCTTTCAGCATCCCGAGCCATGGCTTGACTTTCCCTTCGCTTTCTCTGATCTTGTGGGACAAATCTCTTGTTTTTCCTTTTTATTGTTCTCTATTTCTTTGCACTGGTTATTGTAATAGATTTCTTTGTCTCTGTGTGCAAGTCGCTGAAAAGCTGCATTTAGAATTTGGACTCTATTTCTCTTATCTTTTGCTTTTGCTTCTCCACTTCAGGAATGTTAAGAGTTCCCTCAGTCATCCATTTAGGCTTCTCCTTTCTTTTGGCTACAGGAATAGTCTTTGTACATTCTTCCTTGATAATATATCTGGTTCATGATCAATAAACTTAGCATTGCAAATCTATTCTTTACATGGTCTTTAAATTCTTCAAAAATATTGTTTAGAGAGGGCATGGCGTCGGCTCCTACAAGATGGACGCCTAGAGAGCAGGCTCTGGCTCAGCCATTCCTTAAAGCCCTGTTTTAAGGCACTTAAAGCATTCATGTCAAGCTACTATGAAGGGTAAAAGTGACTGCAGCAACAAAAAACAAAACTCTAAATCAGCAAAGCGTTTACATTATTATTTCGCAGCAACACAGCAAGCGGCGACTAATGTTGATCTTTCAGCATCCTGAACCATGGCTTTACATTCCTTTTGCTTTCCCTGACCTTGTGGGACAAGATTAGGGGCAGAGAAAATGGCTGCTGCCACCAAAAATGCGGAGAATCTACAAGAAGCCTTTTCTTCAGATCCAACATTAAAATCATTGGTAATAAACCTAGAAAAAAGTATCCTAGGTAAAATCTCCAATCTGTTAAAACTGCTTATGGAGCAGATTTCTGAACTGAAACTTGCTATGAATAATGTCATCCAACTTGATCTTAATATTGCAATGAAAGACAATATCAGTGAGCTCCAAAAAGAAAATGATCATATACAAAGCAGAATTTTACAACTTGAACTCCAAGCAAGGAGTCATAATTTAAAAATTAGGGGCTTTGAAGAGAATGTAAATGCAGATACAGAGCTAGCATCCTTTTTTTCCTTGCTTCAATATTGCAGCTAGAGGATAGATCTGCTTCAATTATATCCACAGCTTATAGAATCGGCTCTCCAAATGCAGAAATAAGAACAAGCCCCAGAGATATAATTGCAGTCTTTTATGTCTGGAAATTACAGGGAAAAGGTCTTGAGATAGCCAGAGCTCAAAAATCGCTTGCATATAATGATACACATATTTCAGTATATACAGACCTACCCAAAGAAATCTTGGAAAAAAGAAAACTTCTTAAACCGGTAACTGAAGAACTACAGAAAGCCCAAGTAAACTATCGCTGGATAAATGTCTGCAAACTACAGACACAACGGAAAACTCCTTTATGCAACAGATCAAGTGATGGGTCACCTTTTACTGCAAAAAATTGGTATCTCAATGCCTATGGAAACAGAACTTGGATCTCAGAGAACAAAAAGGAGCTACCCAACAACACTACAGAAGAATGGCAAAATCCCTGTTCGCAAGAACTCATTAAGGGACTATTCTATAACTTAATAACTCTCTCAAATGCTTTAGTTAATTTTAGGGGGTGTTTTTACAATCACATAGCTTTGGGGAATTGCTGAGTAATAGTCTGCCTAATAGCCTTCGATTAAGACAGCCTTTTTTACTGTTCTAACACAATAATCCTGGTGAAGACTTAAACCTAGGGTTATAAAGGGCTGTTTAGCAAATTAGTTCACTAATTAGGAGGAATAATAATATTATTGTTAACTTTAAATTGATAGCAAAATTGTGGTTATTTAATAAGTTTATCTTTCTTCTTTGTCTTAAATTCCATTTTAGTTAATGTTATATTAAATATTCATTGCATTTAGTTTGTAGTTAAGTACATGATAAAGTTAGTAAAAATAACTATTGAACTCATTCAATCTAGCTTATAGAATTAAAGTTAAATTGTTTAGTAGAGTTAGCGTTAATATTGGTTAGTTAAGAGATAGTATTATATAAGCAGATTTAGTAGTTAGTTGAACAGTTTTGGCAAATAATATTGAATATCAGAAATTAGAGATATAGTGTAAAATTTATATTATAATTCATTACTATTATAGTTAAGTATTAGAGCCCATTATCTGTAAAGTAGTAAATTTGAATTATTGTTAATTACATTGTTATAATTAAAGTGGAATGTTAAACTTTCAAAATATTTAACCTAAAATTTATCTTTATTTTTTAGTACTTGACATTGGATATAACCTCATATATTTTTCAATATACTAAAGGCTTGGTTCTGAAACATCTGTAACTAGACAAAAGAAACAAAGAAAACAGAAGCAAAAAAGCACAGAAGAGCAAAGCTACTAAACAACAAGCTAACTCATTATATATCTGTCATCAAGTAGGTAAGTGAGAACTTAACTCAATGTCACTACAATCAAAACTAAATATTTTATCCCAGAATATTCACGGACTTAATCTAATTAAGAGGAAAGCATATTAAACAGCTTGGCTAAACTCAACACAGACACAATCTTTTTACAAGAAACTCATCTCCATTCTAAAAATGAAAATGAGTTAAGAGCAACATGGATTCAATATAAATTCCATGCCAAGGGTTCATCAAAGGCAAGAGGTGTTGCTATTTTACTATCTTAGAATGTTCAATTTACTTACAAAGCATCATTAAAAGACCCTAGGGGAAGATATATCTTCCTTAAAGGATTTATAGAAGGCCAACTAATCACATTAGCTTCTATCTATCCACCTAACACTTAACCAATTAGAATTTATAGAATAAATATTTTAAAAGGTGGTCAATTTTCAAGAAGGAGGAACCATAATAGGAGGAGATCTTAACTACATTATGAATTATAATTTGGATAGGACTTACCTTCATAACAAAAAGCCAAAGAAAAACAAACAAGACGCTTAATTACAACCTTAAAACAATTTCATATAGTTGATATATGGTGAGAGATGAACAAATCAGACAAAAATTATACTTACTTTTCACCCCATCATAATATATACACTAGAATAGTTTATATCATTATATCAGATGATTTAGTAAAGAAAACATTACAAACTGAAATAAGTAACAGATTATTCGGACCACGCTTGGGTCAAATACACCTTGTCAATGAATCTTGAAACTAAAAAAGAAAAACATTGGACATTTGACAAGAAGTTAATTTATAATAACAGCAGTACCAAGAAAATCAAGGGATACATTACTCAGTATCTTAATGAAAATCAGACTCATTGGCTCCTCACATAATATGAGATGTGTTAAAGGTAGTGCTTCATGGCCAATTAATATCTTTGTCAGCCTATATTAATAAAATAAATAATTCCCATAAGCAAGAAATCTTAAATAGAATTAATCAATTGGAGAAAATACATAAAGAGAAAGGCAGTAAAAAAGTACTGAGGAAATGCCCCCCCCCAGATTGAACTGACCCTCCCCATGCCAAGCCCATCTATGCTTCCACAAACAGAACCCCCACCCTCTGGCAGAAGCTTTCCACCTGCACCCCATCTTCCTGGCTTATCAGATGCCAGCCACTCACCTTATCAGAGAATGAAAGTCCGCAGTACCTCCCCCATCCCCGCAGACATTCATGGGCCACAGTTCAATTCCCACCCCTCTGCCTGAGTTACATGGGAGGGGAGGGGGCAGGGAGGTTGAACGGGGTCTGCTTGATACATTTGTGGTGATGTGTGAGTGGAAATGTGTGACAGGGTGTTGAGGGAGAGGCTAATGACAAAGTCAGGCATGCAAACACACAAGTTTGTTGTTTTTCAACTTGTTTTATTAAACTGGGAAAAGGGCCAATGTCCCTCAGCTGGAAAGGGAGCCAGGGCATTTCACGCAGCCCTCCTTCTCGCTCCCAGGGGCAAGGCTGAGATGCGAACTGCTGTGAGGTATTGCTTCCTGGGCTGGATCTGAATGTCACTTGCAGAGGATTACGGGGTGGAGGGGAGCAGATATGCTTGGTCTGTCATTTCCCAGACGGGTCACGATGTGCCTGCAAGAGAAAGACACACGTAGGCTTTGCCTTGGTCCATGGCCAAGGCAAAGCCCGCACTCCAACATCTGAGAAGATGCACATAGTAGAGAGCAGCAGCGGCACTGACCGGCTGATGCAAGGCCCTCTGGCGAGGATGTGCTCTGCCTTGGGGTGCTTTTACCTTTAAGGAAGAAAATGAGCAGGTAGTTACAATCACCTGGTCAAGAGTAGTTTTCTGGGTTTCAACAGCCTCTGGGGCAGGCAGGGGCTGCCGCCGCCGTCCTCTCTCCCGCCACGGCTAGCGGCCAGGCGAGTTCAGGTGATGGGGTGGCCAGCGCCAATCACCGCCCCATTTCCTTCTTACCAGTAAGTGCTACCTTGCTCCTTACTGAGATGAACTTCAGAGTCAGATAACCTTCAAGGAAACATGAGTGGCTATTGTTAGTTAGCCAGACAGTCTGGACTTCACCCTTCTTCCCTTCAGCGAGTGCAAAGTTCTTCCACTTTTCTCGCAAAGTCCCCAAAGTTCACTCCGTGCCTGCCACCATGGGAACCCTCTCTCCCGCCTCATGTTCAAAGTGTCTGTGGCAGGACGCAAACGGACAGAGCTTTTAGCCGTGTGCTCACTTACCTGAGGGTGCGAGCAGCATGGCGGATGTTTTGTAGAGTGCGTCTGCAGGTGATTGGGTGCAAGGAGGGGGGCTCATCCACGCTGGAAGCGCACGTGGATTGGCCCCCATTAAAAGTTCCCATCCTATGCTCCTTCAGGCCACGGGGGCGGGGCTGGCTGCTGCCGAGTTTTCACCATTCAATGGTCGCCTATGGGCTACGCCTTGTTTTTTTGTGGCGTAGCTCTTTTGTGCCACTGTGAGCATTCCTGCTTCTGGAAGGGCTTAGGGAGCAAACGAACTCCAGCCCTGCCCTCCACCCCACCCCGTCCTGCTCCGACACGGGGCCCTATGTCGCTTCTCTGCCTCCGCCTGGCTGCCTCTCGCTTGCAGCGGCGCCAGCCTGGCAGCGGTGGTGCGCCTTGTGCTGCCGCTGGTGGAAGCGCATTTATGCCCACATAGGAGCCAGTTCCGCCGTCACAAGCCTTAGTTCCGTTCCTATTCACTTTCCCCACCCCCCTTAGGATTGCACTGCCCATGTTGATTACAAAATCTTTACTTCAACATTAGCTAGACTTCTTAAAACTTTTATAAGTGAATATATCCATCAAGATCAATCTGGTTTTGTCTCTAAGAGACATAACAGATAATATCTATAAAATTTTAAACATCATATCCTTTTGTAAAAATCAACATTTGGAATCAATAATTTTATTATTAGACATAGAGAAAGCTTTTGACTCTCTCGAAATAACTTATTTGCAAGCTCTACTTCAACACATGAACTTTGGCAATAAATTCCTTCATGCAATCAAAGCAATTCATACACAACCATTAGCTAAAATCAGCTCAAACGGGTAATGTCTGATAGCTTTAAGCTATTCAGAGGTACACGCCAAGGCTGTCCCCTTTCTCCAATTTTATTTGTTATTGCATTAGAATCATTGGCAGAAACAGTAAGGAGAGACCAGCTGATCCAGGATGTAACAATTAATCAAAATAATCATAAATTAAGTTTATTTGCTGATGATATGTTGGTTTATCTAACACAACCGGTAACATCTTTACAATTTCTTCAATTTGATTTAATTGCATTTGAACAAATTTCGAGGTTAAAAATTAATCAAAGTAAATCTAGTTTATTTCCTGTAAATATAACAATATTATCTAAAAACAGGATTTCTCAACAACATAAATATCAATAGTCCCATTCTTATTTACCTTACCTAGGTATATCCATATCTTCCAATCTCAATAAATTAATACAATTTAATCAACTTCAAAAAGTTAAAGAAATTAAGTCAGATATCTATAAATGGAAGAAACAAAACTTACCTTGGTATGAAAGATATTTAATAAAGTCCTATATACTTCCAAAACTATTATTTTTATTCAGGTCTATACCTATCCATATTCCTCCTAAATTAATCAAACAGTGGCAATCAATGTAATGTCGAACGCTTTCACGGCCGGAGAACGATGGTTGTTGTGGGTTTTCCGGGCTGTATTGCCGTGGTCTTGGCATTGTAGTTCCTGACATTTCGCCAGCAGCTGTGGCTGGCATCTTCAGAGGTGTAGCACCAAAAGACAGAGATCTCTCAGTGTCACAGTGTGGAAAAGATGTAGGTCATTTGTATCTACTCAGGAGGGGTGGGGTTGAGCTGAGTCATCCTGTAAGAGTTTCCCAGGGTGTGGAATGCTAATGGCGGGAGGCTTCAGTGTATCCTGAGGAGGTTCTTTTGCATATGGATTGGTACTTGATGTGCTAATCTTCTCTGCAGGGCTATTGTCGGGGATAGAATGTTTTGTTAGCCTGGTGTTTTTCAGAACTGGAAACCATGCTCTGTTCATTCTTAAGGTTTCTTCTTTCCTGTTGAAGTTTTGCTTATGCTTGTGAATTTCAATGGCTTCCCTGTGCAGTCTGACAAAGTAGTTGGAAGTGTTGTCCAGTATTTTGGTGTCCTGGAATAGGATACTGTGCCCTGTTTGCGTTAGGCTATGTTCAGCCACTGCTGATTTTTCAGGTTGTCCAAGTCTGCAGTGTCTTTCATGTTCTTTTATTCTTGTCTGGATGCTACGCTTTGTGGTCCCGATGTAAACTTGTCCACAGCTGCAGGGTATACGGTATACTCCTGCAGAGGTGAGGGGGTCTCTACTGTCTTTTGCTGATCGTAGCATCTGTTGTATTTTTCGGGTGGGTCTGAATACTGCTTGAAGGTTATGCTTTTTCATAAGCTTTCCCATCTGATCAGTAATTCCTTTGATATATGGCAAAAACACTTTTCCTGTAGGAGACTGTTTTTCCTTGGTTGTTTGATTCATCCTGGGTTTGATTGCTCTTCGGATTTCATTTCTGGAGTAGCCATTTGCCTGAAGTGCGTGGTTTAGATGATTAATTTCCTCATTGAGAAAGTGCGGCTCACATATCCGTCTTGCACGATCCACTAATGTTTTCATTATGCCTCTTTTCTGTCCGGGGTGGTGATTGGAGTTTTTGTGTAAGTACCGATCAGTGTGAGTTGGTTTCCTGTAGACCTTGTGACCTAACTGAAAGTTTGCTTTGCGGATGACCAAGGTATCCAGGAATGGGAGTTTTCCCTCGATTTCTTTCTCCATTATGAATTGTATGTTCAGGTGGATGTTGTTGAGATGATTCAAAAACCCCATCAATTCTTCCTCCCCATGGCTCCAAATGATAAATGTATCATCCACAAACCGGAACCATACACTAGGTTTGTGGGGTGCTGATTCTAGAGCTGTTTTTTCAAAATGTTCCATGTAGAAGTTTGCTATAACTGGGCTGAGAGGGCTCCCCATGGCCACCCCATCCATCTGTTCATAGAATTCGTTGTCGTGAAGCACAGCCACCTAGACTATATGGACTCCCCAAAATACATAAGGATTCAGTCCCACTCCGACCCATTGTGAGTGCCATTGGTTCACCGACATATGAATTAGCTAGACATCTGGCAGATCTCCTGCAGGACCACATCGGGAAAACCTCATCATACATCAAAGATTCAGCAGATTTCATCAACAAAATCAGTTCTCTGAAACTCAATCCACAAGACATACTTGTCAGTTTTGATGTTGTATCCCTGTTTACCAAGGTTCCAGTAAAAGACACTATTGCACTTATTAATCAGATTTTCCCAGAGGATGTAACAGCCTTATTCCATCATTCTATGAACAAATGGATGGGGTGGCCATGGGGAGCCCTCTCAGCCCAGTTATAGCAAACTTCTACATGGGTTCTTATTAATTTGAAATTGTAAAATTTCACTCATTTCTCTTATTATTTCCCCCCAGTACTGCCTGGCTACCTCACACGACCACCGAGTCTCTTCTGTGCAGACACACATTGGGACTGCGCAGGCGCAGGCCAGCCGCAGAAAAGATTTTTCTAGCTTATAGAGATGTGAAGGGGACGTTCAAATCCACTGCGTATGTGCGCCAGTGTTCCCGCCAATTTTGAATGTATATATATCTGAATGTCCCCGGCATTCCCTCAGTTCACCTGAGCCGCCGGAGAACCAACTTAGTTAACCAAGCACTCACAGCGGGGTAAGTGGGAGGGAATGTGTGTCAGCACAGAAGAGACTCGACGATCAACAGTTACAGGTGAGAAACCCTGTTTATCGTCGTCGTCCTTTTGTGCAGCCCCACATTGGGAGAATAACTAGCATCTCACCAATGGGGGCGGGTGTGAGTGTCTACTTGAACAAAGAATGCAGGACAGCCGTGCCAACAGCTGATTCACGTCGTGCATTCACGTCCACAGAATAATGTTTGATGAAAGTGTCTGCAGTGGACCACGTCGCAGCTTGGCAGACGTCCCGGAGCGGCACTCCTCGCAGGAAGGCAGCAGAAGCAGCTTGTGCTCGAGTAGAATGAGCAGTAACCAACAAGGGGCACTGGACTCCAGCTTGCTGATAACAAAGTTTAATTGTAGACACAATCCAGCGAGAGATGGATTGGGCAGAAGCAGGTGAGCCCTTGCGAGGGCCAGAGTAACACAAAAACAGAGCAGGAGATTTCCTGAAACATTTGGTGCGATGTAAATAAAACAATAAAGCACGTTTCACATCCAACGTGTGTAGCGTCCGTTCCCCTGGGGACGAGGGGGTCGGAAAGAAGGAAGGGAGGACCACCTTTTGCTGTAGGTGAAATTTGGAGACCACCTTGGGCAGAAATTCCATGCTAGTGTGGAGCATGACCGTACCAGGGTCACACCTCAGAGCAGACAGCTCCCCAACACACCTAGAGGACGTGACTGCCACCAGAAAGGCTACTTTTTGTGTGAGCAAAGGCAAGGGACAGGTGGACAGGGGCTCAAAGGACCGGAGCATCAGTTGGGAGAGTACCAGGGACAGACTCCACTGAGGAATCGGCGGGGCCCTAGGAGGGAAGGTCTTGAACAGGCCCTTTAGGAACTGCTTGGAAAGCCAGTGCATGAAAATGGTCTTCCCATCAATCTGCTCATGGAAAGCAGAGATCGCAGCCATGTGTACCTTAATGCTCGAGAAGGCAAGACCCTGCGAGCACAAGCCCAGGAGGTAGTCCAGAATGATAGGCAAGGGACAATCAAAGGGAGAAACCCCCTTGGGGGTCAACCACCTGGAAAAACGGGACCACTTCCTCTGGTAGGACAGCCTGGTTGATAGCTCCCGGGCATTTAGAATGACCTTAAGAACCTCTGAGGAGAGGCCTACTCCGGAGCGCACAGGAGTCAGGCAGCCAGGCTCAGAACTGCCACATTGTGGTGCCTGACCCCATCCCTGATCAATAGGTCCGGGGCAAGTGGCAGCGGCAGGCATCGCCCCTTTGAAAGGGAGAGTAAGAGAGGGAACCAATCTTGGTGAGGCCACCGAGGGGCAATCAGGATACAGTGGGTGTTGAAGGCCCTGACCCTGGAGAGGACCTTGTGCATGAGCGGGAAGGGCGGGAAGGCATAAAAGAGCCCCGGGGACCAGGGTATCTGAAAGGCATCCCCTAGCGAGTGACGGCCAATTCCGGCCCGGGAGCAGAACAGCGGGGCCTGCTTGTTGTGGGCCGTGGCGAAGAGGTCGATGAGTGGTGTACCCCAGGTGCAGAAGACTAGGCGGAGGTAAGCCCTGTTGAGGGACCACGCGTGTTGAGGCAGAAACACCCTGCTCAGTGTGTCTGCTGCGGTGTTGAGCTCCCCGGCAATGTGAACGGCCCTGGGAAGGACGTTGTTGACAATGGCCCATTTCCAGAGAGTCGTTGCTTCTCTGCAGAGCTTGAGTGAGACCGTTCCTCCCTGCTTGTTGAGGTAATAGCAGGCTTGTTGAGGTAATAGTGGTATTGTCCGACAGGACCTGAACCCTCCTGTTCCAAATGACATCTGCAAAAGAAGCAAGGGAGTAACGGATTGCTCTAAGCTCTAAGAGGTTAATGTGCATGTTTGCCTCAGTCGGGGACCAGATGCCTTGGGCTGAGAGCTGCCCACAGCGCCCTCCCCATCCCAAGTTGGAGGTGTCAGTAAAGACGGTGACCTCTGCCAGGAAAGGGCCAAAAGGACAACCTTTAGACAGATTCTCAGGGACAGCCCACCAGGCCAAGGAACACTGTATCACCCTGGGGATGGAGAATTTCTGATGCTGGCCCATAGTGAGGGGGTTGTACCTCCGGACGAACCAGTTTTGCAGAGGCCTCATGCGCAGGCGTGCGAAAAAACCCACCCCTGTGGAGGAGGCCATAAGGCCTAGTAACGTTTGAATCAAGAGGGCAATTTGGAAACGGTTGTGCAGGAAATGACGGACTAGGGAGGAAAGCCTGGTCAACCGATCCGGGGGTAAGAATGCCCTGCCCCGTGGCGAGTCGAAATGGACCCCTATAAATCTAATGGCTGTGCCCGGAGATAAGACAGACTTGTCCCAATTCACTACCAAACCCAACTTAGCTAGAACAGACAAGGTGAGGGCAATATGTCCCTGGAGAGAGTCAGCCGAGGACCCCACCAGGAGCCAGTCATCCAGGTAGGGGTAGATAAAGCATCCCCTGGACCTTAGATACGCCACCACAGTGGCCATGCACTTTGTGAAAACCCTGGGTGCCGAGGCCAGCCCAAAGGGCAACACTGTATATTCATATACAGAACCCCCACAGACAAACCGCAGATAATTTATGTGGCCCTCAAAGATGGAGATGTGGAAGTAAGCATCTTTCAAGTCTAGAATAGCTAGCCAGATGCCTGCTTCCAAGAGCTCTATGACCCTTGTCAGGGTCAGCATCCGAAATTTCTCAACCTTTAAAAAGCTGTTCAGGCCCCTAAGGTCTAAGATGGGCCGAGACCCACCATCTTCCTTATCTACGAGAAAGTATCTTGAATAGAATCCCCAAGGGGAAGTAGCGACATTGACCACCCGGACAGCACCTTTGTTTACCAATTCCATAACATTATTGTGTAAAACAACATTCCAACATGGAGAACAACGGGGAGGGAGAGAAAGGGGAGGTGCATCAGAAAATAACAATTTGTAACCATGGGCCACAATAGACAGGACCCAAGTGTCAGAGGTAACAAGTTGCCAACAGGGCAAAAAAGGCCGAAGCCTGTCCAAGAAACGGGCAGCAACAACAGTGTCCTTGGAGGCCAACTGGGGAGCGTCCAGGCTTAGTCAGAAGACAGAGGGCTTCTGCACGGAGGTCGAGGGTTTAGGTGAGGGGGGCTGCTGCCTCCCCTTGGACCGGCCGGAGCGCCTGGTAGAATGGCGCTGCTGGGTCGAGTAGGACCGGTGGCCATAGGACTGGCCCGAGAAGAATCACCCTTGATGCTGCTGGTAAGGCTGACAAGGGGTCTGGTAGGATTGGAACCGACCGTAACGATACCTCGGACCCGATGGCTGAGCTGAAGGAGCGACTCCCAGGGACTTGGCCGTTTGCTGGTTCTTTTTCATCAGCGAGAGGGATTCATCTGTTTTCTCCAAAAAGAGCTGGGGCCCCTCAAACGGGAAATCCTCCACCTTTGCCTTCTTCTCTGGTGGCAGGGCCGTGGACCGGAGCCAGGCGTGCCGACGCAGGACCACCGAAGTCGCCATCGCTCCTGCTGCAGAGTCGGCGGCGTCCTTGCCAGCTTTCATCTGCTGTTTCGACAGCTTCATGGCCTCGGCCTGAAGGGCCTTGACCAGGTGGCGACAATCCTCCGGGAGGTCGGAGAGGTAAGAGGACAGCCTTTTCCACAAGAATAAGTTGTAGGACCCCATTATAGCTTGGAAATTCGCTATACGGAATCCCAAGGAAGCGGACGAGTATAGCTTCCTGCCCATGCCATCCAGTTTCCTGCCTTCCCGGTCTGCCGGAGCCGAAGAGGAACCGTATCGGAACCGAGCCTGACCTTCCTCCGCCACGATGGAAGAGGGCTTAGGGTGGGTGAAAAGGTACGGACAGTCGTCCTGTTTCAGGCGATAGTACCTTTCGACCTTCTTTGCTGTTGGCGGCAGTGATGCCGGTGTCTGCCAGAGCGCAAGAGCATTGTTGACAAAGTCTTCTACAGGAGGGAACGCCACCGAGGATCCCGAATACAACGCCTCCAGCAGCTTGCTCTTAGGCTTGGAGGTCATGGAGGCAACATCTATCTCCAGCACAGCGGCCATCCTGACCATCTGTTCGGTGAACATTCCGTAGTCGTCATTTGGGGACGACGAACGGAGCTCACCCACGGTGTCATCCGGCGAAGGGTCAGAAGCCACATCCGAGGAGTAATCGGACGGAGACGCCAGGCCCTCTTCATCCTCGGAATCTGAAAATTCCGCCGGGGTCTGTGTCGGAACCGAAGCCGGACGTCCCGCCAGAGCCGATGGACAAGGCCCGGGAACCGAGGGATGCAGTTGCTCCGGAGCCGCTGGAGGAGCAGGCGCAGGTTGCATGACTGGTTGAACCGGAACGGAAGACAGCGGAACCGAAGGATGTTGCAGGAAGGGCACGGACTGTTGGAACCAAGCCACAAAATCCTGCCAGGAGGTCATGTTCCCTATTCCCGGGACAGGCTGCCAAGGAAGTAGAAGAGCGGGCATCTGAGCAGGCCAGTGGTACGGCGTCGGAACCGATGGGGTAGGCTGCATCGGAATGGAGGCCTCCGAAGGCGCCGGGGCGGATGGCAGGGAACGCTCAAACGACTGATACGGTTCCGAGAGAGGCGGGAATGGTACGTAATCCTCCGATGTTGTTGGAGGAGGCGTACAAGGAGGTGACGGGGTATGAAGTCTCACCACATCGTCGTCAATCAGAACCGGTCTGGATGGCGTAACGAGCCACACAGTTGGAGCTGGGGATGGTGCATGGCCCTTAGCTTTTGACTTGGCCTTGGCCTTTTTAGGCAGCGGCTCCGAAGAAGCCTCTGTGGCCGAAGCTTTAGACGAGGGCTTCGATGACGGCTTCGATGAGGAACGCTTCTTAGCCTTCCGGCTAGAAGGGCAATCCACGGAACCAGAGTCAGATCGGCCCTCCGGAATGGGTTGCCCCGTCGCTTCCAAGGGGAGCGGCTCTGGCGATTTTTGAGATGGTGCCGGCGAAGGAGTGGCGGAGCGGGGCCTATCTCCCGATGAACCTGATGGCTTGGGGGGGAGAAGGTTGGCATCCCACAAGAAGGCACGAAGTCTGGCCTTTCGATCGCTCCTTGCTTTCGGGGTGAAGGACATACACACCACACAACGCTCCACAATGTGCCCCTCACCCAGGCAGATGAGACAGAGCTCATGGCCATCCAAGTGGGTCATCTTCGTGCTGCACTTCAGACACTTCTTAAATAAAGCTGTCTGAGACATCTCGGGATGATGTATTCCTCAAGATGGATACAGAAAAATATCGTACAGCACAAGAAACGATGAATAAACTCCGAAGAGATGCTGAGAGAGACGACAAGTAACGCTAGAACAAGAAGAACCTTTTCGACGGCAGCAAAAAAGGAACTGAGGGAATGCCGGGGACTTTCGGATATATATACATTCAAAATTGGCAGGAACACCAGCGCGCATGCGCAGTGGATCCGAACATCCCCTTCACATCTCTATAAGCTAGAAAAATCTTTTCCGCGGCTGGCCTGCGCCTGCGCAGTCCCAATGTGGGGCTGCACAGAAGGACGACGACGATCATGTTAATGTCAACAAATCCTTTACTAACATCAGACTTATACACAAAATGGAGTCCTTTTTTTGTTTCTTTCAAAAAATGAGTTATTGTTATCTAGCTTGCCTTATTGAACAATTATTAATCTTGAAATATAATAATTATATACTTTATAGAACTAAGCAGAACATAGAATCTTTAATATGTAGTTCTTAGCCAACAATTAATATATTGTAATAGCTATTTAAGAACATATTTTTGTGTGATATACTTGCTCTCATACATATATTTGAATATATGTTATCATTATTGTACATGTTTATTAATATAATAAAAGTTTAATAAAAACAAAATATTATTTAGATTGTACTTTGGCACTATGATTCTTTTAGTGTTTCTCTTCAGCTTTATTCTAATTTTTGATATTAGCAACTCATGATTAGTATCACAATCAGCTCCTGGTCTTGCTTTAGTGGAGAGAATATTGCTTCTCCATCTTCTGCTTCCAATTATGTAATCTATTTGGTTCCTGCATTGGTCATCCAGTAATTTCCATATATATAATCATCTTTTTTGTTGCTGGACGCATGTGTTAGCAATGAACAGGTTGTTGGCTTCACAAAATTCTATGAGTCACTATGAGTTTTGTGATCCTAGTCCAAATTTTCCAACTATGTTTGATTCTGGTTTGTCTCCTACTTTTGCATTCCAGTACCTATGATTATCAGCATATCTTGTTTTGCGGTATGATCAATTTATTGGATACTTGCATAAAAGTTTTTGATTTATTCCCCCTCAGCATCTGTAGTTTGGACATAAACTTGAATGATATTTATGTTAGCAGGCCTTCCATGAGGTCTGATTGATATTTACCAGTCAAACTTTTCATTGTAGCTCTTGACGGCTTGTGCTATGTCTTGCCTCACTATTAGAGCCACACCGTTTGAGTTTAACATTTCTGCAGTAAAACACTTTGTGGTTTTCTGACTGCAAATGTCCTGAGTCGATCCATATTAGTCTACTCACACCCAGAACTGCAATGTTTAAATGTTCCATTTCTTGTTTTATGATTTCTAGTTTACCTAGCTTCATACTTCTCATGTTCCATGTTCTTATGTGTGTTGCACAACTTTTGCATCTATTCAGATCTGCAACTGGACATCCTTTCAGCTTTAATCCAGTCTCAAGAACAGTGCTATTCATACTTGTCCTGGTCTCTTCTCCAGTAACCAAGTGCCATCAGACCTGGGGGTCGTGTCTTCCAGTACTGTATCTTCTTTCATTTTGGATTGTCTCATCATATGGTTTTCAAGATAAGAGATAGCAGAAGTGATTTATCTCTGCTTTTTGCGCAATACTAACCAGGGTTAGCTGAAGTGATGCTACTGTTATCTGTGAAAGATCCTCCACCAGTTTCACCTTCCACTACTGCTGCTACCCAGTAGCTAGCCTTCAAGAATTCCTCTGCTCCCCTCACTATTGGAATAGTCAGTTTTCTTCTGCTGGTGGGGCAATTGATTCCTGATGGGGTTGGATGCATCATTGTCTGATGTCTCAGCTCTGACCATTCTGCCTTGAGTGACTCTTCCAAGAGTTCAGACTCTTGATCAAGCCTATGCTCCTGATGGTGTTGCTCTTAGCTTCACTGACACACTCAAACCCCCTCACCACGTTAAGTCAAAATGGGGGAAAATAGCATAAAAAATAACATTTACATTATGAGCCTAAAAAAGAGCAAGAATCCAGTAGCACCTATAAGACTAACAAAATTTGTGGTAGAGTATGGGCTTTCATGAGTCACAGCTCACTTCTTCAGATACAGCTAGAATGTGAGTCCATCTTTCCTTATATCTTGGTGAATGGAATAATTTCAGATGCTGAATGACAATAGCAGGTAAATGACAAAAACTGGTGAATAACAATAGCAAGCATGATTGGATAGGGTGGGGTATGCAGAGGGGTGATAGGTGTGGAGAAATCAGCATTGTTAATAGGACAGGAAGCCTAGGTCTCGATTCAGTCCATTGTCTTGAACTTCGTTATCAGTTTCAATTCAGCAGTCTCTCTAATCTCCCTTTGAAATTCCTCTGCAGGAGAACTGCTACTTTTAGGTCAGCAACTGAATGTCCTGGAAGGTTAAAATGTCCCCCAACTGGTTTTTGAATGTTGTGGTTTCTGATGTCAGACTTATGTCCATTAATTCTTTGTCGAAGGGACTGGCCAATCTGTCCAATGTAGAGGGTGGAAGGGCATTACTGACATGTGATGGCATAGATCACATTAGAGGATGAGCAGGAGTATGAACCTGAGATGGTATGACTGATGTTGTTGGGTTCGCTGATGGTGTTGTTAGGATCTATATGAGAGCAAAGTTGGCATCTTGGTTTGTTGGCCTTGGTACCAGAGTCCATGTTACTGTTAAGTAATTTAATTGTGTGTGAGTAGTTGTTTCAAGTTAGCAGGCTGTCTGTAAGCAAGAAAAGGTCACCCCTCAGTGCCTGTGTGAGGGAAGTGTCACAAATCCAACCTTGGTTGTAGGTCATTAATAATGTGTTGAACTGGCTTGAGTTGTGGGCTGTAGGTGGCCACCAGCGGTGTTATTTTCTTTGGGCTTGTCTTGTAGCAAGCTGTCCCTGGATGTCATTCTGGCCTTTCCAATCATCTTTCTCACCATGTCAGGGGGATACTGTAGTTGCAAAAATGCCTGTTGCAGATCCTTCAAGTGAGTAGCTCCGTCTGAGGGGGCTGGAGCAGATGCAACTATAGCGTAGGGCTTGGCTATACCCAGTGGGTTGCTTGATGTGGTTGGGGTGATAGCTAGAGGCATGCAGATATGTTTGCTGATCTGTTGGTTTCCGGCATAATGTGGTACATACGTGTCCCTCATGTATCTGTACTGTGGTGTCCAGGAAGTTTATTTCTTGTGCAGAGTGATTCATAGTTAGATCAATGGTGGGGTGAAAGTTCTGGAAAGTCTGGTGAAATCTCTTGAGGGCTTTTTTGCCATGGGTTCAGATTATGAGCCTAAACTTACTAGGCACACTTGCAAATATACAAATAACTCTACTCCAAGTTTACACTCTAAAATTAATTTTACAAAATAAAATCTGTGTAAATTACGATTAACCCAGGAATCGTCACTTCCATTTGTCAAATCACTGGATTGCCCTAGATAGAATATTTTTCTCCATTGCTTAAATATTGAAAAGATAAAGTGCACTGAGAGAGCAGGTACATAGATTCTTTTTAATTATTTGTTTTTAATTCTATACAGTTTCTGATCTGTAATTTGCACTTTTAAAAGCCTGTGTGTTTTCAGTCTGTTCATTTAAAAATCTTGTTAATTCAACTAGGTCCTTGCAACTTTGTGTTGCACTGCTAGCTAACTTGAGTCTGAGGAGATAAGGTGAAAGATAATTTCTTTTAATAAATAAATAAAAATGATACATGCACATACACTCTAGAATCAAACATGATTGTATCAGGCACTACTATATTCTTGTCCAACTCTACAGAAAACATTACTGTAAAACTGTAATTTACATCAGATGCTCTTAACATACGCTGTTTTGTGGCAATTTAGCCTTAAGAGCTTTGTGGAAATTTATTCTCCCCTTGAAATCTGAAATGGTCTTCCTTACACTCCGGATAAAATGTTATTCCCACGGATGCCAGGTTGTTTCTTTAGTCTGACACATTTTTAGAGAATGGAAATGAGCTGAAGAGGTGATAAGAATATCTTCCATACGACTCAAGCCTTGACACTGTTAAAATTAGTTTTCATTGTCTTGTTCTTTGCAACCAAACATTCTCACAGGCTAACTTGTCAGCTTCCAGATTTATGCTCTTGAAAAGGGATTAAAAGAAAATGGGGCTTTGGTCCTCTATAATGGTAAAATCCCTACTAAATTCATCCTAGCAACATTGGATGCCACCTTTCAAGACTAAAAAAAATTAGAATGTTTACGCTTGTGAAATTCATGGCAGATTTTTTTCTAGGATATGAATGTGTGTATGTTTCTATTAAACTATTAAATAGCTGCATTGGTAGGAGGAAGCTGAACCAGTGAAAGGATCTCCTGCATGAAAAAATACAGCAAAATGTATTAAGTATCTTTATTATATTAGCATCAGTTATTCTACTTGTAAAAAGGTTCTCTGGGAAGGGGGGATCAGGAAACAGGAATGATTGTGAGGACAGTTTGCAAGATACAGAGAGAGGAAAATAAAAGTTGTTTGCAGCTCTGAGGAAGAGTTCTGGTGAACTTGAAAGCTTGCACTGTTTTGTATCATTGTAACCAATCCTACTGGAAGGTATTATGTGCACTGTGGTCTGTTTGTAAAAAGAGGAGAGGAAGAGAAAGAATCTTCCAGATTGCACTTGGGATGAAGACAGGGATGAATGGGGTGTGGCAGTCAATTCCTTTTCCTTCTTTTAAGGCCTGGGCCCAGTGAGAAGGTGGCTCTCACCTACAATGGATGTATGAGGTATGCCTCATTCTACACCTACTCACATCACTTGTGCGGGTATTGTTAACAAAGAGGAGAAAGATGCAGAGGAGTTAGCCGTGTTAGTCTGTAGTAGCAAAATCAAAAAGAGTCCAGTAGCACCTTTAAGACTAACCAACTTTATTGTAGCATAAGCAATTCTCGAAAGCTTATGCTACAATAAAGTTGGTTAGTCTTAAAGGTGCTACTGGACTCTATGAAAGAGGAGAAAGAGAGCCATTTTCAGAGTGAACAATTCTAAGTTAACATATGTTACATTTAAATAACAGATCTAGTTAATGCAAACAGGCCGATTTAGCATAACTTCTAAAAACAGAGTATCCTTTCCCACTCATTTTTCTGCACAATGTAATGGTAGAACAAAAATGTCCTATTTTGCTCAAAGACTGTCAAATTGGATCTTATAATGTAGTGCCATCTTGTGGAAATACAAAGTAAGACTCTCGCAATACAAGTAAGTTGATCTAATAGAAGTGGTGTGTAATTATTTTTGAACACATTTCATTTTGTATGCTCATTAAGGATTCCTTTCTAAACATTTAGAATGAATTTTAAAAGATAAGAGAGATGATTCGACTCATCTCCAATTCACTCTGTGTATGTTATATGTTAACTGGTGATTCTAAGGTATGTTAGTGATTGTGAGGATAAAATCCAAAATATTCCAGTATAACAGCAAAATAGGGTTTTTTTACTACAACTTTATCTAGACCTTAACATTTCCCTTCTCAGAACAACTTTGTGAAATCGGGGGCACAAAGAGTTGGTAGACTCCAATCAAGTTTTTTACAACTCCACACCCATTAACAATGTGGCCACAACCTCCTCTGTTCTCTCCTCCTCCGTCTGTCTATAGCAGGACAAGACAGTGCCTCTTGTTCTTGGCGGTACACTCAGGAGGGTGGCAAATAGACCAGGGACAAGGAAATATGAGCAAGCCACAGCAAAAGCCATAATTATAAGAGAGTTGTTCAAAGTTCATCTGTCATCCTCATTGAAGGATTGCCACATTGAGTCTCTCTACATGAGTTGTTAGCAATCGCTTGCCATCCCTGGAATGTCCTCATAGTTTACTAAGATGAGAATCCTTGGCAGATGCATAAAGAAACATTTTGAAGCCAGTGTGCAGTTTAATTGGACTGTGAGCTGAAAGTGAAGAACCTTGTGGTACAAGGAATGTCTTTGAAAAGCTGACTTCAGAATGATGGCTTTGCTGCCTGCTACAGGAGTATCAGTTTGTTTCTAATATGCTCTGTTCACGTATAAAGCATATAATAAAAAGATAAATATCCAGTGTTTTCCCAGCTACTGAATACCAAACAATGAACTTCTGCTCTTGGATTTCTTACCATTCATAGATGTAGGGAACACTTTAAGTATTTATTTGGCCCAATAATAACAACAACAACAATAACATTCAATTTATTTAACACCCACTCAGAGTGGTTTACAAAGTAATTATCCCCACAACAATCTCCCTGTGAGTGGGTGGGGCTGAGAGAACTCTGGAGAGCTGTGACTGATCCAAGGTCACCCAGTTGGCTTCAAATGGAGTCTTCCCAGGACCTACTCATGCATTAGGGAGGAAGGGCTCCTGCCCAAGCCATTTTCTTGTGTGGAAACAATGCTGAGGAGGAGCAAGATTCAGGTCCAGTAGCACTTTAGAGATCAACTAGATTTCCAGGGTGTAAGCTTTCAAGAGTCAAATCTCCATCAGACACATGAAGGGGAAAAGGATAGGAGACTTTAAAATCCAGGGAGAGTAATGGAGGGGTATTGCAAATTAGATTGTCAGGAAGCTAGCTATAATACATGTTGTAATTATGTTGATAGGACATAGGTGCAAAGTGTGTAAAATTACCATCTGTAATGTGACAAAAATCCTATGTCCCTATTCAACCCTGGAGGTTCTATTGTTCCAAATTTGCAAATAAACTCAAGTTTAGCCATCTCTAGTTGCAATTTTCCTTTGAAGTTTCTCAGCTTGAGAAGTGCTACTCTGAGATCAGTGATGGAGTGTCCTGGCAGACTGAAATGCTCTCTTGCTGGTTTTTAAATATTGTGGGTTTTGATATCCGATTTATGTCCTTTCATACTTTTGTATATTGTTTGTCCAATATATAGAGCTGAAGGGCATTGTTGACATTTGATGGCATATATAACATTGGAAGATGAACAAGTGAATGAATCTGAGATGATATAGCTGGTGTTGTTGGGTCCAATGATTGTGCTGTTGGAGTAAATATGGGGACAGAGTTGACATCTTGGTTTATTGCAGACTCTGGACCCAGAATTTATGTCCATGTTGGGACATGCTTTGTTATACGTGAGGGGTTTTTAGGTTGGGGAGGGCTATCTATGGACAAGAAAAGGTTTGCCTCCCAATGCCTGTGAGAGAGCAGTATCTGTCTAGCATAGGTTGCAGTCATCGATGCATTGAACTGGTTTGAGCTGGGGGGGATTATTTAATCATTTTTGCTTATCCGTTTGCACAGAATATTCCACATGGAGCAGCAAAAATAGGGAAATAACTCCCCTCCTCAATGCTGTTTTTGTGCAGGAAAATGGCTTGGGGAGGAAGGGGAAGGCAGAAGCCTTTGCTCCCCAGTGGTGGCATTCTGAACCCATTTCAACGCTTCTTTTTTCAAAAAGAAGCCATTCTCCACAGCTGCTATGTGGCTGCACGGAACCTGAGTTGGGTCCAAGGAACTCTGTCCCATCTCTTGAAAAACAGTAATGTGTAGTTTAGCCCTAATTGATCTGCCATGCCACTGAAACCTACTAACATACTGCTACATCTCACATGCTGCAGATTCCTTTTCAGAACAACCTGATTACTACATTCAAATCAAATTACATCACAATTTAAGTACAACATTCCATTTCTCAACATTCCAAATATCCACAAAGAACTACCACAAAGTATAAAACATATGATGCAGAGAAAGTCATTATATTTTCATGGTTCATTCTCTCTCTTTCTCTCTGTCATACAAACACACACATAATCTGTGACCTAGTTTTGGCAAAAAGAGAACCTACTTCCTTCATTGTTGTAGTTTTTTTTAAAAAAAATTCTGCCTTTGCCTATCCATTTATCTTCTGAAGAAGGCTTGCATATTACATATAATCCTGGATGCATGCAGTTCATTGAGAGGAGGTAGTGAGCAGGCCTCCTGCATCTCATTCTTATCCTACATGAACTGAGATTGTACCTTAAAACATACTCAGTATGTCTTAGTAGCCACACAACATTTGAGGACACAGTAATAAGGAGAAATGGTCTTTTAGGAAAGCTTATCTGCTATTGCTCATTTTTTCATTGAGGAATCCTTGCCAAATGCAGTATGAAAACTGCTTCTAAGGTCATTCTGACATCACTTCCTGAGTAGCTAACAATGTATTCTTTTCTTTTGGAATGTACGTTGTTGCCAGGGCAAGTGTAGTGACTCAGACACTGCTCTTACTTTCCTGGGACTGGATTACTCTTTTGATCTGCCAAGCTACAGTCTCCATGTTCAATGACATTTGTATAAGTGTCTCTCTGACAAAATACAGATGTGTCTTTGCAATGAAGGGACCCGTATCCTATGCTCTGCATCTCCAGGTGCTGTTTTTCATCCAGTGCAGCAGCTCCCTCCATCTCTACCATCTCTTCACCATCTTCATCACTCTCATTTTCCTGAAACATATCCCAGACAGTAAAAGATGAATGTCTGTATAGTGTTGTCAAGTCCCCACCAACTTATGGGGACTTCAGAGAGTTTTCAAGACAAGAGACATTCAGAGATAGTTTGCCATTGCCTGCCTGTGTGCAGCAACCCTGGCTGTCCTTGGTATGGTCGTCTCCTATCCAAGTACTAATCAGGGCTGCTTAGCTTCTGAGATCAGTCTAGCTTGGGCTACCCAGGTCAGGGCAAAATAAATTTTTTAAAAAATCAAAGTTACTCAGGTAATGACTTGCTTGTATGTGTTGCAATTGAAGGAGACTGTGCATGAAAACCAGAGGGTGTGCGGTCACATGAACATGGGATGAATGTATAAATAGGTAATTTTATCTATTGCACAGTTAATACACATGCGGTTTCCACACAGAGAAGACAAAAACTGACTAATCATATACAAAAGTGTTCAGATGATTCTTATTCTGGAACTATTGTTATTTATACATATTTCCAATTCAATTTGCATTGATGGTATATTTGCTGAACTGCTGCTTAAGCTTGTGCACAATCCTAAGAACATTTTCCTGGGAGTAAGCCCCACTGAATAGACTGAGTAGTATTCTGAGCAAATCTGTTTAGGATTTCTCTCTTAGTTGTCTTTCTTCCCTCCTTTGGAGTGACATTTAAAGTATCTGGGGGCAGGGACTAGGAGAAGTACCCCCTTTTCTTACCCTTTCCTGTCCTGTTTTAGCTCCTTTTACCATTAAACACTGCCCCTCACGGGTCATGGGACCCTGAAGAACAGCAGTGGGCCATGATAGTGGGAGTCTTCTTTTATGAAATCAAGCATCTTCTTGAAAATATTGGGTTGGGTGAAGCAGTTACAGCAGGAGGGGGAAGGTGAAAAAATTCAGCTCCACTCACAGAACTTTGCTTGTGATATTTTGGCTCTGACCTGTTCTGTTCAATATTTTATTTGTTTGAAAAGACAACTAGGATTGAAGGTGAGTAACAGAGTAAAAACCGTATGAACTACAGAAAGTATAAAACAAACCATTAAAACTACCAGTAACAAGTTCATAAATGACATCCATCAGAAAACCCAGCCCCTAATAACCAACAGACTACAGAAGCCATCAAGTGACTCCAAAGGCTCTCTTAAAAAGTTCTGTCTTACAGCCCTTTGGAAATTACAAAAGAGAAGGGGTTTTCCTAACTTCCCTGGAAGGCTGTTCAACAAAGCAGGAGCAGCTACAGAGAAAGCCCACAAACAGGCAACAACAGAGTACAGCCTTGCTGGCTTTGGGATGACCAACGGGTGCTGCTACGCGGAGTGAAGTTGCCACATAGGTCATGATCACGATCATCGGTCTTTCAGATCAGTGGGCCTCCGGCTGTGCAGCATTTTCAAGGTAAGCACCTTGAACTGGACTCAGAAACTAATAGGCACCCAATGCAAAGACAGCAAAGGTCTGGTATGATCCCTGCTGTACTGAAAGCCTCAATACAAATTTTAGTGAGATTAACCCATTCAAAACAATTATTAGTGTTATGTTTCAAGATTCTAGAAAATCCAAAATCATCTTTCAAATTCATATTCACTGACAGTGAACACATGCAATAATAATAACATTCAATTTATATACTGCCCTTCAGGATGACTTAACACCCACTCAGATCAGTTTACAAAGTATGTTATTATTATGCCCACAACAGCAATCACCCTGTGAGGTGGGTGGGGCTGAGAGAGCTCCTAGAAGCTGTGACTGACCTAAGGCCACCCAGCTAGCTACAAGTGGAGGAGTGGGGAATCAAACCTGGTTCTCCAGATTAGAGTCCTGCGCTGTTAACCACTACACCAAACTGGCTCTCTACAAGTTGATGACAAATTTAAGAATTCTGTGAGCGCAGATTTTCTTATAATTTTGTCCTGACAGCTATAGATGTGGCGCGTTTTGCCTTCCTAGAGTGAAAGATGTTTGAAATGTAAGTGATCATATATGCTAAATGTTTACAAATGGCACAGAAGCAATAAAAGTTCTTTGAATGGGTAGTCATATAATTGGAAGACTGTTCTAGGTTTCTGCAGGACAGGCATAATTTTCACAAACAGCAGGTGAAGTAGTAACACTGGATCTGGACTGTATTACAGTTGGTAGCACATGATTACATGATGAAAAGTTCCCCCTCACATGAGAAAAAGAAATTCTATACATAAAAAGTAGCATTTTGGAGGGAAGGTTAGATTAGAACCATTCTTCCTGACTGTTAGTTTTCTATGTGCAGGTTGCTGTTTCTTTTAACATTCCCTCAAATGATTCTTACCCTGGCTGCAGACTTAAGTGGTACAGTACACAGACAGCTATGAGAGCCAGTTTGGTGTAGTGATTAAGAGCACGGGACTCTAAACTGGAGAGCCGGGTTTGATTCCCCGCTCCTCCACTTGAAGCCAACTGGGTGACCTTGGACTAGTCACAATTCTCTGGAGCTCTCTCAGCCCCACCTACCTCACAGGGTGTTTTGTTGTGGGGATAATAATGATATACTTTGTAAACTGCTCTGAGTGGGCATTAAGTTGTCCTGAAGGGCGGTATATAAATCGAATGTTGTTGTTGTTGTTGTTGTTGTTATTATACAACTTCATTTGCTGTTTGTGAGAACTGGGCAATGGTCATAGCCCGATTGTGGAAACATTTCAATGCAGTAGCATAAATATGAGACATCTGTCTTGCTGCATAAGTGCTACAATTTTTTTAAAGTTTCTGTGTAACCAGCTTTCAAAGGAGCCTAATTCATTAATTCCACAGAACTTTACAGCCACAGAGGTTTATCTTTACTCTTCACAAATTCCTGTTCCAAGCTGACTGCATTCCAGCTGTATGCTTCTTGTTGCTCAGCTGACTCACTAGAGAACTCTAGGACTGCCTTTGATCAGCTTAACTTCCAACAACATACCCAGTTATCATGGCCATCAGTAACAGGATGCTTAGTACAGTAAAATGGGCAGGACATTTTGCTCTAAATTTACTCAAGTTTGTCAGGGAAAGACCATAAAGAGGTTTCATGGAGGTAATTCAGTAAGATGAGTGTTCTGGGCCATCACTAGGAAATAGTTAAGTGGAATAACTGGCCCACAATGACCTCCTGATAGGACTGTAGTAAGTACCTGTGTGAGGTTTTCAATGGTCATTCTGTCTCCTGAAACAGGTCTTGCCCCTTTTTTGTGTGTTTATGTTCTACAAATATTACATGATGGAGTATTTTTTAATCTGACATGGAAAGAGTAGACAGAGATATTTTTTCACCCTCCTTCATAACATGCAAATTATGTTATATTAGGTTATTTCTTACTATATAAAAGGCAAAACATATTCCTGACAACTTGCCTCCTACCCTGGTGTGCTTCCTGAGGGCGCTGCCATGGAGGGAAGCCCAGATGAGGCAGCCCATCCCTCCAGAGAGCACGCTCAGGCCAGGATCAGGCGCAGAGTAGGCGGTAATGCCTGCCCCTCACCTTCACTGAACTGGTCTCAGGAGTGCAGCAGGTGGCAATGCCCCCCCTCCTGTCTTCACCCAGCTGGGATCAGGCATGGAGCAGATGGCAATGCCCGCCCCCCACCTTCACCAAGCTGGGATCAGGCACAGAGCAGGAAGCAATGGCCACCCCTCGCCTTCACCCAGCCAGGATCAGACGCAGAGCAGAAGGCAATGTCCCCTCTTCACCTAGCTGGGATCAGGAGCAGAGCAAGTGGCAATACCCACCCCCTTCACCTTGCTGGAATCATGTGATGAGCAGATTGCAATGCTGTCCCTGGATCAGGTGTGGAGCAGGCAGTAAAGCCCATCCCCCATTCGCCTGGTGAGAACCAGGCACAGAGCAGGAGGCTATGCCTGCTCCCCTTCACCTGGCTGGGATCAGTAGCGGAGCAGGTTGCAATGTCCGCCCCCCTTCACCCGACCAGGATCAGGAGCCTAGCACGTGGCAATGTCCACTCCCCACTTTCACCCAGCTGGGATCAGTCATGGAGGAGGAGGCAATGCCCCCCTGCCCACCCTCCCCTTTCTAGAGCTTTCCCCCCCCACAATGGGCTTTCCCCCCACAATGAGCTTTGTTAGTAGTTCTATTATATTAGGTGAACAAATCTAACTGTCTGGCAGTAGGTTATTACAGAGAGAAGGCTGCCTTCACATGCAATACATAATTTTACTGACAGCATTCAGTCCCACAAGAGAGCCACCTTTCTGAACTAAAAAAGTCCAGAAGTACCATAAACATTTGGTATCTCTGAAATCTGGGTCAAATTTTCTAATTTGATTTGGTCGGATTACAGAATCCTGAATTTATTTGTCTATTATTCCCTAAGGGGGAAACTATCCAGATGGATAGGGTGGAGGGTTCAAGCAACCTCCACCAAATTTGCAGGGAAGCTACTCCTTTCTGTTCACTAAAGACCTGCTCCCCAAAGTTTTGGGAAGATCGGACTCAGGGGTCCAATTCTATTTTCCCCTAAACAAGGTGCTGTGACCCAAATAGGTGATTTCCTAATTTGTTGGGGGAATTAGCTTTGAAGGAGATGAGCAAGAGGGTGTAACTGGGATTTTCCATCTATGTTTACAGGGAATATTCCCTTAGAGAACTCTCAAATGAGCCAGGCAGATGTTCAACTAGAAAGGGTTTTTTTTATATTGAAGACAAATTAAAGGGCCAACGTACAGAAATCACACATAGCACACTTACAAGGCTAACTAAGAAAATCAGGGAGGAAAAGGGAAGAAAGCGGTTTTAGGCAAGGCAATAGTTACCCGTCTCGAAGATAGGGGTCCATGAAGGCAGCAGCAAAACAACCAGCATTTCACATGAAGAAAAGAGGCCCAAACAGATTTGGGGGTGTGGGGATGGATCCAGAACACACACACACTTACTGGTGACTAGAGAGCCTAGATAAGGGCAAAATGCTCCCTGGGGCAAACTGACATCTCCTCCCCCCCCTCCCAGAAATAACTTAATGAGTTGTCCGGAGGTTGGACAATAAGTTGGGAGATGTTTGATGGATCCTATCCAAGGTGGACTATAGGTGAAAACGTGTTTGATGACCTTGTAAGTACTGGATGGGGAAAGCAACCAGGTTTGCTGAGTAACTTGATTAGGGTAAGTGATTGCAGGGAAATGAGATCAGGCATTGACAAGGTAAGTCAGGAGTTTCTTGGGATATCTCATTGTCCTAAATTATGCATCTCTTTCTGGGGCATGGAGGACTGTCAGTCAGTCAGTCACTTTCATAGAATCATAGAGTTGGAAGGGGCCATACAGACCATCTAGTCCAACCCCCTGCCCAGTGCAGGATCAGCCTAAAGCATCTCTGACAAGTATTTATCCAGCCTCTTCTTGAAAACTGCCAGTGAAGGGGAGCTCACCACCTCCCTAGGGAGCTGATTCCACTTTTGAACTACTCTGACTGTGAAAAAGTTTTTCCTAATATCCAGCCGGTACCTTTGTGCATGTAGTTTTAGCCCATTGCTTCGCGTCCTACCCTCTGCTGCCAACTGGAACAGCTCTTTGCCCTCCTCCAAATGACAGCCTTTCAAATATTTAAAGAGAGCAATCATGTCCCCCCTCAACCTCCTCTTCTCCAAACTAAACATTCCCAAGGCCCTCAGCCTTTCCTCGTAGGGCTCAGTCTCCAGACCCCTGATCATTCTTGTCGCTCTCCTCTGCACCCTCTCAATTTTGTCCACATCCTTTTTGAAGTGAGGCCTCCAGAACTGCACACAATACTCCAGGTGTGGCCTGACCAAGGCAGTATAGAGAAGGGCTATGACCTCCTGCGATTTCGATGCTATGGCCCCTTTGATACAACCTAGGATTGAATTAGCCTTTTTTGCCACCGCATCACACTGACTGCTCATATTCAGTTTACAGTCCACTCTTACCCCAAGATCCCTTTCACATATACTACTGCCCAGAAGTGTATCCCCCATTCAGTATTTGTGCTTCCCATTTTTGTGGCCCAGATGTAATACTGTGCGCTTGTCTTTGTTGAATTGCATCCTATTCACAGCTGCCTCCAGTATTCAGGTCTTGTTGAATTTTAATTCTATCTTCTAGGGTGTTTGCTACCGCTCCCAATTTGGTATCATCAGCAAATTTAATGAGCAGCCCTTCCACTCCTTCATCCAGATCATTGATAAAAATATTGAAAAGTACCGGGCCCAAAACCGAGCCCTGCGGCACCCCACTGGACACCTCCCTCCAATCTGATGAAACGCCGTTGACCACCACTCTTTGAGTGCGGTCCTCCAACCAGTTCCCTATCCATCAAACTGTCCTATAGTCTACTCCACAGTCTTCCAGTTTGCCCATCAGAATGTCATGGGGGACCTTATCAAAAGCTTTACTGAAATCCAGATAAATCACGTCAACAGAGTTCCCCCGACCCAGTAAGCTGGTCACTCGATCAAAGAAGGAAACCAGGTTGGTCTGGCAAGATCTGTTAGGAACAAAACCATGCTGACTTCCCTGGATCACTGAGTGGTCCTTCAGATGCTTACAGATTGATCCCTTTAAAATCTGCTCTAATATCTTCCCAGCAACAGAAGTCAGACTGACCGGCCTGTAGTTTCCCGGGTCATCCTTCCTCCCTTTCTTAAAGATTGGGATAACATTCGCTCTTCTCCAATCTTGTGGCACATCCCCAGTCCTCCAGGAGGCCTTGAAGATGATGGACAGGGGTTCTGCAAGTTCTCTGGAAAGTTCTTTCAGCACTCTTGGGTGCACCCCATCTGGCCCAGGGGATTTGTATTCATCCAGTGCAGCCAGATGCCTCTCCACTACCTCTCTGTCAATGTCAATTAGCCATTCAGGTGTCCTGCCACATTTTCTACTATCTCTAGATGTGCCTGAGTTCTTCAGGGAGAAAACAAAGGCAATAAAGTCATTAAGCCTGTCTGCTTTTTCTCTGTCCTGCATCAGAGTTTCCCCATCTACTCCCAACAGCGGTCCAATTGCCTCTTTTACCTTGCGTTTGCTTCTCACATATCTGTAGAAGTTTTTCTTATTGTAGTGAGCCCTCCTGGCCAGACCCAGCTCGTACTGAGCTTTGGCCTCTCTGATGGCTGATCTGCAGTACCTCGTAACCCTCATATACTCCTCTTTAGAGGTCTGTCCTTCTCTCCATTTCCTGAACATTTCCTTTTTCTCCCTTAGCTTATTCTTGAGCTCTCTGTGCATCCACATCGGTTTCTTGGAGCCCTTACCATGTTTCCGTCTTGCTGGGATAGTGAGGGCTTGAGCTTGCAAAAGTTCGTGTTTGAGAATGGCCCACCCTTCACTTGCTCCTTTCCCTTCTAGCACACTCCCCTACGGAATGACTCTCATCAAGCCTCTGAGTTCATCGAAGTTGGCCCTACAAAAATCTAACCTACGAGTCTGGCTATGAACTTCCTTGGCTCCCCACAGCAACTGGAATTCGAGAAGGACATGGTCACTTCTCCCTAAGGTCCCCACCACCTTCATCTCATCTACCAATTCTTCCCTATTGGTTAATATCAAGTCTAGTATGGCCGAACCCCTTGTAGCTTCCTCCACCTTTTGAAAAAGGAAGTTATTGGCCAGGCAGGTCAGGAAATTGTGTGATTCATGACGCTTTGCTGAGCCTGTCTCCCAGCACACATCGGGGAAGTTGAAGTCACCCATAATTACAAGGTTCTGATGTCTGGATACTCTGCCAATCTGCTCAAAGAGGGCAGCATCCATTTCTTCTTGCTGGTCAGGTGGTCTGTAGCAGACTCCAACAATAATAACCTTTGTCCTTCCTCCCCTTATTTCTACCCACATACTTTCCACCGGGCTGTCCGCCCAATTCTCCATAACTTCTTGACAATCAAGCCCTCTCCTCACATACAACACCACTCCACCTCCTCTTCTACACTTCCGGTTTTTCTTTCACTCACACTGGTCATTTTCCAGGCTCCCGCCCGCTGGCATCCACTTTGGGCCTTGGGCATATGATATATGGGGAAAGTTGTTTATAATATTCCATCTATAAACTGCCCTTATAGCAACGAGGAGGAGTCTGACTGCTAACAGTGGCCCCAGCCAATCTCCATTGTTTCCTATGGGGGAAACCAAGACTTTCCATACAAAGAGAAACCTTAAGCAATGGCAACCCCTGGCCAAAAGCCAGTCCCAATGAAAGCTGAACTAACATAGCCCAGCAGAACCAAACTACAGCAAGGGAACCAATGTCAAACCAAAGAACTCCAATGACAAACCAGAGAATCTCAAACAGAAGCAAGTGGGTTGAGGCTTGCCAGACTAGCTGTGGAGTATAAAAGGAGGCTGGTGGTGGCTTGAACTGTTTTGGAATTTGGGTGGGGATGGAATGAGAGGAGAGGAGAGGGAATCCATGACTCTCTCCTCATGGAAGAAAGCAGGCAGCAGAGGTTGAGCAACAGTGAGAGCCGAACTAGATGAGACGAATTACACGAGTCTATGCGAGTGGCCAGATTCAGTTTTTTTCCTCACCTTCCCGTGTTTCTTTTACCACCGACAAACTCGTGTCTGTGGCTCTCCTCTGTGCACACATCAGCAAGATAGCAGTTTACATTGGTGAATGTCCGCAGACTGTATCATCAAGTTGCCGTTGCAGAATGGTGATTCTGTTTTGCTTCTGCTTCCCTCTTCCTGCACAGAAAGGCAATAGGGGACAGGGAACGGTTTAAGCATGTGCAAACTGGCGGTGCATGATGGGATACCATTCCTGCATCTTGGAGGAGCACAGAAGAAACTCGTGCCAGCATAGACATGGGATCAAGCACAGTCTGGCCAGGCTGGCAACTGTACAGGAAAGCAACAGGGAGACATGTATAAGTCCGTTCACATGTCATTTACGTGTCATTCGTATCATGTAGTTCAGCTCTGTGTGAGAGGGCAGCAGAGTGAAGTGGCTTGAAGTGCAGATGAGGCAACCTCTGGCAGGAGAGCAGCACAAGGCCAGTGGGGGCAGCAGGCAGAAGCTGGGGGAGAAGCCAGCCAGGAGCATGGGGAGCTGTTAGGGCACGGGCCAAGGGAGATGGTCTTGCCCCCCCACATGCCTAGGAAGAAAAAAACCCAGACTGCAGCATTCACCAGATTAAACTGAATAATCTTAGTTTAATCTGGCCCATTTGTATCCAACTTCCCAAATCTGATCCAGGACCCTCTATTCTGAACCAGTATAACCAGATTTTGCTGGATCAGCATAAAGGTGGCCAATTAGCTGATATACAAATGCCAGATTGCATACCCCTACCCAGAAGCCATGAGTGCTGGATTAGATCCCACAATCCATGATCAGAAGGTGCTGAAGGTCACCAATCTTCCTGGTTCCACACCTCCCTCCTTATCCTGCAGCTATTTCTGACCCCAAGAAAGGTTATAGGACCCATGTGGAATCTCAACCATATAGGCTGGGGGCTCTATTTTGTCTCTTGCATGAGCAGAGTTCAACTGATGGAAGAGGCAGAGAGGAGCAATTTTACATCTTCCCTCTCCCTAGAACAGCCACCCAATTCCGGAATAAATTTGGAAATGGCTATTGGAGAGCGAGGACAGCCAGGAAGATGGAGATCCTTATGTGGACCGCACAAGGTTCTTGTGCTGGATCCAACTCATAAAATAAGTGTTGATCAGGTGTGTAATGCTCTAGCTTTGGATGTCCTGCATTGTATAGAAGTTTGGACTAAACAGACCAATTCTAAAAGCATTAGTAGTGACAACTTGACCCAATGGAGGGTCAGGGAGGAATCAAGAAGTGTTTATTTTTCAAGACACACACAGACAGACATGTAGCATCGCTCCCCCTCCATGTCCAAGGCATGCTGAGTCACCTATCACAACAGTCTCAAAAGGAAAGGATGGGGGGATGCGAAACTCTTTCTTGCTTCTCCTTATTAATACACATGCAATCCCACAGAGGGAAGATGTAGTACTTTTGGATGATTTCTGAGCAGAAAAACACTGTGGGGCTATTTTAAGCACCCTACTCTTTTCTCATCTTCCACTCAGACCTGGAGGATTTGGAGGCTTCTCTTCACTACATAAAGAAGGTCATGGTTTCAATAAATTTTTCATCAAGGCTTGTCCCTCTTTGAAACAAAATGTAGTAGCCCACCTACTAAAATGGCTAATTATTATTCTTCCCCTTTTCATCATGGAGACTGAGGTCACTACACACAGTTGCATATAAAACACCCTGTGGTTATGTAGGTATGTAGGTAGGGCCAGTTTACTGCTCAAACAAGCCAAGTATTTGCTTGGAGTGGAAATCAGCAGGAGGTATAACCTGAGATGAGATGACTGTTGGAAGAGGAGGATTCAGCGCTATCCCTTTCCTCAGGTTTCAGAGGGGGACAAATCAAAGAGTTAGAAAGATAGAGAGGTCAAGGGGCTCTGCTTATGGCTCTGACTGTCCTTTGATATGTAGATCCACCCTTTGCCTGCTGGTGCGGGGAAGGCAGAATACAAATTGAATAAAATAAATAAATAAATAAAATAGATTGCTATTCTCAGGATTTCATCCTCCTGACTTCTTCTCTTCCTGACATTGTTCCAGGCAATATCCCTCTCTTCTCTTCTCCCTCCATCTTGGCAGCATGGATGCAGGACTTGTCCTATCATCCATGTCCTTCCTTAGACTAGATAGGTAGTTAGGATCTACCTCTTCTCCTTTCCTATCAGAGCATGGAGTTCCTACAATAAAGAACTCTTACTTCTTTTCTAAATATAAAACAAGTGTATGATTTGTTATTTTCTCTCCTGCACACACAGCAGCCAGCAGAACCAGCTCACAACCACCTATAACCACGCTTCCTATGCCAAACAATAGACTCTGCTAATGGCACAAACATGGAATCCTTTAATTAGGTTTCTGGGGCCTACATATAATTTATTTATCAATGACAAGCATGGCTTAGACTTGCTGCTCCCTAGGCTGGGTCTTAGTCAGGCCAGTTTGTCTGCGCCTGCCTTGCAGTGGTATGTTGGGAGGCGTGTGCTCCCTCCCCACTCTTATCACCTGACTCCAATGGGTTGCAGAGACCCTCAACAACCATTGGAGCCAGAATAGCAGAAAGCTGCTGCTCCCTGGCTCTGCTGGGCTGCAAAGATTTTCTGCAACTCACTTTAGAGTTGGTGCAGGTATGCTGGAGGAGGACCGCTGCTTCAAAACAGATGGTCTTGGAGCTGGGTGGTAGTAGTATAAACAGTGCATCTCCTTCCGTGCTGTGTTCCCACTGCTTGGGACAACAAAAAGAATTGAACCAGACTTGCCAGAAGAGAGAAATCGCTTTGCCAACTCACTCAACAGGGACATATAGATATAATTTAAGAAAACCCATGAGCTGAAAAGATTAAAGCACATCTACAATGTAAAAATGAAAGGATACACAAAGATTTCCTCGTGATCACTAATGCTATCAAGCAGCGAAAAGCAGTTCCTTCTGATGGCAGATTGTGCATACCATCAAAGAGTGAGAAGTTGCCTATTTTCTTCTTTTAATCACAGAGAACAAGCTCTCAAGATAGCAAAAGCTGAAGAATATTATTTTTTTGTTTATCTCCTGCTCATCCCATTTCTTACTTGTTTCTTGAGGATCTAGTTTTCTGTACTGTGCGTGATACACATCACAATGAACTCTTAAAAGTAAATCATTCCCAAACATCTTGATCACAAATGAAATGCCTTACGTTTTTACTCCACACGCTACTATATGGTGCTTACCTTTCTCTGAGTCCTGTAGTGTTCATCGATTGCATACTGATATTTGGGTTGGTCAAGTCCAAATAATGTGGCCAATTTCCCACCAAGAAATTCACAAGCTGAAAGGAGAAAGAAAGCAATTGGAGCCCCCATTCTAAGGATAAATAGGCGCCTGACAGTGCAGGATGACCCAGTGCTTGTCATTACTGCAGCAAGTCGGACATCATCTGAGCAGTCCAAATGGTTGCCTAGCTCATTAACATACAGACAAAACCAGGGCTGGAGTGGACTACCCTGTCCATGCATGCCTTATGGACCCTACTGCACTTAATTGGTTTAGCTGATTTCCAAAGAAGGTAACCAGCCTTTTCCCCTCTAATTGATGGAAGTGTTTCTTACCAGAGAAGACGACCAAGCCAGCTCCTTTGCTTTAGAATAACTTGCGAGTTTGTTCTTCATCCATTACCAATTATGTGCTCATTGTTCTCATCCTACCAAGCTGGCCACTTTGCAAAGGAGCCAAAACAAAACAAGTACTTACTCAAAAAAGAAAATGCTGCAACTTGCAGTGCCCAAAATTGCAGGAAAGCACCCCAGGAGAGATTGGCCTATGAAAAAGAGACAGAAGTCACAATACAGAGCAATTGTCACACCATAGCAATTGTCACACCAATAAAAGCATATCGACAATAGGGACACTAGATTTATGTCTTGGTAAGGGAACAAGGCAGATCACAGCTATATCGGAATTGTAATCAAGTTGTGATTTCTGGTGAAATCTAATTGTTCAAATGTACAAAAAAATTATCCTATAGAAGGAAAAGAACAGAAAACAACCCCCCATTAAAATTAACATCTCCTTTTTCCTATTCTATTTGGACAGAGCTATTTTTCATCTATGAATAATGAATATAAGCCACCTCAAACCTTAGAAGAGGTCATAAATGAAATTATTTTTCTGTGACGTGACTTAATAAAATATTGCAACACTACAATACTATTGTCCAGACAGTCCCATGCTACTTCGACCTTTAGAACAAGAAGGGCTACTGTTATGACCCTTACTTTCTCTAGGGTCGATTTTGCCTTTAATCTTTCCCTTAACACCCTCTGGGTAGTTTGCTGCCACCAGGAATATTATATTCCAAGATATTTTATTTAAGTTTTCCCTTTGGTAACGTTCCTAAGTGTCAGGCTTCTTCGTGGTTCTATGTGGCCCTGAGGATAAGAATAGGCTATAGCTATGATGGCTACTCTGGGATATAATAAAAACAAAATAAACTTTTTTTTTCAAGAAGCGTATTGGTTTCATAAAGTAGTTCTCGGTTCTTAAAGTTACTTCATTTAAACTCATTCACACAGATCTCTTCTAAGGCTTCACACACAGTAAGCCTCTTTCTCTGACTCAATATTTCTCACAGATGTGCTTAAAGTTACTTAGGCTGCACACAGCTTGCCTGCTTTCTCTAGACTCACTTTCTCTCACAGAAATGCTTAAAACTCCTCAGGCAGCACACAGCTAGCCTCTCTTTCTCTCTGACTCCTATTCACAGAAATATTAAACCTGCTCAGGCAGCACACAGCTGGCCTCTCTTTCCCTGACTGAGTGTCCTTTCACAAACATGCTCAGTTCAGGTTCCACAGTTTGTTCACACAGGTTATATTTCTCTCATAAACACTTCGGCTGCTTCCACACACGTTGGATAATCCACTTTCAATACTCTTTAGTGAACATTTGAAACTGATTTTCCATGTGTGGAACAAAAAATTCACTTCTAAAGGATTGTGAAAGTGCATTGAAAGTGGATTATCCAATGTGTGTGGAAGCAACCTTCAACATATTCAGGCAGCACACAGCTAGCCTGCTTTCTTCTGACTGAAACCTTTCTCTCTCTCTCCCAGTCTAAACTGCATTCACTCCGCCCACAATCTCAGTCAACCAATCATATCACTCACTCATCCCTCTCTCACCCCCACTCTTCACCTAGCTCAAACCAAGCATTTAAAGATACATGCACATATTTACTTGAAATCATTACAGCTACCTTCAACATTCTCAGGGGCCAGGATCTTCTCCAGGCAATTGTCGACAGGCTAATAATAGTGTATTTTGCCACACAAATTGACCCTTTCATAATTGACCAGGCACCATAATAAAAGTTTGTACAATCTAATAGTAGAGGATTCCAAGTTACGGAGTTTGTACAGTTCAGGCATTATACACTTGAAGACTTCAGCCAAATAATTGACTATCAGTTCAAATGTGTGAAATTTAACAACAACAACAACATTCTATTTATATACTGCCCTTCAGGACAACTTAATGCCCACTCAGAGTAGTTTACAAAGTATGTTATTATTATCCCCACAATAACAAACACTCTGTGAGGTGGGTGGGGCTGAGAGAGCTCCTAGAAGCTGTGACTGACCCAAGGTCACCCAGCTGGCTTCAACAGGAGGAGTGGGGAATCAAACCCAGCTCTCCAGATTAGAGTCCCGCGCTCATAACCACCACACCAAACTGGCTCTTTAGCCTTATCATCATCGAATCTGTCTTTATTTTCATAGTTTCCTTAGGAATACCAGGTCACAATGCTCTAGTGGTGGTAGAAACCACAGCTGAAGGTTCCTTTTTTGGCCTGCCTTCTTCCTTCCTGCCAACAGTCTATTCCTTACCCTACTTTTTAGCTTCCCCATCACCTCTCCAATAATCAGCCACTCCCTATATGAAGTTTTAATCCCAGTCAAACTGGTGTCCTTCTGTATCAAAATCTGGACTGCAAACTACTTTGTCCAGCCAAGCAATTGAGCATTTTATGCCTTCACTTGAGTAAAACCAGAATCAGAGGCTTCCTTGCTCCCACAAGGACAGTACAAAATAGGCAGCTTTGCATATCAGTTAATGTAAAATCCAAATGAGTGCAGCACTGAACAATTTGCAATCTTTTTGTTTTTCGTCTTTATGAGTGAAGCGCTGGAGAATACTGTTGCCATACCTTGAGGAAAATTTGATAGGCCTTGCTAGGCAGTCATATCTTGTTCCTGGCAAATTTACAAATCACTCAGTAGTTGTCAAATGGAACAAAAAGCAGATTTAGGAGGAAAAGCTGGATGGCAGAAGAACTCTTGTACCTCTGCTGGTTTGTCTACATTACACGCAGCACTACGCTGTACTGGACTTGCCTGTTTTCTCCATTATTGACACAGTTTGTTCACTGAATTGATTCCTAAGATTCCCTACTACATTCCTTCCAAAACGCTGTATTTCAGTATTCACTGTTCTAAAATATTGACTTAAAGCAATTTATTTAGCTTCCAAGGCAATTACAGTGTCATCCTTTCAGGTATGAAGTTCCACAACGCTATTACTAACCCACTGTAGAGGAAAGATTTGTGACCTGATTTTCATTACTTCCCTCCTACTTCACTACTCTCTTTAATTCCCACTTGACCTTTCTGTGCAACAAAATTGTTCAACAGGAAGTGAAAGTGTCAGTCTTATTAAATCCTTTTCTGTTTTCAAGTTAAAATATCAATGTTTGTATCAGCAATGTTGAGTGCAAAACTGGCAAAAGCCACCCTCTTAAAGACCCTAGCCTTTGACTAGCAGCAGCTACAGCAACTGCATGGAAGAATAGAAAGCTAAAGTTTCCCCCAGGCATTACATTGCTTTTGGAAAGGGGAAAGGAAGAGTGGGCAGAACGTGGAAGAGACCTTGTGTGGTTTAGCTGGCTTTTCTTTGCAAGAAGCTTCCTGGGCTTGCTTCTCAACAGTTGCCCAGCAGTTCTCACTCATATTCCACCCGCCTCCCGTGTTCTTTAAATGAATCTTTCTGGGCATGGATTAGCACATGCATCATTGACACAGAACTGGGCTAGTTATTTTGTTGTTAAAGTTGTAACAGCACTCTTTTAAGTTGCTCCTCAGAAGTGTCACTCACTCTCTAATCACACCACCAATTCCTAAACACTTCGAACTAAAGAGCAAGAGTACAGTAGCACCTAAAAGACTTAACAAAATTTGTGGTAGCTTTTGTGAGTCACAGCTCACTTTTTCAGATACCATGAGCTGTGACTAACAAAAGCTCATACCCTACCATAAATTTTGTTAAGTTTTATAGGTGCTACTGCCCTCTTGCTCTTTTCTACTGCTACAGGCCAACTAACATGGCTACCCATCTTGATCTACTTGTTACTAAAAAGCCTTTATCTTTGTTTTCCTCTTCCTGTGAAGGTAACACAGAAAACATTCTCATTCTCACTCCGCTGCTCTTCCTCACAGTGTCAAGTGGCTCATGGATGTCCTCCTCTTGATCTTCCTCTTCTGAGCTGAATTCTTCCAAAGATTCACCACTTGCAAAGTATATGATCCTTTTCGGAGTCTTTTCTTCAGAATTTTTATCTCCCTCTTGTTGGCTACCGTCTTCCGCTGCCTGCTAATTAGGAAAAAACATAATCAACTGAGAGATGGAAGGATACTTCTCCAAGTGGAGGGCTGTGTGCAATTGCTCCTAATTTCCCCCCTCCTACTATAGATCCTCACCCTTGTACCCAGTGCTTTTCTATGGGGAGAGAGGTGTCCATGAAGCCCAGAGGCAGCATTTCAAGGGACACAGTGAACTACAGCGAGAGAGAGAGGCAGTGGAATTCCAGTGTGCTAGCTCACAGTTCTTTGATACAAGCTGATGTCTCCAAGGTAGACGGTTTCATGCCCCAAGTTTTATGAACAAGTTTGTAGATATGATATTAATACTCCTAACTGATGTTAGGAATTAGTGCTTCAAAATTAAATCTATCACCCTGTTCATGTGAAGCAAAAAAAAATCACCATTATGTGGAAATTATCATGTCTGTGTTGACATTGGACTGCACTGACTCTTGGGTATAAGTGAAGGTTGGGTCCTCCCACTTATCATAACCTCTCATGTCCATAAACTAGGCTTCCCTGATCCCTTATTTGCCAACACAGAGAAGAAGGGAACGTTGGCAGTGCCATCTTTCATGTCCCTGTCTTCTGTACAAAGTAAGGTTCATGACTCAAATGTGTGCTTCTGTAAGAACAGAATACAATTAAAAGGTCATTTGCAAAATTACAGGACTCATTCATGGGCAGTTATATTAATAATGACAAAAGCCTTGTAGCAAAAACTAGAGACATTGGGCAGTCTCCTTCCATCTGCATGTAGAATGAAAACAGAATTTTCCCACATTCCCCTCCATCTTCGCAGCTTCGGTGCACAGAAGGGGCTGCAGCAAAGCAGAAGAATGCAGGAGAACTATACCTTCTACACACACAGTGGTAGGATTTTGCATTATGATTTTCAGTTAAAGTATGATTATTTGAAGCATGGGATGGGGGAAGCCGCAATCAATATAATACAAAGTATGAAGGGGGAGAAATCTTGGATATTTTGAATGCATTGGTCACATTGTATCATCCTTACGGGGACCCTGATAAACCTGATCATGCAAGATGTATTCTAGAAATATTTGAGTGTGTGTTTTCATGATATACCTAGGTGCTCAAACGAATTACTATCCCACCTCACCTTGAGTTCCTTTAGCGGTCCCATCCAGCTCCATTTCAGCTCTATATCCTCAAGGGAACTGTTTCCCAAAGGTGGAACCTCATGCTGCTAGAGAATGGCAGAGTAAGGATTCGGTTTCGTTTTCTCAGCCATGCCGGACGCTCCTCTCGGCTGGTCCGGGAGGAAACGACCGGGCACCCTGACCGGGCGGCTGATCCGCAAGGATTAGCCCCCAGGACTCCCAGGGAGGGAGCCAGGGTCCGGGACGCGGCGGGAAGAACTCCCCGAAATCAATGCGGGGGGGGGGAATTGCCCGTTTGTCCCTATGGAGGCCGGCAGATGTGCGCGGCGCCTCGAGTGCCGCCGGGCAACGAGAAACGACAAGTAAAAGAAACAGGCGGAAGCCTGTAAACAAGCGAATCCCTTCTGTTCTACAAGCGTTTGCGAAGGAGAGGTTGATCTGAAGAAGACTCGCTCTTCCCCTTCGTTGAGTTCCAGAATTTTGTTGGCGCCCCCCCCCCAAATGGCAGCAAAGAAGCAAAGTCCCGCTCTCGGTAAGTCAATCTCGGCTACCTTGCAGAAGGGGGAGTCGCTCGAAGAGTTGGTACGCAGGGCGGTGGTGGAAGCTATAAAACCCTTTGTTGACAAGCTGAACGAAACTGATCAAAGGGTGGGCTTAATTGAAAGCGAGGTGAAAACCATTAAGGCAGCAGCGGGGGGGGGGCAGAAAAGTCTGCTCTGGAAAGTGCGTCACTTGTGAAGGCTACAAAAAAGGAGCTGAAGTTGGTGGAGAACCAGCTGATCGGGCTACAGGTGGAACGAACGCAGACAATTTTGCGTCTCCAAAACGTTAAAGAGGAGGAAAATGAGGATCTGTGGGATTTGGTCTCGGAACTACTGGCGACACCCGCGAGGACGACTAAAGAAGAGGTCAAAAGCGCCATTTTGGAGGTCCGTCGGGCTTCTTCAAAATATGCAACAAAGCGACAGTTGCCTCGTGAGATCATTATTGACTTTTCATCTAAAAAGATTCGGGACACCATCCTATATAACTCATACAATGCGGATTTGGACTTTATGGGTTTGAAAGTCAAGATTTTGAAGGACTAAATTATAAGGACTAAATATAAGGAGCGATTAACTAACAATATTTTCTTTTTTTTCTGACAAGTTTTGTACCAAACTGAATGTCTGAAGATATAGATGGGTCAAATTGATTGACTACGTGAGGAGAGATATATAGAACTATTATAAAAAGATAGAATGAGTAATATATATAGAGAATAAGTCAAATTGTTTGATATAAACGAATGTATGATCTATATGGTTTATGATATATAGAAATACCTGAAATTGAAAAATTGGGATAAATTGTTTATCTAAGATGGAAACAAAGGCTTACAGTTTGGGCATATAATGTTAAAAATAGTTAAGGATGTACTGCTTAGAATAATGGAGAATATATATTTGTTTTAGATAGAGGAAGCTAATAAAAGTAAGGGAAAGGGGACAAAGGGTTGGAAAGCTGTTGGAAGTCAACAAAAAGGGGGGGGAAAGGGAGGGGGTTAGAGATGAAAAAATTGGGGAAAATTGAATGTAAATGTGGAAATAATGGATTCTAACCCAATAAAAATTTTTCAAAAAAAAAAAAAAAGATTTTGAAGGACGTTCCATTTCTAGTCCGGAAACGGCGTTTTAAATATAAAAAGTTTGCAGCACTTCTGAGGGACCATGGAATAAAGTACAAATGGTTATTCCCGGAAGGAATATGGTTCAGATATAAAGATCAGGCCTATAAGATATTATCAGAAGATCAACTAAAGGATTTTGAGAATAAAAACCCAGAACTCTGCTGCACCAAGAACGAAGAAAAGGAGGAGCCGGAGGGGGGGGGGGGGAGGAGGAGAGCATCGCAACAGCAGTTGCACAGAGAGAATTGCGTCCGGGACCTAGAAGGGGGAGGAAAGTTTAATCAGAATTTGAAATGTTTATTCTCTGTATGATTAACCACTCCATCATTATTCTATGGAGCTATTTTTGTATTATGACAGTATGAAGGGAAACATTGAAGTGTAGTGTTTAGTGTTTGTAGTTCATTCCCCCCCTTTTCTTTTCCCACCCCCTTTGTCCCTTCCCTCTCCCCTTTCCTTGTGATAGTCTTGTGTAGTGTTTTGTAGCTATGAAAAATAAAAAATTTATTAAAAAAAAAAAAGAGAATGGCAGAGTAACACAGGCACCCAAGCAAAAGCAATTGTATAGGTCTTTCACATCTCCCCAGCTGCATGTCACCTCATCACCTGAAAGCAGGTCTCACATTCCTGAGAGCATCCATGCATGCAAGACAGAACGGGGGTCCCTAACAACCATACCAGCAAGAAGAAACCATTAACTAGATCACACTTCACTTAACTATACCATGTTTCTACTTCTACTTCACTTTATATATGTTGCAGATGATGCGTTCAGTAATAGCTTTCTGTATACATGCCAGATGCCAACATTCCTTATTTTTAAAAAAACTGAAGCTAGGGTGGGGCCATGAAGACAGCACCAAATTCGTTTCTCACTAGTTGCATGGGTTTAGCCTTCACCCCAGAGATGTCCCCAAGTCACTAGGTTGCATAGATAGAGGAACAGTAGCTGTCCAGATCAAAATATATAGCTTAAGTTACACAGTACAGGAAAGAGTAAACGTGTAGTTTTTTAAAAAAACAATTCAGTAATTCCAAACACTGGATGCATAAATGCATTGCACTTTTATATATGACAAAACGAATACATCCAAAATACAACACTGTTTTTTAAAAAAAACAGAAACCCCATTCATTTGTGTTTTTAACTTTAGCTTTCTGGACAGTTACAGACGGGAAAACTTCCAAGATTTGTCTACATCACTCTAAACAGGGCATTAATTCTTGCAAAAATACTAATGTTCTGAGCAAAAAGCACGTTAACTCACCTTTAAAATCTCTTGCCTATCTTCCATCGCAGAAAAAAAATCTGATTTAAAGGCTTCTCAGGAGGAAAACAACACAACTACCTAAAGATTGGTGCATAGACCTTTTGGGAGCATTAGTCACTGAAACCAAGAGGCTGGTCAGGAAACACGGGAGTACAATAATGCTTCAGGATATTGCGCTCTGAAAAAGGGCTGGCTATATTTGAACTGGGGGCAGGGTTTCCAAATTACAAAGGCTTGGCTGAGGGAAGGTCGAGGGCAAAGATGAGTTTTAAAAACCGGAAACTTCTATGTGAAATCTATGTGTTCCAGCTTTTGGGAGAGATTTTCATTATTATCTCTCACACCTTCGCTCAAAAATCTTTTCTGTTTAATAAGGTTAAAAGTCATAGGTGTACGTTTTACTCGTTTCCAGTCGATCTAAAGAGCCAGAAACAACCACACCTTACCACACATAATTTGAATGCGACTCAAGAAGACGCTGTGCCATCTAGTGGCTGTTATGTGAAACGACATCAGGAACTAAAAGCAATTTGCTACGTGGAACTTAACAGGGCCAAATTTTAAAAAAGAATTTTTTGTTGTCGGAAGTTATCATCGTAAATCCTGGAGCATAAGAACTGCAAAGAGGGATATGTATTTTACTTTAAAAGGTTGCACCTGCCATTCTGCCATCCAATCTAGTAAAATTAATACTTGGCATTTATTAAAGACTACAAGTCATATATGCTCCTAGCAATAACAGCTCTATAAGGTAAGAGAGCAAGAGAAGCTAGGCTTACCAAAATTATTTGGTAAGCAGAACCTGTTACAGTTCCGCAGAGCCTGTAAAATGGAGATGTTCCGCTGGGCCTTTGGCTGAGTGCCAGCGGGTGTCCTCCTTCCATCTAAGACCACCACTTTTTCTGGGGCTGCCCTCGGCCATCTGCTATGCCCATATATGGGCTCCCAATATTTGTTTAAACAGCCTGCTCCGGGACTATTTTAATGACTTTTTAAAAATTATTATTGCTTTTATGGTTTTTGTGACTTTTAATGTATTTTTGAATGTTGTTAGCCACCCTGAGCCCATCTGTGGGAAGGGCAGGGTATAAATAAAATTTAAAAAATTAAAAATCCAAAGCGCGACCAGCCACTCCCTCCACAAGAGTCCTTAGTGTAACTGCCTATGGTTCAAACGGTGATCCGATTTATCATGGGAGTTGTTGGCAGATAGTCCAGCCCGACAGACCGCTAGTAGAGTTTGTTTCGCAGCGCAAGCTTTCTCGAGGGCTGCCATATATGTATTAAATAAAAATCATGCTCTGGACAACGGTTCAAATGAATAACTTAAATCAAATGGAGTATGGAGAGTCCAGTTGTTGGCTGGACTATCTGCCAACAACTCCCATGATAAATCAGATCACAGTTTGAACTACAGGCAGTTACACTACAGACTCCTGTGGAGGGAGTGGCTGGCCGGGCTTTGGATATCATCAACTAATTGCTATGGACATTTTGGTTGTGGAACCTTGAACAATGGTTTTTGATATGGAATGTATGGTTGCTGTTAGAACTGCTCATTAACTGGATTCTGGTTATTTATTCATTATACATACTATTCATGGTACATTTATTGGCTGATTGTAGTTTATATGTATAGAATTGTTGTATATGGCATTTAGTGATTATATTTATTATCTATTGCACTTTAATAATTAGTACTTTATTAAAATTGTTTACAATTTCTGTACTGTATAGTGATAGCAGAGTGGGGAATTGTTGGTTGTCTTATAGAAAAACCTGTTGCCTGATGAGGTCAGCAAGGCTCCTACTCTCCTGGCTTTCTACAAACTGCAAAGTTGAATTATTCCAGTGGGTTTTCTACACAGGTAATAGGGCTGTACTGTTAACAAAATAGTTCAGAAAGTTACTTGTTAAAGGTTTAGGGACTACTATTAATAGCTCATACTGCCTGTTGCTGTGAATATGCTCCTATTATGTAAGTTTTGCATTGCTTAACGCATCATACCAATACTTATGCTTTGCTTCAGTTGTTTTCAGATTTCTACAATAGAAATCCTATTGTGTTGTTTATGGGATGTCCCATCCCGTTGATTGTATTTACTTTCTCTGTATAATCTGCCTTGAGTCTCAGTGAGAAAGGCAGCCTATAAATAATGTAAATAAAATAAAAATATTCCTTGTATGACTAGTCTTCAGAAAGGCTAAGGGCATTTATCATGGTATAGTGGGTCCCAATCAGGGAGAACAGGCCACACATCAGTCCAGTAAACCTTGTCCCCCATCAGACAAGTTGGCTGTTTCCAGATGCATCAGCTGTTCCTCTTGTGACAGGACTTTTCTTCTAACTGAGGGAACCCACACAGCTTCCTATAATTTAGAGGAAACTAGGTGTGTTTTGTAATGTAAACCTTCTCCGCTGTGCGGTAATTTTTGTATTGTGCTTGAAGAGTAGAGATCACCAAAGGAGGTTCAACAAAACAAAGATTTACTTGGGTACAGTTGGTTTTGAAAGAACAAAACAGCAGCCAAGGTCTCCAGAGTCACAGGAAAAGTCTGTCAGAGGCACTTAATTAAGCTAGTTATGGCTTCAGGTTGTGATTTAAATTCCTTTTTATGCTTGTGGTTACAAACAGGCTTTCACTGCCTAACCAGCAGATTAGATCCTCTCACACACAGCATTCCACCCAAATAACCCTGCCCTTTCCCAAGAGTCATGTACAAGGTCTGCCTATCTCAAGCAGATAGTTCTCACAACATCAGGCAGAGTTATACATGAAACCGTATGTCCTTTGCCGAGGCACATTGAACTGAACTGCTGCTGTGTTTCCCTCCAACAGTCCATCCCCTCTGAAAGATTATTGGATGCTGGGGCAGCTCCCATAGGCTCAGGGATGAAACAGCTGAGTGGCTGTTCCACCTTTCGGGGCAAGACAGCTACCTGTCTGTCATAGCCCTTCATCTAGTCTGGTTGTGATGCTAATAGACTCTGGACAGATTTCCATGTCTTTTCTTTAGCAATCTGCTTTTGCAGCCACTTATGTATGGGAAAGATATACTAACAACAACAACAACATTTGATTTATAAACTGCCCTTCAGGACAACTTAATGTCCACTCAGAGCAGTTTACAAAGTTTGTCATTATTATCCCCACAACAAAACACCCTGTGAGGTGGGTGGGGCTGAGAGAGCTCCAGAGAACTGTGACTAGCCCAAGGTCACCCAGCTGGCTTCAAGTGGAGGAGTGGGGAATCAAACCCGGCTCTCCAGATTAGAGTCCCGCCCTCTTAACCACTACACCAAACTGGCTCTACTTGTTTTCACTCAGGGGAACATAGTAAGTCTGTCATCTGATGAAGGAAGATAATCATTTAACATGATAGAAAAAAGGTTATTTACTACCTCATTCTAGATACAAAGTTGCTGATTGATGATCTCGATTCAACGATCGCCTAGCTTCAGCTTTCTAGATTTCAAAAAGCCCATTCCTGTAGCCTCTCAGCTCCCTCACTATTTCTTCAGAGATGCATCTTATGACACTGAACTGGATCAAGTTGACCATATACAAAATACAGGTAATTTGTTTTTAATATTGAGATTTCATTTTTTGGCTCTAATTTGTATTGGTTTAAGATGTGACATCATAAATAGACAAAACTTACAGGAATAGTAAAAACAAAACAAACATCAATTTTTAGCCAATACTAGCTGCCAGTGGTCTACAATTAAAATCCATCACTCTAGCATATGACCTTGCAGTGGCTAGACGGCAACAATATTTATTTATTTAATTAATTCAATTTGTATTCCGCCCTTTCCACAGCCTGCAGGCACAGGGCGGATCACGTACATCTAAAACACACGATAATAATTTACATTAGATACATTTAAAATCACTTAAAACAATAATATTTAAGTATTTAAAAAATCTATGTAAGACAGCACCAAAATAATCAGTCGCTGTTACCCATCAATCAATAGTTCACATTCAGCAGAGCAGACGTTAGGTGGTGGATGGTTCTATATAGGAAGGGACTCAATGTCCTCTATTTGGCCAATGGGGGCCCGACTCAGCCCCGACCATATACCTAGCGGAACAGCTCCATCTTACAGGCCCGGCAGAAGGATAGTAGATCCTGCCAGGCCCTGGTCTCGTTTGACAGAGCGTTCCACCAGGTTGGAGCCAGGACCAAAAAGGCCCTGGCTCTGGTAGAGGCCAGGCAGGCCTCCCTGGGATCAGGGACCACTAGTAGTTGCTTATCTCCTGATCGGTGCATCCTCTGGGGCACATATGGGGAGAGGTGGTCCCACAGATACGCAGGTCCCAGTCCACATAGGACTTTATAGGTAAGTACCAAGACCTTAAATCTGATTCGGTACTCCACTGGTACCCAATGCAGCTGACGTAATACCGGTGTTATATGTGCACCGCCAGACACTCTGGTGATGACATGCGCCACACTGCATTTTGGATCAGTTGTAACCGCTGGCTCAGACTCAGGGGAAGTCCTGCATAGAGCACGTTACAGTAGTCTAACCTAGAGGTGACCATTGCTTGGACCACTGTAGTTAAATCGCGGGTCAAAAGATAAGGGGCAAGCTGTCTGGTCTGCCCAAGATAGAAAAATGAGGACCTGGCAACCGCTGCGACCTGGGCCTCTATATTCAAGGAGGCATCCAGGACCACCCCCAAGCTCCTGACTCTCGAAGCTGGCGTAAGCAGCGCCCCATCAAGGGCCAGGAGCTGGAGCCCCGAATCCAGCGACATACAACACAATGTGTACGGTATGTAATCAGCAAAAGTTAGTAATGTCTTAGAAGCTGGTTATCCTTTGAAACTGTCCATGTATGCAGTCAGATACTAAAATGAAAGACAATTGTGCCATTTACCTAAATTACCTTTATTCAATCCATGCCAATCCATAACTATACTTTTAGATTAAAAACAAACAGCATATTCTCTGTCCAAGATTGGAGGCGAGATGCTTACCAATGTTCCTCTGTACAGAATCCTTGGAAAATTAATCAAAAAGGTTACTTCATTGTCTGATCATTAGCAGATGGCTCAGAAAATAGCTTTGATTCATTTTACAGAAAAATAATTTAGCTTTGCTTGAGCCAGGGCAAATTATCAAAGTGGTTCACAGCAGACAGGACAATGCTGATACTGATTTAACATTTTAATAGATACCACCTTTACCATGATAACCATTTAATAGGTAATATATACAGATTATACAGTACCTGAAAAGCAAAGTGAAGATTTAAAGTGCAAAGTTGCCTTTACAGTAATATACAGAAATCCAGCAGCTTGCTTTGTGGACATCAGGAACTTTCATAGAAACACAAGTAGATATTTGCACTGAATACATAAAGGAATTGTATTTTTAGATACATATGAGAACCTTATACTGAAGCCAATCAGAAGGACATTCTTCTTTTGGGGTATTACATACTAAATGGACCCGTGATAAATAGCTTATGTTCCACGGATCTTTAATGAAAAATAAACCAGACTTAAAACAAAAATGTCACTTAGATACCGTAAACAAAGTGAACTGTTTACATGGCTAGTAAGCTTCATCACCATGATTCAAAAGCCATGGCAGGTAGGCAGCATTTTGATAGATTACCATAAATTGTTTGCAAGATATTTTAAATCTTCTGTTGCATTCAATTACATTCCTAGCCTATCTGTGGTATCAGAGCCACTGTCACCCAAAGGTGCCCAGAAAAAGCTATGCAGCATATTCAGGCCCATTACAACACTGAAGCAGACCTGACATTTGCTGCCCCCTGCCCAATAACCTCATAGCCTATGTGCTGTGAATGCACTAGTAACTGCATTATGTGTACAGCACTGTCAATATATCATTGACCACCAATGGCTTACAGAGCCATACGTTAATCCTTATTACATTTTAAATTATGAAAGTGTTTGTAAAAGCAATTGAATATTTAAATAAGATGTGAACATGTCCCGTAGAACAGCATTTATCCACATGCTGAATGACCAATGTCCCAGAAAACACTTCTAAGAAAGCATACTGCAAGTATACTGAAGGACAAATATTTAACTTGTGAAAGGCATATAGACAGTAAACAGCATGATAAAATCTCTTGTGGTGATAGTGGTAGGGAATCAGTTATAAGACAACCTGTATATACATGCATACCTTGGAATTAAAAAAAATGAGATCATGCCCTATTCTGAAAGGAAGAAAACCCTACATCATTCAAGATTCAAATTTCTGGCAAAGACTTGAGAAACCTAAAACTCAATTTTACGTCATTTAACTTTTACTATATTATTGTTAATGCTCAGTGGCTACCTGAGATTCTAAAAAAAAAAAGGTATCAGGAAGATATTCTAGTTCCATAGGGAAGATTTAAGAAACCTACGTTTCATTTTATAGTTCTGTGCAGGCAAGGCTGTAAAGTGAAATTTCCCAAATGTTAGGATATTGTCCAAGGCAGGAGCAATTCCAGAGTGCTTTCATTCATCAGATTTAGGAAGCACAAAAGTGCTAGTATTCTGTGATACCTGAAATAATCTTTTTTAAGAAAAAGAATTCTATGTCTACCCTGCTCTCCTATGGGGTTCCTAGTGGTCTCTCATCCAAATTATTGATCTAGTCTGCACATCCTTAAATTCAGTGATTCTGAAGCTTTGGCGCTATTAGGCCATTCATAGGGCCTCTACTAGGAAACAGTAGCAGATAAAAAAGGGGAGTGAGGAGGGAAATCAACATGTCTTTTTTATTGCCAATGTTCGTTTTGGAATCCTGAAAAGTAATTCTGAAAGATGCTGCAAGTAAGATGTATACAGGGAAAGTGCATGTACAATAAATGCACATTTTTGCCCAACTGATGAGCAAAATTTAAGTCAGCACATTCTACAAAATGTCTTCCAACCAAAATATCAACAGATTTATTTCTCTGGATTCTTGCTCCCTGCCCAAAATTACCCCTTGGTGAAAAGGAAACAAGAATCCAGAAATTATTAAATTGTGCCAAATAATTTAAAGTTGTAGCCAGTGAGCCCAGAGGCATTAAGCTCATGACGTAACTATTCCTCCAAGGATTTTATAAAGACTTTAAAAGGTTGGAATGCATTGTCAGAAGCAAGAACCATACTCTGAGCCCAAAGATGATCATTAGGAGGAGAAGATGGGAAGAGGGTGGAAGCTTCACAGCAGCAAGGCAGAAAGATGCTCACTGGGAAAGCTGCAGAAGAACTAGTAAGACCTAAAGGATCCTCACTACATCTTAGAGTCACAACTCTGATCATAGGCGGTGCATGGCACAGTGGCTAGCCTCAGGATCATAGCAAAGAGAGCACAGGGAATGAATAGAACAGGAAATAGCTCCAGACAAGACTCTTGAACACTGACTGGGAATGTCATGAGACGGAGTTTGCAAGACATCAAAAGAATTGAAAAAAACAACGCAGGGGGGCAGGGAGAGAAGTCTGAAAACATGCAGATGAGATTGAGCTTCAGGATTAATTTTTCTCTGCTAAATCTGCAGATGGGTTATTTAAATGACTACTGCATTGTACTGACTGGCTAGAGGCATACTAGGCAAAATAGATCATTTGTTATTACTCAGGATTTACAAAAAGTACATTAATCCTTTAGTAACATACATTCCAAGGTTCTTAAACCATTGAAACGTATCCACTGTGATCTCCTCTGCAACGATCCAGCTGAACAATGTGCAGATCTTTACACACTCACTACATGAAGCATTTTCAGAAACATCTTCCATGCACTGAAGCAGCTTCATGTTATTCCTTTACAGACAGAGAGACAACAGCCCAAAACATCTGGATAAATTTAATTTTGGTCAACTGAAGAGTTGGACTGGCATGGCAGACAACAAATTTTAACATGACATTCTGATCAATGCTCCTTTCTTCCAGCCAACTTGATACCATGGCTGCTCACACTCTCCCAATACAGAGCCAGAAAACAAACCAGAATAAGTCACCATACATATATACAAATCCAGTTTATCAATAGACAGATTACAGCAGCAGCAGTCCCTAATTCTTTTGAGCCGGAGGTGAGCACCACTTCAAAATAGTTGTCAAAGGAGATGAAGCCAAACCCAAATGGCTGCCTCATGAGGCAATGACAGACACAATACCTCCTTCCTCACTTTGCAATAACATCTTAGAATCAGAATTTAAAAACTAAGGATAGCCAGAGGAAGAAAGGGAGAAAGAGAAGGGGGAATAAAAAGAAAGAAAGCCTAAAAGGTTGATAGAACTGCTAGCTGTCCTGATCATCCAGAGGTTGTTGCTTCTATTGCATCCATGGGAAACCCTTTCATTTGAATGAGGGCAAATCCCTAATAAGCCCTACTTTACAAAGGCCCCACTCACTTTCTGAACAGCTTGATTGGCACCAGGGGAAGTACTAGCAGGCACCCAGGTGCCCATGGGCACCATGTTGGGGAACTCTAGCGCATTAACTAACCCAATCATGCATTAAATGTAGTTCTCACTACAGGATATTCTATTCCAAAATATTGCATACATTTTACTTCAGAGTGTCCTACTATTAGTTTCAATGGGTTGTGTCCTCCCTCTCAGCTCAGCTATGAGCAGCGTGTGTGTTATCACAAGTTGCATCCTGCCAACACTAGAGGTTCCTCTGCCAACCTTATGCCAATGGAACAGACCACTTTTAGCTTAGTGGAGGAAAGACACAACCACATTCTCAGCCACTGAGTTACTTATCAATGGAAAGAATGAAAGGAAGGTTTTCTGATAAAAGTAAACTACTGTGACTAGTATAGTCACTTTGCAAATATCTACTTCAGCTTTGTGTTAAATATATCCAACAGGTTAAATGTCTAAGTACTGACTACATGGGGGGGGAATCTCCTTAAAAACATCTCCCCGTAACTTCTAGCTATTCTGTATTCTATCCTGAAATTTAAAGCACAAAACTGTATAGCAGAAAAAACTGCAAAAAGAAAAGTATAAACCAAAAATAGTATAAACAGAAATGCAGCTACATTCCTGTCATGGTTGTTGTGGATTTTCCGGGCTGTATAGCCGTGGTCTTGGCATTGTAGTTCCTGACGTTTTGCCAGCAGCTGTGGCTGGCATCTTCAGAGGTGTAGCACCAAAAGACAGAGATCTCTCAGTGTCACAGTGTGGAAAAGATGTTGGCAGGTCATTTATATCTACTCAGGAGGGGTGGGGTTGAGCTGAGTCATCCTGTAAGAGTTTCCCAGGGTGTGGAATGCTAATGGAGGGAGGCTTCACTGTATCCTGAGGAGGTTCTTTTGCATATGGATTGGTGCTTGATGTGCTAATCTTCTCTGCAGGGCTATTGTCAGGTATAGAGTGTTTTGTTAGCCTGGTGTTTTTCAGGACTGGAAACCATGCTCTATGAATATGAATGGCTCTATGAATAGAGCATGGTTTCCAGTCCTGAAAAACACCAGGCTAACAAAACACTCTGTACCTGACAATAGCCCTGCAGAGAAGATTAGCACATCAAGCACCAATCCATATGCAAAAGAACCTCCTCAGGATACAGTGAAGCCTCCCTCCATTAGCATTCCACAGCCTGGAAAACGCTTACAGGATGACTCAGCCCAACCCCACCCCTCCTGAGTAGATATAAATGACCTGCCAACATCTTTTCCACACTGTGACCCTGAGAGATCTCTGTCTTTTGGTGCTACACCTCTGAAGATGCCAGCCACAGCTGCTGGCAAAACGTCAGGAACTACAATGCCAAGACCACGGCTATACAGCCCGGAAAATCCACAACCATCACTCTCCGGCCGTGAAAGCCTTCGACAATATACATTCTTGTCAGTTTCCCTGATGTCACTCTTTTGGATCTTCTAAAATTTGTTAATGTGCTCCACAATCCAACAGGTCTTTGAACGACATCAGCACATCCATGTTTGCTTTCTGGAGAGTCACAACCATCCTTCATACTCTCTTAGATGCATGATCTAGTCCTGCTGTTCCACATGGCCATCTGTTACTGGATTGCCCTTTTAAAGTGACATCACTACACACCTTTGGGTGTTTCTTCTTCTGGGCTTATGCAACACTTTTACATTACTTTTAGTCTTCACTACTTATTGTATCCGCTGTCATGTGACAAATCCAGGATACTGACATTCACAAGGGGTTTATATCCTGCAGCTGAAATTTGGTACGTCTCCCTCATTCTCTCCATAAATCTTACCAACTTTTCTACATTGCTCTGGCTAGCTAGTAACCCCTTTGATTCCTCTTTATATTTACTACATGCACAATAGCACCTGTAAATTCTCTTAACAGGGCACTTTTTTTGTCCCTGAGGGATCATTTCTTTAAACAGCAAACAACGTACTGCTTATCCAAGATGGTACAGACTTAATTAACAGTCCTTCTAGACAAGTTTTACATCTGCTGAGTTCTCATGAAAAACTGCATGAACGAGTCTCAACAGATGCCTTTATAATCATTCACTCTCTCTCAAACATTACTAGAATAACGGCTTGCATCAAATGAGAACCAGACTTCTTCCTCCCCTTCCTTCTGTAGCCCACGGGGCCCTAGAAATAGGTCTAAGCACAATGTAGGAGGGAGGAATTCGTGGAAATTAACCCCACTCCTTCTGTTGGCAGAAGCATCTTGCTAATAGCAGAACACAGTTGTTGGATACAAGCCAACATTTCCATCAATGGTCTTCAAGATCAAACACTACCTGAAAGCCCCTGTACTCTCTTTCGCTATAATTTCTTTACATCATTTATTAGCTTGATAGCTTAACTCTCCATGTTCTTAAGTATGTCTCTGGTATCCATCCCTTACATATTTCAATCAGTCTTGTTTTTCACAGCATCTTCCACAGCTTCCTCAGACTTCTTGTTTAGACTAAGTCACCTACAAAGAACTGAAGTGGGTATTTTCCATCCAGTTTTAATCACATTATTTCCAACAGCCTTTTGAAATGCAGCCACATACAGTCAATCCAGAAAGACAGTTATGAAACATGAAAAGCAGTGAATTCATTTTTAGGATGAAGGAGTCCAGAAGAATCAGCAAAGGGGGTGAACAATGGCACCCCAGAGTTTGCAAAATACAGGTACAAGGGATATTCAATGCACTTGTGGAGTTTACGAAATCTGGCACCCACTGTCTTTTTGAGGTTTTATATCTGGCTCTTTCAGAGGTTTCACTTCTTCCTCTGGCTTCGGTTTAGCCTGTAAATAATGAGAGAAAGTAGGGAAATGCATTATCAAATTACTCTGCCACTGGGTTATCACAAAGGGTTCAAAACACAGGTTTCAGCCACCCAAGTTTCAGAATCAATGGAATAGTTACTCATTACATTATTGTTTGCAAGAAATGGTGCAGAGGAAACTGCACAGGTAGACTATCATCTGCTATAAAGATGCACCTGCGCAAAGTGTATAACAGTCTTAACTAAGCTGTGCATTTAAAGTTTTGGCATTAGAGAAATCTTCTATGTAGACCTCTTTCAGAAGAAGGCAAAGATAACAAATGTACAAATCTTTCAGAGTCTTTAACAGTTAAACAAGTTAATGTAGAAGCAGAACTTCACAACACAAAACAGTAAGAATTACTGGTCTTACACCATCCTCCTTTGGCCTCTTGGTGAGATCAAATGCAGCAAGGGATTCTGGAGTCCACTGTGCATGCACAGCAGGGAATTCAAAAGGAATAGGCTCCACAAGACCATAGTTTGCCTTGAGTTCCAACTGAGGAGCCTCTGGGGGGATCTTCTGGAAATAACTGAAAAGAAACACCATATGGCAAGCGAGCTATGTCTTGCATAATTTAATTGTATGCACCTCTAAATTTTTGTATTATTTTCATAAATACAGCCAGGACCATAAGTCTACACATATAGCTGTACAGTACTTTCAGAATGCAAAGGCAGTGCTTGCTAGAGGTTCCAAGTCTATATACTAGAGGAGAAACCCCTTGTCCAGGATTCCTCCCCACACATATCCCACTTGCCTGTCAAAATAAAGCTTTGTTTAAAAGCCTGAGCTTTTGAATGAGAGTTCATAGTGTCATCTATTTTACTTTTTAATTAGCACTGACTAAACAATTCAGATGGTATTCTCACAATACCTCGTTCAGACAACAAATAAAGTCAACTCAGCTTCATAAAGCCTCCAGCTCCTCTGTCTGAGAGAAGTAAGCCTGGAGAAGCAGCCCCTGGCACAACTATTATTCTTCGCCAGCTGTCTCCCAGCCTGTCAAAGGGGTCTCCATCTACAGTGCTGTGTCACCTAGGTCTACACTGTCATAAATCAGTGAGGAGAATAGAACCAAGTCTTGCACTCACCTCCTGCAACCAAGTCTTACCATCTTTATTATGATCTCATTGAAACGGCATTGATTGCTTGGCTCTAGATTAATATGCTTCTGAGTTTCTATCAGTGGAACAGACATGAAGGGAGCCTTGACTCTCAGAGCTCACACTCTGAAACTCCAGTTTGTCTCTAAGGTGCTACTGGACCTGAATCTTGCTCTTCTACTACAATCCAACATGGCTACCTACCTGAAACTATCTGGAACAGAATCAAATGGGATCTGATAGGTTATACCTATACTCACAGTCTATTTCACAAACACATCTTAGAAGCATTTAGGAACAAAGCTTTCATAAGCGCCCTAGGCTGCTTGTTTCATCGCTGACGCTGTTCTAATCAGTCAACAAAGCAATGGCTTTGCCTTGGTTCATTCCTTACTAAGCAGAGAAAGTGGGAAGGAATTCAATCTTCTGCTAGCTTGTATCAATATATTATAATCCTAGATATAAAGAATGGTTGCCAGCAAAATGAAATCATCACATATACATTCACTTCTGTCACTGGCAGGTAATCCCCACTGAAATAATCAGGACCCCATACTTTGTTAAGCATGCTTAGGATTTAGCTAAATACACTTAAGTGAGTGACAAGTATAAAAATACACTCACATGAATCCATTTTCTCGCTGGCATTTTTCCAAGGTATTTTTCACCAGAGTTCCCAGTTTCCTGAAGAAGAGATGGCCCGAAGGTTTAGCTGTAGTTCCAGGACCTTTGGTTTCACCATATTCTTTGCACAACACTTCTGCCTTGGAAAAAACTTCACAAGAAAACAATACACAACACAGTTGAAGCTATTTTTAGCTATCCTCTTGCATATACCTTTTAATACATTTAGCACTTAGGTTTAATAATAACATTCAATTTATATACTGCCCTTCAGGACAACTCAATGCCCACTCAGAATGGTTTACAAAGTATGTTACTATTATCCCCACAACAAACACCCTGTGAGGTGGGTGGGGCTGAGAGAGCTCCTAGAAGCTGTGACTAACCCAGGGTCACCCAGCTGGCTTCAAATGGGGGGTGGGTGGGAAATCAAACACAGTTCTTCAGATTAGAGGCCTGTGCTCTTAACCACAACACCAAACTGAATATTATAGGCATGCATTTCGGAAATATTTATGTATTATACAAATCTTCTGCATACTATTATCTATGCACACACTTCTCATGCAGTGTTGCCAGTTTAACATCAACATGTACAATAAAAGATTTCCAATTTGGTCACTAGCAGAATGAGAGCATTTTAAAAGAAATCTTCTGGGCAGAAACCAGGCTACAACAGCAACATCACAAACTCCTCCATTTATATGATTAGTCTTTTCAACAGGACAACACATGGTCTCCTCCTTGCCATAGGAAAACTTGCCCCAGCAATCCATGGACTAACAAGGACCTTTTAAGACCAACTTTAAACTCTTACAGTGTGATCATATACAGAGTTACTCCAGCCTAAACCCACTGAAACCAACGAGCTTAGACTGGAGTAATTCTGCATAGGACTGCACTGTTGGATTCTCTGTACATTTGTCTTTATATCTCCAAATGTCACCATGGAATGTGTGCAAATCCAACAAAACTCTGATCTTTTCTGTGAGGTGGGGGCTGGTAAGCAGAACACTTACATTTTTCTGCCTCTTGCAGAGATCTTATTGCTTCTCCACATTTATCACTAGCCAGGAGGGTTTGGCCATGGTAGCAGTAAGCCTGGAGGGGGAAAGGATGTGTTAAATGCTTCTGGCATGCTGTGAGGAAAAATTAAAATTCTGCTTGCTTTGATCAGTGGGAGAAGCAGGCAAGTGGGTAGGCAGAGGGCACAGGGGTGGCAACATCTCCCACCACTTCAGTACTGTTACAGATAAAGGGAAATTTTCCCAAGAAAATGAATTTTGCAACATATACTAGGTAACCCAAACAAAAAAATAAGTCTCCAGAAAAGAATGGTTAAAAATAAGACCTAGCAGGTTGATGGGCATTTGACTGAAAAGTCTTTTCCAAGACTTACATAGGCCATATAGAAACAGGACTTCAAATGAAGGTATTTTCGCCACTTAATTGTGTATGTTGGATCCAGACTTGATAATGTTTGATCTGGAATGAGAAGACAGTATTATTATTACAACAGTAGTTTGTTCACGAACCCTTGTGATTAGATTTCCGATAACTATTTTATTTGTCCTACTCTCATGGTAGTGACAAAGTAATTTTGTACTAAAATCCCACTTTAACATTACTGCATGTTTTGTGCTGAATGCACTTCTGTAAGATACTTAGCCACAACTGTGCTAAGATACTGCCACAAAAGAGCTAAGTGCTCGATTCATATTTGGTTCTAATCAAAATTATGTTTCACCTTTCTCATATTGTAGGAATTCTATTTCAAGGGATCAGTGCCAACACAAGCCAAGCTTCATCCCAGCTAAAACAGAAGGCCATAAAATCTCTCTATTGTCCATGGTGTTTCTTCCATCTTTAAGATTCTAGAGAGTAACTACCAATTTTCATTCTAAATTGAATTATCAATGTTAGCTACATACCTGCTTTTTGGTAGAAATTGGCTGTTTCATAGGACAGAGCAGCTATCAGACTGGGGGCGTGTTTCAGCTCAATAGCTCGGGCAATTGTCACTAAGACAAAAATTAAATGTCATTTTAAACATCAACTCTGGTTACACATTGAACAGCTGAAATATAGAAGATAAAGTTGTCACACGAGTCATTTTACTTTTTATTTATGTAAATTTATAGTTTGCCTTTCTCACTAAGACTCAAGGCAGATTACACAGCATATGTCAATACAATCAATGGCTGAGACATTCAATAAACAGTACAATAGGGAATGGTTTGTAGAAATTTGAAAACAATCAGAAATCTGATAGAGCTGAAACAAAACAAGCCATTTGACACAACATATTAAATAATGCAGAAACTATCTAGTAGACCAAATTTACAGCAACGGATAATACAGTATAGTCTACAATCTCTATCCCTTTAAACAAATAATCTCTCTGAACCATTTCCTTACAGCACAGCTCTATTATCTGTGTAAAAAAAAAACCCTCCTGAGTTTTCCATAGTTTCCTAACCTCTTCAGGCAGGCCATTCCATAAGGTAGAGGCCACCACAAAGAATGTGCATGTATGGTCAGGTGTTAACTCTGCCTGTTTGCAAGGTGGTACCTGTGGAAGTCCTGGTTCAGATCAGCGAAGCTACCATGCTGGGACATAGAGAGAAAGGCAGTCCTATAGATATGAGGGACCAGGGCAAGCTACACTTAATTGAAATATTCCTTGATTAAAAAGAACACTCTGAGGCTACAAAGAGACTTTCTATTGAAGAAATATCATCATTTCCCAATCTTTCAAATTCCCTGTAGCTGATGGATTTTTCTATTAAACATCACCTACTAACAGCATTATTCATACTGGAATGTACATGGATAAAAAAAACATTTGCTGCATATCACATTCTACCCTGGAACATGACTAGCTCAGGAACTTCGGGGGGGGGGGGGGGAGAGAGAGCGAGAGAGAGAGAGAAAAGCATATGAATACCTTCTTGTGCTTCAGCTTGACACTGGATGGTGAAGGAGTCGATAAGCCTAGCTTCTAAATCTCGTCCCTTTTCTACTGGAGTGATCAGTTTAGGGATGTGGCTTTCCTGAACAAAAAACAGTAAAGCTTTGTGTTCTTTTGAAAGATAAAAATGTTTAACACTGCTTTCAGCTTTATGAGTATAACCAGTAGGTGAAATGGCAAAAGAGTTAGAAGACTGGACCATACAGGCCTTCTACACCTCCAGGAAAAGGTGAGCATTTGCTTTCTGCTACCACTGGGTACACTAGACCAGATGCATTTGAGACTTTGAGCCCAAACCAACATTCAGAAGAACATGTAGCACAGGTGTTCAACTGCTTGCTTGAATAAACTTCCTCATCAAGGGCTCTGTCTGGGGAAATGTTATAGCATGTTAGGGAAAAAGTTTCCACACACAACTTATTTACTTCATTTATACACCACTTTTCTCCCCAATGAGAACTTCAAGTGGCCTACAGCCTTCTTGCCTTCTCCATTTTATCCTCACAACATCCTAGTGAGGGATGAGACTAGCCCAAAGTCACCCAGGAAGCTGCCATGGCAGAATGGAAATGTGAAATTGGGTCTCTTAGAGCCTTAATACTCTAAATACTACACCATGCTGGCTCGCAATCTGACAATGAACACATTCCAAACAAGCAATTTTCCCATATGCAGTCTGTTGTGGTTCCATGCCATGAAGGTTTTGTACCTCCTGAATATCTGAAGCAGATCTCAGTATTCTAAATTACTCTTTTAAAACTTACTGATATGAATATTGTGTTAAAAAGAAAAAACAAAACTCAAAACAAGCAAATACTACCCACTCATGCTTAAAGTAAACCAACGGCATAAGAAAAGCTGTACAGAATATGAAGGAAAGAGCGAATACGAAGTCTTCATAGAGGCTAATGTTAATAAGTAATATTTTTAAATGAAAAGTGCTCTACCTTTAAGTGTTTAAAAATCCCAGCTGCCATTTTCAAACTTCGGTGGACATCTTTTGCTTCATCTTCTGTTATGCTAAAGGATTGGCAGTTTATTAGCAGAACTCTCCCACAAAAATTAAGCATCACATGGAAGTCTTTGTATTTAATGCTATCAAATTAACCAGGATTCTCATATAAAGTTCTGTTTTAAAGCCAGCTGCTATTTCAACCTATTTTTAAGGCACAGGACAGAACAGCAAGGGGCAGGGGCACAGTCTTAAATATTTATAGCAGCTTAGCAATTCAGAAGCAACTCCAACAAGTATGTAGATCGCCCCATACATCCTTTGGATCCTAGCCTAGGAAGCAAGACCACCAGCATTGCCCTCAAAGACAATCAGAAAGGGCTATTTAGCTAGATAGTGCTATAACACAACTGAAAAAAAAAACTAGATGAAAGGAGTCCAAGGTTGTGGTCCTGTGTGTATTTCCTACAGAGTAAGTCTGACTGGGATCAATGGGGCTTATTTCTGAATAGATACAAATAGGATCAAACTAGTTGTTGCTTGGAGCTAAGAAATGTGCTGGTTTGAATCCTGCTACTGCCATGAGCTCAGTAGGTGGTCTTTGGAAAGCCACTTCTCTCAACCCCAGCTCTCCAGCTGTATAGTGGGGATGATAATAACACTGACTTTTAGGGGTGTGCACCTGAAAAAGATTTGTGTTTCCTGCTTCGGGTTTACCTGAAGCTCAAAGCAACACTTTTCTTGACGGTTGTTGTGGGTTTTTCGGGCTGTATTGCCGTGGTCTTGGCATTGTAGTTCCTGACGTTTCGCCAACAGCTGTGGCTGGCATCTTCAGAGGTGTAGCACCAAAAGTCTTTTGGTGCTACACCTCTGAAGATGCCAGCCACAGCTGCTGGCGAAACGTCAGGAACTACAATGCCAAGACCACAGCAATACAGCCCGAAAAACCCACAACAACCATCGTTCTCCGGCCGTGAAAGCCTTTGACAATACACTTTTCTTGACGCTTGCAAGCGGCAAAAAGTGTTGTTTTCAACTGGCTTCCCACCCCGCCGCCTTTTTTACCTGACGAGAGGGGGGAGGAGGGGGTTGTAGTGACCCTCCCATTTAGCAAACAGCTAAGTTCAAAGTCATATTGTCCTGTGGACCCAAATACACTGAAATTGTTAACTTGCCCATAGGAATGCAGAGATGCAGATTTTGTTGCACAAACCACCACAATAGAGTGGTAAACGTTCTGCCAGTGAAAAAGCCACTTCAGCTGGTGGAAGGTTTTGCACTTAGCCGAACAGAACAGTTAGGATCCAATTCTTAGTAATAATGTAACAGTGCATACTCAAGTGACAATACTTACTCTTCTTTCCCCGCCAGCCTGGATGCATACTTAGTGTACCACAAAGCCACATTAAATCCCATGGAAACAAGCTCAAATACAGCATCTTGCTGGGCACTAAGGAGGGGATAAACCAAGCCAATCATGTGATTTTCTGCACCACAAATAACATTTCTTTTTCTAAACTACAACATACTGCAAATATTCAGACCATATTTTAGAGTTACTAAACAAAACAGCTTGTGTTTCTTCTACTCCCCTTCATTGTCCTCTTCCACATCATGTGAAAACAAAAATTGTCTCATCAGAAACAATTCTTACTTTGTTTTAGTTCAGCCTAAGAAGGGCTGAAACACAAGACAGTCTCTGTTAACTCCTTCTCAACCATCCCAAATACTGAAGGCACAAAAGTAGAAATCAGCCGTATTACTACAGAACTTCTAAAGTCTCCCAGTTACTGCTACTGAGAATATAACAGTTGCAACATTTCTAGATACCAGCAAGCTGTCTAATCAGTGTTTTTGTTTCTTAATTCATATTCATGGCAGCGTTCAGCACTTCTTTCTCTCTCTTTATTATGTAAGCTCACAAAGAGACCCACAATGACTATATAGTGCAAATTGAGCAATTTTCCATAAGAACTTGAAAACAACCTGCTCGATCAGACTATGGGTGTAGCATCAACAATGGTCAGTCACATTAACTCCAGGAAGTTCAGAAGCAGGGCATGAAACTAACCACCTTTTCCTCCTGGCATTCAGAAGCTTCTGAACCTGGAGATTCTACTTAGATCTCTCAATGGTGTTGTAAGCCTGATATCTCTATCTCTATATAAAAACATAAGATATATTTATTTTACACAGGGTTGAAACCAGCCAGCTTTTTCACTTCTCTCGCTCCCCTCTTTATTACAGCCATCCATCATGCATGGCCGTTGTCTGTGGAGGTTCTGTGATCCCCAGCATGGCCTTGTTGGTGATCAATGGGGAACCGGCCCCCCTCACATTTTCACCAGTGTAAAAGCTGATGGTATCCAACACATAATCTAAATGCTTTCTAAAATTCAAGACTTCATAGACAGTTTTGGTTAAAGATCAATTAGGAAGAATTAAAAGAGTTATGTGAAGATAACAAGGAAAAGTCATAGATACTTGACACAGGTAGCCGACAGAAGCAAGGAAACCACAAAGAAGCTGTTCAGGGAACCAAAGCTTTGCTAAAAGTTAAGTTTCAGAATATCTCTGGCAATCACAAGGACTAGAAATAAGGAAGATAAAGCAGACAGCCAGAATAATGGAATCTGATAACAAACTGAGTGCTTGTGTAGACTCTAAATGTACTGGTCCATATTATCCTCACTGTGTTCAGCTCTCGTTGACTGTTCTAGAAGTTGTTTCTGAAGCTGCAGGTCTAGTTGTACTTGAATTTTGTAGAACATAGTTTTAAGTCAACACGTACAAGATCAAACTGCACTTTTTTTTTTTTTGCTCCTGAGCAACATTTAAACTCAGTGAGATCCACTTTTTTATGAAAAGTAAATTTCGGCAGGAGTAACAGTTTGTTGCAGCAAAGCCCAAACAGGCTAATTTATGCTCACACAAATGAACTGAGAACAAGGGGTGTTCAATCTTAAATAACTAGTCTACCCCCTACTGATTGCCTGGAGATCTCTTAAGTTGCTAGTGGTGTAATTCTATGCAGAGTTGCTCCAGAGTTGCTTCATTGGAGTAAATCTGCATAAGACTGTTATAAGCACTGGAGCTCACACTGCCTCCATACCTTGGTACTTGTCCTTGTAAGGTATCTGTCCACTTAAAATTCTGAACGTATCTCAACTTGCTGTCCTGTGAAGAGTCATCAAGTGAAACTATGAAACCTGTTAATAAAATTAAAGAATTGTCATAATTCCTCTGTGAATCAAAGAGTTTCAAAATGATCCTTAACATTTCTTTATGTCTTGCTACTATAGATATACGGCACATGAAATAATCTTGTTCCTGACTTGCCGCTATAGTTTCAAGGCTCTAAACCAGTGATACTCAATGACTTTGGAGCCACATGTGGCTCTTCTCAGCACAGGTCTCCATTGTGGCACCTTTCTCATGTTTCGAAGAAGTGGGCAAGTCTCTTGCCCATTAGGGCTTGTGGTTGGCAGGTGGTTTTCATCCTGAGACAGCTGCCCCAGAAGAATGGGCCTGCAAGCCTTCCTGAGGTGCAAACCTCATGCCAGCGTTGGAAGTAAATTAGGCTCTTTTGGTTGACAATATTTGTGAATGTAGCCTTCTGTGAACCAGAGTGAGTACCACTGCTCTAAGCCTTGACATACAATTTAGCACAAGCAAAAAAAGTAATACTGTTAATATTTATATTCACTTGATATTAAAAATATTATTTATTTATAGTCTGCCTTTCTCACTAAGATCCAAGGTGGATTACACATTGCAAGTGAATACAATATAATCAATAGGCAAGACGTTCACTGAGCAAAATGCAGTATGATCAACAATTAGGACATTCAATGAAAACAAATACAATAGAATGTAGTAGCAACACCTTCCCTACAAACAAAACCGCTCCAAAGGCCCACTCCTCTAATGGTTTCTCTGGGCTTTTATAACATGTAAAAATTCCTGCTAAATTGAAGAGATTACTGGAAAGCTGACAAATTTGCATTCTGTATCCCAAACAACTCAAGACAAAGAATCTGAAACAATCAGGGCTCATTTGGAGGGGGAATGCGCCGGAACAGCGTTCCTGTAAAGCTGAAAAGAGGTCACGTGGGTTTTGGCCCAGCCCACGTAATTCCTTTTCCTCCCCTCTGCCTCCCTTCCAAAGGAGGGTAAGCGGCTTCAGTTCATTCTGCTGCTTTATTTTCATTCGTGACTTGGGAGTGAGTGAGTGCAAGTAAGGCTACTGGGCCTGGATCTCCAAAGGAGGGTAAGCTGCTTCAGTTCATTCTGCTGCTTTATTTTCATTTGTGACTCGTGAGTGAGTGTGTCCGTGCAAGTAGGGCTGCTGGGGCTGTCTCTCCAGAGGAAGTCATTCTGCTTTATTTTCAGGAAATACCTGGAGATTTTTGGGGAAAGAGGCCTGAGGGGTGGGTGTTGCCTTCTGACACACTTCCGGTGATGTCAGGGGGTGTGGCAAATGCTAATGAGTTATACTAACGAGTTCCTGCAGTTCTTTTTCTATGAAATTACCCCTGGAAACAATAAAGTAACTGGCTTGGGCAACAATATACTCATCGTAATGAGTCACAAAAGTGAACAGGGTCCTTCAAATGTGGGTTTTAAAAATAAAATATAAAAAATAGAGATGGGGTAATCAATCAATGAGGTAATAAAAGTCTATATAACCGAGTTAAATGCAGTCAGTGGAACTTGAGGCAATGGAAGATGACAAATGACAATGGAAAAAGCAGCAGTTCTTTGATTATTATTATTCAGAATACCATAGATAAGGGTATCAGCACATCTCTATAACTATGCAGAGTTCAATAGGGAATGAGTATATAGACTTAACAGATATTTTTTTTGTTTCTATGTCAAGCACACCAGGTTAGCTAGATCAATTTCTTGCTCTATGAGACACCTTCCTTCCTCCTCCAATTTACCATTCTATTTTATTTACTGTAAGTTCTTTATGAGCTGAGCAAAGAAAATCTATGCTTTAAAGCACCAGTGTCAGAGATTAAAAAGTTTCTTTCTGTACGCCAATTTTATTTACAGAACCTATTAACAAAATACACCAACTGGTCTGCTTGCTTACCTTTCAAGAGCGAAAAATAAGAATCAGCTGAATTTTTCATCATATCTGGATTACAATTCAAATCTGTAAAAAGTTCCAGGAGATGTGTTCTTGATGTCCTTAAATCACTATATAAAACAAAAATAACAACATTCATTTTTCAAACAGACTTCAGAGTTTCAACAGCATTGCATGGGTAAAAATGCATGTTCTATATCAAGATTCATAGTGGGTTTTGAAAACCCTTCAAAATTCAGAACCACTTACTTGCATATCTTTGTTGCAGCAGGAGTGGTGGCTACCCCATAGTAATTAAATGAGACAGGAGCCGTAGCCTTTAAAGGATTTCGATGAAACCAGTGAGTCATTTTTCTTAAGTACTTTCTTCACAGTAAGAGCTTTAGAAAGCCTAAAGTAAGAAAGAAGTAATGTGTTAAGGGCTAGATCCTACATTAGTGCAAACAGAAAATGCTTGTGGAAGTGCATCTTTCCCTGCCTTTCCCCAACTTGCCCCCCAATCCCTCTGGTGATGATTGTGTAACCCTCATAAACATACACGGCAGCATAGAAGGCTCAAGAGATGGAACTGGGGGGAAAACTCTTCTTGCCATCCTTCTACTGGCGGACTAAGAAGAGTAAGCTTTCTCCTTATGCAAGAGGGAGGTGGGGGCAATTTTGATCAATTTGCCTCTCTTCTCTTCCCCCCCACCCATACATTTTTTGTTTGAAGGTCCCCTGATATTCAGCAGAAGGTGGTCAGCACACATAGCAGACTACTAAGGGAAGGTTCATGCTCACAACATCTTTCTCCTTGTACAGTTTATTTCATGTACAAAAACACATACACCACTTTTACAAAAAAGATGTTGGCCATTGTACATAAATGATGTTGCATTTTTATGCACCTGCCTTCTTAAAAGGATATAAAAATATCCATCACTCTTCATTTCACAAAAAGACTAAGAAAATTATTATATATTTAAAAAACAGTGTTTGTCTCAGTTAACTACACTGAGACCCTGCTATATTACAGGACTGAGTGAGATAGTATATTTGCAAGCCTAAGTTATCTCCTAAACTGGATTTATGTGAGGGGAAATTCACCTGTGTCCCCACAAAGGGAAGCCCCAATGCAGCTTAGCACCCCAATAAGACCAAAACAGAAATGCTGGCAAAAAAAATTGAAGCAAAAGAACTCAAATAAACGGATGCACTGTGGGTGATTCTGTCAGAGTGCATGCCATGCAAGGCATGACCCTGCCACACATATATCCTTTACAAACAAGTCACCAAAATGTTTGTTTAAAATACCAAAACACTTCTACAAAAGTAAACCATCTACTCACTGTAAGATTGGCAGGTCATATAGTCTATGAAGAGTACATTTAACACTTGTCTGGCGCCTCTTATCTCATATACTTACTAAGAAGGATATATCCGAGAAACAATAGAGTGCTGGAGAATAAATCATGGCACTTCCAAAACACTCTCTTCTTCTTATCTTTGTCTAAGTTGCATTTCTACAAGGCCAGAAAAATGAAAGTTGGGGAAGAGGGCAAAAGGCAGGGAGCAGCCAAGGCTCGTCCCATGATTTTGAGAGACCCAAACTTAAAAAAAGCAAAAAGGCTAAAAACGATATAGATATTTTTTAAAATCCCATAACACTTTACTAGGGCAATTGTTTTAGAATGAGTACAAAGACTCCATGTTTCTGTAATCTCTTTTTAGAGGTCCAAAGTGCATGGCTGTCATTCATGGCTGCATCAACTAGGTTTGCTACTCAGGATTTCTATCAAAAGACCCATTATTAACTGCTCTCTGAATGTGTGAGGTCATTATAGCTTAAATTACCAATTCATGGTGGCTGTAGTAAACATAATTACGCTTTAGTGCTAGAGATAATATTTTGATACAATTAGTTCAACTTGGCCATTTAGAGAAGGTAAATATTCTTAATTCATGCTGACATTTTCGTTAATGGTAAAAAGATGCCTTTTAAACTTTTCAGAACCAAGTTATAACCTTTTCAGTAGTTTGGCCCACTTTTTTTTAAAAAAAAAATGAAAGCACCATTGTGTCTACAGCTTCTTTCTAAAAAAGACTAATGATCCATTTTGCCCACTTGGAGGAAGATTGTATAGCTCCTGGAGGAAGGGAGTATATAAAGCTGATTGTTCAAAGTATAGCTATAACTACCATAATCACAATCTATTTAGTATATGTGTGTAGGGGTGTGCACTTTGGGTTTCTGATTCGGGTTTTTAACCCACATCGGGCCTGATTAGGAAAGATTCAGTAGTTCCAAATCGGCCCCAGCATTGCTGAGCAGATTCAGAAATACTGAAGTAAAGCTTTCCGAAGCACTTTGAAATGCTTCGGGTAGAGTGGCAGTAGCCGCCACACTATTTTCTTGCTGTTTCTTTTTTGAAATGCTGCAGGGATTTAAATTGGAGACTTGCCTTTTAGCCAGCTTCCATTTTGCCCTGGCTTAGAAAGACATTGAGACTGGTGCCTGCTTCCTGCTGGCTTACCTCTGTCTCTGTGGTAGTCTGGGCAGTTGGGCTGGCCTGCCTGGGACATCTGGATTCTGGACTAGACTGCATGGATTCCCTCTGCTGCTGGTGATTCAACTGCTGGACCTACTGTGCTTCTTGACCTGACTTGACCTGTCCCTAGAGACTAGTAGGAGAGTCACTAGACTTGCAGGGTTCTTTTCTTTTTGGGGGGAGGGGGTTGGTTGTCTTGTTGGGTAGGGGGGCTTGCTTAGCTTGAGTGGAAGGCCTTGCTTTGCTTGAGTGGGGGTTCCTCTACACACAGCAAAAACCTTTAACAAGCAAACAATAGATAATAAAGAAGGGCGAAGGATAGGGGCACCTTCTTTGAGGGGCCATAGACCCCCCCCCCGAAGTCCAATCTTTCTGAAACTTGGGTGGTTGTGAAAAGAGAGTTAGGAGAAGGTCCCCACCAACTTTAGTATGATTAGGTAAGAAAAGCCCTCCTCAGGCCCTCGGAAAGCCGGGAATGACATTTCCCATTAGAAACAATGGGTGAATGATTCCTAATCATACTGAAGCAGTTTAAATACTCAAATCCTGAAGCGGCTTGCTGCTTCAGGATTCAGGTTTTTCCTAATCTTTTTCCTGCATTGGGAAACCCAAAGTGGGAAACCTGAATCTGGGGAGCTGTGTCCAGAGGAGGCAAGATGAACATAATAAAACTGCTTTAAACCTCTCGAAATTATGCTTAAGACTACCACCACAAAACATTCCTATACTCTGTGTAGCAGAAACCCGTGGCCTTAGGAATTGCCAGAACGCGAGCCATAGCTCGACCGGAACCCCCAAGGCGAAGCTTCAGACCTCTCACCGCGGACTCTTGGCCCCAGGCCTCTCTTTACAGCTATAGGCCTCAGCCCAGCTCCCTCCGGGGAAAGAGTCAGCGCTGTTTACCGTCCTCTAAGCGAGCAGCACCTCCTGCTTGGTGGGAGGAAAAAGGCCCTGAAGAGGCCAAGCCGCTCCGCTTCCGTATGGCTCTCCAGGCTGGGCTCCAAATGGCCGCGCCGCGACAGCTGAAGGAACAATCGTTACTAGCCGTCCGAGGATGCACGGATTCCTCCCAGCTGGATCGCAGCCTTCCGGCTCAGCCCTCTCCGCTGAACACGGTGCCCGAGGCCCGCAGCCTAAGCTTGTCCACACTTAACTTGGGAAGAAAGATCTACCAATTCCAATGGGACCAACGCCCAACTAATCGTGCACAAATCACCTCAGCTCAACTTTCCACTGCTACCCCCTCTTCTCCGGGACAAGTTTTCCCTCTCCCGTTTTTGCAGATGCTTCATGGAGGGGAGGAGGGTGCGCCGCTGCCCCCAAAGACGAGGGAGTGGGAAGCCTGACTCCATCCACGGCATTGCAAACCGATTGAGGGCTGCCAAAATCGGAGTCGGGGCTCAGTCCTCCAACTCCAAAGCGGGAGTCATTGCATAGGACGAAAAGTTTGCAGCCCAGGCCGCCCTTTCTTTAAAGTAGTCCCAGACTCTCAGCAGAAGTCGGGAATGTTAATAAAACACTAGCGATAGGGGGAAACGGGCGGGGCTTATTGTTCGTCATCGCCCTCCGAGGGTGGCGGGCTGGGATCACTCGAAATGAAGCTGTCATCCTCATCAGAGAGCACCGGAATTTACATCCGAGAAAGCACGAACCGGTTCCAGTGATGCCTTAGCTGGTCCCTATGGTGGTGACTGAAGGCGCTGTGCTCACAGCCAGCGTCATGACTCATCGTTCGGGGCTGCAACTGTAAGCCCGTTTCGAGAAACCTCATGGAACTCCATGGGAATGACGTCCACGTAAATACGGTTAGGATCGGAGATCCAAAGCTCTTGCCAGATGGGATTTCTCTCTTCCTCTCTTAATAAGTCCACCTCCACCAGCACCTTGACCTCTGAATTACTGTTGGTTGCAATCGGGCTCTGAATCGGCTGAGTAACAACACATTGAGGGCACCTTCCCGGGGATAGTCATTAGAACAACCCCCCACCCCAGGTTAGAGGCTTTCTTCTGCATCTTTGTGATCTGTGAAGGATCTGCCTACGGGCACCTCATCATCGCTGTGATTTTATCCGGAAAGAGAAACATTGTCAGGAAGGGTTTTTTTTGTTTGTTCTAAAGGAGGTTATAGGAGCCATAATGGGCAAATTACAAAGCAATCCCTGGGAGAAGAAAGTCAGGAGAGCCACGACAATTCCAAGGGAAGCGGCGCGACCACTCCTGCTCTGTGGATATCAGTTCCATTTGCTTTAACGGCTGTACTTCAAACAAATAAACAATGGGCTTGTAGCCTACGGGATTCTAGCAACAGACAGGAGGCAGGTGGCAGCCTGCCTAATCGTCTGGGCAAGCACATGGCTTTAGGGGTTGGGGGAGCTGTAAACACCGCCGGACTATGGACCAGCTATTTGAGAAGCACAGCGGTCACATACACCCGAGACTGGCCAGAAGAAGGACTTTACCCACGGGGCGGCCCTCCGCCCCGATGCACCCATTCCGTGAAAAGGCTGGAGCTCCGAAAACCTCCTTTTCAAAGCGACTTAGGGCGCCCGGGACAGGGGCTGCCCACCGAACTCCGCGGTACAGAGACTGGGCGGCAGCGGCGGAAACAAAGGAGGTGCGCCCCCCTTCAGCTCTGAGGCGACGTTTAAGGCAACATCCAGCTGCCGCTTACCTGAGACGGCGGGGGGCCCTCCCCCCAGAGACCCCCAAGGCGGCGCAGGAGCGCGACGACTAAACTCCCCCTTCAGCGAGGACAGAGGCTCGCTCGGGCAGCAGCAAACCGAGGAGGAAGCCGGGGCAGTTCCGGCAGCAGCGGGTCACGTGGCCTCATCGCAAGGCCCAGGGAGAGGCAACGAGGCGGAAGTGTTTCGGCCAGTCATAGGGATGGAACCAGCCATTGCCTCGGTAGCAATGGCGCTTGGGATGGAAAAACTCGCTCCTTTACGGCAGCGTTAAGCCGCAAATCCTGATGGCAATGAGTAGGAAACAGCGATGAAAACACCCGACGTGAGGAGCTCCGACTTTAGAAATCTTCCACCCTGCAACTTTGTCGGTCTCTAATGTGCCAGAGGACTCAGATCGTGCTTCACAGAAATATCCCTCACTTCCTGTTTTGTTCTGAAAACAGGCGGGGCCAGAGCGTGACGCCCAATAGGGGAGCCGCTCCGCCTCGATCTCTATGGCGCTTGCTCTCCAGTTTCACCCTCTCGGGGATCCGAAGCGTTACTATAGTTTCCCTGAGCTTGCGAAGACGTGGGGGGCGGACCGTGCGCAACCTAACTTGATCCTCTGGAGGCAGGGCGGGGTGCCTAGAGGCGGCCGTCGGGGTTGGTTGCGCTGGCAGATGGGCTTGGCCGGTGGCTGGCGGCGCCGTTGCTGCTGGGCTGGACGGAGCGGGGGTTGCCCGGCGCGAGCCCTCGCCCCTCTCCTCCCCCTCCGCGGCGAACATGGTGCGCTAGCGGCGCTGGGACCATGTCGGAAGCCGCTCGGAGCCACCTGCAGCGCTGGGGCGCCAGTTTCAGGAAGGGGACCGACTTCGACTCTTGGGGGCAGCTGGTGGAGGCGATAGATGAGTATCAGATGTGAGTGCGGGCGGGCGCGCGGGCGGCGGCCGGGGCGCCCAGGGCCGGGCTGATAGCTGGCTGAGGGGAAGTGGCAGGGGCCTGGGGCGGAGCGAGGGGTTGAGGAGCGGCTGGGGGCGCGCGGCGGGGGGGCGGGGGCGGAGCCTGGGGGGCGACCCCGGGTGTGGCGGAGGGATGAGGCGCCAAGGCTGCAGGCGCTTGGGATCTTCTCAACTGGTTTCTCTGTAGCGACTCCCGCCTTGCTCCCTTTTTCTCTGGCGAATGTCAGAGCACCGGTGTAATCGCTTTACAGACCTCTATATCTGATGGAGCGAGTCCCGGCTCACGACAGCTTATGCGGGGATAAATGTCGCGGAGTCTTTAAGGTATCCCTGGACTCTTTTTTGGGGGTGTAGCTGGTGTGGGGGAGCCCCGACGAGGGCTCTGGAGGTTGGCAACGCCCGACTCCGGGGTCCTGGCAGCTCAGGAGGGGCGGCCGTATCTTTGGCGCTAACGACATAGACGGTCCAGGAGTGGGGAGGGTCCAGTATCTGAAGAAGGGAGCTTTGACTCTTGAAAGCTTACACCCTGTTGGTTTCTGAAGTGCTGCTAGATTCTTGCGTGTAGTTCCTTTTTATATGCCTTGTAGATAAATATATTCATAGAATTAATACTTTGTTTCAGAAATGTATGTGGGGTTCAAGACCACCAAAGATTCTTTAAAGAGGATGCAGCTTTCAATTAATGAAGGAGGATTTGCTTTTTGGGACCTTAGTTCTTATCATCAGGCATACTTGTTAATGTGTACAAATTACTGGGATCATTCCTCTCAATTGGAATAGTTTCAGGTGGGTAGCTGTGTTGGTCTGTAGTAGAAGAGCAAGATTCGGGCCCAGTGGCACTGCTTCCTGACAATCTAATTTGCAGTACCCCTCCCATTCTCTACCTGGATTTTAAAGACACCTCCCCTTTTCCACTCCATGTGTCTGTTGAAAGGAGTTTTGACTCTTGAAAGCTCATACCTTGAAAATTAAATTGTTCTCTAAGGTGCTGCTGGACCCAAATCTTCCTCTCAATTGGAAAATCTGTCTTGAGCTTTTGAAAGGGGAATCTCATTAGTGTCCCAGTAGAGGGAGACTCCAATCAGGAATCTGGACCTCCAACCAAACCAAGGCAGAAATAGTGGTAAATTAAAAGTCTATTGGAGAAATACTCAAACGAACTGATGCACTTCAATAACATAGGCAAACTGCATACCTTGCAGGGTAGGTACCCACTTCTATATCTTCTTACAAACAAATTCATTAGGAAAATTGTGAACAAATAGCAAGATAGTTTACAAAAAACAATCCAGGTCAAGTCAGTAATTTCTAAAAAGTTGGCAGGTCATATAAACTATAAGGGCTGACATTTAACACCTCTTTGGCACCTCTTGTTATCGCTTGGAAAACTAGAGGGGTACAATCATAAGATAAAAGGAGTGCTAGAAAAACAAAGTCATAACATCAGGGTTTTTCAAAGTTATGTCCCGTTGTAAATTTAAAACACCCTTTTGTCTCACTATCTTTACCTACATTGCAATTTCTAGAGAGGAGTGGTGAAACGAAAGTGGGTGAAAGCATAAATGGGATTAGAGAGAGCCAAAACTCACTCCCAGAATGTCCTTCTGAAAAACCAAACTTACAAGAAATCATTAACTAAAACTATATGCTTCTAAAAAACCCCTAACAGTTTTCTTGGAGGCCTTTTTAAATCTGAATACATTAGGGTCTACTTATGTTAAAGTAGATTTGTTTCTCCTACAATCTCTGCAGCTAGAGGAGTATGGTACATAATTTCACAATATCAATGTGGCTCTTTCTCACATGTTAAACTATAACATTGTCAAATCCAGACTTAAAAATTGGGGAAACAGCTTTCTTCTGGAAGGCTTGGACAGATAAAGAATTTTTACCTTAGATCAATTGATAGATAATAATGAAAATAATATTTGATTTATATACTACCCTTCAGGACAACTTAACACCCATTCAGAGCAATTTACAAAGTATGTTGTTATTATCGTCAAGACAAAAAAAGTGGGTGGGGCTGAGAGAGCTGTGACTAACCCAAGGTCACCGAGCTGTCTTCAAGCAGAGATGTGGGGAATCAAACCCAGTTCTCCAAATTAGAGTTCTGCTGCTCTTAACCAGAGAATTTTGTATTAGAAAACTCATTTATGGTTGTTGTGGGTTTTCCGGGCTGTATTGCCGTGGTCTTGGCATTGTAGTTCCTGACGTTTCGCCAGCAGCTGTGGCTGGCATCTTCAGAGGTGTAGCACCAAAAGACAGAGATCTCGACACTGAGAGATCTCTGTCTTTTGGTGCTACACCTCTGAAGATGCCAGCCACAGCTGCTGGCGAAACGTCAGGAACTACAATGCCAAGACCACGGCAATACAGCCCGGAAAACCCACAACAACCATCGTTCTCCGGCCGTGAAAACCTTCGACAAACTCATTTATTTTTGAGGATGTTAATGTATTTTTAAACTATTTGCCTGTCACTTGGGATCTAACTGATGGTCAATGGAAATGGACCCACCATGCCCTCACAGTTGCTAAAAGACTTATACTGCAATACTGGAAAGCCCACTTCCTGTAATTCACCTGATTAAGGACTTTATAAGCAACATTTGAATGTATCACATATAGATGCTCATTGCGTATGGACTTATTTTTAGATATTTGGAAACCTTTTATAGATACTAATGAATAGATTTGCCAGTAGTGTTTTTGTGGCCAGCACTATTTTTTTCCTGTTTGCTTTTTAATTTATTTTGCAGTAACAAAATAATTTTTAAAAATTATTTTTTTAAAAGGGCTGCTAGGCTGAAATCCTGCTGTTCTACTGCACACCAACATGGCTATCCACCAGAAACAGGCTGTATACAGTACATTTAATATAAAAACATTCCTATTTGTTCATACATCTGAGATTCCCGACAAGATTTTTCATCCTGAACTGCATATTTTCCCAAACTTCTAGGATCTTCTCCTTTGTCTGTTCCTTTCTTGTCTCTTATTTTATTGTATGCAAGGGCAATAAGTGGCTTTTCTGGAGCTCAGAACCTAAGCTGTTTCTGTTAGCAGTAGCACCTCAGCTGCTATGCTCAGTCCATATGGAGAAGTGGGCTGGAGTTTTTAGTTCTTCAAGGTTGTGAGCCCAGACACACCCAGGTATCCAGTGTATCTCATGGCCTGTGTACAGCACTGGAAGCAGCGTGGAAGTAATCTTGGATGAAGTCACCTATGGTCAGCATTATCTCATAAGTTAAATAATATTACTGCAGTTTCTAGGACAGTCTGCAACGTTTCTTTCTCCTTAGAAAAGGGGTCCCCAACATGGTGTCTATAGGCACCATGGTGCCTGCTGACACCTCTCCAGGTGCTCAAGTGTTTTTAGAAAGTGGTTGGAGTTTTTTTGCCCAGGAAGAATTCTTATTGGCCATTAGAGATCTGATTGGCTGTGCAGATTTTTAAAGTTGCTTCAGCAGCAGCTGTTACCACAGCACAAGGATCTTCACTGTGATTGAAGGTAAGTCTGTGTGTATGCAAGAAAGTATGTTTTAAGCAACATGTTCATTTTAAAAGGCCTTCCGTTAAACAGAGCTTCTGTTTGAAATGTTGAGGAGTTACTATTAGAGTTATGCATGAATTCACTCCCTGACATTTAGTGGTTGGCTCCACTTTTTGTGGTAGCATTTTGTGGTTGTGCCAACCATCTTGTGTCAAAATTCCAAATGGGTCATATGCTCAAGAAGGTTGGGGATCCCTGCTTTAGAAGGTGCTTTTGTAGTTATGTAGCTACTTCAAGCTCTTCATTCTGACAAATCAAAATAAAGATTATGATCCACAACTAAATGGGGACAATATGGCCAGAGATATTGCTTTGCAAGTCTTTTGGTGCCCTGACCACCTCTGTTTTGATCACACACATTTCTTGCTGAGGCAGTCTCAGATGCAGGTGCTACTACTGTGCTAGTTCTTTTATCTTTTAACTTAAGAGAACTTGGACAGAAAAAGGGTTGCCTTAATGCTTGAACAGTAACCTCTTTGCAGGACACCATTAAGGAGTAAACTAATGCAGTTCCTTCCAGTAGATCGTTGAGACATCTAATGCAAATCTAAACTATTTCTGGGTGGAAATGCTTGTAAATGTAGAATCTCTTTAATACATGGTTTTATATTTTCCTGTCAGGGTTTTTTTAAATATACCTAGCCCTGTTTATTTGTTATTCCCTTTACGGTAGAAATTTACTGTGTGTATGAAGTAGCCAGGCATCAGTCTAAATATTTCCTAACTCATATACTTGGATCCTGCAGAAAATCTCCACCGATAGAAAGGACTTCAGTCCGTGTAGCAGGACTTCCTTGACTTGCTGCTACAGTGCCATACGCCCTGACAAGTAATATTCTGTACTGGTTTTGCTGCACTGTTGCCCTGCTCCTATCTGTATTTTAATCTCATTTTGTATAGAGTCTCTGTATTTAAAATTTTATATTTTATATATGCCAATAATATAAAATATATTGCTTGACTGACTGACTTGCTGCAGACCAAAATTCTGCTCCTAAGGGGTAGGAGACCTCAGGAACAATATGGGGGAACTCGACAGAAATCACATTCCCTTCTGTCAGCAGAATTTTTCCACTGGATTAAATTCATGAGTTCTATATTATCTTGTACTATCCAAAACTCCACAAACCATTAAAGTCCTCTCTCTCTCTCCCTGCCTCCTTCAGTTTGGCAAGACATCTACAGAAAGAGGCCCAGACTCAACCCAACAATTCAGAATTCACAGAAGATCAAAAGGTATGTGATATGTGTTCATTTTTGGTAGAATAGTCTTTAGAAATAAGTACAGCATCCTTTTATTAGGACTTGTTGAGGTGTAACAGAATAGTTAAGTTTTTGTGTTCCCTCAAACTCTGAGGAACTCCAAAGCTTGTTTACTTGGACATTTGGACTAGTTGTAATAAGATTCCAATGCTCTAGTAGACTTTTTAATATAATAGACCTACACTGCTGCCTGTGATCTTTGTCTTTAAAAGCAGTGATTGACTATCCTTGCAGCCACTGGAAATTTTATCCATGTTGCATGGAATCTGAGCCCTACCCTGGAAGCTTAGTATAATGCAGAAAGAAAAAATATCATTAGTTTGTTTGGCAGCAGTTTGTAAGTATTGTGTGGCAGTGAACATGTTGGATTAAGTTGTTGATTTAAGAGAGACTTCATTTTATTACTGAGAGAAATTGGCTTACAACTTCAATAAAAGCAAAATGCATGGTATTAATACTTTCCCTGTTGCTTTTATTGTATTATACCAGTCCTCTTACATTAGGTGCTATGCTTTGTTTCAGATCTCTACTTGGTTTCAGATTTTGGCAGTCCTAATCCTGTTACATTCCTTATTGGATGTCCCATTCTGTTGATTGTATTGACTTACTGTGTGTAATCTGTCTTGTGTCTCAGTGAGAAAGGCAAAGTATAATTAACTTAATAAATAATACATTTGTTTTCTTGTCAAATACTTCAAACTTCTTTATCTGTTACTTACCAGCTGTTACTTTGTCATTTAACATTGTTATTAAGCATCATGTCACTTAATGACATTTGACTATGTTAGGAAAAGAACTTTCAGTTAGAGTAGCTTGTAAACTGGATTTGAAATGTTTCTGTATGATAAATTAATGTATGTCTTGACTAACTTGTTGGTACATGATAGTGTGGTAGGGCTCTTCTGTGTCCTTTGCATGGAGTTTCTTGTCCTTCAGCATGAATGCCAAAAACTTTAGAGGGTAAACTTTCACAACATACAGTTTTTGCTTCATCAGTTCTCCCTATAACAATTTCTTCAACAATCCTCATCTCTTCTGTTGCCTAGCAATCTTGGGCCATGCTGCTGCTTTTTTCAACAGACTCCCCTGCCTTCAGGATGGAAAAACTAAGCTATACTGCACCTGAAAGAGGGAATAGAGATTAGGGTACTGCAGCATGGTGGCAATCATGTTGTTAAACTTGCATTTCTGCATATGAGTGCATAGTGTGCGGGCACCAGAAATACCTCCTTTATCTGAGGCAAAAGAAGCTAAAAGTACACTGACTGAAAACAGCTGCTTTGTGGTGAGGAATGACTACTGGGCAACGCAAGTAGAAAAAAATAGTATCTTTTAACATTGGCAACTTCCTACTGCAGAGATAGGGGACTGGTATGGGAAATCTGTGCGGACTCTAGTTTGAGAACAGTGAGCCCAGCAAATATGTAAATCAATACATTTGCATATTCCTGTCTCATTCCTGATCCTGGTTTAGAATATTTTGGTAAGGACTAGGGAAAGAGAACAATATGGAAGTACATGATTGCTGGAACAGAAGACAAAGAAAGGGCAGGCAGATGTGCAAGGAAATTAGAGTGATATCCTAAGGCCCCGTCTCGCGCCTGTGGCCACGCGTCAATATAAATGCAGTGCCACTCATCTGCTACCTAAGGACTTTTGCAGGAGTGTTGGGCCAGCCAGCTAACCCCAGAAAGGCGTATTCATGAGTGAATGCACCCTCAGTGCCCAGGCAACACCTTCAGGATCAACCAATTGCAGGGCAGCAGCAGTTGACAACGCTGTGAGTGGCAGGGGAAGATACTGCTAGTCCTGAGCCATGTTTCCCGTCCCCAGCTGCCACACCCCTGCCCCACAGGGAGAGACCCCCATGATCGGGCTTGCTGCACTCCCAACAGAGGCACTTGCCCTGAGAGGAGCCCCGCCCCAGGAGGTAGGACACTGATAGTGCAGACAAGGTGCTTGCCCACCTGCACATCCAGCCCCGTTCCCAACAAGAGGCAGGCTGGCGGAGGAAACACCGCTTGCTTGCAAACTCCACAACTCTCACCACTGCCCCAAGGAAGATGCATCCCCTCCCTGAAAAGTGAGCACCAAAAGGTGACAGGACCCAGCAAGGGTTGCATTTGCAGACTGCAGCACTTGGGATCAGCCCCCAGGTCCCAGACAGGCAAGTGAGGGTGGGGGGGGGCAGGTTCTTCAATGAGTGACAGGAATGTCTACTGGAAACCATTCAAAAGGCCAGAAGGCCCATTGGAGGCGATGGGAGCGACAGATGCCCACGGACTTGATCACTGCATCACAAAGATGCTCCGGTCCTGGGGTGACCCCGCCCAGAGTGGACTGACAGCTTGCAGGACCAGAGAAACTGCTCCGGGGGGGGGGGCATCGTCCACCACCACCACCCCCGGTGCCAGATTTCCTAAGTCCATCCCTGCCTCCGCAAACAGTGAAAAGGAGGATGGTCCATCCTTCCAGAGGAGGAGCCCCAGAGATCCCAAGACGTTGCTCCACATCCCCCACTTCCCAGCAACAACCCCCCTTCCCCCACATGCAGCCTGGTTTATCTGATGCTAGCGGCTCTGTCAGAGTATGTGAGTCCTCAGTGCCCCCCCCCCCGCCATGCCAGACATATATGGGCTGCACTACAATTCCCACCCCACTGCCTGAAGTTACATTGAGGGGAGAAGGGGGCAGGGAAACTGGACGGGGCCCCAAGGCGCCACTGGACACCTGCTCCTTCTGGCAGTAGAGCCCACCTCATCCAGCCCTGAGCCAGGAATCATTTGCCAGGATGTGTGAGAAGACATCCCTGTGGGGAGTTGGGGGCAGGGGGGCTACTGTCATCTACAGGCAAACAATCTGGCAATTTGTTGTTTTTCAACACATATTTTATTGAACTAGAAAAGGTGAAGAGGTTGTCTGGATATGTTTCTTGCCAATGTCCCTCAGCTGGAAAGGGAGCAAAGGCAGTTTGCACAGCAGTCAGAGCTGCAAAATCCATTCCTTGTCCTGCCTTCGCAGGACAAAGTTGAGATGTGAGCTGCCTTGGGGAACTGCTCCCTGGGCTGGACCTGAATGGCACTCATGGAAGATCACTGGGGGCTGGAATATCTATTCTCCTTGGTCACATATGTGGCAAGGGACCCAGCCTCGTCCAAGGCCAAGCCCAGTCTGTAACGTTTTGGGATGGTGTCCATGGTTGGGAGTGGCGGCAGCGGCGGCAGCTCCAATGACACAGGTGCAGCCCGCAACCAGATGATGCATGGCCCTCTGGTGACAAAACGCTCTGCATCAAGATGGTCTTATCCTGTGAGGGAGAAAGTCAAGGGGCTGAGCACCCTCCGTCAACGGGGAGTTATGAACACCCAGTCAGCCTGACCTGCGGCTGCACTTCCTACTCTGCTGAGAGAGGCCCTGGCTGAGGGAATGTGAACAGAGCACCCAAATGAGTAGCTGATGCCCCCCCCCCCAAATAGCTGTGTCAAGAGCAGTTTTCTGGGCAACTGCCTTCATGGCAGGCAGATGCTGCAGCTCCCCTCCCACACCAGCGAGCCTCACTTGCAGAAGCTGGCGTTTGGGAGGGTTCAGGTGAGGGGGGCAGCTGGCACAAATCAGCAAGCTGGGGTAGCCGCCACCTCAGCTCCTTCTTACTTCTCAGTGCTGCCTCGCCCCTTCCCATGCTGGGACTCTCGAGTCGGATAACCTGCAAGAGGACTAGGGTGGTTGTTGTTAATCAGACATTCTGGACTTTGCTCTTCTTCCCTTGAGTGAATGCAAAGTACTCCCTATTTTCTGCTAAGTCCCCCCCCCAGTGCACTTGTGGCCCACCACCGTGAGCACCCACTCTCCTTTGCACTTTAAGTCTCTACAGCAGGGGGCTGCTGGGCAGAGCCTCCGGTTGCCACAGGGGTCAACACGGATTGGTCTCCATGGTAGTTGCCATTCTGTGCTCCGTCGGGCTGCATGGGTGGGGCTGGGCGCTGGGAGGGGCCCCCAGTTTTCCCATTTAATGGGCATCTGTGGGCTACACTGCCTTTTTTCGTGGTGTAACTTTCTGCTGCTGCAGGGGGTGTTCCCAGGCCTGGGGTAGCTTTGGAAGCCGACTAACTCATGGTCTGTCCCCCGGCCCGCCCCCTCCAGCACCAGTGCAGGAACTTGTGCTGCACTTACACCTCCATCTGGCCATCAAGTGTGACCAGTAGTGGCGGCCCATCAGCGGTAGCACGCCTCAACTGGAGGGGGTTTACACCTGCATAAGTGCAAGTTATGCCCGTGTAAGCCTTAGTCCTCTCCCTGAGTGCTTTCCACCCCCCACCCCCCCAGGGATTGGGCTGCCCATCTATTGCATATTAACAGAAGGAATAACTACTGTACTCCCCTCACCCATACACGCAGCTTTTGAGATTTTATCAGGCACTGCCTATATGTTTTCTTTATTTATAGTCCACTTTTCACACTGAGACTCAAGGCTGATTACACAGTGTAAGTCAATGCAATCAACAGTAAGAATGTTCCATGAACAATGCAGTAGGGCAGTTATGGCGAACCTTTGTGAGCCCGAGTGCCCAAACTGCAACACAAAACCTGTCAGAACTGTGGCTAGATAATGTCCTTACTCCAGACTACCTTCTGCAATCAAACAAAAGCCCGTTGTTTTCAAAAGTTTACTGAAGAAAGAATGCATTATAGTCCATGAGCCTGAATACAATATTCAGGATGGTACATGTGAATTGTTACCAATGACAGGCAAAGCATGAGGTACAAAGTAACAGATCCCAGCAGGCCCAACCTCCCCCCATAGTTCTCATAACAATCCCTTTGAAGCTCGGAAAGCGAAAGTCCTTCGAGGCTGGAACAGCGGTAGCCATAACATTCCTCCTCTGGGAGATAGCTGCCTGGGAACATCCTGGCACCTGTGAAGAAAGCACTTATAATACTGAAAGGATTAAAATGGAGTCTCTTAAGCACTATCATACCTGAAAGTATTCTGAACATGACATTCTGCCCCCTCTAAGATGCTCCCCCCCCCAGGTTTATGGGGATAGCGCTTATGGAATGCCCTGACTAGCCTAGGAGCATGTACATGCACAGAGTTCACCCACTCATCAAACCCAGAGTCCTGTTTGGCTTTGTCGAGGTGTTTTCTAATTTGAGTCCATTGGTGAGCCGCTTCCCCCCACCATTCTGTGATGTCTTGGGATGCTGTAGTAGGAGGAGGAAGCGCATCAAATGGGAAGGGTTTGAAATGGAAGCCATAAACTACTTTGAAAGGAGTCTCCCCGGTGGATGCGTGCACACTGTTATTGTAGGAGAATTCTGCCATGGGGAGCAAATCGACCCAGTTGTCTTGCTGGAAGTTAATATAACAGCGGAGGAATTGTTCTAATATTTGATTAGTTTTTTCTGATTGTCCGTCGGTTTGAGGATGATGGCTTGAACTTAAACCTTGTTCAATACCCAGCATTTGTAAAAGCTCCCGCCAGAAGTTGGCAATGAATTGTCCGCCGCGATCCGAAATCACCTTTGACAGAAAAGAATGTATTTTTACAATGTGCTTTATAAAGATATCAGCTAGTTTTCGAGCGGAAGGTATAGTGGTGCAAGGTATAAAATGAACTTGCTTGGAGAATAAATCCACTACGACCAAAATACAGTTGTGCCCCTTGGAGGGGGGTAAATCAGTAATAAAGTCCATAGATATTACTTCCCACGGTCTGCTTGGCGTTTCTAAAGGTTGCAATAGTCCTGGGGGTTTGCCTTTTCGGGATTTGGCACTGAGGCAAACGGGGCAGGACGCTACATATTGGGAAATGTCTTTGCGCATGCCTGGCCACCAAAATTGATGTTGTACTAAATGAAGTGTTTTTAAGTACCCATAGTGTCCTGCTGTAGGGGCGTCGTGACAGCGTTGTAAAACTTCCTTTCTTAAACTTTTGGGTACATAGAAGCGGTCTCCCCAAAGCCATTCCCCTTATTCGGATTGTTGCAGTTTGTCTTTGGGCACGTTCCCCCCCTCCTTTTCCACTTCAGCCTTCAGTTTTTGTCTCCACCCCTGATCGGGTTGAGGGGATTGGGCTGTGCGACTGCGTGTGGTTACCACACCCCCTAATTGCATAGGCGAAAAGACGGTGTCTACTGTCTCCTCCCTTTTGCTTTTGTGCTGGGGCATGCGTGATAGAGCATCGGCCAGGAAGTTAGTCTTGCCCGGTAGAAAGTTTAACGTGAAATTGAATTTAGAAAAGTACTCCGCCCACCGCAGTTGCTTGGCATTTAGTCTTCGGGGGCTGCGTAGGGCCTCTAAATTCTTATGGTCCGTCCAAACCTCGAAAGGATGGCGGGCTCCTTCTAACCAATGTCTCCAGGAAGTGAGAGCTGCTTTTACAGCAAAAGCCTCCTTTTCCCAAACATTCCAATTTCTTTCTGCTTCAGAAAACTTTCGGGAAAGGAAGGCACAGGGCTTGAGCTTTCCGTCCTCCCCCCGTTGCAATAGTACACCTCCAATTGCGGTGTCGCTGGCGTCAACCTGCACCACAAAGGGGCGATTTTCATCGGGGTGTTGCAGAACGGGTTCGGAAACAAACTGCGTTTTGAGGTGGCCGAATGCTGCTTGGCATTCTGGTGTCCAAGGCAATTTGGCACTCGGTTTTTTGGCTTGGTCCCCCTTGTCTTTGGTTTTTAACAGTTCGGTTAGAGGGAGTGTAATTTGAGCAAAGTTCGCAATGAATTCTCTATAGAAGTTGGCAAAGTCCAAAAAGGATTATAGTTCTTTGCGGGTAGCGGGGGTTTGCCAATTTTGTACTGCTTGTACTTTGCCCGGGTCCATTTTCAAGCCATCTTTGGAGATGCAGTAGCCTAAATAAGTGAGTTCTGTTTTGTGGAACTCACATTTAGATATATTGTCGAAGGCTTTCACGGCCGGAGAACGATGGTTGTTGGGGGTTTTCCGGGCTGTATTGCCGTGGTCTTGGCATTGTAGTTCCTGACGTTTCGCCAGCAGCTGTGGCTGGCATCTTCAGAGGTGCTACACCTCTGAAGATGCCAGCCACAGCTGCTGGCGAAACGTCAGGAACTACAATGCCAAGACCACGGCAATACAGCCCGGAAAACCCCCAACAACCACCACATTTAGATAGCTTGATGGGCAGTTTTTTACACATTAGAGTGGTCAAGACCTTTTTTACAAGTTCTATGTGTTCCTCTTCTGTTTCCGAATAGATTAAAACATCATCTAGGTACACCACAACGCCCTTGTATAAGAATTCATGCAGTACTTCATTGATCATGGACATGAAAACCGAGGGGGCCCCAGCCAGGCCAAATGGCATAACTAAATATTCATACTGGCCGAGGGGCGTGTTAAAAGCGGTTTTCCATTCGTCCCCTGCTCTGATACGAACATGGAAGTAAGCATTTTTCAAATTCAATTTCGTAAAGATCTTACCTTGAGCCACGACATTGAGTAGATCTCTGATGAGTGGGATGGGATAAGCGTTGCTGGAAGAGACAGCGTTAAGTCCCCGAAAATCCGTGCACAGTCTTAAGCCCCCATCCTTCTTTTTGACGAAGAGCACTGGCGCAGCATGTGGGCTGTTAGCCGGTCGAATAAATCCTCTTTGAAGATTGATGTCAATGAACTTGCGGAGTTCTTCCCTTTCGTTAGGGCTCATGGGATATAGGCGGCCCTTGGGCAGCGAGGCGCCCGGTAAAATTTCCACGGCACAGTCCGTCCTCCTATGAGGAGGTAAAGTATTAGCTTCTTCCTCTGTGAAGGCTTGGGTGTAAGCTCTGTATTGCTTGGGTATTTGGTTGATTTCTTCCTGGGTGAGGAGAGCAGGCTCAGTGATGGTAGGATTGTGACCCCAATTTTGATTCCAACGATGACTTTTGCAAGCATCATGGGTGAATGTGATGCTTCCCTCTGCCCAGTTGATGTAGGGGTTGTGATCGCATAACCATCGGCTTCCCAGGATCAAGGGGTATTTGGCAGTGGCACTAATAACGAATGATCTTACTTCCCAATGTTGTCCCATGCCGGTTATGACCAGAGTGGTTTCCGTAGTGACTGGATTCATGTTAGTGCCATCCATCTGCTCAAAAATGACAGGCGTTTCCAATTCTTTAACAGGAAGTACTAATCCATTTACTAGGGCTGGTGCAATAATGTCTCTAGAGCAGCCCGAGTCTATCAGAGCTTGCACACGGATGTGCATTTTCCTGTCTGGGTTCACTAAGGTTACCGGTATGAAGAGTATGGACCCTTGGGGTCTGTTCGAAATAGGAACTGACTGAGATTTGATCTGCCTTTTGGGTCCTTTTACGACAGATCCATTTCGTTTCCCGAGGTGGGACTCTCTGGATTCTCCTCCCCGGTTAGAGCTGTTGGATCATATTCCATAACTTCTTCTAGCTCTAACCCTCTTTTGGGAGGGTTTCTCCGAGGAGCTCCTCTGCCTCTCGCTGTTCTAGGAGCTGGTGTTGGGCGCGATGGTGCCGGGTAGGCTGTGGGGGCTGGACGTCTTAGTTGGAGCGGAGATCTTTGCACAGGCCGGTACGGACATTGCGCCGCAAAATGACCACTTTGGCCACACTGCAGGCACAACCCTTGTTGCCATCTAGCATCTCTCGCTCCACGAGTAGCATATCCAGCACCTCTGCCTCCTCTGACCAGAACTGAGGAGCGCCTTTGTCCCGTATGTTGCTGTTGTTCCACTAACCGGACTTCTAGCATGCAGTTTTCAACTTCACAAGTTAATTGAATCCATCCTAGTAGAGTGGGAGGATTATCTTGCATAAGGGCTCTGTCCAACAGCTTGGGATTCAAGCCCTGCTTGAACAAAATTATTTTGGTCGATTCTTCACACCTTGGGCATTTAGCGGCCAGTTGTCGGAATTTCGTAACATAGTCTCTAGCCGACATACTGCCTTGCTTAATAGACTGCAATTCAGTCCGGGCTCTAGTTTCCTCTAGAGGGTCTTCATATTGGGCTCGGAGTGCGTCCACAAGCCCTTGAAGAGTATTTAATTCAGGGGCACCTATATCATAAACTCCTACATACCAGTCTGCAGCTTTGCCTTGGAGTCTCGATCCCAGGTGTTCGATCTGACTGGCCTCGCTTCCGAAAAGATGTCCCCATTGATTAAAGAATTGCACCGCTTGCACTAGGAAGAATCCCAACTTGGATGGGTCTCCATCAAAGGTAGCTTCCAACTTCACCCAGCCCATGGGAAGTTCTTGTCTGGGAGCTGGTGCTGGCATCGGGTAAACATCAAGCGGGGCAAGTTGTAACGGAGGTTGTCGCGGTGTTGGCGGGTGTAGCAACAAAGGTTGCCTTGGAGGAGGCCCCCCTGGGATCGGCTGGGAAGGCCCTCTAGGTACGGGTTGTAGCGGCGCTGGCCGGAAAGGTGCTGGCTGGGCTGGCGGAGTGCCACGGGGCGCCGGCAATCTGGGCACTGGTAACAGAGGAGCGGGAACCGGTCCTTGGGGTGCCGGTCGTAACGGGGATGGGTGAGGAGAAATAGGCTGAAGAGGTACTGGAGTTCCTCCTGGGACTGGCCCTCTCGGCCCCGGCATTTGGTGTGGCCGGGGAGTGGTGCCTCTTCCCGTTTCGCTCGTCCCCGGGATAATTCGCGGCGAGTCCCCTCTCGGTAGGACTGGTGGCTCACTCTCTTGGGTCGAGGGAGGTGGTACTACAGGGGAAGCGGGCTCCGCAGGACGTTCCGGTTCTCCACCTCCTCCTCCGGCTCCGTTGTCATCTGGTACGACCGGGTCTTCAGGGCAGGGGTCTTCTGGACAAGGATCTTTCGGGCAGGGGTCTTCTGGACAGAGTCCTTCCCCGGTATCGGGCTCAGGATCTTCAGGTTCATCTGGCTGTTGCGGCCACGGTTGGATTGGGCCCTCGGGACGGGGCACCAGGCTTTGCAAGGTAGACAAACTTTGACTGATGTCTGGTAGACCAGCTGGCGGTTCTCGGCCACCGTCCCCTACCACAAGTACAGACAGCAGGTGGACGGCGTGGGCTAAACTTTCTTCCATGCTTGCTAGTCTCGTCTCCAAAACTTGCACTCTATCGGGATTTTCCCCCTCCTGTTCCGTGTATCCAGTAGCCTGTGAGGTCGGCACATATTCGGCATGTGGTCTCGTGGCTTTCGTCTGTTGCCAAGGCAGGGTTTCTTCCATGCCTTGTTCTTCTTGTGATCTTGCAGCTAAGATCCCTTTCGCCAAACCAGTGACCGCTGAAATACCAGAGTCAATTGCAACAGTTCTGCTTTGAAGCTGCATCCAATGGTGCTCATTTACATCCGGTTGCCCCGTCCACGGGGTAATTTCTGAATAATCCCAGCTTAGGATACCGCGGCGGGACGTTTCCCACTCCGTTTGCTCGGTTGTCCTATTCCAGTAGAGCCACGGTTGGCTGCTGGCATGCTCGGGTATCGACTCTAAACTTCGCCGACTGTCCATCTGTGATTGCGTGAACACCGTACTAGCCCTTCGTTCCCTCGTCTCTCTTGGTCTCGCGCCCCACTGCGTCGGGGTGGGTACGGAAAACAGTGGTTCGGCTGTAGCTCTAGGCCGGGTATCTGCACTGCTGGGAGCGAGGGTGCAGAGCGTAGTCACCGAGGAGCCGTTGCCACTTGGTACGGGTCTTTGAAGTTCCAATCCTTGAGAGCCGGGGGAGGCATACGGATCAAACAAAGGGTCCCTGACTGGGACTGGTTTGGAGTCCGTCTGATCCGGCTTAGGCATTGGAGAGGGTGATTGGTAACAAAATGTCAGAACTGTGGCTAGATAATGTCCTTACTCCAGACTACCTTCTGCAATCAGACAAAAGCCCGTTGTTTTCAAAAGTTTACTGAAGAAAGAATGCATTATAGTCCACGAGCCTGAATACAATATTCAGGATGGTACATGTGAATTGTTACCAATGACAGGCAAAGCATGAGGTACAAAGTAACAGATCCCAGCAGGCCCAACCTCCCCCCATAGTTCTCATAACAATCCCTTTGAAGCTCGGAAAGCGAAAGTCCTTCGAGGCTGGAACAGCGGTAGCCATAACATTCCTCCTCTGGGAGATAGCTGCCTGGGAACATCCTGGCACCTGTGAAGAAAGCACTTATAATACTGAAAGGATTAAAATGGTGTCTCTTAAGCACTATCATACCTGAAAGTATTCTGAACATGACAAAACCAACTTATTTATTTCAAAGTGGCAATACTGCAATTAAACCTGAATACTGAGGTTTTAGTTAAGAAAAAAACAACTCAGACAGTTGTCCAAACTAATCAACCTCTCTCTCTCTCTCTCTCTCTCTCTCTCTCTCTCTCTCTCTCTCTCTCTCTCTCATTCACTCACTCACTCACTCACTCACTCACTCACTCAGGAGCTATGAATGAAAATAAAGCAAGTGAAATCAAAGCAGCTTGCCCTCCTTTACACCAGCAGCCCCCCTCTCCCCCTCCCTCCCTCCCTTAGGAGCCACGAATGAAAATAAAACAAGTGAAATCAAAGCGATTTGCCCTTCATTACACCAGCAGTCTGGCTTTCAGTTAGTCAGTGTCTGTCACTCACTCACTCACTCAGGAGTCACGAATGAAAGTAAAGCAAGTTAAATCAAAGCAGTTTGCCCTTCTTTACACTAGCATCCTGGCTTACAAACTCTCTCTCTCTCTCTCTCTCTCTCTCTCTCTCTCTCTCTCTCTCTCTCTCTCTCTCTCTCTCAGGAGCCACAAATGAAAATAAAGCAAGTGAAATCAAAGCAGTTTGCCCTTCTTTACACCAGCAGCCCGGCTTGCAGTCAGTCAGTCAGTGTCTCTCACTCACTCAGGAGTCTCGAATGAAAGTAAAGCAAGTTAAATCAAAGCAGTTTGCCCTTCTTTACACCAGCAGCCCAGCTTGCAGTCAGTCAGTCAGTGTCTCTCTCTCACTCACTCAGGAGTCACGAATGAAAGTAAAGCAAGTTAAATCAAAGCAGTTTGCCCTTCTTTACACCAGCAGCCCAGCTTGCAGTCAGTCAGTCTTTCTCTCTCACGCACTCACTCAGGAGTCTCGAATGAAAGTAAAGCAAGTTAAATCATAGCAGCTTACTCTCCTTTATGCTGCCTCCGCTTCTTGCTGCTAAAGAGACGGGCAGCAGGGAGGCAGCGTTGAGGAAAAGGAATCACGTGGGCAGGGCCAAAACCCATGTGATCTCTCTTCAGAGCTACCGGAACGCCATTCCAGCGCGTTCCCCCTCCAAATGAGCCCTGGACCTAGCGATCCGGCGACTTAGCTCACATGCCCACAGAGAGGGCTCTGTGTGCCAGCTGTGGCACGCGTGCCATAGGTTCGCCATCACTGCAATAGGGTATACAAGTCCAAATTTGCCGAGATTTGAAAACAAGCAGAATTTAATACCGAGGTGGAACAATTCAGAAACAGAGCATAAACGATTCTAAGCCTAACATATTAACAATGCAGAAATTCCCAGTAGGATCATACAACAACAGACCGTACATAGTAGTAGTAGTCTATAGTCCCTATCCCTTTACCAATGCATCTCTTTGAAACCATTTCCTTACAGTTCAGTCCTCCTATCTGAGTTAAAGTCCTCTTGAATAATTTGGTTTTGCATAGCTTTCAGAAAGTGAGAAAGTGGGAGTTTTCCTTATCTCTTTAGTTAGGCAATTCCACAATAGAAAATACATGTGTGCAGGCTGCTGTTAATTTTGCCTATGTGAAAGGTAGTATCTGCAGAAGGCCTTGTTCAGATGAGCACAGGTGCAGTGGTGGAGCATAGGAAGAGAGTTGGTATCATAGATAAAAGGGACCAAGGCCCTGAAGGGCTTTGTATGTGATAGCCACAACTTTAAATTGGGTCTGGTAACTGATGGGTATCCAGTGGAGTGACTGCAGAGTGAGAGTAATATGCATGCTCCACCTAGCTCATTATGATAATCAAACTGCAGCATTCTGCATCAATTGGAATCTCCAAGTTGACTTTGTTTACCTAACCAAAGTGTTTCTATTGAGAAGCCCCAGAAAATAGCAGTAGCAGGTAGGAGGCTCATATATTACCTGTTCTCAGTTAAGATGCTCCAGAGGGTTTAGTTTCATAGCTCAGCCCACAAACAGGGGATCTCAATGGCAATATGAAGTGGTAGGTATGTGAATGGTCAGTTGATTGGAACATTGTCCATTGAGACCTAAAGCTTGAATTAAATGAAGTGGATAAGATGCCAGTCCAAGGTATTTTTGGTTCTGATCTTGGGAGGAAATTATAGTAAATCCGTTGCCTAGCTTGACTCTGATGCTGCCAGTGTGTGTGGACTGACCGGGGGCGGGGGGGGGGGCAGAAGGAAGATTTCTGTACCTTGACAGGGTGCAGAGTCTCAAACATATCGTTACCAGAAGTAAAACACAAGTTCGTAGTAGAAATGTTTGCTTAAGTTTATTCTGCAGAGTTTATTGTATTTAGATTCCATCAGTTTAAATTCACCCCAGTGGATATATAGTTACTATATATTGTTATGGTTTTGTTGGTTGTTTAAACTGTTGTTTTTTATTGTTAGAAAAAAATAAGTTAAAAAAAGTAGTGATAGCTGTCACTGTTTATCTTATGTGCATATGTGCTGTAATTAATATACCTCAAGGATTTATTGTAAATGTCAGCAAGTTTTCTTTGAAAAGTTGTATTTTAAACTACTTTAATTGTAATAACTGCTTTAATTGTAATAGCAAATAAGAATAGTAAGTAAGAATAGCAAATAAGAATATCTGTGGTTGTGCTGCATATGCTTCTGCTGTTCAAGAAAAAAAAGAGCTAAAGGAAAGTACCGAGATCCTGATGTTCTGAGAAGAAAGGGTTGAAGCTAAAGCAGGGAATCCTCAAAGCAGTAGGTGGACAAGAAATCCAGTGACCTGAAATTCCAGGGCAAAGTATGGCTGTGTGTCCATGAGCTATAAGGGATGGCACAAAAATTGCTTAAATAGAATGGAGTTGTATGTGGAATTAATCTAAAAAGAACTCTTTAGCTGTGTCTCTTGCTGCTTTGCCTGCAAAATTGTAGTTATAAGTGTGGAGTGAGCTGAGACATATCATGGTCTGTTGGTAAATCATTGAGGCTGAACCGTTTTTTTTTTTAAATTTCCCACACTGAGGCTGTGACCACTTTAAGACCCTGGCTCCTGGTAAATACAGTGTTTTTTCTATTATGCTTGAACTTATGAAGTTATGAGGTATAGAAGGGTGTGACATGCAGGTAGAAAGAAAGTGCAATGAACTATATTGAGCCCACTAGTGAAAATGGTAAATACGTTCAAATAATATATGCAATAGAAGATAAAGTCAATTGTCATTACTTTCTCAGTACATAATAGTGTAGCAACATTTCACTTGGGCTGCATACTTCTGCATGGCATGCAGTGCGGAATTTCCATTAGTGCAGTCACTAGCCATTAACACATGAGACCGCATGGATAGTGTATCTAGTAGCTGTCTCTTTCTGTAAGATCTAGTTACCCTAAACTAGGGACAAAGAGTTCTGTTTTGGAGTTTATTACAAGTTCAGTGCTATTAATGAAATATTCTGTTCAAAGCTGTAAAATGAAGCTTCATGTTGAGAAAGCAACAGTTGGAAAAAACACTAGCTCTATTTAGCAGCAGTGTTTTGTGTGTGTTTTGTTCTCTTTCTACTTTTGGGTTGGGTGTGGTTCCTGAGAAATACTTCATGAATAGGGCCTGCTGGTATCTTGCCACAATTTAGTAGATCCTTTTAATTTTTTTAAAAAACATTCCTTGAGATTTTAAATCTTTCCTTAGCAAATTTGTTCTGACTACATTATCATTCTTTAACTCTCAAGTGCCTTTTAACACATTTCAAAGTTTTCTGCTCCACAACAAAAGGGCAGCTAGCAAGTTCAAGCAGCTGTAGTGCTCTTCTTTTAGGGAGAGGAAATACTGCTCTAAGCATAGCTGTTAATTCAGGAAAGGAAAGCAGGCTGTCTCTGGCACAGGCTTGTGGGGGGTGGGAAGGGATGTGGGTGGAGAAGAGATAAGCATCTTTGCCCTCTTGTTTACATTCCACTGTATTAGGGATGCTGATTGTATTGTAATTTCAGGCATGTATGAAGGATTGTGTGTGTGTGTGTGTGTGTGTGTGTGTGTGTGTGTGAGAGAGAGAGAGAGAGAGAGTTACAGCTTGGTCTGGAAACCAATAGTCATTCTGCTTACAGACAAAAGCATTGCACAGTTGTGCTTGTGTCACCAGATGTACATGTCTACATGCATGCATTCAGTGATAATATGGGAAGCATGTCTTGGACATAGAACAATATCCCAGCTTTCTTCTGCTTCCATTGGTAGCATGCAGAGTCTGCTGTCTTTTGCATCTTTCCCATACCAGGTTGGATTGCACATGTTGGAAAAAGTTATCGTTGTTCAAATGTAAAACTTATTCTAATAGCACATCAGACTAATTTCCTGCTTTTCTTTTACAGAAGATCTTAGCTAAGATTGCAACATGCTTGGAACTAAGGAGTGCAGCTTTGCAGGTACTGTAGTTCAGTTTCTTCCATTTGATTGTATGTCTTCATGAGTCTTAATAAATGTGACTGGATAAAAGGACAGTATTTTTGAAATGTGTGTGTTATATTGTATTCTAGTTTTAGAAATGAAAGGAAGGAGAAAAGAACAGTTCTGAGATCCGGCTTCCAGCCCTTGATGGGGTGCCGCTCGCACCAGTGCGAGTGGTAAGGAGTCTGGATGCGGCCTTGGATGCCTCCCTGTCAATAGAGACCCAGTTGCCCAATCTACGTTTTTCCATTTTCACTGGATCAAGCAGCTTGTTCACTACCTCTCAGCCCCTGACCTCACTGCACTGATCCACGCAATGGTCACCTCCATTACTGCTGCAACTTGCTCTATGCTGGGCTGCCATTGTCTCTACTCTGGAAGTTACAGCTGGTCCAGTGTGCGTTCCGACAGGGACCCCGTTCTGGTCACATATAAAACTGGTTCTGTGCCAGCTGCACTGGCTCCCAGTGGAATTCTGGATTAGGTTCAAGGTTTCAGTATTGACCTTTAAACCCCTTAGCAAACTGGGACCAGCATACCTATAGGACCGCCTCTCACCATATGTTCCCCAGAGAGCCCTTTGTTTGGCAGATCAGCATCTGCTGGTGGTCCCTGGCCCCAGGGAGGTTCATTGCGCTTCAACCAGGGCCAGGGCCTCTTCAGGACCCAGCAGGATTTATTAACTTTCCGCTGGGCCTGCAAGACAGAGATGTTCCACCTGGCATATTGTGGTTGAGGTGAGCATTCCCCTCTCCTAATTGGCCTCCTCCTGGGGGGGATATTATCCCCCCTGGTCTGCTGAACATCTAGCAGCTTGCCACTCCCATGGGGTTTTATACATAAAGGAACTGTGCAATAAAAATGCCGCAGTGTTTGCGCTGAAGTGTTTTAATTATTTTGCTGCCTGTTTTATGAGTTCATTGTGATACGCTCTGAGCCTGGTTTTCAGGGAGAGGGGAATACAAATGTAATAAAATAATAAATAAAAAACCACTAAAACTATTTTGCTCTTAGTCTACACCGTCCCAAGAAGAATTTAAGCTAGAGGACCTGAAGAAACTAGAACCAAGTAAGTATTCTGCTTTAGAAACACACCTGCAATAGCACCACTGCTTTAACAGCCTTCCTACCAGTATTTGCCACCATTTTAAAATGCGATTAAAGAGAGATTAATGCTCATGGGAATTATTGAAGTTGAAGCAGTGTTGCTGTGATCTTCCATGGATGAGTCTGCCTGCTGCATTTCTGTATGATCTACTACTTTAGAAAGAGAGAAGGTCTGCTGGAAGTGAGCAGTTTTGCTGTGCTCTGTATACAGAGTGTTTAGATCAGTCACTCTTCTGTGTAAAGATGCAGCAAGATTCTTGGAGGAAGCCACTTATTGTCTCTACTCGAGTCACTGCCTCCTTTCCTCCTCCTCTTCCTCTAGTGCATAAAGCTTGACTGAAACACTCCCCAGCCTGATCAGGTTTCAGTTCACTGTGATACTGGAAAGCAGCATTAAGCCTCCAGCATTTCAAAAGATGTCCCTGAACTTCCCAATGTCTGGATGTTGTAGTTGCAGACATATATTTTGAAGCAAAGAATTCGAAGTCTTTTTAATGACATACTTAATAAGCTTGCAAACACTTGTTAAACTGAACTTCAGCGTATTTGAAAACTTAAGAAATTTATCACTGAGTTTTAAGTGGATGGCCATCTTCATTAGTTATCTGTAACCAGGGCTGTAGAAGATTGTACTTCATGAACACGTGGTAGTTGGTTTCAGGGTGGGAAGACCTGGATTCAGATCCCTGCTTTGCTAAGAAGCTGAGCAGATGGCATTGGGGCCCCGTTCTCTATGCTCAACCTACATCACAGGATAAATTGTGGAGGGAAGAATCATATATTGGGGAGCTGCTGTAGCATAGTGGTTAAGTAACTGGGTTACGAATGAGCACTCTGCTGGTTCAACTCCCACTACTGCCATGAGTTCTGCAGGTAGCCTTGGGTAAGCCATTCCTTCTTTCAGCCCCAGCTCACCAGCTGTATTGTGGGGATAATAATAACACTAACTTTGTTCACCACTCAGTGGGCACTAATTTGTCCAGAAGAGCAGTATATAAGCACACTTTTACTATCATCATCATCATTATTTATAATAAGTTGGCTTGAGCTCTTTGTCAGTTGGGTGGGTGGGGGGGAAATGTAATGGAATAAGCCATGACTACAACCTTAAAGATTCTCCCTCATATTAACAGGGCAATGAACTTGGTCTGGTTGTTTTATCTAATCTTGAAAAAAAATCTTCATCTTTTTAACTTCCAACATGGTGGTAATAGTTCAGCAAAATCTTGCCACAGTGGGTTTCATTCCGTGAGGCTAAATGGCAAGAGTACTAACAATTGTTTGCTGCTTCTGAAGAATTATTGTCCAAAATTCTAGTTGTAATAGAAATGAGTATTGTCTCTGGTATGAATTTCCAGTATTTTGATGGCTGCTGTTTTTCTGGCAATAGGGCATACTGGAGAGGGGGGTGGTAGGCAGGGACATCATTTTGCTGATTTACAGAATGTCCTGAAGTCTTCTCAACTATAAGTTTTCCCTTTTCCTTGGGCGGAATGTCTTTGGCCTACAAAATACTGCTTAGTTGATAGGTGAGAAGACGTACTCCATGGCATCTTTCAGATTATAGAAATGCTAACATGCAGAATACACTGTTGGTCACCCAGATCAAGCTTAAGCCTTCAAGTCAAAGACTGCTTTCTGAGGGAAATCTTTTTTTCCAGACACGGTTACTTCAACGTTGTTTTTCCTAGCCCAGATCTATTAGCTGTGGCCTATTACATCCCTATGTAGTGGATGACTGATCTTTGTTGCTGCTTAATTGCGGATGTGGGAAGTTCAAGGCCTTGAGAAAGCTAAAGGAAGGTGGTGGTGCAGATTCAGAGATAGCTTTTCTCATGTCTGCCGGTTCTGTTTAGTTTTAAAGTTTGCTTATTTGCTTTAATGCTAAAATAGAAGATCCAGAGATTCTCTGACCTTTATTACATTTACACACTGTTTGGTAGTTGATTACCATTCTTTTCCTTTGCAGTCCTAAAGAATATTCTCACTTACAATAAAGAGTTTCCTTTCAATATTCAACCTGTTCCACCAAGGTAAGAAATAATTTACATTGAAGAATTTATGTTAAAAGCGCTTAAGCATCATGAGCCACTGGAATACAGCCCCCAGTGAAGAATTGTTGTCTGATCTCTATGACAAAGGAAATTTCAATCATATAGGGGCTGTAATATCTGGTAGCCTTAACCACATACCTCATTCTGTAGTGACAAAGAGATTTTTCACACTGTTTGGGGAAGCTTGATTTCAGGCATTACACTGTGTGTGATGCCACCACATAGTTTATGGTATCATACCACAGCGATACTTTTACATAAGAATCAACTCATAGTAGCCAGCAACCTTGTAGAATTACAAATACAGCCATTATTTCCGGAAACCTTTGTTTAAAATAAGAACAAGTCTCTAACCATCATGAGTTCAGTTTCCTGATTGTGATTCTGGTGGACTAATTATACTGTTTCCACAGTATTCCAGGGCTCTCAGCATCCAATCACTGTTCCAGTCCATGACTTAAAAACTGATTTGCTATAGCATTCTAGAGATTTTAGCTGTAAGTTTTGGAATATGTATGTAGAGAATTGAATAGGTGTGCAGCACAAATGGAGACGGAAACTGAAATGACAACTATTTAATTAATAGTGATACTTCCTTTGATATATAAGTCCTTAGTCACTAACCTAGACTTTAATGAAGTTTAAGTACATATAACTGCAGTTGTTCATGTTGCCCCAGGTTACCGTTGTACCTTTGCCATTGCTGTAACTTAGATTGTAAATTTCTTGGGGCTGGGGATCTGTCTGTTGTAATTGTTTTGTAACACACCATATATTACACCATGTAATACACCATAGCATCATTTCTGATTGGAGATATCCAGTGGAGTGCCACAGGGCTTGGTCCTAGGCCCAGTGCTTTTCAATATTTTTATAAATGATCTGGACGAGGATGTGAAGGAATTACTCATTAAATTTGCAGATGACACCAAATTGGAAGGAGCAGCAAACACCCATGAAGACAGGGGGATAGAATTCAACAAGATCTGAACACACTGAGAAAATCGGCATATTTGAATAAAATGCGATTTAACATGAATAAGTGCCAGGTTCTCCACCTGGGTAACAAAAATACAAAGCATGCATACTGTAATAGGAATACACTTCTGGATAGCATTGTATCAAGGAAATGTCCTTGATATTGTATGGAAATGTACTTAATATGGATTGTAATCCGCCTTGTGTCTCAGTAATAAAGGCGGATTATAAATGACATAAATAAATAGTGTGTGAACAAGATCTTGGGATATGGGTAGATGGGAATCTAAATAAGAGCAGTCAGTGTGATGCAGCAGCAAGAAAGGCAAACACAGTCTTGAGGTATATTAACAGAGGCATAACATCCAAATCACTGGATGTCATTGTCCCAATATTTATCACATTGTTCAGGCCCCTCTAGAGTATTGTGTACAGTTCTGGAGGCCTCATTTCAAAAAGGATGTGGACAAACTAGAATGGATGCAGAGGAGATCAACTAGGATGGATCAGGGGCCTGGAGACCAACCCCCATGAAGAAAGACTGAGGGACTTGGGAATGTTCAGTTTGCAAAAGAAGAGATTGAGGGGAGACATGATTGCTCTCTTTTTAAGTATTTAAAAGGTTATCAGTGGAGGGAAGGGAGCAGTTCCTTTTGGCAACAGAGGATAGGACTTGAAACAATGAATTTATACTACAGGAGGGAAGGTACTGGCTGGATGTTAGGAAAAACTTCTTCACGTTAAGAGTAATTCAGTAGTGGAATCGGCTGCCTAGGAATGTGGTGGGTTCCCCCTCATTGGCAGTTTTCAGGAAGCGGCTGGATGAATACTTGTCAGGGATGCTTTAGGCTGTACTTAAGTGCAGAGTATTGCAGCCTCAGGGTGAGTGCTCACATGCCTTTTCATTGTGCAGTGACTTCAGCATCAAGTGATAAACTTGCATGTGTAAAGCAGCCACATCTGTTGGACTAGCATGCAGCTTCCACAGTCCCAAATACGGCATCAAGCAATAATTCTCAGCATGGTCTTTTGAATCACTTGGGGATAAATTGCATGTGTGAGTCAGCCTGTTTGTGTGCACTTTTTTCAAAAAGGAAGATCTTAGCTCCTGGTGAAGAGGAAGACTTGGAGTTTGAAGAAGATGATGATGAGGGTGGAGCTGGAGCAGGCTCTCCAGACACATTTCCTGCTAGAGTTCCAGGTAGGAGAACCAGTTATATACCAAATGGGGAAATTGGACTGGATACTTACTGATATGAGGCTTGCCTTCATCTTTGTCTTCTGTGCATTTGCAAATCCTGGAAAAGGGAGCAGCCTAGCTGAGCAATAGCTTGCTAAAGAACCAAAAGAAAAAAGTAATGATGGAAATAGCTTTTTATGGAGATTTAATGGGGTCTGCTAAATCTAGTGATCACTCATTCTCTGCCAGTTTTCAGGTGTGGTATGATTCAGAAAGAACAGAATCAATAGTACAGACTTCATATTGGAGTTAGTGCCATACTAAACTAGAGTATTAAATAGGAATAAACTAGCTTGCTACGGATTTGCTTATGTGGGCCAAGAGAAAACCAGATGGATGGATATCAAAGGATCTGCTTTGTTAGCCAAGCTCAGAGCCAAAAAAAAAAAAAGAGTTTATACCAGTGTTTTATGCAAGTGTTCTTTATCATGTTTGATACAAGTAACAGCGCAATCCTGAGGCCTGCCATGCCACCAGCTCTGGCATGCCTGTGTAACTGCGGCACAGCTCGTCTTCTCCCTGAGTACTTTCACAGGAGAGGTATGCCAGTGGCTGAGCCACCCTGCTGTTCCCCTAACAATCCCGCCAGCATCCCTCAGTGACCACACTGCTCCCTTGATAGATGCACAGGTAGTAAGCAATGGCTCAGCCAATGCGCAGGCTGCAATCCCTGCTGCCTGTCATCGCTTCCATTCCCCCCACCAGAGAGCAGGCAGCTGGAAACCACATGCCCCTGTGATCACGGCACCTGCATCTGGGGGCCTGTCTGAGGGGAAGCCGTCTGGAGGGGCCTCAGTGCTGCGAGGGCAGCCCCTGTCATTGATTGGGCAAATCAAGGGCCCATAGCCGCCTCCCCCTGAGACTGCCGGAGATGCCTAGTCGTCCCACATGGCCCAGGTAGCTGAACCCTTGCCAACGGCGGGGGCGTGTCCTGGCCATGGTGCCTGCAGCCGTGCAACACCCAGTGTTATGACCTTTACTTTCTTTAGGGTAGATTTTTCTTTTAATCTATCCCTTAACCCTCTGGGTAGTCTGCTGCCACCAGGAATACTTTATTCCAAGATAGTTTATTTAATTTTTTCCTTTGGTAACGTTCCTAAGCGTCAGGCTCCTTCGTGGTTCTATGTGGCCCTGAGGATAGGAATGGGATATAACAATGACAGCTACTCTGGGATATAACAAAACAAAATAAATGTTTATTTTTCAAGAAGCGTGTTGGTTTCATAAAAGTAGTTCTTAGTTCTTAAAGGTACTTCATTTACTCTCATTCACACAGATCTCTTCTAAGGCTTCAAACACAGTTAGCCTCTTTCTCTAACTCAATATTTCTCTCACAGAAATGCTTAAACTCCTCAGGCAGCACACAGCTAGCCTCTCTTTCTCTGACTCTCATTCACAGAAATATTAAACCTGTTCAGGCAGCACACAGCTGGCCTCTCTTTCCCTGACTGAGTGTCCTTTCACAAACATGCTCAGTTCAGGTTCCACACAGGTTATATTTCTCTCATAAACACTTCAACATATTCAGGCAGCCCACAGCCAGCCTGCTTCCTTCTGACTGAAACCTTTCTCCCAGTCTAAACTGCATTCACTCCGCCCACAATCTCAGTCAACCAACCATATCGCTCACTCATTCCTCTCTTTCACCGCCACTTCACCCAGCCATGCCAGCTTTGCATAGCCTGCTGGAAAGGGCCAGTTTCCCTCACCCAGCCACACTTACATGGGTGCAAGGAGAGTGGTCCACTTCCTGACCCCAACCCCTGCAGAGGATCTCCATATACAGATGAGGGGGGTGTCCTGGTGACAAGTGCTCTAGCTTGTGCCCTGCTGGGGAGATGCCCATTGATATGCGGCTCTAGCAGTTGCCATAGCCACCCCATGTTCCACCACAGCTGCTGGCCGGCTTCCCCATGCTGGGGCAGTAGGTCTGCTCACCATGACCAAAAGGACCACTCCAGAGATAGTAAGCGGGGAGACTGAGAATAGGAGGCCCATCCAGCTCGGGCAGCCCCAGAGCTACCTAGGCCAGCCCAATTGGGACTGTTAACCCTGTAAGTACCACAGGAAAGCTGATGCATGCCTGCACCACCACACACATGCTCCCATCTCCATGGACCGATGTTCCACATAAAAGCATCAATCTGGGGGATGGGGGGCGGCAGCGGCACAGTCTTCCCACCACCTTTTCCTTTTCTTGGGTTAATGGTCCCAGTCAGAATGGGACAGAAGCTGCAGCTGTTTGTGTGGTGGTTGAAGCCACAAGAGCCATTCCTCATGCTGCCTTCTTAGGAGCAGGGTCGGTTCATGGGCTGCTTGAGGATCGGCTCCATGGGAAGGGCTCGGGTGACAGCCTAGAAGAATCACCAGAGGCTGGAACAACCATTCTCCCTAAAGGGTTGTGACCTGCCTGAAAGGAAAACAGACATGTGTGTGGTGAGGGGCTGGGCCTTGTACAGGCCTGGGCTAGATCTGCCACATCCTGGGAGGGTGTCCATGGCCAGGGGCTGTGGTGGCTTTGTCATCACAAGTGCTGTTGGCAACCAGACGATGGATGCTCCTCCAGTGGGAAAGTGCTCCTCTTCTGCATCTGGCTATTCTGCACCCATGGCTGCTTGAAGTTCTGATCCTGGGAGAGAGACAGTCATGAGGTTCTGCACCCACCATTGTAGTAGAGTTATGAGACTAAGCACCTAGTCACCACACTCTGCAGCCATGGTCTCTTCCCAAGCCTGGCTGAGGGAGTCTGAACAGAGCCCCAGCATGGGTTGCTGGAAGCCCCCCCCCCCCCGAAACGGTTGTGTTGATCATGGCTCCCTGGACGACTGCCTCCATGGGCTGAGCTAGCTTACAGGCGTGAGCTTACAGGCGTGAGCCTCACCCACAGAGGCCAGTGTCTGGGGGTGTGCAAGAAGAGGGGAGGCTGGTGTGAATGAGCGAGCTGGGACAGCTGCCTCCCCAGCTCCTCCTTACCTCTTAGTGCACCCTCTTCTTTCCCCAAGCCAGGACTCAGGAGACAGATAACCTGCAAGGGAGCTTGGGTGGTAGTTGTTAGTCAGACATTCTGGACGTGACTCTCCTCTTTTATGTGAACGCGAGGCATACCTCCAAATTTTGCAATGTTCTCCCTGCATACTCTTGCCCTGCCATGGCAAGTGCCTTCTCCTGTCTTGCACTCTAAGTTCCCACAGCAAGGGGCTCTCTAGGTATTCCTCCCTGCTTCTCTTGGGTGCCTTGGCCAATAGGGTGCCTGAGGGGCTGATTGGGTGTGGGGAAGGAGGCTCAGCCACTGTGGGGGCATGAGTGGATTGTTCCCCATGGTAGTCAGCATCCTGTGCTCCACAGGTCACTGGGGCGTAGCCAAGCACGGGGGAGGGGTGATTAACTTTTCCCGTACCATGGGTGCCTATGGGCTATGCTGTTGTTTTTCATGGTGTAATACTCTGCCACTGTTGAAGACATTCCCGTGCCTGGAAAAGCTTAGGGAGCCAACTTGTGCCCCACTCCCAGGCTTGTTGGCGCTGGGACTCACATCTGTGTCCAGCCGCCAGGGCTAGGCACCAGTGGAGGACATGGGTGGAGCAGCACCAGGGCCGCTGCATCATTGTAGGAGGGTTGCGTCAGCATAAGTCTGGGATGTGCCAGCATAACTCCTAGTCGGCTCCCAGGGCACTTTCAGCCCCCTCCCTCAGGATTGCGCTGAAAGTTACTTAATATGTAAATCTTGTGCTTCCCGTTTCCCCCTGCTTATCATTGGGTCTAAAATGGTTCTTAGATAACCAACATTAATTTACAATTTCATTTGACCCCCTTTATATATGATTTTCTTAATTTATAGGAGAAATGATGTCTGTCTTCTTGCGTGTGTGCTCGTGTGTACAAAAAATGTCAAAATTCCACTTACAGAGTGGCTTGTGGGTAAAAGCAAGAGGTAGCATGTGTACACAACAGGGTTTTTTGAGGCATCAGCTCCTTCTGCTCTCAGTTTAGTGCTCTTCTGAATTTGAAATCTCCATTGTGCTTTCCTTGCCTGTACAATCTCTTTGTTTCCTTGAATTCTATATTGTGTTATTGTGCTGCCTAACTGTACAATGGTCTTGTATTCTACATGCATGGCTCCATCGTGTAACCATGTGATACATCATTCATCTAACCCAGGAGCCAATGAAGGTACGGTAACATTTTAATGTGGACCACCACTGATTGTGAAAGTGTTTGTATTGCTGTGGCCTCACTCTTGGGCTTTTGATATTTCAAAACTTATATACTAAAATTGACTAAAAATCTATTTAATAAGTGCTAGGTAGTCTCCCTTCCCCATATCCAAACAATTAAGTCTATAGGGTGAGAGTCATTTAGCATCTGATTGCTTTACCAGGATGCTGTGAAATAGTTTCACCCTAGAACAAAACAAATTGGAAGGATAGAACCTATCCAAAGAATACCTGGATTTATCTGTACTGGCTTCTAAAGGATTAAACATTAACCTTAGAAGTCAGAACATGAAGTGAGGGTGGGGGTGGGGAAGCTGTATAGAAACATAGTATACAAAATCTAGGTCATTTGCTACCACTATTGCTTTCTCCCAAAACCTCTTATTGCACAATTAAGGGAAGTTAATGTGCGTATTGTTGAAAAGTTGGCCTCTTGGCAACAGGCTTCCATTTTGTGACCATCTTGCAAGTTTTAGGCCATCTACAGTATAAAGCCTGAAAGTCAGCAGGCAAGTAGGCTGTAATACAATTCAGTATAATCGCACTTACCAAGAACAAATGCAGCCCTGCAAAAAGAAGTATCTCCCTTTTATTTAGCCCCAGACTAATTGAGGCAAATATTTATTATTTATTTATTTTATTCGATTTATACCCCGCCCTCCCCACAGATGGGCTCAGGGAATCTTGCTGTGTTAGCATCGCAGTGTAGGTCTTTTAAAGCTAACATTAGCATTGTCAACTAACGAAACCTTTCACAGGGGCCAGTATGGACGAGTTGGAATTTCATTGGAAAATCCCAGCTCTGCCTCTAAAACACATCCGTGCCCCCACTTTCCCTCCTGTCCTCATTTGAATATATCATCAGAAGGTGGGAGCTCTGTTGCATACCTGTTAGTTAATATGGATCCTTCTTCCCTTTATCCAAGCCTGGAGAGAGGTATTTTATTCCAGCCTTGTACAGATAGAGACTGGCTCCAACTCAAGCTTTTGTTTGCCCAGGATTGTCACTGTTATGAGAGACAAAAATCTGATTTTTTTTGTATGCATAATGTGCCTCCTTGCTTCTCTTCCCCTCTGGACCTATACTTGGATTGCTGCTCAGGTCGTTGCTTTGAATCCTGGCAGCACTTGTTCATAGGCTGAAAACAAGAGCTTGTAACATAAAGGGAAACTGCATTTTGGAGAGAACTCCATGATAGTAAGGATGTGAATATTTGGTCAGCTGCATCCTGTCCCCTGCCACCAAAATGCCTTTTTGTCTGACAGAATACCACCTCAGTTAGTCCAAGGCCGAACCCTATCTGGTTTTAAACACAAACTCTGTATGGTTATAATTTGGGGGGGCAGTGGCTGCTATGGTCAACTGTTGTGGTCAACTAGCTTTCCCCTTCCCCATACCAACAGTTAAATAAAGGAATTTGGAAAAATTTAACACCATCAGTGAAACTGAGCAACTGCATATTAGAACTTTTTCTTTCTTAAAAAACAAGTGCTGTTATCTCATTTAGGTAAATAGGGCTTCTTTTACAACCAGCTTTTTGCACTTTGACTTTCATTCTGCATTGCATGTCTTTCTGGCTTTCCTCGGCAGTTAATGCATTTAAATCCAATATTAATTGCTGTATAAAATTCATTAAATATGCATCTGGTTTAGTGGTTACTATGTTGCATTAAAATCTTGGTGTTGTGATTTCAAATGCTCACCACAGAAGAAACTGTCTTCTAAGCCAAGAGCTCTGTGCACTGATCACACACAATTTCTGCCCTTGGGCAGATAATCATACATGTGACACTCTTTTACAAAACACTAGAAAGCCCCCATGCCCCTGCTGGCTTTCTGCCTTCATGGCTAGTTTAGTTCTTTAAGGGTGTTAAGGGGCAACAACAGTTGTTTACTGGAAACTACGAAGAGTCCTGTACCAATGAGGATAAAGTGTCCTTTGATTTCCTGACCCCCACTGCTGAACTTGCATTTATCTGTGTGTCCTTGTTTCGAGAAGTTTTGTCTCTCTGGCTGTCTTTTGCTCCTCTGAAGCTTCCCTGCTTAACCTCCCTGTCAACTCTTCTGCTCCTCTGCTGTGATCTGGTCACATGCTCCAGGAGCTGCTGCCTGACTTTAGAGCTTTGACCTCTTAAGAACCACCCTCTTGGTTTTGTTAAAATGCAGATAGCCAAACTAGAACAATCAAATCCTAATTATAATAAATAAAAGTTTCTGATTATACCGTCATACTTGCTTTCAAACTAATTTGATTTCTGCAACTTTCATTGATCTGGAGTCTAGGTTCATTAATAGGAATTGACTTAAAACTTTTCTAGCTTGGAAGACTTTTCTTCCACATATAGGGTAGTTAATACTTCCATTATCTGAAATGTTCTGATTTATATGCAACTATGCTTTAATATATAAATGCCTTTTATTTTTTGTTTAATCTGTTTCTATACTTATGTTTTCCTTGGAACAATAGAATTTGTTTTGCTTCCTTAATAACTCCCCCTAGAAAAAAGGATTCAAGTACTTCTTCTGCATGGTTGCAAAAATAAAAGTATTTCACATTACAACCTTGTTGTAGTAATATTGGGCTAGGACTTGTGTTACTGCAGAACTGTATTGACAGTTCTAAATGATAGCAGCTGAAATTAGGTATACAGGTAACTTGTGTCTGCAGTGCTTATGTACTCATAGAGTGCATCTGATACTTGCAATCCAGGTGTGTGTGTGTGGGGGGGTGCTAGCTCATGATAAACCTGGAAAGAAATTTATTCTGTCCAGGGACACAGGGATATGCTTACATTTCCTATATGTGTGTGTTGAGATCACGCTTGGAGGTAATTAAAGGAAGTCAGCCCTCCCTTCAAAACAGCCAGTAATGATGGACTGAATTTTCCAGGCCCAGAATGCAAACAGAAGCTAGAAATAGCCATGAAAACTGTGTGGAAGGTCCATGATAATGTTTAACCTTCTGGTCTGTTTTCTTGCCAGGTACTTTATTACCCAGATTGCCATCTGAACCTGGGATGACATTGCTTACTATCAAAATAGAGAAAATTGGTCTTAAAGATGCTGGGCAGTGCATTGATCCCTATATCACAGTTAGCGTGAAAGGTAACTTTTCCTATATTATTTGGCAAGCCAGGCATTAAAACTTTCGTTGAGCTCTTCAGATTAGCACAGACTAAATAACTATTTAATACTCTACCACCAAATATGGTGCTTCTTTCCCAGCATATAAATATTTGCTGAATTTTTTTCACATTATTCTCATTTTCCTTAAAAGTTATAGGATTCTGTGGCATGCATATACCCATGTACCAGATACCTATGATGTTGAGAACATTGTTTCCTACTGTCTCTCCCATTATGTCCCTTGCAGGGTGCTATGCTCTGCAGATAAACAACTCCTGGTGGTCCCTGGCACGAGGGACATCAGGCTGGCCTCCACCAGGACCAGGCTTTTTCTGCCCTGGCCCCAGCCTGGTGGAACACTCTCCCGCTGGAGATCTGGGCCCTGCAGGACCTATTACAGTTCCACAGGGCCTGTAAAACTGATATGTTCCACCAGGCCTTTAGTTGAGGACCAGCGGGTGTCCCCTCTTATCCTATCTAAGATCACTACCTCTTCTATGACTGCCCTCAGTTATGCATTTTACTCACAGCTATGACTTACGCAGGTCTTTTATTAGTATCCAAAGTAGCCTATGTATAATGGCACCAGAGTATTTTAATATAAGTTTTTAAATATGTTTTTAAAGTTGACTATTAATTTATTGTGTTTTTAAGTCAAAATAAATAAATAATTCTTGAAAGTAATATAGAACTTAATCTTATCTGAAGGTGACCCTTGGATCATTCACATAGCAAATTAACTTCATCATGAGCAGTATGCATAATACTTTTATTAAATACTTTGAAATCAAACATTCCTGAAATTTTATTAGATGTAGTTTATCTTACAGCTTTCCCACCTCCTTATAAAACCATTACTTTTTCTCTCCACAGATCTGAATGGAATAGATCTTACTCCTGTGCAAGACACACCTGTTGCTTCAAGGAAGGAAGACACATATATTCATTTTAATGTAGACATTGAGATTCAGAAACATGTTGAAAAATTAACAAAAGGTGTGTGATTCAGATTTTTAAAATCACACCAAAATAAGACTAGCAGAGCAGAGTTTGAGGGCAGATAGTCCACAAAGTGTAGAATTTTGGGTGGTGAGATTGTTTTGCTTTCATGTCTCTTTCAACATACCAAACTATTCCTAGAATCTTGTGAAGCGCAGGTGAAAAAGCTGTTTCACAATCATTTTCTTGACATCTTTCAAGAAATTCCAAGAATCTGATGCTGGATGTCGCAGGCCAAAAAGCCACATGGATCAGAGGGGGCCTGCAGTCAGGAGAGACACTGTGCAAAGTCTCCCACCTCATTCTTGTGCCAAGGAAGCACCAGTGGACACTGGAACATTGTACTCCATTCCCTCTCCACAGTGCTTGCCTCTCCCCAGTAGATGATGTTTTGTCCATGTGGCTCTCAAGACCTCCAGAATTAGCTTTTAGAGGCCTTAGAGTTGGGAGTGCTGGGAGAAGCCAGAAAGAACTCCACAAACACTGTTGTGTTCATGCTTCGTAAGATTCAACCTAATGTTTCCTTTCATAAAGTAGAAAGATTCTTATTTTCCTTTTTATGTTTTTGTGGTGTGGGTCTGGGTGTGAGAGAGAGATTAATTCCCCATACTTTAGTTTTATGTGTTATAAAACAGTGGTTGATAAAACAGAATCCTTTGGGCAGATAGATTTATATCTTATGTTTTTTTCTATAGAGAAGTACTCTGGCTTTGTTAGCTGCTATGTGTTGCTTAGACTTTTTTTTTCTCTTCAGGAGCAGCTATTTTCTTTGAATTCAAACACTATAAGCCTAAGAAAAGATTCACTAGCACCAAGTGCTTTGCCTTCATGGAAATGGATGAAATTAAACCTGGGCCAATGGTCATAGAACTGTAAGTGCATGTTCTACAAACAGTTTAAATGTGAAAACAGATCATCCTCTGGGTTGGAGATTGCTAGTTATTCTTCATGAATGCTGGATAGGGGTGTGCATCGGGGAAATATTTGGTTTTCCCGCTTTGGGTTTACTCGAAGCGGGAAAAAGATTCAGAATAACCCAAAGTTAATAACCTGGGTTATCGGAATCTTTTCGATATGCTTTGTAATGATTCAGAGCATACCAAAGTGAGACCCCCAACTCCACTTACCTTTCTCGAACGCTGGAGCAGGCGCCTCCACCACTGCAGTGGTCAGCAGGGCGGCGGGGAAGGTCGCAGCCAGCACTTCAGCCTCCGTGGCGGCCAGCAGCATGGCAGGGAAGACTGCAGCCGGTGCCTCTGCTGACCGCGCCGCTGCTTCGGCCTCTGCAGCAGCCAGCAGGGCGGCAGGAAAGGCCGCAGCCAGCGCCTCCACTGCCCACACTGGGGTGGTGGTGGGAGGGAGCCCTATGAAAAGGCTCCGAATCACTTCGGGAAGCTTTGATTTGGTATTTCCGAATCAGGGCCATCATACTGGCCCCGATTCGGAAATACCAAATCTTTATGAATCGAGCCCAGTTCGGGTTTTTTTTTTTGAACTGGGAACCCGAAGTGCACACCCCTAATGCTGGACATAGTTTTTGCTAGTATTCCTGTGCAGTACAGAGGGCTGATAAAATAGATGTTCTGAATTTCCTAGGCACTTAACTTTGATCACCAAACAAGTTTTATATAGTTAGGGTTTCCCTGTAAGCAGTAGTTTGCATGTGTAGCTGAGCAAGCTTTTAAATCCAGGTGGATGTGGCCTGCAGCAACCATGGAGAGACAACACGCACAAAATGGTAGCTAAGTGCATCTAGAGTAGTAATTAAGTTAGAGTTCAATTAGTTACCAGTGAGCTTGGAATGCTTGGTTTCTATGATTTGGGGAAGGTAGTGAGAAACGAGAGAGCCATTTAGTTCAAAATACATTGACCTCTTCCAGTGTTTCCCAAATGTTTAAATAGAGGTATTAATCTTCAGGCCAGATGAGGGAGGATGTAACCCATTACAGGTATCAGTGTGTTTTTATAAATGTTAAGACTGCTGTATGTGAAGATACTTTCATAACAACCATGTATGGTTCTAAATCTTAAGTAGCTTTAAACTGTTTCTCAATACAGTTGTCACTGTTCTCTTTGGTTACAGGTACAAAAAACCCACTGACTTTAAAAGGAAGAAACTTCAGTTGTTGACCAAGAAGCCACTATATCTTCACCTTCATCAAACACTACACAAAGAGTGACTCTTGTGAACTGAACCACTTGCCATAAAATCATAGTAACTTCCTGTGTAGCATTCCTCCTTCATCAGGAAGGAAGAATTGAAGTATTTTACCCAGCTGGTGTCGTGGAGCCATCATATGCTACACTAGAATGCAACAGGATCAGCCTCCCAGCCCTACCACCCAGGAAGTCCCATTTCCTTTGGAAAGTATATTTTTATCACAAATATTCCAAAGTATCTTGTGAGTTTTCTTCTGATTGGGCTGGTTGTGTGTGTTCAGTTTTGTAACCTGGTTTCTGTACCTATATGAGAACTCTAAAGCAGGTGGAAAGTCCTCATCTGCCAAACCTGATACAGCAATAAAGATGTGCCAGTATCAACAAACTGTTATTCTTACACTAAGTGATACAAAAACATTCCAATCTGCCTCATTTTCTATAAGTGGATTGATTTGAGATGGGTAGTCAGGGAGCCCAAAGCTTAAATGATACATACTTGACAGGTCTGAAGATACTTCCAGCTTGAATGCCTTAATAATCCTTTATTTAGCCGAAGCAGCTAAAGATGACTGGGCTGTTCCTAACATAAACACAGATAAATCATACTGGTTCCAGATAAATCATACTGGTACAGTTCATTATTAGTATGGCAGCAGGATTTGAGTCCCGTAGTGCCTTAGAAAAAAACAAGATTTTTCAAGGGTATAAGCTTCTGAGAGTCAAAGCTTGCAGACCAACATACTACCTACCTGATTACTAGTATGGGAGTACTTAGTTGACCAAAAACAGGGAGGTTTTAAAAACAAGTGTTTTAACGGTTGCTTGAAAAGATCTCTGTTAAGAAGAATAAACAGACTACTGAGATATTAAAGACTGACCACTAGAGATGGGCACCAAATGAACCACAGAACAAAATTCCGTATGGAATGGCTGGTTCGTTTGCACCGAAACATGCGTTCCATGGGAACGCGTGTTTATGGAACAAACGAATTTTTCCATCCGTTCTATGGCTGGGTTCGGAGTTTCACAAACCCCGCACCAGTTTCAGCCCATTGGCTGAACCCAGTGCAGGGTTTGTGAAACGGACAGTCCGTTTCTCCTGCTACCTGGGCTGTCCGTTTTACAGACCCCGTGCTGTGGGGTCTGTGAAATGGACAGCCCGGGCAGCAGGAGAAACAGGCTGTCCGTTTCACAGACCCTGCACTGGAACCGGCGTGGGGTCTGTGAAACTGACAGCCTTTCTCCTGCTGCCTGGGCTGGAACGGGGGTCTGTAAAACTGACAGCCCTGGCAGCAGGAGAAAGAAGCTGTCATTTCACTGACCCCCTGCCGGTTCCAGCGCAGGGTCTGTGAAATGACAGCTTCTTTCTTCTGCTGCCAGGTTTCAGCTGGTGCAGGGCGATTGAAATGCCATGGAACAACGAACCATGAACTGGGAAAAGGTCGGAAGTTCCTGGTTCGATGTTCCGTGGAATGCCATGAACCACAAATCACATGGTTTGGGGTTTTTTGTTCCGTGCGTATCTCTGCTGACCACTTTATTCCAGGATTTAAGCCACAAAATTTTTTACGCTAGAATCATATTTAATTTTAATATAGCACTAGAGTCTGTTTTTTAAAAAACGTGTATTTCTGGTGCAAAAGATACAAGATGGCATATTAGATCCCTTTAAGGGAAGACTAGCCCTTATAAGGGGAGACTAGCTCTTATAACAAAACTACTGGCTTGTTAAACAATGACTAGTTTTGTTAGTTTTTAATTTATATATGAAAAGAAAAAGCGCTTTCATTTTAAATAGGATTAATTCCTTTAAATTTCTTCCCTGTTGTGGAAAGGGATCAAATGAGACTATATGCCTAGAGATGCACCCCCCCCCATCAGTATTTTTCCAAATTGGGTATTGGGAATACCATAAATATTGGTATTTCTGATATTTGGGTCCTCACATGCCAGTTTTGTATTCATAGGCAGGAGGGGGAGAGTGTTGGAAATTATTTGGCTCCTTTATTCCCTATGGGGGAATCTTTGTGGGGGGGGGGGTTGGAGGGGCTGTTTTTCATGCAAATGACACCAAAGTTGTGGTGGGGAGCTGCTGGTCCACTAAAGACCCACCAAGTTTCAATTAGATTGGGTCAAGAGGTTCAATTCTATGGGCCCCTGAACAAGGTGCCCCAACATCAAACCAGAGAAGCCCAGCAGAACTAACTGAAGCGAGGGGCGCTATTGCAAGCTCAATAGAACCAGTGTCACTCACAGAAGCCACGTAGAACCCAGGGCCAGTGTAGTAAGTAGAGGTGGGCACGAATCGTAATACGAAGCAAAATTCGGCACGAACCACGCTGGTTCATGAAAACATGGTTCATGGGGCCATGATTTCCACAAACTCCATGACTTTTTGGAAACGAGGCTGAAAAGCCTCTTCAGCTTTAGCCTTGGCATTGCTGGGAAGGGTGCCTTCTTTCCTCCATCCCACCCCAGTCCCAGGGCCACTGTCTGGCTCTGTCCTGGGCCTAGCTTGATTGAGGCCTACCTTTTTTTTCTGGGATTTTCTTTGTTTCTCCTTATTCCTTCTGGGTTTAAGTATTATCTATTTTGTGCACCTGTCCTGCCTGCTCAGATCAAGTCTCTGTGTGTGGCGGGATAGGGCTGTAAACCACCCCCCCCCCGGTTTCAGGGCCACTGCTAGGCTCTGGGGCCAAGCTAAGTGGGCTCCTTGGCTGAGGGCTCACGTTCTTCCTCTTTGATTTGATTACTCTCTATTTTATGCTCCTGTCCTGTCTGCTCAGGTCAGGTCTCTGTGTGTGGTGGGGTAGGGCTCAAGGGATCTCAGGAGGAATGGCAGGGGTTTGAAGAAACCTCCAACCCCCCTCCAGCCCAAACTCTTGGGGCTGTCCCTTTCCACAGTCCACTCCTCACTCCGTCTTCCCGGCCCAGCTCCGCACCGTAGCCGGTAATCCTTAGTTCGCCTCGTGATCTAGCTCCCAGTCCCCGTTTCAGTCTCACTCTCGCAGCACTTTCAGACCCTTCCTAACGACCCTTGTGTGGCACGGTGCTGTTCCTGCAATGGCCTGGTGTGTAGAGGGCTACTATCTCTTTATTTTGCGCAACTGTCCTGTCTGCTCAGGTCGGGTGTCTGTGTGTGGTGGATTAGGGCTCCCACGCAAGGGGGATTGATGTCTCTGTCCCTTCCAGGTGGAACTTGCCCCTGTCTATGGGATAGTCTTGGTCTCTCACCCCACAACGGGGGGAAGGGGTTCCATCCTTGCCGCCACGGCCAGCAGGGGGTGATGTCAGCAACCACATCTTCTGGGAAGGAGGGGGCCAGAAACATTGCCCCCCCCGGCAGCCCTGAAAGAGGCATCCCTTGAGGGCCCTGTTTGCCTGCTGCCAATAAGCTGCACCTGCTCATGATGGGATGTGCACCATGAAGGGCGGTGGGACTTAGAACAGCCCACCCCAAGGAGGGGGAGGCATCCTCATCCACCAGAGCTGGCAGTTGGGTGATGTCTGTGTCCACAGCTGCTCAGTACAAGAGACAGCGTTACACATGTAGCTGTGCAGGACCGTGGGAGGGTACCCTATCATGGTACCTGGTTATCCCTCACTCCCTGAACTAGGGGGAATGGGTTCCATCCTTGCTGCCACGGCCGGCAGGGGGGTGATGTCTGTGGCCACCGCTCCTGAGCACGAGGGATGGCTTTGCACATAAAATTGTACAAGATGGTGGGAGGGGCCCTGATCCATGGGACCTGCTGTCTCCTCTGCGCTGGGGGGGGAAGGGGTTCTGTCAGTGCCCCCACGGCTGGCAGGTGGGTGATATCTGTGGCCGCCACATCCTTTCCCCCTGGGACTTAGAATGGCATCCCCCCAAGGTGGGGAAGGCATCTGTGACTGCCGCCTCATCTCAGAGGTATCTTTTGCCAGTAGAATCAAATCCACATACTTAGATAATGTCATAATGTCATGTGAGAATATGCAACAATGTGATATGAAATACTTTGATAATATGAGTATATGCAAATAAGTTATATGAAATTACTTTGATAATGTGCGAATATGCAAGAATGATATGAAATACTATAATATTGTGCTGCAGAGGTTTGGGTGGTTTTTGTTTGGTCGGCGGCCACGTCTTCTCGGGCAGAGGGGCCTCACACTGATGAGATCGTAAGCTGTGGGAGGTAATAGGCCCCCCCGAACCCCACCAGCAAGACTTAGAATACCCTCCCCCCAAAGAGGGGGAGGCATCCCTTCTGTCCCCGCAAGGGGACTTAGAATAGCCTCCCCCCGGGGACAGGGAGGTGTCCATCCATTCCACCATGTCCAGGAGGTGAATTTTATTGGTGGACAGTGACTCACAGCTCCACAGCACAAGGGACAGGTATCAGTCAGTCTTTTTCCCGTCCCGGGGGGTAACCGCACAACATCTACGGGACTTGGGCACCATCCAGGGGACTTAGTGTTACCCTCCCCAACCACAGGGAGGAGGGGGTGGCCACTGACATCACCCATGCGCTGAAAGTGACAGTGGCTTTTCGTTGGGGTGTGCGGGCAGGCACGGGGGGTACCGCCGGTTGGTGTCCACACAGCCCACCCCTGAGAAGGGAGGCGGTTGACTACCTCCCTGAGCCTGTGAGGAGGGGACAGCAACCAACATCACCTATGTGCCGGACATGACGGCGGCCGACCGCCTCCCCAAGCCCGTGAGGAAGGGGCGGCCACCAGCATCACCCATGTGCCAGATGTGACGGTGGCTGCCCGTTGGGGCATGCGGGCAGACACGGGGGGTGCTGCCAGCTGGCAGCCAAACCCCCCACCCCCGAGAAGGGAGGCAGCCGACTGCCCCCGCGAGGAGGGGTCAGCCACTAACATTATCCATGTCTGGGGGTCCATCACTTCAAATGGAGCCATAAGTCAATTGGCATTGATGGCTCCAATTTTATTGAACGGGACTTTCCTGGGGGTGCTAGATTTGGGGGTCTGTAACTCGGAGATCCGTATTGCAATCTTTACCAAACATGGAGGGTGGCTGGAGGAGAGCCTGCTGAAAACTCCCTGCGAATTTGGGCTCTCCAAGTCTGAAGGGGGCCATTCTGGGCTCCGACAAACCACAAACTGGTTCATGAACCAAGTCAAGTTAGTTAAAGTTCATGGTTCATGAAATGGAATGAACGTCGAACCTCCCATTTTGTTTGTTTGTTTTCAGTTCATGCCCATCTCTAGTAGTAACAACAAGCCCAAGAGAGCCAGCATCAAACCAGAGAATCCCAGCACCCAAACTGGTGAACCAGTACCAAGGCAGGCAACCAGATTGGCAATTGGCAAGCAAGCAACACTCCAATAGGAAGGCCTCAGAAAATGAGTATTTGGGGGCACCTAAGGTTTCTCTCTGCAGCCTATACCATCACTGGCTGAGAGGAATGTAGAGACACAGCTGCAGCTGTGCTTCATCAGTGTTGCACCTGTTCCCTCCCAACTCACTAAAGAAAAACCACAACAGCAAACATTAGCTTTATTTTAGGCGCTTCTGTGTTTTGCTTCTGCTTGTTTTAATAAATTGACGGACACTTTTCTTGTTCCAGTGATATTTTAGGGATTTTTTGAGTGTGGCATTTTTGGGTACAGTATTTGTTAATTTTCTGCACAGAATTGTGCCAAGGTCCAAGGAGTGTGCTGGCAGCTGGATTATTAAGGTGTTATTTTAGGTGGGAGGGATACAATTTGGATTCTGGTCTTTACATAGCACACTAATCAAATTGGATAACTTTCCTGCTCTTTTTCTACTTTGAAGTTTGGGGAAGAGTGCTTTTCTATACCTCCCTAACACAGACTTCGCTCTCAAAGTCCAGAACTAGTTATTCAGTCATTAAGTTGACCTTGAGGAAGACCAACCATGCAATGGAGGGGGTGGGGGGCAGACATGAGTGATGTGGGCTGACAATGTCACATGGGAGAAACATGCTCACTCTATATGCTCATCAGAGGCCACGAGAGGAGACTCTGAGCCACAAGAGAGAGGCATAGACCACTTGAATTTCCTGACTCAGCACCTTGGGATTGACCAAACACCTTACAGAACTCCGATACGTAGTCCCTCACCATTGCAACTGCTGAAGCCTGGCAGGGGAGGGAAAGAGGAAATAGTTTGGAGAAGGATACAGGTGAAAATGAAGTACCCCTTCCACAAGTCCTTGCAAGTTCTCCACCATGTAATTGGTTCAGCTCAGCTGGCACTATGCAACTGAGCCATAGGTGAGAGACTGTTTGGGGTGGGGCAGTGAAGACGGGAGCAGACAAAACTCGGTGGGAAGAAAGCAGGTGAAGGGGAAGAGGCTATGGGAGGCAGGAAAGGGAGAGAGGACATGGGGGGGGAGGGAAAATGAGACATCACCTGCAAGTCCCCCACATAAGCCTGAATTCTGAAGTTACAGGGGAAAAATTAACTTGATTCTGTTGACTTTCATAACGTTAGTGTGCCAGACGGAATAGTTTCTAAGCAGTCCCAAATGGATTAACCTTTCCTCATAAGTGCTTTAACCTTTCTAATTCTTGACACTTTTTTCCAATTACATCTTTTATGATAGTACAACGATGGCTGCTCTCAATATTTCAAATGCAGTAAGTGCCATAAATTCTTATCAAGATTATAGGATATTGCCTACTTTATTTTCAGTCTTTTCCCTGACATTTTTCACTGCAACTAAATTTAATATTGGCACTTCCACAGAGCTCTTTTTCTCTACCCTCTCCCATATCCCCCCTGTATACAGATTGAATCCCAATTGCAATTGGAAGGCACTAACCAATGTGGATCTTTCCTAGCAATCTGCAACTTCTGAAACACTGAACCAGACAGAATTATTCCCACCATGCTTTTCAGCAAGCAAGCACTACTAGCAGTAGTGGAAAATGGACCCAGTAGAGGGAAGCAAGTAATAAGATCCCTTGCAGGGCCTGGTACTACTGATTTACTTTTCAAATATTTGGCAATATGAATACATTCACAGTGCTGGAGCTAGTGAACCATGAGCCTTAAAAAGTTGATGCTGGAGCTTCTAGGACCCACTTGGGCAAGATGTAATTAGCTACTAATTACTGCACAAGAAGATGTGTGTGTTTGTCCTGAGTTCTGCTTACTAGGGATCCTTTGATGAAGGAGTTGCTTTCAGCATAGGGTTGTCAAGTAACAGTATCGAGAGATTGTGCATGATTCTAACAAAAAGAAGCCAAAGTTGTATTGTCTTTCGTTGGCATGGATGCACAGGATCTCTGGTGCCCGTCATTTGCCAACCCAACCGAAGAATGAAGGCCAGAAACCATGGTTGTTTCTTCAATGTAGTTGCTGTTTTACCTATTTATGCTACCATAAACCCTGCATAAGAACAATCTTTGCACTTGAAGCATGTCTTCCATCCTAACTGCTTGACAGCCTTGTCAATGTAATTATACCACTTGTAATCATGTTTTTCCTACTCCAAAGCTCTCAAGAGGGGTGGGACTGTGGCTCAGTGCTCAAGCATCTGCTTTGTATGTAAAATGTTCTTCCAGTTACTATTCCTAATATGTATGCTTAAAAGGATTATGTAATAGGTGACAAAAGACTTCCATCTGAGAGCCTGCAGTCAGACAATACCGACCTTGGTAGGCCAAGGATTTGATTCACTACAGGGCAGCTTTGTGTGATCATTAACAGAAGTACTAATGGAGTAGATACGGCAATTTCTCCTACAAGTGCCTTTACACACACCACTCAGGAGACAGCTACACTGAAGCAACCCAGTTAACATCTGATTAGAATTGCATAGAATAATGCCTTAAGGATCCCCTTCACATGCACTTCATGGCACTACTGAGTTGTTTTCTCTTGAATGCTTTAATCTGCTTCTTCTTGCCTGATGCATTGCAAAAATATTCCAATAACCTTGCCCCAGTAAAAGCTAAATGTAACATGCATCAAAATGACCATATGGATAAAGTGCTGTCTATCGATAACTATAATGACTTAATTGTAAATAGTACTATTTCAACTTGTGCTTTTTTTTCTTGTGCTTGGAAGTGAGAGAGACCTGCTTTCCAGAAAAGTTTTCAAATTAACTAGGAAATGTTTTTACTACCTGGCTTGCATTTTCCTGGGCAGTGAGGACTCTACACTTAAACCTTTTCTGCCTGTTCAGGGCATACCACGGTTTGTTCATCCACCACAGCCCTCCACTAAAAAGGGCAGATTGCCCTGACACACAGTAACAAGTTCCTTGATTAATCTGTAGTTGTACTTTTATGGCCATGAAGGAAAATGGCTGTTGAACATAACTCATCAAATTTAGCAAAAGTGATCTCGCTCTCTTTATTAATAGAATTGTCCTTCCAATACAGTGTAGTTTGAGCCTCTGGTCTTTTACACCAGATGTTTTTAAAAAGTCTGAGTTAGAATCCTTATGTAAACCACTGGTCTACAGTCACTGTAGGCTATAGTTGAAGGGGTAGCATTTCTTACATAGGTATTTCCACAGGAAATGTTCAGATTATATTTTGAATTATGAAATCACCCACCAATTTGTTACATAGGCTACATTAATTAAAAACTAACTACACAGGTACTTTTCATATATTGCACGTTGAGAGCTGTGAACTGACCACAGCTATAAGAAGCAGACTTCAGGTTCATCACAGAAAAAATTATACTTGCCCAGGAGGATGGGCAAGTCCTCATTAAAGATGATCAAAATGCACAAGGCTAGTAATTGGAGACAACTTATTCTTGCATTTTAAAAAAAAGCTACTTTGAAACCAAATCTAAAAGAGGAAAACAGAGTTGGTTGTGCTAAGCCATTGAAATCCTCACCACATGAAACGTGGTAGAGTTCAGTCCAGAGATCTCAAGTCATGGTTTCTGTTCTGGATGATGTGCTGAGTCCTGTGAGCTAGCTGGGGACGGTGGACATGGAGGACCTCCTTGGTAGCTACTGGGTCCTGAAGGCGGTAAGTCTCTGACTGGAGGAGGGGGATAGTCCCTTAATCCTTGAGGGGGTAGCCGTGGAGGATAATAATCTCTGGGGGTTGGAGGTCGGAAAGGAGGAGGCCCACGGAGATATCCTCTGTGCTCTGGAGGTGGCAGTGGGCCAGGTGGAAAGTCTCTCATTCCAAAGGGAGGACCAGGTGGATAATCTCTAGGAATGGGTGGAGGAGGAGCACCACGCACTAAAAGGAAACGAAGAACAGTAAAGTTGACACCATGTACAAATTTTGCCTGCAACTGCACTTTGGCTAAACACCTAAGGGCAAATGTGAACATTTCACACTGAAATCTGGCAGAAATATGACAGTGAACACAGAGTCCTAAGACTTCGTGCTTTCATTTTAGGAAAGTGCATTTATGGACTGCAAATCCACTGTGTTCAGGAAATAAAAAGATCTACTGCACAGAAGATGAAGCATCTGTGCCCTTTTCAACCTATCACTTCCCTCCTAAAACACTGCTTTGGCGGAAAAAAGGTTTTGAAAACCCAGCTTCCACAAAAAATTAAATATAGCTCAGGATAGAAATGAAAAATATATAAATTTATACCATACACTGACTTGCATAATTTATTCTGAAACATTTCCTTGTACCTGAAAACTAAAACACAGATTTACATCTTCTGGTTTTTGAAAAACAAAACATTGTTCAAAATGTATACATGCACAGTGTGAGCTTGGCACGACCATTCAGTCTCTGTTTTGTTGGTAGTTGCCTCTTAGGAACCAATGTCTTCTACTAAACTCAGGATCTGGCAAGCCCCCAACCTAAAGGCTGTTCACAGCACAAGATCCAAGAGCTCTAGCTAGGGCCATTTGCAGAACAGGTAGGAGCAGGTTGCTCAACATGAATGGCTTACTGTCATAAAGGCACAATGGCTAGTTTATGATGCAGACAAGCCAAAAAGAGGAATCCTGCCAAAAAAGGGGACCCCCCCGCCCCAGATACTGATCCATTCACTCACTAAATGCTGACTACTGCACCAGATTAGATGAGTTCTATCAAGGTACTTCTATGTAGAGAAGTACCTTAACAGAACTCAAATAACGTAGCACAGTACAATATAGCCAGTGCCACAATCCTGCAGGTATCACAAAGACTGCCTTTAGCGCACTTTCTCCTTGCCTCAAGGTCTCCCTCCTTTCTCATTTGAAAATAAGGATGAGCGCTGGATAAACTTCCCTGACAAACCTAGGAAATACAGCTATTTGTATCTTCATTCCACAGCTGCCATCATCATCCTGAACTCATATCCAGTTTTGGATCCTGTGACGTACCCTGGCCTTGTTTACTGGCTCCCTTACGATACCCAGCCCCGGCTCCATGTACCTCGTCCTCCAGACCTCCTTTGGATTATTGCCTGAATCTCTGCTCAGATCCATACTTGACTCCTCCACCAAGGCTCTCTTCCTGGAACTCCAAACCTCCCAAAATTGTTCAGAACCTGGACAGCCCAGACAAGCCTAATCGTGTCAGATCTCAGTAACTAAGCGTGTGCAGAAGCGTGGTCGGCGCCATTCACCAGCATCGACAACAGAAGCAGGATGCTTTCCCACCTCCCACTAGTTTAGGGGCAGTCAGCGGGCCAGTCACAACTTTAGAGGTTAGGCAGTTTTGAGGCGTTGGGCCGGATCCTAAAGGGTTAAGCAGTGCATAACGGGCGGCTCACCCCTGCAGTCTATAGGGGTGGCAAGGGCTGTCCAACGGCTGTTGGCGGTTAAACATCACTTGCCATCCTGTGGTTGTCAGCATCATGACTGGGGGAACAACGCATTGAACAGCAAAGGGACTTTCGATGCCGGACATCCACAGCCCTATGCCTTGCCAATGCTCCAAAAGGCTGTAATTAATAAAGCTGTGGCCATTTCAACCGAAGATTGGCCTTGGTAATTGGATAGAAAATCTACAAGGAAGACCAGCATTGCTATGCAGAGGAAGGCAATGGCAAACCATCTCTGTTAGTCTCTTGCCTTGAAAACCCAAGAAGGGGGTCGCCATAAGTCGGCCATGACTTATGTCGGCCATGACTAACTGTCAAACACCTATAACTGATGTTGCTTGGGTCCTGCAAATTCTACATGAGGCTGAACTGAATGCTCTTTAAAAGTTGCATCTTCACCTCCTGTTCTGCAACAGGATGTGGAAAAGATTCTGGAATTCAGACTGTACAATTTCTTTAAAGTAAAAATTTTAGCACAACATAATGTATAGCAAACATACCTATAGAGATAGGAATAGGACGGGGTCCATAAGGTGCTCGAGGGGGAGGTCCAAATCGAACAGGAGGTGGCATAGGTACAGTTGCTGGAGATGTCATTATGGGAGGACCAGTAAAAGATGGTGGTCCTTTAGAGCTTATATTAACCTGTAAAAGATGGCAGCTTTATCCTTCTAGTAGATGTTCCAATATACTACAAGATCAAGCTTCTGACCAAATATTATTTTGAGAAGCAGAGTTGTCTAGCAGCAGGGCTCTAAAACTCCATTTCTCTCCATATTATGAAGATTTCCCTGCTCTTTACAGATAATGTCCCAAGAAATGGGCTTCCAACCATGTTTCAAACAACCCATCTAGATCTTTTTCCTGTGCAACTCTTTAAATGACAGCAAGGCCAGATTTCATTTCAATATAAAAATCGAGAATGTATACAAGATGTTTAAAAAGCCTCAAATATCAAGAACAACCACACCAGACAGCAAGGTAAATACATTGTCCTTAAGATGATTAATAAGAATGTTTTTTCAAAATTCAATGGTAAGGTATTAGTTGCCCCAAGGATGCAAGGAAGCTTACGTCAAGAAGCCTGCTAAGAGAGAAAGCTCAGGGTGAGTTGTGTGAATACTCATTTTGCTATGCTGCCACGTGAAAAAGCATGCTCCTAATCCGTCCTTCCTGTTAAAGCAGCAGAAGCAACAGCACCACTCCCAGCTTCTCAGTACTCACTACAGTTGATTCAGCAGATGAAGGTGGAACAGAATCAGCACAGGGGGCTTCACGCTCTTTGGGAGGATTTTGCTTTATTTTTCCCCCAGAAGAATAGTGACAGTGAGATGACAGACAAAATAGATATATAAGTAAGCACCAATGCAACATACATAGTGGGGTAAGAGCAAAGATTCTGCCTCAAGAGTCATCTGAACTGCAAAATAAAAACTTATTTCTATTTACTCACCATTCCATCCAGTACAGCAGAAGACGGAGAGGATGTTCTTGGCCCACAGTTGATTTGGGATCCTACAGCAAGACCAAGATCTGGAAAGACGAGAAAAAAAATCCTTTCTATGTTTTATATACTGCTTCCGGAAAAGATTATAATTTTTTTCAGCTTACTAGTAGCAGTATAGTTGCAGTCTCACCTGGAGCAGATATTCTTCCTGACAGCTCAGAATGCCTTCTTGGGACTGGAGGGCCATCAGGCATAGCAGAACCTGCAGGAGACAGAACTCAAGAGCTCAACCACTTGTATGGTAAGCAGCTGTTTCTAACAACAGCATTCTTAGTGCTCTTCAAGTAAGCACCCTCCATTTTTCACTATTTATGCAACTGGTGCATGATGGTTAACACATTATAAGCTTATTCACCCAACCTTAACAATTAACAAAGGATACACTGGCACAAGAATTCTTAGTGTAAACTAGCTAGGTCCCCTACTTTCAATCAGAATTTGAAGCTAAATAATAATTGTTACAAGTAAGGAACCTTATTATCCTTAAGTAGAGTTAAGGTTGGTGCCAACATATAACTTAACTATGGTAAAGTGGGAAGAGAAGCATCTGATCCATTCTTGATCTCTTTAACCATGGCTAAGATAAGGCCTTTGGGTAAGCCTGCAATGCCTGAAACAAGACATCTGAGGCAAAACATTTAATGAGGACTATCATAAGTTGTAGACAGCCTGGGATTTTTAATACAATCATCAGTGTTAGCAGCTGAATTAGAACAGTTGTTCCCAAATCCTCGACAAATACCGGGAACAATATTCAGCTTATTTTAAACGGAACCATCTTAAGATCCGAGCTTTAGGTAGTGCGTGTGTCAGAGTACTCAGAAACTCAGGAACACCAGAGCTTTTCAACATCCATTTGCAAGACCACAAGCATAAGCCAACCAAAGAGAAGCAACTGGGTTCTACTGATTTTAATGAGAGGAAATTTAAGCATGATTGACTCATCAATTGAAATCAATAGTCAAGAAGTGTTTACCATAGGTTGGTAGCCTAAATGCTATCATCCTGTTTAATTTAGGGCTATTTGTTATTTTCACTATTTTCTATTATTCTTAACATTCATATACAGAAACCAGAAATTAGCTGCAAATCTAGTCATTAAGTGGTTGGATTTGTGTTTCATACACACAAATGGCTGGAAGATTGCAGACTACTGCGTATCTTATATGAATTAACCCTTCTTAGTTTTAAGGCTCACGTTTCTGACTAATTTCAGCTTCCTTAGATAAGAACACACTTGACAAAGTCCTTAAGTAACTCTAAAGTTTTTCCAGCACTATTTACAGTGTGAGCTATAAAGTCTTAATCACAAGCAGCTTGCAAGGATTCTTCGGTTTCTGATACTATTAGTACCACTGAGAAAATGACAATGAGATAACAAGGTGTAATGGCCATTGGGGCTAACACAAGATACAGAAAACATGACATAGCAGTTTATAAACAACAATGCTTTAAAACAGTTTGTTTACCAAAGTAGCATAATAGGGGGGGAAACCCTGATTTCTTACCAAGTTCACCTCTAGACCCTTCCCTTGGATTGGCAGAAAGGGGCCGCACAGGAGGTTCCATCATTAGTGGTGGGGAAGGAGCTCCCCCACTCACAGGTGAAGGTCCAAAGGATCCATCACGACTCAATGGACCTGTAAGATGGTCGGAATAATGTGCCATCACTGGTGCAAAATACTTATTTCTCTTCAGAAAATCTATGTTGGCACTTTAGTTCACTAACAACAGATGAGTGGATATTTACCTCTGCGCGGAGGGACTTGGGGGTCTGGTCGACCTGGTGTTGGTTTCACAATTAATGGTCTCTGAAGATTAGCTATTTTTTGATTTACCTCTATTAACCTAGTAAAAATAAAATTATTAAAAGAGACACACTTTCATAAAGAAAGTTACAGTTGAATGTATTGTCCTATCCAGTTACAAATGTAAGGTGATTTGTGTTGGCAAATGTTGAGAATATGCTTACTTTTGTCTCAGGTTGGCAGCTTCCCTTTTCTCTTCAGCTAATGTTCTCTCTGCAGAACGTGCTATGAGCTATAAGGGAACAAGTGTTGGAAATACAGATAATAAGCTAGGTACAAACCATCAGTTAGAATCCTGATACAGTGCCTACCAACAAACAGTTGTCAGTTTGGCAGCTCTCATTCAGAGTTCAGTCAAACTATGGTTCACAAACTGTGGGGCTCATAATGATGCATGAATGCAGCTAAAAAAAGGAAGCTACATATTGAGATGTTAGCAGCATTAACCTTCTCACTCCATGGAATAAATTAAGTTTAACAATACACAAATTTAATGCTACAAAACTAAAAATACAATGATTTTGAAAAAAAATTCTTACCCAGTTGTCATGGGCCTTTTTCTCATGACTAGCAATCTGAAAGTATTAAAAATGTTGTTTAATAAATTTGCACACTTGCTTAATAAATCTCATATTCACTTTATCAGAATTATCTCAGGAGAGCATTATACCTGATTTTTGTACGATCGTTCTGTTTTTTGCAATTCTTCCTCCATTTCCTGAATTCTTTGCCTGTCAAAAAAGTTAAAAGCTTATTTTTTGTTCATTATTCAAAACCTTAGGACTTTTAATACTACAAATGATTTACTAACTTGTAAACTTTCACTTCTTCAACAGCCAGGACTGCTTTTTCATCTGCAGCAGAGAGCTTCTGCTCCTTCTCCTGTCGCTCATATTCTTCTTGTGTCAACTTCCTGGGAGAGAACAGAAGGAAGCAAAATAATCAAGATGACAGAACTGCCTCACCTGGTCTTGCTGCCAGACCAAAAGCAAGAATAATTAAGAAACAATGGAAGGCATAGTGCTCACAAGGTCAAAGTATCTTCATGTGGAAAGAAATAAAGAATGCTGGCATCTACATTTATGGTTACAAAGTAGACTGGCATTCTGCCTCCTAAAAGAACGCTTCATGCTCCAGCGCATGGAGGCACCATCATTAGTGGAAAATACTTTTGGATCCAACACAAGAAAAGGACCCTTTGTGACAACTGGTCAGCTCTGTGGTTTATTTGATAAGTTCCATTTCTGTAAGATGTTTTCACTCATGTAAATATGTCTGGTGGCAATATTATTATTGTTACTGTTATTATTATATCAGAATTCTCTCTCCCCCAGTCTGGCCCATTTCTGATATTAGAGCCAAATGAGAAAAATGGAGCAACTGCAAAGGTAATGGTGTAGTAAAGGATACTTTTAGCTTATTTTGCTCATACTTTACTTATAAATATACAAGTGATCCCCTATTCACAATAAATTTGAGTCTTACTTCAAACCGATTGTTTTTTTCTCCTACTGGGGCTAATTGCAGCTTGAGAAAGTGGCAACGGTGGCTGTTAACCCTCTAGATTAGGATATTTCAAAAGAAATGTGTAACAGATGAAGAACTGACTAGGAAGTTTCCTTTAATAGTTCTTAAAAGGACTATGGCTTTGATTAATAATCAAGGGCTAAGAAAGAACACTTATTTTCTAGCCCTCAAAAATACGAATTCAAATTATTTTGCAAGACAAGCAAAACAGATATGGATTTGCAGCCTAAGTTGCTTAGAGATACTAAGTAATACCAAAACCTAGACAAAACAGGAAAAAGTACTTAAATGCAGTTGCACTGCTGAAGCTAAGAAGGGGCAAAGGCCTAGCTTGTTCAGGGATAAGAAACCACAAAGGAAACTCATGCACGATGCCAACAAGTGCTTTGAGGGAAGAACAGTTTAATAAAAAATGGAACACATCTAGTAAATAGACATCTCCTTCTCCAAACGTACTTATATTTTATGTTTCTCTTTTTAAATTCCAGTACTTACTTTTGAAGTGCCATCTCCTTCTGCTGGTAAAGCTCATTGAGAATCTCCACTTTCTGTTGTAGGGTTTTACATGTACTTTCTAGCTGAGATTTTGCTGTCTGCAAGGAACAGGAATCGTGTTCCAGCTTCTTGATTTGCTCTGCAATAAACCACATATATGTTATACTGCATCTGTGATAGTGAAGCCGAGAGGATGAACCAACACAAAATGTCTTGGTGCTCAGGAAAAAGTAGTCTGCGATCCAATTTCTGTGTTGAAAGGAAAGCTGTCCATTTGGTCAGGACAACCTCACATCACCAGCAACCAGGCAGGACTAGAGTGATGATACCATGATACAGAAGTAGTTAAGGATCAAGGAGCTCCCCTCCAAAGGGGCTGAAAGGAGGGTAGCTGGATAAAGATGATTTAGAAAAAAGGCAGAGGAACACCAAGATGAAGCAAGAATAGCATGAGGTGGGTGGGGCTGAGAGAGCTCCATAGAGCCGTGACTAGCCCAAGATCACCCAGCTGGCTTCAAGTGGAGGAGCGGGGAATCAAACCCGGCTCTCCAGATTAGAGTCCCGCGCTGTTAACCACTACACCAAAGTGGCTCTGAAGAGCAGAGCCCTGATGGTACAATAGATGGAGATGTATTAAAGGGCTGAGTATGAATGTAATGATTTCAAGAAATGGGTGCATGTATCTTTAAATGCTTGGTTTGAGCTTGGTGAAGAGTGGGGGTGAAAGAGAGGAATGAGTGAGCGATATGGTTGGTTGACTGAGATTGTGGGCGGAGTGAATGCAGTTTAGACTGGGAGAAAGGTTTCAGTCAGAAGAAAGCAGGCTGGCTGTGTGCTGCCTGAATATGTTGAAGTGTTTATGAGAGAAATATAACCTGTGTGGAACCTGAACTGAGCATGTTTGTGAAAGGACACTCAGTCAGGGAAAGAGAGGCCAGCTGTGTGCTGCCTGAGCAGGTTTAATATTTCTGTGAATGAGAGTCAGAGAAAGAGAGGCTAGCTGTGTGCTGCCTGAGGAGTTTAAGCATTTCTGTGAGAGAAATATTGAGTTAGAGAAAGAGGCTAACTGTGTTTGAAGCCTTAGAAGAGATCTGTGTGAATGAGAGTAAATGAAGTACCTTTAAGAACTAAGAACTACTTTTATGAAACCAACACGCTTCTTGAAAAATAAACATTTATTTTGTTTTGTTATATCCCAGAGTAGCTGTCATTGTTATATCCCATTCCTATCCTCAGGGCCACATAGAACCACGAAGGAGCCTGACGCTTAGGAACGTTACCAAAGGAAAAAATTAAATAAACTATCTTGGAATAAAGTATTCCTGGTGGCAGCAGACTACCCAGAGGGTTAAGGGATAGAATAAAAGAAAAATCTACCCTAAAGAAAGTAAAGGTCATAACAATGAAACTTTCCTGTCGCCTCCCTCCCACTAGAGCCCACTGATCTCCACAAAATACTACTCCTAGGGAATAGAAGAGCCTGAAGAATGACATGAGGGACGTGTGCAGTGAGAAGGGGAAGCTGTGAAAATGTTCAATTTAGTCCAGATCCAACCTAAAAAGAAGAACTATGGAAAAATACACAAATGGGGGCAAAACTACATATGGAGAATGAAGTGTCAGTGCTGATCGGAGGAAAGTAGGGTTTAGAGTGGAAAATTCAGAATTGGAACAATGTCTACTGCAAGGGGGGGAATTGATATCTAAAGTGTATAAGATTTTGTTGAAATGGTTTACAGAAGATGAGACAGTTAAAATTCGAATGGTAAAGTGGGCAATAAATTGTAATAAAGATATATTGATGGAAGCTTGGGAGAAATTGTGGGAAAATACTATATTTATTTATTTAATTTTTTCAATTTATATACCGCCCATCCCCAGGGGCTCTGGGCAGTGAACAGTTAAAATCGATAAAAACAAGAACTAAAATCAACATACAAATAATAAAACAAATTAACAAAGTGCAGTGGTGGGGAGAACCCTCCCCAACCCCAAAGGTGGGAGGCCGACATGGCACCGCCCCCTTCAATCATCGAATGCCTGGCGGAACAGCTCTGTCTTACAGGCCCGGCGGAACGATAATATGTCCCGCTGGGCCCAGGTTTCCATTGACAGAGCGTTCCACCAGGCTGGGGCCAGGACTGAAAAGGCCCTGGCCCTGGTTGAAGCGAGGCGGGCTTCCTTAGGGCCAGGGACCACAAGTAAATATTTATTCGCTGATCGAAGCGATCTCCGGGGAACGTACAGGGAGAGGCGGTCCCGAAGATATGCCGGTCCCAACCCGCTCAGGGCTTTAAAGGTAAGAACCAACACTTTGAACCTGATTCGGAATTCAACCAGAAGCCAGTGCAGCTGGCGCAGGACAGGTGTGATGTGTGACAGGTAAGGTATACCAGTCAGGACCCGTGCCGCCGCATTCTGGACCAGTTGATATCTATAAAGATATCAACATATACCACGATAAGAGAAAATGTGTATAAAATGATTTATAGATGGTATCTCACACCAAAAAAGCTAGCCAATGGAAATAGTCAGATGTCAGATAAACTGTGGAAAGCATGAGGGTTCTTTTTATCATATGTGGTGGACATGTGAAAAAGCTAAGCATTTCTGGGGGGAAATAGTAGATGCTATGTCAGAGATATTGAAGAAAAAAGTTGTTAGAAACCCAGAATTGTTATTGTTATGTATGAACCTAGAAGACTTTGACAAAATGGACAGAATAATGGTATTTTATATGACTACGGCGGCTAGGATAATTTATGCACAGCTGTGGAAGACAAAAGAGATACCATCGGTGGAAGATTGGATTTTAAAAACATTGAGCTTGGCTGAAATGGATAAACTAACGAGGAAACTTCGAGAGGAAGATATGGAAGAGTATGTAACAAGTTGGGAGAAATTTAAGAATTATATAGAAAAAAAGTGGGACATTAAAGGGAAGGTGTGGTCTTTGGATACTTTCTGAGGGGAGGAACGTGTTCTGTTACTTTGAATTAATATAGAGGTAGTAATCATTATATTATAGTAGAGGTAAAAAATCTAGTTTGTGATAATACACCATTTTATTGATATATGTAGGTACAATATATTATAATTTACTAGGTTATAATGTCATGAATTGGATAAAAATATAAAGGATATTAATCATTTTGAACATTATAGATATGATAGATATATGTAATAGTGCTATCTAAAGATATGCAATGGTATAAAATATATTACTTTGACCCATTCTTAGAATGTAGTATATAGCTATTAATATAGGGGACATATTATATTGTAGGTTATTGGATATTATTGATAGATAGTACTAAAAGATATGGAATGTTAGATAATGGTATTTATCATTAGATAGGTATTATTATATTATATATATTTTAGCTTGGTTAAGGTTTTATTTAAGAGGTAATAAAGGGAATAGAAAACTGTCGGAAGTCAGTTTAATACTGTTTTTACATTGTTGACTTTTAAATTAAGATTTTATTATGTACCTGCTTCAAGGTAGCATAAGTTTAAATACTTAAATAAGCACATAAATAAGTTTGCTAAAAAATAAGGGGGTGGATTTCACGTTAATTTGAAAACAGACAGTTCTGGCTGTCGGTTTCTAATATGCATAAAATGGGAATGAGAACTATCTTCTTGTCGGACTCCTATTGTGGTTTTAATTAAATGCCATTACATGCTAAACTGTATGTTATACACACCTTCTAATTCATGCCTTGCTACTATTTCATCATTTAGTTTGGACTGTAAGAGATCTCTGTCTTCTTCAATGATTGATAATGTTGTTTTTACCTGTGAGTAACAACAAAATGGCATGTAAACCTTTGCTGCAATACAAATACAGCTTAGGGTATACTGACTAGACAAGACAACACGTTTTACCCGTGAAACATCCATCATCTGCTTAATCTGATTTTTCATCTTTTCATTCCTGGTATCTAGCAAATAAAAATAATTATTTCATTCCATTGTATTAAATATTTCAGCAAAATTTTCAAAACATGACATATTTTGATGCATTTACTTATATCTTTAAATACTTTAAAAATATTTCTTTATAGGAGCAAGGCTCCATTGATCATTGATTTAAAAGGTAAAGGTAATCCCCTGTGCAAGCACTGAGTCATTACTGACCCATGGGGGGGACGTCGCATCACAACGTTTTCTTGACAGGCTTTTTACGGGGTGGTTTGCCATTGCCCTCCCCAGTCATCTATACTTTATACCCAGGAAACTGGGTACTCATTTTACCGACCTCGGAAGGATGGAAGGCTGAGTCAACCTTGAGCTGGCTACCTGAACCTGGCTTCTGCCCAGATCAAACTCAGGTCATGAGCAGAGCTTGGGCTGCAGTACTGCGGCTTACCACTCTGCACCACAGGGCTCCTTGATCATTGATTAGCAATGTATTAACAACATTTATAAGCCCACCTTTCTCTTAGGCAAGTGGAATATTATGCAGTGCAGTGCATTTCAATTTAAGGCAAGAAAATGTTACAGTATCAGGCATTAGTGCATAACCAATTGATAGAAAGGAAGTGCTATAATAATCCAAACCAATTATCTTTTGAATTGTCCACATTAGTTACAATCTAGAATTTGAAAAATGAACCTCTAAGATACCTAGCACACTACTAGATGCACTACTTCATAACTTGTGAGCTTACCATTCTACTAGTATCTATGCCAATATTCCTTTGAGACGTATGTAAAAAAGAGCCCTGAACTTAAGTCAACAAGATGTCAATTAACGAGATTAAACAATGGTATTATGCATTTCTCATTCAACTGGTGATTACCATCTGGTACAAACTTCAGTCTCTCTTCCAAGAAACTTTCAACTTTTGCATTTCTGTATGAAGCATTATCACATTCACAAACTGGTACGGTTATCTAATGCTTTAATACCTGTGAGCCCTCCATTAGCCAAATCATTTCCTTCATCCTGCTTCCCACCAGGCTCAGAATCCACATCAAGCTGTTTCAGCTGCATAATGCAGTTAGTCAAAACCTAAAGCAGCAGGAAAAATGCCATTCAACCAAAGAATCACAATAGTAGAAGCTCAGTCATGCATCCCATGGAATATAGAAGAATACATAGAGTTCTTACTTCAATTTCATTTTCCTTGTAGGCAAGTGCTTCTTCAGTGTCTTTTTGAGACTTCTGATACATTTTGATCTGCTCACTGAGCTCAGCATGCCTCTCATTCCAACCTTCTGCTTCTTGAAGCAGCTAAGAATATCAGGACAATATTATTAGTAATACTGACACATTAAGAACATCAGAACTGCTATACTCCAGGCTTTGAAATAATTTAGTCTAGCAGCTAAAGAGTAAAAAGACTTGTTAAAACTGCTCAATTCCCTACTTTTGTTTTCATTTTGTATCTGACAGATCTGAAAAGGCAACTGACTTTTTACAACAGTGAACCATCTGCAGACATAAACCCAGGATCCAAACCCTGCAACAGGCCTAGATGCCAAATATGTCCCCATATACATTCGGGCAATACTATAATGGAACCTAAGAACATCAGCTAGACCATCTTGGGCTCATTCACTTGCTTACCATCCAACTTAATATACGCCATCATGTGGCAACAATGCCCTTCTGCCATCTACAATGGTCAAACATGTCTCTGTATAACAAAATAAATGGATACAAATATGACATCAAAAATCACAACATTCAGAATGCCGTGGAAAAAGAACATTTTAATCTTCCTGGGCGTATCATTATAGATCTTATGATTCATACTGCACCCTCCTGTAACTGCACTCCATGGTAGACCTCTCTCATCATTCCATAACTGTAACCATGATGTTCATTCCAGTCCCTTACACAGGGACTCAAACCTGAAAGATTTAAAACACGCTCATTCTGCTATAATTCCGCCTCTCTTCCCATCTTTTTTTTCTGTTGCTTTGGTTATGAAAACTATAAAAAACCGCAGCAGCAACAGCCATAAAACCTAGAGAACTGAAGGGGAAATGGCAAACACACACACACACACCTGTCAGTGCTGCCTCCATCAGTTTTATCTGTTTTAACTATGAAATTTTGTTAATTTGTTTTTATTGTCAACTGCATTGGGAACTGTTATGGCTGAAAGGTAATTATAAATATAACACCAAAAAATAAAAAAATGTCAACAAAAAGAAAAAGCAACCCTCTGTAGCCATGGACATTCCTTTCATACTCCTGAAACAAAAGAAAAGCAGCAAGTTTACCTAGACTTCTCATTAGCTTTCCACTTTCTCCTAGCATGCACCAGGCCAAACCTCTCCAAAGCATTTGTAATCTAGCATCAATTTGCTGTATGTACACCTGCTTATCTATGCTAGCAGGATAGCCTGATGCAAAGCAGCTGCACAGAGGAACAAGAATGAGAATTCTTTGTGGAAAACTCAGCTGTTCTGGCCAGAAGTGGGGGCATGAAGTATCATCATCAAGTTTAATTTGCTCCATAAAAATGGCCCCAATTCTTTTGCAATTAAATGTCAATATTCAAGCAGGGTTCAGGACTGGTTTTGCAATGACCAGCCTAAAACAGGCCTGGAAGAGCTACTTGTTGTAACAAAATAACACCTAAACTATGATAAAAGTAGAAAAATGATTGCAACATATAAAGCTTTAGAAGGGTAAACATGTCTAGGGTAATGCTAGAAAGATTCATTGCTTATCATTAGCGCAAGTACAGGAAGAGTACTCAAAGCAACACCACCTCCAACCGATGAGCATCAAACTCAATTTAAACAGACAATAGCTACCTTTTGCTACTATCTTCAAATAAGTTCACTGTCTCTGAGCACTACCATCATCATTAGCACTACCATTAGAATGACAGGCTCCCCACAAATTCCTGTGGGTGTTCTTGTCACTCACAGGCTCACAGCATCACCTAATCCACTGCACCGCTCTACTTCCTTCCCTGGCACTGGTCAACTTCTGCCCAATCCCATTTCTCAATATCCTACAGCATTACTTGTATCCCCAAATTGTATTTATATGAAACAGGCAAGGTTCATAGTCTAATACAAGTTTCAAAGCTAAGTATTATTTTAGGAGTAACAGTAAATAGCTGCTTCAAGAACCTACATGAGATAGCATAGAACTGCTTTAGAACGGTTGTAACATAGTGTTTAAGTGACTGGGCTATGAATCAGCACTCTGCTAGTCTGAGTCCCGTTACTGCCGTAAATTCTGCAAATGGCCTTGGGTAAGCTGCTCCTCTCAGCCCAGAACCCCAACTGTATTGTAGGGATAATAATAACACTGACTTTGCCCACTACTGAGTGGGCCCTAATCTGTTCAGAAGGACAGTATATAAGCACAATGTTGTTATGATAAAAATGGATTTCACCTGTTCCTTGCTCTTTTTTAGTCTTGCATTCTCTTCTTGCACACGATGCAACTCAGACTTCACCTTTTCTTCACTTAGTTTAGCTTCACTGAGAGCGCTCTGCACCTAAAAAAGTTCATGAATGATTTCCAGTTTGAGGTGAAAGTTGTGTGAAATTAACCAATTATACCAAAATAAAAATTTGAGAGAGAAAGAACAGAGTTTTGAAAAGGTGCTGCTTCTGAGGCGCAGGGAAGGCATGCACTGGAAATGGAAGCATTTTTCTAGGTCTTCTGTACAGCCATACCTGCAGGGGATGGGTGGATGGGAGAATAATCCCATTCACAAATACCCTCCTCCATTGATAACAGACTTGGAATTCAGAGTTAGAACACTTTGTAACCAAGTTTTTCATTGTTTACCTCAGAAAGCTCTACAGAATGCAATACGATGACTTCTTGGAGTCTCTCCAAAGACTTTTGGGTTTCTGTGATCTATGAAAATAAGCATTATTATTATTTCAATATTATTAGCTGAAAAATTTGAAAACTTCAGTTATTCCATTAGCATGATCCGCAAAGATTTATTTAGTTGCCCAGAGAAAGTCTCTGGAAAGAAAATATATACATTTTTAAAATAAATGTTGTCGGAATAATAGCAACACAATGTTTTGCGACAATTACACGAAGTAATCAAACCCAGTTACAGGCTGCAAATATACCTTGCTTCAAAAATATGCTCCCTAGACCCTAAAAAGAAAGAAGCAGTTTACTGTTGATGCCTGAAACAAGCCACTTTTCTCTCAGCCACACCAGCACAAATTAGGGCTAATACTTGCCTACCTTACACTGGAGATAGATCAAGATGGGTAGCAGTGTTAGTTTCTTTAGCAATAGAAAAGAGCAAGAAGTGAGCTGTGACTCACGAAAGCTCATACCCTATCTTAAATGTTGTTAGCCTTATAGGTGCTTCTGGGCTCTTGCTCTTCTCTACTGCCACGTTACATTGTTGTTGAAAGGACTAAACTGTGTATGTGAAGCACTCTATCATTACTGTGTTTTAGAATAACAGCTGCTCTTGAACAGCATCATTGCATTTAACACTTTGTAAAGGAAAGTAACATCTAGATAAAAATTTTTAATCAACTTTCCCAGAAAACATCGAAATAGCTTACTATAACGTAGTGGATAAACAAACCACTCCAAAATAGCATTATAACAATACTAACACAAGAAGTTCCCATCAAGAACAACAAACATCTCCCAGTCAGATATGTGCAATATAAAGTTAGCCTGACCTCCTCCAATCTTGAAATAAAGTATTAGGATGGCTTAGGTCTAAGCCCACTATTTTAGAGAAAACTTAAATAAGGTGAGGTGATAATAAAAAAAGATAGAGTCACTTCCCAAGCAGTGAAGACCCTCATTACATTAAAAGTGGTCAAGATTTCAAACTCAGTCAAAAACGTATTTTCTGAAATGTCTGCTTACTTGTTCTTGTTTCTTCAAGTTCTCCTCTTTCTCCATTTCTAACATGGTGTGTAAGTTTCTCACTTTATCATCTAAAAAACTGTTTGTTTCTTTAAGCTTCTTCACTGTGTCCTATAACAGAAATAACAATTAGTAAATTTATTTTGTTTGGATACTTTTAAACATATCATCAATAAATGATACGGTGTTTTACCTTAAGCCCTGCAGCTTCATCAGAGAGATGTGTATTCTGTTTCTGGGTCTCTTTCATAGATTCCTTTGCTTCCTTTATCTAATTACAGAGTAAAAACACACACAGAAAATAGAGAGTAGATACTGACATGAATTTTATTACCCTTGTTTAAATCATAATTTCTTCCATGACATCATTAATAGAAACAGAACTACACACATTACATTATGTAAACACTGATACTTTTAATTACAGAATAAATCACATTATGCAGATAGCACAATACCTTTTGATCAAATTGTGACATCTTTTCTAAGATTTCTGCCTTTTCTTTTATGAGAATTTTAATTTTTTCAACAAGCTGATTTTCTGTCACTAGAAAAAAGAAAAAATAAGAGCAAACATGGAAGTGCTTACTACAGAATGAAGACTACAAAAACTATCTTTTGGTAACTTGCGTATCACACATCTACCTTTACAATTACGAGTCAAGAATTTCCAAGTGTGGCTCCCAATGCTGAACTCTTGGGATAAGCAACTTAGGTTCTCAAGTCTGTATGTTACAGAAGTGTGTGTGTGTGTGTGTGTTTGTTATGTGCCGTCATGTTGCCTCCGACCTATGGCGATCCTAGGAATCAAAGCCTCCAAAATACCCTATCGTTAACAGACTTGCTCAGTTCTTGTAAACTGAAGGACGTGGCTTCTTTTATTGAGTCAAGCCATCTTGTTTGGAGTCTTCTTCCTTTCCTACTGCCTTCTACTTTTCCTAGTATTATTGTCTTCTCATGATGTGACCAAGTACGATAGCCTCAGTTTTGTCATATTAGCTTCAAGGGAGAATTCAAGCTTGATTTGATCTAGAACCTAGTTATTTGTCTTTTTGGCCATCCATGGTCTCCACAAAACTCTCTTCCAACACCACATTTCAAATGATCTTATAGAAATAGAACTGTCAAATCAATGCCAATGTTTCTGCTGCAATGATGAAGTACACAAAGTGAGAAAGAAGACAGATAGTTCATTAAAGGGCTCCGTAGCAGGAAGAGAGCTATTTAAGTCCCCTGAATTCATCACATCCACAGTGATAGCATACTATCAGATGTCTGTTTGGGTTGTGAAAGGCATTCCTGTTCTTAAAAGACACCTCCAGCAAAGTGGACATTCAGGACTTGCCTTAGAAAGAGCAAAGCGGGAAGCACAACTGCAGGTCACTCAGGCGGTAGGTATTGGGAGTTGCCAACATACAAAGATTTGCATATACATCAGGACTTTCAAGCTTCCCCTTCCCACTGCAGCCCTAGAAACCCCTCTGCTGAAGGCAAAGATAACCCCAGTTGTGTGTGTGGATGCGCCTTAGGCCTGCACACAGAACTATCTGATTATCAACCCTCACACAAGTGTTAAAACATTTGAAGCTCACCATATGCAAAAGGCTCAAGTGTCCAAGTGGTGTTTTAGATATGACAAGTGAAACCCACAAAGGGGCAAAATCCCATTCTCCCACTTTGCTGGCCCCACTCCCACCATTGACTGCTCCCCCAACCTCTTCTTCTTTTAAGTGGCTGACCTAAGGATGGCATCAGATTATAATTTATTATCTGCTTAGACTTATACTAAGACTATTCCGAGAAACCTACCCAACTGAAGTAGCTCACAATATAAAGGACAAGAAAAGAGTCCTACCTTGATACATTCTACTTTTTACCTACAAAGGTAAAGCAAAGAGAATGAAGTTAGGGAAAACATTAAGCCATTTATTGTCATTCAGCAATGAAAAACATGCATTTCTGACAAGAGACCAGCAACTTCTTTAGTTTCACTTCACAAAAATATCCACACTTGTATTGCTTCCAGTGTGCGTGTCAAGTGACACTGTGCAAGCAAGCTTAAAGCAAATTCTAAAAACAGCTTCTAGGTCAATGTCTTACTTCAAAGTCAGGCTAAAGGTCTGATTACTCAACTACTGTGTGGGTGTAATTAACTTAATTATATTTTATTTCAAAACTAAACAAAATTATAAGCATGTGCACTGAAATAAGGTAACAAATTATGTTTAGTTTATATGTGTGTATATATATATATGTGTGTGTATATATGTTTAGCATATGTTTATACAGCTACTAGTTTTCTCTTCCACCCTCTCCGAGGTACACACAAACATCAACTCATTCTCTCATTTACTATATACCAATTTCAGATTAAATGAATGCAATTACTTAAAAAGTAGACTACACAGCTACTGTATTTAGCAAAATTAGACCATTCCCACAGCCGTTTATCAGCTGCTAGACTAATCATTTATGTCAAGTGACTTCTTTGTTTTCAAGTGATGCCATGTTCTATTTTCTAGAATTGTAAAATTGATTTTCTATGCAACTTATTTAATATACTTTAGAACCCTGGTTGGGACCCATAATACAGTGTATTTACAAGCTGCTTAATTTCGGGTGAGTACATTATACAGAATTAGAAGCATGAAAGAAAGAACAAAAAAATATAGTGAGGAAGTAGCATAGAACAAGCAACAGATATGCAATCAGAAAAGGGTTGGCAAGTGGGACAGGGCAGAACTCAGTACAGAAAACAGCACTTGGAAGACCAAGTGCCTTTATAGTGGGTTTATCTGTGTCGTGTGTAGCGCAACTATGTTTAAGGCAACAGGTATCACATTTCCTCTGCATTAAAGAAGTTTTCTATTACATTTAAATCTCAAAGTCACAACAGATTAGTAATAAACCAAAGTGTATCATTGTAGTTGTATTTTGAAAGTACACAGTATTGCTCAAATGATCAAATTTGATGATCTCAGACAAGGCTTCAATGTTCTAATTAATGTACAGCCTAATCCAAACACCAAGGGTCATTGTTGCAGCACAAGACAATAATTGGCCACTGAGTGCCAATGTGGTAATGGGGAAGGATAAAGACCTCCGCTTTTGCATTGTTTCCTTAAGCAAGACACCTTAAAACCTACTGCTACTTTAATTTGTACAGTACTAATGTGGATTGAAATTAGAACGGAAAGACAAAGGAACTGGTTGGCCACTGCTGTGAGACAGGATACTGGACTAGATGGACCACTGGTCTGATCTAGCAGTGGTCCTTAGATTCTTAATGCAAAAGCCCTAAACACCATGCTTCTGCAGAGATGGATGTCCTGCAGCTTCCTGCATAATGGTCCTGTACCTTCCATGGCTTTTTCTATGGCCAGAATAGCAATGTTTGGTATGTCTCACTTCTAGTTCCAGAGGAAAAGGTCAAAGTGCTAGGAGCTCTCTGCCTAATACTACCTTCCATTTTTACCATGTAATATGACACAAAAAAGTCTCTGGAAGAATAAAATGAAAGTATGTTCTTCACTGTTCATAATATAAACAAGTATTTAAAACCAACAGATCTGCATAGATTTCATCATGTGTGTTTAAGTTCGAGTAAACCAATCAGTGTATCTAAACATAGAAGTTTTCTTACAGATAAGCAGGTTCTCCAGAAAAAAATGGCAACTGTAGCAATTCCAACCAAGGCAGTTAAGACAACTGGCTCCCAAGGAAGTCCATGGAAATCAGGTCCAGGCTGCATGTCTTCAGGCAGTGTTGAAACCAGCTAAGACAAAAAGATAACAAACTTTATACAATTTTTTAAAATGAAGCCAGCCTGATTCCATCAGATCTCAGAAGCTAAGCAGGGTCAGCCTTGGTTGGTAATTGGATGGAAGACCTCCAATGAAGACCAGGGTTGCAGAAGCAGGCAATGGTAAACCACCTCTGTTAGTTTCTTGCCATGAAATCCCCACCCCACCAGAGGTTGCTGTAAGTCAGCTCTGACTTGAAGGCACTCTCCACCGCTATTAAAGTAGGACCCTGTTCCTATACATGCTAGCTTGAGAAAAGGGTCCATTGTATTTAACAAGACCTCGAAGGGTGTGTAAGACTGCACTTGGCTAATATGTAGATTTGTTTTGATCAAAAAGGGGAAAATATTTTAATAAATAAATGTCTTTCCATTAAGCAAAAACTTATTGTATCAAAAATGAGTATGATCCTAGGCCTATCACGCACACAAAAAACAGAAGACAAAGAAAAAGTGTGGCATCCAAAAGAATAATTAATCTCACTGAAGAAAGATCTAGGGCCAAAACAAATTAAACAGACGGAGATTTTCAACCAAATAATTTATAATGTTTACATATTCTCCTAACTCAAAACTCTTCTCATTTCAGCACTCTCAATTACTGAAGGTTTTTTTTAATGTAAAAGTTTTAATTTGGCAATATACTAATTCTACCATTATTGCCTTAGACTTTAATTCTTGTTGACTCATTTTAATTTAAGTATTTATCTAATTATAATTTCAAAACAAAAATATGATCATGGTTCTGAAATATTACCAATGCAACATCCACAGCCACTTTAAATACTTGACAGCTGCTAACATACTACATATATATTTATATTTTATCAAAATATCATGACCAAGAACAACTTCTTTCTACCCAAAAAACTAGGAAAAAGACAAGCTGATATTAAGACTCATTCTTTTGCCTCAAGATTATATTTTTATTTTGCCCTCCTCCGATGAACACAGGATAGTGTACCTGCTTTTCCCTCTCCATTTTAAAGCAGTCCTGTAAAGCAAATTAGACTGACAACCTAGTCAGCTTCATGGATGGGAGATTTTGTTGCTATCCTAGTCCCAAAACTCTAACCATTACACCAAACTGGCTATCTGGTTTTCACACCAGCTACTACCAACTATGGAAGTGATTTTTGTATAAAGCCCTTAGGACAAATCATTCATAGTTTGGGGGTTGGCAGTCATCAATATGCTAACAACATCCAGCTCTATATCTCTGTATCCAAATCTCCAGGCAATGCAGTAGAGGTCCGTAACCACTGCTTGTCGATGTGCAATATGTGCTACCGCTATCTTTTAGAAATCGCTGTTTTTATTGATGATTAGTAAAGAGACAGGGACTGTGACTATACTACTGTGCACAGTATGTACTGTCTGTTGGATTAAGTATGATTCTACTATGTAATTCTGCATCATTTAATATGTAATATTAATGTTTACACTTTGCTTTCGCTCTGTTTTTATGTTTCTGCAATCCAAATATTACTGCATTGTTTACTAAATGACCCATACTGTTGACTGTATTGACTTGCATTGTGTAATTTGCCTCGAATCTCAGTGGGAAAGACAGACTATAAATAATACTAATAATAATTCTGGGCAAATCGACACATGCAACATAGAACACATACAAATCTGCATTTTTTTATCCAAATAGCATTATTTAATTTTATTCCTAATGTATATCACTATCACAAAAGAAGCATTCTTTCTTTTTCCGTTTTCACCTTTACCATTTAAAATTTCATAAAGGAAAAAGGATTAAGATTTATACTATTATTAAAGTCAATGAGCCTTGACAAATCATATTATGCACTTACAACATCTCACTACCTAGAGTTACACTAGCCTTCATTTTAAATCCCAGAAATTCAAGCTAAACCATGCTGCAGCGTTTAACCGAAAAACAATACAGCATTGATACAATACATAAAGTTGCCAGATTCACCCAGACACTTGTCCCAAAGTAATTTATTTCCCATATATGAAGAACTTGGATCATCATTTAGACAGCAACTATCCAGGCCTAAATGACACCAAAATTAAAACCAAGAACAAAACTTTTTTTTAGAATTCTAGCAATATCTTGTTTACAGTTTGTTTCCATGAGGCTTCTGGGGAAACTATCTTGTGAACTTCTCAGAAAGTCTGTTTGTATGACAGAGAAACAGGAGGCTAAAGTCACAACAAACATTTAATTTCACACGTGACTCATATGAATCAGCACTTTAAGAACTCACTTCATGTATGATTATCGAACTCTTCAAAAATCTGCCTGCTTCTACATTTAACTCACTTATACAAACACAAGTTTTTTGAGCTATTCCAAGGATCCACAAAACCTCTTCCTCCACCACCGCTTTTTATTCTTCCTGTAGCAGAAACCCCTTGCACAGCACCACTAGAACAAGACAAATGTCTCCTAAACTTTGCTGTACAAAAACACCGCTACACGTATACCACGAGAAAAGGCATGGGGAGGGGGGGGTGTGATAAACACAAACCTGTTGGGGCAAGCCCCCCGCCCCGCCCCCCCGCATACACACACCTTTTTCCTCTGCCCTTCCTGCAAGATTAACCTCGTTTCTCCTCACAACTCCACTATGGGCCTACCGGGAAAATCTCGCCCCTAGCTTTGGCTGTTTCGACAAGGCGCTGTGGGGACCGATGGACGACTTGCGCTCCATTTATTTCCAGCTCCTTTTGAGTTTGCTGGTCGGGGCCTTGGACAGACGTCAGCCAAGAAAAGAGCAGGGCTACGATCTCCCTGAGAAGGCGACCGAAGCTTCGGCGCCTGGAAATCTCCCCGCATCTCCCTCCCCGCCTCCGCACCTCGCTCTTCTCTCACCTGCAGAAAGCGGCCCGTGAAGGAAGCGTAACCCCGGGAAAGCGGCCCCAGGAACAGCGCGGTACTGCCGGTGGGGCCGGAGGGAACGACAGGCTCCATCGGTCGGAGGGGAGGAGAGCGGGGAGTACCTTGGGGCGGGGGAGAAGAGGCGGCCGCGGCGAACTTTGCCTCTCTTGGCATCCGTTGCTGCCCCTCCCCCGCTGCGCCCACAGGGCCACGTCACCTCACGCCGACCCCTCCTTGACCCCTGACGTCATCGCCCCGTGCCGGCAACCTGGTAGGAGAGTTGCGAGATCGGGAAGAGAACCGGCCAGCGGTACTCCTACCGGAAGCGGGGAGGAACAATTCGGTGACGGTTACAGCCCGCTCGCGGCTTGGTTTCCGCTACGGCCCGGTAGTTTATAGGTTGGAATGAAGCGGAAGCCTCTTAACTTCTACAAGCCGCATCGGCTTGCCAGGCTGTTCGCCGGCAACGCGATGGCTAGAGCTCTTCAGTGTTCAACTGCTTGGAAGAAAGGCCCAGTTTACGCGTGCAGGAGAATGAAGTGGTTCAGCCCACTACACCATTTCGGGCTACAGACGGTGGTGCTGGTCTAGGATCCGTTTTTGCTTACAATCCCTGCTAGAAACGTAGCGGCACAGGGAGAAATTATTCTAGCCTAGCCGTTTGCCTGCTGTACCAGTTCTTTCTTTGCAAGGAGATTTTAATGTACAGGACTATTCAGAAATTTCCCACCTGCCACTTCAGTGTACACATGCAGCATTTCATTCTGCTGCATATGTACACCAGGTCCAAGTCTCATTAACTTCTAGAGTAAGGTGCACATTACAGACAAGTATATTTAAGGAAGTTTTGACATAGGCAGTTCTGACATCCACAGCAATCTCAGGAGGCTGTAGTTTTCAGTGCATGTGTGTACTTAAACCTTACCAAACATTCATATAACTTACTTCAAAATAAGGCTACTATTCTCAGCATGCTTACTGAAATTTACTGGATTTAATTACTCTGAATACCCAATTACACTGAGCTGTATATGGACTTGGGAATTCAGTATACATAATCCTATGTACACTTCTTTGGGACTAAGTGTGACTGAATGCTGCTGGACTTTTTGATACATGAGGATCAGGCTATCTGGAGCTGCTGATCTTTAAACATGCAAACAAAAAATTAAAACCCATCCTAAATACAAGATTTAAACAGATGAAACACTTACAATCTCTGTGACGGGTCGCATATTTTCTTTGGCTAAAAGGACTGCAGCACCCAAGGCAGCAAGAATTTGTGGAGCAGCAGTGTCTGGTTCTGATGGATTACTGTCCTCTTCCATGGTATTATCTTTAGCGTTAGATGTACCTTTGGTTGAAAATAAATTATTTCATAAATTTTTGACCATACTTGTATTTTGAGAGTGTTCTGAAGATCAAAAAGAGTCCAGTAGCACCTTTAAGACTAACCAACTTTATTGTAGCATAAGCTTTCGAGAATCACAGTTCTCTTCGTCAGATGCATGGAGGGCAAGAAGAAACTTGCCCTCCATGCATCTGACGAAGAGAACTGTGATTCTCGAAAGCTTATGCTACAATAAAGTTGGTTAGTCTTAAAGGTGCTACTGGACTCTTTTTGATTTTGCTACTACAGACTAACACGGCTAACTCCTCTGTTCTGAAGATGTGTTACTTTACCTGTATCCCACACTCCTGATTCTCCATTTCAGATTATGCAAAAATAAATCCTGTTAAATTTCAAGTAACTGAGTTCAGAAGTGCAGTCTTACTACTATTTGTCAGTTCTTCAGATTAGGCCTATTCAAATATCCTGCTGATCTCTGCTTTAATAATATGAGTGCAATAGTACTTTCATTCCACCATTAAGATAAAAATCATAATTTCATTCTAGATCCAGAGATCTACAGAACATCTGCAGAAAGACATTTTTCTCTATAGCAGATCCAACTCTTTGAATGTTCTTGTCTGCACTGTTTGCTGACTTTCAGGAATTGGTGCAAAACCATTTTACCGTGGCCTACACTAGAGCATGTGGGGGCTTGATTTCTACTTCTATATGACCCAATTCACAGCCCTGTGTGTCCTTCTATGTGCCCCTGGACCACCTTGTTATACATACATGTACTTTGATGGCACATAACACACACGCAAAGAGATGTCTTTTAGGCAATCTCTTTCACAGAACTGTAGCAAATTGCTGGATCAGGGTTTTAGCTGTAATCTCGTTAATAATTTCATTCATAATAATGCCTGGAAAACATTTGAATACTTTTTCAGTAATGAAGATTAAAATGCTGTTAGCAAAACATACAAGTACAAAACTACCAGGAAAGTTACCTGTAATAAAATCATCTGTGTTTGTCCTAGAATCAACTGGTTCAGGAGCTGTATCCACATGGGGCAATTTCTTCTCACTGTCAAAACTGTCCTTGCTTTCTTTTTCATCCACAGTTCCAGCATTTGCCAAAACATTCACATCTTTTGCTTCATCCATCTGAATAATGGCCTGCTCTTTTGACATCTGCTCTGTATGTAGTGGGAGCTTTTGATCTGTCTTCTCTGCTGGGCTGTCTATGGCATACCTGTCACCGCCAGTCTGTTCTGCATTAGCTGCAATCAACAGAAACATTAGCTTTCATTTTTGTTTAACAATTGGAATGGATGAGTGTTAAGAAGTGTTAGTGAGTGTTATCCAATATGCTTACAGAACAGCTTACCCTGCTGCCTACTGCAATTGAAAATGGCTTAAGCCCACTTCACTGATACAATTTTTTAGAAAAATTTTTCAGAACATGATATATCAGTAGTGTGAAACACTAACAGAACAATCCTAAATAAAGTTACACCCTTCTAAACACAATGACTTCAATGGACTCTGAAGGGTGCAACTGTTCAGTGTCTTTACAAGAACCTGAGCTCTTGTTAAAAAAAGAATTCTACTAAATGTTTTAAAGAAAATAAGCTGCCAGCCCTGATTGCTGCAGAGAGGAATTTGAAAATATGGGTTTGCTTATAATAATATTTTCAAAATAAAATATTTTTACTACCTTACAATCATAACTTTGAGTCACTATAATTTTTTAAATTGGTAATTCCCTGTTAAAAGTATTTTTCTTATAGCTATATAGATTTTGGTGAGTCCCCTCACATTACCAAATGCAACATTTCCATCAGCTAAGGACTGACAACCAAAACCTTATGAAAATGATATGCAAATTACATGAAACCAAAAGGCTACAGCTGTTTATGCAATATATTTTCAGAGGAACTTCTAGGACTTAAAACACGCCCATTCTTGTTTCATTAGTAAAACACAAACACGATTGGTCTACCTGGTGTCAAATCAAATTTTAATCTATCAAATTTTTGCCTGTTTTCATTCTTAAGGGAAAAGGTTTTCAAGGGATAAGGGATTTGCAGTGCAATCCTTCGCAGTTACTCCAGCGTAAGCCCACTGAAAGCAATGGGCTTAGACTGGAGTAACATTGCTTAGGATTTTTCTGTTAGGTACTCCACATCTTAATATATGTTTCTGATTTTCCTTCTAACATGTTTAACAAATAAATACACGTATTAAAATGCTGTGTCAAAGAACATATATTCCATAACTATAAAGCCCTTACTGCCAGACAGCACTAATTATTCACCCTTGAAATGAGTCAACGTCAGCAAATTCATTTCCAGACCACTGTTTTAAGGACAGTAGAGGACCACCATCTGTCCTCAAGAACACAGAAGTTTGCCTTATTAACATTTTGCACTGGAAATCCATGAGGCTTTCAGTTCATATATATATAAGGTATTCTCAATCTTGGCCGTAATAAGCTTCCTTTAATCAGGAAAAAATAAGTTATATTTAGGTATAGTTCTCATTAAGGTAGTAAATCTAGTGCTGGATTACGTGGAAGCTCACACGATACCCCTCATGTACAAAAAAATACTTCCAAATCCTCCCCATAGGCATCTAGTGATTAGGGAGGAGAGTTCTAGCCTAACTTTAAACTTCACATACTAGTTTTCTGTGGGGTATGGAAAGCATCCAACAATGTAAACATACACTACCTCCAGTCTGAAGTGTTATAGCCTGGATGAAAATTAAGGCCTAGGGCTCAACTACACCAGGGTTCAACAAATCTCAAGCATCAGGCCATGGCATCTAGAAAGTTCATTGTGGTGCCTAGTATTTTCAGCAATTGTTTTATTGTAGCATGTCTTAGTTCTCAATAGAGGTACAAAGTTCATTTATCATTGTGCATCTGAATTGTAAAAATAAATCTGCATTTATTACATTTATATGCAAACTTAACTTTACACCATTCCATGGTGGTGGATGGATTAGTTTTTTAACCAGCTGCTTCTTATACTAGCTCCAATATTCAATTACATGGAGTTTTTTAAAGCAATAATGAAATTATGACAAACTGGGAAGTTGGGGTTGTGCTCTGAGGTGAGCTTTTTGCTGCGGTGTTTACAACCAGGATTATCCTTATATTTATTTAATGTGTCAAGGCCTGAACGACACATTATGGTTTCTTATTTTAAACAACTTATTTTTGTTTACCAGTGTGTGGGTGCTAGAAAAAACAACTCTGAGCTTTAACTTCTATTGGGAAAAACTTTCATTAATCTGTATTTTTACACCATTAGGAGTAAAAGCAGGATAACTTTTTCCAATGAGAAAAAGGCAAAGGAGGACAGAGTTAAAATTTACTTTTCTCTTCCTTGATAAACCAATCCCAGAGGCTGCATTTGTAAATGGGGAAAAATCATTTAAATGTGTAGTTACAATGCAATTGCATTGAAGAAAATGTGGAAAAGAGAATTGATGTAGTTTAGTAGTTATGAGCATGCCAGGAAGGCTCCAGTTTAAAGTTTGTGCAGCCATGAATTTACAGTGCAATTTTAGATAATCCAGGGCCCAAAGTTTGATGGTATTGGGAAATGGCTTCTCTCTCTCCCCTCCCACCTTTTCCTACAGCATCCTGGTGTATTTGTGCACTTCTTAGTGTTTCCCCAGCTTTTCTCCAATCTTTTCCAAACCTGCTTTGCTGTGAAATTTTATGAAAGATCACAGAAAACATGGCTGCCATGTCTGCAGGAAATTCTGGATTATCCCAGTCCCATGCACACAGCAGCCGTTTCCCTGTTCCCATGGTAACTATCACCACCACTACCCCCTCCTCCACTGGGGGACTTTTTATATTAAGCAACATATTGATAAATGATGGAATGGCATATTGCTATATCAAACACGGGAGGGAGGATAATTAAAAAAGCCGCCTGATGGCACAGGGGGTGAAATGACTACCACAAGGCAGGGAAATGGAACTCTCTTCCCATATTTGGAAAATATGCCATGCCTGTAGCTAATAATATTTTAAAACATTTACAATTATCTCGACAAAAGCTGCAATCAGTCCTAAGTATGCTAACTTGGATGTTTCATTAGACTCAAGAGATCTACTTCCAAACATACGAGTTCAGCATCAACCAAAAATCATAAATAAGCTTAATCAACTTGCTTGAAACTCTCAGCATGGTCTGTCTCCATTAAACCCTGGTTAAACACTATTTTCAATCAGGAATTAGGGAATTGGTTGAAAGCACTATATTTCAATTTTGATTTGGAGTCCATCAGCTTCTAAAAATGCTTGATCAGCGATTGTCCTAGAACAGTGTTTGAATTTTGAAAATCTTTTCTAGATGTCAGCATCAAATTTGTAGGTACCTGTGTGATTACATATCTGGCTTTTTTAAGCCTTGTCAGTAATTCATTTTAACATCTTACCTGTAATAAGTACATTAGAATCCATCTCTGATTCTAGAGGGGATGCAAGTGGAGCACTCTCACTAATGGGAGAGTATTTGTGTCTTAGTGAATACATTAGTTCCTGAATATCATCCAATAGGGCAGCTTCTTCATCAAACAAATCAATTTCTCTCACAACTTCTTCTTTGTTTTCTAGCGCTCTTGAATCTAAAATTTTGTCCACAACACCCAGAATGTTATATTCTGAAGATTCAAGGATCTGGTCCAAAGCGTTTTCAATGTCTTCATGGTTTTTGTTCTGTTTCTGAGCAACCATTAATTCCAACTCCATGTCATGAAACAAGGATTCTATCATGAAAACATGTTGCTGTCCAAGATATTTTTGTAAGCGTGCGATATGTTTTTCATCAAGAAATGCCTTCATTATAGTGAGTTCTCTCACAGACTCACTGTATTCTGGTTCTACAGCTTCCTTTTTGTTTTCTGAAACACTCCTAGGCCTGGAGGGATGATAGGAATGCTGGTCTTTGTCTGTAAATTTTTTCTGTAAAGAATCTTCACTGAGATGCTCCTCTGTTTCATTAAAGTCATCCTTGTCGTCTTTTACTTTAGAAATATTTAAATTGCTTGACATTTTGTCCTGGAAGAGATTTTTTTCTTCAACCACAGAATTTTCTGCATCGGGTAATTCTGGTAGCTTCAGCTCTTCCTGCTCCTCCTTTTTGCCTTCTATCATCTCAGTCATTTGAGAAACTTTGTTTAATTGCATGCTTTCATACTCTTCATTCAAATGGTGCATGCTGCCTTCCTTTCTGTCCTGCTCAAGTGTTGTCATTGCTTCTTCTCCCGTTTCATCAACAGGATTAGCAGCTCTTGAAATAGCATCATTTGGCATTTCCACTGGAGGGCTGGCACTTTGGATACCTAATGTAAAACTTTGCTCATCTGCAAGTCTCTCTTTAGATAGTTTTGCGCTAACAGCATTCTCATCCTGTAGTAGTTCCTCTTCCGATTCTTCTATGTTGTCTTCTTGAACTTCACTCTCCACAGACTGGAATTCTGCTATGGGCGATTTCTCTCTGCCTGGATTTGCACCAATACCTTCGTCCATGTGTTCAGCTTCCTTATGAACAATGTTTTGATGAGTAAGGTTTCCATGCTGTGTGAGGCTCATGGATTTTTCTATAACAGCTCTTTCCTCTAGTGTTTGCTTCTCAGTACTTCTCATAAGACTCTCATGGGCATCTAAATATTGGTTTTCAGTGTCCTGTTTGGATTGTTTGATATTAACTTCAGCATTTCCTTTAGTGGAAATGTTTTCCACAGCAGAGGCATTTGTTTGCTTCTCCTTACTGAATATCTCTGTTTGTTCAAAATCTTCTTCACTTTGATGTGCCTCATGCTTTGTTTTACTTGAGAAAAGATTAGTTTCATCCAGATCATTTTGATGCTCATTTGTTAGTTCTTCCATAGCCTCTGGTGCTATGTTCATAGACTCTTCATTCACATCATCTTTTTCATCTAATTCTTCCCATGGTATTTTATGTATTGTATCATTTTCTAAGCCATCCTCCAAAATGGTTTCCTCTACCCTTTCTTCATCTTGTATTATTTTATGAAGAGAGAGCCCTTCTGGATCATCTTTGATGTCACCTATAGGTGGTTTTAGACTTTCTTCCTTTGTTTCCATAGGTGCTTTAGATTCCAGGCCATCTCTGTAATTAGAAAAGGCACCAAAATTATGCATAGATGTGCTTTGCAACTGTTTTTGTGTACCAATTTCTCTCTCTCTTTTTGAATACTCTTCCTTGTAGTCCTCAGTTTTATACCTTCTTTCTTTAGGATTTTTGACATCTCCATTTTGTATTTTCTTTGTAATATGATCATGTTCTGATGTTGGGAGATCATTTTTTGATGACGCCTCCTCTGAATGAATCAAAACATTTTCTTTTTTGCTGATTAGGACTACTTCCTCCTCCTCCTCCTCCTCCTCCTCTAAATCAACCCTGTCCCCATTAGTTTCATCAGCTGTTCTTTCACCTCCACTGACAATTGCAAAAATTGTATCCCCTAAATTTGTTAATAAACCAGAGTCCTCTTTTTTCTCATCAACAGATTTTGTGACACCTTCCCCAGTGACATCAAGATCACTCATTTCTGACTCATGGATACCCTCTGATAACATCTTATCAGCCTTTGGGCCATCAGAAGATATAATTTCTTTTTCTGCAAAAGATAGCAAAGGAATTTCTTCCAATTGCTCCTTAGGTTCTCTCAGCCTTTCTGGATCATAAGAGTCAATATCCACATCTTCCATGAGATCACCATCAAGTGATGAAACAAGGCTAGTTGTCTCATCATCGGACACAAGAACATCTGCAGTTGAGCCAAATTTTGTTTTGAGCTTCTCTGATACTTCCTGCTGTATAAGTGTAAAAGCACCTTCATCTTTGTCTCTATAATCTGATTGTTTAGCTTCACCCTGAGAAATACTAGAGTTTTTGGCACTTTCATGTTCTGGCACTTTTAAAGTTTGATGCATTTCTTCCAAAGGCTGACTTTGGTCTCCCTGAGGATTGTCTGTATCCCTATTTACAGCGAGGTCCTCACTCTTGGAATCAAGAGCTCCTTCTACATTATCATCCTTTTCAAAAAGAAAATTGTCCAGTTCATCCACTCTGACATGGTCTTCACTGCTTTCTTCTGAGCCCACTTCGAGATCATCCATCTGTGGATCAACAGATTCCGCAGGATCAGACCCCTTAGTTTCCTCTTCCTTTTCAATTTCTAGCTCAGCTTCAGCATCATTAGCTACAATGTCCTCTGACAATTTTAAAAGTTCATCCACATTATAATTATCAAAATCATCTTTGCCTCCATCAAAACAAACAAAATCTGTTTCCTGCAAGGGGAAAAAATATATTTTTAATTACATAAGGATTTTCACTGTAGTTCCTTAGTGTTCTTTTAATCTTGCTGAAATTATAACCATACCTATGAAAATCTGCAGATGGTTCATTTAATTAAGGAAGGCAACAAGAACCACCTCAGAAACTGTCCAAGATTTACAGTGCCATTCTAAGAGAATTGCGTCTTTCTAAGCCCATTATCTTAGAAGAGTATACATCTGCTTGGGACTGCACAGCCAGTTGGCAATCCTGTGTGTTTTTAACTAATAGTAACCCACAGTGAACACAGATCAGATTGCACAGAGCATAAAATCACCAGACTGAACATCAAGACTATACCTCTAGCAATAAGAATTGCATTCCTCATATAACAATGCAATACAGGTTTCCAATTACAATTTAGAAAGTTTGCTTCTGAAACTGCAGAAATTGAAACTAACAGTTTCATTCTGTGAAAGTTTTGCATGAAGCATAGACTCTGTTTTATCTATTTCCTTACTAGGACTTGTATGTAGTAGAGTATGATTATTCATCAACGTTGATTTTGTGTGTTTTTATTGTGCTTCTCAGCTACACTATCTGTACAAGTCACAGATACAACTGGTTGCCCTGCATCTTGGAGCTAACTGCAATTTCCCCTTTTGGACAGAGACTGAACTTAGGACACAACGGTTCGGGAGGGCTCTGTCCTTACCAAACTAGGTGTCTGTGATACATCTGGTACATTGTTGTCCTGCATGTGCGAATTGGCTATTTCAGTCGTCCACGGATGTTTGGCAATTGCTATATTGTAAATGTCATGTTGTATATTACACTGTGTAAGAGGTTCAGCAGGCGATATAGTCCTGTGAAGACCCTCCAGATTTGAATAATGTTGGGGGGGGGGGACAATAGATAACTAGTTTGTATTTTTGATTGGATTTAATGAAATTCAGACACTGTTGATGAAATAATGAAATTTATTGTATGTGATTGTATTTACGTGTAATTATATATTTATTGATAACAGAAGAGAAGGTTTTTGTACATCTTGTAACATTGCTTGTCAAGGGATTCCTGTGGATTGCCACTTCTTGTTTACTGTGATTCTAGTGGGATCCGTCCTTAGTGGTTGTTGTACCCCTTGCAACAGCAAATTAAAAGTTCTGCCAGAAATGAAATTATACTTCTTCAATTTACACCACAGACAAAAAGGTGCAAACAGAAATACTACAAGCAAAGCATAAGTTTAGAGAAGGAGGCAACAAGGACACCATCTGCAAATCTGCTTCTGCCTCAGCTAAACTCATCGCTGTCCAATCATAACAGCCATGTAACTACCCTATGTCAGAGAATTGGACAAGCGAGCATCATCTCCAACAGCCTTGTACAATGCAAACCACAAAGTAAAATGCCTTCCACCAACAATATTGTAGCCCAGTTATTTGACAGCCTGTATTAGAAGTCCCAGGCAAAAGCAGGAGGTTTATGAAGTCCCTGATAAACAGCTGACTGCATACAGCTTAGTGGTATCCCAAGTTGTGTAGGTCTATTTCACAAGGTTGTGATTTTGATCCTCCTACTGCTCCCCCAAATATTGAAAGGATACAATTGAATATAATTTTATCCACCCACCCCCCCGCAGCTGAATTCAGACTAGTAAATAGAACAAAAAAAATTAACTTACATCTGTTGGTAATTCTAGCTCATCATGGGTATAAATATGGTTTATTTCAAGTAAATCCTTTGGAAAATATCCAAATTCACTTCCAACCTGCCAGGAAAACAAGAATTGAAGTCATATTTTTGCTGCTGGTAACTGACAGCCAGTAGTAACAAGGGACTGTACAGAAGTAGCAACATCCCGGTCAAGAATTACTTTACGTAGCATAAGTGGGCATTCAGAAGGGCACCCAGTAAGAGTCACATGTGCCACAGGGCACTTGCTTATCCTTTTTCAAAACAAGTGCACTGCATCAGAAAAACTACTATGAGCACCTAATAGGTTGTCAGATGCAGCTTAGAATGTAGTGCAGGGCCCCCCTGCCATATCAGGACTACAGAATGAAACTGTATTTGAGATGGCAGTAAAAAGGACACCTTTAGAAACACATCCAGATATTACTTAAAGTCAAAGGCAACATACTATGACACACTTAAGGTGTGCTTAGGGCTGAAATGAAAAGGCATGTTTGCACTTGCTAATCTGTTGTGGATCAGTGCCATTCTGAGACATCTACAACTGTTCTGAAAGTATAACAATGCTTGGAAAGCCACCTGGAAGAACGATAGGATAAAAACATGAGAGAGAAAAGCACTGAAACACTGGTATTGAAATGTAAACCTTAGTACCCTAGACTACTGTACAAAGTTATGTACAAATTTTAAGTAAACTCCAGAATAAAATCAGACATTCCTAAAATCAATAGAAATGGAACATTGAGCCTATTGATATTTATTCAGATGGCCCTTTGATTAACCTGAGTTTTAAATTCTCATGAAACTTACTGCCAAGTAAGTGTGTTGGGCCAAGTTACATGATATATTTGGCCACATGTCAGGATGGAGTTTCCCTGCCCCAAGGAAACTTTCCTGCAGCCAAAAGGCAGCTGTACGGAACTTATTTCCCAATCCCTGAAGGCTCTGATTTGGATCAGGGCTATGGTGTGAGAGAGGGGAGAAAAGGCTTCATCCTTTCCCCATACCATTTTTCCAACCTGAAATAGCCCCAGGGAGTATTCTGCTGCAGTGTGGGGCTGCATGAGCAATGTTCAGAGCATGTGCTGCCCTACAATGGAACAAATAATGTCCTTTCAGCTTGGAAAAACAGCATGGGGGGAGGTTAGACCTCTGCTGCTATGTTTCCACTTAGAATCAGGTCCTTTGGGACTTGGAGAAGTAAGTTCCCAAAACTGCTGTGTGCATGTAGGGAAAGTGAGCTGGATCAAGGGAACACAAACCTGACTCATGGCCAAACATAATGCACACTTTAGGTTTCTGGCACACAGTTTAAGCCTAGGTTATGACTTGAGAATTCCTGATTTTATCTAAACTGCACTCTCCTTCTCTGATTCAAAGTTAAGAGGTTTGTGGGTAGTTCTCATGCTCTCCAATATATTGTGTTTAATGTTGTATTTTTAGCAGCTATAGACTTAATAATATAAAGTAAAATAAAAAAACAAGGCAGCAATATTTTCCAGAGACGGTACCAGAGATAAGGCAATTCCTTTCTTGGCTTAAGACTGACAGTTTGGTACAGATGGGCAAATACTTTTGAATGACTAAATGAGGTTTCTGATTTATTTCCCCTGTGACAGTTTGTACATACCTGGCAATTTGCTCCTCCCATCTGTTTTATTTTATTTTATTACTAGCAAATTAGCCCATTGTGTTTAACAATACAACGGGCTCCAGCAGGGCCTTGTGAGGGCATGCGCCACCCCAGGAGCATTCCTGCCCTCCACAGCTGGCTGATTTCGGCCTCAAATGGGTCAAAATCGGGTTGGTGCAGAGTGCAGGAGCACTCCAAGGCCCATCACGCCACCCCAGCAGCATTCCTGAGCTCTACACCAGACTGATTTGGCCTCAAATGGACAGAAACTGGGCCAGTTCGAAGAGCAGGGCCCATCTTCAGGGCCCATCACGCCACCCCGGCAGCATTCCTGCATTCTGCACCAGCCCGATTTGGCCTCAAACAGGTGGAAATCAAGCCAGTGCAGAGTGCGGGAGCGCTCCAGGGCCCATCGTGCTGCCTTGGCGGTGTTCCTGTGCTCTGCACCAGCCCAATTTGGCCTCAAAAGGGCAGAAATCAGGCTGGTGCTGAGCACAGGAGCACTCCATGGCCCATCACGCTGCCTCAGCAGCATTCCTGTGCTCTGCACTGGACAGATTTAACCTCAAGCGGGAGGAAATTGGGATGGTGTGTAACACAGCAGCACTCCATGGCCTGTCGCAACACCCCAGCCTGCTCGGGGTGAGCTGAGGGCCAGGTAGGTGTGGTGGGCCTCATCGGTACCTCAGTGGCTGTGGCGGCACACCCCTCCAGAAATCCTTCGTGCCTCCTCAGGGATAAAAAGTGAGTCATCACTAATACAGCTTACCTTTTATATAGTAGGAATTTTACTTCATTTACACCCACCTTTGTCCCCAGTGGGGACCCATAGCAGCTTATACTATTCTCTTCAATTTTTTCCTCACAATAACTCTGTGAGGTAGGCAAGGCTGAGGGTTTGTAACTAGCCCAAGGACACCCAGTTAACTTCTATGGCAAAGCAGGAAATCGAACCTGCATCTCCTAGGTCCTAATTTGTCATTCTAGCCACTACAGTTTTTCTAGTGCTGTTAACACATAATTTAACAATAGAATGTTTTGCAGACTTTTAAAATCTGACATAAGAGACCTTATTTTCTATCAATCACCTTCTATCCAGGACTAAACCTGGTTTCATTTTCAATGGCAGCTGACACCATATTCAAACACTACATATTCAAATACTCCTTTATTTTGAAAATCTGTGTTTTCATTCCAGCTACATCATCAGCTTTGTACAATTCTGACTCCTTTACAGTTGCTTCAGTAATTCACCATAATCAGTGTAAAAGAACTTTTCTTTGCTAGAGACAAGTGATTTGGGGCTGAGGTTATATGCAAGCTATGGGAGATAACCAAGACCTTTCTTAAAGCCTTCTAGAGAAAGATCCACACTAGACTCTCACTTGTAAGTTCAGATAACTGTTGTCAGGGTGCCAATATTAATAGCAGAGAATTACTACAGAGATTAGATAATGTAGGCAATTAGAAACTAGCAGAACATATTAAAAGACACACACACACACATACTCTAGATATATTAAGACAGCAATGTGTTCCTGAAATGTAATCTGTTTCCTGGATATCCTGATGCTGTAATTTCTTGGACATTATTTCTGATGTTTAAAAGTAATTAGATGGATAAATTTTAATTTTGAGTTACAGCACAATTTTATGCACAGTAACTCCAATCTAAGACCGGTGCAAGCAATGGGATTAGACTACAGAACCTTCTTCATAGTGAGTCTAGTAAAATTTGAAAACAGCTTTTTATGCCTTCAGGGTTTGAAAAAAACATTTTAAATTAAGTCACCACATCAGATTCTTCAATGGCAGTCCTACGCAAGGATTGAAAAACAATGGCACACAATTCTTGGGTGCCAGGCATCAACATCACATTTTTGAATTACTGGAATTTTTCTGGAATTGATTGTTTGGGTTTATAAGATGGCACAATAAAATAAAAATCTAACCAATACTGTGCATGTATGAGCAGACATAACTAGTGCTTTCCACATCGTTCCCTTTGTTAAATATTTAGTATTAAATAGTTCCACAAACACACTACATCCAAAACCATGTTTACCAAGCAGATGTTATTAAATATTAAGGGAGAGCAATTGCTATAGTATTAGAAGCTGCCAAACCTATCTTCTGCAGTTATGCTATAGAAGCCAAAAAATGGAAATTATTGGTAATGTTCACTCAGTTTGACAAGGTCCTGAAGGGGGGAGGTTGCCTCTTAGCCTAAAATTCTCTAGAAGAAGCCTTTCCAGTCACAACACATAATAAAGACATTTCCAGGAACAAAAGCTGAAGCAGCTATCCTATGGATTACTATTCTTGACTGACATTATTTACAAGACAAGATTCTTCTAAGTTTTAAATTAGCTCCTGTATGGACTAATGGCTTTCATTATAAATCAGTACAGTATCAGTACAGATGCTTTTCTATAATCAAGGCTCAATACATGCACATCCTCTAGAATGAGCTTGTTTTCAACATAATACTATTTGTAAATAGCTTCTTGATGACTGTTATACCTGTAAGAGTTAGAGAATTTCAGATCTGATCAGTAGCCATTGATGGACATACCTGGTTATAACTTAAAATTCAGCAAATAATATAGGTGTGGAAGTGTGGTGAATTGGCACTCTCTAGCATGACTATGTAATTAATCTGCATTGCAAATCAGATCTTAGTGCCATTCTTTATTTTAAAGAAGCACAGCCTGATAGCAACTACATTATGCCACATGTTCGGAATAACACTTCATTCGGCCATGCAGCAGATAGTTCTTCTACTCTTTTGTATTGCATTTGATATGAGGGGCAAAGACAAACCTCTCAAAACAGATGATGAGTTTAATAGTTAATGTGACCTTAGGATATTCAGTCTACCTTCCAAAGGTAAGATCAGTACATGCCAAAGAAGAAAAAATTAAATGCGATCTCAACTAAAAAACAACAGCTTTGGGCTTCTTCCTAAAGAAGGCGCCCTGGACGCCAATGACCTAAATAACTACCATTGGATGGTCAGCATTCCATTCTTGGGTCCTCAAGCAGGTGGGGCTATGCTGCTTCACATAGCCTTGGAGGAGGCATTACCATGACCCATTTTGAATGTGGGTCTCCCAGATCATAGACCAACACTTTAATAATTACACCACATTGGTTAAACTATGTACATAGTGGCTGGCGTTGTGCAAATTTATTTGGTTAATTGTAGATAGGACTTGTGCCTCTAATTGGTTACTAGGCTTGGCCTAACAACTATTAATATGTTGTGTTTATGAAGGGCTGCGAAGCCCTAGAAACCGATGCCTCCTAATTATCCAGGCTATTTATGGCACTGTGGGTATCAGAAGGGAATTACTGTGATGATACAATGATTCCCTATATGCAAAGCTCGTCCTTTTTTTCTTTTCTTTTTTGGTAGAATAATGCAACTCTATTGCTGCTGAGAAACTAAAGAAAATAGCATGTCCTGGCAGTTAGTTGTGTTAGAAGAGTTCACACTAGCACTGTTCCCTTTGCAAAGGAAAAATCCTGCTCAGAGAGACACACAGAGCTCTGCCAACCAGAGTAGCCACCACTAATGCTTCCTTCCATGATCCTTAGCAGTGAGAAATCTCAGTGTGGCAAGAGTCTGTCTCATTTAGTCTCTGGCATCTCACTGCCGAGAGAATGTAGTTTGATCTAGGATGCATGAACACAGGATCTTAGTCCAGAGAAAGCTAGTTGTACCTGAATCTCACTAAAATCAACTTATTTCATTAATTTAAACAGGATGTGCTTGGCTAGCTGTCTTTACATCTAGGCCATTTTAATCTATTCAGCATGCTCAATTTTTACAAAGCTCAATTGATTGGCCACCTATGCTGCTCTTTATCAAGGCTTAGGATGTGATTTAAATACTGCTGCCAGATGAATACTGCAAGCTCTGTCTTCACCCTTCTGCTCCTGATCACAATCTCCGAGGCAGCTGTTTAGAAAAAAAAATCCAAAGCACCGGGAGAAAGAAATACACAATGGTATGTAAAATGGGAGTATAGGTAACATATAGTTTGGTCCTCAAGTGGCTTCCAAAATAAATGCTAAGAACTTTTTTTTTTAATTGGGAATATGCTTAATGGGATGTGTCATGCAAGAAGAGCAATATTTTTATCATATCATACCCAGCCTTTCTACTGCCATGGAACTGAGGCAGCATATGCAGGATTACCAAAAGGTCTCCTTCCTATCCAGGCACTGGTCAGAGCAAGATCTGCTTAGCTTCAGCAAAGCTGCTTCATCATGTGCACTCCAACCATATGCTGGACAAATATTTCAGGGATAGCTCCTAGAAATCTGGATGTTTTCTTTGGATGATTTAACATATGTGCATTTTTCCATATGATCACAAGATGAAACCAACATTAGCCTCATCACTGAATGCTATTTTTCCCCATAAAGGAGAACACAACACCTGCCTCAGATTATGTTAGGGAGGAGGGAGAAAATGACAGGTGTGCCATTTCCAGTAGTTCAAAAACACTACCAGGGTTATATTGTTGCATGCCCATCCTTTGATAAGCAGACCAATTTCTCAGAAATGATCACTTGATCAGGGGAGGGGAGAGGCTGAGACCAGAGGGGAAGAGAGTGCAAAGCAGTTAAGCAAAGAGAGCGATGAGTATAATTATACTGAGAGATGGCCTGGAAGACTGCCAGAATCTACACTGTTGCCCTTGCTCTCAAGCAACATGATGCACAATTAGAAGCGGCACTTCCTGGCTGAGGAGTCTGCTTGCTCCCAAGAGGCACCACTTGTATATTTGAAATGAAACAGATAATTTAAAGAACCTCCAGCTCTCCAGTACCCTCTTTTCTAAAAGAAACTAACTCTACTGGAACCCCTGGACTTCTTAGGCAAGCCATTAATGATACATAATGTGAAGAAATATGATGTCATTGCATTAAAACTAACAAAACAACAATCCATGAAAAAGCCACAAAAAAGAATAAATATTAACAAAAATGTTATTAGGGGGAAAATGTGTAAAACCCAATAACTGTTTAAAAACTTACACTTCCAGCCCAAAGCTCGTTGGTTCTTCCTGCTAATTTATAATAAACATACACTGATTCACCTTCTTTGAAATCTACAAAGCGACAATCTGGACCTTGAAAGTCTTTCACTGCTTTTCCTCGACACATTAACACTGTTGAAAGAAAGTGCAAAGAAAGAATGATAATGTGCATTTTTAAAAAGATCTTTGAACAATAAAGGAAGCATCAATATATGACTATAAAAAAATGGTAACAAAATAATTAATACAACAATACAATTAAGGGTAAATTCTCAGTGGGCAGCTGTATTATTCTGCTTTTATGACTTCTCAAAGTCTAGTGAATTTATCGTGCCATAACCTTTCATGAGTCAAAGCTCACTTCATCAGGTGCATGAATGGGCAGATACACATACACAATGTTGCAAACATCAAAATAACAAGAGTGTGTGGTGCCAGGTGGAGGGGGTATTACAAAGGCAAGAGCTTTCAGCCTCTACTTGTAGTACCTCCCTGTTGTTCTACTTTGTTCAGCCTTGGGTATGTATATCTGCAATGGAACATCTTCAAAACTTAACAAAATGAGCTTGGGCTCACAAATGTTTGTGCCACAATAAACACATTAGCTTTCTATGCAATCAATGTTTTATGCAAATCAATGACGAAACTTCCATTTACTTCAAATGGACCAGGAATGCACCTTAACATCCCAATCCAAACTGTATTTTATTTGCCCATTATTTTCAATATCATTTAAAGTCCTGTATTTTCATTCAAGAAGATGCTATATTGTTTTCCCCAAACCTACTTGGACTCTGATCTCATTACATGAAAATAAGTCAATTTAAACTACAACAAAATGGTTACCAAGTTAAGTATCTTTAGGACTGAGGAGCAAGGAAATGATTTCATAGTACAACTGCTCTTATTCAGCGGGGGTTTTCGAATATGATGTGTCAAACTGCAGAACAAACTAGATGCAGTTGCCCAAAATAGTTTTTTAAACATAAATTATAATGTACCTAGGCTGTGCATTTTTGTTTCCCAAGAATGTTTTATAATTTCAAACTAAGGCTGAAATCCTATGCAACAGTACTTGGGAGAAACTATATTGAATTCTGGATTTGAGTAAGTGGGATTTACTTCCAACCTTATGTATAAAGGTTGAACAGCACAGCTATCCAAGTACATTTTCTGGCAAGTAATAAACTCTTGCTCTCACTTGGATGGTTCAGATACCTGGAACCGGTCAGATCTTGGAAGCTAAGCAGGGTCAACCCTAGTCAGTATTTAGATGGGAGACCAATAAGGAAGGCCAGAGTTGTTACACACAGGCAGGGAATGGCAAACCACCTCTGAACAGCGTTTGCCTTGAAACTCCTATGGGTGCACTGTAACTTGACAGCACAGAAAAAGAAAAGAACGTATCCTTCCAAATAAACATATTTAGGAATAGGTGCCTATGAAACATATAAAAACATATAATCTCTGTCTACAAACTCTGCAATGTTTGAGACATCCTTACAGTAAACCCTGAATTCCAAGAATAAATCTCAAACATATGCTGCTATCTAGGTACTTTATAAACATCCACAATTTAAGTTTTTCACAAGAGGTTGAATTTTATAGATTAGATCTGAGTATTGTTGAAGGCTTTCACGGCCGGAGAACAATGGTTGTTGTGGGTTTTCCGGGCTGTATTGCCGTGGTCTTGGCATTGTAGTTCCTGACGTTTCGCCAGCAGCTGCGGCTAGCATCTTCAGAGGTGTAGCACCAAAAGACAGAGATGACACTGTGACACTGAGAGATCTCTGTCTTTTGGTGCTACACCTCTGAAGACGCCAGCCACAGCTGCTGGCGAAACGTCAGGAACTACAATGCCAAGACCACGGCAATACAGCCCGGAAAACCCACAACAACCATAGATTTGAGTAATTTGATATAGCACAGTGAAATGGATAGGAGAGGCAGAATGAGGTCATGAATTGGCTTGTCTGCAGAAATCCAGATTCTTTGTGGCTACAAGATGCAAGTTTGTTTACAAGAGAGGCAGGCTAATCAGATGTTTAATGTTTATTAAAAGTGGGGGAAAGCTTGACTGAGAACAATGCTAATGCAAAGGCACTAAGGATAAACAGGTCTACCAAGAAGCTGTTTGTTATCAGACTCTCCTTGGGGCTGACCCCAAGCAACTATGCAGTCTTTTGGGACAACATTTTAGGGGTATGAGAAAGAAGTGGGTGATTCAAGAAGTGTTCCCTAGGATCTTCTGTGACATTGCATAGCTCTGTTGGGGGCAACAATCATCAACAGGTTTGTCCTGACCGTCTATCCACATAGACAACAGATACTATTCATCTCTATCAAGAGAGACAGGCTGGAAAGAAAGACACTGGAGACAAGGCTGGGGGTGGGGGGTGAGCTAAAGTCGAATAAATAAATAAATAAATAAACACTTCCCATTTCGAGATCACCCTCAAACATGTTTTACTCACAAGTAAATTTCTCGGAGTTCAATTGTGCTTCAATATTGGCTTGAGTAAAGACAATTTTACTTTTATTATTGCGTGTAACAAGATAGCAAAGTATAGCAAAAGTCTGGGAGTGGACACTAAGTTTCAACGAGAAGGGGGCTGCCCAGAGCCAGGCAGGAAGGACGTCTCCACTAGCATCCTTCTCGCAACTCGGAAGGGGGAAAATAAAAGGTAGCGAGGAAGGGCGCCTGCCACCCCCCGTCACCGCGGGGACCAGAGGCGCCCTGAAGAAAAAGACCAACCCCCTCGGCCGGCCGGCCTCCCTCCCCAAGCCCCGTGGGGCAAAGAGGGCAGCCTCTTTCCCGCGCGGCCTTGGAGATGCCAACAGGTCTTGCTCGCAGCGGATGGGCAGTCACAGGGACCCGGCGGAGGGCTCGCAGGCAGGCAGGCAGGCCGCCGCCGCCGCCTGCCTCCCCTGGCCTCCTACTTACTGCTGCATTCGGGGTCGGCGCAGCGCTTGAACTCGGCGAAACGCCGGTCCAGCTCCCGGCGGGCCTGGCTCGAGGGCGGCTGGGCGCAAAGGAGCAGAGCGAGGAGCTGCAGCGCCAGGAAGAGACGCCGCGGTAGCGCAGCCATGTTTCGTTCGCCAGGCTGCCGGGCAAGCTGCTGGGCGGGAGGGGGAGCAGACACGTCAGCAGAGCCCGGCTGGAAAAGGATACGGCGGGGGGAGGAGGAGGAGCAGGACCGGGCCACACCCTGCGTGGCAGCCCGGCCGCCGGGGCAGGGGCGCATCCCGGGCACCAGCCCCTGGACTGGGAAGCCGCGGCACCCCGGCATCTTCGCCGGCAGCCCCCAGCTCTGCCCTTCTCTCTTCTGCTCCCTGCTAGGGACACCCCCCGGCTTTCGCTGTCTTCTGACAGCCCCCCCCCCTCCGGCACGTGCCTTTGAAAGCCTGATGACAGGAGTTTCACCTGTCGAATTCCTGTCTAATTCGTCGCTGCGGCCGCCTCTTTGTGGGCAGGCTGTGCAATCCTAAACACGTTTCCTACGAGCTGGGGCGGCGTTGGATATGGCGCTCGCAGGTGAAGGATAACCGGAGTGCTTTTCCTAACGACGTGTACATTCAAAGGTTTGACTGAGCTCGCTGGGATTGGCACTGGAGCCCTGCAGAGGGGGTAAAAAGTTGGAAGGAGGATATATGAAGCTGTCTCATACCGAGAGAGGTCATTGCTCCATCTGACTCCAGGCTGTGAGACTCACTCTGGCAGCCTCTCCAAGTTCTTGGCCAGGGAACACTTGCATCTGAGGCATCTTAACTGGAAGTATCAGGGATGCAAATTATGCAGGTGCTCTACGACAACAGCCCCTCTCTTGAAAAGTTTGAGTGGCTGTTGGATTCACCAGTGCTAGACAGCCTAAAGGATGTGCAATGTAGATTTTCCCCAGTACATGGAAAAGAGTTTTTAAATGCTTCACCTGATGTTCAGTGTGCCACCGTTCCAACTTTTGAGCTAAGGTATAGTAGTAGCTTGCCCAAGACTACATTATGCACCCATGACAAGTCCACCACTCAAAAATGCTTGAAAAATGAAAGCTTATAAGCACTGGATCCCCCCTGCCTGTCTGTACTGATAGGTAACAGAAATAGACATGCTTAAGTGCAACACACCAATTTTAAGGGCTCTAGAGCCAGTTCTTCTCTCATGCACTCATTTAATATATATATATACAGATTCTGAAAATTCTGCTGAGCCATATTGTCAGCTTGGTTACATAAAGCTATTCCCTACATATATTTTACCTGTGCTTGCATTTGTTCTTATGTAATATGTATTATAATTGGCTGGCTCCATGGGATGTATTGGTTAAGTTACTGTGAGTGATATATAGGTAATGTGTTTTTATCCATAATTCTGACAAAAGCTACTTAATGATATTGGATTTTATGTCCTAACATAGAAAGTAACATAATACAACAGGCTGATAGCTGAGAAGCAAATGTTTTCATTGTTACACATTTGGCAATGTGGAAGAGAAAGGAGGACAGGAAAAGCCCTTTTAAAACCATCAGTTAAAAAAAATGCTGCAAAGTACACAAGTTACTTGTAAGAAGTACCGAAGAGGGGTAATTAGCTAACTGGATCTATGGTATGATTGCACAAGTCAGCTGTGCTCTACCAGTTATCAGTAAGTTCTTATCTGAAATTGTTACCAGTAATCTCTGCTAATATCAGCATCAGAAGTGAAGTTATCATATCCTCAGAAAATTGATTTTTCATTGTCTATTATCTTGTCAGCATGATCTCAATGAGTCTAGCAGAATAATCAATGACCATTATGTTTCTGCTGGAAAGTAGAAGCTATTAACTTTTTTCCTTCATCCAATAAGAGGAATGTTAAAAGTGAAAGACTAGAGTGAGAGACAACTTAAAATACTGATGCCACATACCCATATCTTTATGCCTTTTGTTGTTATCTGATTACTTCCAAGTAGTTTGCCTATGACTGAGCTCTGAAATATTCCTCCTCATAAGGTTTAAACCTGTTCACTTGTCACTTGCTGTTTAGAAAGTTAGATCTACTTTGCAGGAATATTCAAAACAGGATCTTTTTCTTCTCCAGGCTGGGTAAGAGGGAGCATGCAAACCTGTTCAGATCTCACCCTGGGTAAGACCCCAGAGCTGAAAACTACATGTAGAGATCCCAGCATTCCCCCCCTGAAAAATCAGGTGCACAGGGCCCAATTCGGATTGCAACCATGGCAAGGAGGAAAGAGGGTTAAGCCTCCCCTCATCGCACAAAGGTTTTAGAAAAAGTTTTACCCCCCCCCCCCGCCGCATTCTCAGCCTAACCAGTCTAATATATAAATCTTTCATATAAACTCATCTACAGAATTCTTTGGCACTTGGATCTCTCGTGCTTAACAGTGAAATCCTAAGCAGAGTTACATCCTTCTAAGCTCATTGTATTCAGTGGACTTAGAAGGGTGTAACTTTGCTTATTTGTTTGTTTGTTTGTTTGTCTGTCTGCCTTTCTCACTGAAACCCAAGGTGGATTACGAAGTGGAAGTCCATGCAATCAACAGCTGGGACATTCAAAAACAATGCAAAGACTTAGGAATGGATTAAACTGTAACTAACCTACTACAGCTGCCTAAACTAGGAAATCTTTGCAAGACCTTCTTCTGAGGGCCAAACCAAATGTACAATGGTAGTTCCCAGTGATTTTTAATATTTTCAGGTGCATGGGGGGCTGATTTGGTGGCTTTTAAGCCATCCTTTCCCCCGCTATTTTCCATACTTGGCTCCCTGGGGAAATTTCAGGTTGGAAGAATGATGGGGTGGGAGGACTTAAAAACCCCTCCCTCTGCACCATGGTTCCAGTCCAAACTGGGCCCTTATACACTTAAAAGTAAAGTTTAAAAACTTGTGAGAACACAGACCATCCCATGCAAATCTTGTTTGATTCAGATGTCCCTAAATCACGTCACTTGCACTGGCATGTATGATAAGTTCTGTTTTCTCCCATTATGATTTCTTCATTATTAACATCTCCTCCACTGATAAGAACTGAGCAACCTAACTAAAGCTCACTGCATGTTTTTGAGCTGGATTGGTTTTTAGAAGTGAGATGAATAACAAGAAAAAGAAATGGAGCCACGTGTGTGCAGCAGGGATGAAATCCGGCTCCTGCAGAGTTTTTTTTTTAAAAAAAAACCCTGCCCTCATCCTGGATTTATTTTAGTGGCAGGTATACTTGTGGGAATATCTACATATGCTGAAATATATTAATTTGTAAATTGACCTAACTTAAATGGCCTCATGAGCACTAAGCATGATTGTAACACATCAGGAGCACAGAATGTTGAAGGCAGTCAGTATAGGAGGAAACCTCCCTTGGAAAGCAAAAACAGGAGGGGAAGTTGTCCAGTCAAGGCTCTACCAATTTATATTAACCTGAACTGAAGAGGGAGAGTGCCGTGAGATGAGTACCTCCTGATCTCCCCTGTATTTCAGTTTGATGTAAGATTTAAAGACTTTGACCACTTCAGTAGTTCTGAAGCTGTGATAGAAGAATTAGGAAAAATCGCACCCAAAGATTCTTTATGCTACAAAGGGGCATCTCTTTACAATGTATAGTACCCTGTAGGAGACTAGCATCTTTCAGCTCACCTATCTCCAACTTGAGCACTAGTTTGCTGAGATTCCAAGCTAGATAAGGAAGAAGCCACTCATATGGCTCAATTGTGTTGTTCTACTGTGCTATGGATGAGAAGATTTTACTACTTATATTTATACCCCACCTTTCATTCAAGGCAGCATATATAGGGTTCCTAGGAGACCTCCCATCCTGTCACTGATCTGATCTAGACCAACTCAGCTTCAGCAAGGTTGCTATATCATGAATTTCCTTATCTGTTACCTCACATGCTACATTAAATCAAACCACCAAAGTTACCTCCTGATATATCACAACAATATGAGTTTAGAAAGGAAGGATATAGTATAAAGCTAAGAATTCCCTAAGGTAGTATATATTACAGGGTCTTTTTAAAAAATGTAGAATACTGCAGAATCCTTTAAGCCCTGTCTACTAGGGTTGCCAATTCTTACTTGGGAAATTCTTGAAGATTTGGAGCAGTACCTGGGAGGCAGAGTTTGGGGAGGAGAGGGAGCTCAGAACAGCGAATCATATATGCTGGCAAATGGTTTCTGATATACCATACAGTCTATACTTTCAACAGCTTGACTAAGCATAAAAGCACAAATAATAAATAATTGTGAAATTGGATGGAGGTGATAGATACTTTCAGTAGTGAAAAAGCTATTACTATGATGTGATTAATTTTAAAAAGAGTAAAATGGTGTCCAGTACTGTCTATAGGGTCTCTTCTTGTCTAAATGAAGCATTAAAGTCAATTCTAAAAGACCTAGGCTACAGTTCTTTTTTCCAAGAAATTTTTATTTTATAAGATTAAAAGCTCAGTAAAAAGGGCAGAGAAATAGAAGAAAAAATGTAAAGAAAAAAGAATTCAAAAGAAGAAAAAGAACAAAGATTGAAAATAACAAAGAAAAATAATACGTTTCATTTTCCATTTTTCTCTACAACACCTATCATATTTTAACAAACATTTTAATTTTAGTTTTCATATCTCCAAAATTTACCTTTTCAATACTGCCTCCCTTCTATTTATTTTTGAAGTCTACATTGACCTTTTATCGTACCACGAAATAAGCATGTCATCCATATCTCAGGTCATGATGACTTTCTAATGTCAAGAGCCTCTCATTTCTCAGAAGCATTCATTCCTTCATCCACATTAGAAATGAGGCAGCATAGTACACCTTCAAGTCCAGTAAACCTAGGCCAAAGACTTAGGCTGCAGTTCTAAGAGCACTTTCTTGGCAGTAAGCCCCATTGAATAAAATGAGACTTATTTTTGAATAGACCTGCTTAGACTCACTCCCTTCTAGTACGTTTCTAAGCAGAGCTGCATCCTTCTAAGTCAGTCGAAAGCAAGAGGGTTAGAAGGGTGTAATAGAGTAACTGTGAAACACTGATTTGCAGATTTCTCTTTTGTGGAGACTATCCTATTTTCTTATTTCATCCTGCATTATCATTTTTGCATATCTTACAACAGCAGCATCTTGGGGCAAAAGTCCATTCTGAACGAAGGGATTACTCTGCATTGGATCTTGTTTTGAACTGGCCTCTCCTAACAAGACTCTGCCCCCACCTACCTTTCTCTGAGTAGTTAAATTAGCCTGATGGATTTACACTCCAGTACATCTGATGAAGAGAGCCAGCTTACAAATGTTTATGCTGTAATAAGGTACCACTGGACTGCCATTGTATTCAATTAAGCCTTTAAAAATGAAAAAAGGATATTCACAACCCTACGACACTGAAAGTGTGGATAATGTAATTCATATAAATAATGTTTCTGACATAATCATTAAGGCTTCTTTACCTGAGCAAGTGTCCTGCAGCACACATTTGAGCTCATAAAAGTTACTCACCTCTCAGGCGTAATGCCATACACCTATGCCATTAAGCCTTCTGGCCTCTTTTTGTAATAACTGTTCCTTTCCTGCCCTTCTGTTATTGATAATGTTGAGTATAAATGCATCTGCCAAACGAATACATGGTGCATGTATCTGACAAAGTGAGGTCTAACTCATGAAAGTTTATGCTGGAATAAATTTTGTTAATTTCTAATGTGTCACCTGTGTCCTGTTTAATTTCACTAACCTGGGATAATCTTACCCAAAATGCATCTTGGGGCAAAAGCACTTTGTAACATTTTGAAGATGTTGCTGTTGTAACTAATTACATAGTCTACAAGTACAAATCAGATTAAAAAATGGGATAAATAGGGAAAAATGAAATATCTTCATTTGAAAATATAAAAAGCCAGTAGTTCATCAAATACGTCCATACACTAATGCACACACTAATGCATCCTTTGAAGGATGAAAGGAGCAGGGGAAAGTGACAGTTCTTATATTACTAAAGCTAGTGAATGATTTTACATAAGGCACGAGGTTCCAATCTGACAGAAGCCAAATTAGGTTTTATTACTTAAGGATGTAAGTGCATGCAACCCACTGCTAAGTATTATTAGGGCACACTTCTAGTTAAACGCGATGGGGTTACAGTTTTGTGAGGCAGTCAGTCTCTTTGCTCCTTGGGACCGACTTTTGAGTTAAGATTCGTTCATAAGAAAGTTGTCAGAATATCAGAGGGGTAGAGCCGTCACGTCTTTTGCAGAAAAATCTGAAGTAGCCTTTGGCCCCCGAAAGCTGATACTGTCCGAATAGCATCTTAGGCCAATTGAACAAAACTCGTCCGTGGCCCTTCTTTTGGAAGCTGCGATGTACAGTTTTTGTTCCAGTAGCACCACTGGACCCGAATCTTGCTCTTTTGCTACGGACGAACACGGCTACTCGCCTGAAACTTACTTTCTGTTAGTAAAATGACACCCAGGGTAGCTTACAACACGCAATAAAACACTAGAAAAAGAGATTTTTTCCTTCAGGCATTTTTGTAAAAAAAACAAACCACTCTTTCCCCTCCTCCCGCCACCAGCAACCGCTCGGTGATCCAGGCCCTCCCAAAGACAGGCAGCTGTCGAGTAAAAGAATGTTCTTTACTCGGCCACAAGGGAGCGGAGGAGAGCGACGTCCCAATCCAGAACGCTAGGCCGCCGGATTCACGCATGCGTTCTCAAAGACTGAGGGCGACGAGATCATCACTCATGCCCTGAACAAAAATGGCTATCGCAGTTGCGGAGCTCTTGAAAACGAATGAAGAGTGCCTTGTAGGCGCTTCATTGTTTTGTTGCGCGTGCTGTCTTTGGGTAGCGGTGCCTGCGCTCTATTGAGAGAGGTTGCGGAGGACGAGAAAGAAGGTACGCTGAGCGATAGGGTCTATTTCGGGGCCTTGTTTCTGTGAGCGAAGGGCTTCCGCTGCGAGGCATTCTTTAGCCCTGGCTGCTGTTGCTGCTGCTGCATGGCAGGGTGGAAAATTCTAAGCGAAGACGCCACCTTGAGGCTTCCATGAAAAGGCAATGATTGATTAATATTTAATATTGTAATTTATTTTAATTTTTAGTTACTCATTTTTAAATTTTAATTTAATAATTAATATTTAGTGATATGCACGTTCGTGGTGGTTGCTGCTTGGGTCTGTTTTCCCCCATATTTTCATCGATCTTGTAATAAATCTTTTAAATGTAACCTGCTTTGACTTTTTTAATGGAAAGGTGGGTTAACATTATTATAATAGATTCCCCCAGAATAGCCTTCTTGCAGCGCTCTCCTAAGCAGCGTTGGGTTGTCGATTTCACTGGACTTATGAAGGGTGTTACTGTGCTGTGCATACGATGATCACTTTAGTTAAAATCGTTGCGTGAATTTGCATGGGTAGTTTTGAGGGATTGCGATTTTGTTTGTTTGTACTATCTGTCACTTATTCTCCATGCGAGTTATTTATGGTGCAACCCTGTATTTGTCTACTTAGAAATAAGTTGTATTGTATTCAGGGGTGTTTGCTCACAGACAAGTGTGCATAGGATTGCAGCCTTGATTGCCTTATGCTTCCAACTTTCATGTATGAAGTCACATTTGAACTGAAAATATTAAATGCTAGTTTCCTTATAATGTTGCATATTTTCCCTGTTAGGTGAATTCTGTATTTCATTAACCTGTTTATTTTATTTTTAACATTATTTACTTCATTTATACCCTGCTTTTCTCCCCATTGGGGACCCAAAGTAGCTTACATTGTTCTCCGCTCCTCTGTTTGATCTTTTAAATGTATTCTTAGAACATACAGATATTTTTTTTCCTTTTCATAGAAATGGATAGTTTTGTTGATGAACTGAGAAGGGAAGGAGGGGAGGCATCTTCAGAAGAAGAGCCTGAGGCCGCATCTGTGGGAACAGCAGGGAATACTGTGCTTCCTGAAATTTATTTACCTCGACTCCCAAGGTGTTTTCAGCATCCCAGTAAGTTTAATTGGCTGTGGGCATTGCAAGCTGCTGCTCTCATTCTGCCCTCTACTGATCCTTTTGTCGACCTTTTTTCTTGCCTTCTGGGGGGTGAAATTAAAGTTCTGCTAGGAACAGCTGCTTGGGAGAGCATGAACAGGGGGATCAGTTGCAGCCTTTTTAGGTATATTCTCACATATGTGTGAACCTCCATTATCATATATGAACATATGATGCTGTCTTATACGAAATCAGACCCATCAAAGTCAGTATTTACTCATACTTGCAGCATGACCCTTTCCAGGGTCTCAGGAGGACGTCTTTCACATTACAGACCACCTGATCCTTTAACTGGAGATGCAACTTGGGACCTTCTGCATGCCAAGCAGATGCTCTCCTACAGAGCCGTGGACTCCTTATGATTTAGGCCATTGGTCTGTCAAAGTCATTATTGCCTGACCAGCACCACCTTTTCAAGATGAGACACTTATGGGCTGGCCTGTTCCTTAAGGGTAGTATTAAATTAGCTTAAAAGCATAGTTATTTTCCAGGGGCAAGGACCTTAATGGATAGTTTATGCTAGGGCTGTAGATGTAATATCAGAGTTGTAGAAACTGGTGCTTAATATTAGATGCTAGTATTGTAGAGAGATGAATAACATTCCAGAATCCTAGGCTCCAACACTAAATGCATTTTTTCAGTTAGGCTGTTACATGGCTTTTCTGCTATCAACCCAACCACAAATTTAAAACACATTGATAGTTGTATCTTAACTAAACCCCTATGTATGCTATGATGCCTAAGGAGTTCACTGCCTGTGGTCACTTCGAGTAGTCTTATAAATCCTCGATGAGGGGATTGTATTGCATGATCGAATGCCTTGTTTAATATTACAGGAATCGTGATTGTTTCCAGATAAATCTCTTTACTACTGCCGAGATTGTTTACTAGGAAAGATTCTTTCATATTTTAATTCCTCTGGTTCAATAACAAATTACTTTTGCAGTGAGTGTTTGTATGTTCATAGAAAAGAACAGTGGCATAATATCCTGAAGAAACTGTTCTCATTTTGATTGGTGCTGTGTAACTGAATTCACCAGTATATAGCAAAAATGGACAGAAATGGATGCTGTAGCGTATTTGCAAAATGTTACAAAGTCAGTTAGACAGAGTCACCACAGAAGTTATATTTCAAAACAAGATGAAATATAGGTTTAATCTCTGCATTTACATACTTTGCTAAATCCACTTTTTGAGTGTATGTTTTATATCTTTTTCTGTGAACTGCTATTGAAACTCAAAGCATTAGATCCACAACTGTTTAACATCTGTTGGCAAAATGTTAATTTTTTGTAGCAACTGCAGGCCGAAAACCATCAGATTTTCAGAAGGCTAAAGATGACTGTTTAAGCTGTATACAGGATGCTCTCCTGCAAAGTCAGTGGCAGAGAGCTGCAGAATTAATGATAAGCTATCTAGAGACACTGGAGAATACAACTAAAGAAAAACAGCGGGCAGCACCTGAAGTAAGTAAACAATCTAATGATTTCATCCTAAACATTAAATTGGAAGAAGTCACACAAATTTTAGTGGTCTGAACTTCCAGTTAATGACTTACATCATATGGTATGTTTCCAGTGAAGGAAGGGCACTTCCCTTGGTCAAGGCTGTGACATTTTCACTTGTTTCCTCCTTCCACTTGATGGCTCCTCACTTTGCCTCTATACTGTTTATGAAGGTCCCCCTCAGAGGGACGGGAGACAGGAATGTTCTCATCTTCAAGTGGCACTCTGCATATGAACTTTTTAGAATACAAGCCAATATGTTTAGAAATGAAGTAGAAAACTGCTTAGTCCATTCAGCATAACATATCTTTCTGTGGCATGACAGAATCTTTGAGAGTTGCTTTACACAGTTAGTTGTGTAATATTTTCCTCCTTACCTTAACAGCTTGTATACTTTGAAGGTGCATCTATACTTACAGTGAAATCCAATTGGCTTAGACTGGAGTAACTCTGCTTAGGATTGCTCTGTTACTTAGTAGTCATGGGAAACTCTCATGGACATGCTATTTCGGTTTTGTTTCACATTGTATAGCTTTTATATATTACAATTTTTTCCTGTGATAGGAGATCTGGAGAATAGGAACGGAAATTTTGCATCATCATCCAAGAAGCAACATAGAGGAGTCCACCCAGTTTGCAGATCGGATGAAAAATTTAGGAGTAAAGGGATATTTAAAGGTGAGCATTGACTCAAACCTAGCTTAAGATAAAGATAAATACCCTTCAGAATCTGACATGCTTATTTTGGAAGTGCAATCTGAGAGAGTGCTGTTGGTTCTTGAAAGTATAGGGGCGGATCCTGCCTAAAATTTCTGCATGTACAAGATGGGGGCAACAGACCATCCCCAGCAGACCATCTCCCCCACCCAGCAATTTCTGGGATGATGGGCATTGTACAAGAGCAGCATTTGAGGCATCTTTTGGGCTGCAGTGGAAGTGGGCAAGTGGGGAAGTCATATTTCTGTGGATGAAAATCCTGTCTTCTGAAATTTTAGGCACAATACAAACCATGCTTATGAAGTGGTTTGCTGAAATTCAGAAGCAGTGCTCATATCTGATTATGCAGAGTAGAAAATTATCTGGTTAAAAGTATGGCTTTGTATTTTGAATTTCCAAAAATACGGCGTTTTTGTCCCATAGCTGCACAAAGCAATCTACCCTGGTTCAATTTTGTGACTGGAAAGGTGAGAAGATATAGTATGCTGATCTTCATCTTGACTTTGGGCAAATCACACACCCCTCCTTTGTTTGAACAAAGTACTCCCTGTGTGCAGTCTGACTTGGGGCTTTTTGTGCAGTGGCAGCTCCAGCATGGATACAGAATACATGTGTGTGTCCCCATATCCATCCATTTCAGTGTAGTTGATAGCTTTGTAGGTTCACTCCTATTGTGCATGAGGTCTCTCAGTGCATTTTGTACTGAAATTAATGGGGAAGCCCACTTAAATGGGCACAGAGAGCTCCTGTGTGAGTTCGTATGCTTGTGGCATTGCATTCAAAGACTTTTGATACAGAATGTAAATAAGGTTGAAATGATTATAGGTCTCTTTAGAGCATGTCTTCCACCTCTTGTGTAATGGGTATGTGGATGAGGCTTATCAGAACCTGGCCCTGGCAGAAAGCTGGCGCTACGGAGAACAAACAGTTCTTCAGGAAAAAGAGCTGAAACTTATTCAAGGCTACAAGGGGCTTCTTGACTACTTCAGATGGCTAAAAAAGAAGACAGACATATTGCAGCTTGGTGAGTACCTTGTTGTACGAAACTCAGTCATACGATAGCACTTGTTTGTGGGTATGATTTTGACTCGGGTTCAAATCCCTGCTCAGCCATGACCTTGGACCAGTAACTCTCAGACTGATTTACCTCACGAGTCTGTTGTGTGGGGACAAAATATGGAAGGGGAGAACCGTATATGTCACTGTTATCCCTTTGGAAGAAAGGCAGATTAAATACGTTTTGATAAATAGAATACCATTGATGGAACTTGTACTCTACACCAGGGACTCCTTTGATTACATCATAAGTTAAAGATGCTGCTTCAGTTGCATAAAATATTATCCATGTGATTATAATGTTTCCTAACACTGCATGATTTGGTAATTCCACTGTAAAACTTAACATTTGGCTCCAGTTAAAGTGCCAATTAAAATAAATTAGCAACTACAGTGTCACAAAATTGTCATTTTTTAATGTAATGTTTGAAATGAAGAGGGACATGTGGAGCAGGTAGCAGGAGTTTGGAGTGTGATATTCAAAATACATTAAAATAGTTTTTCTTTGCTGGAAAAAGAATCATCTGCTTTGGCTTTATGATTATGATAATTCATAGCTTGATTTTAAAAAAATAAACCCTAAAAATGCACTTTAAATCTTCATACTCTTGAAATTTTTACACATGCCCTGTATTTTATGATTTAGGAAAGTGATCTCTGAATTGGAACACATTTTTAATATCTTCCTTGTGAGGTAAATATTGGGCCTTGAAGCCAGCTGCAGCACATTGTCTCCACTCTGGTGCCCACTATTCTCTACCAGCTTTTGCTAAATGTCCTTCTCCACTTAGGTGTATAAAAGTGACTGCAGACTGGGATGGTCTCCTCTGGTCCTTTTATTAGAATTCAAGAGGCTGTGCGCAGCAATTGCTCATAACACTGGCCGTTCTGATGGGGGGAAATTACTTCCCCCTCTTCTGCAAACAGAAATGTTGTTTTGTTGGAGGAAGTGCATGGCTGGATTAATGCCTTTAAGTTTATAATGGTGTGATAATAATAGAAGACTAATATCTATTCTGAATGAACCAAAGCAATTTTATATTTATGTGCTTCATCTGATAAAATTCTGCATATCATAGCATTTGTACCTAAACCATGAAAATGAAGTCAGTTGTGTTTGTGACTAGCTGGTTAAAATAGGACATGTACTCTTGCTGTAATGTTTTGCATGTAAATAAGTTTGTGTGTTTTATTTCTGTGTATTAATGGGGATTTAAAATATATGTTTACCGTGCTTAGATGTTCATGCCTCTGATGTGAGAAGGAGAGCCAGTTTGGTGTAGTGGTTAAGAGCATGGGACTCTAATCTGGAGAAGCGGGTTTGATTCCTCACTCCTCCACTTGAAGCCAGCTGGGTGACCTTGGGTCAGTCATAGCTTCTCGGCGCTCTGTCAGCCCCACCCACCTCACAGGGTGAGTGTTGTGGGGATAATGATGACATACTTTGTAAACTGCTCTGAGTGGGTGTTAAGTCATCCTGAAGGGCGGTATATAAATCAAATGTTATTATTATTATTATAGTGGAGTGGAGTGTGCTGTATTGGATAGTGGCTGTACCCTTGGAGGGCAGAGTGAACTGCAGTTTGTAGTCAGAGTGCTGAGAGAAAAGTGCTCATTTTGGCTAAGTTGACAAACTGGAAGCCTGAAAAGGTCTTGTTCTGGCTAAGTTGGTAAACTGTGAGGAAGCCTGGGGTCAGTCTGTGTGTATCTCAGAGAGATGTTCTACCTAGGTTAAGTCAAGCAAGCTATGAGGAAAAGCCTCAGTGAATCCATGTCTGTATGAATGAGAGGAATGTTTATTCTGTTAGTGAAGATCTGTGTGGAAAATTAATCCTTGTGACTGGATCTGTGAATATAGTTTTAAGAATATTGAACTATTTGGAACCACCAATCTTATGAACCTGTTCTGAAACCAGTACGCTCATCAAAACTCTACAACCACCACGCATACGTACTTACAAATACATTCTTCTTCTGATTAAGCAAAACTCCCATTTCATGTGAAATCCCTACAGCCACCACCCCAAGTGCTGACTGTTCTGTCATACTACCATCTATAACAAAGCTTTCCTCAAATATCAGTTAAATGGAAGAGTTCTAAGGTGAAAGCCTTTTGGGAGGCAGCAATATATAGGTCGCACAAACAGGGCAAAATGCCACAGTGGGATTCAAACTTCAAAGGGAAGGTGTTCTCAAGATAAAAGTAAAGAACACCTGAAACACTGTGGGTGTGGAGAAAAAAGGAGGTTGTGCCCAGGGTCCTCTTGAGGTAGAAGTTTAAGGTAATGTAATAAAGGTCCAAGGCAGAATAAACAAAAACATTCCACCCCTTATCTAGTTTGTACTTAGCTTCCTTGGGACCATATGCTAGAAGGTTAAGATGCAGAATAGAGTTACTGTATAATGTCTTGTATCTCTAATTAGGCTTTGCTCTCCTTGCTGTTGTGGTCTTTGCAAGCTTGTTTGATAATAGGTGAATGATAAGGTTACCAACAGGCCTGGAGAAAAATTGCTTGGATGCTTCTCCATTAATGGAGGCTTAAATGGGATGATATTTATCTCTATGCCCAGAAAAACTTCAGCTGCCCATTTCCACACGTTAAGGCTCAGTTACAGTGACAAGACGTTTTCCTCCAGGCCTGTTGCCAACCCTAGTGAAGACTGTTTATAATGTTCTCTTTAAAGCTGAGATTATTGTCATTCTTAGCTTAGTTTCTGTGAACTGAACTTGAACACCTCTTGTGTTATCTTCTACCCCCTCCTCTCACCTCCAGAGGAAGAAAGCTATGCTGAGTCCTCTATTCAGCAAGAAATGCACAGCTTCTACCGGCAGGCGGCAGTCAACCTTAAGGAGATCATTAAAATTCCTGGAGTTTGGGATCCTTTTGTATTATGTTATGTGGACGTAAGTGCATGCTCTACTAGCTTACTATTTGATACTTGGTCTAAATATTGCTGGCAGTTAAAGATTTTATAGCTATGTGACATTCTTGACGCTTCCATTACAGTTAGTAAAAAAAAGTGATTCAGAATTTTCTAAGCGAGGATTGGGCAGCCGTTGAGAATACACTGCAATGTACTGTTAGGGCGGCCACTAGTTGAAAGATGGCTTTAATAAAGGAAGATCACAGGCATTCACAAATCTACTCACTAGGAACAAGGGCCCTAGCTCTCAGGTAAAATGGATGCCCACCACCAGCATGCATCTGTTTCCTGAGCTTTCACTTGTGCAGTAGTTTGTGGAAGATGAGAAATGGCAGGAGTTTCTTCCACTCTCTCTGACCTTCTCCAGACACCAGTGCAAGTGAGAACATTCCACAGATGCTCATGAGGACTAAGGGAGGCTGATCACAAAGCTGGTGTGTGTGGATTCCTGCAAGTTGGTGAATGATAGGTCTACCTGTGATAGTTAGAGACAGCACCCTTTTTCAGAAGTGTTAAGCTTCTGTAGTCAGATGGGATAGGTAATCAACCGTAAAGCTTTTTGACTGACCTTAAGCCAGTCTTTTTCTCAGTCTAATTTACCTCAAAGAGTTGTTAGAGGGATAAAATAGGAAAACCTTGTATGCATCTTTGAGCTGCTTGGAAGTAAAAATGTACTTGATAGTAACTGTCATTGATATAACAGCTCAGCAATCTGCTGTTTGAAAAAACAGCTTTATTATTGAAGCAGTTTATATATCACATTATTTTTGTTTGGGTAATATCTGTGATAATATAAGAATTTTAACTATATTTAAATAATGTTGGTGCAATTTGTATTTCCACAGCTCCTGGAATACTATGAGGAATATGAAGAAGCCAGAGAATTGTTAAATGAGTATGCTTACAATTCCAAATTTCCTGCCAACCCTAATGCTCATGTCTACTTCTATCAGTTTCTAAAGAGAAGGGGTGAATCAAGGAAGAAACAGATCGCTGCTCTTCAAGTATGAAATCTAGATCCTATAGAATTGCTACTGTTCTGAAAGCCAGGGTAATGTAGTGATTAGAGTGTTAGATTAGGATTTGAGAGACCTAAGTTCAAACCTCCACTCTGCCATGAAGTTTAAGCTGAACCTACTTCACAGGTTTGTTGTGAAGATAGTGCAGGTAGGGAGAATGATGTCTGCTCTCCTGAGGTTCTTAGAGAAAGAGCTGGACAGAGATTTGCTGCTTCTATACATGAAGCTTGCCTTTAGTCGCTGATGGACCTCTCCTCCATGAATCTATCTAATCCCCTTATAAAACCATCTATGCTCATGGCCATCACCATGGCCAGTGGCAGTGAATTCCACAGTTTAATAACGTGTTGAGTAAAGGAAGTATTTCCTTTTGTCAGTCTTAAACCTGTTTCCCAAGAACTTCATTGGGTGTCCTCGAGTTCTAGTATTATTATTATTAGTAGTATTGCCGTTAGTTTATTTCTCTCAATATAGTATATTTGTCTCTCTATATTCCTCTATCCCATGCATAATTCTATAAACTCCTATCATGTCTCCCATTAGTTCTCTTTTTTTCTAGATAGGAAAGCCCCAGACTCTCCAGATTTCGTTAATAGGAAAGGCGCTTCAACCCCTTAACCATCTTGGTTGCCCTGAACGACATCTTGGTTGTACTTTTTGAGTTAGAGATGTCTTTATGTACCTTTCATAATTTTATAAATTTGTTGTACCTTTCCCTTTGTGATCCTTTATTTTTAAACTAAAAGGCTCTATAAGCATTAACATTTCTTCATAGGAAAGGTGTTCTTAGCACTTTTAGTTGCCCTAATCTATTCCTTTTGCATAGCTAGAAAGTCCTTTTTGAGATGTGGTAAAAAGATCCATACATCAAATAGATTCTAAACAAGAACGGAGCCTATATTTATTTGGAAATTTTTATGACACTAGTAGGTTTCTTCTGTCTCTTCCCTAATAATTTGCAGTGAATGTGCTCTTATTTTGCTGTGGGCACACACACAAAGCTAGTATTGTTTATTGGCCCATAGTGCATATTGGGGTATGTACCATATTTTTAATGCTTTCTTTGTAGAGTTCTAGCTCTCTCCATGCAGGGAGAATGGGCATGCGTGTGTGTAGTACATTCAGAAATGAACTTTGTAATGGTACATAATGTGTATAAATTCCTGTTGGAGTGTACTAGGGAGATGAACTGCACAACGTGAAGGACTTTAAAGTGCCACCAACTTCTGTTAGATGATATAAACTTCTGTGCTTAAGTCTGCACTGAAATCACTGAGATGTAAACATGCCAAACTTTGCTCCATTACCTAAGGATTTTTTAAATTTCTGTCTTTTTTTCTGTAGGTCTTACATGAACTTGTTCCTTCTCATGAATTGATGTTGGAATTTTATGTCATGCTTAAAAAATCAAGTAAGACTTTTATCATATTGTTTTCCAGAGCTAGGAGCAAACTGGCTGCTGGGCTTTGCTTTCTTGTTATGGGGTAGAGGAGGACAGAACCTTAGGTATAATTGCATAGAGAAAGCTGTTCATCTCTGCAAGGAAATGTTGATGTAAATAAAAGCTCATTCATTAATTGCAATATTTCTGGTGCAGCTCTTGAAGCTTCAAAGGACTTTGGGCGCTCTGCTTTACATGTTAGTTGTAAACCTAAGGTGTCTTTGCTAATATGTGCAGCAAAGATTTAAACCCAAGGTGTCTGTTAAGCAGGAATGAAAATAAAGCTTCAAGAGTTGGAAATATTATTTAGAAATGGTGGGAGTTTAAATTGGATTTAGCTTGTGAATTTTGGGTTTTGAATTTTGAAGGCACTGTCTTTAAAACCACTTCAAATTTTAGCTAGTTGTCCCTGATCTTAACGGCCAACTTCATTTGAGGGGAAATGGAGCTCCTTAAAAGCTGTCCCTGGCACATTACAAACAGCATAACTGGAGTTGGTCTGGCTGTAAGAAAGTGCCATTGCAAGTAAACAGGTATAAATGTTGCTGATCCCACAGAAGGGGCAATCTTTGGAGAAATAAACAAATTGTGTTAAATGTGTTGCAAGCTGCTGAAGCATATATGAATGCTTCCAGCATGAGAGTCTGGTACAAATTTGTACCAGTAGAATTTGTTGGTCACTGACTAATATAGGATGTCTCAACATGATCTGTTCTGATTGCAGAAAAAAGTAAAAACCAGAGACTGCGACTGGAAGTTATTTTTGCAGTCTTAGACTTTGCTGGATGGAAGGAAAATGTAAAGGCTTGGAGATGTTTGGCAAAACAGATAATAGAAATATTACAAAAGTGAGTGACAAAACACCTGTCTCTTGCTGGACTGCCGTGCTTTAGACTGCGGGTTGAAGATTGAATGTTTGATTGTTCCTGTGTGTATTTCCTTCCCTACACATACACATCAGTATGAACAGGAAAGCCTGTGCTAAAAATGTGCCTGTAGTAAAAATGTCCTGTCATTTTTGATGGAACATAATGCTGAAGACTAACTCACTTGAGCAGTTCGTTTTTCATAGCAGTCAACTCATTTATTATTGGTGTAATTCAGCCTTACAGGTAAATTCAGAAATAAGATAGTAGCATGTAACAAAGTCAGTAGCCCACTGGTTGTTTTTTAGAAATACTTTTTTGAAATGAAATCCCTAGTCTCAGTTTTAATAACTAACTGGAACTGAAAATGTTAAAGAAGCCACAAAGGGAAGAGAAATTACCATGATGTAACTTTAAAGAGTCTGGAGGAAAATAAGAAAAAAATCATGGCTACAATTATATAGGAGTCTTTTTTAACTGCTGACTCTCTTCCACAGGCTTAACTGTTCAAAGTCATGACTGTTCAGAGACATGACTTTTTTTTGCCTAAACTGGCCCCCCATTTACTAGAAAACAGTGTAGGGCTTTTGATTCATGGGCTCTGTGACATCATCTGGGGGCAGTTTCTAGCCACCATTAGCAACCGGGTGACCTATGAATCAGTGCAACTCATCTGATACTAGCAGAATAGTTTTTTGTTTTACAGTTACACTTCCAAAATCTATTATTGTCTAAATATTGAGTATTATTTTTCTTGTAAACTCTTGTCTTAGCATGGTTTTACTAACTCAGTTTTCATACTTGTATGAAAAGTTTTCAGGATCTTAAATAAAACTGCAGGGCATACTATTTTATAGCACAATTTACTGGAAATATAGAATGAAGCTGCAAGTAGCCTGATTTTGACTTTTTAAGTGTTGGCCACCTGCAGTGTTTTGGTAATTTCTTTTAAAAATACAGATTATCTTTCCAACATCTGAGATGAATCTACCTGGGCCTTGGCTTTTTCTCCCTCAGTTCTGGCAAGCAATTTGACTGGCTCAAGGAGGAATGGGATACCCGGAAAAAATGGTGGCCAGTCTTCCATTTCAGCAGTTATTTGGCAAAAAGAGACTGGCAGGAAAATGAAAGACTTGCATGTGAAAAAGTCCTGGTGGCTGGAATACTGCTGGGAAAAGGTAATTTTAAAACAATGTGCCTCTCCTGTCCCTAGAAGTAGTTTTGGAAGGATTGTAGCAATTCAAAATTTCATTTTTGGGGGGGTGAATGAAACTTTATCTATTTATTTTTTAATTTTTTTATTGGATTAGATGTCATTAAATTGTACATTACAATCAGTTTCCTTTAATTTTTCCAATTCTAACCCCCTCCCTTTCCCCCCCTTTTGTTGACTTCCAACAGTTTTCCAACCCCTTGTCCCTTTTCCCTTACTCATTTCAAATTTATTCTATCTATCAAACGTAAACTTTCACTTTCTTCTAAGCTTATCTATATAACACAGTGCTCCTTCTGTCTTCCTACTTACTTTAACAACTAAATAATGCATAACTAAATAATACATTCTTGGCATATTTTCTTTTGATAATAATCATTTAGCTAATTTTGGTACTCTATACTCTATCTTATAATCTCATCTTCAATATGGGACAAACAATTTATCCCTCATTTAGCATAATTTTAGATACTTCTATAAACAGTACATTCAATATAAGTCAACCAATTTAACTTATACTCTATATATTACTTTTTCTACATATCTTATCTTCATACTGTTTTAATTATATAATTATATTATTCTTCCATTATGCAACTATCCACCAAAAATAGTCAACCAATTTGACCCATATATACCTCCAAACTAATTCAATCAATTTAATACATGATCTATACATTAATATATATTTTCCCACCTTGCTTAAATTCCTTCATTGCAATTATAAAATTATCTCCATTATACGATTATTGCCAGAAATGAAATTACTTAGTTTCTATCCTTATAATTAGTTAATTTCTAACCTTATAATTCTTATAATAACACCTATAATACTTAATGCTATATATAATAGTCTAATAAAGTAGTTGCTTAGAAATTCTCATTTAACTCTCCACCCCCCGGTAAAGTCACCTCCCTCTACTTTTATTGTATTTCAGTAATTTTCAAACTGCCACAGTTCTCCTCCCACCTCCCATTTCTTCACTAAATATTGTTTCAGCTTCTCCCAATCCGTGTTGAACTGTCCTGGATCAAGGTCTCTCAGTTTCCTTGTCATTTTGTCCATTTCCGCCATGTACAGCAATTTATATATCCAGTCCTCAATAGTTGGCACTTCTTGCACTAATGAAACTTTATTTTGAGTGTATAAAATGAATGAGGTTGGATTTTATTTTGGGGAGAGAAGTTAAAGTAGCCACATACTTTGATATGTGAGAAATGCTTCATAGTTTGTTCTAGATGCATTTATTTTATTTGATTGCTTTTTAAAATCCCACCTTGTGTTACCCGAAGGAGTCCATAAGTCTGTTCAGAAAAAATATAAATAATATCCATGTAAATCGTACCCACAAACAGAACCTTTCAAACCTGTCCAACAGGCATTCTGAAAGATCACAATTAAGTTACAGCAATGTTCAACGGTCTTCCAAAATCAAAACATTTCAAGCCCTTATCTTAAAAATAGTGGTTGCTTGGCAGGCTACTTAAAATTCTCTTTGATATTATTAACCAGGATTTGTTACTTGAAAGTTAGTTGGGGTGTGTGTGTTTGTTGTTGCAGTTGAAACAGACCAGATTTCAGTAATGAAAAGGAAGGTATTGCAATGGGAAGAGAAGGGTAAAAGAAATCAAATGACTGATATACTTGAGGTATACAATGCTATCAAGACACTAGTTTCTTGAAGTAAGATGGTAAATCACTGGCATGTATTAGATTAAATGAGGTATTTTGCGTCAGTGAGCCTGATGAAGGCTAGGTTCGTGTAGCAGGCTAGTTGATTCCCTTATACTATATGTACAGGTCAGGAAAGTCTTAAGAACTATGTTTATTTTCACTATTAAAAGATGTTTTTACTGTCTAAGCTTGTTGCTCCATGTTATGTATTACATATATTGATGGTATCATGTGAATGGCACCATATTTAGTTATTTACTTCATTTATACACTTCTGTTCTCCCTAGTGGGGACCTGAAGCAGCATACATCATTTTCCTGTCTTCCATTTCACCCTCACAACAACCCTGTGAGGTGATAGGTCAGGCTGAGAGAATGTGACTGGCCAAAGATAACTCAGCTTCCATGGACAAGTGGGAGATTTGAACATGGGTCTCCCTGATCCTAGTCTGACACTCTAATCACTGCACTATAGTTACTCTCATACTGAGTGATGCAAGCAAATAAGACAGGGTAGTTGAGCAGACAATGAAAGGAAAGGAGTGCCAGGGTAATGTGGAATGAATATGTGAAAATGGAGTTTCCTATACTTTGGCTCTGTCTCTGTTCAGTACAAGGAGAGTGGAATTAAACTGAAGGCATCCCAGAACAGGAGGAGGGATGTGAAGGGTATATGTCCTGAATGACTAGAACTGATACACTTGAAGCATTGGTTAAAGTGAGATTTCCCCCTTCTTTCTTTGTAAGAGTAGTGTCATGGCTAGTGTGTTGGATTTTTGGCCAGGGAGACTTAGATTCAGATCTCTGGCCTGAAGTTTAGCCTAACCTTCCTCACAGGGTTGTTGTGAGGTTAAAATGGGGAGCAGCTATGTATGCTGCTCAGAGATCAGTTGAGCAAATGCACAGTTGTGGTCCTTATATAGCCTTAAATCTTCATTTAACATGCAAAGTGCAACATATAATTCATAGATAGGAAAAGATCCATGTTCTGATATCTCTTTGGCTCCAGTGTGAGCTGTGAGAGAAAATGCATAAGAAGATTCATGCCGTATGCATTTCCTGAGGAAGCTTTGCAAAACAAGGAAAGGAAGCTGGTGTCTTGTCAAAGTGGCATGGCGAGTGGCAAGGCTGTGGAGTGACCTTGTTGTTTTCATTTGAAAGATACAAAGCAAAGGACGTATGAGATACAATTGCTAATTTTTAATATTGACTTTGTAACTAACCTTGAGTGATTGCATGAGGCTGTTATGGAACCAATGTTTACACTGTTACTGTAACAGAGATATCAGAATGTGGATGGATCTTTTCCTATCTATGAGTTATATATTGCACTTTGCACTTTATATAAATATTTAAGGCTATATAAAGACCACAACCGTGAGCTTGCTCTCCTGTTTATGTTTTAGTCTTCCCAGTTTACTTATAAGTTGCAGTGAGCTCCCTGCTGCTCCTTTTGGCATTTTCAGTAGTGCAACACTTCATTTTTGGCTTTCTGAGATCAGTCGAGGCATATAGATTTTAAGAGAAATTTAAGTTGTGCTGCTGAGCGACGAACGTCTTTTGCATGTGTATAAACTATGGGAGATTAAGGAACTTCTTACCATTGCTCACAAATGTTATTTGCATGCTCTTCGGTGCACTGAAGGGGAGAAAGAGATGAAGTTCATGCTGATTGCTTAAAGGGTCTTTTCCACAGTGGCAACATAGTTGAAGAACTCCCTCCCAAGAGAGGCCCCTCTTGCTCCTTCCTTATTAAACATTTAAACACCAAAGAAGGGAGACTTGAGGAACTTTTTTTTGGCTGCCTCACAAATCTTATTTATAAGGGATATGCGTATTTTAATTAATAAAATGGCAGCATTTGAGTTGGAGTGAATCAGTACAACGCCTTCAGCATTCAATGGTGCTATTTATTTCCAAAGGTGTTGTGAGACTGTTCGGTATCTATAGATCGTGCTTCAATTTCCACTAAACTGCCAACAAACCCTGTCAGGTTTCTGGCATGGTGCCATTAGGCAAGTTAGTTCCAGGGGTAGGATAACCTTGTTAAATTATCTGTTCTATGTTAGAAAGGGAGCAATAGTTTCATCACATTATAATGTGATCAGTTCTTAGAATTCCATTTAGTCTTGCTAAACATTGAGCTCTGTCCCCAACCCTTGCAATATACTTGTGGAGTGCTTGATTCTTAGGCATGCCATAATGGGATTCCCCCTCCCCCCTTGAATAGCAGAACCTCAAAGTCTAATCACTTTCAAAAGCTATTTGCTATTCAGGATTGGAGATTGCTTTTTTAAAAACTTCTAAAGTCCTATTATATAACATGAGCAACTAATTGGTCAGTTCTATGGATTCAAGCTAATGGTAGCGGCCAGGTGTATTTGTAACTTAAGATACTTTTATGTCATTTGAGATGTAACGACATGACTGTTTTACATACATAAACCAGGTTAAGAAACCCTTAAAACTGAGATTTTAGGATGGTGCTGAGAATTTTTTGTTAGCGCTATGGTTTCCAAGGCTCATTAGGGGGAAGCATTGAAATTAACTTGTTCAGTTTACAGCATAAATGTAACCTCTCTGATTTTTGCTTGGAATGGGTATAGTACCATAAATTCTTGAATAGGGATTACCAACCAATCTTAGTTTAACCAAACGTATTTGAAGAATCTTATGTGACCCCACTAACAGTGCAATCCTATGGAGAGTTACTCCAGTCTAAGGCCATTGACTTCAATGGGCTTAGACTGGTGTAACTCTGCATAGGATTGCACTGTAAATCAACTAAACAAGGCTGAAAAATAGAACGGAAGCCTGATGGCTTTGGGTCAGATATAATAGAACAGATTGATCACGCTTGGGGGAAGCCCTACCTGGGGAAGCCCTGCTTGTTTCTTGTTTTAGCTTTTTAATACAAATTCCAATAACATTTCACTTTTTTTGGTTCTAGATTGCAAATACTTTAAGCATGTCACACATCAAGGATGTAAAACCAGGAAGAAGAAGATCAAAGCACTGAAGAATTTTGTGAAAGAAAATGGCTGGGTCAATTTGAGATTGTCTGTCTGATATTTGATCACTTCAAATGTCAGTGGTGTTTTCCTTTTTCTAAAAGGATGCAAATTATTTTTCTAGAATGTATGATTTTTCACATATGTATAGATTCCCAGTGCAAAGAAATATTTTGTTGTAAAATTGTGCATCAATGACAATCATTTGTGCACAGAGTTTTTTAAAATAAATTTGAAGGAATGCATCATTCTACTTTGAGTTATTGCTAAAATATAATTTAGGATTTTGAAGCTTTTTTAAAATATGAAGCAAGTTTTATCATTTATACTTCAAGTTTTCATGTTTATAAATACATTCCTGAACAGAGTTGAGTGAGAATTACAAAATGAGACGTATAGCATATATGCAATGATAATATAGATAGATAATATAGATAGATAGGGTCTGTGCTATGAGCATAGACCCTGAAGATCTTCCCAATGCAATAGTTGTTTATGTAATAAAAGGGAAGGTCCCTTTCTCTTCTGTTGCACACATGCTTTATCAGGTTTTCAAATTTGACCATTTGTAGTGGCATGCAGACACGCAAACATATATGTATGTTATCCTTGCCTGTGAGTGAAGCCCACGCATCATTCAATAACAAATACCACTTGTAGACCTCAAAATCAAGATTCTTCCTCCCCATGTGCCTTTTTTGTTGCTAGTAAATGAGCGTATGTAAATTAGAACACATTTCTTCAAAATACAGCCTAAAACAGCCAACTAATAAGATTACCACTAAGGTGCAATATGTAGGGCTTTTATTGAATATTCTGAGCCTTAGCCCTTGATGGTCAAAATCCTGCTTCTCTTTTCTCATGATCAAAAAAAGTCCAGTAGCACCTTTAAGACTAACCAATTTTATTGTAGCATAAGCTTTCGAGAATCACAGTTCTCTTCGTCAGATGCATGGAGGGCAGAAAGAAACTGGTCAAATATAGAGGAGAGGGGAGGGGAGGAGGAGAGGAGGGATGTAAACAACTCCTTTGATATGGAGATGCAAACAGCTCCTTTTGATGTGGGGATCAGTTTGCTTGTGTAAAGGTTCAAAGGAGTTTGCCGTGTTAGTCTGTAGCAAAATCAAAAAGAGTCCGGCAGCACCATCAAGATTTTGATTTTGATTTTGCTACTACATTTTGATTTTGCTACTACAGACTAACATGGCAAACTCCTTTGAACCTTTACACAAGCAAACTGATCCCCACATCAAAAGGAGCTGTTTGCATTTCCATATCAAAGGAGTTGTTTACATCCCCTCTCTCCTCCTCCCCTCTCCTCCTCTATATTTGACCAGTTTCTTTCTGCCCTCCATGCATCTGACGAAGAGAACTGTGATTCTCGAAAGCTTATGCTACAATAAAATTGGTTAGTCTTAAAGGTGCTACTGGACTTTTTTTGATTTTGCTACTACAGACTAACACGGCTAACTCCTCTGGATCTTTTCTCATGGTGTCTTTTTCTTGGTCTGCAATGAGTGTCTTCTGCTGCTGGCATATTTTGTGATGAAAGTATATATTCTGCACCACAAAGCTATGAAAAATCTTGAAGGGCCAAGAAGTAAACATTGACAAAATATCAGAGTTCAACTAATACTCTTGTGATAACTTTTGTATTTTACACACCATTGCTTGTGCTAGCCAAACTACATTTTTGTGAGGGTCCACTCAACTGTGCATATTTAGAAAGAGTATTTTCTGTTCTAAGCAGTCCATGTAGCAAATCACCAGAGAAGGGGTAAAAACACTAAGATATGATTTGGTATAAATATAATTTATATTGTTAACTGAAATGCTGAAGAAAGCAGTTTGGTGCAGATCTAGTCAAATATCTTAGGTATAAAGCAGATCTTTTGGGACTCATTAAACTGAACACATCCCATATGGTGGTCTACCTGTCTCAAGCAGATCTCTAAAGAGGGGGAAATAAAAATATTGTAAATAAATAGCAGAGGGTGAAAAAGCTTTTGCTGCCTGCCTAAGTAAATAATGGTTGTATCCAAAGTACCATAAGTGGAACTCTTCTTGTTGAACTGGACTTTCTCCTGAAACATGGTTAGCAGGGCAGGGAATCCCCTGCAACAATTCTGGGATGTAACATGGAAGCCTGCATTGGTTGGCTCAGAAATATTAAAACATTACAAGTTAAAACAAAATGAAACAACAAACCCCAACATTCCCCTAAAGATGCCTGATGTTTATAGCTCATCAAAAGCTTTGACAAACAAGACTTGCAGAACCTCCTGAAGATCTTCAATGGGATCTCCCCTTACCCTTTTTAGGAAGTTCGTTACACAGAGTGGGAGCTATGATGGAAAAGACCTGGGCTTGGTTGATGCTAGGTGGGCCACCCTAAGCTGCACTTCCTCCATTGGTGGAAATTTCTTAAAACAGATAGAAAATCAGCTTGGGATCCAAGTATCTGATAAAGTAGACTATAGTCCATTACAGTTTAAAAGTGTTGTTCTTCTAGATGCCACAAGACTCCTGTTTGTTTCTGTGGCAACAGACTCAGCAAGCTTTCTGGAGTCGAGAAAGGTTGACAAGCACTTTGAAGGCCATAATACTCAATGGGCAGGTGTTGTTAGGCTTGATCAATCGAAAGGTCTGCAAGTTTGTTAGAGTCTGGGCTATGTACAAAAACCCGCTGAAACTCTGCATCAAGAAACATGCTGTATGTAAATTATAAACCTCAAACAAATTTGCATAACCTATTCTGCTTCTAATGAGCAGAGGTAAGAATAGAGGATTGAAACCTGTGCTTCTGAATCTGAGAAAGATGTTACTGGACTCTTTACTATTCTGTCAAGTATTGGTTATATACTTACAATGAACTCTTCCCAACTAGGGCCTGATTAAGACATGCTGAAGTCCCATTGCATTACAAAAATAAATCTCCCTCCAACAATGTTCCAGACAAACGTATCCCCAAACTGGAACTATAACAAATGTTAATGTGTTCTGTTCAGTCTATATAAAACTTAGCACTGAATGTATCCTGTGAAAAGGCTGAGAACCCATTTCAGGAAGACCATGAACAGTGACTCTATGTGGTGTCTAACTTTTGACAGACACTTGCAGAGGCACCATGCAGAGAAAGTCTAGACTAGGAAACGGCAGGACTTTGTGGATGGTAGTGAATGGGGAAAGAGCTGCTGCTAAATGAAGGTCTCCGTTGATTGGGGTCAGATATATTTTCCTTGGGGTATAGGTGAATATGAAGGGGAGAGAATACAGGAAGCTAAGGAGGAGGGGACAGGAGATAACAATAGATATGCATGTTAAATGTTCCTTTTGAATTATGTAGCCAAATCTGTGGATACTTAAAGGCAGAAACTGGAGCTGTGAAAAGACAAAACAGGTCGTCCTACAAACCTGAGAAAAAAATCTGAAACCAAAAAAGAAAAACAAACTGGGTACTGACCCTCCCCCAAATAACAGAAGCAATGCTTGTACCTTTAAGAAATGAATGCTCGCTGTTGCTGGGCAACCACAACACTCATGCCAGTTCAATCCTTGGTTTCTCTCATTAAGGACAGAGCTCTTTCCAAGCTCTGTTTTGGCCTTTGGGGTGTAAATGAACTAATACATACAGCTGTAAAGTTGGTGTGTGGTAGGGAAGGAGAGAAGGGAGCAGTGAAAGGTGAGGATTTGGGGATTGCCAGGAGGACAGAAAGAGGAAATAGTGTAGGGGAAGGGGACCCAGGGGGAAATGAGGTGCCCTTGCAAGTCCTTGTCAGTTTCCCGCCGCTCAGCTAGGCCTGATACAGTGGTTAGGTTATCGTTTTCTTGGTTAGATGCTGCTGGGGAGGGAAGGAGGGAAAACTGAAAATGGGGAGGGGGCAAATAAAGGTAGACACTGCTGCGTGGGAAGGAAGAAGAAAAGGAGAGATACTATGGGGGATGCCAGGGAAGAGGAAATAGTGGGGAGAAGAAAGGAGATGCCCCCTTTAAGTCCTTGTCGGTCCTTCTAGGGTTGCCCAGTCACCCTGGCAACTGTCAAGAGATCAGGAGGGCGGGGGCAGGGATTTCAGTACTTTATATTTCCTTGTCCACACGCATCTGCGCCCATTGCAATGATGTCACTTCTGGAGTGATGTCACATGGGGAGAGGGGGCATGTGTGCACTTTGCATCAGGGCCAATTCCTTAAGAATCAGCCCCAAATGCTCTATTTTGGGCCCAACACTTATATATATTGGCCCCAAACGCTCCTGCCCATCCATACAATGTCACTTCTGGAAGAGGCATCGTGGCTGAGTGCGGAAGCATATATGTCCATTTCCTTGGGATGCCTGCCAGTGGCAGGCAATTGTCTGGTGACTTGACTCCTCCCAGACAGGGGGAAACTGCGGAAGTTTCCCCACCACTGGAGGCAACCTGTCTCCCCTAGGTCTTCTACTTGTTTCTTTCTATACTATATTTTACCCATATGTAACAGGGCTGGATTCAACTACATTTTTCTGTCAGCAGAGGGAGGGTGGTGTCCATGAGTGTCCCCTGTCTCTCAGTAGTGGCATTTTGGGGGGCTCAGTGGGCTGCGGCAAGAGGGGGGATTAGCAAAAATTGCCTCCTTCTCCCATTGGCAGTGGGGCACCAACAGAAAATGACCTTTGGATTCAACCTACTGAGCTCTTGAAAATGCATCGTTATGCATATCTTGGAATTACTCGTGCCTGATTTATCAAGTAAATAGTGACAGCTGTCACACTCATATCCTGCCTGTACTCGACTGAGCTCAGAAAAGTATACATGGGAGATAATCCCAGTTTATCTGAAAACAGCCTTCTGCAGTGTGTTGGACAGCATGATGGTGACTTCTTCAAAGGCATTTTCTGAACTTTGTGGCTGAGCAAGGATCTGCACCAGAGACCTCTGGGTTCAAGTCCAACGCTCTAACTTCTATACCCCATTGTCCATAATATCTAAGCCTTTTTGCTGTTCTATAGTTGCCAAAGAACTTCAGCTCCCATCACCTCTTGTGTGTGGCAGATTTGTGTTTTGGGGGGGGGGGTGCAGTAGTTTGCATTACCACTGACTTTACATTTTCCAGTCCTCATTTTGCAGTTGTCATGTGGATGCTACATAGAAGAGGTTCTTCTCATGCAGCACCCATAACATGAATACTGCCCTTCTCCGTCACATGGATATTCATGATGACAGCTTGCAACAATGTGGAAACTCTCCATGCCCCAGGCTCACTTGCTATGGGAAGCTGCTCTACATGATACAGATACTTCATAAAAAGGTGTCTCATGGAGGTTGTTTTAGGTAGTATCTAAGTGATTATTAACATGAAGAGTCACAGAATGGCCTTTAACTGACTTTTTTCTAATTGGTGTGGCATAAAAGTGTAGTAAAGCACAAAATTGCTGATATGGAAGCAAGTAGCCAATCAAACTAGAAGGAGCAGTTCAGTCGGTGCCTAAGCAAAAAATTGCCCCATCTGAGGACCCAGGCCAGAGGTAGAAGCTTTATAGGAGCAAATGGAAGCCTATTGGCCCCTTTGGTCACATGCTGTGGTGATGCTATAGTGCAGCAGGCAGCAAGCTGGCAACCTTTCCTCCCTTGGCAAACAGCCATGGTTGTACAGTACAATCCTATGCAGAGTTGCTCCAGTCTAAGGACTGAATTGTAAAGCACCTGGTTCCTATTGATGCAGTCCCAGGTTCAAGATCTCTGGTATTTCACAGAACTGTGCTGACTGGACAAAAGTAAAAGGTAAGTAAGTCTACAGCTACTTCTCTTCTGGAAGTAAAATGCTCTTAAGAAGATTGCCATGGAAAGTTCAGCACCACTATGGTACGATAAACACAAAATGGACGCAATGTTCCAACACCACTATTTGAGAAGAACTTTGTTTTTAACCTGGCTGAAATATAAAAAATACATTGATCAGGAGAAGCCACTGTGGATTGTACCAGCTGAAGTGATTAATCCGAATTTGGAATACAAAGGAAAAGAATGGCTTACCTTTAAAGAATTAACAGAAACAGAAGATAAGGAGCTAACACTCAAAACAAATGAGGAATTGTCATTCAAATACGGCTGGTTTCAATATCGATAGATCAAGGATTTATTTGACTCAGATCAAAGGAAGACAGGTTTTAGAACTAAAAATTCAGTTAGAAGAACTTTTGTTAGGGGATAATAATAAAGCAATCTCTAAAATGTATAAACTGTTATTAAAGTGGTTTACAGAAGATGAGACAGTCAAGGTTCAAATGATAAAGTGGGCGATAAATTGTAATAATGAAATAACGATGGAGGCATGGGAGCAATTGTGGAAAAATACCTTAAAGATTTCAACATGTACCAGTATTAAAGAGAATGGCTATAAAATGTTGTATAGATGGTATTTAACACCAAAAAAATTAGCCATAGCTAATAAACAGATGTCTAACAAGTGTTGGAAATGTAAGGAGCATGAAGGTTCTCTATTTCATATGTGGTGGACTTGTGACAAGGCTAGAGACTTTTGGGCTAGAATATGTGCTGAGATGTCTTTAATACTCCAGTATAATGTTGTTAAAAATCCAGAAATGTTGCTGTTATCTTTACATTTGGAAGACGTTAATAGAAATGATAGGATATTATTGTACTATATGATAACAGCGGCAACCAGCAAGAATATTATATGCACAATACTGGAAGAGAGAAGAAACACCTGAAATTGAAGAATGGATATGAAAACTGTTGTACATGGCTGAAATGGACAAATTAACGAGAAAACTGAGAGATCAAGATCCAAAGGGATTTTTCGAAGATTGAAAGAAAATGAGAAAGTACTTAGAAAGAAAATGGGATGTTAAGGGACAATTGTGGTCTTTTGAAGTATATTAAATAAGATAAGATATATTTTAGATCTTTACCAGTAGCAACAGACTAATAATTATAGCGTAGAAATATGATCAGAAAACGGGGGGGTTGGAGTGCTGTTGGGAGTCAACATTGAAAAGGGGGAGGGGAGGGGAGGGGGTGGGGAACATATACTTATGGGAACTGAAAAGAAATGTAGTTGCTTTTAATTTGATTGTATGTTAACCCATCCAATAAAATTTTATCAAAAAAAAAGAAGAAAGTTCAGCACCACTTGACTTCATCAGTGCTATGAGAAATTGTAGTACTCATTTGCATTATAAATGCTTTCTTTTTTGCATAGACAATAGTCAGGCCTAATGCAGATGAAGCATCCTAAAATAGTTAAGAGTATTCAGTGTGCTTGTGTGCTTCCCCCTTCCTTTTCACAGCTATCCAAAGAATAGAGTCATGACTCGTGTCTGTACCATTAATGTTTAGTCCTAGGTATATCTCAAAGCAAGTCTGTGGGGTGGAACTGAGCAGTTTTGGATGGTCAGAGGACAGAGTTCAGCACAAAAACTAACCCAACATGTACAACTTTTAGACTAAAAAGTGTGAGGAAGGAAAAGAAAACTAAACTTAGTGTTGCTCTCTTGCCTTTCTGCTAATTGCTCCAAAAGCAAAATACATAAATAATGATAATTGTTAACCCATTAGAGATAGAAATATCAACATTACAAAAACTCTAGAGCAACTGTAGCGGAATGTTTTATAGATGCAATTATTGTTCAAACTCTTTGGCCTGAATGTTCACTTGTTTTGATTTTCAGCTTTAAAGTAATACTTTTGTGGTGGGAACAAAAAACAGAAATATTTTGTGATGCATACCTCCTACACTGTAACTATGTTACCCCTACCCCACTTTTTCTCTCCCTCCACCCTGATTACTTCTTCTGTGGTGTGCCCAACCTGGCAGAAATTTCAACTAGATAAAGGACATTCTATAATATAGAGGGATAATTTAACATTTTACAGATTTATTGGCTAAACTGTGGCAAACTATTTCATATGTCTTAGTTTTCAGTGGGTAAAGTGAAGTCATTTAAAATATAATTGTGAAGATAACTATATTAAATTATTGTGATGCATATGCTATTGCAATAAGAAACATCACTGGGTAACATGTAAACTGCTGATCATCATTCTATTTGTATTTCAATATAATACTTATGAATTAGCAAGAGGAAAATCCGCTTCAGTCCTTTAGACCTCAAATTGATGAGTTTAACTGGAATGGGTATGTAATGGATGAAGATGAATCATCTTCCTTCCCTATTTGCTGACTTCTGGAATCTCTAGCCTTGTGAATGAGGAAAAATAACTATTTTCTATAACCATGGTTTACATATAGTTAGAGGGCTTATAGCATTTGCAACGTATTGATAATTTCCGAGACTTGTTTTTAAATTCTTTAGCATAAGTTACCATGTGGCATCTGGTAGGCTCTTTCAAGGGCCAGAGAAATTTACACAAAGGAGGCGGGGAAAGGCTTTTGCAGTCTGGAGATGCAGAGGCTGTCTGGAGAGTTTTCTTTCTCAGCTCACCAACAGTAAGCAATGGGGGAGCGAGTTTGAGAGAGAAAGTAAGCAAACCTAAGCAAATATTGAGCTCTGTACTGCTGAGACATTTCGAAGCTCAGAAGATGAAAAGCCTTAATCTTCTAGGTGGTCACATCTCTAATACTTCTCACCTCAGGAAACCTCCAGCGAAGAAAGTTTCTTTTGGCTCCCACAAAAGCAGAAACTGCAGGATTTCTACAAGGTCCTCCAGTTTTTTCCTCTGCTTCTTCTTCACCCTGTTGTACCAAGCAGGGATACTTCTGGGGCACCCTCAGTGCCTAGATTATGGCCCTCCCTTCCAGCCTCCCTTTCATCTGGAGTTTTGTTCTGCCTATGAGACGTTTGGCTGCTGTGACCAGGAAAAGGACAATGCCATTGCAGCCAAATACTGGGAGATTATGGATTACATTGATCCCCAGGCATACAAATTGTGTGGAGGATACATCAAAGATATCTTGTGTCAGGTAAGACAGTGGTTAGTAGCCTTCATTATGCACCCTTAAGAGCTTTGCTATAAGATATCATGACCCTTGGAGTGAGGGGCACAAAATGAATGTAACTAGACAAATGATTTTGCATCTGTGGTTACTGGGGAATACTTCAGCAATATTTTCTCTATAGGCAAATTGATGTGTATTTATTTATTTTATATTATTTATAGTCTGCCTTTCTCATCGAGACTCAAGGCAGATTATACAGAGTAAGTCAATATGATCAATGTGAATGGGGTGGAGTGGTTAGAATATCAGATAGGGCCAGGGTTCAAAGCCCCACTGATTCGCACTTCACCTGACCTACCTTGCAGGGGTGTTGTGAGGTCAAAATGAAGGGAGAGAATCCTTGACTGCTTGGAGATAAGATGGGAAAAATATGTATCTATGTGGCATTAGCCAGGGGTGAATATCATAATTCCTTGATGAATTCTACATCTCTGTCAGGTATCAAAATGCTGCAATACTGCTCTAAGCAATGCCATTGTAGTAATTAATTCTAAACTACTGTATAGAATTCTGTCTTTGACTGTGTGGGAGACTCAGAGACACACATGATGCTAAGGCTAGAGAGAAAAAATAGGATTCCCCTCCCCCCACCCCTGTACTGCAATCTTAAAGTTTGAAAGAAGGATTGTAGCTTCTAGTATGGTGCCTCACATCACTTTTGCGTCAGGCCCACAGGTTTTTCAGGCTTCTGTATTTGTTAAAAATCTGCAGGCACTGTGGGGCAAATGAGCCATGAGCCAGAAAACCCTCTTAAAACCCTTTTAAAATTTATTCTGTCTGCAGCTTAAATGAGTGAGTTATGCTTCCCTTGATTAATCATTCTCAACCTGCCTCTTCACAAGATTGTTATGATGCTCAGTAGAAAGTAACTCTAAAGCATATTTCACACTGAAAAAGGCTACAAACTTATTCACTGTGATAACCAAAGTCTTGATCAAGTAAAGAAAAAATGGCTTGTTGGGAAGATTATACTAATATTTTCACATCTGAAAACAGAACACAAGACGGTCTTCATTTTGCTTGCAAATGCAGACCGATTGGACAGCAGACCAAAACCAGCCCGTGGACTTGGGTGTTTTGATTTTCAGATGCCATGAATGTGTTTAGATTGTGCTCCTGCCTAGTGCCCTGCAAAAGCTGCCGTTCTGAAAGCAGCCTCAGATAAAACAGCTGGCATTCAAGCCGCCGAAGAGTCAACCCTCCAGTTTTGGTTGTCCCTTCAGGCTGCTTTCTAGCTTCAGGCTGCCCCATCTGGCTAAGGGAACGGGCCAGAGGGGGGTTTGGAGAACAATTAGCTAAGGGCGCAATCCTTCCTGGTCTCCTGTCTACCCACTGATTTATAGACAGAAATCGCTGTCTTGTTAGTGACACCATGTTAGTCATTCAGGCCACCATCTGCCAGCACAAAGCAGCCCAGCCAAAACACACTCGTTAAACATTTATTAATCTTGCAGCTAAGCTTCCTTAGTCCTAAAATATTATCTGTGTGTACTGAATCTCCTTTTAGGAGAAAGACTGCTATGATTGTAAAGTTGAAATGGAACCATTTTCAGGGGAAAAGCCCAATAATTTTACAGGAACACAGGGCCAAAATTCTTATGGGGGGGGTCAATATAAGAAGCACATGCGCCAACACCCCCTAAAACACCCACCCTGAAAGAAATTTAAAGCATTTAAAACAGCTGGGTGGGGAAATTAATGCCATTCTAGGAACAGTGAATAAGCTTGAGGGTTGTTGGCTCCTTTGCATTGTGGTTCTGATGAAAAATTGTCTTAATCACGTTTCGTAAGTCGGGTTGTAAAAACTACTGCAAAGGTCAGTTTTTGTGTGATATATTTTTGGCCAAAGCCTCAGAATTTTAGAATTCAAAAGTGCGATATAAATGTTATATAGTTCCAGCAGCTAAAAACTGTAGGGCAGTTTGTACATTAACGTACTGCTCAAATGCATAATAAGAACAGAGGCTAGGGTTGCCAGCTCCAAGTTGGAAAATTCCTGGAGATCTAGGGAGTGAAACCTGGAGAAACCAGGAGAAAGTGGGGTTTGGGGAGGGAAAAGACTATGGTCCATCCCCCAAAGTAGCCATTTTCTCCAGGTGAACTGATCTCTGTGGCCTGGAGACTAGTAATTCCAGGAGATCTCCAGCCACTACCTGGAGGCTGGCAACCCTAACAGAGGCATACACTTTTCTGGTTTTCTGCAAACTATGCAAAGCTGAATGATTCAAGAGGATTTTTCTACAAAGGTAATAGAGTTGTAGCATACAGGATGGAACTATGCTACTATGGTCTATGCTACTATGTATAGCTCATGTTACCTATTGCTGTAAGTAGGACCTTACTATGTTATTTTCTGCATGGTCTAACATGTCATGTTAAAACTTACGTTTTTGCTTCAGTTCTTTTTTCAGATTTCTGGTTGATTTCAACAAATCCAAATACTTGCATTGTTTATTGGATGTCCCATCCTATTGATTGTATCGATGTAGTCAGCTTTGAGTCCCAAGGAGAAAGACAGACAATAAATAACATAAATAAATACATTTATTTATTGAGGATAAATTGTGAAAGGGAGCAGTGATTTCTGCTGATTGCTCCTTTCCACCGTATTGTCCCTATTGCTGCTCCTGAGGGTCTGCTGGTTCCTAGGAGCAGTATTTTAGGGGATTGCACAGAATGGAGAAGTGGGAAGGTCCCACTCAATGAAGTTGTGGGTGGTTGGATACAAGCCAGAGTCAACGTTCTGCTGTCATTAGATAGTTTTTAGCTGACTAAACATTTTCATTTTAATTAATTAGTCAATAAACTTTAAAGGAGCATATTACCCAAACCTCAATTTTTATTTATTTAGGTACTTGATTCGTTTATTGGAATCTGTTACATCTCCGGAGGTTCATAGCAGCTAACAGATGGATGAAGAGTGAAAATTATGATAAAGTGACAAATGCAATTGTCATTACAGTTCATATTGTCATTACAGTTCATATCATCAGTCCTTTGAATTTGAATGTGGAATAATCAGTAGCAACTTCACACAGATGAGGGAAATAAAACAGACCGAACAGCCGTTACTGCAAGGCCTCCTAATTGCAGAAAGGTTGTGTAGGCCCTGAGGAATGTCTTCACCTCAGACAGTTAGCCACAACAGACATGGCTTGCATTCTATGAAGCACAGACAATGCATGAGCAAATCCAGGATTTTAAGAGAGAGTGTTGATCCAAAGAAAATGGTGGGGGAAAGGAAATCTATTTTTTTCCAGAGGCAACATTTTTTTCAACACCATACTAATGTCTGAGGATTTAACACTGTAACTGTATCACTGAGGTTTCCATGCCAAACTTTTCCATGTGATAATTCATGCCTTACTAGGAGTGCCTTGCTAGGGTTGCCAACAGGCCTTGTAGAAAAATGCCCCTTTAACAGAAGTTTAATGTGTGGAAATGGGCAGTCAAAGTTGTTCACAGCATAGAGGTGGGTAAGATCCCTGGGAAATAACATCCCATTAAGCCTCTATTCAAAAGACCGGGCATTTCCTCCAGGCAGTTGGCAACCTGAGTGTTTTCTCCTGTCTCTAGAAGTTAAAGAGTTCCCAGCTATTTCTTGGCAATTTCCTGTGCCTTTAATAATTTTACAATGGCAGACGTTCAGTGGGTGAAACCTTCTTCCACCATTTCATACCCCTGGGAGAAAGGCTTCCCTCTGCTGAGTTTGCATCTATAATCATGGAATGGTTAAAGGCACAAGAGCCCATCTAGAAGAAATATTATTATCGGTATTCCCATACATGCTTTCTTTTGATATCTTCTACAGTACAATATTCTGCTCTTCATGCTAGTCAGTATTCTAGAATTTCTTCCAGCTGGGAAAATAACCCATTGCATGTGATAAGGGGCTTGGCAAAATGTACAGACTTGTATAGAATTCTGAACTGCAGAGCATTTTAAAGGTGATGTGTATCATTCTATTGTATATTCTCCCCACTCTTGATTTTATGTGCATGTAAATAAATTTACAAATCAACCCATTTCAAATTAACTCCCTCCAGAATTTAACTAATCACTTTTCAGTTTCTTTAACTCTGGTGTGTGTATTGCATGCATTGTTTCATTTTGTGTTTTAACATGAGCAGTGGGAAGTTTAAGACAAAGTCAGACTCTTTTAGGGCAGGAAGGACTAGACCAGGGGTCCCCAACCCCCAGGCTGCGGACCGGGACCGGTCCGCGGCCTGTTAGCAACCGGGCCGCACAGGAGGTGAATGGTGGGCAAGCGCAAAGCCGACTCCAAGGAGCAGGCAAGGTAGGCGGTCGCCATTTAGGGAGGGGCAGCCGCATCTTGCCTGGCCGGCCCTGCACCTTTATTAGAAATATCACCTCGCCTGGCCGGCTGACTCCCATCGTGCCTCGGGGTCTCTCCCGCTCCCAGCCGGCACACGCGCAGTTGCTGCCTTGTGCTGTGGTTGGTGTGGCTGCGCTTGCTGGAGCTGCTGCCGCCGCCCTGCCCTCGCGCCTTTGTGTGCTGGGTCACTGTCAGGCCTGCCGGGCAGCCAGCTGCCCTGAGCACCGCCTGCTGCCTGCCCCAGTCTACCTCTGCCTCCTCCAGTCACCACCGGGCCTACTGGGCAGCCAGCTGCCCTGAGCATCACCTGACGTCTGTCCCAGTCTTCCTCTGCCTGCCTCTTCCTCTCCTCCAGTGGTGTGGCCACTGCTGGAGAGTGGAGAAGCGCCACTGGCCTCCTGCCTGCACAGTTGCGCTAAAAAATATAGACTTTGTGGTGGTACAGCTGTTGGGCGGCTCTGTGTGCTGCAGCTGACAGCAACCAAAATGAGATCATGGAGTAGATTGGACATAAGCAACACACTTTGGGTGTCACTGTCTCCTATCACCCCCAGACAGGACTGTCTAGTTGCAGGAAAACAAGCTCAGGGCTCCCACTGATTCTGCATTGTGGTGAGTTGTATAATTATTTCATTATATAATGTAATAATAGAAATAAAGTTCACAATTTTATCATCCCGAAACCATCCCCCCCCCGGTCCGTGGCAAAATTGCCTTCCATGAAGCTGGTCCCTGGTTCCAAAAAAGTTGGGGACTGCTGGACTAGACATTTGTGGAACACAGTAATATGTTTACAAATGCACAGACTGGACAGATATTTCAGAGGTGTAATAGCAGCCACACCATCAATTTCAGGTGTACAGTTCTAACAGAATTATTTTCTCCTTGATAGGAATGCTCACCCTATGCAGCACATCTCTATGATGCAGAGAACCCTCAGACACCTCTTCGGAACCTCCCTGGCCTTTGCTCTGACTACTGTTCAGAGTTCCACTTATATTGCCGTTCTGCAATCACTTTTCTGACTGATGACAAACACATCCAGGAATGTTGTGAGAAGAATAAGACCCGCTTCTGCAATCTCCTCAACATCCAGGATCAAGACTATTGCTTCCCCAATGTGTTGAAAAACACAGACCTTAATCATAACCTGGGCTCTGTGGTGGAGGACAAGAAAGGCTGCCTTCAGCTGTGCCTAAGAGAAGTGGCCAATGGGCTGAGGAATCCAGTCCTGATGGTGCATGCTAATGACAACACCCATCGTATGTTTGTGGCTGAGCAGGTGGGCATTATTTGGGTCTATCTTCCAGATGGGAGTCGACTGGAAGAGCCCTTTCTGGATATTAAGAAGTTGGTTCTAGCTACCCCTTGGATAGGCGATGAGAGAGGTTTCCTTGGCATGGCCTTCCATCCCAAGTACAAAGACAATGGGAAATTCTACATTTACTACTCATATTTGGACAGGAAAAAAGTGGAGAAAATCCGGATCAGCGAACTAACAGCCTCTCCATTAGATGTCAACAAGGCTGATCCAAATTCAGAAAGGTAACATAGAAGTTCTTTTAAAAAAAAAATTAGATTTCTTTTCTGTGGAATGCAAATTCTAGCAAGCAAAGCTTTCTCTTATTTTGTCCTGATAACCCTGTGAGACAGGTTAGGCTGAAATATAGTGTTGGTGTATACTTGCTAAAATAAATAAATCCTACTTAGGCCTCAAGAAACACTGTATTCTGTAATCTGCATAAAAAAGCACAATATTATAATAATTGCACATTTGTATAAAAGAAGCACATTATCTACTGCTAGACAAGGAAGGGACAACACGGTAAGGATGGAATGTCAAGTACTGTTGACCTGTCCAGGGCCACAGAATGACTTTCTGATAGAACTTATGTCCCCCAGAGCCAAATTTGAACCTTGACAAATATATTTTGAAAGTCCAAGTATCTAAAGAAGAGAGCTTTGACTCTTGAAAGCTTATATCCTGAAAATCTTGTTGGTTTCTGTGGTACCACTGGACTCAAATCCTACTGTTGCAAGTACATAATGCATACTGGGTTACCTCTACATGCTTGTTCTGTTCTCAAAGAACTCCAAAATATTGATGACTTAAGGCACACCTTCCCTTTGCAGGAGCAATGCTGATTTTTCCTCTTCAGCCTTTGTTTCTCTGTGTGCCTAATAATTCTGTCTTTGATAACAATTTTTACTAATTTGCTGGAGACAGACATCAGACTAACTGGCCTGTCATTTCCTGGTTCCCCTCTGGAACCTTAAAAAAAAATCTGTGTAGCACTTCCCAGTTCTTTGGTACAGTGGCTGATTTTAGTGACAAATTAAATATATTGGTTAGTAGATCAGCAATTTCACATTTGAATGTCCTAAGAACCCTTGGGTGTATGCCTTCAGGACCTGACGACATATTGGTTTTTAATTTCCCCAGTAAGTCTAGAACATCTCTCATCAACTCAGTTTGATTTAGTTTTTCAGACTCCCCTTCCTGAAAATAGTTGCTCTGGCCTGGGTACATGTCCAACTCTTTCCAAAGTGGACACAAATGTGAAGAATTAATTTAGCTTCTCTGTCATCTTCCTATCTTCCTTTAGCAATCTTTTTATTCCTCAGTCCCTATGGGAACTCAGTTCCCAAGCACCACAGGGACCTGATTCAGATCAGGATTTCTGTGCAGGTTAGGACTGGAGGGACTCCAACTTTCCCTCGGCACTGTTTTCCTTACCTGAAACTGCCCCGGGGATGCCGTTGGGGTTTGCATGTGCAGTATTGATTGGATGTAGGAGTCTGTTGTAAATTTTACAGGTTTTTAAATTCTTTTTACAATAAAATGTTTAAATTTAAATCGTTGTTTGCTACTTCAGAATCTCTTCAGGCTGAGAGGCAGGATACATATTTTTTAATTAAAAATAATAAAGAAGATGTGCTTGGAAACATGAAGAGGCACCATTTAGTAGCTTCCAAAGCTGGGATGCCCCCACAAAAAAGATGTTGAACAGACAGTTGCTTGGATCCACCAGAGTGTTTGTGAAAAGTAGTCAAGAAAAGGGGCTGTATGCATTATTCCCATTCACCTGAATTGTTCCACATAATGGGAACAACAACTGAGGGCCTAACTGTGCATTACGTCTGCTTGGAGATGTTTCCTGGGTTGGGTTGAGAGATGTGTTCTGGTGTCCCAGTGCATCTGTGTCCAATTTGGATTGGGACCATAGTGTTCGGGTTGCTTTTGCAACCTGAAATGGCCCTATTGAAGTCTTTGCATGTATTGATGGACTATATGTTATGTTTCCCCAAAGGGGCAGACTGTGGCTTCCTGGGATGCTTTCAAGTTAGGCAAATGGCATGGGGAAAGGTCTCTCTCCCTGTGACCAGTCTTAAACTGAATTAGGATCATGTGTACCTGGGGAAGCATGGAAATCCAGAGCACGACTATCAGCTCAGCGCAGGGATGTCTCTGGGAAAACCAGAAGGCTTGCCTTCTCTGAATGAACCTGCCTAGAAAGAGGAGCTGCTGAGCTGGTAAGTGGGTTTATATAGGGACAGGTGGAACTTACAAGCATGTGCTTCTCAAATCCTAAAGACTTTTTTTAAAGGTTAAAATTAATGACATGAATTAAATACACAAATAAATAGGCAACCAGTTATTTTTAGATTGGCGTTAAATATAAGAGAACAAAGGATCATGTAGCACCAGCACTTGCAATTTGTGATTTGTGCTCTGGTTCTTCTGGATTTGACTATAGTTTAAGGCTACTATCTTTGTGTGGAGCAATAGTTTGACCTCAAAAGACCTGTACATTGGCCAAAGCCCATGTTTAGGGGGCCACTTCCATTTACTGGCCTATACTTGCTGATAGACACAATATTCTGAAATAGCTTATCTTCTGAAAGGAACGATTATATGCTTGATATACCTGTAAAATGGTGATGTGATGAAGAGATAGCAGCAGAAGGATAACATTTGCAAAGGAATGTTAAGCTCCTTCTTGATTAGTCGACGAAAACTTAAATAATGTGGAGACATCAACCAAATTGTTCTAAAGACAGTGACTGAATAAGTAGTATGTTTTTGTAACCTACTAAGGCTTTGGATCTTATCCACATATTCCAACTGTCTTCCCCTCCCTTTTCTATATATGTTCTAAACTCTGTTCTTTTTCTTTCCAGGAACCTCTTGGAGATTGAAGAGCCAGCTGCAAATCATAATGGAGGACAAGTCCTCTTTGGTCTGGATGGATATATGTACCTGTTTACAGGGGATGGAGGGAAAGCTGGGGACCCTTTTGGTAAATTTGGAAATGCTCAGAACAAGTAAGCTGGAGAACAGGAACATCTTATTGTATTTAAATGATTAAGTATAAGAGGAAGCGAAGTTTATCTTAAAAAGCAAATTGTATGTTTTAATAATGCTGCTTGTTTTGTTGATTTCTGTATGAGGTACCTTTTCGTTAGGTTATTTGATCATCGTATAGATTTTTTCATCATTTAGGTAAGTTGCTTTGAACAGCATTCAATAGACTAGTGGAATAGATGTCTTTAAATAAATAAGTAAATGACTATATAATATTAGCATATTGATCCTATGAACATACCCACCAAGGGTGGACCGAGAAACTTAAATAACCTTGAAAAAATACCATCACTGTGGCACCCTTGTATGCTTCCAATCAAGTGGAAAGGCAGAGCTCTTAGAAATCAGTAGAAAATTTGCCTAACCTCACCTGTCCAGTTTTTTTGGAGATTTTTTATAAAAGTAGAGGGGGAGTATGCACTTGGCGGGGGGCTGTGGCTCTGTAGTAGAGCATCTGCTTGGCATGCAGAAGGTCTCAGGCTCAGTCCATGGCATCTCCAGTTAAATCATCTGTTAGTAAGTGATATGAAAGACCTTTAGCCAAGACTTGGAGATCCGTTGCCAGAGTAGACAGCACTGACCTCGATGGACCAATGGTCTGATTCTGTATGAGGCAGCTTCATGTGATATGTGGCTATTGGAATGCATTGGTTCCTTTTGAATTATTATAGGAATACACTGATTTTCCAAAGAACTATTAGAAAGCCTTAAAGTAAAGGGGACTGATTGTCAATAAACCACAGACCTTAACAAACTTTTGAGGAGGATTATGCATAAATAAACAAAACCACTGTTACAGATTTCAAAAATTACAACAAATAAGTGCACAGTGACAGCATCCAATACTTGCATCTTGTTATTGAATTATGTGTCTTGAGTTTTCCCCGTCTTATCTATCTTTTGAATTTTTATTATGGTCACAGTTCCTAGAGATCACTTTGTGAACAACCAATCTGTGTAACTATTCTAATGTTTACATTTATATATCTTCTGTTTCTATTTTATTTTCATTAATTATTGATTTATGCCTTGATTTCCTCTTAGGAGTAGTTTTTTAGGAAAAGTTTTGCGGATAGATGTGGATGGCAGAGGTTCCAATGGGAAGCCTTACCACATCCCTCTTGACAACCCATTTGCTTCAGACCCTAAAGTTCTCCCAGAAGTCTATGCCTATGGGGTGAGGAACATGTGGCGTTGTTCTGTGGACAGAGGCAATCCGGTTACTCACAAAGGAAGGGGAAGAATATTCTGTGGCGATGTTGGGCAGAACAAGTTTGAAGAAGTGGACATCATTGTTAAAGGTGGAAACTATGGCTGGAGAGCTAAGGAAGGATTTGAATGCTATGATATAAAGCTCTGTCACAATTCCTCTTTAGGTAAGAAAAAGTTGTTTTTTGCACATACATGGAAAGGCCTCCTGTTTCTAGGAATATCTGCTTAACAATTTTTTTAAACATAAAATTAACATAATATTTCCAAGGAACTTTGCAGATATGTAAGGTAGGAAGTATTCATAGTTCCTACTTATCAGTGAGGCTAGACATGTATTTGAAATATTTGAGGGGGAAAGCATTTTGAGGGAGGATTTCGAGCAGGGAAATGAGGTGGGAGTGGTAAGAAGGATTGGGAGTCAAAGCCCAAGCTAAAAGATGCAGTTTATTTATTTATTTTCATTTATAGCCTGCCTTTCTCACTGGGACTCAAAGTAGATTACAAGTATGATAAAACTATTCAGTCAATCAATATGCTGATTACGAAATATAACATTTCAATAATAAGAACATTTGAATCTAACAGCAAAGATTCCTAGTAAAACAAAGCTATGTAAATTTCCTTTTGCGGTTAGAAATGTAAGGTAAAATTCCATGCGTTTTGAAAATTCTTCTCACAAGAAATGTTTGAAACAGATGCAGATAAGCTTCTGTCTCTGGTGAAACAGAAGAGCTGTGTCTGTTGATGATTTCAACACGTCCTCCCCGACCACTTCCTCAAAATTTCTGTGCTCTAAGTTGTAAGTTTATCTTACATTTTTAAAAAGGCATCATTATATGCATTAGTTTCAAGTGAGTAGCTGTGTTGGTCTGCAGTCGAAGTGTAAGATCTGTGTCCAATAGTACTTTAAATACCAGTTAGATTTCCAAGGTATGAACTGTCAAGAGAGAGCTTTGACTGTCAAAAGCTCATACTTTGGAAATTATGTGCATTAGTGTGTAGTGTGAACCCTGGATTTCTTTCTCTTGTTCTTGGGCTTCGGTGATTGTCAAAGCAAGTAAACAATTTTGGGTTGAGAGAAGATTTGATTTGTTCTTTTCTCTCAGATGTATTGTTGGAAGATTGTGGAGCAGTTCCACATTATATACTTAAATTAGTCATACCTTCTGCTTAGGACACACTAGCAATCGTAGTGCTGTAAGAGGGGCTAGGGATTTTCAACAGAAAATGCTCAGCATCCTCACCAAACGACAACCTCCAAGACTCTCTTGCAAAAACGGTAACAGTTAAATTGTCATCACACCAATATATGTTTGTAATGTAGTACTTTTAGTGGATAACTTTCACTTAAACTCCAGGGTACATTATCATCATAGCTAAGAAATGGAGTGATTTTTGCACAGATCACAGTAGCAACACAATGGAGTGTTGTGTTTTTTTGGATGTTACCCCAGGAAGGGTTTAATTTGATGTAGTGCTTCACCAAACAGATAGTCCAGCCTGGGGCCCCCCAACCTTTTTGACACTGTGACCACCTTTGTAATTCTGACACATTTTATGCAGCCACAAAATGGCCACTATGGGAGGTGGCAGCACATTCATATACAGAGGCTATCCAAGAGCAGAGGAAAAAAGAGTAATTTTAAAAAATACGCTGGGAAAGATGACTTAGAGAGAGAATAAAGCCAACAGAGTGGTAGGAGCTGCCTAAAGATGTGCTCTGGAAAAAAATTGGTATTTTTTCTCATAGACCATATGAGAGAATCATCATGATTGGACAGACAGTTGAGCTCCCCCTAATGTGCGATGCCATTTGTCTGTGAGAATTGCCTCCCTCCCTTCTCCTTCCTTTTTTTGACTGGAAAACCCCTCGAAGCAAGGAAAAAAACCTTCTGTGACCTTGAAAATTCTGATCCTAGTTATTTCAAATATTTTCGGGATTAAACAGTACCAACAATACTGGTATATCTGAGAATCCACATATCAGCTGGTACTTCTAAACATACCCCCAAAATACCAGTAAGATATTTTTCAGCTTTTTAAAAAATCCTGAAATACCCGATCATATATTTCTGCTGCTGCCATCAAAACATTATTTTAAACTGTACATCCAATCAGATCTCCAAAGGCCAATCAGAAGCCCTCCTGGGAAGGAGCCTACCTAGTCTACCCACTTTCTAAAACACTTGGCAGGCACCAGGACAGGTGCTGGCAGGTGCCATGGTACATGTGGGTTTCACACTTGGGACCTCCAGTCTAGCCAATTAGTACTAGCTCTTTAGTTACTTCTGTGATATTAACTGGCTTGCAGGATTTCCTCATCCTTTAAAGCCCTCTATATTATACTGCAAAAATCAGGTATGCATGGCCTGGCAACTGGTGGGACTCAGAGCAGGCAGAAACATGGGGCACTGGCAGTGATGGCATGACATTACTTCTGGGGAAACCCCAGAAGTGATGTCATCCCTCTCTAGGAATCATCTGAAACTCTTTGGTAAAACTGTAGAGTTTCAGGTGATTCCTGTGGTGCGGCTCCTGACAGGAAACAGCTGTCCAGTTGATTTGTAATGGCAGACTGACTGTTGGAGAATTATGACAACAAGGCATGCTCCTGGGGAAGAGGTTCGAAACAAGAGTGGAGCCAGCGTCTTGTTGAGCGCATGGAGCAGGGCAGCTGACATCTTCGCAGACCTGTGAACGTAAAGAGAGGAAATTAGTTGTTACATGAACAATTATTTATGGTTCTTACTCATTTTCAGCAACAGTAGGATCGTAGCCTTTGGGCATGGACTTTTTGTGGCTCTTGTGAAAGCAAAGGAAATATTTTACTAATCATGTCATGCAGCCAGAACTATTTGTCGATGGTTGATTGCATTTGTATTTATTGATGTGTATAGAAAGATGATGGAACTAGTTGCTGTTTTAATAAATGTTTATTTATTGTACATAAGCACTTTATGAAATGTTTAACTTGTCTCACTTACTGCACTTTAGAGAACTATAAAAGATCATTTTGAAACTGGTTACAAGTTTGGATCATTTTATAGGAGGAGAACTGGCAACCCTGGATATGACTGACAGAAGATAGAAATTTAGCTTTCTACCTATCAGGAACAATGATTTCCCCCTCAATAACAGTACAAGAAGACTAGCTTAGGAGTCATTCTTCTATTTTTTTTGACCCAGTAGTTGTACCATTTTCCATCAAGCTGATTTACAGTGCAATCCTAAGCAGAGTTACTCCAGTCTAAGCCCATTTACTTCAATGGACGGGCAGCCCAATCCTAAGAAGGGCGGGGAAAGTGAATAGGAACCGAACTAAGGCTTGCGACCGCGTATCTGGGCTTTACGCCCGCGTAAGTCGCCCTCCGCCCGCGCTGGGACGCGGCGCTGGCCCGCCGGCGGGCTTGCACTGGTGCAAGCCTCAGGCGCCCGGGCGGCGGCGTAGGAGTGGCGTAGAGCCCTGCGCCGGCGTGGGGGGAGGGTGGGGCCGGAGTTAGTCCGCTCCCTAAGCCCCTCCAGAAGCGGGAACGCCCACAGCGGCGCAAAAAAGCTACGCCATGGAAAAAGAAGGCGTAGCCCATAGGCGCCCATGGAACGGCAAAAAAACGACCCTCTCTCTGAGCGCCCCGCCCCGCCCCCATGGCCTGAAGGAGCATAGGATGAGAACTATCCCGGGGACCAATCAGCATGCGCGCCCGGAATGGACGAGCCCCCCTCTCTGCACCCAATCATCTGCGAACGTGCCCTACAAAACATCCGGCCAGCGCCGCCCAAACCCCAGGTAAGTGTGCACTTGGCCGGAGGCTCTGCCCCTCTGTCCGTGTGCTGCGTGGCATTGCCCCTTTCAACACCGAAGGGGGGTGAGGGCATTCACGGTGGCAGGCACAGAATGCACTCGGGGGACTTTGCGAAAAAGTGGAGGAACTTCCCGTAAAAGGGAAGAAGTGCAAATGTCTGCCTAACTCCCTTTCTACCCTGACAGAAAGAATGACTCAACATCTAACTGGACTCATGCAAGCTCGTTGCTTCTAACTAAGCACAAACAAATTAACCCTTCCGAGGCAGAAGGGAATGACACTTGGCAAATTAACTGCAGCCTCTCCTGTTTCCTTGCAGGTGCCCTGACTCTGGCGCTCCCGCCTGGTGATGACCGACAGAGCGCTGACAGGTGAGGAGGAGGTAGGGGAGGGGGGGCTGTTCTGCAGATTAGTGCAAACCGCCCATTCACCTGAACCCACCCGCTCACTTGCTGCTTTGGGTGAGGCCTAGCAGGGGTGGGGGGCAACCATGGCTGCCCCAGCCGCCTCAGAGGCAGGCGCCCCGAAAACCACATGCGACCAGGTGTTTGTTATGACCAGCTCATTCCCTCCCTTAAAGGTAAAGGCTTGCCAAGGCTGAGCGCATCCTCGCCAGACCGTCATGGATCAGCTGGTCGCTGCTGGCGTCGACTATATGCATCCTCCCGGATGGCGGAGTGTGGGGCTTGCCTCGCCAGTGGAACGAGGCAAAGCCCACATGTGTCTTTTTCCCCCACAGGCACGTCCAGGGCAGGGCTGCTCCCCCGCGTCCTGCCCTCCCCAAACATCTCTGTCGGACGGTTGGCTGCAGCCCAGGAAGCACTTTCGCGCCGTGGCCTGCATCCCAGCCCCGTCCCTCCGAGCGGGAAGGAGGGCTGTGTGGAATGCTCCGACTCCCTTGCTAGCCTAAAAACAAGCCCACTTGTTCCAGTGCAATAAAACGAGTTGTCAAACAACTGCCTTCTGTTTCTGCGAGTCTGACTTCGTCCTCCGCCCCTCCCCCAACACTCCCGTCACATATCTCCACCTGCACATCGCCACAAATGTATCCGACAGACCCCGTTCTGCCTCCCCGCCCCCCCTCCCCTCACAGTAACGTCAGGTAGAGGGTTGGGGCAGGGCATGTCAGCGGGGAGGGGGGAGCCACCAAGGGCGATCAGTCCCTGGTAGGGCGAGCAGCTGGCACCCGATAATAAGCCAGGGAGAGGGTTGCCAGGGGTGCTGCTGCAGGGGGGCGGGAGATGGCAGGGGAAACGGTCCGCTCTCCCAAATCCTAGCCGCATCAGCAAAGAAACTAGGGTAGAGGCAGGCGGATGCCATATTCCGGGCAGGAGGTTCCACGCGCCGGAGGAGGGAGCGGCTAGAGGTGCATGCCGCATGGGAGGAGGCGAACAACTGCGGGCGGGAGTTCATGGCCACGGTACTGGAGGTGGGAGAGGGGCTCCGCGCCTCTCAAGCCCGTGCCGAAGCCCTGCTCGGGCGGCTCGTCGCCATCCTGAACCCGCCGGCCCCGCCCGCTGCAGCAGCTCCACCTGCCCCAGAGGCGCCCCTCCCTCGGGCCCAGTTGCATGCAAGAGGCCGGGCCCGTGGACGGCCAAGGGGGTCTGGCCGCCGGCCTCGCCGGTGAGCCCCGCTGCCACGTTCCGGGGGGTGGGGTGTTCTGCTGGACAGGCGGGCCGCAGACAAAGGTGTTATACAGCTGCTGGAGACAAGGGGGAAGGGTCCTGGGGCGGTGGGGACAGCGAAGCGGGGCTTGGCTGCGTGACCTGGTTGCCGCAGCCGGGAAGGCGGGTGGAGAGGCAGCTGCTTCTGACCATGCACTCGCACAGGCGCTGGACGGCACAGGGGGCGAGCGGGGAGGGGGCTGGTGAGGCAGTGCCCGGGCCATCGATGGGCCCCTGGCTGCCTGTCCTTCCAAATGGGCTCTGCCCAGCCCTCGACACCCTGCCTCTCCTACACGCCTCCCCTTCCTCAAGTCTGCTGGGGGAGGTGGGATGATATAATAATAAAGACTGATTTCTGTGCAACGGGTGTCTGTGGTCTTTGCCTTGGGATGGGGACTGGGGCAGGCCCGCTGTGTCTGCCTCTGGGTGGCGGCCTCAGGCCAACCCTCCCGGGACTGGCTGCTGCCCTGGATTCCTCATGGCAGGGCGCCTGGCAGTCCCATGCCAACCTCTCTGGACACAGCTGCCACGGACTTGGCGCTGCATTGGGCAAACGAGGGAGAGGCTCCTCAGACCATGCCCACCCCTCTCCTTCCCGACTGCGAGCCCCGCCCAACGCACGAGCCAGTGTGGTCTTCCGGCATGGGCGTGATTTGCCTGCTGCTCTGGGGCCTGGCCGGGATCGCGTGCTGCCCATTGGCTGCGCCTATCCTGGCCCCTCCTCCTGCCGCTTGTCAGGAACAGCGCCCTTTGGCTGCGCCCGGCGGCGGCCGTGCATCAGACCCGCCCACAACACTTTCTGGTTCTACCAATTTGCATCTCTGCGCTGCTGCTGGCGCCGCTGTGGCCACAGTTTGCTGGCACAGGATTCGGCCCGGCGCCGCCACCACACCGCATGTGCAGCTGCACCGGCGTTGGGGCCGGCCATAGGATTGCGCTGTTAGACTGGTGTAACTTTTTTTAGGATTGCACTATCAGTATCTGAGAGCTGAACAAGAGGCTAACAACTTGAGCCCTCTCTTTACTTTAGTCTAAATAAATGGAGTATGAGTTTGGGAGGGAGAAAAGTCCTGGGCCTTCTCTTTATCCATCTTTCCTGGATCACACATTGACCATAGGAGGAGGAAGCTGTTGACAGTGTATGTATTTTAAAGAGCTGTTATAGTTTGTTTTTCAAACCACTGCAAATATGGAAATGGGCATATTGTTATTTAAGAAAGAAGTCTGAACGCTCTTTAAAATGATACAACTTCATTTAATAGCAGTGCTGGCACTATTATAGTTTAAGGGCTATTTTCCCCCTGGCGTATGATAGGCTTTTAGTAAGATCTGTACTGACTTTACTGAAATGCCCAATTTGTTTTGAATTTAGGTGTCAATTTGCAGCAAGTCCACTTGAGAGAGTCTGTTCACTGAAGAGTATTTTTTTTCTATTGTAACAGATGATATTCTTCCAATATTTGCCTATGACCACTCTGTGGGAAAATCAGTCACTGGGGGCTATGTTTACAGAGGATGTGAATCCCCAAACCTGGATGGTCTTTACATCTTTGGAGATTTTATGAATGGGTAAGAAAGAAACTAGTTTCCCTTGAATAGTAAATCCATTGTGCATAGCTTCAAAGTTAGCATTTTGGTTATTTGGTGCATGTGTCCTAAGTGTTAAGGCTTTTTAGAAGTCAATCAGGCAACAGCAGAGGTATGCCTAAGGTTGCCAACAGACCTGGAGAAAGTGTCCTGTCCCTTTAAAAGAGGAAATGGGCAGCTGAAGGCATGGAGGTGACTAATATCCCATTAAGCCTATATATATTTCAGTGGTTCATCTTTACCTACTGCTCACAAGAATGAGTAGGAGTGGATGAACCTCTCCATAGAAAGAATGGGATGATGGGTCCTGCCAGACTAGTTAAAGAATGTACTTACTGAAAGGAAAACAATGCTGAAAGAGGAGAATGGGCTATGTTAAGTGGTAGTGTAATGGTGCAGGGTCCAAACAGCTCTTGCTAGTAGCAAGTAGCAAAACTAGTTTGGTTCACTGTGTTTCAAGACTGTTTCTGCTAAATGCAGAAATAACCTCAGCTAAGAGCCAGGGATCCAGCTAGGGATGTAACAATTCAGCATGAGTTTTCTGTTTTACAATGGAATTATGGAACCATAAAACATAAAGTTTTGTTTTTCACCCAGTCGCCTTATGGCTTTGCAGGAAGATGAGAGAGGAAATAAATGGAAGAAGCAAGATATTTGCATTGGTAGCCCTAAAGCTTGTGCTTTCCCGGGGCTGATCAGCTCGTATAGTAAATTCATCATCTCTTTTGCAGAGGACGAAGCAGGTGATGCATGTTACTGTCTCTGCTTTTCAGGGTTAAAGGATTCTCTTTCACCGGGGTGGGAGTGGTTAAAATAGAGCAAACAATGGCAGCTTTTAGTAAGTGCAGACAACTGAGGGTGCAGCTATGAACTTATTTCACAGTAGAGACCAGTAAGAATGTCCCCCAGTTTCCAGCTGTGCTTGTGCACATAGTAATGCCCCCACCCCCGGAGCAACTGAGCACCTCTCTTTCTTGAACAGGAGGTTTTCAGTAAAAGGTCACATCAGACTTACTTAGCTCCCTGCCAGCCAAGACAAGTGCTGTCTGGCGGCCATATAGGAAGGTCTGTTATGGGCTACTCTGGTATTGCAAGAATGGGGAGTTTGCCAGGTCCCCAGCAGACCACATGATGCAGCTGATGGCTTTGTGGGGTCACAAATTGTGTGAAGGCCCAGTTTAAATATACCAAACATTGATTCATTTTGTACAGTTTTATCCGAAACAATCTTACTGGCTTTATCCTCTTTCTTTTTATTCCAGGTGAACTTTATTTTATGGCTACCTCCTATCCCAGTGCCTATGCGCCACATGGCGCTCTCTACAAATTTGTGGATCCTGCAAGGTAGGCCTCTTTAAAATCCATGCATTTCCTAGCTCTGCTGCTTAACTCTTTTAAAAACTCAGCCATTTATTTTGCTTTCTTTATTTTATTTATACCTCCTTAATGAGGTGCCAAAGCAGCTTCCATTGTTCTCCTCTCCATTTGCCACTGAGGGGTGGGTCAGAATGGAACATGGGTACTGCCCTGATAGCAGGAACATCTCATTCACACCATCTGATTTTCAGTTCCTTGTGTGAAACCTGCAAATCAACTATAACCATGACCAGAAAGCCACCTTCTTACACTAGTTTCTTCAATTTACGCCTGTCTGAATTTGCAAATAAATCCACAAAATAGTTAAAATGAAGTACATTTAGTTAAAGCAATTTGGTTCCATTTAAATTGATAGGTGTTAACTAACTGGTTTAAATTCTGTTTAAAGGATGGGTAGAGATGGGCTGTCTGTAGATACTGGAGTTTGAGGGCTAAATGACATGTTTGCAAAGTAGCCATGTGTGGTGGCATAAGAATGAATGGAGGACTGGCTTAGATGTAATTTAGGTAGGCTGGATATATTTTTTTCCTTCATGGCATGTTATAATTTCAAAAAGTCGTACAATGAACAGAGAGTTATAAATAGTGCTTTTTTTCTAAAAGAAGAAGAAGAAGAAGAAGAAGAAGAAGAAGAAGAGGTGCTCATGATGTTCACTGCTTTGGGGGCCCAAGCCCACTGGCTGAAATGATGCTGGTACTGTGTGCTGGTGTGTACTGCCAGAAAAAAATGCCCTGGGTATAAACTTCCTTTCTTTCAGTTTTTGCAAATTGTCCATGTGTTGGCTAGAAAATATGGTAACTTTAGAAATAAGACAGAGTTTGTAATACTGCCATAAAATAATGCCATCAAAGGAAACATCTCAAGTTTCTACAGTAAAAAGTAAAAAAAAAAAATCACCATTGACATTTTCAATAGAAATACCAGTAAAAATTGGAACGTGTCTCATGGCTTTCTGCAAACTATGCAAAACTGAATTATTCAGGATTACTTTTTTACACAGGTAGGAGGGCTACACTGAAAGGAAATGGTTCAAAAAGGTGCTTTGGTAAAGGAACAGGGACTGTAGACTATATTACTGTGTACTGTCTGTCGCTAAAAATAATATTTATTTATTTATTTACATTATTTATAGCCCGCTTTTCTCATTGAGACTCAAGGCAGATTACACAGTAAGCTCCTACTGGGTAATTACTGCATCGTTCAGTGTGTCATGTTCAATTGCTTATGAATCAGCATTGTTTTATTTCTCTATCAGGTTTTTGCTTGTTTTTCAATTTTTTCCTACAATTCCAAACTCTGTTGCATTGGGTTTTGGACATCCCCAGCCCTACATAATCCACCTTGACTCTTAGTGACAAACAAACAAACAAACAAAGCCTCATGTCAGCTGACAATATTTTCTGATCTAAATTTTGCAAAACTATGTATAACTCATATCTTATATACTAATAGCCAATGGCCCTGATCTGAGGATACATAATTCTGGAGATTGTAACCATGAACGGACAAGACAGATGTTCCTACACACCTGAAAAATGCCCCCGGTTTACAGGAAAAACTGAAATCTAAAAAAATACATTGGGGAGTTTAAATCCCCTCCCCAAATGATAAAAGGAGCACCTGTAGCTTTAACCAGATGCCCTCAGTAGCTGTTGCTAGACAACCATAACAGTTTAGACAGTATTCCAGGCTTGGTTGCTGTCAGTAAAAGGCAGGGCAGAGGAGGACCCTTTCCAGCACTGTTTTGGCCTTTGAGGGAGGGCTCATGGGGCTTATGGAGGCTGCCAGGAGGGAAAGAGGAAACAGTGTAGGGAACAAGATAGAGGGAAAAGTGAAGTACCCCTCACAAGTCCTTGCAGGTTCCTCACCATACAACCATACAACTGGGCCCAGCTCAGCCAACACCACACAACTGGGCCATAGAGGAGAGGCTGCTGGAGGGAGGAAGGGGGAAAAGGTAAAGACTGGGGCAGTCAAAGGTGAGTGGGAAGGAGAGAAGGAAGCAGGAAATCACAAGGAGCACTTGTTTTAAGATAACTGGATGTTGAGAAATTGGAAAATAACAGTGATGTCTAAATTAATGTACCAACAGAGAAGTCTTGAAAATGTCAAAGTACAATCAGATAAATGTATTGAGGAACGGTCAGTGGTGTGGTGTGGAATGGTCAGTGGTGTGGAATGATAAAATTAAAGATGCTTTGTAATAGCCAAGAAACATTTACTTTTGTAAAAATAATAAAAAAAAATGAATGGAGGACCAGAAAGGGAAGGTGGTAGGGTCTTTCCAGTCCTTTCCTTGGCAGCTGTTTATCTGTACAAAATTGGCCCGTCACTTCCTTTTTCTCTGTTTACAAAGATATAGAGTCCCTATGTTTTTCCTCTTGTGGGAAAGTTGGGGAGGGGGATGATGGGATTTTGAGTGGACAGGAAGCTGGCAAGGAAAAAATTGACCAGCACTTTCTTACCACTGCACAACCAGCCTCCCCCTGCCCCCCATGGCTGCTTGGAATTGAAAATGAACAGTCAGGAAACAATTAGGGAATGACGTAGTTGACCCCAGGAGCTGCTGAATCTTTAGAGACAGGACTAAATACACCTAGTTATTTGCAAGGGCGGCCTGCAGTGCTGTCCTCTTTTGAATCTGTGACTAAATAATCAGTGCTCTTCAAAGCCACAATAGAAACAGCCAGTGGCTCATGTAGCTGTAAAATGCAGTATTTTTAAAACACTCCTCCTTTATTGAATATATCTTCAATGTAGTCAGTATTCTCTTCTACTCACTCTCTCCAAATTGGCCACCACTGCTGAAGAAAAGCATTTAATCCTACATGGTGAATGCCTAGTAATAGGAAGAAGAGCTCTATATGTTCAGAAAAAAAGTTGTAATGCAGTGGTTGTTGTGGGTTTTCCGGGCTGTATTGCTGTGGTCTTGGCATTGTAGTTCCTGATGTTTCGCCAGCAGCTGTGGCTGGCATCTTCAGAGGTGTAGCACCAAAAGACAGAGATCTCTCAGGGAAGCATCTGAAGATGGCAGCCACAGCTGCTGGTGAAACGTCAGGAACTACAATGCCAAGACCACGGCAATACAGCCTGGAAAACCCACAACAACCATCGTTCTCCAGCCGTGAAAGCCTTTGACAATACATTGTAATGCAATATTCTTTGAAGACTGAGAGTTTAACAATTGATTATTCAGTTCATTCTGCATTAGCACCATTGTCACACATAACATTTCTACATTCCTTGATCTGAGGCCTGCATTTAATTTTCCAATCAACTACTGCCTTGTGACCTTTAATTATGAGCAGCTGTTAACTTCATTAAGTTTCCCTAGTGTTAGTTGTATTTCAATATCATTTAAATGGTGTATGTGTGGGTGTGAGGTGTGTGTGTATTATATTTTCAGGTGACAAGTCAGTAGTTATAATAATTACTCTCGTGCAGGCAAGAGTGTTCCCATGACCAAAGGTGCTCCTATGATACAGATGAAAAGGGAATAGCGCTCAAACTACTCACCCATTGGGCTGAATCCTGTTAATCTGTTCCACTGATTCCCTTGGTGCAAGAATAGCTCTGACTCTTGTGGCTAGAGAAGTACAATTTGTGTTGAGAGAATATATCACTGGTACCAAAATGGATCCCATAGGATCCAATCACAGTTGCCAGCATAAGGCTACCAACAGCTGACAAGTGATGAGAGAATACCATTGCGGGGCCTTCACCAGCAATGTAATGACATCACTTCTGGCATAGCCAGAAATGACGTCAGCACATTGCTGGGGATGCGCTAGCACTTGGCCAAAACCATAGACTGAATGCTAGAGCATTGGCAGCAATATGTTGACTTCACTTCTGGTTGCATCTGAAGTGATGCCAGTGCATCAGGATGCTGGCCATCCCCCCTCCGTTTCCCTCTCATTTTTCTTCTGCTGCTTAGAAGGGCCCACTAAGGGTAGGAGATTCCCTGCGTCCCAAGGGAGCTTGGCAACCCAAGATTCAACCCATTATATCATCTTTGCTAAAGGTTTTGCCCATAGCTAATGCTTTCAATTACTTTATCATTGGTACTTTTTAGTGCTTGTTGTGGAACTATAACTCACTGGAACAATGTAGGCAACCAGTAAATAAAATGCTTCCTGTTGTCTTCTCTTACCATTGTTAGGTGTTTGGTTGAGAATATAAGGCTGTGATTCAAATTCCATCCGTGCTTTGGATGCTCATTGTCTTAATTCTTTGTGTCTTCAGTGTAATGACTCCAGTATGTTCTTAAAGATCCAGTAGAAGAAGTGGAGGAGACTTATTGAAATGAAACCCTGCTGCAATGATGGCTGGACTGAGTGTCCTTAGTCTTTTGAGACTATACATATAGCATGTACAGCTATCATTTTATGCTTTACCGTTTCCATGGATATGATGTTATTTGCTGCTCATGTCAACAATAAGCTGTTTGATCAAAGCATATTGGATGTGGCAAAGTTAACTGTTAGGGATTTGTAAACATTTTTTTAATGAATCTTTTTGTAAGAGGATATAAAAGTGGGTGCCAAGTGCACTTTGCCTGAGATGTTTGAAGTGCATCAGTTTATTTGAGCGTTTCTCCAGTACACTTTCTTAAACTTGCCAGTATTATTGCCTTGGTTTGATTGAGGTCCAGAGTCCGGGCTGGGGTCACTCACTGTTGGGACACAGGTGAGAATCCCCTCATTTTAACACACAGCATTTTTCTTCTATCACATAGCAGTTTCAACATTCCCTGATCCAGGGCCAGCCCATCATTGGGCAGCAGGCTCCATGGAGATGGAGCAGCAGCAGTAATGCTTGTAGGGTGCCTGCTGTCTTTCTGACAGACATGGTGTCATTGGGCATCCCTGGAAGGATTAGGCTTGCCCTCCCCTCTCACATTTGCCACTCCAAGCAATGAGTGATGGTTGCTAGGTGCTGCAGCTGCAAACCAGAAGGACAGGGTAGGTGAGTGAGCAGCGGCTGCTGCTTGGAGTGGCTGCAAACAAGCCATTAAGCAATGGTGTTAGGGAGCAGCTATAATTTGGGCTAAGGCCATGCCTGAGAGGGGGCCACTGGATAGCATTTTGCAGCCACCCCCCAGCTTGGAACCTGCTGTCATGTCTGTACCCCCTACATCCATGTCATTGTTCTAGGGGATGCTAATTGCTAATACTGTGTTTTGATTTCATATTGCAAATGCTATATGCATCACCTCATTCAAGGAACGATGGTGCATGGACATAGCCCAACCACCTGACTTTTTGGCATAATCTTAAGTAGGTTGCAGTTTCTCTGGGACTTTTTTTTGGGGGGGGGAGGTAACAATGCTTCCCTGTTTATTATCCTAGTGTTTGTTTTGTTTCATTGATTTAATACACTTATTAGTCCCATTTCAACTGCAAAAGGTCTCAGAGTGACTTCCAAAATATTTTGTAACATTTCCTACATGAATCTGCTGGTTATCCTATGTTGAAAGGAGAAACATAAAACACTTTTTGTTCTTGTGTTTTTAATGTGCCTTGGAAGATCTGCCTCTTTAACTGCTTTCAACAGCTTTCTTATTTGTGCTCATCCTGTTCCTGTGTTCAGCTGCATTTGATGGTCGGCCTCCACTTTAAAATAAATATGTACTAAAATAAGTACAAAGATCCATTTTTCCCTGGTTTTCCATGCTGTGGAGCCCCAAAGTCTTCTACCAGCCAACTCTCCTTGGGCATAAATAGAGAGAATTCCCCACTGTATGGGCAAAACCAGACATCAAATAAGAGCTCCCAGAGCATCCCCCAGCTGTGGGCTCACATGGCGTGCTTCACAACTGCAACAACAACCATGCACAGCAACCAATTGCATGCTGGCTCTGCTGGCCCTGTTGCATCTGGCTATGTACTTCAGGCAAGCTATTTTTTAATATGTAAAAGTGCTGCATTAATATTAATATTCATATTTATTAATTCATTTATTTTAAAAAGGAAAGTTTAAAAAAACAAGCTTAAATATTCTGAGAATTGGAGAGAATTTTTGTTTGGTCATATGCAACCGGCGGCAGGGGCGGGGTGGGGGCAGGGATCCAGTGAGCTCCATAGGCTTCTGCTTCAAACTTGCAGAACTATTTTCTAAGAGCTCAGATCTGGAAATGAAAGGTACATTTGGGCCAAACACCTCAAAGAACTTTCCAAAGTAGACCTCATCCTGCTCTAAAAATACGGTTTTTCTTCACCCTTTATTAGCCAAGTATGTGGTGCATCAATGGTGCATCAGAAAAGCAAAGTATTATTATTATTATTATTTCTTAAATTTATAGTCTGCCCTCCCTGCAAGCGGGCTCAGTGCGGATTACAGCATAAATACATTAAATAAAACAGTAAAGTCAAAGAATCACAAGATCCCAGACCCAAGTTCAGCGACATAAAACATAGCTCCACAACATAAGTTCCCAGTGTTCTGAGACCAGATTCCCTTCACCCTTCTCTGCAACCCATATAATGAGAAGAGAGGGGGTGGAGACATGAGTTGATACTCAGTTGGTCATTACTCGTACGTGGGGGGCAGATGGTACGCTTTCTATAGGATCTAAAGACTATTAAAATGTAGCTGAAAAGAGAAAAAATGCCTGGAATCAATGATGAACTGGATGAAGTCAAATGCACTGCAGATCAATCTAGACAAGATAAGAGACACTGCTGGTAGGGAGTTCTATCGGTCATTGTGTAGGTGTTTTCGCTGTTCTGGATGGGGTTGTGTTCCCCATTGAGAACAAGGTGTCCAGTTTGGAGGGATTCCTAGATCCAGCACTACTCCTGGGGTACTGAGGTAACAGCTGTTGTCTGGAGTGCCCTTTTCAGCTTTGGCAGACTTCCTTGCAGTGTCCTCATAAGGGAAAGAAAGATATTGACACTGTTATACATTCTTGGGTAAATTCTAAAGTAGACTACTGTAATGCACTTCATGTGGGACTGTTCTTGATCTCAGTTAAGAGACTTCATATGATGCGTAAGAACACTTTATTCAGGAGTCTTTGGTAAGGTACTTGTTAAAAAACGTTTGGAAGTTCAAGTACTGGATCATCCTTATCCACATGCTTGTTAACCTGCTCAAAGAACTCCCCTTTGCAGGTGGGACTTCCCTTTGCAGAAGCCATGCTGATTTTCCCTCCGCAGGCTTTGTTCCCCGATGTGCTTAATAATCCCATCCATATCGATAATTCTGTCTCATTCTGTCTGCAGAATGCGGTGGCACAATTCCTAGTGGGTTCTAGCTACAGGGGCATAGTATGACATTGCAGAAAGGCTCAGTTCAAGGTGCTGGCACTGACCTTTCAAGGCTATATGGCTTGAGACCAGGGACCTGAGAGAGCATCTCCTCCTGTGGGAATTTCCTTGGACACTCATGACACCTGCCCCAGGTGTCTTCCTTGGCTGAGGCTACATTTGCATTTATAAGAAGCAGGTTCTGCTCTGCAGTGGCGCCTGTTAGTGAAATGTACTCTCCCTTGAGTGTCAATGGGCCAGCTTCCTTCTGGTCTATTTCATTAATTATTTCATTAATAATGCAGTTGTTGGGATTTTCTACTGTTTGCATAGGTACTTGATAAGTTTCATAGTGCATTTTACTGATTTAATATGATTTTATATGATCTGTCTTGGTCATTAGCCATCTTGTGGACTCCAGGAAGTGTAATAACACAGATTCCTCTTTTGCTTTGTTAGGGGGCTGATGCACCACATGTCTGGTACCTGTGGTCAGCTAGTGTCACAATGGTTGCAGCACAATGTGATCATGAAATGTATTTGCAAAGCAAAAATTGAGAATTAGAACCAGATAATTCCCTGGTTTTGTCAGTAGAGATTGGATCTTCCTATTCCTTAGTCATTGTGAATATTACAGTTCCAACTAATTTAGCAAAGTTATAGAAAAAACATGAACATCTCATTCTTGGAATGCTTAACATCAGTAATAAAAATCCAATTCTCAACAATGAAAAAACTAAAGCAAGGATTTGAATACTATAAAGCTCTGGAAATACATATTGATAAACACTATATATTTCCTGGGGTTTCTTCTGCAGGCTAAGCTGTTTCTCCTCTCTCAGTCACATGTAATTCACATGACAAATCTCTTTTCTAGGAGGGCTCCACCAGGAAAATGCAAACATAAGCCTGTTCCAGTGAAAACAAAGAGTAAGCGAATCCCATTCACTCCACTTGCAAGTAAGTCATTAAAGCATTTTTGCTATGTGGTACAATATGTAATTCACATTGAAAGGAAGGATCTGCTGAAATATACACCAGCCATTGTCATCATTATAATGATTTATATAGCACGTGTTTCTCACTGAGATCCAAGGCAAATTACACATGACAAGTAAATACAGTATAATCAATAGCCTAGGCATTCACAGAGCAAAATTACAATATTATCAACAGGATATTCAATGAAAACACATACAATAGGTTAATGTAGCTGCAAGTTTGAAAAACTAGCAGAAAGCCGAACACATAGATGAAAACTTCCACAATTTAAAGTGTAAGAAATTAACATGACATCCTTGGCAACGTTGAACTATCCATTTGTTTAAAGCCAAAAGGACTGGGATTATTTATGTATTTAGATTCATTACCTGCTTCGTCTCGAAAACTTGGGGCAAATAACACAACCATCACACACAAATCAGAGTGAAAATTTTATCACATGTTTTCGAACCCAAAAGAACAGGCCAGCCAGTTAGGTTTAAAACATTTATGACCTGCTGTGGTGTTTAGTAAGTCTGTTGCAGCAAGGAACAGGAGGACCCAAAGCATCTTATGTGTCTGGTACACACTTATAACATGGGCCCTGCTCACACATGGTCCCACCCCTGTAAACAGTGTCATGAAAGAAAACTTCTATTTCATATCAAAAATGTCATAAATAGACCATGTCATTGCAACTGAGCTTGCTTATAGCACCATTGTAGTCACTAGACTTGCATACCTCCCCCAAGGCACAGGTTTGAGAAGGAGTGACATAATGGTGTCTGTGCATGTCACAATAAGTTTTCAGTTGTAGTAAGTTATGTTTATTACATAGTTATTCTGCATTTCCCAAAGGTGGCGTTAGTCCTTTCTAGGAATCACCAGAAACTCTATGGTAAAAACAGTTTTTCCCGGAAGTGATGTCCTGTTATTGATGTCCCCGGTGTTCTGCTGGTTGCCTATGGGGGAGGAGTATGATTTCCCCTTTCTTTAGCAATGCCTGTCGCATGTCAGAGATTGCTATATATCCACATGTAAATTTAGCATTTGAATAAGGTATAACATTTGAATACCCATCCTATATACCAGCGATGGTGAACCTATGGCACGTGTGCCACAGCTGGCACGCAGAGCCCTCTCTGTGGGCACGTGAGCCAAGTCGCCAATTGCTAGGTCCAGGGCTCATTTGGAGGGGGAACGCCTGCAACGGCGTTCCAGTAGCTCTGAGCAGAGATCACATGGGTTTTGGCCCTGCCCATGTGATTCCTTTTCCTCAAGGCTGCCTCCCTGCTGCCCATCTCTTTAGCAGCAGGAAGTGGAGGCAGCAGCGAGGCTGCTGGGGCTGGCTTTCTAAGGAAGAGTAAGCTGCTTTGATTTAACTTGCTTTACTTTCAGTCGTGGCTCTTGAGCGAGTGAGAGAGAGAGAGTGCTTGCAAGCAGGGCTGCTGGTCTAAAGAAGAGCAAACTGCTTTGATTTAACTTGCTTTACTTTCAGTTGTGGCTCTTGAGTGAGAGAGAGGGGTGGGGAGAGTGCTTGCAAGCAGGGCTGCTGGTCTAAAGAAGGGCAAACTGCTTTGATTTAACTTGCTTTACTTTCAGTCATGGCTCTTGAGCGAGTGAGAGAGAGAGAGAGAGAGAGAGAGAGAGAGAGAGAGTACTTGCAAACAGGGCTGCTGGTCTAAAGAAGGGCAAACTGCTTTGATTTAACTTGCTTTACTTTCAGTCATGGCTCTTGAGTAACTTTGCTTGATAACTTACCAGTCTCCAGGCTGGCTGGCATCTGTTCTGCCTGGGGTCAGGTAGTGCCTGGCAAGGGGTTTATGATATTCCATATCTTTAAACTGTCCTTGCATGTGGGGGAGGGGTCTGACTTCTAACCCATGGGTGGGAAGGAACAGGATGGCCAGTGATAAAGGGCTGCTGTAGCCTGTACCTCTGTCCTCAAGACTCTTTTGAGCCAGTGATAGTAGCAGTGTAGGCTGCGAAGCAGAGTGCAGAGGTTAGAGAGAGGAGAACTTGGTTTTCCTGAAATTACTCATCTCTCTCACTTTCTGAGGCATTCCCTGACACAACACTGTGTTTGGTTGCCATTGCCTTGTGCTTGGTGGTTTTACTGCTGCATGGTAGATGATGTGGGTACTTGGTTTAGTTCTGCGGTATTCTCCCATTGCCCTCAGGTTCTGCCTGGCCTCTGTGAGTGACACTGGTTCTGAAGGGCTTGCAATAGTGTCCCTTGTTTCAGTTTGGTTTTGGTGAAGTTCTCTGATTTGACATGATTCTCTGGTTTGATGTTGTTCCCCTTGGTTCACTTACATTCTTGGGGGATTCTATTCCCTTGCTTCAGTTTGGTACTGTGGGGTTCAACTTGTATTCGGGACTGGCCACAATGGAGAGTGGCTGAGGCACTTTGTTCAGGGGCCCATAGAATTGGACCGCAGCATTCAATCTTCCCGAAACATTAGTGTATAGGAAAGAGTAGACGGGAAAGAGCAGGTTCCCTGCAAATTTGGTGGAGTTTGCTTGAAAAATGCCTCCCCAACCCCCCAGAAAGTTTTCCCCATGGGGAATAATGGCTGGATAAATTTGGGATTCTACGATCTTGCCAAATTGGATTAGAGAATCTTAACTGGTGGTTGTTGTGGGTTTTCCGGGCTGTATTGCCGTGGTCTTGGCATTGTAGTTCCTGACGTTTCGCCAGCAGCTGTGGCTGGCATCTTCAGAGGTGTAGCACCAAAAGACAGAGATCTCTCAGTGTCACAGTGTGGAAAAGATGTAGGTCATTTGTATCTACTTAGGAGGGGTGGGGTTGAGCTGAGTCATCCTGTAAGAGTTTCCCAGGGGATAGAATGTTTTGTTAGCCTGGTGTTTTTCAGAACTGGAAACCATGCTCTGTTCATTCTTAAGGTTTCTTCTTTCCTGTTGAAGTTTTGCTTATGCTTGTGAATTTCAATGGCTTCCCTGTGCAGTCTGACAAAGTAGTTGGAAGTGTTGTCCAGTATTTTGGTGTCCTGGAATAAGATACTGTGCCCTGTTTGAGTTAGGCTATGTTCAGCCACTGCTGATTTTTCAGGTTGTCCAAGTCTGCAGTGTCTTTCATGTTCTTTTATTCTTGTCTGGATGCTACGCTTTGTGGTCCCGATGTAAACTTGTCCACAGCTGCAGGGTATACGGTATACTCCTGCAGAGGTGAGGGGGTCTCTACTGTCTTTTGCTGATCGTAGCATCTGCTGTATTTTTCGGGTGTGTCTGAATACTGCTTGAAGGTTATGCTTTTTCATAAGCTTTCCCATCTGATCAGTAATTCCTTTGATATATGGCAAAAACACTATTCCTGTAGGAGACTGTTTTTCCTTGGTTGTTTGATTCATCCTGGGTTTGATTGCTCTTCGGATTTCATTTCTGGAGTGGATGACCAAGGTATCCAGGAATGGGAGTTTTCCCTCGATTTCTTTCTCCATTGTGAATTGTGTGTTCAGGTGGATGTTGTTGAGATGATTCAAAAACCCCATCAATTCTTCCTCCCCATGGCTCCAAATGAGAATGGAGAATGGAGAATGACAATGGAGAAAGAAATCGAGGGAAAACTCCCATTCCTGGATACCTTGGTCATCCGCAAAGCAAACTTTCAGTTAGGTCACAAGGTCTACAGGAAACCAACTCACACTGATCGGTACTTACACAAAAACTCCAATCACCACCCCTGACAGAAAAGAGGCATAATGAAAACATTAGTGGATCGTGCAAGACGGATATGTGAGCCGCACTTTCTCAATGAGGAAATTAATCATCTAAACCACGCACTTCAGGCAAATGGCTACTCCAGAAATGAAATCCGAAGAGCAATCAAACCCAGGATGAATCAAACAACCAAGGAAAAACAGTCTCCTACAGGAATAGTGTTTTTGCCATATATCAAAGGAATTACTGATCAGATGGGAAAGCTTATGAAAAAGCATAACCTTCAAGCAGTATTCAGACACACCCGAAAAATACAACAGATGCTACGATCAGCAAAAGACAGTAGAGACCACCTCACCTCTGCAGGAGTATACCGTATACCCTGCAGCTGTGGACAAGTTTACATCGGGACCACAAAGCGTAGCATCCAGACAAGAATAAAAGAACATGAAAGACACTGCAGACTTGGACAACCTGAAAAATCAGCAGTGGCTGAACATAGCCTAACTCAAACAGGGCACAGTATCTTATTCCAGGACACCAAAATACTGGACAACACTTCCAACTACTTTGTCAGACTGCACAGGGAAGCCATTGAAATTCACAAGCATAAGCAAAACTTCAACAGGAAAGAAGAAACCTTAAGAATGAACAGAGCATGGTTTCCAGTTCTGAAAAACACCAGGCTAACAAAACATTCTATCCCCGACAATAGCCCTGCAGAGAAGATTAGCACATCAAGCACCAATCCATATGCAAAAGAACCTCCTCAGGATACAGTGAAGCCTCCCGCCATTAGCATTCCACACCCTGGGAAACTCTTACAGGATGACTCAGCTCAACCCCACCCCTCCTGAGTAGATAGAAATGACCTGCCAACATCTTTTCCACACTGTGACACTGAGAGATCTCTGTCTTTTGGTGCTACACCTCTGAAGATGCCAGCCACAGCTGCTGGCAAAACGTCAGGAACTACAATGCCAAGACCACGGCAATACAGCCCGGAAAACCCACAACAACCATCGTTCTCCGGCCGTGAAAGCCTTCGACAATACAATCTTAACTGGATTGCAGAGATACTGGAATTTTTTTTTTTTAAAGAATTTTTATTGGATTAGAAACATATAATAACAATTATAATCACATTCTTTAATTTTTTCTAATTCTAACCCCCTCCCTTTCCCCCCCTTTTATTGACTTCCAACAGTTTTCCAACCCCCTATCCACTTTCGCTCTACTCCTTCATATTTATTTTATTTGTTTATTATAATATACTTTCAGATTCTTCTAAGCACTATTTCCACTTCCTTTCACATATAAATTGTCATATAAATTGTCATATAAATAAAATCCTCTTAATCTATCTTCTTCATTAAAACTACTAATAATATTCATTTTGATAACCTGTGTTTTATCTTACTCCTTCTATTCTCTTCAATATGGGACAAACAATTTGCCCCCCTTTATACATCAATTCCAATACTTCTATACACATACTTATTATACACACTTATTGTCATTTGCTTAGGCTTCTGTTCTATATGTTGTTCTTTATCTATACATATACCATAAGTCTAACAATTAGACCTATCTTTGAATTTACGTATGTATGTATATATTCACTCTATGTTATACGGTTATCTTTCCAAAAAATATAGATTTGTTAATTTCTATCCCATTAATTCACATAGTATCAACGCTATTGCTACTTAATATAATACTTAAAAATCATATAAAGTTGCTTAGAATTTTTCCATTAACTCTCCACCCCCTCGGTATAGTCACTTCTCTCCTCCTGTGTACCTCAATAATTTTCAAACTGCCACAGTTCTCCTCCCACCTCCCATTTTTTCACCAAATATTGTTTCAGCTTTCCCCAGTCTGTGTTAAACTGCCCTGGATCAAGGTCTCTCAGTTTTCTTGTCATTTTGTCCATCTCCGCCATGTACAGCAATTTGTAAATCCAGTCCTCAGTAGTTGGCACTTCTTGTACTTTCCACTTCTGCGCATACAAAAGTCTGGCTGCTGCCGTCATATAGAATATCAATGTCCTATGTTGTGCTGGGATGTCTTCCATTCCCAAGTTCAGTAGCAGGAGTTCTGGGTTCTTGTTAACTTGAAATTGTAAAATCTCACTCATTACTCTTATTATTTCCCCCCAGTACTGCCTAGCTACCTCGCAAGTCCACCACATATGATACATTGATCCCTCATGTTTTTTACATTTCCAGCATTTATTAGACATATTCGAGTTCCCTAGCGCAATCTTCTTTGGCATCAGATACCAACGGTAAATCATTTTGTAAATATTCTCTTTAATATTGGTACATGTCGTGATTTTCAATGTATGTTTCCACAAGTATTCCCACGCCTCCATTGTTATTTCTTTGTTAAAATTTATAGCCCACTTCACCATTTGCACTTTGACTGTCTCATCTTCAGTATACCATTTTAACAACACTTTGTAGACCTTAGAAATTTCCTTTTGGTCTTCTTGTAAAATTACTTTCTCTAATTCTGAGTCTTCCATCCTTATCCCTCCCTTCGCACAGTCTGAGTAATAAAGATCTCTAACTTGTCTATACTGAAACCAGTCGTAGTTTGGAGACATCTCTTGTTGCGTTCTTATTCTTATTTTAAAGGATTCTATTTGAGTTATCTCCTTATACGTTAAACACTGTTGTTCATTATCGACCGTTCTTGGATCTATTACTTCATATGGAACCACCCAGGAAGGAATTCCTTCTTGTAGGTATTCTTTGTACTTCTTCCAAATTGTGAAGAGGCTTCTCCGAATATAGTGATGCAGGAACATAGAATCTGCTTTTACTTTATCATACCATAGGTATGCATGCCATCCAAATAATTTTTTGTATCCCTCTAAGGCCAGCAGTTTGCGATTTTTCAATGTGATCCAATCCTTCAACCATACCAGACAGATTGCATCATAATAAAGTCTCAAGTTGGGCAGTTGCATTCCCCCTCTTTCTTTTGCATCCTGTAACACTTTCATTTTCACTCGAGGCTTCCTGCCTGCCCACACAAACTCTGATATTTTCCTCTGCCATTTATCAAATTGCTTGGAGTCCCTAATGATTGGTATCGTCTGTAACAGAAACATAACTCTTGGTAACACGTTCATCTTGATTACTGCAATTCTTCCCAACCATGACAAGTTCAGCCTATTCCATTTGATCAAATCATGCTCTATTTGAGTCCATAATTTCTCATAGTTATTCTTAAATAGATCTATATTTTTTGCAGTCAATTCAATTCCCAAGTACTTCACCTTACTTGTTACCTCACAGTCTGTTATTTCCGTTAATAACTGTTGCTTTTGTTTAATCATATTCTTACATAAAATCTTTGATTTCTTTTTGTTTACATAGAAACCTGCCAAGTCTCCAAACTCTTTTATTTTTTCTATTACCTTAGGCATGTTTTCAATTGGATCTTCCACAATTAACATTATATCATCTGCAAACGCTCTGACCTTATAGGAAAAGTCTTTTATCTTTATACCACGGATTGCATTATCTTCTCTAATCTGCATCATCAAAATTTCAAGAACCAAAATAAACAACAATGGGGATAGCGGGCAACCTTGTCTTGTACCCTTTCCAATAATCAGTTTTTTAGTCAGCTCGTCATTCACCACAATTGCTGCACTCTGGTCTCTATAAATTTCTCTCACTGCTCTTATGAACCTTTCCCCCATTTGTAGCTGTTCCATGGTGGCAAACATAAAGTCCCAGTTCAAATTGTCAAATGCTTTTTCAGTGTCTACAAAAAAGAAACCAACCTCCTTATCACATCGCCTGTCATAGTATTCTATAGCGTTTATGACTGTCCTTAGGTTGTCTCTGATTTGTCTATTTGGTAAAAAGCCTGCTTGTTCTTCTCCAATAACTTCGGCTAGCCACCCCTTTATTCTCTCCGCCAAGATCTTTGCAAAAATCTTGTAGTCATTATTAAGTAAAGAGATAGGTCTGTAGTTTTTAACATTGGTCAAGTCCTGTCCTTCTTTGGGGATCAATGATATATTTGCTTCACTCCAGGTATCTGGGATCCTTTGGTCCCTCATAACACCATTGATCACCTCTTTTAAAAACGGTATCAGTTCATTGGCCATTGCCTTGTAAAACTTAGCTGTGAGTCCATCAGGCCCTGGCGCTTTTCCCAAGTTTGTTGACTGTATTGCCTTCTTTATCTCTTCTTCTGTTACTTCACTGTTTAGTTTAACTCTCCACTCCTCGGACATTACTGGCAGCTTCATTTTCTCCAGATATGCGGCTATCGCATCTTTATTCACTTCTTTCTTATCATACAATTTAGCGTAAAATTTATAAAAGGCTCTGCTAATAGCGACCTGTTCCAGGTGTACTTTATTGTCATCACATATTTTATTTATTATCTTTTTCTCCTTTCTTTTCTTCAATTGCCATGCCAAAAATTTCCCAGGTTTGTTCGCCCCTTCAAACGACTTTTGATTCAGTCTTTTCAGATTCCATTCCAATTCTTTATTATTCATGGCCGTCAACTGCTCCTGAAGGATTTTAATGTCCTGATATATTTTCTTTTTCCCTGGTCTTTTCTTCAACTGGATTTCTTTGGCTTTTATTTTTTCCATAATCTCCTGTCTCTTCTCCTCTTTTTTCCTTCGGAGTCTTCCATTTAAGTCCATTAATACACCTCTGATTACTGCCTTGTACGTGTCCCATACCTTGTTGGTTGGTACTTCTTGATTCATGTTGTACTGTATGAAGAATTTAGTCTCCCTTCTCAACATTTCCATATTTTCTCCCTCTTGCAACAAATCCTCATTTATTCTCCATCCTTTTCTCTTAGTTCTTTTTCCAAATTTCCACATAATTGGGTTATGATCTGAGCCTACCATAGGCATTATTTCTACTTCCTTAGTCCAAAGTACTAAGTCCTTTGAGGCCCAGATCATATCAATACGCGATAAGGTAGAGTGTCTTGCAGAGAAAAAGGTATATTGTCTGATTGTGGGATTCTGCGTTCTCCACACATCTTCCAACGCTTCCTGTTGCATTAATCCAAAAAAAGTCTTTGGTAATAATCCTCTTTTCTTTTGTGTAGTGGCTGATTTCTTGTCTTGTTCCAAATTCGTAACTCCATTGAAGTCTCCTGCAAGTATTATCTGATCATATGAAAGTTCATCTAGTTGCTTCTTTAAATCCTCAAAAAAGCACTCTTTAGCTCCATTAGGCGCATATATTCCAATCACCAACACTTTCTTTAAGTTCCAAATGCATTCCACTGCTATAAATCTGGCTTCCCCATCTCTAATTATCACCTTTGGTTGCAGCTCTTCTTTTATATATAGTACCACTCCCCTTTTTTTCTTTTTTGAGGCCGCTACAAATTCAATGCCCAATTTACTTACTTTAAGGTATTTTACATCCTGATTTCTAATATGAGTCTCTTGTAAGCAAACTATATCACATTTCTGTTTTAATAGCCAGTGGAAAATACTTTTTCGCTTCTTAGGTGAGTTAAGTCCATTTACATTCCACGATAAAACTTTGCACTCCATATTCAAAGCCTTGTTGTTGGTAAGTCTTTTTCATTGTCCATCATGAACCTTTCCATTTCCAATTCAGATCTGATGCGCTTTCTTACCCCTCCAAATTCAAAAGATATCCCTTCCGGTAATTCCCATCTGTATCTTACTTTCATGTCTTTCAAAGTCTGGACTAACACTTTGTATTTTTTCCGGTCCAAGAGCACCGATCTGGGTAACTCCTTCATGATGATAATTGTCTTGCCATCAACTATCAATGGATCCTGAAATTGCTTAGTCACTATCATTTCCCTTACATTCCTTGTCGTAAATTGCACTATCACATCCCTTGGTACCTTTCTCTGGGTCGCAAATCTGGAATTTATTCGGTACACCACATCTAGGAAAGCCACAACCTCCTCCTCCTCCTTTTCCAGGTATTCAGCTAACACTTCAGTCACCTGTTCTTGTGCTGTCTTTCCTTCTACTTCCAACAAACCTCGAAACCTCAGCTGCTTTTCCATATATTTACTCTCCGCAACTGCCATTCTTCCCCTCATTACTCTCATGTCCGTTCGCTGCGTCTCTGTAAGGTTGTCCATCGCCTTCTCCACATCGTTAACTTTTTGCTGCGCTGCCTGCAGGTCGGTTTGTATCGTCTCCATTCCCTTTTTTACTTCTGCCAGCTCATTTTTAACTGTCTCTTTGACATCTTTGACTTCTTTCACCAAGTCCAATTTTGTTTCTTTAAGCTCCTTTAGCATTTCACAAAATTTTTTGTCCAAGTTCTCTATGGCTGCTTGCCACTCTTTCTTCGACATCGTGGGGCTTGATTTACCTCGCTCCCACGAGTCTGCACGTTTTCTTAGCTCCGTGGCGTCCAAATTGGTAGTCCTTTTAATTAATTTAAAAGTCCCGGTCCTTTAAATGAACAAAAATCGCTTCAAAAATCCAAAATGTCGGGCGTCTTTTCTCTATGGTTTCTCTGTACCCTTTTGTAATCCAAGATGTCCTACTTCCGCCCTTGCTGAAGCCAAAGCCCTTCCCTGTTCAAAAATGGCGATGCCCTTCTTCCTGTCTTCCAGTAGGGGCCGTCTCCTTCTGGCGACTCTATCACTATTACGTACTTCCTGTTTCCCGACTCTCCGCTGCAGCTCTCGCGATGGTAGAAGTTTTCCCACAGCCTGCTATCGATTCTCAACCACAGGTATGATAAACAAATGTCTCTTTTCTGAAATTACTTCTTTTTACTTAGTCCTTTTTGGAATCTATTTCTTGCCGGGTTTCCCCCTCCTTATAGTAAGTCTGTTGCAGTTTAAAAAGTCCTTTTAAAACTTCGTTACTTTTAACAATCCATCCCAATTCAGGAGATAGTGATCTTTACCTTTTCAAACGTCTTTCTGGGTTGTAATCACTGCTTCAATCTTAAGTTCTCTTTCCGTTTATTTTCCCCCTGTTGAAGCTTGGGCACGAAGGTCTTATGCCAGCCGCACTGGCCCCGGGTCTGTCGCAGAGATCTATGCCGACCTGTCAAAGGGTGGGACCTCAAGGGTCGAGAGAGAATCCTTAGCGCAGAACCCCCCCTCGCCCGAGATCAACGCGCCCTGAGGTCTTTGAGCGTTCTTTGCCTGTTCTCCGCCTGAGAGCAGGTGGCCGGGGGCTATTTGTGCCCCTCCGGCCGCTGAAACAGCAGCCCGGTCAGCTCTGCACTTAGAGCTGCGTTAGACCTCCATGGATCCCAAACCGGAAGTCCCGATACTGGAATTTTTTTTTTTGGTGCACACTCCTATTCTCCAAAATAAAGTTGGCTGGGATCCAACAGATCCATTCTGCTAACAGTGGACCCTTCCTCCAATGCAAGGAGCCCTGATGTGATGGAAGGGCTGTGTTAAGGTGGTGGAAGGCTTCTTGCACAGATAGAAGGCATCACAGTCAGCAGAAGAAAACTTTGGATCCAACCTAATATTTTTAAAAAAACATATACAAGTAAGTGACCTTTTGCAATGTCTTTCACAGAGACTGTCCCTGAACTGCTTAATGAACTTCTTGCAACCAAATCACCTAAAAAAGCTGTTAACACAACTGAAATGTCCCAAGCATCTTCCCGCCCCAAATCTAAGAAGCCCGCATCCCACAAAGGCTCCGCTAAACGCAAGCCAGGAAAGCCCAAGCCTACTGGATCTGGTAAAAAGCACCCAAAGGCCCAACCAACCAAGGCCAAGGCTGGTGGATCAAAGCAAACAGTAAGGACTCCACATGCCTCCAGAGGATCAACAACCCCCCTCAAAAGGAAAGGGTCACAGTTCAGCAGAGCCAAGAAGAAACTTTCAAAGCTTCCAAAGCTGAAACCAGCAGCTAAGGAGAGAAAACAGAAGAAAAAGAGGTTCAGCTCCAGAAGTGAGATGTGAGCTTCCAATGTGCCTGAGAAGAATCAAGAGAATGTGGAGAAGATTGCTGGGCAATTCATTTGGTTTCCATTTTGCTCTTGGCAAGAGTAAAATTGTTGTATAGTTTCCATGTAAAAATATTGGGGCGGGGGGAGGAATATTCACACCTGGTAGAAGCAGCTGCTAGTCCACTGATCGTGACAGCCCTAAGATGTGTGTGTTTAATTGAGAGTAACTGCTCCAGATGTTTTCCAGATTGTTGCTTTTCACAAATCTGTACTGGTTAAGTAATTAAGCTGTGATGCAGCACTTTGCTGGTTTGAATCTCACTACTGCCATGAACTGACGAGGTGGCTTTGGATAAGCTACTCCTCTCAGCCCCAGCTCCATTGCGGGGATAGTAACACTGACTTTGTTCACCACTCTGTGTGGGCACTAATCTGTCCAGAAGAGTGATATACAAATAAACTGTTATTATTATAACTACTACCGAGGAGATAATTTGGTGATCACTCGCAGGAGTGGAAGTCTAGTGACTACAGTGGGACTATAGGTGATCAATTGAGTTGTGCTACTGATTGCCATCAATGGAAGTACAATAAGGGTCTAGTTAAATAACTTTGCAGCATAAAACATTTTAGTGACCTTGGTCTGAGAAAAAGGAGGGGATTGAGTATGTATAGAACATTGGCTGTACCTTAAAGGGGTGAAAAAGAATCCTTTAGGCAGCTGGTGTTTTCTTTTATGAGAACAGAACAAAGTTATGTCAGCTATTAATGATAGCAGCTTTCACATACTTTCTAGCTAGAATACGCGTTCTGAGGAATTGGCCTCTTTTTATGTTTCTTCAATTAAATGTTGGAAATGACAATAAAGAATTCAAAATGTTATGTGCTTGTGTGACCTCCTTGCAAGGGAATTGTTTGAATCCCAATAAGTATATTTCACTATTAAAATGAGCATGCCCCTATGATGTGGTGGAGAGTGCCCTCAAGTCATAGCTGACTTATGGCGACCCCTGGTGGGGTTTTCATGGCAAGAGACTTACAGAGGTAGTTTGCCATTGTCTGTCTCTGCAACCCTGGTCTTTATTGGAGGTCTCCCATCCAATTACTAACCAAGGCTGGCTGTGCTTAGCTTCTGAGATCTAATGAGAGAGAGCAGGCTCACCTGGGCTATCCAGGTCAGGGCACCCCTAGGATGTGCCCAGGATTTAATTCAGTACCAGATAATCTTTTTATTCAGTCCATGAAATCCAATGCATAATTCTGAGGGGCATTGGTACTTCAAATTCATATCAGACAGAAAGCTATCCAAATGGAGGTGACTCTGTAACACAGGAAACCTTAGCTTCACAATATGTGGGCACAGTTAGTAAGTACGTAAGAACCACGTTGATGGATCAGACCAAGGTCTGTCTTGCCTGCAAAGAGACAGTGGCCAGCCTGTGAAGGTAGCGAGCATGACAGGAAAGTGACGGTCACCCCTAACATTCAGTAACTAGTGGAATATTGCCTCTGAACAGAGAGACTATTTAACTATCATGATGAACAGCAACTGATATTATCCATGATAATTTCAGAGGAGTAACCCTGTTAGATTGTTGTAGAAAAATAAAAGAGAAATTCTCTTGTACAGTAAAAGACTAATGGCATTTATTCCAGCATGAGTTTTCATGCGTCAGAGCTCAGAGTGTGTTCACGACTTTAAAAAACCTACCTCCATGTCTAATGGATTTCATCAACGAGGAAAGAGCAGGAGGAAGTGCTTTTTGTGTGATCAGCACCTATTAGTAATTAGTTTTATTGGGTGTCTATTTATTTATTTGCGTTCTTTATAGCCTGCCTCACTCACTGAAGGCAGATTACACGATGTAAGTCAATATGATCAGCGGCTAGGACATTCAATAAACAGTACATTCAATAAATAATACATTAGAAATTTGCAACAAGCAGAAATCCAATACAGAGCTGAAACAAAAGATAAGGAAATTGACATGACATTAGACAATGTGGAGAAACTATCTAGTAAGCACATACTTTAAGCAGCAGACAATACACAATAGTATAGTCAGTACTGTTGGTAAAGGCAACAGTTTAGTAACCAGGAACAGGTGGACCAATTTAAACAAGATGCAGGCAGGGAAGAAGAATCTTCGTGTGCAGTGTTGGAATAGTAACTCATTTAAACCGCAATATGCGCAACCTTAGCATGGCAAGGATCCATAGTGCTGATGGGTGTTGCATAGATGTGCTTACATTGTACGCGCAGTAACCCAGTTTAAGCTGGATGCTTTGCAGGTGCAAGAGTGCACTGCTAAGTTCTCTCCCATCAGTGTCACATTTAAATTGGTCTTAAGTGATATGCCTATGCATGACACGTTAGATTGTCACCGAACTGAAAATATCTTTGAAGATTGCCAAAAAAGAGGTTGGTGAGGCAGTCCTCACAATAGGCTATAGCTGCTACCATCATGTTCAGTTTATAAGCTTCCAGGTGAGCACCTGATTGCTTTTACAGCGCAGAGTGCCTTTGATCTGCACTGCAGCGTCAGCGATCCACCACTACTGAGCCAAAGCACAACAACACGTCCTTCCGCAGACTGAACAAACTTCACTCATGGAAGAGTAATATAGAATCCTTGCCCTGCACTACCACCTGCTGACTAAAGTTTGGAACTACGTCTAAAGCTGCCGCCTTTGCTGCCACGCGCCCGTTCCCGGAGCTCATTTGAATCTCCAAATCCACGCAGGGACGAATTTGAATCATCATTTTAACCTTTAACCTTTGTATTTTAAAAAAAGAAAGAATTGTCAGCGTTCAACCAGTGTGGGATGAAAATAAGAATAATTGTCCCCCATCCATGTTTACATTTTAGCCCCACTTGATAGAGCTAAATTGTTGATTTTACTATACATTTTTAATGAGCTGAATTTTGCCTTAAATGTTGGGCACTGATATTGCAAATACAAATTCTATTTTAGAAAGAAAAGAGAGAAGAAAAGGACAGGAAGGCCCCAGCGAGGATCGAACTCGCGACCCCTGGTTTACAAGACCAGTGCTCTAACCACTGAGCTATGGAGCCACCTATCAGTTCTGGTTATACAAATGAATGGTACTGTACTATTCTACCACCGACTTCCAAAAATGACCAAACAAATGTTGCCGCGAGCCACAACGAACTCCCTTTCGGTTACAATTAGATTTCTAAGAGGGCGTTTCTGATTTGAAGCAACGATAGTTTTAAATATTCAAACGAACTCTTCCTGACTTTCAGATTGTAAATTCTTTAGCAGGCACTTTAATAAATACTAAAGATAGTAAATGGCCATTTCACGAACATGCAGAAATATCAAATACAGCACGGGAGACTCTCGATGCTGCTCTTGGGAATGTGTACGAAAGCCTGTTCAGAGACGTGCTGGGGCCCCCGGCCTTGATCAACACGCAGGGGAAAAATGTGGATGTTGCCTCATTATTTATTTGTGTGAAAAAGATTCCCGAGGAAGTTTACTCAGTTTTGGCCGCGTCATTTCAAGACTCCGAATTCAGCTTTCAATAAAGAGCTTCGTTCTTAATCCTGATTGGCAAACGAGGGAAGAGTGAAAAATCCACTCACCTACCTCACAATTTGAAACCGGTGCGAGTGTGATGGTCATGCTCTTTCCCCAGGGAACGGGCGGGAGTGTGTGTGTGTGTGAGTGCGAGCGAGCGAGAGCTAACAAAATTTTCAACACTCTCCTCGTCAAACTACAATTCCCAGGATTCTTTTAGCAGTGAGGCTAGGTGGGGAAGCCATGGAAGTTAAACTGGTTTAAATTGATAGAAATTTATACTACTACTAATTTATTCAACTACAGTTTCAGAAAGAAAAATGGTACTGTAATGACTTTTTTTAAAAAAATGTTTTTAAAAATTATTAAACCTTTGCCTTTGGACCTTTAGTCCAGCTCCTCCCTACATTAGCTTAACCTTTTACCTCAGGAGGGATCTGGTCACTCACAACCAACACTCTTTTTATTGCCACTCACACACACACCACACACGAAGCTGAAGTTGGTTCCCAGTTCCCAGTTCCTTATTCGAATATTGTGGGAAAACTGAAAAGCTCTACATTCCAAAATGAAGTTTGCAGGGGAACATATTATACACCTTCATATTCAGAAGACTCAGCTCTCTAAGTGGACCTATACTGGGTCATCCTACAAAACCTAGATCTTGAGTAAACAGCTTCAAAATAGGATGCCCCCAGAACAATTCAATAAGAAGAAAGGGGCGGCAGCTGCAGCAGGAAAAAACTTTGGATCACCCCAAATCACACAGATCTGAACTCCAGAGACTGTCCCCTACAAGAGGACATGTGCTGGAGCTGATCCAGTCTCTGGTTCTGGACCTAAGGCCTCGCATGTGGCCTGCCTCCAAGCACCTAGTATTACACATGTTTTTGAATAAGGAAGTGGTGAAAATATAAGCCCCCTGCAACCCCAAATAATCTTTGGATCATCCCAAATCACACACCCCTGAACTCCAGAGCCTGTCCCCCACAAGAGGACATGTGCTGGTGCTGATCCAGTCTCTGGTTCTGGACCTAAGGCCTCGCATGTGGCCTGTCTCCAAGCACCCTGTATCACATATGGCTTTGACCATGGAACTGGTGAAAATATAAGCCCCCTGCAACCCCAAATAATCTTTGGATCACCCCAAATCACACACGCCTGAACTCCAGAGCCTGTCCCCCACAAGAGGACATGTGCTGGTGCTGATCCAGTCTCTGGTTCTGGACCTAAGGTCTCGCATGTGGCCTGACTCCAAGCACCCAGTATTACACATGTTTTTGAATAAGGAAGTGGTGAAAATATAAGCCCCCTGCAACCCCAAATAATCTTTGGATCACCCCAAATCACACACGCCTGAACTCCAGAGCCTGTTCCCCACAAGAGGACATGTGCTGGTGCTGATCCAGTCTCTGGTTCTGGACCTAAGGCCTCGCATGTGGCTTGTCTCCAAGCACCCAGTATTACACATGTTTTTGAATAAGGAAATGGTGAAAATATAAGCCCCCTGCAACCCCAAATAATCTTTGGATCACCCCAAATCACACACCCCTGAACTCCAGAGACTGTCCTCCACAAGAGGACATGTGCTGGTGCTGATCCAGTCTCTGGTTCTGGACCTAAGGCCTCGCATATGGCTTGTCTCCAAGCACCCAGTATTACGCATGTTTTTGAATAAGGAAGTGGTGAAAATATAAGCCCCCTGCAACCCCAAATAATCTTTGGATCACCCCAAATCACACATGCCTGAACTCCAGAGCCTGTCCCCCACAAGAGGACATGTGCTGGTGCTGATCCAGTCTCTGGTTCTGGACCTAAGGCCTCGCATGTGGCCTGTCTCCAAGCACCCTGTATCACATATGGCTTTGACCATGGAACTGGTGAAAATATAAGCCCCCTGCAAGCCCAAATAATCTTTGGATCACTTCAAATCACACATATCTGAACTCCAGAGACTGTCCCCCATAAGAGGACAATGTGCTGGTGCTGATCCAGTCTCTGGTTCTGGACCTAAGGCCTCGCATGTGGCCTGCCTCCAAGCACCTAGTATTACACATGTTTTTGAATAAGGAAGTGGTGAAAATATAAGCCCCCTGCAACCCCAAATAATCTTTGGATCACCCCAAATCACACACGCCTGAACTCCAGAGCCTGTCCCCCACAAGAGGACATGTGCTGGTGCTGATCCAGTCTCTGGTTCTGGACCTAAGGCCTCGCATGTGGCCTGACTCCAAGCACCCTGTATCACACATGGCTTTGACCATGTAACTGGTGAAAACGTAAGCCCCCTGCAACCTCAAATAATCTTTGGATCACCCCAAATCACACACCCCTGAACTCCAGAGCCTGTCCCCCACAAGAGGACATGTGCTGGTGCTGATCCTACTTCTGGTTCCGTAGCTTTGATGTTTTATTTATGCTACCTCCCAGATACCTGTATTGGGAATTGCTTCTGTTTTAAAGCAGGCCATGTTTTGGGCCTGCTCATCTTTGCAGCCTGGACTGGAGTGTTAACTTATCCATTTGAGTGCCTGATAGTAAGTGGTCACACTTGCTCTCATGAGCCCCTTCTTCCACTTCTTGCCATGAAGGAGCTGCTGTCCCTTCAACATCCTCTACCGTTTAGACCTGGTAACTATAATCCCAATTGTGACATAAGTGAAAAAGTTACCCCTCCTCTTGCAAACTTCTCCTTCTGCTTATTCCCTCCAATTTGCTAGGAGACCATTGCTGGTAACATGATTGGGGGTGCTTCCTAATAATTTTTTTTCATCAATGCTATCTTACACTGGTTTTGAAAATGTCTTTGAAAACTAGACTGACTGATCCATCTTTTGAGGTCAGAATCATTGGTGCATTCATAGAATATCATCCTTATCTACAGAAAGGAGATTATCGAAAGCCCACATCCATTTGGGGACAACTTGCAAGTAAGCTATATGCAAACACCCTACAATTTAGAAAATGGCTAAATAATTTTTGGCATGAAGATCAAAAGGGGCTAAGAACTAAAACAGCTGCAAAGATTAGAGACATTAAAATACCTTATGTCTGTAACAAGCCTGAAGAATCACATTCTTATGTTCAATGTGATGAATGCAAGGACTGGTTTCCTCCTAAATGCCGAGATTATCAATCTATAGCTGATTCTGCCCAGTTACTTCCATGGTTTTGTCCAGTCTGTGAAGCTCTCAAGAATATTGAAATTACCAATGGCACAGTAACAGGAGATGATAAATATGGAGTAAGGGAAACACCTCAATATGCACAGCTGAATGTTGACACAAGTGATTTTGAGAATCCAGAAACTGTGGAAACATTTAATGTTAATGATACAGAGCAGGAAATTCCCACTGAATGCTGGCCTGTGGTTTCTTGGAAGAAAGCTATGCTCAGAAGGCTGTGCTCAGAAAAATGTGAAGGAAGTGTTGATCCTCATGATGATCAGTTATCTGTTTCTGAGGACAGTGATATGAGTCATGCTGATGGCGAAGTGGTAATTAGCAATGCTACCTTGCAGCAAATGGTTTCCACTGAACTACCTGTTAGCACAACTGGGGAATTTAGAGCTTCATGTTTACCAGCATTTACAATCACTTTATGTATAACTGAATGGAGAAAAATATATTTTAGCACCTCACAATCTGGATTACAAGGTGACTGGGCAACTGTATTTGGAGAAAAAATCCAGGAATATAATAAATTTTGTGTGTTTTCCTTCACTTACAACCGCATTAAAAGAAAGGATTCAAGGGGAAAAAATGCTCCATTTTGGCATGGCAAAGCAAAATGCAAATTTGATGGATGCATCATGCTGTGTATGACAATTAAGGATGTGCCCAAAAAGGAATCCAGTTATGTCAAAGTACACATCAATGTAAAAGGACAAATAACTCACAGAGTTGGCCAAACATACAAAAGACACACACGCTGACCTGAAAGAACTAAACTCAGAAAAGAACTTAAAGGAGATACACCAAGTCAGCTTAGGATAAAGCTTGTTAATCATTCCGACCCTGATGCATTACTTGCGGGCAACCATAATAAAATAAAGAGTACATCAGTACTGCAAAAAATTTCCAGTGAGGGGAATCTTGATGGACGGACAGATTGCAACAATTTCCAAGACTGTATTAACATACAAAGGAAACAGGATGCCACAGAACATTCTGTACCTAAAACAGGCCGTTTGTATATACAATACATTGCTGTGACACCATTTAAATTACACATGTATATGGAGGCACAGCTTCACCTGCTCTCAGATCTTCAGAGAGCAGGTATATGTGAGCTGTACCTCGATGCCACTGGATCTGTTGTCAAGAAACCACCAGGAATTGACCATCACATTTTATACTACGCATTGTGTACAAAAGTCCCATCAGATTCTTCCTGTATTCTTCCGGTAGCAGAGATGCTTACCTCAGATCAACGCACTCCTGCTATTTCTCAATGGCTGGCATTACTTTCTCGTGATACATTTCGAGTCACTGGACATAATCTGAAGCCCCAAAAAATCGAATGTGATCATAGCTGGGCTTTAATACATGCTGTCACAGAGGTTTTCAATCACGTGGCACTACTACATTACCTATTTATGTGTTACGAAGTATCTATTAATGATAGACCTATCAATTTTACAGTAATACATATCTGTGCAGCACATATGATAAAACTTATAGTTGGACATGTCAGTAAATTAAAGCTTTCTAATGAAGTTAAAAAGTTTTTATCTACTCCTTTGCACTGCTGCAAAATGGAAAAACCATACAGGAATGTAGTTAGCTTATTAAATGCCTCACAATGATATTTGGCACCAAACATCTTACAGAAAATTGTAAGGCTGCCATCAGCACTGTACAGCATAATCTGAAAAAACAGAAAATATCTGTAACTCAACAGGACCTCAATCTGACAGACGATATCATGGAATCTGCATCAGAATCAATATACGCCAAATCGCCATTTGTAAGATTAATACCAAAAGAAAACTTTGAAGATGAGCAACTGAACAGTGCCTTACAACCAAACATCTACTACAGTATTGAATTGAAGAAACTCTTGTCAAAGTATGTTCGCACATTGCCATTATGGAGCGGAATCATGCTAAAGGCCAAACAATGGCCCAAAACCAGAGATACTAATTCTCCTGCTGAAAATTGGTTCAGAATTGTTAAGAATCAAGTTCTTAATGGCAAACTTCATCGCAGACCAGCAACATTTGTAGAGATAATGAAAGAAACAGTTCAGGGAAAACTTCGTGTATCTACAATCAGCATCTTCCAGGGATGCTCTGCAAATAAAGAGGTTAAAAAGGGGAGGGCCTTAAAGAACAATGGAAAAGTTAAAGATATTCCACCTCCACAGACTGTGGTGGAAATTTGGTACAAACGGCCACATGCAGCAAAAAAGAAGGTTTCAAAATACTATAGAGCACCACCTGTGTCTCTGCACAAAGAGAACCATCCTGTTTCTGATTGTCCTCCTTGGAATGGAATAGCTCGAGTAAACAGGCGAAAGATAGTTCTTAAAAACACCTGCACCATTGATAATCTGTTGTATATAATTCATATGAGCATGGAACAGTACCCACAACTGAAAGAAGAAATCAGGTCATTGCGAAACACTGTGGAAGCAATTAATGCTCTGATCAGAGTAAATAACGCCTTATGTGAAAAGAAATGGAGTACTTGGAAAATGGAATGGCTACTGCAGTTTGCGAACTATGAGGGGAAGAGTTTCTGGGACTGCTATGGAACCGAAGAAGAAATGGTTACCACACATCTCTCTTACTTCTGGCATACCACACAGTTGTCTACCTGTGACAACCATAACTGTTCGAAAAAGGAATCTCAAATCAAATCATCAGAGATAGTATTATGGTGAGTGTGCATTCCTACAATTTGAAATGACATATGAAAAGATAAGAGTCTGCAGTGAATAAAGTTACAACTGTCTATCAATTGGCAAATCAATCACTTTGGCCTTCCTTCTTGTTATTGTAAGTACAGTTTGACAGATGCCAAGGAAGTCCAAGAGGCACTGAATGCATTCCATGAACCATCTTCTCTGCCATGTGGCATGTACTTTGTAGACAGAGAAAAGGGCGATGTGAAGAATGATCAGCTGGCATCTCTCCATGATAACAGGTAAGTGCTGTGGTTTCTGAGAGGTATTTGTGATGTTATCCATCCATGCATTGCTTGAAAGGAGACATGGATGTCATACAAATATTCTTGTCATATATTTATGGAATCTTTTCTGTCAGCAATTAAAAAAAAACAGGGCTAGACTGGTTTTGATACCAAAAAGGGATTGCCAACAAAGTGAAAGTAGTAGATACTGCTTATGTTAATATTGATAAATCATGGTAATTTATAATCTGTATGCATGGTATTTTCCTTTGACTATAACTTGTGTGCAAAGTCACTGTAATCCCAAGTTTAAGAACAGGGAAGTGGGGGCACAGCAGTTACACCCACATTTAAAAGTTAAAAAAAGGTGTTTGTCCAGAATGATGTGTTGTGTGTCCAATGCTTGTTTTAGAATTTATTTTCTTTCTCTGTACCCCAACTTTCTCCACCAACGAGGACACATTGCAGCAGACATTGTTCTTCTTTCCCTCCTCTCAACAATGCTGTGATGAAGGTTAGGCTCTGAGTGTACAACTGTACCAAGGCAACGCAGCAAGCTTCCATGGCAGAGCAGAGATTTGCACCTTGGTTTTCTGAACTGAAGTTCCATACCCTAAAAAGTACACCACATTGGATCACCACCTATGCTAAATTGTAAATTGCACTGACACCATCTGATGACTGAAATAATTCTGATATATATGATACACCCTTTCATTATCTGTTTCAGAATCACTTTTAAAAAATGCAGTGGCACACCGCAACTGGGACCTCGTCTATTTGTCAATGGAATGCCATGCATGCTGATGATCTCTGTTGCAGTCAAAGGTCCATATACAAGCACTGATCAATTTGATCCGCGGAACTTCCCAGCAGAGATCTCAATATATAACATTAAGTACGTTGCTAAATCAATCTCAGATTTTTAAGAAATCATCACAATTTTTTTATTCAAATGCATATGTGAAGAAAATCCTAATTTTGTATTTACTGTCTCACAGAGGCAGAATAAAAAACAAGGAATGCCTGTCTTTTCCCTACCCCAAGAGCATAACCCATGAACAACTACAGATAAAAACCATTAACTTATTTTCTTCTGCAGATACAAAGTGGTTGGCATAACATATAATACGGGACAACATTTTGTTTGTTTCCACAAACTGGGAAAGAATGGCCATTGGCATCTGTATGATGGACTAATGGAAAAACAGAGCACAGGACATGGCAACAGAGAGGCCACAGAAGCTGTTTTCAATGATATTATGAAGAGACACCCCTTTCCGAACCACATTGTTGCTCTTCGTCAATCATCAACCTTACAGTGATGCCCTACCACCAGCACTGGAGACACAAAATTCCAGAAAAACTTTATGTGAATTTTCAGAATAAACAATTTTATACCTTTCTTCTATGATTTTATTTTTTCACACTCCTAGCCAGCTGAACTTTAAATTGACTCTACTGTGAACTTACAGGGGATTACATCCAGTAGTAGCCAGCCAGCCTTAGCCATAAAAACAAGATTTGGAACAAGTTCCTGTTCCGTCCAACTAGACATTATCATCTATTGCACACAATTCCTTGGAGCTTTCAAAGTTCTGGAAGAAAGGTCAAGATTTGGAGTGAAACAAAGACTGTTTAGGGGTGCAAAGAGCTTAAATTTTCCCCACTTCCTTGTTCACAGCTATGTCTAATACAAGGTTCTTGCCAGCATGCCACATAGGAGGGCTCAGCTCCAAAACTAGAGAATGGATCAGAACCAGCATATGAGCTGTGGTGGGGGACAGTCTCTGGAGTTCAGAACTGTGTGATTTGGGGTGATCCAAAGATTATTTGGGTTTGCAGGGGGCTTACGTTTTCACCATTTCCTTATTCAAAAAAATGTCTAATACTGGGTGCTTGGAGGCAGGCCACATGCGAGGCCTTAGGTCCAGAACCAGAGACTGGATCAGCACCAGCACATGTCCTCTTGTGGGGGACAGGCTCTGGAGTTCAGATCTGTGTGATTTGGAGTGATCCAAAGATTATTTGGGGTTGCAGGTGTTGCGCAAAAGTGCCTCCCCTTTGCCCCTCCGATTCGCTGAGCAAAAGAGACGAGACAGACAAGAGCTGATGTAAAAAAAGTATATTTGCAAATATAGGGCACAGGCTTCAAGATGAGCTCAGAAAGTACCCCCAGAACAAAGGAGCACAGGTTACTTTTAAGGGCTTGTGACATCATTTTGGAGGAACGAAAGTCACATTCAAAATAAGGCACCTGATCGCTTTTACACCTTTAGATTGGACTATTGTCCACCTTTCAGTCTCGCAACAACATCATTTGCCATCCTATCCTGGTCTCCATAGTAGCATCTCCCTTCATTCCACAACTGGTTACTTTTCTACAAAAACTCTCTTCTCCAAAGGGGGAGGGGGTGGAACTTATAATTCTCCCTTTGTCTTTGGTGTGTGCCTTTTCAGATGCCCTCAGGAATGTCCAGTTATCTATCTAAGGCTAGACATTCTTTCCATGTACAGCTAGGGAGAAGGGGGGTGGGGGGTGGCGGCCAAAGAGCAGAGACCAGTTACTTTAAAACATAAAGAATCCATCTTATACTTCTTGCTAGCTTAATATTATGGCTATATGATTAATCCATAGTCTTTACTAATACAAATTTGCTAATCCCACACAGGGGTCTTATATTTTCACCAGTTCCATGGTCAAAGCCATATGTGATACAGGGTGCTTGGAGACAGGCCACATGCGAGGCCTTAGGTCCAGAACCAGAGACTGGATCAGCACCAGCACATGTCCTCTTGTGGGGGACAGGCTCTGGAGTTCAGATCTGTGTGATTTGGAGTGATCCAAAGATTATTTGGGGTTGCAGGGGGCTTATATTTTCACCACTTCCTTATTCAAAAACATGTGTAATACTGGGTGCTTGGAGACAGGCCACATGCGAGGCCTTAGGTCCAGAACCAGAGACTGGATCAGCACAAGCACATGTCCTCTTGTGGGGGACAGTCTCTGGAGTTCAGGGGTGTGTGATTTGGGGTGATCCAAAGATTATTTGGGGTTGCAGGGGGCTTATATTTTCTCCACTTCCTTATTCAAAAACATGTCTAATACTGGGTGCTTGGAGACAGGCCACATGAGAGGTCTTAGGTCCAGAACCAGAGACTGGATCAGCACCAGCACATGTCCTCTTGTGGGGGACAGGCTCTGGAGTTCAGGGGTGTGTGATTTCAGGGGATCCAAAGTTTTTTCCTGCTGCATCTGCCGCCCCTTTCTTCTTATTGAATTGTTCTGGGGGCATCCTATTTTGAAGCTGTTTACTCAAGATCTAGGTTTTGTAGGATGACCCAGTATAGGTCCACTTAGAGTGCTGAGTCTTCTGAATATGAAGGTGTATAATATGTGCCCCTGCAAACTTCATTTTGGAATGTAGAGCTTTTCAGTTTTCCCACAATATTTTGCTTTTTAGTTTTCCCACAATATTTTTCTTTGGCTTTGCGAATAACGAATAAGGAATAAGGAGCTGCGAATAAGGAAGTGGGAATAAGTAACCAACTTCAGCTTCATGCGATACGGGGTGATCCAAAGATTATTTGGGGTTGCAGGGGGCTTATATTTTCACCACTTCCTTATTCAAAGGCATGTCTAATTCAGGGTGCTTGGAGACCGGCCACATTCGAGGCCTTAGGTCCAGAACCAGAGACTGGATCAGCACCAGCACATGTCCTCTTGTAAGGGACAATCTCTGGAGTCTCTGGAGTTCAGATCTGTGTGTTTTGGAGTGATCCAACGATTGTTTTGGGTTTCAGAGGGCTTATAGTTCCCCACTTCCTCAAGAAATGCCAATACCACAGAAAACAGTGGGAAGCATTACAAACAATGCAGTACAAGATTTCAGAAGTGAAAACACTGAAGTGGCACACTCTTATTATCAGTGTCCCTGCCAAAAGGCTTCCAGAACACTACAAAATGGGCTGGAACGGGCACTAAAGAAATGCCAATACCACGAAAAACAGAGGGAAGCATAACAGACACTGGAGAACAAGATTGTATAAATGAAAACACTGAAGTAGCATGCTTTTATTAACTCTTTCCCTGCCGAAATGCTACTGGAAGAACACAAAACAGGCCAAAAGGGATGTTAAAGAAATGCCTGTACCACAAAACACAGTGAGAAGCATTATGGACACCAGTGAACAAGGTTTTACAAAGGAAAACACTGAAGCAGCATGATTTTATTAACCCTTTCTCTGCCAAAATGCTCCCGGAACAGCATAGAACAAGCTGGAACGGACATTAAAGAAATGCCAGTACCACCAAAAAAAAAAACAGTGGGAAGTATTAAAGACAGTGCAGAACAAGATTTTAGACATGAAAACACTGAAGTGGCACACGTTTATTAACACTTTCCCTGCCAAAAGTCTTCTAGAACACCATGGAACGGGCTGGAAAGGGCACTAAAGAAATGCTGTTACCACAAAAAGCAGTGGATTGTGTTAAAGACACTCCAGAACAATATTTTAGAAAACACTGAAGTAGCATACCTTTATTAACCCTTTCCCTGCCAAAATGCTCCTGGAACAGAACAAAACAGGCTGAAACAGGCACTAAAGAAACACCAGTACCACAAAAAACAGTGGGAAGCAATACAGACACTGCAGAAAACAAGATTTTAGAAGTGAAAACACTGAACTGATACACTTTTATTATCCCTTTCCCTGCCAAAAGGCTTCTGGAACACCACAGAACAGACACTAAAGCAATGCTACTACCACAAAAAGAAGTGGGAAGCATTGCATACACCAGAGAATGAAAACACTGAAGTGGTATGCTTTTATTAACCCTTTCCTTGCAAAAATGCTCCAGGAAGAGCACAAAACAGGCCGGAACAGACACTAAAGAAAAGCCAGTACCACAAAAAACAGTAGGAAACATTACAGACAGTGCAGAACAATATTTTAGAAGTGCAAGTACTGAAGTGGCATTCTTTTATTAACCCGTTATCTGCCAAAGTGGTCCTGGAACACCATGGAATGGGCCAGAATGGGCACTAAAGAAATGCCACTACCAGAAAAAACAGTGGGAAGCATTAAAGACACCAGGAACAATATTTTTGAAAGGAAAACAGGAAAATATTGTGCTTTTATTAACCCTTTGCCTGCCAAAATCTCCTGGAACACCACGGAACAGGCCGGTATGGGCGTTAAATAAATGTTAGTAGTGTTTAGAAATATCACATGTGCCCTTGTTCACAGAAAAATCTTAAACTAAACATGGAGGTTGCAAACTTGCAATCCATCTAAACTAGCCATCAAGTCTTCCACTTGCTCAGATCTTGCACAAATACTGTCTGATATATGGGGTTGCCAGGTTCCATAGAAAGGTTCAGATGAGCTACAGGTGAATTCTGGAAAGGCAAGTTTGCCAGATTTTCAGGAGGTGAGAGCAATAGAGAGTGGGATCAGAACAGCAGACAGGGGGGCGGGGCATCATGAGCATGTATGCCAGACGCGTGAGGATCAAGCTCCTGGCTCCACCCCCCCAATCATTTTAAAAGCTTTCTAGCCTGATCTTTTTATGCCATAAAGATGGGTAAGACAGGAGGCAGCAAAAATAAAGCCGTGGAGCCGACTCCACAGTCGGTTAAACTTACTTCTCAGCAGGAGAGCCCAGAAAGGGAGCTGCAGCAGAATCATGTCTCACAACTAAGATGGCCGCCGCTACTACTGTGGAGACACCTGATGAAGCAACCCAGGTACAGGAACCCAATATTAATCATAAAATTGACCAATTAGAGGATAAAATTGCTAGCAGAATGGAGAGACTTTTGAAGCCCATGAGTGATCAGTTAAAAGTAATCACTGAAACACTCCAACAAGTGACTCATACTGCAGATTCTGCTTTAGAGCTCAGTTTGTCTCCACAGAAAGAAACACGCACCCTGCAGGCCAATGAGAGCTAGATGAGAAATAAAATCATGGACTTGGAGAATAAATGGAAATATAATAATTTAAAATTTCGCGGATTTGCTGAATCTGAGGAAGGCTCCACTGATTTAACAGCTTTCTTGGCTGGGTGGTTAGCACAGGAGTTGCAATTGGAGGATGGTGTGGCGCCAAATATAGTGTCTGCTTATAGAATGGGCTCCCTCCGCAACTTAAGAAAGAACATTTCCAGAGATATTATTGTCAAATTCATGGACACACACACTAGAGAGAAAATTCTCCAAGAGGCAAGGAAAAAGGGCTTTTTCCTCTTCCAAGGAAAGAGAATCCATGTTTTTCAAGATCTGTCTAGTGAAACCCTTTTGCAGAGAAGAGAGCTTAAACCCATAATCACTCACCTAAATAATGCTAACATTAGATATAAATGGGTGGCCTCTTCCAAACTCCAAGTAATTCATCAGGGAAAAGCCCTCCATGCGACGGATCTTCTATCTGGCACAACCCTACTCAAGGAGCTGAACCTGCCTCCACTGGATGTGGTCGTTAAACCTACAAATGACGATACCATTCAGAACCCCTCATCTCGGTCAAGCTGGACCACGATCCCTGCGAAACCAACCACCTGAGACAGACAGCGATATTTTCTTGTCTCCTTTGAAAGCGATGAGCTATGGCCTCATTGATCTCAATGGCCTCATTGATCTCACTGCTGATGGACGGATATCACTTTTCAACATCTTCAGCCAGCATTGATCTTCTCTGTACAGTGTCTAAGACAGCTACTGGCTGTGCTAATGCTGCTTTCTTCTTTTCTTCTGTTCTCACCCTTTCCTTTCCTACTATCACTATGTGACTTATCTCCTTTACCTTTATCTGCAGCTCTATCCTTTACTATTAGTCCTATGGTTGGTGGGGGGAGGGGGGAATCACCTGGTTTTCATTACTGTTCCCAGTTTTTCTTAGGGACCTCCAGACATAGAGAGGGAGAGTGTCCTCTCCTCTCTACCCATTGCACAGAGTGTCTAACTTCGTGCCTCTGGAGTGATTGCTCCTTGTTTTAAGTGAGCAGAGGGTTATGACAGTTAAGTTTGTGATGTTGTTTGTTGGGGGAGTTGGGTACTGGATTGTATTGTTGAGGTTAATCCTTGGAACGATCGTTTATTTTCAGACACTTCTGTTCAGTTATGTAAAGCTAAGGGAGGTGCATCTCTAACATTACAAATGCTTTGTTTCTTGGGGTTGACTCTACAATTTGTGTTTAACACTGAAATTCTTTTAAATGCTAATACACTATGATGGACATAATTAAAATTATTACTTTTAACTGCAGAGGTTTAAACAACGCCATAAAACTCAAACGTGTCTCCACAGTGCTAGCAAAACAGAATGCAGACATATTATTTCTGCAGGAGACCCATTATAAAAAGGAAATGCCTCAGATACTGAGATCTAACAGGTTTAATATGCAATTCCAAGCCCCCGGCTCATCAAACGCTAGGGGGGGGGGGTTGCAATTTTGTTTTTGAGAAATGTTAAATTTCAGTGGCTAGACTCCAAAGTTGACCCAAGAGGAAAATTTATATTTATTAAGGGGACTCTGGAAGAAACAAAGATAACTTTAGCCTCTATATATGCGCCAAATGATAAACAACTTGATTTTCTTCATGAAACCATATCTAGCTTATGCATGTTTGCGGAAGGGGAAATTCTGTTGGGGGGGATTTTAACTGTATTGCAGATTTTAATTTAGACTGGTCCCAGAATGATAGGAGTCGTCTTAGGAAAAAACAACGTCAATCAAACCTGCAACTTCTATTTGATAAATTTGCTCTTAAAGATGTATGGCGTAATCAACACAGGCAAGAAAAAGATTTCATCTTTTTTTCTGCTCGTCACCAGGTTCACACAAGAATTGATTTTATTCTGGCCTTATGTAAAATTTATCAAAACCTTACCTCCTCTAGTATAGGCAGTAAAATTTGGTCAGATCATGCATGGGTGGAAAGTCAACTAGATTTGGCAGAAAAAAGAGACATGAATCACATTGGCTGTTAAATAAATCCACAAAGAAATAGAGAAAATGCTTGTGAATTATTTTAAGGAAAATGTTGCAGGAGAAGTCTCTCAGGCAACAATTTGGGACGCCGTGACGGCAGTGGCTAGAGGGAAGATCATTTCTTTAGCTTCATTCTATAAGAAAGAAAGAAAAAAATTTAAATTAGACATCCTAAATAAAATCCAAGTATTAGAATACAAACACAAAACATACAATAGTAAAAAGGCTTATAAACAATTATTGCTAGAATGGAAAAAGCTTGAAACACTGGAGTCCTCCAATATAAAAAAGAATTTACTTTTTTTTGAAACAGAAATACTGGCACAGCAATTCTAAGACACTGCGTTTGCTTGCTTGGAAGGTTAAAAGAAAAGCCTCCTCTCAACAAATTCACCTAATCAAAAAAAGCAACAAGGCTTATACTTCCAACAATAGAGAAATTTTGGAAGTATTCCATGCTTTTTACTCTAAACTTTATAAAACCACAAATCCCCTTCCATCAGAAATGGACAATTTTCTAGTTTCCTGTACTTCTTTAAAGCAACTCACTATAGCACATAGGGAATTTTTAGACTCTCCCATTTCCACTCAGGAAATCACAGGGATCATTAAAAAGCTCAAACTTAATAAAACCCTGGGCAGGGATGGTTTACCCCGCAGAATTTTATTAAAGTTTTAAGCACATTCTAGTGGAACCATTGAGACTGACCTGCAACACAGTTCTTTCACAGGGTATCTTTCCCCAGTCCTGGTATGAAGCTTTGGTCATTGTGATTCCCAAAACAGGGAAAGATGCCACCTTGCCAACATCCTATCATCCAATTTCCCTGTTAAATCAGGATGCAAAAATCTTTATAACAATACTAGCCAATAGACTGAACAAAATCGTAAACCAGTATGTCTACCCTGACCAAACTGGCTTCATCCCGAATAGAAACATCACAGATAATGTACGTAAGTCTCTTAATATTATCAACTACTGTAATAATAACCAAATTGAGGCACTGTTATTGGCATTGGACACAGAAAAGGCTTTTGACAGCTTAGAAACTAATTTTCTTTTGAAACTCCTGTCAAAAATGGGTTTGGGCCCATCCTTTATACGCTAACTAGAGGGACCTGGCAAGGATGTCCCCTCTCCCCATTATTGTTTGCCCTCTCTATCGAACCGTTGGCAGAAACCATAAGACAAACATCTGAGATTGCAGGTGTTAGAATAAAAAAACACGAATATAAAGTCTCCCTCTTTGCAGATGACATGGTACTCTATATTGTTAACCTACTTGCCTCATTAACTCCCCTGGAAAATATCTTGTATAAATTTGGGCAACTATCAGGCCTCAAAATTAATAAATCCAAGTCTGAAATTTACCCTATTAATCTAACCCCAGCCATATGTTCACATATAGCTTCTACTTTTGAATACCACTGGATTTGTAATAATTGGGACTATTTAGGTATCATGATTCCCTTAAATTTAGCCAATCTAAAAGATTCTAATTTTAAACCCCTGGAGGTAAGGGTTAAAAATAAGTTTAAGGATTGGGACAAGTTAAATTTGTCCTGGGCTGAAAAAATACTGCTAGTCAAATCCATGATTTTACCTCTTTTCTTATTTAACTTTCGTATGCTGCCTATTCATCTCACGGATCAAGATATCCAGTCATGGCAAAGTCTCATAAATAAATTTATCTGGGCTAACAAACGCCCTAGAATCAACTTCTCAACCATGAAACGTGCCTCCAATAGAGGTGGATTGGCTATACCTGATTTAAAACATTATTACATGGCTGCTCAATTAGCTAATATAGTGCTTTTGTTAAATACTACAGAAAATTTAGACTGGAGCTATGCTGAAACAACACACATTTCCCCACATGACATAAAAGATATAATCTGGACAGATCATAAAAGCAGACCAGTTCAAACATTTACCAATCCTTTTCTGAAATCTACTCTAATAACTTGGGACAGGGTAAGGCAGTATCTAGCCCCCACTCATTCTCCGTTATCATCCTTCCTGGACCAATCTTGGGCCGTTTCCAGACAGCTTACCTGCCTCCGGAACGTTGCGCCATCTTGCGGGGAAAACGCAAAATATCGTTTTGCGATGTTGCGGAAAACTCGCGCGAGAAAACGCGATATTTCATCTGGAAATGGCCTTGGTTTCCACCTGGAAAGGATTTAATCTCATTCCAGAAATGGAAGATACTTAAGAAAAGTAGAATTATGGATATAACCAAACAAGGGGCCATCCTAAGTAAAGGGCAAATTGAAAAAGATGCAGCTGATACCTTGCCATGGTACCAATACTTACAACTAGGGGTGTGCAAAGGCACAGTGGTTCAGCTTTCCTGATTCGGGTATACCCGAATCGAGAAGCCGATTCGGGTATATCGATTCGGGTATCGATTCGGCTTGATTCAGGGGTTCGGGAAAGCTTTTCAATGGGAAAAAGCCTCCCCCAGGATTCTCTGAAGCCTGGGGGAGGAATTTTCCCACTGAATCAAGCCAAAATTGGTGGGGGCCTTCCTCTAACTCCTCTCTAACAACCCCCCAAGTTTCAGACCGATTGGACTTTGGGGGGCCAAACCAGGTCCCCCATCCTCGCCTATAAAAGGGCATAGCTTTAGGTTGCTGCTGCTAATCTCCTATTTTGTGCTTGCTGCTGCTGATCTCTATTATTTCCTATGGGGGAAAAATGAAGAGGCAGGCTTCCTTTGCCAGGGGTGGCATTTTGCAAGCAAAATGCCCCCCAACCCTCAGGGACCCTTCTCCCACCTTTCCTCCCACCCCCCACCAAGGCTCAGCCTGCTCCCACTTGGGGGGGCATTTCATGGCCTCCCCAAGTAGGTGCTCTTTTCTCTACTACTTACAGCTGGGGGAGGCTTGTCTTGCCAGGGGTGGCATTTTGCATGCAAAATGCCCCCCAACCCTCGGGGGCCCTTCTCCCACCTTTCCTCCCACCCCCCACCAAGGCGCAGCAAGCTCCCACTTGGGGGGGCATTTCATGGCCTCCCAAAGTAGGTGCTCTCAGCCCCCAAAGTCCACCCCCTACAGCCCCACACATACCCAATACCCCCCCAGCTGCCACACAGACCCATATTCCCACATTAGCCCCTCACAGACCCAAATACACCCCCAGTAGCCCCACACCCATAACCCCAGGAACAGGCTTGCCAGCCCTCTCCCTTTGTTCCCTATGCTGGGAACTTCTAAACTCTCTTTCCCAGGGCAATTCTGCACAGCCCAGGGGTGCCACAATGGTGGGCACACTTCTGAGTGCCAGCTTGTCCCTGGGAAAGAGCACCTGAACCACAGACACCCTCCCTCAAATTCCCCCACCACCTACAGAGATGGCTGGCCAGCCTCCCCATTGCTCCCTATGATGGGAACCAACTGCACAACAACGAATAAAACACGAACAACACAAAATAAAGTTTTTTAAAAATTATTTTCTCCCTTTCAAAGTACAAGTAGGCAAAGCATTATGACACATTACACCAGCAGTCCCCCACACAGAAAAATTAACACAACTCACTTAACATCAGAGAATCACAAAAACACAATTCCTGTCAAAAACACTTTATTTCTTGAACAGCTTTAGGTTACACAGCAGGGGGGCACACCAAAGGGCATGGCAGCAGTACCTTACACAAAAATAACACGACTCACTTCATATCAGAGAATCACCCAAACACAATTGCTGTCAAAAACGGTGAAGTGGGTTGTATTGTTTTGTGTAGTACACTGCTATCATGCCCTGTTGTGCCCTCGTACTTTGTAACCTAAAGCAGTTAAAGAAATAAAGTGTTTTTGACAGGAATTGTGTTTTTGTGATTCTCTGATGTTAAGTGAGAGTTGTGTTATTTTTCTGTGTGGGGGACTGCTGGTGTAATGTGTCATAATGCTTTGCCTACTTGTACTTTGAAAGGGAAAAAATACTTTTTTAATAACTGTATTTTGTGTTGTTCGTGTTTTATTCTTTGTTGTGCAGTTGGTTCCCATCATAGGGAACAATGGGGAGGCTGGCCAGCCATCTCTGTAGGTGGTGGGGGTGTCAGGGGGTGGTTGTCTGTGTGTCAGGTCAGGTGCTCCTTCCCAGAGACAAGTTGGCACTCAGAAGTTTGCCCACCATTGTGGCACCCCTGGGCTGTGCAGAACTGCCCTGGGAAAGAGAGTTTAGAAGTTCCTAGCATAGGGAACAAAGGGGGAGGGCTGGCCAGCCTGTTCCTGGGGTTATGGGTGTAGGGCTGCTGGGGGTGGATTTAGGTCTGTGAGGGGCTAATGTGGGGATTTGGGTCTGTGTGTGGCAGCTCGGGGGGGAATTGGGTTTGTGTGGGGCTGTAGGGGGTGGACTTTGGGGGCTGAGAGCACCTACTTTGGGAGGCCATGAAATGCCCCCCCCAAGTGGGAGCTGGCTGAGCCTTGGCGGGGGTGGGAGGAAAGGTGGGAGAAGGGCCCCTGAGGGTTGGGGGGCATTTTGCATGCAAAATGACACCCCTGGCAAGACAAGCCTCCCCCAGCTGTAAGTAGTAGAGAAAAGAGCACCTACTTGGGGAGGCCATGAAATGCCCCCCCCAAGTGGGAGTAGGCTGAGCCTTGGTGGGGGGTGGGAGGAAAGGTGGGAGAAGGGCCCCTGAGGATTGGGGGGCATTTTGCATGCAAAATGCCACCCCTGGCAAAGGAAGCCTGCCTCTTCATTTCCCCCCCATAGGAAATAATGGAGATCAGCAGCAGCAAGCACAAAATAGGAGACTAGCAGCAGCAACCTAAAGCTATGCCTTTTATAGGCGAGGATGGGGGACCTGGTTTGGGGGGCCATAACATGGCCCCCCAAAGCCCAATCGGTCTGAAACTTGGGGGGTTGTTAGAGGGGAGTTATAGGAAGGCCTCTACCAATTTTGGCTTGATTTGGTTGGAAAATTCCTCCCCCAGGCTTCAGAGAAGCCTGGGGGAGGCTTTTTCCCATTGAAAAGCAAGCAAAATGCTGCCCCGAATCGATTCGGGGCATGCCGATTCGGGAAACCCGAATCGATTCGGGTTTCCCCGAATCACCCCGAATCAGGGTGATTCAGGATTTTTTCGGGTTTCATTAACCCGAACTGCACACCCCTACTTACAACTATCACACCTTATAAGCAGCCAACCAAATGCAAATGCTTTGAAACGTGAACTAACAGACTTTGAGTTCCTGCTAAAACAAATATCATCTCAACGTAAGGGATTTATAGCAAGAATTTATTCTATTTTAAACCTAAAAAAATGAACATCCACCCTTAAAATACCAAATGAAATGGAATAGGGATTGCAAGAACATACTAACGGACAACCAGTGGGCCCTGATTTGGTCAGGCAGACACCTAAAAACTAAAGCAATCAATATTAAAATGTCATCTTTTAAAATAATGTCGAGATGGTACGTGACACCTAGTTCCCTCCATCACCTTAATCCTATTATAGCTCCGCTTTGTTGGAAGCAATGCGGCCAAATTGGAGATTATATTAATCTCTGGTGGACGTGCCCTAAAATCCAGTCATTCTGGGACTTAATCTTGAGGTCTGTTACAGAAATCACAGGCTATGATGTACCTAAAAATCCTGAGACAATCCTGCTGGGTCTCTGGGAAGACCCAACAGTACCAACGATCAGGAGAAACTGAATACTCTTGTTATTAGCTGCAGCGAAAATGCTTCTTGCGTTATACTGGAAACAAGACAGACTTCCAAAATTGCAGCAGTGGTACCAGAAAGTGTGGGATATCTTCACCATGGAGAAAATAGTGGATTATCTTCACTCTACTGATAATCCACAGCATCATTCAACGTTCTTTACACAATGGATGCCTTTTTTGAACCATCTTCATGCTACCAATCAACTGCCGAATGCAGATATGAACACTTTCAGCTTTTTGGCAATCTTATGAGTCTTCTCTAGTATTGTACCTTCTCTAACAATAATGTACTTTTCAGTGATAGCTAATCTCTTATTGACTGTTCCAAGGTTCACTGTTTATGTTTTTTGCATGTTATGTGTAAAATTTTTGTTTAAATTGTTATGTATTCCAGAAAATCAGAAAATAAAAAGTTCAACAACAACAACAACAAAAAAGAACAGCAGACAGCAGGGTTTTCTGCAGTGGCTCAGGGCTTTATGTGCACCCAGACCAGGTTTTCAAATCCCCTCCCCATTGTCTGGAGTTAGCCTGGGGCTTAAAATATGGCTTCAAGCCAATACCGGTTGCCTGGCCGGAGGCTCCAACAAACAATCAAAAAGAGATGTTCTATCTATCTATCTATCTATCTATCTATCTATCTATCTATCTATCTATCTATCTATCTATCTATCTATCTATCTATCTATCTATCTATCTATCTATCTATCTATCTATCTATCTATCTATCTATCTATCTATCTATCTATCTATCTATCTATCTAAAGACAAGTGTCCTGACTGACTCATCAATGCCCAGCCCAAACCCCTGAACCTGAAAGCATGAAATTTGGGGAGAATGTTCCTTTTGTGGTGTAGAGGCTCACTAAGAAGGGATTTTAAGAAATTTGGCCCCTAAGGAGGTAAAAAGGGGTAAAATGTGTTTTCCCATAGGGATACAGCTTCCCTGTGTGGCTGGGAGGCTGCTCATCCCACTCCCCCTGCCAACTGCCAACTCAGCCGCTGTGCCCTGAGGTCATTTGCATATGTGGCCCTGATTGGTCATCATCCCAACATTCTAAACAGTACTCAGGACACATTCAATGACTCCCTGTGGAGTTCCTCAACATGCTCAACCCTCCTGACTTCCAAGCCCACAAGCTTCTCCTCAAAGTGGGGGCTCCAAAGTGGGAGAAAACCATCAATGAAGTTTACAAAGTGGTCCTTCAGTAGAAAAATAAGGTTGTACGTATTTTTCACTTTATTTCTTGCACTACAATCTTTTCCTTTTAAAAATCTCTTCAATAAATGTTACATTTCGAAATTCACTTCATCAGTTTTAGGCATCAACACGCTTCGCTTTATTCAAACACTTTTGTGAAGCTCGGGTATTATGCTGTTATACTACAAAACCAACTCAACCCCCCCCCCCAACCAAAAACGTTATTTACCCATAAATATTATAACTGGATTTTAAGTAGTTAAATACAATAGCGAAGCACGGGCATCAAGCTAGTTAATATATATAATCAACCAAACAAAGGAAACTGCTTCCCCATAGATCAATTCAGTCAGTGGGTCAAAATGAAGGTGAATGCAACAATAATGGAAAGGGGCTGTGTGTGAACATTGAACAGTGGATGAATGTGAACAAAACTTGGCGACATGTCGGTCGGAAAGCTGCACAAAGCGTGGGTATTTGGAGAGGGATTTGACTAAAGTGTCAGTAAGTGCATGGAGAGATGATTCAAGCATATAGAGGAAAACAGCAGAGCTGATTTGAAGAGCGGGAGACTGGATAAGATTGCCAACCTCCAGATGGGGCCTAGAGTTCTCCTTGAATTACAGCTGATCTTGGGGTTCAGATGGAATGTAAGTTAAATATGAGCAGCCAGTGTGATGCAGTGACAAAAAATTTATATTGGAACAGATATTAAACACGTCTGTATGCAAGCATCTGATGGACAACATAGTGATATGCGGAAGTCAGCATGGATTTGTCCTCAATGGGTCCTGCTAGACCAACCTCATCTCCTTCTATGATCAAGTGACAGGCTTACTGGATCGTGAGAATTGATGTAGTTTATCTGGATTTCAGTAAAGCTTTTGGCAAGGTTCCTCATGATGTTCTGATGGGTAAACTAGACTGGACTCTAGGATAGTTGTGGACTGGACTCTAGGATAGTTAAGTGGATAGGGAACTGGTTGGAGAACCACACTCAAAGAGTAGATGTCAATGCATTTCATCTGAACAGAGGAAGGTGCTCAGTGGGGTGCCACAGGGCTCGGTCCTGGGCCTGGTACTTTTCAATATTTTTATAAATGATCTGGATGAGGGTGTGGAGGGGCTATGCATTAAATTTGCAGATGACATCGAATTGGGAGAAGCAGCAAACAAAATCAGTAGATAGGGACAGAATTCAACGAGATCGGAACACATTGGAAAAGTGGGTGGATGTGAACAAGATGCAATTTAACAAGGATAAGTGCCAAGTTCTACATCTGGGTAGCAAAAATGAGGAACACACATACTGGATGGGGGATACACTTCTGGTTAGCAGTGTGTGCAAACAAGATCTTGGGGTTCAGATGGAACGTAAGTTAAATATGAGCAGCCAGTGTGATGAAGTGATAAAAAAGGTGAGTGCAATCTTGGGGTCTATCAACAGAGGCATAACATCCAAATTGCATGATGTCATAGGGGGACATGATTGCTCTCTTTAAGTATTTGAAGGGCTGTCACTTAGAGGAGGGCAGGGAGCTGTTCCTGTTGGCAGCAGAGGGTAGGGTTTAAATTATGGGCCAGATGATACCAGCTGGATATTAGGAAGCACAGTAAGATGGGCTTCGGAGGGGTATAATGCCACAGGCACTGACCTCCAATGACACCATTGTCTCCAAGAGAGATAACGTCACCATATGGAGTTCAGTTGTAACGGAAACAGATCTCCAGGCAGGCTGGCAACTACTGTAAGGAGGTGCTTCAGACACCCCAGTTGCCAATACCCAATACCACCATTGTCTCCAATTTAGGTAAAATAGGACATATGGAGTTCAGCTGAAATGGAAGGAGATCTCCAGGTACAGCAATCATAATATGGAGGGTCCTCAGTGGGGTATAATTCCACAGAAGCCACACTCCAAAGCCACCATTCTGTTTGAGATAATTAAAACTTGTCATTTGAAAGTCATTTGTAACTCTCGGCGTTCTCTAGGTGGGTTGGCATCAATTGTCAGGTAGTATCTATGTGGGGTATAATTCCACATAGGCCAGCCTAAGAAGCCTCCAAGTCTCGGAGAATGTTAAAATCTGTCATTTGGAGATCAGTTGTAATTTATGGGGATCTCCAGGAGGGTTGGCAACCACAGTGTCATCAAGCCAGGCGGCCTTAGCATGGACCTGCCTGCTGCCAGACCTGCCACTGTCTCCCAAAGAACTCCAGGAGCAGCGAAGGCTGAGGGTAAGGGCAGAGGCATGGACCAAGCACAGGAGCGCATGCCTGGAAGCCCACGGCCTTCCCCCTGCTGAGGAAATGTCAGGAGAGCCAGTACAGGATCTGATCTACTCCTCCTGAGTAGCAGAGATGAGCCAGCTTGGAGAAAGAAGCTTAATGAACCCAGCCTCACCTGTAGGAGAAACTCCCTTTATAAGGCCGCAGCTAGCATGGGATTAGCTAGTCACAATTGTGGTATTCTGGACTTGGCAGTGGGTGAGCTCTTAGGTTCTGGCTGCCTGAGCCTTGGTGGGTCACAGTCTTTGATTTTGGAATCTGTTACTTGACCATGGAGTTTGACCTGAGAATCTTTGTTGTTGGCCCTGTTGTTGTCAGAACTTGCCTCCAACCTAGTGAGCAGGATACTTTTAATCCTTCTGTTTCTATTTGTTGCTCTCCATTATACTCTTAGATTACGTTGCTGCTGTTTCTGTGGGTTTGTCATGAAAATATGGTTTAGAGCACATTATACTAAGTGATACATGTGTATTCTAATGAACTTTGTTTTAGAATTTCATTAGGCTGTCTTGGTTTGGGGCATAAATTGAGCCAAATGTGTAAGTTTGGTTTTCTATAGTGCCTTTAATAAATATGAATCTGCCTTTCGGATCTCTTAGTCTATCTTTACGTTGGAAGGGTAAATATTTTTACTTTACCCTTCCAACATAAATTTTAAATTTCAGGCATGGGAGAGACGGAGCTCTTTCAATGTGCTCTTTCAATTCTCTTCAACACCGACACCACACCCTCCGCTTTTCTCCATTTCTCAGCTTCTTCTGGTGGTAGCTAGGATAATTCATCCCAAGAAGTAGGTTCAGGTATTTCTACTGTTCTTAGTGCAGAGGTAGTCAAGTCAAGTTTATTATTACAGTCTGTGACCAGTACATATAAAACCATTTGCAAATCAGTTTAAAAACAGTCGAGACTGGATACAGGGGAAGAACGATGAATAAATATAAGAGTAAAAAAATAAGATCATCATAAATTAGTTGTTTAAAAGGTTAAAATACATTCAGTCTGCCTTATGCGATTTACGTTGCTTGTAGACCTGGCCACAGAATCTTGCTACTTGATGTATTGTCTGGTGATTCCGATCAGACAAAAGATAATCAAGTTTGATTTTATTTGAACTTCCAGGGAATCTTTCTACTAATGGACTGATGGTTTCTGCTCTAATTTTACTATGACAGTTAAAGAAGATGTGCTCCATTGAGTCAATTTCTCTTAGGGGATAGGAGCAAAGCCTAAGAGAGTAATGGACAGCTTTAAACTTTCCTTCCAGAAAGGCAGAGGGTAGAGTTGAACTTCTAGCTAAACTAAATGCCCTTCTGGAGTTACTGGATTCAAGAAAGTAAAAATAGGCTGCAGGAGCGGCAATATATTTAGTAGTATCTGAAGAAATAAAACCTGGTGCTCTAAGTAAATCTGTTTGTCTTTCAATGTCTGTCACTCTCTGCTTAATGAGTGATTTTGCTCGGTCTAACCCCATGACTAGCAAACTTTGAGGGGAAAGACCCAATTTTCCCAGGGGTTTCAGAGTCGCTTTTTGCCAATTAGATTGAAATTTGTCTTGGAATAACAGAGGGAGCAGACCTTGCGGGTTTAGACGTCCTGACAGCCATTTGAAAATTGAAAGGATGGTGATTCTGGCCTCTACCCTTAACATTCCTGTTTCCAGTCTAACCCATGAGTTAGGCATGCATTTGGGCACTTGTAATAGGGCTCTAAGGAATTTGGACTGCACTCTCTCAAGTTGAGAGAAAGAGGAGGATGGCAGCCCCAAGAATGATCCGTATACTAATTGGGCCAATAGTTTGGCTTTAAACAATCTGAGTGCAGCCGGTACATACTGCCCCCCTTGTGATCGATAGAATTTCAGTATACCGTGTGCTGTTTTTAATCCCATATCAGCAATGAAGCTGCTATGTGTTGTTTTGGTACCCGAGGCTTGCAAACCTACACCCAAATATTTGAAGCTGGTAACTTGTTCTAACTGATGACCCTGAAGCTCCCATCGTCTGATCTTTGGATTTTTACTGAAAGCCAGGATCTTAGTTTTTTGGTAATTAGTTAGAAGGTGTTCAGTATCACAGAATTGAGAATTTTTTTAGGGCTCGTTTCAGCTCTATGGGGGTCCTAGAAAGTAATACAGCATCATTTGCATAGAGCAGTACGTGAATGTGCCTATTTGCTAATTTGGGAGGGTGCAATCCAGGGTCATTCAAAAGGTTTACCAAATTGTTGATGTAGAAGATAAACAGAAAGGGGGCTAGAAGGCACACCTGCCTGTAAGTTTGAATGGGGTCAGTCAAATGCCCAATTCGGCTGCATCTTACTCAGGGCAGTTTGCTTGTGCATAGCCCCAAAAAGGAACAGCAGTCGCCTATCAATAGAGGAGGTCTGCAGTTTCCTCCAAAGTCTATTTCTAGAGACTGTGTCAAAAGCTGCTTTTAAATCAACAAATGCCCGGTAAAGTGATGCTTGATCTCCTGTAGCGTATTTCTCTACAAGGTGTTGCATTATTAGGCAGTGATCTATTGTTGACCTGCCAGCTCTAAACCCAGCTTGCTCATCAGCAATTATATCCTCCTGTACTAGCCAGTCTAAAAATTTCTCCAGCAGATGTTTTGTAGACAACTTGCTTACAATGCTTAGTAAGCTGATTGGTCTATAATTGGATGGATCCTCCTTCTTTCCCTTCTTATGGAAGGGGACTACTATAGCCATTCCCCAATCATTGCGGATGTAGCCGGTTTCATCAATATAAGTAAACAGGGAGGCTAGGAAAGTTGCCCACCAGTCCTTATTTGTTTTTAGTAATTCTGGAGCTATTCCATCAAGCCCAGGGGCTTTTGCATTCTTTAACTGGCTAATATAAGCTTTTACCTCTTCGGCATGAACTGGGGTGCATTTGGCCAGATTTTCTATTGTTAGGGCAGGAGGGGGTTGAATAGGATCATCATACATTTTTTGGAAAAAAGAAGTCCATTTATCTGGGGGGATACAGGAAGCCAAGGGGGAGGCGGCCGTGGAGGCGCAGTTTGACACTAGTTTCCAGAACACCACTGAGTTTTTGCTCGTAGCTGCTTCAATTATATTGGCCCACAGTTTTCTGGTATGTTCTTTCTTACAGCGGGCAACCAGTGATTTATCTTTCTTTTTTAAAAATGAAAGAGAACGATATGCATCCTGTCTGGTCTTTTCATCAGCTCTCAGTGCTAGCTTATAGGCATAGATTAAAGCATTTTTAGCACAAATACAGCTTTGATCAAACCAAGGTTTAGATGACAAATTGGTCTTGACCAGTTTTCCCTCTCGAGCACCTACCAAAAGTGGCCTTAAGGATTGGACGAGGTCATCATAACTCCTTAAAGGATTTTCAGATTTTGAGGAAACCTTAAAAGCTTGACTATATAGTTGTAGGTTCTAGTGCAGAGGTATTTTTCCCTGCACTTGTTCCTCTGCAGCAAGTATGCTCTGCGCATTGCTACAGTAGAATTTCCCTACTTTCCTCCCTTTTATTGCAGCCATGAAGCTGACTTTCTGACCATTTCTTTCCAAACACAGCAGAATAGCTGTGAAGATTTTAGTGTTTTCCACTCTGCCTCTTCTCTTGGTGTTGCTGGGATACAGTTTGCTCTATGAAGTGGGTTTTTTTCTTCACTCTGGAGGCAGTTTCCCACCTTTTCCCTTTTGTTTTCCTTCTCACTTCTTGCGTGGCTTCCTCAAGTTGCTGAAAAGTTTCTTTTTGTAGCATTGGAAGCTATTTCCCCACCTATTTCCTGGCTGGCACAACAGAGTGTCTTCTACTCCGACCCCCTTCTCATGTTTGCTGTGAGACAATGAGAGAGAGAATTATGTTGTACTTGAAAAGGAGATACTTTTGTCTGCAGTTACTTTGTTTGCTTTCTTCTTTTTAGCTGGCTCTCTGGAGAGCTAAAAAGGAGTAGTTTCAGTAAGGATTGTTCCTCTCAAGTTGACTGAGACTTCTGAGATAACTTTGAGTCTCCTAGACTATTTTGAGATGCAGCAATGACTGGCAGTATTATCTGAAAGCAGGATGATATAACTCATAAGGTTTGCCTTTTACAAGAGTTAATGATCTCATATTGCCTATCCAAAGCCATACCATACTGCTGTTATTCAAAGAACAATATACACGAATTGCTAGCATCTTTTTCACCTTAATAATTACTTTAACTGGTCCACTTTGTTGGGGAAAGGTTAAAAAATAGCTTTTCTTCAGAGGTGCAATGGATCTTGAATCAATAGAGAGTCAGCACACGAGTTTAGCTTTTAAAATCATTTACTTCTAAAGGAAAAAAGGTTAACAGGATTGCCTACAAAATAACAAATGCCTGGAGCTACATTCTCACTACTGGTTACAAACAAAGAGCTGGGATAACTGAATGGAGAATCTTCTTCTTCCTCTGTCTTCTTGACCCTGAAAGAAAATCACCTGACCTGTTGACCAATAACAGTTTACAAACACTCTCAAGTTTCCCGGGCTTGCAGATTATTGGCTTTGAGCCAGGTTCCCCTTCCAGGTCAATCTAAACAATAGCATGGTAGGTAAACACATTAACCCCATAATGACTGAATCTCAGACCTTGCAACACACATATTCCAACACATTTATGGTACAGGTTTCTCATATTTGTTTTACATATTGGGAAATGTCTTGTTGGGGTAGTGCTGCTCATTCGAGAGTCTTTCTCCATCAGGCTGCTCCCCTTGCCAAAGATTGCTGGCATTGATTGTGTGGGCCTGGCGTGGGATGCCGAGGAGAGTATAGCCATCTGTCTGGTGTACCGATCACCCAGCGCATCAGCAGATGCTGTGCCTGGCCTGTTAGAGGCGATGGCTGGCTGGGCCTTGGAGTACCCCAGGCTTCTGGTCTTAGGGGACATCAACGTCCATGCCGATGATGCTACCTCCTCACAGGCCATGGACATGATAGCCTCCATGGCAGCATTAGGACTCTCCCAGTTTGTATCAATGCCCACACATCGAGCAGGACACACACTGGATTTGATCTTTGGGTTTGGGATACAGGTGGATCTGGATGAAGCTATAGCAGTGCCATGGTCAGACCACCTCATCCTGAGGGCTTGTCTGGGCACCATGACCCCCTCCTGCTTGGGCGACTAGCTGATTTATGCTCACCTGTGGAGTCAAATGGATCCAATTGAATTGCAGAACGATCTGCAGGATCCGATGCCCCCTGGTGGCTCATTGGATGAGCTGATAGAGAACTGGAATGCCCGTTTCTCTGAAGCTATTGATGAGATCGCTCCCCGTTGCTCTCTCCGCCCCCGAACTAGAGTAGCTCTTTGGTATACTGATGAGCTACGACAAATCAAGTGGGAGCTGAGACGGCTAGAGCGAGTATGGCGGCGACTCCATGATGAAGTGACAAGAACATCTTAGAGGACGTTTATGAAGGCCTATGAGATGGCACTGAAAGCTGCAAAGAGAGACTACTATGCAGCTTCCACTGCGTCCACTAGTTCTTGCCCAGCACAACTTTCCAGAGTGATTTGGTCTTTAACGTCCCTCACACATGGGACAAATAAAAATGTAAATTAGGTAATAAGCTGTGAGGCTTTTGGAGAGTATTTTGCGGATAAGATCTTGTCACTCCGCCGGGATCTGTCCACCACAGTTGATGCAGTATGTGTACTGGAGGCCCCTTGGTTGTCCTCAGGGTTGATATTACATCAATTCAGGCCACTCTCCCAGGAGGAGGTGGGCAGGGTCCTGCATGCTGTGAAACCTACCACGTGCCCACTGGACCCATGCCCATCATGGCTGGTGAAAAGTGGTGGTGATGGGATTTGGGCACCATTAGCTGACATCATTAATCTTTCTCTGAGTTCTGGGTTTTTTCCAGACTCACTGAAAGAGGCAGTGGTGCGGTCCTTATTAAAGAAACCCTCACTGGATTCTGCTGATCCAGCCAATTATCGCCCAGTTTCGAATATTGCGTTCCTGGGTAAGGTAATTGAGAGGGCGGTAGCGGAACAGCTGCAGGTATACCTGGGTGATGCCTCTATCCTGGATCCATTCCAGTCCAGCTTCAGGCCTGGCCATGGTACAGAGACGGCTCTGGTTGCCCTCACAGATGATCTGCGGCGACACCTGGAACGGAGTGGGTCGGCACTGCTGATACTTTTAGATCTTACAGCAGCATTTGACATGGTCAATCATAATCTTCTGACCCACTGCCTTGCCGATGTGGGGATTCGTGGAACAGCCCTGCAATGGCTGAACTCCTTCCTTCACAATCTAGGACAGAGGGTGGCACTCGGGGAACAGATGTCTGTTTACCATTCTTTGGTATGTGGCATCCCTCAGGGGGCGATTCTTTCCCCCATGCTATTTAACATCTATATGTGCCCCCTTGCCTGGTTAGCCCTCAGCTTTGGGCTAGGTTGTCACTGGTATGCGGATGACACTCAGCTCTATCTGCTGATGGATGGTGTTATGACCTTTACTTTCTTTAGGGTAGATTTTTCTTTTAATCTATCCCTTAACCCTCTGGGTAGTCTGCTGCCACCAGGAATATTTTATTCCAAGATATTTTATTTAAATTTTCCCTTTGGTAATGTTCCTAAGCGTCAGGCTCCTTCGTGGTTCTATGTGGCCCTGAAGATAGGAATGGGATATAGCAATGACAGCTACACGGGGATATAACAAAACAAATATAAACTTTTATTTAGTCAAGAAACGTATCGGTTTCATAAACGTATTTCTCGGTTCTTAAAGTTACTTCATTGACTCTCATTCGCACAGCTTGCCTCTCTTTCCCTGACTGAGTGTCCTTTCACAAATATGCTCAGTTCAGGTTCCACACAGGTTATATTTCTCTCATAAACACTTCAACATATTCAGCTAGCCTGCTTTCTTCTGACTAAAAATTTTCTCTTTACTATCAGTCTCAAACTGCATTCACTCCACCCACCCTCTCAGTCCTCAACCAATCATATCACTCACTCATCCATCTCCTTCACTCCCCACTCTTCACCTATCTCAAGCAGTTAAAGATACATGCACACATTTACTTGGAATCATTACAGATGGCCAGTCCGATCTTGCTTTGGATTCCTTGGAGAAGGGTCTTGAGGCTGTGACGGTATGGTTACATCAGAGTCGCCTGAAATTGAATCCCCTGAAGACAGAGGTTCTGTGCCTGGATCATGGGGCAATCAAGCTGGGAACTGGCTCCCAGCCCTCGATGGGGTACAATTGAAACCTTCACTGATGGTGAGGAGTCTGGATGTGACCTTGGATGCCACACTTTCAATGGAGGCCCAGGTCATGACTGTTGCCAGGTCTGCCTTTTTTTCATCTTCAACAGGGCAGGCAACTGGCACCCTATCTTTCACCCCAGGACCTGGCCACAGTAATCCATGCAACGGTCACCTCCAGGCTAGCCTACTGCAAGTCACTCTATCCTGGACTGCCCTTGGGCCTGACCCGGAAGTTACAGCTGATCCAGAATGCAGCGGCACGCATCCTTACCGGAATGCCCATCCAAGCGCACATTCATCATGTGCTGTGCCAGCTGCACTGGCTTCCAGTGGAGTTCCAGATCCGGTTCAAGGTGTTAACCTTGGTATTTAAAGCCCTTCATGGACTGGGACCTCCATACCTGCGGGACCGCCTCTTCCATTACGTCCCCTGCAGGGTGTTGTGCTCTGCAGACAAGCAACTCCTGGTGGTCCCTGGCCTAAAGGACATCCATCTGGCCTCAACCAGGGCGAGGGCTTTTTCTGCCCTGGCCCTGGCCTGGTGGAATGCTCTCCCGCTGGAGATCTGGGCCCTGTGGGACCTGTTACAGTTTTGCAGGGCTTGTAAAATGGAGATGTTCTGCTGGGCCTTTGGCTGAGTGCCAGCGAGTGTCCTTCTTCTTCCATCTAAGACCACCATTTCTTCCGGAGCTGCCCTCAGCCATCTGCCATGTCTGTATACGGACTCCCAATATTTGTTTAAATAGCCTGCTCCTGGACTATTTTAATCATTTAAAAAAATATTATTGATTTTATGTTTCTGTGATTTTAATGTATTTTTTAATGTTGTTAGCCACCCTTAGCCCATCTGTGGGGAGGGCAGGGTATAAATCAAATAAATAAATAAATAAATAAATAAAAATGTTACGGTGAGCTTTTGAGCTGCTTGATGTGTGTGGACAGGACCATTTAGGGGGTGCTCAATAGGTTTTCTCAGTTGCATTTTTTTCAAGAAAGTAATCTATATAAAACTATGCCCCTCTTGAGGTCTGTGCCCAAGGCGGCTGCCTAGTTGGTCTAATGGTAGCACCGGCGCTGTCTATAGTTATGGCAAATAGAAATGGGGAAAGGGGACAGCCTTGTCTAGTTCCCCTTGCTATATGGATAGCTATTGAATGTACATTGTTAGTCCTAACTGTAGCTTTTGGAGAAAGATAAAGAGCATTAATGGCATTTTAGAGTTGGTCACCAAAACTCATTTTTTGAAGTAAAAGTTTTAGATATGGTATTTCCACTTAATCAAATGCCTTCTCTATATCAAAGGCCAGAAGTAATGCAGGGGTTTTGTATGCTTCACAGAAATTAATTATAGTTAAAGTGTTACGTGTATTGTCAAAAAGATTCCTTATTGGCATAAAGCCAGTCTGGTCAAGGTGAATGTAGTTGGTTATTTAAATTTAGACAATCTTTTGGCAAATATGCTTGTAAAGATCTTTTGGTCTTGATTCAGTAAAGGTATTGGTTGAGAAGATTTAGTATTTGTAATATCATTGTCCTTTTTTGGAGTAGCTACTATTTCAGCCTCTGACCAAGATAGAGGGATGCTACCTCCTATCATAACAGAGTTGCATGTGGCAGTTAGTGGAGTTGAAAGTAGGTGAATGTATTTTTTTGTAAAAATTTGGCAGGGAATCCATCCCTGTCTGAAGCTTTGTTATTTTTTTCAAGGATTTGATAGTGACTGTAACATCTTCTGTTGTGATTGGTTGGTCCAGATATTGTTTATGTTCTTGTGAGTTTTTTTCCAAATAATTTCCTGTGATGATAAATTTAAAATATGTTTAGTGTCAGGACTGTCTGATGTACAAATGGTTTGGTAGTATTCAGCAAATACATCGGTTAATTTTACAGAATTAGTTTGAGTTTTTCCTGGGTGCCTTTAATAGCTTGTATAGAATGTGAGGAGGATTTTTCCTTTAATTTTCGAGCAAGTAAGTTTATAGATTGGGTGGCCTTTTTTGTGTTCATCTTCTAGTTTTCTTATTCTAGATATCATTTCATTTCTAATGTTTTCTTTTTGCTCTTCATGGCAGGAGGCAATGGAAATTAATTTCCCTCTAAGTACCACTTCCATAGCATCCTACATGTGGATTTGAGGAATGCCACATAGTTTATTTGTTTCTATTGTTTAATTTGTAAAGAGACTTCAGAAGAAATTTATTTGTTAAATAAAAGTGATTTATTTAGTTTCCAATTTGTTTGATGTCATTTATTCTCAGTGTACATTCTGTCCAAGCATAGTCTGTCCACAACTTGTCACCAATCCTTGATGTAAGAGTTTGACTAATTAATTTAGGAGATAAGAATATGTCATTTAAATATGTAATTTAGAAGATAAGAATATGTAATCAATCCTTGTGTATATATTGTGGATAGAAGAGAAGTATGCATAGTCTGTTTCCAGTGGGTTTTGAAGATGTCACTAGATCAATAGATAAAGCCATTAATTGATCTTAGCAGCTTAGTAACTGTATTGTTAATTTTAATTGCTTTGACACGATAGGCAGTAAAATTTAAAAGGTCATTCAGAGATGAGTGATACAAATGTTTACTGCTGACACATTGATTTACCCATGCTGAACGAAAGCAGAATTGAAAGCCAAGAGAATCAAGTGCACTCTGCATGAAGACAGCTCGTCAGGTTTTTTTGATCTACAAGCAGCTCTCCACTCTGAAAGCAGTGAAAGCAGCTTTCTCAGTAATCATGCTTTGCGGTATTATCCAATACAATTTTTAAAATCTGTATATGTACATTCACACATTATGCAATGCATTTATATTTTGCATCACTTTCATATTTATCAAAATACTTAATTTCACAGGTCAAGGGATGGTGTTATGGAAATATAAATAATAATAATAACTGTGCTTATATACCGCTCTTCTACACATATTAGTGCCTCACCCAGAGCAGTGAACAAGTTAGTGTTATTCTTATCCCCACAATGGAGCTGGGGCTGAGAGGAGTGGCTGACCCAAGGCCACCTACTGAGCTCATGTCAGTAGTGGGATTCAAACCAGTAGACTGCTGATTATGGTTTAGAACACACATTTAGTGAAATATATGCATTCTAAATAACGCTGTATGAACTTCACTGTAGTTCTTTTTCTAGTATGGTGTATAACTGGTGCTTCTTTATCTTTGACAGCCAATTAAAAATAGTGAACAGTATCAGATAAATGTTCTGTAATTGTTAGCAGAGACCAAGGATGATCTGGTCATGTAACTTTTCCTGTCATTTTTACTATCCATATCTCTTATCTTGCAGCTGTGCATAGTGGTACTTTTGGCTAGGTAGAATGTCACATGATTGGAAATAGTAAAAAAGAATTAAATTATGATTGGTTTGATATTTATCTATGTTATCATATGAAAAGATCTTGGATTTCTGCATAAGATAATATATAAAAATGGTAATCCAAAGAGCAGATCAGGGTTTTGGCCAAAAGAAATCTCATGAAGATCTAGGCAGGAAACTTACCCTTGTAATATGTGCTACGGTAACTTGAATGCATTTCATCGTTAATCTGACTGAGTTAGATTTCATTAAGAAATGTTAGGAAGCTTAATTCTTGTTGTGTTCATCTGTTCTATTTTTCTATGTTTTATTTAAATAAACATTTATATTTTGATACCTCACTTAATGAAAAAGACTAGCGTTTGTTAATGAAAGAAGCCATTAAACTCTTAGGAGGAGTCTGTCTCCTGGTTGGGACAGTGCAACAAAAACATCCATCCCGTTTATTTTGTACTGACAAACCGTTTCTCTAAAACAGAGAAACGTGTTTTCAGTTCTCACTTGAAGGTTTCAAGCTGCTCAGGATTTAAGATAAAACCTTCAACCCATCTCTACTGAGTATTTAATAGTTTTTACTTAATGTTTAAAAGTTATGTTTAATATTTATGCCTAATATGATTATAGAAGCTATACTGTTTGAATTATCTATATACTTATTTGAGTTGGATTGTTAGTAAAATTACAATTTTATGAAATTTTTACCATTTTATAACATTACAACTTTGTACCACAAAAGTTTTAAGTTTTGCATGTAGAAGAGGTTGCCAAAAATAAATTTCCCCATCCCCATCCCCAGAGAGACAGAGAGACAGACACAGGACCCCTGCCTTGCTGGACGCGGGCCGGGGGGCCCCCAGGGGGAGCGGTGCAGCCGCTCCCCCCGGGGGCCCCCCGGCCTGCGTCCAGCCCTGCACGCTGCCTCCGCCGCTCTGCCCTGCGTGATGATGTCATTGAAATGCTGTCATCACGCAGCACCAGAAGTGCACGCGAGGGGTCGGACTAGGGTTGCCATGGGTGCCGGCAACCCTAGATCCGGCCCTGGCCCCAGGCCACACACAAAAACAGTTTTTCTGACTTAGACACACTTAGGCTCTCAGGCTTCCACATAAGTTTAGCTGATTTAGTCAGCATAAAACCCCTTTCAGGCTTCCACAGTTTGCCAGTTTTGACCAGAATGAACTCTTTTCTCTCAGCACACTGACTTTCACCCTCTGCTCCCACCCCCCTCCACTTACTGGCAGTTCACTCTGGACCTTAGGGTACAACTTCCAGCCAATCATAGCAGACTTCATTCACCCATCCAGCCCCCCTTCTTTCCCCAGAGGCCTGCATTTAAACCCACAGTAACAAGTATTTGAAACCCCACATTAGCAAGCAGAAATAAAATCCAAATTAAATACATTACATGTAAAGTAATACAACTATTATTTATTTCTCTCAGATGAAAGAATCCATCCTGCAAAATATTCAATGACATCGAGAAAAAACTCAGCCGAGGCTACATTATATTATATGCCTGCAACGTCTAAAGTACCTCTAAGTTCTTTAAGGCCAGAATCATACACAGACACAATGCAGGGAGGATGAAATGCAACCCTAAGTCAATCTTCCTGCTCTGCAATTTTCCAGTACAGAAAACCAATGTATACTTGTATAAAACTAGTGCTTTTGTTTTCTCTACACATGCACATCAGCAGTGTGAAAGATGCTGAAAAGTGCTTTCAGTGCCCTTGTTTTGCTTCTGGACCAGATCATGGACTTCTACCATCACCAGCAGTCACTGAGCTTATCCCTGGTCTTGCATCCATTACATAGGAGTCCAGATGGTAGTATCCATTCTCCTGTTTGGTCACTGCCATACACAACTGGAATGAGATACAGAGACCATCCAAGGATACCTTTCCCGTAGTTTGCCTCAGAGCTCACTGTAGGGTGGTCTTACCATGAGATGATATATAACAGATTATTTGGGTGTCATATTCTTGAGAAGGCACCATTTTGCTGATTATAATGTCTGTCTTGTATCATCACCACAGTGAGCCAAGAACAGGTATAATTTGACATTTTAGATTCAACATTTTCTAAGGCTGATACTGAATCAATATTGTGTCAGGCATGTGGTCTTATAGAGATCAACACAAGCTGACACATCCCCAGATTTGATCTTTAAGGACTGGAAATACAATAGTATTAGTGTATGTATGTGTCTGACATGTGGAAATTCCCTTAGGTAAATCACTTTAACAATGGCTAGCTAGTGGAACTTTGATCTGTGGCATATTGATTAAAGACCTATATTTGCTGTGGACTCATATAGTGTTTGGGCGAAAGACTACTTCTTAACTTCGGTATCTTATTATTAATAGAGTAATAGTGATCTAACGTCATATTGGAGACAAATAAAATAAACACAGTAAAGCACCATGCACATGAAAATTCTATATGAATTATTAGGACAATTAATGATTAAATATTGTACTTTCAACATCTTGTTTGAGATACAAATGTGTGAGAGGGGATTATAAGATGAATATCTAGTCCCGTACTCCCTTTCTATGAATGGTCAACCAGATTCCTACAGGAGGCTCGCAGTCAGAGCATGCTGGAGATACCTGTTCTCATTCATATCCTATCATTGACAGCCTTGTTCAGGTCTTGCAAACTGAAGTTTGTTGCTTCCTTTATTGGGTCAAGCAATGTCATGCTGGGCAGTCCTCTTTTCTACTACCTTCAACTTTTCCTAGCGTTATTGTCTTCCAGTGAGTCATGCTTAATGGGCTGTTATTTACCAGGTGATATTATTTACCTTCTCCATGAAAAGCTTCAACTGCTCATTTCCATGCATTATGCTTCTGTGAAAGACAGAGGACATTTTCCTCCAGGCTTGCAGGCAGCCAAAACTATTCTAGACTTGCCTCCTCTGTTGTTGCAGTGGAAATTTGCCACAGGAGTAGGTAGAGCCATTGGAGTGGAAGGCGGGGGGTGGGGTGGGAAGCCCAGTTTCACTTGCTTTGGTATCTGGTTTAATAATTAATTGCAAACCACTTTGTGGTAACTTATCAACATGAAAGAATATATGCCTATGAGTATGTGCAGAGTGTTTTTTATTCACCAGTGATCACCACATTACAATTCCTAGGACTTCTGTAAAATTAACACAGGTTTGTAGTATAATCTATCTAGATGTTTTTATCCCACCCCTCCAAGAAGCTCAGAGCAGCATACATGGGTTTCTTGACTCATTTTATCTATACAACAGCACAGTGAGATAGGTTTGTTAGGATTAGAAACAGTGATTGGCCCAAGGTCGTCCAATGAGCATTATGGTGGAGGGGAGATTTGAACCCAGTTCTTAGTTCAGTACTGTAACTACTAAACAACACTGGCTCTATCAAAGGCCCTACTACTTGTAAAATATTATTGATTAGTTGTTGTGTTACAGTTGATGTTCATTGTTGATTTCTATTTGTTGTATGTTATAAAGCTTAATTAAAAAGAAAATTAATTTTAAAAAAAGAAAAAGAAAAAAAGGCCCTACTAGAAATAAGCCAGCTGCACCTTGTTTGATGATGACTGTCCCTTTGAGGTTATGAGGTAAATAATGATGACTCTTCTGTGTCACATTGCTTCCTTGGTGATGAGTTGTTTACCTTTAGTGGTACACACCAGAATGTGTCAGTCAGTGGCACAGGAGGATGAGGATGGAAAAGCAAGATCTCATGGGAGCAGCAGAGGAGCTAGATTGGGAAAGGAAAAATGGTGACCTTCAAATGAAAATTAATGCGTTGGGCCAAATATATGGCAAAAGATACCAAACAAAACAAAAATAAAATCAACACACTACCATCAAGATTTCAAAACTGCCATTGACAAGGTGAGCTCTCAGAATTTCTTGTTAACAGGTTCATTGGATAACAATTCATGATGGTCAAACCTGGATAGACAATGTAGCTCAAATTTCTATACCAGTGAGGGTAAAATAGATATGGAAAGACTTTAAGCTGTGCTCCATTAAGCTGTGCTCCATTTAAACAGACAAACAAACTGTAAGACTGATTGGTCAGTAGAAGGGAAGTCACCAAGGTAAGAAGTAGACGTTGGAGATTCTGCAGGAGGTTGGAATCTGTCAAACAAGTATTTCAGAATCTCTAAATGCTAAATTCTTTGCTCCTCTTCTTTGTCTGTAAATAATCCTTGTTATGGGTTTATAATTTTTAGGAAAGAAAACACAAATTGACAGCAATAAGTTGTTTCATTTTCAGGAATTTCTGGAAGTGCATAACAAATACAGCGTATAAAGAAATGGATAGTTTCAGAAGAAACAATTCCATAACAAAAAAGGAAATTCTGTTGTAAGGTAAGAGTATAACTTATTGCACTGCTCCCAAAAGCTAGAAAGAAGTTCCCAAATTAGAAATATCCCAGATGACTATCCTAATGAGGTAAAATGCCTTTTAATGCGAACGAAAGTGCTTTTCCTGGTTAGCTGGCCTTTTCAAAACTATCACCTTTTCTCTTTTTGTGTCTCTGCAGGTTTCAATTAAATGCGATAGTCTACTTGCTTCCAAAAGATGTTATCACTTTTGGTGCTTATTCTGTAAGAGATAAATGGCTGATTATATTTGAAAATTGTGTATCTGTCTCATACAGTCATGCCAGCATTTTTTACAAAACCAAGCAATAGCTTGATCTTCAAGACTGTTAGTGGTGTAGGTACCTCTTGACAGTCCTTCTCCCTTTAGAAGAGGTAAATAATTCATTGTTATATATCTGGCTGCCCCTGTTTGATTAATAGAAACCACAAAATCAGGCCACCCACAGTCAAAGGAAGGATCTCTATTTGTGGTTTGTAAATTACGCCCCCCCCCCAGAGGATCCCTCAGAATGGACAGAATGTTGTTGTTGTTGTTGTTGTTGTTGTTATTATCCCCACAATAATTACCCTGTGAGGTTAGTGAGGTTGACAGAGCTCTGGAAGAGCTGTGACTGACCCAAGCTCACCCAGCTGGCTTCAAATGGAGGAGTGGGGAATCAAATAATGTCAAATAATAACATACTTTGTAAACAACTCTGAGTGGGTGTTAAGTTGTCCTGAAGGGCAGTATATAAATTGAATGTCATTGTTGTTGTTGTTATAGAATGCTGAGAATATCTGAGTGTCAGTTATAGGGGAAGAAAGCCTTGGAAAATCCAGGTAAGGGCGTCTTTATCTTCAACTGAAATTCCTTTCAGTCCGATATCAGTAAATTGCTGACTCATTATGAAAAGAAAAAACAACACCAAAACCAGGTTACTCACTCATTGGGTTCTGTAGGTATGCAGAAAAATGATTTAAAAAAAAATTAACTGAAAGAAACCAGAAGAGGCCTGGTGGGGACTGCTCCAGGAGGATAGAATGTTGAGCATAGCTGAGTGTCAGTTAAACGGTCCCCAGAACGTAGCAAATCCTGGGGGAGGAGGGCTTTCATAATCAGTCCCTTCTCATAATCAGGCCACCAGCTTCTCTCTCAATATTTTAGATGAATGTGCCTTATGGAGAGCCAGACTTTGGTCAATCAAAGTCATTATTGTGTGTGGTTTGACTGACAATGGCTCTGGCTGCCCCTGCTTGCTTCCCCTACCACCTGTCCCATCCTCATCTGTTTGCTTGAAGTGTTCTGCCACCTATGCTTCCAGCTGCTCAGCATCATCTGGAAAGTTGCAGTGTAGATGGTGTACAGTGGTAGTGTTCCTGGTGGCTGTGATAGTAGCACTCCCAGCTGCATGCACAGTCCAGTGCTGAATGGAAAAGGGTATTGTCAGGCTCCTCCTCCTCAGGGAAAGAGTCTGGGGCTGCAGTCCTCTCCTGGGATGCCACGTCCAGTGTCCAGCCAATCTCAATCTCTCCCCCCTCTCTCTCAGGTAAGACAAGGAAGAAGGGCTCCCTTCAGCTTCCTCTTTTGAGGCCATCCCTGGAGGTGGACCAGCCCCAGGCCCTTCCTGCTCCCTCTCCCTATAGGCCAGGTTTTCCCTGGGCCTTTCCCCAATCCCCCTGAGGTGGCAGAAGGCCTATTGGCTGTTGCTTACAGGCACTGGATAATCCCAGGTCCTTCTGCCTCCATTAGCCCCCACCAGGAGGGCCTTGCGCCGCTTGTTGCAGCTGGGGCAGCCACTGATGCCAGGCACCATGGTGTCAGCTCTTGCTGTGCTGGACTCTGCAGCTCGGCTCTGCTTCCGCTATTGCCGCTGCTGGCACATTGAGTAGGCGGGTTCCTCCCTAGGCTGGTTGCTGGGAAGTTGGGGGGGGGGTGAGGCACGTCTGGCCATCCCTGTGGTGATGTCCCTCTGCCAGACTATTGCTTCTCTGCTGGGGGTGCCCCGCTGTGGCAGCTGCCATTCCCGTCACCCCTTGAGATGCTGGTGAGTAGGGGGAGGGGCTGCAGCCCTGGACAGGTGTGCAGGTGGTGCAGTCATCTGAACATGAATGGTGCAAGGGCTTGCAAGTAGGAAAAAGATTCATAGGGAGGTGGGAGGTTGAATGGCAGGAATGGGGGCCCAGTGGGATCAGATGGAGCCCCTAAGCACTGTCCAGCTGGTCACTGTCCAACCCACGGGTTCCAAATTTCAAGGTGGGTCCTGCTTTAACAGAGCCAGTAGAATTTTGCCGTAAGACTTCAGCAAGGCCTTGGAAGAGGGAGGCAGGAGACAGACACCCTGGCATTTTGCTTATTCATGGCCTTTGCTCACATGCTCAGGGTAGCGCTGACCGCCATCTTTGGGATCAGGAAGGAATTTTCCTCCAGGACAGGTTGGCCAGAGATCGTGGAGGTTTTTTTGTCTTCCTCTGGGCATCAAGCAAGGGTCACTTTTGCTCAGAGCACTGAACATCATCAGATAAATGAATCCTGCTGTTATGCTTTTTGAATTACCCATTATTGAATTTATGCTTTCTTTTAACCAACACGTAATGTTGGCCTGCTCCCACTGGAACTGAATTTATGTGTTGCTTATTATCAGGTGAAAATTTGTTTTATGGAGTGTTTGACTGAAGGCATAAACTCGTGAGTGAGTGTGGATAGGTGTCATTACATCCAATCAAAGGCTGTACGCAGACAAGCTACAACAAGCAGATGAGTGTGCTTCATTGTTTCTAGTGAACACAAGCTACAAAAGCAAAGGATAACTTCTCCTACAGGTGACAGCTGTGGCCAGGAGTGCCTTTTACCAGCTTTGACTGTTAAGCCAGCTGAGGACCTTTCCTGGGCAGAAAAGATCTGGCCACTGTGTTGCATGCCTTTGCATCTAGATTAGTTTACTGCAATGTACTCGTGCAGCTGCCCTTGAGAAATGTTCAGAAACTTCAATTGCTACAGACTCTTATAGCCAGGATGTTGACTAGAGTGGATCGTAGGCACCATATTACTCCAGTCTTGGCCCATCTACACTGGCTCCCAGTTTGTTTCTGGACACAATTCAAGGTGCTCCTGTTGACCTTTAAAGACCTATACGGTTTGGGACAAACATACCTGAAGGAACACCTACTCCCTTATAAACCTACCCAACTTCTATGGTCATCTTCCAGGTCTCTTCTTTGGGTGCCCTCACCATCTGAGATTAGAAGGGTGGCAATCCCGGAGAGGGCCTTCTCGGTCATGGTACCAAAACTCTTGAAATATCTCCCCAGGCAGACTCATCTGTCTCATTCTGTTGCTATCTTTCACCAGCAAGTAAAGATTTTTTTTGTTTCATTTGGCATTCCGTCATTGATCCCACCTTCCTGCCCCATATTTTAATTGTTGTTCTTATGTTTTTGTATGCATTATCTGGTTTTTGTTGATTTTTAAGATGCAATTTTATATATTTTAATTTGTTAGCTGTGTTGGTGGCCCTTATGAGGGCAGAAAGGCAGGGTATAAATTTTGTAATATCAAAATAAATAAATATTGTGCTGGCCAAGATACTGAAGATGACCCTGGCTCAGGCCCTACCAAGTCAACAGAATCAGCCTACTACAGTTTCTGGCAAGAGGCAGAGGAGGAGTTTTCATCAAGCTGTTTCAAACAGAAGGCCATTCTCCTGAGAGAGCTGTGGCACCACCCACCTGGATCTGGCTGATTCCTACCCCATACCTTGAAAGGAGGAGGAGACAAACCATGTGGCATCTGAGACCCAAAGGAATAGAAAATCAGTGCAAGGGAGGGGCACAATCTCCTTTTCCATTTGCCAGGATACTTCAATTCCAATTGTGCTAGCTGAAGTTAAAGCTGCCTAGGCATGAATGGAGGTGTGCCTGTGTATGAGAGGAATACAACAAACTGCTTTTGAATTTCCTTGGTGTGAGCGTAATAAACATGACTTGGTATTCAAGAACTTATTGCTTGGATTTGTCTCATTCCATCATCTACGGGGAAAAGTCCTGCTGGGTCAGAGTGGATTTGGGCTACGAGCGGATCACTGATTTTTCTGATCTGCACTCGGTTTGGGCTCATTCTGCCTTGCCAGAGCCACATTACAGATTTATAGTTACTTATATGACTTCAGAGCATGCCTGCATGTAGTAATTTAAATTCAAAGCAATATGCTGACACTACCAGTTCGCTATGTTTTACATAAGTCTCTATGCTATTTGTAACTTTTAAGCTATTTACCAGACTAATTTCTTTCAAGTCACATAATTGCAATGAAACATATTAGCAGATACTATGGGGTACCATACCAAATGGTGTGTAGAAGTATTAATATTAACACCACTATTTAATGTGACATTAGGTTTCTACTCTATAATGTTACCTGGATGGGACTCCTTGTGAGTAAGAGGGGGAATTAGTGGCAAGGGGTAGGCTATGCAAGAGGGGTAACAACGGAATACTCCACCAACTTTTACGGGGTCCCCTCCCCAAGGAAACTGACAAGACTGATGTTCTGCAAAGTAAAGGAGTAACTTTATTTAAAGGAGACAATACACACATGCACACAAGAAGTAGCAAATGGTGTATACAAGCACACAAGAGTCGTAGGAAATTAGCCAGAGGTTGGAATAGAGTGAGGGATTTGGTGGTATATTCACCTATCCACAGAGAGAAGTAGAGCAGTCCATGGAGGAAGAGGGTTTCAAATGGCCTGCATTCTCAACCAGGAGAGTCTTAGGGAAAGTGACCCTAAGGGGCATCCAGGAAAGTGTGTACGATTTGAATGGGGAAAGAGCCCTGGTTCTTATAGGGCAAAACATGTCCTGAGGCTGGGGAGCCTCCTCAGCTATTCGGACAAAGACTGTAAAGGTCATCTTCTGGGAATGACAAAGATTTGAACACCTTTGATTAATGCTGCCAGGGTGTGATAAAAGAAATGCATATTTTCTCCAGGTGCTTCACAAAGAACCAGTTTGATAATGAACGTTCCCGGAGCTAAACTGATGAAAATTGATGAATTTGGATCTTGATTACATGTTCCCAGAGAGAAATCAGAAACTTATCAGAGTAGATTGATGGCTCCCAATCACTGGGTGGGGATTCAATCACAGAAAGAGGGGATATTGGAGTGTGCTAAGTGGGGTGACTCAGCAAGAACAATTTAGTCACGGCTGCACGTCTGCAGCTGGAGGGGCTGTAAACCAATCACGCCCAGTCCTCGGCATTTGCATGAACATTCCATTCATGCTTTGCTCCCAGGTGGGATTCAGCAATGCTCTGCCCAGCCAGCTGGAAATTCCCTAATGCAGATCAAGCTGCATTAATTCAGGGGCTCTGTGATTTTTATATCACAGATTACTATTAAAGATGGTGGAGTCCGGAATCAACTGCTCACAATTACATCACTGGACCCCACTATGATATCACTAGGCTTCACCCATTGGGGATGCAACATCCTCCGTAATACCCCTGCACAATAAAATTTCTTGCCGTGGGTCCATTTAACAAGTGACATACAGTATCTGAGGGGTCTGAGTATTTAACAAGTGACATACAGTAGCTGAGGGAGCAACCAGTATTTTGCAACATTAGATCACTGACATGCAATGGAAGCCAGTATTGATGGCATATGATATGTTGCAGAGAATATTTGACAAGGTTTGCCAACTGATAAGAAATGGCAGCTAGCATTTAACAATATAACACATGTAGCGGCAATCGGCCTTTTACAGTTTCTGATAGCACTCAGGAAGCAGCGGTCAGTATTGACTAATATGAAATTTTTGTACCCTATTTTTAACAAAGAGGATCACAAAGCAGTTTTAATAGCTGACTCCAAACTGAATTTAGTAAACAAGCAGGTGGATTTTGATGGCTAATCTAGAAGCAGAAGTACACAGTTCAAATTTTGGCATTTGAATATTCAGCAGATTTCAAAATCAGCAGAATTTTGTTTCTGTCTATTTTGTACTTGTTGTGGGGATAATAATGACATACTTTGTAAACCGCTCTGAGTGGGCATTAAGTTGTCCTGAAGGGTGGTATATAAATTGAATGTTATTATTATTATTAACATAGGGGCTATCTGCTCGTGCTAATTGGCACATCTGGACTGAGGGAATAGGCCATATTGATTTAGTATGCTTGACACATATCAGTCCCTCTTTCTGCAAGCGTTATTTTAATAATGATAGGGATACAGGGACCAGCATAGGCAGAATGACAGTAGGAGGCTAAACATTGAGGAAAGGGACCAATATAACAGAGACCCACTAGGTGGAGCTAACATATCATACTAAAGTGGGGTGGGGAGTGACTAGGATGTGTTGCACAGTTGCATACTTCCAGATTCAAAAAAATGTTTAAAGGAAGAATTTCACCTTTTTCAAAATTGTGGAGCAGATTAGTGCTTTAAATGTACTAGACAGCCCAACTTGAAAAATGACAACCCTGAATTGCATATTCACTATGAAAATTTCAACCAATTTCCCAGATGATTAGCTGGCTTTTTATTGTTATACTATTCTGAGGTCTTTGGCTACATTTGTTTGGTCAGTGTGTTAGGCTTATAAGGCTTAATTGCACCACCACCAATGCCTACCATACTGTAGCTGGGCAGCCTCTGTAATATCCCATATAGTCTTATTAGCACAATGCACAGCTTTGGTATGCATTTGAATGTCAGCTATTTAGATCATCAACTATTTGCCTTCTTTGGGTACCCTGCATGCCAGTTTAATTCTCTGGACATTTGTATATACATTCTGAGACTGCCAGTTAGGGACAGGGAACAGAATTGCCAGGTCCGTATAACCTCCTGGTGGGAGAGGGGGGACCTGGCACTTATGTTGTGTCACTTGTGTGGTCAAATCGGCCCCAAACAAAGCGGGGGAATGCTCCCGTGGCTGGTGTGACATCATCACTTCTGGAAGTGGCAACGCTGCACCCCCTGGAAGTGTGCACACCGTGCACATTCCTGGGGTGCCTGCGGGTGGCAAGCAACCTCCAGGGGCTTGCCACCTTCTGTCAATCACTGGGAGATTGGCAAGGAAGGGGGCAAATCTCCGGGAGTTTGCCCACCACCAGTGGACACCTGGGAACCCTAACAGGGAGTAATCTAAAATTTTTGACTACACATTAATATACCTCAGCAGTAAAAGGTACCAGCTACAACAGTTCTTAAGATACACAGCCTTGGTTGCCCTGTTAGATGATCTGTGCTGGTTGATCAATGGGAGAAATGTGTTCCAGCTGGTATTTTACTGCAACCTTTGATACTGTCAGCTGTGGTAACCTTTTGAATTTCCTGGCCAGTCTGAACCTGTAAAGATCAGTGGGGTGTTGACTTCACTCCTCCTTTGAAAGCATGTGTTAGAAGATTGTGCTTGAGGATATTTCCACACAGGGCAGAAGGGCAATTAGAAGATTGTGCTCGGGGATATTTCCTCATAGGGCAGAATGGCAATTAAAGCCATTGGGGAAAGTCTTGGTGGGTTGGTGACCTGGGGAACTGTCCCCCTCCATTGGGACCACCCTGACCTTGGCCCAATGCAAGGTGAGTGGGAGCCTCCCTGGAAAAAGCAGCCCCAGCCATGCAGTCTGGCAGCCCCAGCCCTATACAAGGTGCATGGATAGGAGCCGGGGGGGGAGAGCACAGTGAGTCTATGCCTTCCCTGTCCCCCTGGTTGGGGAAGCAGGAGCTATGACAAGCCTGGCTGTTCCCTTCCTGCTCTGTCAGGGATTGGAAGCTGTGGCAAGTCTGCACCTTCCCCCTGCTCTGGTGGTGGAGGAGGCCAGAGCAAGACCTCTTCTTTTTTCCCTCTCCCCTCCATGAGGGGTTGGCCCAAGGGGTGGGATCCTTTCCCAGGGCTGTTTTAGCCTCCCAATCTGTTTCCATTTGATCAGTTACTTGGCTAATTAGCCAGCAACTCAGGGGTGTCGAACTCATTTGTTATGAGGGACTAATCTGATATAAATGTCACTTTGTCAGCCAGGCCATATGTACCATAAAATTTAATGCCAGGTACCGGAAGTATAAACTTTATAAAGGACACAGGCAAACCCAATTATTGATATTATTTTTTACTCCAAGTACAAACGTACGTATGACATTAACACTCTTATAGTATTTTTTTTATTTAGCAGTCTTTGATAACTGACATCTTTTGCTCTGAACGATTGCATCAAAATCTAGAGTTAAAGTCTGTGCTGTAGCAATTTTGAATGTTCTGTTCAGGTGTTTCTCTGTAAGCTGAAAATGTACTTTTGGTTTATGGACATTCATTATGGAAAGAGCTGTTCACAGACATACGTTGCCCTAAACATAGACAGAATTTACAAGAAAAGTATTTGGACCCCCAAACTGGTAAAACTTGCTAATGCTAACTTCAGAAAGCTTATCCTTGGGCACAGCACCACACTGCAGATCAGTTATTTCCTTCTAGAGGTCCTTTGGAACCTCATTTCTGAAGGCAGAAAATCTCAATGAGGAAACCCCCTCTCCCCAGTCTAGAACAAGGCTACACAGATGCTCACAAAGACAGAACCATATACCAATGAGCTTCAAAGCTGCTTACTTCCAAGAAATCTTCCTAGAATCTGGTTGCAAGACTTTACATCCATGTCAATGTGTTTCAGATTTTATTAATGGTTCTGTGCAAGTGCCCTCATTCCACCCAGGGATTCCCCGGGGGGCGGGGGGGGGGCTGGTTGTTCCTCCCTCTGTTGAGATTACTAATGAAAACAATTGTACATTTTAATCATTGTCTCAGCTATAAAAGCATCCAGAGCATGGGGTGACTTCCGGTTTGGGCTTCATGGAGGTCTGACGCAGCTCCATTTGCGGAGCTGACCGGACTACCGTTTTAAGTGGCCGGCGGGGGAAAAATAGCCCGCGGCTGACTGCTCTCAGGCGGAGAGCAGGCAAAGAACGCTCAAGACCCTAGGGTGTGCTAGATCTCGGACGAGGGGGGGCTCTACACAACGGGTCCCCTCCCGATCCTTGAGGTCCCACCCTGCGACGGGTCGGCTACAATCTCTGCGGCAGTTCTGGGGCCAATTCGGCTGGCATAAGACCTACATACCCAAGCTTCGATTGGGGGAAGAAACGGAGAGGAGAAGTTAAAATCGAAACAGCGATTACAACCCAAGAAAAGTGAATGAGAAGGTAAAGATCACTATCTTCTGTTACGGGACAGATTGATTAAAGCAGAGAGGAATAAAAGTAGATTTTCAAACTGCAACAGGCTAACGATAAAGAGGGGAAGACTCGGCAAGAGTTGTATTTGAAAAGAGACTCAGTTTAAAGAAGTTATTAAAGGAATTGGACTATTGTTTTGAATACTTGCGGTTATGGAGCTGTGAGAAAAAGACACCATCGCGAGACCTACTGTGGGAAGTTGGGAGACAGGAAGTGCGTAACAACAATAGAGTTGCTGGAGAGAAGCGGCCCTTGCTGGAGGGCAGGAAGAAGGGAATCGCCATCTTTGAAAGGGGAAGGGTTGCGGCCTCAGCGGAAAAGGAAGTAGGCCATCTTGGATTGCAAAACCATAGAGAAACCATAGAGAAAAGACGCCCGACATTTTGGACTCTTTAAAATTTAATTTTTGTAAGAAGACCAGGACATTTGAAATAAAAGGACATTAAATTTTACGCCACAGAGTTAAGGAAGAGAGCGGACTCGTGGGAGCAAGCCAAAGCAAGCCCCACGATGTCAAAAAAAGAGTGGCAATCGGCAATAGAAAACCTGGATAAAAAACTTTTAGATGTGATTAAAGAACTTAAGGACACGAAATTGGAGCTGATTAAAGAGGTTAAAGAGGTTACACAGACAGTAAAATCGGAGCTGTCAGAAGTGAAAAAAGGTATGGAAACAATACAAAGTGAACTACAAGGAACGCAGCAGAGAGTTAAAACAGTAGAAGACGCGATGGAGAACTTAGCAGACACGCAACAAACAGAGATGAGACTGATGAGGGGGAGAATGTCAGTTGCAGAAACTAAACATATGGAGAAGCAGTTACGTTTTCGTGGCTTGCCAGAAGTGGAAGGAAAATCAGCGCAAGAACAGATGACTGAGGTGTTAGCTGAATACCTGGGGAAGGAGGAGGAGGAAGTTGTGGCTATCCTAGATGTGGCATATCGTGTGAACTCGAGAATTGCAACCCAGAGGAAATTACCAAGAGACGTGATTGTGCAGTTTACGACACGAAATATGAAAGAGAAGATTGTGACAAAACAGTTTCAAGATCCATTGGAGATTGATGGCAAGACGATTATCATAATGAAGGAATTACCCAGGTCAGTGTTATCAGATCGGAAAAAATACAAAGTGCTAATTCAGATCTTGAAGGACATGAAAATCAGGTACAGATGGGAGTTACCAGAAGGTGTGTCCTTTGAGTTTGGAGGGGCCAAAAAGCGCATCAGATCTGAGCGAGAGATGGAGCGATTTATAAGGGACAATGAAAAAGACTTACCAACAAGACTATGAGTATGGAGTGTAAAGTTTTATCTTGGAATGTAAATGGACTAAACTCACCGAATAAGAGAAAAAATATTTTCCACTGGCTATTAAAACAAAAATGTGACATTGTTTGTTTGCAAGAGACCCATATCAGAAAGCAGGATGTAAAATATTTAAAATCAGGAAAATTGGGCAAAGAATTTGTAGCGGCCTCCAATAAAAAAAAAAGGAGTGGTGTTGTACATAAAAGAGGAGCTACAGCCAAAATTTGTAATGAAAGATGTGGAAGCCAGATTTATTGCAGTGGAATGTACTTGGGACTTAAAGAGAGTGTTGGTAGTCGGAGTTTATGCACCTAACGGTGCAAAGGAAAGCTTCTTTGAGGATTTGAGGAAGCAACTAGATGATCTTTCATACGACCAGATAATTCTTGCCGGAGACTTCAATGGAGTGACGAACTTGGAATTAGATAAAAAGACAACAACTGCACAAAAGAAAAGAGGATTATTACCAAAGCTCTTTTTTGACTTGATACAACAGGAGACTTTAGAAGATGTATGGAGAAGAGAATATCCTAAAAGTAGACAATTTACTTTTTATTCTGCAAGGCACTGTACACTATCAAGAATTGATATGATCTGGGCCTCAAAAGACTTAGCGTTATGGACTAAGGAGGTAGAAATAATGCCGATGGTAGGCTCAGATCATAATCCAATCATGTGGAAATTAGGGAAAAGGAGAAAAAGGAAAGCATGGAGAATAAATGAGGACTTGCTACAGGAAGGAGAGAGTATGGAGATGTTGAGAAGAGAGACAAAGTTCTTCATACAATACAACGTAAATAAAGAAGTACCAACTGACAAAGTTTGGGACGCTTATAAGGCGGTTATAAGGGGCATACTAATGGACTTAAATGGTAGAGCAAGAAAAAAGAAAGAGGAGAAAAGACAAGAGATTGAGGAGAAAATAAAAGCCAAAGAAATACAGTTAAAAAAGAGACCAGGGAAAAAGAAATTATATCAGGAAATTAAAATACTTCAAGAACAGTTAACAGCAATGAATAATAAGGAATTGCAGTGGAATCTTAAAAGATTGAATCAGAAAGCGTTTGAAGGTGCAAATAAACCTGGGAAGTATTTGGCATGGCAACTGAAGAAGAGAAGGGAAAAGAAAATAATAAATAGAATTTGCGAAGATAATAAAACGTATTTGGAACAGACTACCATTAGTAGAGCCTTTTACAAATTCTACGCTAAGTTGTATAATAAGAAAGAGGTAAATAAAGAGTCAATAGCGTTATATTTGGAGAAAATGAAACTTCCAGTAATTTCGGAAGCTTGGAGAAATAAACTGAACAGTGAAGTAACAGATGAGGAACTAAACAAGGCAATACAATCTGCAAATCTAGGAAAGGCGCCAGGGCCAGATGGACTTACAGCGAAATTTTATAAGGTAATGGCCAATGAACTGGCACCATTCCTAAAAGAGGTGATCAATGGAGTTTTAAAGGACCAGCGGATTCCAGATACCTGGAATGAAGCGAATATATCATTGATCCCCAAAGAGGGCCAAGACTTGACTAATGTGAAAAACTACAGACCTATATCGCTACTTAACAATGATTATAAAATCTTTGCGAAGATACTGGCGGAGAGACTGAAGGGGTGGCTTACGGAAGTCATTGAGGAGGAACAAGCAGGCTTTTTGCCAGACAGACAAATCAGAGACAATTTAAGGACAGTGATTAATGCTATTGAATATTATGACAAGCGTTGTGACAAAGAGGTTGGTTTCTTCTTTGTTGATGCTGAAAAGGCGTTTGATAATTTAAACTGGGACTTTATGTTTGCCACTATGGAAAAGCTACAATTGGGAGAAAGATTCATTAGAGCAATTAAGGAAATTTACAGAGACCAGACTGCAGCAATTGTGGTGAATGATGAAGCGACTAAGAAATTGATTATAAGTAAAGGAACAAGACAAGGTTGCCCGTTGTCTCCACTGCTGTTCATTTTGGTATTGGAGATCCTGATGATACAAATACGACAAGATGAAAAAATTCGAGGAATTAAAATAAAGGACTATTCATATAAGGTCAGAGCATTTGCGGATGACATAATGTTAATTGTAGAAGACCCATTGGAGAACATGCCAAAAGTGATAGATAAGATTAAGGAGTTCGGAGATTTGGCAGGTTTTTATATTAATAAAAAGAAGTCAAAGATACTATGCAAAAATATGACTAAGCAGAAACAACAATTGTTAACGGAAATAACGGATTGTGAAGTAACAAGTAAGGTGAAATATTTGGGAATTGAACTGACTGCTAAGAATATAGACTTATTTAAAAACAACTATGAAAAACTATGGACTCAGATAGAGAGAGATTTGATTAAATGGAACAGACTAAATTTGTCATGGTTGGGAAGGATTGCAGCAGTTAAGATGAATGTGTTACCAAGAGTAATGTTTTTGCTACAGACAATACCAATCATCAGTGACTCTAAGCAATTTGAGAAATGGCAGAGGAAAATATCAGACTTTGTATGGGCAGGCAAGAAGCCTCGAGTGAAAATGAAAGTTTTACAAGATGCAAAGGAAAGAGGCGGAATGCAACTGCCCAATCTAAGACTTTACCATGACGCAATTTGCTTGGTGTGGTTGAAGGAGTGGATGACGCTAAAGAATAAGAAATTACTAGCCCTAGAGGGATATAAAAAAATATTTGGATGGCACGCATACTTATGGCATGATAAAGTAAAGGCGAACTCGATGTTCCTGCATCACTATATACGGAGAAGTTTATATATAATCTGGAAGAAGTATAGAATCTATCTGGAAGAAGGAACCCCTTTGTGGGTAGTTCCATATGAGGTGATAGATCCGAGAACTGTTGATAATGAGCAACAATGTCTAACTTATAAAGAAATAACTAGAACTGAAGAATCTAAACTCAGAATAAAGACTCAGGAGGAACTATCACCTTATTATGATTGGTTCCAGTATAGACAGATTAGAGATTTATATAACTCGGACTCTGTAAAGGGAGGTATACGAACAGAAAACTCGAAACTAGAGCAGACCCTTCTTAAAGAGGACAAGAAAAGAATATCTAAGGTATACCAAGCACTGCTGAAATGGTATACTGAGGATGAAATAGTTAAAGGACAAATGGTGAAATGGGCCATAAATTTCAACAAAGAAATAACAATGGAGGCATGGGAATACTTGTGGAAGACTATAATGAAGACAACGACATGCACTAGTATTAAAGAGAACATTTACAAAATGATTTACCGTTGGTACATGACACCAAAGAAGATTGCGCTAGGGAATTTGAACACTTCTAATAAATGCTGGAAATGCAGGAAGCATGAGGGCTCCCTCTACCACATGTGGTGGACGTGTGAGGTAGCTAGGCAGTACTGGGGGGAAATAATAAGAGAAATGAGTGAGATTTTACAATTTCAAATTAATAAGAACCCAGAACTCCTGCTACTAAACTTGGGAATGGAGGGAATTCCAGCCCATCATAGGACGTTGATATTTTACATGACGGCAGCAGCTAGACTTTTGTATGCGCAAAAATGGAAAATACAAGAAGTGCCAACCATTGAAGATTGGATCCACAAATTGCTGTATATGGCAGAAATGGACAAAATGACAAGAAAATTGAGAAACCTGGACTCAGGACAGTTTAACACAGACTGGGAGAAGCTGAAACAATATCTGGAGAAGAAATGGGAGGTGGGAGGAGAACTGTGGCAGTTTGAGAACTACTGAAGTACAATAAAATGTAGAGGGGGGTGACTTTACTGGGGAGGAGAAGAGGTAAAAGAGAATTTCTAAGCAGTTATGATATTAGATTGATATATATAGAATAATAAATAGAATATTGATAGAAAATAATTAATCATAAGGGTTAACTATAAGGATTGATTAACTAATAATATTTTCTTTTTGATTCCGTACAGTGTACCAAACTGAATATGTTTATTTGAAGTTGTATATGAGTCAAATTGATTGATATCATATATAGACTTATGACTGAAGGGGAATAGAAATACTAATGTAAACAAATATAACTAAAATAGAAAGAAGAAGATAGAATGAATAACATATAGAGTATAAGTTAAACTGGCTGATTTATATGAATGTATGGTTTACATAGTTTATGATATATAAAAATATTTGAAAGTGAAATAATGAAAAATGGGATAAATTGTTTATCCATTATGGAAAATGGGACTCATAGTCAGGGTACAGAGTATTAAAAATAGTTAAAGAAGTATTGCTTAGAATAAAGGGAGAATATATATTTGCTAGATAGAGGAATATATAAAGAGTAAGGGAAAAGGGATAAAGGGTTGGAAAACTGTTGGAAGTCAACAAAATGGGCCATTGTCTTATAAAATTTAGCTGTAAGTCCATCTGGCCCTGGCGCCTTTCCTAGATTTGCAGATTGTATTGCCTTGCTTATTTCCTCATCGGTTACTTCACTGTTCAACTTGTTTCTCCAAGCTTCCGAGATCTCTGGAAGTTTAGTTTTCTCCAAATATGATGCTATTGATTCTTTGGTTACTTCTTTTTTGTTATACAGCTTAGCATAAAATTTATAAAAGGCTCTACTAATGGTAGTCTGTTCCAGATACGTTTTGTTTTCTTCACAGATTTTATTTATTATTTTCTTTTCCCTTTTCTTCTTCAATTGCCATGCCAAATATTTCCCAGGTTTATTAGCACCCTCAAAAGCTTTTTGATTCAGTCTTTTAAGGTTCCACTCCAATTCTTTATTACTCATTGCTGTTAACTGTTCTTGAAGAATTTTGATTTCCTGATATATTTTCTTTTTCCCTGGTCTCTTTTTTAACTGTGCTTCTTTGGCCTTTATTTTCTCCTCAATCTCTTGTCTTTTCTCCTCTTTCTTTTTCCTTGCTCTGCCATTTAAGTCCATTAGTATGCCCCTTACAACCGCCTTGTAAGCATCCCAAACTTTATTGGTTGGTACTTCTTTATTCACGTTGTATTGTATAAAAAACTTTGTCTCTCTTCTCAATATTTCCATATTCTCACTTTCCTGTAACAAGTCCTCATTTATTCTCCAGGCTTTCCTTTTCCTCCTTTTTCCAAATTTCCATATAATTGGATTGTGATCTGAGCCTACCATCGGCATTATTTCTACCTCCTTAGTCCATAACGCTAAGTCCTTTGAGGCCCAGATCATATCAATTCTTGATAATGTAAGATGCCTTGCAGAATAAAAAGTAAACTGTTTAGTTTTAGGATATTCTCTCCTCCATACGTCTTCGAGAATCTCTTGTTGAATCAACTCAAAAAAAAGCTTTGGCAATAGTCCTCTTTTCTTTTGTGCTGTTGTAGTCTTTTTGTCTAGTTCCAACTCTGTCACTCCATTGAAATCTCCAGCAAGAATTATCTGGTCATATACAAGATCATCTAAATGCTTCCTTAAATCCTCAAAGAAGCTTTCCTTTGCACCGTTAGGTGCATAAAGTCCGACTACCAACACTCTCTTTAAATTCCAATTACATTCCACTGCTACAAATCTAGCTTCCACATCTCTCATAACAAATTTTGGCTGCAGCTCCTCTTTTATGTACAACACCACTCCTCTTTTTTTCTTGTTAGAGGCCGCTACAAATTCTTTGCCCAATTTTCCAGATTTTAAATATTTTACATCCTGTTTTCTAATATGGGTCTCCTGCAAACAAACAATATCACATTTTTGTTTTAGTAGCCAATGAAAAATATTTTTCCTCTTATTCGGTGAGTTTAGTCCATTTACATTCCAAGATAATACTTTACACTCCATATTCATGGTTTTGTTGGTAAGTCTTTTTCATTGTCCTTGATAAATCTCTCCATCTCCCGCTCAGATCTGATGCGTTTTTTTGCCCCTCCAAACTCAAAGGACACTCCTTCCGGTAACTCCCATCTGTACCTGATATTCATGTCCTTCAAAGTCTGAATTAGCACTCTATATTTTTTCCTGTCCAGTAACACTGATCTGGGCAGTTCCTTCATTATGATAATCGTCTTGCCATCAATCTCCAATGGATCTTGAAATTGTTTTGTCACAATCCTCTCTTTCATGTTTCTAGTTGTAAACTGCACAATCACATCCCTTGGTAGTTTCCTCTGGGTTGCAATTCTCGAGTTCACACGGTACGCCACATCTAGGATAGCCACAATTTCCTCCTCTTCCTTCCCCAGGTAATCAGCCAACACCTCAGTCATCTGTTCTTGCGCTGACTTCCCTTCCACTTCCGGCAGACCACGAAAACGAAGCTGCTTCTCCATGTGTTTAGTTTCTGCAACTGACATCCTCCCCTTCACCAGTCTCATCTCTGTTTGTTGCGTGTCTATTAAATTCTCCATCGCGTCTTCTACTGTTTTAACTCTCTGCTGCGTTCCTTGTAATTCACTACTAATCGTTTCCACGCCTTTTTTCACTTCTGACAGCTCCGACTTTACTGTCTGTGTAACTTCTTTGACCTCTTTAATAAGCTCCAGTTTCGTGTCCTTAAGTTCTTTCATCATGTCTATAAGTTTTTTGTCCAAATTTTCTATCGCCGATTGCCACTCTTTTTTCGACATCGTGGGGCTTGCTTTAGCTTGCTCCCACGAATCTGCTCTCTTCCTTAGCTCCGTGGCGTATATTTAAACGTTTTCCTTTTTTTTCAAATGTCCCAATCTTTGCCAAAATTAATTTTTTTGTATCCAAAATGTCGGGCGTCTTTTCTCTATGGTTTCTCTATGTTATTGTAATCCAAGATGGCCTACTTCCTCTTCCGCTGAAGCCGCGACCCTTCCCCTTTCAAAAATGGCGATTCCCTGCTTCCTGTCCGTCGGCAAGGGCCGCTTCCCTCCAGCCACTCTATTGTTGTTACGCACTTCCTGTCTCCCGTCTTCCCACAGCAGGTCTCGCGATGGTGTCTTTTTCCCACAGCTCCGAAACCACAGGTATTCAAAACAATAGTCCAATTTTTGCAATAACTTCTTTAAATTTAGTCTCTTTTAAAATACAACTCCTGCCGAGTCTTCGCCTCCTTTTCACTAGTCTGTTGCAGTTTAAAAATCTACTTTCTTTCTTCTCTGTTTTTATCAATCTGTCCCGTTTCAAGAGATAGCGATCTTTACCTTCTCTTCAGCTTTCTCGGGTTGTAATCGCTGTTTCGATCTTAAATTCTCCTCTCGACTTCCCTCCCCGATCGAAGCTTGGGTATGTAGGTCTTATGCCAGCCGAATTGGCCCCAAAACTGCCGCAGAGATTATAGCCGACCCGTCGCAAGGTGGGACCTCAAGGATCAGGGGGGAGACTCCTTGTGTAGAGCCCCCCCTCATCCGAGATCTAACTCACCCTAGGGTCTTGAGCGTTCTTTGCCTGCTCCCCGCCTGAGAGCAGTCGGCCGCGGGTTATTTTCACCCCTCCGGCCGGTTAAAACGGCAGTCCGGTCAGCTCCGCAAATGGAGCTGCGTTAGACCTCCATGAATCCCAAACCGGAAGTCGAGAGGTCATCAGAACTCTTCACAGTGTCAGGGGATTAATAAGTGGCATATAACATACACATGGCATGTACTGCAGGCAGGCATACATGACATCAATGATGGCTTGCTCTGTGGGAAAGATGGCAGCCCTCCATTGACACAAAGTTCTTACAATCTCAGCCAGGCTTGGTTTCACTGGCTGCCAAGCAAAGTGCATGCCTGTCTGGGCTCCCTCTCAGAGCCAAGCTACAAGTGACAAGTTACACTTGCCTGGCAAGTGAACAGACTCACGTGTATTCCTCCCTGTTCACTTGCCATTCACTTGCTCTCCACTTGATCAAGTGGAGCACAAGCGAATGGCAAGTGAACAGGGAGGAATACACGTGAGTCTGTTCACTTGCCAGGCAAGTGTAATTCGTCACTTGTAGCTTAGCTCCCAGGCTCTCCGTTGGCCTAGCTAGTCAAGGCATAGCAGCAGACAGTGCTGGCTACCTCCTTTGTATCGGTATGCCCAAGAACATTGCAAAGGCAAGTGAGTGGTGAGTGGGCCAAAGAGCCACTCCGCCTGGGAGACAACAAGATACTCCTCGCAAGGAGCCAGAGTGTGGGAGGCCAGTGCTGAGTGCTGCAAACTGGGAGCAAGGCTGCAAGACAAAGACAAGCAAGGCAAGTAACTTACAGCCAAGTGAACCCAGGCATTGGAGCTGCTCCCCATATTGGGGGTGGTGACAGAGCTGGATGTTTGTCCTGTGATTTGGAGCTTTAGGGGAGGGCAGATCCCTCAGAAGTGTGGTAGGAAAGTGATTCAGAATTAAATACGTGTAAATTATCTTAGATAACCTGCAGTTGAAAAGAGGCCAAAGCACTTCAAGAGGGCTGTCTGAAAGTAGTCTTCCTTTCCCAAGTGCTCTGGGGCCTGATGGAGCTTGGGAGCATGGCACAGAGGACCCCCAGAGTGCTTGAGAACACTAGTTCCACAATGTAATGCCTGTCTGCAAGGAGAGTTGGGATATCATGACCCAACTCAGGGCAGATGTTATGTCTGCTTCAGCCCTCAGAGTTTTGACTTCTATATGCTAATGAGTGGTCCTGCTTACAATGCCTTTTTACCTATTAACATATTTGTGCATAATCCATTTATTTAATAAATTCACTAAATATCCTATACCTTCCAGTATTGTTTGAAGCAATTCTCAGCTAAGGGAGTTGGGATCACTTTCAGAGAGTTTACAACAATATTTGTGAATGTGATTCATAAGGCATCCCCAGATAGCATTAGATGATACTTGCCTCCTTCAGCACCATCTCCAAGCTCAGACTAGCTTTGATATGTTGATGTGTGCAATATTATCCCTAATGGGTTTTTTGTAATCGTCAGAAGAACCCCTTTAAATGACCTGCCCTTGAAGGGTATGGCTTTGGCCATCATCAGGCCATGGCTGGGGATAGAACACCTCATTTGATCTTTGGACACTGCTCCTGCAGATCTCCTGCTGAAGTTCAGTGTGGTGATTTCTACAGCCTCACAGAATGGAAGGTAAACTAATAATTATAAATAATTATTGGAGTCTGATGCTAGAAGTGATACAAACAAAAAACTGGGCAGTTGAAAAAGATCACTTATAAAACCTTCACCATACCAGGACCCTTACCTGGGGACTGAGAATGATAAGCAAGAAGTTTTCTGGGCTATGTTAAATGGCACAAGTTTTGAATTCAGTCCTGAAATAAAACTATCAATATTCTTACCGTGTTTGCAAGAGCATTGTCTAAGCCCATTGAAAGTTGGATATATAATTGGTGCATATGGAAATTCTTCCAAGGCTGCTATCAAAAAAGAAAATAAGGGAGATAGCAGTGTCAGCCAAAATATCACACCTCACAGATTTAGAGAATGATGAAGTAATTTGTTGGCCTCCATGCTATTCACAGGGGACCTAAGACTATGCCAAGAATAAATCCCCATTCTCTAGCTTTTTTTTTTTGATGTTTCAGCCAAAGCGAGGCAGCTGCTAACATATCCTTTCTATAATCCTTTGGGTTACATTCAGTATGGAGCTCAGCATCCTTCCAGAATGCTAAAAGCAAGTCCTTGGGAGAATGTAAGAGTGCTTTGGCTGGCTCTGTGCAATTTGTCACCGTCAGGGCAGTGTTTTTAATCAATAGTTCTCTTGAATAACAACAGTAAAAACTGTTATGGAAGCACACTGTGATAATGATTCAGATGTAGGGTGTCTAATGGATTCATACCTTTGCTAAAAATACAGAGTTTTATTTAAAGCACCTGGAGGGACCAGCTTCCTTGAACATGGCCTCTAAGGCCAGACTAAACATTGCATGCAGTTGGGTACAGTATGACCCCCAATCAGCTTTTTATTGTAATCAAAAACAGCTGCCGGGATGGGGGGGAGTTGGAAGATGAGTGGGAAGGTAGCCTGGTATAGTCTGATTTTGTCAGATCTTGGATGCTAAGCAGGGTTGGTAATTGGATGGGGGACCACCAAGGAAGACTGCAGAGGAACACAATGGCAAACCACCTCTGCTTCTCACTTGCCTTGGAAGCCCCTTACTGGGATCATCATAAGTTGGTTATGACTTGACAACACATATGTACATACATAACTGGAAGTTGAGTCTATGTGTATGTTAGGGTTGCCAGCTCCTGCCTAGGAAATTCTTGGATATTTAGGGATAGTGCCTGAGGATAGGGGAATTTGGGGACGGAGGAATTTCACCTAGAATCTGTGGTATCTCTAAAGCTGCCATTTTCTCCAGGGGAACTAATCTCTGTAGTATGGAATCAACTGTAATTCTTTGAGAATCCCAAGCTCCACTTGGAGGTTGGCAACTCTATGTGGGCACAAAGAGAAGTTGGTTAAGATTTTTATTTGATTACGCAGAATCTTCCAGATGATATATGCAAACAAACAAATAAATAATTCCTAGCTAATCCAGAGGTGTCTCAGATTGTTTAGTGTTCTCAGTTCTCACAATATAATACCCACTGAGGGAAATGGACTCTGTGACGTTTCCTTCAAGAAGGATAGAAATGATATCCACTTAGTCTCCTTACCTTATAATGCAGTATCCTCTTGCTCTCAGTTTTCCTTGATTACCTAGGTTATTTATTTATTTAAATAGTTAAACTCTGCCTTTTCTCTTCAATGAAGACAAAAAGTGGTTTACAACATGGTTCTCCCCTCCTCCATTTTACCCTCACAACAGCAATCTCGAAAGGTGGGTTAGGAGGATAGAGACTGTCTGCCCCACGATCACCCAGTAAGCTTCTCTGGCAGAGTGGGGATTCAGATCTGAGACGAACAGATCCTAATCTGACACTCTAACATAGGGTTGCCAGTCTCCCATTGGGGCCTGGAATTTTCCTGGAATTAAAACTGATCTTCAGGCTACAGAGATCAATTCCTCTGGAGAAAATGGCAGCTTCAGAGGGTGGACTCTATGGCATCACATCAGAGCCGGCGTGCCCACTGAGGCAGGCCCAGCTCCTGCCTTGAGCGCTGAGGTACCGAAGGGGGCGCTGGAGGGGGTGCCAGGGGTGGGGGTGCGTGCTGCGGAGCTGGCGGCAGCAGCGCTGGCGGCTGAGCGGGAGGGATGGGAAGCCGCTTGCGTGCCGCCCCAGCCACCTGCCAGGCCTGGCCCGTAGCTGCTGCAGCCTGCCAGTCCTCCCGCCCCGTGCCGCCACTGCCGCCAACCCACACCCCTGGCCGGGCACAGCAGCCATGGGCCAGGCATGGCAGGCATCTGGAGAAGCACATGGAACCTTCCCAGCCACCCGCCGCGCCCGACTGGGAGTGTGGGCAGCCTCCACGCACCATCCCAGCCACCCATTGGCCAATGGGGCCGGCTTGCTGAGTGATGATGTTACACACAGTGATGTCATCATGCACCATTGAGGCAGGTCTGGCCCCTGCCTCGAGAGCTGAGGCACCAGGCAGGCGTCTAACTAACACCAGTGTGGTGTAGTTAGACTGTAGGGCATATATACATACATACCATATATATATATATGGTATTTCAAAACTTTAAAAATTAAAGTGCAAATGTGACAAATGCATTTTCAAACACTTGTTTAATACTTGTACATACACAGTGGGGTATTATAGTTAAACAAACAAATAAATACACTATTTTGAGATTGGCCATGGCTCCCAAGTGTGCTGCTACTTAATACCTCTGCGACAAACTGTTGCTTATCATGACAAAAGTGTTGATCAATACAAGTGAAAGAATTAACTGATATTGTGATTTGGTTTACTAAAAATCTTCTGGTTGTGGCAAAGAAATCATTATTTTAAAAAGGAAGGGGGAAGCTATGCAGATTTGTTTTTGAAAGCATTACAGAAACCAGTGGACCAAATGTCTGAGCCTGGGGCATTTCCAGATTGCAGATCCTTAATTGTATGAAACACTTCAGAGCCACCGGATTGTCTGAGAGCTCTTCCATCTGCTCTAGGAACGTATAGGCAAGCTGCACGTGATGATGGAAAGGCAGTCAGGCTGCAGTTGCATGCAAAGCTTTCCCCACCCCCAGCCTGCTGGGTGATGTGCTGGGCTTTGCTGAGGATGCCATGCTGATTGCAAAGAACATAAGGCATTTGGGGCTCATTAGTTTTGATTAATCCAACTAAAAATATAACAGTTTATTGCAACAGTTTGGAAAATTCCTCACTTAAAAATATACAAGCAGTTCATCACTTGGGTAGTGAAGAAAGAATTCTGTGATGTTAATGTGGCATTTTAGTACCATGTTAGATTAGTTTGTCATAACTAGTTCTATCTAGGCACATCCTTAAGCTATTGTGAGCTGGTGTAGCATCGTAGCTAAGAGAATCAGCTGTGATCAGGTATTTCCTTGTAAAGATAAAGCCAAGATAATGCTTTTAGAATACTTTCCCATATTTTCAATGCTCAAATGCAAGAAAACTTGCACTTTAAAAAAGCTACCACTCATTATAATGAGGTGACACCTTATCTTTGGAATGCTCTCCTTTGTGAGGTTCGCCACGCACCTACCTTCCTTTTTGAGGTATATTCTCACATTAAATATCCTGAGATAAGAACTCATTTCCACAAACAAGGAATTTGGGAGCATTTAAGCTGTACATCCTTGCTGGCTGTTTTGTGTCATTTATATATTCCCCGGAAACCATGTGTAGGAATGCAACTCACCAAACCTCTCCTATTGGTAGTGTTTACTCCACTAAGCTTTCACTTATAAAAATGAAGAGGAAAATAATCTTTAAAATGCGATATAACTCTGAGCTCTAGTCTCCCTGTTCCTCTCTTTGATCTAGCTCTGTTTCTAACTCTGCTTAACTGTTACAGAGATATCCATCTTCACAGGGTAGGCACAGAACATTACAAAGGCACATATTTGTTAGAGCTTCTCTAAAGCTGGCCTGCATTGTCCCAGGATGCTTCACAGTTGCTTTCTCAGCAGATGGTTGGACTGTGTGACTGATGGAGCTGTAAAAGCCTTGAAGACATTTACAGCTTTCTATTAAGCCGTATTAAAACAAATTATCCCGTAAAGAAGTGACACTGTCCAAACAGAAATATAAATAAAGAGTAAGCTCTACTCCTCTTGCACTGCTAAAGAATACTGATGCGTAACATGGAGAAAATCGCCTTGGGTACAGATTCCAGGTTGGTACCTCTCTTGAATAAGGTGAAATCAAGGTCAAAAGACTATATACTTGGGGTAAAGTGCAGGAACATTCATACTCTCATCCCTTTCCATCTCCTTTGAAAGTATTAGAGAAATGGTAATATCCTGTCACCGGTACACTTGATAAGACTAATATGTTTATCTAAGTCAGTATTTATGTATTAGAAATATTTATACCCCATTTTCCCTATTTGTTCATAGTAAAATAATCAAAGCCATAACATTAACAATAATCACTGACAGAACAATATAACTGGATACAGAGCAAAATGAAACAAGTTTACCCTGTGTTACGAAGCAGAATTATCCCCTTCTAAGCCTATTAATGTCATTGGGCTTCGAAGGCTGTGTGACTCTGCTTCAGGTTGCACTGTTAAAATGGCAAAGCTGCACCATCATCAGAAAATTAAATCACCATCATAAGCAGTAATTAAGTAATAAATCAGGTTCATAGCCCAGTTAACAAACTACCAGATCAACCAAAAGATGGTTGAAACAGTAGAACTTTTGCCTTATGGCTAAGCACAAGCAAATAAAGTGCGAGACAAACAACCTCATGGGGATAGGCATTGCAGAGACACCATGACTGAAAACACCCCATCTTGGTTATCAATCATCTTAACTCTCTAGCTAAGGGCACTGAGTTCAAGACCCTTAATGGGAGGGCCAGTTTATATGATAGGAAATCCTTGAGTTATGTACTCTGTATCCCTGTCTCTTTGCTCAAGAAACTTGTTCAGAATTTGACCAGATATTCTTTTTCTTTATGGCTCCTGGAATACCAACTCTTTTCATACAAACATATGAAGCTACTATTGTATCAAGCAACTGAGTACAATTTAGATTCCAACCAAAGTTTGTAGTAAATCTCAAATAGGAACAAGAACTGCTGCATCATTCAGTAAGGCAGCTTAGGCTAGGCTTACCAGTTACCCTCTAGTGGTGCCACCAGAGGTTGTGCATTGGGACCTTCAGTCAGTTTAGTGAGCTGTTAAGTCAGAGCCAAGCTACAAGTGATGCCTGACACAGGTTGGAGACTTGTCAGCTTCCCTCAAGTTTTGATGGGAAATGTAGGCATCTTGGTCTTGCAGCTGTAATGGAGAGCCAAGCTGTAAAACCAGGACGCCTACATTTCCCATCAAAACTTGAGGGAAGCTGACAAGTGTCCAACCTGTGTAAGGCGTCACTTGTAGCTTGGTTCTCAGAGTAGCAGCTTCTAGGCTCAGACAACGGGAAGATCCATCACATGGCTTGGGAGAAAAACAAGTCATATTGCTTGATTAATCCGTATCATATTGCTTGTGTAAGAAAGCATCCTCTGCGCTGAGAAAAACAGACTATAAATGCAAAAAGCAAACAACCTGCTGCTATTAATCATATTGCTTGATTAATCCATATCATATTGCTTGAGTAAGAAAGCATCCAGTGTCCTGAGAAAAACAGACTATAAAATGGAGTATAGTGTTTGATTCTTCATTGTTTGCATTGAACAGTTTTGGACCACAAATTATAGTAGCCTAGGATTAGCCACAATTCTCTTTTAAAGCTTGCAATAAATTACTCTTGCAAATGGCTTTGTGCAAACTATAACATTACATCAGTGTCCCAAATACATATACTGACACAAGAGCTTAGCGTCGGGGTGCTGGTTGGTCAAACAGGTAAAGCAGATGCCAGTCTGTACTGATTAGGTCCCAAGGAATTACTCCTGCTTTGTTTGCAGATATAGATTTTGGTGCATGTGTACATGAGTGTGTGCACTGGCATGTGCACACACACAGATGCACATGCATGCACGTACACTCAAAGGATGGCTCTATGAAATTGGATTTCAAAAAGTGAATTTCAGATGGTAGTGCTTGTCATAATCTGTGGTGGTAAGAATTCATCAAGATGTCTGTGAATCTTGAACATTCCTTTTGCGACAAATGAAAAGAGTATCTTTCAAGAAAGCCTTTGCTTTTATCAAAAACTAATTTTGCTCAGTACTGATAAAGCATGGGAAGGGAAGAGATTGGTATATCAAAGCAGGAGCCTGAGTAAGGAAGGAAGCAGCTCCCGGAGAATAGTAGTATTGTACTTTTTGGATGGTGGATGGATGGATGGATTGTTTACTCTGCTTGTCAGCCAAAAATGGATCCCAGTGGCTTACAGCAATTTAAAACTAATAGAGATACTGATTAAAATATAATGAAAAAGTGTTCAGGGAGGGAGTTTTCAGTGAGGTCTAGGTCCAGGCTCAATTTAATGGTTCCTGGCTATTTCCTCCTCTTCCTTTGGTCTCAGTGATGGCAGCTGGTAAATGGGAGAAAGGGGCAATTATTCCACTGTCACTGATGTCTATTACAAATGTTTTAGTGAAATAAATTTTAATTAGAGACTCCTCACATGCCCGGCTCTCTGTGCCCCACTTTCAAGGTGAGGAAGGTGGTGAACAGAGACAGGGCACCTCACCTGTTGAATGTCCTTCCCCTTGAGGCTAGCTTGGCACTCATCCTACTCTCTTTTAGGTGCCAGGAGAAAATATTTCTTTTTACTCAAGTATACCATTAAGGAATTGATCTTTAAACATCATTTTGAGAGTCTGCTTCTAGCTTGACAAGTGTTCATATGAAGGCCAAAGTGTGAAATAATTACATCACAGATTAAACAGCTTACCAACAAGTCCCTTATATATTCCCCACACTGCTCTTTTGCCTCTCAGTTGGCAACTAGTAAGCCAACTATTGTCAACGAGTCATCAGGTGCTGCTGGTTAGTTATGTATCTTTTAAGTTCTCTTATTTATCTCACATCCTATTTTGCACAAATGTAATAAAAAGTTAGAAAAATTAAACATTACCTACTGGTTTCTTTCCCTCATATACACATAAATATATTTGCTCACAGAGGTCGTGGGGGGGGGGGGAGCAAAGAGAGTATGTATGACCTCTTTCCTTGTAGGTTCTATGGGACTAACTTTGGAACAGAACTTGTAAGACAAATTTAAATTAAACAAGTCTTTTTAAAAATACAACACCCCTTCAAAACACAGAACAGTACAACAAAGGTAGTTAAACTCATAGATGTAACAGCAACCAGAAATTTGCAAAATATATGGTCACTATGACCTCAGGTAGCAATTAGTTCTTGCTTGAAAACAACTTGGTGTATGCAAAATCCAGTCCAAGTACTAGGTTCTTCTAATTACTCCTTTTGCCTAGAAAATGAATAACTGGACATCACAGAAACCAGGCTACCTCTTCAACTTGATAATCATAGCTCTGAAATAACAACATGATTACAATAATAATCCCAGTTATTCTAGATATACTTCCTATCGCAATGGCCTTCCCACAGCCTTTTACCACCCTGCCACCCACCCCAAACCCACCTTCACAGGTTGGGGCCTCCCAGGCAAGTAAAGGCTGAGTCACCACAAGCCACCTGTCTAGCTTCCACTTTAGCAGGAAGAAGTGTGGGAGACTTCCTGACCTTCTCAGGTAGGGTTTCCAGATGGGTTCTGGAAAATTACTGGACCCTGCATGGTGATGGTGATGGCGCTCTCTCATGCTCCTGGCCCCAGCTTGATGACATTAACTCCAGAAGTGACATCATCATGCAGGCTGTGCAGGCCCTCAACCTGAGTTTCTCAGTGGCAGGGGTGCATAGCTGGGGACAGGTGGTGGGGAACCCGCCTGGCCACCCAAGCCCTCCCAGGAATGCCCCTCAATAGGGAGCAAAGAGGCAGAGGTGCTGCTGGCCATGCCTGTGAGCGGCAGTCAGTGGAATGGCTTCCTGTGCTCCATGCCACTCCCTCCCTTTCCTTTCCATGGGTGATTTTCATGTCAGTTTCTAATTTATATTTTGAACATTTGGGAGGGGGGGTCTATTTACTTATTTAATTTTTAAAACTTTTAAACCATCTCTTCATCATATTTAGTGCTTGAGGTGGTTTATAGCATACACCAGGGCTATTTTTTAAGGTGGAACAGAGTTCTGGCACCTCTTGAAAATGGTCACATGGCTGGTGGCCCTGCCTCCTGATCTCCAGACAGAGGGGAGTTGAGTTCTAAACTCCCCTCTGTCTGGAGATCAGGAGGCAGGGTCACCGGCCATGTGACCATTTTCGCTGAGGGTGATTTAAACTTTTAAAAACTCCCCCTTTGTTTCAGCTGACCCAAAATGATGTCATTGTGCGGTCCGAGGAATGTGTGTGCACTTTGCGCATGCACATGTGGTACCAGGGGCACCACCTCCCACCAGGAGTTGACCCCTGTGCTGGCAACCCACTGAGTTCTACCACTTCTTTTCCCAGAAAAAAGCCCTGTAAAACACTATTAAACTAATATAAATACAAACATTAAAATCAGTAATACAATATTAAATATTAAATTTCTAAATATGTATTTAAAGATGTTTTCATTCATTCTTTAATAAAAAATCGTCATTTAGACAGAACAAAATTATGGTTTCTATAGAAGTATGTGTGCCGTGAAGTTGCTTCTGTTTTATGGTGACCCGATGAATGAAAGCCCTCCAAAACATCCTATCATTAATACCCTTGCTCAGATCTTGCAAATTGAAGTTTGTGGCTTCCTTTATTGAGTTAAGCCATGTCATGTTGGGTCTTCCTCTTTTCCTACTGCCTTCCACTTTTCCTAGCATTATTGTCTTTTCCATTGAGTTCTCTGGATGATGTGACTAGGGTTGCCAGGGACCCCAAGGGCCAAACTAGGGATGGAGGGGGCTGGGGGCAGGGGGCCAGTGAGACAGTAGGGTATTTACTTCCCATGCATGCACTTTATTCATGCTCCTGCCCTCCCCCGTCCCAATGAACTGGCATCAGAGCACTTGCGTTTCCTCCCTTGTGCTGGAGAACAATGTCATTTCCCAGCAGGAAGAAAGAGCCATGGGGCACATTGAAGCCAAAAATCACCCATTAGGAGATCTCAGCACGCCTAGTGTTTCCACTGAAGCCTTCAAATGGGCAATTTTCAGCTTCGGTGTGCCCTGCGATTCTTTGTTCCTGCTGGAAAATGACATTGTTTTTCAGCAAAAGGGAGGAAATGTGAGTGTGCTGAAGCCAGTTCAGTGGTACAGGGAGCAAGAGCACGCACGTCTTCCTCCCTTGCTTGCCCCCACTATTCAGGTGAATGGGGCGAGGGTGATGGCAAGTGGGTTTCCCTGCCCCTGGTGGGGGGATGACTAGTCTAGATGTGACCAAAGTATGGTAGCCTCAGTTTTGTCATTTTAGCTTCTAGGAAGAATTCAGGATTGATTTGATCTAGAATTCATGTATTTGTCTTTTTGGCTGTCCATGATACCTGTAAAAACCATCCTCCAACACGAAATTTCCAACTATTTATAGAAGTAGGCTAGACTAGAGGAGAAACTTAAATTAAGTTTTCTGATCTATATAACGTAAACATAAAGCAACATCCCCAACCTGAGTCTATTACATTTAACACATTTTAAAATCTTGCACAGTACTCCCAATAAACAAATCAAAGAAATGCTGTCATTATTATGAAATTTTCAATGGCTCCTTCTAGCAAAAATAGGCTGAGAAGCTTTTCCATTATGGTGGTATTAGAGCAGATAATCATACTGTGCAATCTGGAAATGGAAAGATTTTCCATTTCTTAAGATTGTCTGGCTGGCAACAGTTATTGTGTAAAAATCACACAGGAATTTTTGGGGAGGGATGAAAAGTATGATTTACAAGGAAAGCATTGCAGAATTTGGCTATAGCTGTAAAAGTGCAATAGCAATTTAGTCAGTGGATTGTATTTGTTGCATGACATAACTATTTGCAGACTGGCATCTGTCCTACCACTCCACTGAGCAGTTTGAAGCCTTCCTCTAGTCAAGGAGTCTTCTTCCAACTTAAGTGGCTGCTTCTTTGGCAGATAAACCCCTTAGCTTTGAGGAAGGCTCCTCAGGCTGGCTTCAAATGTTGCTCAAAGGCATGGTAGGATACAGGCCACTATGTTCTGATGTCCTTGTTGTGGGCTGAAATGGAGGAAAAGCATTCAGAAATCTGTATATAGGCTTTCTCTGTGGTGGCCCCTACCCTGTGGAATGACCTGCCTGAGGAAGTCAGAAGAGCCCCTCTCCTGGCTTTTTGGAAATGATGCAAAACTGAACTTTCAAAAAGTCTTTTTACTCAAACGGGAGGGCTGTATTGTAGGGAAGGGGTCTCAGATGCTTTGCTAATGAGTTAGGGACCATAGACTTCATCACTATATTGCCTTACATATTATCTGATGCTTTAAATATGTACTCCTATGTACCACCAGTGCCCCATGTTGTCTAATGTTAGTCCTAGAATTGATTATGTTCTGCTTCAGTATTTTTTCTGCTCTGTATTGGATTCTTGTGAATACTATGTCTTTTAAACTTGTATCTATTTACCCTATGGCATTGTTTATGGAAATGTCCTTGATACTGTATTGAAATGTACTGATACTGATTCTACTAATCTCATACTGTGTAATCCGCCTTGAGTCTCAGAGAGAAAGGCGGACTATAAATGACATAAATAAAATAAAACTTATGGAGAGATGTCTTGATTTGTCTTTGGGCACCACAGCAGATTTTTTCCATTGTGAAACTCCTTTAACACTAGAAATCTAGGAACTCTTGCCCTCACCCTAGTCATTAAAGTGTGGGAACAGATCCATAGATTGGTCAGAATACATGGACAGCTCTCTGGAGAGGCAGTATATACATTCCCTAAATAAAATAAACTCTCTAGAAAACTCGGAAAAGGTGAATTAGTAGCAACTAGGTTTTTTTTAAATGAAAAAGGACACTGAATGTGGAAAAGTTACAATTTGCTGAGAATCAAGCTTTACCCACCTATTAAGCCTGATACCAGAAATGTGCAGAGGCAAAGCGTATTTCATGACAGTTATATTTCAGTAGAGATGGATAGCATATGGATTCTCTATTGCTGTATTTGAAAACATACAAAATCTGTTGGTGTACAGAAATATGAAGGTCAGCCAAGATAGGAAAGTGTGAAAATGATGACCGGCCTTCCCTTGGTGCCATAAATCAAGCATCATATTTCAAATGCACGGTTCTGCAGGATTTGTCATATGATGCTCTTCTACTTGGCTAAGAATTTCAGGCGTATTTAGATTGCTGTTCTATAAACCACATGTGCATACTCCTATCATGATGGCTTTGAAAACAGAGCATCTCTAAAACACAAGCTCCTAGAAGCCATTTGAATATTTTGTTGCTTTCAATTGTAAAAAAATCTTGTTTCCTGCAACTCTTAAATATATGTTCTAATATTTAAACCAGGTTAGCTATGTGTATCTTTTCATTGTGCATGCCTTTTAACAGTGTTTATTTTAATTGCTTTTATATTTATTTTAAAAGCTTGTAATATTTCTAATTGTTTGCCACCTTGGGGACCCTAAGCTGGGTGGAAATATGGCATTAAAATGTTTTGAATAAATAAATAATGATAAATACAATAATTAAAAATGTAGAAGTTACTTGGAGAAAATCAGTTGACCACATATATATGCCTGATAGGCATATCAGGCATATATATTTTACTTTCATTGCTGCTGTGAACTCAAAGGAATTTTCAGCAGCAATGGAGCAGCCACATGATCAGCTGAACAAGGAATTCCTACTTCATTGCTGCTGTCTTGCAGCTTCCCCTCCCCATTACTTTTTTCATACAATTTGGACAAAAACTGCCTGCTCCTTTCCCTTTACGTCTTAGCAAGGAGGAAAGCTAGAGACTTACATTTAAAAAGAATGAACTCTGGGAATTCAGAGGAACTGGAAGATCTTAGCAATAGATCATTATAATGTTATTGTCTAAAGCACAGTAACAACTGCTGCTTTTAAAGAAAGCCCCGAAACCCCTTCAAAAATCCTTGTGGAGATATGGTGGGGAAATGATGGCCAGAGCATTCAGGACAGAAAAATCCTCAAGCTGATTTCCACAAGGACTACTGGCACAGTTGCGGGCTAACCTACTTTCTTTTCTTGAGAGCTGACAGTAAAAACTCAAGACAAACCCAGATAATACAATTATATGGAAATCCGTTTAACCCCCAAATGAACCCATAAATATAAAAACAAAGCAGTGCAGTTGGCTTATACACTAGCACTGTAAGTATTATCACCCTAAATTATACTGCTGAATGTCTTAAAATAGGTTGATATCATGGTGGAAATGCAATTTCTTTCTTTAATGAGTTGCATGTTTGTTTAATGGTCCCTTTTTGTTACATTAGGCTCTAGAAGAGTGAATTGATTAATAAACTGTCACATTTAATATTTTTGCTTGGGCTAATGCTAGCAACACACAGCCTTCAGTTGCAAGATTTACATTATAATGATGCTGTGTAAACAGAGCAAGAAGCACAGTGCATAACATGATCCATGCACACTGAGATTTTTATCCTGCCCTTTGCCTGGGGCTCAGTCTAGATTACAGAATTTTCCAAAAAATAGCCAGGCTAGCAGATTGAAAACATACAGTCTTAAATCCAATCTAAGACAAAGTAGCGCACGGAAATCTTTGCTGATATCTGTACTTCCTGCAACCATGGAAAGGCACTAAGGGCCAAACTACATGATACCCAACTGGCAGCTGCAGGGAACCTGCTTCTCCAAGTTCTGTGGACTGGGACTGTGGAGTCAGGAAAGGAGGGGCTGCAGAAAATCCTCTGCACCCGTTTACCAAGCCAAAACAGCCCCATGTCTCTGAACGTGATCCATACATTGAAGGAAGATTTGCTCATTGGGATCCTGTTGCTGTCCCAAATACCATTTCTTCAGACCTCATCCCTAATCCTATCCCAGACATACAGTCTCATGAGTCATGACAAGGAAAAAAATCTATTTCATTTCAGAATTGTCATAAATGTACCCATCATGCTAATGGCCTTCTAGCCTTTCCAGGTCCACTGGGGCCCCAGATTTGAAGTATTTTTGCACTCTGTAGGTGACACAGCATTTTGTTTTAGGCTTTACCAGTGGAGGGAGGGTGGGTGAAATATGGCATATTCCCAAGTGAAGAGAAATTTTTAGTCAGAATTCACAAGCCTCCCTGTAGATGGGTTGTTTAAGCACCTGTAGGTGATTAAGTTCTTGATGCTGCTGCAAACAGCATCTCAGTGTGTAATTCTCTTCTTCTGCTCAATAACAGCAGATGACATACATGATACATCTTTTCCTTACACTTACTAGAACAGTGAATGATGTGGAATAAGGGAAGAAAAATGCAATACTACATACAGAAGTAGATCCTGCACACAAGGGTGCCATTTTTGGCATCCTTTCTCCCGGCTTTTGGCAAACTATGCAAAACTGAATTATTCAGGAGGGCATTTTCAGAAAGGAATAGGGATTTATTATAATGGAAATGATTCAGGAAGATTGTTTTAATACAGGGAAAGACACTGTGGACTATTCTACTGTGTATCGTATGTGCTACCTGTTGCTGTATGCATTAGCCAGTTATGTAATTTCTGCATTGCTTATTATGCCATGCCAGTACTTATGCTTTGTTTCAAGTTTTTACTTGATTTTAATTCCTGCATCCTAATCCTAGTATATTGTTTAATGGATGTCCCATCCTGTTAACTGCATTGATTTACACTGTGTAATCTTCCTTCAGTGAGAAAGACGGACTATAAATAATGGAAATAAATGAATGGTTAAAAAGTCCCGCCCCAAGTGGATGGTGACCTAATTGCTTGTGGAGATGGCCACGGGAGTCACATGCACATTCTGCTGGCTTTCTAAAAGAAGACTAAGATATAAGTTCAATTGACAAAAGGATTTTGAAAGCCAAGTTAGGTTTTATTTCTAACAATGACAGATCACTCAGAAAAAACACAAAACAGTGTAGATGTTTTTCTTATATCCTATAGAGTGTCAGACAGGCCTGTGACCTGCCTGCCATACTCAGTGATTTCTTTTACTGTGGGGGATGGGGAGGGGGATAGATTGTAAATCTTCTGTTCTCTTACTATTTTTTCCTGTCGATGTTCTCCACTCAGCTGGCTTATCTCAAGGCGCTTGGGAACCAGCTGAATGACCTTGGTGCCTGCCTCTCTTTTCCTTCCAGCTTTCTTGTGAGAAACTGCACACCAAGACTACTGGGCTTCTGCTTGAAAAGGGGGGAGGAAAAAGCAGGGTATAACTAGCCCATTGGGCCCTCCCCTGGTATTCCTGGCAATTACTTTGTACTGTGCTCTAAAGTGGTAGTGATCTCTTAATAAAGACCTTTAACTCATCCAGCTTGGTCTGATGAAGTGAAGCAGTCTAGGAGAATCCCCTAGCAGAGCCTGACATAGAGATCCTTATAGATGGCCAGAAGAGGGAGTGCATGTTTTATCCTATTCTGTTATTTGATTACCAGTGCCCCCATCTGAGTGCGTCTGTAGTTATTATTTTTTTAGTCATTATGACGCTCATTGTAAGAAAGGTATTATAGTTAGATACTATTACCATGTTATACATAGGAAAGGAAAGCCAATGGATAATTTCTGCATGCCTAGTTTGCACAGCCCAGTGCCAGGCATTTAATTGACACATCAGATTTGTAGTGCTCAATCCAAGATTTTCCCAAGAATATCTACCTTTTCCCAAGACTTGTTCCACATTCTAGTTCTGAGTTGGATTCACTGGAGTATTTCTGAAAACAGAAGAACTTTCATCTGTGGAACATAAATTTCTCACCTGCCCCCTTCTGCTGCTGTAGTTCAAAATGTTCTTAAAATTCTTTTCCTGGAGGGTACCCTGTCCCCTCCAGGAACAGCATTTTTGTGGGCATTTTGGGCTACATGGGGGGGGGGGCGGGGCAGAGGAAACTAGAGCTCCATCTACAGAAAGAATTCTGCCTATAGAAATGCTCCTCTACATCCAAGCTTGTCTTCTAGCACCTAAACAGTAGTGGAAAACTGATGTCTTAATAGTCCCTCAAGCGCAGTACCCTTTAAAATAATTGGTCTATACCTAAGATTACCTAAAAGTGTGAGGACACATTGTTTAAATTGCTGAAATTACCGTTAAGACCAAAAACCCATGGATGAATTTGGCTAACCAAAAACATACATATGACATTGTATACGATACCACTGAAACCACCAACAAAGAGAAAATGCCATACTATTGCCCATAGTTTTCTATTTTCTTGCCTTGACTGTGTTTTATTAAGAACTCCTTTCCTTGAGAGCCTCTGGGGCTATTTTCCATAGCCTCACCTTTTCCTAACATAGAATACCCAGTTCATGCATATTTTAGACAGTAAGAGTCTAAGAAAAGAGGCATCAATGGATATTTTATGTGGAAATGTATTTGATTGAATTTTATTTGCACTGCTAATTTAAATCTACAAGGAAAGGATAACATAATTCTTTGAGTTGCTTGCGTGAAATGTAATATTGCTAATCTAACAAAATGAGCATCTTTGATATTCTGGCTTGTGTTGAAGGTCACAATGAAATGAGCCAGTGAAGGCAATGATTAATGCTGCTATAACAGTAATATGTAGTATATTTGTCTGAAGATCAGAGAAAATTTTCATGAATTCCACCTACCTAAAGAACAGGAGAGAAAAAGGGAAACAAGGAACCCTAAACTCTCAGTATGAAGAAGGGCACAGTTTCCAACATCTGCCAGAGAAAGAGATGAACATCTGTTTAATGGAAGACAAAGGAAGAGTTCATAATATGTTAACTGGCAAATGAGCAGCCAGCCAACCCCTATGCCCCCTGATGCTTCCAACACATTGTTGACATGCCTCCACTACATTCATGGGATTACTGTTCATTTTAATTTTTTTGTTGTTCATCTTCCCATCAGGCAACCTGTAGATTTTTCACACACCAGCAGTTACTGATTGTGAACCTGATGGCTCTTGCCCCTCCTCCTTGCTAAAGCACAACTGGTAAACCAGAGAGGCAAAACCTGGAGTGCCCCCATTTCCCCTGTTTCCTCCCATTGTCTTTTCAGATGCTGGTGGGAAATTAACAGGTTTGCTGGGAGCTCTTTTGCTGTAGCTGAAGTCTTGGCAACCCTGGACATTTTTTAAAATTATTTTAAATACTTTTTATTAAAAAAAATAACATACAAAACATAGAACATTAAAGAAAAACTGACAAAGGAAAAGAATGAACTGGTTCAATGCCCCTAATAGTCAGAGCATGGTATTTGCCTCCCTTTTATTATATTGGCTTTGTCAACCCTAGATGCTGTTAAGCACCATCTATGTACTTAGGCATTCTAGCCATGTATGTATTTGCTGATTTATCTATATTATTTATTTATTTGTTATTTATAGTCCACCTTTTCCACTAAGACTCAAGGTGGATTACACATGTAAGTCAATATAATCAACAGCTAGGACATTCAATAAAAAAATAAAATAGGGCATGGGTTGCAGAAATTTGAAAAGAAGCATAAATCTGAATACAGAGATGAAACATTGCTGAAATAAGGCACAAATATTTAAACATTACATCTGTAATGATGAGGAAGATACCCAGTAGGAGCATATCTACAACAACAGACAATATCCAGTAGTATAGTTTACAGCCCCTGTCCCTTTACTAAAGCATCTGTCTGAGCAAAGTCATATTACTTGAGTAAAAAAACTTTCCTGAATAATTAAGTTTTGCATAGTTTGTGGAAAACCAGGAGACTGGGAGCTTTCCTGACATCCTCAGCCAGGCTATAAGGTGGGGGCTACCCCAGAGAATGCATGTGTGTAGACAGCTGTTGATTTTGCCCAACAGCAGGGAGGTATCTGTAGAAGGTCCTGTTCAGATGAACCAAGTTGCTGTGGAGGATCATAGGGGCAGAGGCAGAACGTGCAAGTATGAGGTGCCAAGGCCATGAAAGCTTTGTTTGTGTTAGCGAATTGAGCCCAGTAACTGATGAGTAGCCAATGGAGTGACTGCAGAATGGAAGTAATATGTGTACTCTGCCTAGCTCCTGATAATAAATGAGCTGTGGTGTTTTGCACCAGCTGGAGTCTCTGAGTTGACTTTGATGGGAGACCGTTACAGTAGTCTAGTCTCAATGTTACTGTGCCATGAATCCAGGTGTCCAGGTTGGCTGTGTCAAGGTAGGGGGCCATCTTCCAGGTTAGTCTGATTTGGAAGAAGGCATTTTTTTGCAGCTGCATTAACCTGTTTCATTAGCAGCAGTGCTGTGTGAGCAGTCGACCCTGGCGTCTACCATTTTAAGAGCTGGTTGTGATATAAAAATCACAAGCCCCTTGGATCTGATGTGCCTTAATTCACATTAGAGTCCCTTTCAGCTGAGCAAAGCATTGCCAAGTCCCACCAGGGAGAGTGAGTCACGCCTGGAATATAAATGCAAATGCTGAGGACTGGGCATGATTGGCTCCGGCCCTTCCAAGCTGTGGAATGTGCAATCGAGACAATAGGGGTACTCATGAGTCACCACCTAAACATTTCAATCTCTCTCTTTTCCCATGATTTGAATTCTATCCTTCAATCGAGAGCCATCATTTAGCTCTGATAAGTTTATAACTACTTCCTGGGAACATTTAATCAAGAGTCTAAATTCATTAGTTAAGCTCTGGGAACATTAATTAGCAACTGTTTCTTTGTGAAACACCAGGAGAACCCAATCTGATTTTTTTGTCCCACCTTGGTAGCACCAGTCAAAGGTACTCAAACCTTTGTCATTCCCAGGAGGGGATCTTTAAGTACTTTGTCCTAACAGCTGAGGGGACTCTCCAGTCTCAGGACATGAATTGCCCTATAAGAACTAGGACTTTGTCCCATTCAAATCATGCACATGTCTTCAGATCCGAGCACTGTACCCTTAGGGTTTCCTTCCCTAAGTTCTCCTAGTTGAGAATGCTGGCTGTTTGAAACCCTCTTCCCCCGTGGACTACTCTTCGTGGATACATAATTATCACCCCAAATCCCTCAAATCTATTCCACTTTCACCACTGTTTTTCCTAGGAATCTTGTATGCTTGCAAGTTACTTCTTGTGTGTGTGTTTTCCCCTTTAAATAAAATTACTGTTTATTTGAAGCACACCCATCTCATTAGTTTCTTTGGGGAGAGGATCCTGTTAAAATTGGTGGAATATCCCACTTTGTTACCCCTCTCACACAGCCTTCTCCTTACCACTAATTCCCCCCTCTTACTCACAAGGAGTCCCATCCAGGTAACAGCTGGATCTAGTATAATTCCATGTCTCTTACCTGAATCAGTCAAAGGTGGGAAGTACAACGTTCTTCAAGATCTTGGCTTTTCCGGTGAGCATCTCTTCAGTCTTGATTGGGTACAGCTATAACTTGTTTCTGTTCAGGTATTTGACCACAGCTGTCAGGCAGGAACTCAGGACCCCTACTGCATCATTGGGGGATTTGGATAGCAAGATATAGAGCTGGGTATCATTTGCATATTGATGACATCCAATTCCATAGCTATGAATGTGGTCTCCTGCAGGCTTTTCATAAAGGTTGAATAACATGGGGTATAAGATTGTGTCTTATGCAACCCTGTAAGATAATTCTCACTCTGAAGATAACTGGTCTCCAACATCAACCCTTTGGAGTCTGTGCCATGAGGAACAATTCCTGATACCCTCTTTAGCCTCCAAATACCTCAACAGGATGACATGACATGATCTATTGTATCAGAGACTTCACAAAGATCCAACAGGAGCAACAAAGATGCGTGTCTCTTTTATGTGCTGCCTCTTCAGAGACCTGATTGAGGGAGCTCACAAAGTAAAATAATGTAAAAATCACAAAGACATTATGTCACCAAATTAACAACCTTTAAAAACCAGCCAATAAAACTCAGAAGCATAAAAACACATGAAACCCCAGAGCATAAAATGCAATGTAGCCTAAATGATCCTCATAATAGTTTACAGGCTAGCAGAAGATTGTAAAAACAATTTAAAAGATTAAATTCCTATTTAAAAACTGGAATAAAATTAATGTTTTGGCTTGGTGTCTAAAAGACGGTAGACTAGTACACACCAGTAAATCTTCAAGGTGGGTGACATTCCAGAGGTGAGGTGTTACCACTGAAAAAGCCCTTTCTCTGGTTACCAGCTGCTTCATCTTTGCAGGCAGATGAGTAGGGCCAAACTCAACATGACAGTGTCCTTGGGGCCACCACAGTGATGCTGTCACATCTAGTTTGGCCCATAGAGAGCAGGGCTTCTGAGGAACATCTTAGCTGGGCAGTATGGAAAGAGGCAGTGTTTCGAGTACCTTGGCCCTAAACCATTTAGGGCCTTATAATTAAGAACTGGAGAGGGAAGGCTGCATGGTATAGACTGATCTCATCAGGTCTCTGAAGCTAAGCAGGGTTGGTATTTGGACTACCAAGGAAAACTCTGCAGAGAAAGGCACCATCAAACCACCTCTGCTTCTCACTTGCCTTGAAAACCCCTTATTGGGGTCACCATAAGTCAATTGTGACTTGACATCACATATACACAATTTGAAATAGATAGGCAGCCAGTGCAGATCTTCCAGCATAAGGGTATTACAATATCTGTATCCAGGCCCTGACAGTGGCCTAGCTGTCAGATAATCTGAGCCCTCTGTCATGTCTCTTGTCATAATGGTAAACGTTCAAACGTTATATTTCTCCCAAAGTTTGGCATTCTTGTGAAGGCCATGCTCTTGAATCTTTATATAGATTGCACAGCAACCCCTGTGCAGATTCTTTTCCTTTATAAGTAGGAGTTAATGTTAAAAAAGGAGACCAAGAAGTCATTAAATTAAGCTATGCATAATATCCAGGGCTTATGTCATCAGCAGGGATGAGATACATCTTTGTCTGATTGGGTAAATCCAGAAAAGGTGTCAGAATCCTTGATACTTAGGCAAAGGAAGGTGTTAACATCTTTCACATCTTAAAATCCTTCTGTCTATAGTTAATTTGTTCAGAGGCATTTGGAAAGGAATGTGTATTGAGCAACAGCTATATGGAAGATGGGAAGGTATGTGTGTATGTTATTTTCCCTAACCTTGTTGTGTGTTGCTCATTCTCAGAGGAGGGAAAATGAAAAACAACTCAAAAATGGGAGGATCATGTTGAACATAATTTCTCTCTTCCCAGGAGTGAGTTATCTGAATATTATGGCTGCTGGTACTTTTGACTGTTTTTTAAACTTTTGGGACAATAAAACATCTTATCATCCCAGGTCCTGGGAAGGAGCTGAAGGACATGTCTTTTTTTTTAATGGATCACTGTTGAAAAAAGAGACCAGCAGCATGGAAGAACTAATAATAACAACAACATTTTTCTAGATGAAGGCCAACACTTCTCTTACTACTTCTGGGTGCTTCAGAATGCAACTATTTGTATTAAAGATGCAGATCTGAAATGCTTGACTGTTGGGCTTGGCACCTTTTCTCAGTGTAAACCAGGAAGCTTGGAGGCAGATGAGCACAATTCTGAGCCACTCAGCACATGGATTAAAAAGCAGCCAGCTATAAAATCTGCTTTGCCAAGTGAAGTTTCATCTGCTTAGTATTAATTTTACTGACCTTGACAGTTTTTATATTGTTCCATCTATGCAAGAAAGCATATTGTCAGTGGCTGGGGTTACTGTGATGGTGATCGACAGCCCTACTGATTATGAGATTTAAATATTTGGAGAATTGGGTATCTAGTTACTGAATTTGACAGCTTTGATAAATTCTTGCAGGACATGTTTAGAGCTCCAGAACATGAAGAACTAAGAATGTGTGCACGTATCAACTTTCCCCATTAATAAATCCCCCTGGACCACTTGTGCATGTATCTCAAGTATTTCTTCCTAAATATACTTGATAAAACAGAGTGCGGACTTTACTATTTATATGTCACATCTGTTCATAGGCCTGTATCTCTCTGATTATTTCCATGCATGCTAGGGGGGTAATTTCCATCAATTCCTTCATCCCACAGCATACTCCCAACTGCCTCCTCAGTCTGTTCCTAGGAAGAAGGGCATCCCCTTTCCCACAGGAGCAGCACATGGGTGGTATTTTGGTCTGCAGCAGGGTGAGGGAGGAGGAGGAGTTGCACTCTGCTGATGGAAATCCTTCCATCATTGAGATTTTCAGCAGGATCCAAGCCATTGTATATTATCTTCTCTTTTGTGCACTGCTTTGGACATGCCTGTCATGGAAAAGTGTCATAAACATATAAAGCACTATATAGAGTTGAACCAGGGATTCTGACCTGTAGCCATCTGACGCGGTCTTTCTCCACATACTTGCTTTGTATGAGGAGAGGTTGAGGGGCCTGCAGTAGATGGCTTTTCAACTCCAGCACCAACACTTTGCAGTCAGCTTCTTAATTGTTGTCTATTAAGTGGATGGTGAAGACACTTCTTTTCCAGAGGGCTGAGGTAGGCATGGCAGCTGGACCCACAAAGATTATTACCAGGCTTGTGATTATGATTTTCTTCTGCTGATCTTATTTTTATCAAGTTTTTGCTGTCAGGGCTATTAGTTTTATCCACTTAGATGTTCTGCTGCTTTTGATTTGACATGGGGTTTATAGTCCAAGGTTTCTATTTGCATTTTATTGATTTGTAATTTTATTGTTCTTTTTATTTTATTGTAATTTTATTGCTTCTTTCCTCCATGATGTTGATCCATTGCCATAAAAACAGTTTTCTGTATAATGCTGCAAAGTAATGAAAGGAGACCAGAGCTGTCTTTTTGCAGGATAGCATGAAATTCGGAGATGGTTCAAACATGGAGATGATTTATTCATCTAATTGTATGAATCACAATAAGGTAGAGTTCAATACTGGGCAGATGCTACAGATGTGCAAAACTAAACAAACGAGCCAGAAATACACCCAGAAATTGCTGTTTCATTTTGTTAAAGCAGCTTCTGGAATGCTGAACCAAATCCAGGAAAATAAATTGTAACGAGTCCCTCCCACTAAAAAGTCCATATGTTTCATTTCAGTTTGTACCTAGCAGCAGCAGCAGGAGGCCGGCAGGCACTGGGTTCACCTCACAGGTTAACCTTGTTTTCCTTAATGGTATTCACCAACTGGATCCCAAGGAGAGAAAGCCCTTATATTATTAATTTACTCTGTTGGCAGGAAAGGGGAATGTGTGCAATGCTCGCAAGTGCATTCCTCCCCATCACTACCTGGGCAATGGCATTGTATCCCTGTCAATTGCGTCCTCACAAAGGGAGACCCCTCCCCACCTATCAGCTTTGGCAACTTTTGGAAGGGGGAATGTGCAGACTTAAATCATAGGCTGCAATTCTAAAGACACTTTTCTGGGAATTGAAATTTATATCTGAGTAGACCTGTTTTGTTGGGGGGGGGGTGCATCTTGGTTTGCTTTGTGGTGCTACCCAGACACTGGTCTGTCTCCCCCACCCCATCAGGGGACTTGGATGGTTGATGTAAGGAAAAGTGCCCCTGGTGAGGAGGGATGCAAATGGTCTGTTCAAATAATCAAACTTGATAAAAGCCCGAGAAGACTTTGATCATAGGCTGCAATTTTAAAGACACTTCCCTGGGAGTAAGCACAAGAAACAGGAAACCAAAAGGCAGCAGCAGGATGCAAAGGTAATAATTTATTGCCATAATAGAAAAAAAAATGAACATGAAGCAGGAGAGTTTTTAATGCTGCTGTCAGTGCCCCGCAACCACTACCCCTTTGCTAGCCAGCCAGCTTGTCACTCGCCTTCTTCAGGGTCAGTTGTTGTATGTGAGTGGTGTCATTGAGGAAAAATTGGGTGGATCAATTATTTTGAGGGAGAACTGTGTGGGTTTGGTGCCCTTAAGTGCAAAAACAGGTGTCCCAAAGGACATAGAAGCCTTCATTGCAAAGAGTGGGGCCAACACTCATGATAACAAAAAAACCCAGATGCATTAGATCCAAGCCGGCCATGCCCCACTTGGAAAAAACTAATAATGGTGCATAGTTTGTTTAGAAACCCCCGATCCAAAACTGAAATGGAAATGTTTTCAATGCATCCCTCTAACCGGGGCAATGGCTCAGTAGACAAGTATTTGCTTTGTATGAAGAATGTTTCAGTTAAATTCCCTGGCATCTCTAGTTAATAAGATTAGGTAGTAGGTAGTGTGAAAGATTTCTGTCTGGGACTCTGGAAAGCAGACACCAGTTGGACAATATGACAGAGGTTCTTTGGGTTAGTGGAAAAGCAGACTAGGAACTTGTGGTCTCTTCTGTCTTGGGCAGGGTTATACTTCTCTGGAAAAACCAGGTTTACAGCTAGGGAATGCTGCTCAACTCAGCAGTCTCCTTAGAAAACCATGTGGCTGTGGTGATTTGGAGTGCTTTTACCCAGTTTTGGTTGGTATTTCAACAGCACTTGTTCCTAGCTCAATCAGATCTAGCCACAGTAATCCATGCTTTAGTTCCATCTACACTGGGTTATTGCAAAGCATTCTATTTGGGGCTACCCTTGAAGAGCATTTGGAAGCTGCAGTTAATACTGAATACCGTGGCTAGACTTCCAGTTGGGGCTAGCTATTAGAAGCACATGATCAGGATATTACTGCAATCACATTAGCTACCAATCCTCTCCCAAGCACAACTCAAGGTGTTGGTTTTGGCCTTTAAAACTCTACATGGCTTGAGACCAGGGTATTTAAAGGACTGTATTCTCCCATATATTCCTGCCCAGGACTTAAGATCACAGAGAGAGGCCCTCCTGATTGTCCCAACATCTAAAGAAGCTCACCTGGTGGGTACATGAGAGAGGGCCTTTTCAGTGGTAGTCCCATGATTATAGAACAGCATCCCCAGCAAGGTATGCCTGGCCCTGCCACTGCTGATCTTCAGGGGGCAGCTGAAGACATTTTTATTTAGAACTGCTTTTTAATTAGCTTTGTTTTTATGTTTATTGGTAGTTCTCAATTGTTTTTTAAAACTTTGTTTTGTTTATTTTATGATTTTTATTTTATTTATATTGTAAGCCACCTTGAATTCCTGCAAGGTAGAAAGGTGGCTAATAAACATTTTAAATAAATAAAACAAATAAATAAATACTGACCTTGGTAGACAGATGGCCTGATTCATTGTGTTCACCATATAGCAAAAAGTCATTGCTAGCAAGATGCTCAACTGTGAAGTTGTGAATTCTGCAGCATAGCTCACCTTGTTCTTGTGAGTTTGGAGACTGCATTCACAAAAATAGTCACAGAGGGAGTGGATTGGTCTACTTGACTATGCATTGAGAAATATATTTCCTTATTGCTGTTCTTACCATGTTGTAACTAGACATGGGCACGAACAGAAACACCCCCCCCCCCGAACAAGCTGTTAGTTGTTTGTTGCCATCCACAAATAATGAACAATGAACAGTAATGAACATGACCCTGTTCACAAACATGTTCATTGTTTGTGGCCCTTTAAAGATCCCTTTAAACTATTAGCTGGCTGGAGGCAGGGGGGATTCCCCCCTGCTGCCTGCCAGCTGATAGTTTAAAGGGCCCTTTCCTGCCACGTGCAAGGTGCAGAGCCCTTTAAACACCCCACAAACTGACCTTCCCAATGTCCAATACCCACCAAATTTGCAGGGTACATAGTCCTCACTGTCCTCCGAAGATCCCCGCAAGTTTCAGAGAGATTGCACCCCGGGAAAGGCATGATGCATGGGTCTCCCCCTTTGTCGTCATTTTCTCTTCACAGTGGCAAAAACAGGACTCTCTGCTGGAAGTACTTTGAAGGGTTAAAGCCAGAAGGAGTTCAGACAGAGTTCAGTCCCTGCCATTGCCAGGGGAATTGATTGAAAGGCCCCAAACTGTCTGGCTTGACGAATGGCTGACGAAGGCAATGAACGAGGCTTGCAATAACCACTTGTTTGTTTAGAATGGAGCCTCATGAATGGCTTGTTTGCGAACAGACGAACGGGCTGTTTGTGGATTTTTCCCATTCGTAATGCTGTTCGTGCCCATGTCTAGTTGTAACATTTGGAGTCTCTTCTCACAAATGAAAGATCAAAGGTTAGCCACACTCTGGATAACAACTTATTACCCAGACATTTCTTATTGTCTTTTTTCTACCCTTAGTGATGAAGAGAGTCAAGCAGAGTAGGTGGAAAACAGGCTTAGCATTGCACATATACATTTTGGAATATTATCATCAGAAATTCTGGCATTATATCTGAATCAGTGTAGTTCAGAAACAGGAACTAATTTTTGTCTTGATCTCTTTGGAGGATTGTATCATTAATTTGCATACTCTGACAAACTGCATGAGGATCAGAGGATTTTATGATTTTAAAATCTCTTTACCAACATGACAGCAGGAACACGTCACTGCTCCAGTTGCTCATTCCAGCTCACAAAGTGATATGCTAATTGGGCCTTCATTAGAATCAGACTGATGTCACCAATAGCATGAGTAAAAGAAAGTGGGGGCTGAAGTGCTGACTGCTTTCTTGCTCTTCAGCCTGTATTGATGCAGTCTTGTACTGTGGCTGCTGATTTTTTGGGGAGGAGGAATGGGAGGAGGGAAATATTCTAATTTTCTGTCTGATTGCCTTTGTTCACAATGGAATTATAATAGCATTGGGAGGTATTACTTTAAGAACCCAGTACTTTGCAAGTGAGGAAGAGAGGAGCAGAACAATGAAAATGTCAAGAATTGCTTCTAAAATAATAGAAATTGAACACTGTAAAAAAAAAAAGACACCAAGAAAGGGACTTTTGAGAAAAGACTACTACTGATCAATGGGCTGTCAAGACCCACCATAGATCTGGGTGAATTCCTGTAGGGATTTGTAAGGCAGACAGACAAACACAGGGTGGAGGCAGATGGAACTTTTGTTGAGCTGTGTGCTGGGTTTTGAAGCAATAAACATCCAATAAACAATGCAATAGGATATGTATTGTAGAAATAGAGAATCAACCTAAAATCTGAAAATAGAATGGAAGCAAAACATAAATATTAACAGGACTGTTAAATGCTAAAAGAAAATTACATAGCAGAGTCCTACTTACCGCAACAGGAAGCATGAGCTATACACAGTAGTATAGACCACAATCCTTATTACCTTTTTAGAAAAACTCTCTTGAGTAGTTCTGTTTTGCATACTTTGTGGAAAATCAGGAGAGTGGGAGCCTTCCTGACATCATCAGGCAGACTAGTCTATAAGGAGGGGGACACAATGGAGAAAATGTATATGGGCAGTTGTTGATTTTGCCCATCTTCTGGGCTAGAATTCTCCAGCAGCAATGGATTCAGTAAAACCCAAATGCTCTTAACTTAGTCTGCAAGGGTCAGCTGAATTCCATCAAAACTGAGGACTACACTGTAAATTACCTTGATTAATTCAAAACAATTTAGGCATTTTATGTAGAGGGGCAAATAAAAGAGATTAGATGCAATTGGGCTAGACAGGAAAAAAACTACTGTAAACATCCACTGAAAATTGGTTTATATAGCAATAGTTAGATTTCCAGTATCAGGATAAATATAAAGCATATATGGTGCTATTTTTTCCTTATCATCTGAAAGTCTTTAGCTGATTGTATGTATCATGGATAACTTGCTATAGAAATTAAGGAGCAACACATTACAGAATTACATTTAAACTTAAGTCCTTTCCCGATTTTTAAAAGCATGCCCAGGGGCTCCTGTTTCCCAGATCTGAAGGAAGGAGCTAGCAGTGGTTGAGTGGGTGGGAGAATATTCAATTTCTTCTTTCCTTTACATCTGTATAGTCAAAAAGGGAAACTTGCCAACCACCAGGGAGTAAGTCCTAGGGCATAAGTAAAGGGCCTGTTTCTTTCCTTTCATCAGTTAAAGAATCTTGAAGGGATACATACTGATAACAAGCTTGGTTTTAGAATCCTATGTGAATTCTATGGGATAACTTAATTACCCAGATAAAAACCACAAGAAATTTCACATAGTCCTTACAAGGTTATTTTAAACTTCGGATCTTTGGGAAGTTGCTTCTCTATTAGACAGGGATGGCTTATTGCACTTTTGTAATTGAGGGCCTCTTTGCATGTGCATTAAACCTCAATTCAACTCACTTTTAATGTGGGACACAAAGCATAACTTTAAAAGGGGGAGGAGGTTCGAATTGTTTCTCAGGAGTGCATAGAGGCAAGACAAATCTCCCCATTCCCTCCTGTATGCTTTAACTAGCAGGGAAGGACCAGGAGGGGAGGGCTACTTGTTTTACAGCCATTTCTATGCATCTGGTCAGAATCTGCTTGTATTGTCTAATTACACTTGGGCAGATGCATGGAAACCACAGAAAGACAAACAGTGCTCACGCAAGGGCCCTTCTCTGCTAGTTAAAGCTTGCAGGGTGGAACGAAAGGAATGAAGATGCTTGTCCGGCAGGAGGCAATTTGTTCCTGCTCCACCGTTTTAAAGGTAAGCTTTAGGTCACACATTAGAAGCAAGAAGAATTGGGATTTCCCACAATGAAACTGGTGTTTAGTGCACGTTTAAAGAGACCCTGAGTTTCTTCCAGGATTTTTTCCTATAGTTTCTTCCCGTATAGAATCCTGATGGGCTCCAGTGCAGAAAGGAATCCTGAAACACTAAAGATTCCTATTTTTGTTGTGATGTCATCAATGCAAATAATGCACTGGAGTTGTCACTTCCCTTAACTGGAGCCATTTAATTGGAGGAAGGCTCCTTAGGAAAGCGTAAATGTAAGGTGGTTGTTGTGGGTTTTCCGGGCTGTATTGCCGTGGTCTTGGCATTGTAGTTCCTGACGTTTCGCCAGCAGCTGTGGCTGGCATCTTCAGAGGTGTAGCACCAAAAGACAGAGATCTCTCAGTGTCGTTATCCCATTGAAAGTAACTGGTTGTCAGACCAGAATAAGGCTGTTACATCCTCTGGGAAAATCTGATTAATAAGTGCAATAGTGTCTTTTACTGGAACCTTGGTAAACAGGGATACAAGCAGTATTCAGACCCACCCGAAAAATACAACAGATGCTACGATCAGCAAAAGACAGTAGAGACCCCCTCACCTCTGCAGGAGTATACCATATACCCTGCAGCTGTGGACAAGTTTACATCGGGACCACAAAGCGTAGCATCCAGACAAGAATAAAAGAACATGAAAGACACTGCAGACTTGGACAACCTGAAAAATCAGCAGTGGCTGAACATAGCCTAACTCAAACAGGGCACAGTATCTTATTCCAGGACACCAAAATACTGGACAACACTTCCAACTACTTTGTCAGACTGCACAGGGAAGCCATTGAAATTCACAAGCATAAGCAAAACTTCAACAGGAAAGAAGAAACCTTAAGAATGAACAGAGCATGGTTTCAAGAGCTGTTCAAGAAATAAAGTGTTTTTGCCAGGAATTGTGTTTTTGTGATTCTCTGATGTTAAGTGAGTTGTGTTATTTTTGTGTAAGATACTGCTTCCATGCCCTTTGGTGTTCCCCCCCTGCTGTGTAGCCTAAAGCTGTTCAAGAAATAAAGTGTTTTTGCCAGGAATTGTGTTTTTGTGATTCTCTGATGTTAAGTGAGTTGTGTTATTTTTGTGTAAGATACTGCTTCCATGCCCTTTGGTGTTCCCCCCCTGCTGTGTAGCCTAAAGCTGTTCAAGAAATAAAGTGTTTTTGACAGGAATTGTGCTTTTGTGATTCTCTGATGTTAAGTGAGTTGTGTTATTTTTGTGTAAGATACTGCTGCCATGCCCTTTGGTGTTCCCCCCCTGCTGTGTAGCCTAAAGCTGTTCAAGAAATAAAGTGTTTTTGACAGGAATCGTGCTTTGTGATTCTCTGATGTTAAGTGAGTTGTGTTATTTTTCTGTGTGGGGGACTGCTGGTGTAATGTGTCATAATGCTTTGCCTACTTGTACTTTGGAAGGGAGAAAATAATTTTTTAAAAACTTTATTTTGTGTTGTTCTTGTTTTATTCTTTGTTGTGCAGTTGGTTCCCATCATAGGGAACAATGGGGCTGGCTGGCCAGCTATCTCTGTAGGTGGTGGGGGAATTTGAGGGAGGGTGTCTGTGGTTCAGGTGTTCTTTCACAGGGACCAGCTGGCACTCAGAAGTGTGCCCACCATTGTGGCACCCCTGGGCTGTGCAGAATTGCCCAGGGAAAGAGAGTTTAGAAGTTCCCAGCATAGGGAACAAAGGGAGAGGGCTGGCCTTTGCCAGCCTGTTCCTGGGGTTATGGGTGTGGGGCAGGTGGGGGTGGATTTGGGTCTGTGAGGGGCTAATGTGGGGATTTGGGTCTGTGTGCGGCAGCTGGGGGGGAATTGGGTTTGTGTGGGGCTGTAAGGGGTGGACTTTAGGGGCTGAGAGGACCTACTTGGGGAGGCCATGAAATGGCCCCCCCAAGTGGGAGCAGTCTGAGCCTTGGTGTGGGGTGGGAGGAAGGGTGGGAGAAGGGCCCCAGAGGGCTGGGGGGCATTTTGCATGCAAAATGCCACCCCTGGCAACACAAGCCTCCCCCAGCTGTCAGTGGTAGAGATTAGAGCACCTACTTGGGGAGGCCATGAAATGGCCCCCCCAAGTGGGAGCAGGCTGAGCCTTGGTGGGGGGTGGGAGGAGGGGTGGGAGAAGGGCCCCAGAGGGTTGGGGGGCATTTTGCATGCAAAATGCCACCCCTGGCAACACAAGCCTCCCCCAGCTGTCAGTGGTAGAGATTAGAGCACCTACTTGGGGAGGCCATGAAATGGCCCCCCCAAGTGGGAGCAGGCTGAGCCTTGGTGGGGGGTGGGAGGAGGGGTGGGAGAAGGGCCCCTGAGGGTAAGGGGGCATTTTGCATGCAAAATGCCACCCCTGGCAAAGGAAGCCTGCTTCTTCATTTTTCCCCCATAGGAAATAATGAAGAAGATGCTCCTTTATGGGAGGATGGGGGGACCTGCTTTGGGGGGCCATAACATGGCCCCCCAAAGTCCAATCTGTCTGAAACTTGGGTGGTTGTTAGAGAAGGGTTAGAGGAAGGTCCCCACCAATTTTGGGCTTATTCGGTGGGAAAATGCCTCCTCCAGGCGTCCTGGAAGACGGAGGCATTTTCCCATAGAAAAAAGCCGAAAGAATGCCGAAATAATGCCGAAAGAATCCCGAATCCCGAATCCCGAAAGAGATTCTTGTTTCGGCTTTCAGCTTTAACGATAGAGAATTTTCTTTCGGCTTTCTACTTTCGGCTATAGCCGAAAATTTTTGGCTTGCACACCCCTAGGTAAGAGATCTGAATTTAATTCGTTTTGCTGTTTTACTGCAGATCTGACCTTCTCGGCTCCTTAGTTCCTCTGGCTGTAACCACTCTACAGTGGTAAAGTAAGTTAAGCATTTTATGTGATTAGTGTTGCTGCTTTTATAAGTCTATGAAGCTTTCATATTTAATCACTAAGCAAATATGTGCCTTCATATGCTAATAAATATGTGGTTCTCACTTTCTTTTCTGACCAAAGCAGGCACAGTCTGATTTGTACCCATAATTGGTCATAGTTTTCAGGGGCAGTCTGGGATTGGCTATACCTGAATTTAAGTCAGTGACTAAGAGCTGAATTCTGCAGTGCAAGCTGCCTCTTAGGGCCAAACTTGACATTACAGTGCCTATGGGTTCAACCTGTGGATGCCACTTCAGATCAGGGCATTAACATTCTCACCTTTTCAAGTGCCAAAATATCCTCCACTGCTGTTTCAGCACATGAAAAGACATGGGAGAGGGACAAGAATGCCTGGGACTACCAACTGTGGGCCTGATCAAGATTGGCCTCCCCGTGGCATTTTTAAATTGCCTGATTTCAGCTCAAAAATGGTGGTGGCATCTGCAGGTCAGATCCATGGATGCATAATGTATAGTTTGGTCCATAGTATTTAGTTAGATAAAGCAGAAGTCCATTTAAGAGGCAGCATTTAAGAGGCAGAGGAGCCCTGCCAGATGCGGAGTAGTGCAGCCAGGACTCAGGCATTGGTGGTGTCCTGAGCTCAGAAAAATACGTATGAATGCACCCTCTGGAGGGTTCTAAGGTTGGCGTCTCCAGTCAAAAGGGAACAAGGGGCTCAGCCATGCCAGCATCCCTTCTGCAGTCACAGTGCGCAAGCACACCCTTTGAGGCATGCTGTCCTTTCAGCCTAGTGTTTAATCTGCGCAATGGCTTTGGGGCTGCGGTTCCTTGGTGGTCTCCATGCTTGGAGCAGCCTGACTGCACAGCCAGGCTGGCTCTCCACCTACAGCTGTATGGCGCTTTGGTCCTATCCTGGGCTCATTTGGAGGCAGAATGTGCTGGAACGGCATTCTGGTAGCTCTGAAAAGAGCTCATGTGGGTTTTGGCACTGCCCACGTGATTCCTTTTCCTCCTGGCTGTCCTCGTCTTTAGCAGCAGGCTCTGCTGCTTTATTTTCATTTGTGACTCGAGGGAGAGAGAGAGAGAAAGAAAATGAGTGAATGAGTTCAAGCCGAGTGGGGCTGGGCTTCAAAGGAACATAAGCTGCTTAGAATTCACTTGCTTTATTTTCATTTGTGACTCATGGAGGGGGGAGAGAGAGAAAATGAGTAAATGAGTGTAAGCCGAGTGGGGCTGGGCTCCAAAGGAATGTAAGCTGCTTAGAATTCATTCTGCTCTGCTGCTTGCTTATTTTCATTTGTGACTCGTGGGAGAGAGGGAGGGAGAAAATGAGTGAGTGCAAGCCGGGTGGGGCTGGACCTCCAAAGGAGGGTAAGCTGCTTTGAATTCATTCTGCTGCTTTATTTTCATTTGTAACTTGTGTGAGAGAGTGCGTGCGTGCATGCATGCGTGCAAGCAAGCAGGTCTGGCTCTCCAGAGGAGGGTAAGCTGCTTTGAGTTCATTCTGCTTTAAGGAAATAGCTGGAGATTTTTGAGGAAAGGGGCCTGAGGGGTGGATAGTGCCTTCTGACACACTTCCGGTGATGGCAGGGGTTGTGGCATATGCTAATAAGATATGCTAATGAGTTCTTGCAGTTCTTTTTCTAGGAAATGGCCCCTGGTCCTATCCAGGATTTGGTTAGTCTCTGGCTAGGCCACAAGGGGGATAGACCCCCAACCCTGACTGCTGAGAAGACCCCTAAGAACCCCGAGAGGAGCGAAGAACTGGAAGATGAAGGGGGCTTACTCTTGGGCAGGGAAAAAGAGCTTTAAACTGAGAGGAGGACACGGGGGACAGGTGCTGCTGCTTGGCCACTTCTGGCACCTGCCCTTCTCTGGGCAGCCCACTTATCTGGGCCTTTTAAAAAGGGGTTAGATCAGGATGGGTAGCTATGTTAGTCTGTCTGTAGCTGTAGAAAAGAGCAAGAGTGCAGTAACACTTACTAGACTAACAAAATTTGTTGTAGGGCATGAGCTTTCGTGAGTCACAGCTCACTTCTTCAGATACTGTGACTCACAAAAGCTCATACCCTACCACAAATTTTGTTAGTCTTATAGGTGCTACTGGTCTGTTGCTTTTTTCTACTTTTAAAAAGTACCCAGGCTGCCATCCCCTGTAACATTTTGGGTGCAAACACAGGAGTGCTTACTAAATCAAAGACTGCTGCCAGTGTCTGCTCTCTCAGAGGTAAGTCTTTGCTACTTTTTGGCCCCAGGAAGCAGCTGGGGGGGAGGGGGGAACAGAGGAAAAGGCAACCCACCCAGGAAGAGACAAAAGCAGAGAGAGAGAGAGAGAGAGAGAGAGAGAGAGAGAGAGAGAGAGAGAGAGAGAGAGAGAGAGAGAGAGAGAGATTTTTAAAGAGATTTTCATATAGATTTTTCTAGACATTTTGAGTGCCACTAGGAGGGGGCCCGCCAAATCCGTTTACGAGAGCCTGTTGTATTTTTTCACACAATGGGCTTGGTAGCTAGTCTTCTATGTATGGTAAAATGAGATGCCATGGCTTCCCTCTTTACCTGTTGCCCTTTCCCTCTGTCAGAGATGCATGAACAGCTTTTGGTATGGCTGAGCCAAAATTTCAGCTTTGGCACGAAGGAATGGGCATCAGATAGGATAGGGTTGCTATTTTTTTTATGAAGCCATATTTGAAATCCAAAAGCATCTCATTGAGAGTCATTCCAAATTCAATTTGAAGTAGTTTTGCTCCATCACAATTTGTTTGAACGTAATTGAAAGTAAAAAACTGTGTGTGTGTGCGTGCGTGCGTGCACGTGTGTACATGTGTGTGTGTGTGTAGGAGAGACAAATCTTATAATGAAGTGGCTGGTGGATTTGGTAATTTCGTTTTCTCTGGGGAGGGGCAGTGACAAGATAGAATATGTTTATTGATTGAATACCAAAGGGTAAACATATCATCTAGGGTCCTTGTTACAGTAAAGCAGATGCTGCAGCGGTTGATAGAACAATTCCAGAGACAGAATCTTGAGATTTCCCAAAAATGTATCCTTGTTCTGTTCAATTAAACAGGGAGAGATAAGACCCATATGAGTTTTTTGGTAAAGAAAATCTGACAGTGCAGAATGAAAAATTATCCTGGAGTGTGCCAATAGGCTCGACAAATGAAATCCATCAAGATCTTAAATGGAATCTTGTACTTTAATCTCCTGCCTTTCATTAGAGCATGGAGCTTTTCCTTTCTAATGTTATACTCTATTTTTCTGGAGGTCGCTAGAACAAGGACAAATTCTGTGACAGACTTGCCCATTAACCATTTCTTTTGCAGGACTGTCTGTTGCTCTGTATATATTCCTTGGCCACACTGAAAAGAGAAGAAAAACCACTTCTTTCTAATGCACTAGTTTATCTGTTTTAGGCTTTCCTTGGCTGAAGGTGCTGGAACAAATTAGGAGGTGGCATCAGGCAGGATGTGTAGGTCTCTGAAATCAAGGAAAAGAAGTGACTATTTTATCTCTTTTCCATCGTTTCACCTTGCAGGGAGGATGGAAGGAAGCAGTCACCAGCACACAGGATGCATGTGTGTCTCATAGTCTCAGCAGAGGATATAATTAAAGTCTTCCATCCTTCCAAGATCGGTAAAACGAGTACCCAGTTTCCTGGGGGTAAAGTGTAGATGTCTGGAGAAGGCAATGGCAAACCACCCCGTAAAAAGTCTGCCATGAAAACGTCGTGATGCGATGTCCCCCCCCATGGGTCAGTAATGACTTGGTGCTTGCACAGGGGACTACCTTTACCTTTATCTTAATGAAAAGATTAATTACAGGGTCTAGAGGAAACAGTTCATCCCTAGTCCCCCAAATAAATAGGATCTTGTTATATATAGATGGGACATAGTGGGATTGGTATGTAGATAGAACAGGCAGCACAGGTATAATCCTGCTTCCTGATGGTTGTGGAAGAGCAATACAAAACCACCTCAAGTGGATAATAGCTAAGAATCTTGGCCAGCATCATGTTCAGATCTAAAATCACCCACCGATGATGGGCCACAAACTATTCTTTCTGGTCAGTAGGGGGAGTTAAGCAATACTGGCCAATTTGCCAGTTTGTCCTGAGATGATCTTCTGTCAGTGCAAATCAATGGGCTTAGACTGGGGTAACTCTGTTTAGGATTGCACTGTAATTGTCAATGGATCTATAGCAAGGAACTCTTAAGGATTAGCTCTCAATTTACCTATTTCCTGGGTGAGAGTTTGTTTGTTTGTTTATTATTATGCTCCTTAGACCAAACATACAAAAACTGACACACATTTGAAACACTACATATTTTAGATTAAAAGTTTAAAAACAGTTTAAAATTGGATTTGCTCTAGATATCATAAGATTTTCTTATCCTGAGTATTGCCATGCAAAAGCTGGCTACTTGATAAGTGATCTTTGCATCTTTATCAGATAAAAGAAACTCCAGTTTAGCTTTTTTGGAGAGGTCCAGCCTGGGTGAGAGAAATAGGCTCTAACCCTGCAGGAGGCACTGCAGGAAGATAAGAACTTGGGGTTAGATCCCCAGTGAAGCAGTGCTTGCTTGTGCTCTACCTTTAACGGCCTGTTGGAACTGTCATACATGCCCCTGTTTTTAAAAGATTTCTCTTTCAGAAACACAATGTGGGGAATTCAGTTCAGTTTCTTGATTTTGTTCAAAGATGCTAACAAACTTGAAAAGTACATTTGTAGATTTCTAATTTTCTTGCCATTTTCAGCATAAATTACAATCTGTGTGCATTAACCCCCCCCCCCAGCTCTGCTTTTTTACTTTGTGGGAAATTTCACAATACCAGTGTCCATTCAAGTTACAATGTGTGTGTGATTGCTTCATCATTAACATAAAAATATTTGAACATCATAAGCTTAGTAAATATCAACCTCACATTAACACAGTGTTGCTTATTATCTTATATGACAGGGATAAATCATGCACGCAGATCAGTGAGCCACAAATGTAATAAAAATTAAGATATTTAACAGTTGAACAAACAGATTGGGGCACCAAAGATGTTCTTTGCCTCTGGTTCCATTGGGTCTAAGCTTCGCTTGGAGAATGGCAAGCAGCTTCACATGCAAGCCAGTGATATTGCAGGCGTGTGCCCCTGTATGAATAAAGGTGATCTAGATAGATGTGTTAAAAATCTGATCAAAAGTGGATAAATTTTATTTGACAAAAACTTTAGTAAACATGTTTATTTTAGGTATATTATTTCAAAATTCAAAGAATCTCAAAGTAAAGAATGATACTTGAAAACAAAATTACAATACAAAAGCAAGCAAGCAACCAACCAACCAACCAAACAAACAAACAAAAAGAGGTGAGCCAGAGATCTATCAACTCACATCACAATGAGATACAGAAAATCTGCGCGTAGATATAACTCTTTAATACAAAAGTCTATTGTCACCTTAAAGACTAACATTTATTTCAATATGAGCTTTTGTGAATCACAGCTCACACAAAAGTTCATATTGAAAAATATGTTGTTAGTCTTTAAGTTGACACTGGACTTTTGTTTTATTTTGCTATAACTAACACAACTGCCCTTTTGCAATACTTTTTTTTTTGCAGAAAACTCTCAGTGGCCATATGAATAGTCTGAATAGTCATTATAAGTACTAAAAAACCCTAATTACATTACCTCCAGTTTCTTGGTTCTTTCTGTTTGATTAGGAGGTGCCATTGTTGATAGGGTAACTGAGCAGATGCTTGGCTGCAACATGGATAGCAGTGCCTGGTGCAGATCAATGATGTTATCATCTGTACTTGCGTCAGTCATTGTGAATGATCCACCCAAAGTGCATATGCTTGCATGGAGCAGGGGACATAGCCCTAGTGCCTCCTTTGCCAGCCCCTGATCCTTCTCCCCAGCGCTCAGGGGTATAAGCTTGTAGTCTTCTAGCAAACCACCATACAGGATTCTACCAGTCCCTTTTAAAAATGTGGATAGTACACCTATGTGTGGGTATGCCGTTCCATTTCTGGGGTTCAGCCCCCTCCCTCCAGTTAATCATTGTGAGGCATGTGTGTGAGAATACATTCTGACTATTGCTCATGTATGCAAATGAGCGCACATGAGCACCAAAGCACCCTGTACTGCACAGCATGCTATTTCACATGCTGCAGCCAATGGATTCCCCACAGATCTTTCTGGCAGTGCAGAAGATGGGCGCGGCAGGGGGTGTAACTTTTTCCCCACTGACAACCCAGCAGGCAGTAACAGTTCAGCTGGGAAGTGGACAATATGTAACTACCACCCCAGTATTAGTAACGAGGGGGGGGGGGCCACTGGTCCTGTGAGTGACTGGTGCCCTCTCATTACTAATAGCGGGGTAGTAGTTACGTATTGTCCACTTCCCGGCTGAACTGTTGCTGCCTGCTGGGTTGTCAGAGGGGAAAAAGTTACTTGTTGAGAAGCTCCTCTGAGCACCTCAATCCCAGTAGTTTGTGCTTCTGTTGTGAGCGGTGCAGCTCTTGGCACGATTCCTCCGGCTGTTGTCCCTTCCACAGGTGGTTGCAGGGTCCTAGTGACTGGCACAAAGTTCCCTTGCACTGGTGCTGAACTTCCCCTCCCTGATGCACTGACAGGAGGTTTATGCCCGGGGGGTAGGGTTGGTTATCCTTGGCTGGAGGGAGTCAATCCCCTGGTTACTACAGTAACATGGGGTGCGATGGGATTGACTCCCTCCCCGGCCAGAGGGAGTCAATCCCATCCCACCCCACATTGCTGTAGTAACCAGGGGAGCTGTAGCCAGTCCCTGCGGACGTGCTTGAGGCAGGGGCAGTAGCTGTGACCAGTCCACTGGTTGCTCATTCATGAGTGTAGGTGGTCCCGTAGGGAGGCTCATCATTGTTTGCACCCCTTGTGCAGTTTGCCTCATTTCGTGCCTCATTCTTTCCATTTGGACTTCGAGGGACTGTAATTCTACAGACAAGATACTGCTCTGCAGTGATACCCTGAAGCACAGCTGTTTCTCTAGGTCCTTCCCACTTTCTCCTTTCCCTTCCCCTTTGCTTTCTTCTGTCATTATTCCGTCCCATCCTCCCCAGTCCCCCAAAAGAAATTTATCACTTTTCCTCCTCTCCTTTCCAGTTTGTGAGGCGACAGGCAGGAGATGAAGGGGAATGCTTGGGGCTCCACTCCCACACACAAACACACACGTTCAGAGAGGGCAGTGAGCAGTGGCAGAGAGGAGAAGGTATCTCCTACATTTTCCAAGAAAACTTGCACGATCCTCCTCTCGTTTGGTCTGGCTCTAAGTTGCCCTGTGCTGCTGCTGCCACCGCTAGCACACAGCTGTGGGCCAGATGCAGCAGGTGGCCAGAGTGGTGTGGGGCAACTGAGCAGTCTGGGTATGCATGCATGGGGGCAGCAACAGCCCTGAAGCTGCCCCCGGCCTCAGGCACCAGAAACTCTGGCACCTGCCCTGTCTGCCACAGGGGTGCTCAGCGGGGCATTTTCTAGACTCACTGTCCCTTCTGGCATGGGCAGTTGCAGCATATGGCTCCCTAATGGGTTTGTTAGCCCAGCCGCAGCACCTAATTTGCACAAGTCCCAGGAGTCTAACACTTCTTCAGGTCTGACCCCCTGTGTGGTACTTGGGTATAACCCTTGGGGCCCTGGCATTTGTATATCCTCCAGTAGCTCACACACGACTCGATACTCACTAGTCTTAGTCCACAGAGGGTCCATCGGTACACCCCCTGTCGCACCCATCTCCTGCGTTGTCAGGAGGGTCTATGGAACCCAGCATAGGCTGCTCAATTTCTTCCTCACTGAGGTACTCCTCCGTTGCAAGGGAATGATGGCAGTACAATGTCCCTCTCTTTCTCTGTAGTTTCTCATTAGCGGATAAGGAATGGCAAGGTTGCCCACTCTTGGGTGGGTGGGTGGTTCCAATGGCTATAGACCACTCCAGCCTTAGGGATGGCCCCCAACTCTTGATATCTCCTGATATTCCAATATCTCAGGAGAGTTCCCAAAGCTCCAAGTCCATGCATTTCTGTGACATTTACATCCATTAGATATTCCAGCGTCGGTTAAGGTGCTGATATCAGTGTTTTAGAATGTCCTCCAGGATTTGCACCTGGTCCCAGCCAAACATCTGGGCGATTAGTAGAATCCTCTGGCTCTGTGGTCCTCGGGTTCAACTCCATTGACATGTTGCCGGTAGTCAAACTCCTGAGGTGTTGGGTTCAGAGGGAAAAGAGGAATTCCTGCCAAAATGTCAGTTCTAGGGATGGCAGTCAATGACATCCACCATCTCCATCTTATCTATTTTGACACTTGGAAAAGTACTTATTCTTCTTTAGCAGATGCACCACTAGCAGATGCATCCTTTGGAGAAACCATGGCACTTGCAAGATAGGCTTACCATTCCCCCAGTAACAGCAGGGGATCTCCCACCACCAACCATCACTTCCTGCTACCATTCAGCTGGCTGGTGGGGGAAAATGGCCAGAAACGGGGTGGGAGGGAATGGCCAGTATTCCAGTGTGCTCATGTGACTCCCCATGCACCTGGAATTGAAATCAACATGTTGCTGGGGGGATGGTTTGGTATTTCTGCAAAACTTTGTAGTTAAACCATAGAGTTTTGCCCATATGCCAGAGTGTCTCCTGTGGTGAGCTGACATCACTTCTGGGCACACATCACTGCATCACTGGTGAGCCCCTCAAAACCCAGTAACCTCTCACCCCCACCCCAAATCCTGTTGATTGCCAGGGGGGACCTGGCACCCTATCACAAGGACTTCTGCAAGTGCCTGCCTTTTGTTGCAGGAAAATAGGCAAGGCCATTGTGAAGGCAGAATGGGGGAGGGGTCACCAGGACAGTAGGTAGTGGTACCCAGATCAGCTGTCTGGTTGCAGGGAGGACACATGGGGCAGCAGCAGCAGCACCTGATCAGCTGCCTGAGTGCAGCAGGAGGAAGACAAGTACTTCTCAAAGTTGGGGCAGTAAGTAAAGGGAAAAAATGCTTGACTTCCTGTTGCCCCAAGCTAGCTACCAAGGAGAGGAGAGAGAGAAATGCCAGGGTAGTGGATAAAGTGCAGTTTTTTACTTTATAACAACAACAATAATAATAACATTCAATTTATATACTGCCCTTCAGGACAACTTAATGCCCACTCAGAGCAGTTTACAAAGTATGTCATTATTATACCCACAACAAAACACCCTGTGAGGTGGGTGGGGCTGAGAGAACTCCAAGAAGCTGTGACTAATCCAAGGTCACCCAGCTGGCTTCAAGTGGAGGAATGAGGAATCAAACCTGGCTCTCCAGATTAGAGTCCCACACTCTTAACCACTACACCAAACTGGCTTTCTGCCTTGGCCCCACACTCTTTTTTTCCCTGTCCCCTGTAGCTTATGTGGGGCAACAAAAACAAGAAAAGCACTTTACTCCTTGCCCCACTTTTGAGGAGGTGCTTAACTTCCTCATGCTGTGCTCCAGGAACAGAGAAAGAGGAATGCCAGGTAGGGCCAGTTGCAGGCTTTGAGGGGCCCTGAGCAAAGAGTGCTCAGGGGTCCCTCACTGCCAGGCTTCTCTTCTTGCTCTCCCACCTACATTCCCCCACCAGACTTGGTGACATTCCTTTACCCACTCACAAGCTCTTGCACCACCTACAGTCTCACCTGCCCACACTGCCTGCACACCCTTTCCATAATGGTGCTGGGCAGTAAGTGCAGCTATGAGTGCAACTACCATGGCCACCAGGAATGCTGACACTTTGTGGACCATCCACATTCCCTTCTCCAGCAGTGCTTGGCAGCATATGCAGCGGGGAGCAGAGGAGGCAGTGGAAGGGAGGGAGGGAGTCAGCAGCAGTCAGCCCCACCCTTTGCAGCTGTCCCATCTCACCATGTGCTGACACTGGCCCTGATGGCAAGGACAGTAAGGGTTAAGCTAGATGTATAGGTTTTAAAGAGTTGGGTCTGGGTTTCCCAGACCCAACTTGAGTTCCCTGCAGCTACGTAGCAGCTGTTGGGAATGGCTGTTAAAAAATAAAGGAGAGCCCAAGTGGCCTCAGAATACCTCTATGGAGGGAAGAAAGTCTCCTCCTTCCCCACTCAAGCAGTTTCCACATGTCAAAATAGCACAGGGGGAGGTTTTTCCCATGTTTTTACTGTTTCACTTGCACAGAGTACTCCACAGGAACCCCCCCTCCCCCCGTGCTATTGTGACGGGGGCGGAAGGGAAATGGTTTGAAGGGGGACAGAGCCCCTCCTCTCCCCCATGGTGCCGTTCTGAAGCCATTTGGGCTCTCCTTTGTCTTTAAACAGTCATTCTCCAAAGCTGCTGACTGATTGCTGGGAACCTGAATTGGGTCTTGGGAACCTGGACCACTTTAAAAACCTGCATGTTCATCTTAACCCTAAGACACAGTAATTTAATACTTCCCCCACTCTTTAAGCACCGTGTATGAGTGTTTTATCCCTTCTCTTGTCACCTTTTTGTGTGTGATTCCTACCCTTCCTCTTTAGTCTTCTTATTTGTGTGTCTATTTTATCCACCTTCCCCTGATAGTCTTTTGTAAGTGTGAGAATTTTATCCATTCTTGGCTGTCTTGTTATCTCCTTCCTTTTCTTCTTAGTAGTTTTCAGTATGTTTTATCCTCCCTTCTCCTCCTTGGTAGCCTCACCTGTTTGTGTGTATTATCCCCTTTTGTTCTTCTTCATGTGTGCTTTAAGTTCCCTTCCCCCCTTTGGTCATCTACTTCTTTCCCTGTGTTATTCCCCTTTGGGTTTCTTCTGAATGTGTGTGTTTTTATATCTCCCACCACCACCCCGCCCCTTTCTCTTGTCTGTATATATGTGTTTGGCTCTGCACCCTGTGGCAGCTATCTTGTAAAAGTGTCCACCACTCAGCCTCAAAATTCCAAAAGTGCTCGAATGTCAAAAAAAGTTGGGCACTCTTATATTCTGGAGCCTTCTGCAAAGCAAAAAACGCCCCCCCCCAACTGAAAACAAAACCTAGCCAAAGAAAAACAACAAAAAAAAACAAGCACTCTGTTATTGATCTGTGAACTTTCCCCAGAATTTCTGGTAAAACTTCCTTTAAATAATGGATTCACTTTTCATTGTTTGTTTCCAGATTATCCAGCAAGATAAATATTCATATGGAAGCAATAGAAGCCCTTTTCTGGTACTTAAATGTAGTGGTTATCCTGTCAGACTAGGATCGGGGAGGCCCAGGTTTGAATTGCCACTCTGACTTGCAGGCTTGCTGGGTGACCTTGGGTCAGTTACACACCTCACAGGATTGTGAGGATGAAATGGAAGAGAGGAGAAATGTAAACTGCCTTGGGTCTACACTGGGGAGAAAGCCAGAGTACAAAGTGAGTAAGTAAATGAGTAAGTAAGTATGCCGTATGTGCATAGATGGGGATGGGATTTTGTCCATTGGTTTCATCCCGAGATACTAAATAGCTGCACCATTCTCCTACTGACATCCACTTGTAGTCATATAAGCAACTACAGGATTATGCTCCTTGGATGCATATAGTAGCTCATTGCAGATGTTCAGTTGTTCATTTGGATATTTTGGAATAAGGCTAGTGTGTGTGTAATTTGATATCTGTAATTATGTTGATACCAGATTGATAATTTTTTTTGTTAAATCAGCAGCATGTTGTTAATTGGATTTTAAATAAATATTGTTAAATGTTACTATGTTCTATAGTATTTTAATCAGAAATTTTATTTATATATGTATTTTATATGTATATATATGTATATGTATATATATGTATATGTATATATGTATTTTATTTGTTTATTATTTACTGGGTTGGAATTGAGTTCTTTGCTATGGCTATTGAGCTACTGCAATAAAACCTTTACTCTCCTGTATGCACATATAGAGCACATGCTTTTGAATACACATCTATTTCTTACTGGATTTGGAAAGTATATGGAGAGATTGGATGCAGATACATATTAAGCTAACTAAACTGAAGGTGGGGCCTGGAGTTCTCCCAGAATTATACCTGATCTCCAAACTACAGAGATTAGTTCCCCTTGAGGAAATGGCAGTTTTGGAGGATGGATGCTATAGTTTAAAAGACATGGAATTCCTAGAGTGACTACAGAGATTGGATGCTCTAGGACTTCTACTTCTTCTATGGTATACTATAGAGACTATGAGAAATTGATTGATTGTCAGCAAAGATTCCAAAACCCAGAAGTTAGTTGGGGATTGAGAGAAAGAGAAATGGGACAGTTATTGGCTCCTTAACACTGAAAGAACCGTGAAGAGGACCAAGATCTATCTATCTATCTATCTATCTATCTATCTATCTATCTATCTATCTATCTATCTATCTATCTATCTATCTATCTATCTATCTATCTATCTATCTATCTATCTATCTATCTATCTATCTATCTATCTATCTATCTATCTATCTATCTATCTATCTATCTATCTATCTATCTATCTATCTATCTATCTATCTATCTATCTATCTATCTTTAGGTTGAATGGAACAACTGGTTAATAGCCCGTTATACCAGTACAAATATTTAGAATAAAATGTAATGTAAGGATACAGAAGTTATGTAAGGCAGGAGACAAAGAAGGGGGTAAGTGATATGAAGTAAGAAATATAAATTTAAAATTTTAATTTTGCTAGGAAGAAATGACCTCATAGAAAGGAGTTGGAGGAGCTGATCTTTGACCAGGATATGACATCAAAGGACATATTACATTTCTGCTGAGCTCTCTCCCTCTCCCTTCCCTGGGCTCTGCCCTACATCTCCAGGAATTCCCAAGACAGAGTTGGCAACTCTAATACACACCCAGTTGCATATCTACATCATGATGCATATTCAGGCGTGAGGCAAGTCATGTGGTTCCCATTGATACTACACAGTGCAGAAGAAGGAATGCGGATGTTATTGTGCAACTGCAGTCCCTGCCTTGGACTATTAGCACACAGTTGTGTGTGAATATCAGGTTAATACAATGCTAAGGAATGTTTTCATTTTATTTTGCAACCTCCTCCAAACACACTGTCTCCTTCTTTCTGAGTAATGCAAATAAACAATTTCACATCTCTGCTCTTACCTCTACTCTGGCAATCAATTCTAAACCAGAAATGGATGTGGTGAATGTGCAATAAAATGAATAATTCAGTGGTAATAATGTGTTGCTTATTAAATATTGTTTTCAAAGAAAGAATGAATAATACATTTGCCTAAGCAGTGAAGTTGCTTCCTGATCTGTTTGCAGAGAGAAACTGATATGGCAGCCATAGGTTTGTTGAAGATAATTTTCCTTAACAATCCTAGACGCAGGCTGCACGAGCAAGCAATTGGATACAATTAATTATTCAGCGATGACAGCTGCTGTATAGCTAAGGCCAGACTGTGCGTTTTTGTTGAGTTCTGAAAACTGTTTCTGTCCACACTCTAAACAGTAGATAGGAAAAAGATTGAAACTCAATATCTAGTTTCTAGCTTCCTGCTGAGAAAGCAGAGAAATGGATAGAAAAAAGAAAGATGGAGGAGAGCAAGGATGGAGGGAGCGAGGGCTATTTACTTATTTACTTAAAACATTTATGCGACCTTGGGGCTCCAGGGTTGGAAGTTGTCATGAGGCAACACTCAGAGCAAGGGACCAGGGATAGAGTCATCCCAGTCCTGGAGACCAAGACAGAAGGTGAGCAGAGACAGCCGCACCTGAGGGTTGAGATGCCAGCCCTAAGGAGACCAGTGGAGGAAGTGTTGCCAAGGACCAATGCCGTAGGACAGGGCTGGCTGCCTGTAGCATCCACTCTTGGGAACAGAGATCAGGCTCAGTCATCTGGTTTAATAATGTTTTAACTCCATCATCAACAGTCTGGTATATCTTCTGCACAGTAGGAAATTAACAGGTTATCAAGAACACAAAACACTCTTTTGTTAACAAGATAAAAACCACACACATGTTAAAAGTTCAGCCAAATCTGCCTAAACAGTTTATCTTCCATCAAATGCCCTCTAAAATTAAACTATCTTACATACCTTCCTGAACACAGCAAGTGGAGGCACCCTTCACATCCACTCTGCTAAGCCATTCTGTGGATGCACCACAGAAAAGGACAAAAGAATAAGAAGAACAAAATGATACCCTTGTTTTGAAAATCCTGCCTTATTTTGTTGCTTTGCCTGCATCAAGCTATAAATCACAAGCAAAATGCCATCCATTGTGGCCTCCATGGCATGTTGCTCCCTAACGCATGCATAAAAGTGCATGCAGTACATGAGAGCATGTGTGTGCATGTGTGCGCGTGCATATGCGCACACGCACACGCACACACACCTTCCATCTTGGAGAAGGAAGTGGAATATGAAAGAGACATGGTGTCTTCTTCCAAGTCTCAAATCCCAAATTCCAAAGCTCTGAGAAGATCTGTTCCTGTGGTGGTCCCTATCCTGTGGAATGACCTGCCTGAGGAAGTCAGAAGAGCCCCCACTGTCCTGGCTTTTCGTAAATGATGCAAAACCGAACTATTCAAAAAGGCTTTTTACTCAAATGGGAGCGCTGTATTGTAGGGATGGGGTCTCAGATGCTTCGCTAATTGAGTTAAGGACCATAGACGTCATCACTATTGCCTTACATATTATTTGCTGAGTTAAATATGTACTCCTATGTACCACCAGTGCTCCATGTTGTCTAATGTCAGTCCTAGAATTGATTATGTTCTGCTCTGTGTTGGGTTCTTGCTAATACTATGTCTTTTAAACTTGTATCTATTTACCCTATTGGCATTGTTTATGGAAGTATCCTTGATTCTGAGGAAAGTGAATTTAATGGTCTAGAATATTGTCATATGCCTTTCCTATTTTCATGTGATTGAACTGTATTTTTTACTATGCAAAGCAGAGAGTGAACACTGGGGTAAAGTGCCCAGGCAGATGACATGTGCAAATGCCAGTCACTGTGAGGTGCCTGCTATTAGAAGTTTTGGTGAAAGGATACCCACATATGTACACTTGGCTAGGTTACTGGTAGCAAGAGGCACCTATATTACTATGCACTATGCCATACCTATAGGCAATTAAGAGAAATCTCTTTCTGAGTTAATCATGCTAGAAGTAGCTGTAGAATACCAACTGAACTTTGCTGTAGAAAATAAGAACGCAGAGAGAAGGACTTGCGTCATTTCCCCTAGACCAGCAGGAAGCATCAAGGACATGAAGAGCTCCCAGGTGTGAGAAGGAAGTCTAAGTAGCTTCAAAGATAGTATTTTGCCTGCAAAGCACAAAATATTGCTAATAAAAGATGTTCCTTGACAAGATAATCTTGAGGTGATAAGCAATGACGTCCAGAATTGTTCTTCCAATGTGAACTGGGGGTGGTCACTTTCTTGGACCAATGTAGTCCCAAGTTTGTAACTTATATAACTTATGCTTCATATTTTGTTGGTGTTTGTATGGCTTACAGCTTTGGCCGGAAAAGCAATAAACATATTATTATTATAATTATAACTTATGCTAATTGACCTGAAGGTATAAATTCTTCTGTTGTAGCATTATAGCTCCGAAGAACTTATCAGTTCAAGGAGCCCTTTTTTTCCTGGTAACTGTATTATTCTTCCTTTGCTTATAAGCAAATAAAAAGGCCTATGTTTATTTCCCTCAGTAGGACTCCTGCATATTCTCCTTTACTAATCGAGCTAAAACAAGATAAGGTACAAAATACGTGCAACAAACTGGGGGCTCATCCTATCATTGCACCTCTAGGAAGCACGGCCTGCACGGAGGGGCATCGACATCTCCCGGGAGGTGCACCATGATTGAGTTCAATCAAGCCTAGGGGCCTCGATGATCGGCTGTGCAGTGGCGCTCCATAGTGCTGCAATATGCCTGGCAAAAGTTGAGGGGGTTCTGTGATGGAAACTTGGGAAACATGTGACTGAAGACTGCGGTGTAAGAAAGGTAAAAAGGAAATGTACTTGTTACTGATTGTACTAATCTCATACTGTGTAATCCGCCTTGAGTCTCTGAGAAAGGCAGACTATAAATTGTCATGTCTATACCCCTACATCCATGCCATTGTTCTGTGTGGAACCACTGCTAATGCTGTACCTTGATTTCAGTTTGCAAATGCTCTAACCATCACTTTCGTTTCTTTCTCAGCCTGAGAACACAGCTGTCTTATCTCTTTTCTTTGAAGCTCACAGAAGTGACCTTGTAATGTCTGAAATGTTACAATTTACTCTCATGCATTCCCAGACCCTTTCCCACGCAAACCTGTGGTCTAGTTGGGAGGGGGAAATGAGTGGGTATTTAGAGTTGTACTTTCCTCAAGTCTCTATTCCTATCAAGGAAATGTGTACTGCTTAGATGCTTTCTTGCCTCTGAGAAATTTTATGGACATATATATGGAAATGATTGGATTTCTGAATAAAAAACATTTAACCAAGAGCTTGGATTTCTTGTTGTAATGGGGCAGAAACCTGTCTACCATATCCTGTCATCCATAGCCTGACATAAATGATATAAATAAATAAATAAATAAATAAATAAATAAATAAATAAATAAATAAATGAGTAGATGGGCCTTTACTGGACTGATTGCTTTAAGAGATGGACCATGGACACCCTTGCTTGGCTCTGGGGTTTCAAATTCAGAGGTTTCAGTACCAGAAAGCAAAGTAATGTAAAACAATCTGGCTTATTTGTTCTGTAGTATAAACAGGGCTATTTTTCAGGGGGACTATACCAGAACAAAGTTCCAGCACCTCTTTACAGAGTTCTATCATATCTTTATGGAGTTCCGGCACCTCTTGGGCATTTGGACATTATGAGCACCGAGACCTCCTTTTTAAAGAAAAAAGCACTAAAAGCACAAAAATGAAAATACTCTCTGTTGATTTCAGGTTCCTTTTTAAAAAGAAATCCCTGTGTTTTGTAATGTGTTTTACAAAACAAGTATGACTGCTTTCAGGATGTACAATATGAATCTAGCTCAAGGTCTGGATATAGAAGAGTTTTCTGCTTTCCCCTCATGCAAGTTGTTTTGCTTATCTACACAATACTAATAAATCCCCTCAAGCAATTACACCTCCTTGTGGCTAATGTAAGCTAAACTGAGATTCAGTGAGTTGGAACACAAAGCTGATGAAGACAGAATTGTCTTTTCTGCATCTGTGGGATCTTATTGCGTCTAGCGGGTGAGGATTATTTACTGGAATAATCATTCTATTGCACTGCTTTTGCTTCAACTGCAGGTGCTGTGAGCTTATTTGCCTTTTTTAATTACTTTTTTCCTCTCTTCAAAGAATGTTTTAGCTTGAAAGGTGCATATGTAACCTGCAATAAAAAAGATCCGGAATCCACGCTAATGTTATTCTTACTTGCTCAGTGATTAAGACACAAAACCACATTAATAAAGATAGCAGAGTTTTTTGTATTAATATTAGAAATTTGATGTGTATTTTTAGTGAGGTATTTCTATGTACATGTTTTATTTGGTGAAAAATCAATAAAGATAAAAGACAATGAGCAAAATCAATCCCCTGCTCTCCCTTCCAACTGGCACAGCTATGAGAAGGGGCAGAGAATCGACATAAAATGTGATGGAGCCTTTTTTTCTCCCTGGGTGGTACATCACTATATGAACTCCTAAGCATATCTGCCACAGAATCCCAGCCATTAGTTGCAATGGTAGCCCTGTGCATGCCTCACGTGTATATGAAGCCGCCTTGTACTGAATATACTGCAATCTGGCCCAGCATCATTTTTTCTGACTGGCAGTGGCTTTCAGGAAAAGTCCGTCCCAACATTTTAACTGGCAGGACCAAGGACTGAACCTGAGACCTTCTTCATGGAAAGCAGGTGATCTTCCTTTCTTTTTCAGTCTGTTTTGTTATTTGTTCCAAGGAGGCTCCAAGAATGAATAATTGGGGGGAGGGGGATCAGGACTCTGGGGAGAAAAGGGTATATCTCAATCACAAATAATGGCCTCCTTGCTCTGGTATGCATGGCCCTATATATGCAGTTGAGGGCAGGGCCGGCGCGCCCATGGAGGCCAGGTAGGCGGTGGCCTCGGGCGCGCGGGCACTGGAGGGGCGCTGGAAGGGGTGTTGGGGGGTGGAGACGCGCGCAGCGAAGCTGGCATGACTTGGCTGCAGCTACTGCTGCAGCCAGTCAGCCAGCCCCTTGCTGCCACGACCGCTGCCACACACCCCAGCCGGGCGCAGCCTCCACGCACCGCCCCAGCAGCGGCTCGCAGCTTCTGCTCCCGGCTGGGGCGTGTGGGGGCGGCGGCGGTGGAAGCACGGGGCTGGCTGGCTCCGTTGCGTGCTCCTCCGCCCCAGCCGGGTGCAGAAGCCGTGAGCTGCTGCTGGGGTGGCGCACGGAGCAGCCTCCGTGCGCCGCCCCAGCCCGGCTCGCAGCTTCTGCGCTCGGCTGGGGCATGTGGCGGCTGCAGCACGGGGCTGGCTGGCTGGCTGCAGCTACTGCTGCAGCCAGCCACCCCAGCTCTGCTGTGCACTCCTCCGCCCCAGCTGGGCGTAGAAGCCGTGAGCTGCTGCTGGGGCGGCGTACGGAGCAGCCTCCGCGCGCCGCTCCAGCAGCAGCTCGCAGCTTCTGCGCTCGGCGGTCCTCCACACGCCGCCCAGCCCCCCTGCGGCGCGTGATGACGTCTGCAATGACGTCATCACGCAGTCCGTGGCGCGCCCGCGCGCACACGCCGCCGCGGGCGCCAAAACCTCTGGCACCGGCCCTGGTTGAGGGCAGTTTCTTCCTGTATGTACAGTTGCACCCACAAGAGATGGGATGGGATGAAGACCTTAAAGTGTCCTTGAAGATCCAGTAGCTTGAGGAGTGGGACTTCTTTGAAGCCAGATGTTGCAAGTTTCCTTTGACAGCAAAATATACCTGGGTGTCATCAGTACGTTGATGACACCCAGCTATATCTGTTGATGGACGGCCAGCCTGGATCAGCCCAGGATGTCCTGGAGCATGCTTTTGAAGCTGTGGCTGGATGGTTGAGGCACAGTTGGCTGAAGTTAAACCCATCAAAGACGGAGATCCTGTACTTGAGTCGCAGTAGCGTAGATTCAGAGCCCCAGCTTCCGACACTCAATGGGGCAGTGCTTACACTGATGGGTTAGGAGTAGAGATGGGCACGAACTGCATTACGAACTTCAAAAACACACAAAATTGGCGATCGCGTGATTGTGATCCGGTGGTTCGTGATTGTCCACGGCCAACGAACCAGCGTTCGGGAGACGCCTGGTTCGGTGCATTTGGCCGCGGTTCGGGAAGCCAGACAGTCAGGCGCCAGCAATCAATTCCCCTGGCAAAGGAGCCGGGGGAATGCCTGAACTCTGTCTGCTTCCTTCTGTCACCCTGGAAACCCGAATGGAATCCCAGCTTACCTTGATCGGCATGTCTTCCTTCCAACCACGGAGCTGCAAAGCGGTTACAAGTTGGGAGAAGACACCCAGGGGAGGGAGGGGGAAGGGGGTGTTCTATAGCCATGGGCACTCCAATCTCATCCCTGCAAACCCTGATAGGCAGCTCTGACGGCCAAAGACAGACCTCCTGCATTGCTCAATGGGACCTGTGCTTATAAATAGCTGTGGGCTCCCAGGCTGGGTTTCACTTTCAGTGAGCAGTGGAGTGGGACAGAGCTTTTGCCACTTGCTAGCCTTTGGGGAGAGAGACTGAGAGTATAATTGAGCTTGGATTTTTGTGGGAGTTTCCTGGGGGCCTTGGATTGGAGAGGGTATAACTCCAAGATTTCTTTTGCAATCTTGTCCAAACTTGGGTGATGGCTGTAGGAGAGCCTGAAAAACACTCCCAGGGAATATGGGCTCTCTAAGTGCCACGGGGGCTGTTCCGCACCCAACGAACCATGAACCAGTTCGGCAACAGAAAATGTTTGTTGTGGTTCATGATCTCGGGATTGTCATCAGCACCGAACCACGAACTGCTGGTTCATTAAATTTTTTTGGTTCGTGCCCATGTCTAGTTAGGAGACTGGGGGTGATCCTAGATGCCTCCTTGAAAATGAAGGCCCAGGTCATGGCGGTTGCCAGGATGTCATTCTTCCATCTCTGACAGACTAGACAGCTTGCCCCCCGATCTTTCAACCTGCAACTTAATTACAGTGGTCCAGGCAATGGTCACCTCTAGGCTAGACTACTATAATGTGGTCTACGCAGGGCTCCCCTTAAACTTGTTCTGGCGGTTACAACTGGTCCAAAATGCAGTGGCGCGTGTCATCACCGGAGTGCCTTCTAATGCATACATAACACCAGTACTACACCAGCTGCACTGGTTACCGGTGGAGTGCCGGATCAGGTTCAAGGTCTTGGTATTAACCTACAAAGTCCTATGCGGACTGGGACCGGTGTATCTGCGGGACCGCCTCTTCCTATATGAGCCCCAGAGGACTCTTTGATCCAGTGATAAACAGCTGTTAATGGTCCCTGGCCTCAGGGAGGCCTGCTTAGCATTGACCAGAGCCAGGGCCATTTCGGTCCTGGCTCCAACCTGGTGAAATGCTCTGTCTAAAGAGACCAGGGCCCGGCCGGATTTGCTATTCTTCTTCTGGGCCTGCAAGACGGAGATGTTCTGTCAGGCGTATGGTTGACACTGGCTGGGCCTGCCCACCAGCCAACTAGAGGAGAACGTGCCCCCCGTACTGAAAGCACTTACTGCCCAGCCTTGTTAAATACTTTTGGAGATGGTTGGGTGGTGGTTTTTGGTAGTCTGCTGCTTTATGTTTTTTAAAAAAAAAAAATTATATGTTTTTATGTTTTAAAGCTATTTGTATTTTAATTTATTATACTGGTTGTAATCCGCCCTGAGCCTGCTGATGCAGGGAGGGCGGAATATAAATTGAATTAAATAAATAAAATAAATATATCTGTACTGGATATACCTGTACTGCTCTGACTGAGGAATCTGGCTGATTTGAAGAACTTCTAAATTTGGAGCTGTCATATGTGGTTTCATTGATAAACTAAACACTCATTTGCTGTTTCTTACAAGCAGATGTACATGTACAGGCAGGATGTACATGCATTCACTTACGTTTCAACCAAGCTAGTGTTAGTTCAGGCTGAAAGTGCTTTTAGGCTCTGGAGGGACATGGGTTAACTTGTATTTAAACATGCTCAGTAGCAATAATTCTCTGAAGAAAATTGTTGCCTAAGCAGCTGTGAAGCTACATGTTGTTGTAACATACAAACAGTGGATGACATTAAACATAAGTGTTAAACTCTGCTAATGAAGTAAATAAACAAATCTGTTTGTTCTTTCATAATCCTGCTTTCTGCACCTCAGACACATTTACAAATAATTCATCATCCCCACAGTAGCAAACTCACATTAATATAGCCTTAGAAATAAATTTTGGGTCACATTAGCTTGAAACCTATAGAGTGGGATTTCTATCATGGAACAGAATAATCCTGAAGATGAAGAAACTTCTTTATTTTCAGGGTTTTCTGTAACACTGTCTCTTGGAGGGGGAAGGGAGGGGAGAGAGAGAGAGAGAGAGAGAGAGAGAGAGAGAGAGAGAGAGAGAGCACATGCTCAGATAACATTTCCAGCAGAGGTGGACTGGCCATTATGGCCACTGAGCCTTTTCCAGAAGGCCCAATGGCCTACCCCCACCTGGAGCAGCCCAGCGGCAAAAGAGCCACCTGAGCCTTGTACAGCAAGTGGGAGGCTCCATTCAGACTCCTGGGTAGGCAGACCGGTTGCCTCTCTCTCCCTTTCCCCCTCCTTAGTGTATGTGTGTGTGTGTGTGGGTGGGAGATGGGGCCCTTTTCCTGAACCGCTTTTTCTTTCTCAATCTGCTTCTGATCTTCAGGGTAAAAATTCACTCATGATCAGATCCCTCAACATCTTATATACTAATAGCCAAGTGGCCCTGATCTGAGGATACCTAAATCCGGAGACTGAAATATCATACAACCCCTTGTCATAAGTCCTAGACACTTCCTGGCCCCAGGCAAAGAGGATGCCAGCCAGCATCATTACACAAGAAATGGCCCCACACTGGGTTCAGCCAATCAGCTGAAGGCGGCATGGGGTGTTTGAAACAGACAGCTCCGTTCTGCTGCTACCCGTGAACGGCAGCAGAAGGGGGCTGTCTGTTTCAAATGCCCTGTGCTGGGTTCAGCCAATTGGCTGAACCCAGCACAGGGTGTGTGACAGTGACAGCCTCATTCTCCTGCCACCTGCGAGCGGCAGGAGAAGGGGGCTGTCTCACACACCCCACGCTGGGTTCAATCCTTGCCACATGAAGCATTCTAATAGCAGCATCTGGTTGGCAATTTCTAGTAAGAAAAAACATGGGTTTCTCTATATTTATTTTAAAAATAAGTTAAATAAGACTTGAATAAGATATTGGAAGTTCCAGTCATGGATATTCCACCTAATTTGCAGTTTGGGTCTCAAGGCAGCTTTAAATATTGTAAGGCACAAAGGACTGCTACTAAAAATGGCCATTTCTTGTTCAATTTCCCCATCCTCCTAAGCAACATGTAGTAGTTACCTTCTGTCGTGATGCAATTATATTGAACTGTCCTCCCACTTCCTTCCAGTTGCAAGGATGATCAAACACACAACAAAATGACTCTAGGAAATAAGGCAAGTATTACCATGCACATCTGAGACAGAGGAATTTGACACAGCACTGCCATTTTCAGAGGCAGCTCCACCTTGAGATTGGTATCTGAGTTACTGTCCTCTTTTTTTGCTTTCTTGTCCATCTCTTTTAATTTCTGTTCATTTTTCTTTAATAAATATGTACATACTAACTATTCATAGCTCTTATTTGAGGAGAAGGGAGTGTTTATGTTATGCCAGTAGTCCTGCTGCATTTGTTTCCTAACACTAGTTGGATATCCTTATGTGGATACAGCAAGTTTTTGAAAATAAAATCTATCTCCAGTGTTCAAACAGCATTAATTGAATTAATTAATTAATGCTTTTCTTTAACTAGCATTGTGCTATTTGCTTCTAAAGTTAAATAAATGAAATATTGTATTTCATCTAGATAATGCTTTTTATTTATCTTCTTTCATGAGCATATGATTAATTATCATTATGCATGATTAATTTAAATGCTGTACTACTGATCTTTTCATATTGGCTTCCAAGAACTGTCCTTCTGCTGTAGTTTTATTACTCAAAATGCTGCTGGAGTACCCCCCTCCCCCCCGGCTCATTAATCTCACTTTCCTCCTGTATGTAATGCTTTAAATGCCTGACTGATTATTACCAATTTTCTTCGAGATTTTGCAAATATGTCATTGTAAAATTTGGATCCCTCCCCACAAAGTTCAATAGGTTGATAATCATTTTAGTTCAAAGTGACTTAATGTTTAGTTTTAGGTTTTAATTACAGGAGAGTTTAAATTAAAAGTGGAGGATTTGTTATAAAAGAAAACAAATGATGATTAAAGAAATGTCCTTACCTGGAAAGAATTTACATTTCCAACACAAATAGTCAGATTTTTAATCAGATTTGCCTGGAAGAGTTAGGGATCCCAGGTCCCCTGGTAGTTTTGGGGGAATCCCCCGCTCCCACCCTCCTCCCCCTGCCACCACTCATCTGGCTGGCGGGGGAGGGGAGGAGGGGAAACAGGCCTTCTGGGCATGCTCCTGGGGCAGCGTGACAACATCACTTCCGGGAGTGAAGACACCATGCTGTCCTGAGATCACTCCTGTGCTTTGCAGTGGATCAATTTGGGCCCCAAATGGGCCAAATCAGCCCATTGTGAAGCACTTGTGCAGGCACAGGAGAGCATGTGTTTCGTGTGCACATGAGGAGCACTCTCCAGACAGCACAAAAGTGAGTGGTGGGTCCCCTCTCCCACTGGGAGGGTAAGGGGACCTGGCAACTCTACTTATAGTCTTATGTGGTTTTGTTAGTGCAAATTGTGTCCTCGTCACCATCCTTTCATGTTATTGATTGGAAGAAGAGGAGTCAAACCCAGAGGCCCCTTTTTGTGGTGTATAGGTCTCACATACCTAGTGTGTTTACATAAAATAGGCAACAAGGGTGTACACCCTGCTTCCTTGGCTGCAGTGTGAAAGCTGCAGTAACTCCAGCCCTAGTGCACAGTGATCATATAATTGTTTCTTAAACTACTACCATAGTTTTATGGCAGGCATTCTCTGGTGCAGCCCTCCAGCTCTTTGTCCTCTGTGCAGCAGCAGGAAAATGAAGTGGAGGGAACAATCATATATGTTGCAATATCACATCAGGCAAGAACCTGGAAGTGATGCCACAGCCAACCACAACTAGAGATGGGCATGATAAAAAAAAATTAACGATCCAGCTGATCGTGGATCGGCGCCGGCAATGATCCCGAATTAACGATCCACACCGAGCATCTCCTGTTCCCGATCCGTGGATCGTGGAGGTCAAAGCGGGCCACGTGCTATTCCCAGCTATGTGGGAAGGTGGGTGGTGGCGGTGGCAGCCGGGCCTGGCGGGCACAGGGAGGCGGCGACAAGCCGCCTCCCCTCAGGTCCCATTCAGCAACACAGGAGGTCTGTGTTTGGCCATCAGAGCTGCCTATCAGGGTTTGCAGGGATGAGATTGGAGTGCCCATGGCTACACCCCCTTCCCCCTCCCTCCCCTGGGTGTCTTCTCCCAACTTGTGACTGCTTTGCTGCTCCGTGGTTGGAAGGAAGCCCTGCTGATCAAGGAAAGCTGGGCTTCCATTCGGGTTTCCAGGGTGATAGAAGGAGGGCAAACAGAGCTCAGGGTTTCCCCTGGCTCCGTTGCCAGGGGAATAGATTGCTGGTGCCTGAGTGTCTGGATCCCTGATCCGAGCCCGAACGCAACGATCCAGGCCTTTCCCGATCGCTGGATCGTTGGCCGTGCACGATCACGATCCGCCGGGTCATGATCGCGCGATCGCCATTATCGTGGTTTTTTCGATTGTAATGCAGATCGTGCCCATCTCTAACCACAACTCTGTAGTGTAGAGATTTGGGGAATTCGTAGACCAGAGCAGGTGACTGAGGTATCACTTTGGGGTTTTTGCTGGAAGTGACATCATGCTGCATGTGACACTGGTTTTCCAAGGGTTCTGCCTTCCAAAAACTATTTGCAGGCACCAGGCTGGCAACTCTATACCTTCAAGGGACCCAGTCTATTCTTAATTTGGTGTCCATTTTAACCATGTGATGTCAGAAAGAAAGTAGAGCTTGTATCAGAATTTTAGAATGTATTAGAACACACAGTTGCAGGACTGTTAAGGGTTAATCCCTCACAAATACAGAGAGATTTGAGTGACAAGAGAACTGGGGAAAGTTGACAAGGAGGTTTGGGAAGTAGATGCAGACTCCCAAATCGGCCAAAGAAAGAAAATCTTCTAAGGAGAGGAGATTTTCCCTACCCAGTCAAACAGAGAGAGAGCTCAGGAAAGTGAAGAGATCCCTAGTCAAGTGTGGTTGGAAACTGCCTGGGAGACCTTCAGATTCAGAGTCTCTTTACACATGACATCTTACATGGGGATGCTCAAGTGTAGGGAGACTCAACGTTAGCTGGGAAGCGTAGTTTTAAAAGTCAGAGCCGGAGGAGATCACTCATCAGAGGGTTTGTTAATTTCATCTTCACCTCCCTGAAATCTCTGTTAATTTCACCTCCCCTTTGTGGCGGCCAAGATAAAATTAACAAACCCTCTGAGGAGCGATCTCCTCTAGTTCTGATCTTTTAAACTACCCTGGTGTAGAGAGGTGAATTCTCAATGATAATTATGCCTCCATACACAAAAGAGGGATCAAAGCAATGCATCCTTTTAATAATATTTATTATAAAAATAAAATAAAGTAAAATAGCAGGATGTGGAACAGCATGTACAAGCATGGTGAAATCTAAGCAGTCTCCTTAACATTATTTCAAGCTCTCTGCCTCTCACAACCCTCATCCCCTCTTTTGTAATTAGGAATCAGAAAATGTTCTCAAATTCCACAGTTTACATTTTGCAACGGAACAGTGAGACATAGCAGAGCAAGGTTGCCTCTCACCAACAGACATATTGACCTCAAAAGCTAGACAAATATCTGTTCTTCAGAAATGCAGAGAAAGTTCACTACTGTAGGCTGTAGAACACTGAAGGCTAAAGTCGAAGGTCAATCCCAAAGCCTAGAAAGACTAACACATCATGGCTTCAACAAGGGATGGGGGTTTGGTCAGCGGGAAATGCCGGTGGTCCTTGAGGCATTGGGTGTGTGGTGGCCGGAGAGATGCTTTTCTTAGACTCAATGGGCACCTATGGGCTATGCTGTTGTTTTTGCAGGAATAGTCCTCAGTGTCATGGGGGGCTTTCCCAGGCTGGGGTGGCATTGGTAGCTTAATAATTCCTGCCACACCCCTGAGCCAGCCTGTTCGCCCACCAGTGCGGGGATTGTATCAGTGGTGCTCTGGCTGGGGGCCACAGTGTTGCCGTGCCAGTGATGAGCAGCAGCACAGTGGTGCTGGGCTACTCCACCTGTGTATCTTCCGGTTGCACTGGTATATCTCAGGGATACATCAGCATAGAAACTGGTTGGCTCTCTGAGCACTTTCTGCCTCCCCCCCGCATCCCAGGACTGCACTGTGAAAGAACCTCATTCTCTTGAACTGTCAAAGCATGCACAGACCCTGTTTGGAATGGGATGTGTGTTATAAAATGTCCATATGAGTGTATCAGCCTCTCTTCTTCCTCTTTTTCAAAAGGAGCATGACGTTCTTGATATGGAAAAAATAGGGAACCTGTGCATCTTTTAGTTTCTTTGTGTTTCATTTTATTTTTGGTGTTACCAGTTTGTACCTCTGCTATTCATCATATATTTCATGTCCTTGAGCACACTGGATAACCAGATTACCCATTTAGAAGATATGTAGTGTAAACCTCCTGGATGTACACTGCATCAGAAAGGGTGGTAGTGAGGAGGAACGAAGATAACATGAGTGAATACTTCTCTGTGTCAAAACTGTAGAAAAACAGGAAGAGCAACAAGAGGTATGAGATATGAAGTTCTAGACGTACTGGGGGAATTAAAAACCAGCAAGTCTCTAGGTCCTGATGGCATATATCTGATAGTTCTTAGGAAACTCAAATGTGAGATGGTTGATTTACTAACCTGTATATGCAATTTGTCACTAAAATCAGCCACTGTATTAGAAGACAGCTCAGTAGCAAATGCTCCACTATTTTTAAAAAAGGGGTCCAGAGGAACCAGAAAATTACAGGCCAAGTAACCTAATGTGTGCCCCAGGAAAATTAGTAAAAACTGTATTCCAGGACAGAATGATTAGGTACATAGAGGAATATGGCTTGCTGAAGAAAAATCAGCATGGTTTTTGCAAAGGGAAGTCTTTCTCTTTAACCTTTTGGGCATCTGTGAGAAAGTGAATAAACATGTAGATAATGGTGACCTGGCAGACATTATATACTTGGATTTTCAAAAGGCTTTTGACAAGGTACCTCATCAAAGTCTTCTAAATAACAGTTTCAAAAATATGCGAATGGTGTTTGAACTTGCTGAGAGTGAGAGGGAAAGAGACCTTGGGGTCCTAGTGGATAGCTTAATGAAAATTCCAGCCCCTAGCATTGAAAAAGGCAAACACTATGCTGGGGGTTATTAAGAGAGGGACTGACAGCCAATATGTCAATGCCCTTTACTGATCAATGGTGTGGCCTTATCTAGAATACCTTTTGTGTTACTGTGTCTCTGAAAGGACATTGCAGAGCTGGAAGATGTACAGAAGAGGGCAAGCCAGAAGATTATGGGGTTGTAGCAACATTCCTATGTGGAAATATGGAAGGGTCTGGGATTAAGGGAAGACATGATAGAGGTTTATAATGTTATATATGGGGTAGAGATAGCAGACTGAAGGCCATTTCAGGCCCTAAATTCCAGTTTAAAAGATTTATGCTCCTTCATGGGTCTGGTAGGATTTTATATGGAACAGTTTTTAAAAGAGAGATATGAAGAATCTTGTGGCCAGATCTGATCTGAATGCCAGAGGAAAAATGCATGTGTATAGTTGTATGTTATTCAAAGGTTAATGATAAGCAAAGGAACTTACTTTTCAATGTAGCGTTATCGCTTTCTGTTTGGCTCTGAGGTCATTACAATATTGGTTTTGCCAGATGTAGCCCAATACACCAGAAGTCAAAATGAATTATTTTTTTCTCTAGTGCTAGAGGTTAAGCTAATCAATTCAGATTTCAAATTGCTTTACACATGAAAATGTCAGCAAGGATGCAGTCAAAAGGACTATACATTTTTAATCCTGGCCAGCAATAATAAGAAAAAAATGCTCAGCTGTTTATACTGACATCTCCTGATGATTGATTTCCATCCAGTGGTATATTGGATATCCTGAAAACAAATAAGAATGTTTAGAAAGTAATTTTAAAAGTATTTATTGGAAAATGTCCCCCAGCAAGACAGCTGTGATATCTGATCAATGTCAATGGATACATTTAGAACACATACACAAAATCACTTAGGAGAGGACCTTCAAGAGCTCCCAGCTTTTGGGTGTCATGTTGATAGGGTGTCTCCAATGGTTTGTATAATTTTAAGCTTCTCTAGGAACATGTATTTGACCCTGTTTTTACAAGCTATTTAGGATTGCTTCAAGTGGCTGCTTTTTTTACTGCTCTGTTGAGTTTGGAGTGTTCTATATTGACAATTGTTTTATTTGATTATTGTTTTTATTATTCATTGTCTTAAGGTCCAAATCCCCATTCTGTCCTGGATGCTTGCTGGGTGATCTTAAGTCAGCCACTCTTTCTTGCAATAATTTACCTCACAACCTAAGAATGTGCCTTGATGATGGGAGGATAAAATAGAGGAGAAGGAGGTTGTTAGCCATTTTTATCTCCATTGAGGAAAGTAAGATTTAAATACCTAAATAAAAATAAATAAAGGTGAGTGTCACAGTGGGCTGTCTGTGTGTTCACATATAATATGAAGACCAACAGGGTTTTTTTTCAGGGTATAAGCTTTCTCAGGTAATTTTGAAAATGTTGTCAGTCTTTAAGATGCGACTGGAATTTTGTTCTACTGCTGCAGATTAACATGGCTACCCACTTGAAACTATTTTATATGCAATCTGCATACTTATACAACATAGATGTAATATTTCCAAAGGGGGGAAATCAGTATTGGTTTAGCCTCAGGGGAATAGTTATATGTTTTTGAAACTGTAACTTGAATACTACTAAACCCCTCAAAACAAGTTTAATGGCTGGACTGAAGAAAAGGATTCTGGACTGAAGAAAAGGACCTTTCTATAATATCTCTTTCAAATTTCTGAAAAGTTGTACTTTAAAAAAAGCCATAAAGATCCTGTATCTTATCCTACAGTTTCAATATTTGTAACCTGTCTGACCATTGTATACAGGGCTTTTTTTCTGGGAAAAGAGGTGGCAGAACTCAGTGGGTTGCCCTTCGAGAAAATGGTCACATGGCCGGTGGCCCCACCCCCTGATCTCCAGACAAAGGGGAGTTGAGATTGCCCTCCGCGCTGCTCCAGCAGCGCGGGCGGGGCCACCGGCCATGTGACCATTTTCAAGAGGTTCCGGAACTCCATTCCACTGTGTTCCTGCTGAAAAAAAGCCCTGATTGTATATATAGTCTGTCCATTCTATTTCTGCTGAGGCAGCTCACTGGGCCTCACAGACTGCCATTTTGCTTAGACTGAGACAATTGTGTATGTGTTAAATATGTCATAATTACCAGACCACTGCAGCGTGCACCTCCAGACCTGCTCAGGCAAGTCAATACATCACAGATCTCAGCTCAGAATGGCCAAAATGAGGGAATTGTGAGTTACACAAATAAGATACGTGTATATATATTCATTAAACAGCATAATCTAAGCAAGAATGTAACAAGGACTGGATAATTTGACGAAGAATGAGTGGAATTCTGCTGCCTGAAACGATTTCTGGTTTACGCCATCTAGAAAGAGTCTAATTGACACTAATGGTTGGCTAAGAGCCTTCAAAACTTTAACTGGCAGTTCAGAGTGGAGATGCATGAAATGATATTGATTGTAACTGCAGCAGGAGTGACGTCCATAATCCATTTATATTCAGTTGATAAATATGGCCACTAATATTTCAAACACTCACATTCTCAGAGAGTTACTATTGAAACTCTTACTAATATTCCCACTCTGATACTAACACTGCCCTTATTGCAGTAAGGAGAAAAGCTGCATTATCTCCTGTTCCCAAACTGATTTTATTTCTATTTATTTATTCCCCCCTCCAAGTTATTAAAAGTTTTTTATTTTGCAAGTTTGATCTAAAATTTAAAGGTTATTGTGGCTCAGACTTTTCTTTTTAATGGATTCTTCAGTATGCCACTATATTGCTTTCAATCCAATATTGCTCTTGGAAGAGTGATAACTTCTTCCACAATTGTGTTTTTTCTTCACAACTCATACCAGGAAGCCAGTTTCCCACAAAGACTTCACAATATGTGCACTGAGATACTAAAATCCAAGCATGAATGTGGTCATGAATGTGTTGCTGTCAGGCCCAGTTTGTTTTGTGTTGGCAGAATGAAACAATGGCAGTTCATAGCCAGAAAGTTTCAGTGGTTGTGTAAATCTGTAGTAGCAAAATAAAATTCAAGTCCATAGTACCTTGGTAACCAACAGAATTTTCCAGGGTATAAGATTTTGTAAGTCAAAGCTCACCTTTTCAGATAAATAGCCAGAAAGAAACAGTGAACGTAAGAAGATCCCTGCTGGATCACACCAATGGTCCATCTAGGTCAGTATACTGTTTACACCTCAAGCAACCAGATTTCTCAAAGGGCCGGCAAACAGGGCATAGAGGGTAAGGCCTTCCCTTGACGCTGCCTCCTAGCACCGCTATTCAGAGTTTTGATGCCTCTAAATATGGACATTCCCTTTAGTTATTGTGGTTAGTAGTCATTTATGGACCTATCATTCATGAATCTGTCTAACCCTCTATAACAGGGAGTGCACTGGAGAGGCCATACATTAGTGGTAGCACACGCTTTATATGCACTCTTAGGGAGGACACTCTAAGACATCCAGCTCTCACAGGGCTCTCTGCTCCTCATACACATGCAGGAAAATGTTACAATGAACTCAATCCTCAGGGCTTCTCTTCATGGGTTATTTGGGTTTGGGAAACAGACACTTGAGTGAAACTTGGCGCAGATATGAAAGTTATAAAATTGTTTCAGAGATGACTTTAGTCTCCCGATCAATGATACGGTTATAAATAATTGTGCTACCCATTGGTGGGAAATTGCACTACGAGCACTAAAGAGATTTTGAATAATGAAGGTCTGATTTTCCCACATCTAAATGGGCAAGATTGCTGGATTGCATGATTGCCTTGTAACCCCTGAAAATCATTTCATTAACATTTTTCTATGAACTGAAAAATCAATCTTTGCTGTAAAATATAGCTTACAGCAATGGTTATCCTCCTAAAATAATCTTCTTCTCTTGATGATCTTGTGTATGGAATAATAAATAAGATTAGTTCAACACTTTACCCCATCTAATGCATTATTCACTTCATGTGCCATATCCCATGTTCCTGACTCTTTTGAAACATTAATTAATTTTCAGCTGCTGTACAAGTTTCCAGGATCTTGTTGAGTTGCATCAGCTTATGAACTGAGCACACAAAGCCTGATCTAGCTAACACAACAGCTGTTTCATGTGATGAGCACCCCAAGTGACAGATGGATTTGCATTTCCATCACCACTGTCAAACAGATAGGAAGATACATCTCCATAGGATGCTGATGCGCATGTAGATGAGCATCCAGACAATATCTATGCGTGCAAGTCCTAGTATGGCAAGGGAACTATTTATGGGTCTTGGATTAATTTCTAAATAGTTTCTTGCAAAAGTCTTCATCTGGAGTGATTATGAAGAACACATCAACCTTTGACTACACCTACGGTGTTTAATATGTTGCATCCCAATCCTGAATATATTTATTTGGATGCAAGATCCACTGACTTCAGCAGAACTTAGTTCTTAAAGTAGGAGAGGACAGATTCACAGGCAAAAACCTAGCAATAGTACCTCTGCCAAAGACAAAAGAATTTTTAATTTCCAATGTATTTTGAACACCAGTCTTTCTCAAGGAAAAAAAGTGCCTCACAAATAAGTAAGGCCATCTTGGGTCCATCACAAGACAGAGGAGAGCTTTTTGCTCAGATGAGAGGGCTGTATTGTAAAGAAGTGGTTTAAAAAAATCCATCAGTAAAGGGATAGAGAACCCATCAGTACAGGGACAAGGACGGGCCACAGACTTCACTACTATTACTGTAAACAGTGAGGGATCATATAGACTTTGCTACTATTGCTGTAAATATGACCCTACTGGGTAGTTTCAATGTTGCTTAATATATCAGTTACAGAATCTGCCTATGCTCTGTTTCAACACTGTTAAATCTTTCCTTCCTTCCTTCCTTCCTTCCTTCCTTCCTTCCTTCCTTCCTTCCTTCCTTCCTTCCTTCCTTCCTTCCTTCCTTCCTTCCTTCCTTCCTTCCTTCTTTCCAAATCTTGCAAAATTGCATGTATATACCCATTACATGTATATTGAAATGTCTTCGATATTGATTGTACTGACTTATACTGTGTGATTCGCCATGAGTCTCAGTGAGAAAGGCGGACAATAAATGATATAAATAAAAAATAAAAAATAAAAAAGATATCTATTCGGCAGAGCACAGTCTGTGACAAGCAGAAGAACAGGCATTAGTTCTGAATTATCTTTAAGCACATATACTGCCTTAATTTGAAAATTTCAAGAAACATATATAAGAACAGTGTATGTTGTCAAAAGGGCCAGCAGATTCAACAGCCTTACTCAGATGAAGAAATTTTCCCTTTGAGAGAGTCTGGTGTTAAAAGTTTATTGGGAATTGAAAATATTTGTTTGTTGATATTTTTCTTATGTTTTTCCTAGCCATTAGATTCATTTTCCTATTTCTCATTGACTGATTGGTTGATTCATTCATTCTACTTCTGATAGGCTTCCCCACTTCTGTTTTGTGATTTGTGCATTGGCTTACATTCTGCTCTAAATGTAATGCCTATACCCAATTTTGAAATTGGGGGATACTCGGTTTGCCTCGGCACAACATTCTGTTCTTTTAAAGTGCATGAGCAATGCTGTACACTGCTCTGAGCATGATTGCATCAATATTGTAAGTGCAAATCCTGGAGTGCATTGTTCAACGAAAACTTTTTAAAATGAATGTAAACCTCCCACTCCCCACACATTCTTCTTTGTAATAATTAAAACACTTTTCTGGAGATGAGGGTAGGGAAGACATGGTTTAATAGTGTCCAATCCCAGATTTAAAGCCTGATGAACTTACTAGTTTTCATCTAATTTCTCACTAGCTTGCTAGGGCTTATCCTGTCTACAGACAATAATTTGGAAACATTTTTTTCCTTTCTGGCATACGGTATTGCTTACTAAATATGTCAGTGTGGATTTCTGCCTGTGAGTTAATAGCAATATCTCCATAGTATATAGCGAGAACATAGGGGAGCAGTATCTACTGCTGCTTCTTCTTAGGGTTGTAGTTCACCTTGACTTTACCATGATGCTAGAGTAGTTTCATGCCCTCCAGTCCATATTCATAGCAGTTATAGGCAATAGCACTGACACTCACATGATAACCCCTATAATACGGCAAACGTAATGGTAGAGAGTGGGACCAATCACCAAAAGGAATCCATTTTTTGAAACATTCCCATGGCAAATGTAATATATATCCTGGTCCTAAGTTAGAGCTAGACTACTTTTGTCACTCAGATTCCACCCAAAAGGCATCCCTGTGGCAAGATATTCCTTTTCCCATTGTAACAATTTCAATTTCAATATCTTGCTTCACAAGTAGGTTACCTCATATATTGACTCTATTCTAGGCTAGAACTCATCAGCTATGATGGTCCCTCTTCCTTCCCTCTTCTTTGTCCTTAAACAGCAGAAATGGCACCAGAGGCTTTTTTTAAAATTAAAAAGTAACTATTTTATTTTTTTTAGAGGGGAAAGGTCAAGTGAAATCAGGGGTTGAATATTTCTGAGGTAAATTAAGATAGAAATCTTTGAGGTAAAATCAGTACATGCACAGACTTTGCATGATATGCGAGCACAAGGAGCATGATTTAGGAGCCTTTTCGGTCCTGGCTCCCACCTGGTGGAATGCTCTGTCTGCTGAAACCAGGGCCTGGCAGGACCTACTATCTTTTCGCTGGGCCTGCAAGACAGAGTTGTTCCGCCAGGCATATGGCTGAAGCTGGGCCTCCACCGGCCTGAAAAAAGGGGTGTATAAATCTTAACCCCCCTGTGAAGGTTGTCCACCATCCTGTTTTAAATGTGTACATGCATTTTTTTTAAATATGTTGTTATCTGCCCTGAGCCCGCTCATGGGGAGGGCAGAATACAAATCTGAAATAAATAAATAAATAAAATGATGGGAGTGGTGAAAAGGTAAGTACCGTATCCCAACAAAAAGAAAAGAAGGAAGTATGCCAAGGAGTGACTCAGTACAATGTTATTGTCTGTACCACACTACAATTATCAATATATCTACATTGAGTTTTCAATTATCTACAGCGGTTCAAAATACATGCATGGAGAGAGAGATGATTTCAGCATCTGATACTGACTGATAGTTGATTCTCTACATGAATTTCGCCTGATGAAGTAGTAAGTATGGCTGGAGAAATGAAACTATCGGGATACTCCCAAATGGATTGATGTTGACATTTTGTAATATGAATTGTAGGATAACTGTGGCCTGACGAAGGACCATTTCTGAAACGAGCCGAAAGGAATGAGACCGGTGTAGCTCGTTGCCACCTGTTTTGCCACCTGGTTTTTGCAACCTTGCAACCTTTGGATGTTATCAACCAGCTATATTCTGGACTTTTTTGGAACTGTGTACCTTCGGGCGTCATAAGTAAAGTTTGAGAGAACTCTACTATATTGGAATTAATTCTCTCTCCATGCATGTATTTTGAACCGCTGTAGATAATTGAAAACTCAATGTAGATATATTGATAATTGTAGTGTGGTACAGACAATAACATTGTACTGAGTCACTCCTTGGCATACTTCCTTCTTTTCTTTTTGTTGGTTTTCAGTAACTTGAGGAAGTATATTCTCCCTCCTCACCGTCCCTCCACCTTTTGTGTTGCCGGGAGAACATGATGGAATATAGAGATATTTTTGCTTTTTCCACTGATGAACGAGAGAGAATCTTGTCTATTCTTCCTTCTCTTTCGGAAGGACGAGGGGTCACGCCGTCCCAAGATTGGGACCTGTATTTGGAACAACGCACTAAATTTACCAAGCTGACCCTCCATGCTTCCTCCCTGATAGAATATAGTAAAGAAAATATCATCCCTAGAGGCTTACGGTTACACAAACCCCCAGGGATGTATACGAATGACGAGCCCTTTAAGAAAAAGTGGGCTCAAATTTTGAATAAGTGCTCGTTCGATCTCATGTTATTGTTAATTGAGCGCATTGCGCAAGAAAAAGATGAAGTGGGATTGGATATTGAGCAGGTAGAGACTGAACTTAAAACTAAATTTTCTGAGGAGGAGTTTAAGGCTAGATCTAATGAAATAGGGAGACTTATAAAGGAATGTGAAACTAAGCTCAAGGATTTAAAGTTAAAGAAACTAAACAGGGACAGACATGACTATTCCAATGGTAATATTTATAATTGGAAGGAACGGACCCCCCAAAAACGTGTCACTTGGGCCCCTTCGATTCCAGGAACGACTGAATTTGATACCACTGATCCCTCAGACACAGATCAATCGGGTGACGAGGGACGGACCCTTAGGAACCGAACGATACCTAATCAGTCCTCGAGACGCACTTTTTTAGCGAGGGGCCGTCTCTCGCGCAGAGGCAGATACAGAACATAGTTTTTAATTTATCCAGCCGGCCACTCACAGATTTGGAAATGCAGGTTCTGAACAAAGGATTGGGCTTCGTTCCTCGCCCTAGATATAACGCTCTTAATACTAGGATTGATCTGTACAAACTTTTTCGTCAGTTAAAATTAAAAAAGTACTTTGGCAACACTCCCTCGGGCTCTTTATGTGTTGGACTTAAGAGTAGGTCCACCTTTACCCCACAAGTGACAGACACCCAACTAGAGACATTTGAGAGATTAGTACTTAAGGAGGTAGCAAAGGTGGAGAGCCAGCCTGAAAGAACGCGGCAAAATTTGACCAGACCTGAGTGGACAGCTTTACAATCTTTACAAAAAGACGAGGGAATTATTATAAAACCGGCAGACAAAGGGGGAGGGATTGTCCTGTTGGATAGAGAGGACTACCGACAGGAGGTCCTACGACAACTATCAGACCGGGAATATTACACCCCGATTGATCACGATCCTACGATAGAGATCCAGAGGATTATAAAAATATTACTGGATAATGGATTGGCCAATAATGTTATATCCCAATCGTTACATCAGGCTCTATTTAACCAAGACCCACGGGTGCCGGTCTTCTATTGCCTGCCCAAAATTCACAAACCAGGGCGACCTCCCCCCGGACGTCCAATTATTTCTGCGTGTGACTCGGTCTTGGAACCGTTGGCGATCTATTTAGATAGTTTCTTACAACCCTTCGTGACGACAGTTAAGTCTTTCATAAAGGACACTACCGATTTCATTAAATTAATAGAGGATATGGAAGTTCCACCAGAGGCTTACCTGTTAACATTAGACGTTCAGTCACTTTACACTTCAATTCCCCATTGTGAGGCTAGGACAGTAATAGAAGGGACATTGAATATGCGGCCCACCCCCTTTCCCCCGACTAGTTTTCTTTTGGATTTTTTGGACCTCATCACTGAAAAGAACTATTTTAGATTTGAGAACCGGGCCAAACAGAGAGCAGATCGCTCACCCCGCTCACAATTGCTATCCTACAGACAACGTGATACAGAAAGAACGGGCATCACCTGGGCCATTGACCACTCTCCCCTGGCCGAGCCTATAGTGGGAATCATCAGAAAATACTGGCGGGTCCTTTTAGATATTCCAGGCTGTGCAACTCCGCCCAAAATAGGATACCGTCGGACCAAGAGCTTAAAGGACCTCTTAGTACACTCGGATCTTATGAGTCCGATTAAACAAAATAATTTACCGCTTGGACACTTTCCATGCGGGCATTGTAGTGTGTGCGCCCTCTGCGTAGACCTTAGGAAGATGAGATTCCCCAGTCTACGGCACCCTATAATACCTAGGGACTTCTCTACATGCAACACTAACAATGTAGTGTATCTCTTACAATGCAGTTGTCCCTTATCATATGTAGGCTGTACTACCCGCCCAGTGCGTTTACGCATGCAAGAACATATATCGAGGGTCAAAAATCAGAGTGAAGATACGCCCCTTTATCAACATCTTTGGAACAAACACGGAAGTGATAGAACCTTTAGATACTCAGTCTTGGAGGTGGTAAAGAGAACTGGTTTTAATAAACGCCTTCTCCTACAGGCTGAGATCAGGTGGATTTTTAAATTACACACTATGATACCAGAGGGTTTGAATAACGACATTGATTATTCGGTGTTTCTTTAAATTGGATTCCCCCCCCCCCCCACAAATTGGTCTCCCTGTGGTTGAAATTAAATTTGGTTTTCTGCTCTGCTCCCCCTTACTTTACTGGTATGAAATTCTTGTTGTATAGGAGTGCAATGGGGAAAGTGCAATGTATTCATCAGATATATCTCTTTAAATGTAGTGACTTTGTGTGGTTTGGTGATGTAATTGGCTGGACGGCTGTCCTTACCCTTCCACGGATCTTAGAGCCATCCTGATGTACAATCTATATTGGTTGTGTGTGTGATAATTGAATATAGAAACGGTTTTGGGAAAAGTGCAATGCATTTATTAGTCAAGTTCCTTAATATAAATTGATGTACAATTTATGTTAGCTTTGCTGGTGTAAATTGAATATAGAAATGGGCTTGGGAAAAGTGCAATATATTTGGTAGTCAAGTTCCTTTAAATGAAATAATGTGATGTTAATTGATAATTAGCCTTGAGCTTTTGTATTTAACTGATGAATTGCGTGCCCCGTTCACCTCATATGGCAGCTGATTTCAGCATCTGATACTGACTGATAGTTGATTCTCTACATGAATTTCGCCTGATGAAGTAGTAAGTATGGCTGGAGAAATGAAACTATCGGGATACTCCCAAATGGATTGATGTTGACATTTTGTAATATGAATTGTAGGATAACTGTGGCCTGACGAAGGACCATTTCTGAAACGAGCCGAAAGGAATGAGACCGGTGTAGCTCGTTGCCACCTGTTTTGCCACCTGGTTTTTGCAACCTTGCAACCTTTGGATGTTATCAACCAGCTATATTCTGGACTTTTTTGGAACTGTGTACCTTCGGGCGTCATAAGTAAAGTTTGAGAGAACTCTACTATATTGGAATTAATTCTCTCTCCATGCATGTATTTTGAACCGCTGTAGATAATTGAAAACTCAATGTAGATATATTGATAATTGTAGTGTGGTACAGACAATAACATTGTACTGAGTCACTCCTTGGCATACTTCCTTCTTTTCTTTTTGTTGGTTTTAAGTACCGTATCCCCCCTCCCATCAGGAGGGTAAGGGGACCTGGCAACCCTACGAGACTAGTTGGTCAGGAAGGAGAGTAGCCATAGTTTAGAAAGATTCATTTGATGAATTTTCATTAGCCATGTTCAATAGTTGAACTTACCATGTTCAAATGCAATGACTGGACATGAGCTGATCACAACATCTGTTCAGTTCATGATGAACATTTTAACACTCACCAAACAGGTTTGCCTGAGTCCTGCAGCCCCTACATAAAAAAAAAACTGTCTTCCAAAACATTGTTGGTCCAAATAGATTGGCAGCCATTAACATCACTATTTAGACGAATGACATTCTATTCATCTTAGCAATGGAAATTTTTGCTTCTAAATTAAGACAAGATTCCAGAATTAAAGAGACTCCAAAATTAAAGGCTTGAAAGTGAATGATGAAGAATTTTAACTGAAATGTAATACAGATTATGTTGTTTTGATGATTTTGAACCAACTTCTTGTGAGTTTTGGAAATTTCTCAGGATTTAAAGTTAAAAGGAAAAAACTGGAAGTTTTTAACAAGGCAAGAAGAAGGAAAAATGAGGAACTCTCGGGATCTGAAATAGCAGTAAATCCAGTGAAATATTTGGGCATAAATTTAACAGGACAAAATGAAAAACTATTTAAAGACCATCATGAAGTTCTATGGAGGAGGATTCAGAAAGATCTTGAAAGGTGGTCAAAGTTAAAATTGTCTTGGAGAGGAAGAATTTCCAAAATCAAAATGAATATTTTACCAAAAACAAACTTTTTATTTCAAATGTTACCAGTCAGTATAAAAGATAAGACACTGAAAAACTGGCAAAGACAGATAAATCAATTCATTTGGAATGGCAAAAAACCAAGAGTAAGATTTAACATATTACAAGATGAAAAAAGAAGAGGAGGATTGGTGGTATCAAACATTAAGTTATACTATGAAGCAGCCGGGTTGGTTTGGATTACAGATTGGATTAAAAACCCTAAAGACAGATTAATACAAGTAGAAGTGGCAGATTTGCCTGAAGGGCTACATAATTACTTTTGGGTGAAGAGAAGAGCAAGGACACAACATAAAAGTCATGTGATAAGAGACAGCATGATTCAAATCTGGGATTCAGTAAGAATGAGGATAAACCCTCCGATATCACCTATACTGTCATCAATTGATGCCTTTTGTGATAAGAATCAGAGAAAAGGTAATGACTTTATAACTTTTTGAGATATGATAAATTCTCGAGGAAAGATAAAATCATGGTAAGAAATTCGTGACAGAGGAAAGAAAATACAATGGCTGATATATCTCCAGGCGGTCTCCAGATTAAAGGAAACTCTTAAGGATTACAGAGGCCAATTGAGGGGTTTTACTGATTTTGAGAGATAATCACGCAGAAAAAGATCACATCTTAGTCCAAATTTACAAACTTACTTTAATATGACACAGAAACAGAACAAATAAAACTTGTATGTTAAAATGAATGCAAAATTTGGGAGAAGAAATAACATTTCAACAGTGGGTAAATTTATGGACCAAGGGCATAACATTTATTAACACTCAGAGAAAATTGGTACAAGATGTTTTTTAGATGGTACACTACACCAAATGATATTGAAAAATGGATAAGAAATATGTAGGGTCATGTTGGAAGTGTAAGGAAGCAGATGGTTATTTCTTTCATATGTGGTGGACATGTAAAAAAGTAAAAAATTCTGGAAAGATATACATGCTGAGGTTCAGAAGATTTTAAAAACTGATTTTGCCATGAAACCCCAGACTATGTTGTTGGGAATAATACCAGATAATGATGACAGAACACTACATGAACTATTTCGGTATTTGCTGACAGCGGCAAGAGTGGCAATGGCAAGTAAATGGAAAGAAGGAGAAACCAGGGAAATTTGGAAGGACAAAATGTCAGAATATGTAGTGATGGCATAATTGTTGAATTATATAAATAGAAGGCCAATTAAAGAATTTGCAGAGAAATGGGGAAAATTTTGCTTTTAATGGATAAAATTTATAAGATGTCTTAGTCCTATAAATTTGAAAATGATTGCATATTGATATATTTTATAATTTGATTGTAAGATAATTAGTTATATAAAGATAATTGGTAGAATAAACTGTATGGTAGATAATATTGCAATATTGGCAAAAATTCAACATTTGTTACTGTTAATAACAATAGCCAGTTTGGTGTCATGGTTAAGAGCAAGGGACTCTTATCTGGAGAACTGGGTTTGATTCCCTACTCCTCCACTTGAAGCCAGCTGGGTGACATTGGGTCAGTCACAGCTTCTAGGAGCTCTCTCAGCCCCATCCACCTCATAGGGTGTTTTGTTGTGGGGATAATCATAACATACTTTATAAACCACTCAGAGTGGGCATTGTTGCCCAGAAAAGTGGTATATAAATTGAATGTTGTTGTTATTAAGTAAACTATAAGTAAAAGGTAATGATAAATATAGGGGAAATAAAGACCCCCCCCCTATATTTTAAAGATAGGAAGTAGAAATAGGTCAGAATCGTCAATAGTACTTTATCTTAATACTCTTAAAGGTTAAGATAATCAGTTATATTAAGTAGTAAGCATTGTTATTGTTAATGATTGCTATTGTTAAGAAAAACAAAGGGAACCCCAGGAGAGAGGAACAACACAAAATACAGAATCCGGGAAACAACAATAAATTACCAATCAATTGAAAGTTAATTTTTTTTATATATTTTTGCTTGTGCAAAGTGCTGAAGTGCAAATGCATATATATCAATTCAAAGTGCAGTTATGAACAATAATAATGAGGTAGTCTGTCAATCCAGAAGTAATACAATATATACAATCTCAACTGGTGGTCACCTCATTGCATTTTGAGCCTTCATTGTATTTCCAACTGAGTGGGGTGTGAGGAGAGATACCTTCCATTGATTTATGCCCAAGAAGAAGTAAGAACGAAATGGAAAATGGAAATTTGCGCATAAGCCCGTCGGCAGTGTTCCTTGGCACTTCCATCTTTGGACTGATGGTCTGAATTTCATCTCAAGTGGGACGTTTCTCTCCATCCTTGTATACTCTCCATCCACCAGTTGAGATTGTATACATTGTTAAGAAAAGGAAAGGATAAGATGGAGCAATAACGAAATGAGTTTTTATTCTATTCTATATTTCCCCCTTTTTTAATTACTAAAATAATAGTTACTAAGATAATAAAATAATCCCTTTGATCTGCAGCTGGGGGCCATTTGGTGATGCAGGCCTTATTGCCCACCCCACTTTCTCTCTCACAGGTACCACTGGCTATTTAACTGGGGCTCTGTGCAGGAGGAAGGAGTGCCTACTTACGAGGAGTCTGTTTTTGAGGGCTCCGTGCAGGAGGTGCGAGCATTTTGGCATGAGCTGAAGGGCAAGAGCACAAGGGCTCTTGGCTTGGGGCGCACAGCCCAGGAACAACCATCAGCTCCACAAGGTGGTATGCACAAGAGAATAGGAAGAACATCACTACATCATGAACTGTTCCTGGGATGGTTGCAACGTCATTTCAGCACTGTTTTCTTAACTACACCATTATTGTAGCCCTGGTCTGTTCCCTGAATTGAGACCATCAGTATGTCTGATACTCTAGTACATGGTTTCAGAGTCCCATGCTAAGCTTCTTACTACTTACTTGCTTGGTAAAAAATGTCTGACACATTTGCTATTCCAGTGCAGTTGGCAGCTGGTAAATATTGGAGTGGGACTTACTGAAGGCACCCAGCATCAAGCAGTAATGCTCGTTGCTTATCTAACCTCTCTAGCATTCTCCCTACTGATAATGGGGCCACTTTCACCACCACCCCCGCTACACTAATATTATACAATACCAGATCTGTTAGGAACAAGGTTGCATGCATTGCTGGGATGTTGCAGGATGAGAAAATTGATGTGGCTTGCCTAACAGAGACTTGGCTGCAGGGAAATGACAAGGTGTGTCTTTCCCAACTAACTCCCCCTGGCTATGCAGTCCTACACCAACTTTGTTGTGGCAGCTGAGGTGGAGGAGTTGCTATCATTCTTTGTGAGTCCTTCAACTTTCACAGATCTCCAATACAAGCTATACCTGGTATTGACCGCATGTTCCTGTCTCTGGGAATTAAAGATAGACTGGGTATCCTGCTTATTTACAGACCACCCAGCTCCCCCATAAGCACCCCTTCTGGGCTGGCAGAGCTGCTAGCAGACATGGTGTTGGAAACACCTAGACTTATTGTTCTGGGAGACTTTAACATCCATGCTGAGTGTTCCAAGTCAGGCCTGGCTCTGGAATTTATAGCTTCCCTGGCAACCCTGGGCCTCTCTCAAATACTGTCAGGCCCTACACATGAAAGAGGCCACACACTAGACTTAATATTTTGCACTGAGTCTTTAAGAGAAAACCTTTTTTCAACATTGGAGGTTCAGCCTCAACCATGGTCAGACCATCATCTGCTGAAGACAAAAGTGAATATGGCCCCAACACCCCACAAAATAGGGGGTCCAATTAAAATTATTTGCCCACAAAGGCTCATAGACCCTTCCAGATTCCAAAATGCCTTGGGGGATTTTAGAATTCCAGACATATGCACCACAGAAGTTGCGGTAGGTGCATGGAATGCAAAGCTCCATGAAACTATCGACACCATTGCTCCTTGTCGACCCCTCTGACCCTTGGAATGGAAGCCGGCACCATGGTTTACCGCGGAGCTGGCTGACCTGAAGAGGGCTGGCAGACGTCTAGAAAGATGCTGGCTTAAAACACACACAGAAACTGATAGAACTTGCTACAGAACACATTGGAGGACCTATGAAGCAGAAATGAAAGCAGCAAAGAAACGTTACTTCTTGGCAACCATTGCGTCAGCTAGTTCATGGCCATCCCAATTGTTCAGAGTATCCAGACATCTTCCAATCCCTAAGTCTGAACCCTTACAGACCCAAGAACAGATAATTAGCTGTGAGGCCTTTGCTAAGTTTTTTTGCTGATAAAATAGCTTGAATACGCTCTGATCTAGATGCTAGCTGCAATACAAATGAGATAGAAAAAATGCTTAATACACCATCTGACCTATATTTGGACAGATTTGAACCAATTACAATGACAGACCTTAACAGGATCTTAACATCTATGAAAGCCACTACTTGTGTGCTTGATCCTTGCCCATCTTGGGTGTTAAAATCAAGTAAAGATCATAAGTGAACCACTGAGATCTATTGTAAATCAGTCACTAACTCAGGGCACCTTCCCCCGGCCTCTGAAATAGGCAGTTATCCTTCCACTAATTAAAAAGTCATCTCTAGACAAAGTTGATGTGGCCAATTATCATCCAGTCTCTAATCTGCCCTTTCTGGGCAAAATGATTGAGAGAGCAGTAGCTGACCAACTCCAGATCTTCTTGGAAAACTCTAGCACTCTAGACCCTTTCCATTCAGAGCAGCGCATGGTACAGAGATGGCACTAGTAGCGTTAGTGGATGATCTCCGTCTAAATATAGATAAAGGCCACACCTCCTTATTGCTCCTCCTTGATCTGTCTGCAGCCTTTGACACAGTAGACCACACCATCCTGTTGAGGCGTTTAGAAACAGAAGTGGGCATCAAAAGATGTGCCTTGGACTGGTTTATATTGTTTCTCATGGAACGGACTCGAAGGGTTGCAATCGAGACCAGCTATCTCCAGAATGGAAATTATCTTGTGGGGTCCCACAGGGCGCAATCTTATCTCCCATGTTATTCAACCTCTAGTAAAACCTTTAGGAGAATTCATTTGCAGCTATGGAGTTGGATGTCATCAATATGCAGATGATACCCAACTCTGTATCTTGCTATCCAGGTCCCCAGAGGATGCAGTAGAAACCTTAGACAACCTGACAGCTGTAGTAAAATGGCTGAAAAATAGCAAATTAAAATTGAACCCAGACAAGGCTGAAGTGATGCTTGCTGAGAAGTAAGAGATCTTGAAAAACATTGTACTCCCCACCTTCGATGGCATTCGTTTGACCCTTGCAGACTCAGTGAAGAGCCTAGGGGTTGTACTGGATCCAGCATTACTACTAGAAAAACAATGTAATCCGCCTTGAGTCTCAATGAGAAAGGCGGAATATAGAAAGTCTACAAAAAGCACTCTTGTGACATAACAGGGAAAATGACACCTGTGGCTGCAGGAAAAGCAAATTGCACTGTAGTGGAATATTTCAAAAGAATACAGTGAAGCTACCTGCTGAACAGCCATAAGCAGGTTGATGAACAGTTGAAATCAGCTTCCTGTCATAAGAACATAAGAACATAAGCAAAGCCATGTTGGATCAGGCCAGTGGCCCATCCAGTCCAACATTCTGTCACACACAGTGGCTAGAAATCCAGTGCCATCTAAAGGACTGTCAGTGAGGCCAGGACACCAGAAGCCCTCCCACTGCCTTCCTTCCAGCACCAAGACAACAGAGCACCACCTCCCCACAAAGAGAATACCATCTATCTCCTGTGGCTAATAGCCACTGATGGACCTCTGCTCCATATATTTGTCCAGTCCCCTCTTGAAGCTGGCAATGCTTGTAGCTGCCACCACCTCCTGTGGCAACGAATTCCATGTGTTTATCACCCTTTGTGTAAAGTAGTATTTTCTTCTATCTGTTCTAACCCGACTGCTCAATAATTTCATAGAGTGCCCACGAGTTCTTGTATTGTGAGAAAGGGAGAAAAACACATCTTTCTCGACCTTCTCTAACCCGTGCATTATCTTGTAAACCTCTATCATGTCTCCCCTCAGTCGTCTTTTCTCCAGGCTAAAGAGCCCCAAGCGCCTCAATCTTTCCTCGTAGGGAAAGTGTTCCAACCCTTTAATCATTTTAGTTGCCCTTCTCTGTACTTTTTCCAGTGCTATGATATCTTTTTTAAGGTGTGGCGACCAGAACTGTACACAGTACTCCAAATGAGGCCTCACCATCGATTTATACAGAGGCATTATGATACCAGCTGATTTGTTTTCAATCCCTTTCCTAATAACCCCTAGCATAGCATTAGCTTTTTTTATGGCAGTCGCACACTGTGCTGACGTTTTTAGTGAGTTATCTATCATGACTCCAAGATCTCTCTCTTGGTCAGTCTCCGCCAGTTCAGACCCCATCAACTTGTATTTATATTTTGGATTTTTGGTTCCAATGTGCATTACTTTGCACTTGGCTACATTGAACCTCATTTGCCACATGGATGCCCACTCTTCTAGCCTTGACAGATCCCTTTGGAGTGCCTCACAATCCTCTCTGGCTTTCACCACCCTGAACAATTTCGTGTCATCTGCAAATTTAGCCACTTCACTGCTTAATCCCAATTCCAAATCATTAATAAACAAGTTAAAAAGCATTGGACCCAATACCGACCCCTGTGGCACCCCACTGCTCACCACCCTCCACTGTGAGAAGTGCCCGTTTATGCTCACTCTCTGTTTCCTATTAATTAGCCAGTTTTCGATCCACAAGAGGACTTGGCCCTTTATCCCATAGCTACTGAGCTTACTTAGGAGCCTTTGATGAGGAACTTTGTCAAAAGCTTTCTGGAAGTCAAGATAAACAATATCTATCGGGTCTCCCTTGTCCACTTGTTTGTTCACTCCCTCAAAGAACTCTAACAGATTGGTGAGACAAGATCTTCCCTTACAGAACCCATGCTGAGTTTTCCTCATCAGCTTTTGGTCATCAATGTGCCCACTAATTTTATTTTTGATAATAGTTTCCACCAACTTACCCGGTATTGACGTCAGGCTGACTGGCCTGTAATTTCCCGGATCTCCCCTGGAACCTTTTTTAAAGATGGGGACAACATTAGCTACCTTCCAGTCCTCAGGAACAGATGCAGAGTTTAATGACAGATTACATATTTTTGTGAGGAGATCTACAAGTTCACACTTGAGTTCTTTCAGAACTCTTGGATGTATGCCATCTGGGCCCGGTGATTTATCAGTTTTTAAATTATCTAGCAGTCGCATAACCTCCTCTCTCGTCACCTCAATGTGACTCAGGTCTTTCAAAACCCCTCCCAAAGTCAGTGCTTCCGGAGTGGGCATGCACTTCTTATCTTCCACAGTGAAGACAGAAGCAAAGAACGCATTCAGCTTCTCGGCCATTTCCCTATCACCCTTTAGTAATCCTTTTACGCCTTGGTCATCCAAGGGCCCCACGGCCTCCCTAGCTGGTTTCCTACTTCTAATATATTTAAAGAATTGTTTATTGTTTTTCTTTATGTTCTTTGCAATATGCTCCTCATATTCCCTTTTTGCCTGTCTGATCACAGACTTGCACTTTTTTTGCCACAGCTTATGCTCCTTTTTATCAACCTCACTCCGACTAGTTTTCCACTGCCTAAAAGAATCCTTTTTACCTTTTACAGCTTCTATTACATTGCTTGTTAACCATGCTGGCCTTTTCCTAAACCTATTTGTGCCTTTCCTAACCAGCGGTATATATTTAATTTGAGCTTCCAGGATTGTAGTTTTAAATAGTCTCCAAGATTCCCCAAGTGTTTTGACCTTTTTTACTTTCCCTTTCAGTTTCTTCTTCACGTACCCCCTCATCTCAGAAAAGTTACCCCTTTTGAAGTTAAACATGGCTGTGTTGGTCTTATTTGGCAATTTCCTATTTATACATATGTTGTACTCAATAACATTATGGTCACTGTTCCCAAGTGGTGCAATCACATTTACATCTCTCACCAGGTCTTCAGCATTACTGAGGACCAAATCCAGGATCACCTCTCCCCTAGTAGGTTCTGTAACCATCTGTTCCATAGCACAGTCATTGAGACAGTCTAGAAACTCACTTTCTCTCCCCCGATTCGAACACCCATTGGCCCAGTCAATGTGTGGGTAGTTAAAATCACCCATTACAACACAGTTTTTTTGTTTAGCAGCCATCTTTAATCCTGTCATCATTTTATAATCCTCCTCTATTTTCTGATCTGGAGGGCGATAACAAACTCCCACAGTTAAGTTTCCATTTGGGCCCGTAATTTCAACCCATAGCATTTCCAGAAGCGAATCTAATTCAGTTACCTTCTCAATCTTACTGGAATGTATACCTTCTCTGACATATAGAGCCACCCCACCACCAACCCTTCCCTCCCTATCCTTCCGATATAATTTATATCCAGGAATCACCGTGTCCCACTGATTTTCCTCATCCCACCAAGTTTCTGATATGCCCACAATGTCTATGGATTCGCCCAACACTAAACATTCCAGCTCCCCAATTTTACCTCGGACACTTCTAGCATTTGTATATAAACACCTGTAACTTCCCCGGCACACTTTGCCTCGAGACGTAGTTAGGTCATCTGCACTGTTTGTCTCCATCTCAGTTGACAACTCTAATCTATCTCCCTGTAGAAGTGTTATACCTAGCCCTTCATCTCTCTGAGATGAACCATCCTGAACCAGAGACACTTTATCTCTTGTCGGCTTTCCCCTAGCATTTAGTTTAAAAACTGCTCTGCCACCTTTTTGATTTTAAGTGCCAGCAGCCGGGTTCCTTCTCGGGACAAGTGGAGACCGTCTCTCTTGTACAGCTCCCGCTTGTCCCAAAAAGAATCCCAGTGCCTAACAAACTTGAACCCTTCCTCCCTACACCATCGTCTCATCCACGCATTGAGACTCCTGATCTGCGTTTGTCTCTCTGGCCCTGCGCGTGGAACAGGTAGCACTTCTGAGAAGGCTACCTTGGAGGTCCTGGCCTTGAGTCTCCTGCCTAACAGCCTAAATTTTTGTTCCAAGACCTCACGACTGCATTTCCCAACATCGTTGGTTCCAACATGGACCACGACCGCTGACTCTTCCCCAGCACTATCTACCAGCCTATCTATAACACGCGTAATGTCCGCTACCTTCGCACCAGGCAGGCAAGTCACCATACGGTCAGAACGCGGTTGTGCCACCCAGCTATCTACTTGTCTAAGGATCGAATCACCAACTACCAAGAGCCTCCCTCCCGCCCCACCCAGGGATGGTTCCTTGATGCGAAAGGAAACCTGCTCACCAACTGAAGAAGAGGTCCCTTCTGAGGGCATGTTCCCCTTATCCTCAATACGGTGCCCTGATTCCACAAGATCCTCATTCTCCTTGACAACAAGAACGCTGCCATTTTTAGAGTGGGACACATCTGTCCTGTCCCTGAGAATCTTGTCCTCGTGCCTATCTAACTGTCTCCGCTTCTCCAGGTCAGCCACCTTGGCCTCAAGGGTACGTACTCGTTCCCTGAGAACCAGGAGCTCCTTGCAGCGAGCACACATCCAGGACTTCTGACCAGAAGGCAGATAGTCATACATGTGACACTCAGTGCAATACACTGGAAAGCCCCCAACCCCCTGCTGGCATTCTGACTTCATTATTCTGTTTTAGGAATAACACACTAAGAGGAAAGAAAACGGCTATGATCCCCCGGCTAAGAGCCACAGGCCAAGAGCCCTTTAGCTCTCGCCCTTCGGCTCGCGCCAAAGGCTCGCGCCCCTGCCCAGCAGTTGCCCTTTCAATGCAAAAGGTCACTTCCTGCTAAGCACAGGAGGTGAGCACAAAGGGGGTGTGTGGCTCGTACTCCAGCAACCCCCAGCAGCCTTACAAACACACTCACCCTCAAACACAATCAAGCCCAAACACACTCAGCCTCAAAACTACACTCAAATCAACACAAAACTACACACAAAAAGCCCCAAAGCTAGAGAGGACCACCCTTAGCTTCTCAGCTTAACCCACCACAGCCAAGAAGGCAAAAAGCCCTTACCTCCTCTCGCAGCTGCAGACCATGTGCTCCTGAGCCCAGGTGACTCTTCGTATTTTACGAAAGGAGACCCTAGACTTTGAACTTGATTACAACAACTGGATTACAGAAGTCCAGTTCATGTTTTATTACAGTTCCAGGGAACCAGAATCTGGAGCAGTTCCAGATCACATTTTACTTAAGACTTGTTACAAAAACTGCTGTGAAGGGCTCTGTTCCTTTCTTTGCTTATTGTGAAGAAAATTATATCTATTTACTTAAGAAGACTCTCTGCCACCCCCTGGGTGATTGCATCATCTTACAGAGCTCTTTCCCTGCTCTAGCCTCCAGCAGACCTGGGACAGAAAAGGCAGCACACCAAAAGAATTCCTTTTCCATCGCAAGATCCTAACATCAAAAACAGTATTAGAGATCCTCAAAAGTTTGTGACAGATTGCCTGGTGCATAGGGTGCTTGAACACTTGCTGATCAGTCACAGACAGGGTCTCCTTTCGTAAAATACTCCGCTTTGCACTCACACATCTTAGTATATTTATTCTGATTGAGATGAACAGAACATGTAATGCTAGTTATGGAACTCTGTTGCCTGGAACCTTGTCCCAGAACCTGGACATGGACTTTATATATGAACTGTGCACAACTTGGCACTGAGGCCCATCCCCTGCAAGGGAAGGAACTTCATGGGACTGGTAGGGCAGGCAACCCCCTAGTCAGTGCCCACAAGCAACCCTTCCCGGGACCATTCTGGAGTAGCCACTCTGCACCCAGATCAATGTGCCTGCTTGCCAAGATGCCAGCCACCGCTGAGATCCTTACAGCAACTGGGAACAGTAGAGAGACAGAGAGAAGCCATGTTACAGAAAGGGTTTAAAAAGGAAAACAAAAGGGACAACTATTTTCCTGTGGAAGCCATGACATGCCAGCACTCTTGTCACAAACTGCTTCCCAGATGTGCCTCTTGAAATGCAGATGCCAGGGACAAAGACCGTGAAGCAAGGGGCTTCCGGACTCCATTAATCCCACATCAACATAATCACTTCCACTCATCAGGCCTGAAATTATCATAAAAATCAATCACTCCCCATCCTCTCTTCCCCTCTGTCCTTTCATCCCTCCTGAAGTGTCGCCATGGACCATCATAAAACCTAATCACTTCCCATCCGCTCTTGCTCTCTGCCCTTTTGTTATTCTTGAGGTGTCACAAACACAAGCATTAGATTCCAAAGTATCCATCCTGGATTTCCCTTTGTCCCACTAAAGGGACACATTAATTGCTTTTGTTAAATTTCCTGAGAACCATTAACAGGGCATGAAACCCACCCCAGGTCTTGCCCAAGGACAGAACTTGGCTATTTAAGGGAGATGCTCAAATTCCATGGGGAATCCATACGCAACTCTTTAAAAACCTGCAGTTCTAGAGAAACCCTCGGTCAGGTAGCTGGATGAGGCAGTTGATAAGAATTGGTGTTCAGGAGCTGATCTGTTGACACAGTTGAATCAGCAAGGATCTTAATCAGAATTTAGGTCCAAATAGGTAGTGATGGGGGAAATGAGTCAATCATTCCAGCAAGGGCTCTGCTTTGATGGAATAGGTGACTCAGCATGCTTTGGACATGGGGGAGGGGCGCTGCATGTATATGTGTAACTGTCTTGATACTAAGATGCTTCTCTTTGTCTAAAGTGGGTTTGTCTCTTGATTTCTCCTCTGTCTCTGTGTCTCTAGGGAGTTTCTCCTTCTTTTTCTCCTCATGGCCTTCCAAGGGTAAAGATTTATTTTTTAGAGCTCCTGCCATAAAGGTCTTCTCTACTTGCAGCCTTGATGCTGGACAGCTGGCCATAGTATATATAGGGAAAATAACTATTTAGACTAGGACTCTTTCTACTCCAAGGTATTGCCACGAATGGAATCTACCTCAATAAACTGTAGGTTCTATCATTTCTACAATTTGATTGCCGGAGGATTAATTACTGCATGTTGGGAGTAAACACTTCTGACTAAGTACCTCTGCTACCAAACAAAATATAATTATTTCCAATATGTTTTCCATCTTGGATATGCACCTTAACGTGGTGAAGGGGTTTGAGTGGATCAGTGAAGCTGAGAGCAACACAGGCTTGGTCAAGAGTCTAAGCTCCTGGAAGAGTCACTCAAGGCAGAATGATCAAAGCCAAGACACCAGGCGAAGATTCATCCATGCAGAAGAGAACTGACTGTTGCAATGGTGATGGGAGCCAAGGAATTCTTGAAAGCTAGCTAATGGAAGGTGAAACTGGCAGAGGATCTTTCGCAAACAATGGCAGTGTCACTTCAGCTAACCCTGGTTAGTACAGCACAAAAGAGGCAATGGTAAACTACTTCTGCTAATCTCTTACCTTGAAAACCTGATGAGGCAATCCAAAATGAAAGAAGCTATAGTGCTGAAAGACTGGACTCCCAGGTCAGATGGAACTCAATTGGCTACTGGGGAGAGCAGAGGACAAGTACGAATAGCGCTGTTCTTAATGATGGGACTGGATTAAAGCTGAAAGGATGTCCAGTTGCTGATATGAACTTATGCAAAAGTAATGTCCAAAGCTGTGTGACATAATAGGAACATGGAATGTGAGAAGTATGAAGTCAGGTAAAACAAGAAATGGAATGTTTAAACATTGCAATCCTGGATGTGAGTGAAATAATATGTATTGACTCAGGCCATTTTCAGTCAGAAAACTACAAAATGTTTTACTGTGGAAATGACAAACTCAAAAGAAACTGTGCTGCTCTAACAGTGAGGCAAGCCATAGCACAGACAGTCAAGAGCTACAACACAAAGTCTGACTGATTAATATCAATCAGACTTCATGTAAGGCCTGTTAACATAAGCCTCATTTAAGTTTATGCCTCAACTACAGATGCTGAGGAGAAAGAAATTGAAAACTTTTATGCAAATATCCAAGAAGAAATTCGTCGTACATCTCAACAAGATAGGCTGATAATCACAGAAACACAAAAGTAGGAGACAAAGCAGAATCAAATTTTGGATTAGGATCATGAAATGAAGCAAGAGAGTGACTCATAGAATTTTGTGTAGTCAACAACCTGTTCATTGCTAACACGTGTTTCTGACAACCCAAAAGATGATTGTGTATGTGGACATCACCAGATAACCAATACAGAAACCATATAGATTAAATAATTTGAAGCAGAAGATGGAGAAGCTCTATTCTCTCTGCTAAAACAAGACTAAGAACTGATTGTGATTCTGATAATGAGTTGTTCATATCAAAAATTAGAAGAGAAACACTAAAAGCAGCATACCGTCAAAGTACAATCTAAATAATATTCTTGAAAAATTTAAAAAACATATAAAGAACATATTTGCAATGCTAAGTTTAATTAACCGTGAACCAGAGATATTATCAAAGAACAATGTGCAAAGACTATTCCTCTATCCAAAAGAAAGGAGAAGCCTAAATGGATGACTGAGGGAACTCTTAAAACTGTTAAAGATGAGAAGCAAAAGGTGACAGAAATAGAGTTTGAATTCTAAATGCAGCTTTTCTAAATGCAACTTGCACACAGAGACAAAAAAATCTATTATAATAACCAGTGCAAGGAAACAGAGAACAACAAAAATGGAAGTACAAGAGCTTTGTCCCACAAGATCAGGGAGAGCAAAGGGAAATTCAAATCATGGCTTGAGATACTGAAAGTTCAACATGGAAATACAGTGTCTGATCAGAACAAAATAAAAAAAAAAGATGGAAACAATACACTGAAGAACTTTACAGAAGAGATGGAAGGATGACAGTCCCTTTGAAGAAAAATCTTTTGACAAAGAATGTACTAGCTCACAGGCTCCACATGTTGGGCAAGGCCATGTTGGTCAGTCCAGACAGAGTCAGGATCCCAGAAGCCAGGCAAGATGGGGCCATCCAGTCTAAGGTCAGGGTTCTAGGAACCAGGCAAGGCAGGCTCATTCAGTCCACCTGTCAGGGTTCCCAGAGTCAGTGGCTTAGCAGCTATTGTACACATTGTATCCACAACTGATAGCCTCTCTTGGTTGATTTTATAGCTGTATGCGTAAAAGCCATGCTTGCAGCTAGCTGCTCTGGAAGAATCCTGCAACTACTCATCTCTGTCATCAGCAAACATCTGGCTTCGGGCTAGGAGATGTGCACTGTGCCGTCTTGCCTGCAGCTCTGATTTCAGCCTACCTCTGTTGCGCTCTAAGGGTGTAGGTGATATTGGAGGGCAGGGGGAATGGCCAACTGAGGCTCACCTGCTGAACTAGAGCTGGAAGGTCTGTGACTCTGTCTGAACCGCCTGTTGGTTGTGAATTCTGACAGGCCTGCAGCTCATTTACCTACTGGTTGGCTTCTGTTAACTCAGGGCTGGCTACACGGATCTTCTCTTCTCTTGAGGAGTCCTCACTATGGCTGAGCCCTGGCTGATTCATGAGAAAGAACCAGAAATTGTAGAAAGTGAAGTAAAAGCTGAACTCAAAGCAATTGCGAGAAACAAAGCACCTGGAGAAGATGGAATACCAATATAGTTATTTCAAGCTACAGAAACTGAGTCCATCAAAATCTTAACAAGAATGTGTTTACCAATATGTAAAACAAAACAATAGCCCACAGACTGGAAACGCTCAGTCAACATTTCATTCTGCTGGGGCAGCAGCCTTGCTTGGTGGCAAGCCAGGGGCTCCTCCTTGCTGTCTATCACCTTGCCTTCTTCAATAATCTTGGGGGTCAAGAGGAGAGCCAAAGGACTGGCTCTGCATTTCTGAAGAATACTGTTTGCCTGTTTTTCTTTTAAAGCTATCAATCCATATCTTTTGACAAATATGCAACACAAATTTACACTTACTTTTGGTATTTGATGTATATTTCCAGAGCAAGATCAAAGTTTTTAAAGTTATCAACATTAAAACTCTCTTTGAATCAGAAGTTACAGTCTGTGGATTATTGGCAGAATAGGGTATTTCAGGGTATTGGCAGGCTAGCTAGGGTATTTCTCAGGAAATTTGCAAATTCTTTTGGGAACCAACATGTTCAATAGTTTAGTGGGTAGCCATATTGATCTGTAGTAGAAGAGCAAGATATGGGTCCAGTAGTACCTTGAAGACCAACTAGCTTTCCAGAGTATGAGCTTTTGAAAGTCAAAGCTCCCTGGGTTGGACTCTCAAAGGCTCATATCCTGTAAATCTAGTTGGTCTTTAAGGTGCTTCTGGACCCTGTGATATATTTCCACAGCCACAGGGACATTACAAACCCAAAACATGTTCAGTGCTTGAGGATATGTCCCATGGCTTAAAAGAACCCGTTTTGTTTCAAATTGAATCAATGAAACTGGAAATTTCATTTACATCCCTAAGCTCAGTTTCCAACACCAAAAGATTGAAATTGTTTTCTGAAACCCCAAAGAAGTAATCATTTCGGTCTCTGGACATGTCTTCCAGCCTTGGTGAGAGATTTTACCATTGTAAGTTCAGTGGACATTTTAAATTGGAAAGGGATGAAGCACATTTGTTGCAGGCTCTTTCAGCTGCTTCTTGGATGACCTAGGCATTACATAAGACCTAAGATTGCATAGATGTTTTAGGAGGTAGCTTGGAACAAGGAGATTGACAAAAGGTTTTTCCCCTTTCACCTCTATGTTAGTACTTGCGATGAGAAAACAAGGTGGTTTCTATTGTTGGGGCAGGGCAATCCTTCCATCCCTGAGTGTGCAAATGTGCATTTGCTCATTCATGTGGTAACTAGAGACAGTTAAGTGACCGAAAGAGGATGGAGGAAGAGCCTTTAAGTGGTACTGTACAATTACAGAGCTGGAGTCCTAATCCTCTAGTTGATAGCATTATAATGATTGGGTGGTGGCATCATTGCAAATGCTGAGCAAGTAAGCATTACAGGGGAATGAAGGGTGACCCCAGCTAGTGACTTGGGATGGCTGCAGAACTTCCAAACTCCTGAAGTGGAAGACACATGTGGTCTCATGAGGAATGTCTGCTTCACACTTGTCCATTTGTCCCAATCTAGCTCTGACTGGACCAACTACAGCAATCATTAAGTTCAATGAGACCTAGAAAAGAACAATGATGCACATCTACTGTGTGGTCAGGTTTTTCTGTATGGACTTAAGGTGAACAGAGCATCTTCTCCTTCCACAAAATGCCACAGGCAAAACTCTTCCCTCTGATCAGTATATTTGAGCCCTAGGCTTGATTTCTTAGAGAGACAGTAGTAGCCTCATGCAGCCAAGGTGTATTTTAGATGCTTCTATTGCTATCTTGCCCTCCCCTTTCGATATAAATGCAGCAAAGCTAGGGAGATTCAGTCAGAAAAATCCTTGAGTCTCTTAATAGGTTTCTAAACTGTAGCCAGTAAGTTTTTTCCCAATGTGATTCAATGGTAATAAGGTGCTTGTCCCTGCACCAATAAAGACCCTACTGTTCCCACATCTGGCCAGCACTCCTTCCTGGCACCTGTGGTCACAGCTAACCACCCTGCTAGGATTCTGTGTTTCCCCCCAAACACAAAGAAGATCAGTGGCCAAACTGCCAAAGAACAACGCCCATATCTCAGGCATCTAATTCTCTTTTCCTGAGATGGCTTGTATGTTCCTCCTCTGTTGAAATATTAAATTTATAATGGAAAGGATACTTGACTGGAACATCAATTTAATCACTACTGATAAGCATCCATCTAACTAGGGGGGAAAACACGGTAGGGGAAAAGTATTCTGAGATAGTTGCTAAGAGCAGCAATAATAATCCTAGTAATAAAAACACAGACACTATTTTGTCTCTTCTTTACTTCTGTTCTAATTTTTTTCAGAAACATGATATTAATAAGCCAAGTACCCAGTTTGGAAGTGCAACCATCATAAATATGAGGAAACAACTTAGAATTTTCATTAAGGCGAAGACAAATAATATTGTAAAAATAAACTTTTGAATCAATGAAAATGTACCCTGAAATGAAAAATCCATATAGCTTTTCAAATAAAATACAGGCAGTATCTCACTCTTCTTCAAAAGCATTCTGCAAAAGCAGAATGTTCATTCCCATTAACTTCCTCCTCAGGGCATTTTCCTGATGCCTGCAGAACATATTATGGCCATTTGCTGCTCAACGTTTTTTCAGGGCTGTCACTGAATTTATTTCAGGAATGACAAAGACTGTGAACAAGCTTTCACAGGCTTAAACTGGAGATTGTTTCATTAATATAGAAGGAGGCAAAAGATAATTCTGTAATTTACTTTGCAGTTAGACGCAATGGGAGGTTGAGTGGGAAATATGTTGTTCTTGCTTCTCTACTTTCTCTCTGCTCTCTCTATGTTGTCTAATTTTAGATCATGAGATCCTTGGGATGGAGAGGTTTACTTATTATCCTGTCAAGCACTAGGCACTTGGAAGCAAATATATAAATAATGTCCCTGGCAACTCTGGGCCTCTCTCAAATAGTGACAGGCTCTACACATGAGAGAGGCCACAGACTGGATATTTTGCACTGAGTCTTTGAGGGAAAGTCTTGTTTCAGTGTTGGAGATTTGACCTGAACCATGGTCAGACCATCATCTACTGAAGGTAAAAGTGAATATAGCCTCAATATCCCGCAAAAGTGGGGTTCCAGTCAAAATGATTTACCCACAAAGGCTCATGGACCCTTCTAGATTCGAAAATGCCTTGGTGGATCTTAGAATTCCAGACACATGCTCCATGGAAGTTGCTGTAGGAATGTGGAATGCAAATCTTCTTGAAGTTATACACACCATTGATCCTTGTCGACCTCTCTGGCCCTTGGGATGGAAGCCAGCCCCATGGTTTACCATGGAGCTGGCTGACCAAAAGAGGGTTGGAAGACATCTAGGAAGATGCTAGTGAAAAATATGCATGGAAGCTGATAGAGCATGCTACAGAGCTCACTGGAGGACCTATGAAGTGGAAATGAAGATAGCAAAGAAACAATATTTTTAGCAATCATTGCATCAGCTAGTTCATGACCATCCCAATTGTTTAAGATATCCAGACACCTTCTAACTCCTATGGACAGAGATCAAGATGGGTAGCTGTGTTTGTCTGTAGCAGTAGACAAGAGCAAGAGTCCAGTAGCACCTATGAAACTAATAACATTTGTGGTAGGGTATGAGCTTTTGTGAGCCACAACTCACTTCTTCAGATACCAGGTAAGTTGGATGTACTGGAACTACCAAGATCGATCTTTCTAACTCATGGTCACTCCCACTCACCCAGAGAGGTTCAGGGAATGAATTGAAACAATATTAAATCAATAATTAGTGTATTTAATATAATACATTATTTGGTTAAAAGCTAGATGTGACATAAGCCCATGGAGAGGGAGATTTCCCCTCCAAAATGGGCAAGATTGCTTGCTGTGGCTGAGCAGACTCTGGTAGCATGTCTCTGGGTATAATCTTAAGTTCCTTTTGTCCCACATTTTAAAACACATATATTTAAGGCATATATCCCAGCCCAAATATTTGGTAGGGGAGAAACAAGAGCCCACATTTTCTTTAAATGAAATGGCACAAGAGGGTGAGTAACGTTCAAAAGGAGACTGCAGGTTTATTACACAGGCAGGGTTAGGTAGGCAGGGAAAGAAACTTAAGCAGTTCCTTAGGGAACTGCTTAACTTGTGGCCCACCCCCCAGGCCATCCCCCTAAAAACCAGCGTGGGAGCTTACACTGCACTTACTGCCTGCAGCTGGCTGCTGTGACCAGCTGTGGGCAGGGGGCCGTGGCAGAGCTACGGTGTGGCAGGCACTGGCAGGAAGGGGGTTATGCCTGTGTAAATCTGGGATATGCCGGCATGACCCTTAGTCTGCTCCCTGTGCACTTTCCACCCTCCCCTTTTGGATTGGGCTACCTGTAAACCTTTAATTTAAAAGCCCATTCTGTCACACTAGAGTTCTCAAATAATGAGAAAATTGTACTGACCATTGTTTCTTGCTTTTGTCTTTGATGGATGTCAACACGCAGTCAGATTTTAGAAAGGTCCAAATACATAGGTTAAGAAAATCATCAAGTAAAAAAAAAAGGATTAATATTAGTGTAGTTTCTGGCAACTTGAACTTGAAAGTGGGCAGTCCTCCCTGTTGATGTAATATGACATGTGACCCACACATTATCTTTGTCTGTCCGCCCATCCCTAAAGTGCCCATATTGACATGAATCCCACAAAATTATAATTTACAATAGTGGATTTTATAAAATCTGAGTTAACATTACTTTCACCAAATTCCACTTTCCTCACTAATCACAGGAAGGATCAGTTTCAAAATTATTTTATTACAGAAATCTAGTATTATTAGAAGACTGTCACTAAATATTTAAGCAAAAAATGCTATTGTTTGGCCAAGTGCTAAAGAATTGACCCTGGCACGATACCATTGCTTCTGGGTTGTACTGTATGCCATCATGCAGGGACCACAATTGTGTGCCCCTGGTAAGTTCCCATCTCCCGTCATATTCAGTGGGGACCTGGCAACTGTAAAGAAATGGGACTAGAGACTTACTTTAAAAAAATGAAAGTTGGGAATGCAGAGAAACTGATGCTTATTTTCATATAATGGTATCCTACTATATAATAGGCTAAGTGTATTCAAGACAACGTACCCTGGTGTGCCACCAGAGGGTGCTGCTGTAGAGGGAAGCCCAGATGAGGCAGCCAGACCTCCAGAGAGTGTGCCACAATGGGAAGCCCAGGCTGGGATCAGTTGCAGAGCAGGTGGCAATGCCCACCATCTGCCTTCACCCAGATGGGGTCAGGAGTACAAAGGGGGCAATGCCCACCCACCACCTTAACCCAGCTGGGATCAGGAGCAGAGCAGGTAGCAGTGCCTGCCCCTCTGGCCTTCACTCAGCTAGGATCAGGAGCAGAGCAGGAGGCAGTGCCTGTCCCCTGCCTTCACCCAGCTGAGATCAGGAGCAGAGCAGGTGGCAATGCTGGGATCAGCGATGGAGGAGGAGAGAATGCCCTCTTGCCCTCCTCCTCTTTCTAGAGCCCGTTGTATCTTTTCCTACAACGGGCTTTGTTGCTAGTTTGGTGTAGTGATTAAGAGTGCGGGACTCTAATCTGGAGAGCCGGGTTTGATTCCCCACTCCTCCACCTGAAGCCAGCTGGGTGACCTTGTGCTAGTCACAGTTCTCTGGAGCTCTCTCAGCCCCACCCATCTCACAGGGTGATTATTGTTGTGGAGATAATAATGACACACTTTGTAAACCGCTCTAAGTGGGCATTAAGTTGTCCTGAAGGGCGGTATATAAATCAAATGCTGTTGTTATTATTATAGTAATGCTAGTAATGCATAATGCTATTAAACCACTGACATGGGAAAAAGAATAAAAACCCTCTGCAGTAGATAGACAAAATGGCTTCTGTGGTGAAAATGGGTGGTTTTTTTTTCTTTCAATTTTTTTGGGTTTTTTATAATATACAGGAAGGGGTTATGACAGGCCATAAGCATTTATGAGATTCATATACAAAACACATAACCATCCATCTAGATATAAAAAGCGATTATATATGTAATTAGCGCCCCATATACCTTCAAAATTCCCTTTTATTTTCTATAGTTTTTATTTAATTTCTATACTTTTTAATCCACTTACTCTGTACCTTATATTTCTAATAATTTTTTTCCTTTGTGCATATTATAGATAAATCACATTTCACCTCTTTTACCTTTTAATCAGGGATCTTAGGTCCATGATCGTTCCAGGAGTGGAAGGTGGATATAGCAAAACATACAAGATCAGCAGGACAGTAGTATACATCAACATAAAGAAAAGAGCAATTTTTATATTAATTTCCTCTCTTTCTTGTATCTGTTCTGGCCATACCTTCCAAACTTGTCTGCTTGGATTTTCATAACAGTAAGGGTATAGAGGACAAATCAATATTTAGTTTAAAGACAACTTTATATTCTATAAAATATATATATATATATCTTTCATCTATTTTGTTATAGCCAGACTTATTTACTTAGATTTTCATATTGATAAGACTAGAGTGAGCACATAATTATATAGTTGAAAAACAATTTTACCTTTTAAAAATAGTAACTCCTTCATCTATTTTATTTTGACCATCTGCACTTATTTACTTGGGTTCTCATACTCATAAGTTTGAGAAGAGTAGGTGGTCATTTAACTTAACCAGTATTTTATATTTTGAGAAGGAGTACAATCTGAGAACAGTTAATAAACTCCAAAGGCCCATGAACATATACTATATAGTGTTATATAGAAAAGAGAAAATAAGGAAAGAAGGGAAAAGCTATTTGAGTAAGAGGTTAGGTCTGCATTAATGAGTCCTAATGTGTCCTAAAATTCTGATCGTTGTTTTTTCTTCTTTCTTCATGAAAAGTAATACATCCAATCCTTAATCCATCTGGACCAGCAAAGGTAGATTCCCTTGTCTTCCAGCCATTTCTGAAGGGGGTTGATATGAGTGTTGTTACTTCTCTAGTTGTTTTTCTGCTCTAAGATCCACTACACTCTTTTTTCCGCTTTCAGTACTGGTATGCTTGATTCTCTCCATGCAGGTCTACTCCCCCCACTTCTTTCTTCATGAAAAGTAATACATCCAATCCTTAATCCATCTGAGCCACCAAAGGTAGATTCCCTTGTCTTCCAGCCATTTCTGAAGGGGGTCAATATGAATGTCGTTATTTCTCTGCTTGTTTTTCTGCTTTAAGATCCGCTGCATTCTTTTTTCCCTTTTCTGTGTTGGCATGCTTGATTCTCTCCATGCAGGTCTGCTTCATGTCCCCGCCTTTTCTTTGGTAAAGTTCTGTGTCTTGAAGGGGATGTCCTGGTAAGATCATCCATTTTCCAAACTGTGTCGCAGACTGCTTTTCCCCTCATTTGGCTCTATTTTTCTTTCAGTTAAATCTATCCCTTCAGGAATTTTTTCTGGATTGTAATTTCTTGTGACCCATTTGTCCTATTCCACTCCAAATATCCTGTCTGCTTTAATTAGTAATTCAGTTATTATTTTAGATATTTCTTGCAAATTAGCGAGTACCTCTTCTTCCCATGAAGCCATTTCAAAAAGTGGTAAAAAGCTTTGTTTTGGTTAATTATGTTCAAAGATTTATGGCTTTCCAGCAGTTGCTGAGAGAGCCTCTTTAAAATTCCTTTCCCGTCTCTGCCCCTCCCAGCTCACTCGAGCGGCTGCAACACAATTAGGCTGGGTTGCCCTCATATAATCATAAAACTGTCCACTTACTTAATGGGAGGCTGTGGGGTCAGTTGAGCTCTCTTAAAGTTATTTTTTATCTGTCTTGTTAAGAATCTGGTTGATTCACTGTGGTTTCCTTCTGCTTGCTGGGCTCCGGTTTCGCAGCTATGTAGCCATAATGGCTCCTTCTTTGGTCCTTGCTTTCAGAACTGGTACCTGAGCTTCTGGGGGTTCTCCAGTCCCCCTAAGCTCTTCCACCTTGTTCCAGCCTGCCTCCCCTCTCAGGGGGGAGGGCTTGGGGGTCCGATCTCTCGGCTCCCAAGGAACCAGGAAGGTCATGGCAGGGAGCTCATAAAACTCCCTGTCGTAATTTCACTGCCTCATCCCGGAAAAGTGTGAAAATGGGTGTTGTGTGGGTGGGACCAGAAAAATCCAAATTTTTCCACCCACGTATCATTCATCCAGAATTTACTACAACTTTCTTTGGACCAAAGCAGGTTTGAGAAAGACTGGAGAAAAGTCAGGGAATCTGGGAAGTGCATGAATGTACCATAATTTTGTGTGGAAGCAGGAAAAAAAAATCACTTTTAAACAGTATCTAACTTGAGCAAATAATCTATGAGGAAGCACCTAGCATGAACATTCTATATGCACATAGCCAGATGTGTTTTGGCAATGCTCAGTGAAGATTATTTACATATGTGTATCTCTCATGTTGGATTGGGGTGGCTGCAAAATAGAGCCAAATCAAATAGAACCCAGATCTTAAGTTAAGAGAAATATTTTACAAAATTGGCCAAGAGTCAGTAGGCTTAGGCTCCGATGAGTGTCTCACAGAAGGGAATTCTAGAAAATTTGGGCCACTGTGAAGAGAGCCCTGGCATGTACTCTTATAGATCCTATATGTAACCAAAGGAATTTTGACCACAGTCTCCTCTGCTCTAGTTCTCTGGGGAGTGCACTTGTATAACACCTGCATTTCCAATTTGTTATATTCGCGCAGATTTTTAGCAATTTAAGTAAAAACAGATAGGGATGCCAGTCCCTCTTTTACCCCCTCGGCCTTGCTCACCCGGCTGACAGGGAGTGGGGAGGAAAAGGGAAGCAGACCAGGAGCCACAGGAACATGGTGTATGCTGTCTCTGGAGGCTCCAGTGATGCACTTTGGGTTCAAAACGGAAGCGATGGGGTCTTAGTGAGGCCAAATCAGCCCCAATCATAGTGAAAATGCTATGTCAGAGGCCAATTTTGCTCCTGCTGAGACTATATTACTTCCGTTTTTCAACCAGAAGTGACATTATTGAGGCCTAATGAAATTGTTCTGATCTGCTCTGCAAATGTTTTGTTCTTGAGCATTCTCTCACTGCTTTCTTTTACACCCTGCCTTGTGCTGTCTGCCCAGCCCACCAGATAGGAATCTTTCTAAACAGTGATGTCCATTTTGCTTCCTAAATTGGGTGTAGTCATCAGGTGTTCTTAACTGGATTGCAAACACTTTTCATGGTCTTGCACTGCTACTTGGAAACTGTTATTTGGTCATCTTCTGAGCATGCACCAGTATCATGAAGGATGCTGACTGAGCAGGTACAAAAGCAGCACATACACCTGAAATGTGTAGCAGATTTTAAATGTGCCCTTGATAACCCTGGAGTATATATAATACCAGCAGTCCAGTAAATTGTGAGCATGTGACAACAGTGATCCTCTGGCCAGCTACCATGATGAATGCCATGAACTGTGCAGATGCAAGACCCTTCTCATTTTGAAATGGGAACGTACGCTCGTTGAAGGAATATGGGCTAGTGTTACTAGTAGCTCAGAATTAGTGAATAGTCTGTTTCTTTTTATATTTGTTTACATTTTTGTCAGGGATTATGGTGATCTGTTTTTTGCCATTAGTTTTGTAGAATTTTTTGTATTGCATAATGTAAATTTTTTACATGCAATTTAAAATGAATGTTTGCATAAAATGTATGCCAGTTATATGCATAATGCTGATCAATTCAGGCACAGATGGTGTTGGAAAATGTGTGCATTTTATAGTGGAGAATTTTATAGGAAGCTGAAAAAAAGCATCATTGGATTTCATTTGCATGAGGGAGAAGTTGTTTTTTTTTTTTAAAAAAAATTATTGGTGAGTATACTTTTCAAATTCAATACATACATTCCCTCAATATCTAATTAACCCTATCCTCCACCCTTTTCCTCCCCCCTCTCTATCGACTTCCAACAGCTTTCCAACCCTTAACCCCTCTTATTACTTAATAAATCCCTTACTCTAAGCACATTCTAATTCCCCCCCCAGGTATTCTATCATATATATCAAAAATCCTATCAATATAATATACTTCTATCAATTATGCTATCAAATATTCTATCAGTATAATATACATCTATCAGTTATACTATCAATATAGTATAGATCTTATACCCCTCAATATAGCAGACCAGTATAATATAGTATAATATATAACAGAAGTCTTAATTTAAACATATTCTATTTCTTTTAAACCTATATTCTATCAAATATACTATCATACCAACATTTTTGTTGTTCTCTGTTTCCTTGCACTGGTTATTATAATAGATTTTTTTGTCTCTGTGTGCAAGTTGCATTTAGAAAAGCTGCATTTAGAATTCAAACTCTATTTCTGTCACCTTTTGCTTCTCATCTTTAACAGTTTTAAGAGTTCCCTCAGTCATCCATTTAGGCTTCTCCTTTCTTTTGGATAGAGGAATAGTCTTTGCACATTGTTCTTTGATAATATCTCTGGTTCACGGTTAATTAAACTTAGCATTGCAAATATGTTCTTTATATGTTTTTTAAATTTTTCAAGAATATTATTTAGATTGTACTTTGACGGTATGCTGCTTTTAGTGTTTCTCTTCTAATTTTTGATATGAACAACTCATTATCAGAATCACAATCAGTTCTTAGTCTTGTTTTAGCAGAGAGAATAGAGCTTCTCCATCTTCTGCTTCAAATTATTTAATCTATATGGTTTCTGTATTGGTTATCTGGTGATGTCCACATACACAATCATCTTTTGGGTTGTCAGAAACACGTGTTAGCAATGAACAGGTTGTTGACTACACAAAATTCTATGAGTCACTCTCTTGCTTCATTTCATGATCCTAATCCAAAATTTGATTCTGCTTTGTCTCCTACTTTTGTGTTTCTGTGATTATCAGCCTATCTTGTTGAGATGTACGACGAATTTCTTCTTGGATATTTGCATAAAAGTTTTCAATTTCTTTCTCCTCAGCATCTGTAGTTGAGGCATAAACTTAAATGAGGCTTATGTTAACAGGCCTTACATGAAGTCTGATTGATATTAATCAGTCAGACTTTGTGTTGTAGCTCTTGACTGTCTGTGCTATGGCTTGCCTCACTGTTAGAGCAGCACAGTTTCTTTTGAGTTTGTCATTTCCACAGTAAAACATTTTGTAGTTTTCTGACTGAAAATGGCCTGAGTCAATACATATTATTTCACTCACATCCAGGATTGCAATGTTTAAACATTCCATTTCTTGTTTTACCTGACTTCATACTTCTCACATTCCATGTTCCTATTATGTCACACAGCTTTGGACATTACTTTTGCATAAGTTCATATCAGCAACTGGACATCCTTTCAGCTTTAATCCAGTCCCATCATTAAGAACAGCGCTATTCGTACTTGTCCTCTGCTCTCCCCAGTAGCCAATTGAGTTCCATCTGACCTGGGAGTCCAGTCTTTCAGCACTATAGCTTCTTTCATTTTGGATTGCCTCATCAGGTTTTCAAGGTAAGAGATTAGCAGAAGTAGTTTACCATTGCCTCTTTTGTGCTGTACTAACCAGGGTTAGCTGAAGTGACACTGCCATTGTTTGCGAAAGATCCTCTGCCAGTTTCACCTTCCATTAGCTAGCTTTCAAGAATTCCTTGGCTCCCATCACCATTGCAACAGTCAGTTCTCTTCTGCATGGATGAATCTTCGCCTGGTGTCTTGGCTTTGATCATTCTGCCTTGAGTGACTCTTCCAGGAGCTTAGACTCTTGACCAAGCCTGTGTTGCTCTCAGCTTCACTGATCCACTCAAACCCCTTCACCACGTTAAGGTGCATATCCAAGATGGAAAACATATTGGAAATAATTATATTTTGTTTGGTAGCAGAGGTACTTAGTCAGAAGTGTTTACTCCCAACATGCAGTAATTAATCCTCCGGCAATCAAATTGTAGAAATGATAGAACCTACAGTTTATTGAGGTAGATTCCATTCGTGGCAATACCTTGGAGTAGAAAGAGTCCTAGTCTAAATAGTTATTTTCCCTATATATACTATGGCCAGCTGTCCAGCATCAAGGCTGCAAGTAGAGAAGACCTTTATGGCAGGAGCTCTAAAAAATAAATCTTTACCCTTGGAAGGCCATGAGGAGAAAAAGAAGGAGAAACTCCCTAGAGACACAGAGACAGAGGAGAAATCAAGAGACAAACCCACTTTAGACAAAGAGAAGCATCTTAGTATCAAGACAGTTACACATATACATGCAGCGCCCCTCCCCCATGTCCAAAGCATGCTGAGTCACCTATTCCATCAAAGCAGAGCCCTTGCTGGAATGATTGACTCATTTCCCCCATCACTACCTATTTGGACCTAAATTCTGATTAAGATCCTTGCTGATTCAACTGTGTCAACAGATCAGCTCCTGAACACCAATTCTTATCAACTGCCTCATCCAGCTACCTGACCGAGGGTTTCTCTAGAACTGCAGGTTTTTAAAGAGTTGCGTATGGATTCCCCATGGAATTTGAGCATCTCCCTTAAATAGCCAAGTTCTGTCCTTGGGCAAGACCTGGGGTGGGTTTCATGCCCTGTTAATGGTTCTCAGGAAATTTAACAAAAGCAATTAATGTGTCCCTTTAGTGGGACAAAGGGAAATCCAGGATGGATACTTTGGAATCTAATGCTTGTGTTTGTGACACCTCAAGAATAACAAAAGGGCAGAGAGCAAGAGCGGATGGGAAGTGATTAGGTTTTATGATGGTCCATGGCGACACTTCAGGAGGGATGAAAGGACAGAGGGGAAGAGAGGATGGGGAGTGATTGATTTTTATGATAATTTCAGGCCTGATGAGTGGAAGTGATTATGTTGATGTGGGATTAATGGAGTCCGGAAGCCCCTTGCTTCACGGTCTTTGTCCCTGGCATCTGCATTTCAAGAGGCACATCTGGGAAGCAGTTTGTGACAAGAGTGCTGGCATGTCATGGCTTCCACAGGAAAATAGTTGTCCCTTTTGTTTTCCTTTTTAAACCCTTTCTGTAACATGGCTTCTCTCTGTCTCTCTACTGTTCCCAGTTGCTGTAAGGATCTCAGCGGTGGCTGGCATCTTGGCAAGCAGGCACATTGATCTGGGTGCAGAGTGGCTACTCCAGAATGGTCCCGGGAAGGGTTGCTTGTGGGCACTGACTAGGGGGTTGCCTGCCCTACCAGTCCCATGAAGTTCCTTCCCTTGCAGGGGATGGGCCTCAGTGCCAAGTTGTGCACAGTTCATATATAAAGTCCATGTCCAGGTTCTGGGACAAGGTTCCAGGCAACAGAGTTCCATAACTAGCATTACATGTTCTGTTCATCTCAATCAGAATAAATATACTAAGATGTGTGAGTGCAAAGCGGAGTATTTTACGAAAGGAGACCCTGTCTGTGACTGATCAGCAAGTGTTCAAGCACCCTATGCACCAGGCAATCTGTCACAAACTTTTGAGGATCTCTAATACTGTTTTTGATGTTAGGATCTTGCGATGGAAAAGGAATTCTTTTGGTGTGCTGCCTTTTCTGTCCCAGGTCTGCTGGAGGCTAGAGCAGGGAAAGAGCTCTGTAAGATGATGCAATCACCCAGGGGGTGGCAGAGAGTCTTCTTAAGTAAATAGATATAATTTTCTTCACAATAAGCAAAGAAAGGAACAGAGCCCTTCACAGCAGTTTTTGTAACAAGTCTTAAGTAAAATGTGATCTGGAACTGCTCCAGATTCTGGTTCCCTGGAACTGTAATAAAACATGAACTGGACTTCTGTAATCCAGTTGTTGTAATCAAGTTCAAAGTCTAGGGTCTCCTTTCGTAAAATACGAAGAGTCACCTGGGCTCAGGAGCACATGGTCTGCAGCTGCGAGAGGAGGTAAGGGCTTTTTGCCTTCTTGGCTGTGGTGGGTTAAGCTGAGAAGCTAAGGGTGGTCCTCTCTAGCTTTGGGGCTTTTTGTGTGTAGTTTTGTGTTGATTTGAGTGTAGTTTTGAGGCTGAGTGTGTTTGGGCTTGATTGTGTTTGAGGGTGAGTGTGTTTGTAAGGCTGCTGGGGGTTGCTGGAGTACGAGCCACACACCCCCTTTGTGCTCACCTCCTGTGCTTAGCAGGAAGTGACCTTTTGCATTGAAAGGGCAACTGCTGGGCAGGGGCGCGAGCCTTTGGCGCGAGCCGAAGGGCGAGAGCTAAAGGGCTCTTGGCCTGTGGCTCTTAGCCGGGGGATCATAGCCGTTTTCTTTCCTCTTAGTGTGTTATTCCTAAAACAGAATAATGAAGTCAGAATGCCAGCAGGGGGTTGGGGGCTTTCCAGTGTATTGCACTGAGTGTCACATGTATGACTATCTGCCTTCTGGTCAGAAGTCCTGGATGTGTGCTCGCTGCAAGGAGCTCCTGGTTCTCAGGGAACGAGTACGTACCCTTGAGGCCAAGGTGGCTGACCTGGAGAAGCGGAGACAGTTAGATAGGCACGAGGACAAGATTCTCAGGGACAGGACAGATGTGTCCCACTCTAAAAATGGCAGCGTTCTTGTTGTCAAGGAGAATGAGGATCTTGTGGAATCAGGGCACCGTATTGAGGATAAGGGGAACATGCCCTCAGAAGGGACCTCTTCTTCAGTTGGTGAGCAGGTTTCCTTTCGCATCAAGGAACCATCCCTGGGTGGGGCGGGAGGGAGGCTCTTGGTAGTTGGTGATTCGATCCTTAGACAAGTAGATAGCTGGGTGGCACAACCGCGTTCTGACCGTATGGTGACTTGCCTGCCTGGTGCGAAGGTAGCGGACATTACGCGTGTTATAGATAGGCTGGTAGATAGTGCTGGGGAAGAGTCAGCGGTCGTGGTCCATGTTGGAACCAACGATGTTGGGAAATGCAGTCGTGAGGTCTTGGAACAAAAATTTAGGCTGTTAGGCAGGAGACTCAAGGCCAGGACCTCCAAGGTAGCCTTCTCAGAAGTGCTACCTGTTCCACGCGCAGGGCCAGAGAGACAAACGCAGATCAGGAGTCTCAATGCGTGGATGAGACGATGGTGTAGGGAGGAAGGGTTCAAGTTTGTTAGGCACTGGGATTCTTTTTGGGACAAGCGGGAGCTGTACAAGAGAGACGGTCTCCACTTGTCCCGAGAAGGAAACCGGCTGCTGGCACTTAAAATCAAAAAGGTGGCAGAGCAGTTTTTAAACTAAATGCTAGGGGAAAGCCGACAAGAGATAAAGTGTCTCTGGTTCAGGATGGTTCATCTCAGAGAGATGAAGGGCTAGGTATAACACTTCTACAGGGAGATAGATTAGAGTTGTCAACTGAGATGGAGACAAACAGTGCAGATGACCTAACTACGTCTCGAGGCAAAGTGTGCCGGGGAAGTTACAGGTGTTTATATACAAATGCTAGAAGTGTCCGAGGTAAAATTGGGGAGCTGGAATGTTTAGTGTTGGGCGAATCCATAGACATTGTGGGCATATCAGAAACTTGGTGGGATGAGGAAAATCAGTGGGACACGGTGATTCCTGGATATAAATTATATCGGAAGGATAGGGAGGGAAGGGTTGGTGGTGGGGTGGCTCTATATGTCAGAGAAGGTATACATTCCAGTAAGATTGAGAAGGTAACTGAATTAGATTCGCTTCTGGAAATGCTATGGGTTGAAATTACGGGCCCAAATGGAAACTTAACTGTGGGAGTTTGTTATCGCCCTCCAGATCAGAAAATAGAGGAGGATTATAAAATGATGACAGGATTAAAGATGGCTGCTAAACAAAAAAACTGTGTTGTAATGGGTGATTTTAACTACCCACACATTGACTGGGCCAATGGGTGTTCGAATCGGGGGAGAGAAAGTGAGTTTCTAGACTGTCTCAATGACTGTGCTATGGAACAGATGGTTACAGAACCTACTAGGGGAGAGGTGATCCTGGATTTGGTCCTCAGTAATGCTGAAGACCTGGTGAGAGATGTAAATGTGATTGCACCACTTGGGAACAGTGACCATAATGTTATTGAGTACAACATATATATAAATAGGAAATTGCCAAATAAGACCAACACAGCCATGTTTAACTTCAAAAGGGGTAACTTTTCTGAGATGAGGGGGTACGTGAAGAAGAAACTGAAAGGGAAAGTAAAAAAGGTCAAAACACTTGGGGAATCTTGGAGACTATTTAAAACTACAATCCTGGAAGCTCAAATTAAATATATACCGCTGGTTAGGAAAGGCACAAATAGGTTTAGGAAAAGGCCAGCATGGTTAACAAGCAATGTAATAGAAGCTGTAAAAGGTAAAAAGGATTCTTTTAGGCAGTGGAAAACTAGTCGGAGTGAGGTTGATAAAAAGGAGCATAAGCTGTGGCAAAAAAAGTGCAAGTCTGTGATCAGACAGGCAAAAAGGGAATATGAGGAGCATATTGCAAAGAACATAAAGAAAAACAATAAACAATTCTTTAAATATATTAGAAGTAGGAAACCAGCTAGGGAGGCCGTGGGGCCCTTGGATGACCAAGGCGTAAAAGGATTACTAAAGGGTGATAGGGAAATGGCCGAGAAGCTGAATGCGTTCTTTGCTTCTGTCTTCACTGTGGAAGATAAGAAGTGCATGCCCACTCCGGAAGCACTGACTTTGGGAGGGGTTTTGAAAGACCTGAGTCACATTGAGGTGACGAGAGAGGAGGTTATGCGACTGCTAGATAATTTAAAAACTGATAAATCACCGGGCCCAGATGGCATACATCCAAGAGTTCTGAAAGAACTCAAGTGTGAACTTGTAGATCTCCTCACAAAAATATGTAATCTGTCATTAAACTCTGCATCTGTTCCTGAGGACTGGAAGGTAGCTAATGTTGTCCCCATCTTTAAAAAAGGTTCCAGGGGAGATCCGGGAAATTACAGGCCAGTCAGCCTGACATCAATACCGGGTAAGTTGGTGGAAACTATTATCAAAAATAAAATTAGTGGGCACATTGATGACCAAAAGCTGATGAGGAAAACTCAGCATGGGTTCTGTAAGGGAAGATCTTGTCTCACCAATCTGTTAGAGTTCTTTGAGGGAGTGAACAAACAAGTGGACAAGGGAGACCCGATAGATATTGTTTATCTTGACTTCCAGAAAGCTTTTGACAAAGTTCCTCATCAAAGGCTCCTAAGTAAGCTCAGTAGCTATGGGATAAAGGGCCAAGTCCTCTTGTGGATCGAAAACTGGCTAATTAATAGGAAACAGAGAGTGAGCATAAACGGGCACTTCTCACAGTGGAGGGTGGTGAGCAGTGGGGTGCCACAGGGGTCGGTATTGGGTCCAATGCTTTTTAACTTGTTTATTAATGATTTGGAATTGGGATTAAGCAGTGAAGTGGCTAAATTTGCAGATGACACGAAATTGTTCAGGGTGGTGAAAGCCAGAGAGGATTGTGAGGCACTCCAAAGGGATCTGTCGAGGCTAGAAGAGTGGGCATCCATGTGGCAAATGAGGTTCAATGTAGCCAAGTGCAAAGTAATGCACATTGGAACCAAAAATCCAAAATATAAATACAAGTTGATGGGGTCTGAACTGGCGGAGACTGACCAAGAGAGAGATCTTGGAGTCATGATAGATAACTCACTAAAAACGTCAGCACAGTGTGCGACTGCCATAAAAAAAGCTAATGCTATGCTAGGGGTTATTAGGAAAGGGATTGAAAACAAATCAGCCGGTATCATAATGCCTCTGTATAAATCGATGGTGAGGCCTCATTTGGAGTACTGTGTACAGTTCTGGTCGCCACACCTTAAAAAAGATATCATAGCACTGGAAAAAGTACAGAGAAGGGCAACTAAAATGATTAAAGGGTTGGAACACTTTCCCTATGAGGAAAGATTGAGGCGCTTGGGGCTCTTTAGCCTGGAGAAAAGACGACTGAGGGGAGACATGATAGAGGTTTACAAGATAATGCACGGGTTAGAGAAGGTCGAGAAAGATGTGTTTTTCTCCCTTTCTCACAATACAAGAACTCGTGGGCACTCTATGAAATTATTGAGCAGTCGGGTTAGAACAGATAGAAGAAAATACTACTTTACACAAAGGGTGATAAACACATGGAATTCGTTGCCACAGGAGGTGGTGGCAGCTACAAGCATTGCCAGCTTCAAGAGGGGACTGGACGAATGTATGGAGCAGAGGTCCATCAGTGGCTATTAGCCACAGGAGATAGATGGTATTCTCTTTGTGGGGAGGTGGTGCTCTGTTGTCTTGGTGCTGGAAGGAAGGCAGTGGGAGGGCTTCTGGTGTCCTGGCCTCACTGACAGTCCTTTAGATGGCACTGGATTTCTAGCCACTGTGTGTGACAGAATGTTGGACTGGATGGGCCACTGGCCTGATCCAACATGGCTTTGCTTATGTTCTTATGTTCTTATGTTCTTCAATCCCAGAATCCATTTCTTCCTGCGACTCCCCTTTTTAAAATTTTATTATGTCCTTATAACACCATAACAACATAACGCAATGCAAACTTTCTGCTGAAGTAAAAATGACTCAATCGCCATGGCAGAGTCTTCAGCGATGGGGATCATGTCAGACAGGGAGTTTTCTGCGGGCAAAGGGCTATTTATATAATTTCAAAGTTGGAAAAACAAAAGGGTCGTAATGTTTTGCTCTAACGGAATGTTTATATGCTGTTATTCCGTTATAGCGGAATTAAATGCCAGAACAATAAAAAAAGGGGGGGGGAAAAGCTGCTTCTGCGCGGTTAGAGAGAACAGAACAGAGTGCTTCGGTGTGGACAGCTGGTGGCGCAAAGAGCCGTTAGGTGACCCAAAGAAATGTTACTGTGCCGATAACAGGTAGGACGCTATATGCTGTAAATTTAACGGAAGAGATGTCCATGTGATGATGGCCTGGGTTCCTCAGTATTCAAGGTTCAGCAGTGACCTTTTTACCTCAGCTGACGGGCTTACTAAGGTTCCAGTCTGTTCATTCAACTCAGAGAGATCCTAGAACCTACATACAGAAAGTTAGAGTTGATGAACTCTTAACAGGGTGCTTGTTTATTTCACTAAAAATAAGTGAACCAATCTGGGTAATCATTACACTCAGAAATGCTCAGAGTAGAGGGGAGTATAGAACAGTATATCTAAGTGAGGAATTTGGGATACCCTCGTGAAATGATTTGCTGTCTGGTTTTGTTTTTACCTTTGAAATCTTTGCCTTTGGAACTTTGATTCAGCTCCTTTTTACATTACCTTTTGTTGGTCTCTTAGGTCCTTCTGGACTTGAATTTTTTCTAGATTTTGAAATATCTATCAGTGTTGAGCGTTTTGAAAGGGTGAGTTTAAAACCCTTTTCCTGAATCTTCATGGCAGTTTTGTTTTTTTTAAAAGTATTTGATTTGCTCAAGAAAATAGGAATGGGGCAAATTAAAGATGACAGGCGAAGTGTTCATTTGTTCAGGTATTCAAAAACCACAACATTTCTAACTACAAATTCTTGTCAGGCCTTACAAGCATTGGTGATGGTCCAAGTACCTTTAAAGAGTTAATTTTTTTACTGGCTTTCTGGAGGCTTCATTCTACAGTCCCATTACACAAACAAAATTTATGGTTTGCCCATGTTAGTGGGAGTTAAGCATTCAGATTGACATGGAACACTGAGACCTGAGACTGAAATAATGTCAACGGATATTGACTTAGTCATAACAAAATAGTCAGTTCAATAGAAAAAGAACAGGGGGTGAATGAATCATGGCAATCTGTGCATCGTGACATTTGTTAATCGTGAGGTGATGCTTGTTTATTTGGTGTTTAGATAATAATCAAGATCATATTTACATTACAGACTAGTTAAGTAGGGATGTGTGTTCTAGGAATCTTGAAAAAGATCTCTTGTCACCCATACCAATCTAAAATGTCCAGGATTCTTTTGATAACCAATGCCCTCAAAACTGTTACAAAACTTAAGAAAATCTGTGGAGTACATGTGCCAGCAATTAGGATCTTGTACATAGTTCTAATTGATTTCTGTGGTGCTCACATACACTGTTCACTAATATGTACAAAAATGAGGTAATATTGATGCTTACCTGGGGCATAGGTTTTGCTTCACTCTAATTAAAATGTAAGCTTAACAGTCTGCTGTAAATGCGAATGCTTCTGTCAATTCTGCTTGGTAACATGTATTGCTCCATCTAAGAGATAGCTTATGTTCTCTATAAGATGTTCCTCTGAATAAAGATTGTCTGAGAGAGATTTGCACAGGCAAGTTGAGGGTGAAAACAATCTTTTACAAGTTTAAAACATGATGTGGAATCAGTTGATCCCCCTGCATTTATTTATTCCAAAATCCATAGCATGGAGACCCATTTTTTTTGCAGCTAGTAATCACAAAGCAAAAGCTGCCAGAAACCACTCAAATAGCCTGTCACATGGATATCTTTCATGTAGTTGTGTTTTCAAGAAGCTGATTGCATATATGAATTGAGCCAAAGATTCCACACTGCAGACCTTCTCTCATGTTTGACCTTAAGCAAAACCTTAAGCATGTTTACTCATCCACTGAGAAACTTGAACACCATCCCCATGTCTGCGAAGGATTCTGGGATAGGGTTGCCAACCTGCAGGTGAGGCTTGGAAACCTCCTGGAATTACAACTAATCTCCAGACTACAGATATCAGTTCCTTTGGAGAAAATGGCTGCTTTGACGGATAAATTCTATGGCTGAAGTCCCTCCCCTTCCCAAACCCTGCCGAGGTCCCTCCTCAGGCTCTACCCCCAAATCTCCAGGAATTTCCCCATCCAGAGTTGTCAACTTTATGGAGGAAGTTGTAAGATTCCCACATGGTTCATCTGGGATTCCCTGTAGCCTTGCTTGAACTAAAAGTGAATCTTAGAACAAACTCAACTGTCAACTGTGGCTGCACATTACAGGAGAAGATCGGTAGTGATTGGGAAATGGGAAACCTTGTTTAAGATCACCTAACATTTCATTTTCCAAGGCACATAAGACCCTGATTAGCTTCAGAGATCTGATGAGATCAGGCTATCCTGGGCCGTCCGGGTCAGCTCTAGGGCGTATATATTTTTTATTAAGGTCTGACCTTTCTAGTAATGCATCTTCTATTTTTCAAGGCTGTATATAGACAATAGTTGTTTTGAAAACAATAGCATATAGCCCTTTGGTTATGAAAATACAGACCTCACCAGGCTGTGCTGCCATTGTCTGGAGTGCAACAGACAAGCCACTACTGAAGACCGCTGATTAAATGCAATTCTCCTTTCAGTCAGTGCCTCTGTTGCAATTGAGGTTGCAATGGTATGAGTAATCACAGCCGTCTGATTACAGTTGCTATGGCTGGCCTGGCAACCACAGGAGACTGGAGGGGGAGGGAATGGCAGTCAGTGAGGTGTGATGTCACCCCTGGAAGTGATGTCGATTACCAGAAACTACAGTAGAACCATAAGATTGTCAGTAATCTATTGCCCATCAGCATCATGGGATATAGGCTTGCTATTCCCCCAGTAGAGGTGGGAAATCCTCTGCCCGCTTCTCCCCATTGCCTCTTCCCTGGCTGGCGAGGGGAAGAAAGGTGTGAGAATGCCATGTTTCTGATGATTCCTAGAGAGGATTGATTTCACTTATAGATTTTTCCTTGAAATTACATCATGCCATTGCTGATGGCTTCCTCCTAGCACTGTCTGCTAGAGGGACAGTGGACAACACCCACTGGTGGTGGGAGATCTCCTGCCCCAGTGGGCCTATGGCAACCCAACGTCTGCTTAGATACTGCCTATGACACCTGGATGAACAAAATTGCATACATGCACCACCCCAAGGCTAGACTGTTTTTGCAATTTGTGAATGTTGCTTTGTTTTTTAAAAAAGTTATTTCTTATCTGCTGTTCTATAGAAGTACCTATGTAACATTTTTAAAAATTAGCAACCTCATTGTTGCTTTATGCTGTCAAATCTTGGTCCCTCTGGCCTATTGTTGTCTCTTCTGATGGCAGCAGCTTACCAGTAGAGGTGTGCTTTATAATATTCCTGAGCTGAAAATATACATGAAAACCACTGGTTTGGGTCATTAATGTGATTTTCTAGAAGGTTGCACAAATCCATGATTTTTGAGGATTAGGAAACCTCTCTTAGAAAAATCTCTGTGTGTTTGTGCTTACCAGCAATGCAGCAGGAGCTCATATTTTTCTTTGATTCACCAAGTTTCCCAGGGAGAAAGGCTCCAACTAGTGCAAGCCAGGCGCAGAGTCTTGCTGGCTCCGTCTCCTTTTCTTCCTCCTTTGTGGGGGTAGGGCCATTTTTCCTTTCCATTCAGGATGGTTGGGGACAACTTGTTCAGGATCACATAGAACTGAATCCCTTGGTCCAGTTTGCTTGAAATATGGTGAGTCTTTAGCGGATAAACAGCCTTGGGTCCCCTGTAATTTTGGCATTATTTGGTTGATAAACAGCCCCTGTAGCCCCCCAAGACCCCTATAGGGAATAATGGCACACTTGTGGGACAGGACAGGGTGGAGGGGGGCGTTCTGCAAAGGAACTCTTCCTCACTTTGTGAAAAGAAATGAATAACAGACTACAAAAAAGAAGAATGGCAGATGTCGTTTTCAGCAGAAAGGTAAATATTTTAATGTCAGTCAGTTACCATAAGAGTAGAAAAATGAAATGAATACAGACCTTTCTTCATGCCAGTGTCTGGCTAGTAGTCTTCTGCTAGACTGTTGCTTAAACACCAGTTTAGGACTCAGTAGAGAGAAGGTTGCTTGTGCAGAGAAGCACCCCCTTCAAGAGTAAATCTCCCTTTAGTCTACTTGCTTGAAATTTAGTGGGTCTTTAGACTAGCGAGAGGGCTGTGTTCTGTGCAAATATGGTCACGCTGTATTTTAAGTGCAACTGCACCATAGATCTAAACAGAGGCATTATCATTTTTCCTGTTTTATTTTCAATCCCTTTCCTAATAATCCCCAGCATATAATTGGCCTTTTTCAATGTTGCTGCATACTGAGATGACACTTTCATTGAACTATGGGATATGGGTTGTATTGTGCTGTGAAATATAGTGAACATAGATCATCCCCCTAATGGCCAACTTATAATGTGAGGAATGGATTTTTAAAATGTATAGTAGGATTGTCATGCTGAGACTGGAAACCAGTGGAAGGATTGGGGGGTGGGGATATGGGGGAATGTGTGACACTGGCGACATCACTACATCACTTCCAGGTACAACCTGCAAGTGACAATGGTGGCTCCAAGAATCAATGCCTCTACGGTTTTACCAGAGACTTTGTGCTATTCATAGAGCTACTTATTTTCACTTCCAGGTTGTAGCAAGACTGGACCTGGGAACCAGTGGGGGTCAGGGACATGAGAAGGCATGTGATGTCGGCAACACCACTACATCACTTCTGGGTACAACCTGGAAGTGTCAATGGCAGCTCTAGAAATCACTGCAACTCTTATCATAAAACTCTGTGGTGATTCCTAGAGCTACCATTGTCATTTCTGGGTTGTACCCAGAAGCAACATGCTGGTACGCTAGAATTTTGTTTTCTTTATTTCTTTCCTGCTGCCACTTGGAGCAGCAGCAGGCAACAGACTGAATCGGGAGGAGTCTGCCTGCCATAAGCGGGCACAAGGTAAGCCTAATTTATACATGAATTAACCTGTTTATATATCTACATGGGAATGGTGGCTTCTTTTTAGTTTATGTCTATTTTAAAACAAACAAATGCTCAACCTCTAGTCCTCTAATAGCTTAATCCTGGTTGCCAAAAGCTCACAGAGAGATGAAGCTTAATGGCTTTTGCAGCCACAGAAAAATGTAAGGCATCACAGAGAATTCCACAGACCCAGTGGGTAGACGCCTTTGCATTTATGAAACCATCTCATCAGGTAGTTCTCGCCTACCCCCTGCAATGCAAGAAACAGCTTGTTCTACACCAATGCTTATCACTACAGGGGAGGACAGTGAAACATCAGACACCTATCTAAGAACATTTTTCTTCAATGACAACTCTTTTCAAACACAAAGAAAAGGATCCAGCTGGCTGCTTTCCTCATAAAGGGCCTAATGACATGAACTCTTTAAGGGAAAAAATTAGCAGTTATGTCCTCCTCCCAGCCTAAGTGATTAGAAAACTCCAGAGTATCTATTGTTATCATTGGACACAAAGGGGGCCATTCAGGAAACTGTTATTTCTATTTGTTTTACAAGAATTTCTGTTTAGGAATGCAATGTAGGCACCATCATGGTTTTTCATCCAAAATTTAAACCAACAACATTTGTAGATATGCTGCTAAATGCCTTCATATGATAGACTTCAAGGGTCCTTTGTTCTGATCCCCTTTGGAGTCAGTGTCAGATGCCCAAGCTCTAAGGGACTATAACAGATCAGGTTTCCTGAATGTTTCTAGGCCTTTTCATGCCTGATGATATAACCAGGGGTTTGAAGAGATGAATCTGCTTCTTTAGGAAATTTGTACATCCCCTATCTCCACCAAATACTTAGTGTCCAATATGGCTTACATAGAATAAAAACCAATAACAGTAAAATAATTCATAAAAAAGAATTTCAATAACAGCATTTTTCTGTTTTAGTATTTACATAGTTTCAAAATGTTTTTCTTTCTCTCTCTTCCTTTTTCAAGTGCTTTCACCCCATAAGTTTTTCTTATCCTAAGTGGATTTTTGGCTTGAGGTTGGTGAAACGTTGGAGAGGTTATCGTTCAATTATTTACCTATTAAGAATAAATCAAAAACAAGTGGGAGGGAAGGAGGGCACAAACAGGGGGCCTGATGATGGCACACGATGGAAGAGGTCCTCCTAGGACTTCTCTTTCACCTCAAACTTGGAACTGGTCCAGGGAGGCCAAATAGATCAGTGTCCGGAGTCACTAGAAAAAAATATCCCCTGGATTGACAAAATTATCCTCTAGAAACTCACAAACTGAAATGGCTTTGTCCAAAGCCATCCAAAGACCTAAAGCAAACAAGTTACACAAAAGCCCAGTGAAAACATCATCATTCTCCTTATTCTTCTATTGCAAAAAAAAAAAAAGATCCTCATGTCTAGGCTTTTATTTAACCATTGCTTGAAGGGTTCTTTTCTCATATTTCTCATATTATGTCCCATAACAATAGAAACAAATACAGGACTAAACTAATAGAAAATAACATAGAAGACAGAGTCAGGATACAGGATGATAGAGATAAATGCAAAGTTCTGCACTTAGGTAAGAAAAATCAAAGGCGTAATTATAGGATGGGGGAGGCTTGTCTTGGCAGTAGTATGTGTGAAGAGGATTTAGGGGTCTTAGTAGACCATACACTGTGATGAGTCAGCAGTGTGATGTGGTAGCTAAAAAGGCAAATGTGGGCTGTATCAACAGAAGCATAGTGTCCAGATCACACGAAGTAATAGTATCACTCTACTCTGCTCTGGTTAGATCTCAGAGTATTGTGTTCAGTTTTGGACACCACAATTTCAGAAGGATATAGGCAAGCTGGAATGTGTCCAGAGGAGGGCAACAAAGATGGTGATGGGTCTGAGGACCAAGTCCTATGAGGAAAGGTTGAAGGGGCTTAGAATGTTTAGCTTGTAGAGGAGATGACTGAGAGGTGATATGATAACCATCTTCAAATATTTGAAGGGCTGTCATATAGAGGATGGCATGGAGTTGTTTTCCATTGACCCAGAAGGTTGGACCAGAACAAATGCGTTGAAATTAAATCAAAAGAGTTCTCAGCTAAACATTAGGAAGAACTTCCTGACAGTTAGAGCAGTCCCTCAGTGGAACAGGCTTTCTTGGGAGGTGGTGGGCTCTCCTTTGAAAGTTTTTAAGCAGAGGCTAGATGGCCATCTGATAGCAATGCTTATTGTGTTTACCTAGGCAGATCAGGAGAGGGAGGGCATGAAGGGTTACATCAGTGCTTAGTTCTCATGGACCCTTCTTATGGGCCCTTCTTACATTGCCACCTTGGAGTTGTGAATTTCCTGCATTGTGCAGGAGGTTGGACTAGATGATCCTAAAGATCCCTTCCAACCATATAAGTTTATGTTTCTATGAAATGCAGTTCTCAATCCTAAATATACATGTGATCGAATCCCAAAGAATCTTCATGTTGGCTGATAAACCATGCTGAATGTACGGAGAGCTATATTAATGTCTTACTTGACTTAGTGGCTGAAGACAATTAGCAAAGAATCCAGATAGGCATAGAAGCCAGTTTGTTCTTGCTTCTGAGTAATAGCTGCATACAAATAAATTCTGCAGCAGATCAATATCTTTCATTCAACAAGGTCACAGATGAGAACACTTACCAATGCTTTCAAATCTATCAAGCTGATAATTAAAAGGAGTTAATTGCGTATGTAATCTCTTGTGTGTCATTCTCACACTGATAGAGTTGCTAAGATAAATTTCATTTTTAAATAGTTGTAAGTAAGCTTTGTTCTTCTATTTTCCATACAAGAGTGTTCCCAGCTAAGAAAATGGCAAGCAGATCTAAAGATATAGGATGCATGCAGGAAAGTAGGTCACAATGTGAGTCCAAAAAGCAATTTTACAGCACTTAACCTAGAGGTCATTTTAGATCCTTTGACATTAATTAAGAATATAATAAGAAGCCAACAGATCAGACTAGTAGTCCGGTATCCTGTCTCACACAGTGGCCAACCAGTTACTCTAGAGGGCCAGCAACAGGTCCTGGCACTGGTATGGAGACATTTATTGCCTCTGGATGTGGAGGCTCCCTTGGCTAGTAGCTACTGATAGGCCTATACTCCAAGAATCTGTCTAATCCCCTTTTAAAGCCATCTATGCCTGTGGCCATCATTGCATCTTCTGGCAACAAATTCTACATTTTAATGACTCGTTGAGTAAAGAAGTATTTCTTTCTGTCCTTCCTGAATCTACGACCCATCAACTTGATTGGATGCCTTTGAGTTCTAGAGTCAAGAGGGAGGGAGAAAAGGTTTTTTTCTGTCCTCTAGGAATGTGCACATTTTTTTTTGTGATTTTGGATTTGGGTACAAGGAATGTGATAAATATTGGTTGTCAGGGCTTGCCGCCGCTGCCGCTGGGCGTGGCACTGGGCGGTCTGCTCCTGACATCATAGGGGGGCCAGGGATGCTGCAGGACCCTGCTCTGTGGAAGGAGGGGCGGTATACCTCACCCAGACTCCCTCTCAGTCCACTCGCTGGCTTGCTCAACCTGGCCTGCTTGCCCCGTGTCCTTCTTCATCCCCTCCTTCCAGAACTCTCCTCCAAACCTCCACTCTTGCATTGCACCGTTCTCACTCCACATCATCACTCCTCACTCACACCCACCACCCCAGGGCTCTTCCCAGCCAGCTTTTATAGGGCTTCCTTCTACTGTCCCACCCCTCTTCCAGCCTGGTCTTGGGCTGCACCAAGCAGTTGCAGCTGGGGTAGCTGATCTGGCCCCACTGACCAGCACCAGCTGTGCCTTGTTCCCTGGCTGCCCAGCCTCCCTGCCTTGGCTGATTGCTGAAGGCCTGTCCAGCTGTAGTTCCCTGGCTAGCAGCCCGGCCTCCCTGGCTGAGCTGATGGCTGAAGGTGGGTCCAGCTGCAGCTCCTTGGCTGGTTGCCCAGGGCTTCATGCAGAGTGCCTCCACTAGCCCCACCTGGAGTGGCTTGGCTTTTGGCAACTCCTGGGCCAGGCTACTATTTTCTAGCTGGGGCGTGGCTTTGGGTTGTTGGGGTTGCTGCTGCTTCTCCTCCTCAGGTAAGGCCTTTAGGTGGGTGACTGCTGGGCCCCCAACCCCTCGGCCCTTGCCCCCTTCTGCCTTGCTTAGTCCCCTTTCCTTCCCTAGGGGAGTGGGACTCGCTGGCCTCTCTCTGTCTCCCCCTGCCTCCTGAGGCCCTGGGCCTTTGCCCCTTGCCCCTGGCACCGGCAGGTTCTGGCCCCATTTGCCCATGGGAGGGGTTGGCCTGCTGTCCCCCAGCTGCCCCCTCTGCCTGCCAGTCAGACCGGTTGACCTGCTGTCAGCCGGCTGACCAGTTGACCTGCTGTCTGCTGGCTGACCAGTTGACCTGCTGGCTGCTGGCTGCCCCCTCTGTATGCCTGTCCGCCCAGTTGACCTGTTGTTCCCTCCTACCAAGTCTGGGGGCTGGGACCCAGACCCCGGACATTGGTATTCTTGATATTTGGGTCCAAAACTACCAGGTTTTTTGGGGGGGCGGGGGGGAATTCCTGTAATGATTTGCTTAATGATTTTCCTTAAAATCTACTAATATTAGTCAAATATATAAACAAAATAAAAGTGCTGTCCACACATTCATGCTAATTATGAAGTCTGCAACATCAACTAAAGATTTAGCATGTGTGAATAACATCTACATTGATGATATATAAATTGTTGATGAAATATGACCTCCTGTAATTTCTGTGATCTTACTTATGGCTATAGAACTTGCATGGTGGCGGGAGGTACTGCATTGTGGAACCCATTTAAATCAAGACAATGAGCCAGTGCTCCAGAGGCTACCCTTGAAGTTTTTGGTATTTGAATGAAATATGAAATACCTTATCACTAGATATTTTCTTAAAAACAAACAAACAGAAAATCAGATTCCATTGTAACTTACAGGTGCTTTGCAAAGTTAGATATCTCTGAAGACTAATCTGACTGGAAATCTTTGCTTGCCTCCTGTGACAGGTAAAATCAGATAGGAAATGGCAGCAGGAGCTGAAGTTCATCCTGTTCCTGAAGTTGCTTGATAGATGCCACTCCAGCTTAGTGCAGAGAAGACACAATGTGACAGGTGCATAGACTCCTCAATTTCCCCCAGGTGGCGGGACACAAGGCCAGATCTGGCCTAAGCCCATACAGTAATCTATTTATCATTATTTTTAAAAAAATTCTGCAGTAAACCTAGTGAAGTTTACCGTGCTGCTTTTACCAGTAGTATAGCAGCATAAACCTCAGCACATATTTCTTACATTTTTACTGCAAATCTTTCCACAGTGGTTGTAATAGTTTGAATCTCAATCAAAGAAAAAGAAGTCTATAAGATGAGAGGAAGAAGTTGTGAACTCCTTCAATGAGACAAAAAGATTAAATATTTCATTTCTGCATGAAAGGAAATACTTCCTCCTTCCCTTTTTTTCCTGACAACTATTTTTTTTCTTTTTTGCCATGAGAAAATTTCATTTTATTAGTAAAATTAACAGTGCAATCCTAAAAAGAGTTACACTGGTCTAAGCCCACTGATTTCAATGGACTTAGACTGGAGTAACACTGCTTAGGATCGCACTGTAAAAGCCCAGTTAAAAAAACAAAGAAATAAAAGAAAAAAGTAAAGAAAAAAGAATACCAATAAAGAAAGACAAAGATTAGAAATAACAAAGTTTCATTTTCCATTTTTCTCTACAAAACCTACCATATTTTAACAAATATACTTTTAGTTTTGATATCTCCAAAATTTACCTTTTCCAATACTGCCCCCCCTTATACTATGAGGAAGGTTAGGGTGAGAGTATATTACTGGCCCAAAGTCAAAATAAAAACAAATAAATAAAATAAATAAATACAGTGAGCTTCATGGCTAAGATGGGATTTGAATTCTAGGCTCCCCTGTCTTTGACAAACACTCTAACCACTCACATAGTGGATAATCAGTATGAATCTCCACATAAGTTTCAGAATCCAAACTAGCTTCTCAGATACCTGGCTTAAAAATAATGGGAGAATTTATTCAACTGAAGTAGGGTCCATGAAAGCAGAATCACCTTAATTTCCATATTTGAGGAACAAGTTTTATATCTCCTCTCTATCTCAAATACAGATGCGCACACACAAAAGGCTAAAAGCTAGAAATATTCTTAATTCCTCCATTCCCTTTTCTTTAGGATGAAAAAATCAACTTAAGTTCCACCATTTGAGCCACAAACTCTGTATACTCTCCCACCATAGTCTCACACATGGCTAAAGACAGAAATATTCCTATCTCCTGTTTTGGATTTAGGTAGGAAAAATCAAATGCATGATCATGGGAGAGACTTGTCTTGGCAGTAATACATGTGAAAAGGATTGAGGTGTTTTAGCAGATCATACCTTGGGCAGGAGTCAGCAGTGTAATGCAGTAGCCAAAAAGGCAAATGTGATTTTGGGCTGCATCAACAGAAGTGTAGCATCCAGATCATGCAAAGTGATGGTATCACTTTACTGTGCTCTGGTTAGACCAAATTGGAGTACTGTGTTCAGTTTTGGGCATCACAGTTTAAGAAGGATGTTGACAAGCAGGAATGGGCCCAAAGGAGGGCAACAATTGGTGAGGCATCTGGAGACCAAGTTCTATGAGGAAAGTTTGAAGGAGCTGGGCATACTTAGCCTTGAGAGGAGATGACTGAGAGGTGACATGATAGCCATCTCCAAGTATCTGAAGGGTTGTCACACAGAGGATGGAATGGAGTTGTTTTCTGTTGACCCATAAGGTTGAACCAGAACCAACAGGTTAAAATTAAATCAAAAGTGTTTTTGCCTAAACATTAGAAGAACTTCCTGACAGTTGGAGTGGTTCCTCAGTGGAACAGGCTTCCTCAAGAGGTGGTGAGCTCTACTGCTTGGAGGTTTTTAGCAGAAATTAGATGGCCATCTATCAGCAATGACGATACTATCACATAATATGACCTTAGGCAGAACATGAGAGAGAGAAGGCCGGAAGGAATAAACTGGTGCCAGGCTCTCATGGCCCTTTCTTATATACTCAGTGTAATACTGATGCTGATCACCGCTTTGGAGTCAGGAAGGAATTTTCCTCCAAGCCAGACTGGCCAGGGATTCTCCTCTGTAGTCCTGGAGAAGTGGAGGTTTTTTACCTACTTCTGTAGTCCTGGAGGAGTCCTCTGCTGTCACTGGGGGAGTGGGGGGTAGCTATGAATTTTCTGCATTATGCAGGGGTTGAACTAGATGACCCTTGGGAGTTCCTTCCAGCTCTGTGGTTCTATGTTTCTTCCATTTCTTTTTCTCTAAAGCAGTTTCCAGGATAACAAAATCAGCTTAACTTCCACCATTTGAGCCACAACCCTCTGCACTCACTCACCCCCACACCATACATCGTTAAAGAAATATCCCCATCTTCTCCATTCTTTTTTTTCTAAAGCAGGTGGTCAGGAAGGATAAGAAAATCAATGTAACACCCACCATTTAAGCCACAAACCTCTGCTTGCCCCCTTTCTCCAAACACACAACTTCCAATATTTAGGCAACAGGCTTTTGTACTGCCCCCACCCAAACACAATGGATTTTTTTTTTATTTAAGGGAGGGCCTAGGTATTAGAATAACATTGCATCCTTTGGGGAACCAGTTTTCCTCCTCCCAACTATAGCTAAAGATAAAATAGGTCCTTTTTTTGTCTAAGGTAAGGCCCACCAGGACATGGCAATGCTATTATTACATCTACAAAGGCAAATCACAATTCTCTTGATCCATTACTTGCATCAGAGCTTGTGTTGCAGGCTATACCTGCTTCAGTCCAGCCAGTGAGGGCTTCTGATTACTTGATGGATCACCAGTTGTGTTTAACCTTTTCTTCCCATACCCAGGCCCCTTCTCTCTGTTGTTGTTGTCTCTTCACACAGACCATATTATTCACTGAAGGTTGCCTCCCCCTCTTATTGTCATAAAAACAAACAGAAAGCAGCCCTGTGTTGCCTCTTAAGAACTTGTTAAATTGCTACAAACAGGGCAGGCTGAACTTGATAGCCTGAGCATTGTCCCTGCTAGGAAATTCCAGTGGTAGCTTGAGCTCCTCTGATTCCCTGAAGTTTATGCCCATGTAATGTGACCATGATTTGTATTGTTATCCCAGCTTTTCTCTTACAGAAGTGGTTGCTGGAATTTTGTTATCATCTTTGTGTGTAATGCCTACTTCTGGCCTGATTCTTAGGAGTACTTCTCATGATAGCACAAAACTACCTCTACATGGTGACCACTCATGATGTCCTGTTTCTGCAGTAGCTCATCATAGAGATGATTAGTTTGCACAGCAGGTTACAGATTGAATTCTCACTCCATATGCCTACCTTGAAAGTGTAGCACCAAGTCATTACTGACTTGTGGGGGGATGTTGCATCACGACGTTTTCTTGGCAGACTTTTTGTTACAGGGTGGTTTGCCATTGCCTTCCCCAGTCATCTACACTTTACCCCCAGGAAACTGGGTACTCATTTTACTGACCTCAGAAGGATGGAAGGCTGAGTCAACCTTGAGCTGGTTTCCTGAACCTAGCTTCCTCCAGGATTGAACTCAGGTCCTGAGCAGAGCTTGGGTTGCAGTACTACAGCTTACCACTCTGTGCCATGGGGCTCTTACCTTGAAAAGTGTCATGGTTTTCAAAAGAAGCCCCCCAGTAGGCAGGACAAATTAGGTGATTCTCATCTAAAATTTCCAACCACGCAAGGTTACCAGTTTTCACCAGTTCCTTGCTCTCTTGGCAGATCTTCAGCCCTCCCCCCACCCCAAACTATTCTGAAGTGCAGCTGGAGTAGGGAGGTATGGAATACCTGCTGCTGTGTATGAGTGATTACTATAAATGTGGGATGGACGAAAGAGGAGGTCGAGTGCAGCTGCCATTCAATGCAAGATTTACATCAGAAACCAATACAAGGGCGAAGAAAAGATATTGTCAGTCTAATGTGCAAAAATACCCTTAGTTTTTTTTAAAAAAACTATTTTAAATCAGCACATTGTCGCACAGTTATTGAGCACTCTTCCTGTCTGAATAGAAACTACTTTTGGTTAGTTCACATATCCTGAATCTATCATAGTTCCTCTTCTAGTTAATGAGGTTAATTGGATCTAACTTGTAAAACAAGTTTGTAAAAACCATATGATATATTTCTATGCTCTGATTGTGAGAAGAAAGAACTTAGAATTACATTCTCTACTTTCTAAACTTCAGAGATGCTTACAGTCCCCTAGTGGGCCCGTACTAGCATAAATTTATGGAAGAAACTGGTGTCTCTGACCCACATGCTTGTTGTGGTATGTTCTTTCGCTTGGGGAAATAATAAGAATGGATAGGTTCACTAGTGTGCAATATAATAGGGCTAAATGTCTGCTAATTGTATCCCCTGTGCACTTCCTACACACAGTTTTCTTCAGGGCTATTGAACAACACTTTGAGTTGAGCATTAGTCAAAAATCTGCTTATATCAAAGGGCTTTTGCATTTTCTGTTCTTCATGTATGAGTCAACTTCCGTTCAAAAGAACTCAAACCACTTCACTCCTTCCGCCCTCCCCGATCAAGTACCATCTAGATAGCAGCTGGCATTAACACTGCACCGTCAGTCGAAAATTGCAAAACAGTAGCATGCTACAGGGAACATATAATATATCTTCTCTTCTACAGCATGAATTCAGTGCAATAGAAGTTTATTCTGAGTGGCAGGAGGAATTGAGTTTCCCAATTCCTAAGTAAGATTTTCATTGTTAATCCCATTCAGGCCAGGTACTCGTAGGCAATTTTTGGAATTTGGAATTTTCTTCTGACAAGAGGTAGGAAGGAAGACTTAGTTTCCTTCTCTGTCCACATGGCAGCCCCTAAGCGCATGAGACTTCATGGAATCAGTGGCCCCAGGAATCAACTGTCCAGGGATTCAAAGAGACTGCTAGGGTGAAGAGAACAAGGGAAAGATCTATATCCGTCCATCCCCTATGATGATGTATCACTGGATCCACACTCCTGTTGCAGCCATGTTAGATCGCCTGCAGGGTGCGACTTTCCGCTTTGCTCAAGTTATAATGCAACAGAAACCTGCACAAGCCAATTGATCACAAGGATGGCTCCATGAGGGTTTCCAAGTGCTGGGACAAAAAGGGCCCCATCTCTTTAATAGAGGCTTAATGGGATGTTCTTTACCTTCATATCATGAAAAGTTGGAGCTGCCCATTTTCACACATGACATTTCTATTAAGGCGATAGGGCATTTTTTCTAGGCCTGTTGGCCATCCTAATTTCACCTCCAGCTCTATGTTTGCTGCCCAGTCAAAGTCTGCATATCACAGAATCACAGAACTACAGAGTTGGAAGGGGCCATACAGACCTTCTAGTCCTGCCCAATGCAGGATGAGCCGAAAGCATCCCTGACAAATATTCATCCAGCCTCTTCTTGAAAACTGCTAGTGAGAGGAGCTCACCACCTCCCCAGGCAGCTGATTCCACCTTTGAACTACTCTGACCATGAACATTTTTTCCTAATATCCAACCGGTACCTTTAAGCCCGTTGCTTCAAGTCCTATCCTCTGCTGCCAACTGGAACAGCTCCTTCCCCTCCTCAAACTGACAGCCTTTCAAATATTTAAAGAGAGCAATCATGTCCCCCCTCAATCTCCTCTTCTCCAAACTAAATATTTCCAAGGCCTTCAGCCTATCCTTGTAGGGCGCAGTCTCCAGACCCCTGATCATTCTTGTTGCTTTCTTCTGCACCCTCTTGATTTTGTCCGCATCCTTTTTGAAGTGAAGCCTCCAGAACTGCACACAGTACTCCAGGTGCGGCCTGACCAGGGCAGTATAGAGAGGGGCCATGACCTCCTGCGATTTCGATGCTATGGCCCCTTTGATACAACCCAGGACTGAATTAGCCTTTTTTGCCACCGCATCACACTGACTGCTCATATTTAGTTTACAGTCCACTCTTACCCCAAGATCCCTTTCACATATACTACTGCCCAGAAGTGTATCCCCCATCCAGTATTTGTGCTTCTCATTTTTGTGGCCCAGATGTAATACTGTGCACTTGTCTTTGTTGAATTGCATCCTATTCACAGCTGCCCACTTCTCCAGAGTATTCAGGGCCGATTCCAGATGGCTAATGTTCACGCGGAATGTTGTGCCTCGTTGCGGGGAAAATGCGAAATATCGCGTTTCTTCGTGTGAGTTTTGCGCGACGTCGCGCAAAACTCGCGCAAGGAAACGCGATATTTCGTATTGTCCCCGCAACGAGGCGTGACGTTCCGCGTGAACGTTAGCCATCTGGAATCGGCCCAGGTCTTGTTGAATTTTAATTCTATCTTCTTGGGTGTTTGCTACCGCTCCCAATTTGGTATCATCAGCAAATTTAATGAGCAGCCCTTCCACTCCTTCATCCAGATCATTGATAAAAATATTGAAAAGTACTGGGCCCAAAACTGAGCCCTGTGGCATCCCACTGGACACTCCCTCCAATCTGATGAAATGTCATTGACCACCACTCTTTGCATGCAATTCTTTAACCAGTTCCCTATCCACCGAACTGTCCTATAGTCCAGTCCTCAGTCTTCCAGTTTACCATTAGAATGTCATGGGGAACCTGATCAAAAGCTTTACTGAAATCCAGGTAAATCACATTGATAAAGTTCCCACGATCCAGTAAGCTCGTCACTCAATCAAAGAAGGAAATCAGGTTGGTCTGACAAGATCTGTTGGGGACAAAACCATGTTGACTTCCCTGGATCACTAAGCAGTCTTTCAGATGCTTACAAAGTGATCCCTTTAAAATCTGCTCTAATATCTTCCCAGCAACAGAAGTCAGACTGACTGGCCTGTAGTTTCCCGGCAAATCCCTCTTCCATTTCTTAAATATTGGGATAACGTTCACTCTTCTCCAATCTTGTGGCACATCCCCAGTCCTCCAGGAGGCCTTGAAGATGATGGACAGAGGCTCTGCAAGTTCTATAGAAAATTCTTTGAGCACTCTTGGGTGCACACCATCTGGCCCAGGGGATTTGTATTCATCCAGTGCAGCCAGGTGCCTCTCCACAACCTCTCTGTCAATGTCAACTAGCCACTCAGGTGTCCTGTCATGTCTACTACCATCTCTAGATGGGTTCGAGTTCTTCAGGGAGAAAACAGAGGCAAAAAAGTTATTAAGCCTGTCTGCTTTTTCTCTGTCTTCTATAAGAGTTTCTCCTTCCACACCCAACAGCAGTCCAATTGCCTCTTTTACCTTGCATTTGCTTCTCATGTATCTGTAGAAGTTTTTCTTACTGTAGCGAAACCCCCCTGGCTGTTCTGCAGTACCTAGTAACCCTCATATATCCCTCTTTAGAGGTCTGTCCTTCTCTCCATTTCCTGAACATTTCCTTTTTCTCCCTTAGCTTATTCTGGAGCACTCTGTTCATCCACATCGTTTTTGGAGCCCTTACCATGTTTCCATCTTGCTGGAATAGTGAGCAAAAGCTCATGTTTGAGCAGAGCCCACCCTTCACTCCCTCCTTTCCCTTCCAGCACACTCCCCCATGGAATGACTCTCATCATTGAAGTTTGCCTCAAGTCATGGTTATGTGCCCCCTAAGAGGGCCTGTATTCAAAATTCAGCTTGCTGACACTGCTGAATTGATGTCTTAAGAATTTTGTTGTCTTTCTTAAGAGCTCTTGAACATGAAGAAAAATATTTTAGGCTGCAGTGCAAGGATGGGGAATATACAGTTTTTCAAGACTCCTCCTCATTAAAAAAAGCACAGAAAAAGTAGCATGTCAAGAGTTCTAGTCCATTCCTTTCTGTCCTGTGCTATTTTTCTATTGACCGGGTTAGGGGGTGAGTTCTGTAGAACATTTCAAAATGGTATTCTTTCACCTGCTGTCTGAAATGTCCCAGCGCTCCAAACTTCAAGACATCACCTAATTCCCACCTCATTATCATTCATACTCAGATCCAGCCTCTGCATGTACAACAAACAAGGCAAGCTGTTGGATTTCAACTAGTCAAACCAAAGTAAGTTACTATATCAGTCTTCAAATCCCATGACTATGGCTCATTTGGGTTCTTAACTCTGCTACCTTGTATACTACTCTTCCTTATTAAATGCATTTCTTCTTAACTACTTGGATTGTACCTCAGGGTTATTAAACTCCAAGATGTATTTGTAAATAATTTCTTCCTTTCTTTAAACATGCTTTATGCACAGCTCTCTGCCAGCTGATCCTGTAGGAATTGATTAGACAGATATATAGTTCATTGCGAGCTCTAAACTCTGAACCTTCCGTTTATGAAGATGTAAAAATTAGTGGGAAGTGATCCAAAAAGTCTTGCAGTTATTTCAGGACATTTCTGCCAACAGGTGCAGCTCATGGCTTTATAAAACTTTCATTTAATGCTTGGCTGAACAATGTTGCTTGATATCTGGGAAAGATTTCTTTGCCTGCTGTGCTTCATTTCTGCATTGAAAGCTATAATTCATGGGAAAACAAATTGACCATTAATTCTGACTACATATTTCTGCAATTTGCAAATGTCATGGGGGTGTACATCCTCTTGTACCTTAAAATATTTTTGGCTATTGATTCACTCCCAAAGTCTGCTTTTTGTTATCTTGGCACGAAACTCTATTTAGGTTTCTTTTGTGGCCTGACAGTGAATTTTACACCCTTCTAAGTACACTGTAGTCAGTGGTCTTAGAAAGGTGTAACTCTGTTTAGGATTTTACTATTAGTAAGTTGAATGAAGGGAGCTCTGACTCTCGAAAGCTCATACCCTGGAAATCTGATCGGTCTTTAAGGTGCTATTGGACTCAGATCTTGCTCTTCTACTACAGACCAACATAGCTATCCACATGAAGCTATCCTAGATGAGGTCTGGATCTCAAAAAGATTGTTGGGGACTTTTGATATATACAAAATTGCAAATGAGTTATTTCTTTTACCTTTTTAAATAAAATGTGGATGAAATATATGTTGACTATTTAAGAAATAATGTTTGAAACACCCTACTAGAGAAGGTCAGTATGGTATAGTAAGAAGACTTTGATTCAGATCTCTATTCTGCCATGAAGTTCACTGGGAGATATGGGGCCGCTCATTATCACTTCATAGGGTTATTGTGAAGATACAGTGGTGCAGAAGAGAAGCATATAGGCTGCTTTGGAGGAAGAGTAGAATAACAATTAGAGAAATAGTGGTGTCCAATCTGCTCTTTAAATGTACTGTGGAATTTCCTGTCTGTTTTGAGTCAATGTTTAACTCTGATGGAATGTTAGTCACAGATATCCTACCTTCCACTGTTCTCAGGGAAGTTAAGCAGCTGGCAAGAACCAATGACTTTACTCATGGATTTTCCCCTACTGAGAAAGTCCATGTGGATTTCATAACAGTGTTGTGCATATTCTTCCACAGATACGATTTCAAAAGTGCATGTCTGGAAGAAAATATAGGCCCAATCCTAATCTGAGACATATCTTCTGAAATGCTACATTGTCCTATAGTTGAGACAGAACTAGGAACACTTAGGATCAGAAAGGAATGGCTATTATTGTCTGGTCTGGTCTGCCACTAGATGAGGTTCATGACCATGCTGCCAGGTAAGGGGTGGGGAGGCGAGCAGTCCTGAATCAAGGGAGTGCTCTGGGGGATGGCTGCGCCCTGCACAATGACCTCTCTTCATGTGTTTCCAGCGGCATGCATGAGTTTTGCTCGTGCACATGTGATAATAGAGAGATCTACTACTTCTCCCCCCCCCCAAATGCCCTGGTCATAACAACCTTCTGAGATAAAGTTAAACTGAGAAAATGTAACTGGCCCGAAGTCACCCAGTGACCTTCCACAGCACAGTAGGGATTTGACTGTGGGCCTCCCAGATCCTCCCAGAACTCTAACCATGACACCATGCTGGCTTGGTGGGGGGGGGAGGTTGCTGTTGAATAGTAACAAGAAGCCAGGCCTGAGTTAGTTATGCAAATAGCCTGGTGGTTGCTGGAGGACCTGGGACCCGTGACTCCCTCAAAGGTCAAATCAGCCCTGGAAAGGCCCTGCCCCCCACCTTTTACTGACAGAAACTGAGTCTTGAAGGGTGGTGATACTGTTGTGGTTGCCTAGCAATAGCCACTGAGGACATTTGTTAGCTAATGCTATAGGTGCCGCTTCTATCATTTCGGAGGGGTTTAACCCCACCAATGTATTTTTTTATAATGAATTCAGATTTTTCTGCAGAAGTGGGATGTTTTCCTGTCTTGCCTGTTTATAGCTCTAGTCTCTGGATCTGAGTATCCACAGATATGGCCATGTTCAAAATTAGACATATCGATTGAATGTATATACCACATTTCTGCCAACATGGAACAAGAGGCAGAATACCCAGGGTGCTCAGACGGTCCCTTCTGCAGAAACTGACCTGAATCAGTCTGCTTTAGTTCAAGAGAGCTGAATTGTAGCAAATAGTCCAGTGTCTTGTGGGGCCAAGGGAAATATGCTAAAGGACTACAGCTCCTGTTAATGCTAAGATAGCAATCTTAAGCAGGCCAACTCAGAACCCTGCTTTGGTCTATTCAGTGGGGCTAACTCCCAAGGAAATGTTCTTAGAACTGCACTGTAAATGACAACTGTAGTACAGATTGCTGCTGGTTTAAACTTAGAAAAAGGGTGATACAGAGTCCTTGCTTAGCTGGAATGTTACTTTTATTCAATAGTATCCCCCCCTCCCCCGGCCAAATAGGTATAAAGCAACTGTGGAATTTGATGAAGTGACACATTGGATGCAATCTTGATTCCCGTAAGGAGAGCGTGAAGGTCACTCATTGCCTATAAATGATATAGCTTAGATAGGAATGAACATATCCTAGGAACTAATGTCCATCAGGAAGGTTATAAAAGCTTTTCAGCTATGAGGTTTTGCTTGAAGAATTGTTTTATAAGATGCTTGTTTAGTGCCAGTGCTGAGTCAATATAAACCTGCCTACAAAAGGAGACCACAAATCTAAGAAGATGAAGAAAAAGGTTTCTACAGCAAATTTAGCACAGAGGTCAGAAGGTTTTCCTATGTTGTGGCTTAGTCATTAAAACTATACAAATATAGGACACATGATTCATGTCTGCAATCAAGGGTTCTAGACATAATATTATGTAAAGGAATAAAAGATCGGTAGATATAAAGCGCTGCCCATACTGGGATTCTACTTCTGTAAAATAGTGGGGTGTTGATTACAAACCTGCTCACAGAAGAGAAATGAGGCTTAAACTTTGGAAGTCTCATACTTCTGCTTCTAGATGAAGTGAAGCTTACTAGTGATTTGGGAGTCGAGCAAAAAATAAAATGCAGAAACATTTACTGTCCTCTACACAAATACCTGCTTTTTAGTCTCATGACAAGCACTGATGATATGTCTGAAGTACTGGTGACTTTAGGTATTTAAGGCTGCATTTAGGGTTGCCAGCTGGACTGGAGAAAGGTATTCTCTCTCTTTAATAGAAGTTTCATTTGAGGAAATGTACAGGTGAAGTTTCTCATTGCATGGAGGTAAATAACATCCCATTCCCATTCTGGACAGGGCATTTTTCTTCAGCTGGGAACCCTAGCTGTAATATTAAAAAATAGTTACTTGAGTCTTACTTCTTAGTAAACATGCATAGGATTGCAATGCTATTGAGAAGGATTGAATATTTGCTATTATTCTCAATGCTATTGAGAAGGATTGAATATTTACATGTAATAGTTTACACTTTTGAGCACTTGAGCGCTTTAAAATTTATAATTTTGCAATAAGGGGAAGGGTATAGAGTTTTCTTCTTCCCCCATAGGCTGTGCCTTTTTGTTTTGAGCTTGTTTTGGGGCAGTCCCTTGACTATTAGTTGGTTTAGGATTGCAATGCAACAGTTCTGTCCTATGCAGTTACTCCAGTCTAAGGATATAAATCAGAGTAAATAATTTGACCATACCTACGGGCAGCTTTAGCTGCTCAAGGAGGGGGTCGTGCATTGCTCCCCTGGAAGGAGGGAGAGCAGTGCACATTCCCGGGCATCCGGGTTTGTGCTGGGGGGTGGAGCCAGCAGCCTTGTTGGGCGGCTCCACTTACCCAGCCTTCAGTCGCCTGTTAATGCTCGGCCCACCCTCCTCACCCTGTTCTTGGTGCTGGATTAGCCGGTTGCTGTATTCAGGGCCAGGTAGGAATTTTTTTCCTCTTTTCCCAATTCGAGCCGGGAAGAGAGGTTTTTCACCTACCTTGCACCAGGTCATGGGTCGAGGGAATTGGTTCAGGGTGGTACCTGTTAGGTGTGTCATTGGCGGGATAGAGTTTTGGAGAGGCAGCGGGCCAGTAAGCACCCTTGGCGCTTCCCTATTGTAGGGAAGAGGGGTCTGCTAGGAGCAGCTGGTACTGCTTGTGACGGCTGCCAGCACGTATGGGCAGACTGCCTGGGTAACCCCATGTGCAAGTCCGTCCCTCACTGCTGTATGGCTGAGGCTTAGGAGCTTGATAAGGGGGAAACAAGTTGCCTGGCTGGCCGGGTTGCCTAGCTATCCCTTGGGATGGCTTGCACCCGGGGCTTCGGGGCTCGCCCAAGCAGGTCAAGGCGGAGGTCCAGGTATGACCCCGTGGCTTGACCTGTACCGCTTTCCCCTTGCCGCAGTTATTGCCTAATGTTTAATGTTGAGGTTATTTTAATAAAAGTGGCCCTTAGATCCAACACCTGTGTCTGCCTCTTCATTCCGACTAGGGGGGCAATATCTCCCTCTCTTTCTTGTAATAACTGTACCCCTATGTATACCTGCTAGCAATACGATCCAGTAAGAGTGCTTGGTAGCCAGTATTATTTGTTATGTATTTATCTCTCCTCCTCTGAGGGCAGAGTAAGATCATCTCATTTACCCTCATAACAACCGTGTATATTTAGGCTGAGAAATAGTGGGGATGGGACAGCCCTGATCTGGAAATATTTCAGTCTCAGATTAACTGATAAGGGTATGATGGATATTCATTGAAGTAATTGAGTATATCTGAATTATTTCTATTTTGAAACCAATGAGGTTTCAGTGAGTGGTTTCCTGAAATGACAGAATCAGAAGCAACCTCAGTCAGTATATAACATCTTCCATATTTCTGTTTATCCAGCCAACAGAGTTCAGCCCAACTGGGGGCCATTTATCCCTGTCATCCTGTCAATCATCTGGAATGAAAGCTCTGGTCTGCTTTTCATTCTTTCTTTAAATGTCTTTCCTTGCTTTCAAATTGTTCTTCATGGGCTGTAAAGTCTGTATAATTTGCTTTAGTAGCAAACATTGGCTCTGATTTATATGGGCTCCACTATGCAGCATGCTATTCATTTCATTTTACATCCAGTCTGATGAAGTACATCTTTTTTCTTTTACTGTTATTGCTTCCATACAGATGAGTTTTCTTATTTTTCCAAATGAGCTACAAAACCTCATTTTTACGCCATCCCTCTGTCAGGTTGATTTAAAGGCCCTGATTCTGCCACTGACAATGTTTCTACCATTACAGTTATTGTCAGAAAAGACATATTCCTACAGAAGACATGTTCCCTACAAGGCTGTTACTAGAGGTGGGCACGGACTGAAAAATGGACCAAAATTTGACACAGACCAGCCCGGTTCGGTGTTTACAAACCAGCAGATTCATGGGATGCTCATTTTTCATAGACGCAATGACCTTTGGGCTGGTCCGTTGGTCCGTGAAACCAGACATCCCAGCACTGAGCAATCAATTCCCCTCTTCCTTTGGAACACACCAATCTTAGCCCTGAAAACCTTGATAGGCAGCTCTGGCTGCCAACCAGAGAGCTTCCATTATTCTCAATGAGAGCAAGCAGCATAGAAGACACAGCGCAGGGCTGCAGTTTCCCTTTCCAGCTGGTTACCGGCTTGGAGGAACTGCTTTTTGCAGGAGGTTTTTTTTTGGATTGCGTCAGAGGGAGGCTTGAGGCTTGTGTTGCAGCAAGACTATGGGTGGGAGCAAGCTTATTGGACTTCCTCGGCTGAGGGCTCATTTCTTGTTTCTCCTTTTTTCCCTTTCAGTTCTTATTTGCTTGTGGGGTGGTGGGCTAGCCTAGGGCTGTGCCCCAACCCAGTCTCAGAGCTGCAGTCAGGCTCTGGGTGCAAGCTTGTTGGGCTTCTTGAGGGCTCACTCTTCTGTCTCATTTCTCCCCTTTCAATTCTTATTTGATTGTGGGGTGTGGGGCTAGCCTAGGGCTCTGCCAATTGCTGCAAGCCAAAGCAAGTCAATTGGCATTTGCAGCTCCTATTCTGTGTACTGGAATTTTCCTGGGGGTGGACACTTTGGAGGTCTGTAACTTGGACCTGTGAAATGCAATCTTGGCCAAACTTGGAGGGTGGCTGCAGGAGAGCCAGCTGAAGACTCTGCAAGTTTGGCATCTCTGAGTGTGAAGTGGGTGGTTCTAGGGCCCCTGGAAGTGATGGACCGTGGACCAACAGAGCAGTCTGCAAACCAAGATGGGTCCATGAAAAGATTGTGGTCTGTGGTCCATGAAATGGTGACCTGCACACATTACTTAAAGGTAAAGGTAAAGGTAGTCCCCTGTGCAAGCACCGAGTCATTACTGACCCATGGAGGGACATCGCATCATGACGTTTTCTTGGCAGCCTTTTTACGTGGTGGTTTGCCATTGCCTTCCCCAGTCATCTACACTTTACCCCCAGGAAACTGGGTACTCATTTTACTGACCTCAGAAGGATGGAAGGCTGAGTTAACCTTGAGCCAGCTACCTGACGTGGAAGAGAATATGCGATTTACTAACCAGGTGGAAAGAGAGATGTGATGGTGATAGTTTTCCGTGGGATGCCAATGGCACGCTCCTGATGAAGGTGGCACGAAATCTGCGTCCGTAGCCGGCCCCAGATTGAGCGTGGCGGTTCCCGCTCCCCATCCCGGAGTCCATATCACCTGGGGAATGACTGGAAGGAAAATTAATTGAATGAGCAAAAGAACTTTACCTGAACCGAGTTGTATTGCAGTTACCATTGCTGCACTGCGCTGCTGTTATTCATGTATTTGTACTTGGAGGCATTATGTATTTATTGTAGAAATAAGAGGCATTTGCACTTTGTAAAAATTGTTTAATTATGTAAAGTTGCTTTGAGCACAGTGAGTGCCAACATTTCTGTGGACATCGTCCTTAGTCAGTTTCCAGCTACCTGAACCCGGCTTCCGCCGGGATTGAACTCAGGTTGTGAGCAGAACTTTGACTGCAGTACTGCAGCTTACCACTCTGTGCCACAGGGCTCTGGTGACAGTATTTCCAACATATACTAAACAATTGAGCCCAGGCTATTATTTAGGCAATGTAACTGTTTTTTCCTTAATATGTATGTGTGTGAAATGAAACCATATAACCTGTCCTGAAGAGATGACAATTGGGAAGTCTTTCTCTTTTATTCTTCCTGATGGTATTCCAAATATGGTGGGGTACAGTAAGAAGGGAAGTTCATCATCATAGGTGCCAGATAGGGAATGATGGCACTAGATGCAGCAAAAGTGAGACCAAGTATGTGTGCGTGTGTCCAAGCATACAGAGCTTTGAAGAAAAGCTAAAAGTTGCATACACACTCACAGTGGGAAGTAAACAAAGGGCAGAGGTAGACAAATGAAGTAAGAAAGAAGTAAAATATTTCCAGAAAAGGAGGATTGAGAAAAATAATGAGAAGGATTGCAAGAGAGTGTGTGCACAGAGACAAAAGAAAGCAAGTGAATTGGCTCCCACAGGCCCAAGCTGAGAGAACGAAAAGTAGCCCAGATGTCAGAAGGATAAAGCACAATTCAATCCACATGGACAGGGACAATTGTTTTGGGGTTACCGTTATATCTTTACAGTTAAACGTGCCAGTTACAGTTAAATGAGGTTAATTAATATTAGCACCTTGTATGTGCCTCTTTTCCTATTGGGTACCTTTACTTAAAGTCAGAGTAGGATTTAATATAGCTATACTTAATTTGTGGAGGAAATAGTTCAGAGGCTCTGAGCTATATGACAATTACTATTTTGTTGGAGACAAATTGGAGTATAAATGTGAATGTTTTGAAGTCCTTTATTTACAATGTTTTATTGAGTAGTATGTATTGAAAGGAACTACTTTTAAATACAGGATCTGCCTCCTGATTTCTCTGGGAAGAGGAAGAAGGATTAGACTTATAATCGAGGTCCTTTGTGATGGCACTTGAGGCAGGGCCAAGCTAATCATTTAAGTTTTTAAAGAGCTGGGTTCCACAGACCCAATTTAGGTCTCCACAGCCATACAGCAGTTAAAAAGTAAACTGCTGTTAAAAAATAAAAGAGAGCCCAAATGGCCTCAGAATGCCTCTGCAGAGGAGGAGGGGCTTCTCCTTCCCCCCTCAAGTCATTTTCCTGTGCCACAATAGCATGGGAGGAGTACCCCCCTGTTTTTACTGTTCCATGTGCACAGACTTCTCCACATGGAACAGAAAAAACAGGGAAAAATTCCTTCCTCTATGACAGGTGGAAATGGCTTGAGGGGGGGAGGGAGGAGCCCCTCCTCCCACTGCAGAGGCATTTTTAGGCCATTTAGGGTCTCCTTTATTTTTAACAGCTACTCCCCAAAGCTGCTGTGTGGCTGCAGGGAACTCGAGTTGGGCTTGGGGAACCCAGACCTAGTTCTTTAAAAAACCTGCACGTCTAGCTTTGCCTGTAGTCTCTGAAATGTATGTATTACAATTTGATGTGCAAAATACAGAATGGTAACTGGTAGTTGGAAGTTCTTCCATTTTGGTAGGACTCAGGAAGAGTAATTACCTTCTTAAATCAAGGTGGTGACCAAGGATGATGAACTTTGATCTTTAGAAAAAAACAGTTCCCAGTTCACTTTTATCAGTGGAGTGGTAGGGGTAAGATCCACCGCTGTATGGCCATTTCCACACACGTTGAATAATGCACTTTCAATGCACTTTCGCAATCCTTTTGAAGTAGATTTTTTGTTCCACACATGGAAAATCAGTTTCAAATGTTCACTAAAGAGTATTGAAAGTGGATTATCCAACGTGTGTGGAAACAGCCTATCTCTCAACCTACCCTTCCCTACAGGTTTGTTATGAGAATACAGTGGGGTGTGTATGAAGACAGATGCTATATACTCATTCCTCAGATAGACACAGTTATTCTGTGGTCAGGATCATAGAAATACGAGAGTATCACCGTGGAAGCTATTTTTGACCATTTTTTCTCCTATTCCCCCATTTCTTGTGGGTGGAGAACTGGGATCATTGGCAGGGGCTTAGCCACCATGGGAGGGCAAATGGCAACCTTAATAGTGTTGCCCACATTGTGGAGGCAAGGGGGATACCATCCTTAGAAGTTATCAGGAGGCAGTGTGAGACTGTTTTATATCCTAGGGCTTTTAATGCATTCTAAGGGCACCTCTAGAAGATACTTTGCTGCATGAGCATACACTCTTTTTAACGAGCCCCCTACAGTTACATGGCAGCGTTGAGGAACTGCTTCTTTTAAAAAAGAGAAAAAAAGGGAATCTAAACAGGCTTGGAACAGAACTGCTGAAGGGTAGGGAGTTATTTCACTGAAAGTAGCTAAGATTGCCAGCTCATGGCAACCTAGTGAAATAACTCTCCCTGCATGGTTTTCACATGAGGAAACTGCAGGGAGGTGGGAGGCACACATATGCACAGGCAGAAAAGGATTATTTTTCCTGCTTAAAGAGGATGGCTGGCAAGGATGCTTGGGAACAAAACTAGCTAGATTTTTCAAATTGAAAATAGCGAAAGTTGCCAGCCCATGGCAACCAGTGGAAGATCACCATGGGTAGGGACAACTTTTTGATGTTGTACTGACACCACAACATCACTTTCAGCACATTCTGGAAGTGATATTATTGCACTGGGTCATGCTGGAAGTAATGTCATGGAGTTGGTGCAATGCCAAGAAGCAACTACCTCTGGCAATCTCCCACCAGTTGCTGGCTCTCACAAAAAGAGCAAGAAGCACAGCATTTGCATGAGTTGACTTATCTCCTTTTACATTTAGCGCAGGCATAACTTTTTCTAACCCCTACGTGACAAAGTGAACCTTCAAAATCCCCTCATCAACAATATTATTAAAGGCACAAGAACTTCTGATCACCCTGTGCCCAAGTGCCAGCTGCCAGTCCTCTTAAATCAGATTTAGAGTTGCTACCATCTATAGCTATGAAGAGATGAGATTTGTGAGGGTCCACATGGAGAGATCCCAGCTGCCTGTTTTATTATCTAACTCATGTAAATACTGAATTGCACCAGCTGTGGCATTCTGTGGATAAAAGGCATTTCAGAGCACCAGATGAGATTCAACACAGCAGCAGTATATTGGCTGTTTGCCATAAACATTACAGCTTAATACACATTTTAGGTGTGTGAGGATTTGATAAAATGTTTAATCTCTATAAAGAGTAAAATGAGTTTTAATGCAGCTTTGGGAAGTGCATCATTCTCCTATTTTTTTCTTGGCACACAACTTGCCTCCAACTGCATTGCTTATCTTATTAAAGCAACGGTAGGCAGTGTGACACTTTTCATTGCAAGTCAACAAGTTTTTTTCCCCTTTAAAGCCACTATTCCCTTGAAGTCTCCTTGTGGCATTCTATCTTACACAGAAGTAGCTTCAATGTGCTGCCAGTTTAGCTACTTCTAGTATAAATGTCTGCTGCTGCAAATGTAAGAAAATTATATTTTGTGTGTACGCATGCCACTTGGGTAAATTTTAGAGTATCAGCAAAGAGAGTTAACATGACCATTATATATCTGAACTGAAATTAATGCAGAGGGGGAAAAGCAGACAAGTTTTCCTAGCTCAGATATGTTTGCAAATATTTGAATGTATATTTCAATTTGAATTATTTTCAGTATTGCCTACTGCAGATACTGCAGACTATATTATTGCATTGCATTTAGATCCTGTCTTTGTTCCTTCATAAAATTCAAGATGGCTTGCATGGGATTCCTACAAGGTCTCCGATCAAGCCAATCAGATCCAGTCCAGCTTTGCAAGCTCTAACCAACATGCTATTATAATCAAGATCCTTCAAACATCTTTTGATTAACTTACTCAATCTTGCTGTGCAAGAAAAGTGTTGCTGCTTACTAACGCTGGCTGCTTTTTTTAGCTGATGGGAGGAGGATCCCCCTTCCCTCAGCTGAAAAGCGGGCGGCATTTGAAAACAACACTTTTCTTGCTGTTTACAAACAGCAAGAAAAGTGCTGCTTTGAGCTTCAACATGCTCCATAAAGATTCCCAAGCATTCTGAAGCGTTTAAACATCTGAGAGCAGAACCACAAGTGACAAAAGGCACAGACTGGACACTTGTCAGCTTCCCTCAAGTTTTGATGGGAAAAGTAGGCATCCTGGTCTTGCAGCTTCGGTCTCTGACTGCAGTCCAATGGACTTTTCAACTGTCACTTGTCCAACATTCTGCCAAGCTGCCTACATTTCCCATCAAAACTTGAGGGAAGCTGACAAGTGTCCAATCTGTGCCTTTTGTCACTTGTGGTTCTGCTCTCAGTTGTTTTCCTGCTTTGGGTAACCCTGAAGTGGGAAACTTGAATAATTTTTGGGTACACACTTCTATTAATAACCCATTGCTGATAATTAAAGAAGCCAATCTTTCCCCTGCACTATTAATTCTATTATACCATGATTTCCCTGACTGAAAAGGAAAATTATTTATTGACTGATCTTTAAAGCTTTTAAGAAAAGCTCTTCATACGTTGTACCATTATGAACATTTAGATCACTAGCCAGCATAAGTGCAGCTGACGGATACATATCTCCAACTTTCTGTACATAATTATTCAGTTTACCCCGATAATACTTTAGTGTGGTTTTATGTGCAGCTGGAGAGATGTATGAATTGATCAAGGTAAAAGAATGTTTTTGAAACTCCAAATGAAGAGCCATAGCGTAGGAAAAATCACTTGGAAGGGCAGTGACATTAACCAATAAACTGGTAGAAATTAAACAGGCAAATGAGGGGTGACCTGTTTTATCTTTTTTTAAAAAAAAGTCCTCTAAGGAATAAACAGTAAAACCAGAAAAATAATCTTTACTAAACAACCATGTTTCTTGTAGGAGAACTACATCATAGTTAACCAGAAATTTTAATCTCTTGGGACCCCATTCTATTTCTGCACCCTGCCATCTTCCAAGATAGAAATTTTAATTTCTGCTTGCTGACATTAAGGCAATTACTCTTCTCCTTAGATGTAATAACCATCAAAGCCCCTCTCACAAACTTCGGGAAGAGATTGGAGAGTTATATTCTGTTCCATTAAATACTTATATCCAAATAGGCTTGAACTACCATTTCCTTTCTGCATTGACAATGTTAAAGAGCACAGACCTCCAGGGAAATTCTTTAAAGGTTTGTTCTCAAAAGACATTGAATCTTTTATACGGATATGCTCAACATGTTTAATCTGGGATTATTGACTTTTAAATCAGTTAAGGCATGGATAAATGACTGTAACCTCTTAAGCGTAATATTTTACTCATAGAAGGACAGTGCTCCAAAAGAAGCAAGTAGCTCCTCTTCAAAAGCATCATGCTTTATAGTGCCCCTCAACGAAGAATAGCTATTCAGCTGATTACTTGCTACAGATTGGACTAACTTCTTACTCCCTTCTGTGTATGGGGATTGGGTGGGTAGTAAGATCTATAAGTGGCATGTTATCAGCTCTAGTAGATAAAATACTTGCATTGTCACCTGTTAAGTATTGAGCCTTGTGCTCATAGTGATTTCAGCCAGGCAGCGATGTCAGCTCATGCAAGTAACTTTATTGCAAATACTATATGCACGCACTCCTGAAGGATCCAGATATATACACGCCAAACTATGCCCCCTTTCAGTAACCTCCCAATGAGAACACAACTAGGATCCTTCATTTGCATGTGCATACAAAAGGTAACTTGTTTACAAGGCAGTAATTGGTTCATATCACAGAGAAATGATTGGCTGCTGCTAACCTTATTTCCCAATAGGATTGGAGACCTGAGGAGCCCTGCTTTACTCAAAGCTAGCCCAATAAACACCCCTCCCCCTACAATTGGGACACCCCGCTCCAAACATAATCCCCGAGATAAGCTGGCAGCTGGTGAGCCCTCTGGGATCTGCGCAAACCTTCTATGCTAGGGGTTCCTGCAACCAGACCCCCAATGTCCATTGCTGGCTCTGATGCAGGGTTGGAAGGGTCCTCCGTGACTGTGCCCATGCTGCTTGATGCTGCTGGCAGGCTTCTGTTGTCCTCACATGGCTGGTCGCCCCAGTTCCTGTCGTGGTCTGCTTACGCTAGCACTGGCCTCAGTGGTGGGTTCAAGAGAAGACACGACACACCAAGCTTCTGTACAAATGGTGTATTATACAATTTACAGGTGGATACATTTACATACTTTATTATGTTGTCTGACAAAGTGCTTTGCCAGCAACCCGCAGAGCTGGAGCTCTTTACAGTAAAAGACTCTGCATCCTTATATATTACTTAGCAGCCTATCCCCACACAGTGCTGACTCACTGTGCCAGCCCAAGTGTCCTTGACATTTACAGAGAAGTACATCACCTGGCTGATATCACATGATAGCTACCTGTCATCATTCTGTAACTACTAATGACTCTGATCAGTCACTGCTAGCTGCCTCATCTCAGTGTTTATTTATTACCTTGACAGTTCCTGGCTGCCGTGGCTGGTTCCATCCCTGACTCTATAGAGTGAAGGGAAAAGTCCCCATCTTGTCCTTGCTCCCGCAGCAGTTAGCGTTGCTGCAGTTGGTCAATGTGCCAGTGGTAAGCCTTGCCGGCGGAGTTGGCCACCTCATAGGAAGCGGGCCCCGTGGTCCTAGTGATGGCTGTGGGGAACCATACTGGGCCGTTCCCAAAGTTCTTGGCATAGACAAGGTTATCTGGCTGGAACACCTTGGGTGAGTCTGACACTCCCACCTCCCCCTTCGCATCTGGGGCGGTCCAGATGAAGCTGATCCAAGAGGGTGATCAGCCGTCACCCCGTTAGCAACTCTGCAGGACTCCGGCCCATCGTGGTGAGTGGAGTGATATGGTGCCACAGAAGGAGTTCGGTCAGCCGCTGGCTGAAGTCCCTGCACCCAAGCTTGTGCAGCAAGTCCTTCATGGACCTCACCATGCGTTCTGCTTGCCCATTAGTGGAGGGATGAAAAGGCACTGATGTGACATGCCGGATGGCATTGTTGTCCAGGAACGTCTGGAACTCTTGTGACGTGAACTGGGTGGTGTTGTCGGACATGATAGTGTCCGGTATTCCATATGTGATGATTAAGCATGGCAGAGCATGGATGATGGTCTTCAATGTCACGGTCAACATGGGGATTACTTCCAGCCACTTGGAATATGAGTCCATGACAACCAGGAAGGTGTGTTCTTGGAAGGGCCTGGCAAAATCTATGTGCAGCCGCGACCATGTTGTCTCCCAGGCTTGTATTGGCATCTGCAGCATGTCGAGGTGGGCTTCTTGGCAAGGCTGACAAGTCCAGACCCATCTCTTCACCTCTGCATCCATCCCCAGCCACCACACGTAGCTGTGGGCAAGGGCCAACCTCCAGTCTTCTCATCCAGACCATGTTCTTAACTAGCTGAAGTTTTTCCTTTTGGATATATGTCTGGGCAGGGAAAATTCCAAATAATTTTAAATACTGCTGGTTAGATAGAATCAATGAGGGGATTCTTGGAGAGAAAAATGCAAATTGAACCTTTCACCCTTTATGGATCCTGGATCCTTTCAACAAATTTTAGTTTGATTGCTGAAAGATGCCTATGCAGCAGAAAAAGGAGATAATTTTAAGCTGCAAACTTCACTGACCAATTAATCATATGGCCTTGATATGGAAACATATTCAAAACAATATTATTATGTTCCAGAGTCAAGGATGAAAGAGCAGGGCCTATTCTCTTTTCCCTTCCTTCTCCTCCTTCAATCTATTTGCAATAGACATCTTACATAAAATTGGAGAGACTCTTCTGGCAGATAATTTTACCTCAGAAATGGGACAAACCTGTCCATTCAGATTAAATTTTTAAAAATTCTTAACTATTCTGTGAGTTGTATTGTTGAAGGCTTTCACGGCCGGAGAACGATGGTTGTTGTGGGTTTTCCGGGCTGTATTGCCGTAGTCTTGGCATCGTAGTTCCTGATGTTTCGCCAGCAGCTGTGGCTGGCATCTTCAGAGGTATAGCACCAAAAAACAGAGATCTCTCAGTGTCACAGTGTGGAAAAGATGTTGGCAGGTCATTTCTATCTACTCAGGAGGGGTGGGGTTGAGCTGAGTCATCCTGTAAGAGTTTCCCAGGGTGTGGAATGCTAATGGCGGGAGGCTTCACTGTATCCTGAGGAGGTTCTTTTGCATATGGATTGGTGCTTGATGTGCTAATCTTCTCTGCAGGGCTATTGTCGGGTATAGAGTTTTGTTAGCCTGGTGTTTTTCAGAACTGGAAACCATGCTCTGTTCATTCTTAAGGTTTCTTCTTTCCTGTTGAAGTTTTGCTTATGCTTGTGAAATTCAATAGCTTCCCTGTGCAGTCTGACAAAGTAGTTGGAAGTGTTGTCCAGTATTTTGGTGTCCTGGAATAAGATACTGTGCCCTGTTTGAGTTAGGCTATGTTTAGCCACTGCTGATTTTTCAGGTTGTCCAAGTCTGCAGTGTCTTTCATGTTCTTTTATTCTTGTCTGGATGCTACGCTTTGTGGTCCCGATGTAAACTTGTCCACAGCTGCTGGGTGTACAGTATACTCCTGCAGAGGTGAGGGGGTCTCTACTGTCTTTTGCTGATCGTAGCATCTGTTGTATTTTTCGGGTGGGTCTGAATACTGCTTGAAGGTTATGCTTTTTCATAAGCTTTCCCATCTGATCAGTAATTCCTTTGATATATGGCAAAAACACTTTTCCTGTAGGAGACTGTTTTTCCTTGGTTATTTGATTCATCCTGGGTTTGATTGCTCTTCGGATTTCATTTCTGGAGTAGCCAGTTGCCTGAAGTGCGTGGTTTAGATGATTAATTTCCTCATTGAGAAAGTGCGGCTCACATATCAGTCTTGCACGATCCACTAATGTTTTCATTATGCCGCTTTTCTGTCGGGCGTGGTGATTGGAGTTTTTGTGTAAGTACCGATCAGTGTGAGTTGGTTTCCTGTAGACCTTGTGACCTAACTGAAAGTTTGCTTTGCGGATGACCAAGGTATCCAGAAATAGGAGTTTTCCCTCAATTTCTTTCTCCATTGTGAATTGTATGTTCAGGTGGATGTTGTTGAGATGATTCAAAAACCCCATCAATTCTTCCTCCCCATGGCTCCAAATGATAAATGTATCATCCACAAACCGGAACCATACACTAGGTTCGTGGGTTGCTGATTCTAGAGCTGTTTTTTCAAAATGTTCCATGTAGAAGTTTGCTATAACTGGGCTGAGAGGATGGATGATACATTTATCATCCTCAGGATACAGTGAAGCCTCCCGCCATTAGCATTCCACACCCTGGGAAACTCTTACAGGATGACTCAGATCAACCCCACCCCTCCTGAGTAGATTTAAATGACCTGCCAACATCTTTTCCACACTGTGACACTGATAGATCTCTATCTTTTGGTGCTACACCTCTGAAGATGCCAGCCACAGCTGCTGGCGAAACGTCAGGAACTACGATGCCAAGACCATGGCAATACAGCCCGGAAATCCCACAACAACCATTATTCTGTGAGTTAATTAATCTTCTCAATTTTTTGTAAGGTTTCTGAAATTAGAAGAATTTGGGATGCTAGCATGGCGAAATCCTCAGATCTCATATTTTGCGAGATGTTCTTTTTCACAATCTCATCCAAAGCTTCCTGCTCAAATAAAAAACTCATCCATTTTACACTTTTTACTGCAGAGGAGTTAGCCGTGTTAGTCTGTGGTAGCAAAATCAAAAAGAGTCCAGTAGCACCTTTAAGACTAACCTAACATCAACCAGAGGCATAAGCCTCAGAACCCAAAAAAACACTATACGGTGCTAAATTACATACAACTCTATTAGGTGCAATCAAAAATGTGTGTACAATGTATTGCAGTGAATCCAATAAATATATATCAAAACAATCTCATCAAACGTCCATTTGTTCTGTCACAGTACAAAGTCCAATCCTGGTAGGCAAACCTTCAGTGAATACCAAGTTCATATCCGAACTCCAATAATTTCACAGTCTGAATTGTGGCCCGAATGTTCAACCAGAAGACTGGCCAGGAGATTGGCAATCTCCTGGCCAGTCTTCTGGTTGAACATTCGGGCCCCAATTCAGACTGTGAAATTATTGGAGTTCGGATATGAACTTGGTATTCACTGAAGGTTTGCCTACCAGTATTGGACTTTGTACTGTGACAGAACAAATGGACGTTTGATGAGATTGTTTTGATATATATTTATTGGGTTCACTGCAATACATTGTACACACATTTTTGATTGCACCTAATAGAGTTGTATGTAATTTAGCACCGTGTAGTGTTTTTTTGGGTTCTGAGGCTTATGCCTCTGGTTGATGTTAGGTTGGTTCTGGAACCCTACCGTTTGTTTTTGAGTTTGGCACCTTTAAGACTAACCAATTTTATTGTAGCATAAGCTTTCGAGAATCAAGTTCTCTTTGTCAGATGCATGGTACAGAAATTGGTCAAATATAGAAGAGGAGAGGGGAGGAAGGGAGGAGAGAGAAGATGTCCTTCAAAAGATAATACTTTCTTCTTTCCCATATTAGTATAAATGGATAACTATTTACAGTAACTAATCAATTACCAAATTAGTCTTGTTACTTGTCAACTGCAGTTCGCATGTATAGAAAATAATTAAGAAGGACTAATAATTTTCTCTAGTGGTTATCCTTAAAAATTATCCCCCCAAATAAAAAATGCATAAAGTGTGTATGTGTATATAAAATAATATATAACATGAAATGAAATACATAAACCCTATATTATTCTAACATTTTAATTAGATCTTATTTATTGATTTAATATTATTAATGTATAATATGTACAAAATTAAGTAAAACTAAATTGTCTTAATTGAAGTTAATTTCTACCTCAGTAGTCAAAGAAATCCTTCTATTTCCCCCAAAATTCGGCTATAGGTCTGTTGTGTAAATAGATAGTTAAGCCACTGATGCATATTCATAAATCTTATCTCTCCACTCTAACACATTAGGACAGATATATGTTTTCCATTTTGCTGCAAATAATACTCTTGCTGCTGTCACCATATAATGGAAAAGATGTGCCTGCTCTTTTTTAAACATTAGTAGGTAGGATATTTAAGAGCATATTTTTTGGATTTAATTCAAATCTAAGTTTAAAGATCTTCTGCTTCTCTTTATGTATCTTTAGCCAATATTTTCGCATTATCTTGCAGGTCCACCACATATGATAGAATGTTGCATCTATGCTCTGACATTTCCAACATACCCTATTGTATCTGTTGTCACTGAATGTCCTAACTCAAGATGGGCATGGACCAAAAAATGGACCAAAATTTGACATGGACCAGCCCAGTTCGGCATTTGCGAACAGGCAGGTTGTGGGACGTGGTTTTTCATGGATACGATGAGTTTTTGGGTGGTCTGATGGTCCAGCAGTCTTTGAATCTAGACTTCCTGGCAGTGATCAATCAATTCCCTAGGCAATGGAGGGGATGTCCGCAGACCTCCTCTGGCTGTCAAACAGAGAGCTCCCATTTTTCTCTATGAGTGCGGAAGGAGTACATTCCCCCCACACCTCTCAGGCAAGTAGCTTCAGTTTCCAGCAGGCAGTAAGACCAGGAGAAACTGCAGGATGAATTTTTCAGTCACAGAGGGAGGTATTTGAAGCTTTTGCTTGAGATTCTGGCTGCTTCTGTTCCACAGCCAGGGTCAGGGGCTAAGCCTATGAGGACTCACAGAATACACCTCTCCCCCCTCGGGGGTTGCTCCTGCGGTTGTGGTTGCAGGGGAGGCAGCTGCTCTCGTGGTTGAAGTAGTGGTCGAGGCAGCTCTTGAGGCCTCTCCTGACCCATCGCCCCTCTTCCAGCTGGGGGTCCCGCTGGCTGCTGAGTGTCGTTACTTCAACCACGTCTCACCGCCCAACACCCGCTCCCAGAGTTTCTAGAGGTCGGGGCGCAGTGCGTAGAAATCCCCTGGAGAAAGGGTTAGAGTTGGAAGAAGTCATGGAATTAGACGTGCCAGCCCTAATGGGGGAAGAAGGTCCAGCCAGCACGCATTTGGGAAACGAGATGGATCTATTGTAAAAGGACCCAAACGGCAGATCAAAAAGACTTCCATCCCTGTGGTGGAAAGGGTGAGAGGGTCTGTATTATTCATGCCTGTCACACTAGTGAACCCAGACAGAAAAACACATATTCAAGTACAAGCGCTCATTGATTCTGGGTGCTCCAAAGATATCATTGCACCCGCTCTGGTTAATGGATTGGCACTCCGGGTGAGAGACCTAGAAATACCTGTCATTTTTGAACAAATGGATGGCTTTAATATGAATCCAGTAACCACTAAAACTGAACACATAATAACAGGGTTAGGACAACATTGAGAATTGAGATAGTTTGTAATTAGCCCTACCGCCAAATATCCCTTGATCCTGGGCAGTCGGTGGTTGTGGGACCACAACCCAGAAATCCACTGGGCGGCTGGGAGCGTCACGTTTCGACAGGATGAGTGCAAACACCACCAATGGAACCAAAATTGGGGTAAAAGCCCTCCCTGGATGGAGGAAGCCCTACTATCCAAAGAAGATATTAACCAAATACCAAAGGAATATCGTACATTCTTGCAAGCCTTCACAGAAGAGGAGGCAAACGCCCTACCTCCCCATAGGAGAACAGACTGTGCAGTCGAAATCGCTCCGGGATTACCCAAGGGGAGATTATATCCAATGAGTCCCCTAGAAAGAGAAGAACTACGCAAATTTATCGACACCAACTTGGAAAGAGGATTCATCAGACCAGCTAACAGCCCTCATGCAGCACCAGTACTTTTTGTGAAGAAAAAGGACGGAGGATTAAGACTGTGCACTGATTTTAGGGGTCTCAATGCTGCCTCTTCCACAAATGCATACCCAATTCCACTCATCAGAGATCTTCTCAACGCCGTGGCACAAGGTAAGATCTTTACAAAATTGGACTTAAAAGATGCATACCATGTTCGTATAAAAGAGGGGGATGAGTGGAAAACAGCATTTAATATACCCCTTGGACAGTATGAATATCTTGTTATGCCATTTGGCCTGGCCGGGGCCCCATCTGTTTTCATGTCCATGATAAATGAAGTTTTACATGAATTCTTATATAAAGGAGTAGTGGTTTACCTAGATGATGTGTTAATTTATTCAGAAACGGAAGAAGAACATGTGAAACTAGTACAACAAGTGTCAACCGCTCTTATGTATAACAAGCTACCCATCAAACTGTCAACATGTGAATTTCACAGGACCGAGCTCAATTATCTAGGGTATTGTATCTCTAAGGAAGGGCTAAAAATGGATCCAGCCAAGATTCAAGCAGTACAAGACTGGCAAACCCCCACCACACGTAAAGAACTACAATCTTTTCTGGGGTTTGCTAACTTTTACAGAGAATTTATAGAAAACTTTGCCCAAATAATGCTTCCTCTTACTGAACTGTTGAAAACCAAAAATAAGGGGGAGCAGGCTAAGAAACCCTCATCCAAACTAATTTGGACCCCAGAATGTCAAATTGCTTTTGACCTTTTAAAGCAGCAATTTGTCTCGGAACCAGTATTGCAACATCCTGATGAAACTCGTCCCTTTATCGTGCAAGTGGACGCGAGCGATACGGCAATAGGAGGGGTCCTACTGCAAAGAGGGGACGACAATAGCCTTAAACCCTGTGCCTATCTTTCTAGAAAATTTTCAGAATCAGAAAGAAATTGGAATGTGTGGGAAAAGGAAGCGTTTGCAGTCAAAGCAGCGCTTACCACTTGGAGACATTGGCTGGAAGGGGCGCGACACCCATTTGAAGTTTGGACAGATCATAAAAACTTAGAAGCTTTACGTAGCCCCAGAAGGCTAAATGCTAAACAGTTAAGATGGGCAGAATTTTTTTCCAAGTTCAATTTCACTCTAAAGTTTTTGCCGGGCAAGACGAACTTCCTGGCTGATGCTCTTTCACGCATGCCCCAACTGAAAAGCAAGCGGGAGGAAACCATAGACACAGTATTTTCGTCAACACAACTAGGGGGTGTAGTGATGACACGTAGCTGTACAGCACAGTGTCACCAGGAAGAAAAGGGGTGGAGGCAAAAACTGAAAAGCGAGGTGGAAAAGGAAGGGGAGGGGGTACCCAAAGAAAAACTGTCTCAGTCCACGCAGGGAGAATGGCTTTGGAATGATCGCTTTTATGTCCCGGCTAGCATGAGAAAAGAAGTGCTACAACGTTGTCATGATGCACCAACTGCTGGCCACTATGGTTATTTAAAAACGCTTCGTCTAATACAAAGACAATTTTGGTGGCCAGGTCTCAGGAAAGATGTTTTGCAATATGTGGCTTCTTGTCCAATCTGTATAAGTGCCAAAACTAGAAAAGGGAAGCCACCGGGACTACTGCAGCCTCTTGAAACCCTAAATAGACCTTGGGAAGTTATTTCAATGGACTTTATTACCGACCTTCCTCCCTCCAAGGGCCACACTTGCATACTAGTAGTAGTGGATTTATTTTCAAAACAAGCTCACTTCATCCCTTGCACCACAGTGCCTTCGGCTAGGAAGCTAGCGGACATTTTCATGAAACAGATTGTAAAACTGCACTTTTTTCCATTGAAGGTGATATCTGATTGCGGCGGACAATTCGTTGCCAACTTCTGGTGGGAGCTTCTACAACTACTGGGCATGGAACAGGGTATTAGCTCCGCCCACCATCCACAATCTGATGGGCAATCAGAAAAAACTAACCAACTATTGGAGCAATTCCTGCATTGCTATATTAATTTCCAACAAGACAATTGGATCGATCTATTACATCTAGCTGAATTCAGTTACAATAACAGTTTGCACAGTTCCACTGGAGAAACACCATTTAAGTCATATGGATATGACTCTAAATAATTCTCGTTTGATGCTCCACCCACTCAACAAATGTCCAAAGAAGTAAAAGATTGGTGGGAGGATGCTGAGAAACAATGGAATTTAATTCAGTCAAATCTACATAAAGCTAAAAGAGACTATAAAAAATATGCCGATCGCCATCGTGTGGCCGAATGGGAATTACATCCAGGAGATCTTGTGTACATTTCCACTAAGAATTTGAGGATCGATCAAACCAGTCGTAAACTGGCTCTGAAATTTGTGGGCCCTTTTCTTGTTCGTAAAGTGATTAATAAAGTGACTGTAGAAATTGATTTGCCAAAGAACCTGCATCACGTCCACCCAACATTCCATGTCAGCTTACTAAAAAGAGCTCCCTCTCCTAATCAATGGCATTCATCTACTCCACCTATTCCTACCTTGATTGATGACCAAATACACTATGAGGTAGAGGAAATCTTGGATTCCAAGATCAGACACAACAAGTTGTACTATCTTATCAGATGGAAGGACTTTGAACCTGGCCATAATGAATGGGTAGAAGCCATCCATGTTAGTGCTCCCAGATTGCTAAAGGTTTTTCATACTCAATATCCTCATAAACCTGTGGGAGGGGCATCTTAGACGGGGCAGAATGTCAGGTTCTGATTGTGTTTAAGCCATTTTAACTTTGTCAGTGTGTCAAGTGTGCTTCTTGCAGGTGGGGAGACTGCTGCTGGGAGCCTGGAGGAGGGAGAGAGACTGTTATCGTCTGCATGCCTTCGTCTTCCTGCTGCCCTTGAGAAACTTTCCTTTTCTCACCCTTGGGCCATTTGTTTTGAGAACTAAGGGGGAGGTTGGGGCCTGAGGGAAACCGCATACTCTGTACCTATTCTTTTGCTCGGCATTCATAACAATGCTACAGATCAGCTAAGATCAATGAATCTTGGAATGTGTACTCTATTTGTTGACAATCTTCAGTAAAGCCTTTTGAAATCAATGGACTTTTGTCTTATTGCAAGAGGTTGACTAAGTTGCAACTTTTGGCAAGCCACAGTCTGACAAGCTGCAGAACCTCAAGGAGCATGGCAGTTATGGGAGTCTTACTAGACATGTTGCAATCCTCCCTGCATGTGGGTTGGGGTGGGGGTGGGATGGGGTGGAGAGCCTGTGCTTGGTTTATGGATAGGGGCAGGATGACATCAGGGAGGCATGCTTTGCATTTCTATGTGTTGGTTAGCTACTTCTATATTTGGCTAGCATGGGGGCACCATCAACATGCTGCTATGTGACTGCTGGGTGTCAGCAATGTTACTATGGACTCCAATGTAGTTCCTGTGATTTCAGCTCCTTGGAGCTGGGGTTTTTTGCCATTTTTTTCTACTGAGAAGAGCTGAAGGTGCTGAACAGTTATCCTAGTGCTGTGCTTCAATGCAATGGGCACCCGGGGCTTAGTTCTGAGCTGCCGAGTACAACCAATGATAATTTGCTATATGCACATGAAATAAAAAATGAATCAGTAGAACAAAGGTATTATTGACTTTTTAACAAGGTTGATGAATTATTTGCAAGGAAGTTAGGAAAAAAGAAGTAATAGGAATTTATCTCAAAATATATAAAGCAAAGTGGATTTTTTTGAGCCTGATAAGATATTGAAGGGATAATGTCTTTTCCTATCTGGTTTGTGTGAAAGAAAGACTAAATACTGAGCATCCTGAGAAATATAGACCTTCCTGGGGTTTCACAAACTGATAGTATCAGCTGTGTAGCAAAATAAAGATACCAGAGATATACCTTGCTAAGAGTCTTAATATAGTCTCAGGATTAGATGGTTTACCAGTTGAGTTTTACAAAATAAATAAAAATAAATAAAAATCTCAGAAATGCTGATCCTTTTGTGAAGATTTCAAAACAATGAATAAGAACCAATAGAAGATCTAATTTGTGGAATGCCTTATTGGGGGTTAGATTCCTGTTGTTCTGGCTCATGTATGTTTATTGAAATTAGTCAACCTTGTTAAATCCCATTTGTCTTCACATGCATTCCATTGAAAATGTATTTTATCATGCCTTGACTCTCAGTGAGAAAGGTAGACTATAACTGAAGTAAATAAAAACAAATCTGGTAGACAACATGTTTTGAATGTCACAATTTAGTTTTACATGTTTATGATCTGTCAATCTATTTCTAAAATGGGAAACCCCATCTGCTAATATCCCAGAAACTACACAAATAGGATTTGATAGCAAAAGGTGATTGACTTCCCACATTAATCATGCTTGCTTATGGGTAAGTATGTCTGGCTTTTCAGTCAGCTGCTCCCATCAAATACGTGTAGGAGTTGGAGGGGCCAATTTGAGATTCACACAGAAAGTTATCCCTAAGATAAATGATTTAGATCCTCAAGGAACATAGGACTTTCTGACCCTTAAAATGAACTAATCTAGATAACTACATGTCCCTTGTGGCTACAAGACAGCTGGCATTTTTCAGCAGTTGATTGCATGTGTGCGTAACAGATTGTATATGTATTTTATTTTATGTTTTTGCTTGTTGGGCATATTGTGAAAAACAAAACAGAAACCCTTAATCTATGAATTTGCCCTACTAAGACACTGAAAATTATTTCAGTAGTATCAGATCCATCTGTAAATATTTGGCCTCCAATCAACTTCACTGTCTACTTCAGTGTACCCTGCTATTCAAAATATAAGCTAGGAATTTAACTCTGGAAGATTGGAGTTGTGTTAGACTGCAGTGGTAAAGTCAAACAACATTTTATGGTGCAACAAACTTGTTTTAATGCTGCAGGATTTTCATAGGCAACAGAAAGCATGTGAGGGCATTCTGTCACAATTCCCCAAGTGCTTTGAGCCTTTTCCAAGCTATTGTGCATTTGTGTGAGTATTGCTAATGTTTGAGAGAAAGAAAACAAGAGAACATTTTAAATTGACTGTATATTTTTGCTCATATGATTTTACACTAGGATTGAATACAGGAGATAATTTTTGTATTACATGTATAAGATGCAGGAAGTGGTACGTATTTTAAAATGTACGTTGAAAATCAGTTTTGATGGCACGGGATTTAAGGGTATTTGTTTTAAATCAGCTCCTAAAACAAGTGTAAAAGTTACATGACAACAATTTGTATTCATTTTATATTCTGAGTATAATATTCATAAATGACACAAAAAACATGGGATAAAACCCAAATAGGTATGTATGTATGAAGAGGATGGTATATAAGAACCAGTTTGGTGTAGTGGTTAAGAGTGGCACGACTCAGGGGACATCACTTGAGGTCATGGCTGCCTGAAGCTTTCCGTTCAGGGAGAGACAACGTAGCTTTGATTAATGGCTGGAGCAGAGATGGGCATGAACAGGAAAAAAAACCGAACACGATGTTCGTTGTTCATTGCCATTCACAAACAGGGATTCACGAACATCGACGACCATGACCTGTTCACGAACATGTTTGTAGTTGGAGGTTTGTGGGAGCCAGAATGGCCCCCTTGGGACTTAGCTGAACTTGAGCTGGGAAAGCCGTGATCCATGGGTCTCCCCCTTTCCTGTAATTTTCTCTTCACAGTGGCAAAAACTGGATTGTCTGCTGGAAGCTACTTTGAGGGGTTACAAACTGACCTTCCCAATGTCCAATGCCCACCAAATTTGCAGGGGACATAGTCTTCACTGTCCCCTGAAGACCCACCCTCCACTCAAGTTTCAGAGAGACTGGACCCTGGGAAAGCCATGATCCATGGGTCCCTCCCATTCCTGTCATTTTCTCTTCACAGTGGCAAAAACTGGACTGTCCGCTGGAAGCCACTTTGAAGGGTTACAAGCCAGAAGGAAAGCCAGGAGTTCAGGCAGTCCATGCCTACGTTGCCAAGGGAATTGATTGAAAGGCGCCAGACTGTCTGGCTTTATGAATGGCTGATGAACGCCATGAACAGGGCTTGGAACAAACACGTTTGCCTGGAACGGGACCTCACGAACAGCTTGCTCATGAACAGCAGATTGGGCTGTTCGTGGCTTTTTTTGGTTCGTAATGCTATTCTTGCCCATCTCTTATCATGAGATTAACCATTTTTCCTCTGTTTGACAATTCTGCTGAAGGTTTTACTGTCCAGGTTCCTGAGTGGTGTCTGGAGACTGGAGTGTCGGGAGATGGGAGACATCTACTTGCAGCTACAATTGAAATTTAAAGGCAAGTTGGCCCTCTGTCTTAAACTTAAGAATTTCAAAGAACTAAGCAACTTTGCAACACAGCTATTTCTTCTGTGGTGAGAGAATACTTTGCTTTCCTGGACTTTTCTCTATTTTTTTTCTTTTTAATTGAGATAAGAATAATAATGATGCATCATTATTCTTATAAAAGTTGAATGTTGTTATTATTATTTGCAGAAGACTTTTAAACTACATTCACGATAAGAAAGATTTACAGTTCAGTCCTAAGGGTAGTGGTGTAAAGTGCTCAGGGAGTGAACTAAGGCTTGCACCAGTGGAACTGGCTCCTACACAGGCGCAACTGCCCCTCCATTGGTGGTGGCACAAGGCACGCTACTGTGGATGTGCCACCACCAGCGGGAAAGCTTGGCAGTTGGATGGAGGTGGAGATGCTGCTCATGCCCCTGTGCCAGTGCTGGAGGGGGTGGGGCGGAGGGCAGGGCCAGAGTTAGTTGGCTCTCTAAGGCCCCCAGGTGTGGGAATGCCCCCAGTGGCACAAAAGCGCTATGTCTCAGAAAAAGTGGCATGGCCATAGGAGCCCATTGCCTGGGAAGAATTGGGCCCCTCTCCTGGCAGGTGGCCCCGCCCCTGCGGCACAAGGGCGCATAGGAATAGGACTAACATGGAGACCAATCCAGTGTGAACCTGTGGCAGACGAGCCTCCTTCCCCATGGCCAATCTCCACCACAGCCACCCTGCAAAACATCTGGCTATGCCGGCCATGGCCAAATAAGTGGGCACTAGGGGTGTGCAAGCCAAAAATTTTCGGCTATAGCCGAAAGTAGAAAGCCGAAAGAAAATTCTCTATCGTTAAAGCTGAAAGCCGAAACAAGAATCTCTTTCGGGATTCGGGATTCGGGATTCTTTCGGCATTATTTCGGCATTCTTTCGGCTTTTTTCTATGGGAAAATGCCTCCGTCTTCCAGGACGCCTGGAGGAGGCATTTTCCCACCGAATAAGCCCAAAATTGGTGGGGACCTTCCTCTAACCCTTCTCTAACAACCACCCAAGTTTCAGACAGATTGGACTTTGGGGGGCCATGTTATGGCCCCCCAAAGCAGGTCCCCCCATCCTCCCATAAAGGAGCATCTTCTTCATTATTTCCTATGGGGAAAAAATGAAGAAGCAGGCTTCCTTTGCCAGGGGTGGCATTTTGCATGCAAAATGCCCCCTTACCCTCAGGGGCCCTTCTCCCACCCCTCCTCCCACCCCCCACCAAGGCTCAGCCTGCTCCCACTTGGGGGGGCCATTTCATGGCCTCCCCAAGTAGGTGCTCTAATCTCTACCACTGACAGCTGGGGGAGGCTTGTGTTGCCAGGGGTGGCATTTTGCATGCAAAATGCCCCCCAACCCTCTGGGGCCCTTCTCCCACCCCTCCTCCCACCCCCCACCAAGGCTCAGCCTGCTCCCACTTGGGGGGGCCATTTCATGGCCTCCCCAAGTAGGTGCTCTAATCTCTACCACTGACAGCTGGGGGAGGCTTGTGTTGCCAGGGGTGGCATTTTGCATGCAAAATGCCCCCCAGCCCTCTGGGGCCCTTCTCCCACCCTTCCTCCCACCCCACACCAAGGCTCAGACTGCTCCCACTTGGGGGGGCCATTTCATGGCCTCCCCAAGTAGGTCCTCTCAGCCCCTAAAGTCCACCCCTTACAGCCCCACACAAACCCAATTCCCCCCCAGCTGCCGCACACAGACCCAAACCCCCACATTAGCCCCTCACAGACCCAAATCCACCCCCACCTGCCCCACACCCATAACCCCAGGAACAGGCTGGCAAAGGCCAGCCCTCTCCCTTTGTTCCCTATGCTGGGAACTTCTAAACTCTCTTTCCCTGGGCAATTCTGCACAGCCCAGGGGTGCCACAATGGTGGGCACACTTCTGAGTGCCAGCTGGTCCCTGTGAAAGAACACCTGAACCACAGACACCCTCCCTCAAATTCCCCCACCACCTACAGAGATAGCTGGCCAGCCAGCCCCATTGTTCCCTATGATGGGAACCAACTGCACAACAAAGAATAAAACAAGAACAACACAAAATAAAGTTTTTAAAAAATTATTTTCTCCCTTCCAAAGTACAAGTAGGCAAAGCATTATGACACATTACACCAGCAGTCCCCCACACAGAAAAATAACACAACTCACTTAACATCAGAGAATCACAAAGCACGATTCCTGTCAAAAACACTTTATTTCTTGAACAGCTTTAGGTTACACAGCAGGGGGGAACACCAAAGGGCTTGGCAGCAGTATCTTACACAAAAATAACACAACTCACTTAACATCAGAGAATCACAAAAGCACAATTCCTGTCAAAAACACTTTATTTCTTGAACAGCTTTAGGCTACACAGCAGGGGGGGGACACCAAAGGGCATGGAAGCAGTATCTTACACAAAAATAACACAACTCACTTCACATTAAAGAATCACCCCAAAAAATTGCTGTCAAAAGCACTTTATTTCTGTAACTGCTTTAGGTTACACAGTAGGAAGGCACCACAGAGCAGGAAAGCAGTGTACTACACAAAAATAACACAACTCACTTCACATCAGAGAATCACACAAACACAATTGCTGTCAAAAACGGTGAAGTGGGTTGTATTATTTTTTGTAGTACATTGCTATCATGCCCTTTTGTGCCCTCCTACTGTGTAACCTAAAGCTGTTCAAGAAATAAAGTGTTTTTGCCAGGAATTGTGTTTTTGTGATTCTCTGATGTTAAGTGAGTTGTGTTATTTTTGTGTAAGATACTGCTTCCATGCCCTTTGGTGTTCCCCCCCTGCTGTGTAGCCTAAAGCTGTTCAAGAAATAAAGTGTTTTTGCCAGGAATTGTGTTTTTGTGATTCTCTGATGTTAAGTGAGTTGTGTTATTTTTGTGTAAGATACTGCTGCCATGCCCTTTGGTGTTCCCCCCCTGCTGTGTAGCCTAAAGCTGTTCAAGAAATAAAGTGTTTTTGACAGGAATCGTGCTTTGTGATTCTCTGATGTTAAGTGAGTTGTGTTATTTTTCTGTGTGGGGGACTGCTGGTGTTATGTGTCATAATGCTTTGCCTACTTGTACTTTGGAAGGGAGAAAATAATTTTTAAAAAACTTTATTTTGTGTTGTTCTTGTTTTATTCTTTGTTGTGCAGTTGGTTCCCATCATAGGGAACAATGGGGCTGGCTGGCCAGCCATCTCTGTAGGTGGTGGGGGAATTTGAGGGAGGGTGTCTGTGGTTCAGGTGCTCTTTCACAGGGACCAGCTGGCACTCAGAAGTGTGCCCACCATTGTGGCACCCCTGGGCTGTGCAGAATTGCCCAGGGAAAGAGAGTTTAGAAGTTCCCAGCATAGGGAACAAAGGGAGAGGGCTGGCCTTTGCCAGCCTGTTCCTGGGGTTATGGGTGTGGGGCAGGTGGGGGTGGATTTGGGTCTGTGAGGGGCTAATGTGGGGATTTGGGTCTGTGTGTGGCAGCTGGGGGGAATTGGGTTTGTGTGGAGCTGTAAGGGGTGGAATTTAGGGGCTGAGAGGACCTACTTGGGGAGGCCATGAAATGGCCCCCCCAAGTGGGAGCAGGCTGAGCCTTGGTGGGGGGTGGGAGGAGGGGTGGGAGAAGGGCCCCAGAGGGTTGGGGGGCATTTTGCATGCAAAATGCCACCCCTGGCAACACAAGCCTCCCCCAGCTGTCAGTGGTAGAGATTAGAGCACCTACTTGGGGAGGCCATGAAATGGCCCCCCCAAGTGGGAGCAGGCTGAGCCTTGGTGGGGGGTGGGAGGAGGGGTGGGAGAAGGGCCCCTGAGGGTAAGGGGGCATTTTGCATGCAAAATGCCACCCCTGGCAAAGGAAGCCTGCTTCTTCATTTTTTCCCCATAGGAAATAATGAAGAAGATGCTCCTTTATGGGAGGATGGGGGGACCTGCTTTGGGGGGCCATAACATGGCCCCCCAAAGTCCAATCTGTCTGAAACTTGGGTGGTTGTTAGAGAAGGGTTAGAGGAAGGTCCCCACCAATTCTGGGCTTATTCGGTGGGAAGATGCCTCCCCCAGACGTCCGGGAAGACGGAGGCATTTTCCCATTGAAAAGCCGAATGAAAGACGAAAGAATCCCGAAACGTTTCGGCTTTTTTCTTTCGGCTACCCGAAACGTTTCGGGATTCCCCGAAACGTTTCGGCATTCCCTGAAAGAAGCCGAAACACTTTTGTTTCGGCATTCTTTCGGCATTCTGAATGCCGAAACGCACATCCCTAGTGGGCACGTTGCCGGAGGCTCTGCTGGTCAGCTCCTGGGTGTGGGGACTTCGGGCGTGAGGCAGGAGTGTGGGCAGTGATGATAGCGGTCCGACTGCACTGGGGAGAACTTTGTGGGATTTCAGGAGAACTGTGCACTCACACGGAGGTGAATTGGCAAAGTCCAGAATACCTGGCAGCCCACCCCATCCCACCACCAGTTCTCCCACAGGTTACCTGAGTGTTGAGTCCTAGCATGGGATGGGTAAAGAAAGCTGAGGAGGGGCTGATGCAGCTTGGGGATCTCCTACACCTGCATGCCATGCCAGATCCTGGTGAAGATCCACCCCCCCCACACACAGGTGGGCCTTGCTGTTGAGGGGCTCGGCTGAGGTGGCAGAGGTCTACATTGGTGGTTGGGCAGTTGACAGTGCCTGATGTGGACTTTGGGCTGTGGCTCCCATTGACTGAATAGGGGCCACAGGTTGGTTCCCAGGAGGTGAGGTGTGGCCGGGTTGGGCAGGAGGCTAAGCCAGAGGATGGCCCAACTGGGCAGCCGCACTCTCCAAGCCAGGAGAGATCTCTTTCTCTGGCCTTACTTCCTGACAGGACATGCCCACCAACATGCAGTGCCTACTCTGAGGAGGCCATCGTCCGGGCATGTGCCACACCAGTGAAGTCTGTGTTGGAGACACCACTGCTGGTCCCAGGCATGGATTCTATCATGGAGCCTTGCTCAGCAGCAAATGGCATGCCGCAAGCCATCACAAGTGGCTAGCCATGTGTCTGTTTCCATTGCAGGCAGGTCACAACACATCAGGAAGAGCGAGGGGCATGGCCTTGGCCATGTTGGTCCCTCTGAGCCAATGTGTCGAGATAGACCCGCACAGGGAGCTAGCCCAGATGGCATCATGCCCCAGAGCCCCTCCCCTAAGTGGGTGTGGTGAGGAGTGGCCTGGCTGGCTCAGCCAGCTCTGCTAGGCATGCAGACTTTCAACACAGCCTCCCTCCGGGGCGTTGGGTCTGGCACGTGGCCATGTGCCCCCTGAAACATGTACTGAGCAATAAACTATGAATTCTGAGCCACTTTTGTGTCTGTTTGTTCTCTGCAACTCATTCCGGGCTCCCCTTGCATCTCCTGTGCCGTGGGTCAGAGGACAGATTGGCTGGGCAGGCCAGGTGGGGCCAGAGGGAGATGGGAATGGCTCAGATCTTCTGGCATGAACCCCACCCCCACAAGCCAGGAAGGGAGTGGGGCGGCATGTGGTTCTAAGGTCACAAGAGGGATGTCCTGCTGCCCAGGGGTGCTGATGGTGGCTGCAGTTCCGGTGTTTCCAGCTTGTGAACCAGCCATCTCCCCATGGTGGGCTGCTCTCTGGTGTCTGGAGCAGCCCTGTGTTTGGGTCTTCCCCTGGCACCTCCTGGAGGCTTCCCAGGCAGCCACACCTGTGGAGTGCCAGCCAGGCATCCTGAGTAATGAGGCACAGATATTTGGATGGATGAGGGGTGGGGCTGGGCCACCGGGGCCACCCGCCCCAGTGTTGGCCCCACCCACTTCTGTCAGCACCTGGGAATGGTGGCAGCACTCAGCTGGAGTGGTCCAGCCACTCATCACCAAGGGGCCACGTCTTGTCCATGTCAGCTGCGGACTGCCCTGCTCACCCCAAGCACCCTTCCAGGACCACCCAAGACTGCTCTAAGGTGTATCCACCAAGCGCCCTCCTCACCCAGGGGACACGGCACACATGGCCCCTGCAAGCCACCATGCTGCCTCATCACTGGCAGGTACCACGGACACCCCAGTGCTGGAGATCATACCAGGTGGAGAAGTTCCGGCATGCTTTTTGAGGTGCTGTGCTTAAAGTGCCCCTGCCCATTCTGCAGCCTGATCCCACCAGCAAAGAAGGTGCTGCTTGTCATGGATTGGGCAGGGCCCCACGGACTGAACACCCCCGGCCTCATGTGCCAGCCAGGCAGCAAGAGGGGTGCCAGAACAATCTGCCGGCAAGAGCGCTGTGCGCCTGTTGCTCAATTGCCTGCCCTAGATTGCACCCCGTCCACAGGCTGCATCGTTCCTCACCCCTCCTACTGCTGCCAGATGACGGCTGTGCCCATTGGCCACTGGCTGCGGGCCACATGCTTTGCCCTGCCCACTAGGCTTTTCAGCACTCCCGCTTCGCAACTCTGCACCGCAGCTGCTGCGACCGCCTCAGCACTTAGTGGCCACAGGTGCCAGTCCAGCAGCACCACTGCTGCACCTCTGCAGCCACACCTGTGTCACGGCCGACCATAGAATTGCACTGTAAATGGACAAAAGGAAACCAAAAGTCTATCTCTATAATTTGTGTATTTGTATTGGGAGAAAGTATTTTGGCCGCACTGGATAAACAAAATTATGTCGAAGGAACTAAGGCTAAAACACTGGTCTTGAAACTCCAGCTGGAATGTAAACAAAGCTAATAGAAAACATCATATGTGAAAGGTTTTACAGATTATTTGTAAAGAAACAGAGCCATTTATAGAGATAGTTTCATCTTGTGGAAAATGTCTCAAGGCACAAGGAAGCGCATGGTTTTTTTGACAGACATCACACCTACAGATTTGATGCAAAACCTTTTTGATCAATTAGGTGACAAATTTGATTCATTTGAAAGGAAAATGGAAGACAATTTTATGAAATTTAATGCAGATATAATTGAACAAATTAAAAGTATTGAAGAAGCTGTTAAAAAAACCTCTGAGGATGTAAAGAAGTTGAGTAATCAAGTGGAGATCCTGGATAGCAGAACAGCAGTGTTTGACAGAGTTGGAGAAACTTCAAGAGAATTTAGCTTTATTGGAATTAAGGGAGAAAGACTATGCTCTGAGTCAGGCTAACACTTATAATCTGCTTTATAGTCTTCGGGTTACACATTTATAGTCTGCTTTATAGTCTGCTGATTACACACTGTGAATTAGTACAGTACATTTCAAGGACATTTCAATAAACAATGTAATAGTGTATATAATGCAAATTTGCAAAGATTTAAAACAGCAGAAACCCTCTTCACAGGGTTTATCAAGCCTCAACATTTTGTAATTGGTTCTGCTCCCAAGTTGTCTTCCGCTGTTGATAGAATCTTGTGTAATCCCATTCTTCAAGGCAGTGGAGTATGAGTTTATTTATCCTGTTCTCCCTTCTAACTTGAAACCTTCCTTCCATATGCTTCTTCCCTCTTTTGCATTCGATTCTCATTCACCTGATCCTCCGACATGCTAGCTATACCATGTACTGGTTCCCATAGCATTCCCGAAGGACTAGGTAATATTTCTCCTCAGACCTACAATCTCCTTCCTGCCCATTTTCTTGCCCCTTTTGGGCAATCCTACACTTATTTCTGCTCTCACTGTTGGTTTTTTGCTGGATTGCCCCTGTGGAAAGAGTACAATATTGGGGGGTTAAAATGACTACTGTTGGGCTGTAGGATTATGGCAATGTGAACCATATTTAGCATCAAATGGTTCTGTTTTACTGCCTTACATGGCTACTAGTTTGCTTTTCTTTGCTATTCTATATCTTGTTAGGTCAATAAAGTTAGTTCTCTGGTTTAGCATCTGAGTTACTCGTCTTATTTTTCTCTGAAGTTCTATTAAACCAGAACCTAGAACTGTGTATACAACAGACTTAAATAATCCCCCAGGAATTTGTGCCTAACTTTATATGTGCAGGGGATGAACTCATATTTTTGTCCTGACATGGGAACTATATTGGATAGCAAACAATACTGACTTATCTCATTGTTGCTGCATGTTGTAATGAATATGAAGTAATTTTGACATTCTAAAGCCATGTAAAATGTCATCAGTAGGTGTAAAATATCACAGCCTACTTTTTGTTCAGTCTCATACTGTGAGCACATTATGCCAATATTAAAGTAGCTTCATTGGATGCTTGTTTCCAAGCTCAATTCAACATGCTGATTCTTATCTTTAAAACCCTTCATGTTATGTGTAGAGTTGGAATATTGTCTGGTTGGCTAGGTTTTACCTTGGATCAAGCCATGCTATCTTAACCCCACTTGCCCCATTGTAGCTGGCCTAGATTCTTAGCTTTCATTTAATCAGGAAGAAAAGTGTCTAGATCTGGTAGATGTGGAGGTAGAAGGCAAAATATGTTTAATATATGCAAAGAAAACAGGCCTATTCCACTCTCCTATCGTTCTAGACAACTACAGACCTCATGGCTGTGATTGACAGGTATAGGAAACAAGAAGCAATACTTTGGTTTTCTGTTGTAACAAGTTACTTCTCCTGAGCTAACCTTCGAGTAGAGCCTACAACAGCAAGACTTTGGTTTCTACAAGTAAGAAATTTTAAGGAAAAGTAAGGAAAAGTCTTTACTACATGGTGGCCAACCAGGGGTGATGGGGCAGGTAGACCTCTCACAGGACGGAGTTCTTCTTCCTGCTTTTTCTCATAGCCTTCTGTCTTACTTCAGCTGATGACCTGAATGAATGGGTAGGTTTATACTGGAATGTGTGAATTCATACACAGTCTCATTGTGAGATAATATAATTTTGCAGTATCCTAAGGATACCCACCACATTTATTAATGGATTCCAAGTCTGTACTCCCTAGAGTTGCCAGGTCCCCACTGGGGTCGGGGGATCCCTTGGTTTTAGCCCCCTTCCCCCACTTCCAATGCATTCAGCAGCGGGTGGGGGGATGGCCACCGCCAGGGGGATGCTCTAGCATTCTTCCTTCCTAGTCTCTATGGGAGGAAGACAAGTTTCAGATAGAGCATCTGTGCTGAGTAAAAGCTGGTGCACACAGCTTCTGTGTGCACTTTGAAATAGGAAAAGAGGAGAAATATGTTAGGCTGAGTTCTTCTCCTAATGGAAATGGACACCGGTGGTACTGCCCACACCTTCCTAATCTTCCATCAATTCAGGGCTTTCTGAAGGGGACGCTTCTCTTAAAATTGTTTATTTGTGTGTAGTCACGGCCGTGGCTGGGAGGTGGGGGATGAGGAGGTGAGCAAGTCTAAGCAACCTCACAAACAGCCTTCTGAGTCTCAAATTCTACTCTTTTACTCCTCTCCTCCCCATGCAGGGGTCGGCTGCCTTTCTTAAATCTTACTTGTGTGTCTGTCCCAGCAGAGAATGGGGTGGAGGCTACCGGTAAGTCTCAGCTGCTTAGTTCCAACCTTCACAGATTTGCAAAGCAATACATAGCTAAGCTTCCTCCACTCTTCCATCCTCCCTTGCCTTCAGACTTTTGTCCTGGGCAGTCCTGGTGTGTGTGTGTGTGAGTGCATGTGAGCTCTGCTCTTACCGTTGCTTCCCTTTGCAGTCCTTTACAGGTTGTCCGCTGCACACTTTGTCTGCAGAAGGTTGAGAACCAACTTGATAGAGCTCCCTGCAAGATAAGACAGAGAGCAGCCCAAATGGGGCAAGATTGGAGGGAGGGAATGCAGAATCTGTGCAAGCAGCCTGAGCTTTGGTGCTTGCTTGGAGGGAAGAGAAGGGGAGGGCAGAGGATCTTTTCTACTGGCAGCAAAACTAGAGGGAAGAGGAGGATATTAGTCTAGTGACTCTGGGTTGCCAGCTCCAGGTTGGGAAATTCCTAGAGATTTGGAGGATGGAGTCAGGAGAGGGCAGGGTTGGGGATGGGGACCTCATTAGGAAATAATACCATAGAGTACACCCTCCAAAACAGCCATTTTCTCCAGATGAACTGATCTCTGTGGCCTGGAGATCAGTTGTAGTTCTAGGAGACCGCCAGCCACCACCTGGTGGTAATTGGAAAATTGATTGGTGTGAAGGGGAGCTGTATGAACTCCTGATGACTGTGTTCTTTGAGAAAGAATTTTTGGAAACGGATTTATTTTGGATCTGGACCATCCGTTAGAGTATTGATGTCACAGTATTACCAATGTACACCAAAAGAATACTACAAGGGTTTACTTGTAATCTGTGATTCACACAGTTTGTTGGAACAACTTTAAGACTACACCTGATTACAGTTGGAATATTCGGCGAGCTTGTTCCTGGACAAAAAGACTAGTGTTTGTATGGTGCTAGGAAGCATTTGCACTTTAATATCTACTGCAATATCAACAAAGCACTTAAAGCACTGGACAATTTATATTGATTCTGAACATATATGACGCCTGTAATAATATTTTTTCCATGACTGTCACAATGGGTGTAGTTCTTTATTAAATTGTATAATTGTGTAGAATAAAACAAAACAAAGAGGGAGACATTTTTGTCACACGGGTAGTTGTTCTATTGATGCCACCCGGAGGCTGGCAATCCTACTCTGCAGAGACCAACAAGATTTTCATAGTGTAAGCTTTTGAGAGTTAGAACTCCCTTTTTCAGACACAAATGACTAAGGATGAGGCCTGAGCAACTGTCTTTAGCCACCTGACTCCTGGTTGTGCAGGCAGCCTGAAGCAGCCTATGTTTGATGTCTCCTTCCCCTCAACTCCCCAGTCCAGTTCTCAATTTTCTGAGAGATTGTCTCAGAGGAAGAGAAAATAGACCAGAGATGGGTCAAAGTTTTGAGGAAGATTCCAGACAGTGGTAACAGCCAAATGTTTAAGTTGGTCTCATTTGCACTTTCCATCCCTGTATCCAACGCCTACTGAGTCTTCAGCTTAATGATGTAACTCTGGAGCAAGGAAATAAACTGATTGAGTGATAGCTTTGTGAAAAGCAGAACTCCAGATAAAACTCAACATCAGAATGTCTTGTGAGGAATTCTGTGAGGTTGTTGTGGGTTTTCCGGGCTGTATTGCTGTGGTCTTGGCATTGTAGTTCCTGACGTTTCACCAGCAGCTGTGGCTGGCATCTTCAGAGGTGTAGCACCAAAAGACAGAGATCTCTCAGTGTCACAGTGTGGAAAAGATGTTGGCAGGTCATTTCTATCTACTCAGGAGGGGTGGGGTTGAACTGAGTCATCCTGTAAGAGTTTCCCATCCTCTCAGCCCAGTTATAGCAAACTTCTACATGGAACATTTTGAAAAAACAGCTCTAGAATCAGCAACCCACAAACCTAGTGTATGGTTCCGGTTTGTGGATGATACATTTATCATTTGGAGCCATGGGGAGGAAGAATTGATGGGGTTTTTGAATCATCTCAACAACATCCACCTGAACATACAATTCACAATGGAGAAAGAAATCGAGGGAAAACTCCCATTTCTGGATACCTTGGTCATCCGCAAAGCAAACTTTCAGTTAGGTCACAAGGTCTACAGGAAACCAACTCACACTGATCGGTACTTACACAAAAACTCCAATCACCACGCCCGACAGAAAAGCGGCATAATGAAAACATTAGTGGATCGTGCAAGACGGATATGTGAGCCGCACTTTCTCAATGAGGAAATTAATCATCTAAACCACGCACTTCAGGCAACTGGCTACTCCAGAAATGAAATCCGAAGAGCAATCAAACCCAGGATGAATCAAACAACCAAGGAAAAACAGTCTCCTACAGGAAAAGTGTTTTTGCCATATATCAAAGGAATTACTGATCAGATGGGAAAGCTTATGAAAAAGCATAACCTTCAAGCAGTATTCAGACACACCCGAAAAATACAACAGATGCTACGATCAGCAAAAGACAGTAGAGACCCCCTCACCTCTGCAGGAGTATACCGTATACCCAGCAGCTGTGGACAAGTTTACATCGGGACCACAAAGCGTAGCATCCAGACAAGAATAAAAGAACATGAAAGACACTGCAGACTTGGACAACCTGAAAAATCAGCAGTGGCTGAACATAGCCTAACTCAAACAGGGCACAGTATCTTATTCCAGGACTCCAAAATACTGGACAACACTTCCAACTACTTTGTCAGACTGCACAGGGAAGCCGTTGAAATTCACAAGCATAAGCAAAACTTCAACAGGAAAGAAGAAACCTTAAGAATGAACAGAGCATGGTTTCCAGTTCTGAAAAACACCAGGCTAACAAAACACTCTATACCCGACAATAGCCCTGCAGAGAAGATTAGCACATCAAGCACCAATCCATATGCAAAAGAACCTCCTCAGGATACAGTGAAACCTCCCGCCATTAGCATTCCACACCCTGGGAAACTCTTACAGGATGACTCAGCTCAACCCCACCCCTCCTGAGTAGATAGAAATGACCTGCCAACATCTTTTCCACACTGTGACACTGAGAGATCTCTGTTTTTTGGTGCTATACCTCTGAAGATGCCAGCCACAGCTGCTGGCGAAACGTCAGGAACTACAATGCCAAGACCACGGCAATACAGCCTGGAAAACCCACAACAACCATCGTACTCCAGCCGTGAAAGCCTTCGACAATACATTGAATTCTGTGAGTTTGTAAAGACAAAACCAGAATTGCTGAAAGCGGCTAGAAGCCAAGAAAAATACTCATTTTCCCAGAAGTGGAAAGTAATTTTAATTTTAAAAGTAGAAAGTGATAACAGGAAGGGGTGGATTTTAGGGGATTGCCCCATCACAAGAAGGGATGGGATTTTGGTGCCGCATCCCAGAAATGACATCACAGGAAGGGGTGGGGTTTAGGAATGCCGTGGAAGTGACATCACAGGACATGATGTCACAAAGTGATGTCACATCCTTGCTAAGCACCAACCCCAAAATTTCCAGGTATTGACCGAGTCAGACCTGGCAACCCTAGTACTCCCCTTCCCTTTCCCCATCATACACCCTCATTCCATATGCCCTGAAAATTACCCTATTAAGTTTCCATGAAACTCGGGCTAGAGATAAAGTAACCAGAGATAATGAATTCTCCCCCTACTATGATTTGTAAGTTTTCATTTTTAAAATATCTTCTTCATGTTAATTCATAGGGGCTGATTTGACCAATATAAACTACTGAAGTTGGCCATTCATAATGCACATTACATATCAAGCAGGGACAGAAGAGTTAGTAAAGGTGCTACAATGTGGAGAGAGTTGTGTTACTCACAAAGTGACAGGTTCCTGCTACAAAGAGCATTCTAAATACCCTTAAACAATGACAAATGGAAGGTCTTGGAAAAGCAAGTCAAATGCTATAGAATAAGAGGTGAAAGGGAATGATTGAAGGCTAAGCTACAAGCTTTATGATGAAAGTATGTTTTGAGAATGGAGTGGTATAAATATGAGTGGAGTAATTTCTGAGAGCAGGAGACCTTTAGGTGGCTGACAATGGTAGAGTTGAAGGAGTGAAGGCCACAGGCAGAGCTACATCCACTAATACATAAACAGGCCTCATTGTGTCAAAATTGCAGAGCTTGTGGGGAAACACATTTTGAAAAGGAAGGGGGGGTCTCTTTACATGACAATGAAAGAAGATGTTGGTAATAGACTCAATGCATAAATAGAATTGCTTGAACCTGACATTTTTATTCAAGATTCAGGGAAAGCATCTTGGAGAAAGCCCTAAGCAAAAAGGGAAAAAAATGGTTGGATTTTGACATTCATTGAATATTGTATGAGATAAGCTGTTACCTAATTCCTACCAGAATGTGTGTAATGTTATGGTGTTATTCATGTTTTACAATGGAAATGTTTTACTTAAAAGCTGATCATTTAGTGCTGGTAAAGTTGCTGAGGCACATTTTTTTTGAGGTTTCCTTTGCAGTGTTCTAGAGATGGCTGTCTTGTCCCACTCAAGCCATGCTCTTAAGATCTCTGTCTGCAATAGATTAGGTGATGGTGGTGGCCAGAGCTGGTATCAAGTTGCACTATAGGCTTCTGAGAAGAAGAAAAGGAAAAAATGGCAGCCGTTCAATTTGAATATGGGATAGCCTTGGAGAAAACCATTCTATCATTTTAGTAGAGGCTTAGTGGGATGTTATTTACCTTCATGACATGAAAAGTTCCAACATTTCCACACAGTAATCTATCTTAAAGGGACAGGACATTTTTCTCCAGGCCAGTTGGCTGCAGCTTGATTATTATCAGGAGCTAGTCAGAGCGTGCATATTACTCCCGTTCTACACTCCATGGGCTACCTATCATTTTCTGGGCTGTTTAAGGTTTTGGCTATCACATACAAAGCCCTTGGGCCTTCATATCTATGGGGCTGTCTTTCTTCATATCACCACCATGGCAACTTCACTCATCTGAACAGGGCCTTCTGTAGATGCCACCCAAGAAATGGGCAAAATCAAAAGCTGTCTGTACAAACACATTCTCTGTAGTGGCCCTTATCTTATGGAAAGGCCTCTCTGATGGGGTAGAAGGGGTCCCATTCTCATGGCTTTCCACAAATGGTGCAAAACCAAATTATTCAGGAGGGCTTTCTTACTCAGGTAATAGAACTGCATTGTAAGGAAATGGCTGAAAGAGATGTTTTGATAAAGGGATAGGGACTGTAGATTGTATTACTGCATACTGTCTGTCACTGTCATTTATTATGTTATGCAAACAAGAAAAGGAGGGGGGGTTGCTACCACACCAAATACTGCACCGAAACAAAAAGGAGCATGTCCAGAGACAATGCCAGAGAAATAAACTCCGTAAGTTATAAAGACAAAGACTTATAATTATACAGTATATCCGTGAAAAATAACACTACATAACACTGAAAATACACAAAGGGAGAGAAATGACAATAACTCAATCCAATTGTGGAAAATTAAAGTTCCTTAAAGCTCTAATAAGGTGCTGAGTAGTGGCGAAAGTAAACAGCTGCAGGCAATTAAGCTGTGAAGTCCTCGGATCGATATGACGAGGTGAGATGGTAGCGCTGTTAAGAAGGGAGAAAACATTGCTAAAAAACGGAGGGGCAACGAGCGTAAGCCGGCCAAATTCCTCTTCTCTCATTTCAAACCAAAATGATCCTTCTTCAGGCCACAATATCGATAAATCAATATTACACAATGACATCACAACGCCACAATCTGAAATAACCCTAGCAAAACATTGGTTACTTACATCACATAATCAAACAAACTGACTTATTCCCAGTATCAAGAGTCCATATGCTCCAAGGTGAGGGTCGGACATCGTCCTAACCAATTTATACATTGATAATTGGTTAATTGATTGACCCGCCAAAGCCAGGAACGAAAGTATCAGCAAATTAAAGGTACTGTCAGGGTTGAAGTGTATGTATGTAACCGAAGAGACTCCATTTTAATTCTTTCAGTATTCTAGTGCTTTGTTCCCAGGTGCCAAGATGTTCCCAGCAGCTATCTCACAGAAGAGGATTGTTTTGGCTATCGCTCCTCCAGCCTTGGGAAACTTTCGCTTTCTCAGCTTCAAAGGGATTGTTTTGAGAACTATGGGGGGAGATTGGGCCTGCTGGGTTCTGATACTTTGTAACTCATGCTTTGCCTGTCATTCGTAACAATACACGTGTACCAGCCTGGATATTGTATCTAGGCCCGTGGACTATAATGAATTCTTTCTTCAGTAAACTTTTGAAAACAACGGGCTTTTGTCTGATTGCAGAAGGTAGTCTGGAGTAAGGACATTATCTAGCCACAGTTCTGACAGGTACAATCTCATAATTACAATCATATATTGCACTCTTTCATGAGACAAACAATTGGTAATTTCATTATACAAACAAGTAATAAATATTACAGAGTTCATAAATATATTGAGAAAGATATGTATATATTGAACAGTTAAACATTACACATCTGTTCCAACTTGTCTATAGAACATAGCTAAGAAATACCAGCCCAGCTGATTCAGCGGGGGAAGGGGAGGGGAGGAGAAAAGGACCTGGAGGAAAGAAAAACTACATTTATAGGAAGGAGGAAAAATCTGTGTCATGATTGAGGCCATGTGGGATCATGGTTTGGAGTCTGAAAATCCACTTGATCTCAGCCTGTAGAAGGAACCGGTTTGCAAAGCCCGGTTTCGATGTGACCTCAAGAACTGAGAACTTAAAGAACCTTTCATTATGGTGCTGCCTCTTAAAGTGCTCATAAAGAGGTGTGTCTACGTTCTGAGTTTTAATTCTAGAGATGTGTTCCTGAATCCGTTGTCTCAAAGGACGTGTGGTGCAACAGACATAGAGTTGGTTGCAATCACACTTAAGGAGGTAGATGACATTAGAAGTGTTGCAGGTGGAAAAAAATTTGGAGTATAACTTTTTGCCAGTAACAGGATGTGTAATACATGTCAAATCAATGCTCAATGAGCAGACACTGTGATGACCACAGGGATGATGCCGCTGTGGTAAACCAGTCCCATTGGTCATACTCTTAAAATCTGAGTGGACCAAAAGATCTTTGAGACTCTTAGTACGGCGGTAGCCGATTTGCGGTAAATTGTCGCATCCTGGTCGGTCTACTAATATGTGCCAGTTCTTGATAATATTCGATACAGCCAACTCCTGTCTAGTCATGTTATACCACAAATGACAATCTCCTCTCTCCAACCCTTCCAACTCTTTGAGAACCAATTTCTCAAAGGTTTCAAGTTGAATATCAGAAACCTGGGGGGGTGAAAGTGGACCTATTCTTCAACCCACAAGAAGGAGCCAAACCCGTATTTCCAAAATATTTCGTTAATTTCAGCTGTCTAAAGAGCTTGAACAAATCTATACGAGTGTTAAGGGCACTATATTGCGGGGTCGGTACATAGCCTAAGCCTTTATTCAAAACATGACATTCAACAGGGGAAAGTTCGCGAGAGGACAGATTAAATACTATGTCTTGTATCTCCCCCTGCGGGAAAGGCGACCCCTTGCCAAAAAAGAGCGTCTGGGTTGTTGGGTGGGAACAGTTCGATTTCTAAAAGTACGTCCCCCTTCACCTCCAGACTGCTCTGTATCCGAGGGGTCTGTGGTATCAAAATCTAAACCCCCAGAAGTTGATGCAGGACAAGGGGTGGCCAGCTTGCAGGAAAAGCAAAAGGCAGCGCAGGTGGCTGGGAGGCCGCCCGTGCCATTCGTCTTTCCCTAGGACAAGGGGCGTGTGGGCAAGCCAGACGCCCCTTGTCCTGGGGAAAGGCAAAAGGCAGTGCAGGAGGCTGGGAGGCTGCCCGCACCGTTTGTCTTTCCCCAGGACAAGGGGCGCACGGGCAAGCCGGCCGCCTCTTGTCCTGGGGAAAGGCAAAAGGCAGTGCAGGAGGCTGGGAGGCTGCCCGCACCGTTTGTCTTTCCCCAGGACAAGGGGCGCACGGGCAAGCCGGCCGCCTCTTGTCCTGTGGAAAGGCAAAAGGCAGCGCGGGTGGCTGGGAGGCTGCCCGCACCGTTCACCTTTCCCCAGGACAAGGGGCGTGCAGGCAAGCTGGCCACCCCTTGTCTTGCGGGTCAGGTGAATGGCACGGACAGCCTCCCAGCCACTCTCGCTGCCACCAGCTCCACAACGCGCTGGGACAGCTGGCTTGCTGCGTGGGCGGGGGGGTGGACCCAGGAGCGCATGTGCGCAAGAGCCTGACTACGGTTGCCCTGGGCGCTGGCAACCATAGATCCGGCCCTGGTGTGAATGTCCCCTCCCTGAGGGGAGGCTGCTCGTTGCTGGGTTAAAAACTCCCCCCCTCTGCTCTAAGTGTGTGTGTGTGTGTGAACATTCCCTCCCTAAGGGGAGGCGGCTCAGCGCCGTCTCCCCGTGCCAGCCGAGCCCGGCAGCCGCCACCACCCACCTTCCCACATAGCTGGGAATAGCAGCACGCCCCGCATTGGCCTCCCCGATCCCCGAACCATGGATCGGAAACGGGAGATGACAGGTGTGCATCAGTGATTTGGGGTCGTCGCTGGTGCGGATCCACGAACAGCTTGATCGGCAATTTTTTTGGGATTGTGACCACCTCTAGTAAAGACTCAGTGGAAGCCAAGTTGGGTAAATTTACTTAGAGTTGGAGGGAAGGAACTCCCATAAACACAGTCCCGTCCCGTCCCAGATCATCATCTTCTTGGATGCTGCACAAAAGGGTCTTGTTCAATGTAAAATTCCCTTTCACATGATCAGTGTCTGGATTGGGTCTTCATTAATTAACATCTTAATGAGGATGAGGAATAAAACTGAAGTGCTGTTATTCTCTTTGTAAGCCTTGCTAAAAATACTGATGCCAGCTGAAGTTTTATTATCCAAAAGGATTCTGTAATACAGAATTATACTCTTATGACTTGAATAGATGAGCATTTTAGAGCCATTGAGAGTCTTTCAATCATTCCAGCTTCATTAATATGAAATTGTCATTGAAGGGATGGACTCAGGGAGAGATTTTCTTCATAGTTTTAGCTTGGAAATTTCCTTAGATGAGAATTACATTGGTCCCTCTCTCCTTTTTCTCTCTGGTGGCTTTCCTAATACCCTATTCAGAACAGGAAATACTTTTTCTTGAACAAAAGAAAAAGCTATTTGGAAACAAAGGGCTAGATCAAAGAGAAGAGTGTTTACATTAGAAAGCACATCAACGGAAAAGGAAAAAAGATGAAAGCAAATGCTCTATTAAATTAGGAAGCAATTTTTCTTTGGTTTCATAAAGGCTAAGTAACACCAGCACACAGTCACAGTGTGCAATGGGTTATATCACAACCTGGATGTCAAGGGAATAGCCTTGATAACAGGCATACTGACTACGGAAAAGAGAGTTGAACATCCTCAAAAACAAGCAAATGCCTTAATTATAGGTCAACTCAGATAGGCTGCAGGTGTTGCTGCTTCCTTGCTGATTGCCCAAGAGCACATTGGTGTTGTCAGTAGCTGTGCATGCTAGCTTTGAATTGGCAACTGCCTTGTGAAAAGGAGCAACTTGGTTCCCACACAATTCTCTTACTTGCAAGGAGACCAATTCAGGTAACACTGCCTTGCCTGGTTCCAGTGCCCCCCAGGATGACCACTGCATTCTGAATTTTTGTTCCTCTAGTCCCTATCTCTTGGCAGACTCACTTGCAGTTGACCTGCTCACGAATACTATAGTTTGAGTCAGTACTGAGATAGAAGTTTCTTATTAACACTGCTCATGTGCTTGGAGGAAAAAGAATTTTCACAAATTAATCCCCAAAGGCACATTCTAATATATCTTGGGGTAGAAAAAAATCCCACAAAAAACCTGTTCGTGGTGGCAAAGGACATTGGCCATTTCCATATGTCCTTAAAGGGACAACCTACTCACCGAACGCTGGCGCCTTTTCTCCTTCACTCCACAAGTGTCTGATTTCAAACTGGTAGCAGGCTGCTCATTTTTGGGGTGCCTTTTCAGGGATGCAGGAAAGTGCAGGAAATTGCATTCTCAGAAAAGGGCCAAAAAAACCAGAAGCTGAACAGCCTGCTATTGATTTGAAATCAGAGATGTGTGGAGTGAAGGAGAAAGGCTGCCAGCGTTCGGTGAGTGGGCTGTCCCTTTAAGGACATGTGGAAACAGCCATTTTGTTTTAGAGTATTCAAATAACAGGGCCTGAAAACACATAAGGCAGAAAATGTTGCTAACACTGTTTGTATCTAGGTACTCTTATTACCCCAAGAACAGCAGCCCTCTTCACAAATTACAGTGAACTCACATATCATGCATGTACAGTATAAACTTTGTTGTTCTTTTTATGCATGTTGAGTAATTCTCACATTACAATCAACAAATATATAGCTGAACATGTGATACAAACCCCACATTTATTCAGGGACCAGTCCCTGGTTTCAAGTGAATGTGTGGTGGCTGTTTCTTATAAAACAAGTGAATATAGAGTGGCTGTTTCTTATATAACAGATGTATGCATGCACAGGCAGGATGTGTGTACATTCAGTGTAACGTGAACAGGGCTATGATTTCCTTGTGATAAGATATATGTTCTCCATGTCATCAGGAAGTTTGTATTAGGAAGAGCTGTATCCGGAGGGGCTGTATCAGGAGGCGCTGTATCTTTCCAGATCATTTAAACATCCTTTCCTGGATTGGGGAGAGGAGACCTCATGGGGTATTTTTGTGCCTCAGTACGTTTTTTGGGCCGAGATAACAAAGGGCCCCGGTTGCAAAATAAAATCAATAAATGCTGTTTTATAACAGAAGAGCTTTTTTTTTTAACAGAAAGTAAACTGTAAGTGGTAAATGGCTGTACTTTGGGCACATTAATGTGCAGGTGACAAAGAGCCAAAACACACGTTAAGAAAAACCTAGGTTCAGCACGTGTTCTCTTACCTCAAGGTTTGCTGGGATCTGTAGGAGTCCTGGAAGCTTAAAGTAGGCGTCCTGGAAGCTTAAAGATCTGTAGGGGTCCTGGAAGCTTAAAGTCCTGGAAGCTTAAAGGATCTGCAAGCGTCCTGGAAGCTTAAAGCTTAAAATACAGGCGCCTGTATTTCTCTTTCCCTTTTTGCTGCTCTGTAAATGCTAAACTTTAAGCTTCCAGGACGCCTACAGATCCCAGCAAACCTTGAGGTAAGAGAACACGTGCTGAACCTAGGTATTTCTTAACGTGTGTTTTGGCTTAAGTCTTAAGAGGAGAAAGTTCTATAGCTACTTCTCTATGCATTCTCTCCCCCAAAAGTGCAATCAGAGTGGAAACTGACCACTCACAATGTGAGCAGGGCTTTAATAAACATCTGTACTGCTTCCTGCAACTGGGCTGCTGGCTTCATAAATTAGTTTTTGCTCTGCATCCTGTGTCATCTTCACTTTGTTTTACTTTGGGAGCAATTCTGAATGGGGAAGCTCATCATTTCACTGGTAATTCAAGATTTTTAGCTCATCAGAAGCCTCCCTACTGTGCATGACACTATGATCCTTACCACTCACCATAGCTCATCCTTGAGGTTGAACTTTTTGAATCTTCAGTACAGCAATCCTACACCCCAGATGCCAGTGTGTTGCAGTGTGTTACAGTACTGATGTAGCTAGTCAATATCCTATGCCCCCTTGGCAAATTTCAAAAGCAGCCCAAGTTCAAGGAGCATCTTCACTGGATTCTCACCAATTGTGGAGTGGCATGCTGACAGTGTCCTCATGCCAGCCATCTATGGAAGCAGCCAACCAATGTGTGTCGAAGTTTACGTGTTTCCCTGATATTATCCTGTCCTCACCCATCCTCAGAATAAAACAAAGTAAGGAACAAAGGGAACACAGCAGCCTTCACTATATGAGGAACTCTGACATACCCAGGAGAAGCCCTGTAACTACCACACTCCGTTTTCATTTGACATGCTGATGCATAGGAAAAGAAGCATGAGCAGCCAGGACCATTGCCTAGATGCTTTCACAGTTTTCTCAGCAGAGGAGTTCCAGGTTCTCTCTCACCCAAGGTTACAAGTCTGGAGGAGTGTTAACAGTGTCCCAAGGAGCAGAATTTTGCAATGTCAGGGAGATGCAGACACTAGCAAGTCTTCTGTGCCTTTGAAAGCTGCATTGTAGAATCACAGGCAGTATGCCCATGATAGGTACAACTGTGGTGGTCAAGTAAATATTAAACAACATGCATTGGTGCAGGAGGTGGACTACAGTGAGAAAGCTAGATGTACACTATTACTCATGTTGTAGGGGGTACTGTGGTACTGTGACCGGGGTCTGTTCTGCATGCTACACCATTAGTGGGCACCACTTGGGGAGGCTGCCTGAAAAGCCCCCAAAGTGATACAAGGACCATAATGTACAATGATGAACAACTAACAACTAATAAGTAGGCTTAAGCACTTCGCACATGGTATATACTAGGGATGTGCGTTTCGGCATTCTGAATGCCGAAAGAATGCCGAAACAAAAGTGTTTCGGCATTCTTCAAGAATCCCGAAACGTTTCGGGGAATGCCGAAACGTTTCGGGATTGCCGAAAGAAAAACCCGAAACGTTTCGGGATTCTTTCGGCATTCTTTCGGCATTCGAGAATCGCCATTTTGATTTTGCTAGCCGTTTGCCTTAGCAAGCGGCTAGCAAAATCCTGCTGGAAGCAAAGGCTTCCTGCAGGCTCTTAGAAGAGGGGAGGGGGGGAGAAGGAGTGAATCACTCACTCCTTCTGTCACCCCCCACCCCTCTTGCAAAGGAGGATAGGGAATCCTGCTTTGCCTTGCAAATGCAAGGTGCAAGCATTGCATTGCACTTTGCATTTGCAAAGCAGCAGAGATTCCCGCCAAAACTAACAGGTAGGGGAGGGGGAGCAGGAGGAGGGTGGCTCTTGGAGTGTGGGTGGGGAAAGGCAGGGGACTGGGGACTTTAGGAGTCACCAATCCCACTGCTGCATTCTCATGCCAGCCAATAGATTTAAATCTTTGGCTGAGGCTGCAGCAGGGGATTTAAATTTGGAGCAAGACTGTCTGGAACACTTCTGTTGCTGCTGCTGCTGAGCTGTGACCGAGAGAGGAGAAGAAGAGAGACTGCACCTGGAGCCTGGAGGACATCTGCCTGGAGGATCAACTGTGCTGGACATCCTGAGAGGACACCTGGTAGGCCTTTTTAAAATTTTTGTAAATTTTTTTGATGCTGGGCAATGTGCTGCTGTGGCCTGCCTCTGCAAAAAGGTGTTGCAGTTTATTCTTGGCATGGCCTGGGGGACAGGTTGGGCAGACAATGTTTGATGGTGGGGTGGGGGTTTCAGCATTGGTTGTTGTGCTTGCCTTCTTTAAGCTTGATCCACTGTTTTAAGATTAAAACAAGAGTGTGCCAGCTTTGGGCCTACACAGGCCAGAAGCCTTTCTTCTGGCTGGCTCTCACAGTTGTGCTCCACAATCTGGAATGGTGTGGCTTGCTTTTCTGTGTCTGGTCCCCTGCTTGCAAGGATTCCCAACAGGCTCCGTCCTGATCAACTGTGCCAGCCTGTGGGCCACACACAGGTATGGCCTGGGGGACAGGTTGGGCAGACAATGTTTGATGGTGGGGGGGGGGGGTTTCAGCATTGGTTGTTGTGCTTGCCTTCTTTAAGCTTGATCCACTGTTTGAAGATTAAAACAAGAGTGTGCCAGCTTTGGGCCTACACAGGCCAGAAGCCTTTCTTCTGGCTGGCTCTCACAGTTGTGCTTCACAATCTGGAATGGTGTGGCTTGCCTTTCTGTGTCTGGTCCCCTGCTTGCAAGGATTCCCAACAGGCTCCGTCCTGATCAACTGTGCCAGCCTGTGGGCCACACACAGGTATGGCCTGGGGGACAGGTTGGGCAGACAATGTTTGATGGTGGGGGGGGGGTTTCAGCATTGGTTGTTGTGCTTGCCTTCTTTAAGCTTGATCCACTGTTTTAAGATTAAAAACAGAGTGTGCCAGCTTTGGGCCTACACAGGCCAGAAGCCTTTCTTCTGGCTGGCTCTCACAGTTGTGCCTCACAATCTGGAATGGTGTGGCTTGCCTTTCTGTGTCTGGTCCCCTGCTAGCAAGGATTCCCAACAGGCTCCGTCCTGATCAACTGTGCCAGCCTGTGGGCCACACACAGGTATGGCCTGGGGGACAGGTTGGGCAGACAATGTTTGATGGTGGGGGGGGGGGTTCAGCATTGGTTGTTGTGCTTGCCTTCTTTAAGCTTGATCCACTGTTTGAAGATTAAAACCAGAGTGTGCCAGCTTCGGGCCTACACAGGCCAGAAGCCTTTCTTCTGGCTGGCTCTCACAGTTGTGCTTCACAATCTGGAATGGTGTGGCTTGCCTTTCTGTGTCTGGTCCCCTGCTAGCAAGGATTCCCAACAGGCTCCGTCCTGATCAACTGTGCCAGCCTGTGGGCCACACACAGGTATGGCCTGGGGGACAGGTTGGGCAGACAATCTTTGATGGTGGGGGGGGGGGGTTTCAGCATTGGTTGCTGTGCTTGCCTTCTTTAAGCTTGATCCACTGTTTTAAGATTAAAACCAGAGTGTGCCAGCTTCGGGCCTACACAGGCCAGAAGCCTTTCTTCTGGCTGGCTCTCACAGTTGTGCTTCACAATCTGGAATGGTGTGGCTTGCCTTTCTGTGTCTGGTCCCCTGCTAGCAAGGATTCCCAACAGGCTCCGTCCTGATCAACTGTGCCAGCCTGTGGGCCACACACAGGTATGGCCTGGGGGACAGGTTGGGCAGACAATCTTTGATGGTGGGGGGGGGGGTTCAGCATTGGTTGTTGTGCTTGCCTTCTTTAAGCTTGATCCACTGTTTGAAGATTAAAACCAGAGTGTGCCAGCTTCGGGCCTACACAGGCCAGAAGCCTTTCTTCTGGCTGGCTCTCACAGTTGTGCTTCACAATCTGGAATGGTGTGGCTTGCCTTTCTGTGTCTGGTCCCCTGCTAGCAAGGATTCCCAACAGGCTCCGTCCTGATCAACTGTGCCAGCCTGTGGGCCACACACAGGTATGGCCTGGGGGACAGGTTGGGCAGACAATGTTTGATGGTGGGGGGGGGGGGGGGTTCAGCATTGGTTGTTGTGCTTGCCTTCTTTAAGCTTGATCCACTGTTTTAAGATTAAAACCAGAGTGTGCCAGCTTTGGGCCTACACAGGCCAGAAGCCTTTCTTCTGGCTGGCTCTCACAGTTGTGCTTCACAATCTGGAATGGTGTGGCTTGCCTTTCTGTGTCTGGTCCCCTGCTAGCAAGGATTCCCAACAGGCTCCGTCCTGATCAACTGTGCCAGCCTGTGGGCCACACACAGGTATGGCCTGGGGGACAGGTTGGGCAGACAATGTTTGATGGTGGGGGGGGGGGTTTCAGCATTGGTTGTTGTGCTTGCCTTCTTTAAGCTTGATCCACTGTTTGAAGATTAAAACCAGAGTGTGCCAGCTTCGGGCCTACACAGGCCAGAAGCCTTTCTTCTGGCTGGCTCTCACAGTTGTGCTTCACAATCTGGAATGGTGTGGCTTGCTGTTCTGTGTCTGGTCCCCTGCTAGCAAGGATTCCCAACAGGCTCCGTCCTGATCAACTGTGCCAGCCTGTGGGCCACACACAGGTATGCTGCTTTGGCCAAGGTAACCCTTTTTGGTTGCTGGCCTGGCACTCACAGTTGTGCTCCACAATCTGGAATGGTGTGGCTTGCGTTTCTGTGTCTGGTCCCCTGCTTGCAAGGATTCCCAACAGGCTCCGTCCTGATCAACTGTGCCAGCCTTCGGCCCACACACAGGCCTGCTGCTCCGGCTTTGGTAACCCTTCCCGTTTGCTGGCCTGGCACTCACTGTTTTGCTTCACATTCAGGTTGTTTATCGTTGGTGGACCTCTTCTGGACTGGACTGCACTTGGTGGACATCGGCCTGCAGATCTCTGCGTGGAGGATCAACATTGCTGGACATCTGCACTGGTGGACTGGTAGGGTTGTTGTTAAATTTGGTTTTTGAGCTTATGTCTGCTGCTGTGCCTACCTGCGAGCATATGCTTTGGCTCTGTCTTTATGGCTTGGGCCGGGGGGGGGGGCATTTTCTGGTTGGGCAAGAGGATATTGTTTGGGGGTTAGGGGGGCCAGCATTGATCGCAGTGCCAGCTTTCTTTCATGTTTCATTTTTCAAGTTTGAGTGTGGGGTGGGCATGAACTGCTGTTTCACAGGACTAAAAAATGAGTGTGCCAGCTTCTGGCCTGCACAGGCCAGAAGCTCTGCTGGGTGGATGTGTTTTGTTTTGCTGCTGGTTGGCCCTAGCCTTTAAGGGGGGGGGGCTGACTTGGCTTGTGCAACGGGGCCTTGAATTTTGGGGTTGCGTGTGCGGCGTGTGGTGTTGACTCTGCTAACATTTCCAATTTTCTTGACAGCATCGTGGAGGAGAGGAGGACCAGCTGCAAGACCGCCTGAACATCGCTGGACTGCAGGACTGGTGTTAGTGTGAGCGAGTCCGGGTTGACATTTGGGTGGCCTTGGGGGTGGGTTCTTGCTAGCTTGGGAGGGGGGAGGCTCATCTTCAAAACACCACATCCACACCCCACACCGACATACCACAGATACATCGGTCCCGCTAAATAGTGTCTCTTAGGTAGGTAGGCCAGTTGGTAGGTGATCAGTGGATAATTGCCCTCAACATAATTATTAGGGAAACCGAGCCTAGTTTTTTTTAAAAAACTAAATAGGGACTCAGCAGGGAAAGCATTAGTGAGTGAGTGTTAGGTTTGAATTCTATATATATATATATATATATATAAAAATTTGTAATAGCTGTCAATAGGCTTCCCATTAGTGCCCCCATAACTAGGGTTCCACTGCCCATCTCTGGCACACGTGGTGGTGCCAGGCCGGCCCGGGCATACTAGTGTGTGAGTGTTTAAGGCTTCGTCACCTGTTATTGGGGTTTAGGGCCAGCTCAATTCCAGAGGAATTCAGCTGATTGGCAGGCTCAGGTTCCCTGACATAAATAGGGTTGCTTAAAAAGGCACTTGATTGTTCATCTCCAAGTCACAGAGCCACTAGAAACACAGATTTATAGCAGGTTAGTTAGGTCTTGAAAACAAAGTTGACCTTTGTTTTCTAAATCTTTTCTGATTAGTTAGGGTTGAATTTGGGAGGGGAAAGTATGTCAGAGAGGAAAGCAGAGAGGGGACCCGGGGGAAAGGCTAGGGAGAAATCTAGAGGGGAGGAGGGGAGGGGGAGGGGGACTGCTGCGGCAGCCCCTCCATCTGAGCGGAGGAGGCCCTCCCCTGCGCTGCTGCCGTTCACCAGCCTGGCTTCTGGTGACAGGAAGAGGGTTCGCAAGACTCTCTTTCCTGAGGCAGCTGCTGGAGGGCCACCCCCAACCCGGGTGCGTGAGGCAGGGGCTGGCACTGGGCAGGGGCCTGCTGCTGAGGCTCCTCCTCCTCCAGTGGTTGCGAGCCAGCTGCTGGAGGAGGGGCAGCATGTGGTGTCTCCTGGGATGGGCGCGGAGCACATGACTTTCCCTGCGCTCCCGCTCACCCCAGGAACCCGGAGGATGTTGGAGGAACTGCCCGTGAGACCCCCCCTGGGGCGGTCCACCCCAGTTTCCTCTGAGGCCAGCAGCAGGCCTCTCGCGGCTGTGCAGGAGGAGAGGACGCGGGAGGAAGAGGCAGAGACTGTGGTGGAAGAGCCCACATCTCTGCCCCTTCAGCCTCGTCCATCCCCACCTGCCCGGCCGAGAGTGGGACACGGTGTGTCCGGCCAGAGCACCTCACAGGAGGTGCCGCAGGGTGGTCCCGAACGCGCTTCTCCTGGGAAGCGTGGGATGCCCTTTTCCTCCGAACTCTGGAAGCACTTCCAGACAACGGAGGATCCCCGAGCAGCCCTGTGCCTGCATTGTAGGCAGCGCGTCAGCCGTGGCAAAGATGTGTGGCATCTCTCCACGTCTGGGATGAGGTACCATATGAAGAGGCACCACCAGGCGGTGCTTCTTCGGGAGGAGGGTTCGAGTGGCGCCGCACGGCCGCCAGCTAGCCAGAAGGAGGCAGGCTCCTCTGGTGCTCTCCCCCCAAGGGTACCTGCAGGAAAGGGACGCCAAGCCTCTCTCCCGGAGATGCTTGGTATGCAGGGCGCTAGTGTGCCCAGAGAGGGGATCCGGAGGGCGAGCAGGCGCATCACGCGCCACATCGTCAACATGATAGCAGTGGATGGGCAACCGTATTCCGTAGTTGAAGACTTCGGCTTCTCAGGGCTGCTCCAAGATTGCTTTCCCTGGTACGCCGTCCCTGCTCGCACGTCGTTGAGCAGATCGGTGGTGCCCTCGTTTTACAGGGCTGCCAGGGATCATGTGAAGGCACAGCTGTCCCGGGTTGCCGGGAGAACTGTGCACTTCACATCGGACATCTGGACCTGCCCAAGTGTGCAGCAAGCGTACCTCTCGCTTACTGCTCACTGGTGGGAACCCGAGTCGGTTCTGGGTGGGGGCCGGGGGGAGGTGCCTAGCACAGCTAGACAGGGAAGGATGCGAGACCGCCAGGCCGGCTACTGCAAGGCCTTGCTTCACGCCGAGGTGCTCGACGTGTCCCACACGGCGGAGAACATCGCTGCCACCTTAAGGAGACAGTTGGACGAGTGGATAGGCCAGGGACCCGCCACCGTGGGATGCATGGTGACGGACGGTGGCAAGAACATGAGGGCAGCGGCGCATCTAGTGAGCCGAGAGAGCGTCTACTGTGCCGCTCACAAGCTTCACCTAGTGGTGAGAGATGCGCTGGGGTTGGGCTCCTCGAAGGAACCCGTGGATACCCGGACCCGTGAACTCCAGTTACTTGTCCAGAAATGTCGGAGGCTCACGGGTCACTTCTCGCGCAGCGTGAAGGCCACGCACGAACTGCGCCAGACACAGGTCAGGACAGGTGTGCCAGAGCACGCTCTGATCACTGACGTCAGCACTCGCTGGAACTCCACCTGCGCCATGCTTGAGCGCTTGGTGGAGCAGCAGGCCGCACTCCACGCGTGGCTCTCCGAGCACCGCGGTGCGAGTCAGGTGGGTGAGTTCAACCGGGAGGATTGGCTCACCATCACCCAGACAGTGGAGGTCCTGAAGCCCTTCAAGGACTTCACTGTGGCGGTCTCGTCAGACACGGCGACCCTCGGTCTGGTCATTCCCCTGGTGCACACGCTCCAGAGGAATCTGGCCACCCTTGCAGACCGGGTCGCGCCCCGTGCTGACCTTGTTCCAGCGGTGCGCGCATTAGTGAGAAGGCTGCAGCAGGGCATAGCTGCCAGGCTAACTCCTCTCACTAAGGAAGAGTCATACATGTTGGCGACCATGTGTGACCCGCGCATAAAGGGCACTTTCGCCGAGCGGGACGGGAACCTCACCCAAGCCAGAGACGGGCTCTGCTCTTGGGTGAGGCGCAGGCAGGCCAAGAGGGGACGCCTGTCGACAGGGGGGACGCAAGAGGGGCCCTGCCGTGCGGGTCCCTCTGACGCCCCCTCTGCGCAGGCCCCCCCCGAGGCCACCACCGGAGTGCCGATGGAGATGGAGATGCTCCGGTGGGCCCTCGTCCCCTCTGGGGTCGTGAGGACCGTGAGAGAGGATCCGGCGGAGGCGATGGTCAGGGACTACCTCGCGGAGCCCTGCGAGTCGCTCTCCACCGATCCGCTCAGCTACTGGGCCAGGAAGGAGTCGGTCTGGCCGGACCTCTCCCTCGAGGCGCAGCGGCTGCTCTCATGCCCTCCGACGAGCGTGGAGAGCGAGCGCGTCTTTTCACATGCGGGCGACATTGTCGGCCCACATCGCACTCGCCTTCTCCCATGGAGAGTCGAGCAGTTGACCTTCCTGAAGGTCAACTCTCGCCTCTTCGATTTCTCAGGACTGGACTTCCAGAGTGACTGAGGTGAGCCCAACTTGTGGCCTGCATCCTCTATGAGTCCAATCCTTTGGAATCGCGCTCTCCCCTGTATAAAACCCTGTATATACAGTTAAAACCGGCCAGTAGAGGGAGGGTGGTTAGGAACCAGTGGCAAAGGGAAAACACCCAGCAATTTGAAAGCCCCCCCCCAGGGTATTCAAAACATCTCCCATCACTGAGACATACCCTGTGGGACCAAATTTATTATGAAAAATAATGCCCCAGAAACATGGATTGCTACTGGAGGGAGAAACAGGTTAGATAGGGATTGCTTAGGTGTTTTTATCAGATGAAATCATTGTAAAAAAAATTGTAGAAGAATTGTTGTACTGTTTTTTGAAAGTTGATGTTCTGTTCATGTAAAAAAAAGGAAAAAAAACCAAAAAAAAATGTTGTGATTATGTTTTTTAAAAGTTGATGTTCTGTTCATGTAAAAAAAGGAAAAAAAACCCCAAAAAATGTTGTGATTATGTTTTTTAAAAGTTGATGTTCTGTTCATGTAAAAAAAAGGAAAAAAAACCAAAAAAAAATGTTGTGATTATGTTTTTTAAAAGTTGATGTTCTGTTCATGTAAAAAAAAGGAAAAAAAACCCAAAAAAATGTTGTGATTATGTTTTTTAAAAGTTGATGTTCTGTTCATGTAAAAAAAAGGAAAAAAACCCCAAAAAAAATGTTGTGCTTATGTTTTTTAAAAGTTGATGTTCTGTTCATGTTTAAAAAAAAAAATTTGATGTTAATGTTGGGTTTGCATGGTTGGGGGATGCGGGAAGAGTGGTGGATGGGCACCGGCCAATGATGATCTCTCACAGATGTTCCCAGGTAAATTCTGAGGCTGGTGTGGGGGTGGGGGGAGACCTCTGCAGAACTGCTCCAGAAATACCATTGTCCAGTGCCTTGGAAGTGCCCAGTTCAGCTTTGTGTGTCTGAACTGAAAGCACAGCCACAGGAAATGACATAGGTTCTGCTGGACCCTGTTGCAGTGGTTCCCCCCCATTAAGTCGTTTTATGGAGGGAGAGTTGTATTAGGCTGGTAGTTATTATGATCATCTTCTGTTTCCATGCCCTGTTGTGCCCGCTCACTATGTAACCTGTTGTAATGTTCAAAACTTTACTGTTTGTCCATTTCAAAAAAAAAATTGTGTTTAAGATTCTCTGATGTGTAGTTAATTGTGTTGTGTTGTGCTATGAGGGACAATAAGTGTAATATGTTGTGATTTGTTGACCACTTGTAATTTGAAAATGAGAAAATAAAGGTTTTTTAAACTTAATGATTGTGTGTCTGTGTTCCCTTCTTTGATGGGAGGTTGGTTCCCAGCATAGGGAACAATGGGGCAGGCTGGCCAGCCTGTTCCTGGGGTACTCGGTGTGGGGCAGCTGAGGGTGGTTTTGGTTCTGAGAGGGGCTGAGTGGAGGATTTGGGTCTGTGTGTGGCAGCTGGGGTGGGGGAACTGGGTTTGTGTGGGGCTGAAAGGAGTGGACTATGGGGGATGAGAGCACTGGTCGTCCCTTTTGCCCAAGTAGGCCCCTGCTACTGTCCTGGTGTGGGCTTCCATGCCTCTATCAGTTGCTGGCCCTCCTTTGCCATCTTTTTCAGAAATTTTCCTAGGGCTGCCAAACTCCTGGTTGGGCTTGAGTTCAGGTTAGAGAGAGTAGTTCCCTACAGATAAACTGGCTGCTTCCAAGGGCAATCTCTTTAGAGGGCAAATGCGGACCATGGATTCTGGGGGAGATCCCTACTCAGATTTTCCTTTGCACAAGTCCCACCCCCAAATTGCCAGTAACTTCCAAGGCCAGAGTTTGCCACCCCAGAGAGATCCCGTTCCCACCCTCTTAGCCTTGGCATGAAAGTTGTAGCCCCCATGGAACGCTTCCAGGTTCCTGATTCCAAGCCCAATGACACCAATGTAAGACAATCCAGACCTCCATCAAAAATGGATTTTAAGTAGCAGTGGGATTGGGCTGCATTTCAGTCATTCACATATCTGGTTGTGTTCCCAAACATTTAGCTTATGGTTTTTTAAATCGGCGTATGGCACTTAAGGACACTTTTAAATGGTTCTAAAAACATATTTTTATTATGAAGTATTTAATGTGGCATTGATCAAGGGCAGGCCTTTTGGCCAAATGAGCAGTATCAGTACAGTAAAATTTAGACAAAGCTCATAGGAGGAAAAAGCATTCACACTGTGAAGTGGGAAGAAAGTTTCAATTTACATGTACCATGGACTCCGAAAAAGACATGTCCAGACCAAATCAGGCCTGCTTTCTCCCTTGAAGATATCAATTGATGATAGTGCTTATGTCACATCATGAGAAGACAAGGTTCACTAGAAAAGACAATAATGCTAAGAAAAATTGAAGGCAGTAGGGAAAAGAAGAATACCCTAGATGTGGTAGATTGACTTCGGTTTGCAATACATGGACAAGGTTTTTGGGATACTGTGGAGCTCAATATAATTCTAAAGTACACCACAAGTGATTTGAATGCATAAAACATACAGACACATACACATAAAATGTATATACCCCCTCCCCACCAAATTAAAGGTTTATCTTATGCCCCGGTTTTCTCCCCCATGGGAACCTAGAGTGGTTTACACATTGCTGTTCTCCCTTGATTTGTTTCACCCTCATCACAACCAGGCTAACAATAGACAGCTGCTCCATGCCTCACATTGGAGTGACTCCACCGATGGCCTTCTTAGTTGTATGAGGGGGTGGAGGGGGGGGGAGGAAGGAAACAACGCACTCCTGCCCACTCTATCTGGGGCCTAGGTTGCCAAATTGCTTGGCCTTGGCAAGGAGCCAGTGGTGGGGCGGCACTGGTTCTGGGGCCCCGTCAAGAACATTTGTCCAGGGCCCCAAAATCACCTAGACTGCCTCTGGAAAACACAACACAATTGTTTACTTAGGCTGAGCCAAGAACATCCATCAAGCCTACAAGGCACAGAATCAGAGTCTGCCAGATTCTAGACCAACTCTCTAGCCATTGCACTACAGTGGATATCTAAAAATTGTTCATACCCCCACCAGCAACTTGAACATTTTTCTCCAAAAGGCACACAACTTGGCTGGGTCTCAAAAAGGACTATGATGCATGGGCCTGTCAATGCATACTGGTACTAAGGCTCTGGCCGGGGGGAGGGGGGCATTGTGCCAATGCCACCCTGGCTTTGGAAGGGGACAGTAAAATAGAAGAAATAATCTAGCTTCAGTGCCTCCCCCCCTTCTCTCTCTCTCTCTCTCTCTCTATAATGTGAGTGAAAACATTACTATACCATCACTGAAGCCTACAGGATACATAGGGTCTGTTCACACACGCATGATCATTTAATGGCAATGCTCTGGCATGATGATGTCTGTTCTAGGAAGTGATGTGATCATCACACAAGGCTGGGGAGCACGCACAATTCACAGCAGGCAGATTTGGGCCACAAGGGATCCTGCTTTGGCCTGCAGGGCCCAAATCAGCCCACTGCAAAGCACAGGCATACTCTCAGGGCAGCCAGATGACATCAGTGACATCACGGCAGCAGCCCCTGGAGCGTACCTTGAAGGCTCATTCACTGACTTTCCCCCTTCGGGGTGATAGGTGAGAGTGGGGGATCCCCCACCAAGGGGAAACGGATCCCTAATTGTGTCTGAGGTTGTGGAAATCAAATGGGTCATATTGCTTCTGTCTTTGAGGGACTTACATGCACATTATATTTAACTCCAGATTTCTTGATTGTCAAGGAATGCATGTGGTGGGGGGTGGGGGGAAGGGTGGGAGAAGGGCCCCTGAGGGTGAGGGTGGCATTTGGCATGCAAAATGCCACCCCTGGCAAGACAAGCCTCTCCCAGCTGTCAGTGGTAGAGATGAGAGCAGAGCACCCACTTGGGGAGGCCATGAAATGGCCCCCCCAAGTGGGAGCAGGCTGAGCCTTGGTGGGGGGATGGGAGGAAGGGTGGGAGAAGGGCCCCAGAGGGTTGGGGGGGGGATTTTGTTGCAGTGGTTCCCCCCCATTAAGTCGTTTTATGGAGGGAGAGTTGTATTAGGCTGGTAGTTATTATGATCATCTTCTGTTTCCATGCCCTGTTGTGCCCGCTCACTATGTGACCTGTTGTAATGTTCAAAACTTTACTGTTTGTCCATTTCAAAAAAAAAAATGTGTTTAAGATTCTCTGATGTGTAGTTAATTGTGTTGTGTTGTGCTATGAGGGACAATAAGTGTAATATGTTGTGATTTGTTGACCACTTGTAATTTGAAAATGAGAAAATAAAGGTTTTTTAAACTTAATGATTGTGTGTCTGTGTTCCCTTCTTTGATGGGAGGTTGGTTCCCAGCATAGGGAACAATGGGGCAGGCTGGCCAGCCTTCTCTGCGGGTGGTGGGGGGGTCAGGGGGGTGGTTGTCTGTGTGCCAGGGCAGGTGCTCTTTCCCAGGGACGATTTGGCACTGCCACCATTGTGGCACCCCTTGTCTGTGCAGAACTGCCCTGGGAAAGAGAGTTTAGGGGTTCCCAAAAGGGGAGGGCAGGCCAGCCTGTTCCTGGGGTTATGGTGGGTGTGGGGCAAGTGGGGGTTGATTTGGGTCTGTGAGGGGCTACTGGGGGGATTTGGGTCTGTGTGTGGCAGCTGGGGGGGAATTGGGTTTGTGTGGGGCTGTGAAGGGTGGACTTTAGGGGCTGAGAGCACCTACTTGGGGAGGCCATGAAATGGCCCCCCCAAGTGGGAGCAGGCTGAGCCTTGGTGGGGGGTGGGAGGAGGGGTGGGAGAAGGGCCCCAGAGGGTTGGGGGGCATTTTGCATGCAAAATGCCACCCCTGGCAACACAAGCCTCCCCCAGCTGTCAGTGGTAGAGATTAGAGCACCTACTTGGGGAGGCCATGAAATGGCCCCCCCAAGTGGGAGCAGGCTGAGCCTCGGTGGGGGGTGGGAGGAGGGGTGGGAGAAGGGCCCCTGAGGGCTGGGGGGCATTTTGCATGCAAAATGCCACCCCTGGCAAAGGAAGCCTGCTTCTTCATTTTTTCCCCATAGGAAATAATGAAGAAGATGCTCCTTTATGGGAGGATGGGGGGACCTGCTTTGGGGGGCCATAACATGGCCCCCCAAAGTCCAATCTGTCTGAAACTTGGGTGGGTGTTAGAGAAGGGTTAGAGGAAGGTCCCCACCAATTTTGGGCTTATTTGGTGGGAAAATGCCTCCTCCAGGCGTCCTGAAAGACGGAGGCATTTTCCCAGCAAAAAAACCCGAAAGAATCCCGAAAGAATGCCGAAATAATGCCGAATCCCGAATCCCGAAAGAGATTCTTGTTTCGGCATTCGGCTAATGCCGGTAGAGAATCTTGTTTCGGGTAATCCCGAAACAAGAAAGCCGAAAGTTTTTTCCTTGCACACCCCTAGTATATACTATGGACTTGAGAGGGGAACCACATAGGTGCTTTTCCACTACCTATGCCATCCACCTATCTTTTGAGGGTGCCCACATTTTGGGATTCAGCTGTGGGAGCACATAATGTAATCACTGAACCAAGACCTACCCATTCCTTGTAGGGAGTTGCATTGAAACTGCCTGCAGCTTTTGTTAGGGCTACTCTCTTTCTTTGGAGGTTTTTAAGCCGAGGCTAGATGGCCATCTGACAGTAATGCTGATTCTGTGAACCTAGGCAGATCATGAGTGGGAGGGCAGGAAGGGTTACATCAGTGCTTAGTTCTCGTGGCTCCTTCTTACATGCCCAGGGTAAGGCCGATTGCCACCTTGGAGTCATGTAGCAATTTCCCCCAGGCCAGTTCGGCTAGGGATTCTGACGGTGTTTTGTTATCTTCAGGGCATGGAGCCAGGGTGTGGGGAGGGTAGTTGTCAATTTCCTGCATTGTGCAAGGGGTTGGACTAGATAACCCTAGTGATCCCTTCCAACACTAGAGGTCCCTAGGCTTCTGTGATTCTACTCTGTGAGTGTTGAGACTTTGGCCATGTATAGCAACTTGGAGTGGTTGTTAGTTATCCAGAAATGCAGTTGTGTTTTGTGTTTTTCTCATTTGCATGTGCTGTGATACCGGCATGATATTGTGTTAATCATAGAATTGTAGAATGTTCTGCCAGTGTATCTGCAAGGGAGGGGCAGTTGTCAAAACTGTGTTTACTCAACAATCCATCCTCCTTCCACAGTTTAGCAGCGTCTTCCAAACAGACATGACATGGAAGACACTGCAGGCAAACTAGATGTGAGGTTTGTTCCAGCTCTTGAAAAGGGGTGGTGGTGGGGAGAAGATTACTTGGCCCCATCATACTGCAGTCCTGATCAGAACTGGGTCCTTGCAACATTTTAAATGGCCAGGTTCAGCTCTAAAATGGCATTGGTGTACATGGGTCAGACCTGTGAGTGCTGTAACATCCAGTTTGGCCCTACCTCCTGGTGGGAGGAAAGGTTGTTGGGCTAAAACAGTACATTCGTGTTGTGGGGTTAGTGTTTTAGAATGACTGAATCTGGCCAACCCATTTAGAGGAAATCTGGTTTTAGCCATGTCTTCTCCATGACACCCTTCCTTGTTCTGAGGCTAAAGCATCCTGGCTTTTCTGCAGCTTTGTCAATCGTGTATTTATTTTCCCAGCAGATTGGCCTATTTTTCTCATTATGGAGAGACTGTATAGGGATATCCATATGGAACTAACTAGTCTGAAGAGATCTGGAAAGTGATGTCATCATGTTTTCAATGGAAGCTTGACCAGTTCACATTCCTGAGGTTGTGTGAACTCTCATTCATTTGTTGCTAGTCCATTGGCTTAAATGCTTGGATCTGCAGATCAAATAATCCATAATAATACTGTATTAGAAAAACCAGTTTTCTGTTACTTACTGGTAGTGCCATGCAGGCTGCAACTATCATTTTCATTCTTGGAGATGACAGAAAAGTGTCTGGAAGATATTACAATAGTCCAAATGTGGACTGAATATGGATATTTCTCAATGCCTGCCAAAATTTTGGAAAATACTGAAGTAGAGTGTGATCAGAAGGAACCACTTTGTGAAAGTAGAACAATTAAAACAATTAATACAACTAGCTGGGTGGAGGGAGATTACAAAAGAGGCCACATTGGCTGACTCTTTGCCAGTTAAGAGACAGCTATCTGCCTCCACTGCCCTTTGTAAAATTTGTCTTTTAGAATACATCTAGTGTTTTTTCCCCTTATGGTTCCCCTTATGGTTCTATAAACCAAATCTAGTCTATGGTAGCATGTCACACAACAGGCTTATTACACAACAGCTTTGTCTAGCACAGTACCCCATGGACCTAAGTCCAGTATTTTGTGAATTCCAGGTCCTCAGAATAAAGCAAATGTGGAATGAACTTACAGGGGCAACACTTTAAAAATAAAGTGCCCTGCCCAACAGTACACCTGAGCACAAGCTGTTATAAGAATATGTACCTTTGCTCTGTGACTTAGCAATACTCACCACACTTTGAAAATTCATTGGCTTTTAAAATTATAAAAGTAGATCATCTGGATCCATTTGATGACATTTTTAGAGATACAGTAAAATAAAAGACCAGCATACCTTGAATGTTTCTATCTTGAAAAGATAAAAACTACACAAAAGTAGTGATTTTGTAATTTTACAACGATTATTTTATATTGTACGGCAGAAGAGCAGAACTCTTGTAAGAGACTCTGATCTGATCTTGCTACTGAGGTCTTGCAAAGTTTAAATGGTCTTTATTGTTTAATAAATAAAACTATGCTACTTCAAATAAAGTCCATTAACTAACATTCAAAACATGGTGCAAGGATGGATCTACAGCTTTTGAGTCTACTTCTCAGCAAGTCTCATAAAAACATATCTGTATCCAGCTTCCCTTTTCCTCGCCTAATTGCTCTTTGCTGCCCAGAGTACCATGTCTTGCTGCCAGGAGAAAACTTCTCCCCTGTGGAGATGCAGCCCCTCTGAGCAAAGGACATTTTTTCCCTCAGTGCAGCAAAATCAGCAGGTGACCCAGTATCCTGGAAAAGAACATTCACATTAGACACAGGAAGGTTTCTGGTTATGTAATCCTCTTACATCGTCTTGCTAGCATTTCACATCATGCAGTCATGTTATGTCACTTGGAAATAATTTAGTGGGAAAAGCGGGATTTGTTTGTTCTACCATCAGAGTGCTTTCCTCCTTTTAGAGACCAATCATCCCTGAATTTATATCTGGTAGAGAAGAGATTATATAAACCTGCATGAAAACCTAAATGCTTCTCATGGGATTTTGTGTTTTTAATCCACTAAAACCAGTTTCTTTCTTCACTGTGTCAATCCTAGACACATCTCGGCCTGATAGGACTTATTTAAAGTTAATCTGTGCGTTATCCAGAATAAGGAGTCATCCTGAGATGATAGAGTTCTGGATTATGCTGTTTCAGAGAGCAAGGGGCAGGATTATATTCTGGAATGGTTTTGCACATAGAACATTACTTGCATGTAAAGCTCTAGCATGTTATAGAGAAAGCTTTAGTGTAATCTCCTTGATGTGCTAGTTTACTCCATACAGAGAGATTTTTAATGAGTAAAATTTATTTACTTACTTCATATATCCTATCTTAATCCCCAGTGGGGCCCCAAAGTGACTTGCATCAGTCTCCTCTCCTCCATCCTAGTTAGGTAGGTTAGGATGAAGGTTTGTCACTGGCCCAAGATTACCCAGCAAGCTTCTATGGCACAGTGGGGATTTGATCAGAGCTCTCCCAGATCCTAATCAGTCTAAGCACCACACCACACAGGCATACCCACTGAATGGACCCAGCAAAGGAAATGAACCCAAAAGAAATGAACTGGAGCAGGGCTCAGACAGGGGCATACAGGGAACTGAGTGGGATATATTGTTGAGAGCAGAGAGGTGCAGACTTTTTGGAGTTACGATTGTAATCTTGAAGATTATACAAAGTGTGCCTGGCAGTTTGCATGGAGACTTAAGGGGAGGATTGACATGATCATATGATAAAAGTGTCAATTCTCTTGAACCTGATCTTGACCACTCATAATTCAAGCTACATTGTTACTGCTTATGATTACCACAAAAGTATCATGTCATAATCAAGCTGCTGCCAACTTTAGGCAAGATCAGTGGCTGGTGTCTGATTACTAAAAGTGCTATTGCATGGGCACAGCTGATATATTAGTGGTGTTATGAGTATTTTTATTTGCGTCTCTTTATATTTTATTCATTTTGGAAGCATTTTTCATATAGAAATGTAACAGTAGCTCAGTTTTTTGTCTGTCATCTATACCCTTGGAAGCACAAGGTGCTGGATAAAAAGAATTCATGTCCCAGCATGTTTCTTTTTCCCAAAGGTCAGAGTAGGAGAACGGAGAAATAGATGCAAGCCTTTGTGTGGTTTTGGCATAGTCATTCTGAACTCAACATATACAGATCATTATTTTCATTAAAGTGTTGGTAGATCAATAATGCAATCCTAAACAGAGTTACTCCAGTCTAGGCCCATTGATTTCAATCGTTTTAGACTGGAGGAACTCTGCTTAGGATTGCACTATAAGTCTTGTTTTCAAGAATTCCTTTTCTCACATTTTAACAGCCCTTTTATGTATTAGAAATACTTGTATTTCACCTTTCCATATATGGCCAAGATGGCCCACAATAATACTAAAGTCAAACAGTCATAGTAAAGACAGTGCCAGGTGACTCTGGGTAGGCTGGGGGTGGTCTATTCCACAAATAAGGGGCTTACATAGAGAAGACCTTTCCCCAGCTGCCACTCACCTCAACTCTGTTAGCAGGGGCTTTGACAGCACAGACTAAAATGATCGTTTTAAAGAACAGTCATGATATTAAAAGCATTACAGTAAAATCCTAAGCAGAATCACACCTTTAAAGTCAATTGAAGTGTATAACTCTGCTCAAGATTGCAGTGTTAAAGATCAAGACAGACACTGAATATTTTCAGAAATATCCTGGAAACCAACGAGGTTCTTTCAGCTCAGAAGTGAAAGAGTCACTGTAGTGTGTTTTCATTAATGCCCTGGCAGCAGTGTTTAGACCAGTCACAATTTTTAAGAGGTCTTAAAAGCATATAAAGTGTATTGTGTCTTCAGAAAAAAATGAAACTCGTGCACTTGCTGAAACCTGGTTTAACATCCAAAGATACATCTATCCAGAATAGACAAACTACTATGTATGTCTGAAGTCCAGTTGAACTGATACAGATAATCAGCTTAATCAAAGAATGCTTGAAGAGCTACCACTTGAGTCCCTTGCTTGAGAAAGGAAGATTAATGATTGATCTGTAGTTAGAACAGGGCTTAGACTCAAAGGAAGGATTCTTTAGGAGTGGTCTAATGACTTTCTCCTTTAAGTCAGCTAGAATCATGCTGTCTTTTCTACAATCCCCTGGACCCACTGGTTAATTGGCCCTGGGCACGGATCAAACAAGCAAGTGACTAAAATGATGCAAGGATTTGAGAATATGATGGCAGCAATGTGTGTAACTGGGGAGGCATGATGGAACCACCAATCACACAGTTTCTGCCTCAGCTCTAATGCCCCCCATCATTCCTGATGTAATGTAATACAAGATCAATCAGAAGGAAAAATCTCCCATATATTATTTTGTGGTAGAGGACGAGATAGATCTGACTTGTTTGACTGAAACCTGGCTGGATAGGTTTATCACAAATCACTCTAGTTGGGTATGTAAGTTCTTCATCAATCCTAGCTGGAGGATGTATGTGTGTATGTGGTGTGCGATGCTGTGATTTTCAGACGTTTTCTCCTTTTGTAGATTCTTGGTGCAAACAATTGCCAGTCTTAGTTACAGATACTTTGCGCTGGGTACCAGGGACACTTTGAGACTCTTCCTGTGGTACCATCTGCCTAGCTAACCTGCAGGAGTTCTGACTCAACTTGTGGAGGTAAGCTTTGGACACCTAAATTGATTGTGCTGTGGGACTGCAACATTATACTAAGGTTGTTGTATCAATCAAGTTCAGGACATCAGGGCCATCATGTCAAACATCGTTCAGCCCCAGGTTGCTTTGGGCCCAACGCATAAAAGTCACACGCTGGATTTATTTTTTTGCATCAAGTAGTCTGGTATGGGGTTAGGGTATGGGGTCTTGATGGGGTATGGAGTCTTGATGATACGGTCAGATATTAATCAGATCACTTTGTGCATAAGGCTCAGTTGGTCATGGCAACTTCCTCTTGCACCCCAGAGATTAACGGATCAAATTGGTTTCTGGAATGATATGGAAGATTTTGAGAATCATGATGTTGTATAGATGTGCATGGAGGGCTAGCATGTCATAGTCTCAGAGTCAATCAGTGAAATAGCTTCCAGACACCCTCTTTCACCCTCTGGGAGAACTCTTGCACCCTGGTTTACTAGAGCTAGGGGATATGAAAGTAGCAGGGACAGAGCTTGAGGAATCATGTTGAATCTGATTGAACACATGCTGAAGATCATTTGAAGGCCTATAAGGTCACAGTGATAACAGCAAAGAAGTCATTTTTCTGTTACTCTTATGTCAGCTGATCCATGTCCAGCTCAATTTAAAATAATTTGAAATTTGATAACTTCTAAGATAGAGTCCCAAAGTGATAAAACTCTGCTATTTGTTGTGAGAAGTCTGAGTATTCCTTTACTGATAATATCTCTAAGATCTGATCCAGCTTGGATTTTACTTTAAGGTACCACAAATATCAGAAATACCGCTGTGTCAAAGTTTATGGATTGTTTTCCATGAATGATTGTGACAGGATCCTGGAAGTTGTGAAGATGACCACTTGCTGCCTGGACTTCTGTCCCATTTGATTAATTAGGTTATGTGATATGGTAAGAGTGCAACTAGTCAAGATAATTAATTCTTTACTATGAGGGCTGTGACTGACAAGCAGCTGTCCAGCACCTAGCAGTCAAACAACCAATCCTATGTGAATGCTTGAGCTAATCTGAAGGCTATAATAACATCCAATCAACTTTTAGAAAGCTGATGTAATGTTGGGGAATGTGCAGGCAGTTGATGGTGGTGATCTGACTTTTGGAGAGAGCAGGCATATTGAAGTGATTTCTGTTTTGGGGATTGAACAGATGTGTTAGTTTGGTGCATGACTTTTGATGTGAACAGACAATTATATAAAGAGCCTGTCTTGAGAAGCAGACTGAGCAGATTAGAACTGCTGTGTATAAATCAATCTAATCTGGTTCAAATCAGTCTTTCAGAAACGGGAAGACTGACTGGAAACTTTTTGTCAAGGCTGTGGGAGTCTGACAGAAATTAACCGACAAAGGGAAATCCCTGAATAGTTCCTGACTTTAAAATTATCATTAGATGGTGAAATATCACTTAAATTCTCAGTGAGACATTGAGTTAAATTGTATATAAAGCTTTCTGACACTGTAACTTGTCAGTATGTAACATTGCTTTATTTTACAATCTGTTCACCTTTCCTGTCAGTGCAGTCTTGGGGGTGAGGGTCTGGGGAGGCAGTCAATGCACAGAGTACTGACGAGATGCTACACTGGCACAACCCGGAGATACACTGGTGCAACTCTCCAATGCTACTGTTCCAACCCTGGAGACCAGTGCAGCCCTTTTGTGGCTACCCAATGGTGCAGTCCCTTGCACTGGAATGGGAGAGGGTGGGCCTAGGGGCATGGCAGGAGTTAGTCTGTTCCCTAAGCCACTCCAGCCCAGGAACGCCCCTGGTACTGGTAGAAAGCTATGCCAGCAAAATTCATAGAGTAGCCCATAGGTACCCATGGAGGCCACTGACAGCAACCCTCTCACCAGCTGCTATGCCCCTGATGCCCCAAGAACCACAGGGTGTGGACAAATGTCATGCCCACCACCCATTGACTCCTGGGCAAACACTGCTTCCCCCAGGCCAATGATGGCACTGGGTGTGGGTGAACAATATAAACCCTGGGCATTGTGTGACTCAGCCAGATGCCAAGTTGCAGTGCCTGAGGCTACATCAGTCAAGCCTGAGACTGTGGCAGTTTACCCTCACTTGGGATGCACCATGTGGAAACTGTACTCACTGTCAGGGCAGATGGGTGGGGGAAGCAGCCACAGTGGGCACCTGCGGCTGCTTCCTGGTTCCCCCCATAGAGGGTGCCCTATGCAACCTCAAAGGTACATCCCTATTTTCCCTCACAAGCATGCTGACCTGGAGCAGCCATGGCTACTCCATGGTCAGCATACTACCTGACCATGTGGCTTGGGCCCAGTGGTCACAGCTCGAATTTCCCTGCCTAGAGCAAGGTAGGTCCAATGTAACTCACCCATGTGCCATGATCATACCTGGCCAGGCTTGGCAGAAGGCCCCAGCCCTGACAGTGGCACAGCATCATCCAGAGAGCAAGCTGCCAATGAGGCCTTCAGCAAAGGAGCCCGGGGTGCCCCCAGGCATCACTGATGTACACATCCATGTTCCCACCAAGAACCTCATTATTCCATCCTCCCTGTAGCTGCCCACACATGGAATGCCATCCTCCAGATGCCACTTACCATGTGGAGGATGCCTGTCCTGGCAGGTGAGTTTCATGTTCCTCTTCCCCAGCTTGTCAAAGCTGACCCAAACTGCACCAACATAGCCAACCTCCCCTAAGACTTGATGGTTGGCGACGGGTTGGTTGCTAGGTGCACATCTCCACTGTTGCACTGCTCCTGATTCTGTAATCTCCAGTGAATTGCCCATGTGCTGACCTAAAACTGGCATGTAGAACTGAACATGGCTGCAAGAAGGCTGGTAGAGGCCCCCCATGGACACCCTAGCCAGCTCCCAGGCTGTGGGAGTATAGCATATGGGACGAATGGTAGTATTTAAAGCAGGGGACAGGGGGGTTGCTAGACAGATGTGGCACCCCAACCCATCTGTCTCATACATGGGTGTGCTTCAGAGGTTCTGATGATGTCACTTTGGGTTGAAATATTTGGTCCCAATTTGGCCACACTGAGACCTTGTAACTTCCAGTTTTCAACCAGAAGTGTGTCATTGGAGCCTCTGGAATGCACATGTGCCACTTCACTGTGCGTTCTGGTGGCTACTGGCCTGCTTCCCCAATCCCTCCCTGCTAGCAGGGGTGGGGGTGAAAGGGAAGGGCTGGAGGATCCCCCAGCAAGTGCTGGCAACAAAAACTTTACTAGGACCATAAAACCTTTAACTTAACAACACCAACCACAACACCAACTCAACCACACAGCATGTACAACAGCAAAAGGGCAAATGTTCTGGGGAAACACTGTCTCTAGCCATATGGGTGCCACTCATTAGTAGGGACATGCCAGCTACTGTCCCCTGTAGTAGCAAAATTACAGACAAAACCAGGGCTGTGAAGTGAAAACTCAATGAATATACATTAAGAACACTCCAATTATCAAAAAATATAGTTATAATGTGTATATACAAAATAATCCAAATACTGAAGTAATCAAGATGTGAGTATTACAACAACCATCCCAGTAAATACATCACAAAAGTGCTCACTGGCACAAAACAGTAAAGGGGGGGGGGTGCACGCAGGCACCTGCTAAGAATTATACAACCTAAAGGCAGCAACACTCAATTACAAATATACAAGGGTGCACACTGGCACTACCATCCAATTAGACAGCCATGGAACGGTTTACAAGGGATACCGTCCACAGCAAAAACATTTAAAGGGCGAAAATGTCCAATAACATCAAGCTGCAATTGAAGAAAAGAGGCTGTGAAGAGCTGAAGGGGTCCAACGCCAAGTCAGCAAATTCAGCCACCTCATCAGCCACAGGACGGGATTTGCCAGCATACATAGTATTAGCCCGTTTTGTGAATGGATCACTTCTTCAGCAGGCACATGTAGTTAGATCCCTGTGGAACAGTTTCGCATAATCTCAGTGAAGCCGCCAATTAGTCACAGACGCTGTATGGGCTGGCCTCCACATGGCAGGCCTGAGATGGCCACCAGTAGCCAACACAGGTGGAGCGCCACGTCCTGCTAGAGATGGTGCATGTCATCCACTTCCTTTTCTGGCTGCTGCAGGATGGTCACACCTGGTTCAGCCATGCCACCATGCAATGTTGGACTGTGAGAACTGCTGTGAGCAGTGGCCCTCTAGGAAGGAATGGGGGGCATGGGAGTAGCCATTAGCGATGGTGTGACATCACTTTTGGTACAAAAGGAGTTACAGTTTACAATTTAAATTAAAACAAACTTAGAGAAGAAGGGAGAGAGGAAGAACTGGAAGGGGAGACTGATATAATTAGAAGTAGACCAACAGGAACAAACATGTTTGGGGAGATTTTTATTTTTAACCAAGTGATGTGACAGAATGGATTTCAGGTAGTAATAAACTCTCAGTACAGGAAGCAGCCATGGATTAAGGATGAAAACAGATTAGTAGGACAAGATATTTAATGCTTGAAAATTGCCCACTGTGAAAACTCCTATGATATCAGAGGAATTTAGACATGTTATTGCAAACCCATGTTGACTGTCAAGTGACAGAAAATATGGCTCAGAAATTCTAAAAACAAACATGTGACTTAGACTACAGTTAACATGTAAAGGAACTCATTTTGGAGTCTGGCTTTTGGACCATATCAGACTTGTCAAGCTTTTATACAATTTTGTAGAAAATGTGGAGCAGCATCCTTATCATTATAAGTATTTACCCTTGCTAATAAGGTCAGGAGTAGGAGTAACTTTTTAAAAACCTCCCATTTCTTTTCTAATTATCTGCTGTCAGACATCATTCTGGGCCTAGTTCCAGTATTTTACATGATATTTTTCCTCATACAGATATCTGCTGACCAACCAAAACTACCAGACATTTGCTAATTTCCAGTCTCTAAATTGAACATTGGAAACATGTGGTTATTTCTTGCCCAATAATTGTTTTACTCCTACCTTTGTTCCATTTGAAGCTCTTTGGTAAATGGATCAAATGATACACATGTTAGCCATGAAGGAAATCACCCCAAAATTTACCCTTTTCCTGGCCATACTACGTACCATTGTCTACCACATGATATAATTTTCATGGCCCTGCAGCTCTATATTTCTGGTGTCTCCAGGTGACGGTATATAAGCTATTACACTGATGGCACTGATCCATGCAGTAAGTAATTCTATATATAGCCCAAGACTGGGATTATTTGTTGCACTGGTATTCTGTCCGTGGCTCATGGAGAGCCACATTTGCAATTACCTTCAACCAAAAGAACCACATTTACTTCCATCCCTGGTATGAAGACTGCACCTCAAGGAGGCTCACAGCTTACCCACTACTCTAACATTGGCTGTTTCAAGTTCGGAAACAACTACCAACCACTAGCCCCAGCAGGCAAGGGCCTTGCCAACCAGCTTGGGAAATTTCTGGAGATTGGGGGCAGAGCCTGAGGAGGGCAGGGTATAATGCAATAGAGCCCACCCTCTAAAGTAGCGATTTTCTCCAGGGGAACTGATCTCTGTAGTAGAGATCATATGTAGTTGTGGGAGATCTCCAGGCTGTACCTGGAGGTTGACAGCTACGGAAACTGGTACTCAGCTGAACCAGAGGTGGCACATCAAAGAGCCAAATGAGTGAATATTACAGATATTGTAAAGAAACTGTTCGTAGTTGTAGAAAGAGTAATTTGTCCTCATCTCATTTCTCATAACAATCTTGTCAGTTCTGGCTGAATTTTAAGTAGAGGACATCTGCTGCATCACTTGATGCCAGTAATGACCCGGGTAGACCTCACTCTCCAGTAGTCAGCCTCCAGATGGGCCCCGTAGAGCTCCCAGAATCAACAGTGATCTTCAGAATACAGAGATCAGTCCACCTATAGGAACTGGTAGCTTTGGAGGGTGGACAATATGCTGAAGTCCCCCCCCCAAAAATCTCCAGGAATTTCCAAAACTAGGGTTGGCAGCCCTACTCTCCAGGTGGTTGCTTGGCTTTTGTACATGTCATAATTGCTGAACTAGATTTACACTTGCTGCACATACTCTACCTTGAAGCAAGATTCAAGTTCATTGTGTAACCTCAGCTGCCCTGCACTCTCTCTCAAAAAGGTTTTCCCTGTAGGTGCACAACAGACTATTGCTATTCAACTAGGGAAGTCATAGATGTCTTTTTACATCAGTCACACAATGAAAACACTTGCTTACCTCCTTCTTATCTGGAAGGAAAATATAAGAAGCCACTGGACAAGAGTGATAGTGGAAAACAATAAAACCTAAAGGAGGCAGATTCGAGGGAAGAAGTAAATGTGGAGTGTGTTCCTAATGAAGAAAAACATGTTTTATCCAGAACTCTCAACAAAATTTGTTGGGCCCTAAGATAATGTGGAGCAAGGGGAAAATAAGGGGGAGGATGAGAAGAGTATGAGGTTTTGTTATGTATTTGAGTCTAAATGAGACTGCAGTTTTGTTGAATCTGCTGAATCTGCTGCTCTTTTGTTTCTACTAGTTTTGTTTCCTGTGTCTTTTACTATTGAGGAGGTTGGAAAGAGGGTACCCATGACTCCAGCTAGGACCAGAGCTGAGCCACTGGGGGTGTTTTTTGTAATGCCTAAGAATCCCATACTGACTGAAAACAACAATTTTATGTATATTTACAGTTTGAGAATGGAATGCACGCTCCTAGGTCCCTTTCACAGTTCTGTTTTAACCCAGTTGTTATCTGTTGCTGCCCTGACTTTATGTAAAGTGATGTGGGGGCAGCATTTACATCAGTTTTGAACCATATTTGAATTGCTATTTCAAACAGCGCTGCTTTTTCTTGTGCTGGAAGTATCTACTGCTCCTCACATAGGCCACCAGGGCTTTTGCAATTTTTTTAAAAAAGCAATTGGCACAAAAATATCGCTATAGTGGAGATGGGCATAAACTGAAATAATGCATGATGACCAGGTTGGATCGTGGTTCGTGAAACATTGGTTCGTCAGATCCCATTTCTGACGAACTGCACGAACTTTAGGCTGGTTTGTTTGGTTTGTTTTTCAGTTCATCACTGCAGACAGCCTGGCGCCAATCAATCAGTTTTCTAGGCAACAGGGAATGGACTTCCTGAAGACCTTCTGCTGACCCGGAAGTGATCTTCTGCTGACCTGGAAGTGGTGATTTGCTGGCCTGTAAGTGACATTTTCACAAACCAATTCATGAACCAGGGCTGGTTCGTGAAAGTTTGTGGTTCATGAAATGTGACGAACCACACACCGCATGGTTCTTTTTTTCTGATTCGTGCCCATCTCTACTCTATAGTAGTATCACGTTGCAATGATTGGTATGTTGGATTCTCTCACTTACCTATTTTCATTTACAAAAAAACTAAGTCTCTACCCTTTGCCTTGCAAACATATAAGGAAAAAAGGCATATCTCCTCATGTGAAGGGGCTGAAGACTTTTTTTTTTTTTAAATGAAACCTGGGAATTCAGAGAACTTGAATTGTTACAACACTATTGTGCTATAGCACTAATCACTGGCCGTTTTCACACTGTCTATAAATCGTGCGAGACTCACGGAAGGCTGCCGGCTTCCTCGGGTGATTTAAACGCCGTAAATCACTGTTTGTGGTGTTTTGTAAACAGATGGTGTCAAAAATCGCGTGAGGAAGCCGGCAGCCTTCCGTGAGTCTCCCGGGATTTATAGACAGTGTGAAAACGGCCACTGTCTGTTAAAAAAATAGAACACACTGGAAATGGGAGGGGAAATTAAAAAGGCAGCACTGGTGAAAGTGCTGCTGACATTTCAAAACAGTGCACTGCAGCAAATCAGAAGAGCACAACCAGCATCCAGCAGCCAAAATAGTTTACAAAGGCTGTGTGAAAAGAGCCCCAGTTGCAGCCAGACAGTGGCACAAATATGGATCTTCCACAAACACATGTACAGGAGAAGGTGCTAACCTGAATGAAAACATGGATGCTGGGTAGGGTTGATTTGTAATCTGTACCTACTGGAGTTATTTATAAAACTTGTAATATGTAGCTTTGTATTATTACATTCTGTCTCACGGGAAGATAATTGTTATAGTCTAGGGCTAGGATTAATATGGTTTATATATTCTGTGTTACGTTGTATGTTCTGTTTAGATTTTATCAGATTTTTATTATGTTTTGTTGATTTTAACTGATATAATTGATTGCTGATGTGAACCTCTGAGTTCTTAACTGAAGAGAAGCTGTTAATGGTCCCTGGCCCCAGGGAGGCCCGCCTAGCTTTGACCAGGGCCAGGGCCTTTTCAGTCCTGGCTCCAACCTGGTGGAACGCTCTGTCTAAAGAGACTAGGGCTTGGCAGGATTTGTTATCCTTCTGCCAGGCCTGCAAGATGAAGCTGTTCCGCCAGACATATGGTTGACGCTGGCTGGGCCTTCCCACTGGCTGACTAGAGGAAAACATGCCCCCCTACCCACCCAGCCTGTTAAATACTTTGGAGATGATTGAGTGGTGGTTATTGGAGAAGTCTGCTGCTGTGTGTTTTAAATATTTATGTGGTTTTATTAGTTTTAAAGTTATTTGTATTTTAAATTACTATACTGATTGTAATCCACCCTGAGCCTGCTGATGTGGGGAGGGTGGAATATAAATTGAATTAAATAAATAAGTAAATAAAATAAATAATATACAAGAAGGAGGCCCACAAGGAGGTATACAAGGGATCTCATTTCCCCCCGTATCCCATTCTCTACCCCAACTATTTATACTTCCCTTCCCCTGGCAGCCTCCATAGTCTCTCCCCTTTTCTTGCTTCCTTATCTGCTTTCCACCCACATAGAGTTGCCAGGTCATCCTGGCAATTGTCAGAAGATTGGGAAGGTGGGGGTGCAGCACTTACCAAGTTCTCCCCCACATATGCGCAAAGCTTGTGCATACCTCCGTATTCCATTGCGATTACCTAACTTCCAAATGTTATATAGAAGTTATGGGGCTGTGAGAGCATGCACATATTTCACTATATTTTCACTATTTTAAGGAATTGGCCTAGGCACAAAGTTCATGTGTGCTCCCCCCCACTTCTAGAGGTGACATTATAAAAAAAAACATTCGATTTATATACTGCCCTTCAGGACAACTTAATGCCCACTCAGAGCAGCCCACCCAGCTGGTGGGAAGCAAAGATCCGTATGCCTGTTTCCCTGGGATGTCTACCATGTCAGGCAATAACCAGGAGACTTGCTACCTCCCACTGATTGCCAGTGATCAGCAGATGGAGGGGCAAGTCTCTGTATCACCAGCCAACCTAACTTTATCTTCAGCTTTCCCTCCTTCCTTGCCCATGGCAAACTTTCTCTGAAAAAAATCTCACTGAGTTGCTGGTACTTGCTAGTGGGGTTGGGCTAGACCCTGTTGCATGGAGGCTGTTGGAGGGCAAGGCCAAGATGCATAGAGGTTGCTAGGCCAGGCCCCACTACATGATAACCACTGCAACTGCCCCTAGGCCAGGCTGGTGTTGTGTAGTGGCTGCCACCATAAGGCTGGGCCCCATGGCATGGTGGCTGCCTCCGCTTAGCTAGGATTTATTGCACCACCAGGCCAAATGGTGTGAGTAGTGAGTTTCCAGTTGTAGCCACTGGGTGTGCCTGGCAATTCTTCCTTTTCCGAGATATGTAACAGGGGAGGGGGGTGGTTAAGGATTAGACATGGGCACGAACAGCAATACAAATGAAAAAACCCACAAACAGCCCATTCGTCTGTTCGCGAACAAGCCATTCATGAGTCCCCATTCCAAATGAACAGGTGGTCATTGCAAGCCTCCCTCCTTGAGTTCGGCAGCCGTTTGTCAAAGCCAGACAGTCTGGCACCTGCAATCAATTCCCTTGGCAACCGGAGGGAGGGACTGAACTCTGTCTGAACTCCTTCTGGCTTTCCTTCTGGCTTTAACCCTTCAGCTTCCAGCAGACAGTCCAGTTTTTGCCACTCAGAAGAAAAATAGACCACAAAGGGGGGGACCCATGGATCATACCTTTCCCGGGGTGCAATCTCTCTGAAACTTGGGGGGGGGGGTTCAGAGGACACTGAGGATTATGTCCCCTGCAAATTTGGTGGGTGTTGGACATGGGGAACGTCAGTTTTGTAACCCCTCAAAGTAGCTTCCAACCAGCAGTACAGTTTTTGCCACTGTGAAGAGAAAATGACAGCAAATGGGGCGGCACTCGGAAGGAGTAGCCCCGCGGCGCCAGCTCTGCCCACTGTCAGAGGGACAAGGGGAGTCTCTCCTTGTCCCTCTGACAGCGGGCAGAAGCGGCCCTGCAGTGGCACTGGCTCTGCCTGCTGTCAGAGGGATGAGGAGATTCTCCTTGTCTCTCTGACAGCGGGAAGAAGCCCCGCGGCGGCACCAGCTCTGCCCACTGTCAGAGGGATGAGGGGAGTCTCTCCTCCTCCCTCTGACAGTGGGCAGAAGCAGCCCTGCGGCAGCGGCGACTCTGCCCACTGTCAGAGGGACGAGGAGATTCTCCTCGTCCCTCTGACAGCAGGCAGAAGAGGTCCCACTGCACCGGCTCTGCCTGCTGTCAAAGGGACGGAGAGAATCTCTCTGTCCTTCTTGCACCCAGCAGCAGCAGCCCAGTGGCGCTGGGATGGGGCAGGGGGCTTGGGGTTGTGGGGTGTTTAAAGGGCCCTGCCCCTAGGACGTGGCAGGAAAGAGCCCCTTAAACTATCAGCTGGCAGGTGGCAAGGAGGAAAGTTGTGCTTTCCCAGTTTCAAAGCAAATAAATAATAGCAATGTAGCTTGAATCATAGCTTCATGTGGTTTCTGGCTGTCAATGACTGTGATAAGGAATACAAGAATAGAGACAGTGGGCACCGTCCTTGCCAACCACTGTTGAATGGAATAGGATTTGCCCAAGACTAGAGATGGGCATGAACTGGGAAAATTCCAAACTGCATGGTTCGTGGTTTGTCGTGTTTCATGAACCACGAACTTTCATGAACTTGCCCTGGTTTGTGAACTGGTTCATGAAAACATCACTTCTGGGTCAGCAGAAGGTCTGCAAAGAATCCATTCTCCCATTGCTTAGGAAACTGATTAATCAGCACCAGGCTGACTGCAGTGACAAACTGAAAAACAAACCAAATGAACCAGGCTAAAATTCATCATGGTTCATAAGAAATGAGCTCCCATGAACCCCCAGTTTGTGAACCATGAAGCAGCCGGGTTCATGACGAACTTTGGTTCATATTTTGGTTTGTGCCTGTCTCTACTCAAGACACATTGGCTTGGATCTTATGATAAATCTCAGCCTATGGAAATGATTTCCTCACCTCCTCCTCCTTCTACAGCACAAAATAATCCACAAAGTGTTGGTCCTGAGGAATATGGGACCCACAGGAACAGCATGAGGGTGGAGCTAGAGGTCTGCAATGGTAGGGAGAATCAGTGAATCCCCTACTTCATTAGAGGATTTTTCCATGGGGTCCAATCCTATGTTAGGTTCCAGTAATATAATACATCAGTCATATAACTTGAGTACACTGAGTGTTTATCCTAAAACATACCTCAGAATTCTGGGGCCCTGTGCACTCTACTAGGGCCCTTTCTGCATTGTGTATACTTTATGTGTACTCCTTATATTGCAGGCTGTCATGATTCCTGGAGCCTCCTGCAGGTGGCAGTAGGTCCAACTCTGGAAGGGGAGTGTCAAGCGGGTCCGTCCTGTGTCCCTGGTGGGTCCGTCCTGTGTCCCTGGCCGCCTGGTTGGCCTTTCCCGGCGGTAAGCCCCACGATCCCATAGGGCTCCCCCCGAAGGCCTCAGAAAGGGTGGGCACACTATTGAGCAGGCTTCGCTCCCTTTGCTTTGCTCCACCAGGTGGGCTGTCTCTTAGCATCAGGGATAGACCTCACCTCTGCTGTCCTCCTCGGCCTGGGTTTGGATCCTCTTTATATAACCCTCCCCCTTAGAGCCAACCCTGCCCAGCTTCCCACAAGCCTGCTCCCAGAGCTAACCCCACCACCTGGGCCAGGTGTGGCCACACCTGCTTGCCCCATCTTGCCCCTGGTGGTTGGCCATTGTCTTTTCCTCCCTCCCCCTTCATTCCCCTGTGGTCCTTTCCCCACCTGATGGGCAAGAGGGTCAGCCTATCCCTGCCCTGGCTGAGGCTTTCCTTGCACCTCCGTGGGGCGGGTCCTCCTGCCCATGCCTAGCTGGCCGGTTGCCAAGCACTGGGGCAGGGCGTGCCTCTCTGCGCCGGCATCAGGCCCTGGGCCAGCGGGCACTGCTGGACACTGCCTCCTCTTCTCCGGCCTTTTCCCTCTGGCGAGTGGCTGTGTAGTCGGTGGGATTGTCCCCTGGAGCAACGCTGCCTTTGTCCTCTTCCCTGTGCTGCCTTGCTGCACGGCAGTGTCCATGGGCCCTTCCGGCGACACGGCACGATCAGGGGTTCTCCTGGTGGTTGCCGCGGTTTGTTCTCTGGCAGTGGGGACGTCAGCTGGGTGAGTGCTGGTTTGTCGGGCCCCTGGGACGGATGCCTAGGGGCTGCGCAAGTCCAAGGGTCGCCGAGGGGCTTCCTTCAGACACAGGCATTTGGGCAAAGAACCCCCTTGCCATATAGAGTTCCTTTTCTCTAGAGTTCCTGTCATAAAGTCCTGTCTGTGTTCTAATTGTGCACAGCAGGAGGCTAGAGAAGCATAGCCCTACTCTGCACATCCTCTTATCTGAGATACAGGTATCCTGGCTGGGGTTTACAAAGTACTTAGATGTACTGTGACTAGCAAGAGACTTAGTCTCCTTACCTGTGTAGCCATGGTGGGAGGAAGGTGTGTGTATGTGTGAGTGGGCAGCAATCAGGATTTTTTTCTGTTATCACTGAGAATATTTATATTTATGCCGGCTTTTTCACCAGTGTTGAGAGATGCCCCATGGAATTAGGGACTTATGACACTGATTAAGTCCTCCTCCTCCCAGGGCCTGTTTCTGGCTTCTGTGCTGTTACAGCTATATGAGTACCATTAGTGGTGTTGGAAAGTGCCCTCAAGTCATAGCTGACTTATGGCGACCCCTGGTGGGGTTTTCATGGCAAGAAACTAACAGAGGTGGTTTGCCATTGCCTACCTCTGCAACCCTGGTCTTCAGTGGAGGTCTCCATCAAATTACTAACCAAGGTCAACCCTGCTTAGCGTCTGAGATTTAATAAGATCAGGCACACCTGGGCTATCCAGGTCAGGGCACAGCAGTATCAGTACCAGGTTTATACTGTCATGTTCTTGGTACAGTGACACACTATATAACCGTAGTACACTGGCATATCTCTGCAGGTTGCCAATGTAGAGGCTTCCATGCCATCCTAAGCAGTTTTCAAAATGTGCTCAGGAGGATTGTCTTTAAAGTACAGAACTATAAAGGTTAATATATTTTCCTGCAAGGAGATTAGTGTTTTACCGTATCAGTCTCTTATGACCTGATTAAAATGAATATGTTTCTGTTGTGTACTTTTGTAATTTTCAAGAAGTTGGTTTTTAATTAAATTATTTTATAAACGCATTTATTAAAATGTATTTGTTTAGTTTAACATTTTATTGCCACCTTTCTGCCCCAAGAAGAATGCAAGGTGGCTTACAGAATATAAATACAAACACACTGCAAAATTGTATAAATCATATTAACAATATGAACAGCAGCAATAAAACAACTTCACCTCATAACTACCAAAAGATGTAAAGAAAACAGGGCAAATTGTACTAATGAGGTTCAGATGTCACATTTAACTCATTTGTTTGCAAAGCTGTGAAGTAAATTTAAGAGAATAATAATTAGGGCCAGGATATTGTCTCCAGAATGTGTGGTTATAAGCAGTTCTTAGGTCTGCTACATGCTGTATATGCCGCTAGATTTCACTGGTGTTCTACTGCCACAGTAAACACATAAGACTGGATCCTCTGATTCATGGATGTAAGGATTGCAGATCTATCCTGTGTCTCCCCCTCCACCCCCACAGGAATCGTTTCCAACCTTGGGCATAAATTTTCCTGGGGTCAAACAGGAAAGAGAACATGGAAAGAGCCATGACCATCAGCATCTTCTGCTGACAGGGTACAACCCATAGGATCAGATCCAATTAACTATTTCTGGATCATAGAATCATAGGGCTGGAAGGGATCTCCAGGGTCATCTAGTTCAACTCCCTGCACAGTTCAGCAAATTCACAGCTACCCCCTCCACACCCAGTGACCCTTGCTCCATGCCCAGAAGATGGCAAAACACCTCCAGGATCCCTAGCCAAACTGGTCTTGGGAAATTGCTTCCTGACCCCAAAGAGGCAATTAGCATTGCCCTAGGTGTGTCAGAAGAGGCCACAAGAACGAATCACTGATATAACCCTTCTTGCCCTCCCTCTCATGATCTGCCTAGCTTCATGAAATCAGCATTGCTGTCAGAGGGCCATCTAGCCACTGCTTAAAAACCTCCAAAGAAGGAGACCCCACCACCTTTGTTCACAGAATGGATATTTCTGGCTTCCCACTTCTCACAGCAGCTGACTGCTTCCTGGGAATTTAGTGCACTGAGGGGCATAACTTTTTTATTTACTTATTTTATTTATGTTATTTAGTCCATCTTTCTCAATAGGATTCAAGGTATATTACACAGAGTATGTCAATACAATCAACAGGGTGGGACATCAAATAAACAATGTCATAGGATTTGTACTGTAGAAATCTGGAACCAGTCTGAAAACAGAACTTAAGCAAAGCATAAATATTAACATCACACATTAAATGATGTGGAAATTACATCGTAGGATCCTACTTACAGCAAAATGACAGTATGAGCTATACATAGTAGTATTGACCTTAGTCCCTAAGCCTTTAGCTAGGTAGCTTTTTAAACCGTTGTGTAGAGTACAACCTTGTGAACTGCAGAAAAGCCCTCTTGAATAATTTAGTTTCACATAGTTTGGGGGAAAGCAAGCCTTCCTAACCTCATCAGGCAGGCCATTCCATAAGGTGGAGGCCACAACGGTTGGCACCTGCAGAAGACCCTGCTCAGATGGGCAAAGCTTACGTGGCAGAACATAGGGGGAAAGGTGATCCCATAGATCATTCAGTGGTTTGAGAGGATTTCTCCATGGCTCTGGCTTGTCCTCATTATGGAAAACTTCCTTATGTATGGCTTCTATGTCCTGTACCCACCTCTGCTGCCCTCAATCTTGGCCTTGATACTGGTCATAACTCTGGCTTCCTCTCTTCTAGTCATGCTACTCTGATGTTTTCCTGTCATATGTAATTCAACGGGTTTGATGCTCAGTGTGTCCTGGGCCTAGAAATGTTGAAGACCACTGGTGTATATACAGCTATAAAGCATGCATCCCTAAACACATGTATTCATGTGCTGAAGAGCCAGTATTGGCCACAAGTACATGTCTACTTATTTTAGAGGGGCATGCTTGCTCTACACACATTGCATTTTTACTACAACAAACTCTAGTGTAACACAAGTTGGACTTGGCTGCCACATATTGTGCGTTGGGAAGTAGTCCTAAAAGTTCCGTACCTGGATAGTTGACCCAATATGTTCATAGCAATGCTGAATTAATTCTCCAAAGAACCTTCACAACTTGCTGGAATGAGGATAATGATCCCAGGGACTGTATCTCTTTTAGCTGTTGTTAAAAATCTACCCAAAGAGAAATATAGGAAAGCACTAGAGTGACTTGCCCAAGGGTAAAATCAGAAGCTGCCAAAGTCAGAACTAGCTAGAGAATTTGAGGCACTTCTGGCTAAGCTTCTTGTGCACAAACCATGCCTAATTAAATGGGAGTAGCACTTCAGAGCAAAGATATAAAGAATCATGGGAGAGAAAAGACATTTTATTCAGCATTTTAGTCACAGAGCAATTCTGAGTGAGGAATATTTATAGGGCATGGTTAAGGTTGCCAAGCTCTAGGTGGGGCCTGGAGATTTCCCAAAATCTCCAGACTAACCAGATACGTTGCCCTGGAGAAAATGGCTGTTTTGGAGGGTGGACTGTATGGCATTATAACTAGACATGGGGATGAACAGCATTACAAACGGAAAAAAAACCACAAACGGCCTCTTCGTCTGTTAGTGAACAAGCCGTTCATGAGGCCCCATTCTAAAGGAACAAGTGGTCATTGCAAGCGTCATTTGTTGCCTTCGGCAGCCATTTGTCAAGCCAGACAGTCTGGCACCTGCAATCGATTCCCTTGGCAACCAGAGGCAGGGACTGAACTCTGTCTGAAGTCCGAGATTTCCTTCTGGCTTTAACCCTTCAAAGTACTTCCAGCAGAGAGTCCCGTTTTTGCCACTGTGAAGAGAAAATGACAACAAAGGGGGAGACCCAGGTGCAATCTCTCTGAAACTTGGGGGTGCTTTGGAGGACAGTGAGGACTATGTCTCCTGCAAATTTGATGAGTATTTGACATTGGAAAGGTCAGTTTGTAACCCCTCAAAGTAGCTGCCTTCCAACAGGTAATCCCGTTTTTGCCACTGTGAAGAGTAAATGACAACAAAGGGGGGGAACCCATGGATCATGCCTTTCCCGGGGTGCAATCTCTCTGAAACTTGGGGGTTCTTCGGAGGACAGTGAGGACTATGTCCCCTGCAAATTTGGTGGGTATTGGACATTGGGAAGGTCAGTTTGTGGGGTGTTTAAAGGGCCCTGCCCCTTGCATGTGGCAGGAAAAGGCCCTTTAAACTATCAGCTGGCAGGCGGCAGGGGGGAATTCCCCCTGCTACCTGCCAGCTGATAGTTAAAAGGATCTTTAAAGGGCCATGAACAATGAACAATGAAATGTTTGTGAACAGGGTCATGTTTGTTACTGTTTGTTGTTTGTTGTTCGCGGACGGCAACGAACAACAAACAGCTTGTTCGGGTTTTTTTCCGTTCGTGCCCATGTCTAATTATAACCCGCCGCGGATGCTCCTGAGGACCCTCCCAGGCTCCATTTACTCCAAGCCTCTTCCCATGCTAGACTTGCCAATCTGGTGCCCCAAGAGGCTTGCTTCTCCTGTGGGATGCTTGTAGGAATAAGGGCACTTCCATTCAAAGAAGTCTGTGAATGACTAGCACTCTGAAGAGGGTGCCAGCAACATGATGGCATAATTAAATCTTCATAACAGTAATTACTTCCAGATGATACTTCCCGTTTTACTAAGTGTGACTGATGCTGATCAGAGTAACCTCTAGAAGTGACTTTAGTCTTTGCAAGACAAGAAGGAGAATACAACAAAACACCCCTTCAGAAGGAAAGAGCCAACATTTTCATTGGCTTGTTTACTACTGCTTTGTTCTGAAGCAATAGGTTACTTATATCTTCAAAAGAAGTAGAGTGGTTTCTGCCATCTCCTCTCTCCTGCAGCAGACCCCTACTCTATAGGGGAGCTGTGCTGCAAGAAATCAAAATGAGCTGCCAGGGCAGATCAAAACAGCTGATCAAATGATTAGGCTTTAGGTGAAATGCAAATTCAAAAAGCAATCAGATAGACTGGAGAGGCACAATCAGAAATAAGCATCCCAAAATATATTGTATTAAAGTACCTGTAACACTTGATGACTTACGTGGTCCATAGTGGGAAGAATCACTGGTAATGTTACAGTACCATTCTAAGCAGAGTTACACCCTTCTATCGTCAATAGCACTGTCTTACAGTGTTGTTTTTATAACAATCTGCTTCTCAAAACAGTTGAGCAGTCTGCTTGAACAGGAAAGTATAGGTAGGATATCTACACTAAAAAATATAGTGTCACTCAGCAGACTACTGACTCAATTTCCTGATGGAAACAACACTATCTCTTAGGTATTCATTTTCATGCTGAGTGCCAGTGCTGCTAAATCCAATAACTCGAAACAACATAGTTGATAAAGAGGATCCCAGGGAGCTACAGAGGGAAGAGGCAAAGAGGAAATTGTCCAGCTATTGTAATAGCAATAATGCACAAGATTTAGATTAAAGTATAATTTATCGCATGAGTCATATTGGGAAGGGGTTGTTAAATTGGCTCACAGGATGAAAGAGCAGCTGCAAAGAGCACTGTGTGCTCGATATGCAAATGAAAAAGACCTTGCCGAGAAACCTTTTTTGAGACTGCAAGTATTGAGGGTTTAGATGTTTCAGTTTTATAAAAATGTTCTGTTAAAGTATTGTAGAGATTACCACTGTTATCAACCATTGTTTATTCATGCCTCTGTGACTGTGGCAGTCAGGGTAAAATTAACTGTTAGGCCACATGGGTTGGGAAGCAGGGACCACCCAAATTGGGGCATCTTTTGTAACATAATGATTCTAATAAATTCTTATGTATAGAAGTGTATGTTTGATTGAGGAAGATTAAAGGGAGTATATGTATAAAAGTCCAGAAGTTGAAAGTGGATTTATGTTGAGTGTCAGCATGAAGATGCACAACAATGCCCAGTTAACACATCTGAATTTTGCAAGACTGGTTGCATCGGTAGCAGGACCCAGTTCTCCAGATTAGAGTCCCGTACTCTTAACCACTACACCAAACTGGTTCTTGAACAAGCATCTTCAAGCAGGCTTTTGAGAGGACTCCCTGTTGGAAAAGCTATCTATCACCAGAAATGCTACCTGTTGTTGAGTAAGTCATAAAATCAAAGACATAAAGCTTCATAAAGTATAAGTAGGAATAATGAAAGACTCAAACAAAACCAAAGACATGTCATATCAAAAATCTGACAAGAATCAAGTTGACATGGATTGAAGTGTGCTAGCTGTAACAAAAACCAATTGATGTAGCAATCAGTTTGCATCTACTATAAATGGCAGTTTGTAAATGTTAGACATAGAATCCATAAATGTTGTGCATTCCATGTCCTTATATAACCTCAGGCAATATCAATGGGTGGCATAAATTCTGATTTGACAGCAATTTGAAAAAGGTGTAAATGTTAACTAAATCCTGTTAAAATTTTACTAAATTGTTACTAAATCCTCTTTGGCCTTTCAGAAATAATAAAATCTAACTTACACTTTCCTTCTGATGAACACAGCTGAAGAGGGAGCTGCAGTACAACCCTGTTGGCTGCAAGGTTGCTGAGAAAGTCAGCCTTGGGGAGCCAGCCTCCAGCCTTGGCCACGTGAGGCAGCCAAGCCCTGCTGTCTGTGAGGGAACTGGGAAAGCAGGCCTAGAAGAGCCAGCGCCTGGACAAGCTTGGCAGATAAACTGGGCTTATCTGCCAATTTTTGGGGGAAATTAGCATGCAGTCTGGGTTAAATTAGTGCGGATCTTAACCAACTATACCAGAGTCCGTCTTCCAGATTACTCATGCTATAAAGAGGCAATGACTAATAAGTTTAAAACGTGTTTACTAATAGTGTTGCATATGCCTACAATAACACACACAAGCAAGGTACATACAAGAACTAAGAAATAAAGAGTAGGAAAAATAGAGCTGTTTGCATTAGCAGGGAACCCTCTTGAGATCGAAGAAGTGGGGTGATACATACCTGGTCACGGTGAGAAGCAAAGACGTAGCAGCGAAGCGGGGCGATATCTAATGCCTGCACTAGACATGCAGAGTGACGGTTGGGGTTCAAGATAGGAATGGTGCACCTGTTCGGGGTTGGGAGAGGAATGACGCGCGCCTCATGGCAGGCAGAGCCTGCTTAAGTACCCCAACATGTACCCTGAGGCAGGGGCCTTCCATGTGGTTCTCAGGAGGTGAAACAAAAGCTTGATGGTGCTATAACTATGAGTGATTCCGCACACGTTGGATAATGCACTTCCAATCCTCTTTAAAGATCATTTGGAACGGATTTTTTTGTGTGCGGAACAAAAAATCCACTTCAAACAATTGATAAAGTGCATTGAAAGTGCATTATCCAACGTGTGCGGAATCAGCTTATCACTAATGGGCCACTTTAGGGTCTGAATGTATGAGTGTGACGCCTCAGGAAGAGGGGACAAAGGAGGGGAGGGGAGTGCCAGGTGGGTTGATTGAATCTGCCAGGAAGCTGGAGTTGTCTTGATGGCATCTGCCCTGGAATGCGGTGGTTGTATTGACATGCATCCATTAGGTGTTCTGGGCAGCCGGCACGTAGCTTCCATCTCAGGGCAGCATCCAGCGATATGCATATCAGGGTGAGGTTGGGCTCCGTGGACGTGACAGGAGCCTGGTCTTGAAATGACAGCCTCAGAGTAAACTGCCCATGTTGGTTCTTTGCTGCCTGGGAACATGGCTTCTTCCTTGGCACGTCTTGTGGGCTAGCTAGCAGGCTACCCAGTGGTGAGGGCAGACCCAGTGACCATCCTGCAAGGGGCTCTCTGTGGGAACTGACCAGGGGGTGCCTGGCCAGGCTCGTGGAGGGCTTCTCCGGCTGGCACTGTACTGCTAGTGGCATGGTTCTGGGCCCAGGTGAGGTAGGTGTCCAAGGAGGCAGGAAACAGGCATTGGTGGTGCAGTCCATTACAGCAGAGAGAACAGGAAACAGGCATGGGCAATGCTGCCCTTAAACAGAGTCTTTGGTGGAGCCTCAAAACAGCAGTGCAGGAAACTGGCACAGTTCAGAGGGGGTTCCATAACGGGGGGGGGGGGGCGGTCCCTGGCAACGGCTGTGCACTCAATGCTGCCCACATAGTTCAGGATTGAGCAGGTTTGGTGGAGCCTCAGGTGGTGCAAACTCTGGCAGGCCCTTTAACAGGAGGCGAGGGGAGTAGCCAGGGAGGAAGGGCCTGGCCCAGTGGCACACAGCAGATAGAAGCACATGGCGGGGGAGAGGGGGGCTGGGGTGATGGCAACTCCCACTCCTCCTCCACTTCTGAGGTTTGCTTTCCCAGGACCTTTGAAGGAAACCTAGGATACAGGCAGCCAATGCCCCATGCTCCAACCCCAACCAGGAAAGCCTGGCTCTATCATTACCAATCTAGCACACGATAAAGAGGTAATATGCAATAAGTCTCTCCAGGTACCAGGAGACAACATGGAGGTTCATATGAGACTTTTGAGTTTAAATTACTTGATTAGTTGAATATTCCAGTAATCCTGCAAGAGGATCCTTCTGATCTCTTGCGACTCTGTTGATTCTTTCTTAAGAAAAAGCACATTAGAGGAAAAAACCCAGTGTTTCTGAAGAACACTCATTGTAATCAAATGATATATGCTGATAAGCAAGAACAATACCTTCTTAGCTCTATTTGCATAAAACTTACAATGATGATCTATATAGATAGATTATGTGATTGAATGCTTTTATGTTCATGCTTACCTTTTATTAAAATGAACACAACAGACATTGAAAATGATTAATTGAAAACCATTATTTTCATGCAGTAGAAAGAGAAAAAGATAATTTAGAATCTCCTTTGTACTCCTCAGTACCGACGGTAACAGAAATGGAGAGGGAGGCTTGTGGTTGAAAGAGCCAGGTGTATGAAACAGGAATGCACGGTCATATCTATTGAATTAGTTTAGATTTTAGTGACAAAACAGTAACCATGAGACATGAACCACAATCTTCAAAATTGGTTTTTCCTTGATGTAATCTTCTAGCCATGTTTGGCAACAGTTACATGTACTAGTCACACAAAAATTGTGGCTAGGTGTGTTGGTTCATTAGGAATAGGTCCAGATGACAGCGTAATACTTTCCTAGAACTCTTGCGCAGGTTACATTTAAAAAAAATGAGCATCAAATTTGAAGAAAATATCTGAGGGAAGCTTATCTATTTGTGCCTTAATCCAAAAGTCTTCCAAATCTTTGGACATATTCATTATTTCCCAAGCAGTAGTATGATCACATAGTTTCAAAGAATGTGGGAAATGCAGTGACTGATTCTAAAGAGAGGCCTCTAGTTTGTTTACAAGCCAGGTATCTGGGGCACAATGGTGCAAACAATTAGTGACCATCATGTCAAGTCCAGGAGTGCATGCACACTCTTCTTTCAGACAGTAAGTATCAAGACACACACCCCCTCCTGCCAGGAGTCTATGAGGACCTGGCAACCCTAAGCTAGAAGAATGCAGCAGTGGCTCAGTGCTGGCCCTTGAAGAAAGGCCACTCTGAGAAAGTGGCGGAGTGAGTGCATGCAAAACAGCATGAAAGACTTGTGAAGAATGAAAAGAGGGCAGCTTTAACGGCTATTACAGAAAGGGGCGGGGAAAAAGAAAAAGGCATGCTGAACTCACTCTCTCAAGAACAAATTTACACAATGCTCCTTTGACTGGCAGGAAAATGGCAATAGTCTTAGGAATCACACTTGGTTTCTGGGCACATTACAAAGTGATGCATCTTGGAGCAACTATGGGTGCAAATTGCATGCTAGGGATCATTAGGAAAGGGACTGAGAATAAAACTGCCAGTATAGTAATTCCCTTATTCAAGTCCCTGGGGTGGCATTGTTCTAAATGCTTTGTACTAGGGGTTGCACCAAGGAAATTATTGTTATAATTTTTGATCTGGACTTGGTGGGGGGGAAATTATTTTTACCATGACTGCTTATTTCCCAGTAGGATAATACCATTTCAGGAGTCTAAGCCATGTGTTTTTTCTTTGGTACCATTGTTTTCAATAGGGAATATATTCAAGGGTCTGGGGCACAGTTTATAAAGACGTGTGTGTGTTATGTGCCATCAAGGCACTTCCAACTTCTGGTAGATAATGAAGAAAACTGACAGGAAGAAAGTTGTACTTTGTTCACATCATGAGAAGACAAGACTTTCTGGAAAAGATAATCATTCTAGGAAAGATGAAAAAGTAGGAAAAGAGGACAACTATAAATGAAATGGCTTAACTCAATAAAAGACTCTATGGACCACAAGTGAAGGACCACAAGAGCCAGTTTGGTGTAGTGGTTAAGAGCAGCAGGACAGTAAACTGGAGAACGGACTTTGATTCCCCACTCCTCCACTTGAAGCCAGCTGGGAGACCTTGGGCTAGTCACAGCTCTCTGGAGCTCTCTCAGCCCCACCCACCTCACAGGGTGTTTTGTTGTGGGGATAATAATAACATACTTTGTAAACCGCTCTGAGTGGGCATTAAGTTGTCCTGAAGGGTGGTATATAAATTGTTGTTGTTGTTGTTGTTGTTGTTGTTATCATCATCATCTTGGAATGTAGCAGGTTGGAATTCTAGAGTTCAAACACCAGAGGTGGAATCCTTTTTCAAAAAAATTCAGATTACATTGCTCCAGGAAACATGGTCAACTAACAAAATCAGTTTGACAGGTTATGTAGCTTGTTCAGTTAAAGCTCAATCAGGTAACAATGGTGGGCACCCTAAAGCAGGTCTGACCTGTTTAATTTCTAACACAATACAATGTATCTCAATAGAGTAGAAAGAATCTTCTTCATTGGATCTAGCTGTATATATAAAACTTAGCAATGATCCTCTTATATTAATATCAATTTATTTATGACCTGTTAGAGATAAAACACCCTTTTGAGTAACTAGAGGAAGCTACTGGACTTAGTAAAAAAAAATAGTAACATATTACCTCAATGCTAAGTTGCTAATTGCAGGTGATTTTAATGCTAGAATTGGACTTAAGATGAGCAATTATTGAAGGCTGGAAGGATGAATGGCTCTGAAATGGAAGAGATGGGATTTTTTTTTACAGTTATGATAGAGAGTCCCTGGATATGAAGATAAATGTAGTGGGGCCAAGTTTGTTGGATTTTGTTATAAAAGAAAGATTGGTGATATTGAATGGGTGCAGGAACATAGATGACAGGGGGGAATTTACATGTATTTCTTTAAGATGAGCCAATCTGATTAACTGTTTTCTTTTTTCACCATATTTGGTTTCTTAGGCAAATAGTTTGCAAGTAGAGGCCTTTTATGGTAGCAACCATTTGCCTTTGGTCCTTACTATAAAGCAGAGTCTTGTTGAATCCTTGGCTTTAGAGAGGGCAGCAACAGAGAAAGGGAAAGAACATCAGACCTACGATCTATCCCCATCCCCCACCAAAGAGAAATCACTGAGTGTGGCAGGCAGGTCGCAGGCCTGCTTGACAGTATAATTCCAAGTGGTTGGAGACACGCTATTATAGTCCCTATCAATAAAAAAGATTATAGGGCAAATCCCACAAATTATCATCCAATTAGCCTTTTTTCTTCATTGCTTCATTAGGAAAATCTTATGCTTCCTTGTTATTACAAATGATATTAGATTAGGTGACTTCTGAAAAGACTCTAGGCCCTGAGCAAGCAGGCTTTGTTACTGGAAGGTCTACAATAGACCATTGTTTAGTTTTATATCGCTCAGCCAGAAATATATATCACCACCAAGAAATAAATTATATGTGGCTTTTATGGACCTCCAGGTAGCCTTCGATTCAATTCTAAGAGATCAACTATGGGACAAACTAGGGAAATCATGATTGATCGAAGACTGTTAAGGTTAATAAAGAAGTTAGACAATTCTCCTTGAGCTTGGGTTTGTTGTTGTTTGGAAGGCCATTTGTCTAACTCCTTGCCTTTATAGAAAGCAGCAAGGCTGCTTGTTAGTGCCATTGTTGTTTAATTTGTATATAAATGATATGGCACATTTTTTGAGAACCTCTAAATTTCAACCACCAATATTAACTGATACCCCAATATTGATGTTATTATATGTGGATGACATACTTTTGCTAGCTAGGTCAGCTGTGGGCCTTTGTAGTATGTTGAAGGCCTTTTCAAAATATTGCAATGCAGAAGGGGTGACAAATCATGGGAAGTCTAGGTTATGGTATTCTCTAAATCTAATCATATACAGAAAAACAACTGGCAAGTTAATAGGAAACCTGTAAAGCAAGTAACTTGTTTTTGTTATTTAGGAGTCTATTTTCAAGCTAATTTGGCTTGGAGTGCCCACCTTAAGAACATAACCAGGCCTTGGTTGTGACGAAGGCCATGATACATTTTTCTATAATAAAGGTGGTCAGTTTGTCCCTGCTGCTATTTCAGTTTTTAATACAAAAATAAGTGGTTGGCTTCTTTACGGAGCTCCAATATGGATCGAGGCCTACAGAGAGTCATTTAATTTCCCTTTGTTATTATTTTTGTGGAAGAAAGTGTGCCAAATTGTGTGGCTAATGCCTCTCTAAGGGCAGAACTGGGTCTGCAATCTCTGGAAGCGTGAGCTTGAGCAATGGCTTTTGGGTTCTGGCTGAAAATTCTGTTTGCCTCAGAAGCTAACAGGCATCTCAATTTATTAAAATCTGATTTATATGGCACTCCATGGGGGAAATTAATAGAGACTAGACTTCAGTTGTCGGGGCTCAACAGTAGTAAGTTAGTGAGCATGGGAGGGTTAGCATCACACTCTTTGGTGAAGAAACACATATACTTTGGATCTTTTGAGTACTGTGCAGAGCTTGTAGGGTATGCGCTCCTTTATAACATGAATGATCCTATCAAAAGGTGTCATTACCATACTTAAATTTTTTAACCATTCCATGATACAGGAGAACATTTATGCTTGCAAGACTAAATTCTATTCCTTCTCAAGTTATGCAGGGTTGAATACAAAGAATTCCATATTCTGATAGACTTTGTGACTGTGCTACTGGACAGATAGAAACTTTGGAGCATTGTTTATTGGAATGTAACATTTTTTGTGGTATAACGAATGTGTGTATTACTCCTATTTTCTGTAACAATGAAGGGTTGGACATACCAGAGAAGATAAAAATACCTATGGAAGGTGTGGACTGGCTGTAGCAAAATATTTTATGTTTTTAAATTCAAAGGATTTTAAGTGTGGTAATATCAGGACATTTTAAAATGGTTTATATTTTAAATTTTTATTTTTGTAGTATTTAGTGTGGAGTTGCTCAAGACCTGTTGGCCAAATGAGCTGCATCATTAAAGTAAAGAAACTCAATGAAGGAAAAAACAGCTTCCAGTTTGCAAGATCTGTGCAAGGCTGTTAATGATAGAATGTTTTGGAGGTTGTTGATTGTAAAGATATGGCACCAAATTTGCCCAGAACACAGTCCTCCCACTAATCTAAAGAACTCCTAAAATTCAGGTAGATTGAACAAAGGGGGTTGATTGTAGCAGTTAGAGTGTTGCACTAGGCTCTGGAAGATCAATGTTTGAATCCCCACTCTGCCATGGAAGTTTGCTTGAGCCAGTCACCCTCAGCCTAAGCTTCCTCACTGAGTTGCTGTGAGGATAAAATGGAGAACGGAATGATGTAAGATGCTTTGGATCCCCATTGGGAATAAAGGTCGAGTAGAAATGAAGCAAAATCAGTCAATCAAATAAATACACATATCAGTGAGACCTATGAGCAAATGCACTCACTTTACAGGCAATTGACAGTGCTGCACAAAGCAAGGCTCTACTCACATATATGAAGTCTAAACATGAACACTGTTAGGACTTGTGCAGACATTTGGCTGCATCCCTGGATGCCCAGCGATAGGTCCAGGAAATGTGATCCCCCTCCTCTCTATGTGTGTACTGCATACATGATCTTTATTGTATGAACAGGTTAACAATGGACTTATGTCCATGAAGTATATACACAACACAGCTGCAGACTTCATATCATTATTTACTCTGTGTTCATCCTTTAATACCTCTAGAATCTAGCCATCCATCAATGTGTGTATCATCAATGTGGTCCTTGAGATGACTCACAGACCTTTCAGTTTCATTATTCATGCATGTGCCTTGTAAATGGAAATAAACAGATAAACAGAGTTGATCCTCTTTGCTATCCCAGGGGCAAAGAGGGTTGATGTGAGGTGAAGGAGGACAAAACAATTATTTCACATTGCTGGATGAAACACAACCATAACTTTATTGATTACAGCCATTGGTGCAGCATAGGGCATGGATCCAAGCATTGGATGAACTGCCTGCTATCCAGTGGCACTCTTCCCAACCTGCCTGTTGGGAAACCACCACAAGATGGCATGAGATGTGATCCCACCTGGGTGCAAGCCACTCTTTGGTTTCCCTGCCTCCTGAGAGTGAAGCTGAATGACAGCCTCCAAGCTGGGCATATCCTCAAGTGGCTCCTTCCAAGATTCCTTAAATATCCCAAGATCCCTAAAATGGGATGAGACACAGATAGGTGCAGTCTCCCTTGCAAATGGATCTGTCCCAACGCCCACAACTGCCCACTGAAAAATTGTGACTAATAAACCAAGAAGAAATGCCACACACCCATGTGCTCCAATCAATAAAGGGATGTAGAGTGGGGAACTGGAGCAGACTAGGCCCCAGGCTCAACCATAGGCCCATCTGAATGCTTAACAGCTCCACCTCCCCTCCATTGTCCTACTTTTGCTCCACACTGCAAACTGGTCCCAAGTTGTGTCTGGGAGCTCTGCTTCATTATGTATCTTGAGATTTTCATTGCAGAAAACACTTTCAAAGGAGTTGGCAGAAAAAAAGAAAAAGCGCCGAAGCTACAACTGCTTAGTCAGTAGATCAATACTGTGTTAGAAGATACTGTGATTGGAGCTCAGGATGATAATAAACTTCTCTTAATTGCAGCTTTAAAAAAGCAAAGTGCTCTGTTAGTATTGCTTCGAGTGTTCTCTGCTCCCTTGTTCCACAAGGATAACCATTAAAAGTGTCAAAAGTATCAGGGACCAGGAAAGAAGTACCAATTCATTTGCTTATTCAATACTGGGATTGCATTAGGCATCTACTCAAAAGGCATTTCTGTTCCAGTAGAACAGCCAGGCATTTAGGAAAAGAGTAATTCAGCCAGTGTTTGGAGGGAAGCTACAAATGTGCATTGATTTGCTCTAGGTGTTTTATAAACTAATAGGATTTTTACTTTGGTGTGTATGTTATCCAGAGGCAAAGAGGTAATAGAGATAAAACATGCTTTAAGGTATCTTCAGAAACTCTTACCTTCCCTAGTTCCAATGCTCTCTCCCCCAGTCCGAACCCTGTAATTCTGGCATTTTTACATGGAACACTAACAATGCATCATTGCTCAGCCTAACCTACCCCAAAGCTTTGATGAGAGTATAAAAGGAGGGGGTGGGGTCCATGTATGCTATCCCAGACTCCATGGAAGAATGGCAGGATACCTGTCTCTAATAACGAGTAAGGATTTGGGGTCTTCTCTTCTGTCTCTCCCATAATGCTAGAACTGGGGCCACCAATGAGATTGAGCAATAGATTCAGGATGGACAAAACCTGAGCCCTGTGTTATTCAACATCTTTATAAATGACTTAATAACAACAACAACATTCGATTTATATACTGCCCTTCAGGACAACTTAATGCCCACTCAGAGCGGTTTACAAAGTATGTCATTATTATCCCCACAACAAAACATCCTGTGAGGTGGGTGGGGCTGAGAGAGCTTCAGAGAGCCATGACTAGCCCAAGGTCACCCAACTGGCTTCAAGTGGAGAAGTGAGGAATCAAACTCGGTTCTCCAGATTAGAGTCCTGCACTCTTAACCACTACACCAAACTGAAGGAATAGAGGGATGCTCATTAAATTTGCAGATGGTACTAAATTGGGAGGGGTAGGAAATACAGTAGAAGACAGACAGTACGATCCTATGGAGAGTTACTCCAGTATAAGTCCATTGACTTCAATGGGCTTAGACTAGAGTAACTCACCATAGGATCACACAGTGAATCAAGATTCAGGATGATCTTCACAGGCTGGAACAGCAGGCTAAGACTAACAAAATGAATTTTCAACAGAGATAAATTGGTTCTGGTCCAACCCTCAGAGGCAACAGAGGGTACGCACTTAGGTATGAAAAATCAGAAGTATAATTATAGGATGGGGGAGCCTTGTCTTGGCAGCAGTACATGTGAAAAGGATCTAGGGGTAGATCATACACTGAACATGAGTCAGCACTGTGATATGGTGGCTAAAAAGGCAAATACAATTTTAGGCTGTATCTGTCATGTCTTTAGCCCCCTGCATCCATGTCATTGTTCTAGGGGATGCTAATTGCTAATGATTTCATATTGCAAATGCTATGTGCATCACTTTTGTTTCTCCCTCTCCCAGCCTGAGAACACACCTGGGTAATCTATTTCTTTGAAGCTCACCGAAATGATCTTGTGGTGTCTGAAATGTTACTGCTTCTTTCTGTCTTGTCTAGCTGATGTATAAACTCCAGCAGAAGTTTCCCAGACTTCTTCCTGCTCAAAATTGGTGGGTTAGGGAGGAGGGAAATGTTTGAGTATTTAGAACTGTACTTTCCTCAAGCCTCTATTCCTTTCAAGGAAGTTGTACTACTTAGATGCTTCCTTGCTTCTAAGTAAACTTATGGAAAAGATCTGATTTCTGAATAAAAGTCATAAAAGTCATTTGTCTTGCTGCAATGATCCAGGGATCTGTCTGCCATATCCTGTCATCCATAATCTGACAGTATCAACAGAAGTATAGACTCCAAATCATGCAAAATGATGGTATCACTTTAGTCTGCTCAGGTTAAACCCCACTTGGAGTAGTGTGTTCAGTTTTGGGCACCATAGTTTAAGAAGGATGTTAACAAGCTGGAATGTGTCCAAAGGAGGGCAACAAAGATGGTGCGGGATCTGGAGACCAAGTCCTACAAAGAAAGGTTGAAGGAGCTGGGCATGTTTGGTCCAGGTTTGGTCCAGCATACCTACACCTCCCTCCCTATGTTCCTCCAAAGCAGCTTCACTCATCTGAACAGGGTCTCCTGCAGGTGCCAGGCTGCACACAGGTGAAGTCAGCAGCAGCCCATACAAGGGCTTTCTCCATGGTGGCCCCTATTCTGTGGAATGACCTGCCTGAGGAAGTCAGAAGAGCCTCCACTCTCCTGGCTTTCCATAAACAATGTAAAACCGAACTATTCAAAAAGGCTTTTAACTCAAATGGGAGGGCTGTATTGTAGGGATGGGGTCTCAGATGTTTAACAAACGAGTTGGGGATCATCATCACTATTTTTGCCTTATATATTATCTGCTGCTCTAAATATGTACTCCTATGTACAACCAGCGCTCCATGTTGTCTAATGTTAGTCCTATGTTTTGCTCCAGTATTTTTTCTACTCTGTCTTGGATCGTTGCAAATGCTATGTCTTTTAAACTTGTATCTGTTTACCTTATGGTATTGTATTGAAATGTACTTGATACTGACTGTATTAACCTCATACTGTGTGATCTGCCTTGAGTCTCAGTGAGAAAGACAGACTATAAATGATGTAAACAAACAAACAAACAAACAAACAAACACACACACACACACAACACACAAACAAACAAACAAATGTTTAGCCTGGAAAGGAGGTGACTGAGAGGTGATGTGATAGCCCTCTTTGTGTATTTGAAGGGCTATCACATAGAGGATGGAGGTGAGTTGTTTTCTGTTGCCCCTGAGGGTTGGACCAGAACCAATGGGTTAAAATTAAGTTAAAAGATTTTTCAGCTAAAAATTAGGAAGTACTTCCTGATAGTTAGAGTGGTTCCTCATTGGAACACGCTTCCTCTGAAGGTGGTGCGATCTACTTCCCTGGAGGTATTTAATAAGAGGCTAGATAGCTGTAAGGATGCCAGGCAACTCTCAAGAGACTTCATTTCATGAGTAAAAGTTCTTTATTGATAAGATACCAGTATCATACATTTACATCATCCTTGCTAGGACTAGCGGCTACAGACAAGTATCAAGCAGATATAGGTTCTCCAAGGCTACTCCTAATCCCCCCCCCACTTTCTCCTAACAGTCCTCTAACTCTGCAGACAGGAAAGCAGGCTGTGTGATTCATGGACTGCTCAAGGTCAAGTAGGCTCTCAGGCTCAAGAGAGATTACGACAGAAAAAAACACCTCCCTTTCCCAGTTTCCCACCGCGGGTTCAAATAACAGAATCACCCCAACAACATCAGCTTCAGCTGCAGGGGGGTATTGAATATGACAGGTGATCTTGAACACCTGAGCACCTGACAGGTATGATGACTCTATGACTCAATGTGAATGTAAGCAGACTGGGAGAGGGAGGGCATGAAGGGATAATCTGGTGCTAGGCTCTTGTGGGCCTTTCTTATATGCCCAGGATAATGCTGATTGCCTCTTTAGGAAGTTTCCTCCAGGCCAGATTTGCCAAGGATCTTTTTTTGCCTTCCTCTGGGCATAGAGCAGGGGTCACTGGGTGTGTGTGTGAGAGAGAGGGTGAGGTAGCTGTGAATTTCCTGCATTATGCTGGTGATTGGATGAAATGACCCTTGTGGTTCCTTCCAGTCCTATGTTTCTGTTGTAATGTGTACAAGCAGCCTTTAGGGGACAGCTTTCTTCTTTGCATGTTCTTCAGTCTTGGCCCTTCAGGGATCCTGTAGAAAATTGATGGCTGCTGAGACTTGACTGGGAGGCTAACTAGAAAAGCAAGCTGAGCCCAAGTGACAGCTGAATAAAAATTTGTTTATTGTATATAAAGCTAGCGTGTCATGGTTTTCAAGATACAACAGTTTCCATAACAAAATATTTATTTACTCATGGAATGAACTACCAGTGGGTGCAGCAATGGAGGCTGGTGTAGATGCCTTTAGAAGGGAATTAGACAGATTCATGGAGGAGAGGTTCACCACTGGCTACTAGCCATGGTGACTCAAAGGAACCTTCATAACCAGAGGCAGAGAACCATGTAGTACCCATGCTAGGATGTACCATCAGAGAAAGGAGCTGGCCTTTCCCCCCTGAAACAGAGGGTGTACTAGACAGACCCTTGATCTGATTCACCAGGACTCTTTTCATATTATTTGTTCAACAGACTATCAGAAATGTCTCTTTAAAAAAAAATATTGAGTGTAGAATAGTCAAATACAAACAACGAGTACTTTCTGCTTAATTTTTCCAAATTTTGTTCATTTGCATTTCATTCATTCACATTAATTTGTTTTCACATTAATTTGATAGGGTTGCCTGCCAGTGCTTGGCAACCGATGGGAGAGTTGTGTGTGTGTGTGAGCATTGCATACTTACCAGAAGTTCTTACTGGTGTCGTCAGAATTTTGTTAGTAGGTCGGAACCAGGCCTTTTTGGCCTATGTCAGAAATAGAGAACCAGCTATAGTTTGGGAAAAAGAAATCTTCCAAAAGCTCTGTCCCTGCAGAATAAAGTTGCATTTCCTAGGAAGATCTCACCCTCTGTGTCAGATGAGGCCATAAAAGTTGTTAATTGTTTGGGACCTTTTTGAGTCCTCTGGCCTTTTTCATATAAATCACCAAAAGAGCAAAGGTAAACAGCAAACAGCTTATCTCTGGGGAGAACAGGATATCCTATGACTAGTGTAGTGTGAACATTCCTTTGCAAATTACAAATGCATATCAAAGATGCAGTCTATCACAGAGGTAAAGGATGTGTAGACTTGTGTTTACACGAAAGACCCTCAACGGAACTGTCTTTCAAGAACAAAGACAATGTAATTGATTAGGATGTTAACAAGCCTTTGATACCTCCCTATAAAAGAGGGATGAACCAGATACTCAGGACCCTTCACTTGCCAACACGCAAGGGCTAGTGCTAGCCTTTGCGGCTGTGCAATGGGAGGGTCCCAGAGCTCTGGAATGGGGAGAGGGAAGTTTTCTTTTCTGTAGTTATCTTATAATGTTGTTGTATTGTGCATGCTAACTTGTATTCTGTATCTATCTTCATAGTGCTTTAGTAGTCAGTAGGCTGGGCCCAAGTCTGGTGCCTTGCCCAACTGTTTTTTTTTTTTTAATTATTATTATGTCTTTACAAATAAAGAACTTCCAGTCTCGCATAAGACCTTCTCACTGCTGACACATTATTCTCAGCAGAGACATCAGTTTAGTACTAGGGAAAGATCAAGTGAGGTTGCACTCTTTACATGCCTATGGTAAGAGGCAAACCCAAGCAGCGAACCAACAGCAACTAGGGGACTGATCCCTGGTTGCAGAGCAACAATTTCCACAACAACTGGTAGTGATAAAGGGTAGTTCTAGGAATTGCTGGAAACTCTATGTTTTACCACTTATGGCCAGTATGCTAAGCTGCGTTCTTTTGCTTCCACTCTGAGCCATGGCAGGGGATGGGACTTGGAAGAGGGGAATCCCCTGCTCTCACTGGGGGCTTGATGCACTATTTGTGTATCCTCTTGAATCTGGCCTTGTTCCTGGATGCCCTGGTGAAAGGTGTGCCAGGAGTGTTCTTTATCAGTTTAGGCTGAAATAGCAGCTCTTTTCTTGAAGAAATCTGATTTGGCTAAATTTACATGGTCATTGGTGACTTCCATACTTAACTATTGTAATGTGCTCAATGTGGGCTCTTAAAAAAAAAAGGCTTAAAATCTTAAGATGGTCCAAAATGTGCCTGCTTGGTTGTAAACGGGTATTTGAGCATATTATATCTATTCTGTTACGTGTCCTTTGGCTCCTAGTTTTGATTCTAGGCCCACTTCATGGTGCTGGTTTGATCTTTAAAACTCTAGTTAGTGATCAGCAGATTTCAAAAGCTAACTTCTCCAGGAGCACACAAAGATCATCTAGAGAGAGTCCTTTCTTCATGTTCCACTGCCTTCGAAATTCAGTGAGTTAACTATTATTAGACTATAGAGTTTTTTCCTGGAAGCGATATCATGCTTATTTTTCTTCTGCTGGCTGCTGGAGTGCTGGTAGGGAAGGCAACTGGGAATGTTGATCTCCTGTCCCCCCCGCCCCCAAGTGGGCATATGGTAACCCTAATTGTGCCAGACAGAGAAAGGAAGATAAGCTTTCCTCACTGTGCTATTTTCCTGACCTGAAAAGGCCCTGGGGGAACTGCTCTTTGTCTTATTGGGAGCTATACGTATACCAATGAGTTATGCATAAGTTTCCCTCATAGATTAAATAGTGGCTTCCTGGGGCCATTTCAGGTCACAAAGCAGTGTATGTGTGTTGAGGGGGGGGGATTAAGCCCTCTCTTCTCTCACTCTGTGGTCCTAATCTGAATTGGCTCCCTGTGCCTAGGAATCTACATTTTAGCAGGGAACTGCCAGTGTATATTTGAGGTAGACCCATGGATGGACCTGGAACAATGTATCAGGTCCATCTGACAAATGTTATCACTAAAACTATGAGACTTCCTCCTGCATAAGGCACACTTGACATTGTCCCTGTGCATTCATTAGCATCTGGTGAAAACTGTTTTTATTCTTTTACTTGGCTTTTGCTTACTTTTATTTGGCTTGTTTTCATGTTTTAAAATCATTTTAACGTATTTGTTGTTGATCATTATGCAATTAATGTCTATTGCAAATTATTTTTGTCTTGGAAATCCCCCTTTTGGGGAGATCCTCTGTCAACAAAAAGCACACATATTGTAATGAAATAAATCAACAAACACATTGTGAGTATAGTGGCAGCCTGCCTGCTTGCACCATTAATGCAAATATTACTGTATAGTATGTTGGCTGTAGATGGTGATTTCACTGAGGCATTTCATAAAATGTGTATGTCAAGCAAGTGTTACATGTCTCGAACTGCATTTGCTGCTACGTTTTAGGAACTAAAGGAAAATACATTTCCTGATTCAGGCTTAAACTCTGAATCTTTTATTACAATGACATCAATTGCCTAGGGTGCTTTGGTCTCAGATCCTAGAATGGCAGCGCAGAGACTTGAGCTACTAGCAGAGGATTTCAGATCCATCCAATGTAGCTCCTTTCCCTCACTTTCCCTTCCTTATCATCAGAAGGGCAATTTATATTTCACAGGTGCATTCCTCAGCCAGGACTAGGCTAAATTTTTAATGCACCTAATTTGATGCTGTAGTCCACAGTGCGTGTTACAACACAATCCCTCATTTCCCAATGGTAGGTTTACCATGACCTAAATTTTGGATGGTAATTAAAACACTGAACTGCTGTCGAAATATGCAAGCTCCCTTGCTGCTTATCAGTCATGGTTGTGTGTGTATGTTGAGGGGTGTGTGTAAATACAGAGGCTAATGTAGTTCAGCGGCTTTCTGGTTGGATTCTTCTAGCTACCACCCTTGATGCTACTTGAGCATTCTCTTATGTGCAGAGAAAAGCTTGGATAATCCCTCCTGCATTGAGACTGACACATGCCGACATATGTCTAATGAAATTACTTCATTAGACAAAGCACTCATCCACATTGTGCTTTACTCAGTATCACCCTGCGAGATAATTTTTATGAAGGCAGTGCCAGTTTTGTTGTTATTTGTCTTTCCTGGCTCACACACTGTTTCTCATTTTGGCCATCATGAGTTCAACAAAGAATATGAAATGTAAACGCCTTACTATTTCTGAATCATGTACAAATGCACTGCAAGACAACAAATTACTCAGAGCTTCACAAAAACTCATGGTGACAAAATCCCTACAAACCCCTGAAGTTATTTTTCTGGTATTATATTTCATTGTGTTTACTCAAACATTTGATAGCTTAGTGGGAGGTTACAGTATGTTCTACCCAAGATGACTGTGTTGCAAGGAACCAATAAAAAGTCTGAAATCTCCTGAGGATTCAGCCAAGAAGAATAACTGTAATTGGTGTCAAGGAGCCAGAAACATGGAGCAGCTCTAGCTGTTGTGCGTCCCTCATGGAGCTTATTCCACAACTGGCATCAAGTGTAACCATAACTTCACCAAAATATTCCTTTAGCCAGGATATGGGTCTGGCAACCACAGGTAAAAAACTGCACCTATGGCGTCTTTTCCCCTTACCCCTGAGCTGATCAGACACTAGAGCCAGTCTGGGCCCCTTGAGCCCGTATTCAGCAGTGAAATAGATGCCTAGTTCCAGGCAAGGTTTATTTTAAACAAAACAAAGCTTTATTGAAATGACTTATGCATCCTACCCTAACCATATTCACACTTCCTTACTCACTCATGGTTGTCCAGACCTAGTTGTGCGTGCAGTCTGCTTAAACAGTGTCCGGGGTGGGCCCCTCCCCCCTGGACTGGACCCGACCCCCCACCCCGACGGACCCCCCGGGAGCCCATCACCAGCCGCCCGACCCCCGCCAAGCCCCCCAGCCTACCTGGGGGCCCGCAGCACCGGGCCCGGAGTTGGCGTCGGCCCGCGGCTTCCCGGCCGCACCCCCGCCTGGCCCGTCACCGCCACGGGAGCCGCGAGGCCTGCCGCCGCCGCCGTGGCCATCGCCGGAGCGGCCAGGCCCAGCACCGCCGCGGCCGGAGCAGCAGGGCCTACCGCCGCCGCCGCTGGAACCGCCGGGTCTGCCGCCGCTGCCGCCGGAGGGGTCGGGCCTAGCGCCGCCGCTGCCGCGGCGGGGCCAGCCACTGCCGTGGCTGCGGCTCGCGGCGGCGGGGCGGCCGGGGCTGGGCCGGCTGCCCGGTGCGACGGCGGCCGCGCGGCAGAGAAGCAGGAGCAGCGGGCGGAGGAGGGCAGCGACAGCGCCGCCGCAGCTGCCCTGGGAGGCATCCCCGGGGCGAGCGCGGCCAAACGCTGGGAGGGGGAAAGCCCGGGTGGGGCAGGTGGAAGGAGGGATGCCCAGTGAGCCATCCCCGCTCTGGGTTGGCTGGATGGCTCCTGGGAGGGCTCCCCGGTCTGAGGCGGCACCGGGGATTGGTGAGGGATGGTGGAGGGAAGAAGCAGGCACCAGGGAGAGGGCATGGGTGGAAGGGGTGATGGAAGGACGGGGGGACCAACCGGGTGGGAGTAGCCAGGTGTCAGCCACCAGGGCAGATGAGCCAGGGGAGGGGGTTGGTGGAAAGCCAGGGGGCAGAGCCAGGAGGGACTATAAGAGGGGAGCTCCCAGTGACGCCGAGGAGGAGAAGGCTGGTTGGAAGGTTGGTCACAGAGAGAGAGCGAGAGACTTCCAGAACGCCGGATAGGAGGCAGACCTTGGTGCTTGAACCACTGCCCCTATCCAGTCTGAGGCAGAGGGAGCACCTTCAACCTCCCCCTGGTGGCCACCCGCAGGACGGCAGGACGCGGGGAAGGCGCGGCCGGCGGGGCGGGGCCTCACAAACAGGAGAGTTCTTTTTCTTTTTTAAAAAAATTTTATTGGTGAGTACTTAGTTAATACATACACTCCCCATCATACCTAATTTATTTCAACCCCCACCCTTTCCCTCCCCCCTCCTTGTAGACTTCCAACAGCTTTCCAACCCTTAACCTATCTTATTACTTAACTTATTTTCAATTATATTCTTCTAAATCATATATGTATTATATCTCTTACTCTAAGCATATTCAAATTCTCTTGTATATACTATATCAAATCCACTAATATATCCATTCTCTACATCACTATTTTAAACTGTATATTTTTGATAAAGTCTCTTTAATAGTAATACTAGCTTAGGTTAATTAATAGCTAAATTTTGCCATTAATGGTAAAGTTACTTCTCTCTTCTATTTAAAACATCACAAATTAATAATTCTCAAACTGCCACAGTCCTCCTTTCACATCCCATTTTTTTTCTAAATATTGTTTCAATTTCCCCCAATCTGCAATATATTCTCCTGGATCAAGATCTTTGAGTTTTCTTGTCATTTTGTCCATCTCAGCCATGTACAGCAATTTGTAAATCCAATCTTCTGTAGTTGGTATTTCTTGTACTTTCCATTTCTGCGCATATAAAAGTCTTGCTGCTATAATCATGTAAAATAACAATGTTCTGTACTGCATTGGAACATCTTCCATTCCCAAGTTCAGTAGCAGCAATTCTGGGTTCTTATTTATTTGGGTTTGAAAAACCTCATTAATTACTTCAATTATATCTCCCCAGTATTGCTTAGCTACCTCACAAGTCCACCACATGTGGTATAATGATCCTTCATGCTTTTTACATTTCCAGCATCTATCTGACGTATTAGTATTTCCTAGCGCAATTTTCTTTGGTGTTAAATACCACCTATACATCATTTTATATACATTCTCTTTAATATTCGTACAAGTTGAAATCTTCAATGTATTTTTCCACAAATGCTCCCAAGCTTCCATTGTTATTTCTTTATGAAAATTTATTGCCCATTTCACCATCTGGACTTTAACTGTTTCATCTTCCATGTGCCATTTTAGAAGTATTTTATAAATTTTCGAGATTTCTTTTTTACCTTCTTGTAAAATCACTTCTTCTAATTCCGAATTTTCCAGTCTTATTCCTCCTCTTGAGCAGTCCGAGTTGTAAAGATCTCTGATTTGCCTATATTGAAACCATCCATAATGGGGAGATAACTCTTCTTCCGTTTTTATTTTTAACATTTTATGTTCCATTAATGTTATCTCTTTATAGGTTAAACACTGTTGTTCATTATAAACAGCTCTCGGATCTATTACTTCGTATGGTACCACCCATCAAACAGGAGAGTTCTATTGATGGAAAGTAGAACTCTGCTCTGGTCCATCTTTGCCCTTTCCTTTGTAGGGCTGCTGGCTTCGTGACGTTTCTGGCCCTTCTCTGCTCTTTCTTCATCTCTCTAATCTTTCCCCCTTATCCTCCAGAATTCAGGTGCACCCAGTTCTGGCTTGGTACCAGATGTTCCCTGTTGACATCTTTGTTTCCCTTTGCCAGGCTCATCAGCTCCAACTGTCTCTGGCTGTTTCAGGGTCGCTGCTTCTCCTTACTGTACCAGCTGACTTGCTTCCATCTCCAGCCCTTTTGCCAGTTACCAGGCTCAGCATGGCAGCCTGTGTCCTTCCTTGATAGTCAGCCTACTTCTATTTTTTCATATATTCTTGCAAGCAATCTCTATTTGGGGTGTGCAACAAAAAAAAAATCGGGTTTCCTGCTTTGGAATTTCCAAAGTGTGAGAAAAAAGTCGGAAATAAGCAATTTCCGAAGAGGCAAGCTGTTTCAGTAATTGCTTATTGACCCGCTTTGGTATGTTCCGTAAAGATTTGGAGCACACCGACACTTGCTTCAGCTGACTGGCAGGCCAAACTTAAAGCACCCCTGCATTACTTGCAAAGCAGCATGGGGGCGCTTTAAACCCCCTTGAGCCAGCTGACACTCCGGTAGGGGGTGGGATGCCCCCTGCCACAGCTGTGCTTCACCCCCCAGCTCCACTCTGTAGTCCCCTTGTCTGGTTGGGAGCAGGGTGAAGGATGAATGGGGATCAGTCCAGGTGCCCACTGGTATTTCTGTGCCTGCCCCGTGGCCCTGAGATGGCAACGAGAGACAAGGTCTTGGGCCACTGCTCTAACCGGGTGGCGCATGTGCTCACCCCTCAGCCTCCTGGCTGGGGTGAGGGGCTGGGCTGCAGCCTGGATGGGCAACGCAGGCTCACCTGGCAGCTGCCTTGCACTCCTGGGCTGCTGTGGATGGGCTGTGGCAGCCTGTGCTTGGCAGCATGGAGGCAGGCTGGACTGCAGATCAGCTGGGTGGTGCTCACCCCGTCCCCCTCCCCTCCGGTCCCCGAGCCTCCCTGGGCCTTGAGCAGTAGTTCAGCCAGGCAGTGCTCACCCAACTTGTGGCTCCTAGCCTGGCCAGGCGGCGTGGGCTCACCCGGTGGCTGCCTCGCCCTCCCAGGCAGAGAGGAGCCAGGACCACAGCTTGGCTGTAGTAGTCCATGCTTCCCTGGCGGCCACCTCAGTGGAGTGGCGGGGGGTTGGGCCACTGCCCTTGCTCCAGCTGACTGGAGCCTGCCAGTCAGCTGGAGCAATGGCGCTTTAAAGTTCAAACCCCCAGCCCTTGCTTCAGCTCGCTGGCGGAGCCTGCCAGTCAGCTACAGCAAGGGTGCAGGATTAAAGCCCTGATGCTTTCTGAAGCAACCTGAATTGCTTCGGAAAGCTTTGATTCGGGATTTCTGAATTTGGCCCATGATGCTAAGTCTGATTTGGAAATCTCGAATCTTTACAAATTGGGTCCAATTTGGGTCCTGAATTGGAAACCCAAATCACTTAGGAAATTTCAGGTTAAAGTCTCTGACCACACAGGACAGTTGCAGTTTGCAGGTTAGTTGTTTTCTTGGACCTGCAGGCTTAGAAGCAGGCATATAAGTGTTTAATGAAGCATAATCTATTATCAACCAGTGTTAGACCATCAATCTATATTCCATATCTCACACATCTGCTTTGCATGCAAAAGGTCTCAAGTTTAATTCTCGCCATCTGTGGTTAACAAATAATCATATAATAGGTGGTGTGTAATACCTCTGCCCTAAACCATGAGATCCAGTGCACATTTAAGCAGACAAGACAATATTGACCTTTATTTACCAATAGCCTAATTCAGTATAAGGCAGCTTCATATGTTCATGTATGCATGTATGTACACAAGGCAAAGGGCTCCATATTCTGAGTGCTGCCCTTTTGGTGGGGTTCCTTGCATCCGTCTCCTTCAAAGTGTCACGGCAGTGATTGACCAGCTATCATTCTGATGTCAGTAGCCCAATGTCCCTTCCAGCCAGCCAGTATTTACATCTAGGTGGAGAGTTGCAGTGTACTGCCACCAGGAATCCCTTGCAAGGGTGATTCCTGACAATACTTTTTTCATTGCACAATGTAGGACAATATTTATTTATTATTTATTTTATTCGATTTATACCCTGCCCTCCCCACAGATGGGCTCAGGGCGGCTAACAACATTTAAAAAATCCATTAAAATCACAAAAACATAAAATCAATAATAATGTTTTTAAAAATCATTAAAATAGTCCAGGAGCAGGCTATTTAACCAAAGATTGGGAGTCTGTATACGGACATAGCAGATGGCCGAGGGCAGCCCCAGAAGAAGTGGTGGTCTTCAATGGAAGGAGGACACCTGATGGCACTCAGCCAAAGGCCCGGTGGAACATCTCCGTTTTACAGGCCCTGTGAAACTGTAACAGGTCCCGCAGGGCCCGGATCTACAGCGTGAGAGTGTTCCACCAGGCCGGAGCCAGGACAGAAAAAGCCCTGGCCCTGGTTGAGGCCAGACGGATGTCCTTCGGGCCGGGGATCACCAGGAGTTGCTTGTCTGCAGAGTGCAACACCCTGCAGGGGACATAATGGAAGAGGCGGTCCTGCAGGTATGCAGGTCCCACACCTTGAACCGGATCCAGAACTCCACTGGGAGCCAGTGCAGCTGGCACAGCACAGGATGAATGTGCACTCGGATTGGCGTTCCAGTAAGGACGCATACTGCTGCATTCTGGACCAGCTGTAACTTCTGGGTCAGGCCCAAGGGCAGCCCAGCATAGAGTGAGTTGCAGTAGTCTAGCCTGGAGGTGACCATTGCATAGATTACTGTGGCCAGGTCCCGGGGCGAAAGATAGGGCACCAGTTGCCTGGCCTGTCAAAGATGAAAAAAGGCAGACCTGGCAACAGTCGTGACCTGGGCCTCCGTTGAAAGTGTGGCATCCAAGGTCACACCCAGGCTCCTCACAGTCTGCGAAGGTTTCAATTGTGCCCCGTTGAGAGCTGGGAGCCGGGTCCCCAGCTTGATTGCCCCATGACCCAAACACAGAACCTCCGTCTTCAGGGGATTGAATTTCAGGCGACTCTGATGTAACCATACAGTCACAACCTCAAGACCCTTGGCCAAGGAATCCAGAGTGAGATCAGACTGGCCGTCCATCAGAAGATAGAGCTGAGTGTCATCCGCATACTGGTGACAACCCAGCCCAAAGCTGCGGTCTAACCAGGTGAGGGGGCGCATATAGATGTTAAATAGCATCGGGGAAAGAATCGGCCCCTGAGGGACGCCGCATACCAAAGAATGGCGAGCGGACATCTGTTCCCCAAGTGCCACTCTCTGTCCCCAATTGCAAAGTAAGGAGTTCAGCCATTGCAGGGCTGTTCCACGAATCCCCACATCGGCAAGGCGGTGGGTCAGAAGATTATGATCGACCATGTCGAACAGTGCTGTAAGATCTAAAAGTATCAGCAGTGCTGACCCGCCCCGGTCCAGGTGTCGCCACAGATCATCTGTGAGGGCAACCAGAGCTGTCTCTGTACCATGGCCAGGCCTGAAGCCGGACTGGAATGGATCCAGGATAGAGGCATCATCCAGATATACCTGCAGCTGTTCTGCTACCACCCTCTCAATTACCTTACCCAGGAACTGAAGATTTGAAACTGGGTGGTAAGTGGCTGGATCAGCAGGATCCAGTGATGGTTTCTTTAATAAGGACTGCACCACTGCCTCCTTCAGTGAGTCTGGAAAAAACCCAGAACTCAGAAAGATTAATGATGTCAGCTAATGGTGCCCGAATCCCATCACCGCCAGTTTTCACCAGCCATGATGGGCATGGGTCCAGTGGGCATGTGGTAGGTTTCACAGCATGCAGGATCCTGACTACCTCCTCCTGCGAGAGTGGCCTGAATTGATCTAATATCAACCCTGAGGATGACCAAGGGGCCTCCAGTACACATACTGCATCAACCGTGGTGGACAGATCCCGGCGGAGTAACAAGATCTTATCTGCAAAATAGTCTCCAAAAGCCTCACAGCTTATTACCGAATTTACCTTTTTATTTGTCCCGTGTGTGAGGGACGTTAAAGACCGAATCACTCTGGAAAGTTGTGCTGGGCGAGAACTAGCAGACACAATGGAAGCTGCATAGTAGTCTCTCTTTGCAGCTTTCACTGCCATCTCATAGGCCTTCATAAACGTCCTATAAGATGTTCTTGTCACTTCATCATGGAGTCGCCGCCGCAACCGCTCTAGCCGTCTTAGCTCGCATTTGATTTGTTGTAGCTCATCAGTATACCAAGGAGCGACTCTAGTTCGGGGGCAGAAAGGGCGATGGGGAGTGATCTCGTTGATAGCTTCAGAGAGACGGGCATTCCAGTCCTCTATCAGCTCATCCAATGAGCCACCAGGGAGCATCGGATGCCACAGAGCGTTCTGGAATTCAATTGGATCCATTTGACTCCACAGGCGAGCATAAATCAGCTCGTCGTCCAAGCAGGAGGGGGTCATGGTGCCTAAACAAGCCCTCAGGACAAGGTGGTCTGACCATGGCACTGCTATAGGTTCATCCAGATCCACCTGTATCTCCACCCCAAAGATCAAATCCAGCATGTGTCCTGCTCGATGTGTGGGCGTCGATACAAACTGGGAGAGTCCTAATGCCACCATGAAGGCAATATAAATAATAACAATTACCCACCATCCCTTCTCAACCCATTGCTCATCCTCTCAATCTGGATTTACTGGAATCACTGGTCAAGGGAGAGACCCTGTTCATCAATCTCATAAAACAGTAGATGAGAAGAAATGACACAAAAGATATGTATCTGTTGCAATTCTCACTGGAGATTTTTGCAAAAATATGGAAGTTTAGGGTGATGCCTGAAAGCACACTCCTTTTAAAGCCATTCTTGTTAACTTGGAACAACTTGATGCAGGTGGACACTGGATTCAGTTCTAACTCAGGAACTCTGTCAGGAGCAGCTGGGCAGATAGAAATGCTCTGTGGGCTAGAACACCAAACAGAAGCATATGAATCTGCAGAGTAATGGGGCCTACTGGGTGATCTGCAGGGGTCATTTCCTAGAAAAAGAACTGCAGGAACTCATTAGCATAACTCATTAGCATATGCTCCACCCCCTGACATCACCTGAAGTGTGTCAGAAGACAACATCTGCCCCCCCAGGCCCCTTTCCACAAAAGTCTCCAGGTATTTCTTTAAAGGAAAATGAACTCAAAGCAGCTTACCCTCCTCTAGAGAGCCAGCCCTGCTTGCAGCCACTCACTCTCTCAAGTCACAAATGAAAATAAAGCAGCATGAATTCCAAACACCCTGCGTTCCTTTGGAGCCCAGCACCACTCGGCATTCACTTATTTTCTCTCCCCCACCCCCGCCCCAAGTCACAAACGAAAGTAAAAGAGCAGAGCAGAATGAATGCAATCAGCTTGCCTTCCTTTGGAGCCCAGCACCACTCGGCATGCACACTGAGAAAAAGTAATCACGTGGGTGGGGCCAAAACCCACATGACCTCTTTTTAGAGGTACCGGAACGCCGTTCCTGTGCGTTCCGGCTGCAAATGAGCCCTGGTGATCTGAAAACAAAATGAATGGTTTGTAGATTAACGAAAACATGCCCTCAAAGATGCTTTCCATCCTGGTTTCTTAAGCATGAAGATCTTCTGAACCAGCAATTATACTGGAAAATCCTGGCAGATTTGAATCAAGCGGAATGAATTAGCTCCTTAATCATTGCTTTATTCACATACTGCAGGTTTAAAAATGCCTTGACTTTCCTCCATCATTAAGATCACTGGTTAGGAAGGTGGAATTTTTCTTTAGGAATCAAATCTAAAAGCTGCTGCTGTTGAAAAAGAAAATGAAAATGAAAGACCTCTTGAGTTTTTCTTTTCGCTCTACTGATCACATTGATAAATATAGTGTGCTTTGCAAGCGGTTAGTGTTCCTGTTCCTGTGGCAAGCTGTAAAAATCTGCTGGCTATTCTTCTGCATATTTCTGAGTTCTGCAAGAGTTCCAGCTAAAGAGCTGGAAAGGGCTCATGCCTTTCAACCCCATCTCTTCGCCAAACAGGGAAAACCTTCTAATTATGATATTTTCAGGAAACAGGGTTTCATGCTTCTTGGATGGCAGCAATGGGGTCCTCATCATGTGTCTGACCTTTTCAGAAATGTGTTGACATGTTCCAAAATGTCAAGATAATGCAATGGGCAGTGAGGGAGACAAATGGAACCAAATCAAGCTGAATAGAACTGATATTTTTCAGTCATGCTGCCAGATTATTTGGGTTTCCTTCCTTCCCTGCACCATTAAGAGCATTCTTGTTATCCACCCAGTGTGTGTCTGTAAATCTATCACCATGCTCTCGGATGGAAGCTGATACGTTTACTTTCATATCTATCCTATGAGATGCTTTATTTTATTATTGGTAAACTAGGTGTGCTCACTAATAGTGCAGCTCGGCCTGTGTTGCTGCCGGGAGCATAAGCAATGGGGGCAGAATTGCATAGTATCCACTATATCAGGAGTCTCATGTTTTAACCACACGATATAACCAGAAGATTATCTTTCCTCAAGAATAAACAAACACAGCTGAAGAGCTGCTTTTTTCCCTCCCCTGATGTGATTTTAATTTGTTTTATTTACATTTTCCTTCTGTATGTACCAATTTTATTTGTAAGCATGTAGCTACATCCTTATTAATTGTAACATAAGCAGTCCTGAGAGAAAGAAGTTAAGGTAAACAGCTACTACTATAGGGTAGTTTAGGTGGGTAGCTGTGTTGGTCTCCAGCAGAACATCAGGATTTGAGTCTCGTCGCACCTTAGAAACCAACAAGATCTGAAGAAGGGAGCTCTGACTCTTGAACGCTTACATTCTGAAGATCTTGTTGGTCTTTAAGGTGCCACTGGACTCAAATCCTGCAGTTATTACAATAGCACTGACATTAAGCTATGGACTGTAAGCCTACACATACACATGAAACTGCCTTATACTAGTAGCAGCCCCCCTTCCCACTCACAAGTTACAGTGAATGCATGTACATCCTGCATGCACACATATACATATGCTTGTAAGGAAAAGCCAACATATGTTTATCTTTAAATGAAATTGTGGGTCAGTACCTGTATAAATGTGGGGTTTAAATATAGGATGAGAGTAGGGTTGCCAGTCTCCAGGTAGTGGCTGGAGATCTCCCGGAATTACAACTGGTCTCCAGGCCACAGAGATCTGGGCTGATTCCAGACGACTAACCTGAAGATGCTGCATGCCGCCATGTTCCGGATCGCGACGGGGAAAACGCAAAATATCGCGTTTTCTCGTGCGAGTTTGGCGCAACATCGCGCCAAACTCGTGAGAGAAAATGTGATATTTCGCGTTTTCCCCGTCGCGATCCGGAACATGGCGGCATGCAGCACCTTCAGGTTAGTTGTCTGGAATTGGCCCAGTTCACCTGGAGAAAATGGCTACTTTAGGGGGTGGACTCTATGGAATTATGCCATGCCCGGGTCCTTTCCCTCCCCAAACCCCACTTTCTCCAGGTTTCTCCAGCTTTCACCCCCCAAATCTCCAGGAATTTCTCAGCTTGGAACTGGCAACCCTACATGAGAGCTACTTAAGGCACATATAAAGGAAGATCGAATGTACTACATGCAATCTGGCAGGCCTTCATACACTCCTCCCTATACATGTGGTTGTTGTTCTTCTGAAAGGGATTTTTCATCGTTTGTACACACATACCAAGCTGTGGATTGATTTGATATTGGAAGGATTGCATGTAAAGAATTCATTCTGTACATATGGTCACAGCACCAGAAACATAATGAATGAAAAGGACTAGATTGTACTTGTATTTATTTTTACTTGTGAATGGGGCCACATGGTCAACTATCAAGGTCAGTGTTGTATATTCTGACCTGCAGTGGCTCTCTAGGGTCTCAGATTGAGATCTTTCATGTCATCTCCCACAGGATTCCTTTAACTAGAATTATTGGGGTTGAACCCAGAACATTTTGCAAAGCAGATACTCTACTGCTGAGCAACCACCCTTCTCTTAGTTAAACACTCTTAATCCTAAGAACCCTTAGAGTTGCAAGGCAGAGAGTAGAACAGGAAGCACAATTGTTATGCGCTTCTTCCTTCCTCTCACATCTGTCTCATCCTTATTTTATGTTTCTATCCCTCTTGGCAGAATACCTGTCTCCTGATATTAAGTCACAATCATGAATCCATTGACCCATCCCAGCAATGGAAAAATAAACAAATGGATTATGCTGTTGAAGATTTAGGACTAAATTTGGCTGTATTTGATTGCAGCCATACAATGACATTCAATATGTGGTAGTTTTAAATAGATAAGGTGCAATGGTATTTAATACTTGATGGTATTAGACAAGTGACAATTTATGCAATTTCAGTGTGAATACTTGCCCAAATCAAAGCAATTAAGAGATGTCAAGAGGCAGAATGCACTCATAGTTCAAATCTTGACATAAAATTTCACATGAAAATTGTTACATGCATCTCAAATTTAAAAGTTTGTAATCAGGTGGCCTCACTGAAATGTTGAACATATGTCAATATTCATTTCTGTTCTAGCACATGTTACATTTGTAATTTTGGTTTCACTTTCTAATAAACACTATTGTTACACTAACTTCATGCACTTACTTGACTGGGTTAAGGTGACTACCAGTTTTTATCTATTTTTCATGTAGTTCGAGTCCTAGCACTAAACACAGAGTCAGAAGCTGATGCATACAAGCCCAAGTTAAGACCCACTGCCAATGTTTCACTGGGAAATAGACCATATTTGCTAAATAATTCAACAATGGCAAATGGAATAATGTCTAGAATCTGATGAGTCTGCTTGCTGTCTTCCATTTGTCAGCTCCTGAACAGTGAAATACAGGCAGATTATTAATGGCTTGAAAACTGTATCAAGTAGAAGATATTTAATTTGTTTTTCCACTTACAGCCAAATGTGCTTTATCTTTGTGTGACATCCGAGTTATTTATACTAAAATTCAATGGCAATTAATCATACCAACCTAAAGCATCACTACAAAAGGTACTGACAGGCATGTTTCAGGCTAATAAAATTTGTGATAATAAGCTATCAATTTACTAGCAAATGTGTTTTAATTCCTGCCTCAAATGGTAAAACATGATGAGAAAATTGTTGACAAAACAATAATAATGAAATATGATTTTGTTAAGGAAATATCACTGGCTTATTTGATGAGATCTACATTCGCAACTAGATTGGGGAGAAGTAACAGCAATCCATTTACCTTGGGTAACTGGTATACATTCTTTCTTCTGTGAGTCTCTTTTCTGTTATGAATGACCTTGCTTGCTTGCATAAAGAAGTGTGGAAAATTGATGAAAGGAGGCACCATCATGGAGACCAAAAAGGTTCATGAAGGCATCCCCCAGGTGAGAATATGATAGCTGTGAAGTGTTGGACTAGGACTAGAAACACCAGGAGTAAAGAACCATGTATCTAAATCTAACACACATGTTATAGTGGTTTTATTATCACATGTTAAAAAACAATGTGATGAATTAAGAGTCAAGGGCAGAACTTTACTGGTTTTGAGTCATCGCTTAGAGAATACTGGGCAAGATAGATACATTTTCTGACTTGTCAAAAGATAAATCATACCCAATTACTCATAGCACTAACCTTAGCCACAAACAGATCAAGAGGCCATCAAACTCAACTTATGGTATGAGAGTGAAGTGTCTGCAAATGGGCCCAAGTCTACTTTTCTTGTCTGGCTTTTGATCTGGTTGTATCATCAAGACAGATTCAAATGACCTTGAAGGTCATTTCCATTTGGGGATGGATAGTTGTTGGTTCTAGTAGTGTTATACCAGACTGGAAGTGTATAGAGAAACTGCTACAGATTTGTGATACAGCATATGTCAGGCAATGGCCTGCTCGTAGACTGTTGAATATGTCACATAAGTATGGAATATGATGAGAGTGAAGAGGTTTATTAAATTAAATGATTCTGCATCACCTATGCCCCCAACTCCCTGGTTTACCTCCCCCACAATCTCCTCCTCACTATTCCAGAATAATTTACCAGACCCATCTTCTCTGCATCTTCTAATAGGTATGAATAGTGGAACATTGTTAGACCATAGTTCTGTAAGGATTGTACCAGGAAGAAAGAGGGTTTGCGGCAAAGGAAGACCCTTGCTTAAGTAATTGAAGGGAAAAGTAAAATCCATGACTAGCACAAATTTTATGATGATGTCCTTGTCTTTTTAATCAACATGATGAATGAAGAGTCAAGGACAGAATCAATTTTATGTAAATAACTTTTCTTCACTGTTGAAATGAAGTTCATGAGAAAAAGGAAAATAACTCGACCTTTGCATCTCTTAGCAATTGAGTCTGGTTCTTTGTGTGTATGAGTGTTTGTAAAATCCATATTAGTGCAATAGGTTAGGCACCATTAAATCCTTAACTTGTCTCTGCAGGAATATTTCACAAATATCCTTGTCAAGTGGAACAGAAATAAACCTTTAAACCCCACATGGAGTCAAAAGGAAGGGGTCAGCTTCTCCTCCTCCTTTCCTTGATGGAAAGAAATTAAGTCCAGAAATGAATTTCCCTGTTAAGAGAAGCTCGGAGCAGTCAGCATCAGCTGCACAACTTGTGTAGCATGCTGAACTGCTTCCTTAAAATATAAAGTTCAACTGACTGCTGTCTCTCCTTTTGTGCTCATAAGATGGTTGATTGTTTCTAGATCTGATGCTTGTGTGCTGACGTTGAAGCACAAAGGGGATTTGCAAGGTTTCCTCCCTGCTTGTCCCTGGGATGGAAGTCAGAGCATCACACTGGTGCCTATTCACACTGCTGACTGGTCAACAACTATAATAATAACTGCGCTTATATACCACTCTTCTAGACAGATTAGTGCCTCACCCAGAGTGCTGAACAAGTTAGAGTTATTATTATCCCCACAATGCAGCTGGGGAGCTGGGGCTGAGACAAGTGGCTGACCCAAGGCCACCTGCTGAGCTCATGGCAGTAGTGGGATTTGAACCAGAAGAGTACTAATTTGCAGCTGAACTACTTAACCACTGCTACAGCAGCTGTTTTAAAATATTTTCCTCCAGCATGGATCCTGTCCCTTGCAAACTTACTATGTGCATTATCCTTCCATTCTTCCAAATGAAGATTTGTGTGAGACAATCTAAACAGGTCAATGTGAGTGTGACAAAAATTTGTGACAGATAGATTAATACAATGCATCTCCCTTTTGTACAACCTGTACACATTAGATCTGTAATGAGGGTGAGGGAGAAAGGAAGAGCTTCCAAGCAGAGATTCAGTCAGGAACATAAAGGAGTTGTATGAATGAGCTTTAGTATCTAGTCAATAGGGCTAAATTAAATCATTATACTGCTAATATAGAACCTGATGACAACAAGTCAATGTTGCAGGGGCAGTGTTCTGACTTGAATTCTCACACTTGGCACTGTGGAAGGTGTGGAACTGTGATCTGTGCTATTTCTGCTGAAGACCCCTTGGAAGCAAATTGTTTGGAGTGGAGATGAATGACCGTTCATTACCAAGAGGTCTATGATGCCCTTCTGGGTTCTGAATCTTCTGAGTCAATCTCATCCTGAGACAGGTATCCAGGGAGTTCCACCTCACATTACAGGTCTTGGAGATCACAAGATCACATGGGTCAAGAATCAGCTCTACTGTAGGTGCCTGAGAAGTGGGTAACACAACAGTGTTGTATTTACTATAGGTCAAAGATATTAGAGGTGCTGAAAGTTGCCAACACCAGCCTTTTCTCTCTTTTTTGATGCTACCTGCATCAAATTATGCTTCTTTGCGTTATATATAAAGAAGATGCTTGGCCTGTGTTTAAAATAAAGCTTTAATTGTGGGTTTTATGAGCCATATGACTCTAGTTTTGATCCATCTGCACTGGTTTCCAATTTGCTTCCAGGCACAGTCAAGGTGCTGGCATTGATTGTTAAACCCCCATACAGAGCATTCTGCAGACACCACCCTGCAGTTGGACAAAATCAACGGCTGCCCGCACAATGTGGTTTCTCTGTGGTAGCCCCTACTTCAGGGAATGGCCTGCCTGAGGTCAGGAAAGCTCCTCTGGCTTTCTGCAAACTAGGCAAAACTGAATTATTCAGGAGAGCTTTCTGCTCAGATTATAGGGTGGTGTCATAAGAAATAGCTCAAAGAGATATCGTGTAAAAGGGTAGACATATAGACTATGCTATTGGGTACTGTCTGCTGATGAAGATATGCTCCTACTAGGTAATCGGATGTTGCTAAAGATGTAATGTTAATTAATTATGCTTACGAAGGGCAGCTAAATAATGTGGGGCTTCTGTTATCGGCAGGTGGAGTGTAACCCCCTGCTCTGTAAGTTCCAAATTAGCCTCTAGTTTGCAAAGCAAGTCTCTTCCCAGAAGCGCAACCGGGCAATCAGGGGTGAGCAAAAATGAATGGGTCAACTGATGACCATCTATGGAGACTTCACTCTCCTGCAAGAATCTATGTGTTACTGGAATTCCAGTAACCCCTACTACAGATGTGGTTTGGTTTGAAGCCCCAGTGCCCGATGGTGCTACTGGAAGAGAAGAAAAGGTTGCACCTGAATCAATCAAAGCCGAATATGTCCTGTTCCCCACCCTTAAAGTTGTCAGGGGCTCTGCGAGTGGGATATCTATCAGTTCCTTCCCCCGACACCCCTATGTGGCATTTTGATCCATGAGTGGCATCTGTGTTTGCTGCTGGCCAGCCGGCATTGTGGGAGGTTGGAAGTTTTGGAATGCCGGGGCTTCTGGAGATAAAAGGTAAGGAGGGGGAGGAGGGGGGGAAGGCCTGCTGGCGTGATCTATGTGGGCAGGAGCGTCTCCAGTGCCCAACCTCATTACAATTTAGACATCGATTGTAATTTATACCTTGTTGGTCTAGGTATCTCGGTCTGCTCCAGCGTGCTCCCCTCCCTCTTGGACCTTGTGGAATTCTCCCTCTCCCTCCAGACATAACATTCTGAGATTGTAAGGCTTGTGCCAATAGGATTGATTTTTCTTTTGTCTTTTCTAAATCGCGATTGCAAAAGACACGAAATGCAATTTCAACAAGCTCTGATGGGCTTTTGCTTTGCCAGTCTGCCAATTTCTGCAGCTTTTTGCAGATATCCTCATACGAGTTAGCTACATAAACAGCAACAAGAGTAATTCGATTTCCCTCTGCTTCTGGATCCATCACTCCCCATTTTCGAAATCCCTCCATTAATCTACCCAAATATTCTGAAGGATCTTCATCCTTTCTCTGCTTAATCTCCCATACCCTGTTCAGGTTCACTATCCTGGGAATTGCTTCCTTCATTCCCTTTGTTATCCATGCACAGTATGTGGCATGCAGTCTTCGCCCTACAGCTGTTTGGGTACCCCCAATCTGGGCCTTTCAGTGGAATGATATCATTTACATCATCTGGGTTTTGTTGTTTGGACTCCTCCTTTTCACACAGAGACCTCGCCTTATCTATTACTAGCTTTTTATCCTCTGGTGGCAATATTTGATTTAATATTTGCTGACAGTCCAGCCAAGTTGGCTGGTACATGTTACACAAGTCCTGAAACTCCGGTGCCAATTTATCTGGGTTCTCCCTATATTCTGGCAGTGTCCTTTTCCATGCCAGCAAATCTGCATTGGAAAATGGACAAACGTAGTCTGTCCCATCTGAGTGGCTGCCTCTCTCAGTGGCATCATCCCTGATGCATCTCTATTCGAATGTTCTATCTCATTTTGCAATGTTACTTCATCCCGTGAGTGGCTCTGCCTTCCTGTATGCAACCTGCAGGGGGTAATTTGTCCCTCCATTTCCCGGCTATTCTGTTGTGCTCCTCCTGCAGGAGTGACCCCTGTGCTAAACACGTGGGAACTACATTCACCCCCAAATCTTTCATGGCCCTGTGCCGGGGTACTGGCACTCAATAGTCTCTTTCCTCCATCCATTGCATCTTTTGGGCAACTGCAGGGTACAGAAGTTCTACACTCTGTCCCTTCCATGTACTTATTCATTTTGTCACGTAATGCTGCTATGGAGTCATACAATTTTCTATTGCTATCTTCAAGAACTCGGGTCCTATCTCTGCACTCATCCAATTCCCTGCTGGTTTCATTTAGCCCTTCCTGTGGTGACACGGAATTTCCACCTCTCACTCCATTCCCCTGTGAATCTCTATCACCACTCAGCAGCCCCTGTGCATTTGATACCGTCTCAGTTCTGTCTTGCTGCTCTGCTTCTCCATAGGGGACAATTTGAATGCCTGCCCCACCTTGTGGCTGGCGCTGCCGGACTGTCACATTTTTAGCATTAGATGGAGGGAGGGGGGGAGGTAACTGGAATGAACGCCGGTGATGGGCTTTCATCCTCTCTTACTTGCAGTCTAGTTTTCTTTTGATCTTTATCTTTCGGTGGGAGTGTGGGCTGTACCAGATTCCCATCAATCACTGGAACCTGAATCAGCCCCCCTCCCTGGCCACCAAGACTCAAGACGCCTGGTCTCGGTCTACGAGGCGCTGGTGCCCCTCAAAAAGGGGAAGGAAAGATATCCAGAAACAGATTTGACAACAACACTTTTCTTAATGCGCTCGCAACATCTAATCTTTAGGCAGCACGGGACTTCCCCCGCCGGCCCATCCGGCTTGGATTGGCTGGCAAGTCCTTTTACCCTTGTGAGGCGTTACTCCTGTGCCCAAAGTGGTGGATTTCCCCACCTTTGGCCACAATTTCTGTCCCCAAGCGGCTGGAGCTTCCAGCCTACCCAGACTCACTTGGATATGCTTCCTTTCATACACAGGTGTGTTTTCTTATCATACATTCAAAATAGACAGAATAGACTGACAAACATACAGCTTATAACAAAACACAAGCACCTTTTCCCATTCAAAAGAAAGAAAAAAACATGCGCGCACACAGAGCATCCCTCTCTCGCTCCTTCCAAAAACTCAGCCGCGTTTACACAACACCACACATCACCACACTGCCGCATCGCTCTCATCCCTGCTAAACCCGCCTTGCCATGTCTGGCGCTCCCTCAGGCAGTTGGTGTGGGAAACCTCAATATCCTTTTACACCAGCGAAGCGCTCACTCTTCCTCGCTCCTGTAAAGTCAAGCCTACGTTTCATGCTCTTCCCCACACAGAAGCGGCGGCTCCTTCCCCGCAGTTTACACAAATATTTCCCCCGGCTCACTTTCTCTCGCGAGCCTACTCGCTTCCGCCTCGTCAGAAGCGCACTTAAACTTTTCGACCCGTTCCCGCGAGTCTCTCTCCCATGCGGTCTCCACCGAGCCCCGCACTCACCCTCTCATTTGCGCCAATTTTCCACACACACACACCTAGGCTTTTACAGGATGCTTCCTTTACTCCTTTATGTGGGATCCCACCTACCCTCCTTGCATCAAATAATGCCTCAGCCCACTTATCGGGACTTACCAAGGGCTTCCATATTGCTGCCCGAGGAGGGGGCCCTTTTTACCTTAGTTCTCATGTGCGTTCACACTTTCTCCTTTGCTTCCCTTCTTGAGGACCCCGGCAGGTTCTTGCTGCAGTTCTCCTCTTCTCCTCGAGTCGCCGCCCCTCTGCTAGGCACCAACTTCCACCTGTTTACCCAAAATCTGGGCTGCCGTGCACGGTCTTGGGGTCTGTTGAAGTCCTTGCGAGAGACGGCTCCTCTGGAGTAGAGGGCGCAGCCGAGGAGCGAGCCCCCAGCTGTTATGCGCAAAACTTTGCGGCTCTGTTGTTCGTTCTCCCTTTTCCGACCAACCACAATAAAAATTAAATTAAGATCCTGGAGTCCTTCTTGAATTGAAGCAAAACAGATGGTTTAATTAAACTGCTGGATGAGCCCTTTTTCTTACACAGAAGTAGACGGTCTCCTTGTGTGCAAAAGCTCATCAAAATTACAATAGAAGCGCAGAGCAATTAATACTTTCAGATAATCATAACAATATTACAATATTCTAATATTTGTTATCTTCTTGGCTCGTAAGGTATCTAGGGTCAGTTCTGATTTGAAGATGCAATTCTGGGTTGGCCCCTCTACTTGTGGGAATTCCAAATCTTGCAACCCCATTATCTTGCCCTCAATTTGGAAGGATACCTTCTAACCTCTCACCTACTTTCTTCTGGGCATAATACTTTCAATGGCACCAATGAGTCTCAATCTGGCAGCCTTGGTACCCTCTGATAACTGAAGTCTGTGGTTAGGAAGGAATGTTTTTTTCCAATCTGTGCCCTTTCCCCCAGTTTCTTCTCAGCCTTAAGGAAGATAAGGCCACAGGTGGCCAAAACCAGCTTGCTGCATCAAATCAGTTTTCTACAAAAGGCTCTCTGGTACTGAGAATATTGGAATCCTGTAGAATAATATAACATATGTGTAATATTCTTATAAGTGCAGCTCTACAAGCAATATATTTAGTCCTCAGTTCTTACAGAGGTTTTGCATACATTCTTCTTTTGGTCTTCTTGTTTCAAGTGTCATACAGGTTGCATTACAAATACTACATTGGCTCCTGAGCATAGAAAGAGTGCAAAGCATGTAATACTGAAAAGGCACAGAAGTAGTATATAAAAAGTATATAAAATCCCTTTTCTTCAAATCTATATCCATCAGTTTCAGAAAGGTTTCATCTCTGTGTTAAACTGTATGTTTGTTTTCAAATGTATTGCTATCTTACTCTATTGTATCTCTTTTTCATTGAATGTTGCAACTTTTGATCGCATTTTATTTTGCTCAGTGAATGTCCTAGCTATTGATTATATTGTATTTACTTGCAGTGTGTAATCCGCCTTGGATCTCAGTGAGAAAGTTGGACCATAAACAACAATAGTAATAATATACTGTCCTGCATATAGGGTTACTAACCTCTAGGTGGGGACTAGAGTTCTCCCGGAATCACAACTCATCCCCAGAATTCAGTTCCCCTAGAGGAATTGGTAGCTTTGGAGGGTGGATTTTATGACATCATATCTCAGCAGAGCACCCTCCCTTTCCCAAATTCTTCCTTCGCTAGGCAACTCCCCCAAACCTCCAGGAATTTCCCAAGCTGGCATACCTTAGCTGCCTACTCTCACACAAAGTTACCCAACCCTTATGGTCATATCTAGGGGCCCTGCTTTGGTTGTCCCTATCATTTGAGGCCAGTCAGGTGGCAACTTGAGAAAGAGCCTTTTCAGTCATGCCCTCACAACTTATTATTTCCCCAGGGAGATTTGTCTGTCCCCCTCTGTTATTGTCTTCTGCTAGCAGCTAAAGACTAGAGGCAGGCATGAACTGAAATATGAACCAAAGTTCATCATGAACTGGGCCGGTTCGTGGTTAGAGGTGGGCACGAATCCAATTACGACCCAAAAAAATACACGGACCAGGCCAGTTCATGGTTCGCAAACCACGGATCATGGCAGCTCCTTTCTACGAACTTCCATGAACTGGTTACTGGTTAGGGTTCGTTTGGGTCGCATTGGGAAAGGGACAGTTTAAATGGCCATTTCCCCAAGGAAATGGCCATTTAAACTTTTCCTGTGGCTTGCAAGCAGCAGGGCCCTTTAAACTATCAGCTGACAGGTGGCAGGGTGGGATCCTCCCCATTGCTGCCTGCCAGCTGATAGTTTGAAGGGCCCTGCTGGGCCTGTTTGAATGGGCTTAGGAGGGTGTACCTCTGCTTAGGATGGCATTGTAAATTCCATTTACCCTGCACTACAGCCTGAATCCAAGCTAGGGCCCTGAATAGCTGCATTTTAAAGTTTTAAAACAGAGAGAGATCAGTTCATTGTTTGGCTGTTCAGCTAGTTTGGCAGTTCACCTAGTTTGGCTGTTAATGATCCTTTGAGTATTGTGAGTATATTTTATGGGCAAGGCTGACAATCTCCTCTCACAAAGTGGATACTTGATGCTAAGGTTGCCAACTCCAGGATGAGAAATTCCTGGAGATTTGGGGGGTGGAACCTGGAGAGGGTGACATTTGGGGAGAAAAGAAATCTCAGTGTGGTATAATTTCATAGAGTCCACCTTCCAAAGCAGCCATTTTCTTCAAGAGAGTAGCTGTAATTCTGGGAGATCTCCAGCTACCCCCTGGAGGTTGGCAACCCTACTGCTCACTATCAGCTATATCTTGAATAAAAACTATAATGGAAAGTCAAACCTTGTAAATCTCTGATGTTCTTCTATTCTCTTATAAGGTGTTTAAACATGCCATGATCAATGCCAATCCAGTTTCCTAATGCTTGGTGTTATAAAAAGCTGACCCTGCAAGTTGCCTTGACTTCAATATGAAAAACAACTTTTCTAGGAATGGTGGGGAAGTGGCTTACCAAATGGAGGCAAACATAGATGGCAAAGAATTATAATTGATTTAATACAGGAGTGTGTTGTAATCAGTTCCCATTTATTCAGGGGAATTTAGGGCCATCTAACTTTAATTGCACAAAATCCAGTTAAAATTTCCATACAATTATTTTACTGTCAATCCCAGTCTGGGTCAGGTGAAGTCACTAGTTATCTTTTGATTGTCTTCAATGTGTTCAAGGTTTAGATCTAATTAGATGATATGTTAAATGCAAGTTGGATTGGGGGACTAACATTTACCTTAAAAATTGTGTGTGTGTGTGTAAGTAAATTACCTCCTGAACATCTGCATGGCAGCAAGAGAGGCGTCATTATTCCCCTCCCTTCCACCTCACATGCTTTTGCTAGCAGAAAAGGGTTCTGGAAATGGGTGGGCTGTTATTCTTACTCCTGGTTCCACAGGTTTACCTAGAGAGAATTAATACATTGATGTCCATCTGGAAATGCAAATAATTCAGAAACCCCAAATCTGGGAGAAATTCAGATAGGAAGAATTTTATAAGCATCCCCTAGTCTTCTTGACTCCAGAATGAGAAAGACTCAAGCTAAGAAACATACTGTACATACTTCACTGGGAAGGACCATACATAATAGCAATGGAGATGTATTCATTCAGAGTAGACTGGAGCATCCTGAACCATGTTTAGCAGAGGGGGAATCGCTTCCTCATAGTCACATTCAGATGTATATCTAGTTTTGTTATTTCTAGACCTGATCTGCATGGGACATATTTTGGATGATCTGCATGCAGTCCTCAGTCTTGCATTAGAACTACAAATGCAGTGACGAACTGCATTTTTTAAAAAACGCCTGGAAGTGCTGTACAAATAGCTGAAAGACTGTTAAGGGTTAATCCCTCACAGATACAGAGAGATTTGAGTGACAGGCTACTCCAAAGAATCTGACTGGGTAGCATGAGCTGGAAAGAGGAGGGTCTGTTTTCAGTCTGAGCTGAGAGGAATGAGTGTGAAGAGTTGGGAGACATAGTTCTAACTGAAAGCAATTGAACACCAATGGGAGAACTGGGGGAAAGTTGGCACAGAAGTTTGGGAAGTAGGTACACACTCCCATTCGGGCTGAAGAAAGGGGATAGATCTTCTAAGGAGAGGAGACTTTCCCTACCAAGTTAAACAGGGAGGTAGCTCTGGAGAGTGAAGAGATCCCTGGTCAAATGTGGTTGGAAACTGCCTGTGGAGACTTTCAGATTCAGTTAACGATTGAAGGGAAACTTCGGTGTTTGAAGAGAAGAGGTTTGGGGTACTAGAAAGTGGGTATCAGCATTCTTAAACGCAAAAGAGAAAGAATCCTAAAAGAAAGTGTACTAGAGTGTTTGGGGAAAACATGGGAACAAAACCTTCTAAATGTAAGAATTTAAGTTTCTGTGAAGAGCATAAGAACTAAAGTCTGTGCATGTGCTGATTCTACCTCAGAAACATTTATGTGGAATTACCTCAGAAATTTTCAACCCCTAATTTCACCTGATCTTTCCCCTCTAAAATAAATATATTAGTTGGTTATTTTTGAATTTTAAAAACACCCCTGGAATCATTTTTGCTGTTTAAGAGGGAAGAAGAGGGAAAGAGGAGGAGGGAATGTCCTAACTGCATATAAGCAATTACTTACTTCATTTATAGCCCACTTTTCTGTCTCAGAATCAAGGTGGATTACAAAATATTTTAAAAAAATTAAACCAGACAGCATAAGATATATCTCTTTACTTTTAATAGTAACATGTTTCCACTATAGGATTAGAAAATACATCATTATTGAAGCCTATGATGTAGCATTGTTAAGAGAAATACTCTTAATTCCTCCTTACCCAATTTCTTCCAGAAACTCAACAATCTATTTATTTTCATCTTTTAAGGAATTTGGAGTCTTTTCTAAACTGTGCATAACAGCCCATTCATGGTTCATAGAATCTAACCCGATGTGTACAGGCGGGACTGAGGAGGATAGCAAAGGTGAAGGGGTCAGGCCCTTTATGGTTTCAGGAGTTAAAAAGAAGTTCTCAAATATTTTGAAGAAAAATTTCAGTTTGTTACCTTGGTTCAATGAACAGGCACCTTTACAAGTTTTAGAACCTGTAACTTAAAGGAGACCCTGATCTGGATAGCCCAGGTGAGACTTATCTTGTCAGATCTCAGAAGCTAAGTTAGTAATTGGATGGGAGGCCCCCACCAAAGACCAGGGTTGCAGACGCAGGCAATGGAAAACCACTTCTGTTAGTCTCTTGCCATGAAAACCCCACCAGGGGTTGCCATAAGTCAGCTGTGACTTGCGAGTACTCTTCACCACCAATTTAAAGGAGAGGGATAAAAGAAAGGACATTTTCAGTATGGTCCTGAACATAGCTACTCCCTTACATAGGTTTAGAAGGGGATTACTCTATGTAGAATGGCATTGTTAGATTTCTGTTGCTAAACCAATGACAAATCCATCCCCATGTTCTTGAATTAGCACTAAAAGTAAAGTGACTTTGATTACGCTTATTTTCCAGAATAGGCAAGCATTTGATTTCAGAGATTGTGGCAGGTAATAATTATCCTCAATTTATAAAGACAGTATAAAACAGAGAAAAGTGACCTGGCACAAGGGTAACTATCTTTTTTACTCATATGTGTCAAATTTGATTTCACCCTTGGCTCCTCTTTCATATCTGTTTCCCTTTCAGTTATAACATTTGTTTAGTATCTGTTAAACCTCATTAAAAGATTTTCACAGTGAAATATGTTCCGTTCCTGATGTGCAAAATAGCCTTGTAGCATCTTAATTAATATTAGAGGATTTTTAAAAATGCTCAAGGACCTTTGAGTATATGTATATATTTTCTTTTAAAAAGGAATATTAGAGAATAAGTACAACAAAATAAAATAAAACACTGATCCTTTGCCCACTTTCTTGAATGTCATTATATCAGGATTCTGAAGGGTAAGAGCAGACAAAAATTCTCCACAAAACGGAGTCTTTTCTTCTTAAAGCCTTGGAGCCAATCTACATGTTACAGTGTACAGCAGTCCAGCCAGCGGCTACCACTGCCATTTTAGAGGATAATTCAGCCATTTAAAAATTGCTGAATGACCATATGACCTTGTGCGGCCCCCCACGCCTTTTCAAGTGCTGAAATGGCCCCTATGACCAGTACTTGAAAGTCACAGACAGAGGGACAGGATTGTATGGTGCTGCCATCCTACACCCTTGCAGCATTTTTGAAACAGTGGGTTGGACTCTGGCACAGGTTGGCATTACTGAAACTTGGTGGGATGAGACTCACAGTTGGAATATGAGGATTGAGGGGTACAACTTGTTTAAAAGGAATAGACCAATAAGGAAGGTGGAGGAGTAGCATTATATGTCAAGGATGTAGATACTTGTGAGAAAATAGATGAATCTGATCATGGAATGTAAGAGAGCCTCTAGGTAAAAATAAAAGGAGAAAGAAATAATATTATGGTGGAAGTCTACTATAGACCACCAAGCAAGGCTGAGAACTGGGATGATACACTTCTAGACCAGACTACAATTTTTTGAAAGAGACAGAACATAGCGATCATGGGAGATTTCAGTTACCTTGACACTGTTGGAAATCAAACTCTGCTAAAAGTGTAAGATCTAACAAATTCCTGATTTGTCTTGCTGACAACACATCTTCTAGAAGGTGGAGAAGGAAAGTAGGGGGTCTGCTATCTTGGACCTGATTTTTACCAACATAGAAGAACTGGTTGATGAGGTGAAAGTAAAGGGCTCCCTGGGTAGTAGGGACCATGTAATTTTGGGATTTAAGATCTTAGGAAGGGGGAAAACTGGTTGTAGTCTGGTGTATAGGCTGGGTTTTAGAAAAACTAATTTTAACAAACTCTGGTTAGAATCCCTTGTCAGAAATACTTAAGGGGAAAGGAGTTCAAGATGGGTGAGAGTTTCTTAAAAGTGAGAAATTGAAGGCAAAATTACAAACAATTCCAATGAGAAGGAAAAACGAGGGGATCCTTAAGAAGCCAGGGTAAATCCAAAACAGCTTTCTAAAGAATTAAAAAAGACACATGTAGGAAATGAAAGGAGAGCCATATAAACAAGGCTGACTGTAAACCAATAGGCAGTACTTGTAGGAAGAGTGTTAGAAAATCTAAAGCTCAGTATGAGCTTAGGCTAGCAAGAAATGCTAAACACAACAAAAAAGAGTTCTTTGGTTATGTTCAGAGCAAGAAAAAGAACAAGCAGTGATAGACCCACTGTGGAGAAAAAGCATAATTTTAACAGGCAATAAAGAGAGGACAGAGCTGCTCAATTCCTACTTGTCAGCCTTCTCTTGCAAGGGAAACAGTGCTCAACCTGGCAAAAAGAGAACACATGATGAAAGGATTTGCAGCTTAGAATAGGCATGGGGTAGTAAATAAACTCCTAGTTATTTAAATGAAATCAAGTCCTTAGGGCCAAATGAATTGCATCCTAGGGTTCTAAAGGAACTTGCTGGTATAATTGCGGAGCCTCTGTCTATTATCCTTGAGAATTCTTGGAGGTGAGATGTCAGAAGACTGGAGGTAAGCAAATGTTGTCCCCACTTTCAGGTAACTACCAATTTGTCAGCTTGACATCCATACCTTGAAAGGTTTAAGAAAAACTCATCAATCAGCCAGTCCTTGAGGATTTAGAAAAGACAGTCTAATCTCACTGACTGGACTAACTCTGCTTAGGATTTCATTGCATCTAACCTCCACTCTTGTCAGCATAAACCCACAATCATAACCCATCTCAGGATCATGCCAAGATTTACTTTGAATTAAAGTGCCCATATGTACATGCAGAAGCAAGAGATGGCAATACCAAGTCTTATTATGTATTTAATGTAGTGTACAGAACTAAACTAATTCTCTGGCTAAAAGTGAATACATTCTGTCTTCACTGCATCACTGTTCTCCCCTCCTCCCTGTTAATGATGGGATGATTTACCATGATTCATAATTTTGCTTGTTATTTTAACTGAGATTTCTGTTAGCAAAGCAGTTGGAAGCAATTAAGTATTGATTATGGAGCGTGGCAGTGACAAATCTGTCAGCATTTCCCTCACTAACCAATGCCATTGGCTCATTAAGTATGTCCATGAACAACATTGCTATTTGCATTGCAAATGCACATTTTTTAAAAAGATAAAAATGCTGCAGAGCAGAGATAATGTGGAAAATCATTTGATCCTCTGAGATGACTGTTGGGGAGGCTTGTTATGAATTAAATTTATTAACAAGCATTGGGGAGACTATGACTCACAGATAAGATTTACCTTCTCTGTGTAGAAATAAAGTAGCCTGGATTGTGACAGAGCCTAATTAAAATCCTAAACATTAAATATCATGTGTTTTTTTAAAAAGGACTTGTGACATATCTGCATCAACCCTTGACGTTATGAATGGTATTTATTTCATTAGCAGGCTATGGAAGAATCCAGTTTGGGGTGAACATCTCCATAATGATTCATAGCCAGCTCTCGATTTTTAAATCCATGGAAAGAGAAGCAGCTTGGGCAGGGTAGTTTTTAAAAAGAGAAACTGTTAAAACCTCTCCTTTTTACATGATCTTTTGCTTTAGATTGCAACCTTGTGACTGTCTTTTGTAAAGATAAAAACTTGGGGGCAAATGCCATGTGACTGGCTAGGTTGGCCCTTAACAAAGGCAAGAAGGTGGATAGGGGAGAAAAATCATCTTTCAGCATAGCCTACTTCACAGGGCTGTTGAGAGGCTGCTGTGCCACATTTGCATCCAGATGGATTTGTAAATGGTATTATTACATCCCACCCTTTTCCATGGAGCTCACAGCAGCCTCTCAACAGCCCTGTGATGTAGGCTAGGCTGAAAGATGATGACTTGCCCAAGGCTTCCCAGTGAACCATGCAGTGGTAAGATAGGAATCTAAACCTGGGTGTCTTCCATACAACTCTAGCTGTTATAAAACACCAACTCCTTTTTCAACTGTGTGCTGATAAAGCTCAAATGAGGTGCTGAACTTATTTTTAAAAGTGGCGGGTCCTTTGGCTGAAGGCAGCCTGAAAGTTGTACTCTTTGGGCCTGAATGTCTGACTCAGAACCCTGGCATTAAAAGAGCCAGGGTTCAAACCTGTTCAGAAGTCTTGTGCTTCAATGTGCAAGTCTTCCCTGGAAGTCCAGGTATAATTCAGGGTGGGCTGTGGCACTTGTTTTAACTAGACATGGGTACGAACCCAAAAAATTTAACGAACCAGTGGTTCATGGTTCGGTGCAACGACGATCCGGAGATTGTGAACGCAACGAACATTTTCCGTTACTGAACCGGTTCATGGTTCGTGGGGCGCAGTGGCCCCCGTGGCCCACTTAGAGAGCCCATATTCCTGGGGAGTCTTTTGCAGGCTCTCCTACAGCCATCACCCAAGTTTGGACAAGATTGCAAAAGGGATCTTGGAGTTATACCCTCTCCAATCCAAGGCCCCCAGGAAACTCCCACAAAAATCCGAGCTCAATGATACTCTCAGTCTCTCTCCCCAAAGGCTAGCAAGTGGCAAGCAAGAGCTCTGTCCCACTCCACTGCTCGCTGAAAGTGAAACCCAGCCTGGGAGTCCACGGCTATTTATAAGCACAGGTCCCATTGAGCAACACAGGAGGTCTGTGTTTGGCCATCAGAGCTGCCTATCAGGGTTTGCAGGGATGAGATTGGAGTGCCCATGGCTACAGAACCCTCCCTTCCCCCTCCCTCCCCTGGGTGTCTTCTCCCAACTTGTAACCATTTTGCAGCTCCGTGGTTGGAAGGAAGACCTGCTGATCAAGATAAGCTGGGCTTCCATTCGGGTTTCCAGGGCGACAGAAGGAGCGCAGACAGAGTTCAGGCATTCCCCCGGCTCCATTGGCAGGGGAATTGATTGCAGGTGCCTGACTATCTGGCTTCCCGAACCACAGCCGAACAGAACGAACCAGGCCTCTCCCGAACGTTGGTTCATTGGCCATGGACAATCATGAACTGTCAGATCACGATTGCGCGATTGCCAATTTCGTGGGTTTTTGAAGTTCATAATGCGGTTCGTGCCCATCTCTAGTTTTAACCTTTAGACAATCCTTTCTCCCAAGACTTGTCTGCAGAAGACGGACTACACATCTGCCTCGGACCCTTAGTACATTGTGGAAGATTCTAGGGCATGTTGCAAGTTGCAGCACTGTGATTCTAAGCAAAGTCATGCTTTCTAAATCAATGAGTTCACAAGGGTGTAACTCTGCTTAAGGATATACTGCAAGGCACATACATTCAGTTCACCAGGGCTGCTGATCAGGTCTGGTGAGTGTCCAAAATGTCCCATGCAAACTGAGAATGAGCCCTAAAGTGCATCAATTTTCTCCTATAATTGCACATTGTTGCAGAAAATTGGCAGGGATAGGAAAACTGCCTTCCAGGAGAGCATGTTAGCCATTACTTATTTCCTCATTCAGGAACCCTGATAAGCATTTGAAAAATCCCAAGTTAGGGGATGGGTTAGTAGGTGCAACCGAGAACATTTATGCAATAGATGACTTTGCATGGCGGAGCAGTTTTAGATGGTAGTGTAAGAGGAAAATTTGGGAGAGCACAGCCTGATCATGTCATAGCACTGCAAGGTTAATAAAAATTCTATGTGCTGGAATTCTTGAGTAAAATAGCTAAAGATATGGAGCACCTCTCCTCTACTGAGAAGAATTTATGAAGAACAAACAAATCCAGTACAGCTCTGTGGTTGATTCATTGCAAAGAAAGTGATTGCTGGGAGAATGCAAAGATAGTTATTTGCTGAAGGCATATATAAGTATTTCCTATTTTCAACAGTGCTGATTTTCAATTGAGTGCATAATATGTTTCAGGCACACAGTTCTTGCAGTTATTTCAATGATACTAACACAGTTTGAACAGCAACTGTATTTTGAGGGATGATTTTGAAATCTTCATATTGTTCTTTTATTATTATAATATAATTTATTTTGTTTACTGGTTTTATTTTCCTTTCATTTTCCTCCCTTTCTCCCCTCTTTTAAAATGTTCTCCTCATCTCTTTCTATTCCTTATTTAGGGCTAGGGGAGATGGTGGCTTGATAGGAGAGAAGGACTGTTTGACCATTAAGTGTTTTATATTTTATATTAAAAGTCAGTAAACTTTAAATTAAAAAGCTGATGCAAATATGTAGAGTTGGCTTTACATGACACTTCTTTCTAAATTGTGCTATTCTAGTGAAATAATCTCCTAATAAAAGAAATCACTAACACTTCCTTATCTTTTAACATTATGCACAACATTTCAGTTGAGTTTCCACACCAGAATGATTTTTTTAGGGACTTGATACCGAGTGAAATTTTTGGAAGATTTCTACAAGCTGTTATGCTGTTTCTTTCTGAATCACTGTACTGTTCTGAAGGTTAATTGTACACTTGCATAATCAACATTAATAATTTAGCTTGGTAGAAGAAAGCTTATAGTTGTTGCTCTTTGATAACCTACAAATCTCTACTGAAGCATTCATTCAGAAATTAATTCAAAAGTTACTGTATGTGAGTGTGTGGGTATATGTTTTTTGCATTTCAATATGATCCCATGGCTTGTATTTGGTCCAAAGGAACTGTGATAAAGTTGTACAATCATCACAGATGCAATAGTTGTACAGATGTGTCAGCCTCACATTGAAAAAGAGGCTGATTAACACATGAATGTCCCTTGCTAGATATTCTCATTGCTCAATGACTTGTCACTCAATAATTGTGAACTGCCTCTAGCAAGAGGCAGTTTTATTTATTTGCAGTTTTATTTGTTTTTCTAGCAAGAGGCAGTTTTATTTATTTGCTTATAAATGTATCGGTTGCTTTCCCACTTTTTAAAATTAAGGTGATGAACTAGGTAAAAATTCTCTCCTTGAGGATAGATCAATAAATGAAACAGCTATAACAGCAGATAGCAATCACAAATAGTAGTAAAAATAATTTGAAAAAAGAAGTGTTCCTACCAGCCAATGAAAGACCAGCTTTGCTGAGGAAACTGTTTCATAAAATGGGTGCACACAATCATTACAGCCCAGCTCTTTGTGCTGATCAATCTCATCTAACATATGGATGGTACATGGAACAGGGTCTCATTCATACATTTCAGAAGATGGGGCAGTCATGGAAGATCATGTTTGAAGTGAAATGAGAAATTCTGTCTGAAGTGTCTGATTTGTGATCGCTGTTTCACCCCTCTTGATATTGTTCTTTCAATATGTGACCATGCATGTAGGAATCAGCATCTAAACCAGAAATAAAGAGAAGATTGTAGGTTTAATGTCTGTTTTAACATTTAATTGTAGGCATTTTCACTGTATTACTTATTGTATGTATCATACTATTTTGCTGTTTTCTAATATTGTAATTCAGCTTTATTTCATTGTTTGTTCTACCTGTTATACTGTTTTCTTGCACTGTTGCCCAGTTTCATAATCATTGTTTTTTGCATTGTTTTGTGTTATACTGTTTTTGTATTATTCTCTAATTATGTAATCCATTTTTAATATATACTGTTTTTATTAAATGGCTTTTGTTATATAATCTGTTTAGAATAACAAATGTTAGTAATGTAGAATAATAAATGTAAGTAAATAAACAAATTCTCACACTTTCTGTAATAGTCAAATGGCCACTTTAGTAGCCTAGGTCATGGCTATTATTAAGCAATGGATTTTTGATAGCCTGAGTTCCAGGGAAGGATCAATGTTTTGCATAATAGGAAGAGCCTGGCCATTTCAATTATAAAGCGCTTTGCAGGAATGTTCTTCTACAGAAGTCTGGCTGTGCATGGAAGCTGCATAACAGCATTACTATACTGCTATTGCCCAGCTTCTAATATGGGGCTTCTACTAACTTCTTCTTGGATTGGGATACTGATGTTTCGTACCAAGCACAGGTGGCAGTTTACATTTTATGGATGGATTTCGGTTCATCACTGAATGTTTAGCTGCACACTTGCTTAGTAGTTTGCCAGCTTTGGTAATGAAGGCTGCTCCAGAGTGAATTTCATGCTTCCTAATGAATGTTTTGCACCTCTTCCTTTCTAAAAGGCCATTGGCTGTTAACCACTCTTAAGTAATAAAAGAAGAAATCATTCAAATAGTTAATTGTTCATTAGGCATAAACAAATGAATAAGGGTTTTCCACTCACATTTGTACTTTCTTGGCTAACTCTTTTCAAGGTTAGTATTATTTTTTTACCAGTAGTCAGCCTTTTTGCTGCAGTGAGAAATATACACATGACCCCTGTTTGCTTAAGGAGAAATTCAGGGTAGGCAAAAGTATGACTGTATGCATATGTTTGTCACTGGTGAACTGCCTGGCTCCACTAATGCTGAACCTTGACCTCATATCATCACATCTCAGCTAAGAGAAAGACTACCATAATTCTGTTTCAATGATTGCATCATTTCATCCGTTGAGAAAAGAATTCTGAGATAATTGGTCTCTTGGGTTGTGTAAGGGCAGAACAGTTTGTTCTAAGATGGCCTGTCATGTCCCCATACCCCATTAAAAAGGTCACAGTGTAATTGCAACAGATTCCTCATATTGAAATAAATCTCTCACAAGTGACCAGATGAAAATTTGATTGCAATGGAGCATTAGTATTTTGATTATGCTTGTTCAGATAAGTTTCCTTTGAAATATTCTTCTGTATTTGAAAGTCTGATGAACCCAGTAGAAATCTAAAACATAACTGCCCTTTTCAGAGTTCTGAAATAGATCAGTGGCGTAGTGTGCTCGGCAGTGCCCAGGGCAACTCCTGGCAGGCGGTGGTGCCCCTGGCACAATACATGTATGCGCTTTGTGCGTGTGCGCTCCTGGGACTGTGCAATTTGGGCCGCTCACCTCCCTGCCAGTTACGAGGCAGCCCTCTGTGGCAGCTGCCCATGCCACTGCTACCAGCTTGGCATGCTCCTTGGCTGCAGGACGGCCAGCTCAGCACCCAGCGAGCTGGCTGCCCCATCGGCGCAGCAGGCGGCCAGGCTGCCACGGGTGGCCTCCCATGGACAGAGTGCAGGCTCTCCTTGGTGCAGCGCTCCCTAAAAATTATGCACCTGGGGCGACTGTCCCTCTTGCCCCACCACACTATGCCACTGCTAAAGATGGATAATGAGTGCTTTTTTAAAAAACAAAAGAGGGGTTGGTACTCATGATGTTCTCCACTCTCAGATCAGTCTCAAATACCCAAGAGGTGATGGAACTCCATAAAGAGGTACCAGAACTCTGTTCTGGGTGCTTGCTGGGTGCTGAGCTGGCCGTCCTGCAGCCAAGGAGCATGCCAAGCTGGTAGCAGTGGCATGAGCAGCTGCCACGGAGGGCTGCCTGGTACCAGAACTCTGTTCTGGTGCATTCCTTCTGAAAAAAGCCCTGTGGATAGGGATCCCATTCCTTTGGTATGAGGATCCCCCACTCCCACCTTTTGCCCCCAGCCAATGCTTACCTGGCTAGTGTGTGTGTGTGTGGGGGGGGGAAGGCGGGGAACAGGCCTCCAGGGCACACTCCTGGGGCTGATGCGATGATGTCACTGATGTCATCATGCTGCCCTAAGAGTGCTTCTGTTTTTCGCAATGGGCCAATTGGGTCCCAAACGCACCAAACTGGGTCTGTTTGGGGCCCAATCCAGCCCATTGCAAAGCTCGCAGGCTCCCCCACCTTGCACGATGATGTCACTTCTCAGAAGTGACATCATCGTGCTGGCATGGGGCTATGCATGCACAAAGCGCACAAACAAGGAGCATGCTGGGAACAAGGATAATGTAAGCTCTGTGTATCTCTTCTCCCTCCAGGAGGGTAAGGGGACCTGGCAATCCTACCTGTGGATAATACCAGAATTCCAATTCAGCTTATTATTATTCATCTCCATAACATTTCCCAGTACTTAGCAGGCCTCCAGTGTTGGAAAGTGTGATTTAGAAAAGGGAGAATCGAGCAACTGCAACAAAAAGGGATCTAGACTTTTCCCCATGGTTCCATGGTTGGGATTTCTTCTGATTTCACTAAAGTATTACAAGAAAGTGGTTCTATGGGTGAAAAAGCAACCCTGACTCTCAAAATGAGAGCCAACTTGGAAAGCCTACAGTGAACAGAGCTACTGCAATCAACAAGAAAGTACGCTCACTCAGAGAGAATGAGAACAAGCCCCCCCCCCTCCCCAACACACACACCCCATAACTGGCTTATTCCTTCCCCTCCCCTCTTCTGGTACTCAGTTTGCTCTATTTGAGAAGAGCATCTGAAGCTGGACTTTGTCAATGTCACATGCTCTAGCAATGACTCCAGGGGCCATGTTTCATTTTAAAAGGCCCATGTTGCTACTGTGCTGCAAGCCAACAGGATCTTTATTTTTGGCAGCCTGTTAATAAATAAAAGAACAGTTGAGAATACAGGTCACAGAGTAACGCAGCAGCTTTTCCTTCTGTATACTGGGCTCAGTGAGCTGTTGCAGCTCCAGGCCCTGTCTCATCTTTTGCTTGGCAGCCCCTCACAGCTTCAAGAACAAGATGCCCCCTCCCTACAATTCTGAACAGCACTAAATAAGACAAGGTCACTTTGCACTTTCTGTCACTGGCAGACATCTCAGTGTTGGAAAGGAATCTTACACAGGCAGGAGAACTACAGATATCTTTCCCCACCAGACCAGAGCTCCTGAGTCCTAAGAGACTATAACTGACCAAGCAAGTAAATGTCACTGGTAACTGTGCTACACACACAGCACAAAGTCAGTTCAGCACAAACCATTTTATTCAAGCTTTGCCCCAGTGCTTAAGCTTGTTATCAGGTTTAAACAGGCAAACGGAAGCCTTGGCTGCTGTTCAGGATTTTCACATTCATACCTAGTGGGCAGATTCACAACTACATAAGGATGGGGAGAGCCATATTCCAACAATTAGTACACACAATGAGTATTAATGCAGTTTTCATGTTGTGTGTCCTAACGTTGTCCTTACAAAAGAGCCAATTAAATGTGGTTCAGAAGATGAGATGTACTCATGCCTCTTCTGAGTTATTGTTTCTTTACAGGAACATTCATTCTACATGAATGAAGAATTCTAGCATATTTCAGCTACTTCATGTTGGATCAATTACAGGTAACATGAGTGGCAGGGTTACCAACTGATCAGTGGGGAGGCAGATAAAATGATTCAGTATGGCCAACTAAATGTGCAATCGCTGTTATATTTGGCTGCTGGAGCAGGATTCTCACAATGAATAGAGAATGTTAAAACTGAAGGCTGTGGCTCCATTTTTAACAAATAATAAAACAAAGCTGTAAATATTAAAACAAAGTTGAGAACCAGTTTGGTGTAGTGGTTAAGAGCAGCAGGACTCTAATCTGGAGAACTGGATTTGATTCCCCACTCCTCCACTTGAAGCCAGCTGGGTGATCTTGGGTCAGTCACAGCTCTCCAGAGCTCTCTCAGCCCCACCCACCTCACAGGGTGATTGTTGTGGGGATAATAATAACACACTTTGTACACTTTGTAAACCGCTTGGAGTGGACATTAATTTGTCCTGAAGGGTGGTATATAAATGAATGTTCTTGTTGTTGTTATCATCATCCTCATCATTATAAAGGGGTTAAAATGTCTCTCCCCTCCCTGCATGAGTTTGAGCCAAACTGGGAACCAGTGCAGACAGCTGCAATCAATCAATCAATCAATCAATCGATCGATCGATCGATCGATCGATCGATCGATCGATCGATCGATCGATCAATCAATCAATCAATCAATCAATCAATCAATCAATCAATCAATCTTTATTTAAATGGTCCTAGACCAGCATAAAATGTAACAGCATTCATATATTCAGGCGCTCAAAGGTAAAAATTATTATAGTATGCAAAACTAAGAAATACAATGTTGGCATTTCATCAAGTATTTTTATACCTTCTTTAACAAGATAATTTTATAAGCTGCTGTGAAAAACTTCACACTACATGCTATAACTATTGGGTTTTCATCCATTATACACTAATTCCAAATGACCAGAGTTTCTTCTAATTATAAGGAACATAAACTTGTTACAAGTTTCTTGGTAAAAGGGGCAACATAATGAAACATTTAATCTCCTCAGTATTGCAGGGATATAGCCTATCTTCTATCCAACCCTTTTTGTAACGCCTCTCTAGAACTGCCGAGGGGAGAGCTTGATTTCTTGCCAGTGAAAATGCACACCTATGACTGCATATTTCCAGTCGAGATAAATAGGTGGCCGGAGAAACTACATATCTAGACCTATCTGCAAATAAGGTTGGTGACTTTTCTAAGTCCATCTGCCACTCAGTTTCCAGTATCCTTTGTTTTAGGATTTGTTTTGCCTGTTCGTATCCCTACTCCAACACAGAATGAGGAATAAAGCCCAAATTCTGTAACTTATTTTTGACTACCTTTAACCATGCCGACTCATAGCTATCTTTAAGGATCAACAAAATTAAACCCTGAGGATTTAAATTTAACTTTAGCTAAAGACTGAATGAGACATGGCACACCCAAGCCTCTACTTTTACCATACCAGTTTCCTGACATCAGTTGGCATTTGAAACACAGTGGGGTAATTGAAGGGCAGCTCTTAAAAATTTAGTTTGCACCTGTTCCAAAGGTATAAAGTTTGAGGAGTGTGATCCTAACACAGTCCCATATAATAGGTGCACCAGTGTTTTAGTCTGAAACAGTTTGAGGGCTGCTGGAATATAATGACTACACTTGGTACACAGAAATTTAATTATATTATGGGCCGATTTTTGTTTGGCATCAGCTACATAATCAGTGTGCCTTTCTTGAACCAGAGGCTTGTAATACTACCCCAAAATACTTAAAACTGGCCGCCTGTTCTATCCTAGCTCTAATCGAATTTTTAAAGATGATTTTAATCTCAACCAACTAGTTTGACCCAGAGAGAATATGGTATATACTTTGAAAGCACTATAAAAATGCTAAGTATTATCATTCTGAGTCTTTACAGTGATGGGAATGTACAGATTAGCCAATGGAAGGAAGAAGGCACATCAAGCTAGACTAGTCTCCTGCCAAGATGCATCACAGACTAAGGATGATGACAGAATTTGCAAAGTAGAGGCAGTCTATATGTATTAGAAACAGGAATTCTACCCAATATACTCCTTTTGCAATTGCTGTGGTGTGCAATTCTAAAATGAATGGGTGGCAAACTGAGGACAACAACTGACACATGGGGGTGAAATGGGAAGAGAGATGTATTTTGCCTCTGCATAATGTGTGAAATGGCCATGAAATACAGCCTGTTGCTCAGTAATGCTACATATTTATAAATATTGAACATGAAAAATAAAATATAAATCTGTTCACTGTTAACTGATGTGAGAGTTCTGCATGATTTGTGGCACGGATGAGGGCAGTAACATGGAGTTACACTGAAAGTGTCAAGTATCAAGAATTTTGGTCATTAGAAGTGTGTTCTGCTTCAAAAAGTCTGAGAACAGCCTTATGTCCTGCTCCAGTCTTGTGAGGCAGAATGATACTGAGTCCAGGACTCCTGATGGCAAAGTGACCATAGGCTGACTTTGACCATGTCCTACTGTTTCTCCTTCAGCTCTAGTAGGCATGGCCAGCTACTGGGGGGAGTGCTCCATTCTCCAAAAAGTGCTCTAGAGGCCAGAAGTGTATTTTACCTAACCATGTAGCTGTAAACAGTGCCAACTAGCAGTAAAGGCTTCACAATTACAGAGCACATGGATGACGATCACAAGATAAAACTGCAAGACAGCCAGCACAGAGCCTCATTTGTAAGGAGGCAAAAAGAATTCTGGCTTATTGGAGATAAAAGAATGAACCATGAACCATTTTAAGGCAATAGATTTACTCTGTACATATTAATAGACTGTATTACTCATGTAATATTAACTTCAGGTCACTGGTAAGGTACCCTGACTTACAGAAGGAACAATACCAGGTTTGTATCTCACACAACTCAGCAGGCTGCATATTTCTTTAGCATGTTTAGTGCTACTATAAAAAAATTGCTTAGTTGAGCCTCCGGCAACCAACCTTGTTGATGATGTCACCAAATGCACATATGCATCAGCATTATCCACCATTATGCTGTTGAACTGTGCTCTGGAGGTACCTTTTTCATTCTCTCCCCCGATTGCCTTTTAGGATAATAATTTCTTTTACAAAGCTGCTCTATCATGTTGATTCACAGCAGAAAGCAAGCATTTCTAAGAATCCATTCTCAGTGACAATGATGACTGTACCAGCAGCAGTGGGCAAAGACTCATAGGTGACTCTCAAAGGTCCATAAAATCATTCACAGGAGATGTTCACTCACATTAGTGTCAATAGCTTGCCAGCACTTGTTGTACTACTTCAGGCAAGAATTACATTCAAGTTGAAAACACACTTCCCTATGCAAAGCAGGTTAATTGTGTGTAGATGTACTATTTCTGTATAGGACACTCAGTTGAAGGTTTGGCAATGCTATTTCAGGGCTTCCTATGGCCCACATCCAGATGCTTCATCTCACCATTCTGAGAATGCAGTCCTAAGCATCTTTCCAAGCCCATTGACTTTAATTGACACGAAAGGGTGCAACTCTGCTTAGGGCTGCATTGCACCCAGGACAGTGCAGCTGGCACAGGTATTCCCTAAACCTATGAAAATGGGTGAAAATGTTCTTGCCTTCCACTAAAAAATTTCTACTTGATGCAGTGCCTGCAAGGCATACATGATATTCCATTGACACCAGTGCCAATCAGCATGGAGATGCCACAAGAGGTTCCAATATCACATATAGCCAAGATTAGTTTCTTCGGTTTTGATCTTAAGTGGTTAACTAGGGACGTTGGCAAGTGGGAATGTTTTGGTTAGTGCCTAGCACTTAGCTAAACAAACATCAATATAAAAATAATTATTATAACTTTGCAAAGATGATAGTTCAGATGATGAACAATGCTTTGTTTCTGGCAAGGACACAATATTTGGCTTTGGTTTCCTAGCAACACTGGTGAGCTGACCAGTAGATTTGCAAGAAAAGAATCTGTTGGAAAATGCTGATTCAGAGACTTCTTCTCAGTATTTGCACTCTGTGTATTTCTCCAAACACGTATTAAGAGAGTCTATTTCCAATACTCCCCTGGATGAACTTTAACTAACTGGGAGATCTGGGTAGTAATACATTCAGGGTACCTCCAAATGCCAGATTACTTAATGCAAATTACTCAGAGGGCCAGTTTTATGCTGAGAGCCCCATTCAAATTATCATAAGGCATTTCTGTGATATTTTAAACTAAATACTTTTAATCAAACAACATACTTTGATAAATGGGAGTGCCGCAAGTTACTTCACCATTTGAAAGTTGTCTGTTCTAACAATATTGAATAACTGGGTTGTGTCACAAGCATCAGAATTTTCAACAAGCCTTCTCTGTATGTCTCCCTAACTCATATGTCTCTTTATAACCTTTCCCCCTTTCCCCTCTATTCCCAATAGTTCTCCCTTCCTTTCCTCCCTCTCTTTGTTTCCATATATGCTTATCTGTAATATAATCTCTTAACCACCGGTGAAACCCCTCCTTTCCCCATATCCCCTCTTCTAACAGTTTCTTCCGCAGCCTCTTTTTTGATCAATGTCCCTCATTCTCCTGATTTTCTTCTCTGACCTGCACAAAGGCAACAGTGCACGCAGGGCTTCACTGTCCCATGGCTCCATCTCAGGACTGCCTGTACAATATGGCTGGCAGGCTAAAGGAGGCTGGAAATTTGTTCTGGAATGACCTCAGTGTAAGAATGATCCCATACCTTCCTTCACTGTTTGATAACCTTGGATGAGTCATCATAGATATTCCCACACAGAAACTGGAATTGGTTTCCTACAACAAATATTTGGAATTCTTCCAGGGGGTTACAAATAATCATGAGAGGTAGAGTTGCCAGATGGGGTCTGGACTAATACCAGACCCTTGGTAGAGGTGAGGGAGGAAGCTTAGTTTTATTTTCAGCAAACATCGGGTATGTGTGCAGCGTGCAGGAAGTGACATCATCACGCCATCCCCCACTTCCAGGAGCCACTCCTAAGCGGCCCTATAGTTTCTCAAAAGGCTACAGAAGACCTTCATAAATCTGCTCATGAATTCTTTGTTGTTTGCAATTCTTATGATCCCTCTTAAGTGAATCTTTTTCAGTTATGTAAGTTTTGGTTAACCCAAGTCAATTTGAAAAGTGGCTTACTGAAGCAAATTGGCCACCATTCTTCCTCATTTGAATGGGGCCCTTATGTGGGCTGCTGCTGCTGTCACTATAGGGAACTACATTAGGCTATCACAATGGTTTGGCCTTCTAAAACTAACTGATCTGCGATTTATAGAGAATCTCTATCCAAGTTTGTTTTTATGACCACCTATGTTTTTAATGGTTATGGTCAGGTGAAAATTAAAAGCTAAGCAGACAGCTAAGAGGAAGGAAATCTCCCTCCTCACTGCTGTCATTATGGGGACTTGACCCCATGGAAAAGACCCACAGAGGGGAGGTTAGGGTTACCAGACCCTGGCACTTACCCTGCACTGGCTTCGGAGTTCTGCTTTGCGCATGTGCACAGCGCGTGCATGCTTCCAGTGTGCGTGATGACATCACTTCCAGGAAATGACATCATCGTGCAGGTCAAAGGGCAGCCGGGAGCATGAACGCGCTCCCCAAAGGGCTGAATTGCCTCCCCCCACAGGTCCGATTCGGCCTGGGGGTGCGCCTGGGCTGCCAGGGAGTGCCCCGGGGGTGCCCCCCACTGGCCAGGTAAGTGGGGGCAGGGGAGAAGGTGGGAGCAGGGGATCCCCTGCCCCCGGTGGGGGAATGGCAAGCCTAGGGGAGGTAGAGGCATCCCAGTTCAGACTACCCCTCAATCACAGAATAATCACTCTCAAGATTTTTTTGCAAACAGGGACACAAAAAATGAGTGTCCAGCCTGTCATCGAGGATCCCTCCACATCATTTCCTGCTATCTACTCCAAGGCCCTCCTAAAATGTGAGTTTGGATTGATGGTGCTTTTTGGAAGAATCGAACTGTGCTCTTCTAGCTTTGCAAGAGATCCCCTCTGATATAACCTTTGCTGTGCTCTCAAAAATTCTAAATTGGTTTAAATTGTAAATAGTGTTTGCTGTTCTTGTGTTGTTGATACAGGTGCTACCCAATCTTCCCTAGTGTTTCCCTCCTTGCCTAAAAGGTCCCAACTCTGTAACTATCATGGGTATTGAAGGATGGCGGCAAACTGTTCCAGTTAGCAAGCCTGCGGCAATCCATTTAGGTTCATTGGTCACTGAACATCCTTCTCTGCCCAAACAGCCCTGTAAATCTTTTAGGTTGCGATTTGTATCTGAATTGCATGCTACCTTTCATTGTTCCCCTGATGGCCTCCTTGTTACTATGCCCTCCACTAACTTTCAAGCCTTTCAAGATGCACTTTTACAGGCTTCTATCTGTCCTCAAGATGCCTCCCGCCACCTGCCACTGTTGCATTCTCTGTCCTCTTCTTTGTGTGGGTGGACTTCAGATTCTGTTGGTCTCCTGTTATCAGCTGAGCTGGTAGACATCCAACATTGAAAATGTCCTCCACTTTCCATTCCTCAGTATCCTCTGACACCTGCTGATATCGAAGGTCTGAGCCTTCTTGACAATTCTTTTCTCCAGCCAGGAATTCTTAAATGGTGCACATCATCTCTCAACATCCCAATCCTCCTGATTAAGAAGGCAGGCAAATTTGATGATTTTGGTCACTCTGTTTATTGTTTTATACAAGACCTTCAAGCTTGACTACCTCAAGACTACACACCTTCCTAAAAACTCTGTTTTACTTCAATATATTGATGATTTGGTTTTTTGTTCTTCCACTCTGCACATGTGTCAAAATGATTCCTATGCTCTCCTTGTCTTATCTCACTGAGGTCACAAAGTTTCTCTTCGGAAGCCCCAATTTTGTCAACAGTGTGTTACTTATCTAGTGTTTGTTTTGATCCCTGGTCATCGTTCCTTGGATCTGTTTTGCCTTACTGCTATTTGTGATCTGCCACATCCAGTAACCATGATTAACGATAGAAAAACGAAGTATGGCCGTTTCTGCAATTCACAGTAGTGACAAAGGAGGAATTATCCACAGAAACGTTGGCACTCTATGTGCACACCGCAGTAATAATAAATGATTATACAATTTTCCAAAGTGCAAGTGCCTCTTATTTCTTAAGCCAATATTGTAATTCATACAAATACTGTGCTCATAATCCAGTTCATACATGTGCAAAATCATACATGTGCAAATTCATTTCCGGCGCAGTACAACTCTACGATACCAGGTATACAAGTAATGCAAGGGGGTAGTTTACCTTTTGGAATGCCCCTGCAGAATGCTTTATGTAGGATGTACGTCCAGACCGGTTAAGGTTAGAATATTGGAGCATATGTCACGCATCCGTAATAACATACAGGAAGCTCCACTGACACAACATTATAGGGAACGCGGTCATCCAGAGAATGCCCTTAAGGCAATGATCCTAGAAGTAGTGGGAAGAACTAGCGGCGATACATTCCAAACAAGGCTTCTACGCAGAGAAGCTTTTTGGATTCAAAAACTAGACACGATAAAACCAAAGGGACTGAACAACGAATTATGTTTGAGTTGCTTCTTATGAGGTTACAGCACAGTGTGTGGTCACTTTAAGAAGGGGTGGTACCAACAGGCTACAGCCAAATTAAATAGGGGGCAGTTTGTAGTGACGAACAAGGAAGAGAACAAGTGTACCTACTAACCAGGCGGAGAGAGAAATGTGGTGGTGATATTCTCCTAGGGAGTGTCCGTGAGTATGAACGATTATGAGCTATAGGGAAGGAGTATACTGGAGAAAGGGTTTTAAATAGGTAGTATATTTACAGAGTGTTTCTATCATAGATGGCACGCTCCTGAAGAAGGTGGCACGAAATCTGCGTTCGTAGCCGGCCCCAGATTGAGCGTGGCGTTTTCCACTCCACTCCCTCCTTCGGAATTCAGTTTGGGTTTTATACCACCTTTGGGAAGAACTAGGAAGGAAACTAGCAGAACGAGAGGTAGGAATGAACTTGTATAGAATTTAATTGCATTACTTGTATACCTGGTATCGTAGAGTTGTACTGCGCTGGAAATGAATTTGCACATGTATGATTTTGCACATGTATGAACTGGATTATGAGCACAGTATTTGTATGAATTACAATATTGGCTTAAGAAATAAGAGGCACTTGCACTTTGGAAAATTGTATAATCATTTATTATTACTGCAGTGTGCACATAGAGTGCCAACGTTTCTGTGGATAATTCCTCCTTTGTCACTACATCCAGTAACCAAGCACAAGGTGAGAGGTTTCCTCGGTGCTGCTGGTTTTTTGTTGCCCTTGGATTCTGACCTTTGATGAGTTAGTCAAACCTCTTGTTGCTTTAACCACCAAGGATGCTGAAGATGCTGTTAAATGGCCAAAGTCTGCTTCAACTGTTTTCCATACAATTAAACATGCCTTAATGACTGTTCCCATTTTAGGCTTACCAGATTATGCCAAGCCCTTTACCCTTTATGTTCACGAATCTCGTTCTGTGGCCTCTGGAGTTCTCACACAACCTTTAGCCCCGCCCCCATCCTATTATTCTGCTGCTCTCAATCCTGTTGCAGCTGGGAAAGTCTCTTGCCCTTGAGCTCTTGCTGCAGCAGCCCTCCTTGTTCAAAAGGCTCAGGAACTTGTGCTTGCTCATCTACTAATTGTGATGGTTCCCCATGCTATAGACACCTTGTTACAACATAATACCCAGCATTTTTCAAATAGCTGCCTGAAAAGTTAGTCAAACCTCTTGTTGCTTTAACCACCAAGGATGCTGAAGATGCTGACTCAAGTGGGACCTTGAGTCAAGAAGTTGCTGAGCCTTTGGAATCATTGCAGGGAGACTTGCCTCTTCCAGAAGCAGCTGATAGCCAGGCAGCCAAAGCCTGTAGTGACCAAGAACAACTGGTGGACTCTCTACAGCTGTTTGAACAAGATAACTTATGGCTTCTGGTTTCCTGACCATTTAGCATTTCTTTGTCAGCTTCTTATTTACCATGCTATGGATTATGGAGTGAGAGACAAACTATTTTAAAACTGTCTTTTCAAATTGCTACTCGGGAAAATTCCACTGATGGTTGGGTCTGTCAGATGCCACACAATAGCGCCTCAGGGTACTCTATGGTAGCCCTCCCTTTAAATGCAAGTGATTTAACAGTCCCTGCTCCCTTACCTTGGCATATACCCAATGAAAGTTGAAAAGGGACCCCAGAGGGGGTTTTTATAGTTGAACTTTCAATAGGTTCATGGTGTTTTGTTAGAAATTGCTCTCATATAAATTACACCTTTTTAGGAAACAGCACTTGTTCTTTCCATCTCCATTTGATAACTGAGTCACTGTCCCCTGTTAATTTCTCTAATTACCCTGCTCCTTGGTTTTGGAATTTAACTTGTCAATTGTGTGCCATTTCTGGTAACTCAGCTAAGGGTTGTAATAACTGGCGTCCTTCTTATTGCAATGTAAATGCTTGACCACGTTATTTAACAAACAAGACCTCTGGATGGGAAACTTCCCACTGGACTTATTTGAGGTGGCTTATTCAAAATGGTACTGTTTTTTACTCCTTTGAATCCTTTTATGCCTTTCCTGGACAGTGGTGTTATACTCCATCTAATTGCACTTTTGTTTATGGAAATGTCTCCCTATGTAGTTTAGTTTGAATAGGAGTTCCTGTTGTCTTTCCCCTACCTTTTTCTAGCTGTTATGCCTCTGACTGGCCTTCTGATAAATTCTCATTTGCATCTGGGATCAAATTTAGAACATATAGGCAGGCCTGGCGCGACCATGGAGGTGGGTCTGGCAGCCGCCTCGAATGCTGAGGTGCTGGAGGGGGTGCTGGAGGCGGGGGCGCATGCCATGGAGCTAGCGGTGGCAGTGCTGGTAGCTGAGTGGGAGGGCTGGGAAGCTGCTCATGCCCCGCCCCGGCCACCTGCTGGGCCTGGCCTGCAGCTGCTGCGCCCAGCCGGGAGTGTGTACTGGTGGTGGCAGTACAGGGCAGTCTGAGTGGGCAGCCTCCCAGCCCTCCCACTCAGTTGCCCCATGCTACCACTGCGGCCGCCTGCACGGGGCAACTGAGCGGGAGGGCTGAGAGGCCAAAGCGGCATGCTGTGTGATGACATCACACGCAGTGACGTCATCACACAGTCCGGGTGTGCATGCGTGTGCGTGTGTGCATGGGGGCAGCAAGAGCCCTGAAGCTGCCCCCGGCCGCAGGTGCTAGAAACTCTGACACCAGCCCTGCATATAGGGGTATGTTTGCCCACAGTATGACAGCCTTTACAGGCCATTATTTTGTATGTGGCCATAAGGCCTTCCCAAGGGCTGGTGTGGGTTGCGCTATCTTGCTTTTGTTTTGCCTTCTATCTCAGTATCTAAGGAGCTTTCTAAAGGGAAGGTTAGTAATTATCAAGATTTAACTGAATCCCATCAGATAGTGGCGAGTTCAATCTACTGACTGATTTACCACAGTTAGTGGGAACTATTTTTCCCATGTATGGCACAGCCCGAGTTGGAGTCACTCTTATATGGTTACTGGTCGTAGTTGAGATCTGGGCCAATTAAACTGCAGCTGCCTTCCAGTTCACTGCTTAAGAACTGTCAGCTTTAAGACAAGTGGTTTTACAAAATAGGATGGCCTTGCATTTTCTTTCAGCTGCCTAAGGTGGAACTTGTGCTCTAGTGGGTAATAAATCTTGTGATGGTTGTTGTGGGTTTTCCGGGCTGTATTGCCGTGGTCTTGGCATTGTAGTTCCTGATGTTTCGCCAGCAGCTGTGGCTGGCATCTTCAGAGGTGTAGCACCAAAAGACAGAGATCTCTCAGTGTCACAGTGTGGAAAAGATGTTGGCAGGTCATTTGTATCTACTCAGGAGGGGCGGGGTTGAGCTGAGTCATCCTGTAAGAGTTTCCCAGGGTATGGAATGCTAATGGAGGGAGACTTCACTGTCTCCTGAGGAGGTTCTTTTGCATATGGGCTATTGTTGAGTATAGAGGGCTATTGTCGAGTATAGAGTGTTTTGTTTACATCGGGACAAAACGTAGCATCCAGACAAGAACAAAAGAACATGAAAGACACTGCAGACTTGGACAACCTGAAAAATCAGCAGTGGCTGAACATAGCCTAACTCAAACAGGGCACAGTATCTTATTCCAGGACACCAAAATACTGGACAACACTTCCAACTACTTTGTCAGACTGCACAGGGAAGCCATTGAAATTCACAAGCATAAGCAAAACTTCAACAGGAAAGAAGAAACCTTAAGAATGAACAGAGCATGGTTTCCAGTTCTGAAAAACACCAGGCTAACAAAATACTCTATACTTGACAATAGCCCTGCAGAGAAGATTAGCACATCAAGCCCCAATCCATATGCAAAAGAACCTCCTCAGGATACAGTGAAGCCTCCCACCATTAGCATTCCACACCCTGGGAAACTCTTACAGGATGACTCAGCTCAACCCCACCCCTCCTTAGATAGAAATGACCTGCCAACATCTTTTCCACACTGTGACACTGAGAGATCTCTGTCTTTTGGTGCTACACCTCTGAAGATGCCAGCCACAGCTGCTGGCGAAACGTCAGGAACTACAATGCCAAGACCACGGCTATACAGCCTGGAAAACCCACAACAACCATCGTTCTCCGGCCGTGAAAGCCTTCAACAATACATCAATAAATCTTGTGTTTATATTCCTGATAATTCTGCTGATATCCCGTCTCATGATGATTATATTGCCAACGTTCCTAGCCTGCAGGCTGACTCCTCTTTCTCTTGGTGGGATTCCCTTTAGTCATGGTTGCCCTCCCTTTTCTGATTAATTATAATTATTTTGTCTCATTATTCTTGTATTTGTTTGCTGTGACCTCCAATGATGCTGCTCCTTAATGCAGGTTCTTCCTAGAATATGACCTCTTTCCCAAATATATCAAATGTCAGTCTCCGTCTCTATCTGACCTTCTGTATTGTCCACTGCCATTAAGTGCTATAATCTTAAGATTCCTCCTCTGTATGTGTTCCTAAATGGAAAATTATAATCTTCCTTAGGAACAAAAGAGGAATTCTGTTAGAAAGCTTTGGTTCAGGAGGAGTCATTCTCTGTAAGCAAGAAGGTCATGTATAATGCACAAATGATCCCTTTGTAGAAATGTCTATAATGACCCATCCAAGATAATTAATAGTGAAGGAAGGGCTAGGAATCCGCATTATGAGGTTATGCCTCCAGTCTTTGGGTTTGTAGCAGACAACATTTTTTTTCAGTTTAGTTATTTAAAACCTTGTGATTTTTATCTATTTTTTAAGGCAGAATCCAGGTTACATTTGCTGAAAACTGTTTTGTCCTTAAAATTGGTCTGGCATTAAAGTTATTTCATTTAGATATGTGCTATCTTGCATTTACATGCTCAAACATATTTTTGATTCTTAAGGAAGCAAGGCAGGTGTCTTGACCTTTTAAGAGTCCCAAGGAATTGGAGTGCATGGAAGTGATGATCCTGTGAATAAGGGTGAATAATGGAGGACATCTAAGTCATTTCAGGTCAGACTCCTCAGTAGGGGCTCTATTAGGGCTTTCAGGAAGATTTGGTGAATCAGCCAAGCAGATATTGATTAATTAGCTCCAACTGAGAGAGCAGAGCCAGCTGAGAAAACACTCTCTTCTGCTGAGTCAGAATCTGGAGATGGATGAACGTTATCAAGAGATTTCCTGGCTAAGAAGGGGCAGATAGTTGGAGGCAGTGAAGATGCTTGAGTATTATCGGATGGGAGGACAACTGGCCATGCTGGTATAATAGAATAGAAATATATGGAGATAAAGCGAGCCTGATAATTTCAGGCTATAAAACCAAAATGGAAAACAGCTTTGTTGGGTGCCTGTTCATATGATACAGTTCACGTGTGTACTGACCACGTGGCTGGTTCTTCCCCCCACCTAAACTGTAGCAAATGGCTTTGCCAGAGGCTAAGGCACACCTCTGGAAACTTTCCAGATTTAGAAGTAGACAACAGTGTTACAAATCCAGTTGCAAACCAGGTCTCCAGTGGAGAGACCTCACACCTCCCATTTGCTATAAGCCAGTTGTAGGCTGCAGATCCTGAAGAATGTGTGTCTGGCTGACAGCAAAGCCCAATTATCCCTGGGTCCCTCCTACTAGTTTGTAGCAGTTAAGCAGTCTCTTCACAGGGAAGCCAAAGCCTTGTATGCAGCACAGAGGCTGTACAACTTGTGCAACAATGGCAAGGATGAAGCAGGTTTCTCAAGGCAAGGCTGGAGATAGGAATAGGAATCTCCCCACAAACATAGTGGTAGAGACTAGTGCAGAAGGACCACCTCTTTCCTGGTTAGGCACAAGCAGCCATGAAAACAGTTGGACCAACATGATGGCTACAATTTGCAGACTTATATAAGAGGCTGGGATCCCTGCCTTTCCAGGTAGCATGGTTAAAGTCCTAGCTCCTGGCAAGACTTGCAACAACTTTTCCTCCTGCGAAAGGCTGGAAGGAGGTAGGCCTGGTGCTCCTACATCTTCACTCCCAGTGGTCTGGGAACTACTAGGGGCTCTGATACTCTGGGGGCACAAGGTCCTGGCTAGGTGCCAGGTCAGCTGGAAGTGTCAACAGGATGTAGGGCTCTCCTCAGGAGGTTTCTGCCCAGTTGTATGCTTGGGGACATGGATCCGGATCAGTTGCTGGGGAAGGACGACAGGGACCATCTGTGAAGCATTCAGAGGGGCCTGTGCTGAGGGCATCCTGGGCCCTGCAAGGGACTCTTCTTCACTCAAGGTGTCAGTAGAGCTGGGATAAGTCATGACTACAAGACTTAAAATAAATTTTCTCTCCAAATCCTCATCTAACAATTCTGATGTCAGATATTCTCCATTTATATATTTTATATGCTCTAAGGTTTTTTTATTCAATATTTGGTATTTGCCAGGACTTGATAATTGATATGCAATGGGATTTAGGAAATCATACTTGGCATGCTATTAGTGGTGTTTAGTATTTGATAGTATTTAATAGCTGAAATTCAGTGGAATTTAGTTCACTTTTGATTTCATATATTTTTTAATGCCTGCCAAAAAAATAGAGAAGGAACAAAGTCTAGAGCATTTAAAATATAAATTTTGAGGTAAAATTCTACATCCAAAAAGTGAATTTAACTTAAAACCTCGCATTCAAAAATTGAGTATCAAAATATAATGAGGTTTAAATATTTGTGCACTTTAATTTCTAGCATTTCATTTAAACATACTAATACTGTGAGAGAAGCTGTATCTATCATTCCTCCTTCCCTACATGTATAGTACACAAGATTCCATTATTAACCTACTGCCTATGGAAAGGAGACTGTTTTGAAGGGCAGAGGGGAGGAGCCTGTGAAAGCAGCCTTGGTAATGTCATCATGCACTTTATTGGTGCATTAAAAGGCAGATGTACATGAGGTGTAAGTATGTGCAATCTGGTAACCATAATATGGGATACAGGGGGGAAAAATCACCCGTCAGGGAGCAACCAGTCACATGCTTGGTGATTATTAAATCTTAACCAAAGTCATTATTGTTCACCTTTGGACAGCTGCCCTTGTGAAAAAGGTGGTCAGATCTTTTCCAAAAGGCACAATATTTGTGTCTTCAAATGCAAAGCAGCATTGAGGCAGGGTATAAATACTGTACCTCCTGGCCCATTCTTCTGCTGGTCTCTTCCCTCAGCTAATAATGTTGGAACACCTCAGTTTAAAGCCTGGGTATAAAAATAAATCTTTTTGCTTGGTGCCCAGTGGACAGACGACAAGAGCCTTAAGGGGGAAGACATTTTGTGCCACCATAGAAAAAGTGCTGTCTCTGGATACCACTGACAGGCACCAATACAGATATTAGGGCTTTAGAATAAGATCTTAGGCTGGTCAGTGTGGGAGCAGGCAGTCCTCTATCTATAACATATTTATGCCACCTGTTTTCAAAGGGGCTCAGGGGAACATACATGGTTCTCACATTTTCCATTTTACCTTCTTAACAAGCTTGTGAGGTTGGTTAGGCTGAGAGAGGGTAACAGTTCTAAAATCATTCATTGAACTTCCTGGTAGAATGGGGATTTGAATGTGGGTCTCTCCTCAGTTCTAGTCTTAAGATTCTAACCACTACACCATGCTGTTAAGCTTTCACACACACTGAATAATGCACTTTCAATTGATCTCTCAATGCACTTTGCAACTGAATTTTACTGTGTGAAATGGAAGTATCTCCTTGCAAATGATTGCTAAAGCACTTTGAAAACGGATTGAAAGTGCAATATTCAGCACATGTGAAAGTAGCCTTTTGACAGCTCCTTTTACCCACCCTTTGACTAATTTTATTTCACAGCATGGGATAAGTAAGAGGACCAACAAAGAAGTTAAATGAGAGATTTTACAGTTGCATTCGGTTTCAAGGGCATATTTATAGACACCTAAACCAGTGTTTTCCAACTGGTGGGTCGAAACTCAAAAGTGGGTCACAATCACAAATCCTCTGAACCTGGGTTGCAGGACAGCCTTCCCTAATGGTATCTCCTGCCCTTTGTAACCTTCTCTTTCTTTCCTCTTCTTCCTTTCTAGCTTCTCACATTCTTGCCTTGCCCTCCCCCTTTGCAACAGTGATGAGAGGAAAAACTGCCTAGCAACTAATAACTTTATGATAGTAGGTGGGAGGAGGAGGGGAAAGGTTGGAGAGTGGGTGGGAGCTGTTCAGTGCATGGAAAAGCGAGAGCAAGAGAGAAAGAGGTATGTGTGAGCATAGGCTCTGTGTTGGCGCTGCTCCTTAGCAGCCCAACTGCTTGCCCAGCCCTTGCAGTGCTTCACTGCCATCTACCTGCTATGGGAGATGCACTGCACTGAGCCACTTGGCTCCCACTTCTTTGCTGATATCTACCCTCTTTCCACATCTCAATCCCTCCCTCCTCCAGCACTTACTCAGAGCTAAACCACATGAGACGAATTACACAAGGATGCTCAAAGGGAGACGCAATGTTAGCCGGAAAGCGTAGTTTGAATTTCACCTTTCTCTACGGAGCTGGCTAGATCACTCCTCAGAGGACTTATTAGTTTCACCTCTCTACAGAGCCCACAAAGAATTGCTCTTCAGAGGGTTTGTTAATAATTGACAGAGCCTTCAGGAAGGCAAAGAGAAAATTCGCAAACCTTCTGAAGAGCAATCTTTGCCAGCTCTGTAAAGAGAGGTGAAATTCAAACTATGCTTCCTGTCTAACGTTGTGTCTCCCTTCACTTGAGTATGCTTGTGTAATTTGTCTCCCATGGTTTAGCTCTCAGTCTCTTCGGTCAAACCAGGATGGGTCACCATACAAAGTAAATCTGGATGTGGGTTACCATATCAAAGGTTGGGAAGCATGCTCTAGACAAGAAACTGGTGGTGGTGACCCTACTAAAGTGTCTGTCTTCTCACTTGATAGTTTTGGCAAATAGAGATATACAAACTTCAGTCTTGCTGAAAAAGAAAATAAGAATGGACAAGGTATAACGTATGGCTCTTGGGCTGAGTGGGAAAGCCTGCATCTTTGGGAATACTGATTTGTAACAAAAGTAAATTGGATCTTTGACACCAAATAGTGACCTTGCCATCCCAAAGGGAGGCTTTCTGTTCTGGACTGTGACTGTGTACGGTTCCCCTTCATTAGTTTGGTTGATGTACAGTTCCTCACAGGAGGCATTAACTACATCTCACAGATGTAACGGCCTGTTCTACTTTTCTGTTTTTCCTTTAGGGAAAAGGTTATAATGAAATTATAGACAATGATAATAGAGTGTTGCTGTATGACCAGCAGATGTTTTACATTTCCATTTGGCACTTGAGATGCTGTTGCATGGCCCCTCTGAATATTTCTGACAGGGAAGGTTGCAAAAAATGTTGCTAGGAACATTTCCTTAGTTCTAGTCCTACAGGCTCTCACCCACCCATAAAAGGGTTGTGCAAGCCACAAAGCATTCCATCGCTGCAGCAAAACTACCATCACTGCCTCTCCTGCTGTCTTCAATGGCAACATTTATTTATTTGGCCTCTGATAGCATTTGAGATGGTTTCTAGTAAAGAAAGAAAAAAAAGGTCTGTATCCAACTATAGAACAACAGTTCTATTTATAGAAGAGGGGCGATGAGTCTGCCAACTTCCCTTTCCCACTGCAGACCCCCCTCTTTGTCCCCTGTGCTGCCCCAGAGGATCCACTGATCCCCAGAAGAATAGTTGGGGGGGAGGTCTTAGCAGTCTGCAGCAGGAGGATGAAGTAGTAAAGTCCAACTCCTTGAAGTCCACAGATGGTTGGATGCACATCACTGAATTATCAAAAAGCATATCAGTGACCACAAGAGGAAGCAGTCAAAACTGTAGCCCTAACAGAAGACCTAAAATCAGCATCACCTATTCAGCGATCCACACCCTCCAGCCTTAACTATCACAAGTTCTGTGAAATAAACTGGCCTTTCTCCCTTTAAAGGTCAGGAAAGATATAGAAAACTTTTCATTCTTTGTGAGGTCATTTTTTTTTGCCTTGGGACTACAACTGTAAGACTCAGTTCATGGCTGTTGATGTTTTAACTCCCCCAAAACACCAAATCTGGAGCAGGCTTGTATTAGACAGTCTTTGTAGGATGGAGAACTGATGTGCAGAGAGGCATTCTCAAAGGCATTGTGGTTCTAGATTATATTGGCTTTAAAAGGATAAAACCAGCATCTTGAATGTGACTTAGAAGCAAACTGGAAATCAGTTCACCTGAATGAATGAATACATTTCCACCTCTCCATCAAGAGAACCCCAGGAGGGGGCTCTGTGTCACTTCACGATGCCTGCCACCAAATGTGTTCCTGGACCTGCAGGGGCATTGGCAGCTGCTGCCAGATGGCCATGTTGTGTGGTGTGTGCGTGTTATGTGCTGTCAAGTCACTTCCAAATTATGGCGACCCAATGAATGAAAGACCTCCAAAATGTCCTATCATTAACAGCCTTGCTCAGATCTTGCAAACCAGAGCCTCCTTTATTGAGTCAAGCCATTTCATTTTGGGTCTTCCTCTTTTCCTACTGTCTTCTGCTTTTCCTAGCATTATTGCCTTTTCCAATGAGTCTCGTCTCGTCATGTTGTGAGCAAAATATGATAGCCTCAGTTTCATCATTTTAGCTTCTATGGAGAATTCAGGCATCATTTGATCTAGAACCCATTTATTTGTCTTTTGGGCCATTCATGGTATATATAGAACTCTCCTCCAGCACCACATTTCAAATGAATCAATTTTCTTCCTGTCAGCTTTTTTCACTTTCACATCCACACATAGTAATGGGGAATATTATAGTTTGGAATTATCTTGAGCTTGGTCCCCAGACAGACATCCTTATCCTTAAGGATCTTTTCTAGTTCCTTTATGGCTGCCCTTCCAAGTTGCAATCTCCTGATTTCTTTGTTGCAGCCTCCCTTTTGGTTGATGATTGAACCAAGGACTAGAAAATTTTCAACAATTTCAATTTCTTTATTATCAAACTTAAAATTGTGTAATTCCTTAGTAATCTTTACTTTTTTCTTCATGATGTTCAGCTATAATCATGCTTTAACACTTTCTCCTTTAACCTTCAACAGTAGTTGTTATAAGTTTTCACTATTTTCTGCCAGTAATTCAGTGCCATCTGTATTAGAAATAGTTATATTTCATTTGGCAGCAGAGTTACCCAGTCAGAAGCATTTTCCCTAATGTGCAGTAATTAATCCTCAGACAATCAAACTGTCGAAAAGATAGAACTTACAGTTTATTGAGGTAGATTCCATTCACAGTAGAAAATAAGAGTCCTAGTCTATTACCATGGCCATCTTATACAGCATTATACGGCATTGAGGCTGGATGTGGGTGTGTGGATGCCTTTATGGTAGATCCTCTGAAAAATAAATCCTTCCACTTTGGAAGGCCATGATGCAAGAAAGAAGAATCTCTCAAAGGAAACAGAAAAAGGAGGAGTCAAGAGGTGTTCCAAGCTTAGACAATGAGAAGCAGCTTACGTATCAAGAGAGTAACACATACACAGAGAGACATGCCTCTCAATGTCCAAGGCATGCTGAGTCACCTATTTCATCAATCTCAAATTGTTAATATACCTTCTACCAATTTTCACTCCAGCTTCTAAATCTAGTCCAGCTTTCCTTATGATATGTTCTACGTATAGGTTGAACAGATACGGGGATAGTTTTCACCCTTTTCCAATATCTTTGCCAATTGGAAACCATTCTGTTCCCCCTATCCTAAGAGTAGCTTCTTGTGTGGAGTACAGGTTGTGAACCAATACAATCATCTGTTGTGGCACACCTATTTCTTTTAACACCATCCATAGCTTTTCATGATCCACACAGTTAAAAGCTTTACTGTAATCTATAAAACACAGGCTGATTTTCTTCTTGCATTCACAGGTATGCTCTATTAACAATTATAAATTTGCAATATGATCTCTAGTGCCTCTTCTTTTACTGAATCCAGCTTGATCATCTGGCATTTCTTGTTCCATGTATGGCAATAATAATATTAATAACATTTGATTTATATACCACCCTTCAGGACAACTTAATGCCCACTCAGAGTGGTTTACAAAGTTATGTCATTATTATCCCCACAACAAAATACCCTGTGAGGTGAGTGGGGTTGAGAGAGCTCCGGAGAGCTGTGACTAGGCCAAGGTCACCCAGCTGGCTTCAAGTGGAGGAGTGGGGAATCAAACCCTGCTCTCCAGATTAGAGTCCTGTGCTCTAATCTGAGCATCACTTTGCTTGTATGGGAAATTAATGCAATAGTTCGATAGTTGATGCAATATTTGGCATCTCCTTTGAAACTGGAATTTTTGGATTTGGAATTTTTGGAATGTAAAATGATTGGTCATTTTCAGTCTGTGGGCCATTGTTTTGTTTTCCATATTTGCTGATATATTCTTCCTAAAATTTTAATGGATGCTGTTTTTGTAGCTTGAAATAGCTCAATTGGTATACCATCTACTCCTGGTGATTTGTTTCTCCCCATTTTCTTTGAACACAGCTTTTATTTCACTTTCTAATATTGCACATTCTTTATCAAAAGATTATTCTTTGAAGGAATCTGTCACTCTTCCATCTCTTCTAGATAGTTCTTCAGTGTTTTCTTTCAATCTTTTCTTTATTTTGTCCTGATCAGATACTGTATTTCCATGTTGATCTTTCAGCATCCCTATTTGTAGTTTGAATTCCCTTTGATTTCCTAGACTTTGTGAAACAGATCTTTTGTTCTTCCTTTTCTGTTGCTTTCATTTCATGTATGTGTGCAAGTCACTAAAAAGCTGCATTTAGAATTCTGATTCTATTTCTGTTACCTTTTGCTTCTCATCTATCTTCAGGAATTTTAAGAGTTTAAGTAGTCATCCATCTAGACTTCTCCTGTCTTTTGGCCACAGCAATAGTCTTTGCAAGTTCTTCTTTGATAATGTCTCAGGTTTCAGCCCACAGTTCTTCTGGTTCACAATCAATTAAACTTAGTAATGCAAATCTGTTCCTTACATGGCCTTTAAACCCTTTGGGAATGTTCTTTAGATTATATTTTTGTACTAGGATTCTTTTAGTGTTTTTTTTCAGCTTTACCCTAATTTTTGATATTAGCAGTTTGTGGTCTGTACCACAAGCAGCTTCTGGTCTTGTTTTAGCAGAGAGAATAGAATTCTTCATCTTCTGCTTCCGATTACGTCATTGTTTTGTTTCTTGTATCTGATCTGATAATTTCCGCATATACAGTTGTTTGCATGAACAAGTTGTTGACTGCACAGAATTCTAGCAGTTGCTCTCCTGCCTCATACATTTCGACAAAATTTTCTGACAGTGTTTGATTCTGCTTTGTCTCCTACTTTGCATTCCAGTCATCTATGACTATCAGCACATCGTGTTTAGGTGTATGATAAATTTCTTCTTGGATGCTTGTCTAAAAGCTTTCAATTTCTTCTTTTCAGTATTTGTAGTTGGGGCACAAACTTGAATGACAGTAATGTTGATAGGCCTTCTGTGAAGTCTGATTGATAATGTTCGGTCAGACCTTGCATGATACCTCTTTTTTTTTTTAATAAAAATTTTTATTGGATTAGACACATATAATATTTATTACAATCACATTCCCTTAGATTTTCCAATTCTAACCCCCTCCCTTTCCCACCCCCTTTTGTTGACTTCCAACAGTTTTCCAACCCCTTATCTATTCTCCCTCTACTCATTTCAAACTTATTTTGCTTATTGAAATATACTTTCAAACTCTTCTAAGCTTATCTGTAGTAACATAGTGCTATCTCTATTTCCCTTCCCAAATGGGTAGAAGTAAAGCACTCTTAACTTATCTTCTTCAATAATAATAATAATAATCATTTTGATAACCTGTACTCTATCTTACTCTTTCTAATTACTTCAAAATGGGACAAACAATTTGTCCCTCCTTATGCATAACTTCAAATACTTCTATAAACATTGCATACATTTATTATAAATCAGTCAGTTTGACTTATACTCTATATGTTGCTCTTTGCTTTTTTACATATCTTGTCCATTTTAATTAACTAATTTCTCCATTATAAAACTATCCAACAAAAATAAACAATTCGTGTACACGTTCAGCATAAGTCTATCAATTAGACCCACATTCTGTATGCTAATGTATATTCATTCTCCATTGTACAGTTATCTACCAGCATAAAAGATTAATTAAATTCTATCCTTATAATCCTTATAATAATAACACTATTAATACCCAACTATACATACTAATCACATAAAATAATTGCTTAGAATTTTTCACTTAACTCTCTCCCCCCCGGTATAGTCACTCCCCTCTCCTTTTGTTATATTTCAGTAATTTTCGAACTGCCACAGTCCTCCCACCTCCCATTTTTTCACCAAATATCGTTTCAGCTTCTCCCAGTCCGTGTTAAACTGTCCTGGGTCAAGGTATCTCAATTTTCTTGTCATTTTATCCATCTCCGCCATGTACAGCAATTTATAAATCCAGTCCTCAACAGTTGGCACTGCTTGTACTTTCCATTTCTGCGCGTACAAAAGTCTAGCTGCTGCTGTCATGTAAAATAACAATGTCCTGTATTGTGCTGGAATGTCTTCCATTCCCAAGTTCAGTAGCAGGAGTTCTGGGTTCTTATTAACTTGAAATTGTAAAATCTCACTCATTAATCTTATTATTTCCCCCCAGTACTGCCTAGCTACCTCACAAGTCCACCACATGTGATACAAAGATCCCTCATGCTTTTTACATTCCCAGCATTTATTAGACGTATTCAAATTCCCTAGTGCAATTTTCTTTGGTGTCAAATACCAACGGTAAATCATTTTGTAGAGATTCTCTTTGATACTGGTGCATGTCGTAATCTTCAATGTATTTTTCCACAAGTATTCCCACGCCTCCATTGTTATTTCTTTATTAAAGTTTATAGCCCACTTCACCATTTGCACTTTAACTACTTCATCTTCCGTGTACCATTTTAACAACACTTTGTAAACCTTAGAGATTTCCTTTTTATCTACTTGTAAAATTACTTTCTCTAAGTCTGAATTCTCCATTCTTATCCCTCCCTTCGCACAGTCCGAGTAGTAAAGATCTCTAACGTGTCTATATTGAAACCAGTCATAATTTGGAGACAACTCTTGTTGCGTCTTTATTCTTATTTTAGAAGATTCTATTTGCGTTATCTCCTTATATGTTAAGCACTGTTGTTCATTGTCAACCGTTCTCGGATCTATTACTTCATATGGAACCACCCAGGAGGGAATTCCTTCTTGTAGGTAATCTTTGTACTTCTTCCAAATTGTGAAGAGGCTTCTCTGAATGTAGTGGTGCAAAAACATAGAATCTGCTTTTACTTTATCGTACCATAAGTATGCATGCCATCCAAATAATTTTTTATATCCCTCTAAGGCCAGCAATTTGCGATTTTTCAGCGTCATCCAATCTTTCAACCATACCAAACAAATTGCATCATAATAAAGTCTCAGGTTGGGCAGTTGCATTCCACCTCTTTCTTTTGCATCCTGTAATACTTTCATTTTCACTCGAGGCTTCCTGCCTGCCCACACAAATTCCGATATTTTCCTCTGCCATTTGTCAAACGCTTAGAGTCCCTAATAATTGGTATTGTCTGTAACAGAAACATCACTCTTGGCAACACATTCATCTTAACTACTGCAATTCTTCCCAGCCATGACAAGTTCAATCTATTCCATTTAATCAAATCATGCTCTATTTGAGTCCATAATTTCTCATAGTTATTCTTGAATAGATCTATATTTTTGCAGTCAATTCAATTCCCAAATATTTCACCTTATTTGTTACTTCACAGTCTGTTACTTCCATCAATTGCTGCTGTTTTAACTTAGTCATATTTTTGCACAGTATCTTTGATTTCTTTTTGTTTACATAAAAACCTGCCAAATCTCCAAATTCTTTAATTTTTTCTATTACCTTAGGCATATTTTCAATTGGATCTTCCACAATTAACATTATATCATCTGCAAATGCTCTGACCTTGTAGGAAAAATCTTTTATCTTTATTCCACGGATCGCATTGTCTTCTCGAATCTGTATCATTAGAATTTCCAAGACCAAAATAAACAACAGTGGAGACAACGGGCAACCTTGTCTGGTACCTTTGCCAATAGTCAGTTTTTTGGTCAACTCGTCATTCACCACAATTGCTGCACTCTGGTCTCTGTAAATTTCTTTCACTGCTCTTATGAATCTTTCTCCCATTTGTAGCTGTTCCATAGTGGCAAACATAAAGTCCCAGTTCAAATTGTCAAATGCTTTTTCAGCATCTACAAAGAAGAAGCCAACCTCCTTGTCACAACGCCTATCATAATATTCAATAGCATTTATAACTGTCCTTAGATTGTCTCTGATTTGTCTGTTTGGTAAAAAACCTGCTTGTTCTTCCCCAATAACTTCGGATAACCATCCCTTTAGTCTCTCTGCCAAGATCTTCGCAAAGATCTTGTAGTCATTGTTAAGTAAGGAAATAGGTCTATAGTTTTTAACATTAGTCAAGTCCTGTCCTTCTTTAGGGATCAATGATATATTAGCTTCACTCCAAGTGTCTGGAATTCTTTGATCTCTCAAAACACCATTGATCACTTCTTTTAAAAATGATGCCAGCTCATTAACCATTACCTTGTAAAATTTAGCTGTAAGTCCGTCAGGTCCCGGCGCTTTTCCCAAATTTGTTGACTGTATTGCTTTCCTTATCTCTTCCTCTGTTACTTCACTGTTCAATTTAGCTCTCCAATCATCCGAGATTACTGGAAGCTTAATTTTCCCCAGATATGTCGCTATTGAATCTTTATTCACTTCTTTTTTATCATACAGTTTAGTGTAAAATTTGTAAAAAGCTCTACTAATAGCAGTCTGTTCCAAATGCACTTTGTTGTCCTCACATATTTTGTTGATTGTCTTTTTCTCCTTTCTCTTCTTCAGTTGCCATGCCAAATATTTCCCAGGTTTATTTGCACCTTCAAACGACTTTTGATTCATTCTTTTAAGATTCCATTCCAATTCTTTATTATTCATTGCCGTCAACTGCTCTTGAAGGATTTTAATATCTTGATAGATTTTCTTTTTCCCTGGTCTTTTCTTTAATTGTATTTCTTTTGCTTTTATTTTTTCCATAATCTCCTGTCTCTTCTCCTCTCTTTTCTTTCGAGCTCTTCCATTTAAGTCCATTAGTATGCCTCTAATTACTGCTTTATATGTGTCCCATACCTTATTGGTTGGTACTTCTCGATTCATATTGTACTGTATGAAGAACTTAGTTTCCCTTCTCAACATCTCCATATTTTCTCCCTCTTGTAACAAGTCCTCATTTATTCTCCATCCTTTCCTCTTAGTTCTTTTTCCAAACTTCCACATTATTGGGTTATGATCTGAGCCTACCATAGGCATTATTTCTACATCCTTAGTCCAAAGCACTAAGTCCTTTGAGGCCCAGATCATGTCAATTCGTGATAGAGTAGAATGCCTTGCGGAGAAAAATGTATATTGTCTACCTGTGGGATTCTGCATTCTCCACACATCTTCCAAAGTTTCCTGTTGCATTAATGCGAAAAAAGTCTTTGGTAATAGTCCTCTTTTCTTTTGTGCAGTTACTGATTTTTTATCTTGTTTTAAATTTGTAACTCCATTGAAGTCTCCTGCAAGGATTATCTGATCATAAGAAAGTTCATCTAATTGCTTCCTTAGATCCTCAAAAAAGCTCTCTTTTGCTCCATTTGGTGCATAAATTCCAATCACCAACACTTTCTTTAAATTCCATGTGCATTCCACTGCTATAAATCTGGCTTCCACATCTCTAATCATTAGCTTTGGCTGTAGCTCCTCTCTTATGTATAATACCACTCCCCTTTTTTTCTTTTTTGAGGCCGCTACAAACTCGTTGCCCAACTTAACCAACTTAAGATATTTTACATCCTGATTTCTAATATGGGTCTCTTGTAAGCACACAATATCACATTTGTGTTTTAATAGCCAGTGGAAAATACTTTTTCTCTTATTAGGTGAATTAAGTCCATTTACATTCCAAGATAATACTTTACACTCCATATTCATAGCCCTGTTGTTGGTAAGTCTTTTTCATTGTCCCTCATAAACTTTTCCATCTCAAATTCAGATCTGATGCGCTTTTTCACTCCTCTGAATTCAAAGGATATCCCTTCCGGTAATTCCCATCTGTATCTTACTTTCATGTCCTTCAAATTCTGGACTAAGACTTTGTATTTTTTCCGATCAAGCAGCACCGATCTGGGTAACTCTTTCATGATGATAATCGTCTTGCCATCAACTATCAATGGATCTTGAAACTGCTTACTCACTATCATTTCTCTTGAATTCCTTGTCGTAAATTGCACAATCACATCCCTTGGTAATTTCCTCTGGGTCGCAAATCTGGAATTTATTCGATACACCACATCAAGGATAGCCACAACCTCCTCCTCCTCCTTTCCCAGGTATTCAGCTAACACCTCTATAACCTGTTCTTGTGCTGTCTTTCCATCTATCTCCGGCAAACCTCGAAACCTCAGCTGCTTCTCCATGTACTTACTCTCCGCAACTGCCATCCTTCCCCTCATCGCTCTCATATCCGTTCGTTGCGTCTCTGTGAGATTCTCCACCGCCTTCTCGACAACATTAACTTTTTGCTGCACTGCCTGCAAGTCATTTTGTATTGTTTCCATTCCCTTCTTTACTTCTGCCAGTTCATTTTTTACTGTCTCTTTGACATCTTTAACTTCCCTCACCAACTCCTGTTTTGTCTCCTTCAATTCCTTTAACATTTCAAAAAAATTTTTATCCAGGTTCTCTATAGCCGTTTGCCACTCTTTTTTCGACATCGTGGGGCTTGGTTAACCTCGCTCCCACGAGTCTGCACGTTTCCTTAACTCCGTGGCGTTTAAGTTAGTATCCCTTTAAATTAATTTAAATGTCCCGATTCTTAAAAAAAAAACGAAAGATGTTTAAAAAATCCAAAATGTCGGGCGTCTTTTCTCTATGGTTTTTCTATAGTCTTTTTGTAATCCAAAATGTCCTACTTCCGCTCCTGTTGAAGTCAAAGTCCTTCCCTTTTCAAAAATGGTGATTCCCTTCTTCCTGTCCTCCAATAAGGGCCGTCTCTCTCCAGCAGCTCTATCACTATGACGCACTTCCTGTTTCCCGTCTCTCCACTGCAGCTCTCGCGATGATAGAAATTTTCTCACAGCCTGCTATCGCTTTCTGACCACAGGTATGAAAAACAATTATCCAATTTCTTTAATAACTTCGTTTAACTTAGTCCTTTTTCTAAACTATTTCTTGCCGAGTCTTCCCCTCATTATAATCCGTCTGTTGCAGTTTAAAAGTTCACTTTAAAAGTTCGTTACTTTAAGCAATCCATCCCGATTCGAGAGATAGTGATCTTTACCTTTTCAAGCGTCTTTCTGGGTTGTAATCACTGCTTCGATCTCAAATTCTTTTCCACCTTCTTTTCCCCTGTTGAAGCTTGGGCATGTAGGTCTTATGCCAGCCGCACTGGCCCCGGTTCTGCCGCAGAGATTTTAGCCGACCTGTCTTAGGGTGGGACCTCAAGGGACGAGAGAGAGTCCTTAGCGCAGAACCCCCCCTCGCCCGAGATCAACGCGCCCTGAGGTTCTTGAGCGTTCTTTGCCTGTTCTCTGCCTGAGAGCAGGTGGCCACGGGCTAGTTGTGCCCCGCCGGCCGCTGAAACGGCAGCCCGGTCAGCTCTGCACTTAGAGCTGCGTTAGACCTCCATGGATCCCAAACCGGAAGCCGACCTTGCATGATACCTCTTGATCGCTCGTGCTATACCTTGCTTCATTATTAGAGCGCTGCCATTTCTTCTGAGTTTGTCATTTCTGGAGTAAAACACTTCGTAATTTTCTGTAATGTTCTAACCGAGTCCACTTTAATTCACTCACATGCAGAATTACAATGTTTAATGTTCCATTTCTCATTTTATAATTTCAAGCTTACCTTGATTCAGACTTCTCACATTCCATATTCCTATTATATGTGGTGCACAGCCCTGGACTTCCTTTTTGCATCTATTCACATCAGCAACTTGACATCCTTTTGGTTTTAATCCAGTCCCATCATTAAGAACAGTGCTATTCATACTTGTCCTCTGCTCCTCCTCAGTAGCCAATCCAACCTGGGGGTCCTGTCTTTCAGCACTGCATTTGTTTTGTATTGTCTCATGATAGGATTTTAGAGGTAAAAGATGATCAGAGGTGGTGTGACCAGATGTTGTCTGGATCATGGCACGTACAGTAAACAGCATGGTGATGTCCAGGGGCTTCATGGCCTGGCAGCCTCCTGTGTGGTGCAGGCAATGGAAGTACTTCTTCAGCTAGACAAATGCCCACTCAATGACCATGAGGGTCTAGTTGTAGGCAGCATGGTTCACTGGCTTATCACTAGCATACAATGTAAGAAGCTATGGGAACAGGGGATAGCCCCCATCACCTGTAGCAGGGATAAAGACAGCTGTCAGACCCCCTCTACTCAAGGTCATGGAGCACCCCACCCCACAGCAGCAGCACCAACCTAGCAGCCAGCTCCTGTTCCCTGTCCAGGATGCCAGTAGGTGGTTGGGGCCAGATGTGGTGCATCATGGATGCTGCCTGGAAATTTGGCTATGAGGTCTATGAAGAAGGGTAGTGGCCACAACTGGCCTAGACGTACAGGCTGTAGAATTGGTGGTGGTTGCGATGGACCTGTGGCTTGTCCTGTTGGGGTATGAACACTATGTGGTTGCAATCCACAACTGTCACAACATTCAGGTACCCCGCAAGCACTGTGAGCATAGCTTGGAAGGGGGTCAGCTTGGGAAAGTCTTGGGGGGTCTTCATGGGAAAGTATATATTGTTCTGCATCTGCAGCAACATGGCTCCCATGAGGATTAGGACACTTTCAGCACCTCAGGCTCATTCTGTGGGGATGGGATGTATGCTCTGGAGGTTCCCACAGTGGCTGGTCTTGCTCTCACATTTCTCTATGGAAGTAGGCATGGCATTGGACTGAGGAGAAGGTGCTCCTGTATGGGCAGGTGAACAAGCATGCCGCTGTGGCCCTCACTTCTACCAGGAGCAGCTCCACAACCATTCACCGCCGTGACTTCTGACAAATGTTGGTGGAGCATGTTTCTGACCCAGGCCATGCTTGGGCAGACAAAGCTGTCTACCCTGAAGCTGTGGAAGGACACCTTTGGGCTGACTCAGAGGAGTGTGCATGCCCTTATGGATCAGGTGGTGGTGGATGGTCTGCCTGGTGCTGAGGCTGTGCTTTCTGCCTATAATGGTGTGTGGCCACGGCACTGAGGTCCTGTCTGGGTACTTTCCCTCATGGCTGCAATGTGGCCCCCTTGCCACCTGCTCACCCCTTTCTTTCCCCCTGCAGGTGACTCACTCAGTGGAGAAGCTGGTGCCAGGTTGTCAGGTGCTGAGACTGTCAAGGAAGTTGAACAGCATATTGCCTGAGGCTCCCCATCATCTCCTTGGGGGGATGGACATTGGTTTTGTGATGGGCCCCAAAGCCATACTATACAGCCCCGCCATGGGGCCCCTGGCAGTGGCCACATCCCCACCATCCATCATGTGGTTGTTGTGAGCCATGAAGAGATAGAGGTCAGCAATAGAGTGGCCACTTCCACCACAGTAGCTGCCAGGGTGGACGAAGATGGAAGCATAATGTCCATAGGAGTGGGGCCTGGGTGTGGGCCCACACATTGCACAGGCAGGTTCCATCAATTGATGTGTTCCTTCCCCCTCAATTCATGGAGTATCTTTGCATCCTCAACCCCTTCAAGATGGGCTGTGGAGGCTGGGTCAGTTGTCCTCCAGACCTGGGGCACTGGGGGCTCCCTGGGGTAATGAGTGTGTCCAAGGTGTCACAGTGGGCAGGTTCCACATTCTCAGTTGGGGGTGGGGGCCATGGGGGAAAGGAGGTAGTTGACAAGGTTTTGTATCCTGGGGTTGCTTCAGGTGTTATAGTTGGTATAGTCCCTATTGGGCTGAGAACTTGGAGCCAACATAGGGTTGCCAGGTCCCTTTACCCTCCTGGTGGGAGGGGGGGAGACCTAGCTCTTACCTCCTTCTTTCTCTTTTCATGTGTGATGACATCATTTCCAGTGATGGCACTTCTGGTGACATCATTGTGCAGGGGCAGGAGCATGCTTGCACTTCACAGCGGGCTGATTTGGGCCTCAAACAGGCCCAATTCAGCCTGTTTGGGGCCCAAATTTGCCCGCTATGAAGTGTGAGAGTGCTCTCGGGGTGGGGCAGTGACATCACTCCCAGGAGTGACATCATGTCACCTGGGAGCGCACCCAGGAGGCCTGTTCCTGCACCTTTCCCCCCACCAGCCAGGTGAGTCATGGCTGCTCTGTTGAGCCCCAGTGATGTCTTATGAGTATGAGAGCCTGGTTGCTGGAAACTCCAGCGTGGTCACTGCCCATGCAGCCCCACTATGGAGGCATTTGCCTGGTCTCTGGCCTGTGCTGTATCCCTTTAGGAAACTGTCTAGCAGCGCCACTGTTGTGCCCACAGACAGCATCTTCCACTCAGCTCTGAAGTTTGTGCTGCCAATCCTTTTCTGTCACAGAAATTGCTCCCAAATCTATTAGTGTTTGTAGAGAGGAAAATTTAGACACCCAAACTGTGATTGTCTTTTTTCCCTACAGAGGCTAACAGCAGCTTTGGGAGAGGGGGTTTCTGTCAGGAATATAGAGCAGGGAGAAAGTGGTGAAATGCATCCTCCTTTGGCTTAGATAGAAGTTGTACTCTCCGCAGGCACAGCTGCATTTTAATATTTAAAATATGTCAGGATAATTAAAGAGCTCCTATACAACATGTATTTCAGCCTGAGACTGAAAATTATTCATAGATGGCTGAATATAGAGCCTCAAATGCCATGACACATGACAGAGCAAGGACTCCTGTCCTTTTGACTCTGGTCTTAGATATAGGATCACTAAACAGTGAAAATATTGTCTTATATCAATCCTCCAATACTGGAAATATAGTGCATTTTAAAAATTATGTAGGGCCTGAGAAGGTTTCTGTTTATACCCATTGTTCATAATGAAATCTTTAAAACAACAGCTAATTACTTCACAATGGGTAAAACATGAAATCAGACTCTTTAAAGATGTATTATTAAGAGGTAGTTACATGGCTAATGAACAGATGAGAGAAAAGGAGAAAATCTTCAGTGGCTTGATTTTTTTTTAAAGTTTGAAGAGCATGTAAATATGTCTGCAAGAGGTAGAATTACGAAAGAATCACTGATTTTGAAAGTTCTATTTTTATATGAGAATTCATAGTGCGACCCTTATGATCCTTGGAGCTTTTCGCGCTCCGCAAGTTTGAGCCGGGCCACCTCTCCTGGGCCCTTTCAGCTCACCGATACAGTCGTCTTCTGACGTTATATGCTGACTGCATTGCCGAACTAACTCTAGGAATCTTATCTAAACTATATTGGCTATTACTGAATTTTGATAAACAGGCTGGAAACAGATTAAACTAAAAGAAGAAAAGATGCCTTGAAGACATGTAAAGGAGGCATAATGTAATATGATGGGGGTGGCATTGAATCTAATCTTTGTAAACATAGGAGAGAACTAGTGTGAAATAATATATAATTGGTGTCTGACTTCCTATAAACTGAATAAAATATGAGTTACCTATAGATTCTTGGAACATATATTGGGTTACAAAGACTGCAATGTAAGAGATGAACATTACGCATTTCTCTTCTTGTTTCCCTTTCTCTTTTATACCTCCTTCTTCCACCTGTGTGCTTACCTCATGCCAGTCAGCCCTACTCTTGCCCAGCCCAGCTGGAAGAGTGATGGTGAAAAGGGTTGCTAACCCCCAGGTGGGACCTGGAGATCTTCCAGAATTAAAACTGATCTCCAGACTACAGAGATCCATTTCTCTAGAGAAAATGGCTGCTTTGAAGGGTGGACTCTATGGCATCATACTCCACTGAGTTCCATCACTTTCCTAAATCCCACCTTCCTCAGGCTTCATTCCCCCCAAACACCCAGAAACTTTCCAACCTGGAGTTGGCAAGTGGCAACCCTAATGGTGAATCAGAACAAGATTGTTTTTTTTGGGGGGGGGAGTATTTTATCTATGTCTGTGTGCATATTAGTAACCTTGGATGTGTAAAACTCAAAGGAACAAAAGCAGTGGATAGTTGTAGCCAATTTCATGTGAGCAGCCTTTCATGCAATACTTAGAAATTTAAAAATAACAGAACAATAGAGGGTTACTAGAGCATTGGTTCCACTTTGGAAAGAAGGCCAGGTAAACCTGAACGCTAAGATCTGGGGAGAAATTAATTTGTATGAGATTTTCAGAAGCATCCATAGTATGAAATAAGGAACCTAACTAGTTAAAACTGGAAGGAGACAGTTCTTCTGCCCATGAAACTGTACTGCCTGACTGGAAAAACCACAGAGACTTGAACAGGGAAATGTGATATCATTTGACTAGCCTCTGAACTTTAGACAACCTACTAAAAATTCTTCAAACATAGACATTTGCCAAAAATATGGAAATTATTATGTCTAGAATGTTTTACGCAAGCATTTTTAAGGATCAGTTTACACAGCAAACCTCTTGAGATGTTAATTTAAAATAAGCACAGCTTATTTTGAATAGACTGTTGAACAGACATGTTCAGCTGATATTGGACTTTCAGAGGATGATTTTTGCTAATGATCTCAGAAACCAAAGAAATGTCATTGGTGTGACAGCTCAGAGCATGAGAGAAGTTTGGGGTCTTGCTAGCATGTATATAGATTTAAACTGTTTTTCCCTAACAGAAACAAAACCAACCAAAAAAAATTCTTTTCCATTTTCAACACAGATAGTTATTTGAAGCAGAATCCCATTCAGTACTGGAATAAAACCAGCATGTAATAAAAATCTCCCTATTAGGTGTAAAGTTAAACACATTTTTTCCTTGACAGGCTTACAGTTTAAAGTCAACAAATTAAGAGATTTTTCAGCATGCTCATTCTTGCTTTAAATTCAATAGATATTAAAATGTCAATCAGTTTTCTTAAAGTGAAAATTATAGTCCTCTGGAGAGCTTCACATTTCAATTAGGGGATGTTGTAATTTACAGGCAAAGAAGTTCAAAAGAATCTTAGGGTATTCGTCATGTGACATCAAACAGGATCTAAGTAAACATAGATTTCTGAGACAAAGATAGATCTGAAATCTGTGTAATATGTTGCTTGTAGCATGGGAATTGCATAGTGTGCCTAAATTGAGCAAATTGATGCAAATATCCTAGTTTAGTAAATTTATGCAAAACAGTGAAGAAAAAAAGGACATTGGCAGTAATACTATAAAGAAGGGGAACATTACTTGTAAGAAGGCACACAGGTTTCCTGTAGGTTTGAATCCCAGGGGCAGCATCCAGTGCTTTGAAACGGGTTCTAAAAGGGGTGTTGAGCTTGTGATTTGTGCAAGAGGCAAAGAGGGGAAAGTGACTGCCTGTTTGCTTGAGTTTGTATGGTTCCTGAGTTGATTGGAATGTATCTGTCTGAAAATCTCTTTCTAGTTTCTGGCATGCTGTAGTACCACATGGTCCTGCTGGGAGGGGCTTCTGCTGAGTGAAGTGAGTCACCTGACTGCTATTGTCTGACTCTTGGTAGATGGAGCCATACCTCAAAATCATATTAAAGGTCTGACTCTGAACAAAGCCAGTGCCACCATCGATGTGATCTTCTGTAATTTTACTCAAAAGGTTATCAGATTGAGTGTATGTACTGCAGTCTGTCCAGACTATGTGGTTTTACATGGTCCCATGGCAAACCTCTGTCTTCTCATGTTACAGAGTACACAGGCTGGGTCTGGATTTCCCAGCCCATGTTAGACATCGCAATCACACATGTGTGCAATGTTGGATTAGTAACCATGGCACACACAAATGTGTGGTTTAACAAAAATATTGGTCACCTTCACCACAGCCCCAAACAGGCTTAATTCTTGCTAAAAGTCATGTTCTTCACTGTCATATGGACCATGATATTCATTCTTGATTCTAGTTATGAAATGTCTTTCTTCTTCTTCTTCTTCTTCTTCTTCTCCTTTCCTCCTCCTCCTCCTTCATTGTCATTGTCATCTTCATTGTCATTGTCATCGTTGTCTCCTCCTGAATCCTGGGGGGGGGGGGGTGCTTTGAGGATTCACCCTTCCCATGGCAGCCCAAATATGCCCTAGATGTTGCTCCCACAGAAATCTTTGGCAGGATCCAAGCCATGATCGTGATGCATATGCCATTTCTGTCACTTTGTTATGATCTAAGGTGGGGGGGAGGGGGTCTGAATTTGAATTTTATTTGACCCTGTGTCTTATCTTCCTTCCTGGACAGATGGGCATCGGGCAATATAGCATCGCCTCTGTGAGAAAGTTTTAAACAAGATTTTTCAGGTGCCAGACACACTGATTTAGCCCAATCCCAATCACAAAATGTCCACATGTCTCTGAGTTATGTCACCCTAGCAGTTTAGTCCTATCCTAAATGGTTGCAGAATGATTATAGGATTGAGCCCACCAGCTAAAGGGAAATTGTTAACATGCAGTTCAAACAAGGGGGGAAGAGTTCTGAACTGATTTGTTCATTTCCAGTTTTAATCCTAAATTGAACATCAATGTTGCAAGATACAACCTGAGTACAGCCTTAAGATCAAACTATATGTAATGGTGGCATAATTTTAAACTGGCTCTACTTCCTATTGCATATAAAATGTCTCTGCAGTGGTAGCATCCAGTTTGAAAAGATGAAAGAACATGTAGGTAAGGACTGCAGAACCTGGCTCCAAAAGCTTAATAAAACGGGGTGCCAGGTGGACCATTGAAGACAGCATTCTGTAGCTGAAGCCCCACCATAGAGAAATCTCTATATCTGTTTGCTACTCAGTCTCAGAAAGTGGGGCACACAAAGCAGGACTTCTGTTGCTGATCTCATCTGCCAGGTAGAGTTGTATGAGACTAGGTGGTCCTTCAGATCTCCAGTCCTACACTGTTTAGAACTTTAAAGATATGAGCCAGAACTTGGAATCACGCTGCAAAATGAATTGGCAGCCAATGTTGTTCTTTTAAAAATGGAAAGATATGATCTCTCTAACCTACAGCAACTAACAACTTTGTTGCTGTGTTCTGTGCAGTTTGAAACTTCTGGACTGTCTTCAAATGTAGCCCTGTGTAGAATGCATTACAGTGATCTAACCTGGATGGAATCAGTGCATGGATTATAAATGATCTGAGCTCATTGTTCAAAGGAAAGTTGTAACTGGCAAACCCACAAAAATTGGTTGGTGTTACAGTTCTGTGCGACAAAACCAGTTCACACATTCATTTTCAAGTCATTGTACACAGTCCTTTCTACTTTCAGTCAATAGGTGTGTGCATGAGTAGCTGCATGATTGCATTGTAAACACATTGCCTATATGTATGCTCCTTTCAGGAATATCAACAAAGCAGCATTCCCAATCACATGCTCACAAGTTGGTGATCATGCACGGGCAGGAGCAAGGCCATCACACTCATGCCTATTCTCATTCTATGCACATTGACTGAATGGGTGAAGAGATCTTGTAAGAAGGACTCTACAGTTATCAAGTGATGTGAAATCAAATGAATGAACATGTATGTATGAACCAACTGGCCCCTTTGTGAAAAAGCATGTATCTGAAATTAAAGCTGAAAATATCAGTTTTTCAATATTTGAACACATGGATAAGAGGCAGTGTTTTGCTGATTTCTTTTAAAACATTCTTTGAGGTTCATCTCTATTGTGTTTGTGACCACATGCTCTGTGTTCAGTATTCACAGTTCTTTTTGTTTTTAAGCATTCTTCTTTTGGAGCCATGTAGGTACATTAGTTGATTGGATGATTGAACTTAATAAATTTGTGGATGCTTGGCAGGCTGCTTCTCTCTTGGGACAAATGTGATTGACTGTCTCACACAACCCATAAAATCAAGAGAAAGATAAGAAACCAAATGCAGAAAATACAAAGAAAGTACAGACAAATGTTGTCATGCTGAGTTTTGTATTCAGGGACATTGAGGATCAAAATTCCAGGTGCTTGAGCATTTATTTACATAACTGTTTTATCAAGGAAGAGGTTGAAGAATAAATACCATGGACTGTAAAGGCAAAGTATGACCTTGGGCCAGTCACTCCCTCTCAGTCTTACCTACCTCATGAGGACAAAAGGGGAGGAGTGCAGGAAATATATAGTGGACATACAGATAGCCTATTATTTGCATATTCATGCTAATTTAAGTCATGTTATTTGCTTTCATATGACATTTGGGTTGGCTCTGGGTGGTGTGAAGGGGCAAAGAAAATCTCCCATCTGGGGTTTGGTTTTTCACAGACCAGTTCTTACTCCATGTAAAGATCTTTTAAGACATTCATTGGTTTCTGGTGCTGAATGTGCAATGAATTTCTTTAAAGAAGTGCTGTGTGTTGCAGGCAAAATTTTCTTAATGTTCACTTTTGCTGGGAAAATGTGACCACCCTGGCCTTTCATTGCCTTGAGGAGCATTGTGTGGATTTTGGTTGTACTGTTCAGGTATTATGAGCATCCATTGGGATGGTGAGTGAATATGACAACAGTGTTATACATAATACATGCCCTCTTCAGTGCCCATGCCAATTTGGACATTTTTAAAACCCCTTTTTTAAAAACTAAAAAACAAAAAACCTTTTACATCAATAAGAAAACAGATGTGGCCCCAGGAAGGTGAATAGTTGCTGATAGGGGTCTGGGGCATGGGAACTAGGAAATCTGCCATGAGGAAGTAGGGTTACCAGCCCTGTAGCAGAACCCCCTGGGAGACTTTGGGGGATGGAGTTTGAGGAGGGGGTGTTACTAATGTAGCAACTTCACTTCTGCACATGGTAAAGACCATAAAGATTGGGGAAATTCCTAGAGTGCCAAGGACAAGGAAACCAGAAGTGGTATCATCATGCTGCAATGTCTCCTCCCCCATTTTCTCCAGCTGCTCAACTGACAAAGAACAGGTGAGAGTGGGCAGGGGTGGAAGATCACCCACTTCAGGTGGGCAACTGGCCTATGTGGAATATGGTGCTATGCTGTATTGGTGGTGGTGGCAGCAGCAACAAAGGGAAATCATGGAAGCCTCTTCCTAATCTTAGAAGCTCCTAAATAACATGAACTTTTGGCAAGAGCAAAGATGCCATTACACACATGCAGAGTTGCCTTCTGTAAAGTTTACTGAAACAACAGGATTGCAAGAAGCTGCAGGCTTTCCAGTAGCAAAGTGTCCTTCAAGATATATCTAATTTACAGGCAAGCCCCTGGCCCTGCTCTTACCGGGGCCAGCGTTTGCAGGGCTCGCAGGCAGGGGAAGAGATGAGCAGGAGCAGATCCTCCCTTGCTGGCCCCGGCTCCATTTGCACGGCTCTAAGCCGAGCCACGCGGTTGCAATTCCCAGCCAGACAATCAGCGATGCTGGCTGGGCATTCAATTGCGGGCCCGTTGCTGGACCTGAGGGAAGAAGTTTTCCCTCAGGTCCTCCCACAGCATAGATAAGCTGGGGCCGGAGCATGAGCCCTGCAGTCCGGAACTGCAAGCCCTTCCCACCCTCCGCTCTTGTTCCATTTGCTTGTTTCAGTGACTTTAATGTTCCATCTCAGTCAGGTTTGGCTTTGTATTAGCATAGGGTTAGCTGTCATTGTTAGTGTCAAGCATACTGTTGAAAACCTTTGTTAAATAATGAGACTCGTTGGATCAGTCTCTCTGTTAAGGTAAAATCGTCATAACTTGGGGTAAGCGGTTTGGGCATTGGGCACCAATCCCTTTGGGGGAAACAGGGCCTGCAGGCACTGTTTTCCCATAGACTGGGATTCCCATAAGGGATCTTGGACCAGGCATGGCAGCGGCAGGCCCAGCTCGGGAGGCTGCCAGGGCATGCCTGCTTCCAAGTGAAGGGGGATCCACACAGAGGCTACCGCCCAGTGTGGACCCCTCAACTGTCATCCCGTGGTGCCCCCTTCAGCAGGCAGGCTGAGGGGGTGAGAGGGTCATTGGCTGGCAGACGGGTCACCCAGTGCTGGGATCCGTGCTCTACACAGCCAGTGCTCCTTTTCCTCTTCTGTAACCAATAAAGTTGTGGCCTGTTTTTATCCAACAAAGTTGTTTGCATATTTCTCCTGTGCTAGAACCTTGCCTTTAAGCTTGCCCCGCAAATGACAGTCACTCTACATGTTACTTCTTTTATGAGTTCTCCATGGAGTTAACACGTACTCTGCACAGACACGCATCATGTTGGGGATTGGCTTCTATTTAAAAAGACAGCATGCAAATGGGCTCAAAAAGATCAGTTGACCGAATTATCTGTTGGCCAACTCTGTGATGGGCACCTCTGGGTTCCATGGTGCTAGGTGAATAAAAAGCAAGCAAAGCTGCATCCTCCCAGGTGATTGCATGAGAAAGATTCCATTCCCACACTTGTCTAATTCACACTTGAAAGAGCTATTGACATTCAAAGGAGAAAGATTAATCAATCGATTCAATTTTGATGTTTCACTGTCAAGCATATAACAACTTTGAGTCACACAGAGGTTAAACTGATAGCTATAATTATAGTCTTAAACCCCTTGGGCAGAAATCTTTTGATGTTCAATCCAAACACGAGAGTTTAAGAAGCATCATGTGCTCCCCAAAAGTCTTTTGTAAGAAGGTAAAACCCCTGAAGGCCTTTAGGTCAGAATGTCATTCTTTGCTGAAGTGAACTCTGCATTTATCATCTGTGACTTTCAGTTTGCCTGTGTCCCAGATTGCACAGCGCTACAGGGATGTTTCTGCCTGAACTGTGCTACATAAATAAACCAATGATGACAGCAATGAAAAATGCAGACTTTTACATCAAAAGTGCATTATCCCATTCTTAGCCTCTAACGAGTCTTTGTATGTCATTGCTGTGAATGCAGTACTTGTCACATGCACACACTCCAGCAGTAATGTTCATTTTCAGAGGAATAATAACCTGACAGTAAATCTATGTAAGATATGCCAAAAGTATACAGAGCAATGGCCTGATGGAAAAAGCATCTTTAAGCTCCAGGCACATTTTGTGTTGCATTTTACATAGTATGACTCTCTTCCTATATTGATTTTACATTAGTTTTAGAAAAATGGCAAGTGCTTCTTGTCACTACCCCCATGTTGCTAGTCTGCATGTGTACACTTTATGGAGCTGCCAAAAATGGCTAGTGAAATCTGGTATGACTCATACGGCTCCCTATTTGGTCCCTGCCCAGTTTAACAAGGGTCTGGGTTCATTGTCTTTTCTTCCCTCAAGGAAAGTATAGACTTGGGAGACTTCTACACACATGCTGGAAGGAAGTTTGCTGTATCTAGGTCTTCCAGTTTCTTGAGCCTGGTTACACACATGCTTCAGTTTAATCATAGTGTATACAAATGACTGCAACAGTTTTGTTGATCACTGAACAGCAGAGTTCTCTCTCTGTGTCCAGTGGTATTTGCTTCTGGACATCATACTGCCACATTTTAAGAACATAAGAACCTAAGAGAAGCCATGTTGGATCAGGTCATCCAATCCAACACTCTGTGTCACACAGTGGCCAAAACCCAGGTGTCCTCAGGAGGTCTGCCAGTGGGGAAGGGGCACTAGAAGCCTTCCCACTGATTTCCCCCCCAAACACCAAGAATACAGAGCATCATTGCCCTAGACAGAGAGTTCCATCCATACCTTGTGGCTAATAGCCACTGATGGACCTCTGCTCCATTTTGAATCTACACACCTTCTCACCAGTAACTACTTTTTCTATATAATACAGATATTGCCCCCTTGGTATCTCCCTCTTGCCCTGTTTCCAATCATTCTGTTTCTATTGGCAACCTTATAATTCAGCTGAAGGTTTTGCTCAAAGACGTGGGACTTGCTGCCACACGATAGGGTGATGGCTAATAGATTAGATGGCTTTTTCTTTTTTTTAAGACTGACGATTCATGAGTGGGGGAGGTTGAGAAATGGCTATCAGCCCAGACAGCTCTGCAGAATATTCAGAGACCACCATGCCTCTGAGCACAGTAACAGGAGCATGTTGCTGCCTCCATGCTCTGCTTCTCAGAGGCATCCAGCAAATTGCTGTTGAGGGGAAAAATGTCAGATGAGATAGACCTTTGGTTTGATCCATTTATGCAATGGTGCATCTAGAGACACATTTTCTGTCTATTGATTTCATACACTTATCCATTTTATCATTGCACGGAATAAAATGAAGCAAAATAGGGGTTAAATTTTGTGCAAAGCATTAACTTTTATGTAGGCAATATCTCAAAAGTGAGCACGTTGGGGTATGTAGCAAATGAAGCCTTGTTGTCATTCTGTTTGTACATTCCCTGTATCCATGGTTGCTCACTAATTGGGAATCCTTTCAGTTCATGCACTATTCTTCTCTTTTTAACCCCCCCACCCCATCCTTCCTAGTTGTGTTACACAGCAGCATTACATTTTGTGCTGACATCTATGCTTTGGGTACTGACCTCTGTATAACTGAATAAAATCTGCTTCTTTTACCATTTCATAGACAATCACTGGCTGATTATGTAACTTTTCCTCTGGAATCTATCAGGGTTAGCATTTTGGTTGCCCAAGAGAAAATCCAACTATGATAATCACTGCTGTATGTATATATGATTATCACTCTGTATGTAATTGCACATCCACATGCAGCACACACTGACTCTCTCCTCCGGTTACGGTGAGTAATGTTGCTGGCTCTGCTTGTTGCCTAGACCAATTGCACGGGTGTATGGTGGTAACCATTTACAGATGTCATTGCTCTGTCTCTCCTCTAGAATCATCAAGCTTTTTAGTATGTCCTTTGGCCCTGCTTATCTTGTGGTGACACATATCTCCAGGAATATTTGCCATTGCAGGGTTTTCATTGCTCTAATCACTACCGGAGAGGGTAGTTGCTTGTTGGCTTCCTAGAGGCAGCTGGTTGGCCACAGTGAGAAAAGAATGGTGGACTGATTTGGTCTTTGGTCTGATTCAGCATGGTTTTTCTCATGTTCTAGCTAATGCATATCGTAGATGGGGTAGTGGGTCCAAGTCACCACCCTTAAGCAGATGCCTGTGGGAGCATAAGCCTACAGATGTTTGTAGGAGAGGTGCAGAAAGATCTATCTTTATAATACATGGTGAGGTTACAGAGCTGAATGCCTGAAAGTATAGCAGCAGCTCAATGAAGATGTAGCTGGATAAAGGAAAGGGAGGGTTCTACTGATTCTTAAAATTACCCTTTGTGTGAGTGAGCTGTTTAGGATTGCCTCTAATATTAGCATCCTGGGGACCCTTCAAGGAATGTAAAGATTAAGTATCATTTGGATGGGATATAGAAGATAAGAATCCATGAGAAGTATAGCTTCCAGCAATAAGTTTGACATGAATTCTTTGAGACCTGTTTTTGCAAATGCTTCTTCCCTGGTTTTTTAAATTGTTCCTGGAGAAAGTTGTATTATTTCTCCATTTCGTTTTAGACCCTAAAAACTAAGCTCATGATCAGATCTTAAAATTGAAGCCCAACTTGTCTTTGACACATTTATAAGCAATATTTATATTGCTGGACTACAAAGTCTATTCCAGATAGACTTCTTAGTGATGTCCATGGCCAAGCATACCCTTAAACAAACAGGGTCCCCAAGCATGCAGAGTGCATACAAGTCTGTGTGTCTATGTATAGGTGCAGGAATACTGAATGTACATAGGGTGGATGTTCAACTAATGGATGTGATCCTTCCCCAAGTTCCAATATGCATTCATTCACCTTGAATAGGTTGTCTTAAACAAGGTTCTGTCCTCCCCCTTTCAAGAGCCATCCTTTCCACCAGATATTGCCTAGAAACTGTCATTCACGAGTACACAAGATCACGGATTGTAGAGTAAATTTTTGGCATCATTCTAAGTGTTGGATTTGTTATATGAGCTGAGCAGCCCGTGTGGGAGAAATGATGGATGAAGTGCCCATTACCTGCACTAGAGGGGAAACTTGTTTGGCTCAGACTGAGCTGGGGTACTATCAGAGGAGGTTTCAGATATCCCCTACATCTTGCTGGGTTCAAGCTAAGCAGCTTCCTGTACTTTCACTAAAAAAATTGAAGATGGCCCCTGTGGCAATGGGCTCAGCTAGACTTACTAATATGCCAGGGAACATTTTGGGTGGATTAAATGCTGTCCATCTTAGGCATTCTAAAGTTCTCCGCTCTTGGGGCTCTTACTATGGTAATTCCCATTTATAATATTCCTCATCAGACACAGGGCTCACCACTATGTGTACATGTGTATGGATCAGTAACATAAAGAGAATGCCGGCTAAGTCCATCGAAGTTAACTCTGTTTAGGATTGCACTACATTCTATTTAAAGAAATGGTGGTATCTTTCCAGGGAGGTCGTGAAGTGTTTTTTCTTTGTGCTATGGATCCTTGTTTAATCTCAAATATAATTGCAGCGCTCTTTCTTTTTCCTACATAGCTCTAAAACTTTGAGATGCATGTCATAGATGATGTCAGACTGCCTTGGCTGACCGACTTTGCCTTACTCTTTCTGCCACAGGTTCAGGTTGTACCTTTAGTCAAAATAAGAAGATAGTCACAAAGAATTATGAGAGAGCACTTTCTTATGGCGTAACATCAAAACACTGTGAGCTTTCTTTTCTTTTTAAAACTTATCTAGAAAAAGCAGACAAATTGTAAGCAAATACGAATATCTAAATTTTCTCCTTTGGGGACTTGAAGTCCTTCCAGCCTTAATTAAGGACAATAAAGAGGTAGCCCTGGGATGGGTTCCTTGGCACAAATTTTCCTTTAAAAAGAGTATCTTGTCTTTCTTGTTATGCCAGCATGGCCTAGCTTTTTGCGATGCTATCTCATGCAGGTCAATGGGATTGTAAACACTGACTTGGAGCCAGATAGTCTAAATACTGAAGGAAACTGTGGAGTGGTTTGAAAATGACATCACACATAAAACAGCTGCCATTTTTGGCATGTGAATAAAATAGGGAGACAAAGGGCAAACGTTAGCTTTTAAATAATTTTTCTAACCAGGAATAGCATTGCTGTTAGTTGTGCTGTGAAAATTGGGCCAAGCTTTCATTACTAATCCATACCATGAAGGATATTTTTTTTAAAGGACCTCAAATTATGTAATAATAAATGCAAACACAATTTGTATTCCTTTCCCCCCATCCAGACATTGCTCCCCACTTTTGCCATTTTTAGGTCAGCTTTTGGAAGTGAGAAAGCAAAAACAATATGCAACGGTCATATATTGTGCCGGCCAGCATAAGTTTGATCCTAGAACATTGATAACCATTTTACTGCACATGTTTCAGCTCATGCTATTGTAAGGGTGCATCATATTACTTTGCATGATTCTGGTAACTATAGAGCATTTTTATAGGCATACTTATGATAGATGTGTAGTTTACTATGATAATAAGTTTGATGGATATATTAGTATCTTGACACTGTATGGTCCAAATATACTCCCTCCACCTGAGCAATTTCTGTTCCCAGATCATTACCTATAATCATGGGTGCAAGTAAACCTTCATACACTCCCACCTCCCAAATATCTTTCCACCCTTGTAGTTTATGTGTAGGTGCAGGGACGGCAAAAAAAGGAGGGGGGTGTATCCAAGATCTGCTGCCCTGGTCTGTGAGAATCAGTTCTGGACTTATCAAATTAGGTTTAAGTAAACTATATACCTCTCTGAACTCTTCCAGATGAGTCCAGAAAAATACTGGACCCTGGGGAGAGGGAGGGGGCTAGCACTCACCTCAGTAATGTTTTTTGTGAGCATGCAAAGTGTTCATGTGCTCCCAGCCCCTGGAGCTATGACATCACTACTCGGGTGACATCATCATGCTGTTCCACTTCCAGGGCAGGTGGGCTGGCCAGCTACTCCTGGGCAGCACTGTGCAGGAGGCTAGAAGGCCAGGCTGGCCGCTGACTCCTCCAGTGGAATGTAGGACGCTGGGCAGGCTGGCCGGCCATGCACTCCCACCCCCTTGGTGGCAATGGCACACAGGAAGGGGGGCTGGTTGGCCACACACTCCCCCGGCAGTGGTGGCTGACCTTATTTCTGGATAATTTATGCTTTAGGTATGTCTCCCCCAGGATCCAGTGCCTGGAAGGCTCATGGCAAAGCTGGAACAAAACACCAGTTGATGCAATCGCGTGAACTGTGTCCAATCTGGCTGTGAGCCTGGTGGCAACTCTGTGAGCTGCCAGAACAATCACATGGAAAGATAGCCTCATGACTGAACTGGTCCTACATTTATGAATCTCATGTTTCATTGGGCTGTTATTGGAAAACTGCCTCCTATGACCTCATTTGTACAACTGCTGACCCAAGAAGTTGAATGCTGGCCATCATCCTGGCATTGTAGCATGATGAGTGCCTGATACCTCTACCATAGTTTTTGTACCCCCAAGTAGGCATGACAAGTACAGGTTTATCATATACCCCTGGTAGTCTAGCATAAATGGCTAGTGTTTAGTTTGTTGCACACTTTTTGATAATACATATTTTCATGTCCTATTTAAATCAGAGTTTTGGAGGGAATCATTGAGTTGATTCATATTCAGTTCCCATTAATTTCTGGCTATTAACTGATTCAGTGATGAGATGACCTTACCTGAAATTGCTTATCTGAATTTATAATTAGAATTTTTAAGAGACAAGACAAAAATCCCCTCATCAGAGACATTCAGAGGCTCATTTCACACCCTGTTAAAACATCCCATTAAGACATGGCTCAACTTTCACGGCCATCAGATGGTCAGGATGGAAGAACAAGTGATGGTGTGCAGAGATATGATTGTTTGAGAACTTTCCATAAGAACTGATATGAAATGTTAAAGAAGAAGCTCTAATCTCTAGATTTGTGGTAGGGTTAGAATAAGTTTGGGAAGGAAAGAAGCACGGTATAGCCAGATCTCAGAAACTAAGCAGGGCTGGTACTTGGATGGGGACGGCCAAGGAAGACACTGCAGAGGAAGGCAATGGCAAGTTGCCCCTGCTTCTCACTTGCCTCAAAAGCACCTTGCTGGAGTCACCAGGTCACCGTAAGTCACTTGTGACTTGACAACACATACATATGAATATAGAATTTGTTTGATGTGACTGTGATCAGAACCTATTTCTTAATCCCCACAAAAGTGCTTACTCTGGAGAGAGAGAAGGAAAGTCAGACAGAAAGATACATCACTGTGGGAAAACTGGTAAAAAAAACATTTGAAAGGTCTGGCATGCCACAATATTTATAAAATTAGAACTCCCCACTCCTTTGGATTCATCTTAGATTATGTACTCAGACATGGTGAATGAGGTATGCTGATATTTATAGCTACTGTGGCGTCTCTGCAGTCCTTGATGTTGTAACACTGGCATAACAGCCACAAACAAATCACACAAGCTGCCAAATTTATACTCAAAAGATAAACAATGGCACAGAATATTGTATTTATTTCATATGCCCTACAAAATGCTTTTGTTTTGTGCATCCTTACATCCTTCCACAGCAGGGACAATAACCATGCATCATGACTCATGTACCAGTGACTTTGCTATGCTAGAGATCAGAAACATAGTGCTGGTTCATACACTCACCTAGTGGGTGTAGTGTGGAGGCATGAGTGTTCACGTACTCCCTCCACACTGTCAATGTAATGTGTGTTATAGCTGTATGTTCTTGTTGGTGTTCTCCCCCCCCACACACACACACATTTAGCTGTCATGTTGTGCTTCTGAAACTGACATTAGTAAGCAGCTTCTAGCTTCTGTTTCTTTGCTGGAGTTGGACTACGCAAATAGAGGCGCACTCATTTCCCAGCTCCCCTTCCTGAGTTCTATGAGTCAAAGGCAAAACAGAAAACAGTTTGTCAGTGCCTGAGGACTCACAAGAAGGATTCATCTATAAGCTGAAATTGTATACTTGGGTTTTAAAAGGTTTTTGACAAAACCCCTAACCAAAGGATTGTAAATAAACATAGCAATCATGAGGTAGGTCCTTTGTTAAGACAATGTGGTTAAAAAACTTGAAGGTAGGTTGGAGGGAGGAGTCAGTTTGCAAAATGGAGGGAGAAATAGTAGAGTCCCTTGCAAGTAAATATAACTTGCAACTTTGTACTTGGAGACTCTGGTAGACTGGTAGTGGGAACCCACTACACCCCAGACACCATGCTGCCCAGTCTCAATTGACATGGATCCCAATGAGCACAAGGGATTCAGCTACCCCAAGAATTCTTTCAATATTTGGCTCCTCTTCCCACTTTCTGCCTGCCAGGCATTTCATACTGTAATGTGCCCAAGGGTTTGACTGATGACTCCTCTGTAACTTAGTGAACACAGCTGCTTTTCAGTTGCTATGTTTTTGGTGCTTTTGCGTACCAGGAGAGCATGCTACACATATAGTCTTCTCAATATACATGTATTTTTGCAGTTTTGGAACTCACACATACAGTACAAATGGACAATATACATGTTGCCCCTTTCACAGAAAATGGTATCAAGAGGATTGTGCATAGCATGCTCTTTTAGACCAGGAGGTTAGGAGCACCAAAAACTTAATGGTTGGAAAGGGCTATGAGCATATTCCAAACTTGTTCAGCCCTCCATGACCCTTCAATAGACTTGGCCTTAATTATAGGAGAAAATCATACAGGGAAACACAGCTACAACCTCCCTCACGTCCATGACAGTGAAACTTGACGGCTGACACAGGGCAGCCTGACAAGCCTGTTAGTGTTCTAGTGATATGATCTCATTAGGATTTGTACTGTTTTAAAGAAGACTGAGGTTTCTGATGGGAAGGCCATGTCAGGAAGGATCAACAGCAGCACAGCAAGAAGAGTACAGAGAGTACTTTTCAGGTTGGGGTATTTTTCTTGCCTTATATTTGCTGATAGCCTGTCAAAATGGTAGGGTTGTCAGTCATGTTATTGACTCAAAACACCCATTGTCACTACAACTACACTGACATAGTGGTGAGAGAGTTTAAGCAGTCTTGCCCACTCAGGTTGGTAGCTTGTCCTATTGAGTTGGCTTTTGGCGGACAGGGCGAGAAAAAACAGAACTGAAACTATAATAGGCTGATTTGTTAAACATGTTCTTTCTAAGCAGGACTAGAACAAGCAAGCCTGTAAACAGAATGCTATAAACATTCATATTCTTTCAGTGTTTGGTCAAACCACTATCTCTTTGTTCTGGTTCAGATTAGGGGTGTGCGCTTCAGGTTTCCAGTTCGGGTAAATTACTCGTTCTGTAAAGATGCTGGACCCAATTCGGAATGCTTCGGAAAGCTTCAGGGCTGAGTTTAAATTTAATTTATTTAATTTATTGTATTTATATTCCACCCTCCCCGCTTTCGCAGGCTCAGGGCGGATAACAGAATACAAATATACACATCATTAAAAACACTTTAAAAAACACAGTCATCTCATCTACATCTATTACATATAAATAATTTAATTTTTTTTAAAAAAGCAGCACATAGCAAAAGTTTAGTGTATCACACAGCGGTGTTACCAGAGCAAATCCATACCGTAATAATAAGTGTGGCAGCAGCATCTGCGTTCACATGGGGGAATAGTTTAACCCCCCCTCCATGGGGGGGCACCGCCAGCGTTAAAGGGCCCCACTGCTGCTTGCAAGCAGCGGCAGGGCCCATTAAACATCATCCCAACCCCAAACCCAGCCCCCCAACGCCATCCCCATCCCCACGCCCCACCCCCCATGCCACCTACCTTGTTGGTGGCAGTGGTGGCTCCAGCTCCTCTGCCACTGCGCCGTCACACCGCCACCTGAGCCTGCAGGGCGGTGGGGAAGGCCAAAGACGGAGCCACCACTGCTGCCACTGCTGCATCCAGCCCTTCCTGCCCCTCAATTGGCCACGGCACGCTGGCGGCCATTTGAGGGGCAGGAAGGGTCAGAGAAGGCGGCGGTGGTGGTGGCGGCTCTGGCCTTCCCCACCACCCCGCAGGCTCAGGCTCCTCAGGCAGAGGAGCCGAACCAGCTGGCTCCAGGCCATCACAGCCTCCTACTGCCACCGCCACCGCCACGACCTGCCGCCCAGCTCTCAAAGACCCTTCTGCCAGGTAAGTGGATGGGGGGTGGAGGGGTTTCCCCGGGGGGGTGGCGGTGGAGGGGTTGCCCAAGGGGGTGGGGGGGTTGCCTCGGGGGGGTGGGAGGTAGGGGGGAATTCCCCCCCTTACTTCAGTATGCTCCGAATATGTACATTTTAGAAGCCCAGCTCAGGAGTTCAAAAGTGTGTGCGCTCTCCATATGCAGAGGAGAGTGGCATCATGCCTGCTGGCGTTATCCCTGAATGCTCACCCATATGGATGAATGTCTGCAATGACTGCCCTCCCCCATGCACTTACCAAGTGTATATGCATTGGGTTTATACACATGAATTGTACTCCTGCAAAAAGCAGCCGTTCACTTGTATTTACATAGGGCTTTCTGTAGGAATTTGGCTGTCTGTAGAAGTTTGCAGGCAGGGCCATTGGGTGAAATGATCTACTCTATGTTTGCAGAGGGTACTGACTTTGGAATGACTGAGCACATAGAGCTTCCAGCCAATAAGCCTAGTCTGGATTTTGACCTCTAGGCCAGTTGCCAGACATTGGTTTTGGAAGAGGGAGGGCAGGAAGGGATGAGCCAGGCTCTCATGGCCCTTTCTTACATGCCCAGGGTAATGCTGATCACCACTTTAGGCTCAGGAAGGAATTTTCCCTTGGGCCAGATTAGATGGGGATCCTGGAGATTTTTTGCTTTTCTCTGGGCATAAAGCAGAGGTCACCAGGGGTGCGGGGGGGGTGGTGGTGATGGGAGGAGGTAGCTGTGAATTTCCTGCTCCCATCTGTTTTAGATGTCTTCTTGTGTGACTTCACACTGAAGGCTGAAAAGCTGCCTTCTAGTACATGTTACTACCTCATCAGTTACTGCAGAATCAATACAAATAAAGTTCAACAGCACAAAGCCAAAGGTAGGATCTGCAAGCATAAATCAATAAGGTGTTTAGGAGATAAATGGCATGTTATAACTCTCTGAAATCCTTTATTTCTGCTTTCCAGAGTCCCACGCCATGAGGGCAAAAATCAATTCAAAAATCTCCTCATTTCACCCTACCTTCGTTCAATATCTTCTCAAGAGAAAGCTGATGACAGTCTTAAAAAAGAAAAGAACAATTGCCCTGATCTAGCTAGGCTTCATTCTCATGGTGAAACAGGATTCTGAGCGTGTATATCCCAAAAGAGATGGGGAACTGTGTGTGCACTAATGGCTGCTATACTAATGAACTAGCTTGTGTTGTGAGCATGCAGTCCTCCATCACACCGAGTAGTTCCAAAGACCCTTTCAGAATGGGAAATAGGAGGGGGCTTGATTTTCCTGTTCTTCCTTTACCCTGAAGATTTGTGTTCTGCAGAATATCTAATTAGGGATACATGCTCATGTATTTGGGACAGACCCAATAACTTTTTTTTTTATTATTAATGTGAGATCTGGAGATTAAATTTGCATACAGTGACTTGAAACAAAAAGCACGATCCAATCACATCTTATATACATTTTATAGTGAAGGGCTAGTTCTATGCAGACAGGCAAGACTGAGCAACGTGTACAGCCACAGCTACTATTTAGGATTCTACAAAACCAAAGGAACCCCTAAAATTGCAGAAAACCCTTACTTTAAAAATCCTGATTTGGGAGTACTCTCCATCCCAAGGTAATAACATCTGCACATGCACAGATCTTGCAAAAAGTGTCATACTTCAGGTGGCATTTTGGGTTGCTTTAGTGCAAAACTGGCAGTTGCCAGTGAGGAGATGGCAGCCATCGGGAGGAGACCACAAAAAGTGTGGGATGAGAGGGGTAGTGGCAGGAAGAAGCTGGAGCCAATTAGCAGTGGGGTGAGCAGGAACATGCTGAAACCAGTAGTTAAACCACATGAGGTAAGATAATGAAATCTTCAACCAGTATTTTACAATGGGCAGGGAAACAAACAGGTAGCAAATTTAGCTGTTTATAGACAGGATAAATATGTCCACAAGTGGCCCCTGATCACTAGGGTTACTATGTTCCCTATGCAAGTGAAAGATATCCTACCTCCAGCAGGCCTTGCTTGCATTGCAATAGCCTGCAGAAGAAAGAACAATTTTTTTTAAAATGCTACCGGTAACAGCATGACATCTACAGTTTTGCCATAGAGTTTTCAGAGATTCCTAGAGAGATGTAGAATCACTTCTGGGTTTTCCCAGAAGTGCCTCTTCTAACAGCTCCCTCCCCCCACTCCCCATCCCCAGGTCTCCTTTTGTTTGCAAGGCTAGGCATGGCGACCCTATTGATAACAAACAGGTCACTATATATTGTACCAACTGAAGTTTTTGAGTTGTCTTCATATTATAAAGTACTTTACAGAATTCCAAGTGCAAGGCAGTAAAAGCATGGATTAGCATAGCCAAGTCAAAGAAGAAAGTTGATGAACCAGATCTGAATTCAGCTTCAGCTTATTCTGCCTTAGCTACTTGACAACAACCTCAATTTGCTGGGTTAGAAGTGGCACAGCAGTAAGATAACAAAATATGGATTAGCTAAAGCTCTGGACTATCTGATTCAGGGGTCTGACATAAATTTTAAACAGTATTTGAGACAACTCTGATCCTTGTGCCACTCTCCAGGTCAAGTCTAAAACTGCTGATTCTTTCCTATGAAAACTCCCTATGTTCAACAGGGGAAAAAATTACTGAAACCACTGTAGGGCCACCTGCTCCATATGGCAAACAATATATTAGAACAAGCGGGGGACCCACAATGAATTGAGGGGGGGATTCTTATTTTTCCCTCTCCCACTATTTCCTCTTTCTGTTTCCTGAAAGCCCCCATAACTTCACCCCCTTTCCTCAGCTTTCCCTCCTTCTCTCCCCCTGGTAGCCTTTCCTTGGGAAAACTCAAAAATTCTCGATATCAGGAGATATTTCACACTCAAAGGTTAATGCACCATTTTTTTTTTATAAATTTTTTTATTTTTCATAACTACAAAACACTACACAGCACTACACAAGACTATCACAAGGAAAGGGGAGAGGGAAGGGACAAAGGGGGGTGGAAGAAGAAAAAAAGAAAAAGGGGGGGGGAATGAACTACAAACACTAAACACTACACTTCAATGTTTCCCTTCATACTGTCATAATACAAAAATAGCTCCATAGGATAATGATGGAGTGGTTAATCATACAGAGAATAAACATTTCAAATTCTGATTAAACTTTCCTCCCCCTTCTAGGTCCCAGACGCAGTTCTCTCTGTGCAACCGCTGTTGCGGTGCTCTCCTCCTCCTCCCCCCCTCCGGCTCCTCCTTTTCTTCGTTCTCGGTGCAGCAGAGTTCTGGGTTTTTATTCTCAAAATCCTTTAGTTGATCTTCTGATAATATCTTATAGGCCTGATCTTTATATCTGAACCATATTCCTTCCGGGAATAACCATTTGTACTTTATTCCATGGTCCCTCAGAAGAGCTGCAAACTTTTTATATTTAAAATGCCGTTTCCGGACTAGAAATGGAACGTCCTTCAAAATCTTGACTTTCAAACCCATAAAGTCCAAATCCGCATTGTATGAGTTATATAGGATGGTGTCCCGAATCTTTTTAAATGAAAAGTCAATAATGATCTCACGAGGCAACTGTCGCTTTGTTGCATATTTTGAAGAAGCCCGACGGACCTCCAAAATGGCGCTTTTAACCTCTTCTTTAGTCGTCCTCGCGGGTATCGCCAATAGTTCCGAGACCACCTCCCACAGATCCTCTTTTTCCTCCTCTTTCACGTTTTGGAGACGCAAAATTGTCTGCGTTCGTTCCATCTGTAGCCCGATCAGCTGGTTCTCAACCAGCTTCAGCTCCTTTTTTGTAGCCTTCACAAGTGACGCACTTTCCAGAGCAGACTTCTCTGCCCCCCCCCCCCGCTGCTGCCTTAATGGTTTTCACTTCGCTTTCAATTAAGCCCACCCTTTGATCAGTTTCATTCAGCTTGTCAACAAAGGGTTTTATGGCTTCCACCACCGCCCTGCGCACCAACTCTTCGAGCGACTCCCCCTTCAAGGTAGCCGAGATTGACTTACCGAGAGCGGGACTTTGCTTCTTTGCTGCCATTTGGGGGGGGGGCGCCAACAAAATTCTGGAACTCAACGAAGGGGAAGAACGAGTCTTCTTCAGATCAACCTCTCCTTCACAAACGCTTGTAGAACAGAAGGGATTCGCTTGTTTACGGGCTTCCGCCTGTTTCTTTTATTTGCCGTTTCTCGTTGCCCAGCGGCACTCGAGGCGCCGCGCACGTCTGCCGGCCTCCATAGGGACAAACGGGCAATTCCCCCCCCCCGCATTGATTTCGGGGAGTTCTTCCCGCCGCGTCCCGGACCCTGGCTCCCTCCCTGGGAGTCCTGGGGGCTAATCCTTGCGGATCAGCCGCCCGGTCAGGGTGCCCGGTCGTTTCCTCCCGGACCAGCCGAGAGGAGCGTCCGGCATGGCTGAGAAAACGAAACCGAATCCGTTAATGCACCATTTTTGAGGAATCACCACAATCACAACAAATTCGGCTCAGCACCTGTGCGTTTCACACTGTCTGAGGAGTTTCAAATTGATGTCCTGCATTTTGTTTCACAAGCCCTGGTTTTGTTGCATGCTTTGTAGGCTTTGGAATTCACATCACCTTTTTTTTAAAAAAAGTTTGCACATGCGTTGTAACTTTGTGATATCACCACTTGAAACCCCACCCCTCTCTTTTTTTTTATATAATTTTTTATTTTCAATATCTAACATACAACTACTACATACATACATACCCTACAGAACAGTAACTACAAAAGACTACAATAACACAAGGGATAGGAAAGAGGAGAGAAAAAAGAGAGAGGGAGGGAGGGGCGGAAAAAAGGGGAAGGTACCCTACAAACACTAAACACTAAACACTACATTTCTGTTTTCCCTTCATACTGCCATTATTCAAAAGTTAAAGCTTTACATTATATTGATGGAGTGGTTGACCTTACTAAATGCAAATTACAATTTAATTTCAAGTTAAATTTTTCTTCCCCTCCTGGGTCCCGGACGGAGTTCTCTCTGCGCAACTGCAGCCGCATTGCTTGTTTCCTCCCCCTCCCCCTCAGACTTCTCCTTTTCGTCTTGCTTGGTGCACTGGAATTCTGGGTTCCTGTCCTCAAAATCCCTTAGTTGATCTTCTGATAATATCTTAAAGGCTTGATCTTTATGGGTGAACCAGATTCCTTCCGGAAATAACCATTTGTACTTTATTCCACGTTCTCTCAGAAGAGCTGCGAACTTTTTATACTTAAAACGTCTTTTCCGGACTAGAAATGGGACGTCTTTCAATATCTTAATTTTGTTGCCCAAGAAGTCCAAATCCGCATTGTATGAATTGTATAGGATAGTGTCCCGGATCCTCTTAGATGAAAAATCGATGATGATCTCACGCGGCAACTGACGCTTCATTGCATACTTTGAAGTAGCCCGACGGGCTTCCAAAATGGCGCTTTTAACTTCTTCTTTAGTTGCCCTCGCGGGTGTCGCCAATAGTTCCGAGACAAGACCCCGTAAGTCCTCGTTTTCCTCCTCTTTCACATTCTGGAGGCGCAAAATTGTCTGTGTTCGTTCCACTTGTAGCCCGATCAACTGATTCTCCACCAGTTTAAGCTCTTTATTCGTAGCCTTCACGAGTGACGCACTTTCCCGAGCAGACTTCTCTGCCCCCCCCCGCTGCTTCCTTGATGGTTTTCACTTTGCTCTCAATTAAGCCCACCCTTTGATCTGTTTCATTCAGCTTGTCAACAAAGGGTTTTATAGCTTCACCAACCGCCCTCCGTACAATTTCCTCCAGCAATTCTCCCTTTAAGGCAGCCGAAACTGACTTGCCAAGGGCAGGACTTTGTTTTTTTGTTGCCATTTGGGGGGGGGGGGGCGCCAACCAAATTTTGAGACTCAGCAAAGGGGAAGAGTGAGCCTTCTTAGCTTCAGATCTCACCTCTCCTTCACGTACGCTTGTAATAACAGAAGGAATTCGCTTACTTGTAGGCTCTCGCCTAGTTCTGCTCTTTGCCGTTTCTCGTGGCCCGGCAGCACTCGAGGCGCCGCGCACGTCCGCCGGCCTCCGTAGGGACAAACGGGCAATTAACCCCCCGCATTGATTCCAGGGGGCTCTTCCCGCAGCGTCCCGGACCCAGCCTCCCTCACTGGGAGTTTTGGGGGCTAATCTTCGCAGATCAGCCGCCCGGACAGGGTGCTCGGCCGCTTCCTCTCGAGCCAGCGAAGAGGAGCGTCCGACATGGCGGAGAAAACGAAACCGAATCGAAACCCCACCCCTCTCTATGCACATCAGTACTGCATCTCTGTGCAGACATGTTCACACCCTAACTTTTCACGTTTGAAAATAGCTCTGAGGGGTGTTGAGAGCTGATTGTCCCGGCCCAGCAAATTTTCTGGCCACCATTGATCTCGTGAGATCACGTGAACCTTGAATGGATGGGTGTGGTGATCTTTTTGGAGAAAGACTCCCCATGTTTGTTTGAATGATATTTTAATGCTGGAACATTACTGTCCTTTAGAAATATTTAAAAAATTACAGAAAAAGCTGACGGGGTGCTGAGGAGGGTAGGTTTTATTAGATCCAGACAGACTAATCAGCTTAAGGAAAAGGAGAGGGTGGTGTAGAGAAGCAAACAGCTCAAATGTGATGATGGAATCTTAAGAGGAAGCCGTAGCAGCAGGATGAGGGCACAGAGGGGGACGCACGGATAGGAGCCAGAAGAGAGGAGAGGCTGAGCAAAGGCCTTGCCTGAGGGAAAGTCTCCCACGCCCCTTGCTCATTCCCAACCTTCCGCCCTCCTTCACTCTGGGTCACATATAATCCCTGGTTCACAAGCTCGCTGGCACTGGCAAGGGCAAGAGGCAGCTGAGCGAAGAAGATTGAAGTCAGCTCAGCCTCAGACTGCACACCAAGCACCTTGCGTTTTGCACAGCTGAAGCTCTCCTCCCCCCCCGCCCCCCGGGCCAGGGCTGCCTGCTAAGCCAAGCCTGTGTTCTTTGGGGGCATTGCTCGGACAGAGGCTCAGCGGCACAAAGGGCAAGTGTGCACACTTGCACCCCGCGACCCCAGCCCTGCCCGCCTCCCTCCTGCACTGCACTCTGCTTTCCCTGCTCAGGCCAGGCCAGGCGGGTGCCCTCCCCTGTATTTCCTGACAGAAAGCAAGGCTTGAATACTGGTAATACTTTTGAGGTTGCCTAGCAACAGCCATAGATGGCATTTATTTCTTAAAGCTACAGGTGCTGCTTCTATTTTTTGATGTTTTTAATTCTCCAGTTGTATTTCCCCCCTTAAAGATTTCAGATTTTCTGAAACCATGAATCTATTGATGTGGCCTTGTTGAAAATTAAATATATTAATGAAGTAACTGTGTCAAAGGATGAGTACAATATTACCAAAATCAGCAAGGACACATTTGCCGTTATCAAGAGGCAATCAGAGATTTCTACTAGCTCAGTTAACACTATCTTGGTCCCTTAAACCAGGCTGAAGCCAAAATAAAATGGGTGAAGTGTGAATGTGTCATCCAAAAAACCCCTGTAGTTGCTGTGCCCTTACATGCTCAATGATATTCCTTTAAAAGGACAGGTTGGAAAATGGCCTATAGTCTACCACATCATTCTTTGTCCTTGGCAGTGGCCATGAAAGAAGAGTGTTGGAGTGTTGCCTCCACCTAGAAATGCAGGCTCTCAGCCAGTCACGATTTTCAGCTGCTGTTAATGGCCAGGTAAGAGGTGATTTCAGCCTCTTCTCCCAGCTATCTCAAGCATGCAGCTGACAGCCACAGCCTCACCCTTCAGGTAGGTAGCCAAGCAAGAGTAGGAACTACAGAAACTGTGAAGGAAGGGAAGATAAGTCTAAAACAAGCATAAATAAGGGTGGTGTAGATTTAAACATTTTTGCAGCTGATAGTGGCATCTGACCAGGAAGATTAGATCCTAATTTGAATATATTTAGCATCTGTGACTGCACCAGAACCCAACATGTAATTCCAGTATAATTGTGGCAAAAGGTGATTACCACTTAATGACAGCATGTGGTACACAATATGGGTAAAGTACAGAGGGGATGTCAGCAAGAGGGAAGAAACTTCCATTTTCCAAGACTAACAGTGCCATCCTAAGCAGAATTATATTCTTCTGACTAAAATTGGCTTATAAAGCTGTAATTCTGCTGGGCCTAGTTTACAATGAGTATTTGGAACAGAGACCAGACACAGCCTTCTAGTTGGAACAAATTTAATAATGTTTAACCCCCACCCCAACAAACTGATATAACTCCTGCAGAGCAGGAGTCCCTCAGGAAGGCACTGTAAATACAGGGTTCCACAATTAAAAAGATGTTCATAATTTATGTATATACCCCATCAGCTATCTTTTTCAAACTTAAAAGACTTCTGTTAAGTCTTGTTCCTATATAAATTGAACTTGATCATTTTCTTGCTGTTCTCTATGCCTCTATTAATATCCAAAGCTGTAAAGAAAAATAGCAATATAAAGATAACCCATCCTTGAGGATCTTGCAATCTAAAGGAAAGTGAGAGAAAAACTTAACTTTCTTTTTTTTGCAGTTGAAATGAGAATTAACAGAGGCTGAACAATGCAAGCAGGAGGCATTTCTTCCAGGGGATTTTGCTTAAAGCCAGAACAGTATGATTTGTGTCATTTGCCTGCTTTATGCTGTATTATGATGAAACTTGCATAGTGAAGGGGGAGGCTTAAACTTGCTAGAACATAAACTCTAAGCACAGAAGGTTAGAAGAAGCATTTTTTAAATGCTCATGAGGAAAAAGTCAAAAAGGTATGAGATTTTTATGCCATCCTTCCTCCCATGAGCTCAGAATAGCATAATGTTCTCTAACCAAACACCACCACCACCCCATTTACCCTCAGCAATGCTGTGAGGTAAGTTCGGTTGAGAGATAGTGAGCGGCTCAAGATTAGACATGGGCACGAACAGAAAAAAAACTGAACATGGTGTTCGTTGTTTGTTGCCATCCACGAACAATGAACAATGAACATTGACAAACATGACCTGTTCATGAACATGTTCGTTGTTCGTGGGGGCCAGCAGGTCCTCCTCCAGCCACCAAGATCCCTATGACACAACTCCCAGAAACCCTACCTGAGCAGGCAGCAGGAAATGTACCAGTAATAAATAACAGCTTGGCCCAGAGCCTGGCAGCAGCCCTGGAACTTGGAGGTAGATCCCTATCCCACAACACACAAAGAAAATTCAAGCTCCAATGCACTCTCCTTGTCTCTCTCTCAAAATGCCAACAGCAACTGTATCTCCCTCACTGTCTGCAAAATCAGAGCTGGGAGCCCCCTCCCCCCTGCTCTTTGCTTCCTTGTAACAAATTTGGAGCTCCACACTTGAAAGGAAGACCTGCCTATCAAGCTAAATTGGGCTCAGATTGGGGTTTCCAGGGCAACAGCAGGAGTTCAGGCAGAGTTCAGGCAGTCCCTGCCTCCGGTTGCCAAGGGAATAGATTGAAGGCGCCAGATTGTCTGGCTTGACGAACAGCAACAAACAGCAATGAATGAGGCTTGCAACGACCACCTGTTCATTTAGAATGGGGCCTCAGGAATAGTTTGTTCATGAACAGCTGATTGGGCTGTTCGTGGCTTTTTTTAGTTTGGATTGCTGTTCGTGCCCATCTCTACTCAAGATCATCCAGTGAGTTTCATGACAGAGTCAGGATTTGAACTCCTTGGTCATTGTTTCAAACTCTAATGACTGTATCACACTAGCTCTCTTGTATTACTATTTCTTTTTGGAGTGTGTGTGTTACTATTTCTTCAGAAAAGAAATAAGAGCTAGTGTGTTCTAAAGGATTGTTGAATTTGGACCAAGAGAATTTGGGTTCAGATTCCTCTTTGCCCATGAAGCTCATTTGGTGACCATGTGCTAGGAATTATTCCTCAACCTGACCCACTTCACTAGGTTACTGTGAAGATACAATGGGGAAACTCCTGTATGATGTCCTAAGTGTCTTTCAGTGCTAAAACTATTCATTTTATTTATAATAAGCTTTTAATAGCTGGTTCAGAGGTATTTTCCTGAATTAAAACTGGTGGCACACCTAAAAAGATGCTTGAAAAGATATCTGTAAATTTTCTTGATTAGTTTAAAGAACAGTAAGACATCCAGCCTAATGAATATTAAGTCTTGGTCCTCTTGGCCTTCTTTGCACAGTGCTTTCTGGTCAATTAAATGTTAATTCCCCTGTGTTTGTGGGCTGGGTTGAATGAGCATCTTTACTACTGATGGCCAATTCCCATTGACTTGGTTCAGAAGTGGCTCAGTATTTACAATCTTTCTCAGTAAGTATCCAGAAAAAAACTAGGAACATTCTTTTTCTCAAGAGTATGCTTGCAGTTTATAATTCTGCATTATACATGCTGATGATACTGCACAATAATGCATTGTAGGATTGATCACTGGTATTAATGGTTTGGTTTCACTTATGTTACATCCACCCCTCTCTGCCCTAGATGAAACATCTAGGAACAAGACTGCTTTACATCTGGTTGGGAGACAACAACCATATAAAACACTTGAAAAAACAATTCGCAAGTAAAAAAAAATCATTGGCCAAACAGAGAACATACCTAAAAATTAATACTTCGGCTGTAATCCTAAGAAGAGTTACTCCAATGTACGCTAATTGAAATCAATGGTCTTAGACTGGAGTAACTCTTCTGAGGGTTGCACTGTTAGTTGGGTTTTCTGATCATGTTGTTCAGGGCAAACAAAGAGAATTTCACTGAAGTCCTACAAGACGTTTGTCTTTTTATGCTCCTGAAATGGGAAACACTGACCATACATGCAGAGAATCCCCTTTAACATTCTATTTAATAAGAATAACTTGTTGGAGAAATGGCACTTGATTTATAATACAGTGTGGATTTAGCAAACAATGTTATTCAGCACCATCACTACCTTCAGGCTGGTTTCCTTACTCATACAGTGTCTGGTATAAATCACTGCTACATAATGGCTCACTTTTGCAAGGGGGCATAGAATGATGGATGAGTGATACATCCAACTTGAGAATGCACTACAAACCTAACCCAGTCTTTTCATGCCATATTAATTTGCCCTGTACACAGTCTGAGGCTCACTACTATACTGCTTCATCCAACAGTAATCTATAGAAGCTGAATGAACAAGGTGCCTGTTGCCTTTAGTTTACTGGTTTTTAGAGACCAAATAATCAATATATTTTGTTCCTAATCCATTGTCTGACCCATTTTGTGCAGGTACTTGGGAGTTTTGACATTTTGAAGTGTTTCATAGTTGCATAGTGGCCATTTTCACATGCGCCCCAGGAGATTGCGCAAACTCACAGCATGAAGCATCTTCCTAGCATGATCTCCTTTATTGGCCTGATAATGTCAGAAGAAGCGCCATTAAACAGGATCATGCTGGGAAATCATGCTATGAAGATGCTTTTATGCTGTGAGTTTCACGTGATCTTCCAGGTGCGAGGCCATGTGAAAATGGCCAGTGTTTCATATATAGCCAGTGTGGTGTAGAGGTTAGAGTGTTGGACTTGGAACTGGGTGATCCAGGTTTGAATCCCTGCTCTACCATGGAAGCTCACTGGATGACCTTGGGCCAGCCACACTCTCTCAGCCTAACCTACCTCATAGGATTGTTGTTGTGAGGATAAAATGGAGGTGAGGAGAATAATGTAAGTTGCTTTGGGTGCCCATTGAGAAGAAAGGTGGAGTATAAATTAAGTGAATAAATAAAAATAATGCAGAATCGCTAGAGGAGCTGAAGAACATCCATATTACCTGCAGTGTCAGCTGAGATCTAGTGAACAGGTAAGGTTGACAGGAGCACAAAAGAAGACTAGGACTCCCAGAGGAGGTCAAGAAGGCTCTTTCCTTCCTTCAGTTTAGGAGACTATGCAAGGCATTTTTGTTGAGAGAAGAGTATGGTTAATATTTTGGATTTGTTATGGTATGACTTTTAGATTTGGACTGATCTGTAGGTTTTGTTAGCAGGTATATATTGTGCTTGATGTTTTGGGGCTGTCTTGTTAATTTGTGTGAGCTTTTGTATCACTTGTAAGCTGCCTTGACTGATCAGGAAAAGCGATATCTAAATTTTTCTAATAAATAAATAGTTAATTGAAAATGAACCTTGTTGCTGATGTAACTTAATCGAAAATGAGCCATTAAAATAAAAAAAGAGGTGTTTGGGGAAGAATTTTTGAAAACTGGAGTGAAAATTGAATCATATTAACAAGTCAGCATTATGTGATGGCACAGCCTGGATCTTGCCTCAATGAACTCTTTGAGATAATCTGTAAACTGTTTTTAGGATAACCATCATATGATTAAAAAGAGTCCAGTAGCACCTTTAAGACTAACCAACTTTATTGTAGCATAAGCTTTCAAGAATCACAGTTCTCTTCGTCAGATGCATGGAGGGCAAGAAGAAACCGGTCAGATATATAGGTGGAGAGGGGAGGGCCGAGTAGATGCAAACGGTAGCTTCTGATATGGAGATCAGTTTGCTTCTGTTAAGGAAGTCAGTTACTTCTGATAATGAGATAACCATTCATAGTCTCTATTCAATCTCAGCTTGACTGAGTCAAATTTACATATGAATATAAATCAGATTAATGGAGATCTGAAGCAGCCTCCAACTGGGGCTGTCCGAGACACTGTTTTTGTTGGAAAGCGGGGCACCCAAATGCCCATTTCCATCTCAACTTCAGGGAGAAGTTGGGCTTGAACGCTACGCATCCCCGAGAGAGTGTAGATCTTGGTGAAGGGGGGTTCTGAATAAAGGACTCCCACCATCACCTTGAGGTCCCCTCGAAGAAGGGAGAGCTACTATCTCTGCAGTGCCTCAGGAGTCATTAAATTGGAATAAGATCGTCATAACCAAGCTTCAGTAACAACTTTTACCAAAGAATAAGCAAAGGAAACAACACAGACAACCCGCAGAATCGGCAAAGGTAAAGATCGTTATCGGATTATTTAAAATGGATTGGCAACAAAAAGACCAAGAGAAAATAAATTAATGGACAGATTTTAAAAGAGCTAACGATTAGTAATAGAGGCAGTGTTAAATTGGAGACATTGGGAACTAAATAAGGACTAAAAACTTGGAAAAGAAATATTGTTTACACTTACTGCAGTTAGAATTGAGATAACCGGCGTGAGAAAGCGGAGGGGGACTAGAGAAACATCGCGAGATGGGAAGTTAACAGCAGAGCAGATAACTGGATTCTTAGCAAGGACAGCAAAGGGAAAGGGAAGAGGATCAGCGAGAAAGGTGTCACTCGGAAGGAAAACAAACACTTATTGGAGGGGCTATGAAGACAACAGGAACAGGAAGTGCGCCATCTTAACTAAGGTACGAAGTTAAGCCAGAAACCATAGAGGCACTATAAACAAACCATAGAGAAAAAACGCCCAACATTTGGCATTTTAAAAGGACTTTTTTATTTTATTTTTTTTTCTGCAACAAATATTAAGATAACCTAAGCTTTTAAATGATCCACCACAGATTTAAGAAGAAGGGCAGATACGTGGGGAGGCTCAAAACTGAGTCCCACGATGGCAGGAAAAAAAGGAGCGGACAAGGAATGGCAAGCCTTAGTAGAAGCAACAATTGAAGGATTGGGAAAAAAGTGGCAGAGAACCATAAAGAGTTGTTACAGAAGATGCAAGAAATGCTGGCAAAGGATTTTAAAAGATGAGAGATGTTATTCAAGCTGACGTAGCTGCACTGGCAAAAAATATAGAGGGAGTAAAGGAGGACTTGCAAGCAACAACTAAGAAAGTGGAACAGTTAGAACAAAAGACAAATGATATAAAAGCAGAAATGAAACATGAAAACCAAGTGATTCAGACAAGAGTGGCAATGATGGAATGCAAGGCGACGGAGAGGCAGTTAAGATTTCGTGGCATCCAGGAATCTGAGACCCAAACTACACAAGAACAGATGACAGATATTGTCAGAATTTCTAGGGAAAGAAAAGGAAGAAATAACAGCAAATATGGACTTGGCATACAGAATCAACTCAGCTTTTGCACAGCAGAGGAAGTTACCTAGAGATATAATCGTCCAACTAGTGACAAAGAGAATGAAGGAGGAGATTCTTAAAAAGCATTTTGAAAATCCTTTAATAAAAGAGGGCAGTAGAATCAAGATCATGAAAGAAGTGCCAAAACGGATTCTCCAAGAGAGAAAAAAATATAGGGAATTAACCCAGAAACTAAGAGATAAAGATATTAGATATAGATGGGAAATCCCAGAAGGACTAAGCTTTTACTACAAAGCCCTGAGACTTGTTATTAAATCAAAGGAGCAGATGGAAAAGTTTGTACAGGAACATGCAGAGGACTTTCCTGAATTATCAAAAATCTAACAATATGGAGTACAAATTAATTTCATGGAATGTAAATGGACTAAACTCACCCCAAAAGAGAGAAACAGTTTTTCATTGGCTAAAAAAGCAGAACTGCAATATAATATGCCTACAAGAGACACATATCAAAGATAAAGATATAAAATATTTAAAAAATAAACAATTGGGGAAAGAATATGTATCATCGTCCAAACAAAAGAAAAAAGGAGTAGTGATTTACATAAATGAGACTGTAGAATCAAAATTAATTTTTCAGGATCAAGAGGGAAGATATGTGGCTGTAGAAGTAAATGTAAATGCAAAAAAAAATGTTGGTAATAGCCCTCTATGCGCTAAATGGAGCAAAAGACCAATTCTTTAAAGACTTATTGAACAAACTAGATCAGGATGTATTTGACCAGATGATATTGGTTGGAGATTTCAATGGTGTAGTGGATTTGCAACTAGATAAAAAATCCAAAACAACTGTCAAAAAATCCGGGAAGTTACCAAAGACTTTTTTTTACTTAGTTCAGCAAGAACAATTGGAAGACGTATGGAGAAAAGAAAATCCAAAAAGTTCAGAATTTACATACTACTCCACAAGGCATTTATCATTTTCATGTATTGATATGATTTGGGCGACTAAGAACTTGACTTAATTGACTAAAAAAGTGAAAATTTTACTGAGGGTGAGTGCAGACCATAATCCAATGTCATGGAAATGGACAATGGGGCAGAGAAAATTTATATGGAGATTAAATGAGGATTTATTACAAAATCAGGAAAATCTGAAGTATTTAAAAGAAGAAACTAAGCAATTTTTTTTGACAAATAACAATAATGAAGTGTCGACACAGATGGTATGGGATGCATATAAAGCTGTAATAAGAGGAAATCTAAGTCTACTCAATAGTAAAGACAAGAAAAGAAAACAGGAGAAATGGCAAGAAATACAAGAAAAAATTCACAAAAAAGAACAACAATTAAAGAAAAGACCAGGGAAAAAGTCGATTATACAGGAAATTAAAATACTACAAGATCAAATAACAGCTATTAGTAACAAAGAGCTAGAATGGAAACTAAAGACATTAAAGCAGAAGACTTTTGAAGGAGCAAATAAACCAGGAAAGTATCTAGCCTGGCAATTGAAAAAAAAGAAGGAAAAGAAAATTATTAATAGAATAATAGAGGATGGTAAGGAATTGAAAGAGCATCATTCAATCAAGCGTGCATTTTTTAAATATTATGCAAAGCTATTTCAAAAGAAAACAGTGAATCAACAAGATATAGATGGGTATTTGATGAATGCCCATCTACCAAGGATACCAGAAGAGATGAAACAAGGACTGAACACTGTAATAACAGAAGAAGAAGTCAAACAAGCAATTGAAGTGGCTAAGATTGGGAAAGCACCAGGACCAGATGGGATCACAGCTAAATTTTATAAAGTAATGAAGGAGGACCTACTACTGATTTTAAAAAATATAATGAATGATAAGTTTCAAGGAAAAGGCCTCCCAGATACGTGGAATGAAGCAAGTATCGCTCTGATCCCAAAAGAAAATCAAGACCTGACAGACGTTAAAAATTATAGACCTATATCGCTCATAAACAACGATTATAAAATAATGGCAAGAATATTAGCAGATAGACTTAAAATATGACTAAAGGAGTTCATAGAAGAAGATCAGGCTGGATTCCTTCCAAATAGACAATTAAAAGACAATCTGAGAATCGTGATAAATGCCATTGAATATTATGACAAACGCCCAGACAAGGAAGCTGGCCTTTTCTTTGCGGATGCAGAGAAGGCCTTTGACAATTTGAACTGGAATTTTATGTTTGCGACTATGGAGAAGATGGATTTAGGAAATGAATTTATAGAAACTGTGAAAACAATTTATAAACTACAAAGAGCAACAATTAGTTGCTGAAATGCCGTGAAAGCCTTCGACAATACAGCAACAATTAGTGTTAATGATGACCTGACAGAAAACTTCAAAATAAGGAAAGGAACCAGACAAGGATGTCCACTATCGCCCCTTTTGTTTGTGATGGTCTTAGAGGTATTATTGAGAAGGATTAGAGAAGATGACAGTGTAAAAGGAATAAAAATAAAAGGATCTTCCTACAAATTGAGAGCTTTTGCAGATGATGTGATGTTTATAATGGAAGATCCTGTACAAACCCTGCCAAGATTGTTGGATAAAATAAAAGAGTTTGGAGATTTGTCGGGCTTTTATATAAACAAAAAGAAGTCAAAAATAATAACAAAAAATATGACCAAGAAGCAGCAGCAAGAATTAAGTGAATTAACAAACTGCGAAGTGGTACACAAAATCAAATATTTGGGGATAGAGCTCACAGCTAAGAATATAGATTTATTTAAGAATAATTATGAAAAGCTCTGGATTCAAATTGAAAGAGATATGATAAAATGGAATAAACTAAATCTGTCGTGGTTAGGTCGTATTGCTACAATTAAAATTAATGTATTGCCCAGAATGATGTTTTTAATGCAAACAATACCAATTGTGAAAGATAAAAAACAGTTTGAAAAATGGCAGAGGAAAATATCTTGAGTTTGTTTGGGCAGGGAAGAAGCCAAGAGTAAAAATGTAAGTCTTATGTGATGCAAAGTAAAGAGGAGGAATGCAGTTACCTGACCTAAGACTTTATCACAAAGCGATATGTTTGGTGTGGATAAAAGAATGGGTGTCCTTGACCAATCATAAGTTATTAACGTTGGAAGGATATAATAAATTATTTGGATGGCATGCATATATGTGGTATGAAAAATATAAAATGGATCCAATGTTTCAGCACCACTACCTAAGAAGAAATTTATTGCTAAATTGGCTTAAATACAAGAAACTCATAGAAGAAAAGAAACCACTTTGGATTATACCAGCTGAAGTAATCAACCCAAATTTGGAATACCAGGGAAAGGAATGGCTTACCCTCAAAGAATTAACAATACTAGAAAAGGATGAGTTGAAGCTTAGACGAAATGAGGATTTGCCATTCAAATATGGCTGGTTACAATACAGGCAAATTAAAGACTTATTTGACTCAGATAAAAGGAAGATAGGCTTTAGAATTAAAAATTCGGACTTGGAAGAGTTATTATTGGGAGATAATAATAAAGCAATATCTAAAATGTATAAGTTGTTATTGAAGTGGTTTACAGAAGATGAAACAGTAAAGGTTCAAATGGTAAAGTGGGCTATAAATTGTAATAAAGAAATAACCATGGAAGCATGGGAACAATTACGGAAAAATACCCTAAAAATATCAACTTGTATTAGTATTAAAGAGAATGGATATAAAATGTTGTATAGATGGTATTTAACACCGAAAAAACTAGCCATAGCTAACAAACAGTTATCAAACAAATGTTGGAAATGTAAGGAGCATGAAGGTTCTATGTTTCATATGTGGTGGACTTGCCAAAAGGCTAGAGACTTCTGGTCTAAAATATGTGCTGAAATGTCTTTGATATTACAATATAATGTTGCTAAAAATCCTGAAATATTATTATCTTTACACTTAGAAGAGGTTAATAGAAAGGATAAGACATTGTTATATTATATGTTAGTAGCAGCAAGAATTCTATATGCTCAATACTGGAAAAAAGAAGAAATACCGAATGTTGAAGAATGGACAAGGAAGCTGTTGTACGTGGCCGAAATGGATAAAATAACTAGAAATTTGAATGAGCAAGATCCAGAAACTTTTTTGGAGGATTGGAAGAAACTTAAGAAATATTTGGAAAAGAAATGCGATGTTAAAGGACAATTGTGGTCTTTGGAGGGATTTTAAATTTTATATAAAAAGACTTTAACGAAAGAAAAACATATTAAGATCTTTACCATGGTAAAAATGATAGCAATATAATGTAATAATAATAGCTATGAATAAACGGGGGGTTCGAGTGTTGTTGGAAGTCAACAAAGAAAAGGGGGAGGGGAGGGGGTGGGGTATATATCTATGTAGAAGGGTTAATTTGGATAAGTTTAATGTATTAATCAATTATTGTATATTGCCTCATCCAATAAAAAAATTATTTTTTTAAAAAAAGAAGCTACTGTTTGCATCTACTCCGCCCTCCCCTCTCCACCTATATATCTGACCAGTTTCTTCTTGCCCTCCATGCATCTGACGAAGAGAACTGTGATTCTCAAAAGCTTATGCTACAATAAAGTTGGTTAGTCTTAAAGGTGCTACTGGACTCTTTTTGATTTTGCTACTACAGACTAACACGGCTAACTCCTCTGCATCTATCATCATATGATTGCTAGTCACAAAGAGTCCCACATGGTGGTGCTAATCAAACTGCTCACTTGTAGACTTCAGCTACAGTGAGACTTACAATACCACATTCCTGCAATCTTTGGGAGGCATACTGATGACACGTAGATTACCTGCATGCTTAGGGGGCTACCTGGCACAGTAAAGGGTTGCCTGTTTCTTCTTGAGTAACACAGAAACGGGAAACTCAATCTAGCAAAAACAACTCCACCTCATATGAACATGGTGCTGCCAACAAGATTCACTGTACAATAACAAGACTTTCTCAGCATTTCATAGACATATATGCAGTATGTGTAGAAGTTGTTACCCTACTATGTAGTTATACCCTTCTAAGCCCACTGACATCAATGGACTTAGAAGGGTGCAACTCTGTTTAAGACTGTATTACTAGTTGAGAAGTCCCAAACCCCTGAAGGCTAGGAGTTTTCATCTCACTGTCATCCTATGTTCAGTAAAATGTACACAATTTTGAAATGAGTAGTCACCTCTAGAAGTGACAGTTTCTCATAAAGTCTATTCAATTCTTCCATGTTACATGAAGAAAACTGAACAAAGAAAAATATTCATCTGTATACACCCTAAATGATTTTGACAGATTCTTTTCTGGACTGAGCCATAACCTTTGCTAATGTAAGGATCAGATGAAGGGCACAAGGAGAGTCAAACTAACACCAAAAGGCAGAAAAGGATGAAGTAATCTTGTCTGGCTTTTGGAACATGTCCATTGCAGAATACCTTGTCAGTGGAATGCAATGCAGAAAGACTTGTTTTTCATTACCTTGCCCTACTCTTTCTGCACCCACCAAAATCTGTTCTCCCAGAGGCCATGACTGTTCGAGGCAGAAGAACCTGCATGCTGTGTGAATATTCTTGTCCTTTTTCATTTTGCTGGCCTTAGTTAAGACACTTTAAATGAAGGGGAAAGTCTCCAGGAAGACCTTCCAGCTGCCCTTCAAAAAAAACCTTTGTGTCATTCTTGAAAGGCATTCAAAATGTGCTACTTCCAGGTTCATCCTTATATTGATATTTCTTATTCTGGGTAAACCATTGGGCAAGATTTCCTTAATGCAAGCTAAAAATGGAGTAAGAATAAAAAGGCAACAACTGCATTAGCAGTTTTCAAGGCCCTCATTTGGTTTTGGGACTCCTTGCTGTGTTACCATCTCTGGAGTGGAGGGGGCATGTCTGAGATTTGATCTCTGCTCAGGAGGAGCTTGGTCAGATCAGAGACAGTAGGTACTAACCCCAAGCTGACTGGTCCATGGATAAAGAGGGTGTGCCCTGAGGCTGTTTACTATATTTCTATTCCAGCTTTCATTTAATTAAAAACAAACAGTGGAATCTCGTTCCTTCTTATGCAGAGGGTCTACATCCTGATACAGGGACATTCAATTGGGACATTCAGGCTGATGGAGAAGGCCTTTCTCTCCTCTTTTTGTTCTCTACCGATGTACCTAGTACATTTTCATCTCACCCTGCCTCCAAAGATGCCTCCAAGGATGCCCATTTTATTCTCACAACAACTCTATGAAGTATGTTGGGCTGAGAGATGGTGACTGTCCCCACTCAGTAACGTTATGGAAGTGTGGGGATTGGAACCTGGGTCTCCCACACTCTAACCATGCCATTATGCTGTTTCTCTTTTGCTAATGTACAGAATGGTGATAGAGTCTGGGGAACAGTGACCAGATACCTCGGGCCAGGCAAGTCAGTAGAAGAGGCTTCACTCCCTCTCCCTCTTTTTCTGCAAAATGGCCATTGATGAAATCTGAGAGAAAGACAGCTGGGCCAGGCAACTTGTATACATCCCTTATCAGTCCTTTCTAGACCCTTAATGAGTGGGTACTTGCCTAATGGATCACTAACACCTGGAGGAACTCCAACCAAAGAGCTTTGTACACATACAAAGCTTCCACATACACACCAAGAACTGTGGAATTTCCCTTCTGTTTGTCCCCCCCCCCATTTTTTCTTTGTAGACAACCACAGAGGCACTAAGAAGATGAGACCGAGGCTGAGAGTAACAGCAGGCATTCCTTTCAATGTACTTTGGCCTCCAAAATGGCAGCTGCACATCTAGTTTCCTCTCCTCTCATGCCAAGTTTGGGAAACACATACCATCATGATGTTGTATGACATATACCACTGAGACAGCAAATAACCAAGGTGGATCAGAGACGAGGAAACACAAAATGTTGACATTACACCTTTCATTTCTGTAACTACATATAACAGTAAGGGGAGGTGGAACAAGATGCATGGATGCTGCTTTCTGCAGCAAATATGTATGTAAGGGAATGCCTACTTTGAATGTGAGAGAGGAAGAATCACAGATCACTTAGTCCCGCAATACTTTTAATAAGAATGTATACAACAATGACTTATGCACAACAGTTACATGCATGGTTCCTTTTAAAATATAACATGGTTCTGAACCTCATGTAGTACAGCACTGACATAATAATATCATTAATTATCTACATATAAAGATATAATGGGCATACAGAGAATTCAGATAATTAGATAATTTGACCAAGTAAGTTTTTAAACATGTAATTTTTCTAGTGATATTTTAGTAGCTGTCATTGCTGTAGAGAATGAGAAGAACAGTGAAATTATACATTTAAAATGCCAATTCATTATTATAATCCTAAAAACAGGATTAGATCTTCATAATGACCCCCTCCCCCAGGGTACATAGCTAGGAAGAACTTTTCCTACTTGAGCTGGTTGTTCTCTAGAACAAACAATCAGGAAGCTGGTATTGTAGCCTGACCCTAAGCAAGTTGATGCAGAAATGAATCTCATTCATTTCAGTAGATCTTTCTGCCAGGTAAGCATACTTAGTATCGCAACCCTACTATAAGTGACAACATATTAACATGGGACAAATTGTCTTGGTTGTCATTTGAGCTGACAAGGATGGCATATCAAAGATGGCATGAGTTACATTTGAAAACGTTCCCTCTGGAGTGTTTGGAACCTGTTTACAATATGAAGATGTATGAAAACAGCTTGTTGTTTTTTCTTGGTCAATCTGCTTACTCTGATCCACAAGAAAAAGTTAACCAGCACTGAGACATGAATGAGGCCGTGTCCTTGGCATTTGTAATCACGGTAAGACTAAGAGCATGAGAAAGGTGGTTCAGTCTCTGGGGGAAGGACATAGATGGCATTTGCTGTATGTCTCTTGGTGGTTTGCCAATGAGCACTGTTAACATCAGCTTCTACAAAAAGGTCAATCAATCAACCCGTATATTTGTGGGATGCCCTTTACATAAAGCGCCTCTGGGCATTGCTAAAAATATAGACACCCAGTAGGAACAGTTAAAAAACAAGATTGTCAAAAAGAATAAATGCAAAAACATTAAGAGCTTGGTGAAGACTGAGCTGTAACCACTAGTTATCTCAATGATCATTTAATTATATGACCATATAGCTGAATGAGGTTAGAGTTGGGGTATTTCAATGTCACTTCCCTTTGGGGGAGGGGGAAGTTGATTGCCACAAGTTGCTCTGGAGTGACTGAAGTAATACTTAAATGATCCAGACTGGATCTTTCCTGCAGAAAAGATACATCACAGAACAGGTGGTGGTTTTATAATGGTTGGGTTCATGCCCAAGCAACTTAAGTGGCCACTTGGGACACCAAATCAGAAGGGGTAGCCTGTGCATAATCCATCTCTGCCCTCTTGATCAGGTAACTTAGGAAATGTTCACATAAAACAACTAGGATATTTGGTTTATTTGCTTCCATTTTTTTTCCAATCTTTAAAGACCTAAGGCAGCTACATATATAAGCCACACATATAAGGCAATATAATCCAATTCAAAATTAACCAATGTAATATATTTAAAAATTAAAATAATGAAACCATCACAAGAACAGCAGGAAATATTTCTTCTTCTCCCAGCAGCATAAGCCACATCCTCCAAGACTGTAAAAATCTAAGACTGTCACTAGAATGGATCCAATGGATGCATCATCTTACCTGGAGCCACCTATTTCACCCAACCCATGTTTTTTTCAAGTCTTGCCTATTTTACGCCAGTAACTGATGAAGGTTAAAGGAGAAAGCACCAAAGCAGAAGAACCTCAAGAAGACAAAAGTAATGAGTACTGAGAAATTACAAAATTTTAAAGTTGACACTGAGGAAATTGAAATTGTTCAAGATTTTCTATTCCTTGGCTCAATCATCAACCAAAAAGGAGATTGCAATCAAGAAATCAGAAGAAGATTGAGACTTAGAAGAGCAGCCCTGAGGGAATTAGAAAAGATCCTTAAAGATAAAGATGTCTCTCTGGGAACCAAGATCAAGATAACCTGAACCCCTTACTATGTATGGATGTGAAAGTTGGACAATGAAGAAAGCTTTCAGGAAGAAAATTGATTCATTTGAAATGTGGTGCTGGAAGAGAGTTTTGCAGATACCATGGAGGGCCAAAAAACCAAATAAGTGGGTTCTAGATCAAATCAAGCTTGAATCCTTCCTAGAAGCTAAATGACAAAACTGAGGTTATCATACTTTGGTCACATCATGAAAAGACAAGACAAGTCAATAATGTTAGGAAAAGTTGAAGGCAGTAGGAAGACTCAAAATGAGATGGCTTGACTCAATAAAGTTTGCAAGATCTGAGAAAGTCTGTTAATGATAGGATGTTTTGGAAGTCTTTCATTCATAGGGTTGCCATAGGTCAGAGGCAATTTGATGGCACGTAACACACACACACACACACACACACAGCTTTTTCAACAAACATGATATTATTCTGTGACATGGCAGCTTCCTTTTAAAGAATGGGGGCTTGTTTTTAGACCTGGTAGAATTTAGCTATCATGATGAGGAGGGGGGCAATTTAAAGCTGGGACAGTCAACTTCTTAATTCTGGGGGCTGGGTCCTCATGACACCATAGCTTCTACCACATGCAAATTGACTGGGGGGAAGAGTTTGGCCCCACTTGGACATGTTGCTGTACCCTACCTATTGAGGAGGGCTGGGTAAGACCTTAGTTGAATCAAACAAATTGGGCAAAGCATCTCTGAGATCTTCTGCATTCATTTCCATAAAGATGAAACCCAGATGTCTTTGCATAATCACAACTCATAAATTGCATTCATTCCATTACTGGCATTTGTTGCTTATGTTGTTCAAGTTCCACCTGCCTGAACTGGTTCTTCTTATTTTTCTCTGCTTTCTCATGCAGTTTGGGTACTCTGTCTTTGAAGTCTCCTAAACAGTCTGCATTTTGCAATTTGAGTGTCAGATGGTTTCAAATCTCAGAGATATAGATGAGACCTGGCTTAGCTAAAGCGTAGTTCAGATTTGCATTTGATAGGCAAGGTCAAATTGTTTTCTTTTCCCTTCATCTTAGTAGCAGCACTTTCTTGAGACCCCAAGTTTTAGCTCTAGGGTTGCCAGGCATGGCCTTGGAGTGGCAGCAGGAGAAAAATTCAAAAGTCACCATTGGGTTGACAGTGTGGTGTCACTTCCAGAGAAAACTCAGAAGTGAGATCAGCCTTCTGTAGGCATCACTGGAAACTATGATTTTACCAAAGACTTTCTGGCAAATCCTAAATCCTAGAGTGTTGCACTGACATTTATTTATTTATATTTCAATTTATATACTGCCCATCCTCAGGGGCTCTGGGCGGTGAACAGTTTATCATATCAGTGACACAGTATTACTTCCAGATATTCAACAGAAGTGATGTTGAGCTGCTGGTGTGGTGTCATTTCCCCTGTCCCTGCACCCTCCCACTGGTTACCAGCTGATAGCTGGTAACCCTATTCCCCAGGCTCCACCTCAAAATATTCAAGAACAGACCCCATGAGAGGGGGGGTCAGCAGGTGCATCACACCAGAGCCCATGGGCCCAGAGAGGGCCCAAAGGGGGGCCAAGAGTTTCCTGCAGTCCCATAAAATGTTTGCATAGGAGGACTAGCATTAATATCTTATGTTGTTGGCCTACATAGCATAGTTTTATACTTTACATTGTTGTTACATTGCATTCTCAAGATCTTCCACTAGGGGCAGCATGTGCCAGTTAGAAGATCACGTGACTCTCCCCTCTCCAGCCAGGCAGACAGAATGTTTAGGCTGGTGGTCACTGTTGCAGTGGGAGGGTTGGTACATTCGAAATCCATCTATAAAGAGCAACTTTGGATAGATACGTTGAAAGTATGTTCTAATTCTTTTCCTCAATTACTGTAGTGACATTAGTGCTAGGCTGCATTTTCATTGATTTATTCATTTTAAAACTTTGTAAGTTTGGGCTCAGGATTTTTTGAAGCAACATGGCAATGATCAGAGCTGATTAGGAATTAAATTTCCCCTTTTTAGATATAAACAAGAAATTATAAATCATCCATTGAAAATGTATTCTCACAAATCTGTAGCTAACAAACGAAAAGAAAGAACGAGAGGAACATGAAAAAAGGGGACAACAAAATCTCCTTCAAGTTGGATTAAGGACACCTTTAAAAAATTCTCATTCAACCTACCTATAGAATTAGAACAAGAAAAAACTCTTGAAAACCTCATTCCCAAACAAGGAGTGGTTGATTTGGGTAATAATGTACAGGATTTTGATAAAGGAGCAGATGCAGAAAATGACAAAAATGAACTGAAACAAACAGAATTTCAGGTTCAGGTGGAAGTGAGTTTAGAAAATGAGAAGAATACCGTAGGCCTTGACATTGGTTGCATCACAACTGAATTTCCTTCTCAAAAAGAAAGAGAAAATTATGTTACCAATGGTGACATCTCATTGCCTGAAGCATTCCAAAAAGACTTGCTGGAAATGAATGACACAGATGATTCACCAGAAGAAGCATACTTCAGAAAGTCTGTTTCATGTTTTGGTAGACAGTGTTATAGCAGGATTAGCTGTAAGATTCAATGCTGTGAAGCAGTTGGCTGAAAAGTTCAATTTCTTGTGGAAATACCTCACTATGTCTGAAAGTGACTTGAAAGAAAAAGCTTTATTTTTATCAAAACAATATCCTGATGACCTTAATTATAAGGATTTTTTGACAAAAATGCAGCATTTACCTTCAGTACATAAGACAAATTTTGGAAATGCACAGTTAAAACCACTGGATCTGTTGAACATATTAACAGAATACAGACTTGGTGACCTGTTTCCAAATGTTTGTGTCAGCTTACGAATACTTTTAACAATTCCAGCAACAGTAGCTTCTGCAGAGAGATCATTTAGCAAACTCAAGCTGATTAAGAATTTTGTAAGGTCTACAATGTCTCAAGAATGTCTTGTGAATTTGGCCAGGCTGAGTATTGAATCAAACATTGCCAGAACTATTAATTTTTATGCTGTCATTAGAAATTTTTCAAAAAAAGGCGAGGAAAGCTAATTTTTAAGTAAATACAAAGCCTATTTTTAAAAAACTTTTTTTACCTTATGCTTAAAACTATTATGGATAAAAAAAATAAGATGGCTAAAGGAGCAGGAAGGGGGGCCTGAATTTTTTTTGCACCACCTCATAAAATTCCTCTCAGAGGCCCTGTTCAAGAATTTCCCAGTATGGAGCTGGAAGCCCTAGTCAGTGTTAGCACTCTTATGAACCTACCTGCCTATGTCTCTCCAGATGCTTCAGAGACCCAGTTGGCATCTCAGCTGCATGGCTCTCCAGTTATCTCTGAGGGCTTAGCTAGATGAGACACAGGAAATCTATGACGAAGTCCCTGGATATCTTCTATTTTCTCAAAAAGCAATTATTGAAAGGTCTGGTCTGGATTGGTGCTGTGGGGCTGGAAGTAGGGTTGTCAGCTCCGAGATGGGAAATTACTTGAGATTGAGAGGAGGACCCTGGGTATGGTGGGGTTTGGGGAAGGAAGTTACCTCAGTGGGGTATAATGCCATAGAATTTACCCTCCAAAGAAGCCATTTTCTCTGGAGATCTCATCAAGGTATCCAGGAATGGGAGTTTTGATGTTGTATCCCTGTTTACCAAGGTTCCAGTAAAAGACACTATTGCACTTATTAATCAGATTTTCCCAGAGGATGTAACAGCCTTATTCCATCATTGTCTGACAACCAGTTACTTCCAATGGGATAACGAATTCTATGAACACATGGATGGGGTGGCCATGGGGAGCCCTCTCAGCCCAGTTATAGCAAACGTCTACATGGGACATTTTGAAAAAACAGCTCTAGAATCAGCACCCCACAAACCTAGTGTATGGTTTCGGTTTGTGGATGATACATTTATCATTTGGAGCCATGGGGAGGAAGAATTGATGGGGTTTTTGAATCATCTCAACAACATCCACCTGAACATACAATTCACAATGGAGAAAGAAATCGAAGGAAAACTCCCATTCCTGGATACCTTGGTCATCCGCAAAGCAAACTTTCAGTTAGGTCACAAGGTCTACAGGAAACCAACTCACACTGATCGGTACTTACACAAAAACTCCAATCACCACCCCCGACAGAAAAGAGGCATAACGAAAACATTAGTGGATTGTGCAAGACGGATATGTGAGCCGCACTTTCTCAATGAGGAAATTAATCATCTAAACCACGCACTTCAGGCAAATGGCTACTCCAGAAATGAAATCCGAAGAGCAATCAAACCCAGGATTCATCAAACAACCAAGGAAAAACAGTCTCCTACAGGAAAAGTGTTTCTGCCATATATCAAAGGAATTACTGATCAGATGGGAAAGCTTATGAAAAAGCATAACCTTCAAGCAGTATTCAGACCCACCCGAAAAATACAACAGATGCTACGATCAGCAAAAGACAGTAGAGACCCCCTCACCTCTGCAGGAGTATACCGTATACCCTGCAGCTGTGGACAAGTGTACATCGGGACCACAAAGCATAGCATCCAGACAAGAACAAAAGAACATGAAAGACACTGCAGACTTGAACAACCTGAAAAATCAGCAGTGGCTGAACATAGCTTAACACAAACAGGGCACAGTATCTTATTCCAGGACACCAAAATACTGGACAACACTTCCAACTACTTTGTCAGACTGCACAGGGAAGCCATTGAAATTCACAAGCATAAGCAAAACTTCAACAGGAAAGAAGAAACCTTAAAGAATGAACAGAGCATGGTTTCCAGTTCTGAAAAACACCAGGCTAACAAAACACTCTACACCTGACAATAGCCCTGCAGAGAAGATTAGCACATCAAGCACCAATCCATATGCAAAAGAACCTCCTCAGGATACAGTGAAGCCTCCCGCCATTAGCATTCCACACCCTGGGAAACTCTTACAGGATGACTCAGCTCAACCCCACCCCTCCTGAGTAGATATAAATGACCTGCCAACACCTTTTCCATACTGTGACACTGAGAGATCTCTGTCTTTTGGTGCTACACCTCTGAAGATGCCAGCCACAGCTGCTGGCGAAACGTCAGGAACTACAATGCCAAGACCACGGCAATACAGCCCGGAAAACCCACAACAACCAAAAACTTGCTTGTTTGGTTATTATAGTATCAAAAATTCATTCATTCCATTCTGCACTTGTTCGTTCATTCACATTGCATTATCACATCTAGTGAATGTTGCCATGCAACCTCAACATATTGCTTATGTCACTCTGTTGGTCTACTTTACCAAGCACATGTACTTTAAGAAGGAAATGTATGGCTTCCATGGAACATATTACTTACCTGTAAAACAGTCAGTTCTTTTGTGTATTTGCCTTAATTCTTTCATGAACCTGTTGAATCACAGTATTTGCTGACAGATATTCAGGCACACATAATGAGATTATACATCAGTCAATTTTAGATAAAACTCACTGAAGGAAGATCAAAACTGTTCCCTGTGAAACTTAAATTAGCTGCAAAGCAATTACCTTAAGTGACGGGAAAAATAGTTCTATAAAATCCTATTTCAATGGTTTTCAAGTGGTAGAATAATTACATGGTGGCTGTATTAATGATGAACAAAGCTCTCCAGTTTGGAAACAGGAGACAGAAGCATAGCAAAGGGGATACTTGTTCAAGCCACTCAAGTTTTTCACTTTTGAGCAGTTATTTTGGGCCATCTTTGCTTTTCATATTGCTGTAGAATTCTTGGGCAAGTCTCTCTACTGAGGTACTTGTGCTTCTGATTTGTCACTTGAGCACATAAAGATGGAAATGGAGAGAACCTAGCCTGAAAGGCAACAGCAGATAAAGGCCTCTTCTTTGGTACCTGTATGCAAGAGGGATAGCCAATTTTAGGACCACCTTTCCAACCTCTAGATATGGGATGGGGCCCAGAAGCATATTTTGCAACACAAACTGACACCTTCCAGAGTGGTCACACTCTGCAATAAAAGTGATGCCATGTAGCACTAACAGCTTTCCAGTTATAAAAGCTATGTGCTCAGGTAGAGCACGAGAAGTATATGCATTTACATACTAGATATAACCTCAAAAAGAGACACAATACTGAAAAATAAAATATTTCCATAACTTACTACTGGAAAGCATTTTCTTTAATTTGAAAGTGAAACAATGGACAGCCTTTTACCATAACTTGAATAAAAATTTGGTTCAGGCCAGATAAAGATCCCTGTGGACTGACTGTAGCTCATGGGCTGTCACTTGATTACATTCACATACACCACAGGACTTGCCCTCAGACATTCTTGCAGTAGAATCAACCTTGCAAGCTCCATATGGCTGGTGCCTGCTCAAGAAGCTGTCTGAGAGGAAATGAAAATCAATTCAGTTGTTGAAACCACAACCCAAAGAAAACATATTGTCAGGGCTCACCATCGCTGCCGCTGGGCAGGGCACCAGCTGGGCCAGCCCTGACATCAGAGGGGTGCCAGGGATGCTGCAGGACCCTGCTCTGTGGAAGGAGGAGCAGTATACATCACCCAGACTCCCTCTCAGTCCACTCACTGGTCTGCTCAACCTGGCCTGCTCACCCCCTGCACCCTCCATCATCTCCTCCTCCCAGAACTCTCCTCCAAGCCTCCACTCTCACACTGCTCCACTTCCACACCATCATTCCTTACTCACACCCACCACCCCAGAGCTCTTCCCAGCCAACCTTTATAGGGCCTTCTCTCACCGCCCCGCCCTCCTTGCAGGCCACACCCCTCCTTGGCCTCCCAGCATTGGCCTGGGCTGTCTCAAGCTGCTGCAGCTGGGGTAGCTGGCTGGGCTGCCTGAGTCAGCAACAGCTGTGTTGTGTTGGCTGGCTGCCAGGCCTCTCTGGCTGAGTGCTGAATGCAGGCCCAGCTGTAGCCCCTTGGCTGGCTGCCCAGCTCTTCCCATGGAGTGCCTTCAGCAGCTCCACCTGGAGGGGCTTGGCTCTTAGCATCTCCTGAGACAGGTTACTGTCTTCAAGCTGAGGTGGAGGCTGGGGCGTGGCTCTGAGCTGCTGTGGCTGCTTCACCTCCTTGGCTGGTAAGGGCTCTGTTTGGGCTGCAGCTGGGTCCCTATTCTCCCTGCCTTTGCCTTCTCCCTCTGTTCTGCTCAGCCCCCTATCCTCCCTCTGGAGGGTGGGACTAGCTGGTCTCTCCCTGCCCCCCTCTAGGGCTTTGGACCTCCGCCCCTTTCCCCTGGGGTGGGCAGGCTCTGGCCCTGGCTGCTGGCTGGGGTGGCAGGGCAGCCACCTCCCGGCTGCCTCCCATTGCTTTCTCCCAGCGAGGCCAGGGGCTGTGTCTCAGACCCCGGACACATATAAACAAAATGTATGGGAGCATCGCCTGCAGGAACTAGACAATAATCAGCAATATCTTTCCTGATAACTGTGTAATCTAAGAATTGCCTCATATTTATAGCAGCATAAAAATGATATGCATTAGATAATGAAAATAGCTTTTTCGGGTTGTTTTGACATTTGAGGTCTGATGGTAATGTGCCGATACAGATACTGATAAAATTGTTGCATGTACTTGCATTATGCATTCAGGAAGCGAAGTGGTTTCTTGTCTGAAATGTCACACCATGTGGCAGAACGGGCGCTGGCTCTCAGTCCGGGCAACTGAGCCGCCATCAATGGCCTGCTAGCCCCACTATCCGCCTCCCACCGTCCCTGGTGGGCGTGGCTCACGCTCTTTGTCGCTGCCACCACTCACTGAATTGCACACCACCTGACTGAGGGGCAGTGAGACCCCTCTGGCTGAATTTCCCTACTGGGAAGTGAATTCCCCAATCTTTGGGTGGGCCCTGGAGAATTAGCAACCCACCAAGGTCTGGCCTGATCAGGTTCTCCTGGGCTCCCTCCCTTCATGTAGCGTGCCAAGTGGGGGAGCTTATGTAGTCAGAGCACCACAAGGTTCTTTATATTCAAAAAAGTATAATTTATTAACTATATACAGAGCACTATATACAAAGCAGGTAAAGGCACAACACATAGGGGTAGACCCCCCTGTTCAGAACTCATAGGGCAGAAAATCAAACTGAAGAGAACCGCTGTCTGCTTTCCCTACCACACTGTTCCCTACTCTACCTTAAGGGGCTGGTGGTCTGAGGGAAGGTTCACCTTTTATGTCCTTTCTGCTGCCTCCCAGGCCCTCCACACTTAGGGCCTAGGTACCCGGGTTTCACCCAGCAGCAGGAGCCTCTCCTTCTTCAACCAAGAAGGGTGACTCTCTTTATTCTCTTTCTGCTGCCTCCCAGGCCCTCCACACTTAGGGCCTAGGCACCCGGGTTTCACGCAGCAGCAGGAGCCTCTCCTTCTTCAACCAAGAAGGAGCTTAACTGACGTTTTTTCCCCTCAGGATCGGCTGAGTCTCTCAATTCCAGCTCCACCCCTTATTTTTCCTGCACTTTCTTGGCCCGGGGCAGCTGGGAGTTGTAGTCCAGGAAGAAGGGCGTCCCACACCAAGACTCCTGCAGGCCTCTCCCTGGCCCCACAGCCCATCAACCCTCAGGGGGAACAATTCCTCCCCTTTCTTTAAAGACAGATTAACAGCAACTGGCACTCATTTCACCCCTGGAAACCATTTTGTTACAACTCCTCTTCCGAAGAAGGGGGGACTGGAGCCGAATCTCCCCAAAAGAGGGTATCATATCTGCCAACTCAATAACTGATGTGTCAACAACAAAACAAACATATAACCTATGGAACCTAACAATATCGTTACTCAAGAAGATATAGTCTCTTCAGCCTCCGTCATCCTTCCTGGATAGGGAGTCAGCCACTACGTTGTCCCGTCCTGGGATGTGTTTTCGGCTAGGGTAGGCTACCAGTTGTTTAGTCCCTTCCCAGTCATGTAGCAGCACTTGACCATTGGCATGGTAAGGAGGACACTGAATAGGCCCCTGATCCCCAGTATCAATTCCATGTTTGGCCACACTGGTTCTTCCAGGCTCAGTTTTAAAAAGATCCTCATACCTGTGCAAGACTGTCAGGTGGTTCTCTCTCTCCCGGAGGGACACATTTGTCGGCCACACCAACTCCTCCCACTGGTTTGGTTCACTAAAGTATGCTAACACATCAGGGGGGTCCTCCTTAGTCCCTTCCTCATCTAAGTCTCGGCCAATTATAGTCAGTATGTAGCTCTTCCCCCTCTGGGTGAGTTTTGGGAACAGCCCCACAATGTCAATGCCTACCCTCTGGAAGTCTTCTCCCATAATAGGAAGGGGCTGTAAGGGGGCTTTGGTCTTGCACTCCACCTTACCCACTCTCTGGCCCGTTAGGCAGGTCCTGAAATACTCCCTCACATATTGTGCCAGTTTAGGCCAGTAGAAATTCAACTGCAACCTTTGCCTTGTTTTGTTGGCACCTAGGTGCCCAGCACAAGGGATATCATGGGCTAGTCCCGGTAGGTCTCTTCTGTACTTAGCTGGTATTACTAGCTGTTTCACCACCTGCCCGGGATTTGGATTCTCTTGTGGCCACCACATTCTATACAGCCTCCCTTGTTCCCATATGATTTGATCCATAGTATTTTCATAAGGCTCTCTTTCCTGCTGTATAGCAGCCTGCTGAAGGGATTCCAGGCTAGGATCCTTCTGAGTCTCTTCCTTGAACTCCCCTGGATCTCCTAAACTGCCTGTAAATTGTTCCCTGCTGACTCCTTCTACAAGGTCATCGTTTTGTGGCTCCTGTATGATCCTTTCTCCTCCCATTATCTCATCATCTAGTGCGTCAAGGGGGTCCAATGGGAGACCTTCTGTTTCTGATGCCTCACCTTCCTCCCCCTGGAGCTGGTTACAGCTGTCCCCTTTTTCTGGATCAGGGATGGGTTGGACACTCCCCTCTAAGGTTACCTGGCCTACGCCTTCAGGCTTCCCCCCAGGGTTAACCGACTCACTTTCCCCATGGGTCTCTTTTCTCCCTGGAACTGGGGCCAGCTGTTTTTCACCTTTTAAGGTCTGGCTGTGGGTCACTACATTTATGGGAAATTGGCCTGCCAGAAGGTCCCTGCCTAGCAATACTGGGTAAGGTTGGTCTGTCTTCACCCCCATCTCCATGAGATAAACCTTTTCCCTCCATTCCAGGGGCACCCTTACCACTGGTACCGTCTGAGATCCTCCACAAGCCCCCACAATCTTAAAAACCTTGTTTGGTAGTACATCCGCGTCAGATACCAGGTCAGACCTTATAAGCGAGATGGATGAACCCGTATCAGCATACCATAGAACCAATTGATCTTTTACCCTCACTGGTTCTACAAAATCAGCCCAATCATCAAGGGCCTTCATTGTGGCAAAGAGGCATTCATGTTGGACTAATGCCACCTTCCCTTCTTTCACCTTTGAGACAGCTGGCATCATAGGAGTGGGGTTGGGAGATGCTGTTTGCAATTTAGGGCAAGTAATTTTTATATGCCCTGGGTCCCCACAATGATAACACGTTCGACTAGGGGGTTTGTTTCTCATGGGCATCTCTGGGGTTTTCTTAGGGCCCACTGGAGTAATGACTTCCTTTCTCCAAAGAGGAGGGCTTGGTTTTCCACCCCTCTGGCCCCACCCCCCTGCCACATTTTTCCACTCCACCCCTTCTCGGTTGGCTACCAGATTGTCTGCCAGGTCAGTGGCCTCAGTAAGGGTTCTGGGCTCCTTGTCCTTGATCAGGCATTTTAACTCCCTAGGCATCTTGGAGTACAACTGATCAAGGAGCATCAGTTGGGACACCCCCTTCATATCATTTACCTTGGCTTCAGTTAGCCACCTTTCCCACATTTCTCCCAGTTTAGTACCATACTCCATATAGGATTTACACTGCAGTGGGCTTAAGGCCCTAAACTGTTTGTGAAAATGGTTGGGTCCTAATTGGAACCGTTTAAACACAGCCGACTTTGAAGGCGATTCCTCCATCCTGGCTAGGCATACTATGGTACACTGCAGCCAATTCTCCTGTCAAGATGCTGCAGAGGTAGGCCATGAAGTCTGTTTCTGCCGGACCCCACTGAGTTGCCGCCTTTTCTTTTTTTTATTATTTTTTAATGTCTAACATAAAAAAAAACTACAGAAGACTACAAAAGTATAAAGGGGAGGGGGAAAAAAGGGAAGGGAGGACTGGGAAAAGGGAAAATCAACATAGAAACAACAAACACTACACTACATGTCTTGTATTCCCTTCATGCTGCAATTTATCTTAAAAGTTAACTTTCTAATATGCTATCAGATTGGTAGGTTTTATACAATACAGATTATATTCAGGATCAGGACTTCTTCCCCCCCCCTTGCGTCTCGGTCTCAATTCTTTCTGCGCAGCTGGAGCAGCTGCGCCCGCTCTTTCCTCCCCCCCACTTTCCCCTACAGACTTCTAACTTTCTTCTTGCAGAAACTCCTGATGGTTGAACAAAAAGTCTGTCAGCTGCGCGTCCGATGTAATCTTGTAAGTTTGATCTTTATATCTGAACCAGACGCCTTCTGGAAACAGCCATTTATATTTTATATCACATTTCCTCAAGAAAGCCGCAAGTCCTTTATACTTGAATCTTCTTTTACGAGCCAAAAATGGAACATCCTTCAATATTTTAACCTTATTGCCCAAATAATCCAAGTCCACATTATACGAATTGTCTAAGATGGTGTCCCGAGTCTTCTTAGATGAAAAGTCAATAATAATCTCACGAGGCAGCTGCCGCTTCATTGCATACTTTGAAGATGTCCGCCGGACTTCCAAAATATCGCTTTTTAACTCTTGTTTAGTTGCCTTTGCAAATGGCGCCAAAAGTCCAGACACCAAATCTTTTAAATTTTCACTTTGCTCTTCTTTTACATTTTGAAGACGCAATACCGTTTGGGCACGGTCCACTTGTAATCCTATTATTTGATTCTCCAAAAGCTTCACTTCCTTACTTGTTGCTTTCATGAGTACTGCGTTCTCGTGCGCAGACTGCTCTGCTCCGGTTGCTGTTTCTTTAATGGCTTTCACCTCGCTCTCCACTGAATCAACCTTTTGCCCCATTTCATTCAGTTTCGCTACAAAGGGCTGCACAGCATCGAAAACTGCTCATCTCACCATCTCTTCCAAAGTTTCCCCCTTCCCCTGTAACGTCGCCATCACCGATTTACTCATTGCTGGGCTCTGCTTTCTCGTCGCCATCTTAGGGGGGGGGGTGCCAACTAAGTTCCAAAACTCGGTGCAGGGGAAGAAGTCTGCGCCTTTTTAGCTTCAATTCCCACCGATCCTTCGCATACGCTTAAAAATCAGAAGGGATTCGCTTACTTACAGGTCTTCACCTTAACTCTGCTTATTGCCGTTCTCCATGGCCCAGCAGCACACGCGGTGCTGCGCAAGTCTGCCGGCCTCCATTGGAGCAAGCGGGCAATTTACCCCCTGCATTACTTCCAGGGGGTTCTTCCCGCAGCGCCCTGGATCCAGGCTCCCTCACTGGGAGTCCTGGGGGTTAACCCTCGCGGGTCAACCGCCCGGTCAGGCTGCTCAGACGGTTCCCCCCAGACCTGCGGAGAGGAGCGTCCGACATGGTCGGGAAAACGAAACCGAATCGAGTTGCCGCCTTTTCGAAGTTGAACAAATAGACTGACGGGTCTTCCTCCTCTTTGTAGGGGACGAAATCCTTGGGAGTAACTCTGATCTTGTTGCTTTGACCCACTTGAAGGCGTTCATGTCTACGCTGCTCCTCTTGTGCCAGAAGACGCTGCTTTTCCATCTCCATCTCGGCTTTCTTCATCTCCATCTCCATCTCAGCTTTCTTCATCTCCATCTCCAGTTCCTGTCTGCGAGCTTCTGCCTGTCGCTCGATCTGTAGCAGGCGTATTCTTTCCAATTCTACTGCCTCGGAAGAGCTGGGCTTCTCAGGGGCAGCAGCTTTATAATGAGATGTCATATGGTATTTCAGTTCATCCACCGTCATGTCTCCTGGATCAATGCCTTGGAGGCTACACTCCTCCTGCAATTCATGCTTTTTCAGCGCCGAAGGTCTAGCAAGGATTTCTTTTTCCATGCTACCTAGCTAAACTGTCCCTACTCCGTAGCCCGAAAAAGAAACAGAAAGCCCTTTTTAGTCTGTTCAGTGTGTTTGTGCCTACTAGGTGCTCGGGGGGGGAAGTCTACCCCCCCACTATTTGGTGCTCTGGTGTTTGATCCCCACTGCTACCACCACGTGTGGCGGAACAGGTGCTGGCTCTCAGTCCGGGCAACTGAGCAGCTGTCAATGGCCTGCTAGCCCTGCTATCTGCCTCTCACCATCCCTGGTGGGCGTGGCTCACACTCTTTGTCGCTGCCACCACTCACTGAATTGCACACCACCTGACTGAGGGGCAGTGAGACCCCTCTGGCTGAATTTCCCTACTGGGAAGTGAATTCCCCAATCTTTGAGTGGGCCCTGGAGAATTGGCAACCCACCAAGGTCTGGCCTGATCAGGTTCTCCTGGGCTCCCTCCCTTCATGTAGCGTGCCAAGTGGGGGAGCTTATGTAGTCAGAGCACCACAAGGTTCTTTATATTCAAAAAAGTATAATTTATTAACTATATACAGAGCACTATATACAAAGCAGGTAAAGGCACAACACATAGGGGTAGACCCCCCTGTTCAGAACTCATAGGGCAGAAAATCAAACTGAAGAGAACCGCTGTCTGCTTTCCCTACCACACTGTTCCCTACTCTACCTTAAGGGGCTGGTGGTCTGAGGGAAGGTTCACCTTTTATGTCCTTTCTGCTGCCTCCCAGGCCTTCCACACTTAGGGCCTAGGTACCCGGGTTTCACCCAGCAGCAGGAGCCTCTCCTTCTTCAACCAAGAAGGGTGACTCTCTTTATTCTCTTTCTGCTGCCTCCCAGGCCCTCCACACTTAGGGCCTAGGCACCCGGGTTTCACCCAGCAGCAGGAGCCTCTCCTTCTTCAACCAAGAAGGAGCTTAACTGACGTTTTTTCCCCTCAGGATCGGCTGAGTCTCTCAATTCCGGCTCCACCCCTTATTTTTCCCACACTTTCTTAGCCCGGGGCAGCTGGGAGTTGTAGTCCAGGAAGAAGGGCATCCCACACCAAGACTCCTGCAGGCCTCTCCCTGGCCCCACAGCCCATTAACCCTCAGGGGGAACATTTCCTCCCCTTTCTTTAAAGGCAGATTAACAGCAACTGGCACTCATTTCACCCCTGGGAACCATTTCGTTACACACCGCATCAAACTTTAGCTCCCCCCACCCATGTACAATTTGCAATAAGCTACAAATCATTGTTTCTAGCAGAACAATTAAAATCATTGTTCACCCAGTCATACAAAACCATCCATGTACTAGAGTTACAACCAAAAGGTTGCAATTGCTTGGCAAATCCAGATGATGTAGCAGTTCTGTGCCAATGTAAAGCAGGAGTCCAGTGGCACTTTAGAGACTAACAAAATTTATCCCAGCATAAGATTTCTTGACTCAGAGTTCACTTCATCAGACACCCCAAAGCGTACTTCTATAAGGTTAATGCCTTTATATTTACTAAAGAAAACATAGTGTTGGTTGCTGTATTACAGTGCACCCACAAACGTGTAAACATATGTTTAAATTGACAAAAGGAATTAGCTTGTGTAACTGTACAGGGAATGGGAAACAGATCTTTTACCTAAAATGGTGGCTGTGAGTAGAGATGGGCACGATCCAAAAAAAATTAACGATCCAGCAGATCGTGGATCGGCACCGGCGATGATCCTGAATTAACAACCCGCACTGAGCATCTCCCGTTCCCGAGCCATGGATTGTGGATCGTGGAGGCCGCAGAGGAGGGGTGCCCCACTGTTCCCAGCGATACAGGAATGGTGGGTGATGCCAGCAGCATCAGTGTTTGTGTTTGGCCATCTGTGTTTGGCCATCAGAGCTGCCTATCAGGGTTTGTAGGGATGAGATTGGAGTGCCCATGGCTACAGAACACCCCCTTCCCCCTCCCTCCCCTGAGTGTCTTCTCCCAACTTGTGACTGCTTTGCTGCTCCATGGTTGGAAGGAAGCCCTGCTGATCAAGGAAAGCTGGGCTTCCATTCGGGTTTCCAGGGCGACAGAAGGAGGGCAAACAGAGCTCAGGCATTTCCCTGGCTCTGTTGCCAGGGGAATAGATTGCTGGCACCTGAGTGTCTGGATCCCTGAACCAAGCCCGATCGCCCCAATCCAGGCCTGTCCTGACCGCTGGATCATTGGCCATGGACAATCACGATCTGCCTGGTCACAATCACGCAATCGCCATTATCATGGGGTTTTTTGTTCGTAATGCGGATCGTGCCCATCTCTAGCTGTGAGTAGTGTGTTTAGTAGGAAAAGGGACAACAAAGACCAGATTTAAAGTTGAGAGGGGACTCACCCAAGTTCCAATACAGGGAGGCCCCAATAACGGGAAGATAGAACCCCAAAAGACCAAGGCAAGAAATGTTGACAAGGTATAAAAAGTTTATTGGAGCAACAGCCCTAAATAAACTGATGCACCATAGATGCTTCTGATAGTGCAGGCCATGCAGGGCAGATCCACTCTCTTATATACCCTCTTGCAAACAAACTATCAAAGAAGCAAGAATATCAAGTTACTCAAAAAGAATGCAAACACGTCTATTCAAAATGATCAAAACAGAGGTACATACAAGAGACAATGAGGACAGTCCTGGGGAATCAAAGCCACAACATCTGCATGTTCTTGAGGCCATCTCCTGTTGTAAATTATACCCATCTCCCACCATCTCTGTCAGAACTGCAAATTCTGCAAGGCCATTACATAATGGTTACATGAAGGGCAAAGGGAGCGAGGCAGCCAAGACTCATCTCAGCATGCCTCGGGTGAACCAAAGTCTGCTTTAAACAGACCACTGATATGATGCAAATATAACTACATATAGATACCCCAAAAATCCTTTAACAAACTCCCCCTTCGAGTCTTGGTGGACTCATAGATCATAAAACCCATTGCCCTCAACATAAATCTGAGAGGTTTTTCCAACCATGAGGCTGTGCCAGAAAGGGTTCCAAAAGCATAGCAAAGCAAAGGAGCAGAGTTAATAAAACAGCAAACTCCTAGGCATGAACATAAGAGAAAACCTCCAGTTCGGAGGAGCCTCTGGAGGAGGGGTTGGAGCCAGCCCCCAAAGTCTGGTAACCACCTCCACAACCAATATTCCCATGTGGGTTTGGCTCCGTTATAGGAGTGAGCAATTTTAATTATATGCTTGGCATGATCAAATATGGATTGGTTATAATCAGGATCAGGAATATACACACAGCACTCAGTACCTACTAAGGCACAGACACACACACACCCCGCCCTTAGATGCTAGCATAAAATCTAAGGCAAATGTATTTTGTAAGATAGTTGTTCTAATAGCAGATTGTTCTTTTGCTAAACTGGCATGACACCAGGACAAATAACATGAGCCCTTCCATTCTGGGGGCAAGGTCTTATATGCCCTATTTCCACAGACTCAGTAATGCCCCATGAGGGTTACCATGGGGTAGGAACATGATTTAGTTGCCCATGTGGAATTAAAGACTATGTAATGCCTGTACCACCCAGAAAACATTGGTGGGAACCAGAATTGGAACCTTTGGGGTGAGCGGCAAAAATAAATGATTCTGCTACCTGTGGAATGTGGTTCACATTCATGAGCGTCATCTGTGAGGTCATAAAACAAGCATGCATAGTCCCAGGATTGATCCAATTTACCGTTGACCCATTTAACATCATCCAGGTTTTCCTGTGTCTAATTCCCTGTGGACAAACGCTGTATTCCACCTCCGGTCCATCTCCATCACATACCCAGCGCCAAATCCCTGTTCTATTTAAAACCCACAGATAATTAAAACTCTCACAATGATACTATGCTGTGTTTTCCCAGGTTAGTGCAAAAGGTTGGGGCTTAAAGTAATGTTTTCAGTAGTAAGCAGGTAAGGGATGACAACTCGTCCTGCATTCATAGATTGGGGCATAGCAGTACAAACCAAGCAAAGGGATGAAGCATTTTGTGAAATAGCTACAGCGTGACTCGATGCAATATATGCATTAGTATGTAGAGCTGCAAAAGATCCACCTAGCATAAGCCCAATTCCAACTCTTATAGTTAACAAGTGGGAAAACAACTTGTAAAGTGCGGCTTAGAATGAATTGTGAGGACTGGGTTATAACTTGGGGGAAAGGTCTTACGACCTGTGAGTGTCGGGGCAGGCAGTACCATGTGCCACAAAGGTTAGGTCTTTGAATGTGCTGTATTTTTACTACTAATAGAATGGGTTGTTGGTTGTTTTTCTTATAGCTGGTGTACACTTCTAGTGAGTCCAACAGAAACCTAGTAATTCTGTGTACATAAAAGGTGTAGCTACAAAGCAGTCCTGTTTTAACCCACTTTTTGCCTGCCTCCCCAGTAGAGGATGGTGGGGTGAAAAGCAAATTCTATTTCAGCTAATGGTATTGCTCTATTTCCTCCCCCCCCCCCCAGTCGGTGTGCCCTTTTGGTTGTTTTGTCTGTTCTTGGGGGCTATGGCAGATTTGGCAGAATGTTTTGCCTTTACGGCTGAAGAACGGGATGAGATACTGTCCTCTAACAAATCTATTTTAGGAGCCAAACCAGTTACACAAAGTGAAGATTGGTTACGTTTGGAGCAATTAGCTATCAAAAGGTGCAGACTCCAACTACATGCCTCTTCTCTGATGGATTATTCATTACATAAATTTATTCCAAGAGGCTTGCGTATTCACAAACCTCCTGGAATGTTTACAGAGGATGAGGAATTTAAGACCCGGTGGGCAGCCATCCTGAACAAGTGTTCCTTTGATTTAATGCTGTTATTAATTAAAACATCTAATGCGGCAATTATCAAATTAGGGGAAGATATTAGCGAAGTGGAAGAGGAGCTTAAGAATAACAGTATAAATGATGAGTTCGATTTATGTATGCAAGATCTGGAGCGTTGGGTGAAAGAATGCGAGGATAAGCTTAGGGAACTGAAAATAAAAAAGTTTAACAGAGACCGTAAAGATTACACCAGTGGGCATATTTACCTTTGGAGAGAGGACCCAAACCCTAAACCACGCAAAAGGGTCACTTGGGCACGTTCAGTAGACATGGGGTCAGATTTTGAAACCACGGAGCCTTCAGAAACAGATACATCAGGGGATGAAGGCTCCAGTGTGCGCTCTTTAAGAAACAGAACTGTGCCGTTCCAGCCTAGGGATCGTTTTTTAGGCAGGCAACAATCACGCCCATCGAGGAGGGGGCGGATGAAGATCTAGTATTTTAATCTATCTTCTAGGGTGATTACCCCCTTAGAAAGAACGGTTCTCAACAAAGGCTTAGGTTTTGTTCCCACCCCCAAATACAATGCCTTTAGAACTAGGGTAATCTGTTTCATCTTGTCAGACTCATCAAACTTAAAAAATTCTTTGGAGATAGTCCCTCAGTGCCTCCTCTGGGCAGGATTAAGTACAAATCTGCCTTTTGTCCCCCGGTCACAGATCCAATGATTGAAACTTTTGAAAGAGTTGTTAGTAGGGACTTGGTTAAGTTAGAAAGGTCCTTTCATCCCCCTGGACGCAATTTATCCTTTCAAGAATGACAAGCACTAAAATCCCTTAAGGAGGATCGTAATATAGTTATCAAACCGGCAGACAAAGGTGGAGGGATTGTCATCCTAGACACAGCCCTATATGTACAGGAGGCCAGATATCAGCTGGATATTATGAAAGATTATAAATCCATTGCTTTTAACCCGCTGTCACAAATTCAGAATATCATCAAGGATGTGTTAGATGAGGCTATGTTAGCTGGTGAAATTGATGATAAGACTCACAGGGCCCTTGTAAATAAAAGCCCTCAGACTCCAGCTTTTTACATACTGCCTAAAGTCCATAAAGGGGGCCACCCTCCACCAGGGAGACCCATCCTCTCCGGTTCTAATTCTGTGTTGGAACCTTTAGCCATATGTCTGGACCATTTTTTGCAACCCCTTGTTCAGCTAACTCCTGCCTACCTTAAGGATACAATGTCATTGATAAATTTGTTGGAACCACTTTCGATCCCCAGTCAGGCATTCTTGATGACTTTAGATATTTGCTCATTATACACCTCCATTCCTCATCAAGGAGTACGGGAGGTGGTGGAGGAAGCGCTTTACCTTAGATATTCTCAATGCCCCTCCACCCCTTTCCTCATGAGCCTTTTGGATATTATTTTGGAGTGCAATTACTTCAAATTTGACAATCAATTTTACTATCAAGTAAATAGGGGTGACTATGGGCTGTTCGGCCGCCCCTAGCATTGTGAATCTTTTCATGGTTCGTTTGGAGAGAGAGCACATTCTGAAGACAGAATCTAACCCTGCATTTGATAATATCATCTTTTATCGTCGCTTCATTGATGATATTCTAATTATTTTGGAGCGGGGGGATCTGGCCGAACCCCTAGTTGAGTGGCTTAACACACTGGATGCCAATATCAAGTTCACATGGCAAGGTAGTTTTCAGTGTGTTAATTTTTTGGACGTTATCATTTATAAACGTACAGAGAACACCTTGGGGGTCCGTCCATTCAGAAAACCTATGGACCGTTGTTCTTACCGCCATTATTCTTCCTTCCACCCTGCCCATCTTAAGAACAACATCCCTGTAGGGCAGTACTTGAGGATGAAACATAACTCTACTGACCAGGGTGATTATAGGACAGGGAGCAAGGCTCTAGATTGTTATTTTCGACAGAGGGGATATCCACAAGAGATACTGAATAGGGCAAAAACCAAGGCTGCTTCTTACCACCGGAGCCAATTACTGACCCCTAAGAATCAGTTAGCAGACCATAATATACGATGCAAACAACAAGTCTGGGAATATACAATTAATGCTAGCTTTTTATGTAAACATTTCAATAGTGCAAACATGCAAAGTGCAAAGTGCAAATAAATAATGTGCAATGGTTACAATAAATATAAATATAATTGATGCAATTCAGTTGTCCGAGTCATTATATAAATGTCCGAAGCAAGCCCACAGTGGGGACATATTAAGGAGGGAGTCACAATGCAGTCTTATGGTGGTGGCTCAAGTCCAAAAAGATGTAAAATCCACGGGTGCCGACGGGATTATGCAAGCATCTTATACAATTCCCGTTTCGTATGAAACATACTTCTTCTTGGGCACAAATACAACTGGACTGTAAAAAATCAATATATAAGTCAAACCTTGATTAATCCATTAAGGTGCCAACGAACACGCGTGGACACCGTGTACTCACAGATTGCCAATCCACTCCAACGTGACTGCTCAGGACCTATTCCATTTCCCAATGAATGATGGACATGTGTAGACGGACAAGGCTCATACAGCAGATAAGGGACTCTTAAATACATCATTACAACTAGATTAATAGACCCAATCTGGCATAATCAACGTAATTACATCCGACTGATCTTAAAGGGCTCAGACCCTATATATACAGTGCAAACATTACAAAACAGTTACATATAAACAGTCAATGTCATGGAGGCGTCACCTCCAGCTGGTCACCCCATACATAGCAGCGTGCCCATGCAGAAATCCCACATTGGCCACTGGCTAAACATAATTCAACACAATAGACATTATCTTAAAGGGCTACAAACCGTATATACACATTGCAAACAGATTATACGTCACCTTCAACTAGTCGCATCCCAAGAAACAGAATATCCATGTGAAGATTAGTGGGGGGGAAACCCAGATGGACCACTGGCTATCCCAAAAAACAGGAGAAATCGATTTCGTTATTAAGTTCCCCTGGTGCAAGGCTCCGAAGTCTAAAAATCCATCTGCTCTCCAATTGCAAAAGTTTTCTAGGACTGTCATCCGTGAGTGGTTCATGAATCATGTCAACAACAGTTATTTTGATGTCTCCAAGACTGTGGTGCCGGTCCTGAAAGTGTGTAACCAATGGTGCCTCTCTGACCTGATGCCTTATTCTTGAGATATGTTCTTGAATCCTAATTTTCAGGGGGCGTGTTGTGCTGCCCACATAAATTAATGGGCAGTTACATTGGATCACATAGACCACGTAGGATGACCTGCAGGTGCTAAAGTCCCGGGAAATCTCCCGTCTGTCTTTAAACATTTCCTCAAGCTTAACCATGTATGTGCACACATTGCAGTCTCCGCACCGAAAGTGGCCTTTGGGAGCTGGTCCTGATAAACTATGCAGTAGATTCTCGCGTTTAAATTCAGAACTGGTCAGTATATCTTTAAGTGATTTAGTTCTGCGAAGACCGATAGCCGGATGCTTGCATAATCCCGTCGGCACCCGTGGATTTTACATCTTATTGGACTTGAGCCACCACCATAAGACTGCATTGTGACTCCCTCCTTAATATGTCCCCACTGTGGGCTTGCTTCGGACATTTATATAATGACTCGGACAACTGAATTGCATCAATTATATTTATATTTATCGTAACCATTGCACATTATTTATTTGCACTTTGCACTTTGCATGTTTGCACTATTGAAATGTTTACATAAAAAGCTAACATTAATTGTATATTCCCGGACTTGTTGTTTGCATCTCTTCACTATCCGGTTTTTCCCCCCTTGTTCTGCTCATAATATACGATGAGCAATAGATTATACCCATATAGCTCCAGCAATTGTTCAGGTGATCCGCAGACATTGGCACTTAGTCTCAGGCATCAAAGGATTTGAAACTGTCCCTTAGATTGGCTATCGCAGAACTAAAAACCTGAGGGACCATTTGGTGCAGTCAGAATTTAAGAGCGCTGCCACTTTAAGACCAGTTGCTACGGGCCACTTTCCCTGCGGAGACTGTAATGTCTGCCAATACATGGTCAAGCTATCGGAGATTAGAGTACCAAATTTGAGCCACCCTCTGGTTTCCGAATCTTTTTCCACTTGCAAGACCTCGCATGTTATTTATATTGTACAATGCAGCTATCCTTTATCTTATATAGGGAGTACAAATAGACCTTTAAAATTAAGAATTCAAGAACATCTCTCCCACATAAGAAATAGGAACATGGAAGCACCACTGGTAGACCATTTTTTAAAGAAGAATCATCATCTTAAAGAGATTAAAATTTCTGTGGTGGGAACGGTAGATACGTCCAAATATATTGATTGTGCTAGACAACTTCTTCAGTTGGAAGCATCCTGGATTTTTCGACTTATCCTGTTAGACTTATCCTGTTACTTGTGAGGTTCGGTAGAGAATGGGGGTTGCTCCTTAAGAAATACATATTTTGTCAATCTGACCTGGGGACTTTTCATTGGTTGTGTTTGCACCTTTTGAATTTTGTATAACATGTTGGCAATATTTCATTGGCTGTTACATTACAACCTGCAAAAAACGGTTATGCTTTGTAAATACTTTTGGTATTTATAGAGTGTAATTGGTTTGTAGCCCTTTCCCAGCACTGTTCCGTACTTACTGATTTGTCTGGGTCGTGGATGTGAGTTATTGGTGTGGTGAACAGTAAGTACTGTGAATTTGTATAGCAAATATTTTATTGTGCATATTACTTTTGTAGTTGTGATTTTATTGAATATATTTCTTACAGTCCAGATTACACATTACTGCCTGATGAAGTTTTGACCATGAAACGGGTATTGGAAATATTGCTGCCTGCAACCCATAGCTGAGGAATATGCCCAGCTATACATTGGAATAAGTGTTCTGGATTTAATACCACCCTTCTGGCCATTGTGCAATACGACTGAGGAAAAAGAGTCTATTGACCCACGCACTATATGATTGAAGCAAAAGGAATCAATTGATTTATGAACTCTTTGCATGTATCAGAGGACTATATTACACTGCTATATTGTATCTGAGCATATATATATAGGTTCACTTTGATATGTATTCTATACATTTGTCTGTGCACTTTAGCCGATATAACTAGTAAAACTTTTGTACGCATTTGCAAAAACTGTTTTGAGTTGTTTCTATACACCGGCTTTGCTTTGTGTTGTGCACTAAACCTGGCAGGGAAGGAGTGCACCTCCAAAACCTCAGAGCTGGTGACAATGGCATACCAGACTAGAACTGTATCAGAGTCAGGCTTAGTCGTTGAACCTTCAGTAAAAAGAATAAGTGGCACATAGGAAAGATCTGGTTGTGGCTATGACAAAAGCTTTAAGATTTAAAAAGATTTAAAAGAAATATGGAGTTTATTGAGGGATTTGGTACCATATTAGGGAGGAAAAAACTCAGACAAATAGTATATTCCTTATCAACACTTAACTTTATCATAATAGTATCCAAAAATCAACTTGACCTACTCCAAATTGGAGCAGGAGTTACATTTAAGCTAGAAGTGCCAATGTGTGGAAAATGGGTAATAGGAGTGTCTGATCTTCCACGTATAATAATAATACATATGAGGCCCTAAATAGCGGAGAGGAGCTAAATGCCAGCTATCTTTGCAATACTGGCAGTGTGGGTTGGAAAAGAGAGGGAATAGATTAATAAGAGGAGTAAAGATACACCTTTCCTAGTCTGCATCAGGGCTGGATCTATGGTTGCCGGCGCCCGGTACAACCCTTGCTCCTGGCACTGTGTGATGACAGCACTTCGTGATGTCATCATGGGGGGGGGGGGCGAGGGCATGCTGCCCGCACAGCAAGCCGGCCGCCCAAGCGCCCGGTGGGCCGCAGAGCTGGTGGCGGCGGCAGTGCGTGCGTGCACTGGGGTGGTCGGCTTGCCTCGTGAGCGGCTAAGCACAAGGCTAGGAGATCCTCCACGTGGTTTGCCTGCCCCGTTGCCCCATGCCGCCTGTGTGGCAAGCCAACTGCCCCAGCAGCGGAGCAGGCAAGGGCCTCCCAACCCTGCTCTCAGCCTCCCACATGGCAAGCCGCAGTGTGCTCCCAGCGGCTGGCAGCCGTGCCCGGCGCCCCCTCTTTGGCGGCACCAGGGGCAGGCTACCCCCCTGCCCCCCTCGATCTGGCCCTGGTCTGTATAGAAAACAGGATGGAAGAAGGAGGGATCCAGTACATTAGGCACAGTCCAAGTTGAAGCCAATATCAGAGTCCCATTTCTAGCTCTAAAGCAAGGCTAGTTATAGAATTTAGGGGTGTTAGGATAACACTGGTTCTTTTCAAGTTACAACAGAAAATAAAAGGATAGCTTGGAAGATGAGTGAATTATAGGGAGAAAACTGAAGAAGTGAAAGTGTATTGATTGAATTGCCAGGGAACAATACAAAGGCAGAAAATTGAAGGCTTGACTCTGGGTCATGCCTTTGGTGGGAATTTTTTGGAGAATGGGGGAATGGAAGGTCAAACATTTCAAATATGGGCATGGTTAACCATGTTTTGTGTAAGGAAAGTATGGCAGAAAGTACAGAGAAAGCCAATTTGGGATAATTAAGTTAACTGAGAGCTGGCCTGTTGAACAAAACCTAGGTAGTTGCTTGATGGTCCTCCTTGGGTCTGTATGATTGAATTATCTGAGTGGCAATCCTGATTAACAAAGAGTTAAATGGGCTTAGGCTGGTGTGACTCTATTTAGGATTTCACTGAAAGGCTAGGAGACGGCTGATGGCCCTAGCCTCTCTTGTCATTAGGTTTTTAAGGAACTCTGCATTGTAAGACAGACTTTGCTAGTCCTAGGTGATCAATTATTGTCTAGCAAACCTTAATCTTTAAACATGGCCTGAATTTGGTGAGCTCTCGGGAAGCCAAAGAATAGAACTATTATCAAGGGAAGGTCCAGGAACCCAGGGAAACCTGCCTACATCCCTATCAATGAGTCAGCTTTTCTGTTGCCTGAAACCAGATCTCAATCTCTTAATTTTAATATCAAATGTGGGTTCACTCTTTCAATCTTAGACTATATATGACCTGAGAAGTTATGAAGGTGACCAAAAACATGGCTCCTGACTAGAGATGGGCACGAACCAAAATATGAACCAAAGTTCGTGATGAACTAGGCTGGTTTGTGGTTCACGAACCAGCAGTTCGTCAGATCCCATTTCTGACGAACCGCCACGAACTTTAGGCTGGTTCATTTGGTTCATTTTTTGGTTCGTCACTGCAGATAGCCTGGTGCCGATCAATCAGTTTTCTAGGCAACAGAGGATGGACTTCCTGCAGACCTTCTGCTGACCCAGAAGTGACCTCTGCTGGCCCAGAAGTGACCTTCTGCTTACCCGGACATGACAATTTTCTGACCTGGATGTGACGTTTTCATGAACCAAATGAACCGGTTCACGAACCGGGGGCAGGTTCATGAAAGTTCGTGGTTCATGGTTCGTGAAATTTGATGAACCATGAACCACATGGTTTGGGTTTTTTTTCTGGTTCATGGCCATCTCTACTCCTGACTCTGAGCTGCTTTTGTTCTGTAGCCTCTGAGAGTCATAGTTAGCCAAAGGACTAATTTCTGAGTACAATTTGGGATAACTTGATTTGCAGGAAGATAATTAGATGGATGGGGTAATTAGATGAAAATAGCAGGGCTGGCAACTGTTGTGGGAAGATATTACAAAGAGATCTGGTTTAAAACGAGATTAAATAAAAATGAGGGTGTCTTCCATACAGCAGTGCTGACTAGTGTTTTCCTTGCCTCCAGGATACATCCAGTCACAGGGCATTTGGGATGACTGTTCTACAGTCCTGGTTTTTATGAACCTTCAGTCTCTCTGTGTGTGTCCTACCTTCCTTTACAGACAGTTCAGTTTGCAGCATTTTTTTTTTAGCTTGCACTGTTGCGCTGTTGAGATGGAGTGATGGTGGAATCTATCCAACATAGTACATCTGCGCATGCACTGTATCACTGAATGGCTTAATCAGTCATGCCCCCCAAAGCTCACTAGCAAGTTATACCTTGCATACATGTCTGCACTTCGACTGATTAGCTGCTTTCCTGCATTTAACTGGTTGCTTTCACTGGCTGTGCTGTCCTTCCTTTCCTTTATGAATTATGGACAGTACCTAAAGAATTCAGCATAGCTATGATCATGGCCAGTCACAGGACTAGGTGGATGTTGCTTTGGAAGGTTATTGTTGAAGATCTTCAAAGCACTTTTACATTGTTTTGTTGTCTTGTACTGGTCATCAATAAAGAATGTTGCTGTATTTATATTCCATTATTATTAATAATGCACACATTTTATTCACAGAAATTGTGAGTATGTGTGTGGAGAATAATGTTAATACTGAGGCAACTTCTGTTTCAGAATCACCTCACTACCAGTAAATCATCATTTATGTCAAAAAACGCTTTTGTAGCTGCATTCTGATTCTAAGTAGCCTTTTCCCAACTTAATTGACTCTTCCTTTAAGTTGTTATTCCTCTTTTTCTCCAACAGAAGAGCCACTTAAATTGGAGGAAGAAACTGGAGGAAGACTTCAAAACTAAGCCAAGAGGAATGGTGGGGTATAAATATTTTATTTTATTATTTATTTTTATTTTATTATTTCGAATTATAAACTGCCCATCCTCAGGGCCTCTGGGCGGTGAACAACAGTTAAAATCACTAAAAACAAGAAAACAATAATTCTAAAATCAACATACAACAAGCAATAATAAAATAAATTAACCAAATACATTAAGATGCAATGGTGGGGAGAACCCCCCACCCCAAAGGTGGGAGGCCGACATGGGACCGCCCCCTTCAATCACCGAATGCCTGGTGGAACAGCTCTGTCCTACAGGCCTGGCGGAACAATAATATGTCCCGCTGGGCCTGGATCTCCATTGACAGAGCATTCCACCAGGCTGGGGCCAGGACTGAAAAGGCCCTGGCCATGGTTGAAGCGAGGCGGGCTTCCTTAGGGCTGGGGACCACCAGTAAACATTTATCTGCTGATCAAAGCGGTCTCCAGGGAACATACAAGGAGAGGCGGTCCCAAAGATATGCCAGTCCCAACCCGCTCAGGGCTTTAAAGGTAAGAACCAACACCTTGAACCTGATTCAGAATTCAACCGGAAGCCAGTGCAGCTGGAGCAGGACAGGTGTGATATGTGACTGGTAGGATATACTGGTCAGGACTCGCACCGCTGCATTCTGGACCAGTTGTAGTTTCCAGATCAGGCCCAGGGGTAGCCCAGCATAGAGTGAGTTACAGTAAACTAGCCTGGAGGTGACAGTTGCATGGGTCACTGTAGCCAGGTCCTGGGGCATCAGGTAAGGGGCAAGTTGCCTGATCTGACGGAGATGAAAAATGCAGACTTGGCAACCGCTGTGACCTGGGCCTCTATCGACAGGGAGGCATCCAGGAGCATGCCCAGACTCTTCACCACTGGCAAAGTTGCCAGTGGTATCCCAACCAGGGCAGGGAGCTGGATCCCAACATCTGGCAGCCCCCGTCCCAGCTACAGGACCTCTGTCTTCACTGGGTTCAGTTTCAGCCTGCTTTGTTTCAACTATGCCGTCACAGCCTCCAGAGCTCTGGCCAGATTGTCCGGGGCCGTGTCTGGCCAGCCGTCCATCGACAGAAAAAGCTGCGTGTCATCCACGTATTGATGACAGCCCAACCCAAACCTCCACACCAACTGGGCGAGGGGGCGCATGTAGATGTTAAATAACATCGGGGAGAGTATCGCCCCTTGCGGAACCCCGCACAGCAAAGGGTAACGGGGCGATAGATCTCCCCTGAGTGCCACCCTCTGTCCGTCATAGTCAACCATGTCAAACACTGCTGTGAGATAGAGTAACACAAGCAGCACTGACCTGCCTCGATCCAGATGCCTGCGAAGGTCATTTGTGAGGGCAACCAAGGTCGTCTCCGTCCAATGGCCAGGACGGAAGTTGGACTGGAATGGGTCCAGGACTACAGCATCATTCAGGAATTTCTGCAGTTATACTGCCACTGCCTGCTCAATCACTGTGCCCAGGAATGAGAGGTTCAACACTGGGCGGTAACTGGACGGGTCGGTGGGGTCCAAAGATGGTCTTTTCAGGAGGGGCCTAAGTAAATAACATTTACTTAACAGTGTGGTAGGATAGGAGTAGGATCCACTCCAATAATCAGTTCATTCAGAGAGGATGTGGGGCATTTTAACTGAACTGATTACTCTTTTGATCAGATCTTGTTTTAAGCTGTCTCTTTGCAGTATCTTCATACACACAAATACCTTCCTGTTGTAAATATAAATATATCTGTTTATGAAGTGAGCTTTAGCTCACAAAAGCTCAAACTAGAATAAACATGTTAGTCTCTAGAGCAGCACTAGACTCATGTTTTATTTTGCTTATGCAGACTCAGGGCTCAACTAGAAGTGGGGACGTCCCCGTGTCCATAGGGACGCTGTTCCATTTTAAGTCTGGGATTGTTTTATTTCAAAAATGCCATGGAAGCCCAATCCTGAAAGCCTGATTCTGGGTGGAGACCCAGGCAAGCTTCCCCTGGAGGAGAACTGAAAATGGCATGGGGGAGGGGAGAGACAGGGGCTCCAGTGGCAGTGGAGGTGAGAGCTGGTGCTTGCTGGTCAATGAGAGAACAACCAGCGGCAGAGATTGAGGGGGGGGCATTTCTATTGCCTGGCAAGCACTGGCTCTCTCCTTTATTGCTGCTGAAGCTCCTGTCTTCCCCCCTACTCCTCCGTTCCATTTTCAAGCCTCCTCAGGGGGAAGCCCTCTTAGGTCTCTGCCCAGCTGGAACAGCATCAGATAGATTTTTAAGATCAGAATCCTGCGTTGTTTTTGAAAGAAGATAATCTCAGCCTTAAAATGACAGTGGTGTCCCTGTGGTAGACACAAGGGATACTGTCAGGTCTAGTTATGCTATAACACTGCAACCCATCTGAAATACTCAGTGACAATGAATAACTAAATGAACGGGCCCCTTGAAGTGTTTCTAGGTCTTCAGTGATAAATCCTGTCATGTCCATCAGATATGATGAATATTAGAAGAAATGAAGAGTTCTCAAGGTTTGTATGGAACTATCTTATGGAGGAATCCCAAAGGCTTCCTTTCATGTTCTACTCCTTCACCACCTTCAGGCATGAACAACATCAAACCTTAACCCTCCTTGCAGTGGAACCTTTTCTTAATGCCACCAAGGACTGTGTGTATCAGTGCCATCCACTAAGGACTCACTTTGACAGAGTCATTTGATGCTTGGGGCAAACAAAAGCTACCAGAACTCTTGTGAAATCACTTAAGAGCTCAGCTGTCTGCTTGGCCCTTTTATAATATATAATTGGGCTGGGGAATAGGCTGTTAAGTGGAATTCTTTTAATTCCTCTTTGTCAAACTTCTCCCTGAAATCCAGTAATCCATTTGTATTCCTCTTTTTAGGAATCTGAGTGAGTTTCAAATCAATTCCTCTTTCATGAAGAGGAAGATTCAATTTAGATCTCTAAGAAGTAATGTATTTATTTATTTGTATACTACAAGCACAGCTGAAAAATTAAGAACAAAGTGAGCCATTAAAGAAACCATTAAAAACAAGCTTGTACTTGACTGAACATACCCTTGCTGCATCAGACTGCTCTTTACCCTTTGTATCATATTACAGTGCCACAACAACAGGTAGAAATCCACAGGTGAGGAAATCTACACTATCACATGGTATAAAAACCTCAAAGATAAAATATTGATAAATCAAAGAGAATTCCTTGTTTGAAAGAGGAAAAGACAATAAGAGGAACCAATTGCTCTATCTAAAAAATAAAATTTCAGGGGCGTGGCTTCGGCTCCAAGGGAGAAGGGAGCTTGGAAAGTTAGCTCCATCCCTCCCCACCCTAAAGCCTCAAAATAAAACATCATAACAGAACTTTGAATAAAGAAAGAAATATGAGCAAACAAAACCTTGAGAAGGAAAAAATGAAGGCAAACACTTCAAAAAAACTTCAGGAATTCTTTCCAGCCTTGCAGCAAGCAACAGAGAAGAAAAGTGCAACATCCAAAATGGCTGCTGAAAACAGCAAGGGTAAGAATAAACTACCCAACTTATCTAGCTCAGCAGACCCAATACTAGCCAGAATGCTTGCTCAATTAGAGCAAAAAGTTATGAATAAAGTCTCAACTATTCTTCAACCCTTTGAGGAACAACTTGCTGAAATAAAATCGGCTATAGACAAAGTAGCACAAAAGGCTAATCGTGCCCTTATATTAAGCAATTCACTGCTATCTGAAATAGCCGTTTTACAACAAGAAAATAAACAGCTACAAGATAGACTATTACAATTGGAAATCCAGATAAAACAATCTAACCTTAAATTCAGAAATTTTGATGAGAAGATATCTGATAATGCAGATCTACCCTCCTTTTTAGAATCATGGCTGTCACAGCATTTACAACTTGAAAAGGGAGCAACTCCTATAATCACCAAGGCTTTTCGCCTGGGCTCACAAAATAATCCAAAGTATAATAAACCGAGAGATATATTAGCCACAATCCCAGACTGGAAGACAAGGAGCAAAATACTAGAAATAGCAAGAAATAAAGGATCAATCCCCTACAAAGGGACAAATATTCAAATACTTACAGACTTGCCATCCACAATATTAAAGAAAAGAAAAGAACTCAGATCTACAACAGAAGCATTGAGAAAAGCCCAAATAAAATATAAATGGACTAATTATACACATCTTCAAGTCAAAATACAAGATACAATCTACCAAGTTTTAGATCAGGAAGCTGGAAAGACATTACTGCAAGATCTTGGCACTGAGACTTTTTCAATCAGAGATAAAATATCACAGAAAAGAAAAATGCTCAGTTCGTTATCACTCTTTAAGGAAAACAAGACCCAAGCAAGACACATTTAACAAGAAAGAAAAAACAGACTAAAATGTTAAAATCCAAGTTGATAGCAAACTAAAATATCCTGTAAAATGTTATGACTGTAAAATGCATATATGTAATACCAGATTAGACCCTAGCTGAGGAAGAGGCAAGGGTTAAGGAAATTCACAAGTACTTATTGAGCATTAACTTTTGTGTGCTTTAAATCCAGTTCTGTTTGTCATTGTTCTTGGCTACTGCATTTTGACATAATGTTACTAAACAACCAGAAAAAGATCCAGGCTGGTTATCTACCCACCCACCCCACATGCTTTGGGGCAGTTGTCAGAAAAGCAAGTGAGTTATTTTTTCTCTTCAGACTGTTTTTAAGCTGTCTTTGCCCACAGAATAGCCATTCTTTGAGCTCTTCCCACAGGCCTAGGTGGTCCTACTCTCAGACTTTTTCTAAGTAGCAGAATGTTTATTTAAAGACTCGAAGCTCTATTTTTATCCTTTGCTGTCCCGAGGACAGCTGCTTTGTTCTTCAGTGTCCCAGATAGTCCTGCTGATAATTAGTCCTGTATGTTAGCTCCTTTTGCCCAAATGCCAGCATGTCCCTGGTAACATGCTGATGTCACTTCCAGGCACACAGGAAGTAACGTAAGTGCATTGCCAGTGATGTCATTGTGTTGCCAATAAGCATCCTCACCACTGGTAAGTCCACTAACACTGTATGACTTACTTCTGAGATGCAAGAGACTTTGCTGCAGGCTTAGCCTATGTAAAGAAACAACTTCCTGCTGAGCAGTACCATTAGGCCACTGTATTTCTTCTTATGATTCTTTAAGACTCACGGCCAAATTACTTTTCTCTACAATCAGATCATACTTCTCAGCATGCAGCCTATCACATTCTTTGATAAAAACATCCATTTTCTGTTGCATGTCATCAATCTTCTTACTCCCATGTTCAAACTTATACCTCCATTCATACGCAAAATCAATAGTTGCATTCAAAGCCATCCACAAAGCCCATACAGCACAAGCACTCTTTTTACTGCCTTTAGGTTTAAAATTCAAACAATATTCCTCAAAATTATCCTTTAAGGTACGCAAGGCACTTAGAATCCCATGGGTTCTTTCTTTCCTTCCTTAATAATTTCTCCAGCCTTCCTATACTGGGATCTTTCCTTAGTTCTCCTTCCATTCTACTGCTTTTTTTCCCTTTAGGTTTACCTTTGCACTAGATATCTAAAATCTAGGGTATTTAAACCTAGCCAGAGGATTCTACAGCCTGCTAGGTGTGAACGTAATTAAGTTTCCAAGCTTGGGCTTTGTGTGAATGTTTTTGTGGCTTTCCACAGGGCGAGGGTTAGATGGGGTAGGCATGTTGCTCCTGGGCAAGGAGTTCCTACTCTTGCTGCATGGTTGTTCAACTCCAAAGACCCCATAATTGCTCCATATACCACAATTACTTAACCCGTAACTATGGACCTAAAACAGGGACTTTAGCTCAGGGACAGGGAGGATTTTGCCCTAATTGGCTCCACTATCTGGTAGAATGACAAGGGGGAAATGAATTCTCTGGAACTTACAGCTATTGCTTAGCTGGGTTTTGCCAAGTTGTAGGAGAAAGGATGTTAGGAACCAAACTAAGTTGCCTAGTCCAAAATGCCAATTGTTTCAGAAGGGAGGGGCCTTGCTCCACAGTCCAGGAAAATTTCTAAACTCTGACAAGTCTGTCACCATGGTGAATGCACAGAGCTGTTCTTCCAAGAGGCACAAAGCTTGGAAACTAAAGCTATGGTATGGGAGGTGCAGTACGGGAGGGTCCTTCCAACTATCAAGCGTGAACTTGACAGCTTGCAGCTGATTCTGAGTGACTCCTATTCTAGTTTCCAACCAACTCTGGTCAACTCAAGATGGGGAAACATTTTGAGAAGAACCACGTGTCACCCCCTTGTGTTCTACAGAAACTTATGAGCATTTGCACAGATAACGTGGACCAATAGATGCGGCTGAAAGACAAGAGCCTAAGAGGTGAAAAGGAGAAAAGATTCCCACCCTGATAGTCACCCTTATAGCTCCCGCCCAGTTGACATTTACTCTGCCTTGGGCAGGGTTTATGATATTCCATCCATAAATTGCCTCTCAGTGTGGACAGGGGTCTGACTGCTAACACAGGGCGAAGCTACAAGTGACGAATGACACTTGAATGGCAAATGTATTTCTCCCTGTTTACTTGCACTCCACTCAATCCACTTGCTGTTCAAGTGTCATTCGTCACTTGTAGCTTGGCCCACAGTTGCAACCCTACCCTGGGCCAGTCACACATTCTCAGCCTAAGCTTCCTTAAAGCATTATTGTGAGGATAAAACTGAGAAGAACAGAATGAGCCCCATTGACTCTTTGATTCCCTATTGAGGAAAAAAGTGGGGTTATAAATGAAGTAAGTAAATAAATACATTTAAACAATAGTATCTATTCAAGACTGGCTGGGATTTTAAACTTGTTGAGAATCATCACTTTGCCTCACTGTTCTGAGGTTTCTCTCAGCTTGCATGCAAAAAGGGTCATGGTTAGGCTTCCTAGTTGCCTGCCGATCGCTGGTGATTAACGGGAGGTGGCAAGGCCCCTGGAGATCACCCGCCACCAGTAGGCAACCTGGGAAAGCATGGGGCGCAACAACATCACTTCCTGAAGTGATGTCATCATGCCAGCTGAGGGTGTGCTCCTGCACTTTGCTGGGGCCAATCTTGGCCCCAAATAAGGAGAATTTGCCCTGCACAAAGCACAGGCACACACCCATGCTCAGCATGATGACATAGCCAGAAGTGACATTATCATGCAAGCACCAGGAGCACATGCACACACAGTGAGCCACAACAAATAACATCCACAGGGCACAAGGTAAGTGCCAGGTCCCCCCTCCTGCTGGGAGGGTATAGGGACCTGGCACCCCCATGGTTCTTTACACATGCTTACCAGCAGCAGGTCATTTCAAAGGGCAGGACAAAAAGGATGGCTCTTTAGATCAACCAGTGAGGGCATAACAATATATTTTCTCTGGAGATATTCATGGGTTGAACTGAGAGTCATGTTATGAAGTTTTGTGCTTCCCAAGGTGTGCATGGGCCCAATTTAGATTAAGACTACGGTGCATAGAGGGAAGCTTAGACCTCCCACCCACACTGTTTTCTCTACCTGAAATAGCACTGGTTTTCCCCAAGAGGACAAATAGTGCTTTGTTGGGGGGCACTTCAGATTGAGAAAATGATGCAGCAAGTACACACCCTTTCTGTGTGTACTATGGTCACAATCTGAACTGGATCTGTGCATACCTGAAAAGCATGGAACTTCCGAACTCTGCCCCAAGGGGACTTTCCAATTTCCTGGGGAGGGGGGCTGGGACTGGGCCAGAGGCATTGCTATGCGTTGTCCTTAACAGAACTGGGGCCCAGTGACATCATAGGGGGGCCTCTATTTCCTATGGAAGTGGGGCCATGGGAGATTTAGGGAGGGGCTCCCTACAAATTTGGGGGGGGGGCAGGCTCCCCTGGACACCCCCCCCCAACAATGCTCCTGGGCTGGGCCAAATCTGGGAAAACGTGGGAGTAGGCCAGTGGTTATTGTGGTATCTCGATCTCCTACTGTGTACTGTTTTTTAAATTCATTTTTAAGATAGTCACTTTAAGATCTACAAATATACACATCTTGGGCATAGGATAAACTAATGGTCACAAATTTGACACTAAGAAAGGCAACACAGAAAAGCCTGTGGGGGTACATTTTAAAAAGTTTTTTCTGGATGTTCATTTACAAGAGTCTTGTTTGTGCATTATTCATAGTACTGAAATTTACTAAATTATGGCATCACAGATGCCTTCATTTGGTAAATACATGGTTGAAGTCTCTGAGCCAGGGGAGAATACAAAACAATTGCTGTGTACTCAATTTCTGAGGAATGTACAGAGTTCAGACTAGTAGCAATCTTCTTCTCACTTAATCTCATATCCTATAAGTGAGTAGAAGCACATTTTGAGGCAATTCAAAGTAGTGCTCATATCCATAACCCCAAAGAAAACTCACAATTATGCCACCTAGGATTTTAAGTTACACTGAATGTGTTTGTTCTAATTGATATTCTTTGAATGAACTCATTAGCTGTAACATTAAGATCAATTTCCTGAGAGATCTGTTTATGTCCATGAAGAAGAGCCATGTCTGTCTTCTACAGCCTTGCCTGTCTCACGCTTGACCATAGAAAGGTCTTTATTCTACAAAGTCATAGGAATGACATTTCTGAGGTGCAGGAGGAAACAGATATGGTAAGGCTTATTCTGATAAGTTTTGCTTATTCTGGTAGTAGCTGATGCAGACATTTTCCTTGTCTGAATATTCTGGCCTGTACACATTAAATGTTATCTTTTGGTCCTTGACAAATATGTGTGAATGTCTGCTGGGACAGGCTTGCCTAGGTTGTGCAGGCAGGGTGTAATCCCTGGAGCGTCTAACTTTTTGTAATAGAATTTCAAATTTGCCAAAGTGTTTTATAGCTTTTAATCCAAACAACCACCAGGCAAAGTAAGCCTCAAGCATTATATGCTTGAAACCAGTTCATGTTAGCTGTTGCTGTCTAGATGGTGAACAATTGTCAATATACATTTACTTGACCAACTCTTTAGAGTATAGACATTTTTTAAAAAATGCTTATCAGGCTTGCTTGGGCTATTAATTAACTTTAAAAAGAAACTGGTTCAGCATCTACTTCAGCAAACATAGAAAATCACAGGCTTGAAGAAGACACAAAATAATCTATCCATCAACAGAATCCCCAAATCCTACAGCAATACATTTGCTGTAGTTTTGAAAGTGCTAATCAACTGTGTTTTTCAATTTCTTCTCTAAGCATTAGTTAGTTGGTTGTCCCTTTGAAACTGTACCATACCATTTTAGGGAACAGCAAAATGAAGAGCATGAACATGTACAGACTGCACATTCCTTGCCAATGTTCTCTCTGAGCTGCACACAGGGCAAAAAGAAATTTTTAAAAGTCCTCAGATCTGCATCCCTCCCCCAGTCTTGTTCATGCAGATGGGCATGAGAGAGATTGCTTCAGATGGGCATGAGAGATTGCTTCAGAGAGTCAGCATCCGGGCTGCCATTTTCTTCAAGAAGATATTTTATTTAATTGTTAGATTAAATTTAAATATATCTGAAGTTAACAGATAGTAATAGATAACAGAATTTAAGTTAATAATAATAGATCTGAAGCTAACAGATAGAGCTTAGCTTAACAAAGCAGAATGTAAACACGATATAATGAGTTATAGAAAAAGGGGATAGATCAGGAATAGATTAAGATATAGGGTTGGAAAGCTGTTGAAAGTCCTGAAAAGGGGGGGAGGGAAAGGGTGGGGGAAAATGATATTGAGATGTTATTTGAAAGTTGGGACTTCCGGCTTGGAATCCATGAAGGTCTAACGCAGCTCTAAGAGCTGAGCTGTCCAGGCTGCTGTTTTGGAGGCTAGAGGGGCAAGGATTTGCCCGTAGCCAACTGTTCTCAGGCGGAGAACAGGCGGAGAACGCTCAAGAACCTGAGGGCGCGTTGATCTCGGGCGAGGGGGGGTCCTACGCAATGGACTCCCTCTTGTCCCTTGAGGTCCCACCCGAAGAGAGGTTTTGCCAAGATCTCTGCAGCAGTCTTGGAGCCAATTCGGTTGGCATAAGACCCTCATACCCAAGCTTCATACAGAGACAAGGGGATTTGAAGTGAATTTAATATTGAAACAGTGATTACAACCCGAGAAAACGACTAAGAAGGTAAAGATTACTATCTCTTGAAACGGGACTGAGTACTTTAAGAAGCAAAGTATTAAAGTGATTTTAAAAACTGCCGCAGGTTGACTGTAACGAGGGGAAACTCCAGCAAGAAATTTTTTTTTAAAAGGACTATGTATAACGAAGTTAGCAGAGAAAGTTGATAATTGTTTACATACCTGCGGGAAGAAAGAGATAGTGGACTGTGGGAAAGCCTCATCATCGCGAGAACTGCTGTGTGGGGCAGAGGAACAGGAAGTACGTCAGAACGATAGAGAAGCCGGAGAGAAGCGGCCCTTTCTATGAGACAGGAAGCAGAAGAATGCCATTTTGAAGAAGGGAAAGGTCGTGGCTTCAGCGGAAGAGGAAGTAGGCCATCTTGGATTGAAAGTAGAGTTGAAATAACCAAAGACGCCCAGCATTTTGGACTGTGTAAAGGTGTTTTTTAAGAAATAAATTAAATGCGGGACTTTTAAAAGTAAAAGGACACAAAGTTAAACGCCACGGAGTTAAGGAAAAGAGCGGACTCATGGGAGCGAGGTAAAGCCAGCCCCACGATGTCGAAAAAGGAGTGGCAAGCAGCAATTGAAAGTCTAGATAAAGTTTCAGAAGGAAATAAAGAAGTTAAAGATATGATACAGGTGATGGCGAAGGAGTTTAAAGAGACACTTAAGAAGGAACTGGCGGAACTGACGAAAGGTATGGAAAAAATACAAAATGAACTGCAAGCCACACAGCAAAGGGTTAATGTAGTAGAAAATGCAATGGACACTTTAGCAGACACGCAACGAACTGAGATGAGGGAGATGAGAGGCAGAATGGTTGTAGCAGAAAGTAAACATATGGAGAAACAACTGAGATTTCGTGCTTTGCCGGAAATTGAGGGAAAATCTGCCCAAGAACAGATTATAGAAGTTTTGGCTGGATACCTGGGGAAAGAGGAAGATGAAATTGTGGCTTTCCTAGATGTGGTATACAGAATAAACTCAAGATTTGCGACCCAGAGGAAATTACCAAGAGACATGATTGTGCAATTCACGACTAGAAACATAAGAGAAATGATTGTGAGTAAACAATTTCAGGATCCATTGGAGGTTGACGGCAAGGCGGTGATTATTATGAAGGAATTGCCCAGATCGGTGCTGTTGGATCAGAAAAAATATAAAGACTTGGTCCAGATCTTGAAGGACATGAAGATAAGATACAGATGGGAAATACCAGAAGGGCTGTCCTTTGAATTTGGAGGAGTTAAAAAGCGCATCAGATCTGAATCGGAGATGGAAAAGTTTATTAGGGACAATGTAAAGGACTTACCAACAACAAGATTATGAGTATGGAGTGCAAAATAATATCTTGAAATGTAAATGGACTTAATTCTCCTAACAAGAGAAAAAATATTTTCCACTTGCTATTAAAACAAAAATGTGACATTGTATGTTTGCAAGAAACCCATATTAAAAAGCAAGATACAAAATATTTAAGGTGTGCAAAATTGGGAAGTGAATTTGTGGCTGCTTCAAAAAAAAAGAAAAAAGGCGTGGTGCTGTATATAAAAGAAGAATTACAGCCTAAATTAGTAGTGAGTGATGCGGAAGCTAGATATTTAGCAGTGGAAATTATGTGGAATTTTAAAAAGCTGTTGGTGATTGGAATATATGCACCTAATGGAGCAAAAGAAAATTTTTTTGAGGACTTGAGTAAACAATTTGATGGACTATCTTATGACCAGATAATTTTAGCTGGAGACTTCAATGGAGTTACTAATTTGGAGGAAGATAAGAAATCTGGAACTGCACAAAAGAAAAGAGGATTACTACCAAAATCCTTTTTTGCAATAAAGGAACAAGAGACTTTAGAAGACGTGTGGAGGAGACAGAATCCCAAATCTAGACAATATACATTTTATTCTGCAAGACATTCTACTTTATCAAGAATTGACATGATCTGGGCCTCCAAAGACTTAGCGTTATGGACTAAAGAGGTGGAAATAATGCCCATGGTAGGCTCAGGTCACAACCCAATTATGTGGAGATTTGGGAAAAGAAATAAAAGAAAAAGATGGAGAATAAATGAAGATCTTTTGCAAGAAGAAAACAACATTGAGTTGTTGCGAAGGGAGACCAAATTCTTTATACAACATAAGATGAACAGGGAAGTTTCGACTAATAAGGTATGGGACACTTATAAAGCAGTGACCAGAGGCATACTAATGGACTTAAATGCAAGAGCTAGAAAAGAAAAAGAGAAGAAGAGGTTAGAGATTATGGAGAAAATAAAAGCCAAGGAGATACAACTTAAGAAGAGACCAGGAAAAAAGAATATATATCAGGATATTAAAATCCTACAAGAACAATTGACGGTAATGAATAATAAAGAATTGGAATGGAACCTCAAGAGAATGAATCAGAGGTCGTTTGAGGGTGCAAATAAACCTGGGAAATATTTGGCGTGGCAATTAAAGAAAAGAAAAGAGAAGAGAATCATAAATAAAATTTGTGAGGAGAATAAGACATATTTGGAGCAGGCAGCCATTAGTAGAGCTTTTTAAAAATTTTATGCAAAGCTGTACCAAAAAAAGGAAGTGAATAAAGACTCTATAACGAGGTATTTGGAAAAGATGAAGCTCCCTGCAATTTCTGAAAGCTGGAGAGAAAAATTGAATAGGGAAGTGACGGAAGAAGAAATAAAAGAGGCAATTCAGTCAACAAAATTAGGAAAGGCACCAGGCCCGGATGGACTAACAGCTAAATTTTATAAGGTAATGGCTAATGAACTCGTGCCTTTCCTGAAAGAAGTGATTAATGGAGTTATGCAAGACCAGGAAGTCCCCGATACTTGGAGAGAAGCTAATATAACATTGATTCCTAAGGAGGGACAAGACTTGACCAATGTTAAAAATTACAGACCAATTTCGTTGTTGAACAATGACTATAAAATTTTTGCGAAGATTTTGGCGGAAAGAATAAAAGGATGGATGTCTGAATTTATTGCAGAAGAGCAAGCTGGATTTTTGCCAAATAGACAAATTAAAGACAATTTGAGGACAGTTATAAATGCTATTGAATATTATGACAAGCGTTGTGATAGAGAAGTTGGTTTCTTCTTCGTAGACGCTGAGAAAGCATTTGACAACTTGAACTGGGACTTTATGTTTGCCACTATGGAAAAGCTGCAAATGGGTGAAAAGTTCATACGAGCAGTGAAAGAAATATATAGAGACCAGAGTGCAGCAATTGTGGTGAATGATGAGGTGACTAAAAAACTGACAATAAGTAAAGGTACAAGACAGGGTTGCCCTTTGTCACCATTGTTGTTCATCTTGGTTTTGGAAATATTGATGATTCAAATACGGGAAGACGATGCAATCCGAGGAATAAAAATAAAAGAGTTTTCCTACAAGGTCAGAGCATTTGCGGATGATATAATGTTAATTGTGGATGATCCAATCGAGAATATGCCAAAGGTGATGGAGAAAATAAAGGAATTTGGAGACTTGGCTGGATTTTTGGTAAATAAGAGGAAATCAAAGATATTATGTAAGAATATGTCCAAACAGAAACAACAAGAACTAATGGAAATAACGGATTGCGAAGTAACAAATAAGGTAAAATATCTGGGTATTGAACTGAGTGCGAAAAATATAGACCTATTCAAGAATAATTATGAGAAATTGTGGACACAGATAGAGCGAGATTTGATAAAATGGAATAGGTTAAATTTGTCATGGTTGGGAAGAATTGCAGCAGTAAAAATGAATGTATTGCCAAGAGTGATGTTCTTGCTACAAACAATTTCAATTATCCGAGACTCCAAACAATTTGAAAAATGGCAAAGGAAAATATCGGACTTTGTGTGGGCAGGCAAGAAACCTCGTGTGAAAATGAAAGTATTACAGGATGCCAAAGAGAGAGGTGGATTGCAACTGCCCAATCTAAGACTATATTATGAAGCAATATGTTTGGCATGGATAAAAGAATGGATGACACTGAAGAATAGCAAATTGCTGGCTTTGGAGGGATATAAAAAAATATTTGGATGGCATGCGTACTTGTGGTATGACAAAGTAAAAGCAGACTCTATGTTTCTACATCATTATATTCGAAGAAGCCTCTTCACAATTTGGAAGAAGTATAAAAATTACCTAGAGGACGGAATTCCTTCTTGGGTGGTTCCATATGAAGTAATAGATCCGAGGACTGTCGATAATGAGCAGCAATGCTTAACCTATAAGGAGATAACTCGAGTAGAATCTTCAAAATTGAGAATTAAAACAGAGGAGGAGTTGTCTTCATGTTACAGTTGGTTTCAATATAGACAGATCAGAGATCTTTACAATTCGGATTGTTTGAAAGGAGGAATAAGAACGGAGAACTCAGAACTAGAAGAGGTAATTTTTCAAGAAGGTAAAAAGGAAATCTCAAGGATTTATAAAGTACTTTGAAAATGGTTTACAGAAGATGAGACAGTAAAAGTACAGATGGTGAAGTGGGCTATAAACTTTAAAAAAGAAATAACAATGGAGGCGTGGGAATATTTGTGGAAAATGACTTTGAAGACTACGGCTTGTACAAGGATTAAAGAGAATGTCTACAAAATGATCTATCGTTGGTATTTGACACCAAAGAAAATTGCATTAGGAAATATTAACATGTCAAATAAATGCTGGAAATGTAAAAAACATGAAGGATCACTATATCATATGTGGTGGACTTGTGAGGTAGCGAAGCAATACTGGGGAGATATAATTGAAGTAATTAATGAGGTTTTGCAAACCCAAATAAATAAGAACCCAGAATTGTTGCTACTGAACTTGGGAATGGAAGGTATTCCAACACAGTATAGAACATTGTTATTTTACATGACTACAGCAGCGAGACTCTTGTATGCGCAGAAGTGGAAAGTACAAGAAATACCAACTATAGAAGATTGGATGTATAAATTGTTGTACATGGATGAGATGGATAAAATGACCAGAAAACTTAAAGATCTTGATCCAGGACAGTATAATGCAGACTGGGAGACATTGAAACAATATTTAGAAAAAAAATGGGACGTGAAAGGAGAACTGTGGCAGTTCGAGAATTATTGAAATGTAACAGAAGAAGAGAGAAGTGACTTTACTGAGGGGGGAATTTAATTATAAAAATCTAAGCTATTAATGGAGCTATGATAAAATCAAAAACTATAGAGTACTAAATAATGGATGTTTCACTATGGATATATAAGATTAAGATAGTTAGATATTATTTACAATATATAGTTTAAGTAAAGTGTATGTAAGAGATATTTGAATATAACAATTACCTTATAGATTTAAAAGAAGCCTAGAACAAAAATAGTAAAAGATGGATGAGTAATAGAGTATTAGAGTCTAAGTTAATATTAGAGTTAGGATGATGGTGGAAAGCAAAGAACGTAGGTGATTGGAAAGTAAAATGAATACAATGTTATATCTTTTAATATTTTGATTGCTAATATATATTATTATGCCAATATTATTTTAGGAAGGATATGTGGTTTAATTGAGGCATCCAAAGGGAAATTTATATTATAGAGTATTTTTAGTAGAGATTAAATAAGCTTAGAGAAAAGAGTATTAAATGTGTGTATAATAGGATATATGAGATATTACATAATTAAATAATAAGATAGACTTAGGGTTGGAAAATTGTTGGAAGTCAACAAAAAGGGGGGAGGAAAGGGAGGGGGTTAGAAAAAGATCTATAAAGGGGTAATGTATGTTTTGAATAATATTATAATCTAATCCAATAAAAAAAATTTGAAAAAAAGAGATGTTATTTGAAAGTTGTATGTATTAATATTCTCACTTAATAAAAATTTTTCAAAAAAACCCACAAAAACAATATCTATTGTTTGGCAAGGCGGAGGACAGCTAAAGAAGAGGACAAGCCAACCAGGAGACCCTCTTCTGTGGGAAGAAATGTGGTCAACACCATTCCCAACCAGCAACGGCAAGAGCAGGATGCTTCCCCACCCTCCCTTAGTTTTGGGGCAGCTGGGGTAGCTAGTCACAACATTAGGTGGTTTGGCAGTTTTAAGGCATTGGGCCAGATCCAAAGGGGTGAGCAAGCATAACGGGTGGCTCACCCCTGCAATCTAAGGCATGGCGAGGGCTGTCCAGCAGCTGTTGGTGGCGGAACATCACTTGCCATCGTGCAGTGGCCAGCAGGCTTGCTGAGGAACAATGCATTGAACAGCAAAGGGCCTTTCGATGCCAGGGATCCGCTGCCCTATGCCTATGCTCCAAGGGGTGTAATCAATAAAGTTGTGGCCATTTCAACCAAATGAGATGTGTCTGTATATTATTCAATGGGGCCCCAGCTGACACATAGCCCATAGGATGCAACTATACCCCAGAGGACACTTCGTTCTACACACAAAATACTTTTGGTGGTCCCCGTGTCCTGCTTCCAGTGGCTGCCGAGTCTGCAGAGTGCTGCTGACAGGTAACAAGGTCCAGCTAGCAAGGCGAGGAATGTGCAAAGTCCGTAAATCAAGAGAGTAGTCGAGGACAGGCCGGGTCGGAGGTCAGAGAGACAGTTCCAAGGAACAAACACGGGCAGTACAGTAGCAGCTTAGAGAACTCGTTGAAGCCACGCTGAAAGGGGCCCTCCCTCTGGCTTTCAGTCAGCTCGCACAGCTGCTTCAAGTCTCCTCCTCTGAAGCCCCTCCTTCCTCTGAGAAGGCTGGCCGGTTCAGAGCCCGGAGGCATGCAGATTGACGTCGGGTCTGTAAGTCTCTTCTGTCCCTGCTACACCGACGTTGCTCTCGATAGTCTGGAGATGTTGGAGGGGATAAGGAAGCTGGCTGCGTCTGGGCTGGTGGCTCTGGGTGGGGAAGGGGAGCTTCTGGCTGGGATTCAGCATCTGACCATTCAGCTGTGGTTGGCTGCTGGGAGGCAGGCTGCTCCTCCTCAGGAGGAGCAAGGCTGTCAGCAAGCGTCAGCTGTTCCAGCTCCTCCTCCTCTGAGGACTCGTCAAGCTCAGGCTGTACTATGACACCCCGGTCCTATGGAGGCTCGCCTGGCCTCGACCAGAGCCAGGGCCTTTTCAGTCCTGGCACCAGCCTTTTTGGTCCTGGCACCTCTGTCTGATGAAACCAGGGCCTGGCAGGATTTATTATCCTTCCCCTGGGCCTATAAGACAGAGATATTCCACCAGGCATATGGCGGAGGCTAGGCTGGGCCCCCACCAGCCATACTTGACTTGACTTGAAAAGATCTGTCCACCACCCTATATATATCTGTAAATATGGATATATGGACCATGTCTGAAATGAAATAACTCTTCCATCACCACCTGAGGAGAAGTTTTTATTGTATGTAGTGTTTTAAATTTTATTGTAATGTTTTATCTGCTTTTTATGTGTTTTTATGTAAATTAAAATGTTGTGCTCTGCCCTGAGCTTGGTGGGGAGGATGGACTAAAAATCTAATATAATAAATAAATTAAATAAATAAACTAGTCCACATCTGGAAAATTCAGTTGTGAACAATTGCCATAATACAATATCTAGTGATGTGCGAATGCAGCCATAACAGTTGCCCTTGTGAAGCAACTAACATTGTGGGACAATTTAATAAGAAAAAGCAACCCATATGAAGGAAAGTTCAGCTTTAATAATTTTTCATCTTTACTACAGTAACACACCAAAGATATGGCGGGGGGGACATTAAGAAACAAAGAGGTGTTACTGTGTACCCTTCAGTCTAAGATCCACAGCCCCACCCATTAAAATTTCTCTACGCAAATTAAAACAGTTGTGTTTTAATCCATTCAAGCTTTCAACTATAATGGTTTTTTAAAAAATAATAATTGTATTATACTTGTATTCCGCTCTCCATGAAAACCAAGCTCCATGTGGATCACATCAGGAGTGTAAAACAGGCAGCATTAGGGTTGCTAGGTCCACTAAGTCCCCCGGCGGGAGACTGGGATGCTGGTACTTACCCTGCAGTGGCTTTGGACTTCTCCATCGCGTGCATGCACACAGAGCGCACAGCGTGCATGCTTCCATCATGTGTGATGACATCACTTCAGGGAAGTGATGTCATCACATGGGTCAAAGGGTGGCCTGGGAATACGAGTATGCTCCCCAAAGGGCTGAATCGCCCCGCAGCCCCGATTCAGCCCAAAGCAGGCCTGTTGCAGGGTGCGGGAGCACAGCAGGGCACAGGGGCATACTGTGCTGCCCAGGGGTGCGCCTGTGCTGCCGGGGGCACCTCTGGGGGTGCATGCCCCCTGCTGGCCAGGTAAGTGGGTCCATGGAAGAGGAGGTGGGAGCAGGGGATCCCCCGCCCCTGGAGGGGGAATGGCAAGCCTAGGCAGCATAATAGTTAAAATACTTCAAGTAAAACAACATTGCAGTATTCTTTTGCACAATCCCTCAATATACAAGGGCCGTGGGGTGAGTGGCAAGCTGCCTGATGTTCAGCAGGTCAGGGGGGATCATATCTCCCTCCAGCAGGAGGCTGATTGGGGGAGGAGGGCGCTTGCCTCAACCACTGTATGCCTGGCGGAACATTTCTGTCTTACAGGCCCAATGGAAAGATAGTAAATCCTGCCAGGTCCGAGTCTCTACAGACAGAGTTCCACCAGGTCACTGCCAGGGCAGAGGTGAGTCGAACCTCCCTGGGGCCAGGGACCCATTGGGCCTATAAGACAGCAGATGTTGTTCTGCTAAGCAAAGGGCTCTCCGGGGAATATAGAGTTTTTTTAATCTCAATTTGATATGGATTTTGTAATCTCAATTTTATATGGATGCCAGTTTTTAATCAATTCCTTTTTGATTAAAGAGAAATTTGAAGGTAGGAGGGGCAGGAAAGGAGGGTCTGCAAAATTTCAGAATTTTACTCTATAGGTGCTCAGAGGTCAGCAATGTCTTCCCAAGCCTTCTGGTCTTCCTGCTAGAGCACCACCCTGGAGTGTATAACATAAAACAACTGCCAGGGCTTAAGTTACAAAAGGGTGCTTTGATTTCTCTTTGAAGATAAATTAAAGAGAACTCCTGCTCTTAAAAGAGAAAAAAAAGACTCAGAAGAATCAATAGCTTTGTCTAAAAATGTGAATTTTGGAAAAATAAATTACCCATCCCATAGCAATCCTATAAACACAGGAACAGGAACCCTTTAATATAAACCTTAAAAGGCAGTTTTCAGCACAGTAACAGGAACAACAACACAAAATAATCAGATTTAAGGACTCATCATAATGTGGAGTTCTTACTTTCTGTTCCCTATTTTTCTTGCAACCGTAGACACATATATAAGAGAGCAGACAGAGTCCCACATCATGCGTCTGCCGGACCGTTTGTGTTGTGCTGTTGCTGTTGGCCATTTGTTCTCCATACCAAACAGCTGCCTCTTCCCTCTGCGACTGGCTTACTGTGTCTTTAGGAACAGAATGGCTGTGTTCATTTTGCAGTTCTGAACTCATCCCGCACTTCGTATCTACACATGGAGAAATCTGTTATTTTGGTCAGGCTCCAAAGAAAGGGGTTACACAAACTGCTGCTATTCCTGTTGCCAAAACTTTTCAGAGAGATTGCCATTAAAGAGGCAACATTTATTCACAATTATCACGCTCTGATACCTGATACAGTAAATGGCAGTTGTTTCCTGCTGCCTGAAGCTTTGCTGTGTACAAAGAACAAAAGTGAGATTCAATCCATCCATACCAGAACTTTAGTGGAGAAACCAGAGGGGGGGGGGAATCAAAGTTTGCCTTGAACCAAAAACTATGTTAAGAGCAAGACGAAACGGAAACCCAGTTTTCTTGGCTCTTGGGGTGTGTTTGTGCTAGAGGTGCTTGCTTTCAAATTCTTCTGACATAACAGTGCAGTCCTAAACGGGGGTGGGGGGAACTTTGTCTTCTGCTGCTTACACTGATTGGGTCAGCTTCCACCAACAGGGACCACATAGAGTGCAAAGTACGCCAGATGGTCTGCAAGTGGTCAAGGCAATTTTCCTCTGCCTGATTCAAAAACCCTAAAAACAAGAACAAAATCCATATAACCAACTACATTGTGCAAGCTAGCATCAGCAATAGCAACATTCAATTTATATGCTGCCCTTCATTACAACTCACCCATTCAGAGCAGTTTACAAATAATATTATTATTATCCCCACAACAATCACCCTGTGAGACGGGTGGTGCTGAGAGAGCTGTGACTGACCCAAGGCCTCCCAGCTGGCTTCAAGTGGCGGAGTGGGGAGTGGGGAGTGGGGAATCAAACCTGGTTCTCCAAATTACAGTCCTGACGCTCTTAACCACTGCACCAAACTGGCTCTCTGAGGAAGTGATCAAGATCACCATGGCCCAAGAGATCTACTTTCCACTGTTCTGTCTCCTTAAGCCTTGTAACATCACACCTAAAGAAAAATCCTGGTGGGTTCAAAAGCGTGCGTAGTGTTTTGTGCTGATTTGCTTGGTCCAATAAAAGGCATTTCATGGGTTTTGTTGTTATTGGGGGATTTTGCATGGACCAAAATGTGTACAACTTTTTCAGAAATCCTGCCTGTGTGAACAGGGCCACCACCTCCATTGAGGCAGGTCTGACAACCGCCTCCAGCACGAGGGGCGAGGGCACACGCTGCAGAGCTGGCGGCAGCAGCATGCGGGTGGCTGAGCAGGAGGGATGGGAAGCCACCTGTGTGCCGCCCCAGCTGCCTGCCATGCCTGGCCCTCGGCTATTACAGCCTCCCAGCCCTCCCACACTGCCCCTGCTGCTGCCAGCACACACACACACACACACACATCCCGGCCGGGAGCAGCAGCCACGGGCCAGGTGCGGCAGGAACCTGGGGTGGCACGTGGAGCAATGGAGCAGGAGGGCTGGGAGGACGCGTGTGTGCCTCCCCAGCCACCTGCCATGCCTGGCTGGGAGTGCACACCAGCAGCCGCAGGACAGGGCAGTCTGAGCAGGCAGCCCTCCTGCCCAGCCCCCTGCTGCTCCACAGTCCACAAAGGGGCAGGAGCAGACCTGAAGCTGCTCCTGGCATCAGGCTCCGGAAACCCTGGTGCCGGGGCTGTGTGTAAAATAACTCAAAGTGCTTCCTTTTACAATGTTTTAGCCAAGTGTGGAGGAAAGGGGCAAACATTTTTCCCTAAGTGGCAGATTATCATCAGACAAGCACATCCATGTCTTTCCCCTTAGGCCTGCAGGGCAGAAGGGGGAAGTAAGAGTATCAAGGACTTCAGTCTTCATGGTTTGGCCTCTTGGAGTGAAAAGGAGCAGCAGGAGTTAAGATCATATAAGTCAAGTTTGCTGAAGTAATGCAGTCTTCCTAGAAATCAGGTATATTGTGGAACTTCTTGCCACTCGTTTATGAGACACAGTGCAGCTGCTGATCAGCGCATACCAGGATGTGCTTGACTGAATGGCTTAATTAAAGATTCCTGTTGGCTGGTGCATGAAGGACAACTGGTCTGGAAGTGATTGACAACAGGCTGTACCTAGTTGTTAAACTAGCATCTAGTGACACATCATTAAAGTAAACAGTAATTAAAAAGGTGGTCACTGCTGCAGCACTTTATGAATGTAATCAATAGTCTTTAACATAATTAGAAATACAACATAATCAGGAAACATACAAAGCAGAACTCTTGTAAATATCTTGCATATTTTCATACTTTGCATCTCCTTCAGGGCTCGAACACATGAGAAAGCACTATCTAAAGAGTCTTATGTCTCACCCACAACTCCTGGCTGTGTATCAAATTTCTCTTGTTTTCAAATTCTATTCTCTCCAAACACTATTGCATTGGTTATTGGATATCCTAGCTGTTGATCGTATTGAGTTGCACTATGTAATCCACCTTGAGTCTCAGTGCGAAAGGCGGACTATAAGTAATATAACATTTTAAAAAAATATTCCCAGCTATTTTGTTTGTGGGAACATTTCTCCCTTTGAATAATTTCCCATGCTCCTTGCAAAAATGCCCCTGTTTAGCTTACACCATCTTAACTTGCTTTCAGTCTGACTTACCCTCACGTGACATTAGTAGAGAAGTACGATTCTTTAGCAAGCATCGTGATACTCTTTTCAGTGTGTGATACCTGATTGTGAAGGATTACTTGAATTACTTTGAGGGAGGTGTGTTAACTGGATGAGGTTCCTTGCAAAGTAGAGGGTGGGTGGAATTAGTAAGCAAGGAGCAAGCTTAGTGAGAGGTCAGTAACTAGTGGGATTTTCTATCAACTTTTACAGGCCCCTCTCCTGAGAAAGCCAATGAGAGAGGGGTGGGGAGGGGTTTCTAAGACAAAAGTAGTTCTTATTGAAGAGGAAAATATCATATATACATAGGTAGATTCAGGGGTTTTTTTCTGGGAAAAGAGGTGGTGGAATGCTCAAGAGGGAAATGAGGAAGAAACACACGGGATTCTTTGAAATCATATTATTTTCGAGCACTATTGCCGAGTATTTTCAAGAGGTGCTGGAACTCTGTTCCCCTGCATTCCCCCTGAAAAAAAGCCCTGGGTAGATTACTGTAAGTATATATATCAAACACACCAGAGTCCTAGGAATATAGCTAGAAAATGGGGAATAGAGTAAGGTTCAGGGAAAATTTACCTATCAAGACAAGAAGTGAAGTCCATAGAGAACTATCAGCATCCACAAAGAGAAGCCCAGGGCAAACCCTGAGGGTGTGACACTTGGATCCAAACAAAGCATGCACACTTTGGCTGTGTCAGAGCCCAAATATTTAGAGGGTGGAGTGGACCTTGGGACGGAATGGTCCTATACACAAAGGACTTTAATATTTGTCTTTTGGACTTTGATGAATTTTGATCAACATTCTGGACAGAGACAAGGGGTGCAATTACTTATTTTAGGTTCCTGCCAATAAAACAATAATTTAACATTCCATTCAGGGACCAGAGTTGGAATTGCTTATTCAAATGCCTAATAAAACTATAATTCACCAAGTATCTCTAAAGATTGGAGATGGGTTTCCAAGTTTTAGTTTTTCCCAGGAAGGAATAAAACTATCTAGAGGTGACTGATGATTCTTGATTGCTGGATAGGATTACATTGGGGTTCTCACCAAACTGGAGTGAAAGGGGAAGGAATGTCAGAGGGGTGTTAAAGGGAAGATTTCTCAGGTACCTTTCTTGTTCAAAGAGCTACAATCTGAGACGTGGAAGGCAGGAGCTCAATAAGCCTAATCGCTCTGCATTCCACTTGCTTGGTATATGTGTTCCAGTCTCCCGGGATGGATCTGGTAACGTTTTGCCCACTGAACATGTAGTGCTTCTGTGACATGAAATACATCAGATTGAGAGGCTCATGTCTAGAGATGGGCATGATCCAAAAAAATTTAACGATCCAGCAGATTGTGGATCGGCACCGACACGATCCCGAATTAACGATCCGCGCCAATCATCTCCCATTCCCGAGCCATGGATCTTGGATTGTGGATCGTGGAGGCAAAAGCAGAGGGGTGCCCCGCTGTTCCCAGCGATACAGGAACGGTGGGTGATGCCAGCGGCATCTGTGTTTGTGTTTGGCCATTGGTGTTTGGCCGTCAGAGCTGCCTCTCAGGCTTTGCAGGGATGAGATTGGAGTGCCCATGGCTACAGAACACCCCCTTCCCCCTCCCTCCCCTGCTTAAGATGTTTATAAAGCAGTGTTTCATGAACTTTTTAAAATGTCTTGATTAAACAATTATAACTATTTTCATTGTAATGCAAAGCAGCATCAGGAGGCTGTTGTTGTTCAGCAAATGAGAAGTGGGGAGGTTAACCCATTACTTTCCAGCTGTTACTCTGATCAAAGTTTTCCTGAAGCTTTTTTTGTCCCCTGCAGGAGAAAAGACAGGAGTCGCCATACCTTTTTCCTATAGAAAGAAAGCAGTTCATGCAGTAGTGTTGTCAACTTCCAGGTGGGACCTGGAGATCTCTCAGAAAGACAAGTGATCTCCAAATGACAGAGATCCATCCCCTGGAGAAAATAGTAGCTTTGGAGGGTGAACTCTATGGCATTAATACTCCTCTGAAATCCCTCCCGCCCCCTTCCCCCTCCCTCCCCTGGGTGTCTTCTCCCAACTTGTGACTGCTTTGCTGCTCCATGGTTGGAAGGAAGCCCTGCTGATCAAGGAAAGCTGGGCTTCCATTCGGGTTTCCAGGGTGACAGAAGGAGGGCAAACAGAGCTCAGGCTTTCCCCTGGCTCCGTTGTCAGGGGAATAGATTGCTGGTGCCTGAGTGTCTGGATCCCCAATCCGAGCCCAAACGCAACGATCCAGGCTTCTCCCGATCGCTGGATCGTTGGCCATGGACGACCACGATCCGCCGGGTCATGATTGCGCGATCGCCATTATCGTGGGTTTTTTTCAATCGTAATGCGGATCGTGCCCATCTCTACTCATGTCTTTCATATCATTAGCAGTTACTGCAGCAGGGGCTAGACGTATCACTCACAGGTGGAAGAACTCATTGGAGTACTGAAGTAGAAGCAACCCAAAGTAACAATTGAACTGAGTATGATCAAAGAGAGGGGAGGAGCCATGGCTCAGTGGTAGAGCACCTGCTTTGAATGCAGAAGGACCCAGGTTCAGCATTTTCAGTTATAAGGATCAGGCAGCAGACGATGTGAAAGATCTCTTCTGGAGAACCTGGAAAGCTGCTGTCAGTTAGAGGAGATGATACTGACCTTGAAAGATCCTTCAATAGTCTGACTCAGCTTAAGGTGTCTTCACATGTTCATGTATGTATGCTAATGTTCACATACATAACCTAAATGTTTTCTGAAAAGAATTAGAGCATGATTCAGGTTTAGTAGCACCTTAAAGACCAACTCTGATTTTCTACTTTTCACACACTAACTCTATCAAGCTAAGTACCTTAAGCCTTTACTTTAAACACCCATTCCACTTTCTGGTTGGATATTATTATTATTAGTCTGCCTTTCTTACTGAGCTCCAAGGTGGATTATACAGTGCGAGTGAAAATACAATATCATCAACAGCTAGGACATTCACTGAGGAAAGTACAGTAATAAGCAACTGTTTGGACATTTCAATGAAAGGATACAGTAGAGTATGGTAGCAGAAAATTTGGAAAGCAAACAAAGCCAAGCACAGAGGTGAAATCTTTCTGAAATGAAGCATAACTAATTTACATGGCATGTTTAGCAGCATGGAAACTCCTTAGAAGGCACATGCCTACATCAGCAGACAGTACCCAACAGAGTAGTATATAGTCTCTCTCCCTAACAAGACATCTCTCTGAGCTACTTCTTATAACACAGCCCTATAATCTGGGTGAAAAACTCTCCTGAATAATTCGGTTTTGTATAGTTTGCAGAAAGCCAAGAGAGTGGGAGCTTTTCTGACCTTCTCAGACAGGCCATTCCATAAGGTGGGGCAATCACAGAGAAAGCATGTATGCAGGCAGCTGTTGATTTAGTCCAGTTGTAGGGCAGAATTTGCAGAAGGCCCCATCCAGATGAATGAAGCTGCCATGGCAGAACATATGGGGAGAGGCAATCAACAAATATGAGGGGCCAAGGCCATAAAGGGCTTTGACTGTGATAGTCATGACCTTGAATTGAGACTGGTAGCTGATGAGAAGACAATGGAATGTAGAAGTGGATTGATATGTATGCTCCATCTAGCTCTTAAGAGTAAACAAGGTGCAGTGTTCTCTACATAGGATCCATAGGGGAGCCTATGTAGAGAGCATTGTAGTAGTCTAGTCTTGGTTTTACTGTGCCATGAATGGAGGTGGGAAGGTCACCTGTGTCAAGGTAGGGGGCCATCTTTCAGGCTAGTCTGAGTTGTGGGAAGGCCTTTTTTGTAGCTGCATTTACTTACTTCTCTAGCGGCAGCACTGGATCTAGTATAATCCCTAGGCTCTTAACTGAGTCATAAGAACATAAGAACATAAGCAAAGCCATGTTGGATCAGGCCAGTGGCCCATCCAGTCCAACATTCTGTCACACACAGTGGCTAGAAATCCAGTGCCATCTAAAGGACTGTCAGTGAGGCCAGGACACCAGAAGCCCTCCCACTGCCTTCCTTCCAGCACCAAGACAACAGAGCACCACCTCCCCACAAAGAGAATACCATCTATCTCCTGTGGCTAATAGCCACTGATGGACCTCTGCTCCATATATTTGTCCAGTCCCCTCTTGAAGCTGGCAATGCTTGTAGCTGCCACCACCTCCTGTGGCAACGAATTCCATGTGTTTATCACCCTTTGTGTAAAGTAGTATTTTCTTCTATCTGTTCTAACCCGACTGCTCAATAATTTCATAGAGTGCCCACGAGTTCTTGTATTGTGAGAAAGGGAGAAAAACACATCTTTCTCGACCTTCTCTAACCCGTGCATTATCTTGTAAACCTCTATCATGTCTCCCCTCAGTCGTCTTTTCTCCAGGCTAAAGAGCCCCAAGCGCCTCAATCTTTCCTCATAGGGAAAGTGTTCCAACCCTTTAATCATTTTAGTTGCCCTTCTCTGTACTTTTTCCAGTGCTATGATATCTTTTTTAAGGTGTGGCGACCAGAACTGTACACAGTACTCCAAATGAGGCCTCACCATCGATTTATACAGAGGCATTATGATACCGGCTGATTTGTTTTCAATCCCTTTCCTAATAACCCCTAGCATAGCATTAGCAGTCAGCCAGGGTCAAGTGAACTCCATCCATACTCCTGAATGTATCTGAAAAAGGGATCTTTGACTCTTGAAAGCTCATATCCTGGAAGTCTAGTTTGTCTTTAAGGTGCTACTGGACCCAAATCTTGCTCTTCTGCTGCAAACCAACATGGGTACCCACCTGAAACTAGAATATGATTGTCTTTTTCTACTATGCTAACAAAGCTGCATAATTCTAGTCTCTCTCTCATACTCACTTATGAATGGCTTTATACCAGTATATCAATAAACTGAACAACTTGCTTTCTCTCATGCGTTGTAGGCTGTCATTTGCTTCACTGTGATGCTGCCATGGCTCTGCTTCAGGTCCCTCTAAGAGATCTGTTCATGCCTCTTGACTTTTATCTGAATATAGAGGGCAGAAAAGGATTAATGGTACGGCTGAAAAGGTATGGTTTGTCTTCTCATTAATGCCTTTTTAATAATTTGACACAGAGCCATGGCCACTGTAAAAGCACTGGACTGTATATGATTCCTGACATCTCTAATAATAATTAGAAAATAATGTTGAGTGTTCCAGCTGACTCAATTTCATTCAGTGTTGAAAAGAGCAAGGGGAGAGCCAGGCAAATGTCTTGCCGAGTGCTGGGATTCCTTCACCAGCCATTGCATGCAAGACCCCAAACTTGTCACTCACTAGCAGCGCTCTAAGGATTATGCAATTACCTTTGGGTCAATAAAGCCCTCCTGTCCAGGAGAATGGAATCTTGTTGCTCAGCACAAATCAGGAAAGACCAGAGGATATCATCAGCAAATGTGTGATTTTTAGCAAGTTACCTAGTAGTAACTTGCTACTAGGAAATAAGGCTAAGTGTTGCTCTAAGCAAGGGGTCATCTCCTGTGCCATTGGTTGTGTCAGAGCCATGAGTATGCCACAACCTCAGTTGTACATTGGTGCCTCCCTCATTGGGCTGCCCTTAGCAGTTGCTTTAATGGCTTGGTTTATTTATTTGATTTTCATATTCCCCGTTTCTCCCCAATGGGGATGAGAAGCAGCTTGCAGCATTATTCTCAGAACAACCCTCCCAATGAACCATGTTAACCTGCTAGAGAGGGACTGACCTAAGGCCACATACTGAGCTTCCATGGCAGGGCACAGATTCAAACCCGGATCTCCTAGATTCTAGTCCAACACTCTAACCACCACACCATGAAGGCTGGTGAACCATCCCTGTGTGGCTTTGTCTGCTGCAAGTATATTCAAATAGGTACAAATCAGTCTGTATCCCTATAAAACATGTGTTTAAGCTTGATATGTTCTTGCTATTGAGAGAGACATGTTAGTTAGCTTAGTTTAGCAAAGTTTACCCAGTCAGGAAATCGTGAACCATGTGAAAAAAAATCAATGCACTAGCAAGTAAACTGTAATAATGAGGTAGTTCCATTTATTGAGGTAGTTCCAATTCACAGCATTAGTTATAGAAGAAAGAAAAAGAATTGCCTAATCTAAAAAAGGTACTTTCCCTAGTTGCAGGGCCAGCTTTTCCAGCATCACGTGTGCAGGAAGGATCCTCAGGGCTCCATGAGGAGAGGGCTGTATGTTCATCTTGCCCTTTGAAAAGTCAGGAGAGAAAAGGATAGAGCAATGGACACAGGAAGAAAAGGAGGGGTCAGAGAGACATTCTTCCTTTAGACAAAGAGAGGCTTCCTGTTCATGTGAAAGATAACATACACACAAAGAGAAAATAGAGCTGCTGCACCCCCCACCCCACCCCCATGTCCAGGCATGCTGTGTCACTTTTATTCTAACACTTGCATGTATGATAGAGGCACATACTTAAAAACTCAACACATGAAATAGTCCTCAGAAGAGCTTTTTCACATATTACACATTCTGCCATATTTTTCTTTTCATATGTGTGGGCTCTTCACATGCAGTTTAAGTTTCATATTAAGTAGGTTCAATCATTATTGCTGCAATCCATTATAATTATAATAATTATTATTCTCCTTTCCCAAGGCCAGTCCTGGTTAGCTTCCGAGATCTGATGATATCAGGCTTACCTGGGCCATCATGGGCCGATTCCAGATGTCTAACCTTAAGGCGCTTCATGCCGCCCTCTTCCGGATCGCGACGGGGAAAATGCGAAACATCGCGTTTTCTCGCGCGAGTTTTGCGCGACAACGGGCAAAACTTGCGCGAGGAAATGCGATGTTTCACATTTTCCCCGTCGCGATCCGGAAGAGGGCGGCATGAAGCGCCTTAAGGTTAGTCATCTGGAATCGGCCCAGGTCAGGATTCCCTAGATGTAGGCCTCATTTACTAAAATGAGACTTAGGCCCTTTTCACACTGCTTACCTGCTGCCGCAACAACGCGAAATATTGCGCAAAAAACGCAGAACATCGCGTTTTCTCACGCGAGATTTGCGCTACATCACGCAAATCTCGCATGAGAAAATGCGATGTTCTGCGGTTTTTGCGCGATATTTTGCGTCGTTGCGGCAGCAGGTAAGCAGTGTGAAAAGGGCCTTACTTTTGTGTAGAGAGCCAGTTTGGTGTAGTGGTTAAGAACAATGGGACTCTAATCTGGAGAACTGGGTTTGATTCCTCACTCCTCCACTTGAAGCCAGCTGGGTGACCTTTGGTCAGTCACAGCTTCTAGGAGCTCTCAGCCCCACCTACCTCACAGGGTATTTTGTCGTGGGGATAATAACATACTTTGTAAACCACTCCAAGTGGGTGTTAAGTCATCCTGAAGGGTGGTATATAAATTGAATGTTGCTATTATGTTATTATAGATTTGCTTAGGCTTGCTTCCGAAGGGAATAATTGCTGGTTTTTCTGGGATAGAACTATCCATTCCAGTATCAGCATATCACATGGTTCCTTTCTCAGAACAAGGGAGGAGACCATGGATTACCTGCCATATGATATTATTCACACTATAGGGTGAAAACAAAGAGAAGCAAAAGGAGTATCAGGGTGGTTGATCTCACTACCTTGAGCTATATGTGGATTATAAAATGGTAGAAGATTGAAAATAGAGTTGTATCCATTTTTTCTATTTCTCTGGATCAATTTGACTCCACTTTCTGTTAAGAGCTAAGGTGGCAGGTGTGAATTCACACCATGTTCGGTTCTGTTGCTAGCCTTGTTCAATTAGCCCAATTCCTCCATTTTGGTTCATCCAAGCAGAAGAGGAGCCATGCTAGAGCATCATCATGGGCTACTGGATATTCCCGCAAGAAGTTCTGCAGCTCAGCTGGAAAGTCCTTAAGGCAACACTAATGTATGACAGCTGGGTATGATCCCTCCAGTACGGTTGTGTCAGCTGAGAATTGCAAATGGAGCACCTGCAGTCAGCTGTCCTTTCTCCCAAGATACACTCAGTGCACAGGGCAGAAGGGAGACATTTGCTGTAGGTGCTTGGAGTGCCAGGATTATGTTAGCTGAGAATTCACTTTTACTTGCAGGGTATGTAAGACCAGGTCTAATGAGCTCCTTTTGCAAAGCATGGAGCACACCTAACTGATTTTTTAATTATTCAGTTTAAGCTTTTCAGACATAACAAACAATTAAGCTAAATTTAAATAATATAAATATCTTGAAATTCACAAATACGGTAAACTAAGCAAGCCAATTCTCCCCACAAAATGGTAAGAAATGAATGAGAGAAAAACTGGGAAAAAGAGAAGAAAGGTTTCCAAGAAAGAATATGATAAACTATTTAACAATAAAACAAATTTCAATTACCATATTTTTAAAAGGGTTTTTTTCTGGCTACAGTTTATATTTTAATGAGCTGTTTGTAGAGGTGCTGTGGATTTCACAGCAAACTTGTTTGACAATCGAATTCACCCTGTTCAACTGTGTTGATCAGATGTGAGCCAATCACCACGTCTGGTTGGGTCAGTGCTGAACAACTTGCATACCTGCTGAATAGGTTTGCATCAGTTTTTTTCTTTAAATTGCGCATGCACAAAAATGCTGCCAATCTGTTTAACATTAGCGTTAACATTACTAAGGGCTATGTCAGATGAACACTAAATTGTAGGGTTTTTTAAGTAACAGATTGTTTATTTATGGCTGAGTTATCTATGTGGCCCATTTAACAATCTATTTAATCAATTGTTGGGTGAGGAGAGAGTAGAACTCTATCATATTGTGTGAAAATCTGCATGCATGAAAAGCCAATTGTGCTTACTGTTAGGAAGTCATAGCTGAAGCAACCTGCCAAACATAAATGGATGGATGGCTAGAACAGTCCATTAAAAAATCAGCTACCTGTTGTCCAGTGGCGAACAGGACATGAGTTGAACCGAAAGGTGTTTGAGCATTCCTAGTTGCTCAGCATGAATGCCATTTCTTTATGCAAATATAATAAAAGGTAGCCAGCAAAGTAATTCCATGTACCCTTAAGCCCCATTAATCATGGTAAGACTTACTTGACTAAGCAGACATAAGATTAGGTTGTAAAGTTACAATCCAATACAAACTTCTTTGGGGACAGATCCCATTGAAATAGTGTGGCCTTACTTGCTTAGAATTTTTGCAGTGAACAAGATTGCATAATAGACTGTTTTTGACTGCAGAGTCGTACACCTAAACCAAGCCTTGGATTGCTTTCCTCCATTCTTAATGTTCACCACCTACCTTGAACATGGATCCAGGTAGCTTTGCTGCTGCATAGTCGTCTTGCTAGGTAAATTTCATTTCTTTACAACTTGCAGCCAGTTTTATACCTGTGCCAATTCTTACCCTCCCAGGATTCACCCCCTGATGACAACAGTTAGGGTGCTTTTTTTTTAGTTGTCAGTGCAAGCTCTGTAAAAAAGTTACTCCTTTTATTAGTTTTACAGTTTAAAAAATGTCAACTCCCATAAATATGCTCTGAATCCAAAGAGTGGTAGATCTTGTCAAGATGCTGGCAGTATCTGCCATACCCATACCTGGGGGGTGGGGGGATTGGAGGTTATGATGTTATGACTGTCTGTTGCAGCTGTGTTTCCCAGGATGTGAATTCTTAACTTAGCTCTCTTAGACTATGCTTGCTCCTAGCCGCTGGGAAAGGAGCCCACTGAACCTTGAACTTTATGTCCTCTCCTGTACAGTTAGTTTCCAGCAGATTCAGTCAACCTGTTGAAAATGGGGGGGACGTTAGTCTGTAAATGATATAGGTGCTTGATACATAGGTATGCCTCATTCCTTACAATGAACCCAGTAAAATCATGAACTAGCAATTTTTCAATAAAGCTGTCCAAGGATGAGCTGCCTGCACCCTCTGGACTTACCACAGCCACAACACCTGGGGCCAGCAGGGAGCATACTGCCATCACAGCAGGTGGAGAGCAGTGAATGCCGGTGCCTGGGGGAGCCCCAGATGTGCAAGAAGACAGCCAGCCTACCCTGGGAGACCTGGGAGCAGCCCCAGACAAGCCCCAGATCCCTCCTCAGGTGCTAGGCTCTAAGGAGCAAAGCACGCAGGCAGGAGACACCCCAGCCCCTGCATACACATTGGGTGGGGCTGGCCAGCTGGGCTTCGAGCCCTCAGAAGTGTCACCTGCCCCAGGGACCTGTCTGGCCACAAGCATGCCCAGGGAGAAATGGCTACGAGGCCATCTTGCCTGGAAAAGCCCTGCCAGCCTCCAAGTAAGACACAAGTACAACAACCAGGGTCACAAAAATTAATCATGCAAGGTTGATATAAATTTTTGTATTAAATCCAAAGTGCAACAGTGCAGAGGTGTAATATATCTCAAACAAGATTTAAAGTGCATATATATACACAAGAAGAGGTAGTCTATCGGGTAGACAATAAATATATTTCTATATACAATGAATATTCTGGTGGTGGGAGAGTGTAGACAGATGGAAGGATGCACACAGGAAATGTCCATATGTCCAAGAGTGGAAAAAGGACGTGTCCAGAGACACCTAGCCGACGGGCTACAGCTTGCTATTTCCAATTCCCGTTTCGGTCTTTCTTCATCCTGGGCTAGACTCTATGGACTATAAATAAAATTAACCCATCAGTAATAAGCATTATACACAGCCTGACCAATGTAGCTACTGGTTTACAATCTAGGCAATTAAAAGTTTCCTTACTGTCCACTGGCATCTCCCCTCACTCCACACACCATTGCAGTTCCAAGTACACCGATAGTTACAACTAGTACCAGACACACCCCATGTTTATATAACAAGCCTAGGGTTATCCAATTAGGGAAAAAAACCTCTTAAAGGGGCAGTGTCAGCAGGACACAAAACAGAAAAGTAACCAATACAGCACAAATGCAAACATGACAGAGAGGCAATACATGTACAATTAATCCATATACAAGGCAAATACAGAGAATGGACCATAGTATATACATATCAGGCAATCATAGATGGAAACACCCTGCTGTTTATCCTAGGAAACAGGAATAATCCATTGTAAGATTTAAACCCCCCGGCGTCAGGCTCTTGAGTTCAAAAATCCACCTCGCCTCCGCTTGCAAAAGGTGCTTGGTGCAATCATGCATGGCAGGTGTATCACATCTTTCCAAGACGGAGACAGACAGCTCCCTGTTGTCAATATGCTGCGCTAGAAAGTGTTCCACTAGGGGTGCCTCCCTGGTACAGGTTCTTATACGTGACATGTGTTCTTGTATTCGCACGCGTAATTGGCGTGTCGTACTGCCCACGTAATTCAAATGACAACTGCATTGAATTATATATACTACATTAGATGATCTACAATTCGAGAAGCAAGGGGAGTGGCCTCTTCTTGGTGTTATTAGTTTAGACACATTAACCATCAGAGAACACACGGAGCAATCCCCACATGGGAAATGCCCCCCTGGAAGGGGGCGTACCTGTCTGGGCATACGGTATTCTGATCTAACAAGAAAGTCCTTCAAGCTCCTTGTGCGCCTAAGACCCACTCTGGGGGGGTTTCTCGCAACTGGCAATTCCACCCACCAAATGCCAATGCTGTTTCACAATTTTATTTATAGCACCTGAAAAGGGACTGTGATCCAGTGCCCAAGTAATGCTGGAATTAGGCTGTCGATTCCTAGGCTGGAGGAGCGTATCGCGAGATGTTAACTCTGCTCTCCTAATTGCCGGGGCTCTTACATTTACTGGATATCCTCTAGAGGCAAATGCTGAATCCAGGTACCGAATGTGTTCCCTAAAGTCAGCATAATTGGTGGAGTTCCGTTTAATCCTAAGGAACTGCCCAATCGGTATATTACTTTTCAAATGTTTAGGATGAAAAGAATCGAAGTGTAAAAGAGAACAACGATCCGTGGGCTTCCTAAAGGGACGCACTCCCAGGCTGCCGGCCATACGTTTGTAAACTGTAACGTCCAAGTAGTTAATACATTGCTCGCTCCCCTCCCAAGAGAACTGTATGTCTGTATCTAAAGTATTGAGCCAATTAACAAAGCTTTCTGCTGGGGTCTTAGTACTAAGGATGAGGATGACGTCATCTATGTACCTTTTGTAAAAGATCACGAAATCCTTAAAGGGGTTACCCTCCGCCAGTATGTATTCCTCCTCCATCCGTGCCATGAAAAGGTTGGCAATACTAGGGGCTGCGGCGCAGCCCATTGCCACTCCTTTCGTCTGGTAGAAATATTCATCATTAAATCGGAAGTAATTCTTTTCAAGAATTATATCAAGGATGTTTAAGAGGAACGGAGTGGAGGGAACTTGAGATGGCCGTTTAAACAGAGCATATTCTACGACTGCTCTAGCACCATCGTGCGGTATTGAAGTGTATAAGGATTTGACATCCAATGTCATCAAATATGCACTGTCTGGAATCTGTAAGGGTTCCAAAAAGGATATAAGAGACATGGTGTCTTTAAGATACGCTGCGGTGCTAGTCACCAGAGGCTGAAGGAAGAAATCTATGTACCGGGACAAAGGTTCTAGTACTGAATTTGAGCCCGAAATGATTGGTCTCCCGGGAGGTGGAAACCCGGGTTTGTGTATCTTGGGTAACATGTAGAAAACCGGTGTGCGTGGTTGATCATTAATGAGGGCGTTGTAAGTTTTCTGGTCAATTTCATTCGCTAACAGCCCCTCCTCCAGCACAATCCTGATGACCCGCTGTATGTGTGCTAAGGGGTTAAGGGGGATCCGCATGTAATCCGTGCTAATATTTAACTGTCGTTCCGCCTCCTGGACGTAGTGAGCCGCATCTTGGATTACAATGCCGCCACCCTTGTCTGCGGCTTTAATAACAATGTTGGAGTCGTTTTTCAATGAATTCATTGCAAGCCATTCGGATTTTGTTAGATTATAGTTGCGATAACGTTGGTTCTTTTCTAATTTCTCAATATCCCTAAGTACAACATGTTCAAAGGAATCTATCAAGGGGTCAGAGACAGCAGGGCAGAAGGTAGATTTGGACCTGATCGCCACATTAATATCCTGTCCCGGGGGACCAAAACACTTTCTAAGTTTAATGAGTCTGACTAGTTTGAAAAGATCAATACGCGTTTTGAAGGCATTGTAATTGGGCACCGGGACAAAGCCCAGACCTTTATTCAAAACGGATTTTTCAGCCTCAGTCAAGACTCGAGATGACAAATTGAATATCAGGTCCGATTTCTGTTGGTTTTCTTGAAGCGGGACGGAGGTTTCCCTAAAAAATTTCCCCTGTTTGAATGAGTGATGTTCCGGTTCCTAAGTGTTCTAACACTGCTACCCTCATCCCCCGAGGTGTCTGTCTCCGAGGGTTCAGAAGTTTCAAACTCAGAGCCAGACTGCAAATTCCTAGCCCACGTGACTCTCTTCCTGGGTCTAGGATTGCTATCTTCTTTCCAATGATAAATACGTCCGGTTACATAGTCCTTTGGAAGTACATTGGAAGTTTTAATTAAGAGTAACATCAGGTCGAATGCAGAAGCAGAGAGCTTGACATCTGAGATCACTAGATTAGAAGGAGAATTGAAGACCAAGGTTACCTCTGAGGAACTTGAGACTAGAAAAGCTGAGCTGGATCGGTGCATCACCGAGAGCAAAGAAAAACTAAAGGAATTAAAGCTCAAGAAATTTGAAAGGGATAGGAAGGACTATGTAACCGGACGTATTTATCATTGGAAAGAAGATAGCAATCCTAGACCCAGGAAGAGAGTCACGTGGGCTAGGAATTTGCAGTCTGGCTCTGAGTTTGAAACTTCTGAACCCTCGGAGACAGACACCTCGGGGGATGAGGGTAGCAGTGTTAGAACACTTAGGAACCGGAACATCACTCATTCAAACAGGGGAAATTTTTTAGGGAAACCTCCGTCCCGCTTCAAGAAAACCAACAGAAATCGGACCTGATATTCAATTTGTCATCTCGAGTCTTGACTGAGGCTGAAAAATCCGTTTTGAATAAAGGTCTGGGCTTTGTCCCGGTGCCCAATTACAATGCCTTCAAAACGCGTATTGATCTTTTCAAACTAGTCAGACTCATTAAACTTAGAAAGTGTTTTGGTCCCCCGGGACAGGATATTAATGTGGCGATCAGGTCCAAATCTACCTTCTGCCCTGCTGTCTCTGACCCCTTGATAGATTCCTTTGAACATGTTGTACTTAGGGATATTGAGAAATTAGAAAAGAACCAACGTTATCGCAACTATAATCTAACAAAATCCGAATGGCTTGCAATGAATTCATTGAAAAACGACTCCAACATTGTTATTAAAGCCGCAGACAAGGGTGGCGGCATTGTAATCCAAGATGCGGCTCACTACGTCCAGGAGGCGGAACGACAGTTAAATATTAGCACGGATTACATGCGGATCCCCCTTAACCCCTTAGCACACATACAGCGGGTCATCAGGATTGTGCTGGAGGAGGGGCTGTTAGCGAATGAAATTGACCAGAAAACTTACAACGCCCTCATTAATGATCAACCACGCACACCGGTTTTCTACATGTTACCCAAGATACACAAACCCGGGTTTCCACCTCCCGGGAGACCAATCATTTCGGGCTCAAATTCAGTACTAGAACCTTTGTCCCGGTACATAGATTTCTTCCTTCAGCCTCTGGTGACTAGCACCGCAGCGTATCTTAAAGACACCATGTCTCTTATATCCTTTTTGGAACCCTTACAGATTCCAGACAGTGCATATTTGATGACATTGGATGTCAAATCCTTATACACTTCAATACCGCACGATGGTGCTAGAGCAGTCGTAGAATATGCTCTGTTTAAACGGCCATCTCAAGTTCCCTCCACTCCGTTCCTCTTAAACATCCTTGATATAATTCTTGAAAAGAATTACTTCCGATTTAATGATGAATATTTCTACCAGACGAAAGGAGTGGCAATGGGCTGCGCCGCAGCCCCTAGTATTGCCAACCTTTTCATGGCACGGATGGAGGAGGAATACATACTGGCGGAGGGTAACCCCTTTAAGGATTTCGTGATCTTTTACAAAAGGTACATAAATGACGTCATCCTCATCCTTAGTACTAAGACCCCAGCAGAAAGCTTTGTTAATTGGCTCAATACTTTAGATACAGACATACAGTTCTCTTGGGAGGGGAGCGAGCAATGTATTAACTACTTGGACGTTACAGTTTACAAACGTATGGCCGGCAGCCTGGGAGTGCGTCCCTTTAGGAAGCCCACGGATCGTTGTTCTCTTTTACACTTCGATTCTTTTCATCCTAAACATTTGAAAAGTAATATACCGATTGGGCAGTTCCTTAGGATTAAACGGAACTCCACCAATTATGCTGACTTTAGGGAACACATTCGGTACCTGGATTCAGCATTTGCCTCTAGAGGATATCCAGTAAATGTAAGAGCCCCGGCAATTAGGAGAGCAGAGTTAACATCTCGCGATACGCTCCTCCAGCCTAGGAATCGACAGCCTAATTCCAGCATTACTTGGGCACTGGATCACAGTCCCTTTTCAGGTGCTATAAATAAAATTGTGAAACAGCATTGGCATTTGGTGGGTGGAATTGCCGGTTGCGAGAACCCCCCCAGAGTGGGTCTTAGGCGCACAAGGAGCCTGAAGGACTTTCTTGTTAGATCAGAATACCGTATGCCCAGACAGGTACGCCCCCTTCCAGGGGGGCATTTCCCATGTGGGGATTGCTCCGTGTGTTCTCTGATGGTTAATGTGTCTAAACTAATAACACCAAGAAGAGGCCACTCCCCTTGCTTCTCGAATTGTAGATCATCTAATGTAGTATATATAATTCAATGCAGTTGTCATTTGAATTACGTGGGCAGTACGACACGCCAATTACGCGTGCGAATACAAGAACACATGTCACGTATAAGAACCTGTACCAGGGAGGCACCCCTAGTGGAACACTTTCTAGCGCAGCATATTGACAACAGGGAGCTGTCTGTCTCCGTCTTGGAAAGATGTGATACACCTGCCATGCATGATTGCACCAAGCACCTTTTGCAAGCGGAGGCGAGGTGGATTTTTGAACTCAAGAGCCTGACGCCGGGGGGTTTAAATCTTACAATGGATTATTCCTGTTTCCTAGGATAAACAGCAGGGTGTTTCCATCTATGATTGCCTGATATGTATATACTATGGTCCATTCTCTGTATTTGCCTTGTATATGGATTAATTGTACATGTATTGCCTCTCTGTCATGTTTGCATTTGTGCTGTATTGGTTACTTTTCTGTTTTGTGTCCTGCTGACACTGCCCCTTTAAGAGGTTTTTTTCCCTAATTGGATAACCCTAGGCTTGTTATATAAACATGGGGTGTGTCTGGTACTAGTTGTAACTATCGGTGTACTTGGAACTGCAATGGTGTGTGGAGTGAGGGGAGATGCCAGTGGACAGTAAGGAAACTTTTAATTGCCTAGATTGTAAACCAGTAGCTACATTGGTCAGGCTGTGTATAATGCTTATTACTGATGGGTTAATTTTATTTATAGTCCATAGAGTCTAGCCCAGGATGAAGAAAGACCGAAACGGGAATTGGAAATAGCAAGCTGTAGCCCGTCGGCTAGGTGTCTCTGGACACGTCCTTTTTCCACTCTTGGACATATGGACATTTCCTGTGTGCATCCTTCCATCTGTCTACACTCTCCCACCACCAGAATATTCATTGTATATAGAAATATATTTATTGTCTACCCGATAGACTACCTCTTCTTGTGTATATATATGCACTTTAAATCTTGTTTGAGATATATTACACCTCTGCACTGTTGCACTTTGGATTTAATACAAAAATTTATATCAACCTTGCATGATTAATTTTTGTGACCCTGGTTGTTGTACTTGTGTTGTCTGTATAGCCAGGGGGTTCCTTTTGTTGGTTTGCTGTTCAGCCTCCAAGTAAGAAACAAGGAAAAGGGGAGAGGCTGGAGCTGGGGAGAGACACCTGAAGGTCTCCCCAGTTGGCCCAAGTCAGGAGCAATCGGCCCAGGGTAAAAAGGGTGGAGATCAGAGCAGGGAGTTGGCCCAAGTCAGGAGCAATCCGCCCAGGGGGGAAAGGGTGGAGAAGATCAGAGCAGGGAGAGACACCTGGAGGCCTCCCCAGCTGGCCCAGATCAGGAGCAAGCATCCCACAAGAGGAAGGGTGGAGAGTAGGGCAGGAAGCCCTATATAAGAAGGCCCAGTTGGGAGCCAGGGGGCAGAGAGTGTAGGAGCTGATGGTGGATTGTGTGTGTGTGTGTGTGTGTGTGTGTGTGGGGGGGGGGAGTTCTCTTGGCAAAGGCCCTGCCTGCGGATACCTGCACCCAAAGAGGGGGAGGGAGGAAAAGGAGTCCTCTTGGCAAGGGACGGTGCTTCGGCGCAAGTCTGCTTGCGCCCAAGGCCCTGCCCGCGGATACCCGTGCCCAAGGACCTGCTGCTGCCGCCATGGTGGAACGTGACAAAAGCTCTTGCTAACATATAGTGGAGTCTTTTGACGGTTACGCGGCAGATCCTTACAATCCAAGATACAGAATTTGAAAACATCCAAAATCTCAGCAGAGTTCGGTAAGTCCACCTCTCCCATGTTTTAGGGCTGACCAGTATCCCTGGGCTTGTGCAACTTTAATAGAACAAAACAAATAGCTCTCCTAAGAAACACAGAGCAGAAGTTCCATGGAGGACAAGCAGCAGATCGGCATTCTGAGAAAGTTTTTAGCAGGCAGTACCCTGGAAAACTGCTGGCAACCGGCAGGATCAAGCTGAGGTAAATCCCAGCAATTCTGATAGCCTTTCAGGGGCCACTCAGCTTGGGCCCGGCTTGCCAGCAGTTGGCAGCTGGCAAGCATATGGCCATCATCAGCGTGGCTAGCTAGGCTCAACCCAAACACCCCTGTGGTGCTGCATCACTGAGGTGCAGCTCAGCTTGCTCCTGGACCATTTGAACTTCCCAGTTTCCTCCTGTGGAGGTTCTTTGATTGCCAGGTCCCTTGAGTCCCCCAGCGGGGGATTGGGAGCTTTGCACTCACCCTCTGCAGTCTTCGTTGTGTCTTCTTGCGCACATGCACAGCATGCACGCACTCCCAGCGTGCATGATGACATTACTTCTGAGAAGTGACATCATCACACGGGTCAAAGGGAGGCCCGGCATGCACTCTCACGCTCACCAAAAGGCTGAATTCCCCCCCTCCCGCGGGCCTGATTCAGGTAAGTGGGGGGAGGAAGTGGGAGCAGGGGATCCACCACCCTGTGCGGGGGAATGGCAGCCCTAGTTCAGGATCTCCAAAGTAGCAGAGTTAAAGCATTAAAACAAATTTTAGAATGCATATACATAAAACGCTAAAAGCAATTCAACAAAACTGTCATAGAAACACACAGAAGGGAATGATGGTCAATGAGGGTCAGAGAAGGAACGCCAAACAAAACTGAAAAGTCTTTACCTGGCTGCTGGCAGAAAACAATGATAGATGGGGACCTGGCAACCCTAAATCTAGGAGATTCAGGTTCGAATCACCACTCTGCTGTGGAAGCTCACTGGGTGACTGATCTAGTCACACACTGTCAGCCCAACCTTCCTCTCAGGGTTGTTGTGAGGATAAGATGGATGCAAGGAAAATGATATAACCTGCTTTGGGTCTCCATTGTGGACAAGGCAGTATATAAATGAAGTAAATTAATAGTAAGTAATGGGGGGGGAATAAAAGTAAATTGTTTCATTACTTTGAAGGAGAGAAGGATGTAGGGAATAGGGTTGCCATCTCCAAGTTGGGAAATTCCTGAAGATCTGGGGGGTGAAACCTGGAGAAAGTGGGGTTTGGGGAGGAAAAGGACCTTGGCATGGCATAATTCCATAGAGTCTACCCCACAAAGTAGCCATTTTCTCCAGGTGAACTCATCTCTGTGGCCTGGAGACCAGTTGTAATTCCAGGAGATCTCCAGCCACTACCTGGAGGCTGGCAACCCTAGGAGGATCCACAATTTGTGGGTGTCTCATACAGCCGCTTGCCAATCACCGCGTCTCTGTGTGAACTTCTAATATGAGGCAGGGCCTTGACATTTGCTAAGGCTCTGCCTGTTTGCACTGATGACTACAGTCATGATTGTGTGTTAGTTCTTTTGCTCCATTCTCTCTTTGACAGCTTGTGCATGTGTATGTGTGCGAGCTGTGTGGGCTGCCTACAAATTTTGCACTGAGTCCAGCAAATTCTCTTGGCATCTATGGCTCTTCTGAGTCAAAATGAATGTGAGATTTATTCAAATGAGCCCCAAAGTGTAACAGTCATGATGAAACACCTCTAAAGTCATACAACAGTCTTTTAAAGACTTGGCGGGGAGGGCATGTATTAATCTTGGGGTAGATTTCCTTCTTTAACATACACTACAAAGAAAAGATGATGAAATTTGTTAAGTAACAAATGCTAGAGATTACAAATGAAGCAGATGAAGAAGAACAGATTATTTATTTATGACACAGATGCCATCTGTGTATACCACAATATAACGTCTTATCAGTAATTAGCACTTAAGGAAAATTAACTAGTCTAGTATCATCCAAGTGCTTACAATTTAGCCTTGATGTAGACATTATTCTCATACATTCTCATACATAAATGTGACAATTTTGACTCCTCTCTCTTTTTCTTTGACATCTTCCTGAATTCAGAAGTGATTGCAAGCAATATTTATTTCCATTAACAAAAGCAGTTATAAGCATTCCCACCCAATGAAAGGGAAGGCGCTTAAGGCACTAGTGGGCTTGACTCAGGGCAGAAAAAAGAATTGCTAGCCTGATCCTTGCTGCTCTGCAGTCCTACTCTGATCATGCCTAGGATGGGTAGAGTAGCTCACTTTGAAAGTGAAAATGTTGTTTCAAAATATTTCCTTGCACTGACCCTGGGAATATAACTGTGATGTTTTGGAAGCTGCTGCCAAAACAATGTTTTTTTTTTAATCTAGACAGTCAATCATAACTCCAATGGCCAATCAAATGGCCAAGGTGGGGCAAAACCCCCACCTTGTCCCACCCACTTCCTAAGAAGACTTCGTGGGCACCAGGAAAAGTGTCAGTGGGCACCATGGCCTCCCTGAGCCCTATGTTGAGAACTACCGTTTTTTGGAACATAGTCTGGGCTGAAGTGGTGCTCTACCTTGTCATGTCTTCCATTCCCTAACCAGAAGCTTAGAAGTTCTTGTCATATCAGAACCCTCGCCTGGCTATTGAACTGTCAGCTGCCCTGCCTCAAAGCTGCTGCCCATTCCACTGGCAACCAGTCTCAACAGGAGCAGATTCCATGACTACTTTGGCCATAATGAAGTCCATGCACTTTGTATACTTTGTGACCCTGTCCAGGTCACAAAGGAAGCCTCCAGATGACAGGAAATGTTGGAAGGAAATGGTGCATATAAAAGAAATAGGAACATGGGGGAAATTTGGCATATTGGTAGATGTTTACCCTTGGAAATGTATCCCTTGTTCATAAAGACTAGAGCTGAACCAAATTTGTTTTATTTCCAGTGAGTTTCTTAGCCAACGTAAGAGCCATTGGAGTATATTACCTTCAGCATCAGACCAGAAGCTGGGAGATAGTGGTTCAAATGGCTCCTCTGCCATAAAGCATAGTTATTCTATTTCAGCTTAATTTACCTCACAACTATGGTGAGAATAAAATAGGTATGCCACTTGGAGCTCCTAGGACAAATGGTGGGAGACATATATATGATAGCTTCAACTGGCTTCTAAAAATTCAAATGATATTTCTTCTGAATTCAGTGTTCCACCTCTGCATTCACATTTATGTGAATTGGATTTGGGGGGAGGGGGAATCAAGGCATGTATTGAATTTAGCAACTTTATGTGTAACAATATAAGCCATCGTTTAAGAATAAATATTTAAGTGAATGGAAAAAGCAAAGAAGTATTAGAACTAAAAGAAGGTAGACTTACAGTGACAATAGCTTAGTGAAAGGTAATATAACTACGGTGGAATTGTAGAGATGGAATGAAGTACATGGTATATAATATGTAACAAAAATGTAAGATCTTGATTAATTCTGTTATCAGAGGGAATTGGAACTAAAATAAATAAAAATATATATTTTTTAAAAAGAATAAATATTTAAGTATATTAAAAGCACTTCTCAAAAATTTCAAAAGCAGACTGAAAATGTTTGAAATTCAAAATCTCTGATCATGGCATGTCAAAATCTAAATGTTTGTAAAATTGTTTCAGGTTGATCTTGCACTTTGGTTTTCGTTACTTCATTATTATATCAATTCAGAACCACATAGATCAAGCTAGTATCCAATTAACTGCATTTAGACCCACTAAAATAAAGCATGGAAAGCAAGTTATTAATTCATTTACCACAGACCACTTGCTTTAGTCTAGATTAACTCAAAGAAATATAAGAAACAAAATGGTGAGATTATTGGCACTCTTGTCTAAGAAATGCTTGGTGATTCATCCCTGAAGTTTTGGGACCATTTTCCTGCAAATTTCGCAATCCTTCATATTAAGGGTAAATAGGATGGAGATATCTTTACCCCCTAAAGACTTTACAGAAGTGCTGTCAGCAAGAAAAGCTGACAGCACTTGCTAGAGATAAGACCTTGCAAGCATTTCCATTACCCAGTTATTGGAGAATTTTATTTTTCAGGTATCACAGAATCGCAGGCAGAGCAGTCAGTGTGCGGAAACAGGCTTCTGCACGTGGCTTCTTCTCTTGGGCATTGAAATGGCTACAGCCAAGGGAACAGATCACCCAGCACATAATGAGGACTTGCCAGTTGATGCCCAGGGATATTCTTATTGTACCAGTTGTCACATTGTTATTTTCTAAGTGTTATCCCTTCGGTGTTATGATCCAGCATGTGGTATAGTGGTTAGTGTGCTGAACTAGAACTCAGGGGGTGCGTGCATTCAAATTTCTACTCAAGCATGAAACTTGCTGGGTGAGTCTTTGTCAGCTCAATGTTCCTCATGGGGTTGTTGTGAGGATAAAATGGAGGGCAGAAGAACTAAGTACACTGCCCTGATCTCATTGGAGAAAGGACACGACACAAATTTAATAGAGGGGGGGGGGTGATTGCAAGTATTAGTAAATACTATAAGAACTTTGGATGTACCACATTTCAAGGATCTGGGAAATGATAAAATGCTAATAATGCTAAGTATACAAAGTGAAGGCCCAGATGAAGTGTGTATGTGTGCATGCACATGTGTGCAAGAAAGAGTATGTAATGGGGTTGGAGTGAGGGTTTTTTCCCCTGTGCCTTTGAGGAAGAACCAGTTTCTCCCAACTTTTTAATGCTAAGGGAAATTGATTCTCTGTGACCATCAAATTATACAAAAGAATAGTTCACATGCATTAAAAAAATCACTTCTTGATAGCTTCACCATAGTCCCTGTCCTTAGCGTGCTGTAAGCTACAAAGACGGGTTGGTTGGAAAAGTATCCACATAGTAACTTGTTATCCTGCAGGTATGATGTGTTCAGGAGAATTGCTAGGGGAGTGGGGTTACTAACTTTTAAATGGGTCCTTCTAGCTGCCCCCTTAATATCAATTTGATCTGCACATCAGGATCAGGTGATTTTATTTAACTTAATTCTATGAAAAGCTTCAATTGCCCATTTACACTCATTAAACCTCTGTCAAAAGGATATAGAGCTATCTGGCCTCCTCCTCTGATGGGGGACCTCCCGCTAGCAAGCCATGTTGCCCTTTGCCTCTCAGAGCAGTGGTGAGATTTAAAAACAAACACCAGTATAACATGAGGCATGATGCCATTTTGGGGGGGAATCCAGAGGTGACATCATGTTGCTCTAGGAAAAATTCCTAGAGCGTTGTGATGTCACTTCAGGTTTTTCCAGAAATTGACATGGAACACACAATGCTGGCACCCTTCCATGTCCCTGCCATCAAGTTCCTTTTGGTTGGCAGACATGGCCTGATAGCCCTAAAAAGACAGGACTCTCCAGTTGGCAACCTTTTAGGGGAGCCTTCACATCATTGGCAAAGGTTGCTGCCAGCAGGCAAGGAGATGGTCCAAGATGAGAGGGATCTTAAATGCTACATTACCTGCCAGATGGTATATGCCACAAGCATCATTTTTGTACAATGCAGAACTGATTTTCACATGGAAATATAAATGACAAAATGCAGAGCTAGCCCATGCTTAACCCAAGCTTCTCATTCTTCCATGAAGCCTATGTCTTTTCGGGATTGCATTCACAAGTCATATTTATCCTTTTGACATAAATGCTAAACAAGATAATAATTAACCATTGAAATGTATGTAAGAAACATTAGCTAGTAAAAATGATCCCCTGAAAAGTAGACAGGTACTTCAATCTAGATGCCTGATTTTTGACTCCATTTACATATGTCCCATCATTTTGCATTTCTCCTTTCCCTGATATGTTTAAAACTAGAATTCCATGCTGACCTTCAGGAGATTAGTTAATTAAAGTTGATTAAAAACATGAGCCTTGGCTCTAGCTCAGTCACGTAATCCTCAGTAGATCAAAACCTCAGAAATAATGTAATCAGTGTTTTGAAAAGAAATGAAAGAACCCATCTCAGACTCAGGCAAGGGACAAAAACATCCTGGAATAAACCTTTTCAATGAATCAGGTACAATAACAGCTTCTCTTTAATGACAGCTTTCAACCTCAACATGTGGATGACGTGGCTACTGCTGTCATTCGTTTATTTAGAGACCCCTGATTTGCTTCTTATGCAGCATGATGATAAGACACAGTGAATGTTCATATTGCCTAGTGCTGTCTTCTGTTATGGTTCACATCAGATTTTTCCACTTGACTTCCCTATAGTGATATAAACATACACATTCTGTGGCTACTGCAATATTTTAAGGCTGCAATGCAGACGGAAAGCTGTTTGCACCATTTGTACAATGGAATGGAAACAGCTCTCTATTGCAGCCTTTCCTAAACTTCCAGTACAGGAACACAATCCAAATTCATCCACAGTGAGAAACTATCACAGAACTATAAGATAAAAACGCTTTTGTCTTGAGAAGCTTTCCTGCGATGTGATTCCCACCCACCCCCATCACGATCTATCTTTATGTGCAGTGTTCAGATATACAGGAGATATACTAACAGAGCCCTGGTTCATAAATTACTTGATACCAAAGACAATATTACTTTTGACTGGATCCCACTCCCATCCAATAAACAGAATACTTCATGGATGAAATCAATCACTTCTTTTGTCCTGCCCCTCCTCCATGGTGCTCAAGCTAGTACAAGTGAACATCCTCTCCTCTTCATAACAAGCCTGTGAAGTAGTATGGGCTGAAAGGAGGTGTTGCCTGTCCAAGGTCACCCAGTGAACTTCATCAATGATGAGTGGGAAATCTGAACCCAGTTTCTCTTCCATACTAAACATGTTGGCACTAAAGTATATTGAAATGGGAGTTCCTTGCCAATGCCATGGCTTGAGGTCATCCAATTCAAGCAGTTCTTCCCCAACTAGCTTGTTTTTTTGCCAATTGATCAATTGCTTATGGGAGGGGCTATAGCTCAGTGGTAGAGCATCTGCTTGGTGTGTAGAAGGTTTCAGGTTCAAACCCTGGCATCGAGTTATAGGTGATGTGAAAGACCTCTGCCTAAGCCCCTGGAGACCTGCTGTCAATCTGAGTAGACAATGCAGAGTTTGATGAACCAAGTGTTTTGATTCAGTATAAGGCAGGGTCAACTGTGTGTGCTCTGCTTGAGGAATACTTTTATACTAGAAAGCACCCACGGGGTGTACTACTTAGACACAACATAAGAACAAATATAATTAAATAAGACATGAATAAAAGCATCATAAAGCCACTTAATAATATTAATACAGCACAAACCGCAGTTGGAAAAAAGTAGGAAGAAAAAGGTACCAGCAGAAACGTTCCAAAACCCTACATAGCAGCTTTTATTACTATGTGGGAAAGGCCCTTTGATAAGGGAAGTTAACTCTTCTGCAGACATGAACTCAGAAGGGAGATAAACAAGATTCCTTAGGCTTTTAGGGAGTTCTACAAAGTGAATTGTGAATCTGTGTTAATTAGCCATGAAGTTAATTGTGTAAATTGGGTGCCCTGGCAATTAAACATCAACATGTGCTGCTTTCACATGGAATTGTTTCTGTACTTTAGCACCCAACCAGAGAGGGATTTTATTTTTAGCATCCGTACAACATTGTGCTTCAGTCATGGTCCAATTATCCTTTCCCTGTCCTCAGGAGGCTCTTTTCCAAACCAGCCTTACTCCATTCTTTTTGGGAAGAGTGCAGTCCAAATGTGTGCTGTCTGGATTGGGTAGTGTGTATTTTCAAAGGTCCCACCCACATCAATACCCTATATCTTCCCTAAGCCCCTGCAGCCACCATTGTTCCTGGTGTGTCACAGGATGGCTTGGGGGATGGATGGACACTAATTAGTATAGTGCCATACCATTTACAAATTAAAGAAATGGTGGTGTGACAGGAAAAAAATCAGGGAAATATGAAGAAAACTGTGTGCAAGTGTGCCCTACATGGTGAACATATTCACCATCATCACTACCCCACACCATGGTGAGAAGGAAAGATGCTCCTTCCTCTCCTCTCCAGCACTCCAGGGAGGGGAGGAGGAAGAGGCCCTGTCACCAACCCCAAGTCCCAACACAGGGAGTGAGGGAAGGAACAGGCTGGTCATGGAAAGCCTGCCAGGGCTGGGGGCACCTCCCAGGGCAGACGCTGGTTCCACAGGAGAGCTGGCAGGGTGGCAACAGGTCTGGTTGGCATCCCTTCACCTATGGCACCTTAGGCAGATGCCTAAGTGCAATTATTGGATGGGTTGGCCCTGGTGAAGTCTCAGGCTGAAAAGAAACAGGTTTCCAAGTGTGGTACAAGTGGTTTGAGTGTGCATTTATGACTCTGAAGTTCTGTGGCTCTCTGAGGTGCAGGGTTTGCCTGGTGGTGGAGGTTAAGGTCATACCAGCTGGCCCTGCCTCTTTGACCACACGTTTTGAGATCCTTTCTGCACATATACCGCAATCCACTTAGGCTCCATATACACCATCTGTATTATCCATTTTTGTTGGAATAGACCGCTCAGTTGGAACCTACACTTGAAGACTGCGCTATGCAGGTAGGACCACTGAACACACAAGTTCTGTGCAGTGAGGGGACAGCAGCAGCAGCAGCACATGGGATCCTCCTGGTTTCCCTCCCTATGCACACACTGTACCCTGGACAATGTCTTCCCAAGGCATTTGTTCTCAGTGCAGAGAATTTCCCCCCCAAACCACTTTTACTATGTCTGTCTGTTTTGATCCTTGATGTATTTGCATTTACTTACATTTTCCCTCCCCACAACTCTTCTTTTCATATGGAATCTATTACATTATAAACCGTTTCTGGCAGAAAACTGTCTATTTTATTCTTTGTACACACATCCCTTAGTTGGATTGTAAACACTAAATAAATGAGTACGTTCATCTGGCCCTCTCTGCTACTGCATCAGAGTCTCGTATTAATTCCACCACCAACCACTACAGTGTCCTCTTCTCTCTTTGTTCCCATTGCTTCCCTCACTGCAGTTTTCATATCACTTTTCTAGCTTCCTACTTGACCTTCTGCCTCTTGGTCTTCTTTAGAAGAAAAAGTAGTGCTTATCTCAGTGGTGAATAGAGGCACACTTGGAAGGAGGGGAGATATTATTTCCATATTCCCTTCCAGAGTCAGAAACGCACCTTGGGAAATGGCCACACATTTAGCAAAGATGCATGCCTTTGTTTGTAAGTAACACAGCCAAGAGCGGGTGAAAGTCAGAGAGTCACGAGCAAGGAAGATGGTTCGGAAGCTCTGCTGCATGTATCTCTCAGTCTTCCATTTGACCTTCAGACATTAGAGATTCATCTGTTTTTTCTGAATGCCTCCGGAATACATTTTTATAACGTGAGGGAAAGACAATGTCTTTCTTTAAGGACAGAGTAAAAGCTCATGACAGGCTTGCTAATTAAACTGCACATATGATCCTGAGATTCCTGACTTTCTAGGTCCCAGGCTCCAATGCCACAAGTAATTAGCCGGTTGACAGTGAGCAAAAACAGAAACCTTATCCTTAAACTTAAGGGCTAGATCCTAAGGAATGTCAGTAGAGTTGTGCTTAAGGAAGGCAATTTCCCCATCTCCACCTTTCAGCCTTTTGTAGTCCTCAAAATTGTGTTCTGGTGGATAACTGGATCCCCATAAACAATGTAGAGGCAACTATAGGAGAGGGAAATTCACCCTCCTCTCCTCAGCAAATGGAGATGGTGTTCCATGGGGATGCTGTTTTGCCAACAGAATGGCAGCTTAGGATCCATACCTTACAGTATCATCTTAAGCAGTATTACACCCTTCCATGTCTACTGAAGTCAATGGGCTTAGGAGAGTGTTCCTCTGCTTCTAATTGCACTGTATCTCATTTTCATAAGGGGTCATAGTAGGCTACCACATAGATTTACTGTGAGGCTGAATGAAATAAGACAATCTTGGCTGCCTAGCCTGAATGTTAGTTTGTTTGCTCTCCCTCTTCTCCATTGAAAAACAAGAGTTTACGCTGAAGCAAAGGAGCTAGAAACAGAAATGTCACCTCGTCAGACATCTTTCCCTATTTATTCAAAATTGCCTCTGTGGGTTTCCCCCCCAGATGTGCCAGCCCCCTTCTCACTGAATTACCAGAGGATCTGGTTCTCATGACTTTAACTCCTGGGAGCTCCCACCAGAGGAATATTGAGGTTGCTTTAATGAGTGGAGAGCTGTTAACACCTCTGTGCTGGACAGAAAGAAACATGAGTGGGATGGGTTTTCCATTCTAAACTGAGCACTCAGAGATTTGCAAAGAAAAATGTATTGAGGAACTCAAGTTTGTTGCATGCTCACTTAAGAAAACCATTCACTGTAATTTTCAGGTCTTTCAATCAAGGCTTCTGAGCCACCTGCAAAGGCAAGATAGCAGCTTTACTAATAGTAAAGACATCCTTTTCTTTGCCTATACAGCCTCTGTTTCCCATTTTGTTCTTGTTTAGTGGAATCAAACTTGTCACAGATATAACTTTTGTCACTAACAAAGTTCTGTCAGGGGCTGAATGTTTATATATTGCAGGGACCCTGGCAGGAGGTCCTAATGTTTGCACTTTACATACCATCACATTGTGTCCTTCCCCCTATGGGTCTCTGTCTACTGTCAGGTTTTGCCCCCCTCCCAGTCCTACCAGATGCAGGCAGAGAGCTGTAGCTTAGTGACAGGGTACCTGCTCTGCACTCAGAAGTTCTCAAGTTCAATCCCTGGCATCTGCCTTGAGTCTAAGGAGATAAAGTAGGATATGAATGTTTTAAATAAATATATATAAATAACTCCAGTCCAAGGATCTCAAAAGACTTTTCGTCTGAGACCCTGGAAAGTCTTGGTTTAGGGTAAGCAACACCAAGCTAGATGCATATCGTGTCTGACTCAGTAGAAAGCAGCTTCATATGTTTACTATTCACCACTGTTTCCCTTAGAAAAGAATAACATCAATTCATGTCTTGATGGGTGGCTTCAGCCTCCTGGGCATAAGATAGAATTCTTAGTCCCACCTCTCCACCTCCATAGTCAATGATGAGCCTTCCTACCGACAACCTGCAAACACCACCCCCTCCCCAGAAGAACAAGTAAGGCCAGCCTAGTGAAGCTGGCCTTACGTAAGAGCTGTCTGTGTCATCCCAACATCCTGTTCTGGAGAAGACGATAAATGCTTCAAAAAACGAAGTTCTGTTTTAAACGTTGACAAGCATAACAGCTGCAGAAGTAGTTGATTCACACCAAGCACAGAGAACTTTGTTATTTGCTTTGTGCCAGTCACTAGGAAAGGGCAATCAGATATACGCCTGTGGGAAGGAGACTTGCCTGGCCGCAGAGACGCAGAGCCATTGATGTCTTTGGTAATCAATTGAGTTGCACTGGTGTCGCTGCGAGAGCAGAGGCCAGTGGTGCTCATCCTTTTAATCTGCATGATGTTTAGTTCCAGAGAAGTGATTTCAAACTTACTCTCTTTCTGAAAGGCAAGGCAAAATCAAGCACATTATAAAACCAAAGTGCATTCATAAAGCAGTCTTACCCCTTCATGTGCAGCCTCCTTTTTCTGTGCCACATTTTTGCTGCATGCTTCTGGAAATTGTTTTTCAGATGCTGCAATGGCCCACAGTTTGCTTTCATTCTGATTGGTCTCATTTGAAGGATTAACATAGAATTAGTTTAGGAAATCAAAAGAAATCATGTCACTGGCAATTAAGGCTACACAGAGAAGCTTCCCAACTTGAGATCAGAGTAGGACTCAGCCCTTGCATAGACTAGTAACACAATTCCCCAGCTAATGCAAGTAAGAGAAACTTTGCAAATGATGGAATAAAAAACAATCATTTTTCATTCTTAAAATAATGGCAATATCCCCAAAGGCACCCAGTCCCCCCAAGTGTCAAGTCTACATTTCTCTACCTAGGGTGGACAGAAAGGCTATAATTTACCCACACTAAGAGATCCATGGGAACGTCTATCTGCAACTAAAGTAACAGAACTACTAACACACAACAAAGCACAATTTTAGTGAAAGTACATCAAACTTAGTCCAAATGTCATTCTTTGAGAGAGACAGAAAGATACACAGACAAGCACAGAAATTGCTGGTTTTATGTATATTTTTATCCTGTTTTAAATTTGTATTATTTTACTGCCCTGAGCCTGTTGTATTATTATTTGTGTTATTTTACTGCCCTGCGCTTATTCATGGGGAGGGCAGAATATAAATATAATAAAACAAACAAACAAACAAACATTAACCCTTAACATCCTTCCACTCAAGAGGCAAGTGGCAGACAGCAAATCCATTCCCATGTCTGCTCCATCTATGCAAAATAACTAGGAGCCAAACTAAGGGCCCTGATTGGATCTCCCAGTGTGTTCTTTTTTACACCTAAAGAACAATTGTGTGGGACAGGTGTGATTCTGCATAACTGAAGCTGCACTGCACGTTTTTACGTCGCACAACATATTCTCAATTGAAATTGACCTTTCCCCTGGGCTGTTTTAAGTCCTGGTAGGGAAGAGGCCAAGGTCCTCTCACTGCTTGCATCCTCCACCCCCTGGTGTAAAGCACCCTAGTGGGAAAGATGTCTGATCAGGAAGGGGTAAAGGAGGAAGAGTAAGTCCACCTTCTCCAGTTTTCTGGGCTGGCCCTAATCTAGATCTGTCCTCTTCCCAATGCTCTTTTTTATGACCAAATTGCACCCCAAAAGTCCATGACTGCATCCAGACATGTAATAGGCAGTTAGATATGACTGACTGTCTAAGGGTCAAATCAGATGTGATACTGGACATCTGTGACTGGATCTCCCAAAGTGTTCAGTTTATTAGAAAGCAACCTCAGGGAGGTATACATCAGTAAAACTGGATCAGAGCAATGGTACTGGAGAGAGAATGTATACTTCACCCCTTCCTGAATGATTTCCTTGAAAGCTTTCAATTACAGCCCAGGGGATAAGGAACCTATATCATCTCTGTCTTTTCTTCCCTTGCATGGTTAAACACTTAAGGGAGAATTCAGAATGAATTAAAAACAGGTAAACAGTACAGCCCCTTTCCTTCCCCAGCAGTATTTCCCCAATTCCATTTTTCTTACCTCCTTCTGCCTTTAAATAAATATTTAAATAAATATAATATATTAGCCACTCTCCTGCCAACCATCTGGCTTCAACCATTCCTCATTTCCCCCCCAATATACAATGGCAGTTATGGTTTCCCCCAGATCCTCTTTTTCTTGCAGGCCAGGGTAGCTTCCTAAAATCGGCCTAACTTTTTTTTAATTACACTCACTTTGGATCCTTGTGCAACAGCTGCTGATACCTTTGTGAAGCTGCCAAAAGTTTTGCAGGCCATCGAAATAACTGAGCATATGAAAAGATGAGACTGAATATGTAGATGAAGCAGGCGGGGTTTCTGAAGCAGTTCTCTTGGATTGCCACTAGATGGCAAAATCCAAGAAGGCTATTCATCAAGGTACAACTGACAGGAATGTGAGGATCACTGTATATGCATAAATCCAGAGGAGTTAGCCATGTTAGTCTGTAGTAGCAAAATCAAAAAGAGTCCAGTAGCACCTTTAAGACTAACCAATTTTATTGTAGCATAAGCTTTCGAGAATCAAGTTCTCTTCATCAGATGCATGATCCGAACTGGTCAAATACAGAAGAGGAGGGATGAGAGGGGAGAAAGAAAGGGACATATATCACAAGGAGACAGAATGCAATTAGCGTGGAGGCAGTCAAAACATTCCTTTGCTTGGAAATGTAAACATCTCCTTTTGGTGTGCAGTCAGTTTGCCATATTCATTTGTAGCAGTGAAAGTATCCAATTCCTATGTAGTATAAGCCTTCGATGACCACAGCTCTCCCTGCCAGCTGCATCTGACAAAGAGAACTGTGATCCCCAAAAGCCCACACCAGGCGTCACTGGGCTCCCCCAGACCACGTCTCTGTAAAGGGAATCTGTTACCTGTGATAATGTGATAACCATTCATAGTCTCTATTCAGTCCCAGCTTGACAGAGTCAAATTTGCATATGAATTCCAATTCAGCAGCCTCCCGTTGGATTTTGTTTTTGAAAGGTTTCTGTTGAACCACAGCGACCTTTAAGTCTTTGGTGGAATGTCCTGGTAGATTGAAGTGTTCTCCCACTGGTTTTTGGACGTTTCCATTTCTAATGTCAGATTTGTGTCCATTTATTCTTTTGCGTAGAGGTTGGCTGGTTTGTCCAATGTACAGAGCAGAAGGACATTGTTGGCACATGAGGGCATATATCAGATTGGAGGATGAGCAGCTGTAAGAGCCAGAGACAGTGTAGTTGATGCCATTGGGTCCTGTAATTGTATTCCCTGGGTAGATATAGGGGCAGAGCTGGCATCTGGGTCTGTTGCAGGGCCTGGTACCTGTGCTGGTGACTCTGCTGGTACCAGGCCCTGCAACAGACCCAGATGCCAGCTCTGCTCCTATATCTACCCAGGGAATACAATTACAGGACCCAATGGCATCAACTACACTGTCTCTGGCTCTTACAGCTGCTCATCCTCCAATCTGATATATGCCCTCATGTGCCAACAATGTCCTTCTGCTCTGTACATTGGACAAACCAGCCAACCTCTACGCAAAAGAATAAATGGACACAAATCTGACATTAGAAATGGAAACGTCCAAAAACCAGTGGGAGAACACTTCAATCTACCAGGACATTCCACCAAAGACTTAAAGGTCGCTGTGGTTCAACAGAAACCTTTCAAAAACAAAATCCAACGGGAGGCTGCTGAATTGGAATTCATATGCAAATTTGACTCTGTCAAGCTGGGACTGAATAGAGACTATGAATGGTTATCACATTATCACAGGTAACAGATTCCCTTTACAGAGGCGTGGTCTGGGGGAGCCCAGTGACGCCTGGTGTGGGCTTTCGGGGATCACAGTTCACTTTGTCAGATGCAGCTGGCAGGGAGAGCTGTGGTCATCGAAGGCTTATACTACATAGGAATTGGATACTTTCACTGCTACAAATGAATATGGCAAACTGACTGCACACCAAAAGGAGATGTTTACATTTCCAAGCAAAGGAATGTTTTGACTGCCTCCACGCTAATTGCATTCTGTCTCCTTGTGATATATGTCCCTTTCTTTCTCCCCTCTCATCCCTCCTCTTCTGTATTTGACCAGTTCGGATCATGCATCTGATGAAGAGAACTTGATTCTCGAAAGCTTATGCTACAATAAAATTGGTTAGTCTTAAAGGTGCTACTGGACTCTTTTTGTATATGCATAAGTTGCAGTACATTTGCTAATATGCCTCTTTACATGAAGTTAGGTTTCCTTTTCTTGTATTTTTGTGTCTGCAGCAGTAACTCTGCTGTGGTGTACTTTTATGCTTGTTTCTCTTCTTTTTATTTTTATTCATATGAATACAAAGTGTATAATAATTCAAAATTCTCTGAATAAACAAAATGTTCTCAAGCAAAAAAACCATTATTACACTAATAGTCACTTATGCAACAAAGTATCAAGAAAAAGATCCCAGTCTAAAAAGGAATACATCTCATGTCTTTAATGTCTCCGTCCATTGCATAATTTTTAACATCAATATTTTTCTGTCGCACAGTGAGCCTAATTAAAACAATATCTCCTTAAGTTTATTGAATCTATATCATTTCTTAGCAAAACTTTCCCATTTCCAATATCTACCATGGATTAGCCAAGCTGCTCTTATCAAAAATAATAATAGCTCTGTCTGAATTTTTTTTCCAAATTCATCTAAACTGAGAGAAACAATCTCAGATAATCATGAAAGAATTATTATTCCTCTTTAAAAAAAAATCTCTTTGGAGTTGTGCACAAACCTAAATAGCATTGGAACATTCTTGCTGATTAGATTTATGTCTTTGTATTGGAGGTATCTGGGATTTCTTCAGAATGATTGTGTATAGAGGGTAGTAATGGAAGTAGATCTCTTCACCACTTCACAGGATGATACAGGCAACCAGCTACCCCAGAGTGAAAACACTCACCCAAAGGCTGTTAGGTTCAAAATGTCAGGCCTCGTGATTCCTTCCTTGCCTCACTCCATATGTAGTGGAGTATTACATGAAGATGTTGAGCCACATTTTTTTTCTGTGGAGTAACTAAGTGGTCACATATTTATGAGTCTTCAAGTACTCATAAAAGAGCAACAGATTTGCATATCATGAGAAAACCTCAATATTGGCCTATTTATAATTAACCAATTAAATCATTAATTTTTAAATTCTGCTTTTCAACACAAATGCTTGGAGTGCCTCACAGAGCCATGCTATATAACCTAGTAGAACCTTCTCTGAGTTGTACTGTCACTCTTTAAGGCTGAGTCTGCATGCTGTCCTTTACTACTGCTGCACTTGACTTGTTCCTGTCCTGTTCCAATTGGCTCTTTTCTGGTAGCTCTCCAGGTGGGGTAGTGGCCAGAATGGATGCTGTTGACAGAGCAAAGTTGATCTTGTGCTACCAAGCCTACAACATAACTAACAACAATAGTGACCAGAATGCATCTAGCTGCTCTGAATCATGGTTGCCAACTCTCTTGTTCTAGCTTGGTTCCTGCATTATTGCAAGCTGCTGACAAGACAATTTTTTTGACTGGTGAAGCTTTACTCACCATGAGCAAGCAGTGACAGGAACAGCTATACCAGTTATTCAGCTGTCTGTTAATATAGCTTGTAAAGGCACATAGCCTTGCTAGAATGAGGAATTTGGTAACACTGATCTCTCTGTCCAGTAGGGTTGCCAGAGCATGCCCGACAACCAGCAGGAGCTTCAGGGAGTGGGGACATGGGGTGTGTGCCATCATCTGTGTCATCTGTGTGTGCCATCATCTGGGAAAACAAGGGAGTGATGTTGGGTAGCTCTAGGAATCACCATAAACTCAATGGCAAAACTCTACAGTCATTTTTGCCCTGGTATACATGGCTGGTGTTGACACCAGGGCCATTGGGTGATTCCAAATGTCATGTGGCCTGTCCTTTTCCTGTGTGAAAGTGCTGAATCATGATTCAACAACACTATCCTACTCACCAACCAAGGGATTTCTCACTATAGATGTTGACAGTATCTTGGCCTATCCCACTCTTCACAGATGTTAATTAGTTCTGCTATATCTTCACAGATATTAGTTCTGCTGTATCAATATAGTTTTGTAATTGTAGTAGTTCAACTCTACAGTTTCCTAGATTAGATCTGATTTTATGTTAATCCTACTTTGCCAGCAGTTGGGAGTGGTTGTTTCCTACAGTGGATTGATTATTGTTTTGATTGGATCTTGTTTTAAACATCTCTCCTCCTCACCACCTTTTTTTTGGTCTGCAAGCCCGAGTATAAACATATCTTTGCCTGTAAATGAAAACTTCATGCATCTGACTCTCAAAGGTTATGTTGGATTAAAGGTTTATTAGTCTTTAAGGTTTTGCTGCACTCCTGTTTAATTAACAGAGCGCTTAGTTAAGCAACTTAAAGCCAGTTGTGGCCAAGAAAGTTGTCATGTGTGTTTAAGCTCTGATTAATACAGTTAAACTGATCGATAAATTCTAATTCAGCATTGTCATGCTAGAGCCTTCCTTTGAAATTCTGTTGCTGACGCATGATGATGTTTAAATAAGCATTCAGTCCCAGTAGACTGAAATGTTCTCTCACCGGTTTCTGAACATTGTCACTGTTTATGCCAAATCCCTGTTCCTTTATTGAGATAGTTCTGAATTTTAAAAGTATAGCAAGGTAGATTGCCTAATAGTGCAATCCTAAACAAAGTCACACCCTTCTAAATCCATTTGAGTCAATGGGTTTAAAAGAGTGTAACTTTGTTTAGGAGTTGAGAAGACTTTGATCGTGTTCCCCCTACGTGGAGTCATGCTCAAAGCAGAGGGTACTTCTGAGTAATCCCAATTTGGGGGGGGGGGAGATGAGTCATAGCTACAGCTTTTAAAACGAAGTACCAGAGGCCCAACAATATGGAGGCTGGGTTTCAAAACAATGTGGCCAATAGGACCAGAATACTGCAGACTGGTTCCACACTCCCAGGAGAAAGGAATGATGACCAAGGGTGTGGCATTTCTTCATACCGACTCTTGCCCCAACTCTAAATTTGGTCTCTCCTGCTCTTTCCCCATCACAGCTCTATCCCACCTACAAGGGCATTATTTTGAATCACAACCAAGTGGGGAGGAGACATTGCAGTTGAGGGTAAAGTTGCCAACTGGTCTGAAGTAAAAAAAAAAAAGTCCTGTCTCTTTAATAGAGGGTGTTTTGGGGAGAGCATCAAGTCACAGAGAACTTAGGGCAGCCTCACATAGTTTTCAAGGCAAGGGATGAGCAGAGGTGGTTTGCCATTGCCTGCCTCTGGGTAGCAACCCTTGGCTTTTTTAGTGGTCTCCCATTCAAGTAGTAACTGAGCTGACTGTTTAGCTTCTGAAATCTGGCCTAGCTCGGTTATTCAAGTCAGGGTAATAGAAGTTTAAGGAAATCCTATTCTTGGATATCATGAAGAATATGTTGCATATCTTTATACTCCTCCCACCCCTTTTAATTTAAGTGAACCTTTAAAAAAACCCTTGTAATATAAATGTATTTAATTTATGCATAAGTATAGCAACTCATTGTATAGAACTGGTGTGATTGCCCCAGAAGAGGTCTCTGCTCTTAATGAGCTGTGGTCATCGATACATGCTTGGGAGGCAGGGCTGCTCAGGGGCAAAGAGACTAGGGGCAAAATTTGGGGGGGAGGGCTGAGGCTGAACAGGTCATGGGATTTGTTTTAATGCACTGTTTGGGTTACAGCTATTTGGTGAGAAAAAGTCAGCAGGACTCATGGTTTGGGCAGGGTTGCTGTGGCATAGTGGTTAGAGGCTGGACTGTAAATCAGCACTCTGCTGGTTTGAATCCCACTATTTTCATGAGCTCAGTAAGCGGCCTTGGGTAAGCCACTCTTCTCAGCCTCAACTCCCCAGCTGCACTGTGGAGATAATAACAACATTGACTTTGTGCACATCTCTGAGGCACTAATCTGTCTAGAGGAGCAGTATATAAGCATAGTTGTTGTTACTGGCAGCCAGGTGTGTCACAAATCCCAGGGGACTAGTCATTTACAAGAATTTCATAGTACCTTAAGAATCAACATATTCACAAACCTTTGTGGATTAGAGCTTATCCATAAAAACTAATGCCATAATAAATGTGTTAGTCTTAAAATGCCACAATATTTGTTTTTGTTTGCCCTACCCAAGTGTCAGAAAGTGGGGACATTCAGAATGAAGTAGTATTCAGGCATTGGCTCTCTCTCCTTATTCTTGGTTCCTTGTTCACATATCACTGACAGTGAATATATAATATTATTAAGTGAACACTCTGCCTTGATTTTTTTCCTTTTGCATGAAAAATAAAACATATGGGTTGGGAGAGCACGACTCTTGCCTTTTGTCTCCTACCTCTATTTCCAGTTTCTGAAGAATGGCAAATTTTGTTCTGTGGCACGTCCGGCCCATAGACTGGCACAGGTGGCCAAATCAAAGGCAAATAATAATTCAGCTTCTGCCTTCTGTGTGTTGCCGGCTCGAAAGAAGAATCTAGTAAATGTGCGATTCATTCATCGATTCGTCCTTTCATTGAAAAAACTGGTGCCATAGAAATTGAGATTGTGAATGAAGAAATTAAAGAGAAAGGGAAAGGCGAGCAAAGACGAGGAATGCTGAGAAAGGCAGTCAGTGCGCCATTGACAATTTTGTGCAGTGAAGGGTTAACCGCGTCCTCCGGGTTAAGTTTACATGTAAATAGAGAGCAGCTGCTCTTCTCTGGGTCAGGCTGGCCCACTGGAGCTTTTGATTGGTTGCCAATGACATCACTCCCTCGCCCCTCTCCGCTTGTTATAACACAGAAGACCCGAAGCAGCTTTGAATAAACCATCCCTTAAGAGACGAGAGTCCAGCCTTTGACTCCACCCACTTACCCGCCCATCGCCAATCACTGGAGTCCCCGTGAGGAGGATCAAGAGGCTTTCAGAAGTGGACTCCTATTGGGCCAGTACGCCGTCTATCCCGCCTCCTACCACGCCCCTTTCGAACCTTACATTTACTGTGTAGCAAAAGAGAAAGTAACTATGTTGCGTCTGGAGATCAATGAAGCCAAGTGAATGGGGGCTTAATGCGTAAATCGATCGCTAAAGACGAGCGCCAGATGCTGGAGGAAAATATTCGTTTATGAAGTAAGCGGAGGACTTTAGTTCTGCGTGAGTTATGAAAATTATTTTTAGTAAATAAGTACTGGCTTTTAAAAAGGATGATTTTTTAAAAACCTAGTTAATGTGATTAACATGGGAAAGGATGTAGGGAATAAGGTATAACACCCCACCCCGTCCTCGGTCTGAGTTTTCTGCCGACCCGCGTGCATTTTTTTGTGAACGATCGCCGCCTGGATCGGAAAAAACGAAGGCTTTTCTCGTTTGGGATTGCTGCAGTATCTAGGGGGGTAGGAGGAATCGGAGTACCCGAGACGTTCTCAGCTTCGGTATCCCCCTCTTTTCCTGAAAACCCCCATTCCCTTGTTTGTGTGGTCTTGATGGACTCAGGAACGGTGAATGCGTGAGAGTGAAAAGCTGCCTCTTTTGGCTGGGATCTTTTAACTCCAGTCTGACTTCATGCTTTGGCTGGAAATATCTTACCTCTGCTGCAGAGATGCAGATCTGACCAAGTACCCTTGCAATATGAAGGAAACAGATCTGTCTACGACTTTTATCAGGGATGTAAAAAATATAATTTGCTGGACCCACAGGTGATTTGTTTACAATCTAACAGCCTGTTTCTGTGTTTCACATTAAAAGAGAATACAGTTTGTCCCCTTCCCCCCCCCACGTCCTTTTTGATTACTCGCCCGTTGGTTCTGCCTTGCCCGTTCTTGATGTGCAGGATGTTACATGTAGCTGCGATTGATCCCAAACATGAGAGAGAAGGCGAAGACTCGTTTTGTAAAGGTTAATCTTACTGTATTTTAGATTTCTTGCCTCTGTGCATTAACCCGTAGAACTGATAAATAGTCTCTTCTCTCTTCCCATTACAATAATAATTTAAATTCGTCCTGTAAAGACTTTTTCTTTCAGTAGGTGATAGAATGGCTTTTTTATGTTATCTGCTTGTGGCATTGGGGTAATGGCCATTCTGAATGGAGATGAAAAGGGACTTTGTTGGATTATAGGAATAGGCAATGTAATGTTGGAAAGGACTAGAGTCATTTTCTTCAGTTTTAGATTTAGCGGTCTTTAGTTTTAGGGGCACTGCACAATTCTGACAGGGGTAAGGGCATATGGGATTATTTCTAGTCCAATCCTAAAGCAGCATCCATAAAACTAAGCTCTTGGGACAGGCTTTTTAGCTTTACTTAGAAATGCAGTTTTTTAAAATTAAGATTTTTATTAAAGTTTTGACTCCCCCCCCCTCCCCAAACATTAGAAAAAGAAAACCTTGAGAAAAGAAAGCAACCATTCTGGTCTGTCTTTGACGGATCCCAATGGATTAAGCCAATTCATTTGGTGCTTACATAGCATCCTAAAGTGGACCATTTTTAAAAAATCTTGAATGGTGGTAGGATGATTTTAAGAAGGAAGATAATCTTAAACTGCCCCTGTGTATGTAGCATGAAGGTGACAAGAGTGTGTGGGGGGTATTAATACCACAATGTTATCATATGAAGGTTATATTAGCCACTGTTTAAAGTGCCACTCCAAAATAGTACTTCTGCTCCTAAGAAACATGGAATATACATTACTTATCTTGCTTCTTTCTTCCAGTATATCTTTGGATTTCTAGCAAGTTTCTTGAGGTATTTTATTCACATAAAAAATAGAAAAGGCATTTCTCTCCCTAGCAAACTATTTGACTTGAACTTCCTCCCAGGGCAGATTGGCTGTTGTGCGTCTTTTTAGTTATCAGGTTTTTGTCATCTTAATTTGTAAGAAAATGTGGGAGTGGAGCATCTTTTCATGCTGGAGCTGCCTTGCTTTGGAGCATATATAACTTGACTTACTTGCATGTGCTCTGCAGGTATGTGGTGTCTGGTGTGTTATGGATTATTTAGATTCACAGGGCTATGTGTACTTTGCCATCACCCACACATGACACACACACACACAAAGTTCTGCATCAAGGCAATCGAAATTGTGCAACAGCAAAAATGAATTCTTTGACTTATGTAAATTAGCCAACTGAAGTTTGTACCTTGTATTTAGCATGATATATGCTACAGTATTTTTTGTTGGTCAAAGGAAGACAGTAAGGGAATTGAATCTCTGCTCAGTGGAAGTTCTCGTTAAGCATCTCCTTGGTTTCTGATTTCACTACGTATTGCCTACTTAAACTTGTTTTTAATCACAAGGGCTAGAAAGTTGCTTTTTCCCTTTACATGAGAAGCTCAGATTCTTGAGCAGATGAATTCTGTAGCTTTTCTACACTTTCCAATATACTCTCTGAACTGCAGCATACTTAGTGCCCTGGTCTCCAGGTGGCTATTGTTTGTTTATTTCCTGCCTTGGGATAAGGGTTGGGATGAATGACCTTCTGACTTCCTGACAGCTTGATGGGTCTACATTTCAAAGCTGCAGAGTATCCAGAACAGATCTGGGTTGAGCTGCAAATAGTGGCAGCTCATCATAAATTCTCTGTTTCATTAGACTGCCAAAAACCCGCAACTCTAGTATTCCAGATGTTCGAATGACATGCTGTGCATCGTGGGATATCTGATATCTTTTTTTCTTTTAACAGAGAGAGCTTGAGTTCCTTTTGGCTTGCCATTCTCAGCCTCCTCATGCCTCCATCTCCACTAGACGACAGGGTAGTAGTGGCACTCTCCAGGCCCGTCAGACCTCAGGATCTCAACCTTTGCTTAGACTCCAGCTACCTTGAATCTGCCTCTTCCACCAGTGAGAGCCACGTGAGTCTCCTAAGCTCTGCTGTTGTGTCCCTCAAGGCTGCGAATCTGACGTATATGCCCTCATCCAACGGCTCTGCCCGCTCCTTGAGTTGTGGATGCAGCAGTGCCAGTTGCTGCACTGTGGCAACGTACGACAAGGACAATCAGGTCCAAACTCAAGCCAGCACCAGCAGCACCTCGGCCACCGTAGGAACCTCGAGCCCTTGCCCTGCAAACCAAATGGTCAACAGCAATGAGAACTCTGGCCCCCTGAGTCCCTCAAGCAGTGTGGGGAGCCCAGTCGCAGGCACAGCAAAACAGTTGGCTAGCATCAAGATCATCTATCCCAATGACTTGGCAAAGAAGATGACCAAATGCAACAAGAGCCACCAAGGGCCGGTCATCATTGACTGCAGGCCTTTCATGGAATACAACAAAAGCCACATCCAAGGGGCAGTTCACATTAACTGCTCTGACAAGATTAGCAGGAGAAGGCTTCAGCAGGGCAAGATTACTGTCTTGGACTTGATATCTTGCCGGGAAGGCAAGGACTCCTTCAAGAGGATCTTTTCCAAAGAAATCATTGTTTATGATGAGAATACCAATGAGCCGAGCAGAGTAATACCTTCCCAGCCACTGCATGTAGTACTGGAGTCTCTCAAACGAGAAGGCAAGGAACCACTGGTTCTAAAAGGTATTGTTCTATGTTCTGTTGCTTCCCCCCCCCCCCATTTGCTATTGTGAAAGTTGAAGTCCTTGTGTTGGGGTTCTAAATGTAAGCCCTGACTTTTTTTGTTTGTTTGTTTGCATGTTGAGGCTTCTTGGTGTAGAAGAGCAAGAGAATTCATGATTAAATGCATGACGTTCATTATTTCAAACAACTGAGGTTAAGATTCAAGGACAGTAAATGATCCTTTATTAGGAAAAAATGAGTTTCACAATGTTGCATTCAAGCTTTTGTATCTCATGGGACATGCTTTTTAGGGCTGCATGTTTAAGAGAAGTAATTGACAAGCAGGAAGAGATGTCTTGGGTTGAGGGTATGATGATAAGCCTTGTCTGCATTTCTTCAGCTTTACGAGGGTGATGAAGAAAGTCCTTTGTGATTGGTAACAATTGTGCCTTGTTCAAAAGGTCCTGGATTATCTAATGCATGCTGGGACTGAGGAGCAAATGGAGGATGTCTTTTTGGAACTGGAAAACCAGCAGTTATCTAAGATCTTCCTGAGCTCTGATTGTTACATGAGGGTCCCTTGTAAGCAGAGTACCAGATAAGGACAAACATGGTAGTCCTCACATTCTCATTGCTAAGGATTAATTTTATAGCGTGCATTAGTTACAGTGTTTGAACATGGATGACATCAAGGAGCTGCTTCCAGTGTAATTAAGGGAGGTGAAAGAAGTGTGAGTGACTTGTGCTTCCTGTTCAATGTGAAAGCAGAATTCATGAGATCCATAACCCTCAGAAGGCTTATTATGAAACTCATAATGGGTACAAGATGAGTATTCCATCCCCCCATATAATAGTGGAATAAAAAATGGAGGAGGCCTACTCCCCCCGCTTCATTTTTAAGCTATACGCACTCTTTGATTACTTTAAGTAAAAAGGTAAAGCAAGCACTGAGTCATTACTGACTTGTGGGGGGATGTTGCATCACGACATTTTCTTGGCAGATTTCTGTTACGGGGTAGTTTGCCATTGCCTTCCCAAGTCACCTACACTTTACCCCCAGGAAACTGGGTACTCATTTTACCAAGCTTGGAAGGATGGAAGGCTGAGTCAGCCTTGAGCCGGCTACCCGAAACCTGGCTTCCGCCAGGATCGAACTCAGGCCATGAGCAGAGCTTGGGCTGCAGTTCTGCAGCTTACCACTCTGTGCCATGGGGCTCCTCTGTGATTACTTTACATGTTCCGAAAAAGAAAACGATAGAATCGGCCTCCTAAAACAACGAATATACTGCAAGCAGATTTTGTACTGAAATATTATTTTTAATGCTATCACGAACGTATGTTATTTGGCTGTCAGCCCAATTAATTTGAATGAAAATTATTTTTAGTAGTAGTTCTCTGCTTGGTAATGTTGTGAGACAAACTAGTTAACTAAGTCACAATTGCTGTATCCTTAGTCAATCTGTTACTAGCTTTAGAATATAGATTAATTATATCTGTTTTGTTTTAGTAGGCCATGTTGGCTAAAAGGCTATCAGAGTTTTTCCTAATAGAAGTAATATGTTAACCTTTTATAAAACCTGTTGAAAGAAGGTGGACAAAGCAAGAAAATAAAATATCAAAGAGTAGGCAACAACCATTCAGAACTCATACATAGGGATAGGGAGCTCTGCTGCTGTGTAGTTACAGCAGCGGTAAATCTGGGATCACAAACTGTGTGGTTGGTGAGGTTTCAATGTTCTTTAGGCAGTAGTGGCTCAGCGATGGAACATATGTTTGCATAAAAACAATTCCATGTTACATCCTTGGTATCTCTGGTTAAAACTATTTCTGGTAGGAAGAATAGCAAAGATGGAATGTCTGGAGAATTGTTGCCGGTCTCCAGCAGAAGTATGCAGTTCTGGGTGAGATACACCATTGTTCTGAGGCAGTTTCTTATGATCAAATATTAATTTTCATCCTTTAATTTGTAACCATAAGGGATTTTATAATTTTTGAGCAACAATGTATTAGCTAGTGGCTTTTAGATGAATCTTAAAGAAGAGGCTATAAAACAGTCTGAATGAGTGCAGCCTGGTTCATAAAGCAATTTTCCTACTAAGAAGGATTTGAGTATACACTTTTGAGAAGTTTGTAGCGAATGCATTATGTACAGTGCAAGCTGCATTGCTGTAAGAAACTGGAGATCTAGAAGTGTGTGTGGAACAACAAGGCAGGTGAATGGCATTCTAAAACATAAATCTGGAAAAAATCTTCCAAATCTAGAGCATACCAGAACACTTCTTGTATCTTGTGGTCCCCTCACCCCATCAGAAATCCAAATGGCTCAGGGTGTTTACAAGGAGAAAACTATTGCTTTGTCAAGGTCTGAATTTAAATCTCCCATAGACAATATACACAATCCATCAAGCCACCTTGTTTCTCAGAGCTTGTTAAAGAATGATGGTGCAAAGAAATACACGATTCTGATCATATGTGATTTCCACCGCTTTGAAACTGGCTTTATGTTATGCTAATTTTCTCCTAACTTTGGCACTGACTTTGTCTTCTATTCTATCCTGGGGCAGCAGTTACCAGGTATGTGATATTTCTTGAGATCTCTTTCTCTCCAGTCATCTCCAAATTATTATTTACCAAAGTACTTCTCTTAATTCAGTGGTGGCCAGTCTTTCTAATATGAGTGCCGCTAATTAAGTCCAAAGTGTTATACAGCATTACTCTTTTTATTACATACCAACATTCTTGTCCCTCCCCCATGGCTTTTCTCTTTAATCTATGGTAGGAGGGGGGGGGCAGACAGCAGTGTAGCCCTTGGAAAGCGCACAGGAGTGTAGGCCCAACTCCCTCTGCCACCTCAATAGGGTTTTACTAGTGGCCTTTGGTGCATGCTATCATTGTTAATGTTTCCCTTAGGGTACATTATTTTGGATGAAGAAATAGTTTAAAAATCCATTGTGGGAACAGGGTTTTTTTTTTTTTGCTTTTATTCTAAATACAGTAACATGTTCCTAGGTCCCACTACTGTCAGTGGAATTTTATTCCCTTCAAACATTTTACATATGTTTACACCCTCTCCTGATACCATAAGCATGGTTTTTAAAGCTCTTGTTTTAATTGCTTTAATGATGTGTTGTTGTTGTTTTGGCTTTTAATGGCTTTAAAATGTGATTTTTATTATGCATGTTTTAATTTATCTGTTTTGGTGGCCTTTGTGAAGGCAGAAAGGCAGGATATAAATTTTGTTAAATAAATAAAAATAAATCTATTTGCAAACGTGCAGTAGAGTAAAATGGGGACATGTTACAATCACAGCTTTATCTTCTAGAAACCTGCAGAATGGGCTGAAACTTGAAGAATTCTAGTCCAGGTGTGCATATAACTTGTAAAAGATACCCCAACATCTGCCAAAAAAGGGAAAGGTTGTTTTTTAAAAAGGCACCAGAAAATATGCACTGTCTCTGTTAAACTGGGATAGTTAGATTACACAGAATTTGACAGCCTGGGAATGAAAAAAAATTACTATATTTAAAACTTAGGGCAATGTCAGGCATACCTAGTAACAGGTTCAGGTTTTTCTGCTCTGGAAGAGCTCTGTTTACATACTTGTTTACTCCCCACTCCTCCCTGGTCTTCAGCTTGGCTGTCTACTTTTTATTCTGTTTTCCTTCAAGCACCAGGCCTGTTTACCTGATCTCATGTTCGGTGACTTCAAATGGTTTATATATGATGTTTTAAAATATTTAAAAATCTATTTGGAGAGGGAGGGAAATTGGTCTGGCCAAATAATGTTGTGCACAGCCCCGCTCTGGTAGGTGAGGGGCATGACTGCCTGGCCCTTGCAGTCACTGTGCAAATCTGGTTTCTGCCACAAACCAGAAGAACAGGTTTCCCCCGAGTCTGATCCATGTAAGAAGGGAACATGTGACAGAAATGTCTTCCAAAGTGGGCTCCCTGCTGAAACTGTGTAGATCTGTGTTCATCTTTAGGCTCTGTACTGAGTCCCTGATCTCGTCATCAGGCAGTGATGGAATCCTTCCAATGTCATTCTGTGAACACAGTTCTGGTTCTGCTCTGAAGTCAAGAGTTTTAAATTTAGATGAAAGCACTTAAAAGCTTTATCTAAAGAAGCTTTATAAGAAAAGATTATTTTGTTCCTTTCCTGTGTCAGCTGGGAAAAATGCATATAAAGATCAAGGGATTAATATTGCAGTTTTTACTAAATGATGATCCAAAAAACCAACAAGAGCAAAGGAATTAACAGAAGCAGGAAAAGGTAGAATAAAGCAGCACCATATGTTCACTAAAAACACAAATACTCAGACAAACAAATAACTCTAAATTGCTCAGGAAGTACAACCTAGAGAGGGAATACATATTATAATATAATAAAGTTCTGCTTCAGTATCTGTGCTTGCAGCATGATAGGAGAGGTGTCTGTTATTCAATTTCACTTGTCAGATGGGATTTTTTCCATCACGCATCAGTAGCTTTTAATGCCCTGCATATGATGCAATTTTTTGTTTTTAGGGATAGAACTAAAACTGAAGCCAGGCTATAAAGCCTCTTTGCTTTTTATGTTGAGTGGAGGCTCTTGCTTGACTGCGATCCAGTCATAATTTATTGCTGGCCCATCTGATCCTCCTGGCTTATGTTTGTAAACATTGGTTGCTAACTGCCCTATCCAAGTTTGTCTCTCCCCCACCCCCCTCGATCCAGTGCCACATTTTCCATGTTTGGTGCGGCCTGTCAGACCAGCAGCTCTGTTGCCATTTCAGTGGTACGGTGTCATACAGAGGAGAAACTGATCAGAGAGCCTTTGCCTCCGGGGATTGAATTACCAGCTTAATTTACAGTTCTGGCTGGTGACCTCAATCAAAATATATATTCCTATGCTAGACGTCTGGTGCTGTTTTTAATCTTTAGAAAGTGAACAGAAATATAGCAATCCCTGATAGATGGCCAGACTTCCCTGCTGATAAAATGCATTTTATACTCCAATACAGACTTGAAGATGCTGGTTGACAGACATAATACAATTTAATTCTCTGCTTCTTCCAAGAAGCTGACAGCCCTATGAGGTAGGTTAGGCTTGGAGATAGTTACTGGTCGTGCAACTGAGCAGTGATCTGATCCTGGATCTTCCCCATCTAGATCTGAGACAGTGCTTAGGTCATGTCTATAAACTAGGACCTTCTCATAAGTTGTTGTAAAGACAGAACTCATGAAAGATTGTAAAGCTCTTCCAGGTTACACTGTGCTACATGAGTATGTACAAAATTATTTCAGTCCAAAGGAACTGTGTATATGTATATTTGCAGTCTGTGTGTGCAGTTAGAGAGAGCGTGGTGATATCGTGGTTACAGTGTTGAACTAAGCTTTTAGACCTTTGAAGATTTTAAGGTGGAAAGGAGGATCAGAAAGGCCCTAAATAAAATAGAACTGAGAAGACATCAGTTCAGATCCCCATTTGCACATTACAAAGAATTCTATGGCTTTAACCATTGTGGGCCCAATTTGTATTGGGAGTACAAGAACAGTGTGCTTATCCTATGAAAGCTTTCTTGGGAGTAAGCTCCAATTATAGGCTTGCCCACAGTGGGTGCCCTCTCCCCCAATCTTCTGCCTTCGAGAAATAGAGTGTGAGAAAAAATAGCTCTCAAATGGCCTCCACGGTGATGCTCTTAAGTGTCCTTTCCCCCAGTCGTCTTGCCTCAAGAAATTGAGGAGCATGAGAAAAAACGGCTCTTAAATGGCCTCCATGGTGATGCTCTAGGAATTTTCCTATGTCTCTATGGTATTTACCGTAGAAATTAGGGGAAATTGCTTAAGCATCACCCCAAAATAATATATCCTCCCCAGGCACTGCCCTCAAATCTCCTGCCATTTACCAAGGCAGTACTGGCAACTCTACCCATCGCATAGACCTGACTAGGATTCTTGGCAGACCTGCTTAGGATTGCTTGCTAAACCACCCCACCCTACACCCTTCACCCCACTTGAAGTAGCTCCAGGGAGCTGCTCTCTGCCTTCTGGGGAAATTTGTTTATACTTACAGCAAAAAGGAACTCATTGGGGCTATTTCAGGTTGGGAAAATAGCAAAGGGCGGGGGGCGGGGCAGCGGCTTAAGCACCTTCTTTTTGCATGGTGCAGTCCTAATCTAAATTGTACTTATATACAGAACTTTCAGAACACATCTTTGTAATGTTGACATCTTTCAGGCCTGAAGCACGCTTCAAGGCCAGTAACACTCTTCCAGCTTCAACTACCTCATAAGGTTGTAAGGATAAGAAAGAACCATGTACATAGCCCTGAGTTTCCTGAAGCAGGAAGATGTGGTAAAAATGGGATAATGTTTTGAGCGCTGATAAATTACTCTGCTCTCTTGTTCTGAAAGTTCCTACCTGAACTTTCCTGTTTGCGAAATCATAACTTGAGGTTCAGTTTGTGGTGCTTCTTCCTTCAGAGGTTAGTTCTGTAGACACTAAGGCCTTCTATTGAATACCCTTCTCTGGAAATATTTGCTTGATGCCTACCCTTGTGTGTTCAGTTATCACATTTTAAATTCTTTTCTGAGTATTTAGTGAATGAGATAATGCTTTTGTTACTCTGTTGCTACTGTTTAATGGCATTGTTTGTTTTGGACTGTCTTTATCTGAAATTTACTGTAACGTGCTTTACTGGTTTTGTAAGCTGCATTGACGGCATGGTAACAGAACAAGGAGGGAGGCATCAATGTTTTAAATAAATAAAACCAGCCTGCCTTAGTTGCTGTATGATCACAGCAATGAAAACTCTAAAGAGAATGCCTGCTAAATGTATGGCTTCTTCTAGGTTAAGCCAGGCTGGAGTTTTGGGGGGTGTTGACTTGTAGGCTGCTGTAACTCTTAGCCCCTCCTTAAGGTGGTAGCAATAATGGGAATATTAACTCCAACCTGCATCTAGTACAGTAGGGTGACAGTGACCTTGGGCCGAGGATGTGAAACTTTGATATATGCAGTTCTTAAAAATTGATCATTCTTGTTTGATCGGGATAGGCAGAGGAGTACTTTCATTGCAACATCCACCCCAGTGTCTCTCCTTCAGTTCACCTTGATTCTGATTTTTCTCTGAAAGATCTTCCTTGTTCTATCATATGCCTTCTCCTTTGTCTAATTCCATGAGAAGTTAGCACTCAAATGTCTAATTTCAGTGAAAATACATGGTCTTATGAATAATAAGCATCTAAAATGTTTTTTCTTTCTGCAGAAATATCACCAGTGGTTAACACTTAGTGCACAATTAGCTGTAATTCTGAGCTTTCTGGATCTAATCATACTTAGAGCTGTTACTATTTTCATTAGGTTGCGTGACGGCTCCCTTTCTTACACTCCAACATTTTAAGAATAGACTGTAGTATCATGTGGCTCTAGAGATGCCAGGCCACCAGCTGTCATTCCCAGGAGCTTTAGGAGCAGGGTGAGGGGTGGAGATGATGTTGTGCCATGTCACCTCCACCTGAAAACCTTAATATGATGGAAATACATCAGGCAACACTCTGGCTGTCCTCAAAATCTCTGTGATAAGTTCTATGAAGATTTCATGGATGGTCAGAGTGCTGCCTGATGCACATGTGACATTCAGGTTTTTGTATGGATGTGATGTAACACAATGCCATTTCTGTTCCTGGACCAATGGCAATTGATAACCAAATGTGGCTTTGAAAACAGAGCAAAACAAAATTCTCTAGTGGTATTTTTTCTTTGAACCTCATGGGCTTTGCCCCCTCCCCACACAGGTCTAGATTCAGAACAGCCTCTGAGTGAGTACACGTAAAATGACAATGTGTTCTACCCAGGCATGTTTTCTGAACATTTGAGGGGCAGTCTTCTCCTCAAATATGAGCTGATTACTAACTCAAGTGTTACAGCAAGGTTAAGGATGTGACCTTCAGCCCTTTCTTAGGGCTGTCCCAGGCAAAGTCCAGAAATAATGCTGCCAATCTCTCAAGTATAGTTATGGGGTGAGGACTGGGCTTTTTTCAGCCTTCATTTCAAAACTGTATCCTCGTTGGTACTAATCATGCTTAATTACCAGTATGCACACTGACTCAGAGTGTTGGTCTAGAATTGGGGAGACCTCAAACAGCTATAAGATTCAATGATCTGGGCCAGTTTATCTTTTTCACCCTGCCCAACTTACCTCACAGGGTTGATGCTAGAATAAAATGGAGGGATGATTCAAACATGCTACCCTGAGGAAGAGGTGGGAGAAAACTAGAACAACCTGGATTTATCTACCAGACTCCAAGGGGTGGGGGTGGCATTCACCTCTTGAAAAGAAATAGTGCTGGTGTGATGACATCACTACTGGAGTGATGTCATCATGCTGCCCCACTTCTGGGCGGCTGGACTGGTCAGCCATTCCTGGGCAGTGACATGCAGGCACCCGGGCAAACGGAGTGGGCAGATGGCTGCTTCACTGGTGTGCAGGCACCTGGACAAGTGGGCTGAAAGCAGGGGGAGTTGGCAGGGCAGCCCCACCAGCCACTCTCCTGGGAGTGCTTCCTGCAGAGGGAGGGAGCAGAGGTGGTGCCAGAAGGCTTGTTGGCACTACTGCCAGCTCCTGCAGGCCTGCAGTCAGCTACACCTCCCCTGGGCAAAAAATACCAGGCATTTATATGTCCGGTATTTTAACTGCTTTTACCCAGACAGTCCAATGAAAATCTGGACTGTCCAGTGGAAAACTGGACACCTGGAAACCCTATGTACACCTCGCATGTATATGTTTACATCCATTTGCAAGAAAGAGCCAATACCTGTTCTCTTTACAAATGAAACCAGGGACCAGAACCTGCATAAATGTGAAGTTAATCACATGTTTAGCTGTATATGTATTGAATGTAACATGCAAATTACTAAATGCAGATATGAAGAAAAATCATGTGTACACTCACTGTAAACATTTTGTATAACTTGTGAACAGGGCTAGAGAGAGAGAACTGCAAACTACTGTATCCTTAGCAGACGTATTTTAGTTGCTACGACCTTGCAATATGTAGAAGAAAATAAAAACAAAGTAGTAAACAAGAGAGTATTTTTTTGGACAGTCTCATAGAGTCACAACTACACTCTATGAACATATTTGGATGTCAAGTTGAACTTTATAACATTAAACTCTTTAATGCTGTACTATTTTCAGATATATTGTAGCATATTAATTGTGGACATGATTATTCACATTTAAACAACAAACATGACATTCATTCTCCAATGCTATAGAATCTTGTAGTAAACATTTTACACAACACATTGTGAGTGAATAAACGTCTTGTCTTAAAAATAATTTCACTAATTCCAAAAAAGAAAATATTTCATAGGATTTTTTTTCAGTTTCCCCCCAAATTTCCAGTGTTCAGCTTGGAATACTGGAAAAAAATTGTCATCAGGAAAAAATGCCCCCCCCTTTCCATTTTGTTCTTTAACTTAATGTCTCTCTCTGCTGCTGAGCACAGTTGGTACTTTCAACCTCGTGACATTTTCAAATCTTCTGTCAGAGATTCTTTTCATAAAGAGCCTATTCTGACAAAAGTATTACAGGAATAATACTCCTGCATTACAGTAGTATGATAGCCATTCCTGGCTAGGGTTGCCAACCTCAAGGTAGTGACTGGAGGGGTCCCAAAATTACAACTGATTTCCAGATGACAGAGATCAGTTCCCTGGAGAAGAGAGGCTGTTTTGGAGGTTGTACTCTATGGTATTGAACTCTGCTGAAGTACCCAGGCTTCACACCCAGAATCTCCCAACGTGAAGCTGGTAGATGCCCCTGAGGGATTCCCCCAAAGATCTCTTATATGCAGGAGAAGTGACCGAATTTTATCCCTTTGTCCTAAGATGGTGCTGTACTAATTACATGACTGGAGCAGTGCAGACTCTCTTAACTTAAAAATGAGATCTAGGCTGTGATATGACATCTGTGTTGATTTTATGGTTAAGTTCTCTGATGAACCACCAGGAATCTACTATTTACTAAATATTTTCTAGATCTCTAAAATTATATATTTGGTTACAAATATAATTATTCATTAAATGCTCTGGAAAACCTATCGAATAGAGACAACGTGCACTTCCAGTAGCTTGGTTGGTATGAGCACTGGTGGATACTTTTAGTCAGGGGTCATTTTGTAGAAAAAGAGCTGCAGGAACTCATTAGCATAATTTATTAGCATATGCCACAGCCCTTGACCAGGCTTAAATGGCCAGGATTTGGCTGCTGCCAGAGAGAGGAGTGTTCCCCCACCTGGTAGTAGCCTGATCAGGGCCGCTTTGGCCCTAATCCAGGCTGAAAGGGGCCCAAATTGGCTCAAAATGGCCATTTTGGGCACGTTTTGGCCTGGATCGAGCCCCAAATGGCCTAGATTGGGTCAGTACCAGGCAGGGGAGGGGTTTTCCGCCAGGCACCGACCATATTCTGGTGGTTTTGGGCCTGGATCAGGGATGAAACAGGCCGGACCAAGTCAGTGCCATGCATGGGAGGGTTTCTCCACCCAGCACTGACATAATTCCGGCCATTCCAGCCCCGATCCCAGTGAAAAAGGGGGCCAAAAATGGCCATTTTGGGCCCAGACCGGGGCTGAAATGGCCGGAACCAGGTCAGTGCCAGGCAGGGGAGGCTTCCCCCACCCGACACCAACCCAACCTGACAGTTTTGCCCAATCCAGACCGAAATGGGCCCAAAACAGCCGAAAATGGCCATTTTGGGCCTGTTTTGGCCCGGATCGGGGCCTAAATGGCTGGGACTGGGTCGGTTCCAGGCAAGGAAGGCTTTCCCCACCTGGAACTGACCCGATCCTGATGGTTTCAGCCACAATCCTGGCTGAAACAGGCCGAAAATGGCCAACAATGGCCATTTTTCCCGTTTTGGCCTGGATCAGGGCCTAAACGGCTGTGACCGGGTCGGTGCTGGGCGGGGTAGGCTTCCCCTGTCTGTCACCGACCTGATCTGGATGGTTTTGGCCCCGATCCGGGCCATTTCCGCCACAATCCAGGCCAAAATGGCCGAAAATGGCCATTTTGGGCCCATTTTGGCCCGGATTGGGGCTTAAACGGCCAGGATCGAGTTGGTGTTGGACAGGAGAGCATTCCCCCCACCCGGCCTGATCCAGGCCATTTCAGCCCTGATCTGGGCCGTTTCGGCCCCAATCAAAGCCTAAACGGCCCAAAATTTTTCAAAGTCAGGTGGGCAGGGCCACCTGACTGTTGGGGGAACTCCCAGAACAGCATTCCGGTGTGTTCCCCCTCCAAATGAGCCCTGCTTTTAGTGTCATTTTTATAGTACCACAAATGATTATCAGTGGCTGGGGGAGAGGAATTCCAACAGCAATTGGTATTCTATGAAAGATGTCAGGCAGGGAAGGGGTGTGGTTCAACGGTAGAGCATCTGTTCTGCATGGTTCAGTCTTTGGCATCTTTAGACGAAAGAATCAGATAGGAGGCGATGTGCAAGATCATTGCTTGAAACTATGGAAAGTCCCTGCTGCTCAGTGTAGATGATATGGAACTTGATAAACTAATGATCTGGAGCATCCTCCCCCAAGGAAAAAAGGTGTCCTGACTGTGCTGTGTAGTATTCTGTTACATAGGTTGTCAGGATCTTTTAAAATCAAAGTTGTTCTTAGTACTTTCCAGGTTTGTTATTACCACAGGTGAACTGAGGTGATTCAGTTTCCTCCACTGAATTATTTGATTGCTTCTTTTTCTTTGCAAAGCATTGTACTCCTTAAAGCATTATCAAAATCCACATTGGAAAATGAATGATAAAAGATTACAAATTGAGCTAAGGGAAAAAATGACGTCCTGGTTCCAGCCATTTCAGCCCCAGTCTGGGCCCAAAATGGCCATTTTTGGCCCCCTTTTTCCCTGGGATCGGGGCTGGAATGGCCGGAATCATGTCGGTGCTGGGTGGAGAAACCCTCCCATGTATTCTACATGTATTCTAGCAGTGAAATGCAGTTGCCTGTATATACTGAAAGAACATGAATTCCAGAGAGATTTCATCTTACTTGGGCCAGGCTAATTACTGTGTCTAAGCAAGCATGTGCAGAGATTTTGACACTTGATTGTTCTAAGTTCAGCTTTGAGCATGAACTTCATCTCCAAAAAACCCACAATCAAAAGATTTGAGAGAGGAAATAGGGAAGGGGGCTTTTGGATAAAGTGTAATGGCTCAAATATCAGACTAGGATCTGGGAGACCCGGATTCAAATCCTTAGTCTGCCATGGAAGCTCATTGGGTAACCTTAGGCCACTCATACCCTCTCAGACTAACCCATCTCACAGGGGTGTTGTGAATAGGGGTGCCAGATCCCCAGTGGGGGCAGGAGATCCCCCGCCCTTGCCCCCCATACCCCGCCCCCACTTACCTGGCCAGCGGGGGGGCATGCACCCTCCATGCGCGCTGACTTGTGGAGCTGCGCACTCCCGCAGATCGGGCCCATTTTGAGCCGCTGCAGAGCACAGAAGTGCTCTTGTGTGCTGCAGCACCCCAAACGGGCCCGATCTGCACCAAAACCGCCACAGATTGGGCCCATTTTGATGCGGATTGGGCTCGTTTTGGGGTGCTGCAGCGTTCAGGAGCGCTCCCATGCTCCACAGTGGCTCAGAATGGGCCCAATCTGGGCCAAAATGGGGCCGTTTTGAGGCGCTGCGGAGCGCAGGAGTGCTCCTGTGCTCAGCAGCGCCTCAAAACGGGCCCAATCCACGGGCGCTTTTGGGGCTGCTGTGGAGTGCAGGAGCGTTCCTGCGCTCCACAGCAGCCCCCAACATGAGCCCCTGCGGAGCGTGAGTGCACTTGGGGGGAGGGCCCTGCACAGCATGATGATGTCACTTCTCGGAAGTGACATTATCGTGCTTAGCGGGCGCGCACCCCCAGCAGGACAGAGGTAAGAGCCAGGCGCTGATCCCCTGCTGGGAGCTTGAGGAGGCCTGGCAAACCCTAGCTGTGAAGATAAAATGGAGGGAGGATAACAATACAAGCTGGCTTGGTTCCCCATGGGAGAGAAAGGCAGGATGTAAATAAAGTAAATAAATAAATAATTGTCACCCCCTTGAAAATGAGTTTATAAAGTACCAACTGGCAAGGCTGTTAAGAAATATTTGATGTTGTAGTATAGTAACTGGTCTATGAAAAATATTTGATAGGGAGCAATGGTGTCTTAGGGCCTTTCCTGACAGCCAGCTCTCCCACCTGACTAGCTATTCCAATATCTCTTAGTACAAATGGGTTCCGGGGTATTGTAGGAAGATCTAGGAAGAGACCCAGTTTGGTGTAGTGGTTAAGAGTGACATGTCTCTAATCTGGAGAGCCAGGTTTGATTCCCCACTCCTCCATTTGAAGCCAGCTGGGTGACGTTGGGTCAGTCACAGCTCTCTCAGAGCTCCCACATGGGCCGATTCCAGACGACTAACCTGAAGGCGCTGCATGCTGCCATGTTCCGGATCGCGACGGGGAAAACGCGATATTTCGCATTTTCCCCGTCGCGATCCGGAACATGGCAGCATGCAGCACCTTCAGGTTAGTCGTCTGGAATCGGCCATGGTGATTATTATGGGGATAATAATAACAAACTTTGTAAACCACTTGAGTGGGTGTTAAGTTGGCTGTATATAAATTGAATGTTGTTGTTATTATTATTAAGGTCTGTGTTCTCTCCCCTTTACGAAGTCAGCAAATATTTAAAGAATCCTGTTAAGGAGCACTGAGCAGGAAGATAGTATAAAGTTGCATTAAAAAGAGCTATATGTTCCATTCAAGGGCAAAGATGTCTATGAGGCTGCTGACTTCTTAGTAGCACATGCAGGGCTCATTTTGAGGGGGAATGCGCAGGAACGCAGTTCCTGTAGTTCTCCAAAGAGATCACATGTCAGGTGGCCCTGCCCACCAGGCTCTTGGCCATTTTGGGCCCGTTTTGGCCTGGATTGGGCCCGAAATGGCCAGGATTGGGCCTAAAACAGCCAGGATTGGGCTCAAAACAGCCAAGATCGGGCCTCTGACAGGTGGTGGATCACTCTCCCGCTCAGCAGTGGCCCAATTCTGACCATTTTGGGCCCCTTTTCAGTCATTTTAAGCCCCTTTTGCCATTTTGGGCCCAATTTCGGCCCTGAATGGCCAGGATTGGGTCCAAAACAGCCAGGATAGGTGAGGTCAGGGTGTGTGGCATATGCAAATCTGTTATGCTAATGACAGACTTCTGGTGATGACAAGGGGCATGGCATATGCTAATGCGTTACGCTAATGAGTTCCTGAAGCTTTTTTTCTACTTGGGTGGGAGATCTCCAAGGATGACCAGGGTCACTCTGCAGCAGCAGGCAATAGCAAACCACCTCAGTCAGTCTCTTGTCTTGAAAACCTCAGCAGGGGTAGCTATAAGATGGCTGAGACTTGGCAGCACTTTACAATAGAGAGGGAAAGTCCTCATAGTCAGCTGAAGGAAGATTTGAACTGGTTTTTGTGCACATTTACCTCATGCTAACTTCAGACAGTTTTCCCTGGTTTTCTGATCAGGACCACAACTTAATTCAGAGCCATTAGGCAGCCTTTTCACCCTTCTCCTCAAAAAAACTATAACACAAACACAGGGATGGAAGCTGCTTATTGCCTTGCCTTGCTGAAAGATAAAAAAAGTTGGGGTAGTAGGCAGGAACTGTAAAAGACCTGTTTTGAGGCTTCAGTTGTTGCTATGATACATATACTTAGATAGCATTCCATGTAAGATTTCCATCACTTTCTCCCCCCCTCTCTCTTTTTGTGTTTTTATGCAATTTTGTATGAGCAAAACTGTAAATATGATTAATAGTACACATTGATATACTAAAATCAAAAAGAGTCCAGTAGCACCTTTAAGACTAACCAATTTTATTGTAGCATAAGCTTTCGAGAATCAAGTTCTCTTCGTCAGATGCCTGATCGGCATCTGACGAAGAGAACTTGATTCTCGAAAGCTTATGCTACAATAAAATTGGTTAGTCTTAAAGGTGCTACTGGACTCTTTTTGATTTTGCTGCTACAGACTAACATGGCTAACTCCTCTGGATCTATTGATATACCAAGTTATGAATGATGCATTTGATGATCTTAAATCAGCAAAATAAGTTTAAGTTTGATAAACAAGTAAATATTTATAATTCCCTATCCCATCCCAAATTCCTGTTTCTTGGAAGAAGGAACCCCCTCCCCCAACAATTTTCTTGCAGCCTACATGATAGGAAGGAGAAGCCAAGGAGTGATTGGAGTGGAAAGATGGATGGGGTAGGTGTGAAGAGACTTCTGAACAAGAAAGCAGGAATTTTCCTCTGGCAAAATGCCTCAGAATAGATTATTCCAATATATATTATATTGTATATTTAAGTAAAAAGGTAAAGATAGTCCCCTGCAAGCACCGAGTCATTACTGACCCATGAGGTGGGGGACGTCACTTCATGGTGTTTTCTTGGCAGACTTTTTGTTACAGGGTGGTTTGCCATTGCCTTCCCCAGTCATCTACACTTTACCTCCTGGAAACTGGGTACTCATTTTACCAGCCTTGGAAGAATGGAAGGCTGTCAAGCTTGAGCCGGCTACCTGAACCCAGCTTCTGCCAGGATTGTGAGCAGAGCTTGGGGTATGGTACTGTAGCTTACCACTCTGTGCCACGAGGCTCTTTTTATTGTATATTTATTTAACAATACATAAAACACTACAGCAGTACAAATTGTCTTATGGTGTATTGATTTTCTTTTTCTGTTAGGGTAGATGAAAAATAAATATGAACCTGAACCTTTAAAAAATATGTTAAACCTTCTCAAGAATGAAAGTCAAATGTCTATGTATTTTATCCCTGCTGAAAGGAAAGGATTTCTTAAATCTGGATTGCTATTCTACCAGCAGAAAAATTCCTACACATAAAGTGTTTCTCTTAGGAAAGTGCTCCACATACTGCTGGGCAGGAACCAACAGATTCTTAAGGGTTTGGGGGAGGGCATATATTCTATACATTACAATGGCATGGTCTACTTCTCTCCTGATATTTGTGTGAGTTATGAAAGCTGGTTTAGTTAGAAACTAGGTTTAGTTGTTCCCCTTATTGAAAAGCCATCTTATGAATATGAAATATCATAAGCCCCTTCCTCATGTGCCATAAGCACAAAATACTGCCTGCCCAGGCAGAACAGATGCCAATCCTGGCTGGAGTTGGAACATTACCAGAAGGTGTGTCAGGCTGCCTCTCTACAGCCAAGAGAAGTAATTAAGTGTAATAAAGACGTCTTCCAAGAGTTCCTGCTTGATCTCATCAACACCCTTTTGTACCTTCCTCCCCCACCTTTCCTAATCTGGGCTATTCAGGGACCTGATAAGCCCTTTCCACCCAGCAATTGTGGGACATCAAGCACCCTTCTCACCTGTCGTTACTCCCAGATATGCACAATCAAGCCTTTCCCAATTTATTGTTTCACCTCCAGGCAAGCCATCAAGCTTTTGTTTTCGGAGCAGAAGACATAATTCTGCCCCAGGATATATTTTGCTCTATAATTAGGCTGCCCCTATTTTGGAAATTAGCAGAGTTAATGCAGAGAATGTGCATTGGAATTAATGAGAACAGACATACACTCCAGTGTAGCTCTGTAAAAATACTTTACTAAAGGATAAAAAATAGGGTTACATTGGAGGAAAATAAGACATTGCTAAACTGACTACATCTTGCTAGAAAAGGGAGTGAGAGAGACTAAAAGCAACTGAGAAGGCAAGTGAGACAAAGAGCAATAAAACTTCAGTATATAGCATCACTTAATTGCCTCCCTCAAACAGGTTGCCAAATAGAAAATCCTAATTCTACTTCATTATGCTTAGAGACTCTCATTTCTATGGCCAGAATCTAAATTTGAGGCCTAAGTGGTTACATGCAAATAAGTTTATTAAGTAACACAAATAGTTTAACTGTTTCATGACTGAAATGGAAACACTTGCTAAATCCCAACACCCCAGCCATGTGTTACGTGTATGTACTTTGGGTTTCCAATTTGGGTTTTTAACCTGAATCAGGGCCGATTTGGAAAGATTCAGGGTTCCCGAATCTGCGCCAGCATTGCTGAGCTGATTCGAGAATCCTTAAGCAAAGCTTCCCGAAGAGATTTTTATTGCTTCGGGAAATTTCAGGCAAAAAGCAACATATTTCTTGCTGCTTGCAAGCACAAGAAAAGTGTTGCTTTCAAAACATGGCTACTTTACAGCTGATGAGAGGGGATTCCCCTCTCATCAGCTTATAAAAGCCTTTTAAATGCCCTCTGCTTTTTTCAGCTGATGGGGATTCCCCTCCCATCAGCTGTAAAGCCGACAGCATTTGAAAGCAACACCTTTCTTCCCCTTTGCAAATGGCAAGAAAAGTGCTGCTTTGAGTTTCGGTGTGCTCTGTAAAGATTTGAGAATCTTTACAGATCACATCAAAGCATTTAAACATCCAAATCCCGAAGCGGCTTGCTCTAGGAGCTTGCTACCTCCCGCCAACCGCTGGTGGGTTGGCGGGCAAGATGGCAAATCCCCGGGAATTCCTGGGAACCCTATGGGTCACCATAAGACAGGTGAGTCTTGATGGCACTTTACACATATCTCTGTATCTCCTTGTTAATAAACAGTTGTGTTGAGCACACCTGTCTCTGCTGCGTAAACCTAAGAGCATGAACCTTAATGAGTACCCTAATACTGACCTAAAGCTAAAAGAGAACACTTAGAGAGAGGATTGGACAAAATGATCTTCACCCACATATGCATGTGCATGCCTATGTGAATGAGGGGATATGACTCCTTTGCTCTCCTTCAAGCCCTATCCATACAAGGAGAGCTAAACAGAACAGAACGCAAGTGCTGCCCCAGGAGGCAAAGCCAAACACAATAGTTACCTCCTCATTTTGCAAAAGAATTGTTGAAGGGATATAAAAAGAAATAAAGGAAGTCCAGGGGAAGCAAGAGAGAAAGATTACAAAGAAGGAAAGCCAGGGGAATGGAACCACAAGCCTGGATGCTTTTGAGTCCTCCTGATCTGCCATTGGCTGATGCTATTGCACTCATGGAAAAGAAAACTTTCATTAAAAGAAGAGAAGCCAATAACAAGCCCTGCCTTAAAAAAGCGCCCACCTACTTTCTGAAAAGCTTGGCAGGTGCCATGGAAGTAATGGCAGGTGCCATGGTGCCCATGAGCACTATGATGGGAAACCCCTGCCCTAAATGCATCTGCAAAACAGTTTCCAATTTCTATAGGTAATGAGTGGGGTGCACACTTCCTCACTTTAGGCCTGCTGGTCGGAGTCAGCAGTGGTCCCTTCTGGGGTTTTATCTGATTCCTACTGACACTGGCCCTTCTGTACATGTGCTTAATCAACACAGTGAAAGTTAAGTGGAAGAATCTCATTATGTGGATACCTTTGGTAAAAAGAACTGCATCACCCAAGTGATAATGCTTGGAATTTTTTTAAAGCTATAGAGATCTTCTGCAAACTTTTGCTTGGGCTGAAGGTTACTATCTTGGGTTAAGCCAGTACCTGTGACTTTGGTTTGTAGCAAAAATTTGATTTCATTTTATTTTGCTGCAAGGGACAACTATTATCTGCCCTTTGGGAATGAAGAAGGTTGAATGTCAGTCAGTGTTGAGGTAATTTGATGCTTAGGAGCAGTCTGGAAGGAAATTCAGTGAAGAAAGACAAGGATGTGGGAGCTATTTCAAGTCATTGTATGTAGAAAGCTAGAAAAATCATATATAACTGCTACGAGCTAATGGTATTGTTATAGAATTGCATGGTGCACTAATTGCATTTTATTGTATTTTGTGAAGGGCTAGCTATTTGTGTCATAGTGAAGTTTGTAAAAATACTATTATTATTTATAACATTTAGCAAATTTTTTTAAAGAAAGATGATTTATTTAGCCTCTTTTCTGGGCTAAAAACTTTGAAGCTAGAAGTAAAAATGTGGGTTTCCTTTATATATAACTTAGCACAAAGATTGTATGGGGTTGTAATCCTACCAGCTTTCCCACTGGTGAAGGAGTTAGAGTCTTCTTTTAATGCCAAAAACACTATGTAGGGCCTGTGGGGCAACAGCCAATATGGGATGTTGGCTATGAGGAAAGAAATTGCAGAAACTTTGGTAGGGTCCAATCCAAGGTTTAGTATTTAGAGCCTTTAGGACTCTGAACTGGGTGGCAAGGTGGTGTAGAAATGTTTTAATTAAATAAAAAACAGCAAATAATTTAAACAAATTTTAAGATGTCTTAATGGTATTCAAACTATAATTAAGAAGAAAATTCGGGCTAGAGCTGTTTCCAGAGGTAGCAATGGTTTTAACTTAGGAAGATAAGTAGTTCCTAGTCAAGATCATCCAGGAGGAGGCCCTTTGGCTATCCAAACAGCAAACCAATGCCAGGCAATGTGCAGCTGAAATGCTGACTTTATTGGGGGTTCTCTAGAGACATGTGTGGCTACTCTCAATGGCCCTTCCTATGGAAACAAGAAATAAAATTGAGAACATGCCCTTCGAAGGACCAACCTTGTTCTCACAGAAGATGTACAAATACTTCTCTCAGAAAATGTTACAGGATTCTCCCTCCTTCATAGCAATCCGCAGGTTCTAAACTGTATAGCACCATTTGAGCAGGCAGTTCTGCTACCAGCCGTACCAACAGTACCAGCCGTACCAGCCGTACTCAATACCATCCATCTCTCCACAACAACAACAAAGAAAGACCTCCCATAGGTCAAGAGACGGGGATTGCAATAGCCTTCTATTAAGGAGCAGCCTCATGAGCAGAAACCCGCTTTCTGACTTAGACCAGGGGAAAAGTCCCGGCCTGTGGTTTTTGGAGATAGGCTCTGCTAATTTGTTGACAATTAGCAGTTTTATCACCACAGATCAATGGGTGTTGTATGTTGTTCAAGACAGCTATATAATAGAATTTGTTGAAATACCATGTTTGAGTTTCCGTCACAAAGCTATCAATAATTCCTCACCTGAGTTGGCAATAAAATTGCAGTCTGTGGTGGCCAAAGGAGCTGTCCAAACAGTTCCAGATTCCAAACACCCATATGAATTCTTTTCCAGTTTTTTCCCAAGTAGACAAAAGAGACAGAGGATTCAGGCCCATACTCAAGAAACCTTAGCAGGTTTGTCAAGATGGCAAAATTCAGAGTGGTTGCATTGCCAGTGGTCCTCCAAATGCTACCTTCAGGCTCTTGGTTCGTGGTCCTTTTACCTACAGTATACCTGTTTCTAAGTATCAATATACCTGGCTCATAAGTTCTTAAGATTCCTTTACAGTGGCCAAATCTACCAATACCAGGTTCCCCCATTCGGCCTGGCAACCACTTCATGGGTTGTTCACTAAGTGCATGGTGGTAGTGGTTGCCTATCTGAGGATAGCAGGGTGTTTGATTTACCCTTATCTAGATTATGGGTTGATCACAGCTCAGTCTCAAGAGACCATGTGGGATTACAATAACCTTATTGTCACTACCTGCAAAAATTTGGGCCTAGTCATCAACTAGAAGAAATCCAAATTGACCCCTTCCAGAGTGGTTTGAGAATCTCCAGATTTGACTAGCAATAGAGTTTTCCTGCTGCTTGAAAAAGTGTGCAAAATAAAATCCCTAGTAAGCTCCTTCTCAGTGATTTAGGTTCCAATCAGCATTAAAAAATTTGATGCTGCTTGGCCTCATGGCCTTTACTACCATGGTAGTGCCTTTGGCAAGAAGGCACATGAGGATGTTACAGCTGTGGTTCTTAGGAGTACATAACCTTACACTCAGAGGCCAGGATGTATTCAGTCCCACAGGCTGTTGTCAGATCTCTGAAGTAGTGTTCAGAGAATGCTCACTTGCTGCAGGGTGTGCTGTTCGATTCCCCCAAGCATTGATGTCACGATTACCACAAATGTCCTTGGAGGCACATATTGGCTGGAGTCTTCTGTGCAGGCACAGATACCCTTCCCTCCTGCACCACTGTGAGCTCTCTATTGATACTTAGCATGGAGACTTATAGTGGTACAGGAGAACTGAGGGAATGGGGTACCACCCCTCCCAGAGCATGGGCTATTTGGGTGGGAAACAAACCACACAGGCGCTCTGAGAGGGGACAGATGCCCTCTTTGTAGCCTTAAAACTATACAATCCTATCAGTCAGCAAGCCTGTGCATGTGCACTCCCATGTGTGCCTGCAAAGGAGACTTCAATGAACAACAGTTACAGGTAAGTGCAACCCTGTTTTTTGCTACTGCCTTGTCCTCAAGCAAAGCTGCACCAGGAGGTAGTGATTTGCTAGAGGAAAGCAATACTTGAGAAGAGTGCTTAAATGCATCCATGGTTGAGGGGAAAGTGGGTGGGGGAGAGCGTCATAGAAGAAAGGTTAAACATCCATTCTGTGCCCACAACTCCCCCCTCCCCACATGGTTCAACAGAGTCTAGTTCTAGAAATAGTATAGAACAAGACTTTTTTCTATTTTCCTGATCCAAGTGGGACATGAAATTTGCCTAACAGCAGTCAGCATTTCAGCACATAGGAAGCCAAAGGGGTGGCGAGATTTTCTCCTTCACACATTTTAATCATTGTCAGGCAGCGAGGGAAGCAGGGATTTCACTGATAACCAGGAACATTATCTATGTGAGCTGAACACAAGGCATTGATTGTCAGAAAGTGTTGAACAATTAGTATTTGATGGAGAGATACTGAGAGGGGTCAGGGATTGTATATTTACTTCACATATTATGAGAAGGGAAGGCCATTCACGAGCACTCTAACTGTACAAGTTCTTGTATGTTACCTGAATGTCCATTTGTGTATCTGTTTTTTTCCATCAAGATTCAAAAGCACATGTGCCCCAATCTTTGAAGTGTGAAGGATGTCTGTGCATGTATGAAGAAGTAATATGAGGCTCTTTAACTCGTACAAGTGCATATCCTACACATCTGACAATGTATTTAACTTGTACTTGGGTATGTGTACCTGAAAATTAAAGAAAAAATTCTTTTGAGGAGGCTTTTCTAACAGACAGATAAAAGGAAAATAGCCTACCAACAGGTTGTTTTCCCTCCCTCTTCACGGGTCTGAGATGCATGTATCTTCTCAGAACTGCTGTTCTTTGGAATTCAGTTAGTTGCTGACGACTTTTTTCCTTGTTGGAGGCTGAAGAGATGTTCATGACAGCTTTATGTAATTGCTTGTTGCTAGACCATTAGCTTGGACTCAAGAAATCTCTCAACTTTTATTTCCAGCAATAAGTACACCATTCTTCTTTCACTGTGGGAAAAATCCAGACAACTGTTTTCAAAGTGATGTCTTCAGGGGTCATTTCGTAGAAAAAGAGCTGGAGGAACTCATTAGCATAACTCATTAGCATATTCCATGCCCCTTGCCACCACCGGAAGTGTGTCATTAGAGTAACTGATTTGCGCATGCCACACCCCCTGACATCACCTATCCTGGCTGTTTTGGACCCAATCCTGGCCATTCAGGGCCAAAATTGGGCCCAAAATGGCAAAAAGGGGCTAAAAATGGCCAAAAAGGGGCCCAAAATGGTCAGGATCGGGTTGCTGCTAAGTGGGAGAGTGATCCACCACCTGTCAGAGGCCCAATCCGGGCCGTTTCGGCCCCAATCCAGGCTGAAATGGGCCCCAAATGGCTGAGAGTCAGGTGGGCTGGGCCACCTGACATGTGACCTCTTTGGGGAACTGCCGGAACTGCGTTCCTGTGTGTTCCCCCTCGAAATGAGCCCTGGATGTCTTGCTTTGTGGAGATATTACAAATTTGAAGGATTCACATTTGAAGGACTACCATTTCCCCATCTCCGGTCATCCATCTAAGATTATGGAATGTGGTTGTTTGAGTTGGGAACAATAATTGGATAGTGACTTTGAAACCAGTCATGAGGGATGCAACCCCTACATGTCACTTTAACATATTTTTTCTTATTTAAGAGGCAAACAGTTCCCCATTACAGATGTTGAGCTCTGTGTGTGATATATGTTGCACCATGTAAAAAAAAAGCTATGAAAACCTGCAATGCTACCCACTTCCTCCTACAGCTAAGGCCTATGATTTCCTGCCTCTTTAGTTTTTTGCAAGGTGTGTATTCAGCCTTTTGAGTGTTGGTTCATGCGGCTTTCCTGGTTTTAATAAACAGCAGTGACTAGAATACTGTAACTGGCCAGCCTCCTTCAGTTCTATAGTACCACTGTCTCTTTTTAAAGAGACGGGGGAGGGAAGAGATTCCTACAAAGACGGTAAGTGCTTGCTTTCCTTTATCATGCTGGTAAAAAAAATAGCTTTTAAGGCTACAATCCTATACATACGTACAAGCCCCCAGGAACTATTGTGACAGGCATAGAAAGGGGCCATAAAAATACAAATCTGATATCAGAATATGTTATATAAATGTAATTGTATATACTGCACCCTAGAACAATTTAGAATTATTATGAAAGAAATGAACGAATGGAGGTCAGTCAGTCCATTGGGGAAAAACCATTGCTTCCAGAATGAATAGTTCTACTATTCAGCTGCTCTTAATTTCTGAACTGTTGCTTGCAAATGTTTCAGAATGAAGGAATTGTCTAAAAACAAATCATGTAATACTTTTTATTATTGAGACCGACCAAGATTACACACCAGTGGGCAAGCTTTTGAAATATCCCAAATGCTTCATCAGGTTGTATGTAAAAAACAAAGAAGGGGGAAGAGGAAGAGAAAACACATTTTTTAACTGGATGGCTTCTTCCCACCATGCTATGGGTGCAATCTCATACTAGCTAGACATCAGAGAATCAGCATGGCTTGGACTAGGATCTGGGTGACATGGCTGGACATGCTGACATCGGTGACAAACTGCCATGGAAGGTTGCTGTGTGACCTTGGGCCAGTCACACAATCTCAGCAGAACCCACCTCACAGGATGGTTGATGTGAAGCTAAAATGGAGGAGGGAGAGGATGATGTTGTAAGCCGCTTTGGGTCCCCATTGTGGAAAAAGAACAGGCTATAAATAAATATAGTATAAATTGGATAATGTAATTATTATCAAAGTGCAAGTGCTCAACTGCAATATAATTAAAGTGCAATCATCAACATTATACATACAGTTAAAGTTTTGGTCATATTTAATCAGGGTAATGATTAGTCATAATCCAATGCAAGAAAAGTCCATATGAAAGGTAAGTCCTACTCTTCATATAGTTCCAATAATCTGTTTCTTTTTTCTTTGCCATGATGAAAAAAATGCTGTGGTGGATTCTCACCCCAACTGACCTATCATCAGTAATGCAGCTGAGACCCAAAGAGTTGGCAATGGGCCTGCCAGCTATGCAAATGTCCTGTTTTGAAAAATCTCCATCATTGGCCAATATTAGCCAGTATTCATTGCATCTCATTTCAGTCAATCAAAAAAGTACTTTGGTAGAAGTCAGTGTCCCTGACATGCAGTTGAGCTGAGACCCAAAGAGTTGGCAATGGGCCTGCCAGCTATGCAAATGTCCTGTTTTGAAAAATCTTCATCATTGGCCAATATTGGCCAGTATTCATTGCATCTCATTTCAGTCAATCAGAGAAGTGCATTGGTAGAAGTCCGTGTCCCTGACATGCAGTTGAGCACTTGCACTTTGATAATAATTATATAATCCAATTTATACTAGATTGTTCCTGGTCTCCTTGGAGTATTTCTCCTTCGGTTGTTTCTCTTCATATACGGAGACCCCCCTTTTTGGTTGAGGTATAAATAAATATAGTCATATCGAGCCCTGTGTGGCCCACTGAAGAGAGAAGAATTACCAGCTCTTCTCCTCCCCTGCCTCCCCATGCTAAGGACAGGATCCTGCATTCCTCTCTCTGTTGAGATTGTAAGAAAACAATTTTAAAATTCTACTCCTCCAGTGATCTTGTGTGGCTCTGTCTTTGAAAACTATCTTTGACAAGCTCCCCCCCACCCCCACCTCTCTATGCTAGGGACATAACGCTGTTTTCAGCTACAGTTCCCAGATAAAATTGCATCTCTGACATGTTAAAAACATGTGTCTGGTGTCACTTAGGCTTAGCTCAAAGAGAACCAACAGCAAGGCCTAAAAGATATGATTCTCCCTCCCTGCCCTTAACATCCAGCTTAATGAAGAGTTTTAGAGAACATGAAACTTGAGCAATGTGATGGGATATTTGGTTGGTCTTAATAAAAGATATTTCGTGGAGTTTGTTTTTGGATTTTGCTATGAACTAACACAGCTGCCAACTTTTTTGAGTGTCTGTTTAAGGAATTATCCAAAAAGTCTTGATGAATAAAAGCAAAGACCAGAATTCAAGATTCAATGAGATATGTATTCTTTCCCTGTTGATTGTGGAAATCCTACAAAAGCCAGGGTAGGACAATACTTAGCTTAATAATAGATGACCTCATTTTCCTCTAGTTCAACCCGGAATTGAGCAAAAAGTAGAGAGCCTATCCTGGTTGTTGCTCTTGTGCTCCTTGGAAGTAACCTTTCTCTCTTCTGATCATGAAGACGTAGAGGAAAGTCAAACTTCAGCTCTGAGCAGAGCAGAAAATGCCAAGTTCTTAAACACTCCGGTCCCCTGGAATAATTTGACCTTTCTGACTGAGGAGCAGGATGTCCAGTACCTTGATTAGAACAAGAACAAAGAAGAATTAAAATTAGCTGTGATCCTAAAGAAATGTATAGTTTTTCCACTTGGTGATGACATTGTCTAAGACAATAAGGCTGTAACCTAACTAACACAATTTGTTTGCATTAGTTAAAACACAAGGGCTAAGATGTTAATTGCCTCTGGGAAAACCTCTCCTTAAACATTAATGGATTAACCTCTATTGTGCGGAGTAGCTTTGAAGGCATAATAAGGCTGGTTTGTATTGGCTGAATTTGCCTTTAGTGGTGCCACTTAACATCTACCCTTGTGCTGTGCCACAGTGTTTTTTCACTTTCGCTTGCACATGCAAGGTGTATGTACAACCCTTAATAATCTAGCTGGTGCACTGCATAACAATAGACTCTGCAGTGGACATTATCTCTAAGGATGATATCGAGGGCAGAAAAGAAAAAGCTCTTCTAACTTCATCTTTGTGATACAGAAATACTAGGAATGATGAGCAGACCATAGACTGTGAAATTCAGCATGAACGCTTGCTGTCAAGTTGGTCGTCTGGCTGGGAGTTGTGTTTAAAACCAGCTAGGGCTTGCATTAACAATGGTATGTTGTTATGCCTGAACCCAAGTTAATTCTGAAAAAGTGAGGGAGAGAACAGTTGCTTTAGAAGGGAGGAAGAAGGAAATTTGCAAGCCCATGGCACACTAACGGTGTTGAGGTGACTGGGAACAGAGTGTACTGGGCTTTGGTTCGTATCTAGCCCAGTATTTTCCACAGGTAGCTGGGTCAGTGTACTACTTGCCTGGTGATGAGGTTTCCAAATTGGCTCGTTTTTCTGTCATATCATATCTATTGGAAGCTAACTGTATCCCCCTCTTGTTAAATGTCATAGTTAATATTATAGCAAGGTAAAGCTGAGCAGCATTTCATTACAGAAAGGTCCCAACTAGCTCAAACAGTACAGTCTTACTCCCCTCTCTTTTCTCTCTCACTCTGTTATGTAGTTTCAATGACATTGCCTTATCCTTCATCTGTCTCGTGCCTTGAATTGGTTTGACATAATGTCCTCTGTTCATTAAAAACATAGAAGCCCTTTAATTGTTGTCTTAGTGGAAAAATACATAAGGCTGTCATCAGCTGTTGCTTTGGCAGGGCTTTCTGCAGCAATATAAATAAATGAGGTCACACTTTTTAAACAAACAGGCTGTACTTGCCGAATTGCACAGTATACTTCCAAACATTATGCATGTACCTAGGATGTTGGGTTACAGCCTCAAATGTTACTAACTTGGAAATGACACACTCTGGGTTTATATTTTCAGGTGGGGCATGGAATCCTCTCTCATTCAAGGGCTTTTTAATCTCTAGAATGTCTGCATTAAATTAATCTTTATACCATCTGCGCCTGCTATCCATATTGCTCAGCTACTGAAGCTGTATATTAAGGCTTAACTTCACTGTGAATTGAATCGAAAATTAACTTTCAAGGGAAAATATGCACTAGGACAGGATTCCCTCCTCCTTTAGTCTTGGCTAAATGGACTTACTATTTGGTTTCGAAACAGAAGATGACTGCAAGCATAGCTGCATCAGAGAGTTAAACAGGACTGAAGTCATTGGATTTCTGTGAGTGGAAAGCAGGGTGGATTTGATTTAAATCAAACTGATTTAAATCACGATAAATCACGATTTAAATCACTAGTCATTAAGGCTTGATTTAAATCATAGTTTTCTACATAAAGACTAATTCTTGCTGGTATAACTTTAATATGCAAGTAGATGCCTGCCTTACCAATAGGTAAAGGAACTTCATTAAAGTATTCCCAAACTGGGTCTCTTCTACGGCCTGCTGCCATTATAGGTTTTTTCCTCCAAGGAAAGAATGTGATAAACCTCAGGTCATACACACAAAAGATCCAAAGACTTGTGCAGTATTGTGCTCAAAAAGTTTCACTTTCATTTTGTACTGCTTGCCCCTCCCTCCTCACACTTAGTTTCTTCTTGTGCAGATCTATTCCACTCCAAACAATCAGAAAAATATTGTTTCTATTCACTGAACTTCTTGAAACTTAGCACTGGAGGGGTTGATTCTGTCTTCATAGGTTTGTAGAACAATAGGATTAAGGTCTTTTTCTCAACTCTGTTCATGTTATAACATTTTTGCTGTGAAGAGGCATGTGATCTCTGCTGAGCTGACACAAATTCAGTTTTGAGAACTGCAAAACCAAGCATCTGTGATAATATCTTGTAGGCAGAGAAACTGCCCAATAATCTTACAAAAACCTCTGGAAGAGCATGACATTGTGAATGGATTAATGGAATTTATTTACCAAAAAAATTAAACATATACAGCCTTATTCTACATAATTAAAAACTAATCTTTATTTCATGATGGAATAACCTTTGGATGGTAATATATTTTCCTCAAAAAGCATTTTACTTTAAAAAATCCGATTTAAATAAAAAAATCCGATTTAAATAAAAAAATCCGATTTAAATAAAAAAAATCCGATTTTTTTGATTTTTTTAAAAAAATCATTGATTTTTATCCACCCTGGTGGAAAGGGAAGGCAAGACTGTGGCAGAGCATTTGCCAAGACTGTGGCAGAGCAGTTCCCAGAATTCAATGCAGGAAGCCACAATAGTTGAATTAGTAGAAAACCAATATAGGGGGCTATGGTGTAAATGAGTCCTCCTACATCTTTCAGTGACTTTGACCTGGTCTAGCAGTTGTAGGGCTTGAGGTGGGGTGGGGGTTCAGAGTTCAAATTTCACTCTATCTGATCTTCCTCCACCGAGACTATGGGAGTTGAAGGCATGGTGTTCAAGTTTGCGGTCTTAATTTTTGTTGCGTTTTATTGGATGTGTTTTGGTACTGTGATTTCAATAGGTGGTTTCATTTTTATTCAGAAGTTTTTCAGCTCAACCCTCCAAAGAGCTCAGAGAAGTTGACATAGTAAGTCTTTTCTGTTTTATTACTACAACAATCATGATGGTTAGGCTAGGATTGCCAACTCCAGGTTGGGAAACTCCTGGAGATTTGTGGGTGGAGCCTGAGGATAGCAGGGATTGGGCAGGGAAGGCACCTCAGTGGGGTATACTGCCACAGAGTTTACCCTCCAAAACTGCCTTTTTCTCCAGGGGAACTGATTTCTGTCATCTGGAAATCAGTTGTAATTCCAGATTTCTTGGCCCCACCTGGAGATTGGCAACCCTTAGGCTATTGTGTGACAATGTGACTTTGAGCTAATCTTCATGGCTGAACACATACTAGAACCCAGTTTCTCCCAAGTCCAATACTCTGACTGCTATATTGTGCTGATTCATCATGAATGCATAGAAATGGTTATATTCCAGAGGCACTTCTGAAAATAAAATAAGCAGCGTGCATCTTTCATGAACAAACTGTTATGTTAAACATCTTTATAGCTGGAGGGAATAGATAGGTCTTTGAGGCTACCAATATAAATTATATAAAGTTGTTTGGGTTTTATTTATTTTAACCACAAAAACTGCAGTTAGAGATCTCTTCATTCTGAATAGCTCTCTTGGCAGAGTGAAGTGTGCCATTCGATGTCCAGATAGTACATTTGATGAATACTTTCTCTTTTGAGTGTGTGTATTAAAGACTTCTATAATGCTGGGAAAACTTGAGAGCTTTTGAAATACCTTAATCCTTTGGGTAGAGAAGCTAGGCTACTTGGTGTGAACAAAATAGCATCACTTTCAGGTTTCAGAAGGATTTTTTTCAGATTTTATTGGAAAAGGGAAAATGTATTATACAATGAATGATTCACAAAAGAAAGATAAAAAGAAAGATACATACAATAATTCATAAATGGAAAATGGATAAATCTGATTTTTCAGGCAGTCACATTAAAATTGGTCCACATTAAAATTCTGCACAGCAAGAATCTTTGAAAATGGTTGTCTGTGATCATTCAGGCCAGTTCCTAAGGGTGGTAAGATCTGCCCTCAAATATGGCAAAAGGATCATTCCCCAATAATGTTGCCATTCTAACTTCAGAGGCATGTATGAATGAATGTTCAGTTTGTATATGGTGACTGAAGATGGCCTGTCCAGTGCCTCCTCACATCACGGAACTGGTACTGGTTATTTGCCAGTGCAGAGATCTTTTATAATCTCTAGATATGGTCCGCTGGATATGGGGGTATGAATGGTAGAAATTAAAGTTCATCAGGGTTTTGCATAACAGCTTTAGCTAGTTCTACACAAGTTTTATCTGGTTAAAATAAATTAATCCCTAAATTAAAAACTGACTTAGTTAGAACAAGCCTCAAGATCTTCATCAGTAGTGAAAGTTTGAAATATAAATTTCATAAACAGTCATTGGTGAAGATAGAAATCCTTTAGAATGCCCAGGCACTTGTTTTGCACTCTAGATACCAAAAGCATGTTTAAGTGCCATATATGCACTGCAGCCCTCTTACCATAGTTATTGCACCCACAATATGGACTGATAGGCATGACTGCAGAGGGCTTGCTATCAAAGAATTAGGTGTCTTTTAAAGCTGGCCAACAGGCGATTATTTGGGTCAACATTAATTCTATAGCTAAGAACATAACTAGTTTGAAAAAAACATACATCAAAATCACACAGGGTAGACCTTAATTATATTCCAGTTCTGAATTTTAACTTATTTATATCCGCTTGCTAGTTCAAATTTTCTTTTTTGATATGTTTCTCTCTACCTGATCCCTTATGTCCACATCTATTGGATTAAAAAAAAATTCTATATCTGATATGATCTTCCTGGAATGGAGATCCTATCTGCTTCCTCTGGATGGTTAATTCAAATGGCAAAATTGTGAATTTAGAAGCTGCGCCTCTTATCAAACCTGTTTATTGGTGGTGAATTTCAGTTATTGACACCTATGAATATATTTTTAGTTCCAAATCTAGATAGTTCTTTGTGTTTTATATTGAGCATATATAAAATGGAGGCTTAGAGCTGGCATGCAATCGACATGGAAAAAATAGCAAATATATTTTAGAACCTGAGGTTTTCAATGTTGGAATTATCAACAAAAATGTATAGTATAAACCATAGGTTCTTGCTAACTACTTGTGTGTTTACCTCTGTTTATATTTCCTTTTCCTTATATAGGTTTTTTTTTTAGTTTTTTTTATGCAGAAAGGATCTAAAACTCTAAAAATCTTCTAGGCAAGCTAGAAAAGTAATATTTGGCATGGTTGTCAGCTAAAGTGCTTGACACTTAAAAACTTATACCCTGGAAAACCTCATTGATCTTTAAGGTGCTACTGGACTTCAGTCTTACTTTTCTGCTGCAGACCTACATGGCTACCACCTGACCTATTCCCATTATTAAAGAGCTGAAACCCCATACTGTTTAATTTTGTCCAGTTTTTAAAAATCATATTTTCCTATGAAGTAAGTCTAGTAAATATAGATCTAGGATGTTTCAAAAATTAGTTAATTTTCTCCCCCTCCCCCCAACTCTGCAATAATGTTCTTAAATGACTGTCCGGCGTACGTTTTGGTGAAGTCCAATGCCCAGGGGTCATTTCATAGAAAAAGAACAGCAGGAACTCATTAGTATAACTTATTAGCATATCTCATTAGCATATGCCACACCCTCTGACATCGCTGTGTCAGAAGGCAACACCCACCCTAAGGCCCCTTTCCCCAAAAATCTCCAGGTATTTCCTGAAAATAAAGAAGAATGAACTCAAACCAGCTTACCCTCCTCTGGAAAGCCAGCCCTAGCAGCCCTGCTTACACTCACTCACTCACGAGTCACGAATGAAAATAAAGCAGCAGAATGAATTTAAAGGAGCTTACCCTCCTTTGGAGAGCCAGCCCCAGTAGCCTGGCTTGCACTCACTTACTCACGAGTCACAAATGAAAATAAAGCAGCAGAATGAATTCAAAGCAGCTTACCCTCCTCTGCAGAGCCCTCATTGCTTGCTGGCCTGGAGGATGGGCCACTGCCACTCCCCCAGCACGGCCGCTGCCCCCCACGCAGCCGCCTCCCCCCATGGTTCCTACCAGGGAATCCAGGAGGTAGTGATGGGGTTGTGGTGGTGGTGCTGCTGCTGCAGCCACTGCCTGCCTCTGCCGCTGCCTGCTGTTAAAGACACTGGCAGTGGGGAGGAAAAGGAATCATGTGGGTGGGGCCAAAACCCACGTGACCTCTTTTCAGATCTACAGGAACGCCGTTCCAGCACGTTCCCCCTCCAAATGAGCCCTGCCAATACCACTGAATAAAGATTTGTGTGATCCTAAATACCATAGCAATGATATAACATATGAAATACTCCTTTTAAAAAAAAACAGCCATACCAGCTGCAGATAGGGCTGCCAGAACCCCTGGTAGGAGTGGGGATCCCCCACTCCCACCCTCCACCCGTCGCCACCGCTCACCTGAACGGCAGGGGAGAAGGAGGGGGAACAAGCCTCCTGGGTGCACACCTGGTGCAGTGCAGTGACGTCACTCGCAGGAGCGGGAGTGCTAGGCCCTGCATGATGACATCACTCCCAGAAGCGATGCCATCATGCCACACTGGAAGTGTGCATGTGAGAAGACAAAAATGGTGAGTGCCGGGTCCCCCTTCCTGCCAGGAGGGTAAGGGGACCTGGCAACCCTAGCTTCAGGCTTAATCAAGCTCCCTTCCCAGTCACCACCTCTACCCCCAAGCAGTGATGTGTAACTATAGGCTTGTTTGATGTTGAGACTTGGGTGTGTGTGTGTGTTAATGATCAAGCAAATGAAATAAAATGGTATAAGGACTACGCCAATGAAACTGAAAACTGATTCTGAATGAAGGGAGCTCCTTATGCAGTACAATCATGGAAGGATCTACAATTCTCCCAGTGACTGTGCTAATTTGTTTAAATTCATAGTTTCCCTTTTTATATTTTAAGTACAATTCCAATAGGTATTTTCTGCTCTTAGAGGATAGCTGGCATTGACTGCATTTTGCCTATCGTGTATGTGTGAGAGAGGGGGAGAGCAGCAAGATTTCAAAAGACAATTAGAGGCGGTTAAATGAATTACCAAATGGGAAAAAAAGAGCATCGGGACTTAGGAAAAAGAAGTTTACTTTCTTGGCTTTGGCCAAAGTTGCAAACTATTGATACCTGCATTTCTTACATAATGGGCAAATACTTTCTCTGCCTTAGGTAGCAATAATTGAACAAGCTTCTTTCTCTGTGAATTGAAGGAAGGGATTTCAAGGACTTGAATGTAGCCTGTTTCTGCTGAATTTTCTGAAACCATATATAAAACTTGGATGGAGTTGGGGGATCTGGACATGCTATTTCTAGATTCTGATTTTTGTATGCTTTCAATGATTATATGATATACCCATGGAAACTATTCTGTTTACAAAAAAAGGCTTAATTCCATTTCTTTTTTACCCAATCGTCCACTTAAAATTATAGTTCAGTTGGGGGGTTTGAATGGGGCAAAACATTTCTGATTAAAAGATCAGGTTGGAACCGTATCATTAAGAGCTTAGCCTGGAAATTCTAAAGGCATTTCAGTTTTGGTTCTAGCACAGAGAATTTTGTAGACAAAATAAATGTCTATCAATATGAAGAACATTTTCTATAAACATAACCATCTCTGTGTTGCCATTTTTAACTTCTGCCTTTCAGCAGCATACATAGTGTGTATAGCACTAGATCTTTCCTTTTTGATAGCAAATACATCACTTTATACACAGCAGCTCATTCTTGACAATTTCCCCCCAGTTCACATTAAATATTCCTCTCTGAATTAATGAATGTATGCATTTAGTAAAACATAATCTGTAATTTTGTATATATACAGGGGGGATGTCTTGGAATTTTCCTTGTCTTCCCTTGAGCAGACGCAGGCCCAACCACCTGTTAGCATTACATCACTGGCTCCCAAGAACACAGTTGTACCAAAAGGCCTCAAACAAAGTAGCTCTTCTTGCATTGTTTGCACTCAAAGAGCTGATGTCATGCCAAGCTGATGTCATTGTATGTCTTTGTGTAATTGCCATGGAAACCAGGCAGGTGGGGAGTGTGAGCTGATGTCATCTTGGGAGTGAGGTGTAGAAAAGTTTTCTAAACTGCTTTTCATTTGTTGGTGGTGGATTATCCACTCACAAACAGTCTGGAAAATCCTGAAGTGGTTTTGGGAAACATAAAATAGCAAGTTAGATCATGTATCTTCTTTGTTAGATTGCCTTTTCCTCCTTCAAATTATTCTGTCCTGAAGTCTTCTTTTCAGCCTCTGTAAATGTTAATTGTGAACAATTTGTTATGCAAAATGCCTTTTTAATAAGCAAAGCAAAATATCATTGTTTCCTTATGATGAAATCCAAATGCTCTGTGGTCCTCAGCATGAAATCCAAATATTGTACGGTTCTTTTGATCTTATTAGCTCAGTATTTTTGGAAAGGGAACCCTTTCCAGGAAGTGAGAGAACTTAAATTATATATGCAAAATACGTATATATATTATAGGTATATATTATAGGTATATATTTAAAAAATAAGTTTTAAAATTTCATGTTTGTAGAAACAGGTGCTGGAAATGTTTAGTGAAGTTTATACTTGAAGGGTATAATGATGTGCACATTGACAATAATAAATTATGGATATATTATCCTTGGAGTCTTAGAATCATAGAGCTAGAAAGGACCCCAAAGGTCATCTAGTACAACCCCCTATATAATGGACATTCACACCCATCTGTCCACTCCCTCACTGACCCTTTTTCAATGTCCAGAGGAAAGAAAACCGAATATGGCTGTTTTGGAGAGTGGACTCTATGAAATTATACCCCATTGAGGTACTACCGCTCCCCAAACCCCACTGTCTCCAGGCACCACCCCCAAAATCTCCAGGAATTTTCCAACTTGGAGCTGGCAATCCCACCAGGATCCCTGGCCAAGTGGCAATTGGAATTACCATGAGCACATAAGAAAGGGTATGGTTAAGGAGATGATAGTAATTTCATTCTTAGACACATAAGTAAATAATACATGCATAGTATTAGCCTGTATATAGGAGGTCTATCCATGCAGACTTTATACCTGCTTCACAGCAACTGTGTAAACAGCACAACTGTACTCTGTTTCATGGTTGCTGTTGCCAGCAGAAGTGAGAGTGGTGAGTAAATAGTTCTGAGTGTGGTACATGGGGCCTTATGTTCCTGAACAGTCTTACTGGTTTTAGCTGTTCTGGAGGAAGTTAATTGAGAACTGTAGCTTCTGTACCGCATTAGGTTGTTTGCTTGTTGCATTGTGAATATTCCACAGTTCAAGTTTTGATCAGTTTTCTGAAATAACTGTCTAACTTCTCTCCAATGCAGGTGGACTCAGCAGTTTTAAACAGAACCATGAAAACCTCTGTGACAACTCCCTCCAACTCCAAGAGTGCCCTGAAGGAGGAGGAGGAGGTGGTGGCGGCGCCATGGCAGTGACAGCTACACTACCTCAGTCAATCCCTACCACTCCAGACATCGAAAACGCCGAGCTCACTCCCATCTTGCCCTTCTTGTTTCTTGGAAATGAGCATGATGCTCAGGACTTGGAGAAGATGCAGAGGTTGAACATAGGCTACATAATCAATGTAACCACTCACCTTCCCCTCTATCATTATGAGAAAGGCTTGTTCAACTACAAACGGCTCCCTGCCACAGACAGCAACAAGCAGAATCTCAGGCAGTATTTTGAAGAGGCTTTTGAATTCATTGGTAAATATCTCTACTTGGGATTCTCTTTCCTAATAAATTGCTATAATCACTGCTTTCATGGCTTAAATATTTAATGCAAGGTGGATAAGTATAGAATTGATTATCTATGCCCAAAGGGGTGAACAGTGAAGTTATCCTTATTTTGAGAACTGCATCACCTGAGAAAACTGTATCTGTCTTTGGTGGTGTCCCAGACCAATTCTCTATTGGCTGACTCTGAAAAACACTTCTTGGGCCCTTTTTGTGTATTATATATATATTTTTTTTCATAGCTACAAAACACTACACAAAACTATCACAAGGAAAGGGGAGAGGGAAGGGACAAAGGGGGGGTGGAAAAAGAAAAGGGGGGGAATGAACTACAAACACTAAACACTACACTTCAATGTTTCCCTTCATACTGTCATAATACAAAAATAGCTCCATAAAATAATGATGGAGTGGTTAATCATACAGAGAATAAACATTTCAAATTCTGGTTAAACTTTCCTCCCCCTTCTAGGTCCCGGACGCAATTCTCTCTGTGCAACTGCTGTTGCGATGCTCTCCTCCTCCCCCCCCCCTCCGGCTCCTCCTTTTCTTCGTTCTTGGTGCAGCAGAGTTCTGGGTTTTTATTCTCAAAATCCTTTAGTTGATCTTCTGATAATATCTTATAGGCCTGATCTTTATATCTGAACCATATTCCTTCCGGGAATAACCATTTGTACTTTATTCCATGGTCCCTCAGAAGTGCTACAAACTTTTTATATTTAAAACGCCGTTTCCGGACTAGAAATGGAACGTCCTTCAAAATCTTGACTTTCAAACCCATAAAGTCCAAATCCGCATTGTATGAGTTATATAGGATGGTGTCCCAAATCTTTTTAGATGAAAAGTCAATAATGATCTCACGAGGCAACTGTCGCTTTGTTGCATATTTTGAAGAAGCCCGACGGACCTCCAAAATGGCGCTTTTAACCTCTTCTTTAGTCGTCCTCGCGGGTGTCGCCAGTAGTTCCGAGACCAAATCCCACAGATCCTCATTTTCCTCCTCTTTCACGTTTTGGAGACGCAAAATTGTCTGCGTTCGTTCCACCTGTAGCCCGATCAGCTGGTTCTCCACCAACTTCAGGTCCTTTTTTGTAGCCTTCACAAGTGACGCACTTTCCAGAGCAGACTTTTCTGCCCCCCCCCCGCTGCTGCCTTAATGGTTTTCACCTCGCTTTCAATTAAGCCCACCCTTTGATCAGTTTCGTTCAGCTTGTCAACAAAGGGTTTTATAGCTTCCACCACCGCCCTGCGTACCAACTCTTCGAGCGACTCCCCCTTCTGCAAGGTAGCCGAGATTGACTTACCGAGAGCGGGACTTTGCCTCTTTGCTGCCATTTTGGGGGGGGGCGCCAACAAAATTCTGGAACTCAACGAAGGGGAAGAGCGAGTCTTCTTCAGATCAACCTCTCCTTCACAAACGCTTGTAGAACAGAAGGGATTCGCTTGTTTACAGGCTTCCGCCTGTTTCTTTTACTTGCCGTTTCTCGTTGCCCGGCGGCACTCGAGGCGCCGCGCACATCTGCCGGCCTCCATAGGGACAAACGGGCAATTCCCCCCCCCCCGCATTGATTTCGGGGAGTTCTTCCCGCCGCGTCCCGGACCCTGGCTCCCTCCCTGGGAGTCCTGGGGGCTAATCCTTGCGGGTCAGCCGCCCGGTCAGGGTGCCCGGTCGTTTCCTCCCGGACCAGCCGAGAGGAGCGTCCGGCATGGCTGAGAAAACGAAACCGAATCCCTTTTTGTGTATTATAGATGAGAGAGGTGGCAACAACAGACAATTCCCTCAGGTTTGATCTTTCTGAACTTTGAGAAATTATTAGAAAGAGCCATAGCTCGAAAAAAAAAATCTTGGAAAAACCCAACCCATTCCTAGTGGAGATGGGTGAGTCTTCATCATCATTACTTACTATGAGATTTCATGATAACTATCAAACACCATGTATCATGTAAATGGCAGCACTAAAGAAGAATGAAAAATTAGTAGTCAGTGCCCCCACAGGATGCACAGCAATCACACTAGTTTAAGGAACAGCTAGATTTATGTACATGGCTTGCATGCACTTAACATAGCAGAAATTTTGTATGAACGTGGCAGATGTGCAACTACAGCTGGACTCACTGTAGTTGTACTAAAATACTTTCATTCTGAAAATATTTATCCTCAAGTTGCAGAAAAAACTGAGTGAATTGCCAATATACTCTAAACAATTATGGAAGTAAAGAGGAAAAAAATAATTTGAAGTAATTTCTATCTACTCATTCCAGTCATACAGTTGCCATTGTATTTTCAAAAAGTCCCTCTGTGACCATAAGAGCAAGAAATGTATAAAATACCATGATACCTTCAGGAAGTCTTTGAGTTAGTGTGGGCTATGCATAGTAATTAGGTTCAAGGGCTAGAGATCACATGTCCAGATGCAAAACTGGGGTAAGAGGATGGAGCTGCAAAGAACGCTTTATTCACCTATGGCAGGGTTAGCTGTAGACTCAAAAAGGTTGAGGAACCCTGTCTTTAGCAACTGAAAGAGGCAGCTTTTCTCCTAGGTAGTTGTATAAGTTATTGATATCTAGCAGTGGCCTCATTGTTCTTTGGTACAATTGACTGCAGTTTGCAGAGACATATATGACTATGAATAGATACAGAATTTTACATCTGTAAATGTCTATATATCTTCCGTTATAATTTCCAACTGCAAGTCTTTAGTACAAGCTCCTTTCTGTAGCAGCAGAATAGAAATGATTTCCTGCTACTAGTTAAGGAAGGTCTGTTCTTTTTGTGTTCCAGAAACAGGTTGAGTTCTGCTATCTAAGCATGAACAGCTAGGTCCACAGCTTTCCACAGCTCAGCAAATAGCAGCAAACGTTTTGGTATGCAGACATTAGGAATGTAAAACCTGAGGCCATACCAAGACTTCTCTACCCTAGTCCAGCCAAGCTGCCTTTGGCTGCCATTACTTGGCAATCTTTGTAAACTTCATAGAACCATAGAGCTGGAAGGGACCTTACAGAGCAGTGAGTCCAACCTCCTGCCCAATGTGGGAACAGCCTAAAGCTTGGTTGGGAGGAGGGAGGGAAAAAAGAACAGTGGAGAGACTTCCAGCCATGATAAATATGGTTTAGCAAGCAAGTGTATTGCCTACTCCTTGGCTAGGTGGCATGGTGTTTTTTTTAAAATAAATTTTTATTTCAGTTAATAACTCACAAACATAAAACAAACTACAAATTCAACCTGAATATGATAACAGTCCAGGATTTTAAAAAGCAAGCAACGATATGGTTATATGCATCAGTCATGACATTTTGGTGTATTACAATGAGGGTAATGCAAGTGGGCTGGCATTGTAGTTGTAGTGAAAGGACCACCTGAATGGTTCATAGTAGGGTTGCCACCAGTCCCCTGCTCCTGCCCTCCCCCCTCTGCTATGTTAAGTACATGCAATAATTGTCTAGTGCCATGTTGACCAGTTCTCTGCGCACTGTCTCTTCCTGTTGCATATACCACTTAAGGCAATGTACTTGAAGAGATCTTATTTTCTAAATTCCTTTTTTCCTTCACTTTGATAACTACAGCCTAAAGCTATGCCTGAGTGTTGGATAAACAAAAATGTCTTCGTCTTGACTTTTTAGTAGGATAAATATTCTGTTAAGTAACTAATCAGGGCTTAGCTTTGCCCTGGGGACAGTTTAAATTGGATCTGAAAAGATCTGGACTGTCTTAAATAGATTATTTCTCTGCCTCTTCCACTGCTGGGTTTTATAAAGGTTGAAACAAAGACAGATGGTCTGTCTGCAGAAACAATGCATATAGTCACAGTCTTTGCAAAAGTAAATGCTGACCTTTTTAAGTCCTAAGAAACCTTCCCTGGTCAAGTGTGAAAAAAAGTTATGGTGGCCATGCTGGATCAGACCAGCTCTGAAAACCACTTTGCACATCGCATTTTTATGTACATATATCAGGGATTCATGGATGGCTGCAGCTTGCTCTTGAATATACAGTTTGTGGCAAACCCAGGTGTGCCTCTTTGTTACATGTGACATGGATCTGAGCCAAGAATGGCCAACCGGTGGTTCTTGTAAAACTCATGAGAAGGGAACGGATAACACTTTCAGAATTAAAATTCCAGGTTCTGTCTCGTGACTTCCATAGGTGTAAAAATGCAGAAGTGTGGCTTCAGTAATGTTATGTAATTTTTAGCAAGCCATGTCACACCAGAGTATACAAATAATAAGGAAAGACACTTTCTCCCGCATCAGAAGGGTTGAGGAGGAGAGTTGGGTCATTTGCTCCTCTAATATGTAGAATAGCTCACATCTCAAGCCATCTGGTATAATGTAACTAATCTTGAATTAATACCACTTTTCTTCTTGCTGCTTGCTTATATTGTATATTCTCTCTTGCACATTCATACATACCTAGTGTCAAATTTGAACTGCTTTTACTACAGCACACTGGTTACTTAAAAAGTGAGTTCAATGGAAAATATGCAGAAGTGCAGGCTGTTGTGTGAATTCACAGACAAAAAATGCATCAATGAGCAGCATAAAATGCATATTGAGGTACATGTTGTATAGTCAGGAGGATAGTCTTCCAGTTAAATGAGAAAATCTGCAAGATTTGGCAGCATAAATGGAGTATTACATCCTTTGTCCAATTGATTTGCACAGAGCTCACTTGATCACTTGTGTACATTCACTGGTCACTGTGAGAATAGAACAAACTTCAATGCATACAATTCTGTCGAGTCAGGCCTTGTGAAAGTTTTCCATGACTTCCGGACCAAATCCATCTTGTGATGAGAGAGACTTTGCCACAGCTAAAACTTGGATTGGAGCTTCAAGATCTCTTTATTTAAATGAATTATAACTAGGAAACAATGGATTTCTAAGCTACACCCCACAGCACTTTCTGTATAACAGATCTTTCCATAGACCTACTGTGTCATGTCGAAACTTGGTCTTCAGAAAGATTCTATTGTACTGCTTTGCTCCTCTGGCTTGCTTCTTGTTCAAGATGTAGGCCTAAATTTCCTTTTGACCATTTGGCTGCATATTAAAGAGCATCTGGTCTAGCAGCCCACAAGTCTCCATATCTTTTCCCTCTAGCATTGGCAAGTGTTGGAAACCCCGAATCCAAACCCATTTTTAAATGTTCTGGTCTCTTCTCAGCACAGAAATACATTTCATAATATGTTTTTGTGGACATGTAATGAGGATGATCAGAAGACGGGAAAGGAAGAAGTGTTAGATAGGCTTTTGGCAATTTCACTACTGAAAATAAGAAAACCCAACATTATGCCATTGTGAAAGCTTCATCTACCAGGAAGTAGGAGGATAAAACAAACAATGTTCGCATTCACGTGAAACAAGGACAATTCTTTGTTTTGTGTTTGCTGTAAGAGAAATGAATGAACATAAGTTGGCTGTTTCTATTGTGAGATGCATTTTAATTTTATATATTTTGATTTGTTTAAAAAAAAAAGCTGCCACTATTTTGAAGAGATTGATTGTATTCATTTCTGTCTTTTTCAGAGGAAGCTCACCAGTGTGGGAAAGGTCTTCTTATCCACTGCCAGGCGGGCGTGTCTCGCTCTGCCACCATCGTCATTGCTTATCTAATGAAGCACACGCGGATGACCATGACTGATGCCTATAAATTTGTTAAAGGCAAACGACCAATCATTTCTCCTAATCTTAATTTTATGGGGCAATTATTGGAGTTTGAAGAAGATCTAAACAATGGAATCACACCACGAATTCTTACGCCAAAGCTTATTGGGGTAGAGACTGTTGTGTGATGGTGAAGAAGCTGACAGACTGTCCTATTCTTCACGGTACATGGATTGGGAGGCTTGGCTTTTCCTTTTCAGCTTTATTTGGGGGAGGGGGCTCTCTAAAACAAACTCTGAACCAAAACCTTTTGGAAAAAATGGGTTTAAAAATACAAGAACTTCACAATGTTGAGCAGAATGCCATTGCAAATCCTTTCTCCAAAAATGGCTGAAGGATAGATACGTAGAAAATAAACCAGTTTTTTTTTTAAAAAAAATCTACATATGTGTGAGAGAGAAAAACTGGACAGTAGATATTTTTCCTTCCTGTTTTGGTGATTCAGTTACTTGTAGAGATTATGACTAAGTAGTCTGTGCAGGTTCATAGACAGAAGACAACTATGCTTGGAGAACACAAAACACAACCAGCCAAAACAAAAGCAAAAAGATAACAAAATCCATGGGCCTTGAGTTTGCAAAGGCTTTGCTAAAGAAAACCTAAGCAAAATGCTTGCTGATGCAAAGAAGATCGGAGCAGCTTCAACTATCTGCAAAGCACTTCTCACCCTCCTGACTAGAGAATCTTTTTATTTGTTGTTTCATCTTCTGGTACTATTTTTCTATTTACGGGAGGGAGGGTGGGTGGGTGTATAATGCAGTTTTAACACCAAGGGACTTGTCCATTTTATGCCATATGCCTTTACTGGCTACTTGTGCAATAACAGTTAATGAGAATAGAGAGAGGAAACCCGCGTTTGCTGGCTGCCGAATAATATTTTTTCTTGGAAGTGCAAAGGTGGGTGATTTCAAAGAAAGAATGCAACAAAAGCAATTTTTTTTCCCTTTTCTGATTCTGGTTATAGTGCCATAAACCTTGTTACATATGTATATCAGAATGTACAAAGATCAAGAATAAGCAAAGTTTATTTAAAATATTTTTTCGCACAAAATACTGGTGTGTTTCTGTTCATGTAAAAAAGTTTGATTATAAAAATGAAAATTGTTTTGGAAATTGCCTGTGTGTGTACTCTTTAATTTTTTTTAAAGCTATTGCTCAAAACTAAATGTTCCATTTGTAGTATGTAGTGAAATGTGGTAGCCTCATGTAAGCCACGGATGAAGAATTTACCTAGTTAATAGTGCAATCCTATGCTGAACTACTCCAGCCTAAGTCTATTAATGTCAATGGGCCTAGACTGAAGTAATTTTGCATAGAATTGCACTGTAAGGGCTTGGCACCAGAGTCTTGCCTATGTGTGCCAGTTCCCTGCTGACATGCTACCACTGGCCATGTATGGCCAGATACATGAGCATTTAAACTGGACAGGTGCTATGTGGACTTCTCCCACAAATTATTCATGGTTGTAACTGTGTGTTGGTACGTGGAACACACTTTCATTCAGCCTGACAGAAATCCATCACCGAGTCCCTTTTCTTCCGTGTTTTAAATGTTTGAGTTTATTCCCCATTGCTACTTTTCTGTCAAGAAGTTCTTTTCACATTAGCTAAACATTTTTCCATAGCTTACTTTAAAGTGTGTAAGCATTAATGATTAGACAGTCTGGGAAATTAGTCTGGGCAGTTGGTCTCAGGTAGGGCTTTTTGAGAATGCTCATTTGTACTAATCTAAAATATCTGACCCCTCCAAGGCCCAAACCTGTTTCCTACTCAGCTGCATAAATGCAGGGGGGTGGTTGTTGGTAGGTATAATCTCTACATTGGAATCTTACATAAATATCATCCTCCTTCCTTTTTAGACAGCAGTGGCCATATTTCCATTTTAAGTACTAAAGTGATTAACCAGCAGAGAAAGAAGTAGCTGAGCAAACATGCTTTTAGCTAATGCTTGGCACCCCAAAACTCAAATCCAACTATATTTAAGAATTCTAGCTATGGGTGGGGGGATGGCAGGGTAAACTGAAAAGCTGGTTTGTCTCATGTGCTTTCCATTTTTATAATTTAAGGTTAACTCTTTCCTTGGTAGACACTGCTGACTGTTGGTTCAGTCATTTTTTGCTACTAGTTTATTCTTGATTAATTTAATTCAAATAGGGACCAGAGGAACCTACTGTTTTTCTTATGGCTTTCTGGCTTCCAGATTGTCTCATATTTGAATAGTATCAGTTTATAGATTAAAGTCTGTATTTGTTATCTGCTTGATTTCATTTAGCTGTCAACATTTTCTTTTTGATCCTGGTCCCTTAATGTGAAATCTGGTATGCAACTTCCTCATTTACCATTGATCTTTCATTTAGATGTAACAGCTATTCTCTTTGTATGGCCCTCTTACAGTATGTTCTTCCCATTGCCAATTCAAGGCTTGATCTCAATCCATTATCAAGTTCTCCTGTGCAAGGACCATTGAATTGAATGGCAGTGGCAATAGTGCTCTTGTGTGGCTCCTATTCATTTTATGGGCTCCTTTCCAAATCAAGATCTGTCTATGGTCTGAACAATGTAAAAATAAGATGTCTGTCAAAGAAAATTCTGAGTACTCTAGACATGTATATTTTCATGCACTTTTGCTTAACAGTTTTATTACTCTACAAATAGTTTCCTGACATTTAATGTCTTTTATTAAACTATTTTTGTACTAGGAGTGATTACTTTGCTTTCTCTGAATAGTGGTGGTCTTTTTCTTAACTTTCTTAAGGACTAGTTGCTATGGTAGTGAAGGATCAGGAGTTGATAGATCCTTAGATTCAATAGCAATGACTGCTTAAAGGAGAGCGTTCTGCTAAAAAGGTGAGGCTGCACAATGGTATCATCATGGATCAGCAAACTGATACCTGCATTATGGGATGGATTTAAATGGGTCTTCTTTGTTGCTAACAAGTGCTACATGTTATCTGAAAAGATTGATTCCATCTGAGACAACTCACATAAACCTGAATTCAGGGTAAAATGAGTGCTCAAGAAAGATAAAGGCTTAGTGTAGAATGACTCTCGTGTCTGTATTATACAAGATAATTCATTGATGTTGCCATCCACAGCAACAAACTTTGGTTTGTCACAGGTTATGCATATGCTTTATTTATTTTACTTCATTTATATCCCACCTTTCTCCCCAGTAGGAACTCAAAGTGACTTACATAGCTCTCTCCTCAAATTCTCACAACAACCCTGTGAGGTAGATTAAGCTGAAAGTGTATGATTTGTCCAAGGTCACCCAACAAGCATCCATGGCTGAGCCTCCTAGGTTCCAGTCTGACACTCTAGCTACTACACCATGCTGCCTCTGGGTTGGCACGCTTGGTTGAGCAAATACTGCTATGGAATTTGCTGTTTTGACAAAGTAGATTTTTTTTGTTAAATTGCTAAATGAATTGCACATAAAATCTTTGTAACTGTGTGGGCTGGTGTATATACACAACTGTGCTTCCCATCCCCAGCATTGTAGTCAGAGCTTGCTGCCTGCAGAACACGGAAGATCCCAGCAAGTAGAGCAGAGAGTAGGTGTGCAACATCCCTTCTTTGGCTATCAAGGTAGCTGACTGTGTCAGTCTCTGAAACCTGATTCAATATCTGTAAATATACCATAACCATCTCTTAGTTGATATGTGAGCATGTCTTGAGGTTATATAGAAAACCCTTACAACCAGGACCAGACCCTAGTAATCATCATGACTCCAACTAGAAATACAGGGTTAACACTGAGACCTCGAAATCTGTGCCTTGCCTTTTAAAAAGCTGTAATGGCAATAGAAACTGGATTAGATTTTGCCACCATTATGTATTTAAATTTGGAACTATCTCATCTTCAATAAAGCAAGGTTGGAATCTTACTGCTTCCTGATTCCACTGTTTATAAAAACTGCTGCCTGACTGTTAACAAATATCCTTTTGCATCTGAAAGAAAAACAGCCTGTGTGATGCTGCCCCTGGTTTTATTATCTTATATTTAAACCAATCCCGATTTACTCAGAGGGCTACACCAAGTGGCCTGGGCTCTGATAAGCCACAGTTCAAGTTCTCAGCATAGAAATAGCCCCAGAATAGCTCGAGTGTTGTTTCTAATTGCAACGGATGAGCAGACCAGCTCATTAATCCTCCCCTATCAGCAGTACATAACTTGTCTGCCCCAGAATAGCCCTGATCTCAGCAATCCTGCATTCAGCCTTGGGCTTGTGTGTTCAACGTATTTGGAAAAGGCAAGCTTCCACAGCAGGCCCAAAGGGACTTTGACTTGACTGAGCTGACTTTATATGGCTGAGGCTGTACATAACCCGCTAAGGTTTGTCATTTCATAAGAATACATTGGTGCCATAAGTTTGCATGGCTTTTAAACTGCCTTATTGAGCAGCTGTTTTGTTTATTCTTTTGGCAATCTATAAAAGCTTGTGTTCTGGAGGAAGAATAGGAAGAAGCCAAAGGACTTTTTTTCTTCTTCAAATATAGTGTAGCTGCCTAAAAATCCCATTGATTTACAACCACATTTCATTTGTATTAATCTTTCCAAGACACATTGCGGGTACAGTGGAAAATGCAGTTTTCTCTGCAGTCAATGTTGCTTAAGGTAAAGGAAGCCAAGTTCATACATTCTTGAAAACCTTTTAGTCCCCCCAGATCTGGGAAGAAGGCTGAATTTCCAGTTTGGGCTCTTTACAGTGCAGCCCTATGCAGGCACTCCAGTTCAAGTCCACTGATTTCAGTGGACTCTGACCAGAGTAACTCGCTGTTCCTCTTCTTTAATGATGTTTAAAGGAGTGGTCCTTGGATGAACTTGCAGCTTCTACTAATTGTAGAAGTTGACTATGTGTGCAGGGCAGGGGGGAGGAGTTTGCTCCTTCATATCCATTCATTTGTAGGCTAGCTCTGTACTTACTTTAGCTGGATATTTGCAATGGTTCTAAACATTAGCTTGGATGATTTAAACTTTGATAGACAAGGTTTCTTCTTGGAATATAGGCTTCATTCCTCTGTCAATCATAACATTTTAAGGGCATTCTGGGGTATTATTAATTGGTAATTTGAAGCAACAGTAGACTAATTTAAATCAGCAGCTTTAAATGAAGATTTTAATAAGGTCTTTCATGCATTTGCTGAACAAGAATACCTATTAATTTGTAACAGCTAAAACGTATCTGGTTTGCAACTAAAATAAGATTTAAGGGCTCAGTCCAAAACCTTGGGTCCGGCAGCCTTTCATGATGTTCTCTTTAGAGACAATGGAAGGGAACAACTGAGAAATTAACTGAATTATCTTTGGCTCTTTCTTCAAGGTAAGGAAGCAAGATCATATAACTGAAGATAAGGAAATTAATACAGTAAAGAGTAGTTTGTACTAGATTATGGATCAAATGCCTAGAACTTCCCAGAAGCAATGAGAATAATCATTATTGAACTAAAAGGATTTTTTCCATCAAAAATAAAGTGAATGCCCTTGTGTTTTGGCAGATGGTCATAATTTGCTGCAATAATAAAACTATAGGCTTGGCCTGTATGTTAGAGAAATGTGCATTGAATTTTGAGAAATGTAGAATTGAACATGTTGAATACAATCTTTCATATAAAATTTTTAGAAGTTATTTTTGAAAATTAAATTCATGATGGACAAAACATATTCAAAGTTGGTTGTAACCTGCTGCTGCCATTCTTAAAAGCAGAATAAGCTTGGTGCAGTTATTTGACATAAGAAGCTGTCTTATACAGAATCTGAATATTGGCCTATCTAGCCTAACATTTTATTGGATCTCTGCAGATATAAGGATCATTGGTCTTTCCTGAATTCCTTTTCGTCTAGCAGGCAGTAGTTTTCAATGACCATAAAGTTTATTCTCAGGGCGGCAGGTTGATTAATAGCCATGTTGGTTAGGAGGCTGCAGTGGGGAGGGGCAAAGGGGCAAATCACAGATCTGTACAATGGAAAAGGAACAGATAGGAGTTTTACTCCATTCACCCTCTCTTCTGCCTCTTCCATTAGTGTAGGTTTGTGATTTTGCCCTTTCCCTCTCCCTATTGCAGCCTCCCACCCCATGTGACTATTAGCCCACACGAGCATGTAACCATAGTCAGAAGGGATTGCTGTGGGGAGGGAAAGTGGGAAAGATCTGTGAATGGTGGCATCTTGGCATCTTCTGCTGACAGATCACTAGATCCAACCCATTGTTTATTTCATTTATTTTAGTCTACCTTTCTCATTGAGACTAAAAGCAGATTACACGGCACAATCAACCTGGTGAGACATCTTGTGAAAGGACTAGTAGTATACTTGAAGAAGTGAGCTGTGGCTCATGAAAGTTCATACCCTGCCACAAATTTTGTTAGTCTTATAGGTGCTACTGGACTCTTGCTCTTTTCTATTGCTACAGACAGAGGCTGAATCCACATTACCTCGGCATGTCCCTGTGTTGCACTAAATGTTCGCTAAACACTCAGAAGTATGGCATCTTTTTAGCGAGATTCAGAAATCGCGGTTGAAAGATGCTATACTTCTGGGTGTTTAGCGAACATTTAGTGCAACATCGGGACATGCCAAGGTAATGTGGATTCAGCCAGACTAACATGGCTAACCATCTTGATCTAAAGCCTGAAGTATTAGACATAGGGATGCCAGACTCCCGCCGGGGGTGGGGGATCCCCCGCCCCCCACCCCCACCCCCGCTTACCTGGCGAACAGGAGGGAGCACACCTTCCATGCGCACTCCCCTGCAGCACTGCACGGTCCCGTGCACTGCAGCCGCCTGGATTGGGACCATTTTGGCCCAGATCAGGCCTGGATTGGGGCTGCTGCAGAGCACAGGAGCACTCCTGCTCTCCACAGCAGCCCAAAACATGCCAGTTTCAGCCCAGATCAGGCTCATTTCGGGCCTGTTTTGGCACGGATTGGGCCCATTTTGAGCCGCTGCGGAGCACGGGAGCGCTCCTGCACTCTGCAGCAACCCAAAATGGGCTCAGTTTTGCCTGAATTGGGCCCATTTGGGGCTGCTGCACTCTGCAGCAGCATTCCTGCACTCTGCAGCAGCTCAAAATGGGCCCAATCCGTGCCTGATCTGGGCCAAAATGGACACATTTTGGGCGTCTGTGGAGACCAGGAGCTCTTCCGCACTCCACAGCATCCCCAATCCGGGCCCCTGTGGAGTGTGGGCATGCTCCCAGGGGCTGCATGATGACGTCATTTCCTGGAAGTGATGTCATCGCACTTGTGGGAGCACATGCACACTTTGTGCATGTGCGCACACACACTTCCACAGGTAAGTGCCAGGCCCCAATTCCCCACCAGGAGGTTGAGGGGGCCTGGCAACCCTAATTAGACATTTTTCAGACCCAATGCAGAAAATTTATTTCATAAATATAAAGCAGTAGAGTAGGAGCAGGATAAAACATACTGCAAACAGATAATTAATAGGGGTCCTGGAATTCTGACACAGGGTAGTGGAAGCACTTTAACAGGATGCCTTTTAAAAATGTACTTATTGTTTAAAATATTTTCTTGCACACACACAGCTTACCTTCAGTAACACAGTGAAGATCCTTGTGCTGTAGTGGCAGCTGCTGATAAAGCAACTTTTAAAAGATCTGCACAGCCAGTCAGATCTCCAATGGCCACACATTGTAAATCAGTGCAATCTAGTCCTAGGCACTCTGTAAGAAATGTCAAACATTGCACATTTCTTCAGAGCTAGTCATGTGTTTTTGATTAGGAGCTCTGAAACAATAAATTTAAGCAAATATGCACCCATAAAATGTGTTAGCCTGCCTGCAAAAGAAAGGGAGTGAATTCTTAACATGCTCCCTTGTTCCTCAGGGACTAATCCCAAAAGTTGCATCTGATTTGCTCGTAGTGCAGGATTCTTGTGTTAATTATTCTATAATCTAGCTTCAGAAAACAGGATAAAGTTTTGGTTTCCTGCTGAGAACCAGGTAACTGTAAACAGAATGGCAAAATGGGATTGGCCTCCTTATTGTATCATCAGGAGGATGTTGCCTGGTGCCGTGAAAAATTAAGTACAATCTGCCTATCAATAAATCTAATTCTCCACATGGCCACAGTGGTAGATACTTTAGTCTGGAGACTGGGGCCATGAACAGATAGGACAGACCTTTCTACAAACCTGAAAAAAACCCAGGTTCACAGAAAAATCTGAAAAAATACTTGTGGGGGGAGTAACTCCTCCAGTAATAGAAACAACACCTGCACTTTTAATGGATGCCTTCTGGGGCCATTGTGGGGTATGCTAGACAACAACAGCACTGCCAGAGGTCAAGCTTTTGTTTCTGTCAGTAAAAGGCAGGAGGAAGGTCACTTTCCAGGGATATTTTGTCCTCCGCATCTACTCCTTCCATCAAAGGGAGGTCTCATCAGGACAACCACCAAATAACTTGTTACCAATTGTGGTCTGGCTACTGGATAACATAATGCCACATAATTTGCTTGAGGCCAGCAGCAAATTTAGCACAATCTACATGACTTATGGGGCCTGACAGTAGCCACAACACAATTCACCTAAACAGCTTGCTACCACATAAGTTTAGCAACTTGGCTAGACTTTTTCCCAGGGAAAGGCTGCTAGGGGGAGGAAAGGAGGGAAAGCTACCAGTATGGTGTAGCAGTTAGAGTTTCAGATCAGAACCTGAGATACACAGGTTCATATCCCCACTCTGCAATGGAAGCCTGAGTGACCTTGCATCAATCATCATCTCAGCTTAATCTACCTCAGAGGGCTGTTGTGAGGATAAAATGGAGGAGAGGAAAGGAGAATGATGCAAACTGTTTTGGAAGAAAGGTGGGGTATAAATGAAATAACTGATAAAGCTGAAGATTTGGAGGGGTAAGTAAAAGAAAGGTTGGTTGGTGAGTGGGAAGCAGAGAAGGAAGCAAAGAAAAGGAAGAGCATATGGGGGCTGCCACAAGATGAGAAAGAAAAAATAATGTGTGGAAGGGGATATAGGGGAAATGATCCCTGCAAGTCCTTGTGAGTTCCCTGTTTGTGTGATTATAGTAAGTGTAATCACTGATCCTCAACAGCATGCATGCTACCAGTGGCAGAAGAAAGGGTAAAATACCATGTGTTAGAAATTAGTTTCATTCCACTTTTGGCATATGTGGTGAGGATCACCTAGGAAACTCAACCTCCCTTTGTACACACCCAGGAATGAATAAGGCACAGTAACTACAGTGCTGATGCTACAAAATCCATGGCAAAGTTCTTACTGGCTTTAAGAGCAGTTTATATCCAGTTTTGTTGAATGTGCCTTGCTTATTTGCTGACATTGAGGAGGTATCACAGGATGTCTAGTATGGAATTCAACAGGAACATACTAAATGAAGCGGAGGTTCTGCAGCCAGTGGCATCAAATATTGAAGAGTTTTTCCCTATTTGTAGGAGAAATAAATAATTGAGCACCAGTTTGAATTATGAAAGGAATCCATTGGTGCTTATAAATAAATCACACAGAGCCTGCTTGAAGGGTTAGGACAGTTATATCCCAGGACTGTGCACATGCCGTGCATTCAGAAGGATGGTAATGAAAGCACGGCTGTTAATCTGGCACAGAATTGGGCTTTCTTCTATGAGATAACTAGAGTATTGGCAGCTTTCTTAGGCCCAACCCCAAAATCAGGCACAGGGAAACGGCCAGCTTGAATTCAAAGTCCAGATATTGGTTAAATACAAAGCAGCAGTTCACGTGAGAAGGGATTAGTGTTCAGTGAAGGCAGAAAAGGGTTTTGACAGTGTGGTTTGGGGAACCTGCATAGAAGCTAGCATGAGGTGAGGAAAACACCACTGAAGTGTAAAAAGGCCTGCAGAAATCTACTCTGGGCTCAATGAAAGGTGCTTTTCTTTTTTAAAAAAATCCCTTTCTCTGGGAGTTGCTTACCACCTGATGGACCATAGCTCCCTGTGGGAGCCCACATCGAGTTCATCTGGTGAATTTCTGATCACATGCCTAATAAAGGCTATGGAATCATGCAGAAAAGCACTGTCTTAACGTTTGTTTTGTGTATGCATAAACAAACATAAGTTGTTCTGGATGTAGAACTTCCCTGATATGTAGGATTGTGTTTTTCTTCCATTCCATTAGTTTAGAGGTTTAGTACAGAAGTGCTGCTAGAAAAGGGGGAAACTCTTTTGCATGCAGTTAGACTACACCTGTGTAAGTAGATAATGAATCAAACTCCCACCTGGCAGCCTTTCAACTTTTTAAACTGAATTGATTCCCCCACCCCTGTCCCTGACCCCCTGCTATCTTAAGAGCAGTAGTGACACAAACAGGCTGAGCTGTTTCTTTAGCTGCTCTGAAAGGCTCTTTGTGTCTCTCTACCAGACAGGTGTCAGGGAACTGGAGAATATTAGGGAGACACAATGAAGGTAGCTCATGCCTTTTATGTTTGTGCTTAAAAGCAATTTTGCTTTTTCCAGGAGAAATTAGTTTCTCTTTAATGGCAGTGTTAGGGGAATTTGTGACCCCAAGGTCTTTGTTATTCAATAATTGTAGGCTTTATTTGAGATTTCATAGCACAGCAGAGGTACAGTCAAAGAATTGGCTGTAAATAGTGAGCTGTAAGTGGTCTGACTTGAAAGACACCATAGCAGAAGGGGAGGAGGAGACTTAAGACAGAATAAAAGAGATGGCTGCGTACTGTAATGTATATAAGGATAGCAAGGGGAATTTGAAATGTTTTGCTTTGTTTCTCCCTGCCTTTTACCATATTAATTACATTTGCTTGTAACTGTACCTGAGCTATCTTTGTAATGTATACTTATCTATCCTCGGGAGTGGAAGATCAAAATCACACGTGATGAAAACACTGGAAAGCTGAAAATAAACTGTCCTTGGTGGAAAACTGATCAACAGTCTGCAGCGGGAAAGGGGCTGAAGAAAAGCACTAGCATGTGTGAATGTTGACAAAGCTGAGAGAACTGGAGGGCCAGTCTTCCCTCCTGAAGGATGCACAAAGCTCTGCCCATACGTTTTCAAACCCACCCACCCACACACTTCTAATGGAAGTTTACACTACATTAAGTAATGAAAGGCTTGCAGCCAATGTTTTATTTGAAAGAAGAGAACCGTGCTTCCTTATAAACTTTCCCTTGATTCTGCAGCTGTTTGGGAGACCAGTGCATGGCCCTCAGACAGGCTCTCTGTAAGCCCTGGTCTTGACAAAGCAATTATGGAATGAAATGCTGCCTGTATTATGCATTTTTGATGGATGCTACCTGCTTCCTATCTCTTTGGGACCAGTTTATCCTGGCCATATTGCAATCAAGCAGAGGCCTGTATGAAGCCACAAGAAAAAGTTTATTCTATTACCAGCATTCTTTTATCAGGCCTCTAGCTTCTCCCCCACCGCAAATGGATTCCTATGTGCATATTAGGAAAATGGTGACTGGCTTGATTCAAATGAATCATACTCAGTGAAACTTACTCTACTGATCTCATTCTTGCCCCCATTGGCAAATTAGTAATATTCACAGGACGCTTGTGTCATTCTGACATTAAAACCTTGCCCATCATTTTAAATGTGAACACAAATGCAAGATAATAAATTTATAACAGTGTATGTGAATTTGAGTGCAGTGGTAACTTTCAGTGATTTTTGTCTTCCTTTGATTAATTCCACATAGAGGTCTTTTTGGAAAGTCATAAAGCTTTTATTGGCAAAATGACAGCAAAAGGAACCAATATTAGAATGTAGAGCTAAGGATATTCACCTTACTCTGTGATGAAGTGTGACTGATCAATGAATAGTGTAAGATTCTTTAAGACCCATATTCACAATCTTGCTCCTAGTGTGGTAGCTGCTACACATTGTGCAAGTGAAACACTTGTACCAAGAGCAAAGGTGACATGGGAGGGAGGATTGTGCACAGGTTGGTTGAGATTCAGCATCTAAAAACTGAACAGTTTAAATACATAATTGTCTTATCTATCTTCAGAAGATCACTTTCAGGTCCTGATTTAAATGTGATGCAGGTAGGATAGAAGAACTTACCTGAGGGATGGTTTTGGACTAGCTTCTGAAATCTGATGAGATCAGGCTCTCCTGGGCTACCTAGTGTCTCTTCTAAATTCAGCCCTCATCCATTATGAGTGTACTGTTGAGTATTCCAGAAATAGTCCAGCTGGTTGTTACACGGGAGTGCTAATATTGTATCTATGGCAGGAGGACTGCACATGTAGTGGTCCAGATGCAGTCATTCAGGTAAATTCTTTTTGATCCTCAATATGATGTTTAAATTAGACCCTGGAAACACAATGTGGGATATGGTTCAGATTCTGTTTGCCTCCACTTCTTACAGTGTAAAGTAGCCATAGCATCATAGGTATTACATAGGGATGTAATACCCCTTGCCACTTCAGCTTGGGGGGTTTAACTTGCTTCAGTATGCTCTGTAAAGATTTGGAGCATACTGGAGTGAGGGGGGAAGTTGCCTGTCTCCAAGCCACCCCAGCCCAGCCCCCCAATTAGTCCCCCATCCTCCATACCCCCCACCCCACCCCACTTACCTGGCCGTGGAGCCAGGAAAACCAGCTGGGTGGCGGGGAAGGCTGGAGCTGGCTCATCCACCACCTGCGGCTGCCTCTTCCACTGCTGCAGCGGCCAGCTGGGGGACGAGGAAGGCCAGAGCAGGCTCCTCTGCCGCCTGCACCTCCGCTGCCACAGCAGCAGCCAGCTGGATGGCAGAGAAGGCCTCGATCAGCTGCTTGGTGGGGATCTCCCCACCAAACAGCTGATCTGCTGGTTTAAATGCCCCTTCCATGCTACTTTGCAGTGGCATGCAAAGGGGCATTTAAACCCCCACCCGCTGGATCAGCTGTTTGGTGGGGATCTTCCCACCAAACAGCTGACCCGCAGGTTTAAATGCCCCTTTGTGTGCTGCTTCGTAGTAGCATGGAAAGGGGCATTTAAAGCCCTGCTGGCTGGATCAGCTGCTTGGCAGGGATCTCCCCTGCCAAGCAGCTGATCCCAGCTGGTTTTGACCCGAAGCTTCTCAAAGCGACCCAAAACTTGACCTGAAACTTCAGGAAGCTTTGATTCGGCATTTCTGAATCATTGCAAATCGGGTCCAATTCAGGTTGTTTACCCGAAGGAATAGCATTCCAATCTTTATAAGATAGAGAAGATAGGTTTCTCCTTTTTTAACCATTTTTACAGGTACAGCAACCAAACCCTACCAATCTTCAAAATACCTAATGTCCCTAATGGATTCCCTGCCTAACCAGCAGACACTCTATCCCTTCTTCTACCCAAATCCAGCCTCCCTCAACTTTGTCAGTTGGTTAACAGTTAAACTGACGAATTCTTCCTTTTTTCATTTTCAACATTCCAATCCACTGTTTGAAAGTGATTAGCTGAGGCTTCTGGAGGGTGGAACTTGAAACATCCATCACAACCACACAATGTTTGATAACATTGCCATTTGTATCCAAACTCTGTGTGTACAAACAATGTAGGGGTTAAAGAACATTGAACTGAAATACTCATTTTTATGCTCAAAACTGAATAGAAGGAAATGCCTAACTATGTTGTTCAGGCACAGGCACTCATCAATCTAGAGGCAGTCAAAACAGATATACAGTTCTACCTATCTGAGAAGGAAGGAGGAAAAAACATTACCCAGAGCAAAGAGGAACTGAAATGAGATCATGCCGAATTCTTTCATTCATCCCCTAACCTCATCCTCAGGGATCTCATGTGTGAGTTCTTAGAAATATATCCAGTTGGCTCACAAGATGGGAATTTACAAGATATGCTTTTATGGTTCTGTTAGTCCAAAGGATCTCATTCAGTAGCCTTAGCTATTGAGGTTCTATAATCTTCAAATGTTAGCTTTCCTGAGGAAAGCTGCGAAAGCAAGTGAGTTTAATGCTGTGGTAAATGAGAGAGAGAGAGAGACTGATACTATATGTAGAAATTAGGGGGAGAAGCCTGATTATACACAATGAGTCCCAGTGTTCTGTTCCTTAAAGAGCTCTCCTTCTAAATTATGAGGTAATCATTAATTTATTTCAGTATAGTCACAGCCCCACAGCCTATTCCTTTTAAAAAAATCTACTCTTATATTTCATGTGCAGGAGACCTAAGATCAAACAAGGGTTCACCAATCTCCTAGATGTTCATCCTCAAATGGTTCACTGGCAAAGGAATAGAAAAATTGGAGTTAGCAGAACCATCAACTCAAATGCCATCACGTTACAAAATCTAATACTTTTCTGTCCACCCTCAAGTCATCTAGAGGCACTTCCATTATTTGTCACATTTTTGCATTCCACCCTTCCTTCAGGGAACTCATATTTACTTACCTCATCTTCCTCTCGAATCTTGAAACTATGCTGTGTGAGGTAGAAATGGTGACTGGCCCAAGTGAGCTTCATGATTGAGTGGAAAGCTGAAATTAGGTCCTATTACTCTGAGACTGCAACTGGTATACCATAGGGGCCCTCATACAGATTCTTTCAATGGCTCCCTGCTCAGGCTAAGGTGAGTTTTTCAGCTTTCTTACTAATTTTACTGTTTGTGCAGATAGTGGATATGTATCTGGACTGCAGCCCTTCAGACTGCAGAAGGGATTCAGAGGACCAAACATTTCTCTATACAAAAAACTTTCCCCTATATATAAAAAGGGATCCTTATTTAGAATCATTCTCCCTAACATTTAGTTTTCTGTTTTATTTGGGGAGCATTCAGTCACGTAGGCCTCTTTGCTTACAGCTAGAAGTGGTATAGCTCAGGCACAAGTTTATTTCCTCTAGGAGAGTTAGTCTTTTGGTCCAGTCAGTCAGAACTGTGTGTTTTGCAGGCTACATAGAGGCATTCTAAGAGAGATGCATATCTAACAGTGTTGTGTGGTGTGTGGGGAGCTGCTCATTTGCATTGTTTTTTCTGGTTCTTCAGTCTTGTTTATGTAGGATTGGTTATGGACTTATGGCACAGCACAGGGAATTTTCATGCCTCTACATGGAAGCACCATGGTGTGTGAGGGATATATTTAACAGCATGGTATAATCACTGTGGTCAACTGCAGTCATTTGAGCAAGTAGAGGAAGGAGAACAAGGAGAATTGGCTGGGCCTCACAAGATGGGCCTGGCTGACCAGCCACTTTGCATCAAAGAAAGTAAGGGTTACATATGTGAGTCTGAACAGATATGTGTGTTTTAGCAGCAAAGGGTTGATTTGAATAAGCAGCTTGGGGATGCTGTCCATTCTTTGCGCTGCCTCTTTATTTCTCAATTTACAAATGGCGTAATAAGTGAATTTTCAGCAGAGGGTCATATGATGCTTTCAGAAAGTAACATGCTACAGAAAGTAACATGACAGATTTATGATTGGCTGAGATATGCCAAACAAGGGAACAACTGGGGATCCGTTGTGCTAATACAAGTTAGCCAATCCTTTACATAAAGGGCCTGTTCTCATGACCACACTAAACTAGGGCTGCCAACTCCATAGTGGGAAATTCTTGGAGATTTTTGGGGTAGAGCCTAGGGACGGTGGGGGAGGAGATGGATCTCAGTGGAGTATAATGCCACAAGGTCTACCCTCCAAGCAGCCATTTTCTCCAGGGGAACTGATCTCTGTAGCCTGGTATCAGTTGTAATTCTGGGAGATCTCCAGCCTTCAGCTTGGAGATTGGCAACCCTACACTAGCCCCCTCTGATCTCAAGAAAAAACCCATTGTCTGCTCAAAAACTGCCATTGATTGATTTTGCACAGGTGTTTAGCTAGAGGGAGCTAAATAAATGCACACAAACCCTTAAAATATTGTCTTCTATTAAAAGGCAATCTGAACAAGGAGTAGTCCACATCCTGGCTTTATTAAGTCAGTCCCCAGGGGTGGGGGGGGGAAACGTTCCAAAGTTGCTGACTATCCTTGAGAATATCTCCAATAAACTTGTTCAGGCTTGGACCATGGATTGTATTGTTATGGGCTTGGTTGATTTCAAGGACAGGCTGAATTGTTGCTTTAAGGGAGAGAGTAATCTCCAGGCCCCTGTTGGTAACTAATTTAAAACAAAGGCCAAGGTCAGAATTGATCCAAGAATGAAGGGATAGCAGGATTAATGATGTCTTCTCACTTTAGGAAAGTGTCTCTTTAATCTCTTCCTCCTGGGTGTGACTCACAAAAAAGGCTGTGGCAAAATGTTGTCAATGAATGAGGGACAACACCCACAGAATACCAAAAATCAATTTCATATATTGATACACAATTTCAAATATTCCACAAAATATACAAAGTGCAAAGTGCTCATAGATACTTAAACATATTTATACAAAATTAGTCTCATTATACAATTTCATACTGAATCTTTCATAAATGAACCGGAAGACGTCAACTCCCTCCAAAGCTGCTTAAAGTCCAAAAGCTTCTCTTATGTTTTCCTTTAAATTCCCAAGCAATAATCTATTCAGAGTTTTTTTCAATGTTTCTCACGATGGAACGGTGTACTTCCCATGGAGTATGTAACGCCAGACTGGTCTGTTTCTTAAGGCAAGGATATAGCCATAAGGTGTACCCCGATGGAATGCTCTCAATCTGAGGCATACTATCCGACACTTTGCAAACTGTAACACGAAGGGCGCAGAGGACAACCTAAATGCCCCTCTGTCTGGAGATCAGGGGGTGGGGCCACCAGCCATGTGACCATTTTCAAGAGGTGCTGGAACTCTGTTCCACTGCGTTCCCGCTGAAAAAAAGCTGTGCTATAAAGTATGAGCGTGAAAGGTAAAGTCCCTGTTTTAAGTTATATTACCATGATTCCCTGCAAAGTGGTGGCTTCTATGTGAGGATGGTAATAGAGAGTGATCTTTGTGAGATTGGTTCTGTCCAAGATCATTGGACTGTTAAGAAATAAAAACTATGGTTCCCCAAAATTGCAAATGCCATAAGTTCTGTCAACTCTAAATTGTCTGAAAAGCTTGTCACTGGCAATTCAAGGTGGGTAATCCAAAACTGGAGATGAACTGTGGAGTACTGTGTACAGTTCTGGTCGCCACACCTTAAAAAAGATATCATAGCACTGGAAAAAGTACAGAGAAGGGCAACTAAAATGATTAAAGGGTTGGAACACTTTCCCTACGAGGAAAGATTGAGGCGCTTGGGGCTCTTTAGCCTGGAGAAAAGACGACTGAGGGGAGACATGATAGAGGTTTACAAGATAATGCACGGGTTAGAGAAGGTCGAGAAAGATGTGTTTTTCTCCCTTTCTCACAATACAAGAACTCGTGGGCACTCTATGAAATTATTGAGCAGTCGGGTTAGAACAGATAGAAGAAAATACTACTTTACACAAAGGGTGATAAACACATGGAATTCGTTGCCACAGGAGGTGGTGGCAGCTACAAGCATTGCCAGCTTCAAGAGGGGACTGGACAAATATATGGAGCAGAGGTCCATCAGTGGCTATTAGCCACAGGAGATAGATGGTATTCTCTTTGTGGGGAGGTGGTGCTCTGTTGTCTTGGTGCTGGAAGGAAGGCAGTGGGAGGGCTTCTGGTGTCCTGGCCTCACTGACAGTCCTTTAGATGGCACTGGATTTCTAGCCACTGTGTGTGACAGAATGTTGGACTGGATGGGCCACTGGCCTGATCCAACATGGCTTTGCTTATGTTCTTATGTTTAACTGCTGATTGTCATCTGAAACAGCTCTTTTTTCCTGTAAATATTTGTACTTCATTCTTTATATATTTTCTTTGTTTTGTATTGTGAACAAGACATGCTTGATATAAGCTTGCATACAGCTAAAAGAACCTGCTTGTACCTCCTGAGAAATGGCAACTTTTTAGTGGAATGAATAAGCCTGCTTTTTAGAAAGAGTAGGACTGCTTGATGATGTCAGGTGCTCAGAATTCTTCTTAATGTACTTTTAAGCCTGCCATAAACACACAAAGCTTAATGTTTAATCTCAACAATGGGCACTTACACTCTTCTGACAATTGCTTGGATGTTGGCTTGAGGAACCTGGCCAAGGAATTGGTTTCATGCGCTCCCCTTCTGGGAAAGTCTGCCAGATGGGTCTACCAACAATTTTTTTCCCATAAATTGTTGCTGGATTTGAAATTCTGTGTCTGCCACAATAAAGCCTGTTGTTCTGATCACAGAATACACCCCCCGCCTTGTAATACTAAAACCCAAAGTACTCAGCACAGGTGCCATTCTGTTCACATACTGATATGGTTCCCAACTTGCAGGTGGAGCCTGGACATCTCCTGAAATTACAATCGATCTCCAGAATAGAGAGATCAGCGTCCTGGAAAAAACAGCTGCTTTGGAAGGTGGAATGTACGGCATTATACTATGATGAGGCCCCTCCTCTCCCCACACCCTGCCCACCCCAATCTCCAGCCCCAAATCTCCAGGATTTTCCCAATCTAGAGTTGGAAACCTTACTTACCGACCTTTTGTATAAGAGGAACTTTCTGCTGTCAAAGGTGAAGAAAGGAGAAGGTCACCTAAGGACTTGTATGGACTTTCCATACCAGGATTCTTACACCCAGCTCACTGTGCCTGCTATCTCTGTGGCAATTGGAGGCACCTTCTGTGTCATCAGTGTAAAGCTCAGCAAAGGGAGGTTCTGCTTGGGAAGTAAAGAAGAGAAATGGACAAATAAAAAATAAAGTCAGAAAAAAGTTTGTTCACTGAGAAGGATAATAAAGCTGCATATGAATAACCAGTATAAAACCTATAGCATCTGATATCTGCAGTAAGAAATGTTCAGTTTAAAGACAACAGTGATTGAAACCAAACAGTAGCACTTGCCTTTGTGTTTTCTGTTCCACAGTGTTGGGACTCCTTTTCTTCAATCTGGTGCTGCTTCTCCACTTTCTATAGCAGCAACTACAACAACAACAACAACATTCAATTTATATACCACCCTTCGGGACAATTTAATGCCCACTCAGAGCAGTGTATAAAGTGTGTTATTATTATCCTTACAGCAATCACCATGTGAGGTGGGTGGGGCTGAGAGAGCTCTGAAAGAGCTGTGACTGACCCAAGGTCACCCAGTTGGCTTCAAGTGGAGGAGTGAGGAATCAAACCCGGCTCTCCAGATTAGAGTTCCAACACTCTTAACCACTACACCAAACTGGCTCCCAAATCAGGGAATACTGATTTTTTTTCCCAGTTTGGTATTACCAAACTGAATTTACTGAATTTTTCCCTGTGAACACCCCTACTTCCATCCAATTACTAACCTGTTTAGATTCTGAGACCTGACAAGATCAAGGTTGCCTGGGCTATTCAGATCCGGGCAAACTTTTTGTACTGATTCCTAAAATAGAGGTCAAGCACCAGCCTAACAGGAGGGCACCTCCTGGCCGCTGGCATTTGGAAAAAAACCCGTCTGCATTTATTTCATTTTCCTGTTCTTACAATGACTGATTAACAATTTTAAAAATTACCTTTCCACTGAAAACTCTGCATTTGCCATCCTTCCTTGTTGTGGTTCATTTGTTTCATAAAGTAAGGAAGGTTTCCATTGCAGAAAACCCTTCCATCCCATCCTGCAGGTCTGCCATCATTCACTATGAGACACTTTTATCAGGAGAGCTGGAATGGCTATTTTTCAACCATATGACATCAAAATTGCAGTTGAGTTAGTGCTGCCAGTCTACTAAAAAGCCCCAACTTTCAAACAAATTGGATTAAGGGGTTCAGTTCTATGGGCCCTGAACAAGGTGCCCCCAACTACCATACTTGTAAAGAAAATAAGTGTTGCACCCCTCCTATTTTACAGAACCAGCTTCACCCTCCAAAGGGCTGAATTATCAGTCTCTAAATCATAATACTTGCTAAGGAAATAATTGTTTGTCAATATACACATGTCCTGACCTGGATAGCCCAGGTGAGCCTGTTTTTGTCAGATCTCAGAAGCTAAGCAAGGTCGGCCTTGGATGGGAGACCTCCAACGAAGACCAGGGTTGCAGAGATGCGCAATGACAAACTACCTCTGAGGGCCAAGCTACAAGTCACAAATGGCACTTGAATGGCAAGTGGATTGAGTGGAGGGCAAGTGAACAGGGAGAAATACACTTGCCATTCAAGTGTCATTTGTCACTTGTAGCTTGGCCCTGAGAGTCTCTTGCCATGAAAACCCCATCGGGGTTGCCATAAGTCAGCTATGACTTGAGGACACTCTCCACCATCACCACCAATATACATGCACAGTATTTTACCTGAGGCTTAATCCCACAAGCTGTTATTGATATGAATACATTACCAATACATTATCAATATAGTACAGACAAAAAGGTAATTGAAGATGGTATGGCTGAGTCTTCTATCCCTTTATATTCTTGCTGAAAACTTTCTGAAACAAAGCAGAAACCAAAAATCTAGTCTGGAGCAACCCTCCTTCCAAATTTCACACACCTATATATATATGGTATAAATATAATACAGACTAGTAAAGAGTAGAATGAACTATTTAAAGTTATTGGGGAAGCCTGCCACCATTTTCTCTGACTCTTAAAATGTAGCATGATCACACATAGCAGAGAAAAAGAACTATTATTATTATACTCTTTATCACTTTGTGTATATATTCCTGTCTCATTATAGTAATAAGGTGTTAGACTGTTTCAAGAAATGATATCCATCTAATGCTTTCTTATTTAAAATACCAAACATGGCCTAAAAATAAATAAATTAAAACTTTAAATATAACTTTTGAAGGAAGGACAGCAGTTCATTACATTTCTGTTCCTGTAAATTGTGAGGCAAACATTTTTAAATGTAGCAGAGTTTCATAAATGTAAAACTTAACTGTAGGATGAACCAAAGTTCCACTATTCTTAACACTGGAGGCACATTGCTTTTATTAAACGCCTGTGGTGCTTTCTTATATTTGATAAAACACCTGTGGTGCTTTCTTATATTTGATACAAATTTTACAAAGATTTATATGCAGCTTTAAGAATGCTCTTTTTCTGTCCAGTCTTCTCCTCCCCATTTAGGACCTTTAACATATGAATGTATCAACAATCAGTGTTTTTTTGAAGAAGAGTCTCTGACCAAAGTTAACAGGGTTTTTACTTTGCTAGAACAAACTATCTTATGTTTATGTACTGATTTACATTGTTATTTATGTGAAAAATGTCAAACCAGAGGCATTTTTCAGGGTTGTAGAAAGATCTGTCTTGCCTTTTCATGGCTCCAGCCTCTGGGTTTAAATATCCACAGATTTGGGCATGTTGAAAATTAGATGTATTGCTGTTTGGTTTTTTAAAAGATGAAGAATGCATCATAGTAACAACATTCTCTAGTTCAGTATTACAAAGCAAATTCTGTAAAATACAACCATTGTTTCCTATGGGAAACTTTGGGTTATTCTGGTGCCCTGGGGGGATCATTCTTTGACTGACATTTACCACATTTTCAGGGGACCTACTCTTATCTGTCCTCTAACAACCTCCCAAGTTTCATAAAGATTGGACCCCGGGGACCATTTTATGCCCCCCCAAGGTGTCCCTAGCTACCTCCAATCTCCATTATTCCCTATGGGGAGAACTGTGGGAGCTATCCAGGGGGCTGGGGGTGGCATTTTGCAATAAAAACCCACCAATTTTTCAGGAGACCTACTCCTGACTGTCTCCTGAAAAGTTTCCAAGTTTCAGGGAGATTGGATCCTGGGGCCAAATTCTGTGGGTCCCTGAACAAGGTACCCCCAGCCATACCCTTTGTTCCTATTGTGGAAAAAAACTCCAAGCTGACTCCCACTGCAGAAACTTGTGGACCAAGGCTGCCATGACCAGAGACACACTCCCAAATACAACCTCCACACCAGACAGTCCTACAGAACCACACTGACACCCCCGCCCCCAATAAACCTGAGCAGGCTGACCAGCCACTCTCCATCATTCCCAATTATGAGTACTTGTACAAGTTCTTTCCCAGGGGCACACATGCATAGGGCAAGGATGCCACAGCCAAGGCATGTTCCCAAATGCAATGGATTTCCCTGGGGAAATCCAACAGAGCTGGCCTGATGCCCCCCCCCAAATCCCAGCACTCCCTGAGAGGCTGACCAGCCACTCTCCATTGTTCCCAATGAGGATCAATATCTTAACAGAGAATCATCCAAACCAAATTGAAGCCAGGGACAGTCTTGCAACTAGAAGCAAACTCAAGCAAGGGAATGGAATCCTCCAGAACCAAAGTGAAGCAAGGGGACTAACTTTACACCAGAGAATCACATCCATTCCACCCAAACCAAACTAAATCAAGGGACACTCTTGCAACTTAGCCCAATAGAAGTGGTATCATTCACAGTAGCCAGACACTGGGTTCAGCTAGTGGGGGAACACCACAGAACAGAATCAAGCAGTACCCAACCATAAGCACAAGACAATATCAAGCAAGCACACTTGCATAAAGTGGATCCTACCCTTATCACCTCAGGCTGAAACTGACAGTGAGGTACTTGGGAAACCCAAGTAATCCTCTCCCTGCAGCAGCCTTCGTCATTGGCCCTCTCTCACTTCTGCAATGAGGAAAGTTAACATTAGAGTAACACATTATATAATTACACAACAGCATTCTGTAGCTTCATTTGGGTATTTCTGTGGTTTTCCCTCTGTGACACATGGTGTGTCATTCTCTGCTTTCCCTAACAACTATTTCTGTGTCTCTTCCCATCCTAGTGACAAGAGAACAACATTTCTTGGGCCTCTTTACTATCTGCATTGCCCCAGTGTAGCTGCCATTCCATAGCCTGGCTTCTGGTGACAGCAAGAAGGTTCACAAGGCCTTCTTTCCTGAGGGAACTGCAGGCGCACCACACCCACCACAGGTGCCTGAGACAGGAGTTGGCTCTGGACAGTGACCTGCTGCTGAGGCTCCCTCGATCCCATGTATAATTTTATAAACACATAACCTGTCCTCCCTTAGTCATCTCTTTTCTAAACTGTAAAGTTGCAGATTCTTCAGCCTTTCCTTACAGGAAAGAGGCTGTAATTCATTAATCATTTTGGTTGCCCTCTTCTGTACATTTTTCCAGTTCTGCAATGTCCTTTTTGCAATATGGTGACCAGAACTGCACACAGTATGCCAAATGAGGTCACACTATAAATCTATCCTGGGACATAATATTAATAATATTGGCGGTTGTATTTCAATCCCTTTCCTAATGATCCCCAGCATAGAGTTTGCTTTTTTCACTGCTGTGGTACAGCAGGTTGACATTTTCATTCAACTATCTAATACAACCCCAAGGTCTTCTGCCCTCTCAGTCTCAGCATGTTCAGACTTTTCTAGAATAATCTAGAAGTTGGAATTTTTTGTTCAAATGTGCATCACCTTACACTTGCCTACAATGAACTTCATTTGCCACATTGTTGTCTACTCACCCAATGTATGGAGATCATCCTGTAGTACGTCACAGTTGGTTTTGATTTACAACGTCCTGAATAATTTTGTGTCACCTGAGACTTGGCCACTACAGAGCTCAGCCCCAGTTCCAGACCATCCACGAACAAATGAATGAGCACCTGCCTCAATATCAAACCTAATGAACACCTGCCCTAATATCAAACCAATACCAGACCCCACTGTTTACTTCTCTCTGTTGTGAGAACTGTCCACTTATTCCTACTCTCTGCTTTCTGTTGTGTAACATTTTCTACTCTCCAGTCTTCTGGTACAGTGTCTGATATTAGTAACAAATTACATCCATGATCCCCTTGCTGAAAATAGTTGCTCTGGCCTGGATACATGCCCCACACTTTGCACAGTGAACATAGATGAACATAGATACAAAGAATTCCTTGAGCTTCGCTGCCATCTACCTATCTTCCTTTAGTAATTGTTTTATTCCTTGGTCATCCAAAGGCCCAGCTGCTTCTGGCTGGTTTTCTGCTCTGGATATATTTAAAGAATGTTTATTGCTTGTCTTGATACTTTTAGCAATCCACTCCTCAAGTTCTCGTTTTGCCTAATTATTAATGTTTGCATTCTTTAATCATTAAATAAAAGTTTTACCAGACCCTGTGCTCCCTTCTGTTCATTTCGCTGGGCCAGATCTTCCACTTTTTAAAAGCAACCTTATGCCTTTTATGATTTCCTTTTCTTGGATCATTAACCATGCAGGCATCCTTTTAGATTTGGCATTATCTTTCCTAACCTGGAGAACATATGCTATCTGGGCTTCATTTAATATGGTTTAAATAGCTTCCAAACGTTCTCTAGAGATTTGACTCTCTTGTGTTTCCCTTTTAGATTCCTCCAAACTAGCCACCTCATTTTCATGAATTTCACTCTTTTGGAATTGATTCAAACCATTTTGGGCCCAATTTGGGCCCTAAATGGCTAGGATTGAGCCCTAAACAGCCAGGTTTGGCCACTGCCAGGGGAGAGTGCTCTCCTGTGTGTCAGCAGCTCATTCCAGGCCAATCCATTTTCACCCAATTTGGGCCAGAAACATCCCAGATCTGGCTGCTGCCAGGTGGGGGACTGCTCCTCCGCAGCACATCAGCCCATTCCGGGCTGATTCAGACTTGGTCTTGGCTGTATTTAGCCTTATCCAGGCTGAATCAGGCCCCCCATGGGGCACAGGAGTGCTCTCAAGGTGGCCACATCCTGCATGAAGATGTCACTTCCTTGAAGTGACATCGTTGCAGAGACCTGGGAGCGCGCGCATGAGCGCTGCATGCATGCATGTAGTAAGAGCCACACCAATTCCTCCCAGGAATTGCCCTGGGTTCCCCCACTTTTTTCCCCAGAAAAAAAAAGCCCTGAGTCAAAGTATATAATACTGACTGGATCTGACTCAGTATAAAGTGAACATTGTTTCCCATACAACATGGCAACCTTTTACTGTCTATTGCTTCTCTACCTGCAGTTGTGCACTGATCTCAGGAGGTCTGATAAGAACATGCATTGGGTAAAAATATTGCTCGTTTGGTACCTTTGTGAGTCTGTTTGCTTTGCATGCTCACTCCTTGAAAGCAAGTTACAGCTGACAAGGCAAGGTCAGCCAGACATCCCCTATCAGGCTAACCAATCACAGACACAAACTTCATAAATATCTTTCATTTGAACCTACAAGTTGCTTAGGTTATGTGGGTTTTCAATCTATTTTTAACTCAGCGATCTGTCATTGGGGGCTTTATGGAGCTCTTAGCTACATGCCACAGGATTTGTAATGTAATAGCAGTGTATATTATGGGATTTCCTCTACCACTTTTTAGAAACAGCAGGTGCAGTGTCAGCATTCAGAGTTGATAACAAAATGCAGATACCATCACAAAAGTATTGCATAACACAGCTAACCTTGGAGGTATTAGCTCTACTCTGTCAGATGACCAATAAACACTGAAAGTACAATCTTTTATTTGGCAGTATGTTAACAACTGTCTCCTGATAAAGTGGAAGTGGAGCTTTTTTCAGAAAGTTGGGCCTTTCCAAACAAAACTCTGTTTAAAAAACAGTATTCTATTGCTGCATATATTATTTATTTACTGCAATTCTATCCCATTGTTCTCCTTCATGGAACTTAAGATAGCTTCCATAGAATTCCCAAGAGAACTCCCATCCAGGCACTGACCAGACCAACTGTACTTGGTTCTATACACTGGGATCATATAAATTTATACGAAGCAGAGTTTATGCTTCTCTAATAATGCCATGTGCCTCTGTTTATTGGCCCATTTGTCCACTTCTTCTCCCAAAGCACTTTACAGGCAGGTGATGGGAGCGAAAGAGAAGGAAGGATAGGAGCGGTAGAGGTTTGGTGAACTGGGAGAGAGATTGTAATATCTCCAGGTCCACAGATAAAGACTAACTGTAATTAAAACATCTTACATAGCAGTCTCTAAGCCTTGTTCTAGAAAAAGCTAAGGCCATGTGATCTTAGGGCAAGTGTATAAATCACCAATTCCTTAACACTATTAAACAGAAAGGAATGTCTCAAAGTTGTAAATCCTATAATTTCAAAGGGACGGAATGTTCTTCCTCTCCAGGAAAATATCCGTTTCTCACTGGTTAAAGGAGTTATCCATGCTTTTGTGATACCAGCAGCTATAATACCAATCCTCACCTTTGTTTCAGACATACTTGCAAACCTAGTAGCCAATGCACTTCACACTAAAGAAAGAAAAATAGATCGTCCCAGTTAATGGGCCTGGGTCAAGAATAAATGAGAGCATATAGAGGGCAGAATCAACCATCACAAGCACTGGCTGGGGCTTGTATGTAAGTGCAAGTGTTGAGGAAGCAGGGACACATTTGCCAAGGTTTGGTAAATGTTGAGAACATCTCATTAATATGTTTGTGGTTTCACAATGAGATGAGACTGAATGGAAAGGAGAAATGAGGGGCAATGGTAAAGCTGCTGTGCGCAGGAGGAAAGGAAAGAGAGAGAGGAAGCAAAGAAAAAACACTGGGGCAAAGTCAGCTGGGAAGAAGCACTGAGCTGACATTAACCCACCAGCTTCAGTATAATATATTTACTTAATTTATACCTCACTTTTCTCATTGGGAGCTCAAGGTGGCTCATATTAGGACTCAAAGTGGCTCACTCTTCTATTTTATCCTCACAACAATCCTGTGAGGTAGGTTAAATTGTGACTGTGACTGGCCCAAGGTCACCCAGCAAGCTTCCATGGTGAAGCTTTCATGATTAAAGTATTGAACTGGGCATGGACAGATCCAGCTTCAAATTCCTAAAACTCTTTGACTCCTTGGAACTGTTTTTGTCTCTTAGTCGATTCTACTTGACTGGGGTATTAGGATAAAATGGTGGGGGGAGGGGCTATGTACAGTGCTTTGTGTTTCTTGGAGACATGATAGGATAAAAATGTAATAAACCAAATACAACAAACCTTGCTGAGTTATATCTGGAGTTGCCAAGGGCCCCAGGGGGCAAAGTGGGCATGCTATGGGCTGGGGGGCAGGCAACAGAAAAGTACCCACCTCCCAAGCTCTGTGAAAAACACCCCTGTGGAGGCAGTTTTCATTGAGCTCTGCTTCAGCAAGCACCACAATTCCTCTCTCACTGGCAAGATTGGGGAGCTTGGGAGTGTGTGCATGCACTTCTCCTCACTCCCATTCCTTCCCCCCACCCATCCAGGGGAGCTGGGGGGTGGTGGCCGCTGAGGCGGGTGTTCCCCCAGGCGGCAAAATGGCAAGCCTAGCGATACCCAATCATTGTGATTGTAGATATCAATATGTCTCATTCTCATCATGGCTCAGTCTGTGCATACTTAAATCTGGAGACTGGGACAATGAAGCCAGATCTTTCTGCAAAACTTGAGAAAAGCCCCAGGTTTGCAGAACCATCTGAAATATGAAAAAATACATTGGAGAGGAATTAACACCTCCCCCCAATTGAAGCAGTACCTATACCTTTAAAAATATCCTTGGTGGCCATTGCTAGGCAACAACAACAGTATTGCCAACTTTCAAGACTTGGTTTCGGTCAGTTAAAGGCAGGGGGGCAGGGACCTTTCCAGGGCTGTTTTGACCTTTGAGGGAGGATTCATAGTGGCCAGACCTGGCAACAACCACAGGGCAACTAGCTACCACGCAACTTACATGATTCATTCACCCAAGCCTGGAAGCTTGATACTATTAAACAGCAGCCACTCACAAAAATCAGTGTTGTATAATGGTTAGAATTTCAGACCTTGGGCCAACACACTCTCAGCCTAACCTATTTCACAAGGTTGTAATGAGAATAAACTGGAGGAGCAGAAAATTATGTAAACTGTTTTAGGTCTCCATTGGGGAGAAAGGTAGGATATAAATTGATTAAATAAATAATAAATAAAGCTGAAGACTAGGGGCAGACATTTGATTGTAACTACAGATTGCTGATACACATCCAGAAACATTGGAAACCAGGAAAAAATTTTACCATGTAGTTATTGCCATCATTATAACTCTTTTTTAAAAAAATCTTCCTCTTTTCTCCTTTTCCATTTCTAGATAAGAACATCAGGAGCATTGTTATACATATTGGTTTCTGGATGTGTGGGCTTGTTTATTTATTACAAAAATTGTATGACTGACCACTGAGGAAGGCCCTGGGGCCAACATGCATATGGTCTGGTTTAGTGTTGGTCATTTGACAGTATCATCAACCATACTTCATACAAGCACATGTGTGTAGCCTGCTATTCAGGCCCTGTGTTTTTAATTTGAGTACTGTGTACACTCCATGTACTGTATCAGCATGAAAGATGGATTGGTCTAGCTGGACCACAACACCACAGATCTGAGAAATGCAGGTAGTGCTCAGTGACTTGTTCTACCATATTTCTAGGAGCATCATCAAGTCAGATTAAGCACCAAATTATGCCTTCAAATTAAATCTTTCTATGGGGTGGGTTGCATATGAAAGAGCAGGGCTGGATCGACGGGGGGGGGGGGGCGGGGGGGTAGTCTGCCCCCGGCACTGCCAGGGGGTGCTGGGCGCAGCTTCCAGCCCCGGGAGTGTGCCTGGGGAAAGGTGAACAGCGCGGGCAGCCTCCCAGCCACGCATGCTGCCTTTTGCCTTTCCCGCAGGACAAGGGACGGCCAGTTTGCCACGCGCCCCTTGTCCTGGGGAAAGGCGAATGGCGTGGGCAGCCTCCCAGCCACCCGCACTGCCTTTTGGCTCCCTTGGGATGCTGGGAGGCCGCCTGCGCCGTTCGCTTCCCCCCCCCGCCCCTGCGGCAAGCCAGCTGTCCCGACGCGCCATGGAGCTGGCAGCAGTGGCGACGGCGGAGGCAGCACGAGTGGCTTGGAGGCTGCCCACGTTGTTCGCCTTTCCCCAGGACAAGGGGCGCGCGGCAAGCCGGCCGCCCCTTGTCCTGCAGGGCAGGTGAACGGTGCGGGCAGCCTCCCAGCCACCCGCACTGCCGCCACTGCCAGCTCCACGGCACGCCGGGACAGCCGGCTTGCCGCAGGGGCGGGTGGCGCCCCAGCATGATGATGTCACAAGAGTGACATCATCATGCCGCGCCAGGAGCGCACGCGTGCTATGCTCACGCGCAACTATCCGGACTACGGTTGCTCTGGGTGCTGGCAACCATAGATCCTGCCCTGTGAAAGAGGAGTACATTCCTCATTAATCATCACCATATGTACTGACCCTTGGATGCTCACCACAAATCTATTTTGATATGATTGCATAGGCCAAAAAAGTTCAATTTTCCATTAAAAATCAGTTTGAGTGCTAAGAAAGAGGATATCCCCAGAACAGAAGCATTGTCTTGATGAAGAGACTTAGGTTCTCTCTCTGAAATGAATAGCAATTGTCTGCTTAGTGTACAACACTCAATCTACCAAGAGAAAACCTAAACAAGTGTATGGAAGGACCCTTTGTGAGAAGGTGAATCTGAAGCTGCAAATTTGTTATCCATTAATGACTGGGAAGAATTTAATTTACTCTATCTTTGCATGATTGTGTTGGATATGTTAAAATTATGATGGTCTGGGACAAAATAAACCTTATCTTTTAATCCTCATTTTAGCTATACTCCTACCAACAACCCTGATGTGAGACCCCTGCAGGAATCTAATTGTTACATCTAAACTGGGCTGCCTTGTTTCCTAAAAAGTGGATGAAACAGCCTTATTTTAATCCACGGTTATTTTCATGGCGACTATCACATAATTTGCCAGCGGTAATATTGTGAAGAGGACAGCTACCACCACTGGGCCTAGATAAGTCGCACAGCAGTGCCTGCCACTACGAGGCTGAGGTGAGTCACACAGCAGCAGCTTCTGTCATCAGGATAGGATGAATTGTGCACCATTGGCTGCTGCTGCCAGACCTGAACAAGGTACACAGTGGCCGTTGTCACTGGGCCCTGCAGTGGCTGCCCCCAAGTGAGTCATCTGGGACTGGTGGCCCTGCAAGTTATCTGGGCCAGGTCCAGTGGTGGGACTGAGTCATATGAATCAACTGGAAGCCATTGTTCAAGTTGAGATGATTGTTAGTAGCCAGAGGACTCTTGGTCCACTCTCCCTCACTGTTCATTGACTGAGTGAATGGAGAGGAAGAGAATTACATGTTCAGGGACAGGGTTAGTTGTATCATGTGATCAGGCACAGATCATGAGTACATGAAATTGAGGGTGGCAAATCCACAAATGGCAAGGATCTACAGTATTAAAGTAAGTTTTTTGATCTCTGTCATTTTGTCACTGTCTTATTAAGACTGTGAAAAGGGTATCATTGTGATAATGAGAGAATTGGAAAGGGGCAAAATATGTGATTACACTTCTAAATGAAATCTGTAGAAGAGCAAACCACTGCTGGCAGAACTGATATTAAGCCTGTTAATCATTTTAAAGCCTCAATTTGTTAGTAATATCAGTGCTTCTTTCTGTCAATGTCAAAATGAGATACTATGACTCCCAAACAGATCTTGAAATCCTTGTTCATGCATTAGAAAAATGCAGGCTGCCTGCACTTATTCAGTAGAGAGGGAAATATACTTTGTCCATGCTCAGTAGAAGTCTCTTAGGGCCAAGCTACACATGACGAATGACACTTGAACAGCAAGTGTATTTCTCCCTGTTCACTTGCCCTCCACTCAATCCACTTGCCGTTCAAGTGTCATTCGTCATGTGTAGCTTGGCCCTTATTCTGTTAGGATCCAGATGCAGGGAAAAATATGTTTGCTGTTGGCTTACCAGATTCCAAATATGGAAAGTTTGCCCTCCTTCTTCACAAAGGTACCTGTTCAAAAACATTCACATTTGAAGTTAAGCCACTGGCACAAATTCAGGGGCTGATCTCTCAAGTGCCAAAGTTTGTATTCATTCATTAAGGATGTTAACACTTGGTGGCAGGTTTTGCAGCAAACCTGGGTTTCCTTAAGTTCTTTAGAACTGCCAGAGACAGAATACAAACCGAAGTACCAAAAATATGCTGCATTTCCAAATTGGTCAGGAACTGTGTGGCTAAACAGATAATGTAGTGATGGAAAACAGATGGGAGCAGTTGCAGTGGCTTCTGGTTCAGCTGCAGTAGATTTAAAGATAAAGAAAGAATCTCTGGGTTGCAACACGACAGGAATCCTGGGGGAAACTATGCTTTTTAATGTATGAAGCAGGCTTGTGTCAAATCAGACTATTGATAGATCTTGTTTATGATAATCTACTCTGATTTGCAACAAATCAGGATGAGGTCTTCTTGACCAATGCCTCCTGCATTTTCTCCTTTTATGATGGCTACTGGATTAAAACAGAGAAGGTCTAACCCACAATTCTTGCCCATTGTTTCCATTCTCAAGCCTGTCTACCTTCCTCTTGGAAACTCTGCAACAGATAAAATAAAGGGGAACATCCCACATTCATTCCCCAAATGACCTTTTAGCACCGCCCTTTGGCAGCTGTTTGTTATTCCCACAGAAACACCTACTCCTGCCTTTCTGAGATCTAAATTTTGAAGATACTGCTGTGGACATCTGTGAATGTTTTAATAGGGATTGGGGAAAACAATATGAATTTCATTTGTAAGAGAAGGTTGATATCAGACAAATGGAAGTGAATTTTGAACATTTTTCTCTCTCTCTTTTGGAAATAGTTAATTATGGGTGTGCACCAAGAAAGTTTCTGTTTCAGTTCTGGGGGTTCCGGAATAATGCATTCCATTACTAGTTTGTTCTGGCTCAAAACTAATTCATTATTTATTTATTTATTTTTATGTCATTTATAGTTTGCCTTTCTCACTGAGACTCAAGACGGATTACACAGTATGAGATTAGTACAATCAGTATCAAGGACATTTCAGTACAGTATCAAGGACATTTCATAAACAATACCATAGGGTAAATAGATACAAGTTTAAAAGACATAGTATTAGCAAGAATCCAACACAGCATAGAAAAAATACTGAAGCAGAACATAATCAATTCTAGGACTAACATTAGATAACACGGAGCACTGGTGGTACATAGGAGTACATATTTAAAGCATCAGATAATATGTAAGGCAATATAGTGATGAAATCTATGGCCCCTAACTCATTAGCAAAGCATCTGAGACCCCAGCCCTATAATACAGCCCTCCCATTTGAGTAAAAAGCCTTTTTGAATAGTTCAGTTTTGCATAGTTTATGAAAAGCCAGGAGAGTGGGGGCTCTTCTGACTTCCTCAGGCAGGTCATTCCACAGGATAGGGGCCACCACAGAGAAAGCCCATGTACGGGCTGCTGCTAGGGGTGCCAGACCCCCAGTGGGGGCGGGGGATCCCCCCTCGCCCCCACACCCTGCCCCCACTTACCTGGCCAGCAGGGGGCATGCACCCTCTGTGCATGCTCCCCTGCAGAGCTGAGCGTTCCTGTGGATTGGGCCCATTTTTAGGTGCTGCGGAGCGCTCAGTGCCCTGTTTTGGCACAGATTGGGCCCAATCCGCACCAAAACGGGCCCAATCTGTGGCCATTTTGGCACAGATTGGGCCCATTTTGAGCCGCTGCGGAGCGCAGGAGTGCTCCTGAGCGCCACAGTGTCCCAAAATGGGCCCAATCCAGGCCAAAACGTGAGACTGTGGGACACTGTGGCACACAGGAGCGCTCCCGCGCTCCACAGTGGCTCAAAATGGGCCCAGTCCAGGCCAAAACGGGGTTGTTTTGAGGCACTGTGGAATGCAGGAGAGTTCCTGCGCTCCACAGTGCCTCAAAACTGGCCCAATCCACAGGCGCATTTTGGGCCACTGTGGAGCGCAGGAGCATTTATGCGCTCCACAGCAGCCCCCAATGTGAGCCCCTGTGGAGTGTGGGTGCGTGGGGGGGCATGCGCAGCGTGTTGACGTCACTTCCCGGCAGGACAGAGGTAAGAGCCAGGCCCCGATCCCCCGCTGGGAGCTTGAGGGGTTCTGGCAACCCTAGCTGCTGCTGACTTCACCTGTGTGTAGCCTGGCACCTGCAGGAGACCCTGTTCAGATGAGTGAAGCTGCCATGAAGGAACATAGGGAGGGAGACGGTCCCGTAGGTATGCCAGACAAAAGCCATGAAGAACTTTGTATGTAATAACTAATACATTGAACTGAGAACGGTAACTGATGGGTAGCCAATGGAGTGACCGTAGGATAGGAGTGATGTTCATGCTCCTGATCACTCCTGATAACAGTCGAGCTGCAGCATTTTGCACTTAGATGGGAGACCTATGTATAGAGCATTACAATAGTCAAGCCTTGATGTTACCATAGCATGGATCCAAGTGGCCAGGTCAGCCTAATCCATTTAGGTTTTTGGCTTTTGTCTGTTGCATGTATGTTGGCTGTACATGCCAATGCATGCTGTTCTTTTTAGGGCTGGTGTTGGGGAAATGTTGCTCTGGGGCAGCTGTTTTTTCACTTAACCAAAAACAGCATCAACCATTATTCCCCCTCCTAGTATAAACCATCGATTCACTGAGTTTTTCCTCACACACAATAACACACACTCAGAACGGCAGACACATAGAAGCCAAGTGTTGGTGGGTGGAGTAGCAGAGCATTCCCAAGTAGGACAGCATTCCACCCAGCACAGGCCAGAAACATTCAAAACAATCCTGCTACATGGTAGCTTATTACCTTTGCATTCTGCTGTCTGTTGGTTTCATATTTCCTTGTGCTTTGCTCCCACAACGAGAGGTGAATCCAAATCCCTTCTTTTGATGCTCAGTGTTCTGCTGCAAAACAGGGTGTTCTCACTGCCAATCTTCTTCATCACCCAAGTGCTGGCAGGTAGACAGAATGGTTGGCTCACTCCCCCCACCCCCTGCTGTGCCCAAACAGATCTAAATTTTCCTTTTGCTGTGAGGGCAGGCAGGATTGGTTTTGAAAGGGAAGAGTTATATATTTGCCAATTGACTCAGAAAAAGAAGGCGCCCTGAAAGATTACAGAACCAATCCTAAACAGATCTACTCAGATATGTTCCATGTTCTTCAACAGTGCTTACTCATACGGAAGTGTCTTTCAAATTGCAGCCTATGCTTGAAGTCTTCCAGGACTTTTATCAAGTTTGATTGATTGAACAGATCCCCCCCCCTCCATGGCACTTTTCCTCACAGCAATTCCAAGTGCCCTGATTTGGAGGGGGGGACAGATAAGTGTCTGAATAGTGATGCAAAATAAACCAAGATGCCCCAGCAGGTCTACTCAGATGTAATTCTCATGTTATTCAATAGCGTTTACTCCCTGAGAAGTTTCTTTCAGATTGCAGCCTATTCCAAATGTTTCCAAAGCTGATAGAAGGAGACAGGTCTCCCCTTGTGAGGACTGAATTGGCAGGGAGGGAGGGCCATTTCCTGGATAGCTATGGGGTGAGGAGACACACTCAAGCCATATGCATTGGTTTCATTCTCCCTTCCAGCCAAAGAAGTTAATTAATAATGTAAGGTCTCTCACCTCTTGGGATCTGATTGATGCTGTTCAGGAAAACAAGCAAGCGAAGTGCCTCCCTGCTGCTGGAACATACAAGCTGAAATGAAACACAAACTTTTTGGTGGGAGAGACTCACTACAATTTAGTTTCACGGATTTGTTTCAGCATTCCAGAAGTTGCTTTAATGAGCCGAACCATTGTGTGTTTAATTTCAACTTGTTTTTTTTTTTGTTATGCCCACCCATAATTGTTACCCTTCCCTTAGAATGTTTTCATGCATCTAAGAAGGAATACTCCAGCATGGTAGTTATTGACTCCTGTTTTAGATAGCACTTGATGATGAAGTTCTGAAGTTCCATGGGATCAGCTTGCAAAATGTCTGTCAGGAATTCCTTGTCAAAATGTTACCACCAATGTTATGACCTTCAATGGACCATCAAAGTCTAACTGAGATATAGGCTTGACATTGAGTCACAGTACAGTAGCATAAATGAGATGTTGGCCCTTGATCTCTTGATGACAGACATAAGTGCTCATATAAAGTGTGCACGCTCTAAAAATAGTCTATGTAAAAAGTGCTTCAAGTGCATGCAATCTGAGCTTCTTGTAAGTATTTCAGAGAACACCCGTAAAATAAAATCACCATCATCTTTCAGAGAAACCCCAGTATCTGAAGACATCTTTTGTGCTAGTGACCAGCTAGGGAAGAAAGAGCACCTGTATATTGGACCCGAGAATGACAGAGTTGGAAACACTATTACTGGGGCAAGGGGATCTTGGGAGCACAACCAAGGCTGCAACATTGATGATACAGTCTACTTAAATAATTTCAGAAACAGAATAGAAAGGTATTCATACATTATGTTCTCTTCATGAGATTATACGCGATGGAATTTGGAAAATGTTAATATTTTGGGTTTGGGTTCTTTTTAGATTTTGTGTATGGTTTGATGGCTATGTCTGTAAATGCCAGCCAATCCATACCAAAACTATATTATCCTCTTTACAGAGTGTAAATTAAATTCCTTTTCTTTAGTTTGGGTTTTAGATATGCTGCCAGAAGGTGGTGTGGAAGTGTCATTTTCAGACTTTGTTGGATGTTTCAGGTTGCTGTTTTCTGGCAACTCTCCTATTGCACTTACTTGGTATCTTATGCTATTTGACTGCATTAGTGTGCCTTGGGGAGAAAGGCAGGTGTGGCAACCATCCCCAAAGGCCCACCTGTCCTCCAGGACTCTGAAACAATCTTAATGATTTAGGTCTCATGCAAATCCTTGAGACTGTCAACCAATCAGAGCCCTTGTTATTCCACTGGAGGGGCGGGGTGAGCTAGCCTCAGCTTAAAAAGGGAAAAGAGATACTTTTTCTTCATACAGGGAAATTGCAACCATATATAAGGGCATACACTTATCAGAGTTGGCAGGTCCTCTGGGGACAAACTGGGGGCAGTGAGAGCAACCCAGTGCACTTGCAAAGCATGTATGCGCTCCCGTGCCCATCTGTCACGTGAGAAAATGTTGTCATTTCTGGCATGACATATAAGCTACAGGTCATGCCAGGAAACAATTCTCTAAAAATCAGCACAAAATTTAGTGTTTGGGACCAATTTTAGAGAATCGGCCCCCTGTGCAACCCACCTCTCCTGTGTCTTGCCAGAAAACACATCATTTTTCAGCACAATGGGTGGGCACAGGTACACTTTGTGAACATGCCTCAGGCCTGCCTCAGTCTTTTCCCACCACTGGCCAGGTGAGCAGCAAGTGGCAGAGGCTTGTAGATGTTGGGGGTGGATCATCCCATACTACAGTGTGGGATCTGGCAAGCCTACTTTTTGTTTTGGCTTTCAGTTAGAATTTGATGTCAGATTAGGTAAGGAAACTTATTTTAAGTAAATAAACAAGCACTCTCTGAAGATGAAGAGCCAATTGTACGTGCTATACTGATAATTCCACACCAAACCTTTACTGTGTTACACCTTATTTTCTGTAAATAAATGTTTGTTGTTCAGGTCCATCTATGTTGTCTGTCAAGTCAAAATAGTGAAAGAGGTTATACTTACCTCACAATTCAGTACAAATTATTCTTATAGGGTCACAAATAATAACCCTTTAGGGAACACAAAGGTTACATGCTACCAACCAGTTAGATAAAGTTTGTGTTTCATCTTTTTACTGAGAGGTGTTTAAACAATAAAAGGAGAAATCAGAGTATGGTATTTGGACAGCCAGAGGGCAGTTATCTCAGAAGTCTCCCTTGTCTCTCTGTCTCCTTCCATCTCTTCCTGGTTGCCACCACAGTAGGCTATAAATAAATAATAAACTATAATAGTATTCTGGAACCGAGGAAAGACTTTTCCCAAATTAGACGAGATTATTTTTTAAAAGAGATATTTGCTCTGGTATGAATGCATCAATACTCTTTTTGTGCAGTGCTCCTGCACCTTGAATACATCCACACATAAACCCTGTACATACATTCCAATAAACACATATATAATATGTGTACAGTATCCATATGAATTTATTTGTATGCATGTTGAGTAATCTTTCTTAAAGACATACTTGTGTACATGCAGAATGTATGTGCTCTCACTGTGCTGTGTGTACAAGACTATAGTCTCGTAAAGACAACCATTATTTAGTGTTTTATCAATATACTCATGACCTGGTAAAGTAATTGCAAGGGGGAAAGAGAGATATCAGTATGAATAGACTGATGTTTACCTCCATTAATTTCTACATGGGACTTCCAGGGGAGGGGGCTGGAGTTGTTCTTTTTCAACCAAATGTCACCAATGTTGCAGCAGGGTGCCTTCTGCCTGTACTTGAAAGAAGCCCCAAGTTTCATGCAAATTGGGCAAGTGTTTGAATTCTACAGGCCCCTTGAGAAAGCCACCACCCCTACCATCGTTACCTCCATTATTTCCATGTGGGACTTCTGGGGCAGGGGCTGGAGTCATTTTTTTTCAACCACAGGTCACCATAATTGCAGCAGTGTGTTTTCTGCCTGTCCTTCCAAGAACTCACAAGGTTCAAGTAAATTGGGTAAATCATTTGAATTCTGTGGGCCCCTGAGCGAGCCCCCTTTTCAGCCCCCTGTCATTAGGCTCCTCACTTTCACAAGAAAAAAGGTATCTCTCCAGCCCATAAGAAAGGTGAAAGGAAGAGGAAGGGAGAAGGAGAATGGCAGCTGTCTTTAGGACTGACTGGGAATGCTTTTTGCTCCTCACTTACAAGCTGATTGGAAGTGAGATTCAAATGAAACGCACGCTCATGCTGCCTTGCGTGCAGCAACACCGGAACTTGTAAAAAAACATGGATTTTGGGACTACAAAGCAGCCAGGACAAGCATTTCCATTCCAGAGAGTCCCAGTTTAGGCTTGAAAACAGGAGGGTTTTTTCCTGCTCTTTGCTGCTCATAGCTTTGTTTATGTATACCACATTTGAGGAGTACCACCAGAGGACGCACATAGTTGCGAAAATTATTTCTTTTGGAAATATTATTGGAAATTTTTTTTGCACATCAGAAAAAAAACTTCCATGTGCTTTGTATGATGAGAACTGAGGCTTGGGTTTTTTTTATAGTTATATCTGGGGGTGACCTTCATTTCATTCATGCACAATGTGAATAATCTATTTTCTCTTGCTGGTCTTTATATAGTTTATCTTCCAGGGCATTATCACTACCATAGAAGCTGCTGCTTTGAAGCATGTCAGACTCAGCCAAGAACGTAATAATAATCTCTCTCTTTTAACCACAGGCTTACTTTTCCATTCTGTGTTCCCAGGCATACCTATTTCCTGCACTGTCTTTTTATTTCAGGCTGGACGTGTGGGCAAGTGCTTGCTATTAATGCCAGAAATTAGCCATCTGGATAGCAATTCTTGAACATTTGGTAGCCTTAAGACATGTTGTTCTCTAGGAGGCACTCAGTGATTCATTTTTGTCCTATGTATATCCCAGGATATAGTTGATGTTTTGTTCTGCAACTGCTTTCTACCACAGCTCACTTTTACTCATTATAACGAAGAAATAGAATCTTCCACTTTGAAAGCTGTTTTGAAGACATCTTATTATCATTCCCAGAAATGATAAAAACTGAGAATGAGAGGCATGAGGAACAATATTTCTCATGGGCAGAGTCCTCACATAACAATTCACAACACTATAGGTTCCTTGGCTGGAGCTAAAGGGTGTTATTCCTCTAATTTACAGTGCAATCCTGATGCTCACTAGGTCACTGGTGCTTGCGTACCCATATAACTGCAGCACAGCTAGTCTGCTTGCTAAGGACTGTAGTGGGAGAGCAGTGCTGGGAGCCGAACCCAGCAAGGCATGGCAAGACCGCTGGTGAGAGCACCTGCCCCGCCATTCCCCTGGCAACCTTGCCAGCATCTCTCAATGGCCATGCTGCCCCCTTGACAGGAGCATGAGTAGCAAGCAATGGCGGAGTCAATGCATGTGCTGCAATCCCTACTGCCCTCCTACACCTTTATCCTACCACGGTCATGGGGCCTGAAGTCCAGCAACACCCTCCCGTGCTGACATTCCATGGTCTGCTGAACAGGGCTGGCTGTCTTCACCTGGCCACGCCCATATAAGTGTGAGGGGGTGGTCTGCTCCCCATCCCTACTTCTCCTGCCACTGCGGAGAATCTCTCTATGGCAGATGAGGGGGCCATTTCGGTGAGAACCGATATTGGTCGCACCCTACTGGGGAGCTGTGCACGGAAACTGTGCTGCGGCGGCAGCTGCAGCCAGCTAAAGCTCCCTACAGTTGCTGGCCAGCTCCCTCATGCTGGAACAGAAGGGCCGCTCGCCATTACCCTGAAGCTACCCCACCGACAGTGGGAAGGTGATTGTGAGTGGGGGGCTCATCCTGCTTGGGCAGCCTTCAGGCTACCTGGGCCAGTCTGATCGGGACTGTTAATCCTGAGAGTACCGCTAGTGAAATGGCATGTGCCTGCAGCATTACATGTGTGCTCCCTCTTCCCCAGCATTCCACATAGAAGCACTGATTGGCGGTGGGGTGCTGCTCCTCCCTCCACTCTTCTTTCTCTTCAGTAGTCTCTGAGTTAATGGTCCTCGTCGGAATGGGGAAATGACAGCCAGCCACCTGTCCAGACCACCACTCTCATTGGTGGAGAGAAGAACCCCCTGTGGCTGATGAGTTCTACCCCATGACCAGGTGCGCAAAGTACATGCACTGGCTGGCCCCCTCTCCTGCAGATCATCCCTGCCCCCCCCCAGGTTGCCATGGTTATGTGCCTGGTGCCCCAGGCCCCAGTGGCACTGTGGGGACCTGCTAGCCCTCCCCTCCACAAATTTACTAAGAGTTTTCTTTGGTTTGCTTAATGGGCATACTTTTCTGAGCTGGATCATATCTCAAGGCCTATTCTTACTTGAAATACTATTATGGGCACAAGCTTATATTAAACACCTATAAAAGTAAATTACATTTCAAAGGTTCACTTATTTTTAATGTAAATAATAATAATTTTAAAACATTGGGGCATATCCATAATCCATAGTAGTAAGCGTTATGATTTTGTCTTTCATTATTTATCTACTGGAGGGAAGCAAACCATGAGAATTTCCACATAGCTATTAGTTGTGCTTGTGTTTTATATGCCATCAAGTCACTTCAAACTTATGGTTGAGTCGGTAATCCTATCAATGAAAGACCTCCAAAACATCCTATCATTAACAGCCTTGCTCAGATCTTGCAAACTGGAGGACGTGGCTTCCTTTGGTGTAGTGGTTAAGAGCGGTGGGACTCTAATCTGGAGAATCGGGTTTGATTCCCCACTCCTCTACTTGAAGCCAGCTAGGTGACCTTGGGTCAGTCACAGCTCTTCCAGAGCTCTCTCAGCCCCACCCACCTCACAGGGTGATTGTTGTGGGGATAATAATAACATACCTTATAAACTGCTCTGAGTGGGTGTTAAGTTGTCCTGAAGGACGGTATATAAATAGAATATTATTAAATAAATAGAATATTATTCTAATCCCACCAGAGATTTTAATGTGAGGACTGGCAACAGTAGTAGTGTCACCCATAAACCTGAGTTATGGATTGCTAAAGCACCTAATTTACTAGATCTCTCAATCCATCTATATATCTCTATATGCTGCCTTTGAAGATCTCCAAACAGCGTTTGACTCGGTACCACACACACAGTTATGGGAAAAGTTAAACTCCACCTCTATTCCTAAGTGGCTATTGGCCCTGATTAAGAATTTATATACTGGGAATGTTCTACAGTTGAAAATGCCCTAATATGAACACATCACCGAATACATCACCGAACACAATATGAACATGTCATCCTCATTTATTTAATTTGTACATAAATAACTTCTCTCCAAATTTGAAAAATAAAATATTTTTTTAACCAAGTAATCACTATCAATGCTTCTATTTGCTGATGACTTAGTTCTTCTCAGTCGAACTCCAATTGGCCTGAAGAAACTTGTAAATGATTTTAGTACCTTCTGTGCCCAAGAGTAGCTGACAATAAATTTTGCCAAAACAAAATGGGTGTGCTACAATATCTGATTGTTTTGATACGCAACCTGTACTCTGGACAAAAGGCTACTGTTAGGATAGAATATGGGGAAACAGAATGGTTTCCAGTTGGCAAAGGTGTCAGACAAGGATGTTATCTCTCTATCTATTCAGATGGATTAGATTTAGGAGGAGTGAAAATTGATGGAGGAACACTAACAATTTGAGATATGAGAAAATAGTAAAGACTTGAAATGTCTACTGATGAAGGTTAAAGGAGAAAGTGCCAAAGCAGGATTACAGCTGAACATCAAAAAGACAAAATAATGACTCCTGATGTCAGACTATGGAATCCCAGTTATCTAGAGTTCGTCTCCCCCTTCTGCAAGAAGCACAAGTTTCTTGATTCCAAAAGGTTTATTAAAAGACAAAGCTCAGGATACAGTTATCCATATTCCAAGAACTAAGAAAGTCTTGGCTGAACAAAGGCTTTGTTGAGAATAACACACAAAATGAAAGTAACACTTCAAACACCCATTCCCAGCCTCCCCCCTTAGTTCTGTCTAGAAGGCCTGGGAAGGCGAGGACATCAAGGTCGGCCGGAACGGATTGATAAGAATTCTTCGCTCCCATGGATATATGCGGCTTGGGCAACACCTGGGCCTGGAGGGAGAGAACTAAACAACTACAGATTATAACACAAGAACATGGCGTAGCTCTGGCTTGAGAACTGACTAGCAAACTGACACTCTGACATTCTGCCCCCCTTAAGACCTCTCCCCTCACCCTTCTGCTCCTGCTTTCTCTGGGTATTTTTTATGGAATTTAGCAATCAGTCTGGGAGCATTTACATGAGAAGCTTCTACCCACTCACGAAACCCCTCCTCAAAGTCTTTCCACCTAACTAAGTAAAAGAGCTTATTGTGTCTGCGTTTGGAGTCTATGACTTCTTCAATTTCATAGTGAACTTGATCCTCTATCATGGTTGGGTGTGGCACCAATTTGCTGGGATGCCACTCTTCTGGGGGAGGTGCTTTCTTGAGCAGGCTGATGTGGAAAGTTGGGTGGACCTGGCATAGATTCTTTGGTAATTCCAGCTCTACAGTCACATCATTGATTACTTTCTTTATTGGGAAGGGGCCCAAGTATTTCAAGCCCAACTTTTTACTAGGTTGTTCCGTTCTGAAGTATTTGGTGGAGACATACACTTTATCTCCGGGGTGTAATTTCCACTGTGCCACATGATGGCGATCTGCATACTTCTTGTAATCAGCTTTGGCTTTATTCAAAGTCTTTTGGATTTCCATCCACTGTTTTGCCAGGGCGGTCCACCACTTGCCTAAGTCCCCCGAATGTGTGCTGGGGGGTTGCACCTCGAAGGGGAATGCTACTCCTTCGTAGCCATGGACAATTTTAAAGGGAGTCTCTCCTCTTGAACTGTGTACCACATTGTAAGAGTACTCAGCAAGATGCAAGAGCTGGGTCCAATTATCCTGTTGGAAATTAATAAAACATCAGAGGAATTGCTCTAACACTTGATTAGTTCTTTCGGACTGTCCATCACTCTGGGGATGATGGATGGAGCTTTTTCCTTTTTCGATGCCCACCACTTGTAAAAGCTCCCGCCAGAAGTTGGCAACAAACTGAACTCCCCGATCTGATATGACCTTGGAAGGAAAAGAATGCAGTCTTACAATATGTTTCATGAATAAACTGGCCAACTTCTTAGCTGAGGGAATACTGGAGCATGGGATGAAGTGGGCTTGGTTGGAGAATAGATCCACCACTACTAGTATGCAGGTACAACCCTTAGATGGGGGGAGATCAGTAATATGTTCCGTGGAAACCACTTCCCAGGGCTTGTTGGGAGTTTCCAAGGGTTGCAGTAGTCCCGGGGGCTTCCCCCTCCTGGGTTTCACCATAACACACGCGGGGCAGGAAGCTACATATTGAGACACATCCCTCCGGATCCTGGGCCACCAAAACTGTCTTTGTATCAAATGCAAGGTTTTTAGGTATCCGAAATGGCTGGCGGTCCGGGTATCGTGGCATTGTTGAAGCACCATTCGTCTTAAACTAGCAGGGATGTGCAGCCGATTTCCCTTAAACCACTCTCCAGCCGCCGTTTGTGTCATTTTTCCTGTGGGCGCTTGCTCCCCCTCTTCTCCACTTTGCTTTTCACTTTAGCTCTCCACCCCTCTTGGTCATCTGGCTGCTTGGTTGCCTGGCTACGAGTAGTAACCACTCCCCCCAATTGGGAGGGGGAAAACACCGTATCAATAGTCTCCTCCTTCCTGCTTTGGTGTTCGGGCATGCACGAAAGGGCATCTGCCAGGAAATTAGACTTGCCCGGTAAGAAATTCAAAGTGAAATAAAATTTAGAAAATAATTCCTCCCAACGGAGTTGTTTAGCATTAAGACGCCGGGGCATTCAGAGCACTTCGAAGTTTTTGTGATCAGTCCAGACCTGAAATGGATGACGCGCTCCCTCCAACCAGTGGCGCCAGGAGTCTAAAGCAATTTTAACAGCAAACGCTTCCTTTTCCCACACACTCCAATTCCGTTCCGCCTCTGTAAATTTCCTGGACAAATATGCACAGGGCCGCACCTGACCATCCTCCCCTTTCTGCATGAGGACGCCCCCAATGGCTGAGTCACTTGCATCCACTTGTACTATGAAGGCTTTGTTGTAGGGTGTTGTAGGACCGGTTCGGTAGTAAACCAATCCTTCAGCGTTTCGAACGTTAGCTGACAGCTTGGGCTCCACCAGAGTTGGGCCGTAGGTTTGGCGGCTTGTTCTCCCTTCCCCTTTGTCTTAAGCAACTCTGTTAGGGGGAGGGCGATCTGGGCAAAGCCTTCAATGAATTGCCTGTGAAAATTAGCAAAGCCCAGGAACGACTGTAATTGTTTGCGTGTGGTGGGCGCCTGCCACTCTTGCACTGCTTTAATTTTGGCCGGATTCATTTTTAGTCCTTGCCCTGAAATACGGTAGCCTAAATAGTCCAACTCCTCTTTGTGAAACTCACATTTGGATAGTTTAATTGGAAACTTGTGGTGCATGAGGGTGGCCAGGACTTTCCGGACTAGTTTTACATGTGCCTCTTTATTTTCTGAATAAATAAGCACGTCATCAAGGTAAACAACAACCCCTTTGTACAAGAATTCATGAAGGATTTCATTTATCATTGACATGTAAACCGAAGGGGCCCCAGATAAGCCAAATGGCATGACCAAGTATTCGAACTGGCCGAGGGGGGTATTAAACACAGTTTTACATTCGCCTCCCTCCCTTATTCTAACATGAAAATATGCATCTTTGAGATCCAATTTTGAAAAGATCTTACCCTGCGCCACTACACTCAGCAGGTCTCGAATTAACGGAATCGGATAGGTGTTGGTCATAGACACAGCGCTGATGCCTCAAAAGTTGGTACAAAGTCTGTGTCCCCCATCCTTTTTCTTCACGAACAACACCGGGGTGGCATGTGGGGAGCTAGCTGGGCGAATAAATCCTCTGTCTAGATTCTTGTCTATGAATTTCCTGAGTTCTTGTCTCTCCGATGGACTCCTGGAATATAACTTTCCTTTGGGGAGCTTTTCTCCTGAGATTAATTCAATAGCACAGTCCGTGTTCCGGTGCGGTGGTAGGCTATCCACCTCCTCCTCACTAAAGGCTTGAGCCATGGCCTGATACTTTGGGGGAATTAGACTTAGTTCCTCAGCGGTTTACAGGGTGACTTCTGCATTTGTGGGGGCTACTTCACCCCACTCTGCCTTCCAACGATGTTGTTGGCAATATTCTGGATCAAACACTATCATTCCTTTGTCCCAGTTGATGTAGGGGTTATGATCCCATAACCACCTACTTCCTAAGATGAGCGGGTATTTGGCGGCTTGGCTGACAATGAACGGACATACTTCCCAATGCTTGCCCATGCCTATGGGCACTTGCTCTGTTTCTAGGACTCCTGGGTTCATGTTAGAGCCGTCCATTTGTTCAAAGATAATTGGGACTTTTAGTTCATGCGTTTCTAGCCCCAGTCTGTTTACTAGCACTGGTGCTATAATATCTCGGGAGCACCTGGAGTCAATTAAGGCTTGAACTCGAATATGGGTCCCCCTCTTAGGGTTTAATAGCATAACGGGAATGAATAATATGGCCCCTCTTTCTCTCATCTCCTCCGGGGTGGTCTTCCTCTTGATCTGCCATTGGGGCCTCCTCACGACAGATCCATCTCGTTTCCCAATGGCGGGCTGAGCTCATCGGCCTCCGGGACCTGGGCTTCGAACTCCATGTACACTTCCTCCGCCTCCAAGCCCGTCTCGGTGTGCCCTTTTTTAGATATACCCTGGCCCCTGCTGAATCGTGGGGCCAGAGTGGAACGTGCCGGGGACGCTGGCGCCTGCACCCAGAGAGGGCATTGGGCTGCAAAATGCCCACTGTTTCTGCATTGAAGGCATAGTCCTTGTCTCCACCTTGTCTCACGGGCTCCTCTTGCTGGCTCCCCGCTGGCTTGGCGGGGCTCGTCGGGTCCCCATGGCCTGTTGCTGCTCAACCATTCTGACAACTTCAGTGCGATTTTCCACTTCGCAAGCCAGTTGTATCCACCCCAGAAGTGTTGGTGGATCATCTTGCATTAGTGCCCTGTCCAGTAACTTGGGGTTCATCCCATTCCAAAACAGTACAATCCTTAGTTCCTTCATAGTTCCTTCATGTGGGCACTTACCTGCCAGCTGACAGAATTTGGCTGCATAATCTCTCACTGACTGGAAGCCTTGCCTCAAGGTTTGCAGTTCCTTGTGGGCCCATTCCTTTTCTAGAGGGTCTTCATATTGGGCTCTGAGCGCGGCGATAAAGGCTTGTAGACTTCCCAATTCTGGGGCCCCTGTATAGTAGAGGGTTAGATACCATTCAGCCGCTATGCCTTCCAGGTGGGCTGTGAGGTGCATCACTCGGCTCTCTTCATTAGGGAACAAGTACTCCCATTGATTGAAGAATTGCAGGGCTTGTACGACAAAGAACCGTAACTTTCGGGGGTCACCATCAAAGGTAGCTTCCAGCTTAATCCATCCCATTGGTAGTTCGCCCTCACCGGCTCCTCCCACGTCCACAGGTTGGACAGGTGGCCAATGCGGTGCAGGAAGTATGCCTTGCAGACGCGGCTGAACCGGCGCGGGCCTCAGCAGCCTAGGTCTCGGTAGCGCTCCTGGGGCACCCGGACTCGGTTGAGGTGGTGGTGGAACTGGGAGTCTCCCTGGTGGTCCAACTCCCCCTGGTCCTGGTTGCTGCCTCGGCTGCGGCAGTGGCACCGGCCCCTGAGGGTGAGGCACGGCTGCTGCAGAGATAGCAGGCCCTGGACCCACAGGGGTAGTTCCTCTGACGGTAGCTGCCGGGGGGGCCCTGCTGGAGAGACTCCTGGTGCTGGTTCTTGGGGCGCTACCCCCCCCTTGTGCACCATTTCCGGCGGGTGCGACTCCTCCCAGTGGCGGTGGCAATGGGAGTGGTGGGCCCTGTGCGGGCGGAGCGGCTAGTCTTGCATTGCCCCTGGCTGCCGCCAACTCAAGCAACTGATGTATTCCCGCCGGGGCCTGGGCCCCGGCGTGCCCCGCACTGTCCTCTCTCTGAACCAGCAACGCAATCAAATAGGTGGCTTGTGCTAAATCTGCTCGCATCGCCTCCATTGGCACTTCCAGGGCTTGGCAGCAGTTCTCCTCCTCTATGTTGAGGTCGGGCTCCCTCTCGTCCTCTCCAGGCTGCTGGAGCAAGCTCTCCTCCTAAGCTCTCTGTTGGCGGTCGGCTCTCTCCACCGCCTCCTCCGTGGCTTGGGCTCCTCGAACTTGGGCTTGGGGACCAGATGCGGCAGCAGCTCCCAAAGGGACTTGGTCTGACATCTCAGTCGTGCTAGCCACCCAACCCTTGGCAATTCCAGTCACTGCTAGAACTCCGTACTGTAGCCCTTGGGCCGGCTGGCTCTGTGCAGCCCCAGCTGGTTGAGCATCCACACTGTCCCAGCCTAGGTCCGTGAGCAGCGCCTCCCAATCTGGGAGGCTCTCCTCATCCCAATAGTCCTGGGGCTGGGTGTCGGCTCGGAGGGTTCCCCGGTCCTCTTGGCCTTCCAGCACCCTCGAGTCCTCCGGCACGGGGCCCATGACAGAACCGAGCATGGAGCAGGAGAATGTGCTGCACGCGAGTCATTTGTGGCTGTCCAGGGGCCATGAATCCCACCGCCGGGGTGTAGGCAATGTCCGTGGGGGGACACCTTGTCCCACGCCAATATCCTGGGGCAACCGGCCCCCCTGCTGGGGCATAGGCCCGGACATCTGAGGGGTAAATCCTCATCCCATGCTGGTCCGGGGCCTGGTGCCTTCCCTGCTCACTCGCGTCTGGTCGGTCCCACCGTCAGGCTGTGTGAATGGCCCCTCACCCTCCGCTACTGGATCAGACGGGTCTGTCGGAGGTAATCCGGTATCCATATCTCCCAGTTGAGGGGTCGGGGAAGTTAAAAGGGATTCTCAACAAAATGTCAGACTATGGAATCCCAGTTATCTAGAGTTCGTCTCCCCCTTCTGCAAGAAGCACAAGTTTCTTGATTCCAAAAGGTTTATTGAAAGACAAAGCTCAGGATACTGTTATCCATATTCCAAAGACTAAGAAAGTCTTGGCTGAACAAAGGCTTTGTTGAGAATGACACATAAAATGAACGTAACACTTCAAACACCCATTCCCAGCCTCCCCCCTTAGTTCTGTCTCGAAGGCCTGGGAAGGTGAGGACATCAAGGTCAGCCGGAACGGATTGATAAGAATTCTTCGCTCCCATGGATGTATGCGGCTTGGGCAACACCTGGGCCCGGAGGGAGAGAACTAAACAACTACAGATTATAACACAAGAACATGGTGTAGCTCTGTCTTGAGAACTGACTAGCAAACTGACACTCTGACACCTGAGGAATTAAACAATTTTAAGGTTGACAATGAAGAAATTGAAATGGTTTAAGATTTTCTATTCCTTGGCTGAATCATACCCAAAGGGAGACCACATCCAAGAAATCAGGAGATTGTCACCCAGAAGGGACTAAACAAGATCTCTGAGGATAAGGAAGTGTTGCTGAGGACCAAGATCAATATAATCCACAATAAGGTATTCCCCTTTACTATGTATTGATATGAAAGTTGGGCAGTGAAGAAAGCAGACAGGAAGAAAATTTGTTTGTGGTGCTAGATGAGAGTTTTACAGATACCATGGACAAATAAGTGGATTCTAGATCAACTCAGCAATTGTATTTTGGTCACATCATGAGGAGGCACGACTTATTGGGAAAATCACCATAATAATAATCATAAGCTTTATTGCAATAGCTCACAGCCTTAGCAATAAACAACAGCAGCATCAAAATTATAATACAAAAATTACAATAACAGGAAAAACTCTAATATGCATTACAATTTTATAACTATCATAATTTACCTTACAGTTTTATAACAATCACAACAAAATTTAAGCTAAAACCAACATCAATTCAAGCAATTCAGTGAGATAATTAGCAAAATAGATAATTTTATCCATTAGCCATAATAGCAGTAAATGGGTTTGATAAGACCTATATCACCCTTGCAACAAACTTTGCCATTTACAGTGTTATCCGTTTGCTTTTGTCGGCAAGTAATATAATTAGTCTATCATTATCCTCTCTCCTAGAATATTGTAATATAATATCCCTAAGATATCTGTCATGTCCTAATGCAAATGTTGGGCAACAGAAGATCACATGGCCTAAATCTTCAATAGAATTCTCTTCACAAATACAGCACATTCTTTATATGGGATCGGATTATAATTTATTTATTTAATTTGATTTCCATTCCGCTCTCCCCACAAGTGGGCACAAAGTGGATAACAGCCTCTTATCATTGCCAGTGGTAAAGTATCCAACCCAATTTTGGTAAATGCTTTCCTATACTCAGGATTAAGTAGATCGGTAAGATAAGATGGAAGAGTCAAAGGAGAAGGTGCAAACTGCTTGTAAAGGGGAGCTACTAAGAGTAGTTAACACTGCAGCCTCCATCTGAGCACTTATATCTAGCAGTCTTTATTTTATTAATTGCTTTGCCACAAAGAAGTCAAGCCCTCTAAAATAGTTTTCTGAGAATCCAAGTTTGGCTACCAATTTCAGTATATAACTCCACCACAGATTGCTTTTCCCTTCCTCATAAGCCATGGTTAGGAGATGTGAACCTAACCCAAACCAAATGTTTAACCAATAATTAATAACTTTATGGGCTTAGACCAATATTGGCAATGCCAATTCTGATCTAATTTATGACTGCTGGTGTTGAATTAGGGACTGCTAATAGCATACAAGTAAACTTATTCTGAATAATTTCCAATGGTTGTTAGTTACCAGTCCCCCAAATTGGAGCTCCATATTGTATCTGCAGCAATACCTTGGCCCTGTAGAGAGCCAGTTTGGTGTAGTGGTTAAGAGCGCGGGACTCTAATCTGGAGAACTGGGTTTGATTCCCCACTCCTCCACTTGAAGCCAGCTGGGTGACCTTGAGTCAGTCACAGCTTCTAGCTCTCTCAGCCTCACCCACCTCACAGGGTGTTTTGTTGTGGGGATAATAATAACATACTTTGTAAACCGCTCTGAGTGGGTGTCAAGTCATCCTGAAGGGTGGTATATAAATCGAATGTTGTTGCTGTTGTTGTTATTATTATTATAGCAATGTAGGTACCAAATAGCCACCCCTTGTTCTATAGACTCTAAGCATACCCAGTATAGCCTTTTCGAATTTCCTCTTTGCATGCTCAATATACTCTGAACAGGAACCAAAGCTATAAAAAAGTGGAAGGTAGTATGAAAAGAGGAAGACTTCAAATGAGATGGCTTGACTCGATAAAGTAAAAACAATCATATTCTTTCCCCTGTAACTTAACAGCCCACAAGCCATATGTCAAACATTTTATAAATAATTTATGACTCCATGGATAAATATGGCTAGATCACATGAGCATTTTCTTATCTTGCCTAATAGCAAGATCTTTAGTTTCTGTTGTTCACAAATATTCTGTAGACGGTCAGTCCAGGAAGTAATATATTGGTTGCCAAGTAAATTTTAACGGGGGCAGTTAAAAAGGATATGGGTTGTTGAATCAACTTGATCTGTACAATGGAGACAATAGCACTTCTCAGGGAGGATTTTACTAAAACGGCCCTTCATCTCAGCAGAAGGTAATGCAATGCATCTGGGTAACATAAAAGAATGCCGATATTTTGGAACTGTTAAGTAGAGAAAATATTTAGCTGGTTCAAACATTTTCTGATAGGATAGGTGAAAATAAATTGGGGAGCATTTCCAATCAGCTCTGGATTTTAATGTAGCCCAGTCTTTTTTAAATAATCGGTTTCTTACATCTTGCAAGGATTTTTTTAGTAAAACCCTATGATTCAAGCTTTTGTTTAATATAGCAAGCTTTGAATCGATTGGGCTAACCCAAGTTTTGAACTAAGAATCGGCTGTTACCAATTGCAGTAGAGATGGTAAAGCGTTAGATTCACGGAGTGGCAATCTGAACTTAATGGCATGGTATCATGCTAATGTTGAGATCTGAAGTAGTCCAAATTCGAGCCGCATCACAGCTGCAGGTACACCAGGAGGAAGAGAAAGAATCTTACAAAAGAAGATTTGAGTGGGTCCAGTGGTCCATTGACCCAAATTGGGGTGGCATAGAGCAATATGGGAAGAATGATAGCTTTATATAGCATTAACAAGAGCGGGATAAATTGACCTCCTTTGGTGTAAAAGAATTTCTTAAGAATAGTTAATGTTATTTGGGTCTTCCCTATGACGGATTTTATCTGGGAGTTCCGGGTCAAATCTTAATTCAACATCACACCAAGATATTTGAACTGTCTAACTTCTTCAATAGTTTCTCCAAAAATTTGCCAGGGATGTTCCTTCAAGCATCTTGACTTAGAGAATCTCATGGTGACCTTGGGCTAGTTACAGTTCTCTGGAGCTTTCTCAGCCTCACCCACTTCACAGGATGTTTTGTTGTGGGGATAATAATGACATACTTTGTAAACTGCTCTGAGTGGGCTTTAAGTTGTCCTGAAGGGTGGTATATAAATCAAATGTTATTATTATTAAGATCTTTTAACATCATCCATAGCTTTTCATGATCCACTCAGTCAAAAGCTTTGCTATAATCTATAAAACATGGGCTGATTATCTTCTGAAATTCCATGGTGTGCTCCATTAGCCATTGCAAATTTGCAATGTGATCTCTAATGGCTCTTCTTTTTCTGAATTTGTTGACATGTTCTTTTCAAGATTTTGATGGACTCAGTTTTTATAGCTTGAATTAGCTATATTGGTACACCTTCTACTCCAGGTAATTTGTTTGTTCCAATTTCGTTGAGTGCATTTTATGGCTTAGAAGTAGGGGTGGGGGATAGTTGAACACAGAATGGCTGGAGAATGTACAAAATGATTAATCATTCAACTTGCTTAAGCTACGCAGTCTGCTTCTTAAGAAAGAAAATAATCTTGGAAGAGGCTAGTGTTTGAAACATTTATATTTATGTCACCAGGATATCAGCCTATATGAAGAAATATTAGAACTGCATTAAAACTTGGTTTCTAATTTACAGAATTAATCACTCTTGTCCCATTGAGATAAAAGGTTCCAATTCACAACCAACAGTGCAATCCTAAGCAGATCCATTCTGAATCCTACTCAGGCCTATTCAATTGGACTTACTTTCAGAAAAGTGTTTTTAGGATTGCACTGTAAGTTAAGTATGTCAATAGCAGCATAGTCTCTTTAGATTAGGACAGGTGTTCTTAGCAAAGGATAAATAAAATACATACTGGTAAAGAAGAGATAACAAAATATAGTTTAGTGCGTGACATGTACATTCTTTTTTCAAGATACTGAAGTTACCAAACTGGATAATTTTTCATATATCCATTCATGCAAAGGCTCATCTGAAAGAAGTACTACTACTAACAGCTGGTTCACATGGAGCTTCACATGCACATCAGGTATGAATGACAGACGTATATTACATTGGTTTCCTTTCTCTCCATTCATCAGGGAAATGCTCATCAGAAAAGAAACAGGTTCCCACTTCAGTGTTTATGGTAGGAAACCCAGTCATTGTGCAAGCAATATTACATGTATGTTCTGCCATTTAAACTCCAGCACATTTTGTCCCCAAGTTGGAAAATCAAAGTATGAGTCAGTCCTATTGGGTAGCAAGCTAAGGGACAGATTTCATATTTCTAGCATTTGAAAAACAGAAGTGAATTTTTAATTGCATGCATCTCTTCTTATGCAACACATCATAGCATAGGAAAAGAGCTTAGGGGAGCCTGGCCCAAATAAATGTATGATTTAAGATTAGCATTTTAAAAGTTTTATTAATCACAGTTGCCGTCACTGTAGAGGTGATGAATGTGACCATTCATGGTCTTCTGACCTCTTTTGTAATGGATAAGGTGAGCTATGTGAAGGAATAGGATTCATGGCAAGGGAATAAATCCTCAGCCAGTTCTAACCTCTCAGGCATGTTATCTCTTCTTGGAACTGCTGGAACCACCATTTCCAATTGGGTGGCTGGTGGTGGCAGAGTTATGCAATCATCACCTGCTGATAGTAAATCTAAATAATATCCTTCAGACCCATAACATTAAAAAAACCTGTCTGGGTAACAATAATAAAAACTGTATTGGATGCCCATGCCGGAAACCAGCATTTAAGGGATTTAAGGTGGAAAGAATGCAGTTGAGGTGGCTTCCAGCTGAAATGAGATGCAGAAAAAGGCAACCACCTATTTCTGGTGGTTTACTTAATGCTTCATGTGGCATTTTACCCTCTTTATGAAACTTGTATATTGCTGCCTCATTGCCTTCCACGGTGTTCCCAAAAAGTTTTCGCTGCCACCCAAGGCAGTCTGGCTTGTAGTCTAGGAAGGCTTTTTTATATTACATAAAGTGATAGAATGGTCAGCACATAGGGGTGGCTGTGAGATAAAAGGGAATCCTTTTTACTAGCTAAAATAGATGTTTTACCTAAATAAACACAAAGTTTATTTATACATACATATGCATAATGGTTTCATAATTCATAACCGCATTGGCTTTAGAGTAGTTCATAAGTGTAATAGTTTTAAGATAGTTTCCTGGGGCGCAGAGCTCTTACCCCCTGAACTTACTGTGGTCAGGGAGCCCAGCAGCCAGAGGGAGGCCAAAGAGGGGAGCTGATGCCACCATGCCAGGGAGCAGGAGCAAGAGAATGACGAGGGTGACATCACCAGGGGTCATCATGCCTCTCAGTAATGCGCATGCGGCACTCATTCCTGGGGTACCTGCCAGTGGTGGGCAGCCTCTGGGAGCTTGCCACCTCCTGCTGAGCACTGGTGTGTTGGCAGGCAAGGAGGCAAAACCCTGGAAGTTTGGCTAACCTGGAAAATCTAAGCCTGGGGGAGGGGTGAGATTCCCTCCCAGGAGGCCCTATAAAGGCAATTGGTCTCCTTGCAAGTAGGTGAATTGTGGGCCCTATAAAGGCAAGCCTTCCAGGGGTACTAGAGGAGGAAGAGCCGGGAAGCCTCCTGATGACAGAGACAGAGACAGAGACAGAGACAGAGACAGAGACAGAGACAGAGACAGAGACAGAGACAGAGACAGAGACAGAGACAGAGACAGAGACAGAGACAGAGACAGAGACAGAGACAGAGACAGAGACAGAGAGACTACCCTGAGAGGAGATAGAGAACAAGGGTGCTGCGAACCCCCCTCCTCCCTGTTTCTGAAGCGCACCTGAAGGCTGACCTCAGTAAGTAGGTCATCCTGGAGAGTGAGACCCCCTGGGCTCTGACACCTCCATGGAGGAGCCAGACAGATAGGTTCAGATCTTCAAACGTCTCTAAAAGGACTCAGTCACAAAGATGTATTTTCCCCCATTGCTACTTTGTTACCTGAATTGGTCACCTTGCAAGTAGGTGAATTGTGGGGGAATTAGCAGAAAGGAGTAAGGCTATATGAGAGGGGTAATGGCAGGAAATCTCCACCAGTGTTTACAGGGGGCCCTCCCCAAGATAGCAGATGAGACTGGTGCTTTAAGTTTAAAGAGCAATCTTTTATTAAAAGAGGAAAACACACACGCACACAGGAGTAAATAATAAAATGGTTGCACGCACACAGAGTCCTAGGAAGCTAGGCAGAAATTGGAATAGAGTGGGGGAGGGGAAGTATATTTACTGATTAGAAGAGCAGCATGGTCCACAGAGGAAGAGAGTAGCTTCAAACATCCAGCATTCTCAGCCAGAGAGACTTAGAGAAGAAGAGGCCCCAAAGAAGCAGCTCTTGGACCCAGTAAGCGCACACAGTTTGTGCTACTGGACTGTTTTTGATTTTGTATGGGAAGAAGCCCTGGTTATTATAGGGCAAAACGTGTCCTGAGGCTAGAGAGCCCTCCCTGCTGTTGAGACAAAGACCATAAAGGTCAGTCTCTGAGAATGACAAAGGTTTGATTACCTTGATTGCTTTCTGCCGGGGTATATGAAAGGAAATGCAAAGACTCTCCTGGAGGTGCACAAAGAAGCAGTTTGCTAAATGAATGTTAGTTGATGAATTTAAATATGAGAGAATATAGGTTCCCAGAGAGAAATTAACTTATTGAAGCTGATTGATTGCTCCCAAGCTTGGGGTAGGAAATGTAATCACGGGAAGAGGGCATTGGAATGTGCTAATGGCGTGACACAGCACAACCTGCTATTGTCGTGGCCTCAAACCAGTTGCTGAGGAAGATAGTTGTCAGTTTATGGAATTCCAGTTACTCTGATTTCATCTCCCACCCCTTGCTGCAAGAAATCCAAGGTCTCTTGATTCAAAAGGTTCTTTATTGAAAGATTATATTCAAAGTACAGGTGTCCATTATTAATCCAAAGGCATGAAAGCTTCTGGCTGACCATGAAGCTTTGTTGAGAATGATGTGTTAGTTACAAGTTGCAATATATCAAAACCTCCTTCCACTCCCCCCCCCCATTGCCCGGCTACAGTAGATGCCTGGGAAGGCGAGGGAAGCTCCTCCAAGGTCGATGTCTAGTCCTGGCAGATAAGGCCTTCCTGGGAACACAGCTGGCTCTCTGTGAACCTGTAGGCAAATAACACTGGAAAACTACAGAATGAGAAAGCATCAGAAAGCAATATAGCGTTACTGTGGATAGCAGGCCTGACATTCTGCCCTCCTTAAGGCCCCCCTCACCCTTCAGCTCCCACCTTTTCTGGGTATTTTCTGTGAAACTTGGCTAAAAGCTTGGGAACATTCACATGGGAGGACTCTACCCACTCTCTGAAACTATCATCAAAATATTTCCATTTGATAAGGTAAAATACTTTGTTATGTTTCCTTTTGGAGTCCAATATCTCCTCCACCTCATAATGTATTTGTCCATCTATACGGGTAGGGTGGGACACCGCCTTTTCAGGATGCCACTCATTTGGTGGGGGTGCTTTTTTGAGTAGACTGAAGTGGAACGTGGAGTGCATCTGGCGTAGATTTTTTGGTAACTTCAATTCTACTGTTATGTCATTAATCACTCGTATGACTGGAAAAAGGTCCCATGTATTTTAATCCTAGTTTTTTGCTTGGTTGTTCACTTCTAAAGTGTTTTGTGGAAACATAAACTTTATCTCCTGGTTGCAATTTCCACTGCTCCACACGATGGCGATCTGCATACTTTTTGTAATCCTCTTTGGCTTTGTTCAACATTTGCTGTATAACAGTCCATTGTTTTGCCAGGGATGGCCACCATTCCCCCAAGTCTCCTGGTTTCTTCGACTCTGGGTTAATTTCAAAGGGGATGGCTTGTCCTTCATATCTGTGTACAATTTTAAAAGGGGATTCCCCCGTAGAACTGTGGATCGAGTTATTGTACACATATTCGACATAAGGAATAAAATTTACCCAATTGTCCTGTTGGTAATTAATATAACATCTGAGGAATTGCTCTAGGACTTGATTTATTCTTTCCGTTTGTCTCAGGATGATGGGCGGAGCCTATTCCCTGCTTGATGCCTGCTACTTGTAGAAGCTCCCACCAGAAGTTAGCAACAAACTGTACTCCCCTGTCAGAAATCACCTTGGTGGGAAAAGAATGAAATCTTACTATGTTTTTCATGAACAAGCTAGCCAACTTCTTAGCTGTAGGGATGGCGGTACATGAGATGAAGTGAGCTTGTTTAGAAAATAGATCTACCACCACTAGGATACAAGTACAACCTTTGGAGGGAGGTAAATCCGTTATAAAGTCCATAGAAATCACCTCCCAAGGTCTGGACGGGGTTTCCAGTGGTTGCAATAATCCAGGAGGCTTTCCCCTTCTTGTTTTGGCCATTATGCAAGTGGGACATGAGGACACGTATTGGGAGACATCTCGCCTCATATTTGGCCACCAGAATTGTCTTTGAACCAGGTGGAGGGTTTTTAGATAGCCAAAATGTCCTGCAAGTTAGGCATCGTGGCACTGCTGAAGAACTTCTTTCCTTAAACTACAGGGAATGTAAAGTTTAGAGCCTTTGAGCCATTCTCCCGCCTCCGTTTTAGTGAATTCATCTTTGGGCGCTTCCTCCCCCTCTTTTCCCACTTCGCTTTTCACTTTTGCTCTCCACCCACTGGGATCAGGTTGCTTTCCCATTCATGCTCTGGTTGCTTGGCTATGTGTCATCACCACTCCTCCCAATTGTGTGGGCGAGAAGACGATGTCTACTATCTCCTCCCTCTGGCTATCGTGTTGGGGCATGCGTGAAAGGGCATCTGCTAAGAAGTTAGATTTGCCAGGCAAGTAATTCAGCGTGAAGTTGAACTTAGAGAAAAATTCTGCCCACCTAAGCTGTTTAGCATTGAGCCGATGGGGGGTGCGTGAATTTTCGTGACAGATAGGCACACGGATGCAATTTTTTATCATTGCCCTGCTGCATTAGCACCCCTCCTATGGCCATGTCACTGGCGTCCACCTGCACAATAAATTTTCTATTTTCATCAGGGTGCTGCAACACCCGTTGCAATATATCAAAACCTCCTTCCACTCCCCCCCCCCAATTTGCCCGGCTACAGTAGATGCCTGGGAAGGCGAGGGAAGCTCCTCCAAGGTCGATGTCTAGTCCTGGCAGATAAGGCCTTCCTGGGAACACAGCTGGCTCTCTGTGAACCTGTAGGCAAATTACACTGGAAAACTACAGAATGAGAAAGCATCAGAAAGCAATATAGCGTTACTGTGGATAGCAGGCCTGACAATAGTAAATCCAATCACCTTGGTCCTTTGCATTTGCATGCACATTGGAGGCATACCTGAATCTCTTGGGCTGGGTCCAGCAACATTCTGCATTAATCCAGGGGCCCTGTGACTTTTTATAGCACAGGCCTGTATTAAAGGTGTATCAAATATGTTGAAGGCCAGGGATGACTGCTTACAACTTAGGCTAATAATATCCCCCAAGAAAAGGACATACAGACTTCCTTCAGATTACAGCATTTCTTTCTTTCTCCCTCTTTTCCCAGAACAGCTTTCCTCATCTCTGGAACAACACACTGAACTCTTTTCCTTGGAACACCTCTGAATGAAGGGCAGTTTACTCCGCCCCCTAGGGTACAGCTGCCATCCAGTCATAGCACACTTCACTCACCTATCCAGCCCCACTCCTAACAGTTTGTTGTAGTGGTTAAGAGTGCAGGACTCTAATCTGGAGAACCAGGTTTGATTTCTCACTCCTCCACTTGAAACCAGCTGGGTGACCTTGGGTCAGTCACAGCTTCTAGCTCTCTCAGCCCCATCCACCTCACAGGGTGTTTTGTTGTGGGGATAATAATAACGTACTTTGTAAACCGCTCTGAGTGGGTGGTAAGTCATCCTGAAGGGCGGTATATAAATCGAGTGTTGTTGTTGTTCTTGTTCTTGTTACATTCTTCAGAGGCCTGCATTTTTAACCATGGTAAATATACATTAAAACCCCAAGTTAATTAGCTGAAATAAAACACACAAAAATGTTTACAAGGTAAATGTTTACATGCTTACACTTTGTTTTAGAATTTCTTTTTTCCTCCAAAGGCAAATGTGAGAATAATGCTTGTGTGAGTATTCTGGTGCTTAGCAATGGGGATAAATGACAATGAGGGATATATTGTCGAAGGCTTTCACGGCCGGAGAACGATGGTTATTGTGGATTTTCCGGGCTGTATTGCCGTGGTCTTGGCATTGTAGTTCCTGACGTTTCACCAGCAGCTGTGGCTGGCATCTTCAGAGGTGTAGCACTGAAAGACAGAGATCTCTCAGTGTCACAGTGTGGAAAAGATGTTGGCAGGTCATTTGTATCTACTCAGGACGGGTGGGGTTGAGCTGAGTCATCCTGTAAGAGTTTCCCAGGGTATGGAATGCTAATGGTGGGAGGCTTCACTGTATCCTGAGGAGGTTCTTTTGCATATGGAAAAAAAGAATCCTGAGGAGGTTCTTTTGCATATGGATTGGTGCTTGACGTGCTAATCTTCTCTGCAGGGCTATTGTCACAAAATATATATATATTGCCATATATCAAAGGAATCACTGATCAGATGGGAAAGCTTATGAAAAAGCACAGCTTACAAACAGTATTCAGACCCACCAGAAAAATACAACATATGCTACGATCAGCAAAAGACAGTAGAGACCCCCTCGCCTCTGCAGGAGTATACCGCATACCCTGCAGCAGTGGACAAGTTTACATTGGGACCACAAAGCGTAGCAACCAGACAAGAATAAAAGAACATGAAAGACACTGCATACTTGGCCATCCTGAAAAATCAGCAGTGGCTGAACATAGCCTAACTCAAACAGGACACAGTATCCTATTCCAGGACACTAAAATACTTAACAACACTTCCAACTACTTTGTCAGACTGCACAGGGAAGCCATTGAAATTCATAAGCATAAGCACAATTTCAACAGGAAAGAAGAGACTTTAAGAAAGAATAAAGCATGGTTTCCAGTCCTGAAAAACACCAGGCTAACAAAACACTCTATACCCGACAATAGCCCTGCAGAGAAGATTAGCACATCAAGCACCAATCCATATGCAAAAGAACCTCCTCAGGATACAGTGAAGCCTCCCTCCATTAGCATTCCACACCCTGGGAAACTCTTACAGGATGACGCAGCTCAACCCCACCCCTCCTGAGTAGATATAAATGACCTGCAAATGTCTTTTCCACACTGTGACACTGAGAGATCTCTGTCTTTTGGTGCTACACCTCTGAAGATGCCAGCCACAGCTGCTGGTGAAACGTCAGGAACTACAATGCCAAGACCACAGCTATAGAGCCCGGAAAATCCACAACAACCACCGACAATGAGGGAGTTTTAACTTTTATGTGAAGGCATGTCACACATCAACGGGGGAGGAGTGGGCAGACTATGAAATCCCAGTTATCTAGAGTTCATCTCCCCCCTTCTGCAAGAAGCACAAAGTTTCTTGATTCCAAAAGGTTTATTGAAAGACAACGCTCAGGATACTGGAGCATGGAATGAAGTAGGCTTGTTTGGAGAATAGATCCACCACTACTAGAATACAGGTACAACCCTTAGATGGGGGGAGATCAGTAATAAAGTCCATGGAAACCACTTCCCAGGGCCTGTTGGGAGTTTCCAAGGGTTGCAGTAGTCCCGGGGGCTTCCCCCTCGTGGGTTTCGCCGTAACACACGTGGGGCAGGAAGCTACATGTTGAGATACATCCCTCCGGATCCTAGGCCACCAGAACTGTCTTTGAATCAAGTGCAAGGTTTTCAGGTATCAAAAATGGCCGGCGGTCCGAGCATCGTGGCATTGTTGAAGCACCATTCGTCTTAAACTAGCAGGGATGTACAGCCGATTTCCCTTAAACCACTCTCCAGCCGCCGTTTGTGTCATTTTTCCTGTGGGCGCCTGCTCCCCCTCTTTTTCCACTTCGCTTTTCACTTTAGCTGTCCACCCCTCTTGGTCATCTGGCTGCTTGGTTGCCTGGCTACAAGTAGTAACCACTCCCCCCAATTGGGAGGGGGAAAACAATGTGTCAATAGTCTCCTCCTTCCTGCTTTGGTGTTGGGGCATGCGCAAAAGGGTATCTGCCAGGAAATTAGACTTGCCCGGTAAGAAATTCAGAGTGAAATCAAATTTAGAAAATAATTCCTCCCAACGGAGTTGTTTAGCATTAAGACGCCGGGGCGTTTGGAGCGCTTCTCAGTTTTTGTGATCAGTCCAAACCTGAAATGGATGACGCGCTCCCTCCAACCAGTGGCGCCAGGAGTCTAAAGCAATTTTAACAGCAAACACTTCCTTTTCCCACACACTCCAATTCCGTTCCGCCTCTGTAAATTTCCTGGACAAATATGCACAGGGCCGCACCTGACCATCCTCCCCTTTCTGCATGAGGACGCCCCCAATGGCTGAGTCACTTGCATCCACTTGTACTATGAAGGCTTTGTTGTAGGGTGTTGTAGGACCGGTTCAGTAGTAAACCGATCCTTCAGTGTTTCGAATGCTAGCTGACAGCTTGGGCTCCACCGGAGTTTGGCCGTAGGTTTGGTGGCTTGTTCTCCCTTCCCCTTTGTCTTAAGCAACTCTGTTAGGGGGAGGGCGATCTGGGCAAAGCCTTCAATGAATTGCCTGTGAAAATTAGCAAAGCCCAGGAACGACTGTAATTGTTTGCGTGTGGTGGGCGCCTGCCACTCTTGTACTGCTTTAATTTTGGCCGGGTCCATTTTTAGTCCTTGCCCTGAAATACGGTAGCCTAAATAGTCCAACTCCTCTTTGTGAAACTCACATTTGGATAGCTTAATTGGAAGCTTGTAGTGCATGAGGGTGGCCAGGACTTTCCGGACTAGTTTTACATGTGCCTCTTTATTTTCTGAATAATTAAGCACGTCGTCAAGGTAAACAACAACTCCTTTGTAAAAGAATTCATGAAGGACTTCATTTATCATTGACATGTAAGCTGAAGGGGCCCCAGATAAGCCAAATGGCATGACCAAGTATTCAAACTGGCCGAGGAGGGTATTGAATGCGGTTTTCCATTCATCCCCCTCCTTTATTCTAACATGAAAATATGCATCTTTGAAATCCAATTTCGAAAAGATCTTACCCTGCGCCACTACACTCAGCAGGTCTCAAATTAACGGAATCGGATAGGCGTTGGTCATAGACACAGCATTGATGCCTCAAAAGTTGGTACAAAGTCTGTGTCCCCCATCCTTTTTCTTCACGAACAACTCCGGGGTGGCATGTGGGGAGCTAGCCGGGCAAATAAATCTCTCTCTAGATTCTTGTCTATGAATTTCCTGAGTTCTTGTCTTTCCGATGAACTCATGGAATATAGCTTTCCTTTGGGGAGCTTTTCTCCTGAGATTAATTCAATAGCACAGTCCGTGTTCCGGTGCGGCAGTAGGCTATCCACCTCCTCCTCACTAAAGGCTTGACCTGATACTCTGGAGGGATTAGACTTAGTTCCTCAGCAGTTAACAGGGTGACTTCTGCATTTGTGGGGGCTACTTCACCCCACTCTGCCTTCCAACGATGTTGTTGGCAATATTCTGGATCAAACACTATCATTCCTTTGTCCCAGTTGATGTAGGGGTTATGATCCCATAACCACCTACTTCCTAAGATGAGCGGGTATTTGGCGGCTTGGCTGACAATGAATGGACATACTTCCCAATGCTTGCCCATGCCTATGGGCATTTGCTCTGTTTCTAGGACTGCTGGGTTCATGTTAGAGCCGTCCATTTGTTCAAAGATAATTGGGACTTTTAGTTCATGCGTTTCTAGCCCCAGCCCATTTACTAGCGCTGGTGATATAATATCTCGGGAGCACCCTGAGTCAATTAAGGCTTGAACTTGAATATGGGTCCCCCTCTTAGGGTTCAATAGCATAACGGGAATGAACAATATTGCCCCTCTTTCTCTCACCTCCTCCGGGGTGGTCTTCCTCTCGATCTGCCATTGAGGCCTCCTCACAACAGATCCATCTCATTTCCCGATGGCGGGCTGAGCTCATCGGCCTCCGGGACCTGGGCTTCGAACTCCATGCACACTTCCTCCACCTCCAGGCCCGTCTCGGTGCGCCCTTTTTTTTGCCATTCCCCAGCCCCTGCTGGATCGGGGGGCCAGAGTGGGACGCGCCAGGGACGCCAGTGCCTGCACCCAGAGAGGGCATTCGGCTGCAAAATACCCACTATTTCCGCATTGACGGCACAGCCCTTGTCTCCACCACTTCTCACGGGCTCCTCTCACAGTGGGGGCACCCCGTGCTTCCTGCTGGCTTGGTGGGGCTCGTCATGTCCCTGTGGCTTGTTGCTGCTAAACCAGACGGACGACTTGAGTGCAATTCTCCACTTCGCAAGCCAGTTGAATCCACCCCAGAAGTGTTGGTGGATCATCTTGCATTAGTGCCCTGTCCAGTAACTTGGGGTTCATCCCATTCCAAAACAGCACAATCTTGGTGCCTTCCTCTTGCTGTGGGCACTTAGCTGCCAGCTGATGGAATTTGGCTGCATAATCTCTCACTGACTGGGATCCTTGCCCCAAGGTTTGCAATTCCGTGCTAGCCCGTTCCCCTTCTAGGGGGTCTTCATATTGGGCTCTGAGTGCGGCAATAAAAGCTTGTAGACTTCCCAAATCTGGGGCCCCCGTATAGTAGCGGGTTACATACCACTCAGCTGCTATGCCTTCCAGGCGGGCTGCGAGATGCATCACTCGGCTCTCTTCATTAGGGAACAGGTACCCCCACTGATTCCCCTCAAGTTTTTTTTTCCTTTTTTTTCTTTTATTTTTTTAAACCAAACAAACAAACAAACAAAAACAATGTACAGAAGTAAAATAGAACAACAACAAAGTCTTAGTGAACTATATACAATAAACGTCATGCCAATATAGTTAAAACAAAGACAACTAGCATTTTTTTTCAATTATTTGATAGTCGTTGCTTCAAATCTGAGTAACAAAAAGTAAATGCTTAGGTGGAGAGTGATTTGTATTGGAAATGAATTCAATGAATGGTAACCATTTTGCAATAAAATCAGTTTCTTTCAAATAGTGTTCACTCTGGTATAATTCGTCATGTATTTTTTCTTGTATATAGTGGTCCCATATTTTTTCTAACCATTTTTCTGCTGTGGGAACCGTCTTTGATTTCCAGTGTAAAGCTAGCAAGTTCTTAGCTACAACCAAAAGGTTGCTAATTAGATCTTTTCTTATTTGTGGAATTTCGAAAGTATCCCATACATTCAAGAATATGATCTTTGGATCAAGGGGGATTTTGTAGCCCGTTATTTCTTTTATATAACATAATATATCATTCCAAAAAGGTTCTATTCGGGGGCATTCCCACCAGCAATGTTTAAACGTTCCTATATTTCCACACTCTTTCCAGCAGAGCGGAGGATTTGTTTTAGTTATTAGTGAGAGTTTTCTTGGTGTTATGTGTAGGGATGTGCGTTTCGGCATTCAGAATGCCGAAAGAATGCCGAAACAAAAGTGTTTCGGCTTCTTTCGGGGAATGCCGAAACGTTTCGGGGAATGCCGAAACGTTTCGGGTAGCCGAAAGAAAAAAGCCGAAACGTTTCGGGATTCTTTCGGCTTTCTTTCGGCTTTTCTATGGGAAAATGCCTCCGTCTTCCAGGACGCCTGGAGGAGGCATTTTCCCACCGAATAAGCCCAAAATTGGTGGGGACCTTCCTCTAACCCTTCTCTAACAACCAACCAAGTTTCAGACAGATTGGACTTTGGGGGGCCATGTTATGGCCCCCCAAAGCAGGTCCCCCCATCCTCCCATAAGAAAGCGAAGGAGCAGCATATTGTTAGCATGCTGCTGCTGATCTTTCTTCATTATTTCCTATGGGGAAAAAATGAAGAGGCAGGCTTCCTTTGCCAGGGGTGGCATTTTGCATGCAAAATGCCCCCAGCCCTCAGGGGCCCTTCTCCCACCCCTCCTCCCACCCCCCACCAAGGCTCAGCCTGCTCCCACTTGGGGGGGCCATTTCATGGCCTCCCCAAGTAGGTGCTCTAATCTCTACCACTGACAGCTGGGGGAGGCTTGTGTTGCCAGGGGTGGCATTTTGCATGCAAAATGCCCCCCAACCCTCTGGGGCCCTTCTCCCACCCCTCCTCCCACCCCCCACCAAGGCTCAGCCTGCTCCCACTTGGGGGGGCATTTCATGGCCTCCCCAAGTAGGTGCTCTGCTCTCATCTCTACCACTGACAGCTGGGGGAGGCTTGTGTTGCCAGGGGTGGCATTTTGCATGCAAAATGCCCCCCAGCCCTCTGGGGCCCTTCTCCCACCCTTCCTCCCACCCCCCACCAAGGCTCAGACTGCTCCCACTTGGGGGGGCCATTTCATGGCTTCCCCAAGTAGGTCCTCTCAGCCCCTAAAGTCCACCCCTTACAGCCCCACACAAACCCAATTCCCCCCCAGCTGCCACACACAGACCCAAATCCCCACATTAGCCCCTCACAGACCCAAATCCACCCCCACCTGCCCCACACCCATAACCCCAGGAACAGGCTGGCAAAGGCCAGCCCTCTCCCTTTGTTCCCTATGCTGGGAACTTCTAAACTCTTTTTCCCTGGGCAATTCTGCACAGCCCAGGGGTGCCACAATGGTGGGCACACTTCTGAGTGCCAGCTGGTCCCTGTGAAAGAGCACCTGAACCACAGACACCCTCCCTCAAATTCCCCCACCACCTACAGAGATGGCTGGCCAGCCAGCCCCATTGTTCCCTATGATGGGAACCAACTGCACAACAAAGAATAAAACAAGAACAACACAAAATAAAGTTTTAAAAAAATTATATTCTCCCTTCCAAAGTACAAGTAGGCAAAGCATTATGACACATTACACCAGCAGTCCCCCACACAGAAAAATTAAAACAAAACTCACTTAACATCAGAGAATCACAAAGCATGATTCCTGTCAAAAACACTTTATTTCTTGAACAGCTTTAGGTTACACAGCAGGGGGGGACACCAAAGGGCATGGCAGCACTATCTTACACAAAAATAACACAACTCACTTAACATCAGAGAATCACAAAAACACAATTCCTGGCAAAAACACTTTATTTCTTGAACAGCTTTAGGTTACACAGTAGGAGGGCACAACAGGGCATGATAGCAATGTACTACAAAAAATAATACAACCCACTTCACCGTTTTTGACAGCAGTTGTGTTTGTGTGATTCTCTGATGTGAAGTGAGTTGTGTTATTTTTGTGTAGTACACTGCTTTCCTGCTCTGTGGTGCCTTCCTACTGTGTAACCTAAAGCAGTTACAGAAATAAAGTGCTTTTGACAGCAATTTTTTGGGGTGATTCTTTAATGTGAAGTGAGTTGTGTTATTTTTGTGTAAGATAGTGCTGCCATGCCCTTTGGTGTCCCCCCCTGCTGTGTAACCTAAAGCTGTTCAAGAAATAAAATGTTTTTGACAGGAATCATGCTTTGTGATTCTCTGATGTTAAGTGAGTTTTGTTTTAATTTTTCTGTGTGGGGGACTGCTGGTGTAATGTGTCATAATGCTTTGCCTACTTGTACTTTGGAAGGGAGAATATAATTTTTTTAAAACTTTATTTTGTGTTGTTCTTGTTTTATTCTTTGTTGTGCAGTTGGTTCCCATCATAGGGAACAATGGGGCTGGCTGGCCAGCCATCTCTGTAGGTGGTGGGGGAATTTGAGGGAGGGTGTCTGTGGTTCAGGTGCTCTTTCACAGGGACCAGCTGGCACTCAGAAGTGTGCCCACCATTGTGGCACCCCTGGGCTGTGCAGAATTGCCCAGGGAAAGAGAGTTTAGAAGTTCCCAGCATAGGGAACAAAGGGAGAGGGCTGGCCTTTGCCAGCCTGTTCCTGGGGTTATGGGTGTGGGGCAGGTGGGGGTGGATTTGGGTCTGTGAGGGGCTAATGTGGGGATTTGGGTCTGTGTGTGGCAGCTGGGGGGGAATTGGGTTTGTGTGGGGCTGTAAGGGGTGGACTTTAGGGGCTGAGAGGACCTACTTGGGGAAGCCATGAAATGGCCCCCCAAGTGGGAGCAGTCTGAGCCTTGGTGGGGGGTGGGAGGAAGGGTGGGAGAAGGGCCCCAGAGGGCTGGGGGGCATTTTGCATGCAAAATGCCACCCCTGGCAACACAAGCCTCCCCCAGCTGTCAGTGGTAGAGATGAGAGCAGAGCATCTACTTGGGGAGGCCATGAAATGCCCCCCCAAGTGGGAGCAGGCTGAGCCTTGGTGGGGGGTGGGAGGAGGGGTGGGAGAAGGGCCCCAGAGGGTTGGGGGGCATTTTGCATGCAAAATGCCACCCCTGGCAACACAAGCCTCCCCCAGCTGTCAGTGGTAGAGATTAGAGCACCTACTTGGGGAGGCCATGAAATGGCCCCCCCAAGTGGGAGCAGGCTGAGCCTTGGTGGGGGGTGGGAGGAGGGGTGGGAGAAGGGCCCCTGAGGGCTGGGGGCATTTTGCATGCAAAATGCCACCCCTGGCAAAGGAAGCCTGCCTCTTCATTTTTTCCCCATAGGAAATAATGAAGAAAGATCAGCAGCAGCATGCTAACAATATGCTGCTCCTTCGCTTTCTTATGGGAGGATGGGGGGACCTGCTTTGGGGGGCCATAACATGGCCCCCCAAAGTCCAATCTGTCTGAAACTTGGGTGGTTGTTAGAGAAGGGTTAGAGGAAGGTCCCCACCAATTTTGGGCTTATTCGGTGGGAAAATGCCTCCTCCAGGCGTCCTGGAAGACGGAGGCATTTTCCCATAGAAAAAAGCCGAAAGAATGCCGAAATAATGCCGAAAGAATCCCGAAAGCTGAAAGCTGAAAGAGATTCTTGTTTCGGCTTTCGGCTTTAACGATAGAGAATCTTCTTTCGGCTTTCTACTTTCGGCTATAGCCGAAAATTTTTGGCTTGCACACCCCTAGTTATGTGCCATCTGTGAATGATTTTGTAATTTTGGATTTGGGAGGTAACTGTCTTAGGTTTTAGATTTTTTGCAGTCCATATTTCTCTCCATTGTTCAGGTGTTAGCTCTATGTTGCAATCTAAGTGCCAATTTGTTTGGCATTTTAGAGTTTTAATTTGGTTGAGAGATAAAAGGATGTTGTATAGTTTAGAAATTAATCCCTTTTGTTTGAGTGATTTGGTATCAAGTAGGAGTTCAAAATCGGTTGCGTTCTTTTTAAATAATTCTTGTATTTTTATTTGTTGTAGCATGTTTGAGAGTTGAAAATAGGCAAACCAGTGAATCTTGTGTTTTATTTTTTGTTCTAATTCTATTTTGTTTATGATTCCCTTTTTTGTTGTTATATCAATTATGCGGATCATATTTGCTTGGAGCCATATATTTTTAAAGGCTTTAGTTTGCCCTGGAGGGAACCAATGCTGTTCTATAAAAGAAGAGAATCTTGAGAATTGTGGTATAAGTTTGGATCTTGAGGTACCCCCACTGATTGAAGAATTGCAGGGCTTGTACAACAAAGAACCGTAACTTTCGGGGGTCACCATCAAAGGTAGCTTCCAGCTTAATCCATCCCATCGGTAGTTCATCTTCACCGGCTCCTCCCACATCCACAGGTTGGACAGGTGGCCGACACTGTGCAGGAGGTATTCCTTGGGGACGCTGCTGAACCAGCGCAGGCCTCAGCAGCCTAGGTCTTGGTAGCGCTCCTGGGGCACCCGGACGCGGTTGAGGTGGCGGTGGAACTGGGAGTCTCCCTAGTGGTCCAACTCCCCCTGATCCTGGTTGCGGCCTCGGTTGCAGCGGTGGCGCCAGCACCTGAGGTTGAGGCACGGCTGCCGCAGGGATAGCAGGCCCTGGACCCTGGGCAGGGGCAGTTCCTCTGACAATAGGTGCTGGCCCCCCCGCTGGAGGGACTCCTGGTGCTGGTCCTTGGGGCACTACCCCCCTTGTGCACCATTTCCGGTTGGTGCGACTCCTCCCTGTGGCGGTGGCAATGGGAGTGGTGGGCCTTGCGTGGGCGGAGCAGCCGGTCTTGCATTGCCCCTGGCTGCCACCACTTCAAGTAACTGATGTAGTCCTGCTGTGGCGTGGGCCCCGGTGCGCCCCCACTGTCCTCTCCCTGGACCAGCAACACAATCAAATAGGAGGTTTGCGCTAAATCCACTCACATTGCCTCCATCTACGCTTCCAGGGCTTGGCAGTGGTCCTCCTCCTCTATGTTGAGGTTGGGTTCCGTCTCGTCCTCTCTGGGCTGCTGGAGCAAGCTGTCCTCCCCAGCTCTCTGTTGGCGGTCAGCTCTCTCCACCACCTCCTCCATGGCTTGGGCTTCTTGAACTTGGGCTTGGGGACCAGATGCCGCAGCTGCCCCCGAAGGGACTGGGTCTGACATCTCAGTCGTGCTAGCCACCCAACCTTTGGCAATTCCAGTCACTGCTAGAACTCCATACTGTAGCACTTGGGCCTGCCCCTGTAGGGTGGCCAAATGTCCCTGCCTCACGGGAACCTCCACCTCACTCTCCCAAGTTCCGACCGAACCGACATCCACATAGTCCCAGCTCATGGGCTCCGTGCGCGGCGTAGTCCAATCTGGGAGACTGCCCGTTTCTTCTGGCGGATTCACTTCCACCAGGCATTGCGCCACCTCATCCCAACGATACCACGGTCGAGTACTGGCTTGGGTTTCTCTCGCGGAGTGAACCTCCTGATGGTTTCCCAAACCGGGCCTCCTGTTGCCCCCAGGTCCTCCGACACTGGTGCTAAGTCCATCATAGAGCGGGAAAACATAGTGCCGGCATGTATTTCCCTGGTATCCCGGGGCCGCGGGCCCCACTGCTGGGGTGTAGGCACAGACGTTATAGGGGTAAATCCTCATCCCACGCTGGTATCCCGGGACCGCGGGGCCCCCTGCAGGGGCGTAGGCCCGGACATCTGAGGGGTAAATCCTCGTCCCACGCTAGTCTGGGGCCTGGCTCCTTCTCTGCTTGCTCGCGCCTGGTCGGTCTCACCGTCAGGCTGTGTAAACAACCCCTCACCCTCTGCGCCTGGATCAGACGGGTCTGTCGGAGGTAGTCCGGTATCCATCTCTCCCAGTTTAGGGGTCGGGGAGTTAAAAGGGATTCTCAACAAAATGTCAGACTATGGAATCCCATTTATCTAGAGTTCGTCTCCCCCCTTCTGCAAGAAGCACAGTTTCTTGATTCCAAAAGGTTTATTGAAAGACAACGCTCAGGATACAGTTATCCATATTCCAAGGACTAGTCTTGGCTGAACAAAGGCTTTGTTGAGAATGACCTACAAAGTGAAAGTAACAACATTCCCAGCCCTCCCCCCTTAGTCCTGTCTAGAAGGCCTGGGAAGGCGAGGACATCAAGGTCGGCCGGAACGGAGTGATAAGAGTTCTTCGCTCCCATGGATATATGCGGCTTGGACAACACCTGGGCCTGGAGGGAGAGAACTAAACAACTACAGATTATAACACAAGAATATGGCGTAGCTTTGGCTTGAGAACTGACTAGCAAACTGACACTCTGACACCAGGATGTTAGGATTATGGAGGGAGTGTATGTGTGGAGATATGAGATTGTTCTGGGGTTGATTCATTTACATGATTACTTAGGGCAAATGGGGAAATGTTCTTGACAGAAGGGCCCTTTTCACAGGCCCTTCTGTCTGCTTTTATCTTTCCTTCTTCTATTCCATCTCCTTTTTCTGTACCACTTTGCTACATTACATCTATAGATGAAAATGTTACACCTATGCCGATCCAAAGGAAAGCATGCAATCGAGAAAGAAGCCTCTGCAATCAAACGGCTAACATCCTTCCCCGGTGTCCCTATCCAGTGGGAAAGAAGCGCCAAGGACTGAACAGTGAAATTGTAATCTTAAAAAAAAAGACTCAAGTACATGGATCTCAGGATATCAGACAGAAGAGGTGAGCCATGTGCTTACAACCCACAAGTGCACAGTTCCCCATGATAGGAGCTTCCATGTATTGCCAGTAATTGGATAGGTGTATTTTGTATTTGTACATTTTTATCCTTCCCTTCCTCTAAGGTGTACATGGCTCCCTCCCCATTTTGTTCTCACAACAACCATGTGAAGTAGATCAGCACAGCCAGATTTATGCACAAACTACGTAAGCTACAGTGTAGAGCCTCAAATTATCAATGGCCGCTAAATTTTTTAAAACTAAATTTTAAGTTTTATATAATAGGTTAAAAATAAAGGAGACAAGGCAAATAGACATTATTTTTGTGATACAGCACAAATATATTTAATGACTACATTAAGTCACAGTTATTTGTCATACTACATTTATAAATCTGTGCAGAAATACCTATAATTTATACCAATATTTCATTAGGCTGCAGCTTGGTTGCAGTAAATTTTTTGCTGTTATGTAATAAATACATCCATTCTTCTCTGCCTCTATAAAACCCTGGGAAGAACACAGGGTTTTGCTCATCTTACTGTCAACTGACATTTGTTTGGCTATAGCCTGTGCTCCTTCTCATTTTCTTCATTTGGGTGAGACTTCTGCTTTTTAAATTCCTGTGGAGGATTTCCACTGAAGGAATTGGCAGGGGTGGGGGAGGTGATTTTCACTGATTTCCCCTTTCTGCTTCATCACACTCATTCTGCTCCTGGTGGTCTTCTATCCCCCAAAAACAGCACCGGGTGGGGGATTTTTGACTGGGGTGTGTGTGGATGGGTGGAAAGTCTGCTGCACTGATGGCAACCACTTCTGGCAGCTGAAATATTCTGCAGGATCCAAACCCATTGTTTCCACATCAGAAATGCTTAGGTTTTATGGCTTATGTTCTCTTTGACATGACACAACACTATCCTACCCTTTCTATAGCTTTCCTTGCCCTTTCTGTAGCATTTATATCTGGAGATAATTGTATCCCACTGATTTTCTCCATTATACCAGGTTTATGAAATGCCTTTATATCTATGTTCTCGTTTAGCACTAACAGGGCCATCTTAAGCAGAGTTATACTATTCTAAGTGAATTGAAGTCTATTGGCTTAGAATTGTCAGGTTCTGATTGTGTTTAAGCCAAAGAGACTCCATTTTAATCCTGTCAGTATATTAAGTGTTTCTTTTGCAGGTGGCAAGCCTTCTGATGAAAGCTTACAGAGAGAAGAGGAATGTTGTGTCTACATATATCTGCCTTTCCGACACCCTTGAGAAACTTTCACTTTCTCACCCTCGGGCCGATTGTTTTGAGAACTGAGGGGGAGGATGGGGCCTGCAGGGAACTGCTATTCTGTACCTCAGCTTTTGCTTGGCATTCGTAACAATTTTCAAGTTCAGCTAAGATCCGTGTATCTTGGAATGTGTACTCTAATGGTTGTTTATCTCGAGTAAAGCCTTTTGAAATCAAAGGACTTTTGTCTTATTGCAAGAGGCAGGCTGAGTTGCAACTTTTAGCAAGCCACAGTCTGACAAGAATAGTGTAACTTGGCTTAGGATGACACTGACAGTCTTTCGTCTTGGTTTCTATGCATTATTTGTGTTTGTTATGTCAGTCTGGAACATTCCTGATGTCATTTGTTCAAACATTACAATGAGTACACTAATTCTATCATTCTGTGTTGTTACTACTGTACAAGAACTATTCTTCTAAAAGATTCCTGCGAAGCACCTTCAGAAACCACCCAGACATATGTTGATCATATTTAATGTAAAATACAAGCTTCAGAGTTCATATTTAATTATTTCTCGTTTCATATCAATGAGAGTTTCAGTCATAATGAGTCAAGTGGGTATATTTTTTTCTGGCTCGTCACCATCAGCATGCTTAGGGCTAGATTGCTGTTCTATCTCTAGTTCAGAACTATTCCTGGAATGTAAAGGTTGACTTCTGTAAAAAAAAAGAGGGGGCATGACTTTTCATAGACCTCTGCAGATGCTGTCATCATTTGCTGTCTAGCTTAGTTTAAATCAGCAAAGGCCACATTGCAGCTCATCTGGTGAATAATAACATTTAAGGCAGCAAGAGGATGCACGAGCAAATATGACTAGGTCTGACAATCAAGATTCAGACCTGGATAAAATGCTATATACTTTTTGGTGTTGAAGGAACATACTAGATGAAAGGAAGCCACAGAACCCTCGGTGTCTTTTAAATATGAAATCCAGGCATGTGGTGCCCTAATTTACAACTGAATTGCAGTTCTCTTTGCTTCCCCCCCATTATACTGCATTGTTTATTAATTGTATCTGTCTGTACGTCACTGCTTTTAATTGTGAAATCCAGTTTATGGGATCACTCTTTGCTGTGAAATCTAGTTTATGCAATGTATTATAGTATTTCAATTCCCTTGTTGGTTAATTTCTTTAATCCGGTTTTATTGCATTGGTTGTTGTATTATAGTGCTCTTTCTTCACCAACATCTGGGTGTCTGCTGGCCAGCCAGCTGTTGAAAGCAGATGTTCTCAGGCCTCAGATGGGTAGAGAAGGGGTAGCACCACCTTGTTACTTCTACTGCCCCCCCAAAACAGCACACTCCAACTGCCTTTTCCCTTGCCTTCCTCCTTGGGCCTCACAGGAACCTGCTTTAAAGGATTCCCATTTCCCACCTCCTGGGTTTTCAAGTCCCAAACCCAGCCTCCCTGAGTGGCCCTTCTCCCAGCATATCCAGTGGGAGGACTAGGATTGCCAGGGGCCCAGGGGCCAGAGCAGGGGTGGGTGGGGGCAACAGAGTATTTACCTCCCGCATGTACAAAACATGCGTGAGTTCCCAGGCTCCCCCACTGCACCAGAAAATGACGCCTCCAAACAGGTGATTTTTACTGAGCTCAGCTTCACCGTGCCCAATGGCTCCTCTGTTGTCGGCATGATGGAAGGTCATGCACAGGCTTCTTCCCGCATCCCAGTGCATCTCCCCCAGCCAGCCAGGTGAGCTGGGGTGGGGGTGGCAAGTGGGGTCAGGGGCTCCCCCATCCCGGGTGGGGGATGGCAAGCCTAGGAGCTGGGTAGCCTTTGCTGTTCCCTGGCCCCTCCCGCTCCATCTCAGTCCAGGGTGGGCTGTTTGCTCAGACCTCTGCCTGGCCAGTTCCTATTGCTGCTGAAGCTTCCCCAGTAGCTCCCTCAGGGGCCTGGGATCTGTGTTTGCCCTCTTCTTGCTGCCCAAGTACTCTTTGGGGTGTGGCTGAGTTTGGGCTGCCTGTGCTGCTGCAGGAGGCAGGTGAGTCAGCTGCATGGTTGAGGGTTGTTGCCCAGAGTTGGGCATGGGGTTCAGCAACTGCTGCTGCCACTGTGACAGAGAAGGCAACCTGTGGCTCTGTGGAGGCAGCTGAGGGCTGACAGAGAAGCTGGCGCAGAGCATGGAGAATGTGCCTGCTGATACAGTACTGGTGGAGATGGTAGAAAGGAGGATGCACAAGCGGCTTTATTGCATTGTTTTTATAACACCGTGATCCACCTTGAGTCTCAACAAGAGATGTGGATGATGAAGTAAGTGAATAAATAGGGAAAGATGTGCTGTCATCTTTTATCCATTTTCCCCCTTTCAGAATTTATAACAGCATAGGGATGGTGGTGGTTTTGAACCACAAAATCACATGGGAAGAAAAGTGATAAACCTTCTCTCCACTTACGTGGGACCCCACATGGTTCCTATTCATATTTTAAAAAAATGGAATGATGCTATAATAAGTTTCCCAGCATTGTCTGTTTAGACTCTGAGATGTTCAGAACCAAGATGAGACTTCAGAACACAGTTACAACTGAATTTTATCAGAAGAAAAATGTGTAAGAATTTGTAGGAACATTAAAAGAATTTCAATAAGGGTGATAAGATTTGTCAGCTGATTTTGCACCTCTCTTCAGTTTCCACTGAATGTTGTCTAAATTCAGGGTTAACTTGGAGAAACGCTGCTAAGATAAAATAATAGAATTAAAGAGAAGAGCAGCAAAATTTTTCCCAGCTTTGAAAACTAAGGGCCAAACTAGACATGGCAGCATCCCTGTGCCTGTAGATGCTGTCAGCATTTTAAAGCCCAATGAGTAAGTTTAAAAATAAGGGTCTGATCCTGATTGGGCCTGCAGCATGGTGGACCGAGGCATTCATTTTCCTCCTGTCTTTTCAGGTCCCCCCACCCATAACTGTTTTGGCACTTGGAACAGGGGGGGGAGCAAGAGCACCCCCATCCTGCTGTGCTGTGGCTCTTGCAGCATTTTAAAATTGCCTCAGTAGGTTTTAAAATGTCTACATGTCAGAGCCATGGATGCCATCATGTCTAGTTTGGTCATAAGTTGACTTCCAAAGAAGTGGAATCCAGGATGATTCCCAAATACTCAGAATAGCTTCCTCTAATACCATTCTGCAGCTATGCAGAGAGTAGGTTTCAACAGCACACTTCAGTTGTGTACAGCAGTCAAGGTATAAAGAGATGAATCCTACCACTCTGGTCAGCTAAGTGCACGGGCTTCCTCTAGAGCACATTCTCTGGATAGACAGCATATACATTTTCTATATAAATGGGACTAGGGGGCACCATGCTTCTGTAGTTCCACTCTTGCTTGACCAGCTGATTCCAGAAGGTGATACTGGGGAACTTGTACCTGGCCCTGTAAACATTTATGCTATGGAGTGCCACAGGATGCCATGTTATCCTCCATGCTATTTAACATCTACATAAAACTGCTGGGAAAGGTCATCTGGGGATTTGGAGTGAAATGCAACCAATATGTGGTTGACTACTAGCTCTATTTCTCTTTAATAGTGAAGCCAGGTGGGTTTGCAGAAGTCCTGAATAGGTGTCAGGAGAAGGTAATGGGATAGAGGAGGGTCAATAAACTGAAGCTCAGTCCAGACAAGATGGAGGTGCTGTTGGTCAATGGAGAAGCTGCTCAGAGACTGTGGAAACAGCCTGTCCTTGAGAAGGTTGCATTGCCTCTGAAGGAGCAGTTTTGTACCTTGAGGGAGCTACTGGATCCTGCTCTATAGTTGGAGACTCAAGTCTCCTCCATGGCGTGTAGTGCCTTTTATTGACTCCAGCTGATTCTCTAGCTGCAGCTATTTCTGGAAAAGTGTGATCTAGTTGCAGTGATCCATGCTTTGATCACAACGGTGTTAGATTATTGTAAAGCACTCATCATGGGGCTGCCTTTGAAAATATTTTGGAAATTTCAGTTGGTCCAAAATGTAGCAGTCAGGCTACCTGTTGGGGGTTGGTTGTCGGGATTGTATCACCCCTGTGCTGAAAGATCTGTACTGGTTACCCACCTGGCTCTTTCTGGGCACAATTCAAAGTGCTGATTCTTACCTTTAAGGCCCTAAACAGCTTGGGGCCAGAGTGCCTGAAGAGCCATCTCCTTCCATACTATCCAGCCCATACTATTCTAGTTAAGATCTGCCTCTCAAGCCCTACACTGTTTGCCTGCATAGTCAGAGGTGAGGAGGGTGGTGACAAGAGACAGGACATTTTCTGTGGTGACACCTCACCTTTTGATCACCCTCCCCCTTGAGGCTTGCATGGTGCCTACTTTCCTTTCTTTTAGGCACCAGGCTAAAAGACATCTTTTAATCTAGGGTTTTAATTAGTGGTTTTATCTTATCAGGTTTTTAATAGTATTTTCTGTTTTATAGATAGTTTTTATGCTGCTTATGCCCAACGACTTGTGTTTAAATAAATAAATATTAGATACACAAGAAGAAAATTAAGGGTGCTGAGTATTTACATGCAAACATGATCATTAGTGAAACTTCTTGTGATTGAACTGATCATTTATAGGAATCAGCCCTCTGACTGGAACATCATTGGACTTGAAAACAAATTGCCTTTGTATTTTTATTTATTTAAAATGTGTATACCTGCTTTTCTTCTGAGCATCCCAGGACTCAAGGAAGCTAACAACAATATGAAGACATTATACAACAATTTCATAAACATTAAAACAACACATTAAAAACAAGAGCTTTAAAATCTCTAGGGAAGGGCTCTGGCTTATTGGAAAAGCTTCTGTTTGCATGTAGAAAGTACCAGGTTCAAGCCCCTGCATCTCCAGTTAAAAGGACCAGGTAGGAAGTGATGGGAAAGATCTGAGGAGGCAATACTGACCTTGATGGACCAAGGGTCCTATTCAATATAAGACAGCTTTGTGTGTGTTCAACAACACCAAGGTATTTTCCCTTTGCCCAGGCTGCCCCTTAAAGCTCTCCAGAACAGCTCTGTTTTGCAGCCTCACTAGAAAACCAGCAAGAGCCCCCCAATATCTTCTGGGAAGCTGTTCTAGAGACATGGGAAAGCCCCTAAAAACCCCAAGTCTGACCCATGGCAGAACATGCTTTAGACAACGGAGGTACTGATAACAGACCTTGCTGGAAAGAACAGAGCTGCCAAATGGGGACATGCAGGGAACACAATCCTTCAAAATTTTACATCTTGTTGCTTGCAATAGCATCTGTGCCTGCATAGAGCCATATAATGGATATATTTTCTTTAAAACCTATGGTTAAAGAACACTTTTTTGGTTAAGAAGATGATAATTTTGGAGCAGTAACTTGTGTTCAAACTCTGGAAAGGGGTTATTTAGTCACAGGTTTTTATTTCAGCGGTAGAAAAGAAGCACAAGTTAATTTGTTTACAAAGACTTAGCAATGTATAAGATGTCAGAAAAGCAACAGTAAAAGCAGTTATAGGATTGAGATGAAAGTTTATTCCTGAACAGTTTTTAAAGCTCAATGGCAGCTTTTAGGGGCCTGAAATATCCCCCTCTTCCATGCAGCAAAAATGCTCCCCCCTTTTGGCTCACCCTATGGAAAGTCCCACTGAGGGCCAAGCTACAAGTGACGAATGACACTTGAACAGCAAGTGGATTGAGTGGAGCGCAAGTGAACAGGGAGAAATACACTTGCCATTCAAGTGTCATTTGTCACTTGTAGCTTGGCCCTCAGGCATCATTTTCTTCACGTAGTCCTTTACAAGTTTATATAATTTGTGCTGGAATCAATCAACAAGGCTTGATTTTAAAAAAAAACCTGCCTGCAATTGTTTCAAAATAAAACTTGAGTTAAGTGGCACCTTAGAAACATAAAATATATTCCAGCTTCAGCTTTTTTTGAGCCAGAGCTCAGTTCCTCAGAGGTGTGAAGTGTAGATCCATTAGTCAGATACTATTTATATGAACTTTTATTATGTTTAAGATGGTAGTTCTGCTGGGCCTGTTGAAGTTTGGAATGCAGAGAGTAGGAGTAAATGAACATTTCTTACAATGGAGGGAAATAAGCAGTGGGGTTCCTCAGGCATTGATACTGGGATTGTTGCTATTTAATTTGTTCACACATGATCTAGAATTGGAAGGGAACAATGATTACATGGGCAAGTTTGCAGATGACACTAACAATGCAATCATAAGAACACTTTCCTGAAAGTAAGCTCACTAAGTAGACTTGGGTAGGATTCTAGTAGACCTGCTTAAGATTGCTCTCTATATTATACAAGATGGTGAGAATCAAACAGATTATGAAGAACTAGAAAAAATGACTCCAAGCTAAGTGACTGAGCAACAACATGGAAAATGAAGTTCACTGTGAGTAAGTGTAAAGTGATATGCACTGATGAGGGCTGAACTGTAGTTGATCATAAATCTTGGGGTCCATGAAAACTATAGGAGCAATGAATAGTCAAATTCTATTTCTCTCTGCTACTGTGCCATTTCTCCCTTTTTTATACTGAGGTGGAATCTTGGCAGGTAATGTTCCTATTAAGATAAAAGCAGCACTTCAGAACTTATTGAAGAAGCCCCACAGAGATCTAGGAACCAGAAAAATAAAGCTTAATTGTATTACACATTTCATTTGTCCTAGCATAAGTGACCTTGGTCCCTCATATCTGAAAGACCACCTCTCCCTCTATGCTCTGCCATAACAGCTTTGCTCAGCTGAACAGGGCCTTATACAAATACTGCCTTGCAAATGGGTAAGGTCAACAACTGCTCGTTTTCTGTTGTGGCCCCCATTTTATAGAATAACCTGCCTGATGACAGTAGGAAGGCCCCCACTCTCCCAGCATTCCGCAAATGATGCAAAACAATTATTCAGCAGAATTTTTTTACACGGGTAGAAGGGCTGTACTGTAATAAAATAGTTCAGAAAGATGCTTTGGTAAAAGGATAGGGACTGTGGACTGTAAGTATGCTTCTACTATATACTTTCTGAATTGTTTAATGTATCATTTTAAGTTTGTTTCAGTTCTGTTTCCAGATTTCTGCAATATTGCATTGTTTACTGAATGTCCCATCCATTTGATTGTATTGGCTTATATTGTGTAATTTGCCTTGAGTCTCCATAAGAAAGACAAACAAACAAACAAAAAGCCATTCTGTATGAGGGAAATTTATGCTGTAATCCTGTAATATCAGAGTGATTGTTGTCATATAGCCCAGGTGAGCCTGATCTCATCAGATCTCAGAAGCTAAGCAAGGTTGGCTTTGGTTAGTAATTGGATGGGAGACCTCCAATGAAGACCAAGGCTGCAGAAGCAGAGAATGGCAAACCATCACTGTCACTCGCTTGCATTGAAAACCTTACCGGGGGGAGGAGGTCACCATAAGTCAGCTATGACTTGAGGGCCCTCTCCACCTCTCTCTCTGTTGTCATATTCAGTAATGTAGTCCTGATAGTAAGTGAGACACCACTAAAGCCATCCTGGAAAGAAACCAAAGTATCAGCTGGATAACAGACTATGAAAGTAAATATACACCCTTCTAAGTCCACTGAAGTCAATGAACTTAGAATGGTATAACTATGTTTAGGAGTGCGCTGTGAGAGTATTGCTGCTTCTTTTTCTATCCTATAGTTTTTATCAATGTCCATAAATGTGAATTATATTTGTTTTCATGGCACCAGCTTTAAGCATAGTTTTATCAGCAGCAGGTACTAAATCCATTTTGTATTTAATCTAAAGAATCCCAGTTTTGTGTTTCTCTCTGTTTTAAAAATGAAGAGTATCTGGGTAATATAAAATACTTTCACTTCATACCGCATTAAGAAACAAGAATTAAAATTAGTATTAGTCAGAGGAGTGCTTGGATATAAATTATAATTATGCTTAGATTCATAAAACGATCAACTTCTCTTTTGGATTGATGGAGAATTTGCAAATATTCTAATTAGGAAATCATTAAAATTAGTCATAGATCCAGAGGAGTTAGCTGTGTTAGTCTGTAGTAGCAAAATAGTAAAGAGTCCAGTAGCACCTTTAAGACTAACCAACTTTCTTCGTCAGATACATCTGACGAAGAAAGCTGTGCCTTTCGAAAGCTTATGCTACGATAAAGTTGGTTAGTCTTAAAAGTGGCACTGGACTCTTTACTATTAAAATTAGAGCAGCTGTACCTGTGTTTACCTTCTGCAAAGTGAAACATATAATGATTACCAGTAACAAAAATTATCAGCATTCATATTACTTGATTAGTATTCAAGGTGTTTCATATGTATCATCACCATAAGAATCCTCATGTTTAAAAAGAGATGCACACCACTTCCTTCTTAAGCAAGAACTCATGGATGACATCTGACCTGGAAGTCCCTGCTTTTATCTGCCTTGTTAAGACACTCCATTAGGGCCAAGCAAAGATTCTTCATTATAGCGGTTAGGGGCATCTGCAGGAAGGGACAGAGCAGGACCTTTATAACTGTAGCATATGGTTATGGAACAGGTTGCTGTGGGGTCTTCTAACCTTCAGCAAGAAATGTAGAACACATTTATTTCACAGAGCATGTAGGCTGCAGGAATAAGCTGCTAAATGGTATTTTCTATAACTTCTACTCTGGCCATTAAATATTCTAAATATATAACTGTTGACCAAAGGATCCATAGGAGCTGATATATTTTCCCCAAAACAAAGTTAATAAACATTTATTAACAAGGAAAGTGAATTGAATTTGTTATCCCTAAGTTCATACACCAGTCATTTAATTATAAGTAAATATTGACTTTTGAAAGTGACCTGTGGGGGACAGCCCTACTACACCTTCATGTTTTGGATGACACAGTTGTATTTACAGATGGCACAGCTTTGCTGCTTTGTGTAGTGAAATGTCATCACCCTACATTCACATCTGCTTTCCAGGGCAATCTGCTTGCTGGCAGTAAACCTCAGAAAACCCCTGTAAATGGGTCACTTGTTCTGAGTTGTCATTGTGAATCAGGACAAAATGACTAGGCTTCCGGCCAGGCGATGAAAAGGTGCATTTTGTACAGATGATTGCATTAGTCGTTTCTTGGATTAGGGCTCCGAGAAGCTTTATAATATAGGACATTCATCATCATTATACTGCAAGGAACTGAATGGCCCAGGATTTTGTAACCACCAGTAGGCTGTATATTTTTGTACTAAGGAAAAAAAAAAGACATTGTAAGATTAATTATTATTATGCTTTCATAAAACCCTTGTTTTTCATTCAGTTAGGATTAGAAGCATGAGAAGAGCCAGCCTCAGTTTTTAAACCTCCTAAGAGGTTTTAGTTAGACACATGATGGCAAAAAAGAGGAAAGGAGTTACTCAAGCTGTGTGCTGTAGTAGCCTTTTTCTTTCTACTTTCCACACCTTGCACCTGTTCAAATCCTCTTAGAACAAATTTTCATTAAAAGTTTCTTGTGCTACTGAGAGGCAGCAACATGTTGTGAGAAACATTACCTCTTAAATCAGCTGCTTCTTACAGATCCACCATCTGTAAAAAGAAAAAAATGTAGGGTGTCTATTGGATTTCAAAATGCAGTGTTTCAGAAGCAACATTTTCCAGAGGCAATCCATTTGTGAAACTGTCCTCAGTTACCCTTTATCAGTATTGCCATGATGCTTGCTATTAATGTAGCAGGCCTCTGAAAGGTGGTCAAGCCCTGTCCCCGGAGCTTACAGCCAATCAAGTCCACTCATCCAGTGGCACCTTTCACTGACGAATTGTACAAGGTTGATGATCAGATCAAAAATATGCTTAGTGATGAACATGGAGTTGATGTTTCTTATAGTTTCCAAATCTGGCAGCCAGACTAGTGTGGTGTAGTAGTTAGAATGTTGGAGTAGATTTCCAGAGATTCAGATACAATCTTCACTCACGATGAAACTTACTGGGTGGTCTTCTGCCAATCATCCCCTCACAGACTAATCTACCTCACAGAATTGTTGTGAAGGTGGCGGGCCGGGGGGTGGCGGGGGGAGCGGTGCAGCCGCGACCCCCAGGGCCCCCCGGCCCGCCATGCGGCGGGCCAGGGGTCTGTGTCTGTGTGTCTCTGTGTGTCTGTGTCTGTGTCTGGGGATGGGGAAATTTATTTTTGGCAACCTCTTCTACATGCAAAATTTAAAACTTTTGTGATACAAAGTTGTAATGTTATAAAATGGTAAAAAATTCATAAAATTGTAATTTTACTAACCGTAGCACATATTACAAGGGTAACTTTCCTGCCTAGATCTTCATGAGATTTCTTTTGGCCAAAACCCTGATCTGCTCTTTGGATTACCATTTTTATATATTATCTTATGCAGAAATCTAAGATCTTTTCATATGATAACATAGATAAATATCAAACCAATCATAATTTAATTCTTTTTTACTATTTCCAATCATGTGACATTCTACCTAGCCAGAAGTACCACTATGCCCAGCTGCAAGATAAGAGATATGGATAGTAAAAATGACAGGAAAAGTTACATGACCAGATCATCCTTGGTCTCTGCTAACAATGACAGAATAGTTATCTGATACTGTTCACTATTTTTAATTGGCTGTCAAAGATAAAGAAGCACCAGTTATACACCATACTAGAAAAAGAACTACAGTGAAGTTCACACAGCGTTATTTAGAATGCATATGTTTCACTAAGTATGTGTTCTAAACCATAATCAGCAGTCTACTGGTTTGAATCCCACTACTGACATGAGCTCAGTAGGTGGCCTTGGGTCAGCCACTCCTCTCAGCCCCAGCTCCATTGTGGGGATAAGAATAACACTAACTTGTTCACTGCTCTGGGTGAGGCACTAATATGTGTAGAAGAGCGGTATATAAGCACAGTTATTATTATTATTTATATTTCCATGACACCATCCCTTGACCTGTGAAATTAAGTATTTTGATAAATATGAAAGTGATACAAAATATAAATGCATTGCATAATGTGTGAGTGTACATATACAAACTTTAAAAATTGTATTGGATAATACCGCAAAGCATGATTACTGAGAAAGCTGCTTTCACTGCTTTCAGTGTGGAGAGCTGCTTGTAGATCAAAACAACCTGGCGAGCTGTCTTCATGCAGAGTGCACTTGATTCTCTTGGCTTTCAATTCTGCTTTCGTTCAGCATGGGTAAATCAATGTGTCAGCAGTAAACATTTGTATCACTCCTCTCTGAATGAATCTTTGGATCATCCCGAATCACACACCCCTGAACTCGAGAGACTGTCCCCTACAAGAGGACATGTGCTGGTGCTGATCCAGTCTCTGGTTCTGGACCTAAGGCCACGAATGTGGCCTGCTTCCAAGCACCCTGAATTAGACATGGCTTTGAATAAGGAAGTGGTGAAAATATAAGCGCCCTGCAACCCAAAACAATCTTTGGATCACCCCAAATCACACACCCCTGAACTCCAGAGACTGTCCCCTACAAGAGGACATGTGCTGGTGCTGATCCAGTCTCTGGTTCTGGAACAAAGGCTTCAAATGTGGTCTGCTTCCAAGCACCCTGAATTAGACATGGCTTTGAATAAGGAAGTGGTGAAAATATAAGCCCTCTGAAACCCAAAACAATCTTTGGATCACCCCAAATCACACACCCCTGAACTCCAGAGACTGTCCCCTACAAAAGGACATGTGCTGGTTCTGATCCAGTCTCTGGTTCTGGTTCTAAGGCCTCCTATGTGGCCTGCCTGAAAAAAAACTTGTATTAGACATTGCTGTGAATAAGGAAGTGGGAAACGATAAGCCCTCTGAAACCCAAAACAATCTTTGGATCACTCCAGATCACACACCCCTGAACTCCAGAGACTGCCCCCTACAAGAGGACATGTGCTGGTTCTGATCCAGTCTCTAGTTCCAGAGTTGAGGCCTACTTTTTCACCTTTCTCTCAGAACCTTGTACTTTATATTGCTGTGAATAAGGAACTCAGAAATATAACAGCCCTCGGCACCCCCAAATAATCTTTGGATCACCAGAAATCAAACAGACCTGGGTTCCAGAGACTGTCCCTCACAACAGGATATGTGCTGGTGCTGATCCAGTCTCTGCTTCCGGAGCTGAGGCCTCCTATTTGGCCTGCCTCCCAGAACCTTCTATCAGACATTGCTGTAAATAAGGAACTGGGGAAAATGAAAGCCCTCTATGCATCAAAACAATCTTTGGATCACCCCATCTCACACAGACCCGAACTCCAGAGACTGCCCTCTGCAAGAAAACATGTGCTGGTTCTGATCCAGTCTCTACTTCTGGAGCTGAGGCCTACTATTTCATGTTTCTCCATGAACCTTATATTAGACATTGCTGTCAATAAGGAAGTGAGAAACATAAAAGCCCTCTGCATCCCCAAATAATCTTTGGATCACCCCAAATCTCACAAACCTGAACTCCAGAGACTGTCCCCTACAAGAAGACGTGCTGGTTCTGATCCAGGCTCTGGTTCTGGTCCTAAGGCCTCCTATGTGGCCTGCCTGGAAAAAAAACTTGTATTAGATATTGCTTTGAATAAGAAAGTGGGGGAAAGTGGGGAAAATATAAGCGCTCTGCCCCCCAAAGTGGTTCTGGTGCTGTGAGCTCCCTTTTCAGCTGCCTCCAAGAAGCTTGTATTCGGAAAAGATTCTCTCTTAAAGCAGCCCTGGTCTCGAGTCTGCTCAGATTTGGAGCCTGGACTAGAATGTTGATTTTTATGCCCTTTCCAATTATTCCCATTCAGATATACTGTAATACCAGCACATGTCCTTTTGTAGGAGACGGTCTCTGGATTGCAGGGGTGTGTGATTTGGGGTGATCCAAAGATTGTTTTGGGTTTCAGAGGGCTTATAGTTCCCCACTTCCTTATTCAAAGCCATGTCTAATACAAGTTTTTTCCAGGCAGGCCACTTAGGAGGCCTTAGGTCCAGAACGAGATAATGGATCAGCACCAGCATATGTCCTCTTGTAGGGGACAGTCTCGGGAGTTCAGGGGTGTGTGATTTAGGGTGATCCAAAGAATATTTGGGGTTGCAGGGGGCTTATGTCTTCACCACTTCCTTATTCAAAGCCATGTCTAATACAGGGTGCTTGGAAGCAAGCCACATTCGATGCCTTAGGTCCAGAACCAGAGACTGGATCAGCACCAGCACACGTCCTCCTTTAGGGGACAGTCTCTGGAGTTCAGGGGTGTGTGATTTGGGGTGATCCAAAGATTGTTTTGGGTTTCAGAGGGCTTATATTTTCACCACTTCCTTATTCAAAGCCATGTCTAATACAGGGTGCTTGGAGACAGGCCACATTCGAGGCCTTTGTTCCAGAACCAGAGACTGGATCAGCACCAGCACATGTCCTCTTGTAGGGGACAGTCTCTGGAGTCAGGGGTGTGTGATTTGGGGTGATTCAAAGATTGTTTTGGGTTTCAGAGGGCTTATATTTTCACCACTTCCTTATTCAAAGCCATGTCTAATTCAGGGTGCTTGGAGAGGGGCCACATTCGAGGCCTTTGTTCCAGAACCAGAGACTGGATCAGCACCAGCACATGTCCTCTTGTAGGGGACAGTCTCTGGAGTTCAGGGGTGTGTGATTTGGGGTGTTCCAAAGATTATTTGGGGTTGCAGGGGGCTTATATTTTCACCACTTCCTTATTCAAAGCCATGTCTAATACTGGGTGCTTGGAGAGGGGCCACATTCGAGGCCTTAGGTCCAGAACCAGAGACTGGATCAGCACCAGCACAAGTCCTCTTGTAGGGGACAGTCTCTGGAGTTCAGGGGTGTGTGATTTGGAGTGATCCAAAGATTGTTTTGGGTTTCAGAGGGCTTATATTTACACCACTTCCTTATTCAAAGCCATGTCTAATACAGGGTGCTTGGAGACAGGCTACATTCGAGGCCTTTGTTCCAGAACCAGAGACTGGATCAGCACCAGCACATGTCCTCTTGTAGGGGACAGTCTCTGGAGTTCAGGGGTATGTGATTTGGGGTGATCCAAAGATTGTTTTGGGTTTCAGAGGGCTTATATTTTCACCACTTCCTTATTCAAAGCCATGTCTAATTCAGGGTGCTTGGAAGCAGGCCACATTCGTGGCCTTAGGTCCAGAACCAGAGACTGGATCAGCACCAGCACATGTCCTCTTGTAGGGGACAGTCTCTGGAGTTCAGGGGTGTGTGATTTGGGGTGATCCAAAGATTATTTGGGTTTGCAGGGGCTTATATTTTCACCACTTCCTTATTCAAAGCCATGTCTAATTCAGGGTGCTTGGAAGCAGGCCACATTTGAGGCCTTTGTTCCAGAACCAGAGACTGGATCAGCACCAGCACATGTCCTCCTGTAGGGGACAGTCTCTGGAGTTCAGGGGTGTGTGATTTGGGGTGATCCAAAGATTGTTTTGGGTTTCAGAGGGCTTATATTTTCACCACTTCCTTATTCTCAGCAATCTCTAATACGGGGTGCTTGGAGACAGGCCACATTCGAGGCCTTAGGTCCTGAACCAGAGGCTGGATCAGCACCAGCACATGTCCTCTTGTAGGGGACAGTCTCTGGAGTCAGGAGTGTGTGATTTGGGGTGATTCAAAGATTGTTTTGGGTTTCAGAGGGCTTATATTTTCACCACTTCCTTATTCAAAGCCATGTCTAATTCAGGGTGCTTGGAGAGGGGCCACATTCGAGGCCTTTGTTCCAGAACCAGAGACTGGATCAGCACCAGCACATGTCCTCTTGTAGGGGACAGTCTCTGGAGTTCAGGGGTGTGTGATTTGGGGTGTTCCAAAGATTATTTTGGGTTTCAGAGGGCTTATATTTACACCACTTCCCTATTCAAAGCCATGTCTAATACAGGGTGCTTGGAGAGGGGCCACATTCGAGGCCTTAGGTCCAGAACCAGAGACTGGATCAGCACCAGCACAAGTCCTCTTGTAGGGGACAGTCTCTGGAGTTCAGGGGTGTGTGATTTGGAGTGATCCAAAGATTGTTTTGGGTTTCAGAGGGCTTATATTTACACCACTTCCCTATTCAAAGCCATGTCTAATACAGGGTGCTTGGAGACAGGCTACATTCGAGGCCTTTGTTCCAGAACCAGAGACTGGATCAGCACCAGCACATGTCCTCTTGTAGGGGACAGTCTGTGGAGTTCAGGGGTATGTGATTTGGGGTGATCCAAAGATTGTTTTGGGTTTCAGAGGGCTTATATTTTCACCACTTCCTTATTCAAAGCCATGTCTAATTCAGGGTGCTTGGAAGCAGGCCACATTCGTGGCCTTAGGTCCAGAACCAGAGACTGGATCAGCACCAGCACATGTCCTCTTGTAGGGGACAGTCTCTGGAGTTCAGGGGTGTATGATTTGGAGTGATCCAAAGATTATTTGGGTTTGCAGGGGCTTATATTTTCACCACTTCCTTATTCAAAGCCATGTCTAATTCAGGGTGCTTGGAAGCAGGCCACATTTGAGGCCTTTGTTCCAGAACCAGAGACTGGATCAGCACCAGCACATGTCCTCCTGTAGGGGACAGTCTCTGGAGTTCAGGGGTGTGTGATTTGGGGTGATCCAAAGATTGTTTTGGGTTTCAGAGGGCTTATATTTTCACCACTTCCTTATTCAAAGCCATGTCTAATTCAGGGTGCTTGGAAGCAGGCCACATTCGTGGCCTTAGGTCCAGAACCAGAGACTGGATCAGCACCAGCACATGTCCTCTTGTAGGGGACAGTCTCTGGAGTCAGGAGTGTGTGATTTGGGGTGATTCAAAGATTGTTTTGGGTTTCAGAGGGCTTATATTTTCACCACTTCCTTATTCAAAGCCATGTCTAATTCAGGGTGCTTGGAGAGGGGCCACATTCGAGGCCTTTGTTCCAGAACCAGAGACTGGATCAGCACCAGCACATGTCCTCTTGTAGGGGACAGTCTCTGGAGTTCAGGGGTGTGTGATTTGGGGTGTTCCAAAGATTATTTGGGGTTTCAGAGGGCTTATATTTTCACCACTTCCTTATTCAAAGCCATGTCTAATACTGGGTGCTTGGAGAGGGGCCACATTCGAGGCCTTAGGTCCAGAACCAGAGACTGGATCAGCACCAGCACAAGTCCTCTTGTAGGGGACAGTCTCTGGAGTTCAGGGGTGTGTGATTTGGAGTGATCCAAAGATTGTTTTGGGTTTCAGAGGGCTTATATTTACACCACTTCCCTATTCAAAGCCATGTCTAATACAGGGTGCTTGGAGACAGGCTACATTCGAGGCCTTTGTTCCAGAACCAGAGACTGGATCAGCACCAGCACATGTCCTCTTGTAGGGGACAGTCTGTGGAGTTCAGGGGTATGTGATTTGGGGTGATCCAAAGATTGTTTTGGGTTTCAGAGGGCTTATATTTTCACCACTTCCTTATTCAAAGCCATGTCTAATTCAGGGTGCTTGGAAGCAGGCCACATTCGTGGCCTTAGGTCCAGAACCAGAGACTGGATCAGCACCAGCACAAGTCCTCTTGTAGGGGACAGTCTCTGGAGTTCAGGGGTGTATGATTTGGAGTGATCCAAAGATTGTTTTGGGTTTCAGAGGGCTTATATTTACACCACTTCCTTATTCAAAGCCATGTCTAATATAGGGTGCTTGGAGACAGGCTACATTCGAGGCCTTTGTTCCAGAACCAGAGACTGGATCAGCACCAGCACATGTCCTCTTGTAGGGGACAGTCTCTGGAGTTCAGGGGTATGTGATTTGGGGTGATCCAAAGATTGTTTTGGGTTTCAGAGGGCTTATATTTTCACCACTTCCTTATTCAAAGCCATGTCTAATTCAGGGTGCTTGGAGAGGGGCCACATTCGAGGCCTTTGTTCCAGAACCAGAGACTGGATCAGCACCAGCACATGTCCTCTTGTAGGGGACAGTCTCTGGAGTTCAGGGGTGTGTGATTTGGGGTGTTCCAAAGATTATTTGGGGTTGCAGGGGGCTTATATTTTCACCACTTCCTTATTCAAAGCCATGTCTAATACTGGGTGCTTGGAGAGGGGCCACATTCGAGGCCTTAGGTCCAGAACCAGAGACTGGATCAGCACCAGCACAAGTCCTCTTGTAGGGGACAGTCTCTGGAGTTCAGGGGTGTGTGATTTGGAGTGATCCAAAGATTGTTTTGGGTTTCAGAGGGCTTATATTTACACCACTTCCTTATTCAAAGCCATGTCTAATACAGGGTGCTTGGAGACAGGCTACATTCGAGGCCTTTGTTCCAGAACCAGAGACTGGATCAGCACCAGCACATGTCCTCTTGTAGGGGACAGTCTGTGGAGTTCAGGGGTATGTGATTTGGGGTGATCCAAAGATTGTTTTGGGTTTCAGAGGGCTTATATTTTCACCACTTCCTTATTCAAAGCCATGTCTAATTCAGGGTGCTTGGAAGCAGGCCACATTCGTGGCCTTAGGTCCAGAACCAGAGACTGGATCAGCACCAGCACAAGTCCTCTTGTAGGGGACAGTCTCTGGAGTTCAGGGGTGTATGATTTGGGGTGATCCAAAGATTGTTTTGCGTTTCAGAGGGCTTATATTTACACCACTTCCTTATTCAAAGCCATGTCTAATATAGGGTGCTTGGAGACAGGCTACATTCGAGGCCTTTGTTCCAGAACCAGAGACTGGATCAGCACCAGCACATGTCCTCTTGTAGGGGACAGTCTCTGGAGTTCAGGGGCATGTGATTTGGGGTGATCCAAAGATTGTTTTGGGTTTCAGAGGGCTTATATTTTCACCACTTCCTTATTCAAAGCCATGTCTAATTCAGGGTGCTTGGAAGCAGGCCACATTCGTGGCCTTAGGTCCAGAACCAGAGACTGGATCAGCACCAGCACATGTCCTCTTGTAGGGGACAGTCTCTGGAGTTCAGGGGTGTGTGATTTGGGGTGATCCAAAGTATTTTTCTGCTGCCCCTTTCTTCTTATTGAAATGTTCTGGGGGCATCCTATTTTGAAGCTGTTTACTCAAGATCTGGGTTTTGTAGGATGACCCAGTATAGGTCCACTTAGAGTGCTGAGTCTTCTGAATATCGAGGTGTATAATATGTGCCCCTGCAAACTTCATTTTGGAGTTATAGCCTTTCAGTTTTCCCACAATATTTTTCTTTGGCTTTGTGAATAATGAATAAGGAATAAGGAACTGCGAATAAGGAACTGGGAACTGGGAACCAACTTCAGCTTCGTCATGGCTACTTGACCTTAAATTTCTTGTTTCTTGCTTCCAGATAGTTCTCAAAATTTTGAGACAGCTTATGCAAAGCCACTTCCCAGAATGAACTTCAGCATAAGTTAGCAAACATCTTCTTAGCCCATAGGCCTCCTTTACAGATGGAAACTTTCCACCTTAGTTATAACCTCTGAAGTTTCAATTCTTTCATCAGGTTTTCACTTGGTTCTGGCATTCCCTTATTGCAACTACTTTCAAGATCCAAGGTAGGAAATTTTCTACCTTATTTTTAATGTGATTGTGTTCACTTTGCTGAGAGACATAAATGGGCAAAATGGACTTTTTAGTAATCTAGTATCTTTATTCACAGACAGAAATTGTCATGTGCCTGTTATTTGTGGTGAAGGTAGATTGGAGGTACAATTACCAGCTCTGGGTTGGGAAATACTTGGGGGTGGAGCCTGGGAAGGGCTGGGCTTGGGGAAGGAAGGGACCTCAGCAGCATATAACATAGAGCATATAATACCTTCAAATCAGTCATTTTGTCTAGGGGAAATGATCTATAGAGGTCTGGAGATCACTTGTAATTCCAGGAGGTTCATGTAAACAAATAGCAACTGGAGGAGAGATGGGGTGAAATCCATCAATGGAAGATTCAGTTAAAAATCTCCACTTTCCTCCCCCCACCCTCCAGCTGCCATTTTTGCAGTTGATTCCTGGGGTTGTGGTACCCATGTAAAGTAATAGTCACATGAGTTGGTGGGCTTAAGGGAGAAGTGGGCAATATTGCCCTTCCTGCATTTCAATCCATCAATGGAGGTCCACTGAAGGAAGAGAATGAAAGGAACAATGTTGTCCACTTCTCCCTCTTTGCTGCATCCCATTGAATTGCATGGCTATTACTCCACATTGGTCCTCTCACCCCAGGAAATAAGCTTCCTGGAAAGGGCTGCTGGAAGAGGGGGAAATGGAGTGATTGAAGCTTGGATGTAGTCAGCTTTTTCACTCAGTTTTACCTAATTTCTATCCTTACTTTAGCCCTCATCACCTTGAATATCATCACTGTACATTTTCACTGTATTAAGCAATGATTCAAGTTCAATAGGACTCTTTGCATACAATTTCAAATAATCCATGTACAGGAGATGGTTTATTTTCCCAGCCTGTTCAGAAATATAATAACCCATTTTTGTTTTCTCTACGACCATTGTCAAGGGGATTAATGAGATGTTGAATAAGAAAGGCGACAAGGAGTCCCCGTGAAATATACCTCTTTTGATACAAACTTCCCCAATTTCTTCACCATAAGCCATTAACAACGTTTTTTTAAAATTGTTATTGTTATTGCTATTGCTATTGTTATTCCACCTTTCTCACTGAGATCCAAGGTGGATTATACAGTGCAATGAAAATACAATATAATCAACAGCTATGACATTCACTGAGCAAAGTACAATAATGAGCAACGATACAATAGGGTGTGGTAGCAGAAATTTAAAAAAACAAGCATAAAGCCAAGCACAGAGATGAAATCTTTCTGAAATCAGCAGACAGTACCCAACAGAGTAGCATATAGTTTCTGTCCCAACCAATGCTTCTCTTTGAGCTACTTCTTACAACATAGTTCTATAATCTGGGTAGAAAGCCCTCCTAAATAATTCAGTTTTGCATAGTTTTCAGAAAGCCGGGAGAGTGGGAGCTTTCCTGACTTCCTCAGTCAGGCCATTCCATAAGCTACCACAGAGAAAGCACGTGTGCAGGCAGCTGTTGATTTTGCCTAACTGCAGGGTGGTATCCATAGACGGCTCTGTCCAGTTGAGCAGAGACACAGTGGCAGAACATAGAGGAAGAGGTGGTTGCACATATAATGAGGGGCCAGGACCATGAAGGGCTTTGAATATGATAGTTATGATGACCTTGAATTGAGCCTGATAACTGATGGGAAGCCAATGGAGTGACTGCAGAATGGAAATGATATGGATGCGCCATCTAGCTCCTCATAGTAAATGAGCTGCAGCATTCTGCACCATCTGGAGTCTCTGAGTCAACTTTTGAGGGGAGACATAGAGAGCATTACAGTCTTGATGTTACTGTACCATAAATGCAGGTGGGAAGATGGGTCATGTCAAGGTAGTGGGCCGTGAGAAGGCTATTTTTTGCAGCTGCATTTACTTGCTTCTCTAACAGCACTGGATCTAGTATAACCCCATGGCTCTTAACTGAGTCAGCCAGGGTCAACTGAACCATATCAAAGGCTGGAAGTGTTCGGAGCCCAATTCACATTTGGACTACAGCATACAGAGGAAATATTTATAAACCTTCCTCCCATGCCATTGTCCTGATCTGAAATAGCCCTTAGGTTGCTGCTATTTGGCTTATTGGGAAAACATTGGACCTATGACTTTCTGCCTGCCGGGCATGTGCTCTTCTATGCAGGTACAGCTCCTTCCCTTTAGATTCCCACACAATGTGCATTAGAATTGACCAGTTTTGCTTTGTAATTATTATTATTTTTGAATTTTTTTTTAATTACTAGAACTACAAAACTACAAAAAGGAAAAAGTGGGAACAGGGAGAAGGGGAAGAAACAACACATAACAACACAAACACTACATCTACAAGTAATGCATTCCCTTCATACTGGAATTATTTAACATTAGAACTTTGTAAAATGCTGTTAGATTGGTAGATCTTATAAAATACAAACTACAATCAGGATTAGGTCTTCTTCCCCCCTCTGGGTCTCGGTCGCAATTCTCTCTGAACAGCTACAGTCACTGTGCTTGTTCCCTCCTCCCCTCCCCCTTCAGGCTTGAAATCCTCTTCTTCTTGCTGAAAATCTTGGTGTTTACACACAAAGTCCCTTAGCTGATCTTCTGATGTTATCTTGTGAGCTTGATCTTTATAGCTAAACCAAATACCTTCCGGAAATAACCATTTGTACTTTATTTCACGTTTCCTCAGAAGAGCTGCAAACCTTTTATATTTAAATCTTCTTTTCCGAGCTAAAAATGGAACATCCTTCAATATCTTGACCTTATTGCCCAGAAAGTCCAAGTCCGCATTGTATGAATTATATAGGATGGTGTCCCGGATCTTCTTAGATGAAAAGTCAATAATAATCTCGCGAGGCAGCTGATGCTTCGTTGCATATTTTGAAGAAGCCCAACGGACTTCCAAAATGGCACTTTTTAACTCTTCTTTAGTTGCCTTCGTGGGTATCACCAAAAGTTCCGACACCAGATCCTTTAAATTCCCATTTTCCTCCTCCTTCACATTCTGGAGACGCAATATTGTCTGAGCACGATCCACTTGCAACCCAATCAGTTGGTTCTCCAACAGCTTTAGGTCTTTGTTTGTTGCCCTCATGAGTGCTGCGTTTTCCCGAGCAGACTTTTCCGCCGCCCCCCGCTGCTTCCTTAATGGTTTTCACTTCACTCTCAATTAAGCCAACCCTTTGATCAGTTTCGTTTAACTTGTCAACAAAGGGCTTTATGGCTTCGACGACCGACTGCTTTACTAGCTCCTCCAGAGACTCTCCTTTCCCCTGCAAAGCAGCCGAGATAGATTTGCCCATAGCGGGGCTCTGCTTTTTCGTCGCCATCTTAGGGGGGTGGAATCCGCCAGCCAAGTTTCGATACTCAGTGAGGGGGAAGAAATCCGAGCCTTCTTAGCTTCAAATCCCACCAATCCTTCGCATACGCTTGTAGTAACAGAAGGGATTAGCTACTTACAGGTTTTCACCTTAGATCTGCTTTTTGCCGTTCTCCATGGCCCGGCAGCACACGAAGTGCTGCGCAAGTCTTCCGGCCTCCATAGGAGCAAACGGGCAATTTACCCCCCACATCGATTTCGGGGGGTTCTTCCCATCGCACTCCGGACCCTGACACCCTCACTGGGAGTCTTGGGGGCTAACCTTTGCAGGTCAGCCACCCGGTCAGGCTGCTCAGGCGCTTCCTCCCGGACCTGCGGAGAGGAGCGTCCGACATGGCCGAGAAAACGAAACCGAATCCAATTTTGCTTTGTAATTATTTATTCCATTGGCATCCTGCTCTTCCTTCAAGTTCAGAGTGGTTACCATGGGGTTCTCACAGTCTACAGGTACTTTATTAGCTTTAGCAACGTAACAAGTTTGCATGCACTCAGGCTGTTGTTTTGTAGTTAGGCTCCCTACGACTTTGAAGAGGTGCAACAATGATCAGTGCAATGATGATCAGCACTGGCTGTTGACTAAGAAGCAGCAGCCCACCTAAAGTGTTCATGTCTGAGTATAACTACGTTGACATCACTTTTGTCAATGGAGAATTAGATGAAAGTAAAATATGCTGTTCTGCAGCAGGAAACTGAGGCACAAAAAGAATGAATAATACACGGAAGGCTAAAGGAAGGGATGGCTGGTTTATTTTGTGAGCTGGCTCTGGTTGCAGAAGTAATCCTCTACTTATTTGACCCTTTCCAAGCTCCAAAGCACAGAGCAATATTTATGAGTAGTGGAACTGGCCCAGGCAGCCTGATTGCTTAGCCTGAGAGCAGGACCACAAGTGACGCCTGACACAGGTTGGACACTTGCCAGCTTCCCTCAAGTTTTGATGGGAAATGTAGGCAGCTTGGCGGAATGTTGGACAAGTGACAGTTGAAAAGTCCATTGGACAGCAGTCAGAGAGTCAAGCTGCAAGACCAGGATGCCTACATTTCCCATCAAAACTTGAGGGAAGCTGACAAGTGTCCAACCTGTGTCAAGTGTCTCTTGTGGTCCCGCTCTGAGAATCCGGGTTAGAGCCTGAGGATTTGTAGGGCCAGGTGAAATGCCATTGGCCATTGGTGTCACCTGGCAACTTCTGAGTTAGCTAAGAGCAGCCCCAGCCACTTAAGGAGCACCTAAGCACAATCAAGGGCAGACTAGTAGCTCCCTCTTCTGTTAAAATGTCACAGGCTGCAGTGCAAAGAATGAGGTATTTGGCTTTCTCGGCCAGAGTGCCTGCTGCCAGGGCTTTAAAATGGCTGTATTGTACTTTGCATATGCCTTGGCCTCTAGGTCTGAGCATGTTTCAGTACTCATTTCAACACATCAAGTACCTGAGATCTCAGGAAGAACATAAGTAAACAGAGAAGAAAGATGAGCCCAGAAGCCACATTTTCAGTCAGTGTAAATTCTTCCTCATTAAAGTCCTTCCCCTGATTCTGACATCTGTTCTGACCTGAAGGGGAGTTAAAGTCAACATCCCCTTGCCCAGGTATGGTGGTGTGCTCTTCATATGACATTTCTAAAGACACCATCCCCTTAAGGCTTGGATAACTTACCCAGATGTAGTTTAGGAATTGGTGGAGGAAGGGGGATAGCCAGACCTGAGCCTCACCAAACTGATGACCTGTGTTAAAGTTTATTTGTCTGTTGCCTGACGGGATTGAGCTGCAGTCCTCTCTCTCCCAAACTGACTCAAGGACTAGTTGACAAATGGGGGATATATCGGCAGCAACTCTGGCCTTGAAAGCAATTTTGCTTTGGTAAATGCAGCAGCACTTGGATGGATGCCTCCCATTAAGTGATCTATAAAAATAAGTGATAGCTCCTGCCCTTGTGCAGACAAAGGAACCCAACTCCAGGTGGTCACAACTGGACTGCTCACATCTCCTTACTTGCACATCTGTTAAAAACAGAACACTTATTTTATTTGAGCTGTTTCATGTGGCTGTAGCTTGGCCAGCAAACATGGTCCCCAACCTGAGTCACTGCCTGATGTCTTAGGTTCATAGTCCTCTCATGCTTACTTTGGAAAGCGATTAGAACTTTAGTATAATGGAACAATCAGGAAGAGACTTTTATAAGGGAACAGGATATTGCAATTTTTATTGTATGCATCATCTTGCTTTTACTGCACTGACTTCTACATTTTTGTAATCTGCTTTCTGTATTGTTTATGATATATCTTGCTTTAGGCAGTTTGTTGTTAGCTGTGTCCTAACTCTGTAATACTTGTCCTATTGCATTGTTTATTACATTATCTGATGGCATTTTAGTATATATTTTCTACCCCACCTTGAGTCTTAATGAGGAAGGTAGGCAATATACAAACAAACAAAATGCTGTTATTTTCTTCATTGCGAGCCTGCACATGTTGGTGAATACTTGGCATGCAAAATGGGGATATGTGGGTGAAGATTTATATTAGAGTCCCACGAAGAACAGAATTCCTTTTCTCACCTGCCCTTTTCTTTTGTCTCCTCTCATAAATTAAAATAAGAAGTTGGAATCAGATATAATGATTTTGTTTTATAAATTAGATTATTTAGTATTGGAATGAAAGCTCATTGTCTCAGAAAACCACTCCAGGGGTTGTTTCTATTGATCTCATTGGGGAACACATTTCATGTGGTAACTCCCACCCTCCCCCTGCCTCCCCAAAACAGTTGAGTTGGAATTTTCAAGGATTATACCTCTCACTTAAGGGGTCTTCTATCTTGAAGTTCAGATAGGGAGGAGAACACTTCCTTGTGATGTAAGCAGTTACATTTTTTGTTTGCGGAGAAGACCAAGGGAAGAAAGAACTGGTGCATGAGTAAGCTATTCCTTCTGTTCCAGAGATCTTCAGGTGGGAAGTACATGAGCAAGGAGAGCTAATTCCTCTGCCACCTGCCAGATGTGCTTTGGTGATGTCAGCAATTTTCTCTCAGCATTGCTGAGAGAATGGCTGGTTTGGAACCTGGCTGAGAGAAAATGCAAGTCAAACAAGGGAATCAATGAGGTAAGGTAAAGCACAGGTGGGCAGTAGGATTATCTCCTCTCACCTTGTGCTCAGGTTTTATTAAAAAAATAAACCTCTGTTTTCCATGGCAATAGGGCAGGCTCATGCATACAGTAAATACTGTAAAGGTGTTTAAGAGATGGCAAATTCTTAATTAGTGGTTCTGTCTGCACAGAGGGATGATCTGATCTCTCATCAGCCTTGATCACTCACATGTCTCGTATATTCTTTACTATTTAGGAGGGGACTTCAGCTTTTGCCTTTATTACACTCATTCCGTAGAACAAACACGTTACCTAGATATTTGTGTATTCCAGTCTTTGCAACTCTGACTGCCTGCAAGCAGGTGCTAAATAAATCCTTTGTCTTCTGCCAAACAGGCAGGCTGGGTAACTATCATTGCGGGGGGAGGTAAGACTTAGCTTCTGCCTCTATGGTCCCCAATTCTACTGTAATGTTGCCTGTGTCACAGAGAGCAAACCACAGCCTTTACCTCTCTGCCCCACTCCACCATGTACTCTGCTTGTCTGCTAGCAGTAAAAGCAAAATGTTTGCTCCTGACTAGCAGGTAGTGGAATGAAATAGCTCACTGTTGGACAAGTCCTTACTTTTACAAAACCAGAAAGTCATCCTAGAGCAATGTTTTGCAGAAAGTGAAAATACTGTGATCAGAAATGTCAACAACGATTATTCTGCTTGGTGGAAAGATAACTCTTATGGTTGGACAATGTCCCTGTTAGTCATTGAATCACTCTCACCCTTTGCTGCCCTCCTTGCTTCCTACTTCTGGATAGTGAGATACGAGAATAACTGTTAGATTTGAAGGTTTGCAACTGCTTCCAATTATGGAACTAATTCTGTTCATTTACAAATGGGAATGACTCAGATTGGATCTGAACTAATAAGAGTCTAGCCATACAGTTCATATGTACCAGGTAGTAGTTTCATAAGAAAGGACATATATTGCTGGGCTTGTCAGAGGATTTGAGCATAAAATAGTAATAGAAGAACAGAAGAGATTAGATAGAGAAATCTGAAGAAAAGGCTTTCTGCATTCACCCCCATTGTATGAAAGCTCTGTTGTATTTCTTTAGTCTCTAGACAAAGAGATCAATCAGAAAACAAAACAAAAACATCAGAATGATGGACCACTTTCAAATTTGTCTCTTCCTTATATCGCAAGTAGCTTCTCTGAGAAGAAATTAGCTGAAAGCTGATTTCTTTTCCTGATTTGAGCGTCTTAATGGCAGCCTGGTTCTACATTACTTTCACTCTACTGATTTATATTTTTTATATTTTTGAAGTTTTAAAATTGTAAGCTTCTTCTGTTACAAATGATTCTTAAAATAAAATAATATACTGATATGCCAGTAAAATAAATGCTTCACATTGGGAATAGAACAACTAAATAGGAGAAAAACCCCACTGGAGACTAAACAAATAATACTAATTAGACTATTTTTAGAATTATTTTTAGGATGTTTATAAATATTTAAAGTGCTGGTGCTATAGATGCATAAATACAATCATTGTGCAAACAGAAATAACATTAATCTTCCTAAAGGTAATCTTCCAATAAATATTCTTAAAGACTCAATAACACAGGATACACGTTAGTTGCTATCAGACCAATAAATTTCAAAGGCGTAGTTATAAGTGTCCTAAACCAGTGTCAGTAATCTAGTACCAGTATTGTTATGATGATTTTCCTTTCTTTCAGGTGTCAGAAGATGACAAAAGGACACTGCACTAGACATAGAAGTATGTCCAAAACATTAATCGGTTAACGAGCTTTGCTAGCTCCTTGATCCACCCGTTTCGGCAGTCTTCCTCATGGGCCATTAATTTCTTCAGTGTGTCGCCCTGGAAAAGCACAAATAAAAACCATTTTTAGTATAAAATTTATAAATATTACAATAAATATTTAACAGCTAAAAATAACTCAGTCTTGTTACAACAATTATAGTTACACACTGCTGAATGCCTGAAGCTCTTAAAGTGACACTGCATATTGTATCATAACAAACATTGACTAATTTATAACATCTAGTATACAATGTATACAGACCAAAAGTTCTACCTCAATGTAAGAGGGTACTTCTCAGAGTTATAAAAAGGTAGTAAAGTCCATGTCATTATTCAAACCCTGAGGGGCAAGGCTGTCCATTCTAAAAATCCATTGAGCTTATAAGCATGATAATCTCCTCTGAATGTTTGCTATGATACAAGAAGAATGAAGAAAGATGATGATATGAAGTGTCTGTTATTGGTGAAACCATACAGTGATGAGATGGCTAAACTATCTCTCCACTGAGGCCTTGATCCAATTCTTTAAAAATCATTTGTGTAAATCCAGTCACATATCTCCCAGAATATTTTTGAGAGAGAAGCAGCTGTAATCATGCAAATGTTGGCTGCCCAGTATTGGTGACTTGCATGTGTTCAAAGGTATCTCTTAATTATGACTAAAATAAAACAGGAGTCCAGTTTAAAGACTAAAATTTATTCCTGCATCAGCTTTCATGAGCCAGAGCCCACTTCATGACATGCACAGAATGCGGCCCTTCCCTGCTGCCTCACAGAGGCTTAGCGGGGGGGAGTTTACCCCCCTGGAAGGAGGAGGAGACAGACCTCTCTCCTTCCTGGGCATCCAGGACCAGGGGGGTGGAGACAGAAGCTGGAGAAGGCGACTCCGCCCCCTGTAGCTTCAGTTGCTCCGGGTGATCGGATGGAGCAGGAGGCGTTGTGAGGCTCCTGCTGTCCAGGGTCTGAGGCACAGCCCCTGGACTTGCTGGGAGGAGGGGACAAGAGACAGCTGGGAGACAGCTGCCCAGCCATCCCAGCAGACACCCAAGGCCAGAACCTGCCTGCACAGGAGGGAGGAAAAGAAGCACCCAAGCCTCAGAGGGTTAGAAGGGGCAGGTGGAGGCCAGCTAGTCCCACCCTCCAGTGGGAGTCTAGGAGGCCAGGCAGGAAGAGTGGGGTCAACCCAGAGGGAGCCAGAACAGAAGGAGAGGGCAAAGGCAGTGGGGACAGGCACCCAGCAGCTATCCAAGCAGAAACCTTACCAGCCAGGGAGGAGAAGCCAGCAGCTCAGAGCCACACCCCAGCCTGCAGCCCAGCTAGAAGGCAATAGCCTGAGCCAGGGGGTGCCAGGAACAAAGCAACTCCAGGTGGAGCTGCCTAAGCCACTCTGTAGGAGAAGCTGGGCAGCCAGCCAAAGAAACACAGCTGTGCCTGCCTCCAGCAGTCAGCTCAGCCAGAGAGGCGGGGCAGCCAGCCAACGAGACACAGGTGGGCCAGTCCAGTGCTTCCAGCCAAATGAGCACAGGTGCAGCTGCCTAGGCCACCCAGAGCTGTGGTTAGAGGGCAGGAGGAGGGCGTGGTTGACAGGTGGAGCAGGGAAAGGTTGAAGGGATAAAAGGGAAGTCTATTCACAGGGCAGGGTGGGTTGTGTTGGAGTTGTTGGATGGTGAAAATGAGCAAGCAAGGAAGGCAGGCAGGCAGGCAGGCAGTGAAGGAGGTCAAGGAGGAAGAAGGGCGCAGGAGCAGAGCTAGGTTGAGTGGGCTTGCTGGTGGCTTGAGAAGGTGCATGGGTGATGTGTTCCTCCCCTCCTCCCACAAAGCGGGACCCTGCATGATCCCTAGCAGTGTCCCAGTGCCAAAGCCAGGTACCCCAGCACCCAACACAGCAGCGCCCGGGAGAAAACCTGACACCTGCCTTTCGTCCGTCGCACGGGGTTGCTCCCAGGAGTGAGTGGGGCAACAGCTTCGCCCTCCTCACCGGGAGGTCAGGCCCGAGCTGGGTGTCTTTCTCAATGCAGCGGCGGCCGTAGCAGGTGGCGAGACGGCCAAGTGGGGCACTTGCAAGGCTCATTTTGCCAGCACAGCCACTGAAGCAGCAGGGAAGAATGCACCTGGCCTTCTCGGTGGTGGCGATCCCAGAGGAGTGGCGGAGGCGGTGGGGTTCCTTTCTGCCCTTCTGGGCACGGTTTGTTTGCCATGGTTGCACTCTGCACCGCGGCAGGCCTTACTGGGTTTGGTGTCCCAATTTTACCCCCGCCTATAGCCATAGTGAAGGGAAGGCTTTTGTGCTTCTCCGGCCCCATTTCTTGCCCTCAGGACTCTGGATGGGGTGCTGGGTCAACAGGGTATTTTTGAATGGTGGCTCGCACCATAATGTATTTCCCCTGAGGTGCCCCATTGGGATATTGTGGTAAGGGGTAGTACGGTTTATATTACCCTGGGTGTTGGTTCTGAGCAATGTTTGCTACTCATTAGTGGGGCATAGCTGCCATTTTGTGGTTGTCCGCCATTTTTTGTGGTGCCTACATGCTTTAGTCAGCCATGCCCTGTGAAGTTGGTGGTACCTGGTATTTGTCCTTGTTGGATTTACAGCAGGCCTGCTCTGATACAGGGTTAGGTGGTGTGGCTGTAAATCAGCAGACTTGCGGTGGTACAGTGATTGAGTGGTCCTTACCCTCAGACCTGCTGTGATACAGTGGTTAAGTGGTGCAGCTGCAAATCAGCATATTTGTGGTGGTACTGTGGTTAAGTGGTCAGGTTGCAAATCCATATTGCAGGTCCAGGCTGTACTTTTGCATGTGGTACAAACTCATTCTACATTTCTATTTAGCTGCCAGCGGCATTTAACAAGGGATGCATAGGAGAGATGTCTTCTAGAAAGGGCACAGGCCATTCCAAGGGCAAACAGCCCACTAGGAAGCAACCTTCTAAGAGGGCCCCACCTGCTCTCTCCTCTTCTGAGGATGAAGGGAACGGAGGTGGTATGATACAAATTTTAAAGCATCTGGAGGTGCTGGAGAGGGCCGAGGGGGTCACTGCCCCAGCAAGTGGCACTGGAAAGTGAGCCAGGTTGGTCAGGGCAGCATCTGCAGGGGAGTTCCGGACGGAGTTACTGAAGCATACTTCTGTCCTTGAGTCAGCAGCAGGTTCGACGACAGCGGTGGCAAGTACCAGCCTGGAGAAGCATGCTTTGGCTGAGAAAGACATTGGGGTCAATGTGGAGACAGAAGGTCAGGGAGACATGGGGCAAGTAGCAGTGGCGGTGGAGCTTGGCATGGCTATCACTAAGTCGGTCCTGCCTCCGCAGGCATCCACTTAGCCATGGGGTCCCTGGGGTCAGGCTGCTGCTTCCAGGTCCCTGAGTCTCACAACACCCTCTCCTTGCAACACCTCAGCTTGGCAGATGACTGGACAGTTGGGGTGGCAGGGGCAGGCATCAGGTGCTATGTGCTCCCAGGAAGCATTAGGGGGCCCTCGAGCTACATGAGAGTCAGCTGCTGGTCAGCCCCTTTGCCCCCCATCAGCGGGTTGGCAATATGGTGGGTGTCCACCATGGGGATTCCCGCCTTATGGTACCCCCTCCTATGGACAGGTCCCGTACCGGGCACTCCCCTTTGGAGACACAGCTCTCCCCCTGGGGGACCATCTTACCCAGGCTACCTGGGACAAGATTGTAAGAGGGGAGTACGTTGATGTCTTCACCCTTCTATTCCAAGAATTGTAAAAGGAGGACAAGGATGACCTGGATGATCAGGACAAGGAAAAAATCAGGAGGAGAAAGGTGGACCATAACTGGCACAACTGGCTCCCAGGGTTTTTAATGTATGCAGGTGTTTTAAGTTGAGCCCAGCCTTTTAGGGCACTGTCTATTTTTCAGTACCTGAACATTATTTACAGGGGGTATACTGATTTTGTCGGTTCAGCGTGGCTGCAGTTCAACGAGGAATTCAGGATGTAGGATGCTCTTAACCCGCACCTCCTCTGGGACCAGATTCACCAGCAGCTGTGGCTGCAGGTGATGTCTCCTGCAAAGCCAAATTCTGGTGATAGATCAGATAGTGGTCACCGATTCACTGCCCCTTAGCGTCAACAGGGCTTAGCGTCAACTGGGCCCCTTAGCGTCAACAGGCCTGATGGTCACCAGTCACAACTACGGTTACTTTGCTGGGATTTCACAGCAAAAGGTGCCTGTAATAGGAAAGCCTGTAAATACAGGCATGAATGTCTCTCCTGTGCTGGTAACCACCCCTATGCTGCCTGCCCTGGATCCAAGCAGGGAGGGGGTGGTAGGCAAACTGTTGCGGGAGGAGGCCAGCAGGGAAATGCCAAGGGGAACCAGCTCGGTGAGGCTGATGGCAATTGATGGTCAGTGATAAGTTCCCGGTAAGGTCGGGACGCTGGGCCCATGTGAAGGGTTGGAATAGTTTTTGTTAGTTGTTCTGTTGGTACTCTGTTGTTCCCCGGTGTTTGGGGGAAGGAATGGTCCTCTCCTGCGTTCCTGTTTAGGGGAAGGAAAGGTCCTCCCCTGCATGTTGTTTTTACGGGGATTCCTTTCCCCCATATGTTGTGGGTAATGTTCTGTCACCGAGAGGTAGCAGGGGAGGAAGGGTCCTCTCCTGCCTTGTGGTGCTACGTTGTAGGCCCAGTTTTCGAGGGGCTTGCGTCTGATTCACCTGGCAGTGGGGTTTAGCTAGGGACGTAATACTCATCCAACTGGGGCCACTTTTGTCAGCAATTATTGTATGGGGCTCCCTGTACGAAGCTGGTGATGACACCCCCCCCTTTTTCCAGAACCGCCCTGAGCCCATCTGTGGGGAGGGTGGGGTATAAATCAAATCAAATCAAATTAATGAATTAATCCACCATAAACTTCTCTGTACAGATTTGGGGCTTCACAAGCAGTTAAAGACAGTCATCACCAGTGTAACATCTGTTTATCAGGTAGAAATCCCTCACTTAAATCCACACAGGGTCCCCTCTTTCCTCTTACCAGAGACTCTACCAGAGAGACAGCCAGCTGCCTGTATTCACTTCACCTCACTCAGCTACTGCCCAGGGATATATTGGGGGAAGGGAACTCAGTGTTTATGCCCTCTATATGCTGTCACCATTTAGATAAATTAGGCTTATTGGTTGTGACGAGATTGCTTAATGTTCATGTGTGTGTTTTATTTCCCCTCAGTCAACAACTTCAGGCCAGCCAGGGTTAAAACAGAAACCAGAATAACTTCTTACAAGATGTTTAACACAGGAATGCATGATTTAAAACACATAGATATATTGGTGTTAAGAGGTGTATGAATAATCCCACACTCATAGTGGGTGGTTATAATATAAATTAACAAGTGTCAACAGCCAGCTACAATCTGCAGCTATTCCTCAGCAGTTACCAATCCTTCTCTCATTAACTGCCTTAACAGATTTCAACTGACCCTAGCCCCAACATTCTGCAGCTCTCATTGGCTGTTTCCTAGGAAAGGATAAGTTGGAACTATTCCTGTCTATCACATCTCCAAACAGTAGAAAGCTAGAAGGAGGCCCCTTTTTGTTGTTTGGAGCCCTGAGTATAATTGATCTGCAGAATGGATGTACACTTTGTGCATCTGATAAAGTAGGCTCTAATTCATGACAGTTGATGCTGGAAGAAACTTTGTTAGTCTTTAAGGTCCCATTGGATTCTGGTTTTGTTTTTCTGTTACAGATTAACACAACTACTCATCAGTAATTAACTAGATCATTTTTCCTCTTCAGTGACAGAATCTTGGCAACAGGCTGGCTTTGTAATAAGGCAAGGTGAGTTGGTGGCAGCAAGTGGTGAATATCAGAGGCCCATTGCCATGCCTGCCTCCACCCCTTTTCTGCTGTCACCACAGCTTCCTCCTTTGCTTCACCCTTCTCCCTCCTAGGAACTGAAGCAGCTAATGCATCTTCCATCCTTGAAAACCACCATGACAAGTGGGATCTAATGTGTATTAGAGAAGTCTATGCTGCTTGCTATGCTCTTTAAAGACACCTAGGGAATGATGAGGAAAGGGCTATCAGCTACTTGGCACAGAGGCAGATGAGAGGTAGAGGGAGTAAGGTAGATGGAAGTGGGGAATGGTGGCCAAGGTTAATGGCCTCAGGTTGAAATGCCACTACTTGGCATTTTAAAGGCATAGCTTTGCCCTAATTTTGGGATTCACGACTCACAGCTCACTGGTATCTGAAGAAGTGAGCTGTGACTCATGAAAGCTCCTAGCCTACCACAAGTTTTGTTAAGTCTTATAGGTGCTATTGGACTCTTGCTCTTTTCTACAGTCAATTATGTTGCCATATTGCAGACTGGGGGAACAGGGTTTAACTCTTGGATCCCTGCTTGGTTTTTCTAACTGAAGCCAGTTTCCTGCACTTTTCATTAGCATTTTTAAAGAAAAGGATTGATTTTTAAGCTCATGGCCTTTCTCCTTTCAAAGCCCCAAAAACAAAGCAGGGGAGATGATTTTCATTAATACAACCAAGTTTGTTAAATCTTCTTTCCCCTTCTTTCCCCACACAGCCCCAGTCTAATTGCAATTAACTTTTTACAAATTTTTGAACATCCAGCTACCTTTGTAAAGAAAAGTTAGTGTGAACAACTGCCAGGCAGATGGGGAGGAAAGGGATCAAGAACATAGACCAATGAAGCAAAGAGCTATTTGTTAATGCACAGATTTATTCATGCTTGTTATGAGTTTGATGGTCCATGAAGGTAGGTGGAGGTGACACAGTCACTGAGGTTCTGGAGCTTGGTATGAGGTCTATACTAAAAGCTTTTGATCAGTGAGGTGCCACTAGCACTTCAGCAATTAGCTTCCATTTTATAAATTGCCCCCAAGAGTTTGCAGTTGGTAGAAAGAAGTGTTGAAACAATTTATTCATTGGAATTCTCATTTTTATTTGAAAGACTGTCCTCTCAAGTGTGGAAGAGGAAGAAGACAATTCAGTATAAGATAAGCAAGTACCAGTCTTTTCTTTTTAGCCATAAGTGTGCTGAATGAACTGATCACATAAAAGATGTGTCGGGCTCTGGGACGCCCCCTGGCGGAGTTAGCGGCGGCGCAGGGGGAGGGCTCCTTCGACGGGTCCGTCCTGCAGGCGTCGGGTCACCGTCACCAGGCCCAGGGCGCGAGGGCCTGTTTCCGCCCCGGCTCCCAGCTCGTCCTGGCCGGCTTTCTCCCTGGCCCCGCCCCCTCGTGGGGTGGACGCGCCCAGGCCATCCGGCCGCGCAGGCTCCGGCATCCAACCGGCCGCCCCGGCCGGGAGCGGCTCGTCCCCGTCCCTCTCCCTGCACCGGCGCGCAGGCCGCCGCCGGGGCCGCCGCGCCGCCGCGGGAGCCATTGGCGGCCGGGCCGGGGGGCCCGCGGGCGGCGCGGCGGCAGCGGGCGGCCCCCCGGGGGGCGGGGGCCGCCCCGCCCGCCTCCCTGGAGGGCCCCCGCGACCGGCGGCGCCCTACCCGCGGCTCCGGCCTGTGGCACGGCGGCGGCGGCGGCGGCCGGCGCCCCGGCAAGCGAGAAACCCGCCGCCCGCCGCCCCATGAGGTCCCCTCTGCGGCCCTTCCCTGGCCTCCCCGCCGACCCCCAGGTAGGTGCTCGGGGGTGGTGGCGGCTGCTCTGGGGGGGTGGGGGCCCGCCGAGTCCGAGGCCCCCGGGCCGGGCCTCAGACAAGATGTCAAATGGGAACATGCTCCTAGTTAAATCTAAGGCTGTGTCACATTTTTCTAAGGTTCTTTAATCAGTGTAGAGGTGCAGATTCGTGGACCAAAATGTTCTCGAGATGATCCTTTGCTGCTGGCTGTGGTAAGGCACAAGATGGAGTTATTGTTACCAGCTTAGGGGCAGAGGACAACATGGGTGGCCTTACTAGCATAGAACTCAAATATAAATTTAAGAGAAGTAAGCAAATGCCCAATTAAATTAAATCTTCTGTACAGCAGTTCCCTTGCCTGATTTACCTTTGAGGGACAGTTTACAATTCCTGCCCCAGGGAAGGGCAGAGAAAACTAAATAGGCCAAAAGACTATGTTATCTCTCTCTCTTTTTTTTTACAACAAACTTTTTCAAGCCTAGCCTATCAACAACTACCAGAGAGACCAATGCGGGGAGGACACACTGCCAAGATGACTGACCCTGGTAGAGTAGCAGAACTGGAAAGGTTTGAGCTTTTTATTGTGATTCAGAGAGAGAACGTGAGCAAGAGAGTTGGGTGAAATTGTGCTTTGATCATATCTGCATGACAACTGGAATGTGGAGGTTTAAGAAAGATGATGGGATTGACCTATCTGATGACAAACAGACGAAGAAGAATCTTTGGCTGATGACTTAAAAAGATGGCTGTTTTTCTCTTCAGAGGTCCATGGGTGTATTTTCAGATGCTGTTTAACAGAGTCAGTTAATTAAAGCTGGGATAATTTGTCTCTCAGCTTCCAGTGCTGAGAAACCTTCTTTCATCTACAGAAACAGTAGCAGGATTCTCAAGGACTTTGTTCTTGGAGATGCCACTGGAGATACAGAAACCTTTTTCTCAGATGCAAGGGAGCAAAGGATGGAATCCACAAGTAAACTTAACAAGTGAGGGACCTGCAAGAACTTCAGGGGGCATCTCATGTCTCCTCTCCCTCACCATGTCCTCTTTCCCTTCCCTGACCACCCCATACTCTTTTCTTTTTTCCTGCTTCCTCTCTCCTTCCCTTCTTTTTCTGCCCTCCATCTTCATCTTCTCCTCCTCCCCTTCTGATAGCCTCTTCCCTATGGCCCAATTGTGTGGTGCCTGCTGAACCAAGTTCAGTTGTATGATGAGGAACCTGCAAAGGCCTGCGTGGGGGGTGAATGGGGAATACTTCACTTTTCTCTTGTATCCCTTTTCCCCACACTATTTCCTCTTTTCCTCCTCCTGCCAGCCCCACATGCTCACTTTTCCCTATGTCCTTCTCTCCTTCAAACCCAATAAACAGCTTATCTTTTATCTACCCCACCTAGCCTCATCTATATTTATTATATATTTACTTTATTTATATACTGCCATTCACCACAAGGGGACCCAAAGCAATTTACACCATTCTCCTTGCCCCTCCACATTATCCTCACAACAACCCTAAGACGTAGATTTGGCTGATAGTGTGTGATTGGTTCGAAGTTACCCAGTGAGCTTCCACAGCAGGGTGATGATTCAAAGCTTGGTCTCTAACCACTACACTACATTGGCTTTTATGGGAGTGGGGCGACTGTTGAACAATAGCAATTAGCCAGGCATGAGTTAGTCATGCCAAGTCTTGTGGTATCAAGTCGCTGCTGGTTGTTTCTGGGCCTGGCCCCAAGGAGTCCTCCCTCAAAGGCCTGAACAGCCTTGGAAAGGGTCCTGCCTGCTTCCCTTGTCTTTTACTGACAGAAACCAACCCTGGAAGAAAGAGGAAAAGGATGATCCTGGGAACTACAGGATAGTGAGGCTGACTTCTGTCCCAGGGAAGATAGCTTAGAGGTAGGAAGGGATTCCTGTGTGCAACAAATGAGTCAAAATAATGAATTTAAACTAGAGATGGGCACGATCCAAACAATTTTAACGATCCAGCGGATTGTGGATCGGCGCCGCCGCCGATCCCGAATTAACGACCTGTGCTGATCATCTCCCGTTCCCGAGCTGTGGATTGTGGAGGCCAAAGCGGGGCATGCTGGTATTATGTGGGAAGGTGGGTGACGACGGTGGCTGCCGGGCCTGGCGGGCATGGGGAGGCGGTGACGAGCCACCTCCCCTCAGGTCCCATTCAGCAACACAGGAAGTCTGTGTTTGGCCGTCAGAGCTGCCTATCAGGGTTTGCAGGGATGAGATTGGAGTGCCCATGGCTACAGAACACCCCCTTCCCCCTCCCTCCCCTGGGTGTCTTCTCCCAACTTGTGACTGCTTTGCTGCTCCGTGGTTGGAAGGAAGCCCTGCTGATCAAGGAAAGCTGGGCTTCCATTCAGGTTTCCAGGGTGACAGAAGGAGGGCAAACAGAGCTCAGGCATTCCCCTGGCTCCATTGCCAGGGGAATAGATTGCTGGCGCCTGAGTGTCTGGATCCCCGATCTGAGCCCGAATGCCCTGATCCAGGCCTCTCCCAATCGCTGGATCGTTGGCCGTGGCCGATCACAATCCGCTGGATCGCGATCGCGCGATCGCCATTATCATGGAGTTTTTCCGATCATGATGCGGATCGTGCCCATCTCTAATTTAAACTACAGGAGGAAAGGTACCAGTTCAACATTGAGAAAAACTTCTTCATGTTAAGAGTAATTCAACAGTGGAATTGGCTGCCTAGGGTTGTGGTGGGTTCTTCCTCATTGGCAGTCTTCAGGGAGCAGTTGGACAAATACTTGTCGGGGATGCTACATTGGGCAGAGGGTTGGACTAGATGGTATATAAGACCCATTCTATGATTCTATGAATACTGGCTAAAGTGCTATGGTTGCCTAGCCTCAGCCACTTGAGGGCATTTAGTGATAGCTACAGCTGCTCCTTTTATCATTTTGAGGTTTCTTTAACTCCCCAATTTTGTTTGTTTGTTTGTTTGTTTTAGATTTCAGGTTGTTCTGCAAACCTGGGACTTTTAAAAAGTGTGTAGGAAGGTCTCTCTTGTTCACTCATGGCTCCAATCTCTGGATTTAAGTATCTATAGATTAGGGCCACTTGGCAATTAGTATGTAAAATGGCATAGATTCTATGCAACACAAGGGTAGATTCACTTGATAAAAGCACTCCCCTCTCCCCACTGCAGCCTTCTGTGTTCTCTGAAATTGTAATCCTGTGGGTCAATAGACACCCATCATCAACAGAATGGCACCTCAGGATCCAAGCCAGAGTTCAGTCACTAACCTTCCCTCCCACCCAAATATGCATGTGGAACAGATAAAGAAAAAGGATGATTTTTGACACTGAAAACTAGAAATGCTTTCAGCCAGCAATTAAAAAATAACTTGCATTCCAGCCAAAGTGTCCCAGTGAAAAATAGAAACGTGCTTTCTTCAACATAAACTGCCAGTGCAACTAGTAATAAATAATAGAACAAGTGACCTTTGTCAGGCACTGAAAAATGGTCATTCCACTCTACCCCGTATACAAGTCCTTGTCTTGCTTTGCCAGGCTCCCTGTAAGTGTGCCTGCCAGGGTGTTCGCTTGCTGTGCTACTGGGTCTCTTGTCTTTGTTTGGGGGGGGCACTTAGTGTACACATGTTTTTGATATATGGTTTTAATATTACACTTTCAGTCTTGTATGTTTGTAAATATTATAATAGTTGTTGCTGGTAATGGTTTATGAGTGTAATATCATTGGCTTTTGGTTAACAGTTATCATTAATGATCATATATGCAGTTCAGGTAATGATGCTTCAGTATGTAGATAGTTTAGGTTTCATGTAACTAGTTTGTCCTTCCCTTTTTCCAAAAAAATGTTTCATAGATTTTTTCCCCAGAAAGAACAAAAAAACAGAAGAAAATATAATTAATTTTCCACATCAAGCTTAAGTCCAGCCCCTTGCAAGCCATTCATCTACTCTGCCATTTCAAAAACAAACCTGCCTGCCCACAGCAAACAGAAAATGTATAGGGGGAAAATGTCTGTTTAGGCAGGGGTGGGGCGTTCAGACAATCACGCTTCCTGCCTACCTGCCTGCATTTAGGCAATGGAGAGTGGCATGATTAATGTGGGAACAGCCCATTTGCAGCAGAACACTGAGCATCAAAAGGAAGGATTTGCCCCTCAATGGGGTAACAGAACTGAAAAGTACAAGGAAACATGGCAGCAACAGGATGATGCAAAGGTAATTATTGGTGCTATCATTTAGCCAAAAAAAAGTGAACATGAAGCAGGATTGTTTTTAATACCACCACCGCCATCTCACTATCATTTTGCTAGCCAGTCTCCTGCCATAGTGGGTGCCCACTGACACTCATCTTCTTCAGTGTCTATTGTTGTTGTTATGTGTGTGTAGTGTAATTGAAGAAAAAATCATCGGATCGTTGGTTTAGCAGGAAGGGGACTAATAGTCAATCCAGTTTTTGGTTAAGAGTAAAAATAATTGCTCGAGAGCCTTGTTCCCCCTGCCCTTGAAAAAAACGTGTATATGTGCGCACAGCCAATACTGTCCTTGCCACCTTCCCCAAGCATTCTTTGGGGTCTGTAAAGACTGAGGCCGATAGTTGTGTGTGCTCAAACTAGTAGGTCAATGGTTTAGAAGGAGGATTGTGTTCTGTGCAATTATGGTGCCGTTAACTGCAAAAACAGATGTCTCAAAGGTCTAATTGCAAAAATGGGGCTGAAAATCATGATAATGAAAAAACCAATAACAGAACATAGTTCATTTGGAAACTCTGGATTCAAAACTGAAAAGGAATTTTTTTCAGTGTGTACCAACCACCTCCTTTTCCCTGGTGCCCATTTTAAGTAGTGTGTTTGAATGGTGAGGTCTATGTGATATGGAGAACAGCTACCAGCATTAAAATAGAAAAGAATTTATTAAAAGCAAAAAATGTTCTCTGCACAGCACAGATTGAGCAAGGAGTACAAAAGATAGGTGCAAATCTGCAGTTTCCCTGTGTGTCTCTCTATGGATACCCTCGTTGGTCTTACTGTAAGGCAAGCTCCTTAACTTAGATATTACAGTGTTCTAAAATCTTCCCATTACCTTGGAGTCTTTGTCCAGGCAGCCAGCACTTTGCCTGCGTCACATGGCAATGGCAGCCTTCAAAATGGAGCTCAGGTGTGAGAGCTTCTTTGTCTAGATGGAATCAGCCTAATAGACCTGTAAAATGGGCCCATCTTCTGTGAGAAGGGATTTTATCTCGTATGTGTATGTCTTTTTGTTGTTGCATGTTGTAATATTTTTTAATTTCATCTATTTACTGGCATTCCTGAGTCATTTGTTTCTTTTACACAAAGTTGTAAAAACTTTCAAGGCTCGAGACTAACAGAGGTGGTTTGCCATTGCCTGCCTCTGCATGGTGATTCTCTTCTTCTTTGGAGGTCTCCCATCCAATTACTTTTAGTACCTGAGGCTGACATTGCTTAAATCTTGAGATCTGACAAGATGGGGCTACCAGGTCATGATGCATCCCCTTTGGAGGCCACTCAATTCAGCTTGGTCTTTATAATGGTCCAATTCACCCTGAAAAGGTGAATGGTGAGGGCTCATGCCTTTTCCGTTCCTCCCATACTCCTTCCATAATTTAGAAAGTCTCTCCACAAATACAGAAAAATACATGCATGCTTTTCATAATTTCGATGGGACTTCAGTGCCTTAAACCTAAAGTTAAAGCATTTTAGCAAAAGGTTTTAGTCAAAATATACATAAGTTCGTATGTGCACTTGTTTCTAAGGCATATTTCTCTTTGAATAAATTTGAGGAGAGGATATACATTCAAAAAATCCCTGCTGCTTTTGAACTCATGTCTGATTATATTGGAAAAACATCTGAAGGAAACTATCTTCCTTCTGTCCCTAGAACCCTTAGCACCCATCTCATCAATAGATTAATTTTTCAAAAGCCTAGATATTGAGTTGTCTGAACAGGAGAGAATACATCCCAACATTGCTTTTTTAATTCTTGATGGCAGCAATCTTTAATAAAAACTAGAGGCAAAATATCACTACTAAAGGAGTCTATGACTGTTAAAAGGTTTGACAAATATTACCACCTGCTGGGCAGACTGTAATGGTGCAACTTATAATAAATTCCAGAGGGGTAGCTGTATTAGTCTTTTGTGACACAACCTGCAGGAGCACTTTGGCTTCATAAAGACTAATAATTTGTCTTACGAAATTCACATCATTGGATTTCTAAACTGTTATCCTAGTTGGCAGATTGTGTCTGTGTGTGCATTCATGAAAAGACAGAACGCATGTATGAAGTATATCCATGAAATGTTGTTGTAGTAGGTTTGTGATATTTCTATGCAGAAGTCAAATACACACAAGATTTGGGCAGAGTTATCCATCCACAACAGCAGACACTGGACATACATGGCTAAGCTGCTTTAGAGCCAAACTGCAAGTGACAGCGTCCATGGGTACATCCTATGCCCCCCATCGCCACTTTAGAAGCATTTGTAGTTTTTATTAAATAGCTGCAAAGCCCCAATCCAGAGCATGTGCATGACTCTGTAGCCCCAGAAGTTTGTGTCCATCCCCCCCCCCATCTTTTCAGGTGTCAAAATAGCAATGGGACTGTTTTGACACCTGAAAGAATACATGCACATGCTGTGGGGAGTGGGGGTGGGGAGAAGAGCTCCTGGGGCTGTCAAGCACCCATTTCAGATTCAGTCCTCATGACAATTTTTTTTTAAAAAAACTACCAAAATGCTTCTAAAATGGTGATGAGGGCCACAAGATGCACCTATGGACACTGTCACTTGTACTTTGGTCCTATATTTAACACCTGTAGTAGGAATTAAATCCCCACAACCTTATTAAGTCAAGATTGCACTTAAGTTTGGACTTACCCACAAAGTATGGTAGATTTTGACTTAATGTTTCTGAGAAAACTATGGCATCATTAGCTAGTTTCAGAGAGCTTTTTAAAGATATTCAGATAAAGTATATTATACACACTTCCAAAGAGGGAACACATATTTGAATCAAATGCTCTCTTTTTACTTCAAAAGGGCTCTGGATCTAAAAAGCAGGGATGCTTGAACACCAGCTGGTTTGGCTCATGTTCTGTTCACTGGTCTCAAAGAGGGAGCTAATTCTTTTGATGGGCTGTTTGGAGAGCAGTTTTAGCCTGTTCATCTGTTGTCGCTATTTTGCATATTCAAACAAGACAATACAATTCAACTGGCATTATGTCACACATGCACATTCTCTCACAGAGCCTGACAGGTTACCCACCCCCACCCCCATACAAACCTGTCTTTGCTGCTCACTGAGTGGCAGCCCATCACATACATAAACAGTGAATAATCAAGCAAGCAATTATTATAAACACTTAATTTCTTTCAAAAGTCTTACTAGCTGGTATAATTTAAGTCCATGTCATCTTCAAGGTTATTTCATATCTGAGTAGTTGCCCAGCAGTTGCCAGCCATTTTCTTTCCTGAGCAGAAAAGATCTGGCTGCCATAGTGCATGCTCTGGTAACGTTTAGATTAGATTACTGAAATATGCTTTACCTGGGGCTTCCCTTGGAACTTGTTTAGAGACTTCACTTGGTACAGAGTGCTGTGACCAGGGCATTGAGTGGAGTGGGTCATAGGACCATATCACTCCATTCTTGGCCCATCTACACTGGCTCCTAATTTGTTTCCAGGCCCAGGTCAAGCCTCTGGTTTTAACCTTTAAAGCCATATATTGTTTGGGACCAACATATCTGAAGGACTGCCTATTTCCAGATGAACCAATCCAACCTCTACAGTAAACTTCAGCGGTGCTGCTTCAGGAGCCCCTGCTTTCTAAGATTAGATGAATGGCAACCCAGGAGAGGGCCTTCTTGGTCATGGCCCTCTGGAACTCCTTACTCAAGAAGACTCATCTGTCCCCTTCTGTTGCCATCGTCTGCCAGCAGGTGAAGACTTTTTTGTTTCATTTAATATATTCTCAGTGATCCCACCTTCATGTCCAATGTTTTAATTGTTTTAAATATTTTAATTGTTGTTTTATATCTTTATATTTTTAAAAAGTTTTTAACTGTTTTATTGATGTATTTTGGCTGATTTTAATGGTTTTATAATGTGATTTCAGTATGTATGTTTTAATTTGTTAGCAACCTTGTTGGCCCTTACAGGGGCAGAAAGGTGGGAATATATATTTTGTTAAATAAAATAAACAAATGAATCTGTCCCCTTCAATCAGCATCTTCCATAAACAGGTGAAGATTATTGTTTTGTTTTGACTGGATTCCCTCATGTATTCCAATGACTTCCCACCCTATCTTTTAATTGCTCTTTTTGCGCTTTCACATATGTTTTGTACTTTTGGTTTTACTGGTATGATACTATGTTTTTATAATGTATTGATTTTGTTAGCCACCTGGGTGGCCCTGAATGGGTAAAAAGATGAGATATAAATTTTGTAAACAAACAAACATTATTTGATCTGATCATCCACAACCCTGGGGGAGAATACATTTCACCTACTACAGAAATGCAAAAGCAAATTGCAAGGCAAAAGGTAATGAAACTCAATCATCCCAGCTACTGCTCATCTATAAAGCTCTTTGACATCCTAGGCTCAGTTTACAAGTGATAGTGGCTATCAAACATGGTTTGTTCACCTGCCAAACCTGTTCACTATGAAGATTGCAGCATTGCTAATGAAGTATTAAATCAGGAAGATGGACAAGAACCCTTCTCCAAATCATGCTGATTTTCTGGTACACCAGCAGGATTCCTTAAAAAGGTATGAAGAATATATGCAGCCTTACTTGGTCATCTCTTGCCTTATTTGTCTTCTTTCCTGTTCTTCATCATTCATTTCCCCTTTATTGGGTGTGGCTAGGCATGCTATTAGTGGCAGGGGAAAGAAGTACCATCAATAACCTCCTTAACTCTTTCTCTTTTTTCTTTACATAATGGTTGTTATGCATGCAATTATCTGGAGGGGAGATTTATTCTAACAGCTACTGATGTTACAAAAGCAGGGTAGTGCCTTGCTGGCAAGAGTGTTTTGGTGTCTGTGTCTTCTCTTCCAATACACAGTCCATTATCATCCCCTCCCTTTCTAGTGGTACTTCTTTCGCCTGAGCCATTGGGGATGGTTAGGAAGCAGACAAACACACTTGCAAATGTGTGGAATATTATATTTTAAAATGCCCCAATATAGCAAAGAGGATTTGTGCAAGAGTGAGCTTCTGTGTGTAGCTGTCTCTGTTGGACTGCAGAGTGCTGAGTGTGTGGGTCTTCTGGTGTGATGAACAGATGAGGTATGATCCTTCCTTGTATGAGTATAGGGTTTGCATATTGAGGAAAATTCCCATTAAATCTGGTTTTCTTTCTTGGCATGGTTTGCAGACAGGACAATGCAAGGAATGGAATTTTGCCTGTCTTTCGTAGGGGGAGTGTGCTGGAAGGTGGGGGAGTGTGCTGGAAGGAAAAGGAGCGAGTGAAGGGTGGGCCATTCTCAAACACGAGCTTTTGCAAGCTCAAGCCTTCACTATCCCAGCAAGACGGAAACATGGTAAGGGCTCCAAGAAACCGATGTGGATGCACAGAGAGCTCCAGAATAAGCTAAGGGAGAAAAAGGAAATGTTCAGGAAATGGAGAGAAGGACAGACCTCTAAAGAGGAGTATATGAGGGTTACTAGGTACTGCAGATCAGCCATCAGAGAGGCCAAAGCTCAGTACGAGCTGGGTCTGGCCAGGAGGGCTCGCTACAACAAGAAAAACTTCTACAGATATGTGAGAAGCAAACACAAGGTAAAAGAGGCAATTGGACCACTATTGGGAGTAGATGGAGAAACTCTGATGCAGGACAGAGAAAAAGCAGACAGGCTTAATGACTTTTTTGCCTCTGTTTTCTCCCTGAAGAACTCAGGCACATCTAGAGATAGTAGAAAATGTGGCAGGACACCTGACTGGCTAATTGACATTGACAGAGAGGTAGTGGAGAGGCATCTGGCTGCACTGGATGAATACAAATCCCCAGGGCCGGATGGGGTGCACCCAAGAGTGCTGAAAGAACTTTCCAGAGAACTTGCAGAACCCCTGTCCATCATCTTCAAGGCCACCTGGAGGACTGGGGATGTGCCACAAGATTGGAGAAGAGCGAATGTTATCCCAATCTTTAAGAAAGGGAGGAAGGATGACCCGGGAAACTACAGGCCAGTCAGTCTGACTTCTGTTGCTGGGAAGATATTAGAACAGATTTTAAAGGGATCAATCTGTAAGCATCTGAAGGACTGCTCAGTGATCCGGGGAAGTCAGCATGGTTTTGTTCCTAACAGATCCTGCCAGACCAACCTGGTTTCCTTCTTTGATCGAGTGACCAGCTTACTGGATCGGGGGAACTCTGTTGACGTGATTTATCTGGATTTCAGTAAAGCTTTTGATAAGGTTCCCCATGAGATTCTGATGGGCAAACTGGAAGACTGTGGAGTAGACTATAGGACAGTTCAGTGGATAGGGAACTGGTTGGAGGATCGCACTCAAAGAGTGGTGGTCAACGGCGTTTCATCAGATTGGAGGGAGGTGTCCAGTGGGGTGCCTCAGGGCTCGGTTTTGGGCCCGGTACTTTTCAATATTTTTATCAATGATCTGGATGAAGGAGTGGAAGGGCTGCTCATTAAATTTGCTGATGATACCAAATTGGGAGGGGTAGCAAACACCCAAGAAGATAGAATTAAAATTCAACAAGACCTGAATACTCTGGAGAAGTGGGCAGCTGTGAATAGGATGCAATTCAACAAAGACAAGTGCACAGTATTACATCTGGGCCATAAAAATGAGAAGCACAAATACTGGATGGGGGATACACTTCTGGGCAGTAGTATATGTGAAAGGGATCTTGGGGTAAGAGTGGACTGTAAACTGATTATGAGCAGTCAGTGTGATGCGGTGGCAAAAAAGGCTAATTCAATCCTGGGTTGTATCAAAGGGGCCATAGCATCGAAATCGCAGGAGGTCATAGCCCCTCTCTACACTGCCTTGGTCAGGCCACACCTGGAGTACTGTGTGCAGTTCTGGAGGCCTCACTTCAAAAAGGATGTGGACAAAATCGAGAGGGTGCAGAGGAGAGCGACGAGGATGATCAGGGGTCTGGAGACTGAGCCCTACGAGGAAAGGCTGAGGGCCTTGGGAATGTTTAGTTTGGAGAAGAGGAGGTTGAGGGGGGACATGATTGCTCTCTTTAAATATTTGAAAGGCTGTCATTTGGAGGAGGGCAGGGAGCTGTTCCAGTTGGCAGCAGAGGGTAGGACGCGAAGCAATGGGCTAAAACTACATGCACAAAGGTACCGACTGGATATTAGGAAAAACTTTTTCACCGTCAGAGTAGTTCAAAAGTGGAATCAGCTGCCTAGCGAGGTTGTGAGCTCCCCCTCACTGGCAGTTTTCAAGAAGAGGCTGGATGAATACTTGTCAGAGATGCTTTAGGCTGATCCTGCACTGGGCAGGGGGTTGGACTAGATGGTCTGTATGGCCCCTTCCAACTCTATGATTCTATGATCCCTTATGTACTCCTCCTCCTTTTCTCAATCAAGTTACTCATTTTGAAGCCTGAGATATTTAACTGAATGGAGGGGGCAGGCCGAATGAAGTTATTAGCATAGAGCTCTCAAGAGTCTGTCTGGCTGCCTGCAAGCATGACTATTTGAGCAGTTGTGAGGAGGTGTAAGAGGAAAACGAGGGTTCTGCTAAGTCTCTGGGGATTCTTCCATGAATGAATACAGTGTGCCCTGACAAGGAAGGAGCAGGTAAATGATTTCTGATGATGCATTGGGTATTATGCACAGAATACATGATTCAGGTATATTTCTATTCTGTTTCGTGATTACTTTTTCACCTTCATGTGGCCCCCTCCCTGCTTTTCCTAATATCCTTCAAGTTGTTTGCTTTCCTTTTGCATGGTGGCTTTTTACTCATACCTTTGCTAGGCTCTGCAGATCTGAAAATACTTCATATGCTTTGGGAGGCCAGGAGGTGGAGCCATAATGCAGCTTTTAGGTGGTGATTCTCTGAGGGCAAGTAGGGAATTCACACTCTGCTGCTGCTAATGGGCATGGGGGGAGAGACAGAGCACTGACATGGACTATACATCCGAATCCATGGGTGCATACTGGTTGTAACCAGTCTTTTTAAAAAAGCAAAACAAAGTTCTTTACATTTGTTCTAAAACTTTTTTAATATAGCAAAGTTAGTAATAAGAACCATATGACCCTTTCCAACCATATCTGAATCTAGCAATATTTTTGTCTGATTGATCTATAAATGTACACATTTATTTAGACTTGCATTTTCTTGGACATCCTTACTTTCCTACAAATAATAATTACTGTGCATCTAATTCTGAACAATGGCTTCGGAGGGTAGATCAAAAAATATGCAAAATGGGACCATGCACATATATGCAGTTTTTTTCTAGAAGCCTGGTAGAAGCATAGGCTTGAAGAAATATATGAAATTTTAAGAAGGGGGAGGGGAGTTAAAACCCATTAAAAATCTGCTTCGTTCAGAAAAGGATGCTATTAGCCCTCAAAAGATTACAAGATATCTCAGTGGCCCTTTTGAGGTTTGTTAGGCAACATCCAACCAATATTACAGAGTCTTCCTAGTTTTGGTTAGGAATGATAAAGTTGAAAGGGGAAGAGCAAAAAATGTATAGAGGGAAAGTTGAAGATAGGGAGGGACAGAAAAAGGTGGGTGGGTAAGTGAATGAGCAGGGGACTGGGCAGCCAGGCTGGGTGGAAGGAGGAGAAGGAAAGGGGAGGGGCTGCCCAGAGGAGAGGAAGCTGAGAAGACAGGAAAATGAAGGTAAGTGGATGGGAGAAAAGGAAAGGCTGCAGGTACTGTTGGGGTGCATGGGTAGGGAGGGAGAGCAACAGGGAGAGGGGTAGTGGGGAAATCTCCCCCCATGAGTCCTCATACGTTCCTCACTTGTAATGTTATTTAGTTCTATGTATTGTCGGAGGCTTTCACGGCTGGAGAACGATGGTTGTTGTGGGTTTTCCGGGTTGTATTGCTGTGGTCTTGGCATTGTAGTTCCTGACGTTTCGCCAGCAGCTGTGGCTGGCATCTTCAGAGGTGTAGTCTCTTGGTGCTACACCTCTGAAGATGCCAGCCACAGCTGCTGGTGAAACGTCAGGAACTACAATGCCAAGACCACGGCAATACAGCCCGGAAAACCCACAACAACCATTATTTAGTTCTGTTCAAAATACTGCCAAACAGCTGGCACTTGACAAAAATAAAACAATGGAAAATTGCCATGCTCGTTTTAAAAAGCTAATGTGGTGTTTAATATGTCACACTAGGATTGGTGAAACCTGGGTTCACAATTTTTCTGATGCCACCAAGGCAATGGCATTTCTCTCCCCCCCCCCCGCCAACTGGGTCCTTGCAGGGGGAGATCCCTCTCTGCTTATCAGCTTTGGAAATGTTCGTTTCCAAAGCTGGAACATTCCAAAGCTGGAACATTGTGCCCTGGAGGGAAGGGGGAATGTGCATCTTAGGGGTTTTTTTTGTGGCACTACCCGGGTACTGATCTCTCCCCCCCACCACCATCAGGGCACTTGGATGGTCGGTTGCTGTGAGGAAAAGTGCTGCTGGGGGGAATATTAGTGGTCCATTCAATCAACCTAACTTGATAAAAGCCATGAAAGATTTTAATCATAGGCTGCAATCCTAAAGACACTTCCCTGGAGTATTTAATTCCATGGGACTTATGTCTAAGTAGACCTGTGGGGAATGTGCACCTTGGTGCCATTAATTGCAAAAAAAGCTGACCCAACTAGCTACTCCAAACAGCCTCAAAGGTCTCATTGCAAAAACAGGGCTGAAACACATGATAACAGGGGAAAACAAACTGAATAGATCTGAACTGGCAACACCTCACCTGGAAAACACCAATAACGGTTCATTAGGAAGCCTCAAATTCTACACTGAAAAAAATATTTTCTCAATGCACTTCCATATTATCTATCATATTTTTATCCTGCCCTTCCAAAGTGCACAGGGCAGCATAAATTATTTGCACATCCTTTTCATCCTCATAAAATACTGTGAGGTAAATTAGTGAGAGAGACAGTGACTGACTAAAGGTAATCAAAGAAGCTTCAAGACAGAGAGAGGATTCAAACCCACTCTTTCTGGAATGGCCTGCCTGAAGAGGTCAGGAAAGCTCTTTTGGCTTTCTGAAAACTATGTAAAACCAAATTATTCAGGGTTTTTTTTAAAACTCAGGCAATAGGTCTTGTGCTGTAAAGAAATAGTTCAGAGAGATATTTTAGTAAAGGGACTGGAACTGTAGTCTACTGGGTACTGTCTGCTGATGTAGATATGATCTTACTTGGTAGTTTCCACATCATTTAATAGGTCACATCAAATTACTTATGTTTTGTTTCAGCAATGTTTCATCTCTGTATTCCTGTATTAGGATTTATTCTTCTTTTCAAATTTCTGCTATGCATACCCTATTGTATTTTTATTGAATGTCCCATCTATTAATCACACGGACCTACATTGTTTAATCCAGCTTGGATTTCAGTGAAAAAGGCAGACTATAAATGACATAAATAAAATAAAATATTTCTTGTACAATACTATACTGATATCCTCCATGAATTTGTCTACACCCCTTTTAAAGCCATTTAAGATACTGATCATCACTACATTTGTGGTGATTGGAGGATCCTCCAAACAAGTCCTCTCCCAAAATTGCTTCTCTGTACATGTGTTTGTGGAATGAGTGAAGTTCTGGAAGGGCCATAAAATACTGGGATATGGCCACTTAGCTAGGCAGCCCAGTGATGATGCCGAGATTAGCTCATGCCCTGCAACAGAAAGCATCACCACTGACTGACTATTTCCTCATGGGATACATTTTATACAAGCCCCTCACAAAGACACAATAGAGGGGAAATGATACGAACATTAATATTTTAGGAGAACTAAGGACAGAATCAAATATTTTGTAAGGATGAAATAATGTTCCCTTTTATATTTTTGTTAATATTTTTGGTACTCTGCTTTCCACTGTTGGCTTTGTAGATTTGTTTGTAATATATTGTAAACATATAATACAGCTTTTGTATACAATTTGTATATGCAATGTATGCCACTTATCTGCATATATTATAATGCTAATTTGCTGATGTAACAGTCTTGTAAAATGCATACAGTTTACAGAAAAAAGTGTGGTGCAAAGAAACAGAAAACAGTACAAAAGTAAAACATTATCTATTTGATTTGCAATATCAAAGTGGAATTTTGGGGGTTAAAACAGCAGGAATGGTAAAAGGGAAATTTTTCTAGTATTTGGGAACATGGTTGATTATTTCTTCTAATGATTAGAATTAATTTGGAAGCCACTTATCACCAAAAATAATGAAAGAAGTGGAGTGCTGGAAACTGCTAAACCTTCCACTTAGGGAAGGAGTAAATACACAATTAAGTGTTTTGCCTCCCTTAATATGTACTTTGAGGGACTTGCCTCTCTACTTCTCGGCAAGCTACTTTCACAAAATGTATTCAGCATTTCCGTTGTTCCTATGGCAATGGGCAAGACCTCCCATTTTCCTCTCCAGTTTGCAATTAGCCACTGAACAAGGAGAATTTCTTTTCCCAGACTTCAAAAATTATCATTCTGTTCTTTTTGCTCTCTCAGGCGCTCAGATGGAAATACCCTGAGGAGGAAAAACAAACTCCATAGAACTAAAATTCCTTTGCAGTCTGCTGTTCAAAGATGCTGCTGCTTTAGGTCCTGTAGATAACTAAGTGGGTGGGTGCTTTCCTCTGACAATAACAGCAGAATGGCCTGAGTGGAGGGAATTGGCAGGTAAGTCCCTGATCCCTTGCAGCAAAAAACTCTCATGACTTCATCCACTTAAAAGTTTATGTGAAAGCCATAGATGGGCAAGAGCATTTTACAACATTTGTTAAATGCTCAGGAGGACATACCACTGTTCTCCCAGGAACTGCAAAATCTTCCTGACAGTAAAAACTGGAGTTGTGATCAGCTAAAACTGGGAGAGCTTGAACACCTGTCTGTTTGGCTCATGTTTTGTTTGCAGGTCATGACCTTGTACGTACAGAGGATTTTATATATCTTCAAGTGAATGAATGTTTGTTGTTGGTGGGGGTGGAGCTTGCTTCTTTCCCCCTTCACTCTGTCAGTTTCAATGGAATGTTGTGTGAAAAGAAAGTAATTAACAAAAGTTAAGTGAGAAATCAAGGGCAAAGCTATCATCTTCCCCATTTTATCCTCACAATAACTCTGTGAGGTAGGTCAGACTGAGAGAAAGTGATTGGTCAAAGCTTTGAGAGTCAAAGCTCTCTTCATCAGCTATCTAAAAATCTTGCTGATATATGCTTGTACTGATATGTGTGCGTGTGTGTGTGTGTGCGCGTGCATGCATGTGTATAAGTATACATATTGTGCTATCATAATTGTTCACCTCCGGTGTATATGTAACTACCCAGCAATGTATAGATTTAGACAGAGTCTCTCAGTTCGGGATGTGTTTGAGAATGATTAATATATGAAGATGTGTGATGGGTGCTGATGTGTATTACTAGAGCGGCAGATATGGTTTGCTTGATCATTGTGGGCACTGGATCAACTGAGTCATTACAGAGCTGCCTTATATTTTCCTTTGTACAAATGTTGTGCTTCTCTGCTTCTGATTTCTACTTTTGATTTCTTTTATCTGGTTACTTTCTTCCTTTGTTCTTAATTTAGGATTCTGTTACTTTATTTATTCTTTCATTTAGATATTTATATATCCACTTCTATCCCCTATGAGGACTCAAAGCAGCTTATGACAGCTTTATCCTCTCCTCTACCTCTTTCCTTATCTCTAATTTCTTCTTCCCAGTCTTGGCATTCTTCTAATACTTTGCTGCTTGTTAATTTATTGTTCATGATTTCCCTCCTTCTCATTACTCCTTATCAGCAAATATTCATTCCAATGATTCTCTTTATCCTAATGCAGAATATCATCATTGGTTTATTTGAAACTTGTCTAATGGTTTTCTGTATCCTCATTTATTTTATTTATTTAAAATATTTTAATGCCACCTTTCCACCCAAAGAAGTTCCTAAAAACATTTGGACATTATAGGATTTACCCATATATTATATAAAATAGTTCAATAAAAACACATAAACTCTGTGCACCAAGACCAGGAAGGAAGGCCAATGACAGTTACTGGAGGTATGGCAAATTAACGAAAAAGTCTTCACCCATCATCCAGTTTTTAATTGATTTTAAGTATGTTGTTCTACTCAAAATTCCTAAATTACATAGTAATATTTTGTTTTCTACAATATCTAGTTTTTAGGAGTAATAATGATATTACTATTATTGTTGATATTTTCCATTATCAATGTTTATTGTTTTGATTGGCCTACAAACAATATCAAAAAGCTCTTGCTTGCACTACAGGGGGACAAGTTAATGAGCTAATAGAATTTTCCCATTTCATGTTCTTTAAATTAATAAACCTGTAGACTAATGATGTAAGCCCAGAAAATTTTATCTCACTTCTTTATTACTGGGTACACATACAGGTTTGTGGTTGCTATGAAAGTTAACTGGGTGCCAGTGAAAAGTTAAAGGGAAAAAAGTAATATGATCTTAGCCATGAGAGGGGAAGGTGGGGTCAGCAAAGGTGTGCTAACTTTCCTTTTTGTGAAAAGCAGGAAAGCTAAAATTAGTCCTTGGCTTACAAAAAAAACCCAGTGGTGGCAGTGGAGGAAGAACTCACTAGATATGCAAAACCTGAACTCCCTTTAGGCAACAAATGGCAGATTTTAGGCAACAAACACCAGCTGATGCAGGTTAGGGCTGATTCTCATTTTACCTTTTTATAACTTGATGTGGAACCTGAGTACGTTTGTCTTTGCCTAGTAAAACTAGGAAGCCGGGCATGGGAAAGGATACTTCAAGTGCTTTAAAGGGGCATTTGCACCTGCTTCTTTCAGACTTGATGTGAAGTTTGCTTCTTTCACTGAATGGTATTCACACTTGAGTATAGAAGCTAAAGTGAGAATCAACCCAGATATTTGGTTAGCCTGAAGCAACTAACAATGTAATATAGCATGTCTTGCTGGTACACAGAAAAAGGGGAGGGGGGAAATGCTCACAGCTCGGTTCTGCCAGTTTTCCTTGTATGCTTGAGCAAATGTTGGTGTTTAGAAATCAGTGATCATATATAGCACTATAGTTGGGGAACAAAGTGTATATCAAAGCAATCTCTCTTGGTAACATTATCTACAACTCTCTTTTGAAACCCCCAAAGCAACTGTTAATAGCCTGGTCCCAGAAAAATGATACTGTTTGAGTCGTCCTTGTGTGGGGCTTGTTGCTTAGCGTTGTGGTATATTTTCTGAAACAGTTGGCAGAGCAATCATCCTTGCTCAGCTAAATGAATTAAGTAATCGCACAATACTGCAAAGAATATGAGGAAGGAATTTCCATATTACAGTTCTTGATACTCCCAGCTCACAGCTCCCCTCCTGCAAATGGAGCACTTCAGCTGAGCAAGCGGTAACTTGATATCAAACTGGTCCCTTATTAAGCAGATGCAGTGAAACAACGCAGAGTTTTATGTTGCGTTCATCAACTAAATGCTTTTTATTACTGCTCATTAGGATAAGGGATACCTCAGTGCCGAGGATTCATTAGCCGAACAATGACCCTTGGAGATGTAGTAATTAAACAGCTCTGAGGCTCAATATGGGAGGTGGGCCACACACAGCAGACGCTAAAAATCAGCTGCTTCTTGACTGAGAGTAATTTTTGCCTAAGAGGGCAAGGGAAAAAAATTAAGAAAATTGTGACTGAGATGCAGAATGCCATGATATTTATTTGAGCATGAAGGGGACGGTTTGGGGGAGAGACATGTAAGCATCTTGTCTAACAAAATTACTGTAGTTCCAGGTATTACTAACGCCTGTGGAAATTCTGATGTTCTCTCATCCACAAGGACTTCCCTGCTCATCTAACTGGAAGGAGCTGGTATGAGCATGCGTTGCTTAAAGAGGTAGAGCAAGTCACAGTAGGACCAAAAGGTAAGAGACAAACAGTAGAGTCAGCTTTGACCATTTTCAGAAACAAAATGAATGGTTCCAAATGATATCCTCATGCTTTCTTTAACCCTCTGTTTGTTTGCTGAGGCAGAATATCAGCTGCCTCTCCCTGGAATTTTCTCCTCAAAGCATGCTGTTTGAGATTCTCTCAAATAAGGCAGTTCCTCCTGATATAGCGGTCTAATAGCAAATGAACTTGCATAGAACCTGAGACATGACATAGAGGTGTGCATAACAAAAAGAACGAGCCAGAAATATACATAGAAATCGCTGGTCCAGTTAGTTAAAGTGACTTCCGGAATGGCAGGTCAAGTTTGGGAACTGAGGCTGTAATAACTCTCCCCTGCCGAAAAGATTGTGTGTTTTGTTTTGGTTTTTACCGTGCGGAGGCCATGCAGACAAGCCAGGTGGTGGGGTGGGCCATCCAGCAGCATCTTGTTTTCCTTAATAGCAAATCTGTCTGCACTCAACATGCAACCAATTGGATCCAAAACAGAGAGACTGAGCCCTGAGCAGAAAGGGGATGTGCTCTCCGCTCATGAGTGCATTTTTTCTTCAGTGCTTCCTGGGCAATGGCATTGTCATTGAAAGGTTCATAGGGATCAAACCACAAACATGGTTGTTGTGGGTTTTCCGGGCTGTATTGCCGTGGTCTTGGCATTGTAGTTCCTGACGTCAGGAACGTCAGGAACTACAATGCCAAGACCACGGCAATACAGCCCGGAAAACCCACAACAACCATCGTTCTCCGGTCGTGAAAGCCTTCAACAATACATCGAAAACCACAAACAGTTTGCTTTGTGCTGGGGAGCTGCAGATGGCATGGTGCTGTTGGCACCAGCATCACCATTGCCCTTTCTGTGCATTTTTACACTCAATGCAAGGAACGTCCAGTAATATCCATGTTAGAGGGTTTGAGGAGAGAGGGGTCTCCTTCCCTCAAAGGCTCATGTTATGCAGATTAGGGTGAAAACTGCAAAGAAAAAGCAATTATTAAAGGAGAGCCCCACTGAGTAGGTCCCAGGCATGTGGAGCTGGTTCATGCCAATTCAGCAGCCTTTTGCTGCTACTGTTCTTCATTTAGGTGCCATGGTGCCAGGGCTATCACTCTGACTAAAGAAGTCCGCCAAAGGTCAAGGAGCACCAGAAAGAATTTTATCTAGCCCATAAAGCCTTTAGGTTTTGAGTTTTTTCTGATTAAAACTGTTAACCCAGCACTGCATACTTGCACACACATGGACACCATGTCTTTCCATATCATTAATACACTTGGAAAGACTGATCTGGTCAGATTGTTAACTTTTGGCCACAATGGGACTCTCTCGTTCAGTTTCTTCTGTCATTCTTTGTTTCTTTTCATTCAACTCTGGGTTAACCGTTTTAGTCACAAAGGGAGACTGGCAGCCAGCAACCTCTCCAGTCTCCCACTTTTACTAGTAAAAATAGGGGGGAAGTGGGCCATCCTCCCTCTACTTCCCTTCCCATGAAGGGAAAAACCAACATCTAGCTTTTATGCATAGGCAGTTGGCAGGTTTAAACAGGGAGACCTGGGCTGCTGCAAAGCAGATCAGGGTGAGGACAGATTCACCCCTCATTGAGGAAACGAAACTACAAGGCACAGGAAAACATGGCATAACAGCCAGACTCAAATGTAATCATTTATTGGCTTTGTCACTAAAGCAGGAATTCTTTAAAAAGAAATGCTGACCTGTGCCAGTTGGTGATAAAGTGTTTTCTTGCTTGCGTGCCTTGCTGGTACCACTTGTTTCCCACCATTGTGTGTGTCTGCCAACATTCACCTTCTTTGGTGTCCATTTCTTGTGTGAGTTCTCATGTGCTTGAGGAGAAACTCATTGGATATGCAGGTTTTAAACTTAACAAAACTGTGACAAGCAATGAGAAGAAAAGAGCTCAAAAAAGCAGCATAGAGAGAAGCAAGCAAGAGACAGAAAAGTGATCACAGCAAAAGAAGCAGAGGAACTAGAAGTTTGTTTGGATCTCAACAGGAATTGCTAGCATTTTTCTGTTGTGGTGACAATGTCATTGTGAAGACAGCATTGCTAAGTGAAATGGCATGGCTTAAATATGAATGAGAAACAAGGGAGTATGCAGAACTGGAAATACATCAATTACATCAAGGATAGGGCTGCCAATCTCCAGATGGGACCTGGAGTGCTTCTGGAATTATAGTTGATCTCCAGATGACAGAGATCAGTTCCCCTGGAGAAAATGGTAGCTTCTAAGGGCGAATGCTATGGTATACTGTAGATTCTAGGTGAAATCCTTCCTCCAACCCCAGAAATTTCCCAGGCTGGAATTGGTTACCTTCTGCAAAAACTGGCATAAATACAGTAGCAATGCACATAGACTATATCCTGGAAAGCCACAGATTTAAAGTGAGTTTAGCCTAGGAATGCTGTAAATTTCATGCTGACTGTGTTCAACAAACTTACCTTGTTTGAATGAAACAATCACTCACTGTGTTTGGTTGGCATTGAACAACTGTTGAATAGGTTTAGATCAAGTTTTTTTCAAAACTGAGCACTTGCAAAGCATTACCAATCCAAACACATTGGCAATCATTAACTAAGAACTTCTTAGATGAAAACCAAAGGATAGGATGTTTTTAAACAGGGTATTTATTTATGAATGGTTTATTCGTGTGGGACTGTTTTAACTATGGCTGCATCTGCACTGTGAGCCACCATTTTTCTTACATTTTCCTCTACTATGAGACGGGGGAGGACTTTGGTGTAAATACTTTTCTGAACATGAAGCTCTTTCACCACTTAGAAAGCTATGTAGATATGACACGGACACAAAACCCCCATAAGAATCTCAGAGGAGATTTCCCCTCCAGCCCGCCTGATCCCAGTCACGCCTGAACAACAATGGCAGCAGCACCCTTCCCTTCCTATCCCAGTCTACTGGTGGCAGTAATGGCATTTGCACCCTCCCCAGTACAGGCAACTACAGCTTTTCTGGTGTGAAGGCAGTGGAAGCAGCATGTTGTCCCGTGATCGTCTGGTGACATCTTTGCTACCTCGGTGGCATTGGCTGCCTCCCCACCTGCAGCCTCACCATGGCTTCAAGCTGCCCTGGTGGCAGCAACTGCTCAGCCTTGTTTACTGGTCTGGGGTGGTTGTATCTCCAGGAGGAGGAAGAGGAGGTGTCTTTGCATGCCCTGAAAATATGCTCTTGGATTTAGGGATTTTTAAACCCCCAATGTACCTTTTCTTATTTTTCAGATTTTTTTTGCAAATCTATTGATTCCCCCAAATTTACAGAAGCATCTGTTGTGTTCCCAAGTGTCCCTGATCGGAGGATTTAAGCATCTGTTCATTGGAGCCACTTTGGAATTAGATATATGATACAGATACTAAGAATAGTAACAGCATCAGTGATTTCAAAGCTGTTTCTTCTTTATGTTCATTGGAATTAATCCCAGATTAGTTTATTCTCTGTAAACGCTTATCCACATTATGTATTATAATGCCTACAGCGATTGGCTCATTCTAATCTATGGCTGATATTACAGGTTCAAGAAGTTACCATCCTGTTTCTTTCTGACTGAATTCCTAAATGTCAATACTTCTGAAGTGTTGCTCTTACAATCACTGTGGTGATTGTAATCCAATACATTCTCCAAGTAGCATTCATCAAGCATAAGGATACTTTTTCCATTTTAAGAGGCTGTTCCTCTACTTAATTTGGATGAAGTCTCCTTAGGTTGGGGGAAGGCTTCAAACTTAAGCCAAAAGATTGGGTAAAAATATTTAAATACATAAATATATATAAACTTAAACATTGCTCAATAGAGCGGTTGAATAAGGGTACTCAGTTTTCCTGCTCTGCTTCCCATTTTGATCCTCCACTAGACTCTTGAAATATCTATTTTCTCCATCTGTGCTACACTGTGCACTATTTTGTTCATTTGTGATGGATCATGACCCATCCTTTGGTCTGACCTTTGTTTTATAGACTGTACCCGCTCAGATTTGTACCCGGACAATGTCTTTCAAGCAACAACCCAAGCCTAGATCTTTCGGCTGGGCTGCATCATTCTTGTCCAGCACAGCATTTGTATTAAAATCAAATTACTATTTTATATTTGATTCTTAAGATTTGCAATATAATTTAACTTATTTTATACACAATAAAATTGGATTCAAAATTGCAACTATGAGATGGGAAGGCAATCTGATTCATTTAATTCTCAATTAATCTAGCATCTGAAAAAGACTTGAGAGAGCAGATGAACCCACGCCACTCATTCAATAGATGCAGTTCCCTAGCCAGGTGTAATTACTTCCCAGACAAACCAGATTCTCTCTCACACTCTTGTTGGCACCACTCAGTGCTGTGGTCAATGACAAGCCTTCAAATGGCCACCAGGCCATTTTCACTGCTTCCTGAGAAGGCAATAATTCTTCCTGACTCCTGCAACTGCTCTCAGTCAGAGCCATGGGTATCTCTGACCCCTAACAAAAGATTAGAGTGCAAGACCCCTGTCATCAATGGAGTTTCATCCCATGCAAAATTCATATTGTTTAGGAGTTTGTATTTATTAATAGATGGAGCCATGTGTTCACATTGGCTCACAAATTGCATTTGAACATTTTTGTTGGTGCAGGGTATGATCAGAGGCTTAAGTAGTTCATTCAATATACTCTGACCTTCATTTTCAGAATCCACATCCTCTGCTTTCAGAAGCAAGGACCAGCTACTCACCTAATATGGCACAGAACATCAACCAGGTAAACATCAATCAGAACAGAACATCAACAGGTAAAATAGAACATCAACCTGTCCAGAACATCAACAGGTAAAAATTTATTTCTGTGGCATTTAACTCATATTGAACTCAACTGCTGAGATGCCCTGGCAGCAAACTCAGTGCTATGAACTACTCCAAAGTCAATGCATTTTTACAAGTGATCAAATACACCTGGAAATGTGTCTGTGGTATTTGCTCAGCACAGCTTCATCAATAATATGACTTTTCATACTTCTCTGTCTCATTTCCCTTCAAATAGTTTCCTAAGAGAGTAGCACTCTCCCTACGTTATGGCAAAATAAAATACCAAAGTGTCAAAACTGGAGAGCCCCAGTCATTTTACTTTCAAGTTTTTGTGGGCACCAAACACTTCAGTCTGCACTATTTGGATAGGTGGTGGGTAGTATTCCCAGATTATCTTCTGCTATTGTGGAATTGACCTGGAGTTGTGGTTAATTCCCCATACTAACTGGTATCATGAACCCAACATTTCAATATACCCTTTTATTTATGGGCTTATAATTATTTAACATCTGTATGTCAACATTACAATACCCCTGTTAGCAATAAAGGAATAAAATTTTTCTGTTATTGACATGAGACGGCCCATGTCAACTTTCCTTGGTCCTAGCTTTTTAAAATTGCATTGCAAGTTTGAATTAAGGGGGGGAAGCCTGTATTTTAAGCAAAGCCTAAAAGACAGAGCTTTCATTCACTAAAACTGGCCTTGGAAGCCAATAATTTTATGTGTTTTAGGGAGATTTATGCTATTCAGGGAAGTTTACAATGGAATTCATTGAACACGAGACCACAGTGGCTGTGTGTATAGGTGCAATTTCATGAGAAGGAAGCAGCAAATAATTCAAGCTGTCTATGCTCCTAATTGAAGGTAAAAGCTTAAGGTGCACCAGTGATGCTTCACAAGATGAGAAATCTCATAAAATATCAGTAGTAAAGATGCAACACTTAATTTAAGAACGCCTTTCTCCTTTTAGGAGAAGCATGCAAGAAACAATTGAACCACAATATACCTTAATTACTCGACCACCCTGTGAGTTCAAGCAGTGAAATAGAGTCTAAAGCAAGCGGTTGTGACTCCCATTGGGAATGGCACCCGCTTTGCCAAGGCTAAATATGGTCTATTTTCTTCAAGTGCCAGAATTTTTCTATGTCATAATTGACACCTCCCCCACATTCACCACATGGAGCTGTTAGTTTTTCCATACACAAAGAGCAACTTTATACGCTTAGACAACGTTTGCTTTAGAAGAAAGTGGGGGGGGGGGACTTACAATGTAACTGCAGGAATCATGATGCTGGAGGGGGTGATCTCAGGCAAGATGGATTTGCTAATAAGAAGAGAATTGTATGTAAACACACTGGGTTGGATCCAAAGCTTGTTTTCTGGAGGGGAAGAAGGGCCTTCCACTGCCAGAAGTGGCAATATTCACTCATTCTACCTTCCCATTGCAGAACTCCACATGGTACTCATCATCACTGTTCCTGAAGATCCTCTGACCCTTGGAACTGCATTTCAGAGGAGCACAGTAGGTTGCAACAGCAAGTCGAAGCAGGAAAGTTTGATCTCATGATTGGAGCTCTGCTTGTTGTACTTTGGATCCATCCTATCAGCCCCAACCCACAGTTAGATACATTTAAGCCTACTCAAAAAGAGTCCAGTAGCACCTTTAAGACTAACCAATTTTATTTTAGTCTTAAAGGTGCTACTGGACTCTTTTTGATTTTGCTACTACAGACTAACACGGCTAACTCTTCTGGATTTAAGCCTACTGTGATCTTAACTCTGTGGCAATTGCTTGGACATGTTCATTATGATAAATGGGAAGTACTTCTAGGTAAAGGCTGTTATCCAGACCCCATATGTTCAGGGGGCTCCCACAGTTAATGCAACATGAAGCACAGAGTTTTTTTTTTTTTTTTGAAAAATTTTTTTATTGGGTTAGAACATTTTTATTTTTACATTACAATCAATTTTCCCCTAATTTTTCGTTTCTAACCCCCTCCCTTTCCCCCCCTTTTGTTGACTTCCAACAGCTTTCCCACCCTCTGTCCCTTTTCCCTTACTTCTATTAAATTCCTCTGTCTAAAACAGATATACATTCTCCATTATATTAAGCAGTGCATCATTAACTCCTTTAATTATTATACACCCAAACTATACGTCTTTAGATAAACAATTTATCCCATTTTCCAGTTTTGAATAATTCTATATAAACCTATATATCATAAACCATAAAAATTTCCCACATTTAAATCAAACAATTTGATTTATTCTCTATATATTACTCATTTCAACTTTTTATGGTAATTCTATATAACTCCTCAGATACTCAATCAATTTAACTCTTCTATACATTCAGTTTGGTGCATATAAATCTTGTCAAAGAAAGAAAATATTGTTAGTTAGTCAATCCTCATGTTTAAACCTTATCATTAATTATTCTCTATCAGTTGACCTATACATATCTATATATATCTCAATCAATTAATCTAACTGCTTATAAATTCACATTTCTCTTCCTCCCCCGGTAAAGTCACCCCTCTCTTTTATACTTTTATTATATTTCAGTAGTTCTCAAACTGCCACAGTTTTCCTCCCACCTCCCATTTCTTCTCCAGGTATTGTTTCAGCTTCTCCCAGTCTGTGTTGAACTGCCCTGAGTCCAGATCTCTCAGTTTTCTTGTCATCTTGTCCATTTCAGCCATATACAGCAATTTGTAGATCCAATCTTCAATAGTTGGTACTTCTTGTACTTTCCATTTCTGCGCATACAAAAGTCTAGCTGCTGCAGTCATATAAAAAATCAACGTCCTATGATGGGCTGGAATTCCCTCCATTCCCAAGTTTAGCAGCAGGAGTTCTGGGTTCTTATTTATTTGAAACTGTAAAATTTCACTCATTTCTCTTATTATTTCCCCCCAGAACTGCCTAGCTACCTCACACGACCACCACATATGATAGAGGGAGCCCTCATGTTTCTTACATTTCCAGCATTTATTAGAAGTATTCAAATTCCCTAGCGCAATCTTCTTTGGTGTCATGTACCAACGATAGATCATTTTGAAAATGTTCTCTTTAATATTGATACATGTCGTTGTCTTCATTGTAGTTTTCCACAAGTATTCCCATGCCTCCATTGTTATTTCTTTATTGAAATTTATAGCCCATTTCACCATCTGTGTTTTAACTATCTCATCCTCAGTATACCATTTCAGCAATACTTGGTATACCTTGGATATTCTTTTCTTGTCTTCTTTAAGAAGGGTCTGCTCTAGTTCCGAGTTCTCTGTTCGTATGCCCCCTTTTGCAAAGTCTGAGTTGTATAAGTCTCTAATCTGTCTATACTGAAACCAATCATAGTTAGGTGATAGTTCCTCTTGCGTCTTTATTCTAAGTTTAGATACTTCAATCTTAGTTATTTCTTTGTACGTTAAACATTGTTGTTCATTATCCACAGCTCTCGGATCTATCACCTCATATGGAACCACCCACAAGGGGGTTCCTTCTTGTAGGTAAGTTCTATACTTCTTCCAGATTGTAAATAGACTTCTCCTTACAAAATGATGCAGGAACATCGAGTTGACCTTTACTTTGTCATGCCATAGGTATGCGTGCCATCCAAAAATTTTTTTATATCCCTCTAGGGCTAATAGTTTCTTATTCTTTAATGTCATCCACTCTTTTAGCCAAACTAGGCAGATTGCATCATGGTAAAGTCTCAGATTGGGCAGTTGCATTCCGCCTCTCTCCTTTGCATCTTGTAAAACTTTTACTTTCACTCGAGGCTTCTTGCCTGCCCAAACAAAATCTGATATTTTCCTCTGCCATTTTTCAAATTGTTTAGAGTCTCTGATGATTGGTATTGTCTGTAACAAAAACATTACTCTTGGTAACACATTCATCTTAACTGCTGCAATCCTGCCCAACCATGACAGGTTCAATCTATTCCATTTGATCAAGTCTCTCTCTATCTGCGTCCATAATTTTTCATAATTATTCTTGAACAAATCTATATTTTTTGCAGTCAGCTCAACTCCCAAGTATTTCACCTTACTAGTTACTTCACAATCCGTTGTTTCCATTAACAATTGTTGTTTCTGCTTAGTCATGTTTTTGCATAATATCTTTGACTTCTTTTTGTTAATGAAGAAACCTGCCAAATCTCCAAACTCCTTGATCTTGTCTATCACTTTTGGCATGTTCTCCAGTGGGTCTTCTACAATTAACATTATGTCGTCTGCAAATGCTCTGACCTTATATGAATAGTCCTTTATTTTTATTCCTCGTATTTCCTCATCTTGTCGAATTTGTATCATCAGAATCTCCAATACTAAAATGAACAACAATGGAGATAACGGGCAACCTTGTCTTGTTCCTTTACTAATCGTCAATTTTTGGTCAATTCATCATTCACTACAATTGCTGCAGTCTGGTCTCTATAGATTTCCTTGATTGCTCTGACGAATCTTTCTCCCAGTTGTAGCTTTTCCATAGTGGCAAACATAAAGTCCCAGTTTAAATTGTCAAACGCTTTTTCAGCGTCTACAAAGAAGAAACCAACCTCTTTGTCACAACGCTTGTCGTAGTATTCAATAGCATTGATCACTGTCCTTAAGTTGTCTCTTATTTGTCTGTCTGGCAAAAAGCCTGCTTGTTCCTCCTCTATGACTTCCGAGAGCCACCCCTTCAATCTCTCCGCCAATATCTTCGCAAAAATTTTATAGTCATTATTGAGTAGTGATATAGGCCTATAATTTTTCACGCTAGTCAGATCTTGGCCCTCTTTTGGGATCAATGATATATTCGCTTCGCTCCAAGTGTCTGGAATTCTTTGATCCCTAAAAACTCCGTTCATCACCTCTTTTAGGAATGGTGCCAGTTCATTGGCCATTGTCTTATAAAATTTAGCCGTAAGTCCATCTGGCCCTGGCGCCTTTCCTAGATTTGCGGATTGTATTGCCATATTTATTTCCTCATCAGTTACTTCACTGTTCAGCTTATTTCTCCAAGCTTCCGAGATCTCTGGAAGTTTGGTTTTCTCCAAATATGATGCTATTGATTCTTTGTTTACTTCTTTTTTATTATACAGCTTAGCGTAAAATTTATAAAAGGCTCTGCTAATGGTAGTCTGCTCCAAATACGTTTTATTTTCTTCACAAATTTTATTTATTATTTTCTTTTCCCTTTTCTTCTTTAATTGCCATGCCAAATATTTCCCAGGTTTATTAGCACCCTCAAAAGCTTTTTGATTCAGTCTTTTAAGGTTCCACTCCAATTCTTTGTTACTCATTGCTGTTAACTGTTCTTGAAGAATTTTGATTTCCTGATATATTTTCTTTTTCCCTGGTCTCTTTTTTAACTGTACTTCTTTGGCCTTTATTTTCTCCTCAATCTCTTGTCTTTTCTCCTCTTTCTTTTTCCTTGCTCTACCATTTAAGTCCATTAGTATGCCCCTTACAACCGCCTTGTACGCGTCCCAAACTTTACTGGTTGGTACTTCTTTATTCACGTTGTATTGTATAAAAAACTTAGTCTCTCTTCTCAGTGTTTCCATATTCTCACTTTCCTGTAACAGGTCCTCATTTATTCTCCAGGCTTTCCTTTTTGTCCTTTTTCCAAATTTCCACATAATTGGGTTGTGATCTGAGCCTACCATCGGCATTATTTCTACCTCCTTAGTCCATAGCGCTAAGTCCTTTGAGGCCCAGATCATATCAATTCTTGATAATGTAAGATGCCTTGCAGAATAAAAAGTAAACTGTTTGGTTTTAGGATATTCTCTCCTCCATACGTCTTCGAGAGTCTCTTGTTGAATCAACTCAAAAAAAAGCTTTGGCAATAGTCCTCTTTTCTTTTGTGCTTTTGTAGTCTTTTTGTCTAATTCCAAATCTGTCACTCCATTGAAATCTCCAGCAAGAATTATCTGGTCATATACAAGATCGTCTAGGTGCTTCCTTAAGTCCTCAAAGAAGCTTTCCTTTGCACCGTTAGGTGCATAAAGTCCGACTACCAACACTCTCTTTAAGTTCCAATTACATTCCACTGCTACAAATCTAGCTTCCACATCTCTCATAACAAATTTTGGCTGCAGCTCCTCTTTTATATACAACACCACTCCTCTTTTTTTCTTGTTGGAAGCCGCTACAAATTCTTTGCCCAATTTTCCAGATTTTAAATATTTTACATCCTGTTTTCTAATGTGGGTCTCCTGCAAACAAACAATATCACATTTTTGTTTTAGTAGCCAATGAAAAATATTTTTTCTCTTATTCGGTGAGTTTAGTCCATTTACATTCCAAGATAATACTTTACACTCCATATTCATGGTTTTGTTGGTAAGTCTTTTTCATTGTCCTTGATAAATCTCTCCATCTCCCGCTCAGATCTGATGCGTTTTTTTGCCCCTCCAAACTCAAAGGACACTCCTTCCGGTAACTCCCATCTGTATCTGATATTCATGTCCTTCAAAGTCTGAATTAGCACTCTATATTTTTTCCTATCCGATAACACTGATCTGGGCAGTTCCTTCATTATAATAATCGTCTTGCCATCAATCTCCAATGGATCTTGAAATTGTTTGGTCACAATCCTCTCTTTCATATTTCTAGTTGTAAACTGCACAATCACATCCCTTGGTAGTTTCCTCTGGGTTGCAATTCTCGAGTTCACACGATACGCCACATCTAGGATAGCCACAATTTCCTCCTCCTCCTTCCCCAGGTAATCAGCCAACACCTCAGTCATCTGTTCTTGCGCTGACTTCCCTTCCACTTCTGGCAGACCACGAAAACGAAGCTGCTTCTCCATGTGTTTAGTTTCTGCAACTGACATCCTCCCCTTCACCAGCCTCATCTCTGTTTGTTGCGTGTCTATTAAATTCTCCATCGCGTCTTCTACTGTTTTAACTCTCTGCTGCGTTCCTTGTAATTCACTGCTAATCGTTTCCACACCTTTTTTCACTTCTGACAGCTCCGACTTTACTGTCTGTGTAACTTCCTTGACCTCTTTAATAAGCTCCAATTTCGTGTCCTTAAGTTCTTTCATCATGTCTATAAGTTTTTTGTCCAAGTTTTCTATTGCCGATTGCCACTCTTTTTTCGACATCGTGGGGCTTGCTTTAGCTCGCTCCCACGAATCTGCTCTCTTCCTCAGCTCCGTGGCGTATAATTAAACGTTTTCCTTTTTTTTTAAATGTCCCAATCTTTGCCAAAATTAATTTTTTATATCCAAAATGTCGGGCGTCTTTTCTCTATGGTTTCTCTATGTTATTATAATCCAAGATGGCCTACTTCCTCTTCCGCTGAAGCCACGACCGTTCCACTTTCAAAGATGGCGATTCCCCACTTCCTGTCCTTTGGCAAGGGCCGCTTCCCTCCAGCCACTCTATTGTTGTTACGCACTTCCTGTCTCCCGTCTTCCCACAGCAGGTCTCGCGATGGTGTCTTTTTCCCACAGCTCCAAAACCACAGGTATTCAAAACAATAGTCCGATTTTTGTAATAACTTCTTTAAACTTAGTCTCTTTTAAAATACAACTCCTGCCGAGTCTTCACCTCCTTTTCGCTAGTCTGTTGCAGTTTAAAAGTCTACTTTCTTTCCTCTCTGTTTTTGTCAATCTGTCCCGTTTCAAGAGATAGCGATCTTTACCTTCTCTCCAGCTTTCTCGGGTTGTAATCGCTGTTTCGATCTTAAATTCTCCTCTCGACTTCCCTCCCTGATCGAAGCTTGGGTATGTAGGTCTTATGCCAGCCGAATTGGCCCCAAAATTGCCGCAGAGATTATAGCCGACCCGTCGCAAGGTGGGACCTCAAGGATCGGGGGGGGAGACTCCTTGTGTAGAGCCCCCCCTCGTCCGAGATCTAACTCACCCTAGGGTCTTGAGCGTTCTTTGCCTGCTCCCCGCCTGAGAGCAGTCGGCCGCGGGTTATTTTCACCCCTCCGGCCGGTTAAAACGGCAATCCGGTCAGCTCCACAAATGGAGCTGCGTTAGACCTCCATGAATCCCAAACCGGAAGTTCATGAAGCACAGAGTTTAGAAAGTCAGTGCCAAAACAAGGAATTCTACTTGCTTATTTATTTATAAAATGTATGGGTTGCATGCACTGTTGCATTTCATCTCTGTGTTCCTGGATCACAGCCAACTGCTACAGCTCAAAGATACCTTGCACAAGAGAAGCACATACCTTGACAGGCTGTTCTCTGCACATTTTCCTACAGCAGCTGCCTCAAACAGAAAACCAAAAGAACAGTTTGCAACATCCGCTACTGGAGCTATTGTGGAGACAATTGCAGAGGACTTCTCATCTGCATGCAGAGTTCCCTGTATATTGTCATTTTCTGTCATGCTTAGTCTGTGTGCTATACTTTTCGTCCCAATGCTGAAAAGATCATAAAGTTTCATAGCTGAGCACAAAGTTGGAGTAAAACATGTTTTCATCTGTGAGCTCTTCCTGATTAGTTTGTCTACTGGACTTCAATGTTAGGGATTATTGTTATTACTTTTTAAAATATCCTTTTTTTATTTTGATGGTTAAAAATTAAGAATATCAACAATGATTACAATGATGTTGAAGTGAGAAGAAGCTACAGAAGATTTCCATCTCATGTTCCAGAAGAGGTGGTGAGGTGATTCTCCTTAGCTCAAAAATGAAAGATCCTGAGAGATACGCAAATGCTCTTATACTGGATATGCGGCACATCTCCTCGGAGAGGGAATATGTGAACGTTCTGTTTCTGAGGAGGAGGAGGAGCTTCCTGTTCCCTCGACATCTGCATCACATCTAATATATGTTATGACTCACAGAAAACAAAGTTGATGGTTTTCCAGTTCTTCCTCATATGGTATATAAACCCTTTTCCCAGAGACCAAGGGGTAGAAAAACGCTTACTTTCTATCTTGATCAAGTATTTATTCTTATGTTAAGTGTTACTATAAGCATCATTCAAAGCATCTATTTGTTCAAGTTAGTCTGCAAAATGGACTCTTACCTTTTTGAAATTATAACATGGATCTCCAAGCTATTTATTTCCAAGCTGTTAGGAAGCAGAATACAAATGTCTCTTGAAATGAATCGCATACTAAAAGTAATTGAAAATATTCCTCCCAATATAAAAGAAAATAATTTGTACAATTTATTTATACAGCTGCACATTTGTTTCTGTGCAGCTTGAATATTTAATTGCTTACCTCTTATTTTTAGCAACTTAAGTGAGAGCTTTATTGGGCTACAGGGATGAACAAAAGTCTTTATGATAGCCTTAAAAAAGAGTCAAGTCTGTAAAATATTTCCAAATGTACTTAGGGCTGCCAACCAACCAGAAAATAAAATACCATTCCAGCCTACTTTTGAGCACTTAATAATAGTTTGATAAGCAGGAACCAGCAGATGAAACATCTCACTCCATGGAAATAGACATCACCTGCTAATGTCTGCTATGCTTTAGAAGGCACATTTACAGGTACATGCATGCATGCATGTGTCTTGCCTCGTCTCCAATACCTGAGTCAGGCAATAGGATTCCAAACAAAAACCCAGTTAAACAAATATAATAATTACAAAATACTGTAAATAAATAAGAGCCCCGTGGTGCAGAGTGGTAAGCTGCAGTACTACAGTCCAAGCTCTGGTCATAGCCTGAGTTTGATCCCAGCGGAAGCTGGGTTCAGGTAGCTGGCTCAAAGTTGACTCAGCCTTCCATCCTTCCGAGGTCGGTAAAATGAGTACCCAGTTTTGGGGGGGTAAAGTGTAGATGACTGGGGAAGGCAATGGCAAACCACCCGTAAAAAGTCTGCCAAGAAAATGTCATGATGCGACATCCCCCATGGGTCAGCAATGACTCGGTGCTTGCACAGGGGGGCCACCTTTACCTTTACCTACTGTAAATAAGAACTGTGACTGATTCAGATGCATCTGTATTCTTGGGGTCCACCCTCAGGTGTCTCTCATAATGGGAGTGGGCGCAGAGTGTTCCCCACTACGGCTAGTGTGAGAGACTAAGCTGTGCAGGTGCTGTGAAATGGAGGAGAGGTCAGTTACAAGGTTTGCTGGGAAAATGACAATTTGGTAATATCAAGCCTCCAAATATAATGAAAGGAGAAGCAGCTGTATGGGATGAAAGTGGGATGGCGAAAGTTAAAGGCACTCTGAGGTAGGAGCGCATCAGACACTTGCCAGAGTTAGCCCATTGGTCTATATACCAGATGCTCTGGCTTTGGAATGGCATTGTTTCAAGGATTTGTTTGGTATTTTCCAGACCTTTCTCCTAGGACATTATATGCTATTTCACTGAACATCTTTTCAACATGGGCGATGTGGTTGGGATTCATGGGTTACATGGGAGGGAAAAGGATGGAAGGGGGAAAGCCTTGGGGAGAATATAAAATAAGAATTAATATAGCAGCAGTTACTAAAGGAGTTTTAACTCTCAAAAGCTTATACCCTGGAAATCTTGATGGACTTTAAGGTGTTACTGGGCTCAAATCTTGTTCATGGCAACAATCAGTAGTAGTATTATGCTTTCTACTTTACTCCTAGGAAAAGATATGATTATGGACCTTATGCTGGTATTATCCATAATACATAGCCAATGTAGAACTGCAAAACTGGACTACTTGGTGCAATCTTATGCACAATTTCTGAAGAGTAAGAACTGCTAACTCCGTGGCATTTAATTCTGAGTTAATAAGTCTAGCACTGGAATACAGTGGTTAAAGTTTTGGCCTAGGATCTGGAAGACTCAGCTTCCATCCCCACTCTACTACAAAGTTTGCAGGGACATTGCTCCAGTCACATTGTCTATCTAATCTACCTCACAGAGCTGTTGGGACAATTAAATGAGATGGGGAGGCCAATGCCTGCTTCCCTGAAAATAAATAAATGTAGTAGTAAACAAATGCATAGACTTGTCAAGCTCCTAAGCATTGCTATATCCATTGAAGATCCAGCTCATATTTCCTGTCTTTCCTACTCAGAAAGAGCTGCCATGTTTTAGTAGCAACCTCAGTAAATGTGACAGAATGGCACATGATAGCTAGAAGCTATTCATTACAGAAAAACAGTGCTGAGGGGATGAAATTCGTTTTCCTTTTGTTGGCCATTCTGCTCATTCTTTTACTATATTGTTCAATTTTCTACATTTTATTTATTCTTCTTACCCTTCTTAATTTCTCCTACCATCTTGCTCAATTGTCTTCATCTTTGCCATACTGCCTTTCTTTCATCCTCCTGCTTGCCTTCTCTTACACACTCTTTTCCGTCCCACTCCCTTTTTGTTTCCCATGAAATCATATGAGCACATGGAGGTTCCACACTAAGTCAGTTCTTCAGTCCACCTAACTCAGTACTGTCTACTTTGACTGGTGGAAGCTCTCTGGTGATGCATAGAGAAAGGTCTTTCTCAACACCCATTCCCTTGAATCCTTGGACTGGGGATCTCCAGGATCAAAAACTCAAGATGGGATCTGGAGTTCTCCTGGAATTACAACCAATTTGCAGACTGCAGAGATCATATCCTCTGGAGGAAATGACAGCTTTAAAGGGTGGACTCCATGGTATACCATAGAAGCTAGGTGAAATGGATGTGAAATGACAGCCCCACTGAACTCCTTCCCCTCCCCATACTCCATCTTCCCTAGGCACCCCCCAAAATTTCCAGGAATTTCCTAGGCTGGAGTTGGCAGCTTTATCATGAGGAACATGTCCTCCATTGCTCTGCACTTCTGCCTGCTTCCTTATCTTCTAAAACTGCCTCTTGTGTTCCTAAAACTCAAGTTTGTCAACTCAGCTGATTTCATGTCCCATTGCTGCCTAAGGTTTCCTCACCCCTAGTCCTGGACCAAAGCCTATTTAGTGAAATCAAACACATTTGATCCAACTACAACAGCTTTACTAGTTGATCATGGACAAGGCTGCTGGTTATTAGCTCATTATAATTCCTGAGACATGGGACTGAATGTGGTTTGAAAGAGGCTGTGCTTTAAATATAACTCCTCTGGTCCTCTGGGTAGATTCTGTTTCAAGTGCTGTTTTTAAGATGGTGGTGTGACATTCGGTAATTCACTTCATCTTCCTAGATTTCTTGTCTGCTTTGCTTAAAATAGCCTTTCGGGAACAGGCAACTACTAATGCCTGTCAGTTACCCTGTAATAAAGAAAGTTTGATCTCACTGTGGGAAATTCTTCCAGGTGTAAACCTGGTGTAGAACTACAACAGAAGCTCCGAAGTCCACATTTTTTCTTGAGGTAACAAAATACACTGTTTCCTCACATCCATCTTATCCTATATAAAGAGCACTAAGAAGAAATTTGGGAACCCCAAGGCATCATGTTCACAGTGGCCCCCATCCTATCCAAGTCACCCTCTATGTACTAAAGTTTATTTTATTGATCAAAGCCAGTTACAGTCTTATTTATCACATGTTCAGCTCCATTAATGTTTGAATGTCTTAAATGTAAGGAGACAAAACCATTTGGTAGGTTTTGGAGGCTTCCTTGGTTAGGCTGTAACCTTAAGGATTCTGTTAGAAAAACAATTTACAGTGAAGCCATTAAAGATGTGACTATAACATACACATGGAAGGGGGCTTAACTTTACTCTGTTCCCTTCATTCTGGCCCAAACAGATAATAAGCAGCTAGAAGCAGTGGTGCTGTTAAATGCCACCAGATGCTTTAAAATTTCAATAGGAGGTGTGCTAGGTAGTCAAAGCGTTTACAAAACAATTGCCTCATGTATAACCCACAGTTATACAGAAGTTGGAAGACATACCCTACATTGCTCTGAGGTACTAAATGGCACTCTTATTCTCTTCCCTTCCTGTCAACCAGAGACAATTTTGAGCCTCCATGTCTCATTGTCGAGTCCAGTAGCTTTTCCTACATACCAACATGTCTACCCACCTGAAACTGTCTCATCTTGTGAGTCACTGGCCGTACTGACCCAGAGAGATGATAATGAATATGTTTGGAATAGTGACCACTAGGTGTCCCTCTTTTCACAAGAAGATTTACTCCTTGGTCACATGGTCTGGGAGAGTCCCTAGCAAACACCAAATGCCCTTTCAACTACATCTTCTTAAATCATAGTAAAATCAAAAAGAGTCCAGTAGCACCTTTAAGACTAACCAATTTTATTATAGCATAAGCTTTCGAGAATCAAGTTCTCTTCGTCAGATGCCTGATCGAGAACTTGATTCTCGAAAGCTTATGCTATAATAAAATTGGTTAGTCTTAAAGGTGCTACTGGACTCTTTTTGATTTTGCTACTACAGACTAACACGGCTAACTCCTCTGGATCTTAAATCATAGTGACTGCCCCCAAACACCTCTAGTAAGCTTTGCTCTTGCAAACATTAGGCAGACTGGATAGATGGGTGCATGTAAAAGATGGTAAAATAAAAACCACTCTATTGTTAACTTCCCAACCACTCAAACCACACACTCCCCCCCCCTCTGCTATAACAACATTCTTGCGAATTGCTTTGTGTGTGTACTCAGGGATGATTTGATTAGCACCATTAAGATGTTCAAAAATTGAACTTGCTTGTTCCCCATGCCTTTTTCCTCCCCAGTGAAGCACCTTACATGAAGCACCTTGCATTGCCTGTTTCTTCACAGTTTTACCAGTTACATGTGTGCTTTTGCAGCATTTGGAAGAGTAGCTGGCCGGGCAGCTATTGATGGTGCTGCCTGCTCATGCTTTGCTGGCTTAATTGCATCCCATAGGGCCTCAGATGCTGCTTTTGGCATGTCAGATTATTTGCCTCATTTGCAATACAGCTACAATACTTTGAGCTTTATCTAAAAACCTGTCCTTTTTTTTAGCATTCTAGGGTCCTGCTTAGAATCTGCAATCAAATTCACTCTGCTTTGCTGCCAGTTGTACTACAGAAACAAAAGCTTTCCAGAAGAGGCATGTTTTCCAGAGTATTTCATATAAAGTTATTACCAACAGATGCTTTACATAAATATAGTGTTTTAGGTATATTAAGCACCAGTACTCAGTCCCCACTTGAAACTTCATACTAGAGCAGAACCACAAGTGACAAAAGGCACAGATTGGACACTTGTCAGCTTCCCTCAAATTTTGATGGGAAATGTAGGCAGCTTGGCGGAATGTTGGACATGTGACAGTTGAAAAGTCCATTGGACAGCAGTCAGAGAGCCAAGCTGCAAGACTAGGATGCCTACATTTCCCATCAAAACTTGAGGGAAACAGATTCGGTTTCGTTTTCTCAGCCATGCCGGACGCTCCTCTCGGCTGGTCTGGGAGGAAACGACCGGGCACCCTGACCGGGCGGCTGACCCGCAAGGATTAGCCCCCAGGACGCCCAGGGAGGGAGCCAGGGTCCGGGACGCGGCGGGAAGAACTCCCCGAAATCAATGCGGGGGGGGAATTGCCCGTTTGTCCCTATGGAGGCCGGCAGATGTGCGCGGCGCCTCGAGTGCCGCCGGGCAACGAGAAACGGCAAGTAAAAGAAACAGGCGGAAGCCTGTAAACAAGCGAATCCCTTCTGTTCTACAAGCGTTTGTGAAGGAGAGGTTGATCTGAAGAAGACTCGCTCTTCCCCTTCGTTGAGTTCCAGAATTTTGTTGGCGCCCCCCCCCCAAATGGCAGCAAAGAGGCAAAGTCCCGCTCTCGGTAAGTCAATCTCGGCTACCTTGCAGAAGGGGGAGTCGCTCGAAGAGTTGGTACGCAGGGCGGTGGTGGAAGCTATAAAACCCTTTGTTGACAAGCTTAACGAAACTGATCAAAGGGTGGGCTTAATTGAAAGCGAGGTGAAAACCATTAAGGCAGCAGCGGGGGGGGCAGAAAAGTCTGCTCTGGAAAGTGCGTCACTTGTGAAGGCTACAAAAAAGGACCTGAAGTTGGTGGAGAACCAGCTGATCGGGCTACAGGTGGAACGAACGCAGACAATTTTGCGTCTCCAAAACGTGAAAGAGGAGGAAAATGAGGATCTGTGGGATTTGGTCTCGGAATTACTGGCGACACCCGCGAGGACGACTAAAGAAGAGGTTAAAAGCGCCATTTTGGAGGTCCGTCGGGCTTCTTCAAAATATGCAACAAAGCGACAGTTGCCTCGTGAGATCATTATTGACTTTTCATCTAAAAAGATTCGGGACACCATCCTATATAACTCATACAATGCGGATTTGGACTTTATGGGTTTGAAAGTCAAGATTTTGAAGGACGTTCCATTTCTAGTCCGGAAACGGCGTTTTAAATATAAAAAGTTTGTAGCACTTCTGAGGGACCATGGAATAAAGTACAAATGGTTATTCCCGGAAGGAATATGGTTCAGATATAAAGATCAGGCCTATAAGATATTATCAGAAGATCAACTAAAGGATTTTGAGAATAAAAACCCAGAACTCTGCTGCACCAAGAACGAAGAAAAGGAGGAGCCGGAGGGGGGGGAGGAGGAGAGCATCGCAACAGCAGTTGCACAGAGAGAATTGCGTCCGGGACCTAGAAGGGGGAGGAAAGTTTAACCAGAATTTGAAATGTTTATTCTCTGTATGATTAACCACTCCATCATTATTTTATGGAGCTATTTTTGTATTGACAGTATGAAGGGAAACATTGAAGTGTAGTGTTTAGTGTTTGTAGTTCATTCCCCCCCTTTTCTTTTTCCACCCCCCCTTTGTCCCTTCCCTCTCCCCTTTCCTTGTGATAGTTTTGTGTAGTGTTTTGTAGCTATGAAAAATAAAAAATTTATTATATATAAAAAAAAAAAAACTTGAGGGAAACAGACAAGTGTCTAACCTGTGCCTTTTGTCACTTGTGGTTCTGCTCCTAGATGTAATACCCAGAATATACGGTGAATATCAGCCTAGGTGAGGTCAGCATTCTGCCCAGAATAATAAAAGCAGAAATAGTGAAAATGCAAATGAAATCCTAAAACTCATAAAGATCTTACTTTTTCTGGCCCAGAATAACTAGATCCTCATTCACATGGTTTCATAGATAACACAGTACAAATATGGTTCTATTTATGTTCCTGTTGCATTCCAGACTAGGACTTTGTGCAGAAAGGTTTTCATTTTTAGTTCATATTAGGAAAAAATGTGCTTATTTTTGTTATTAAAGCAGTTTGTTTTTCATTATTCAACCTTTTCCTCCCCTTACTATTCAAAACCTGGCTGCCTTGGCTGGTGTGTCCCTCAGGCACTGGTTTTGACATCCACTGGAAAAGGACAATGTGCCCTGTCTGGGCATAACTTGTTTGGCTCCCACCATTTCCCCTTGAGACAGAATAAAAGTAAACCTACTTAATCCAGCTCATATGAGAAAATGTACTATGGGGATGGGATGGGAAGGCATCTCCTTCAAATGACAGAGCTAAGCTTCATATTTCCCACCTCCATTTTCATCCTTTTAATGAGTTTTCCTCTCTTTCCCCCCCTCGCCTCGCTTCACCTTTTACAGCTGAGCCACAGTCGCAGCAGAGAAAAGAAAAGGGAGGGGGGAAGATAGGTTTCCAGGTTGAGCTGTGGAGAAGACAAGTTCAGATGGGATGGGGGGGTGGGTGGAGACTGTTCCCAGCTGTTTCCATCCAGTTTACTGCTGCTCTCATAGTGAGGCCTGGTTTTCACACCCCTGTATGAATTTTGCCATAAGCAAATAATATGGCAGTGGAAGGGGGAAGAGTTTCTATGAGGCTATTAAAATTACTGAGGTACAGCCTCAAGAAGAATCTTATACATATGCCAAGCCCATCATGCTATTCTAGCAGCCCTAGAATATTGTGCTGTGGATATTGGATATTGTACTGTGGACGTAAGACTGTCTCAGCACCTCCAGTATTTATAATTCCTAGTTTCAGAGATATATTGGAGCAAATTGCTCAGAGGTGTGAAAAGGGTCTGACATGTTCCATTTAAAACCGTTTTAAAAAGCTGACTGGGCCATGTTGTGAAATACTGTATGCACAGGATTACCATTACAAACTCCATATATAGAAATTTTTGAAATATATATTTACTCGTTAAGATTAAATAAATGGAAATCTGATTAGCAGAGTCTGAAAAGAAACAAAATGAAAAAGGACAAGGCATTACACTTGGAAAGCGGCTACTGATCACAAGCAAAATCTTCTCCCCACACCCCCGCCAATACATTTCATAAAGAGTTTTATTACTTGCCTAAATCAAGAGCTATGCAAGTGTCTTCAGCCAAAGCTATAAAATGAGTACTTCTTCTGTTACCTTTATGGGAAACCTAGGATATTATTAACATAGTAAATCACAGGCACTGCCATGACAGATCTAGATACAAGAACCTTGTTTTTATAGGTTTCTATAGGAATCTACTAGCTCAGATGCCACATGTCAAGAAATAACTTTAACAGGTAGGTCATTTTCACAGAGCAGAAAGAGACCCCCCCACACACACACAAAGAAACCCTGAAATCTGGAACAAGTACTACCTCTTAAGCACCACCCTTTTTGTGGCCTCGGGGATCACATATTACTCAATACATTGCTATGTTAAGTATTTGTCCATTTCAGTTTTAAAACTGAATTATTGGGCTAAAGTATCTTCCTCCCCCACAAAAAAGAATCCTTAATGGTCAGTTTTTCATGCAAGTTTGCTGTTCATTTATCATAGTTCCTACTACTGGCATCATTTTTTAAATTAGGGTTTCTTTCTTCTTCGAATAATCTCAGGTAATCAGGGATGAGGTTGACAGGATCCACCTGTCTGTTGGAACTTTGCCTGTCATTGCTGGTGAAGGTCAGCACTAGTGAGCTGCACGGTTCCTTGGAGTCCATTGTCAATCTCTCCTTGAGCTCTGGGGTCTTTCCTGGAACGTTGAAGGAAGTGGTGGTACGGATTCTCCTAAAGAAAGCATCATTGGAACCCACTGACCCATCCAATTACAGCTGAGTTTCAGACCTCCTGTTTCTGGGTAAGGTGATTGAGCATAGTATGGCAGAACAATTGCAGTTATTCCTGAAAGACTCCTCTGTCCTGGATCCATTCCAGCCCGGCTTCCACCGTGGCCATGGGGTGGATTCGGCACTGGTCACCCTCACAGATGATCTCCACAGACACCCAGACTGAGGTGGGTAGGCACTACTAGTGTTGTTAGATCTCTTGACAGCGTTTGATACAGTTGACTACAACCTGTTGGCCCACTGCCTCGTCAACGGGGGAATCCATGAGACTGCCTTACAGTGGCTGATCTCCTTCCTCCATGGTCAGGGACAGAAGGTGGTGCTTGGGGAGGAGATGTCATCTTGCCACCCCTTGGTGTGTATACAACAAAGTGGGAGAGTTACTGTCAAAATGCTCTGATGAAAACACCACCGTTACTATCTAACTGCTTACACATTTTACTCTCAGTTCAAATATTTCAACCCTTAATGAATTTGTAAGAAGCCTGTGGATGATACAACTGTAGGATATGACACCTGTATTCACATGAAAGGAGTTACAGACATATTCTTGAGAAAGTGGCAGGAAACGAGGCAACAACAAGCCAGGCCCCTGATCGGACAGTGTCTGGAAAGAGGAATTTCTTCTACATGGAAGAAATACATTATTGGACTGACTAATAGTATTATACTTATTGAAGTATAAGAATACGAGTGTTCCTTTTATGACTGGGGCTTTGAAAAAGTGAGGTATGACTTGCATATGAAGAAGAGACTGATAAGTGGCTATAAATTGTAATGATCTGGGCTGAAATATTTGAACTGAGAGTAAAAAGTATAAGCAGTTAGATAGTTGTGGTGGTGTTTTTCTTTTCATCAGACCCCTTGGTGTGTGGCATGGGACGATACTCTCCCCGATGTTATTTAACATTTATATGCACCCCCTTGCCCAGTTGGTGCAGAGCTTCAGGTTGGGTTGTCACCAGTACTCTGATGACACCCACCTGTATCTGTTGATGGATGGATGGATGGATGGATGGATGGATGGATGGATGGATGGATGGATGGATGGATGGATGGATGGATGGATGGATGGATGCCGCCCCAGATAATTTGGCCAGGGCCTTAGAGGCCATTACTGGGGGGTTAAAGCAGAGCCAAATGAAACTGAATCTTACTAAGACAGAGGTCCTGCACCTGGGCTGCAGGCTGTCAGGTTTTGGTATCCAGCTTCCAGCCCTTGATGGAGCATCACTTGCACTTGTGCTGATGGTGAGAAGCTTGGGTGTTGTCTTGGATGCCTCCTTATTGATGGAGGCCCAGATCACAGCGGTTTCCAGATCAGGGTTTTTCCATCTTCGCCAGGTCAGGCAACTCTCTCTTTCTACCTCTTGACCTGTGCCCTAGCTGCAGTGATCCACGCGACTGTCCAGGTTGGACTACTGCAACTTGCTCTACACTGGGCTGCCCTTGAGTCTGCTCCAAAAGCTGTAGCTGGTCCAGAATGCGGTGGTGCATGTTCTGACCAGGACTCCATTCCGGCCACATATAATAACAGTCCTGCCCCAGCCGCACTTGCTCCCAGTGGAATTCTGGATCAGGTTCAAGGTTCTGGTCTTAACCTTTACAGCCCTAAGTGGATTGGGACCAGTATATCTGCGAGACTAGCTCTCCCCCTATGTTCCACAGAGGATGCTCCTTTCAGCAGATAAACACCTTCTGGTTCCCAGCCCCAAAGAGGCTCACCTTGCCTCAGCCAGGACCAGGGCCTTCTTGGTTCTGGCCCCCATCTGGTGGAACTCTCTGTCTGTAGAGACCCGTGCCTAGCAGGAATTATTATCCTTCCACCAGGCCTGTAGGATGGAGATGTTCTACCAGGCATATGGTGGTTGAGGCAGGTGGGCCAACGAACTGGCCTTCTGTCACAGGAGGGGGGGTAGTGCCTTGCCATTTTGCCAACATCTAGCAGTTAGCTAGTTCCCATAGTTTATTGTTATTGCTGGATCATGCAATATGTGTGCCGCTGCCACTATCTTTTAGAAATCACCGTTTTTATTGATGTTTTAGTTGGTTTTAAATTACATTATGTCGTTTTATATTTGTTGTATTCCACTCTGAGTCCGCTTGTGGGGACAGTGGACTAGAAATATAAACAACAACAATAATAATAGGAATCAAGGAGATAGCCTGAACTTGCTGGGTTAGTTCAGTTCTCACCAGCTGGAAACCTTATGCATCTTCAGAAGTCAGGATTGGATACCCATTATGAAGTTTAGGTTTAGCTATCTAGATCCTTTCCAAAGTTTGATTCTGCAAGAAGTACAGAAAGTTTCTACATGAGGTCTAAATTAGATCTTAGAATGTGACTAATCTCTTTGGGCACTGCGGTCATATTATCTTTCATCTAATGACTTCAAATTTTGCTCCTAATTAAAATATTTATTTCTTATACTTATTTCCAATCTAATCATGCTTGTTGATTCTTTTTCATAGTAAACTACCATAATTAGATTGATTGATTTTTTTACCCTGCTTTTCATGGTATTTTCCAATTTATAACATGTAAAACATAATACAAATTTCAGTTCAAATATATAATTTTTTGAAATGCTCAGAGAGAGAGTTGTGAGTGACTCAGTTTCATTCCATATGCCTCTGGCCTCAGAAACACCTTAGGCATCAAAGTCTTCTTCCTCCTTCTAAATTCTCTGGTATATTTGTCATTCATTTGTTGGGTTTATGGAAACAAGTTTGGATGTGATGCGTGCAAAAAATGACACAAATCAAGAAAAAACTCCATTCAAAGTACTTTAGCATCCTCCATTCTGGTGTGTCAATGTATTACATGCTAGATATAGTGAATGAAAAAATAATCCTATGATGATTCATATGCAGTCATTGCACAGTGCAGACAATGGAGAAACAATGATGGCTTTAAAAGTTCAACAGTTGCATCTACAAATTTTTTGTTATTACCAAAGAACAACTATGCTTAACAGTGTCATTGAACTTAAAAATCAAATCATTTTCTTCTATCCCCATTTAGGCATTGAACAGCCAGGAGGAGATGGATATCAGCAATGGGGCAGCCACTGCCACCTGGGTGGCTTCTGGGGTGGACAAGACAGAGGTGAGGTGGCCATGGGAGCGGGGCATGTCTGTGGGACCTCGCATGGCATGGGCAGATGAAGTTGACATGTGTTGCTCTCCATTGCTAACCCCAGGCTCTGTCATCCTTCCTGACCTCCACCCAGGGCCGGCGCACCCATGGAGGTCAGGTAGGTGGTGGCCTCGGGCACGTGGGCTTTAGAGGGGTGCCAGAGGGGGTGTCAGGGGCGGAGGCGCGCGCAGCGAAGCTGGCATGACTGGGATGCAGCTACTACTGCAGCCAGCCAGCCAGCTCCATGCTGCTGCCGCTGCTGCCGCCACACACCCCAGCAGGCCGCAGCCTCCGGGCGCTGCCCCAGCAGCGGCTCACGGCTTGTGCGCCCAGCTGGGGTGTGTGGTGGTGGCGGCACGGAGCTGGCTGGCTGGCTGCAGCAACAGCAGCAGCTGCAGCCAGCCACGCCAGCTCCGCTGCGTGCTCCTCCACCCCAGCCGGTCGCAGAAGACGTGAGCTATTGCTGGGGTGGCGCACGGAGCAGCCTCTGCGCGCCGCCCCAGCAGTGGCTTGCAGCTTCTGCACTCAGCTGGGGCATGTGGCGGCGGCGGCACGGGGCTGGCTGGCTGGCTGCAGCAGCACCAGCTCCGCTGCGCGCTCCTCTGCCCCAGCCGGGCGCAGAAGCCGTGAACTGTTGCTGGGGCGGCGCACGGAGCAGCCTCCGCGTGCTGCCCCAGCAGCAGCTTGAAGCTTCTCTGCTTGGGGCTCTGCGAGCTGCCCAGCCCCCCTGTGGCGCGTGATGACATCTGTGATGATGTCATCATGCAGTCCGTGGTGTGTGCGCGCGCCCCCCGCCTTGGGCGCCAGAACCTCTGGCACCGGCCCTGCCTCCACCAGTGTTGTGGAACATCTTCACACCCTCACCCCATTGAGATGGGCTGTGGAAACAGGGTTGGTCATCCTTCTGACCTTGGGCACCAGGGACTCCCTGGGTTGACCAGGTGTGGATGAGGTGTCATGTCATGAGGTTGGATTCTACATCCTCAAATGGGGGTGGGGTGGAGGCAGTGGGGAGGATGGTGATGGTGTCACTGCACCATGAGCTGGCTACCAATGGGTAGCTGGTGCAGCCCCTGGTAGGGCTGGAGACTCAGGGCTCCTGCTTTCCCCTGCACAGCACATACCCCACCCCCTCATCCATTTGAGTGGCAGCTGGAAATCAGGTGCAAGTGGACGGAGGCTGTAACCTGGATCAGCAGATAGAGCTTGGATGACCTTGCAGCAGCACAGGGGGTGGCTACTGATTACTTTGCATTGCTGGTGGCTGTCACTGGCGACATGGATGGGTGGCAAGTACACATGGAGGGGCTGCTCATGAACATGTCAGTGGCTCATTTGGCTCCTGTGGATTCCTCCTGCTCCACCAGTGGTGGAGCCTGCTTCACCAACATGCCCATAGTGCTGGGAGGCACCTCTCTGCTGATCATCAGGTACCCATGGTTGGCCCTATGTTCCTGGAAAGGTGTGTGAAGGACAGGGTCAAGCCAGGCCCAGCAGTGTGTGTGTGCATGGGATGCCAGTGTGTGGGGTGGTGGGGCCCTCTTTCTCTTTTTATGCCTCTTCCACTTGCCTGTTTGGCAGAGTCTTTCGCCTTTAAGGGGTATAGTGGGGCTGCAGGCATGGCCTGACACTGTGTGAGCTTGCCCCTCCCCACCCCTCTCCTCATGAGTCTCTGGGACCAAGTCCCCATGGTTGCTGCCCTGAATTGGTTGGTTCTCTCCTATCCCTCACAGCCAAACTCTCGTGCCTTTTGACATTTTGAAGGTACAGCAGCATGGTTGCTGGGGGTGCTAGCATGGTCACGGCCCATACAGTTCCACTACAGGGGTGTTTGCTTGGTCCCTTGCACATGGGGAATTCCTTTAGGGAATGGACTAGCAGTACCACTGTTGTGCTAGTGTTGAGCCGTTTATGCCATGGTGGCCCTCAGGATTGTACTGCATGTATTTTTGTATCTCCACACTGCAAGCCTTATCCTGTGTCTCCAGCAATCCCCACTACAAAAGCTTGTCCTATATTAGCAATTCAGTGTTCCTGACCAGTAATAAAGAAAAGAAATAAGTGGTTTTCCTTTTTTAAATGAATCTTTTTGTGCATTTCTCATTCTTCTGATTTAGCCTGTAGTGCTAAGTGCACAGAAAGCAGCATTGTGGATTCGCATGAAGCCATTTCAATCATGTTTATTTATTTTACTTCATTTATAGTCCCTCTTTCTCAGAGACTCAAGATGGATTACAAAATATAGAAAACAATTTAATTCAACAGCATAAGATAACTGATAAACAATGCAACTGGGCTGGGATAACAGAACTGGAAAATGATTCAAACAAGCAAAAAGAATTACCTAAGGCATGACTAGTCTAAGGCCCCATAGAGATCTTAAATGAGCAGTGTAGTTGTTGACAAGGTCACAAAAAAATCACAGCTGAATTATTTGAGAAGTTGTTTTGTACAGCAACTTTCTCATGGATCATAAAATGTTAATCATTTTTGTGTGTGGTGTCATTAATATAACAACAACAACAACAACAACAACAACAACAACAAGACAGATTAGTGCCTCACCAGGATGAGTGAGCAAATTAGTGTTATTATCCTCAAGATACAGCTGGGGAGCTAGGATTGAGAGGAGTAGCTTACCGAAGGCCACCTACTGAGCTCAGGCAGTAGTGGGATTCAAACCAGTAAAGTGCTGATTCACAGCTGAACCACTGTGCTACAGCAGGTTACAGTCACCTGGACCTGTTTCACAAAGTCAGAGTCTCCACTCAGTTTGGCACTTCACTGCCATCAATACTACTTGTGCACCATGAAAAACTTGCCTAAACAGGCTTACATCCAACTGTTTTGGTTTCACTGAGCTGTTACTGTTTGTTATTGCGATTGCGATTGCGACTGCGATTGTTATCACTCCACTCTCCCTGCAAGCAGGCTCAAAGCGGATTACATCAGTTTAAAAGTCATCAAATAAAACAGATAAAACAGGTAGCATAAAAACTGAAACAATTTATAGATTCATCCTCAATCTTTTTTAGGAAGGTTTGCGCTTGCACTGGCTGCATCAGTGTGGTTTCCAGGGATAGGAAATAGTTGACAGCAGGGCTGCCAAGAATCAGCCAGCGTCTCAAGACCAAGATTCCACTGAGGTCCTCATTATGCCACCCAGACCAATCTCAAACATCATATGAAAGCAAATCACATTATTTCCCCAATTCCATTGCTCCACAGCACCCTATAGTTTCCTCCTCACAGCACCTCTACTCAACGAAACTTAATAAGCTTCATTTAACTATCATCTGAATGATTTGAGAAAATGGCTTATGCTGTTGAATCATCAGAAGAAGTTGTCCTGTTCATTCATTTCTGTCACCTTTTCACTAGGAAAGAAAAATGAAAGTTGTGCAGAGAGCTGAAATGACTAAGTCATAAGCAAACCAGGAGACTTGCCTCATAGAACACAAAGCGGAATTTGATATCTCAATCTTTCTTAAGTGTTTTTTTGCTTTCCTTGAGCAAATTATTTGGCTATGATAAGCAGCATGACATTATAAACCAAGTGCCGGATATCTGAGCATATGGAAGAAGAATACAACAGGAACTTGCTGAGAGAGCAACCAGGTGCAGAGGCAGCTGAAGTAGAAATATTGGTGACAGATGTTCCTCTTGGTCTTGTGGAGAGGTACATACCAGACAGCATCTTCATCATATCACCTGACATCTTCTGCTACAGGGAAGCACAAGATTACTTGATGGCTTTTACAACTGTTTTGTAACATGGCCGTAGCATGTAAAGGTTCAGCATCACCTCTGCCTGTAAACACCTTCTACATAACACAGCCTATCAGCAAAGGGACCATAAAGAATGCAAAGGATCTTTAAAGGAAACCTGCATCAGAAGATTAGTCTGTTGACTTATGATATTTGGCAGCTGCTTGGTTTATAAACACTTTGAGTGGCTTATGGACCAGTGGGTTGTAAAGAGTGTTAAGAAATCTCAGGCAATTTCATTAAAACAGAAGAGAAGGCAGATGTCAATGGCCCATAAAAACAGCTTCTGTCCCTGCTTTATGATAAGCTTGGGCATATTAATAACATATTAATATAACAGTATATTAATCTTGCACCTTTTATTGAAGAAAAATATGCTGGGGCACAACTCAGCTCCGTGCTCCGTGCTCCGCTGTGCTCCATGCTCTGTGCTCATACTCAAGGGCTTAACTCCATGAAACCAGTGGGTTAAATGCTTAACTTTGGATGGGCTGTGCCACTAGAGCTCTCTTGGAATGCATCAAGTAAACAATTCCAAACAAGCAGGCATGCTGAGAATTTTGAGACAAGCACAATCTCCAGGGGACCTTGCAACAACTTGTTCCGTTACATGTGAGGCAAGGTCCTGATTCAATTGTGTTGGTGTTTCAAACTTCATCTCAAGCCCAGCACCATGCTGAGCAGCTTTGCACCTGACCAGTAGCTGCTTGGGCTATAGCTCCAAGTTGGACCTTGGCATAAAAATGCCAGTGTGAAACCGCTTTAGCCCAGTCTGCAGGCTAAATGACCCCATTTACCAGAGAAGAGGCATGTATTTCTCAGTGTCACAGCAGGGTCATTAAATTAGCATACTTGTAAAGTACAGAGTCTCTTGTAATTAGTCACCTCTTTGCGACTGCGCAGTTGGATGCTTTAAATGACTCACCTTGGATACATCTGCTGCTTTGTGCACCTGTGCATCTGTTCATGAAGTGAACACAAGAAATGTGAAAGGTTCATGGAAGACATCTAAAGAGAAAGCCTAAGCACAAAACCTCAAACATTATTTTCCTTTTAATTATGTTTTTAATAGTTGTAGTTGCTGGGCAGCAGTAGACAGGTGGTGCAATGGGGTGGCAGCTGCAAGAAAGCTGTGCCATCATTTCACGAATGCCTCCAAATTCAGCTGAATGCAACCAACCAGCTAGGCAAATGATAGACTCCCTGATCATGACAGGCAAGTGGAATGTCAGCCAAACCAGCAGGTGATCAGGAATTGCTACAAAGCAAGTGAGAATTTGATGGCAACTGTTTCACCTCCATCTCCCTCGAGACAACATTTTGATACAGACATTAAGCACAATGGCTATCGCTGATAGTAATGATAATACTCTAGTTGAGTTACAGCTATGCAATTGGTGTTGTCTGGGTAGCCAAGATTAAAATTGAATTTGCCAAGACTAACAAAATCAATGTCCAGATTCAATTGAAGCTTAAATGAGAAAGGAGTTCATTTTTAGCTTGTTGACCTCTAGGGGGCCAGACTTGAATCATGTCCATATAGTTAAGAAATTCTTAGTGTTATAATAGGAAGTAAGAGTTCTTGGCAGGAGAAAGAGGAAAATGGAATAGTGAAATATATAAAGGTTGGCTTTGATTTGTTCCCTGAGCAGACCAGTGTAATCTTGTCAGGGTGAGAACAGCAAGCTAGTTCTAAAGGGACAACATTTATTCCTGATTTGGGAAGGAAGGTGAATACAGGGCAATACATGAGACTGTTTGCTAGCTGCTAAAAGCCATAACAACTTCAGTTTTTAAAAGCCTTTGTGCATTTGTGTTGAATTTTTCACACATTGAGTCAGACTAGGAAACTCCCATGCACACCAGTCAATTCTGCAAGGAATATGAAAAACCCAGCAAGTAGAATTTATTGTAAGCTAGTCTGGAGAATAAAGGCCAGCTCACATAACCACTAATATTTATACAGTTGACCACTTTTTCTTCTTTCTTTTCTCTTTCCAGTAACATTTTGAATGTTAAGAATTGCTCATCAAGGGTTCACTTAGCAACTTGGAATGCCAGAGGAAAGGTTCCAGACATTGTTTTAAGAATATGATCACAGGTGCCACCATGTATCTGACCAGATTTGATTATCCCTCAGTGTAACCCAAGTTTCTCCCACCAACTCCAACAGAGGGAAGAAATCATGAGACCTGGATTGGTTAATGGAAGGGGGTGAAGGGGAGAAAACAATAGTGCCTCCAGCTCATTCATTTCTGCTGTCTTAGCAGGGAGGAACTATCAGGAGTCAAAGAAAGAAAGTTACAACCCACAAACATTCTAGCAGACTTTCACCCTTCACAAATAGAACTTAGACTACAAACGGTGAATTTCAAGACGGAAGAATGGGTAACCAAAATAAGAAAACCTATGTATAAACTGTGTCACACAGCTAAAAATAGAACCAGAGAGATGATAGATTCTTTTCTCTCTTTATTAGGCCTTGCAATCATCTGTCACAGTCTTGTGACAGAGGTTGGTTGGCTGCTGCTGCTGCCCATTTAGTTCTCTTTTAGGCTGCTCACCAGCCTATGCTGTTCTTACACCTCCATCTCCTCAGACATATTTCTTTTCCCTAGTTTTTCCTTGGAACTCCTTCTCCTCCCTTTTAGCTTCTCAGCCACTTCCTATGATTCCCCCTGGAGAACAAAAAAAAAACCCTTTCCCTCACTAACTCTACTGGGGGCCAAGCCCAGAAAGTTACATCAGTAAAAACTAGGTCAAATTATTAGGAAGTATAAAAAAGTAGGGCTGTTCATCTAGAAAATTTTCATTGATGTTTCATAGCCAGGGCTGTTGAGTGAAATATTTAATGTGATTAAGTAGTGTCAGAAGGGGGATTGCGGGAGAAATTCATTAGTTTTTGTCCATTCCTATGGTTTTTGTGGCAGTTATTTTCTTTTTCTTTTTTTTTAATAAAGTTTTATTGGTGAGTGAAAAAACCAAAGAAAAGAATTTTCCAAATTTAACGCATATAATCCCATTTTTCCCCTTGCTCTATCCCCCACCCTTTTCCTCCCCCCTCCCTATTGACTTCCAACAGCTTTCCAACCCTTAACCCTTCTTATTACTTAAATCTATTTCATTTATATTTTCCTACCACCTATAGATCATAATATCTCTTACTCTAAGCACATTCTTATTCTTTTACGTAAACTCTATCAAACATACTATCAATATAGTATATATCATATCAGTATAACACAACAGTATGGTATAGTATATAGCAGGGATCTCAGTGTCTATTACTTTAAACATATTCTATTTCTTTTCTTTTAGACATATATTGCATCAAGTATACTATCAATATAATATATATCATAAAACATATATTGTATGCTATGCCACCAATGTAGCACAGCACACAACACAATATAACACACAACCACATAGTATTTTGTAATATAAAGTCTGATCCGCTAACCCATTGTTTTATATTATATATTACATATTATATACCTCATTGATATATCTGTTTAACCATTCTCGTTATCCCATATATTCAATGTAAAATTCCCTTAAATGTTATATTTGCTTAGATTATAATTACATTCCCCCTAAATGGTAAGATCTCTTCTCTCTTCCCATTACAACATTATTCTTTAAAAATTTTCAAACTGCCACAGTTCTCCTTTTACATCCCATTTTTTTCCCAAAAATTGTTTCAGTTTCCCCCAATCAACAATATATTGTCCTAGGTCAAGATCTTTAAGTTTCCTTGTCATTTTGTCCATTTCCGCCATGTACAGCAATTTGTAAATCTAGTCTTCTACAGTTGGTATTTCTTGTATCTTCCATTTCTGCGCATACAAAAGTCTTGCCGCTGCAGTCATGTAAAATAACAATGTTCTATACTGCATTGGAACTGCCTCCATTCCCAAGTTCAGTAGCAACAATTCTGGGTTCTTATTTATTTGTATTTGTAAAATCTCATTAATTGCTTCAATTATTTCACCCCAGTACTGTTTGGCTACTTCACATGTCCACCACATATGATATAGTGATCCTTCATGCTTTTTACATTTCCAGCATTTGTCTGACATATTAGTATTTCCTAGCACAATTTTCTTTGGTGTTAAGTACCATCTGTAAATCATTTTGTACACATTTTCTTTAATGTTCGTACAAGTTGAAATCTTCACTGTATTTTCCCATAGGTACTCCCATGCCTCCATTGTTATTTCTTTATGAAAGTTTATTGCCCACTTCACCATCTGGACTTTTACTGTTTCATCCACCATAAACCATTTTAAAAGTAATTTGTAAATCTTAGATATTTCTTTCTTGCCTTCTTGTAATATCACTTCCTTTAACTCCGAATTTTCCAATCTTATACCTCCTGTCAGGCAATCCACATTGTAAAGATCTCTGATCTGTCTGTACTGAAATCATCCATAACAAGGAGACGTTTCTTCTTCTGTCTTTATTCTCAGCTTTGAATGTTGTATTTGTGTAATCTCCTTGTAAGTTAGGCATTGCTGTTCGTTATCAACAGTTCTCAGATCTATTACTTCATACGGAACCACCCATGAAGGAATTCCGTCTTCCATATACACCTTATATTTCTTCCAGACCGTGAAGAGGCTTCTCTGAATATAATGATGCAAAAACATAGAATCCACTTTTACTTTGTCATACCACATGTATGCATGCCATCCAAATATTTTTTTATGTCCCTCCAGGGCCAGCAACTTACGTTTTTTTAACATTATCCAGTCTTTCAACCATACAAGACATACTGCCTCATGATACAGTCTTATGTTGGGCAGTTGCAAGCCACCTCTTTCCTATGCATCTTGTAAAACCTTCATTTTCACTCGTGGTTTCTTGCCTGCCCACACAAAATCTGAGATTTTCCTTTGCCATTTATCAAATTGTTTGGAGTCTCGGATAATTGGTATAGTTTGCAACAAGAACATCACATGTGGTAAGACGTTCATTTTTACTGCTGCAATTCTTCCCAGCCATGATAAATTCAGTTTGTTCCATTTTATTAAGTCTCTCTCTATTTGTATCCACAGTTTCTCGTAATTATTTTTGAACGAATCTATATTTTTCGCCATCAGTTCAATGCCAAGATATTTTACTTTATTAGTCACCTCACAGTCTGTTATCTTCATTAGCTCTTGCTGCTTCTGTTTAGTCATGTTCTTACATAAAATCTTTGACTTCTTTTTGTTCACATAAAATCCAGCCAAATCTCCAAACACTTTTATTTTCTCTATTACCTTTGGCATATTTTCAATTGGATCCTCTACTATTAACATTATATCATCCGCAAAAGCTCTGACCTTGTAGGAAAACTCTTTTATTTTCATACCTCGGATTGTGTCATCCTCACGTATTTGGATCATCAATATTTCCAAAATCAGAATAAACAACAATGGAGACAAAGGGCAACCCTGTCTAGTTCCTTTGTTGATTTTCAATTTTTTTGTCAAGTCCTCATTCACAATGATTGCTGCACTCTGGTCTCTATAAATTTCCTTGACCGCTTGTATGAACTTTTCTCCCATTTGCAGCTTTTCCGTAGTAGCAAACATAAAGTCCCAGTTCAGATTGTCAAATGCTTTTTCCGCATCTACAAAGAAAAAACCAACCTCTCTGTCACAGTGCTTATCATAGTATTCAATAGCGTTTATTACTGTCCTCAAATTGTCTTTAATTTGTCTGTTAGGTAGAAATCCCGCCTGTTCTTCGGCAATGAATTCCGACATCCATCCTTTCAACCTCTCTGCCAACACCTTTGCAAATATTTTATAGTCATTATTCAACAAAGAGATTGGTCTATAATTTTTGACATTGGTCAAATCTTGACCTTCCTTCGGAATCAGCGATATATTGGCTTCATTCCATGAATCAGGAATCCTTTGATCTTGCATCACTCCATTCATTGCCTCTTTCAGGAAGGGCGCCAGTTCGTTAGCCATCACTTTATAAAACTTTGCTGTTAGTCCATCTGGTCCTGGCGCCTTTCCTATTTTCGTTGATTGTATAGCTTCCTTTATTTCTTCTTCCGTCACTTCCTTATTTAGTTTCTCTTTCCATTTTTCAGGAATTGTCGGAATTTTCATCTTCTCTAGATATTTTTGTGGCAGTTATTTTCAATGGAGAAGGGAAAGGGGGACCAATAGGAGGCTCTGGCATAGTTATTTGTGCACTTATGAGCACCAAATCATACTGAACACTGTCTTCCCTCTAATCTAAAGAACCCCTAAATTTCAAGCAGGTTGAACAAAGGGAGCAATTTTACAGACCCCCCCCCAAGTAAGTCCTTCTCTGCACAGCCACTCTCTCTACTAGTTCTTAAAATGGCCATCAAGCATCAGCCAGCAGGAGAGCTTCAGCCTGCCACCAGCATTGTCAGAAAGTGAGGAAGGCTTCCATTGCAGGCCCCCCTCCACCATTGTTGCACTTTAATTATACCATGTGGTGGACTTCTGGGAAAGGGGACTAGAGTAGTTGTTTTTCAGCCAAATGTCACCAAAATTGCAGAATAGTGTCTTCTGCTTGTCCTTCAAAGATTCCCAAGTTTCAAGTAAATTGATCAAAGCATTTGAATTCTATGGGCCCTTGAGCAAGCCACACACCCCACAGCCATTGTACTTCCATTATTCCCAATGGAGGAATTCCAGGGGGGCTGGACTTGTCATTTTTCAACCAAATGTCACCAAAATTGCAAGAGAGTGTCTTTTGCACATCCTTCAAAGAGCACCCAGTGTCATGGGCTGGTCCAGTAGCATGGTCAGAGTCCATTCCAGAGTCCAGATAGCAAGGTCAGGCAGTCCAAAGATCAGTTAACAGCAAGTTCCGAGGGCTAGGCAAAGGCAAGGTCCAAAGGTCACAATAGTAAAGCAAGGGCAAGGCCAGGTTCAGCAGAGTGGTTGCAGCAGGAACAGGATCCCAACGTGTTGCTTCCACGCTCCCTCGTTGTCTGTGGCAGGGTTTAATAGATAGGCTGGGCTGGCAGCCAGCTGCTTGGGAGCTATCCTGTGCTTACTTCCTCATCGCTCTTCACAAGCAGCAGGCATCTGGCCAGGAGGCATGCACTTTGCCGCCTCTCCTGCAGCTCCACCCCCCACCATTACTTTTGTCTATTGCGCTCTCTGGGTGAAGCTGGAGGTTTCGGCATCCTTGGCAGTGCTTCACCAGTGGTGATGGAACTGGAGGGCATTGATGTTGCTGGCTCAGCTGCTGACTGAGGGCTTTGGGTAACTGCTGGCTTGGCTTCACCAGTCATGTTGGGGCTTCTGGCTCAGCTGCTGGCCATGGACTCTGATCTGCCAGCAGCTGTTCCTCCTGATTGCTGACTTCTGCTGTATCAGAGCTGGCTTGGCTGGTTACACAAGGCTCCTCTTCTCCCAAGGAGTCCTCACCTTCACTCAACCCCATGACACCCAGGTTTTAAGCAAATTGGGCAAGGGGTCTGAAATCTATGAGCCCCTAAATTTTTTCTACTTTCACACAAAAAAAGCCTTTCTCCAGCCCTCAAGGAGGGGGGACTGGGGGAAGTAGAATGGCAGCTCTCTGCAGCTTGAGATCAGCTGGGAGTGCTCTTTGCTCCTCCCTTGTGATGATCTGATTGGAAAGGAGAAATTCTCCAGGAAATCAGTAAAGATTCATAATTAAATATGAGCTCATGCTGCATTACTGGTAAACACAAGAACTTTTTAAAAAAGAGAGGGGGGTTGTGACTACCGAGCATTTAGGATTAGTGTTTCCATTCTGGAGAATCACAAGTAAGGATGCTATTCTCCTGCTGGGGGCATGGGATCTACCATTCCCACCCTCAGACCCCGTCTCTACTCACCTGGCTGGTGGAAGAGGAAAGGGCATACTCCTAGGGTGGTGTGATGACATCACCTCTGGAAGTGACATCATCACGCCACCCGAATGCTCTCCTGTACTTCTCAGCGGGCTGATTTTGGCTCCAAATCGGGCCCATTTGGAGCCCAAATCAGCCCACTGAGAAACATGCATGCTCCCACACCTGTGTGATGACGTCACTTCCCAGACTTCCCGAACAATCCAGGCATGCTGAAAAGATAAGCTCAGGGTTCTCTGCCCTCCCACCAGGAGGGTAGGGGGACTTGGCATCCCTTGTCACAAGTAAAACCTGGAAACAGTTATTTTCATAATTTTTACAGCTCATGATTGTCATCACAGCTTTATAAACAAATAACTATAGTTAATATTTATTGTTGTTTTTCACCGTTTTTAATATTGTAAACTACTTCAGGCCTTGTTCAAGGGAGAGGGGTATAAAAATCTAAAAAATAAATACAATAAATAAAATAGCCATCAGCCCAAGAGAGTAGTCATTTGCCTAGAAGGAGACAGGCAAATTTCTACCCCAGGTGCCAAGTCCCAGTGGGGCACTTCACTCCAGTGGAAACAAAAATGGGGGGTAGGGACAGGGAATTATGTTACACAATGACACAATGCTCTAGGAATTCCCCAAATCTCTATGGCTTTTACCACAGAGATCAGGGATTTTTCAGTATTGTGACATCACTTCTGGATACAGCCGGCAGTGACATTGCTGAGCACTGCAGAAAGTGGCATTGCCTTGTCCTTCATATTTGCTCTCATCCTGTTGTAGTGAAGATGGCACCAGTAATCTTCAATGGGAAATTCCTCTGGGGCATGCATGAATTGCCATGCTATGTTTACAAAAGCCTGGAGAACAAGGAGGGAAAGCCTTGTCATGTAGTGTCACATAGATGCACCATTGGTGGTGGTGGTGATGATGGAAGCAGGCAATGGGAGAGGGGCTCAAGCAGCATCCTTTGTTGAACTGCCGCTGCCTTTAAGTAAACACCTCTTTTATTTTGTATTTAACTGATCAGGACTGAATGTTTATGGTTCTTCAGGCGCACAAATTTGGATTGATGGATCCATAATGGACGTGGCTGTCTTGTATGCAAAGCAAAGAATTGCATGAAACAGCCAAGTGATCAAAAGGGAAGAAGGGAAGCATCCAGGAAAACTGATTGATCAATATTCGTGCACTGGTCAGTAATAATCATGCTATTTCGTTCCACAATTCACCAGAAAATAAACCAAGCAGATTTGACACCATGAATTAAGAAGCAGAAAAATAAAGCTGGATCAGATTGCTTGTCCTCTGGCAACAAGGTTTCTCATGTAATGCCTGTTTTAGACAACTACTGCTTGGGAAAGAAATAAAAAACAAGATTGCTGTCTCTCTGCTTTGTTAATGATGCATTAGTAGATTAAAACCCAGGTGTTACATTGCCTGTGCATGGCAAGGAGTTGCACACTTACATCTCCCTTCTTTTGCTGTTATGAGTTTATGAGACAGGAAGCCCAAGGAAGATCAATACATCCTCTGCGTACATTACAAATGTCTTGTGACGTATATCCACAGGAGCTGTTTTTAATGGCGGGATATTCTAGCTATTATGACTTTGACGTGAACTTGGCCCAGTGCCTTTGGGGGAATGCAATGTAGGCATAATCTGGTCTTCCTGTAATTGTCTATTTAACTTGGCAATCCTGGGTAATTTTTTCCTGTGAAATGAGCCCAAGACGTCACTACAGCAATGCTCAGATTAATTAATGAGACATAATAATGGCCCTAATAAAAGCTCATGATACAAGCTCTCTTCCTTTGCCATGCCTTTAGTTCTCCCTTCATGCTTAAGAAACTCTTAAGAAAATGGCTTTTACAGGAATTGGTGATTCAGTCTCTATCTAAGCATTTTTTACTTTAACTGACGCAAACAATACAGTGGAGAAAAATAAGCAGCATAGAACCATCTGTTTAATTGAGTCCTTGACATTTTATTGCATTTCCCCCTATTGCATATTAGAGGAAGCCAATAGAAAAACACTGGCTAATTATATGCTGTTTACGGATCCTACATTTACTTTGATTGTATTTCTCTTGATGACCATTCCACCCATATACAAAGAGCTTCTGTTTCCATCTGCTTTGGCATTGCATGCTTATATAGTGATTATCATCACATATTTTCATTTCAAATTACTATATAAAGCCAATAAATAATTATTGAAGGTTTTTTTTGGGGGGGGGAGATGGCAGATTCATTGGGTTGCCAACTCTGGGTTGGGAAAATCCTGGAGATTTGGAGGTGAAGCCAGAGAAGGGCAGGATTTGGGGATGGAAGGGGGCCTCAGCTGGTTATAATGCCATAGAATCCACCTTCCAAAGTAGCTAAGGACTGTATTGTAGGAAAATGATCTCAAAGAGGTGCTTCGCTAATGAGTTAGGGACTATAGACTTCACCATTATGTTGCCTTACACACGATCTCTTGCTTTAAGCATGTGCTCCTATGTACTACCTGTTGCTTTAAATATGACCTTACTGGGTACTTCTATGTTGCCTAATGTCAGTCCTAGAATTGCTTATGCTCTGTTTCACCATTTCTTCAGCTCTGTATTGGATTTTTGCTAATGTTATATCTTTGTAAACTTGCAGTTCTTTTCCCTATGGCATTGTTTATTGAAATGTCATTGATACTGACTGTGCTAATCTCACACTATGTAATCTGCCTTGAGTCTCAGTGAGAAAGGCAGACTACAAACAAACAAACAAATATTCTCCAGGAGAACTGATCTTTGTTGTCTGAGGAGCAATAGTAATTCTGAGAGATCTTCAGGCCTCACCTGAAAATTGGCTACCATACAAAATATCCACATATAGGCCACAACAATCCTTTGTAATACTGTGGCGTATACAGTAACTAATGCTGGATATTTATCTTAAATTATTCAGAGGAAGATGTTGTACAGTGCTCTTCTGTGCCTGTTGGTTAGCAAATAGAGATGTGCACGAACTGGAAAAAAACCAAACTTCGTGGTTCGTCACATTTTACGAACCACGAACTTTCATGAACCTCCCCCGGTTCACAAACTGGTTCATTTGGTTTGTGAAAATGTCACATCCAGGTCAGTAAATTGTAACTTCTGGGTCAGCAGAAGGCCACTTCCAGGTCAGCAGAAGATTTGCAGGAAGTCCATCCCCTGTTGCCTAGGAAACTGATTGATTGGCGCCAGGCTCTCTGCAGTGATGATGAATCAAAAAATGAACCAAACAAACAAGCCTAAAGTTCGTAGCAGTTCGTCATGAACTTTGGTTTGTATTCTGGTTTATGCGCTTCTCTATTAGCGAATATGAGCCCATTACACATTTTTCATATGACCTACCCAACACTCAAGTCATCTACAGAGGGCCTCTTCAGGGATTCCCTATTGGAAGGAAGGGGGATAGTTAAACAATCTAAGGTCTTTTCAGTAGTAGCACTAAGACTGTGGAATCTTGCTCTTCAATATCTCAGAATTTCAGTATCGTGCTAAAGGTGCATTATTTTTTAGGACTTGCTGATCTTGTGTTTTACCTCATAGCTTGAAAGAACATGAGCCTGGGGGAAAGAATTAGTCCCATTCTGAAGAAATGACTGCAACAGTTTGACACAAGACACAGTAGTACTTAGGTATTCTGCCCCAAAGCCCAGAAGTGTCAGGAAATGTGTCACTCCGTAAGGTATACTTCTGATGCATGTTGCTTTATAATAGGCTTGCTAGCTCTGGGTTGGGAAATTCCTGGTGACCAGGGGTTAGTAGAGCCTGGTGGGCAGGGTTTGGTGGACATAGGCATGTCTGACTATGTCCACCTGTAAGGATGCCAGGCAACTCTCAGAAGACTTCACTCCAGGAGTTAAAATTCTTTATTGATAAGATGCCAGTTTCTTAAAATAATTAAGAATTTTATTAAAGCAAAGAAATTGAGATAAAGTAAGTGCATAATAAAAAAGTTATACAGATTCTAAATTAGACAGTAAATTGAAAGTTATACAATCTTATACAACCAATAAATATATAAACAATATAGGGATAATAGCTTTGGGAGTAAAACAAGCAATACATTCAAATTTCCTTAACCCTAACTACGTAACATTTCTCCTTCTCCCTCCCTCCCTCTAAGCTTCAATATCAATTAGTTAAGCCTAAGTAATCGAAGAAATCCATTTTTTCCAGAACTGTTATTGGTCTATTTTGTACGTAGATAGTCAGTTTGGCCATTGAAGCATATTCATAAATCTTATCTCTCCACTCTGAGAGACCAGGGCAGGCATAATTTTTCCATCTACCTGCAAATAATACCCTTGCTGCCATCACCATATAACGGAAGAGGTCTCCTTGTTCTTTTCTCACATTAGTTGGTAAAATATTTAAAAGCATACATTTCAGATTTAATTCAAATCTGAGTTTGAGGATCTTTTGTATGTCTTCATGTATTTTTATCCAGTATTTTCGTGATATCTTGCAAGTCTACTACATATGGTAAAATGTTGCATCCATATTCTGACATTTCCAACAATGTCCACTGTAATCCTTACTAATCCTCGCAATATCTTTGGGCGTAATGTACCATCTAAAGAACATTTTCTCTCAATACCTGGCAACCTGTAAATTTTATGTCCTTAATCCATAAATTTTCCCATATGTCCAACAGAATAGTTTCCCCAAAATTTTGCATCCATTTTCTCATACAAGTTTTAACTTGCTCCATTTCTGTTTGGTATTGGAGTACTGTTTTGTAAATCTTCCCCAAAAGATGCAACAAATCTCCAGATATTAATAGTTCATATTGTATTTTTTCTCTCAACCTGCTGCCTTCTTTGAGAATTTTATCCTTCAATCTTGATACTATTTGGTGATAAGTCAACCAAGGAATGTTTTTGCCATGGGCCTGGATTTCTTGCCAGGTTTTTATGTTTCGTTCTTTGTCTATCAAAGATTCATAGCTAGGTTGATCAATTCTGTTCCTAACTGTTGCATCATAGTAGGCGTTAATTGGCAACATCAATGGGGAAATTGGTGGGCTCAATTTATTTCTGCATTGAAACCATATTTTAAGCGGGTCATCCCTTACAGTGTGGGTCCCATCTTGCTTATGAATAGATTTACATGATCTCTTTATCCATAAATAATTATAGATACCTTCTTTAGCATCCGCTGTTTCCAATTTAATATGTCTGTTGCTTGGATTCATAATCCAATCTGTTATCCAAACTAACGCCACTGCTTGATGATACTATTTGATGTTCGGTACAGCCAATCCTCCCCTATTTTTGTCATCTCACAATACTTTAAATCTTATCCTTGGTTTCTTTCTTTTCAATATAAAGTCATTTATTGCTTTCTGCCATCTATTGAGAATCTTTTGTTCAATCTAAATTAGAATAATTTTAAATAGGAAATTTAATTTAGGTAAGATATTCATTTTTACAGCCTCAATTCTTCCTAACCATGAAATATTTAAATTTTGCCATCTCTGCAAATCTTCAGTAATTCCTGTCCAAACTTTTTGATAATTATCTTTGTAAAGGTTCTCATTTTGTGATGATACATTTATCCCTAAATATTGTATTGGCTTTGTAGTAATGGTACAGTCGGTATGCTTCCCATCTTTTCACATTCTTCCTTCATTGTCGAGAGTAACATTATCTTTGTTTTCTTCTTATTCAGTTTATATCCAGAATGCTGCCCAAATCTTAATATTTGTTCCATTACATAAATCAGGGAGGTATGTAGATTTGTCACTGATATAACCACACCATCTGCGTAGGTTTTCATCTTATACATCTCTTTCCCCTCCTTTATTCCAGCAATTCTGCTATCATGTCTAATTCTTACTACCAAAACTTCAAGCACAATGATAAACAATAGTGGTGAAATTGAACATCCTTGACATGTTCCTTTTGTTATTTCAATCTTCTTCGTAAGCAAACTGTTAACTAAACTTGCAGCTTGCTATTTGGTATAAAAACTCTGAATCCCATTCAAAAACTCAATCCCACAGTTCATTCTTTGCAGCATTTTTATAAGAAACTTCCAAAAAACATTGTAAAACGCTTTTTCAACATCAACAAACATAAATGCAGTTTTTTCACCTTTTTGTCTTGAGTATTAAATTGCACTAAGGAGGTATCTGATATTATCTTTCATGTGCCTCTTCGAGACAAAGCCTGTTTGGTCTTCATGTATTACCTCTGAGGTGCATCTTTTCAATCTTTGAGCCATTATTATTGTAAATATCTTATAATCCACATTCAACAAAGAGATAGGCCTGTATGATTGTGGTATTAATGGATCATTCCCTCTTTATGTATCAAAGTTATATTTGCTTCTTGCCACATCGGAGGTAAGATGCCAGTTTCATGCTCTTAGGCCATCCTTGCTAGGACTGGCGGCTACAGACAAGCCTAAAGCATATAAAGGTTCCCCACGATTCCTCCTAATTCCCCACCCCCCTCCTTCTAACAGTCCTCAACTCTGCAAGCAGGAAAACAGGCTGTGGGTTTCATAAACTTCTCAAGACCAGGCAGGTTCCCAGGCTAGGGAGAGATTACAACAGGAATCAACAACCACTTCTCATCCTCAGTTTCCCACCCCAGTGACAGAATCACAGACAGAATCACTACAACAGCATCAGCTTCAGCTGCAGGGGTATGACAGGTGATCCTGAGCACCTGACATCCTGCCCCCCCCCCGAAGATCAGTCCCCCCGGCTTTGACTCTCGAAAGCTTTGATTCTCGAAAGTGTAAACATTAAAAATCTTGTTGGTCCCAAAGGTGCCACTGGACTCAAATCCTGCTGTTCTACTGCAGACCAACATGGCTACCTACCTGAAACTAAATACATTTTGGAAGGTCTCTCATGATGTTCTGTTCCTTTCAGACTTGCTCTAGAGTTTACTTCCTATTTCAGAAAAATAAAACATATTTCACTCAATATCTTAACACTGTGGTCTTACCAGATCATACATCTCAGCCGAGGGCTGATCCAGATGCTATATAGTCTCCTACAGAAAGCCCGAACAAACTTCGCAGCTCTCACATCAGTGGATCTAACCCATTCAGCATGGCTTTTTGAAAAATGTTTCCATTGAATTAGATAATACAGCACCCCCCTCTTCCACTTAGAGTCCAAAATGAGCTCAACCTCTTGATGGGGCTGTCCGTCTATAAAGATAGGAGGTAGGGCTATGGGGTACAGGTCCCACTGGTCACGTCCAGGGTCCTTCTTGAGGAGGCTGAAATGGAAAACCGGGTGCACGTTTCAAATTTTTTGGCAATTTTACTTCAACAGTAACATCATTGATCATACATTTCACTTGAAAAGGACTAAGATATTTCCAACCTAGTTTTTTACTGAGTTGTAAATCCTCTCAAGTTCTTTGTGAATATATAAACACTGTCTCCCACCTTCAGGTTCCAACGGGGTAAATGCTTCTTATCCGCTGGGATCTTGTAAGCACGTTTGGCCTTCTCCAATGTTTATTTCACTACATTCCATTGTGACACAATTCTTTGTGACCAATCATTTAAATCACCCTCCTTCACATCTGGGTCTGTACCTAGCATTGGCATAGGCTTCCCTTCAAACCCTTGAGTCACTGAGAAGGGTGTTTTCCTCGTGGAGCTGTGTAGATTATTATTGTAGCAATATTTTGCATAAGACAAGAATTCCACCCAGTCTCATGTTGATAGTTGATATAGCACCTCAGGAATTGTTCTAGTATCTTTTTTTTTATATAAAATTTTATTGGATTAGATTATATAATCATAGAATACAAACATTCCCCCTTCATTAATATCTGCTTCTAACCCCCTCCCTTTCCTCCCCCCTTTTATTTGACTTCCAACAGTTTTCCAACCCTTTATCTACCTTATTGCTTACTTACATAATACCTCATGTAATCTATTAAACATACACTTAAACTCTCTTCTAAGCTTGTTATTCTTTTTTTTAAAAAAAACACAGAGCTACCATTAGCCTCTCCTTTACAAAATCTTATATTCTAAATAACACATTGCTAGCATATATTGATAACCTTTATATTATTAGTATAACATTTTATCCATTTTCTATTCCCTTACTTAATCTCTTTACTCTCCCTCATATAAGTTAATCAATTTAACTTATAGTCTATATATTTCTTTAAACATTTCTTATTCTTATTCTCAATCTCTTTTAGTTATATAAAATATCTGTTATACTAAGAACTTAACTACAATAAAAAATACCTAGCTAGCATGCTCATATATATTCATAATATCTATTCATAATAATACGTCTGCTATTTAATACTGTGTGTAATAAAACAGAATTTTCATCTTAACCCTAATAATAGCTTAGAATTTAATATTTAAATCCCCCTTTCCCGGTAAAGCCACTTCTCTCTTCTTTTATATAGTCTCAGTAATTTTCGAACTGCCACAGTTTCCCTTCCACATCCCATTTTTTCTCCAAATATTGCTTCAGTTTCTCCCAATCCATGTTAAACTGTCCTGGATCAAGGTCTCTGAGCTTCCTTGTCATTTTATCCATCTCAGCCATGTACAGCAATTTATAGATCCAATCTTCAATAGTTGGTACTTCCTGCAATTTCCATTTCTGCGCATATAAAAGTCTAGCCGCTGTTGTCATGTAAAATAACAATGTTCTATGTTGTGCTGGAATATCTTCCATTCCCAAATTCAGTAGCAGCAATTCTGGGTTTCTATTAACTTGAAATTGTAAAATCTCATTAATCACTTCTATTATTCCTCCCCAGTATTGCTTAGCTACCTCACAGGTCCACCACATGTGATACAAAGATCCTTCATGTTTTTTACATTTCCAGCATTTATTTGACATGTTAGTATTCCCTAACGCAATTTTCTTTGGTGTCAAATACCAGCGATATATCATTTTATAAACGTTCTCTTTAATATTTGTGCAAGTCGTTATCTTCAAAGTCGTTTTCCACAGGTATTCCCACGCCTCCATTGTTATCTCTTTATGAAAATTTATCACCCACTTCACCATTTGAACTTTAACTGTCTCATCTTCTGTATACCATTTTAAAAGTACTTTGTAGATCCTTGAAATTTCCTTTTTGCCCTCTTGAAGTATCACCTCTTCTAATTCTGAATTCTCCGTTCTCAGTCCTCCTTTCACGCAGTCCGAATTATAAAGATCTCTTATCTGTCTATATTGAAACCATCCATAACTTGAGGACAGTTCCTCTTGCGTCTTTATTCTTAATTTAGAGAATTCCAATAATGTTATCTCCTTATATGTTAAACACTGTTGTTTATTTCCAACAGTTCTTGGGTCTATTACTTAGAACGGAACCACCCACAAGGGGATTCCGTCCTTCATATAATTTTTGTATTTCTTCCAAACAGCAAAAAGGCTTCTCCGAATATAGTGGTGCAAAAACATAGAGTCAGCTTTAACTTTATCATACCACAGGTATGCATGCCATCCGAATGTTTTTTTATATCCCTCCAAAGCCAGTAGCTTGCAGTCCTTCAACATCATCCACTCTTTTATCCAAGACAGGCAAATTGCTTCATGATATAATCTTAAATTGGGCAGATGCATTCCACCTCTTTCTTTAGCGTCCTGTAATACTTTCATTTTCACCCCAGGTTTCTTGCCTGCCCACACAAAGTCCGATAATTTCCTTTGCCATTTTTCAAATTGTTTAGTGTCACGAATGATTGGAATTGTTTGTAGCAGGAACATCACTCTCGGCAATACATTCATCTTTACTGCTGCAATTCTTCCCAACCATGACAAATTCAGTCTATTCCATTTAATCAGATCTTGCTCTATTTGAGTCCACAATTTCTCATAATTATTCTTAAATAAGTCTATATTCTTCGCAGTCAGTTCAACTCCCAAGTATTTTACCTTATTCATTACTTCACAGTCTGTTATCTCCTCTAGTTCCTGCTGTTTCTGTTTAGTCATATTCTTACATAGTATCTTGGACTTCTTTTTGTTTACATAAAATCCAGCCAAATCTCCAAATTCCTTAATTTTCCCCATCACCTTTGGCATATTCTCAATTGGATCGTCCACAATTAATATTATATCGTCCGCAAACGCTCTGACCTTGTAGGAATATTCTCTTATTTTTATTCCTCGGATTGCATCGTCTTCTCGAATTTGAATCATCAATATTTCCAATACTAAGATGAACAACAATGGTGACAACGGGCAACCCTGTCTCGTACCTTTACCTATTGTCAATTTCTTAGTTACGTCTTCATTCACCACAATTGCTGCACTCTGGTCCCTATAAATTTCTTTCACTGCTCGTATGAACTTTTCTCCCATTTGCAGCTTCTCCATAGTGGCAAACATAAAGTCCCAGTTCAAATTATCAAAAGCTTTTTCAGCATCCACGAAGAAAAAACCAACTTCTCTATCACAACGTTTATCATAATATTCAATAGCATTTATAACTGTCCTTAGGTTATCTTTAATCTGTCTGTCTGGCAAAAATCCAGCTTGCTCCTCTGCAATAAATTCAGACATCCATCCTTTTATTCTCTCTGCCAAAATCTTCGCAAAGATTTTATAGTCATTATTCAGCAACGAAATTGGCCTATAATTTTTTACATTGGTCAAGTCTTGTCCCTCTTTAGGAATCAATGAAATATTGGCTTCACTCCACGTAACTGGAGTCCTTTGATCTTGCATAACTCCATTGATCACCTCTTTCAGAAAAGGCGCCAGTTCATTTGCCAGTACTTTATAAAATTTAGCTGTAAGTCCATCCGGGCCTGGTGCCTTTCCTAATTTTGTCGACCGTATTGCCTCTTTTATTTCTTCCTCCGTCACTTCTCTATTCAATTTTTCTCTCCATCCCTCAGAGATTGCAGGGAGCCTCATCTTTCCCAGATAATTCGCTATTGAATCTTTATTAACTTCTTTTTTTTTGGTACAACTTTGCATAAAATTTATAAAAGGCTCTACTAATGGCTGACTGCTCCAGATAAGTTTTATTCTCCTCACAAATTTTATTTATGGTTCTTTTCTCCTTTCTTTTCTTCAATTGCCATGCCAAATATTTCCCAGGTTTATTTGCACCCTCAAACGACTTTTGATTCAGTCTCTTAAGATTCCATTCCATTTCTTTATTATTCATTGTCGTCAACTGTTCTTGAAGGATTTTAATATCCAGATATAACTTCTTTTTCCCTGGTCTCTTCTTTAATTGACTCTCTTTGGCTTTTATTTTCTCCATAATCTCCACTCTCTTCTCCTCTCTTTTCTTCCTAGCTCTAGCATTTAAGTCCATTATGCCTCTAGTCACCGCCTTGTAAGTGTCCCATACCTTATTTGTTGATACTTCATTGTTCATGTTATGCTGTATAAAGAACTTAGTCTCTCTTCGCAGCAGTTCAATATTTGCCTCTTCTTGCAATATATCTTCATTTATTCTCCAACCTCTCCTTTTTACTCTTTTCCCAAACCTCCACATGATTGGATTGTGATCTGAGCCTACCATTGGCATTATTTCAACGTCCTTGGTCCAAAGCACTAAATCTTTGGTGGCCCAGATCATATCAATTCGTGACAGAGTGGAGTGTCTTGCAGAATAAAATGTATATTGTCTACCTTTAGGGTTATGGCTCCTCCATACATCTTCTAAGGTTTCTTGTTCTTTTATTGCAAAAAAAGACTTTGGTAATAGTCCTCTTTTCTTTTGTGCAGTTACAGATTTTTTATCTTCGTCCAAATTAGTAACTCCATTGAAGTCTCCAGCTAAAATCATCTGATCATAAGATAGTTCATCAAGTTGTTTTCCCAAATCCTCAAAAAAAACTTTCTTTTGCTCCATTAGGTGCATATATTCCAATCACCAACAGTTTCTTTAAATTCCACGTAATTTCCACAGCTAAATATCTAGCTTCCACATCACTCACCACTAATTTTGGCTGCAATTCCTCTTTTATATACAACACCACACCTTTTTTCTTTTTTTTTGAAGCAGCCACAAATTCAGTTCCCAATTTTGCAAATTTTAAGTATTTAACCTCCTGCTTTTTAATATGGGTTTCTTGCAAACAAACAATGTCACATTTTTGTTTTAATAGCCAATGAAAAATATTTTTTCTCTTATTGGGCGAATTAAGTCCATTTACATTCCATGATAAATTTTTACACTCCGTATTCATGATCTTGCTGTTGGTAAGTCCTTTTCATTGTCCCTAATAAACTTTTCCATCTCCAATTCAGATCTGATGCGTTTTTTAGCGCCACCAAATTCAAAGGATAGTCCTTCAGGCATTTCCCATCTGTATCTTATTTTCATATCCTTCAGAATCTGGACTAGGTTTTTGTATTTTTTCCGGTCTAGCAGCACCGATCTGGGCAATTCCTTCATGATAATAACAGTCTTGCCATCAACCTCTAATGGATCCTGAAATTGTTTGCTCACAATCATTTCTCTTGTGTTTCTGGTCGTAAACTGCACAATTATATCTCTTGGTAGTTTCCTCTGGGTCGCAAATCTTGAGTTTATTCTGTAAACCACGTCTAGGATAGCCGCAACTTCCCCCTCCTCCTTCCCCAGGTACTCAGCCAGCACTTCTGTAATCTGTTCTTGGGCAGTCTTTCCTTCGGTTTCCGGCAAGCCACGAAACCTTAACTGCTTCTCCATGTGTTTACTTTCCGCAACTGCCATTCTACCTCTCATCATCCTCATCTCAGTTCGTTGCATGTCTGCTAGAGTGTCCACCGCGTTTTCTACCACATTAACTCTTTGCTGCGTGGCTTGCAAGTCATTTTGTATCTTTCCCATACCTTTCGTCACTTCCGCCAATTCTTTTCTGAGTGTCTCTTTAAACTCTTTCACCATCTCTGGTATCATGTCTTTAAGCTCCTTAATTCCTTCTGAAACTTTTTGTCTAAACTTTCAATTGCCGCCTGCCACTCCTTTTTCAACATCGTGGGGCTAGCTTTGCCTCGCTCCCACATGTCCGCCCTTTTCTTCAGCTCTGTGGCGATTTACTTTCTATACTTTTACTTTTAAAAGTCCCAAAATCACTTTGTTTCTTTAAAAAAACCAATTACAGAGTCCAAAATGTCGGGCGTCTTTTCTCTATGGTTCCTCTATGATTATTCCCCCTTTATTTGTAATCCAAGATGGCCTACTTCCTGTTCTGCTGAAGCCGCAACCCTTCCCCTTTCCAAAATGGCGTTCTTCTACTTCCTGTAACGCAGAGACGGTCGCTTCTCTCCAGCTTCTCTATCGTTGTGACGTACTTCCTGTTCCTCAGCCACACACAGCAGTTCTCGCGATGTTAAAACTTTCTCACAGTCCACTATCTCTTTGTCACCGCAGGTATGTAAAACAATAATCAAATTTCTTTGATAACTTCGTTATACTTAGTCCTTCTTTAAAAAATTTTCTTGCCGGGATTTCCCCTCCTTATACTCAGTCTGTCGCAGTTTTAAAATTAACTTTAATACTTCGTTTGTTAAGTTAATCTGTCCCGTTTCAAGAGATAGTGATCTTTACCTTCTTAGTCGATTTCTCGGGTTGTAATCACTGTTCCAATCTTCCATTCACATCAATTCCCTTTGCCCCTGTTTGAAGCTTGGGCATGTAGGTCTTATGCCAACCGAATTGGCTCCGGAACTACTGCAGAGATCTTGGCAAAACCTGTCTTCGGGTGGGACCTCAAGGGACGGAAGAGAGTCCGTTGCGCAGGACCCCCCCTCGCCCGAGATCAACACGCCCTGAGGTTCTTGAGAGTACTAAGCCTGCTCTCCGCCTGAGAGCAGTTGGCTGCGGTCGATTTCAGCCCCTCCAGCCCTCAAAACAGCAGTCCGGACAGCTCAGCTTTAAGAGCTGCGTTAGACCTCCATGGATCCCAAACCGGAAGTCAAATCAGGAATTGTTCTAGTATCTGATTACTACATTCTGTTTGCCCATCTTTCTTGGGATGGTGACTGGAGCTCAACCACTGTTCAATTCCTGTCACCTTTATAAGCTCCCGCCAAAAGTTGGCAACAAATTGCCTCCCCCCCGCCCCGTCAGAGATTATCTTGTTTGGAAAAGAGAGTAAACGTACCACGTTCTGCATGAACAGACTAGCTAGTTTCTTTGCTGTGGGGAGTTTGGAGCAGGGAACGAAAAAATGTGCTTGTTTGGAGAACAAATCAACTATGACCAAAATTACAGTTTTCCCCTTGGAGGGAGGAAGATCAGTGATAAAATCCATGGAGATGGTGGACCAAGGTCACGAGGCGGTCTCTAGCAGTTGTAAGAAACTTGGAGGCTCCCCCCCACACCTTTTCCCCATTAAACGATTTTTTCCCTCCAGCTTTTGTGTTGCGGTAGGCAGGATAGAGCATCTGCCAGGAAATTCGACTTTTCCAGGAGATGCTTGAGTGTGAATTGAAACTTTGAGAAGAATTCTGCCCATCAGAGCTGCTTTGCCCCCAACTTGCAGAGTGATTTAAGTGCTTCAAGATTTTTATGATCAGTCCAAATCTCAAAGGATATTTTTGCTCCCTCCAGCCAATGTCTCCAAGTGGACAGGGCTAACTTAACAGCTGCAGCCTCTTTGTCCCAAATAGACCAGTGTCTCTCTGTATCTGAAAACATTTTGGATACATAGGTACAGGAGTGTAGCTCTTCATTAGAGCCCTCCTGTAGAATCATCACCCCCAACGCAACATCACTTGCATCTACTTGCATAATGAACTTTTTGTTTTCATCTGGGTGGCATAACACAGGTTCAGAGGTGAACAGGGGTTTTAACCTTTCTAATGCCTGCTGTCATTCATTGGCCCAGTTTAGTTTAGCACTTGGTTTTAATTTTTCTGGTCCTTTCCCTTTTGTTTTTAATGAAAGGGTCAGGTGCTCAGGATCACCTGTCATATCCCTGCAGCTGAAGCTGATGCTGTTGTAGTGATTCTGTCTGTGACTCTGTCACTGGGGTGGGAAACTGAGAAGCGGTTGTTGATTCTTGCTGTAATCTCTCCCTAGCCAGGGAACTCCCTAGCCTGGGAACCTGCCTGGTCTTGAGAAGTCTATGAGTCCCACAGCCTGTTTTCCTGCTTGCAGAGTTAAGGACTGTTAGAAGGGGGGAGACGTAGGAGAAATCATGGGGAAGTTTTACCTACTTTAGGTTTGTCTGTAGCCACCAGTCCTAGCAAAGATGGCATAAGAGCATGAACCTGGCATCTTATCAATAAAGAACTTTAACTCCTGAAGTGAAGTCTTTTGAGAGTTGCCTGGCATCCTTACAGATTGCTAGGACTCCTGAATCACCATAGACTCCTACCTCTGAGCCATGGCTGAGGGAGGCAAGGGGACCAGTGCAATGGAGCCTAGCCTCCCAAGGGAAGTCTTGAAGACCCCGCCTAAGAGTGTGGGCCCAACACGAGGGCCCAACACGAGCTGGAGCTGGTACAAGGCCCCGTACTGGTGTTTCTTGGCTGCCTCTGGACTACAGCTCCTGGATGGAAGGGACCCTGGTGCAATGGACCCCATGAGTGGCATCAGCCAGGAGGGAACTGGAAACAAGAGAACATCAGAGGGCTCAGCTCCACAGACTGAGTCTGATGGGAAAAGTTCTCCGGAGAAGGAGGGGAAGGTGATCAAGATTACGGAGGGAGAGGAACTCTGGAAGCACCCTCCACTGACAAGGTGAAAGAGATCCGAGCCGAGATGGGGGTTGAATGGGTTAGATCCAGTGATGTGAATGGGTTAGGCCCAAGCTGAATGGGTTAGGTCCACTGATGTGAGAGCTGCGAAGTTGGTTCGGGCTTTCCGTAGGAGACTATATAGCATCTGGGTCAGCCCTCGGCTGAGATGTATGATCTGGTAAGACCACAGTGTTACAATATTGAGTGCAATATGTTTTATTTTTCTGAAAATCCTGAAAGGAACAGTACATCATGAGAGACCTTCCAAAATGTATTTAGTTTCAGGTAGGTAGCCATGTTGGTCTGCAGTAGAACAGCAGGATTTGAGTCCAGTGGCACCTTTGGGACCAATACGATTTTTAATGTTTACACTTTCAAGAGTCAAAGCTCCCTTCTTCAGATACAGGGAGGAATGGAAATCGCTGAGTCTTTATATCCAAGTCAGGAGGTGGTTGAGGTGAATCAACGAAGGGAGTCAGGATGTAAAGGTACAAAACAGCTTGATTAGAGCAGAAAATAGCATCTGTATTGAAATAATAATCCTCTGTCTCTGTTCAGCCCTGGTGGGTTCCCAGATGCAAATTTAACATCCTGACTCCTTTTCTTACTTTATCCCACCCACCTCCTGACTGGGATATAAAAACTCAGGGATCTCCACTCCTCCCTGTATCTGAAGAAGGGAGTTTTGACTTTTGAAAACTCATACATTAAAAATCTTGTAGGTGTCTAGTGTGCCACTGGATTTAAATCCTACCCTTCCAAAATGTATGGCAGCCACCATGTTAATCTACTAATTGAACTGAACCAAATCCCAGACATCTTCTAGAGTGTTTCCGAAAAACTGTAGGCAACCACAGATAATGGATCTCTAGCTACCACTTAGCTTGGAGACCTGACACTCACATAACACTTGAAAGCAGCTAGGAGCTGAAAGACTCATCCCATGATGAACCAGCTTATGAAGGGCAGATGGACTAGTCCATCAGTCTTTCTTTCTTTCTTTCTTTCTTTCTTTCTTTCTTTCTTTCTTTCTTTCTTTCTTTCTTTCTTTCTTTCTTTCTTTCTTTCTTTCTCTTTCTCTCTCTCTCTCTCTCTTTCTTTCTTTCTTTCTTTCTTTCTTTCTTTCTTTCTTTCTTTCTTTCTTTCTTTCTTTCTTTCTTTCTTTCTTTCTTTCTTTCTTTCATATGCTTATTAAACAAAAAACCAATGCAGATGCTCCTGATTGCCCAGGAGGTTCTGCGCCCACAAGATTAACAAACAAGAGCTGGGAGATGACATGGAACATCTGGGATGGTAAAATTTAGATCAGTCATGTGATGACAGCTCTGTGCCACTTGATTAGTAGCACTGGCTTGCCTTCAGAAGAGGTCAGATTCCAACCCTTCCGTTCAGTATAAGAAATCCACAGCCTACCTACCTGAAGAGAAAAGCAGGAAGGGAGTGGATGCTGTGAGAGGGCTTCTCAGGACACCATGTGGATCATCTGGAAACAGACTCAGCAGGATTCCCAAGATTACCTTGCATGAAAGATATGCTTTCTTTTCCACAGTTTGACATGGATTCATAGGTCTGTTTCAGCATTTTGACATTTCCTTGTATATGAACTAGCACAAGGAAATACATGCTTTGATCCTTACCATGCAGTCTTTCCTGATATTATACATGCAGCTCCATGTTTTCTTTCACAAATATCAGATTCAGTCACCACATGGGGTCTCCCCAAGAAACTATTTTGTGTATTTTTTTTTACAAAAGGCCAATTAGCCATTTGTTTTGATAGAGTTAATGTGGAGATGTTGACTTTACAATCAAAGCTATTAAGGCTGCAAACTTTCCAAGTGCTTTGCGTGCTTCAGCTAGCGCCACCAACATTTGCTTCACATGATTGATAGTGTTTATAAAGCATGTAAAAGAATTTTGGAAGAATATGATATAAGAACATTAGTATGGGTTTTATTTTGACCCGACATGATAAATATGCAGTTGGCTTTTGCATTTGTGACAAAGGTTATTTATGATGGAAGGAAAATCAGAAATAAATTAGGCAAGCCATGTGATTTTTCTCAGAAGGAAAAAAAATTCTAGAGGTTGAGGTTGCTCTTCCATGAACACACAGATGTTGGCTGAACATTTTCTGAGCTTCTCTGATGCTTTAATGTGCAGAACTCTGGCTTTAAAGACAATATGGAGCCTGCTTCTCTATGGAAATTCTGCTGTGAACTGCTTGTGAATGAGAGTGGCTGTCTGGCTACAGGTATTCCATCAAAATGTAGGAATAGACATGCTCTGTGTGTGTGTGTGTGTGTGTGTGTGTGTGTGTGTGTGTGTGTGTGCGCACGTGCGCGCCATCTAGTCATAACTGACTTATGGGGACCCGCAAGGGACTTTCAAGGCAAGTGAGAAGCAGAAATAGTTTGCCATTGCCTTCCTCTGCAGAGTCTTCCTGGTATTGACTCTTCCAAAGACTAGCCATGTTTAGCTTCTGAGATTTGACAAGATTGGACTATACCATGCTGCCTTCCCACCCTGACATACTGAGTCAACTGCATTAATTAACTCAGCATTCTGAGTATAGACAATTATAGAGAATGGTTGCCGAGGAGTCTCAAATGATTTGTCTGCAAATACAGTGATAAATATCAACATATCTCTATATCTCCTCCATCTGAAAGACAGAAGGTATTTCACTCAAAATGTTGTCCTGAATCCAGCCTAAACTACACATGTGTTTGCTCAGGAATTTCCCACCAGCTTAGTTACTTATTTTTTATTTAAAACATTGATAAGTAGTTTATCCTTTCTTTTTCCAGTGAGCCAGCATTTGCAAGCAATAGTCAAATTCTTTGGTTGTTAGTCCTCCTGAGTTAGCTGCCCAGCTGATTTTAAAAGACTCAGGGGAAGAACCAAAGCATCTATAAAGGCATTCTAATCTTTAACATAAGCTAGGGCTTTGATTGTAAAATGTATCTCATTTTGGTCATCTTGGTTTTAAATGCAGCACCATTCCCTAAATCCATCACTTTCTGCAGCTGCAGCACCTGTAGGTTTACCCCTGAGAGGCTCCAGACTTAACTGGAAGGTTTTATAGGCATCAACTCCAATGGCTGAACTTGCAAGAGTTGTTTTTCAAATAAATATAACCCCCCCTCCCCATTATTAGACTTCCAGTCAGCCAGAGAGATACAATAGTTCAAAGTTCCTTATAAGAAATGCACCAAAAGACCCTTTAACTGAAGAATCTGAAATCAAACTGTCTCAACTCCGGTGACAAAGACCGAAGAAAGAACTGAACCATTTAATAAATACCTAATTCTTGCTTTAAACTCCAGGGTTCTTCTGAGCACAAGCTTCAGTTCCTCTCAACAAAGAAGAAACTTTTTTAAAAACGAGTACTAGCTGTGACTAGAAAAAGTTCCAAATTATGTTTGGTGTACGTGTAACATTTGTGTTTGGCAGCTGATGTGGTGCCAGTATAACTAGTGGGTATTATATGCTCTCTCCACAGAGAAAATAAATGGAAGAAAAGTCCCAGCTCCTAGCAGCTGAGACCATACCCAATGGGCATTTTTATTTGCAGGAAGAATTCTAGAGGCATGTAGTTTCCAAAATTAAGACACTATCAAACCAGGGTCAAGCACTGTTAGTTTTTATGGGACAATTAAGCATGTGCTTAATGACACGTGAAGATGCCTTATACTGAATCATACTGTTGGTCCATCGAGATCAGTATTGTCTACTCAGACTGGCAGTGACTTTTCCAGGGTTTCAGTTTGAGCTCTTTCTCATCACCTGCTACCTGATCCTTTTTTAACTGGAGATGCTGGGGACTGAACCTGGAATCTTCTGCATGCCAAGCAGATGCTTTGCTACTGAGCCACACATACTCCCCTGACATCTCTGGGATAACTTCTACTGGACTGTGTTCTTAATGTTCTGTGTGACTCCCCAAATAGCAGTTCACAATAGTCTATTCTTGTCAATACCTTGTCAATTGATTGAATCTAATAGTTGTCTCAGGGAAATACAAGTTGCTTTGCAGTGCATGTTTTTCTAATTATGCAACATTCTCTATCTTGCACTTGAAATTAAACGGTTTCATTACATGGCAGAGATTGCATCTCCTTAGGTAAATTATTTATATTCCCTTTATTCCAGTTCCACAAGAAAGTTCACATTCCACACACAAAAAATCTCCACATTGCAATGATGAGACATAATGGTATTTATTGTCTATCTCCTCTCTTGCATTTAGGCCCCAGCAGAAAACAACTCTGCCTTTTAATATCTCTATAGAATTCAGAGATGATTGGATGACTTCATTCTGTAACACAAAATCATTGTGAATTATTTTCTTCTGAAAGAAGCTGTATATGTTATTGAGCAATACATTATCAAATACGACATAAAGGTTTTCACAAGCTCTTTAGGGGAAACAAACTGCTTGCAACACCTGGTGCTTATTTATTTGCTGAGCTGAATATAAAACTATTGTTTGGCATTCCCAGGGGAAGACATTTATGATATTGAATTTGAGGGCATTTTAAAATGACCTCTCCAAGCTTTATTTCAGGAGACAATCTGGTTAGAAAGTTAGAAAATTCTAGCTTAATAAATTCCCTCCCTTGTGCCCCAATCCAACAAGAACTGCTTGCCGGAAGCTATTTTTTGCAACTAATCACATATGGGAGTAACCAGTTACATGGCCCAATAGTAGAAAAATATGTCCATTTCCAACCACATCTCATTACAGATTGAAAGGTACATTCAGAACCCCCATCCATCACTAAGACAAGTAGAGAAGCACAAGTTTGGGATAGATGCACAAGAAAATACACATCTGCATCTATCAGTTATCCATTTTCTGTGCTGAAGGCCTCAATCTGGTATATGACCCCAGTATCCAGCCCAAGCATATATACAAGTAGTATCTTACTGTGTAATCCATGCTTTTATTACTTGACATCTTGTTACAAAGTCTATGTGGCAGACTACCAAATCATACCTGTAACAATGATGTCAAGAAACCCAATGATCTAAATCTTCTCATTTGCATACTCTTCCTTTGTATTTATTTATTTATTTATTTATTCAATTTATATACCGCCCATCCCAGGGGCTCTGGGCGGTGAACAGTTAAAATTGATAAAAACAAAAACTTAAAAAAAAAAAAACTAAAAACTAAAACTAAAACTAAAACTAAAATACTCTTCCTTTGTAGTTCGCAAATCTGCCATTCAAGCAATCTGCCTGAATTGTTCCACCATGAGTCACAACGGAAATATTCACAGTTCTGTATCCCTCAGAGATCCCATTCTTGCCAGGGCTGCCAAGAGTCACCACACACAAACACAACAAAGATTTCCTCTCCCTCCCCCCTCCTGCACACCACCGAGACCCAATTAAAACATATGTCATTAACTTTCATGATTTTCTGGTCCCATAGGCCCTCAAGAAGTCCAGGATCCCCTGTATTTTGTCACTGGTTCTGCACAATCGTCATGACACCATTCACTTGGCCTATACTATCCACTGATGAATCTTAGCCACACTTTATAAAAAACATTTTTGAGAGCCAGTTTAGTGTAGTGGTTAAGAGCGCAGGACTCTAATCTGGAGAGTGTTGTGGCCTCTGAGTCTTCAGAGGATGAAGACCTCGGGGAGGATGACAGGAGTGGAACTATTCCAAGCCCCTCCAGAGGCAGCTGCTTGGAAGACCAGCAGGGAATGGAGCAGCAGGAACCCTTGCCAGAGCTGGTTGAGGAATCCAGGGCAGACTCAGGGACAGAGGCTGTTCCCTTACCTGCACCAGCTCCTGAGACCAGGGCAGAATCTCCACCCAGCTCCCCTGAACCTGATAGGCAGAGCAGAGGGAGACAGTGTCTTGCTGCACAGGAAAGGAGGCGAAGTGCAAGGCTTCAGGCACTCAAACAACGACGTAACGACCTTGAGTTGTAACAGGGTGCAGCACTGCCCTGAAGGTGAGAGCTCTTAAGCCAGGACGCCCTTTCCCTCGTTGTAGAAGCACCTGTACACAGACCTGCCCGGTTCTACTGCAACTCAGGTCTGCTCTGACTGCTCTTTGGCTCTGACCCTTGCATTTGGCTCCTTGGACTACGCTTCCTGCCTGCTCCCCTGTCGGCTTGGTTGAACTCCGGATGTTCAGAGAGGCTCGTGGCAGACTCCCCACCTGCATTCCAGCACAGAGAGCCAGGTTTGATTCCCCACTCCTCCACTTGAAGCCAGCTGGGTGACCTTGGGCTAGTCACGGCTCTCTGGAGCTTTCTCAGCCCCATCCACCTCACAGGGTGTTTTGTTGTGGGGATAATAATGGCATACTTTGTAAACCACTCTGAGCGGATGTTAAGTCATCCTGAAGGGCAGTATATAAATTGAATGTTGTTGTTGTTGTTGTTGTTAGAAATATAACATACTACTCTGATGAAGGGAGCTTTGACTCTTGAAAGCTTATAACCTGAAAATCTTGTTAGGCTGTTTTCACACCCCAATAAGCACACCCCAGAAAATTGTGCAAAACTCGCGGCACAACAGCATCTTCATAGCGCGATTTCCCATCATGATCCTGTTTAATGGTGTGATGATGTCAGAAATCGCACCATTAAACAGGATCATGACAGGAAATCACGCTGTGAAGATGCCGTCATGCTGTGAGTTTTGCATGATTTTCTGGGGGCTTACCAGCATGTGAAAATGGCCTTGGTCTTTAAGATGCTACTGGACTCAAGTCCGCCGACTGCTAGCTGATAGTTTAAAGGGACCTGCCGGTGGCAGGGCCCTTTAAACTGCCCTGCCATTTTCAGCCTCCTCTGCCCCTGTGCAGGCCCACAGAGGGATGGAGGAGGCCAAAAATGGCCTTGCCGCCCCTCAAATGGCCGCATGCAGAGCAGCACAGCCATTTGAGGGGCGACAAGGCAGTTTTCAGCCTCCTCCGTCCCTCTGCGAGCCTGTGCAGGTGCAGAGGAGGCTGAAAACGGCCTTGCTGAACCTTAAATGGCCGTGCACGGTGCAGCCATTTGAGGGGTGGCAAGGCTGTTTTCGGCCTCCTCCGGCCCTCTGCAGGCCTGCACAGGGGTGGAGGAGGCCGAAAACAGCCTTGCCACTCCTCACAGAAGGAAGAGGAGGAGGATGCCGTGGGTCGCAGGAGTTCTCAAGGTAAGTGTGGGGCTGGGGGTGAGGGGGTAGGGGGGCTGGGGTTTGGGCAGTTTAAAGGGACCTGTCACGGCAGGTCCCTTTAAACTATCAGCTGGCGGGCGACAGGGGGATCCCCCCTGCTGCCTGCCAGCTGATAGTTTAAAGGGACCTGCCCTTGCAAGTCCCTTAAAGGGGCAGTTTAAATGGCCCCTGTAAATATGACCCAACGAACCAGTATAAAGTTTGTGGAAGTTCCGGAAAAGGAGCTTCCATGAACCCTGGTTCGCGAACCCCAAATCAGCCTGTTTCGTGGGTTTTTTTGGGTCATACTTTGGTTTGTGCCCATCTCTAGTAATGATCACTCACCTCCGCTCTGCTACTTCTCGGATTGTAAAGCTGCTTTTGTGGTTGAGCCGTGGGTCTAAAATAGGTAGCTATACATTTTAACAAGTAGCCTCCTGGATCAAACCCTGCTAGTCATCCTTCATTCAAAACTGCAGAAATGGTCTGAATCCCAATTTGAAATTGAAATGCTTGCATTATTTTTTATCATTGTAAGGAGTCCTATGAGATCAAAACAAAACAAAAACATGTTCCTAAATTTAAAATATTGTTATGAACTTTACAGACTGCAGCCATTCAGTAGTCCTTTGTATTATTGCACATAACACAGTCTTGAAAAAATTCCAGCAATATTTGTTCCAACCATGTCAGTTGCATCATGTTTATCTGGACGAGTCTCTATTTCATATATCTATCTGGTTATTTACTTGTGCTTTTGACAATTGTATGCTAAGTAATAAATACCCTAGAGTCTGTTGAAAGACAGTAACTCAGTCTCAAAATCTCCAGGAACATATCATGAGTTACTTTAGGTAACTCAAGCCTCTGTGGCTTAACACCAAGATATATTTGTCTTGTGGGAAGAATGGAAGACTCATAAGAAAGAAATATTCTGGGTTTGGGATAGATCACTGGTCCTGCACCTGGATGGTTGATGGGGACAGGGAAAAGTCAGTTGTTCTCAGTAGTGTGGCCCGACAGTTTTGAAAATGTGTCTGTTCTTCTTTTATATGGTGAGTGGGCCCGTCAATAGGCATACATGAAAATGGCTGCTATACTTGAGCTCTCTTCAGAATAGTGAACAGTGAATAGAGTCCTTGGTCTGGAGGTGTCTTTATGCTGCACCTTTGCTCCACTGGCAGCCCAAGCCTAAGTCCTGAGCACTGGTGCATCAGTGATGCTGGCACAGTACTGCACATCACTATTCTGTATTCAGGACATGGTAAATATGTACAAGTGGAGAGGCCATGGAGATGGCTCAGTAGTAGACCATCTGCTCTGCTTCAAGAAGGCCCCAGGTTGAAGCGCCAGAATCTCCAGCTGAAAGGATTGTTTAGGATAACATGTGAAAGAGCTGTAGATGAGACTTTGGACAGCTGATGCCAGCCAATGGTCTGATTCATGTATTCAAGGCTAAGAACTTGGAGGGCATTATGCTTCCAACATTTGATGGGGTTCAGCTGACCCTTGCTGACCCATTTAAGAGTCTACTGGTCATATTGGACCTGGCATTATTTCTGGAGAAGCAAGTTAATGCACAGCAGCAGCAGCAGAAGTTTTCTACCATCTTCACGTAGCTCAGAACCTTCCTTGACCAGACTGATCTGGCCATGTGGACCCAGGCCACCATAACCTCAAAGCTAGCCTGGAAGAGTGCCGCTTCCCTGGAGTCTCAGAATAGAACACTAAGAGCGGAACTACAAATGACAAAAGGCACAGATTGGACACTTGTCAGCTTCCCTCAAGTTTTGATGGAAAATGTAGGCATCCTAGTCTTGCAGCTTGGCTCTCTGACTGCTGTCCAATGGACTTGTCAACTGTCACTTGTCCAGCATTCCGCCAAGCTGCCTACATTTCCCATCAAAACTTGAGGGAAGCTGACAAGTGTCCAATCTGTGCCTTTTGTCACTTGTAGTTCCGCTCTAAGTAAGATTCTTCCTTGCAGGATCATAACCTGAGCAAAACATAGTATCCTGCGCTCCTACACCTGCCAGCAAATGCTGCTGAGCCATATCACCCCTTAGGCTGTTTAGGCTGAGGCTTGAGAGCACTTCATTGCTGGATTAACTGGTCCCCTAGCTCCAGCTCCTCTTGCCTCAAAGGCCATCTGGCCAAGTTACTAACTCCTGAGGAGTCCAGCCAACCAGGCGCAGTACAGGAACTAGGAAAAGTATGTATATTATGCTTGTTCTACAGTGGGTCCATTGCATACTGTTTAGTTCCCAGGTACAGTTCAAGATATTGAATAGCACCCCTTCTTGGTCTAAGACCAACATTGCTATAGGACCATCACTTCTAATATGCCAGAATGACAGATGTGTTCATTTGAGCAAAGTCTGCTGAAGGTGCCATCCTGCAACTAGGTAAAATCAGGAGCCTCTCGTTCTCTGTTGTGAAATGGTTTGCCTGAGGAGATCAGGGAGGCTCCCACACTTTTATCATTCCGCAGAATGTGTAAAATAGAATTGGGAAAGAATTCCAGGCATATTTGAAATCTGAAACCAAACAAAAACACTTGGGATGGGCCACTTGTACTAATTGGCTGTCCCACATTTCAGCCACTATCCCTACATAGAAGTCAGGGGGTTTATTCCAGCTACCTGTTAATCCCAGCAACTCTTGTGATCTGCCCCAATGAACATCATGTGGACTGTATGACTTATAAGACACCAACAGCTATCAGGGCAATTATACCTAAAGAGTCTTATTCCCATTGCTAAATCATAAATGGGCAGACAGTAGAGATGCCCTCAGTCCCTTGAAGTATGATTCTCGTGTTGAAGACATCTGAGGTAAATGAGGAACAGGGATAGAAGTCATTGCCTGTCTACTAAAACCCAGTCACAGAGACCCTGTCATGAAACAATCCAGACATTTACTGAACATTATAGTGAAAGGAAGGGGTTGACAACTCTCTTTTTCCAGCAAGGCTTTTGTGCCTTTGAAAGTTGAACTGATAGACCTTAGGTAGAGCTGTTTCTATCACTGCATGCCCACAAGAGGGAGAACAGAGCTGGTCAAATAATTGCCTCGTAAGTAGCTTACAGTGGTGAACCTACAAAGCAACTGTAAGCATCTGGCCAGCAGCAGCAAAGTTTAGAGCTGAGAAGCTGCTAGTCACCCAACAGTGTAGTGGTTGTCCCTGTGCAGGAGTGGTTAAACCAGCATGACAGTGTGCTAAACAGCATGGTGATGTGTTGGCAGGATATCTGCAAAAGAGGGTGGATATGTACATTATTTGCTACTAGCAACTGTTGAGGGAGAAAAGGTTGTTGAGCAAATGCAGACTCTGTACCTGTGGAGAGTATGCAGCAGTCCATAGGGAATACGCTATCCTTGTTTACCTGTGTGTGGTACATTGTCTTTTCATCCTCAGTAGGAAGAGCAGAGGCTCCTTTTCGGTTTCTGTGTCCTGAAGTGTGACCCATAAGGTTCTGAGCAGAGCAGTGTTTCACCCTCATTTGTTCTCTTCCTTAGCTGTTTGTGCAAAATTCTTTCTTTGGGTTCCTGTCACCAAAGTCCCCCATGTGCATCTAAGTGACAAGGACATAAGACCTGAGAAATATCCGAGATGCAGGTGTCATGGCTGGGTTTTATATAATGCTTGGGAGAACTGTGATTGGCTTCCTGCTCTAGTGGTATTCTAAGCTGCAGCAAGGTTGGAAGATGCAGCAGGACACTGGTGCAGCAGCTGCTCCAATGAGACATTAGAGTGCCTTGGTGCCAGTGATCCTCTCGCTTATAAGGGCATGTTTCACAGTTATACCAGTGTCAGATATAGCTTCCCATCCTAAGCCATTCAGAAACAAGGCTTATGCTGTAAGTGTCCTTGGTTGTCAGTTCCCAGAAGTCATTCAGCCTATTCCCCTTTCGAGGTTTTATTTGTGGGTATGAGGGTTGCCAACCCAAGTAGGGTGGAGCCTGCATTTCTCCCAGAATTATAACTGAACTTTAGACAAGAGATCTTTTCCCTGGGAAGAAAGGGCAGCTTCAGAGGGCAGCATCTACAGCACCATATCCCTGCTGTGTTCCCCCCTAACTCTGGCCTCCCCAGGTACAACCCTCAAATCTCCAGGAACATAAGAACCATGCTGGACCAAACCAAAGGCCCAGCTATCCCTGCATTGTGTTCGCACAGTGGCTGACAAGCCGTCTCTAGGAAGCCCACAAGCAGGATCACTACAACAGCATCTTCCCACCGATCCTCCCCTGCAACTGGTATCAAAAGGCACACAGCCTCTAGTACTACAGGGAGTAGATACTCATTAGGACTTGTAACCATCAAGTTATTCAAAACATCTTTTATCTGCCTTTCTACTTTACAGCACTCCAGGTGGCTTACAGCAGAAATAAAAACACATACAAACGTCAATTTAAAATCACTATATAAAACTATCAATAAAAGTAAAATTAATTGAATGCAGTTCTAAAGAAAATTGTCTTCATCTGCCTCCTAAGGAGTGAGAGTGAGGGGGCCAGGAGCACTTCCCTTTGAAGGTTGTTACACAATTGTGGGGCTGCCATTAAAAAGGCCCTCTCTCATGAGCCCATCAACTGGGCTTCTTTGGAACAGTCAGGAGGACCTCTCCCTGTGATCTAACTCCTGGGCAGGAACATATGAGAGAAGATGGTCCTTCTGTTACCTGGGTCCCGAGCCATATAAGGCTTTAAAGGTGAGAACTGACACCTTGTACAGGGCTCGGGAGTGGATTGGCAGCCAGTGTACTTGCTGTAATATTAGGGTCACATGCTCCAGAGTAGCTGCAGCCTCCAAACCATCTTCAAGAATAGCCCCAAGTATAGTGCATTGCAACAATCCATTTGATATGTAACTTAGACATGGATCACTGTGGCTAAATATTACTGAACCAGGAACGGGTGCAGTTGACACACCAGTGGGAGATGGACCAAAGGACTCCAAGCCACTACAGTCACCTGGGTCTCTAAGGTGACAGCTGTGTCAAGCAGCACTCCCAAGCTGCAAATCTGGCTTTTCAAGGGAAGTATAATCCCGTCCAAGACAGGAGAGATCTTACCTTGCTGGTCAACCTTTCTATTAACCCAGATAACCTCTGTCTTGTCAGGATTCAGCTTCAACTTTACGCTCACCCCATTACTGACCCCAAGCACCAGTTCAGAAAATCAACAGCATCCTCAGAATTAAATTTAAAAGAAAGGAAGAGCTGGGTATCATCTGCATACTGGTGACACCATAGCCCAAACCGTGACCATTTCCACACGGCTCCCTGCTGCTCGTAACAACCCAGAATATCACCAAAAAACCGCGGAAGAGCGCATTTTCTTGCGCGAGATTTGAGCGACATCACGTGACATTGCGTAAATCTCACGCGAGAAAACACAATCTTCCGCTGGTCATCATTCTGATGACTTCTCCAAGTGGCTTCATGTAAATATTAAATAGTAAGGTTGATAAAATTAAGCCCTGTGGGGTTCCGTAGGCCAACAGGGAAAAAGGAGTCCCCTAGCACCAGATAGGACTTGAACCACTATAACGTGGTACCATTTAGTCCTAGCACTGAGAGGCATCTCAGTAGGATACCATGGTCAATGGTACTGAAGGCCACTGAAAGATCTAGCAGGGTCTCACTCCCCCTGTATTGTTCTGGGTAAAGATCATCAACCAAAGTGGCCAATGCAGTCTCTGTTCCAAATCCAGGCCTGAAGCCAAATTGAAAAAATCAGTCTCTTCCTTGGAGCTGAAAAGCAATCATCCACTCTAACACATTGCCCAAGAATGGGAGATTGGAGACTGACCAGAAGTTTTCCAACATAGTCAGGCTCAGGGAGGGTTTTTCAGCACAGATCTAATTACTTCATCCTTGAGCACAGGTGGTGCAACTGCTCTCAAGTAAATGATAGCCTCATCCTCCATGAATTTGTCTATTCCCCTTAAAAAGCCTTCCAAGGTGGGGGCCATCGCCACATCCTATGGCAGCAAGTGCCACAATTTAACTATGTGAAGTATGAATATTTCCTTTTGTCTGTCCTGAATTGCCCACCCTTTAGCTTCAGTGGATGACCCCAGGCTGTAGTATTAGCAAAGCTTCTTCCTGTCCACTATCTCTGCATCATGCATAATTTTATAAATCTCTATCATGTCTTTCCTTAATTTTCTTTTTTCTAAGCTAAACATCCCTAAGCATTTTAATTACCAAACCTCATAGGACAGTTGCTCTACCCCACCCTGATCATTTTGATTGCTCTTTGCTAACCCTCCCTAATCCAGAATGTTAAACATTCCACTCAACAGCTCTGGATACGAAACCACAACAAATATTTTCTAGATGCACACCCCTAGTATTGTGTATGGTCTGGGTTTGCCTGGAGCCCACCAATGGCAGACAAACTTCCAGCAATTTGCTTGTCTGCCTGCCAATCGCTGGTGATTGTTGGGAGGAGGCAAGTTACCTAGAGATCACCTGCCATCATCATGCAGCCCAGACAAATGGCTATGCATGATGATGTCATTTCTGGTTACACTAGAAGAGACTGCATCACGCAAGGGGCAATTCTTTAAGAATCAGCCCTAAATGCTATGATGTCAGTTTCAATTTGTAACCGGAAGTGATGTCATTTTGTCCCATGAAATGGCTTAGGGAAAGTACCCATACCTGCCTCCTCAGCCCCCCAACCTTATGTGGGTTGCCTAGGTGGACCTGGCAATCTTAGTACTGTCAGTAAGTATGCTCCGACTTCTATGTTGTTTAATCTGTCATATTAAATTCTTTGTGCTCTGTTTCAGAATTGTTACAGCTCTGCATAAGATTTCTGCTTGTTTTCAAATTTCGAAGGTAACAAGAGAGCTATCCCAGGAGCACAGAGCAAACATGAGGTACAAAGAGCCCTTAGGAGAAAACAATAACAGCAATTATCCCAAATTCATATATTTAAAGTGCTCAAGTGTTCAGTGCAAATACTATCATCATATAAATATCAACGGTGGTGTAAAGCCACGAAGTACTTGGAAAACAGTCCAAAATCAAGCAGAAATATAGTCCACAATAGAGAAGGACGTTTCTCAAATGAGCAATATTCAAATGTAGAGGTCTTCTCTTGAGTAATGTCTGCTGCCTACGGGGTTTACCGGCATGCAAAAAGTCCAGTCCCATTTCGCCCCAAAGGCTTCTTCACAGGCAAAACATCTGTTATACAATTCAATATAAGACAAACATTAATTCAACATATTCCAAGTAGTAGTTGTCCAAGTCAGTTACAAGCATATCTACTCACAACGAGCGTAACAGTCAATCTCATTCCACCATTGCAGTACTTCCGGACGATCTAGCGTCGTACCTGGGAGTAACCTTCCCAAAGCTTATATGCAGTATTCACTTTAAAGGTACAGTCACCCGACATCCATTAGGAGTTTACAAAAAACAACTCAAATCCAAGGCATTATTAAGCCCATAAGGGGTCAAGCTATTTAATCTATGTATCCACTGTGATTCGAGTTGTAGCAACCTATGTTGTGCATCAAGATTCTTACCCTGTAATACCTGAAGAACTGTCACTTTAAAATTCTATTTTAGAGTCATGGTGTTGGATGAAGTGTTCTACAAGCAGTGCCTCTATAACACCATGTCGAATTCGAGACTGGTGCTCCTGAATGCGAGTTTTCAGTGGGCGAGTGGTACTGCCCACATACATCAACGGGCAGCTGCATTGAATCAAATACACCATGTGTGATGTTTTGCAATTGGAAAAAGCAGTGCAATAGATAGGTCTGTTATTCCTGGGGTTAATGATCTCTGTAGTTTTTACAGTCACCGGGCCGTAATATTTATATGATGATAGTATTTGCACTGAGCACTTGAGCACTTTAAATATATGAATTAGATAATTGCTGTTACTGTTTTCTCCTAAGGGCTCTTTGTACCTCGTGTTTTCAAATTTCTGCAAGCCATACCCTTTATTGACATATACTTGAGGAATCCTCCTTGATACTTAGTGATAAAAGACTATAAATAATGTTAATAAATAAATAACAAATTCTCTATTCTTTTGCTAATTATGGTCAGCACAGAATTTGCTTTCTTCACAGCAGCCACACACAGCAGCTGTACATGAATTTCCCAAGCCAGAGTTGGCAACCATAAGTATAAGTACAAATTACAAAGAACTTTATATTTTTGAAGGCTTTCATGGCTGAAGAACGATGGTTGTTGTGGATCTCTCAGAGATCTCTGTCTTTTGGTGCTACACCTCTGAAGATGCCAGTCACAGCTGCTGGCAAAACGTCAGGAACTACAATGCCAAGACCACAGCTATACAGCCTGGAAAATCCACAACTACAAAGAACTTTGTTCACTCAAAAGTGGTATAGAAACTATTACCATAAAAGAGGCATTCTTTATGGGAGCTTTAATAGGAATATATTATTCTACACTTTTTGGACCAGGCCCAGCAGTCAGAGTGCTGGATAAAACGTAGTTTATGCAATCTGAGATTTTGCTCAACATTCCAAAAAAAACAGCAATGATTAGAGACAGCAGTTCTATGAGGAGACAATGAAGAACTGGTCATATTTAGCTTAGGGGATAGACAGCTGGAGATTGAGGGTGATATAATGGTTCTCAAATATGTAACAGTAAGCTTTAAGCACAATGGTGGCCAAACGATTCCTGAGCAAAATTAGGCTGGACAATACATAAATGTTGCACTGAAAGTTTAAGCATTGGGATTAAATATCAGAAAAAATATTTAAGTAATCCAAATAATTAGCAGGAATTTCTAGCCTCAGAAATCATGCAACACTATCAGAGTCACGTTAAGAAAATCTGTTAACAAAGTGCAAGCCCAAGTTGAAGGACAGATGTAGGATAGATGGTTTTGCAAACCTGACATTTGATAATTTATTTATGCTGATTATATGTATCATATTAATTTATACATTTATACTCATACATTTATCTTATTTCTGTTCTGTCAAATTTGGGTAGCAAATGCCAGTGAGAACAATGGCAAAATGCAGTCATCCCCCAAACCAGTATAATACTGACATCAGTACCCAATTTTTATTTTTATTTTTAAAAAAGAACTGTTTTCACGAGCTGTAAAATGGATGTTAAGAAATGGCTAGGCTTGCTCTGCCCTTCACCCTTACGGAACTCTCAAGGAAGTTGCCACAACTGAACAGGCTCTGGGTTTTTGTTGTTTTTTTGTTTTGGTTGGGTTTGGTTTTTTTGTTACATGGTATGTCTTGGTTAACAAAAGAAGTTGAAGCAGGACTTCATCTGATAATCTTAACACCTGGTAAGGAACTCAAAAGGGTTCTTAATTCAAGATTTTGAATTTATCTCAGAAACAAACTGTTCATGGTTCTAAACAGCAATTTTCAACATCCTTGGTTCTGTTCTGCCTCTTTATTCTCCAAAGAAAATGTAAATAAATATTTATATATTTTCCTAGTAAATAAGAGTATTTTCAAGTTATCTGCTTTATTACTGATTTGAGATTTTTGTACCATGCTTATTAAACTTGTTTTATAAGACTTTATAAAAGCCTATCAGTTTAATCTCATTCTTCTTCCAATAACAACAACATTAGATTTATATACTGCTCTTCAGGACAACTTAACACCCACTCAGAGCAGTTTACCAAGTGTGTTATTATTATCCTCATGACAATCACCCTGTGAAGTGGGTTGGGCTGAGAGAGCTCTGGAAGAGCTATGACTGACCCAAAATCACCCACCTGGCTTCAAGTGGAGGAGTGGGGAATCAAACCTGGTTCTCCAAATGAGAGACCTGCCACTCTTAACCATTACACCAAACTGGCTTTCCCAGAAGTTCAGAGCGCTATACATGCTTTTCCCTTTCTCCTTTTTATCCCCACAGTAACCTTGAGATGTTAGTTAAGCTGAAAGAGAATGATTAGCCAAGCAACCTTCTTGGTAGATGGGGATTTGAACTCAGAACTCCCAAGTCTTAGTCCAACACATTGACCACTATACCACACTGGCTCCCCAAACTGTCTAATATGCCATGACTTCCTTTAAGAAATTTTCTTAAATTGCCCCAGAATATTTTCAGACACATCAATTGCCAGACTCAAACATGAAAATAACAGTATTGGAATAATACTTACCTTCATTATACCTACAGAAGCCATCCATGACAGTCATTTTCCTATTTTTTATTTTTTTTTCATTGATTTCCCCCACCCCTGGAACTGATGAGCAGATTTGTTTAGACAAATCTTCCAAGTTTATAGAAACTATAATTCCAGACATTTGCTCAGTGATAGCTTTCTAGAAATATTTCAGCTTTTATTCTAGATTTGTAAGTAGAATCAGATCTTGATGGTTTTACCAATGCAGAAGCAGTATTTAACCTTTTTGGTATGCCTGAGAAAATCTAAATCACGATGAAAGGGGAAATAGTCTTCTAAAAGCTCTTATCATCAGAACAAAAACAGGAACAGTGTAAAAACAGACTGCTACTCAAGATGGTATTCTGGAATTTGAAGTACTAACACACACTGCAGACAATGATGTGAGAAAAGCCATTAGGTCTAGATGTTGGCCTCTTTTGTCAGTAAATAAATCATGTCTCATTCCCAAAGATTAAAAACTGCTTTAAAGGCAGAAGTTGGAAAATTCTTCTTTTGATTTATTTTATTTGGAATTCCACACATATGTAACAATGCTGACATCACTTATTGGCAATTGGTTCTACTAGCTTCATAGGCATAAAAATCAGGCAATCTTTGAAAATGGTAGGGAAAATATGGAAGGAATGAAACAGCAGCAATAAAAAGAAAAGATACAAAGACAGCAAGAGTGAAGATTCACACAGTAAGCAAGGAAGGGCTCAGTACTTCAGGGTATAATTGTTCTCTGAGGTTAGTTCATTGGGTCTCACTGAAGCTCTTCACAGACTTGATCTGGCATAGCTTCCTATATTCCATGACAGCAGCTTTGCTCATCTGAATATGGCCTTCTGCAAGTACTACCTTGCACATGGGCAAAATCAACAGCTGCCCATACACATGCATTCTCTCTGGACACCTCCACCTTATGGAATGGCCTACCTGAAAAAATCAAGAGAGCCTCCACTCTCTGGCTTTTTGCAAATGATGCAAAACAGACCACTGTCATCTTCCACCATTCCAAAGGGAGCTTCTAACTTGAGAAGGGGGAGATATCCTCATCTACTCAGTTCCTGAAGGCCATGGTCAGTTTGAGATCAATAGCCTCGATACACAAGAGGCCAGGGGATGGGTGGAAGAAGAGTTTTCCACCTTCCTACCATTTTGCAATCACATCTGTCGCTGTGACTTTTGCCACTGTGGCAGGTGGAGCAAAGGAGGGGTCATGTCAGTGTCTCTGTTTCTGGAATGCTTCAGTAGGATTGCTGTTGACAAAAAGCTAAGCACTCCCCATGACAATAGTCAATCTTGACTGGCCTTCTATTATTTCAACTTTGCCCATAACACACACTTGCCCATGCAGGGCCGGCGCCTCCCTTGAGGCAACCCTGGCGGCCTCCAGCACTGAGGTGCCGGAGGGGGCACCAGGGCCAGGGGCGTGCATCACGGCGCTTGTGGCAGCAGCCTCTCAGCTCTCCCGCGCTGTTGCCACCGCCGTCAATACGCACCCCCAGCCGGGAGCAGCAGTCATGGGCCAGGCGCAGCAGGCATCTAGTGCCGTGTGCGGAACAGTGGAGCGGGAGGGCTGGGAGGACACACACACACCTCCCCAGCAACCCGCTATGCCTGGCTGGGCTGGCAGCCTCTCAGCCCTCCCGCCCAGCTGCCCACCACCCTGCAGTCCAGGTGCACACGTGCGCGAGGGGGCAGGAGCAGTCCTGAAGCTGCCCCCCCCCATGCCTCAGGCACCAGAAACTCTGGCGCCAGCCCCATGTCCATGATAAATAAGGTGGATATGAGGTATTTGTTATGTGGTTTTATGCTGTTTTTACAGGGGACCTCATTTGATATTGGCCTGCCATTTTTTTCCTGCATAAGATGCTTTAGGTCACATTAGATCAAAAGCAACAGGGACACAGAGGGTAAAGAGCTCTCTGTGGGCTAGAAGATGTTGAAGAAATCCTCTACAGAAAAACAACAAAGGAAGGTACCGGGAAACAAAGTATTAATTTCATGTTCTGCCATTAGCTTACCACCTGTTAGTCCTGATCATTACCCAGAGCTGAAAGGGGAAAAGGCTAATCTCTTGCACATTTATATCAACAAACTCAAACAAAACCTGCCTAATTATCCCATTGAACCTGTGCCAGTTTTAAATCCAGCTCCCTTTTCCAACTTGGCTGCATGCCAAGCCCAGCAAGCTGGTGTCCATAAGCTGTGTGCTAATGACAATGTCCTTTCATTCCAAGAATGGTATAATTGCCAAAAGCAGTTTACAGACTCATTATTTTTATGGTCATATTTCAGAGGAAGTGTCAAAGGTCAGTGGAGGGTTTGCTTGGCAGTGTGTTGCAACTGGCCTATTTACAGCATTCAAGATCAACACAACACTGACTCCAAATAGTAGCTTCTCATTCCAGGGCTAGACAGAGTTAGCAATGCAATGGCTACTAAAACTGAAACTTAGGGAAACGCTTCCAGTGAAAAGAACAAATCACAGTTCATTTCAATATATCATGTTAAAGCAGTATTATGTTCATATGTGTTCATGTATGCTTCTTGTAGTAAGGGCCGGTACCAGAGGTTCTGGCGCCCGAGGTGGGGGGCGTGCGCACACACCACGGACTGCGTGATGACATCATCACAGTTGTCATCACGCGCCGTGGGGGGGCTGGGCAGCTCGCAGAGCCCCAAGCAGAGAAGCTTCAAGCTGCTGCTGGGGCAGCACGCGGAGGCTGCTCCGTGCGCCGCCCCAGCAACAGTTCACGGCTTCTGCGCCCGGCTGGGGCAGAGGAGCGCGCAGCAGAGCTGGTGCTGCTGCAGCCAGCCAGCCCCGTGCCGCCGCCGCCACATGCCCCAGCTGAGCGCAGAAGCTGCAAGCCACTGCTGGGGCAGCGCGCGGAGGCTGCTCCATTCGCCACCCCAGCAACAGCTCACGGCTTCTGCGACCGGCTGGGGTGGAGGAGCACGCAGCAGAGCTTACGTGGCTGGCTGCTGCTGCTGCTGCTGCTGCAGCCAGCCAGCCAGCTCTGTGCCGCCACCGCCACACACCCCAGCTGGGCGCACAAGCCGCGAGCCGCTGCTGGGGCGGCGCCCGGAGGCTGCGGCCTACTGGGGTGTGTGGCAGCGGCGGCGGCAGCAGCACGGAGCTGGCTGGCTGGCTACAGTAGTAGCTGCATCCCAGTCATGCCAGCTTCGCTGTACGCGCCTCCGCCCCCAACACCCCCTCTGGCGCCCCTCCAAAGCCCACGCGCCCGAGGCCACCGCCTACCTGGCCTCCATGGGAGCGCCGGCCCTGCTTGTAGTCTTTCCCAGCTGGGGGTATGGGGCATGGCTCAGTGGCAGGGCATCTGGTTTACACACAAAACGTCTCAGATTCAATCCCCAATATCTCCAGTTATAAAATTAGGTCTTGAAAGACCTATAATTTATTTTTTTATGTTATTTATAACCCACCTTTCCCACTGAAAGCCCAGGCAGATTTCACAGTATAATGCAGTCGATAGGATAGGACATTTGAGAAGTAATGTAATAGGATTTGGATGCAGAAATTAAAATCAGGTTTTTAAAAAACAGGTCAAAGCTGAAACAATGCAGAAGTATTAAGATAGCATACTAAACGATGCAAAATTACATATCAGGAGAACACATATGTGGCAATCTAGAGGGCCCATGACTACTTAGTCCTCACTGTCCACTTTTATTGTTCCAGCTGAGATGCCTGCACAAGCTAAGGCCTCAGATGCAGAGAGGAGGGCGGATAACCATACACTGTTGTTGTTGTTGTTGTTGTTGTTGTTGTTGTTCCCCCTCTCCCCTCCCTCTCCAGGCAACCTGGAGTAGACCTGGAGCCTCATTCCTGGTCTACCGTATGGGCCAGGCTTGATTGTGTACTTCCCCAACAGCCTTTCCTGACCTCCCACACCTGGCCCATTTGCCCGATAGCCTGGCCAGTCTGGCCCAGCTTCAGTTGCTGCTTAAAGAAGCCACTTGGTGATGTATGGGAGCTATGGCCTGTGAAGTCAGCCCTCTTGCTTTTAAGGTGACAATAGGAGCAGTGGGCAGCTTAAAGGTCAGGGCCAGAGTCATGACCACCTGCTGTAGGCCAGGTAAGTCTGGGAGAAGATACAGCAAGAGATATCCAGTAGTATAGTCTAGTTTCTTTCTCTTTATTAAAACATCTTTCCTGAATCAATTGTGTTATAATAAAACCCTCTTAAACTTGTGTAAACTCTCTTACTTATGGGGGGAAAGCCCTCCTGAATCAGTTTTGCTTATTTTGTGAAATGCCAGGGGAGTGGGAACTTTCCTGACCTTATCAGGCAGGCCATTCCATTCTGCACCATCTATTTGGCCATCACAGAGAATGCACATGTACAGGCAGTTGTTGATTTTGCCCAACTGCAGAGTGGCACCTGCAGAAGGCCCTGCTCAGATGAGCAAAACTGTCTTAGTAGAGCACAGGGAGAGAGGCAGTCCCACAGATGTGCGGGTACCAGGCCATGAAGAACCAATACCATGAACTGGCCAGTGGGTGACTGCCGAATGGGACTAATATGTATATTCCACCTAGCTCCTGATAATAACCACACTGCGGCATTCTATACCAACTGTAGTCTCCAAGTTGACTTTAAGGGGAGACCCATGTAGAGTGTATTACAGTAGTCTAATACTGATGTTTCCTGGGGTTAAAGTGTAGATGACTGGGGAAGGCAATGGCAAACCACCCCGTAAAAAGTCTGCCAAGAAAACGTCGTGATGTGACGTCCCCCCATGGGTCAGTAATGACTCGGTGGTTGCACAGGGGACTACCTTTACCTTTTTTTTTAATATTGATGTTATGATAGTATATTGACACACCAAGGACACTAACAGAATCAATATGAATTGATTGTATCCTTTTAAAATAATTCACCCACAGATCATGGAGGATGGATTTAATGCAGATAAGCAACTGACTGCCTCATTAGAGAGTTACTGCTGTGAATTTAACGGTGTGTCTGACACATAATAATCTAATCTCTTGTGTATCGTCTGGTGGATACAGCATTATGGGATACCAGGTACGAATAGATAATCTGGAAGTTAAATTGTCTGATATTGTCAATTTCTTACCACTATGGTTAAATCTTATTCTGAAGAGCAGATATCTGTGCAACCAGGGACTAACTATTCAGAGAATATTTGCTATCAGAATTCCAAGAGGTGTGTGCTAAGTAATTAAATAATATTTGCTTCTGAATCTAATAAAACAATAAGAAATACTGATAATATTAAAAAAATAACAGGCTTGTGATATGAGTTTAGATTGCTTGAAGTCTCATACATATTGTGGTCTTAGCACCATTACCTTCCAACTCTAACTTCATCCACAATTAAAATGGAGGTGAAATATAAGCAGATGTGCCACTTCTGCATCAACATGGCCAGCACTGAGTTGCCCAAGAAGCTGAGGATGGTAATCACTGCTGGAGCATGCCCAGAACATACTTGGTTTCTTTTACCTCTTAGTCTCACAGACTCTTTATGGTTGGAGAAAAAAGGATTTTTGGCACAATCTTTTAAAAAAAATGCCTCCAACCAACCAATTTAAACTTGGCTAAAACTTAAAGGGATGCCAAACACCCATCATTTTAAGAATGTTGAATCCCTTTCAAAGCAACAGCTAATCTTGTGTGAGGAATCCAAAAATGTATATAAATCAAGGGTCTAGCTGACTTTTTAAAACCTATGCTTTTAGAGCACTATTCACCATACCACACTGCTGTTTTATATTGGACCATAAATTCAGGAAGACCACAGTATGATTTGCACTCTTTAGATTTCTACACCATCAGTTTGGATCACAGAATCAATCTCCACAGAAGAAGCAAAGTGTCTCTCTAGTATTTGTTCTACTTTCCCTTGGAACAGGAAGATGGGCAGGATAAAAGGAGGAGGGAAAGTGGCCTCACTCTGGTGACACTTGCATGTGTCCCAATCCAAGTGGCTAAACCCAATACTAAGTTTACTTTTTACTGTTTGCTGGAAAGGGAGAAGAATCCATCCAGCAACCTCAATGTTCAAGCAGTAGTGCAAGAATGTATGTGCACCAAGTATTTCTGATGCAATTTAGATCTGATAAAAAGTAAGCTTTTCTCCCCAAGTGTTTGAAAGTGCTATTCATAATTACTAATCCTATTATCTTTCTAGCAGAGGGGAGTATATAATGGTATATTCTGCAATAAGTTAAAATAATGTATCAATTCAATTGGTAACAGTTTATAGTAATTTTCATAATCTAAACTCTTACGGGTTTTAATGTCCCAAAACATGTTGCTTAATTTTATAGTTCCTTTAGCATCTGCAGTTAGTTACTGTAGTTTTATTATTAGGAGGTCAATAAAGTTTTTGATTACCTATTTATTCTTTTATTACTTAACCTGTTTCAATGTGGAATTTAGTAACATGTTTTTTCGGGGCTTTCAATGGAGGAGGGAAATGAAAACTTTTTAAGGCAACACATTCTTTAACAAAGCTCACCTCTCACTTGATTCAAAGGCACATTATTATACATTTTCTGAAGAGGAGAAGAACTTCTATTTGTAATTAAACTCTTTAGTACATTTTCTCCCACCCGGCCTCCAAGAAATCCAAAGCAGCATGCATGGTTCTTCTTTCCTCTCTTTTAGCTTCATGAAAACCCAGTAAGATTGATTGACTGGCCCAGAAAGTTTTGTGATGAGTAAAGATTTAAACCTGGGCCATCCTAGGCATTAGTTGACATGTTAACCACTGTACCACTGGTGCTTTATTGACAGTGCCATACAAATAAAGAATAAGAAGACAACTAACAATAAAAATACATTTCAAGACTGTTCATCTGCAACCATGCTATGCACAATGCTTCAGTGTATGATTGTCAAACCACATGTCCCAGTATACTGCCACACATCAGCAGCATGCTCTTCAGATAGCCTTCTTATGGTGCCCTTGCTTAAGACTGGCTATACAGCAACAGCAAGGTCATCATGGGCTTTTTGTGGGTCCAGTCCTTTGGAATAGCCTACCAGAGTGGGTACAGATAGTACCTTCACTTGCTTAATTCAGGAAGATATGCAAGACAGTTTATTCCAGAGAGCATTTGATGAAGGGTAAACTATTTTAGTGTATTTGGCTACATTTTTAATCTGTGCATTCTTAATATGTCCTTGAAGCATATTGTAGCATTGTTAGCCACCTTGAGTCTAAGAAGATAATCAGACGGACAGACGGACTGACAGACAGACTTTGGCCAGAAATGCTTTTGTGGCCATTCGAATACCAGCACAAAACATAGCTCTCCCAGATGCAAGGATTTCAAAGAGGGAATAGCTATGATAGATATTCACTTAACAGGGATTAAGTGATCACTTAACAGGAATTAAGTGATCAGAGGTATCAGATAAAATATTCTTCCTTTACAATATGGCATTGTTTAGTGGTAAAACTGTTGGACTCAGATCTGGGATACCCAGGTTGGAATCCCCACTGTGCTGTGGAAGTTCTCTGGGTGACCTCAAGCCATCACTCTCTCTCAGAATAACCTACAAAACAGGTTAGCTGTTGTAAGGATAAAACAGAGAAGGAGAGAATAGTATTGTCATCTGCTTTGGGTTCAACTGGGGGAAAGTGGAGTAAAATGGTTAAAATGTTTGCACATATATTTAAAAATTGAAATTACTTTGCCTGCAACAATAAAAAATTGAATACCTCCTTTGATTACTTTACAAGGTAAACTAAGCAATACTTTGGTGCCTGCCTACTTTGCTGTATTCAGCATGTGATTGATTTGATTTATTAAATTTATACTCTGCTCTCCCTGTGAATGGGCTCAGCTGACTCGGTTCCTACCGTTGATTAGAGATGGACACAAACCAGAAAAAAAACGAACCATGCGGTTCATGTTTCGTCAAATTTCACGAACCATGAACTTTCACGAACCTGCTCCTGGTTCGCGAACCAGTTCTTTTGGCTTGTGAAAACGTCACATCCGGGGTCAGAAAATCATCACTTCCGGGTCAACAGAAGGTCACTTCCAGGCCAGAAGAAGGTAACTTCCAGGTCAGCAGGTCTGCAGGAAGTCTATCCCCTGTTGCCTAGGAAACTGATTGATTGGCACCAGGCTGTCTGAAGTCATGAACCAAAAAATGAACCAGCCTAAAGTTCATGGTGGTTCATCAGAAATTGGATCTGATGAACCACAGTTCACGAACCACAAACTGGCCTGGTTCATATTTCGGTTTGTGCCCATCTCTACTGTTGATGCATGATCACAATTTACTGGTTGATTGAGATTATGTAGCCCAATGGTCATTGGTGCACATATTCATCTCTAATTGTGCATCTTTGGTGCTCTGTAGTCAGTAACATTCATGAGCCATCATAAACATCCATCATGTTGGCACATGCTTAGAACTTACTGAATCAAACTGTGGTTCCCAGACCACAGTCTAAGAAATTATTTGTGATCCAGTTTGTGATCCCCATCACCCTGAACACCCTATTAACTTAGGTTTGGGAGTCAGGCAAGCAAAATGGGCATAAGTGGAATACCAGAGAGGCAAGTCATAAAGATTCTTCAGCTAGATGCATCCCAGGAATCTTGAACCAAACATGGAAAGTAACTTTTATGTAAGTATTGCAGGGTGGGGAGTTGCTGCTATTAGGCAAGTTGAGTGAACAACAGATAAGGCAAGGGAATATGCATAGTGCGTGCACAACATATTTGCAATAAAATTTGGAACAATTTTGAAAACTCAATGAAGTGGATGTTCTCCAGTGTTTTATTCTGCTCACAAATTTCAGTTTAAGCAGAGGAGTGGCTGCACATCACTGTCAGAGTTTTCCAAAATTAGAAAAATATGTGCATGCAGCTGATCATGCACAGGAAAATGTGCATTTGGATATGAATGCAAAACTCCATTGTAATCCTTTCCCTGGATTATATAAAAACACTTTGAATACTGGCCTAAATATGCATCCAGAAGGGATGGAATGTTAAGATCAGGTGAGTGTCAGTTAAAGAGGGGAGAAGAAATCTGCCTGCTCAAGCCCTGGGCTAAACTAGATGTACCTCCATTTTGCTGAGTCCTGGAACATCTTTTAAGACTATCACAGGGCTTGATTTTGGTTGGCATCAAAGATGAGGAGAAGGGGCTTCTGCCTTACCTCCCCGTACTGTTTTTCTAACCTAAAATGGCACTGGGGGGCACTATTTGAAGGGGGAAGACAGAAAACTCTGCTCCACCATTCCATGGGTCCCAACCAGAAACTGGACCCTACAGGTCTCTTAAAAGGCATTCCAGGACTCTACAAAATTGAGGCACATCCCCAGGGAATAGCATTTCATCTGTGGGGAGAGAATCCTGGAGGGAGAGAGATTTGGAGAGGTGGATAGAGTAGGATTTTCAAAATGTTTCCCTTTCATGATTAGACATGGGCACTAACAGAAAAAAATGAACATGGTGTTTGTTGTTCATTGCCATCCATGAACAACTAACAACGAACATTGATGAACATGATCCTGTTCATGAACATGTTCATTGTTTATGGGGGCCAGCAGGCTCTCCTCCAGCCATCAAGATCCCTATTGCACCACTCCCAGAAACCTTACCTGAGCAGGCAGCAGGAAAGGTACCAATAATAAATAATAGCTTGGCCCCAGAGCCTGGCAGCAGCCCTGGAACCTAAAGGGGTAGATCCCTATCCCACCACACACAAAGAAAATTCAAAATTTACCTTGTCTCTCTAACAGTAGCTGTCTCTCCCTGAAAGCCAGAGCTAGGAGCCCCCCTCCCCCCTGGTCTTTTCCTCTTGTAACAAATTTGGAGCTCCAGTCCACACTTGGAAGGAAGACCTGCCTATCAAGCTAAATTGGGCTTAGATTGGGGTTTCCAGGGCAACAGCAGGAGTTCAGACAGAGTTCAGATAATCCCTGCCTGAGTTGCCAAGGGAATTGATTGCAGGTGCCAGATAGTCTGGTATGACGAACATCAAGACGAACAGCAATGAACGAGGCTTGCAACAACCACCTGTTTGTTTAGAATGGGGCCTCACAAACAGCTTGTTCGCGAACAGCAGATTGTGCTGTTTGTGGGGGGGGGGTTGTTCATATTGCTGTTCATGCCCATCTCTATTCATGATTCTTTGCAGGCTCCTATTGTGCTGAGTACTTGGATCATATCATTCTTCTAAGTGACAGAAAGAAAGGAACCAGAAGAGGACAGAAATTATTGATAGTGGCATTAACATTTATATTTTATCTACAATTGACATGGATACCTGGCACAGTTAAATATGTACTGGTTTTCCCTTAATTGTTTTTGGCAGCATTTTTCAAGAATAACATATTAAAACTTTTTAAAAAATGACCGTAGAGGAATTGCCTCATATTTTTACCTATCTAAAAATACATAATTGTTACATTTTTACTAAGTACGTGTATCCCACGCCTTGTTAATGTTGGATCAGAGCCTTGAATTTTACTGTATTTTGATGGTAATAAAGATTATTTTGAGTGAATTGGTTAAGGCTAAAAAAAAATTGAAGAAACTGAATCTTTGTCATATTTGTTGTAAAGATTATATCCCACAAAGTGAAAAAACACAACAAAAACAAAACCCTCAAGCTTTCTCATTTTCGCCCAATTTGTATCTGGAACCTGCTGTTCTGCAGACGTAACACAAAGAAAATAGTAATAATAGTCATTTAAAAAACTGAAACTCTTGGTAAGATATGTCTATTGACTGATATAAAATATGACTAACATATGATAGTCCATTTCTTTTCTGATTAACAGAAGAAAGAATTGTGTCTAAAGTAGATTTTTGTCATGAAACAACCCTTGCTGCAACCGGCTAGATGGCAGATTTCGTCAAAGGAACATGAGAATAATTTAAATACTGTCATAAATGGACATACACTTACCGTGCAGTACATACCTGGAGTGTTTGTTTGTTACTGAGAAGACTTTAATGTCCCATTTAAATTATTCTCATGTTCCTTTGACGAAATCTGCCATCTAGCCGGTTGCAGCAAGGGTTGTTTCATGTTGGATCCTTTGTGTAACATCTTATGAGGCACCTGAAAGAGAACAGATAAAGAAACATGAGAAGAAGGTATGTACCGTGCAGTACATACCCGTGCAGTACATACCTGGAGTGTTTGTTTGTTACTGAGAAGACTTTAATGGGACATTGAGTCTGTGTAGAAACTTCTAAATTTGTAGACTTTTGAATATATTATGTTCAGAAATTATCAAGACTGTATGAATACACTTTCTGTATGACTGTATGAATGTTTGATATATTCATGGTCATTTTGGTTTGATCACATACTATTACATATCATTACAATATATAGAGATATTTCTAGTTTCCCAGGTGGCTTTCCACTTCTTTTGCTTGTCTGCACTGGGATTTGCCTTGTTGTTTGCTACAGGCTCTGGGGCCAAGCTATTATTTATTATTGGTACCTTTCCCGCTGCCTGCTCAGGTAGGGATTCTGGGAGTGGTGCAGTAGGGATCTTGATGGCTGGAGGAGAGCCTGCTGGCCCCCACGAACAACGAACAATGAACATGTTTGTGACAGGATCATGTTCATCAATGTTCATTGTTCGTTGTTCGTGGATGGCAATGAACAACGAACACCATGTTTGGGGGTTTTTTTTTTCTGTTAGTGCCCATGTCTACTCATGACAGCTCCAACTACTTTTGTCAGATCAACATTTCCAACATAAAAGCACAAAGAAATACTTTTGTACAGAATAGAATTAGACGAGCACAACTGGCAACTAAAAAGGCCATTTCAGGCCCTGACACACACACACACACACACCTTCTCTCACACTGCCTTCTTCTCTATCACTTCTGGTACAATTTACTTTATATTCTTATGATCATGGCATTGTGAGGTGTCACATCATTTGATAATGCTGGCAGGGGAGGGGGTCAATTCTATCATTTACAGAGGGTCAGGGAAGAACTTGGCTGTCTCATATATCTGTTAATGTCCAGTTCCACCCACAGTACAAAAGGTTAATCAATATGGGTCTCATAAAAATGCTGGTGCAACCTTTAAATTGTAGTACTTTCCCTACACTTGTTCCTTCTGCTGTTGTTCAGATACTTGCAATCATCTTCTTACATGAAAATTGAGAGCCAAGGAGTATAGCTGCAACCACATCTTTTGCTTTTGAGTGCTTTCAAATGAGGAGGGAGTTCGTGACACAAGACAAGGCATTAGATAAATAAACCTTTCCTTCTGACATTTCCTAATGGCTTAAGATCATTAACTTTTTTGTCCCCATTCTCTTTAATGCTCTGCTCATTAACAGGTACATTTGAGTCTTTCCCTGGGAATTTACCACTTTGCCCTCAGTCTCAGGGCAAATGGTTTATAAGTGATGTGCTACACAGTGTTTGTTAACTGATTCGATCCCAGAGGGACACCAATACTCCCTTAATTAGGATGTTGGGGAAAGAAACATCAAGCCTTCTGAGAGGGAATCAGGAAGTGAGATGAGGCATTGTAGCTGTTCACCCTTCCTGATTAAAACAGGAGACAAACAAGCAAGATTCAATGAATGGGAAGGAAGAATAAATGAATTTAAGAATAGGCAATTGCACCCCCTCATGTATTTGCTTTTGTATTGGGAAGCATTTGATCCTAGACATTGGGAAAGTCTCTTCAGTGGGTCTCTCTTATCTGGGACATGTGGTACATAATAAATTGACCACCTTGGGAGCTCCCAACAAAGATAAAAATGGTGAAACCATTGGGGGAGGTGATCTTTGTCAGTCAGGGTCCTGCCAGATGACCAAGATGACCAGTCTTATAACCTTATGGAGCTGACCCTGTTATTGGGGCAATGTTTTACTTATTTTTAGCAACTTTTTGAGTCCCCCCAGAAAAAGATAATAAACACTTCATCCTTCATATGGTATACAGCAGCACAGCACAGCAACCTTTATTGGCATAAATAATACAGACAAAACAGAAGAAATGTTGTGGAATAAATTCATAGGGCAGCACAATCGGGTCCCCAGACAGCAAAATTATCTCAGGATACAGCACAGTCATAGGGGGCTTTATAAAATGTTACCCTTGACTTCCACACATAAGCCAGGAATTCAGCAATGGATAGAGTTATTGCTGGACTCTTGTCTGCTAAGAAAAACTTTAGATCCTTATCCAAAAAATCCCTCTGCACAGGAAAAAGAGGACGAATCAATAAGCTGCGCATAACAGAATATTTGGGGCAGCGAAAAAGAATATGTGAGATTGAATCGGGTTCCCTCAGAGTACAGTCACACAGTCTATCCCTATACGGAATACCCCCGTATCTGCCTGTGACCACTGCTGAGGGAAAGAGATTGAACCTCACTAACATAAAAGCCCTCCTGAACACTGGGTTTATCAAATCAGCAATATACGCCACCATGGTGGTATGCGAGGAATAGAGGGACAGTGAATGAGGGGAGCAGACTCCGGAGCTGCCAGCATTAATAGTCTGCGCCTCAATATCCCAAATTCTCCTCTTGACCACCTGCAGAATTGCCACCTCACCACTATTATATAAAAGCTCCAAGTCGATTCCTAAGGAACCAATCTTTTCCACTACAGCCTGTGACCAATCCGAAATAAAGGGATCAGTTAGAAGTTGAGCCATTAGGCTGGTAGGGGAAGATCAAAAATTAAGACGGAGCCAAAATTTAATCGACACTGAATTGGATAAACCAAGGATCCTATGCAGGAAGACAGAGTAGATACGCTCGATTCTTTTAGTAAAGGACTGTATCCAGATAGGGATTCCGTACAACAGTCGAGAAATAACTGTTGCTTGAAAAATCTTAAGCACTGCTGGGACAAATTGATTGCCCTTTTGAAAAAAGAAACGAATCAAGGCTGCAGACTTGTTCTTGGCTAAACTTAGGGAGTGCTCTCTCTCTTTTTTTTTTTATAAATTTTTTTATTTTTCATAACTACAAAACACTACACCAGACTATCACAAGGAAAGGGGAGAGGGAAAGGACAAAGGGGGGTGGAAAAAGAAAAAGGGGGGAATGAACTACAAACACTAAACACTACACTTCAATGTTTCCCTTCATACTGTCATAATACAAAAATAGCTCCATAGAATAATGATGGAGTGGTTAATCATACAGAAAATAAACATTTCAAATTCTGATTAAACTTTCCTCCCCCTTCTAGGTCCCAGACGCAATTCTCTCTGTGCAACTGCTGTTGCGATGCTCTCCTCCTCCCCCCCCTCCGGCTCCTCCTTTTCTTCGTTCTTGGTGCAGCAGAGTTCTGGGTTTTTATTCTCAAAATCCTTTAGTTGATCTTCTGATAATATCTTATAGGCCTGATCTTTATATCTGAACCATATTCCTTCCGGGAATAACCATTTGTACTTTATTCCATGGTCCCTCAGAAGAGCTGCAAACTTTTTATATTTAAAACGCCATTTCCGGACTAGAAATGGAACGTCCTTCAAAATCTTGACTTTCAAACCCATAAAGTCCAAATCCGCATTGTATGAGTTATATAGGATGGTGTCCCGAATCTTTTTAGTTGAAAAGTTAATAATGATCTCACGAGGCAACTGTCGCTTTGTTGCATATTTTGAAGAAGCCCGACGGACCTCCAAAATGGCGCTTTTAACCTCTTCTTTAGTCGTCCTTGCAGGTGTCGCCAGTAGTTCCGAGACCAAATCCCACAGATCCTCATTTTCCTCCTCTTTCACGTTTTGGAGACGCAAAATTGTCTGCGTTCGTTCCACCTGTAGCCCGATCAGTTGGTTCTCCACCAACTTCAGCTCCTTTTTTGTAGCCTTCACAAGTGACACACTTTCCAGAGCAGACTTTTCTGCCCCCCCCCCCGCTGCTGCCTTAATGGTTTTCACCTCGCTTTCAATTAAGCCCACCCTTTGATCAGTTTCATTCAGCTTGTCAACAAAGGGTTTTATGGCTTCCACCACCGCCCTGCGCACCAACTCTTCGAGCGACTCCCCTTTCTGCAAGGTGGCCGAGATTGACTTACCGAGAGCGGGACTTTGCTTCTTTGCTGCCATTTGGGGGGGGGCGCCAACAAAATTCTGGAACTCCACGAAGGGGAAGAGCGAGTCTTCTTCAGATCAACCTCTCCTTCTCAAACGCTTGTAGAACAGAAGGGATTCGCTTGTTTACAGGCTTCCGCCTGTTTCTTTTACTTGCCGTTTCTCGTTGCCCGGCGGCACTCGAGGCGCCGCGCACATCTGCCGGCCTCCATAGGGACAAACGGGCAATTCCCCCCCCCCCGCATTGATTTCGGGGAGTTCTTCCCGCCGCGTCCCGGACCCTGGCTCCCTCCCTGGGAGTCCTGGGGGCTAATCCTTACGGATCAGCCGCCCGGTCAGGGTGCCCGGTCGTTTCCTCCCGGACCAGCCGAGAGGAGCGTCCGGCATGGCTGAGAAAACGAAACCGAATCAGGGAGTGCTCTCTATGTGGGCACCAACTCAGATTGTAATGGAATAGCACTCCTAAGTAGCGGAAAGATTTTACCTGCTGTATTTCTTTTTTTGCTATTAGCCAGCGGTTGCATTTCCAAGATTTAAAGAAAACCAAAATTTTTGTCTTGTCAAAATTAATAGAAAGAAAGTTCCGAGAGCAATATGCATTAAACTCGGATAAGAGACGAATAAGGCCAATTCTTGTAAAGGAAAGGATAACCGCATCATCTGCATAAAGCAGAACTGGCACTGCAGTCGTATTTAATTTAGGAGGGTGGCCATTAATCCTATCCAAACAAGAAGGCAAGTCAGAGATAAAAAGGTTAAAAAGGGAGGGGGCAAGAACGTACCCTTGCTTAACTCCTTTAGAGACAGGTATCTCCTTAGTGAGAGACCCTTTCCCATCAAATCTTACTTGGCAAAAATTGGACGTATGTAATTTCCGAATCAAAAATAAAAGGCGCTTATCAATCCCCAGTTCGAGAAGTTTATCCCATAATAAAGATCTATTAACAGAGTCAAAGACTTTACGTAGGTCAACAAAGGCTGCATAGAGTTTACCGCGCAGGTGGCAGGAGTACTTTTCAGCTAAAAAAGCTAGAGTGGAGCAATGGTCTAACGTGGATTGATTCGCTATGAAGCCAATTTGTTCACATCCTGGGAGATTACAATCTGCCATCCATTTGGACAGTTTGATGAGAAGATGTTTGGCATATAGCTTCCCTAATACGGAGAGTAAACTGATCGGTCTGTAGTTGTCAATATTATTGGGATCCCCCTTTTTAAAAAAGGGGACTACAACTGCACTCAGCCAAGAATTAGGGAGAACACCGTACCGATCAATCAAGGTAAACAGGTGTGCAAGAGCTCGCGACCACCAGTCAATGTTATCTTTCAATATCTCCGCAGGGAGCCCATCCAAACCAGGGGCCTTATTAGATTTGAGGGATCCAATGAGATCGACAATTTCATATTGGGAAACTGGGGGCCAACTGGAGATATCAGAAGGGATTAATCCAAAATTATTCAAATCTAAGGCAGAGGACTCATTTAAAAGGTCGTTATAATAAGAATACCATCTGGCCGAAGGAATAGCGCTAATGGGGGCAACACCAGTTGAGGAATTAAGTTTACTGGCCAATAGCCAAAATGCTCGATTATCATTAATTCGGACAGCATCGAAAAGTTTAGCCCATTTTTCCAAATAGAAAGCATGTTTTTTTTGTGCTAACAAATGACCATATTCCCTTTTAAGCTTAAAAAACAGGGTGGGGGAGTAGGCAGAGGATCTCAACTGAGACTGACGAAAATATTGTCTAAGTTTGCTTTTAAAAAGCAAACATTCTGTATCAAACCAAGCATTTGGGGAGATGATTTGGTTATTAGAAGTCATTGGTTTGGCATAAGAGGATATATTATTAATTATAGAATTGTAGGCTAAAAATGCCTTTTCCCATGACTCAGCTTCGATTAAGCTGTGTCTTAACTCAGAGCCCTGGAGTATACCAGAATATATGGTATACCAGAATAGTTCAATTGCTTCAATAATCTGAAAAGTGTTTGTTTTTATTGAGTTTTTATCAGGTGATGATGTGTCCTGGATATTAATGTGACACCATTTTCTTCCAGCTGAAGTATTATTAAGCAGGAGCATTAAGGACATAAGATTGCATTCAAGTCAATGATAAACCTTTATAGTTCTAAGCTTGCATTGTATAATCTGATTCAAGGAAGTATCTTACTGCTCTTCAGGCAGATGCATATATCCTCACAATGTTCAAGATGCATAAATAAATGCTCTGTAAAAGCTATTAGTAAGTCAGAAGAATAAGTAATAATATGCCCTATTGCTATCAAAAACTAGGACAGTAGCTTACATTTGTGGTGTCAGTACTAGATATTGTGGCAGCTGTCTTTTTCACAGTTTTAACATTTTTAAAGGTGTAGTATATTTTTCCATAATATCAGTCTTAGCGATATTATTACAAAGATGGCTTTTCAGAATAATTCACAACAGATGTTCACATATGAACACAAATTCACATGAGAGCCCTGCTAGATCAGACCAGTGGTCCATCTAGTTCAGCATCCTTTTTCACATGTAACCAGCTAGTTGCCCTGGATCTGCCCAACGTACAGGCCATAGAGATTAAGGCCTTCCTTGATGTTGCTTCCTAGCTATTCAGAGGATTATTCTCTCTGAAGGTAGAGATTCCCTTTAGTCATAGTTGTTATCCTGGGAAATTATCTGAAGAATCTGAAGAAGTGAGCTGATTCACGAAAACTCATACCCTACCACAAATTTTGTTAGTCTTATAAGTGTTACTGGACTCTTGCTCTTTTCTATTGGGAAATTATTGTATAAGATGTTTTGACAAGGATTTGTTTTGTTCCTTTGCCTGAAGTTCCAAATGGATCCTGTGTAACACCTACTTTTCCATATTGCCTTAGGGTGCAGTAGGGTGTGTTAATACCAGCCCTCTTATGACATCACCTGTCAGCTAATGCTAAACTGAACACAGTTGACAGAACTAGTGCCAAAGCATAATTCGCCAGCCTAAGCATAACATAAAATGGTATGACATAAGCAACATAACCATCATAAACTCATATAACATAATGTATGAGCACAAGGCTAGTTTTAACATTAAAATGATTTAACACTTTTTATATGTGTTAAAAAGTGGCATCACTTTGGAGAAGATAATAGGGAACTGAAATGCATGAACCCTGATAGAAGAAAACCATTTCATGACCTCAAAAGTCATGAAGAAAAACTTCAAGGACAGATTTGTCCATGGAAGTTGCCCAAGGAGCTGCTCAGCTTACATCGTCTGGAGACAGCAGGATGAGAAGATGTAAGATGACTAGGTCAGCTATAGCAGAAGACCTCCCACCATTAGGCTCCCACTACTCTGGCTCTTGCTGCTGTTTGGTGGAGCAGATGGAACAAAAATGAAGAAAAAACGCTCTAGGAAATTTTCCAATCTCTATGGTTTTTAAAATAGAGATTTGGGGAAATCCTAAAGTGGTGCTATGATGCTGCAATGTCACTTCCAAGTACATAACCAGAAGTGATTTCACAGTGGTGTCCACCCCTGCAACAATTTAGGAGATATGTGACTCAGTTTGATTCAGAATCTGTGGAACTACAAACCTCCAGCTGCTTACTTCAGAGTTTATACTTAATAGTATTATAGTAAGGCTGTGCACTTGCTTGAGCATGGGAAGCAGAATGCTTTTCAGCAACAAATCCCTTCATTCAAGGAGAGGCAGGGGCAGACTCAGCCAAACAGAGCATGACAGTAGCCCTCAGGGATTTCCCCCCTATAAATTAAAAGGGTACTCCAACTCTACAGATAGGCTGCCCCTCCTATACCCAAGGTCCAAAGTCTTCCAAAAAAAACCTACCACCAGTTAAGTTTCAGGTACCTGGAAAATCTGGCTCTGACTCCATGTCATCCAAGACACCTTTTAGAATCTTCCTCTAGAAGAAGCAAAAGAAACCCAATATTAACACTGAAACAAGCTGGTAGGAGTAATCAAAACATGGTGGAGTTAGCTAAGAGGTGAAGGCACAGTTCAGAAATGTACTTAGCATAGCTCATAGCAGAAAGCAAACACATTTCTACTTTTCCTATGCTGGTGTATCTCCTATCAGAACCTGTTTATTGGGTTACTTTACACATATTCCAAAACTAGAGTACAATAAAGTGCAATTAACAGAGTTTCACACATGAGCATTCTCATACAGCCCAGTGGGATCATTTTCTCCTCCCTCACATTGTCACTATATACTGCTTGACAGAGTCAATTATATAAATAAACAGTGAGCAAATAAGTCAGCCAGCAATTATAAACACTAGGTTTTTTTAAAAAAAGTCTTTCCACTTGGTGTTTAAGACAACATTATTTTGCAGATATACATTTTCACACATCCTTATGGGAGATGGAGTTTCCCACTTAGGTCATTAAATTACCTGACCAGATCATCCATGTTTCTGTGTAAAAATCATCAAATCTACTGCACAGGTGCAAAAGCCCCCTCAAGCAAGGTAATGAATCTCCAACACCACAGCTACTAGCAGTGTAAAAGCTGTTGGAGACAGACAGTGAACAGGTGACCAAATCAGATGTTTGGCTCATAGGCGATTGTGGCTGTTGAAAATAGCAGGTTCACCTGTCAGATATGTTCTCTGTGAAGTCTGTGGCATCCCTACTGCTAGCAAGGCAGATGATGATGATAATTTATAGGCTGCCTTTCTCACTGAGACCCAAGGTGGATTACACAGTGCAAGTGAATACAATATTATCAACAGCTAGGGCATTCATTGAACAAAATGCAATATGATCCATGGTTAGGACATTCAATGAACAGATACAATAGGGTATGGTAGCAGAAAACCTTAAAACAACCATAAAGCCGAAATACAGAGATGAAATGTATCTGAAACAAAGCATAAATAATTAACATGACATCCATTAGCAACATGGAAACTATCCAGTAGGAGCATAGCAACATCAGCAGACAATACCCAATAGCACAGTCTATAGTCCCTGTCCATTACCAAGACATCTCTCTGAGATATTTCTTATGACATGGCCCTATAATCTGAGTAGAAAGCCCTCTTGCATAGTTTGAGGAAAGCAAGGAGAGTGGGAGCTTTCCTGACCTCCTCTGGCAGGCCATAACATAAGGCGGGGGCTACCATAGAGACAATGGGCACGTGTAGATTTTGCCAAACTGCAGGGTGCTATTTACAGACAGCCCTGTTTAGATGATTGAAGCTCCCATGATGGAACATAGGGAGACAGCCATGACCTTGAATTGAGCCTGGTAATTGATGGGTACAGTGACTGCAGAAGGGGAAGTGATACGAATGCTTCATCTGGCTCCTGGAAGTAAATGAGCTGCAGCATTCTGTGCCAGCTGGAGTCTCTGAGCTGACTTTGAGGGGGGACCTATGTATCCTCATCATGTGGCATGAATCCTCATGACCAGATCAGCCATGTCAAGATAGGGGACTATCTTTCAGGCAAGTCTGAGTTGAGGCCTTTTTTGCAACAGCATTAACTTGCTTTTCTAGCAACAGTGTTCTTAACTGAGTCCTAGTTCTTAACTGAGTCAGCCAGAATCAACCAAACCCCATCAAAGATTGGAAGCATGGTCTCTGTACCTTCAGAAGGATTACTATTTGTCCTCCTTCTTTTAACCCAGCAATACAAAACTATTCAAATTGACTCAGAAAAAAATCCTATTGTTTTCAGTAGGGCCTACACACTTACATTGATAACTTATGGATTTAATTCTATGATGTTTTAAGCTGAACTCTGATGAGATTCATAGGAATCTCTTAAATAAATGAATACTCCAGGTATGTGTGCATACAGCCATGATGAAGCAAATGCTAAAGTTCACCCTTCTCCTTTGCATGTTATATGCAAACTTCAGTTCAGCTGCCTCTCTTTTTCACTCCCCTCCCAACATTCATTTCTACAAAAAGCATTTGCTCTTGATCGCTTCATTGTGAAGCCTGAGAAATGAGCCAGAGGCATAACTGCATGTCACATGGTATAATTTGTACACATATTCCTGTTCTTTCTTTTTATGGCTGTATGTGAAATGATCCCGTGGAGAGAAAGTAGCCAGCCCTATAACCTTTGAACATTCATTGTCTTCAGCTTAATGTTTCTGTTTCTAGCCTCTTGTCCCTCATTTGTGGCAGCCTAGTCTTCCTGGAGGGGAATGATATCCTCCTCCATCCCTCCCGCCATCCTTTCCTTTGGAGACAAAACTGCAAACACCTGGCAGACATTCCACGGAGCGAATCTGTGGTGCACCTCCTGCTCTGTGCAAGCATTTGAGCTGAACCTTGTTTTAGGGATCCCCAAGGGCCTCTCAATCAATAATCCATGTACATTTTATGAGGGCTGGATTACAGGGATTTGCCTGGAAGGTGATTAGGTAATGCTTCAAAGGGCACTTACCACCAACACCTGCAACATTAATAAGGAGGTCCTATTAATAGAACATGCACAATTTAGTAATAATAATCCCTAATCCCAGCAACCTGCACATTGTGAGTTATGACCCTTAGAATTCAGAGCAATTTTTCCAATAGTCCAGTGGATTTAGATGGCTGTGACTTCAACATCTGGCGGAGTGATGACATCTCAAACATGCAGATGTCGTGCGGGGACCAAGAATAGTTAACTGCATAAAGGATAGCAATAATAATAATGGCCCCGTTCAGCTCACACCACCTGCATAATCATGTTTTATGGAAATGGCTTCCTGTCCTGAACTATCTCAAGTAGTTATCTGTGGGTTTTAGAAAGAGAAATTCTCTTTCTAAATCAATCACTTATGGGCACTGAGGAGGGCAGACACTAACAAGAAAGGGTATTATCTTAGATGGAAGAGAAGAAAAAGAGTTGCATATTGAGAATGATTTTTTTCATTCTTTTATAAAAAGGTATCTAAGAATATTATGCCACAGACCATTCAGACATCCTGAGAACTCCCTCATTTAACAAATACAAATAGATGGAGCTATATAGGCACCTGTGCTGGCCAGGGGCACAGAGGTGGCATCACAAAGATCATATAAAAATAACATTACATGATTTAATACTTGCTGTATGATCTAATTCAGTATGATAATCATTAAAACTGTTTTCAAGATGCTAGATGAAAAAGAAAGTAGACTAAAAGCCAGAAAGGGTGGTAAATGAAAAGATGTCAACTTGCTCAGAGGCTTAGTGAAGGCAGAAGCCCAAACTGAGTGACAAACAAACACAAACAAATGTGGCTTCTGACTGGCCTTGGATTTAACACAGTCCAGCCAATCAGCCAATACATTCTACCAAAAAATTGGAAATATTTTCCATCAAACAGTAACCAGTAGCAAGGCTATAGAAAACTGCTTCAAACAGTGGTAATCCATCTGCGCATCAGAATTTGGAATTTCAGCAACAGTACCTTAATGTGCTTCAAGCATCTTAACTTGCTTTGGTGCCTAGTTCCAGTGTGCACAGAAGTGGTAGCCTTTGGCTTTGTTAAGAGGTGGCTAGTTACAAAATGGATTCATCCCTTGCAGAAGGGATTTATGCCGAAATAGATTACAACTACCTCCTATTGACCATCTACCATGCAATAACAGTATTTCCAATAACCCAAGAAAAAAAAGAAAAGATCTTTTAATGATAGACAGGGACTGAACATATAGGATAAAGTTCATAGATCTCTACCTGTCTGTGAAGGGTCAATTGTTTATGTGTGCAGCCCTGATGGATTGGGGCTGAATGGGGAGGGAGATGGGATTTAACCCTTCAACCCTGACTGGTTTTGGTAATTGAAACTTGGATCCCTGCTCTTATAGGACTTGGAATGGGGGAAAGGTGTCCCCTTTAAATCCTCTTTCCCCTTTAAATTGCTCATGAAGCATGTGAGACATAGTAATGCTTAGCAAACCCACAAAGGAACTGAAGGGTTAAATCTCCTCCATGCATGGACCTGATCTGAGTCACAGCTGCAAGCACAATTTATTTTTTATACACTCATCTTTACCATGTCTGTTTTGGGGCCTTAGACTGAAAGCATGAAAGAGCTGAAAGTCATGAAGCAGCAGGGGCAGACCCTCCAATTCCTGACAGGTTAAAGCTGTTGGAAAATATCACGGTGGAGAAACAGGAAGACAGAGGCAGAGTGCAAGGCAATTTCCCAGATCTGCCTCAGCCAGTAGGCCAAGAAGTACAAGAGAATATTATGGTGTGCAGATTAAGAAAATTGGGGCAACCACCACAGTCCAATGATGGTATGGTAGATTTCTCTCACACACACACTCAAACACTCACACACACCCCTAGAACTCAGAGTCTACCAATGAATTGATCGGCAACAGACCATCCATGACAGAGAGAAGAGTAATTCTTTGCACAGTGCTTGATTAGTTGTGGGATTCTCTGCCACAAGACATGGTGATGGTTGCTAGATTAATTGGCTTTAAAGGAGGACAAGCCTATAGCCATGATTGCTAAATGGGTGTCCCATGTCCAGAGGCTGTATGACTGTTATTTTTTGTGTGAGTAGCCTTGTTGGGTTGCAATAGAACAGCAGGGATTGAGTCCAGTCACACCTTAGAGACCAACACAATTTTCAGATTGTAAGCTTTTGAGAGCCAGAGCTCCCTTCTTCAGACACCTTACAGCCTGAAAATTTTGTTGGTCTCTGAGGTACTACCAGACTCAAGTCTATCTGTTGTTATAGGATCAATCAATGGGAATGGCTAGATGACTTCATGTCTTGCTTGTTATTTTTGTGTAAGATACTGCTGCCATGCCCTTTGGTGTGCCCCCCTGCTGTGTAACCTAAAGCTGTTCAAGAAATAAAGTGTTTTTGACAGGAATTGTGCTTTTGTGATTCTCTGATGTAAAGTGAGTTGTGTTATTTTTGTGAGGTGGAATGCTGGAATGCCATTTGGTGTGCCCCCCTGCTGTGTAACCTAAAGCTGTTCAAGAAATAAAGTGTTTTTGACAGGAATTGTGCTTTTGTGATTCTCTGATGTTAAGTGAGTTGTGTTATTTTTCTGTGTGGGGGACTGCTGGTGTTATGTGTCATAATGCTTTACCTACTTGTACTTTGAAAGGGAGAAAATAATTTTTAAAAAACTTTATTTTGTGTTGTTCGTGTTTTATTCTTTGTTGTGCAGTTGGTTCCCATCATAGGGAACAATGGGGCTGGCTGGCCAGCCATCTCTGTAGGTGGTGGGGGAATTTGACGGAGGGTGTCTGTGGTTCAGGTGCTCTTTCACAGGGACCAGCTGGCACTCAGAAGTGTGCCCACCATTGTGGCACCCCTGGGCTGTGCAGAATTGCCCAGGGAAAGAGAGTTTAGAAGTTCCCAGCATAGGGAACAAAGGGAGAGGGCTGGCCTTTGCCAGCCTGTTCCTGGGGTTATGGATGTGGGGCTGCTGAGGGTGGATTTGGGTCTGTGAGGGGCTAATGTGGGGATTTGGGTCTGTGTGTGGCAGCTGGGGGGATTGGGTTTGTGTGGGGCTGTAGGGGGTGGACTTTGGGGGCTGAGAGCACCTACTTGGGGAGGCCATGAAATGCCCCCCCCAAATGAATGAATGAAGATCAGCAGCAGCAACCTAAAGCTATGCCCTTTTTTAGGTGAGGATGGGGACCTGGTTTTGGGGGGGCATAACATGGCCCCCCAAAGTCCAATCGGTCTGAAACTTGGGGGGTTGTTAGAGGGGAGTTAGAGGAAGGATTCCACCAATTTTGGCTTGATTTGGTGGGAAAATGCCTCCCCCAGGCTTCAGAGAAGCCTGGGGGAGGATTTTTCCCATTGAAAAAGCTAACCCGAATCAACCCGAATCAACCCAAATCGGCATACCCGAATCAGCTGGGCGATTTGGGTTTCTGCTATACCCAAATCGGCTTCTCGATTCGGGTTTGCCAGATCCGGGAAACACGAACCAGGGTGCCTTTGCACACCCCTAGTTAAATGTGAAGCCTTTTGCATGGAGGGAAAGAACTAGTAAACCTAACAATTCTATTTCTAGAGTAAAATTCTTTTAAACTCTCTGGGATGTCTGGTCTAGCCAATTAATCAGCTTCCTTTTATTTATTTAAACTAATCTGGCTTCGTGATTCACAAGAATTAAGCTAGGTACCATTTTCTATGCATCTAAAGCTACCTGCTTTATGCATCATTGCATTATAACCTAGACATTACTTGAGTCATTTTACCTCGGCTGATATATTTTTATGATTGGTGTGTAACATCACCTTCAGAGACAACTCGCCGAGGTCCTCCATCCCCATGTTCCACTGGCATAAATGAACTGCTTTCTTAATGGCATCAGTCAAAGTTTGCACAGGGAGGTGTTCTAAGTGCCTGCCATTCAGCTTCATAGTTCATGTTTCTTGGAGATACATTAAAGCCCATTCCTGAGTGTCTTCTAGGTGGTCCATGCAATCAAGAAAATGAACAAGTTAACTAACTGACCTTAGACGATTCATACTAGAAAGTCAGCCTTCACAGGTTCTTTCTGAACCTTCACATCATGGCTGCAACAAGGCGCTTTGTTTGTAAAAAATGGTGTGAATTGAAAAATAATTGGCTATTCCCAGTTCATAATTATTTGGGAGGAATCAGTGCAGAATTTGACCCACTTGATGAAGTGAACAATATACAAGAGTCATATTCAAAGCCTTCCAAAGGACACTGCAGAGAAAAACAGCTTCCCCTCAGGATGTCTGTCATTGAATTGGCATCATCCTGTGGCTTAGAAGAAATATGTGTTCCCAAAAAACATTCAACAAGTTTACAGTTTGAAGACTCCTGTAGGTAATTGGTTTCATTCACTTTCTCAAAGAGTAAGTGCAGAGTCTTGCAGTTATAACAGCTGTTTCCTTTGTTCTCTTTCTGTGTTTCTCTCATACTTTTAAAAGCCTGCCTTTGCTATTCCTAATTGCTCCTCCTCTTTTCTAGCCAGATCTAGAAAGTGAAGATCAAGCAGTATGGTATTTCCAATTACCCAAAATTAATTTCATCAGCCTCTTAGGTTCCACTTGAATGAATATAAATCAATAAAAGCAAATCCAGTAGTGCCTTAAAGACCAACTAGATTTCAAGAGCATGAGCTTTTAAGAGTCAAAACTCCCTTCATCACATACATAGAGTGAAAAAAGGAAAGAATCTTGATAATCCAGGCAGAGGGTAGGAAGGGTATTGTAAATTAGAGTGTCAGAAAACTAGCTATAATACATACTGTAATTAGTTTGATAGAGCATGGGTGTGGAGTGCAGAAAAGTAGCATCTGTAGTGCAAGAAAAATCTAGTGTCCAAATTCAACCTGGGGGGGGTCCATTCTTCCAAACTGCAAATAAACTCAATTTCAACAATCTTGCACTGTAATTTTCTTTGAAGTTTCATTGCTATGTCAGACTCTTCCCCAGCAGGGTCAGAATCTGGGGCTGCAGCACCCTTCAGCATCCCTTTTTCCAAGCCCCAGCACCATATAAACCTCAAGGTACAGGGTGGGAGGGTGTTCTGTTACTTCCTAGTTCCTCTCTTTCAAGCTCTCCTACTCTCCACTGACATTTTGAGAGTAGTTTGACCCTTTACCTCTGCCTGGGCTGGCCTAATAAAGGGTTGCTGGGGGGTAGGCTGATCCTAAACTCTCCCTGCCCCCAAGGCCTCTTGTCAGTGGTGGGCCCAAGGTGAGTGACAGCAGTCTGGGCCAATGGCCTCCCTGGCTGGGCTTTCCTTTCTCCTGATTGCCCTCCCAGAGGTTTTAAGAGGCTGCTGTGTGTCCCTGCCCAGGCCCTAAGGAGTTCCAGGTGCTGCTGGCCTCTTCTAGCTTGTTTCCAGCTGCAACCTATTGCCTAAGCCCTGTCTCTCTGCTGAGTCATGAACAGGGTCTACGAGGCTCTGGGACTGCTGCTGGGGCACCTCTGGTCATGAAGTTGCCCTTGTTTCCTCCATAGTTAAATGGAAGTATTTGCTTACATGAAGCTTTCTTAAACTGAGTCACACCTTTGCTCTACCACTGCAGCTCAATTAGAATGCTTCAAGAGGTGCACTGGGGAGGAATTGGTTGCCACCACCACATCCACACTGGTATGCATTTGTGTTGCATGCAGGAAGCCTTAGGAACAGTCCCTGGCATCTCCAGATGAAAAGTACAGTTAGTCGATAGTAGAAAGACCTCTACCTGAGACCCTAGAGAGCCACTGCCAGTCTGAGCAGGCAAAACCTGATTGATCAAAGGTGTGACTCAGTTTAAGAAACCTTCATGTAAGCAAATACCTCCATTTAACTATGGATTGCCATTACAGATCCTCCAATGCATCACAGAAAAACTTACCTGATACCCTAATAGCCAGGACTATACTCTCCTTAACGTATTAAAATAAATAATAATAAAAAAGTGCCTTTTGTGTTTTACAATTTTTGTCTTCTACATGTTCAAGAACACCTAGCTATAGGGTAGCATTCCAAATACAGAAGAAATTTGTCGGAAGGTTAAAAGAAACACCTTTCCGTAGACTCCTACAGCTATCAGAAGAGGGGATCTTGTTGATCTGTAAATATAAAAAGTGTTGATGGCTAAGGGTTAAGTAGTACCATTAGCTATTGAAAGATTGGCCATAAACAGCAAGAGTCTTCCATCTATTTTGTCATGCCTACATCCAACATAAAGATATCTATCTGCTGTGTGAGACTTTCTTGCCTCCCCTTCCCACTGGCATCCCACGAAATACTTCTCCCAGGCATCCCCTGTCCCCCATGAGCAGAACTGATGGAGGCATTGGGGCTAATGCAAGAGGGGACAGTTGCAAAAGGCATGCTCCAATGGGATCCAAGCCAGTTGTCACTTTCAGTGATAACTAGAGGGTGTGCAATTCAGCTTGGGAATACTGAAAAATAACGGAAACCAAAAGGGAAGAAGCTTCCTCAGTAAGGCTGCACCAAAAACAACAAAGGAAGCAAGCCAAAAGATATATTGCCCTATATACAATTTTACAATAAAAATTACAACAGTGAATAACAGTTTGGTACAACAACCAATAGGAGCAAGAAAAGTTCCATCAAATTTCTTCAAGCATTCAACAGGTAAGTGGTTCTGTTTAAGGTCACGTCGCTGTTAATTCATGATGTCCCGAAGTCCGTAGGAGCTGGTAACAGGGAGGTCATTCCTAAGATAATAAATACTATCATCATAAGTGGATCCCATCCCCCTCAAAAAAACAAAATGAACACGTTTATTGAACCATTTCATTGAGCTCTGATCCTGAAAAGACCCACATCTATATATGGAGTCTACTTCCTTAAAAAGTCAGGACCGGGATGGTATCCTGATTGCTTGATTTCTAATCGTCTCTATTGCACGTAATCCCCAAGGCACACCAATAAGGAAGCCCCACCTATATACATATTATTCCAAAAAATATATTTTTAAAAAAATTTTCAGTAGAACAATTCATGTCCCAAATGCAAGTAAGGGAGGCTCCAAAACTCCCACAATTGACCAGTCTTTTTATATACCACAATGGGTACTGGACCGAGAAGAGCGAGGGTAGGAGGGGGAGGGGGGAGAGAGAAAAGGAGGTAGAACATGAAAAGTCAATTAATTAAAGGAAAGGAAAAATATTATAACAAGGGGGTGGTAACAGCTGTCAATGGGAGCCCGTCCCTTTCCTATTTAGACTATCACGGAGATCACAGAAAGGCTGAATAATCTACCTCAGTGTTTAAACCTTGTGGAACCATGGTGTTTAATCTAAAAATCCATCTGATCTCTGCCTGTAAAAGGCGGCGTTTATTCACTCCAGATTTGGGTACCACCTCCAATATTGAGAACTTAAAGGTTTTGTCCCTACCATGCGTCTGTCGTGATGGGATGCCCCGCGGCCCCTAGTATTGCAATTTTCTTCATGGCCGCACTGGAGGAAAAATATGTGTATAATGCTGAGAATAACCCTTTTTTCAAACACCTAGTTTGCATAAGGAGATTTATAGATGATGTTTTTTGTATAATAAGGGATGCATCGATGGTTGAAGTGTTTGTGGACTGGCTTAACAGCATAGATTCCAACATACGGTTCACATCCCATGGCAGTTTGGAGACCGTGCCTTTTTTGGATGTAGTTGTCTTTAAGCGATCTGCTACTTCCCTGGGGGTAAAACCATTTCGGAAGCCGACTGACAGGGCGGCCTATTTACAGTATACTTCCCATCACCGCCCCGTCTTAAAGAAAAACATCCCGGTGGGACAGTTCATGCGCATTAAGAGGAATGCGTCATTCCACTCTGATTATTGTAGGGAGGCAGACAGGATGGGAAAGGCCTTCAGAGCACGGGGGTACCCTGATTGGGTGATCTCCCGTGCCCTGAAAAAGGCTGATGGATTAACTCGACCCCAATTACTTACTTACAGACAGAAGGATCCTGCAACCACGGGCATTTCTTGGGCCATTGACTATTCCCCTTTATCTGGCTCAATTGTTAATATCATTAGGAAGAATTGGCACATCCTTTTGGAAATCCCGGGATGTGAGACCTTACCGAGAATAGGATTTCGCCGCACCAGGAACTTAAAGGATATGTTAGTTCAGTCCGATCTCAGAACACCTCCGAAAGAGAATTCTTTGCCGCGGGGGCATTTTCCCTGCGGACACTGCAGTGTGTGCGTCCTGTCTTGTGATCTTAAAGATATTAATTATCCGTCATCTAGTCAATCAGCAAAATCTAAAGGGTTCTCCACTTGCAACACTGATAATGTGGTATACCTCCTTCAATGTGGCTGTCCCCTCCTATATGTAGGTTGCACTACCCGGCCGATCCGTCAGCGAATTCAGGAACACGTCTCACGGGTCAAAAATTGTAGTGAGATAACAACACTTCACCAGCATTTGTGGCAGACGCATGGTAGGGACAAAACCTTTAAGTTCTCAATATTGGAGGTGGTACCCAAATCTGGAGTGAATAAACGCCGCCTTTTACAGGCAGAGATCAGATGGATTTTTAGATTAAACACCATGGTTCCACAAGGTTTAAACACTGAGGTAGATTATTCAGCCTTTCTGTGATCTCCGTGATAGTCTAAATAGGAAAGGGACGGGTTCCCATTGACAGCTGTTACCACCCCCTTGTTATAATATTTTTCCTTTCCTTTAATTAATTGACTTTTCATGTTCTACCTCCTTTTCTCTCTCCCCCCTCCCCCTCCTACCCTCGCTCTTCTCGGTCCGGTACCCATTGTGGTATATAAAAAGACTGGTCAATTGTGGGAGTTTTGGAGCCTCCCTTACTTGCATTTGGGACATGAATTGTTCTACTGAAAATTTTTTTAAAAATATATTTTTTGGAATAATATGTATATAGGTGGGGCTTCCTTATTGGTGTGCCTTGGGGATTACGTGTAATAGAGACGATTAGAAATCAAGCAATCAGGATACCATCCCGGTCCTGACTTTTTAAGGAAGTAGACTCCATATATAGATGTGGGTCTTTTCAGGATCAGAGCTCAATGAAATGGTTCAATAAACGTGTTCATTTTGTTTTTTTGAGGGGGATGGGATCCACTTATGATGATAGTATTTATTAGCTTAGGAATGACCTCCCTGTTACCTTTGAATGGACTTTGCATTGACTCTCTAATTGGATGGTTTCTTTCACGTCCTAAGATTATGTTGGAATTGAAATAGTGAGTATTAATCAGTGTATTTGGATATTAGATTTGTTATTTGTTGTTGTGGCATGGTCTATGATGGACTTTTAATAATAAATTATAGGTTGGTGGCCTGATGAAGGATTTGTCTTGAAACGAGCCAAATTAGATTGGACCGGTAAGCTCGTTTCACGTCCTAAGATTATGTTGGAATTGAAATAGTTGGTGGCCTGATGAAGGATTTGTCCTGAAACGAGCCAAATTAGATTGGACCGGTAAGCTCAAATACTGAAAAATAACCAGGAAAATACATATTTGGAATTATTTGGTTATACCTGGATATATCTGACATATTCTGATAAACTGGTATTTACGTTATTGAATTATCAAGATATATTTGGGAATATCTGGGAATAGCATTTTAAAAGCTGCAGCAGCTTGTCCCCCCTCCTTTGCAGGCTTCCCAGGCAACAGGAGGATGGGGGAGGAAGGCAGCATTAGTGTGAGTGTGAGTGTGAGTGTGAGTGTGAGTGTGAGTGTGAGTATTGCTTGCTTGCCGTATGCCATTTCCAGATCTGGTTGCTGCCATGGAATTATGGTTGGATGCTGGGATTCTCTGATTTGATGTTGGTTCTGTTGGGCTTGCAACAGTATCCCTTGCTTCAGATTAGTTATGCTGGTATTCTCGGGTTTGACATTGGTTCTGGTGGGATTCTCTGGTTTGATATTGGCTATGTTGGGCTTACATTGGCACTAGGTTCTACCTGGTGTCCTTCAGTGACACCAGTTCTGTTGGACTTGTAACAATGTTCTTTCTTCAGTTTGGTTCTGCTGAGATTCTCGGGTTTGGTGATGCTTCTGTTGGGCTTTGCTACAATAAAGTTGGTTAGTCTTAAAGGTGCTACTGGACTCTTTACTATTTTGCTACTACAGACTAACATGGCTAACTCCTCTGGATCTAGGAGGTACTGGCATCCCTGGCAGCTGACTTGGCTACCAACGAGAAATAGTGTTGCAGATCAAGACCAGGTTTGGGTGCAGACGTAGAAACAAAGTAAGGCAAATCCCCTTGATTTCCAGTTTGATCTAGGAAATAACAGAAGCAAAAATAGTGCCACAATATGGTTGGTGGTCCAACAGTGATTGATTACAGTGCACAATGTAACGCTAGTGGTGTACTGACAGCGCTGGGTGTTACTGAAACTACGCCTGTGTAAGTGACAGCCTCTTGCTTCTCAGCATACCACCTCTTTGGCCACCACTAGTTTCAAACTGTTACCTTTAATAGGCAACTTTTTCGCTTTGTGCTACATGACTGGCTGTATCAAGTGGTTCTTTAACCTTCTAAGTACTTTCACAGACAATATAGTACAGCTCCACTGACAGACACGCCTCCTTGGTTCTCAGAATAGTACCTCAGTGGAAGAGAGAAATTTTGGCCAAGGACCAACTTTACTCTTACAAAAAGTATCAAGAGATCTTTAATAACTCTATGAAATAAGCAAAACCACAACTTTTTAAGGCTCTCCAAAAAGGCCAGCACACATGATTTAATTCAATAAAGCTCTACTTATCTGTCTTAGAAAGATAAGGGTCATAAATTAATTTCACTGAGGATTGAACCAGTGGCTGCTTAAACTCCAAGAATGACACACACAGCTTTAGCCTCTAAGCCCACATGTCTAGCTGAAGGCCATACCCTATAATGTATCTTTCTGTACGTCCAATTACAAGTTATATATTGTATATACAGGGTATTGTCTGCATTTTACTTGTTATATGCTGATACAGGCATTCAAACTACATTTCTTATGGCTGGAGAAACACACCAGGATTATCAGAATCTTTTCTATTTGATTCCTCAGATGAATACAAGACCAAAGGAACTTGCCATAGCCAATTATAAACCATTCTGCTTGTAAACAAGTTTTGCTCCCTTTCTATTCATTACTAGTACAATCCTTGGCCCTCTCCCTCAAATGGCCAACATCTTCCAGGGCATGGTGAACCCATCCAACGTTATGGATTCCTTGGCAAGTTCAGAGGCTTATCCCTAAATGAGCTTCTAAAGTTCCCAAATTAACTATTCTAATATGAAGGAAGACATCACATCTACAGGACTCTCTCTCTCCCTATATTCCGTCATGGCTACTGTAGCATAGTGGTTCAGTGGCTGGGCTCCGAGCCAGTACTCTGCTGGTTCAGTTCCTGCGACTGCTATGAGTTCTGCAGGTGGCCTCTCAGCCCCAGCTCCCCAGCTGTATTATGGGGATAATAATAACACTGACTCTGTTTACGTCTCTAAATGTGGCACTAATCTGTCTAGAATATAAGTACTATCATTATCATCATCATCATCATGACAGCTTTGCTCAGCTGAACAGGGCCTTCTGCAGGTGCCATCTTACATATGGGCAAGATCAACAGCTGTCCATTCACAGGCATTCTCTGTGATGGGCCCCCCTTTATGAAATGGTCTACCTGAAAAGGTTAGGAAAGCTCTCACTCGCCTGGCTTTAAGTATAATAGACTATAGACTTTAATAGTATTGCTGAAAGTATGATCCTACTGGGTAGTTCCTATATTGTTTAATATGTCAGTCTTAGGATTGCTTATGTTCTGTTTCAGCATTTCTTCAGCTCTGCACTGGGTTTCTGCTAGTTTTGAATCTTTGCAAATTTTCATGTATATATCCTGTTACATGTTCATTGAAATGTCTTTGAAATTAACTGTACTGACTCACACTATGTAATCCATCTTGAGTCTCAGTGAGAAAGGCAGACTATAAATAACGTTAATAAATAGATAAATAAATAAGTAGATGAGACAGACAGGAAGCGGAAAAGAAACAAAATGGGCCTTGTATTGTCGAAGGCTTTCACGGCCGGAGAACGATGGTTGTTGGGGGTTTTCCGGGCTGTATTGCCGTGGTCTTGGCATTGTAGTTCCTGACGTCAGGAACTACAATGCCAAGACCACGGCAATACAGCCCGGAAAACCCCCAACAACCAAAATGGGCCTTCTTTACAACTTTCTCTCCCTGCCTCTAGGGGGCAAAAATCAAAAACGAATCCAATGGGCTTACAATGAAAATGTGAAAATGACACTATGAAAGTTGCAAAGGGAGGGGAACTCTTATGATGGTTTAATTGCCATGCCATTCAGCCCTCTTTTTTCATTTTGTTTAGCTGCTCCAATCCACACAACCATTAAATATTGTCAACATTCCTTTCCTGCTGCAAGCACACCAGAACCAGTGTTAATCTTTCCTAGCCCCGCTCCCAAATAAAGGTGGGAGTGTCTTCCAGGTGCTGGGCTCCTTGAGCATTATAAATGGCCCTTATTATTCCCAGTCTTCTGAGTCCCCAACCTGAAGGTTGTTCTGCAGCAAATTTTCTAAAGGAGATAAAGGCTGCAGGAATGCAAAGAGCCAGGTTTGGCATCTGGGTTTAAAACTGGGGCAATATCACCAAGTCCAGGGCTAATGGGGAAAATGATATTGTCAAGGTTTCCTGAAGCACTAGCTTACCTAGTCCACATGGTGCTAAGTTGTTCATATGTCACAAACTGCAGAGAGCTGTCATCACTGGGTAGATCATCTGGGCAAGCTACATTCTGCAAATGTCATGCCCTGCCTGCAGCTGTTGAGAGATCAGGTTTCTGAATCACCTGCCCTAGCTAAGCGCACAGGAACTTACTTGTCATGCTAAAGGTCCAGTAATTGCTCCTTATTCATCTTCACCTTTCCTGTGCCTCCTAATTAAGGGGAGCAGCCCATGTCTCACTACTAGCAAAGTAGACCTCCAGCCAATTAGCACAACACTGGGCTAAAGTAATATTAGCTATTTCACTTTTTGCTCTGATACTGTGAACTCTCAAGACAACAAGAACAACTGAACAAAAGAATTGTTCTTTCCATTGCCCTGGATGTACAGTGTTGGGCCCCAATTCAGAGGAAAACGTGGAAAATATGGTGGTCTGTGTGCAAAAAAGCAGGCTGTGATGAGAATTCCTATTTGTATTGCATGATACAGATTAATATCCACCCCATCTTAATATGATGAAGGAAGGATGGTGTAGCCAGGTTCACACTGGCAATCCAATCTGCGCATGGATCCAGCAAACTTACTTCTGCAAAGAACCCTTGTTTTTTGAGCTGAGGATCAGGTTTCATTGAGAGACCCATAGGCTGTAAGAATTCGTTTTACAAGAAAAATCTCTCATCTTTGATATTTTGATCAGTTTTTCTATGTCCTGCACTATATGCTCATACAAACCTCCATTCCACATATTTTAAATTTTAACTTCTCCACACTGTTAGCAATACCGTGTCAACTATTTTCTAATGATGAAAGATATGGATGACTGGTTGTTAATCTTTTCCAAAATGTGCTCTGAACCAGTCTTTTGGGGTCTTATCTTTGTCCATGACATAGCCCTTAGTTGTGAAGCTCCTTAGCTCATGGATGGATAATTGGCAAACCATCTTAAATTCTTGTTTTATACATTGTTGACTCTGCCATAATATGAAGGAAAGCATCCTGTAATGCTGTTGCTTTAGTCCTTAAAAATGTAAATTGTAATTACCCACCTCTATGCTACATTATATAAACAAATATAATGAATAAACAAAAAATAAACAAACAAACAAAGCAGATAATTGGCCAGAAACCCAATACCATGCCTTATCTGTTTCCTAAGAAGAATGCCAGAGGGCAGAGGAGGCAGTATAGCTAGATAAAGATGATGATGATCTGATTTGTTAATTACTGAAGCACTTATTTTATATAATCTGATACATATTTTATTCTTAATATGTGGAGAGGAGAGTGCCCTCAAGTCACGGCTAACTTGTGGCACCCCCTAGCGGAGTTTTCACAGCAAGAGATTAACAGAGGTGGTTTGGCATTGACTGCCTCTGTGACCTTGTCTTCATTGGAGGTCTCCCATCCAATTACTAACCAAGGCCCACCCTGCTTAGTTTCTGAAATCTGACATGATTGGGCTCACACCTAGGCTATCCAGATCAAGGCATGCTAAATATAAAACATTGGTTAAAATAGCAAATTGTTTTACCACATTCCTTTTTGACTCATATAGATACAAAATTAGAATGTTCAACATCTTTGGCCATAAGATTTCACAGCTTTATAATAACTCTTCTCCTCTCATTTTTAACTTAGGGTACAGATCTGTCTCTACTGTTTGAATGGAACATTTTAAGTATCTGATCTGGCTCATGAAAGGTTATGCCACAAGGTGCCATAAAACATTAAAGAATCAGGGCTTTGTGGGGATAAAAAGAAACGACTACATTACAATGAGTCTGTAAAACTCTGTAGAAGCTTGAGGTTATCCATTTTGGATCAGCTTCTTGATCTGTAAAATAACATGGAAGAAAAATAAACCATATGTAATCCTACATTCAAGCAACCATTTTTCTGCAAAAGTTATTTGAGCTAAATTCCCTTTGAGAGAAGTTGTAATGGGAAAAGTTAGTCAGGACTAAGGTAAACCTCATCTACGTTAATAGGATTTAAGTTCAACCTACTTTCTTCGGATATGAGTCACTAATGGCTCGACATTAATGTTTTCTCTAACCCTTTCAGTTAAAATTAGAGATTTCAAAACATAGATCCTGGAAAATTAGCATTTAAACCACTAGGTTGTGGTTAGAATAACAGAGTATTGCAACCCAATTGTAATTTAGGAGTTTCATTTTATCCATGGAATGGACAGGTGCTATTATATAAACTGTAACATTTCCGATTCTGTCTTAGTATTTGTAGCATAGCCTGTTACAGAATTATTATTTTGAATGTGGTTACAGTGAGAACCAGTTCTTCTGAGTTCTCCTCCATATTAATTCCATACCTATTGCTTGAAATACAGGATTGGGATTCTGTTTGTGTACTGCTCACTCTACTGCCTAACAGTTTCCCTGCATGAGCTGATAGAGGTGGTCTGAGGACCCTTATATAACATACAACTCTATACAACATAATCCCTTACATATGTAGGAACAACTCTCTGAAGTGTAGAATGTCACAGTGGCCTCTGAACAGGTGATGGTGTTCCCAATAGGTTTGCAATTGTGAGACACACAGAATGGTCAGAGTCCTCCTCATTCTGCCCAACATGAGACACAGTTTTATCCAAATTCTCTGTGTTAGTTGCTGGGCTCTAAGAGAGATGTGTAGTTGGACCTCCTAAGTCCAAAAGAGACACCAGATAGTTCGGGCCCATGACTTGCTGCTTGGATACAGTATTAGGGGCAGTTGCTCGCCTCTTCAATTGATCCACATGTCTTTGCACAATCTGTCCATTGGATTCCATTCCATTCCAATGGATTCCATTCCATTCCAATGGAAACATCCAAAACCAGTGGGAGAACACTTCAATCTACCAGGACATTCCACCAAAGACTTAAAGGTCGCTGTGGTTCAACAGAAACCTTTCAAAAACAAAATCCAATGGGAGGCTGCTGAATTGGAATTCAAATGCAAATTTGACGCTGTCAAGCTGGGACTGAATAGAGACTATGAATGGTTATCACATTATCACAGGTAACAGATTTCCTTTACAGCGGCGTGGTCTGGGGGAGCCCAGTGACGCCTGGTGTGGGCTTTTGGGGACCACAGTTCTCTTTGTCAGATGCATCTGGCAGGGAGAGGTATGGTTATCGAGGGCTTATACTACATAGAAATTGGATGCTTTTACTGCTGCAAACTAACACGGCAAACTGACTACACACCAAAAGGGGATGTTTACATTTACTAGCAAAGGAATGTTTTGGTTGCCTCCCCCTAATTGCATCTTGTCCCTCCTATGTATTTCTCTCCCCTCTCCCCCCTCCTCTTCTGCATTTGACCAGTTGGGATCATGCATCTGACGAACAGAACTTGATTCTCGAAAGCTTATGCTGCAATAAAATTGGTTAGTCTTAAAGGTGCTACTGGACTCTTTTTGATTTTGCATCCCATCAACATTTCTGCTGGAGATAAATTTGTAGTAGAATGTGGCATAATATTATAACTCAACGAATAATGAGCAAGAAATGCCTTCCTTAAAGAACTGAACTGCACATTCTGATAGTCCATTTGATACTGGGTGATATGATGCAGATGTAACATGCTGAATGCCATTTTGTTCCATACGAGTAAAGGAACTTGCATTATCCATCACAAGCATTTCAGGCAGTCCACACATACTGAAACACATCCCTAACTGCTCAATAGTAGTTTTTCTAGTTGACATAGACATAGGATAAATCTCCACCCATTTAGAATGTGCATCCACCAATATATGGAACATCTTACCACAAATGGGACCAGTATAGTCTATATGTAATCGCCTCCAAGGTTTATCTGGCCACTTCCAAGAATGGAGGAGAGACACAGTAGGCATTTTATGGCTTTCTTGGCACAATTCATGTCTGTATCATATGCTCAATTTCTTGCTCCATTCCAGGCCACCATAGATAACTTCTAGCTAAACCTTTCATCTTCATGATTCCAGGGTGAGCCAGGTACAGATCTCAGTACATAATCTCCCATCTCTTTGTAGGGCACAGTGGCCTCAACATTACCTAGTAAATTAAGTGTTTCTCCTGTGTATGTTCTCAATTGAATTGTACCTGGCTGCAATAAGGGTGCCTCCTCCTGCTACCATAATGCCTCAAATGAGGTTTGACTCATAATGGCACACCACAGCCTGTGTCCGGTTCAAAGGACATGTAATGTAAATGGTATAGCCACATTTATAGGACTTTCATCTTCTACTGCATACATCCTATGAGTTAATTATTGATGTTTCACAATACTTTGTGTCATAAATCTGCAGACTCTTCTAATGTGGCTGAGACCACATTTGTAATATTTTGCATTTTTAAATCTACAGGCTGTGGAGGCATGGAATCCAGCACAATGATAACTGTCTTAACCTTTCTTTCCCTTTCTGGATCTTTGACAACTATCAAAACATATTCAGACATTCCTGACATGGGATCCTTCTCTTCCTGGTATAGGGGTTGTGCCTGCAAGTCCTGTACATTTTTAGTCACAGATTCCATAGCCAGGTCCAACGTTAAAGTGGAATTCAAAAGTCAAGGTGGATTCAGACAGTATTTCTGGAATTTCTCATCATTTACACCACAGACAAACCAATCCCTTAACATCTGTGTCAATGTGGCACTGTAATTGCAATTTTGAGAGAGCTTCCTCAGGTCAGCCATAAACTCCCCTATGGACTCCCCAGACTTTCTGAATCATGAATTAAATTTTAAAAACTCCACTATCTCACTAGGAGCAGGATTAAAGTGGTTCTTCAACACATTTGTTAACTCTTTGTTAACAATTTGTTACCACTTGGTTTTTCAGGTAGCAAAGTTTTCCCATTAAACTATAAGTGGAAGGCCCCATGCTGCTGATTAGAACCACTTTCTTTTTATCCCTCATTTGTTACATTATTTGCAATGAAAAAATGTGTGATAATTTTACAGTATTCCTCCCAAGTTTGTTGCTGTGGATCAAATTATGACACAGTCCCCACAGTGGCAGCCATTTTCTCCTGTCTTGAGGAATTGCTTACAACATCAACCAAAAGAAAGAAAAACACATCCTCTGGTAGTTTGCTAAGATGGGGCTTCAGTTTATCCTTGTTGCCACACAGACTCTGTTGATTCTCCTGGACCTCTCAGTGGCTTTCAGTTGTCTGAATCATAGTATCTTTCTGGAGCACCTTTGCACACGGGGATTGAGATGTACCATTTCACAGTGATTCCAGTCTGACCTTGAGGGTAGGTTTCAGAAAGTGCTCCTGGTGAATTGCTGCTCAGGCTGTTGGACTTTGGCCTGTAGGGTCCCACAAAGATCCATCTTGTCCCCTATGATCTTTAACATCTACATAAAACCTCTGGGTAAGGATCCAGAGATTTGAGCTGGGTCACCCATATGAAGATGACACTCAGCTCTGTCTTATGTTTCTGGACAATCCTAGGAAGGCTGTAGACACTCTGAATCAGTACTTGAGGGCAGTTTTGGAGCAGATGTGTGCTGATGCTTAATCCCAAAAAGACAGAAGTGCTATTGGTGAATGGAAGATCTGACCTGGGATTTAATGTGTCATCCAGTCTGGATGGGGTTGCAATTCTCTTGAAAGAGCAGGTCCATAAACTGAGAGGTGCTCTCGGACCCAGGCATGAGTAGGTGGCAACTGTGGCCAGGAGTGGTTTTATCAGCTTTGACTGGTTAGCCAACTGCTGGACAAAAAATCTGGGCAGAAAAGTCCTGGCCACTGTGGTGTATGCCCTGCTTACATCTAGATTAGATCACTGAAATTTGTTCTGTGTTGATCTACACTTAAAGACTGTCTGGAAGCTATAGTTGGTACAGAATGCTATGGCTTGAATGTTGACTGGAGTGGGTTGTAGGGAACATATCACTCCAGTTTGTTCCACCTACACTAGCTCCTAATTCGTGTCTTGGCCCAATACAAGGTGCTGCTGCTATTGACCTTCAAAGCCCCTATATGGTTTGGGACCAATATACCTGAAAGACAGCTTACTCACCTATGAACTACCTGACCACTATGGTCATTTTCAAAGGCCCTGCTCTGGGTGTCCTCACCTTCTACAGGTGGCAACTGTAGAGAAGACCTTCTCAATCATGGCACCAAAACTCTGGAATTTTATCCTCAGGGAGACTCATCTGCCCCCTTCTGTTGCCATCTTCTTCCAATAGATGAAGACTTCTTTGTTTCAATTGGTGTTCCCTCAGTGATCCTTCCAATCTGCCCAATGTTTTAATTGTTTATATATTTTATATCTATTTTAATTCTGGTTTTAATTGTTTTAATTATATGTTTTTCTTGATTTTAATTATTTTTATGATGTGATTTTATTATATATATTTTAATTTGTTAGCCACCTTGGTGGCCCTTAGGGCAGAAAGGCAGCATATACACTTTGTAAAATAGATTAAAATAGTTTTGAATTTAAAGAAATACTGAATGAAAGTGAAAACAGCGTGGATATAACATTCAAAAACCAGCCAAGCCACATAATTCTTTTTTTTTTTTAAGCAGCACACTATAATGACAAATCACAGTAGAAAACTATCGTTAAAATATCAGTTTTTCATCTCCATATTTTCTCATATTATTCTATGTTCATGGGGTCAGACTCAAGTGGTGCAGGTAGGCTTGCCAACCTCTAGGTGGTGAAGCAAACAAGAGAGCTGCTCCAGGGGCACCAAACTAACACGAAGTACAAAAAGCATGAGTAATTCACGCCACCTACGGGTTTTGCCGGCATGTAAGGAGTCCAGTCCCATTTCACACAAAAGGCTTCTTCACAGGCAAAACATGACGAGCATAACAAGCAGTATCATTCCACCATTACAATTACTTTCGGACGATCTAGCATCATGTTTTGCCCGTGAAGAAGCCTTTTTTGTGAAACAGGACTGGACTCCTTACATGCTGGCGAAACCCGTAGGTGGCATGAATTACTCATGAGGAGGCATCTACCAATTGAAATCTACATGGTGGCAAAACTTTGCTCTGTTACAGACTGTTATGGACTATTTCCAAGCACTTTGCTATATGCATTGTATGAATGAACTTTGATTCTTCCTACCACCGTTGAATTTTGGTGTATATGAAGTGAGATATTTTGTATGTTTGAATTGATTTCATTGAGCACTTTAACTTCTAGGTGGTGGCTGGAGATCTCCCAGAATTACAACTAATCTCCAGGCGACAGAGATGAGTTCACCTGGAGAAAATGGCAGCTTTAAAGGGTGGAGTGTATGGCATTATACCCTGCTGAATTTCCTCCCTTCCTGAAACCCAGCTCTCTCCAGGTGACAACCCCCAAATCTCCAGGAATTTCCCAACATGGAGCTGGCAACCCTAGGTGCAGGGGTCCATGGTAAGGTCTAATGAGACCTTCCCTGCTCACCCCTTACAGATCTACCCTACCTATCCTTTGTAAAATGCTGGGGAAGACAACTTTGTCTTCACTAGCATTTTTTTAAAAATCCCATTATCAAGTGAGGCCCTGATCCCTTTGACTCTGGAATATGGTTGCCCCAAAGAACTGTTATTTATTGTACCTTTACACTGTTAAGAACAAAGCTATAGGTGATTTTTAAAAAAAATACATTTTGTTTAGATACATTTGTAGCCTGATTAGTTGTGTTCAGTCATTTAGAACACCTTCCAAATGCAGTCGTGTGGGAGGGGGCAATGTGTTCACTGCTTGTTTAATAAATATCATGTGCCCCTGTTAGAAGCATCAAAACTACAGTCCATTAATCTTGAGCAAATTTTTACTTCCTGATCAGAACTTTAACCTGAGAGGGGAGGAGGGGGTGGCTATAGAGGGTTTCTTTTTTCCACATTCAGGAGAATGGCATGCCCCTGTGGGAGACAGTAAATTGAAATTAAGGCTGTTTCAGTTGGCCTACAGGATATGCCTGCAAATGTAGACATACTGAAATGGTGAAAAAGTCTGTTTGTGCCCATTCATATAAAGTGAATGGGTTGTAATGTTCTCCAGCCCTTGGGAATGGTGGCTAGATTGAGGAAAGAAAGCAGGAAGAATGGGATGGATTTGACATAAGTATATTTAAGTGCACTGACGGCTTTCTCTCCTCCCTGCAGTTTAATGGTATATTCCACTGGGGTCTACAAGGAAGAAACAGAGTGAATCCCTACAGCTTTCTTTTTTAACCATAACAAATCTTAAAACAGGTGTGCACACAGAAAGATCCTCTTACTGCTTTTTTTTGCTATCCTTTGTAGCCAGCAAAGCTGCTGTGTGCATTACTATCATTCTACAGAAGAACTGTGTGTCAGCTGAAGAAGAAGGGAGAATGGGGGATTGAGGAGGGAGACTAAACAACTGCATATGAGAGATACTAATTAAGTATGCCGGTCATGCTCTATGAAATTTACTGTACCATGGTTGCCAAGAAAGCATATTAGCCAGAGTAATGGGAGCATAAATAAAATGATTCATCAGCACATAGAAATGCCTCATTGGCAGTGAATGAAATTTGGGTGTGCATATTAAAGGCCAGGAGGCCCAGAATTGTAATTGTGGAGTAAGAAAACACAGTCTATGATTATGGCAAAGCATTTCATAATCAACTTTCATTGTTAGAGTACTGAAGCCAAAAGAGCAATTCTTCATCCATTCCTGATATGAGTTGCCAAATATGGCCTGGCAACCAGCAAGGGATCAGGGGACAAGAACATTGAGGGATAGTCTTTGGCAACACAGTGATGACACTTTTGTGAAAAACTTGAAAGTGAAGTCGCACCTTGCTAGGTATCACTGGAAACTCTGTGGTAAAACCACAATATTTCTGGAGATTCCTAGAGAGGCTTGATATAATTTCCAAGTTTTCTCTGGAAGTGACATCATGCTATTGGCCCAACATCCATTTTTTGAATTTTTTCTCCCGCCACCACTCAGATCTGGGAGCAGGGAATCCCCCACCTACACCAAGGGGCTGGCAGCCCAGAGGACTAAACATCTTTTCTATGAAAGCTGTCACGTTTTGAGTCGAATGCTCATGAACACACTGTGTTATGGGGTTCTTTTAAAAACCACGAAATGAAAGCTATTGTTCTATAACATAATGGTCAGGTCTTGGCAAGCTACTTAGCAGAAATGGCCACATTCTCTCCAGTTGCAACTTTAGTACCCAACACTTAATTACTTGTATTGTCGAAGGCTTTCACGACCAGAGAACAATGGTTGTTGTGGGTTTTCCGGGCTGTATTGCCGTGGTCTTGGCATTGTAGTTCCTGACGTTTTGCCAGCAGCTGTGGCTGGCATCTTCAGAGGTGTAGCACCAAAAGACAGAGATCTCTCAGTGTCCCCTGTTACTGAGAGATCTCTGAGAGATCTCTGTCTTTTGGTGCTACACCTCTGAAGATGCCAGCCACAGCTGCTGGCGAAACGTCAGGAACTACAATGCCAAGACCACGGCAATACAGCCCGGAAAACCCACAACAACCAACTTAATTACTTGTTCATGTGTACATCAGGCTGTATTTTTAGAGGTTTGTGCCATTGTTCTGCCCCCTACTGTTTGGGATGAACACGTGCCAAATGAATATAACTGCTAGCTTGCACTTATGAGATCTTACATTTCAATAAAAATAAATGAGTAACTAAGAATAATTATAAGCACCTGATGTGAAAGATTTTGAAATCTATCAGTCAATGTGGTATAGTAGTTAAGGACTATGACTTGGGAGATCTGGTTCAAATCCCTACTTTGATGTGAAGCTCACGGGATAACTTGAACTCATCACACACACTCTCAAAGACTAATCTTATTCACAGGGTTGTTTTGAGAATAAAATGGAGGGGAGAACCATGTACACTGCCCTAAGTTCCTGGATGTGGATGAGATAGATAGACTTCTACAGGTTTGATAGTGATCAGGTAGACATTTAGAACTGAGAAAATAAGAGTGGAGATTGCACTCTGGATTTATTTATTTATTTAGATTTTTATACCCTCTGTCACTTGAACACGGCCCAAAGTGGTTTACAGCATTAAAAACAACGATAAATATTATATATTAAAAGTAAAAAAAATATCACTACAATTGAATGGGATATACTACACTATCAAATTTACTAACAGTAGTTTGTAATACAGGCTTATAACATTGCTTATTGAGAAAAGTAACCTGAGAGTTGTTTGATCTTTACATATATTATTAAGAATCATAATTCAATCTAGCTTGCAACCCAGAGGGCCAGAAAAATAGCTTTTGCCCTCAGAATTCTAACAGCCAATGGATTAAAAAGGGGGGATTTAAGGGCCATTCATCAATATTTGTCAAAAGTTCATCTCATCCTTCTTCCAAAGAGCTGCTGGGGGAGGGGGGCGTTAAATGCCATTACTTCATTTTGTACTCACACCAATACTTGAAGGAAGATCAGGGTGACAGATAATGGAATCTTAATATGTGCCCTTTTGTATAATTTGTCCAGAATATAGTGACCAGATGGTTATTAGGCCAGGCATAATTCAAAGTACAGATACTTTATATTTAAGACCCTAAATGACTTGGGACCAGAGTACCTGATGCTCTGTCTAGTCTGTCAGCTAAAGACCCCATGACTGAAGCATTACCATGGTGCTCCTGCCCATGGAAGCAAAGCAGCTGGTGACCAGAAATGAGGATTTCTCAGAGCCGAACCACACGATACGAATTACACATGAATGACACAAAAACTTACTTACGCGTGTTCCAACGTTGTTTTCAACTACACTCGCCAGGACTGCAGGACCTCCATTGAACCCATGTTCGCAGTGGCACGGGTTTTCTCCACGGACCTCCAAGATATCCCATCATGCATCTCCACTTTGCACAGATAAGCGGAAGATATAGGAAATAAGGATGCTCTGCATTGCTGACTTACTGATCGTGACCACGTACACACGCCATCGCGGCTACACTGGAGCATAAAATTTTGAATGCGTGCCTGGACCAGGACACATGCTCATCGATAGAATGCTGGACATGGGCATTTGGGGTAAGACAGGACTCCTGACACTCACTCGGTCTCGTATAATTCGTATTGTGTGGTTCGACTCTCAGTGGCTGCACTCTACCTGTGGAATTCCTTACCCCTTGAAACACACCTGGCACCAACATTACTTTTAGGCTCCAGGTCATTTATATTGCATCAGGCCTTTAACTGAATTTCATCTCCTGCCCTGTTCTTCCCTCCCTCATGCTGCTTGCTTTTATATTTGTTTTTATGCTGATGTTATACTGCTGGTTCCAGCAGTGTTTTAAAATACTGATGACAGGTTATATTGCAGATCTTCAGTTTACTGAATTAGTTATCCTTCTAAAAGTTGTTTTATTTTTATGTTGTTAGCTACCTTGAACAGATTCTGCAGAATACACAACATAAATTTACGTAAATAAATAGATGTTAAAAAATAAAATATGACTAAATGGAAGTTGGCACTTCCAAAGAGCAAACCACCATTCTATCAATGAGATTATTATTATTATTCTTTGTTTGTTGCGTAACATTGTATGCCTTGTTTGAGTTAATATCTAGTCTTTGCATAAAATGAACTTTGAATGCATGAAAATCTGTATATAGTTTCAGAGTCTCTATAAAATTTGGAATATTTTCCATTATAAAAAAGCACATGATCTTCATCAGAATGATGAATTAAGTAGACTAAGGGCAATTAACTGAATGACCTTAGGAAGTAAAAGATAAATGTCATATTATTTTTTCAAGTGGTTATGAGCTGGAGGCTTCATCCAAAGGTCTCGATCTGGATATTCATTCAGGGATTTGAGATCAAGTTGCAAATTTTACAGCTTGTCCCATGCCTCCTATCTCTTCCACCCCTTAGATTTCCTCTGATTTTCTGAAAGCATTTTCCTCCAGAAAGATGATACATGATATGTATGTTTTCAAACTAAAACAGAATGGGCTCATCAAGAATTTTTTGTTTCATCTACAAAAGAGAGAGAGGATAGGAATAAAAAAGAAGTATTTGAGAAAGTAGAATCTACCATGTATAACTACATCTACCTATTTCTAAGCCAAGGGCAGAAGCTAGAACTATGTCTGAAACACAGGTTACAGTTTGCCTTTTTATATTATTCTCTTTTGGTTGCATCAACGAGATCTCATCAATGATTCAGTGACTGCAAGATAGCTCCAGTAAACATTAGTATCATTTTAAACTCATGAAAGGTTTCATGGTGTGTCAAAGACCTTTTCAGACTGAACTCCAAGACACATTAATACAAACCACCATGAATCTCCCTGGTGATTATCGTGAGCCAGACTTGAGAGTTCCAGAAGGAGACATCTTAATGAAACCCTGTTGATCACTGAACAGCTGTAATGATACTTTTCCTGACTAGTTGTTTCATTAACTAGCTGCTCTCATGGCTATAATTTACTGAGATAAAAAGCAGGCTGCTGCTATAGGCTTCATTACTGTTGATGCAAATTGTAACATTAACTTGGAGCAAAATGCTCTTACAGGGTTTTCCCTTGGCTCTTTGGGTTTCAGTTCTCTGAATTCTTTCAACAACTGTCTCTATTACAAGCCATAATTCCTCCTTGTGGATTTTTTCAATCTGGCATAAGGACAATGCATAATTCAAAATGTATCTATATTGTCCCCACACCCTATAATGGTATTACAATGACAATTTTATTACACTCATAAAAGTTTTGCAACTTCCCTGCAGCGCACTATAATTTCACCAAGAGTTTAAAAACTCTTAAATGATATTTTACAAAATGGAGATGAATGGGTGTCAGTATTAATGCATTTCTCATTATGTAAGAAAGAATTTTCCCTCCCTTCCTTTTGCCATGGACAAAGAAAAAGCAAATCCATTCAACTGTTTGTCAACTCCCATTAGAAATATTTCATACTAATAAAATTTACAGACTTGGTTTCCAATGGATGTTGCCAGAAAAAGTTCATGATTGCTAAATCAGTGCTTAAACACAGTTTGCCTTATACATTTCTTGATATCATTTGACAAATAAAGGAGAGAGCTGTCGGCTGAGTCAGCAAGTGGAGAAATGTTCCTTTAAGCCAGGCTTACTAAATAAAAATGAAAATTCATTACCAGCACAGTAGTCCTAATCTATAAAATACTCCACATAAATTTTATAACAAAGGTATACAGTATACATTTGGAGTAATAAGAACAGATGTAGTTTATTCTGCTAACCTCAGCTAGAAGTAGTAAATTAGATTGTATTTGTTTGACCTTTCAGATAAGTCAAGGTTGATTTTTGTTTTGAACATATTACAGCCTTTTATATCTAAAAAGTCGTGCTGTGTTTTAATGTTTCTGGTGGTCTTTATAGAAATCTGCTAGATGAACTTCCATTCATGCATAAACGAGAGACAATGGATTCATTAATAATATTGTGTTACTAAAATCATAGTATTCATTACTGGAATGAATTTGCAACCAAACTAATTAGACATTATAGATATTATATATCTGATCATAAATGGGAGTGAGAACCCAGGAACTGACTTGGGGAGATGAACTTGCCCAGAGTCCACGCAGTTCTGATAAGAAAAAGTCATGAGAGAATTCGGTTAAATTCTCTTCTTGACATTTCCAAACATTGAACCACACTGAGGGGGAAATGGAAAATAAGATAGAAGATGAACATCTTGTTTTGTATTACATTTGGGTAGCAATGCTTCAAAATAATATTGAATGAACAAAGACCTTGTTAAAGGGGAGAAGGCAATAATGAAAGTCAGTAATCATCACCAGGTTCTTATAAAAACAATGGAACGTATCAAAATGATTAAATTTGCTGTAGCAAATTTAATGCACATCTTGTTAATGAAAAGCTGCTCTAAAGAGCAGTGATTGGCTAGTTGCCCTTTCCTCTGCAGCTCACCTCAGTATTCATTTTTTTCTGAGGTTTGTCAGGAAGAGTAGCTGGGTGGATAGCCACTGCTGAGGCATACTCACAAATTACAGGTGGGCTTGGATTAGATATGGTTCAAGATCATCACAGGCACCATGTGAGTATATGTGCATATTTTGCATTTGTGCAGTCAATGCCACTCATCATTTGGTGGCATTCATCATGACAGAGTGCTTGGACTGCTTGGACTGAAGTACAGTTCCTGGGTGGCAGTGTGAGTATGCATCAATCCAGTTGATAGAAACTAATACTTTATGTTTGGTAATAATTCAGTATGATAATTGTTAAACCTATTTTCAAGATGTTGGGTGAAAAAAGAGGGTAGCTCACAAGCCAGAACAGATGTTCAAAGAAAATCCAGATGTCATCTCGCTCAGAGGCTTGGTGAAGGCAGAAGGCCAGCCTGAGTAATGAATGAATGGATGGATGAATGAATGAATGAATGAATCTTATCATTAGCTTTGGGTCTAATATAGTCAAGCACAATCAGCCATTAAATTCTGGCAGTAGAGGAGGAGAAAAATGAAGATACTTTCTATCAGTAACAACTAGGATCTCAAAAATGGTACCTTAATATGCTGCAACCATACTTAACTTGCTTTGGTGCCTATTTCCAATGTGCATAGATGTGGGAGCCTGCATTAACTTTGTAAATGATGTCTAGTTACAAAATGGATCTATCATGAAACAACTTATGCACCAACAGATGACAGCCAACACCTATTGACCATCTACCTAGCAGTAAGAATATTTCCAATAATCGAAGGCCTCAGACTCACCTGGGGCCAGGTTGCTGCTGGCAGGCATGGAGGGTGAAACATCGTGGCTCATCCAGCTTCCTCCCCAGGCGAGCCCTCAACCAATCAGTTCAAATTCCTGCTGCCCAGGCAGCGGGGATCGGCCCGGGGGGTGGGGCTTGGGAGCGGACTGCACATTCACAATCTTCCCTCTGGCCCGGCTGTGTAGTATATCTTCCACGGCTAGCTCCTGCCTCCCCTCAGTCGGCTCTGTCCTCTAAACAGAGCGGAGGAGGCGAAGGAGCCGAAGAGCTGAAGAGCCAAGGAAGACCGAGTGGGCCTCAGTCCTCCCATGGGGCCCCATCCCCCGATGATGAGGACTCATTGACAAGGCCATGCCTATGGGCTGCTCGGTGGCATGCGCAGCCTTTGAGACCTTTAGCACCTTTCTTGAGTAGACTGCCAAGGGCCACTTGGGGTCCCCTTTTATCACACATTATTTAGATTATTTTTTCCGGCTTTGGCTAAGGCAGGGGTGGGCAAATTGCGGCCCGCGGGCCACATGCGGCCCGCTACAGAATTTTTTGTGGCCCGCCAAGACAGTCAGAAAAATCCGCCTTGAACCGAGATTTCCTTCCTGTGCACGATATGAAATTAGCACAATAAATAAATTGAATAAAACTACTACTATTTTATTTAATTTATATTTATTGATTTTTATGATACAATTTATACCTTTTCTGAAATGCAAAGTTAACTAATGAATGCAATCATTTTAAAAGGTGCGGCCGTCCGCTAACCTCCGCTCCCATAAAGTGGCCCCCGAGCCAAAACAATTGCCCACCCCTGGGCTAAGGAGTTAGGGGTTCCCCTGGCACAGGAAAAGACTGAAGGCCCTGCTTCCCACCTCACTTACCTAGGCATTGAACTGGACTCCGTGGCTGGCATATCCTGGCATCCTGCGGACAAGCTGGGCCGGCTCAGGGATCTTATAGCTGTAGTCCTCCCCTGGAAAAAATGCACACTGAAAGAGCTCCAGTCCATCATTGGCCACCTCAATTTTGCCTGCAGGGTAGTTTCCCCCGGGCGGGCCTTCTGTGCCCGCCTATCCAGGGCCTGCCAGATTTCTGCTCCTCATCACCGCATCCACCTCACCAAGGGCATCAAAGCTGATCTGCGGGTTTGGCTTGAGTTCCTGTCGGGGTTCAATGGGGTTTCCCTTTGGCAGGACCCCCTAGACCTGGGCTCAGAGTTGCAAGTTCACTTGGATGCAGCTGGCAGCTTGGGGTTTGCAGTTTACTTCAGGGGGTGCTGGTGCACTCAGCGGTAGCTTTCTTCCTGGGCTGGGGTGGGGATCTTCAGGGATCTCACCTTCTTGGAACTATTCCCCATTGTGGTGGTGGTGGCTATTTGGGAGAACCTTTTGCGGGATAGGCGGGTTATCTTTTGGTGTGACAACCAAGCCACTGTAAAAGTTATCAACAGGCAATCCTCTCACTCTGAGCAGGTCATGTGCTTTGTTTGCCATTTCGTGCTAATGTGTTTCACTGCTAACATCACCTTCTCAGCCCACCATGTAGCAGGTGTGGATAACAGCTTGGCGGATGCCTTATCTTGCTTCCAGATGGAGAGGTTCTTTGCACTGGTGCCAGAGGCTCATCTCACCCCTGACCCGTTCCCAGAGGACCTTTGGTTGACTGGTAGGACTCCGTAATGCAGGGAGTATTGTGCTCGGTGGCCCCATCAACACTCCGGGCTTACTCAGCGGCCGCTGCATGTTTCCTAGCCTTCTCAAAAGTGGCTGATGGCCAGGCATCCTGGCTTGCTTCTCAGGCCATGGTGCTGCAGTACTTGGAGCACCTGTGGGGGCTGGGGCTTGCCCCCCATTCCATGCGGAAGGATTTGGCTGCTATTTCTTTCTTCTGTAAGGCACTAGGTTACCCTGACCCATGGAACTGCTTCATTGCCCACCAGGCCTTGGAGGGCTGGGCCCGGCTGGCCCGTCCACCCCCCAACCAGAGGCGCCCCATCACAGTAGCCATTTTGGGCCACATCTTGTGGGGTCATCCCCAACATCTGCTGGTCCACGTTTGAGGCACAGCTATTTCACACAGCCTTTGTCCTGGCCTTCTCTGGGACCTTCCGGGTCAGCGAAGTGGTGGTCACTTCCCGCGCTGACCTATCAGGGTGAGCCCTCATGGCTGCTGATATTGTCTGGTCCCCGCGCAGGGTTTCCATCACTCTATGCCATTCCAAGACAGACCAGCGGGGTCGGGGGGCCTCCATCCTGTTGTGGGCCTCCAAAAAACCCTATTCTTTGCCCAGTTAAGGCCGTCAATGCTTACCTGGAGATCCGCCCCCATCGTGAGGGCCCCCTCCTCCTGCACAAGAATGGTTCCTCCCTCCCTCGTTACCAGTTCTCAGCCATCTTGCGAGCATGCTTGTAGGCAGTGGGACTCCCCCCAAGCAGTACGGCATGCATTCCTTTTGCATCGGGGCCGCCACTGTGGCAGCTGGTTTGGGCCTACCTGCTCCTGTCATCCAGTCTATCGGCCGCTGGCAGTCCAGCACATTCCGCTCTTACATTTGTCCCGCTGGTGCGGTTTCTCACTAACAGTTGGTGTTTATTGGTTGCTCCCTAGGCAAGAAGAAGACCGTTTGGGTGTGTGGCCACAGCATTGTGTTTTGGGCTGGAAAGTACGCTTCGGCCACTGGTTGGAGCTGTCACCTGGGCCTGGAGGATCATCTTCAAATCCAATGGCAGGGAGTCTGTGGCGTGCTGTGGGAGGCCCTGGTGCCAACGCTAATCCATCAGGCCCGGAGTCAGGCCCCCCAGACGCTATCATATTCCAGCTTGAGGAAAATGACCTGGGCAAGAGTGAAGGTCCAGATCTGAAGAGCTCCATGTGTGTTGATTTGGACTATTTACGCGGACTCTTTCCCCAGACTGTCTTCCTCTGGTTGGACTTGCTACAGAGACACGTTTGGCGTGGGGCCCGATGCCCCAAGAAAGTGGACAGTGTCCAGCAGAGACTGGCTTGTGCTACGTGCCACTATATCGCCGAGCAGGGGGGCTCCTTGTCATGCACCCGGACATGTCTCATTGCTTGGAGCCCCTATTTTGCCTGGATGGGGTTCACCTTTCCAGTTGGGGGCAAGATATCTGGCTGCATGACCTCCAGGATGTCCTGCTGGGTTGGCTGCAGTTGTAGGAGCATTGGTGGAGAGCCACTGGTGGCTCTCGTGGTGGTTGTCATTGGATCAGATCCCTTTTGGGGGGTCAGGGCCTGTGTGCCCAGGCCCCTGCTAAGGAGATTCCTATAAGGAATCTTGGGAGTGAGTTATGGAGGGGCATGCCCAGCTTGGGGGCTGCCAGGTAAATTCACTTCCAAGTGGCAGGGGAATCACCCAGGGGTGTACACCCAGGTGATCTCCCTCCTTAATGCCACTCCTTGGGTCCCCCCCCTCAGCCTGGGTCTGAGGGGGGTGGGGGTCATCGACTGGCAGGCAGGCCAGCCGATGTGTGCTGGGATCTGATCCACATGAGGCGCCAATGCTCCTTTCATACTGTTCTTAATAAAGTTGTGGCCTGATTTCTATTCCAAGACACGTGTGGGTCTGGTTTTGTCACCATGCTTCCTTCCCTCCCCACCCTCAGCCATAGGCAGCAACCTGAGTAAAAAGAAAAGATCTTTTAATTATAGGCAGGGCTTGAATCTCTGCACTTATTATTAGCACTTTTGAAGGAAAAATGATAGCTCCTTTAAATTCTCTTTCCCCTTTAAAACCAATGTGAACATACACAGGTTTGGAAGTTATCCCAGGAGTAAGAATGGAAAAAGATGGAACACTAGAGACAAGAAAGCATCTCCATCCTCTGCTGCTGCCTAAGCAGGCTATAACAACATGCATAACTTCCATGAATGCCAATGCCATCAGTTTTTACAAATAAATAAATGGATTTGTGTAAATATACTTAAATGTATAGCCTACAGTAAAATCTATACATTTATATAAACAACCCATTGTTGACAGTTAAAATTAGCAAGCGCCTTTCTTTGCAGGGTAAATAAACATCTGTAATTCAATTCTGATGTAAAGTGGTATGTGGTATGCACCAGAACTGTATTACAGATATTTATTTATCCTGAAAGGTAAGAAACTTGCTAATTGGAAAGTCATGATGTCACACTGTTCTTATATAGCTTTAAGCTTCTTTAAGATCATTACATTTTGTTATAATAAAAATCTGCATAAATGGGGATATTTTTTAGTCAGCACAACATTGTCTATACCCAGTGTGTTCACATGTTTATCACTACAATGCAAGGTGATTGTAAAATAATTATGTCCCAATTTGTAACTGAGACAATCAATCCAAATGGTAGATCACTAACAGAGCTTGTACTATCATTTTTAAAAACATTGCTTTGGTAGTGCCTGTTCTTATCATATGTGTGCACACTCAAACAAAACCTTTACCTCACAAAATCAATATAGTAAAGTCACATTCTTGTGACTTAGCATAATAAAATAGAAGGATACTAGAGAGCAATGGTGGAGAGGTATTTTAGGCCTATTGTAACAGGTGCCTTCATCTTTCAGCTGTCTTGAATCTGAGAGGATTCATACAGGAGTTTGGTGGTGGAAAGTGCAGTCAAGTCATAGCTGACTTATGGCAACCCCTACTGGAGTTTTCAAGACAAATGACTAACAGAGGTGGTTTGTCATCGCCTGCCTTTGCAACCCTGGTCTTGTTAGTAGTTTCTCATCCAATTACTAACCAGGGCCAATCATGCTTAGCTTCAGAGATCTGATAAGATCAGGCTTGCCTGGGCTATCCAGGTCAGGGTATAGGAACCTTACTGTCCATATTGTTGCAGTGAGGTAACAACAATAAGTTGAGTCATGTGCGTGACCTGGACCAAGATTATTCTATATCACTATAGGAATCTTGGGACCCACAGGATGGGAAAGATGTCCAGACCAATACTGCTCTTTGAGAGGACCTATGGGTTAAACTAGTCTTGTCTTCAGGGCCCAAAGTACATTGAGAAATGTATTGATTTCATAATACCACTGAATACTCAACAGTATTGCCTATCTACCTGCATCTTTGTCATGCACTGCAATCCCTCTCAGGTATGGACAGCAGATACTTCTCATCCTGATTCTTCCATCCCTGAGCAATAGTTCCTGTGTGGTCACTACACATGCACAGGAGATAGCATTAATTTCACAGGTCTGTATCAGCTCTCACACTAGCAAAGCCCAGAGAAGAAAAAGGTATTTCCAAGGATGCATTCCTTACTGGGTCTTGTGTAATTGCAATACCATGTCCCAAGGGCTAGGGAAAAGAAGGAAAGTCTGGCAAGTTTGTCACATATGGGCCATGCTAGCTCCTAGTATATGGTTTCAGCACTAGGAAGGTCCAGTAGCTATCAGGCAGACCACCTTCTACATCTCTGGATGCCTCCCCAATAACCCTTTTCTGTTGGACCTTATTCACCGTAGCTTTGCTCCCACCAAATGTCTCTAGATTCAAGTTTCAAACTGGAACACCTTTTGTGTACTATAGAGATTTTCTGTGGACTGGTACATAATTCATTGCATATCATGTCCATGGTGTAATAGAAGTTCCAACTGTCCCCAAGAGACCTTTGGCACTCACATGCACACACATACAGATACCAAGGCATGTAATTTGTCTGCCTGCAGCAGGAAAATCTCCACCCACAGCCCCAGTCCCCTGCTCTTGAGAAACTGAAGAACAGGAAAATGGCCTCCATAGTGATGGTCTAGGAGTTTCCCCATGTGTCTATCTATGGTCTTTGCTATAGAGATCAGGGGACATTCCTACAACATTATCTGAAAGTCACATCACATCCTCCCCAAACTCCACCCTCCCCAGGCACCACCCTCAAAATCTTTCTGTATTTGCTGAGGCACTGCTGGCAACCCTAATACACACACAGAGAGAGAGAGAATTTATTTCATGCATAGAGGCTTGCTCACCCTGCCTTTGGTTATGGACCCAGAGGGTTGCATTACATTTTTCACATTACAGTTGTAATGATAACATGGACAACATGATGATCTGAATTTACACTTTGTCTGACTGTTGATTTTGAAGAGCAGATGAATCAGAAAGAATCAGAAAAACCAAATCAGATGAATCAGAAATCAGATGAATCAGAAAAATTATTTATAAGAATGGACATTGGTAACCCTTTGGAATCTTTTTGTTCTCTTGAATATCAACTCTAACCCCAACTGAAGTACTTGTATTTCAATCCATGCTATGGATCGCTTAAAGTTTATGCAGTGGCTAAGGAGAGAAGAGAGGAATTTACATTTGGTAAAGTATGTTTAAATGGAAGACCAAAGGGTGGGGGCAGCTTCATGTTTGGAATGAATGGGCTTTAGCTAATGGATCCCAATATATCACTAACTCACATTAACTCGTATGCATGGCAGTTTCCTCATTTTACACCGGTGTCCAATTAATCCCAAACAATAAAATATCATCCTTTGCTGTGCTGATGTCCCTATATGATACTTACCTCCATGTGTTGGAGAGAGACTTGGTGGGGTGACAGAAAGCAAGCTGTGAACACAAGTAGACTTTTAGACTGAATTCTTTTACATGATATATTGAAGGGAACATCATCCATCACCGTTATAAGCCATAAAGCTGACAAGGAAAAAGAGAAAATATGACTAGTCGGGTTGGGGGAGAAAAGGGCCAGAGAGGGAACCATAAAATGAACATTTCATGATGAATTAGTTTGTATTTTCTGTTTTCATTTCTGACACATGGAAGGAAATGCTCCATGTTTTCTTAAGGAAGTGCAAATTTCTCCACTTCATCCATTTTAAAACCTCACCCCCAGGCATTTTGTACTGAAGCATAAAAGCTTGGATGCCTTAAATGGACATAATGATTCCCTGCAGACATCGTCCTCATCAACCCACTAACAGTTCAACAGAGCTCAAAAAGGAAAACCATTTTATAGCAATTTGGCATCATTCATTTATAGAAAAGAGGTTCATATGGAGCATCAATTTATTCTCATGGTTTCTTTACCATATTTGATGAAATATAAGAAGCAACTGGAACAAGCACCTAAGGAAAAAGGGCCATAAACTTTGAAACAGTACTCTAAAAACACAGTGTGTTAAAGTGAAGCAAGTTACAGACTTGTATAGCAGCAATACAATAGAGCTGAGAGTTACAGATGTTTATTGGCATGTCTTTTTTAAATACACTGGTCTCCAGTAAGTGACATTGCAAAGTGCAGATGTGGATGACAATGATAATAATTCAGAGACAAAAATGGGGAGAAAAATGGGGAGGGGGAGTGTGGAAGAGTTCTATTTCTATTTGATGCTGTTAAGTGTGTAAGTTGGTGCCCTGACCTGGATAGTCCAAGTGATCCTGATTAGAGAGGGACACGAACCAAAATATGAACCAAAGTTCGTCACAAACCAGGCTGGTTCACAGTTCGCAAACCAGCGGTTCATCAGAGCCCACTTCTGATGAACTGCCACAAACTTTAGAGTGGTTTGTTTGGTTCGTTTTTTGGTTCGTCACTGCAGACAGCCTGGTGCCAATCAATCAGTTTTCTAGGCAATGGGGGTTGGGCTTTCTGCAGACCTTATGCTGACCTGGAAGTGACCTTCTGCTGACCCAGAAATGGTGATTTGCTGGCCTGGAAGTGATGTTTTCATGAACCAAACAAACCCAGTTCGCGAACCCAGGCAGGTTTGTGAAAGTTCATGGTTCGTGGTTCGTGAAACATGACAAACCACGAACCACATGGTTTGGTTTTTTTCCTGGTTTGTGCCTATCTCTAATTCTTCCTGATCTCGTCAGATCTCAGAAGCTGTCGGCCTTGGTTAGTAGTGGAGGGAAGACCTTCAACAAAGACCAGAGGCAGGCAATAGCAAACCACCTCTGTTAGTCTCTTGCCATGAAAACTCCACCAGGGGTTGTCATAAGTCAGCTATGACTTGAGGGCACTCTCCACCACCAAGTAAGTCAATAGAAAAACTTCTACAACACCCATTGCTGTTGGCAAGCAGAATATTTACTGTAAAGGAAGAAAATGATAGCCAGTTTGGTGCAGTAGTTAAGAGCATCAGGATTCTAATCTGCAGAACTGGGTTTGATCCCCACTCCTCTGCTTGAAGCCAGCTGAGTGACCTTAGGTTAGTCACAGCTCTCTCAGAGCTCTTTCAGCCCCACCCACCTCACAGGATGATTGTCATGAGGATAATAATGACACACTTTGTAAACTGCTCTGAGTGGGTGTTAAGTTGTCCTGAAGGGCTTATCAACTAAATACATCAGAATAAACTTATAATATATTAGTAGATTTAAGAGGTGGGCAGATAAACAATTGACTTTGAATATTTGTTGTCTATAATCAGTACTTACTGGTATAGTTTTGTACTAATCACATATAGTTCAACAGAGATGCTCCATACACAATTAAAAAACTAGACCCATTTCTAAACTCATTTGTAACACATTGCTTCTCCCACACTATCCTACATACATACAGATTATGCCTTTAACATTACTGGAAAAGTCTTTAGGAGAGTCAACCCAAATCTTTTGAAAAATCTACCTCAGCTGAATGTTCCTATGGTTCAGCCACTTATAAGCCACTATTTAATTGATGACTGAATTAATTTATATGATTTCATGTCACTTTTATTTCCTCTTTCTTTTGGTACTCTTTTATTGCAAGTTTTGTTGTATTGGTAAAAAATAGTCATTCCAGTCTAAGTAGTTAGAGAGTTTAGAGTGTCAGGCCAGGATTTGGGAGACCCAAATTCAAATCTAAACTCTTTCATTATGCTTGTTGGGTGACCTAGGGCCAGTCTCATAATCTCTCTGTAACCTACCTCATAAGGCTTACAGGTATAAAATGGAGAAGAGAGCGATGTAAGCTGATTTGAGTCTTCATAGAGGAGAAAAGAGGGAAATAAATGAAGTAAATAAAATGTTATGTTATTAGGATTTAGCTGTAATTGGAAGTTGCAATAGGAAAGGGATGCCACAGACTTATTTTTCCTGACCTGAAAGCAAAAATTACATAGGCGCTGTGCCAAGTAAGTGCTCCAAAAAAACCAACAGTTTTACATATAGGTTTTTGATACATGGGGAAATGCAGAAAATTAGCATCTGTAATGAGATAAGAATCTTATGTCACTATTCAGCAATGGGGGGGGGTTGAAATCACACTAAAGTTCACAAACAGGTTCAGGAACCCCCAGGGACATGGGATTCTTATCCATCACCAATCCTCACAGGATTAATGTGAGGATAAAATGGAGGAGAGGACAACAAGGTAAGCCACTTAGGGTTCTCATGGAGGTAAAAGGTGGGGCATAAATGTAAATGCATAAATAATAATAAATATCAGATATTAAAAAGGAACACAAATGAACAAGTCAGTTCTCCATTACAAGTAAGCTGATCTCATTTTTGGAACATAAAATATGGAAAGATGAAAGTATGTGCAAGCATTACTACCTAATTTTCATATGGCAGGAAGAAAGAAGTGCAAAAGGCTCTAAGAATAAGACTTCAAGATCAATAAACATATATTATGTTTTTACATATATCAGTACATAACTGACTCAAGCATATGTGTATTCTTATTCAACAGAGACCTATTATTTTTCCTTCTACAGTTCAGTCCTGAGGTCACCAACATTATGAAACAATTCCAGCACATCATTGTTTTGTGCTGGTCTTGCCAAAACACTGGAATTGATCTGTTTCTCCCTTCCCCCCACCCCCAATAAATCCCAAAAAACCACCAAGAATTTTTATTTTTTGCATTCCCAACTAGCGGTGAAAGAAACTGCCAAATTATAGAACAACACCTACACAACAAACCTGGCTGGACATTAAAACCATGCATATCTTAAAATTATAATTCCAGATGCTTTTATCCTCAATTCTTCTCAATGACCTTTCACTCCAAAGTCAATTTGTCAGTCTCCATGCAGTGTCTGAAGAAATCATCAAAGCCTCAATTACAAATTGTTCCAGAAATGGTGTTTCTGACACAACTGTAATGTTGTTGTTAGTTTCCTGATGATGAGAACACAGCTCCCACTCCTACCAGCAGTGTTAAAATAAATCCACATTTTCAACAAGCAATTGTAGAATGGAGGCTATCTATTCCCCACCCAAGGAAACGTGTTGCTCCTGGGAGCAGACTCTGCAGACAGATGTGGAGGAACCCAAAGATAGTGGCACCCCCTATCGGGGTAAACGTCTTCTAGATTTTTACAACCATTTTGTTACTAAATTATTCCACTTTATTAGTTTTAGAGCTATTCAAAGCCTCAAAGAGGAATTCATGACTGAATTCATTTTAACATGGTGACTGCTATCAAAAATCCATCTGTGTTATGGGTCCTGGAACACATTGTTCTTGTTATTTAGTATAATGAATTGAATGGAAGTGAGAACATTGGAAGCTGCTTTGGGTCCCCACTGGGTAGAAAAATGGAGTATAAATTTCTAAATAAATAATTATGTACATAGAAATAATTATGTAAATTGTAAATGTGATATATCATTAGGGCATTTTTTCATGCTGTTATACTGTTGTATGGTTTAGGTGTTCTGGGGTTATTGATTTATTTACAAGATCTTTTACCCCACCTTTCTGCCCTCACAGGGCCACCAAGGCAGCTAACAAATGTAAAGCATATAAATTAAAATAGCACCTTAAAAGCCATTAAAACCAACACATAAATGCATCATTTAATGCATCATTAAAACATTTTAAAACCAAAATTGAAAATAAATACAAAAGATATTTATTTATTTATTTATTTATTTATTTATTTATTTATTTATTTATTTATTTATTTATTTATTTTTAACCAGCCCTCTCCACAAGCGGGCTCAGGGCGAGGTACAACATTGATTAAAATACAACTTAAAATCAGTTATAAAAACAGGTAAAATACTGTGCCCCTTTCGGGGCAACCAGCAGGAGTGGACTCTCCATACCCCTTTTACACCAAGGATCCTGCTTGGCTCTGGACAGGCACCATGACAGGCACTGCCCCCATAACAGTTAAAAACATTGAAGAGGGAGGAATGATCACTGAAAAAATGCCAAATGAAACAAAAAAGTGGGAAATGACAACAGAAGGGGGATGGGTGAATCTCCCAGAGAATAGAGTTCTAGATTTTCGGTGCCACTACTGAGAAAAACATCCCCCCAGATCGCCACCTGCCTAACCTCAGAAGTAAGGGGCCCCTGAAGGCAGAGCCTCCAAAGATGACCATAAATTCATAAGAGAATAGGCAGTCCTTCAGGTATGTTAGTCCCAAACCATATAGGGCTTTAAAGATCAACATCAGCACCTTGAATTGTGCCTGAAAACAAATGCGTATAGGGGCAAAGATTGGAGTGATATGGTTCATACATCCCACTCAAGTCAACATCCCGGCTGCAGCTTTCTGCACCAACTAAGATTTCCAAATACTTCTCAAGAGCAGCCCCATGTAGAGTGCATTGCCATAATCTAATCTAATCTAATCTGCATACACTGCAGTGGTTGGGTAGGTTCATAAAGGAGTAGGTGGTCCTTCAGGTATGTTGGTCCCAAACCATATAGAGATTTAAATGTCAGCAGCAGCACCTTGAATTTTGCCTGGAAACAAATTGGGAGCCAAAGTAGATGAGCCAAGACTGGAAAGATATTTCCCTGTGACCTACTTCAGTCAGCATCCTGGCTGCAGCATTCTGCACCAATTGAAGTTTCCAAACAATTTTCAAGGGCAGCACCATGTAGAGACCATTGCAGTAATTTAATCTAGATGTAACCAGGGCATGCATCACATTGGCCATATCTTTCCTACCTAAAGGAGACCACAGCTGGCTAAACAGATGAAGCTGGTAAAAAGCACTCCTGGCCACTGCTGCCACCTATTGGAATGTGTGTTGCAAGGTCTGACATTCAGTCATTATGGGGTTAATGTGTTTACCTACCATGCTATTGTTTAGATTGACCTGGAAGAGAACCTGGCAGAAAGCCAATAGCCTAGAAGCCCAGAAAACTGAAGGGTGTTTGTAAACTATTATTGGTCAATAGGTCAGGTGATTTTCTTTCAGGATCAAGAAGATAGGGGAAGAGTCTCCATTCCTGTCTATTTCTTTGTCTGTACTCGTGGTTAGACATGGGCATGAACTAAAAAAAATTAACGAACCTATGGTTTGTGGTTCAGTGCCACCAACATACCCAAACAAACGAACCGTAACGAACATTTCCCGTTACCGAACCAGTTCATGGTTTGTGGGCGTTGGAGAGCCCATATTCACAGGGAGTGTTCATGGGCATTGGAGAGCCCATATTCACAGGGAGTGTTTAGCAGGCTCTCCTCTAGCCAGCACCCATGTCTGGTCAAGATTGCAATAGGGATCTTGGAGTTATACCCTCTCCAATCCGAGGCCCCCAGGAAACTCCCACTCGATACAATTAGAGCCACCGGTTGACGTTGGCCCAGTGTATAAGGGGTTGGCCATCAGAACTGCCTATCAGGGTTTGCAGGGATGAGATTGAAGTGCCCATGGCTACAGAACATCCCCCTTCCCCCTCCCTCTCCCGAGTGTCTTCTCCCATGTAACTAATTGTAACCAATTTGCAGCTCCATGGTTGGAAGGAAGACCTGCCGATCAAGGTAAGCTGGGCTTCGATTTGGGTTTCCAGGGCGACAGGAGGAGTGCAGACAGAGTTCAGGCATTCCCCCGGCTCCGTTTCCAAGGGAATTGATTGATGGTGCCTAACTGTCTGGCTTCATGAACCACAGGTGAACACAATGAACCGGGATTCCAACAAATGCTGGTTCGTTGCCCATGGACCCTCACGAACCGCCAGATCATGAACAGACGATCAGGTGGTTTGTGGGGGTTTTTGGTTCGTAATGCGGTTTGTGCCCATGTCTACTTGTGGTCAGCAAGATGTAGCCTTAGGCTTAGTTATTTTGTAGCAATCCTGTGCACCTTTTTCCTTTAGAAGTAAATGGTTTTTAAAAGCAAACTGGCGCTCTGACTCTCTATTGATTCAAGATCCATTGCACCTCTGATTTTAAGCTATTTTAACCCTTTTTCCCAACATCACCTGCTTATCCAGCAGTGGGACAGGGTCCAAGAGCACTCTGTTCCTTCAAAGGGAGTGCGATCTCATCCAGAAAAGGTGACACTTTAAATCCCAGGTCAGACTTTCTGTGCACTAGTAGCACTTCCATCTTGTTGGGATTAAGCTTCAATTTGTTAGCCAGCAGCCACTCTGGAACTACCTCTAGGCACTGGTAAGAGTATGTGAAAATTTTGTAGTAAGAATTTAGGAGGCTTTTACAGAACGGTCTCTATTGAGAACATAGATTCTGTGTTTCTTGCTGTTGAGTGGGCTGTAAGGGTCTGTTTCCTTTGCCGATCCCAATAACTTAGCAATGGCCCCAGCAGTGTTTTTCTCAGCCACTCTGAGTAGTGGTGGGAGAAAAATAAAATTTTAAAAATTGACAGTGGCCAATGGCATGATGTCACTTTTGGGAAAACCCATGATGTCACTTTTGGGTAAAACTATAGAGTTTTGGTGATACCTAGAGAGGACTGGTGTCATGTCTGGGATTGGAAGTCCATCCTCCAAAGCAATTATTTTCTCCAGGGAAACTGTAGTCTGGGGATCATTTGTATTTCCACAAGATCTCCAAGCCCCACCTGGAGGTTGGCAAGTCTAGGGGGATTGCTTGTGAGAAGATTGGGGGAAGGAAAACCTTCAGACCTCATTTTCTCTTTTTACTCATTTAAATTACATTTATTTAAAATAGTTATATACCTGCCTTTCTTCCATGCATATCAGGCCCCATGATAGACCCAATTACATTAATGGGGGAAGAATGAGACCTGGACAAAATGAACAAATGTGATCCCAATTTGAATCATACCCTGTGAAGTTTTGCACTGATGTGTTCAACTAAGTGTAGGGCATTGGTGGCCATATGACCAACTCATTCTTTGGAAATTATCCCAGGCTGATGAAAAAATGCAGCTGTTAACTTCCTAGGGTTCTGGGAATGGTCTGATTTTTAAATATAATGAAACTCATTTGAGATTGTACTATTGTATTTTATGATGTGATCTAAATTATATGTATATTTTCTCAGTGGTTGTCTAGAATAGGACTTTCATTTCTGAAAGATGAGGCAGGAAAAAAATCAGCATGATGTATCTTATAGATGGACACAGCACTTCTCTTCAGACAAATATTCGCACATTCCACAGAACTTGCTCATGCCACTTCCTTCCCTATGGAGCTGCTGCTTGACTTTCCCAAAGCCAATATTAATATCGCAGACCATTATAATATAGTTATTTTCATGGAAGCCTGGGAGGAAGTCACGTGGCATTTAACTGGTCCCAAGTGATCAGAGGTCTCCATTTAGGTTGTTGTTTTTATTCACATAAGCAGCAATGGACTGGAAAAGCTGAGGAAGTCACAACAATTGTCTTAAATGAGCGATAACATTCTTCTTCCCTATTTTGTTAATGAATCATTATCCCCTTTTTAATTGGATGAGAATGTGCACCTGGTTATTCAAAAGTGTAAAAACTCATATGTTTAAGCAGCTCATATTCAAGGAAAATAAATCTTTGCTGAGAGTTGTCAAACGTTAAGAAGGATCCCTGAAAAACAAAGAAGGGGAACAAGAATTTCCATAATCTGGGAGAAGCATAGCACCAGGAGCAATTGGTACAACCCCAGAACATCAAATTCTGATTCACTTTTAGAAAGAACCTCACACAGGGCTGTGCCATAAGAAATAGCTCAGAGAGATGTCTTGGTAAGGGACAGGGACTATAGACTATGCTATTGGGTACTGTGCTGATGTAGGTATGCTCCTATGGGGTAGTTTCCACTTTGCTATGTTAATTACTTAATTAGTTAATTACTTGCTATGTTTGCAAGTAGTTATGCTTTGTTTCTGAAAGGTTTCATATCTGTGTTTCTGCTTTATGCTTGTTTTCAAATTTGCTATCAAACTTTATTGTATATCAGTTTGTTAGCCAAACTGCCTAGAGATGGGGAATTAATAGGCAGTTGGCATATATTAAGGGACCTGTGTATACCAGGGTCAGAGTTTCTGGAGCATGCATAACAAGAGAGGAGACTAATACTTCAATGAATCAAGGCTTTTACTTAACAACGTTTGAGCACACAGAGTCCAAGAATCACACGCACATTCAGTACAAGGCTAGGAAACAAAGGTGGGAAAAATATAGAGACAGTTGCATTAGCAGGAACATCGTTGTTGGACAATACGTACCTGTCCTGATGGGAAGCAGAGATTCAGCAGTGAGCAGCAGAAAGCCTAGTGGGGTGCCTGCACTACACTATGTGGGATGGGGTAAGAGGACTGAGATAGAGAGAGAGATGGATAAGGAACTCGAGGGGTCCAAGCATCTCCTTTAAATAGCCAATTTCTGTCCTTGGGCAGGACCCAGGGTGGGTTTCATGCCCCGTTTATGGTTCTCAGGAAATTTAACAAAAGCAATTAATGCACCACTTCAGTGGGACAAAGAAAATCGGGGATGGACACTTTGGGAATCTAATCTTTGTATTTGTGAGTGACACCTCAAGAACAACAAAAGGGCAGAGAGCAAAAGTGGATGGGAAGTGATTGATTTTTATGATAGTCCCAGGCTTGATGAGTGGAAGTGATCATGTTGATGTGGGATTAATGGAGTCCGGAAGCCCCTTGCTTCACGGTCTTTGTCCCTGGCATCTGCATATCAAGAGGCACATCTGGGAAGCAGTTCGTGACAACAGCACTGGCATGTCATGGCCTCCACAGGAAAACAGCTGTCCTTTTAAACTGCTTCTGGAACATGGCTTCTCTCTTCCTCACTACTGGTCCAGGTTCCTGTAGGAATATCAGCAGTGGCTGGCATCTTGGCAGCAGGCATGTTGATCTGGGTGCAGGGTGCTTACTCCAGAGTAGTTGCAGAGAGGGTTGCTTGTGGGTACCAGCTAGGGGAGTGCTCTGCCAGTCTCATGAAGTTCCCCTCTCATGCATAGTATTGGCAGTACCAAGTAGTGCACAGTTCATATAAAGCTCATGTCCAGGTTTGGGGGGTGGGGGGAGGTTCCAGGCAACAAGTTCATTGAATGTCCTAAGTGCAGATCACATTGTATTTTACTCAGTGAATGTCTTAGCTGTTGATTATATTGCATTCACTTGCACTGTACAATCAGCCTTGGGTCTCAATGAGAAAGGCAGACTATGAATGGATGGATGGAATAGAATATATTCACAATTCTATTTAAAACCACTTTTATACTGAATTACTTTTTTAATTACAAAAATGTTTAATGCAGAATAAAAAATGGGTTACTGCCAGTTCTAACTAGAATGGGTACAATGCCGAATCCTTTTCAGCATGCAGAAGACAGAAGCATCCTCTTGGACAAAGAGGCTCTGGTGTGGATGCTACTGACTCGCATATCTAGCACCTTAGGAGCTGTGTGGAAGAATCCTCATGCCGTGCCAGCACAACCCGTACCTGACAATAAGAAGTCTCCTCACCTTCTCACAGGGTATCTGGTGAAATCAGCCAGCTTGCTTGTAACTGCTGCTCAGATTATGTGCAAATGCTAGTCACTATTTCCAGACCACTATCGTGCCTAAGCTTTTATAGGCAGTCTGCAACTCACTGAGCCATAATTTCCTCAGAGCCTTGGTAAACTAGGGTGGTGCAGAATAGCTCCCCACATAGCCTACACACCTAACAATCTGAACTTTTTCAGCTCCTTTTAATGCTACCACTCCAACAAGGCCTGGTAAGTTACAGATCACTTCTTCTATCAAGGGCCAACAAACCCTCCTGTTCTGGGAGGCTTCCCTCCCACTGTACAGTGTTGGATTCTAAGCAGCAGCCATATTGATCATAGAAACAGCAGTGGAGCAATTGAAGGGGAAGAATTCCAGTCCTTATCAGAAGCCATAGGAAGGAGACAGTGGCAATAGCAAGTACTTGCCAATCAAACATATGGTCACTATGTGGCTAGCTGTCCCTGCTGACATCAGAAACCAGTGCCTACAATGGAGATAGCTAGCCAGTGAGCAACCACTGCCACTCCCTCTTGGTTTCCAGCAAGTATAAGAATTCCTCCCTTCTCTCAATTGTCCCAGTATGGCAATCAATTGTTACCAAACCTCTTCACTGCCCACTGATGGTTCAGGGACCAGTGAATTCATTCATTCATTCGATTTATATCCTGCCCTCCCCACAAGCAAGCTCAGAATGGGTAACAATGTACAGGTTTATACCTGCATTTCTCAGCACCACATGTAAGAATGACTAGAAATTTGGCTAGCAGGCATGGCACTGGCTCCGAGGGAGAAGGATGCTTGGGAAGAGAGCTTCATCCCTCCCCACCCTAATTCCTCATTATAAATCATAACACATAAAATAAAAAAGGAGTAAAACCTTAGAAACAGCAAGAAATAAAGGCCCAATCCCTTACAAAGGATCCTTCCTAATACTTACAGACCTGCCATCCACAGTTTTTTAAAAGAGAACTTAGATCTACAACAGAGGCACTGAGAAAAGCTCAAAATATAAATGGACTAACTATATGAAACACCAAGTAAAAATACAAGACACCATCTATCAAGCTACAGATTAGGAATCTGGAAGGCTACTCTTGCAGGACCTTGGCATTGAGACTCTCATTGTGAGGCTCCTCCCTCACTGGCACCCTCTCCTGATGGCCTGCCATCCTACCAGCTCTCCAGGCAGGTGTCCTCCAGCCTCAGATGGGCAGGGAAGGGGGTTGCACCACCTTGTTCCTTCTCCTGCCCTGGGAGTAGCAGCACGCTCCAGCTGTCTCTACCTGCAAAAATCCTCCTTGACTGTCACAGGAACCTGAATTTAAAGGCCTCCCCTTGCCCCACCTCCCTGGCTCTGCCCCCAATCACCACCCAGTCTCCCTGACAGGCCCTGCTCCCAGCCTATCTGATAGGAGGGCTGGGTAGACTCTGCAGTCTCCTGGCCCCACCCACTCCATCCCCACTTAGGGTGGGGCATTTGATCTGCTCTCTGCCTGGCTCTCCCCAGCTGCTTCTGAACCCTCCCCAGTGGGAGCTCCCTTGGCATCTTGGGGGCTGTGCCTGCCTGGTTTGTGCTGATGGCAATATCCTGTGAGCCTGGATGACGTGTAGCCATCTGGGCAACTGCAGGAGACAGGTGAGTCTGCTGAGTGGCTGCAGGCTGTTCCCCAGAGTTGTGCCTGGGCATCAGCTGCAACTGGCCTAAGGGTGTGAGAGGCCTGGAGGCCTGTAGGGGCTCCTGCAACTAAGGTACTGCCAGAGGCTGTGCTGCAGGGCCTAAAGGGGGTGTTTGCTGCTGCAGGGCTGGTGGTGGGGATGGGCAAAAGGCTGGCATCGCCAGACACTCATGATCTGCAATAAAACCTCACAGAAAAGAAAAATGCCCAGTCGCCTATCACCACACAAGGGAAGTAAGATCCCAGTGAGACACAACTAGCAAGCTAAGAACAAACAAAATGTGATGTAAAAATCCAAGCTGAGAGCAAATCAAAATAATCTGCAAAAATGTTATGACTGTTAATGTATAAATCATATACAAGAATAGAGGTACGGTGGGGGAGGGAGCGGAGCTCATAGTTTGGGCCCTCAGTTATTTCTTACAGTTCTTCAAGTTTGGTATAAGAAATTCCAGTAGTCTATATGGTGTTACTCTTGAACTATAGAGAACTGTTTAGTATGCAAACTTAATTTAATCTAGATTATAGTTTATTAAGCAGTAAGTAAAATACCTATTAATCAATCGACCTAGACATTAGTATCAGAGAAAGAAGAGGGAATAAAGAGAGGGAGGGGGGAAAGGGAAGGAGGGGTTATTCCAGCAAGGTTTATAAGAGTTCCAATAATGGTTACAAAATCATTCGGGTTTTTTACTATTACTATCTGTAATTAACCTACTAAAGATTTGACATTGCAAACAATACTTATTTAATCACTATTACAAAAGAATCTAATTCTAAATATTATCTATATCAATAGTGTGATTAGCATCAAAAAAGAAATACAATCGTATATCAAAGTATGTTTACATAAAGAATTCTTAATAGTAATGTGAGGTCTTTAGATATCACTCAAGAAAAAATACTCTCTTAATAGTTTATAAATATTAAGCTGTATTCAAAATCTAAAAATGGAAACATTCATTTGAAGGATAACTTATTTGATATCATTGTATGAAAACCATCCCTAATAATAGTAATAGAAAACTTATTTGACATCACTATATAATAATTATCTTTATTAGCTTTGTAACTGTCTATTAAGCATAACTAAATAAAAAAATTAATTAAAAAAAGAAATGTGGCTGAAATGTAAAGAAAAGTCACTCAGTAGGTGGTGATCATCATTTATACCATTGGAAACCATGACTTCTGGGACCTGTTCTAGATAGTATTGAGCTTGCTGTTTCTAAGAGAACATTAAAGCTGGGATATGCATACTGTCCGTGGAACATCATTGTGCAGATGTGGGAAACAGAAACCTGATTTAAGTATTTTCTTAAAATGATCAAAGCTCAATCCACTAAGAGAACAAGCTGCGCTGGAAGGCTGAAGAATCTCCTTCCTTGGAGGTTTACAAGAAAAAGCTGATGAGCATCTGTTAGCTATAGGATGTTCTGCCATCATTTTCAGTGATTTATTTCAGCATATTTGTTTCAGATAGGGATTTCAAATCTTCCATGCAAACAATCAGCACTGGAAATATACTGCAGAATTTGCAGGATTCACAGTTGAAGGTGAAACATGCTTTTCCCCCTGAGAGCCACGAGTTCAGACTGATACCTTGGAAACTGAGCCTTAATATTTGAAGAAAGAGCATCCTCTGAAACTGTCAGTCATATTTGACCACTAGGGAGACAGATAGAATTTGAGTCCCCAAATGGTTTATTTCACCCAGCAAATACAATTTTTTTGCGTAGAGATCATACTGATCAGTGTTGTTTTTTGCCCCTCCCGCTAGTAAAGAATGCCTTCTCTTTCAATGGGATGATGTTCATTGATAAAAGAATTTGTGGAGGGAATGATACATTTGTGGGCTTTTCTATGATCAAGCATCTCTTCCTTCTTTGAATTCTTTAAGAATGTCATCTCAACTTGCCAGGCCTTTTTTACGAAAATCAATCATACTCAGTTCATCCCATTGAATATAAAACTTCAGAAATTCCTTATTAACCTGCATTTTAGTTGGGTGAATTTCAATTACACATTTTCTTTGTTGTTCTTATCGAAGGGCACCACTAGATGAGATACTGGAATTCTGAGATCATATCTACTTCAGTTATTAGCAGTTATGTAGGAACAGGGAACTGAAACAAAAGTGTGGCGCTGGGGGACGGGGTGGGGGGTAACTCTTTCCAACAACTCCTTTTTTCAATGTAAATTCCTGGGGGGGAGGGGACTGCTTGCTTTGATAGAAATTGTTTGACCTGATAAAAAGTTCCTTTTCACATTCAGCTTCAAGAAGAATAGAACTGAAATTGTGCTTCCATCCTTGTTTTCCTGGGGAGATGAGAGTTTAAATTTGACTCATATAGCCTTGCCAGAGGCCTGCTTACGGCAGGCAGTCTCCTGGCAATTTATGCCTCTTCCTGCACCCTGGTAAGATCCTTCCACCTCCTACTGATTGCCGGGGTGGACTTGGCAATCCTACTTAAGTGGCCTTGGCTATCTAGTACTTAGTTCCCTCTCCCTCTCTAACAGGAGTAATATGGACTGCCATTAAAACTGAGTGAACAAGTAATGATAGGCTATAGTTAGCACTGAACTCCTCGCAGCTTACCTCCATCTTCTTTTATTCCTCGAATGGTATGTATTTTATTGGAAATAGTTATATTTTATTTGGTAGCAGAGTTACTCAGTCAGAAGTGTTTTCCTCAACGTGCAGTAATTAATCCTCAGGCAATCAAATTGTAGAAAAGATAGTGCTTACAGTTTACTGAGGTAGAGTCCATTCACAGCAATATCTTGGAGTAGAAAGAAAGAGTCCTAGCCTAAAGAATCACTTTTCCTATTACCATGGGCACCTTGCACAGCATTGAGGTTAACTGTGGGTGCGTGGATGATGCCTTCATGGCAGGAGCTCTGAAAAATACATCCTTCTCTTTTGGAAGGCCATCAGGCAAGAAGAAGAATCTCCCAAATGAACAGAGAGAGAGGAGGAGGAGTCAGGAGGCATTCTCCCCTAGACAATGAGAAGCTTACTTATCAAGACAGCAACACATACACACAGAAAGAGCTGCAGGGCCCCCCAATGTCAAAGGCATGGCTGAGTTGCCTGTTCCAGCACATTTGAGTGTGAGGAGAGAAGCCTCCGGGGTGTGTGTGGGTGGAATATTTCTCCATCCCTCACCCTGTGAAGGCATTCATTACTGTTGCTATGATTAAAGTTTCGGACATTACAAGTGAATCAAGCAAAACTGTAAAACCACAGCCATAGGCTTGGATCCTCTGCTGATTTCCTTGGGTAGAAGGAATTTCCATCAGCACACTGACTTCCTCCCCCTTCCCCCTTGCAATGGAGCCCAAAATGTTCCTCCAAATGCTGCTGCTGGGGGACAAGGGACCCACTAGAACAGCATGAGGTGGGAGTCAGACGTTTGTTGTCTGATGGGTGAATTAACAAAAATCATCCCAGCCTTCCATTTGCAGATCCAAGCCAGAATAAGGCAAAATGCCATCTAATCAATCCATCATTCAAAGAAAGGATTGTGCTCCAACATTCAATGTATCCAAGCCAGAATGTAATGCCCTACAAGCAAATAACAGGCTTGCCACAAAAAGGTCTCTGAGAAACAAGACCACCCCAACAAATAAGGAAGTTTTGGACTAGCACAGGGAAGACCTGGGCTTGAATTCCTACTTGAACTATGAAATTAACTGACCTTGGGCCAGTAACTCTAAACTTAATCTTGAAGGATCTCCTCCCACACCATCCAGCTTGCCAGTTAAGATCACTTTCCAAAGCTCTGCTGTCTGTGCCCCTTCCTGCAGAAGTGATACAGGTGATGACCAGAGACAGGGCTTTTTCAGTGGTGGCATCTCATCTTTGGAATATCTGGACCCTTGAGACACACTTGACAACTAACTTACTTTTCTTTAGGAACCAGGCTAACCACATTTCTTTTTACCCAGGCTTTTCCACCACCTTTTTAAAAAAATTGCTTTACCATCTGTTTCTTGTCTCAGGATTTATGAAGATAATTTAATAATGACCACACTTATATACCACTCTTCTAGACATATTAGTGTCCCAGTCAGAGCAGTCAACAAAGTCAGTCTTATTATTATCCCCACAATACAGCTGGGGAACTGGGGATAAGAGGAGATGCTTACTCATGGCTACCTACTGAGTTCATGGCAGTGGTAGGATTCAAACCTGCAGACTGCTGATTCACAATTCAACCACTTATCCCCTATTCTACAGCAGCTGATGACTGTTATTTTAGCTATTTTTCTAGTTTTTCCCATTTCTGCTACCGCATGTGCACACAATACCTCCATGTGGAGCAGCAGAAATGGAGAAATGTCTCACCTCCACACTGTTTTTGCAAGGGAAAAAAGCTTGGGGGGAGGCAGGAGCACTCTCTTCCCTGCAGCAGCTTTCTGAGCCCATTTGCACTCTCCTTTTTTCATAGAAGAAATGCCCTGGAGCTGTTGTGTGACTGCATGGAGCACAGGTTGGCTCTATGGTGAACTGAACTCATAAAAGAAGTAATGTCTAGTTTGTCTGTCAGGCCTCTGATAATGGGGAAAGAACTCAAGATAGTATGTAGAAAATAATACAGCATAGAACCATAAACCCTAAGGTAATTTTGTTCTTCTGTATCTTAGAAGTGGGGAACCCAGACCCAGGCTTTAAAAGCCTGCACGTTTAGAGAGACCTGAAATTTATAGGCTAATCTTAATGATACTAAGAATTTATATAGTACTTTCAGTGTTCAAAGCACTTATTGTATATCATTTAATTAACCTTTACAAACATACTGTAAGGTAAACAGGTATTATTATACTCATATTTCAGTTGGGAGCTGCAGAAGGAGTAGTTAATGACAGGTCAGAGGCAAAATTTGAACTGGGGATCTCACAGACCAAAACTCAAATGTTACATCCAAGTCATTAGGCTTGTTGATATAGCTATGAAAATAATTTTCTATGAACAATATTTTCCCATACTTACAGGAAAGGCATTATAGCCTAGTGTAGAAAAGCTGTATTTTGAATATAATCATAATGTGTTGAAATTATGCTAAACTGAAATGGAGTAATCTCTTAAAGACAGGAATATGTTCTTGCTCAAATAATTAGTTAATATTTCCACATCCTCATAATCTGAAATAATCACTGAAAATATTTTTTTCATGGTTGTTATTTTACTTTCAGCACACACAGATGGTTTAAGAATCTCCAATTTTTCTCATTTCCAGAGGAGCAATATTCAATGTATGGCATAAAGATATAAGGAGAAATAAGTTTTGCAGCTCCATACTGCATATCAAGTTCATAAACTTTACTACATTTCTCCTGACTGAACTCCAAGAAAGCCTGCTCCAAGTTGGTTTCCCATTTGCACTTAATTAGAGAGTTCGCTGTAGAGGTCAAGGAAAAAATAGTGGAGTACATTTTCATAACAATTCTACTTATAATAAAAATTAGTCAGGGGGAACTCAGCCAATTTTCTCTGGAGGAAGGCAAGAAATAAGGAAATTCAGAGAAGAGTTATTGGATACCTTATCTGGAACTGCCCAAAAACTTGTCCATTTTCCAAGGAACACATAGTACACTCTGGATTGGAGGACAGGAGCCAAATATTGTATTAACTGAACAGTTTTTCTTTCTAAAACTGTACTTACAATCTGAAAAAACTATAGAGAATTGAACATTAATTTAAGCAGGAGCCTCTCATACTCCAGTGCCACTGGAGAAAACCAGACTCTGTAGGAATATCACATAATAATAGCAGGGAGAATAGACCAGAAGGGTGAGAGCATATTCTGGGCAATCAATGAGAATCGTTTAAGGCCTGGACTATTTACTGGAGATTTTTATCAAGAGTAAATTGAAATCTTTGAATAAAACGTTGTTTTAAGCCATAATTTGTGGTTGTCAAAATTGAGCTTCTCTAAATAGCTATTTTTCCTCTGCCACAAAAGCATAGTATCTTTAACAGAAGAGCTAGTTTTCTTTCTCCCTCCTTTATAGATCCTCCCTCGGGCCCCCTTGACTGTTTGCCTCCGGCTATCATTTGGTATTCCTATAGTCTGGTTTTCCCCAGTGGCTAGAGAGGAGAAGGAGAAGGAGAAGGAGAAGGAGAAGGAGAAGAGAGAGGATCCATCACTTCATCCTGCCTCCAAATTCCATCCTTCTGGACGGGCAATTGGGGAGCCAGTCAGCATTACTATGGGTCTACATGTCATAATCAGCCTCTAGACTGTCCATTGTCAAACCTAATTTTAAATTATTTTTAGTGTCTATGGAGCCAGCTCCTACAGTGCAATGCTATGCATTTTTGCATGCAGATAAAGATAAAATATAGAAACCTGTAAGTTTCACTCCCAGCAGGAGCGAAAGCAGCTCAGTGTTCTAGCAAGAAAAAAAAGCAGGGAGGGGAAATGGTTCCTGCTTACCATTCTCCTCCCTGCTAAATCAATCCCAGAGGTTGCATTTGCAAAAAAAAAAAAAGTTTAAAATAAACATACAAAAAATGTGATGTGTAGTTTAGCCTGTGAAGAGTATCTAAAATCTCTCAACGTTTTTAATTTTATTTAATTTTATTTAAAATAAGTTAAAGTTGTGGGAGGAATATAAGCAACTGTTTTGTAATTCAAGGACAACATGGGTGCTCCTTGTGATCTAGTGTGATCTTGTGATCTAGTCATTCATTCAAGTCTGCTTGCCTGCTTGAAGATCCCACAAAAGGAGGGGGGAAAGTCAGATAACACATCCCTGTGACTACTGTGCATGCAAGAATGTTACCTGCCACTAAAATAATAATAATAATAATAATAATAATAATAATAATAATAACAACAACAACAACAACATTCGATTTATATACCGCCCTTCAGGACAACTTAATACCCACTCAGCGTGGTTTACAAAGTGTTATTATTACCCCACAACAATCACCCTGTGAGGTGGGTGGGGCCGAGAGAGCTCCAGAGAGCTGTGACTAGCCCAAGGTCACCCAGCTGGCTTTGTGGAGGAGTGGGGAATCAAACCCAGCTCTCCAGATTAGAGTCCCTGCTCTTAACCACTACACCAAACTGGCTCTAAAATAAGAATGCTTTCTCTTATCTACCAGAAATTTGGCAGGAAGGATCTCTTGAGTGAGGAGTACCATCTTTCAGAAGTTCAGGCCAGTTGGTTGGGAGGTAAAGAAAGGCTGGAAACACTCTTGCCGTTGGAACCAATGGAAGCGAAGAGAGGAAATGGGGGAAAGAATTCTTTCAAAATGCCGGGCATCTTTTCTCTATGGTAGTCTATGGTAAAATTCACAACCTTCCCTTAATCAAAATGGCGAATTTCCCTTCTTCAAAATGTCAGGCATTTTTTCTCTATAATATAGTCTATGGTGAAGTCTCCAGCCTTTCCGCTTCCTCTCAGGTCCTCTGTCCCACGCTGTTCTCCTTCCATTGCTCCCCCAACACACTTCCTGCCCTTCTAGCCACGGCTCGCTGCTTTTAACAAGTACTCCACTTCTCGCGATCTTCCAGCAACTTCCCACACTCCTTCCCCGAGTCGTTATCTCTCAAACCACAGGTATGCAAAACAAAACGTCTTTTTCACTGTTTTTAGCTCTCTTATATTCAAAAAGTCACAATTTCCACTCCCAATCACTTTCTTACTTCCTCCGCTTTAGGTATCTGTCTCATTAATTCAATATACTTTGGTCTTTGTTTAATTTATTTAGTCCGTTAGGGGAGATAGCAATCTTTACTTCTTTTATTCTTCTTGGGATGTACTCACTGTTTCTTTTGTTCAATTCTACTTTAAATCCGTTTCTGAAGCTTGGGTACGAAGGTCCTGTGCCAATTAAATGACTCCAAAAGCTGCTGCAGAGATAATAGCCACCGTTCTACGAGGGGACCTCAAGGCAGAAAGGGAATCCTTAATTCAGAAAAAAAAACCCTGCCGAGATCACTCACCTTTGGGGCTACCAAGCGTTCCTGCCCGATTTCTGCCTGAAATCAGGGGGCTGCAGGTGGTCAAGGCACCGCGCCAGACAAAAAACAGCACCTCGGATGGTCCAGCTCCCTGGATCACTTCAGACCTCCATGATCCCAAGCCAGAAGTCAATGGGGGAAAGAATTCAAACAGGTTGATCAAAAAAGAAAAAAAGTTAATACAACTGTCATGCACCACCTGCACAAACTTTCACCAGTAACATTGGGCATAGGGCTGCCACCTCTGCATTGGGAAGTTTGCGGAGAATTGGGGGAAGAGCCTGGGAAAGGCAGGGTTTGAGGAGGGGTGGGACTTCCGCAGGATCTAACACTGTAGAGTTCACCCTCCAAAGGAGCCATTTTCTCCAGGGAAAAGGTCTCCATAGTCTGCAGATCAGTTGCAATTCTGAGGATCTCCAGGCCCCATCTGGGCAGCCTGTGTGATGAGTGTTGGTGGTGGGAAGGCTCACAGTCAAGCAGGTGGGCAGCAAGTAGGTTTGCCAAACTCCAAGTGGTAGGTGGAAATCTCCTGGAATTACAACTGATCCCCAGGCCACAAAAATCAGTTCCCCTGGAGAAATTGGATACTTTGGAGGGTGGATTCTATGGCATCGTATCCTGCTGCAGTCCCTCCACTCCTCAAACCCCACCCTCTCTAGCCTCTACCCCTAAAATCTCCAGGAATATCCCAACCTAGAGGTGGCAACCCTAGCAGCAAGGGAGGTAAGCAGGCGGGGGGCAGCAGCAGTGAGCCCCATTAGAAGCCCTGGGCCTTTGGAGCTACCTCACCTCAGGATATGTTGATGGTGGCCCTGCACCCTGCAGTGGAGGACAGTGTCAGTGGAAGTGAGGCATAAGTTCCAAGCCAGTAATGTTTTACATGTCTATGACAGATTAGTTTTTCCAAAGAATCTAATATCAAGGGCTGACTTTTCCTTAAGCAAATATAATTTACAAGGAATTACCATTCACAGCCTGCTTCTTCTCAGCATCCAGAGAAATCTGGCTGGCCACTGTTGGAGACGAAATATTGGGCTACATGGACTGTGAGCTTGTCCAGTCAGGCAATTCTTGTGATGGCTTTAATGCCAAAAGAAACAGCAGACTAAAACTAGAATGAGAATCAGCTGAGACACATACTTATTTTTCATTGTCCAGGACTCCCATCCCCAACTAAATATGCAGTAGCTGTAAATTAAAGCTGATTGTGCTTCCATTAATAAGTGGTGACATCTGGTTAAGAACAGAAATATTACCCCACCCACATCCCTCCTCCTCCTCTGAATGCCTGTCCATAGGTACATCTGTTGAAAAGATTGTCTGTGATTAAAATGAAAAAAAATTGTTTTTGTTGGCAATTCCAACATTTCATTTCTCTGTTTATTTCTTGGGTCTTCTCCCACTATAAAATTCTGGTCTGCTGCTACTGCTTTACTGTGACTTTCTCTTTCTTCCTTAGAACTTATATTCAGTAAATCCCAAAATTTAGTCATTAGTTGACTGAAGAAAAATTTCTAAGTGTTTTCCTGCTTATAAGCACTCAAGACAGTGTTTCCCCCCCCCCGTCAAAAAATTGCAGAATAACACAGTATAACAAGAAAAACAACAGCACAAAATAAAGCCAAACCTGGACCCTGAACAGAAATTGTAGTGTCCTAGTAGATCTCTCTGGGAAGCCAAATTCAAAGTTGTGGTGTTACCACGAAGAATGACCTGTCCTAGGCTCAACAAGATTTCACTTCACTTAGAGCATCCTGGCCAGTCTTGAAAAACAATTTCCTTAGAAATGCAGACCCAGGACATTTAGACCTTTAAAAGCTCCAATAACTTCAACCAGGCCTCATAGCAACAGGCAACCAGTTCAGATGGAGCAAGACAGTTTTTATATGTTCTCAGTTACAAGTTCATTTCAGCACAAAGGTTGCTGAATTCAGCACTAGAGTAAGTCAGGGGATTAATGAAGCCTAGTAAACTGAAGCTCAATTCACACAAGACTGAGGTGCTGTTGGTGAATGAACGGGGTTGCCACACCTAGTTAGCAACCCAATGGGATAATTCGGAGGGTGGGGAAAATCTATTGGGCATCATGCCAATGTGTAAAGTTACTTCTTGTGCAAAACCAGAAGTGATATCACCACACTGGGTCTCCACTATAGGATCCACCCCAAAATCTATGGTTAATCCAAAGAATTTGGGGTGGATCCTAAAGCATTGTGTCAATGTGATAAAAACACTTCCAGTTTTGTGCCAGAGGTGATGTTGCATGTTGGTATGGTGCCAAATCACCCCTCCCCATTTTTCCCCAGCTGCATTGTTGAACAGTGATGAGGAACACAGTACACAGGCCTGCAATTCTGGTCCTCCTATCAGTGAAGAAGCTGCTTGAAAGCTGTAGAGTTAGCCTGGAGAGGATTTCACTCCCCTTGAAAGAACAGGTTTGTAACTTGGGGGTACTGCTGGATCCTGGTTTACGGTTGGAGGTTCAGCTCTGTTCTGTGGGAGACAGCACCTTTTATCAGCTTTTCTGGCTGTTCCTTAAAAAGCATGAGCTAACAATGGTTATCTGATCCCATCCAGGTTACGTTACTGTAATGTGCTGTATGAGGGGCTGCCTTTTAAAAATCTCCAGGAATTTCAGTTTGTCCGAAATGCAGCAATTATATTTTGGGCAACTCCTAGAGCTTTGTCTCAACATCATGACTTCTCCTCTTAGTTTTCACCAGAGGTGATGTCACATGCTGGCATGACACTCCCCCCCCCCCAAATTCTCTGCAACTTGCAGGAATTCTATGGCAAACATTCAGGGGTTCCTTGGCAGACAAATTGATGCAAAAAGGCCTCTTTGAGGGTGAAAGCCTGACAAATAAAAATATGATATAGCTGGGACAAATGCTCTAGGAAAAAGTAGCTGCCTAGACTATGTGTAAATAATTAACATTCTATTTTAATTTTGCAGCTAGACTTCAGCCTATGACCAATATCAAAAATAAAAGTCACTATTTAGACAAGCCATTCAAAACTGGTAAATGGCAAACTATATGAGTTTTCAAAGCTCTCATGCTGTCAAATGGCTTACAATGTAAGCCAATTTGCCTCACATTTATTTATTCACACCTACTTCAGGATTACACCACTGGACTCCTTTTTAGGACATTGGCCCTTGTCCAGGAAATGTATTTGTTAGAATGTCTTTATTTTTATTCTCTCCTGCCCTCTTTCCCAAGTTTAATATAAAAGGGAACAAACACCTGCTTGAATCCCTAGGGTTTAAGTCCTAAAAGAACAATAAAAATGCTTATACAATGAATCTAAGACTCAGCACTGTGATTTCTTGTAAGAACAATATTGAATTTGGGTATTCCCCAGACTACTCCCACTGTATGTCAGGTTCCCTGGCAGCTTGTGACTAAACACTAATAAACAGAGGCCTTTGTGACAGTCTCTCTGTCGAATTTTTCACCTCATAAATACACCACTTCAGTGGCAAGTCGTTTTCGGGAAACTTTCCACTGACACTGACAAGATGAAACTGCCCTGGAAATATGAGCAAATAAGTCTTTAGATTTCACTTTACACTGGCATTTTAAAATTCCTTCTCTTATTCTTTGTCTATAACCCTACTCAATTACTTATTTTGTCATTTGGGAAATTGGAGTTTATTGGTTGAGTTTGGCTTGAAACAATCTGGGCATATAATATAATGAAGTAGAATAGAATTGTGAGAAAGTGGTCCATATTTAGGTTAAGGATTAGATTATCTGCACTCCATTCCATAGTCTTCAACAGACTTCATTCTATGCCTTCAAACAAGTTTCCTGGCAGTAGTTAGCAGAGAAGTGGAAACACCCACATAGTGGCAGCAATCCATATGGCAAATGCTCTGCATGTTACCGCTGCCACATGAAGCTCTCACTATTCAGGTTCTTCTAAGCAGCCTCTTCTTGGCTATTTATTTAGTATTTTTCTGCTGTTTGTCCAAAGAGCTCATGGTGGCATTTATCATTCTCTCTTCTTCCGTTTTATCTTTACAACAACTCTGTGAGGAATGTTAGGCTAACAAACAGTTGCTGACCCAAGATCATCCAGCAAGCGTCATTGCTGTGATGAAAATTTCACTATACAATGGTGAATATCATAATATATTTGCTCATTATAGAATTTGTAAAAATATTTAAATACATAAGATGACTTTGGTAAGTAAACATCATTTATGGCATAATGTTAGCAAAATCAATAAATGTGTTCTTTGCATTATTTTGCATTTTCAACATGGCTGAATCTGCTTGCCTCCTCCAAGTTAAAAATTACCCTCAATTACTACTGATTTCAATTTAAAATATTTACTAAAACAATTTGGATACCCTGGCCTCCATATTTAATGACATTCAGAAGGTAACAGAGAATTTTTTTATGGTTCCAGCATACTAGGTGCTCACTAAGCTAGGATTAACTCTGACATAATATAGTTGCACTTTTTTGCACCACTAGCCACAGTCAATAGCAAAACAACAGCTGTAAAAACAAACCCTGATGTAGCAACACCAAAAGACACACAACACCCTTGCACACTCCGCCACCACTCACCACTCATGATGCTGCTTGTGATGCAACCCACATTACCCAAGCACCTTCCAGCATGCAGCAATAGCCAAATGAACCCAAGGCATTCCCCAATCCAATTCATGGATAAAACACACAACCAAACAATACTCCAGAGACCACAACACCTTTCCTTATACATATCATAGTAAGTAGAAAACCTGCACAAAGCACCCTGAGTTCCCTGAAGAAAAAAAACTGAACACAGCAAATAGCACAGCCTAGTCCCTAGAGAAATGCAATGGGAAACAAGAGGTGTGGGTTTAGAACCCAGCCAGGAGAAATGTCCATGTGGCTTCCACTATTCATTGCATACCCTTTGCGGGTCCTGCTGTCAGCCACACTCTGAGGCAGCAAAACAGCACTTTAACAACCTAAATGCAGGAGCAGAGAAGGAAGGCCCATCCCTCTATAGTTTTGTAGGGGCCTACTCATGGTATACCTCCCCCACACACACACACACTCTTTCTCAACCCCATGCATGGGCCGACTCTCAGCCTTCTACAGCTGGGATTCACAGAAGTAATTTAAGGATAAGATCAGGATAAGATATTCACATCCACCACTTGTAGTGGGTCAGCTGTTACACATATGTTACACGTATGCTGTTGTCTTGTAAACTATGAGCAGCATGTCAATATAAACATACCTGTTAATGGTGGAGATCTGTAAATATTCATTATATCCCCAATGTTGTCATTGACACAGAACATACTGCCCATTGTCCGTAATACATTTCAAGGTGAACAATGGTGATGGTTTGCAAAATTGCCCAGAAGGCAGAGTCTCTCGAATGAATAGAAAAGAGCAAGAGTCCAGTAGCACCTATAAGACTAACAAAAGGTTACGTGAGATGAAGTGAGGCAGTGGCTTTAGGAAGTAGATCTGGGAGGGACTGTGCAGCCACACCATCCTCTTCATCTCTCACCCCTGTCAGGAGTTAGAGTGCTTATCACTCTTTCAATCCCTCCCAGGCATCTTTATTCACAGCACAGCAAGCTGTGAATAAAGTAGGGATTCACTGAACTTGCACAAGAGTCCAGTAGCACCTTTAAGACTAACCAATTTTATTGTAGCATAAGCTTTCGAGAATGGATCTTGCACAAGAGGAATCTCTCTGAAGGAATCTTGCAAGGGCTTGGGAAGCCCTGCTGGGCATGCATGGGATGCAATCCTGTGATTAGTTACTTAGGGAATGAGGAGGGAAGGAGTGTCTGTTTCTCAAAGAGGATGCAGCAAGCAGAGGTGATCGGAGGTGGTGAAAGGCTGTGAGAGGCACTGAGGATGGGCCGAGGAGGAGCTGGGGTGGAGGGGACAACCATGCTATAGGCAGGTCGAAGATCTCTTTCTAATCCTATAGAAATAAAAAAATGTATAAATTATAAGATTTCTTACCTCAGTTTATAAGCACATTGCCTTCTTGTTTTTTATTTCCTGAATTTTGTAAGGTTGAAAGATGGCTAAGATATCCTACCAAGAAAGGTATCGTCTAGTATTGTGTAACATTTGAGCCATTTAGAATTCTGCCTCCTTCAGAGCCAGAGTTCACAGAGCAAATTACATCAATGTTTTAACATTTCTATGATCCATACAAAAATTATAGCTGTTAGAAAAGAGTTAGAAATCATCAGAGGGATTTTTTTCGGGGGGGGGGGGTTGACCTAAATCAGGACAGTGTTGAACTTAACCATGTAGATGAAGATCTGGCCGCTGTTTTTTTTTTTTCTAGAGCTCCCAAGTACCCATCAGACCTAATCTTTCACTAGGCTTCCTGTGGATGACTATTGACCTGTTTCTCCAAAAACCACTAATCCTTGACTACTTCTGAATGAAATAGAATATTAAGAGAAATTTTCTCTGGAGCCCAATAAAAGAACTTGACATTCTTCCAGTTCTTCAAGCCTGCAAATCCTTCAATTATATTTGTTTTTTTAATCTGGTCTAAGCGACGTAGCTCTTTCTGCTTTCAGTCATTGACAGATATGCCTTAGTGTTGTTCTTGTTTCCCCTAATTTAATTTCATGAACTGTACTGTGAAGAATGACCCTCTCTGTTTCACTCTCTAGACCTTTCCCGTAGCTAGTTTGAAAGAAGCACAATAATGTAACACTTTTTCAAGTGCCTGGAATTTAGGGCTGTGCACAGAGGGCAGGAATTAGATTTGGTTTCAGGATATAGGTTTTCAAATTCAGGGTCTCAGTTGGGGCAAGGACTAGCTGCCCACAATCCCTGTACATGGGTACAATTCATATTTAGGTTAACCATTGGTGGTGGGAAGTGCCATCAAATCATAGCTGACTTATCACAACCCCTGCTGCTGTTTTCAAGACAAGAGACTAACAGAAGTGGTTTGCCTGCCTCTGCATAGTGATCATTCAATTATTAACCAAGGTTGATCCTGTTAAGCTTCCAAGATCTAACAAGATCGGGCTTGCCTGGGCTATCTATGTTAGGGCAGGTTAACCATTAGGAGAATAAATTATTGGTCTACACGATAAAATCAAATGGCAGACATTTATAAAATGGTATCATTTCAAGGAAGAAAGAGAGAATTCTAAGGCCTTAGGAACATTTCCAAATAAGAAAAGAAGGGACATTCTCAGAGCAGAGAAGATACGTATTGAAGTCAGGGGTTTTTTTCAGTGGGAACACAGTGGAACGGAGTTCTAGCACCTCTTGAAAATGGAGATCAGGGGGCAGGGCCACCAGCCATGTGACTATTTTCGCCAAGGGCAATTTAAACTTTAAAAAACTCCCCCCCTGTTCCAGCTGACCCAAAGTGACGTCATTTTGCGGTCCTGAGTTCCACCACTGAGTTCCACCACCTATTTTCCCAGGAAAAAAAGCCCTGATTGAAGTTAATATTATCTGCCTCATTAGTAATAGAGATTTGGGAAGGAAATTCCAACTGGACCTCATTGGGTCAGCGTGACTGGAAAACCTTTTAGTCAAGAGTGCTAATGAGAGTCTAGGTTTTCTCAGCAGGAATATTATTTCAGCAAGATACTTTGTATCTAAAGGCACTTGAATAATTACTGAGTGGTAATGATTAGGGGTGTGTTATTTAGCATTCCTGAGCCAAAGATATACCTGAAAATAACTATTCAGTCTTATTCATGTATATCCAGATATATCCAGCTTATTTGGCTATATTCAGATAAATCGGTATTTACCTTCCTGAATAACATGGGAATCTCATTTTAAAGACTGCAGCAGGAGAGAGAAGAAAGGCAGCATTACTCATCTGCCTGCCTGCCTGCCTGCCTGCCTGCCTGCCTGCCTGCCTGCTAGGTTGGATGCTGGGATTCCCTGGTTTGATGTTGGTTCTGTTGGGCTTGTATTTACCATGATTCTTCCTGGCATCTTTGAGTGACACTGGCTCTTTTGGGCTTGTAACAATGTCCCTTGCTTCAGTTTGGGTTTTCTGGGATTCTCTGATTTGACATTGGTTTTGGTGGGATTCTCAGGTTTGACATTGTTTCTGTTGAACTTTGTTGGTTCTATTTGCATTGGGAGGCACTCTTTCTGTGCCTGTCTCTGTATCTGTCACTCTATCTCTGTCTATCTGTATGTCTGTCTCAAACTGTAGATGCTACTTTAACTGTACAACCACAATCTCTCTATTCTAGAGAAAGGCCTTGGCTGGGCCGCCAACTCATTGTTCAGAATATTGCTTGTTCTGTTTCTCACTGGCTCCAGCAAATCTTACAAGATCTGGATGACCCATATAAGTCTATGTCAGAGATACAAAGAGATAAGTTTCCATAAATATCCCCAAACACCTACAATTTAGCCTCATAATTTTTCCTCATAAAAAATAAAGAAAATTGATCTACTCAGGTGCCCTGAACTCTGGGCCCCAGTAAATTGTATTCCTCCATGCTTGGGTCCTGACTCACTGATTAAAACTAAAGTTAGCATCCGTCTGCAACCATTGAGAAATTCAGCGTAACTGCTGGCATAAACGTGGGTATTTGTAATTAATCTATAATCCCAGTGGTTAATTCTTGTCTCTATTGTTTTCATAATAGTCACCATAATGATCTTGCAGGTTCTTTTTTTTTTTTTGGCTCATGAGAAACTTTCATAAGACATTTCTTTTCAGGAAATTGCTACACTGAGAAGTTGTGAAAGGAACAGTGTCTTGAAGATACAGAAGTCTTGCCAGAACAGTAATTTGAACCACAGAAGAAAGCTCCTATATATCTGATTATATTTTTGTCCTATCTCTCAAAGTTAATATGAGGACAAAATGGGGGATATGTTGTAAGTAGGGTTGCCAGGCCCAGTCTGGAAACCCATGAGAAACCAGGAGGCTGGGGACATGGGGGATGGCCATTGACGGCACTGTTATGTCACTTCTGGGAAAACCCAGAAAAGATGTCACCCATCTCCAGGAATTGCCAGAAACTCTATGGTAAAACTATAGAGTTTCCAACAATTCATGGAGTGGACTGATGTCAATTCCAGGTTTCTGGCAAACTCTAGGTTTTACCATAGGGTTTATAGCCATTCCTAGAGTGGCTTACTGTCACTGATGTCACACACTCACTGATGGAAGTTTTTTTAAAAAAATTCTCCCATCAGCCACTGAAGTACCAGAAGGCAATGCTGAAGATCTCCCTTCCTTAGCTGGCATATGTCAACCCTCGCTGTAAGCCATTGAGGAGAAAATTCTTACATAAATATCTAAATAAATGAGTAGCTCTCTCATATCTACATGAGAACCAGCATTGTGTAGTTATGAAAGTATCAGACTAGGATTTTGGAGATCCAGGTTAATATCCCTGGATCTTTGTCATGAAAGCTCACAGGATGATTTTGGGCTAGTCATTCTTTCCTTCTCTCACCTATCGTGCAGGGTTGTTGTTATGTGGGAAAATGAAGGCAGGGAGAACAATATTATAAGCCACTTGCGGGAAAAATAGGCTATAAATATCGAAATAAATATATGAGTGCTCTAATCATATAACACATTTATAAATGTCATAATGAGATGTTTAGTTATACAGATTAAAAGACAGCTCAGAACTATTTTTGGTTTCTAACCTTCACTTTAATTAAAAAACAATGTGTTTAATACTTGTATCTAGGTGTAGGATTAAAGCTAGTTTGTTTTGAGGGAATGGAATACTTTCAGGTACATGACAATGGCTGCAAATGAAAGATATCCAGTTGTGAAATTCATATTATGAAATTCAGTTTCATCTTGAAGTATTTTCAGTTCTGTGTCTTTAACAAGCTATATAATGATTGTAGTAGCCTGAAACTGTAAAAGATAATTACAGATATACAAATGGAAAGCATTCTGAATGTCACTCAACTACCTTAAGTAGGGTCCAGTCCTCTCTTTATTTGTATTCCTTTCTCATAGCAATGGAAAAGGCACTCTGCTGAGGTCAATGCTGAGAGGTTGTAAATAAAATAACAATTTTATTTCTGAGGAAACCAATTGTCATCTACTGACATAGCGGATAGCTAATGTTAGCTCCATATGGAATCTGCCTGAAGTACAGACTTCTCTTTCTCTTCCACTCCTCTATGTGTATTAAATATAGCAGGTGCACAGGCTTCATTTGTTTTTCTTCCTTTACTCCTAAGGAAATCGTAAACAAAATATATTGCTAAAGGTTAGTTTTTGGGATTCCCTGTGAGCAAACTGAGAGGGAAAATGGATCAATGAGTGATCAGCAGGGACAGTAAATCAACACACTAAAAACAGAGTTCAATATATTAGCTAGGCCTCAGGAGCTCAGTCCAAGGATAAGGCCTCTGTCAGTCAGAGGCCTAACATTAATGTCAAAGACAGCTGGAGTTGGCAGTGTGCAACTATGAGGAAATGATTGAGTTGTCTGTCAGTTGCTAGCGATCCACTAGAGGCCATTGTGGCATAAAGTAAAAATTGCTTTTGAGAACTGTGTGTTCTATTTCTCTTCTGCTCTTTTTCAGTTTTAGAGGCAATGGCTTACTCTCATGTTAAAATTTAAGTCAATTTAATCCTATTGAGAAACATACAACAATTAAAGTAAGTTCTGGTTCTCACTGGAATTTACATCCAGGTAAATTGATTACCAGAGGGTTGGTACATTTTTATGAAGAGAGCAGTATCATAGTGCCCATAGGGCACGGTAGGATGGTTTCTCAGGCCTAGAGTGGGGGCGGGGGATCTCCCGCCCCTGCTCCCCACACCCCGCCCCCACTTACCTGAGCAGCGGGGTGGCGCGTACCTTCCTTGCGCGCTCCCCCGCGGTGCAGCGCACTCCCATGTGCTGCAGCCACCGGGATCAGGCCTGTTTTGGCCTGGATTGGGGCCGTTGTGGAGCACGGGAACGCTCCTGTGCTCCGCAGTGCTCAAAATGGGCCCGATCCACAGCAAACCAGGCCCGTTTTCAGCAGCTGCAGAGCTCAGGAGCGCTCCTGCACTCAGCAGCACCCCAAAACAGGCCCGTTTCGGCATGAATTGGGCCCATTTTTGAGGTGCTGCGGAGTGCAGGAACGCTCCTGCGCTCCACAGCGCCTCAAAACTGGGCCCAATCCGTGGCAGAACAGCCCACTTTGGGTGTGTTCTGCAGTGCCCGGCTGTATGATGATGCCACCCCCGAAGTGATGTCATCACACCTCTGGGGGTGCACACGTGCACTGTGTGTGCACGTGCACCCCTTCTCCCTAAAGGTAAGTGACAGGCCCCTGTCCCCCACCGGGAGATTGAGGGGGCCTGGCAACCCTAGCCTAGAAGCCCCTGGGAACCTGCCTTAATGGTAAAGTTGCTTGGGAGTTGGGGGTAGGGGCTGGCAGGTATTTATCTTTATTCTCCTCACATGTATGCATGCTCACAGCCCCCATTGATGACAACTCTTCCAGCATGAACCAGAAGCTATGGCATTGCACCAGAACCGATTCTTAAAGACTTGGTCCTGGAGAGTAACACTGTTGTTTCCAGGATGCACTGCAAGTGACATCATCAACTGGGGCCATGGGCATTCATGAGGTCATTTCCCCAGTTTGCTTCCTCCTGTGGGAGCTCATGCTTCCTCCAGCCAATCACCTGGCAATTGACATGCAGTGGCATGAAACACCAAGAGTTTGCTTGTCCTCAGCGGGCACCTGGCAAGCCAACTTAGTGGGGAGAATGTCACAGACTTTGGTTATCTGCTGTTTTGTACCCAGGCTGATTAGTCCAGTCCCACCCACCCCCGTCATACTGACTGGAACAACAGCAGCCTGTTAATGTGACTGTGGCCCAATTCTGCAGGAACTAGGGCTGCCAGGTCTCATGCTTTGGTAGAAGGCCTCCTGCAGGCAGCCCTGTTTGCCTGCCACCACTCAGAGAGGAAGAAAAATTTTAAAAACCAGCGATGGGATCAGAATTGCTACATCAATTCCAAGGGAAAAAACCCAGAACAGACATAGGGTAGATCTAGGATTTGCCAGCAACTCTATGGTTTCACCAGGAGGTGATATAGAGATGCCACCAATGTCACACTTCCCCATGTCCCTGCCCCTAAATCTTCTGCTGGTTGCCAAGCTAGAAGGAACTCCTCCCTACCACTGGGGTGCTTGTAGGTCTGGTCCAGGCTGCCACAGAAACCAGAAATGCAAGGCTGTAACCACTCATCATTGCATGTTGCACTATCATTGCACTGTAGCAATCATTCAGAATTGGATTTTTCATGTATGAACAAGGATATGTGTGTATGTAAAGTGTCCTCAAGTCCCACCCGACTTACGGCATCCCCAGTAAGGGGGCTTTCAATGAAAGTGAGAAGAGGTGGTTTGCCATTGCCTTCCTCTGCAAAGCCTTCCTTGGTGGTTTCCCATCCAAGTACCAACCCTGCTTAGCTCCTGAGATCTGACAAGATCCGCTATACCATGCCTCCTTCCCTCCATGAACAAGGATACCAATGTACAAATATTTGCCAAATCAGAACCACTGCACACTAAGCAACAATGTGTGGATGCAGCCCAGGCTGGCAACAAGAAAGAGCTTCTGGGGCAGAGACATGGGGGCATGACATTGTGTGCACCACTATGTCACTTTTGGGGAACACCCTACCACCCAGGCAGGTAGCTCTAAGAATCACTGATAAAACCATAATTTTCAGAGGGAGCTTGGCAATCAGGGCTGGCAGCTGGTGGAGGGTTGGGAGCAGTGACATGGTAGGGAGGCAGTATCATGAGCATCACTTCCAGGGAAAATGTGGAAGTCATAGCAGGTAGCTCTAAGACTTACTGGTTTGTAAAGCCAATAAAGGTTGCTGAATTGAATTACTGGTTTCCAGTTGATTCCTAGAGCTACCTGCCATTTTTTCTGAGTTTTCCCTGGAAGTGATGTCGTCATATCACTTCCAGGGAAGTTTTAAAAAAAAAATTCCCCTTTGCTGTTTGAAGTGGCAGTAGGCAATGGGAGTTCAGGGTGGGAGATTCCCCACCCCTACAGGAGGCCCAGCAGCCCTAATGCAGTCCCACAGCAGCAGTAACTAAGTTTGATGAGAATATGAAACTGCCTTATACCAAATGAAACCATGGATCTATCTAGCTCAGTGCAGTTTTCTCTGAGTGACAGTGGCTCTCCAGAGTCTCTGGCAGAGGTGTCTTTCTCAGTATCTGCTACCTGAGCCCCTTTATCTGGAGATGCTGAGGCTGAACCTAGGACCTTCAACAAGCAGAGCTACAGTCCCACAGTCACAGACTGCTTAAGGCAGCTCCTGGCAACCCTAAGTACCCCATTTCAGGCTGCTTAGAGCGAGTCTGGGTTACAGGAGGGAGACAGCTACCTACCAAAATTTGTTGTTTCAGTTTGTGTATTCCACTTGAACATTCAGTAGCATATTTGGTACAGTTTAATTTGGCCTTTGGGTTATATAATATAGTAAATTATATAGAGAAGAAGGCCTTGCAAATATTGATTTTTGAATTTCTTTGTGGTTTGCACAATATCTAGCACTGCTCATGTATGAAGTGGGTACTAGAAAAGAAAAGGAAGTTTTCGGGCAATGTATTTTTGTGCACATTCACAGGATGAGTGGAAGTGCAGAGGGAATAATAGTGTGCTATATTCCAAGGCCCCAAAATTCTAGTTATGCCACTGGAACAGTTTATTCTATGAAGGGACCCTTTAGGTTCAGTTAGTAAATCATTTGTACATATGTAAGAGCTTCACTTACTGATGTATGTTGGTTGTGCAGAATTAAAAGGGGCAGACCTTAGGTAAGATCATTTGGATCCATTCTACTAAGGGTTGCCAGCTCCAAGTTGGGAAATTCCTGGAGATCGGGGGGGGGGGGGTGAAACCTGGAGAAAGTGGGGTTTGGGGAAGGAAAGGACCTTAGCATGACATAATTCCATAGAGTCCACCCCCCAAAGTAGCCATTTTCTGCAGGTGAACTGATCTCTGTGGCATGGAGACCAGTTGTAATTACGGGAGATCTCCAGCCACTACCTGGAGGCTGGCAATCCTAATTCTACTAACAGAGGTGCTTTCCTCCAGCAGACAGAGCTTTCCCCTGATGCAAGACATTTGGACAAACATCTTGAATTGGGAAAGATTCCTCCACTCCGCTAGCAGAACTAGCAGGATCCAACTGCCTGTGTTTAAAAAAGGAGTTCTAATTCAAGTGTCAGCTTCAGCTGTTGGTACCTGATCCTATGGCTGAGAATTCATAGGAAGTGGAAAACTTTGTCTACCTGCTGTGGATGATGCAGCCTGTGGACCTGTATCTACAACTCATGTATAGTCCATACCATGGAATCCATGCCAATGGACAGGGGTGAGAGCTAAGCTACAAGTGACGCCTGACACAGGTTGGACCCTTGTCAGCTTCTCTCAAGTTTTGATGGGAAATGTAGGCGTCCTGGTCTTGCAGCTGTAATGGAGAGCCAAGCTGTAAATTGTCAAATGCTTTTTCGGTTTCTTCTTTGTAGACGCTGAAAAAGCATTTGACAATTTGAACTGGGACTTTATGTTTGCCATCATGGAACAGCTACAAATGGGGGAAAGGTTCATAAAAGCAGTGAGAGAAATTTATAGAGACCAGAGTGCAGCAATTGTGGTGAATGACGAGCTGACTAAAAAACTGATTATTGGAAAGGGTACAAGACAAGGTTGCCCGCTATCCCCATTGTTGTTTATTTTGGTTCTTGAAATTTTGATGATGCAGATTAGAGAAGATAATGCAATCCGTGGTATGAAGATAAAAGACTTTTCCTATAAGGTCAGAGCGTTTGCAGATGATATAATGTTAATTGTGGAAGATCCAATTGAAAACATGCCTAAGGTAATAGAAAAAATAAAAGAGTTTGGAGACTTGGCAGGTTTCTATGTAAACAAAAAGAAATCAGAGATTTTATGTAAGAATATGATTAAACAAAAACAACAGTTATTAACGGAAATAACAGACTGTGAGGTAACAAGTAAGGTGAAGTACTTGGGAATTGAATTGACTGCAAAAAATATAGATCTATTTAAGAATAACTATGAGAAATTATGGACTCAAATAGAGCATGATTTGATCAAATGGAATAGGCTGAACTTGTCATGGTTGGGAAGAATTGCAGTAATCAAGATGAACGTGTTACCAAGAGTTATGTTTCTGTTACAGACGATACCAATCATTAGGGACTCCAAGCAATTTGATAAATGGCAGAGGAAAATATCAGAGTTCGTGTGGGCAGGCAGGAAGCCTCGAGTGAAAATGAAAGTGTTACAGGATGCAAAAGAAAGAGGGGGAATGCAACTGCCCAACTTGAGACTTTATTATGATGCAATCTGTCTGGTATGGTTGAAGGATTGGATCATGTTGAAAAATCGCAAACTGCTGGCCTTAGAGGGATACAAAAAATTATTTGGATGGCATGCATACCTATGGTATGATAAAGTAAAAGCAGATTCTATGTTTCTGCATCACTATATTCGGAGAAGCCTCTTCAAAATTTGGAAGAAGTACAAAGAATACCTACAAGAAGGAATTCCCTCCTGGGTGGTTCCATATGAAGTAATAGATCCAAGAATGGTCGATAATGAACAACAGTGTTTAACGTATAAGGAGATAACTCAAATAGAATCCTCTAAAATAATAAGAACGCAACAAGAGATGTCTCCAAACTACGACTGGTTTCAATATAGACAAGTTAGAGATCTTTATTACTCAGACTGTGCGAAGGGAGGGATAAGGATGGAGGACTCAGAATTAGAGAAAGTAATTTTACAAGAAGACCAAAAGGAAATTTCTAAGGTTTACAAAGTGTTGTTAAAATGGTATACTGAAGATGAGACAGTCAAAGTGCAAATGGTGAAGTGGGCTATAAACTTTAATAAAGAAATAACAATGGAGGCGTGGGAATACTTGTGGAAACATACATTGAAAATCACGACATGTACCAATATTAAAGAGAATATTTACAAAATGATTTACCGTTGGTATCTGACGCCAAAGAAGATTGCGCTAGGGAACTCGAATATGTCTAATAAATGCTGGAAATGTAAAAAACATGAGGGATCAATGTATCACATGTGGTGGACTTGCGAGGTAGCTAGGCAGTACTGGGGGGAAATAATAAGAGTAATGAGTGAGATTTTACAATTTCAAGTTAATAAGAACCCAGAGCTCCTGCTACTGAACTTGGGAATGGAAGACATCCCAGCACAACATAGGACATTGATATTCTATATGACAGCAGCAGCCAGACTTTTGTATGCGCAGAAGTGGAAAGTACAAGAAGTGCCAACTACTGAGGACTGGATTTACAAATTGCTGTACATGGCGGAGATGGACAAAATGACAAGAAAACTGAGAGACCTTGATCCAGGGCAGTTTAACACGGACTGGGGAAAGCTGAAGCAATATCTGGTGAAAAAATGGGAGGTGGGAGGAGAACTGTGGCAGTTTGAAAATTATTGAGGTGCATAGGAGGAGAGAAGTGACTATACCGAGGGGGTGGAGAGTTAATGGAAAAATTCTAAGCAACTTTATATGATTTTTAAGTATTATATTAAGTAGCAATAGCGTTGATATTATGAGAATTATTGGGATAGAAATTAACTAATCTATATTTTTTGGAAAGATAACCGTATAACATAGAGTGAATATATACATACATACGTAAATTCAAAGATAGGTCTAATTGTTAGACTTATGGTATATGTATAGATAAAGAACAACATATAGAACAGAAGCCTAAGTAAATGACAATAAGTGTGTATAATAAGTATGTGTATAGAAGTATTGGAATTGATGTATAAAGGGGGGCAAATTGTTTGTCCCATATTGAAGAGAATAGAAGGAGTAAGGTAAAATACAGGTTATCAAAATGAATATTATTAGTAGTTTTAATGAAGAAGTTAGATTAAGAGGATTTCATTTAAATGACAATTTATATGACAATTTATATGTGAAAGGAAGTGGAAATAGTGCTTAGAAGAATCTGAAAGTATATTATAATAAACAAATAAAATAAATATGAAGGAGTAGAGGGAAAGTGGACAGGGGGTTGGAAAACTGTTGGAAGTCAATAAAAAGGGGGGGGGAAAGGGAGGGGGTTAGAATTAGAAAAAATTAAAGATTGTGATTATAATTGTTATTATATGTTTCTAATCCAATAAAAATTCTTTAAAAAAAAAAAACTTGAGGGAAGCTGACAAGGGTCCAACCTATGTAAGGCGTCACTTGTAGCTTGGCTCTCAGTCTCTGTCTTCAGAGTGGGGTCTGCCAGTTGATGAGGCCCGATACGCCACAGCTTTTCTCTCCTGATTTGTTAAACTTGTCTCTGCTTTCACATTTCTGGTATGAACTATGCATTCCTTTCTTACTTAATGCAACATTTTCCCAAACTCATTTTTTAAGGGAAGAAAAGCCCTCCATTGGATGGAGGAATGGCAGTGGGGGTGCTGAGGTAAGGCGAGTGTGAGGGAAGCAGCTGTGCAGAAGCTCCATTGCCACTAAGAATGCTTCTGCACTCACAGCAGTAATGAGAGCTGCACAGAGAATTGTCTCCGTGGGGAAGCAGCCCAAGTTTGAGAAAGATCACAGCCAAGCTGGTGGGAAAACAGAAGCAGAATGAACAGAGAATGAGGTCATATGGATGCTCCCCAGAACAGTAATGTTATAAGGAAGCCAAGATATAGCAACACATTTGTATGGAAATTGCCCTGCTCCATCTCTGATACCCCTGATCACCAACATGAGGACTGTGTATGCAGTCTAAATTTACTAAATTCAGGAAAAAGCTATGCATACCGGCACCACAGCAGTGTGTGCCTAGCCAGTGACATCAAAGGTGGGGCAGGAGCACTGGGTGAGGGGAATGGAAGATTCGTATACACTTACCATGAAGCTTCCTTTCTCTGTGGTCCAGGAGTGGGGCAGTCAGCCTTAACTCTTGGGTAGCTCCTCCTCCTCTTGAGCAGGGTCAGATGAACTTGTGATCCTAGGGGGAGGGGCTCCCCTCTGCTCTTCAGTTTGTTTTCAAGCCCGGAACACCCTCCTTTCTCTTTGTCTGTCATTTACTGAACTATACAACTAAAACACTAGCATAGCAAGTGTGAACAAGAAACGTCAACTTAAACATGTTTACCATCCTTTCTTTCACCCCTTTACTATGTAAATGGAAATAGGCCAGAATTTCTTTATTCCTTCCTTTCCCCCTTTTTTGGGGGGGTGGGTGGTGGATGGGAATATGGACTGCCCCACTCCCAGACCACAGAGAAAGGAAGCTTCATGGTAAGTGTATATGAATCTTCAATTCTCCCGTGGTCCTGTGGAGTGGGGCAGTCAGCTTTAACTCTTGGGATATAATCTAGCAGTGTACCCCTGGGTGGGAGTCTATCAAGCGGATTTACAGAACGTGTTGTAACACACGCCTCCCAAAGGCCGCCTCTGCTGATGCCAACTGGTCTACTTTGTAATGTCTAGTAAAGGTATGCACCGATTTCCACGTTGCCGCTTTACATATCTTCTCCAAAGAAGGAAAAGACCTGTAAGCAGCGGAAGTGGCTGCCCTCCTTAATGAATGTGCTGTGATTTCTGTGGGCAGTTCTACTTTCCTAGCTCCGTATGCTAAAATGATGCACTCCCTAATCCTAATCCACCTACTTAGTGTGGAAGTTGACACTCTTTCGCCCATTGAACACATCCGAAAGGAAACAAACATACTCTCTACCTTACGTATGTGTCTGGTCCTGTCTACATAATAACTCAGCGCCCTCTTCACATCTAACTTGTGCCACTCCTTTTCCTTGTCATGTTTAGGACTAGTACAAAAGGAAGGCAAAACAATATCCTCTCCCCTGTGAAAGAGGGAGTTCACTTTTGGAATAAAGGAGGGATCCAATCTGAGCACTACTTTGTCGTTATGGAAAATACACAACTCCTCATTTACTGAGAGCGTCCTTATTTCAGACACTCTCCTTGCTGAGGTAATCCCTACCAGAAAAATTGTTTTTAGTGTCAACATTTTAAGAGAACAGGTCGCCATAGGCTCAAAGGGTTCTCTCGTGAGAGCAGTAAGCACCAAATTAAGGTTCCACGTCGGAAACCTATGGATTTGTGGTGGGTTCAGCAGCATAGCGCCCCCCAGGAACCTCTTTGCATGCGGGTGTTTTGTAAGTGACGCTCCCTTTTTGGATCCCCTCACTGCCGACAATGCCGCCACCTGTCTTTTCAGTGTACTAGTACTGAGACCTTTGTCCAGACCGTCTTGCAAAAATAGTAAAATCTGTTCTACTGGTACAGTCAACGGGTCTCTCCCTCTGTCCGTGCACCAAGTATGGAAAACTTGCGATGTATTATCATAACTTCAATTTATTGAGCCTTTTCTTGATGCCAGCATTGTGAGAATGACTTTTTCAGCATATCTCAGTTCCTTTAACTGATTGCGCTCAACTTCCAAGCTGAGAGGTTTAGGGATCCCAGATTTGGATGAAATATTCCTTCTTGAGCTAACAGATCTGCCCTGCATGGAATTTTCCACAGTTCCACCTGCGATAGTCTCCTCAGCTCTTGAAACCATGGTCTCCGGGGCCAGAAGGGTGCGATCAGAATCACCTCTGCCTTCTGCTCCACTACTTTTTGTATTACTCTGTGTATAATCCTCAGTGGTGGAAAGGCATACAGGAGACCCTTTGGCCAGTCCGTATTCAAAGCATCCGTCCCCAACGCTTGTTGTTCCTTCTGTCTGGAGAAGAACTTTTGAACTTGAGTGTTCTGCGCCCATGCAAATAGATCCACCTCCGGCTTTCCGAATTTTTTGTATATTTGAGTGAAAACCTGAGTGTTCAGCCTCCACTCGGCTTGATCTACGAGGTTCCTGCTCAGCCAGTCTGCCAGACAGTTCTGTTGTCCTGCCACATGCACGGCCTTTAAGGACTTCAGGTTTGCCTACGCCCAGAGGAAGATTTCCTTTGCCTCTGTGTTTAGAGCTTTGAACCTGGTGCTGCCTTGCTTGTTCACGTAAGCCTTTGCCATCATGTTGTCTGTTTGGATAAGGACATGATGACCCTTCAGACAGTTCTGTAGCTCTCTTAGACCACTTTTATGGCTCTTAGTTCTAACAGATTTATGCTGAATGTTCTTTCTGTGTCATTCCAAGACCCTTGAATCATTCTGTCTTGCATGTGTGCTCCCCATCCCATCAGACTCGCGTCTGTGGTTAAAACCAACCTTCCCGGTTCTCTGAGTGGTGCACCTTCTGTGAATCTGTTTGGATTCGCCCACCACTCCTTGAACAAGGCGTCTGGAATTTCCACTACCTTGCTCCACTTGTGTGCTATGACCTTCTGATATGGACGGAGAAAACGTTGTAGGGGACGTGTGTGGAACCTCGACCACTGGAGTGTCTCTTGGCAAGATACCATCATTCCTAACAGTTTTGCCAACAGCATCACTTCCACTTGCCTTTTCCTCTGTACTTCCAGAATCATCACCACCACCTTCTGTTGCCTTTCCAGAGATACAAAGGCTCTGTCCTTGACTGTGTCTACAATTACTCCCAGATGAATAATTACCTGTGTCGGAGTTAGAGTGCTTTTCTGTCTGTTGATGACAAACCCGTGCTTCTTCAGACAGTCTACTGTCACCCTCACTGCTTGCTGGGCCGACGGCAGGGATGGGGCTTTTATAAGGATATCATCCAAGTAAGGAGATAGGGCTATCCCTTGGGTTCTGAGAAAGGCTATCAAGGTCACCAGCACTTCGGTGAACACTCTCGGAGATGGCTTCAGACCAAATGGGAGGGCTCTGCATTGGTAGTGTTTCCCATCATAAGCAAAGTGAAGATACTTCCTGTGAGCCTCCCTTATGGGGATGTGCAGATAGGCCTCTGACAGATCTATGGAGGCTAGGAAGTCTCCCTTCTGAATGGCCTGAGTAGTGGACTTCATTGTCTCCATTTTGAACCTGCGTGACTTTGTGACGATTCAGCCATTTCAGGTCCAGTATGGCTCTGACATCCCCATTCTTCTTTGGAACGATGAAGAACACCGAATACACTCCCTGCTTCTGATATCTCACTGGTACTGGTTCTATGGCCTCTATTTTCAATAGATGTTGAATGGCTTCCTTCACCTTGGCATGCCTCTGTGGAAGAGGATTCCTTGGTAAATGAATGAAGCGCCTCCGCAGGATTTTGTCAGACTCCAAAGAATAGCCCTTGGATACTATGTCCAGTACCCATTTGTCTGAGACTGTTTGATTCCACTGATTGGAGAAATTCTGCAGTCGTCCTCCAATTTGCGTGGCTGTCGGTTGATAGTCATGCTTGATTCCCCTTCTTTTGGCCTTTTGCTTGCGCAGCCGATTTTCTGAAGGTAAAGGACCTATTTTCATTCCTCAGTCTGGATTGCCAGTGGCTCCTAAACAGCCTGTCAGACCCCAGTCTTGGGGTTCTTTTGCCATCCCGAAAGGAATGCCTGCCTTTGTACTTTGAATCTCTTTTTCTGGAGGGCAGAACCTTTTTCTTTTCGGTATCTTCCACCAGATACCTGTCCAATGCCTCCCCAAACAGTTTGTTCCCAGTTAAAGGTATTGCTGCTACTCTACTACATGCTTGAGGGTCCACGTCCCAATTCCTAAGCCATGTGTTACGTCGAGCGGTAACGTTTTAACGTTTTAACCCATGGCCCTGGAAGACATTTGAAATGAATCTAAGGTGGCATCTGCTGCAAAGGCCGAAGCCAGAGCTATCTTCTTAACTTCATTCTTAACCTCCTTGGGGACCTCACTCCCTGCTGCTGCCAGGTCTGAGGCCCAAGTGAATGCTGCCCTGGCAAACAGTGACCCTGTGGCCAAGGCTCTTAGAGATGCTGACGATGCTTCATAATTTCTGTGCAGAGTCTGTTCTATCTTTTTATCTGATGGGTCCTTCGGCACGCCCTCTGCATCCATAGGCAGAATTGATGACGTAGCTAGGATTGAGACTGGGTCATCTACAATGGGCAGTCTGATCTTTTTTGCTGAATTAGGTGTTAAGGAGTAGAACTTATTGAATACAGATTGATACACCTTGGGCTTAGCAGGATTGTCCCATTCTGCTTTGAGGATGCTATGAAACCCAGCCGGGAAAGGCACCCCAGATTGCTTGGGTCCCATCTTAGGGAGTGCCCTTTCCAAGCCTTGGGGGTAAGACAGTTTTGAATCTTGAGACCCTGTAGGCGTATGGGAGATCTCCAGGGTTCTTAGAACCTTAGCCAGCAGTTTATTGTATACCTCTTGAGGGAAAAGCCTGGTTTGCATTTGGCCTACCTCTTCCTCTTCTTCATCTGAAAGCTCTCCTTCCTCACTTTCTGAGGATTGGTCACAGAGATCTGAGCCTGATAGGGACTCTTCCAAAATAGTGGACTCTCCCTCTAGCCTTTTTCTTTTTTGGTTTAGTGAGGGCAGGGGATTTTGCCTGTCTCTTCCTATCTGAGATGGCCGGCCTAGACTTCTCCTTATTGGGGGACATAGCCTGTTTCCTAAGGTCATTTACCGCCCCTTCCAGCCCTTTCTTGATTTCTGACCTTATCCATGCTAGAATGTTGGCCTTTGCTTCTTGGCCAGAAAGGTCAGGATCTGCTGTGTCCATGTTCTCCCTCAAACTGATTGTGGAGTTAACGGTGAGCTTGTGGACTCCATGCCACTGGGGGTAGTTTCCATGGCCATGCACTCTGATGTGCCTGCTTTCACCGCCATTCCCACCAAAACTCTCCCGCCTGGAAAATGAAAGTGCGGAGTTGCGGGGTTACACTGAACTCAGCAGCTTCCCTAGCTTGCTTCCCTGAGTTCCTCCTTAATTTAAAAGGGAATTTCCCCCCCAAACCCTTTTGTTCAGGATCTTACTGCTTTAAGGCGTTCCGGCGCTCACTCAAGGGCTCTCACCGCTTTTCTGCCGCTGAACGCAGCCGCCGCTTGCCTCTGTTGCGACCGCACTGTCCCTGGCGTTGTGGTGCCAAATGCGGCCGTTTCTTGCCTCTGCGGCTGCCGGGATTCCCCTGGAACTTTGCCGTACCCCTGCAGAAGCCGGGTCCTAGCATGCTAGGAAATGTCGGCTCTGCTGCTTGTACGCACGCGGCTGAGCCTCTCTCTCTCTCACAGCCGCTTTTCCCTCTTGCCACCTTTTTCAATGGCTTTCAGGTGGGGGGTGAGGTGGAGGAACAGGTCCTTCCTTATCCCCTGCGAGCCAAGCGCCTACTTCTCTGTCTTATTTCCCTTAGGTTCGATTTGCTCCTGAGGAGCAAAAGTTCATGTCCCTGCAGTAGCAGGGCCGGAAAAAACTGAAGAGCAGAGGGGAGCCCCTCCCCCTAGGATCACAAGTTCGTCCGACCCTGCTCAAGAGGAGGAGGAGCTACCCAAGAGTTAAGGCTGACTGCCCCACTCCACAGGACCACGGGAGAAAAGTAAGGCATGCTCATATTCTTGCATTCTCTTCTCATCATATATAAGGCCATGTATTGTAGGAACTGGCCTTGGTCACATAGTTTCAATTGGGTAAAGCTAATTGGCAGGACAGAGGTTTAAAATAAACCAAATGTTTCTTTAAGCAAATAGAGTGGGACACAAAATCAAGTACAGAAGAAATAAAGAAAAACTTTATAAGCTAACATTTTGACTTATTTGGAAGGGGAAATGGAGTATTAGAGAAGATTTTTCTAAGTCAACCTAAACCAGTAAAAAAAAACTAAAGACAAGCCAAATGTGCTAACAGTTACTTAGATTATTCATTTAAATTGAGTTTCACTCTAAGCGCTCGGTGCCCAGTGCTCATCTATTCCATAGATCGGGTGAACATAGAGTGCTATTCCATTGAAAATGGAGAGGCTGTATCTGTTCAATGTAGCATTAGCTAACTAAGCACCTTTTCCACAAAGATAAAACCACAGCTTCCTTGGTGTCAGTACCAATGCTTCATTCAATGTAGTAGGCAACTGAGAATCCCCTCAACAGTGGAGGAATGACAATAATGTAGAAGTGGAAATGTGTCATTCTGAAAAAAACAAAGTTGGGGTTTCAGTTAACAGGAAGGAAAGAAGGAAGACAGCAGGGACATAGATGAGTGGAGTACTAGAGCATATCTTAATCAAATTTTTAAATGCTGTATGCTTGCCTTAGGAAGTCTTCTGCAAATGATTTTGTTAAATTTTTACATCTTTTGAAGGGTTAGCATTTGTGTTAAAAAAGTAGTGCTACAAGACCACAAAAAGTACAGACTCAAGATGCTAAAATGTAAAAACTGTTTTTGCTGTTAAAGTTTTTAGCATTGGTTGTGAGGGTCTTTTTTGGTGTATGTGGTTTGTTCTCTGCTTTTTAAATTGATTTGTTGGGTTAGCTTGGTTTCAGTGTACACTGCTTTGAATGTTTGGGGGGGAAGGTGATTTTATAAATGCTTTTTGCCCCTTCAGTTGGAATGAAAGGCAGACACAGTATTTGGGTTCTAAAATGGGCCGCTTTATTAAAATTACAACAATTAAACAAACTACAGCAAGGGCCTAACTAGCCGTACAGGTCAGGCCCTGGGGTCACTCCTGGACCCCGCCCTGACCTGTCTGGGCGAGCACCCGCTGCCCCGGGTGCGAGCCATCCACAAAATGGCTGGGACCCGGCCTGGCCAGGCGAAGTGGTTCACCCCTGTAAAGCTCCCCCACCCGGCCGTACAGCAGCGGAGGGAGACTGGCTTGTCCAGGGGTTCCCCACCCAGGGCGTCTGTCCTCACAACTGGGCCGTACGGCAGCCAGCCGCTCCTGACAGACCTCAATTCCCCACCAATGGGGAGGTGCCAAGGGTGCTCACCGGCCCGCTCAAATTTCCCCCTAACTTAATTCCTGCCACCAGGGAATTACCTCAGTCCCACCATGCCAATTACCTTCCTCTTCTCACAGTGCAAGGTAGGCGAAAAAACTCCATTCCCAAGTGCCAATCAGGGACAAGGAGAGAAAAATTCCTACCTGGCCCCGAAAGGCGACCGGCTAATCCTTCACTGCAATAGGGTGAGGTGGGTGGGCCGAGCATGAGGCACAACTGAAGGCAATGGGGCGGAGAAGCCAGCTAAGGCTACAGACTCCACCCCCAATGCTAAGCCCTGGATGCCAGGTGTGCCTTCTGCTTTCCTCCTTCCGAGGAGGCAAAGAGCGGCCACTGGCCTGAGTGGCTGTTGCCACTGGCCAGGATGGCCGAATAATGTCACCACCATCATCACCATACAGTAGGCTTGATAATCAACAGTAACTCAGGCTTGGTTATAATCATTGTGCCATCCTAAGCAGAGTTACACCCTTCTAAGGCCATTGACTGCAATAGACTTAGACAGGTGTAATGCTGCTTAGGACAACACTGTTAGTTACCTCCAACTCTTTGAAGAACCAAGAAGCTGAACTGGCTCTGTAAGATTGAAGACAGCATTTGGGAGCAATTGTATCAACCACCCTGGCCTTTTCATAATTCCAGAGACCAACTGGAATGCCAGCCATGGCAGCAGAAAACATCCCTAAGCCTATTAGAAATCCATCTGAACCTATCAACTGCTGCTGGACCCAGGCATCCTGTTGGATTAACAGGTGGCAGTGGTGTCCAGGGTTGCCTTTCACCAACTCTGGCTGGTAAACCAACTGGTAAACATGGTAAACATGACTTCCTAGTCATGAAAGATCTTGTCACTGTGGTGCATGCCCTGGTAGCATCTAGATTAGATTATTGCAATTTGCTCTATGTGGGGCTCCTCTTGAAGACTGTCGGGAATTTCTACAGAATGGTATGACCAGAATGTTGACTGGAGTGGGTTGTAGGGAACATATCACTCCAGTCTTGTTCCATCTCTATTGGCTCCTAATTTGCTTTCAAGCCCACATCAAGGTGCTGATATTGACATTTAAAACCCCATATGGCTTGGGACCAGAATACCTTAAGGACTGCCTTCTCCCATATGAACTCACCCATCCTCTCTGGTCATCTTTAGAGGCCTTTTTTCGGGTACTTCTGCTATCTGAGGGTAGATAAGTGGCAACCCAGGAAAGTACCTTCTTGGTTGTGACCCTGAAACTTTGGAATTCTCCCCAGGAAGATCTGCCTTTCTCCCTCTTCATGGTCTTTTGCCAGCAGGTGAAGATTTTTTGTGTCATTTGGCATACCCCCAGTAAACTGTTATTAGCCCTTCTCCCTCGCTGTGTGTGTTTGTTCATATGTTTATATTTTTATTGTATTTTAAATGTTCTAATGTTTTAACTGTTTTATTTATGTCATGTTTTATGTTTTAATATCTCTTGTTCGGTGTTCACTTCCTTGGGGACCCTATTTAAGTGGTAATGCAGCATATAAATGGTTCAAATAAATAAGTATCAACCTATGGGAGCAGACTGTCCCAACAGATCTCTCACTCTTTAGAGGTTACAAGAAGGTGTTAACCCAAGTACCACAAATCCACGTCCAACTCAGGCTTAGGCTGACCTTCCCCTACCCTGAGGTAAAACTTCTCCTCTTCAAGCCTATGAAGCTGTATACTGGGCTGGGAAGCCTCTGGTAGCGTAGTTGATGTTAAGCTTCAACTTTCCTTCTTGTCCCACCCTTAAGGATTATTTAAAAATGGTTACCCAGCCAAGACTTAGTAGGGGACAGATTAGGGGGTTGTGCTTCCCTTTAGCAGAAACTAGCACTCAAGGCTTGGGGAGGTTCACAAGGTAACAGAACGTTTATTTACAGAAGGTTAAAATCAAAAGGCAGGTAGGCAGGTGTTTGAATTGAAGAAACAGAAAGGTTTTTGTACAGGAACTTCACTGGTGTGAGGCACAAAACACTTGGTTTAACACTAGGTTGCTGGCTTCTTTCAGAGGTTGACACTGCTTCACAAATGTTTCCCTTTCAAAGCACAGACACAGCATGACTTCCCCTCCTTTCCAGACTTAAGTGTGCTCCACTGAGACAAACCCTTACTAGATACTGGGCAGGCGTTATAGTTATGAGCTATAACCCTGTTGTGGGATTAGCAAATATTAGTAAAGACTATGGATTAATCATAGCAATAATAGTAAGCTAGCAAGAAGCATAAGATGGATTCTTTATGTTTTAAAGTAACTGGTCTCTGTCTTTAGCCACCCCCCCTTCTTCTCCCTAGCTGTACATGGAAAGAAAGAATGTCTATCCTTGAAGATAGATAACTGGACATTCCTGCCAGTATATGAACAGGGCAAAGCTAGAAACAAAGGGAGAATTATAAATTCCACCCCTTCCCCCTTTTTGGAGAAGAGAGTTTGTGTAGAAAAGTAACCAGTTGTGGAATGAAGGAAGATGCTGCTATGGAGACCAAGAAAGGATGGTACATGATGTTGTCGCGAGACTGAACGGTGGACAATAGTCCAATGTAAAGGTATAAAAGTGATCAGGTGCCTTATTCTGAATGTGACTTTCGTTTCTCCAAAATGATGTCATGAGCCCTTAAAAGAAGCATGTGCTCCTTTGTTCTGTGGTACATTCTAAGCTCATTTTGTAAGCTGGTACCCTATATTTGCAAATATATTCTGTTACAACAGCCCTTGTCTGTCTCATCTCTCTTTTGCTCAGAAGATTGGAAGGGGCAAAGGGGAAGAGCACAGTTTTGTGCAACACTGTTCCTGGCACTGAAGGGCAGACTCCTTTCTACCCACTTCCTTGGCCCACTATAATTCCCAGATCTCTTAAGTCTAAGCAGGAGTTAGTGCTGGTTTTCCCCACTTTAGTCCTAGGACTAACAGTGCTTTACAAACATTTCTTCCTCACACAGAGGATTCTCTGGCTGACCCTCTCTGGTCAAAAGCCAGGCTCCAACTCCTTTTCACTCTCTTGTTTACTCTTCTCCTCCAACTCACAGCTTCCCCAACATTCCATCCCCAACTGGGGGCGGGGGGAGAAGGAAACATGTCAATCATACTTTCACTTCTGGAAATCTCAGCATCTGAAGCTGAGTCCATCACACCAAGTAATTTTTTTTATTTAAAAATGGGAGAGAATACCTCAGGCCATGAATGCATTGTTGGAGAATTCTGAGGCTGAGCCATAGCAGCTGAGAGGTCTGGATACATGCAAAGAAAGTGGACACAGTTAGTGGGGAAAGGGTGACCCTAGAAAGCAAGCAAAGTGAGCATTCTACTCATCCATAAGTCCAGTTGAGGGAGAGGGAAGGCTGAGTGGAATAGGAGCAAAAATAAGCATTCTACTAATCCAGATCATAGAATAATACTTTATTGAAGTCAGTTTAGAACGTTTCTATTATAAATTGAGAAAAACTAATGATCAAACACTTTTTAAAGTAGGAGAAATATATAAGTAGTTGGAACAAAACAGAACATGTCAACAACCAAGCCAGAGATGAGAACAAACTGAGATGTGCTAAGTCATTCAGAATTAAAAACTGCCCAAAGCAGAGTGGCATAAAGTTGTTTGCAAAAAGAAAAATCTTTGGAGGCAAAAGTCGTTATTTTTTATTAAAAAGATAATAAATATTACAAGAAAGAACCTTACATACAAAAAGTGGTAGTAGATAAAGTGGGCAATTAAAATAAAATTGCAAAGTAAAACATAAAATAAAGTTCATTTCTATAGTAAAGAACTATAGCAATAGCAATGTAATATTACAAAAGTAGGAGCAAAACATACATTTTGCAGGGACTTTTTGCAGGTCTCCACTTGTCTGTTCAATAATAATAATAATAATAATAATAAAAACCAACAACAACAACAACAACGTTTGATTTATATACTGCCCTTCAGGACAACTTAATGCCCACTCAGAGTGGTTTACAAAGTATGTCATTATTATCCCCACAACAAAACACTCTGTGAGGTGGGTGAGGCTGAGAGTGCTCCAGAGAACTGTGACTAGCCCAAGGTCACCCAGCTGGCTTCAAGTGGAAGAGTGAGGAATCAAACCTGGTTCTCCAGATTAGAGTCCCACACTCTTAACCACTATACCAAACTGTCTCTCTATGTAAATTAATGGGATTTGACATTGACCTAACTTTGAATGGATCAAGCCTTCAGTGTCATGTTGTCATTGTTATTGTGTGTTTCATTGTATTGACCATTATTTAATGCTAGCTGCTTGGACACTCCAGTTGGTCTAGTTCAGTGGGATATACATTTTGACAAAGAAAATAAATAAAATAGGCTTAACCAGAATTATTACTCTGCCCTCACTGCTCTGCCCCCCCCCACTTTTGTCAGTTTCTACTACCTGTTTCTTTCCACATTATCTCAGGGAGTAGATGAGAAAAACTACACTCTCAGATCTACACCTAAATGTTAAGGTTGTTTCTACAAGTGTATGAAACTCCTTATTGGTTCTTGTATTGCACACTGATGAATGCTGAGCTGTTTGTGATTTAGCTAACATTCTGGCAGAATAAAGAACCCCAGAAGAGTATAATTTTGTAATAAATATTCAAACGGTTCCTGTCAAAAAAATTCTTCCTCAGCTAACAAGTAAAAAAACCACACCACCACAGTTTTATGCGACTTCAGCAGCTAATTTCCCGGACAAACAACTTTTCTACTTAAAACTGTGTACTTCCCTTTTTCTTTTCTTTCTTCTCTTTCTTGGCAGGGGCGGGGGGGAAGCATTTTTAGGGCAAGAATTGTTTTCATTCTCCAGGACTGACCAAGGCTTGCGTTCTTCTTCCAGTCTCAAGAACCTGCTCTGAACAACTGTGTTATATGTTTACCTTGTTTGAGCCATACTGTGATATTGGTTCTTTTGTGCTTTGCCCAAGGAGGTCTGCCACATCTTGAAATTTACACAACTTGGTTGAGTTTCTCAGAATGACTCAAAGAGTGGAAACATATAAAAACCCACAGTGATATTTGTATCTTAAATGTGTTTTAAGTAACTGCATTGTAACCACAGCTTCTTCTTAGCTTCCCGTTATTGTGAAGGCATGTTGCCATCACTTCCTAAATTAAATATATTTATTTCATTAGCTGTCTGAAAAGCTTTTATTGAATGTTTTATAGAAACATTTTCCATCTTGCTGGATTAGACCAAGAGTCCATCTAATCCAGAACTCCTTTTCTAACAGTGGCTAGTCAAATGCCCCACCATTGACACTCACACAGACAGCATATGGGTGATATTACCACAGGTTCTTCAGCTTTTGATGATCTAAGGTCTACTGCTTCTGAAATCAGTGCAGATACCTATCTTCTCCCTCCCCTTATGGAGCTTTGGGAAGGGGATTTACATCAAGATTAATGTCCCTAACATGACTTTCACAACTTTCAAAGAAAGACCAGCGGTCTTAGTCATAGAATCATAGGGTTGGAAGGGTCATCTAGTCCAATCCCCTGCACAATGCAAGAAATTCACAACTACCTCCTCCCACACCTCCAGTGACCCCTGCTCCATTCCTGGAATATAGCAAAACACAGTCAGGATCCCTAGTCAAAGTGGCCCAGGGAAAATTGCTTCCTTACCTCAGAGTGGCAATTGGCATTACCTTAGGCATGGAAGAAGGGGCCACAAGAACTAAGCACTGGTATAACCCTTCCTGCCCTCCCCCTCTCATGATCTGCCTAGGTTCACAGAATCAGCTGTGTCATACTGTTTGGCCCTGAATTAATGTAATCCAGTTCCCTTTCTTTCTTTCTTTCTTTCTTTCTTTCTTTCTTTCTTTCTTTCTTTCTTTCTTTCTTTCTTTCTTTCTTTCTTTCTTTCTTTCTTTCTTTCTTTCTTTCTTTCTATTAAGCCTCAGCTCAATATCACATCAGTGAAATGCCCTATCATCAACTCATTATGGTAGTTTCAGGGGATTTGTAAAGAAAATTCATGAAGATCGCCCTCTTTTTTAACCTGCTATTTCCTGCAATTCATCAATCTTCTACTTTTCAAAAAAAAATTGACTTCTGTGATTTTTTGGGGGGTCCAGCAGATCCATACATCATGGCCCTACTACTGTTGATGTTTTTCATTCAGTTGTTGTATTTGGTCTTTACACAAATTGTAGAAAATGACTTCATGTGCAAAATATGAACGACAGATGTGCTGATTCTGCTCAGTTCTCGTCTTGCCACCACTGAACAACTGTAGATGACTTCACAGGATGGCAGAAGGGAAAGGGGGGCAGCCTGTTTGCTGCAACAAGGAGTAGAAAATGTTTTGCTTCCCAAAGCCTTTGTTGCTCAGAAAAAGTAGGGGCAAAGAGAGAATGGAGAACAAAGATAGAAAAAGAAAGCAAGAATTTCTGCAGGTTAGAGTTAAGATTACATCTAAGAAGATTCTTTATAGTGAGTTAAACCACAGGTCCTTGTATCTCAATGATATCTATCCTGGAAGGCAGCATCTATCCAAAATCCTAAGTAGTGTTATTTTCTGGGTATCTCTATCAGAGATCCTTTAACCAGAAATATCAGCGATTGAACCTGGTTCCCTTTGATTAACTCTGGTCTTTCTCCAAATCACTGTGTCTCTCCTTCAGGTTCAAACTCTGAGCCTTATGAGATGGATTCTACATATTCAGAAGACTCTTGAAAGCTCATACCCTGAAAATCTTGTTGGTCTCTAAGGTGTCATTGGACTCAAATTCTCCTATTCTACTGCAGACCAACATGACTACCCACCTAAAACTTGCAACGTCTGAGAATTTTTTTTAAAAAAACTGAACATCACCATGAAGACCTGGCTAGAACTAGGCAAAGCTGAAATTAATCAGGGTTTTGTGAACATTTCTGAAATATTAAAATGCGTCATCCCCCCCTAGTATTTGGCCCTCCTTGTACCAGTTTGTTTGCATTACCATAGAAAGCAGTAAGAGAACCAGCGTGGCACAGTGGTTAAAGTGTCAGACTGCCAGTGCAATCCTATGGAGAGTTACTCCAGTCTAAGCCCATTGTCTTCAATTGACTTAGACTGGCATAACTCTGCATAGGATTGCACTGGAAGACCTGGAAGACCCAAGCTTTGCTGCAGAAGCTTGTTGGGTGTACTTGGGCCACTCTCAGCCTAACTTACTTCACAGGGTTGTTGTAAGGAAAAAATCAAAGGGGAGAAAGTTGTAAGCCACTTCTGTCACACCATTAATTTCTGTCTTCTCCTTAAGCAAGAATCCTAACAACTCTAATATCCTGTCATATTATCTCAAGGTTAAAAAAAATGTCCTACAGTAGCTGTATGAACATAAGAGAATACATATTGGTCACTTTTCAAAAATTATCAAGTCCAGAACTGATGTGGAATCCATATGCAACTAAAAACAATACTGTTAAATTATAAAGGACACACTAATATACATACAGCTGTACATTACAAATATTTTGAAATAGTTATTTTTAATTTTTTTCCCACATTCATAAAGTTCTGACCCTAAATAGACTTTGTTGCTGTCATTTTTTATCTATCTGATTGCTTTTAAACTTATCCAGGACCAAACTGTAGCACTGTTAAAAGTCAACAGAAAAGCTTCCTAATAAATTTCATAGCAGCACAATTTGGCCCATCTAGGGAGCATACATTCAAATGAATGCTGACGGTTGAAGCAGAATGGAATGTAGAAAGGGGGGATGAGCTGTTCGGATAGAAGCCCTCTGGGGTATCCAAGTTGTCAAAACTGATTTTCCTTTCCTTGCTAGCTGTATAACAGTATTTGAATATAATTACCCAAAATGTAAAATAGGTCACAAGATCTCCACATTTCTTTGCATTGCTATGCAAGTCCCGATGTTAATCAAAATATAATTTAGGTTTTCTTCAGTTATTGTTCAAAATTTTAACATATCATTTTAGCTGGATATATTATGGTCAATAATTGTTTTCACCTAGTAAAAGATGAAACAGTGGGAGTTGAAAGCCTTCAGTAGGTATAGTTTGCCAAAGAAGAAAGATTTATAACAGTAAATTGGTCTTTAAAAAAAGAATATTGATAGTTTGGTCTTTAACAAAGCAGATATTGCAAATAAAAATAACAGTTGGGAATCATTTCTTCCTCTCTGCATTTTCAATTATCATTTGCACTGAAATGAATCATTGGACATAGTTTTTTTCATTTGGAAGCAGTTTTACTTCCCTTTTTCCCTCAGGACACATAATTTTGATTTATAAACACGGCAACCCAAAGCAAAAGGAAGTTTTAAGCACAGTATATTCTTCTACTGGGGTTCTTCCCTCTTCCCATACTTTGTAGATAAAAAAAATATGGACACAATCCACCAGATGCTACTGCTGATTAAAGGGGGGCTAATATGGGAAGCCAGTGCAATCCCTATGAAAATCGATCAAGACTGTATGGCATTCATGCTTGGTGGATTGTGGCCATTTTAAAAAAAATAATGGAATCTCTTGCAGTTTCTAATTTATTCAAGGTTTAAGGCTCATCTTTCACTTGAGGTCTCACATTATGCATTTAGTTACGGTTTCCTTGATTTGAAATGTACTTTTTAACTGGGATCAAACTGTCTTCCAGTTCTGATGTCTTAAAGATCTCGTACGTGGTATTATTTATAGTCCAGCTACTGCATGCTTACTTTATGGACTCTGAATGAATAAATCAGTTTTCCCTGTCTCCCTGTTCTGTCTGCTGATGTTTTGATTTGGTATCTCTTCAAATGTCTCTTATCCTAGGTTCATGATTATAAAACCATCTCATGACTAGACACCCATTTTATAAATAAACAATAGAGCTTTCTTGTTTGAGATATTGTAGATATTTTTTTAAAAAAGCATCTTCATTATCTTTTTGAAACCAACTGAAGTGTTTAAGTAAGAAGTCTCTGTTTTAAGTTCAAAATCAAGTTTTTAATTTGCTAAATATGACTGTTATAGGTGATGGGGTAGATCCTGCACCTATTCTACCATTCTGCTGAGCAAAGTTTGAAGCCCTCCTCCAACCTAAAGAGACAGGCTCCAACTTATGGCTCTTCCTCCAGTGGAGCAAGGTTCCTTGGAGGAAGGTTGCATCCATACAAGTATTTCAGTCTCTTTAACAGTGAAATCCTAAGCAGAGTTACTTCAGTCTAATTAAATGGGCTTAGACTGGAGTAACTCTTCTTAGGATTTCACTGTAAATCATAGAAGCACCATAGTCTGGTAAAGATCACATGCTTAGTACATGCATAGACTATCTCAGATGGCATCCAACCAGAACAAGTAACCTATCAGTAACCTGACAAATAGGATGGTCCTGATTGGTATTTCTATGCACAGCATTTCTACTTTCCACAAGTCAAAGCACCACTTCACTAGCTTTGGGCAAACATGTAAGTCCTGAACAGGTCTATCAGAACCTCCATATCTGCAGGTTTCTAATTATTTAAAATTGTTTAACTTTGCCTAGATTCTGCATTAAGTACATTTCTTGAGACAATTAAGATATATGTTTTTATTTTTTTAATATTGTCAAAATAAATGTTGCGCCATTTCATGCACTTAATGAAAACTGGAAGTTGTGGGTGAGAATAAAGAGAGAACAGTTCAAAATGTATGAGAAACATACTGCAACATCAATGTAAATTACAAGTGTGGTGAAAGCAACAAGGAAGTGCGGAGATAAGTAGTAAAGAATGAAAAGTGGCAGATGTTCTCTCAGAGGGACATAAATTAAAACAGGAACCAGTAATACAGAGTGCTCCCATGGATCACAGCAGGAAAAAATACATCTTTATTAGCCCAAATAATGCTACCATATGACATTAATATTAAAAAAATATGTGCAAGCCTTTTTTTTAACTGATCCAGAAAAGAACCGGTGTAAACATTAACAAGATCAACGGGTTGAAACAAATATGAACTCTTCATAGCCAGTTCCACTTGAACATACACTAGGAGGCCTCCAGTGCCCACAGAATTATTTATTATTGTGCATGCAACTGTGGGGGAAGATTGATGGAATGTACTAAGCGCAAATGCTTAGGTTTGGGGGAAAGAGGGATACAGAATGTAATGAGAGTGAAACAAGAAGTAAAAGCACAACCTTCTCCCATATAGGTCACATGGGTCTTTGCTTCCTATAGTGTTGCTATGCCTGAAGTATCAAATATTTGAGAATTTTGTATAATAGCTCTTTCCTCCAGGTGGGGGAGGGGGCTGGTACCAAACATTCACGAGTTTTAATGAGTGACTTCAGAGAAGGGGATTCTCCCCCCCCCCCGAGATTCTTTGAATGTTCAATTTTTAAATCAGTTACACTCTGTGCCTTTGTTTGACCAGAGTAGTTGCTCTTCGGCGGCCTATCTAAAAGCACTTCTCTCCCCATATTCCCTCTGAGTGCCAACTACAATTCTCAAGTTGCCACCCACTGGCTGTTCCTCCACTTAAGAGAATTGATTTGACATCTACCAGATCCCATTCTCACACCCTAGGGAACATACTTCCTGAGGAGTAAGACGGGTGCTATATTTAGAAGGGTTTTCTTTAGGAGACACTACAAGGCAATTTTATTCACTAGGGTTTTAAATGATGTACAGGCTGTAGACATTTTCTTGGGGAAGGGGTTAATTGAAGTTTTATTGGACTTTATATCATCAATATATCTAATTCTCAACATGGCCCATCTGTAGATACTTAGATCTGTGTATCAGGGCCATCTAGAGAGAAGGGACATTTTTCTGCAAACTTGGGGCACACTTTGGAGGAGGGGGAGTCACTGCTTGAGCCTGCCAGGTGGAGGTATCTGCAGGCAAATGAGGGAAGGGAAAGGACAAAGCGGAGGTCAGGAGCCACCGCCCCCTGCCATTGCTGCATTCATCATTCCCCTCACAGCAGCAGAGAGAGGAAGGGAGATGGACAGGGAAGAAGTTGCAAGGAGGGCAGTGGTTCAAGCAGGCTGAAGTCAGTGGGAAGAGCAGGAGCACCCACTACTCCTTACTACCACATCAGCCACTCAGGCGAAGGAGGCAGCACTACAAGTGGGCAAGTGGCTGGCAAGTAACTGAGCAAGGAGGCTGGAGGAGTTGTGAGCTAGTCAGCATGTGGGTGAGGCAGTGGGGAAGGTGACAGGGTCCAGGAAAAGAAGACAGGGATGGGTGAGGAGGGAGACAGGGAAGCAACAGGAACAGTAGGGAGACAAAAAGAGAGGGGAAATGTCAGGAGGTAGAAAAGTGAAAGAAGGCAATGGGGGGCAAAATGAAGGGGATTTCCCCCACATGAGCCTCATGGGTCCCCATTTGTATATCTAATTTTCAACATGGCCAAATCTGTGGTTATGTAAGTCCAGGACAGATCTTTCTACAAACTGAAAAAAAGCTTCAGATTTGCAGAAAAACTGGAAATCATTCTAAAAATACATTGGAGGTTAAAACCTCTCAAAATGATAGAAGTAGTGCCTCTCAGCTCAAATAGTTTCTCAGACTTAAGGTTGCCAGCTCTGGCTTGGAAATTCCTGGAGAGTTGGGGGTAGAGCCTGGGGATGGTGAAGCTTGAGGAGGAGAGGGACATCAGCAGAGTATAATGCTATAGAGTCCACCCTTCAAAAGAACCATTTTTCTGCTGGGGATCTGATCTATTGATCTCTGTAGCCTGGAGATCCACTGTAACTCTGAGACATCTCCAGGACCCCCCTAGAGGTTGACAACCCTACTCTCGGTGGCTATTGTGGGGATTGTTAGGCAATTACAACAGTATTGCCAACCTTCAAGCCTTAGTCTCTGTTGTAAAAGACAGGAGAAGGGGACATGGCCCTTTGGCCTTTGAGGGAGGACTCATTGGGGCCTGGCCACCAGCAACCACCAGACTTCTTGCAATTGTTAGCAGTCAGACCCTCTCCACACTGAGAGGGCAGTTTATGGATAGATACCAGAAACCCCCTCCTGCTACGCCATAAATCCAAGGTACTGCCTGGCCAAGACAGAGTGAATGCCAGCTTGGCGGGGAGCCTGGAAAACTACCAGAACATGAGTCAGAGGCAGTTGACTGATTGACGGCCCCTCCACATCCCAGAGAGATGCAGAGATAATAAGGTTTCCTAAGAAAAGCCTTATCCCATCAATGCCTTGCTACACTTCCCCTCACCTACCTATCCTAATCAAAGCTGTTCAACAAACCTGGTAGCTTTTCCATCGGGTGCTTACCAGGTCATCAAGCAATATTTTCACCTATAGTATATCCCAGATAGTCCAAGCATCTCCCAATTTATTGTCCAGCCTACAGAGACAGCCATTAAGTCATTACTTTGGAGGCAAAGATGTCAGCTTGCCCCAGGGAGCATTTCACCCTATAACTGGGCTCCCCAGCCATGCGTTCTGTATGTGTGTTGCGACCCCCATATACCCCCAAATTCATTTGGGCTTCTTCTGTTCTCCATGAAACACTGGTCATTTTGCTCCTATTTTCATGGACCTCTTTCTTCAAGACTGGCCATTATCACCCTCCCTAAATTGTTCCTCCCCCTTTCCTCCCTGATTTTTTTAGTTAGCCTTGTATGTATGCTGTATGTGGTTCTCTGTATGTTTGCCCTTTTATTTCTCCTTAATAAAAAAAAAACTTTCCAGTTGAACATCTGCCTGACTTACTTGAGAGTTCTCTAAGAATAATCCCCATAAACATTGGCGGATATTCCTAGTTACCCCCTCTTGCTTGCCTCCTTAATGCTAATTCCCTCAACTAAACAGACCTCCTGTTTCATGATCCAATTTGCATGACTTAACCAACTACGATCCAACTTGCATGACTTAACCAGGCCCAGCTGCTTGCTACTTTTCAAGAGCAGCTGTGGGTGCAGTAGTTAGAGTTTCGGACTAAAATCTGGAAGACCCAAGTTGAAATCCCAACTCTGCTGTGAAAGCTCACTGCGTGACCTTGAACCAGGGGCACATTCTCAGCCTAACTTCCTTTGCAGTGTTGTTGGAAGGATAAAATAGAGGAGAGGAGGATGAGGTGAACTACTTTTGGTCTCCATTGAAGAGCTGGAGATGGAGAGTGGATGGTCAGTGGGCGTGTGGGTGGGAAGGAAATAAAGAAGCAGGAATATGGGGGTTCCCAGGAGAAAAGAAAGAGGAAATATTGGGGGGGCATTATTTTGGATTCCCCTCCATGCAACTGTGCCTGGCCTTTTGGCTGATACTGTGCAACTCGGTCATAGTTTTTTCCAGGGAGACGCTGCCAGGGGAAGGGAAGAAGGAAAAGCTAAATAACGGAAGGCAGATAAAGGTAGGTTGGCTGGTGGGTGGGAAGGAGAGAATGAAGCAGAAAAAGGGCAGAGGCTATGGGGGCTTTCAGGGAAGAAGTGGAAATAGTGGGGGGAAAGGGACATGAGATGGCCCATGCAAGTCATTATAGGTCCCACACCTGTGTTTTTAAATTTGGAATTATAAGCCACCTTGAGCTACAAAGGAAAGTCAGGGTATCTGTATATTAAGAAATAAAGAAATAAGACATCTTCTTCTTTTTAGTTATCTAGATGATCATGATCCCGCTAGGGTTACCAGTTCCCCAGTGGCAGCAGGGGATCCCCTGCTTTCACCCTCCACCCCCCACCACCACTCACCTAGCTAGTGGGGAAAAGGCGCAGGAATGAGCCTCCCAGGCATACTGCTAGGACTGCACAATGACATCACTTCTCTGGAGTGACATCATCTCATTGCCCCAAGAGCACTCTTGCACTTTGCGGCTGCGAGATGACGTTGCCCAGAAGTGACGTCATCGCATAGGAGCATGTATGTGCAAGCTACACAGAGAAGGTGAATGCCAGGTGCCTGGCCTCCCTCTAGGAGGTTAAGGGGACCTGGTAGCCCTAGATCTCACACAGTATTGAACATCTTGGCTGGAACCTAAACAGGGAAAGGCCTGGGACAAAGTAGCTGTCTTGGGCTTCATTTAAAGATTTGACTCCCAAATGCTGCTCGCCTATTTCAAAAACAAACACCACAGTTAAAACCTACTCTCTACAATTACATGTCCTCTTATCATTTTGTCACATATTTACATTCTTGCTTTAAATTTTTACACATGTGTACAAATTATAGCTCCCAGTTTACTTTATTAGATATAAATTTATCACCAATACCCATGCAATTGCTAACATCCCATTCTGATATATTAAGTTATATCTTCTTGAGTGGTGTACTCTCCCAGTTTTTTTAGCATTGTCTATAATTCCAAATTCATTTCCTGTATGATAATGTACAGAGCTTTGCTTAAAGTAATTGCAGCAACAAAATAGTATATATTTTGCATTACATATCATCCAAATTAGACAGCAAGAGTGGGTGCATCAAATTTGTATTCCACATCTGTAATAGAAGTCATTTGTATTTGTTCTGGCTTTAGGTGATAGGGTGCTTTATTTATTAACTATCCCAAGCCTATAGAGGGAGGCGGGCAAGAGCACTAGATGAATAAATATTAACTCATCAGCTTCTAAAATTTCATCAGAATTTGAATTTGGTTACCCATTGATGTTGTTAGCAATCCTTTTATACAGTCATCCATTAAATGAAAAATGTATTGCATTTTTCCAGTCTGCTATAATATTTCTCCACAATTGTAAAGAGATCACAGTTGGCTCTATCTTATATGCAAAGCTTGGTTGTCAGAATTTGCTAGCCATGAATATATTGTTGGCAGTTAACAATACATTCTTTGGCTATGACATAAGGACTATAGGCTATACTAAGTATACAGACATTAAAAGGTAATTTTTTTTGTATGTTTGTATGTGTGCTTCTAGGGCCTGATTAAAGGGCAATAGCCCTGATTCTGAACTGTGCAGTGAACTCTCCTCTGACAGCAGTCGTGTACATGGGTGGGTTCCACCCACACCTTACATGAAAACTGAGAGCATAGAGCAGCACTGGCCTTCTCTTAATTCTGGGCAGGCTACTGATATATTGGCTGCCACAAAGCAAAGCTGCTGCTCCTGTGCCATAGAATGGCATTAAATGAGGTGGTGCAATGACTGGAGAAAAGTGGAAATACTGTGCACAGACATACCAATGAGAATAATCGTGTTTGGCATGAAGATAGACTAGCTGCCCTGAATAGATGGCATCCTTGTTAGCATGTATTTGCTAAGTTACTCCCCACCCCACTACTTCTTCCACTTCCTGCTGCTCAGAAAACTGAAGCCACCAGAACAATTATGAGCTTGGAAAGTTTCCAACTGCTTCCAAATGTCAGAAATAATTCTATTCAAATTTGGAACTTATTTACAAATGGGTGTTAAGTTCGTGATTAATACATTTTTAAATCCTACTGAATTCAGCTCAAGAGAGTAATGAGAAAAAGGATGGCACAGATTATTATTTGCCAGTCCCTTTAACACAGCTATGAAACAATCTAAACTTTTATTGAACAATATCAGGGATGGAAGGTGCTGTAGCACCAAGTCAGAAGAATATATATGAGTAACAGCTACAAAGGATATCTAGGCTCATCATGAGCAGTTATTAAGAGCATGGTACCTCTTATGTGCTTGTCCAGTTCTACCATGCTTTGATGTCTACATTTTGAAAGTCACCTGTCAGGGGATTTACAGTGCAATCCTATGCTTAGACTGGAGTAACTTTGAATAGGATCACACTGTTAGTGTGGTAGTTGTGAGAAATACCCGTTTGTGCAAAGTGCTCTCTTTTAATACAAATTGCTCTTTTGCCAATATTTCTTACACTAGTCCCCACTTATGTATCCCAAGACAGACAACTTAAGTCCAGAGTGATGTAGCCTCCTGTACCCTATTAAATGAGATATCAACATCTTGCTTAACTTTTATATACTGTTATTGGTGTGCTGTGATTACCTGCAGAATTAGAATCCTATGCTGTGTTGTTAGGGTTATCAAACTCAAGGTAGGACCTGGAGTTCTCCCAGAAATACAAGTTATGTCCAGACTACAGAGATAAGTTCCCTGCAGGAAATGGCAGCTTCTGGGGGTGGAATCTATGGAATACCACAGAGTCTAGGAGAAACTGAAGTCCTAGAGTGGCAATAAAGTGTTGATTATTTGTGTCTTCTTTTGTATACCATAAAGCAGATACCTGTCTGGAACCCTGGACACTTTTGGGGATGGAGCTTGGAAAAAAAATGTGGATGATGCATCAACATCTCTTCTGGCAGGAATCTGGAAGTGATGTCATTGAAGCTCTAGGATTTCACCCTATCTCTATGGTAAAAACCAACAAGATTAGGAAGATTGCTAGAGCATTATTCCATGTTCTAGTCAGAAGTGACAAATATTCATCAATGCCATCCCGCCTCCATTTTTCCCCGATGGGAATGGGCGAGTGTCAGCAGGAGATAGTTCATCACTAGCAGGCAAATGGCAAGCCTAGGAGAAATTGTCACCCATAAAGACACTAACGGTCACAGGCTGGTTGAGAAAGTGATGGGCCTGCTGTTAGCTGGTGTCTTCCTATAAGTCTTCAGAATGGATTTTTTTCTCCTTAATTTTGAGATAAACCTGAAAAGGATTTTGAGAGTATTTTTAGGTTGAGAAGAACGTAACTAGAATGCAGTTAAACCAGCACAGTTATTTTGAATCAGTTAGTATGGTATACCTAATATATGCATTCAGAATTCTATGTGTGATGTAAAGTGGGAGGAAAGGAAAGGAAGTGTTATGAGGTAGAACATTTAAAATTTGATGGGAGGAAGGAACCTCATAGAAAGGGGAAGAATTGAAACAGTTAACCTTTGACCTGGACTGACATTGCAGGATATAACCTCACAAGATGTAATATCACTTCCCTGATGAGCTGCCTCTCCTGCCCAGCCTTCAGCCTCCCCAGGTACAACCCCCTAATCTCCAGGAATTTTCTAAGCTACAAGTTGCCAGTCCTGTGTGTCATGGGTGCATATTGAGAGTAGGAGGTGATAGACAGGGCTTGTTTTTGCCTCTCTATTTAATTCAATGAGAGAGTTTAAGTTCCTCCCAACAACTATAACCCAGACCACAAAGACAGTGCTCTGATTACAAGAACACAGAAGGGGCAAAAGTAATACTTGCCAAGCAGAAACTTACCCTACACTACAACACATCTTGACCTACATTCCACGGTTTCATTCACTCAGTTCTTCCTTCATTGCTGTGATATGACTGCTAGTTAATCACTGACTAACAACAGCTCTCCACAGTCTTGGGCAGAGAAGGCCTATACCTGTTACCTGAGCTACTTTTACTTGCAGATGCCACGGACTGAACTTCAGACTTTCTGCCTATAAAATATATGTGCTCTACCCCTTGTTCCCTTCCCTCAATGACCCCTGCCCCCCATGATTACAATCAATGTGTCTATCCTATTATATAAAAGGCTAAGTGTATTCCAGACAACTCACTTCCTACCCTGGAGAACCACCAGAGGGCACTGCTGTGGAGGGACGCACAGATGAGGCAGCCAGACTTCCAGAGAGTGCACCACGATGGGAAGTCCAAGCCCGGATCAGGCGCAGAGTCAACTGTAATGCCTGTCTCCCACCTTCACCCAGCTGGGATGAGGAGCAGAGGAGGTGGCAATGCCCATCCCCAGCCTTCACCCAGCTGGGATCAGGAACAGAGCAGGTGGCAATGCTTGCCCTCTGCCTTCTCACAGATGGGATCAGGATCAGAGTAGGTGGCAATGCCTGCCCCCTGCCTTCACCCAGCTGGGATCAGGAGCAGAAAAGGTGGCAATGCCTGCCTGCCGCCTTCACTTGGCTGGGATCAGGATGTTGAAAATTTAGAGTCCAACTTTAAACCGAGGTAGCATAATTTTAAAAAAAGAAGAATGCATGGCTCTTTTAGAATTAGAAAGAGATACCTCCATAATTATAAAAGAGGCAGATAAGGGAGGAGCTATTGTGGTTATGGATAGGTCCATTTATATACAAGAGGCAATCCGACAACTGACAGATTTGACTAATTATAAGGAGATTGTTAGTGATCCAACCAAACATATTAGTTCTATTATTAGGACTTCCGGTTTGGGATTCATGGAGGTCTAACGCAGCTCCATTTGCGGAGCTGACCGGACTGCCGTTTTAAGCGGCCGGCGAGGTGAAAATAGCCCGCGGCCGACTGCTCTCAGGTGGAGAGCAGACAAAGAACGCTCAAGACCCTAGGGTGAGTTAGATCTCGGACGTGGGGGGGCTCTATGCAACGGGCCCCCTCCCGATCCTTGAGGTCCCACCTTGCGACGGGTCGGCTACAATCTCTGCGGCAGTTTTGGGGCCAATTCGGCTGGCATAAGACCTACATACCCAAGCTTCGATTGGGGGAAGAAGTGGAAAGGAGAATTTGAAATCGAAACAGCGATTACAACCCGTGGAAAGTGAAGGGAAGGTAAAGATCACTATCTTCCGATACGGGACAGATTGATAAAAACAGAGAGGAAAAAAAGTAGACTTTTAAACTGCAACAGACTAGCGAGAAGGAGGGGAAGCTCCGGCGGGAGTTTTACTTGAAAAGAGACTAAGTTTAAAGAAGTTATTAAAGAAATCGGATTATTGTTTTGAATACCTGTGGCTTTGGAGCTGTGAGAAAAAGATACCATTGCGAGATCTGCTGTGGGAAGACGGGAGACAGGAAGTGCGTAACAACAATAGAGCGGCTGGAGAGAAGCGGCCCTTGCTGGAGGGCAGGAAGAAGGGAACCGCCATCTTTGAGAGGGGAAGGGTCGCGGCCTCAGCGGAAAAGGAAGTAGGCCATATTGGATTATAAAATTATAGAGAGACCATAGAGAAAAGACGCCCGACATTTTGGACCCTTTAAAATTAATTTATGCAAGAAGACCGGGACATTTGAAATAAAAAAGGTACCAAATTTAACGCCACGGAGTTAAGGAAGAGAGCGGACTCGTGGGAGCGAGCCAAAGCAAGCCCCACGATGTCAAAGAAAGAGTGGCAATCGGCAATAGAAAACTTGGATAAAAAACTTTTGGAGGTGATTAAAGAATTTAAAGACATGAAATTGGAGCTGATCAAAGAGGTTAAACAGACAGTAAAATCGGAGCTGTCTGAAGTAAAATCGGAGCTGTCAGAAGTGAAGAAAGGTATGGAAACAATACAAAGTGAATTACAAGGGACGCAGCAGAGAGTTAAAACAGTAGAAGGAGCGATGGAGAACCTAGCAGATACGCAACAAACAGAGATGAGGCTGATGAGGGGAAGGATGGCTGTTGCGGAAAGTAGACATATGGAGAAGCAGCTGAGATTTCGCGGTCTGCCGGAATTGGAAGGAAAGACAGCGCAAGAACAGATGACGGAGGTGTTAGCAGAATACCTGGGGAAGGAGGAGGAGGATGTTGTGGCTATCCTAGATGTGGCATATCGTGTGAATTCGAGAATTGCAACCCAGAGGAAAGTACCAAGGGACGTGATTGTACAATTTACAACAAGAAACATGAAAGAGAAGATTGTGACTAAACAATTTCAAGATCCATTGGAGATCGATGGCAAGACAATCATTATAATGAAGGAACTACCCAGATCAGTGTTACTAGATCGGAAAAAATATAAAGCGCTAATCCAGATGTTGAAGGACATGAAAATCAGGTACAGATGGGAGCTTCCAGAAGGTTTGTCCTTTGAATTTGGAGGTGCCAAAAAGCGCATTAGATCTGAGCGGGAGATGGAGCGATTTATAAGGGACAATGAAAAAGACTTACCAACAAGATTATGAATATGGAGTGTAAAGTATTATCTTGGAATGTAAATGGACTAAACTCACCGAATAAGAGAAAAAATATTTTTCACTGGCTATTAAAACAAAAATGTGATATTGTTTGTTTGCAAGAGACTCATATTCGAAAACAGGATGTAAAATATTTAAAACTGGGAAAATTGGGCAAGGACTTTGTAGCGGCCTCAAGTAAGAAAAAAAGAGGAGTGGTGTTGTATGTAAAAGAGGAGCTACAACCAAAATTCATAATGAAAGATGTGGAAGCCAGATTTGTAGCAGTGGAATGTACTTGGAACTTAAAGAGAGTGTTGGTAGTCGGAATCTATGCACCTAACGGTGCAAAAGAGAGCTTCTTTGAAGATTTGAGGAAGCATTTAGACGATCTTTCATATGATCAGATAATTCTTGCTGGAGACTTCAGTGGAGTGACAGACTTGGAACTGGATAAAAAGACTACAATGGCACAAAAGAAAAGAGGACTATTACCAAAGCTCTTTTTTGAGTTGATTCAACAAGAGACTCTTGAAGATGTATGGAGGAGAGAATATCCTAAAAGTAGACAGTTTACTTTTTATTCTGCAAGGCATTCCACACTATCAAGAATTGACATGATCTGGGCCTCAAAAGATTTGGCGTTATGGACTAAGGATGTAGAAATAATGCCGATGGTAGGCTCAGATCACAACCCAATTATGTGGAAATTAGGGAAAAGGAGAAAAAGGAAAGCATGGAGAATAAATGAGGACTTGCTACAGGAAAAAGAGAATATGGAAATATTGAGAAGAGAGACAAAGTTTTTCATACAATACAACGTGAATAAAGAAGTACCAACTGATAAAGTTTGGGATGCTTACAAGGCGGTTATAAGGGGCATACTAATGGACTTAAATGGTACAGCAAGAAAGAAGAAAGAGGAGAAGAGACAAGAGATTGAGGAGAAAATAAAAGCTAAGGAAACACAGTTAAGAAAGAGACCAGGGAAAAAGAAATTATATCAGGAAATTAAAATATTGCAAGAACAGCTAACAGCAATGAGTAACAAAGAATTGGAGTGGAATCTTAAAAGGCTGAATCAGAAAGCGTTTGAGGGTGCAAATAAACCTGGGAAGTACCTGGCATGGCAACTGAAGAAGAGAAGGGAAAAGAAAACAATAAACAGAATTTGTGATGATGACAAAACGTATCTGGAACAGACTACCATTAGTAGAGCCTTTTATAAATTCTACGCTAAATTGTACAACAAGAGAGAAGTAAATAAAGACTCAATAGCGTCATATCTGGAGAAAATGACACTTCCAGAAATTTCGGACGCTTGGAGAAGTAAATTGAACAGTGAGGTAACGGATGAGGAAATAAGTAAGGCAATACAATCTGCAAATCTAGGAAAGGCGCCAGGGCCAGATGGACTTACAGCTAAATTTTATAAGACTATGGCCAATGAGCTGGCACCATTCCTAAAGGAGGTGATCAATGGAGTTCTAAGGGACCAAAGGATCCCAGACACTTGGTCTGAAGCGAACATATCATTGATCCCAAAAGAGGGCCAAGATTTGACAAATGTGAAAAATTACAGACCTATATCGTTACTTAACAATGACTATAAAATTTTTGCGAAGATACTGGCGGAGAGACTGAAGGGGTGGCTTTCGGAAGTTATAGAGGAGGAACAAGCAGGCTTTCTGCCAGACAGACAAATAAGAGACAATTTAAGGACAGTGATTGATGCTATTGAATATTATGATAAGCGTTGTGATAAAGAGGTTGGTTTCTTCTTTGTGGACGCTGAAAAGGCATTTGACAATTTAAACTGGGACTTTATGTTTGCCACTATGGAAAAGCTACAATTAGGAGAAAGATTCATCAGAGCAATTAAGGAAATTTACAGAGACCAGACTGCAGCAATTGTGGTGAACGATGAACTGACTAAGAAACTGATTATAAGTAAAGGAACAAGACAAGGTTGCCCGTTGTCTCCACTGTTGTTTATTTTAGTATTGGAGATCCTGATGATACAAATACGACAGGACGAGGAAATTCGAGGAATAAAAATAAAGGACTATTCATACAAGGTCAGAGCATTTGCGGACGATATAATGTTAATTGTAGAGGACCCATTGGAGAACATGCCAAAAGTGATAGACAAGATCAAGGAGTTTGGAGACTTGGCAGGTTTCTACATTAACAAAAAGAAGTCAAAGATATTATGTAAAAATATGACTAAGCAGAAACAACAATTGTTAATGGAAACAACGGACTGTGAAGTAACAAGTAAGGTGAAATACTTGGGAATCGAACTGACTGCTAAGAATATTGATTTATTCAAGAATAATTATGAAAAACTATGGACTCAGATAGAGAGAGACTTGATTAAATGGAATAGGCTCAATCTGTCATGGTTGGGTAGGATTGCAGCAGTTAAAATGAATGTGTTACCAAGAGTGATGTTTTTGCTACAGACAATACCAATCATCAGAGACTCTAAACAATTTGAAAAATGGCAGAGGAAAATTTCAGACTTTGTATGGGCAGGCAAGAAGCCTCGAGTGAAAATGAAAGTTTTACAAGATGCAAAGGAAAGAGGCGGAATGCAACTGCCCAATCTGAGACTTTACCACGATGCAATCTGCCTAGTTTGGTTGAAAGAGTGGATGACACTAAGGAACAAGAAATTACTAGCCCTAGAGGGATACAAGAAAATATTTGGATGGCATGCATACCTATGGTACAACAAAGTAAAGGTCAACTCGATGTTCCTGCACCATTTTTTACGGAGAAGTCTATATACAATCTGGAAGAAGTATAGAAATTATCTACAAGAAGGAACTCCTTGGTGGGTGGTTCCATATGAGGTGATAGACCCGAGAGCTGTTGACAACGAACGACAATGTTTAACTTACAAAGAAATAATTAAAACTGAAGCAGCTAAACTTAAAATAAAGACGCAAGAGGAACTATCACCTAATTACGATTGGTTCCAGTATAGACAGGTTAGAGACTTGTATAACTCGGACTCTGTAAAGGGAGGTATACGAACAGAGAATTCGGAACTAGAGCAGACCCTTCTTAAAGAGGACAAGAAAAGAATATCCAAGGTATACCAGGTACTGTTGAAATGGTATACCGAGGATGAGACAGTTAAAACACAAATGGTGAAATGGGCTATAAATTTTAATAAAGAAATAACAATGGAGGCATGGGAATACTTGTGGAAGACTACAATGAAGACAACGACATGTACAAATATCAAAGAGAACATCTACAAAATGATCTATCGTTGGTACATGACACCAAAGAAGATTGCGCTAGGGAATTTGAATACTTCTAATAAATGCTGGAAATGTAGGAAGCATGAGGGTTCCCTCTATCATATGTGGTGGTCGTGTGAGGTAGCTAGGCAGTACTGGGGGGAAATAATAAGAGAAATGAGTGAAATTCTACAATTTCAAATCAATAAGAACCCAGAACTCCTGCTACTGAACTTGGGAATGGAGGGAATTCCAGCTCATCACAGGACATTGATATTTTACATGACGGCAGCAGCTAGACTTTTGTATGCGCAAAAATGGAAAGTACAAGAAGTGCCAACTATCGAAGATTGGATCTACAAATTGCTGTATATGGCGGAAATGGACAAGATGACAAGAAAACTGAGAAATCTGGACTCAGGGCAGTTTAACACAGACTGGGAGAAGCTGAAACAATATCTGGAGAAGAAATGGGAGGTGGGAGGAAAACTGTGGCAGTTTGAGAACTACTGAAGTATAATAAAATGTAGAGGGGGGTGACTTTACCGGGGGGGAGAAGAGATAAATGTGAATTTATAAGCAGTTAGATTAACAGATTGACATATATATAGATATATATAGGCTAATAAACAGAATATTGATAGAAAATAATTCACTATAAGGATTAAAGTAAAGGATTGAGTAACCAATAATATTTTCTTTCTTTGACAAGATTTGTACAATGCACCAAACTGAATGTCTGAAGGTATAGACGAGTCAAATTGATTGACTATGTGATGAGAGCTACAGAGAATTATTATAAAAAGACAGAATGAGTAATATATAGAGAATAAGTCAAATTGTTTGATTTAAATGAATGTAAGATTTATATGGTTTATGATATATAGAAATACTTAAAAAATGGAAAATGGGACAAATTGTTTATTTAAGATGGAAACAAAGACTTACAGTTTGGGTATATAATATTTAAAATAGTTAAGATGTACTGCTTAGAATAATGGAAAATATATATTTGTTTTAGATAGAGGAATCTAATAGAAGTAAGGGAAAAGGGACAAAGGGTTGGAAAACTGTTGGAAGTCAAAAAAGGGGGGGGAAAGGGAGGGGGTTAGAAATTGAAAATTGGGGAAAATTGAATGTAAATGTAAAAATAATGGACTCTAACCCAATAAAAAATTTTTCAAAAAAAAAAAAAAGTTCTATTATTAAAATAGTTCTTCAGGAAGCTTTGGCTATGGGCATTATTACTGAAAAAACTTTTAGGGCACTACAGAACCCCTACTCTAGAGTCCCTATTTTTTATACGCTACCCAAAATACATAAGCCAGGATTCCCTCCACCAAGTCGCCCAATTATATCGGGTTCAAGTTCCATTTTAGAACCTATTGCAAAGTACCTTGATTTTTTCTTACAACCTTTTGTTAAAAATATTGATTCTTATATTCAAGATACTAGAGCACTTATTAATTTGTTAGAAGGTATGACTTTACCAGCGGATTCAGTCCTTCTCACTTTAGATGTTACATCTTTATATACAAATATCCCTCACGAGGGAGCCCTGGAAACAGTAGAGTATTTTTTGGAACAAAGAGCCTCTTTGATGCCGCCCACAGAATTTTTACTATCACTTATGGAAATCATATTAGATAAAAATTATTTTAGATTCCAAAAAAAATAAATTTCCAAATATGTGGTGTAGCTATGGGGAGCTCAGTAGCCCCCAGTTTAGCAAATCTGTACATGGGTCTACTTGAGAAAAAGTACTATTGTAACCCTAATATCAATCCATTTTTTACTAAATTTCAGGTATTTTTACTCTTTATTGATGATTTATTCTTGATCATTAATGATGAGACCGTTGTTATTGATTTATGTAACTGGATGAATACAGTTAACCCTAATACCCAGTTTACTTGGACATATAGTGAGGAGGCTATTAATTACTTGGATATGACGGCTTTCTGTACTAGTGAAGGTACCTTGGAGTTTCGACCCTTTTGTAAAGAGACAGATAGAAATGCTTTCCTACATTTTCAATCATTTCATCCTCCACACTTAAGATATTACCTACCATATAGCCAATTTTTGAGGCTAAAACAAAACTCTACTTGTGAGGAGGATTTTAAAAATAACAGTAGAGGTTTGGAATTGGACTTCCTACAAAAAGGATATCCAGCATTCATTGTAGGGGACTATAAACAACGGGCGGAAAGTAGAGAAAGGAAATTTTGGAGGGACAAAAGAAAATTGGTGAAGATAGATTAACCTTTGCTCTTGATTACTCTCCATTGGCGTTTCCAATTAGGCGAGTTATACAAAAATATTGACCAATTATACAGGATTTACCAGGGTGTAAAAACCCTCCTTTAGTAGCGTTCAGAAAAACAAGAAGCTTCAGGGACTATTTGGTACATTCAGATATAAGGATTTGTAAACTGGCAAGGGACCTTCCTAAGGGTCATCATAGATGTGCCCACTGTCATACCTGTGATTTAATCATGCCCCGATATGTGGTAGAATCTCTGGGTTTACCAATACAAGTTTTTTTCTAATTGCAATTCATGTAATGTAGTATATGTCATCAGATGCCCGTGTGGTAAACTTTATGTAGGTGACACATCTAGAGCCATAAAAACATGTATTCAGGAACATCTTTCACAAATACGATGCAAAACAGAGGAAGCCCCGCTAGTTGCTCAGTGCAGGCTGGGCATGGGGACTGTTATCTTCAATACACAGTTATACATATTAGTAAACATCAGGATTCCAATTTTATTGAAAGAGAATTATACAGAAAAGAAGCTTGGTGGATTCACAAGTTAAATAGCCCCATTCCACATGGTTTAAATATAAATAATGACTTAGCTTGTTTTTGTGAGAGGATTTTCTTCTGGTACTAGTCCTAGCCCTTTAAATTTTCACTGGCAATAGCCTTTAAATGGGATATGCATGCAACCTGATTCATGCGCTTGAATTTAGGAGCGGATGCTGAGAAATAATGAGAGATTTACTGGAGCTGTGCCTGTTGTAAGTTAATAAATGTCTTTATTGTTACATTATATTTATTATAAACTGTATATTTTTAAGAGATTTATGATTGTCGCTTTAGGATTTGACTGATTTATGCTGTAAATTGCTGCCTTGGATGAAGATTTTGCATTGAAACAGAGGAATTTTGCTAGCTTCCCATTGCAGTTCGATCTACAGCTTCAAATATATTGATGAATATCTGAATAAGAAAAATATACATATTGAATACTGGTTTAATATTTCATTAAAAAGACATGTATGGATGCATTTTAAGTATTTGTATACTGTATCTTTAAATATGTAGTACTGACCATGGTTCTGGATATATGCAAAAGCAATTTCTATGGTATTGTTGGAATTTATTTATTCATGAAAAATAGGCATTGGCACTTTATTATATTATATATTGTAATCTGAAGTTTATATAGCACTAGCACTTTAAGAGATCTCTGACGTTCCAATGGACTGTACTTGTGTTAAAGCCTTGCCTTTATAAGAAAAAACTACTTTGTTCAACAATACCACACAGCTGACATACTAAAAATAGTTTTGATAAGTTTATATATATGATTGTTAGAATTGCTTTTCATTGGTATCTTTAGTTAGTTAGTCATGGCTTTTTTTCCTCCTTGGTACACTTCACTATGACTCTATCTTTTGATGTGTTCACACAGCTGGGATCAGGAGCAGAGCAGATGGCAATGCCCACCCTCCATCTTCACTCAGCTGGGATCAGGAGCAGAGCACATGGCAATGCCCATCCCCTCCTTCACCCGGCAAGGATCAGGACTGGAGCAGGAGGCAATGCTCCCCTTCACTCGGTTGGGATCAGGAGCGGAGCAGGTGGTAATGCCTGCCCACCACCTTCACCCGGCCAGGATTAGGAGCGGAGCAGGTGGCAATGCCCGCCCCCGCCTTCACCCAGCCAGGATCAGGGACAGAGCAGGTGGCAATACCTGCCTGCCGCCTTCACCCAGCCGGGCCCAGGAGAGGCTGCTGAATCAAGGCAATTACAGGTAGAAGTAACCAACAAAGACCAAACGTCTCCGTAATACTAATTAACAATAACACTTTGTAAATTATGATATACTGCAAACCAATATGGAATAGTATGTATTTGTATAAATATATTCACTAGTATTGGCTAGCCCAAATACAGGGGTGAATATATTTATACAAATACATACCATTCCATATTGGTTTGCAGTATATCATAATTTACAAAGTAAATTATGGGGACATTTGGTCTTTGTTGGGACCAGGAGAGGAGCGGGTGGCAATGACCACCCCCACCTCCTGCCTTCACCCAACCAAGATCAGGAACAGAGCAGGTGGCAATGCACACCCCCACCTTCACACAGCCAGGATCAGGCACGGAGAAGGTGGCAATGCCCACCCCTCGCCTTCACCTAGCCAGGATCAGGAGCAGAGCAGGTGGCAATGCTCATTCCCCTCCTTCACCCAGCAGGGATCAGGAGTGGAGTAGGTGGCAATGCCTGCTCCCCACCTTCACCCGGCCTGGATCAGGTGCAGAGCAGGAGGTAATGCCCACCCCCACTTTCACCCAGCAGGGATCAGGAGCGGAGTAGGAGGCAATGCCTGCCCTCCACTTTCACCCAGCCAGAATCTGGAATGGAGCAGGTGGCATTGCCCACCCCCGCCTTCACCTGGCCAGAAGCAGGAGCAGAATAGGTGGCAATGCCCACCCCCTGCCTTCACCCAGCCAGGATCAGTCGCAGAGGAGAAGGAGGCAATGCCTGCCTGCCCCCTCCCCTTTCTAGAGCCCATTTTATTTTTTCCCACAAGAAGCTTTCTTGCTAGTATTTTATAACTATTAAGTGACACTTGGAATTAGATTCATATTAGTGATCCAATATCTTAGACTTGCTATCATAGGTTGCCTTAATTATACATGCGTCAAAGACGGATGATATTGTATCTTTCAGCTTTCATTTTTGAGGCACGGCTTCCATAACTATATTTAGGTGGGTAGCCATGTTGATCTGCAGCCACAGAGAAAGACCTTCAGGTGCTATTGGATCTGTATCTTGCTCTTCAATAACTGTTATGCACTGCAGTTAATGGCATTACTTTCCTGGAAGTAAGTCCCACTGACTCTACCTGAATAGGATTCTGAGTAGATGTGCTTAGGATGTCACTTTGTTCCTCATCTGGAAAAACGCATCAGATTTTATTTTGGAGAAATATTTGCCATCGGGTTATGAAGTCCTAGAGTTGGAAGAGGCCCACCCCAATGCAGGAAAGCCAAATCTGGCATATCCTTGGCAGATGGTTGTTCAGCTTCTGTTTAAAGAGCTCCGGTGAGGGAATAGGGGAACTGAAAATGGCTGATTTGAGCTGAAAACTGCATCTTTACCACCCTAAAGTTGAATACTGTATGCACTGGAAACTAAAGGTAAAGGTAGTCCGCTGTGCAAGCACCGAGTCATTACTGACCCATGTGGGGGACATCGCATCACAATGTTTTCTTGGCAGACATTTGTTACAGGGAGGTTTGCTATTGCCTTCCCCAGTCATCTACACTTTTCCCCCAGGAAACTGGGTACTCATCAGCTACCTGAACCTGGCTTCCACCAGGATCAAACTCAGGTCGTGAGCGGAGCTTGGGTTGCAGAACTGCAGCTTACCAATCTGCACCACGGGGCTCCTTGCACTGGAAACTGAAATGCACAAAACTTCACATAAACCTCAACATCAAAATTGGACATTTTCAGGTACAAAATTTTGATTTTGAAATGTGGCTATGGATATGCAGATTCAAAAAGAGCATATTCGGGTAAGAATTCCATCTACAAAATATGACAATCTGACTAGTTCTTCCATCAGCTATGCATTTAAAAGTAATTTGGAAAGCAGTTCTCACATTGATGGAAAATATTATGCACTGCTGCCAATGTGAAGAATGATGACCAATTGCCAAAACCTCTTTCTTAAAATCTATATACCACAATATATTACAAAACAGGAGTGTTACTGATTTAGATGACCCACAGAACTACACTATGTCCAACAGTGCAGGCCAGGAATGTTTATTTTAGATAACAGATTTCAAAGGCATATTACCAGTACTGATTAATGAATAGCCTTCTGTTCATTTGTTTTTAGCTTTTGCCTGGATCACATATGGAGATTGCATAAGCCACACCTGTTTCAGTTCCATAACACAGTCACTTTTGCTTGCCAGTTTTCTGTGTGATAAAATTAGTTTAGGGATTTATTTCTAAAGGGCAGTTAAACAATGGTGTGTGGTTAATTTATAGGGATGTGAGAGGGGAAGCATAAATAGTTTTGTGCCCTGGTCAACAGTGAAGTAACCAAAGATTCTCTGTTAAAATCTCAGTATCAAAGTGCTGAAGGAAGAAGTACTAGAGAACTGAGTGAATGTGACAGTGGAATGTGTAACAAGATGTGTTGTAATGTATCTAGGAATCCACTAGGGTAAGTTTCTGCTTAGCAAGTTTTACTTTTGCCTCTTCTCTTAGAATTTATCAAAACACTGTCACTGTGGCCTAGTTGTTACCAAGCTGATGTTACAAGCCCTCATTCTGAGGTTGCACGCATGTATACACATACAAAATTACTTTGCAGCTTTTTAGACTATCATGTTTAACTCCTGATTCCCACAGGTTGTTCTGGAGATAATTTTTAAAACTGAACAGTATAACTTAGAGTTACCATTTGCCCGATGGCTGAGGGCAATCTCCCACCCTCACACTCAGGACGCTGCCCTGTTTAATTTTAGCAGTAGGAAAAAATGAGAGGGAGAACAGTGGTAACAATCTAGAATTTCCCCCATCTCTATGTGACAGTTCATAAACATTGGAGGAAGACTTAAGGTGTCACCTGGAAGTAGGGTTACCTACAGGGGACCTGGCAACCTTACCTGGAAGTGATGTCACAGCCAGTGGCCCTCCACCCAGAAGTGATGTCACTTCTCTGTGTTGCTCTATAAATTCCCCCAATCCTTCAATCTTTCTATAAATTCCCCCAGTCCCCCAATCTCTATGATAAATACCGTAATAATAGATGAAGATTATGACAATGAGCAGATTTGTCACCAGGCCAGAACAATAAGCCCCCCTGGCCTCTTCCTGAGACTTTACTAGTTATCTGAACTGCAGCAATGAGCAACTGAAGCTTTTCACAGCATTATTACCTGCTAATAACTGTAGAGAACACTGTTGTTAAAAGCATAGGAGAAAGAGGAGCAAGTAAAAATGTCGGCAAGACTAATGGTGTTCAAGAAAGATAAAGATAGACCAAAGCCTTATGCAGTCCCACGCAGCTGCAGAATGCACTAGCAGTAGGCGGGATTTGGTTGCCCTCGTGCCAAGCCGCGGGGCCACACACAGGCTCTGTGGTTCAACACCCACTCAGACATGTTAATTTTTTAAACTGCTGAATCAGATTCTAACCCCAAAACATGCACAAACTGTACTTTTTACTAAAAAAAAAAATCCTTTTGGAACAGAGGTATTGCAAAGACAGTGAACAGCATACAATACTAAACAGCAATCATCATGTTTTGACCACAATAGTATTTTTGGCTTCATTTGCTGACTGATTTAAGGGTGTTTTAAGGTTAATAAACCATGGTTGCATGTTATTATCTCTAACGTTCTTGCACTCAAACAAGGAATGGCATTCAGCCATAGATTTATGATGATCGTTCTAGTAATATAAAGGCTTTTTGTTTCTTAGAAACATTTGCTGGAAAGTACAAGCTGATCGCCAATGATTCAGTACTGCCACACTCAGACAGGAAATGGCTTCAATCTATAATATGGAACAGAAGAAAATATACAGCTAGAAGAGGAGGAGGAGACACAGGAGAAGATGAAGTAGGAGGAAAATAATTAATATTAACAGCAGTAGAATTACTTTTCCTTCTGCCCAAAAATTTTTGATCTCTTCATCATCAACACAGGATCATACCAGCACACATGGTAAAATGACCACAGCATCTTTACCATCTTTTTCAGTGGGATGACCTAAACTTGTGACTTCTGCTGTTCTTTGTAGATGGTGCAATGGGAGAATCATTACAAACATGAGAGTATGTTCCCAAACTGCCTGTATCTTGTCCAAGAGGACTATTTCAAACCTCACTGCTATTGTTTACTAGATTTTTATTCTTTCTTGACCTCATTGAACAAAGCTTATTGGTTCCCTCACAGGAGTCCTGTGAGGTAGGTTAGATAGAGATTACCCAGTGAATTTCATGTCTGAGTGTGACGGACTGCATTTGAAAGCAGGTTTCCTAAGTGCAGCAATCAGAGAGCTGGGAGGGAAAGAGTTAATTCTTGCTTGCAATAGAGAGCTTGAGTGACAGGCTGCTCCCTCATCTCTGATTGGTCGGTTAGAACATGGCTGAAGGGCTGACAGTTGGTTTCTAACAGGATTGTTCAGAGAGAGAATTTCAGGTCAGACAGGTTCCCATCTGGAGTGAGGAAAGAGAAATCTTTTGCCTTAACTGTAACATCACTGTCCTGAAGAAAAATTCTATTTAAGAATTCTTAGTATAAGTCTCAGCAGACGCCAAAAGCCACTTGACACAGACACCATAGGACTGGGAGTGTGTTTTGGTAAGAGTGATTGGATGGTAGGTGGAAACTCCTTTTCAAACCCAAAGGAGAAGGGCTATATCTTCTTAGGAGAAGATGATTAATTCCTGCTCAGTTTATAAAGGGGGGTTGGCTCTGCGGAGGGCCTTGGGTATGCTGTGAAGGACCTCAGATCCATTAAACTAACTTCTGGAAAGCTGTCATAGGAAACTCTGTGAAGAAACATTGCTGTAACTAAAGTATTAAGTAAAACACCTCTCAATTCTAAAAACCAAGAATATAGGAAACTAAGCTTCAAGGAAACGATTTTTTCTGTTACTCAAAGTGTATTTTGTACTACAAACAAAATTTTACCTCAGCACTTTTACTCTTTGATTACATTTATTCAATCCCTGCCTATTAAATAAAGTTGTAATTTTCTTTTTTGAACATTATATACTCTTCAGTGTCATTTCAAACAAAAAGGAAGAGGGCTCCTGCTTCTCCCCATCAAGTTCCTGAGCTGGGCTAAAACCCCAAAATTATATCTGACTAGCAACAAAGCCCGTTGTGGGAAGAAATACTCTAGAAAGGGGAGGGCAGACAGGTGGGCATTCCCTTCTCCTCTGTCACTGATCCTGGCTGGGTGAATGGGGGGTGGGCATTGCCTCCTGCTCCACACCTGATCCCAACTGAGTGAAAGGGGGATGGGCATTGCCACCTGCTCCACTCCTGAGTCTGGCCAAGTGAAGGGGCAGGCCTTGCCACCTGTTCTGCGCCTGATCCGGACTGGGTAAAGCAGGGGTGGGCATCGCTACTTGTTCCCTTCTCCTGCTCCCTTCTTACAGAATCACAGAATCACAGAGTTGGAAGGGGCCATACAGACCTTCTAGTCCAAACCCCTGCCCAATGCAGGATGAGCCTAAAGCATCCCTGACAAATATTCATCCAGCCTCTTCTTGAAAACTGCCAGTGAAGGGGAGCTCACCACCTCCCTAGGCAGCTGATTTCACCTTTGAACTACTCTGACCATGAAAAAGTTTTTCCTAATATCCATCCAGTACCTTTCTGCATGTAATTTAAGCCCGTTGCTTCGAGTTCTATCCTCTGCTGCCAACTGGAACAGCTCCTTGCCCTCCTCCAAATGACAGCCTTTCAAATGTTTAAAGAGAGCAATCATGTCCCCCCTCAATCTCTTCTCCAAACTAAACATTCCCAAGGCCCTCAGCCTTTCCTTGTAGGGCTCAGTCTCCAGACCCCTGATCATTCTCGTCACTCTCTTCTGCACCCTCTCAATTTTGTCTACATCCTTTTTGAAGTGAGGCCTTCAGAACTGCGCACAGTACTCCAGGTGCGGCCTGACCAAGGCAGTATAGAGAGGGATTATGACCTCCTGCGATTTCGATGCAATGGCCCTTTTGATACAACCCAAGACTGAGTTTGCCTTTTTTGCCCCCGCATCACACTGACTGCTCATATTTAGTTTACAATCCACTCTTATCCCAAGATCACTTTCGCATACACTACTACCCAGAAGTGTATCCCCCATCCTGTATTTGTGCTTCACATTTTTGTGGCCCAGATGTAATACTGTGCACTTATCTGTGTTGAATTGCATCCTGTTCACAACCGCCCACTTCTCCAGAGTATTCAGGTCTTGCTGAATTTTAACTCTATCTTCTTGGATGTTTGCCATTCCTCCCAATTCGGTATCATCAGCAAATTTAATGAGTAGCCCATTTACCCCTTCATCCAGATCATTGATAAAAATATTGAAAAGTACCGGGCCTAAAACTGAGCCCTCCAATCTGATGAAACACCATTGACCACCTCTCTTTGGGCGTGGTCCTCTAACTAGTTCCTTATCCACCAAACTGCCCTACAGTCCAGTCCGCAGTCTTCCAGTTTGCCCATTAGAATGTCATGGGGAACCTTATCAAAAGCTTAACTGAAATTCAGGTAAATCAAGTCAACAGAGTTCCCATGATGCAGTAAGCTCATCACATGATCAAAGAAGGAAACCAGGTTGGTCTGACAAGATCTGTTGAGGACAAAACCATGTTAACTTCCCAGAATCACTAAGCGGTCCTTCAGATGCTTACAGATCGATCCATTTAAAATCTGCTCTAATATCTTCCTAGCAACAGAAATCAGACTGACCAGCCTGTAGTTTCCTGGGTCATCCTTCTTCCCTTTCGTAAAGATTGGGATAACATTCGCTCTTCTCCAATCTTGTGGCACATCCCAAGTCCTCCAGGAGGCCTTGAAGATGATGGACAAAGGATCTGCAAGTTCTCTAGAAAGTACTTTGAGCACTCTTGGGTGCACATCATCTGGCCCAGGGGATTTGTATTCATCCAGTGCAGCCAGGTGCCTCTCCACAACCCCTCTGTCAATGTCAACTAGCCTCCCAGACGTCCTGTCATGTCTATTACCATTCTCCTCTGTCACTGATCCCGGCCGGATGAATGCCGGGGGGGGGGGTGGCATGGTTACCTGCTCTGTGCTTGATCCTGGCTGGGTGAATGGGGGGGGGGCATTGCCTCCTGCTACCGGCCTGATTCTGGCCAAGTGAAGGGGCGGGCCTTGCCACCTGTTCCTCGCCTGATCCTGGCTGGGTGAAGTGGGGGTGGGCATTGCCACCTTCTCCACTCCTGATCCCAGCTGGGTGAAGAAGGGATGGGCATTGCCTCCTAGTCTGCACTTGATTCTGGTTGGGTGAACAGGAGGGAGCACTGACACCTGCTCTGCACCTGATTCCAGCAGGATGAACAGGGGGTGCGGCCATTGCCTCCTGCTCTGCACCTGATCCAGGCCAGGTGAAGGGGAGCAGGCATTGCCTCATGCTCTGCTCCTGATCCCAGCTGGTTGAAGGGGGTGGGCATTGCCACCTTCTCTTCGCCAGATCCTGGCCAGGTGAAGGGGGGCCGGCATTGCCATCTGCTACACTCCTGACCCCTGCCGAGTGAAGTTGGGGGCGGTCATTACCTCCTGCTCTGTGTCTGATCCAGGCTGGGTGAAGGGGGATGGGCATTGTTTCATGCTCCACTCCTGATCCTAAACCAAACCAAAAATTTCCCGGAGTTAACAATAAAGGAAATATATCAAAATCAGCCTGCTCAGGTGCTGGTGCAAACCGTGCCAGCTGCAGGATGCACTTTGCCTCCTCAGAAGGAGGAGGGGACAGCTCAATTCCCGGGCATCCGGGTCTTTGCTCAGGAGCGGAGCCTGCAGCCTGTTTTAGGAGGCTCCGCTTTCCCCAGCCACAGTCTTCACAAACTCTCGGCGTAGCAGAACGTGTCCTGCTTAGCCAAGTGAAGGCGGCGCGGGGGCAGCAGTTGTGGCAGTGGCGGCAGCCTCGGTGGCAGCAGCAGCAACCTCAGCCTCGGCAGCAGGTGCAGCGGTGGCCTCGGCGGCAGGTGCAGTGGCACGAACAGTGGCAGCTTCTGCTTACAGCGGCGCCAGCTGCTGCAGAAGCGGGGCCCGCTTCTTGAGGGTGCCTGAGCCCTGCTGGGGCTGCAGGAGGCTGGTGGCCTTATTCTGGCCACGTGCAAGTGGTGCTGTTTGATCCACGTTCTGTGGGGGCAAGGGAGAGGCAGCATTCCGGCAGCCTGTTTTGCCTTTTGGCTGGCCGTCCTGGCGCGCTGCTGTTAGGTGGGGGGAGGGCTTAATTCATTTTGCCCTCACTCCCCATACCACCACCCACCCTCCTTTTCTGCCCCACATGGGCATTAGCCCAGTGGTGGCCATTTTGTGTAAACGGCCATTTTGTGTTGGGTGGCCATCTTGCATCTAGGGGGAAGTAAGCCCTACTGCTATTTGACATTGGTTTGTTGTTAGGCTGGCTGCTATGTATCCCCTTTTCTTGCCAGCCTTGAGGATCCTGCTGATTACTACTATTTGATAATTTGGATTGGTGGGCTAGCTTGAAGCTCCCCCCCCCTTTTTAATACATCTGATTATAAGGATTATTAGAACCCATAACTATGCCACCCAAGAAAGGTGGGGGCCATTCAAAGGGCAAGCAGCCGTGTAGGAGAACCTCTTCCAGGGGTCCCCCTCCTGCCCTTTCCTCGTCTGAGGAGGAGGATGGTGGCATCAGTCAGCAGGACATTCTGAGGAGATTAGCTGCTTTGGAGCAGGCTAAAGGAGAGCCTGAGCCCACCACATGAGGTTCTGCCAGGAAGAGGCTGCTTAGAATGGCATCCAGAGATGCTATTAATAGAGAAATATTAACGAGGCTCTCTGCTCTTGAAGGTGCAGGTGCAGTTGGTGCTGCATCTGGAGAAAGCAGCAGTCATCGCAGTGAGTCTGGTCAAGGACCCAAGGTGCCCCTGGTGGATATGGAACAAGACTGCTCCAAAGATGCCCCTCCAGTGGAGGTGGCTGTTGATCCTGTGGATACAGGTGGTAAGGACGGTGCACATTACATGAGGCAATCCTGGCCATGGAGCAATGTGGGTCAAGGGATGGCACTTGGGGTGCAGGGGCTCACTGGTCAAGGGATGGCCTCTGGCCTGCAATTTACGGCCATTTAGCCACCTGTTAGTCAGGTCCCCTGGGCCAGTCAAGGGATGGGGGCAACCTCCCTTAATTCGGCTCCATCTTCTCCATGGGGTAGTGGAGCAGGCTGCTGGCTCCGCCCACCCAGCAGAGTCCCGGATGCCCGGGAATCTGCTCTGCTCTCCCTCCATCCAGGGAGGCAATGCACGACCTCCTCCTCGAGCAGCAAAGCTGCCTGGAGGTATGGTCGTATTAGTTCTGTCAGTGTGTGCAGTTCAGCCGTCTCTTTTCTCTATCAATTCTTCTTTTGTAGGTATTTCTGTATTTTTCCAATATCTGGCATATACTATTCTTGCTGCTATTATTATATGAAGTATCAAATATCTCTTTTCCCTCATTATCTCATCTGGCATTATGTTTAATAGGAGCATTTCCAGTTTCTAGCACCTCTTGCAACAGTTCATGTATCCCTTTCCAAAATTTCTTTGCTTTTTTACATAACCACCATATATGAAAAGGTGCCTGTTTTCTCTTTACCAACACTTATTGGGTACTTCGGGACACATCTTTGCTAATTTTTCTGGTGTCACATACCACCTGTAGAACATTTTATATAGGTTTTCTTTGAAGGTGGCTGATTTTGTTATTTTAATATTTGTTCTCCATATCTGTAGCCATTGCTCCAAATCTATGCCATATCCCAGGTTTTGTTCCCACTTTGCCATATAATCTTTTAGAGCGTCCTCTTCTGTCTTCAATTGTTTTATATAAGCATATAATTTTCTAATTAACTTTCCATTTGTTTCTAGCAGCAGCTTATCAAAAGGGCATAGTTCCATGTAGAATACCTGTTTTTTATCTTTGGTAAATCTGGATTCTATTTGCATTTTCAGCCACCACCCTATCTCTATATTCTGTTCTTTTAGCTCTTCTGTTGACTTTAACTTTCCTACATTTCTTAACAGCTGTTCATAGGTATACACATTCTCCCATTTTAATAAGTTTGGTTGGGTAAATGCTTCCACTGGTGATACCCATCTTGGCATTTTTGTATATATTTGGTTTTTTGTTTTCTCCCAAACATTCATCAAGGATTTTCTTATTATATGATCCTTAAAGTACTTATGTGTATCTGTTTTTTGGTACCAGAGGTAGGCATGCCACCCCATCTTAAGGTCATGTTCTTCTAGTTTTAGCAGTCTTGGATTGCGCAGTAGAATCCATTCCTTTCTCCACACCAGCGTAGAGGCCTTATAATATAGTTCCCAGTCAGGCAAATCGCAATCTGCTTTCTCTTTAGAGTTCTGTAAAACTTTGAATCTTATTCTCGGTCTTTTACTTTGCCATATGAATTTTGATGTTATTTTATTTAACTCTTGAAAATATGATTGGTTTCTTATAATTGGAATGGTCTGAAATAAAAACACGTATTTCGGTAATACGTTCATTTTAATTGTGGCTATTCTGCCCAAGAGAGATATATGTATATCTTTCCATTTATTCAGGTCTTCTTTACCTTCTTTTAGTAATTTCTGATAATTGTCTTCCATTAAAGAGGTAACTCAGTTATGTGGATTCTTAAGTATTTCACTTTATTTTCCATTGGAAACTGGATTTCTCCATTAATTTCTTGATTTGTATTTTTGTCATGTTCTTGATAATTATCTTTGCTTTTTGGTAATTGAGTTTCATTCATGCCATTTTGTTAAATCTTCTTAGTTTCTCCATCAAGGAATCGATTGCTTCTATAGGCTCTTCCAGAATACATACCAAGTCTGCAAATGCCTGTTACTTGTATTCTTCTCCTTTTATTTTTGTTCCTTTTATTGCTTCTGTCTTTCTAATTTCATTATTTAACACTTCCAGTGTCAATATGAATAGGAGTGGCGATAGAGGACATCCCTGTCTTGTCCCTTTTTCTATTTTTATACTTTCTGTTAAGTCCTCATTCACACCTTTTTTTTGCCTTTTGTTTCGTATATATCATTTGAATCATATTTATGAACTTGGTTTCACATTTTGTCTCCTTTAGTTGTTCTACCATGAACCTCCAGTTGACGTTGTCGAAGGCATTCTCCGCATCCAGAAATATTAGAGCCATTTGTTTTTCTGGGTGTGCTTCATAGTATTCTAAGATATTTAATATTACTCTGATGCTATTTCTTAACTGTCTTCTTGGTAGGAAACCCGTTTGGTCTTGGTGGATTATTTGATTCAATATCTTTTTCAGCCTAGCTGCTATTATTGTGGCAAATATCTTATAATACATATTTAGCAATGAGAAAGGTATATAATTCTTGATTTCTTTGGTCTGTATTTTCTTTATGAATTAGAGATATAATTGCTTCGTTCCATGAGTCCTGAATCTTCCCTCCTTCATAGATCTTTTCCAATAGCTGTTTAAAAGGTATTGCCAGAGATTCTTCAAATGTTTTATAGTATCCCAATGGGAGACCATCTGATCTCGGTAATTTACCTCTATTTTAGTTTGCAATTGCCTCAGTTATCTCACTTATAATAAATGGATCATTTAGTATTTTACTTTGTTCTTCCATTAGTTTTGTGTTTGTAATGAATTTCAGGTAATTCTTCTGTCTTTCTGAGCAAATTTCTACTTTCTGTAACAATTTTTTATAGAAGTTTTCTATGATCTTTTTAGGAGGATGGAAGACTACTGTTAACAGAGTTTCAAAAAGAGGGAAAGAAAATGTTATTAATAAATTTAAACGTGCTGAATGACCATCAAGAAGGCTTCTTCAGAACAATACAGCAAGTAATAAGAAATTATGACTACCCCGAATACTGTGGGATGGGAGATTATAACATAGTATTTGACAGAAAAATAAACAAAAAAGTTTCAAAACCAACAAAAAGAGTGTCAACACAACTGTCAAAGATTTGTTTACAAATGGCAGAAGAATATAACCTGGTGGATGTTTGGAGAACAGAAAATCCAATAACAAGAGACTATACATTCTATTCACAGATATACTAATCGTGGTCAAGAATAGATATGTGCTGGGCTTCTGCAACCCTGATGAAGGATATAATGGAGGTAGATATATTACCAAGAACTTTTGTGGACCACAACCCACTAATGGTGACAATGACAGGAGATATAAAAAATATAACTGGAGACTGAATACATTTCAGTTGAAAAGTAAAAACTTTGTGGAAGAAACAAAAAAAGAAATGGAACTATTTTTTAAACAAAATATACAACCAGAAATTGATATAGCAACAGTGTGGGACACAAGGAAGGCCTTCTTTAGAGGACTAGCAATTAGGCCGCTGCCCAGCAAAGGAAAGAAAAAACAAGGAGATTTCAAGAATTGACAAAGTCTATAAAGAAAAATGAAGAAGAATTAAAGAGGAATCCTACAATACAAGATCTGAAAATAAAAATAAAAATACTGCAGTATAAAATTAATGAATGCTTGATGGAACAGATCTCAAAAAACATTAAATTTGCAAAACAAAGCTATTTTGAAAATGCAAACAAACCAGGGAGATGGTTAGCATATAAAATTAGGAAAGAATCAATGAAAAGAATAATAAACACATTAAAAGATGAAAGAGGAACAGAGAAATGTGGAAAAGAATTTTCCATCCCCAAACTCCACCCTCCCCAGGCTCCACCCCCAAATATCCAGGAATTTCCCAATCCAGAGTTGGCAGCCCTAGTAGACTTAATCATTCAAGTTTATTAGATCAGCAAGAGGCTGGCAACTGGAGGGAGATTCACCAGATGGGGGATCTCCCCAGCAACATAATGATACAACCAGGAGCATGCTGATATTACTCCCCACACAGTTGGAAGTGACGTCAATTTGTTGCCAGAGACCCTCTAGCATTTGGGCAAAACTCTATGGTTAAAAATGTATGAGCTTCCTGTTGCTCCCCATTTTCTTCTTATTTTTTGTGTGCCACCCAGCTGAGTGATGGCAGGAAGGGCCCACTGGGGATGGGGAATTCTGCTCCCTGACTAGGGGAATGGGAAGGCTCATCAGCAAGCACCTTAGCTATATATAGATGGGAAGAGGTAGCCAAACCATACACTGTGGCCTGACTGGACCCAGGCCTGGGCAAGAAACTCTCTTAATGCTGGGTGTTGGTGTCTGAACCTTCATGCTAACCCGCATTGGGTAATGGTGTTGATGATCAACATCTCTCAGCTCATTTTTCAGGTTATGTTAAGTGCAAAGTGGCCAAAGTTACCACTCCTAAGAGACTACCTAAACACTGGAGAACCCCAACTGAAGGGAGAGGGATGAGTTAAGCTGTATTTCACCTGTTGTAAAGGTTAATAAAGCCTAGTTTAACCAATACTTGGTGTTTCATGTGTTTCTTTTGGATGTGGACAAAAGCTTAGAGTCAGTTTCCAGTCCCTCATTCCTTCTCAACTGAGCCCTGCACACAAATATGTATTTGTAAGATACTCTCATTCACCAGTTAATCAAAATCCTGGAAATTCAAGGAACTCTGTGTTTATGGAAATTTGGCATTTCTCTAAAGTTTTGAATGAGAGCTAAATAGAGCAGTTCATCTCATTGAAACAAATTGCTTCTGCCAAGTGGTTTCTACAGGACTGGATCTTTTGGCGCAAGTCAACATTTAGGAATTCATTTATGAGCTTGGTTAGCTAGAGACTCTGGAATTCAAATTTATGTTGAAGACTTAGTGGTTTATTCTGATAGGTCTTTGAAAAGAAATTGTAATCAATTTCCTAAAGTCATAATGCAGAGCAGAGACAGCTAGACTGTCTCATGACTTGTTGGTTATTTTTGTTTTCAACCAGACAGTTTTTTAAAAGGTTATGTATAGCCACTGTGTAAAGAAGGTGACCTTTAATTGCTTTTTCATGTCTTTTCATGCTTATATTGAAAGAAAAAAAACTATTTTGGAATAAAACTTGCAGAAGCAGCTTCTGTAGAACATAGCCTATGGAGCATTAAAAAGAATGGCTCATTGATAACTTACTCAACTTAGCGGTTAATATGTACATTTTAACAGATTGATTAAAATGTGATTAAAATTATTTATTAGATTTTTGAAAAATGACTGACAGATTGAAAAGGCCTTCTGTTTCTCCTTTTATTTGCATTCTCTACTCTCAGAGCTGATTCTCACAATTACTTTGGGAGTTAGGTTCCTTTTGTTTTGTGTTGTGTTGTGTTGTGTTGTGTTGTGTTGTGGTTTGGTTTGGTTTGGTTTGGTTTGGTTTGGTTTGGTTTGGTTTTGGCTGATCCACTTGAAGGTTAAAATGGGAAATGGTTGCCACAGCACTTCATTGAAGAAAAGGCTTTTGAGTTAGGGCCAAATAGCATGAGAGGCTGGAATTTAGTGATTGGAACATTAAATGTATACTTTGGCCCTAAAAAGCATCTGAGAAAGGATGGGATGGTTATGGATCCAGTGCTGAAGAAAGGAAGTTTAGTGCTTAGTCCCATGCCCCAGTCTTCTTAAAAACCCTGGTGAGGAAAAAAAAGTAATGATGCCCATATTGTGCTTCCATTTTCCCTACCAAGGTTTAAAGCAGCCATGAAGGGAGAACATTTCCAGTTGAGGTGAATAGCACAGGGAGGAAGAATTAAACCTCTTCGCCAGCATCACAACCCTAATGCAGAATTCCCCTCTCCCCAAAACACACAACTGACAGTCAAGACACGCCAACATCATGTGTCATTTAGCCCTGTGGCTATAATGAATGATCATTTTGAAGTGCTTGCAGGAGGCTGGTGAATCCTGTGTGAGGTCTTTGGTGGAGCACCCAGATGAATGTGTCGCCATTAAGTCCTGGTGAAAGAAAGAAAGAAACTTCATACAGAGCTACAAGACAAACAGTACAACCCTATGGAGCCAATGTGGTGTAGTGGTTAGGGTGTTGGACTAAAATCTGAAAATCTTATCTTGGAAGTATCATCATTGGGGCATCTGGCAATCTCCCTCTCCTGATGATAGTTGGGGGGCGGGGTGCAATCCTCTCTGACTGGAAGTGAGTCCTCAGCTTGAGTCATGGGCCTCATTACATGCTCCACCATGGCTGGTTATTTTACTTCACAAACTGTTCAAATACCAATATGGAAAGATTTACCAATAAGTACCAATAAGTATTTTTTTCATCTATTATGGCAGGTTCAGGGTGGAGCATTTGCTCCAACATACAAAACGATGTGGGGGGGCATCTGCAAGTGAGATGTGTCAGGTAGAGGTATGCATTACAAAATTCTCGAGACAGAAATTGATGAAAATTGCTGTTTGGGGTTGTGTACTTACTATCAGCAATGCAGTGGCCATCTTGTTTTTCTTTAATTCTTCTAATTTTCCAGGCAATGTCCTGGGGAAGATGGAAGTCAAGCACAGAGCCAGCAGAGCAGAGGTTCTGGCTCACTCCTTCTCCCCTCCCTCTTTTGTGGGGGTGGTGCCCTTTTTTCCTCTTCAAGCCAGATGACTAGAGGCATCATGGTCAGGGGCTTGGTCCAATTTTCTTGAAAATTGAGGATTCTTTAACAGATAGGCAGCACTAACTCTTCTGTAATTTTGGTGACATTTGATTGAACAACAGCCACAAACCTCCCCCTACAATGCCCTCCATAATAGCAGACCGACAGGATCTGCAAAGGGTCTGCAAAGGATACCTTCCTCGCTTTGTGAAAGGACCACCACAAGGAAGGATGGAAAATGCAAAGTTTATATATATATTATTGTCAGTCAGTGTATGAGTAGGAAAATTAAATAAATGCAGACTTTTTTTTTAAATACCAATGGCCAGTTGGTGTTCTCCTATAGGCTGCTGCTTTAGGAATCATAGAGAAAAGTGTAGCTGCACAGAGAGGTACCTACTTCATGGGTCTGTAAAATCTAACCCCTGTGTTCAGTCTGCCTGACACTTAGAGGCTCTTTAGATTAGAGTGAGGATTGTTGTTTTCTATGCAAATTTGGTGCAATTATCTTTATAAACAGCTGCCCCAGACCCTCATATAATTCCCCTTTGGAATTAATGGTCCCATACTTCAGAACGTGAAAAACTAGATGGATTTGACTCCCAAACCAGTAATACCCTACCTAGAAATGAGCAATTGTGGTAAAAAATCCCCACCCTCTGAAGCCGGGATCCAAAATTATAACAAATATTTTTTTCTCTACACAGACCCCTAGTGGCAAGTGGGATGCAGTTGTCTGACCTTCTAGCCACCACTTTTCCTTGATAAGCCCTCCACTACCACTTTCCCCCTGATTTCAAGATCAGGTGTCACAGTCTAGTGGGACAAAAGAGCTGGGTGACAGCCATTGTAGAGGAAAAGTAACCTGAAGAATGCCCTGGCCATCAGGGGCCTTTATGTGACGCAATGGGAGGGGGGCAGAATTGACAAATGCCTACTCATTTTAAAAATTGCCTACCAATCTGTTCACCAACGTGACTGAATTGGAACTACCAAATGTAAATTCAGCTTCTGTTCAAAGCTCTTCATTCCCCTTTTCTCACCCTATCAACTTTTTTTTTGGAGTTGCCTTTGAGTAATAAATAATCTATGCTTTCTGCCCCCATTTTAATGTACAAAGAAATGTACATTCCTGTGGGGCCTGTTACCGGAACTGGTCTCTTTGCAATAAAATGATTTGTGGGGGAAATGTACACTGTTATCTCCCTCGCTTTCCACAATATCAGGGTGGCTTACAAAAATCTTTTAAAATACATAACCATAAAACGAATAGACAAAAAATTACATATGCCAAGGCCTATTTTCAGTAACATTTCTGAAAAAGTCAACTGAAATAAAAATGTTTTATATGCCTTACAAAAAGCAGTGAAAGAATCTCCACACCTCTTCTGAAAGACTGTACCCAAGGAGGGGAGCAACCGCTGAAAAAACTAACGCCCTTGTTACAGGTACATAAATTTGCTTAGGAGAGAGCTCGTCTAGCTGTCTCTGACCTAAGAAGATGGTTCTTGTGATCATATCAGAAAATGGGACCTTTAAGTATTATCAATGTAATTCTAAGCAGAGTCGCACCCTTCTTAGTCAGTGGAGTTAGAATGGTGTAACTCTGTTTAGGATTGTATTGAAAGTGTCCCTCCAGCCTTTACTGATCAGAGGTACAGAAACGCTGAATATAGAGGTTCCACTTCTAAACCTCCTCTTCATACTACTTCATACTCTTCAGCTACTATAGAGTGTTGAAATTGCATCCAGTGGTTGACACAGCAAGTGTCTTGTGTGAAGCTTCCTGACAAGCCAGTCAGCACCATTTTGGGTGTGTTATGTGCCCTCAAGTTGCTTCCAATTTATGGTGACCCTATGAAAGAAAGATTTCCAAAACATCCTATTATTAACAGCCTTGCTCAGATCCTGCAAACCGGAGAACACGTCTTCCTTTATTGAATCAAACCATCTCATTTTGGGCCTTCCTCTTTTCCTGCAGCCTTCTACTTTTCCTAGAATTATTGACATTTCCAGTGAGTCTTGTCTTTTCATGATGTGACCAAAGTACGATAGCCTTAATTTTGTTATTTTAGCTTCCAGGGAGAATTCATGCTTGATTTGATCTAGAACCCACTTATTTGTCTTTTGGGCCATCCATGGTATCCATAAAATTCTCCTCCAGCACCACATTTCAAAGGAATCAACTTACTTCCTATCTGCTTTCTTCACTGTCCAACATCCACCACCAGATCCTGAAGGGCAACAGGTAAGTACACGGTCCCTAAAAGTTCTTAATGGTTATAGTGCCAATATAACTTGAATTTCTTGCTTTTCCAGCTTCCAAGCTTCCCAGCCTGCCCTGGGATGCTGACAGTGCAAGCTCCACCCCAACAGACTGTCAGCTTCTGTCTGTTTCGCTGCACTGTGCTTTTTCAAGGGGTGGTTTTAATATTTCAAACATGTGCAACCATATACATCTTCAATGAACTGGATGCTGCATACTCCATTAAGTGACAGCTAATGCCATATACATTGTTGAAGACTATAACCACTTCTAAAGACAGTGTACTTACCTGTTGCCCTTTGGGATCCGGCAGTGGATGTTTCTCCTGGACCTGAAAGAAAACAGAAACAATGTTATAAGACTGAAATTAACAGACTTTGATTATTTTGATTATACCATTGAGGAAAGGGATTTGTAATGACTGAATTATTTATTGGATATATGTCTATTTATTGAATGATCTATTTATTACTATTTATTGTATTGTATGCAGTAGAGCGCTTTTGTCATTTTAAGTTGCACTGGTGCAAGAATTGGATTGTAATTGCATGATACCCTCATATTTGCAGAGTACAGGTTGCACATCAACACAGTTAGATATTGTAGCACATTCATTTCTATTAACCCCAACCATGGCTTTTCATGATCCACACAGTCAAAAGCTTTGCTGTAATCTATGAAATACTGAATAAAATGGAACATACGTCTCCATAGGCCTTCTTAAATGGATTCTCACCCTTACGAGTCCAAATCAGAATAGCCATGTTCACATGTTACAGTAAACAATGAAACTGGGGACCCATACCTGGATAAATGTGTAGTTTCAGTCACATGTTCAGCTGTACATGCACTGAACTTAACATGAGAATTACTCAACACGCATATAAAGAAAAATTAAGTGTGTGTTATACACAGATTGTACATGCATTCACTGGAACGTGTGAGCATAATTTCAGCATAATTAACAGTTAGCCTCAATAACCTTTAGTAAGGGTAGGCAGGAAGAAATGTAATTCAGCAGAAAACATACCATGATCACTTGGAACAGATTTTTTTTCTAACTGGCACTTCATACGTTGGCCCTTTTCAAATGTCTGACCAGCTCCATGTGCTATGGAAACTTCCTCGCCAAACCCAACAAGGCTTTGAGAGGATCACAGATGAGTTCACATATTTTAGCTGCCCCAGCTTATTAAACAGTCTCCTTATAGGATGTTTTTGTTTTTCAACCTATATCCCAAAAATCTGATTTTCTTGGACAGGGAAATTACATGCGGGTGGGCTTGCTTGTTCTTCAACTCTGGAACTCTTTCTCCTACCTGGGCTGAATTTTTTAAATAAGAATTCAGATCTTGCTCAAACTGCTATTATGAACCCTTTGTATAGGTCTAGTGGTCTCACATTGTAGTACGGTTTTCTGGGGTGAAGCCCCTTTATTTTCTGTTGCGTTTCCTTTAACTTTAGGGTTGCCAGTTCTCTATACCCTCCCAGCAGAAATGGAGGACCTGGCACTTTCCTTGTGCCTTGTGTATGATTGTTCTTGGGCAAGCACAAGAACACTCCCAGTGCTTGCATGGTGACATCACATTCAGGAAGTGATGTCATAATGCTATCAGGAAGTGATATCATCATACCTCACCGGGTGCATGCCTGGTGTAAGCTTTCCCAGGTTGCCTGGCTGTGGCAGATGATCTCTGGGGGACTTGCTACCTCCCACCAATCACCAGTGGTTGACGGGTAATGGGGCAAACCCCTAGGAAAGCCTATTTAACTTGAAGGTTCCTTTATCAACATTAATTGCATGACAAATAACTTGGTTTGGAAGAAAAAATTACTTTAACGAAAGGCTGTTTCTTGTCCACTAGGCCCAGGGTTGTCTTGGCCTGGTTCTGAAGAGTTCTTGGGAGGCCCTGCTCTCTTGCAGGCTTCTAGCAGAGAAAGTGAACTGTTTCTCTCCTACTCTCTTGCTTGCACTGAGGGCCTATTGGGATAGCCACTTAAAGAGGCAGTACATAACAGTTTCCATGAGACATTTCTTTGAACTGTTCAAGGTAACACTTCATACCATCCCTGGAGAATGCATTATAGTAGTGATTCACAATTTGGGGGTTGGGGATCCCTCAGGGGATCCATCGAGTTATTGTAACAATTTGCAAATCTGTATGTGCACTAAGCATTGTCATTTTGATCTTTTTGTGAGTATGTGTTTTCTCAATCAACAGATACTAATAATACCACTACTATCAGTGAGCCAATAATAATACCACTGAGCCCACTCGCGGGGAGGGTGGAATAGAAATTTGAAGTAAATAAATAAATATCATGGAGGGGGCACAAAAAAGTTGCTGTTAAAAAGGGTCCTCATGCTCAAAAAGGTTGGGAACCACTGCATTATAGAGCAAAGATCTTAGAACTCAATGGAAAAGTACATTCTTTGAGTGCTGAAGGTCCTAAGACTGACTCATGGTATCTCAAAGGATTTCAGGTAGCAGGATTGGAAAAGGCTTATCTGGGTTGCTTCCCTTGAAAGAAAGAGTGCTAGAGATTTACAATATCTTTGTAATATTATGCTTTATTTACCGATTTATAGGCAGAGCACAGTTGGAGACCCTCAAGCACTCCTACAGGGAGAGCAGGGATTGCATTCCTCAGCTAGCAGAGAAAGGTCATCCCTCCAGTCCTGCCGGCTGCTTGGCCAGAATATTCAGAGCCATTACAGCACACCTTTAGGAGTATCACTGGGTATTATCATCCATTTTGTCATGGCTGTGAGAATGCTCCCATGCTTTGCATGGGGCCGATTCATTAAGAATTGGCCCCAAGCAAAGCACAAGAGCATTCCTGCAGCTCACCATGCATGCACACCCATCCGTCTTACTTCTTGCCAGTCTATCTAACTGACTGCTGCCTACCACTCTGCATGCCGACCCTAGCCCCTACCTGTCTGCAGGAAGCAGCAGTGGGACTCCTGCTTTCCCCCTCATCCACCTGCCTGCATTGCCACAGCCTATGGGGCTCAGCAGCAACAGCAGTTCTCCCTTTTTCTCCATCTCCCACACAATGTGAAGCAGGTGAATGCTACCATCAGAAGTATGTTGCTTGTGCTTGCACAATGCTTCTCTATTTGAGTAGACCTAAACCCTCCCACAATTTTAAAAAAACTTTTCATATGTTTTCTTAAACCTGGAGGTTCCACTAGGTTTGTAGGGAAAAAATTGCTCTCTCTACAAAGAGGCTTGCATAAACCTTATATTCTCTACTCCTTTGCTTAAATGATTTGGACAACTGGAAACACGAAGGCAAACACTACTAATGAATAAATAGTAATACATTTTTTAAAAATTCTAAGCAAGCTAAGATACATCTGCAATTCCAATCCCCAAAACTGAGTACACATATAGTCTAAGATATCCTGGGTGTTAGAGAAAGTATACTATTTGTACATCTTTCTCTCAAAGGGGGCTTGACATGTTCCCTCAGAATAGCTGAAATATATACAGAAAAGTCAAGACATTCTCATTACTAGAAAACTCTAAAACCGGGAACAAGAAATGAACCCACGACTCCCACAGTAATTAGAAAGCTATAATTTATTACACAAGAAGCCCAAAATATTTTCATTACTACAATACTCTGACATGCATCTGATGAGGTGGGTTCTAATCCATACAAAATTGTAATATAATTTAAAATGTATTTGTTTTTAAAGTGTCACAAGTGACCTGTTTGGTGTTTGGGGGGTGGGGGGGACTGACACAGCCACCATCTTGACTAGAGCAGTCTGAAAGGAGAAATTGTTTAAATCTAAAACTCAAGTCAATGTGCTGAATGCAAACCAGCACTTTTGTAAGCAGAAGCCACTTATACAAATGATTTCCAAGGCTTTCCCCCTCTAACTTCAGCTTTCTGGAGACATTTCAGAAGTAAAAACCTGCAAAAGGAAATCTATTCTGTAAGCAGAGCAGAATTTGTGGTTCTTTGAATCCAATCTATAAAGCTTACCTCAAAATATGTCAGTATTCTGAAACAGTGATTCCGCACGAATGGTTTTCCCTGCTTCAGCTTCTAAATGACCTCGATTTTTTCCTGTGTTTCCACACGTGGGAAGGCAATCCTAGCAGAAGATTTGAAGTCACTGCACGTTTTGTCCGGTTTTTTTTCCATCCTGCTTTCCCCCGACTTATTTGTCCATGCGCAGCAAATTAGGGATTTTAATCATGCGGAATTCTTTATCCGATGTTCTCCCCACCCTTGCCCTTTTCTCTCGCCCTTCGAATCAACTTAATTTGATTGGCCAATCATGTTTTCTAAGCTACACCCACTACCCTTTCCCTTCCCCTCTTTTTTTAAAAAAAAAATGTAAAAAAAAGGTTGCAACGTTTCTACAAATCTATGCAGAAACATATCCTGTGTCACATGACCAATAACGGGTCCATTTTACAACACGCCAAATTTGTTACTTGTTGCTCGCTGACAGCTGAAAGCTTCTGAGGTAGAGTGAAAGTGTGATGGAGGGACTTCAGCATTCAACTAGTGGTCTAGGCATTTCATGGAGGGAGAAAGAGACCGTCCTTAACACAACACCTATCATTAAACACAGGGCCGGGGCGCCCATGGAGGCCAGGTAGGTGGTGGCCTCAGGGCGCGGGGTGGTGGAGGGGGCGCCGGAGGAGGCGCAGGGGATGGGAGCGTGCTCCACGGAGCTGCAGCCTCCCAGCCCTCCCGCCCCGTGTTGCCGCTGCCACCAGCACACACCCCCGGCCGGGCTCAGCAGCCGCGGGCAGGCATCTGCGGTGGTGCAGGGCAACCGAGCGGGAGAGCTCGGAGGCCACCCACACGCCGTCCCAGCCGCCCGCTAAAGTGATCGGGCCAGCGTGCGTGTGCACCCATGATGACGTCACACGCGACGTCATCACGCAGATCGGTGCGAGTGTGTGCGCGCGCACGCAGGGGTGCCTGGCTCGCCGGCTGCTGCAGGCGCCGAAAACCCTGGCGCCGCGCTGCCTAAACAACACTGCTCACGAAGAAAGCGGGAAAGATAGACGCGGGGTCATTGGTAACAATTTTCCCTCCAAATGTCAATAGCCAATACTCTTCCACAATATCGGCGGGAAGTGCTCTGGCCTATCCAATATGTTTATTTGATGCAACTTTTATGTGTAGCAACGTTTTTTTGTGAGAAATTTTTTTCTATGTGTTGGTTTGATGCAACGTTTATGTGTAGCAACGTTTTGGGGGGGGGGTAAAAAAAATGAAGATGTGCATCATTCGACACTTCCCCCAGAAAAAGCGATGAGGAATCGATTTTTATCCTGTCAAAAATTCCGCATGATGGACTTTGAGCCGATGAAATGTGCGAAACAAAAGCCTAATGTGGAATCAGGGAGAAGTGGATTCGTAGGACTCCACCGCGGCATGACTGCTCAGAAAGTCCGATCAAAATTGATTATGCGGAATCCCGTGTTAGCAAAGCCACACATAAGGATGGAATTGTAAACCCTGGGAGTTCTGTTGCCCCTTTTAGCACTTGAACCAACTATAGACAGGAATTGCAGGTGCAGCCATGGAAGTGTATTGAAGATGCAAAATGTAGAATTTAATTCATTTACTAGGGACAGCCAGAGAGATGGAAAAAGAGAAGAGCTCTTGCAATGGCAAGAAACAAGAGGACTCATTTCCCTGCAGAAGCACATAGTAAGAAGGACTACAATCCAACACAGTGGACATCTGGGTCTCATCCATCTCGGAACAATGCGAGGGAGAAAAATCCAGATTTTGAAAATGTATTTGCTGACGTCAACAAAAGAGTGGTCTTTGTCCTGAACATCGTCTGGGGAACCACTTTCACTTCCTTGACTCATCCTTCTCCAGCAAGGAACAAGATATAAAATCTCTCCACTTGACCTGGAGAATTTGCAGGTGCTCCACACATGGCACCTGGTTGGAAGAAGTTGCGCTGCCTCTGCTGCTACTGTTACTCACACACAGCATTGGAAGGACATTCTCATTCAAAACGATACCTGAAGCTTGATGCAAATTTAGCTTCTCCTTCTAGCTCAGTGTCACTAAATGCAAGCAAGAAAATAGTGGTTTCAGTCACAACATATTTTCATCACCCATTAAACTATTGAGAAAAAGCTGAATATTTTCCCCAAGGATCAGACTCAACTGAATGGGCTGCAGGTGTTTCCAGGGAGATACTCTGAGTTTTTTTAATGCCTGTCAAGTTTCAGTTACTGGCAAATATATTCCAAATTAGTATTGTGAGCTGTTTGTTTGGTTTTTTGCAAAATTCCTCATAAAATATTTCCATTTCACTCAAGATTTTGAGAGAGATGGAAGCCAGAAGGCTTCCATGTACTCTGAGCATAGCCTCAGAATGTTCCTCTTTTTCTTTCACACCAAATTCTTTTCAGAGCCTTTTCTGGTCCTCAGTTCCAATGAGGAGAGATCTTTTTTCCTTAAGGCAGACTCATTTATATCTTTGCACTACAATAGTTCCAGGAATGCAGCCTTGGGAGACCAAGAGAAAGCCCAAAAGAAGGCTGAAGTTCAGTCTTAAACTATGATTTATGAGGAACAGCTGAACAGATTATGAGGATTCATTTATGTAGATCTAGAGGCCACCATTGACTAAGAATATATCTAGACTACAACCTTATGGCACAAGTGAGCACAGCTGTGACCTTAAATCCCATTGATTTTAATGGAACATCAGTGTGTTTAAATATTTGCTGAATGCCCTTAAATTGGTTTTAATCTACTTTAGTGCTTATAGTTTCTGTCAAAGAATCTTGGAAGTTAGTTTGATCAATTTATTGAAAATTCTGTTGGGTATCCTGGACATCTCATAAAACTACACTTTCCCAGGTTCCATGGGGAAAAGCCACTGCAGTTATACCCATAGATGACAGTTAATCCAGTTGAAATTTGCAGCAGCCAGGATTGCCAGCCCTGTACTGGCAATCCCAGGGAACCTTTGAGGACGAGCATTGTTGATGTGGCTATGTCAATGCTTTCTCTGTGCTACTCTGGGAATTCTCCAAAGTCTGATTGAGGGAATTCGTATGGCACTGAGAACACAGTAACCAGAAGTAAAGCTGCCACATCTGTGACATCCCCCCACCATTTTCTCCTGCTGCAAGACCTGGAGAGATCCAGCAGGTGTGATCAGTTCACCATGCAAGAGGAAACCAGGTAAGTCTAAATGAAGATGAAACTTAAAGCCACAACCCAAACAGAATTTATCGGTTGTCAATGCTTTGGACTCCAATTACATTCACAGATGTATCAGTTAATGGGCTGCCAGCAGAAGACTTATGGGGGGGGTGAGATCAATGACATCACTTCTGGCATAACCCAGAAGTAACATCATCACATAGGAATGATTTTATAATATTCATCCAAAACTTAATGCTTTAATCATAAATTTTTGGGCAAATGCAACAGTATCACCTGACACTTCCAAACTGTGCTGGAAGTGATGGTATTGGTGTAATACAGATTTCCCCCACACTCACCCCAGCATTTCTCCCCTGCCACCGAGCTGAGTGTCAGTGGGCAGATCCAGCAAGCAGTGAGAGACCTGGCCTCTCCTATCAGTTATAAATTGGCAATAATAATATGTGGAAGCTATGACAGAAATTATCTTTACAACACCCATAGCATATTATTCAATTATACTCGTTCTTTACAAGGATACATTCCAGCCTTGTCCACATGGGTAATTAACTCCTCTCTTTTTGAGTGTTCAGTCCTCAAGGATGAGATTCATTTTTCCTATCTTTCTACAACAGCTTTCAGTCCCAGTGTGGGTGCTGTCTTTTTGTCCACACCTCCATGAAATAAAGAGGTGTGGATGTCATTGTTGGCATCACTATCAGTGACACCAGTGCCATCACATCAACACCACCTCTTTTTAAAATTTTCATGTACACCAAAACACATTATTACATTATGACGTTACAATGTTATGACAACCAAAGGCACCCAGCACTAAGGCATTAGCAGGGGGGAAAAAAATTAAAACGAAAGGAAACTCAATATGGCATGCATACAGTGTTGGTGCAAACATAAAACTTTTTACCCAAAAATGCATAGATAGTTTATCTTTGAAACTTAAAACAGATTCATGTAACCACAGCACAAATTAAGCCTGTCATTATATTGTTACGACATGCCTATTTTTTGTTATAACATTATAATGTTGTTGTTGCACTGTATCGCCCCCCCTCCCCCCGCCCCAGTGCCAGCCTCTGCCTCCTAGCTCTGGGTCAATCTGGGTGGGGCCATCTGGTTTGGACCACAAGGAGGGGGGAGGGGTCATAAATCCTAAACAAAAATGTCTACTCGGAGCATGGTTGCCATGTATCAGGGATTTTTTAAAAACCATGTAAAATGATGCTATAATGTCATTAAGTTTTCTTCAAAAAGGCATGCCATAACAATATAATGATAATATAATGTATCAGGTTTTTTTTAAACCAAGCATAATGACATTATAATGTTATCCAAGAATACCTAGAGAAAGGGCAGATTGGAGATAGGGTGTTAATTGACCCACATCATTTTTGTCTAGGGATTTTTTTAAGTGGCAGAAGATAACCACCTGTTTGAGAGGTCTGGGGAAGGTTGCCCGACTGAGCAACTGATTTACAGTATACCTCAAGGGATCATTTATGAGGTCTTTACACAATTTTAGCAGTCAAGTTGGACATAGGTACAGTGTACCAGTTGTGGCTTCTACAGATGCCAGGATCCTGTCAATATCCATTGTTGTAGGTGGTTTAAAGTCATGACAGATAATGGTCTGTTCTTGAGGCTATAAAGATTCAGATTTAGAAGTTAGGGGATGATGAGATACCTTGAATAATTGGTATGGTTGTAAGATGGCTGATGCAATGGCTGCAGAAAAATAGCTTTTCTTTGCTGCCTTCACCTCCACTTCATAAGTCTTCCAATGAACTTTATAGCATGCTCTATCAGTTTCAGCACAAGTTTTCCGCCGGCACCTTTTTAATCCTCTTTAGGTCACCTAGCTCTGAGGTAAACCATGGGGCAAGGGAGGGAGTGGTTGGCAAGGGGCAATGATGTCAATGTCTTCAAGGAGCTTCACATTCCATGCTCCTACAGCACCTTCAATAAAGCAAGTGTTTGGAATCCTAAGATCCCCCAGGGCATTTTGGAATTTAGAAGGGTCCGTGAGCCTTTGTGGGCAAACCAATTTAACATGTCCCCCTTGTTTGGGGGTGTCAGAGCCATATTCACTGTTGCCTTCAGTAGATAACAGTCAGACCATGGTTCAAGCCATATCTCCAACCCCAAAGTAAGGCCCTCCTTCAAAACCTCAGTGCAAAATATTAAGTCCAAGATGTGACCTCTTTCATGTGTGGGGCCTGTCACTATTTGAGAGGGCTGCCAGGGAAGCAGAAAATTCCTGGGTGGACCTTGATGTGGAGCATTCAGCATGGATGTAGAAGTCCCCCAAAACTATCAATCTCTGTTGGATACTTAGCAGAGTAAATAAAGCACAATGGAATAATGCAGCACAGACACGTGTGTTTAACTTCTAAAAAAAAGTTTACTTCAAAAATTAGGGAAAGGATTATGGAAAGAAAACAACAGTCTAACTAACTTATCTTTCCAGTTCTGATATACTTCGTTTCTTTGTTCCCTCTCTTTCTCTCTCTCTCTGACCCCTTGCGTACATGCAGGATAGCATGAACTATCTCCAATATGTTGATTAGCCAATAGTCAATTTTAGGGTCACCTAATTAAGAATAAAACTTTTCCTTTTTGGCAGGAACCATCTACTCTGCACCTAATTAGCTCTATGCTAAACTTGCTATCATTAGCCACCCTGAGCCCATTTGTGGGGAGGGCAGGGTATAAATCAAATCAAATAAATAAATTAGCATACAGAAATTTCAGCTTAACCCTTTCATGACTGAAGAGTTAGCACTTGCAAAACTCAACAGTCTCCAACACTACATCTGAGATCATCTTTGCCAATTCAGAAAATGTGCTTAGTGGGGAGCTGAGTGGATAGTAAATAAGGAGAACACCTAATCTATCTCTAGTTCTCAATGAAAAGAGCAAACAGTCAATGCCTGCTATCGCTTGCACTGGAAATCTGTGAAAGAATTATAGCAACCCCTCCTCCCTGGCCACCAAGGTATGGTTGGTGTAGGATCACGTAGTCAGATGGAATTCATTGGGATAGACACACCACATCATTTCCCTCCAACTATGTCTCTACTATGCAAGCTATATCAACTTCCTCTTCCTGCAACATCCCAGTAAGGCATGCAGTTTTGTTCCAAACAGATCTGGTATTGCAAGTGCATAGTATTAAGGTAGCAGTGGGGAAAGTATTGGCCTTTGCATTGTCAACTCTAATGATGCTAGAGAGGTTAGATAAACAGCAAGTAAATTTGCCTGATATTGGCCACCTTCTATAGATCTCACACCCATATCTGCCAGCTCCCATCTACACTGGACTAGTAAGTACATCCACCAAACATCATAGACTGGGGAGAAAAAGCTCAGAAATGAACCCCAGAAAAGCTAACTATTAAATACCATATGTTGATGTAAACATTGTTCTACAGGTGATGTTATCATGCCAGCTGCTCTGGGTGATCAGGCCAAGTCACTAGAAGGACTCTTCCTCTCTCCCAGCATCTTCCGCTTGGAACAGGTGATGTCTGTGCCCCAGCTGTGCACCCCAGGCTAAGAGCCATGGGCCAAGAGCCCATTTCTTGACTCTACATCCCACACACACGCTTTCCCCTGCAGGGTTTCAAATGCATGTTTGAAAAGGTAAAATACACATGTGTGATCTCACTGGGTGGAAAGCTGTAGGGGGCACAATCTGAAAGGGGGAAATTATGGGTAAGGAACCCCAATCCCTCTGCTGCTTCTCTCCCATATTTGGAAGAGCCAGTTTGGTGTAGTGGTTAAGAGCAATGGGACTCTAATCTGGAGTACCAGGTTTGATTCCCCACTCCTTCACTTGAAGCCAGCTGGGTAGGGTTGTCAGTCCCCTGTTGAGGGTGGGGCATCCTCCACTCCACCCTCCACCCCCTGCCCCACTTACCTGGCCAGTGAGGGAGAAACGTGCCTCCCAGGGACGCGCTCCTGGACCGTGCTGCACACTCCTGTGGGCCAGGGAGTGCTCCTGCTCTGCACAGCAGCCTGAATTTGGCCTGAATTGGGCCAGATTGGGCCTCTGCAGAGCACAGAAGCACTGCCATGCTCTGTAGCAGCCCAATCCAGGCCTGAATCAGGCCAGATCAGACTGCTGCGGACCACAGCAGTGACCCAGGGCCTGATTAGGGCCTGAGGAAGAAGGGGGGGAGGTAAGTGCCACATCCCCCACCTCCCGCTAGGAGGACAGAGGGACCTGGCAACCCTACAGCTGGGTGACCTTGGGTCAGTCACACCTCTCCGGACCTCTCTCAGCCCCACCTACCTCACAGGGTGATTGGGGATACTTTATAAACCACTCTGATTGGGTATTAAGTTGTCCTGAAGGGCAGTGTATAAATCTGTTGTTGTTGTTGTTTGTTGTATTTCCCCTGAAAATTTTGCTTTTGCTCTTTTATAAAGGTCATCAAGATAACTCAACTAGATAACACCTAGTTTAGCTCACAACAGCAAACCCATTACATTCAGTTTTAAGACAGAAGAAATGAAAAGCAATAGATTTAAATAACACATCAACATCTCTGTAAACAATGTTTTCTTCTCATGCCAGTTTTTTCTGCTAAAAATTGCTCCCCTATGTCATTGTTTACATTAAAGTGAAAAAGATACATGTTCTGAGCATCCCCAGCTATTTTGCCCTTATTCTAACTAATAAGTAGGATAAAATGTCTGCACAATGGAGAGTTTCAGAGCTCTGCTCAAGATCGGGCTTATTTAAATTTACAAGTTTGCTCTTGGCAGAGGCGAGGTTGGCCTTACTTTGCCATAATTTAAACCAAGGCTGTCTTGAGGATTTTCCTTCACCTTTATCTGTAGTAAGGGGGAGGGGGGGTGAAGCAGCAGTGCTGGAAAACCTCTTTCTCAGAAACAAGCAGACGGGTCACAACATTTTTAAACAATGATAACTATATTTATTGTATCAAAGTCATTTTATGTTTTATTTGGAACTCTGGCGCCTTTTTAAAAAAAAGGTTTTCATAACATGCCAGCAATTATAGTCCTCAAGAAGTTCCATAAAAGATACTGAGCCAAGAGTCTGGATCCTGTTTTTCTCTCTCCTCCTTTATAAAGAACATGCATTACATCACCATGTAGTTTATTTAAAAGGGGACTTCAGGAATGTAATGATAGTCACTGTAGTCAATGAGAAATTAATAGAAAGACAGCCTCTTTCTACACAAATTTCAGTTATAAAACACTCCTGCTTAGGGGAGGAGCTTCTTGTTAGCAAAGTCTTGAAAATATCATTTGTCTGATTCACTAAAAAAATGTTGTTTTAAAATAGTCTTCAGTAAAAAAAAAATAGCTTCATCTTTGCCTGTATATAGATTCTCCACCTCAGCTTTTAGGTACCCAGTAGTCAAATGCCAATTCTTTTTTTTGTCAGCTGTCAAATACAAAAAATATTGCACACCAAATACTAAATAATATTAAATGTCAATGATCAGATATAGCCAAATATTTAAATATCATCCCAATCAAATAATGCGAAACATCAGCAGGCATGTATTGCCAAATTTGAAACATTTTTAAACAAAATCATCAGAATCTGATGGCACATAGCTAAAAGCCGGGGCGGGGGGGAATCCAAGCTACTGCCTTCTTCAGGTTCAGCACCATCTTTGGGCCTATGCATACGTTAATTATTTTTAATGGAAAAGTCACTACAAGGTAACTCTTTCAGTTTTTACACACTGACGTTATTTTAGGAAGTTGCCCTCTTTGTGGAATATTCTGAAATTGACAGTATTTAATTTAAACACACACACTCACTGTAGCTTGCAATCTAACCACATCAGGGCACTCCAAAGTCTATTTCTTCATTTGGTGACACATTCCCTACAAAACGAGTCATGCAAACCAACCCTCACTTGGCTACAGAATAAGCTGGCTTTCCTATTAACTTGGCCAAAACTTTCCACTTTAATTTATTAAGAAGAAACCTGCCTTGATTTTTTTCCTTAACAAATTTCTTATTTTACCAAGTTCCTTGATTCCTTTGTGAAACAGCCACCAGCCTTCTTAAGAAAAATATCCAAAAATGGTAAAATGCAGAGAAAGCATAAAGTTCAATGTATTAATTTAGGCCTCAATCCAAAGGAAAGATCTCCTGCATAAGCCTAAATGAAGTTAACAAAAGGTGTACAAAAGTGTGGCCTTTCATCTGTCTCTATGGGTCTTGTGCAGGAGATCTTTCCATTGGACCGTATCCTTATTAAACAGGGTTAATATATAATTTAGTATTCATCATCTTCCTCCAGTATTTTTCCAAGCGTCTCAATTGGATAGGTGCTGTACAGCAGCATAATTTACATTTAAACAGTGATGTCTCTTCTCATTCCTCACCCAGCCAAGAAGCCCATTTCTGTGTACTTAATCAGACTGTGCTTTAAATCACGCTACAGAGTATACTCTGTGGCAATATGCAATGGCCAAACCATATAAAATATGGTCAGATTTAAGAAGTAGCAGCTGAACTAACAATATATTCTCTTGGAAAGGAGACATTAAATAAATTGTGGATGTTTTTTGATAGCCAATTAAAGTTCCTAAGAACCCTGTTGCTTTTGTCTACATACTTCAATCCAAGCCCTTGGAACAAGCATTCTAATCATAAATATTACCTAAATTACCAAAGACTTAGCAATGAAACATGTGTCTAGCTAGAAATATTAACCAGGACATTCAGAAATAAGTATAAGCCATTTTGTATAAGGAAGTAATATATTTAAAATGGCATTGAATATCCAACATGATCCTAATTTCCATGGTTATACATGTTTTAAAAGTACACAGTATACATTTATAGACATTCTGCATGTTTGATTCAAGGCCCAAAAGGGATTTTTGCACACTAAGAAATATATAAAAAGCAATTAATATTTCCCCTGTGGATGCCCAATTATCATTTTACAGGAATAGTTACCAGCTATGAAAAATCAAGGTGGTTATAAAATTTTCTGTCTACCAACAACATACATGGTTACATCTCATGATGCTGTGAGTCTCACAAAGTGGACTTTACTTGTGTATAATGGCCATTTTTGTATTAAAGCAATACCCCACACTTCCCTAGAGTTGACTGTTCACAATTCAAACTGACTGTAACGGGAAGTGTTTATTGTGCTGCCACATGCTCAGAATTCGACAGAGCTCCTTGTCTTTATCAGATCAGAGAACTTTTAAGTGTTGGCCTCATGAAGCAAATTCATGAAGATAATTGGGGAAGGGGGACAACCTTTTGTTTTGTCTGGCCTTTGTGGGGGGGGAAGAAAATTAAAACGCTTCTGAGCAACACTCACCAACACATTTTCGCAAAACAATTTGGAATGGTGATTTGGGGTGGGAAAACAGAAGCATTAAATAACACTCTTACCCTGGACTCATCTTCCACTTAAAATCACAGCCCAAGGTGTTCGTATAGTATACAAATGTTACAGAATTACACACAGTGGGTTGGATCATACATTTTCATGAATGGCAGAAACTAGTGCAATAAGGTCTTCTCTACTTCCCACTTCCCCCAGTAGTACTCACACACTGAAAACTCTCTGCTGATAGTTGGGGGGGACACTTTTGGACAAAGTACCATGAAGTAATGGTTGCTGTGATGAGGAGAGGAAGTCATGCAACGTCACCTTTGTTAGAAATAGCAATGTCTGGTGTACTGCAGCAGCAAGAAGTAAGAAGAGCCTACCATGCAGGGGGCAGCAAGGATCACTTAGGACAGTGAGAGTAGCACCTCTCTTGTTTCCTGGGGGTCATTTCCTTGTCTTGTCTCCTATTGGGCTAAACAGGGCAATATCCTGCTTCTTCTCTCTCCTGCCACACTTCTTCTCTCTCTCTGCAAGATGTAGTCAGATAGCTAGGATCTCTCTCCCTCTTTCCCTCAAGTATGTAACTTCCTCAAATAAAGCTTTTGCCTCTCTAACCAGCTTGGCGTTTATTCCGCAGCGTTGTTTTACACTCGCTCTAACAGGGTAATGGGCCACAGAGGCAATTAACGCAAGCTGAAGTTAAGAGAGAGCAATAAAACTTCTGCCATAGCCACAGGCTAAAGTACAGAGGGCAGACAATAGAGGAAAGATGGCCGACTCCTATAGTGCACAGCACGGGTTCCAAGTCGATCGGTTAGACGATGGGAGAAACTACGATCTATGGGCAGAAAGAATGAAAGCGCACCTCATACAATTGGACGTCTGGTCTGTGGTAACAGATGAAAGACCGACAGGGAATCAACAAAATGAAGCCAGATGGACAAAACAAGACAACAAGGCAAGATCTATTATTATTAATGCTTTAAGTGATAAACAATTGATAAGAGTAATTCATGAGCCCACTTCTAGACAAATGTGGACGTCTCTTCTACAAATAAACTGCCAAGAATCAATTAAAACTAAAATTTTGCTATTGAGGCAATTGTATCGGATTCAGATGCAGCCCCAGCAACAACTAAATGATCATATTGCAAATGTCATGGAATTAACACAGAAATTAAGATCCCTTGGAAAGGAGATCCAGGAAGAGTATTTGGCAATAATTCTGTTAAGCAGCCTTCCTCAATCTTATGCAAGCATTGTGCATGTTTTGGAAATGAGGGAAAGTCTAAGCTTAAACTATGTACTTGCAAGACTGCAAGAAGAAAATTTTAGCAAACAGACTTATAAAAATGAGCCAAAAGAGATAGCTTTAAGAGTCAGTTCAAGAAATGATTTATTCTGCAGAATATGCAGGAAAAGAGCCCATTTAGACAGAGACTGCAGGTTTCGTGATTCGCAAAGACCAAGTAACCCGCCACGAGGGACGGAAACAAAAGGCTTTAGGAATACTAATGCAGCCATTAAGTCACCTAATGCCGATGGCCAAAAGAAAAACAGATCTGACAACAACTGTTTGAATGCTGGTAAAAATGATCAGAGCATATGCAAATGGGCAATTGACAGTGCATGTACTAACCATCTATGCAATCAAGAAAGTTTCTTTAATGAGATGAATGAAAGCCATGAGAAACTGTATACTGCAAATGGAGAAGCTTTAACAGCTCAGGGACAAGGGACCGCATCTGCATGTTGTGCGCTACCCAGTGGCCAAACTAGAGAAGTGCAGATTGCTGATTGTCTCTACATACCTGAACTTAAGACTAACTTATTATCTGTATCAGTCATGGCGAAGAAAGGCATTGAAACTGTATTCAAAGGAGATAAATGTTTTATTAGCAATGAAGTTGAATTAATTGCACAAGGCACATTAAAGGATGGCCTGTATATGTTGGATTGCTCTGAAGGAGCAGTGAATTTAATTAAAAGCTGCACTCACAAGAATTGTACTAATCTTATCCATAGAAGGCTTGGACATGCTAATATGGATTGTATATATCAGCTTGAAAGGCAGAATCTGACTAACGATTTGCAAATGAGAAAATGTCCTGATGCAGAGAAATGTCTTTGCTGTATTCAAGCCAAAGGCACAAGACCTTCTTTCACCAAGCAGAGTGAGAAGCAGACGACAAGACCACTGGAGCTGATTCACAGTGATGTCTGTGGACCCATGTGAACAGTAACACCCAGTGGAAGTAAGTACTTTCTGACTTTTACTGATGATTTTTCAAGATTTACTGTGATTTACCTGCTCAAGGAAAAGAGCCAAGTACTGGAAAAATTCAAGGTGTACCTAGCAATGGTACAGAACAGATTCCAGAGAAAACCAATGGCTATCCGCACAGACAGTGGAGGCAAGTATGTGGGGAAGGAGATGACAAGCTTCCTAGCAGCTGAAGGAATAGAGCATCACCTGACCGTGCCATACACCCCCGAACTCAACGGGATAGCAGAGAGGAAAAATCGTTCTCTCACAGAAATGTGCAGGAGCATGCTGCAAGAAGCACAGCTCCCTCAAAAATATTGGGGGGAAGCTATCAACACTGCTGCCTATCTGCAGAACATGCTACCTACAAAGGGTGCAAGCAGCACACCATTTGAACTGTGGTACAACCGCAAGCCCAATGTAAGGCATCTGAGAGTGTTTGGATCAAAGGCCTACACTTATGTTCCGAAGGAAAAGAGGTCTAAGATGGATCTCAGAACAGAAGAAGGCATATTTGTTGGATATGCACTGGGATGCAAGGGATATCGAATCCTCAACCCAGAGACAGACACGGTGAAGATCCGCCATGTGGTGTACATTGATGAAAAAGAGAAGGAAAGCAAGCCTGACACCAGAGAGTCTGCACCAAAGGAAGCTGATGCAGCACAGCAGCCAGAGATTGTGCAACTCTGGGACCTGACTGAGACGCAAGAGACACATGCAGAGCCCACAGAAAGAGAAGGGGAAGCAGAGCCAAGTGTCAGACGCTCAGACAGAATAAACAAAGGAGTTCTACCACTGAAATTCTCTTACCTGGCAAAAACAGAAGCTGTACCAGAACCTTCTAGCTGGGAAGACATAGAAGGAATGCCAACAAGAGAAGCAGAGAAATGGAGAAAAGCTGCAAAAGAAGAAATTGACTCTCTGATCCAGAACAAGACATGGATCCTCACAGAACTACCACCTGGAAAAAGGACAGTAGGATGCAAATGGATTTTCAAAACCAAACTTGATGCAGATGGAGAAGTACAAAAGTACAAAGCAAGACTAGTTGCAAAGGGATATTCCCAGAAGTATGGAGAAGACTATGATGAAACCTTTGCACCAGTAGTAGGGGTGTGCAAGCCAAAAATTTTCGGCTATAGCCGAAAGTAGAAAGCCGAAAGAAGATTCTCTATCGTTAAAGCCGAAAGCCGAAACAAGAATCTCTTTCGGCTTTCGGCTTTCGGGATTCTTTCGGCATTATTTCGGCATTCTTTCGGCTTTTTTCTATGGGAAAATGCCTCCGTCTTCCAGGACGCCTGGAGGAGGCATTTTCCCACCGAATAAGCCCAAAATTGGTGGAGACCTTCCTCTAACCCTTCTCTAACAACCACCCAAGGTTCAGACAGATTGGACTTTGGGGGGCCATGTTATGGCCCCCCAAAGCAGGTTCCTCTATCCTCCCATAAGAAAGCGAAGGAGCAGCATATTGTTAGCATGCTGCTGCTCATCTTTCTTCATTATTTCCTATGGGGAAAAAATGAAGAGGCAGGCTTCCTTTGCCAGGGGTGGCATTTTGCATGCAAAATGCCCCCTTACCCTCAGGGGCCCTTCTCCCACCCCTCCTCCCACCCCCCACCAAGGCTCAGCCTGCTCCCACTTGGGGGGGCCATTTCATGGCCTCCCCAAGTAGGTGCTCTGCTCTCATCTCTACCACTGACAGCTGGGGGAGGCTTGTGTTGCCAGGGGTGGCATTTTGCATGCAAAATGCCCCCCAACCCTCTGGGGCCCTTCTCCTACCCCTCCTCCCACCCCCCACCAAGGCTCAGCCTGCTCCCACTTGGGGGGGCCATTTCATGGCCTCCCCAAGTAGGTCCTCTCAGCCCCTAAAGTCCACCCCTTACAGCCCCACACAAACCCAATTCCCCCCCAGCTGCCACACACAGACCCAAATCCCCACATTAGCCCCTCACAGACCCAAATCCACCCCCACCTGCCCCACACCCATAACCCCAGGAACAGGCTGGCAAAGGCCAGCCCTCTCCCTTTGTTCCCTATGCTGGGAACTTCTAAACTCTCTTTCCCTGGGCAATTCTGCACAGCCCAGGGGTGCCACAATGGTGGGCACACTTCTGAGTGCCAGCTGGTCCCTGTGAAAGAGCACCTGAACCACAGACACCCTCCCTCAAATTCCCCCACCACCTACAGAGATGGCTGGCCAGCCAGCCCCATTGTTCCCTATGATGGGAACCAACTGCACAACAAAGAATAAAACAAGAACAACACAAAATAAAGTTTTAATTTTTTTTTCTCCCTTCCAAAGTACAAGTAGGCAAAGCATTATGACATTACACCAGCAGTCCCCCACACAGAAAAATAACACAACTCACTTAACATCAGAGAATCACAAAACACGATTCCTGTCAAAAACACTTTATTTCTTGAACAGCTTTAGGTTACACAGCAGGGGGGAACACCAAAGGGCATGGCAGCACTATCTTACACAAAAATAACACAACTCACTTAACATCAGAGAATCACAAAAGCACAATTCCTGTCAAAAACACTTTATTTCTTGAACAGCTTTAGGCTACACAGCAGGGAGGGAACACCAAAGGGCATGGAAGCAGTATCTTACACAAAAATAACACAACTCACTTCACATTAAAGAATCACCCCAAAAAATTGCTGTCAAAAGCACTTTATTTCTGTAACTGCTTTAGGTTACACAGTAGGAAGGCACCACAGAGCAGGAAAGCAGTGTACTACACAAAAATAACACAACTCACTTCACATCAGAGAATCACACAAACACAATTGCTGTCAAAAACGGTGAAGTGGGTTGTATTATTTTTTGTAGTACATTGCTATCATGCCCTGTTGTGCCCTCCTACTGTGTAACCTAAAGCTGTTCAAGAAATAAAGTGTTTTTGCCAGGAATTGTGATTGCCATAACATGGCCCCCCAAAGTCCAATCTGTCTGAAACTTGGGTGGTTGTTAGAGAAGGGTTAGAGGAAGGTCTCCACCAATTTTGGGCTTATTCGGTGGGAAAATGCCTCCCCCAGACGTCCGGGAAGACGGAGGCATTTTCCCATTGAAAAGCCGAAAGAAAGCCAAAAGAATCCCGAAACGTTTCGGCTTTTTTCTTTCGGCTACCCGAAACGTTTCGGCATTCCCCGAAACGTTTCGGCATTCCCCGAAAGAAGCCGAAACACTTTAGTTTCGGCATTCTTTCGGCATTCTGAATGCCGAAACGCACATCCCTAACCAGTAGTGAAACACACTTCAGTAAGAACACTACTGAGCATAGCAGCCGCAAGGAAGATGCATGTGGAGCATCTGGATGTGAAAACTGCTTTTCTTCATGGAGAGCTGGAAGAAGATGTGTATATGACACAGCCTCCTGGATTTGAACAGTCCAAAGACAGAGGACTTGTATGCAAACTGCAGAAGAGCATTTATGGACTGAAACAGGCTGCAAGGGCCTGGAACCAGAAACTGAACCAAATGCTCATCAAAGAAGGATTCAAGCAAGGCGGGGCAGAACGCTGCCTGTACTCAAGAAAGAAAGACAACAAACGGACTTTTATTCTTGGTTGGGCAGGATTGCAGCAGTTAAGATGAATGTGTTACCAAGAGTAATGTTTTTGCTACAGACAATACCAATCATCAGAGACTCTAAACAATTTGAAAAATGGCAGAGGAAAATATCAGATTTTGTTTGGGCAGGCAAGAAGCCTCGAGTGAAAGTAAAAGTATTACAAGATGCAAAGGAGAGAGGCGGAATGCAACTGCCCAATCTGAGACTTTACCATGATGCAATCTGCCTAGTTTGGTTGAAAGAGTGGATGACATTAAAGAACAAGAAACTATTAGCCCTAGAGGGATATAAAAAAATATTTGGATGGCATGCATACCTATGGCATGACAAAGTAAAGGTCAACTCGATGTTCCTGCACCATTTTGTACGGAGAAGTTTATATATAATCTGGAAGAAGTACAGAATTTACTTACAAGAAGGAACTCCCTTGTGGGTGGTTCCATATGAGGTGATAGATCCGAGAGCTGTTGATAATGAACAACAATGTTTAACGTACAAAGAAATAACTAAAACTGAAGCATCTAAACTTAGAATAAAGACGCAAGAGGAACTATCACCTAATTACGACTGGTTCCAGTATAGACAGATCAGAGACTTATATAACTCGGACTCTGTAAAGGGGGGTATACGAACAGAGAACTCGGAACTAGAGCAGACCCTTCTTAAAGAAGACAAGAAAAGAATATCCAAGGTATACCAAGTACTGTTGAAATGGTATACCGAGGATGAGACAGTTAAAACACAGATGGTGAAATGGGCTATAAATTTTAATAAAGAAATAACAATGGAGGCATGGGAATACTTGTGGAAAACTACAATGAAGACAACGACATGTACTAATATTAAAGAGAACATTTACAAAATGATCTATCGTTGGTACATGACACCAAAGAAGATTGCGCTAGGGAATTTGAACACTTCTAATAAATGCTGGAAATGTAAGAAGCATGAGGGCTCCCTCTATCATATGTGGTGGTCATGTGAGGTAGCCAGGCAGTACTGGGGGGAAATAATAAGAGAAATGAGTGAAATTTTACAATTTCAAATAAATAAGAACCCAGAACTCCTGCTACTAAACTTGGGAATGGAGGGAATTCCAGCCCATCATAGGACGTTAATATTTTATATGACAGCAGCAGCTAGACTTTTGTATGCGCAAAAATGGAAAGTACGAGAAGTGCCAACTATTGAAGATTGGATCTACAAATTGCTGTATATGGCAGAGATGGACAAGATGACAAGAAAACTGAGAAATCTGGACTCAGGGCAGTTTAACACAGATTGGGAGAAGCTGAAACAATATCTGGAGAAGAAATGGGAGGTGGGAGGAAAACTGTGGCAGTTTGAGAACTACTGAAGTATAATAAAAGTATAATAGAGGGGGGTGACTTTACCGGGGGAGGAAGAGATAAATGTGAATTTATAAGCAGTTAGATTAACAGATTGATATATATATAGATATATATAGGTTAATAGATAGAATATTGATAGAAAATAATTAATGATAAGGTTTAAATATAAGGATTGAGAAACCAACAATATTTTCTTTCTTTGATAAGATTTATATAATGCACCAAACTGAATGTACAGAAGTGTCAAATTGATTGATTATGGGATGAGCTATATAGAATTACCATAAAAAGATAGAATGAGTAATATATAGAGAATAAGTCAAATTGTTTGATTTAAATGTAAGATTTTTATGGTTTATGATATATAGGTTTATGATATATAGAAATATTTAAAACTGGAAAATGGGATAAATTGTTTATCCAAGATGGAAACAAAGACTTACAGTTTGGGTATATAACAAGAAAAGTAGTTAAGGATGTACTGCTTAATATAATGGAGAATGTATATCTGTTTTAGATAGAGGAATTTAATAGAAGTAAGGGAAAAGGGACAAAGGGTGGGAAAGCTGTTGGAAGTCAACAAAAGGGGGGGAATGGGAGGGGGTTAGAAATGAAAAATTTGGGGAAAATTGAATGTAATGTAAAAATAACGGATTCTAACCCAATAAAAAAATTTTTCAAAAAAAAATGGACTTTTATTCTGATTTATGTAGATGATATTCTCCTTTGTTATGAAGATCAACAAGATTGTGATGAAATAATTCAGCACCTGAACCAAGAGGTTGAAGTAAAGCGTCTTGGAAATGTCAGCTTTACCTTGGAGTTCAAATAGAGCGAGAGGAAGATGGAAGCTATCTTCTCAATCAAAAGCAAAAGATCATGGATTTCCTAGACTACATGGATATGAAAGATGGAAAACCAACATGTACTCCAATGGAAACAGATTTCCTGAAACAAAGTGGAAACAATGAACCTCTGAGAAACATCAAAGTATACAGAGAAGCAATTGGAAAACTGCTCTACATAAGTACAGTGACCAGACCTGACATAGCAGCAGCAGTTGGAATACTGTGCAGGAAAAATGCATCACCAAGTATGAATGACAGGCAAGCAGTCAAAAGACTGGCAAGATACCTGAGAGGTACTGCACAACTGAAGCTCAAGCTACCAGCAAGCGACAATCCCAGACTAGTGGGATTCATGGATGCTGACTGGGCAGAAGACATCGCAGACAGAAAGTCTACCAGTGGACGAGTATTCTTTTATGGTGGAGGAGCAATCAGTTGGACAAGCAGAAAGCAAGACCTAGTAGCGGCATCAGCTACAGAAGCTGAATACATATCAGCAGCAGAAGCATGCCAAGAACTTAAGTGGATTCTACAACTATTAGAAGACTTTGGGATAAATGAACCCAAACCTATACAACTCTTTGAAGATAATCAATCTTGCATAAAGCTTGCAAATACAGAAAGAATTGGATCAAGAACCAAGCACATTGACATAAAGAATCACATTGTGAGAAATATGCAAGAAGAAGGGCTTGTTGAGCTACAGTACTGCCCTACAGAAGAAATGATAGCAGACATCCTCATCAAGCCACTTGCCAAAGAGAAATTTCAAAGTCTACGTGAAAGATGGTTGTTGTGGGTTTTCCGGGCTATATTGCCGCGGTCTTGGCATTGTAGTTCCTGACGTTTCGCCAGCAGCTGTGGCTGGCATCTTCAGAGGTGTAGCACCAAAAGACAGAGATCTCTCAGAGATCTCTCAGTAACAGGAGACACTGAGAGATCTCTGTCTTTTGGTGCTACACCTCTGAAGATGCCAGCCACAGCTGCTGGCGAAACGTCAGGAACTACAATGCCAAGACCACGGCAATACAGCCCGGAAAACCCACAACAACCATCGTTCTCCGGCCGTGAAAGCCTTCGACAATACATCTACGTGAAAGACTGAACTTTGTGGACTTTGTACACTAGACATTGAGAAGGGGTGTTAGAAATAGCAATGTCTGGTGTACTGCAGCAGCAAGAAGTAAGAAGAGCCGACCATGCAGGGGGCAGCAAGGATCACTTAGTTAGGACAGTGAGAGTAGCACCTCTCTTGTTTCCTGGGGGTCATTTCCTTGTCTTGTCTCCTATTGGGCTAAACAGGGCAATATTCTGCTTCTTCTCTCTCCTACCACACTTCTTCTCTCTCTGCAAGATGTAGTCAGATAGCTAGGATCTCTCTCCCTCTTTCCCTCAAGTATGTAACTTCCTCAAATAAAGCTTTTGCCTCTCTAACCAGCTCGTTAAGGTAAACTCCAATGAGAGAGCCATGTGTAAGGAGCAAAAAAACACAAGCCGTGACCGACTAACTATGAAAATATCAAAAAGTGGATTTTAGAACAAATCTATCACAGTGAATTATACAATCAATACTATAAACAGTCCTATGACACAGTCAATACCACTCTTAAAGGGAGCCCCGGCGAACGCCTCTCCACCCCATCCAAAGAAGGGGTAAAACAGGCTACACAAGAGTTTCTTATTCGGCTATGAACCCAGCCTGATTTGGAACAGCAAGTACGGCAAAATTCAAATACAGATATGTGCAATAATTAATACAAAGGCAGATGACAACGCCAATAAGGTCATATTCCAAATAACTCAATCAAAAACTGCTGAGAACATTCAAATTGCAACCGCAACGGGTTAGCTAGCAAATGACCATCCCGTATCAGATTCTCCTTCTTCCAAGCAGTTACAACTGAAAGATACAAAATAACAGTAAATATCCCATTCCAATGTTGCACATATTGCCATTGTATCTATTGGTCTTATTCTCACTTCTTGAACAAACAATTCACAACGATTCCAAATCAAATGCATAATGCCGGCTCGCTCTCAGGCGTAAGCACAGCCTAATTGAACTTATATTCTTAAATACCATCGACCACAAAGGGATTTAAAGTAATTTAAAGCGCCAGAGTCCCGAGCCATCCTCACAAGAAAGCAGTGAAATCACAGTTTACATTCAGTCCCTTAGGTTCCACAGTGCGAAGTCTGTGGATCCACCATGCTTCCTTCCTTCTGAGGTCCCTTTGTGCAAGAAGCGGGTCCTTGTAGTTGCTTACATGAAGTACAGAATAGACAAAGTCCATGTCCTTGTGCTTTTTTTCTTTGAAATCAGCGACCATCGGAGCTTCCTCCACTTCGCGGCGTATCCTAGAGCGATGTTCTTGAATCCTTGTCTTTATTGGTCTGCTAGTGCATCCTATATACACCAATTTACATACACACACAATCATATATACCACATTCTGTGTAATACATGTGGAAAAAGTTTTCCAGTAGAGTCCCATAGCTTTAAACTGAAGGGGAGACATAACAAAATCACGTGTTACACCTGCCACACTTAAAGTGACCCACCGGTAAGCTGGTTACTGGTTTAACTCTCCACATATCAGTCCGAATCAAATGATCCCTGATTCAGGAACCTTATATTCCTCCTGGCTGTTGACCACAATGGGTGGAGGATCTACTGATGGGGGCCAGAGTGGGTCAGGCTGCGGAGTAGGGACAAGGAGGAGCGGTGGAAAACAGGATGTATTCGTAGGGAGGAGGGAAGAGCAGTGACTTGGAAGGGGGCAATGAATCGGGCATCCAATTTACAGGATGGCCGCTGGCATCGGAGGTACCAGGTGGATAACCAGACTTTTTCTCCGACCACGTCTTCACCAGGTTGCCATCGTCAGTCTGCCCTCTTCTTGTAGGCCTGCTTAGCCTGTTGTAACTGCTCATGCAGGATGGCATGGAAAGCCTGGACTTCTTCGGCCAGGTCTTTGGTGGCAGGAATGGTTGATACTGGCACTATTGGAGGGAAGAACCATGGGTGGAAACCATAGTTGGCCTGGAATGGTGTCTGACAGGTGGAGGTGTGTACGGCATTGTTGTACGCAAATTCAGCTAAGGGCAGCAACTTGGTCCAATTGTCTTGCTGGTGGTTTATGTAACAGCGGAGATACTGCTCTAACGTGGCATTGGTCCGCTCGGTCTAGCCATCTGTCTGGGGATGATGGACAGAGGAGAGGTGGACCTGTGTCCCCAGCAAAGTGTGCAGTGCCTGCCAGAAGTGGGATGTAAATTGCACTCCTCTGTCTGATATGATTGATTAATTGATTGATTGATTAGATTTTTAGCCCACCCTCCCAGCAAGCAGGCTTAGGGCAGGTTATAATCATGAATAAAGTACAATAGATAAAACCAATAAAATAAAATGAGATGGCTCGCCACTCCATGGAGGTGGAAGATGTGGTTCCAATATAATTGTGCAGTTTCACGAGCTGTTGGCAACCCGCTACAGGGAATGAAGTGAGCCCTTTTGGAAAACAAGTCCACTGTTACCAGGATGCTGGTGTGCTCTGCAGAGGGAAGCAGGTCTGTGATAAAATCCGATGAAATGATCTGCCCAGGAGCAGCTGGTGTTGGGATACAAGAGGCCTGCTGGTTTTCCCAGTTGATCTTTGGCACGTCGACAGACCTCACAGGAAGTGACATACTGGCCGACATCAGCTTGAACCCAGGGCCACCAAAACTCTCGGGTCAGCAAATGGAGCTTTTTGTAGCATCCAAAGTGGCCGGCAGGTTTGACATTGTGAGCAAGCTGGAGCACTTCCAATCATAAGGGCCCTGGGGGAACATCCAGTTGGTCCAGGTAAGTGAGTGTACCTTAATGCTCTGTGAACGCAGCTGGAGGCTCTTGGGTGCTGTCCTTCAACTTCTGGTGTTTTTGTTGGGCCCAGGGGTCAGCTTGTTGAGACTCCGGAATCCTATCCCCGAGTGCAGTGGTCATGGGTAATGCAGCGAAGACCTCTGGTGGCAGGACTGTGGACTGGAGCTGTTCATGCACTGGGGTGTATTCCGGTTTCCGGGACAGTGCATCTGTTTTTTTGTTCTGTGAGCTGGGAATTTACATGATGGTGAAATGGAAATGAGAAAAATCTGGATCTGGCACTGATTAAGTTTCTGTGCTGTCTGTAAATACTCCAGGTTCCAATTATCTGTCCGGACCGGTATGAGATGCCAAGCTCCTTCCAGGTGATGATGCCAGGTTTCAAAAGTTACTTTGATGGCTAGATGCTCCCTTTCCCATGTGGTGTAGTTACGTTCAGCTGGGGTGAGCTGTTGAGAGTAATACACACAGGGTTGTGGTGACCTGGTTGCTCCCTGCTGTTGATAGTCAGGGGCAGGTAGCTCCTATCTGCATGGGTTCACCAGCTCTTTCCCTGGATGTGTGGGGAGCCTGTCCAGACTCTCACTGGAGGAATGAGCCCTGGCCTTGGCCTGCCTACACTCCTCTAGGCAGCAATCAATTTGCAGGCACAACTGGATCAGGGCCTCTAGAGTGCTGAGCTGGGCTGTTCATGCTATTTCATCCAACACTTCATCGGACAGCCCTTCTAAATACTGGGTAATTAGTGCCGCTTCATTCCAGCTGAGATCCTGGGCCAGTAGCTGGAATTCAGAGGTGTAGTCTGCTACAGTTCCTTTACCTTGGTGTAAACGCCAGATCTGATGGTTTGCCCATTCCACCTTGAGGGAGTCATGTGGGCTGTGAAACCTGCAAAGTCTGTGAGCAAGGGAGAGTCAGCCAGGAGCTGCCCATTTTGTGGCTTTCCCTTTAAGAAGGCTTATTATGAATCCTACTGTTGTCTTGTCATCAGGGAAATCTCTGGCACGGAGGCCAATGTACAGCTTACATTGGGCCAAGAACCCTGGAAATTCCTCACAGCTCCCCCCAAACTTCTCAGGTAGGCTCACTGGACATTTTGGTGGGGGTGCTGCAGGTGTCCCAGGGGCAGCAGTAGCTTGCTGTTGCTGCAGCAGAGTCAGTGCAGCAGTAAGCTGCTGTACCTGTGTTTGGAAAATCTGATTCTATGCAGCCAAGTTGGCTAGGGAAGCCTGAGCCCCTTCCATACCGCCTTCTGGGGGGGGGGAGCAATCTGTACTGGTGTAGTCCCCCAGGGGCCAGGGGCCAGAGTGCAGGGGCCAGTCATGACCAGGGAGCAAAGAATAAACAGAGTCCAGTCCAAGGGTCAGAGTTCTAGAGAAGCCATGAGTCAAGTCTAGTCCAAGGGTCAGAGTTCCAGAGAAGCCACAAGTCAGGTCCAGTCCAAGGGTCAGAGTTCCAGAGTTTGAGCAATAGCCAGGCCAGTGGAGCAGCCATAAAGTGTACTAGTTGCTTCCACAAACTGCTGCTCCTTCCAGCTGTTTTTACAGCAAAGTCTTAATGAGCTATACTGTCAGCCACTTACTAAGTAGACATCCTGACCTCACTCATTCATTTTGGTCATTTGACAGTTGCTGCTGACTCATGAGTTGTGCACTCCTCCTGCATTCTTGCAGCTCTACCTGTCTCTGACAGCGCCGGCGCTGCAAGGGTGTCGGCAAAGAGGGTGGAGAGGAGTGGCCTTCTGTAGCTGAGTCTCATTCATCCTGGTCGTTTGACAGTTGCCGCTGACTCATGACAACAAATTGAATGTTTTTATTGTTGTTGTTGTTGTTATCACCTACCACCTGATCTGGCTGGAGATGACAAAATTGAACATGGGACCTTCTATATGCCAAACAGATACTCTACCACTGAGCCACAGCCTTCTCCAGCCCTGAACAATGCTAATTTGTGCTTAGCATTGCCATGTGCCCATAGGAGGAGGGAGATCTCCTGCCCCTAGCAGGCCTTGATTCCTCTCTATGAATCGCCAAAAACTCTATGGTTTTACCACAAAATTTCCAGTGATTTCTAGAGAGGTGTGACATCACTTTGTGACAACACATCCAGAACTGACATTATGCCATTGCTGGTGGCTGCCACCCCATGTCCCCACCTCACCTGGTCTCCTGCTGGTTGTCAGACAAGGCCTGGCAGCCCTGTTCATGGCTCCTTTAAAAGAAGCAGCTAGGGTAAACAGATTTGCTTGCTTGCTTGATGCTCGTGCTTCGCTACAGTATTTAACTACTTTAAATCCAGTTATAATACTTATGGGTATGTAACATTTTTTGGTTGGGGGGGGGGGGTTGAGTTGGTTTTGTAGTATAATAGCATAGTAGCTGAGCTTCGTAAAGGTGTTTGAATAAAGCAAAGCGTGTTGATGCTGAAAACTGATGAAGTGAATTTCAAAATGTAACATTTATTGAAGAGATTTTAAAAGGAAAAGATTGTAATGCAATAAATAAAGTGAAAAATACATACAACCTTTTTTTTCTACTAAAGGACTTCTTTGTAGACCACATTGGTGGTTTTCCCCTCAGGTTCTAGGATCACCAGGCTGCTGGGTGAGCTCACTCTGGAGCAGGCCACATAGAACTGCCCATGTGAGAAGCAATCCTCCCTCAAGGCAATTCCTGCCGCTTTCAGTGTCTGCCCCTAGGACTTGTTCATCGTCATAGCGAAGCAGGCCTTGAAGGGGAACTGCAGTCTCTTGAATTCAAAGGGGTTCTCTGATGGAATGAGTGGTATGCGTGGTATGAACACTGACTCCCCCAGCTCCCGAGCACTGCTGGTGAACAATGTGGCCTCAATGATGTTCCTGTGGAGGCTTTCACTCATAGTCTGGTGCCATTGCAGAGACTGGGTGGGCCGAGGTTCTGGAGCAGCATCACTGGAACCCCCATTTTGAGGAGAAGCTTGTGGGCTGGGAAGCCAGGAGGGCTGAGCATACTGAAGAACTCCACAGGATAGTGGACCACATCATCCATTTCCACCACTGAGTCCACAGATCTGTACTCCATTTTGAGTGAGTTGTATTTCATTAATGATGGCAGCCTTGTTGATCTGGGGGGTCAGAATGGCACGCTTGCACAGCCAGTCCATGGACTTCTCCGTGATACTGATGATATCAGGGTATATCGTGGCTTTTAGGTCTGCTAGGGTGGTCACTACTGTGCCCAGGCCTGCAGGGATGGTCACTTTTCCTTTGGACTCGGGATACGCTCCATCCCCTATTTTTAGTAGGAGTTCAGAGAATTTCCCAGTGGACACCTTGCCTCTCAAGTGGACCCTCATGGCAAGTATATACTCTTTAGAATGTTGGAGAGATGACCAATCAAGGCTGCTTATGCAAATGACATCAGGGAACAGTGGCAGTGGGCGGGAGGACCCTGCCAGCCACACAGGGAAGCTGTATCCCTTTGGGAAAACACGTTACCCCTTTTTACCCCCTTAGGGGGCAAATTTCTTAAAATCCCTTCTTTGTGAGCCCCTACATCACAAAAGGAACGTCCTGCCCAAATGTCATGTTTCTAGGTGCAGGGGTTTGGGCTGGATGTTGATGAGTCAGTCAGGACACTAGTCTTTTTTTAAAAAAAATATTTATTTATTTATTTGTTTGTTTATTTATTTATTTATTTGTAGTTTGCCTTTCTCACTGAGACTCAAGGTGGATTACATAGTGTGAGATTAGTACAATCAGTATGAAGGACATTTCCATTCATTATCAAGGACATTTCCATACAATGTCCATAAACAATGTCATAGGGTAAATAAATACAAGTTTGCAAATGCATAGCATTATCAAGGATCCAATACAGAATTGAAGAAATGCTGAAACAGAACATAATTAATTCTAGGACTGACATTAGACAACATGAATCACAGGTAGTATATAGAAATACATATTTAAAGCAACATATAATATGTAAGGCAACATAGTGGTGAAGTCTATGGTTCCTAACTCATTAGCGAAGCATCTGAGACCCCCTCCCTACAAAACAGCCCTCCTATCTGAGTAAGAAGCCTTTTTGAATAATTCGGTTTTGCATCATTTGTGGAAAGCCAGGAGCTTGGGGGCTCTCCTAACCTCCTCAGGCAGGCCATTCCACAGGGTAGGGGCCACCACAGAGAAAGCCCATGTACGGGCTGCTGCTGATCACACCCATGTGCAGGCTGGCACCTGCAGGAGACCCTGTTCAGATGAGCAAAGCTGCCATTTAATGGCATTAATGGCTCCTTACCTTATTCCTCCCTCAGTTTATCCCTCAGTGCTGCATGGCACTATTTCCACAAGGATTTCCTAACCCTCAACAGAAGTTTTTCAGAATGTGCAGGAGGCTACTATGGGAAGGGAAAGGCAAGGAAGACTTCTTCTGTTTGCATGACAGTAGGGTCCAGCCCAATATCCTTTCACCTTCAACGTTGTTTAAAAAATAAGTTGCTAGTCCATACATCTGCATTGTTTTCATTTGTGGATTATGGTTTGAAATGTTGGATCAATATCTTGCAAAATCTCTGAAGCCAGAGACAGCTCAGTGAGTTTTACTGTGGTTGGGGAGGTTTTTATTCCTATAACTTTGGAGACCTGCCATTCTGTTCCTAGTCACAAACAGTACTATATATTTTTTGCACTTAGTGAAAATCCTGTGCCAAATTAACCCAATTTGATGACATGTTTAAATTATGTGCATTGAAAATTTTTGCATACATCTGCCTAATTTATTCCCCTCTACCAGCCCTGGAGGGAGCACTATACACGGTACTGGATTCTGTTTCACAGCCACATACTGAGGTTATTGTATGAGAAAGGCAAGTCAAAGACCTCAGATATTTATCTGGTGCTCTTTATTACAGCATCTGAGAACCCTACAATCCTTAATGCATTCGTCATCGGAATAACACCTATGTGGTTAGCACATGAGCTTACAGCTGGCAGGGCAACTGAATATGCAGTCCAGCTCCATTAAAATCAATTATCTGGATGGAGTGTGGACTGCAGCCTGAGACAGAATAAAGCTGCATTCCTAAAGTGAACAGAAATCTCCTTGATTCAAATATTTCAAACTTTTATTGGTGATTTGCACTGACAGAAAGAACCAAGCAGGCCAAAGACACCATTTCCTAAGTGAACAGTCTTTTTTTTTTTTGGTGGTGGTGGTGGTCATTTCACATTCATTCAACACGTTGTAAACATTCATTAAACGAATGCCAGTGTAAAGTAAATGGGATACGAGTGGAATGATCTGAGGAGGAAACCCCTGCTCAGCTATGAAGCTCCCTTAGTGATCTTGGGCCAATTAGTTGCTCTCACCCTAGCCTACCTCACAGGTCTGTTGTGATGATGAAACAGGATATCCCTAGAGGAAGATGGGAATAAATGTGTATCTGTGATTTGCAGGATGTAGATCTGAACCTTTTTTATAAATTATATTCAGATTTTAATATTATTGGGAGCAGTATTCTTTCCTTGGAGGGAAAGTGACATGGTATAGCCTGATCTCATCAGATCTCGGAAGGTAAGCTGGGCTTACCTGGACTCAGAAGAGGCAAACACTGGCAAAACCACCTCTGCTTCTCACTTGCCTTGAAAGCCCCTTGCTGGGGTCACCATACGTTGATTGCAACTTTAGGAAACATGTACACATGCACACATTCTTTCCTTATTACCCCCTGCTATGCAAATGCATTCCTTAGATTGCAAAATTTCAGAAAAATTGAAATGTGTAGATTTCTTCTACACAGTTCTATGCCAAGAATTACCTGGAGAATCCAAAGGGTAGTACAACAGTGGCCAATATTAAAGTGGGAAAAGGGAAGAATCCACTATTTGCTGATTTGGAGCTAATAATTAAAATCCTTTATTGAAGAGCCAGGCTGCTCGCATGTGTTTAACATTATTTTGGAGAAGGTCAGTGCTAACTTCTTTAGGAAGGGAGTTCCGGAGAGTGTATCGTAAGTGCACATTTGTTTAAAATGAGCAGTCTCAGCACAGACATATCACAGTCTTTGGGGATGCACAAACAATTCTGCCTCAGTGGAGCTGAAACAATACCACGTATTCACAAAGATGATAGGCACTGCAATATTGGAAAGAGGAGAGCAAAGGAGGGGAGCCTTGAAACACCGATAAATTGGTATTCACCCTGTGCCATTCCTTAATTTACAGCAGTCTTTAACATCGGAGTCCAATTGCCTAGGCACTCATAAAAAGAGAAATGATGAATATTCAGGATGTCTTCTGAATCCATTAGGCAACTGAGGATGAAGTCTCCATATGTACAGCTTCAGTCGCTTTCACATGCTGGTCGACAGCGTGCCAAGATAGCGTCAGAAAGAGAAATGGTTCCTGGGGTTGTCAATGGGGAGAGAGCAAACATGAATCAAATGCATGGAAATGAGCCTTAGAGGGAAGTGCTGTGATTCAGGACTTAAATGAGCATTGTGTAACACAGAATTGGTCTGGCTTTCAAGCCTCTAGCTGTGACAGATTTTATGCCCTTATTAAACATACTATACTATGAATCAGTGCATTTCAGGCCAGTCATTTCCAAATTATTGCAGCTTGATGAAATGCTAAATATACCGCTTACTGTTCTACTGCAGACCAAGACAGCTTCCCACCTGAAACTATAGTACATTGAGTCCATGATGACCCCTTGGACACACAAACTTTGTACACCTAACATATCAGCATATATGGAAGTCATGCATAGAAGTGGAGTGGGACCATGGTTGCGATCCTAAGAACACTCTCCTGGAAGTAAGCTTCACTGATTAAAAAGAAACTTACTTTTGAGTTCAAATTGCTCCCCAAGCAAGTTGGCCCTTCCCCTACTGATATAATCCCCACCTGCCTACACTTATACAGCATTACACGAATGCAAACTATATGTGCAGAGGATCGATAAGTTCCCAATCATTCTTAATATTGGATATATGGTCTACCTATATATCACTTGCTTTGGCATCAGTAGATTACTTACCATTTGATGACCATGACCAGCTGCTGAACATAGGAACTGCCTCCACTGAAAAGAATTGAATTTTGGGAGGGTGATATGAAAGCTCTCAGTATATCAATACTTCTCCCTAGTCACACATGGAAATCACCTGTTGATGCTGCTGTCCTCAAGAAAGGAATAGCATATATGAGCCAACCCCAATCTGAGACACGCAAGGAAAAGAGAAAAATTCATCAGTATGAAAAAACTCAAGTTGCATAAATTAAAACCTTGACCTGTGAAATTAGTTTTATTCTTCTACCAAATGGGGAGTTAGGACAGGAGTACTTTAGGCTTTTTTATTGCTCATCTGAAATGTCCCCCTTCCCCTGAAAAACTAGTTGTGATAAATATTAATGGTGTGAAAAAAAAGTGTCCGAATAATACAGGAAATGAGTGGACATGCCTTCAAGATGCTTCACGTTTTCTTTGTTCAGGAGAGTAGGAGGAATAGGAATTCTAGATTAACTTGTTTATTGGCAATGACACTCCTCAGTATCTAGGTCTGCCCTGCATTTAAAAAAAAAATCAAGTCTGAAGCCAAAAATGCAAGAAAGGGAATTAAGGAGAAGAACACACTTGAACTAATGGCAGGGAGCCTTAAATAGCACGCATCAGCAGAAACGAATGGGGAAACCTACAGTACACTGACTTCATTGATACCCCATTTATCAGCAATTACTGACTCCATTAAAGGCAGAGTTTACAGCAGACAGAGAAGCAGCGTCTAAAATATGTCCCAGCAGATGGACGGAGAGTGTCAGTGATGCTGTATTTCAAAGGCATCTGCAACTTTGTTATCATTGTATGTGGAGTCAGAAAGACAAGGGGAGGGAGAAATGGACTAAGGGCCAGCAAATGATTTACTTGACCTGCACGGGCAGAACTGAGAGGGAAAACCTCATTAATTCCCTGGGTCATGCTGGAAGACATTAATTTGGTTTAGACTCGGGACGTGGAGAGATTTTCCAGACATGCTCCAGGAATTATGAAACCTCTATAGCTGGAGGAAAGTATGTCCAAATCGCTTTCAGTATAAATCAAGCTGACTTTGTGAAGAAGGATAATATGCTTAATCAGGGGAGTTATGGAACTTCTTGTACTTATTAGACAGAAAATATGACAATATTTTATATAATTATCAGACTGGGAAGGATTTTCCCTACCCCTCTCTTGTATTGTTGTCCTCCTTTGCCATCTTTCCAGAGATGAGCTGAAAGAGCACATGAATAATTTCTGAGCTGCATATTTTCAAACATAACTATAAACAGTGTTTGAGTGTTTGTATTTTTGTACACGTGTGTGCATATATACACACAAACACATAGCTCAAAGAACTCTTTCTCTCAAATTACTGCCAAATCACTTACCTCTTTTCATTCCTCTTTGCTTAAGAAAACTTCAGTCAATCACAAAATGAAGGGAAACTGGATATAGAACTTGCACATGTATACCTGTCAGCTCCCTAACACTTGATGATTCTCAGCAAAATATGTGAAGCCTCTATTGAGAAATATTGTGCTGAAGGTAATAGGTGATATGGTTGTTATATGCATGGTAACTGAAAGTTCATTTGCACATGCCAGTCCTTACTGGCCACTACAGTCACTGAGTGAACAACAGGTACATGTGAATAATCAGAGCTTTGGAACTTTTTACCCTTTAAGTTCAATGTCATCAACTGACCATCACACAGCATTATGTGTGTTCACATAATGTTATCACATAGTTTTGAGGCAAAGAGTGAATTTGAGTTTGCATTTTTCGTAGATAACAAATCAGAGATGTCAAATATCTTTGCAATCTTTCCATGTTTAATGTTTGTACAACTGTTCATGTATATGGTAAGAGAGCCAACACCCTCTCCAGTTTTCAACTAATGAAACCTTTTGCTGTCTGCATTTTGTACTACATATGCTTTATTATAAGGATCATATGTAAAAGAATGACAGAAATGTATACCCTCTGCAGTTAATCATTTATGAAAAGCAACGGCCTCAGACTTACCTGGCGGCCGGTTTGCTGTCCGCGCGGGCGGCGGGGGAGGCGGGGGAAGGACGGGCGGCCGCCATCTTCTCCCTCGGCTGCTTCGCCTGCCCAGCCAATCAGTTTAAACCGCCCCCGCCAATCAACGCGGCCGGGGGCGGGGGGCTGGGCGCAGGTCGGACCTGGAGAGGCCAGGTTTCCCTCCAGTCCGTCCGCAGCCTATTTAAGGAAGCAGCTGAGGGGGCCCCGGCATTCGCGCCTTCGCTGCCGATCAGGTCGGACGTTCAAGCGGTGCCGTTTCCCTCATCGGAGCTGAAATCACTGCGCGGCACTCGCTCGAACGGCCCGGCCCTCGGGGAGAAGCGCGGAAGTCGTCGGATCCAGGGAGCTGCGACGGACAGACGGCAGGCCGGGAGCATCGGAAGAGGAAGCCGGGCGGAGGAGGCCGAGGCCCACGAAGAAGGAAGTGGTCGGCGGAGGGCCAGGCGGCCAGAGGCGGCGGTGGCAGGGCCATGGCTCCAGCGAGGAAGGGCGGCAGGACAATGACAGGAGCCTCTGCCAGGCCTCGGCCGGGCGGCAGCACGGCGGGGAAAGCTGGGTCTGGCGGGGGGGGCGGGGGCGGCCCGTCCTGCGCGCTCCAGAGGCTCAGCAGCAGCGGCGGCCTCAGCCGGGGCTGGGAGGCGGAAGGGCTCGCTGGGAGGGCCTCGCCTCACCAACATGGCAGCTGACCCCACCAAGGGAGTGGGGCGTAGAAAAGGGGGCAAGGGCATCGCGGGGCCAAAACAAGCCCACTCCAGCAGAGGGCAGAAGCCCCGGAGGGGGAGCTCCAGCGGGGGGGGCGGCCCCAGGGGGGGCGGAGACCCTGCAGGGCATTTCCGAGGCCCTGGAGCAGCTCGCCTCCAAAGTGGAGTGGTTAGAGAGCTCCCGGGCGGGAGCCGTGGGGCCATCATCGACCGCCGAGCAGGCACCAGCGCTGCACAAGGGGGCAGGGGCAAGAAGCCGGAGGGTGGCCAAACGCTGCAGGGACGGGAGTGCCTCCACTTCCGACTCTGCAGAAGATCACCAGGAGCCCTCCAGGGCACGGCAGAGTCGTCCAGCCAGGGGGCGCAGCAAAAGCGGGAGCCGCAGGAACAGGAGGGTCAGTAGCTTGGATACATCCTCCAGCCCTGAACGGAGCCAGCGGGCCAAACGAAAAAGGAAGGCACACAAAGCAAGCCGGAGGCACCACAGGAGGACGGAGACAGACAGCGAGGGATCATCAGGTACGCCTTCATCATCTGATGAGGAGGGGGAAGGGGATGATTACTGGGGGGTGGCGGCATCAGTGCCCGGGCTTCCCAGGTGGGCAATAAAACGGAGAGCAGTGCAGGCGGGGGAGAAGGCCGATGCAAGGGACGTGTGGTCCAGTGGCAAACCGGCTGGGGCACCCCCCACCATCCCATCCTTCACGGATGATGAGGACCCCCCCGGCATCCATCTATCGCGGAAGGTCAGGGAACGTATTCTAGACGGCTACTATGTAGACGTCTTCACCCTGATCAAGCCAGAGGTGGAGGATGGGAGGAGTGCCCCCCCGTCCAGACGAGAGGCCAGAGCAGCCAAGAGGGAAGGGGTCGAGCGCTCGTTCAGCAATTGGCTCGAGGGCTACACCGTCTATATGGGGGTGGTGCAGGCGGCCTATCCTGACAGGGGCTGGCACTTGACCAACCACCAGGGCAACGTCCTTAGGGCCAGGGCATTGGGGGGGGAGGTGGCTGCCATCGAATACGATGAGGCCTTCCGTAAGAGGGCCTCCCATAATCCCAGGGCTAGATGGGACCTGATCAGCCAGAAGCTGTGGCTCTGGCTGGTGGGGCCCCACATCAGGGGCCGGGGCGACAACTCTCGGGGCATGAGGGGGCTCTCCCGCCGGGACAAGGGCAGAGGCCTGTGTTGGGAGTACAATCAGGGCAAGTGCACGCGCTCGCGATGCAAGTACGAGCACAACTGCGATTCTTGTTTTGGTCCTCATGCACTCGCAACACTGGGGGCCCGCAGCCCTTTCACACCAGCCGGTCCTCCAACGGCGGCCCCCGCAAGGAGGGAGGATCGGGCACCGCCGGGACGCAGCCCACCGCCGCTAGCAAGTGAGGTGCCGCGGGGGCTGGGAGGCCTGGCGCCCACCCCAATTAATATCAGGGCGCTTCTTCCCCTTCTGCTCCGCTACCCCAACAAAAGGGCCGCGCGTTATTTGGCCGAAGGGTTCACGGGGGGTTTTCGGATACCATACACAGGGCCGCGGGTCCCCACCTCCGCCGGCAATTTAAAATCCGCCAGGGAAATGCCGGAGATTGTAGCAGCCAAGCTGGCCAAGGAGGTGGCTGCGGGGAGGGTGGCAGGCCCCTTCCACTCCCTGCCCCTGCCGAACCTGAGGGTGTCTCTGCTGGGGGTGGTCCCCAAAAAGGCCCCGGGGGAGTTCCGCCTCATCCATCACCTCTCGTACCCACGGGGGGCATCAGTAAATGATGCCATACCCCAGGAGTTCTGCTCGGTAAAGTACGCATCATTCGACCACGCGGTCAGGCTGGTCCAAGCTTGCGGCAGGGGGGCCTTAATGGCAAAATGTGACATCCAGTCAGCCTTCAGGCTGCTGCCGGTTCACCCGGGGGACTTCTGCTTACTGGGTATCAAGTTCTTAGGCAGCTGGTATGTGGACAAGGCCATGCCCATGGGTTGCTAGGTCGCCTGCGCAGCATTCGAGACCTTTAGCACCTTTGTGGAATGGGCGGCTAAGGAGCGCATGCGTGCCCCCCACATCACGCACTATTTGGACTATTTTTTGATATCTGGGCCCCCCCCCCCGTGGGCCCGGGTGTGCAGAGCGGCTCCGTGCGTTCCAGGGTCTGGCAGGGGAGCTGGGGGTCCCCCTCGCGCAGGAAAAAACCGAGGGCCCCACAACACGTCTTGTTTACCTAGGCATCGAGCTTGATTCTGTGGCCGGGGTCTCACGCCTGCCGGCGGACAAGCTGACCCTCCTCCGTGCACTGCTTTCCAGCGCCAGGGCGCGCAGGAAATGCACACTCCGGGAATTGCAGGCCATCATTGGCCACCTCAACTTCGCCTGTAGGGTGGTGTCCCCGGGCAGGGCCTTTTGCGCTCGGCTGGCACACGCCACCAGGGGAGCCACCTCTCCCTTCCACCATATCCGCATCACGAAGGGCATGAGGGAGGACCTGGGGATCTGGCTAAGGTTTTTGGAGGGTTTCAATGGGGTCTCGTTGTGGCAGGTCCCTCTGGATCTGGGCTCCAGCTTCCAGGTCCACTCGGACGCTTCCGGCAGCCTGGGCTTTGGGGTCTACTTTAAGGGGCGCTGGTGCGCTCAGCGATGGCCGCCATCCTGGGCGGGCAGGGGGATCCTCAGGGACCTGACCTTCCTCGAGTTATTCCCCATCGTGGCCGCGGTGGTCATGTGGGGGGACCTCCTCCAGAACAGCAAGGTAACCTTTTGGTGCGACAACATGGCGGTGGTCAGGGTGGTCAACAAGCAATCCTCTCGCTCTGAGCGGGTCATGCGCCTGGTACGTCGCTTTGTCCTCTCCTGTCTATCCACTAACATTACGTTTTCAGCGCGGCACGTGGCAGGCGTGGATAACGGCATTGCAGACGTGCTATCTCGATTCCAGATGGAGAGATTCTTCAGCCTGGCGCCGGCAGCCCAGACCACGCCAGAGGAGTTCCCGCAAGACCTGTGGCTTCTTGGCAACAATCCGTGATGCAGGGAGTACTCAGTTCCATTGCCCCCTCCACACTCCGTGCCTACACGGCGGCGGAACAGCGGTTCTGGGCCTTTGCTCGGGAGGTCGGGGGGCCAATATCGTGGCCCGCCTCCCAGGACCTGGTGCTGCGGTACCTGGCCTATCTACAGGCCTTGGGGCGGGCCCCCAGCACCATGCGGGGGGATCTGGCTGCCATTTCATTTTCAGCAAGGCCCTGGGCTTCGAGGACCCATGCGATTGCTTCGCGGCCAAGCGAGCGGTGAAGGGGTGGAGGCGCCTGGCTCCCCCCCCCGGATAAGCGCAGACCCATCACGCTGCCCATCCTGCGGGAGATCACGCTCCTCACCAGGGACATCTGCTGGTCGGAATTCGAGGCCATCCTATTCCGCGCTGCCTTTTCCCTGGCCTTTTTCGGGGCCCTGCGGGTGGGGGAGCTGGTTTGCGCCTCAAGAGGGGACACCTCTGGGCGGGCCTTGCAAGTGGGGGATGTGTCCTGGGGCCGGGGCGGGCTAACCATCAACATCCGCAGGTCTAAGACCAATCAGCTGGAGCGGGGGGCCAGCATCTTCCTCCGCCCCGCCGCAATTGCTGCCGTATGCCCGGTCCGGGCAATGGAGGAGTATCTGGCTCAGCGCCCCTCTGGCCCCGGCCCCCTTCTGGTGCACGCTGACTGCTCCCCTGTCTCGCGTTTCCAATTCGCATCGGTGCTCCGGGCATGCTTGGCGGCTGCGGGTCTGCCCCAAACGGAGTTCGGGACCCACTCCTTCAGGATCGGGGCCGCCACGTCTGCCAGCGAGTGGGGCCTGGCCCCCACCCAGATCCAAGCCATAGGGCGGTGGAGGTCCTCCGCATATCGCACATACGTGCGCCCCTCGCGGGCTGGGCGTCGCTAACACACTATACTTTTGCATTCCCGGCAGGTCGCTTCACGCAAGTCTGGATTTGTGGGCACAGCATCGTGCACTGGGCCGGAGAATACGCGGCAGCATCAGGATGGGGCGCACACCTGGGCCTGCAGGGCACCATCAGGATCTCCTGGATCGGCGTCCGAGGCATGCGCTGGGATGCCATGGTCCCGCTTCTGCTCCAGCGGGCGCGCCGGCAGGACCCACCAGATGGGCTGGTCATTCAGCTGGGGGAAAATGACTTAGGTCTGCGAGAGAGCCCGGACCTGAAGCGAGCAATGATGAGGGACCTGGAGCGGCTCAGGAGCCACTTCCCACAGAGCCAGATTTTTTGGTTGCAGAGGCGCTGCTGGCGCTGGGCACGCTGCCCGGAAAAAGTGGACAGAATTAGACAGAGACTGGCAAGGGCCATGGAGCGTCACGTCCTCGAGCTGGAAGGCACCGTGATCAGGCACCCTGATATTTCGTTCAAGATCGAGGCAATGTACCGCCCAGATGGGGTGCATTTGTCTAGCTGGGGCCAGGACCTCTGGCTGCAGGACTTGCGGGACAATCTCCTGGGGTGGTTGCAGGGCTAGGAGCGTTGGCGGGAGCCGCTTTGGGGCTCTTGTGGCGGGTTGGCATTGGGATCCGATCCCCGGGGGGGAGATGGGCCTAGCGGCCACATCTAACCCCCATTTATGGGGACCCCCATAAGGGGTTCAGGGGTGAGGTCAGGGGGCAGGCTCAGCTCGGGGGCCTGCCAGAAAGCCTCACTCCCAGGTGGCGGGGGGTCAATAAGGGGTGTACACCCGATTGACCCCGCCAACTGCCATCCCTTGGTTTTCCCCTCCGCAGGGCGGCCTGCGGGGGCTGGAGGGCATCGCCTGGCAGGCGGGCCAGGCGATGAGGAATCCGATCCCTATGCGGCCAATGCTCCTATCCTTGTAACTGTTAATAAAGTTGTGGCCTTGTTAACCCCATTTTGCTGGTATGTGTCTTCCTTGCCACCGCTCTCCCCCGCCTCCCGCTGCCCACTCAGCGCTGGGCAGCAAGCAACGGCCTCAGACTTACCTGGTGGCCGGTTTGCTGTCCGCGTGGGCGGCGGGGGGCCGGGGGAAGGACGGGCGGCCGCCATCTTCTCCCTCGGCTGCTTCGCCTGCCCAGCCAATCAGTTTAAACCACCCCCGCCAATCAGCGCGGCCGGGGGCGGGGGGGCTGGGCGCGGGTCGGACCTGGAGAGGCCAGGTTTCCCTCCGGTCCGTCCGCAGCCTATTTAAGGAAGCAGCCAAGGGGGCCCCGGCATTCGCGCTTTCGCTGCCGATCTCCCACCCACCGCTCCCTGTATGATGTGCATTCCTGTTGCTGTATCATTCTGGTTGAGTTCTCTTGTCACAACTTTGGGCGGGTTGGCATTGGGATCCAATCCCCCGGGGGGGAGATGGGCCTAGCGGCCACATCTAACCCCCATTTATGGGGACCCCCATAAGGGGTTCAGGGGTGAGGTCAGGGGGCAGGCTCAGCTCGGGGGTCTGCCAGAAAGCCTCACTCCCAGGTGGTGGGGGGTCAATAAGGGGTGTACACCCGATTGACCCCGCCAACTGCCATCCCTTGGTTTTCCCCTCCGCAGGGCAGCCTGCGGGGGCTGGAGGGCATCGCCTGGCAGGTGGGCCAGGCGATGAGGGATCCGATCCCTATGCGGCCAATGCTCCTATCCTTGTAACTGTTAATAAAGTTGTGGCCTTGTTAACCCCATTTTGCTGGTATGTGTCTTCCTTGCCACCGCTCTCCCCCGCCTCCCGCTGCCCACTCAGCGCTGGGCAGCAAAAGCCATGTGGAAATTCTCTTCAAGTCAAATGGTTTGATATTTTTAATCTTGTGCCTTTTATGATTGCTATATTTTTATCCTGCTCTTTTCCCAAAGAACTCAGATAAGTGTATGGTTCCCTCCTCCATTTTATTAAAACTCTCCTGTGAGGTAGGTTAGGCTAAGAGACAGTGACTTGCTCAGGGCTTTTTTTCTGGGAAAAGAGGTGGCAGAACACTCAAGAGGGAAATGAGGGAGAAACACACAGGCCCTGTTACAAAATGGCCATTTCCTCCAGGGGAACTGATCTCTGTCTGGAGATCAAGGGGGACGGGGCCACCGGACACAAGAGGTGCCGGAGCTCCTTCCACTGTGTTCCTGCTGAAAAAAAACCCTGGACTTGCTCAAACTCACCCAGGGATCTCTCTTCTAAATGAGGATTTGAACTTGGGTCTCCCTGGTATAAATCCAGCCCTGTATCTGCTACTTAATTCTGGCTCCTTCAAGGAAGCATGAGTAGACCTGTCTCACACTCAGGAGAGTGATGGGGTGGAATACTGAGGTGTTCAAATGAATTGCACCACTTCAGAATGTGGGTGCTGGATTCTACTTTTGAAAGTTCCTTCACATGAAAATAGAAAACTAGCACAGTAGAGACAAAGCTTCTGTCCCCTCTTTCCTTTACTTGCTGAAATTTTTAACATAGAAGATTGTTCAAAAATTAGCATAGAGGAGCTTTCAGAAATGTGATCCTTCACCTGCAATCTGAAGTAGTGCTGTCCATTCTGTCACCTGAAATCTCCATAGGGTTGCCAGCACTGCCTCAGCAAATGTTGGAATTTGGAATTCCAAATGTTGGAATTTTGAGTGTGTGGAGAGAGTGGAATTTGGGTGACACTCTAGGAATTTCCACTAATCTCTATGGTAATGTCCATAGAGATGTATAGAAATTCCTACAGCATCACTACAGAGGCCATTCTGCAGCATTTTTAATCCTGCTTCTCAGTTTCACAAGGGTGGGAGATTCAGATCAATGGAGGTTACCATTGCAGGTGGGCAAATTACAAACCTAGGCTCCTGCTATCTCATTCCTCTGCATGAGTGATCCAGTTGATTGACAACCTGTCCACCCCAAGCAAAGCAGCTTTGGACATTCACGGTTCTAGTCTTGCTTCCTTAGCTGTAATGCTTTTCTAGGTGATCATTTTCACTGACCACTATATTTAATATATTGATCCCGCTAAAATCTACAACACAAAACCTATAAATGTACAAGGTACAGAGTAGAAACTGTATCATCCTTTGTAAAAATTGCATTCATCTTGTTAGTAGAAAGGTTATCTCTTCTCCCCAAAGAACATGCATTAGTTCTTTTCTACTCATTCAACACTGGACACTCCTTATCAATAATAGCCTTCCTAGCAGGGAGAAAGAGGCAAATTAATCTTAAAATGAGACAATTTGAGGGAGTTGGGCGCTAAGTTGGAGTTCATTAGGAGGCCATAAAGCATTGCTGTCTAACAAGCTATGTTCCCCAGACTCCACTCCAGTAAGCAATATTCTTTGCTGAAACGGATCATGGCTGAGACTGTTGTAAAGCATCAGTTTCATGTTTAGAGAAGTTGTTTCATATGGTGAAACTCCAGGATCCCTTCACTGAAGCCCTAATCATTGACACATCTCTTTCCACAGAGCATTGATTATTATTACTGGTACCATCAAAGTTGAAATTTAAAGTTTAGACACTGGCTGTCCTGATTTTTGTAAAAACTTGTCTCTTTCTAGAAAGGAAATGTCCTGATTTGTACATATATGTATAAAATATGCAGCAACTATAATTTAAGATAGCACATTCTTGGACACTCCCAGCTCACAACTGGTTAGAATCCCCTTTCTCCTAAGAGGCAAAACTCAGTCAGATCTAAATCCCATTGATTTCAATGGGGCAGATGTAAGCATAATTTGCTCATTAAAATAAGTGGGAAATGCTTCTGTGGCAGGATCAGGTCTCAATATGGGGAGTGCAGATGCTTGGGGGGGGTTGATTCGCGAAAGGTGTGTTCATTATCATTTCACTCCCGTTTAAAGGAGGCCGCCAAAATTTTTCTCTTCTGCTGGGTTTTTGCAGGGCAATCCTAAGTATGTTGATTTCAGTGGACTTAGGAAACTGTAACTCTGCTTAGAACTGCACGGTTAAATATTTTTATGATTTTAATGTTTTTCAGTTGATAAAGACTCTTTATGCTATTTTCCAGTCTGAAGGCTTTATTGGTTTTTAGTATAATGGTTTTTACTCAAGTGTTTTATGGAACCAATGATGTATCAATGATGGGTTTTTTTAAATTTTTTTATTGGATGGGTTCACAAACATACACAAAAATCATTAACATTATCTACCCCTAATGATGTTTAATGTTGTTTTATACCATTCAAACCACTGTGAGTATTTTTGAAATCAAGCAGCCTAGGGTTTGTTTTTTTAATAAATACATTCCTTGCCATATTGATTCATTTTTATTCTGTTCATTTTGATGAGGAACACATTCCCTGCATCTTCAAGACCAATGAGATTTCCAGAGTCAGAGCTCCCTTCGTCAGACACGAGGAGTGGGAAAAGGAAGAGGTCCTTGTAATCCAGGCAGAGGGTGAGAGCTCTGACTCTTGAAAGCTCATCTCCTGGAAATTCAGTTGGTCTTTAAAGCGCTACTGGACCCGAATCTTATATTTCCTGCAGGAACTTCATTACTTTCCACACAATGTTTCAAAGATTGTAACCGTCAGTTAAGGAAAACTTTCTGTCAAATATGAGAAAGATAGAGGGGGGAACAGTTTTATATGCAATTATAATTCTTATTCAGCAAAGTAGGTGAAAGGAGGTATCTAGCACCTGTGAGAAGAAGATTTAATGAAGAATATTTTATATACCTTTATGTGCCTTTATTACTGCCATGCAATATTATTCTCAGGAGCTAATGTAGCATTTGTAACGTAACTTGCAAGAAAATGAGACTTGAAACAAAATGATCAAAGCAGAATGTATGCTATGTATGTTCATCACTGTGAAGACTAAAGACCAGTCACTGTGAAGCTTGCTATAAGGTAGTTGCACCTGCAGGACACCTGCTCATGATGACTTGATACAGAAACTTCTTAGTAAATCTGCTTTATGCTAAATGTAGCAATAGAGAAAAGGGAAAGAAAATGTGTTGCTGAAAGAAGGAAGCTAGCTGCGAGTTAATTAGATTAAGCTGTACCTTTCTAGGCTGAGAAGAAGCCCCAGAGAAAGGGGAATGGGTGCTAAATGCAACTGCAAGCACATTCCTCAGGAAGGGAGAGCGATCCCCTCCCACGGAACCCAGCATACAAGGTTGCCAGAAGCGACATCGGGGCGCACTTGGTAAGATGTTACATAAGCTAGAGAATGGGGTAAACTGAAAAGTCTATGAAAGAGATGTGTGGGAAAGGAAGAGAGATGTTCCTCCTAGACATATACCAAGAACAGATAAGATAAGCAATGGCAATTGGGAAATATTGTAGTTATGCTGTTGACCAAAGATGTTTCTTCCAATAAGCATACCCCTGGACTATTAGATCATTACAAGTGGTAGCCCACTCGAGCCAATGGGGACCACAGCAATATTTGAGCCAATAAAATAACGAATATTGTAATTAATTAAAAGGTATAAAATGCTTTGCACAGCTATTGTTGCTTTGAGGAGCGTTGGACACAAGGGAACCCTTTACTCTCTGTGTAACCTTCGGTCCTCCCTGTTTAATAAATGTTATAGACTTGCTTCATTCACAGGACTCTGCGTCTGTCTATTCTTATGATTGGCTGAGGGACATTTGGACCACAGATTGTGTGAAACACACCCACAGAAGGCACAAAAAAATGCATAGTGAACACAAGGAAGTATTTGGTATTAAACTATTTTAATTATTTTTAAGTTTTAATTTTATCTCCAAATTGCAAGTGACATATCTGTTTGCTGCATATGGAACACTACTAATAATTAGGCTTCCTATTTACCCATGTAGGGTGGAGAATTACCCATCCACCCCCAGCCCCAATTTCTCACCCCTAAGAAATTGAGGGGCAGGAGAAAAATGACTTCCAAACAGTGATACTCTAGGAATTTCCTCTGGTCTCTAAAGACCATAGAAACTAGTGGAGGCAGCCCTACTAATGGAGGTAGGAAACCCTACTAATGATCTGACTACTGGGATTTGTGCAAAGTATGTTCCCACTAAAGTTGGTAGAATTCAGCCTGTTGAAGTTTACATAGATTGAACATCTGGGTAGGCCTAGTTCACATCATATGGCTTTGGAAAGGGGAAATTATTCCACTACAACTTTCTAATGGCTCAAAAAGGCAAGTGGTCCCACCTTAAACAAAGACTCTGCAATCTTGTTTGTCTTGTGAGAGTGGGAAACCATACATGGAGGGGGGGGAGTCTATGTAATTACTATGCTAGTGTTTAGACCCCATGTGATGGCAAAGAGCCTTAAGGGAGCCCTAACTAACTACTAACAATATGATACACTGCTGCTAATGGCATTGTTCCGTCGGAGCAGATCTGGTGCTGAGCAACTACACTTTGTGTGACCAACAGTTTATGTGATCTCCTTTATTCAAAGAATATAACCGGTGAGCAAGTGGCAACACGAAACGGGAATTGGGAATCACACTGGCAATACACCCGTCCGGCTGTATGCTGGAAGAAATTATCAGCATTGGTGCTCTTCAGCCCTTGTGCTTTTCTGCTTAACAAGCAAAGCGTGGAGGGTCACCTTGTTAATATTTATTTATTTTGAAGAATGAACATCTGCATACCTGTGTAGAAGAAACAGACAAAACTAAGTTCTTTTCACTAGGGATTGGAGTTTCTGCGAACAAACTATTTACCATGATTTTTCATATGGACTGACTGTATTTTTGTACTTGACTATTCAGTGGCTCATTTATGACTTTTCTGTAAATTGATTATGCAATGGCTTATTTACTAGATTAATATTGCACGTATTTAGCACTTAGCACTTTGCGCTTTGAAATGGATTAAAATTCATTATACTAGATATACTACTATTCCCAGAGACCCTTGTGGTTCTGTTGGTGTGAGATCTCAGAAGCTAAGCAGGATTGGCACTTGGATGGGCAACCACCAAGGAAGACTGCAGAGGAAGGCACTGGCAAACCACCTGTGGTTCTCACTTGCCTTGCTAAGGTAGCCATAAGTTGATTGCATATATTTAAGAATCCCTAAACTATGAGCAGTCATTGAGTCTGAAATCAATGGATTCAAATACACCATTCAGTGATTTAGCTTAGAACCATATCTGCTTAGTTTCTGGGTTATGCTTTGATATATGTTTTCCCCCAAATAATATCAGCTAAGAAAAATAATCTTCTTAGACATTCTGAATATGCAATAGTGTATGATTAACAATAGTTAACTGGTTTCTTGGAGGATATCCAGGTAAATAAAAGTTTCCTTGTGGAACGCATCTGGATTAAGCAATGAATGTATGATTATCTCATAAATGAAAACATAAGGAATTTAAATGCATCAAACTCCCTTAAAATAGGATAAATTTACACTCACCAAAGCTGGGGCATGTCGGCTATTAAAAAGTTTCAGACTATGACAGCCCTTTTCATGTTGAATGTTTCTGTTCTAACTATGCATTTTCCTTTGGATTGTGAGACATTAGTATAGAAGGGGATGTGAATTATGGTACACCAACTGTGGGACAGAAAAACAGAACTAGACCATTAAAAAGGGAGACGGTTATTTTGTACAGAGACATCACTTAAACACAAACTGCCCAAGTTATCTGGCTGCAGCTTTGACTCCTCAACAATCAATCTTTATTTTGCCCAGTAAGCCAATTGCTTCTAGTGCAAATTCCTTTCTCAATCTTACCAGCAAAAATAAACATTGCACATAGTATGCTGAATTGGCCTTCATTTGTTAAGAAAACCAATTAAAATACAGTGCAAATGACTTGTGTTTTCATCGATGTTATTTCTGGAATTAGGGCTTTCTCTCAGTTACAGAAATCATGCAGCTTGAGTCTATGCATGTTTATTTAGAAGAAAGTCTCACTGATAGGGTTGCCAACCGCCAGGGCCTGGAGTTCTTCTGGAATTTTAACTAATCTCCAGACTGAAGGTACTAGTTTTCCTAGTAAACGGCATCTTTGGAGGGCAGATTGTATGGCATCACATCCCCACTGATCTCACTCTCTTCCCCAAATTCTTCTCTCCCCACCATCACTCCTCCAATCTCCAGAAATCTTCCAGACCACAGCTGACATGCCTACATGAGTTCAATGGGTCTTACTCCTAGGCAAGTTTGCATAAGATTACAGCCATTGCATCTGATGAAGAGAACTGTGGTTCTCGAAAGCTTATGCTACAGTAAAGTTGGTTAGTCTTAAAGGTGCTACTGGACTCTTTTCTATTTTACTACTACAGAGTAACACAGCTAACTCCTCTGGATCTATAACAGATTGGTTTACTTAATGTTGCAGCTTTGCCTAGAATAAATCAAAACTTCCCCATAAAGTGACAGAATACATTATGAGAGGATTCTCACCCTAAGGCGCTTTTAGTTGATAGTAGGTATACAGCTGAGCAAAAGTCACAACCAAAACTAGTTTTACAGTTGTCCTTGTCAGCCATGAAGCCAGGAAGGGTGACCACATGGAGCCCGAATCCTTGTGACTGTGTGTATGTGCTTGGGAAGTTGCATGCTTTCTTCACTTCATAAATTCCTTACATTTCTTCACTCAGATCAGTAAGCCTTTTTTGCCTTTCATGTAAAGTTCACAATGGGCTGAACTAAACATGATGACAGAAAATCTATGAAAGAATACTCCCCTTTTTAAAAACTATATACACTAGCCATAAGAAAGTTTCATTCTGTTTAGGGGAATCACACTTTACCCTCATGCTGTTCTTATAGATGTATCCGAAGAGCAATCAAACCCAGGATGAATCAAACAACCAAGGAAAAACAGTCTCCTACAGGAAAAGTGTTTCTGCCATATATCAAAGGAATTACTGATCAGATGGGAAAGCTTATGAAAAAGCATAACCTTCAAGCAGTATTCAGACCCACCCAAAAAATACAACAGATGCTACGATCAGCAAAAGACAGTAGAGACCCCCTCACCTCTGCAGGAGTATACCGTATACCCTGCAGCTGTGGACAAGTTTACATCGGGACCACAAAGCGTAGCATCCAGACAAGAATAAAAGAACATGAAAGACACTGCAGACTTGGACAACCTGAAAAATCAGCAGTGGCTGAACATAGCCTAACTCAAACAGGGCACAGTATCTTATTCCAGGACACCAAAATACTGGACAACAATTCCAACTACTTTGTCAGACTGCACAGGGAAGCCATTGAAATTCACAAGCATAAGCAAAACTTCAACAGGAAAGAAGAAACCTTAAGAATGAACAGAGCATGGTTTCCAGTTCTGAAAAACACCAGGCTAACAAAACATTCTATCCCCGACAATAGCCCTGCAGAGAAGATTAGCACATCAAGCACCAATCCATATGCAAAAGAACCTCCTCAGGATACAGTGAAGCCTCCCGCCATTAGCATTCCACACCCTGGGAAACTCTTACAGGATGACTCAACTCAACCCCACCCCTCCTGAGTAGATACAAATGACCTACACCTTTTCCACACTGTGACACTGAGAGATCTCTGTCTTTTGGTGCTACACCTCTGAAGATGCCAGCCACAGCTGCTGGCGAAACGTCAGGAACTACAATGCCAAGACCACGGCAATACAGCCCGGAAAACCCACAACAACCATCGTTCTCCGGCCGTGAAAGCCTTCGACAATACATTGTTCTTATAGACTTTATCAATTCCCCTTTGCCAAGGTATATATACTACAGCAGAAAATATATGCATTGATATGGAGCCTTGGATGGTGGCATTATCCATCAGGGGGCAAATAACAGCCCAGAAAATTCAATGGAGTTCTTGAAAATGACACTATACTATACCATGCTCTTTATTTAACTACGCCCCCAAGCAGTTCCTCTTTGCAGTTTTTTTAAAAGTCAGAGATCAGAGTGCCTCCCATCATCACAGCTAGTTAATCTCTTAGTTTGTTAAAGACTATAGTAAATATGACTGACAATAATAATAAAAACAAACTTGTTATTAACAACATTTTTATTGCTTTACTTCTACTACTACTATTACTTCTACTTCTACTCGCACCTTTAAGACTAACCAACTTTATTGAGGCATAAGCTTTCGAGAACCTCAGTTCTCTTCATTAGAGATGGGCATGAACAGCAATACAAACAAAAAAAAGCCACGAACAGCCCAATCTGCTGCTCGTGAGCTAACTGTTCGTGAGGCCCCCTTACACATGAACATGTGTTCGTTCCAAGCCCTGTTCATGGCGTTCGTCAGTCGTTCATAAAGCCAGACAGTCTGGCACCTTCAATCAATTCCCTTGGCAATGTAGGCAGGGACTATCTGAACTCTGTCTGAACTCCTTCTGTTGCCTTTGAAACCCCAATCTAAGCCCAACTTACCTTGATAGGCAGGTCTCCCTTCCAAGCGTGGAGCTCCCATTTTGTTACATGGGAGCAAAGAGCAGAGGGGAGGGAGGTCTTCTGTAGCCATGGGAACACCAATCTCATCCCTCCAAACCCTGTTAGGCAGTTCTGACTGCCAACCACAGACCTCCTGTATTTCTCTATGGGACCTCTGGTTATAAAAGGCACTGTGCTCCCAGCTCTGGCTTTCAGTTTTAGCAGACAGTGGAGAGGAAGAGAGCTGTTGCTGGCATTTGAGAGATAGAGGGAGAGAGCATTGGAGCTTGAATTTTTTCTGTGTGTGGTGGGGTGGGGCTCTACTCCCTCAGGTTCCAGGGCTGCTGCCAGGCTCTGGGGCCAAGCTATTCTTTCTTATTATTACCTTTCCTGCTGCCTGCTCAGGTCAGGTTTCTGGGAGTGGTGGGGTAGAGCTTTACCCACCCTCAGGTTCCAGGGCTGCTGCCAGGCTCTGGGGCCAAGCTACTCTATTATTATTACATGTCCTGCTGCCTGCTCAGGTCAGGATTCTTGATCAGACTTGGCTGATGACTGGAGGATAGCCTTCTGAACACTCCCTGCAAATATGGGCTCTCTAAGTCCCAAGGGGGCCGTTCTGGCCCCAACGAACATCCAACCACGAACATGTTCATGAATGGGTCATGTTTGTTTGTTTTTTGTTTTTTTTATATATATTTTTATTCTTTTTAACATCTAAAACAATAAACTACAAAAAACTACAATAGTACAAGGGAAGGGAAAGAAGGGAGAACAAGAAGAGGGGGAAGGGGGGTGGAAAAAAGGGGAAGGCAACTTACAAACACTAAACACTACACTTCAATGCTTTCCCTTCATACTGCCATAATTAAAAAAATAGCTTAATAAAGTAATGATGGAATGGTTTATCTTACAAAATACAAATTACAATTCAAATTAAATCTTTTTCCCCCCTCTGGGCCTCGGACGCAGTTCTCTCTGAGCAGCTACAGCTGCAGCGCTCGTTGCCTCCCCCCTCCCTTCAGGCTTCGAATCTTCTTCTTTTTGCTTGATGTCTGGCCCAAATTCTGGATTTTTGTCCACAAAATCCCTTAGCTGATCTTCCGAATTAATCTTGTAAGCTTGATCTTTATAACTAAACCCGATTCCTTCCGGAAATAGCCATTTGTACTTTATGTCACGTTCCCTCAAAAGAGCAGCCAGCTTTTTATACTTAAATCTTCTCTTCCGAACTAAAAATGGAACGCCCTTCAGTATCTTGACTTTATTTCCCAGAAAGTCCAACTCCGCATTATATGAGTTATATAGGATATTGTCCCGGACCCTCCTGGATGAGAACTCAATAACGATCTCGCGAGGCAGCTGCCGCTTCATTGCATATTTTGAAGATGCCCGATGGACTCCCAAAATGGCGCTTTTTACTTCTTTTTTAGTTTCCCTCGCAGGTGACGCTAAAAGTTCCGAGGCAAGATCCCACAAATCCTCGTTTTCCTCCTCTTTAACATTCTGGAGATGCAAAATGGTCTGTGTTCGTTCCACTTGCAGCCCAATCAGCTGATTTTCCACCAACTTTAGCTCCTTGTTCGTTGCTCTCATAAGTGATGCATTTTCCCGAGCAGACTTCTCTGCCCCCCCCACTACTTCCTTGATGGCTTTCACATCGCTCTCAATTAAGCCCACCCTTTGATCTGTTTCATTCAGCTTGTCAACAAAGGGTTTTATGGCCTCAGTAACCGATCTTTTCACCAGTTCCTCGAGCGACTTGCCTCTTCCCTGCAGGGCAGCCGAAACTGACTTGCCCAAAGCAGGACTCTGTTTTTTTGCTGCCATTTTAGGGGGGGGGACCGCCAATCTTCCGAGACTCTGCGAGGGGGGGGGGAATCCGAATCTTCTAAGCTTCAGATCCCACCACTCCTTCACATGCGCTTGTAGTAACAGAAGGGATTCGCTTACTTACAGGCTTCCGCCTAATCCTGTTCTTTGCCATTTTCCATGGCCCGGCAGCACACAAGGTGCCGCGCACGTCTGCCGGCCTCCATAGGGACAAACGGGCAATTTACCCCCTGCCTCGATCTGCCAGAGGGCTCTTCCCGTCGTGTCCCGGACCCAGACTCCCTCCCTGGGAGCCCTAGGGGCTAACCTTTGCAGATCAGCCGCCCGGTCAGGGTGCTCGGCCGCTTCTTCTCGGACCTGCCGAGAGGAGCGTCCGACATGGCCGCGAAAACGAAAACGAATCGAATGGATCATGTTTGTTGATGTTTGTGAATCACTGTTCATGGATGGCAATGAACAACAAACTTTGTGTTCTTTTTTTTTTTATGTTCGTGACCATCTCTAACTCTTCATCAGATGCATACAGACTAGTTTTAGCTGCAACCTATCCACCTTTCTAACCTTCTGAATGGAATAAAGTGAAATCCAGATAAAAATGAATGGATGGAGTCAGGTTTCAATGTATCTGGCAACCATGGACAGCCTACATATCACAACATATGTCTGCCAAATAAAGATGTCAATAATAGAATACATCTTTTTAGTCCTTCATTTAGTAGACATACTTTCATACGGATGTAGCAATAATTCCAGCAAGTCCTAGGACTGTAGAAATAATCTGAGCCTCTTTTTTCCAGATGTCATTCTGGAAGGGATGATAGTACTTCAATTTATATCCTTCTTTTGGTTTGATGGTATAATCTGATGGAATCAAGGCATCTGTTGCTTATTGGCAAACAGATTCCCATCATTCATGTCAAGTTGGTTGGCTTCATGTAGCTTTACAACAGCGAGGTTTCAGGAAAGTTTTTCAGCATTATCTTCCTCAGCCAGCTGTCTAGTAGTAGGATACATCTGGATTCATTGTTATAAGGATCTATGCATGATATATTGACAAGTGCTGCACATGCACTCACATTATTGATGGATGGTTTCAACACATTTATTTAACTGAAGGCACAGAATATTCTGCCCTGATTGCCTGAAGATATTTTTTTTGCATGCTTGAATTTGAATAAGAACTGATGGAGTAGTGAGATGATGCCAGCCATAGTGAAAGGCCTGACAGCCCAAATGTATGCAAATACTTTGTGAGTATCTCCTTTGAACATTTATAAACGTGCAGCAAGCATTTGTGAGCATCCTATGGGAATGTTCACAAAAATGTACAAAAATGCAAGAGTTTTAGGTCAAGAACAGACTGCATGAATTGATCAGTCCAGTAAATGTGAGTCACCAAAAATGTTTATAAGGATTAGAGAGCATTTCCTGACCTGACCTGCTGTGGTCTATTATTGTTAGGAGTCTTTCTTTACTAGTCTGGCTGGTTCTTTTCTAGTCTCTTCCTTTGGATGGAACTAGGTGTTCATATAGCCAAGGAATGAATCCCAGCCTGACAATCCCAAGATTAGAAACCCGTTTCATGATCAAATCTTTGAGAACTTTCCTGGAATTCATGCATAGCCTGCCTCTCATGACTTGGCTGAGCCATCTGGATGGAGTTTTACTACTTTTTTTCCTGAATTCACAGCTGGTCTAATGAAAAGCACCTTGATACTGTTTATTTTCTGCCTGCAGCAGAGTAAAATCTAGTTTGCCTTTGGATCTATGGGATACCATCCTTAAGATACATTAAAAACATTTCTTCTAAAAAATAATGATCTTTAGAATCACCAGATGGTAGCAATCAAATGGAGAAAGGTTGCTTGAAACTTCCAATGCATGATTAGCTTGCACTCACAAAGGCACCTCTAAATATCTAGCTCTCAGATGGTGGCTGTGGAGTCCAGCATTTTTGTACTCTTTCAGACATTCATGCTACCAATTCCACCAATTCCACTAGATTCTCAGTACTTTGGAAATGCAAAATCACTATTCATTGCAAAGGAAAGGTAGTTGACTGCATCCATTCATAAATGCTAGAATATATTTGATATTATGAACATCTAAAAAATCTTTCATGGGCAATTTGTATACTTATATGAATATCATTAGGAGCCCTGTGGTGCAGAGTGGTAAGCTGCAGGACTGCAGCCCAGGCTCTGCTCATGACCCGAGTTCGATCCTGGCGGAAACCGGGTCCAGGTAGCTGGCTGAAGGTTGACATTGGGCCAAGCTACAAGTGGAGCTACAAGTGGAGCACAAGTGAATGGCAAGTGAACAGGGAGGAATACACGTGAGTCTGTTCACTTGCCAGGCAATTGTCATTCGTCACTTGTAGCTTGGCCCTCAGCCTTCCATCCTTCCGAGGTCGGTAAAATGAGTACCCAGTTTCCTGGGGGTAAAGTGTAGATGACTGGGGAAGGCAATGGCAAACCACCCCGTAACAAAAGTCTGCCAAACAAAATGTCGTGATGTGACATCCCCCCCATGGGTCAGTAATGACTTGGTCCTTGCACAGGGGACTACTTTTACCTTTAAATGAATATCATTACTGACAGAGAGAAACTAGAAGACAGGTATTTGAAAACTGATGGTACATTTCAGCCAATATAGGTATTATGTTTGTGTTACAGAACTGAGAAACTTAAAACAGCACTAAATTCTACACACAATAGGATCATTGTCAAAAATAATGACTGACTTCTGTTTTCAAGTCCATTTTATTCCTGGTACCACAGAGGTTAGACTCATGTATTTATCTATTACACTTCTCACTATTGCCCCAGATCTTTCCTCTAAAGACTTCAGTATGTTTTACTTTGAGAGATAAGCACCCTCACACCTACTGCCATGGAACAAAATCAGCCCCTGTGTAGGGCTGCAACATTATTTGCTTGCTTGTGTTGACAAGAGTCAGATTCACACTGTTAAAACACAGGGCTGGAATGTTCATGATTTTTCCTGTCAAGGGGGATTGTCTTCGCCTGTTCCTGTTTTCCTATCTAGGCCTCACACAGCGAAAGACAGTGGTGTGACCTTCATTTGCAAGCCTTGACATGAAGGATGGTGATAGGCCAGTTGTTCTTGTTGAATAAGATAAACACTTTTGTCCGGATAGGTAGGCTATCAGGCTTGTCTGTCATTTACCACTTGATTAGTTCAAACAAGCTCATGGATGACCATGTAGGAGTAGTAGCACTTGATTTCTAGGTCCAACAGGCTTCAAGACCACAGTGAATAGAGCAGCAGCAGAGTGGAGCATAGTCACAGACACATTGTATGTAGAGATAGCAGCACTTAATTAATGTCATATTGGAACAACAGTAATGCAAATGATTTCTTTCAGTCCTACTTGGGTTGACACTCCCTTTCAAAAGCAGGCCCAAATATTTCCCTCACATTCTGGAGCAAATCTAAGCAATCACTTGACTCACTGTAAATATACCATGCAAATAGGACCAGGGAAAACAAATAAAGCTGAACCCTGCAGATAATGGCAACCCCCACCCCGATGCAAGAGCTCAAAGGAAGATTCCACCACTGGTAGAATCCAAGGTTGGATTGGGAGGCCAAAATGCCCCTGTAAACAGCCCCACCCCTGCTATGCCCCTTCTTCCATCATGCCCCCTTGAGGGAGGAAACCTGGCCATAGTCATGTGTGGCTGCCAGCTTGGCTGCAGTAACATTGCTGGGCTGGCTCACTGGGCATTAGGAATGCCAGACCCCTGCCGAGGGTGGGGGATACCACACCCCCACTTACCTGGCTGGCAGGAGGGAGCACACCTTCAGTGCGCACTCCCCTGTGGTGCTTCATGCTCCTGTGCTCTGCAGCCGCCTGGATTGGGCCCATTTTGGCCCAGCTGAGGCCCCAGTTGGGGCCCCTGTGGAGTGCATGAGTGGTCCTGCCCTCCACAGAGGCCCAAAACTCCCCCATTTTGGCCCAGATTGGGCTTGTTTCGGGCCCATTTTGGTGCAGATCGGGCCCATTTTGAGTGGCTGCAGAGTGCAGGAGTGCTCCTGCACTCTGCAGCTGCCTGAAATGGGCCCATTTTTGCCTGGATATGGCCCATTTCAGGCCACTGTGGAGCGCAGGAGCACTTCCACACTCCACAGTGGCTCAAAATGGGCCTGACCCGTGCCAAAACAGGTCCGAAATGAGCCTGATCTGGGCCAAAACAGGTGCATTTTGGGTCACTGTGGAGGGCAGGAGCGCTTCTGCACTCTGCAGCATCCCCAATCCAGGCCTCTGCGGAGCATGGACACACTTTCTGGGGCTGTGTGATGACATCACTTCCTGGAAGTGGCGCCATCATGTTTGCAGGCGCACACACGTGCGCACTTTGCACACACACATCCCTCCATCCCCACAGGTAAGTGCCAGGCCCCAATACCCCGCTGGGAGGTTGAGGAGGCATGACAACCCTACTGGGCATGGGGACAGCCAAGCAAGTCATCTGGGCCTAGCAGCAACAAGACTGGGCCACATCTTGTCAGCCATTTGCCTCATCTGAACCAGCCCTACTAGTAAGGTTGCCAACTCCGGATTGAGACATTCCTGAAGATTTGGGGATGGAACCTGGAGATACTGGGGTTTGGGGAAAGGAAGGATAACAACAGGGTATAATGCCACCAGAGTCCACCCTCCAAGGCAACCATGTTCTCCAGGGGAACTAATCTTTGCTTTCTGGAAATCAGTTGTAATTCCAGGGGATATCCAGGCCCCAAGTGGAGGTTGGCAACCCTACCTACCAGTAGCCGTGCAGTGCCTCAGCTCAACAGCAGCTCATGCCTAGCTGACTCGGTCTCCTTGCCCTCCCCAACCATCTGGGCCCACTAGGAAATTGGTCCACCAGGACCATTCCCAGTAGCCTTAATGGTCCAATCTGCCCCAGTAGGATCCAGTTCCTATTTTCCAAAGATCCCCGTGGAAGCTCTGAGGGGAGAGGCCACAGTCCCATGGTAGAGAACATGATTCGCATGCTGAAGGTACAAGTTCAGTCCCTGTCATCTTCAGTTTTGTTTTTTAAAGAATCGTGGGGAGCAGGGAGTAGCAACATCTTCTTGAGAACCTGGAGAGTCACTGTCAGTTAGAGAAGATAACAGTGGGTAGCTGGGCCAATGATCTGACACAGTAAAAAGCAGCTTGTTATGTTGATAAAATTAAAAAATGTCATAAATATAGCATGCATTGTTGTATTTATTCCCTCTGCATCAAGAAGATTGTTATCACACACACAGTGCAATCCTAAGCAGAGTTAAGGGGCAGGGGGGTAGTCTGCCCCCGGCACCACTAGGGAGGGGGCACCTGGAGCAGCTGCCCACTGCTGGGAGTGCACAGGCAGCAGTGCAGGCAGCCTTGCAGCCCCCCACGCTGCCTTTCACCTGCCCCGCTGAGCACGCGCACAAGGGGTCGGACTAGGGTTGCCCTGGGCACCAGCAACCCTAGATCCGGCCCTGCTCCAGTCTGAGCCAATGGGCTGGAGTAACTCTGCTTAGGATTTCATTGTGAAAGTATCTATTAGCCCAGCTGGTGTCTGGTCATAGAGGTTTTGTGTCCATGCTAGCATAGGTCTTTGGCACAGGCTGCTTCATGACAACTGTGCTGCCTTCAATAAGGACCATTAAAAATAGGTTAATTGACATTAAATGACTATATAATCACTATATAAAGATCACCCTAACAGATGCAAGGTCAGCAAAGTTACAAATGGAAAGATTTTTACTCCATCCTGAGTGATGTATTTTAAATTGTGATAATATTTTGAATGGACAGATAATGGTACAAGAGATATAAAAATGAAAAAGGGAGCTGTGCTGTTTATCTTTGGTCTCCTAAAAATAGCAAATTACACACCTAATAAATATATCAACAGCCCATTTAATGGACAGTGTGCAATGGAAGAACATGATTGTTTTGTTTGGAGAAACTAGACTTAAAGAGGCCAAAGATGAATGAGAAAAAATAGCAACTAACATCATGGATGCAAGATTAATTGGAGAAGATTAATTTTAGAGAAGTTTAATTTTATTTGGCAATAAAAATACTGAGTGGAGACATGAGGTTTATAAAGTTAGGCATGGGGCAGAAAGAGTGGATAGAGAGAATGTTTTCTCCTTCTACCAAAATACTAGAACTTGAGGGCACCCCCTGAAGTTGATGGACAAAAGGAAGTACTTCTTTACTTAATTAAAGATTAAAATATGTAAATCACCGATTAAAATATGTAATTCACTGCCAGAGAATGTTTTGATAGCCAAGATCATAGATAGCTTTAAAAGGAGACCAGATAAATTCATGGAGGAGAGGTCCATCAGCAGCTACTGGCCATGGTAACTAAAGGGAACATCCATGTTCAGAGACAGTAAACAGCATAGGACTGGATGATGGACTGGATGATCCAGCAAGGCTCTTTGTATGTTCCTGTTCAAGGCTTGAGCGGGCTAATTTCTACCACCACTACCTTTTTTTCTTTTCATAATAAAATACAGTGTTTCTTTATAATCACTGGCTGATCAATTAATTATCTTACTCCTTATTTACAAGGTTGGCTGCCAAGCAGCACACAGTAACAACAAATCTCTGTGGGATCGGGGAACTAGGTCTCCCATTAGTAGGACTGGCAGCCTCCATGTGGGGTGTGGATATCTGCTGGAAATACAATTGATCTCCAGATTACAGGGACCAGTTCCTCAAGAAAAAAATAGCTGCTGTGGAGGGTGGGCTTTACAGCATTATACCCTGTTGAGGTCCCTCTCCTTCCCAAACTCCACTCTCCCCGGGCTTCACACCCAAATCTCCAGGAATTTGATACATCATGTTGCATGAAGTACTGTTGGTTGCATTGTCGCATACTGTACTGTTTTCATGCATGAAAACTAACCCAATGAACGGAGTCAAACTGCTCACAAATTGCTGAACAGCCCATTGAAAAGTTGGCTCTCTCCTTGCAACTAACAAACAGAAGGCAAGCTGAACCAGTGGGTGCTTTCTATGCTAACAAGGATGCAAAATTTAGATAGGTAGGGGAGAAACATACTAGAAGGAGAGTGAATTAATTATATTCATTTATATGCCAACACATTTCCTCTCCAGGTGTTATTAACTTTTTAGTAATAACAAAAGAACTTAAAAGCCGAAGAGCACAAATAAGGCAGCACCTCGCCTCTCCATATCCCAGCCACAGAGCATCCTGATTCAAGGCACGGTGTCCATAACAATGAAGTCCTTTGCACTGAAGTATACAAGCATAGTGTGTATTGAAGTAGCCTATTAAAATGTCTTTCATTGAGGCAAGTTGGCACTGGCATTTTGGCATCCTCATGAGCACAACAAATATGATGAAGGCTTATTTTTGCCATCCCTTTGTTACAACTTCGGGTCATAAAAGTCACACATATTACTCAAGACTATGGTTTGCTCTGAAGATCAGTTTTAAGTTTGAAAAATCAGAAAATGGGTCCATACATTCAGGAGCAACATTTGGTTACCCAGAGCTTGATGGCCAGCAGTGAACTGATGCTATCGAATAACGGTGTTCCTTTTGAATGATACAATAATCTGTCCAGAGGAGTTAGCCATGTTAGTCTGCAGTAGCAAAACAGAAAAGAGTCCAGTAGCACCATTAAGACTAACCAACTTTACTGTAGCATAAGCTTTCGAGAACCACAGTTCTCTTCATCAGATGCATGGAGGATATGAAGAAACTGGTCAGATATATATAGGTGGTGGGAGTAGATGCAATCAGTAGCTTCTGATAATGGGATCAGTTTGCTTCTGATAATGAAATCAGTTACTTCTGATAATGAGATAACCATTCATAGTCTCTATTCAATCCAAGTCTGACTGAGTCAAATTTACATATATGTTGCTGGCTCATTCACTTGATAAGTCATCACTTGATGTTGCAGTCCTCAATTGATGAAAAGGAAATTCAGGACTTCCCTGGGTTATGCATACAACTTGTGTCAGCTTTGTCAAAGAGGAAATTTATATTCTAGAGCACATCCATAGGTGATGGTTATACCAAAACCTTGCTTGAAAAAGCATTAAACAGGCCCTCCTGACCAGGAGCCTTCCTCAGGTTTCCTAACTTAAACAGGAAAGTTCTTCTCATAAGCAAAAGGAGGGCTAAGCTCTTCTGCAGGCCATGTTTCAAAAGCCCAGCGATTACAGAGTAAATAAATGTGTGCAGCAGATACAATAAACATTTTCTTCTGTTCTGAAATCAGATCTGCAGATCCCTTTGTGCTCTGCAGTCTGTAATTACAGGATATGTTAAATTTTCTTTATAGCCAGCCTTGATGGCTGTTAAGTGACCACACCGCCCAGTACAGCACCCCTCTCTGGTCTGCTACCATTTGTAATGAAAACCAGATGTTTGCTTAACGCTAATAATCAATACAGTGCTCGTTCTTGAGTCAAGTAGGGCTAAACATTTGCTTAGAGAAGCCATGTAAAAGCAGTGATAAGCAGAGGCTCACCGCTGGAGCATGAGATAAACCATTTGAATTCCACAGAGCAAATTGGAAAGGGAGGGAAAGAGCTGATTTAAGGCTTAGAATGTAATTGACACAAGCAAAATAAATGCAAACCCTGCCGCCTCACAGAAGCATCTCTCTCCTTTGCTCTACAGTTTTCCCCATTCCAAAGGAGATGGGAAGATGGAGAGAAAGTGGCCTGCTTATGAAATGGTCCAAATGCATCTTCAAAATGACCAGTTAAAAGCCAAGCTACATGTGATGTTGGGGATCTGTGACTGGAGCCTCAACATAATAATTTAGCTGTGAAAGACAATGGTGAGGGTTGTCAGTTCTGGCTAGGGGAATTCCTAGAGATTTAGGAGTGTCATTTGGGAGTGTTGGAGCTTGAGGAGGGGGAGTAACTCAGCAGGGATGTGATGCCATAGAATCTGACCTCTGAAGCTGCCATTTCCTCCAAAGGAACTCCTCTCTGTACTCTGGCCATCAGTTGTAATTCTATCATGGCAGCTCTGTGAATGGCAGAATTTTAGCCCCGAGAATTTTATTATTTAATTTATTTATTTATCTACTTACTTACTTGTTTATTTGTGCTGATGCACTTGGTGGCTTTGAGTGGCAATAGTATTCTCCTTTCCAGTGACCAATGTTGCCTCATACTTCCTGTTACTTCCTGTCATCTTTATCCAGAAAACTTTATCCACTGTATTTGGCAACTTTCATATTAATAAGAGGTTAGAGACCAGAATTTGTTTCCTGTTTTATATTTACTTATGTTCCTCACTTGCATGTATGGCTCAAATCTCTTTAGCAGAACTAAATTTGAGTGACCAGGATTTGGAGAATGAAAGCAGTCCAGAGGTAAGTCACAGCCCATTTTTTCCTCTTATGAAGAAGAGCCAGTCAAGCTGACATTGATGTCTCAGGATATTTTTACAAATCAGATTGAGAGTTCTGGCTGAAGATGGTTCTGAAATGCTCAGCTCTGCTGTTTTTTAACCAAGAAATTCCTGGGTTTCATTCCTCCCTTGTACAAATCAAATCTGTAACTCTTTCTTTTTGTTTCATCTTCTTTTCCCCCCACACAAAATGTTTCCCCTAAATGTATACCCTGAGAAACATGATTTGTGTTTCAGTTAATCAACTTTATACTCTATAAATATATTACATATATAAATGATGGGTGTTGTGGGTATTAATAAATATGTATTGCACATTAAAAGTTATACAACATGTATACAACTCAAATGAATCTATAAAATTCACAGCAAAAAGTGAATAAGGGAATCCAATGAAAAATATAAATGAGTGTCAAAAGAATTGACATAGGGAACATTTATTATCTTCTCATTCTGACATAAACAGTGTGTGAGAGAGAGGAGTGTATGAAACACTGGATTGGATCCTATGGCCTGCCAGTACATTGAAGCTGTGGAGGAAGATCTTCCCCCAGCAGCCCTGTATAACCTCTGAAAACCCAGTGCTAATGGTTCAAAAATCAAAAACTTTCACATGATGAGGGCATGGCCTAAATCATCTCTCTTCCTCTTTTGTTGGCAGAGAGCTTGTTCTGCTGAGCTTTCTCTGGTAGCACAAAAGGAAGGCAGTGGTTTCACACAATTATCCCTCTTTACCACATTTCCAAGTGTCATGTGATATTTTGTTCAGAAGGGTCCGGCAAACGGCTGGCACGCCCATTGAGGCAGGTCCGGCCCCCTCCTCAAGTGCTGAGGTGCTGAGGTGCTGAAGGGGGCTCCGGAGGGGGCGCCGGGGGTGGGGGCACATGCCACGGAGCTGGTGTGCCTGGCACACAGCTGCTGCAGCCGGCCAGCCCCGTGCTGTCACCAACACACTCCCCCGGCCAGCCACACCAGCCACAGGCCAGGTGCGGCAGGCATCCGAGGCAGCGTGTGGAACCTCCTCAGCCTCCACGCGCCATCCCAGCCACCCGCTGGTCAATAGAGCTGGCTTGCTGCGTGATGATGTCACACGCAATGATGTCATCACACAGTCCAGGGGCGAGTGCACAAATGTAGGGGCAGCCACAGGCACCAGAAACCCTGGTGCTGCCCCTGTCCGCAAATCAGCATTGGCTGTTTGGAGTCGGCAGATGGAAGATCTACCTCAGAAGGGGATGGCAGGAAAGATCTACCTCAGCAAACTCCTTGTTTACAGCAGTCAATCCATTGAATTGAATCAATGGGTCAGGTAATTGCCTTGCAAGAACTCCAGGTGACTTGTACTGTGAATCCGTTAAACAGGAAATGATATGAAAGTCATGATACATGTCAGCCTGCCACTATCCATGTGAAAGTAATTACTTGGCCAGCTAAAGACCACAGTTCACAGTTCCTTCATGAATACGTTTATCCTTATTTATGTAGCAATATAAATCAACACAAATGTGTCTCCAAGAAAGAATAGACTTATATCTAGATGCTGATATAGATATTCTCAAAAGGAGATGAGACACTCCAAATGTGTATGGGTTTTGGGTTTCAACTAGAAAATATTGAAAAGGGAACCATTCCAATGAGGGTGGAAATAACTCAATGAACTTGAGTTTCTTGGAAAAAATATTTTTAGGGTTGTGCTAAAATCAGTCACAATTTTTCATGAACCTTTTTGAAAGCTTTGAAAACCTCTTGCTCCATTTGTGACACCACCACACTGCTAAAACTGATTTCCTGTATAAGGTCCTGAGATCTTCTCCTTTGCTATGTGGTTCCTGATTGACTAGAATTACCTATGTGCCTCATGTAGATAGGAAAAAGAAGCAGCAGGCTAGAGGGTGATGCCACAACAGCCAGGGAAAACAAATATGAATGGGGGAAAGTGAGTGTGTCCTGAGGAAACATTTCTATTTCATGAAATGACCAAGTTCAGTAGGTTCCCTTCACTTGCCCACACCTCTTGACTGGCCAGCTGACAGTACAGCGGACAGACTGAATCTCACTTTTGCTGATGCTATTCCTTCTTCTTTCCTCTCTTGATGCTCGTAAGACCACCTGCTTGCTCTCTTCTTCTGGGTCTGGGGGTGGCAATGGAAGAAAAGGAGCAGCAGCTACCATGCGGCACCATTGCATTGGGCCCAGAATGAGGGATGCAGTGATTGGCAGAAGATGGAGCCAGATGGAGGGGCAGCAGCCACAACCCCATGCAATTTTAAGAAGACTTGAGTAATCAGTGGACAGTTTTCGTCTTACCAGAATGATAGCCATGGCATAATCTAGACCTTTGATACCAGGCCTGCCACCAAATAGCTATTTTCAACTTGAAAACTGAAATATGTGGCATAATTCTGTTGACTGTTCATTAAATAAGCATTGGATCAATGAAGACAATCTCAACATTATTGCTATGAAAACTCTTCCATCACTGCTGAACTTCAAAGTCATTAGGTATGCCTAAGCAATGCTAATTTTTTTCAAAGTAGCTTTATTAATTATAGTAGGACTATCCGAAAGGAGGTTTTTGTTAACGAATGAAAATAATCACGCCTCTAAGAATGAGTTTGTGGTGCAGCTCAATGAACATCCACATGATAATTTACAACGTTAAGTTGGAAACACAGAAATACAAGTCACTTGTGCTCACTGGGCACGTGCAAGGAGTATTCTGCTCCTTTGCGTCTTGGAGGGAAGGGATCTCACACAGTTCTACTTAGTTCTAGTTCTAGCTTACAAATGGTTGGTACTTCTCAAGTCTACATCCCTAGAGTCCTTAGACAATGTTCTCTTAAGCACAACTTCTCTTCAGATTTTCTAAGCATGTGCACAGAAATTGCAAGAGAGGGAGGCATCTCAGGGAATGTATTGTACATCCATGACATAAATTCGAATGCATGTACAGTGGACAAATATAGAAGGAAGCAAGACTCCACTTGCTTGCCCTGTTCTCTGAGCTTCAAGCATTTAATGGAAGGTTTACACCTTCCCATACAAACCTATGCAAATGTACACACATTGGCTTTGCAGGCAGAATTAGGAATGTTGCCTTTTCAGCCTTTCCAATTACATGGAAGAGCCCGTGTACATATATTTTTATACCCACAATGGATGTGCAGAAGTTGGGACCAGCAGATATGATTCCACTCCTCTCTATGTGAATTCAGTGTACATGCAGGTAAACTCAACAAGAAGGGTTTCTTCTTCTTACAGCATAATTTCTAGTGAAAGTAAAAAAATGAAACGGTTTCAACATCACTGTACAGAAAGGGCTTTCAGAGAAAATGTACATTTATGTGATTGTGGTGACATAAATGCAGTTATTTTAGATATACTCTGGGCCATTAATGAGAGGGGATTTTAACTTCAAGCACTTTTTAAATGTTATTTCTTTTCTGAAGGTTTTAAAGAAATTCTGCTTGGAGGAGACAAATCCCCAAAAGAATGTGGTAATTTATTTCAGACATGGCCTTGTGACCAGACAAACCACTAGTATATACACGATGAAAGGGTATCTTCCTTTTCTTTCCAAGTTTAATCTTTCATGATGACATTATTATAAATCATCAAAAACATGGAGACAACCTCAAGCGCATTCTGATGCAACACTGTGCAGGTTTTTCAAGGAGATCTGAAGCTGACCTCACTTTCCTCAGAATGTAAGAAACCAACGAGAGATCAAGCAGGTTCCCAAAGGCAAGGCATAAACTCTGGACCACTGGCACAACATACAGAATCAAACAATTCAAATAAATAAATAAATAAATAAATAAATAAATAAATAAATAAATAAATAAATAAATAAATAAATAAATAAATAAGGCCATGATTGTCTCTGCTCTGATCAAATCAAGGTTATTTTTGGAGACTATTTAAAACTACAATCCTAGAATGATTTAGAGTTGAGAGTAAGCTGTGAAGTGGCTAAGTTTGCGGATGACACTAAATTGTTCAGGGTGGTGAGAACCAGGGAGGATTGTGAGGCACTCCAAAGGGATCTGTCGAGGCTGGGCAAGTGGGCGTCAACGTGGCAAATGCAAAGTAATGCACATTGGGGCCAAAAGTCCCAAATATAGATACACAATGATGGGGTCCAAACTGGCGGAGACTGACCAAGAGAGAGATCTTGGAGTCATGGTAGATAACTCACTGAAAATGTTGATACAGTGTGCAATGGCAATAAAAAAGGCCAACGCTATGCTGGGGATTATTAGGAAGGGAATTGAAAACAAATCAGCTAGTATCATAATGCCCCCTATAAATCAATGGTATGGCCTCATTTGGAATACTGTGTACAATTCTGGTCACCACACCTCAAAAAAGAAATTATAGCACTGGAAAAAAGTGCAGAAAAGGGTAACTAGAATGATTAAAAGGACGGAATACTTCCCCTATGAAGAAAGGTTAAAGTGCTTGGGGTTCTTTAGCTTGCAGAAATAACAACTGAGGGGTGAAATGATAGAGGTTTACAAGATTATGCATGGGATAGAGAAGGTAGAGAAACAAGTATTTTTCTCCCTTTCTCACAAAACAAGAACTCGTGGGCACTCAATGAAATTGCTGAGTAGTTGGGTTAGAACAGATAAAAGGAAGTACTTCTTCACCCAAAGAGTGATTAACACATGGAATTCACTGCCACAGGAGGTGGTGGCAGCTTCAAGCATAGACAGCTTCAAGAGGGGATTGGATAAACATATGGAGCTGTCATGTCTGCATACCATTTATCCATGCCATTCATATGTTCTCTGTCCCCTGTACTGATTTGTTCATATTGTGTAACTATATGCTCTCTTATTATGCTCCTGTACTGTAGCCATTATATTCATGCCATCTCGAACTTGCCTAAAAATGAAAGCAATAATGTTGAGACTGTTATCTCTGAAGCCTGCTTCCTGACCTTGTACTAAAGTGTAACTCTACACAAGAGACAGAGGGAGTCGAATTCCTTGTAATCTTCTGGCTTTCATTGGCCAGACAATGCTATTGTGTTTCTCATGAGAATTGGGACTTTCGCACCTTTTTGCTAACTGCCCCAGGGAGGGGGGAATCCTAATCCTTATATCAAAGTGCCTTAGCTTGTATTCTCATTCCTGCCAATTCCTATTCATCTTTGAAGGACCTGTGAACTTAATGGATCTCTATAATAAAATCTTTTCAACCAAGACCCTGAAGTACTTGCTGTGAGGGGTTTGAGGCTCTATCTGTCATGGACTGCCATTCCTAGAACTGACAGGAGCAGAGGTCCATCAGTGGCTATTAGCCATAAGGTACAGTGATGCTCTGTATTCTTGGTGTTTGGGGGGGGCAATCAGTGGGAGGGCTTCTAGTGTCCCTTCCCCACTGGCAGACCTCCTGATGACACCTGGTTTTTTTGGCCACTGTGTGACACAAAGTGTTGGACTGGATGGGCCATTGGCCTGATCCAACATGGCTTCTCTTATGTTCTTATGAGCCAAAAATGTTGAATCTTATTGCCTGGAAATCAAACTAGAGCTGATGTACTCATTGTTAAATTCTGCTTCTGGGTCAGAGATTTGAAACCTATAATAACTGGCTCAGCAGCATCCAGCTGAGATATCCAGTCGCCATCTCCAACAAGGAGCAACAGGAGGAGAGATGAGGAGACAACATTCCATAATTAGCTGCCACAACCCAAAAGGACCTTTTATGTTGTTATTATTGCTAATTTCTTTTCTGATAGTGGCAGGAGAAAGAGCAGGATCTCATATGAAGACCTTAACTTTTTTTGGACTTCCTGTTTGGGATCCATGGAGGTCTAACGCAGCTCCACTTGCGGAGCTGACCGGACTGCCGTTTTAACCGGCCAGCGGGGTGAAAATAGCCCGCGGCCGACTGCTCTCAGGCGGGGAGCAGGCAAAGAACGCTCAAGACCCTAGGGTGAGCTAGATCTCGGACGAGGGGGGGCTCTATACAACGAGTCTCCCCCCGATCCTTGAGGTCCCACCTTGCGACGGGTCGGCTATAATCTCTGCGGCAGTTTTGGGGCCAATTCGGCTGGCATAAGACCTACATACCCAAGCATCGATTGGGGGAAGAAGCTGAGAGGAGAACTTAAAATCGAAACAGCGATTACAACCCGAGAAAAGTGAAGAGAAGGTAAAGATCATTATCTTCTGAGACGGGACAGATTGATAAAAACAGAGAGGAAAAAAAGTAGATTTTTAAACTGCAACAGATTAGTGAAAAGGAGGGGAAGACTCGGCAGGAATCGAATTTAAAAAGAGACTAAGTTTAAAGAAGTTATTAAAGAAATGGGACTATTGTTTTGAATACCTGTGGCTTTGGAGCTGTGAGAAAAAGACACCATCGCGAGATCTGCTGTGGGAAGACGGGAGACAGGAAGTGCGTAATAACAATAGAGTGGCTGGAGAGAAGCGGCCCTTGCTGGAGGGCAGGAAGTAGGGAATCGCCATTTTTGAAAGGGGAAGGGTCGCGGCTTCAGCGGAAGAGGAAGTAGGCCATCTTGGATTACAAAATCATAGAGAAACCATAGAGAAAAGACGCCCGACATTTTGGACTCTTTAAAATTTAATTTCTATAAGAAGACCGGGACATTTAAAATAGAAAAACGTTAAATTTTACGCCACGGAGTTAAGGAAGAGAGCGGATTCGTGGGAGCGAGCTAAAGCAAGCCCCACGATGTCAAAAAAAGAGTGGCAATCGGCAATAGAAAACCTGGATAAAAACCTGGACAAAAAACTTTTAGATATGATTAAAGAACTTAAGGACACGAAATTGGAGCTGATAAAAGAGGTTAAAGAGGTTACACAGACAGTAAAATCGGAGCTGTCAGAAGTGAAAAAAGGTATGGAAACAATACGAAGTGAATTACAAGGAACGCAGCAGAGAGTTAAAACAGTAGAAGACGCGATGGAGAATTTAGCAGACACGCAACAAACAGAGATGAGATTGGTGAAGGGGAGAATGTCAGTTGCAGAAACTAAACATATGGAGAAGCAGCTACGTTTTCGTGGCTTGCCAGAAGTGGAAGGAAAGTCAGCGCAAGAACAGATGACTGAGGTGTTGGCTGAGTACCTGGGGAAGGAGGAGGAGGAAGTTGTGGCTATCCTAGATGTGGCATACCGTGTGAATTCGAGAATAGCAACCCAGAGGAAACTACCAAGAGATGTGATTGTGCAGTTTACAACACGAAATATGAAAGAGAGGATTGTGACAAAACAGTTTCAAGATCCATTGGAGATTGATGGCAAGACGATTATTATAATGAAGGAACTGCCCAGATCAGTGTTACTGGACCGGAAAAAATATAAAGTGCTAATTCAGATTTTGAAGGACATGAAAATCAGGTACAGATGGGAGTTACCGGAAGGAGTGTCCTTTGAGTTTGGAGGGGCCAAAAAACGCATCAGATCTGAGCGAGAGATGGAGCGATTTATTAAGGACAATGAAAAAGACTTACCAACAAGATCATGAGTATGGAGTGTAAAGTATTATCTTGGAATGTAAATGGACTAAACTCACCGAATAAGAGGAAAAATACTTTTCACTGGCTACTAAAACAAAAATGTGACATTGTTTGTTTGCAAAAGACCCATATCAGAAAGCAGGATGTAAAATATTTAAAATCTGGAAAATTGGGCAAAGAATATGTAGCGGCCTCCAACAAGAAAAAAAGAGGAGTGGTGTTGTACATAAAAGAGGAGCTACAGCCAAAATTTGTTATGAGAGATGTGGAAGCTAGATTTGTAGCAGTGGAATGTATTTGGAATTTAAAGAGAGTGTTGGTAGTCGGACTTTATGCACCTAACGGTGCAAAAGAAAGCTTCTTTGAGGATTTAAGGAAGCATTTAGACGATCTTGCATACGACCAGATAATTCTTGCTGGAGACTTCAATGGAGTGACAGACTTGGAACTAGACAAAAAGACGGCACAAAAGAAAAGAGGACTATTACCAAAGCTTTTTTTTGAGTTGATTCAACAAGAGACTCTTGAAGATGTATGGAGGAGAGAATATCCTAAAAGCAGACAGTTTACTTTTTATTCTGCAAGGCATTCTACATTATCAAGAATTGATATGATCTGGGCCTCAAAAGACTTAGCATTATGGACTAAGGAGGTAGAAATAATGCCTATGGTAGGCTCAGATCACAACCCAATTATGTGGAAATTTGGAAAAAAGAGAAAAAGGAAAGCATGGAGAATAAATGAGGACTTGTTACAGGAAAGAGAGAATATGGAAATACTGAGAAGAGAGACAAAGTTTTTTATACAATACAACGTGAATAAAGAAGTACCAACCAATAAAGTTTGGGATGCTTACAAGGCGGTTGTAAGGGGCATACTAATGGACTTAAATGGTAGAGCAAGAAAGAAGAAAGAGGAGAAAAGACAAGAGATTGAGGAGAAAATAAAAGCCAAAGAAATACAGCTAAAAAAGAGACCAGGGAAAAAGAAGGTATACCAGGAAATTAAAATACTTCAAGAACAGCTAACAGCAATGAGCAATAAAGAATTGGAGTGGAATCTCAAAAGACTGAATCAAAAAGCGTTTGAGGGTGCTAATAAACCTGGGAAGTACCTGGCATGGCAATTGAAGAAGAAAAGGGAAAAGAAGATAATAAATAAAATTTGCGAAGATAACAAAACGTATTTGGAGCAGGCTACCATTAGTAGAGCCTTTTATAAATTTTACGCTAAGCTGTATAATAAAAAAGAAGTAAACAAAGAATCAATAGCGTCATATTTGGAGAAAACCAAACTTCCAGAAATCTCGGAAGCTTGGAGAAATAAGTTGAATAGTGAAGTAACTGACGAGGAAATAAGTAAGGCAATACAATCTGCAAATCTAGGAAAGGCGCCAGGGCCAGATGGACTTACGGCTAAATTCTATAAGACAATGGCTAATGAACTGGCACCATTCCTAAAAGAGGTGATGAATGGGGTTTTAAGGGATCAAAGGATTCCAGAAACTTGGAGTGAAGCGAATATATCATTGATCCCAAAAGAGGGCCAAGACCTGACTAATGTGAAAAATTATAGACCTATATCGCTACTCAACAATGACTATAAAATTTTTGCGAAGATATTGGCGGAGAGATTGAAGGGGTGGCTCTCGGAAGTCATAGAGGAGGAACAAGCAGGCTTTTTGCCAGACAGACAAATAAGAGACAACTTAAGGACAGTGATCAATGCTATTGAATATTATGACAAGCGTTGTGACAAAGAGGTTGGTTTCTTCTTTGTTGACGCTGAAAAAGCGTTTGACAATTTAAACTGGGACTTTATGTTTGCCACTATGGAAAAGCTACAATTGGGAGAAAGATTCATCAGAGCAATTAAGGAAATTTATAGAGACCAGACTGCAGCAATTGTGGTGAATGATGAATTGACCAAGAAATTGACGATAAGTAAAGGAACAAGACAAGGTTGCCCGTTATCTCCATTGTTGTTCATTTTAGTATTGGAGATTCTGATGATACAAATACGTCAAGATGATGACATTCGTGGAATAAAAATAAAGGACTATTCATACAAGGTCAGAGCATTTGCGGATGACATAATGTTAATTGTAGAGGACCCATTGGAGAACATGCCAAGAGTGATAGATAAGATCAAGGAGTTTGGAGACTTGGCAGGTTTCTTCATTAACAAAAAGAAGTCAAAGATATTATGCAAAAATATGACTAAGCAGAAACAACAATTGTTAATGGAAACAACGGATTGTGAAGTAACAAGTAAAGTGAAATATTTGGGAGTCGAATTAACTGCAAAGAACATAGATCTATTCAAAAACAATTATGAAAAACTATGGACTCAGATAGAGAGAGACTTGATTAAATGGAATAGATTGAATTTGTCATGGTTGGGCAGGATTGCAGCAGTTAAGATGAATGTGTTACCAAGAGTAATGTTTTTGCTACAGACAATACCAATCATCAGAGACTCCAAACAATTTGAAAAATGGCAGAGGAAAATATCAGATTTTGTTTGGGCAGGCAAGAAGCCTCGAGTGAAAGTGAAAGTTTTACAAGATGCAAAGGAAAGAGGCGGAATGCAACTGCCCAATCTGAGACTTTATCATGATGCAATCTGCCTAGTTTGGTTGAAAGAATGGATGACATTAAAGAACAAGAAACTATTAGCCCTAGAGGGATATAAAAAAATATTTGGATGGCACGCATATTTATGGCATGACAAAGTAAAGGTCAACTCGATGTTCCTGCATCACTTTGTTCGGAGAAGTCTATACATAATCTGGAAGAAGTACAGAATTTATCTACAAGAAGGAACCCCTTTGTGGGTGGTTCCATATGAGGTGATAGACCCGAGAGCTGTTGATAATGAACAACAATGTTTAACGTATAAAGAAATAACTAAAACTGAAGCATCCAAACTTAGAATAAAGACACAAGAGGAACTATCACCTAACTACGATTGGTTCCAGTATAGACAGATCAGAGACTTATATAATTCGGACTCTGTAAAGGGAGGTATACGAATAGAGAATTCGGAACTAGAGCAGACCCTTCTTAAAGAAGATAAGAAAAGAATATCCAAGGTATACCAAGTACTGTTGAAGTGGTATACCGAGGATGAGATAGTTAAAACACAAATGGTGAAATGGGCTATAAACTTTAATAAAGAAATAACAATGGAGGCATGGGAATACTTGTGGAAAACTACAATGAAGACAACGACATGTATTAATATCAAAGAGAACATTTATAAAATGATCTATCGTTGGTACATGACACCAAAGAAGATTGCGCTAGGGAATTTGAATACTTCTAATAAATGCTGGAAATGTAAGAAGCGTGAGGGCTCCCTCTATCATATGTGGTGGTCGTGTGAGGTAGCCAGGCAGTACTGGGGGGAAATAATAAGAGAAATGAGTGAAATTTTACAATTTCAAATTAATAGGAACCCAGAACTCCTGCTACTGAACTTGGGAATGGAGGGAATTCCAGCCCAACACAGGACGTTGATATTTTATATGACAGCAGCAGCTAGACTTTTGTATGCGCAAAAATGGAAAGTACAAGAAGTGCCAACTATTGAAGATTGGACTTACAAATTGCTGTATATGGCTGAAATGGACAAGATGACAAGAAAATTGAGAGATCTGGACTCAGGGCAGTTCAACACAGACTGGGAGAAGCTGAAACAATACCTGGAGAAGAAATGGGAGGTGGGAGGAAAACTGTGGCAGTTTGAGAACTACTGAAGTATTGAAGTAGAGGGGGGAGACTTTACCGGGGGGAGAAGAGATAAATGTGAATTAATAAGCAGTCAGATTAATAGATTGACATATATATAGATATATATAGGTTAACAAACAGAACATAGAGAAAATAATTAATTATGAGGACTAAATATAAGGAGCGATTAACTAACAATATTTTCTTTTTTTTCTGACAAGTTTTGTACCAAACTGAATGTCTGAAGATATAGATGGGTCAAATTGATTGACTACGTGAGGAGAGATATATAGAACTATTATAAAAAGATAGAATGAGTAATATATATAGAGAATAAGTCAAATTGTTTGATATAAACGAATGTATGATCTATATGGTTTATGATATATAGAAATACCTGAAATTGAAAAATTGGGATAAATTGTTTATCTAAGATGGAAACAAAGGCTTACAGTTTGGGCATATAATGTTAAAAATAGTTAAGGATGTACTGCTTAGAATAATGGAGAATATATATTTGTTTTAGATAGAGGAAGCTAATAAAAGTAAGGGAAAGGGGACAAAGGGTTGGAAAGCTGCTGGAAGTCAACAAAAAGGGGGGGGGAAAGGGAGGGGGTTAGAGATGAAAAAATTGGGGAAAATTGAATGTAAATGTGGAAATAATGGATTCTAACCCAATAAAAATTTTTCAAAAAAAAAAAAAGACCTTAACTTTTGAGGTGGTGTGACCTGCAATAGTGCCCTTTAGGCACTCTGGTCACAAGACATTTTAAGCAGAACTTCCAAAAAAAGATGATGCTAATATATTTAAACCCTGCTTTTCTCAACAAAAATTGAGGAGGCTTACAAATGCAACACCAAATTACAATAAAGACAAGGGTACTAATGATAGTCACTTCTGTATCTCCTTTTCATCTAGCCACAGTGTCTGGAATCAGTGATGGACTAGATGAGGGAGAGCAAGCTGAAGCAAAACCGGATAATATAAGAGAGGCTCTTTTTCAGTGGATACAGTTGACCTTGACCTTGGTGTGCAGCCTTTGTTGAATGAAGCTGCACTCTTTCCTAAGCCTCCAGACTCAGCTGGGTATGCTCCTGGTCTCAGCCTTGATCCTAAATGGCCAGATGTTGGCTAGCACCAGGAATGCTGATAGACCAGCTGCACCCTTTTCTAGAGAAGACAATCTAGCCATAGTAATGCATGTTCGGCTGACCTTCAGATTGCTCTAACACAGTTATATGCTCTATGTGAGGCCATCTTTGGAAAAGGTTTGAAAATAGCATCTAATTGAGAAAGCAGCTGCCTCGTTATTAAGAGGAGATGACCAATGTGATAGTATTGTTCTGCTTTTGAAAGAACTGCGCTACTTACTAGCTTATTAGGCTGTTTCCGATCTTTAAAACATTAAATGGAACCAAAGCATCTGAGTAACCCCCTTCTCTTCTGTACCAGAAATCTTCTGTAGATACCTTTCTGGACCTTCAGAGGTCCAATGGGCCCCTAAATGGGCATTCTCAGTGGGCATTCTAAACTGTCTCTCCTGGGAGGCCTACTCAGCTGTATCCTTCCTTAGCCTTCAGGAATTTGGATTTAATATTCATTAATTTTAAATTTATCATTTGGTTAGATTCTTTGTTTCCTCCTCCACTGGACCTTGAGGTTTACTTTTAGTGTGGGTTGTTGATCTGAGGTTTGCTTTATTGTTGTGTTTGTCTTAATTATTGTTTTAAAGTGTTTATTATGTTTTATGGTTATTAACTGCTTTGTGGAATTGTATACCAAAAGCAGGATATAACATTTTTATTAAAAATGAAAATTGACTCTTTGCACAATTGGTCTTCCCTAAAAGAAGCAGCTGTTGCTAAATGTACTGTGTGTGAAATGTGGTTTGGCCCTTAAACTTGTGTTTCACTCTTTTTTTCCTGCTTTGAAATATGTTCTGATCCAGATGGATAGATAAAGGCGTGTACATTTCAGCAAATGAAGAAATGTACCTAATTTGAATATGTAAATATCTTTAGCAATTATAATACTTGTGAATCAATAGAAGCTGACAGCATTTCATTGCTTCATATCCAGCATGGAACATAAAATCAGAGATACATTTTTTTTTGGAACATCTCTTTGAAAGCACCTGATGGAGATCTGGAAATGGTAAGGTTCTTCACTGAGAAGAATCTTGTTTCATTTGGAACGTTACCTGTAGAATATAGCATGACACATTTAGAGATCTGTGTCATGGAATAGGAAAGAACACAGTAGGAGACTTGGGGCGGGGGGGACCTGAAATAATGCAGCAGATATGCAACAGATTGCTGTAGTGGTAGAAAACCATCTCCCAGTGAATACAACCAGCTGGATGTCTGAATGCTTCGTAAAATTTTATTGTGAAAGGAACAGATGATGAGTCCAGCTGCAAAACATCAGGACTGTTTATCATGATCTCCCAGAGAGTTTTGGGTGTGTTCCCCTTTGCCACTATTTATGTAGACTGAGCTTAATATGAGTTCAAAGGAGACACCAGAATTACCCAAGGTGCCCTGTGTGTGTGGGTGGGTGGGTGTGGGCACACACATATACACACACATACAGTTTGATTTAAAATTATTTTCATGATTTTAGCTGAAGCTAAATTACATCCTTTCCAAAGTTGGCAAAATTTCAGAATTGGAGTTTCTGAATTTTAAACAATTTCAAATTTCTCTGAGGGTACTTGTAAAAAAAAATTATCTTGGCACTAATGTATCAACGTTCTAAATTTACCAAATTCAATGGCTTGGATCCAATCTAAAATATCTGCATGCAGATGAAGGAGGATTCCACCTCCCACGGCAGTCCAAAACGCTCTGCCAAATGATGCTTCTGGGCAATGAAGGATCCCTCACAAATAGCTTGGAGGAAGGGAAATGGCAAAAATGCCTCCCCCCCCCCAACATACACATACACAAATGAATATTCTAGGGCAAGATCCAATACCATGTTTTTACATATAATTTTTTCCCTAAATTTTCAGTTTCTCTTATTGGGAAAGTTGAAAAATTCAAAACAGATATAAACTGAAATTTTTGCAAATAAATTTGTGCAAGGTATATTTGTTGTCTGTGAACTCCTCAAAAGCATAGGATCCTTATAGGATCAAATTATGTGGCTGTCTGCTTCCCCAACCTGATTAGTCAGGTGCCTTTGAGAACTTACATGGAGGCCATGAAAGTGATGGCCAAGCCCTCTGTATTTGTGCCCCAAAATATATGCTTTCTTTGTCCATTTGGGTATCATGGCTCAAAGCTGTTGATAGACTTATCACTCATGAATTTATCTAATTCTTGTAAAAAGAGTGATATCCAGGGGCAGCCCCCTCGGCTACAGTTAAGGTCCATTGTGGTCTACCAAATTGTTTGAGTTGTGTGCCCTTGCATTTGCTGTAAGGATCAGAATCCTATCAGTTTTCTACGGTTACGAACCCACCTTAGAAGAAGACTTTTACAAAAATTCTCTGAATTTCAGTAACTGCCATGTTTTTTATACCAGACTAAACACTGAGTAGAAGTTTTATGTTAATGTTTGGTTATCATTTACAATGATTTCTTTAAAAAGAAAATAAATATTAACGACAAAACTTGTGTGGACAGTGAGCACAAGAACTGATAGTAAAGCTTCATCTCTTCTCTCTGAACCTCTCCACCAACTGGCTCTATTGCCTCCCAAACTAAACAAATACGCTTTTGAGGTTTTCCCACCACTTCCGAGAGATTTACAAGAGAGAAGGCTAAAGAGTGCATTTCAGTTATTTTGTCATGTACTTTTGACCATTAGTGTTATTTTAATGAAGCTCTTTAAACAATGACTTTCTGTGAGTAGCAGAGGGTGAATAATGGGTGTAGAATGTGCCACTTAATATCTCAGGACCTGAATCAAAGTTCAAAGAACTGAACTGGAGTTTTCCCAGGGAAGATTTTAATTGATTTTAGTCAGGCCTTTGAGGCTTTCTATTCTTTATGTGCAGTTTTATTTCTGGCCTAAAATTTTTAGTGGTAATGAGATCTTAAACCATCAAAAAGAATCAGATTTTTTAAGTAAATAAAAATGCATGCCACACATTTTAAGCACCAGCTCTTCATTGGTTGGCATTAGCAACTAGCAAGGTTGGATTAATTTCTGGTAGGGGTGTACATCAAGAAAATTTCGTTTCAGTTTCAGTTCGGGGTGGTTCCAGAATAAGTCCATTCCATTACTGTTTGTTCAGCTGGAGTGGTGCCAGCTCAGAACTGATCCGTTTGGGGGTTTTTGTTTTCAAAAGTTTCAGCACATTGCGCACATGTTGGCTGTACATGTGCAGATGCACGCTGCTGTTTTCAATGGGAGTGGAGAAACGAGTATCTGGAGCAACTGTTTTTGCATTCAACAGCACCAAAATTAGCACAGAACACAGTTTCTTCCTCTAAACCATCAGCCTTATTGAGATTGGAGCACACAGCAACAAGGTTTCATGTTCATGGATCCCGAGGAATGCTTGGGGAAACCGCACATCAAGGAGAGTATTGAGCAATGCATGTGCACATACTATTGTTTTCAAGGGGGAAGTTGGGGAAACAAAGCTGTATTTGCGCTGAACCAAAAACTGCATTGTCCAAAAACCCATCAACGAAGGATTGCACTCTAGGCAATAACAAAAGAGATGTAAGCTTAGATTTATAAACAATGCTGGAACCTCCTCTTCCTCAATTAGAGAAAATTCTTACAAAATATTGTCTTTGTTGGTGTTTAATTCCCTAGCACTGAAAGAAAGACTGCAGCCCTGTTAATTCTCTTTGACTTCTCAGCAGCTTTTGATACTATCAGTCACGGTATCCTTTTGGACTGCCTTTCAGGGTTGGGACTGGGAGGCACTGTTCTATAGCGGTAGTGGTCCTACCTCAGGGATAGTTTTCAGAGTGTGGTGCAGGAGGACTGCTGCTCCATACCTTGGCTGCTAGCCTATGAGTTTCCACAAAGTGTTGTCCCCCATGCTTTTCAACATCTATGTAAAGCCGTTGAGAGGGATCACCCAAAGATTTGGGCTGAGTTGCCACCAATATGCAGATGACAGCTCTATCTTGTGCTACCAGCAGATCCCAGAAAGGATGTGGAAACTGTGAACTGGTGCCTATGGGCTGTTTTGAAATGGATAAAGGCTAACAAACTGAAAATTAATCCTGACAAAATTGAAGTGCTATTGTTGGGGGGAAGGTTTGACCCAGAAAATGGGTTATCTGCTGTTCTGGATGGGGTTGCCCTCCCCCATAAAGGAATAGGTCTAGATTACATTACTGCAATATGCTGTATGTGGGGCTGCCTTTAAAGACATCCAGTAGCTATAGTTGGTACAAAATTGTGCAGTCAAAAAGTTGACTGGAATGGGGTTTAGGGGCCATATCACTCCAGTCTTCATCTATCTACACTGGCTCCCACTTTGATTCCAAGCCGAATCCAAGGTGCTGGTATTTACCTTCAAAACCCTATATGCTTTTGGCCAACATACCTTAAGGACTGTGTTCTCCCATATGAACATACCCATCCACTCTTCTGAAACTAAATGGGTAGCAAGCAGAGAAAGAGCCTTTGCAGGCAGCAAGAACTCACTTGTATGTTCTAGTGGAGTGGTCTCTGGTACTGCTGGGGCATGGTTGGCAAGGGCATCTCTCACAGGCTCTGGCAGTGTGGCCTCTGGCACATGGTCAGCTGGAGCCTCTGCAGCAACAGGCCTGTCCTGGTCCTATTGGTCCTCAGGCTCTTCCTCTGAGCCCTCCAGGCCTCAATCGCTGGTCATGGCACTGAAACTTAGGAACTCCCTCCCCAGGGAGATTTGTCTGTTTCCATCTATTGTTGTCTTCTGCCAGCAGATGAAGACTTTTATGTTCTGATTGACATACCTTCAATAACTTTTAATGCCTTCCTGGGTTTTGGTATTCTGTGTTTATATGTTTTTTTAAAAAAAAATATATTGTATGAATATTTTATTTTTAATTTTTTTTGTTTTAATGTTTGTTTACTTTATTTATTCCCCACTTTTCACCTCAATGGAGACTTAAAGCAGCTTACCGTGCTCTACTCTCCTCTATTTTATCCTCAAAACAGATCTGTGAGGTAGGTTAGGCTGAGAGGGTGTGACTGGCCCAAGGATACCCAGCAAATACTTAAATGGCAGAATGGAGATTCAAACTTAAGCCTCCCAAATCCCAGTCCAACACTCTAACCACTATATCACTCTGGCTCCTTTTGATATTCACCATGTTGGGGATCCTGTTTGGGTGGAAAGATGACATGGAAATGTTTTAAATAAACAAACAAACAAATAAATATTCTCTCCAACTAATCCACCTAAATGTGAGAGATACAGCAATCACAAAGATTCATTTATGCTGGGCAGATATGAGCCTATTGGGCACTGATTATAAGTGAAATTAACAAAAACATGGGGTTGACTCTGATAGTAGGTTCTGTGATAGTATTGTTTGGTTACCTTACAGGACCAAGCTCAAAAGGGGAAACTGATATAATTTACAACTTGATTAAAGCGGACAGGACAGGGGAAAGTGTTGGGCATCGTAGCCTCTGAGCCTTTGCTCCAATCAAATCAGGGGCCCCCTCAACTTTTTAAATAGACCGGGCAAACACAGATCTGATCACACATCTCATTGTGTTACACTCTGCATGTTCCCCCTCAAAGTCATTACGGCTCATGAAACTCTCACTGCTCTGTGAAACTTGCCTTAACGGCACTATTGCTATCCTAGTGATAAGCGCTAATCCAGTGTTGTTTGTACTTCTCAGTCACCTGTATTTGCTTAAGAGGCCCAACAAGGCAAACATTCCTGATGCCGTGTTTATGCTGCAGCTTTCACTGGAGCTTATTAAACTCATAGTTACTTCATATAAGCTGTTGATCGGCCTTTCCCTGACAGCAAGTGTTGACAGTAAGTAACAGACACTTTGCCCCCACAGTACCATGTTTATACACTGGTGCAAAAGCCTGGTGGATTTTAGCCCTGTAAAACTATCACAGATAACAGAGCTGTTATCAGATAAGTGACTATAATAAATGACCACAATTAGTGCTCTGCTGATGAGACTACTTGGTGGTCTTTCCACTCAGTTTTGGACAAATCCCAGGCCTAGAAAAAAGCAGGCAGGAAAGGGAGGCAAAACAAAACCACCTGATTTTTTTAAAGGGATTATTTCATAGTAATATGAATGCTTAGAACAGGAAAAAGAATTAAATGTAAAAGACAGGGCACTCGTCTGGTGCCAGTCTTAGGATCTGACGGCATTGATCTCATGAAGAAGAAGACTTTCAGTAGAATAGTCAAGCTCTCCACATTTTGGTACCCTGGGATCTCTCAGATAAAGAATTGAATAACTGCCTAAGGCCCAGTATTAGCAAGTTAGCTGTGAATAAAAGATGCAGATGCCAGTAGGCTATGAACGCTAAAAAAAAAAGCTCTGTATAGATCGGAGATAATGCATCAGTTTTGATTTAGTGTGTTTATTGCACCTACTCAGTACTATTTTTGTACACACTATATAAAACAATGTGGCATAGGGCTGTATTCTACCATTCCACTCAGCTAATGGAGGCATGTTCCTCCAGGGCAAGGAGCCTTCTTCTAACACAAGAAGCTCTTCCATCATCAGAAAGAGCTCCCTGCTTCAGCGGATGGATCCCTGTGCTAGAAGAATACACTGATAGTATCTGTCCAAAGGGTACCCATACAAGATAGACTATTAGAGTAACTGGAGAAATTGAGGTGGTTTGGCTTGATACAGCAGGGCAGTTCTTATTTTAACATAAGTTGGATGCTCTTAGCTGAAACAGAGCTGAAAATAACTAACATTAGGGCCTTCTAGAGATGCCCCCAGACCAAGGTCTGCTCCCAGTTGGGATATCTGAAAAATGCAGATGACTTTCAGCCAAGCATCTGGTCTGAAAATGGTTCATCTTAGCTGGAACTGAACTTCAAACAGTTTTCAAGAGCTGCACATCAGTAAAATGAATTCATTCTGAGTGGGCCCAAAGGGAAGACAGGAATATATAGGTGAGAAAGGGCACACCTTAGAATAGTGTTGCACCAGCAACAGATACATTTTTCGCACTAAGAGCTCTTGATTGTAACAGTTATTTCCATGTAGCTTTATAACTATAATCACTCTTTTAAAGGTGTCTCTATTTACACCCAGCAGGATTTCATTATGGTATTGCTGTGGGAATAATAGGCTATAATTTAAGCACTTTTTGAAAAGGTCTTTAAAAGACATTTATTCCCCTGCACGGTTAAGTCATTTATAGGATGACAGATATTTACAATGAGTGTGTGTGTATGTGTGTACATGAATGCACTGAAAGGGGCTTTGAGCAATTTTTAAAGCACTGATCATAGCAAAGCTGAAAATGACAGGCAATAAAACAACGTCAGCTCTAAGTCAACATAGCTAATTTTTCATCTGCAACAATAACTTTGTTTCTGGAGCATCAAACTGGCACTATAGACCACTGCAGATGTCTCCAGGTCCCTTCCTCCCTCCCTTTCTTCTAAACATGGTAACGTTTTGCTAGCAGGAAATAGTCTCTTGTAAAAGTATGTTACCTACAGGGGTTTACACTTGGACTTGATTTAATATTTCCTAATAATACTTCCAGGGGAAATTGCCCTGAATGGGAGTGTAGCTCCCAAAGGATTTGACTATTGTACGGAAGTGGGATTTATGGTGGTTCTTTGTATTGCAAGAGCCAGAAAAGTTACACGTGGGCATCAGGATGTTTACCTTTCCACGAGCTTAAAGGTGATTCATTTGACCTTTGAAAAATATGATGTCTTTTGCTGAACTTTTTAATCGACAACAGCCAAATGGAGTAATCCTAACATTTGAGCTCTTGTTAACTGTTGTGTGCTTTGTGTCCAGCCAGAGTGGGGCAGTTCCACATGTTTTTCCTTAAATGTGGGTGTTATTGAAAATATTATTTTCTCATTGTTCAACAAAAACATCAATTGGAAATCTTTACAACAGCAATTTTATGAAGGATAAGGGCTTCAGAAGGGGCAAACTACCATTTTTCTAGATTTAGGTATCCCATGAATTCCTATAACTTTTAACAACCAAAAATGTTCTGCTTTGGAAAAATCAATAGAGTGTAATCAAGAGTGCCCAGGAAGCTTCATGGCAAGCAGGGATTTGAGTCCAGGTCTTCTCAGCCCTGATCCAACCACTACATCAGAAGCAACCAGGGCTTTTTTTCAGCTGGAACGTGGTGGAACGGAGTTCCAGAACCTCTTGAAAATGGTCACATGGCTGGTGGCCCCGCCCCCTGATCTCCAGACAGAGGGGATTTTAGATTGCCCTCTGTGCCGCTTGGCAGCGTGGAGGGCAATCTAAACTCCCCTCTGTCTGGAGATCAGGGGCTGGGGCCACCAGCCATGTGACCATTTCCTCCGAGGGCAACCCACTGAGTTCCACCACCTCTTTTCCCAGAAAAAAAGCCCTGGAAGCAACGATGAGGAGATGGAGGCCAACAAGAGTTCTACTGAAAGGGAAATGTGTATTTTGCTCCTCAGCCCCAATGCACCCAAATATACCCCTATGGAAAAAGAAAATGTCATGATGACAGCCAGGAGTTCTAAATGGGGGGCGGGGGGCAGATGAAGTTAATTACTTGTGTTGTGAGTTTCCAGTTACAGCTGCTGCATTTTATGCAAATTAGACACCATGTTGAGATTTTAATTCTGTTTTTATATGATTTTTTAAATATTTATTAAGTATTGTTGTTTAATGTATTGTCGAAGGCTTTCACGGCCGGAGAACGATGGTTGTTGTGGGTTTTCCAGGCTGTATTGCCGTGGTCTTGGCATTGACGGCAATACAGCCCGGAAAACCCACAACAACCACTATTGTTGTTTAGGTTGTAACCTGCCCTGAGCCTGCTTGCAGGGAGGACGGGCTCAATATCTAATAAATAAATAAATGTTGTGATTAGATCTGATTGATATTTCACTCTGTATAACAGCTTCAAAAGGGGGAACTTGCTTTTATTTGTTATCAGGGATCATTTTGCTTTAGCCACAGCACCACCCCCAGAAAAATGGTTCAGGAAGCCTTGTTTTTAAACTTGGAGGTGGGTGGGTGAGTACATATGTACAAGCCACTACGCATGACTCGCCCACACCCTCAGCGGATGCAAGCTTAAGGAAAGCAAGGGAAAGTTGTCTGCTGTCTGCAAGCTCTTCAATAATCCCCGCCCTCAGTTTAAACCACTGGTAGGCCAAAGGAAAGTGGAGGAAACACTGGATGGGCATCATAAACACCACCCTTGTCAATTAATTTCATTTTTGTTCATGGTGCTGGTGAAGTGACTCCTATCAAGAATCCTATCAAGTTTGGGGAACGATCCTACACAAGTTTATTCAGAGGTGTGCCCCATGTTGTTCAAGGGAGTTCATTCCCAGGAAAGTGCCCTTAGGATTGTAACCTTTGTCTCAAAATGCTACTAACAGTCTAAGCTCTATAACAGCAACTGAAGCCCTTTGCCCTTTGGTTGCCCACAACTGAAAGCAGATTTTCCTGCAATATGACAAAAAATGCCTCAATGCAGCCCTCCTGTGTCTAGATGTGCTCTTGCATATCCAAACTATCTCCCTCTTCATCTGAACCAGGCAACAAATACATAACCAGAAGAGTTTCTTTGAATTTCTCACACACAAAAAGAGTTGTTTTTTCCAAATGTAACTCCCTGCAGTCATATTAACAAACTGAACTCCCATTTCCACCAGCATTCTTCTAAGTGAAACTGAATACTAAAGAGCCACATTATTTTGAGCAGTGTGTGTTTGGCAGTAGTGAGACTCTCCATCCTGACACAATTTGCAGTGGCAACAGCAGTTTAATGGTCCTTTTTCTATAGCTCCGTGACACCCTTTGAGGATATTCCTGTGGCATAATGATAGGTGGGAGTAATCTGCCACCAGTGACAGCCCTAAACCTGACTGGCAGATCTGGGCATCATGTTCTCTGTCTCTGAGTCTTCCCTCGGTCAGCTATTGTGGAGTGGCGATGGGTCTCACCTGGTGATGCCCATCCAGCTGGTGTCTGGACATGTGGTCGTAGGACACTGAGGGGCCAGCTGGGTTTGGTTTTGCAGCACTAGGAGCACTGGCAGTGAGCCATTTTGTGGCTCTTGTGGCATATTGGGCATTGGGCACCGATCCATTTGGGGGGGGAACAGGGCCCTCAGGCTCAGTTTCCTTATTATGGGGATCCCCATAAGGGGTCTGGGAAGTAAGGAATGGCCGGTGCATGCCCAGTTGGGCGCTGTCAGTCCACCTCACTCCCAGGTGGCAGAGGATGGTTCACACAGGGGTGTATACCCACATGGCATCCCACTGACTGTCATCCCATGGTTCCCCCCCTCAGCAGGGGTCTGAAGGGGCGTGTGGGTCATCAGTTTGGCAGGCGGGTCAACCAATGCTCCCTGAGCTTTAATCTCAATACAGTTGTGGCCTCTTTACCTCCAGCACTGTGTCCGTGTGTTTCGTCGCAGTGCCCCCTCCCCACTCTCCTCCCCCACTTAGCACTCGCCTGCAACCGAGACTATCAGCAAACACCTTTGCACTTGCATTTGGATGTCCCCTTATTTCATCACTAATTTCTGTGATATGCACAGATTAAAAATAGAAATGGGTGATGCATAAACCAACTTCACAATGGAGATGGTAGTTTAACCATTCAAGGAGCATTGCTTTGGAACAGCCTCCTTAGGAGATAACTTTTTTAAAAAAAAATCCCAAGCTGATTGCATGTATGAAGGACATTGTGAGGTGTTGCCAGACCATTTTTGAGGCAGAAGTGTCTGCATCATGAGGTTCCACTGAAGCAGACTATTCTGGGTCCATTTCTCAGTAAAGGCCTACAGAGGAACTTCATTTCCCCAGGAAGTTGGTGTAATTTCCTCAAGCGCCAAAAATTTGTAAAATGCACTCTGCGAATAGATTTTCTGCAGGCTATTCACTTTGATCTAACAGAAAAACGATCACCAAGAAAATATGGGTTGGATCCAGTCTAAGTTTTCCACCAACAGAAGGCACTTGCATTAGCAGAGCAGAACCGTCCTGTCTCCCACCTCCTACTGCAGCACATTGACCTCCCTCCTACTGCTGCTCCTGGGGGAACAGGGGACCCTCGGGAAAGGGCTAAGGGGCAAATTGGGGGGGCTGCAGCAGGAAGAGGAAATTGGTGGAAATTATACCCCCCTTTCTGTTATCAGAAAATTTATTCTGAATCCTACATATTCCAATATCCTGCCTAACCCCCCTAAGCACTTAAACCTGGATATGTGATTGTGCCAGCTTTGGGTTGACCAAAAAGGTGAACGTGACCTTAGAAGGGTGTGCTCTGGGGCCATTTGAGGCCCCCTTCAAGAGGTGTCTTTGTGCAGAATTGTTGTTCCACTTCCAAAGCAGAGAAACACATCCTGGCCCAGCAGAACCAAGTGACAGAGCTTTTGCTGGCATTGCAGTCTGCTGTGCTTTGCCTTATATGAGATACTAAGGTGCCATCTTAAGTTACAGTAAGGAAGCAAACGGGATTTCAATGAAATTATTTTATTATATATAGTTGTTTTAATTTTACTGTAATTTTTTATCTGTTTTAAAGTGTATTTGAGTAAACTGGAATGTTGTACTCTGCCCTGAGCCTGCCTGCAGGGTGGGCGGACTAAAAATCTAATATAATAAATAACAATGTAAGACTCAGAGCAAGGTTCCAATAGAGTCAAAACTGAACTAATGAAAGAATCTTATCGAGTAAAGGCAACTCTGTATGCACACATGCCTGTGACCGCAAGTGGAAATTTACACTAAAGAAAGTTTGGGTTGAAAATTTGTCTTTTTTCTGAGAATTGCCTGCATTCTGCCTTACATTTCTGGGTGAGGTGGCCTCCAGTTGCATTGTCATATGGATCAGTTTTCAGCTCATCTGCTTCAGTTGCTCAGGTGAACTTTCAGCTCCTCTTGTTTTACTTCCTAGATTTCTTTTTTTTTTAATTGGCCAAAATTAATTACATGCATTTTAGCAGATTAATATACAAACGAACAATGGCCAGAGGTGTCAGCCTTAGCATCTGGCAGACCTGTTGAGTAAAGGCCTCTGATACAATGATCCAGCTTTTACTGTCCAGTGCTACAATTAGATGCAGAACAAACGGAGCAGGGTTAAGTAACCCATTTCAGCAAGATCTGCATCCTTAAGGCGAGTTGCTCCACATATGGTAAATTCACTTCACCGCAGGCAAACGTAAAATAATTTGTCCACAAAGAAATTGATCTAAGAGTTATGTGTTAAATGGAACTGCCAGTGAGCGTGGTGATCAGGAAAAACATTTGGGAGTCGTTGTGGAAAAAAATATGGAAGCCATCAGTCCAGTGTGTAGCAATAGTGCAAGCAAAGGCAGAAAAAGGACAGTAAGATTGCAGCAGTCTTACACTATACATGCGAAGAATTAGTTGGAACCATTGTCATGGGAAAGGCATTGTTGCTGCTGCTGCCGCTGTTGTAACAGAGCAGATTCTGATGAGAAATCTGAGCCCCTCTGTATGCATGCATGCCTGTGACCACAAGTGGAAATCTACACTAAAGAAACCATTTTGAAAATGCATAAATGAAAGGTAACAAAGAGGCCAGTTGAGCAGATATTCTTAGAGCCACATCCTATGTTAAATGCAAACACATGCAATTGTATACTTTTAAAAAAGCAGCTGAAAAGGCTACTTGGGGAGGGGATGGTTTGGAGCAGAAAAGCAGCAGGGGATGTGAGTAACTCTTTCTCCAGACCAATCACACCCCTCCAGTGGCTTTTCTTCCCACAGGTTTTCATTTTTATGAGGTTCCTCCCCACCAAATACCACTTGGGTATCACAACCTGAAGTCTGGAATGAGGAACGATAAGGAATTATTTGATAAAGTCCTAAAATAGCAGACTGTACTATTTCAATACCTATCTATATAAATTTAAAAATTAGAAAAGTATCACAGCAGGGAGCTGGCTGGCCAACAGTTTCTCTACCTGTTGGGCTGATTTTCTGCTTGCTGTGACTTTTTTACATGGAAGACCTGCCTGAGGAGAGAGAGAGAGAGATCTGACTACTGGTAGAAATAATATTGGGGGAAATAAGGGAAATACAGATGGTGATGTAGCGCTCAGGAGATTCTCCTTCTTCCAAATTTGGAGCTGAAGTAAGTTTGAATTCTTACAGCATGTAAATAAATAAGCATATTTGAATTAATCACATAGATTTTCACTGTGTGAGATGTCTGTGGTGAAGTCATTGAATAGCCCTCTTTACCTAGCAATATTAAAGACCTTGTAAACAAAAGTAGATTTTCATACTTGCCGTAATTCCCTGGATTTGGGAGACTGTTCACTTAAAACCTTTCACCTGTCCAATTGCTAGTGCTGGAATGCTGATCATGAAGATTTCCCATGCATCCTTGATCTGGAATGTGCACCCTCCATTGCTTTCTGCTACTGAGTCAGGGGGCCTCATTGGACTGCTGGTCTATTTCCAAAAGAGGAGATGTCGTGTGATTGATGGGACACAGGCCTAGTCAATGAAAACAACATCAGTTCCTCCAGCTTTCCAAGCCTTTCGCCTGAACTCTAGCTGTCATATGAGGATGGGAATATTTGGAGCGGAGCGGGAAAGGGGGGATAAACCTCTCTGTATTGTTTATATTTCTCTGTGTAAAGTTGGACACAGTCTGTATTTTGATTTCAGCAGGTGGCCCTTCACTGGATTATTATGACTGAGGCTTTGCTGTGGACTATGTAACCTTTGGCTCTCCAAATACAGACCGATGAACCAGGCTCATGTGCTCATAAAGTATCATCCAAAAGTCATTCATGAGCAGCTGGGATTCTGAAACCTTTTATTGATTCATTGGCATGATTAACTGGTTAAAGCTTTAAGCTCAGATTTTTAAAAAGTATGCTTTGAAAGTCTGATGATCAGAAAGCAAGGTAGAAATATTCTCAAACAAACAATAGGAAAAAGTATCATTAGCCTCAAGAACTAGATTTGTTTTGCAGTAAAAAAACGGCTTTGAGCAAAGGGCTATGGAACTTAGGCAAAGAATCTCTGTAATGGTAGCCCATGTCATCATAAAATAGTAGAGTAGCATGGATAAGGCACCTTACAAAAATGCCTGTTTAAACAAAATTGTTTTCAATATCTACAAAAGCTGGGCAATGAGGTGTTCTCAGATCTAGAAAAAAACTGCTCTGTTCTCATGTTGATCTTATTTACAGGAAGATCAAGGTGTTTCGCTCCACATTTTAGGATGATTATGTACGGAAGTCTATATGCATTTATTTATCTAGTACATTTTTATCTCACTCTTCCAGTGAGTCATCCAAGGAGTTTCATGGAAGAGTGTGAACTTGAACCCAGGTCCTAATCTAATATTCTAACCATTACACCACACTGGCTCTTTCTTGAGGTTTTAAGTCCAGAGGTTGTAGCATTTCCTCGTGGTCTCCAGTGTTATAATGAACGTTTTGTTGACTTGTCATGTTATTTCCTACATTATTCAACATACATACTTTTATTCAGGAGAAGGAAATAGCCTTCAGTGGCCCAGGACCTTTGATAGGACTGCTTTCTGGCCAATGAATTGAGAGATTACTTGTGCAATGGTGAAAAATTCTTAAATAAAGGAAGCTTCATGATCCATGATACTCAGAAAAATATCAGACCACTTACAATAGAATCAGCAATTGGTGGCCCCCGGGCAAAATCTGACCCAACAGGTCGTACAATCTGTCACCCCACAATTGCCTGTACCAAAGGCAAATGTAAGGCATGAATAGGTAGCATTTTGAGCAAGAGAATTTAACCTTGGAGGTAAGATCAATATCTTGGCCTACCAACCTCTCTTTTCCTTTCCTGGTTTCTTTCTGACAAAACTAGTTGCGAACCAAGGATTTATAAGGTTGCTCCGATCTACACAGTTCAAGTGCATCAGAAGGCTGTATGCCCAAAGCTCAAGTTCAGTCTAGTGGCCTCCAACTCTCTGGATGGGACAAAGATGTTTCTTCAAGGATCTGTTCTGCTGGCTTTTTGCAATGTAGCCTATACAATGGGCAGTGCCACTACAAAGCCCGTGGGGTGTAATGGTGAGAGTGTTTGACTAGGGATCAAACCCCACTCTGCTTAGCAACCTGGGTTCCAGTCAGCCTCTGTGTCGGCCTTTGTCAGGAGGATTAAATGCGGAATGAAAATGGGACACTGAGAATTCTGTACCGGAAATACTTCCAAAGAAAAGCTTTTTGAATGTCATTCAATCATATTTGAACAATCTGTTAACCATCCAGTCAAATGCAATTTATGAGCTGTGTACACAGCTCTGCTCCTACCAGGAAAAGCTGTGTGTGTGTGTGTGTGTGTGTGTGTGTGTGTGTGTGTGTGTGTGTGTGTGTGTGTGTGTGTGTGTGTGTGTGTGTGTGTGTGTGTGTGTTGTAATAGCAAGGGGTTGTCAAGCACCTGGCAAGCCACATTACATAGCTGGTGGGCTGCTTTTGACTTGGAGGATCATGAGTCATGCAGACCTGCTTTAAATAAAAAGGAACAACTGGGCAAGAAATTATGCCATTTGTGGAAGTGGAAAGAAAGACCTAAAACCAATGTGTTCACTTCCTTTTTAACCTTTAGAAAAATCAACCCAAATAAAATTATGTTGACTTGCCAATAGGAGTATTGTATTGCATATTTTTCTTCAGCTCACAAAATGTCATGGCTGTCCAACATGGAACATGTTTGTTGCATAGTTCATGGCACCCCCACTCTGTCTTCTTTGTTTCAAGTGCTGGATATACTGGCAAAATCATTCTCAACCACCACCAGTCTTGTAGGCCATATCCTCTGGGGTTTTCTTGGGAGGAAGGAGTTTGCTGCAACCCAGAACAGCATTCAGTTCAAAATAAATCTTCATGAAAATGAACACAAGACACTCTAATAAAACTACTGCATGAATATTTCAGGAAAGTTCTACAAGAAAAATAGTAATTTACCATTTATCTCCTGCAGTACGAGACAAGTTCTGTGGATTGATTTGTTTTCCTTTTCTGATGACTCTACCACACTGGTTATTTTTAAGAAATGAAGGGAAGAAGGAAACTTTCCCTGCTATGATTTGTGTAGATTACCTTGTACTTAATTCTGCACTATGTTATAGAGAAGTACTAAACCAAACTGTTACAAAATCATCCAAGTGAACAAAAATTCATTTTCCTAGACAAGGTTCTGTATCTACCATTCATCTCTTGCTCCTCCCTTCTGAACTACTTTGTAGACTACCATCAAATCTTCATTGAATTTTGTCAAATAATATTTGTTTTATGAGATCAGTGAGTTCTCTGTGTGGCATTTTGCTGCTGCGGTATTTGGGTTCCATGAATGCAAGTGACAATGCACCACCATTTCTAGTAGACAACCTCTCTAGGTTATGTGCAAAACACTGTCATAAATAAACACAACTTCTCAAATTATACTTTTTCAATTTCTTAACTCCACTAGAGGTGGATCATTTCAGACTACCCGGGCATCAGTATCACTCATTTTTTAAAGCTCATCAATTGTAAAGACTCATCCACTTAAAATTGACCATTAAACTCATATACTTTCCAAACAGGATCCAGTTTCCATATAAGCTGAGATTTTTCTCTGAGTGCTGATGCAGCCTGAACAGGGAGCTAAGAAGCCAAACCTTGCCTCATCTGTGAATCTGGTAACAACATGGGGTAGCAGGTAAAGTGCCAGATTAGGTCTGGGGAGACCCAGGTCCAAATCTTGATTCAACTTTGAAGCTCATTGAATGACCTTGGGCCAGTAACTCTCTCTCTCAGCCTAACCTGCCACTCAGGTTCATTTTCAGGCTACAGTGAAGAGGCGAGAACCATGGACACCACCCAATCTTGGACTTGGCTGGAAGTGTGATAAATACAATAGTGCAAGAAAGGGACCGGCAGGACCTGTGGGGAAGAGGAAATCCCACTCACCCTGCCGCCGCCATTGCCCCGCTTCTTCCCCTCTTCCCCAATGACACATTTTCCTCCCCTCCCCAAACTTCCCACTTTCCTCACCATCGCTAGGCTCTTTTTAGCATTTTCACATGGGTGTTTTATGATGTCTGTGCAGGTGCAGGCACCACAGATTACTCAGCAGGGTTAGCCCCTCTTAATTTATTTTTTCTATTTTTCTGCAAACCTAGCGGTTACTCCGGGTTTGCAGAAGTACATACTGTAGCTTTTGGTAGTCCCACGTTATGAATTTTTTTTTTATCTGCGTGGGAGGGCCACCCATCACTATTAAATATATGGTGATTCTGGGCTTGCTTACTCAGAAATAAGCTCAGTCTGTTCAAGTGGACTCAGTCCCTCAGAAATCAGCACAGGATTGCAATCCAAGTCACCTTGAAGGAAGCAGCAGGATTTGAGTCCAGCAGCACCTTGAAGACCAGCAAGACTTTTCAAGGACTCACATCCTGCTGTTTTACTGCAGACCAACAAGGCTACCTACCTGAAACTATCTGGAATGAAGCACTGTCACTTAATCTTGACCCCACAACACCCCAGCTGTACTATGGGGAAATAATGGCCCGTCGGAAAGAGTTATTGAGACTATCATATGGGAAATATTTTTTATCACAAGTGCTATCGTATATGAGATCAGGTCTACAGGGTAGATCTTAGCATATTAGAATCATAAGGCTGGAAAAGGCCACCTGACCAGCAACCGTCCTATGACTGAGCCATCCACACAGCAGCTCCCACTTTAACCCATCCCAGTCCAAACCATGGTGGGCCACAGGTGGAGATCAGGAACAAACAAGGTCCCTGCCCCAGTGAGGTACCTGCAACAAAGTGAGCTAAGCCACCTGCTTGCAGGGGAAGGCAATCTAAGAGATCACTGATGTTGTACCATCACAATTAATGGGCTTGTATGGTTATGTGCTTGCTCAGATATGTTTCTCTGCATACCATTACATTAATAGCCCGGTGTGATATTTGTGGTTAGACCACAGCATGTCTCTATGAAAAGAAAGGCAGCATATGTATAAAATAAGCAGTTGATCTTGAGGATCAGCTTACCCATGATGACAGCAGAAAAATTTGCTTAAATCTAGATCATACCTCCACTTGTATAAAGCAGAGGCCAAGTTCTGATTCTGACAACATAATCAGTGTATGAGGGAAACTGAATCCTAAACGCACACATTTCCTACCACCACTACCATCACCTCCTTCTCCCACTGAGTTTATTAAAAGATCCCACTCCCTCATTTTATCCTCACAACAACCCTCTGAAACAGTTAGGCTGATGGGAAGCATCCAAAGGCTGGCATGTATCATTGCTGAAGAGGAACTTGAACCTGGATCCCTCATGGCCTAGAACGACCCTACAACCACTCTGCCACTCTGCTTCTTGCTTTATACTTGACTGGGGCAGACTCAGAAGTAGCCCTAGCCCTGGCTCTGCTGCCATGACCGGTTGATTGAGCCTGGTTATCCCATCCTGCCAAAGCATCCTGTAGGGACTATGGTCTGTACGACTGATTTAAACCATCATCCTCTCCCCAACAGGATTCCTGGGTGCTGTAGTGGCTCCATCAGAGGGAGGTACTGGGAAATTCAATGAGAGAATCCTCAGCACCCTCATCAGACTACAGTTCCCAGGATTCTTTGGAAGCAATCTTGAGAGCCAAGTTGGTATAAAATCAGTACGAGAATGAAGTGTAAGTATATGCTGTGTGTGCATATATGTTTCTGATTACCCAGTGTTCTGGAGGCCCTCCAGCCAAGTTGCCTGATGTGAATTTTACCCTTATGAAATACATTCATCATCATGCTGTGATTGTGACCCCTGAACTATCCCAAATATATACAGCAAAAGTCATCAGACCTGCTGAATTCTTTCCCTGCATTCTTTAGATCCCCTTTCTTTCCATATTATAGAGTTTTTATTCTTCTTTGATCCACCTCTTCTTCCAAAAACATAATATTGGCGTGAAAAATAAAAACCTGATAGAGGAAGATACTCCACAAAAATGATCCTGGATTTATTTTCCTGATGGATTTTTTTCAAGGATTTGGATGGGGAAAGATGCAAAGTGAGATTCAAGATGGAAAATGCATTTCTGGGGAGGTCTTCCTCTCCTTCCCCCCCCCCCCCAATCCGGAAGACAGGAAAGGCCAGACTGTTCATAAGGGAGGAGAGAGACCTTCCCAGGGTCTTTGGGGGGAAATCAATCAAGGAAATTATTTTCCCACAAACCAGGGCACAGCAAACCTTAATAGTGTATTTTAAAAAACTTGTCGAAGAATAAATCTTTGATTAATTTATAGCCTGATGTGAGTGCATAAGAGTCTCTGAAGCGTTTTCCCAATTTTTGAAAAACTGAAGACCAATCGGTGCCATTTTTTTCCTTATTTAAAAAGAAAATGAAAAACTCTTGGCTTTCCTTGTATTCGAATCTTGAACAGTACAGAAAAACTCCGGCGAAGCCGAAAGACCTCGGACACACGTGCTATTTAGTATTGCACTTATACCCCTCTTTTCTCCCCAGCGAGGACTCAAAGCAGCTTACATTGCTAGCCTCTCCTCCATTTTATCCCCGCAACAATCCTGTGAGGTGGGTTGGGCCGAAGGTGTCCGACTGGCTCAGCCTAAATATTCCAGCTATACCTGTTTACTCAGCAGTAAGTGTCACTGTGTTCGGTGGGGCTTGCTCCCAGGTTATGGCCCCTAGTATTGCAATCTAAGTGTAACCAGGGTTGGGCTCCTCACTTACTTTGTCTACATATTTTGAGGGGGGGGGTAGTATACCTCCACTTTTCCGAATAAGTCAGGTGTATTTGGATCAAGGCCAGCATGGTATCATGCCTTGCAGTTTAGCGAGCCACCCGCTGGCCCGTCCACCATCCGGTTCCCAGCCGAGCGCTTTTTGTGCCTTCCCGAAACCAGGTGAGCGTCTTCCCTTGGCTACATTTAGCAGAACGGTTGCCACCTCCAGTTCTGGACGAAGAGAAAGTGGGGGGATATAAAATTCAAACAGGTGTACGGAACGTAAATTGGAGATTTTTCTCCTCTTTCGAAATACCCAAAGTCCAGTTTATCTCAAGAAATAAATCGGCAGGAGAATCAAAACAGACAACGGTAGTATCATTTAACCGATGAAACTCATTGCCACAGGATGATGGCTTGACAAATTCGTGGAGGATAGGTCTATAGAAATGGGGGAAGAAGCAGTATATGTTCAGAAGCAGTGGATCTCCGAGTGAATGCCAAATGGTGGGAACCTATGTGGGGGTGCGGGAATGCTGACTCTTTCCTGTCTGGCTTTTCAAGGCCCCAGAGGCTTCTAGCTGGCCCCTTAGAGAAACGCGGGGCTGCCATCCAGACGGGCTCTGCATCGCAGAGAGTTATGGCAAGAGAACCACCTTAAAGATACCCTTCGAAAAGAGGCTGCGGGGGTTGGGGGGGGATGAAGCAGATTTCTAGGGCGAGGGCACCTCACTGGCCCGAGAGATCCTTCGAGGCTCCAGAAAGAAGGGAACACTTGAAAAGGAGTGGGACTGCGCAGCGGGGGGGGGGGCGCTTTCTAGCTCTAGGCGATTCCTTTCCTCTGGGCCTTTCCAGCTCTAGACGATTAATTGCCCCTGACAATTTCCCCCAAAGTGTAGCCAGAGCGACTTCGGGGGCAGGGGGTCCTCCCAACGGATTAAATTCCACCGGGCTTAAAAAAAAAATATGGTTACTGCGGACCGATCTAGTGCCTCTTTACTAGCGGAGATGTACCTTCGCTTGACCATTCGCCTTCCTTGGTTGCTCCCCAGCTGGCTTCTTCCCCCATTTCAATGGATAGACTCTTAACAGATCGGTCTATCAACTGCTCTTAACCACGCTGGCCACTAATGGAACTGTCGTGGCCAGAGGCAGTCTACCTCAATAGACCAATTTACAGGGGGCTTTGTATATTTCCCCAAACAGAGCACATAGCATCCGGGGCAGAAGGCGTGGGAGAGGGGCGTTAGCTTTCTCTTCTTCTCGGGGTCCAGTGGCACCTTAAAGAGCGGCAAGATTTCCAGGGTATAAGCTTTCGAGAGTCAACCACCTTTCTTCTCAGGATGCTGTTTAGCAGTTTTTTTAAAAGCCGCTCTGGAGATCCTGCCACCGATTGTAGGTGCGCTGTCGGGGCATCACCAATTCTAGAGACTGCCGGGGGACCGGCTGGTTTCGCTGCCCTTCTGAAGAGCTCCCCAGGGGCATCTCCCTGCCACTGCTGAGGCGGTGGAGAACTGAGGACAAGAAAAGACTTGGGGCCTGATCCTGCGAGGCACTAATTATGGAATGGGTCACTGTGGCTTTCTGCCTATTTATATCTTTTGAACTCAGGACTTACTCCGTTGTTTCGTTAATTTCCAGTGGTTTGTTGTAATCGAATCAAAGGGCCGCGTATTGTATCCAAGAAACAAATAGTTTCTAGCTCCGACGATTTATTAAAAAGGAGGCTTGTATTGTAAAAATCAGGGTTCGGGTCTGGACGCAGGGTGATGCCCAAACTGCATAAGATTTGGATTCGTGCATGGCTAGATTTCTGGTTCGATCCCTAGAGCCTTTTGTGCGTCCACATGCCACAGACAGACTATCCCTTGATCGATGTCCAACGTGGGGACGTTACTCTCCGTCTCAGCTTCAGGCGTTTCCTTTAAAAGGGAAGCATCTTTCCTTCATATCTGGTGTAATCGATTCTGCCCCCTCGCTGTATTGTTCCTCAAGCTCTTCTACAGAATATATTTGAAGTTGGGGTGGGGGGAAACATCCTCTTAAAGAAAGTTTCATTCAAATGTCCTTTCTGTAAGAGCCACTCGTGCGGATATTTTATTTGCTGAGGACTAGTAACATGCTGGAAACGAAAACGAACCTGTAAATTCTTAGGATAGTTGGAACAAGTTAGTGCATACATATATGCATATATACTAAAAAAAATTGTATGTATGCATATATTTCAATCACTCTCCTTTCCGATGCCTGGTTTTGATCTCAGATAGCCTATCTGAACGCGCCCAGCTCCCCGCCTTAAGCCTTTCCGGCAATTTTCTAGCTGGGGGTTCTACAAAATCGGAAAATTAGCTGGGGAAAGAGGAGGCCTCCCTGCTAAAAGTTAGACGTGCACAGAACTGGGCTGTAGGGCTACACTGCGGAGCTTGTACTCCCACCTCAATATGCATTGGATTGCGTCCTTGGCATCCTTCGAGTTATAGTTTGTGGCCCCTAGCCTACGTGTGTTTACTCGAAAGAAAGAAAGAAAGAAAGAAAGAAAGAAAGAAAGAAAGAAAGAAAGAAAGAAAGAAAGAAAGAAAGAAAGAAAAAGAAAAATCTCCCTATTCGCTGGAAGGAAGGAAATGGACCTAGTGGTTTCCAACCATCGGAAGAGAAAAGAGGCTCCGCTTCTCCCACAATCTCCCTGATCCCCTCCCCCTGGTCCTTTAACAAAAATCTGCTTTTCACCCACTAGCTTTTTTATGGCCAAACAAGTTCACAGTTTATACACAATAAAACGTCAATATCGCCTTAATGGCTGCGCCTAGAGGGTGGGAGAAAAAGCTTCTCGCAGGGAGCCTCATTGGAGTGGGGGGGGGGCGCTTGGCTGGGTCTCGGATGTTCTGTCCCAATCCATAAAAGCTGCCTGTTATCACGGCGCGCATTTCAGCGGGGAAGTTTATTGCCTGCCGGACGGATTAAGGGCGAGACAGGAGCGCACCACCATACAAGGCAGGCTGGCCGGGACTAGCGGCGGCTCGCCTTCGTAAAAGAGACCCATCCATTACCGCGCCGGGATCTGGAGCCAGCAAAGATACACAGGCTATAAATTTTCACTGCGCGGCTCGCAGCCCCGACGGCCCGGCCCGGCCCGGCCCGGCCGCCCGCATTCTTCTTCTTCTTCTTCTCGGCAGCAGATCGGGGGAGCGGCCGGGGGAAGGGGGGGCTGAGGGCCGGGCAGCCAGAAGACGATGGCCCGGCCATCCATCAAGGCCCTGATGACTCCGCGCCGCGGCAAATGGCTTGTGTAAAGAGGCCGGCCGCGACAAGGTGGCATCGTTATCCTGTCCAAATGATGCATAATATTAGGATTAGGGTTTAGCTCATCGCATGCTTTTAAAATCATCACCGCGAACTCGAGAGAGGGGGCCGGGCTGGATCCCGCAGCCCCGCAGGCTGGAGCAGCTCACGAAACAAAAGAAGGTGGCCGGGCCGGGTGCAGGATAGGGGCGGGGAAGAGGGGCAAGGAAAGCCTGCGGCTTCTTGCCGAGCTGGTTGTCTTCTGGCAGGGAGCCTTCACACGCGCGCGCGCGCGCGCGCGCGCGCGCGCGCGCGTGTGTCTATATATAGACTCTCTCTCTCAGGGGAACATTAAAAAATGTAAGCTTCCCCCTTCCGGCTGGAAGTGATGCCCTCCCGTCTACTCCAGGGTTTCGCCCACTGCATCAGCTTTTTGGAGTCGGAGCTCAGTTCCTGAGAGGCATGAAGTGTCCATCGTTAGCAGATACATGGATGCTCCAAGTTTCAGACAGGCGTCTGTTGTCTGGGGCTTTCCATCTAACCCTAAGGCCTTTCGTGCCTTTGAGGGTCCGAGCTCTGACTAAAAAAAACCGATGCTGGAATAAACGTGGTTCAGTTTCAAGATGCCACGGGGCTCCTGTTTCACACGAGGGTGGTGGCGCGGTGGCTACGAACGTAATCTCGGAGCCAGGAAGCGCCCAGTTCAAATCTCTCCGGAGGGGGCGGGGAAATAGGTAAGTCCGCAGCTCTTCGCCTCAACGCATCGAGAGGCGAATAAGAATCCCCACCACTTGCTTCTGCGGGACGACATCGCTCTGCGGCTTGTTGAGACTTCGTGGATCAAGCATTCTGAATCCCGAAGGCCCTGTGCAATGCCGAACGGGCCTACCCAACCCAAAAGAGGTCTCTGCCCACACGGGTTTACAGTCTACACTCCATTGGTGGAGGGGAAACACAAGGATGGCAGGAGCCAATGCAATTCCAAGAATCAAAGTTTTGGAGAAGTAATTTGAAGGTCCCCAGGTACTTAGAAAGAAATGGCCCTTCTTTGGAGTTACTGGACAGGAACATTTCAGCTAAGCCAAAATTCGGTTCCAACCGATGGGCTGGGAAATATAAAATATTAAAACTTTTTATACTTACGATCATTTCCTTAACAGAGAAAAGTAAGGATTTGATCCAACTATCTGTGTGCAAAGGTCCACCCTGGGAACCTCCCCCTTCTGCTGTAGCCCCCCCCCCCAGTGTTGGTTGTGATTCTGGGTGTGATCTGCAGTGGGAGAAGGAAACTGGCAAAAATTATCCTTCTCAGCTCCTGCCAACATCTGTGCTCTTGCACCCCAAGCAACAGACCAGCAGGGGTCACCAAAAGTCAGCTGTGACTTGACAGCACTCTGCACAACAATCAACTAGACTGTACAAATGATGGGAGGGGGAGTCACTTCTTCTCATGCTTTATATGTGCTGTAAAATAGATCAGAGGACAAACCTCATTAAATACATCAAATCTAATCTGTCTCAGTCCATGTACACGTACATCTATCACCTTGAAAGAGCCTAACTAGACATTATGGGGGGAAATCATAGCTAACCGCTATCCTGTGTCTCCCTCCCAGACATTTTCCTAATAATATCTACTAAAAGAAGTGCATGACATGAAGTTCTTGCATTCAGGGGCTGTCTGGTGCAGGAAGTGGGGAAACAAAGAACATGACCATTTCATATTACAAATTAGAAAAAGTAATCTTTTTCTAATTTGAACAAGTCATGTTCATTAACTTGGAAAGATACTTTTTCTTTTTCTCCCAGAGCTTGGTTCATTATTTTAACATTCCAGCTTGTTGAAAAGTATCCATGGATATTCGTGGGCATCCCCCTCCTCCAAAACAGGCAAAACCCTTGCCTAATTTAGGCATAATTCGATACCTTATTTGGTTTCGTGGTGTTTCATGAGTATAGAAGTCAATATTAAAGTCAGGCTAAAACCCATTTGTAGGCCTCAATAACTTGTTGCAAACCTTTCAGTAAATGGCATGGGATGGGTTCTAGCACGGCGAGTTCTCAAACTTGCCTGGAAGTTCCTAATCCTGGGCAGCAGCAGAGCACTCTGTAAAGACACAGCATGAGTCCCGGGATGTTGAGCCTTGCCCTGGTTAACAGGGTGAGTTTCCACTCAAATAACAGTACTAGAAGTAGACAAATTGCCAGACCTCGAGTTTTGATTTTTTTTCCCAATCTTAATGCATAGCTACCATGCTAATGAGAGGTGTAGTGCATCAGTGGTATACAGATGTGGAGCTAGACAAATGAGGAAGGTTGTAGAATAGGCCCATTTCAGTAACTATTCTTTTCTGAGATTAATGTATAAAGCGGTATTTGCTCGGGCTTTTAAAAAGAAAATTCTAAAGTGTTTTATCCTAAAATATGCTGGAATTCACTACTCTTTGGGAGTGTAAGTCAGAAACAGACAGACAACCTTATTATTTTTTCAAGCACCAGGCAACTACATTGCTTTGGATTTTCCTTCCCAGATTAGATTATAGCTACAGCAATTAATAACTCTTTTAATATTCACACCTCACCTTCTCTGTTAATCCCAGCAGTATGAAGAGGGCCTCAAACAACATTTTGGCCTTTGGGATGAGCACCCTTTCAAACACCTTCAATTCCCTTTCCCCGCAGAATGAAAACTTGGTGGGGACTGGGAGAAAGGAACAGAAAGAGAAAGAAGAAAGTCACTGGGCCTTGCCCCTTGCCTGGTGTAAGTAGACTGGAGCATGCCGCTTCCAACAGCTAGAAGAGGATCTTCAACTGTTCTTATGGGACGCGCTGGCTCTCTAGTCCTGCTGAAGGCCCAGAACTTGCCTGCCTTCTCCAACCCCAGGCTGTCTTCTCTGCCTTGAAATCAATATGGATGCATGGATTTCTCATCATCATAAATTAATAAACTTGGGCTTGGATTCTTTATACCGTTTTCTCTCTTCCTTGCTCACAAAGAAAGAGAAAGAGTGTTGTGTACAAAGTGAGCGACACCGATTCATAACCGTGGGCGGGTGAGGTTTTTTTCCTCCCCTTTAAGGCCTTTTCGATATAATAAAATAGTTCACAGTACCTTTTGACACAGGGTGAAGTCTTGCAGTCAGCCTCCCCCTGAACTTCAGTGGGGTCCAAGCACCTCCCTGCGCAAGACTGTGGCTATCACCAATATTTAAAGCGCAGGGTGGGGGATCTGCAGCGATTCAGCTCTTATTGTGGGTATCATCGGAAGCGAAGGCATTCACAGGGCGCCGATTTAGGTTCCAGAAGAGAGACCTGAGGTTCGGGCAGCTCCCAAGACTTGCCGGGGCTTATGCTCGATATGCTCGAGACTGAAGCCCCCCCCCTCCCCCAGTGTACACTCAGAAGATTGGTTGTGATTACTTTTCACACTTTGTGGTCGTCAGCGCCCGCCAACCTCCTCTTTTGTTTTTTCATCTGTTTGCTTTTAATGTGTTGGCACAAAACGTGGGGACGGGTGACTGGGTTTTTACATTTTTGAGCCGCAGGTGGGTACTTCGGCCCATTGGAATTGCTTGGAACCACAGTCAGTCCAAAGAGCGCTGATGGTCCCCGCGCCTGGCCTCTCATTCGCCAGCCCTGGCAGGGCACACGAGAGCTGCCCGTTTCTCCCCAGTTGTCAAAAGGCCTGCTAAACAACGAAGGGCCCCGAGCACGGAAGACCTCCCGGCTCGAAATCGGTCCGCCCTGCCTTCTTTCAAGCAGTGCCCCACTTTCCTTGGCCTCTGAACAGGTGGCTTCCTGCGGGCTGGTGACAGCCGGGCAAATAGACCGCGGTGCTTTGGAGAGGCATCGAGTCAGTTTCTGGACCGCCAGCCTTGAAACAGCTCCGCCCCCTCCGTGCCCACAGATCAGTTAAAACAGAGTTTCGGGCCCGAAGCCAGCCAGTCAAAGGGGAAAGAGGGCACCCCAAGTGAGCAGGAGTTCTGCTGGATCCAATCAAGGGCCGACCGAGTCCAGCAAGCTGTTTTTAATGGCAGTCAGCCATTTGCCTGCGGGACCTCTAGAGGAAGACCTTAGAGCCATCTTTCGTTGCTTCAAATTCTCCCCTGCCCTAATAAGGCATTGGGTGAAACAGAATTTTCTTTTTTCTATTTAGAACCTAGCACCGATCCATTTCATTGTTTTCAGAATCTTTTGAAAGGAAGAAAAATCTCCCCCTCACACACACACACACACACCAATTCATACTCTTCTCTCACAAGCATAGGGAGGCAAGCCTTTCTTGCCCACAGCTAGCCCTCTAACCTGAAACAACTTCTCACTCACAAATACTTTCTAACACAGACATGGACTCTGGGACCAGGGCCTGCAATAAACCAAGATGCCAACTCTGTCCTCACGTTCACTCAGACAACACACTCGTTTTGCCATCTCAGGCTCATTCACTTGTTCATCTTTCAGTGCTATGTTTGCTATATCAAGCAGCCGCACTTCCACTCTCTGCATGGGGCAAATTAGGCAAAAGGATAAGTGGACATAGATCTGACATTAGAAATTACAGCACTCAAAAACCAGCGGGAGAACTTTTTGATCTCCCAGGACATTCTATTGCTGACCTAAAAGTGGCTGTCCTCAACTGGATAAACTTCAAAGGGAGATTACAACCTGAGATTGCTGATACCGAGTTCATTCAGGAATTCAGAACAATTGACACACACACACCCCAGAGATTTGGGATTCTTATCCCCCTACAGATGCTAATTTCTGCTCTAATCAAGTTGCATTGTAACATTATGCCTTTCCTTCCTGACTCCCTTCTTTGCGTCACCCCACCCACCTCCTGAATGGGATATAAAGGCTCAGGGATCTCCACTCCTCCCTGTATCTGATGAAGGGAACTTTGACTCTGGAAAGCTCATACTCTAAAAAACTTGTGGGTCTCTAAGATGCCATCGGACTCACATCCTGCTGTTAGGGTTGCCTACCTAAATCTGTATGTATGTATTCATTAAAACGTTTATTTAATGTTTTTCTTCCCAGAATGGGGCCCAACCCTGATTAATTCTATCTGGTTCCCTTCAGTTTCACAGACAGCCTTGGGTGAGAAAACACATTCCTGTATTCCCTCCATCTGCACAGTTTAAAATGTTATAAAAACCCTTTCATTGTCCCGGCCACAGTTGCCTGGTCTATTTTTCTTCTCTAAAAGTCCTCAGATACTTCCCTCTTTCCTTGCAGGAAAAGCGTCGCAGCTTCTTGATGGTTTGGTTGTCCTTTCCCTGGTGGGTCGGGCTCCTGCGCTCGGGATCTCTAGACAACGGCCGGCCTTCCTCTCCCTCCCTCGGAGTCTCCTAAGACACCAATTAGCAAAGGCTAAACCCATTAACGGATCTCTGGTTTCGGCCAGGTGGCGAGCATCACCGCCCGGCGGAGACGTGGAGCCAGCATCCCTTCCTCCGCGGCCCGGACCTCCCAGAGAAGCGCCTTCAATAATAACACCACTCTGTCCCTCCTCTGTGACATCCGCCGGGTCTGAGAAAGTATCCCGAGCTCAGCTGGGGGTGGAGGAGGCAGTCCCGGGGAGTCGCTTAAGGGCCATCCTTCTCCCTAAACACTTTTCAGCTATATGGAGGAGCGCTTTTTATGGTTGAGTGTAAAGGACCTCAGGGCCTGCAAGACCGAGATGTTCCGCCAGGCATTTGGTGGGGGCTGGGCTGTCCTCTGGCAGGCCATACCACTGAAGACCTTCCACCACCCATGCAGGACAATGCTGTATTTTAATATTTTATACCCGCCAATTTTAATTGTTTTGATATGATGTTTTAACGTTTTTATAATGTTTTTACTGTTTTAAGCTGTTGTTAAACCGCCCTGAGCCCGTCTGAGGGGGAGGGCGGTCTAGAAAAGTGATTAAATAAATAAATAAATAAATAAATAAATAAATAAATAAACTAATGCTTTCAAAGGCAACAGAAATCGGCTTCGACTAAAAGCGAGCTTTTGGAGGGCGCTTCTTGTGCCTGCTGGTCGCCAAAGAAAATCTGGGAGGAACCCTCCACCAAGCTGGAAAAATTTCCCTTATCCAAGCAGCTAATTAATCATCTGCCTTTAACACTGAGTCCCAGAATGTAACGTTGTACATCTCCCAAACGTGATGAAAGTAGTTTAAAGGTATAGAAGCTTCTAAGGAAAATTACAACAGGAGATTGTTGAAATTGTTCATTTGCAAATTTGGAACAATGGGCCCTTCAGGGCTGAATCGAGATTTAGGATTTTACTCGCATTACAGGTGCTAATTTTCTGCCCCTCGCCCCCAGGCTCCATCAAGGTAACAACATGTGTTGTAGCTGACATTCCTGACATTCTAATTTACAAAAACCCTCCCTCCCTCTGCCTGGATTATAAGGGCCCCTTCCTTTTTCCACTCCTCATATCTGATGAAGGGAGCTCCGAGGAAAGCTCATGCCCTGGAAACAGAGCTGGTCTTGAAGGTGCTACTGGACCGAATCTTGCTCTTCTACTACAGACCAACAGGGCTACCCATTGGAACGATAAAAATGTTACGTCTCATTAACAGGAGACAATGCCGCCCTGAGCTTTCCTGTGGGTTTCCCTGCTAGACGCAAAGGAGCTGGAGAATCGATGGCTGCTGTGACACCTGAGGTCGGGGCCTGAACCAAAACTCCTGTTTGGTCTCCGATTGTGGGAAGGCCTGGCTGGGCTGGGAAGAGGGGCTTCCTCTGTACGGAGCCTTCTGCGCACCCGAAGTCGGGGGAGCAGAGCGGGACTCACGTCCGGGCAGAGCTGCACGGCTGGATCAAGCCCACCGCTCTGAGACTGCAGGCAGAAGAGCCCCGTAGCTGGATTCCCGCGCCCAGCGGCAGGGCGACACTAAGCATTGTGTCTCTGGGCCAGGTACAAAATGTGTTCTGTGGCCCTTTGGTTTCCAAGAAATGGCAGTCTTATCCCTGTACATTCAATCAGGAAAGAACAGGTTCCGCTTTCTTTCTGAAATGACTTCCCCAAAGCACCTCAGGGAACCGGGTCTGCGCCTGGACCAACCCTCCCCGCCCCTCGATACTGGGCGCCCCCCCCCCCAGCTCCCATAGTTGGGCCCTTCCAAGCGGCTAAGCGCGGGCAAAAAGGTCAGGGATGGCGTTGGGCCTGCCCGGCCAGAGTTCCTGGCGCTCTCCATGCACCTGCTCGGGCGTGGCCTAAGAACTCAGCAGGGGACAGCACAGCAAACCTGGTAGCTGAATTATAGTGGAAGAGCGCTCTCTCTCTCTCTCTCTCTCTCTCACACACACACACACACACACACACACACACACACACACACACACACACACACACTTCTCCCCTTTAGTTACTTGTATTTCAGAACTCGAATAAAGATTTTGTGTAAACAGCCACTATTTCTGGTGGACGTTCCTTTGCAATAAGAGGTTTTAATCTTTAATTTTTGTTTTCCATCGAGAGATTGTGGCGAATATTAACCTGGCAATCCTAGGAAAGGCCGTTTGTTTTGCGGCTGCCAGCCGGCCAAGAGGCATCAACTGTGCGGGGGGGATAATGGGGGAGGGGGGCAAGGAGCGCACCTGCCTGCCACCGAAACCAAGTCCCAGCTGGTATTTGAATGCAAAGAGGGGAACTAATTTAGAAGAATCGTAATCCAAAAAAGAAAGAATGGGGCGGGGCGGGGCGGGGCCTAACCCTCGTTCCCCACAGAAATACCAGTCCTAGGCTGTAGGACGGGTATTTTGTATAGCGGTGGTGGAAAGTGCCGTCAAGGCGCAGCCGACTTATGGCTACCAGGTAGGGTTTTCAAGGCGAGAGACGTTAGAGGTGAGGAGATGGGGCTAGCCTCGGCATTAGGCATATTGCGTGAGTATGTGCCATCGAGTCGCAGCCGGCTTATGGCGACCCCAGCAAGGGGCTGTCAAGGCAAGTGAGAAGCAGAGGTGGTTTGCCGGTGCCTTCCTCTCCAGAGTCTTCCTTGATGCTTGCCCATCCAAATACTGACCCTGCTTAGCTTCCCAGATCTAAAGAGATCGAGCTATATACCATGCTGCCTTCCCTCCCATTCTATATTACGCACCCCGTTTTATGGACTGGTGAAATGGATTCACACAGAGACCGATCCAAGTCCCTTTTAGTGAGCACCTTTCGGGTGCTGTTTTCAGTGCCAGATTTCATCACGTGCTCTCCCTCTCCAAAGGGTGAATTTTGAATGGAGATATAGATTTCCTAGTTGGGGTTCTCTGGGGTTTCCCTCAGTGTCATTGTACACGACAGGCCGACAGACAGACAGATGACAGCCTAGCGCAGAAATGGCTGGAATCTTTCTTGTCTGGGCCATAGAACAACTCTGTCTGGACCATGAAGTTGACTGAGGGCTTGGCAAAGGGACATCTTTCAGCGTTTATGTTCAGGAATTAGTGTGAAATTTAAACCTACCTCTGAAATCATCAGAAGAAAAAGGAAAGGATACTACTGCGACTAGTAAGGCAACCTAAGTACAGATCTGAAGCAAGAGGCAGAAATTTGGCCAGCTACATCCGGCAGCCAAAAGGAGTGAAAAATCTGCTTTGAAGATCTGGGGGGCGGGGCTCCTTAGGATCAAGGCCGAAAAGCTGTACCTCTCAATGCCATCTTAAACCGAGTTACGCCCTTCGGAGTCCATTGAAAGCAATGGGCTTTAGAAGGATCCTGTTTAGGATCGCATTGCCTACTTCTTGGAGACAGAGACTGCAGGGATCTAAGATTCAGTTGAACTCGCTACCAGGAGAGGACATTAAGACAAGAATCGACGTCATATGCTCGGTAAATGCAAATGTCCACCTTCAAAATTCACCTTTGCCACGAGCCCCGCTCCCTGGGTCTCAATCGCCCCTCCCCATATAAGAATATAGACCTACCTTGAAAAGTTGTTGAATCATGAGATCACCAAAATATTAAGAACTCGGGGAAAGCTCTATAACCCTCAAAATGTTTTACCAGTTTATTTTAACAGGTTCCCTACCTTCCACCAAGTTAGGGTGTCTGCCTGCTTGTGTGTTTTCCTGTTTCTAAGATCCAGAGGAGTTAGCCGTGTTAGTCTGCAGTCGCAAAACAGTAAAGAGTCCAAAAGCACCTTTAAGACTAACCAACTTCATTGTAGCATAAGCTTTAGAGAGCCACAGCTCACTTCGTCAGATGCATACCCTCCCTGTTTCTAAGCTATCGATCGCTAATTATCAACAATCTAGCAAATGCTCCAACCGGTACACCTTCTCGGGCAAATCATTGATAGTAACCAGAGGGCAATACTGGTTTTTTAAAGATGTTTATATCCCGCCTTTGCTTTTGGCTTAGGGTGCTTTACAAATCATAACTGAAAACATCACAATTTAAAACGAAAAAAAAAACCCGAAGGACTCCCATCCTCCAAGCTTTTCCCTTGGTGGATCTGAAACGGATTGCCTAATCACTTTCTCTAAGGGGAGAGGCAGAAGCAGGGAGGATCCCAGCCCCTGCCTGGGTCTAGGACTGAGAGCATCCCGGTAGTTTAGTCCACAGCTCAGCAAAGTCGAAAGAGCACCCTTTGTTTAAAAAATGTGAAGTCCGCTTTTTAAAATCTTCAGAGCACCTCACAAATATTGAAAAACCACATGACAAACAAAACAAATCAGTTTTTCAGCCATCCTCATTCTCCCACCCCTTCGGCAGAAAGCAGCGGAGTTCTTCACACCTCCCTGCAGGACAGTCTTGAAGAGTCTCGGATCCTCCTCTCTTATACCCACTTCAGAGCAGGCATTGGACTAACCCCGGAGGAGCAGCCCCTGAAGCCCATTCAATTGAACAAGGCGCAGGTGCTAGTGAGGGTGGTCTTGCAGCTTCTTGCATTGAAAGCCGCTTGCAGTCTAAGGAGGGGAAGGAGCATATAAATACTTTAAATGAATGACTCATCAATGAATGAAAGTCTCAATCAATGAATGGTTGACCACTCGCTTGGCAAATCACCCCGGGCCTTTAGGGCCGCAAAAGAACAAGTCTCCATCCCTCCTAAATCCATTGCCAAATACAATTTGGGCTTACTTTCTAACAAACGACCGAGTCCAACACTGAGTGATGTGCCTTTGTCGAAACCAATAGATTTAACTCTAGGTCTCATTCTGTGTTGGCTTACCGTCAGCGTATTTAGAGCCCTAAGTGAAAGGCAGCCGTGGGCCACAGCTTACCCGTTCAGTTCAATGTGGCCCCTTTTCAAGGATCCGGGTGGAAGCCCCTTCGACTGCAACTGACCGAGTAACACCAGGGAATTCTATAGCGATCCCTCTTGCTATCATTGCTGCTGCAGGCTTTGTTACCGGCTGCGCCCATTGAACTTGCCAATCCGATGCATCTGCTAGAAACTGCTGTCTGCAGAGAGGATGGCAACCGTCCTAAAACGGAGTCGGCTTAAGGAATAGTGTGGATAGCCTTCCTGCGCCGGCGCATGCCCTCATTGCCTTCAAAAATCAAAACGCGCAAGATGAAAAAACGTTCGTGGTTTAACAGCAAGTCTCCCCAATCCATCTGGAATTCCGTCAATTTTAATCGCAACCCGCCCCCCCCCGCGTGGTTCCTTACGTTTTCAGAAGCTGCTCCTGGTTGCCGGGTAAGGGAAGGCTCCTCCTCTACAGTCTTGCTTCTACGCGTGCTCCCGGGGATGGGGGGACACCCACCGCCACGTTGGCACCGCCAGCCGGAATCACAAAAACGTGGGCTTGGAACCTGCTTCCAAGGAAGCGTTGGTGGGATCGCAGCCTAAGAAACCCGGCTGTGAATTTGACTGTAGAAACAATACTCCGCTGGGGGTTTTTTTAATCGACTGAAAATAACTTAGAACCCTTTTTTCATTGACCCTGGTGATCCCCAGGCCTAAAGTTGTGGTCCTATGCACATGTGCTTGTGAATGAGCTCCAATGAAATCAGCGGGATTTACTTCCGAGCAAACATACGTCAGCTCGCACCGCAAATCTACTCTGGCCAGGAAATTCCACTGCCACCATTCAGATGAGCAAAACAAGTCCCACCTAAGGTGCTGCCGGTACGGCTTCCACAAATAAGACCCCAACCTTTCCTCTCTTTTTTGTGAAATAAACAACTACACCATTTTTGTTTACAGAAACAGATTCAGAACGTAGTAAAGAGGAAATATCTGAATTAGGCACGATCCAGCCACAGTTAAACACTTTCCAATGGGCAGTTAAGTATCGCTTAGCTCTGTTCCCTTGACTTTTGTCCAATGAATGGTGCTTACCTTTAGGTGTATGTTGAGTCCAGAGGCATCTTAAGAGACCAGGGTGTCAGCTTTCGAGAGTCAAACTCCCTTGGTCCGACACCACTAAAGAGGTGGTCCCATGCCAATTTATTTGGGACCAAACACTACCGGATCCAAAGTGAGTTACTTTCCGGTAAACACGTTTAGGATTGGGCGGCAGGTGTATTTTATCATACTTCTCTAGACCACGCCCCGGGCATTTTGTGCGTGCGTTGATGCTTGTGGTGAATGCTTCCCCCTCCTTGGTGGGACAGCCCCAGACCTCCTCATTCTAAGAACCTCTGCGTGAGTGAATGATGGGTCTCAGTGTTTGTCAGGAAAAGTAGGGTGAGCTTTTAATTTAAAAAAAAATCACGCCCGATCTAGCCTGTTGAGATTAACATTTCGATCCAATCCAGTTTTATTTCTGATTGGTTAGACCAACGCATACAATGCGCATGTTTCCTCTACAGATCCCACGCAAGAGATGGCCGTGATCGTCTTCCTACCTGGCGCAACGGAGTTGTCTTGTCTTGGCTGGGGGGTGCTTGGAAACTCCGGGCTATTAACGAGGCTGTCGGTTAGCATTTGTTGAACAGTTTCCATTGGTTCCAATCGACTTTATTCCCAAATAAGATGCAATCTCACGCACACTTGCTTAGCAGCAAGATACACTGAACACAAGGAGACTTACCAGCTTTAGACTTATCAAACATGAGCTCGGATTGCCAGTTCACTCCGCTGTGGAATCTAAAGAATGTTTTTCCTCGACCCTCCCATCCGAAACACATTCCGCTAAAAGAAAAATCCAGTTGGATCTGGAGCCTGCACAGAGCCATTCAATACCGTGGGCACAATTCAACGAAAATAAAGCACGTCGATGTCCCTCTGGTTTCAATAATATGGTTACAGGGAGCGTCTCGGAAACTTGATTTCCCATCCAGATCAGTGTGTGTATATATATATTCTCTTTCAACCCCTGTCAAATAGCATTCTTTTCGGTTTCACTTGTCCCAGAGTTTATTACGTTTGAAAATAATATTATGGAATTGAAAGGGGCATTTCCAAGTGACTTTGTGCCGCCCACCAACCCGCAAAATCCCGCCGATTTTCACTCCACTCTACGGGAGAAATCCTAAACTCTCCTGGCAAATAAATTCCGTGTTATTCAATGTGGCTTACTCCCAGGAAAGTTTTTTTAAAAGATTACAGGCCAAATAATGTTACACGGAAGAGTCCAAATTAGTCGGCCAAAGTAGGAGAACTTGGTACATTTCCTGGTGACTTTCTAACCACAAAGTATTTTTTGGATGGCGGGGTGCTGCCAATTTGTTCGGTGTCTCCATTCTAAACGTAGTAAGTAGGATCCACAAAAAGATAGAAAACAAATCTTAATTTCGAATCAGTGAGATTTACTTCCCATTAAATTTGATTGCAACTCTATACAGACCTTTCTGGAATTAAGGCCTCCAAAGTTAGTAGGAGTTACTTCCTAGGAAATTAGTTCAGGCATTAAAACATAGACCTTAGTACTTCTTCTGTATAGTACTAGGTTTAGAGGTTTCCTTTTTCTTTTTCCCTGACAGAGACTGTGCCTTTAATAGCTTCGTAACATTTAGATATTCAACAGGTGCAGGCTCCCCATTTTCTTACCACGGCAAAGTTTCACCGACTCATGGACTAGGTGATCTAGCAATTCCATTCTGTACCCCCGGGCAACTCTGACTACATCTCAAACCTAATTGCATCAACCTCAAAGGACGTATCTTATGCGCGTTTTTAAAAATTAGAGCTCAGGTTAGGCAGACTTCGGCAAAGCCACCAAAAGAATAAGAAGGGCTGGTTTTAACCCTGGAGAGGTTTATTAAAGACCATTACCAACAGATACTTGCGGTCTAAATTTCCTGTCGCCAGGATATAGCATGACGTCATCGTTGCATGACGTCACCACGATAGCCTCATGGTGGTGAGAAAAACAAGCCAAGGATCTCTGGATCCAACCCCCCGCTTAGCTATTAAATTCATCAGGTGGCCTTAGATCGGCCATAGTGTCTTGGGCTAAGTGGTTTCACAGCCTGGGAGAGGAAAATAACGGGGGGGGGGGCGGGGAGGAAGAATCCTGTAAGTAAATAAAGATTAGGAAACCACCGAGATGTTCTAAACGGAAGGAGCTCAGAGGCAAGTAGTGAGGGGTGACTCACCAGTATTTCTTTCCAAAGAAACTTTCTGAAGCTAGCATCAGAGGGTGTATCCCGTACATTTACTGTTTTTTCTTGTCCAGAGTGCCTAATCTGAGGCAGAAACTCTCACACCCCACTGCTCTCCCAGTTCCTGAAAGGAGACTCGTGGCTCTTGAGACCTGTCCGGCTTACCCAGCGACTGGGCCTCTATCCCCTGCCCTTGCTAGAGCTACATTTTATTCTCTTGCCTCCTCTCCCAACCCCACCAGGATAAGGATAACCTGATCAAACGTGCTATGTTTTTTCATCAGTTTGACGAATTTCTTTCCTAGCACAAACACAGAAATCAAAGCAAATTTCCTTTCGTTGCTCCGCCCCCCTCCCCCGGTTCATGAGTCCCTCCCAAATACGCGCATAGGCGTACAGCCTTAGAACACCCCCAGTCCCACCCCCACGTAAGTTTACCTGGGCGAACGTCGCGGTGGTTTAAATGCGCACCGGGCTGCAGCCGGGCCTTTCAGTCAGGCTGTCAGAGGGGCTGATCCCCTGAGAGGAGCCTTCCAAAGTTCCGCCGGCAGATAGGACTAGGGCCTTCGCCTTCACTGGTGGGATCCCTTCGACCGCCGGCTGGCGAGGCTCTAAGAGGCGCGGTCAGCTCCCTGGTGCCCCGCCTCCCCTCCCCGTGAGTCTCCCAGGGGTCCTCCTCGGAAATAGAGACGGGGACTCTCTTGAACTGATCCTGCAAGTTAATTTTCACAATCTTTTGACCAATCTTGGAAAATTATGTTCGGATCATGAGTTCATGGGAAAACAGAGGCCTACCTCTGGGGCTTGCTTTGTTCAGTTTTAAAAATACCGTTGCAGCCTCACTGGTCCTGTTTTATTATCTGGAAACTAAAAATCGCCAGCCCCGTTCTTCTAATTCCTAAATCTATAGGTAAGATTGCACGGATATTGTTACTTACTGACCTGCAGCCCTCATTGACTTCAGTTAGGCTTACTGGCAAATAAGTGTGCCTAGGATCGCTGCACCAGTTTTAAAAATTTCTAAACCTCCCGACCTTATCTCAAGACGTCTTATAACGGGACTGGTTATATATGTTTGAAACAGCAGAGTCAACAGATTAAAGGTTCTGGAGGTGATTAATAATCTGGATTTTTTTAAAAAAATGATCAGTTAACCTACATTTGTGTTTCACCAAACCATTAATTTGTCCAGGATATTAGAAGAAGAGGGAAAGTTCTCCGAAGTGTGACATAATTTACAGTTTTCTAAATAAAACCTACTATGCATTAGTACTCAAACTAAAACTAGTGTGTTCCCAACCATTTTCTCAAACTGGTCACTTTCTTAGGTTGTTGGTGTGTTTTTTTTAAAAAAAAAATCATTCGCCCTATGTGGCAAATTTCTTTTATGAATATAGTTAGCATTGCGAAAAAGAAAGAAAAAGAAAGAAAGAAACTTGGTTTAGCAACTTGCATTATTTCAGATTGGACCAGTCCATCTAAATTATTCTCTCGGTAACAAAAATAGACGGAACAGATTTAGCAAACAATTTATTTACAGTCTACGGTTTTGTTTTTTCAGTGCATTATTTCTTGGCCGGATTATACAATGCAACACATCTGGGAAGGGCTGGGTTGGTAAAAATACTTCACATTGTGAAGAAACTGGGAAGGAGACTCGAACTGGGGTGAGTCGGAGACTGAAAGAGTTAGAAGAGGGAGGCCGAAGGCGTGTTTGTAAGAAGCCCATCTTTTCCCAGGACTATCTGAATGTTTCCTTCCTAACTGCCAGGGCCTGACGCGCAGAGATTCGAGGGCTGGTCTCCTCTCCACAGGCGCCCGACATCCTCCACCTTTGCCTCCCATCTCCCCACCTATGGCAGGCTGTAACATCACATCCACCCAAGGAAGCCGGGGAGGCAAGCACCCCCTGCGCAATCCCGGCGGAGGACGAAAGCTTGGAGCTGGGGCTCCCGGCCAGCGGTGTCCAGAAGGCAGGCAGTCAGGGCGAGTCCCGCAGGCCAAAGGGCGCCTCCTGACCTTGATACAGGCTGGGGGGAGCCGAGAGCGTCTCGGGGTGACTGGCAGTCTCGCAGTCGGCCGGGTGCTGCAGCTGCGGGCTGATGACGGCGCAGTGCCGCTGCAGGGGCTGATCGGCGACGGCCCCAGCATCAGTCCGTTCCACATCGCTGCCGGGCTCCAGCTCCAGGGACTCGGCCTCGCTGCTCTCGCTCTCGCCTTCCGAGCGGCTGGGGCTGCGCTCCGGCTCGCCCTCGCCTGTCGGCACTGCGCCTCCCGCCACCTTCTCAGCCGGCTCCTTCTCCTTGTCCTTCTGTGCCTGCGCCTCCTTGGAGTGCCGCCACTTCATGCGCCGGTTCTGGAACCAGACTTTAACCTGCAGAAAGAGCCACAGGCGGAACTCAGGTCACGCCCACACGATTCGTGGTCACATCCACCGCCGGAGGAAAAGTAGCAACCTCCCCCACTATCGTCAAACATACAAAACCAGATTTGTTGTTTTTAAAAAGTAGAAAGAAAATCTAATCTAATTGAGCCGGGGGAAATCCCTTCAGTTTTTCAGATTTAAAACTGGAGCCATGATTATATAGTAGCAGCTAGAACAGTGCAAGTTTTAAATGTCACAGTTTAATGTCCTCATTTAATCTTTATAAGAGCACCTAAGATATATTCTGAATCTTGTTAACCTCCTGAGGAAACAGAATACTGAGAGGGGCTCACAAAATATTTCAATACATAATGAGACGGGATATCCCGAACTTGCCCTGGGAAAGGCCTAAACCGTCTCCATCTTGTTTCCTTCCATGAAAATAAAGTAATAGGGTGGGCTCCATACAGTACCAAACTGCAGCCCATGGAGAGACCAAGTACCGCCTCCCTTAGTCAAGCCCCCTCCCCCCACACACACAGTTTCCTCCCCCACCATTGGCCCTGCAACGCCACAGTCCTACTGATGGGCAATCTGGCACAAAATAAATGCATACAATTTTGGTTGCCTGACAAAAATCCATTCTCAAGAATGTAAAATTATTTCTGAGGGAAAGAGAAAGAAGGAACCATCTTGCCTGTCCGTATCTGAGTATTTTGTGTCAGCTACTTTATACTGTTGTATTTGATGAATATAATGAGTCCTCCCTGGCATTAGTACATGTTTAAAATGAGCACCTTGAATTACTCTGAAAGCATTTTTAATAGCAGCTGCTGAAAAATGCAAAAAGTTACAAAATAGGTGGCTGTACCTGTAATAAACTGGAAGGAAAAAAGGGGGGCAGAACCCTACAGGATACAAAAATTGATTCTTTATATAATATTTTCAAAATTTCAAAAGTGCAATGTGCTCATAACGCTTCATACAGTGTCTTCAAAGTTTCAAAAATGCAACGAGCTCATAACACTCCATACAAGATTCAGTACATATTACATAAGCAATCTTACAAGGTAGGATGAATAAGAGATGATACCATTTGAAAAACCAATTCATGAAATATTTTCCGGGAGATAATAGCCCGCATAGGCTTAAGTCTTTGTTTGAAGTCAGTTTATCCTTCTATGTTATTATGACTTAAGGTGGAAATATCTTAGTTGTTATTTCATTCCAGCACGGTGCTGAGGTAATTGCCAGTGAGGAAACAAACGTATCATCTACCTTGTAAGATTGCTTATGTAATATGTACTGAATCTTGTATGGAGTGTTATGAGCACGTTGCATTTTTGAAACTTTGAAGACACTGTATGAAGCGTTATGAGCACATTGCACTTTTGAAATTTTGAAAATATTATATAAAGAATCAATTTTTGTATCCTGTAGAAAAATGCAAACAGGCGGTTCCCTTGGCAGCATATGTGCTGATCCACTGGGATCAGTGGACCTCATCGTAAAGGTAAAGACATCAGGGATCGCAGTATTAATCCGGTCCTGTTTATTCTGTCAACCAGCGGAAAAAACCTCCCCTCGTCCTTCCACTTGAGATTTCGTCGGCACAGGAGATCTATTGTTCTAAGGGAGCCGAGTATAGAGGAATTTACATTAATGTATGTTTACCCGAGCTACGCGTTCTATACAGGCCACAGTCAATGCGACCACCTCGCCTAAAGAGAGGTGTGAGATAGTTCTTTTTTTAAAAAAAACACAACCTTTTGTAACCTCTATGGCTTGTCGGGTCTGTTGTGGGTTTTCGATAAACTGTCCTCACCCCATTGTATCAGGCCCAGCCACACATGGAAAGGTAGCCGTTAAGTTGGAATAATCGGTACTGATGCCGAGCATTCAGGGCCTGGAAGGTGCTCGGCTTCAGGTGGATGGTAGCCCGGCTGTTTTCTCTCCGGAGGAGGAGTAATGGGCAAGGGGGTATTTCCTGCTCCCTGATCACTATCCAATACAAAAGTAAGCCCACTTAAACTCATTTAAGTCACAAGAGGGAAGGGAATTCGAATCCGCGCGAGACTGGGCCCATACGTACAATGCAGTGGTACAATACAATCCTATGCACCTCTGTTCGAAAGTAAATTGGCTTCGCTTTCCTCAGTACTGAAAGGGCCTTACTTCCACGAAAGTGCTCATAAGACTGCCCTGAGGCATGGCCTCCAATCCTACCCTTTATTCTTTAGCTGGATCGGGACAAACTTTCCCCGAACTCAAAGCAGTCAGGAAAGCACACACGACGATATTGAGGATAACATGCGCTCTCACGATGCTGCGCAATCCTGGGCATGTCTGCTCAGAAGCAGGGCCCACAACCTTCAGTGGTGCTTAAATCCAGAGGCCCGCGCTGGGGTTTGGGAAACCTCTCAAAGACAATGCACACAGAGCATTTTGTCAAGAAGAGAAAGAACTTTCTCGATGGGAGATAACTTGCTACTTCAGGACAGGCTAAGATTTGCACTGTGAGAGTAACTTCTTCTCCACTCCAGGTATCTGACCCAGAGAGCTCTGGAAAACAGCAAGAGTCCAGTAGCACCAATAAGACGAACAAAATGTGTGGTAAGGTAGGAGCTTTCCTGAGCCACGGCTCACTTTGCGCTCCAAGGCGCATTCCCTGGAAATTTAGGTGGTCTCTAAGAGCCTCGCTACAAGTGACATCTTCCACGCGAAGGGCACTTGATCATTTTCGCAAGTCTTTCTGGGTACTGAAGTCCCTCTCCCACACCCCTTTTCCTTCTGTTCCTTCCCATCTCCGTTAGCACGGCTGCTTGAAGAGACGGAGAAAGCCTACGAGAGCAGCTTTTGCAAATCGTCTTGCTGGGGGGTGGGGAATGCTCTAGAGAAAGCTGACATGTGAAGTCCTCCCCTCTCTGTTAGAACTGTTAGGATCGCTGCCTTAAAAGTCAGAGAAAGCCTGCGTTTGCAAATAGTTTCTCTAGTCGCAAGCCTGCTCTCAATGATCTTTGGGGGCGGGCAGCTGCAACTTTCTAAGCTTTCTCTAGAGTATTCCCCCCCTCCCCGAGCTGCCCGCTGCAACTTTGCTAATCGTCTTGCTCGGGGAGGGGGGGAAATACTCTAGAGAAAGCTTAGAAAGTTGCAGCTGCCCGCCCCCAAAGATCATTGAGAGCAGGCTTGCGACTAGAGAAACTATTTGCAAACGCAGGCTTTCTCTGACTTTTAAGGCAGCGATCCTAACAGTTCTAACAGAGAGGGGAGGACTTCACATGTCAGCTTTCTCTAGAGCATTCCCCACCCCCCAGCAAGACGATTTGCAAAAGCTGCTCTCGTAGGCTTTCTCCCGTGCTAACGGAGACGGGAAGGAACAGAAGGAAAAGGGGTGTGGGAGAGGGACTTCAGTACCCAGAAAGACTTGCGAAAATGATCAAGTGCCCTTCGCGTGGAAGATGTCACTTGTAGCGAGGCTCTAAGGTGCTACGGGCCACTCATGCTCTTCTGCTACAGGCCACCCGCCCCTGAAACTAGCCTCGGGCTAAGGGCTAGAAGAAGCCTGCTGAGTCGTCCTCTATCCCAGCAGCCACGCCCGGCGCCCCTCCTCCTTCCAAGACACCCCCCCCACACACACACACACGGCCTGGTCCTTCCACGGAGGGCGCCTTCTTCCCCTTGCCTCGTTTGCCCCTTTCTCCGCCGGAACACCGAGCCGCGTCCAGCAGCCCTGAGCTTCCCGCCAGAGGCCCCAGCCGGGCCGGATTCTTTTCAAGGGTTCCGGTTCGAGACGGGAGGAGGGGTTTGGCTGCGTCTCCTTCGCGGCTTGCGCTTCACCCCGTCCCCGAGGCTCCGCTCTCCGCCCCCCACCCAAGATCGGACTTTTCCGGCTGGCATTTTCCGCGGGCAGCCAAAACAAACAAGCTGGGCTTCACGGACATAAATCTTCCAGTTAAGCTCTCGTCCTTTCCGCCAGCTCAGTCCATTCAATCGACCTGCATTTACTCAACTGCTAAGCACGAAGCAATCTGGAAATATCTCATATTAGTTCCGCAAAGCTTTACAAAGTGTGTGTGGGGGGGAGACACCAACAGACCTTCGTGTCACGCTGGGCTCTCTTCTGCGCCCACCCACCCCCCATTACAAACATAGAGAGGGTAGGATTTAGGGGCCGCCCACGACCTGCATTTTGCAGCAGCAGGAGGAGCAGCAACAACCAGGGTCTGTGCACAGGGCAGGCTGAAGCCACAAGCAAGAAAATCAGGCCACAGAATGGACTTTCCCAAGTCACATAAGGACGGGTGGAGGGTCACCTTCTTGAAATGCCCCGTGTTAAAATTTCACTGCAGAAAGAAAATCAGCGCAGCAAACAAGCAGAGGGGAGCTGAAGCCCTCTCTCTGCGGTGCTGGTTTTTCTACTTGCATAAAGGATTTTAAAATAGAAATAAGGATTTACATCAGAAATTCACCACTTGCTGCTTGCAAGGAAATACTCCCTTCTCCCCCCCCCCCTCAAGGTACTGCCTTCTGCCCTCCTGAAAAACCAGGGCACATATAGCAGAGCAGAGGTAGCAGAATGGACTGTGACACTGCACACCGCCAAAGGGGTATATGTGTTACATTTTAGTGCCCTTCTACAGGAAAATAAGTAGAAAACTGGCACATGAGATGCTCAGAGAGCATCTTTATTGCTAACACACTAGCTGTTGTAAGTTGGGAGGGGGTTTAAACTATGGGGGAAGCTTCCAAAATAGCAGTCCCCCATCTGAAGTGGCACATTCCATCTTGCTCCCTTTGGCATCCGCCACTTCATTCCTGCAGGGGCCCTGGGAGGGATCGTGTGGCTGGTTAAACACGTGTCACTTACTTGTGCGTCGGTGAGCCCCAACATGGCGGCTAGTTGCTTCCGGTCCGGTTTGGTGACATATTTCTGAATTTCGAAGCGCTTCTCCAGCCCTTTCCTTTGGAGATTGGAGAAAACCGCTCGGGACCAGGAGCGCTTCCGTTTGTAGGTCTGCGGCAGCGTATCTTTGGTGAGCACGGCGTAGGGACCTGCAAGGGAAGCGGAGAGCGCCATTGAACTCGGGGCCGTGGCTGCCCGGCTGGTTGGCTGCCCGACCACCCCCTACGGCCCAGGGCATCCCAGTGCAGGCCGGACTAAAGGTCCTAAGGAGAATCTCGCACTGCATTGCGAGGGCCAGCTGCGGTTTCGTTGGAAACGACACCGTCTCTTCCTTCCGGCCATTTCTTACTCGTTTTGGCCCTCCATCTCTTTGGCTAGCTCGATCCTTTGGAGAGGAGCCATTCAACGGGTCGGCCCTGCTCCCACCCACCGATTCGGCCCGTTAACCCTCGGTCTCCCTCGCTTCTGCTCAGACTCTTCCCAGTCTTCCTGCCCCGTGGATTCTAATGGAACTGAGCTGGGCTGCCGTTTAGTTCAGGCGGAGAGGGGCAAACCCGCGGCCCTGCTCCGGTGTGTGTATGGGGGGGGGGGGGGAATCGGAGGAGAGCATCTGCGCCGGGCCTCAGAAACGGCGCCCATTACAGGCGGCGGCCCTGAGAACGCGAGTGGGGGTCGGCTCTGTCTAAGGGAGCTTGGCCTGGTTAGGATCTTACACACACCCCAGACCGACTGAGCAGTAAGTCCTATTGAACCCGGTCAACCCCAGCCTCACCTTCCCCGTAGCTCTAGTCCGCCAAAGCTTATTGGGGGGCGGGGGGAGTCTTTAAGTCGCCACAGGCTCCGGTTGGGTTCCTTTGAGAGAGATTCACGCGGCTACCGGCTCTGCCCAGTCACCCACCCGCCCCCAATAGCCCTGAGACCCGCAGCTGCGAGGGGAGGAGGGGTGTGTACCTGGGAAAGTGTCTTGAAACTGGTGCTGCACTGAGCTCCGGGGGGTGGCGTTTAAGGGCCCCAAGACCGCGGAGGCCTCGTTCAGGGGCTCGAGAGACGCGAAGAACTGGCCGGCCGAAGGCTGCAAGCCGGGGACGGGAAGCCCGGGTTGGCGGCTGCTGGCTAACAAGGAGGTCAGATCTGCGGGCACAGGAAGGAGGAGAGCGCGGTTAGCAGCCAGGAAGAAAGGCGCGGGGCAGCCCACCCGCCTCCCTGCCAGGCTGCGGCCCACGGGGCTGGCTGGCCTGCTTGGACTAGCGCCAGGCGGATAACAGCGCCAAGGAAGTCCCATTGGGGTCGATAGGGTTTACTTCCACGTAAGTACCCCCAGGACGGCAGACTTCCGTGGCCTTCTCTCTGCGCACAGAACACCACCAGCTTCCATCGATTTGCGCCTAAGGGAGCTCCCGCGGCAGGCTGCGAACCTCGGCACACCAGTTTGGGCATACCAGGTTGGGGATCGGTCCCACTGAAACCACCGGGATTTCAGCTCACGCAGGGTCGGCCTGCCAGTGGAGCCTCGAAATCGCCGCAATAGGTTGCGATCTCCCGGCCCTTATGTGTGTGTGTGCCCTCGAGTAAAGTGCCCTCGAGTAACACTCGACTCATGGCGGCCCCAGTAAGGGGGCTTCCAAGGCTAGTGAGAAGCAGAGGGGGTTTGCCAGTGCCTTCCTCTGCAGAGTCTTCCTGGGCGGTCTCCCATCCAAGTACGAGCCCTCCTTTCTGAGATCTGCCCAGATCGGGCTACCACATGCCGCCTTCCCTCTCCATCCAGGCCCTTGACTGCAGGCTAATCCCAGAGGAGAAACACCGGGCACGCGACTTGGAAACCGGTGGCGCCTTCACTGCCTGGAACCTGACTTGGGCTGCCGTCTCCCACCCCGGCGCTTGGGACGACTGAGCGGATGGAGAGGGAAGGAAGCCGAGGTAATGTGCGGCTTTGGAGGAAGAGAGTGAAGGCTGCGCCCCTTTGAGACGAAGGAAGCCTTGTAAACAGGGTCCTATTTGTGTTACTCGAGGGCCACGTCTTGCCCCAATCCCAGGATTAGATTTACTCTCCAATGAGCATCCCAATTAAAGCAAAAATCCAATTAATTTGGCAGATGCGTTTGCTTGTGTTCTTATGGCTCCGTCACCCGCAGCTCTGCATACTCGGAGTTCTCTTCGCCAAGAAAAGCCCGCCGTAGCTGTGTGTGGGGACGCCTACGCACCACATGCCTGCAGAGGTTAAGGCCACGGATCTGAACCAAAAGGCTCCAGCTCATGAAAGCCAATCGCGCCCATAGTCGTGAAGGTGCCGCAAGACCCAAGGGGGCACTTCTAAAGGCGCCCAGAGTTCGGGCCCCCCCAGGGTTTCAGTCCCGGAGAGTCTCCTTAATCAGGCGCTGAACCCGGAGAATAAATACAACCATTTTTTAAAAAAAATCCTCCCGGGCCAAGGAAACTCAAGAGAACTCAGTCAGCATTTTCCCCCCAAACAGAATAGTCAAACCGAGCAACCACCTTCACTTTTGCTTAACAATCCATGAAAATTTTAACGCTGACTGCTGCCCTATGCGGCGTTCATCCCGTGGCAGCAGGCAGGCCTGGGTCTAAAGAGGCGAGGCTGCATTTCTTCGCACACTTCCAAGAGAATTAGCCCCGCTGAATTCAGCGGGACTTACTTCTGAGTAAATGTGCACAAGTCGCACGATCGGAGCGTGCCTACTGCTTAGCCGCTTGTTTTAGTCATTTGGTTTTTACAGACCTCCCAAGAATTCCTGGCAGCGCACCGGCTTCCCTCTCCGAACTTTGCGAAATATTTTAGGCCAAGAAACGGTGACCGGGTCGTCCCCCACCCCCGGGGCGATCTACACGGCAGAGTAGGGATTTGAACCCAGGTCTCTCCTGACTGGTCCAGTCAGCACTTTAACCGCTGCGGTAAACTGACAGGCCTTGTTTGCAGAATTCGTCTTAACTGCAATGTGGAAATCAAGGGGACTTACTTCCAAGTTCAGAAGGGCCGCTGCCCTGATTCTCTCTCTCTCTCTCTCTGATGCTTTCTCAGGAATCGGCCTCCGGATTGCTCAACTTTTCGGTTCCCTTGAGCAAGCCCATAAATATCTGAGCGTTTGGTTCCCCACCCTCCATCTGCTTTTTAAAGTAGCATTTGCTTAGGGTAGCCGCTCGTCTTTTGTAAGTGTGGTCATGACCCGGGGGTGATGGTGGTACCAAGACACGGCCCGGAGAAGGCGACCCAAATTGCCCCTTCCCTCCACTCCTGGGGCCTGAAACTTAAGTGGGTAAATTTTGGGAAGGGCTGGGGGCCTGTAGAGGACAGTGACCTGAGAGGTTTTGAAATACCAAAACAAGGTTCTTCTCGACGTTTCTTGCTGCCAAAGCGTCCCCCCGCCACACACACACACCCTTCCCCGTTATAACAGCAAATCTGACAGCGCACCCGCCTTCAGGGCCCAGCCCCTCCGGCTGTCTCTACCTCTTAGCGTGTTGCTTTCCTTGACTTTCGGGTCAAACTCGGCAGATAAAATGCGATCAATCCCAAATTTCAAATCTTTGCTGGACGGAGCAGGAGCTGAGCCGGGCGGAGTCTGGTGGTTTTGGCCCCTGCCGGGGACTGGAGACGTTCCGGCGGGAGGTCGGTGGTGCGGAGGATGCGAGTAAGCGGCCGAGAGCCTGGCGGGGAAAGCGACTGCCGAGTCCGGGGCCACCACGGGCGTGGGCCTGAGCGGGGATCCCGCGGCGTGGAACTGCGCGTGGGCGTGGGCGGCGCCGAGGTGGGCAGCCAGGCTGGCCGAGGAGCCCCCGGCCAGGCCCTCCACCCCGGCCTCCCCTGCGGCGGCGGCGGCGTGCAAGATGTCCGCGATGCAGAAGGAAGGCTTCTTGATCCCCGACGGGTCCACGGGGAAGCAACCGCCGCTGCCTGGGCCCGCCGGAGCGCAATATGCCGCCGACCAGAGGCTGAAGTTAGAGGCGTAAAAGGGGGCCAAGCCGGCCGTGTACATCCTGCTGGTCCTCCGCTCTCGGTCCCCGCAGGAGGCCGCGATCGTCCCCGGCAGCACCGTGGGAATCGCCTCCTGCGCCCGCCGGCCAAGACCTCAGAGCCCAGACGCCTCTCGGCCCGGGCGCATCGCTGGCGGCGGCGGCGAGAGGAGGCCACGCAGCGCACCAGGCAGCAGCCGCCGCGGGCAAGGCAGGCGCGTCAAACCAAATAACAACAATCCGCAAAAAAAGCGAAGGAGGAACTCCCCTCGCGGGGCGGAGAAGGGGGGCGCCGAGCCTCCTCCCCGGCCGCGCAAAGGCCGCTCCCCGCCGCCGCCGCCGCCTACCCCCTTTTCCCAACGCAGCGCGCAGAGACGCCGAAAAGAGCCTTTCGCGTAGAATTGATTGGGCAGCGAGCGGCCAATCAGAGCACCGGGGGCTGGCAGGCGAGGAGAGGAGAGGCGCGCGAGCCCCGCCCACGCCCCGCCTGCTGGGACGCCGCGCTGGAGGCGCAGAAGGAGGGACGCGGCCGGCCGGTTTCCCTTAGGAGGACTTTCCGGGGCCCAGGCCAGGCTGGCCGGGTCGGGTCAGATCTCTGCTGCTAAGCACGGCCGACCCACAGGGTCGGCCCTGGTCTGTATTTGGATGGGAGACCCCCGCGCCAATGGCAAGCCACCTCTGAAGGGCTCTCGCCTTGAAAACCCCGGAGGGTCGCTCGAAGTCGGTTGCGACTTGAGGGCACTTCCCACCCCAGGAAGAAGCCAGCTTTTCCATCACGGGCCCGGTTATTCCGCTGTGTCAAATTAAGGCGGCCCTGCCTGCCGAGCAGCTTCTGCTCAGAGGTCTCCATCCTCTTCACGAAGGAAAAGGGGGCGGGCGGGCGGGAGGAAGCCCTCTCCACAGGCGCTCGAGGAGCAGGCCAGCCCGGCGGGGGCGGGGGGGGGTTTGAGGGAAGGAGGAGGAGCGAGCGGCCGAGTCGTCCCGTGGAAGGCGTCCAGCATCCCTGCGTCGCTTCCAGCGATCTTGCTGAAGTTAAGCAGGGCCGGATCTGGTCAGTGCCCGGATCGGAGACCTCCGGGGTGTGTTGGAAAGAAGGCTGGAAGAAACGCGGGGCTGAAATGTAATTAATAAATCAAATAAAGCACGGCTAGAATCGCACGCCCTGATGTTTAAAAGACGCGCTAAAATGCATGGCAATGCGCCATACAGGGACGTTTAGGGCAACGCAACTTTTTGCTTCTGAAAGTCGACGGGGTTGGATCCACATCAGTGAGACTTAATGGGTGTGTAATAAAATGTACAGGGTCAGTCCGATCCAAGGGGTGCTTACTCAGAAGTAAGATGGGGGGGTACGATGCACTGAGAGTTAACTAGTTAATTCGAAAGCCCAAAATACTTGTTTTTGTTTTTTTTTTACTTGGTTTATACTCCAGTAGGGACCCAAATAGGGAACCAAAGCAGCGTACATAGTTCTCATCTTTTCCGTTCTTTCCCTGCAGCAACCGGGTGTGGAAGATTAGCCCGAGTATGTGTGACCGGCCTCGTTTTACCCAGAGAGCTTCGCTAGCAGAATGAGGAATCGAACCAGGGTCTCCCAGTTCCTAGCGAAGGTTTACGGTGAAATTAGAGGCCAAAATCAATTTAAAATAGGGTTGCGTCCCACTATGGAGATTGCCTCTAAACAGACAAGATTTTTGTTTACAGATTGCCTTTTTTTTACCAAAAAAAAAGCTATAGCATCTGTTTTACCACTTCCACTATTTACAAGAGCTCAAAATAAATGTTCAACACTCCAAAGGGAAGGGAAGAGGATAAGACAAAGTTTAGGAATTAGGGGGGCGGGACTTGCCATCTGTTTAACCACTTGAAATTACATATACCAATATACAAAAATATACAAACATTTCCTGCGGGCTTGTAGAAGGAACTACAGGGGGAGGGGAAATCCCATTAATTTCAGAGAGATTTCTGTTTAAAGATATTTTCCTTTCGATAGTGCTTTTAAAAACAAACCTAGAAGTTATACGATTTCCCACTCCACTTACAGCAACGCATTCCTGCTAATGTTCGACTGAGTATATATACTCTGCGCTCGGACAGGCCAATGGGTGAAGTCTGACGAAGCGGCTCATCGTAGACTTTTAATGCTACCAGAGATCCGTCCAGCAATTAAATGTGTTTCCCAGTTCCCAGTGGACTGTTGAAGAAGGCGCCCTTCTGCCCTCAGAGTCCAGACAGATGCCCGGAGCCCGGCTTTTGTAGCCTTTTGAGCAACAGCAGGGAGGCGCTTCTAGTTAAAACTATGTCATATAGCCGGAAGTGAAATCTATTGAAGTCAGTGGGTTAGAAGGCTGTGGCCGTGTTTAGGTCTGCAATGTAGTTCTGCTGGACTCTGCTAGCAACCTCACCCCCCCCCTTTCCCTCGGACTTAACCCAATTTTCATTCCTCGGTCCTCAACCGGATTCGGCTAGTTTAAATCATATCACTTCAATGCCGCATCTTATTTTTTCAGCACATGGGCTGCTCTTGCAATGCCCCCCACAATAAAGCAGAGGTATAAAAAAATAAGGGCGAGTGGCACCCTATGCATATTTTACTTCCTAGAAAAATGTCTATGATCGGCCTACACGCTTGCTTGCTTCTTTTCCTAAGCAAGATCCAAAATTCTGCATTGGAGTTTCCCCCCACAAAGATAAGTGCTGGTGATTCATCACTCGGGGAAGTAGATCCCATCTCACCTCGCAGACGCTAGAAAGGGCCTATGTCTGGCGACCTCTGTCCACGCTGACCAAAAGCTCCGTCCCACATCGCTGACCTTCTGGGGCTGAAAAATCAGTGGAATAAAACCTTTCCTGCGTGCGCAGTTGGGGAGAACCTGTGGGATGACACCGGAGCAAATACCCAGGTAACAAACAGCAGCGGTTTCATAAAGCAGGCTGCATGTATATCCTTCATCGACGGGCCTCCTCCTCCTAAATGCGGCTCAGGCCAAATAGTCCAGAGGCGCAAAACCCCCAACGCAGCTCTTAACCAGTTAAAAACGCTGTTTTAGGCGGCAAGACATCTTGTAAAGTCCCCAAGTGCAGGGAGTACTTTAATGACAACTTCATCCAGAGCTCCAATTGCATTTAAGACGATTTCGAAATATAAATTCCATTTAATGGAACATGAATAAAAAATAAATTTATGTATTTTAAAATAAATTTATTTATTTAACAATAAATAAAAATTTAAAGGAACGAAATGCCATTGGACTTGGTGGGATTGTTTCAAGAAGAAAATGATTCAGATCAGTTTGGCAAAAAGCGAGAAGCGCGATTCAGCAAATGAGGCTTTGGGCCTCTGGCTCCCATTCATTTCTAAAGAAAATAAACCCACGTTTAGCTCTTGCCCAGTGAAACCAGCGCTTTTAAACTTAGGATCTCGGCCTCAGCATTTCGGTGCAACCCAGCTCTACGGTGCAATTTGCCTTCGAGTTGAAGGCAAATTTAAAGAAAACGTTATGAATGCTTAATTGCCCCACGACTGTGAGGCGGCCGGGGCGTTTTCGGGGGGCAGCGCCCGGCTGCAGCCTCTCCCCGGCCCGGCTCAGAAGGCGGCGGCTGAGCCGAAGTAGATCGCCAGTTGCCCGCATGCGCAGACGTGTCATTCTGGCGAAAGCTCCAAACGCAAACTAAAGCGCTGAAGTGTGTGTGTGTTGGGGGGGGGGCGGTTGTCTTGTGCATGCAAAGGCCACTTCCCATTAAATTATTCAAGAATGTGGCCTGGCTAAACCAAGTCAGGCAGTAGTATTACGAAAATCGTTGCAGATTTTCTTACGAATACACGTATTTATGCTAGAGTACGAATTGCAACAGATCGACTGAAAACCAGATACTTCAGGACTGTGAATTCGGATCTGTTTTGCGTGGGTGACAGTTTTGCCTGGGGCGGGGAGAATAAACCATCCAAACAGGTGAAATTATATCCCTTCTGAAAATCAGAAATATATACATTCTATTAAATGTTGCCTCGTTTGATTTTTTTTTCCTTCAGGGGCAAAACTCGGCCTAATCAGGCTTTGGGCCTCTGGCTCCCAGCCACACCCGGGCACTTTTGGAGAAATCTCTTGCTGAAAGGAAACTGCTTCACAACCTAACCGAACCTTCTTTGTATATTCGCGATAATGGGAGGTGGGGAGGAAAGATGCAGGCAAACCCCTCCGTTAGCTTTTCAGTGTCTACGGATGTTTAAAAATAGCTCGTAGGAAATACTCGCCTAAATATGGGACAATCATACGGCTTGACCTAGGACCCCTGTTTGTACGGAAGAGTGGAGGGAAGCTGGCTCTTCGCGGGGTGAGAGAGAGGTTTTTAAAGAGTCTCCCAGAGGCACAATTACCAAGGGTGGGGTGTTGTTTTTTAAAAATCGAATCGTTTGTCTCCAGAGACTCGAGAGCCAAGAACTTTCGCCCACAGCGAGACATTCCTTTAGTCTTAGGAAAGGCGATACTTCTTTACGCCCAGCACAATGGAGCTGGCCGAATTCACGGCCGCCTGGCGGTACGACGGTTGCGCTAGCTTAGGTGCCTTTAGAGATACGACTGGGCTCGTCATGCAGGGGGGATCTCCCAGGGGCCGCGAGACACTTTCTGTAGAGAGGCCGATGCCCTAAAGACCGATAGAAGGGCAGCCATCGACAATGCCCGGCTTGAGAGCATCCAAAAGCACCGGCCGGCCACAGAAGGCTACCTGTTCAAGGCCGACCTTGGTGCGATCCGGCAGCTCTCTCCTCTTCCTAGCTAGAAGCCCCGGGCCCATTCTCGGCTCGGCTGACCCATTGCAAGTCGCTCTCCAACTGGTCGGCACTGCGCCTCCCAGGCCCTAATCCACGTGGGAATTGCAGTCCCAGAGCCTGATCCCAGCAGTCCTTACTCCGTGCCCTCTCCTTTTCTACAGATCCATTCATTCGTTTATTTACCACACTCCTAGGTCGCCTTTCCACCCGATAGGCTCCCCAAGATGCAAAGGACTGCAACTTCATTAAAAAAAAAAAAGCACCCCTCTCCCTGAAATAGAGTGTGAGGATCGCCGAACAGCCTGCAGAATGTGAATCCCCCCAACAGCCGTGTGTGGGCCTCACACCCTGCCCCGTGTCCGAGGAGGAGGGCAACCCGGCCTTTCCCTTGGTCCTCCCAGCGCAAGCGCTTCCAGGCCAGAACCGTCCCCTCCGCCTCCTCTTGCCACAGCGATGTCGATGGGGAGCAAGGGCGTGCCAGGAGGGCTGCTGTCCCCCGAGCGCCAGCCCTTCCGCGGGACTCAGTGCCCAGGCCGGTTCTTCCTCCTCCCGGGGGAGGCCCAAGGCAGAGCCCGCCGGCAAGGAGCGGGGCTCCCAGGCCAAGCGGGCGGACTCCCAGGGGGCTGCTCTTGAGATGTGCCGCGGGCTCACCGGGGCCCTGAGGCTGCCGAAGAAGAAGGGCTGGCCTCGGGACCTTTCGCCCCGGGCGCCGCTGAGCAACTGCCCTCCTCACGCTGCCCTGGCTGGCTCAGAGCAAAGGCCCCGCCGGCCGTGGCCAGACAGAGGTTCGGGGAAAGGCCTTGCCGGCAGGTGAGGATCCGGCAGACCCGAATCCCCCTTCTCAGGGCGCGGCCTCGGCTGGCGGGCCACTCCGGCGCGGGCTGGTCTCGCTCGCTCTTTGGAAAGGGGTTCGGATCACCAGGAGGCGAGCGAATGGGCGAGAGCGCCGGCGGCGACGGCGAATCCTCTTGCCGCAAACACCTGCCGGGCCGAGTCTTTCAGCAGCTCGCAGGCAGGGCGGCCCTTGGCCACGCCCTCCGGACAACCAGGCGGCGCAGCCCAGAAGGCCGCCGGCAGCAGCCGAGGCCGCAGGGCAGGCGATCCAGCGCTGACGAGGCCGCCAGCGCCTGGGATCCGGCGCCTGCTCAGACGACTGTAGGGCGGGACGGGACGGGACGGGCCCCCCGGCCTGCAGCGGGCAGCCCCATCTGTTCGAAGGGGCTCCAGTGCCCAGGCAGTATGCACAGGTCGGCTGCAGCCTTACTAGCTTCGCCCCACCTTCCCGTTCGGCTTTTGGTACCCGCCGGAACTCTCGAAGTCAGAGAGTTTCTGAGCGTGTGCAGAGTGCATTCACAGCTAAGAAAGCACATCTGCGAGGCACGCAGGTATGGGTATGACCCTGCTTAGCTTCCGAGGTCTAAGGAGATTGGCTCTGCTCTGCTCTGTTGCCAGACGCAACAGGAGTCACCAGGATCTCTCCTGGTCAGCGGTAGTTATGCCCAAGCAGGCTGAGACCTAGCAATTCCCTTGGCTTAGGGCGGGAGGGAGAGCGGGGCTGCGCTTCGAAGCGTGCCCTGTGGCTGGCCATCCCGGGCTTCGCAAGAGGAAGAGGAGAGTTTCTCGCTTCCGCCTTTCTACACCTAATTCTGGTCGGTGTGTGCGCGTGTGGGGGGCGGGGGGGGGTGCTCGTGTGGTTATTTGAAAATCGTGTGGCGGCGGTTATTCTCGATCGACCATTACGAAATGCCACGGCGGCCCGTGTCTTGGGTGAACTGCATGAGCGGCTCAGTGGGACTATCCCACAACCAACTACCAAGGAGCTAACAGAGCCTCGTGCGAGAAAGGAAGGAGCCGGTACCGCGACTCAGCCGTGGGGCATCTGCTTTGCATGCAGACCACGAGTTCGGCCTCGGGTATCTCCCCTTGAAGGGACCCGGTTCTAGGCGATGTGGAGGATCGGAAACCCCGTGGGAGGCTTTCAGTCTGAGTAGACAAGGTGACTGGGATTGTGGGATCAGACATCAATCCCAAATGTCAGAAGAGATCTTATTAATTCTCTCCTAGTGACAGCTAGGAGTGCCTTAGCAACCAAATGGGAAGACCAATCTCCACCAACCACAGAACTTTGGTTTACAAAAATTTGGAACCACCTAATAACGGAAAAGGTAACATAATCTTCACCAGACTGAATGTCACTTTTCAGGATCAAACTTCTGGGAAAAATGGTTCCCACTCTACAAATATATAGAAGCAAAAGAACTGCAACCTCTCTCCTTTGATGTATTAATGTCAAAACACTGTGTTAATATTTTATGAGTGAAATGTATTATATTGGATTGTTGTTTAATTGTTGTTATAGTTCAAACTGAATAAAATATTTTTTTAAAAAAAAGAATAGACGAGGTGGCCTTGGCAGATCGCCAGTGGTAGGTACTTATCCCGAAGTAATCTCCACACAGGGAGAGGATTGTCGCTGCAGGAGCCTGAGGGCGCCGAACGAAGGGCGCCTGGCAGAGGCCCTGCAGCCCCACGTCACACCACACCTGCCGGGGAGCTGCACTGAGGCAGCCTAAGACCTCTTCTCGGCCTCTCCTTCCGCAAGGGGGTCCGAGCCCCGGAGCCTGCTCTCAATGCCCGGGGCTCAGCGGCGACGAGGAAGAGGCTGCCTGTGAGCCCCACCCGGGAAGCTGCCCGCCACCCACAGCCAGGCTGGTCCACTCCGAATCCCCAGGCGAGACCAGAGCCCAGCCCTTGTGCTGGGGCCGCGCAAAGGCTCACGACGACAGCATCAGCAGCAGCATCCCCGTGAGATCTCTGGAACCCGGCGCCCTTAGCAGCTCCGCCCCGAACGGCAACCCCCCACCCCGTCCCTGAGTGGCCGGGACGGGATCCCGCAGTCGGATGCTGCGAGGAATCGGGGCTCCGGCGGTTGTTGTGACACCCCCTGGCACGGCCTCAGAAGCCCGGGAAGCGAAATGCTGCCTGAGGCGGGAAATCCCATTGAGGGACCCGGGCCCGATCACGGCAACGGCTGGCGCCCCCCGCCGGCCGAAGGCGCCAGCAGGCAGCGCGGAGGGCGCGGCGCCCTGAGGGCCGCCCCTGTGAGACCCGGGCAGGCAGGCCGCCCGGCCGCCCGCTTCTTCTGCCCAGGCGAAGGAGAAGAAAGTGCAAGCAGGAAGGCCGAGCGCCTTGCCACAGCGCGGGTCATCTCCTGTTTGTGCTCGGCTCCGAGGCGGCCTAAATGAGCGGATGTGCCTGCCAGATTGGCTGCCCAAAATAGAAGCCGCTCCAGTATTTTAGGATCCAGCAGAAATCCTTATTTCTTCCGGAGGGAGAGAGAAAAAACTTCATAATGAGCCGGAGCACTTCCCTTTTCAATATTTGTGCAACTTTATCTCCACCAGCAAGTTGCTCGGATGACGCAAATCCGCCCCTGTGTATTACAACTACAAAAATAAAGTCAAGGAAATCAATTCCCTTCTAGCAATGAAAACATAAATATACAGCTGCGACTTTCCCCTTTAATCTTGCCTTCCGGGGGACTTCGCAGAAAGGCCCAAATGAACTCAGATGGGAACTTATCCTAGCCAGGCAGATGGGGTAGGATCTCGGCAAGGGGGCCCTGGGAGAGGTTTTGGAGGGGAGGGCCCGCCTAGTTTAAACAATAAGCCCTACAATCATTCCAATGTGTCCATCCTCTCTTCTAAAAGAAAGGAGATTATTTCACACAGGGAAGCGTTTGTCCCTGTGGCTGGACACTCCTCGGTGGGAGTTTTCCTATTGACTTTACTGAGATGTAGATTAAACTAGTATTTTTAGCACTCGATTTTGCTTTCTAATGTCCTGTCCTCGACTCCTAATAGTTCCATCCAAATCAATGCCATTTCCCCACCCAGTAAACGGGTCCTTGGGATTGCAAGCTACGTTTAGGATCGGGGCCAGCGTCATGGCGTCTCAGCTAATTTATATTTTCCCAGTTTTCTAGCCGAATAGATATAAATAAATATGCCCTAGTCAGAATCAGCTTTATCAATCAATCCTCAAAAGTTTCTAATAAAAGGGGAATCACTGGGGAATAGATATATGAACAAATACATTATAAATATTAGGATATTAAGTATTCAGGAGTGCGTCCAATACCTGTAAGTCCTAACCTCTTCCCGTCTCTTTCCTGACTATTCCATGTCAATGCACTCGTGTCTCACACACATTCTCATGGGCTTCTAGTAAGTCTGCGAGGCAGCTTTAGAAGTCCTTGGGCTCAGAGTCCGTGGGGCTGAGTGGGCTGGCTTACGCGTACAAGTGCAGACACTCAGGCCCATCCTGCTCTTCCTTGGCCTGTTGCACCACCAGGGCGCTCCGCAGAAGGCCCCGCCAAAGCAGCCTGATCTAAGGCTTCTTTGCTCAGAAGACGCTCCAACCGAGTCCCAGCAGGCCTGGCTCACAAGTCAGCGTCACAGAACTGGCGCTTTCCAAGCGCTTTGCGTGGTCTGGGCTGAGTCCCTTGATCGATGGGCCGCGGCCATTATCCCGCCTCCAGACTTTTTAGTATGGATAGCTATGGGAGATCAAAGGATCCCGACGGAAGCCCGCTTTGGTTCACAAAAGCTCCCGCCGGAATCAACCTCGTTAGTCTTTAAAGGGTTGCCGGACTTCTGTTTAACTTCTCTCTCAGTGGACTTTGGCTGTTTTCACACAGGTTGGATAATGCACTTTCAATGCACTTTGGAGATCGGTTGCAACCGGGTTTTCCTGCGCTGAAAAAGCAAAGCATTACCCAACCAGTGAAAACAGAGTTCGCCGCCCTTTAAACTTGCCCTGAATTCCCAAGGCCTCTAGAAGAAGAGCTGTCCTGATTCAGGCGACTCTAATCAGCCAAGTTATTGGGCCGGATCCGTCAATGAAAGTTGAAAGGGGGGATGGTCCCTAGGAAATTTAGCCTCGTTTAATGGGATTGGCGTCCCATCAGACTCCACGGATTGCAGCCTTTACTCCAGAGGACGCAGCTACTGCGCACACCTCCTGGAAAGCCACGCCAGTCAATATGTTTATAACTGTGAGGGCCCGGAGGCACCAGCGTTCCCGGGAAGGCTCCTTTGCCTTGAACTTCGGCGCAAGCATGCCGGAAAGGGGCATGAATCGCTGCTTTTGCCGGGCAGGGCAGGGCAGGGCAGCCCTGGCGGGGACGGAGACAGTTGACCATTGACTCGGAAGCGAGTCGCACCTCGGCCAGGCAGGCTTTCCCCATCAGTAAACGAGCTTACGCCTGGGGTGCCAGCGCGTCGCTTCAAACGACGGCAAGGCAGAGGTCCGGAGAGAGGAAACCAAAGCCAAGCGATCCACGCTCGGGAGCGCTTCCAGTCCTGAAGGGGCTTGGGCTGGATTCGAGCTTCGGGGCGTCCGCGGCTCTCCTGCAGGGCGGCTGGTCAAGAGGCCTCTTTGAAGCGGCCGGGCAGCCCCCGCAGGCCCAGGTGGCCAGAATAAACTTTCTCGCCGTTGCCCTCCAATGCTTTTACAACAACAACAACAACAACAACAACAACAACAACAACAACAATATTCGATTTATATACCGCCCTTCAGGACAACTTAATGCCCACTCAGAGTTTACAAAGTGTTATTACCCCACAACAATCACCCTGTGAGGTGGGTGGGGCTGAGAGAGCTCCAGAGAACTGTGACTCGCCCAAGGTCACCCAGCTGGCTTCAAGTGGAGGAGTGGGGAATCAAACCCGGCTCTCCAGATTAGAGTCCCCTGCTCTTAACCACTACACCAAACTGGCTCTCTTATCTCGCTGCAAAAGCCTCTGTGCAGCGCTCCGGAAAGCCTCCACCGTCAGCTCTCGGTTAAACCCTGGTGGCTGGCTTGGCTTTCCCCAGTCACGCCACCCCCTTTCCCGGCTCCACAACCATCCTGTAGTCTTATGCTACAATCGGGGTTTCGATTTCCGTGCCTTTGGGGGGCGTCCCAAGATAAGTCGAGGTCTCTCGTTCGTTCCTCCCTGTTTTTACTGGGGAACCTGCAAATTTCAAGCCCAGGCCCTTACTTGGGAGCGAGCCCCGTTGGATTTAGTGCGACTTACATCCGAGCAGCCATGCGTAGGATCGGGCGGCAGCCGCTCGGGAGAAATACTTGGCTGCCCGATTCTAAACTTGCCGGCTCGGGAATCGCTCCGAGTTCAAGGGGAGCGCGCGCTGGCTCGCCGCTTTAAAATTAGAGCTCCCTAAAGCGAGTTTGAATTAAATGTACTTGTATTATCTTGACATCCCTAAATTAATTCGTGTTTGCACTTAGCAGGTTGAGTGAAATACTGGATTTTTAACAGCTTAATTCGTTTGAATTCTATACAACTTAAACGTTAGTTAATTTAACTGGCCAAGGATGCGATGGCCAGTGATGGTGGCTTAGACATAATAGCTGTCTCTCTTTAGCGTCTGTACGTCTCTTATACGCACACCTGTCCCCATAGTGAAGCACCCTGTGGGACAAGGATATGAAGGAAAAGATATGTTGTGGCGTCACCTGCTGGTCACCTGCTAACATTACAGCGTGCAATTCTAATTAGGTCTGTTCCCTGCCTTTGCGCTTCTGAGGGGGAAAAATTACACCAAGGTAAAAAAGGGCTTCTCTCTATTAGCTTGGACAGAGACGTTTTTCCTCATCAACGAAGAGCATTTCCTCAATGACTAAACAATGCACAATAGGTCAAAGGGTTGGATTTGCTTTGCTATAATTCTGTTTTATTATATGTTGGAACAAAAGGCGCTGGGAGGCTGTCGGGTTGCCAGTTGGCCCTGGCATGTGTTCCAGGGTAAAGAAGAACAATAGAAGAGCTGGGGAGGCGATCTGGCAGTTCAGTAATTTTTATTGTTGTTGCTTTTTACAAGTATTGCCCTTGAGTAGTCACACAGATTAAAGGTAATACAACTACTGAAGGGAATACTTTTTTACAGTCTGCGAGACACAAAGCTGACGATGTGAAAATGAAATGGTTCTGTCAAAGGCTCCCCCAAAAGTCAAATTTCTGACACTCACGGCTTCCTGTGCCAGGTCATAAGCCCTATCATAGCGGGCAGTGGGGTAACCAAAGCTACGTTCTCAGGGAGGGTTCCGCCCTCCATTCCAGCCATTCAGCGTGATTTGTTTTTTGTTTGTTTGTCACTAGCTTCCATTCATGCCCCAACCACAGGCAACCTTTGCTCTTTGTCTAAAAGAAACACCTTTTTAAAAAACCAGGAGAAAAACTTTTCCCAGCATGGCATTTCAATATGAGTGGAATGGAATGTATGCCTTCAATTTCAAAGAAAAGTAACACCTCCCCACTTTCTCCAACTATTAATTAGTTTTTTTAACTTTTTAAAATCTCTGTCAGCTGTACTAAGGAGTCACAACTGCAAGGGAAAGTGGTTTCTAAATACGCTGCAATTGCACTATGCCTGTTATACTGTGTGGATCTCCATATTAAGAATAAAAAGGAGCAGAGGACTGCGGATGAAAGATTTCCATATGGAAGATATGCCTTTGGTTTCAGTTGCAAAGAACACCCCCTTTCTTCCATCTACCGTTATTTTATTTTATTTCTGATGTCAGTAATATTGTAATGTCCTTGTGCTGTTACTCAGCTACAGCAATGCAAAGCCAGCTGGGCGTGTGTTTCCTAGTGCTGCAATCAGCTCAGAAAGGGGGTTGAGGGTCACCAGCCCAGCACTGAAATGAAGCCCTGAACTCAGGACAGGGGAACTTGTTCATTAAGGGCGGCAGGGAGGGGAGAGTTGTGCTATAACAGGCAAGTGAATACAAGGGGGGGAAGGATTCAGGTTTTCAGTTATTCCTGAGCCATGCTATGCAAATAAGTGGAAGGTTAGGGGATTTTTTTAAAGTCTTGTGTTACTGTGCAATTTCTCTTCAGCAGTACACATGCACTTGAATTTTTTTTTTTTTTTGAAGGGAAAAGATGTTGGGGGGATTCCTCATGGAGAAGAGCCGGCAATGGAGGGAGGGGTGAGGGCAGCATGCATCTGGTGTGGAAGAGAAAGCAGGGTGAATACCAGATTACACTGCACCACGTTGAAGCTCCGTTGCAAGTGCAAATTGAGAAACTACTACACTGGTTACATGGTGAACCCATGTTATACAGCTTCTCAGCTTGAAGATTAGTAGTGGGAGGTGATGGGCTCCAAAGGAGGCCCCAAACTGAAACTCAGTCCAGATTAAAATAATCAAAGACCCCATTAACATAAAGTGTGGAGGAGGAAAGCTGTCAAATACTGCTTGCCGTGAGCATTTTGGCAAATATTCGACTTCTGAAATTAGCAGAGGAGGAATTTGAGGGAAAGATATAAATGAATTCCCGCTCTAGTGTTCATGCTTAGCTATATGCTCACACAGTTGTACCATTGCTTCAAGGGGCTCCAAGTGTGCAACCCAACCCACAGCGAGTCTCTGCAGTCCCCAAAAGCTGCCCACAGTAAGCCGAGAAATCATGCTGAAAGAGTGCGTTGCTTTTTGAGTTCAATGCCATGCCTCCAAGTCAGTGCTGAGCAGAGGCCCACCTGACCCCGATCCAGAACATTAGCTTGTCTCGTCAAATGTGAGTTAGTCCTGAGCAGCTACATTTTGTGGCTTTTCTTTTAAATGGGTTATATGTGCATCAATCTAGAAATCATTCTACCTCGAATTACCTCAGACTATTAGAACTTCCTGTTGTTTCCCTTTTTGCCTTATTATAGTCAAAACACAACCAGATTGCCTGTAATGGGAGCTCTAGGGCTTACGTTAATAAACATGTCTGACTGTATAGCACAGAGACCACCCCCCCCACCCCCCTTCTACTGAAGAGTAGATCAAGCCTTCAGTAAATGTTTATCACCTCATTCTCAGCTCCACGGACAGCTAACTGTTTCCTCTTCCCAAACTCCTGTGGGCCTTTTTAGCTCATTCCTTGCTAAAGAACGGAGAGTGGAGAGAGAGAGAGAGAGAGACTCTCCAGTCAAAGTGCACGCTGAGGAACTGCCATTGCCTGCTTGTAAAATTGCTAACAATTGGCTTGATACACAAAATGCAGCTACAGCACATTCCTGGGATCCCACGCTTTGGAAGCAAGGATTTGGGAAAGGCTGCACAAGCCATTGGTCTGGTCTTCAGCCTGTAGAAATATTCATGAATTGAATAGTTGAACGCTGTACAGGAAGGGCACCAGCCCCTTCCACATCTTTGCAGCTTGTAATGAAAAATCATGATGCCCAAGAACCTTCAAGTGGCTTGAGACCTCCATACCATAGAGGACTACTATGACACTTAACTGTATTTGCTTTGGTTGTTGTGGGTTTTCCGGGCTGTATTGCCGTGGTCTTGGCATTGTAGTTCCTGACGTTTCGCCAGCAGCTGTGGTTGTCATCTTCAGAGGTGTAGCACCAAAAGACAGAGATCTCAAATGACCTGCCAACATCTTTTCCACACTGTGACACTGAGAGATCTCTGTCTTTTGGTGCTACACCTCTGAAGATGCCAGCCACAGCTGCTGGCAAAACGTCAGGAACTACAATGCCAAGACCACAGATATACAGCCCGGAAAATCCACAACAACCATCATTCTCCGGCTGTGAAAGCCTTCGACAATATGTATTTGCTTTCACTCCTTGTCTGTCTATAATTTCTTTATGTGGTTCCAAAGTCTCCTTGAGAGAGTAATATTACTTATGAATTCTTTTTTATTATCTTATTTTAGTCAGTCATTTCTTACTATGCCATTTCCAGGCACATCACCTCTCTAAGATGAAGTCTTTTCTATCTTCAGCTGTGAAAGTATAGTCAACACTATAACTCTTTTACCTCTTAAATATTGTAGTTTCCTTCTTTTTAGTCTTCCTGTTTCCTGTCTTCAACCTCTTCCCTTTATCATCTGCCCTACTGCTTATCTATTTGTTTGTTCCCATCTTTCAACTACTGTTTTCTCTCCTAGATCCAGAGGAGTTAGCCGTGTTAGTCTGTAGTAGCAAAATCAAAAAGAGTCCAGTAGCACCTTTAAGACTAACCAATTTTATTGTAGCATAAGCTTTCGAGAATCAAGTTCTCTTCATCAGATGCATGATCCGAACTGGTCAAATACAGAAGAGGAGGGGAGAGAGGGGAGAAAGAAGGGGACATATATCACAAGGGGACAGGATGCAATTAGCATCTCCTGTGGCTTTCTTTTTCTCTGTATGTTCATTTTACACTCCTTCTTTTGAGTCACAAACCCCATTGCTTCTATTATCTTTCTTGTCATCTTCCTGTGGCCACACTCCTGTATCTGCTTCATTATGCCAGTTCTTTTTTTAATTCACAAAACCAAAGATTTCTTCATCTTCCATCTTTCCCCCTTTCCTCAGCCAATTCCACTTCTTCGGAATTCTCTCCCTTCCTTTTTTGATAATGAAATGGCTCTTTGCTTCCTATGATTAAGCAGTGCCCTTTTCCAGGCCTTCCCATCCTAGGTGATCTCTCCTCTAGCCCCTTTCCCTCTGTGTCACTTTCTCCTTTCTTATATTTTCTTATCATTACAAGGACAGCTTGTGCAGGAGGCCTGCCCTTTTTCTTTTTGCTTAGTTACAGGTTCAATATAAATGATTTTCATTATTTTACCATAGTAGACACACCCTCCACTTTGATCTACTAAGTTTAACAATGAGGGATCTCTTGCTTCATGTACCAAGTATGAATGCTGAGGTCTCAAGGAGGTGTCCCTGTGATGGCTGGTTCCCATGTTTAGAGCTGTCTTTCTGTAGATATTTGGCACAGCTACTTCTGGAAGACATTCAAGTGATCGTGGTCTCCAGGGATGTGACTCATGTATGAACTGTATAAGAATACTGAATAATATTTAATAATAATTTCCTAATGTTGTTACCCATTAAAGAATGATAAGGGTGGCACTCTTATCAGTCCTATTGTATATGATCTCTGTTCCTCAAAGCACCAGGCAGACTAAGGAGGGAGGGGTGCTTCAGGTGATGGTCTCCTTTACTGTGTTCATGGGGCCAAACATTCAGAGGCCAAAAATGGAACGAGCCATAGTTCAGTGGCTGAGCACATGGTTTGCATATAGAAGGATAAGTTCTTGGGTTAAAGAGCTTTAAAGCAGGAGGTTTAAAAATGACACTTGTCTCATCGCATGATGATGGTGATGATGATGGTGATGGTGATGGTGATGGTGATGATGATGACATTTGATTTATATACTGCCCTTCAGGACAACTTCACACCCACTCAGAGCAGTTTACAAAGTATGTAAACCCCACAACAATCACCAAGTGAGGTGGGTGGGGCTGAGAGTGCTCTGAGAGAGCTGTGACTGACCCAAGGTCACCCAGCTGGCTTCAAGTGGAGGAGTGGGGAATCAAACCCGGTTCCCCAGATTAGAGTCACATCCCATAATGAGTTGCTACCTGCTAAAATAGACAGAACTGGGCTAGATGGACTGACTCACCATTTGACTACATCATATCAAAGTGAGCTAATATTTGATTGATTAACTTTATAGCTCACCTTTCTCACTGAGAATCAAGGCACATTACAGAATAAAAATAATGCATTCATAAAGCATCTATAGAATAAAAATGCATTCATAAAGCATAAAACATCTAATAAACAATGAAACAGGATTAGGATTACAGCATTAGAAGACCATATGGACAACAAACCACCTAAGGCAAGGTATGCCTTAAACCATGTAGTACAAGGAATTTCAAAAGTTGAAGACTATGCGGCACAAGCAGGATATGACCTAAAATAATCATGGTTGAAGGCTACAATACAAGCACACTCTACATTTGGTGATAATTTGGGGACTGCATGTGTAAGCACAGCAGTAAGGCAAGTTATGACTTAGCAAAAAGCCGTAACAAAATTTCTAAGACACCATTCCAAATTCTATCATGGTGGGAAAATAGCAGTACAATCCTAAATGGATTGTAACCCCTTTTACTTCAACTGATTTAGAAGGGTGTATTTAGGATTTTACAGTTTGGAGTGCTTTCTTTTCAGTTTATTTCAAGCACAGATTTTTAATTACTGTTTCGGAAAAAAATTGCACGTCCTTCAGTCTTCTCTAGCAATGCAAGGAAAAACTATTTTGTATTACTAGTGGGAATTGCATGATTGATGTTAACAAGACATGTGCAGTCAATTCCTGAGTACATTCAGACCCAGATGGGAAAGAGGTGGGGTTGTTTGTTCAGAATGGCCTTCCTTGCAGCACCTCATGAAGTGCCTCTCGCCAAGAACTCAACAAGCCATTCTTTCCTCTGAATGAAAAATAGCCTGTTGTGTGTGTGCCTGAGATGCCTATTTTTACACCTTCTGTTTGTTCTTCAGGGTGACGTTGTTCATCACAATCCCACCAACCTTCCATTGTTCAAGTCTTCAAGAAGAATGTTGTTATACTGATTGTTTGTGCGTCAGCTCAGCCCTCTCTGGAGCTGCACTTGGATGAAATTAGATAATTTCCATTTGCAGAACATGCATTATTAGTCCCCTGCGCCGGACTGGAGAACCAGCCAAGATGACTATTTCTGGCCATGTTCACCTCAGGAAGGAACCTTCTCCATTTTAATGGGATTTTGCTATTGTTGGTTGCCTTCTGTTTGACAGCGTGCCAGCAGGGTTGAAAAGTGTTTAGAAAGCTGTATGAAATATAATGAAGACCCAGCCATTTGCTGCAGCACATTCCAGTGTGATGTTTATTTTGAAAGAAAGGGGGGCAAAATTATTGTCCTTGGCAAGGGAAAAAAATAAAAGCCCTCCTACACAGCTCAAATCTAAGAACATAATCTTCTTCTGGCTATTGTGTTTAAAAGCACATTAAGGACATCACTGAACTGTATAGGCAGAAGTAGGCCTAGGTTATTTTAGAGTGCAGCTCTACTGATATGACCCCCCCCCCCAAACACACACCTGAAGATCCTCAGGTGGGGCCCTGTTTTTGGTGTCTCCTTGTAAAGAATTAGACTGCCATTTGTTTGCCTCAAGACTAGACTGGTGAAACAAGGAGCTTTTCTACACACATTGGATAATGCACTTCCAGTCCTCTTTATAGATCATTTGGAAAAGATTTTTTTGTGTGTGGAACAAAAAATCCACCTCAGACAATTGATAAAGTGCATTGAAAGTGCATTATCCAACGTGTGCGGAATCAGCCAAGGTCTCTGCGTGGCTGGCCTGGAAAATAACAGAAACAACTGTTTCAGAATATGGCGGCTTGTTTGCTGACAGGCTCTTTGCTCTGTAGATATTTTGAAGACTTCATGCTGGCGGCCTGTTTGTTTCCGGGTCCAGTTCAAAGTGCAGGTTTTTACCTTTTTCACACTCTGCAATGGAGGACAGCGCTGTGAAAGCAGAAGCCAGAGGCAGGATCCAAGCCTTTTATTTTCTTGTTTTTAAGTTGTTATTGTATGTGTCTTCTCTATAATAAATTACACCCTTATATTAAAAAACAATTTTCTGTTTTGATATAAGAAAAGCGCTGCTTGACCAGACGAGCGGTCCGCCTGGCTCAGCATTCTTTTACACAGTGGCCAACCAGTTGCCCTAGAAGGCCAGCAAGCAGGGGTCACAGAGGCCGCCCCCCCCACCCCCCACCCCCCCCACCCCCCAGGTATTGCCTCCTAGCGCTGCTATTCAGAGTTTTCCTGCCTCTGGATGTGGAGGTTTCCTTTACTCGCCATGGCAAGTAGCCATGAACGGCCGCCTCCTCCTCCTCCTCCTCCTCCTCCACGAGTCTGTCTAACCTCCTCTCAAAGGTGTCTCTGCCTGCAGCCATCACTATATTCACTGGCAATGAATTCCAGCATTTAATTGCTTGTTGAGAAAGGAAGTATTTCCTTTTCTTGGTCCTCCTGAATCTATTCATTGGGCACCCCCAAGTTCTAGTATTATGGAAGGGGGAGGAAAAGTTCTCTCAATCTGTTTTGTCCACAACATGCATAACTGTATGAACATCATACATGGCAAGCCACCAGATCCCCACTTGATGTGACAGGAAGGATATTTATGGACAAAGTGAGGGTGAGGTTAGGGTTTGAGTCTGTGTGTGTTACGGCATCACTTGGGTGTTAGATTTTATCAAAGGAGGCGGCGGCCTGGCTGTTCAGTCCCACAAGCCAAGTTGCAACATTCGCTCATTCATTAGCCACTTGGAAAGTTTTAAACTGAAAGTTGGGGTATAAATATTCCAAAGACAAAAAATAAATGCCAGCAAAGGAGATAGCTAGAACCCACCTTGGCGTAGACTGCCAGCAAACCTTTAGAAAGCTGCTGATGCTTTGTCACTTAACCCAAGCTATTGTGGGCTTGGCCTTTGGCCACTGTAGCTCAGTCAGAGGGAAGGGTAACTTTTTTCTAAATGATTGTAGGGGGGCACAGAGATGTGTGCCTGTATGAAAAGGAGGCATCATTTTGATGCTGAAAGAGCAGGGGGGAGCAAACAACCACTGCTGAGAGCTGACTGAAGCACTGGGGAGGGGGGACTTCTTCCTCGCTGGGGATCTGACATGGGGTAGCAGACTTGCTGCCTTATAGAAGTGCCACTGTGCCTCCACTTGTGCCCTACCTGCACATTTGTAAATAACGCAAATGTTACAAAATACGTAAGTCTCCAGTGTTCTCTCCTGTAATGAGAAAGTGCCATTCCCGGAACTTCTCACTGTTTCGCGTAATGCAGCATTGGCAACTGACAGTCTTGTCAATCTCACCACTCCCATCATGTTAAAGGATACCATTAAGTCATGGAAATATGTCAGACCCAACCTCTGGGCCCCTGTGACCAAGGTAAAGAGGGAGGAGGGGAGTGATGTGAAGACAGTCTGTTGAATCAACGAGCAGCTCTCCTACTTTTTTAGCACTGAGCCACACTGACCCAGAATCTTTTCTAAAGCAATGTTTGCTATCTGTTCCACTTGCAGGGTAGGTGTTGGCGAGATTTGGGGAGCAAGCTGATACTGTACAAGAGAGATGGGCCCCAAATGGACCCAGGCTGCAAATGCTTGATATCAGAAAGGATGAGGGATACCTTGCAAAGTAGCTTCTGGGGGGAAACTGACAGGAGCCGAGGAGTATTCAGTTTGGGTGATGTATCCATGGAGGGGCAGGGGATGATCTATGCCCTCAAACTACAAACTGAAGAGATGTTAGTAATGATCATGCAGAAACCAAAGAAAGTCAATCAAAGAGAGATATCATAGCAAAGACTATATGAGGGGACGGATATATAGATGCGCTGATAAGCTAATGCAAAAATTCCAGAGCAAAGGTAGGTGAGCTGCAGGCTGGTGATCCTCCAGTCCTGCTTTGTTGGTGATCTCCATGCAACAGCTGCTCAGCACAATTCTAGGTGCTCCCAGTAGCAAAGTAAACAATTCTGGTTGTCAGGGCTTGCAGCCACCGCCGCTGGGTGGGGCACTGGGTGGTCTGCTCCTGACATCAAAGGGGGGCCAGGGATTCTGCAGGACCCTGCTCTGTGGAAGGAGGGGCAGTATACATCACCCAGACTCCCTCTCAATCCACTCGCTGGCCTGCTCAACCTGTGCCACTCACCCTCTTTGGCCTCTGCCATCTCCTCCTCCAAGCCTCTGCTCTGCTCTGCTCTGCTCTGCTCTGCTCTGCTCTGCTCTGCTCTGCTCTGCTCTGCTCTGCTCTGCTCTGCTCTGCTCTGCTCTGCTCTGCTCACCATCACTCCTTACTCACACCCACCACCTCAGAGCTCTTCCTAGCCACCTTATATAGGGTTTCCTTGCCCCGCCCTCCTTCTAGGCTTGTTCCCTCTCCTGACTTGGCCCAGCTGTCCCTTCCCTCAGGTGTTTCCCTCCTACCACTAATCCCTTCTTGGCTTCCTTGCCTTGCTGGCAGGGTGGGGTTGAATGTGAGCCATCCCCAGCTGAGGTCTCCTTGGCCTTGCTCTTGAGGAGCTGCCCCAGTAGGCCTTTGAACTGCTGAGCTTGCCTGGCCTTGCTCACGAGGAACTGCCCCAGCCGGCTTCTGTGCTGCTGAGCTTGCCTGGCCTTGCTCGCGAGGAATTGCCCTGGCCAGCATCTGGGCTGCCTGCTCATTGATGCTGGGTGGGGCTGCCCATCTCCTCCCCCAGAATGCCTGTGGCAGCTCCACCTGGGGGGGCTTGGCTCCTAGCAACTCCTGAGCCAGGCTGCTGTCCTCTAGCCGGGGTGTGGCTCTGGGCTGTAGTGGCTGCTTCTCCTCCCTGCCAGGTAAGAGCTCTGTTTGGGCTGCTGCTGAGCCTCTATTTCTTGGCCCTGCCTTGGCCCTTTTCTTCTGTCCTGCTTAGCCCCCTCTCTTCCCCCTGGAGGGTGGGACTGGCTGGTCTCCCCCTGCCCCCTCCAGCCCTCTGAGGCTTTGGCCTTTTGCCCCTTCCCCCTGGAGTAGGCAGGTTCTGGGCCTGGTTGCTGGCTGGGGTGGTAGGGCCACTGCCTCCCGGTTGCCTCCCACTGCTCCCTCCTGGCAAGTCTGGGGGCTGGGACCCAGACCCCGGACACTGGTAATGTAACAACACCAGCAGTCCTTTCTATAGTGCCCATGACAATTCTTACACCACACATCAACCACAAACCGTATACATTAATGATACCCTCACATCAACCATGAAGGGAATATTCCAATCAACACACAGTGATGGACAAGGGAATGGCTTCTTGATGTTATGGAACTAAGACCAACCACATCCCACAGACAATACATAACCAAGCAGCCAGAGAGAGTGGCCAGAATATCTCCCCTGCAGAGGCCTTGTGATGCTATAGCTAAGAGTGTTGCAGACTTTAATTTTAAGGGTATGCTATTTAGAATGTTTGACATAATATGCCTAAGAATTTGTTTTTAGCTTCTTGTATAATTCTGCAAATGTGCATTTTTAACTGTTCCAACTAACCTTAAAATGGTTTTCAGCCTTAAAATGGTAATTATGAATAAATGGTTTTATGCCTAGAATATATCTCAGAAAAAGTAGAATCGGTGGGAGGTGGCAAGCCACTCACCAATCCTCCACCACCAGCAGGCAACCTGGGCAAACATGCAGTGTGCACACTCCTAGCAGGGGCAACATGTGGTTTGGCTCTTCGTCAAGGTGGCGAGATTGTTGCCAGGAATGGTGGGGTCAGGTAGGTGGCATTCATTGTTGCGCCACCACCAACTGCAGCTGAACCATAAAGTTCCATTTTGCTATTCTGGCTAACGGCTGCTGATTGACCCATTCTCCATGAATGAGTCCATAAAGCCATCTAAGGTACTGGCATTTAACAATGTCGTATTAGTGCTTATGGTCTGTTTCAGCTTTGTTTCAGCTTCAATTTTTCAAACTTCTGCAATCCAAATCTTACGGCTTTTTTAAACGGAAGTCCCATCCTGTTGATTGTCACTGCTTGATCCACCTTGAGTCTCAATGCGAAATGCAGACTATAAATAATGTCAATAGATGAATAAAATTGAGAAGCCATACCCAATCTCTTAGGCTTCTGAGAGCTCATAGGGCAAGGGCGTATGTGTTCATTGGATCTAGAGAGAATCTGCAGTGTTGTGAAAATACAGCGTTCTCCATTGGTCAGGAGGCCACAGAAAGAATTCAGTGGGGTCTATCCTTGGACTTCCCCATCAGTGTAAGCTCTTTTCATTTCCCTTCCCTCTATTTCCTAGTCTCTCCATGTACCACGACAGGTCCCAAGACACTAGCTGTAAATTATTTGGAGAGCAGAGATGGTGGGAATGAGCTCTTTCTCAGCCTTGACAACTCCCCAAAGATCTATCTTGGTTCGATATAGCATGGTTTTGTTCTATAAATGACATCTTATAATAATTATTAATGAAAGCAAGATAGACTTTGGAAAGTTTCCGATCTCTTGGTACTTCCATTGTATCAGGTTTCTAAGGATATCCCAATATGATTATTAGAGAGGGAGACAAGAGATTATCGGGGGAGAGGGGGGACAGACTAGAGAGAATCTCTGTAACTGCATTCTCCAGCCCACAAGAGAGGAAATACAGAGCATCCAAATACTCTTAAATTAGAGTTACTACATGGAAGTTCTTGAATATGTGTTCCATGAAGTATGGAGGAGAGGAGAATGAAGTAACTTTGCTGGGTTTAGCTAATAGTTCTACTTGAACGCCTATGAACAAACGTTCATACAAGGTTGTGAGGAAGCAAGTTGTATCATCAGTTACAGTGGTCACAAAGAATATCCCCTAAAGCTCAGTCACTCTTATGTAACCACATGGCAATCGGCAGCAAATCTGCAGTTTGGAAATGGAGCATTTTCTGAAGGGCTAAATATTGCATTCTGGTTGCTTTAAAAATAAATATTTCTGCAAGAGAAGCAGTTTTGAGGGGAAACAGGCAAACCTGTATGCACAGCAGATGAGAAAATATATGTGTGGGTTTTGTGCAATAAAATAATTGTGCATCGTAGCACAGTCATGAGATTGTGCTTTTTCACATAATGATTAAAAACCTAAATATTTGATTCTTCCATCATGGAAAGGGTTTTTTTCATATGAATGCATATTCAGTTTACTCAGAGTAAACCTTCCAGGAAAACGCTTGATTCTGGAGGACAATATGATGGTCGTTGGGGGTTTTCCGGGCTGTATTGTCGTGGTCTTGGCATTGTAGTTCCTGACGTTTCGCCAGCAGCTGTGGCTGGCATCTTCAGAGGTGTAGCACCAAAAGACAGAGATCTCTCAGTGTCACAGTGTGGAAAAGATGTAGGTCATTTATATCTACTCAGGAGGGGAGGGGTTGAGCTGAGTCATCCTGTAAGAGTTTCCCAGGGTGTGGAATGCTAATGGCGGGAGGCTTCACTGTATCCTGAGGAGGTTCTTTTGCATATGGATTGGTGCTTGATGTGCTAATCTTCTCTGCAGGGCTATTGTCGGGTGTGGAGTGTTTTGTTGGCCTGGTGTTTTTCAGAACTGGAGCCCATGCTCTGTTCATTCTTAAGGTTTCTTCTTTCCTGTTGAAGTTTTGCTTATGCTTGTGAATTTCAATGGCTTCCCTGTGCAGTCTGACAAAGTAGTTGGAAGTGTTGTCCAGTATTTTGGTGTCCTGGAATAAGATACTGTGCCCTGTTTGAGTTAGGCTATGTTCAGCCACTGCTGATTTTTCAGGCTGTCCAAGTCTGCAGTGTCTTTCATGTTCTTTTATTCTTGTCTGGATGCTACGCTTTGTGGTCCCGATGTAAACTTGTCCACAGCTGCAGGGTATACGGTATACTCCTGCAGAGGTGAGGGGGTCTCTGCTGTCTTTTGCTGATCGTAGCATCTGTTGTATTTTTCGGGTGGGTCTGAATACTGCTTGAAGGTTGTGCTTTTTCATAAGCTTTCCCATCTGATCAGTAATTCCTTTGATATATGGCAAAAACACTTTTCCTGTAGGTGACTGTTTTTCCTTGGTTGTTTGATTCATCCTGGGTTTGATTGCTCTTCGGATTTCATTTCTGGAGTAGACCAAGGTATCCAGGAAAACAGCTCTAGAATCAGCACCCCACAAACCCAGTGTATGGTTCCGGTTTGTGGATGATACATTCATCATTTGGAGCCATGGGGAGGAAGAATTGATGGAGTTTTTGAATCATCTCAACAACATCCACCTGAACATACAATTCACAATGGAGAAAGAAAGTGAGGGAAAACTCTCATTCCTGGATACCTTGGTCATCCGCAAAGCAAACTTTCAGTTAGGTCACAAGGTCTACAGGAAACCAACTCATACTGATCGGTACTTACACAAAAATTCCAATCACCACCCCCGACAGAAAAGAGGCATAATGAAAACATTAGTGGATCGTGCAAGACGGATATGTGAGCCGCGCTTTCTCAATGAGGAAATTAATCATCTAAACCACGCACTTCAGGCAAATGGCTACTCCAGAAATGAAATCCGAAGACACTGCAGACTTGGACAACCTGAAAAATCAGCAGTGGCTGAACATAGCCTAACTCAAACAGGGCACAGTATCTTATTCCAGGACACCAAAATACTGGACAACACTTCCAACTACTTTGTCAGACTGCACAGGGAAGCCATTGAAATTCACAAGCATAAGCAAAACTTCAACAGGAAAGAAGAAACCTTAAGAATGAACAGAGCATGGGCTCCAGTTCTGAAAAACACCAGGCCAACAAAACACTCCACACCCGACAATAGCCCTGCAGAGAAGATTAGCACATCAAGCACCAATCCATATGCAAAAGAACCTCCTCAGGATACAGTGAAGCCTCCCGCCATTAGCATTCCACACCCTGGGAAACTCTTACAGAATTACTCAGCTCAACCCCACCCCTCCTGAGTAGATACAAATGACCTACATCTTTTCCACACTGTGACACTGAGAGATCTCTGTCTTTTGGTGCTACACCTCTGAAGATGCCAGCCACAGCTGCTGGCGAAACGTCAGGAACTACAATGCCAAGACCATGGCAATACAGCCCGGAAAACCCCCAACAACCATCGTTCTCCGGCCGTGAAAGCCTTCGACAATACAATATGATGGTCCTCTGAATGGGTATTGGTTTCTTTAACTGGACTATCCTTGAGGTTGTGGCCTTGGGCAGGAGTCATCTTAGTGATTCTTGGGCCCTAGGAAAACGTCCAGGGTGGGGGCCCAGAATCGCTGCTATTCCCCATGCCCACAACTTCCTTTCCAGCTTCCCCTGCTGGGGCCAAGGAAGTGGACATCCTTGTGCCATGTGAAACACTGTAAGTTGTCCCCAGAGACTGGCTGCCAGCGCCTCAGATGATGCAAGCACAACTGTTGAGCCGGCTGCCTGACTCTCAGACAGGTGTGTGTGGGGGGGCAGAGTCACAGCCCCCTTCAGCATGGGGCCCAGAACAGCTGTCCCTATTGCCCATTGGCTAAAACTGCCCCCAACCCTGGCTTGCAAATGAATGAAACCAATGGGCACAGGCCATGTGAATCTTTGGCAGATTCCTGACAATGGAGTTCTCATTTAAAAGTAATATTTGAAGACCAAGTCATTGCAGGGATAAAATCTGCCAAAGGAACAGTAGTGTGTCGAAGTTCAGAAGGTGGAAGGCAAACACTCAAAAAATGAACTCCAGATGTAATGCATATGATTTGGAAGAGTGCATTCATACTTGTGAACCTCTGTAAATTGTCTCTCTGCTTTAAAATAACCCCACATCCCTCTGAAGCTGACATGGAGAAGAAAGCTACTTCTGTTTTGGGGGGTTCAATTTAATTTTAGAAATACCTTACTTTGAGAGTGTTTTGCTAAACTTTGCAGCCAGTTTGGCTTCGATTTAGGTTTGTGGGATCTTTTATGCTTGCTGGAAATTTTGACTGTGCCGCGTGTACTGTAGCATGTACTTTAGGGAGTGCAGACCAGACTATGGGGGAGAGGGAAAGAACACCCTGTTGGGACTGTTATGGCAGGGGGAGGGGAGTCAGGAGGAGAAAGGGAGTTGGGGAAATAAAGGCTGTCTTCCTCCCTAGACCCTACTCATCCAAAGAAATCCAGACTGTAAATAGAAATCCATCAGATCTGGTAGTGCTGTTGTTGAATGGCAGGGAACACATTTCAAACAACTATCAATCAGTCTGGTGAGAGCACTGACCTGACATATAACTGAGACCTGGTTGAATGAAGGGGGTGGCATTGGCCTTTATCATTTATGTCCAGGTGGGTTCAAAGTGCAACTTCTACCTAGACGTCATGGTCAGGGAGAGGTGTCATTGCCATAGTCAAACAGGGCCTTCCAAAGCAAATTGCACACTTTACCTTAGAAAGTTATAACGGTTTAGGATGGAATGGCTTGTAGGTCTACAGGAATACCATCTCCCTTGCTAGGGTCCCTGTTCAACAGAGGATCCACTTCAAGTGTTTATACTTAGCATTGTACACCAAGAGAAAGCCTACTTTATGTTTTACCACGCAGTCAATAATCTCAACAGAGGTGTTCAGATTTACTGTTGAGGGGCTCCAGGCCCTTTAATCCCCCTTTAATCATGAGGGATTTCACCACTGACTCTCTGTCCTTCACCCACAGAGCAGTTCAGGACTTGCTATCCACATGGCAACTACGGGGATATCCCAGAGTGTTCTGAGCCTTGCACATAGGCAAGGCATAAGCTTGGTTTGGTTTTCTTACCTAGGCAAGTGAGGGAGGTGTCAACAGTGCCTTTGCCAGAGTCAAATTTTCCTAGTAAAGCTGGGCTGTTAATGGTTCCTAGCCCCTTCAAGGGCAGTACCAGTTAGGATGATCCATCGCAATGTCTGATTAATCCAAATGGCTGGCTGTAAGAGACATTCTTTGCTGTAACTTAACACTTCAGGCATAAAAGTCACTCACAAGGTTGGAGCAGTATTGTCACCCCTAGTCACTTCCCTATGACAAATTATCAGACTGGAAATTTGTAAAAAGAAAAAAGAAACATCTACAGAGAGTATAGCAATTTTACCATGGCCCACAACAACTCTGCTGAGATTCATCAGTCATGGAGTGGCATGCCAGCAAAAGCCGCCATTATGGGTAGAGATAGCAGAGATGGAAGCAGCCTGTGCAGGCAGATGTGACCTTGCCTTCTTGATGTCTGCCTACTGGTAATTCATAATGAGCTTTGCAAGAAGGCAAATTTCACCTTGTGGCCAACGACAGGCTGATCAATAGCAAAAGATTTCTGGACTCCCAGAGGGATTCCTAACGCCCTATGCTATGCCTCTTCTGTGAGATAGCTGCCTGGGAACCTTGGCACCTGTGAAGAGAGCACTTAAACACTGAAGGGATTAAAGATGGGGTCGGTTAAGCAAAGCAGTACAATACAGCATTCTGAACCTGACATTCTGCCCCCTCTAAGATGCCCCCCCAGGTTTATGTGGGTAACGGGAGTGAAATGTTTTAACTAATCTAGGAGCATGGACATGTACAGAATTCACCCACTCATCGAACCCAGAGTCAAAGTCCTTCCATCTGATGAGGTAAAACAATTGATTTCGTTTTATTTTCGAGTCCAATATTTGTTGAACTTCATAGTGGGTTTGATCATCAATTAACGTAGGGATGGGAGGGGCACGGGTGTGCCATTGGTTTGCAGAAGGGGCTTTTTTCAATAAACTAACATGGAAGGTATCATGTACGTGGCGTAGATTCTTTGGTAAATCCAAGGCAACAGTCACTTTGTTGATTACTTTGCGAACAGGAAAAGGTCCCAGATACTTTAACGCTAGCTTGCGGCTGGTTTGGGTTGCTTTCAAGTTCTTTGTAGAAAGGTAAACGAGATCCCCAGGTTGCAATTCCCATTCCGCTACACGGTGGCGGTCAGCGTATTTTTTGTAATCCTGTTTGGCTTTGATGAGGTGTTTTCTAATTTGAGTCCATTGTTGGGCTGCCTCCCCCCACCACTCGGTGACATCTTTGGAAACTGGAATAGGAGGGGGGAGCGCTTCAAATGGAAATGGCTTGAAGTGAAAGCCATAGACGACTTTGAAGGGAGTTTCCCCCGTGGAAGCGTGCACGCTGTTATTATATGAAAACTCTGCTAAGGGGAGCAAGTCAAACCAGTCATCCTGTTGGAAATTAATGTAACAGCGTAGAAATTGTTCTAATATCTGGTTAGTTTTTTCCGACTGACCGTCTGTTTCCGGGTGATGGCTTGAACTCAAACCTTGTTCAATACCCAGCAGTTGTAAAAGCTCCCGCCAGAAGTTGGCAACGAATTGTCCGCCGCGATCCGAGATCACCTTGGATGGAAAAGAATGTATTTTTACAATGTTTTTTATGAAAATGTCGGCTAGCTTTCTAGCAGAGGGAATTGTGGTGCAAGGTATAAAATGAGCTTGCTTGGAGAACAAATCAACCGCGACTAAAATACAGGAGTGCCCCTTTGAGGGGGGTAAGTCAGTGATAAAGTCCATAGAGATTATTTCCCACGGTCTACTTGGCGTTTCTAAAGGTTGTAAGAGGCCTGGAGGTTTGCCTTTTCGGGACTTGGCGCTGAGACAAATGGGGCAAGACGCTACATATTGGGAGATGTCTTTGCGCATGCCCGGCCACCAAAATTGGCATTGCACTAAGTGAAGCGTCTTTAAGTACCCATAGTGCCCCGCCGTGGGAGCATCATGACAACGTTGCAAAACTTCTTTTCTTAAACTTTTGGGTACATAGAAACGATCTCCCCAAAGCCACTCCCCTTGATCGGAACGTTGCAGTCTGTCTTTGGGCACATCCTCCCCCTCCTTCTCCACTTCAGCTTTCAGTTTTTGTCTCCACCCTTGATCGGGTTGAGGGGATAGAGTTGCGCGACTGCGTGTGGTCACCACGCCCCCCAACTGCGTAGGCAAAAAGACCGTGTCAATTGTCTCCTCCCGTTTGCTCTTGTGTTGGGGCATGCGCGATAGCGCGTCGGCCAAGAAGTTGGTTTTGCCGGGGAGAAAATTTAAAGTGAAATCGAACTTGGAGAAGTATTCTGCCCATCTCAATTGCTTGGCGTTTAATCTGCGAGGGCTGCGTAGGGCCTCTAAATTTTTATGGTCCGTCCAGACCTCGAATGGATGACGGGCTCCTTCTAACCAATGCCTCCAGGTAGTGAGAGCCGCTTTTACAGCAAAGGCCTCTTTTTCCCACACATTCCAATTCCTTTCCGCCTCTGAAAACTTTCTGGAGAGGAAGGCGCAGGGTCTGAGTTTATCATCCGCCCCCCGCTGTAGCAGCACCCCCCCAATTGCAGCGTCGCTGGCGTCGACCTGCACGATGAAGGGGCGATTTTCATCGGGGTGCTGTAGAACGGGCTCTGAAACAAACTGTGTTTTGAGGTGATGGAACGCGGCTTGGCAGTCAGGCGTCCAAGACAATTTTGCACTCGGTTTTTTAGCTTGGTCCCCCTTGTCTTTGGTTTTTAACAGTTCGGTTAGGGGGAGCGTGATTTGAGCGAAGTTCGCAATGAACTCTCTATAGAAGTTGGCAAAGCCCAAGAAGGATTGTAATTCTTTGCGGGTCGCGGGGGTTTGCCAATTTAATACAGCCTGTATTTTGCCTGGATCCATTTTCAAGCCCTCCTGGGAAATGCAGTAGCCTAAGTAAGTGAGTTCTGTTTTGTGGAACTCACACTTAGAGAGCTTAATGGGCAGTTTGTTATTCATGAGAGTGGTTAAGACTCTTTTTACAAGGTCCACGTGTTCCTCCTCAGTTTCCGAATAAATTAACACGTCATCTAGGTACACTACAACGCCTTTGTAGAGAAATTCATGCAGCACTTCATTGATCATGGACATGAAAACCGAAGGGGCCCCGGCCAGGCCAAATGGCATAACCAAATATTCATATTGGCCGAGGGGCGTGTTAAAAGCGGTTTTCCATTCATCCCCCTCTCGGATACGGACATGGAAGTAAGCGTCTTTTAAGTCTAATTTCGTAAAGACCTTACCTTGAGCCACGACGTTGAGTAGATCTCTGATGAGCGGGATGGGGTAGGCGTTGCTGGAGGGGACCGCATTGAGACCCCTAAAGTCCGTGCACAGTCTTAGGCCCCCGTCTTTCTTTTTGACGAAAAGCACAGGAGCTGCGTGGGGGCTGTTAGCCAGGCGAATGAATCCTCTTTGAAGGTTTAAGTCTATGAACTTGCGAAGCTCCTCTCTTTCGTTAGGGCTCATGGGATACAGACGGCCCTTGGGCAGCGCGGCGCCCGGTAATATTTCCATGGCACAGTCCGTCCTCCTGTGAGGAGGTAAAGTATTAGCTTCTTCCTCTGTGAAGGCTTGGGTGTATGCTCTGTATTGCTTGGGTATTTGGTTAATTTCTTCCTGGGTGAGGAGAGCAGGCTCAGTTATAGTAGGGTTAATACCCCAGTTCTGATTCCAATGATGATTTTTGCACGATTCATGGGTGAATGTGATGCTTCCCTCTGCCCAGTTGATATACGGGTTATGATCGCATAACCACCGGCTTCCCAGGATCGAGGGGTATTTTGCCGTGGCACTAATGACGAATGATCTTACTTCCCAATGTTGCCCCATGCCGGTTATGACCGGAGTGGTTTCGGTAGTAACTGGATTCATGTTAGTGCCATCCATTTGCTCGAAAATTACGGGTATTTCCAGATCTTTCACAGGAAGCACTAGTCTGTTTACTAGGGCTGGTGCGATAATGTCTCTGGAGCAGCCTGAGTCAATTAGGGCTTGTATGCGAATGTGCATTTTCTTGTCAGGATTCACTAAAGTTACTGGTATGAAGAGAATGGACCCAGGAGGTCGGTTCGGAACCGGAACTGACTGAGGTTTGATCTGCCGTTTGGGTCCTTTTACGACAGATCCATTTCGTTTCCCGAGGCGGGGCTCTCTGGATTCTCCCCCCCCCCCCGTTAGGGCTGTTGGATCGTATTCCATAACTTCTTCCAATTCTAGTCCTCTTTCGGGGGGGGTTCCTCCTCGATGCTCCCCTACCTCGTGCGGTTCTCGGAGCTGGGGTAGGGCGCGGTGGCGCCGGGTAAGCTGCGGGGGATGGGCGTCTTAGCTGGAGCAGAGGTCTTTGCACAGGCCGATAAGGGCATTGCGCCGCAAAATGACCACCTTGACCACACTGCAAACACAGCCCTTGTTGCCATCTAGCATCTCTTGCTCCACGAGTAGCATATCCAGCCCCCCTGCTCCCTCGGATAGGAGTGGAGGAGCGTCTTTGGCCCGGAGGTTGTTGGTGTTGTTCCACTAAACGAACTTCTAGCAGGCGGTTTTCTACTTTGCAGGTTAATTGTATCCACCCTAACAGCGTAGGAGGGTTATCCTGCATGAGGGCTCTGTCCAACAATTTAGGGTTTAAACCCTGTTTGTATAAAATAATCTTGGTGGACTCTTCGCACCTTGGGCATTTGGCAGCAAGTTGTCAGAATTTTGTGGCATAGTCTCTAGCCGACATGCTGCCTTGTCTAATGGCCTGCAATTCCGTTCGGGCCCTAGTTTCTTCTAGGGGGGTCTTCATATTGGGCTCGAATTGCATCCACTAGCCCTTGGAGCGTATCTAACTCAGGGGCCCCCACGTTATAAAGTCCCACATACCAGTCGGCTGCTTTACCTTGGAGACATGATCCCAGGTGCTCTATTTGACTGGCCTCACTTCCGAAGAGATGCCCCCAACGATTGAAAAATTGTACTACTTGTACCAGAAAGAATCCCAATTTGGAAGGGTCTCCATCAAACGTAGCGTCCAGTTTGACCCATCCCATGGGAAGATCTTGTCTGGGAGCTGGTGCCGGCATTGGGTAGGCATCGAGCGGAGCGAGTTGTAAAGGAGGCTGTCGCGGCGTTGGCGGTAGCTGTGGCGGAGGTTGCTGAGGGTAGGGTTGAGGTTGGTGCGGTAAAGGCGCTCCCGGAATCGGCTGAGGAGGTCCCCTCGGTGCCGGATGCACTGGTGCTGGCCGGAAAGGTGTCGGCCGCCCCCGCGGTAGGCCTCCTGGCACTGGTTGAAGGGGAGTGGGAGCCGGCCGCAACGGAGGCGGGTGAGAAGAGATGGGTTGGAGAGGAACCGTATCCCCTCGCGGCCCCGGTGTCGGTAGAGGCCTACCCGCTCCTGGGACGACCGGTGGTGTGGTTCCTCCCGGTAGGCTTGGGGGCTGGTTCGCTTGTGTCGTGGGTGGTGGGACTATCGGGGAAGCTGGCTCTAGCGGTCGTCCTGGTTCTCCCCCTCCTCCTCCAGTCCCACTACCAGCCGGAGTGATAAGGCGATCGGGACGAGGGTCTTCCGGACACGGTTCTCCACCTCCCCCACCAGCGCCGTCGTCTCCTGATGGAGCCGGTTGCTCGGGACGGGGTTCATCTGGACATGGATCGTCTGGGCAGGGCCCTTCCCCGGTGACAGAATCCTTGTCTCCCGTCTCTGGTGGCTGTTTCGGCCACAGTTGATTTTGCAGGTTAGCCAAACTTTGGCTGATGTCAGGCAGACCAGCTGGCGGATCACGGTCTCTGTCCCCCGCTACTAGCACTGAAAGCAGGTGGACGGCATTGGCCAAACTTTCTTCCATATTTACGAGTCTGTTCTCCAACAGCTGCACTCTATCTGTAGTTTCCTCCCCCCGTAGTTCCGTGTACTCGCTAGCTCCAGCAGACTGCGAGGTCAGCATAGTTTCGGGCGGCGGTCCCGTGGTTAGCGACTGCTGCCACGGCAAGGGTGCTTCTAGTCCTTGTTCCTCTTGAGATCTCGCGGCTAAAACTCCTTTTGTCAGGCCAGTGATTGCTGATATTCCTGAATCAATGGCAATCGTTCGGCTCTGGAGCTGTACCCATTGGTGCTCACTTACATCTTGTTGCCCCGACCACGGGGTGACTTCCGCATAATCCCAACTCAGGGCACCACGGCGGGATGTTTCCCACTCCGTTTGTTCGGTCGTCCTGTTCCAGAACAGCCACGGTCGGCCCCCGGTTTGTTCGGGTATGGATTCCAAACTGCGACGACTATCCAGCTGCAACTGCGTGAACATCGTGCTGGCCCTCCGGTCCCTCGTTTCCCTTGGTCTTGCACCCCACTGCATCGGGGTGGGCAAGGAGAAAAGTGGTGCGGCTGTGGCTCTAGGCCGTGTATTAGCGCTGCTGGGAGCGAGGGTATAAATCGTTGTAACCGAGGAGCCGTCTCCTCTCGGTACAGGTTCTTGGGCTTCCAAGCCTTGAGAGCCAGGGGAGGCATACGGGTCAAACAAAGGATCCCTGACTGGGACAGCTTTGGAGTCCGTTTGATCCGGCTTAGGCAGTGGAAGAGGTGATTGGTAACAAAATGTCAGAACTGTGGCTAGATAATGTCCTTACTCCAGACTACCTCCTGCAATCAGACAACAGTCCATTGTTTCCAAAAGGCTTTTACTGAAGAAATAGTCCATTATAGTCCACTAGCCTGAATGCAATATTCCGGATGGTACATGTGCATTGTTACCAATGAAGAGCAAAGCATGAGGTACAAAGTAACAGATCACAGTCGGCCCAGCCTCCCCCCATAGTTCTCAAAACAACCCCTTTGAAGTCAGGATAGCGAAAGTTTCCCAAGGCCGGTTCTTGGTGGAACATCGGTAGCCAAAACAATCCTCTTCTGTGAGATAGCTGCCTGGGAACCTTGGCACCTGTGAAGAGAGCACTTAAACACTGAAAGGATTAAAAATGGAGTTGGTTAAGCGAAGCAGTACAATACAGCATTCTGAACCTGACAGTTTCTGCATGCCCATCTGGGTGCATGGTCAGAGGACTGCTAGTAAGTGTGTGAGATGGTTCTAGTCCAGAGAAAAGTATACCACAGTGGAAATGCACAGGCATAGCATAACCCTTGTTCCTTGGTTGAAGCACATAGGGATAGTTGCCAAACAGCCCTGAAAGGAATCCCAGGCAGAGCTGATGTTTTGCTTGATCAAACACTATAAAGTGAGCTCACTCATCATATATCAGTCATCATGGTTGTCAAGTCCCAGGTGTACAGCTGGAGTAACATTATGCCATTGTTAGAATGCAGGCTAGGAGGGCTAAGGGTACCAACTGGGCCCTGGCCTACCCATAACATTGCCCATTTCTACACTACCAGCAAACTTGCACTGGAGCAACCCCAGCATGGCTTGGCACTGGTGTATGTATCTTCAGATGTGCCAGTGTTGCTATTAATCTCTATCTCTGTCTGATCCCAACAGTTTAAAATTGCCAATGAGTTGGCAATAATAGCAACAGCAAAAAGTAAATGTAACTATATAAGAAATACATAAGACATGCTGCAAAAAAAACCCTTTTCCCATATTAAAAATAATCTTAGCTGTGTGGACAAGGAAAAAAATGCTTGCCATTCTCCATTGCTCTGAGAGTCTGTGCCATTTTATAATAAGATTTTTGATGATAAAAATGGGATGATCTATGACTTTTAAGTCTTTTTTTCATTTCTAATTATAAAACTGATGGGAGCAAACGACCTTTCAATCTCAGAGGTATAAGCTCAAAAATATTCTTATGGGATTCTAGTATTTATTCAGGAGGGGGATAAAAATGAGATACAGAAAGCAATAAGCCAGAAGAGTTTTCAGTTCTAGGGGAAAAGAGAGTGAAAAAGAACAATATGTCTGATCATTCACTGCTACTTTATGGAAACCAAGAGTTCCATGCTCCTTATTTCCTATAACAAGAGGAATTGGGCTGCCAAGAGCCATTACTCCTTCCTCCAACTAGTATTCTCCCTGAGGCCTCCACACATCAAATGCGGCCCATCTCACATTCAGAAGATCATACACAAGATCCTTGACTAGAAGATGCATGCTGTTAATATTCCTATATTTACCAGGCCTTCAGAGCCCCTTGGGCAATCAGACTCCATCCCTAGCAGCCCTCCTGGACCTCATCTGTAATACTGACTTATTCCCAAATAAACAGGACAAATTGGTTGGAAGTAAATAGGAGCCTAATCAGGCAGTGCTAAAGCAGCATCTGTCCTTCCAGACTGCAGCACCTACTAGAAGTTCCTTGAGGCTGTTTCTTATCGGCCAACCCCCAAACAACTCTATGACATTTAGGTTAAGCTGAGAAAGGGTGACTGACCAAGAATATGCAGAGGAATTTGTGTGCGGAGAAGGATTTGAAGCCAAGTCTCTCCAGTCCTAGTCTGATATGCTAAACATGACATCATACTGATTTACAGATGTAGAGTCTCTCCCAAAGGAACTCTAGGAACTTGCAGTGTGACGGGGGCTTTGGGTCTCTATAACAGAGAATTCATTGCACCTTATCCAAACTACAGTTCCCAGTATTCTTTGATGGGAGCCATGATAGTTAATCTGGTATAGAAAGACTGAACTATAGTGAACTGTATGATCCTTTGTCATTGTTGTGCTTAGAAAGAAAAATTCTTCTTCCTTCAGATACATACTCTCCAAAAAAAAACAACCCTTCAGGGATGGTTAAATTGTATTGCTTTAAGCTCGTATGTTTTCCAGAAGTAGTGTGCAGAAGTATTTTCCTTATATGTGCCTACTCACAGAGATATTCTTAAAATAATTGTCTTGATCGAGCTACTTACACTCAAGAGGTCAACAATGGTCTTAACTCATTTGGAAGATATAAAGGGCAACTGATTGCTCTGGGGCTTGATACTCTTTGCAAATAGCATTTCTGTTGGCAGATGGCCAAGCCAAGAGGGAAACTACAATAAGATAAGCAAGACAGAACTATTGTGTTCACTTTGTCCTCGTGCTGATAAGCTAAACAGACTGTCTTTGCTGGAAAGAGACTGATTTTGGATTTGTTAATAAACAAGGCAAAATGTACTTTGTTTGGAAGTCCTGCTAAAAATAGAAGCATCTGCATGGCCGCTGCTGGATAAATTTGGTGAGAGCAAAAAGGGATAATGATAAAAGTCAAAGAAAATTCAAAGAATTATTGCAGTTAAGAAAGCATGACCCAGGCCACAGAACTTCACATAGTACTTTATCAGACTATGTCTAGGGAGGTCCAGGTGCAAAGCCTTTCACTGCTGGGAAGCTCACTGAGGCGACCTTGGGACAGTCTCTCTCTCTCTCTCTCTCTCAGCCTAACCTTCCTGACAGGGTTACCAGCCTCAGCATGGGTCCTGGAGTTCTCCCAGAATGACAACTGATCTCCACACTATAGAGACCAGGTCCCCTGGGGGAAATGACAGCTTCAGAGGATAGACTATATGTCACATTCCCACTGAGCTTCCTCCCCTTCCCAAACTCTACCCTCCCCAGGCATTGCCCCTCAAACTCCATGAATTTCCCAAACCAGTGGCATCAACTATATCTTCAAAAGGTTTTTGCAAGGATAAAATGAGGGGAGCAATGTATACTTCCCTAAGCTCCTTGCAGAATGGATGTGATAAAATATAATTAATAAATGAATAAAAATAAAGCAAAGTAGAAACAGGGAAAACTTCATGGAAAGGGTTGATCATAGAATCATAGAGCATAGGGTTGGAAGCAACCTCCAGGGTCCTCTAGTCCAGCCCCCTGCACCGAGCAGGAAATCTCTCTGGTTTAGTCTTCATTCAGCTCTACACATGTCTCTGCACGTATTCCTGCTCAAGAGTACTCCTCCCCTTATAATGCCAAACCTTTTCTGAAGATTACTTAAGATGATTTTCTAAAGTTGATAACTTAAGAGTGTTTGTGATCATTCCATGGCAGAACAGAAGTTTAGCCCCTTGTTCCTATTGTGTGTGAGTGTACATATAAGAAGGGAGACTAATTTCAATAAACCAAAGCCACATCTCTTGCAGTACATGCTTCCAGACATTACAGCAGTTCAGCAAAAATCAAAGAACCACTCAGAGATTTACAATGTACAGTTATATTTTCAGAAAACGTATGTGTACTATGCTTTTACTGAACTTCATTTACATGCTCCCAATTGCATTGGGCCTCTGCCCTGAATACAATCCCCTAGAAGACAGGATAATTTTTAAAAGGATATAGAAGATCTATATTTGAGTCGATACTAATCAAGTGATTTTGAGTTTTCTCTATACTAAAGGAGTAGGTAAGTGTAAACAATGGATCATGAACACTGGCTCATGCATGAAAGTACAGAAAGTATAAAAATATATTTCAAGGAAATGCAACATTTTGCTATTAGCAAAGATGGAAAGTATCAATTGTTTGATAATAGCTTAATATCTAGAATTTTGATTTCCTAAAGACGCTTTTAACTGTGATATGAACAAAAACGGATATTGCTAGGATATAATGTATGAGGAACATCATGTCATTAGTGTATATCCGGCCAAATCTGTTTAACCAAAACCAGTGAGGACCATTCCCAGCACAATAAATGACAAACATCCTCTGAAACTGAAAGCAGTTCATTTCAGAGGTACTTCCTGTTTGTAAAGTGAGCTACTGACACCATTTAGGTACTGCGCTAGCCCAATCTTGTCAGATTTCAGAAGCTAAGCAGGGTTGGCCTTGATTAGTAATTGGGTTAGAGACCACCAGGCAAGACCAGGATCACAACGCACAGGCAAGCAATGGCAAACTTCCTCTGTTAGTCTCTTGCCTTGAAAACCTTAGCAGGGGGTGCCATGTCAGCCACAACCTGATAGTACTTTCCACCACCACCACCTGGTTGTTCATGTGAACTCACAGTGATCAAAAAGTAATGATCCTGCATCTTTTCCATTTGAACATATGATTTGTGGGTGATTAGTATTCTGAATAAGTGTGACAGTCTGCCACCAAAGCATTATATCACTTTGAAACTGTCAGGGTCTGCTAATGCCCAGAGGGTTCAAACCATGTGCAATAACAGCTTTCCCATAACATAATATTCTCTTTAAAAACAACCCCCCCCCAATAGTCTGTCTCCATCTGCTGTGTGGGAATGCCATATGATTTTTCTGAGGATCACCATTATTACCATGTCTACACATGGATATTTCATACTTTGGTCTTCAAATGTTCCCCTTTGCTAAGGGGGAAAAATAACTTCCCTTCTGGCAGGCTTGTAAGGGATAGTGCAGGCAGCTGGAAGAAACTAGAAAGACTTTCAAAGCCAGTGCAAAGTTGACCTGCCAGATGTGGTAGGCCATGGAATCTCACTGTAGCCCAGAGTCCTTTGGGACTACTTTCCACAGACTGTCTATCAACTTCTCTGGAGCAGTATACAAGGTCCATTCACCAAACTCATTTCTGGAAGCAGATGGAACGGCACATAGTAAAACAGACATTTCAGTGGAATAAATCTACGGTTCCTTAAGCCAACAGCATGCTTCTTATTTCCTGGATAAAGATGAGAACTAGAAGCATAAGTCTTTCTTTTGTGTTTACATTGCATGTGGAGTCAACCAACTACACCAGGGTCTCCATCTGGAGTCATTTTACAGCACAAGAGTGAGTCTCTTTGAGAAGAAGCTAATATAAAAATACTGGTTTGGAGAAAAAGCAATATGTTTTATTGAGCTGGTAATAATATATATATTATTGGGTTCAGCCATATGTATATGGCTGAACTCGAGGCTTCCATTAATGTCAATGAATATATCTAAAGAGATTTATTTTTATAACAACTTCAAAGTGGTAAGGCAAAACCAAGGTTGGGGTTTTCTAATACTCACAGTAGCAAAACTCTCCAGAAGAAAACTCCGGTGGATTTGCAGGCCAAAGCTTTCAAAGTCCATCACATGAATAACATCATTCAAAGCACAAGGAAGGATGCTCTGGTGGTTCATAAGGCACACTGTGTGTCTTCTGGAGACCCCTTTTGACAAGGCACATTTACCTGTGAGTAAGGCCCATTGAGTTCAGAGGGGGTTGCTCCCAACTCAAATAATACAGGCATAGGGTTACTTCCTCTTATTGATGGTAGTGGTAGACAAATGAGTTGATTGCTGTCTTAATTTTTGTATCCTTAATGACTAGCAAGTCTTGAATGTACCCTTTTTTACTTTCAAGATATTATGTTAATGGAAATTTCTTGTATACCTTCACAAGAATGTATCTGTGAATATTAAGTTGCTCATAGTACAGCCACAGGGAAGAAAGATTTGTAGTATGTATTATCTACCTATCTACAAGTACATGTTTTGAAAGAAAGCACTGGGGGCAATTTGGAGAAAGAAAGGGCAGGCAAGCAAAGGATGAATACTCCCTTCCCTCCCACTGTTTCTCCACTTTAGTTCAGCACCCAAAGTGCATTAAAAAAGAAGTGTAGGGAATCTTGTTAACATTCACATGTGTGACAGACTGCACTTTTTGAAAGTTTAGAACTGCTGTACACGACAGCTGTAGGACTGTGAAGAGTTAATTCTGATTGGGTAGCATAAGCTGAACAGAGAAAGACTTCTGAACTGAATGCTGGGGAGAGGGGAGTCTGATCTCACGCCTAGCTGAGAGGAGTTGAGTACTGACAGTTTGCAGATTAATCCCTGACTGAGACAACACAGACAGTAGAACTGGGGGAAAGTTGGTAAGGAAGTTTGGGAAGTAGGCACAGAGTCCCATTCAGTTCAAAGAAAGGGGCTAGATCATCTAGAGAGAGGAGAATTTTCCTACCCAATCAAACAAGGAGTTAGGTCTGAACAGATCTCTGGCCTGGTGTGGTTAGCAACTGCCTTGTCTTGAGTTTTTAACTTAAGGTCTTCTAAGTTAAAAACTCAAGACAAGTACTGATGTTTCAAGAGAGGGGTTTGGGTACTGGTAAGCGGGTACCAGCCTTTTGGAAACCAAAAAGAGTAAGAGAATACTCAAAGAAAGTTTACTAGAGTGTTTAGGAAAACACTGGAACAAGAAACCTCTCAACATAAAGATTTAAGTAACTGTGAAGAGCTTAAGAAACTCTCAGTAGTCTGAAATATAAAAACTAAAGTCTGTGCATGTACTGATTTTACCTCAGAGTTATTTATATTGAGTTACTTCAGAAATTTTCAACCCTTGATTTCACCTGACCTTTCCCTTCTATGTTAAATAAAATATTTTGTTATTTTTGAATTTAAAAATGCCTCTAGTGCCATTTAAGCTAAAATCAAAAGTATGGGTGGGGGAGGGGGCTCATAACATGTAACATACAGTTAGCCCATGATGACTAAAATAGGTTAGTAGAGTTTACCTTTTCATATCATATGTGATTGCATATCCCCTTCAAGCACATATTTGCAGCCATAAACCTAGAAATGTAATAGACAGGCAGATGAATGAACAGACTGATAGATCGATCTGAAATTCTTAGGAAGCTGAATTCTGCACCCAGTACTAAGTTCTATGACCTTTTTACACATACATAGAATTGCAGCATTCAGATAGTCCAAGGATCCCTTGGAAGACATGAAGCAGTGCAAATAGCATACTATACAGTCCTTAATCAATGGATGTGGACTAAAATTACTGTGGACTGATATCCTTATTGCTTTTCTGCCGCTTCAAGAACTGGGACCACACAGCCTTTAGAGTTAAAAATAACTTTTAAAAAGAGGAATGTGCAAATAATTGCAGGGAAGTTTCAGGAGGGGGTATCAAACACTGACAATTAACCATCATTTAAATGTAGTCAAATATTGTCAAAGATTCCCTGAAGATGAGTGTGTCCTCATGGAGGTGGCAACCAGCCTGTATTTTTAATTAAATCCCTAGGAACCTCTGATTGCAGAGGAAGAAGCCAAGGTTCCTTGCTCCCTAGTCCTTCAGGAATTAAGGATCCCAGAAGTGAGATTCTATGGTCACTAACACAACATGTGTCCCAAATAAATTGAATAACATCCCGCAAAGTTGGGGATCAAAATACTTCCTACCTGTTAGAAATGAAGATGGTGCCGACGGACTGCCAAGCCTGTGTCCAACTCTTTATTAATTTCTTTAGGGCACGCTAAGTGAAAGAGTGCAGTAGGCTGTGCAGCAAAATTATCTTCTCCATCCAGATGTTCACTACTCAGGATCTCCCACAATTAGGTTAGGCAACAAAATTATCACACAGTTTAATACATTTGTAACAGCTGGGAGTAACTTCTAAATCTGATTATAATGCTGCCTGGGGAACAGTTTAGCTGTTTAAACTGTCAGGCTTTCACAGGGCTGTTTTACAAGCAGCATCTCTGCAACGAACGTCTCTGCAGAACATTAGATCTGGAGAAAGTGGTGAGGTCTTCAGAATCCCAAAGTCAAAAGTCTCTAGCTATTTTGCTCTCACAAGAACTTTCAGTTTAGTCCCACAAAATAGCCTGGGTATAGTCACACTGGTCATACCATCCAAATGCACTCTGGCTGTATAAAAGCCATTATGTATACTTGGTGTTAGATTAGGACTTGGAAGTTGTGGTTCAAATCTCTGTTATGGTGCTTTGATTCAGCACGGCAACTATGAGAATGAGCTGTGATCCGAGAGGTCCTCAGTTAAAAAACACAGCATCATAATGGTACTGGCCTCTTCCAAAAACTCACTAGCAGCACAATCCTAAGCAGAGCACTGAAGTCAGACAACCAGTGTGGTAGAGTACTTAGAATGTTGGATTAGGATCTGGGAGGCCCAGGTTTGAATTCCTTCTTTGCCATGGAAGTTTGCTGGATGACCTTGGGACAGTCACACACTCTCAGCCTAACCTACCTCATAGGGTTGTTGTGAGGATAAAATGGAGGAGAAGAGAACGATGTAAGGCACTCTGAGTCCCCGTTAGAGAGAAAGGCGGGGTTTAAATGATTATAAATAAATAAATCTGGGCTGTCCACCATCCTGTTTTAAATGTGTTGTTTTTAATTAACATGAATTTTAATTGTATTTTTAATATGTTGTTATCCGCCCTGAGCCCGCTTGTGGGGAGGGCGGAACACAAATTTGAAACAAACAAACAAACAAACAACATTGAAGTCCTAAATCAATAGGCTTAGAATTGTTCTGTAGGTGACCTGAAACTGATCTGAGGGGGAAAGTTCTTCTTTTCCTTCTGGGTTTTAGAAGAAAGGTTTTCAAACAAACAAACAAGGGCCTATAGAGCATGACCTTTCCAGATATCAGTTCAAACACCCAAGAGAAGAAAAAAATGTAGATAATCCTCCTCCTCCTCCTCTTCCTCATCATTAATAATAACAGCCCTCTGAAATAACAGCCCTTACCACTTATCTGCATCATTTCCTTATCCATATAGTGGGGGGGGGCTATATTTCAGAATAACATTTTTATTTTAAAAGAAGCTAAAACAGGGCAATATTCAGGAGGTGCAAGAAGAGTCCTCTTACAAACTGCCCTTTATACCTTCTGTTTGAGGCAGAAGAAGCATCCCAAGACTGAGAGCCAAGCTACAAGTGATGCCTGACACAGGTTGGACACTTGTCGGCTTCCCTCAAGTTTTGATGGGAAATGTAGGCATCCTGGTCTTGCAGCTGTAATGGAGAGCCAAGCTGTAAAACCAGGACGCCTACATTTCCCATCGAAACTTGAGGGAAGCTGACAAGTGTCCAACCTGTGTAAGGCGTCACTTGTAGCTTGGCTCTGAGTGATCAGCAGTGTAATCCTACACAGAATTACTCCAATCTAAGTCTATTGATTTCGATAGGCTTAGGCTGGAGTAACTCTGGTTAGGATTGCACTGCAAAAAAGGCAAAAGCTCTTCAGTGATTGGTGAACCTAATCACGCTATCAGAATATGGACCTTGTTGGCCATATATTTGGTCTAACATACAAAAGTGTTTAAATGTGCTGAAATTCTACAAAACTAGCTCTCTCCAAAGACAATTTCTTCACTTTACAATTTTTAACAAATTCTGCTGGGCTTGGCTGCCCTCTACATTCAGATAGGGGAAATACAGCATACCTTGAACAATTAATCTGATGTTATTGAGAAGAAGAGTTATATGCCTCTATTTCTTAAGATGCGTGAAAATGTACTATATGAAAGCATAAATATATCTGTGATAATATATAACATTAATATATTTGTGATAATGACTTTACCAGGTTATGAGGAAGTTTTTACAATTGCACCGAATGATTCGGTGAAACTCAAATTATGCCTTTTGTAGATGAGGAGGAAAAGTAAATTCTGGCAGAGGGATGCTTCTACAGCCAACAACAAAGCTAAAGTTTCCTCCTTATGGCAAAAAATAGCTGCAGCTCTGGATTCAGGTTATCAAAAGATCATTTGCAAGATTTAAGCATGATTACTGGAAGTAACCCTGGAGAGTCCTGAGGTACGCATGGGGGAAGGGTGAGCATCTGAAGTAACAACTGGGATCAACATTTGGAAAGAGATATGGAAGTTGGTTCCAAGAGAAGCTTCAGGAATAAGAAATCCTTCTGAGCATGAAAATTGCTCAAAGCAGCCAAACAAGTTTGTTGAAGTGATTGAAACAACAAGCCTTTGAGGTAGGTTAGGCTGAGAGAGAGACTGAGAAATTGAGATTGGCCCAAGGTCACCTTGGGCAAAGTACATTTAAACCCTAAATCCTAATCTGGCATTATAACCACAATAGCACACCAGCTCTCAATCCAGAATCAAGGCTGTGTCTATGCAAACACAAAAACAATGTGTGAGAAGTGGATTTAAATTTCAAGAAATTTCATCTTCCCTCATGTTATGCCAAGATGCCACCATGTAAAAAAATATGGCACTGCAAATGTTTACAGTATCTGATTTAAAGTTATACAGTTTCCCTTCAGCCATAAACCAGAACAAATACTTAAAAGATTTATTACATCCTTCCCCCCAGAGATTTAAGTAACTGCAGTTAAATAATAGAGCAGTTAAACAACACAGAGACCCATTATTCTGCTTCCTGGATTCTTGAGAGGCATATTGTTTTTCAAAAGGATTAAGGTCTAAAATCAGAGACTCTAAATATGTCCTTTATCATTTCAATTGAATAAAGGGCACATTTGTAATTTTTTCCCTTATGTGCCTTGTTGCACTGCACTGACAGTACAGGCCTAAGTAGAATTACACTGTTCTGAGCCCATAAAGTCAACAGATTTAGAACTGTGTAGACTTTCTTAAGATTTCACCACGAGTTTCCCTCTTGTCCTTGAACAGAAAATGATCTGCTCTTGGAGGCTTGAGGTCTTGCTTCAAGCTGGGCTATACATTTTCCTTAATATGAAGAAACTTCTCAAAACCAACTCCATTTAGAAGAAATTATACCCATCTTTCTGCCCTCATAAGGACCACCAAGGTGGCTAACAAATTAAAACATACATAATAGAACCACATTTTAAAATGATTAAAACCAACCAAAACACATCATTAAGCCAGAACTAAAAATATAAAAAGACAAAACAACAATTAAAGCAATTAAATCATTCGATACACAGGAAGGATCACTGAAGGAATGCCAAATGAAACAATTGTCTTCACCCACTGGTGGAAGATGGCAACAGAAGGAGACAGATGAATCTCCCTGAGGAAAGAGTTCCAGAGTTTTGATGCCATGAAAGAGAAATCCATTTCCCAGGTCACCACTGAGCTAAGGGTAGGCACTCAAAGCAGGGACTCCAAAGATGACTGCAGTTCATAAGGGAGTAGGCTGTGAGGCGGGCAAGCCAGCCTGCCTGCCATCACTGTGAATGCATATCTACTGGGGGGGGGGCGGCTTTCTTCCTGTAGTGTAGCTTTCTTCCTTCACTGTACTCGGCTATGCTTTGCTAAGAGGCCTTATCAGTACAGCTGGAAACGTGTGGGAACCAGCCGTGGGAAATTCAGCTTGGCATCTTTTGCAGGACTTTTGCTGACTTCAACTGACTAGTTTGGACTGGGGAGAGGAGGGCTGGGGTATAACCTCTCGGGGAAGACTTTACTTCAGCATTCTAGGCAAGCTCTATGTATCAGTGCACTTCTTGTAACTCATACAACCATATTGGATGAAGTGGATAGTCTGAGAGAATCCCCTAGCCAGGCCTGACATAGGCAGTCCCTCAGACATGATTACAAGCACACTTCATTCTATATGTCCCAGAGGAGTAATCACAAGGATATACTATAAGTATTCAATGAGTATCATGTGCTGTTCTACGTGAAATTCTTTATCCATATTTTTTCTGTATATATTCTGTATATATTTATCTATTACCTTGGAAAGTTGATGTATTTTGAGTATATTGTATATGAAATTCACTATATGAGTGCTTTGCACTTTGTAGAAATTGAGGACTTTTATTGGTCTTACTGGGTTGATTGTATCCCACAGGGGACCATCGGTCCATTTTGGCTGTGAGGCTAGCCAGCTGAAGCAGGTAAAAGGCACTCCTGGCCACATCGGTGGTGGTGGAGAGTGCCCTCAAGTCATAGCTGACTTATAGCGACCTCAGGCGGGGTTTTCATGGCAAGAGACTAACAGAGGTGGTTTGCATTGCCTGTCTCTGCAACCCTGGTCTTTGTTGGAGGTCTCCTAACCAATTACTAACCAAGGCCTGGCCACATCTACCACCAGCTTATCCAGCAGGTCCAAGAACACCCCCAAACTATGGACCTGTTCCTTTAAGGAGAGTGCAACCCCCTCCAGAACAGGCAACACCTTAAATCCTAGGTCAGATCTTCTGCTCCCCCGTAGCTCTTCATTGGAAGAGTCTATCTACAACTAGGGTAACACTGAGCCACATTGTGGCATACCAGAACAGCATATCCCTGGAAACAATTGCTAAAATCCATGCTGCTGGTATGAACACATTCCAAGAGATGTGGAAGAACAAGGTTATGAAATGTAACTGGAGGCAGGAATAGAGAGGCTGCTTTAATTATGGAGTGGTGGTAGCTTATGAGACAATCCCTTAAGTCACTGTGTGTTCCTTTTGCTGATGTATCGTTGCAAGCATCCTTTCCACTAAGGGAAGGTATGTCAGGCCATTGCATATCTTAAAAAGTATGAAACAGCCTCTTGGCTATCAAGTCCCATGGAAGTGATCTTGTCAGTTCTGTGTTAGGTACCAATCTTGATACACTGTTGATGCTGAATTTTTAACTCACCCCATTGCACATGGAATTTTCTCATGAAATTACTGTGTATTATATTAAACTGAAAATACTCTTACCGTAGCTTGGTCTACCTGATCAACTATCCAGATTTTCATGGAAAATGCTCAGGTTCACATTTCAGTAAGTTTCCAGCATTAAGCCACGTGCATTGCTCTATGAGGGACAGGGATATATGCTTGGTATGCTGAAGTTATTGCTGTATCAGCAGCCACCCCACTCCAGCAAATCTGAAAATGTGAACCTCTGCTGAGCTTACACAAAGCTTCCGTCATGATGGCTGTGTTAGCAGTCCAACCCTCTCTCATGCTGAAAGGACAGTTTATGAATATGGTTATATCATAAACCCCTTCTCCCCATGTGCTTCAAGCACCAGACATGCTGCCTGGATAAGCAGAACTGTTCCCAACTCCAGCTGGAGACAGAAAAATACTGGAATGTGAGTCATGAGGCAAGATTGACTATCAACCCCACACCTTGGAGATGTGCAAAGACTTAAGACAAAAGAAGCTCCTGCTTTATCTCATGACCCTTCCAAATCTCCCCTCATCCTCCTTCCCATTCTGGGCTATTCAGAGACTTGATAAGCCCTTCCCATCCAAATATCACGGGTCATCAGTGACTATTTTTACTTACAGTTCCTCCCAGATATGCACAATCATACCTTTCCCAATTTTATTGTCTCACCTCTGGAGACAGCTGTTATTGTTTTGGGGAAGAAGCTGCAATCCTGCCCAGGGTACGTTCCACAGTATAATTACCCCATTAGGGTAACAGCTGATTATCAACAAAATTATAACCATGCAACACACTGCAGAGGCAGTTTCCTTATCAAAAGTTCTTGCATCTAGCCATTGGTTATTCTGAATTTAAAACTCTGGAGATTAGTTAGTTTGGCTTCCAAGAGGCAATTCAACTGATCTTGGTAGCATGTCAATGTGTGGGCTCAGTGAATCTTTATTGGAGATGGCTGATTAGGACATTGCCTTTTCTTCCATGCTAGGTGATAAATACAGAGCAAAAAGTGGAAAAGATGTATTTGCCCAGTGATCTCTCAGTTACACCACGGTTGGCCCACTATGACCAGAGCTCTGTCTGATAACGTATTTAGTATGAAGGCCAGCCCAACTTGAATAGTACTCTCACTCTCTCTGTCATGTTTGTGTTTTTTGCGTAGCACTTAATTTGTTCTTGTATGCATCCAAAGTACAGTTTATTTATTTTGTACATTTTCTTCTGCCCTTCCTTCAAATGACTCAGTGTGACTTTGCCTCCCCCTTTTTATAGTCACAACAATACTCACAAGGTGGCTTAGTCTAAGAGACAGTGACTGGCCCAAAGTCCCCCAACAAGGTCTGTGACACAGTGGAGATTTGAAAATGGTCCTGGTCCAACAATCTAACCACTATACTATATTCTCATTTTAAAACTTTCTTTTTTAAAAAGAGCATCTTTGTTTGTCTTCCTACATAATAATTTAGTTGTTCAAAAAACTCTCCTGCACTTCCTATTGTGTGGTGGAAAGGACAATATGAAATGCTATTTTGCCACCATATTTAGTTAACAGACAACCCATTCTTGTATATGTGTACTCAGAAGTAAGTCTTACTATGTTCGACGGAGTTTAAGGTAAAGTCCTACTATGTTTGATGGTGCTTAGTCTGGTAAATATTCATAGATAGGATTGTGGCTTAAGATTTTTCATTAGCCTTGGTACCTTTCTCTAAAAGGATAGTTACGAGTATGAGCTTCCTGCCTCTTAATTTTACACTGCATGCTTCTTCTTCCAAACCCACAAAGGAGAAAGACCTCAAAAACACATGAATACATGAAGCTGCTCATCCTGTGCCAGGCCACTGGTCCATCCTATCCCTCCCTAAATGCAACCAAAACCGAAGTATGTGTAATTAGAATAAATCTTTCCCTGTTTATCGCCTCCCCCACATTCCTCCCTCATCCATGTCTCTTTTATGGAAAATTTTAAACTACAAGTTCCTCAGTGCAGAAATCTGTTTTCTTATACTCTGTAAAGTGCTGCGCACATTGAAGGCATAATCATTGTTATTAATAATAATAATAATGTCTACTGTGAGTGGCAGTGGCTCTAGAAGATCTCAGACGGAGAAGTACGTCATTATTTTACCAAAGAAAAACTAGCAGCACTGAGAGGAAAAAGTCATGTTAACAGCCATTTGACAACAGTGTATTTCAGCTGACTCTCACATTCACACACACCAGCTCTGTGTGGTTCCACTGGTTTGAAATATAGCTTCACATTTATCTTGGCTGCATTAACAAGATCTGTTTTACCAATACATTTATATTTATGATGACTAAGGGCAGATTATAGCTGTTAAAGTTGGTTCTCCTGACATGAAAACACTACTTTGTCATTAATACATTTTCTAGTATAAACTGTGATGTCAGGTCAATGGAAAGGGTGAAAACTTTCCTAAAGCATGCACACATTGGGGGTTTTTTTCCAAGCAATTGAGCCCTAATGGAATAACAAAAGGTCATCATAACAAACCATTACAGCTTTGGTCTTGGCAAGGAGGCCTACAGAAGAATCTCCCAAGCAACAGCCATCATTTCTCCAGTGTTATGGCATGAGGATGACAGGAACGGTACACAGATGGGAGCGCAGCACAGCAGTAGCCATATGAAAAGCAGAGCGATCAATTAGTCAATTGTTTACCAAGAGCCTTCCTAGCTGATGCTGTCCAGAGCTCTGCTAAAGAAAGAAGATCACACCAGCTGTCACAGGGCAGGCACCCACAGAGCATGTGCTTGGCAGCTGCTTGATTCAATGTGCTACGTTGGGTGAGACTAGCGGGCCAGAACAAGAGGGGTGAGCATGCCTGATCCATTTGTCCTGCTCAATACCAGCATTTTCTGTGAGCCACATCTGCAGCTACTTATTGAGCTTTGTGCCAGCAGTATGATGTGCAGGAAGCTAGGGGATTACTACTACTCTATGCTGTAATCATTTTTTCCTACATCATTTGAGCCAAGCATTTTGTGGGTCATCAGGACAAATACAGCCATCCAACCTGTAGAACCAAAAATCTCCAGGTAGAACAAGAGATGAATGAACTGCCCATTTTCCTTTCCTTTATTCTTCCATGGCATCACCCAGATCCACGTTCTGCTCCTCCTAAGTTTCTGCTTAACCTGAAGAATGTCTAACATTCATTTTTAAAAATTAGCACATGCAACTTTTTTCTCCTTTTTTACACAAGCACAGGTGAAATGGCATTTAAATTTTGTGAAAAGGACTGACTTTTTAAACAATTCAGATCTTAGCTCAGTCCCTAGAAATGTGGCTATGCATTAAATCAAAATGATCTGATGAATGAGTGCCATTCTTGTAAACAGAGGTGGTCTTAGTGAGCATATTACCAATCTATTCTGTTAGTTGCTGTTGAATCTCACTGCATCCTGCTTCCCTTCCAAGACACTTGACCTTGCCTGCAGTATAAAATATTGTTTGTGGTACATCTAGAATGTGGGACTTGACCAGATATAATGTAGTGCATTCTAATGTATGTGTAGATGCAGTACATTTATTTTTATACATGATTTATTCATTTAAAGGAATCACACCAAAACCAGTTGTTCACAGTGAACCACAACAGTAAAGACAGATAAAAATAAAAACGAAACACATGCACAATTTAGGCATCTCTTGAGAGTGGCTTTTGAGTTTAGGGCTAAGAACATCTCTTGTAACCTTTATTTTAAAACTTAATTTTAATTGAAAATTCCCAAACTACTTTACACTTAATCAAAGCTGGGTAAATTTTACAAAAAATGCTTCCTGTTTCTAGAAATCAGAATTTAAAATCTTAAATTTTCAACAAGTATAAATGTTTAAAGTTAATGGCTGTTAGTTAAGTTACCAAAGTTACATAAGTGGTACAGACTAGGTATAAAAACAAATTGTCGAATAGTTGTCATTTGTACCTTTGTTTCTTTTGTGATGCATCTTGAGGGTTTGGAGGGGCCTGGCCAAGATGGGGTTCATGGCTCTTCTCCATGTTACCGATGCCACCACCTCATTCTTCTCCATTCTATCGGCTTTTAACATACGTGTGCATGCACACCCACATTTCTCTGGAGTCAGTGTTAGAAGGGCTAACATGAGCCAGACAGAAACATGGCTCCACTCCCTCCAACATCTTTGCACCCCAGACACGTTTGCTGAGTCACAGAGACTTCTTGGACAATCTCCCATTCTCTGGAAGAGACGCTTGGTAGGAGCACAGTACAACTATCATATGGTTGCAGCAGCTTTTAGGATGATCTCCCATTCTCTTGTGAGAATGGACGGGTCAGTCATCTCCAGCTGGTGGTGGGCCATGTGCAAGGTCACACTACTCAGAAGGTGCCTGACCATACCAATCCCTGATGTTGGTTCTGTTTGTGGCTATGTGTAAGATCAGAATACAAATACTTTCATCCAAAGCCTAAACTATGTAGGATTAGAACGGGAAGAATGCATGACTATTTTAGCCAAAGTTACGCACTTCTAAATCCCTCTGATTTCAAAAGGGGACCTAAATACAAACGAAAATCTCGCTCATCAAAAATAAGAACACAGGAGATTTTCTGCTGGATCAGACCAGTGGTTCATCTAGTACAGCATCCTGCTTCATACAGTGGCCAGCCAGCACTCCTTAAGGGTCAATTAATGGAACAGAAGCCAAGAGCTGCTACTTATATTGCCTTCTAGTATGGATAGTCAGGTGTTTACTGCCTCTGGATGTGGGGGTTCCTTTTAGTCACCATGTAAAAGGTAAAGGGAGTCCCCAGTGCAAGCACCGAGTCATTACTGACCCAGGGGGGGACATCGCATTATGACGTTTTCTTGGCAGACTTTTTGTTACGGGGTGGTTTGGCATTGCCTTCCCCAGTCATCTACACTTTATTCCCAGGAAACTGGGCTAGTAGCCATTCATGGACTTCTTCATGAATCTGTCAAATTCTCTTTTAAAGCCATCTATGCTTGTAGTCATCACTACATCCACTGACAGTAACTTCCACAATTTAATTAATTGCTGAGTGAAGGAGTACTTCCTTTTGTCTGTCCTTGGGACAAAATTCATGGGACTTACACTGAAGTGCTGATTTGGCCAGACTGGATCCTGCATTACTTTAACATTACAGTTATTGAATAAGATACTCATTGTTCTAAGACAGTTGGATAGGATACTCATTGTTTTAAGACAAATCATTCTCTTGATCAAAAGACTTTTTCTAACACCCGGTTATCTTGTATACTGGATCTCCTATTTTAATGGTTCCAATTTTATCTACTCCAAAAAAGCTTCCAAACAATGGAGCTGATTTGTAGATATGTTTCTGAGCTGGATCACACATACGATAACTGTAAACAACAAAGAATCTTTATTAGTGAAGTTTTGGAAAGAGACAATTGTCAAAGTAAATTGATATGAAAGCAGAAAATCGACATTAGTGGTTCAATGGCTCATGTGGCACAGTGGTTAGACGAGAACTGAGGACCCCTAGGTTCAAATCCTCTCTAGCCATAAAGCTGACTGAGCCAGTCTCTCTCGGCCTAACCTACTCATAGCATTGTTGTGAGGACAAACAGGAGGAGGGGAGTGAACCATGCACTTCCTGAGAACTCCTTCTGAGCTGCTTTGAGGAAGGAGGCAATAAAAACCTGGATGTGGTAGATGTGCCAAAACAATGCCGCTGATTTCAAGATATTTCAATTATCTTTTGGTGCTTATACAAAATATTTATCGGCAGAGCACAACATAGCAAACCCAAATCTTAGCTATACAACTAGACATTTTTAAAAATCCCTAAAATAAAGGCCAGACTAGAAGAGTTGCAAGGAGATCAATGGTCAGATTTACCCAGCATTTTCAAAGCAGGTGGCTTGACTCAGACTTGGGCCATAACACAGACGGAAAAACAGTTCCTTCCCCTCATAGAGATTTTTGCCAGCTGGAACCCCCTCCAGGTTGGTATATTAACAGAAGAAGGGGAAAGACAGGGCTTGGTTTTGGTTGGTGTAACTGCAGCGGAGGAGTTCATATTCTGCTCCCAAGCACCATGGCTACGATCTGAATTTGGAGCACCTCCGCAGCTGCAATTTACATTTTAAAAATTTCTAGGCAGATTTATTCACAATCTCTTGGTATCTTGTCTAGTCTGATTGGAAGTTCTTTGGGTAGGTTGACTGGGGACAGGGGTCGTTATTCCAGGATTCCTCCAAGGAGCATGGGACGATGTGTATCATCCCTGGTTCTGTCCTCACAACAGCCTTGGAGGCAAGTTAAGCTGAGAAACAGTGACTGGTTCAAGGGACATTTGGTGGCTGTGCAGTGAACTGAGGCCTCTCAAAGCTCAGAGACAAACTACTGTGACTGAAGCATCTGATGTTGTAGCTGTTAGTTGAAAGTTGGTCTCCAATTTTTATCAGAGCAACCTCATGGGAGGAGGGGGCTTAATCATTCTTCCCTTGCACCATTTTCCTAATCAAAATCAGTCTCCTCAGAAAGCTGCTATTCACCCAGCTACCGAAAAATAGGCACGCCTACCACTCCATTTCAGGGCAGTTTCCACACAGACGTTTTCCTCTGCCTTGGCTTCATTACTGCAATGCTGTTTTCAGGAGCATCCACCTGACATCCCCCCCTCTACTCATCCTGCTTCCATGCCTTCCCCACCCCCCCCCTTGCTGTGATCCTTCCCAAATCTTGATTGTTATGATCTTTTTGGAAAGATCACGGGCAAAGCACCTTTGGATGAAATGTGGTCAGGAAGCTGTGCGTTTTTTTCAGGCCCTGCTCACATTGGGACCTTACCTCAGTCTTTGTAGCAGCCGTTTTCCCCCTTAACTGGGGGGCTCAAAGCAGCACACAAAAAACAAAAAACGAATAACAATCTAAAATAACAATACAACAATAGCAAAGGAATAGTAGCGGGGGTGGGGCGGGCTGCTGGGCAGGTGGCAGAACTCAGATCCTGGTAGAATAGTCTTTCCTGACCAGCAGCAAGGTGCACATCTCTCCTTACAATTCTTCGACCAAAAGGGCCAAGGACTTGCTTTAAAAAAAAAATTAAAGCTAGGAATTAGTACGTTGTTGCAGAAGATTGCTACAACATAATAATGCTGTAGGTATTACGGCTTGTTTTTATCGGCCTGAAAAAATACCTCCAATGGCAGAGGGAAGTGGCAGCAGAGGTGAGCTGAGACATGGGAAGTGTGGTGAAAACTTCCAAGTGGATGCTCCATTGATGCTGTAAATGCCTCTGCATTCACAGCAGCTATGAGAGCTACACAGAGAATCCTCTCTGTGCGGAAGCAGCCCAGAGTTAGCAGCATATTTGGGAAATGGGTTAGAACAGGAAAAAAAGTCCAAGGAAAAGGGTTCTCTCTCTCCACGAGCATCTCTGCTTTGATCACAGTAGGAGCTCGATGGCGATCTCCTTTAAAGTAAAAACAGAAGAGTCTGGAGATCAATGTCTCATGTAGTTTGGCCTGACTTCAGTACTCAAGGCCTTACAGAGCTTCATACGCTTTCCACAAGCATCACTGTACAGCTAAGAGCTGGATCTATTATGCTAGCAACCAAAGTCCCACTGAAACTGTTTCTGCTATTATGAATTATCCATCAGTTATACATAACTTTTAATAGGGCTGTTGCCATATAATCTGAACATGCAGGTTGGGAGGTCCCTAGTTCTAATCTTGTTTAGTAATCAAATCACCAGGGAACCTGAGGCAAGCTTTGGATACCACCCCCTACTGGGGATAATACTGACCCACCTTATAAGACTGTTGTACTAGTTACCATGACAATATATGTGAAGCAACTTCATATATTCAAAGTACAATATAAACATGCTCAACTAATGTCACGGCTGAGCTAAAAAGACCAAAGTCTGCCAAGTACCAGACCACAGCATTTACACACCGAAGCACCCTGGCTCTTCACACTGGCAGGCTGAGGCAAACAAGTGGCACTATAATGAACCTGGTTCTGCAGGCTGGTTAACCGGCAGTAAGATGTTACCCTAAGAACACTTTCCTCAGAGTAAGCACCATTGAATATAATGGCACTTCCAGTAGCTATGCTTAGGATTGCTTCCTTAGAGAACCAGTTTTCTTCCAGCATGTGATGCAACTTGTAGTCACTGAGTGGTGGGAATCCAGGGGAACTAGCTGGTCTGGAGAGGCCCACTTAGTCAATGGACTCGACTATCACAATATTTTGACCATTCAATACAGTTTTAATCAGTTCACAGTGGTGTGGGAGGGAGGAAGCATTGCAACCATTCAGACCACCTTGTTCCATTGGGTTCCCACTCTGAAATGACAGCAAATGTTATGAGGGAAGGGGTCTTGAACCCAGTGACTTCAATGCTGTTAAATGCAAATATTTCAACCTCAGTGGAGCTTAGCAGAGGTCGGCAATCTCAGAGAGATATGGAAAAGTGTGTTGATTTCACCAGCCATGAGAATAAATGCACTATATATGAAGAAGTCCCAAGGCTACACTTGCGATAAACATTCTAAACACAATATGCCTGATCTTCCATCTTTTGAGAATAATGTATCATCGGATTCTCATAGGTGGCTGCAGAAAGTGTGTGGTGAAGGAGTTGAAAGAGTTAAAACTGCTTTTCAACCCCTTGTCCACATTTATTTCCAAAGCTTCAGTGCTGTCAAATAGCTGACAGAGGTGGAGATCACCACTACTGTTTGGAAAGCTTGGAGACAGAGTGTTGAGAGAATTGTTTTCTTTTGACCATTTACTCAGTAGAGATTTAGTACCCTGACATGCTCAACTCTCCCCACACAGGTACGCAAGGCACTTTCCATTTGCCAGTTTTGCCCTTCAGATGATTATGGAAGACCTTTTCTCACTCAAATTTATGGTGTCCTTCTTGGGGTTTATATTTACATTTATATATTTATGACAAGTTAAAGGCTCTATAAACTCTTGAGCGTTAACATCACTGTATAAAAATTTTGCTTAACTACAGCAAATTTAGATAGATACTGTTATATGACAGGTCAATTTATAGAGAGGTAACCTATTAAATCATCTGTTTTATCATGAGGTCTGTTCCCCTGACCACAAAAAACCCTATTATCATTCATCATCTGCTTTAAAATAATTAACTGATTAAAATGAAATATATTTGCATATTACCAAAACTTAAATATAGATACCTTTTTGAGATATGGGAGGAAATATAAGATAAACTGCAGTTTAATAAACATAAGATACTATTTTTGTTAGAAAGAAAGATCATAATTAATATTCTCTTTTGTCATTTCCTACTGCAATAATTCATCACAACCAAAATAAAGCCTAATAAAATTTTAAAAGTATGAACTTTCAAAATAACTGTTTTACTGCATTGTTGATTATATATAATTATGCTGCTCTGATTGCATTGTTTTTAATAGTGTAATCCACTGTGTCAGTGAGAAAGACTGACTATAAACAAAGTAAATAAATGAATAAAACAACCATTTAAAGTTGGCCACAGTCATTAATCAACTGAAGTGTAAACTGATTCATCTGTGGGGCAATTAATCTAATCTGTATCAGTACAGGAAAACAGACTTACTTAACTAAGACTGCAATTAGGCTACATAAGTCTCAGTCACATTTCTTCTGCAGGCATAGTACTACACAGTATTAAATTGGACTGTGGATGCTCAGTACTAATAATAGCAGCTAAAGCTGTAGCAAATACTCCACTGCAGTTCAGTGGCTAACTCTGAAGTTGCTCAGTATGTTACCTTATCAACTTGAGTGGCTGCCTCTGAGTACCGTCTTTCTATGTCTTTAATGTTTGGCATAGCTTGCCATGAGGATACTCCTGATCACTGGGAGAATTCCCTGCCAGCTCTGGATATCCCTGGAGATGGCCAGCACTGGCATGGAAATTCTGTAAGAGTCCCACAACAAGACACAGTATTAGAGATGAATGTGAAGAGTTGTGAACCAAATATGGCTTCCCACATAAAAAGGGGTGATCTTTAATCTATTTCAGATCCTGACTTGAAGTTTACTGCATTGCATTGTAAAGTAGCCTTCTAGAAAATTGGCAACACCTGTTATGTATTAGATCACTGATACTCAACCCTTCCATCCATAAAATGGATCCCTGCGATAGATAACAGCATGTTAAAAACACAGAAGTTACCATAACAATAAAACATCAAAGTCACTGAAGTCTAAGGAGTACAAATTGCTTACTGCTCATTAAGCCATGTCTTCACTCAATCAGCAGGTTAGCTGGAAGGCACCAGCCATGTACTGATAATCTACCATAGGAACTACACTAAACTGTGACTGAGGCGTGGCTGTGCAATGATGGGTAACTAAAGGTTATGGACTCTGTCTCTGAGGTGACTGAGATCTTGCCTACAACTTGAAACAGTGTCAGCATGGAGTCCTCACCTACTATTCCATTCCTCTTGTTTAAACACCAAAGTATTTAATGAACTCAATGGAAGCTAAAGCAGTGGAAGATTCTGTACCAATTCTAACCAGGCTATAGTACTAACTGTCATATTAATTTTGGATCAGGTTATTTAGATGCAGGTCAAAATGACCTATACTGTCACCTAACATTAGGATCAAAGTCCTGGAGAGCTTTAAAAAAAAAGAACAAGGATCAATAGTGTATACCCAAGATCACCTGATGCAAATCATTTAGCTCAGAAATCCCTCTAAATACCATCAGAGATTGTTTTAGAATATGAATTTTCCCCACATCCTTTCAGAGCATTTTTGCAGATGAAGCACGGATTTCGAATCAATATCAGCTTGGTATGAAATGCAATGTACAAAGTACAATCAAGCAGAATTTATTTGTTAACTTAGATTTATTAGTTCCAAGCACAAGGCCATGAATTTGTCCATATGGTGAAAATTCAGTCCATTTTGTTGGAACTAACTTCCACCTAATGTACTTAAGATTGGAGTGCCAGTTCTGTAAATCTACTTATTTTTTTATTTGTATCTTGTCTTTCTCCATAATGGAGACCCTAAGTTGCTTACCTAATTCTCCTTTCTTCCACTTTATCCTCCCAACAATCCTGTGAAGTAGGTTAGGCTATGTATGTGTGTGCCGGGCCCAAGGTCACCCAGCAAGGTTCCACAGCAGAGCAAGGATTTGAACCTGAGTCTCCCAGATCCTAGCCCAACACTGAAACCACTATACCAAGCTGGCTCTCATTACTCATGCAATAGTATAAAGAATACTATTCCATAGAGTTGAATATAAATATACACAGCAACATGTGCAATAAAGAAGACAGAAATAATTGCTAGACATTATTTAGAAATATACAGGCTATACCTTTGAAGTTTAAAAAGCTACTTAGTTTCAGAAGTAATGTCATCTTGAGCCATCAACCCTATTCTAAAAATGGAATTGATAAAGTGCACTGTTGTTTTACCTTTTCAGTGTTTCCAGTGGCTCTTTTCTGTCTATGATTCCAGTATCTGGATCAACGGTTGTCAAAATGCATCTGCAATGGCAATCAAGGTTTTTGTAGAAAATACAGGCAACTAAGCAAAGCTAAACTCTCATGATTTTTCTTGCCTTCTGCAACATACTCACCTGCCACATGCCATCACCTTTTTCAATTCCACATCACCAATTATAACTTTGTCCCAGGTATCCTAGGGAACATTAAATAATTCAGATGGATTTTAATAATAGCTAAGTAGACATGTTTTCCCATTCATTAACATGCAGACCCTGAATATCTTGGGTACTTCTGATCAGGAGGACAGCACGATATAAATATCTTAAATATATTACACATAAATAAATACAATGAAGATTCGTATTTCCCTAGGGGATGGAGGAAGATATAGTTAAATCACAGGAAGGAAAAGCAAGAGAGAATGAATTGGCATGGGCTCTTCCTTTTGCGTTCTCATTCAAAGAAAGAGCCCTGATTGAGCTAAATGGCGGAATATTGTAAATAAATAAATTGTAAATAAGGAATGGGTACCTTGACCTGTATAGCCCAGGCTAGCCTCGATCTTGTCAGATCTCAGAAGCTGAGCAGGGTTGGCCCTGATTAGTACTTGGATGAGAGACCACCAAGGAAGTCCAGGGTTGCTAGACAAAGGCAAGCAATGACAAACCACCTTTGAACATCTCTTGCCTTGAAAACTCTACAGGGTCACCATAAATTGGCTGTGACTTCATGGCAAAAAGAAAACGAAAGAAAATTTACTAGATGGATAATTCTTCTGAGCCACAAAGGCTATGATCACCTTATTTGAGCCAATTCACATGATGCAATAAGGTGACTTTCTTCTTCAACTGCCTTGTCTTATAGCAACCATGTAAAAACACCCCTGTGTGTCAAGTTTTACTCAATATATGATAATTTGTCATTTTACAATCTGGAGCCTTTTCCTCAAAACTAGTCTCACATGAGAACTGAGATGGACGTTATTGTGTGGTGAATCTTCTACCTTAAAAATGGTCCTGTTACCAATATTTTCCAGGTGTATTCTGGAATCCAGATTTATACCTGAGATTCTTAGATATACTGATATTTTCTGACCCTGCTTATTCACAAAAATATTCAGGAATAACCAGGGCTGGCATTTTAAACATCACTGCAGCGTGGGTTTTTGCTTTTGGAGGTTTCCTGGGCAAAAAAAAGTGAGGGAGGTGACTCTCACAGGCAAATGACATTGCATGTAAGGGGTGCTCCACTCTCTGACCAATCAGGCAATTCTCGTACAGCCCACAGAAACACTGGTCTAGCTGCAGGTAGCGTCAGGGTGAAATTTTTTGGAAAGCACGCTTTTGACTGCTCTGTTCTGTCTGTGCCTTACATCTGTTGTCAGGTTGCTGGGATTCTCTGGTTCTGCTGGGCTTTGTTGGTTCTTTTGCATTGGGAGGTGTTTGGGCAGTGATGGCTCTTGTGTGTAAGGCTAAAGATTCTTTACCTTGGAGAAAGCATTGAATTCTTTCCCCCATAGGAAACAATGAAGAGTAGCTGAGGCATTTTATTCAAGGGCCTGTAAAATTGGGCCCCTTGACTTAATCTACTTGAAATGTATGGGGAAGGTCTTATGTAAACTGGCAGAAGTTGCAATTTTGTTGTAAATTAGCATGAACAACAGTGACTTCGGCCCACTCAAAAGATTCCCCATAGGGAATAATGGACCTAGTTAATTTCAGCATCCTGGGGGAAAAAAACAGATCCAAATACCAAGCTGCTTTAGAAGGACCCAGATATCAGGAATATGAATATTATGGTCTTCCCAATACTCACATCTGAAAAATACCGATTTTTGTAGTGCACACTCTTAGTCCTGTGAGCTGTCTCCAAAGAAGGAGAATTCAGCTGCCCTCAAAATTCCACGATTGGCTGAATATCAGTTCCGTTAGGAGTGGACCTCATTAGAAGTTGAGGGAATAAAGAAGGGGAGTTGGGGGGGGGGGAAGAGTTTGAGCAGACAAGAAGTCTGGGGAAAATCTTGCACAATAATTTGGAACAAAAGTGCTAAATACTAACAGGAGGAATAGGAATTAACTGTGAAGAGGATCATGAGGATCTGAGTCCGCAGGCTCCTTAGCAACCAACAAGATTTTCAGAGTGTAAGCTTTTGAGAGTCAGAGCTCCCTTCTTCATAAGAGGCCTGTTATTTTAGGGGCGTAATTCTCAGTCCAAGTGTGAGAGGTCTTGAGCTCAATTACCAAAGAAATCTATGCTAGTAAGGGCAGAGAGACCACATGTAAGAACAGATGATGAGCCCTGCTGGATAAGACTAGTCGTCTAGTCTGGCATCCTTTTTCATACATTGGCTCACCAGTTGCCCTGAAAGGACAACAAAAAGAGCATAGAAGTCAAGGCCTTCTCCTGATAGTGCCTTCTTGCACTAATATTCAGAGGTTTACTGCCTCTGAATGTAGAGGTTGTCTCTAGTCATCATGGATACTGATGAGTAGTACCTGTTCTCCATGAATCTGTCTAAGAGAAGCCATTACTCAGTGGCAGAGCATTTGCTTTGCATACAGGTCTCCAGTTCAATCCACAGCATCGTCAGTTAAAAAGCACCAGATAATAATGTAAAAGATCTCTGCCTGAGACCCTGGAGAACCACTGCCAGTAAGAACAGACAACACTGACCTTAAATAGACTGACGAAGAGAGCTGTGGGGCATCTGACGAAGAGAGCTGTGGTTCACGAAAGCTAAAGTTGGTTAGTCTTAAAGGTGCTACTGGACTCTCTACTATTTTGCAACTACAGACTAACATGGCTAACTCCCCTGAATCTTAAATAGATTGCCTCAGTTAGTATAAGGCTCTTTCATGTGTTCATGTAGGCCAAAGAGATTGAAGGGGTTACTGTCATAAATTGATTCTCAGTAGCTTTGACTATAAATCTCAATACTTTCACAATCATGTTATATCTAGAAAGTGTCTTCACTGTAGTCACTCTTTCACGCTCTTTTCCCCTACAGTGTTAACAAAAATATTATCTCTACACTGATTACAACACAAAAATGCAATAAAATCATTTCATTCCGTTGCTTCTAGGTAGACTGCTTGATCAAGGCATCCAAGCTGCTTGTTGTTCCACACTTCACCACAAGATGGCAATGATTCCCCTCTGAAGTTGTCAACCCTGTAATAAAGCCCAACCTACTGTTGGACCAAAAACAAGCCAGTTTACATAATCTCAGCATGAATGTCAGAAAACACTGAAACCAGGACTGTATTATAACACTAATAGCAATTCATTACCTCACCAAAGATGGTGGATGTAGGGCTGTGGATTTCCCCCCTTTTCATAATAATCCTTTTCATACTAGACGAACAAGAGAGTACTACACTAATATAATCAAAAAGAGTCCAGTAGTACCTTTAAGACTAACCAATTTTATTGTAGCATAAGCTTTCGAGAATCAAGTTCTGTTCGTCAGATGCATGATACAGAGACTGGTCAAATATAGAAGACCAGTCTCTGTATCATGCATCTGACGAACAGAACTTGATTCTCGAAAGCTTATGCTACAATAAAATTGGTTAGTCTTAAAGGTGCTACTGGACTCTTTTTGATTTTGCTACCACAGACTAACACGGCTAACTCCTCTGCATCTACACTAATATAAATATTCTGGTACTTCACTGAAGAGTAAACCCAGAACAAATTTCCTACTCCTTTAAGTTCTTTCAACACCTGAGCCAGGGGAGACGCCATGACTCACTAGCAGACCACTTGTTTTGCATGCAGAAGGCCCCAGGTTCAGTCCCTGACATCTCCAGTTTAAAAGGATCAGGTAGTAATTGATATGAAAGACCTCTGCCTGAAACTCGGGAGCACTGCTGCCTGTCAGAGAAGAAAATACTGACACTGACAGACCAATGGTCTGATTCCGTTTAAGGCAGTTTTGTGTATGTAAGACTAGCTTCTAAATGACCATCTCCTGATAGGCAAGCCATATCCTCCACCTTTTTGTGTGTGAGTGGGAAACAATTCCTGCAGTAGAGCAAGTCAATTTTACTAGAAATGGACCCAGGCCATTTTCACACTGCTTACCGGCCACAGAACATCGCACTGAGCTCCCGGAACGACAGTGTCTTTCTGGCACGATTTCAAAATTGCGCCAGGAAGACGCTGTCGTTCCGGGAGCTCGGCACGATGTTCCATAGCCGGTAAGCAGTGTGAAAACGGCCCCAGTCTTGCTGGGACTGATACCTTCTGCCTACCTTTGCTCAGCTGCCTATAGCCTTGCACTGACATAGGACACTATCTTCATTTCCTGTCCAAGAGGCTGAAAGAATGGTAATTTGCCCCCAAAGGAAACAGCAGCCTTCCTAGTCTGTAAAGAAAGAGGTGTGCTCCGTGAGCAAATAAACACTGTTTCTCTATTGCACTCATCTCCTTCATTATTACTGTATCTTCCAAAGTCGAATATTAGCAGCTCTATAAACATGTGCAAAGCTGAGGCAATTTGGTACTGATTTTTTTGGCTGGGTATGTTCTAATATGCTGTCCTGGAAAATCCTGATTCATCCTGACTATGCTGTTTCTAATATAACTTATTAATTATTAGAAAAATACTTGGGGTATTTTAAAGTCATGGGAGGTAACCTTACACTGCCAGAATTCTAAAACAGGATGTTTATAGAACATTTTCTAGTAAAGAGAATTAACATTTGCATTCTAATGCCGTTAAGACTCAGCTCAAGCGATTTCCAAATGACCACAGAAAGATTTTGTAAAATTTTAAAAAGAACCATTTCAGAAAAATTTTAACAGTTCCAAGGAAGAATCGTTTACCTCTTCATAAGCACCGCAGCCAGAAACAGTAATACTTGGTCTAAAATTACGCATATCCACTTTCTTTTCCATCCTAGATTTTAGGTCTTCCATTGAAGCTTCTGAGATGATCAGAAGAGGACCACAGTCGCTGTAAGGAACCTGTGTTGCAAAAATGCAGAAATGTTATCACATGTCTCTGCAAGAATGCACTTACTAGTAGCTCTCAAGAGTTCCTCATTGCTTAGTGCATTCCATGGGTTTGTTTTTGTCGAAAAGCTGTCTTTTTCTGGATTTGCATAGTCATATTTGCATAGCTTTGACTTCCTTCAACCTCTGAGTAGGCAAGTCTTCGGCAAACACCTTATCTAACAGCTATCCTTTAAAGGTTCATCGACCAATAGGGTTGCCATATGGGCTGCAGAAAAATGGTCTGGCCCTTTCACAGAGGTTTAATGGACTGTTATTTACCTGGTAATGTTGTCTACCTCTATGCCAAGAAAAGCTTCACTTGCCCATTTCTACACATTAAGCTTCTATTAAAGGACCAGGGCATTTTTCTTAAGGCTACTTGGCAACCCTATCTACAGATCTAATCATTCCCCCCAGCCCAATTTCAATTGGCTGGCTATATTTTATTTCAGAAATCCCAAAGATTTCAAGTAGACCTTGACCAATTTTCATCCTTGTTTAGAAAATTGTTGAGATAGGACCTTTACTTTACAGGCAAATCTTAGGAGAACTGGAGTGGTCCCAAACTGAGCAAAGAAATGGCAGGAAGGAATGGGCGCACTTCCCTGAGAGCAGAACTAATAAAAGGAGGAAGGAACAGAAATTAAAACCCAGTAAAAGCTTCCATGGCAATAAATGAGTTGAGAAGAATCTGCTGTCCATGTGGCTGAATAACTGGGCTGCCCCTCATTCTCCCCTGAGCCTACCATTCCATGGCAATAAAAAAAAATACCCTCAGCTCTATGATTTCTGGATTGACCTACTAGCATCTTCATAGGGGTCATCCAAATGGCAACTTTTAGCAAAGCTGGTTAGTACTGCTGCACTGAACATAAAGTGTGGTGGAAGGCACCCAGGTAGTCCAGAGATTTTAGTGCAGCTCAGAGTAAACAGGAATACTTTTTGAATTGACTATAACCATTTCACCGTTGCTCTCTGCTTCTTTACATACTGCGACTTCCTGATTTTACATCTAACAGTGAAATCCTAAGAAAAGTTACTCCCGTCTAAGCCAGGAAGACTGCTTAGGATTTCACTGTAACTGCAATTCATTGTGAAGTCCAGCTATGAGCTACCAGTTCAGATGTCTAAAAAGTGGCAAGGATGAGATAAATTTACAGACTGTTTTTAAATGAAGTAGTAAGCACATAATGATCACAATTAAAAATATCTGCCGAACCTCATCCTTAGTTCGAAAAGGAAACTCAATCTTATTGCATTTCCTTGGTGTCATCTGAGCCTCAAAGTGCACCAGCCGATATGGTTCTGAATTCAAGAAAGCAGTGAGCCATTGTGCTACATCATCACCACAGTCCCGTCCTTGAATATCAAGCCCAAAGACCCTGGCAGAGGTTACAAAAGAGATGTTACACTTGATAAAGAATAATCTGGATTAATCCTGGTGTAATACAATAAAATCACAAAGTTCAGCATCTAAGCGATAAACATTATTCAGGATGTGATAACCTGCATCTTATTCCATGGAGCTGCTTTCCCAAGACCCTTTTACCATGTGAATACTGCAGTGGAAATATGACTTTAAAAATGGTTGTGCACAAATTGCTGCTCTTGATCCCTTGAATGAATGCAACTGAACCAGTTTGGTGTAGTGATTAGGAGCGCAGGACTCTAATCTGGAGAGCTGGGTTTGATTCCCCGCTCCTCCACTTGAAGCCAGCTGGGTGACCTTGGGCGAGTCACGGCTCTCTGGAGCTCTCTCAGCCCCACCCACCTCACAGGGTGTTTTGTTGTGGGGATAATAATGGCATACTTTGTAAACCGCTCTGAGTGGGCATTCAGTTGTCCTGAAGGGAGGTATATAAATCGAATGTTATTATTGCTGTTGTTATTGTAACAGCCATGGAGGACCATAAAGTTTATTTTGAGTTGCGTTACTTACAGCCAAATAGTACAATTGTTTTAGCATAATGAGGTGCTAAATTTATTGACCCAATGGTGTGAATCAACATGAAAGAAGACTTCTGGCTGCTAAACTGTTAGGGAATTTTTAGGCCCAAATCACAGGATACAATAAACTACTCGAGCCACCTTTGGAAGGCTTGCAGTTGCATGGCGGGGCATGATCTAAGCGTATGATCAGTCCGATGATCACTACCAAATCATGATTTAGTTGGCCTTCACCCTGTGAATTTCATTACACTTGCCCAAAGACATCTATGTACAATGGGCATGCAATTATCCCAAAGTCCCATTAATGTATTGCCACAGCACATCCAACTGATAGCGCCATCTCTAAATATTAAAAGAAACTTTCTAGAGGTAAGAGATGTTCAGCAATGGAACAGACTGCCAGGAGGGGGCGGTGGTCTCTCTTTCACTGGAACTATCTGTTGAGGATGCTGCATTTATGTACTCCTGCAGTAAGCAGGAGGTTGGACTAGATGACTTCCAAAACCCATCTCAGCTCTGTGACTCATACAGTACTCCATTTGCACTACAAAATATCACACAGTAAGAAGTCTGGGCTGAATCCACACACCTGTGGAGTGTCCCGGCATTGCGCTAAATGTTCGCTAAACACCCGGAAGTGTAGCGTCTTTCTAGCACGATTCCGCGCTAGAAAGACGCTACACTTACGGGTGTTTAGCAAACATTTAGCACAACGCCGGGACACACCGCAGGTGTGTGGATTCAGCCCTGGTTTTATCTACTCATCTGAAAGGAAGTCATTATCAAATGGGAATACATCCCAAGTATCTTTAAGATCCCATGGATTCAAGAGGGCTGCATTACTACTTTAAACATGGCAAGCATTTTTGTTATTTCAATTCAGTGTTTTACTTTCATCCATCTATAGCACACCCTCTTCTCTTCACTCTGTACTACAAAGTCTCTGTTAACCCTTCTACCTTTTCTCTGTTTGCTCACTAGCCTCTCTCTGCACTTGCACAGATCTGCATACCCAGCTCGGGTATCTCCTCTTTTTTCCTGCTTCCCTATCTATAGTCTTTCTCTAGCCTGATTTCTCAGTTATCCACTCTTTGTCTCTTCCTACACAGTGCCTTTTCTCCTTGCTGAATTGGATAGAACACAACTTATATTAACAAAAGGAGTCTCACGCATGATCTAAACAACAAAAATGTTAAAGGTATGTTTTCCCTGCACATCAAAGGTGGCCAGTTTCAGCAGACAAGTAAATACTTAAACACAAAAGGCATGTAATATCTTATTTACCTCTGTACTTAATTTATTGACTTTGTTTATATTCCACATCTCACCAGAGGAGAAAATGATCTACAATATTCTCTCCCTTCTCTGTTTAATCCACACAATAACCCTGTGAATTAGGTTAGGTTGTTTATGTATGGAGCTTTAAGCACATTTGCTGTCTGATACATTTTGCATAAAAATAAGGCAAAGAAAAAAATATAAATGGGAAGAACATCTCGAACAGTGTAAAATAAAAAAAAAAGCAATGAATTCAGCACCTGCAATTCTTGACCGGATTTTCCTCAGGGAGCTTGACAGGAAATCTCAATTCCTTCATCTCTGGAGCATTCAGGATCAAGTGGCCATTTTCACAAGTTACAGAAATCAGCACCAGGCGGGGCTCCTGCCGAGCTGTGACCATGTGTCCATCTTTTTTAATTATGAGCCAGAACCTACAGTTTAATATGGAGATCACATTACACTTGTCTCTCAATTGCTATGGAAGATTGCAGAAAATTAGCATAGCAAGCCTCCTAATTCATAAGAGAAGCTGTTTGCCACCCAAAAGCATTTTAATGCCATTTTGTTCCAATGATATCATCGCTGAAACCCAGTTTTGAAGAATATTTCAACCCTGTCATATTTTCTAAATTAAAAATGTATATTACTGAAGAGCTGATTTTGACCTCAATTTCGAATTTTAATGTCAAGAATTAAGTAAGAATCACCTCTCTTCTCAAATTGTTTTAGCTTTGCTTAAAATCAGGATAGGATAAACCTACCTCAGCATACTATAATGGAAACCACGAGCCCATATCATACAATTGTTTAAGTAAGTCTCTGGAGACGCAGCACATAACTTTTCTACACAAATACAAAATAAATTGCAGGTCTGCCTTTGAAATTAATGTAGGAGTAACTTGCTGTGATGTTTATTAACAAATTGCAACCCCTGCTATATTAGCTGTGCATGCTCACACTTGCATGGTGGTATTTTCAAAAAAACAGGCGCTGCCGCTATGCCAAAACTACCTACAGCTATAATTCAGGAGTGCATGTGTTAATGAAACGGCAGTGGCAGGCATTCAAATGTTATGTAAATGCTTCTGCACAGTGCATAAATGATCTTGAACAAAGTATAGAACAATCAATTTAAGTTACAAGAAAAAGTATAAGCAAGATATATAACAACTCAGCTAAATTTCATAATATTGCTCTTCTCCCTCTCCTCAATTACTTAAACTTTAAAAAAAATAGTTTATAAAAATTCAAAAACAAAAAGTAAATGCTTCTGCACAATCAGGCAGCAGCAACTGATTCTGAAAGTTGTTGGCTGTGTGAATTTTTTTTCACCAAACTGACACCTGGGTCTTCCAATAGAAAACTGATTGTCTATGTTTGCTAAGAGAGAGCATATTATTAGCTTTAAAAATTATAAAATTATGCTCCAATGGTTCAGCCTTTTGGACAGTGATATATTTGACTGATTTGTGTAGAAAATTGAGCGCTTCAGCTGTGGATCAGGGCCACAGCATTGGGGAAGGAAAGGTTAACTCTTTGTCTTCCTGAACTAAAATTGCCTTTCCCCAATTAAAAATGTACCACCTTTGCTTTAAGCCCCAGCAGGAGAACACAGACATTGCAAAGAACCTTTCCCCTACTAAAGTAGTTGTGTGTGGGGAGGTATTTCCAACTGAGTATAGGGCAGGGGTGGAGGGGAGTTTAAAATGGCTTCTAGGGTTCCATCCCCCAACACACACAAATATTGACCTTTTTTTGCAATTAAACTAGATGTTCAGCATTCCAGTTACAGAGTATCTTGTGTAATCTGACTGGCAGACTGCAGGTCAAAATCCACATTTTTAATACTACCTTATAAATATTACTCCCTGATAATAGCAAATCAATACAGCAGGCAAAAAAAGCTATAGCCTTTGTTAGTTGTGTTATCGTTATTTGCAAGAAGTTTCTTACGTGGGTCAGCATTCACCCACCATTAGTCTGAAATGTGCTGTCTATTCTATCATCTCATTCCCTACCTCCTTCTGCCTCACGTGTAGACCCAGCCATTAAAAGACATGGAGTGACCCACCCCAAGCAGAGTGCCAGGGCCTCAATGTTTTTTTCAGTAGGTGATAGTTATGAGTGAGACAGGCTGAGATGGTCTTGTGGATTCGGTTTTGCCAGGCTGTTCAAGTGCTCAAGTCATCATCCTGCACCATATGCTACCCCTGATACTGCCAGTGCAGCGTTCACACGACCACCTTTAAAAAAAACCCCGAAATCCTGTAGCTATCATAAACAGAGAAGGTGCGAGCTCTGGCCCTGAACCTGCCGAACTGGCACACGACTAAATAGTCAGGAGGAGGAGGACACACACCACCACCATCGGGCCATAGACGGCCACACTGTCGAGTCAGCTCACACGAGACTGCCGTCCACGAGCGCCAGCTCCATGCCCGCGTCCTGCTATAAAGGTTGGCGCCGGAGGGTTCCAGTCCCCACGTGGTTAGTCTTGTGGCCGGAGCTGCCCACGCAAGTTGGAAACAGCCCCCCCCCCCCGCTCGTGTGGCTCCTGCTCTCTTTTGCCCTCATCAGGCAGCCTCTCCAGCGCAAACCGCCATTGCGGGGCACTGGCTGCTTCCCACCGGCCCTGCAACCGTCGCTTCGCGGCCGCGACTGCAGTTCCCACGACCGCCTCCCTCTCTCGTACCTGTCGCGCAGATCCCCTTTGCGGAGGCCCAGGCTAGTCACCTCGGCGTCCTCCACAGACACCCTCCGGCACGACTTGAGCGGGTAGATGAAGAGCCCCGTCACTGTCCCCACCTGCTCCAGGCTCTGGCGAGATTGGCGCCGCCGCCGCCGCCAGGCCGCCGCGACCCCTAGGGCCAAAGCGGCCCCGGCAACGCACAGCCAAGCGACCCGGGACGGGGACAGCGCGGGCGGCCCAACAGGCATAGCTAGGCTGCTGTGGGGACTGAAGGCCCGTCGGGCGGAGAGAGGGGCGGGTCCACTAGGCCGAGCCAGCCTCCTTCGAGCGCCAGCTGCCGCTGCTGCTTTCTCCGCAGACTCCTCAGAATAAGCATTCCCCGCGGTAGAACTTAGCTGGGAAGAAACACTCCTATGACTTTTAACAGTGTTTTTAAAACAAAGTAAAAGTGACGAGAAATATGTATTCGTTTCAGTTACATATTACTAAGCTTACAGTTTCTATAGGGGATTGTGCCAGAGGCTTCACGGTAAAAGCTGGTTTTGAGGGTGAAAAGACAGTCTGTCTGAGGCGGACCGAGATCTTCAGGAGGCTGCGGTGGTGGCTGGTGGAGTGCTTGTTATATTAGTCTTGGGATGGACGGTGAAAGTAAGTTGTAATGGCCCCATCCCTCCTCCTGTTCCTACTCTGAAAACAGTTCTTACTAGCTGCCAAGTATTTCAGATATCTGTTTTTTTCACTTGGACTTTGATTCCTATGCCAAATTCCAGTTCCATGATCACTTTTCCAGGTCCCCTTGTGGAAATATGTGGAACCTGCTCCTTTACATAGAGATCACTTCTCCGCCAAAGAGACCTCCTAGAGGCACATCCAGGTATGTGGGCTAGTCTTTCAATATGACATAAATAATACAACCAACTAGCAAAAAAATATGTATAGCCACGCCTCTACCTATAGCCCTGCATACTCACATGGAGGGAAACTATCACAACTAAACCAGCTTTTGACAGCAAGAATGCATGTGAGGATAATCTTTACACATTTTTATCCAGGCAGAGAAATCATTTGTGAAAATGATCTCTGAACTGAGAAGTGAAATGCATTTATGAGTCTAAAAGGGCAGAATACCACTCTTATAATTTAGGAGCCACTGCTACAGGCTACACCACAATGTGTCTATGGCTATGGAATTCTCCCACCCCCTGCGTGAGGCATAAACAAACTGTTTAAAGCTCCAGTCTTATGTTCACTGTCCTAGAAGGAAGTTGCAATGAATTTAGTAGGAACTGATGCATTTTTACATGTTGAAGATCAGCATATAAGAGACTACAACAGAAAGCTTGGAAATCTCACAGAAATCAGTGGGACCTGAGAGTCAAAAATAGGAGTATTGTTTCAATTTTTGAACTACTTACAATTAGTTGCAAAAGAAACTATTATGGTTTGAGAATTGTAGTAGCAACAAGGAATTACTGCTATCAATTAACAAATAAATGGATGAATAAACAAGTCACTAATGTTTTACATAATAGCTTGAAGACATTACAACCTTTCAATCTTTTTACTTCAGTTTATTTTTTCTTGGTATTTTCTCTGAGGCAAGTAGTTCCTAATGTATAGTTCAAGTACATAAACTTATTGACCAAGCAATTTTCCTTACTCGACGAGTCTTTTTTGGTCATCTACCTCAAACTAGAATAATGCAGGATTCATACTTTTAACATTTGTACAGTTGTAAATAGCATAAGTTTACAGCAGTTCTGCACTTTATGTATTTGTATTTGCTAGGATTAAAGTTTTGTTTTGCAGCAAATATGTAAAGTGGGAATGATATATGTTTGTCTTTAAAAACCCATGTACATGCACTAGTGGGCCCTGTATATGCTGTGGCTTCCCAACACATTGTACATGGGTGCGCTTGCATTTGGACATCACATTTGCTACATGAAACACAGCTATTCCTGAAGCAAATGTCTTTTGAAAGAGCCCCAGTTCACACATCTGGGGTGGTACTGAACAAGCATGGTGGGAGAAACTGTGCCTCTCTTCTCAATCATATACAGAGTCTCCAGTGTGAATCAGTGTTTCTGCATGAACAGCTGATCACATACAGCTGTATGTGATCAGCTGTATGTACAGTATGATCACATACTGTAGCCTGGAAGATGGCTTTTTACCTTAACATGGCCGACCTGGCCACCTGGATTCATTCTATGGTAACATCAAGACTTGACTATTGTAATGCACTATACATAGGTCTCCCATCCAAATTAACTAGGAGACTCCAGTTGGTGCAAAATGCTGCAGCTCAACTGCTATCAGGAGCAAGCAGGAGCATGAACATCACCCCCATTCTGCAGTCACTTCACTGGCAACCTATCAACTACCATGCTCAGTTCAAGGTATTGGTTATCGCATACAAAGCTCTTCATGGCCTTGGCCCGGCATACCTACAGGACTGCCTCCCTCCCTATCTTCCTCCACGGCAGGTTCGCTCATCTGAATAGGGTCTCCTACAGGTGCCACCTTGCACATGGGCAAAATCAACAGCAGCCCATACACAAGCTTTCTCTACGGTGGTCCCTACCCTGTGGAACAGCCTGCCTGAGGAGGTCAGGAAAGCCCCCTCTCCTAGCTTTCTACAAATGATGCAAAACCGATGATTCAAAGAGGCTTTTGTACTGTAGGGAGGGGCTCTTGGATGCTTCGCTAATGAGTTAAGGACCATAGGCTTCACCACTATGTTGCTTTATGTACTACCTGTTAGCTTAAATATGTGCTTCTATGAGCTACTTGTGCTTCATGTGGTCTAATGTCAGCCCTACAATTGCTTATGTTCTTTTTCAACATTCCTTCAACTCTGTATGGATTCTTACTAATGCTATGTATGAAGAATTTAACCCCATTCATGCATTACTCAATCACATGCATGACTAGTGGCACTGGGGTCAGTGTGCTAGGTGTACACTCTACCCCTGCTTCCCAATGCTTGTAGGGTCAGGTACCATTCAAGCCAACCTAATAAAAGCAATAAAGATATGGGTGCAGTCAAACTGTATAGAAATTAGTATCTTGAAAGATCAAGTTAAAGATTTCAAACTCTGAACATCTCTCAAAGGGTTCCAAAACAAGACTTTCATATTTAACAAACTGAAAAGGGTAGCTTAGCCAAATTCATGAAGAAAGTCCATTTGCTCATTTCTACATAAGCCCTTTTTGGTCATTACACTTCCAGAGTGCCTAGCACATGAAATGGGAAAGAGTGTTACATGCAGTTGCCTCAATATGCATGATCACCATTTTGTCTGAACAGGGAAATGCACTTCTGGCTTCAGCATGCCAGTCAAAAACCTTGGGGTTTTTCCAGGATATGCATTCACATCTACTTGAGATAGAATAAACAGGCATTGCCCCCTTCAGATAAAATAGCTATTGCACATATTGTGACTATCATGCACAGTGTGCTTTCCCAGTACATGCAGAAGGAGGCACCAAAAACATAACGCTGAAAATAACTATACATATCTTCAGTCAGCAGATTATCTTGTACACAGGGTCTCCAACTTGGAGTACTCCAGTTTTATCAACTCCATATAGCCATCCAAAAGGAGGATCATTCTTAAAGGCATGTTGTTCAGAAGGACCACACTTGCGATAACTGAAAACAAGGAAGGCAGAAAAATGTGCAATCAGTGAGAAAATAAAATTAAGCTAAACAAATTTTGACATTAAAAAGGAAAACATATAGCAGGTCAGTATAAGGACAATGAATGCACATTCTTGTATGAATTGAGAGAATGTAATCAGTTGCACTACAATAGAAGAATAATTTTTAGGGTGTAACTTTCTGAATCTAAAAAGGTTGTCAGGATTTTTATTAAAGAATATAATATAAGGACATGTAACACGACAGCCATATATGTATCAGTTTAGCTCTTTGGTACTAAACGAGAGCATGGTAAGTACTCAGTGAAAAGGAAATACTTTTTTCCCCCTCTTCAAAACAAAAGAGTCAATCAAGTACCACTGTACAATTAGCTGTGTAGTTAATTGCTCCTATACAGTGAACTGCCAGGAACAGAAATAGGAGAAACATGTTATAAACACTTCTATGGTTATACTGGAAAAGAATCAATTAACTTCTAAGAACCCTTTCAAACCTTCCATGTAGATGTGTTTTAAAAAGCACACATCCCTTTTAAACTGTATAATGTATTATACAATGTTTAAACATGGTATAATGTATTATAAATCGTTATAATTTTAATTATCAAGTTGCTGTTGTTCAGAACTGGTTAATAGAGGGGTGCAAGAGGGAGACCAGTCCGGGAAACCTTAGAAGTGTACAAGGATCAGTTAAGTTATTAAAAGGAAACTCGTCTGTGGAAGAGTATCTTGATTCTGTGTGCAGTGGGCCTTAATAAATTAGCTGGAAGGACTGGTTTCATACACGATTGCTCAATGACTGATGACTTACAGTGAGCCAACTCCATTGGAAAGCAGCGTCTTTGGTGCTGTGAGATCAGGGGTGGAATGGGAAGTTTCAGTGGTTTGGGGACAAGCTAGCACTGCAGGAATTCCTCAGCTCTGTCCTGGCTAGCAGTGCCAATGGTGGGCATCAGCTCACCCTCTGACTTGGGTGGTTGCACAGGAAGGAGACAGCTCGTGAACTGATACTAATCACTGTAGCTGACTCCAGTCACTGATGGGCCTGATCCAAGGAGCTCCTCCTGCAGGGCTGGGGGCATGGCTCTCCTCCTTCCTGCCCATGTGCAGCCCACTGCAAACTTTCCTGGGAAGTTAAATGGCCAGTTTGCCTTGTATGAGATGATATGATCTTTCTATCAAGTTGGAACTGTGAAGGCTTGTTCACATGCACAGGTCACCACTTGATCCTGAACACCATTTTGCTGAACACGTAAATGCAAACAAGCATACCGAAACACAAAGTACACAGAACAAGTAGTATGTTTGCTACCTTTTCAGTGTTTTTAGTGGTTCGTTCTTATCCATAACCCCAGTGTTTGGATCAACTGTTGTGAAAATGCACCTGCAGGTACACAAAACATTAAAATAAGAGGTATATCGTACTAATATATTCCATTAAGAACAGTCTTACCTTTCCTAACAGTCTTAATGCTTGGTAATGTGCAATATGGGCTTGACTGTCTGTTTTAAACTTTACTGCACCGACTGATATGTTTTAATATAATTTATGCTATCTGTTTTTATTGTATTCATTATTGACCGTGATCCACTCTGAGCCCGCTTGTGGGGAGAGCAGAATATAAATTGAATAAAATACATTTCTAATGAGGACTACTTTTTAGTTACTGAATTCAAAGACTGCTGGCCGCAAAATCCACCCTGACACCTCATTCCAGTGTGGGCCCAGTTTGTGGTAGAAATACTCAAAAGTTGTGTTGGCATAAACACAAGTGCTACAAAGACCAACGCTTGGTGCTCTTACCTGGGACAAGACATTCGTCCTCTCAACTGCACTTGGCCAATGAGTATTTCAATCCATGTATCCTACAGAAACACAGAACTGTCACACATTAGGGCAGGACTCTGATGAGACAGCATAAAATCTGAATTTTTAAAAAAGATCTAAAAGGTTTAGACAAGGGTTTTCATTCTAACTTTTGTACAAAAATTTGTGCGGATGCTATAGCAGACAGCTATTTCTAAAACTAACTGCATATTTTAATGACTTCGTATACTGGTTTTTGAACTCAAGTTCCCAAAGCATCTCTCTCACAAGATGCAAAACTAAACTATTTTAAAATTCAAAATAATAAAAATGGACCTTTGTGGGTATGGAGAAAGGTAAAAAGATTTTTAAAAACAGAATTTTAAAATACTGAACTCAAGCAAAGCAAAATATAACTACACAGAAGATTTCTCGCAAATGGAGAACACACAGGAGGGGCAAGGTGAAAAGGCAAATCTGAGCTGAACCAAGAGCAGGCATGTGATGCTAGTATCTTTGCATCAGTTAGTCATATTATAAAACTGTAAATATATTTATTGGCCAATATGGTACTTCACTTAAAGCTACACACTCAGTTTTTTAGACCTTTCTTTCAGATGTATTTTGAGGGTGGAGTAAAAGGAAATAACAATTTTGAATGCAGTATTCCCAATACTCATTTTAAGAACTCTTTACTAACCTCCTCATAAGGAGCACAACCTGTAACAACTATATTTGGCCGGAAATTAGTCATTGCAATTTTCTTCTCTAACCGGGCATTTAGATCTTCCAAGGAAGCTTCAGAAATTAACAAGATTGGACTGGCTTCAGCATAGGCAACCTATACACAAAAATACAAAGAGGACTGATGTTGATAGTTTCCATGATCATTCTCTTATTGAACCAGTTTCTTTTGGGGGCAAAAAAACCTTTTGTATGACTTCTTATCAAATAGTAGAATCATCCTGTACAGCTTGGAAAAAACAGCTTCTAGTAATTGCATCTTAGCAATTGCTCCAACAGAGACAAACTCTAATAGCTTTGCAAGATCACACCAGGATTACTGCCTTACCTAGCTAAGCAAAAAAAGAAAAAAGAAAAAGGATAGTTAACATATGTTAAGGGCATGATTCAGTCAAATACAAGCATTTTTATATCCTTTTGATTTCAGTGGAGGAGGTTAACACATGCTCATCTCTTCCTCTGAAATCAATGGGGCTTTGCATTTCTTAACTTTAGGTGGATGATGCACTAAAAGTACATCTGTTCTTTACTTCAGCTAATTCATTCCAATAAACAAACAGGAATGGGACTATAAATTGGCTCAGGATGCAAAAGTATCAGGCAATAAATGCCTAGTAATATAAAAAAGGTACCCAAAGGAAGGAAAACGTGGCACCATTTCTAGGAATAGTGTTCTCAGTACTGTATACAAAGATCAAAAACAATCATGACAATAAGTTATATTTCTCCAGCTTGTGAAGAAACAGTCAGAAAACAGATGAAGGCAAACACTTCTGAATTATCAAAAAAGAGCGATACTCAGATATAAGAAGCATGAACTCTATTTCAAGTCCCTGGAGTTTTGCTAGAAATCGATATCATGATTACATTGACCTTTTCTGGCCACTTCCCAACATGCAGTTTTTAAAATATGAGTAGGAAGATGCCTCCCAAAACAGCAGGGAGAGATCAACTGGTATGAAGGCAAGCCCGTGGACCCTCAAAGGGAAAGACCATTCATATCTAATTTACTTCATGAAACTATTAATCTTTTAAGCAGTATGTCATGCTCTCCTCAGTTGAACACCACATGATCAAAGTCAGTAAGAAACCAATATCTTATTTTCCAGCAAATGACATCATGCAGTACTCATTCTAAACACATTTCAGGAGTCTTTTACTAATTCCAACAGAACTTATTTCCAAACTAGTACGCAACCACAAAATCAGAAGGAGATTGAAACCTGGAAGGGCAGCCATGAAGGAACTAGAAAAGGTCCTTAAGGATAAGGAAGTGTTAGATCATTCATACTATGGTATTCCCATTACTATGCATGGATGTGAAAATTGGACAGTTTCATTATGTATACCATGGACTGCCAAAAAGACAAATAAGTGGGTTCTAGATCAAATCAAGCCTGAATTCTCCCTAGAAGCTAAAATGACTGAACTGAGGTTTATCATATTTTGGTCACTTCATGAGAAGACAAGATTCACTGGAAAAGAATAATACTAGGAAAAGTTGAAGGCAGTAGAAAGAGAAGAAAACCCAGCATGAAATGGGTTGACTCAGTGAAGGAAGCCATGGCCTCCAGTTTGCTAGGTCTGAGCAAGGCTGTCAATGATAGGATGTTTTAGAGGTCATTAATTCATTGGGTCACCATAAGTTAGAAGCAACTTAATGGCACATTCCATACACACATACACACACACACTTGGGATTTCAATCTGAAACCAATACAACAGCAGCATTCTTTGATACACAAAAGCATTAAGCAAAAATAACTAGCAACCCAAATACTTAGCAATAGATACTGAAAAATGTTTGGGGGAGAAATTGGACTCTAACCTCATCTGTCGGTTGGAAAAGAGGCAGGAAACTAACTGGCTTCCTTGTCTTCATATCAGTTTCATAATGCACCAGTCTGTAAGGCTTTGAGTTCAGGAAGGTAGTGATCCACTGAGCTGCTTCATCTCCACAGTCCCTACCTTCAGCATGGACTCCAAAGTGACTGAAGGACCATAAAAAGGCACATATGAACCCTTTTAAAAACATGTGCATTTAGTGTAATACTTCACCTCTCAAAATCACCTTCAACCCATTTCACCTGCGTCCCATATTCCGCTTTTACCCAGATGGTGACTGGTAGTATCATCCTAAACAGAGCTATACTCTGGCCCATGGACTTAAAAGGATGTAGAAAGATGTAATTCATCTTAGGATGGTGTTGTGGGTCTACTATTGTATGGAGAAATGAGCAGGGAAGTGAGATATATATGCAGTGATAAAGAACATAAACATACAAACGTGAGATCCTGCTGGATCAGACTAGCGGTCCATCTAGTGCAGCAATGATAGAGTATGTAAGATGTTTATGAGAGAAAGGAAAGGGGAGAGAAAAAGCTCTTGCATACAAACATATACCGTGCATGCAGTTTAATCTTTCCTAATCTAAACTGAGAGAGAAAATCATGGTAAATAGAAAGCTACAGTTGCTAGGGAGCAAGGAGAAAAATCATCTGCTACCTGCAATTGCAGATGGAATTTGTCACAGGAAGTTTGACAGGAATACTCAGTGTTTTCATTCCTGGAGCACTTAAGGTTAAATAGCCAGATTCATAGGATACAGAAACTAGCACCAAGCGAGGTTTCTGTTTAGCAGACAGTATACATCCATCTTCCTTGATCACAGTCCAACATCTGACATTGAAAATAAACAGAAATAATGCTCAGTAAAGAGATACAAACTTATATTACATACAAATACTTCAATCTTAAAATGCTAAATCAGTACATAACATTGGCATTATCAGAGCACAGATAAACAGAGCACAAAATATAAAAACAAGAAACAGAATGCTAACTTTGCAGCATCACGGTGCCCTGTAGAGTAAAAGTTGGGACTTCAGACTCCCAAGGAATTCTGAAATCCCTTTGAAAATGTTGTCTGCTGGATTCTATTTCTCCATTTGGGTCTAGTAACAAGACAAAAGGCACAGGAGTTATGACTTTAGTTGGGTAACTCTTGTCATAAGCACACACAAAACACCTTGAACCAATTAGCAGGAATTGGAGAAATGAATATTTGCCTTATGCTCAGCAAATATACTAGAAACCTCCTCAGAAGGTTTCTAGTAAACAATGGATGAAATGCAGCCAGAAAATGTCCCCTGATGCAATTTCTAAGCCCCTTGGTGTGCATTAAGTAAGAATGGACTACTTCACAGAAGTCACCGTGGAAATTGGGAATGAGGGTTGCAGCAATTAGGGGAAGTATAAGCACTCACCTGGAAGGCTCCATCCTCTCTTCCTTCACTGCCCTTGCACACTTCTCCTTTACTGCACTGCCCATCACAGCACTTCTTGTTCCCTCCCTTCTTTCTCCTCAATTCTGCACCATGCTGTCTCTCCTTCCCATCTCATCTGCCCAGAACCCCTGTTTACACTTTGATCGAAGGTCATTCTGCAGCCCCTTTAGCCTAGTCGTCTCTGGCTTATTTACCCTTCCTTGTCCTCCTCTTCTAGGCCAATTAACTTACCAAGGAAGTTGTCCAGAGGGCTGCTGGCAGCCAGGAATGGAGCCCCTATAGTGCTGGTAGTGCAGCAGTGGGCTGCAGTGCTTGGACCTGAGGAAGGCTTGCCCATAACCTCCCCTCATGCCACTGCTCAGCTGGTAGTAGCACAGGAGGAAATGATGAGGAAAGCTTACTCGCATCATCAAGGTTCAGATCCAAGCCAGCACCATAGGATCACTTGGTTTGGCATGTTCCTGGGCTGGTTTGATGTCCCAGTCTATGTATCTACATTTCTTTCCTGTTCATACATAGGAAGAGAGATAGGATGTATGTCTAGCACAAGATCACCCAATTCATGTGCTCCAGGGCTGACCAGGGATTTACCCCAGTTCTCATGGTGCCCTTTGCTCGTTTAATAGACATTCATCCATTTTTGTGCTCCTCCAATTCTAATCAACTGTGGACCAGGCCATAGAAAGCAGAGCTGTGAGCAAGAACAGTAGGTAGCCCATCATGAATGAGTTTGTGTAACCAGATTGCCCAAATCACCTAGGATGAAATCCTGGGCTGTTGCCAGTGTCTCATACCAGGCAGGGCATTAAAGAAATGAATGAAGAATCTGTAACTTCCTCAAAGCCAGGAGATATTTCTGAAATGTCAACAAATCTATTACTTGTTGACATTTCAACATGAAAAGTCATTAAGAACTGTTAACTTTAATGTCTTAAGCTTTTTTTGTTTTCTTATAATGAACACCTCCCTTAAACAACCTCCCTTCCTTAACTTCGTCCTTACTTCTTATCCAGTTGGCACCTTATGACATTTACAGATAGTTATGAGCTACTACTGCCAAGACTTTATTTCAGAAAGTACTCTACAGAAGAAAGTACCTGTCCCTTCCCTTTAAAATAAATTAAAATATTGCAGCACATAACTACCCCTTGTGTTTGGAGATTGTGCAAGCAAACCTGCATAGCCAAAAACGAAGGATCGACTTTCCAGTGGGTCAGCAGATATGTAAGGGAGGAGAAGGGTGCATAAATAAGGCCGATATTACATGGAATTGATTTCATGCATATCTTTGGATAGCCAGAGCTCAGTCTGCTTTGCGGCTGAGATCATTACTGACAAGGAGAGACAGAAGCCGGGAGAGGAGCAGTCCACGCCAAGTCTTGCTAGTCGGGATAGCTGGCTTGTCCCGCAAGTCTTATGCTGTCTGAAGAAGGGAGCTCCGACTCTCGAAAGCTCAGATTTGAAAAAAATTTGTTGGTCTCTAAGAGCCAAGCTACAAGTGACGAATTACACTTGCCTGGCAAGTGAACAGACTCGCGTGTATTCCTCCCTGTTCACTTGCCATTCACTTCAGCTCCATTTGATCAAGTGGAGAGCAAGTGAATGGCAAGTGAACAGGGAGGAATACAGGTGAGTCTGTTCACTTGCCAGGCAAGTGTAATTCGTCACTTGTAGCTTGGCTCTAAGGCGCAGCTGGACTCATATGCTGCTGCTGTACCACGGACTAACACTGTCACCCACCCAGGGCTCATTTCGAGGGGGAACGCACAGGAACGCAGTTCTGGCAGTTCCCCAAAGAGGTCATATGGCAGGTGGCCCTGCCCACCTGACTCTCGGCCATTTTGGGCCCGTTTCGGCCTGGATTGGGGCTGAAACGGCCTGGATCTAGCCTATAATGGATGGTGGATCACTCTCCCGCTCAGCAGCGGCCTGATCCTGACCATTTTGGGCCCCTTTTCAGCCATTTTCAGCCCCTTTTTGCCATTTTGGGCCCAATTTCGGCCCTGAATAGCCAGGATTGGGTCCAAAACAGCCAGAATAGGGGATGTCGGGTGTGGCATATGCAAATCAGTTATACTAATGACACACTTCCAGTGATGGCAAGAGGCATGGCATATGCTAATAAGTTATGGTAATGAGTAATGCTAAGGAGTTCCTCCAGCTCTTTTTCTACAAAATGACCCCTGCACCCGCCTAAAACTATCCAAGTCTTGAGCGCCAGCTCAAGTCCAAAAACGATCTGCCAAAGGTGCAGCCCAACGATCGCGGGGGCAAGTTGGAAGGAATCTGCCATTCCCCGCCGCATCCCTACCTGTCGCGAAGGTCTCCTTTGCGGAGGCCCAGCTCGGTCACTTCGGCCCGCTGCACAGACACCCCCCGGCAAGATTTGACCGGGTAAATGAAGAGCTCCGACACCGTCCCCACCCGCACCAGTCTTCGGCCAGGCCGCCGTCGACGCCAGGCCGCGGCCACCCCCAGGGCCACCCCGACGGCGGCAACGGCGCACAGCCAGGCGAGCCGCGGCAGCGGAGGCAGCGCACGCGGGGAAAGACCAGCCGCGGCCCCGTCCATGATGTGCGCCCAGCAGGTAGAGACCGCCCCTTGGCCACTGACGCCAGAGCTTCTCTCACCTGTTTATAGCCGTGCTGGGAGGTAACAGCGGCCAGTTCAGTCCCCCTCTGGCCCTTGGGCGCCGCAGAAAACCGTCCCGGCCTCTCCCCCCCTTTCCCGGGCTCCAAGCACAGGCTGCCTCTCACTGGCACACACACACACACACACACACACACACACACACACACACACACCCCAAATAACAAGGAGCCTCTCCCTTAGCACTAGAAGGACGAACCAGCGTGTTGGGGCGTACATACGCCTCGCTGAGGCAGAGTCCACTTCGTCAGATGCGCGAAGAGTTCTTACGGTATACCCAAAGCTACCAAGACGGCGAGAATTGTGTTTGCTTGTCTGACTCCGGGGGCTTTTGATACCGTCAAGCTGTTTGCACTTGCATAAAATGTAATCTCTCTCTCTCTCTCTCTCTCGCTGCACAAGTTGCTGCCTGAGGTCGATCACTTGCCATTTCAAACTGCTAAATTCTGGGCCTTCCCTGAAGGCAAATTCCGAGCGAGGAGGCAGGCCACCAGTAAGACCACAAGAGCGCTTTCTCTGGTGGTGCCCTTGCCCCCTCTCTGAAATGCTCTCCTTCTGGAAGTTTTCCCGCATCTGATGAATAATCAGGGCATCCACGTCCTACTTCAAGTGTCAAAGCCACTAAAAGCAAACACAACAGAAACATTAGAAAAGACTGAAAACCAACCTCCAGAGAAAGTCGTGTCTGGACAGTCAAACTCTCCTCCTTAAGAAGGAGGTAATAGAGGATTGGAACAATTCAACAGCTGTTAGAAATTCACATCATTTGGGCAGGATCCAGGAATGCAGCTTGCACTATGAATTTGGCTTGCCAAATGCTTTCCTAAGACAGAGTGAGCAGCACTAGACTTGCAATCCAGAGGCCTAGGCTTTTGCACAACAACAACAACACACATGAACGACGTTAAAGAAATTAAGATTTTAACTTGAGGCACTGATCCAACTGACTTTAAGTCATACATAAAACTGTAATCTCAGAAATGCTTGCTTTTAGTTTTTAGTCCCATGGCACTCTTGTAGAATTCATTTGCACAGACCAACTATCCATTTGTTATACTTAAGTTATCCCCAATGCAATGGGGACCGAGATTTTGGGAGTGGGTGGAAGGAGACAGAATGGACATTAATCTAGCATTTCCAAAGAAAAACACTTGTTTATCATGCAGCACTCCCCTCCCCTTTCAATTTGAATTTGGCAATAATGCCAAACAGGAAGGGGTGTTGGAATGAAGTATATCAACTTCAAGCAGACAAAAAACTGTAGATTAGTTGTGCTAGGCTTATTTACCTTACTAAAGTTTCCAGGACTGGTTCAGGTTAGTTCAAAATAATAAGAATAACATGCCTTGTTATTCCCCCACAGCTTTGATTCCATTAAAATCCATCCCTTTTTTAATCTACCATTTTCGTTATATTCAGAAAAACTTCACTTTATGATTAACCAACTCCTTTAGCAACTATCATGCTATCCCAGACTATCAACAAACAAAAGCTACAGTGACAAAGTTCACAGGTTAAAGTTTATAGCAGAGTTATATGAATCTTTTCAAAAGTTTTCTCCAGCAACTTAGAAAACAAATATACAGAATGAGGGTTGCTGGATTCCAGTGACACTTCATGCACAAACTTTGGGATTCAGTTGTTCATAAACCATACAAAGTTTCTGTAAATATCATTCCTTTTTTGAGAGAGCTAATTTGGCCATAGCAATTAAATAGGCTGTCACACATCACTGTTCCATTGCAAAAATTGCTAGGAATACTAGAATATACTCCATATTTATGGTTATTCATGACTAGGATGCCATACAATTTATGAGGACGTGGTATTTTAAATCAACCAATATTTTTTCCTCTTCTGATCAGCCCAGTGGAACATTCAAAGAATTTAATTGCAAAACAATTTCACCCTCACACTAACAGTAGCTGGTATCATTTCATTCTATTAGCAGAAATATTTAATCAATTCCAATTTTTTTTTTTAATGATGGGAACCACCTAAGGCAGTTTTCAGCGGAGAGTACAGATTAGAAATATTTTCAAGTAAAATATGTAAAAAGTAGAAAGTGGTAAAGACTTGGCATGATAGCCTCAATGTGAATTAACTGTGTTTCTTTTATGATGTTGCAAGCTTCAGCTGGAATTTACTTTGGAACGTGTTTTTCTAAAGTGTTGATCTTACCCACCCTTCCCTTCTTTCAATCACACCTTCAATCAGTTGCAGAACCATCTCCTTAACAATATTACCAGAAACTTTTTTTAATTCTTTCCCTTTTCCTTCTTTTTGCCAAATGTACTTCCATATGTCTCGGAGTTCAACCCCCTGGCCACCGTTCCAAGTGCTGATCACAGCCACTCAGACCCCTAGCAGCCCTCCTGGGAGGTATGAACTACCTGTTTTCACTTGAGACATACCAGTCTCCAGATTCTTTCTTTGGGTGGATTTGCACACAGCTGGTCAGTAACTCAAGACACAGGCTTATATATATATATAATGGTTGTTTATTAGCTTAGAAGAGTGTATGCAGGTTTGCAGGAACCACTCTATTAAGACACAAGCAGAAGGTGATAAAATAACAATTTGTCTATTCTTTACTAACCCTATCTGACTAAAATATAAGCTTGCTAATTTGCTTTTCTCTGAAGAGGCTTGTGGCTCATACTCACAAGCAAAGTCCATAAACCATACCAAGCAGGTCTGGTCATTTCAGGCCTGGCATGGAGCAAAGTTTCTCACATGCTGTTGGAATAAGGTAGCATGGAATGATCCAACGAAGTCTCTGTGAGAGTGTGTAGCGTGATGATGAGTGCACTGAGGAACCATCTTTTCTATGGGTGTCAGCCAATCAGAGGCACACTTGCAATCAGCATTGCTAGCCTGAGAACCGAGGAGGATGACGGAGCCAAGACTCCCTTGTGTCTCAAGGACACCTTGCCTGGGCAACAGCACACAGGTGCAATTAATTAACTGAGCTGCACATTCCACTCCCAGGGTGACAAGCCAAAACTGGGCCTGTGAGATCTTAGAAGCCTGAACCAATGTACTCAGTTGGGCTCGATGTGGCTCTGCTAGACAATATGCTAAATATCATTATTGTTACCAGAACTGCTATTTTATGGGGAAATTAGCACGCAGTCTGGGTTAAATTAGTGCAGATCTTAACCAACTATATCAGAGTACATCTTCCAGATTACTCATGCAAATAAAGAGGCAATGGCTAATAAGTATAAACGTGTTTACTAGAAGTGTTGTGTATGCCTACAATAACACACACAATCAAAGTACATACAAGAGCTAAGAAATAAAGAATAGGAAAATAGAGCCGTTTGCATTAGCAGGGAACCCACTTGAGATCGAAGAAGCGGGGTGATACGTACCTGGTCATGGCGAGAAGCAAAGAAGTAGCAGCAAAGCGGGGCGGTATCTAATGCCTGCACTAGACACGCAGAGTGCCGGTCGGGGTTCAAGAGAGGAATGGTGCGCCCGGTCGGGGTTGGGAGAGGAATGACCTGCACCTCATGGCAGGGAAAACCTGCTTAAGTACCCAGAAACGTACCCTGAGGTGAATGCCTTCCATGTGGTTCTCGGGGGGGGGGGACGACAAAGGCTTAATGGGTCTACAACTATCACTAATGGGCCACTTTAGTGTCTGAATATATGATTGTGACCCCTCGGGAAGAGGGGACAAAGGAGGGGAGGGGAGTGCCAGGCGAGTTGATTGAATCTGCCAGGAAGCTGGAGTTGTCTTGATGGCATCTGCCCTGGAATGTGGTGGTAGTATTGAAATGCGTCCATTAGGTGTTCTGGGCAGCCGGCACGTAGCTTCCATTCCAGGGCAGCTTCCAGCAATATGCATAGCAGGGTGGGGCTGGGCTTCATGAACGTGACAGGAGCTTGGTCTCGAAACGGCAGCCTCAGAGCAAACTGTCCATGGTGGTTCTCTGCTGCCTGGGAACATGGCTTCTTCCTTAGCACATCTTGTGGGCTGGCTAGCAGGCTGCCTAGTGGTGAGCAATAAAGCATATATTATTTAATATATTGTTTCCAAAATTATTTATTTAACAGTACATAAGGGATGTAATAAACAATTTCATATTCCAATTTATTTCTCCTAACACATTCAAGAACTGTACCACATATTGCAATTTCCCTCGACCTCAATCATGTAGGCATTCCATGTATCCTGTAATTAATCAATTAAAGTGTCTCGTGCTCAAAGTGCTACAATTATTACAATTAAAGTGCAATTGCTTTCTGGCATCCTATGACACTATTTCTTATATACAGAATCCAATTTGCCTTATAATCAATTACAGTATAGGCACAGTCCAAGAGTGGTTCCAGACACTGTGAGTGTCACAGATCATGAGTAGACCTATATTCTTTTGGTATAAGTTGTTAGTTCTGTGACAGGATTCTCTAACGGACGGTCCAGATCCTCATAGGGTCCGTTTCCAAGATTCTTTTTCAAAGAGCACAGTAGCTGGAAAAACATACACAATCAAAAGGAATCCCCGAATGTCTAATATTTACAATAATACATTCATAATGCAGCACACTTACTCAGAGATTCTTGAGATCAACCTTCCATATCCCTTTCCGATTTCACAATTACTTCCATCTGTACCCTATTAGCTGGTAGCCGTTTTATCTTCAAAAAGCAATCCACGCCCCAATCACATAGTTATTCTGTCTTAAAGTGATACTACTCCTAAATAATTACCCCAGAAAACAGGTATAGTCATTGGCTATATTTAAGCCGTAGGGTATGAGAGTATTGAGTTTATATATCCAAAACGTTTCTTTCTGATGCAGTTCCCTAGTGGCAGCCATATGTTCTTTCTTGCGAGTCTTGAACAGCACGGTAAATAACATTTCCATATCACTATGTTTCTTGTCTAAATAATGTTGGACTATAGGAGCCTCTAACACATTATTCTTTATTCTCGACTGGTGTTCACTGAGTCTTGTTCTGATGGAACGTACGGTACTTCCTATGTATAATAGACCACATGGGCATTTCAGAACATATACTACCCCTTCAGTGCCGCAATTGACAAATTCACATGTAGTCTTCAATCCCGACTGCTTCAAGTCCTCTGCAGTCATTATTAGAGAGCATTGTTTACATCGCCCGCATTTATATACACCCCTTGGTAGTCCCGTGTTTCTAGTGCCAGTGTCAAGATTTAAATCCGAATGTACAAGCTGGTCTTTGATATTTCGAGTCCTCCTAAAGGCTACTAATGGGGGAGTCCCACAGCCCGGGATGTCATTGACAAGCAGCCAGTGTTTCAGGATTGCCCGTCTGATGGCATTGGCTTTCTCACTGTAGTCAAAAACCCCCACAATGCGGTCCCCCGTCGTTCGTTCCTTTGGTCTAAGTAAATCCTCTCTGGTTGTTTCATCTGCACGTCGTCTTGCTCGAAGTAACACCCTGTCAGGGTACCCCCGTTGCTTCAGATGTTCTTGTAGCATATCACTTTGAAAAGTATAATCCGCATTTCTGGTAGAATTTCTTTTGAGTCGCAAGAATTGTCCAAATGGTAAGTTCGCCCTTAGATGTCCGGGGTGGAAGGATCTATAATGAAGTAATAAGTTCTTATCCGTTTGTTTCCTAAATGGTCTTACCGCCAAGGTGCCATCCTCCCCCTTATATACTGTCACGTCCAGGTAATTCACATGATCCCTACTTGCGCTCCAAGTGAATTTGATATTAGGATGTATGCCATTCATCCATTCTCCTAGCTTCTGGATGTTGACGTTTTCATTTATCACTAGGAAGAGGTCGTCAATAAAACGGACGAATATGATGATATCTTTCCAAAATGGATTGACTACAGGATTGCAAAAATAGTCCCTTTCCAGTCGTCCCATAAAGAGATTCGCTATGCAGGGTGCTGCAGAGCATCCCATTGCGACCCCTCGAAGCTGAACAAAAAATTGGTCTTCTACTCTAAAGTAGTTGTTTTCCAGTATTATCTCCAAAAGTGATGTCAGGAAGAAGGTAGGTGGATGCATACACTCCCTCTGGTCTAAAGTTTCCATTACTACTAGGCGTGCCTCTTCATGCGGAATGTTGGTATACAGTGAAGCAACATCCAGTGTGGCTAATATTGCTCCTGCTGGTAATTTAAAACCCTCAAACTTCTTAACAAAGTCACCTGTGTCCAGCAAAAAAGTCGGTAATCTTCTTACAAAGTCCTGAAGAAAAAAATCCAAATATTTAGACAGTGGTTCCAGGATCGAATTACTTCCCGATATGATTGGTCGTCCCGGGGGGGGGGGGAACCTTCTTTATGGATTTTTGGCAATATATACATCACTGGTGTCCTAGGAGACAAGTTAATTAAACCTTTGTGTTCCAGTTCTGTAATATGTCCTAATGCCAAGGCTTCATCTACGGTCACCTTAATTAGAAAGCCGATCTTCTTCACAGGATCATTGGGGATGGGTCTGTAGTCCAATTCGTTATTCAACTGTCTCTTCATCTCCATCATGTAGTCTTTTTTATCCATCACTACAATTGCACCCCCCTTATCAGCCTCTTTTATTATGATAGATCGGTCAGATTGCAAATTTTTTAAGGCCATCCTTTCTCCCCTCGGCAGGTTGTTATATCCAATACCTTCACGGGCTTCTATATCATTAATTTCCTTCAATAACATTTTCTCAAAGGTCTGTACATAGGGATTGTTAACAGTAGGATTATATGAGGAGCGTGTAGAAATGCCCGTTTCCTTTTTCTTAGATGCAGTTCCACCAAAAACAATCCTCAGCTTAATTTGTCTTATTAACTTAAAGACGTCTACCCTGGTTTGAAAATCATTATATCTGGGAGTTGGTACAAACCCGAGACCTTTATTTAAGGCCATTTTTTCTAAATCTGAAAGAGTTCTACTTGAGAGATTAACCACTAGGTCAGTTTCCCTTATTGGTGTCAGGTCCGTCTCCCTCTGTTGTGCCTGCCCCCTCGTAAAAAACGGCCCTTACCTTCATAATTATATGTCTTATTACCCGGACGTACTGACGTAGATCTGGTAGACATCCCTTCTTCTAATGAGGTGTCAGTATCCTCTCCCTCTGTAGTCTCTACGTCCGAGAATTGGGTTAAGGGGTTTGACCAGGAGACCTTCTTCCTTTTAGACTGTGCCTATACTGTAACTGATTATAAGGCAAATTGGATTCTGTATATAAGAAATAGTGTCATAGGATGCCAGAAAGCAATTGCACTTTAATTGTAATAATTGTAGCACTTTGAGCACGAGACACTTTAATTGATTAATTACAGGATACATGGAATGCCTACATGATTGAGGTCGAGGGAAATTGCAATATGTGGTACAGTTCTTGAATGTGTTAGGAGAAATAAATTGGAATATGAAATTGTTTATTACATCCCTTATGTACTGTTAAATAAATAATTTTGGAAACAATATATTAAATAATATATGCTTTATTGCTAACTGTGGAGACATTATTACCACACGGGGATTTTTTCTTGTTTGACATTGCTATTACCGTGTTGCTCTATATCGTTGGACGATGCCTAGTGGTGAGGGCAGACCCAGTGACCGTCCTGCAAGGAACGCCCTGTGGGAATTGACCAGGGGGTGCCTGGCCAGGCTCGCGGAGGGTCCCTCTGGCTGGCACTGTGCTAGTGGCATGGCTCTGGGCCCAGGTGAGGTAGGTGTCCAAGGAGGCAGGAAACAGGCGCAGGTAACACAGTCCATTAGAGCAGATAGGCAGGAAGCAGGCATGGGCAATGCTGCCCTTGACAGAGTCTTTGGTATAGTCTCAAACAGCATGGCAGGAAACTGGCACAGTTCAGAGTGGGCTCCATAACAGCAGGGGGGAAGGGGTCCCTGGCAACAATCATCCAACAACTTGAACATTGCTCTTAAGGATAGAGCTTCTCAGTTGTGAATCTCCAGTACTGATTACTCTTTTGTTGGGCATATTTACTTTCTATAGGTGAAAACTTTTTCTGATTTGGATTTTTCTCTTGTAGAATTTTCATTTCTAAATACAATACGTCTAGGGTCCTCATACTTAGCAAACCATATCTTCCCTGCTCCAGTTATGTTCTTCAGGCAGCTTTTCCTTTAAGGTGCCCTACTTTAAGACTGCCTGTACAACTGCAGCAAGTTCACTGTTTTTTTCCATGATGGGCCCAGCCTTTTGGAATGGCCTACTGACTATGAAGGATGCATTCACTCACCACATTTAGGAAAGCATATAAGGCAGTCCTGTTCCCAAGATCATTTGGTGTAGGGTAGCCAGTCAGCAGCTGGCAACTGATGGGAGCCCAAGGGGCTCAGGGTCATGGGAGAACCATCAGGCAAAGGTATAGCATGTCACTTCCAGGGAAAACCCTGAAGTGAGGTCATGCCTCCCTAGGAATTGCCAGATTTCTGGTGATTCCTAGAATGGACAGACATTACTTCTGGGTTGTCCTCAGAAGTCACGTTACATTATCACCCAAGAGGATTTTTTTAATGTTATTTTACTCCCAACCATCTCAGGAATGGCAGGGGTAAACAGGAAGTGGGAGCGGAGGATCCCACCTCAAGTAGGAAATTGGCAAGCCTGATTTGGTGGACAGCACATTATTACAGCAGATTTGGGCTGTGTCCATTCTAATACTGTGTGTTTTTATAATTGTTTTAAATTTTGAGTGCCTTTTAATTTGTAACTTGTGTCTTTTAATCAGTGTTTCAATCTTGTTGATAATACTGTTTATAATTTGTGTCCTCACAACTTGGATGCTGCATTCTTAGCCACCTTGAGTTGAGGAAATAAAAATGTTTGAAATAAATAAGTGCCATATAGTCACCTGAAAGATAATCCGACAAAAGCCTTCAGTGTGTATGTAGTATATGTAGTGTGATTCCGCACGAATGGTTTTCCCTGCTTCAGCTTCTAAATGACCTCGATTTTTTCTTGTGTTTCCACACGTGGGAAGGCAATCCTAGCAGCAGATTCGAAGTCACTGCACGCTTTGTCCGTTTTTTTTCCATCCTGCTTTCCCCCGACTTATTTGTCCATGCACAGCAGATTAGGGATTTTAATCATGCGGAATTCTTTATCCGATGTTCTCCCCACCCTTGCTCTTTTCTCTTGCCCTTCGAATCAACTTAATTTGATTGGCCAATCATGTTTTCTAAGCTACACCCACTACCCTTTCCCTTCCCCTCTTTTCTAATAAAAAAAAATGTAAAAAAATGTTGCAACATTTCTACAAATCTATGCAGAAACATATCCTGTGTCACATGACAACAGCTGACCAATAATGGGTTCATTTTACAACACGCCAAATTTGTTGTTGCTCGTTTACAGCTGACAGCTTCTGAGGTAGAGTGAAAGTGTGATGGAGGGACTTCAGCGTTCAACTAGTGGTCTAGGCATTTCATGGAGGGAGAAAGAGACCGTCCTCAATACAACACCTATCACTAAACCACACCGCTCACGAAGAAAGCGGGAAAGATAGACGCGGGGTCATTGGTAATAATTTTCCCTCCAAATGTCAATAGCCAATACTCTTCCACAATATCGGCAGGAAGTGCTCTGGCCTATCCAATATGTTTATTTGATGCAACGTTTATGTGTAGCAACGGTTTTTTGTGAGAAATTTTTTTCTGTGTTGGTTTGATGCAACGTTTATGTGTAGCAACGTTTTTTTGTGAGACATTTTTTTCTATGTGTTGGTTTGATGCAACGTTTATGTGTAGCAACGTTTTTTTGGGGGGGGTTAAAAAATGAAGATGTGCATCATTCGACACTTCCCCCGGAAAAAGTGATGAGGAATCGATTTTTATCCTGTCAAAAATTCCACATGATGGACTTTGAGCCGATGAAATGTGCGAAACAAAAGCCTAATGTGGAATCGGGGAGAAGTGGATTCGTAGGACTCCACCGTGGCATGACTGCTCAGAAAGTCCAATCAAAATTGATCATGCAGAATCCCCCGTAGTATAATGATGCCCCCCCCTCACTCCCCTACTCTGAGGCAGATTTTCCTACTTTGGCTGAACAGCCCCAAGTAGCATGTTAATCTTTGTGGTTTGAAAGTCTGTCTGTTCCACTCTGACAGTCAGACATAATTTTGCCTTTTTACCCCAGCCTAGGTACTTGATGGGGAGAACCAGGAGCCCTCTTTCTTTTTTGTAGGAAATGGCACTGGAAACTGCATAATGTTAAGAAAGAAATAAGGCAGAGATTGAATGAGTAGTCAGGGAATGAAAGTGCTGTGGTAAACTTTTGTTGGTAGTACAGAATATACTTTGAGATACAGGCAAAATAGTTTCCTTGAAGCTTAATTTCTTATATTCTAGGTTCTTAACAGGGTGTTTTACTTAATACTTTAGTTACAGCAACAATATTTCTTCACAGATTTTCTTATGAAAGATCAGGTTTCCTAGAGTTAGTTTAAAAATTGTTTCCCCATCACAACAGATCCTTTGAGCCATACCCCCTTTAGAAATTAAAAATTTATCCTAAGAAGATATAACCCTTTTGATTTGAAAGGGAGTCTCAACTCACTATCCAATCACTCTTGCCAAAACACACTCCCAGTTCTATGGTCCATGTGTCAAGCAGGCTTTAGCTTATGCTGACACTTATATTAAGAATTCTTAAATAGAATTCTTCTTCAGGACACTGATGTTACAGTTAAGGCACAAATTTCCTCTTTCCTTACTTCAGAGGGGAACCTGTCTGACCTTTCCTGTCAGACTCTCTCACAAACTCCCTCAAAACTTCTCAGAAACCCACTGTCAGCCTGACATCTGGCTCTAACTGACCAATCAGAGATGAAGGAGGAGCCTGTAACTCAAGCTCTCTATTCCAAGCAAGAGTTAACTCTTTCCCTCCCAGCTCTGATTGCTGCACTTCGGAAACCAGCCTTCAAGTGCAGTCTGTCCCACCCCTCCGTCTTGGCACTGAGACCAGCCACCCTCCTCCACTCATGTTAAATCACCAAACAGGAGGTTCAGACCACTATTGAGACAAGGCCAGTAAATAAGCCACCCATCCACATACACACAAACTTCCTCTCACTGACACAGGGACAGAGGCAGATTCAGTCACCACATGTAAAAACACATTTGTATAAAAGTATATTCAAACAATATTGCCTGAGGTAGAATACATATAATGGATTGGTTACACTTCAGTCAATGTTCTGTACATCCAAAATTTTCCTCAACTGCCACATGGTAGAATTCAGGCCAAGTTTAATCCAACAAAGTACAAATGATCCCTTAAAAGTTAAGGACAGTTTCACCTGTTTTTGTTAAACTAATAATCTAGCGAGAGACATAAGAGAAGCAAATATAATGTGAATGATATTGCAGTGGAATAAAAATATTAAAGGCAGGTTACCTTTTTCTCTCTGACCTACAAAACTTAAAGGCACTGTGTTGTATCCAACCATCTATGTACTTTGCAGTCTGGGCATTTCCCTACTTCTCCTCTTGCTGCAATCCCTTAAACCCTCTGAAATTTTGTTCCTGGTGTGGGGGTGGGGGTCAGATGAGCTTCAGGAATAGCAGTGGGGCAAAGTAGGAGTTGCAGTGACAGAGGAGAACTGGTGGAAATCACTATCCCCTCTCTTCCAAAGATTTAAGTGCTGTTACTTGGAACTACATGATTGGATAAATGCAAATTATATGAACCACGTCCACTTGGAATCCGTGAGGCTTAATCCATTAACTATGTTTAGAACCAGGATGTGCAAAAACAAAGATGAAAAGTAGTTCAGCAGTGATGTGTCTTTTTTTTTCTCCAACCACCTAGTAGACTTCCATTAATCTATTTGCAATGATTAAAAAAATTGAATTCTAAAAGGTTCAGATTTACTCATGGATGCACAATATACCAAAGGTCTGCTTATTTCAAACCCCCAAGCCTTTCTAGAAAGTTATGTATACCAATATTTCACAATAAAGTATTACACTTATTTTTCTAAATGCAATATAGGAAATACACATGACAAAAGAGAGTGCTACATAATTAATCACAAAAAGGCACTTAAAGATACAAAAGAATAGTTTCCATTCAGGTTGCATCTGTATCACCCTTTTATCTTGTACACTGGGTCTCCAACTTGAAGTGTTCCTGTTTTAGCAATTCCAAAGTACCACCCAAAGAGTGGGTGCGATTTGTATATAAGCTGTTCAGAGGGATCACACATGCGGTAGCTGCAAACAAGATTAGATCAGAATGAGTAATCTACAAGACAGTTAACTGATGTAAGAAGCTGAATGAAACACACGCACACACAGAGTTGAATACAGAGCAAGGGCTGTGCAAAGTCCTGCAATGTTCTCAACCCCTCCCCTCCGTATTTGTGACCTTGAGAAAGTTTCTTCTGAAGGATGCAGAACCCACATGGACCTGCAGAAAGGATCCAGCCCAGAATTTCTAATTATAAGGTCCCAGATGATCACTAAATTGGCAACCTCAGAGTACTCCTCACAGACACAATGCATCTCTTTAGAATATTATTGACTAGTGAAAGTTATTCTATACCAGAAGTGAATTATCTGCAAGATCCCCTCATGAGGAATGAGTTATCTAGAAAAAGATGGTTTTCATAGTAACTGTCCAAATGACACTATCTTCTAGCGCATTAAACATCAGCACTATGTAAAAGGGGCAGAGCATCCTGAAATATTCACACGTATGTCCAGAAATCAAAATTATCCCAAATCTGAAGTCTGAGTGAATCTGAAGTTACTCTGAATCTGAAGTCTTGTATTGCCCCTCCGGCCCTCCACTTGTACCCTGTTGAGGTTTATTAATTGAAGACTATCCTGTAAGAAAAAACAACGCCATTGCAAATTATAGCACTTATACTTGAAAGCCAGTCTATGGGATTTATATGTAAATAGTGGATTTGGGAACACAGTTCAACTAGTTCAACTAGGACAGTGAAGTGAAGCATTACAGAGAAAGTGGCAAAATTATCTGAGTGTCCATCCCAATTAGCAGCCAAGGAAACTACCTCAAGTGGTAGTTTCAAGTGGGTAACTCTTTCAGTCTGTAGTAGAAGAGCAAGATTCAGGTTCAGTAGCACCTTAGAGACCAACTAGATTTCCAGGGTATGAATGGTGATTATGATTGATATATTATAGACAATGGGCAGGAGTAGGATTTAGTGATGGCACTGTTCTTTGAGATGCATGAGTTTTAATATTTGTATTCTATTGTGTTATTGGGCTTTAATGTTTTTATTTCCATTTTAATAGTGTATTATGGATTTTAATGTTTGTATTTATATTATTTTAATAGCGTATTGTATATGTGTGCTGTAAACTGCCTCAAGTACTAAACATGGTGGAAAGGCAGTATATAAAATAAATAAACACAACCAAGATGCCAAACATCTACAAGAACATATGTACAACTTTGTATGTTGGCTGGAAAAGCAGTTACTGTACTCCAACCCACACACTTAAGTTTTTTGGTACATGCTTTTGAAAAGTAAGAAAGCCCTGCAAATTGTAACCAATAATACGTTGTTACCTTTTCAAGGTGTCAAGAGGCTCTTTTCTATCCATGATCCCAGTATCTGGATCAACAGTTGTAAAAATACACCTACAATGATAAAGGAATATGAGAACAAAGCAAGCCAACATTTCTGCTTTCAAAAACCATCCAAAATGCTTACCGTGGGCAGGCCATTATGCCTTTCATTTCTACACTTCCAACTACAATTTCATTCCAGGTATCCTAAGGAAATACAACATTCATAACATTAACTAATTTATACAGTTTCATTTCAGACGGGCACTAAGCATATTAATTTGCACCACTGCGGTAATATAGAGAAGAGTTTTCCTCTATCTCCATTTTAAATGCTCTTAGAGATATTAGGGGGAAAGAAAGTATAAGAACATTAGTTTACAATTCAGTTCCAGCATTCACAAATTAATATTGGTAAAGGTCTTTTCAGATCTGGAGAAACAAATTAATTGGTGTTGCATATATTAGGTGGATTCCAATATATGGAAGAGAATGACTCTGGAGAACTACTTTCCCTCCCCCCGCATCCTCATGTGTCCCCTTTTAAAAGCTGTTCCTGAGGGCTAGGGGACACTTAAATCTGGCATGGAAGGTTGCTGCAACAGTGAGAATCAGCTGAGACCCCCCCCTCCCTCTCCTGTAGAATAGTTTGCTCAAGCAGGGGGCATGATTTGTGCAAATGTATTTTTGTTGCATCCCACCCACCCACCCACATACAACCCAACTGGCTCTGTCTTAATTGTCCCTAGGCCTCTAGACCAACTTTTGGGGGGAGGGATAAAACCACTTCATAAACCTGTTCTGTTCACTGTATACCACCCATTATAAACAAAACAAATAAAGAAAAGTAAGACACAAGTAGGCTGATAACTACGACTGCAGCAAGAACATCTCCAAATACTCCTTGCTGTACATGGGTCTGATACTTCACAATTACCAGACAACCACTGAAGACTGAAATTAGCTTTATTTTACAATGTACAGCTTCAAAAGCAGGCCATTTCTGAATCAAAGATCCCCTGCTGTGTGGCAACTCTCTAGCATCCCTCAAAAATACTAAACTTCACACCAATATTTCAGGTCTCATGATTTAGTGCAAATATGTTACCAGGCAAATTTATCATCTCATATTTTTTTTAAATGAAAGAAAACATGGATCTAGTCCAGTTTAGATATGTAGCAGCCAAGTAATAGTTGCCTTTACCTACATGACTGAAGTGGCTTTTGATTAAACAAAGTCTTAAATTAATTGCATGGAAACGACTGGATGTTCAAGGTAGAAATGTTAATCCAACTTTACACTGAATAAAAACACTTTTGAACAGGGCTCTTTCTGCATTGATGTTCTGCTATTCCTTACTGCAGTATATATAATAACAGAGAGTATCAGAGAACAAAGACTATGATTAACAGAACACTGTGAAAGCTAACTACAAGCAGTCAAAAATTGTCAGAAATATTTAATTCAATGTATATATATTTTTAGTAAAGGAAGAATAGATATATTTGTTTTAAATAAATATGCATGATTTTTGTACAAAAAATTCATAAGTCACAATACTCAATTCCACAAATCTCATTTACAATAGTAAATTGACAGGTACAACAAGTCAATGCTAATTAGCAAAAAAACCCTCAAGCCTCTATAAATATCCCAACCATAGCAGGGAACGTTTACATCATTTAAAGTGCTAGTGCCAGTGAGTCCATTCATAAATAAATTTGAAAAAACATTAGCAGAGTTCTGCTATGTAAGAAATAATCCAAAGGGTCCAAGAGTCATTTGAAAGATACCCAGTCCATCTGAACATGAGACAATCCGTTGTCTTCTTGACTACTCTGAAAAAACTCTGTGGAAACAAAACTACAGTTGGATTCCTGTCACAGTTACAGATAGACTGTGTCTCCTTCAAGTAAATATTTCTGACAATTCCTTGACTGCTTGTAGTTCTGTTAATCATATTCCTTACTGCAGCACTGTTTTCAGGAGCATCCACATGGCATCACTCCTCTGTTCATCCAGTTTCGGTGTCCATTCCACCCCATCTTCATTTTGCTGTGTTATTGCCCAAACCTTGTTTGATACTGGGAGGATCACGGTTAAAAGGCCTTTTGGATGAGGTATGGATAGGAAGGTATGTGTTTTTTTCAGGCCCTACCCACATCAATGCCACTTTCCTTTACTGTGGTAGCCATCTCCCACCCTCCCAGAGAGCTTTTTAATAGTTCATATTGCTGTAGCATTAAAATGTTGTAACAATCTATTGTCACAACATGCTTATTCCCAGCTGCTTTAAAAAAATAAGGCTGTAATCTTTTTAGTTGCAGAATTATAAAGGGGAGAATACTGATTGTACCTTTCTCCTTGTTAACTCCATAACCAAAATGGCTAGAGAGACTTTGCAAGCAAGCAAGCAATGAGTACAATGTGGCAGTTCATTATTATAACAATATAATTATTACCCCTTTTTTTAAAAAAAGCCTTTCTGTGGTGGTGGTCATAGGGAGGAATAACAGCCACAGAGGTTCGAGGCAAGGAAAGTGTGCCAAAAACCTCTATGTGAATGCTCCAAGGCCACTGCAAGGGCCTTGGCTTTTACTGCAAGAAGATCTACATGGAAAATTGTCTCCATATGAAAGCAGCCCAGGTTTATACATATGTACATTAAGGACTTTTCTCACCAAGTTATACTTCCTGTAAAGATGAAGTTATCTGAAGAACAGTTCAAAGAAAAGGTATTTGTGAATGTATGCTATTTGAGAGGGAACTCCTTCACACAATTGTAACTGAAGGTGCCTCCATCTTCACCACTTCACTGAAAATCCAAACATTTATTCCCTCAATAGGTTATATAAACAGTTGGTTAATGTTTAGCTATAAATATGTCTTTTCTATTAAACATTCACACATACTAGTGCAAAGATATTCTTTCCTATTTTATGTATTACCTCTTCATGTGGACCACAGCCAGTGACCAAAATATTTGGCCTGAAGTTACGTATTTGAACTTTCTTCTCCAGCCGGGAATTTAGCTCTTCCACTGATGCTTCAGAGAGTACCATAACTGGACTACAGTCAGGATAGGCAATCTATAGGCAAACATTTAAAAAGAAAATGCTATTACCACGATCCCAAGACAGTGCATCTAAACTTGGGATGGCAAACTGCTAGCCCACAAATTGAATACATCTCACAAAGCACTTGTACGCAGCTTCTAGTTGTCCCCAGACATTTGAATAAAAATGTGATAAAACATTTGACCCATCAGGTTACACAATGAAATGGGAGTTATTAAAGGTCAGAAATGATGATATTCTACCATATTGTATTGCATCTCTGTCTAGGTTGTGTATACAATGTCCTGGCTTGGAGAAACTATTACAGAGACCAAACATCCTGCAAGCAGCTCAGCTTGAGTGACAGAATTGCTTTGAACCACTGTCTGGGAGAACTGCTCCCAATAATACACAGTTATCTCCGAAAAAAACTGTTGGCACCTGCTCAGCATCCCTTACCACAAGAGCCATTCAACACATACCAGTGAATTTCCACCTACTTTGGAATGAATGCCAAGGAAGAAAGACAGCTGTAAAATGGTGGTGGAAGAAAACCCAAAAGATGCTGTCCCATGAGATACTTAAATTAAGGTAAATCAGAACCTTCTTTCAGCCGAAGCTATAGCACAATGGGGGGGAAATTGTTCCAACCCCAAGACTATTCTGAAACAACAAATTTAAGTTTGATACTAATATGTAATTAATTAGATACTTGAAAATCTTATGTACTAATAGCCAAGAGGCCCTAATATGAGGATGCTTAAGTCTAGAGACTGGAGCCATAAACAGACAAGACAGATTTTTCTATACACCTAAACATGCCCTAGGTTTGCAGAAAAATCTGAAATTTAAAAAAATTCATAGGAGGGGTTAAAAAAAAGCAAAATGGGTGCCTGTAGCTTTAACCAGATGTGCTCAGTGGTTGTTGCTAGGCTACCATAACAGTTTCGCTAGTATTCCAGGCTTATGGTTGTTGTGGGTTTTCTGGGCTGTATTGCCGTGGTCTTGGCATTGTAGTTCCTGACGTTTCGCCAGCAGCTGTGGCTGGCATCTTCAGAGGTGTAGCACCAAAAGACAGAGATCTCTCAGTGTCACAGTCCAGGCTTGCTTTCTGTCAGTAAAAGGCAGGAGGGAACAGGGCACTTTCCAAGGCTGTTTGGGCTTTTGAGGGAGGACACATTGAAGTTAGGCCTAGAAGCAACCACTGGGTGACTTGACACCACATGACTCGTATGACTTATTCAGGCTAGTTCAACAGCAGCTCGTCCACAAAAGCCAGTGTAGTGTAGTGGATAGAGTTTCAGAGTAAGATCTGGGAGACCCAGGTTCCAATCACCATTCTGCTGTGGAAGCTCACACACTCTCAGGCTAACCCATCTCTCAGGGTTATTGTGAAGATAGTATGGAGGCAAGGAGAATAATGTAAACTGCTTTGGGTCTCAATTGTGAAGAAAGGCAGTATACAAGGAAATAATAAATACAGATGAAGATGAGGTGCAGATTAAAGTTGCTTGGTGGGTTTGAGGGACAGAAGTACATAGGGAAAGGAGAGCATATGGAGGTTGCCAGGAAGAGGGAAAGAGGAAATAGTGTGGGGAAGGGGATATAGTGAAAAGTGAAATACATCCTATAACTCCTTGCAGGTTCCGCACCACGCAACTGGGCCACAGGGGAAAAGTCTGCAGGGGGGGGGGGAGTGAAGACGGGGTGGGGGGGACAAAGATGAGTGGGAAAGAAAGAATGAAGCAGGAAAAGGGGAAGAGGCTGTAGGGGCCAAAGAAGGGAAAGAGGACATGGTTGGGAGGGGAAAATGAGATGTCCCTGCAAGTACTTATGGATCTCCCACTTGTATTTTTGATATTTCTTAGCACTCATTTATAGTTTCCTCATGGTGTCTAGAAAGCTTACAGTCAACCCTATGCAGAGTTACTCCAATCTTAAGCCCACTAATTTTACTTATTACAATGGGAATAGACTAGAAAAACTGCATGGGGTTTGCACTGTAAGACACATTCTAAGAACTAACACAAATATGTTACCTCACCTTATCACTGGGCCGAAAAGGCTCCATAATATCTTTTGCATTCCTTGGAACCATGCTTGCTTCAAAATGAACAAGGCGGTATGGATGTGAATTCAGAAAGGCTGTGATCCACTGAGCTGCCTCTTCACCACAGTCTCTGCCTTGGACATCAGAGCCAAACAGTCTAATAGATTGTAATAGAGGGATATCAGTATAATCTCTGATAGTCAGGACAAAATTATTCTCATTTAATAGACTACATCCACATATTTTTGAACAATGGCAAAACTTTGTTCAGAACCCAACTGGGATATAATCTAGCATTCAGAGGATAAGTTATCTCCACCACCAAGGTCATGTCTGAAGATCATACATCTCCAGTTGAGGGGTCTCTCTCTGAAGGCAAAGTCAGTATTTCCCAAAATGGATGAAGATTGTAAGTAGCCTTATTGATCTATAGAAAATTCTACCCCCCACCTCCAACCCAAAGGCTTCTATGTTCTGTGGCATTCTCTGTGTTACAAGGGCTTATGTTCTCATTAGTATTGGAGGCAGAGACATCTGATTAACCAATGGCTTTTATGCTCTGTAAAGAAGAAGAGTCATTTTTTGCTTCTCTGTTTATAGTTTAAGGATTAGATTATGAAAAACATGCAAGAGGCTGACAGAAGGAAATATCTTAGTCACCTGCAATTATGCACCAGATTTTTTGGGGATAACTCAACAGGAATATGAAGATCTTCCATTTCTGGAGCACTTAAAATTAGATAGCCATTTTCACTAGTCAGAGAAATTAACACTAGCCGAGGCTCTTCCCGAGCAGTCACTTTATGTCCATCTTCCTTTATTACAAGCCAATACCTGAAGTTCAAAACATATCAAAATACATTAAGCATTAATGAAAGGCAACCAAACCTTGCATAACTCAACTTCAGGAATATTCCAACCTCAATCAAGTTCAGAGTTGTATACACAGACTTCCCACTTAAGCATGAGTTAGGTCTAGAATCCATGGAACTACATCCAGTATTTTCAGACCATTCTCAATTAAATGAACTCTCTCTATAACTATACCTTCCGCTCAGATTTATTTCTATATAAAAGTGAAACATGCCCCTCTGCACCAGCAGCCAGTCAGTTCTTGTAGTCCACCTGTCCACTGTTACCAGGGCCCCCCTTACCAGTCTACACTGACTCCATCTTGTCTAGATTCATTTTGGCAGCCATTTTAAGAGCTAGCAATGCCAAACTTTGGAGAAGATAATGTCAAGGCTCTCCTCGGGCTATGCTAATGAGTGGCCATAACTTTGGGTAGGAGTCTGATTCACTGATGGGACATCTGCATGCCTACCCATTGCCACAGGGATTGTGCCCACCTTGATCTATTAATGTCATCTCATCTGCAAGGACAAGTCTTCCTGTGCACAAAATCAGATTACTATCAAGTACCCAGATGGGCTTGATTACTTTTTTGAAACTGCCTGAAAGTCTCCTATCAACCTGTTACAGGCATGGATGAAGCCTCCATGCTGCCAGCCCTTTTGCATCCTTTTGCATCCTTTTTTGTCTGCTCTGCCTAGAGGAAACCACCCTTTTGTTACCCTTCTGGGAAACCTTCCTAGTGCATTTAAATTCAGGAAATGTACAGATTCACACCCAGGGCTCATTCTGAATTCCTGGACTTTATTTCTTTGATATTCTTTTGTGTGGGCTCATATAACTATTGTTGTTTGGCTAGCCCAAGGAAGGCAGCCAAATCACCTCTGCTGGCTCAGAGGCCGCCCACTCCATTCTTCTCTTCTGGAACCAGAAGCCCTGCCTGAAGTCCTCCTCTCTCAACCTCTGGATCATCAAGGCAGGCAACTTACTCTACACAGCTCAGCAGACTGAGGATAGGTAAACTCCTTCACTGTTCACTCCCTTCCTCTGGAAACTCCCCTTTCCCCGTTCTTTAAATCTCCTCTCCCCCCAACCCCACTCTCACTTCTCCTTGTAGCCATTCCCATGTGCAAAATTCCCTCTCAGGCAGAAGCTTGGTTTTCTTTCACTTTCTCATGTAACTCTTCATATGCATGTCCCTCTGAACACAACAATTGCACTGTTCTTTTGCTTGAGTACCTTTTTAATTCCTGTACCTTATATTTCCCTCAATAAATTCTAAGCCTTGCCTTGGAAAAGATCTGATTGTTTTGTGGTTACTGGTAGCCTATTAGAGACACTTTGAGTTTGCTGGCACACTATCCAGGCAAAAGATACCTGAATCACATGTTCTGTTCCCGCTAATTGGCAAGGGTATCAGTTTTCCAAGCTAGCCAGGCTGTGAAAGTGAGAAGTTTCCCTCTGACAATGAGTTTAATTCCCTCAAATTGATTGCAGTTCTGGGTGAGTCCCAAACCCAAGTTAGATAGTCTACATGTGTCTAAGAAAACATGTGAAAGGGAACACATGTGGTAACACCACTGTTGCACATCTCTGCCATTAATTATCACCAGCACATGAAGCTCAATCTCCTGATCTTATCAAGATAGTTTAATAAAGACCATGAGGTCACTAGTGGCTATTATACTGGGTTCCCACAAATGGCGGCTGACTGATGAAGTCAGGAACCAACAAGGTTCAGCAGCCAAGAAAATATAAAATATAAGAAATATAATTATATATAATATATTATTATATACATAATTATAAATATAATTATTATTTTGCACACTGCAAAAGCAATTAAAAACATCTAACAAAGTTTAAAACCTAGAGACCTAGTAGCATCAGTTACACAGAGTCACAAAATTGTAGGTGCATATAAAAGAACCAAGTCACAAAATAGATTGCACATATACAGAGACCAAATGCATTTCAGCCCTCTGGGCCTTTCTCAGTGGTCTAATTTGTTGTTATACACACATAAAAATTATGACTGATAAATATAAAATGTTGCTGGGTTAGGACAGGTAGTATAAATATGGAACCTAAAATTAAAAATAAACATATTGGTGTTAAGTCAATTCCAGAATGCTGTCAAATATATTACTATACAGTCAAAATAACTGAGGAAGGATATGCAAAGCAGCCTTGTACCAAGTCAGACCATTGCGCTGTTAAGATCAGTATTGTATACTCTGGCTGAAGTCTTTCACATCACTACTTCCTGACCCTTTTAACTGACGATGCCAGGGACTGATCCTGGGACCTTCTGCATGCCAAGAAGATGCTATACCAAGAGCAGATTTTTTTTCAGCATTATGTTAATCCAACCAGTTTCCCCAAAGGACTGAGGCAGCTGTCACACAGAAGTCCCACTGAGTTAAATGAAATTTACTCTAAAGAAATGCTGATTAGGACAACCCCCAGGACCAAAAATTATAACACAATAGTCTCAGAGGCCTCAGATTATGCCAGAGAAAGCAATTTATGGATTTCAACCACACACAAAAACACCTTTTAAACAACTGAAATTAGTTACATAACTAACCTAATGAGGAAACACCAGCAGAGAGCCTCCTGTGCTGTGTGTGTGTTTATGGTGATCCTATGCATGAATAAGGTAAAGGTAGTCCCCTGTGCAAGCACGGAGTCATTACTGACCCATGGGAGGGACGTCGCATAACCTCCCCAATTTTCTATCATGAACAGCTTTGCTCAGGTCTGGCAAACTGCAGGCCGTGGTTTCCTTCATTGAGTCAAGCCTTCTAATTTTGGGTCTTCCTCCCTTCCTATTGCCTTCCACTTTTCCTAGCATTATTGTCTTTTCCAGTGAGTCTTGCCTTCTTACAATGTGATCAAAGTATGATAATATCAGTTTAGTTATTTTAGCTTCTAAGGAGAATTCAGGCTTGATTTGATCTAGAACCCATTTATTTGCCTTTTTGGCCATCCATGGATATCTGTAAAATTGTCCTACACCAGGACATTTCAGATTAATCAATTTTCTTCTCGTCAGCCTTTTTCATTATCTAACTTTCACATCCCTAGCTAGTAATGGGGAACACCACAGTGTGAGATTATCTTGATCTTGGTCCCCATCGACACATCTTTGTCCTTAAGAGTCTTTTCTAGCTCCTTCAGGGCTGCTGTGACAGATTGCACATTTTAAAAGCCTGGAAGGGTTTTAAAATACACAGCTACAGGGCTGTTAAGGGTTAATCCCTCAGTATCAGAGCTCTGAGTGACAGGCTACTCCAAGGAATCTGATTGGGTAGCATGAGCTAGGAAGATGAGGGTTTTGTTTTCAGTTCTAGCAGAGAGGAATGGGATGTGTTGGGAGAAGGAGTCCTAAGGGAGTTGGAGAACTGGGGAAAGTTGGCAAGGAGGTTTGGGAAGTAGAAGCAGACACCCATTCAGGCCAAATAAAGGGAATAGATCTTCTAAGGAGATCTTCTCTACCCAGTCAAACAGGGAGGTAGAACTGCAGAGTGATGAGATCCCTGGTCCAGTGTGGTTGGTAACTTATCAGTGGGGAGTTATTCAGATTCAGTTAATGACTGAAGGGAAACACTGGTGTGTGATGCGAAGGGGACTGGGGTACTAGAAAGTGGGTATCAGCATTCCTAACTCCAGAAGAGAAAGAGAATGCTGAAAGAAAGCATACTGGAGCGATTGGGGAAAATCAAGAAGCCTTTAAGTATCTGGGAACAGCATAAGTACTGATGTCTGTGCATGTTCTGATTTTACTTCAGATCTCTGTGTTGAAATACCTCAGAAATTTTCAACCTTTAATTTCACCTGACCTTTGCCCTCTAAATAAACTAGTTAGTTATTCTTGCAGAGGAGTTAGCCGTGTTAGTCTGGAGTAGCAAAATCAAAAAGAGTCCAGTAGCACCTTTAAGACTAACCAACTTTATTGTAGCATAAGCTTTCGAGAATCACAGTTCTCTTTGTCAGATGCATGGAGGGCAAGAAGAAACTGGTCAGATATATAGGTGGAGAGGGGAGGGCGGAGTAGATGCAAACAGACTGTTTGCATCTACTCCGCCCTCCCCTCTCCACCTATATATCTGACCAGTTTCTTCTTGCCCTCCATGCATCTGACAAAGAGAACTGTGATTCTCGAAAGCTTATGCTACAATAAAGTTGGTTAGTCTTAAAGGTGCTACTGGACTCTTTTTGATTTAGTTATTCTTGGAATTTTAAAAAACGCCTCTGGTGCCCTTTCCTTGTTTAAGGATGCCCTTCCAAGTTGCAGTCTCTTTCTGATTTCTTGGCTGCAGTCTCCCTTTTGGTTGGTGATTGAGCCAAGGAATAGGCGATCTTTAGAAATTTCAATTTCTTCACTGTCAATCTTAAAGTTATATAATTCCTCAGAATTCATTACTTTTGCCTTCATACTTCAGTACTTATATATTACCATGCAGCAGAGAAGAAGTACTTCACAGCTCCACTGTCAGAAGAGACTGTGCACCTTTACTTACAGGGAAACTCATTTGGGAGGGGAAACAAAGTATAAACCTACAATCCTACACATACCTGTACTTGCAAATAATTCTTTAAAAAAAAACCCTTTGGCAGTCTTACTTCAGAGTAAAGAAGCATTCTGTAGGGCTGAAGACTACAAACTCTCTCTTGGGAGTAAACCTGCAGTTAAGTCAACAAATTTAGTTTCGACCATAAGGGCACAGGGTCGAGCTTCAGGTGGTCCTAAGGCCTCTTAGTCCTCCAAACCCGGAAAAGAAAGCGGGTCGAAATGCAATTATTTTATACAAGACTCTGGCAACGGGATGAATAAAGACGTAAGGGAGGGGGCACTGCAGTGGCAGGAAGGAGCTCGCAGAACGCCGAGACGAATCTCCGCCGCTCTCCCACTACCTGTCGCGCATGTCTCCGCACCGGAGCCCCAACTGGGTCATTTCGGCCCGCTTCAGGGCCAGTCCACGGCAGGATTTGACCGGGTAGATGAAGAGCCCCGACACCGTCCCCACCCGCACCAGACCTCGCAGAGCGCGCCGCCGACGCCAGGCCGAGGCGACCCCGAGGACAGCCGCGAGGGCCAGGGCGGAGAAGAGGAACCAGCCGGGCCGGGGCAGGGAAACAAGGCCGGACTCGGAGCCACCCATGGCGACTGTAGCACCCGCAACAGCCAGTCTGCCACAAGCGTGGAGAGTTATATCGGCAGCAGGCGGCTCCCTCGCGGGGCTGGGCTTCTGAGCACTCTTTCGCTGCCGGGCAGGCGCTGCGCTGCGCTGCCTTCCCGTTTCCGTCGGAGATTGTGCGAAGGCGAGCGGATTCATGAGAGCGGGGCAGTCGCGTTCCTTGAAGTCCAGCTCAGGTGCTGTACTGGGGTGGGGAGGGTGATAGAAAAACCTGAAAGTTTGTCGCTTTTAAATAGATTATACACAGAAGCTGCTGCAGCAGCTTTGATTCCATTAAATGCTGTCGTTGGTTTGTCTCGACGGCTGCCCACCTGAAAGTGTCGTTGGTCGAGTTCCCCAGACAGCAGTCGCTGGGACTTCTCTGTCGTGCCCTGAAACGTGTTTCTACTTTGTGACATCGTAGTTTGCTATAATATCACACCACAATGGCTTAAATTGTTTCTATGGACCAACATGGGTGCTGGTGACAACATGGTCCATCGAAGTCAGCATTGCTCACTCAGACTGGCAGTGGCACTCCATTTTCTCAGGCAAGATGTCTGTTACAGCACCGACTCCCTACTTATTTCAGCTGGAGATGTTGGGGTTAGACCCGGAACCTTCTACACGCTAGGCAGATGTTCTACTCCCAGCCCTCCCTTACAAGGCAGAATCTCCAGCGTCGGGGGGGGGGGGGTCTATGCGACAGGGTGGTTCAGAGCTTATTTTGGGATGCAGTTGGCCCCCAATTTCGTAATATTAATTTCTCCTGCAGCCCCTCACCCTGGGGCAGTAACTGCCCAAACTAGTATTTTTACTGGGCACCGGTATATGTCACCTTGTAAGGCAGAGCCTCGTGAATCTGAGAATATTTGGTTTGAGGTGGTCCAAAAGCCTTTTTGGGGAGCAGAGCTTTTTAATATTTGTAGTTGGATTTGTGAAAAAGAAACAGGGAACCTTCAGTTATGTTACTGGCTTCTGTGTTATCTCTTTATGTCCATATAGAAGAGCCATATGGTTGAGCCTGGCTTGTCCCATGCTTGACCACAGAAAGGTCTTTATTCTACAAAGGCATGAGAATGGCCTTTCTGATGTGCATGATGATACAGGGGCAGTGAGGCTAATTTTAATGAGTTTTGTCTGTTCCGGTAGTAGCAGTTGCAGGTGGTTCCCTTGTGTCCCCCTCAGAAGACCAGCCACATCCTGAAGAGCTGAAAGCTTAACTTTCCACTCCCTTGCAGTATTCAGCAGCACATCTCAATGAATTTACAGTTGAGAAATATCCTTGTGAGTAGCATGAAAACTTTCTACTGATGTCCTGTTGATGCCTCCAGTCACAAACTTCTCCATGTTGCTCATGTGTTGGAAAGTGACTGCACAAATTGCTTCTGATTTTATGCAAATCATAAAAGATTTTTCTGTAGATTTCTTCTGTAGGCTCAGACTGGTGAGGTTCTCACCAGGCATCAATGTGTTGTGGTGGTTTTCTGCACCTCAGAAGGGTAAGACTTCCTAAATCAAAGTGTTTTGCTGCCATAGTAGTATTTGACCAGAACTGTTCCTCAGTTGTTTCGTACTTTCCTTGGTGGACACCCCCCAAAAAGTTCTGCTTGATAAAATTGTAGGTTATTTTATGTTGTATTTAGTGTGTCCTACTGACCAAACATAAGCATCAACAGCTGTAGCATAAATAAAGCATCAAACCTGTGCAACCTTTGTGCATATCCATCTGGTTTTTTCCCCAACGTTTCCTTCTCTGTCAACACATCTTTGAAGAACTCAACTGACTGACTATAAGGAAGCTGCTCTAACAGTCAATCTTTGGGGGCAAAATCATTTCAAATGTATGTTTTCCTCTCCCCCTTGAAAGCTTTTAAACCAAATAAGATGCTTGGGTGACCTTCTGACAAAGGTGAATTGTGCTTGGCAGAGGACTGGTAGCCAGTGTAATTGCTGTAATATCAGGGTCTCATGATCCCCATAGCTGCCCCCAACCAACAGTCTAACCACAGCATTCTGCACTATCTGCACTTCCAAAAGCTCTTCAATAGTGGCCCCAAGCAGAGTGCATTGTGATAGTCCAGTCTAGATGTAACTAAGGCATGAATCACTGTCGCTAGATCTGACAGCCAGGAATATGCGGAGCTGATGCACCAGACAAAACTGGGCTAAAGCACACCAAACCCTGAAGCCACCTGGTTTTCCAAGGTGTCTGCTGTGCTGAGCAGCACTTCCACCTTAGTGAGCCAAGATTTAAAACATCTTGTTCACAATGGAAGCTGAAATCCACTTGTAATTTGTATGATTCAACCGGTTTCAGCTGAGAAACTTCATCAGCATGAATCAGCAAGAACTGATTAAGGTTTGACTCTTCCTCAACACATCCACAAACTGCCAGACCCTGACAAGCAAAGTATCTTAAAGAGGATAGAGTTGGCAGTGGTATTCTAGCTTCTTGCATTTGCTTCTGTTTCCCTTCTGAGCAAATGGCGTGCAGATTTACCCCACCTTTAACAACAGAAATAGCCTGAAGAGCTGTATGGTGAACATTTGAATGCTCTGAAATCTTTCTAATGCTTTCTTCCAGTTAGAGAAACCTGTCCTTTAAAAAACTTCATATGTATCTCAGGCCATTTCCACACATCCTTAAAGGGACAGCCCACTCACCGAACGCTGGCGGTTTCCCCCTTTCACTCCAAATGTTGCCATTTTCAAAAATGGTTGCAGGCTGTTTGGCTTCCATTTTTTGGCTCCTTTTCTGGAAACATACTTTCCCACAGTCCCCGAAAAAGCACTGACAAAGCAGAAGCCCAACAGCCTGCAACCATTTTGAAAACAGAGATGTCCAGAGTGAAGGGGGAAAGTCACCAGCATTTGGTGAGGGGACTGTCCCTTTAAGGAAACGGCCTCTGTCTCCTAAGCTTTTTGGAAGAAGGGGTGTTCATTTCATTGCAATACACTCTGCCTGCTTCATAAGGTTGTCAATCATAAGTTTTCTTTCAAGTGTCCTTGTACTGGTACCCTTGTGGTTTCCATTTTGCAACTACAGCACTGTTCTTTGAAGGCATGTACAGATGCACAGACATATACAAAAATAGCTAAATATTCCCTTCTCCATTTCATTTTCTCTGAAGCACGTCCCAGGATGTCAAAATCAACTTAACTTGCACCATTTGGGCCACATGAGGACTCTGCTCACTGCCCCCAACACACAACTTCCAATGTTTGGGAAACAGGATTTTGCACACATACACCCAAACACACCAGGCAAAATATAAAATGGATATTAGAAAGAAAGAAAGAAAGAAAGAAAGAAAGAAAGAAAGAAAGAAAGAAAGAAAGAAAGAAAGAAAGAAAAGTTCCACAAAATCAGTGGTTCGAGTGTCCCTTAGCCAATTCATAAGAAGAGACAGACACGGAGTCCTGTGTAAGAAGCAAGTCTGCTACGTTTATTAAACATGGAGGAACGCTGGTTACATAGAGAATGAAGAATCACATGTGCACCACGTTAATCAAAGTTACAATGGCTGTGCAAAATGTTTTATACATTTTGGCTCATTACAATGTTGGTATTCCATTGGTTTAGGCATAATTATTGGCTTTAGGCCAATTTAGGCCATTGGCTTTAGGAGACCACCTCTAATGCCCCGGTGGTCACATTGGATGAATAACTTTGGTCAACAACTTAATTACAATATTTCCCAATTAGCTTTGCTTATCATTTTAGTGCATTGTTTTATCTTCTCAGGGAACATCTCTTTCCACTCCCACACTTTCCCATTCATAGAGTTTCTCTTTATTCCTTGTCAGCCTTACAGTATAACACTCTGCCAAGGGCGCCAAAGTGTCGCTTTGACAACCTTGTACCATGTAGGCAGAGATCATTCCCTTTTAAGTCTTATGGGAGCGGAGCCCTTTCCCCTCCTCTGGAATGTGCAGAAAGTTACTTTCAGTGTGCACAATTCTTGCTAGGGACTTCTCACAGCCTTGGGAGGTTCGGTTAATCTGATTAGGGGGACGCAAGCCCATTCCTCTCACTGAGGGGTTTATTGCTCCCTCCTCAGTCCCGTGTCTAGGGACAGGTGTTCCTGATCCTCCTATATGCAGCTGGCTCTTCTTGTCTACTTTCAATTTTTCTTGTGGCTACATGCAGTCTCTACTTGTCAGGAAACGGGTTTCCCTTATTGATTTCTAAGCATAGCATAGCATTTTCTGAATACAGGTGTGGTTTTCTTTGCAGCAAGCTTTACTTGGTAAGCATATCTATCGCCCTGGGCTTTTCCCTGTGTGTCATGTGTTCCCAGTGTTAGCGCTTTGCATACTGCAATAGTACCTGAGAATATCATATAATTGCATAAGGATAGTAAAGGCACATAAAATATTCCAGTCCATAGAATCCATTTCCAAAAGAAAGAAAGAAAGAAAGAAAGAAAGAAAGAAAGAAAGAAAGAAAGAAAGAAAGAAAGAAAGAAAGAAAGAAAGAAAGAAAGAAAGAAAGAAAGAAAGGAAGGAAGGAAGGAAGGAAGGAAGGAAGGAAGGAAGGAAGGAAGGAAGGAAGGAAGAGGTGTCTAGATAGGGACATCCCAGAGGGGGCTTTAACCCCATTGCCCCTTGAATGTTATGTCCCTAGTGGAGAGCAAGGAATAATTCTGTTTTATGACTCTTGACTCACATGAGGTCATAATGGATTGCAAGCTGTCATGATCAGTACTTCTGACATCATAATGAGCTTCTTGGCAACAGCTGCAGCATAAACACTGGAGCAATTGCTTTGTGAACTCACACTGACCTCAGTTGACTAAGCAAAAGTGAATCCTGTGATCTCTCTCCACACTTGAGGTTCGAGGTATCCAGAGGCCTGATCTTGAACTCCCAACCTGCACCCAGGATACTGAGCTGGGATCTTAGGCTCAGACGTTCCAGTGGCTTCTCTTCATATCCCAAACTGAAATCCTTTCAAGCCTTCATCTCAACTTACTTGAACTATTCAATGAGGATTCTACAGAAGGCTTAGCTTGCATCTATTAAGTATAGCTATACAAAAACCAAGCCCTGAGACCTGACAAAAGAGGAGGCAGAGGACTTGGCAAAGAAGAGAGTCAAAACAAGATGGGAGACTGGAAAACCTACATTAATACCATCCTGAAGGACAAAAACATTGAAGATGTAGCCATTGTAGGGCATTCTGACAACAAGTCCGTATGGGCTTCTAAACCAGGAGGCCTCTTGGCAGCCATCTCTCCCCAGGAAGTGGGAGTGATTGTTGGAAAGGACAGAAAGGCATTCCTGCAGACTGGGATCACCATAGCTGGCAAGAAGTGCAGTGTGATCCGTGACAACTTGCTAGTGGATAAAGATGCTGTGATGGACACCAGAACCAAAAATGGTGACAGCAAATCTATCTGTATCGGGAAGACTGCAAAAGCTCTGATCTTCCTCATGGGGAAGAAGGGGGTCCATGGAGGTGCTCTTAATAAGAAGATGCATGACCTGATAGCAAGCATGAAATCCAAAGGCAGCTAGAACTGGACTTGAAGCTTTTCTCCTGGCTCAAGAATGTGGGGAAATTATTGTTAGCTGAAAATTAAAGGTGTTTAACCAGCTTTGCCTTGTATCTTTGGGCTGTGAGATGGGATGGGAGTTGCCTGTTGTTTTAAATGAAAACATGTTGGCTGGGAGGGAGAGAGCAGCAGGCTGTTTAAGGCAGTGTCTAGAAGGCAGCTTCTTTCTCAGCTAATATTATTAACCATATCAATTATTAATATTATATATTAATGATTAACGAGGTAGACGTTGCATGATGATCTTGCTAGCCCCTGTTCTAAAAGGGCATAGGATAGTCCCATATATTTTGAAAAGGTCAGGTTCATAGAATCGGTGAGAGCTGATGTTGCATTGCATAGTGGTTGAGGGTGTTGGAATAGGATGTGGGACAACCTGTCTCAATTCCCTGCTCTGCAATGGAAGCATGTCAGGTGACTGTGGACCTGTCACACAGTCTCAATCTAATCTACTTTACAGGCTTGTTGTTGTTGAGGATAAAGTGCAGGAGAAGGGAATGATATAAGTTGCTTTTGGTCCCCACTGGGGAGAAAGGCAGGGTACAAGTGAAGTAAATAATAATAAAATAAATTGTGTTGTGTATTTACCTAGTTAATATGTATAACGTGTATTTCAAGATTCAAACTACTTCATTTACGTTATCTCTGTCATCCTTACAACAGCCCAGTAAGACAGGCTTCTCCTCACGGTCTGCTGAAATCCCTCTGTCACAAGTATGAAAGGCAGGGATGTGCCAGTCTACAAGTGTGATGCTATTGTTTCTCTTCATATTTTGCCCTCCTGCCCAGCTTTATGCTCCCTTAAATTAAGGCCTTCTGCATTGCCTTAGTGAGGGCATCTTTGAACTGGCACTAATCTAGTGCTTGCCACCTTCTGTCTTGGGATTTACCTGCCTCCAGGCTGACATAACTTCTGCTAGTGAACAGATTATGCTCGTGATGCTGGCAGTGTGGTTACACCCATTCGTACTGCAAGCAAGCATGGTTCAAGCACAGCCCGCTCTTCAGAATGTAGACTTTGCACATACCTGTTGCAGGATGTGCCAGTGCAAACGTACATGAAAGCAAACAGACACAAAAGAAACACTGAAACATATGAAAACGAACAGACACAAAAGAAACACTAAAGTGCAAAGATGCAGTTTAGTATTAATTAGATTCTTTACATGCTGCATAAAATGTATGCATAACAGGCAATTGAATCCACATTGAAAAAGCTGGATACAAGGGATGTTTCATGAGTTGATCAGTTTTATTGGGTTTAGTTTTGATTGGCTGTCATAAAGTAAAGATCTGCTTTCCAATGTATTCAGATCCTGCAGCTCTGAACAGCTGCAGGATCTGAATCCGCAGCAGAATTCATTGGTGAACTCAGTCAATGTAGTATGCAGTATGCTGCAGTATGACCAGTGGAGTGACTCAGCACTTCCCTAGTAAATAGTATATCTGAGGAGGAGGAGACATGCACATAGACACAATGAAAACAACATAGCTGTGCCAGTTGTGAATCGATGCCTCAGAGAGAGCATTGCCAAAGTTGCTCAGTTCCCCATCCCTCAAACCCAGTGTTTCCTAAAGTTTGTGGGATGTGGTCTTTGTGGGTACTTAAAACTTGTTAGAGGATGCTTGAGGGGAAGCCCTGTAGCAGGGTTGCTTCTCAACTTCCTCCCTCCCAGCATAACACCAGTCAAGTGATCAATCTCTGACTTGCACACATTTTAAAATGATTTCTGGGATTTTCCTTTTGGAACATAAGAATTGCTTAACCAGTGAAGTGTTTGTGGATACATGCCTATTGCTTGCCTCACAGAATGTGTGAGAATGATGTACAGTTTCTAATCACTTGCATGTGATATATGCACCCTGGGGAGACATGATTGGCTCTCCATGTCGGCAGCTGTACATGGAGTGGACATATTGGTTGAAGAGGCCATCTTGGTTGCTTCCAAGCAGGGGTATGAAAATGTGTCCCTGCCATGGCTTCAGGAGAAGCAAGTGGGGTGGGAATGGAATATATACATATACAAACATGTTCCTGAGCCACACAGTGCTGTTACTATGTTTAAGTTCATCCCCTGTTGACCTTCAGTTTGCCTTGACTAACTGCTTCACATATTCTCAAAAATGTTCAGACCTTAAAGAATTGTAATACAGAGCTCCAACACCTTCCTTTGGTTTACTCTATATTACAGAATACATACCTGTTACAGAATATATCAGAGAGAGTGCAGAAGAGAGCGACGAGGATGGTCAGGGGTCTGGAGACTGAGCCTACAAGGAAAGGCTGAGGGCCTTGGGAATGTTCAGTTTGGAGAAGAGGAGGTTGAGGGGGGACATGATTGCTCTCTTTAACTATTTGAAAGGCTGTCATTTGGAGGAGGGCAAGGAGCTGTTCCAGTTGGCAGCAGAGGATAGGATAACTTTTTTATTAGATATTCTTTTTTGACCATTGACAATCAAGCATATCAGATGATAAGACAAGGGTGGACAACAATTTCACAAGCTTTTGATTTTGTCTAAATTTTGTCTTCGGACTACATTTTATTTTGTTTTATTTATTTTATTTTGTTTGTCTTGGGGACTGTCTTGGGGACTGTATATTAGATAAAACAGTGAATGAGGTCTTCTTTTGCTTAAACAAACCAGCTAGAAGTATTATTTTTCAAAGAAAGCAGAGGAGTGATAAAGATACCTTTTCTTCCATTTATAACCAACAGAGAGAGAGTTCGTGAGTCATGTACTTTATGTGAATATAGCTAATGAGGAGCTGAGGGAATTTTTTCTGGCAAATAATTAGCCAGTGATAAAATTTAAAATAAAGTCATTAATAATAAATGTCTGCTAAAAGAGAGCACTTCTGCAAAGCAGCATGATAATGGCTCCCTTTTATAGTCACTCAGTGCAAAATCACTAATGTGGATATGCTGATTTTCAGCAATGCATAATTTGTTGTGCAAATCTGGAAAGATTAATATTTGGATTTACCCATTCCAGTACAGGAGAACCAACATGCTCTGACTATGCCCTATGCTGAAGGAGATTCCATTCCAATGGTGCCCAGGGATGAACTGGGAGGATAAAATGGCCCTGGAGCAAGCCATGCTGAGTGGTCCTTGCAGTCCTATGAGCTAGGGCTGCAGGGCTCAGCAGCAGCACACACCCATTGCCCCTCCCACACCCCAATGGCAGAATGGAAGAAGTCAGTTAGTGAGTTGACACCGATCAAAATAGCTACTGAAAGATCTCAGCCAGGGGGCCTCAAGTACTGGCAAAGTTTCTGGGGCTTGGCTGTGATCGCTCCTGGCTGCCAGCCAGCTAGGGCAGCAACACAACAGGAAATGTCAGTCCATCTATGATGTTACTCAACCTTTCTGGCAACTGGCAAATGGGCCATAAGTCATGTTCTAAGTGATAGATGGTGTCACTCTAGTGTGCATTATAATAAATATATATGTGTGTGTGTGTGCACATACACCTCCCAGTGGGTTTTTTCCCAGTCTGCTGAACCAGATAAATAGGCAGTAAGCAATAGTATAACTCTGGAGAGGCAAGGACAGGATGCTGACCCAAGCCTATGGGCCTATTGGCCCAATGGGCACGAGTTAGATATAAAGCAATCTGCTTGCTTCCCTCAGTGAGCCAAATAGTAGGTCTGGGAGGAGCATTTGGGATTGGGAAGCAGTGTGGATAAAGGAGTTAATCCTCCACTCCAAACTGAATTGGGGCCTTCTACAACTACTGTTTACCAATAAAAACAATACACTAAAGATCCTGTGGCAGAACAGTCCTACTGTCCCACAAGCACTGTCCCATCTTGCCCTTGGAGATGCCTGGGCAGCATTGGCAATCCAAGTCTCCACCTGGCATGTGCCACCCACCTGGCTCCCCCAATCCTTGGAAAGGGCTTTTTGCTCCTTCTCTCCTGTACACCCCACTGCCACTACTTGGCCTTTGTAGGAATTACCTGCAGGGAGAGCCAAGACTCCCTGCTCCCCTATGTAGACTTGCCACTATAAGGCCCCATCTTGTGCATAAGTCTCCTGCTACACCGTGCCTGGTTACCACAGGGCTGCTTGCTGCACTTGCACATCACTGGAGGATCAGCAATTTGCCAACAGACTTCCCCCTACCCATGATGCCCATTTTTAAATAGTGTTTTCATGCAGTGGAAGTACAGAGAACAGCTACCACCAGCATTCAAGGATTTAAAAGTATTTATTTAAAAAAGAAAAAAAATGTTCACACTCATACTTTGAAGCACAGCAACAGACAGAGCAAGGGTTCTCAAAAGAAACATGTAAAAACACAGTTCCTCTGCCCCTCACTCTACACATGCCCTAGCTAGATCTTATCCTAAGGCAAGCTCGTTAATGTAGAAGGTTATAGCTTACAGAGAAGTTCCCATACTTTGCAGATCTAATTTAGGCCTCCAGCCACCACATGGCCAATGCCTGCTATCCGCAAGGAGGCCAGGTGTGCTCCCTCTGCCTCCAGATGGAATCAGCCAAAGAGAAGTTTATTACTTCCCTTTGCCCATCCCCTGGGCAGGTCAGATCGGCTTTTCCTGAAGCCTACAGGAAGAATCCTATCCGGCATTTTAGACCTCCAAATCCTCCCCCCCCCCACCGTAACCTTTTCGCAGAAAGTCTTAACTGGTTACTTCTTTGTCTGCAACCAGGCATGGCTGGAAAGCAATAGACTTGCCCTCCCGCCTCCTGCCTGTTCTCAGATAAGAGAAACTTTTAAAATTAGTGGTGAAGATTTTGATACATTCCAGTCCTCCCCCCAAAAAACCCCACATTTAATCACAATTCCATTTGTAGATCTTCCAAATCTCATCTAGCTGGATCCTCATTTTCCTTTGAACAAGGAGAGACCTGTGCTGCCTTAGTAATAATGTTTTGGGACGGGCAGGTATTGGGGGCACAGAAATGAGCACACACAGGGAGGCAGACCTAGATTTACAGCAATAGTAGTTCCATACCGAAAGCAGTGCTCCAAAGACAAACAGCAATTTCCCCTAGGAATCTCTTAGCAGTTGGCCAGTCAGCAGTTGTTACTTTTTGCACACCTTGTCTCCAAAGCCCATATGCAAGCAGGACAACCCAGTTTTGCAGCTTCCTTTGACCTGCAGGTGGTTTTGTGCAGACCCTCCAAATGACTGATGTGATCCACCGTACTGTTTGCTTATTGAATAGCACTCATTTGCTGTGAGAAAAGCATAGCTGTATACTTCTACAGAATTACAGAAATATGATTTCCTAGTATGCTGCACTATAGCCATGGTCTGATTTACCCAGTTCAGACAGGATGACGGGAAACATCAGTTTATTAGAGAGATACTATGCATTTAAAATCTAATTAACATCCCCTGATGGTCCTTAGCAATGTAAATAGTTCTTCCTTACTAGAACAATAACTCCTGTTCTGATATCCATTGCCCCAAAGCCTCTTTTAAAATGCTGTTAAGCAAACCTCTTACCAGAAGAGAGTACAATATAAATTTTGCTGTTTGTCAAATCCTAAGTAAGTTTCCACGGAAAATTAGTTTAGATCTTTAGAAATTTAAATAGGTTACACCCTGAGAATTTGAAAAGTATATCACCCATCACTTATCCTAGGCTCTTTCCTGTTGTTCCTGATCTTTGAACCTATTGACAAAGCTGCCCCTCATTGACCTCTCTTGCCCTTGGAGCATAATTTACCCCCTGGTTTACCATGGAACTGGGTGATCTGAAGAGAGCTAGGAGATGTCCAGAATGATGCTGGTGGAAAACTCATACTGAATCTGATACATTTTTCTATAAAGCCCATTTTCTACCACCATTGCAGCAGCTATTCACAGCTATCCTGATTAAGGTAGCTCAGTGTCTGCTTTCTCCTTTATCATCTTAGGAACAGACATTAATTGTGATACAGACATTAATTGTGACGGTGAAAAAGTTTTTCCTAATATCCAATCGGTGCACAAAGGTACCGGCTGGATATTAGGAAGAACTTTTTCACGGTCAGAGTAGTTCAAAAGTGGAATCAGCTGCCTAGGGAGGTGGCGAGCTCCCCCTCACTGGCAGTTTTCAAGATGAGGCTGGATGAATACTTGTCAGGGATGCTTTAGGTTGATCCTGCACTGGGCAGGGGGTTGGACTAGATGGTCTGTATGGCGCCTTCCAAATCTATGATTCTATGATTCTACTTTTGCAGAGTTTTTTGATGATAAAATAACACAAATGCACTCTGATTTGGGTGCCAGTTGTAATATAGCTCATTTGGAAGAAACGCTTAATACATCACCCAGTCTATAGAAGTACCATTTTTCTGTGTTGAATGTTGACAGGATCCTGGGATCTGTGAAGGCCATTACTTGTGCCCTAGATCCTCATGAATCCTGGCTGTGAAAATCATGTAAGGATCACATCAATGAGCCTTTAGTCTCTATCATAAATCTATCTAACTCCTCCCTCCCTCCCCAGAGTCACTCAAAGAGGTGGCTATCGATTCTCTACTTTAAAAAAAAAATCCTTACAGAAAAGTGGTGTGGCCAATTATCACCCAGTCTCTAATCTGCCCTTTCTAGACAAAGTTTGTGAGAGAGCAGTAGTGGACTAACTCCAAGTATCCTTGGATAATTCATCTCTAGATCCTGCTAATTCTGGCTTCAGGTCAGCCTATGTCTGACTGTAGACAAAGGCCGTGCTTCTTTGTTGCTCATATGGGATTTATCCATGGTCTTTGATACAAAGGAACATGCCATTTTGTAGAAGTATTTGGAGACAAAAGGAGGTATCAGGTAATCTGCAATGGACTGGTTCAAATCATTCCTTGCAGACCAGATTCAAAGAATTACCACTGGAAACCAGCCATCATCAGAGTGGGACTTACCTTGCGTAGTTCTCTAGGGTGCAATTATTCAACCTCTATGTGAAGCCCTTAGGACAAATCATTCTTACTTGGGGGGCGGGGCCAGTTGGCTGTCATCAATATGCTGATGACACCCAGCTCTTTATTTCCTTATCCAAATCTCCTAGTTACAGGGAGAGGTTCAGAATCAATGTCTGTCTGCTGAGTTTAAGTGGTTAAGAGTGAACAAATTAAAACAAAATCCTAACATGACAGATAATGATGATCAGAAAATCAGAAATGCTGAATGACATTGTGCTTCTCACTTTTGATGGAGCTCAGCTGACACTTGCTGACTCAGTTGAGATCCTAGGGCTTATACTGGATCCAACATTACTGCTGGAGAAGCAAGCTAACGCAGCTGCCAAAGTGCCTTCTTCCAACTCAGTTTAGCCCAGAAGATTCCCCCATACCTTGTCTCAGCTGATGTGGCCACCTGGATCCATGCTGTGGTAACAATGAGACTAAACTAACTATAAATGATTCTATATAGATCTCCCCTCAGATCCAACATGGGAATTACTATGCTTGCAGAAAGTCTGTTTGCACCTCCTTACCTAGCTTTAGTGGGGAAGTAATAACAGTGAAATTCACAGGATTTGGGACTGAGTTTAGCTCAGGTTACTTATCCCTGTGTTTGTAGAAACCCATGATCCCAGGTTTTGCTTCTGTAGGGAACAGAAAAATATTATTCCCTAGATCTGTCCTAGACCTAGCACAGCAACCAGTCCCATGCCAAAAAGAGTGAAGTTTTGAGCAGTAAGACATGATGGCTCATAATATATTACTGCTTCCTACATAATAAAATATTTATGTGTTTTAATGCATAAAACTTAACAAGGCTGTATTTTCCATTTATTGCTCATAAAACTAAGATACTTGTTCTAGATCACTTCTTCCAGTGATTTTCCATTTATTGATAAATCTTCCAACTTACCCATGTTCCTGTGCTAGAAATCATACACAACCACAACCTCCACACATGAAAAATATACAATACTTTCTGCACTGAATAAAAAGTGACCCACAAAGAGGCTCTGGATCCTGGATGTTCTGAGCAGATGTGCATTTTCATGTGACTCAAATTGAACCTGATCAACGGTACAGAACTAGGGAGGCCTTTGAAGTCATTTCTCCTTTTCATCTGTTTTCTAGCCCAAGCCTGCGAACAGTGGAGTAATGGGTCTCAAGCCAAACACTGTATTCCTTTTAGCTAAAAAACCCGATTATCTGCCAATGTCCATCTGATTTAAAACTAGTTAGCCACTTAAGGGCTGAATAATCATGATATGTCAAGTTCTGTAAGGAAGGGCATTAAAAGTTTAGAACAGTAGGATCCATGGTTGGTTCACACTTTTTAAACAGTCCCAGTGTATTACATCAGCATTCCTCTGGATTCTGTGAAAAACCAAAGTGTGTATATAACATCACTGCTTTTAGGCCTCCTTTCAAAAACAAGTTTTATTCATTCACAAGGTAATTTGAATTTTTCACAGCAGAGGTCGCTCAAGAACAGTAATCAAACATGTTTAAGATTTCATGTTGTATCTGAATAGTAGGGTTAGTCTGTTTGCACCAAACACAGAAGAGTCTTATAGCACCCTAAGGACTAACCAATTTATCACGCCTAAGTGTTTGTTGGTTTGTTAATCTAACAATGAATTAATTAATCTTTTAGGTGCCATAAGACCCACCTAAACTGGTTGTCAGAGTAAAATACGTTTCAGTCAGATGAAGCCAGAGGCCCATACTCTACTACTGGATTCTGTATTTCCATTTTAAATGTACATTTTACATCATTCTCATATGTTGTAGACTTGTCTGTTTGGCTGATAATCTTGGAATCAGGACATAGAGATAAAAGAAATAATAAAACACTTTAGACCTGCTTCTGCTTTGCAAAAACAATGTAGAAGGTAACAAACTCTGCATATAAAATACGGTGTAAATAATAAGCAACAGTAAAATTAGGGCTCCTCTTATCTTTGGCACAATATTAAGATTGGAAGGTCTTGTTCCATGTTGCTAGATGGTGATCATGAAGATCTCAAGGGAATTCAGACTCACAAAGGCCTTTAATTGTCTAGTATGGCTACCATTGCACCATGTTAAGACTGTTCCTCAGGCAGCTCCACTGCAAAGCATGCAGTTTAGTGAAACTATTTGCTGCAGACACAGGGAATAACTAAAAAAAGAGACAGATTAGCATTTGATTGGATGCCACTTACATTAATCAGAAGTGAGTTCCTCTGCCCAGTTATTTTCTTCAAAGAGCAGAATCCACACCCCCATTTCAAGATGAAAACAGGACCACCTTTGTTAACACCCTAAATCTCATAGCCAGGATCACTGTCTGAACACCCCCTCAGCCCCAATTATACATTGTTGCAAGTTCTGCCCCACCTTCTGCATGCTGTATTCAATTTCTCCAGCTGATTGTCTTCCATTGACTTAAAATATAGGAGGGTTTTGTTTCTCATATTAAAAATATACCAGAAACACATAATTGACCTAGAATATTTGGTTCAATATATGCAGCTGTAACCTGTGGACTGACAGGCTGTCCATTGTATGGCACCTTAAGGTTCATGTGTATATTGATGCTAGAAATGATGTTCCCCTTTCTGGGATTTAACCTGCAGATTCTGGTGAGCTGAATCCTGGGGATTGAAAAGTCTTGTGCTTCACAGTAAACATTTCAACAAGAAATCTTCAAAAGGTACAAATGCAGGCAAAAAAACTAATGAGGAAAAGAGTGCAGTTGGAACCCCAAATGCTTATAGGAGACAACTAGGAGCTTATCATAGCACACCACAGATTAGATGCACATGTGGCTACTACAGTCCCCAACAACACTACAAAGTAGACATCTGTTGTGTGTAGGAATGCACATGTATATCCACTTCTTCTCTAGAGTCAATGCATGGCTATTACTTTTAAGTTTAGTGTTATATAATAGCCTGTGATCTATCATCTCAGGATTATGGCCTTCTGTGCATTTGGGAAACTTTTGCCAAAACTGTGTTTTCTAATATATCCTTAGCATCACAGAAGAAAAAGATAGCAAGCACAATTCACAGAAGACAATCTGTGCAAGTTGTTGTTGGAGAATCAGATTAATACAGTTGCAAGATGTGTTTCTTTCAGCTGCACAATGCTGATATCAGCTTATTTAGATTCTGTTGAGCAGAACACTCTTATCCATGCACATAGGGCTGCCCTTGAAGGCTATCCAGAAGCTTCAGTTGCTATAGAATATAGCCATTCATTTTGTTGTTAGAGCTCAGAGGTGTGACCATATTATCCCAATGTTTTTTTTCACTATCTTCATTGGCTGCTTATGTGTTATTTAGGCAAATTCAAGGTGCTGGTTCTTACCTATAAAGCCTTATACGGCCAGGGGCTCCTGAACCCAAAGGACCATTGTTCATGGTATAAACCCATTTATCAACTGAGACCTTCTCGGGGCTTTCTCTTCTGTATCCTCAAAGTCCATTAGAGCTACCATGACTCAAGCACATTTGCACAACCATGGCAGCATCTGTTCCGGTCAAGAGGATTTCCACTTTAGCAGAGTTGCAGAAGTACTGTAAAACCTTCTTCTTCTTTAAAGAGGCTTTGCAATTAGGGTTGTCAAATCTGGGTTGGGAAATTCCTGGAGATTTGGGGGCAGAGTCTGGGAAGGGCTGGGCTTGGGGAGAGAAGGGACCCTAAAGGTAAAGGTAGTCCCCTGTGCAAGCACCAAGTCATTACTGAGCCATGGGAGGATGTCACATCACGATGTTTTCTTGACAGACTTTTTGTTACGGGATGGTTTGCCATTGCCTTCCTCAGTCATCTACACTTTACCCTCAGGAAACTGGGTACTCCTTTTCACCGACCTGGGAAGGATAGAAGGCTGAGTCAACCTTGAGCTGACTACCTGAGCCAGGATCGAACTCAGGTTGTGAGCAGAGCTTGGGCTGCAGTACTGCAGCTTACCACTCTGCGCCATGGGGCTCTTGCGAGTATGAAGCGCAGCCTGGGAAAGGCCCCGTTTGGGGAGGGGAAGGACCCTAGCAGAATATAATACCATAGCTTCCACCTCCCAAAGCAGCCATTTTCTCTAGGGAACTGATCTCTGTAGGCCTGGAGGTTGGAAAGCCTATTTACAATTGAACTGACTTAAAACAAAGTTGTCCAACTTAGAATGCATGCAATGGAGAGTCGGAGCTTTCCTTTTTTTTCCTTTTCTATTTCTAGTTTTAAAATATATTTGTGCAGTGTGGCTTACACCTGCATTTTTAAGTCACTCTGAGAAATTGTTTGATGATAAGAAAGGCAACATATAAATATTTCAGTAAAATAAAATAAAGACAGGTACTGTGGAATGGGCCTGCGTGAGAGATCTTACATTGTTTGTCAAAGAAAACACTTCCATGAAAACCAGTTTACACTCAGACTCGTTAAGTCTACATAATATTTAATTCCCTTAGAACACTATTAAGAGGGAAGACTCTTAGGCAGAGCAGAGTCACCTGGGCTCAGGAGCACATGGTCTGCAGCTGCTAGAGGAGGTAAGGGCTTTTTGCCTTCTTGGCTGTGGTGGGTTAAGCTGAGAAGCTAAGGGTGGTCCTCTCTAGCTTTGGGGCTTTTTGTGTGTAGTTTTGTGTTGATTTGAGTGTAGTTTTGAGGCTGAGTGTGTTTGGGCTTGATTGTGTTTGAGGGTGAGTGTGTTTGTAAGGCTGCTGGGGGTTGCTGGAGTACAAGCCACACACCCCCTTTGTGCTCACCTCCTGTGCTTAGCAGGAAGTGACCTTTTGCATTGAAAAGGCAACTGCTGGGCAGGGGCAGGGCAGAGCAGAGTCACCTGGGCTCAGGAGCACATGGTCTGCAGCTGCTAGAGGAGGTAAGGGCTTTTTGCCTTCTTGGCTGTGGTGGGTTAAGCTGAGAAGCTAAGGGTGGTCCTCTCTAGCTTTGGGGCTTTTTGTGTGTAGTTTTGTGTTGATTTGAGTGTAGTTTTGAGGCTGAGTGTGTTTGGGCTTGATTGTGTTTGAGGGTGAGTGTGTTTGTAAGGCTGCTGGGGGTTGCTGGAGTACAAGCCACACACCCCCTTTGTGCTCACCTCCTGTGCTTAGCAGGAAGTGACCTTTTGCATTGAAAAGGCAACTGCTGGGCAGGGGCAGGGCAGAGCAGGGGCAACTGCTGGGCAGGGGCGCGAGCCTTTGGCGCTCTTAGCCGGGGGATCATAGCCGTTTTCTTTCCTCTTAGTGTGTTATTCCTAAAACAGAATAATGAAGTCAGAATGCCAGCAGGGGGTTGGGGGCTTTCCAGTGTATTGCACTGAGTGTCACATGTATGACTATCTGCCTTCTGGTCAGAAGTCCTGGATGTGTGCTCGCTGCAAGGAGCTCCTGGTTCTCAGGGAACGAGTACGTACCCTTGAGGCCAAGGTGGCTGACCTGGAGAAGCGGAGACAGTTAGATAGGCACGAGGACAAGATTCTCAGGGACAGGACAGATGTGTCCCACTCTAAAAATGGCAGCGTTCTTGTTGTCAAGGAGAATGAGGATCTTGTGAAATCAGGGCACCGTATTGAGGATAAGGGGAACATGCCCTCAGAAGGGACCTCTTCTTCAGTTGGTGAGCAGGTTTCCTTTCGCATCAAGGAACCATCCCTGGGTGGGGCGGGAGGGAGGCTCTTGGTAGTTGGTGATTCGATCCTTAGACAAGTAGATAGCTGGGTGGCACAACCGCGTTCTGACCGTATGGTGACTTGCCTGCCTGGTGCGAAGGTAGCGGACATTACGCGTGTTATAGATAGGCTGGTAGATAGTGCTGGGGAAGAGTCAGCGGTCGTGGTCCATGTTGGAACCAACGATGTTGGGAAATGCAGTCGTGAGGTCTTGGAACAAAAATTTAGGCTGTTAGGCAGGAGACTCAAGGCCAGGACCTCCAAGGTAGCCTTCTCAGAAGTGCTACCTGTTCCACGCGCAGGGCCAGAGAGACAAACGCAGATCAGGAGTCTCAATGCGTGGATGAGACGATGGTGTAGGGAGGAAGGGTTCAAGTTTGTTAGGCACTGGGATTCTTTTTGGGACAAGCGGGAGCTGTACAAGAGAGACGGTCTCCACTTGTCCCGAGAAGGAACCCGGCTGCTGGCACTTAAAATCAAAAAGGTGGCAGAGCAGTTTTTAAACTAAATGCTAGGGGAAAGCCGACAAGAGATAAAGTGTCTCTGGTTCAGGATGGTTCATCTCAGAGAGATGAAGGGCTAGGTATAACACTTCTACAGGGAGATAGATTAGAGTTGTCAACTGAGATGGAGACAAACAGTGCAGATGACCTAACTACGTCTCGAGGCAAAGTGTGCCGGGGAAGTTACAGGTGTTTATATACAAATGCTAGAAGTGTCCGAGGTAAAATTGGGGAGCTGGAATGTTTAGTGTTGGGCGAATCCATAGACATTGTGGGCATATCAGAAACTTGGTGGGATGAGGAAAATCAGTGGGACACGGTGATTCCTGGATATAAATTATATCGGAAGGATAGGGAGGGAAGGGTTGGTGGTGGGGTGGCTCTATATGTCAGAGAAGGTATACATTCCAGTAAGATTGAGAAGGTAACTGAATTAGATTCGCTTCTGGAAATGCTATGGGTTGAAATTACGGGCCCAAATGGAAACTTAACTGTGGGAGTTTGTTATCGCCCTCCAGATCAGAAAATAGAGGAGGATTATAAAATGATGACAGGATTAAAGATGGCTGCTAAACAAAAAAACTGTGTTGTAATGGGTGATTTTAACTACCCACACATTGACTGGGCCAATGGGTGTTCGAATCGGGGGAGAGAAAGTGAGTTTCTAGACTGTCTCAATGACTGTGCTATGGAACAGATGGTTACAGAACCTACTAGGGGAGAGGTGATCCTGGATTTGGTCCTCAGTAATGCTGAAGACCTGGTGAGAGATGTAAATGTGATTGCACCACTTGGGAACAGTGACCATAATGTTATTGAGTACAACATATGTATAAATAGGAAATTGCCAAATAAGACCAACACAGCCATGTTTAACTTCAAAAGGGGTAACTTTTCTGAGATGAGGGGGTACGTGAAGAAGAAACTGAAAGGGAAAGTAAAAAAGGTCAAAACACTTGGGGAATCTTGGAGACTATTTAAAACTACAATCCTGGAAGCTCAAATTAAATATATACCGCTGGTTAGGAAAGGCACAAATAGGTTTAGGAAAAGGCCAGCATGGTTAACAAGCAATGTAATAGAAGCTGTAAAAGGTAAAAAGGATTCTTTTAGGCAGTGGAAAACTAGTCGGAGTGAGGTTGATAAAAAGGAGCATAAGCTGTGGCAAAAAAAGTGCAAGTCTGTGATCAGACAGGCAAAAAGGGAATATGAGGAGCATATTGCAAAGAACATAAAGAAAAACAATAAACAATTCTTTAAATATATTAGAAGTAGGAAACCAGCTAGGGAGGCCGTGGGGCCCTTGGATGACCAAGGCGTAAAAGGATTACTAAAGGGTGATAGGGAAATGGCCGAGAAGCTGAATGCGTTCTTTGCTTCTGTCTTCACTGTGGAAGATAAGAAGTGCATGCCCACTCCGGAAGCACTGACTTTGGGAGGGGTTTTGAAAGACCTGAGTCACATTGAGGTGACGAGAGAGGAGGTTATGCGACTGCTAGATAATTTAAAAACTGATAAATCACCGGGCCCAGATGGCATACATCCAAGAGTTCTGAAAGAACTCAAGTGTGAACTTGTAGATCTCCTCACAAAAATATGTAATCTGTCATTAAACTCTGCATCTGTTCCTGAGGACTGGAAGGTAGCTAATGTTGTCCCCATCTTTAAAAAAGGTTCCAGGGGAGATCCGGGAAATTACAGGCCAGTCAGCCTGACGTCAATACCGGGTAAGTTGGTGGAAACTATTATCAAAAATAAAATTAGTGGGCACATTGATGACCAAAAGCTGATGAGGAAAACTCAGCATGGGTTCTGTAAGGGAAGATCTTGTCTCACCAATCTGTTAGAGTTCTTTGAGGGAGTGAACAAACAAGTGGACAAGGGAGACCCGATAGATATTGTTTATCTTGACTTCCAGAAAGCTTTTGACAAAGTTCCTCATCAAAGGCTCCTAAGTAAGCTCAGTAGCTATGGGATAAAGGGCCAAGTCCTCTTGTGGATCGAAAACTGGCTAATTAATAGGAAACAGAGAGTGAGCATAAACGGGCACTTCTCACAGTGGAGGGTGGTGAGCAGTGGGGTGCCACAGGGGTCGGTATTGGGTCCAATGCTTTTTAACTTGTTTATTAATGATTTGGAATTGGGATTAAGCAGTGAAGTGGCTAAATTTGCAGATGACACGAAATTGTTCAGGGTGGTGAAAGCCAGAGAGGATTGTGAGGCACTCCAAAGGGATCTGTCAAGGCTAGAAGAGTGGGCATCCATGTGGCAAATGAGGTTCAATGTAGCCAAGTGCAAAGTAATGCACATTGGAACCAAAAATCCAAAATATAAATACAAGTTGATGGGGTCTGAACTGGCGGAGACTGACCAAGAGAGAGATCTTGGAGTCATGATAGATAACTCACTAAAAACGTCAGCACAGTGTGCGACTGCCATAAAAAAAGCTAATGCTATGCTAGGGGTTATTAGGAAAGGGATTGAAAACAAATCAGCTGGTATCATAATGCCTCTGTATAAATCGATGGTGAGGCCTCATTTGGAGTACTGTGTACAGTTCTGGTCACCACACCTTAAAAAAGATATCATAGCACTGGAAAAAGTACAGAGAAGGGCAACTAAAATGATTAAAGGGTTGGAACACTTTCCCTACGAGGAAAGATTGAGGCGCTTGGGGCTCTTTAGCCTGGAGAAAAGACGACTGAGGGGAGACATGATAGAGGTTTACAAGATAATGCACGGGTTAGAGAAGGTCGAGAAAGATGTGTTTTTCTCCCTTTCTCACAATACAAGAACTCGTGGGCACTCTATGAAATTATTGAGCAGTCGGGTTAGAACAGATAGAAGAAAATACTACTTTACACAAAGGGTGATAAACACATGGAATTCGTTGCCACAGGAGGTGGTGGCAGCTACAAGCATTGCCAGCTTCAAGAGGGGACTGGACAAATATATGGAGCAGAGGTCCATCAGTGGCTATTAGCCACAGGAGATAGATGGTATTCTCTTTGTGGGGAGGTGGTGCTCTGTTGTCTTGGTGCTGGAAGGAAGGCAGTGGGAGGGCTTCTGGTGTCCTGGCCTCACTGACAGTCCTTTAGATGGCACTGGATTTCTAGCCACTGTGTGTGACAGAATGTTGGACTGGATGGGCCACTGGCCTGATCCAACATGGCTTTGCTTATGTTCTTATGTTCTTATGTTCTTAAGACTACTATGAGGAAAGACAATTTTTTAAACAATAGGTCAAACCCCCAGCCTGATGGTATTTTGTTACAAAATAAACATGTGTTCTGGCATAAATATTTCAGGACTAAGAAAATGTGTATCAAAAAGTATTTATCAGAAAAGAAGACAAGTATGGTTTGGGAATACAACGTTTCAGTTCATCTGCAGTCCATCTCACACACAATATCTCTCCTTCAATGGCAGCAAGATTGTTAATCCCAGCAATCCAGTTTAGTGCTTAATATATTGAACAGTGAGGTGTGCTTTTGATACTTTATTTTTGGTGCCCAACATGGAAATGAGTTATATTACATGCCATGATCAGACTTCCCTGCCCTACATACACATATAATTCTACAAGTCTTGCTGTACCATATGTCACTATCCCACATCCATGAAACTTTCCTTAGTTAACTTAAGTGTGGCGTGTGTGTGTGTACTTTTTACTGGCTCATGTGGTTTGATCTGCTGAAACCTAAACATATGGTTCAAGTAACTGATTCATGTAGCATGAACCATCTTAACATGTACGTACCTCGGAGAGCTCTTAAATCTGCAGGTAAACACCTACTGGTGGTCCCTGGCCTCATGGAGGCTCGGCTGGCCTCGAGCAGGGCCAGGGCGTTTTCTGTCCTGGCCCCAACCTGGTGGAATTGGAAGACACTTGGGTCCGCCAAGATCTTGTATCTTTTTGGTGGGCCTGTAAGATAGAGATGTTCTGCCAGGTGTATGGTTTTGAGGCCCGCACTGGATCCATCTAATTAGCCTCCCTGCCGGTCTCCTGCCAACCCGCACCTCAACCCTTTTCTTACCTTGTGTATGGTGGGCAGGGGAAGGGGAAGGGTGCCCCTTCTGGAATGCTGATATTCATGTTTGCACTGAGATGTTATTTTATTGGTTTTATCTATTGTAACTTATTTATGATTGTAACCCGTCCTGAGCCTACTTGCGGGGAGAGCAGGCTAAAAATCTAATCAATCAATCATTCAACCAACCAACCAACATATTTGCTCCAGAGAGATCTTCCTACTGTGCTCCAATTACTTTGCTTGTGATATAATTCCTAATCCTATGGAGAGAGCTGTACATGGATACATGGATACAAACTCTATGCACATGTACATACTCTGGGCATAAATTTCAGTAAGTGTGCATAGCTTGGGAGCAAAACTGGCTGCTACAGTCCTACTCTCTGTCCATTCTGAATGGGTTACCATGATCTGCATTTGGTAGATCGATTTTGGACAAGGCTAGACTAGACTAGATGCCATTTTATTATTTCGTGAGTATCCTGCCCTTCCTCAATAGGCTTTGCTGCAGAATTCCAACCAATCTACTAAGATAAGATGTACAACACTCTGCTTCCTACATGATACTGGTTTACAGTGAAGGCACTTGGACTGCCAGTCCCGCCAAGGCATAATGGAAGGGGACATGGCTCACTGGTGGAGTATCTGAGTTGCACATAGCTCCCAGGTTCAATCCCTGGCATCTCCACTTACAAGGATTAAGTAGTAGGTGATGTGAAAGACCTCTACCTGAGGCCCTGGAGAGCTGCTGCCGATCAGTAGGCAATACTGGCCTTGTTAGACCAATGGTATGATTCAGTATGAGGCAGTTTCATGTGTTCAAATGTTATGCTTCCTCCGAAACTGCCCCTTTGCTTCTCTAGAGATTTTCCAAGCCCATGTTCTGAGAGGAGGAGGAGACATATTATTTTATCATTGGGAGTTATAGAAAATTTCACCAGTGTGGTGTTTACTATCATGCTGATGGCAGTGAGAAGGTACACCTGGCAAAAGCTTCCTTTCTGCGAATTCCCTAAAGATCCAGATGTTTCCAAGAGTGAACCTGGCAATCCTACCAGGGAGGCCTACATCCTATTGAGAACCATGCTGCAAGGTAACTGGAAATGGACTCACATTATCTGAAACACAGTAGGTATTCCTAAGCTCTGCCTCTACCTTTCTTTCTGTCTGATAAACAACCCCCTCCCCTTCTCCAGTTTCTTCTGAGTCCAGCCTGATTCTGGCAGTGTTCCCACCCTCTAACTTCTAAACCAAAGGTAAATAATGATAGAGAAGCAATTATAATGAAACTGCCTCTGCTGACTGCCAGATGATCCTGGATCAGAAAGGAGGGGCTTTTTTCTCTTCCCTTCTCTTTTCTTCCTTCTTTCTTTTAACCATTTCCTTTCTCTCCCTCTGGCTCACTTTCCCCCTCTTCCTCTGTAATCCAGGAGGACTTCTCTGACTCTGTTTTTAAAGGACAAAATCTGATTCAAGCTAATCAAAATATCATTCCTTTGGTCTGATTCATTCTTTGATCTAATGTTAACTAAACCATTTCTGACAAGTGTAAGGTACCGGCTCTAGGAGAACCATCAAGCCTTCCAAACGTCCAGTTTGATCCATTTCGTACAGCTGAAATGCCGCCATTTCCGAAGACAGGGAAACTGGAATGCACTTCAGCGATGGCTTCTTTTCTCTTCCATCTCGAAAGGAGCAGGCAGCTCGTCTACCGAAACAGCGTTGCTACCGAAACAGCCACTCCAAAGGGTGACGAGTAGGCATTGGCTAAGCCTTGCAGGCCGAGCACCACATAACGGCATCCTTTCTGCAGCACCTTGCCCACATTCTGGATTAGTGGAAAGACAAAAATGTCAACTCCTTACCACATGAATATGGTTTTCTTTGATCAATGTTGTTTTTACATTTTAGTTTTCCTTGCAATTCCTTCACAGAAGAACATTTTCCATTTTAATTTATTTTAACCCTTTTACTTAGCCTTGTATCTCAAAGGGCATTCATAGTGGCTTACAAACTTAAATGGATTACAATAAATATAGTAAAAGCAATTATCAAAGCCAACTCGAAACACCAATTCCCAGCCATATCTTCAAGCAGCACATTTTGATGACTAATGAAATATTCACAATGTGAAAGAAAAAAAATGCTACAGCATGATACCACATTCCAAAATGTTATATGTGAACTAGGCTTTGCCCTCTTCTTGGGGTGCTTGGATATTAATTCATGAAATAACTACTATTAATTTTTTTAATGGCAGTATTGGAATTATACTTAACTTGTTTGCTAAAAACTGAAATAATTGATAGTGGTTGTTTTCTGGCACCTTACTCTGCTTTTCAGAGCCACATGAAGTGAGTGAAGGGAAGCAAGAGGGGTAATGAGGAGAGGAATACAGACTACATTGACAGATACATTGACAGTGGACTCCTCTAACCAGAGGAAATAATACATATTGTAGCTAAACAGCACCATCAGCATCTTTGTACAAAGTATTTCCATTTCTATCATTCATTACAGTATCCTTCAATAATTTGGCTCAGAGGGCTTTCTTTGACTCTTTATAGGTGGAAGTGGGTTCTGGTAGCTTCTTATTCTGTTCTCTGGCACTTTGGAACTGAGGAAATAGACAGAAGCAGTGGTTCCATTCTCCCTCGATCCTGGCAACAAGCAGTGAGTAAAAGCTGCTGTGGAGGTGGGAAATAATACAGATGAGATGCAAGAGATCTGTGATGATGAAAGATCTGAGATCAATAACAAAGCTACACATTTTATAAGCTCTCAAAATCTTTAATTTAATTTAAAAACAGCTGTGGGGGTGCTGGATAAGGACTGGGGGGGGGGGGAGAGATATGCAAACTTTTTGAATTCCAGGCCAAAAGGCAAGCCACATAGTTTTATCAGAGTATCCTCCCATTCCCATGCAAATAAAGGGTGGGTTGGGGACCTCTTTCCAAAGTAAAATGGAGAGTGCGTGTAGGCAAGGAGTGGCTCTCTGGCACCCCTCTCCAGTACCTTACCTTGCTACATTTGGTTGATTGTTTTCAGCATTTTTCTCCCAGTTTGACTCCAGTACCAGAAGTCAGCTGACCCCAGCATGGTATGGTGAGGCCAGAGGTCAGCTCTTCTCACCTGTACACTCTAAACCCCTGCATACAACTCCGTTGAGAAGTCTAGAGGAGCAGGAGGAAAGCATTTTACATCAATGTTGTCAAGCTTCCCTGTCTCCACTCCACCAGTCAGATTTTCACAACCTCCAAAATGGGGGCACTTTCAATTACTGGCCTAAAATTTGGCCAAGTCAGGAAAGAAAATGTTTTCCAGCCAGGAACATGCTTCTCATTGAAACCAATGGAAAGAAATGTTGGTAAATAATGAAAGCAAATGAAGGTGACAAGGAACACGTGAAAGGAGAATAAAAACAAGACAGTTGGCACACAAAGTCTCAAAAGTCATGCATGTGGATGGCACCACATCAATAAATGTAATGGCCAGAGTATTGGACTAGGATCTGGGAGACCCAGGTTCAAATCCCCACTCTGCTACAGAAACTCACTGGGTGGCCAGTCACATACTATCCGCCCAACCTACCTCACAAGGTTGTTGTTTGAGGATAAAACAGAGGAAAGGAGAATCCAACTGTTTTGGATTCCCATTGGAGAAAAAGGCAGGATACGACCCTAATCAGCTTGATCCATTCTGTGACCTGCAAGCAATTGATGGTTGCTGTGCTGTCAAATATTCAGCACTGAAGGCACTTGCAGAGACAATCTCCCCAATCCCAGCCATTTCCTTTCCTCTGAGTTGCCTCATTGCTATATTAAACAACATAACTATTTGTTTTGAATGGCCATGGGCCAGTTCATCAGAGCAGATTTGGGAAGAGCTCCCTTGTTGATCTTTGGGAGAGTCAGAAACAAGAAGAAAAAACACAATCCTGCAGAGAGAATTTGGGGGGGGGGGAATTCAAGGGAGGCGTGAGTGCATGCATTTCTCAACATGGCCAGGGCATCTGTTGCACAAGAGATTGCATCACACCGAAATGTTTGTTGTGAGATAACTTCAGCTCTTATCTCATGATAAATATTCCCACTTGATATTAGTGGATGAGAGTTCTGAACACAAACATGCAGTGCCTGACTGCCCAGGTGAGCTTAACACATGATCATCCCTTGGCAACAACTTCTAGAATGGGTTCGTGGGAATGGGTTCTTAGGAGGGGTGCTGCTGCTGCTGATAACAACAACATTTGATTTATATACCACCCTTCAGGACAATTTAATGCCCACTCAGAGGGGTTTACAAAGTATGTCATTATTATCCCCACAACAAAACACCCTGCGAAGCGGGTTGGGCTGAGAGAGCTCTGGAAGAGCTGTGACTGGTCAGCTGGCTTCAAGTGGAGGAGTGGGGAATCAAACCCGATTCTCCAGATTAGAGTCTGCTGGCAAACTGATAACCCCGGTGATATGGTAATGACCTACATCATAGCTTTCTTGGCTATTGTCTTCATGTGTCAAAAGATGGTCACACAGCATGCATCAAGATATGACAAAAGCTTCAGGCAATCATGTGATGCACAGTCGACACACAGCACGAAGTCATGGAAAGGGTGTCAGACTAGGATCTAGGAAACCCAGGTCTGAATCCCCACTTTGCCAAGAAAGATTGCTGGTTAACCTGGGGCAGTCAGTCTCAACCTAGCCTACTTCACAGGGCTGTTGTGAGTATAAAAGGGGAGGGGAGAATGATGTACATCACTCTGAACTCTTTGGAGGAAGGGTGGGATAAAAGTATGATGGATAGATAGAAAGTTCTTAAGCTGATAAAATGGTCAGATGAATCCACTCTCAGGTCTCATGCTAAAGAGGATATTACCAGCTATTTTCAAAAGAATTTGCCTAGGAACGAAGATTCACATCCGGGATTTCCTACTTTCTTTGGGAATCCTGTGTTCAACCAGATGGATTGGACAGAAGCAATGGCATCTTTTATCACTATCAATCAATGTCTTCAAGGTTCCTCTTTCATTAACCTTCCAATTGACTGAAGGGCCAGATGCTGATTCTTACAGCCTGATCCCAGGACTTGCCCTGCTAAGCAAATGAGCAATTCAAATGGAATGCACCAATAGTTCCACTAGCAACCTCCATAACACAGGGTATTATGCCAGATATAAAGGGATGCTATGTTATTATTGCAGATGGAACATGCCATCTCCTATGAGTAGAACCATGAGGCTGTGCATGCACAAGATGAGGATTTCTTGTTACCATTTTCCCCTTTGATATGGAAGAGAGAAGGACAAAGCCTGCGGGCTAGCATTTTCTTATCTACAGTTATATTAAGGGCATCATCACCTGATCTCCTCCCTGACCTTGGGAACATTACATCATATCATTTGACTAGGCAGCGATGGCGCCGTAAAATGTACCTTGGCCAGAACAATGGAGCTCTGATCCCAGAACGGACCAAAGCCCTTCCCAACGCAAATAAATAACACTCCCAGCCCCCCATTTGTGCTCGCCGTGCAGCAACATTTGCAAGGCAGGATGTGAAGCTCTCACCCAGAGCTGTAGCAAAAAACAGCAGACTGAGATCAAACACAAAACATCGTTTTTATTGGCTGTGGCTGCTGAACCAACTGATGCTATAGGCAACAAGAATTTCAGCAAGGACATCCTCACTACTAATTCATACAAGATGTGAGACTTCATAACGAATGTACATTTAGATATTTACTACACAGTTGTTTGGATCATAATTTCTTCCCGTGGAAGGCACATCCACACATGGAAGGGAGGGTTTTTTAGACATTTCCCTCCCCTTCTAGAGAGCTCCACTTCATGCCCATGCCCATGCTGTCCCCAGGGATTCACTGATCTTGGCAGCATGCCTGGAGGGGGGGGGCGCACAGCAGACTATGGGGCGAGGGATCAGGAATTCCCCTTCATTGCCACTCGGCCATGGAAGCTTGCTAGGGAACCTTGGCCCAGTCATGCACTTTCAGTCTAATGTCCCTCATAGGGTTGTCATGAGAATAAAATGAAAGAGAGGGAAGCAACGTAAGCTGCTTTGGGTCCCCACTGGGCAGAAAGGCAAGGTATAAATGAAGTAAATGAATAAATCTAGCACAACTCTGCTTGTGTTAGAAAAGAAAGTAGTACTATGCAGCGACAAAGACAAACCTTAACTCAATGTTTTTCCCCCCAGAGCAGCATTTTTGATATTTAAAATGAAGTACTGAATGCAGAACTAGAACAAACTAGAACTAGCTTCTTCCTCTGTGCTGCACCTCTACCAGAGAAAAATAGGACTTGTATAGAAGAAAGGCCCAGTTTGGTGTAGTGGCTAAGAGCGCAGGACTCTAATCTGGAGAGCCAGGTTTGATTTCCCATTCCTCCACTTGAAGCCAGCTGGGTGACCTTGGGCGAGTCACTCGGGAGCTCTCTCAGCCCCACCCACCTCACAGGGTGTTTCGTTGTGGGGATAATAATGACATACTTTGTGAACTGCTCTTAGTGGGCATTAAGTTGTCCTGAAGGGCAGTATATAAATCGAATGTTATAATGTTATTATTATCTTGCCAGATCCCTGCGAATTCAGGCCCTTTTTCCTTTTTCTTACCATAACAGAAGATCATAGACAGATGGGATGTTGCCAGAATCTTCTCTGTTAACTTCATTAATTAATTTTTTTTTTTAAGTTTTCAAAAATGCCTGACTACTGCTCTGAACACCTTAAAGGAAGGGTGGGACGAAAATGCACAGATAGATTTAAAGGTTTCTCTGCCCTCATTGTAAGCAACAAGCAAATTTAGACTTACAGTGAAATCTGCTTAGGATATCACTGTTAGTCTCTTAGTTATCTGGACCCACTCATATAAAAAATTGTGCAGTTCTGCTTATGCAGGCATCTAGATACCTAACTGGAATAAATGGGAATTCAGCTACACCAGTAGGATCTGCAAATGGGGGAGGGGGTGTCAGGGCATAATTTTTCTTTCCCCTCCTCTATGCTACTCTCATTCCCCACTAGAACATCTTCCTTCTTCCACATTTCTCCCACACCCACAGGGACAACATTGCCAGCCAGCCTGGCTGCCACACATCTCTAAATTTAATGGTGGTTCTTTTCAAAATCCCCTTTTCAATGAAGCTCAACGTTTCAAGCAATATTTCCTTTAAAATAGTATATCAACTTAATCATCAAGCTAACCCTCAATTGTCTACCTCTCTGCCAGCTTTCCTTTATACTGTTTCTTACATGTTTCTTCCGTAAAAGTATAAGAGTTGTTGTGTTTGATAAATTTGGAAAGACAGAAATAGAGCCACTGAATTCTAGACCAGTTTCTGTTGGGAGATTTGGGGGAAGGGGTAATTTGTTTATTTTACTGTAAGTTCCCCTGGAAGGACTGGAACTACAGATGATCTGACATCAAGCCTCTCTTAAGTAATATAATACCTATAGAAAAAGATTATTTTCAATAGTTGTTCCTAGGATCTAAAATGAAGGGGAGTTTTTTACTTTTAATCTCTTTGCCACTATTGAGAGGGGGGAGCCTCATGCCTCTTGCTAATTGGTATGTTGTCAAAATGAAGATGCCAAGATAAATGTAGCACAAAGAAATGCAAAGCTTCTGTCACATGGAGGAGCTTAGAGTCTCTTTTAGGGGGAAATGACAGAGCTCTCTTTTGATCTATGGGAACACCAGTTTTATCCTTGCTCTGATAGAACGTTTTCTTCTAAACAGGAAAGGGAAAACCAGTCAACTCCAGCATCAGATTTAACTAATTGTTTCTTTTTCAAAGGAAATCTTATTTTGTGCTGCAAAAGCAGCCTTCTGCTTCAAAAGTTGTCGAAAATATTTCATGCAAGCTCCCAGCTCAAGACCATGATAAATTATTGTACTTTATCCTTTGTTACTATCAATGCTTCTTCTTATAATTCCACCTTTCTTCCAAAGAGCTCAATGCAGCATACATAGCTCTTACCATTTTAATTTGTTATTTTATTTTAAAACATTTGTATGCTGCCTTTCTACCCAAACAGGGTTCCCAAAGAAGCAAATATTAAAATGTTAACGAATGTAAAATGTTATTTTAAAAGGTATAAAAACAATTCAATAAAACACATACAACACAAAGAACAGGGAGGATGTTTGCCATACAAGACAAAAAAGTCTTCACTTGCTGGTGGAAGATAGCAATAGAGGAGGACAGACTCATCTCCCTGGGGAAAGTGTTCCAAAGTTTTGGTGCCATGACTGAGAAGGCCTTTTCTCACGCTGCCACCTGTCCAGCCTCGGTGAAGCAGGGCCTCCTAAGATGATCGGAGTGGACAAGTAGGTTCATATGGGAGAAGGTGATCCTTTTATTAGGGAACAGCAAGATTCTCATTAAGGGACTTGAAACACAGAGAGAAATGCCCTTTAAGTCAGCTCCCATGGGAATGATTCAGCATCTCCCACTGTAACCTTTTGTAACAGGAAGACCACAATTATTTCAATACTGCTCCACCCAGATCCATCTCACCTTCCAGGTGCCTCAGCTGTATTGCGAGGTCCACCAAGTCAAAGGCTGTTGACAAACCTAATGGCAACAATCTACCAGGTAATGTTTTTTACCTGCATGGCTGGAAGTTTCAACAGCTCATTCCTACACATTAAGCCTCTATAGAAGGACAGGGCATTTCTTTCCAGGCCTGTTGGCAACCCTAACAAACCAGTGAGGCAGGTTAGGCTGAGAGACAGTGGCTATGGTCACCCGGTGAGCTTCATGTCAGAGCGGGGATTCAAACCTGGATCTCTCAGACCCTAGTCCAGTACTCTTGTCACTATACTACACTAGATCTCATATCCTGTCATCAGTGTACAGGGTATCTTATGAATCTCCATAAGTAAAAATTAGGCAGATCCCTGACCCCAAGAAGCTTACAATCTAAAACAGAAAATGGAGAACACGAAAAAGGATGAGGAATGAGAGATAAAGGAAACTAGAGATGAACATGTATTAGTTATAGAGAACAAGCATTAAGGGGTTAACTTCAAACTAAATGTTTTCTTAAAAGAAGTTTTAGGAGAGCATGGGAGAGGTATTTTCAGCGTCCACTTGAAAATATGATTATTCTTTGGGATACAAATTCTAAACGTGTTTACATTGTGAATAATGTAGTTATATTTTAACTTCAAAAATTTTTCATTTCCATAACTTCGCTTCTGTGTGTGTTTCAGTTGCATTATTTTTGAAGGAACAGCATCGCTCCCTTTCACAAATCAATTTTAAACCATTCAATAATTTGGATGGCTTTTCTAATTTCCTTTCAACCCTCAGACCTAATTACAAAGTAGAGCATAGTTATTTTTACTTTTCAGATGGGGAACAGAAGCTTTGGGGGAAACATACCACCCAAAGCCACACACTGAATAAACAGCCATATTTTGATTCCTGGTCTTTCACCACACACACTCAAGATGGTTGCAAGCCTGTTAGCGATTCCTTAGCACACGTCTTTTTGTTTTCAAGATCACTTTATGAACATTCATTACCTTTTTACATATTTGCACCATTCTTCCAGGCAGAATTGTCAGTGGGGGTTCTGCAACCCCCTCTCCCCTGTCCCTTTCAATGCATTTATCTTTATGGGCGAAGCAGGGGTGCTTATCTCTATTACCATTTGTGAGCCCAGAATTAAGGGTCGGTATTTCTAACCACCTGGTGTAAAGAAATGTGAATTTGGGTACATGGAACGGCTATTAAGATGATTAATGCTGGTAAATGGAGATTTTTCTAAATGTTTATAAACAAACAAAAAGGAACTTTGTAGCACCTTAAAGCCTAATAGATTTGTTGTACTGTACACTTTGAAGGTCCTTCTGGCTCTTCTTGTGTTGACTAATGCAGTCGATTTGGCAGATCCTCATGAGGAAAGATTCTCATCCACATGCTGCTTGTATAAAGTTGCAGCCAACTTATGGAGGCCCCCGTAGGGTTTTCAAGGCAAGAAATGCTCTTCCTTGGTGATCTCCCATCCAAGTACTGACCCTACTAGCATTCGAGCTTTGAAGTGATCAGCCTGAGTGATAACGGCTGGTAGTGCTGGTTAACAGCGTTTATTTGGGACTTTTTACTCGTAAGCAGCAAATAAAAAGTTATCCAGTTATTACTTAGGTAATGTACATGCCCTGTTTATCTTAATGATCTGCTTTTCTATTTTAACTTCTAAAAACAAATGCGGGGGAGGTCTAATCTAATCCAGAATGAATTTCTGTTTTGTACATTTAGTGCCCGAGTCACATCTGTGTAACTAGTCAAAACTCAGCCAGCCACTGCCCAGCGGGGGGAGGGAGGTAGTCCTCCAGTTGTTCGCTTCTGCCAAAGTCTCTTAACTCTGCGCCAGTCTGTGAATCCAGCCTGGCACACACAATCGCGTCAACCCGCCAACAGGACCCGATCACTGGCATCCTGCTGCCCGCCACCCAAGCGATGCCTGCTAAACTTCATCCATAAAGTTGAGCTAGGCAAGTGTTTAAACTCCTTCCCGTGCCCTGACCGTGACTTGTGAGCCGGGGTGGCTGGGCACCTCCCAGAGGGGACCCCCCCCCCGGTCCGGCTGTTGTTCTGAAATGCCTTTCTCTTTGATCTACGTCCGACTGCCGCTTGACCGCAACCTCAGCAGCGGGGGGGGGGGGGCAGCACTCCAGCCAGAGCTCGATCCTCGCCTGCCAGAGAAGCAGCGCGGTGCTCGGAGGCTCCGGCGACCTTCCGGACGCAGATCCGAGCCGCGCTTCCCCGGCCTTCTCTCCTCGCGCCACGCCTTGCCCTCACCTTGCCGTATTTCCTGAGCTTCCTCCGGCGCTTTTGGCTTTTGCGCTCGCCCGCTGGCGCTCGCTGCTCCCCGTCGGCGCCGAAAGGTTCGTACTTGTCTGGGAGAAGGGCGAAGGCGACTTGCTTGGAGGAGCAGCCGGGCCCTTCCTCGGCGGGGCCCTCGGGCGCCCGCTTCTCTCGCTCCTCCTCCTCCTCCGCTTCTGCCCCGAGGATGGCGATCTGGTCTTCCGCGGGCCCCAGCCGGCGCCCCCGGGCTCTCAGGGTAGTACCCCCCGCCTTGGCCCCGACGGTCATAGCGCTTCGAGGACTCCCGGCAGGGCGAAAGCCCAGCGCACCTTTGCCCTTTGCCGCCCGCGCTTAGCCGGTGCTTGGCCGAGGGAGTCCGCAGGTGGAGCCAAAGAACGAGCTCCCAGCAGCCGGCCGGGGCCCCTCCAAAGGCTTCCTGCCTGCCTGCCGGAGGAATCCGGGCAGATCAAAGGCCCTGCCCCCAAACGGTTTACAACAACATCATTTCTCACCGCACCAAGGAGCACCTAGATCCGGTCTAAAGGGCAGAGGCAGGCTAGAAAAATAAATGCCATGTAAGAAACGGTATTGTTATGAGAACAGTTTGCCTTCCTTTCCCCCATGGCAAGATTTACCTGCTCCTTTGAGAACGGCAAACGGTTATGCAAACCAGACTTCTCCCTCTTGTTATAATTTCAGGCCAGGATCCAGCAGAGTTGGGCCAGATCAAAGACCAAACTATGTATTGTCGAAGGCTTTCACGGCCGGAGAACGATGGTTGTTGTGGGTTTTCCGGGCTGTATTGCCGTGGTCTTGGCATTGTAGTTCCTGACGTTTCGCCAGCAGCTGTGGCTGGCATCTTCAGAGGTGTAGCTGTGGCTGGCATCTTCAGAGGTGCTACACCTCTGAAGATGCCAGCCACAGCTGCTGGCGAAACGTCAGGAACTACAATGCCAAGACCACAGCAATACAGCCCGGAAAACCCACAACAACCAAAGACCAAACTCATTGTCCCCACAGTACTTGGAAGGTCCCTTTTCATATATTGGTGTTGCAAAAGCAGGAGGTAACCAAGGCCGCCGAGGCTCTATGGCGAACAGAGAGTTTACCAACACGCTCAGAGGGATGCGGTAACCATTTTGCAGCTAGAGCTCAAACCTTTTAATTCTTCTTCTCCATTGGCAAGCAGGAACAATGGAGTTCTGCTATTAAAACCAGCTGCAAATGTTCAACAAACCGTCATGAGCTGCTCCAAAACACTTTACATTTTCTCCCTTGGAAAAATACAGATTCCCCCTCAAGAACCTAGACATTATGTTGATACCTGGATGCATAGAATACTAGTATTACAGGAAGGCTGAGGTTGTTCCTCTTTAAAGTCCTGAGTACTTTACATTTTCAGTGTTGTTGTTTTTAGTCTAGAAGCACATAAACACCCCCCAACAAAAACAAACGCCACACCCAACTCACCCAAGTGGTTGTCATTTATATAACTGTACAGGAATAAAGAACACAGTTCCCCACAATGAGAATAATTCCTTTATATCATGACTGGATGACTGTATTACTGGGGAAAGGGCTTTGTGGAATCAGGAGAGACAGGAGGGTATGTCAAGTGTAAACACTTGCCAGAAGCCTGAGACAAAAATGGTATGGTAGCTACATTTCTCAAAATTGTGTACTTTCCATCCAGAGTACCTGGAGTTCTCCTTGTGCTCTGCTTAAAAGGACCCATCCCTCCTCACACACATGTAACAAGAGAAGTAAAGTTAGCTCCAGAGATATACAAGAAAAAATTGAATCAATTCAAGCATTATATGCAGGCTCATCAACAAGAGTAGCCCAGAGAATGGGAATTTGGGAAATTGAATTTGGAAGTAATAATTTGGGGCCCCACGGAATCCAAGAAACCTTGGCCGATTTGGATCTAGAGAGTGTACTGCGAGGGCTGGAACAAGACTGAGGGTGCAAGGTGATTGTGACCCAGGGGGCCTTCGATAAAGAGATGATCCAAGGAATCTACAGTTTTTTGGACACTGAGCGAACTATTAGAATTAATTCAATGCATGCAAATTGGAAGAAGGCATGAAGGAAAGAAATAAAAATGGAGATGGAGGGAAGATTGATTTTGAAATTTTAACACGCTGTGGCCTATAATTATTGTTGATTTTTTCATGTTCATATGAATTTCTTTATATATGCAACAGTTCAATTTATAAAATTTAGAATAATTAATATTAAAATAGATTAATTATTGAGCTAAATGGCTAAACGAATGAGTTATCAGTATTTGACTTTTATTGTGTCACTAGGCACAGAGAAACTAAATATCTTATGAAAAAACCTCACTACACCTCCTATTAACTATTGTATGCTATTTCCTCTTTAAGTTCAATGTCTCATTAGCAGAAATACATTTTTACCAAGTCATTAAATATTATCCCATGCCTCACTGTCCAGATATTGCATTAGGACTGTTCTTTTAATTATCAAGATATTAAGAATTACACACATTTCCCAGCAGAAGCTGTCACAAAATATTCCACTGACTTCCTCCCCTACCACCAACTCACTGCTGCTGTTGAGATTCCCAGTATTGGCTGAGGGGAGCAAAATCCAGACTTATAGAGATACTGTTTGCTAGTCCTTAACAACCAAAATCCCTTAGGCACATCACTTTTAATGTTCTTTATGTCAAATCTGTCTATGTGCCTTCTAGAAGTAAAAAAATCTCCAAGGCCCTAGTGCCTATTGGAACAACACAAGCTATGATGCAGAACGTGTAAAATTTTTAGTATGTAAATGTTCATGTAAAAACAGAGCATGATGCTAATCCTCATGCAAGAGAGGCAGAAAGCCATTAAAACATGGCAGCAAAGTTCGGCCAAACATTCTGAACATTAAACAGAACTCTGTGGTATTATCAACATATCTAATTCTCAATGTTGCCAAATCAGTGGATACTTAAAGACTGCAGCCATGAACAGAGAAGACAAAGCTTTTTACTGACCTGGGGTATGCCCCAGATTTGCTGCAAAATCTGAAATCTACAAAAAAAACCCCAAACCCCAAACCCAACGGGGTTCACACACACCCAAAAATAAAAGTAGTGACTGTAGCTTTAAGAAAAAAATGCCCTCAACCCAGAACTCCTGCTACTGAACTTGGGAATGGAGGGAATTCCAGCCCAACACAGGACGTTGATATTTTATATGACAGCAGCAGCTAGACTTTTGTATGCGCAAAAATGGAAAGTACAAGAAGTGCCAACTATTGAAGATTGGACTTACAAATTGCTGTATATGGCTGAAATGGACAAGATGACAAGAAAACTGAGAGATCTGGACTCAGGGCAGTTCAACACAGACTGGGAGAAGCTGAAACAATACCTGGAGAAGAAATGGGAGGTGGGAGGAAAACTGTGGCAGTTTGAGAACTACTGAAGTATTGAAGTAGAGGGGGGAGACTTTACCGGGGGGAGAAGAGATAAATGTGAATTAATAAGCAGTCAGATTAATAGATTGACATATATATAGATATATATAGGTTAACAAACAGAACATAGAGAAAATAATTAATTATAAGGACTAAATATAAGGAGCGATTAACTAACAATATTTTCTTTTTTTTTCTGACAAGTTTTGTACCAAACTGAATGTCTGAAGATATAGATGGGTCAAATTGATTGACTACGTGAGGAGAGATATATAGAACTATTATAAAAAGATAGAATGAGTAATATATATAGAGAATAAGTCAAATTGTTTGATATAAACGAATGTATGATCTATATGGTTTATGATATATAGAAATACCTGAAATTGAAAAATTGGGATAAATTGTTTATCTAAGATGGAAACAAAGGCTTACAGTTTGGGCATATAATGTTAAAAATAGTTAAGGATGTACTGCTTAGAATAATGGAGAATATATATTTGTTTTAGATAGAGGAAGTTAATAAAAGTAAGGGAAAGGGGACAAAGGGTTGGAAAGCTGTTGGAAGTCAACAAAAAGGGGGGGAAAGGGAGGGGGTTAGAGATGAAAAAATTGGGGAAAATTGAATGTAAATGTGGAAATAATGGATTCTAACCCAATAAAAAATTTTCAAAAAAAAAAAAAAAGAAAAGAAAAAAATGCCCTCACCAGCCATTGCTAGACTGGTATGCCATAGTGGTTAAGCAATTGAGCTGAGATGCAGCACTTGGGTGGATTAAATCATTACTGCCATGAACTTACCAGGTAGCCTTGGATAAGCCACTTCTCCCAGCTCCAGCTGTGTTGTGGTAATAACAACACTGATGGTTCATTTCTCTGGATACTAATCTGCCCAGAAGAGCAGTATACAAAGTGAACTGTTTTTATTATTAGGCAACCAAAACAGTATTGCCAGACTTCAAGCCTAGGTCAGTAAAAGAGAGGAAGGCAGTAGGAGCCTTTCCAGCCTAAGAAAGGTGTACTGGTTAATATTTCACACTTGTATCAGTTTCAAATCACGATTCTGTCATGGAATCTCAATTGGTGACCTTGGGCTAGTCACATTCTCAGCCTAAGTTACCTCACAGGATTGTTGTAAGGATAAAATGGAGGACAGGAGAATAATGCAAGTGGCTTTGGATCCCCATTGTGGAGAAAGGCAAATTATAAATGAAGTAATTAATAAATATAGCTGAAGATGTGGGAGGGAGATAGGTTAGTAGGTGGGAAGGAGAGAAGGAAGCAGGGAAAGGGGGGGATTACCAGGAAGGAAGGAAAGAGGAAATATTGTGAAGAAGGGAATACAGGGGGAAATGTGCTCCTTGCAAGTTCCCCACAGCACAACTAGGCTTGGAACCCCAACTGGGTCATAGCTTTCCAAGGGAGAGGCTGCCAGGAGCGTAAAAGAGGGAAAGCTCCTGAAGTGTGTGAGAAAGAGAGAAGGAAGAAAAGAGAGAGGCTATAGGGACTTTCAGGGAAGTTGAAAATGGGGGAAGGAAAATGAAATGCCCCTTGCAAGTACTTGTGAGTTCCTCCCTTCCCCACCCCATATAAGATGGTACCACTAATCATCTTTTAAAAATATTTTTATTTCAATTATTAACAAAACTGTTTACAATATGAAATACAACATGGGTAAATTGTTAAAAACTACATAACAGAGAAAGGTAAAACATGGAAAGACAAATTCAAGTTGCTGGCAAAACATCAGGAACTACAATGCCAAGACCACGGCAATACAGCCTGGAAAACCCACAAAAACCATCGTTCTCCGGCCGTGAAAGCCTTCGACAATACATCAAGTTGAATGATCTGATATATTTGGGATTATAGATTCAGGATTGTTTGGTATATTTTATTGGGAGGATATAGATTTTCTTTAGAAATGTATTCAACAAAGGGGAACCATTTTTCCATAAAATTTGTTGTTTTGGGGAAATTTTCAGCTCCCACCCACCACTACCCCACTTACCTGGGACATCCTGGCAGCGGTGGAAGCGGCAGCGCAGGAAGCAGTGGCATTGGCTGCGGCCTTCCCTGGTGCTTTGCTGGCTGCAACAGAGGCCGAAGCAGCAGCATGGGTGGCAGAGGCACCAGCTGTGGCCTTCCCTGCCACCCTGCTGGCTGCCGCAGCGGCCGAAGCAACGGTGCATGTGGCAGAGACGCCAGCTGCGGCCTTCCGTATTGCTCTGCTGGACGCGGCGGTGGCAGCAGTCGTGTGGGTGGCCGAGGCGCCGGCTGCGGCTTTCCCTGCCACCCTGCTGGCTGCCGCAGCGGCCGAAGCAGCGGCGCATGTGGCAGAGACGCCAGCTGTGGCCTTCCGTATTGCCCTGCTGGACACGGCGGTGACAGCGGTGGTGTGGGTGGCCGAGGCGCCGGCTGCGGCCTTCCCTGCCCTCCTGCTGGCCACCGCGGAGGCCGAAGCAGCAGTGTGGGCAGTTGAGGTGCCGGCTGCGGCCTTCCCCGCTGCCCTGCTGACCACTGCAGCAGCGGAGGCACTTGCTCCAGCCTTCGGGAAAGGTAAGTGGGTGTCACGGGCTGGGCCAGCCCAAGCAGGGTGGTTCAAGTCCAAACCTTAAGGCCAAAGTCAAAGGGGAGTTCCAAGAGTAAAAGCCAAGTAAAACCAGTGGTCAGAGCACGAGATAAAGCCAGGAGTGAGTCCAGAGTCCAAGAGCGAGGTCAGGCACAGTCCAAGGTCAGTCACCGATAGTGTCAGGTCCAAAAGCAGGCACAGGCAAGGTTCACAGAACACGGAGTGGTTGCAGACAGTAGACACGTTGCTTCCACGCCCAGCAGTTCCCCCAGACTGGCTCTTATAGCCAGGGGTTTTCAGCCAGCTGCTGGGGCTCTATCCTGCCACTACTCATCATCACTCTCCAGCAGCTGGCGTTGGCTCAAGAGGCGAGCACTGCGCCGTCTCTCCTGCAGTTCCAGTCTCTGGCGCTGCCTGCGGCGTTCCTTGGGCGTGGGTGAACCTGGGGGGGGGGGGTGGAGGCTCTTGGCTGCGCTGCACCTGTAGAAGTCCCTGGCTGAGCTTCCTCTGTAGTATTGGAGCTAGAGGGTGCTGGTGCCTCAGCTGCTGGCTGTAAGCTCTGATCAGCCAGCAGCTGTTGCTCCTGATTGCTGGCTTCTGCTGAATCAGGGCTAGGGCTGGCTACACAGGGCTCCTCTTCTCCTGAGGAGTCCTGGCTGGCTACACGAGGCTCCTCTCCTCCAGAGGAGACCTCACTCTCAGACTGGGCCGTGACACCGGGGTTGGGGGAAGGGGGGCTCGGGGGAGGTGGGGGTCTCACTTTGGTATGCTCCGAATCATTACAAAGCATACCGAAGCGATTCCCATAACTGTATCCGAAGCGGCTTGTCACTTCGGGTTTTGGGTTATTCCCAATCTTTTTCCTGCTTTGGGTTAACCTAAAGCGGGAAAACTGAATATTTCCCTGGTGCACACTGCTACTGTCGACACCATTCCAGATCATCTTTGGTTCCAAGATCTTCACATGAATTGGCACCTGCCAAAACAATTCACCTGTCGTGTCTGAGCCCTATCCATGCCAATTTTACTGATCTTTTTGTTCTGGACCAATGTATCCTGCTATAACTCGTCATTTTACCAATGCCATAACTATTTCTTTCACAGGCTTTCACAGGTGTTTATCTAACTAACTGCACCAGTTTCCAGTGTTTCTGACCTTGTATGCTACTCCCTCTCAGACATTGCCATGTCTTTTTTTCTAGTGACTCAACTAATATTACAAATATGTGAAACGTTCTCACACAAGAAGAGTGCCAAAATTTTGTTTATGATTGGGAGGGGGGAAAGGAGTAAACTTGAATGTTAAACGAGAAGTCTCTCTCACATGATGTCATTCCTGTCAACTTTTATTCTTGTTGCGTAGATGCTTACCTTGCTTCTGAGTAGTCCTATGGACATATATATATGGAAATGATCTGATTTCTGAATAAAAGTCATTTAACCAAGAACCTGTGTCTTGCTGCAATCTTCCAGGGATCTGTCTACCATATCCTGTTATCCATAGCCTGACAGCACCTAAAAAAACCTGTCTTCATTAGCATTCAAAACTCCTTGTTCTGAGAGAGCCCCCTCGGTTCCATGTGCAACCTCGGATCTGAGGGACACTGATGATGTGTCCCCATTTAGATGAGGATACACTGTTGTCAGATGGTGAGATTGTACAGTCTACCTTATCTGCTACTACTGCTGAACCTACCACTCTTTTGCAGCTACAGCACCCAGTTCTGATGCCATCCAGTCCGATGCAGTTGGGACCATGGCCATACCAGTTGATGTAGTGGCCTTTCCCCATTCCTGTTTTCCCCAGCACACCCACTGGCTTGGGGGGGATCCACAGTCTATGCTACTTTTTCTGCTGCCCAGGAGAGCATCGTCAGTTTCTCCAAGAGACTAGGTTCCAAGGCTTTCAGCACCAGATACAAACACAGACTTCAGAACCCAAAGAAGAAAATACAGCTTCCCATTCTGATCTGGTTTTGGAACTATCACCAGATGAAGCCATGGGGGAGGTCTCCGTGGAATCCCAATAAGGACCTTTCTTTGTACTCCAAGCAGATGCTCCACATGGCCAAAACACTGGAACTCGATATTACAGCGTCTGACTCCAAGCCCAAGAATAAGGTGCTTCAGGTGCTTTACTATGACTCTCCTGCTAATGTGGCTTTTCTGGTCTTGGAGGACTTCATGGACATTGCTAGTGGGATCTGGGAGAAACCAACCTCCATTCCAGCTACTTCTATGAAGATCAAAAAGCTTTACAAGGTGAAACCTGAGAAAGCTGCCCCCTCTCATTACACAACCTTCTTCTCTAGTCATGGAATAGGGACAAATCAAATATCATCAGGAATGTCATTCAGTTGCTTGACGATCTTCTCAACCCCTCAGCAAATAACTCAGATCTCCGAGACTGGGTCTATAAGGGTGATGCCCTGATAGATAGACAGGCAGTCTTGAACTTTCAGTCAGCCTCTTGGTTTAAACTCTTCAAGTGAAATCATTCTAGAGCATCTTACCTAGTTAGTATTGCAAACTATAATCTTAGAGCAGCCTTCACATCCCTACGCTTCAAAACAATGCCAACCGCAGTTTTAGCAGGCCACTACAGTAAAATACCTAAGGACCAGCACTTCTGTCCCTGTGGAACATCCGCAATTGAGGACTTACCTCATTATATTCTTAACTGTCTGTTGTATGCCCAACCTAGGACTAAATTTCTTTCTGAGATGTTGTCCAACCTTTGTACCCACTCAGATCCTGACAAGATTGGAGTTTTATTAGCCGACTCTGATGCCAACATATCCCACAAAATGGCTTTATATGCCCTGGCTGCAAAAAAAAAAATGGGCTAATGCTGTGCTTAAGGGATAATATTAACATTGTACATTGGGGATTTGTATTGTTTTTACTGTTTTAACTGTGTATACTTTTATTGTCCTATATGAATCAAGTCAAACAAGCCTTTATTGACATACATAAAATATAAAATTTTAAATACAGAGACTCCATACAAAATGAGATTAAAATACAGATAGGAGCAGGGCAACAGTGCAGCAAAACCAGTACAGAATATTACTTGTCAGGGCGTATAGCCATGGCACTGTAGAGAAACTTAGCTACTGTTACCAGAACTGCTCTTTATTATAATGGGGAATTAGCTGTGGCAGTCTGTAACTATTAATATTAAGCGAGGATCATAACCTATGTTTACGGAGGTCCCGATCCCAGACACTCTAGTGAAAAAGAGGCAGACAAGGAGTAAGGTCCAAACACGTGTATTGAGTGTAGCGTAAGCCTAGCTTGCACAATCATACAAGGAACACACAAGATCTAGGAAATACAGAGTAGGAAATACAGAGACGTTCGCATTAGCTGGTTCCCAACGATGATGGGGGGAATACTCACTTATCCTGGAGCGAAGCAGAGACACAGCAGCGAGGGTGGCCCAATGCCAGCACTGGGACCACAGACGGACAGCAAGGAAGTCTGGATAGGAATGGCCTGAGCACCGAGTGGTCTGGGAGACCAGCTTAAATACCCCAAAACGTACCCTGGGGCTGGTGCTGTACTTGGTGGTTCTCACGGATTAAAACAAAGGTTCTAATGGGCTACTGAATGGCTTGGACGGGCCACTTTGGTAATCAGATTGTGATAAGTGACACCTCAGGAAGAGGGGACAAAAGAGGGAGGGGGAAATCCAAGTGGGCTGAAAGGATGTTCCAGCGGACAGGGCTTGTCCTGATGTCATCAGCTTTGGAATGCGGAGGTTTCTTTGAGATGCATTCTTTAAGTGCTTGGGATGGTCGGCACTTAGTTCCTTCTCCGGGGCGGCTCCTAAGATATGCAGAGCGGGGCGAGGGGCTCTCGCTGCGGACGTGGTGTGCCCGCCTCGCCGAAATGGCTTCTCAAAGCAGTCTCTTCCTCTGGGTCTTCTGGCTGCCTAAGAGCATGGATGCCGGCTGGGCATAGCTGGGGCTGGATAGCAGGCTGCCCGGTAGCGAGGGCAAGCTCGGGGACCGGCCCGCGGGAGGCTCCAGGCGGGAACTGACCAGGGAGCGCCTAGCCAGGCTCGCTGGAGGTTTCCCCGGCAGGCGCCCGGCTGCTAACAGCGGCTTGGGCCCATATGAGGCAGGCTTCCATGGAGGCAGGGGGGCAGCACTTTAAAACACAGTCCAAAGCAGGGAACAGGCACGGTCCGTGGCAGATGGCAATGCAGGCACGGGGCATACTTGCAATAAAGTCCAAACACACACTGGGAATTCCAGATACAGGTCAGGGCAGGGCTGCCCAGAAAGAGAGTCCTTTGTGCAGTTAACCAAACATGGAGTCAGTAAACTACACAGTCTATTGCAGCAGCAAGGTAATTGACACGCAGGCAGGAAACTGACACGTGTACCAGAACACACACGTGCAAGGCAAATCTTTGTGTAGCAGTAAAACAGCAATGCAGGAAACTTTAACACAGTTCATGGCAGGCCTTAAAGCAGGGGAGGGGGCCTACTTGGCAACAATTCCCCCCCTCGGAGACCCCGTGGCGTCAGGCGCGCGGGTCTCCGAACTTGGCTTCAAAGGCGAGGTGGTCGGCAATGTCCGGTGGTCGAGCTTCGAGCGAAGAAGGAGCGGGAAGGGAAGGAGGGGGAGGCGTCACTCAAAAATTTAGTTCGGAGAACCACCTAACCGAATAAGTGCAATTTAGATCAGCCAATGGGCTGCAGGTCTCTGGGTTCACACCAGGGGGTGTGCTAAGTGCAACCGTCATAATACATAGCAATAATTCATAAGCATTAACAATTCATGGTGATATGAGCAGCAATGAGCAATTCATGCATATAAATAGCAATAATTCATATTTGTGTACATTGATTAATTCATGATTGAAGGTAATTCATACGGAATTCATGATGGGTTAAAAGCACTAAAAACCAGGAGCAATTAATATACATGGATCAATCCATGGATAGTTAAAATCATAATTCATTGAGGGTAGAGTAATTCATAAATGGCTAAAATCATAAATACATATATGCGATTAAAAGCAATAGTTCAGGACGTCAAAAGCAGCAAGAATAAAAGCAAGTGCGTGGAAACAATTCATGAGGGGTAGGCGGCGGAAGGGCTCATGGGGGCCAGAAAAATAAACTCTGCGATTAAAAACCAAATCAATATGGCTGGATTAAAATCAAATTCATAGACTGGAACTGCCTCGGCGGAGGGAGTTGGGTTAAGAAGGCAATCCAAAAGGTTAAAATCAAATTCATCGGGATGAAGTTCATGGGCGCACTTGCAATAGATAGAGGGGGGAACTAGTTCGGGGCTAAATTCATGGGAGTAAAATTCATAAAAAGCAGTGAGAAGAAATTCATAAAACAATAGAGCAACAAAGATCACAGACGGCTCAGTCCGCAGTACAGCTGCTGGACTGGGTTGCATATTTACAAGAACAAGCAAGCTTAGTCCATGTGCTCCAAAACACACTTCCACCCCCCCTTGCTGTCTGCGTCAATCCGCAGGGCAGGGTCGGCAGGCGGCGGGAAGGGCTTCAGACACACAGTTCTAGTCCTCATGGAGGTGGCGTTGCTGGCGGTCGTTTGGAGACGGGCCGTGGGCTGGGAGGCAGAGAGATATGTCCCCCCCTAGTCCACAAGAGGGCCTCGGAGCGGTGTCCGGCAGCAGAGCGTCCATGGGGCTGGTGCAGGATTCATACACATAATAGAACATAATCATAGTTCATAACGGCACAAGCAATAGAACAAACAAGGGTTAAAGGAGGGCGCCAAGAACGACCCTTAAGGCAAAAGAAGGTCGGGGTTATAGTGATCCAAGCGGTAAGACAGCTGGAGTTGCTGGAGCTGTCGGCGGCTCCAACAGCCCAAATAAAGCAGTGAGGCACACAACAAAACTTGAAAGGCCAAAATGACAACGATCGGGTGCAACGCCAAATTGTAAATTCCAGTGGCAGTGGGGCTCCAGCCAAAGAGGGTTTCCCACCACGAATGCTCGCCGGTGGTCTTAATCCGCTGGGCAAGATCCAAAATCTCCTTTCCGTTGTGGGACACAACCAAAGCAGTAGTGTCCCCGTCCCTCTGGATGCTCTGGAGGGTGCGGTGGAGCTGCGGGTGGGCCAGGAGCTCGTGGATTAGCTCCAGACCGATGCCGAGGGAAACTGGCTTCACATAGCGATAGATGGAGGGTGCCACCAAGATCTCTTCTTGGGTCCAGACCGGTACCGTGTAGGTGAAGTCGCAGGCTGCCACCGAAGACAGGTTGCAAAAGCAGCGATTGACTCCCGGGATCACGGGCTTGAGCTGGAACGAGTTCAGGACCACGAAATCGCAGGCCGTTCGCACGCAGGCACATCCTTTCCCAATGTAGACCACAGCGGAGCTGTTCTCCCGGACGACCTCGAAAGGGCATTCGTTGAGGGCGTCGACTTGCGGGGCTACACAGGGGTGATGAGGTGCAAAGGCTTGGTCCTGGCAAATGAAGCCGGTCTGGTCTCGATGCTGGCACCCTTGGAGGCTGACGAGCTGCCATCCGGTCGGGGTGAAGCGGGCCCAATGGTCGGGGTGGCGGGCGTAGAGGACCTTGGTGTCGCTGACTTGGAGTCCCAGAGGCACGACTGGATACACATGGAATGACTCGTGCGCACTGGCCGTTAGTAAAAATAATTTAAGCTCCTGGGTGGTCGATGAGAATGAGGAATTTACGAGAGACCACCAGGATTCAAGCTCCAGTTCTATGGGTGACAATATGGGCATAATCAATCTTTTAATTTCCAGGGGCAAATGCCCGTCCGTGGCTTGCCGAATTAGCCCCATGGCCACAGCCTGATTTAATTGTTGGGCTTGCATACATGCCATGGCTATTGACACGTTGCGTTCAAAAGACTGTGTCCCTTTGAGTAGCAGAGAAAAATCTCTTTCAATTTGACTCTCCCAGTTAACTAAAATGGAGCTGATCTCGTGTTGCCCATTTGAAATGGAATTTAGGGACTGCACCACCGGTTTACCTAAGTCGGAGATGCTAGTCGTGACATGGGCAAACTTATTAGCGAGAGTCTCAATGTTGACCGAATCCATGATTGCTAAGCCTCCGGCTGCAGGAGCAGTCCAGTCGGCAATGCTTCGTCTGGCACGCGAGAGAGAGGGGGAGGGATTGATCCACAGTTGTAGCCATGCATTCCAACCCTTGCTACCGGCCTCCAGATAGGGAGCGCACTGCGGCAGTCTCTGGGTTACATTTAGCTCAGCTAAGTCTATGCGGATCTCTTTTAAAGACATTTGCGGGCGGACTAGAACTCTCTCTCGAATGTCAGTTTTCAAAACATGGGAGCCCACTATATGCGTGCCGCCTTGGCTTAATTGTTCATTGCTAGCAATCAAAGGGTCAATTTGGATGGTGTGGGTCTCCTGGGTCCGGATCAGCAAGGAATAATTGCCTGGTTCATGAGTCAAATTTACAAAGAGCAGCCCACGCCGGTGAAATTTCTCTACTAGGGGCTTGGTTTGGCATTCGGGCGTCTGTTGAACCAGTATCCAATCGGGTGGGCCATGTTTGGCTAGGTCTTCCTCTTTTACAATCCAGGTCAGGTTCTCCCAGTGCTCTATAGCAAAGGAGAGAACTGCGCCTGAAGGGGGCGTGATAGTGACTGATGCAGACTCAGTGGCAGTGGTGCCTAGTAGGATGGTCATTCTAAAGGGGTCTCCTGCCTTCCATACTGCGGCCGACACTAAAACAACTTCACAGTATGGTCCGAAAGCCTCAGTGACAAATGGCGAGGTTTCGAAGTTGGCGGGGGTGGTATATTTGTCTACCACCGGGACTGCGGTGGGGGCAGGCCTGATACGGGGAAGAAACATACATGGAATCGGAGCAAGTGGTGACACTGTGTCAGTAGGCGAGTAACATACTAATTCTTGAGACAGAGTTTTTACTCCCACACATAAAATAACAAGCTCTGGGGGCCGGATCCACTGCTCTTCGCAACTGCGGAAGTTAGTGCGGTCCGTGGGGGTGGTCATATTGCTCTGCTGTACAACCTTGCAGACCATCATTTCATTTCCTGCCAGGGTGTTGATGCATCTCCAGTGTGGGTAGGGCATTAATTTGGACGGGCGTCCCTCTATTAGGGTGCCTGCCAGCATGAGCAAACACAGAGTAGCCAGGTGCCTCATCTCCTGGCCTTCCTTTTCCTTTCTGTAGTGAAAATATCCTGGGGAGACCTGCGGATATAAGTACAGGTTCCCTGAGTTTCTTGCAGCAAAATAAAATAAAGTAAAACGGGGAAGACGGAGGGCGTATTTCTGCCAGCACTGTCTATTAGGTGGGGCTCGAACGAGAAGTCCCGGAGCACTAAGCGAGCCTTCCAGCTTGTTGCTCTGGGGAACTCCTGTGCGGGGGCTTCTTCCTATAGCATGTATATTTCAGGGGGGACGTCTTTACGTCGAGCAAGGGTTGGCTGTGCGTTAGGCGGGGTTATGCAAACTTGCCCCAGGGGTCCCTGGGTGCTTAGGCTATGTGGCCTTCAGGTGCCCCTTGCTCGGTGGTGGGCTGTTTATTTTGCGGGCTGAGAGCTATCGGTCCGGCTTGGCCTGGCCTTGCCGTTTTAAAATGGAAAAAAACTAAAGAGCGGCTTCCATTAACTATAAGGGTTGCTGCAGACGGGGGCCCTCGTTTTAATTTTTCAAAAATAGGCCTTCGTCATATGTTTGCAGGACAACCAATTTTTGGGGGGGACTCCCTCGGGAGGCCCCATCTTCTAGTTAAGGAAAAAGCGATACACCGGGCAAAAAAGAAAAATACACTGAGCAAGAAAAATATAAGGAGCAAGAGGCATACGGGTGTGGGGTACTTTTGGGTTGCCCTCACTTGGAAGGCCTGGCATGGCTTCATTAAAACTTCAACATGTCTCCCCCCCTTCTTTTCCCTTGTACAGTACGGGCAAGGGAAAAGATTACGTGGGGCGGGCGGCTGTTGGCGGAAAGGGCCGAAGTGGAGCCGAGGGCGCTCGGCGGCGTTTATCGAAAAGCGGCGGAGGCGGCCGAGATCTGCCGGCGCCACTGGGTCTGGGTTATTCGGGGGTCATCTTGGCGCGGGGGATCCTGGCTATGTAAATGAGGCACGCTGCCCCTTGTGCGTAGCGAACGCACTTCAATAACATATTCCAGAGGTAACATATTTACAAAATACTGGCGGGTCTTTTACTTTTGCACTAAAGCGTACTAGATGGTGGCGCCGTATAGCAACTCACCATGACGAATATGAACATTAGTAAAAGAGGGATGTTGGGCTATCTGGGGGACCTTTTCCAGGGGAGGCACGGCCCTCAAAGCCAAAGCCGACCATCATGCGAAAGCGTGAGTCTGGCAGGTGAGACCCCGAATCTACGTAGATGCGGGATCTTCACCAGCACGGCGGGTGATATATTTTCGAATACAGGGATCACCTTATTTGGTGATTCCGCTATGTTCGAAAGAATGTATGCACCTCTGGGCTAACGCCTCTCCAACCACTTTCACACAGCAAATCTCTTTTGCCTGTGCAATTTTTTTCCGAACATGCGGCTTATAATCCAATTAAGAATCACTTTCGGTGGTGGTCCTATTTGGCTTTGATTGCCGTGTCTTCTCCTAAGGGTCCCAACTGTGGGGCCCGCCTAATGAAGTTAAAGAATAGAATTGGAAAAACTCTTGACACTCACACTTACATCTACATATTCTACTGTTTCTTTTATACTAAAGCTACAAAGGTCTGGTCTAAGGGGACACAGGGTATCTCTGGCCCAGGGTGAAGGGATATCTGGCGGATCACTGGGCAGAGGGGGGCTGGGCTGGTGGCGGCTCCCCCAGGGTCATACACAGGAGGGGCGGATTGGAGCGGCTTCCCTTTCCATTCCTTTAATTGAGAGGCGTGAAAGTATTTTAGCCAAGTGCCTCCTGTCTTTCTCTGGATAGCTACCTGATAGACGGCTGGGGAGACTCTTTTTGTGATGGGGACTGGGCCTTGCCATTTGGCTGCTAGTGAATGCGCCTTTTGCGAGAACTTCCTGTATAGAACGAGCTGTCCTTCCTCCCACTGCCTGGGGTTCCTGACCCATCCTAATTTGCGGTCCATATCCTTCTGAGCTGTGCCCAACTTCTGGGCCACTTGCATGTGGACGGCGTGTATGGATGAGAGCAAGTCTTGGACCCAAGCGTCATTAATCACTACGGGCTGCATATCAGAAGGGAGCTGCGTATCTAGCCAGAAGGCTTCCGGAAGCTGCATTCTTCACCCTGTCATTACCATATGGGGTGTGAGCCCGTGAACTGCGGTGGTGCCTCTGATGGCCATTAGGATTATGGGGAGTTTTTCATCCCAGTCTCTCCCGGAGGAGCGAACCATTTTGCGGAGAGCCTCCTTGAGGGTCCGGTTGGTTCTTTCTATGGCGCCCGAAGCTCGAGGGTGGCCGGCTATGTGGAAGCGTTGCTGGATGCCTAGCGCCTTGCAAAGTTCCTGTGTGACTTCTCCGATGAAGTGTGAGCCTAAATCGGAGTCCATGACTCTCACAATGCCCCATCTTGAAAAAACATTATTAAACAGTAGTTTGGCTGTGGTGGCTGCATTATTGCGCTTACAAGGGAACGCCTCGACCCATTTGCTAAAGGGGTCTATGACAGTGAGACAGTAGCGATTGCCACGAGGAGTGGGGGGAAGGGGGCCGATAAAGTCAATTTGTATGCGAGCCCAGGGTCCGTCAATTCTCTGATGCTGGAGGGGAGCTCTAGGTCCGGTGGGGTCTGCATTGACCATAGCGCAGGACAGACAGTTGTCCACCCATTGCGCTACTTCGGTGCGCATGCCAGGCCACCATCCAACCTCTTTTACCCTTTCCAGAGTCAGGTCCTTGCCTCGGTGTCCCTGCTCGTGGACGAACTGAATTAGGTCGGCCCTAACTTCCAATGGCACTACCCAGTGGCGTTCGCCGGCTGTATCTACTGCCCAAACTATGCCTTCCTCTTCTCTGATCACGAGCCTCCCTGTCTGATCCCTTCCTGCGGCTAGGAGGTCGGTTATTTCTGGGTCAGATAGCTGCAGTTGTGCTAGGTCTAGTGTTCCTGCGGTTCCGTGAGCTTGGCTGCGGGCTTGTGCCCGGGTGGTGACAGGGCGGAGGGGACAATCGGTGGCTGATTCCGGTAGGGGAGCATTTTCAGTGGCGGCTGCCTTGGCTGCAAGGTCTGCCTGGTCATTCCAATAAGCGGTCTCAGAGTTCGTCTTCTGGTGTCCTTTGACATGGGTCACCTGCGTTGGGCCTGAGCGGGACTGAAGGAGTGCTGCTACTTGCTGCCATAGCTGTAGGTGGGCTACGGGTTTCCCATCGCTAGCTCTCCACCCCTGATTCTGCCATACCGGGAGCCAGACCGTGGCGGCTTTGGCCGTCCAATCCGAGTCAGTGTAAATGGCAAGTGGGCTTTCTGGGGGCTCAAACTCGAGCACTGCCAGAAGCGCTTGCACCTCAGCCGCCTGGCTGGAATGGGGGCGGGCTGGACCTTTGAGGGTATGGGCGTCGCTCACTCGCACGGCGCCGTAGCCTGTCCGAGGGGAGCCTCCAACGTGAAAGGAGGAGCCGTCACAGAACCAGCATGTGAAGCCGTTCTGTCGGGCTTCCTCTAGCGGGACTCCCCAAGTGACTGGCCAGACAACCTGTGGTGGCGGGTCCAAGGGGCACTCGTGCTCGGTCCCGGTCACTAATAGGCCATAGGGGGCTGGTGGCTCAGTGGTCTCCTTTTTAAATTCTACTCCGCGGTTGACCAGGGCCAGGGTCCACTGTGCTATGCGGGCGTTTGAGACTTGTCCGTCTTGTATCTTGCCAGATAGAATATATTTGAGGGGTGTGTGAGTGGTTTGAACTATCGTACGTGAACCTCCTATGATAAATTCCCAATGGGTCAGACTCCAAACTAGAGCAAGGCATGTCTTCTCGCATGGGCTAAACTTAGCTTCTACTGCGGTTAGGTTGCGAGAGGCATAGGCTACTACTCTAGCGGTTCCCGCTTGCTGCTGGGTGAGCGTGGCTCCTATGCTCTTGTCTGATACTGCTAACTGGATAAAGAATGGCTGAGTGACATCTGGATGGGCTAGGGCCGGGGCTGCGGCCAGACTGCGCTTCAGCTCGGCTAAGGCTGTCTGTTGCTCCGGTCCCCACTCCCAGGGAGTGTTCTTCTTGAGGAGAGCATAAAGGGGGTGAGCTTTGTCTGCAAAGGACTCGATGAAGTCTCGGGAGAAGTTAAAAGTTCCTAGAAGGGCTCTGAGGGAGGGGACATCGGTGGGTGCAGGCAGCTTGGAAATGACCTCCATTCGCTGGGCGTCCGGGGTGCGACCCTCGGGTCCCAGGGTCAGACCCAGGTACTTGACGCTGGTCTGAACCAATTGGGCCTTTTCCCTGCTTGCCTTGAACCCAGTCTCGCGGAGGAGTTCCAGGACTTCCCTGGTGATTTGGCGGGCTAATTCTTCCGTGGGGGCGTGGACTAAAATGTCATCCACGTAGCTCAGTACGTGGGGCCTCGAGGAGGGTTGGAGGCGTTCCCACATCTGAACTACATGGGCATGACAAATACTGGGGCTGGAGTGGAATCCCTGGGGTGTCCGCTTGAACGCGTACTGCTGGCCGCGGAAAGTGAACGCGAACTTGTACCAGCAGGACTCATGCAACCGGATGGAGTGGAAAGCGTTGGCCAGGTCTATGACCGAGTAGAACCGGGACCCAGCGGCAATGGCCGTCAGGATCTCATTGTACTTGGCCACAACCGGGGCAACTGGAGGGGTGGTGGCATTCAGGGCACGGAAGTCGACCGTCATCCTCCAAGTCACTCCATCTGCCTTCAGAACTGGCCACAATGGGGCGTTGCAGATGGACTGCATCGGGAGTATGACGTCCCACTCAAGGAGTCCTTCTATAGTCTTGGCTATTCCTGCCTCAGCTTCTGCTGGATACTTGTACTGTCTTTGGGGAGGGGGATCCTTTTCTTCTATCAGGACGCAGGCGCCCTTCACTATCCCACACTCGGCCTTATCTGTCACCCACACTTCGGGAAAGTCCTGAACCCAGGGGTCTCCTGTGATGGGGGCGAGAGGAAGGGGGGCCTTAAGGGCTGCACATCGATGGACTGCATTAACAAAGTCTGGGCCTCCCGGGATGCGCCACAGGAGCCCGTTCGCTAAGTCAATGGTCAGTCCCTCGGCTCGGAAGAACGGCATACCCAAAAGTCCATCATCTTCTCCCCAGTTTGCGCACGCTGAAATCCGGGTGGCCAGGTTCCCAACGGAGAGGGGGATATCCTGCCAGACCGGGGATTCCTGCGTGCTGCCTCCAAAACCGGTGAGCTGCATGGTTGTGGGGGTCTGGGTGCCCTTTGCAACTAAGGCGGGCCGGAGTATATTAAGTGAAGCTCCGGTATCTATGAGGAGGGTGGCAGGCTTCTTCTTTTCCCCGGGAGTCCCGATCCCTGCCTTCACTGTCGGTCTCCCCCATGTGTCCGGCTTTAGTTTGGCAACTATGCCCACGGAGGGAGACTGGGACTCGGGGCAACCCTATTCTGATCCTGCACCCTGATTGGTGGAAGCGGTGCTTCCTCTAAAGGGGTTGTTGGGGCTCGGACGTTCCCGGACCGCAGCTATCGGGGGACTCGAGAAGGGAGGGTCTGGCGGTAAAGGGGGCGCCGACGGGGGTACTGGGGGCTGCTGCTGATCTTCCCACTCCATGATCGCCTTCATTAGAACGGACGTGGGCTTTCCGTCAAAGAGCTCCATGTTCGCTCCAATGTTCTTGAGGCGCATCCATAGTTCCCAACGGAGGGGGTCCCTGGACTGGGACGTGCTGCCGCGGTCCCGGTAGCCCTCGTGGTCGCCCTGCGATGCTCCCCAGGCGTTAGACTGATCTGGAGGCGGGTAGACCTGATAGTTGTACGGGTGCGATGCTCGGGAGTGAGAAGGGGCTAGGGGCGCATCCTGTGGTCGGGGCTCGTGGGGTCCCTGCTGGGAGGAGGAACTGTAACTCGGGGTGGGCGCAAAGGAAACTCCCGGACGGTAGTCCCTCGGTCCCCTTCCCCGGTTAAAGCTACCGCTCCTTCCCCTCAGGATTCCTCCCCTTGCCTCCGGATACGGGCTGCGTCCCTGTGGTCGGTACTGAGAGTGGGGGCCATGATTGGCATAGGTGACTGCACTTATCGGCTCGCTCTCCTTCCTACGAGAGGCCGGGGGCTTCACATGGCGGATGGCGCCGGTTTCTCGCAACAGGCCAGCAATGCTTCTGATGCGAGCTTCCAGGTCTCCCCATGAGATGCTCCCGGGCTCCACTCCTGCTAGTGCTAGGCGGGTGGTACTATTGAGTCCATCTAAGACTGCTCTCCTGAATTCTAATTCGTCAAAGTCGGGTACATCGCTTGCATCTAAATCTACTTCATCTGCTAGCTCAGCAAGAAGCTGCTTTCTGGCTAAATATGCCTCTGGGTCCTCTCCAGGTTTTTGAGACTCTGCGATATACAGGGCTTTCAAACTCTTGGTGGGCCACAGGAATGCACAAATTTCTTTAATTGCTCCGTACTGACTGCGGGTGGCTAACCTTCGGTTAGAGATATAGGCATTCAGGGCCGAGACTATTTCAGGGGCAGCGCATTGGCGGGCCAGCTGGGCCACATCGGAACCACTAGCGGAGGGCTGGGAGGTGGTCACATGGGTGAACCACTGGATGGCCGTGTCTCGGTTTAGGGGTCCCATGCGATCTGCTATGGCTTGGAGCTCATCGGGCCTCCAATTGCGAGTTTCTTTAACGACCCGGTCTGTCTTCCTGCCATCCTCGTCCATGGATACAATTTCCTTGGTGGCTATTGGGTGGAGGGGCTGTGGGGCTTCCGCAGGCTGGGGCGAAGGGGGTGACCAGTTGTCGGTACTACCTTCGGGGAGGGCCAAGAGGGCTGCGGGATGCACGGCGGAAATTACGGCCTGCTGCATTCCCAGGTGCTGTTTTAGGGCCTCTAGCTCCCTCTTACAAGCGGAGTGGTCTGCTGCGGCTATCTTTGCGACTTTCTGCTCTGCCATGAACTGGGCAGCATGGGTTAACTTTGCAATTTTCTCCTGACCTTCAATTACTGCGTGCTCAGCCATATCGGCACGAGCGGTGGCTACTTCAGCCTTGTGCTGGGCGTCCTGGAGGGCAGCGGCTAGTCCCTGCTTCTCCAGCATGAAGTTAACGCGTTCTGAACGCCACTCGGCTGCTTTTTCCTCATGTTCCTTCTTTTCTCTCCTTAGCTTTTCTATCTCCTGTTCCTGTTCTTCCTGAGCTACTTGTAGCTTATTAATTAGGGACACGCTGTCCTGTAGGGCGGTGAAAAGTGCCCAGGCTCCATATCTGTCCTTCTTACTCGACCTAGGTTTCTCCTTCTCACAGAAATCCTGGAAGGCACTTCTGACTATCTGGAGCGGGTCGGGTCCCTTGAAGGAACCGGCTTCCCAAGGGCAGTCTCCCTTCTTCACTAGCCACTTCTCCAGGCGGGGCACGGTGGGGGCTGACCGGTACATTTTACTTCGTTTAAGGCTGATCTCGGGGGAGGTTAAAGAGTGGATCAGCGACAATCAGGGGTGGGGCGATTAAAGCTGCTCAAGGGTTTTAACAACTTCTTCCTCTCTATGCTCCTTTTGGGAGGTTTATCCTTCCCTCAGGTCCTCAAGGGTTTTTACCAGGGGGTTTTAAGGTCCTACTTTTAGGTTCACAAGGGTATTTTTAAGGGTCCTACACTCGGTTCTTCTCCACCGGGGGAGAAGGGAAAATTCCTATTCCCGTTTCAAGCTTGCCTACAAGCCACGGGACCAGGAAAAGTTTACTGGCTCAGAGGGTGCTCTCAAGCTCTCTAAGCCCAAGAACCAAAAACGCTCAGTGCTTCCAAGCCTCTGCTCAGAAGCTAAAGCTCAGGGGTCTCCCAAGCCTATACTCGGAAACCAAAAAGTGTCCCCAAGCCTCTGCTCAGGAACTGCTGCTAAGGGGGTCTCCCAAGCCTCTGCTCAGGCAACCAGAAATGCTCCCAAGCCTCTGCTCAGAAGCTGCAAATGTTCCCAAGCTCTCTGCCCAAGAACTAAACTCAAAGTGTCCCCAGGCCTCGTGCTCAGGGACAAACGATTAAACTGTCTCCAAGCCTCGACCAAAAGACTAAATGTGCTCAAGGACTGCCTCTGCAAGTCCCCAAGCGAAAGTGCCCAGGAGTAAAGCTTACTGTACTCCCAAGCGGAAAAAGCGCTCAAGAGTTCTAACAACTCCCAAGCAAAAGTGTGCCCAAGAGTCCCACTGACTCCCAAGCGAGGTGTGCCCACGAGTCTGACTTAAAACTCGCAAGCGGAAAGGCGCCCAAGAGTCTACCTTAAAACTCTTAAGCACGGTGCGGCCGGCTGCCGCGGGGCTTCAGGAACCTGGCTTTAGATTCCCAAAGCTAACTGACTGAACAACCAAACGGACTAACAATCCCTTCACGTTTCCTCCGGAGCGGGGATTGAAGCCTAAGTGCTGGCAGGAACGGGGTTTGGACGGACTTAGGAGAGACGGGGGAGGGCGGAAAAGAATTTATATGTGCTGCTTCAGGATGTATATATAAATCTATAGAGCCTACTTCTGGGATCCCACCCACATAGACGCGTTTAGGCGGCCCGGAAGGTGGCCAGGAACTTCACCAGTTCAGAGGTCCTCACCCACAGTACACCGGTTATAACGGCTGGAGGGCCTCGCGGTGCACCACAAAAGGCAAGTAGTCCAAAGCTGGCTGAAGGAGGAAATGGGGGAAAAGCCAACCCACAAGATAGAAATGCTCACTAGAGCCACACACATTCACACTTTTAATTCCCTGAGCTAAATTGCGCTCTTTACACTGAGGTCTGGAAAATTTTCCTCTAAGTCAGTTCGCTGAAAACACGCGTGTCGACTCACGTGTATTCACACGAACTGGGTTATGCCCGCATTCTCCACCAGTAAACTGTTACCAGAACTGCTCTTTATTATAATGGGGAATTAGCTGTGGCAGTCTGTAACTATTAATATTAAGCGAGGATCATAACCTATGTTTACGGAGGTCCCGATCCCAGACACTCTAGTGAAAAAGAGGCAGACAAGGAGTAAGGTCCAAACACGTGTATTGAGTGTAGCGTAAGCCTAGCTTGCACAATCATACAAGGAACACACAAGATCTAGGAAATACAGAGTAGGAAATACAGAGACGTTCGCATTAGCTGGTTCCCAACGATGATGGGGGGAATACTCACTTATCCTGGAGCGAAGCAGAGACACAGCAGCGAGGGTGGCCCAATGCCAGCACTGGGACCACAGACGGACAGCAAGGAAGTCTGGATAGGAATGGCCTGAGCACCGAGTGGTCTGGGAGACCAGCTTAAATACCCCAAAACGTACCCTGGGGCTGGTGCTGTACTTGGTGGTTCTCACGGATTAAAACAAAGGTTCTAATGGGCTACTGAATGGCTTGGACGGGCCACTTTGGTAATCAGATTGTGATAAGTGACACCTCAGGAAGAGGGGACAAAAGAGGGAGGGGGAAATCCAAGTGGGCTGAAAGGATGTTCCAGCGGACAGGGCTTGTCCTGATGTCATCAGCTTTGGAATGCGGAGGTTTCTTTGAGATGCATTCTTTAAGTGCTTGGGATGGTCGGCACTTAGTTCCTTCTCCGGGGCGGCTCCTAAGATATGCAGAGCGGGGCGAGGGGCTCTCGCTGCGGACGTGGTGTGCCCGCCTCGCCGAAATGGCTTCTCAAAGCAGTCTCTTCCTCTGGGTCTTCTGGCTGCCTAAGAGCATGGATGCCGGCTGGGCATAGCTGGGGCTGGATAGCAGGCTGCCCGGTAGCGAGGGCAAGCTCGGGGACCGGCCCGCGGGAGGCTCCACGCGGGAACTGACCAGGGAGCGCCTAGCCAGGCTCGCTGGAGGTTTCCCCGGCAGGCGCCCGGCTGCTAACAGCGGCTTGGGCCCATATGAGGCAGGCTTCCATGGAGGCAGGGGGGCAGCACTTTAAAACACAGTCCAAAGCAGGGAACAGGCACGGTCCGTGGCAGATGGCAATGCAGGCACGGGGCATACTTGCAATAAAGTCCAAACACACACTGGGAATTCCAGATACAGGTCAGGGCAGGGCTGCCCAGAAAGAGAGTCCTTTGTGCAGTTAACCAAACATGGAGTCAGTAAACTACACAGTCTATTGCAGCAGCAAGGTAATTGACACGCAGGCAGGAAACTGACACGTGTACCAGAACACACACGTGCAAGGCAAATCTTTGTGTAGCAGTAAAACAGCAATGCAGGAAACTTTAACACAGTTCATGGCAGGCCTTAAAGCAGGGGAGGGGGCCTACTTGGCAACACTACTATTTCAGTTATTTCCCCATCTGGGTTGTCAAGCAGGAACTGAACCTTAAAATCATCAGAAATCTCTGAAAGTTGGGCTAATATAGGATGTAGAAGATCCCGGCGTGGCGCCAGATAAAAAGGGCACTGGAGAAGAACATGGGAAACAGTTTCAACACAATGGTTGTTGTGGGTTTTCCGGGCTGTATTGCCGTGGTCTTGGCATTGTAGTTCCTGACGTTTCGCCAGCAGCTGTGGCTGGCATCTTCAGAGGTGTAGCACCAAAAGACAGAGGTGTAGCACCAAAAGACAGAGATCTCTCAGTGTCACTGTGACATCTCTGTCTTTTGGTGCTACACCTCTGAAGATGCCAGCCACAGCTGCTGGCGAAACGTCAGGAACTACAATGCCAAGACCACGGCAATACAGCCCGGAAAACCCACAACAACCATCGTTCTCCGGCCGTGAAAGCCTTCGACAATACAGTTTCAACACAGTCCATCAAACAAGGACAACACCTGCTATAATAAGGAATCCCATGAAATCTGCCAGATAAAATGGCTGAAGGAAGAACATTAAATCTGGCCAGAGAAAAGGCTCTACGTAAATTGGGCGCCAGGAGTTGGTAAAGGTATACTGCTGGGAAACTTACATTAGGGAATATCCCCAATTTTAGGGGAGAACAAGTTCTATTAGCAGAACTATAGAGAGTTTGTATCTCTAATCCCAAAATACTGGATTTTAGTTTTGAGAAGGCCTCAGACTCAGATAGCAGGGATAAAGATTCTATAGATAAGTTCAAGGAACTTATTTTAGCTTCAATACAGGCTGACCAACTAGAGTTGACAAATTCATATAATAAATGGTACATATAACTGGGGAGATCAGAATTAAAATGGAGTTTCAACCAATATTTAATAGTGTGAAGCCATGCCTTGGTGGCCAACAAATTCTGACCGCACTCTAAGCATAAGGCAGCATATGGAACACACATAGGAACCCCCATGATCTTACGCAGAAAGTTAGACTGAACACGGTCAACTGAATTGTTAATAGTATTAATCCAGAACGGGGCCCCGTACAATAACTGAGCTCCAATTTTAGTATTGAAGGCTTTAAGAGCAGCAGGCACATATTGGTTACCTCGATCAGAAAAATAAAAGCGAGATATTGCTGCAGCATTAACTTTGGCTGTATTAATAGCCATCCTACGGTGGAAGGTCCAAGTAGCATTGGATTGGAAATAGACACCCAGGTATTTAAAGTGCTTAACTTGTTCAAGTCTATTACCATTGACAATCCAGTTATGCAGTTTCCGAGAATTGGGAAGAACCAACACCTTAGATTTTTCATAGTTCAACGCCAGTCTGTTGGTCACACAGTATTCAAGGCAACGGTTCAATAAACGATTCAATCCAACACGGGAGGAAGACAGAAGAACCGCATCATCCGCATATAACAACAAAGGGATAGAAACAGAGCCGAGTCTAGGACTGTGACCATCAACCAGTGACAAAAAAGGGGCAAGATCATTTAAAAAAAGATTAAACAAAGGGGGGGGGCTAAAATGCACCCCTGCTTAACCCCCTTCTTAATAAGAATCCTGGGTGAGAGTCTCCCAAAGGAAGAACACCTGACCTGGCAAGATGTTGATGAATAAAGTCTTTTGATAAGAGATAATAACCTCTTATCTAGTGACATCCCCTCGAGCTTTGCCCAGAGAAGTTCTCTTGAGACAGAGTCAAAGGCTCCCTTAAGGTCCAGAAAGGCAATATACAGTTTAGATCTTTTCCTGCTTGTGTATTTATTAATCAAATGAGCGAGGACTAAACAATTATCCAAAGCTGACTTCCCCTGGCAAAACCCCACCTGTTCTGGGCCTAATATTTTACTAGCTGACATCCAAGTGCTGAGCTTAATTTGCAAGAATTTAGCGTATAGTTTCCCAATAACGGATAGAAGGCTGATTGGTCTGAAGGGGTTAAGATGACAACCCTTTTTGTAAATGGGAACAATTATCGCATTGGTCCAGGCAGCTGCATCTGGCCAGTCTTATTTACCATAGTAAAGAGAGAAGCAAGCAGAGGGGCCCACCACTCTGGATCAGCTTTCAGCACCTCTGGGATTATCACATCTGGACCAGGAGCTTTACCTGATTTAAGCTGATCTATAAGAGTTATTATTTCCTCCGGAGTGACAGGAGGCCACTCTGGGAGACCATCCAGGGGAGTGTCCTATATGAATTTGACAACCGGAAATGGTTTAATGGTTGTATCTAGTTTTAAATTTTAATGCTTTGACCATGTATCTAGTTTTAAATTTTAATGCTTTGATCATGTCACATCAATTTTATTCAAGCTTGTATTTCTGTTTTGTTGTTGTGACTTGTAATGGCCTATGGCTGAACACAATAAACCTTTGACTACTACTACACTCAGTTGCTGTTGACCATGAAGGTTGCAGGATGGATTCATTAGGACAGAAGTTCTACTCCGCAAGAGCATTAAACTTTCACATAGCCAACTATCAGGCTATTATGGGTGCATATAACTTTTTTCCTTTGGAAGAAAATGTCCTCATACAGAGAACTTATTCCAGAGGACTGTTGCTCATTAGCCACAGTTTTGCAATTTGCTTAGTTATTCAAATTGTCTAAATAAATTAATGCAGGCAAACAGGCTGCTGACACCTCAGCGTGCTCCATGGCCAGTGGTATAGTCACTAGATGTTACTCCTGGTTTAAGTCTACTGCTCTTCCACATGAGACCAGAACTAAGATGGAAGATTTATCCTTTGAGGGTGGTAAGCTTCTTTCAACTCATACTGATCGAGGCCCTGTTGCAAATGAAGAGCAGAGATGGCTAAGCACTTGGTCTTATAGCTTCTTCATCCTCATCTTACCAAGTGTCAGCTAAACATCACTAATATTCATCATACAGTCTTTATTATACTAACTTAAGAGGTCACATGAGCTCTGCAAATTCTCCTGTTTGTCACTTGGGCCCCCATAAGGGACAATCAGCCTCTGTACAAACTCTGTCTCTCTGGATTGTGTCCACAATTACACTGTATTATGAATGAGCTGGAGTGTCATGTCCTTTTCCTCGGCATGCACATTCCACCAGGGCGCAAACGTATTCATCAGCCTTCCTGAGGGCGTTCCACTGATAGAAATCAGCAGAGCTGCCAGCTGGTCAACCTACAACATCATCAGGCACTACTCAATAGACACAGACACAAGGAAGGAGTCAGCTGTGGGAAAGGTTATCTTGCACTGGTTTGACTGAGTGGCTCACTCCCATCTCCAGAGGAAAGTACTTTGCTGTACTCCCAATGTGTGACTGCACAGAAGACACTCAAGGAAATCAGTTACAGGTAAGTGAAACCTTGTATTACATTGTTTTAATTGTAAGCTATCTTGAGCTGGACTTTGAAGAAGAGGCATAGAAATACTGTACATAAACAAACAAATAAGGCTCATTGACATTGATCTTGTTTTGCCCCTACTATATTGTTCACAGATTTGTTTGCAAGTTATTGTGGAATTTCAAAACTCTGCAAAAAATGTTTTGATCAGAGAAGATAGTGGGGCAAAAGGAGTGAGTGTACATCCAGGAATTCCTGTCTTGCACCTCCTTCACCACTGGCTTTGGCATGCCAAAGCTTTTTGAGATGGCACGACACCTCCCTTCAGTCCCCCACTCTTGAGGCAGATTTTCCCGCCAAAATCCAAGTTTGCCTACTTTGGCTGAGCAGCTCCAAGTAGCGTGTCTCTATTTGTGGTTTGCAAGTCTGTAGTGTCCCACCCTAATAAGCAGTTATAATTTTGGCTTTTTAGCCCAGCCCAGAAACTTGATGGGGGGAAAGCAGGAGCCCTCTTCCTCTGTGTTGGAAATGGCACCGGAGACTGTATAATGTTCAACTTTTATTGAAAAGGCAGAGATTGAATAAGGGCAGTCAGGGAATGAAAGTGCTGAGGTAAAATTTGTTGGTAGAACAGAATACTCTTTAAGTCACAGGCGAAATAGTTTCATTTTAGCTTAGTTTCTATTTTCTTAATCCTTAACCGTGAGAGGTATTTTAATCACAACAACAACAACAACAACAACAACATTCGATTTATATACCGCCCTTCAGGACAACTTAACACCCACTCAGAGCGGTTTACAAAGTGTTATTATTACCCCACAACAATCACCCTGTGAGGTGGGTGGGGCTGAGAGAGCTCCAGAGAACTGTGACTCTCCCAAGGTCACCCAGCTGGCTTCGTGGAGGAGTGGGGAATCAAACCCGACTCCCCAGATTAGAGTCCCGTGCTCTTAACCACTACACCAAACTGGCTCTTTAAAAAAAGCTTTTAAATACTTCGGATAAGCAACAATGTTTCTTCACAGAGTTCCCTTTTACAACTCACGATTTCTGACATTAGTTCAAAACTGTTTTTCCTTTACAACAGACCTGGGGTCCTCCTCAGAGTCAAACCCCCTTTAGACAATGGGTTTCAGCGTGTGCTGGCTTTTATATTTGGAATTCTTAACTAGAATTCTCTCTCAAGAAAATGATGGTACAGTTAGTGCAAAAGATATATTCCCCCTCATTCCAGAGGGGAACCTGTCTGGCCTTCCCTGTCAGACTCACTCAAACTCTACTGAACTCAAAACCTGTCAGCAACTGTCATACTGAAGGCTGGTTCTGACTGGCCAATGAGAGAGAGGAGGAGCAACCTGTTAATCAAGCTCTCATTCCAGGCAATTGTTAACTGTTTCCCTTCCAGCTCACTGATTGCTGCACTTAGGAAACCTTCTTTAAAGTGCATTCCATTACATATTGATTGAGACTTCTACTAAAGGATTGACTGTCAGAGGTTTTAAGTGTTTTGCGGTGGGTGATGAACATTTGCAATGACTTATGAAGCATTTTACTTCATTTTAATTTATTATTACTACCTTTTTATGTATTTTGGTTTGGCATAAGGTCTTGGTTGTCAAGCAGCATGAAAGACAAATTAATTCAATATCCAAGAATGCCATGTGCTGCAGCAGACCAGAAAGACCTTACTTTGAATCCTTGTTTGGGTCCTGAACCTCATTAATTTACCTTAGGACAATCAGTCTTTATCCTGCTCCATTTACCCTACCACAGAGGGCTGTTGCAAGGAAAAAAATAGTTTTAACTGTGATGCATAAGCCACCTAGAACCACAAAGAAAGACAGGATACAAATGTTTTAATAAATAAAATACGAGTATCACCATTCATATATATCACACCATGAGTTCCTTGGAAAACAAGTGAGATATAGGTGTAAGGAATGAAGGGATGGTGAAATGCTAGAAGAATGAAGTCCCTAATTCATAGCTGGAAAAGAACCACCTGGGGGCATTAACAAACAACCACTTCCACAAAGAAAGAAAACATTCCCTCAATCCTGCCCCCAAGAAGCGATACTTGGGATTTTATATTTTTTTTCTCCTTCCCTTTGCTACCCTCCTCACTCTTGCCTCAAACCATCCAACAGGCACTGTTACATACAGAGCAAAAGACAAGGACAACAGGATAAGAACCGTTCAAGTATGTTTTAATAGAGTGCACCAGTGAATGTGAATTAGGATGACTTGCGTCAAAAAAGTTGTTTTTTTAAAGGAACATCCGATAAAAAGGGGTACAGTTCTTTCTTGCCAAAACACCATCCTTTTTCTAAGGCAACAATACACGTTCATTTCAGAACAGAACTGTTACAGAAGAGAGCTACATCACAGTACAGTACAGCATGTCAAGTCCATCTGTCAGAAAGCCATTCTCAAAATGGCACATTTAGCTACACTTACAGCCTTCTAATTTTGGGTTACAGAGTTTACCACAGCTTAAAAAAAGCTTATAAAGTGACAATTTTGAATGACTTTTCTAATCTTCACAGGAGTGTGCAGATGGGGCCCATATGTTGAAATTACAGTAATTACGACATTAAATAACATTGCACAACCAATCTCTATGCTTAATTCAGTACAAAATAACAAATATTAAAATGTACCAAGTACTAGTGGTTTTACATATCACTAATTTTTTCGTTCTTCCATAGGCAAAATACCTATGCACAGCTGCACATTACAGGTGTAATGATGGGGAATAAATACAAGAAACGGGGCAAAATATTAAAACACAAGATATATGGGAACAAAATTTGTACAGTCACAGAAGTAATAATCTACTGTTACAAACAAGGTATGCTTAGCTGTAAAGTATATGGAGCAGCCTTGACTCTTGGAGGGGAAGGATTAGGGAAGAGAATATTTCAAAAATCAGTTAATTCCTGAGGTGGCTTTTATTAGCTCTGACAATTGGTCAGTGTTTCAGATTGCTTTGTGCTATGAAACAGTCTAAATACAAAGATATATTTTCAGAAAGTGGGATTTATATTGTTTTAGAAGGAAGAAACAATATTATGCTGAATACAAACAGTACTTTTATTATTTTGCTACATCAACCTGGCAGCAAGAATTATGCAAACAAAAACATTACCAAGATGTGATTTCTATTTCCCATCATGTTTTAAGGACCCAGTGGCTAAACACACCCACATCCCCCTTTTTCCTCACTGTAAGTGCCAACACTGTAAACATGTTTGCATTTGGTTTTCTTTTTCCAAACTCAACACTGTCCTATAGGGAGGGTGAAAGGTAAGCAGGAAGAAATCCCATGTATGATAAAAGCTGATCTATTTTTCACTTGGTAATTCAATTTTTATATATGATTTTTAAATAACTAAAATTGTTCATGCTACAGTTGTAAAAACATTTTTTGTGCATTTCTACTACAGTCGCAATTTTTAAAAATGCATGATAGAAGGTAAGAATTATAAAAAACAAAAAATGTAAATAATGACAGGGAAGATCTTTCCAATTCAAAGAAAAACACTTTTCTGTGCAGATCTCTAGAGAACTGTACAAGATCTGTATTTTAAGCCTTTTTATTATACAACTCTATGAACATAAAATGAACAGAATGTTCTATATACTTACCTGTACATGTGAACATAACTTCTTTAGCTACAGTTTTTCTTTTAATATAGGTCATACTGAATTAAATTGTACAATTCAGAATAACTATGTATAACCTTATTGCAATAGGGATACTCTCTACATGGGGAGTTTCACAGGCCAAACATGTTAGGCATAACCAGTACATTCAAAATGTAAGCTTAGATCACATATGAATCTTCCCTGATCCCAGAAATGTTGCTGCTCTTTACAGCTTAAGCTCGTTTGCTATTTTGGATGCAATGTTCTTAAAGGCAATTGAAGTCCCAGATATTCGCTTGAAGCGGACTCCATTGAGTGACAACCGTGGCAATTTACAGACTTCCATCTCCCACTGGACAAGACTATCTTGTCGTGCATCGCCGTGAACACAGAAGAGCAGGAACCTCTCCTTTTGTTCATAGTCACAATTGTTAGCATCTAACACTTTTCTAATCTCTCTCATCATGTCATTTGGGTCCATGGAACTCGTGGTCTTCATGCTCCAGGTGAACCTCAAAGAGCGTGGTTTAGAATCTTTGCTATCCTCCTTCTCTCTCTCTTTTGGTTCCCCAGAAGTGCTCCTGAAAGGTGAAAACAAGTATAAGTACACAAATAAGAAATACAGCGGATACACTTAAGTGCTAGGCAGTTTAAAAATACTTTCACTTCAAGCATAACCTTGGTCATGCACAACTGCAACAGGAGGTTTCTCAGCTGTTAATGACTAGATTTTCCTTGATCATACCTTTTGGAATACACAAAACATCTCCAAAAAATTATTATGATAACACAAAATAGAAGACATGCTGTAATAAGCAGGGAAGAAAAGAAGTCGTCCTGTAATCCACCATCAAGTTTATTTTTCTTTATAATGGGAGTCTATTCTGTCCATTTCAAGCTGGAGATATGGAAAATGAGGGGAGCAGTCCTGGATGTTTCTTGCCAACTCCAGACAATTCTCTCTCCATACACCAGCTAAAAATATTGGTGTATCTTCAATAACTGGGTTGTTTAGGCCTACTTTCAATTTAATAAACAATGCTAAGACACTGTAAAACAATATATTCAGTGTTCACAATCCACAGGAATATCACCACCCAAGGCACACTCAAAAACCAAACTGACAAGAGAATGTCAGTTGCAGAAATACATCATCATTTTTAGTGTGAGGGCTATTCCCCCATTTTTTTTTTCTGGCTTACTTTGTGGTGCCACAAAGTGGAAGAAATGGGAGGGTTTATGCACTTTCACTCTGGACATATTTACTCAGAAGTAAGTCCCACTAAGATCAATGGGATTTGCTTCCTAGCAAATGCACAAAAGAATGCTTTCCTGTTTTAAGGATGCTTTTTGGATTACACCTGGGGCTTCCACGTTCATCACCCTATCCTTGCCCACAACTTTTCTCCACACCAATGTTATCTAGTGTATTGTAGAAATCAGATAATACTTCAAGAGCAACATGCATATTTCTAACGTCTAGAAGGCTGAGCAAGGACAATGGGCCTCAGTGTATCTTCTGGGGTGTAATGTGAGAAACACAATTTTTTCATCATCACAAAATTTGCTGCTTATTACAGGACGCTTCATGTCTATACAAGTTATCAGATACTGATTTATAAAGCAATCATGTACTTAGCTTTTGTCCCTACTGAAAGCAGGACATTCAAGTAGGAGCCTCTGATGGAGAGCAACAACCAATAAAAATGTAGCTCGGTGTCAGCACAGAAACACTTGGATGCACCTTCAGGAGCAAACTGCATCTTGGAATATATACCTGAAAGGTGGTGGCAGGGGGGGCGGGGGGGAGCCACTGTCTAGACTTTGGTGTTCATTTGCTATCAGGCTGAGTGCACTCCCAGTATTGAAAGGTTTTAACCTCAAGATGGAGAGTGTTAAAAAGCAGCCTTTAATCGATGCAAAGATTAAAGCAGGATTTATACACAACTGTTATTTGTCATCTCCTCTAAAACCTCCTTAATATGTTCAGCCACTACAAGAGTGATAATAACTTGTATCTACTACAAAAGCGTATCTGTTGTTTCACCAGTAAGAGCTATTTGAGCAACAGTGAGCAACATGGAAGTCAATAATACATACATTTGCATTGCTAAAGAGAAAAAAATCTGTTAGGATATTCCAGTGCTAATAATGTACAGGGAAGCTGGATGGGATGGAAGTCGCTAACAGCAAAAGATGCAAGAGCTTCTAGTATTTCCAGAATACACAAGGGCTGAATAAAAATATCTAGATAGAGAGATTACTTGCATTTTTATTAACATTTGCTGGGAATGGGAGTAGACATTATGCCAAAAGTTCTTATTGGTTTGGGCTAATGGACAGTTGGCCCTTATCTCAGAACAGTAACATATGTTTTAATACTTAAATGTGCAAAACTCTGACTTTGCAAATGCTTCAAAAGCAGACACTCCCAGTGATGTCTACTGATGTTAAAACACTTGCTGAGTCATAGTTACAGATTTTTAAAAAGTTATTTGCCTTAGTAATATTTAAAGGAGAGAAGGGAAATTAAAATTATACATAATACAAGAGACTCCTCTGTTCTACATATTAGTTTAAAAAGCCATGAAACGTAAAACACAGAGGGACCTAGCAGCGAAGTATTAATAGTGGCTCCTCACCTTGAGGTGTCAGTTCTGCCACTGGCTTCGCCTTCACTTGGATCCCTCAAAACAAAGTTAAGGTTGAGATTTTAATAAATGATTAAAAAAAATAAATAGTAATAAAAGAGTCAAGAAAACCTGTACCTAGAACAAAGTTAAAATTACTGTTGAGCAAATATTCAGCATGAAATTATCATTTTCTGAGATTTAATAGTAGTTTTCACAGCTGCATTTTATTTCTGCCTATGAAACCCCAATTTATTTCTATAATGCTGGGTAAATTTCAGTGTCTCTATCCCCCTACCTGTTACATTATCGCTAGCTAAAATAACCCCCTTCTGACTCTCAAAAGCCAGAATAGTCACATATGATGGTTCCCCAGTTTTCTTCAATTCTTCCCGCTACACATATTAAAAAGGTGAAAACACCACAACAGTCAACAAGAAAATAATAGAGAGATGTTTTACACTTGTAATGATTGGATTTAAAGGAATCTTGAAACAGTTTGCACACTGGTGTCTCATACCCTTAAATCACAGCATTGCAGCCCATCCAGCAATGGCTCAGGCCCTTCAAAGAATCTGAAAATAGCATATTAAAGTGGAGGAATTTCCCAATTTCACCAGCTTCAAGATAAATTGTACTCCATGAACAGACATAAAGATTACACAAAAGCATGGAGTTCAGGGTTTACCAACTAATTGGTCAGACAAAATGGCTACAAGGGGAACATGATCTTCAGAGGCAGTGTACCACTGTTTCCATCAAACTACGGCAAGGGAGAACGATTGTCTTCTTGTCCTAATTCTACTAAAGTACTGCACGGCACCACTTCTCAACAGTGTCTGCAGAAGATATCTCAGATTGCACCTGTCTAAAGTCTCTGAAAAGGCAAGCCTAACAAAAATTAATTTATAAGAATAGCATATATATATTATGTATCTGTTATAAGCTAACTTTTCCAGAAATATTTTAATATTTGAGGAGGCTTCCCTTATACTGAATATCATATTAATTTGCATTGTATTTTAAATTTAAATACAATAAAACCAATGTTCCATATCAACATTTTTAATATCCAAGCCAATTATGCTAAATGATGCATCCCAGTTTACATAAGAAATGTTTATTCATTTTATGGTCCATTAAACATCATAACACATTGTACAATATTATATTAGACAGGCATAAAATGTGACCAACCATGCCAAATGCAGCACACCAGCTACACAGCCAGTGAAGTATAGTGGTTAGGGTGCTGGACTAGAACTGGGAGACCTGGGCTCAAATCCCCACTGTAAAGCTCACTCTGCCATTCTCTCTCAGCCACACTTCTCTTACAGAGCTGTTATCAGGATAAAATAAGGGAGAATCAGGTTCACCTTCCTCATTAGAGGAAAGGCAGAATAAAAATGTATTACATTTGTCTTTTCAGTTTCAGACAAATAGGAAAAGTAACAGGTTTATTTGGTTTATCATGCTCTTGGTGAGCTACTGCTGAGCTGCATTTAGGCGGGGGCTCAGAGTTGTGTAATCTCACCCTATATAGAACATTATATAAAATGTTCCACATACTCAACAGAACAACTTTAAAAAAAATAAAACATAAAATGAATCTTTAGGAGATACTGATCATTAAGTATATCCGATTACATGTTGGTGAATTAGTAAACTTTATTATACTATTTCAAAAAGTACCTTAGAACATTTCAAGAGGTCAATGAAATGTATTTCTAAGTTACTGTATACAGAAAAACATACAAAATGTTTAAAAATGCAATCATGACTTGAAAGTTTTAGACGCAGTTTTAAGTGACACAAAAGAAACATGGTAATTTGCTTTCTAAGTAGGCATGTAGTAAGACCGGAGTGAGACATCTGAAGAGCTATCAAATGAGTCCGGCACTTAAACTGAGCATGGAAATGAATTCAGAACTTAAATCTGCCTTTAGAAATACATAATAGGGGAACATGCCAAGGGGACGCCAAGGGCTAACACAGGGTCTCCAAGCAGTCTCCTATGGCGAGACTTGCTTAGTTTAAACAATGTATCATAATTTGTTCGCAAAACACATTTTCTGGGCTCAGATCCTAAAAACAAGGCGAGTGCTTTGAGCTAGGAGAAAGCAAGATAATAGTTTGTCAATATAACCTCAATAAGCAAAACTGAAGAGCAAAACATAATTATGGAATAAAACAAAGCAAGAGATATTTCAACTCATCTCAACATTTTTTATCTGTCTCAAGATGTACTGCTACCAACCTTGTGAAAGATTCAGGTATCAAGCACACCTGAGTAATCTTTCAGGGTTATCTTGAAGAATAGATAAACTCAGAAATGCATGGTACTAACCTGCGAGCAAATTTGGACGTTATCTTGCTGATAATGCCAGTTGAGGTCCCTCTTCTAGTCTGACCAAATGTGCTTGTCTCATGCGATGGTGAGGCAGGTGGCCCGTTGTAAGTGGCATTGCGCCGCTCCCGTAGCTGCTCACCATGGAAAGTGCTTCGACTTGAACTCCCCCGTGGAAAGCGGGTTCGGTCCGGAGTGGTAGTGCTAATACTGTGAGCAGATGGGGAAGCAGCAGGTGCTCTTTGAGTTGCACTGCTGGGAAGACAGGAAAATGTTTAAGAGAAACCTTCAGTATTACCACGAGTTCTCAAAACTTTAACTTTTCTGACTAAAATTGAGGTTCAAAGCCATGCAAGGTCCTCAGTTATACAACCCAGAACCCCTATGCTCTCTTGGCTCCCCTGTCTTCTGAAGCCTCTGTGTCTGACCACTTCCTTCCTGCCAATATTGCATAGCTCTTATATAAAGCTCTGCTCTTTGCTTGGTACCTTTTTTCTTCAAGTCAAGGACTACAATGGTTTCCTTAGAGCCTTGCTGTGCAGTTATCCCACATTCCTTTAGCCACCCAGTCCCTTGGACTGCCTCCCAGTCACCCTCTCTCTCTTTTTGCCCTGAACAATATACAACAGTTCCTGACCTTACACACTGTGGGGTTTCATCAAGGCCTTTAACGCCATAAGTGAAACATAATACATACGTGGCATGCTGTGTCTCTTGCAATAATATATTTGTATTTGCATAACATCCGATCACACAAAATCATCACTGTAATGTATTTAAAAAATACCTTGGCCGGTAAGTTTCAGTGCCATCTTTGATAGTTGGCAATGTAACTTTTATTGGATGTCCAGAAGCAGACATGGACTTCTGGTGTCGAGGTCTTGTTGATATTGCACAAGTGACAGCAGAGCCAGCAGAAGAGGTGCTACTTGCAGACATTTCTGTTAGGCTTTTTTATTATCGGAAAGAAGGAATCAAAAGAAATTATCTTGAGATTTCCAGATGTTCTGGCCAACTATTTTCACATAAAAGCTACTAGTGTAAAGTTGATTATTTGTAACAAATGTTTTCGAACACAAAACTGAAAACCCCTGGGCTAAGTCTTGAAAATTTTTACAATCAGCTTCTTCTGCAACAATGCTGCCTAATGGGTTCCACTCAAAGTCTGGACACACACTTTTACGTTACTGATTATTCTATGCTCAAATAAAACATGTGGAAAGTGCCTGAGCACCGATAAATGCTCCCATGGATTTGGGAAAAGAGGAAGTTGAACTTAGAAAACAGAAAATAACTGTTTTCATAAACACAGTAGAAAACTAATGGTAGACAGCTGCTTCTAAATCCCTGTAATGACAGGTATTTGAACCTTGCTTCCCAGTAAAAGCAGTGCAAAAGGTACTGTTGTGCTCCCTTAAAAGAGACTGGTTTCCCACCCAAGTCCATCTGTTTTTTAAAAAAATCTTCATCACCTTTAGTAAGTTATTTGTACTCATCTGGTTAAACTAGTCTAATTGATTTAATGCTGCCATTATTATACCAGATTATAAAGCTACTGATAGCATTTTAAATAAATTTTCTAGTAATTCCAACATCCCAAAAAACAATTGCAAAGAGAACATTTAGATGCAAATGTAAACAATTTACTGAGAACTCAAAAGCAAAAATTAAACTAAGGACCCTTTTAATTGACCAGAATTTTATCATTCTAATATTTAAGTGACAAAAACACTATTCATTTGAATAGGACTTCAGAGTCCTGTCAAGGCAGCATACAATTAAAGACACAATATTAAAACACAGACCATTAAAGCAGCACACGTATTCATTGTTACATGCCTCACAGCATATTTAATTGCTGCTTAATATTACCATAGTGATTTTTTTTCTTTTACTAACAGTCCTCATAACCCAAGGCAGGAGAAAGGGGAAGCAAGGACAACCATCAATCAAAGTTGGAGCATAAACCAGTTGCAACTCTAATTTAACACAACACAATATTACTTGGTCAATGCAAGGCAGAGATGGGAATACAGCAGTCCAAGCAAGATACAGTTCAGCCTAAGGGCAGGCTGGCCCAACCTTCTTAACAAAAACAGCATCTGGAAGAGGCTGTGACAGTTTAGGCCCAGTTTCTCTTAGCCATGCCCTGGGGACTTCCATTTCCTTTCCTATCCTTACCTGCTGGACCTGTTTGGGTATGTTTTTCTCCCCAAGTCCCTTAAACAGCATCTCCAATAAGTACACTAAGAAGTTTAAATTCCCATGAATTCAACATTAATTCATAAATTTTGGAAGGTTGAGTACCTGTTATCTTTTCCATTCTGTATGGCAGAATAACGATCCGTAGTAGACCGTTCACAAACATAGGTGTTTCTTCGTGTCATGCTAGTCCCAGAAAACACATTATTCTAGAGAGGAAAGGAATATACATGTAATAAAATTCAAAATACAAAGTAAAGTTGAAAAAAGTGTTCACATACAGTACATCTGAAAATGTGCAAGGAAAGAAGATAGGGAAGCCACGACGCATGAAAGAATGTATATATTTAAGGAACTTCTACTCCACTTTAAAAAACCACTATAACCGTACATAAAACAGCTTATAAGCCACATTTTAAAATGATAAAAAGAAGAAAATATTCCTCCAAACTGCTAGAAACATATTATTAATCATTAAAAGCAACAAAATCCAATGCAGTAACAGTGATAATGGTGAGAAAGAAAAACAAGCACTCAGTAGTAAGTATTGATAAAAGAGCAGCAGAGGAAATATGTCAGCATATGTCAGTTCAGGTGAACAAATGCCTCAACAGGCTTCAGTAGTCATGAACAAAGAGGTCAGTTTTCACATGGCAGGAGTTTTGAAGCCTAAAGGCCACAGTGGAAAAACTACACTCATGCATGTAACACGGTACAAAGCTAGTGTTGTGATCTCCATGGAGTGGGTTCCAATTAATCTCTTTGAAGCTGCATTTTGTATGTACTGAAAGTTTCTGGACATGTGAGGATGGGTATTACAAAAATACGTATAAGTAGGCTAGAGGCTGCACTCTCTATGAATGGCCACAGCTGGGAAACCAGCCTAATCTGATAAAACATACTCCTAGCCCTACGCAATCTGCAGTGTTGGATCTAGAAGTACCTCCAGACTGCAAACCTACTCCCTGAGGGGAAATACAACTTTATCAAGAACAGTTTATAAACCTAATGTAGATTTGGCTGTACATCCAACCAATAGTAAATCCATCTTGTCTGCCCATATTCAGTCCTTCACTGCCTCCAAAGCCTGATTTAGGGGTTCCATCATCTCCCTGGAATTAGACAAAAAGGCAAGTAAGAGTGATGTAGGGAGCTTTGACTCTCAAAAGCTCATAGCCTGGAAATCTAGTTGGTCTTTAAGGTGCTACTGGACCTGAATTTTGCTCTTCTATGCAGACCAATATGGCTATCCATCTGAAGCTATCAGCGTACTGATGACACTGGAACTCAAATCTTCAGGTAAACTATCCCAACAGTTTCTATAGACATTAAATAGCAAGAGAGACTATGAAACGATGTGAAACCCATCTGAAACCTATTCACGCCATGACAGACCAGAAAGCACCAGTCACTAGCCCCATCCCAGCTATATGTTTCAAAAGGGTACCACAGCTGATAATGTTGAAAGCCACTGGGAAGTCCAGGAGAATGAACAGCATTCCCCCTGTGATCATCCATATCTATCCTAGCAGCACTAGCACACTCATAATCTCAAAGAAATCTCTGTATTAGATTTAGCACTACTACTAGAGAAACAAGTAAAAGTAGTTACAAAAAAGACCTTCTCACAACTCAAGACTAGCCTGGAAGACGGCCTCCTACCCTGACACGGCCGATTTCGCCACCTGCATTCATGGCACAGTAACATCAAGACTGGACTACTAAAATGCTCTCTAAATAGGTCTCCCCTCAAAGTTGACTTGGAGACTCCAGCTGGTACAGAACACTGCAGCTCATTTACTCTCAGGAGCTAGACAGTGCACACATATCACTCCTATTTTGCAGACACTCCACTGGCTTCCCATCAGTTACCAAGCTCAATTCAAGGTCATGACTATCATATTCAAAGGTCTTCAAGGCCTTGGTCCCTCATATCTGTGCAACTGCTTCTCCCTTATGTTCTGTCACCACAGCTCCGCTTATCTGGGTGGGGCTTTCTGCAGATACTGCCTTGCAGCTGGGCAAAATCAACAGCTGCCCGCACACTTGGTTTCTCCTACCTTTTGGAATAGCATGCCTGAGGAGATCAGGAAAGATTCCACTCTCCTGGCTTTCCGCAAACTATGCAAAACTGAATTATTCAGGAAGGCTTTCTACCCAGATTATAAGTAAGGACAGGGACTATATGCTACTCTGTTGGGTACTGTCTGCTGATGTAGACATGCACCTTTTAGGGAGTTTCCATGCTCTAAATACGCATGTAAATTAGTGATGCTTTTTAACGATTTCACCTCTGTGCTTGGCTTTATGCTTGTTTTTCAAATTTCTGCTACCATACCCTACTGTATCTCTTTCACTGAATGTCCTAACAGTTGTTCATTATTGTACTTTGCTCAGTGAATGTCCTAGCTGTTGATTATATTGTATTTTCACTTGCACTGTGTAATCCGCCATGGATCTCAGTGAGAAAGGCGGAATAACAACAATAATATAAAGAAAAGTGTGAAGTTGTGGCATGTTAAAACTAGGCTGGAGACACAATCCCCAAACTGTTTTTTAGATGTCCCTGAATGCAAACCCCAAGTCTCATACCAAACTCCGGAAGGGAAAACTGGAGAAAAACATAGCATATGACCATCACATACCTTTCATTTAAAACACTCATGTGCCAAAACAAACTAGCTTTTGGATTCAAGGGAGCTTGAAAAGTAGTTGGGAGGTTCCTCTGTGCTGGCGAGCAGCTGAGAGTTTCCTCCTCAGAAAAATGTGGATACATGTGCTCTCCCCTTTGAACTGTGGCCTTAGCCAGAAGATACTGATTCAGCCAGATTCAGCTGAAGAATAATGGGCAAGTCTGAAAGCTTGAGCCCGTAAACAATCTCTACAATAAAAGCTATCTAAACAATCCCTCCCCTCATAGAAGGGGGGAGGGGGATAAAGACTGTACGAATTGTCTATACATACAGTCACATCACACATTACATTGTAGCCATGGAGTGAGTTAATGAGCATTCATGCTTGCCTTTCACACGTGCTTAGCTAAGTATATGAACTGGGCTTTTTTGCCTCTGACTTCCTCTCTCTCATCTCCCTCTCCCCCTATCTTGAGAGCAGACGTACTACTCTGTCTAACAATACTGAATCAAATTGATAATATGTGCAGGAAAAGAGAGTTTTCATCTCTGCTTAGAGAATCAAAAGATTTCTGTATCATTTGAACAGTACAAGATCTCATTATTAGGAACTTTCAAAACCAAAACAGCAGAAACAATTAATAAAGCCCTGAAGGGAAATGCAAATTCCTATGTTGTGTGGCAAAACAGCTATTGAAATTAGATCAAGATGGTTAGACATGTTAGCACCTATAAGACTAAGAACTAAGACTCAGAGCCAAACTCAATGAGACACCTGACATGAGGAGGACATGTGGCAGTTTCCCACAAGTTTCCATGGGAAATATAGTGAGAAAGAAGCTCTGCCAGGGAGAAGAGGGAGAGAATCTCTCTTCTCCCTGGCAGAGGTTCTTTTCCTAGGCGTCTCGTCTAGTCCGCTCAGCTCCCTCTTGCCCACTGGCACACTCAGCTCCTTCTGGCTGCCAAGTGCATTTAGGGGAGCAAGCAGAGCACACTTCCTCTTGCCACTGCCAGCACGCTCAGCTCCCTCTGACTGCTGCCAACATGCTTGGCTCCCTCTTGTCACTGACGGCATGCTTGGCTCCGGCTGCAGAGTGCATTTAGGGGAGAAAAGGAAGCTTGCGGATTTTCTCTCCCTCTTCTCCCTGGCAGACGTTCTTTCTCACTACAATTCCCATGGAAACTTGTGGGAAACCGACACATGTCCTCCTCATGTCAGGTGTCTAGTTCAGCTCTAAGAAGAGGTGAGCTGTGACTCATGAAAAGTTCATACCCTACCACATGTTTTGTAAGTCTTACAGATGTTACTGGACTCTTGCTCTTTTCCACAGCTACTATAATTGCTTCAGATCATCTTTTCTCAAAGAAGAGAACACTGATTTGAATTGTCAGATAGTCACATACTAAACTGTTCCTATATGTAATATACCAATGCTTCATTACGTATATAGTTAGTAGGGACATACATTTCATTTTTAAAAGGTAACCATTTAAAAAATTAAAATGATTATTGTTTAAATATTAATTACAAAAACCGCCTCATATAAAGAAGAGGACTGAGACTTAGAGATTTCCAAGACTGCTGTACCATGCCAGCACCAAAAGGGACTTTCTGCTATGACCATCTACTGGTGTATTACAGTAGAGTATGAGGTACATGCTTCTGCCTATCTCAGACCTTAACAAATGGTGCATTACTGCCATTGCAAGCTGGCCAGCTGCATAAATAATACTGTAATGCATGGAACGGCATTCATTGCCAGCTTATCAGTAATTATAAATTTAGCAACATGATATAAATCCATACACAGTAAACAGCACGTAAGCAGTGCTGTAAGACAGTCCTGTTCCGTTTGTCTCACGCAGGATACCATTACAGCTACCTTAGCCATGCTGCTCCATACCCACAACTACTATGCAACTGTCTAATGGTTCAGGTTACCTTTTGTTAGACTACCATATGAGCCTTTGACTGCTTTTAAATCCAAATTATGCAATAAACAGTTGAAAAATATTCTTGTCTCATCAAAGAACAAGACAGCCAGTTCAGAAACTATTAGACGTCTGCCCTGCAAGGCACTACTTATTTCAAGGTGGGCAAAAGTTTTTGCAAAACTCAGACTCCAACAAGATTTTCTAGGAACTAGACTTCCGGTTTGGGATTCATGGAGGTCTAACGCAGCTCCATTTGTGGAGCTGACCGGATTGCCGTTTTAACCGGCCGGAGGGGTGAAAATAACCCGCGGCCGACTGCTCTCAGGCGGGGAGCAGGCAAAGAACGCTCAAGACCCTAGGGTGAGTTAGATCTCGGACGAGGGGGGGCTCTACACAAGGAGTCTCCCCCCCGATCCTTGAGGTCCCACCTTGCGACGGGTCGGCTATAATCTCTGCGGCAATTTTGGGGCCAATTCGGCTGGCATAAGACCTACATACCCAAGCTTCGATCGGGGAGGGAAGTCGAGAGGAGAATTTAAGATCGAAACAGCGATTACAACCCGAGAAAGCTGGAGAGAAGGTAAAGATCGCTATCTCTTGAAACGGGACAGATTGACAAAAACAGAGAGGAAAGAAAGTAGACTTTTAAACTGCAACAGACTAGCGAAAAGGAGGTGAAGACTCGGCAGGAGTTGTATTTTAAAAGAGACTAAGTTTAAAGAAGTTATTACAAAAATCGGACTATTGTTTTGAATACCTGTGGTTTTGGAGCTGTGGGAAAAAGACACCATCGCGAGACCTGCTGTGGGAAGACGGGAGACAGGAAGTGCGTAACAACAATAGAGTGGCTGGAGGGAAGCGGCCCTTGCCAAAGGACAGGAAGTGGGGAATCGCCATCTTTGAAAGTGGAAGGGTCGTGGCTTCAGCGGAAGAGGAAGTAGGCCATCTTGGATTATAATAACATAGAGAAACCATAGAGAAAAGACGCCCGACATTTTGGATATAAAAAATTAATTTTGGCAAAGATTGGGACATTTAAAAAAAAAGGAAAACGTTTAATTATACGCCACGGAGCTGAGGAAGAGAGCAGATTCGTGGGAGCGAGCTAAAGCAAGCCCCACGATGTCGAAAAAAGAGTGGCAATCGGCAATAGAAAACTTGGACAAAAAACTTATAGACATGATGAAAGAACTTAAGGACACGAAATTGGAGCTTATTAAAGAGGTCAAGGAAGTTACACAGACAGTAAAGTCGGAGCTGTCAGAAGTGAAAAAAGGTGTGGAAACGATTAGCAGTGAATTACAAGGAACGCAGCAGAGAGTTAAAACAGTAGAAGACGCGATGGAGAATTTAATAGACACGCAACAAACAGAGATGAGGCTGGTGAAGGGGAGGATGTCAGTTGCAGAAACTAAACACATGGAGAAGCAGCTTCGTTTTCGTGGTCTGCCAGAAGTGGAAGGGAAGTCAGCGCAAGAACAGATGACTGAGGTGTTGGCTGATTACCTGGGGAAGGAGGAGGAGGAAATTGTGGCTATCCTAGATGTGGCGTATCGTGTGAACTCGAGAATTGCAACCCAGAGGAAACTACCAAGGGATGTGATTGTGCAGTTTACAACTAGAAATATGAAAGAGAGGATTGTGACCAAACAATTTCAAGATCCATTGGAGATTGATGGCAAGACGATTATTATAATGAAGGAACTGCCCAGATCAGTGTTATTGGACAGGAAAAAATATAGAGTGCTAATTCAGACTTTGAAGGACATGAATATCAGATACAGATGGGAGTTACCGGAAGGAGTGTCCTTTGAGTTTGGAGGGGCAAAAAAACGTATCAGATCTGAGCGGGAGATGGAGAGATTTATCAAGGACAATGAAAAAGACTTACCAACAAAACCATGAATATGGAGTGTAAAGTATTATCTTGGAATATAAATGGACTAAACTCACCGAATAAGAGAAAAAATATTTTTCATTGGCTACTAAAACAAAAATGTGATATTGTTTGTTTGCAGGAGACCCACATTAGAAAACAGGATGTAAAATATTTAAAATCTGGAAAATTGGGCAAAGAATTTGTAGCGGCTTCCAACAAGAAAAAAAGAGGAGTGGTGTTGTATATAAAAGAGGAGCTGCAGCCAAAATTTGTTATGAGAGATGTGGAAGCTAGATTTGTAGCAGTGGAATGTAATTGGAACTTAAAGAGAGTGTTGGTAGTCGGACTTTATGCACCTAACGGTGCAAAGGAAAGCTTCTTTGAGGACTTAAGGAAGCACCTAGACGATCTTGTATATGACCAGATAATTCTTGCTGGAGATTTCAATGGAGTGACAGATTTGGAATTAGACAAAAAGACTACAAAAGCACAAAAGAAAAGAGGACTATTGCCAAAGCTTTTTTTTGAGTTGATTCAACAAGAGACTCTCGAAGACGTATGGAGGAGAGAATATCCTAAAACCAAACAGTTTACTTTTTATTCTGCAAGGCATCTTACATTATCAAGAATTGATATGATCTGGGCCTCAAAGGACTTAGCGCTATGGACTAAGGAGGTAGAAATAATGCCGATGGTAGGCTCAGATCACAACCCAATTATGTGGAAATTTGGAAAAAGGAGAAAAAGGAAAGCCTGGAGAATAAATGAGGACCTGTTACAGGAAAGTGAGAATATGGAAACACTGAGAAGAGAGACTAAGTTTTTTATACAATACAACGTGAATAAAGAAGTACCAACCAGTAAAGTTTGGGACGCGTACAAGGCGGTTGTAAGGGGCATACTAATGGACTTAAATGGTAGAGCAAGGAAAAAGAAAGAGGAGAAAAGACAAGAGATTGAGGAGAAAATAAAGGCCAAAGAAGTACAGTTAAAAAAGAGACCAGGGAAAAAGAAAATACATCAGGAAATCAAAATTCTTCAAGAACAGTTAACAGCAATGAGTAACAAAGAATTGGAGTGGAACCTTAAAAGACTGAATCAAAAAGCTTTTGAGGGTGCTAATAAACCTGGGAAATATTTGGCATGGCAATTAAAGAAGAAAAGGGAAAAGAAAATAATAAATAAAATTTGTGAAGAAAACAAAACGTATTTGGAGCAGACTACCATTAGCAGAGCCTTTTATAAATTTTACGCTAAGCTGTATAATAAAAAAGAAGTAAACAAAGAATCAATAGCATCATATTTGGAGAAAACCAAACTTCCAGAGATCTCGGAAGCTTGGAGAAATAAGTTGAACAGTGAAGTAACTGATGAGGAAATAAATATGGCAATACAATCCGCAAATCTAGGAAAGGCGCCAGGGCCAGATGGACTTACGGCTAAATTTTATAAGACAATGGCCAATGAACTGGCACCATTCCTAAAAGAGGTGATGAACGGAGTTTTTAGGGATCAAAGAATTCCAGACACTTGGAGCGAAGCGAATATATCATTGATCCCAAAAGAGGGCCAAGATCTGACTAGCGTGAAAAATTATAGGCCTATATCACTACTCAATAATGACTATAAAATTTTTGCGAAGATATTGGCGGAGAGATTGAAGGGGTGGCTCTCGGAAGTCATAGAGGAGGAACAAGCAGGCTTTTTGCCAGACAGACAAATAAGAGACAACTTAAGGACAGTGATCAATGCTATTGAATACTACGACAAGCGTTGTGACAAAGAGGTTGGTTTCTTCTTTGTAGACGCTGAAAAAGCGTTTGACAATTTAAACTGGGATTTTATGTTTGCCACTATGGAAAAGCTACAACTGGGAGAAAGATTCGTCAGAGCAATCAAGGAAATCTATAGAGACCAGACTGCAGCAATTGTAGTGAATGATGAATTGACCAAAAAATTGACGATTAGTAAAGGAACAAGACAAGGTTGCCCGTTATCTCCATTGTTGTTCATTTTAGTATTGGAGATTCTGATGATACAAATTCGACAAGATGAGGAAATACGAGGAATAAAAATAAAGGACTACTCATATAAGGTCAGAGCATTTGCAGACGACATAATGTTAATTGTAGAAGACCCACTGGAGAACATGCCAAAAGTGATAGGCAAGATCAAGGAGTTTGGAGATTTGGCAGGTTTCTTCATTAACAAAAAGAAGTCAAAGATATTATGCAAAAACATGACTAAGCAGAAACAACAATTGTTAATGGAAACAACGGATTGTGAAGTAACTAGTAAGGTGAAATACTTGGGAGTTGAGCTGACTGCAAAAAATATAGATTTGTTCAAGAATAATTATGAAAAATTATGGACTCAGATAGAGAGAGACTTGATCAAATGGAATAGATTGAACCTGTCATGGTTGGGCAGGATTGCAGCAGTTAAGATGAATGTGTTACCAAGAGTAATGTTTTTGTTACAGACAATACCAATCATCAGAGACTCTAAACAATTTGAAAAATGGCAGAGGAAAATATCAGATTTTGTTTGGGCAGGCAAGAAGCCTCGAGTGAAAGTAAAAGTTTTACAAGATGCAAAGGAGAGAGGCGGAATGCAACTGCCCAATCTGAGACTTTACCATGATGCAATCTGCCTAGTTTGGCTAAAAGAGTGGATGACATTAAAGAATAAGAAACTATTAGCCCTAGAGGGATATAAAAAAATTTTTGGATGGCACGCATACCTATGGCATGACAAAGTAAAGGTCAACTCGATGTTCCTGCATCATTTTGTAAGGAGAAGTCTATTTACAATCTGGAAGAAGTATAGAACTTACTTACAAGAAGGAACCCCCTTGTGGGTGGTTCCATATGAGGTGATAGATCCGAGAGCTGTGGATAATGAACAACAATGTTTAACGTATAAAGAAATAACTAAGATTGAAGTATCTAAACTTAGAATAAAGACGCAAGAGGAACTATCACCTAACTATGATTGGTTTCAGTATAGACAGATTAGAGACTTATACAACTCAGACTTTGCAAAAGGGGGCATACGAACAGAGAACTCGGAACTAGAGCAGACCCTTCTTAAAGAAGACAAGAAAAGAATATCCAAGGTATACCAAGTATTGCTGAAATGGTATACTGAGGATGAGATAGTTAAAACACAGATGGTGAAATGGGCTATAAATTTCAATAAAGAAATAACAATGGAGGCATGGGAATACTTGTGGAAAACTACAATGAAGACAACGACATGTATTAATATTAAAGAGAACATTTTCAAAATGATCTATCGTTGGTACATGACACCAAAGAAGATTGCGCTAGGGAATTTGAATACTTCTAATAAATGCTGGAAATGTAAGAAACATGAGGGCTCCCTCTATCATATGTGGTGGTCGTGTGAGGTAGCTAGGCAGTTCTGGGGGGAAATAATAAGAGAAATGAGTGAAATTTTACAGTTTCAAATAAATAAGAACCCAGAACTCCTGCTGCTAAACTTGGGAATGGAGGGAATTCCAGCCCATCATAGGACGTTGATTTTTTATATGACTGCAGCAGCTAGACTTTTGTATGCGCAGAAATGGAAAGTACAAGAAGTACCAACTATTGAAGATTGGATCTACAAATTGCTGTATATGGCTGAAATGGACAAGATGACAAGAAAACTGAGAGATCTGGACTCAGGGCAGTTCAACACAGACTGGGAGAAGCTGAAACAATACCTGGAGAAGAAATGGGAGGTGGGAGGAAAACTGTGGCAGTTTGAGAACTACTGAAATATAATAAAAGTATAAAAGAGAGGGGTGACTTTACCGGGGGAGGAAGAGAAATGTGAATTTATAAGCAGTTAGATTAATTGATTGAGATATATATAGATATGTATAGGTCAACTGATAGAGAATAATTAATGATAAGGTTTAAACATGAGGATTGACTAACTAACAATATTTTCTTTCTTTGACAAGATTTATATGCACCAAACTGAATGTATAGAAGAGTTAAATTGATTGAGTATCTGAGGAGTTATATAGAATTACCATAAAAAGTTGAAATGAGTAATATATAGAGAACAAATCAAATTGTTTGATTTAAATGTGGGAAATTTTTATGGTTTATGATATATAGGTTTATATAGAATTATTCAAAACTGGAAAATGGGATAAATTGTTTATCTAAAGACGTATAGTTTGGGTGTATAATAATTAAAGGAGTTAATGATGCACTGCTTAATATAATGGAGAATGTATATCTGTTTTAGACAGAGGAATTTAATAGAAGTAAGGGAAAAGGGACAGAGGGTGGGAAAGCTGTTGGAAGTCAACAAAAGGGGGGGAAAGGGAGGGGGTTAGAAACGAAAAATTAGGGGAAAATTGATTGTAATGTAAAAATAAAAATGTTCTAACCCAATAAAAAATTTTTCAAAAAAAAAAGATTTTCTAGGAACTAAACTGGAGGGAGGGGGAGAATCTGGAGGGAGGGGTAGCTTCAGCCATGATTCTCCCCCTCCCCACTGCCTTTTTCCTGCAGTGCTTAATTGAGAGCCAAGCTACAAGTGACGAATTACACTTGCCTGGCAAGTGAACAGACTCATGTGTATTCCTCCCTGTTCACTTGCCATTCACTTGCTCTCCACTTGATCAAATGGAGCTGAAGTGAATGGCAAGTGAACAGGGAGGAATACACGCGAGTCTGTTCACTTGCCAGGCAAGTGTAATTCGTAGCTTGGCTCTGAGACACACCAGAGTGTAGGATTAAATGGAATTCAAAGGTTTCAACAACAAATTTGCCAGCCCCATTGATTTTTGGTGCTTAGTGATTGGTTACTGGACACCTGGAATTTTGCACCCCTGTTTATATACCAAAATTAAGCACTTTACTCAAGAACTACTTGTCATTCTACAGAGAATATTTTACCCCACCATGGAACAAAAATTTCACTTACACTTGGAACAGGAGTTGATTTTTTCCTTTCAGGGCCCACAAGTGGGCTTGTTGTCATCTCTCCTCTGGACCCAACTGTAGTGCTGCTAAGTTTACGTGTTACATCTTTATCCCATTCATCCTTGTGTTCACTCTCCACACTATTTGCCTGACCCCTTTTTGAGTATGAGACAGCAGGAGGAATTGCTGGGCCAACTGTCAAACAGAGGTAAGATCAATGAGTGAATGTTTTCTGAAAATTATTCCCATGTATATTAAAAATGATATCCAGACAACTAATGAAGATTAGATCCTGACGCCCCTCTACACAGTATCATGCAGAAGTTACCTGAAAATAATTCAACCCTCAGTGCATAATTTTATAAAGGAAGCATTAGTTTATGGTCTGATTTCCCATTGATTTAAAATATGCACAAGGTCTTAGTGGTTCAGCTGCATGTCTACTTTGCATTTCGCAGGTGATACTTCATTTGTGGGTCAACAGCATAAGTTATATCCAACCGTTTTCTCATAAAAATGGCAGTCTAGAATTATTACCACCATGAAATTCCATAGAATATGGTGTATTTCCCAGTTTTACCTGCTTTGACATGCCATGTACTTATTTATTTATATTAATTTATTTATTTATACCTCACCATTCTCCCCAATGGGGAGCCAAAGGGGTTTACACTGGGCTCCTCTCCTCCCTTTTAGCCTCACAACAACTCTGTGTGGTAAGGCTAGGCTGAGAGAGACTGCCTGGCCCAAGGCCACTCAGCAACCTCCCATGACAGAGTGGGGGTTTGAACCGGGGTCTCCAGATCCTAACCTGACATTCTAAACACTACAATACACTGGCTGTCTTAGATCTTTCTAAGAGGACTGCAAAATTTATAACAGAAACGAAGAGTTTAACTAATTTAAAAATTTTACTCCCTTCCCCTTATCTTTCACATGCAGCTTATTTTTATTTCCTGATTACTTCTGTTTGTGCTGCACTGAAGTAATCATATATATATAGTGAACACCATGCAGATACTTCCTATTCAGTTCATTAAAAATGTATACATAGGGAGCCTTGCTAAGGTACATGAAAGGAAAGGACTAAAGAAAAGGCACTTGTATAATATACAGAGTTTTTGCTATCATCAATCAGTGAGACTGATCCATGCAGAAATAGCTTCACTTGTAGTGCAATAAGCTGCTGCTTGGGAATAAGATTTCCATATATAGCATGCATGAGTGTACTCTAAGCACTCCCTCACATGTGCTGGATTACCCTCTACAAGGTTTGCACTGTAAGGATTCCTTCAGAGCACTTACCAGCTGTTAGGTAAGAAAGGAATATGGGATGTCTAGACTCTATCAAACCCCACCCTTCATATATACCTTAATAGATGATTAATATATGAAGAGTTCCATTAAGCGGCTCCTGACACCATAAAGATGGTCCAATTTAAGCATGATGCTGGTGAGAAAGAAGAACTTACTCATGCAATGTTATATGCACCCATCATCTTGTTTAGACTGGGATACTATGTGTGTAATGTCAATAAGTCCACATAATGACAACCCAGGCTATGGATTTGGTAATACTGGTATGGTAATACTGCATTTGTAGCATGCTAATGTGGTGTAATGTTTGGACCAGGGCTTCACAGACCTGGGTATCAGATTCCTCCTCAGCTACTGAAGATCAATGGATGATTTTAGGCCAGTCACACTCTTTCAGCCTAACAATTCCAGGATTACTGAGGACAAAATGGAGCAGGGGAGAACCCTGTATGCCATCCTGAGTTTCTTGAAGGGCAGGATAACAATGTGACAGATTGACTACATTGGGCATATACATTATTGTACAGGTAAGAGCTCCTGGACTGGGTCAAAATAGAAAGGCAGTTATTTCATAGTTCTGCGAGATGGTTATCTTCCTTTCCATAAACTAGAAGAGGGATGCTGCAACTGCAAAAAGAGATCCAGTCTTCTGGGATGTGATCAACAGCTTGTAATTTTGGTCAGTCATATGGCCATTTACTCTGGAAGTAACATCTACCAAATAATTTAATCAACTTGCCTTTAAAAATTACTGCACTGCAGATATGCTAGTCCAGATTTTATATTCAGAACGATGACGACAGAGAGCAGATTTTAATTATACATATAGCTAAAATAGCTACAAACACCAAAAGAAATGCTAATGAAATTCACACATTTGCTGAATAACCCAAACTATATTTACCACAGAATGCTCACATGAGAAAAGCATCATGATGGGATATGAGGAGGTACACAACTAATGCACAGAGAAGTTGAGCTGCCAAGCCCAGAAAACATGGCGCACAATTTTAAATTGTATTTTGCTACTTTACTTGTTTGAATGCCATTCCCACCATGTTCACTGAACCGCCGTTGTTTCTGATTGGCTGATATACTCCTCTGGACTTTCAGCTGAGCAGGAGAATGCATAGAACTGTTGTTGAGATCACTGCTTGGTCGAGATCTTTGACTCAGATTAGTACTGGACAGGGACTCACTTCCTTCAAACTACAAAGATAAGCAACAATATTTAAATAATTAAGTGTAACCGTTTCTCTTTAAAAAAACCCCTTCTTAGCAATCAAATCTCTGCTTTTAAGACAACTAATTTTAGGTGTAATCCTTACAGTCTCTAACAAGAAATAAGATTAAATCGCAAAATAATATATACTACCATTTTAGCTATATTCTTGGACCTAGATAGGGCTCCATGCTCACCGTAAGGTCAGACTTCATTCTAAGCAGTTTTTTAAAAAAAATTCAGATACAGCTTTGATGACTGTAATCAAAAACAAAGGAACTGTATTTTTGAGGAGTAGTGAGGGGGATGTTTGGTCCTCTTTCTTCTTGCTGTTTTCTGCTTAGAAATTTCATTCTGGCACCTACTATTTTAAGCAGTGATTTGATTATAACGTATCTTGATGATCCTACAGTACAATGTTTATTATTTCACATCTGAGTATGTTTTGTTGTATAACATAAACATGCATGTCCATTTAGTGGTGGTAGATGAATTTATTTCTAAACCGCTTTCTATACAGGCTCCAATAGTCAATTAAATTGAGCTTTTTAAAGCAGTAAAATTGAGAAGTTAGGATTAAAACGGGTCTCCAGCAGGTAGTTGCTCTCTGGCTGCTGACAAGTAGCTCATGCATCCCCTTGAAGACCCAGGAAAAGATTATGAAAAGATCCACTTGGGGGGGGGGGACGGGCTTTTATGTCATATTTTTCTCTGTGCTGCTTTCATTGATAGCTTCATTTTTGGTGCTCTTCCAAGTTCATGTTCTGTTATAGGACAGAAAAAACTTTGTAATATGTTAGGGGGTGTCAGTAGCTAGTTCAGGATATTCTATATTACTTTGAAGTGTGTGTGTTACATGCCATCAAGTGGCTTCTGGTTTACAGCAACCCTATGAATTTATGACCTCCAAAATGTCCTATTATTGACAGTCTTGCCCAGGTCTTGCTTCCTTTATTCAGTCAATCCATCTTATGTTGGATATTCCTCTTTTCCTGCTGCATTCAACTTTTCCTAGCATTATTGTCTTTTCAGTGAATCTTTTCTTCTCATGATGTAACCAAAACCTCAGTTTCATCATTTATTCAGAGGTGGCTCTTATTAAAGAAAAGGTTGCCAACCACCAGGTTAGAGGTTAGTTTTTCTTGTGATGACAACAACCAGGGTTATTCCATATTAATTTATATGCTACAGCACTTTTGCCATTGCTTTAATAAAATTACAAGAAATGTTAAAGTGTTTAGGATTAGGTTTTGTGGTAGCAATAATTAGAAAACATAGTCATTAAATACAAAAACTGAAGGTTGAAAAGGAGTCTGGCTCCTAGATTTTTGGGCTGGCTCCCAGAGCCAAAGAAAATTTGCCAAGGCCTAGTTTAAACCATGTAATTATTGACTAAATGGCTTTAAATGTTTTGTTGTACAACAATGGCTACTAACGTGTACCAATATGGAACAATCTTTCCAAGGCATTGCTAATAGGGCTGGCTTATTTGTCAGCCTTCCCAAGAGAGTGCTGGCCTATAGATTGTTTTCTTCAATTTTTAAAAAATCAATCAAGCAGAAGACTAGTTGCAATGGTTGAAAGACACTTTATGTATGAGCTAAACTGCTCATAAATACAGACAAGCAACCTCATATTCCCAACATTCCACAAATATATTGACATGTTAACAATTTCTACCAAACAATACAAAATTCAGAGTTAATAGTATGATTTCCATCCTCTGTTACCACAATAGTGGGATGGGGGAATCAATGTCAGCTGCAGCGGCCTGATCTAGGGTCCTCATGCCTGTTCTGGAAGCCCCAATGACATCACTTCTGGTTGGAAAACAGAAGCAGTGAGCTCTCTTAGGCCCCCTAACATGGCATTTTTGCAATGTAGAGGGCCTATTTTGCCTAGCTGAACTTGTTCACTTCCAGTTTTCAACAGGAAGTGCTTCATGGGGGCCTGGGAGTGCGCGTACACACCATTTTGCCATGCGCTCTGATGGCTCCTGGCCTGCCTCCCTACTCCTTTCCCCTCTGCTAGCCAGGTAAGTGGGTGCAGGGGGCAAAACGTGGAGTGGAGGATGCCCCACCAGGCAGCTGGCATCACTAACTAACAGAGAAGAGTAATGATACATTACCTCAGGTGGTTTTCTGCCTAGGAGTAGGTAAGTAGCCATAACTTCATCATACTTTTGGTTTACTAAAGAATCATGAATTTCATCTCTTGCAAAACCCATTGTGACCATTATATCTATTAAGAAAAACAAGAATACCACAAGCTGATTTATTCTTAACCATACACACTGCCTAAGTGTAACAAATGAAGACCTGGAAGGACTCATAGGGACAGGCAATCTCATTTCCACCTACAGTCTAGGTTTCCCCTACCTCACTTTCCCACCTTTCCACCTATCTCCCTTTTTAATCTTCACTTCCTCCTCCTCAGGAAGGTAGTGGCTCACACCACCTCTATATTGAGTGCCATTTTCAGTTGCTATGGCAACAACCCCCAAATGCCTCCTTCCCCCAAACTCAGCCACAGAAGTAAGGAATGTTACCCCCTGCCCCCAAGCATTTTTATATTTTTCTTCATATATGAGTATGTAGAAATTTAGATCCTAGCTCTGACTGGTCCTACTGTGCAGATTTTTTTTATCTTCAGGGTGGGGGAGGAGGGCACACATATGGCTATTAGATATACGAATATTTTCCTGTTTCAGATTTGGCCACCCAGATGGATTTTTCAGGAACAGATCCATAAGCAGAAAAAAGATACAATATGGTACAAATCACAAATCTTTCCTGAAAATTTCATCGAATTAACTAAGTTTGTCATGTTTATCATTTACCACATTACTAGTAGTAGTAAACATTTTTAATGCCAACAGATTCTCTAGCTTAATCCTATAAAAACTGAGACCCATTTTAAAAAATAAAAGAATGAAACGGGTGTGGGGGTGGTATGGATAGATTCAGTTGTCAATAGAAGAGCAGTTAAGATGAGCCAAGGATAATTCAAGGGAGTTCTCTAGGAACTGTTTCAAAATCATTTCCATAGAAGAAAGACTGGAATAATGGGAACCAATCAATAGAACTAATAAAATAAGCTGTCAAAATTCTCAAATAATGAGTCTATTGTATACTTATAAAAAGACAAGAAGACAAACGAGAATATGAGAAGCAAAGAATTAGAAGGATGATCATATAAAAATTCATACCTATTCTCTTGGTATCATTAAAATCTGGTTCAGGCTCAGTATATGGCTTTAATTCTTCCTCTTCATGGCCAACGTTCATCCAGCGGTCTTTCATTATTTGCTGGAAAATAAAACACAATGGAAGCATTCAACTGTTTGTTTATTGCTCTGTAAGCAGGAAAAATTGCCTGGGATTTCAACAGATGGAAGTAAATCAGATGCCTCAGTCCACGTACAGTAAATGTAACTAAAGTTTCAAAAATAACCATGTAGCCAATAGATCTGCTAAGAGCTTTATAGATTACGGCCTGTTTAGGCTAACAGTTCTCTTAAAATCCACTTATTTTTTCTCTAATGAACAGGACAGATAAAGAAATACTAAGAATATACAAATAGGCCACAGATAAAAACCTCCTTAAAGTTATGTAACAGTTAAAGGTGGCATTCAGATATCACATCCACCTAACATTAAGCTTGAATGTGCATAAACTTGGCTTGCATGCTTTGCTCCTCCCTTCTCAGAGTGTGATGAAAGAATCTGGACTTAAGACCAGCTATCTGTCATCTACGAATACAAGTCCTTGGCTTAACTCTGTCTGCCACCACGTGCACCCTAAAACTGTGAGTCTAATTTTTCTGCTCTGGTTCAGAATACTGGTAGGTAAGAAGAAAACTACTTCTGATTAAGATGAGCACATATTTGTATGCCACTAGTAATAAGAGTTAATTTTAAACCACTATTCCTTCACCACCTCCCACGAAAGACAGGAGTACGGGATAGGAAGGAACTAGGCACACATGCACAATTTGACTTACTGTTGGCTTGAACTGATACCTCAGTGAAGCCATAGCACTTTTCTTCCACAACCTAGATTGAATTCCAAATGGATTGATAGATTTTGATTTAAAGTTATCAATAGAGATTATATATCTAATTGACTTATATGTCCCTAAAACATACAAATTATAGGAAGGAAAACAAGTATGTAGGAGATATAAAAGTGGTGAATGATAAAGCTTTTTAGTTTCCTTTACAAGAACTTTGACTAAAGAAGATCTTTAAAATATTCTTGTTCTTGTTGAATGAAATCCTGATTTTGATAGACCTGCTTTAAAGGTCCTGGCCCGTATCCAGCCATACTGTTCTTAAGACTTAAAAATAGTTTTCTTAAGAGGTGGGTAGTAATTTCTGCTGATTCACTCTTCTCACTGTTGTATTTTGTATGATTTCTTTAGCAGAACTTTATTTGGTTTATAACTTTATATGCCCAACTTTGTGGCATACTGTGAATTAATGCAGTATCTGAGTTTAGAGCTTTGTTTTATCTGGGAAAGTCCTAATAACGTTTTAAAAATCCTGGCAATCTGTAAGGATCTGCCAAGCAACTCTCAGAAGACTTCACTGTAGGCAGTAAAAGAACTTTGCTGAAAAGCTGCTAGTATCATGAGCTTACTCATAATGTTCACATGAAAGCATCAAGCATATATCGGTTTTCAAAGTGTGGGCAAATCCTAAAATCCCCCCCGCCCCAGTCTAATGGTCAGCTAAGCTCAGCAGGAAAATATCTAAGCAGGAAAACAGCAGAACTGATGTGTGGGATTTTCAGGGTTGTGGTGTCTGAGAACTACTAGATGCAGTTTAGAGGAGCATACAGATAACAGCAGGAGCAAACGCCTCCCTTGTATAGATTCACATCTTGGGTCTGAAAGGCAAGGTAATTAACAGTTGCAGTCAAGTCAAAGAATAGCCTCAGCATTTAACCATCAAGCATTAGACTACCAGCAGGGAACAGCAGGGTGTTGCTGGGCATAACAGGTGATGCTAAGAACCTGACACTTCTATGGCTTCAAATATCAGTTTTCTTTTGTATTTTTACTTATCATTCCAAGCTTTTGCTATGTTCAGATTACCAGAAATAAACACAAATGTAGATAACTGATTTGCTAGCATCCAAACAGATTAGGAGTCACAGAGCTTTTCTGACTAATAATGCATTGCTCACATCATAAAGGGATGTTACAACACTGAAACATTTTGCCTAGTTCTCAAGAAAAGTCAGTGTTGAAGTACCTTTGAGTTGTAGGTTTTGCAGGCTCTTATTTTTGAGTATCCATGCCACAAACACTTAACATAATAATCTAATGCAACAGTACACTTTGCTTTCCCGCTGTTGGCCAACTCAGCTATTTCCAGGAATTCATTTAAAAGTTCAGAATAGCAGAACACAAAAGATACCCCTCCCAACATATCAAATTCCAAAGCTTAATGTTTAAAGCATTGTTTTTGCTTAAGTGCATGAATTGAAGAGGAAACATGATTGAATATTCTCTCTCTCAAACAGACAATAAATAAGTAACATGTGCCTTTATTGTTTTAAGGTCAAAATTATGCTAAAAGAATGTAGTCTGAGTAGCAGAAGGCCACCTAAACACTTCCTTAAATAATACAGTAATGAGATCTATGCACCTTTACTGTAAATAGTCTATATTTATACATATAGTACTAACAGAAATTCCATCTCAAATAATGTGTACAGTTGAATAATTCAGACTTGATTGCATATGCAAAATCCATTTGAGATATTCTCATGTAAACCATCACACTGTCTTATTTTAAACATTTTGATTTTCCTGTTAAATGGCCAAAGCACTATGTATAAAGTAACCTTATTGTTTCCCCAGAATAATATGTTAAGCCTATTAGAGCACTACCATCTCAACTTCCATGATCCTGTTCCTTCCATCACATACTGAAGTAATGTGTGAAGTTGTCTATATTTTGAAGTCTCAGAACTTTCTCTCTCTCTCTCAATCTCTCTCTCCCTAACCTGACCCCCAAACTTGACACTCTCAGATTGCAAAAAGCTGCTTTTACTTGTGCTATGAAGCTAGCAGAAAATACAGCAAACAAGACCAGTGTATTCTTTGGACTTGCTGATATCAAAATTTTATTATATGATCATTATCCTTGAATTCACCTTTTGCAATCCCAATTATTCCATTTTATGGAAAGGATTATAACTAGGGCTGTGCTATTCGGGTTTCGCTTCGGGTAAAGTTACCCGCAGCGGACCTGATTCAGCAAGCTTCGACATTCCCGAAGTGAGGCCAGCATGCTAAGCTTACCGAAGCGATTCGGCTCGCTTTGGGGCTTGTTTAAAGGGCCCCGCCGCTGCTTGCAGGCAGTGTCAGAGCCCTTTAAACATCAACCCCCCCTACCTTGCGGTGGCTCCGGGCCAGCTCCTCTGCCGCTGCCGCACTGCCACCTGAGCCTGCGGGGTGGTGGGGAAGGCTGGAGCCGCCTCCTCCGGCCCTTCCTGCCCCTCAAATGGCCACGGTGCACTGGCACCGCGGCAGCCATTTGAGGGGCAGGAACGGCTGGAGGCAGCGGAAAAAGCCCTTCCTGCCCCTGAAATGGCCGCCACGGTGCCATTTCACCCCGCAGGCTCGGGCCTCAGTGCAGTAGCAGAGGAGCCGGCTGGCTCCAGGCCGTGCTGCCGCCGCCACTCAGCTGATAACCCTCCCACCACCAGGTAAGTGGGTGGGGGTTGGAGGGGTCTCCCCAGGGTTGGATGGGGGGTAGAGGGGTTGCCCCAGGGAGGGTGGTGGGTGGTGGTGGGGAGTTCCCCCCCTCGCTTCAGTATTCTCCGAATCTTCATGAAGCATACCGAAGCGATTCCCGAAAACCGAATCCAAAGCGGCTTGCCACTTCGGATTTGGGGGTATCCCAAAGCGGGAATACCGAATATAGCCACCCATGTACAGCCCTAATTATAACAATGAGTGCTACACATCAATGAAGCAGAAATTACCCATAACCATATTCATCCAGAAAACCGACAAAGAACCAGTGTGCATGCAGTGAGAAGTGATCAGGGGTATGTCTCCTATCTAGTGTTCAAGTTATCTATGTCACAAAGCGATTAAATGAGATTAATTTGGTGGAACACCAACTCCAGCTACAAAAGCAGAGCTATGAAGATGAAACAGGTGATGAAATATATCATCTTCCTAAAACAATTTTATCACATGCCACAGTTTTATTAGATATGAATAAGCAGTCAATCATACCAAGATGCAGAACTCAGAAACAACCATGGCCAGGTTCTTAAACTTGCTAGAACGGGCAAAGTATTTTACTGAAACAAAGCCCATCAATAGTCATGCCAAATGACAAACAGATACTTCCATATAAGTTATCTTCTTTTAAATTTAAACCATCTTAAATAAAAAAAACAAGCAATGTTAAAATTACTGAAAACAAAGTGACAGGCTTTAAGAACAGTTAAGCTTTCTCAAGCTCAAATACCTGTTGCATTTCACAGAACTCATGAGTGCTCTATATTAAAATGCATGTGTAACAGAAGTACAATTATACCAATAAAATGACAAATGTGAATGACATTTAAATATGGTTACGTAACAGTTGCTAATTTTCTTCTGAGAATGTGAGTAAGTGCTGATGCCTTGGCCATATTAATGGTGATCTTCACCTTTCTGGCTTTGCTTCAACAACAAAGACCTATTTGATTAATCATATGCTTGTTTAATGGTATTACTCTGAGGAATCAAACACCCTGATTCTAATCATATTACAGAAAAGTAATTGGATATCACTGAGTCTAACTTACCTGATCAGCTTCATATGTTAACAAAATTCCTAGATGCAAATTAGTTCTTTGTAGGAGACAGCAAGCTCCTTGTGTGCAAACTAGCACATGCATAGCCCATGACAACTGGTCACTGTTTCCTAGCACTAGACTCAATAAGCACTAGGAGTTTGTAAAACAGAATTCCCAAATCAAAGATATAAATGGAAATGCCCTTGCAAGAGAGGCGTGCAGAGCACTCCCAGCCAACCACTATATGCACAAAGCTGCCATTTCTTTCCCTCTAGAAAGACTGGGCTTGTTCAGGGGTCCACAGAATTCAACTCCTTTGTTCAATTTGCTTGAAACTTGGGAGTTCTTTGGTGGACAGGCTGAAGAAGCTCTACTGCAATTTTGGTAACATTTAGTAAAAAACAGTGACTCCAGCCACCCTGGAAACATCCCCTATAGAGAATAATGGAAGTACAATTACAATGGCTGGGGCGGGGGTATGCTCATTCAGAGATCCATTGAATTTCAACCCTTTATCCAATTTGTTTGAAATGTGAAAGACAGACAGAAAACACTCTGCAGCAGTTTTGGTGATATTTGGTTGAAAAACATCAACTCCAGCCTGCCCTCCAAATTTCCCCATAAGGAATGATGAAAAAATTGCCAAGCTCATTCCTTACTTTGTTAAACAGACCACAACAAGGAAGCATGGCAAATGGACAGTTTTCAGCAGAAAGGTAAAACATTATTACCAGTCAGACACTCTAAGAGAAGGAAAATGAAATGAATGCAGAAGGGGGGCGGTATGCCAGTATGAGCTCTCCTGCCAGGGTGTTGCCATTTTACAAATCAGTAAAGAACAGCTGCTCAGAGAAGCACCTACTGAGGGAGGGTCTGTAAAATCAGGTCTTTAGATTAGAAGGAAAACTGTGTTCTGTGCAAATATGGTGCCATTATCTTCATAAACAATTGCTCCAGACCCTTTAATGGATTTCATATTGAAAATAAAGGTTCAGAAGAAAAAACACATAGGTTTGACTTCCGAACCAGTAATATCCTGCACATAAATAAGCAATCATGGTAAAAATTTCCCCAAATCCAGATCAGAAATTATAATGAAAATTTTCTCAGTGTATAGCCTTAGTAAGCACCCTGCCTATTTAATTAAGAGTTAACCCTCACAGAATAAGAGAGCTCTGAAAGACAGTCTACTCCAAGGGATCTGATTGGGTAGCATAAGCTGGAAAGAGGAGGGTCTGTTTTCAGTCCTAGCAGAGAGAGGAATAGAATGTAAAGGGATTGAGAGTCAGTGTCCTAATGGAGAACAGTTTTAACACCGGCAGGAGAACTGGGGAAAGTTGGCAAGGAGGTTCGGGAAGTAGGTGCAGACTCTCAAATGGGCCAAAGAAAGGGGATAGGTGTATTGTCGAAGGCTTTCACGGCCGGAGAACGATGGTTGTTGTGGGTTTTCCGGGCTGTATTGCCGTGGACTTGGCATTGTAGTTCCTGACGTTTCGCCAGCAGCTGTGGCTGGCATCTTCAGAGGTGTAGCACCAAAAGACAGAGATTTCTCAGTGTCACAGTGACACTGAGAGATCTCTGTCTTTTGGTGCTACACCTCTGAAGATGCCAGCCACAGCTGCTGGCGAAACGTCAGGAACTACAATGCCAAGACTACGGCAATACAGCCCGGAAAACCCACAACAACCAAAGGGGATAGGTCTTCAAAGGTAAGGAGATTTTCTAGTAGTCTCCAGAGGTAGCTCTGGAGAGTGAAGAGATTTCTAGCTGGGTATAGCTGGAAAGTGCCTTTTGGAGACCTTAAGATTCAGTTAACGACTAAAGAGCCCTGAGCCTGCTGATGCAGGGAGGGCAGAATATAAATAAAATTAAATAAATAAATAAATAAATGAAAGCATTGTGTGTGAAGAGAAGGGGATTGGGGTACTAGAAAGTGGGTACCAGCATTCCTAACTCAAGAAGAGAAACAGAATACTAAAAGAAAGTATAGTATAGTGCTTGGGGAAAACAAGGGAATCAAAGCCTCAAAGCATAAGCCTTTAAGTATCTGTGAACAGCATAAGTGCTGAAGTCTGTGCATGTTCTGATTTTACCTCAGATATATAATTATCTCAGAAATTTTCACCCCCTGATTTTGCCTGACCTTTCCCTTCTAAAATAAACAAACTAGTTAGTTATTTTTGAATTTTAAAAATGCCTCTAAGGCCATTTCTGCTGTTTAAGGATGAGGGAACATTATACTGAAGTGTACCCCTCCCCCTCAAGAGGATGATGATCAGAATGCTTACTTCCAAGCTCCCTCTCTTGACTGGATTCAACACAAGAAGTTTTTTCAGTAGATTTTCACAGTCTGTGGACATATAGAATGGTATCCGGTACTTCCCCCGTAATACTCGTTCTCTCAGTTCCTTTGAAAAAACAAAGTAGATAATTACTGGGTTTTTAAAAAAAAATTTTTTAATTAATTTTCCAGATAATTACTGTTGAGACAGAAAATTTGAAGACTACTAGAATTAAATAATTTAAATAATGAACTGTACCTTTAAATTCTGACCATCAAATGGCAATGATCCACTAACTAGAGTGTAAAGAATAACTCCAAGGCTCCAGACATCTACTTCTGGGCCATCATATTTCTTTCCTTGAAAGAGTTCGGGGGCAGCATATGGAGGGCTTCCACAAAAAGTGTCCAGTTTATTGCCAATGGTAAATTCATTACTAAAACCAAAATCAGCAATTTTAATGTTCATATCTCCATCAAGAAGAAGGTTTTCTGCCTAATAGGGAAAACACAGAAAACAGAGAATCTTAACAACAAAAATAACAACATTCAATTTATGTACCGCCCTTCAGGACGACTTAACACCCACTCAGAACGATTTACAAAGTATGTTATTATTATCCCAACAATCACCCTGCAAGGTGGGCGGGGCTAAAAGAGCTCTGGCTGTGACTGACCCAAGGTCACCCAGCTGCCTTCAAGTGGAGGAGTGGGGAATCAAGCCTGGTTCTCCAGATTAGAGTACTGACACTCTTAACCACCACACCAAACTGGCTCTCAATCTTAATGATGAACAATATGAAAAGGTAACCTTTTTGCACATTCCAAAGAACTATATTATTTCACAAGTAGCAATTACAAGTAATTTGTAATTGTAATAAATAATTTCATTGTAATTTATGTCATTTATGTTATGTTATTACTGTGACTCAAGGTGGCTAACATAGTGTGAGCTTGTACAGTCAATTTCAAGAACATTTCAATAAACAATGTAATCTACATATATAAAGACAAGCGTCCTGACGGACTTCATCAACACCCAGCCCAAACCCCTGGACCTAGAAATGTAAAATTTGGGTGGAACGTTTCTTTTGTGATGTAGAGGCTCACTACAAAGGGATTTTAAGAAATTTGCCCAAGGGGGTAAAAAGGGGTAAAATGTGTTTTCCCATAGGGATACAGCTTCCCTGTGTGGCTGGCAGGCTTCTCCTCCCCTGCCAACTGCCAACTCAGCCGCTCTTCCCTGATTGGGCTAGCTTTCAGGGCCATTTGCATATGGGGCCAACATTCTAAACAGTTGCTAAGGGAGTCAGTGAATGTGTCTTGGGGTAAAAAGCACCTTCCAATCTTCCCCTAAAAGTTCACAAGGGTTGCCAATCTCCCTGTGGTGTAGGGTTGCCAGCCTCCAGGTGGTGGCTGGAGATCTCCCAGAATTACAACTGATCTCCAGGTGACAGAGATCAGTTCCCCTGGAGAAAATGGTTGCTTTGAAGACAGTTGAAGAAAAACAGTACAAGACTCCTGAAAATGGATTTTATATATAAGTCAGTATGGCAGGTGACCATCCCTGCAGGCCTGGGCACAGTAGTGACGACCCTAGCAGACCTAATTGCCACAATATACCCTGATATGGTCACTATCACAAAGAAGTCCATGGACAGGCTGCGCAACCGTGCCACTCTGACCCCCAAGAAAGACAAGGCTGCCATCATTAATGAAACTCAACTCCCTTGAAGGGGCAGAAATGGAGTACAGATCTGTGGACTTGGTGGTGCAAATGGATGAAACGGTCCACTACCCTGTGGAGTTCCTCAACATGCTCAACCCTCCTGGCTTCCAAGTCCACAACCTTCTCCTCAAAATGGGGGCTCCAAAGTGGGGGAAAACCACCAATGAGATCTACAAAAAGGTCCTTCAGCAGAAAAAAAATGGTTGTACGTATTTTTCACTTTATTTCTTGCACTACAATCTTTTCCTTTTAAAAATCTCTTTAATAAATGTTACATTTTGAAATTCACTTCATCAGTTTAAGGCATCAACACACTTTGCTTTATTCAAATACTTTTGTGAAGCTCGAGTACTATGCTATTATACTACAAAACCAACTCACCCCCGCACAAACCAAAAAATGTTACATACCCATAAGTATTATAATTGGATTTAAAGTAGCTAAATACCGTAGCGAAGCACAGGCATCAAGCTAGTAGGGTCTATAAATGCAAATTTGCAAACATTTTAACACCAGCAGAAATCCAATAGAGAGTTGAAGAAATACTGAAACAGAGCATAAGCAATTCTAAGACTGATACATTAAACAACACAGAACTTCCCAGTAGAATAATACCCTCAGCAACAGATAGCATATAATAGTAAAATCTATGGTCCCTATCCCTGTACTGTTGCATCTCTTTGAGACCACTTCCTTACAGAATAGTCCTCCTATCTGAGTAAAAAAGCCCTCTTGAATAATTCAGTTTTGCATCGTGTTGGAAAGCCAGGAGAGTGCGAGTTTTCCTGACCTCTTCAGGTAGGCCTTTCCTTAAAGTGGGGCCACCACAGAGAATGCACATGTACGGGCAGCTGTTGATTTTGCCCATGTGCAAGATAGCAGCTGCAGAAGGCCCTGTTCAAATGAGCAAAGCTGCCATGGTGGAACATAGGGACAGAGGTGATCCTGTACATGTGCTGGACCAATGCAAAGAAGAGTTTTATATCTGATAGCTAATATCTTGAATTGGGCCTGGTAACTGATAGACAGCTAGTAGAGTGACTGCACAATGGGAATAATATTCATTCTTCTCCTAGCTCCTGATAATAACTCGAGTTTCCAGGTTAGCTTAGAGGGAAGACCTATGTACAATGCATTACAATAGTCAAGTTTCAATGTTACCATAGCATGGATCCAGGGGGCCAGATCTGCCATGTCAAGGTAGGGGGCCGTCTTCAAGGCTAGACTGAGTTTGTGGAATGCATTTTTTGCAACTGCGCTAACTTGTATCTCTAGCAGAAGTGCTAGATCCAGTATAACCATCAGGTTTTTAACTGAGATTGCAAGGATCAGCTGACCCCATCAAAAGTGAGGAGCACCATGTCCTTCAATATCTGTGCCTTCCTTACTAGCATCACTTCTGTCTTGTCTGGGTTCAATTTCAGTTTGTTTGCTTTTAGCCATTTGACCACAGCTGTCAGACAGCGACCCAAAGTTTCTACTCCATCTTTCAGTAATGGAAGGAAATGGTTCAGAGATGGTCTGGTAAAGGGACAGGGACTGCAGACTGTATTACTGGGTACTGTCTGAGGATGTAGATAGGATCCTACTGGATATTTTCTGCATCATTTCATAGGTCACATCAAATTACTTATTTTTTTTCCAGCTGTGTTTCATCTCTGTATTCCTGTATTTGAATTTTATGCTTTTCAATTTTCTGCTATGCACAGCCTATTATATTGTTTACTGAATGTCTCAGCTGTGGATCTCATGGAATTACACTGTGTAATCCACCTTGGGTCTCAGTGAGAAAGATGGACTATAAATAAGAAACAAACAAATAAATAAGTACTTACAGTACAATCCTATGCATAGGTCTTCCCTTCCAATGAAATCAATGGGCTTAGACTGGAGTCATTCTGCATAGGATTGCCATATGTGAATGTATAGAACATAATGCTTTGGTTGGAGAAGTTTGAAAATGTTCATATGTAAAATGAAAAAAGGGCTGGAATTTTTATCACTTGTGTTGTGTAGGATTGTACCATAGCTGACAAACATGATTGTTGCTATCAGCCAGATAAGTGCAGAAAGCAGTAAGCTTAGTATAGGTTTTTCCCCTTTATTGACGCAGTCCAAGCTTACAATGGGTTTGTCATATAAATGTGCACTGCAAACTTTTGCTCCATTCTTAATAGTGAGACTTATTTTGAGCTGATGTCCTGCCTTCATGCCCATGATGCTGGCATCTAGACTCAGCAGCTGAGGTCAGTAGCCACTGCGGGCACATGCTTTATTACTTTAACCCTTTTCCTTCCTGAGAACTAAAATTTAACATTTTATGTTTTTTTTTAAAAAACAGCATAGTAATTTACAGAACAATGGTCTTGGGCTCCATCTGCAGTCCAGCAATCTAAATCATCATAGAAGCACTGTGCTATTCACCCATTCTTGATTACAATTCCCAAGAAGCTCTATGAGAACACACATGAGCTATAACACTATGAACTAGCTGAGAAGTCCACAAAGCTCGTAATCAGAGGTTCAAATACAATTTGAGATTGTTTGGATACTGTCATGGACTTTGGGGGAATATTGGGGTAGGATCTAAACAATGGTGCTCAGTTGCAGAATTCAAACAACAGTAGGTCTTACCAAAAATCATCTACTGATTTCTATAAAAAAGAAAATCAGACTTAGTTGTCACTTTTTCAAGAAAACCATACTATCTTGATTTCGATGGTTGTTGTGGGTTTTCCGGGCTGTATTGCCGTGGTCTTGGCATTGTAGTTCCTGACCAAGGTGCTACACCTCTGAAGATGCCAGCCACAGCTGCTGGCGAAACGTCAGGAACTACAATGCCAAGACCACGGCAATACAGCCCGGAAAACCCACAACAACCATCGTTCTCCGGCCGTGAAAGCCTTCGACAATATCTTGATTTCATTGGAATGGATTATAGACCATTCTTTTAGTGTTAAAATGTGTGCTCTAATTTCAGAATCAGATTTTCTAGCTTCCTGTTTTTTCAATGAATCTCTTAGGAGTATTTTAGAGGTGGATAATTCATGATGACTTTCACTCAAAAGGGTTGTATGATGACGACCACAGAGTGAAGCAGATTTTGATAGAAAAGTGAGTCTGGCAATGACTTCCCAAATCTCAGTGAGACTCTTTTACATGCACATCTATTTTCAAAGATACGTTTTTTGCTACTTTGTTAAGAGTTTTTGTTGGTTTTGTTTTGCTACTGAATGTTGCCTTTCAGTTTTCTGCTATCATCATCTTTTATACTAATAGCAAAGTGTTCCTGATCCAAGGATACTTAAATCTGAAGACTGGAGCCATGAATAGACAAGGCAAATCTTCCCATACACCTGAAAAATGTTCCATGTTTGCAAAAATTTGAAATCTAAAAAAAGAAGACATACTCCATTCTCTGGATTTTTCTTAGAATAACTGCTTGCAACTCTGTCTGGATACTCGTGTGGCTTACTTACCAAGCAACTTCTTGTATTATGCTTAGGCTTTGGGTTAGTACAGATCCACTCAGATCTTTGGATGATGGATAACTACAAGCCACCCCAGAATGGTAAATAATATTGGTACCTTCTCCAGCCTTCCTACCATCCCTTCTCTTTTTTCACCCTTTATAACCCTTAACTTTCTGAGATAAACAGGTAAATGTTGTGCTGGGCACAAGTAGCCATGGGCTCTTTAGTATTGTTGCATATTACCAAATACCTGAATATTACCAACTACATGCATGCATTCTGCTTTATCTCAACAAACTTTCTCTGATTATTCTTCTAAATTCCAACCTTGCCTCGGAGCCCCATCACTTTAACAAAAAGGTCCTTAAAACAGAGCATGGTTATTTAAGTCCAGATTTTTGTACATGTACCCTTTACATGGCAAAGGGAAAGTTTCTGTCTTATGCGTCGGTATTTTCTGTGATTGAGCCAATCTGGGAAGTGGGTTCACCCACACAAAACATGTGCAACTCACACATGTACAGATCACATACTATAACAGATTTGTCTTCCAAATTAATGGATGAGAAGTGAAGACAGAATTTTCAAAATACCTTTAAAATTGCTTAGACATGTAACTATGCATATACAGATACAAACATACATGCAAGATTGGCTATCTTGACAGGGTCATAAACAGTGCTCTCGTTTCAAGTATCACCAGAACAATGGATATACTCTAGAAGTCAAAGAAGACACAACACGTAGAAAGGAAAGGGAGGCAAAATCCTTCAAAGTAGAGGGGAAAGCCCTAGATGTAGTTCATAAGCCACATGACCAACTGCTTAGTGTTCCTAGAAAGAGAACAGGATGAGCATTTCCATCTGAAATATAAGATAGGAAAAATGCATCCAATCAGTAGCCACTATGCATTAATGTGCTGCACATGCAGTTCCAACTGAACATGCAACTCTGATTGGCAGATTTTGACTTATCCTGACTCCAACTCCTGTCATATATATTCACACAGAACCATGCAGCTCTTTAAAATATATTCCCATATATGGCCAATAAAGATGGAAAGTTTCCCAACCCTCTTGTTACAGACTCTTACTGTTAATGGTATAGATTAAAGAACAGCAGGACTGAGAATTTCTTTGTTTCTTGCTGTTTCAGCATTCCTCACACTGTTCCAACCTTGGAAAACAGACAGATTATGAATAGATGGCTGCATGCCCAGAAATAAATCTTACAATGAACAGAACACGGTTTTGAAACACTTATTCTCGGTGAAATGGCAATCAATGTTCAGAGGCATCTATACCAAGCATTCAGAGGAGACCAATTCGATGTTTCAATACATTCATGTGAGGTTCACATAACTGAACATACGTACCAAAGCCACACCATAAAAACCCCTCATCCTCTCAGATTAGGGATGATTGAGACATCTTTCTGAAAGAGCTTTGGTGAGATACTTAGAAACTGTATTTTATATTTTAAATTTAAGATAGCATAAGAGATGACATGTATGTTTTCTATTCCTCATTTCACTGATAGACGCTAGTTGTTTCTGTATCATTGTGATTCTTTTATATTTAATCATTTCAAAAGCAAATTGACTAATTTTAAATAAAAACCTTGTAACAGTTGAGAGATCTTTGGCTGGGAAAAAAGGTTTTCATTTAACATCTGGAATAAAAAAAGTCTGACCTCTCTTCAGTCACACAGCTGTTTGCCTGTACAAGATTGGCTGTTAGAGGGAACAAGTGGGGAGGGACCCGTGAGAACCAAACCCCAGCTTCTCTGCCTTGGAAACAGTGGCTCTCCCTCGCAGTATATCTGACCCCAGCCTCACTGCCTCAACAGTGGCAACAGTATTTCACCACACTCCAGCCAGCCCAACCAAAGTCCCAGCAGGAGAAGCATCTCCCCATAACCACCCATCCCCTGGCCTTCCTCTTGATGCTGCTGTATTCCCCTCCTCTCACCCAAGCCTGGCTCCACTGCCTGCTTCTGTTCTTACTCCCTCCCTTCCATTGATTAGCTGCGGAAAAGATGGTGGAGGCTGGCTGGTGCCCTGAGGCAACTGTGTTGTCTGCATGAGAACTGAAAACTATCTTGGGGGAGGGGGGAATGAAACTTCTTTTAAAAGAAGTTTTCAGAATTTTTTGAAAAGCTGGGAGGGGGACTAAGTTTGCAGGAGAATCTCCTTTGAGTCAAGATGGTCCCAATCCACAGATTTAAATATATGCAGATAAGCCCACACTTGGCTATTAAAAGATACCGGGGGGGGGGGGTTGAAAATCATGGGAAAGGTCTAGGGAGCTGCACCAGGCTTCCATCCCCCTCACAGCTGCTACCAGCTTTTCCTGCCCTGCCCTGCTTTTCCTAACCAGCCCTGCTCCACCCTCCCCAGCTTTGCCATGACAGGCATTCCCCCCAGCCCTTCCCTCCATTCCCTCCTTTCAGCTTCTCTGTGCGGCAGCTTCAGCCTCTCCAGGCTCAGGGGAAGCAAACTGCCAGAGTAATGCCCACCTCAGCCTAATCCCAGCTGAGGAAGGGAAGTTCAGCCAATTGCTCACTTCCTCCTTCCTCAGGCCTACACACCTCAGCCTAGAACTACCAGGTTATACCTGATGATCTCTGCCTGGGGACTGAGAACTTCATAGGAGTGTTAACCCACAGCCAGACAAAGAAACAGCCTAAAGGAGAAGTAGCTGTGGTAACCTCTCTGGACCCCATCATAAACCAAGGTGAAATGGAATCTTCTCCAGTGACAGCAACTGTTTTCCAGAAGGAGCAGGAGGAGGATATGAGCCTTGGGGAAGCTCACCAACAAGCACTGAAGAATAACCCTCTAAGTAAAACTCTCCGTTCCAATTTTGTGTTGGACCATGGTTTGTTGTATCGGGAGTCCCTTCAATCGGGGCATAAGAGTGAGTGGAAAACGCACATGCAGCTAGTGGTACCAAGTAAATATCGCCTCCAGCTTATGAAGCTAGCTCACAACCATCCCAGTAGTCATGCTGGAGTGAGGAGGACCAAGGACCGTCTGAGACAACAATTTTATTGGGAAGGAATGGGCAAGGACATTGGCAAGTTTGTCCAGTCCTGTGAGGTGTGTCAAACTGTGGGGAAAGCCCAAGACAAAAATAAGGCTCCACTCCAGCCTTTACCGATCATCAACATTCCCTTCCATCGGGTAGCAATTGATATGTTGGGACCACTACCTAACAAGACTCCAAGGGGGAAGCAATACATTCGGACTGTGGTCGACTATGCCACCCGCTGGCTAGAAGCAGTAGCACTTAACCGTATTGATGCCAATACTATCTGTCAAGCCCTAACAGATGTGTTTGCCAGGGTAGGCTGGCCTTTAGAGGTGCTCTCGGATGCTGGGACTAATTTCCTTTCAGGCGTGATGGAGAAACTGTGGAGTAGTCATGGGGTCCGGCACCTGGTAACCCTCCCGTACCACCACCAATCAAATGGCCTAGTGGAAAAGTTCAATGGAACTCTAAGGGAAATGATTAAGAGGTTTGTTGCTGCCCATTCAAATAATTGGGATTTAGCTCTACAACAGTTGCTCTTTGCATACAGGGCAGTCCCACACCCTAGTTTGGGATTCTCCCCCTTTGAATTGGTTTATAGAAGGGAGGCACGTGGGCCGTTAGAACTGGTGCGACATCATTGGGAAGGCTCAATACCCTCTCCAGGGACTAATGTTTTGGACTTTGTTGATAAGCTTCAGAATAATTTAAGAGAGGCTTTGACCCTAGCTCATGCTCACTTGGGAGAGACACAACAAAAACAAAAGGCTTGGTATGACATGAATGCCAGGAGGTAGGTCTACAACCCAGGTGATCTGGTAATGGTCTTAAAACCAGTGAAGGCTAATAAAATGGAAGCCGCCTGGGAGGGACCATTCCAAATTAAGAGTCGCCTGGGAGAGGTGAATTATTTGGTTGAATTCCCAGACACAGGTCTCCCACCACGAGTTTATCATGCCAATGCCTTGAAGCCATACTACTCTCGAGAAACCATTGTTTGCAATCTCATCCCAAAATCAGCTGAGGGTTTTGGGAACCCTGAAGAAATGTGCGCTGGGAGCCATGGTGAAGGAGGAGTGAAGGAGATTACCTTCTCCCCCTTATTGTCTAGGGCTCAGCAGGAAGAAGTTAGGCAACTGTGTACTGAATTTGCCGAACAGTTCCCTGCCCTGTCTGGTCGCTCCCAAATTGCAAGTCACTCTATTTTCACAGGGGATGAGCCCCTTGTGGCAGAACGGGCTCGTAGGATTCCACATACCCAGCGGCAGGCCATCGAGAAAGAGTTAACTGAGATGTTGGTGATGGGAATAATCAGACCCTCTGAGAGTGCTTGGGCATCACCGATTGTGCTGGTCAACAAACCCAATGGGGAGGTCCGTTTTTGCGTTGATTATAGGCGTCTCAACAAGATAACCCGACCGGACCGATACCCCATGCCCCGCATAGATGATTTGTTGGACCAATTAGCCCCAGCTAGGTACATCTCCACCTTTGACCTCACCAGAGGCTATTGGCAGCTGGAGCTCGATGAACAGTCAAAGATGCTGTTATGATCTTCACTTTCTTTAGGGTGGATTTTGCTTTAATCTTTCCCTTCACACCCTCTGGGTAGTTAGCTGCCACCAGGAATATTAAATTCCAATATATTTTATTAAAGTTTTCCCTTTGGTAACGTGTTTATGCGTCAGGCTCCTTCGTGGTTCTATGTGGCCCTGAGGATAGGAATGGGAGATAACAATGACTGCTACTCTGGGATGTAACAAAACAAAAGTTTATTTTTTAAGAAGCGTATTGGTTACATAAAAGTAGATCTTAGTTCTTCTAGTTGCTTCATCCAAACTCATTCACACAGATCTCTTGTAAGGCTTCACACACAGTTAGCCTCTTTCTCTGGGCTCTATATTTCTCTCACAGAGAAGTCCTCAGACAGCACACAGCTAGCCTGTTTTCTTTTCACTCTCAATCCTTTCTCTCTCAGGTGCACACACAGTTTGCCTGCTTCAAATAGAATGAATATATAGTCTCACAGACACACTCAGTTCAGGCTTCCACTCAGGTTGCCTTTCCCTCACAAATACATGAACACACTCAGGCTGCACACAGCTCGCCTCTCTCGCCCTCTGAATCTTTTTCTCTCCCTCAATCTGAAAACTGCCTTCACTCTGCCCACTCTCTGTCATCAACCAATCATATCACTCACTCATCTCTCTTTCACCCCCACTCTTCACCTATCTCACCAAACATTTAAAGACACATGCACTCATTTCTTGAAATCATTACAGATGCGTTCTGCCTTTGTGACACATAAAGGACTGTATGAGTTTAATGTTTTGCCGTTTGGTCTTCGGAATGCTCCCGCCACCTTCCAGAGGGCCATCAACAAGCTCCTGAAGGGCCTGGAAGATTTTGCCGTTGCATATTTGGATGATGTCGCTGTATTTTCCCTGACATGGAAACAACATTTGGTGTACTTGCGAACGGTGTTGGAAAGGACAAAAGAAGCTGGATTTATGTATTGTCGAAGGCTTTCACGGCCGGAGAACGATGGTTGTTGTGGGTTTTCCGGGCTGTATTGCCTTGGTCTTGGCATTGTAGTTCCTGACGTTTCACCAGCAGCTGTGGCTGGCATCTTCAGAGGTGTAGCACCAAAAGACAGAGATCTCTCAGTGTCACAGTGTGGAAAAGATGTTGGCAGGTCATTTGTATCTACTCAGGAGGGGTGGGGTTGAGCTGAGTCATCCTGTAAGAGTTTCCCAGGGTGTGGAATGCTAATGGCGGGAGGCTTCACTGTATCCTGAGGAGGTTCTTTTGCATATGGATTGGTGCTTGATGTGCTAATCTTCTCTGCAGGGCTATTGTCGAGTATAGAGTGTTTTGTTAGCCTGGTGTTTTTCAGAACTGGAAACCATGCTCTGTTCATTCTTAAGGTTTCTTCTTTCCTGTTGAAGTTTTGCTTATGCTTGTGAATTTCAATGGCTTCCCTGTGCAGTCTGACAAAGTAGTTGGAAGTGTTGTCCAGTATTTTGGTGTCCTGGAATAAGATACTGTGCCCTGTTTGAGTTAGGTTATGTTCAGCCACTGCTGATTTTTCAGGTTGTCCAAGTCTGCAGTGTCTTTCATGTTCTTTTAATCTTGTTTGGATGCTACGCTTTGTGGTCCCGATGTAAACTTGTCCACAGCTGCAGGGTATACGGTATACTCCTGCAGAGGTGAGGGGGTCTCTACTGTCTTTTGCTGATCGTAGCATCTGTTGTATTTTTCGGGTGGGTCTGAATACTGCTTGAAGGTTATGCTTTTTCATAACCTTTCCCATCTGATCAGTAATTCCTTTGATATATGGCAAAAACACTTTTCCTGTAGGAGACTGTTTTTCCTTGGTTGTTTGATTCATCGTGGGTTTGATTGCTCTTCGGATTTCATTTCTGGAGTAGCCATTTGCCTGAAGTGCGTGGTTTAGATGATTAATTTCCTCATTGAGAAAGTGCGGCTCACATATCCGTCTTGCACGATCCACTAATGTTTTCATTATGCCTCTTTTCTGTCGGGGGTGGTGATTGGAGTTTTTGTGTAAGTACCAATCAGTGTGAGTTGGTTTCCTGTAGACCTTGTGACCTAACTGAAAGTTTGCTTTGCGGATGACCAAGGTATCCAGAAATGGGAGTTTTCCCTCGATTTCTTTCTCCATTGTGAATTGTATGTTCCAGTGGATGTTGTTGAGATGATTCAAAAACTCCATCAATTCTGCCTCCCCATGGCTCCAAACGATAAATGTATCATCCACAAACCTGAACCATACACTAGGTTTGTGGGGTGCTGATTCTAGAGCTGTTTTTTCAAAATGTTCCATGTAGAAGTTTGCTATAACTGGGCTGAGCGGGCTCCCCATGGCCACCCCATCCATCTGTTCATAGAATTCGTTGTCCCATTGGAAGTAACCGGTTGTCAGACAATGGTGGAATAAGGCTGTTACATCCTCTGGGAAAATCTGATTAATAAGTGCAATAGTGTCTTTTACTGGAACCTTGGTAAACAGGGATACAACATCAAAACTGACAAGTATGTCTTGTGGATTGAGTTTCAGAGAACTGATTTTGTTGATGAAATCTGCTGAATCTTTGATGTAAGACGAGGTTTTCCCGATGTGGTCCTGCAGGGGATCGGCCAGATGTCTAGCTAATTCATATGTCGGTGAAGCAATGGCACTCACAATGGGTCGGAGTGGGACTGAATCCTTATGTATTTTAAGGAGTCCGTATAGTCTAGGTGGCTGTGCTTCTGTCTTGCATAGTTTTCTGTGCGTGTCAGGATGTAGTGAGGAATTAATCATCTAAACCACGCATGTCGCACACAGGGCTGGGCCCAGCAGGCAGGAGGCTCACTGGTACTGCAGGGCTAAACACAGCAGGCAGGAGTTCAGTATTGCAAGACAGCAAAACCAGGGTCCAGGAGTCAGGCCAGGTGTCAGGGTCAGGCTATCAGTCAGAGAGAGAGGGGCGGGCAGAAGAGTAGTCAGTAAGCAGGCCAAGGTCAAAGTCCAAGCAAGCAGTAGAGCAGGGTACACGAACGTCCAGGTAGCAGGGAGTGGCGAGCTGAGTTGCTTCCACGCTTGGTTTCCTCAGCGTCTTCCTTTATTGCTGTCCTAATGAGGGACAGCTGTTGCCTCTCCCTCGAACAGCTCAGCCCGGCGTTGTGCTTGCAGATGGCCACACCTACGCCTCTCCAGGCCTTATCTGCAGGCCTCTCCAGGCTTGCAGATGGCCACACCTACGCCTTATCTCTAAGTTTCCTCCTTTCAGCTGGCCCCAGAGGCTCAGATTTCGCTCTTGACCTGGGGGAGTCTTTATCTCTTACAGCCTCTGTGGAGGTTTCTGGCTGTTCCTCGTCCCTATATAATGAGGGAAACCCCAGGAACCTCACATTTGACAAAAATATATCAAACAACTTTAATCACAGATATCCATCTCATTCTATAAGAATACAAATTTAGCTCATACAAAAATACAAATTCAATTCATGTGATAATATGCAATTCATACAATATTGCCTATAGCCCACACTATATATGAACACAGCTGAAGTCCATACAATAGGACTAGGCTCGAGACCCGTGTAAGTCCAGTATATAAGTATCAATAAGTAGCTAATGCACCAATAGCGAGTCCCAAGTAGCTGTAATTCCTGTGTAAATTTCAAAACGACTGCTGCCATGCTACGTGTGTAGGAGCCCCGGTCGGGACTCTCAACGAATGGTGCGTAAATTTCAAAGCGGCTGGATCCGCGCTGAAGGTGCCAGAGCCCCCTCTGGGTCTCCCGGCAGATGGCAACGAGCCCGCCATACAAATGCTCGTTTCGGAAACCCTTCTTCTTGGCCACCTTATAATCCTGTAAATATTATAATATTTTCATTCAAACAGCCGCATTTATTCCATATTATGAACAAGAAATCAATCTAATGTACTTACATAACAGTCAAAAGCTCAGTTTTCCGGTGGGTCAGTCTGTGCCGACACTTTCACTCTTTAATCAACGCTAATTACAAGCAGGTGTTTGTCTATAGTGCCATATCCTTTATATACCCCTACGGAACATCTCTTAAAGTAACAGTGTACATACTAAGTTCTAATATAATAGGAGTTGATGTAAAAGGACAAATAGACAGATTATAGGAACACTGTAAAATTGATCTCACTGTTCAATCCATTAGGTATCAAACAATTCATTCTATGAATCCATTGGGCTTCCATCTGCAATAATCTGGTGTTATTTACATTGTCAACCTGGACCACCTCCAAGACTGAATAGCGAAGTTCCCTCTCACTATTATGATGTTTCATAAAGTGATCCACCAATGGGGCTTCTAAATTTTTTGTACGGATCCTAGACAAATGTTCTCTAATTCTTACCCTCACTGGTCGTGTAGTACTGCCCACATAAATCAAAGGGCAGGGGCACTGGATGATGTATACCACCTGTGGTGTAGAACATGTAGAAAAAGATTTGGAGTAAAGTGGTCTGCCTGATTCGGGATGGAGAATAGAAGTTAAAGGAATGCTCCGGGGGCACACATTGCAGTGGCCACAGTTATGATGTCCAATTGGTAATGAGGACGGAGCAGTGACTTCCCTGAAGTCTGAATGCACTAAAACGTCCCGCAGACTTCTGGTTCTTCTAAATCCAATTTTTAAAGGTAAGTCACATCCCGGGATCTCCTTAAGAACATGCCAATACTTCTTGACAATACTGGCTATATTGCCAGATAAATGAGAAAATTCCAGTCCCCACGTCAAACCTTTATTCCCTTGACTCCCCAAATCATGTGGGTGCAACAAATCTTGTCGTCGCTTAGCTATGGCACGATTTAAAGCGTTTCCTACTATTGCTTCTGGATAACCCCTATTCCTGAAAGCTCTGTACATATTCTGTGCCTCCCATCTAAAATCAAAGTCATTTGTGGAGTTCCGTTTCAAGCGGAGGAATTGCCCGTAGGGAATATTATTTTTAAGATTGCGTCTATGAAACGATGCATAATTTAAATAGGCAGATCGGTCAGTTGGTTTCTTATACGGTCTGACTCCCATCCTAGTGTCCGATTTTTTATATACTACTACATCCAAAAATGCTACACATTGATCATGCCCTTGATAGGTAAACTTGATATTCTGATCTAATTGGTTCAACCAGTTCACGAAGGCATTGACTTGGTCCCGCCCCTTTATAATGAGGAAGACATCATCAATAAATCTTTTCATAAAAATAATATTTTCAAAAAAAGGGTTGCTATTCCCATTCAGTATGAGACGTTCTTCTAAGTCTGCCATAAATAGATTGGCAATGCAGGGAGCTGCCGAACTGCCCATGGCAACTCCCTTGATTTGATAGTAGAATTGTGACCCAAAGCGAAAATAATTTCTTTCAAGAATGATATCTAATAAGCTCAAAAGGAAGGAGGTGGGAGGGTGGTCCATGCATCTATGAAGTAACACACTCTCCACTACTCTTCTAGCCTCCTGATGGGGGATTGAAGTGTACAAGGCTTGAACATCCAAGGTTACCATGTAAGCATCACTTGGTATCCGTAGATCTTCAATAAAGTTAATGAACATGGTGGTGTCCTTGATGTAAGTGGGTGTACGAGTCACTATTGGTTGTAATATCTTATCCAGGCAAATGGCTAAGGGCTCCAGAATAGAATTCGAACCTGATACAATAGGACGTCCCACAGGAGGTCGGGTAGCTTTATGAATTTTTGGCAGGCAGTAGAACACTGGGGTACGTGGATTCTTATTAATCAAACACTGATGCAATTTCTGTGAGATGTGATCTAATCCCAGCGCTTCATCCACAACAATCTTAATTATTCTGGCAATTTCCTGTACTGGATCCTGGTCAATTTTCTTATAGAAATTTTCATCAGATAGTTGCCTATTTATTTCCTTCACATAATCTACCGTGTTCATTATAACAATTCCCCCTCCCTTATCAGCTGGTTTGATGGTAATGGTCCTATCGTTACTCAGATCTCTCAATATTTTATTTTCATCAACATTCAGATTGTGCCATGCCCTTCTATTCTGTTTCTCTATTGCCATGACGTCCCTAGTGACCAATCTCTCAAAAGTTTCAATGCACCCGTCAACCACCTTCGGGGTGAATGTTGATTTACATTTCATACCTAAGTTATCACTTGCAGTTTCTCCCTCGGTTGTTCCAAAAAGTTTCCTAAGTTTTATCAAGCAGAACAATTTGTAAAGGTCCACCCGTGTATGAAATGAATCATATTTCGGTGTAAATACAAATCCCAGTCCTTTATTTAATAATGACAGCTCCTCTGGGGACAAGGTCCTACTTGATAGATTGAAAACTAGGTTCTGTATTTCCCCCGCTTGGGGGGGCGTCCTCGCCCTAAAAATTTTTTTATTCTGGTATCTGGGAATAGTTCTATTACGCAAGGTACGTTCTCCTTGCTCATCACCAGACTGATCTGTGTCTGATGGGTCTGTGGTCTCGAATTCTGATCCTCCTTCAGGTAGTTTTGCCCAGGTCACTTTTTTCTTGGGTTTAGTCTCCTTCCAGTCATAAATGTTTCCCGAACTATAGTCTCGTTTATCACGGCTTATTTTTTTTAATTTCAACTCCTTTAATTTGTTCTCACAATCCTTCACCAGTTTGTCAATCTCACTCGTTCTCTGATGAAACTCCTCGTCAGTATGTGCTATTTTAAGTTGTTCCTTCAGCTGTACTATCTCGGTATTCATATCGTCCTTCTCCCTCGCAATCCTCTCTATGAGCAAAAGCATGAGGTCAAAGGAACATTTATTCAGAATGAAAGCCCAACGTTTCTTGAATGTTTCATCGTCTCTATACATACCCGGCGGCTTGTACATTCGCAAGCCCCTCGGAATAATGTGCTCCTTACAATATTCAGTCAAAGATGCCGCATGTAAGCATAATTTTGTTTCTTTAGTCATTCTTTCTAATAATAAGTGCCAATCATGATCGCGGGTAGGGGTAGCCCCCTGGTGGGAGGATATGGATGGAACAATGGATAAAATTTTTTCCCTTTCCTCACATGAAAATGCAAAAGTATCTGTATAATCGGACATGGTCCCTTGATAGACAATTACATATAAGACGGGACAGGTTCCAATCAAAGCTATATAATGAGGGAAACCCCAGGAACCTCACATTTGACAAAAATATATCAAACAACTTTAATAACAGATATCCATCTCATTCTATAAGAATACAAATTTAGCTCATACAAAAATACAAATTCAATTCATGTGATAATATGCAATTCATACAATATTGCCTATAGCCCACACTATATATGAACACAGCTGAAGTCCATACAATAGGACTAGGCTCAAGACCCGTGTAAGTCCAGTATATAAGTATCAATAAGTAGCTAATGCACCAATAGCGAGTCCCAAGTAGCTGTAATTCCTGTGTAAATTTCAAAACGACTGCTGCCACGCTACGTGTGTAGGAGCCCCGGTCGGGACTCTCAACGAATGGTGCGTAAATTTCAAAGCGGCTGGATCCGCGCTGAAGGTGCCAGAGCCCCCTCTGGGTCTCCCGGCAGATGGCAACGAGCAGCAGTGGTTTCTGACTGCTCCTCCTCTCCAATAGCTTCTGCAGGGGCTTCCAACTCTAGAGGAGATCCTGCTGGCCCTTCCTGCTCATCTTCTGAGGAGGACTCTGAGGAGGACTCTGAGGCACTAGGTAAGGTGGCCAGTCGGGGCTGGGGCTGACTCATGACAGCGCACTTCAGGCAAATGGCTACTCCAGAAATGAAATCCGAAGAGCAATCAAACCCAGGATGAATCAAACAACCAAGGAAAAACAGTCTCCTACAGGAAAAGTGTTTTTGCCATATATCAAAGGAATTACTGATCAGATGGGAAAGGTTATGAAAAAGCATAACCTTCAAGCAGTATTCAGACCCACCCGAAAAATACAACAGATGCTACGATCAGCAAAAGACAGTAGAGACCCCCTCACCTCTGCAGGAGTATACCGTATACCCTGCAGCTGTGGACAAGTTTACATCGGGACCACAAAGCGTAGCATCCAAACAAGAATAAAAGAACATGAAAGACACTGCAGACTTGGACAACCTGAAAAATCAGCAGTGGCTGAACATAGCCTAACTCAAACAGGGCACAGTATCTTATTCCAGGACACCAAAATACTGGACAACACTTCCAACTACTTTGTCAGACTGCACAGGGAAGCCATTGAAATTCACAAGCATAAGCAAAACTTCAACAGGAAAGAAGAAACCTTAAGAATGAACAGAGCATGGTTTCCAGTTCTGAAAAACACCAGGCTAACAAAACACTCTATACTCGACAATAGCCCTGCAGAGAAGATTAGCACATCAAGCACCAATCCATATGCAAAAGAACCTCCTCAGGATACAGTGAAGCCTCCCGCCATTAGCATTCCACACCCTGGGAAACTCTTACAGGATGACTCAGCTCAACCCCACCCCTCCTGAGTAGATACAAATGACCTGCCAACATCTTTTCCACACTGTGACACTGAGAGATCTCTGTCTTTTGGTGCTACACCTCTGAAGATGCCAGCCACAGCTGCTGGTGAAACGTCAGGAACTACAGTGCCAAGACCACGGCAATACAGCCCGGAAAACCCACAACAACCAAGCTGGATTTACCTTAAGGTCCAAGAAATGCCAAATTGGCCTCAACCAAGTTAAATATCTTGGACACAAAGTAGGACAAGGGACCATTTCTCCTGGACATGCTAAAGTCGAGGCCATTCGGGACTGGCCCATACCCAGAACAAAGACACAAGTCCGATCCTTCCTAGGGTTGGCTGAATATTACCGGAAATTTGTACACAACTACAGTCAGTTAGCATTGCCGCTAACAGATCTCATTGGGAGGAATAGGCCTCAGAAATTGCAATGGACAGCACAATGTCAGCAGGCTTTCAATGAGCTAAAAAACTCCCTCATCACCTGTCCAATTCTAAGGGCTCCAGACTTCAATAGACCCTTCATCCTCACAACCGACGCTTCTGACTGTGTAGTGGGGGCCGTGTTATCTCAGGAGGGGCCGGATCAGGAGAAACACCCTGTTGCTTTCCTTAGCAAGAAACTTACTGAGTGGGAAGCGGGTTGGGGAATCCCCGAAAAAGAATGTTATGCAATTGTATTGGCTTTGGGAAAATTCCGCCCCTACCTGTGGGGTCGACGTTTCCTGCTCCGAACCGATCATTCTCCCCTCCAGTGGCTACAGACTGCCAAGTTTACCAACCCGAGATCCTGCGATGGAGCCTAGCCATGCAAGACTTCGATTTCGAGATTGAGCACATCGCAGGATCTCGGAATAAAGTAGCTGATGCTCTATCCCACAGGGCCTGTGATGACTAGTTATCTTGCTGTATATAGCTATTTTCTGTTGTTTCATTACTGCAGTTTTTATCCATGTTTTCCACTTGGTTCTCTCTTAATGGGTTACAGAGCTTGTGTATTAAGTTTTAGATGGTTAAAAGAGCAACCCATAGCTTAGTTCTAGACCTCATCGATGGGGATCCAGATAGCCAGACCCCATGATTCGGTCTAGCAGGGGGGTGTTATGAGCCTTGGCCTAGTGAGGCCTAGTGGCTCTGGGGAAGCCTGCACTAAAGTTACTGCAAGGCCTACATTTCCCAGGTTCCCTTTGGCCCCGGTGATTGGGTAAGAGGGGATTCTGACGGGAAAATTGCAACAATAGGAAAGGAGAAAAGAGAAAGAGACTCCTAGTTTCCACATATCTGTTTTAAAAGGAATGCTTCCCTCACGCATCAATCTTACCATGGTTAAAACAGCAAATTCCCTCATCTCTTTCATTTTAGAAAGCTAGCCATGGGTAGACTTACATTTGCTTAAGTGTTTTTGCTCCAAATCACAGTCAACAACCACAAACAGAAGTGTTATCCATGATTATCACTACCATCACTGCAGATTTAATGATAATCAAGATTAGTTTCCAGAATAAAGGAATGAGGAAATACAAATGCCAGAGAGAAGAAAGGAAGTGACTGAGGAAGTGTTATGTTTGTTTTGGGAGATACTGAAGAGACTGAGGATTGGAAACTGGCAAGATTTTCATTTGGACTGATAGTATTGCTCAGTCTTAATGTGAAAAAACAGTGAACAAAAACACACTTTTCACACTGACTAAAAAGGACATGTAGATACATGAAATGAGTAGAAAGGGGATCAGATGCTGTCTCCAGGACACAAGCATTGGGAGCTGGTATTACATTAGCACCATATATATTTACACCACTCTGTCACCAGTAGGCAGAGACATACTGTATGTCACTCTCTCCAACAGATATGAACATATAATGAAAGAAGCTTCATTTGGAAAATACAGAAGTTAACATTGAAATGTTACAGCGTTTACTCCAATGCAAGACTAGGTTTTTTTTTTCAGGTATGCCACCAAAAATGTCATTACATTTGTATTACCTGACTCAATTCAAAGTCATGACTACATTCAAATCCCTTCATGGACCTGGCCCCTCATATCTGTGCAACTGCCTATCTCCCTATGTTCTGCCCTAGCAGCTTCGTTCATCAGAACAGGGCCTTCTGCAAATACTACCCAGCAGCTGGGCAAAAACAACAGCTGCCTGTACATCTGTTTTCTCTGTGGTAGCCCACACTTTATGGAATGACCTGCCTGAGGAGGTCAGGAAAGCTCCCACTCTTCTGGCCTTCCACAAACTATGCAAAACTGGATTATTCAGGAGGGCTTTCTACTCAAATTATAGGGCTGTGCCATAAGAAACAGCTCAAAGACATACCTTATTAAGAGACAGGGACTATAGACTATGTCACTGGGTACTATCTGCAGAGGTAGATATGCTGCTACTGGGTAATTTCCACACTGCTAGAGATGCCATGTTAATTAGTTACACTTTATTTCAGAAAGGTTTCATCTCTGCGTTCGGCTTTCTGCTTGCTTTCAAATTTTCTATACCATACCCTATTGTGTATGTTCACTGAATGTTTTAATTGTTGATCATACTGTTGCTCAACGAATGTTCTTGCTGCTGATTATATTGTATTCAGTTGCACTGTGTAATCTGTCTTGGGTTTCAGTGAGAAGGCAGACTATGAACGAATAAATAAATAAATTTGTGTAAAAGATACAGTTATATCCAGTAAAAAAAATATCTGCGTGTTTAACTTTTTTTTAGGGAGGGCATATTACATTCAGGGTCTCCTTCCTTTTGAGTAAATATAGTATTTCAAAATACAATAAACCTAATAATTTTGGTCCAGCACAGTTCTAATTCTTGAATGAAAAAAGCAATCATACCTTGAGATCACGATGAACAATACATTTCTGATGACAGTACTGCACAGCGGACACAATCTGAAATATTACCATCATCATTAGTAAGAGAACGCACACACAAAAACTTAATACAATATATGGCAAATACCTATTCTAACTTGATCTCTCATTAAGTTTTATTAGTTATTTAAGTTTAAATGTTTTAACTTAGTTTTCAAAACATTCCTTTTGTTTCAAATAGTAATTTTTATATTTTAAAAATGTAACCAGGGAACTAGTGTTAACATCATAATACCCTTAGAGTTTAACAATAGAATGAAGGATCACCATGTTAATGCCATTTTTAAGAGGCTCAAATATACTGTAAAAGTAATGGTGGATGATGCTGTGGAGGGGGATACAGTCAGGAAGCTGCCAGGGCCTACAGATGGCCATTGTTGATCCTTGCACCAATCGCTAACTGACCAGGAGTGGGTTTGAACACACACTAATGTTTCCCTCTGCAGTCTCTCCCAGTCAGAAAAGGAAGATCACCCCTGCAATGTCACCTAGAGCTAGCCCAGATTACCATGGTAAAGATTCAATGTATTGCATAGCCAGCCTCAGTCCCTATTATGATGAATCAGGTAAAATATCCTAAATCTAGTAATCTACCTGGAATACTCAGTGTTCTTATTTCCTTTCCTTACATATTAAGGGAACCAAAAGTTTTAACATGCTAAATAATTTCTTTGATATTCAGCTAAATATTCTCTTCTCAAACCATCCCACTCATTTCTAAATTTACTTTTACAGCCAGATACAAAAAGCAAATCCAAGAGATGAGAGCCCAAATGGAGAATATTATGTCAAATTTACATGACAGAACATAGTTCGTATTAGTAAACTGCGATCACACCAATAATGTTTATCAGTAAATCAGTTCACTGGTGTGGTGATGTAATAGACAGGAGGCTGTCTTGCCCCTGAACTCAGTTGTTTCACCCGAGCCTATGGGAGGGCAATCCCAGCATTCAATCACCTTTCAGAGGAGGATGGAATATGGGAGGGAAACACAGCAGTAGTTTAAGAGCAGTACTGCCTGGTAGTGTGGCAGAGAGGTTTAGCTCTACCTCTGGAAGAGGACAGAATACCTAGTTGTGAGGACCGGTTCTGGTGATGAACAGACCTGGTACCATTTCGTCTAACTCTTGAAAAAGGGGCAGGCCAGTGGGGGTGGAATACTGTGAATGTGAAAGGATATAACCTGGTGGCTAGTCAGCAAAATGCCTGTTTCTACTTGACACCTAACAAAAGCACCCGCATACAAATTAAAGATACACACTTCAATTAATACAATCACAATTTCTTAATTCCTTTAAAGTGCTCCGTGCTGCAAACATACAACATGTTCAAATACTAATCAACAATAGTCCTTTTGAAACCTCAGCTAGGTTTCTCCTTTGAATATTGAGAGACCTGGGCTGCTGATCTGTTCTTTAAAAACAATAAACAACCTGTACATAATAAATCATCTTTGTTATTTTTATAAACCTTCTGCTTCAGTGATCTGATTCTTGTTAGTCACCACAAAACTTATCTCATGACAGAGAACTCAAAGCCTTTACACTTGCTACCATAAGAAAACACGGTTGCACTTAACTGTAGCTGTTGTTTGTCTAGTGTCCTCTGTGCAGGCACACATTGGAACTGTGCAGACATAGGCTGGCTGCCAGAAAAGATTCTCAGACAGTAGGGGGTGCTCCACCTGTTCAACGAGCATGTGTGGTGTTTTACCACCGAAATACAGTGTTGCCTGGTGGAGTGACCCCCTATCCTTTAGTTCCCCTACGACACCAGAAGTCAAAATTGAGATTCTCAAAGCAGGGTAGGAGGGAGGAAATGTGTGCCTGCACACAAGACACCAGATGAAAACAGGGTTGTACATACCTGTAATGATTATTCTTCTGTGCAGGCACACATGGGACTGTGCATGCGCACAAACCAGCCACTCGGAAAAAATCTTTATAGCGTTTAAAAAGCTCCTTTAGGGGCCGCTTCTCCTGACTGCACAGAAGAGCAACGATGAACATCAGTTACAGGAAAGTGCAACCCTGTTTTCGTTGTTGGCATTTTGTGCAGTCCCATACTGGGAGTATAGAAAGCTACTCAATAATAGAGGAGGGTGTGAGATGTCCAGATGAACAGTGAATGAAGAATGGCCGTCCCCATTGCAGCATGTCTTCTGGCATGTGTGTCTACTGAATAGTGATGAAGGTGCCTACCAAGGACCATGTGGTAGCTTGACATATGTCTCATAGTGGAGTCCCCCAGAGGAAAGCAGCTGAAGATGACTGTGCTCTGGTGGAGTGAGCTCTTATCATTACTGGACAATGTAGCTTTGTACAATGTACAATGTACACTGGCTTCAATGTAGCAATTCCTAATGGCTGCCACTATACACCTAGAAGGAGTCTGGTTAGCTGTGGGGAGGCCCTTACGTGGACCTGAGTAACAAGGACCTGGTTAGTCGGGTGATTAAGAAAGGAGGTCACAGGGATGAGGACTTAGGAGGGAGCAATCAGCCTTCACAGTGAGTAAAAAGGACAATTTAGGGGTTCAGGCCAGATTAAAAGCAAACATTCCTTTTTGGTAGCTGAATGGAGACTAATCGTAAAGAATCCGAGCAACAAAAGGGGTCTTTCTCTGCAGACTAATTCAAATAAACAATCTATTCTTAATACCATCAAGTATAAATCTATTTAATAAAACATTCCTAACAATTTTCAAAATCTAAGAAACGATTTAAGCTTCAGACAGTTCAATAAGGCAATCAAGTAAATCAAAACACAGTTTTAAAAACATACATGCAATAAATAGAGACACACAACTGCAACTTTGTACGAAGAGAGGGCAGGTGGAGAGCTTTTTTACATCCTCCTCCTCCCCACCCCCCACCCCCCGCCCAGGACCAGAATAAATCTGGAGCCAGATGGCTCAGATAGCAAAGTAGTTTAGAGCCCAATGGCTCAAGCAGCTGGGAAGTTTAGAGCAGAAAGTTCAAGTGGCAAAAGTTCCTGGTAGCTCACCCTCCCCCCAGTATCTGAAAATACAGGAAAGGTGTCTTAAGGCTTCAAGCAACAACCGAGTCCAAATGCTCTCAGGGCAATCCAGGGTTGTTAGAGTTCCAAGGCAGGCTTCCCTTCCCAGGCAAGTTTGGGAAAGGATCAGGAAAAAAAACTTGGCTGGCAGGCAGTGAGTGGTGGAGGCAGTATGGGCCTGGAGTGTTGGGAATAGCAAAGTCTGAGTGAGAAGAAGAGCCTTCCATACAGGGGGCAGCAAGGATCAATTAGTTAGGATAGTGAGGGGAGCATCTCTCTTGTTTCCTAACGGTCATTTCCTTGTCTTATCTCCTATTGGACTAAACAGGGCAATATCCTGATTCTTCTCTCTCCTGATCTCTCTCTTCTACATGTAGTCAGATAGCAAGCATCTGTCTCTATCTCTCCTCTTTACTCTCAAGTATATAGTTCCTAAATAAACGCTGTTTAACCTCTTTAACCAGCACTGAGTGCCCACCGCTGCGTTTATTCCTCCTCTGGCTTCATGGAGAAACCCCTTTCGCTGAAGCATCAGCTCTGGCTGGAGCAGGCATAAGGCATTTGAATGATTGGCTAAGGAGCAAAAAATTCTGGCTTTGGTGTTGGACAAGGTTGCAAAGAGGTTCATGTCTGGAAATCCTCACTTCTGGAATATGGGGTTTTACTAGTTGTCCTTGGTCGACCATTCATGGTGTGGTTTAAACACTCTGCTTAGAGAGTCTGTCTTGTCATTTGTAGTGCCCTATGAGTATTGCCTGTTGGAGGATGTTGTTTTGTATTGCCCATTGCCACTGTTTTGACACCTCATAACATAGAGTCAATGAAACCGTTCCCCTTTGCTTGTTCAGGTAGTAGCGTGTGGTTGTGTTGTCAGTATGTACCTGAACTTTTTTGTTGCATAAGAGACCTGCAAAGGAAAGCAAGGGAGTAATGAATTGCTCTTAATTCTAGGATATTTATGTGCATATTAGTCTCTGCGTCTGACCAAGTACCTTGGGTGAAGACGTCCCCACAGTGAGCTCCTCAAACTTCAAAGGACATATCAGAAGTCCTGGAAATGTCTGGGAATTGAAGTCCAAACAGTATACCCTTAAGGAGGTTTTCCTGTGAGCCCACCAATCCAGTGATCTGACTACTAACCTAGGGATGGAAAATCACCTCTGTTGCAAGCCCCTGACTAGGTCAAAGCATCTGAGGATCCAGTTTTGTAAAGGCCTCATGTGGAAATGAGTAAATCAGATGACACTGGTAATGGCTGCCGTTAAGTCCCAATAGTCTTTGAATGGACACAGCTGACTGGAACTAGTTAATTGGAACTGGAGAACTGGTTAGACTGGAACTGGAGAGCAAGGGCCAGGAGTGACCCTGCCCTGCCTAGCGGTAAAAAGGCTCTCCCTACCCTATCATCAAATCTAGCCTCTATAAACTGGATGCATTGAGCGGGTGAGAGCGAGGATTTCTTCCAGTTAATGATGAGGCCTAAGAATGACATGGTCCTTATGGTGATGTGAACGTGTTCTAGGAGCAGATCTTTTTGAACAGGCAACAAGAAGCCAATCATTTAGGTAGGGAGAGACAGAACACTCCTTAGACCTAAGGAACTCTACTACAGCAGCTATGCATTTGGTAAATACACTTGGAGCTGAGGGTAACCCAAAGGAAGGGCAGTGTACTGAAAGGTTTCCATATGAATTTTTTCAACTTTAATAAACATATTTAAATTACAAAGATCCAAAGTAAAAAAAGTTCACCCATCCTTTTTGTCCACAAGAAAATATCTTGAATAAAACTATGAGGGGAGGTTCCTCCTGTGGTACTCTCTGTATGGTTCCTTTAGTGAGCCACTCTATGAATGCAGGCTAGAGCTCCTTATCAGAGCAAGTAGAGGCAATTCCAGGAGAAGTTAACAGAGGTAGTTCTGAGAAGCATAAGCAATAACCTTGGTTAACAACTTTGAGAACTCAGGAGTCATTTGTAATCATGCTCCAATTAAACTGAAAAGGGGCCAATCTGTCCATAAAGGAGCAGAAATAAGTCTATGGTTGTTGTGGGTTTTCCGGGCTGTATTGCCGTGGTCTTGGCATTGTAGTTCCTGACGTTTCGCCAGCAGCTGTGGCTGGCATCTTCAGAGGTGTAGCACCAAAAGTCTTTTGGTGCTACACCTCTGAAGATGCCAGCCACAGCTGCTGGCAAAACATCAGGAACTACAATGCCAAGACCACGGCAATACAGCCTGGAAAACCCACAACAACCATCGTTCTCCAGCCGTGAAAGCCTTCGACAATACATAGAAATAAGTCTGTTGTGGGACAGTGAGTCAGAAGAGAGACTTTTGTCCCTGAGAGGACTTTGGAGGCTGAGGTTGAGGTTGCCTAGATCTCACCTTGGTAGAGCTCTTTCCTCCTGCACAAGGCTAGAAGGAGTAGTTTTGTTGGCTTGGTATGGTTGGTATTAATACCTCAAAGCATGTTGTTGGTAGGGTTGACAGCTCTGGTAACGGTATCTGGATTGTTGTGGTTGTTGCAGAAGAGCAATGACACCCCCCCCCCAAAAGAGCGGACAGTCTGAACATTCGTTTTCATCTGGAGTATGGAGTTGTCCATTTTCTAGGAAAGAGGTGCTCTCAAATAGAAAATCCTCAATTTTGCTGCACTTATCCTTTGGTAGGGCAGTGGAACGTAACCAAGAGTGGCGGCATAGGTCTAGGAAAGAAGCTATAGATCACATTTGCCTGCTAATATCTGTTGCTTTGTCAAATTGAGTGGCCTCACCCTGAAATATGTTGACCAGTGCCTCTCTCTCTTCAGGCAGGACCTGAATGTAAGCGGAAAGACGTTCCCAAAGAAATAGGTTGTAAGAGCCCATTACAACCTGATAGTTAGCTATTCTAAAGTTAAAGGCTGCGGAGGAATAAATTTTTCATCCTAGTGCATCAAGTTTATGTCCCTCCTTATCAACAGGGGAGGAGTGGGATCCATAGTGGTATTTGGAATGGATCACTGTAGCCACAAGTGATGAAGAGAGCAGATAGTTAAACAGGAATGCATTGTCCTGTTTCAATTTGTAGTAGTTCTCAATTGTGCAAGAAGTGGCAGGTGTTGACACTTCCTCCCCACCCCCAAATTCCATGGACAATATCTAAAAGGTCTTCTACTGCAGGGAAGACCATGGAAGCAGGTGGGTCCATGTAAATGGCCTGGAGAACCTTGCTCTAGGCTTGCGTATCGCTGCAGAGACATCCAGTTAAGGCTCTTGCCATTCTTAGCATCTGCTCTGAGAAAAGGCGGAAATCCTCAGTAGGGGATGATGAAGCTGTCTCTCCAATCACCTCTTCGGGAGAGGGGTCCTAATTTGGAAGTAATGTCTGAGTGAGAAGCCACTTCTTCCCCTTCGTCCGAATCTGAGGGAGTCAGGAATCAATCATGGAAACGGCAGGACAGAGCTGAAGTTTTTACTGGAACCAATGAGGTTGGAACCAAGACATTTGGAGTTGAAGCAAGGAGAGGTGCAGCCTGTAACCACAACAGGAATTCCTGCCAATTCACTATCTGCGGAGGGTAGGTTAAGCTCGGAGACCATGACATAGGCAGAATAGGTGGTGTGCTTGCTGGAACCGAAAAAAGGTTCCATGTCTGAGGCAAGGCCTGAGCAGGCTGTTGTTGAGCCATCTCTAACTGGCCAGATGCAGTTGCCATCGGACCTGGAGCTGTCAGAACCGAGAAGGTTGGAGCCAATGTTGATAGAATTGAGAGACTTGGGTCCGTAGTAGAGAGGGAAGGCAATTCCTCTGTTGGGATCGCCTCCTCTTCCTCCTGGTGTAAGGTGGGGGTTGGTGGAGGTGAAGGAGTGGCTAGAGCCATAATAATCTCCTCTTCCACAATCAATGAAGGTGTCGAAGATGGAGAATGGAGGTGACAATGATGAGAAGAGGTAGAGGCTGGTTTCTTGGGATGTTTGGTTTTTGATTTTGACTTTTTTGTTGGTGGTTCTGATGCAGCTTGCTCGGATTGGTCTGGCAATCAGCACTTCGCAGTCTCCACCTTGCCTTTAGGCTTCCGAATTGGTGTTGATGCCTGGGACAGGCGAGATGCAGCGATCTGAGCAGTTGGAGTCAGTGAATGGTTCCATGTTGGATCTGGTGTATGAGCCTTTGGAACCAATAAATGTCATTCAGATCAGAAGTCAGATCTATGCTTGGCACATGTCTTTGCTACCAGCCTATCAGAGCCTGTCATCTTGAGTCTGCCAAAGGAATAATAATAATAATAACAACACCATCTTAAGTCTGCCAATGAAATAATAATAATAATAATCTCCCACCTTGCAGACTTCAGATGGGTGGCCCAATCACTCCTGGCCTTGGGGGTGAATCATTGGCAGTGCCGACAAACAGGAATGTTATCCAATTCCCCCAGGCAGAGAAGACAAAGGTTGTATTCGTCAGTATGCAGCATTTTAGTGTCGAATTTGGAATACTTTTTGAAAAGTACTTTTTGAGACATGTTGTCTCTATAAAGATCTATATTTACTTATCAACAGATCAGTTTGTCATGCAAGACTGAAGGAAAGTCAAAAAGCAACAAGCAAGAACCTTTCTCAACGACGACAAAAACGGAATTGAGGAATAGGGGTCACTCCACTTGACAACACTATACTTCAGCAGGAAAACACTGCACAAGCACGTTGAACGTGGAGAACATTCCCTACTGTCTGAGAGCTTGAGAATTTTTTCCAGTGAGCAGTCTGCACCTATACAGTCCCAATGTGGGACTGCATAGACCAACAACGGACATCTAGCAACTGAGGGGAAGGTTCCAATTTCCAAACAAACCTTGTTCCCCAAAATTATAGGAGGCAGCGTTAATACACTTAGTTGGAAGAAAAAGGCAGTCACAGGCAATTTTAATGAAAATTGATATACGCTATCTTTTCCATTACTGTTCATATAAAGATGTTTCAGGGATTCCCTCCTGTTTTTTACAACACTTTAAAAGGGAGTTCTGTTCTCAAATATCTGGAATTAATTGCAATGCTTGCCATTTTAGAACATTTACCGTGGCTTGTATTGAATTACCACTTGGGAAAGAAATTAAATCTATTTCCTCTTCAGGATACTCTATTTCCCAACTTCATTTTACAGCAATAAACCATATTCTAGTCACAGTTTCAAATTCTATTTTCACTGACAGCCTACATTTAACCTGTACCTGTCTAAATTTTGCACGTGCTTCTTTCTCTTTCATTCTTCCATGTGCAACCAAGTAGTCAAATACTTCTCCTAAAACAAAAAGAATAAAATTTAACTGTACTTTAAGACGATTTAAAATGAAAGCCTACTGAGCTCAGCTGACTGATAGAACTGTATGTGCTGTCACTTTTTGCACTTCACTAGGGGCACAATTTCATCCAGAATGCCCTACGAGGGCCATAACCATAGTGGCGAAAAGGTCTCCATAAATCCAGGATGCTCAAAGATATATTTCAAGCCCCTTTCCTGGATTTTCAGCACTCATAGAAAGTGAAGAAATGAACCCTGTTTGGATTGTGTTGCAGTATATAGATAACAACAGCAAGGGCATCTCAGTTCATGTTATGTAGCAGACAGCTCTCTATTATCTTCAGCATCAATAATTCCCCATTATAACACTCATTATAACAAAGGCAGCCCTGGATCAGAACTTCTTCGCAATTAGCAGCTTCTACACCAACTCAATTAAATCAAAGAGGTTAAGTTTTACTGGTAGCTTGAATGAAAAGTTACAGTAAGGTAACCAGGTCTAAATCATGCCAAACAGCAGAAGGGGCAATAAAACAGTGCCTAGACTGTACCACTTCAGACTGCAGGTGGCTGCTTCTGAGGTGAAACATCTTCCCATGAAAAAGACATCGCACCATATGTAAAAGTAATATGTTAGGGGGTAATGAAGCATAGACTTACTTGGAGAGTTTCTTTTCATGGGTAAACTAATGGGTAATCTTTTTGAAGGTTAGGCCTCCCACTCTGCTCTGCAGGCTGTGCTAAAGATCTTGTGGACTACTTCCATTGCATATCCTCAGAACACATTTTCAATGGTATGAAAGAGATCAGAATGTCCTCTTTGCTGAACAAAGGAGTATCTGAACTGACAGTGTCCTATGTACATGATTCAACTGAATAAACATCAACTTAGTCTTACACTAAAGGTAGGTTCTGTCTTCCATATAAGAATCTAGGTGGGAAAGAATACCATTCAATTCAATGATGAAAACTTACCCCACGTTTTTTTTAATAATTCATTTTCCATCAGTGGGTATTTTCATGAAGGATGATGAAAAGTTAGTCCATTCCTGGTAGGAAAAGCCTGAGGAGCCACATGCAGAAAGCTGCTCTGGTTGAGGTATAACTGTCCAGTCAATAGTGTTTTTCAAAAGTAGAAAAAGAGGGTCAGGTAGACGATCAGCAGATCTCTGGGGGTAAGGGGGCATATTGTGGACAAGGGTGCTATGAATGCCCTAATGGAGTAGACAGTAATCCTGAAGAGATTGGAAGATGTCAGTCTTGTATGTAAGAGAAATAACTGGTGATTGTGGATTTGAAAGCCTTCCTACCCATTGATGAAGGGTGAAAAAAATGCAAAATGGTATTTGAAAATCTGACGTCTGCTGTGTTTTCGATTTTCATGATTCTGGATATGTCCAATAACGTGCCATTCCCTTTCATAAAGGTGACCTGAGCAAGGGTAGAATAACTCTTGATTTTTGGGAAAGGAAGAATTGACCTTTGGAATGAAGGTGGTCAGTCTGTAATGCCACAGACTCTTTGTGGAAGATATCAAGTGTCTTCCTTATTGAGGGAGTTCTGAGCCCCGATACCCTTCTGACTGAAGTGATGGAAAACAGGAAGGCAAACACATGAACACGATCTGCAAGGGAAATCTGCTTGAGGGACTTGAAGGGACCTTTGTGGAATGCTTTAAAGATCTTGGGTAGGTCTCAAGTAGGAAAACAATGCACTGTAGGAGGACTGAGGAGGGATGCACCCTTGAGGAAACATGTGAGGATGAACAGAGAAAATTGCAGAAGACATGGCCTTTGTGAATACTGGGTGAAGATCTTATGGGAAGATATCAAAGAGGAAATCAAGAGCCCTAAAGCTTGCTGTCAAGAACTTTATACACTTGTGTCAGTCAGCACTATCTGACGAATGCCTTTCATGTTGCTTCATGAATCTAATCTGTGGGGGTTTCCTGGAAATCAGCAAAATGTTGATGACTGGCCTTGACTATCCAAAAGTCTCTAGGATCAGTTCAGAGAACAAGGGCCTGTTTGGCCAATAAAAGATTATGAAAATTAGTTTGGTCCCGTCCTGAAGACCTTCCTGATGAGAGGAGTTGGGCCAAACATAAATGTGTGCAATTTTCCCCTCATCTCCCTATTTTAAACTTTGAAAATTATCTTGGAAGTTTGTTGTTTGTAGATGAGGGGAAGAGATCCAAGACTGGTGGCTCCATGTGTCTGCCAATTGCCTGAAAGACATACTGGTTCAGGGTTCATTCCCCTAGATTCAGATCTTGGCAACTCAGCTAGTCAGCTTTGCTGCTGAATTTTCAGCACACTATGAGACCACTGAATTACTGAGTGGAGCCCACCTCCCACTAGATAAGCTTCCAGGATTAGAGCTAGCTTTACAGAAGCAGGAAGAGATCCAGGCTCTAGCAAAAAGCCTGGAGTTCCAGCCAATTTATGCTGTGGTCTGTTTCAGCCATAGAGTTAGAGCACCTGCCTTGAGCTAGGAGGCTGGAAGCAACCCATCTGGTCAGGCTTATGTACACGGCAATTTCAATTATGTATTTTTTATTTTATTTTATGGCATTTATATCCCACCTATATCCCAATAGGGACACAAAGCAACTTACATCATTCTCATCTTGTCCCTTTTATCCTCACAAAAAAACCTGTGAGGTAGGTTAGGTTCAGAGTACTTGAGTGGCCCAAGATCACCCAATGAGCTTCCGTGGCAGAATGTGGATTTGAACCTGAGTATCCCAGATAGGATCTCTGAGTAGTAAGAAGAATGTACTGATTTTAACTCTCCTCCTGCCTCCACAGGGCTAGCCTGAGTCTTGGATTTTGCATGGTTGGTGAGAGGGGAGGGCACTACTCTTGGATCTCTTCCTGCTTTTGTAAGGCCAACCCTGGTCCAGGGAGCCTGACTAGTGGGAGATGGGTCCCACTCAATAACTCAGTTGTCTCATAGTGTGCTGGAAATTCAACAGCTGGAGAGATGATTGCTTCAGCACTTTCATGCAGCCAGGTGCAGAACGGATAGGAGTGGTCCATCAAAAGACATGCCCTGTTGATGACTTGCAAGCGCTGTGGGCTCTGGTGACACTGATGGAAGTCACTCCTGCCAAGCCTCTGTGGACCCTCCTTCAACCACAGCTACATGAAGTGAGTCCTTATACATCATTAGAAGCCTCTATCACTTGACTTCAGCATCAGCTGAGACTAGCCTCATGGTGGCTGTGAATGCAACAGATCTTCTGAAAGTCTTTGCTTTTATCCCTTTTATGTGACTGAATGCTAACAGTGATAGATAACAAGCATCCTGCTTCTGCTTCACCTCCCAACAGAAATAGAAGGACTCTGCAAGACCTTCAGCACAGCACAACATGAGGTGGGAGGACAATCCTTGACAATGACAACCAGCTCCACCAAGGGAAAGAGCCAGGTGTCTCACTAACATTTAGTTTTCTGTCGGCAGGTACATGGAGGAGCATTCAATCAGGTAAGCCTTTCCCTATAGTATGAAGAGGTGTATTCTAGATACAGGTTTTCCACTTCATCTCCTGCTTGTCTGAACTATGGCATAGCTCTGCAATCCTATTTTAAAACGCATGAGTAGATAATAAAACATTAACAAGAAAAATGTCTTCTAGATCTGAGTATGGTTTTCATGAAGCTGTATCATGTAAAAGACAGCAAAAGCATATTTTATCAGCTGAACCTCCATCTTCAAACATATATATATATATTTAAAAGTAACATGGTTGTAGTATTTTAATAATCCTTGTAATGTGTATCTTTAATTTTCTTGTAAACCTAAATTTTTTTGTCCCTTTTTCCATTTTTATTCTGTAACCCCCGTAATGGTTAAAAATAAAAATATCTATTTAAAAATGGTTTATATTTTGAACTTACCCACAGAAGTAGAAAAGAGCTTTGACTTACCTCCACTGGCATATTCCATTACTAAGTATAATGTTTTCTCTGTTTCAATAACTTCAAACAATTTAACTGAAAAATAAAAGAATGACAGAGAATTACCTCAAGGAGGTAAAGATAAATTATTTAAAATAATAATCTTCAACTGCTGTACCTTATCCATGTCATAGATAAAAGAAAATCTATGCTGAAGTCAAGGTTTAGATCTACACTTGAAATTCTTAAAAAATGATAACCACCCGCTTCTCTTCCAGAACTAGTCCAGGTTAGAAATAGTGCAGTTTCTTATTCAGCTAAAGACAGCATTTTAATGCCAGGGGAGACTGCAGAACTGTTAAGAACCAGAAGGACACTGCCCATCAAGTATATTAACAAAATGAATACTGCTTATTTTAAAAAGTTTTATAAGCCAACAAGAGACAAGCATGCTGGAAAAACAGCACACTCTGCTGGAAAAGGGAGGAAAAAGGGCATACCCTGTATGCAACAATATGTATACCTTGTATGCAACAAGCCCTCTGGCCGATTCAGGAACAATAACTGTCTCTGGAACAAAACTGTTCTGCCTTCCTCAGCCAGAAGAATTGTCATCACAAAGTAGGGCTCTAAAAGCAATGAAAACTAAAGCAGAAAGGGAAAGTTATACACTTTGTAATCCTGTTTCTCATTCACAGGTCTCAGTATTTAAAAATAAACTGGTATGGATTTAAATAAAATTGATTTTAAAAAACTTATTTTATCTGATGAGTATCACATTTTTTAAAACACAGTTACCATAGATTCATTCCATACTGAAATAACAATGGAATCACATGCAGTCAGACCATCCATTACACACAAGTAGTGTGTTCTTCCATAACATGCCCTTAATAAAAGGCTGTAAGACCAATGTGAAGACCCAATGACTGTGCAAGCCACATTCCATACTGGTACTCTATCCTCCTCCTAGGAAAGAATACTTTTAAATAACTGGTTCATTTCATATAGGAAATATTTAGTTGCTAATTCAGAAAAACTCAGTGCCACTGAAACCAACAGGACAGTTTACTCTGAACTATGAAGTTTTGATATGCAATGGGAAATTAATCATAAATCTAAAAGCCTGGCTAGAAAAAATATATATTTAATATATGAATGTTAAATATATGAATATATGTAATATATTTAATAAACATAATAGTTACTATATGACTCAGCAGAAAATGGGAAATTCCTACCAATATTAGGATGATTCAATATCTTCATTATTCGTACTTCTCGGAACAGCTGTTTTAAAAAAAGGAAACTATTTTTATTTACAGTGATGTTTATATAAACAGGTCTCTATATAAAATAAACTAGAGATGTTCACGTAACTCGAGGATAATGTAAAAAGTACATTTTTGGATACTGTAACTATTAGATACACTTTCCATCAAATGCTCTCTTAGACTTTAATGTCAAACACATTCTGCAGCGGTAAATTGTCGTTTTAGTGTAAACTTCAGCGGCCTTTAAACATAGGGCTGGGGCTACCAGAGTAACAGAATTCTTCTAACTCCCACAAGGAAGTTGCATTAGCTAACTTTTGTGCTTACCAGAAATGAAGGAAAATAATTTATACATTATCTTTTAAAACAATTATTATATAGTTATCCTATCACTACACGAACATGGAGTTTTCCTGCATTCCTTTCTGTTCCAATAGCCTCTTCTGACTCCTGGAAAGATCACTTCCAGGGATGCAGGATCTGTGCAGAGGACATGTGCAGATGGGGGGGGGGGGAAGCAAACAGTAAAGAAGAACAAGAGGGTGAAATTGTTCCTTCTCTTCCTCTTCCTCAAACGCAGCTCCACTGAGGAAAGGGACCAATTTCATGCCCCTTGTCCTTCCTCACTCCAGCCTATCGACATTCTTGCACACTGAATCTGCAGCCCCAGGAATGGCCTTTCCAAAGTTGGAAAGGGCTGCAGGAACGGAAAGGTCACGGGAAAACTCCACAGAATCATAGGGTTGGAAGGGACCTCTAGGATCATCTAGTCCAACCCCCTGCATAATGCAGGAAATTCACAACTACCCCCTCGACTGCCCCAGGGACCTCCGCTCCATGTGTCATCGAGGAAAAAATTATTGGATACATAGCACTTTATAGAGTACAAGGTGGCCCAAGGAAAAAGCTTAACGTAAGAGAAAACAAAGGGAGATGAGGCAGGGATGAACAGGGAAAGAAGATGCACTCATTTCAACTACATGTACTAAGGACAGTTTCACTGGAGAAGTAGTGCCCAACGATTCATGAGAGTGGAGAAGTGAGAGAGGTAGCATCAATCTTGGGGCTGATTCCAACATACAAAGCATAATATGATGTTTCTATACTGCTTTTCTACACTGCTCAAAAGTTTTGCAAACTGTGCAGAACTTAGATAGGAAGTCTGTAATATAAGGAAGCAGTCTCAAAGAGATGCATCAGTAGAGGGCCAGGGAGTGACTACAGATTTATTACTAATGCTGTTAAGTATGACAGACTATAGACTTTATTACTAAGGGCTTTAAGTACGATTCTACTAGGTAGTTCCTATGTTGGTTAATATGTCAGTCTTATACTCTGTTTCAACATTTCTTCAACTCTTTATTGGATTTCTACTGGTTTTAAATCTTTGCAAATGTGCATGTATATACCCTATTACGTTTATTGAAATGTCTTTGAAATTGATTGTACGGACTCACACCGTGTAATCCTCTTTGAGTCTCAGTGAAAAAGGTGGATTATAAATAATGTTTTTTTTAAAAAAGAATAAAAGCAGTTACTTTTATATACTAATTATATATCTCCTTCTTCCCCCCTAACCTTTTCCAATATTAGTCCCAGTTGCTCAGTGCTGACATTTGATTATCTTATGCCAGCATTAGAACATTTTGTTTAACAATTAAAAAATTATAAAAATGAACTCCTTGTCAGAAGATTGTTTTTATACAGTGTCTGGCCATTGTTAAGGTCAGGGGAAACAAAGCTGATTCTGGATATCGCAGAAAGGGGCACTAACCCTAAACCCTCCCCCACGATTTCCTTTTTCCTTTTATGAAAGCTCCAATAGCCTCTCCCTTTTTCCTGCTTCCTTCTCTTCCTCTCACTCACCAGTCAAACTACTTTTCTCTGCCCCTGCCTTCATCTTTCCCTTCTTCCCTTCCTCTAGCAACCTCTGCCCAAGAAAACTACTGTCAAGTTGAATGGTACCAGCTACCAAGCTGGGCCAAGTTGCGCAGTATCAGCCTCTGGGCCTAGTTGCATAGTGGGAAAACTGCAAGGACTAGCGGGGGAACCTCACTTTCCCCTGTATCCCCCCTCCCCACACAATTTCTTATTTTCCTCCTTCTGGGAATGCCCATTTCCTCACCTTTCCCTGCATCCTTAACTCCTGTCCTGGCCCACCCACCAAACTACTTTTTTATCTGCCTCCCATCTTCAACTTCAATATTTGCTTTCTCCACAATGCAAACCCAAAGCAGCTTATATCATTCTCTTCCACTCCATTTTAGCCTCACAACCATGTGAGGTAAATTAGGCTGAGAATATGTAACTGATCCAAGGTCACTCCTGTGAGCTTGTACATCAGAGTGGTGATTCAAACCTGCATCTCCAAGATCCTAATGTGAATCTCTAACTACTATACTACACTGGCTTTTGTAGGGTGGCTGCTGTTGAACAGCAGCAAGCTACCAGTCCTGGGTGAGTCATGCAATTATATGGTATCGTTTGGTGATTGCTGCCAGACCTGGCAAAATGAGTCCTCTCTCAAAGGCCAGAAAAGCCCTGGAAAGGACCCTTTACTACCTTTACTGACTAAAACCAAAACTTGAAAACTTGCAACACTGCTGTGATCACCTAGCAACCCCCACAATGTTTAGTAGGAGAGTATTCATTTCTTAAAGCTATGGGTGCCGCTTCTATTATTTTGGGAGGTTTTAACCCCCCAGTGCATTTTTAAAAAAGATTTAGATTTTTTAAGATTTCAGGTTTTTCTGTAAACCTAGGCTTTTGTTCAGGTTGATAGAAAGAGCTGTCTTAACTGTTCAGGGCTCCAAACACTGGATTTAAGTATCCACAAATGGGGCTATGGTGAAAATTAAATATATTGATATTTCATCAATAGTGAACCTATCCTTGTCTCTTACATGCTGCTACACTAATCTCCACAAGGTCAAGCAGCGAATGTTTCCTACAGACTAAGCATCATACATCATGGCCACATCAGGGAGAGACCACAGCTCAGTAGCAGAGCATCCACTTTGAGCACAGAAGATCTCAGGCTTGATGCCCACCAGTTAAAAGGGTCAAGTAGGAGGTAACATGAAAGACTTCAGTTTGATTCTGGAGGGCTGCTGCTGGTCCGAGTAGACAATATTGACCTAGATAGAGCAGTGGTCTGATTCATACAAAGCAGCGTCATATGTTCAAAAGCTCAAAATAGATATTTCATTGATTTTGGGTCCCCCAAATGCTGCTAAACAGTCAATGATTTTAACTCATGCGCAGGAGCATTACATAGAAAATCTAAGCAAATGATTAGTAATATAATGATAGCTCAAACAACTGGGGCAAGCCGTGCTATAAGAGAATCTCATCCTTCAGTACACAAACAAGCCAGAAAACTGCAAATGGAATTCCCAGCATAACTCACTAGCACACAAGCATATAATCTGTTCAGCTGCTTTACAAGAAAATGTCCTTAGTGCATGTACTCATTCATCTCACTGAAAACTTTACTGATATAGTCTCACAGGAACAGAGGCCATGAACCAAAACACACTTATTCCAGAATGCAAATCAAGCAACACTCTCCCTGCCACCAATCTTGTATCTGGGATGTAAATATACTTCTATCGTTGCTTAACCAAGTCTCCAAGCAGTGACTCAGAGCATACAAACTATTTTCAGAGCAATTTAGTCATCTTAAGGCAAGAATAAGATTTTTGTACAGCCACTTAATATAATAAAATTCTCACCTTTTGTAGACTTGTGGGGTTTAGCTGGGTTTTGTCTATTATTTTCACTGCAACCTAAATAGCAGAGGGAAAGAATTCTCTTAACCATTAAAAAAGCTTACGTTTTAATATGACATATGCATTTTAAGGAGGATATGGTGAAAGTTTACAGTTTAAATTATAAATATTTGGGGATTCAAAGGCTTAATTTGCAGACAGTACAGCATTTGCTAATTACCTGCTAACAGCAAAGAAACTAAGGTAGCTTGCAATTCAGCCAAAGAACGGGCCTGTGAGCATGTTCACTGTGTCATACTGCTCAATATCATTCTGAAGCAGCAGATCCCAGCACAGCTGCTTATTATACTGCACAAAGTATATAACATAAAAAATATACATCTATATTTCACATTCTTAGAGCAATTCACATTATCTACTTTAAACAGATTTTATGGGATATAGATGTCTCTCGTGCAGGCAATGTCAGCAATTTATAATCATTTTTAAACCTCCAATAGTATCTAAAAAGCAATTCTGCTTAAAACCACAATTGATAATCAAATGGCAGTTTCCCTTTTAATTAGAGGTTTCGGTGTCTAAAAACAAGAGAAATTAAGTTTTTTTAAAAAAAATCTTTGTTTTCAACTAAGAATTTGTATTTTGGTTAATCAGAGCTAGATCTTTCAGAGAAAATCTCAAAACAAGAAATGTATTTATTGTTTATTAATTTGATTTATACCTTGCCTTCTTCCTCCCCAATGTGCACCCAAAGCAGCTTACATCATTTCCTCCTAACAACCCTGTGGGGTAGGTTAGGCTGAGAGACTGGCCCAAGGTTACCCAGTGGGCTTCTATGGCAGAAATCTATCTGCATTTTTATCCTGCCCTTTGTTTAGAATTCAAGCTGAACCATACCCCTCCTCAAACCCTTCTGTGAGCGAAATTCAACTCAAAGGCTGGTTTATGTTTATCACAATTAGCTTGTAGCTCAGCAGGGTTTTTAATCCCTGTTTTCCTAACATCATAACCTCCCCCGAGTAAATCAAACAATGTGGCCATATTTTGTACTGGTTCTCACACAAATTATCTTCTCTTCACACAAATATGTTTTGCCTTTTAATGGGTACAAACAGGCATGACAGCAACAGTATTCAACCTGGATCTTGCCAATTCCCTATGAAGTGACGAGAGGGTGAGATAAGCATGGCATTGGTGGGCTTGGCATTGGTGGGTTAGACAATTTCTAATAGGGTTTACTTCTAGACCTGCAGCCCTCACCAAGAAGGGAGGAAAACTTTTTTAAAAAGGAAGCATGGGGATTCAACCCCTTGCCCCACATTTTTATGGGGATTTAACAGTAGATCCTACTCTGTATGCAAGCCTCCTCTACCATTATGCGTATTTCGGCCATAAGAAAAGTCTGTTAGCTATCATAGAGTTAGATGATTAACATAATTATTGCAGAAAGCCAACCTAGAACAAGGCAATACAAGATATTGTTCACAAACTTAAGAAATTTACCTCTCTGCCAGTAAGAACGTGTCTAGCCAGCTTCACTTTAGCAAAATTTCCTTTTCCTATTGTTTTGAGTAAGCGGTAATTCCCAATGTGAGGATGGTCCTCATTTGTAGAAGTGATTGAGTTCCTGCAACGGGGTATGTTTTGCCTGCTACTTGATTTTGTGGGCTGGATATGGGGCTCTGTATATCCATCAACGGACGTATGCTGTAAGATACAAATTTTTAAAAATTACAACGGTAATCTACACGAGTTATAAAATAAGCTTAAAATGGGAATAAAATGGCCCACCCTCACATAACAACTCTGCAGAAAAGGAAGGATGCAAAAAATTGGAAAAATGCTTTCTATATAACAGTATTCAATATTTTCTTTTACAGGCTATTATCTCCTCTGTCTGATTTCATGCTTAGCCCCCTTTTGAGAAGTTAATAAAACTGAATCATGCATTCAAGTCAATGAAATTGTTTTCCTTATTAATCTTTCCCTTTACTTAACACCTCTGTACTTCCCATTTCAATGGGAAGCTAGCAACTTAATTTACATTGAGCAATTACTCCTTGCATTCCTCCCCACCCTGAGAAGTCAGAGACACTGGCTCAGAGAGAGAAAATTAGAGTAACAAGTAAATTCAGTCCAAACACAGAAGCTATGTAAATACTTTCATTGGGACCAAGCTTTTGGGCAAGCTTTTGAGTTCTCCAGAACTTTGGACCCATGACATCTTTCTACTAAGTAAATTCAACATACAATAGCATTTCCCATATCTCCCAATAATCAATGTAATTGGGCTTTAAACTTTTTTTTACAGCCCTTCCACATTATAAGTAACAGCTCACAATTCTTCATTATTATTTTCCGAAATGATTTTAACATAATAAGAAAAATGCAAACATTTTAGTCAACGCTTTGGAAAGGATGAATAACTGACAGTGCACAGAAACACAACCTCAAGATTTAACCTGTGCATCAGATACAAGTATTTTCAGGTCCACAACTATCTATTTGTCTGTAACTTCTAAGAGAAATTTTGGTGCTCTTGATGCTGGGACAGTGTGCGTATGTATGTATATACAAATGAACATTCACCTGTTTCCAAGAGAACCTCTAAATGAAGAGAACAAGGAAGAGAAATTTATAGTGGAAGAAAGAGTGGGTAATTTTGTTCCTTTTCTCATATTACTACAACACAGGTCATGACTGCGCAATACTCCTGACACAAATCAGATCAGGGGCTGGAAGAAAATGGGACAAGAAGCTACTATACAGACACTAATACTTCCCCCACATTATTATTTGGCTTTCACACATGTATTGTTCCAGATATTTACAAAAAATTTCTATCAGACTTTGAAGGTCACCCTCACCACTTACCATATAAGCCATTTCTGACAACCATTCTTATTTTCACTTGCTATATGTGTCTTATTTTGTGTGCCTATATTTTGTATTATGCATCCATTTTGGAAGGTTTTACTCTTAGGGGGAAGGTAGCATTGATACAGCTAACATATCAGGCATCTAAAATATTTAAATCCATAAGTGATAATGTCATTGTCCAGATGTTCTGTCACAGAAGCTGCTACAGTGCCAATGCAGATGTACTCATTATTCAACTCCAAATATGACTGCAGTGGTTGTCTTTCCTTTCCCCTGTCTGAAGTCATGACCATCAGTCCACATCATAAAGCCAAAAACCTATTGTTTTTTACAATCAAAAGCATTCAGAGTGATTGATTTTTACGCAATGAGACTGTGACAAAACAAAACCAATCCCAGAGTTTCGATTCCATTGCCAGACTATTCCTAGTCAATCTCATACCCTCATTTGCAAGGCATCCAGGATTAGATTTGTTTTGAAGGAACTACATATGCAAAAGCAGCCAAGTAGAACCATTCTTCTTTAGCTTGGTGACTATATACACACAGATTATTCAAGCAATAGTTTCCTGGAAGAATATAAATAAGACCTGTCAAAGTATAACCCTGCTGCTTTATGTAATTCAGAATAATTAAAATATCGTGCTTTTTTGTTTTTTTGAATTCTCAGACAGACTAGGAAACACTAACCAGACACATATCACACAGTTGTAATGCCAAATCATAATGTAACAGCAAAACATGGTTTGGCAATGACAGCCATGCCTCAGGTTTGTGTATTCCCTCTTCCTTTGTTGTGATCCAATTCCGTCTGCTTTTCCAAAACAACAGTTTCCGTTATTTAAATTTCCCTCCAAGCCAGAACTCCAAACCATGGTTTCTCATTTTGTTTTTGAACAGTAAGGCACCCGGGCAAGCCTTCTGTTAGGGTCTCAGCAACTTACAATCTGCACAACAGCATCACCTCACTTTCATCTCCACTCTAACTTCATCTAAAGGCATCACTCACAATTTGGCCTCAACATATGATAGACTGGACCAATCAGGATGCCTCAGGCTCTAAAACGCCCTGGCTTGCAGACCGCTCCTTCATTCTGGACAGGTGTGAACAGTTCAGTACAAGACTGAGCTGAAGCTTGTCCTCCTCTGGATATCAGATCTTCCCTGCTTGTGACTGCCTCCTGCCCTAGGCCCTCACCTGAGCACTTGGAAAATGAGACTACTGCATGCATTTGACCTCATTCCTTGCAGAGGAAAAGCCTGGACTGAGTCTTAGTACTCTGACAGATTTGAAAAATCATAATTTGACCAGATGTCATTCTAAACTATGGTTGGCATAAATCATGAAATTCAGAGGTATGGCTGTGAAATCTGATTATGGATCTTTCACATCCTATTCAAAAATTACTTGGATTAAAATGGTATGTACCAGCATTGCAAATTGTGCCTAAAAACTGTTTGGTAGTCAATGTTTGTGTTTGGCAAGATGTTCTCTCACTGCTGCTCCTTGAAACAATTGATGTTTCAAACATATCTCCACACAGAACATACTACACTAGTCTAACCTGGCCAAGTCATGTTTCCAAGGCTGCCTCTGGTACACCAAATGAAGTTGACTAAAGGTACTAAATGCTACAGGAAAGACCTCTCTCCCATACCCACCCCTTGGTGATGGGATCAACTTCTGTTCTTTCTGCATAAAGTCAGCAGTTCATGACTTTTACCTCAATAAAAGACTAGAGAGTCATCAGATGAATGGGACTTTAATTGCCTTAACAGAAGCAGTTAATTTCTCTAGCAACTTAACACTCAATAGATAAGACAAGTGGGGAACCCGCAAGGATTTACAGGAGGCATTGCATTTTCTCCTCTCCCCCTATGTCCTCTTTCCCTTCCTTACCCCCTAGCCTTCCTCCCTTTTCCTGCTTCCTTCTATCCTTGGCACCTAGCTTTGTTTGCCCCCTTGATCTTTACCTTTCCCCCTTCCTCTCCCTCCTGCCCACAGACTCTCCCCTATGGCCCAGTTGTATTGTGTTGCCTGAGACATGCCCAGTTGCAAGGTGGGGACACTGCAAGGTGTGTAGTAGTTCACTTTTCCCTGTATCCCCTTCCCCACACTATGTCCTCTTTCCCTCCTACTGGCAGCCTCTATTTGCTCACCTTTCCCTATGTACTCCTATCCCTCAAACCCACTAAACAACTTACCTTTTATCTGCCCCCAATCTTCATCTAGATTTATTAATTTGCTTCCTTTATACACCGCCTTTCTTCGCAATGGGGACACAAAACAGCTTACATCATTCTCATCTCCTCCATATTATACTTACAGCAATCCTGTGCAGAAGGTTAGGCTGAGAGTATATGATGGAATCAAAGTCACCCAGTGAACTTCCATAGCAGTTTGGCAATTTGACCCTGGATCTCCCAGATCCTAATATGAAATTCTAACTACTACACCACACTGGCTTGGGTGGGTGCTGCTGAACAGTAGGAAACTGCCAGGCCTGGTGAGTTCTGCAAGTCAGGTGGTAGCAAATCGCCTAGTGGCGGGTGGTGGTCCTGGCCCCTTTGCATCCTCCCTCAAAAGCCCAAACAGCCCTGGAAAGGGCTCTGCCCCTCTTCCTGCCTTTTACGGATGGAAACCAAACCTGTAATACTGGCTAAACTGTTATGGTATCCTAACAACAGCCACTGAAGGCATCAGGTTAAAGTTACAGGCATTCCTATCATTTTGGGTATTTTTAACACCCCCATTGTATTTGTTCAGATTTCAGATTTTTCTGAAAGCCTGGAGCGTTTTTCAGGTTTAGAGGAAGAGGTGTCTTCTTGTCCTTTCATGGCTCCAATCTCCAGATTTAAGTATCCAAAAATTGGGACCGCTTGGCTATTAGTATATAAACTAGCTAGGTGGCTTAACTGTTCTTGCCCCACTGTAGAATACCTAAAGTTTTTGATGAATGCTAGCTTGCTGAAACTTCTTCCAGCTTCTTCCACATTCACCGGCATTGAGCAATGAATCTGTAGGGTTATGCACATTTCATTGAAAACTAGTTGCCACAGACAGTCTCTATACTGAAATCATTTTCATCTTGATTTTGTTCATCTGCTTCCCTAGTTTCTGCCTGATTGCAGAAAAGCCTTATCCAATTTGAAAAACTGAAGGATGATGTCCTTTACCTTCTTTTTGTTCTTTCTACCTCCTGACATTTCTGGCTGCCCAATTTGAATTTATAGCCATCACCACTATACAGTTTTTCCGTGGCTTTCTTGGGAGTGCTTATACCACAACTTTTTAAAAAATCTACTTTGCCGTCTGCTGTTTCCCCGTGCACACTCTTTATTCCGTTTTTGGGTGTTCCCCCCTCTTCCCCCCTCTCCCATCCCCTGCTAGGCCACTTCATTGTGATTGGCTACTCTCACCTACATATATATATATATATATATATTTAATGTTAAGTCCAGCACAGCATCGCTAGTTTGCAAGCACACTTCATTCATAAAGAGACCATGCAGCTGAAATTGACCAATTTCATCTCCTAGCTAAGGAGAGGAGGCTGGTCAATTTCACCCCCTTTCCATCCACAGGTATGACAAATAGAAAGTTTTTTTTAAAAGTTGCCTCCTTATTGAGGGTGGGCAGGTTGTCGACATCTGTGCCCCCCACACCCAGTTCCCAACTTCAGAACAAGCCAGAATAGAGATGCCCAAATATGACAAAAAAGAGGGGGCATGAGAGGTGCAAATGGACACATACAAGCTGATTCCATGCCTTTCGGCTTGACTTCAGGGATAGTGAGGACTTATGTCCCTGGCACAGAAGGGGCTTGTAAGTGAATTAGGCACTTACATATATTTTAGGCCTGCAGATTGTACTAGAAAGAGCAGCAGCACTTCCTCCCATGTTCTTAGGGTGGTTTGCTTTGCCCTTCCTACCAGGTGTCCCTCCTTCCTGGCTGTGCAAAAGGAACTCTGAGAATGGGGACTGCAGCCTGGGCCAGGTCTCTCGGGACCTCCAGACCACAGTAAAGTGTACCCCTGACTCGTGCAATATTTGCAAAAATAAAGCTAATTCAATTTCAGAACTGCAGTAAATATCAATTTTATCAGTTAAAGGCTAAACAGCAAAATCTGTAGTTTTCCTTCTAATGATCAACTGATCTAAGTTATATGAAAACAGAGACATAAATGTAATGGTGACTCTTCAATATTCAAGAGATGCCATCAAAATTGTATCATATGGACTACTCAATATTAAAGGCTTAATAAAGTGATATAAGTAAAGTTCTTCTCCAGCAAAAAGGGCATTCACAACGCCTTGATAAGGCATTCTGCCAAGTAACCATAGCATCACTTTTAACATAAACAGCTTTAATTTGATTTTGTCGTTGTATACTTCCTGCTAAATTAAAAATCGCAAACTGGGGATCCCACTACAAGAGTAATGAAGCAGAAACTAAACATCAGCCTTTGAAAAACAAGAAGAATCAAGAGGCAACTGCTGCTCACTGCTTGCTCTTTGCCTTTTATTTTTAGTAAGTTGTTATATTCTATTGGCTGGACATTGTGAACCATGAGCAGAAGCTGATCATGGTCCATTCCAACCTCCCCTTCCCCCAGCAGACCCTGGAGATAGGCAGAGAGCTGATGGCCAGAGCCATGGGATCCCAACGGACAAAACAGCGCAATTGTTTGCTGTGAGGAAAAGGAATCCGGCAACATCACCCCCTTTTTTCTCTTGTGCCAACAGAGGAGTGAGGATAAGAGACGCCACTTTCCCCTCTTCAAGCAGCCCCGTGAATCCTATAATAAACTATTTTGTCCCATGTATCTGCAATGATGTAGGAAATGGCAACAGCAATTGCTCTTTATATGCTCTAAGTGTGTGAATCATGACATTTCCTATTTTGGGGAAACTCAAGTTTGTTTTATTGTGTGGGAGGACAGGAAAGTAAAATAAGGGTCCATTTGGCAAGATGCTTAATATCATAGTAAGACTTTCTTCAAGTATTTATTTCTTTATGTTCCAGATTACTGAAAAACTCAAAGCAATGTACTGACATATAATTAAAACATATGTAAAGAAGGGCTTTAAGTAATGAGCAATAATATACTCTTAAATTATGATGATATTAAGTATCAAAAACAGTCCATATTTGAAAGAAAACAGCTACAAATCTCTCACAAATAAAAGATCTGAGAAAAAATGCCCACTTGAACAGCCTTCCACAAGCTATTACAGTCAAAGTCCACAGTGTATTCAAGATGCCTCTTGAAATGTTATGATCCATCAGTGGGTAATAATGTCATAGTGAAAGACCCGCCTGAAACATTCTGCCACTGAACACCAAAAGACAGCTTGCTAAGTGAGCCCTTTCAAAGAATTCCTACCATATTTGTTATAGGAGCTAAATGAATAAACTTGTTTTTATTTAATCCACTTCCTGTACAAGTATACATCAGTCTTGAGAATCCACATTCTAATAATACATGAGGAAAACTACAAAGAAGTTGTTTTATCCATTAGAAAATATGGATTTTACTTTGAGAAGCCGGGCTTTGCGAGAGTCTATTTGACAATTAACTAATTATTATGACAGTTACAGAGCAATGCCATCCCGCAGGAAGGCTCAGCATACCTATGTGCATTAAGCCCCTGCCCTTGCAGTGTCCTTGACAGTGGACACCAAGTTATACTGGATCAGAGAGGGAGGCAAGGCTTTTCCTCCTCCTTTATGACAACCTCAAGTCTAATGTTTTACTCTTTCCACAGGAATTAGTGCAAAGTAGTAAATGCTGCACCTGTGAAACCAAAGTGGGTCAGGACTAAGAACTGATCAAACAGATGTTCTGTGATTTTTTTTTTAATGTAAAAGCAACCACATGGGGACTATGCATTTGGATGGGGGCCAGGTCAGGAATGTAGTGTGGAAGAAAATGAAGGTGCCTTTGCTATAGCCCCAGTGCAACTGCAATTTTATTGTTTTATTTATTTATACTTCAATTTATATACCGCCCATCCTCGGGGCTCTGGGAGGTGAACAAGTTAAAATCAATAAAAACAAGAAAACAACAATACTAAAATCAACATACAAAACAATAATGAAATAAATTAACCAAGTACAATGGTGGGGAGAACCCCCCCACCCCAAAGGTGGGAGGCCGACATGGCACCCACAGCCTCTATTTATAATTTTTTTAAAACTCACATTTAATTTGGCCTCAAGCTCAGCACCTACTAGAGCAAGGTCATCTTGCTAACTGGAATCCATTTGTCCAACATAACTTGATAGAAGAGAAATAGGGAAAATAAGCAGCCTGACATCCACAACACAGCCAAAAGTAGGCAAAACCTACCATAAACTACAGACTTACATGACCCCTTATGTATTGGACAGGAGGCATGTACTGCCTTCAACTATGCCACTGACTGCTACTCATCAACTTGGTCCAAGGAATTCAGATGGGGTTACTGAGAACTAAGCTCATCTCTCCACGCCTAGCCCATTTCCACCATCCATTTAACAAAATTCCCGAATGGGCCTCTATAAATATAATGAATTTTCCTTGAAAAATTAGACTGTATGTGTATAGCTACATACATGTATGAAGCAAAAATTAGGAAAGAGAGATAGCAAATGGTATCAGTTTTAAACACTAAATCAAAACCAGAGGGGGGGAATCAAGTTCACATGAGATCCCCTAATTAAGTACAGAAATTAAATCATGTATACTACTGTCTGGTTCTATACCACAACCTAGCCACTTTCTTCTATCCCTATCAGCAGGTATTTTCGACTTCTATGACATCACTGCAAAGAAAAAACCATGTTATGAATATCCCTGAAAGCAAGAAAAGTTATAATAGTCATAATGGTCATCCTCAACTAGCCAAAGATATTTCCCAGTATCACTATATTTCCCAGTATCACTACATCACAGATCACTATATTTCCCAGTATCAGTATATCGTCCCTAAGATATATAATAAAAATAGATTAAAAGTGCAGCAACTACGCATTTAGAAACTCAAATGTCTTAATAATTAGATAAGATTGCCTGGACATTTTAGATGACTTTCACTGGCATACAAATCACGTTTTAGGGTGGAAAAATTCCACGTTATGTTACTTGTGTGTATGTTATGTGCCCTTAAGTCGCTTTCAATTTATGGTGACTCTTTGAATTGATTACCTCCCAAATGTCCAATCATTAATGGCCTAGCTTAGAGCTTGCAAACTGGAGGCTGTGGCTTCCTTTATTGAGTCAAGCCATCTCCTTGGGTCTTCCTCTTTTCTTACTGCCTTCTACTTTTCCTAGCCTTATTGTCTTTTCTAGAGTCTTGTCTTCCATAGTTACTTAATCTCCTAAAAATATTATGCTGATCTGCTGGAGTCTAAGAATACTGGAACTATAATTTCAGCCTGAGAACAGGAAGTAAACAAAGGAAATTGATAATGCCAGGACTATTTTAGCTAATTTGGAGCCCAATAGTATGGCATGATAAACACTAGATGCAATGCTCTGTACCAGCCTGAAGAACTTAAGAACACCATGGTTAGTTTGAAAGCAAATATTGCTCTGCTTAGTGGATAGGGTTGCTGTTCCCCCAGTGGCGGCAGGGGATCCCCCACTCCTGTCCTCCACCCCTCACCATCACTAACCTGGCTGGTGGGGGGGAGAGAAGGAGGGAGAACAGGTATCCTGGGTGCACACCCAAGGCTCCCAAGAGAGATATCATCACACTCCCAAGGCTCCTAGGACTAACATCATTGTGCCACCCTAGGAGCACTCCTGCGTTTCACACGGAGCTGATTTGGGCCCCAAATAGGCTGAATCAGGCTTGTTTGGGTCCCAAATTGGCCCAGTACAAAGCATGTGCACTCCTGGGCCTGCATAATGATGTCACTTTCCAGAACACACGCACGTTTTGCTCACAAAAAAAGAAGTGAGTGCTGGATCCCCGCTCTTCCACCAGGGAGTGTAAAGGGACTTGGCATCCCTATTGGTTGACTCCCATTATGGTGCAAAGCCAGTATGTTTGTTCCCTCAGAGACTCTTACCAGCCAGAGACCCACAAGGACTTGCGGAATGTATCTCATTTTGCCCTATACCCCTTCCCCTACTATTTCTTCTTTCCCTTCCCTGACAGCCCCCACATCCTCTCCCCTTTTCCTATTTCTCTCTCTCTCCTTTCCCACCAGCCAACCTAACTTTAACTGCCCTCCATCATCAACTTTTCCTCCTTACCTCCTCCTGGCAGCCTCTCCTTGGGAAAAGTCTGGCAGAGCTGTGCCTGGCCAAGTTGCCTGATGGCTGCCACCAGGCCTGGCAAAGTTATGTAGGGAGTGAGTGTCCAGTGTCCTGCAGTGAGGAGTCCTTCATCAGGGGACCAGGGATGGAAGGGGGATAGTATCATTTCTAGGACTGTTTTAGTTTCCAAGTCCACCCTGCCCCCTACTGCTCTGCTTTACAGAAACTAAGGCTGGGAAGGCTCAATAATATTGCTGTGATTGCCTAGCAACCCCGAAATGGCCCTGAGATCTCAGAATGTTCTTTTCTTAAAGCTAGTGGTGTGACTTCAATTATTTTATGACTTTTAATAACCCAATGCTTTTTCCCCACTTTCTAAAGATTGCAGATTTTTCTGCAAGCCTGGGGCTTTCTTAACGTTTGTAGAGAAAGCTCTCCTGGATATATTTTGTGGATTTTTTTAAAGCGATACACTATGTCTCGGTTTAGAATTAGATATATGATGGGGCCAGCAGAATTGCAGAAGGCTGGAGGATTTGTGGAGTGACTATACAGAATGATCACACTGTTGATGACAGTGGATCTGTGGGATAATATGTTCTTTTGGACAAATGGCAGCTTAGCTTCAAGACACTCTCTCTGACCAATTTTCCTAATAGCTTTTTAGTGTTCAGAGGAACTAAGAACTCTGAAATCAGCAATGCACTAACAGGCAAACAATGCTTAACTGAAACACAACTCATAAATTACCAACAGCAGCTTGAAAACCACTGTAACATAGCTGCTCCAATATCTCTCCAATGATGTCTGAAAGAAGCAAAGACATGAGCGAGATCAGTGTAATTATTACTTCCCAGACCAGCATCTCCATCCAGGGAGATAGTGGTGCAAGAAGTACTCGTGTTGCCTGCTTTACTCATGGCTTTATTAATTTCAAATCTTTCCAGATGATACTGCAACAACCATGCCATGGTGGCACCAATGAACTTCCTGGTATTCCAGTTACATGCTTCCCTCTTATGTGGCCATGAATTCAGCCTTCTCAACACTTCCCTTAACACTCAACCTGGAGAAACATTCAAGAGGAAGAAAGAGCAAGCACAGTTCCAATCATGAGTTTTCGACATCACTCATTTATAGCATTAGAAGATTTTAGTTTTTAGGAGCCAATTGTGTTTCTCCTCCACTCCTAAATAGTGTGCGAAACTAAGGGAGATGCATCACTGTGAATCGGATTGAATACCTTCATTCCTTGTTATAGTGATCTCACTGTCACATGAAAGCCAGTGAGATCATTATATACAAATTCTGAAAATAATGTGTTCTTCCATTAGAATACAGGATAATCTATTTCTCTTCCTGATTGTAATGGACTTAAATGATTGATGAAGCACTTGCACATTCAAAAGACAACAATCAGTGCTTCTACTTGAAAACATTTTAGCTCTGTGCAAAACACACTGCATGGTTTATGTTGCAATTGGAATGGCAATCAACTAGAAAAACCCGCATTTATTATACTTTGACTACTGCTCCATCGATACCTACATTTCAAGTACCATACTCAATTTAGTTTTTGTTTGATGCCCTATTGCTATTTCTTCATATTGCAGATTTTTTTTCTTCTACAACGAATGTCTAAGCAACTTGCAATTCCTGTTCCTTGTTTCCATACAACACGCTCTTTCCCATGCAATTAAAATAGACCAGGTACCCTCTTCCTTACATGAAAAAGAACGAAGATTACAAGCTGAATCCTAACCTAAACTTGAAAGTGGTTGAACCCATAGGGTAAGCCCTGAGGAGTGGGCTAATCCTTCCTGTAAGTTTAGGTAGCATAAAGCAAAGCATGTACTCAATTGCATGAGTGGGATTTCAAACCAATGATACAAAAAAGTGACAAGCTGAAGCTTACCCATAAAGCTGAAATATTTCCAAGTCAAAGGCATGAAAAAATTCACATCTTAAAAATTATTTTGCCCCCTTTTATTCTCTCTAGGATCAAGAAAGATACAGCAATTCTCCGGTCTTCCACAAAAAACTATTCCCATAACAATATACTTACTTGCAAATACAATTTAGAAAGATTGAAAAAAACAAGCAGGGACGCACAATTTTTTTTTTTTAAGATAATGGAAACAGTTGTCTGTTCCCTGTTACTACTTGGCTGTTACTCTTCATTTGCCTCACACAAGCACAGAGTGAAAGAAGTTATGGGGGCGTGATTTAAGCCCCCAATTTTTTTTTAACAGTTTCAGATTTTTCTGCAACCCTGGGCTGTCCACCAAGATTGCAGATCCACCTAGTTTGCAGTCATGCGGTCCCAATACTTGGATTTAAGTATCCACATGCTGGGGCCACTTAGCTATTAGATGTTCAGTATAAACATGCACAATCTCTATATTTGGCCATAAAAACACTGCTTCCAATTAACTGAAATACAAGGTACAAAGGAATCATGAAAGAATCTATTTTAAAGGATGATGTTCTATTATATATTCTACCATGATTCATGTGTAGCTGAATTAGAAACCAATTGGGAGGGACTTCTTTTCAGTAGTACAGATATGCTCTTCCAAAACAAAAGCAAAAATAGGTTAAATTATAAATATATATTTAGCTGGTTTTCATATTTCCAATGAGTGAAGAAAGAGTAGATGCCATTTAACAACTGGGCCTGAATGCATTGTAAGGTAATATAAACTTTAACCAGCCATATTGAGCCTCACAAAATCTACAGAGAAGACAAACAGAATCTATGTAATTCCTTTTATGGGGGCCAACCAAACTGACACAAAACATTGTGCAAGCTTTTGAGTTCACCGGAACTCTTCATCAGGCTGGAGGTTACAAAATTTTTAAAAAGGGGTGGAAAGCGTGTTTTTCAGGCCCTGATCCCATAACTTGATCTTGTAAACATCCTCTATGAGATGTATGCAGGCTACACCTTTATTGCTCGTGTTTATACTTTCCATATAAATACATAATTGATTTTATAACATAGTTTTGGCCTAACAGTGAGAAGGGACCAATATTTAATCTACTTATGAGTGGCATGGGCTGCTATAAAGAAGGGAAATCAGGGAACATCACTCCTCTACACTCTTCTGCTAGCTGTTTCTGCAGATGGAAGAAGCTCTAAAATGTAACAGAGAAATGGGTGTGACTCCACCGAACCCTTCATTCTTCTACACAGCAGTCCCCAGACTCCCCACACTCCACAGCATTTTGCCTGTGGGCCTCCCTTGATTCCAAGCAACATCTTTTTCAAAGGTTTCAGGAGGCTTCTCAGAGAAAGGGAATATGAGAAGGTCTATGATCATAAACCCCTTCCTTTCTTGCTTTACAAGGTCCAATCCACTTACAACAAAATAACTATCAACAAGCATTTTTGCATTATTTCTTCAAATGTTCTATGTCAAAGATCTCAGGTCGTCTTCTTCCATCAATCTGTATTTCCTAAGTTTAATGCCCTGTACAATATTCTATTAATCATCAATTTCAGGGCATTTTGCTCAAGATTCAACATTTGTGCTGTGACTGTTAAATAGTAAAGGGATAAAAAATGCTCATTTGCCGAGTAGATTAGTATTAACTTATTTTCATCTGAAAGCAAGTATACCATTTGATATTTAGTTTTAGGAAAAAGACAACACTGATCATTAAGGGGACATTCACCCATTTCTACGCAGCTGTGAGTTTTGAAATCAGACACCCAGCCCTCCTGAGATGCAACCACTGAGAGAGTAGAATGTTGCTAGGTAAGGCAAGCAGCACAAATACAGTCTTGGTATACTGCACAGAAAAGGAAAAAGCACCAGAGATCACATTGCAAATTTACAATGGCTAATGGAACATACCAGGGAATTTCAGAAGAAAATCAGCCTGTGTTTTATAAATTACAGCAAAGCTTTTGACTGTGTGGATCATGAAAAACTATTGAGAGTCTTTAAAGAAATGGGGGTACCACAACATCTGATTGTTTTGATGCGCAACCTGTACTCTGGAAAAGAGGCTAGTCAGGAGAACAATATGGGGAAACAGAATGGTTTCCAATTGGCAAGGGTGTCAGACAAGGATGCATATTATCTCCCTACCTGTTCAACCTACTTTGCAGAGTACAGAGCACTTCATAAGGAAAGCTCAATTAGCTCTAGAAGAAGGTGGAGTGAAAATTGGTGGAAGGAACATAAACAATCTGAGATATATAGATGACACATTACTGCCAGAAAATAGTAAAGACTTGAAACAACTGCTGATGAAAGTTAAAGGAGAAAGCACCAAAGAAGGATTACAGCTGAACATCAAGAAGACAAAAGTAATGACTACTGAGGAATTACACAATTTTAAAGTTGACAATGAGGAAATTGAAATTGTTCAAGATTTTCTATTCCTTAGCTCAATCATCAAGCAAGAGGGAGACTGCAATGAAGAAATCAGAAGAAGACTGAGACTTGGAAGAGCAGCTGTGAGGGAGCTAGATAAGATCCTTAAAGATGTCTCTCTGGGAACCAAGATCAAGATAATCCAAACTATGGTATTCCCCATTACTATGTATGGATGTGAAAGTTGGACAGTGAAGAAGGCTGACAGGAAGAAAATTGATTCATTTGAAATGTAGTGCTGGAGGAGAGTTTTGCGGATACCATGGACAGCCAAAAAGACAAATAACTGGGTACTAGATCATGTCAAGTCAAGTCAAGTCAAGTTAGCCTTTATTGGCATATAGCAACAATTCAAGTTACTAGATCAAATCAAGCCTGAATCCTCCCTAGAAGCTAAACTGACAAAACAGAAAGGCTATCGTACTTCAGTCAATTCATGAGAAGACAAGATTCTCTGGAAATGCCAATAATGCTAGGAAAAGTGGAAGGCAGTAGGAAAAGAGGAAGACCTAAAACAAGATGGCTTGACTCAATAAAAGAAGCCATGTCCTCCAGTTTGCAAGATCTGAGCAAGTCTGTTAATGATAGGACGTTTTGGAGGTCTTTCCTTTATGGGGTTGCCATAGGTCACAGGTGACTTGATAGCACATAACACACACACACACAATGTACATATGTGCCATTACTACTACACAGCGCTACAATCCAAAACAGAGGACTGCACAAAAGTCAATGATCTATATGCTACCACTCCATGCAGCAAGTCTCAAAGTCTTCCTAAAGAGGCTTCCTCCAGCTTAAGTGGCTCTTCTGCAGAGGACAGCTTTAAACTTTGCTGAAATGAGTGATAGGCCACTAATTCTGTGGTTACACAAAGGCCCTTAAGTATGATAGATAAAGAGACTTCAGTCCTGTTCTATCACATTCTCTCTCCATCAAGTTCTGTGTTCTGCTACAAATTTATGTTGTTACTGACAAATTGTTCATGGTGCAGCAATAATGACCCAGAATTTAAGCATTTACACCATGCTTTTTGACTTTTGGAAGCCATGGGAAACTTGCTGCACAAAAAGTTGCAGCACTGAACCAATCCAACAGTCTTGCACTTCGATTCACACACTTATTTGCAGGAATACGATGGTGATTGTGATGTATCCCATTCATAACAGGCAATTTATTTATCGCCCTTTGGGAAATACAGCATTTTAGCATGACTTTACAATGAACATAAAAGTAACTGGACGGATTATTCAAAAAAGTCTCAATATACCTCTATTAGCCAGAAAGGCACTTTGGGAAAGACATTCTGAAAACATTATCTCAACCAAAAAATTTATTTTTAAGTGTCTGTAGTAACTTTGGCAGTTATGGATATTACTTAACAAGTAACAGAGCTGGACTAGATAGTTAAATTGGTTCTTGGCTTTCAAAAAATCAAACAGATGCTCATTTACATTAACCCCCTTATTTCTTATTGTACTCATAGGTATGCAACTGAGGTTTTTTAAAGAATGTTGACTATGTAGCTGCCAAATTATGCACAGATTCTTACAGGGCTCTATCATACCTCATAGCTTTCTTTGGTCTGTTCTCTAGAAATTTGAGATGTGTGTGATCTTTTAAAAAGATGCAATCATTCTCATATGCAGACTGAAGTCATTTGGTTCATGTCATTAACAAAATAAAAAGATTAGAACCCATGGCCTAAGAAGAAATCAGAATACATACAGATTGAAGAAAACCCAAGTCTGGATTCAACAACTGTTTACAAGGAATTGAAGAGGAGGTTATTTTTAGTAGCAGCGTGCACACATTCACAAATACTGGGAAATAAGAAAAGAGCTGACAGCAGCACTAAAAGTGGCAAATAATACAGGTCAATAACATTGCCAGTAAAAAAAACCCTAGAAGTTACTGTAGCAGGGAGTCGACCACAAGACAAGAAGCAAGGCAACAATATAATTTTTCAGAACTGTGTTATAAGGGGAAAACTTTGATATTGTAAAACTTAAGAGCAGCTTTCTATTAGTAAATCCACTTAAGGCTTATTTCATTCATAAACTCCAAAACAACAGAGGTTTAGCACAGAAAACAAGTACATTTCACTCCTCGATTCTATTGCAGCTGTCTATTAGTATCATCTTTTTCTTGGCTATGCTGGCTTATACAATCACTAAAAAGCACATCCCTAAGGTTGAACTACAAGACTTCTGTACACAGATCTCATCTTATGAATACTCTTGAGGTCAATATGTGCAATGGGTTCCCTTCTCACCAATCCAGCAGTCCTAGCAGCAGATGCAGTAGCATACACTCCAGTAATCCAGACTGAAAAAGTGAAAATGGTGCACTCACTCCCACCAGTACAGCTGACCACAGCAGCTTTTGGCATAGCACCAAAGAACTTCAACAGTCTTTGTGAAGGGGCACCCTTCTCCCCTTTTCTAAAGATCATTTGGGAAATTTAACTCTACAGTAACCTGAGTTACATCATCAACTATCACTCTCTTTCATCACAGTTCTTTTTGTAACTGATATTTAATAAGCACCTGACCAGAAGTCACAGATTCATTTGTCTCAGTAAATCTCCTACATCAAAAAGCAAACTTTGTGCCTCCTGGACATGGTTCTAGTAAAGCCAGACTGCACATGCCAAAGCCTCTCAAATAATCTAGGGCCTGCAACGTGCTAATAATATGCTGCTGCCTGCATTCTCATCACTTGCCTCCCAGAGATGGCAGCAAGCAATTTCCTCCATCTCAGCCACTGTTCAGCAACAACAGCTTCAGAATACCAGCAGCGCCTATTAATACTTGGGGTGCTGTCCCCCCACCATACCAAATACAACAGTAAGCATACTCAAGTCATGAGCTTAAATTACTGTCTGGCTCAATCAAAATATGCCAAAATTGGACTGGGCAGGGGAGGGTGGGAAAACAGGTGAGACAAGAAGAAACTCTCACCTCATTAGCAACTGCTCACATCTCCAAAGAGAATTATTCTGAGCACCTTTTTTTTTTAAGTTTCCAAATTCTGTTTATTGTTTATTCTGAGCACCTTGGATAAGCAATAGATCAAAACTGAAATTTATTGTTATGGATCCTCAGATAAGTAACAGAGTTGCTATAGTAGGAGCAAGGCAGAGTTTTAGATTTTGACATAGGAAACCAAGAATGAAACTCCTCAGCTATGCCATTACTTCTCCCATGCCTCACCTCCAATTTAACACGATTCCACTCGTTGCTCTAAGGCCAACACACAACTTTGAACTCTTGGGGAAAAGAACTTGATATATATAAAATACATGCATATATTTACATAAAATTTACATAATAATATGTATATGTATACATATTTATTTCACACATAATACCTATTTTTAAATAAAATATATTCACATATATACATAAAATATAAATAAAATAACCCTCAGAATACTGGATTAAGAAAACTATTCACTATTAAAATTGCTTTGTGACTTGAATATATATAAATATAAATATATATTAAAAAAGACAAGTGTCCTGACTGGCTCATCAATGCCCAGCCCAAACCCCTGGACCTAGAAACATGAAATTTGGGAAGAACATTCCTTTCATGATAGAAACACCCACTAAGAAGAGTTTTTAAGAAATTCACCCTCTAAGGGGGTAAAAAGGGGTAACGTGTTTTCCCAAAAGGATACAGCTTCCCTGTGTGGCGGGCAAGCTGCTGCCTGTTTGCACCCCCGCACACTGTCAGCCTGGCCACTCTTCCCTGACTGAGTCAGCCTTTCAAGGCCATTTGCATATGCAGGCTGACTGGGGCTCACAACATTCCCCACCTCATTCCGCCCCCCCCCCCCCCGCCAGAGACAATTGGAACACAGGTCATTTGCATATGCTGCCTGATTGCTCCTCACCCCCCACCTTCTAAGCAGTATGCAGTTGCTATTGGGAGTCATTGAATGTGTCCTGAGATCAAATGCCCCTCCCAGTCTTCCCCTAAAAGTTCACTAGGGTTGCCAACTCAAAAAACAAAAAAAACAAAAAACCACAAACCAAAAAATGTTACATACCCGTAAGTATTTTAACTGGATTTAAAGTAGTTAAATACCATAGCGAAGCATGGGTATCAAGCTAGTGAGTTTATATAATAATCTAACAAACATGGCTGTTTTGTTGTATTAAGGGCTTATCCCAATTCCTATTACTGCAGTAGAAACACTGAACATGTAATAATAATACTCAGCTACAAGTTACCAAATGAACCTGTAACATGCATACCATAGCTTTGCAGGACGGCAGGTTTAGTGTTGGGGAGAGGCAATGGCTCAGTATAAAAGCAATGCTGGTTGACAGACCAAGAGTCTGGCTCAATAGAAGGCAGCTTCATGTGTATTTTTGCTGCCTTCTTGTTTCATCAGGTGCCTAGTACTGTGCTGAACTGATGATCAAAGAGGAGTTCTTACTCATTTCTGTTATGTATGTACTGTCACAGCTTGTCCTACCAACTGCACTGCCTCAAACAGACCTACCCATAGCCTCCAAGTCTACCCAGGCAGGCTGATGGCCAGCAGTCAACTCAACTTCACAAAGAGCCAGCCTGTGTGAGGTATTTGAAGTTGGGCTTCCTCTGCCATTTCTCTACTAAGTATTAAGATGGTGACAGACTCAGCTTCAAATGCTGGGAATGCCAGGCAGTAAAGAGGGGAGGATGATTGACATGGTGTCCCCCCCCCCTTTGTGGCTAGCCTGAAATGGCAGTTGGTGATAGAATATTGAGGTGACAGTTGGCGCTACCAGAGGGAGGGGTTGACAGTTGGAGTACACTGAAGAGTGAAGGGAATTGGAGCCTGGCTTCTGACCAGAGAGGGTCAGCCAGAGAGTCCTCGGTGTGAGGAAATAAAGAGAAGGTGTACCCTTACAAGAGAAATCATAATGTTTATGAAGCACTTTTAGTCCTTGGACTAAAGTGGGACAGACAGCACTAACTTCTGTTTAGACACAAAAGATCTGAGAATTATAGCGGGCCAAGGAAGTGGGTAGAAAGGAGTCTCCCCTTAAGCACCAGGAACAGGGTTATAGCTGGGGCATAACTGTAACTCCTGCCCAGTATCTTAAAAGGGTTTTTTACTCAGTGGAGTACCCTGAGGTCTGCAGAAAAGGGGAACCTGTGCTGCGTACGTGTTAAACTTGGAGCACCTAACTTGTGAAGGTGTGCCAACCTCAGAAAGAACTCACTTTAACATATTTAAGTCTGATAACACCAACGTCTCTCATACAAGCCAGCAACTTAAGAACCACACCAAGTGTTTTGTGCCTCACACCAGTGTATTCAAAAACCTCTAAGTTATTTCAGTTCTAAACACCTGCCTACATGCCTCCTTATTTTACCTGCTTGTAAATAAACCTTCTGTTTCATTTTGAATCTCCCTAAGCCTCATGTGCCAGTTCCTTTCTAAGGGAAATGCAAACCCCTGATTTTTCCCCCTCTTAGACTTGGCTGGGTAACCATACCACTTATATGGTTCTTAAAGGTGGGACAAAGCTAAACCTCAACCATGCTACTAAAGGCTTCTTAGCCTAGTGTTCAGCTTCATATGCTTGGTGAGGAGAAGTTTCACCTCAGGGTAGAGGAAGGTCAGCCCAAGCCTGAGTTAGATGAGGGTTTGCGACAGATAGCATCATATCTGATAGACTAATTTGCTCAACTGAGTACATTTCTTGTAATATCAGGTGCAGCAAATCCCAAAGGTGTCTCTTATGTGTACCATAATATATCAAAGAGAGGCCCAGGAACTCTGTGATCTATTCATAACTTTGCCAAGGTGCCAACTATATAGTTTTAACAAATGAGATACTAAATCGAATACAGTTGTAATGAAACTTCAGACCTATAAAATCATACACAGGTGGTATCTGGCCCCTAAAAAATTATCACTGATCTCCTCATCAACATCCCCCTTATGTTGGAAAGATTGTGGACAAGTGGGCTCTTTCGCCCATTGTTGGTGGGAGTGCGTTCACATTGCCACATTTTGGAAGGAAGTGCTTGCCGAAATCAAAAAGATGACAGGTTATGACATCACTTTGGACCCCAAAATAATTCTTCTGGATATATGGGAAGATCTGGCAATACCTTGACAAAGAGATCACTCAGGTTTCAGAAACACTAAAAGTGTCGGTACCCACCACTGAGTTTGATAAAAAATTGGAAGATTTAAAGAGACACATTCAGGAATATGAGTCCAAAATTAGGACAATTAAAGCCAAAAAATTAAAATGTGGCTCGAATGATTATGCCACTGGGGAAATATACCCATGGTGGGACCAGGAGTCCTTTAAGAAAAAGAGATTCACTTGGGCTAGACCATTAACACAATACTCCGACTTAGATACTTCGGAACCCTCCGAAACTGATAACTCAGGTGATGAGGGTACCAGCAGCCATAATCTCAGAAACCGCACTGTTTACCCTAGGTCGTCTTTTTTGGCCAAACGCTCCTTTCACTGCAACAGAAAGAAAGTTTAGTTTTTACTTTATCCTCCAGACAGCTTAATTCCATTGAGATGGATGTACTTAATAAAGGTCTTTCGTTTGTGCCCACACCTTCTTATAATGCCTTTCAGAGCAGAATTGATTTATTTAAACTGATTAGGTTAATCAAACTGAAAAAGTTTTTTGGCAATGAGCACAGCCAGGGGGACACCTTTAAGAAACTGAAGTCATTCTACATTTGTCCCACCAGTATTTGATTCCAGTATCACTACTTTTGAGAAGATGATGCTTAGGGACCTAGAGAAAATAGAAAGCTCCCCTGATCATGTTTGGTATAACTTTACTAAAATGGAATGGGAGGCTCTGAGATCCCTAGATCAAGATTCTACTATTACTATCAAAGCAGCAGATAAAGGAGGAGGCATTGTCATCCTTGACACAGATGTTTATGTGGGTGAGGTCATGAGACAACTTACTAACACAGAGCATTATCTCCCTATTGCTCATGACCCTACTCCCCACATACAATTGTTAATTAGGACAGTTCTGGATGAGGCATTATCATCAGGAGAAATTGATGACAGGACCCATAGAGCCCTTTTGAATCCTTCACCTAGGATCCCTCTCTTCTATATAATGCCCAAAGTCCATAAGGAGGTATTTCCACCTCCTGGCCGCCCCATCATTTCAGGGAGTAATTCCATATTAGAACCTTTGGCGAGATACATAGACTTATTTCTCCAACCTGCTGTGCAAGTTACATCATCGTACATCAGGGACTCTGGTGACTTTATACATCACACTGAGGGCATGTTGATTGACAAACAAGCGTTGCTAGTTACTATGGACATTACGTCCTTATATACAAGTATACCCCATGAGGGTGCTCACAACGTTATTGAGAAAGTTTTGCGTGCACACCCTGTTAAAATGCCATCCACAGAATTTCTTATTCAATTGTACAATCTGGTAGTTGAAAAGAAATTTTTCGATTTGGTAGTCAGTTTTACTTTCAACAAAAAGGAGTAGCCATGGGGTGCGCCACAGCCCCCAGTGTGGCTAACCTTTACATGGCTAGCCTGGAAGCTTCCTTCATATCTAATAGACTCACCAATCGATTTTTTGAACAGATTGTCTATTACTGTAGGTACATTGATGATTGCTTTTTGGTAGTATCGGGTGTAGATAACTTTGATGAGATAGGAACATGATTCAATACAGTTGATGAACACATCCACTTTACATGGACAGCCAGTTTGGATAGTGTACACTTTCTTGATCTTACAGTGTACAGATCTCCTAGGAACACTTTAGAGGTCAGACCTTATAAGAAACCCACAGACCGAAATTCTTATTTAGAATTTGGCTCCTATCATCCGCATCACTTAAAAACTAACATACCCCTTGGACAATTACTCTGGTTGAAACGTAATGCCACTGCAGATTCCCAATTTAGGCAGGAATCCAGAAATATGTTACAGTCATTCTACAACAGGGGTTACCCCAAAAAGACTTTATTTGCCGCCCATGAGCGTGCACAATTAGCATCATGTCAGGAGTTACTTACACCTAAACATAAGCCCTATGAGGATCGCATTAGATGGGCAGTGGATTTCACACCGAAGGCACAACAGTTAAAAAACATTGTCCATAAATATTGGTCTTTATTGCATGATATTGGGGGATGTGAATTGCCCCCCTCAATAGGGTTTAGACGTACTAAAAACTTGAAGGATTTAGTTATCCACTCTGACTTTAAAACATTCACAGCTGATGGTAATCGTCCTATCGGCCACTTTAGGTGTGGTCATTGTAATCTCTGCTCTCTTGCTATCACAGGAGACCAAGTCCAGATTCCTACTTATGACAAGATAATTAGACTTAAAACCTTTACTACCTGTCAAACTGCGGGTGTTGTCTATTTAATACTATGTAAATGCAATATGGTGTATGTAGGTAGCACGGTTAGACATTTAAAAACCCGGTTACTGGAACATATGTCCAGAATTAGACTCAAAGTAATGGATGCACCTATGGTGGAACATTTTGTGAACAATAACCATAGACATGATGTTTTCAAATTCACTGTTTTGTTCTCTGATCCAAGGATCCCTAAATATTATCTTCAGAAAGTATTACTCAGAAAGGAGGCACAATGGATATTTACCTTAAAGAGCCTTAGACCCAGAGGCTTGAATAGTGACCTTGATCTCTCCTGTTTTTTGTAAGTTGTATTTTGTTGATGTATATACAAAACAGTAAGTTTTGTCAGGATCTCTGCCCTGTTATTATTCGTTGATATATAATTGCCCCGGTGGCTTTGCATGGTGCTACTATGCCATATGATACTTGCTGAGACTCATTTTTGACTGTTTGACTTCATGTGCAGTCTGTAAGAATTTACTTTTGACTGGTGGTAAGTCTTTCATACTTTGTTCTTTATATGTATCATGTTATGGTTGATTATATGTACACTGTTACACTTTTTTATGTTGTTAATGATAGAATTTTGCCTCTGATGACGTGAACATCACGAAACAGCAGTATTCAGCTGGCCCTGACTGTCGGGCGCAGCAGGCAGCTATTCAGCAGCCCTTTGGTTCCCTTTTCTACCTGGAAGAAAGGAAGTTTATTTGAAAAGAAATATTTACTTTGTTGGACTTGCCGTTTTTGGACCCAATTTCTTCCTTGGAATTCTCTAACCATTGTACTTATTTTGATTCTTTGCACACTGGTCAATTAACTGTTTTTGTGTTCACTGTTGAATGTTATTTCTTGATATACTTGAGAGTGTTGGTACTCCAACAGAACACATTTGATACTTCGTAACTGATTCATTGCTTATGCCTACTTTTGTGCTTGCACCTTCCTTGAAATCAAAAAGATGACAGGTTATGACATCACTTTGGACCCCAAAATAATTCTTCTGGATATATGGGAAGATCTGGCAATACCTAAAATCCAAAAGGAGCTTTTTGCTTCATTTTTTGTAGCTGCAAAGAGTGTTATAGCAACATTGTGGAAAGCACGTAAGAGGCCGACAATTGAGGATTGGTATGAAAAAATTTGGAACAACTTTATTTTCGAAAAAATAACCGATGACTTGTACAGAGCTGAACACTTTCCTGCTGAAAGAGACTTCTCTGACAAATGGTTTCCCTTTTTTGCACATATAGAAAAGAACAACCTTCAACCAAAGTCTAAAATTATACAATCAGTAACTAACTCCGGTTATTTCACCATATAATCATTATTTTAGATTGTATCGAAGTGTTCAAAACTTATTGGGAGTATCATGTTGTTTAATATGCACGTTTATAGAGAGGAATATCGTTATTGTACATAATTCCAAACTGCCTGTAATTTCATTGATGTTGTTTTGTTTGTTAATAAAAGTATTTTTTTTAAAAAAGAAACTACATTTAGAATTCTAATCTATTTCTCAGTACAATAATTTTCAAGGCAAGGAAAAAATAACATTTAATGCTTTTAAATATTTGCTTTTAAAAATTTGTCCTCATACAGAGAAGAAGTGAGTATCATGTACAGTATTCTTCTGCATTAAGTAACAATCGTAGATGCATTCTTTGAAAAGGGTCTTGTGACCCTCTTACACATTTCCATCTACCGTAAACCTTCCTGAACAGGTTTAGAGCTTCATAAGGCAGTTAAGGGCAGTCAACCCACCATTTGTCTAACCTCTATTTATCAGGCAGAGAGCCCTGACCCAAACCCATGCCAGGTCTCCTCTCTCATTTTCCTAGAGGCTCCACCAGACAGGCAGCCCATTCCCTATATTTATTTCCCCTCACTCAGCTACTGCCCAGTACTATTTGGGTTCGGTTGTTAGATTTTTAAAAACTCTGTTATTACAACTGAACACAAGCCTTAGAGGACAATGATTACTTTCAATACTGTCTCCCACTTCAAAATGATTCACCCGATCCAATAGTGTAGGGGAAACAGCTATATAGTCAATTGTGCTGGCATGGCAGGAAAACAGTTATGTATAAGAATCCTAAATTATCATACTCCGTCCCATGTAAATTGAACAAAGAAGGTAGCTCTAAAAACTTCAAACTGGCCGTGCTGATTACAGGATCTAGCAAATACTGGTCTAAAAGCGAAGGTTGGTTAGCAACCTGTGCACTGATGCCTGTTGGGGTCTCTGGAGTACCCGAGCCAATTCTGGCATTAAAATCCACCTAAGATCATTTTATAACCAAGGTAGTGAAACATTAGATCTTCTAGGATGGTAAACAGCTGATCCCATAATTAGAATAACCCAAAACAACAAAATGTTTACACATTGCTCAGTGTCCTGTCTTCGCCACAGGAGACATATGTAACAAGCAGGATATCTCAAAAGAAGGAATGTGTCACTTACAGCAAAGTTTTATTACTTGTTCACAGATTTCTGGGTGACGGTAGCTTGAATATATACTCAGAATAAGATTTTATGAAATGGGGCCTAAAAATTCCTTAACACTTAGTCAATCTAGTCTTGATGTTATTGCTAACTGTTGCTCCTCTAAAAGAATCTCATAGGATTTAATCAGGTCTTCCTCAATTGAGTTATCAAGATGGAGGTACTCATTTCCACATTGAAGATCTTTAAATATAGATGACATGCTGGTTTCATTCTGTTGGGATGTAGCTGTTGGGGTTTTCATTTGTTGTGGTTTTGTATACAGAGGCATTATAATTGAGTTAGTAAAAACTCTTGTTGGAAAAATCCCTCTAGATCTCAAGAAGGATTTTTGTTGGAGTATCAATGCAGGCATTCTAGGACTACTAAAAGTTAGAAGTACCCTCTGTGTTTGATTCTGATTATTTAACTTTTCTATTGAAATTAAATCTTAGGCTTATTGTTCTTCAGGAAAAGAGTTCTCAGATGCGGAGCAACCTGTTTCTTGTTCTTCCAGATAGGGATCTGATCCTTATATTGGCAGACAGATTTCAACTGACCCTAGCCCCAGCATTCCACCAACTCTTATTGTCTATTCCCCAGGACAGACGCTGCTGAAATCAGTCATGTCCATCACAGGCTCTCTATCCAGATTCTAGACTATTTCTGCAAGAAGTACTTCCCTAATCCACAGCAGTCCAAACATTCACATTGAAGGAAACAGCAATTATACTGACAGATCTTCCAGTAGTAATTTAAAACAAAAATTTCAACAAGTCACATTCATGCAATGAATGCAATGTTTCTCAGTAATTTGTCAATGCCCACATACCTTTCTTTAAAAGTAAGTTATTTTTATAGCCACAGTTCTTGTTTTATAAACATTTCTAAACAAATGAGCATGTTGCTTTTTTATTACCTTGAGAAGTATAATGTAGCTGAGATTATCATGAACTGAGATTATCATGAACTGACATGTAGCTATTTTATTTATTATATTGCTTTCCACACTATTACATGAACTCAGGGTGGGTTATAATGGTTTTCCAGATAGATTTAAGTTTATACAAGCAAAAAAATGTATGTCCAAAAATTTTTACTCGGAACACTGGATATTTCTCTGCACTTCCACAACAGTCATCTATTCTCAAGGTTCTGACATTCCCTTGTAACTTTTCCTATCCAGAAGGCATTATACCTACTGAATAGTGACAATCACTCAAATTCACTCTAATGCACAGAGTAAAACCAATTTTCTTCATTCTCATCCTTTCAATGATGCCTTAGTTCAAAGCCAGGAAGAAAGCTGTATAAAATGGCTTCTCAATATACTGACCTTTCCTGAAGTGACCTTGAGATACTAAGTCTGAAAAAATTCAACTTCTTAGAACTTCAACCACTCTCACACATCTACCACTCCTTGGAATAACAATAAGATGTTATCGCAAAATTGCAACGTAAAGAATGCTACCTTATCTCCCAATGGTGTACAATCACTCGCTCACAAAATACTGTTCTACAGCTAGGCATTCAAATTACATCAAGCTACATATCATCACAATAAGAAATGCCTCCATTAAACAAGGCTCTCTCTGCTCTTACAGAAATAGATTATAAGTAGAAAAAAGGCATCCAAATGCTCTGGTAATACCAAGTAAAGACTTAATCCAGCCACGCAGTTCAACTGTCACCTGTTAGTCCCAGCCTGAAGGCATGAAGCATCAGAAAACAATTATAAGTGAAACTCCTAAAAGAGAGTTACAGCACAGAGATAGGTCTTAATCCATTTCTTAATCCATTCATACATGCATACTTTAAAATGGTAACATACATTAGTGAGAAATCTATTACAAGATTCTTTAAAATCTTTCCTACTCTTCAAGTAGCTCAGGGCAGCATACATTGTCCCCTTCCCTCTTTTTATCTTCATAACCACCTTGCAGAGTAGATTAAACTGGGAAAACTGACTAGCTTAAGGTCACCAACTTAGCTACGTGAGCAGGAATCTGAACCTTGGTCTTTCTAATGGCAGTTGGACATTCTGATCTAACCACATTATACCACTCTAGATCTTGGCTGAAATCAGTGGATAAAAAATAAAAATGAAGAAAATTAGACAATCACTACATGAACTTCACAGATTTGATAAACTGAAAAAGAAAAATACAGTAATCAAATTTTCTTTAAAAATCTTGTATTTACTTATATTATTTATGGTCTGCCTTTCTCACAGAGGCTCAAGGAGGATTACAAAGTGCAAGTTAATATGATCAATGGCTGGACATTCAATAAACAATACAATAGGGCATGAATCGCAGAAAATTGAAAAAACAAACAAATCTGATAGCGATGAAACAATGCTAAAACAAAACATAAGCATTTTAACATGACATAGTAAACAACGTTGAAACTACCCAGTACAAGCATACTTACAGCAATAGTCAGTAAACAGTAGTACAGTCCCTGTCTTTTTACCAAAGCATCTCTTGGAATCATTTCCTCACAGCACAGCTCTATTACGTTGGGAGGGGAAAGCCCTCTTGAACAATTCAGTTTTCCACAGTGGAGTACCGTACTGGTCTGCAGTATAAGATCAAATTTGGGTCCATTAGCACTTTAAAGATCAATTAAATTTCCAGGGTATGACCTTTCGAGGGTCAAAGCTCCCTTCAGATACATTTAGAAGTGGAAGTACCTAGCCAGAAGGTGGGAGAGGTAGTTAAAGTTGGGTTGTTACGTATAACAATACTATAATTAGCTTGATAGAGTAAGGATGTGAAAAGGAGAAAATCAGCATTCATAGGGAGAGAAGAAAGCAATGTCCCTATTAAGCCCTGGGAAGGGTCTGTTTTTCCAAAATTGCAAATAAACTCAATTTCTTGAGTTGTAGTTTTCTTTTGAAGTTTCTCTGCTTGAGAACTGCTACTCTTAGGTCAATGATGGAACATCCTGGAAGATTAAAACGTTTTTCCACTGGTTTCTGAATGTGATTTTTGATACTAGATTTATTCTTTTGCAAAGGAACTAACCACTTTGTCCAATATAGAGAGTTGCACGGGATTGCATAGTTTGTGGAAAGCCAGGAGAGTGGAAGCCTTCCTGCCCTCTTCAGATAGGCCATTTCATAAAGTGGGGGCCCCGCCAAGACCTCTATGCATCACCTTATATCCCACCTTGCCTCCTCTGACTCAACAAAGTTACTGGTAACAAAGCGCTCTGTGTGAGTGCCCTCTGAAACTGCTAGAAGCTACAGCTGGTACAGGATGCTGTGTCCAGAATGCTGACTAGAATGAGTCATTAGGGACTATATCACACCAGTCTTGTTCGATCTATAGTGGCTCCCAATTTGCTTCTGTGCTCAATTTAAGGTGCTGGTATTGAATTTTAAAGCTCCTATACAGCTTGAGACCAGCATACTTGAAGTACCACCGGATTTAGGGTTCTGTTTTCTGTTAATGGAAAACAGAACTGAGACATCCTGCCTTCCCCCTCCAGCTGCAGCACACTGGGGGGCCAAAGTTGATGTTTGCTTTTTTAAAGAATTGGGTTCCCTGTAGCCACACAATAGTGCAGGAGGGTGGCTATTAAAAAATAAAACAGAGCTCATTTGGGCTCAGAATGCTGTCACAGCGGAAGGACTCCCTTTCCAGGTATTTTTTGCGCTGAAACATCAATGGGGGGGGGAGCATCATATTTTCCCATTTTTGCTGCTCCATGTGCACAGAATATTCCCTGTGGAGTAGCAAGAATGGGGAAATACCCTCACCCCAGTGCTGTTTCAGCAGAGAAAACACCTGGAGCAGGAAACAGGTGAAGTGAGGGTCGGTAGTGAAAACAAGAACTGACAAAAATCACACACGCTATTTCCTGCAGCAGGAATCTTGCTAGAAGAAAAACACCTTTGGAATCAGCCCTAAAATACGATTAAGGCCCTTTGGGTTCTGGAGCTTGCTGTTGGGTATATTTATAACTTCTGAATAAATAATAATAAGGGATGTTTAATTTTCATAAATATATCACGGTAAAATTGTATAAGGTAAGTTATACATTTCAGGTTGGATCCTATGGACCACAAGCTCAAAGTGCTCACAGAGTTTTGTCATCTTTTTACCCCTTCTCTGTGACTCCTTCGAAGGCCAGTTTGAAACTCTCATGTACAAAATACCATTCTGCGTGGGTGGCTGCAATTGGGGAGGGACTGGGCAAAATTTCCTCTTCCTCTTGCATTCATTATTTCAAGAGGCAGGAATAAAAGGAAAACAGCATTTCTCCCATGGCTTCAAAAATTCTGGAAATTTTACATCACAAGTCAAAAATCAGAAGTACGAGCACTTACTGAGTTTCCATTGAAGTACACCAAATGAATGATATATTGTAAATTCAGTATGTACAGTTTTGCCCCAGAAGACACTTCGATCATCAGACAAATAGCTACTGGTGTTCCCTGGCACCAAGGAGGCTCGCGTGGCCTCGGCCAGGGTCTTCTTGGTCTTGGATCTGGCCTGGTGGTACTCTCTGTCCCTTGAAACTAGAGCCCAACAGGATTTGTTGTCCTTCCGCCAGGCCTGTAAGACAGAGATGTTCCGCCAGGCATATGGTTGAGGCTGGACCTGGCCTCCGTCAGCCATGTGGGGAAAAGGAGTGGAGGAATGCTCAAATCCCCCCACCAGATGCCTTTTTAAAATCACCATTCTGTTTTAGAACTCTGTTTTATCCAAGTGAAGACAAGTTAAAGTTATGTTGTGCCGCCCTCTTGATATCTTTTAAATTATTTATTATGTAAACTGTGATTTTAATGTGGATTATGGTTTTATGAAATTGTATTGTGACTGTGTTTTAACTGATGTAATCCACCCTGAGCCCATCGCGGGGAGGGCAGAATAGAAATACAATGAAATAAATAAATAAAATAAAATCTGGACATTTTTGGAAGTAGATGTATAGAGGTAGTAAAAGACATAACAAGAACATATAAAGCAGATTAATGAAGATTTGAAACAAAGGAGTTATCTTCGTCTCATAGGGTTGCCAGGTCACCTTACCCTCCGGGAGGGAGGCAGGAGACCTGGCACTCACCCTTCTAGTTTTCTTTGCATGCACGCTTTGCGTGCACACACTCCCAAGCTATACAATGATGTTACTTCCAGGAAATGACATCACACAGGTCTCGGGCCGCCCCTGGGAGCACTCCATTCTCCAAGATATAAGAACAGTCTCACATTCTAGCTGTATCTGAAGAAATGAGCCGTGACTCATGAAAGCTCATACCCAACCACAAATTTTGTTAGCCTTATAGGGGCTACTGGACTCTTGCTCTTTTTTCCTGTTATAGACAGACTAACACGGTTACCCATCTTTTTCTATCTACAATCTTCACACATACTTTACCAAAACCATAATGCAGAAAGATCAACTGCCAGGAAAGGATAGTATATTTTTTTTGTGTGAAAACACACCTATACTTCTGCATCCTGCAGTATTTCTACTCTATAAACCTGAGGCGGATTTAAAAATGACCTCTCACTCTTTTTCCAAGGGGGTCATAATGGATTCAGTGAGGTTATCCCACTGTTATCTTGGCAGCAACCATGAAAGGCTGGTGAGGTTGATAAACTTGGTCTACACTATTTGACAATCTCCAGTAGGGATTTGAACTCAGGTTTTCTAACGCACATCTAGCACTATGCATTACAGTGCACTGATGCATTTACAAGTGTTTTATTCTGTGAAAACAGTTCCTTTATGTGACATGTACGATAAGCATGTCACGTTCTAACCAAGCCATCCAGCAGTAACTCCGGAACAATTTATTCTGGATCAGTTCTATTAGCTATTGTGGGGCGGGGGGCGGGGAGGAATGCCATCACCACAACATTCCACATCTACGAGCAAAGAAGCAGTTCTGCTGTGAACCTGAAATGCTTAGAAAGTAGGCCATGCTGTTCCTTAAGACAGTAAAAGAAACCATTTTACAAGAACTGTTTCCTGCAACTCTGTTCCTCAGATATGATCCATATTTTCTTATGAAACAAACCCAAGTATTACTTCATTATAAATGTAGCCAATTAACTCTTCTTGTTTGAGCAACGCAAACCATCGTTTTCCTTAAATCAGAAATAACCACTGCTCCTCCCTGCTTCTGTAAACAGTTCTTTGTCAGTTCATGGAACTTTCAGATTTGCTTCCCAGTCTAAACCGTCCCCATGTATACCATGTATACAGAGGGAAAGTTGAAAGGCTTTTTAAAGTCAACTCAACTGAGAACATCTGAGTTGTTATACATTAAATACTCCAAAAGCTTAAATTTCTCTCTTACGATCTTAACCGGGAATTTGCTTACAGTTAAGATTTTAAGACAGAATTAACAAAACTCTGTAGTTCTGAATGTGTTAAAAGCAGATAATGTAATCTATTGGCTACTGTTCATGAAACCATTTCATATGAGTGATGGGATTTTTCAAGGAAGAAGTTTTCCATTTCACTTCTACAGAAAAGCCCCCTCCCCGCAAATACAAACCTATGTCTATCAAACTTTCAAAGCAAAAATAAAGCATCAGTCTATTTCCTTAAAAAAATCACAATTTAAATACTACCTTCATTTGTGTTGCTCATGTCCCTGATCACCAAAAACGTCTGTAACCCAGCACCACCTTTAATGCAGAAAAGTGCTTAACTGGAAAAAGTGGCTCCTTTGTACAATCCTAGGGTTGCTGGTCCCTTGGTGGTTAGGGATCCCCCATTCCCACCCACTCCCCTGCCACCACTAACATGGCCAGCGAGTGGGGAGATGGGGGAATGGGCCTCCTGGGGCACACTGGCATCACTCCCAAGAGTAACGTCATTGAGCAGGCCCCAGGAGTGCTCCTGTGCTTTGCATTGGGCCAATTTGGGCCCAAGCGTGCTGATTCTTTGAGAACCAGCCTAGTGCGAAGCACAGGAGCAATCCTGGGGCCTTTGCAATGACTTCACTTCTGGAAGTGATGTCATTGTGTTGCGGTCAGGGAATGCGCACACACAAAAATCTCTTCAAGGTGAGTGACAGATTCCCCCCTTCCGCCAGGAGGATAAGGGTACCTGGTAACCTTAATCCTTGTATTTGTAGCTGAAGTGGTTTTCTACTGGCTCCATTCCAGCCCATCCTATTGAATCTAGCCACTGTCTTGGAAGTGCTGTGTCACCTGGAATTATACCACTGCCCTCCTCCTTCTCAAGCCATCTTGCCCTATCTCCAGACAATTTTATCCCAATACACCCATGCCTACAATGAAAGGATGAAGATTAATACAGCTTTGTCACGAGAACTCTGGAAATGGGCCAATTGTGCCACCTAATAAAGATACTTGTTTGTTAAAGCAGCAAATAAATTTAGGTTTGATAGGGAAATAATTATTGCATATACCTCAGTTTCTCTCAAAATTTCAGACCCCTGCCACCAAAAAGAAAAAACGAAGTTTCTTCCACAGTGTGAGACAATGGTCTTGCAAGCAACCATCTCTGTCCATATGGGAGTAAGGTAGTTGTTCAGCCTTCCCAGGTCCCCTGCCCAGCCCTGCCTCTCTCCCTCCAACCTTGGTATCTTGCTTTCTCTTTCTGGGTATTGCCGCCATAAGAAAGTCAATAGTGCAAAGGAATTCTTGCATATAGGCTAGCCTCTGCCATATTGTTTAAAGGCTGCTCTTGGTTGACATATTCCCTAGCTTCCTTCTCTGGTTGCCGAGGGGACTGACATACCTGGTAGGACACTTGAAGGAGGTAGCGTTAACTGGTGTCCCTCCCTTCTCTCTGTCAGGTCCAGTATATATCTTAACTATACTGACTCCATTTTCTAATGCTTTTAGTGTTTAAGTGTTTTCTCCTCAGGTGCACCAGTTCCCAGGCAGCATTCCCACCAGAGGACTGTTTTGTCTAACACCGTTCCACCAGGCATTGGCCTTGAAGGAGAGCAGCTTCCCAGGACTGAAAGATGTTGTTTTGAGAACTGTGGGGGGAGGCTGTTCCAGATGGGTATTGTTACTCTGTATCCTATGCTTGCTCTTCATTGGTAACAATGATCATGTACCATCCTGAGTCTCCTATTCAGGACAGTGGACTATAATGGACCTTTTCTGCAATAAAGCTTCCTTTGCCAGACATTGGACTTGTTCTTGCTTCTAAAGGGAATCCTGCAGAGAGTACCTTATTTAGCCACAGTCTGACATTTTGTTACCAATCATGTCTGCGTCGGGCCCAGCGGAATCCAAGGTTGTCCCGGACAGGGATCCTTTGTTTGATCCGTATGCGTCTCCCGACAATCAACCGGTGCAAACCCAAGACTCCCAGGAGCTGGGAGCAACCGGGAACGGAACCGGAGCCTCCACTTCTACCCTGCCTCTCATCGACTTCAGTACTCGAAACGAGACCGAAAGCAATCTCGGGGCAAGGCCGAAAGCAACCGCTCTCCCCTTGATCTCGGTGCCCACCCCGTCGGAGTGGGGAGCCAGACCCCGAGAAACCAGAGAGCGCCGGGCAGGTGGACTCCATCCACGAGTCTCGATGGACGGGCGCCGAAGCCTAGAAACCGTCCCGGAACTAGATAGCAGCCAACCATGGCGATATTGGAACAGGACGTTTGAGCAGATGGAGGGGGACACGTCTCGCCGAGGCGCCCTGAGTTGGGATTATTCCGAACTTGCCCCGTGGAAGGAGCCAACGGAAGTCCCTGAACCAAGTTGGGAGCAGATACGAGGTCGCACCTATGCGGTAGATACCAGCATCTCGGCCGTGACGGGTATGGCCAAGGGAATTCTAGCCGCGAGGTCGCGAATAGTTCAAGGGGACCCTCCTCCGTGGGGTCCTTTCTCCCCGGTGAGTACAGCGAATGAAGGTTCCCTGAGCGAACAACCAGGGCCAAGTCGTATACAACAATTAGAAGCTAAGCTGATGGACATGGAAGAAAGCTTGGCTCACGCCATTCATTTAATTTCCTCAATGGGGGCAGGGGAAAGACTGTCTCCCGAAGAGATGGCGATACAGATAGCTACCCTTCAAAGTGTCATCTCCTATCCGATGGAGGAAGTTCAGCAGCGGTCGTCGCCTACCGGCGGGGGGGGCACCTATCCTGGCGAATCGGGAGAACAACCCAAGGAACTTCCCCCTCAGCGGGAAACTCCACCGAGAAGGGACCACCCGGTTGTGCCATCCGGTGAGACTCCCATCGAACCTCCTATCACGGGAGGGGATGTGCCGCCAGACGAGACCCCCGTTGAGAGGCCTACGGAAGGGGAGGAAAAGCCAAGTGATACACCGGTGATACCCCCCCATACTTCCCCGAAAACGGTCCGGCCGGACCAAGCGGGAGCACCCGTGGCTCCATCAGGGGAGGGAGCCCCTGGTCAACCGCGCGAAACTGTTCCCGTTGGGCAACCTCCGGGAGATGGTCTACCAGCGCCAAAAGGCCAGCCGACGCTTCCCAAAACAACAACGCCCGGAGGGGCAAGCCCGCGCGGCCTTCCACCCATTCGGCCTTCGCCGCTGCGGCCCCTTCCGCTTCGACCACAACTAACCCCGCCGCTGCAGCCGATACGTTTGCCACTGGAACAACCCGTAAGACCGCCTCCGACCCAACCGATGGGACCTACACCACTGCGACCCCACCAACCCACCCCTCAGCGGCCGATTATTACTCCGCCACACCAACCTCAACCGCCAGCACCTCAACCGCTACGGCCAGCACCTCCGGCCTTGCCACCAGCCCTGCCGAGAGCACCGCCACCAGCCCTGCCGAGAGCACCACCGCCAGCCCAGCCGAGGCCGGCACCCCCGGCTCAACCGGTGAGGCCACCGCCAGCACAACCGGGTCCCCTCATACCTCAAGTGCCATTGAGGCTTCCGGCGGACTTCTACCCAGCCCCGGCTCCGAGGCAAGACCTCCCAATGGGTTGGGTGAAACTGGACGCCACTTTTGACGGGGATCCCTCCAAGCTGGGCTTTTTTCTAGTGCAAGTCGTGCAATTCTTCAACCGGTGGGGACACCTCTTCGGCAGCGAGGCCAGCCAAATTGAACACCTCGGCTCCCGCTTACAAGGGAAAGCAGCGGACTGGTACGTAGGACTATATAATATCGGGGCCCCAGAACTCGATACTCTCCAGGGGTTGGTGGATGCTATTAGAGCGCAATATGAAGATCCCTTAGAGGAAACCAGGGCCCGAACAGAATTGCAGGCCATTAAGCAGGGCAGCATGGCAGCGAGAGACTATATCACGAAATTCCGACAATTGGCTGCCAAGTGCCCCAGGTGTGAGGAGTCCACAAAAATTATTCTGTTCAAACAAGGACTTAATCCGAGACTTTTGGACAGAGCCCTCATGCAAGACAATCCCCCTACGCTGTTAGGTTGGATTCAACTTGTTTGCGAAGTGGAAAATCGCATTTTAGAAGTCCGTTTGGTTGAGCAACAACAACAAACGGGACAAAGAAGACCATTGACCTTACAGAAGGGAGCTCGGGGAGCTGGCTACGCCACCCGTGGAGCGAGAGATGCTAGATGGCAACAAGGGCTGTGTTTGCAATGCGGACAGGCTGGTCACTTTGCAGCACAATGCCCCTACCGGCCTGTGCAAAGACCTCCGCTCCAATTACGGCGTCCAACCCTTGCTCCGTTCCCTACGCTCCAACGCCCGACTCCAGCTCCACGAGCAAACAGAGGCCGCGGCGCTTCCCAAAGGCCAGCCTCAGAAAGAGGGCTGGAAGCGGAAGAAGTTATGGAATACGATCCCGCTTCCCCATCTGCAGAAGTCAATCCAGAAAGTCCCCAGTCGGGAAACGAGATGGATCTGTCGTAAAAGGGCCCAAACGACAGATCCGCCCCAAGCCCGTCCCTGCACGGAACCGGCCACCTGGGTCCATTTTATTCATGCCAGTGACTTTAATCAACCCAGAGAGAAAAATGCACATTCGGGTGCAAGCTCTTATTGACTCGGGTTGCTCAAGAGATATCATAGCCCCAGCTCTAGTCAATGGACTAGTCTTACCAACTCGGGAATTACAAAATCCAGTAATTTTTGAACAAATGGATGGTACCAACATGAATCCGGTCACAACTGAAACCATCCCGGTGATCACAGGCATGGGACAGCATTGGGAAAAGAGGTCCTTTGTCATCAGCTCTACTGCCAAGTACCCGTTAATTCTAGGCAGCAAATGGCTATGTGATCACAATCCCTACATAGACTGGGCTCAAGGATGTATTACCTTCAATCATGCCAACTGTAAACTTCACCGTTGGAATCAAAACTGGGGCGAAGACCCTACTCAGAAAGAAAAGGCCCTCCTTACCCAAGAAGAAGTCAACCAAATACCCGAACCTTACTGGCCTTTTCTAAACGCTTTCTCGGAGGAGGAAGCGGACACGCTGCCCCCGCATCGACGAACGGACTGTGCGGTGGAAATTTTACCAGGAGCCTCACTACCCAAAGGGAGGCTCTACCCCATGAGTCTCCATGAACGTGAAGAGCTCCGGAAATTCATCGACACCAACCTCCAACGAGGGTTCATCCGCCCAGCCTCTAGTTCCCACGCCGCTCCAGTTCTCTTCGTGAAAAAGAAGGATGGGGGACTTAGACTGTGCACGGATTTCCGAGGACTAAATGCAGTGTCCACCAACAACGCCTATCCTATACCGCTCATCCGAGACCTTCTCAACGTCGTGGCCCAAGGTAAGATCTTTACGAAATTAGATCTAAAAGATGCTTACTTCCACGTTCGTATCAAGGCAGGGGATGAGTGGAAAACCGCGTTTAATACGCCCCTCGGACAATATGAATACTTAGTTATGCCTTTTGGATTGACGGGAGCCCCGTCTGTATTCATGTCCATGATAAACGAAGTTCTACATGAATTTCTGTACAAAGGGGTGGTGGTGTACCTTGATGATGTTTTAATTTATTCTAACACCGAGGAAGAACATGTTCAAATGGTACAAAAGGTCCTAGCCACCTTGATGAAGAATAAACTGCCCATCAAATTGTCCAAATGTGAATTCCATAAAACCGAACTCACTTACCTTGGGTATTGTATCTCACAAGAGGGGTTGAAAATGGATCCAGCCAAAATACAGGCGATCCAGGATTGGCAAACGCCCACCACCCGCAAAGAACTGCAATCCTTCCTGGGTTTTGCCAACTTCTATAGAGACTTCATAGCAAATTTCGCCCAAATCACACTCCCCTTAACAGAATTGCTAAAAACCAAAGCGAAAGGGGACCAAGCCAAAAAACCCTCTGCTAAACTACAATGGACCCCCGATTGCCAAACGGCCTTCGAATGCCTTAAAAAGCAATTTGTAACGGAACCCATCCTCTACCACCCCAACGAACAGTCCCCCTTCATAGTACAGGTCGACGCCAGCGATACGGCGATAGGGGGGGTTTTGCTGCAGAAGGGGGAGGATGGGAAATTGCGGCCTTGTGCATTCTTGTCTAGAAAGTTCTCAGAGGCAGAAAGGAATTGGAATGTGTGGGAGAAGGAGGCCTTTGCAGTAAAAGCAGCTCTCACTAACTGGAGGCATTGGCTGGAGGGGGCGAGATACCCTTTCGAGGTCTGGACAGATCATAAAAATTTGGAGGCCCTCCGAAGCCCCCGCAGACTGAATGCCAAGCAATTGCGGTGGGCGGAATTCTTTTCCAAATTCAACTTCACCCTCAATTATCTCCCGGGCAAAACTAACTTTTTGGCGGACGCCTTGTCGCGCATGCCCCAACATAAGAGCAAGCGGGCGGAGACTGTCGACACGGTCTTCTCGCCTAAGCAACTTGGGGGCGTGGTGACTACTCGCAGCCGCGCTAAGCAGCCCCTCCCGGCCGACCAAGAATGGAAATCGAAACTTAAAACTGAAGTGGAGAAGGAGGGGAATAAAGCTCCGCGAAACAAACTAACCCAATCCCCACAGGGGGATTGGCTAGCTGGGAGCAAGTTTTATGTCCCGGACAGCCTTAAGTTGGAAATCTTGCAGCGCTGTCATGATGCTCCCACTGCTGGACATTATGGGTATCTGAAAACTTTACACCTAGTTCAAAGACAATTCTGGTGGCCGGGCATGCGCAAAGACATTTCCCAATACGTTAGTTCCTGCCCTGTTTGCCTCAGCGCTAAAACCAGAAAAGGGAAACCTCCGGGTCTTCTGCAACCATTGGAAACACCGAACAGGCCCTGGGAAGTAATCTCCATGGACTTTATCACTGATCTGCCTCTTTCAAAAGGACATAATTGTATTTTAGTGGTGGTAGATCTGTTCTCCAAACAAGCCCATTTTATCCCCTGTACTACTATACCCTCCGCTCGAAAACTAGCGGATCTGTTTCTAAAACACATCGTAAAATTACATTCTTTTCCGTCCAAGGTGATTTCGGATCGCGGCGGACAGTTCGTTGCCAACTTCTGGCGGGAGCTTTTGAAAATGTTGAATATTGAACAAGGTATCAGTTCAAGCCACCACCCACAAACCGACGGGCAATCCGAAAAAACAAACCAAATATTAGAACAGTTCCTTCGTTGCTCAGACAAGCCGCAAACTCGCTCTGAAATTCTTAGGACCTTTTCCTGTGCGCAAGGTAATAAATAAAGTGACTGTTGCTGTAACATTGCCCAAGAACCTTCGCCATGTGCATGATACGTTCCATGTCAGCCTTTTGAAGAAAGCTCCCACCGACAACAAATGGCATATCAAAGCTCCACCCATTCCAACTTTAATTGACGACCAAATACACTATGAAGTACAACAAATTTTGGACTCTAGAATCAAGAGAAATCAGCTTTTTTACCTCATTAGGTGGAAGGACTTTGATTCTGGTTACGATGAATGGGTGAACTCTGCACATGTTCATGCTCCTAGATTGACCAAAGCTTTTCATGCTCGCTACCCATATAAACCAGGGGGGGATCTATTTTAAGGGGGGCAGAAATGTCAGGTCCAGTATATATCTTAACTATACTGACTCCATTTTCTAATGCTTTTAGTGTTTAAGTGTTTTCTCCTCAGGTGCACCAGTTCCCAGGCAGCATTCCCACCAGAGGACTGTTTTGTCTAACACCGTTCCACCAGGCATTGGCCTTGAAGGAGAGCAGCTTCCCAGGACTGAAAGATGTTGTTTTGAGAACTGTGGGGGGAGGCTGTTCCAGATGGGTATTGTTACTCTGTATCCTATGCTTGCTCTTCATTGGTAACAATGATCATGTACCATCCTGAGTCTCCTATTCAGGACAGTGGACTATAATGGACCTTTTCTGCAATAAAGCTTCCTTTGCCAGACATTGGACTTATTCTTGCTTCTAAAGGGAATCCTGCAGAGAGTACCTTATTTAGCCACAGTCTGACACTCTCTCCCATTTTGGTTTACATGGATCAAAAAGGGACTTAGCACGGGTCACAGAGACCAGACTAACCATGTTTAAAATGAAAGAAAATGTATTAAGAAAATAAAAAGTACACACATTCTCTGCAAACGTAACAGACTGAGCAAAGGTCAAAGAAAAGGAGATAAATGCAATCCTCTGCTCCTGTTTCTTACATATCCCTAACAATAGTAAATAAGGATAGGCCATTTAATTCTTGAAATTTCAAGCATTTAGAAATCATCCATTATCTTATGCAGCATTTGGTGCTTCCTTGCTTTCTGATTTCAGCACCATGTGGTCATGGCTGCTTCTTGGAGACAAGATAAAGTCTAAGTGCAAAGCGGCCAAGAGAAAATGGACAAAGACCTAATCCCTCATGACAAATGGCTCCTCCATTCTCATGTCCAGGGGTTTTATAATATCCCCTTCTACCCTCCTTCCCCATCCTTTGCAAACTCTTTTTCTTTTCCTGGACATCCCTTACTTATCCTCTAAAACTATAACTTTAGGTATGACTATGGTTAAAGTGTAATCATATTGCCTGCCTTTTGTTTTCCTCTGGCTAGGATCATCTGCGTTTCTACAGCACTGAGCAGGTCTGAGAGAGAAACATGATTCAAATCTTGTTGTTTCTTTCTCTTTTCCCTCTACCAACCAGTAAAGCACTTTGTAGACTCTGAGCCTGTATGGAATACAGACCCATTATCATCTCCTTGGGACATGAATTTTGGAATAACTCCTATAGTGTAAGGCATTTCACTATATCTGTCTCCAAAATTTCTGGAAATTTTACATCTCTAAATGTAAGAGCTTATTTTATGACTGTTCTCTGCAAAACTGTACATAATATGCTAACTTGATCATTAAACTCATTTTCCAAATCGTATTAAATCATTCTGATCTTGTTGGTGCTTTTTCATTTTTCCAATTTATCACAATATAAAGTTTTCTGCAGTCAGCTGATTTATAACCATTTCTGAATCTACATTAAGTATTTCATTTTTCAGATAGCAGATTACTACTAATGCAGGATTTATCTACAATTTGTAGCTTGTAATTGCAGACACTTGGTCCAAAATATCTGTCCACAAGGCAAGAATTTTAGGATATATTCAAAATATAAGTTTAAATCTACTCTATTAGTATAGCACTTTCAACATTTATTGCTATCTCTTTTATATATTAAGAGTACTGTGTCTGGCATCAAATACCATTGGTACTGAACCTTAACATTTTCTTTTAAATCTACTGAGATTTATTTATTAAACCATTTGTATGCCACTTGTTAGCTGCCTCAGACAAGTTTCTGGAGAGGTAGCCTAAAACTTTTCTAAACCAACATGCTTCATCATCAACTCTTCCAATATTTCCCATATCCAGAGACTACTGGAGTTGCAACCATATTACTTTTATAATCCAAGAACAAACACATAATCTGTAGTGGCAGAAAAACCAAAGCATCTATGGCAGCCAATGTGGTACAGTGGTTAGAGTATTGGACTAGGATGTGGGAGACCCAGGTTCAAGAAGAGAATGATATAAGATGCTTTGAGTCCCCATGAGGGAGAAAGGCAATGTATAAAGCAAATAAAATAAAAGGACCAGCTAGCTAGCTGAAATGGCATGAAGAACAACAACATTTAATCTTTAAAAATCTCTTCATATAATTCTGAATGTGATCAGAGCTTGCATCTCCATCAACAGATCACACTTTCTGAGGAAGGGCTATAGCTGGCAAGTCAACCAAACCTGCTAAAGGCATTAGGTACTGCTGAGGAGAATCCAGCAGCTAGGGATAGATACTGTTAAATATTTAAATGATTAAATAGTTATTCATTTATAATTTATATATTTGTTAACAATAAGGCCAGTTGAGCAGGGGCGTCCATTAATGAGAGCCAAGAGAAAAATGAGAGAATCTGCAGGGTTGGTCTCTCTTGCTGTGTTTGAGGCCATTTCTAACTTATGTTTACACTTAAACGATACCTGAATAATTATTTCTAAAAATAAAATTTATATCCCTCAGCAGCACCCCCAAGCTACAAACCTGCTCATTCAGGACTCCTAAATTCTTGAGTGGTTTTGCCATTGATCAAGAGCATCTCATTCTTATCTGGATTGAGTTTCAGTTTATTGACCCTCATCCATCCCACTACCTTCTTCAGATACCCGTTCTGTTCTACTATCATCTGCTCACAGAACAAGAAAAAAACTAATCTGCCTAGACTGTGAAACCAAGCCAACAAAATGCCATTTGTCAAGTAAATAATATTAAAATATGACAAGTCAAAAGGGGGGAGCCCTTTTGTGACTAAAACCATCCTTTCAACCTTGACTGAAATTTTTAAAAATCATAACATGGTGGTAATCCTAGTACTACACCATCCCCTTTCTAGTGTAACAGTTTTTTCTCTTTAGAATGGATGCCGTCATCTTTAAGAACACTGTGGATGAAGCAACAATTCTTCTTCATTCTTCCTTGCAGAAGATACTGCAATTGGCAGGAGGTACAGAGGTGTCAGGAGAGAAGATCTCCTCATTTGGAGCAAGTCTTAAATATATAAAACCCACTGGGAAATGATATAGCAAAAGTTAAAAGACTGAAGAAGAATGGAGAACTGCACACATTAGAAGTCAAACTGAAGAGAAAAATGTTCTTTTTCAAGTTCTTGGCCCTATCTGGTAATTCTACCACCTGCTGACTCATTCTGAAAATATAAGAAAAGACTGATGTAAGGGAGCAGCAAAACAGCTCTGTTAAGCATCCCTGACCTGTAATCCTCCAGATAACCAAGGCATTCATGAACAGAATAGCTCTAAACATATATAGTATGTATACTGTGGAAATGGAAAGCTTGACTAGGAAAATAGTAATAGAAACAAAACAAAATCAACTCATTCAGAGATTGCCCAGTCATGACCCAGAAATCACACCAGATTTCTTAAAAGAAAATGGATGCAGCCATGGCTTCTCTTGCCCAGCACATCCTCAAAGGAAAAGAGTAATGTTTAATGTATTTTCCTTTACACTGCAGTAGTTTTACATCTGAAACTATTAATTAATCCAAGAGACTTGCACAACAATCAAGAGCAAGTTTATACTACGTCTCCATAAAAAGGGAAAGAAATTGTTCACAAGAAGTTATATTGGTCAGAATGTCTGATAAAGGTGTACTAGAACTATCAAGTTACAGAAACTATGGGGAGCAGTGCTAGTTTCATGATCTGAGCTTCTTCTCCTTCCCATTGTTCTCCCCACCCTCCAACACATACTTTCACATTAAATCAAGCTCAAAACGAGTTTTTACACAGGGCTTGGTGCACTCACATAACAATTCCAGCTAAGTATCATTGGTTCACATTTTTTTTTGCAATTGTTAGAAAAAGTAAGCATTCAATGGTGCCTCCAAAAGCAATAGGACTGCACATAACATATCCCATTTCACATCAACATATTAAAGCCTGCTTCAATTCAACCACCACTGGGTTACCACACACACAAATGAGCCTTTTCCTTCCCCCTATAATCACTTCCCATAGTCCACGTGTCTGCCTACTAGAATAAGCACATGCTGACAAAAAACTAGATTTTATACTCTCTGAACTAGTGATGTGATTTTCTAAGACAATATAATCAGAAAATTTTCTAGAAATTTTTCTGATTGAAATTTAAATAATGTTAGCAAAAGCAAATACAAGCCCAGACCATGTAAAAGCACTGGGATTTGTTCATGCTTTTACACCCCACATTTAGTACACCTAACATGACTGATATGCAGCATGACAGCTCTGACATATACAAACAGGTATAGAAAATCTTCCATGGAAAACTATAGCACTGCTCTGAATGTTCTCTCTCTTTCTTTACCTCAAAATAACTGTCAGCAGTGTAAAATGGGCATTCCAAAACATGTTTCTTCTTCCCCAGAGCCTAATACCTTTCACTTTTGTATGCTCCTGTATTAACGAGTCACAACACAGCAAGCAATTAAAAGCACTGCATGCCTTGAACACTGATTTTACAAAGCTTCTCATTCTCATTTTCTCCTCCTGTACTTTTCTTACAACACTCTTCCAGAGGAAAATTATCACCCCTCTTTTATTTCTACTGCTGTTATCTTAGGCTTCTTTTTTCAGCAGCAGTCACCTCACAGAGGGAAGTTCCGTGGAATCCTCCACAGGAACAAAAAAAAAGTCCAAAGGAGCTTCTCCAAAGAGGAAAAAGAAAGTTGTTGTTTGCAAGAAGCAGAAGCAAATGGAAAGGAGGAGGAGTCTGGGACGAAACAGGAATGAAAGCAGATCCTGCCCTTGCCCTAATGGATGGACAGAGACAGCGACAGACAGAACAGCCCAGTTTTTGGAGGTCACATGCAGTCATCCAGGCCTGGCCCACTGCAGGATGCAGGTTTGGCATATGCAGCTTGAAAACTTACCTCTAAAGAAACAGTGGTCCCTCTCAATGGAAATAAAGATATGAAGCCTGAGTGGGTAACAACAGACAACTTTGGCAGGGGAATGGCTCTGGGAAGAGAGGGCGGAGCAGAGAGGTGCAGAAAGTCTCCTCGGAGAAAAGGCTCGGGGAAACTGCCGGCCTAAGGCAAACGGGGGTGGGGCGACAGAGCCCCTGCCAGAAAATGCTTCGCTTGGGAGGCTCAGAGAGTACTAAGAAGAAGGGCAGCCAGTCTCCTCAGGAAGAAGGGGGGCCCGGGCGTGGCTGTTGGAGGAGAAAGAGAGCATCCCCCAGCGAGGCAGGGCCTGGCGGAGGGGGCTGCCCTGGGCCACTCACGGCTGCCGAAAGGGGCACCGGGGAAGGCGTCTCAGCGTGAGCTTGGCTCCTACTGACCAACAGCCCCCTCGCCCCCGTCCCCTCTAAGAAACACGCCCGGCGGGAGTCCGAGGCCAGGAATGAATATGGCACTGTCGGAAGGAAGGCAACTCATCCCGGCACTCACGTTCTCGGTGTCCCGCTCGTTGACGGTAGGCAGCGGCGTGCGGGTGGACATCTTGCACCGGCGGCGGAGCAGCCGCTGCAGGGCCGAGCGAGCGAGCGACTACTTGGCTTGGCTGCCTCTCCGGGTCTGGAGTCCCAGGCCTCTGCGGCGCGCCTCGTCCCGGGCCCCTTCCTCCCTGGCGCGCCTAGCGCGTAGCGCGGCGGCCCGCCTGGGCTCCCGGGGTCCCGGCCATGGCCGCCCTGTCGGCCACCTTCGCCGCCGCCCCCTGGGCCGGGATTACGGCGGCGGCTCGGCCGGCTCCTCCTCCTCCCGCTGCCGCCGCTGCGCGCTCAGGTGAGCGGCCGGCAGAGCTGCGCGGGGGAGCCGGAGTCGTTTCCTCAGCGCATCCGGCGACAGCAGCGGCTCCTCCCTATTCTCCTCCTCCCGGAGCTGGGCCAGGCCAGGCCGAAGGAGAGGGGAGGGACGCGGCTCGGTCCCTGCTGCTGAGGGAACAGAGCTGCGCCGCCGGCGCCGCCGCTTCCAGTGCGGGAGGACGCAGAAAACACTAGGGGCGTCTCGGCAGGGCTATGCGGAGAAGCTGTCTCGCCTCCATTCATCGCTGGCGGCGTCTAATCCGCCCTTTCCCCTTACAGCCACAGCCAGAGAGCAGCCGCCATCAACTTCTCCCCGCTCCTGTTGTTGCTTTCCCTTCTCACTCCATTCACACGTTACGGAATTCCTATGGCGAGAAGCTTCAGTGTGGGAATGAACGTGAGACGCGCCGGCTGACGTGTGACAATCCCACGCTTTTCTCGTGATGTAATTTTGAAAACTGAAATCAGCGCCATGTAGAAAACAACGTCACATTTGACAGACGCGCGTGTCTGTGTCACCAGGTATACACCCTGGAAGAACCCTCTGCCACTCGGGACTTCCTGCGCACATAGACCGCAGTAGAGACACGTGACAATTTTTAGCAGAGGCATTCATACATTTCTTACATGATTTTTTTCTTTAACCCTTTGTTGCATATAGGATAAAAGGGATTGTTTGTAATCGGCACTAGTGAGTTGAGAATTTAAGTATTTAGGCTAGGTTTGGTCTACACAGTGAGTCCATACTTAGGCTGGTGCTGAGAACCACTGGGGAGGAATCCTAAGGAGATCTACTGAGAAGTCAGTTCCATTTTTTCTTAGGAATGCAACCATAGACTAACAGTGCTACCCTGAACAGTTACATCCTGCTAAATTCATGAGTTTAGAAGGCCGTAATCCTGTTTAGGATGCCACTGCTAGTCTGTTTAATGCCAGGATTCATTTCTCTATATTCTTAGCTGCCAACATTTTCCCAAAGTGACCTGGGGTGATTGACAGGAACTGGAAATGGCTGTCAGTGGACCCACAAGACAGTACAGTAAGTAACACAATAGTACTATATAAATGAAAGAAATAGTGAGGGTAATGGTGTCAATGTCAGGTGAATCTTGATAGTCCAGTCTTGTTCCATCTACAATGACTCCCAATTTGCTTCCAGGTTCAATTCAAGATGTTGGTATTGCCTTTAAAGCCGTATATGGTTTGGGATAGGCATACCTTCCATATGAATTTACCCATCTACTCTGGTCATCTTTGGAGGCCCTGCTTTAAGTGCCTCTTCACCTGAGGCTAGATGGGTGGCAACCTGAGAAAGGTCTTTTTCAAATGTGGTGCCAGAACTTTGGAACTCCCTCACCAGGGATATTCATGTGTCTCCCTCTTGTAGTCTTCCAACAGGAGGTAAAGACTTTTTGTTTTGTTTGGCATACCCTCAATAACTGTTATTGGTCCCCCCTCCATGATTCTAGTGCTGTGTGTTTATGTGTTTATATGTTCTTATTGAATTATTTTATATATTATTTTTAAATGTTTTAATGTTCAAATATTTGGCACCCGTGGGACCTTTTTGAGGTGGAAATGTGGCATGTAAGTGTTAAATAAATAAATAGTTTGTTTCCAATTCCAGGTGCTAGCAATAACCTTTAAAACCTTTCACTCTTAAAGATCCACAAATCTAAAGGATCGTCTCTTGCTGTATGTCCAACTGTGATCTTCAGTCTGCTACCCACTGTCTGGTCCTCCACTTAAGGTGACCCACCTGCCATTAGAAAGAGCCTGTTCATTTTCTTCTGTAGCTTTCACTTTGTGGAATGGGCTCCCTGAGGAGGTGAGGGAAGCACTGTGTTAAAATTCTTCAGGAGGCTCTGTAAGGCCATTTTATTCACCAGGTGTATAAACTGCAGGCATTTGTGGGGGGAAGAGGGGAGCAGTATTTGGAGTAGTATTTGATTGGTTTTAAATCGTAATGTTTTAATTGTGATGTGCAAGCTATTCTGCAACTTGAGAATTAGTGTGGTATTTGGTGTTTAGATGATATTTTTTTTAGTTATGGAGATTTGGATCCAAATATTTGTAGCAATATGTGTCACATCAGGCCCCTCACCGAAAGCTACAATAAAATTTGGTTGATTTACATATTTAAACATTTCAGCTTCAGACTCATGCAGACGGACAAACAGAGCCAGAATAGTGCATGAGTTTCTTTATGGATTTGTGGTTTCAAGGAAAAGTGCCTTGAACTAAATACCTATCAAGATGTATTCAGTGTCACCACTGAGTCAGGAAAGACTGGCTTACTTCCTGTAATAGCATTTGACCATGAGCTGACTAATAATACTGTCAACACCCCCCTCTCTAGTCATCATTGTGCAGAATGCTACCTTATGCTTTTGATAACCTAAAATGTTCTTGTCCAATATTTTCACTGTTGTCAATGTGACTGTTCGCTCTGTTAGGATATGTTGTTTTCCGAGGTGAAGTATGTTGTTCTTAATAACAGAGCAGCAGAGAGGGCTGTGTCAGCCATAACTGACAGGAAAAGATCTAACTGGAATGTACAAAAACATAAGGGAGAGATGACTAAAGCAATACTTTCCTATTTCCTGGAATCCCCCTTTCTCTCTTCACATAAAAGAATAAGCTTAGCTAACAGCTTTATGACAATATATATTTTCAGCCATCCTGAGGGTAATCTCTCTCCAGTAGTAGACATTAACATTTTCCTGATTTTCAGGAGGATAGGTCAAGCTAAACAGCATATAAAAATCTTGTTGTCATGGGGGTCTGGAAGGCTCAAGGCCATAAATTATAAGATTGAAATTGCCACTCACAGTAAGCAATCTTTTCTCTAATAGATGAAAACATAGCCTGAAGGTGCTGGGCTTGCTCTTTACATCTATTGCTGCTTTCTGGAATCTATCACATCCCTCTGAAAATCTACCAAACCTTGTTAATATTTTCTGGGTGGTTGTGGTAATATAGCATATTTACCAACTTACATCCCAAAGAAATTCTACAGCAATGAAAGTTTTAACCAATTAAAACCTAACATTTGACTACCTTATTGCAATACATTTGCAGTGGGCAATTACATTTTGAAGGTCTGCCTGTTTACCTTTCTGGCCAATCAACAATTCTTAGTAGCATGACTGAATGGACAGTCTGCAATCGACAAGCTGAAGATCCAGATCAGTGCCTTGGTCCAACAACAGATCAATACTGGACCATGGGACCTCAAGTAGTTTGAACATATATATATATATATATATATATATATATATATATATATATATATATATATATATATATATATATATATATATATATATATATATATATATATATATATATATATATATATATATATATATATATATATATATATATATATATATATATATATATATATATATATATATATATATATATATATATATATATATATATATATATATATATATATATATATATATATATATATATATATATATATATATATATATATATATATATATAAAACTGCCTTTTACTGAGTCAAACCAGTGGTCCATTTAGCTGAGTAGTGTCGACATTAACTAGCAGTGGTTCTTCAGGGACTCAAGAAGAAAAGGGTCTTTCTCCAGCAGCTGCTGCCTTAAACCCTTGAAAATGCATCAAAGCAGGAATTGACTTTCTGATGTAAAAAATGTTTACCACTGGGTCACAGCTAGAGTTGTCAGGTGTCCAGTTTTCACTTGGACAGTCCAGTATTTTCTTGGACTGTCTGGGGGAAATGGTGTAAAAATACTGGACACTTGGGGGCGCAGAAACTGGTGCAGGAAAGACGTGGGCATCACCACCCTGGGCTCCGCAGTGGAGGGGGTCTGGCCTTGCTTGTCCTTCCACCTCACCAGCCACCCCTTTCCTGCAACTCCTCCTCTATTGGCTGGTGCCCCCTCTGGTCCGTGACTGAGGGAGCAAGCGAAGGAAGAGGGGGTGAGGGAGTGTCATCATTCTGGGGCAAGAAGCCCACTTGTCTATAGGGCGCTCAGCTAGGCAGATGGATCCTTCTATGAGAGGTGGCGGCACAAAGGACTACACAAGAGGTATTACCATAGCAATTGAGAGGGGAGGAGGCTTCACTGGGAAGAAGCCCCACCCTTCACTCCCTGCACAGCCTCAGTGGCACTGAGGAGATGCTACTGAGGTAAGGCAAAGGCCACCTGGGGCTTCTCAACCGTCTTCTGGCCTTTTTAGGCTGCCTGGATGATTTCCTTCCTTCCCTCTTTCCCTTGAAGGAGGGAGGCCCTTGCCACCACGAATGGGGCCAGCTCATGGGTCACCTGGCTCAGCTTCCCTCTCTGGTGTCTTCATCACCTCCCCACCCCCCACCCTGGACCTTTGAGGTTGCTCAAAGCCTGCTCAAAGCCCCCCCCTAAATGGAGGGGGGCTGGTCTACACAAACAGCGGACTGAGGGGTGGCATGATACTGTCACTTCTGGAAGTGACTTTGCATTGGGGCCAGAAGCATGTGCTCACAAATAAGTACCGGAGGCCCCCCTCCTTTTGCTTATTTTACCAGGTCTGGTTCAAGGTTCTGATGTTGACCTATAAAGCCCTATGCGGACTGGGCCCAGCATACCTTCAGGACTGCTTCTCCCCATATGTTCCCCGGAGGTCACTTCGATCAGCTAATAAGCAGTTGCTGATGGTCCCTGGCCCCAGGGAGGTCCGTCTGGCCTCTACCAGAGCCAGGCCCTTTTCGGTCCTGGCTCCGACCTGGTGGAACTCTCTGTCTGAGGAAACTAGGACCCGATAGGATTTATCTTTCTGCCGGGCCTGCAAGATGGAGATATTCCGCCAGGCATTTGGTGGGGGCTAGGCTGTCCTCTCGCCAGCTATACCACTGAAGACTGTCCATCACCCATGCAGGAGCTCATAAGTGTGACATAGGGCTTGATGTAAGAGCCAAGCCCTGTGCCTAAAATGCTGTATTTAAATATTTATATCCGCCAATTGAGAATTTTTATTGTATATGGAATAGTGTTTTAATGTTTATTTATGTTTTTATTGTTTTTAAACTGTTATTAATTGTATGTTGTCACACCGCCCTGAGCCCGTCTAATGGGGAGGGCGGTCTAGAGATGCAATAAATAAATAAATAAATATTTTTTAAAAGCAAGCACAGACAATTGGGGGGGAAACCAAAAATCTGTAACAATACAAAATTATTCAACTTAACGAAAACACCTTAATTGGCAGAGGGAGGGAGAGAACATCTAGCATACCTACGGGACCGCCTCTTTCACTGTGTTCCTCCACAGCAGCTTCAGTCACCTGAACAGGGTCTCAAGCAGGTGCCACCCTGCATATGGGCAAAATCAACAGTTGCCTGTGGTGGCCCTCTACCCTACCCTATGGAATAGACTACCAGGAGAGGTCAGGAAAGCCCCCACTGTCCTGGCTTTCCTCAAATGATGCAAAATTGATTATTCAAAAGGGCTTTTTTACTCAGATAGGAAGGCTGTACTGTAAGGAGGTGGTCTCAACGAGATGCTTTGCTAAAGAGAGAGGGATCATAGACTTCACTACTATGGGGTACTATGTCCTAAAGGTAAAAGTAGTCCCTTGTGCAAGCACCAAGTCATTACTGACCCATGGGGGGACATTGTGTCACGATGTTTTCTTGGCAGACTTTTGTTACAGGGTTGTTTGCCATTGCCTTCTCCAGACATCTACACTTTACCACCAGGAAACTGGGTACTCATTTTACCGATCTTGGAAGGATGGAAGGCTGAGTCAACCTTGAGCCGGCTACCTGAACCTGGCTTCTGCCGGGATTGACCTCAGGTCATGAGCAGAGCTTGGACTGCAGTACTTCAGCTTACCACTCTGTGCCACAGGGCTATGCTATGTCCTATCTGTTGCTTTAAGTATGATCCTACTGGGTAGTTCTGTGTTCTTTAATGCCAGTCTTAGAACTGTTTATGCTTTGTTTCTGCATTCAACTCTGTATTGGATTTTTGTTAATGTTACGTCTTTACAAATTTGCATTTAGATACCCTATGGCATTGTTTATTGGAATGTATTTAATATTTACTGTACTAATCTCCCACTATGTAATCCACCTTGACTCTCAGTGAGAAAGGCAGACTATAAATGACATAAAATAAAACAAATAAATAAAGTTGGGTTGTCTGAAATGAGACAAGAGCCAGTTCACAGCAAGCATAGATGTTCCTTAGGAAGGTAAGTTGGCAGTGAGTGTCTCCATTTTTGCTTTGTGCACATGAAATTAAATAGACATGATTACCTGTATCACAGGTCTCCAACAATTAGTTTGTAAGCTATTAGGAGCTCACTTGCTGCTAGCTGAAACAATATTTGGAGAAGAAATGGGAGGTGGGAGGAGAACTGTGGCAGTTTGAGAACTACTGAAGTACAATAAAATGTAGAGGGGGGTGACTTTACCGGGGAGGAGAAGAGGTAAAAGAGAATTTCTAAGCAGTTATGATATTAGATTGATATATATAGAATAATAAATAGAATATTGATAGAAAACAATTAATCATAAGGGTTAACTATAAGGATTGACTAACTAATAATATTTTCTTTTGGATTCCGTACAGTGTACCAAACTGAATATGTTTATTTGAAGCTGTATATGAGTCAAATTGATTGATATCATATATAGACTTATGATTGAAGGGGAATAGAAATACTAATGTAAACAAATATAACTAAAATAGAAAGAAGAAGATAGAATGAATAACATATAGAGTATAAGTTAAATTGGTTGATTTATATGAATGTATGGTTTACATAGTTTATGATATATAGAAATATTTGAAAGTGGAATAATGAAAAATGGGATAAATTGTTTATCCATTATGGAAAAAGGGACTCATAGTCAGGGTACAGAGTATTAAAAATAGTTAAAGAAGTATTGCTTAGAATAAAGGGAGAATATATATTTGTTAGATAGAGGAATATATAAAGAGTAAGGGAAAAGGGATAAAGGGTTGGAAAACTGTTGGAAGTCAACAAAATGGGGGGGGGGAAAGGGAGGGGGTTAGAAATTGGGAAATGGGAATATTGGCTGTAATGTGTAAACATTTGATCCTAACCCAATAAAAAATTTTTCAAAAAAAAAAAAGGAGCTCACTTGCTGCTGAAGAGCACCTCATGCTGCCGCTAGAAGACTCCAGAAAAGATCATGAGAGAGAATGCTCTTACAGGCCGCAAAGACTGAGGGAGATGCAATCAACTGACCTTACATGTCTTGAAGATGTGTTTACAAGTTACAGTGAACACATCTATAATCCATGCCTGATATACACAAACTTTTTCTTTATAAGTGCATTGAGTAATTCTCAAGTTACATTCAACTCATGTACCCCTGAATGTGTGATTGAAACCACATGCTTATCTAGGTACTGGTCCCCAGTTTCATTTGTAAATGAAAGGGTGTTGGGAAGCCGGCCGCACCATTCGCCTCCCCGCAGACGAATGGCGCAGGCTGCCTCACAGCCCCCCCCCCACGCAGGGGCGGCGCAAGGGTTTGCCACGCTCATGGCCGGCCGGCCGGGTGATCCCACGAGCGCACGAGCGCATGCGCGCGCGCACCAGGCTGAGTGATGATGTCATGCGTGACGTCATCACGGAAGCGCACGCGCCGCCGCCAGCCCGATTGCTGTGGCGGGCGGCCTCCGAGCTCTCCCGCTTGGTTCCCTGCGCTGCCGCAGATGCCTGCCCACGGTGGCTGTGCCTGGCCGGGGGCTTGTGCTGGCGGCGGCAGCGGCACGGGGTGGGAGGGATAGGAGGCTGGTGCTTTGTGGCGCATGCTCCCGCCCGCCGCGCCTCCTCCGGTGCTCCCTCCGGCACCCCGCGCCTGCGGCCACCGCCTACCTGGCCTCAATAGGCGCGCCGGCCCTGCCCCCACGCTGCCTTTCGCCTGCCCCGCAGAACAGGGTGGCCGGCTTGCCGCGCACCCCCTGTCCTGCAGGGCAGGCAAAATGCAGCGCGGGGGGGCTGCGAGGCTGCCTGTGCCATGCACCTGCCCCACAGGACAAGGGGCGTCCAGCTGCCCTCTCTCCTGCGGGGCAGGTGAATGGCGTGGGCGGCCGCACTGCCCTTTGCCTGCCCTGCAGGATGGGGTGTGTGGCAAGCCGGTCACCCCCTGTCCCGCGGGGCAGGCGAAAGGCAGCGCGAGGGGCTGCGAGGCTGCCCACGCTGCTGCCCGCGCGCCTCACATCTGGCAGCTGCTCCCAGCACCCCCTCCCTGGCGGCGCCAGGGGCAGCCTACCCCCCACCCCCCTCGATCCGGCCCTGGAAAAGAGGTACCAGATGTTTCGCTAATGAGTTAGGAACCATAGATTTCACCATTATGTTGCCTTACATATTATCTGTTGCTTTAAATATGTACTCCTATATACTACCTGTGCTTCATGTTGTTTAATGTCAGTCCTAGAATAGATTGTGTTCTGTTTCAGCAATTGTTCAACCCTATATTGGATCCTTGCTAATACTATGTCTTTGTAAACATATATTCATTTACCCTATGATGTCATTTATGGAAATGTTCTTGACACTGTATGGAAATGCCTGCCCTTGTCCTTGCCACTAATTGTACTAATCTCACACAATGTAATGTGCCTTGAGTCTCAGTGAGAAAGGCGGAATATAAATTACATACATAAAATACAGTCAACTTTGTTCAGGTCTGGCAAACTGAAGGCTGTGGCTTCCTTGGTTTATTAACTTGGGATATTTTTTATTACTCAAAAGCAGCTCTCATCAAAGAAAAGCTTGGCCATACCTGACCTATATGCAGATGTCTGATGAAGGTAGCATGACTCTTGAAAGCTTATACCTTGGGAATCTTGTTGGTATTTAAGGTGCTACTAGACTCAAATCTTGCTTTTCTACTGCAGACCAGCATGGCTACCCACCTTAGAACAATATGCACACAGTAAACTTTCACCTGCATTTCTGTGCAGGAAAAATGTCATTTTTCATCCTCTCTTGTTGGAGTAGAAACTTGGAGAAAGTCCATTTGGTTTGTTTTAAATGTGATTTGTGATTTTCCAATGTTTTAGGTCAAGTTAGAAAAGTCACAAGTTAAAAATCAGCAACTCAGACTCTCTCTACACAAGAAATCAGACACATGAGGAACATGTGTTGGGAGATGCAATGATAGCCAGGAAGGGTAGTTTAATAAGACAGAGGCAGCAGCAGGGCAAAGGCTTTGCTATACACTGGAGCTGTGTGAAGGGGCTGTGAAACGCTAGAATGGAAACTTCAGTCCATTATAACCGCTCCATTTCCAAGCCGGCTTTAGAAGGCAGCTCCAGCCCATTTTCATTCCTTGCTGCACTCTGCTTGCAATCCCACACAGTTTGAGATAGGAGAGGTGAAATTGACAGAGCCTTCAAGGAGGCAAAGATGAAATTAACAAACCCTCTGAGGAGCAATCTGTCTTTTTAAACTACGCTTTCCAGCTAACATTGCATCTCTCTACACTTGATGAATATGTGCTTAGGCGTCTCATGTAGAGAGACTCTTACATGAGGACGTTCAGGTGACTTACTTATATTCAAGTGTACTCCCTGTGTATGCACAATGGGAGAACAAGTGTAAGATCTTTCACTTCAGCATCCTATGTAAGACGTCTTGTGTAGAGAGTCTCTCAGTCTGAGAGCGGAACTACAAGTGACAAAAGGCACAGGTTGGACACTTGTCAGCTTCCCTCAAGTTTTGATGGGAAATGTAGGCATCCTAGTCTTGCAGCTTGGCTCTCTGTCTGCTGTCCAATGGACTTTTCAACTGTCACTTGTCCAACATTCTGCCAAGCTGCCTACATTTCCCATCAAAACTTGAGGGAAGCTGGCAAGTGTCCAACCTGTGCCTTTTGTCACTTGTAGTTCCGCTCTGAGTCATACACAGGAATCTCTCCTTGATATTTGTTCACCTTTCAGTCCCTCCTTCCCAATTCCCTTCTAGTCTCATCTGTTTTCTTACCGCATAGCAAGAGTTTAGGGGTGCCAGTTCCTCACTGGGGGCGGGGGATTTCTGGCCAACTTGGGCCCATTTGGGGCCTAAACTGACCTGCTGTGAAGCACAGCAGTTCTCCAGAGCCTCCCCAGCAGTACTCTCGTGCTCCACAGCAGGCCAAATCGGGCCCATTCAAGGTCAAAATTGGCCCGCTGTGGAGCACAGGAGCACTCCAAGGCCTGTCGTGCCACCCAAGCAGTGCTCCCACACTCGACAGCAGGCTGATTTCAGCTCCAAACAGGCCCAATTTGACCTGCTGCTGAGTGCAGGAGCAATGTGGAGCACCTGGAGAGCTCTTGCGCTTCACAGTGGGCCAATTCAGGCCCCCAATGGGCCCGATTTGGCCCCAAACGAGCTAAAATGGGCCCGCTGTGGAGTGGGTGAAAAAATTAAAAAGGCAGTGAAACCGAAAAGCCATTTCCACAGCTGAGGTAAAAAGTAACCTGTGTAAAGTAAAAGTCCACATTAAAGTGAAGACATCACTTCATTTGCTGCAGCTCATAAAGGGGCCTCTGTGGGTTTGTGTTATGACCTTTACTTGCTTTGAGTAGATATTTCTTTTAATCTTTCCCTTAACACCCTCTGGGTAGTTTGCTGCCACCAGGAACATTATATTCCAATATATTTTATTTAAGTTTTCCCTTTGGTAACGTGTTTAAGCGTCAGGCTCCTTCGTGGTTCTATGTGGCCCTGAGGATAGGAATGGGATATAGCAATGACAGCTACTCTGGGATGTAACGAAACAAAATAAACTTTTATTTAGTCAAGAAGCGTATTGGTTTCATAAACGTAGTTCTTGGTTCTTAAAGTTACTTCCTATAAACTCATTCACACAGATCTCTTCTAAGGCTTCACACACAGTTACCCTCTTTCTCTAACTCAATATTTCTCTCACAGAAATGCTTAAACTCCTCAGGCAGCACACAGTTAGCCTCTCTTTCTCTGACTGAGTGTCCTTTCACAAACATGCTCAGTTCAGGTTCCACACAGGTTATATTTCTCTCATAAATACTTCAATATACTCAGGCAGCCCACAGCTAGCCTGCTTTCTTCTGACTGAAACTTTTCTGTCTGCCCTGTCAGTCTCAAACTGCATTCACTCTGCCCACACTCTCAGTCATGAGCCAATCATATCGCTCACTCATCTCTTTCACCCCCACTCTTCACCTATCTCACCAAGCATTTAAAGACATATGCACACATTTACTTGAAATCATTACAGTATGTTTCAACATTTTCTTCTCATAGCTTAAAATATAATGGTGGGTAACAGTTCTACCCTAGGACAAATAAAACAGAGCCCCCCCAGCCCACTACACTGTGGGCCTTATCAGGTTGGGTCCTTGAGGCATTTTAAAATGACTTTAAAATGCAACAGCATTCTTGTCAGCACCAAAAGCAGGGCTCATTTCAAGGGGGAATGCACAGGAATGCAGTTCCGGCAGTTCCCCAAAGAGGTAACATGTCAGGTGGCCCCACCCACCTGACTCTCGGCCATTTTGGGCCGAAACGGCCTGGATTGGGCCTCTGACAGGTGGTGGATCACTCTCCCGCTCATCAGCGGCCTGATCCTGACCATTTTGGGCCCATTTTCAGCCCCTTTTTGCCATTTTGGGCCCAATTTTGGCCCTGAATGGCCAGGACTGGGTCCAAAACAGCCAGAATAGGTGATGTCAGGGGGTGTGGCATATGCAAATCAATTATACTAGTGACACACTTCCAGTAATGGCAAGAGGCGTGGCATATGCTAATGAGTTCCTCCAGTTCTTTTTCTATGAAATGACCCCTGACCAAAAGGATACCATCATGTCTAGTTTGGCCCTCAGTAGGACCCTTTTCAGCAACCTTTATAAACCATTTTGGCTGCTGGTGGATTTTTGTGCCATTTCAAACACAACCAGATCGGCTGCCTGTTGCTATTGAATATTTTTGTCTTGTCAAATAAAACTGCTTGTATCCCTTTTATAATGCAGGGTTGAGCTGGGTTTTTTAACCATTTTCTCCCATTCTCAAGTGTTCTGTGTGTTTCTGATCTGCTGTAGTACACTGTTTGAATTCTTTGCAGTGCTATAGATGGTACCTAGGACTGCCAGGGACTGCAGGGCATCTCCCACCAGTCCCCTGGTGGATGCCGGCAGGGTGGAGAGGTGTGGGAAATGGGATCGGGAGGCAGGGAACCTCCTGGGCAAGTGAACAGTGGCATGCTCCTTGGTGGGCATGATGACATCATTTCCTCAAGTAACATCATCACGCTGGTGGCAGGCATGCTTCTGTGCTTTCAGGGGCTAATTCTGGCCCCCAACAGGCTGAATTGACCCTGCACAAAGCGCAGGAGCAAACCCGCTGCTGGAGTGATGTTACTTCCTGGAAGTGATGTCATCACATCGGCACTGAGAGCATACATGCACTTTGCACGCATGGGATTTAACACCAAGATAAGTTCCAGGTTTCTCCTCACCCCCTACCAGGAGGGCATAGATATGTGGCAACCTTACCATCACCGCCTTTTTAATTTTTTCATTCATTTCCAGCATGGTTTTTTTTAACAGCAAATGATTAGTGCTATAATGTTTAATGATAGATGTAGCAAGTTCTGATTCCCAACTTTCATTGAAAAGAAAAAGTAAGCCTCTAGCTCCTTCCATTGCAGAGATATATGCCTTTTCCTTCTTTTTCCTCCACAAAAGAAAGGGTTAGAGGCTTTTTTTTAAAAAATGAAAGATGCAGAGAACCTGCTACACCTATTGTTACAATTCTACAGTGCTATAGCAATATTTTTGTGCTTTTTTTAAAAAAAAATGCATACGTCCTGGTGGCCCAGGGGAGGGGCTAGCCACTTCCAGTACCAGAAAAAGCAGCACTGTTTGAAATGGCCACAATAATTCACATACAATTCATAATCAAAAAGAGTCCAGTAGCACCTTTAAGACTAACCAATTTTATTGTAGCATAAGCTTTCGAGAATCAAGTTCTCTACAATAAAATTGGTTAGTCTTAAAGGTGCTACTGGACTCTTTTTGATTTTGCTACTACAGACTAACACGGCTAACTCCTCTGGATCTATGAACATACAATTCATAAAATATGTAAATGCCAAACAGCCACCCCCACACTGCTCTACATGAAGTCAGTGCAGCAGCCGATAACAACTGAGATTAAATGGAAATATGAAAGGGCCATACCCTCCAGGGCTGAATGGAAATGTTAGCCCATGTCTCTGCAGTTCTAGACAACATTCTAACTATTACAATACAGTGGCTTTCAATTACTACATGTAATTGGAGTTCCCGGGTGATTCCAGATCATTAACAACTTCATAATAACAACAACATTCAATTTATATACCACCCTTCAGGACAACTTAATGCCCACTCAGAGTGGTTTATAATAACATAATAACATTCGATTTATATACCACCCTTCAGGACAACTTAATGTTCACTCAGAGCGGTTTACAAAGTATGCCAATATTATCCCCACAACAAAACACCCTGTGAGGTGGGTGGGGCTGAGAGAGCTCCAGAGAGCCGTGACTAGCCCAAGGCCACCCAGCTGGCTTCAAGTGGAGGAGTGGGGAATCAAACCTGGCTCTCCAGATTAGAGTCCTGCGCTCTTAACCACTACAAAGTATGTTATTTATGTATGTTACAGAGATAGAATGTATACTTTACAAAGTATGTTGTCAAACTGATTCTCCAGATTAGAGTCCCGCCGCTCTTAACCACTACACCAAACTGGCTCTCTGTGACAGAGAAGGTAGAATTCTGAGTTGGTAGACTGGGTTGAGCAGCTTCAGATTGGAGCTGCAGGGTCCTATTTTCAATGCTCCATCTAAAAAATCCCTGCAAATGAAAAAAACAGAAACAGAGAAAGATTCTAACCAAAGTCTTCACATGCTGTGCTAATTTTCCACTTACCAGAAACTATTAATGTAAGGAAACTTAGAAAATGTAATCCTTCACCTACAGTAGTACTGCTGTTCTGTCATCTCAGCACTCTGCCACCATTTCCACCTCAGTCTGCTGGATGAATCGATCAGGCCTTAAAAAAGAAAGGGGGGGGGGAATTTTATTGGATGGGTTAACATACAGTCAAATTAAAAGCAACTACATTTCTTTTCAATTCCCATAGGTATATGTTCCCCACCCCCTCCCCTCCCCCTTTTCAGTGTTGACTTCCAACAGCACTCCAACCCCCCATTTTCTGATCATATTTCTACACTATAATTATTAGTCTGTTACTACTGGTAAAGATCTAAAGTATATCTTATCTTACTTAGTATACTTCAAAAGACCACAATTGTCCTTTAACATCCCATTTTCTTTCTAAGTACTTTCTCATTTTCTTCCAATCTTCGAAAAATCCCTTTGGATCTTGATCTCTCAGTTTTCTCGTTAATTTGTCCATTTCAGCCATGTACAACAGTTTTCGTATCCATTCTTCAATTACAGGTGTTTCTTCTCTCTTCCAGTATTGTGCATATAATATTCTTGCCGCTGTTATCATATAGTACAATAATATCGTATCATTTCTATTAACGTCTTCCAAATGTAAAGATAACAGCAGTATTTCTGGATTTTTAACAACATTATACTGGAGTATTAAAGACATCTCGACACATATTCTAGCCCAAAAGTCTCTAGCCTTGCCGCAAGTCCACCACATATGAAATAGAGAACCTCCATGCTCCTTACATTTCCAACACTTATTAGACAGCTGTTTATTAGTTATGGCTAATTTTTTCAGTGTTAAATACCATCTATACAACATTTTATAGCCATTCTCTTTAATACTGGTACATGTTGAAATCTTTAAGGTATTTTTCCACAATTGCTCCCATGCGTCCATCGTTATTTCATTATTACAATTTATCTCCCACTTTATCCTTTGAACCTTGACTGTCTCATCTTCTGTAAACCACTTTAATAACAGTTTATACATTTTAGAGATTGCTTTATTGTTATCCCCTAACAAAAGTTCTTCTAACTCTGAATTTTTAATTCTAAAACCTGTCTTCTTTTGATCTGAGTCAAATAAATCCTTGATCTGTCGATATTGTAGCCAGCCATATTTGAATGGCAATTCCTCATTTGGTTTCAGTTTTAGCTCCTTATCTTCTGTTTCTGTTAATTCTTTAAGGGTAAGCCATTCTTTTCTGTTATATTCCAAGTCCGGGTTAATCACTTCAGCTGGTACAATCCACAATGGCTTCTCCTGATCAATGTACTTTTTATATTTCAGCCAGGTTAAAAACAAAGTTCTTCTCAAATAGTGGTGCTGGAACATTGTGTCCATTTTGTGTTTATCGTACCACAAATATGCATGCCATCCAAAAAGTTTATTGTAGCCTTCCAATATTAACAGTTTATGATTGGATAAAGACACCCATTCTTTTAGCCATACTAAGCATATTGCTTCATGGTATAGTTGAAGATCAGGTAACTGCATTCCACCTCTTTCCTTAACATCACAAAGTACTTTCATTTTTACTCTAGGTTTCTTTTCTGCCCACACAAATTCCAATATTTTCCTCTGCCATTTTTCAAATTGTTTTTTGTCTTTAACAATTGGTATCGTTTGCATTAGGAACATAATTCTAGGCAACATATTCATTTTAACTGTGGCAATCCGACCTAACCACGATAAGTTTAATTTGTTCCATTTTATCATATCCCTTTCAATTTGTGCCCAGAGCTTTTCATAGTTATTTTTAAATAAATCAATATTTTTAGCTGTCAGTTCTATTCCCAGTTTTGTGCGCCACTTCACATTCTGTTACTTCCCTCAATTCTTGTTGCTTCTTCTTTGTTATGTTTTTGGTTATTATTTTAGACTTTTTTTATTTATATAGAAGCCTGCCAAGTCTCCAAATTCTTTAATTCTGTCCAGCAATCTTGGCAGAGTTTGTAGTGGATCTTCTACTATAAACATCATGTCATCTGCAAAAGCTCTTAACTTATATGAAGATCCCTTTATTTTGATTCCTTTTATATTCTCATCCTCTCTGATCTGCCTTAATAATATTTCTAAGACCATAACAAACAACAGCGGTGATAGTGGACAACCTTGTCTTGTTCCTTTTCTTATTTCAAACTTCTCTGTCAAGTCGTTGTTAACACAAATTGTCGCTCTCTGTTCTTTATAAATTGACTTTACTGCTTTTATAAATTCTTTACCTAAATCCATCTTCTCCATCAATGCAAACATGAAGTCCCAATTCAAATTGTCAAAGGCCTTCTCTGCATCCGCAAAGAAGAGCCCAACTTCCTTATCTGGACGTTTATCAAAATACTCAATGGCATTTATAATCACCCTCAGATTGTCTTTTAGTTGTCTATTTGGTAGAAATGTGATTGGCTGGATTTCTTAATGTCACAGAAGGGCAAAAACTGGCAAAAGGTTGCTGGCTTCCACTAGCTGGATTGCTCAAAACTACAAAGGGACAAAGCAAGCAGAAAAGCCTACTCGAGGAATGATAAATAGGCACAGAAAAGCAGCACACCAATTTCTGAGAAGGCCAGGGAGGCCCTGGGTCTTATGAAATGGGTTGGAAGGGGAAGTGGTCCAGAAAAAGCAAAAAGGCCAGCGGGAGGATCTGGAGAAGGAAAGACACTCTGGGAGAGAGAATTAACACAGACCTACTAAGTGAAGAAAGTTGAAGGCATCATATTATCTTGAAACCATATGCCAATGTTTTGGTTGCAGACTGCTATGGCATTGGAGTATCCAGTGGGAAGTCTAAATGCTGTATTGACTGAACCAGCTTTGTTGATTTTTATATCTCTCTGGAACTAGGTACAGTTTATACTCCAATCAGAATTTGGCTGTAAATCTTGATTTTACTTAGTTATCAAATATTACTTGATTATTAAGTTTATGTGTCAAGAATTATGCTCCTTTTAAAAGATACGAAGGAAACAAATTCTCTTTGCAGTATTTGGTAAAAATTTACAGATGTTTACTAAAAAAAATTAAGATGAAGAGGACTATATAAATGCTATGCAGTTTTATTAAATGCTGTATAAAACATGTTATTAAAATTACTTTCATCATTCACTGCTGTATGGGGGTGGGATGCAGCTAGCAAGGAATGAAAAATAAATCTTATTTGCTTATGCATTTAGTTAATGTCAATTAGGTTTTTCTACTTTCTTGATCCCAAAGGCTCAATACACGTACCAATAACTAATAGATAATAAAATGGTGGTGTTACTGAAAGATAAAGTATTCTAATTAAAATAGCACAGAACATTCCTCCCCCCCACCCAATGCTTTAAATGCTTAAAAGACAAAGAGGTCTTACCTCATTTTGTGAAAACACTAGTTAAGTTCATGCTTCTGGGAAACTACCAAGGAATGTATGTTGAAAGGCAAAATATTAAGTGCCACCTTAGAGACTAGTGGTTTATTATGCAACCTTCCAGAATGCACTTGCTGTTGGACCCTGGTACCAGGATGGGATCATTCAAAGATCACCATTGGCCAGCATCAAAGACAGCAATCTAATACATAGGAAGCAGGCAAGGTTCATAACTAAAAAGTAGCTACAAGCATCTGCATAAGGGTTGCCATGGCCTTTGAAAAGCACCACACCCAGGAAAGGGCATTCCATCCTACTTGCTGCCTGCAAATGGTCACAAATACCTTTAGTAATTAATGGCCCAGTTGCACCATTATATTTCCTACTGATGCAGTGATTTTTGAAAGTTATCTTTTGAGCTCATCATGAGCAAAGATTTGTTCCTTAGCCAAAATTCTCACTATTTTTTTCATCTATAGGTGGCTATCCTTGTCACCCCCAATTCTTTTCCCAAATAGCAAACAAGACAGCGAGCTGATGAGTGTATGTTGAAAGCAACTCAGGTCATTCTTGACAAGGTTTTAGCTGCTGTTGGCTAGGCACGGTTAGCTAACTTAGCATTAAAGTTCTCGGTTTCTGTTAAAGGATTTTTAGACCCCTTTCCATAGAATCTTGTTGTGAGTATACATTCAAAACTGACAATGCATAAAGCCCACAAACACATAAGAAAGGCCTTGCTCTAAGTGTCACATTCCTTCTTCTGAGATATCCTGCTTGTCAGATCGGTCTCTGGTAGGTGAGAAAGGTCACTGAGCAAAGTAGAAACATTTTCTTGTTTTGGTTATTATAATTAACATAAGTAAGACTTTAACACTGAATGCATTCCATTCCCAAGAGTATGTCAGATATATGGCTCCAGCTTCTCAAATGTTTGTATAATTCATTTGTCACTCAAGTTTGTCAGATGTCATTAATTCTGGGAAATGCATCCTTTTACATCACTCTGACAGGGTGTTTGCACTAATCTTTGAGCTTTTATTCTGTAAATAATTAGTGTTAAGGTATATAAGGATCTCAAATGTAATTGGTCCTTACACATTTCTGCCTGAAATGGTAGCATGTCATGGGCTTATTTAATAAACAATAAACCCATATTTCTTTGATGATCACTGCTTTTGGTGTCTTGATTATGTGTGATTTGGCTGAAAGGAGGGGTTTAAATTGAAATGCAGAGTGTTTTAAAACAACAACCCCCCCTTCAGTTTCAATGCTGATTGTTTGCCTCCATAACAGTCAATCTGCAGCCTTCTGTTCTCAGCTCTGAACAGCACATTGATTCATTTTTGCATCATTTTCATTTATTTGGCTCCCTGGAGATCCCGCCCTATTTACCAATTCATCCTAAAACATCTTCGTGATTTGGCCAGTGTGACTGGACTAGAACAAGTACAACTAAACACTGATAACCAAGATTCCCATGTACTTTGTCTAAAGAGGAACACCAAAGCAGGTAATGTGTATTTTTATCATGCAACTTAGATATCAGTTCTTCTGTTAGTTGATATGGTAGAGATATGCTGTAGCAATATGAAAGTGACTCAGTGACACTAAGGAAAACGCTGGAAGTGGCTGAGTGTGAGCAGTGGGGGAAGGACAAGCAGGGTGCCACAACAGTGGAGAGTGGCAAACAAAGCAGAGGGACTGGTGGTGGGCAGGGAAGGGGAAAGGGCCTCTGAGCACTCTTTGTCTGTATTGCCCAAAGTTGGAGCCAATCCTGATTACTGACCTGTGACTACTTTCGGATGCGATCTTATTATAGTTTGATTAGTGACAACGTTTCTGTATTCTGTGTTCAGACTTTTGTTCACTATCCATTTCAATGCCTTGTGGATTTCATCTCTGCACATGATCCATGTCCTTTTGAAGGACAAAACACACTGGAGAGACTGATAAGATGTCCTCGCAATCCAGAGAGGAGGGATCAGGTAAGAGGACAAGAGATGTTAATAATGATTGAAGAGAAGCTCTAGTACAGGAAGAAGTTAAAACAAGAAAAAGAAAAAGACTTTCTTAAATATTTACACAGCTCTATTTAAAGAGTGGCAGACAACAGTTGCTTCATACTGAACAAATGTATTCACAAGTAATTAATGAAATGCAATAGAAAATCCTCCTTCCTCCACAGCCATTACTCATTTGAAAAACAAAGCAAATAAAAGCACATTTAAAATTGCAATTCTGTCTTTCACACATGCTCCTCAGCAGTCAGAGAGGAGCTCCAAAGAGGTTTAAGTAGTATGTGTGAAATTACTCTTACACTATCTTTTTCAAAAGGTACACACAAAAGTCCACTAATACACTACCAATTAGTTGTATGTGGAGTAGCACATAAGAAATGTTCCTGTACTAGAAGACTGACATTCAGGTTTGTGGGAAGATGCTAAAGGGAAGAACGACAATGGTGCTATGAGTACAGACAAAAAAAATGACATGCCATTTGACAATGGATCTACGGAAGAAGCCCACAGGAAAAAAACTCACGGGGAAAAAGCCCATAGAAAAAGCTCCACGGTCATAAATGCTCACAAGAAAAAATCCCACATGGAAAAATGCCCACATGGAACGATACCACTTTTCTTTAATTACAATTACAAATACCATTTTTTTATTAATTACATAAATTTTGACATTCCTGAAAAGTATAGGCAACTGATACTTCATGATTCTGATGCGGAAAATCCAGACAGAATTTTAGGTGACAGAGATCTTATGCTTGAATTAAACAAAGACACCATCTATGGAGACGGCACCTTTGATGAAGTGCCAAATATGTTTTACCAACTGTACACAGGGCATGCCAACACGTTTTACTTCAAAGAAAGAACACGGACACCTATAATAGAATGTTTGAAATAATAAAGCTATTGATTCCAGATCTGGAACCTCAAACAGTTTTGGTTGATTTTGAGAAGGCTTGTATGAATGCAGTGAGGATTGCCTTTCCACACGCTGAGGTCAAAGGGTGTTCTTTTCACCTGTGTCTGAGTCGCATTAGGAATATCAACAGTATTGGCTTGAAGACTGAATATGAAACTAATATGAACATAAAAATTACACTGAAATCTCTTGCTGCATTAGCTTTTGTCCCAATCAATGAGGTGAGAACTGTTTTTGATGAGCTTGCTGCCACGTTTCCAGATGTAGACAGCTACAATGAGGTGCTCACGTACTTCTTTTCGACATATATTGAGGGTGCAGTAAGTAGAGATCCTCAGTTTCCTATAAGAATGTGGAATCATCATGATGCACCCCTGGAACGGTCGCCAAAAACTACAAACTGTTGTGAGGGATTTCATAATGGTCTTAATTCCCTATTTCACTGCAATCATCCAGTGTATGGTCTCTATTTGATGGACTGCAGAGGGACCTGGCTTGCCACAACCTAACAGTGGCTAATGCACAAGCAGGTCGCTTAGAGGTGGAAAAGAGAAAATATGAGGCACTACATGACATGGTTGCCACTTCTGTGCAGCAATATGAGCAGGTGGAAGATAAACTTAATTACTTAAGGAAATTGGCTAAATTGCAATGAAAAACTATATCTGAGTTGTTATTGCTGTTGTTATTGTTGTTAAATAGTCATTGCTTTTATTCACAAGTAATTAATGAAATGCAAGGCAGTCTTAGGTAGACTTTTGTCGTGGCCACTGGGTGTACCACAATGTATTTGTTAAAATGCAAGTAAAGGGAAATCGAGATAGGAAATTGACTTATTTTTATGTTACCTTATGGTTTGTTATCTTATGGTTTTAATTTTTACTAACAAAATAAGTAAATAATATTAATTATTTGAAGATTTTAAAGCCATATAGTTCTTAAAAAGCTGTGTATACTAGTCAGTCTATACATAATTTAACATCTTTCTGTCTTTACTTTAGAAATTATTTCATACCAACATTAAAAAGGCTGGCAAATTGTAAATTAATAAATTTAAAGCATTTATTTTTATTTAAAAATATTTCTACATAGAGTTTAATTTCTGTTATTATTGTTTTTCTTCTTAATAAAGTTCATTTATAACAAAAATGGTCACTTATACTTTGTTTCATGTGAATATGACATATTTTAATCCTAAAATAACAATGTAAAATATAGGTAATACCTGTTCATTCTCATAAATGGAAATGAATGGTTATCCACAAATATAAATATATATGGTGCTTTGCATGAAAATCTCAACATGAAAATTACAATATGTGGGCATTTTCCCATGTGTGCAAATTAAACAGTTTTTTGCAGCACCCAACAGTATATATCCTAAAAGCTCTGCAATTCAATTTTAAAAGGTGTCATTAATAAAAAATGGTACCATTTCATGTGGGCTTCTTTCCGTGTGGGCTTTTTCTGTATGGGCTTTTTTTGGTAGGGCTTTTTTCGGTACGGTCTTTTTTCCATGTGGCCATTTTTCTTGTGAGCATTTATGACCGTGAGGGGTTTTTCTGTGGGCTTTTTCCCTGTGTGCTTTTTTCTGGTCGCCTTTGACAATATAATTAAATAAAACCTCAGAATGGCAACTGTATCATTTAGTTTACCTTGATTCATTGATGTGAATCTCAAGACCTTTTCTGGTCTCTGCAATAAAAGTATGGCATGAGTACAGAAAGCACATAGTGGCATAGTCTTTGCAGGATCTAGCAAAGATGGATAGAGTTACAGAGCAGAGGCAGACAGACAAGCACTGAGAAGTGCCTAAGCAGTTCCTCTAGGAGGTGACCTGTTCCTTAAATTCAAGAGCAATGACAGGCCATGGGCTTACATAGCAAGTAGTACAAGTAGTGTAGTCTCCTAATCACATGATTCTATCACCGAGAACATTCTACCCAGCTGTTCTTACCTGTGGCCTTGAAGGACCTGCAATTTCCCTTCTCATCCGCTGTCCTGATAGAACAGTGAGTAGGGAAAGCCTCTGCAAAACTAAAAAACAGTGCAAGGAGAAGAACTGGGCTGTGGGGCTGTCAGAAATGGGGTACAAAATTCAGGAGGTCTCAGCAGCCAGGTAAGGTACAGCTGGGGGATAATTACAGCTTACCAATTCTAATCAGGCATCTTTCATGTGCCCTTCCAGGGGGCAGAAAAGGACCCAGAGGGACTCTTTGACAGAAGCCCCCTGGTAGCCCTCAGTATCCCTGCTGGGCTGCTATCATCTACCAAAAGAAAGTGGTAGGACAGAATTCTTTAGCACAATACTTTCATTTCACATTATGTTTCCCATCCCATTAAAGCACAGAGAAACGTGTCATGCTAGGAGCCATACTTTAAAAGTTTAATGATCTTTTAAAATTTTTGTTTATTTTCAAATTTATACCCTGCCAAATGTCTACCATGCAGCCTCAAGGCAATTTACATCACCATAAAGCAACAGATAAACAATACTTCATTCAAAACATACCAAGATAATTTCATCATATAATTTACCAATCAGCAGCAGAAAAGCAAGGTAAAAATCTTGTCAGAGGCAGGGGGGAGACAGGTTATCAATCAACAAGGCCTCTCCATCCCATCCACTCCTGAGGCAAGTAGAGAAAGGAAGGTTCTTACCCTAGGGTTGCCAGCTCCAAGTTGGGAAATTCCTGGAGACCTGGAGGGTGAAACCTGGAGAAAGTGGGGTTTAGGGAGGGAAAGGACTTTGGCATGGCATAATTCCATAAAGTCCACCCCTCAAAGTAGCCATTTTCTCCAGGTGAACTGATCTCTGTGGCCTGGAGACCAGTTGTAATTCCGGGAGATCTCCAGTCAATACCTGGAGGCTGCCAACCCTATCTTACCCACTTCTGAAAATAAAAACCTAGCTGGCTTGGCAAGCTTCTTTGGCATCTTTTTTTAAAAATTAATTGACGGTTCAAAAGCCAGCATTTCATTTTACACGCCTAGTGCCAATTCTTTGACATTTTTTCTAAAGAATATCCTAGTAAAATTTTCCAGATCCTCTCTTAAAAGGTCAAGGCTTCTGAACTATTTCATTGACAAAATACAGAGTAGTCTGTCAAGGTTATTTTTTTTGGCACTGTTCAGCATACATCATGTTGCTAAAGTTGTGAGGAGAATATTATCAAACACCATAAAGTGTTTATGAAGTCTTTATTAAAGACATAAGCTGAGAAGTTATGTTCTCTGCCCCCCCCCCACAACTTCCCTAGAGGCCCCAGAATAGCTTCAAATGCTGCACAGGGAAATGTAGGGAAGTTAAATCTGGAAATGCTGTACGTGGGCATGGAACATACTCATATCAAATGGATTCTGCCTATCAGATACAAAGTCCTAGAGAGCAAGCCTAAGCAGGTCTACCCAGAATCCTGCTCAGGCTATTCAGTGCAATTTGCATCCTGGGGGTTTAAGGGCAGCAGCTCCCAATCTACCTCCTAACGATTGTTTAATATGATAAGGTGACAGGGACTGTGGACCATACTACTGTGTTTAGTATGTATTGTCTGTTTAAGTATGATCCTGCTATGTAATTTCTGCATTGTTTAACATGTCAAGTTAATGGTAATGCTTTGTTTCATCTCTGTTTCAGATTTCTTAGTTTCCTATTTCTGCAACCTGAATCCTATTGCCACATTTATTGGATGTCCCATTCTGTTGATTGTATTGACTTACACTATGTAATCTGCCTTGACTCTCAGTGAGAAACAGGGCTTTTTTCTGGGAAAAGAGGTGGTGGAATTCAGTGGGTTGCCCTCGGAGAAAATGGTCACATGACTGGTGGCCCCGCCCCCTGATCTCCAGACAGAGGGGAGTTTAGATTGCCTTCCACGCCGCCAAGCAGCGCGGAGGGCAATCTAAACTCCACTCTGTCTGGAGATCAGGGGGCGGGGCCACCAGCCATGTGACCATTTTCAAGAGGTTCCGGAACTCCGTTCCACTGCGTTCCAGCTGAAAAAAAGCCCTGGTGAGAAAGATGGACTATAAACAAGGTAAATAATAAACAAATAAATAATATTATTGCCAACATTACATTAATAAAGAAAGCTCTGATCTTTCAGTCAGATTCTTACTTTAACCCTATTTGCTTCATTGATGTAAGGAAACCATGAAATATGTCAGATGATCACAAGGGCCTAATTCTATATCAAATTCAGGTAATATGAAAATTTTGGGACACAGGGGACTACCTCTAAAAGAAAATTGGGTTCCACTATGCGTAGGCATAAAGTAGGCATACAAACTCAAGCTGCTGAAGGACAGGCAGGTCAGACCTCTATATCTCTCTGAGTGCACTTTCTCCCAGTGCCTAATTTCTAAAATGGCAGGTGCTAGGCCTTGAGTCAACCTCCATACTCTGTTCTTGCCTTCCCTTTTACCAAGTCTTGCCCTCTCGCCTTACTTTCTCATTCATCCCTAACCCTAACCTTACCCTGTCTCCAGTTCTATCTTTTACAAGCTCCTTCTCCAAGACATTCTCTTGTGATTGTGACCTTTGTTTCCCAGGCTCAAGAACTATTCTCCCTTGCCTAGAATTTTCCCATCCCCTTCCTCTATCAGGTTGGTCAACTGCCTAGAGAAAAAAAATGCCCTGTACCTTTCAGAGGCTTAATGGAATATTATCTACCACCATGCCATGAAAAGCTTCAGGCAGCTACCCATTTCCACATATTAACGGGACAGAACATTTTTCTCCAGGCCTGTTGGCAATCATATTTCTCTTAGCTAGCTGGGCTGGATCAAAGGACTGAGCCACATCTATTCCTGTCTAGCGAGTCCTCTCCATACTCTACATGTTCCCATGTAGTTTTACCTATAGGACTCACATTTCACTCTCTCAGGACACTCTAGGCCAAGCCATACACCCCAGCTATAGATAGTTCTAACCTGGACAACCACACCTTGTATGTCTTGCCCAATTTTACTTAGTCCCTGTTCAGCCACTTAGTTATCCCCTATCTTGCCTTTTATTACTTTATTGCTGACTTCTTTCTCTCCAGGGGTTTATCAATTCTTATTGTTGGCATTGTTTGTTTATCAAAGATGCAAAAATCTAGATACAGAAGAAAGATCTGTGAACAGGCTTACAATGTAATATAATTAACAAAAGCAAAATAGAAATTAATGAAAAACTGGAAGAAGAAAAGGAGAACGCTGACATTATCAAAATACCAAACTTAAATAATGAGTCTGTGTGAGTATTAACAAGGAGAATCTGTTGCCAATTAGAATCATAGAATCATAGAGTTGGAAGGGGCCATACAGACCATCTAGTCCAACCCCCTGCCCAGTGCAGGATCAGCCTAAAGCATCGGGCAGGGGCTTGGACTAGATGGTCTGTATGGCCCCTTCCAACTCTATGATTCTATGATTCTAATTAGGGGTGTGCAAAGGCACCCTGATTCGTTTTTTCCAAATCTGCTAAATCCGAATCGAGAGGCCGATTCGGATTTAGCAGAAATCCGAATCGCCCAGCTGATTCGGGTTTACCGATTCGGATCGATTCGGATCAATTCGGATCGATTCGCGTGTTTTTTCAATGGGAAAAAGCCTCCCCCAGGCTTCTCTGAAGCCTGGGGGAGGCATTTTCCCACCGAATCACCCCAAATTTGGTGGGGGCCTTCCACTAACTCCCCTCTAACAACCCCCAAGTTTCAGACCGATTGGACTTTGGGGGGCCATGTTATGGCCCCCCAAACCAGGTCCCCCTATCCTCTCCTAAAAAAAAGCCATAGCTTTAGGTTGCTGCTGCTCATCTTCATTCATTTTTTCCTATGGGGGAAAAATGAAGAGGAAGGCTTCCTTTGCCAGGGGTGGCATTTTGCATGCAAAATGCCCCCCTACCCTCAGGGGCCCTTCTCCCACCTCTACTCCCACCCCCCACCAAGGCTCAGCCAGCTCCCACTTGGGGGGCCATTTCATGGCCTCCCCAAGTAGGCGCTCTCATCTCTACCACTTACAGCCGGGGGAGGCTTGTCTTGCCAGGGATGGCATTTTGCATGCAAAATGCCCCCCTACCCTCAGGGGCCCTTCTCCCACCTTTCCTCCCACCCCCCTCTAAGGCTCAGCCTGCTCCCACTTGGGGGGGCCATTTCATGGCCTCCCCAAGTAGGTGCTCTCAGCCCCCAAAGTCCACCCCTTACAGCCCCACACAAACCCAATTTCCCCCCAGCTGCCACACACAGACCCAAATCCCCACATTAGCCCCTCACAGACCCAAATCCACCCCCAGCAGCCCCACACCCATAACCCCAGGAACAGGCTGGCAAAGGCCAGCCCTCTCCCTTTGTTCCCTACGCTGGGAACTTCTAAACTCTCTTTCCTTGGGCAATTCTGCACAGCCCAGGGGTGCCACAATGGTGGGCACACTTCTGAGTGCCAGCTGGTCCCTGTGAAAGAGCACCTAAACCACAGACACCCTCCGTCAAATTCCCCCACCACCTACAGAGATGGCTGGCCAGCCAGCCCCATTGTTCCCTATGATGGGAACCAACTGCACAACAAAGAATAAAACACGAACAACACAAAATAAAGTTTTTAAAAAATTATTTTCTCCCTTTCAAAGTACAAGAAGGCAAAGCATTATGACACATTACACTAGCAGTCCCCCACGCAGAAAAATAACACAAATCACTTAACATCAGAGAATCACAAAAGCACAATTCCTGTCAAAAACACTTTATTTCTTGAACAGCTTTAGGTTACACAGTAGGAGGGCACAACAGGGCATGATAGCAGTGTACTACACAAAATAATACAACCCACTTCACCGTTTTTGACAGCAATTGTGTTTGGGTGATTCTCTGATGTGAAGTGAGTTGTGTTATTTTTGTGTAGTACACTGCTTTCATGCCCTGTTGTGCCTTCCTACTGTGTAATCTAAAGCAGTTAAAGAAATAAAGTGCTTTTGACAGCAATTTTTGGGGGTGATTCTTTAATGTGAAGTGAGTTGTGTTATTTTTGTGAGGTGGAACGCTGGAATGCCCTTTGGTGTGCCCCCCTGCTGTGTAACCTAAAGCTGAAAGGGAGAAAATAATTTTTAAAAAACTTTATTTTGTGTTGTTCGTGTTTTATTCTTTGTTGTGCAGTTGGTTCCCATCATAGGGAACAATGGGGCTGGCTGGCCAGCCATCTCTGTAGGTGGAGGGGGAATTTGAGGGAGGGTGTCTGTGGTTCAGGTGCTCTTTCACAGGGACCAGCTGGCACTCAGAAGTGTGCCCACCATTGTGGCACCCCTGGGCTGTGCAGAATTGCCCAGGGAAAGAGAGTTTAGAAGTTCCCAGCATAGGGAACAAAGGGAGAGGGTTGGCGTTTGCCAGCCTGTTCCTGGGGTTATGGGTGTGGGGCTGCTGGGGGTGGATTTGGGTCTGTGAGGGGCTAATGTGGGGATTTGAGTCTGTGTGTGGCAGCTGGGGGGGAATTGGGTTTGTGTGGGGCTGTAAGGGGTGGACTTTGGGGGCTGAGAGCACCTACTTGGGGAGGCCATGAAATGCCCCCCCAAGTGGGAGCAGGCTGAGCCTTGGTGGGGGGTGGGAGGAAAGGTGGGAGAAGGGCCCCTGAGGGTTGGGGGGCATTTTGCATGCGAAATGCCACCCCTGGCAAAGGAAGCCTGCCTCTTCATTTTTCCGCATAGGAAATAATGAAGAAGAAGATGAGCAGCAGCAAGCTAACAATATGCTCACCCTTCCCTTTCTTATGCGAGGATAGGGGGACCTGGTTTGGGGGGCCATAACATGGCCCGCCAAAGTCCAATCGGTCTGAAACTTGGGGGGTTGTTAGAGGGGAGTTAGAGGAAGGTCCCAACCAATTTTGGCTTGATTCGGTGGGAAAATGCCTCCCCCAGGCGTCCGGGAAGACGGAGGCATTTTCCCATTGAAAAACCCGAATCAATCCGAATCGATTCGGGTTATGGTGATTCGGAAAACCCGAATCGATTCGGATTTCTCCGAATCGATTCGGATTTCTCCAAATCGATCCGAATCGGGGTGATTCGGGTTTTTTCAGGTTTGCCAAAACCCGAATCGCACACCCCTATTGCCAATATATCAACTAACAAGGAATTCCATAAATAACAAGCTGGATGAGAAAATACATAAAGACATGAAACAGAAGAAAAACTATGAGATATAATAAAGAAGAGAGGAGTTAGCAAGTATGAGAAGGTGGATATACAAAGATCAAAGATGAGAGAGACACAGAGGTTCCAAATGGATAAATTTCAAAGCAAATAACAGAATCTTGCTCTTGTAAAAGCAACCAGTGCAAAGAAAGCAACAATGGAGAAATACGTTTATTTTTGTGTGCAGAAATGATAAGATGGGCAGCCAAGTGCAGAACTGAAACAAGAGGCTTAAGGTGGGGATCCAGAAGATCAAATGAAGAACATTACAGAAAAAGAAATGAGACAAAATAAGAAAACTAGCTAAAGTGTGAATAGAATCAGCAGAAAGGAAAGAACGAATTTTAGTATCTTTAACTACTGAAAACAGTGCTTAGCTAGAACTGTGAAAAAAGCTAGAAAAAGAAATGTGAAAAGAACAAGAGTGAAATGTAGATTTTAAAAAAAACTTTAGTCTGAGTGAGAAATAGTAACATCAGCAACAAAGAAAAATGAAACAAAGCAAGGAGAACCTGGGGGAAAACTAAAAATGTAAAAAACCCAACAACCCTCTACCTCTATATAGTAAGCATATCCTATATCTGAAATACGACTTTATACCAGATTTCACCTATGCACCAATTTGCATATATGTTTATCTGTCTTTCAACAGTAAAATAAATCTGCCAATATCAAACAATTTTAACTTTACATTTCAGGTACACATGATCCTGATAATTATTCTCATAAACCTACTCAGCATTTAAAGTATGTTTCATCTTTGCAGTATCTTGAACCAGCTCACTAATAGATCAAATTGTGTATATTCATGTATAACCATTTTCTGTAGAAATTTATATAGTGAGAACCGCTTCTATTGAGCATGTAGGGAAATTTCCCTAAATGCCTATAAAACCAAGAATGTCCCTGTTATATTGCAAACCCAATATTAAATCTCTAGACACAAAAATAAGGGAATATTTTGCTTCAAGAACAAGAAAGTAAATATTTAACTGTTATAATAACACTATTAGTAATCATGGAGTATGTACAAGAAAGCAGCCATAACAAATGTCTACAAGTACATTGTTCATTTGGAATGTACGGTTGTTGGTTTTGTTTTTTGCGATTTGAATAATATTGAATATCATCAAGATGAAACTTTTGTAAATTCTGAATATCTTCCCACCTTCTATAAAAATTTGAAACATTAACCTGCACATTTCTCACCCATCTTTTATGAAATTGTCCTGGTAGCCCAATTTTGTTAAATCCCAGAAGCTAAGCAGGGTTGGCCCTGATCAGTATTTAGATGGGAGTCCACCAAGAAAGGCCAGGCAGGCAATGGCAAACCACCTCTGAATGTCTCTTACCTTGAAAACCCTATGGGGTTACCATAAGTCAGCTGCAACTTGGAGGCATGCGCACACGCATGCATGCACATGCGCGCGCAACACACACACACACACACAAGTTCATGAAAGCTTGCCCACTTAAGCAGCCCATGAGCAACTGTACAAAGACAGTCAAATTCAAAGATCAGCCATTCAGTCTTTGGATTTACAAGCTTACAAATTACTTTTCTTTGAATTGCAACAACACTGGCACTCTTGAACACTGGGCATCATTAGGATTCTATAGGATTAGTTTAGTGGCTTGCTAAGTACCTTACATTTACACTTTCTCAAAAGAAAAGAAGGGTCAAGAAAGTTGTAGATAGCATGTATAGGTGAAGAAAGGAATAGCCAAAAAGGGAGCATTGGTTTATAAACAGGAAAACTGATCTAGCAAGCCAGCCTCAGCTATCTGGGAGATATGAAGGGTTAGAATTGGAAAGATTTATTTGCACACGTTAAACATATCCTATGCTGCCTTACAGCAGTTAAAAATCATTCCTCTTTAAGTCAGAAGAGAAATTAAGTGATCTGCAACATACAAATCAATACCTGTCTTTTTTGGTCATTAAAACACTGACGAAATGTTGGATAATGTTAATCGATCACAAAAGCCTTTTAATGTGTTCTTGAAGCAGTGCAAGAGGGTTTAATGCTTTAATAGAACAAACCATAATGGGGAAATGATTAGAAACCTTTTGAATGTTAGTGTTCTCTTGCTCACTACATGATGAGTAAAAGTGGAAGAGGAAAGCAGTTCAATCTGTTTAAAAAATGTAAGTCAAAGATGTATTGGCAGGTACATACTGTCTCCACACAAGCCATTGCATCCTTAAACATAAAAGGCAAACCATGTTGCCGATGACTCACTTCTTATCCCCATGAAGGCACAGTATGCAGGGATAAGAAGTGAGTCGGGGGCAAAACAGTTTGCCTCCCTGCTGCCTCCTCAGGGCCTCCAGAGGCTCAGAAAGGCCCAGCACAGCCATGGCGCTAGGCGTTCCCACTGCCTCAGGGCTTCTGGAGGCCCGGGAAGCCGCAGCCCAGTGATGGGAAGACCTGGCACCATGCCACTGGGGCTTCCCACTGCCTCGGGACTTTTGGAGATCCAGGAAGTGCGGCAGCAGAAAAACATGGCGCCATGGCCCTGGGCCTTCGCGGTGCCTTGGGGCCTGATGCAGCCCAGGTGAGTGGTGGCATTTTTTTAAAAAATGAAAGCTGGAAATTCAGAGATCTGAAACACAGATTGTTATAACAATATTCAATGCCGATTTTAAAAAAAATGAAAACCTTGATGGGTTGTGTGGGGTCACCCACTGCTGGGGTCTCGGGCAGGGAAACCAGCTATGTTGAAGCCCTGTTGCTGCTGCACTACAGTGTTTGCAGCAGCAATGGGAAAAGTACACATGTACATGGGTGTGGGAAACACGTTTATTTGGAAGTAGGAGTTGAATTCCTATGGCACCTGCAAGCCCATATCACTAAACATGGGTCTGGCTCAATTATATCTAAAGTGGGAGAGGAGAGAGATGCACAGGCTACATGTGCTGGATCTCCTGCCCCCAGTCATCACCTTAGGGACCCTATTTGGGTAGAAAGGTGGTACATAAATCTTTTAAATAAATAAAATTTATTCAACTGAGAAAAAAGCAACTGGCAGGAGGAGTGGGGGACAGTGCTAGATGGGTTAAGTGCCCCAGTCATACACCCCTTTGTTAATTTAAATTGCACAAAATGGGTTTAACATACCCGGGATTGCCATCATCATGTGTAATTTGGCTCCAAAATGTTTTGGGGCTTACTTCCAAGTAATTCAGTGGGATTTACTTATGTGTAAGTATGCTTAGGATTCAACATTTTTTTTCAGCTGGAGATGCTGGGATATGTTGTCTTCTCTCTACAATAAATCACTGGAAAAGAGAGAAGAAAGATATATCAGAATTATCTGTCATTATTGATTCTTCCTCTTCTTGTGGCTGCTCTGCCTATCTTTGAAAATACAAGTTTTACTGACTGTAATGGGGAAGTTTACTTCTGTGACTTTTCCAGTGATTACTTTCTCTCCTCTTCACATTTTCCTTCCTTTCCTCACATTCTCCACTCCACCTCTGTTATCAATACTCAGATGCCTTACAATAAATAAGAAAATATAATAATAGCTCAGATACAAACTTTAAAATCAATATTCATAACACAAAGTTGTATACTAGGCATAATAGAGCCATCAATCGTTATATATTTTAAAAACTTGGTAAATTATTGTGCTGGTGTACTGTGTTTTCTCTGAGTAGTAGGGAATGGTTAAGGTAGTCTTCACATTAGTTTCTATCTGACTGAAAATCAAACAGATAGGGACTAATCAGACTGAAAATAAAAACAAATCCACATTGCAATATAATCCATGCTGTCCCCTAGCTTACTATTCCTTTCTGCCAAGGCCATTTGTTCTGGGAATAGGTCATCAAGAGCCATATGCAGTTCATCTGTAAAGCACTCAATAGATGTAGCTTTTCCTTGGGAGGTTAATGGAGAGACTCACACATCCAATTCTTGGGAGTGATTTCCAAACTATTTGCCATGAGAGGGAGGCAAACTGTGCTTTGAAAACTAAAGCCATCTTGTTGAATTCATCTGCTGCCCTTTGTCCACTGGAGTAATGATCTCTTCAGCCAGCTGGCAATATAGGGGCAATGGCATGGTCACCTGAGAGAAAATAACTTGTGCTGCAACTTACAGGATCAGTGGTGTCCCAGCAGTACCAGCACTGACCATTATAAAACACACCTCTAGTCCTCCTGGGTAACTTCATAAAAGGTAGGGTTGCCAACATGCCTGGAGGAAATGTCCTATCACTTTAATAGAGGCTTAATGTGTAGAAAAGGACAGCTGAAGCTTTTTATGGTATGGAGGGAAATATCATCTGGTAAATAATGGCCCATTTAGATGCTGTTAAAGGAGTAGGATTTTTTTTTCCAGGCCAGCTGGCAACTATCTGCTCTTCCAAGGACTTTGAAGGAAGCATGGGATACAAATGTGATAACCTTTTGGAGCAGCAATCCAAGTGCAGTCCTGCCCTGTAAAACTGGGGCCGTAAACAGCCGCCTAGGCTGTGTGTGTGTTTTGCATAAGATCACGTTTCAGTGAGGCTTATTGTGAAAGAAGAAGCAAGAAACCTATTTTTTCCCGTAAAAGCAATGGGCTTCTTTACTACGGTGTGCAGAATGTAAATGGGCTGCAACTGGGAGTACTACAGAGGTAGGATCAATGATTTCCCTCTACCCCTGATGTTTAAGAAGCAAATGGGATGCCCCCAGAACAATTCAATAAGAAGAAAGGGGCAGCAGCTGCAGCAGGAAAAAACTTTGGATCACCCCAAATCACACAGATCTGAACTCCAGAGACTGTCCCCCACAAGAGGACATGTGCTGGTGCTGATCCAGTCTCTGGTTCTGGACCTAAGGCCTCGCATGTGGCCTGCCACCAAGCACCCAGTATTAGACATGTTTTTGAATAAGGAAGTGGTGAAAATATAAGCCCCCTACAACCCCAAATAATCTTTGGATCACCCCAAATCACACACCCCTGAACTCCAGAGCCTGTCCCCCACAAGTTGACATGTGCTGCTGCTGATCCAGTCTCTGGTTCTGGACCTAAGGCCTCGCATGTGGCCTGCCACCAAGCACCCAGTATTAGACCTTTTTTTGAATAAGGAAATGGTGAAAATATAAGCCTCCTGGAACCCCAAATAATCTTTGGATCACCCCAAATCACACACCCCTGAACTCCAGAGCCTGTCCCCCACAAGTTGACATGTGCTGGTGCTGATCCAGTCTCTGGTTCTGGAGGTTGCAGGGGGCTTATATTTTCACCTCTTCCTTATTCAAAAACATGTGCAATACTGGGTGCTTGGTGGCAGGCCACATGCGAGGCCTTAGGTCCAGAACCAGAGACTGGATCAGCACCAGCACATGTCCTCTTGTGGGGGACAGGCTCTGGAGTTCAGATCTGTGCGATTTGGAGTGATCCAAAGATTATTTGGGGTTGCAGGGGGCTTATATTTTCACCATTTCCTTATTCAAAAAAAGGTCTAATACTGGGTGCTTGGTGGCAGGCCACATGCGAGGCCTTAGGTCCAGAACCAGAGACTGGATCAGCACCAGCACATGGCAACTTGTGGGGGACAGGCTCTGGAGTTCCGATCTGTGTGATTTGGGGTGATCCAAAGATTATTCGGGGTCGCAGGGGGCTTATATTTTCACCATTTCCTTATTCAAAAAATGTCTAATACTGAGTGCATGGTGGCAGGCCACATGCGAGGCCTTAGGTCCAGAACCAGAGACTGGATCAGCACCAGCACATGTCCTCTTGTGGGGGACAGTCTCTGGAGTTCAGATCTGTGTGATCTGGGGTGATCCAAAGATTATTCGGGGTTGCAGGGGGCTTATATTTTCACCGGTTCCATAGTCAAAGCCATGTGTAATACTGGGTGCTTGGAAGCAGGCCACGTGAGGCCTGAGGTCCAGAACCAGAGACTGGATCAGCACCAGCACATGTCCTCTTGTGAGGGACCGTCTCTGGAGTTCAGGGGTGTGTGATTTGGGGTGATCCAAAGATTATTTGGGGTTGTAGGAGGCTTATATTTTCACCATTTCCTTATTCAAAAAGTGTCTAATACTGGGTGCTTGGTGGCAGGCCACATGCGAGGCCTTAGGTCCAGAACCAGAGACTGGATCAGCACCAGCACATGTCCTCCTGTGGGGGACAGTCAGATTATTTGGGGTTGCAGGAGGCTTATATTTTCACCATTTCCTTATTCAAAAAGTGTCTAATACTGGGTGCTTGGTGGCAAGCCACATGCGAGGCCTTAGGTCCAGAACCAGAGACTGGATCAGCACCAGCACATGTCCTCTTGTGGGGGACAGTCTCTGGAGTTCCGATCTGTGTGATTTGGGGTGATCCAAAGTTTTTTCCTGCTGCAGCTGCTGCCCCTTTCTTCTTATTGAATTGTTTTGGGGGCATCCTATTTTGAAGTTGTTTACTCAAGATCTGGGTTTTGTAGGATGACCCAGTATAGGTCCACTTGGAGTGCTGAGTCTTGTGAATATGAAGGTGTATAATATGTGCCCCTGCAAACTTCATTTTGGAGTGTAGAGCTTTTCAGTTTTCCCACAATATTTTGCTTTTCAGTTTTCCCACAATATTTTTCTTTAGCTTTGCGAATAACCAATAAGGAATAAGGAAGTGCGAATAAGGAACTGGGAATAAGTAACCAACTTCAGCTTCATCGGTAGCCGTACAAAATAGTCATATCCCAGTTTAAGGCTTCTAGCTATTAAACCATTCATTGACTTAGTCTGCTGATACAAATGATGCAGTTGCTGAAATAGGCACCACATTGCATCCCAAATGAGATTCAAGTCTCTTCAAGGAACTGTGTTACCCACAAAGTAGCATGTGTGTTTCTACAAGATAGCACTTGCCTTCCAGGGCTTGGGAACCACTTGATACTGGTCTTTTATCAGCATCAAGCCAGGCAGGATTTTCTTTTAACAAATGAGGAGCCTTAAATACATTCTTCTGGTGACAATATGGCATGCAAAAATAAACTGCTTCATTGTTATGACAACTGCACATCCTCCCACCAAAAACTGAAGCTGTCTTGTTTAAATATTAGAACTTTTACAATACCCAGATTGAATGTGTTACCTGCCTGTGTGTGGCACTTGAATGAATTATGCACATTGCATCTTTTATATATGTGACTTTGCTAGTGGGTGGTTTATTGTTTATGAAAATGTATGTAAATGCTGTAAGCATGTTTTTGTGTGCTTACCCTGCATATATCAAACACATGAAATATATCAAACGTGAAATACTTTGTACGTTTTAAAATCAATGAAATTAAGTTTAACTTGTACAGTTCAATTAAAAAAAACTGTGTTTTTTTTTTGACAAGCAGATTCAGAACTTAGGCCATTTATTTGTTAGTAATCCCTAAATTGGGAGCAAACAAGAAACAAATGAATTAAAGGCTCTCACAATGAGTTCAAATGACCCATTGAGGAGGTTACCCACTGCGTCTCTGCCTGAGCTACTGGACTGGCCTTGTTTCCTTTTAATCAGAAGGCAAGCCTAGTTGCTGACACAGAAAAGGTGATCAAGTTATGCTTCCTCATTCATGATCTAAACATTTTGGGGGAAGAGTGAAACGTATCTCCAATTATAATTCAGAAAGAAGTACATCAGCCATCAGAAGTTAGGAAATTTCCAATGGTCATTGAGCATATAGAACTGCTTAGAGATATACATGCTTCTGTCCTGAGGATAACTACATGAACAGGGGAGGGTTTCCATTTACTTCCAAAGTCCATCATCCTGACACGTTGCTAGTTTATGCAGGAAGATCTTTTATCAGCATCCTGGCATACCACCTTAGGAAAGAGGGGTTTTTTGCTTAGTTTGTCCCCCTCCCCTTTAGCCAGTAACTTTTACAAAGTGGGGCATGTTTACTGCTACATTTAAAGTTATTAAAAACCTTTTGGAACCAATTCTGAAACTGAACCCATGGTTTCAAGACGCCACCTGTTCAGAGTGTGCCTGGAGCATTCCGCAGGAAATGTGGAGTAATTAAATGGGAACCAATTAGGCAAGATTATCCCACCTAAAGAACAGGAGACAATTATTATATGAACCATGATGATTAAGAACTGCACTTAATATCAAGTGCAATGACAACAATTCTTCAATTAGGGTAATTAATTGAACCTCAGTGTATAGAGAGTCATACCCAATGCTGGCCACCAAAAATAAGGGAAGATCATCATCTTCATGTTAACGAGGGCTGACCTTCCCTAGAAACAGAAGAGTGGACTAGGTGAACGTTGGCTTGATTCAGGTTATCCATGCGCATGTATTTTCTGACTTGAAAGAAAATGTTATACATTCTTGTTTTAATAAAATAATCTCTGTAAATAGTAAGTTTTGATATACTAAGTGACTACTAGTATGCCTTTATATAATCATATAATCTAGACAAGTGTCATGATGAATCAGTGACCATGTATTAGGAATGGAAGTTCCTTTATGGGAAATTAAACACATTAATAAGTGAGGATGAAGGGGCCCCAGGAACTAAGTCCAGAGTACAATCAGAAAGCCATTTTTTGCTGGGACCTGCGTAAAGATAGTTAACACACTCATCCATCCATTTCTACGAGAGAGAGAGAGAGAGAACGGAGGGGTGAGATGTGTGGGGTTCTGTGGAGTCTCTGGAATCTGATGTAAAAATACATTACTCTACCACTGTGTCCAGCTTGGGTCATAAGCCTGGACCTGCCCTCGCCTTCAGCAGCGTCCACTTCCTCACAGCCTTATATGCAGGAGCCAAAAACAGCCATATAGAGATAGGGTGGGCATGTGCCTGAGGCAGCTGGTTAGCAGGGACAACTCACAAAAAGCTGGCCCCTTAAAAGGAATGGCAGGAACAGCTGCAGAAAGAATACCTGCTTGGTCATGGCAGGGAGGGCCTGGGGCTAGATGAGAATGGAAGTAGTCAAGATCTCCTCAGCCTCTTGTGGGACTGGAACTCCTTGTGAGGAGGTATAGAGCCTCTTTTGGGTCTGCATGGCCTCATGGTGAGGAATAAAAGAACTATTCCAGCAGACATGAGGTTGCCAACCTCCAGGTGGTGGCTTGAGATTTCCCAGAATGACAACTGAGCTCCAGGCCACAGAGATCAGTTCCCCTGGAGAAAATGACTGCTTTGGAGAGTGAAATCTTGTAGGAAAATATAGCAGAGATTGTGCAAATATTGTGCATTGGAAGTAATGAGAATAGATTCACAAACACACACTCCAGTGTAGCTCTGTAAGAATACTTTACTAAAGGATAAAAATTAGGTTACATTTGGAGAAAATAATAAATTGCTTAGCTGACTACATCTTGCTAGATAAGTGTCTTAGAGTAGAGACAAGAAGAAGTGAAGTAGTGGAAGTGGAGAAGAAGAAGTGAACAAAGAGCTGCCCCCAATAAACAGACTGCCCAATAGAAAATCCTAATCTTACTTCGGACTTCCGGTTTGGGATCCATGAAGGTCTAACGCAGCTCTAAGAGCTGAGCTGTCCGGGCTGCTGTTTTGGAGGCTGGAGGGGCTAAAATTGCCCGCGGCCAACTGTTCTCAGGTGGAGAACAGGCATAGAACGCTCAAGAACCTCAGGGCGCGTTGATCTCGGGCGAGGGGGGGTCCTGCGCAACGGACTCTCTCCTGTCCCTTGAGGTCCCACCCGAAGACAGGTTTTGCCAAAATCTCTGCAGTAGCCCAGGAGCCAATGCGGTTGGCATAAGACCTACATGCCCAAGCTTCAACAGGGACAAGAAGAGCTGGAGGGAAGTGGAGATTGAAACAGCGATTACAACCCGTGGAAGCGTTTAAGAAGGTAATGATCACTATCTCTTGAAACGGGACAGATTACTTAAAATAAGGAAGCATTAAAGCAGATTTGAAAACTGCAACAGAGTGACTATAAGGAGGGGAAGTTCCGGCAAGAACTGTATTAAAAAAAGGACTAACTAAAACGGAGTTATTAAGGAAATTGGACTATTGTTTTACATACCTGTGGTGACAAAGAGATAGTGGGCTGTGAGAAAGTTTTACCATCGCGAGAACTGCTGTGGGAGGACGGGAAACAGGAAGTACGTAACAACGATAGAGTTGCTGGAGAGAAGCGGCCCTTTCTGGACTACAGGAAGAAGGGAATCGCCATCTTTGAAAGGGGAAGAGTCGCGGCTTCAGCGGAAGAGGAAGTAAGCCATATTGGATTACAAATAAGGGGGAATAACCATAGAGGAACCATAGAGAAAAGACGCCCAACATTTTGGACTCTTTAATTGACTATTTGGGAATAAGACCGGGACATTTAAACTAAGAGAATATTAAGTTAAACGCCACGGAGCTAAGGAAGCGAGCGGACTCATGGGAGCGAGGCAAAGCAAGCCCCACGATGTCGAAAAAAGAGTGGCAAGCGGCGATAGAGAACTTGGATAAAAAACTCTCAGAAGGGATTAAGGAGCTTAAGGACATGATACCCGAGTTGGCGAAAGAGTTTAAAGAGACACTTAAGAATGAACTGGCAGAAGTGAAAAAAGGTATGGAAACGATACAAAATGACTTGCAAGCGACACAGCAAAGAGTGAATGTAATAGAAAATGCGGTGGAGACTCTAGCAGATACGCAACGAACTGAGATGAGGGGGATGAGGGCTAGAATGGCAGTTGCGGAGAGTAAACATATGGAGAAGCAGCTGAGGTTTCGAGGCCTGCCGGAAGTGGAAGGAAAGACGGCCCAAGAACAGATTACTGAGGTGTTGGCTGAGTACCTGGGGAAGGAGGAGGAGGAAATAGGGGCTATCCTAGATGTGGTGTACAGAATAAACTCAAGATTTGCGACCCAGAGGAAACTACCAAGAGACGTGATTGTGCAGTTCACGACTAGAAACATGAGAGAAATGATTGTGAGCAAGCAATTTCAAGACCCATTGGAGGTTGATGGCAAGATGGTTATTATTATGAAGGAGCTACCCAGATCGGTGTTGCTAGACCGGAAAAAATATAGAACCCTAGTCCAGATTCTGAAGGACATGAAAATAAGGTATAGATGGGAAATGCCTGAAGGAATGTCCTTTAAATTTGGTGGAGTGAAAAAGCGCATCAGATCTGAATTAGAAAAGGAAAAGTTTATCAGGGACAATGAAAAGGACTTACCAACAATAAGGCCATGAATATGGAGTGTAAATTATTATCTTGGAATGTAAATGGACTTAATTCACCTAATAAGAGAAAAAACATCTTCCACTGGCTATTAAAACAAAAATGTGATATTGTGTGTCTACAAGAAACCCATGTTAGAAAGCAGGATGTAAAATATTTAAAAATGAACAAATTGGGCAATGACTTTGTAGCGGCCTCAACAAAGAAAAAAAGAGGAGTGGTGCTGTATATAAAAGAGGAGCTACAGCCAAAATTAGTGGTGAGAGACGCGGAAGCCAGATTTTTAGCAGTGGAATGTATATGGAATTTAAAGAAAGTGTTGGTGATTGGAATTTATGCACCTAACGGAGTGAAAGAAAGCTTCTTTGAGGATTTAAGGAAGCAACTGGATGAACTTTCTTATGATCAGATAATTTTAGCTGGTGACTTCAATGGAGTTACTAATTTGGACCAAGACAAGAAATCAGTAACTGCACAAAAGAAAAGAGGATTACTACCAAAGATTTTTTTTGTATTAACGCAACAAGAAACTTTAGAGGATGTATGGAGAAGGCAGAATCCCAAATGTAGACAATATACATTTTTTTCGGCAAGACATTCTACGTTATCACGAATTGATATGATCTGGGCCTCAAAGGACTTAGCGCTTTGGACTAAGGATGTGGAAATATTGCCTATGGTAGGCTCAGATCATAATCCAATTATGTGGAAGTTCGGAAAAAGAATTAAAAGGAGAGGATGGAGGATAAATGAGGACTTGCTACAAGAAGAAGAAAATATGGAGATGTTGAGAAGGGAGACTAAGTTCTTCATACAATACAACATGAACAGAGAAGTACCAACCAATAAGGTATGGGACACTTACAAGGCAGTAATTAGAGGCATACTAATGGACTTAAATGGAAGAGCCAGGAAAAAAAGAGAAGAAAAGAGACAGGAGATTATGGAGAAAATAAAAGCCAAAGAGATACAATTAAAGAAAAGACCAGGGAAAAAGAAGATATATCAGGATATTAAAATCCTTCAAGAGCAATTGACGGCTATGAACAACAGAGAAATGGAATGGAATCTTAAGAGATTGAATCAAAAGTTGTTTGAGGGCGCAAATAAACCTGGGAAATATCTGGCGTGGCAATTGAAGAAGAGAAAGGAGAAGAAAGTAATAAATAAAATCTGTGATGATAATAAAGTGCATCTGGAACAGACTGCCATTAGTAGAGCCTTTTACAAATTTTATGCAAAGTTGTACAATAAAAAAGAAGTGAATAAAGACTCAATAGCAAGTTATTTGGAGAAAATGAAATTACCAGCAATTTCGGAGGGATGGAGAGACAAACTGAATAGCGAAGTGACGGACGAAGAGTTAAGAAAGGCAATACAGTCAACAAATTTGGGAAAGGCGCCAGGACCTGATGGACTGACAGCTAAATTTTACAAGGTAATGGCTAATGAACTGGTGCCATTTTTAAAAGAAGTGATCAATGGAGTTTTGAGGGACCAAAGGACTCCAGATACTTGGAGCGAGGCTAACATATCATTGATCCCAAAAGAGGGACAAGACTTGACTAATGTTAAAAATTATAGACCTATCTCATTACTGAATAATGACTATAAAATCTTTGCGAAAATACTGGCGGAGAGAGTAAAGGGATGGATGTCTGAATTTATAGCGGAGGAACAAGCTGGTTTTTTACCCAATAGACAAATTAAAGACAATTTAAGGACAGTCATAAATGCTATTGAATATTATGATAAGCGTTGTGATAAGGAGGTTGGATTCTTCTTTGTGGATGCTGAAAAAGCATTTGACAATTTGAACTGGGACTTTATGTTTGCCACTATGGAACAGCTACAAATGGGGGAAAGATTCATAAGAGCAGTAAGAGAAATTTATAGGGACCAGAGTGCAGCAATTGTGGTGAATGATGAGGTGACTAAGAAATTGACTATAGGTAAAGGCACAAGACAAGGTTGCCCGTTGTCTCCACTGTTGTTTATTTTGGTTTTGGAAATACTGATGATACAGATTCGAGAAAATGATGCAATCCGTGGAATAAAAATAAAAGAATTTTCCTATAAGGTCAGAGCATTTGCGGATGATATAATGTTAATTGTAGAGGATCCAATTGAGAATATGCCAAAGGTAATAGAGAAAATTAAGGAGTTTGGAGACTTGGCAGGATTTTATGTAAATAAAAGGAAGTCAAAGATACTATGTAAAAACATGACCAAACAAAAACAACAGCAATTAATGGAAATAACAGACTGTGAAGTAACAAACAAGGTGACATATCTAGGAATTGAATTGACTGCAAAGAATATAGATCTATTCAAAAGCAACTATGAGAAACTGTGGACTCAGATACAGCGAGATTTGATTAAATGGAATAGGCTGAGTTTGTCATGGTTGGGGAGAATTGCAGTAGTAAAAATGAATGTGTTGCCAAGAGTGATGTTTCTGTTACAAACAATACCAATTATTCGGGACTCTAAGCAGTTTGAAAAATGGCAGAGGAAAATATCGGACTTTGTCTGGGCAGGCAAGAAGCCTCGTGTGAAAATGAAAGTATTGCAAGATTCAAAGGAAAGAAATGGAATGCAGTTGCCCAACCTAAGACTCTACCACGATGCAATTTGTTTGGTGTGGTTGAAAGACTGGATGACATTGAAAAACCGTAAACTGCTGGCCTTAGAGGGATATAAAAAGATATTTGGATGGCACGCGTATACGTGGTATGATAAAGTAAAAGCGGACTCTATGTTCTTACACCATTACATTCGAAGAAGCCTCTTCACAATTTGGAAGAAGTACAGAAATTACCTACAGGATGGAATCCCTTCCTGGGTGGTTCCATATGAAGTAATAGATCCGAGAACTGTCGATAATGAACAACAGTGTTTAACGTACAAGGAGATAACACGAATAGAATCCTCTAAATTAAGAATCAAGACGCAGGAAGAGTTGTCTCCAAGTTATGATTGGTTTCAATATGGACAGATTAGAGATCTTTATTACTTGGACCGGGCAAAGGGAGGGATAAGAACGGAGAATTCGGAATTAGAGGAGGTAATTTTGCAAGCGGATAAAAAAGAAATCTCTAAGACTTATAAAGTGTTGTTAAAATGGTTTACAGAAGATGAGACAGTCAAAGTCCAAATGGTGAAGTGGGCAATAAACTTTAACAAAGAGATAACAATAGAGGCATGGGGATACTTGTGGAAAAATACATTGAAGATTACAACATGCACCAACATTAAAGAGAATGTCTATAAAATGATTTATTGTTGGTATTTGACACCAAAGAAAATTGCGCTAGGGAATTCTAATATGTCTAATAAATGCTGGAAATGTAAAAAGCATGAAGGATCTTTGTATCACATGTGGTGGACTTGTGAGGTAGCTAAGCAGTACTGGGGGGAAATAATAGAAGCAATAAGTGAGATTTTACAATTTCAAGTCAATAAGAACCCAGAACTGCTGCTACTAAACTTGGGAATGGAAGACATTCCAGCACAATATAGGACATTGTTATTTTACATGACAACAGCGGCAAGACTTTTATATGCGCAAAAATGGAAAATACAAGAAGTGCCAACAATCGAGGACTGGATTTATAAATTGCTGTACATGGCGGAAATGGACAAAATAACAAGAAAACTGAGAGATCTTGATCCAGGACAGTTTAACATGGATTGGGAGAAGTTGAAGCAATATCTGGGGAAAAAATGGGAGGTGGGAGGAGATCTGTGGCAGTTTGAAAATTACTGAAATATAATATAAGAAGAGAGAAGTGACTTTACCGGGGGGAGGGAATTTAAACAAGAAGTTCTAAGCAATTATGTTATTTGATTATCACATATAGTAATAAATAACAGAGATGTTATTATAAGAATTATAAGGATATAAGTTAACTAAATATATTTCTGGTAGATAACTGTGTAATAGATAAATTATATAATTAAAATAGAGTGAATATAAGAAAGGGGGAAAGAAGCATATAGTAACATACAGAATATAAATTAAATTGATTGATTTATATTGAATGTATACAGTGTTAGAGAAGTACTTGGAAATATGTAGAATATGGTCAAATTGATTGACCCACACTGATGAGATTAGAGTAATTAAGTAAGAGAACAAAAAAAAATGGAGAAAATGTTACATTATTAAAGAAGATATGCTAGGAATGCAATATTTAGTTTGATAAGTTAAGTGGGGAAGGGAATAAAGAGAGTACTGTGTTAGAATATAATAGCTTAGAAGAGAATGAAATTGTATGTTTAATAGAAAAAAGTAAGTTTGAAATGAGTGAGAAAAAAGATAGAGAAGGGGTTGGAAAACTGTTGGAAGTCAACAAAAGGGGGGGAAAGGGAGGGGGTTAGAATTGGAATAAATTAAAGGGAAATGATTGTATTGAATAATTATAGGATTTCTAATCCAATAAAAAAATTTTCAAAAAAAAAGAAAATCCTAATCTTACTTCATTATGCTTAGTGCCTCCCCTTTCTATGGCGGGAATCTTATTCGAAGCTCTAATGGTTACATTCAAAGTATGTTTACTAATTAAGTAGGTAACACAAACAGTTTAACTCTTTCATGACTGAAATGAAAACACTTGCTAAATTCCCACAAATCTATGGCATTACTTGCTGAGGCCCCCTCCCCTTCCCAAACTCCTCTTATCTCCAGGCTCGATCATCAAAATCCCCAGGAATTTCCCAACTTGGAGCTGGCAACCCTAGTCGGACTCCAACCTGGGACAGCCTTCTAGCTCATGAACCTATCCAACACATGGCATAGGCCATTCCCCATCACACATGCACTCAGGCTCCTCAGCTATAAAATACAGTATAGGCTTGGCTCCTGGCGCCTGAGATCTGTATGATCTGAGGAGTGTGATACATTTGTATGGGAGTTAAAATAAGCCATCTTCTTTGTTAAACTGATAGAAAGGAGATGCCAATCCTTTAAATGAAATAAAAATAGTATATACAGAAACCTGATAATGTTTGTGATTGCCAAAAATATTTTGAAGTCCATTTTTACTTTTAATTGTTATGGCTAGAAGTAGTAGTAGTATTTGATCACATTCTTACTATGTGAAATATTTCACTGTTCCCATTTTAAAGATAGGGAAATGAAGTTAACTTGTTAGAAGTCATCCAGTTCAAGGCAAGCCTTGAATCCAGTTCTCTTTTATCTAAGCACAGTTCTCTGTCTCTTGAACTAACCTGACTAGTGAGCATCTATGAATAATTTTTGCATATTTTTTCCTGATGTATTCTAAATGTATTTCTGTATTGTTCACGCCAATAACAATGAGATGATGAGCTCTGTTTAATCTGTATGGTGTTCTTTTTCTTCTTGCCTTGGCAAGCATTTGTGTGTCCAGCCGTGATACATTTTTATTTCCCTTCTCTGGCAACTATCCTTGAGAAACAAACAATATAACAAATGACAAGTGATTAAGATGGGGCAGCAGGGGGATCCCATTGAAAGTTGACTATAATTCAAAATTAAGAAATGTGATTTTCAAAGTGAAGAAATATTACCAATTTTTTTTTTAAAAAAGGAAATCCCTGCTGGACATAAATACAGTTTTACCATTAAAATCTAAAGATTTTAAGAGCAGGACCCATCATATTCTAGATCAGATAATCCCAACCTTTTTCAGCCTACAGGCACCTTTGAAATTCTGCTGCAGGAGGCAGGGCTAACTACAAAATGGCTGCCATAGGAATAGGGTTGCCAATTCTGGATTAGGAAATTCCTGGAGATTTGGGAGTGAAGCCTGGGGAGGGTGGGCCTTGGGAAGGAAACAGGCCTCATCAGAGTATAATTGCATATATTCCACCCTCCAAAGCAGCCAGTATTTCCAGGGCAACTGATCTCTATTGCCTGGAGATCAGTTGTAATTCTGGGAGATTTCCAGCTACCGTCTGGAGGCTGGCAACCCTAGGGAGGCAGAGCCAACTGTAAAATGTCAAGGAGTGAGATCATGTAGTATAGTATAGTTATAGTAGCTATTCAACATTTCAGGTAGAAAATCAGTTTAACAGAATGTCTTAAAATTAACATGTCATTTAAAATATTGTCTTGCATACATGTGGCTTACCTGCAATCATACAGTGAAGATCCTTGTACCACAGTAGCGGCTGATCTGAAACAACTTTTTTAAAAATCTGCACAGCTAGTCAGATCTCCAATGGCTAGTCAGAAGCTCTGCTGGGCAAAGCTCCCACCTGGCCCTGCCCACTTTCTAAAAACACTTAGTGAGTGCCAGGAAAGGTGCCAGAGTATACTAAGCCATCCACGGACACCATATTGGGGATCCCTATCCTGGCTAATGGAATCATTTCTTTTAGACAAATATTAATTCAGATTGAAAATGCCTACTTTCTTTTTAATATGCTGCTTGTAATATTTGGAGCCTTAACCAGCATATTAGGTTTGCCAACTTCCAGGTGGGTTCTGGTGTTCTCCTGAATTACAATTTTTCTCCAGACCACAGAGACAAATTCCCCTGGAGGAAAAGACTGGTTTGGAGGGTGGACTCTATGGCATCACATTCCCCAAACTCCCCCCTCCACAAGCTCTGCTTCCAAATATGCAGGAATTTCCCAACCTAGAGTTGACAACCTTACAACTTATACAGCAGCTCCACTGTTTGGATGGAATGGAAATGAAAGCTCATGGTAGAGGTAAATGGGGACTTCATCTATTTAGTTCCGTACCAGGACCTTTTCTTTTCATTTTTAACTGCTGAAGGATTTTTTTATCTGAATTGAGCAGCAAGTTGAACTGATACTGGGACTTCACACAGTTTTTCATATAGTGGCAATCTATCCCTAAGGCAAGATATTATTGTTATGATTCCTTGAATTAAGGCCCATTCTACAAAGTACTCTTTGTCTGCAGTTGTCCCTTTATACTCTCTTTTATCTGATTTTATGGCTCAATTAATTACTTCCTGGTTCCCAGCATTCTCAAATCGCTCCTTTGCATGGGCAGAGGGAGGCTTCAGTTATTTTACAGCACACATGAAACTGCCTTCTAGTAAGAGCCAAGCTACAAGTGACGCCTTACACAGGTTGGACACTTGTCAGCTTACCTCAAGTTTTGATGGGAAATGTAGGCATCCTGGTTTTACAGCTTGGCTCTCCATTACAGCTGCAAGACCAGGATGCCTACATTTCCCATCAAAACTTGAGGGAAGCTGACAAGGGTCCAACCTGTGTCAGGCGTCACTTGTAGCTTGGCTCTGAGTCAGGCCCCATGTAGAAGTCTTTCACATCACTGCTGTGCCTCAAAAAGAGGGTGCAGTTTTACATCCTTTCTCCTCCTCATTGCAGTCTCTGGACTCACATAGCTGTTAGTCCACAGGGGTTCTGTGACCCCAGAAATAATTTTTCCAGGGGTCAAAGGGACTCATATGGACTTGCATCAAAGAAGGCTTCTGCCGCTGATTTTGTCATTCACCTTCCTACTCTGTCTACTTTCGTGAACTGTGTGCTGGACTGGGCTGGACAGGGTGGAAAGAACTATGGGCAAAAAAAGGTGGGCAGGAAAAAGTTGAGCTGCTTGGTCTCCCAGTGCATCGAGGGAAATTTGCATTCAACTGTACAAGGCAAATTTCCAGTGATCTGGCAACCCTACCTGAATGACAACATTTACCTGCAAGTTAGTTCTGATTCATACATTACAATGTTCCTACATGGAGACTTATCTCTGTGTAGCAATACTGCAATCATGCCTTTTTTTCTGGGAAAAGAGGTGGTGGAACTCAGTGATGGAACTCAGGACAGCACAATGATGTCACTTTGGGTCAGCTGGAACAAGGGGGGGAGTTTTTTAAAGTTTAAATCACCCTTGGTGAAAATGGTCACATGGCCGGTGGCCCCGCCCCCTGATCTCCAGACAGAGTGTGGTGGGCACTCTAAACTCCTCTCTCTCTGGAGATCAGGGGGCGGGGCCACAGGCCATGTGACCATTTTCAAAAGGTGCCAGAACTCCATTCCACCGCATTCCTGCTGAAAAAAAGCCCTGACTGCAATGTACAGTTAAGTTCCGCTGGCATCAACAGGGTAAACTTTAAAATAAGTGTAGCAAGGGTCAGGGAGTATTGATCCTTACTTCATTTATCTGGAAGTTTGTCAGCTTAAATACAAGCACTCCAGCTTTGCTGGTGAGAATTTTTTTGTTGTAATTATTTAAAGTTTTTTAAAAAGTGCACAAACAATAGCATTTATTTTATATAGCAGCTGGCACCATTTAAAAATAACCTTTTCATGTTTTAATGAGCTTGCTGAAGTGCTTATATTTCCGGCTCCTGTTGTATGTTTCTCAGAGCTCATATAAGTCACTGAATTCTTAAACATTCAAGAGGCAAGTCCTAATGGCCTGGAAAAAGCAGAGACAGACTCCATGTTGGCAAGTTTACTCTGATGTCTTTAGGTACTTGGCACTTTGTCAGAACTGAGCTCTTAATATTTAATAATATTTATAAATCTGAATGCTGCAACAAGTGTAATAAAGACATGTTCAAGGCTACATGACGTAGGGCTCTGTCTGTAATTCTTTCCATTACGGACACAATGTTTACATCCAACTGTGGAGCCAAACATCTTCCAAGCTAACAAATGCCCAGAGATTTGGGCTTGTACCTGAGAAAGCCTGATGTTAGTTGGAAAGAACAAAAATAATCCAGAAAATATGAGTAGCATTCACCAGCAAGCAATATCTGCAGTGCCAGAGAGCAGGTGTCCCCCACCTCCAAGGCACATAAGGGCTTTATTTGTTATATTTTTTTCTTTGCAGGTTGAGCAGGTATTATGGTGTAGCAGCAAGCATAAGGCAATGCTAGTCCTATAGTAACATCAGTCTAGCTCAAGCTAAGTTCAAAGTTTCTCCAGAAACCTTTTCAGGAGCTTTCATGAAGCATAAGAAATTGGTTTCATCTCTTGCTCTCTGCAGGCAGAAATGACTTCCAGGTCCATTCCAGACTTGAATTCAGGCTGTGGGGCAGGCGGGTGTGTGTGTGTTAATCCTTTATCCCTGTGTCATTTTACTGAATGGACTTCTAGAACAGCTATTTGCCCTGCTAGAGGAACAAACTAGCCATCTGTGTGTTTCTCCTGCCAACGCAAATGCAGCTTTGGGAAGAGAAGCAAAGGTGGTGAAGATGTGTGTGGCTGGCTGAACAAGGTTAACACTCCACATCATGACAGAGATCTGAGTCTCAGACTCCATGGCTATTCACCAATTAAAAACATTTGAGAGATCCATGAATGGATCTCTTGTCAGCTTACCAACGTTGGCCTTTGATTCCCACTGTTCCCAGAGCAAAATAATTGCATTCAAGAGTAAACATAATGACTCTCATGTTCTGCATGACAGCACAGCATGGTTTGAAACAAACCAGGCCCAGACATCAGTATGTGGAAAAAATAATTATGTGATAACAATTATTGTAAATATATAAAGAGAGAATGAAGAAAAACATGTATAAACATATCAGGAAAAACAACTATGAATATATTGGGGAAGGCAATGGCAAACCACCCCGTAAAAAGTCTGCCAAGAAAACATCGTGGTGCGACGTCCCCCCATGGGTCAGTAATGACTCGGTGCATGCACAGGGGACTACCTTTACCTTTACATATATGTGTGTCATAATGTCCACCTGTAAAGAGTGGTCATATTAGAAAAATGAGTGTGGTGTGATGGTTACTGTTCCGGAGTAGGACCAAGGAGACACAAGTTCAATTCCCCATTCAGACATGAAGAAACACCCTTCTTGGGCCAGTCACACTCTCTTTCTCCCTCACCTAACTCACAAGGTTGTTGTGATGGTAAAATGGAGGAAAGGAGACCCTTGGTCATAACATAGAGCTTCTTGGAAGAAAAGCAGAGAGAGAGAGAGAGAGAGAGAGAGAGAGAGAGAGAGAGAGAGAGAGAGAGAGAGATCCCTATTTCTCCTTCAATCTCTGTTGTGGCTTCTGCCTTTGGGAATAGCCTGCCTGAGATGATCAGGGATGTTCCCATAGAAGTACCATTCCCAGAATGTGTAAAACAGAATTATTCAGGAGGGCATTCCTATAAAAAGACCAGTTGTATTAAATGGAAGTGGTCAGGAGGGCACCTTCATAAAATAGATAGGTTTATAGTTTAGTGTACATATTATCTTGTTTGCACTTCATTATTTTAGAATGTACAGAAGGGCATTTTTATAAAGGGAATGGGATTGTAGTAAAGGGAAGTGGTCAGGAAAGTGCTTCCATACAGAGAATAGGGGACAATTTTTATTGCACCGTTTATGGCGTATCTTATACGTCTTCCTTTTCCCATTGTCTCTTCAGATTTTCTAATCTGTTTTGTGTCCCAGCAAGAAAGACAGATTATTAGTACAGTAAATAAATAAAGTTTAATTCCTTTAGCATTTTGGTTGCTCTCCACTAAATCTTTTCCAGTTTACTGACATCTTTCCTGAACTATGAAGAGAAAACTAGTAATGTTTTAATAAGTATTAACTGAAGTACTGCACTGTTACAGTTAAATGTGTTTAGGACAGTGTATCTCCATTTGCACAAACCTTGATTTGCTCCAGATTGGATACTTTTAACAATATACACCTGTAGCTTCTATACACAATTAAGAACAGAGCTGACAGGTACTGGCTATTCGTATATAGGCAGGCAGAACAATACGGTGGGCAGGTAGAAGAAATGGTGGCTTGGGACTGGCTCATTTCATTCCCAGGAAACTGCTGAGCTGTGTGATGCCAGTAACTGTGCTTAGACTACATACTGTTCTCTATCTATCAGCGCTGGTGAAACAGAACAGGGATCCTGGATCAAGTACTGCGATGTCAGGCAGCCAGACTGAAGTTTAGAGAATATGAATTTACTTTCAAATAACCAATTACGTGTAGGTAGCTATTGCTCCCTAGTCCATACCCCCATCCCTTCTTCCATATATCTTTCATATATCTCTTTCCCAGGGTTCACCAGTGAGGGTCCATCAACACATAACAAAATCTGGTGTTTGTTGGGTAATAGCAGGGGGACTTTGCATCAGATATCTGATGGGAGTTTTCTGGAAACCACTTGGTTCTTCAGTGGCTGCACCTGAGGGTCAAATTAGATGGGCAGGTTTTTTAAGTGTTGGATCTGCATTCCCCAGACCCAACTTGGATTTCCCACAGCTGTGGAGAAAATAAAGGAGAAGCCAAAAGCCCTCAGAACACCATTGCAGTGGGAGGAAGGGCCCCTGTCTCCCCCCCCTCAAACCATTTTCCAAAATAGCAAGTGGGGGAGTCTTTGTTTTTGCTGCTCCACATGGAGTGATTTGTGCACATGGAACAGTAAAAACAGAAAAAATACTGCCCCCATGCTACGTTGATACAGGGAAACAGCAGCTCAACCAGGTGGTCTGCAAATAAGCTAAAACTGCTTCTCCCCACCTGCTTTGGTTGCTAACAGAAAAGAACTGAGATGTGTATGGGTGACAGAAAACTCCCAGTGCACCTCTGATACAGAGGCCCTGTGTTGTTACCCAATGAACACAAGGACTTTGTAATGTACAGATAAGCTCTGAGCTAGTGTAGTTATCGATTCCTGTTCTAACTCTGTTTTTAAAGGGAAACTGGCATGCCTCAGGTTGCAGCCCCCCAGCCATAGTTCTACTGGTACTTAGACTGCAATATATCGCATAGTGTGCAGGATGCAAGGCTTACTGGACTTGGTAGGGTTTTTGAGTAAATAGTATGCAAGTGACTTCCCCCTAGGTGTTTCTTTTCAGCGTGAAACATGCCGCCTTGCTATGATATATTCGAGAAATCCCTTTATCCAATTATTTGTGTTTATGCTGTCTAAGCAGACATAAGAATGGTTCTCCTATGATACTCCAAACTGCTGATGCATTGTCCAGGACCCTGAGGTTTAAACAGATTTACAGATCTACATTAATATTCTAACCAGAGTTACACCCTTCTATGTTCACTGACATCAACTGACTTAGGAAGAGTGTAACTCTGCTTAGGATGGCGCTGTTAAACGACCAGCAGAATCTGGTAAATTCAGCAGTATGGTACTAGGACAACGGATCTCCTTTTTAAAACTACAAGATGCTCTAAAATTCAATTAACACTGTCAACATCATATATACAAACAGTTCTCATCTATTATAGAACAAGAGCTCTGCAAGTGCACATGAAATTCTTGCTTGTGTCTATTGGGGATTTTTGACTGTGTATGCCATATTACCTCATTGGATACCCACATGAAATTTATAAACTTTTTATTCTGTGAATCATTCAAGAAGAGTAGAACTGCATACATCTTTCATTTTATTCTCTGTGAGGTAGGTTACGCTGTGAGAGACATAATGACAGGCTCAAGTTCATCCAGTGAGTTTCAGGACTGAGTGCAAATTTGAACCTGGGTATCACCACACCTGGTCTAACTCTCTACAAAGCACAGTCCACCAGTTTTGCTATTGTTCCACACAACTTGTGGTCCGAATGTCCCTCAGCCAATCATAAAAAGAGACAGACTGTCTGTCACTGAGCCCCGCACACACACACTTGGCTCGCCCTGCTGAGCACCTGTCGCACCCCCGTCGAGACGTGTTTACACACTTCCACTCGGCTCCTCTGAGCCTTGGCTGCGTTTTCCACAACCCCTATTGGCTGGCTCTCGCAACACCGGCCATCAACACTTTTATTGGCGCCCATATTTTCACACACCTAGGTTCTCTGTTCTCATCTCATTCATCTTATTCTATTCCTTTTAGTGGGACCCACCTCCTCCCTTGCGTGAATGGTGCCTGCCTCTGCTCTATCCCAAGACTAACCAAGGACATACCCGCTCCTGCCCAAGATAGAGCCCTTTTTACCTTATCTCTCCCGCAGCTTCAATCACACACACTATCTGGCTTCCGTCTCAGGACTCCGATGACTTTCAACAGGTCCACTGTAGTTCTGTGGGACACTGTCGTGTGAGCAGCACTGAAGTTTGCCATCTGGCCAAACTGGGCCAGGGTGCACCTGTCCGGGGAGACATCAAAGTCCTTCTGCTGCCGACGCCCATTGGGGGGGTAGCAGCTACAGACAAGCCCCCACATTTGTTCCACACAACTTGTGGTCCGAATGTCCCTCAGCCAATCATAATAAGAGACGGATGCGGAGTCCTGCGGATGAAGCAATCTATAACCGTTTATTAAACGATGGAGGAACAATAGTTACATAGAGAGTAAAATGTCTCCTCATGTCCAACGCTCATCAAAGCTACAATAGCAGTACAAAGCAATTAATACCTTTTAGTTAATTATAATATTTGTTATTCTGTTGGCTCAGAAAATACAGTGACCCCCATTGGCTCAAGTGGCGACCACCTCTCATGATACAAGTGTCCAGGGGTATTCTTATTGGAAGAAACAACTTAGGTCAACAGCACAATTACAATTACAATATTACCCAATTGTTATTGCTTATCTTATCTGTCCTTGGTCTATCTCTTGAAGGAACATCTCCCTTCCTTTCCCACACATCTCTTTCATAGCCTTTTCATTCATGCCCATTCCTCTGGTCCATGTAACATTTAGTAAAGGTGCCCCACTGTTGCTTTTGGCAACCTTGTGGGTTTCAAGTGGAGAATATTTCTCTGGGTTCTGTGGGAGAGGAGTGTTCTCCTTTCCCAAGGAATGTACTTAAAGTTGCATTCAGCACCCGTTCCTCTGCTTTGTGGTTTCCTCTCAGCCTTGAAAGGTTCAGTTAATCCAATTAGCTAGCAGCTAGCTTTCATTGCAACATTTTGCATAAGCAGTTTTACAAAGGGGTTTCTGTATCAAGTCATAAACAGGTGTCAAGTCATAAGCAGATGTTTGGCAAGCGCAATCTACCTGATAGCAAGCTTCACAGTGTCTAATCTCACTTCTCACAGTGATTCACATGTATAACATACATTCTGCTTTGGTCTTTTGTTTCAAGTCTCATTTTCTTGCAAGTTGCATTACAAATACTACATTAGCTCCTGAGAATAATAAAAGTGCATAATAAAAGGCACATAGAGGTACATAAAATCTCTTTCATTAAATCTACTTCCCACACTATGTTTGTCGTGGCCCCACTAAATACTGTTTTAGAAAGCAACAGGGGAGCCAAGTTGAGGATGGGGTTTATATTGCATTTACAGTCCTTGATTGTCCCTCCCCTCCCCGTTTGATCGCTGTGCTGCATATCTTATGGCTATCAAAAGGCCTTATAGACACTGCATGGTTAGCTTTGCTCTGGTGTTATAATAGATAAACCTTGTATCCAATAGGGGGAGTTGCAACAAAGACCATACCTACCTTATACTGGAAACTGGAAATATAGCTCTGGGTAAGACAGATGGGAAGAGCCAAATCAGCTGGGTAGGGTAAGACTGGCCTTTTAATTTCCTTTTTGTTTTTTGTTTGTATGAATAAACAGCATATATGCAAAACAGCATTAATAATGTTATCCACAAACAATCAACAATAACATTAATCATTCAAATTCAACACAATTAAGAACCAAGAAAGTGAGCACAAGTATGTGGAGAATCAGAAAAGGGCATCATGGTAATGTTATTGGTGCTGTGATTTATTACTGTTTTGCTTATGAGTGGGTTAGGTAATAATCATAATTTCACTCATAAACACAATCCTGCTCCCCAGGCAATGCATATGTTCTTGTCAATTCCTAGTTGAAGACATGAACAAAATCCTCCTACCACCCACCCATCAGAATTACTTGGCAAGAGAAGAAAAGGGGCGTGCTCCTAGGTCATGGAACCAGCCCCCATGGAGAAAGTTGTCCCTAAGAATCTCCACAAATATATGAAACTATCTTATATCAAGTCAGACTATTGATCTGTCTAGCTCAATGTTGTCTACTCTCTGGGGTCTCATGTAGAGAAAGGTCTTTCCCAGCATCTGCTACTTGACATCCTTGTAACAGGAGATTCTAGAGACCAAACTTAGTATCTTCTGCATGCAAAGCAGATGCTCTATCTACCACTGACAGTGGCATCCTAAACAGAGTTACACCCTTCAGAGCCCAGACATAGAAGGGTATATCTCTGCTTAGGATGGCACTGAGAGCCACAGCCCATTTTAGAAACAGAGCTTTAACCATTAGCAGGAAACAGCTCTATAAATAGCATTGTGACTTCACATATTCAGTGGGCACAATCCAGAGAAAGGGTATTTTGTACCTATATTCCATTAATTTCAATGCAATTAATTCTCTAGAACATTCTCCAGAAACGTGTAAATCGAATTAACCTGATATTTTCTGCAATGAGAGAACATATATCAAAATTGCAGTGAATCAGTCTACAAACAACAGTAAGATAGCCTGACCTATTTTCAAAATGAAGAGAAAAAGCAAACAAAAATATTGAAAGAAACAGTATGCTGGAAAGATGTGGAAAATGTGTTTTTGTCACTATATTTAGGAGTAAAATTATAGATACAGTAAAATATGATGTCCCATTTAATCTTTTATATAGTAAAAAAAGGGGTTGGGAAAATTTCATATGTTCAGTTTATAAGGGCCTTGGGATGGTTCTGCAAATTTGCTCAACATAGAGATTAGAGTTGCCAACTTCAGGTTGAAAATTTCCAGGAGATTTAGGGATGGAGCTTGAGAAGGGCAGCATTTGAGCAGTGGAAGGGTCTCAGAAGCATATAATGCTATACAGTCCACCCTCCAAAGCAGCCATTTCCTCCATAGGAACTGATGTGTATAGTCTAGAGAACAGCTGTAATTAGGCTTGCCAATCCCCTGCTAGGGGCAGGGGATCCCTTACTTCCACCCTCCACCCCTTGCCCCTCCTTACCTGGCTGGGTGCCTCCTGGTGCATGCTCCTGGGTGGCATGGTGCACTCTCGTGCTCTGCAGTGGGCTGAATTGGGCTGTTTGGAGCCAAAATCAGTCTACTTTGTAGCACGGGAGCACTTCATGGCCTGTCGTGCCTCCCCAGCAGCACTCCTGTGCTCTGCAGCGAGTTGATTTTGGCCCCAAATGGGCCCAATTTGGTCCACTGCATAGTGTAAGCAGTCGACTCCGGCTTCCGATGATATAAAAATCACAAAGCCCTTGAATTAATGCGCCTTAAGCTGCATCAATGAAGCAACTGGCTGAACAAAGCGTTGCTGAGTCCCACCTAGGAGAGTAAAGCATGAATGGCATGCAAATGCAAATGATGAGGACTGGGTGTGATTAGTTCCAACCCCTCCATGCTGTGGACATGCAGTTGTTGACAAGAAGGGTTCTCGCTGAGTCATCACTCAAAGACATTCCAATCTCCCTTCTTTTCCGTGATTTAAATCCTATCCTACAACCAGAGAACCATCAACCAGCACTGATAATTTGTAGTTTGGGAACATGTAATCAAGATCTAAATTCATTAGCCTTGCTCCAGGGACATTAATCAGCAACAGTTTCTTTGTCTAGCACCAGCAGAATCCAATCATACCCTTTTGTCACACCCTGGTAGCACCAATCAAAGGTTATCAACCATTTATCATTCCCAGGAGATGACCTTTATGGTCTTTGTCCCAATGGCTGAGAGGGCTCCCCAGCCTCAGGACACATTTTGTCCTATAAGAACCAGGGCTTTGCCACATTCAAATTGTACACGATTATTGGGACCCAAGTGTAGTGCCCTCAGAGTCTCTCTCTCTCTCTCTCTCTCTCTCTCTCTCTCTCTCTCTCTCTCTCTCTCTCTCTCTCAGCCCTCCTCCCTGGCTGAAGACACAGGACGTTTGAAGCTCTCTTCCTCCATGGCCCACCCCCGCTTCTTGGATAGGTAATTATATCCCAACCCCTCACTCTGTTCCAACCACTAGCTAATTTCCTAGGACTATGTGTGCGTGTGCAAACCGTTTATTACTTTTTGTGTGTGAGTACTTTCTTCTTTTAATAAAACCTATTCTTTATTTGAAGAACATCTGTCTTGTTAGTCTCCTTGAGGAGGGGACCCTGTAAAATTGGTCGAGTATCCAACTTCGTTACCCCTCTTGCATAGCCTCCTCACCGCCAATTCCCCCCTCTTACTCGCAAGGAGTCCCATTCAGGTAACAGTGGGAGTGCTGCTGGGAGGGCCCTGGAGAGCTCCTGCACTTCACAGTGAGCCAATTTAGGCCCTGAATGGGCCAAAATTGACATGCTGTGGCATATGGGAGCACTCCCACAAGGCCCAGCACAAGGCCTTGTGTGATGACATCACTTCCCAGAAGTGATGTCACACTGCAATTCTTACAAAATGGTGACTGCACATAAGGACAAAGTAATAGTTCTGTCAAGTCTTTCTTACCTATAGCTTACATGGATCACTTGAACTGCATTCTTCTGGTACACAAAGTAGGAGTGCCACTGGGACAGAGCAAGGGAAGGCAGGATAGTATAGCCCAATCATGTCAAATTTCGGAAGCTAAGTGGGATCAGTACTTCAATGGGCAACCACCAAAGATGGCTCTGCAGTGGAAGCCACTTCTGTTTCTCACTTGCATTGAAAGCCCCTTGCTGGAGTTGCCATTAGTTGGTTGTGACTTGACCGCACATAGGCACACAGTTGATTTGGTGCGCACAGAAAAGTATACTTGTCAACATTTAGTCTCCTGTTCTATGTTGCACGAACAGTCACAAACAAGAATGTCAAAGACCTCACAAACAGAAAACAAAAATGAGATATCAACTTCCGATAAAATAATATTTAGTAGAACTACCTTATTAGTGGATGGGGAGGAGCATGGCTTGTATACTATATTCTTTATCAGTATTTGCTTTGTGGTTAAAAACTTCAGAATTAAGTAAAATGTTATTATGTTTTAAAAAATAAAACACCATTGAATTTTTCAAACGGAAGTGTAAAATTAATAGGCCTGTATCAACTCTGACATACATTAAAACCCTAGATAGAATAGAAGTGACAGAAATATTACTTTGGTTGTCATAGAAATGACTACATTCCAGACATATAAAGAAGGGAGAAACAGCTTGAGATGTGGTTCAGAATGGATGAAAACTATGTCACAATATGGTTCCTTACAGAAGTCAATGGCCAATAGTTACCAAATATGGTAAACAGAGTTATTTAGAAAAATATCCCCTATATAAATCCTTATATTCTGTCAAAGTATCTCCTGTGATATAAAACTAAAAGCAACGTGATGTTGAATGGCTTTTTATAGCCAGTTCCTCAAAGCCTATATGTACAGATACATTCTTCAAAGATCACATGCACCACTTTGCTAAATTACAGAGCATTCATCCTCTAAAGTTACCTGACTAGGAGCATGGAAATCTCATGCATGGAGGTGCCATAAAATACTGAATATTCTTTAAGAACTACATCAAACATACTGCTTAGACACAGATACGGTGATTGCAGTAAGTACAGAGTGATATTTGTCTACGTATCTCAAATTTTGTTGTGTTGTTTTAAATTCAGAACTGTTCTCAGCCTATAGGTGTCATGGCCTGCCCTGGTATTGAGTCAGAAGACGAGTCTTCATCATCAGAGGGCAACAATCTGCCCCAAGCCCTACCTTCAATACGACAAGGCAATTTCCCGGTACAGACAAGGTATAAGAGAAGTGGACAACCACCCAGGGAAATTAAGAAAATTATTTCTATATATTAAGGCAAAAAGCTCGAAGGTTTATACAGTAGGTGTGCTCAACAATTGTCATAAATATCGTGCATTCATATATACAGAACATTCATAGGTGCATTAATACAAAATTCAACAGTCAAAGTCAAACAAGGGACTGCATGCCCTATTCCAAATCCTTTAAGGAACAGGGAAGGTACTCCAGGTTCAAAGAGAGAAGAAGGTAAGTATAATACAATGAAAGTAATTGTAGCAGTTCTTATTCCTTTCTTGTAGGTGTCTTCCAAGATGTTACACTGAGGATCCAACATGGAGATGGCCCTATAGCTTGGGCTCGCTGAACGGCAGATTTCATCATAAAGACTTCCTCAGGGGCTTTACAGGATCTCCTGACTCAGTACTTTCATTTCTTGGAACCCAGAGAATGACATGGATACCTTCAATTGCGCGTGGTTGTCTAGCAGCCACCAAAATGGGCATCCTTTTGTTTTAAGCTACAGGCATTGTTTCTGTTATTTGGGGCACTTTAATCCCCCAGTGTATTTTTTGTAGATTTCAGTTTTTCTGCAACCTTGGGACTTCCTTCATGTTTGCAGAGAAATACTCCTGCATCTACCCTAACTCTAATTTGCAGATCTGTTAATCCATACTCTATGGCCCCATTCAGAATTACATTTATGATATGTGCTAATTCTTAGATTGTGCTACTTGTTCTTAAATTTAGTAATTAGCTGCCTTAAGCCTATGAGAAGAGTAGCAGAGAAGTATTTTAAACTAATAAACACTGTGGTGAAAATGGCCTGTATCTAACCATATTTTGAAGGGCATTTATTTTTTCTGAAGGACGAGGTGATGATTTCTGCAAATTTCTTCCTTCTCCTGCTGCTGTTGCTCAGACAAAGGCCGTTTTCACTCTGTCTATAAATCGCACGAGACTCAAGGAAGGCCGCCGGCTTTCTCCTGCGATTTTTGACGCCATCTGTTTACAAAATGCCACAAACAGTGATTTATGGCATTTTGTAATCGGATGGTGTTAAAAATTGCACGAGGAAGCCAGCAGCCTTCCGTGAGTCTCGCTCGATTTATAGACAGTGTGAAAATGGCCAAAATCTGGGGAAGCTGCTCAGTGGGTTCCAGAAAGAGGGGAGAATAGGTGGAAATAGCTGCCCCCTTTTAAAAAAACGTAAGTGCACTTCAGTTTGAATGAATTATTTATTACAGTCAAAGACCAGCACACACTAAAGTTTTAATGACTGCATGGTTAGATACAGGCCACAGCTCCTGTTCTATAGCACTTGATAATTTGTGTAGCGCTAATGCTATTGTAGCCACTTACTTTGGACAAAAAATATTTGAACCCCAGACTTTAGTTGTGTGTGTGTGTGAAAGTTTTGTTGACAATCTAAGCTCAATGAAGCAGTTTAGTGGTGAAACACATCTATTTTTTAAAAAAAAATATAAGGCTCCAGCCTTCATTATCCTGCTTTTTTCCATAGTGGGGAACCCAGGCTGGCTGGCTGGCTGCTTATCTGTCTGTCTGTGTCATTTATATTCTGCCTTTCTCACTGAGACTCAAGGCAGATTACAATGTCATAGGGTAAATGAATACAAGTTTACAAAGACAAGGATCCAATACGGGGTTGAAGAATTGCTGAAACAGAACATAATCAATTCTAGGACTTACATTAAACAACATGAAGCACAGGCAGTATATAGGAGTACATATTTAAAGCAACAGATGATATGTAAGGCAACATAATGGTGAAATCTATGGTTCCTAACTCATTAGTGAAACATCTGGGACCCCTTTCCTACAATACTGCTCTCTTAGCTGAAAAAAGGGCCTTTTTGAATAATTCAGTTTTGCATTGTTTGCAGAAAGCCAGGAGTGTGGGGGGGCTCCTGACCTCCAGTCTTCTCTTCTCCATTTTACCCTCACAACAACTTTGTGCAGTAGGCTAGGCTGAGTGTGTGTGAGTGGCCCAAGGTCACTCAGCAAGCTCTCATGGCAGAGTGGAGATTTGAACGTGGGTCTCAGAGACCCTAGTCTAATACTCTACTACATCTCACTGGTAGATCTATCGATCTATCTAACTAACTAGCTACGTTGACTAATGTTGAAAAAGCTACCTATAACCCCCTTAAAGGAAAGACTGATATGGCCAAGAGAAACTCCTTGTGAACTAACTCTGGTTCAGATCACCGCTACAGCCCAAGCTTCCCTAAGCTGTTTTCCATAGCTTACCATCTATCCTAACGTCTCTTCAAGGGTGGTGCATGTGTTCTCTCTTCCCAGAGACAGTAGTTAAGCTGAGCATTTGCCTGGCTCCAAGTGAGCTTTGTGACTATGCAGAGATTTGACCTTGTTTCCTTCAGCTCTGACTGAACACCCTAATGCTGTCTCTCTACCACAGTCCATGAAAAGCAGCAGGTTGCATGTTATTTATAATTTGCAAAAGATAAATGGCAGAATATGCATCAGATTCTCAGGACTAAAGACTGTACCAATCACAGCTTATTTGTAAACAGAAAAGTGGGCCAAATTAATTATATATAAGGAGTGTTCCATTTGTGTGTAATAAATGTGCCTGTGTTCATGTTGATAGGGTTAAGTTCGCCCGATCCTTCTGCCAGGCTTCTGAGTGCAGTTCCCCCATATGAAATTGACTTTACTGACATCCCACTTTTCTCTCATTAAAGGCCACAAACACTGTATGTGCCCCCCCCCCCAATCTTGCTCTTCCACCTTCTGATTATATCCCTACTGTTTCCTTCAGATCTGGGACATCAAAGTCTTATTCTAATGAATGCAGGCACTGAAAAGTTGCACTTCAAATATAGCAAAAGAATATTTTTGTTTGGGTGATAGTTTCTTAACAAGATAGTAACTGTACAGAATATGGAAGTGTCAGCCTTGCTTTGAATAATGACATCAAAGCACAGAAGGCTATAACTTTTAAGTACTTTTCATCATGGGAATTCAGAGACATACATGCTTAAGAGACCATAGATGAGATTCATTTTTAATGCCTGTAGGAGAAAAATGCATTTTTATGAACAGTGGTTGCATATTTCAAGACAATACTAAATGCTGTGTTTTGCATTGTATACATTACGGGTTTAAACAAAATTCAAATTCTGTGGTGATACTACTTCTGTGCTAAGAAAATCTTGATACATTATTCAAATTAAGCACATTGGTATACAATTGCTTTGCATAACTTTTTCAGCTATTTCTAGTGGTGAGCAAGAAGGGCACTGGAACCTTGCTCCCTGACTGGATCCTCTCAGCCTCTTTACAAATTTAAACCTAACACAGGGCGCTAGAAATTGCTTTTAAAAAGAAAGAAATACGAGGTTCTGGAGATACTAAACATTGCACCCAGTACCAAGTTCATGAATATACACATTGTGACTATTTCTCATTGGCTGTAGACTTAGCAGAATACTTCCTTGGGCATGACTTTCAGCCTTTTGGCATATCTTTTTGAATGTATGAACTAGATTTAATTGAATAAGCACATGCATGTGGGAATGCTATGGTGGACTAGGTTGTTCCTCTACCCATGGGCTCGGTCAGGCAAAAGAGGAGCAAAATGTGAAGACCACTGAACCCTATGGGTAAAGATAATGTTGCTCAACAAAATTCTGGGTCTGACATAGAAGTGTCAGAGACAACCAATACTAAAAGTATGGGGAGATCTGGGTACAGGCCTCATGCAATTGCAAGTGGATGCAGAAGGCAGCAAGACCATCAGCCCTGCTAATCACCCTTTACCAGTCTGTCATTTTTACTGGGAGTATGTTAGATATCCCCCTTATCCCACACCGGCTCAAAGTGCCAAGGGGGTGGCAACGTATGACTTGCCATTCGTGGCTGTCGTACAGCTAAGGGTGTTGGGTTGGGGAAAGCAATGGTGAACTACCCTGTAAAAACTTCACTGCGAGACTCTGCGGATCTCTCTCGACGCACTATAGGACAGAAAGGCCTGGAGGGGGACGATCTACGGAGTAGCCGAGGGTCGGATGCGACTGTGTGGCTTGGATCGGATGTTAGATATATGTGTGTATGACTGGTTATGTTCTGGAAGAGAAGAGTACAAACTGAATTTTTCTCACTACATTCCTTAATCTCATGCAATACTTGCAGATGCAAAGACAGTGGAAACAATAATTCACATGATAGTTTGCAATTGATAAAAACCTATAGCAATTCAGATTTAAGTAAAGTTAAAATTGGACTCAAATATCTGAAGTTCATCAAATAAAGCTTATTCCAGTATCCCACAGTTGGGAGCTCCCAGCCTCTTATTTGCATCATAAAGCCTTCGATGAATCTCTAGAGTTTTGTATTTTGTCCCTATCAAATCTCCTTGATAGATTTTTGTCTCATTGTTGTGACATCACATAACCATCATAGTATCGAGCACTAAATACTGTATTTAGTTGCCCTGTTGAAGCCACATCAATTCCACATGGTTTTTTGCCCTGGAATCAATGCTGTTGGGAAGTGAGAGGTGCATTGTGGTGTATTTGTGCTCCTCCTGGAGTTTCTTTGGCTTTTCTCTGATCTTTCTCAAACCTGCCTGCTGAAATATTTTGAGGGAGATCACAGCAAGCTGAAATGGCTGCCATATAGATGGGAAAGTCCGGATTTTGCCTGTCCCTTCTCCAGTCTCTGTGAGTGGTGATTCCCAATGCACCACTGGGGTTTTTGAGTATTTTTAAAAAGCAAGTGACATATTGAGACACAGATATAATGGTATATTGCTATCAATTACCAGTAAAATAATAATCTTGAAAAAGAATCCTGTGGTGCTGGTGGAGGAAGGGGGGAGGGATGAGCATCCTGGTGCAGGGAAAATGCTGGGAAACCTACCACCTGGAAGCCCCTTTGCTTCTGTGCTGTACTGGCAGCTGCAGCAACAACAGGGTTTCCACAGGAAAGCATCACAAAGGTATATAAAGGTCAGATCTTTGAGGGGAAGGGAACTTTCTCCAGCATTTGTGGAATGAACTTCAAATATTCAGTCCAACTTGACTTAATTCTGTAATGGTATACGCTGTCATAAAATTCACAAAAGTGGAAATCATACAGAAGTGTGAACTGTTATAAAAAGGTATATTTATTATCTCTTTACAAAAACCAAATTCATATACTGTAGCTTAAAAATTTTGGATTTTGTTTTTCAGTTTTGCAATTTTTAGAGCACTTTCATGACTACCTAAATTTCAGTCACCATTAAAGAATTTCCCATTTTAGAGAACTGTTTGCCATGTTGGGCTGTTGGTTGCTGAGCAACGACGTGTCTCTGTATAGGGAAGAATGCACATAAATCTGTCCTTGAAAGGTAAGGAACAGGGGAGAAAAACCTGATAGATCAGCTCCCTCCCAGGTTTTAAACTGCATTAAACACTGTATGAAATTAATGAATTGCCTTTCTGTGGCGTATTTTAGACTACTTTATTTATCACAAAAATATTTCCATTTCAAAACTAGCTTAGCTTTTAAAAAATAATCCCTGGGAGTTGCCTCTGAAGGAAGTTTAGAAAATCAGCTCACAAATTACAAAAAATTATCCAAACTTGCTTGTCTGGTGCTCTGAACACGAATGTTTTTTCTACAAAGCTGAAGTTGGTTCCCAGTTCCCAGTTCCTTATTCGCAGTTCCTTATTCCTTATTCGTTATTCGCAAAGCCAAAGAAAAATATTGTGGGAGAACTGAAAAGCTATAACTCCAAAATGAAGTTTGCAGGGGCACATATTATACACCTCGATATTCAGAAGACTCAGCACTGTAAGTGGACCTATACTGGGTCATCCTACAAAACCCAGATCTTGAGTAAACAGCTTCAAAATAGGATGCCCCCAGAACATTTCAATAAGAAGAAAGGGGCGGCAGCTGCAGTAGAAAAAAACTTTGGATCACCCCAAATCACACAGATCTGAACTCCAAATCACACAGATCTGAACTCCAGAGACTGTCCCCTACAAGAGGACATGTGCTGGTGCTGAGGACATGTGCGGCGGGCCGGGGGTGGTGGGGGGAGCGGCGCAGCCGCGACCCCCGGGGGCCCCCGGGCCCACCGCGTGGCGGGCCGGGTGTCTTTGTCCTTGTCCTTGTCCTTGTCCTTTGTCCTTTGTCCTGGGATGGGGATGGGGATGGGGATGGGGAAATTTATTTTTGGCAACTTCTTCTACATGCAAAATTTAAAACTTTTGTGGTACAAAGTTGTAATGTTATAAAATGGTAAAAATTTCATAAAATTGTAATTTTACTAACAATCCAACTCAAATAAGTGTATAGATAATTCAAACAGTATAGCTTCTATAATCATATTAGGCATAAATATTAAACATAACTTTTAAACATTAAGTAAAAAGTATTAAATACTCGGTAGAGATGGGTTGAAGGTTTTACCTTAAATCCTGAGTAGCTTGAAACCTTCAAGTGAGAACTGAAAACACGTTTCTCTGTTTTAGAGAAACTGTTTGTCAGTACAAAATAAACGGGATGGATGTTTTTGTTGCACTCTCCCAACCAGGAGACAGACTCCTCCTAAGAGTTTAATGGCTTCTTTCATTAACAAACGCTAGTCTTTTTCATTAAGTGAGGTATCAAAATATAAATGTTTATTTAAATAAAACATAGAAAAATAGAACAGATGAACACAACAAGAATTAAGTTTCCTAACATTTCTTAATCAAATCTAACTCAGTCAGATTAACGATGAAATGCATTCAAGTTACCGTAGCACATATTACAAGGGTAACTTTCCTGCCTAGATCTTCATGAGATTTCTTTTGGCCAAAACCCTGATTTGCTCTTTAGATTACCATTTTTATATATTATCTTATGCAGAAATCTAAGATCGTTTCATATGATAACATAGATAAATATCAAACCAATCATAATTTAATTCTTTTTTACTATTTCCAGTCATGTGACATTCTACCTAGCCGGAAGTACCACTATGCCCAGCTGCAAGATAAGAGATATGGATAGTAAAAATGACAGGAAAAGTTACATGACCGGATCATCCTTGGTCTCTGCTAACAATTACAGAATAGTTATCTGATACTGTTCACTATTTTTAATTGGCTGTCAAAGATAAAGACGCACCAGTTATACACCATACTAGAAAAAGAACTACAGTGAAGTTCATACAGCGTTATTTAGAATGCATATAAGTATGTGTTCTAAACCATAATCAGCAGTCTACTGGTTTGAATCCCACTACTGACATGAGCTCAGTAGGTGGCCTTGGGTTAGCCACTCCTCTCAGCCCCAGCTCCATTGTGGGGATAAGAATAACACTAACTTGTTCACTGCTCTGGGTGAGGCACTAATATGTGTAGAAGAGCGGTATATAAGCACAGTTATTATTATTATTTATATTTCCATGACACTATCCCTTGACCTGTGAAATTAAGTATTTTGATAAATATGAAAGTGATACAAAATATAAATGCATTGCATAATGTGTGAGCGTACATATACAAACTTTAAAAATTGTATTGGATAATACCGCAAAGCATGATTACTGAGAAAGCTGCTTTCACTGCTTTCAGTGTGGAGAGCTGCTTGTAGATCAAAACAACCTGGCGAGCTGTCTTCATGCAGAGTGCACTTGATTCTCTTGGCTTTCAATTCTGCTTTCGTTCAGCATGGGTAAATCAATGTGTCAGCAGTAAACATTTGTATCACTCCTCTCTGAATGACCTTTTAAATTTTACTGCCTATCGTGTCAAAGCAATTAAAATTAACAATACAGTTACTAAGCTGCTAAGATCAATTAATAGCTCTTAGGCTTTATCTATTGATCTAGTGACATCTTCAAAACCCACTGGTAACAGACTATACATACTTCTCTTCTATCCACAATATATACACAAGGATTGATTACATATTCTTATCTTCTAAATTACATATTTAAATGACATATTCTTATCTCCTAAATTAATTAATCAAACTCTTTACATCAAGGATTGGTGACAAGTTGTGGACAGACTATGCTTGGACAGAATGTACACTGAGAATAAATGACATCAAACAAATTGGAAACTAAATAAATCACTTTTATTTAACAAATAAATTTCTTCTGAAGTCTCTTTAGAAATTAAACAATATAAACAAATAAACTATGTGGCATTCCTCAAATCCACGTGTAGGATGCTATGGATGTGGTACTTAAGAGGGAAATTAATCTCCATTGCCTCCTGTCATGAAGAGCAAAAAGAAAACATTAGAAATGAAATGATATCTAGAATAAGAAAACTAGAAGATGAACACAAAAAAGGCCACCCAATCTATAAACTTACTTGCTTGAAAATTAAAGGAAAAAACCTCCTAACATTCTATACAAGCTATTAAAGGCACCCAGGAAAAACTCAAACTAATTCTGTAAAATTAGCCGATGTATTTGCTGAATACTACCAAACCATTTGTACATCAGACAATCCTGACACTAATCATATTTTAAATTATTTATCATCACAGGAAATTATTTGGAAAAAAACTCACAAGAACATAAACAATATCTGGACCAACCAATCACAACAGAAGATGTTACAGTCACTATCAAATCCTTGAAAAAAATAATAAAGCTTCAGACAGGGATGGATTCCCTGCCAAATTTTTACAAAAAAAATACATTCACCTACTTTCAACTCCACTAACTGCCACATGCAACTCCGTTATGATAGGAGGTAGCATCCCTCTATCTTGGTCAGAGGCTGAAATAGTAGTTACTCCAAAAAAGGACAACGATATTACAAATACTAAATCTTCTCAACCAATACCCTTACTGAATCAAGACCAAAAGATCTTTACAAGCATATTTGCCAAAAGAATGTCTAAATTTAAATAACCAACTACAATCACCTTGACCAGACTGGCTTTATGCCAATAAGGAATCTTTTTGACAATACACGTAACACTTTAACTATAATTAATTTCTGTGAAGCATACAAAACCCCTGCATTACTTCTGGCCTTTGATATAGAGACGGCATTTGATTAAGTGGAAATACCATATCTAAAACTTTTACTTCAAAAAATGGGTTTTGGTGACCAGTTCTAAAATGCCATTAATGCTTTTTGTCTTTCTCCAAAAGCTACAGTTAGGACTAACAATGTACATTCGATAGATATCCATATAGCAAGGGGAACTAGACAAGGCTGTCCCCTTTCCCCATTTCTGTTTGCCATAACTATAGACAGGGCCGGTGCTACCATTAGACCAACTAGGCAGCCGCCTTGGGCACAGACCTCAAGAGGGGCATAGTTTTATACAGATTACTTTCTTGAAAAGAATGCAACTAAGAAAACCTATTGAGCACCCCCTAAATGGTCCTGTCCACAGACATCAAGCAGCTCAAAAGCTCACCGTAACATTTATTTATTTATTTATTTGATTTATACCCTGCCCTCCCCACAGATGGGCTAAGGGTGGCTAACAACATTAAAAAATACATTAAAATCACAGAAACATACAATCAATAATATTTTTTAAAAAAATGATTAAAATAGTCCAGGAGCAGGCTATTTAAACAAATATTGGGAGTCCGTATACAGGCATGGCAGATGGCTGAGGGCAGCTCCAGAAGAAATGGTGGTCTTAGATGGAAGAAGAAGGACACTCGCTGGCACTCAGCCAAAGGCCCAGCAGAACATCTCCATTTTACAAGCCCTGCAAAACTGTAACAGGTCCCACAGGACCCAGATCTCCAGTGGGGAGAGCATTCCACCAGGCCAGGGCCAGGGCAGAAAAAGCCCTCACCCTGGTTGAGGCCAGATAGATGTCCTTTGGGCCAGGGACCACCAGGAGTTGCTTGTCTGTAGAGCGCAACACCCTGCAGGGGACATAATGGAAGAGGCAGTCCCACAGATATGGAGGTCCCAGTCCATGAAGGGCTTTAAATACCAAGGTTAACACCTTGAACCGGATATGGAACTCCACTGGAAGCCAGTGCAGCCGGCACAGCACATGATGAATGTGCGCTTGGATGGGCGTTCCGGTAAGGACGCATGCCGCTGCATTCTGGATCAGCTGTAACTTCCGGGTCAGGCCCAAGGGCAGTCCAGGATAGAGTCAGTTGCAGTAGTCTAGCCTGGAGGTGACCGTTGCATGGATTACTGTGGCCAGGTCCTGGGGTGAAAGATAGGGCGCCAGTTGCCTGCCCTGTCGAAGATGAAAAAAGGCAGACCTGGCAACAGTCGTGACCTGGGCCTCCACTGAAAGTGTGGCATCCAAGGTCACACCCAGACTCCTCACCATCAGTGAAGGTTTCAATTGTACCCCATCGAGGGGTGGGAGCCGGTTCCCAGCTCGATTGCCCCATGATCCAGACACAGAACCTCTGTCTTCAGGGGATTCAATTTCAGGCGACTCTGATGTAACCATACCGTCACAGCCTCAAGACCCTTGACCAAGGAATCCAAAGCAAGATCTGACTGGCCATCTGTAATGATTCCAAGTAAATGTGTGCATGTATCTTTAAATGCTTGATGAGATAGGTGAAGAGTGGGGGGTGAAGGAGATGGATGAGTGAGTGATATGATTGGTTGAGGACTGAGAGGGTGGGCGGAGTAAATGCAGTTTGAGACTGAGAGTAGAGAGAAAATTTTTAGTCAGAAGAAAGCAGGCTAGCTGTGTGCTGCCTGAATATGTTGAAGTGTTTATGAGAGAAATATAACCTGTGTGGAACCTGAACTGAGCATGTTTGTGAAAGGACACTCAGTCAGGGAAAGAGAGGCCAGCTGTGTGAATGAGAGTCAATGAAGTAACTTTAAGAACCGAGAACTACGTTTATGAAACCGATACGCTTCTTGACTAAATAAAAGTTTATTTTTGTTTTGTTATATCCCAATGTAGCTGTCATTGCTATATCCCATTCCTATCTTCAGGGCCACATAGAACCACAAAGGAGCCTGATGCTTAGGAACGTTACCAAAGGGAAAATTTAAATAAAATATCTTGGAATAAAATATTCCTGGTGGCAGCAGACTACCCAGAGGGTTAAGGGATAGATTAAAAGAAAAATCTCCCCTAGAGAAAGTAAAGGTCATAACACCATCCATCAGCAGATAGAGCTGAGTGTCATCCGCATACTGGTGACAACCTAGCCCAAAGCTGCTGGCTAACCGGGCAAGGGGGCACATATAGATGTTAAATAGCATCGGGGAAAGAATCGCCCCCTGAGGGATGCCACATACCAAAGAATGGTAAGCAGACATCTGTTCCCCGAGTGCCACCCTCTGTCCTAGATTGTGAAGGAAGGAGTTCAGACATTGCAGGGCTGTTCCACGAATCTCCACATCGGCAAGGCAGTGGGTCAGAAGATTATGATTGACCATGTCAAATGCTGCTGTAAGATCTAAAAGTATCAGCAGTACCGACCCACTCCGTTCCAGGTGTCGCCGCAGATCATCTGTGAGGGCAACCAGAGCCGTCTCCGTACCATGGCCAGGCCTGAAGCTGGACTGGAATGGATCCAGGATAGAGGCATCACCCAGGTAGAGGCATCACCCAGAGGCATCACCCAGGTATACCCTGCAGCTGTTCCACTACCGCCCTCTCAGTTACCTTACCCAGGAACGGAATATTCGAAACTGGGCGATAATTGGCTGGATCAGCAGGATCCAGTGATGGTTTTTTTAATAAGGACCGCACCACTGCCTCTTTCAGTGAGTCTGGAAAAAAACCAGAATTCAGAGAAAGATTAATGATGTCAGCTAATGGTGTCCAAATCCCATCACCACCACTTTTCACCAGCCATGACGGGCATGGATCCAGTGGGCACGTGGTAGGTTTCACAGCATGCAGGACCCTGCCCACCTCCTCCTGGGAGAGTGGCCTGAATTGATCTAATACCTGAGGACAACCAAGGGGCCTCCAGTACACATACTGCATCAACTGTGGGGGACAGATCCCGGTGGAGTGACAAGATCTGATCCGCAAAATAGTCTCCAAAAGCCTTACATCTTATTACTGAATTTACATTTTTATTTGTTCCATGTGTGAGGGACATTAAAGACCAAATCACTCTGGAAAGTTGTGCTGGGCGAGAACTAGTGGACACAGTGGAAGCTGCATAGTAGTCTCTCTTTGCAGCTTTCAATGCCATCTCATAGGCCTTCATAAACGTCCTATAAGATGTTCTTGTCACTTCATCATGGAGTCGCCGCCGCACCCGCTCTAGCCGTCTCAGCTTGCATTTGATTTGTCGTAGCTCATCAGTATACCAAGGAGCGACTCTAGTTCAGGGGCGGAGAGAGCGACGGGGAGCAATCTCATCAATAGCTTCAGAGAAACGGGCATTCCAGTTCTCTATCAGCTCATCCAATGAGCCACCAGGGGGCATCGGATCCTGCAGAGCATTCAGCAATTCAATTGGACCCATTTGACTCCACGGGCGAGCATAAATCAGCTCGTCGCCCAAGCAGGAGGGGGTCATGGTGCCCAGACAAGCCCTCAGGATGAGGTGGTCTGACCATGGCACAGCTATAGCTTCATCCAGATCCACCTGGATCCCGAACCCAAAGATCAAATCCAGTGTGTGTACTGCTCGATGTGTGGGCATTGATACAAACTGGGAGAGTCCTAATGCTGCCATGGAGGCTATCATGTCTATGGCCTCTGAGGAGGTAGCATCATCGGCATGGACACTGATGTCCCCTAAGACCAGAAGCCTGGGGTACTCCAAGGCCCAGCCAGCCACCACCTCTAACAGGCCAGGCACAGCATCTGCTGGTGCGCTGGGCGATCGGTACACCAGACAGATGGCTATACTCTCCTCGGCATCCCACACCAGGCCCACACAATCAATGCCAGCAATCTTTGGCAAGGGGAGCAGCCTGATGGAGAAAGACTTTCGAATGAGCACCACTACCCCAACAAGACATTTACCAATATGTAAAACAAGTATGAGAAACCTGTACCATAAATGTGTTGGAATATATGTGTGTTGCAAGGTCTGAGATTCAGTCATTATGGGGTTAATGTGTTTACCTACCATGCTATTGTTTAGATTGACCTGGAAGGGGAACCTGGCTCAAAGCCAATAATCTGCAAGCCGGGGAAACTTGAGTGTTTGTAAACTGTTATTGGTCAACAGGTCAGGTGACTTTCTTTCAGGGTCAAGAAGACAGAGGAAGAAGAAGATTCTCCATTCAGTTATCCCAGATCTTTGTTTGTAACCAGTAGTGAGAATGTAGCTCCAGGCATTTGTTATTTTGTAGGCAATCCTGTTAACCTTTTTTCCTTTAGAAGTAAATGATTTTAAAAGCTAAACTCGTGTGCTGACTCTCTATTGATTCAAGATCCATTGCACCTCTGAAGAAAAGCTATTTTTTAAACCTTTTTCCCCAACAAAGTGGACCAGTTGAAGTAATTATTAAGGTGAAAAAGATGCTAGCGATTCGTGTATATTGTTCTTTGAATAACAGCAGTATGGTATGGCTTTGGATAGGCAATATGAGATCATTAACTCTTGAAAAAGGCAAACCTTATGAGTTATATCATCCTGCTTTCAGATAATACTGCCAGTCATTGCTGCATCTCAAAATAGTCTAGGAGACTCAAAGTTATCTCAGAAGTCTCAGTCAACTTGAGAGGAACAATCCTTACTGAAACTACTCCTTTTTAGCTCTCCAGAGAGCCAGCTAAAAAGAAGAAAGCAAACAAACAAAGTAACTGCAGACAAAAGTATCTCCTTTTCAAGTACAACATAATTCTCTCATTGTCTCACAGCAAACATGAGAAGGGGGTGGGAGTAGAAGACACTCTGTTGTGCCAGCCAGGAAATAGGTGGGGAAATAGCTTCCAATGCTACAAAAAGAAACTTTTCAGCAACTTGAGGAAGCCAAGCAAGAAGTGAGAAGAAAAAAAAAGGGAAAAGGTGGGAAACTGCCTCCAGAGCGAAGAAAAAATCCCACTTCATAGAGCAAACTGTATCCCAGCAACACCAAGAGAAGAGGCAGAGTGGAAAACACTAAAATCTTCACAGCTATTCTGCTGTGTCTGGAAAGAAATGGGCAGAAAGTCAGCTTCATGGCTGCAATAAAAGGGAGGAAAGTAGGGAAATTTTACTGTAGCAATGCGCAGAGCATACTTGCCCCAGAGGAAGAAATGCAGGGAAAAATACCTCTGCACTAGAACCTACAACTATATAGTCAAGCTTTTAAGGTTTCCTCAAAATCTGAAAATCCTTTAAGGAGTTATGATGACCTCGTCCAATCCTTAAGGCCACTTTTGGTAGGTGCTCGAGAGGGAAAACTGGTCAAGACCAATTTGTCATCTAAACCTTGGTTTGATCAAAGCTGTATTTCTGCTAAAAATGCTTTAATCTATGTCTATAAGCTAGCACTGAGAGCTGATGAAAAGACCAGACAGGATGCATATCGTTCTCTTTCATTTTTAAAAAAGAAATATAAATCACTGGTTGCCCGCTGTAAGAAAGAACATACCAGAAAACTGTGGGCCAATATAATTGAAGCAGCTACGAGCAAAAACTCAGTGGTGTTCTGGAAACTAGTGTCAAACCGCACCTCCACAGCCGCCTCCCCCTTGGCTTCCTGTATCCCCCCAGATAAATGGACATTTTCTCCAAAAAATGTATGATGATCTTATTCAACCCCCTCCTGCCCTAACAATAGAAAATCTGGCCAAATGCCCCCCAGTTCATGCTGAAGAGGTAAAAGCTTATATTAGCCAGTTAAAGAATGCAAAACCCCCTGGGCTTGATGGAATATCTCCAGAATTACTAAAAACAAATAAGGACTGGTGGGCAACTTTCCTAGCCTCCCTATTTACTTATATTGATGAAACCGGCTACATCCCAAATGATTGCGGAATGGCTATAGTAGTCCCCTTCCATAAGAAGGGAAAGAAGGAGGATCCATCCAATTATAGACCAATCAGCTTACTAAGCATTGTAAGCAAGTTGTCTACAAAACATCTGCTGGAGAAATTTTTAGACTGGCTAGAACAGGAGGATATAATTGCTGATGAGCAAGCTGGGTTTAGAGCTGGCAGGTCAACAATAGATCACTGCCTAGTAATGCAACACGTTGTAGAGAAATACGCTACAGGAGACCAAGCATCACTTTACCGGGCATTTGTTGATTTAAAAGCAGCTTTTGACACAGTCTCTAGAAATAGACTTTGGAGGAAACTGCAGGCCTCCTCTATTGATAGGCGACTGCTGTTCCTTTTTGGGGCTATGCACAACCAAACTGCCCTGAGTAAGGTACAGCCGAATTGGGCATTTGACTGAGCCCATTCAAACTTACAGGCAGGTGTGCCTTCTAGCCCCCTTTCTGTTTATCTTCTACATCAACAATTTGGTAAACCTTTTGAATGACCCTGGATTGCACCCTCCCAAATTAGCAAATAGGCACATTCGCGTACTGCTCTAGGCAGATGATGCTGTATTACTTTCTAGGACCCCCATAGGGCTGAAACGAGCCCTAAAAAAATTCTCCCAATTCTGTGATACTGAACACCTTCTAACTAATTACCAAAAAACTAAGATCCTGGCTTTTGGTAAAAATCCAAAAATCAGATGATGGGAGCTTCAGGGGCATCAGTTAGAACAAGTTACCAGCTTCAAATATTTGGGTGTAGTTTTGCAAGCCTCAGGTACCAAAACAACACATAGCAGCTTCATTGCTGATGTGGGAGAAAAAACAGCACACGATATACTGAAATTCTATCGATCACAAGGGGGGCAGTATGTACCGGCTGCACTCAGATTGTTTAAAGCCAAACCATTGGCCCAATTAGTATACGGATCATTCTTGGGGCTGCCATCCTCCTCTTTCTCTCAACTTGAGAGAGTGCAGTCCAAATTCCTTAGAGCCCTATTACAAGTGCCCAAATGCATGCCTAACTCATGGGTTAGACTGGAAACAGGAATGTTAAGGGTAGAGGCCAGAATCACCATCCTTTCCATTTTCAAATGGCTGTCAGGACGTCTAAAGCTCCTTCTGTTATTCCAAGACAAATTTCAATGTAATTGGCAAAAGGCAACTCTGAAATCCCTGGGAAAATTGGGTCTTTCCCCTCAAAGTTTGCTAGTCATGGGGTTAGACCGAGCAAAACCACTCATTAAGGAGAGAGTGACAGACATTGAAAGACAAACAGATTTACTTAGAGCACCAGGTTTTATTTCTTCAGATACTACTAAATATATTGCCGCTCCTGCAGCCTATTTTTACTTTCTTGAATCCAGTAACTCCAGAAGGGCATTTACTTTAGCTAGGAGTTCAACTCCACCCTCTGCCATTCTGGAAGGAAAGTTTAAAGCTGTCCCTTACTCTCTTCGGCTTTGCTCCTATCCCCTAAGAGAAACTGACTCAATGGAGCACATCTTCTTTAACTGCCCAAGTCACAGTAAAATTAGAGCAGAAACCATCAGTCCATTAGTAGAAAGATTCCCTGGAAGTTCAAATAAAATCAAACTTGATTATCTTTTGTCTGATCGGAATCACCAGACAACACATCAAGTAGCAAGATTCTGTGGCCAGGTCTACAAGCAACATAAATCGCATAAGGCAGACTGAATGTATTTTAACCTTTTAAACAACTAATTTATGATGATCTTATTTTTTTACTCTTATATTTATTCATCGTTCTTCCCCTGTATCCAATCTCGACTGTTTTTAAACTGATTTGCAAATGGTTTTATATGTACTGGTCGCAGACTATAATAATAAACGTGACTTGACTACCTCTGCACTAAGAATAGCAGAAATACCTGAACCTACTTCATGGGATGAATTATCCTAGCTACCACCAGAAGAAGATGAGAAATGGAGAAAAGCGGAGGGTGTGGTGTCGGTGTTGAAGAGAATGATAGCACATTGAAAGAGCTCCGTCTCTCCCATGCCTGAAATTTAAAATTTATGTTGGAAGGGTAAAGTAAAAATATTTACCCTTCCAACATAAAGATACACTAAGAGATCCGAAAGGCAGATTCATATTTATTAAAGGCACTATAGAAAACCAAACTTACACATTTGGCTCAATTTATGCCCCAAACCAAGACAGCCTAATGAAATTCTAAAACAAAGTTCATTAGAATACACATGTATCACTTAGTATAATGTGCTCTAAACCATATTTTCATGACAAACCCACAGAAACAGCAGCAACATAACCTAAGGGTATAATGGAGAGCAACAAATAGAAACAGAAGGATTAAAAGTATCCTGCTCACTAGGTTGGAGGCACTAGGTTGGAGGCACTAGGTTCTGACGACAACAGGGCCAACAACAAAGATTCTCAGGTCAAACTCCATGGTCAAGTAACAGATTCCAAAATCAAAGACTGTGACCCAGCAAGGCTCAGGCAGCCAGAACCTAAGAGCTCACCAACAGCCAAGTCCAGAATACCACAATTGTGATTAGCTAATCCCATGCTAGCTGCAGCCTTATAAAGGGAGTTTCTCCTACAGGTGAGGCTGGGTTCATTAAGCTTCTTTCTCCAAGCTGGCTCATCTCTGCTACTCAGGAGGAGTAGATCAGATCCTGTACTGGCTCTCCTGACATTTCTTCAGCAGGGGGAAGGCCGTGGGCTGCCAGGCATGCGCTCCTGTACTTGGTCCATGCCTCTGCCCTTACCCTCAGCCTTCGCTGCTCCTGGAGTTCTTTGGGAGACAGTGGCAGGTCTGGCAGCAGGCAGGACCATGCTAAGGCCGCCTGGCTTGATGACACTGTGGTTGCCAACCCTCCTGGAGATCCCCACAAATTACAACTGATCTCCAAATGACAGATTTTAACATTCTCCGAGACATGGAGGCTTCTTAGGCTGGCCTATGTGGAATTATACCCCACATAGGTACTACCTGACAATTGATGCCAACCCACCTAGAGAACTCCGAGAGTTATAAATGACTTTCAAATGACAAGTTTTAATTATCTCAAACAGAATGGTGGCTTTGGAGTGTGGCTTCTGTGGAATTATACCCCACTGAGGACCCTCCATATTATGATTGCCGTACCTGGAGATCTCCTTCCATTTCAGCTGAACTCCATATGTCCTATTTTACCTAAATTGGAGACAATGGTGGTATTGGGTATTGGCAACTGGGGTGTCTGAAGCACCTCTTTACAGTAGTTGCCAACCCGCCTGGAGATCTGTTTCCATTACAACTGAACTCCATATGGTGACGTTATCTCTCTTGGAGACAATGGTGTCATTGGAGGTCAGTGCCTGTGGCATTATACCTCTCCGAAGCCCATCTTACTGTGCTTCCTAATATCCAGCTGGTATCATCTGGCTCATAATTTAAACCCTATCCTCTGCTGCCAACAGGAACAGCTCCCTGCCCTCCTCTAAGTGACAGCCCTTCAAATACTTAAAGAGAGCAATCATGTCCCCCTATGACATCATGCAATTTGGATGTTATGCCTCTGTTGACAGACCCCAAGATCGCACTCACCTTTTTTGTCACTTCATCACACTGGCTGCTCATATTTAACTTATGTTCCATCTGAACCCCAAGATCTTGTTCACACACACTGCTAACCAGAAGTGTATCCCCCATCCAGTATGTGTGTTCCTCATTTTTGCTATCCAGATGTAGAACTTGGCACTTATCCTTGTTAAATTGCATTTTGTTCACATCCACCCACTTTTCCAATGTGTTCCGATCTCGTTGAATTCTATCCCTATCTACTGATTTTGTTTGCTGCTTCTCCCAATTCAATGTCATCTGCAAATTTAATGCATAGCCCCTCCACACCCTCATCCAGATCATTTATAAAAATATTGAAAAGTACCAGGCCTAGGACCGAGCCCTGTGGCACCCCACTGGGCACCTTCCTCCATTCAGATGAAATGCATTGACATCTACTCTTTGAGTGCGGTTCTCCAACCAGTTCCCTATCCACCTAACTATCCTAGAGTCCAGTCCACAGTCCTCTAGTTTACCCATCAGAACATCATGAGGAACCTTGCCAAAAGCTTTACTGAAATCTAGATAAACTACATCAATTCTCATGATCCAGTAAGCCTGTCACTTGATCATAGAAGGAGATGAGGTTGGTCTAGCAGGACCCATTGAGGACAAATCCATGCTGACTTCCGCATATCACTATGTTGTCCATCAGATGCTTGCATACAGACGTGTTTAATATCTGTTCCAATATAAATTTTTTTGTCACTGCATCACACTGGCTGCTCATATTTAACTTACGTTCCATCTGAACCCCAAGATCAGCTGTAATTCAAGGAGAACTCTAGGCCCCATCTGGAGGTTGGCAATCTTATCCAGTCTCCCGCTCTTCAAATCAGCTCTGCTGTTCTCCTCTATATGCTTGAATCATCTCTCCATGCATTTACTGACGCTTTAGTCAAATCCCTCTCCAAATACCCATGCTTTGTGCAGCTTTCTGACCGACATGTCGCCAAGTTTTGTTCACATTCATCCACTGTTCAATGTTCACACACAGCCCCTTTCCATTATTGTTGCATTCACCTTCATTTTGACCCACTGACTGAATTGATCTATGGGGAAGCAGTTTCCTTTGTTTGGTTGATTATATATATTAACTAGCTTGATGCCCGTGCTTCGCTATTGTATTTAACTACTTAAAATCCAGTTATAATATTTATGGGTAAGTAACGTTTTTGGTTTGGGGGGGCGGGTTGAGTTGGTTTTGTAGTATAATAGCATAGTACCCGAGTTTCACAAAAGTGTTTGAATAAAGCGAAGCGTGTTGATGCCTAAAACTGATGAAGTGAATTTCGAAATGTAACATTTATTGAAGAGATTTTTAAAAGGAAAAGATTGTAGTGCAAGAAATAAAGTGAAAAATACATACAACCTTATTTTTCTACTGAAGGACCTCTTTATAAACCTCACGGGTGGTTTTCTCCCACTTTGGAGTCCCCACTTTGAGGAGAAGCTTGTGGGCTTGGAAGTCAGGAGGGTTAAGCATGTTGAGGAACTCCACAGGGAGTCATTGAATGTGTCCTGAGTACTGTTTAGAATGTTGGGATGATGACCAATCAGGGCCACATATGCAAATGACCTCAGGGCAGAGCGGCTGAGTTGGCAGTTGGCAGGGGGAGTGGGATGAGCAGCCTCCCAGCCACACAGGGAAGCTGTATCCCTATGGGAAAACACATTTTACCCCTTTTTACCTCCTTAGGGGCCAAATTTCTTAAAATCCCTTCTTAGTGAGCCTCTACACCACAAAAGGAACGTTCTCCCCAAATTTCATGCTTTTAGGTTCAGGGGTTTGGGCTGGGCATTGATGAGTCAGTCAGGACACTTGTCTTTAGCTTGTCTCTACCTAGCTAGCTAGCTAGCTAGCTAGCTAGCTAGCTAGCTAGCTAGCTAGCTAGCTAGCTAGATAGATAGATAGATAGATAGATAGATAGATAGATAGATAGATAGATAGATAGATAGATAGATAGATAGATAGGACATCTCCTTTTGATTGTCTGTTGGAGCCAGGCAACCGGTATTGGCTTGAAGCCATATTTTAAGCCCCAGGCTAACTCCAGACAATGGGGAGGGGGTTTGAAAACCTGATCTGGGTGCACATAAAGCCCCGAGCCACTGCAGAAAACCCTGCTGTCTGCTGTTCTTTTTTTTTCTTTTTTTTTGAACTTTTTATTTTCTGATTTTCTGGAATACATAACAATTTAAACAAAAATTTTACACATAACATGCAAAAAACATAAACAGTGAACCTTGGAACAGTCAATTAGAGATCAGCTATCACTGAAAAGTACATTATTGTTAGAGAAGGTACAATACTAGAGAAGACTCATAAGATTGCCAAAAAGCTGAAAGTGTTCATATCTGCATTCGGCAGTTTATTGGTAGCATGAAGATGGTTCAAAAAAGGTATCCATTGTGTAAAGAACGTTGAATGATGCTGTGGATTACCAGTAGAGTGAAGATAATCCGCTATTTTCTCCATGGTGAAGATATCCCACACTTTCTGGTAACACTGCTGCAATTTTGGAAGTCTGTCTTGTTTCCAGTATAACACAAGAAGCATTTTCGCTGCAGCTAATAACAAGAGTATTCAGTTTCTCCTGATCGTTGGTACTGTTGGGTCTTCCCAGAGACCCAGCAGGATTGTCTCAGGATTTTTAGGTACATCATAGCCTGTGATTTCTGTAACAGACCTCAAGATTAAGTCCCAGAATGACTGGATTTTAGGGCACGTCCACCAGAGATGAATATAATCTCCAATTTGGCCGCATTGCTTCCAACAAAGTGGGGCTATAGTAGGATTAAGGTGATGGAGGGAACTAGGTGTCACGTACCATCTCGACATTATTTTAAAAGATGACATTTTAATATTGATTGCTTTAGTTTTTAGGTGTCTGCCTGACCAAATCAGGGCCCATTGGTTGTCCGTTAGTATGTTCTTGCAATCCCTATTCCATTTCATTTGGTATTTTAAGGGTGGATGTTCATTTTTTTAGGTTTAAAATGGAATAAATTCTTGCTATAAGTCCCTTATGTTGGGATGATATTTGATTTAGCAGGAACTCAAAGTCTGTTAGCTCACGTTTCAAAGCATTTGCAATTGGTTGGCTGTTTATAAGGTGTGACAGTTGTAAGTATTGGTACCATGGCAAGGTATCAGCTGCATCTTTTTCAATTTGCCCTTTACTTAGGATGGCCCCTTGTTTGGTTATATCCATAATTCTACTTTTCTTAAGTATCTTCCATTTCTGGAATGAGATTAAATCCTTTCCAGGTGGAAACCAAGATTGGTCCAGGCAGGATGATAACGGAGAAGGAGTGGGGGCTAGATACTGCTTTACCCTGTCCCAAGTTATTAGAGTAGATTTCAGAAAAGGATTGGTAAATGTTTGAACTGGTCTGCTTTTATGATCTGTCCAGATTATATCTTTTATGTCATGTGGGGAAATGTGTGTCATTTCAGCATAGCTCCAGTCTAAATTTTCTGTAGGATTTAACAAAAGCACTATATTAGCTAATTGAGCAGCCATGCAATAATGTTTTAAATCAGGTATAGCCAATCCACCTCTATTGGAGGCACGTTTCATGGTTGAGAAGTTGATTCTAGGGCGTTTGTTAGCCCAGATAAATTTATTTATGAGACTTTGCCATGACTGGATATCTTGATCAGTGAGATGAATAGGCAGCATACGAAAGTTAAATAAGAGGTAAAATCATGGATTTGACTAGCAGTATTTTTTCAGCCCAGGGCAAATTTAACTTGTCCCAATCCTTAAACTTATCATTAACCTAGAAGCTGAAGACTCAGCACTCTAAGTGGACCTATACTGGGTCATCCTACAAAACCCAGATCTTGAGTAAACAGCTTCAAAATAGGATGCCCCCAGAACAATTCAATAAGAAGAAAGGGGCGGCAGCTGAAGCAGAAAAAAACTTTCGATCACCCCAAATCACACAGATCTGAACTCCAGAGATTGTCCCCTACAAGAGGACATGTGCTGGTGCTGATCCAGTCTCTGGTTCTGGACCTAAGGCCTCCTATGTGGCCTGCCTGGAAAAAACTTGTATTAGGCATTGCTGTGAATAAGGAAGTGGGGAACTATAAGCCCTCTGAAACCCAAAACAATCTTTGGATCACCCCAAATCACACACCCCTGAACTCCAGAGACTGTCCCCTACAAGAGGACATGTGCTGGTGCTGATCCAGTCTCTGGTTCTGGACCTAAAGCCTCGAATGTGGCCTGTCTCCAAGCACCCTGTATTAGACATGGCTTTGAATAAGGAAGTGGTGAAAATATAAGCCCCTGCAAACCCAAATAATCTTTGGATCACCCCAAATCACACACCCCTGAACTCCAGAGACTGTCCCCTATAAGAGGACATGTGCTGGTGCTGATCCAGTCTCTGGTTCTGGACCTAAGGCCTCGAATGTGGCCTGTCTCCAAGCACCCAGTATTAGACATGGCTTTGAATAAGGAAGTGGTTAAAATATAAGCCCTCTGAAACCCAAAACAATCTTTGGATCATCCCAAATCACACACCCCTGAACTCCAGAGACTGTCCCCTACAAAAGGACACGTGCTGGTTCTGATCCAGTCTCTGGTTCTGGTCCTAAGGCCTCCTATGTGGCCTGCCTGAAAAAAACTTGTATTAGACATTGCTGTGAATAAGGAAGTGGGGAACGATAAGCCCTCTGAAACCCAAAACAATCTTTGGATCACTCCAAATCACACACCCCTGAACTCCAGAGACTGTCCCCTACAAGAGGACATGTGCTGGTTCTGATCCAGTCTCTAGTTCCAGAGTTGAGGCCTACTATTTCACCTTTCTCTCAGAACCTTGTACTTGAATAAGGAACTCAGAAATATAACAGCCCTCGGCACCCCCAAATAATCTTTGTATCACCAGAAATCAAACAGACCTGGGTTCCAGAGACTGTCCCTCACAACAGGACATGTGCTGGTGCTGATCCAGTCTCTGCTTCCGGAGCTGAGGCCTCCTATTTGGCCTGCCTCCCAGAACCTTCTATCAGACATTGCTTTAAATAAGGAACTGGGGAAAATGAAAGCCCTCTATGCATCAAAACAATCTTTGGATCATCCCATCTCACACAGACCCGAACTCCAGAGACTGCCCTCTGCAAGAAAACATGTGCTGGTTCTTATCCAGTCTCTACTTCTGGAGCTGAGGCCTACTATTTCACCTTTCTCCATGAACCTTATATTAGACATTGCTGTCAATAAGGAAGTGAGAAACATAAAAGCCCTCTGCATCCCCAAATAATCTTTGGATCACCCCAAATCTCACAGACCTGAACTCCAGAGACTGTCCCCTACAAGAAGACTTGCTGGTTCTGATCCAGGCTCTGGTTCTGGTCCTAAGGCCTCCTATGTGGCCTGCCTGGAAAAAAACTTGTATTAGATATTGCTTTGAATAAGAAAGTGGGGGAAAGTGGGGAAAATATAAGCGCTCTGCCCCCCAACGTGGTTCTGGTGCTGTGAGCTCCCTTTTCAGCTGCCTCCAAGAAGCTTGTATTCGGAAAAGTTTCTCTCTCAAAGCAGCCCTGGTCTCGAGTCTGCTCAGATTTGGAGCCTGGACTAGAGTGTTGATTTTTATGCCCTTTCCTATTATTCCCATTCAGATATACTGTAATACCAGCACATGTCCTTTTGTAGGGGACAGTCTCTGGATTGCAGGGGTGTGTGATTTGGGGTGATCCAAAGATTGTTTTGGGTTTCAGAGGGCTTATAGTTCCCCACTTCCTTATTCACAGCAATGTCTAATACAAGTTTTTTCCAGGCAGGCCACATAGGAGACCTTAGGTCTAGAACCAGAGACTGGATCAGCACCAGCACATGTCCTCTTGTAGGGGACAGTCTCTGGAGTTCAGCGGTGTGTGATTTGGGGTGATCCAAAGATTATTTGGGGTTTCAGAGGGCTTATATTTTCACCACTTCCTTATTCAAAGCCATGTCTAATACAGGGTGCTTGGAAGCAGGCCACATTCGAGGCCTTAGGTCCAGAACCAGAGACTGGATCAGCACCAGCACATGTCCTCTTGTAGGGGACAGTCTCTGGAGTTCAGGGGTGTGTGATTTGGGGTGATCCAAAGATTATTTGGGGTTTCAGAGGGCTTATATTTTCACCACTTCCTTATTCAAAGCCATGTCTAATTCAGGGTGCTTGGAGACAGGCCACATTCTTTTTTTTTTTAATAAAATTTTATTGGTGAGTGGAAAAACAAAAGAAAATTTTCCAAATTTAACACATATAATCCCATTTTTCCCCCTTACTCTGTCCCCCACCCTTTTGACTTCCAACAGCTTTCCAACCCTTAACCCTTCTTATTACTTAAATCTATTTCATTTATATTTTCCTACAAATTTGAATCATAATATCTCTTACTCTAAGCATATTCTTATTCTTTTACATAAACTCTATCAAACATACTATCAATATAGTTTATCTCATATCAATATAACATAACAATATAGTATAATATATAGCAGGGATCGCACTCTCTCTTACTTTAAACTTATTCTATTTCTTTTCTTTTAGGCATATACTCCATCAAATACACTATCAATATAGTATATATTATAGTAATATATTATATATATATTGTATGCTATGCCACCAATGTAGCACAGCACACAACACCATATAGTATAACCACATAATATGTTATAATGTAAAGTCTGATCCACTAACCCGTTATTTTATGTTATATATCATATATAGTATATCTCATTGAGATATCTATTTACCCCTTCTCATTATCTCATATATTCAATGTAAAATTCCCTTAAATATTATATTAGCTTAGATTATAATTACATTCCCCCTAAATGGTAAAATCCCTTCTCTCTTCTCATTGCAACATTGTTTTTTTTTTAAATTTTCAAACTGCCACAGTTCTCCTTTTACATCCCATTTTTTTTCCAAAAATTGTTTCAATTTCCCCCAATCAACAATATATTGTCCTAGGTCAAGATCTTTAAGTTTCCTTGTCATTTTATCCATTTCTTCCATGTACAGCAATTTATAAATCCAGTCTTCTACAGTTGGTATTTCTTGTGTCTTCCATTTCTGCGCATACAAAAGTCTTGCCGCTGCAGTCATGTAAAATAACAATGTTCTATACTGCGTTGGAACTGCCTCCATTCCCAAGTTCAGTAGCAACAATTCTGGGTTCTTGTTTATTTGTATTTGTAAAATCTCATTTATTGCTTCAATTATTTCTCCCCAGTACTGTTTAGCTACTTCACATGTCCACCACATATGATAAAATGATCCTTCATGCTTTTTACATTTTCAGCATTTGTCTGACATATTAGTATTTCCTAGCGCAATTTTCTTTGGTGTTAAATACCATCTGTAAATCATTTTGTACACATTCTCTTTAATGTTCGTACAAGTTGAAATCTTCACTGTATTTTTCCATAGGTACTCCCATGCCTCCATTGTTATTTCTTTATGAAAGTTTATTGCCCACTTCACCATCTCGACTTTTACGGTTTCATCCACCGTAAACCATTTTAAAAGTAATTTGTAAATCTTGGATATTTCTTTCTTGCCTTCTTGTAGTATCACTTCCTCTAACTCCGAATTTTCCAATCTTATTCCTCCTCTCTGGCAGTCCGCATTATAAAGGTCTCTGATCTGTCTGTACTGGAACCATCCATAACAAGGAGACAATTCTTCTTCTGTCTTTATTCTCAGCTTTGAATGTTGTATTTGTGTAATCTCCTTGTAGGTTAGACATTGCTGTTTGTTATCGACAGTTCTCGGATCTATTACTTCATACGGAACCACCCATGAAGGAATTCCATCTTCCATATACAACTTGTATTTCTTCCAGACCGTGAAGAGGCTTCTCCGAATATAGTGATGCAAAAACATAGAGTCCGCTTTTACTTTGTCATACCACATGTATGCATGCCATCCAAATATTTTTTTATGTCCCTCCAGGGCCAGCAACTTACGGTTTTTTAACATTATCCAGTCTTTCAACCATACAAGACATACTGCCTCATGATACAGTCTTATGTTGGGCAGTTGCAAGCCACCTCTTTCCTTCGCATCTTGTAAAACCTTCATTTTCACTCGTGGTTTCTTGCCTGCCCACACAAAATCTGAGATTTTCCTTTGCCATTTATCAAATTGTTTGGAGTCTCGGATAATTGGTATAGTTTGCAACAAGAACATCATACGTGGTAAGACGTTCATTTTTACTGCTGCAATTCTTCCTAGCCATGATAAATTCAGTTTGTTCCATTTTATTAAGTCTCTCTCTATTTGTATCCACAGTTTCTCATAATTATTTTTGAACAAATCTATATTTTTCACTGTCAGCTCAATGCCAAGATATTTTACTTTATTAGTCACCTCACAGTCTGTTATCTCCGTTAGTTCTTGCTGCTTCTGTTTAGTCATATTCTTACATAAAATCTTTGACTTCTTTTTGTTCACGTAAAATCCAGCCAAATCTCCAAACTCTTTTATTTTCTCCATTACCTTTGGCATATTTTCAATTGGATCCTCTACTATTAACATTATGTCATCCGCAAAAGCTCTGACCTTGTAAGAAAACTCTTTTATTTTCATACCTCAGATTGTGTCATCTTCATGTATTTGAATCATCAATATTTCCAAAATCAAAATAAACAACAATGGAGACAACGGGCATCCCTGTCTAGTTCCTTTGCTGATTTTCAATTTTTTGTCAAATCCTCATTCACTATGATTGCTGCACTCTGGTCTCTATAAATTTCCTTGACCGCTTGTATGAACTTTTCTCCCATTTGCAGCTTTTCCATGGTAGTAAACATAAAATCCCAGTTCAGATTGTCAAATGCTTTTTCCGCGTCTACGAAGAAAAAACCAACCTCTCTGTCACAGTGCTTGTCATAGTATTCAATAGCGTTTATTACTGTCCTCAAATTGTCTTTAATTTGTCTGTTGGGTAAAAATCCCGCCTGTTCTTCAGCAATGAATTCCGACATCCATCCTTTCAACCTCTCTGCCAACACCTTTGCAAATATTTTATAGTCATTATTCAACAACGAAATTGGTCTGTAATTTTTAACATTGGTCAAGTCCTGACCCTCCTTCGGTATCAGCGATATATTGGCTTCGTTCCATGAGTCAGGAATCCTTTGATCTTGCATCGCTCCATTCATTGCCTCTTTCAGGAATGGCGCCAGTTCATTAGCCATCACTTTATAAAACTTTACCATTAGTCCATCTGGTCCTGGCGCCTTTCCTATCTTCGTTGATTGTATAGCTTCTTTTATTTCTTCTTCCGTCACTTCCTTATTTAATTTCTCTTTCCATTTTTCAGGAATTGTCGGAATTTTCATCTTCTCTAGGTATTCCGCTATTAAATCTTTACTCACTTCCTTTTTTTGGTACAATTTTGCATAAAACTTAAAAAAGGCTCTACTAATAGCCGCTTGGTCCATAAGCACCTTATCATCTTCTAGAATTTTACTTATGATTTTCTTCTCCTTCCTTTTTTTTAGTTGCCACGCCAAATATTTCCCAGGTTTATTTGCACCTTCAAACGACCTCTGATTCATCCTCTTTAAATTCCACTCTAATTCTTTATTGTCCATTGCTGTCAATTGTTCCTGCAGAATTTTAATATCCTGATATGTCTCCCCCCCCCCCGTCTTTTCTTAAGTTGTATCTCTTTGGCTTTTATTTTATCCAAAATTTCAGATCTCTTTTCCTCCTTTTTCCTCCTAGTTCTTGCATTCAGGTCTATTAGTATCACCGCTTTATATGTGTCCCATACTTTATTGGTCGGCACTTCTTTGTTCAGGTTATATTGTATGAAAAATTTGGTCTCTCTTCGCAGCAACGCAATATTTTCTTCTATTTGTAACAAGTCCTCATTTATTCTCCATCCTTTTCTTTTATTATTTTTCCCAAATCTCCACATAATTGGGTTATGATCTGAGCCTACCTTTGGCATTATCTCCACCTCTCTAGTCCATAATGTCAGTTCTTTAGAGGCCCAGATCATATCTATTCTTGATAATGTGAAATGTCTTGCAGAGTAAAATGTATATTGTCTATTCTTAGGGTATTGTCTCCTCCGCACATCTTCTAAACTTTCTTGTTCCTTAAGCATAAAAAACGCCTTTGGTAATAGTCCTCTTTTTTTGTGAGCAGCTTTAGACTGCTTGTCCTCATCCAGGTTTGTAACTCCATTGAAGTCACCCGCCAAAATTATGTGATCATAGGTCAATTCATCTAATTGTTTCTCTAAGTCCTTAAAAATTTTTTCTTTTGCACCGTTAGGTGCATAGATCCCGATCATCAATATTTTCTTAGAATTCCAAATAATTTCCACTGCTAAATATCTGGCTTCTGCATCTTTTAAAACTAGTATGGGCTGCAATTCTTCTTTTATGTAAAATACAACTCCCCTCTTTTTCTTTTTAAAGGCGGCAACAAATTCTTTTCCCAATTTAACAAATTTCAAATATTTTTCGTCCTGCTTTCTAATATGTGTCTCTTGCAGACAAACTATATTGCATTTTTGTTTTGCTAGCCAGTGGAAAGTAGCTTTGCGTTTACAAGGTGAATTTAGTCCATTAACATTCCAATATATAACTTTACATTCCATGATCACTTTCTTATAGTTTTTGGTAAGTCCTTTTCATTTTTCCTAATAAAAGTCTCCATCTCATGGCCAGATCTGATGCTCTTTCTAACTCCACCAAACTCAAATGTCAGTCCTTCTGGTATTTCCCATCTATATCTGATTTTCAGCTCCTTTAACATCTGAACCAGTTCTCTATACTTCCTCTCGAACAGCACTGATCTGGGCAACTCTTTCATGATTCTCACCACTTTTCCATCGACTTCTAATGGATCTTGAAATTGTTTGCTCACAATTAATTCTCTTGTGCTTCTAGTCGTAAATTGGACAATCATATCCCTTGGTAACTTACTCTGAGCTGCGAATCTGGAATTGATTCTATACACCACGTCCAAGAAAGCTGCAATTTCTTTCTCTTCTTTCCCCAGGTATTCTGCCAAAATTTCTGTAATCTGCTCTTGGGCTGATTTTCCCTCTACTTCTGGGACCGAACAAAATCTGAGTTGTTTTTCCATCTGTTTACTTTCTGCAACGGCCATTCTGTCTCTCATCCCTCTCATTTCAGTCTTTTGCACGTCTGTTAAAGTTTTCACCGTTTCCTCTACTGCATTGACTCTCTGCTGTGTAGCTTGTAGGTCATTTTGTATTTTATCCATACCTTTTGTCAGTTCTGCCATCTCCAATTTAAGCGTCTCTTTAAAGTCTTTTAATTCTTTCGCCATCTCTAGCATCATATCCTTAAGCTCTTTATTTCCCTCTGAAACTTTTTAATCTAAATTTTCCATCGTAGTTTGCCACTCTTTCTTCGACATCGTGGGGCTAGCTCTGCTTCGCTCCCACGAGTCTGCCCTTTTCCTTAAATCCATGACTCTACTTTTTTACTTTCTTTTATTTTTAAAAGTCTGATTGCAGTTTATTTTTCTCAAACGCTGTTTTAAACTGTCCAAAATGTCGGGTGTTTTTTCTCTATGGTTTTGTACTGAAGCGCTCGCCCTTACCTTCTTTAAAGATGGCCTACTTCCTTTTTCATTGAAGTCGCCAGTTGCCCTCTTTCAAAATGGCGTTGCCCTACTTCCGGCGTTTAAGAAAAGGGCCCTTCTCTTCTGTCTCTTTATGGTTCTGATGTACTTCCTGTTCCTCTCCGTTGCACAGCAGTTCTTGCAATTTTTAAGCTTTCTCACAGTCTACTATCTCTTCCCTGCCACAGGTATATAAACAATAATCCAATTTCCGCGCTAGCTTCTCCTTACAAATTTACTTTTTCAAATTTTTTCTTGCCAGAATCTTCCCCCTTATATAACTAGTCTGTTGCAGTTCTTAAATCCGCTTTTGCCTCTTATTTCTATTTAAAAACTGTCCCGTACTGAGAGATAGCGATCTTTACCTCCTTTAGCGGTTTTTTTGGGTTGTAGTCGCTGCTTCTGTTATCTGATAGAATCCAGCCCCTTTGCTGTTTTGCTGAAGCTTGGGCATGTAGGTCTTATGCCAAAATTTGACTCCAGAGCCACTGCAGAGATCTTGGCAACCTTTCTTTGGGTGGGACCACAAGGGTGGGTGGGAGTTCGTTGGGTAGAACCCCCCCTCACCCGAGATCAATGCGCCCTCAGGTTCTCGAGCATTCTCAACTGTTCTCTGCCTGAGAACAGGTGGCTGCGGGCAATTTGCGCCCCTCCAGTCTTCAAAACAGCGGCACGGACAGGTCAGCTCTTAGAGCTGCGTTAGACCTTCATGGATCCCAAGCCGGAAGTCGACAGGCCACATTCGAGGCCTTAGGTCCAGAACCAGAGACTGGATCAGCACTAGCACATGTCCTCTTGTAGGGGACAGTCTCTGGAGTTCAGGGGTGTGTGATTTGGGGTGATCCAAAGATTATTTGGGGTTGCAGGGGCTTATATTTTCACCACCTCCTTATTCAAAGCCATGTATAATTCAGGGTGCTTGGAGAGAGGCCACATTCGAGGCCTTAGGTCCAGAACCAGAGACTGGATCAGAACCAGCACATGTCCTCTTGTAGGGGACAGTCTCTGGAGTTCAGGGGTGTGTGATTTGGGGTGATCCAAAGATTATTTGGGGTTGCAGGGAGCTTATATTTTCACCACCTCCTTATTCAAAGCCATGTATAATTCAGGGTGCTTGGAAGCAGGCCACATAGGAGGCCTTAGGTCCAGAACCAGAGACTGGATCAGCACCAGCACATGTCCTCTTGTAGGGGACAGTCTCTGGAGTTCAGGGGTGTGTGATTTGGAGTGATCCAAAGATTGTTTTGGGTTTCAGAGGGCTTATATTTTCACCACTTCCTTATTCAAAGCCATGTCTAATACAGGGTGCTTGGAGACAGGCCACATTCGAGGCCTTAGGTCCAGAACCAGAGACTGGATCAGCACCAGCACATGTCCTCTTGTAGGGGACAGTCTCTGGAGTTCAGGGGTGTGTGATTTGGGGTGATCCAAAGATTGTTTTGGGTTTCAGAGGGCTTATATTTACACCACTTCCTTATTCAAAGCCATGTCTAATACAGGGTGCTTGGAGAGAGGCCACATTCAAGGCCTTTGGTCCAGAACCAGAGACTGCATCAGCACCAGTACATGTCCTCCTGTAGGGGACAATCTCTGGAGTTCAGGGGTGTGTGATTTGGGGTGATACAAAGATTGTTTTGGGTTGCAGGGCGCTTATATTTTCACCACTTCCTTATTCAAAGCCATGTCGAATTCAGGGTGCTTGGAAGCAGGCCACATTCGAGGCCTTAGGTCCAGAACCAGAGACTGGATTAGCACCAGCACATGTCCTCTTGTAGGGGACACTCTCTGGAGTTCAGGGGTGTGTGATTTGGGGTGATCCAAAGATTATTTGGGTTTGCAGGGGCTTATATTTTCACCACTTCCTTATTCAAAGCTATGTCTAATACAGGGTGCTTGGAGACAGGCCACGTTCGAGGCTTTAGGTCCAGAACCAGAGACTGGATCAGCACCAGCACATGTCCTCTTGTAGGGGACAGTCTCTGGAGTTCAGGGGTGTGTGATTTGGGGTGATCCAAAGATTGTTTTGGGTTTCAGAGGGCTTATATTTACACCACTTCCTTATTCAAAGCCATGTCTAATACAGGGTGCTTGGAGACAGGCCACATTCGAGGCCTTTGTTCCAGAACCAGAGACTGGATCAGCACCAGCACATGTCCTCTTGTAGGGGACAGTCTCTGGAGTTCAGTGGGGTGTGATTTGGGGTGATCCAAAGATTGTTTTGCGTTGCAGGGCGCTTATATTTTCACCACTTCCTTATTCAAAGCCATGTCTAATTCAGGGTGCTTGGAAGCAGGCCACATTCAAGGCCTTAGGTCCAGAACCAGAGACTGGATCAGCACCAGCACATGTCCTCTTGTAGGGGACAGTCTCTGGAGTTCAGCGGTGTGTGATTTGGGGTGATCCAAAGATTATTTGGGTTTGCAGGGGCTTATATTTTCACCACTTCCTTATTGAAAGCCATGTCTAATACAGGGTGCTTGGAGACAGGCCACATTCGAGGCTTTAGGTCCAGAACCAGAGACTGGATCAGCACCAGCACATGTCCTCTTGCAGGGGACAGTCTCTGGAGTTCAGGGTTGTGTGATTTGGGGTGATCCAAAGTATTTTTCTGCTGTAGCTGCCACCCCTTTCTTCTTATTGAATTGTTTTGGGGGCATCCTATTTTGAAGCTGTTGTGCTGGAATGCAGGCAGGGAGGCAGCCACGAGCCTCTCCAGCAGTCCGAGTTCAAACAAGCCGATAAGGGAGTGAGCCCGGAGCGTACTCCAAGGAGCCGAAATGCGGGGGTCAGAGCCGAAAAGCAGTTAGAGCAGAATGGAGTCGCAGTGGAACCAGGCAGGTCTGTGCGCAGGTGCTTCTGCACCGAAGGAGAGGGCGTCCTGGCTTAAGAGTTCTCACCTGCAGGACGGGGCTGCACTCTGTTACAACTCAAGGTCGTTCCGACGCTGCTTGAGTGCCTGAAGCCTTGCACTTCGCCTCCTTTCCTGTGCAGCAAGCCGCTGCCTCCCTCTGCGCTGCCTATCAGGTTCGGGGGAGCTAGGTGGGGATGTTGCCCTAGCCTCAGGAGCTGGTGCAGGTAAAGGGGCAGCTTCTGTCCCTGAGTCTGCCCTGGATTCCTCAACCTGCTCTGGCAGGGATTCCTGCTACTCCAGTCCCTGCTGGTTTTCCAAGCAGCTGACGCTGGAGGAGTTTGGAGTATTCCCACTCCTGTCGTCCTCCCCAAGGTCTTCGTCCTCCGAGGACTCAGAGGCCACGACAGCTGTTTACTCAAGATCTGGGTTTTGTAGGATGACCCAGTATAGGTCCACTTAGAGTGCTGAGTCTTCTGAATATCGAGGTGTATAATATGTGCCCCTGCAAACTTCATTTTGGAGTTATAGCTTTTCAGTTTTCCCACAATATTTTTCTTTGGCTTTGCGAATAACGAATAAGGAATAAGGAACTGCGAATAAGGAACTGGGAACTGGGAACCAACTTCAGCTTCGTGTTTTTTCTAGTGTTTCTGTGGACTGAGACCTAACCAAAGCAACAGAGAACTGCAGGAAATTTTGGTGACCTAGATGCTGGATCTCATTCACTGCTGTTCAGGTTTGGGTAGAAACAATAATTCATTTACTGCATTATTTATTACCTTAATGCATTGCTTAATACGTCAGTGGGACATTATAGAATTTAACAATGTTCACCACAATCTTTTCCCCTCCTATGAGATAATAGCACAGCCCAAGTGTCACTACCTAAAGATAAGCAAGACTGACATTGGCAGCAATCCAGAGCATTCTTACTTGTGCAAAAGAATTACTGTCTTTTTTTTTTTTGAAAAGTTTTTTATTGGGTTAGAACATTATTATTTTTGCATTACAATCAATTTTCCCCTAATTTTTCGTTTCTAACCCCCTCCCTTTCCCCCCCCTTTTGTTGACTTCCAACAGCTTTCCCACCCTCTGTCCCTTTTCCCTTACTTCTGTTAAATTCCTCTATCTAAAACAGATATACATTCTCCATTATATTAAGCAGTGCATCTTTAACTCCCTTACTTATTATACACCCAAACTATACGTCTTTAGATAAACAATTTATCCGATTTTCCAGTTTTGAATATTTCTATATAAACCTATATATCATAAACCATAAAAATTTCCCACATTTAAATCAAACAATTTGATTTGTTCTTTATGTATTACTCATTTCATCTTTTTATGGTAATTCTATATAACTCCTCAGATACTCAATCAATTTAACTCTTCTATACATTCAGTTTGGTGCATATAAATCTTGTCAAAGAAAGAAAATATTGTTAGTTACTCAATCCTCATGTTTAAACCTTATCATTAATTATTCTCTATCAGTTAACCTATACATATCTATATATATCTCAATCAATTAATCTAACTGCTTATAAATTCACATTTCTCTTCCTCCCCCGGTAAAGTCACCCCTCTCTTTTATACTTTTATTATACTTCAGTAGTTCTCAAACTGCCACAGTTTTCCTCCCACCTCCCATTTCTTCTCCAGATATTGTTTCAGCTTCTCCCAGTCTGTGTTAAACTGCCCTGAGTCCAGATCTCTCAGTTTTCTTGTCATCTTGTCCATTTCAGCCATATACAGCAATTTGTAGATCCAATCTTCAATAGTTGGCACTTCTTGTACTTTCCATTTCTGCGCATACAAAAGTCTAGCTGCTGCAGTCATATAAAAGATCAACGTCCTATGATGGGCTGGAATTCCCTCCATTCCCAAGTTTAGCAGCAGGAGTTCTGGGTTCTTATTTATTTGAAACTGTAAAATTTCACTCATTTCTCTTATTATTTCCCCCCAGAACTGCCTAGCTACCTCACACGACCACCACATATGATAGAGGGAGCCCTCATGTTTCTTACATTTCCAGCATTTATTAGAAGTATTCAAGTTCCCTAGCGCAATCTTCTTTGGTGTCATGTACCAACGATAGATCATTTTGAAAATGTTCTCTTTAATATTGATACATGTCGTTGTCTTCATTGTAGTTTTCCACAAGTATTCCCATGCCTCCATTGTTATTTCTTTATTAAAATTTATAGCCCATTTCACCATCTGTGTTTTAACTATCTCATCCTCAGTATACCATTTCAACAATACTTGGTATACCTTGGATATTCTTTTCTTGTCTTCTTTAAGAAGGGTCTGCTCTAGTTCCGAGTTCTCTGTTCGTATGCCCCCTTTTACAGAGTCCGAATTGTATAAATCTCTAATCTGTCTGTACTGGAACCAATCGTAGTTAGGTGATAGTTCCTCTTGTGTCTTTATTCTAAGTTTAGATACTTCAATTTTAGTTATTTCTTTGTATGTTAAACATTGTTGTTCATTATCAACCGCTCTCGGATCTATCACCTCGTATGGAACCACCCACAAGGGGGTTCCTTCTTGTAAGTAGATTCTGTACTTCTTCCAGATTGTATATAAACTTCTCCTTACAAAATGATGTAGGAACATCGAGTTGACCTTTACTTTGTCGTGCCATAGGTATGCGTGCCATCCAAAAAAATTTTTATATCCCTCAAGGGCTAATAGTTTCTTATTCTTTAACGTCATCCACTCTTTTAACCAAACTAGGCAGATTGCATCATGATAAAGTCTCAGGTTGGGCAGTTGCATTCCGCCTCTTTCCTTTGCATCTTGTAGAACTTTTACTTTCACTCGAGGCTTCTTGCCTGCCCAGACAAAATCTGATATTTTCCTCTGCCATTTTTCAAATTGTTTAGAGTCTCTGATGATTGGTATTGTCTGTAGCAAAAACATTACTCTTGGTAGCACATTCATCTTAACTGCTGCAATCCTGCCCAACCATGACAGATTCAATCTATTCCATTTGATCAAGTCTCTCTCTATCTGAGTCCATAATTTTTCATAATTATTCTTGAACAAATCTATATTTTTTGCAGTCAGCTCAACTCCCAAATATTTCACCTTACTAGTTACTTCACAATCCGTTGTTTCCATTAACAATTGTTGTTTCTGCTTAGTCATGTTTTTGCATAATATCTTTGACTTCTTTTTGTTAATGAAGAAACCTGCCAAGTCACCAAACTCCTTGATCTTATCTATCACTTTTGGCATGTTCTCCAATGGATCTTCTACAATTAACATTATGTCATCAGCAAATGCTCTAACCTTGTATGAATAGTCCTTTATTTTCATTCCTCGTATTTCCTCATCTTGTCGTATTTGTATCATCAGAATCTCCAATACTAAAATGAACAACAATGGAGATAACGGGCAACCTTGTCTTGTTCCTTTACTAATCGTCAATTTCTTGGTCAATTCATCATTCACTACAATTGCTGCAGTCTGGTCTCTATAGATTTCTTTAATTGCTCTGATGAATCTTTCTCCCAGTTGTAGCTTTTCCATAGTGGCAAACAAAAAATCCCAGTTTAAATTGTCAAACGCTTTTTCAGCGTCTACAAAGAAGAAACCAACCTCTTTATCACAACGCTTATCATAGTATTCAATAGCATTGATCACTGTCCTTAAATTGTCTCTTATTTGTCTGTCTGGCAAAAAGCCTGCTTGTTCTTCCTCTATGACTTCCGAGAGCCACCCCTTCAGTCTCTCCGCCAGTATCTTCGCAAAAATTTTATAATCATTGTTAAGTAGTGATATAGGTCTGTAATTTTTCACGTTAGTCAAATCTTGGCCCTCTTTAGGGATCAATGATATATTCGCTTCGCTCCAGGTGTCTGGAATTCTTTGATCCCTAAAAACTCCATTCATCACCTCTTTTAGGAATGGTGCCAGTTCATTGGCCATTGTCTTATAAAATTTAGCCGTAAGTCCATCTGGCCCTGGCGCCTTTCCTAGATTTGCAGATTGTATTGCCTTACTTATTTCCTCATCGGTTACTTCACTATTCAACTTATTTCTCCAAGCTTCCGAGATCTCTGGAAGTTTAGTTTTCTCCAAATATGATGCTATTGATTCTTTGGTTACTTCTTTTTTATTATACAGCTTAGCATAAAATTTATAAAAGGCTCTACTAATGGTAGTCTGTTCCAGATACGTTTTGTTTTCTTCACAGATTTTATTTATTATTTTCTTTTCCCTTTTCTTCTTCAATTGCCATGCCAAATATTTCCCAGGTTTATTAGCACCCTCAAAAGCTTTTTGATTCAGTCTTTTAAGGTTCCACTCCAATTCTTTATTACTCATTGCTGTTAACTGTTCTTGAAAAATTTTGATTTCCTGATATACCTTCTTTTTCCCTGGTCTCTTTTTTAGCTGTATTTCTTTGGCTTTTATTTTCTCCTCAATCTCTTGTCTTTTCTCCTCTTTCTTCTTTCTTGCTCTACCATTTAAGTCCATTAGTATGCCCCTTACAACCGCCTTGTAAGCATCCCAAACTTTATTGGTTGGTACTTCTTTATTCACGTTGTATTGTATAAAAAACTTTGTCTCTCTTCTCAGTATTTCCATATTCTCTCTTTCCTGTAACAAATCCTCATTTATTCTCCATGGTTTCCTTTTTCTCTTTTTTCCAAATTTCCACATAATTGGGTTGTGATCTGAGCCTACCATCGGCATTATTTCTACCTCCTTAGTCCATAACGCTAAGTCCTTTGAGGCCCAGATCATATCGATTCTTGATAATGTAAGATGCCTTGCAGAATAAAAAGTAAACTGTTTGGTTTTAGGATATTCTCTCCTCCATACGTCTTCGAGAGTCTCTTGTTGAATCAACTCAAAAAAAAGCTTTGGCAATAGTCCTCTTTTCTTTTGTGCTGTTGTAGTCTTTTTGTCTAGTTCCAAATCTGTCACTCCATTGAAATCTCCAGCAAGAATTATCTGGTCATATACAAGATCGTCTAAATGCTTCCTTAAATCCTCAAAGAAGCTTTCTTTGCACCATTAGGTGCATAAAGTCCGACTACCAACACTCTCTTTAAATTCCAATTACATTCCACTGCTACAAATCTAGCTTCCACATCTCTCATAACAAATTTTGGCTGCAGCTCCTCTTTTATGTACAACACCACTCCTCTTTTTTTCTTGTTAGAGGCCGCTACAAATTCTTTGCCCAATTTTCCAGATTTTAAATATTTACATCCTGTTTTCTAATATGGGTCTCCTGCAAACAAACAATATCACATTTTTGTTTTAGTAGCCAATGAAAAATATTTTTCCTCTTATCCGGTGAGTTTAGTCCATTTACATTCCAAGATAATACTTTACACTCCATATTCATGGTTTTGTTGGTAAGTCTTTTTCATTGTCCTTGATAAATCTCTCCATCTCCCGCTCAGATCTGATACGTTTTTTTGCCCCTCCAAACTCAAAGGACACTCCTTCCGGTAACTCCCATCTGTACCTGATATTCATGTCCTTCAAAGTCTGAATTAGCACTCTATATTTTTTCCTGTCCAGTAACACTGATCTGGGCAGTTCCTTCATTATGATAATCGTCTTGCCATCAATCTCCAATGGATCTTGAAATTGTTTTGTCACAATCCTCTCTTTCATGTTTCTAGTTGTAAACTGCACAATCACATCCCTTGGTAGTTTCCTCTGGGTTGCAATTCTCGAGTTCACACGGTACGCCACATCTAGGATAGCCACAATTTCCTCCTCCTCCTTCCCCAGGTAATCAGCCAACACCTCAGTCATCTGTTCTTGCGCTGACTTCCCTTCCACTTCCGGCAGACCACGAAAACGAAGCTGCTTCTCCATGTGTTTAGTTTCTGCAACTGACATCCTCCCCTTCACCAATCTCATCTCTGTTTGTTGCGTGTCTATTAAATTCTCCATCGCGTCTTCTACTGTTTTAACTCTCTACTGCGTTCCTTGTAATTCACTACTAATCGTTTCCACGCCTTTTTTCACTTCTGACAGCTCCGACTTTACTGTCTGTGTAACTTCTTTGACCTCTTTAATAAGCTCCAGTTTCGTGTCCTTAAGTTCTTTCATCATGTCTATAAGTTTTTTGTCCAAATTTTCTATCGCCGATTGCCACTCTTTTTTCGACATCGTGGGGCTTGCTTTAGCTCGCTCCCACGAATCTGCTCTCTTCCTTAGCTCCGTGGCGTATATTTAAACGTTTTCCTTTTTTTCAAATGTCCCAATCTTTGCCAAAATTAATTTTTTTTGTATCCAAAATGTCGGGCGTCTTTTCTCTATGGTTTCTCTATGTTATTGTAATCCAAGATGGCCTACTTCCTCTTCCGCTGAAGCCGCGACCCTTCCCCTTTCAAAAATGGCGATTCCCTGCAAAAGAATTACTGTCAAAGGCTTACTTTTGTGTAGGAGAATATTTAGTGAGTCAAATAGAGCACTTGCTTTAATGTGAGGCTGTTTGGCTCAAGCTATCTGGCTGCCCTAGGCATAAATTAATTTTTCATCTCATTCTGTGTGTGTGTGTGTGTGTGTGGGTGGGTGGGTGGGAGGGAGGAATAATGGTGTCTCCTCTCAAGGTTTTGGCAGTTGAAGACTCCTTTCTCTGTTCCATATAAGACAACACAGCAAAGAAATGAGACCTTTGCTTCATTCGCTTGTATAGGGTAACAGAAAAGGTCCGCACTCAGAAACAGGGGTTGATGTCTGAGTGGGAGCAAGCTTGACCCATAATTTTCGCCCAAACAATATGTAATGATGCTGAATTCTTCCCTTTCCTAGGGCTTTTACTTCTGAAGCTCCTCCATGGGGTCATTTTTACTTCTAGTATTGGAGCCATGTTGGAAGAAAAGCATACAGAGAACAACAGTGACGGATGATGGGAGGGGGAGTCAGCACTCCCTGCCAATATGGACCTCTTTAAATGCTATCACATGCCCAGTGTTATACATGAGTCAGGACGACCTATGAGTTTGCCTCCAGTTCTTGTATTTTGAACCTAAGTATATATGCCCTCTCCTTTTTACTAGTTGCAGCACCTTTTCCTTTTTCTATACAAGTGATAGGAGCAAAATTTCATCTTCAAATTTATTTATTATTTATAGTCCACCTTTCTCACTGAAACTCAAAGTGAATTACAAGTCAATGCAATCAATAAGATAGGACATCCAATAAGAAATATAATAATTACAACTGCAGAAATCAAAAACTTTGCAGAGATCTAAATCAATGCTGAAGCAAAACAAAACTTAAAATATTAAGTATCAGTTGAACAATGTAGAAATTACATAATAGGATTATACAAACAGCAACAGATAGTACTTCCTATACACAGTAGTTTTCTCTTTATTAAAGCATCTTCCTGAATCATTCAGATATAATATAGCCTCATTATCTTTGTAAAAATGCCCTCTGGAATAATTCAGTTTTGCATAGTTTGAGAAATGCCAGGAGGGAGGAAGCCTTTCTGACATCATCAGGCAAGCCATTCTATTGTTAGTAATGTTCAGGAAATAATCCAATCCATGCTTTAGAATTTGCTTTTAATGAATTTACTGCAACAGGATTTTTGCAAAAGATAATAATAGACTGCAGGTCATTAACGCAACAGAGAAGCCTTCAGAGCACAAGCACTAACACATACTGACACACAACACAGAGAGAAAAACAACAAAAGGTAAGTTAAACTGCAAGAGGAAAAATTCAATAAACCCTAAACACTATAGAATGCTCCACAGCTCCCCCTAAGGTACAAGTGGACTAAACTACTTTTTCAGCAGTATTTACAGTAACGAGCAAGCTGCTGCTTCTCCAATGTCTGTAAGGTAGGGCCACAACAGAGAATGCATGCATATGTGATCCTGCCCATGAGCAAAGCTGTTATGCTGGAACATAGGAGGAGAGGCAGTCTTACAGATATGAAGGTCCAAGGACGTGAAGGGCTTGAATGTGAGAGCCTGTACATTGAGTTGAGCCCAGCAGCTGATGGGCATCAATGGAGCAACTGCAGAGAGGGCGTAATATGCATGCTCTGCTTAGCTTCCAATAATAACCAAGCTGCAGCCTTAATCTGCGCCAGTTGGAGTTTACATGTTGACTTTTAGGGGAAACCTACATGGCATGCATCCAGGCAGCTAGATTGGTCCAGTTAGGTTAGGGGGGCATCTTCTTGGCTAAATTAAGTTTGTCTTTTGCAGCTGCATTAACTTACTTACTTCAGCAGTAATGCTGGATCCAGTATAGCCTTTAATTCTTGACCAGGTTAGCAAAGATCAGCTGAACCCCATCAAAGAAGGGAAGCACAGGGTCCTTCAAGATCTCCGCCGTCCTACCCAATATTGCCTCTGTAATATTTAGTTTAGCACTTCACCATTTCCTTTACCTGTGAATGTGGTAGGCATGCATTCAAAAATGTGTAGTAGTATTAGGCTTTCGATCATGCTATCCCAAGAGACTTGGGTGGGAGAGGCAAGCAATTAATCTGGAGCTCTGGATGCTTGTTCTGCCTTCTGAATTGGGCTATCCCTGCTTAGCATACCCTCCCCACCCCCAGAAACAGTGGAAACTGTACTTATTTTAAGCTCTATCGATCCATTATTTCAATTAAAATTATACATCATATATAAACCTGACCTTGTAATTTTCCATATTCATTTTATTAGATCTTAATTTTTGTTATTTAATCAGATAGCATCCCTAAACAGAAAGACAGTGTGGTATAGCAGTGTGTCTGAATAGACTAAGGAGTCCTAGATTCAAATCCCCACATTTGTATGAAGCTACTTGTACAGTCTTGGCTGGCCACTACTTCTCAGTCCAGCCACTCAGGCCAGCCAATTTCACAGGATTGTTTGAGCTTAAAATAGGGGTGGGGGGTGTTCATGTATACTGCTGTAGATTCCTTGTAGGAAGGCCAGGATAAAAATAAAGTTTCAGAAAACAACTTTGCCATGAACAGAGACAACTCAAGGCCATTTGGTAGGTGCTTAAGGCAAAATTTTAAATGGTGCCTCTCATAGTGGAAAAATAATGGTAAACTAACTCAACTGTAATGGTCTGCCTCATCTTCCATTTGAAAGGGACAGAGCAGTTAACCAAGTACCAATTCCTGAAAGTTAAATTTCAAAGTCTAAAAAACCGAATATGGGAATGTTCAATGTAGGACAATCAAATTTAGCCAAAGTACTTCTTAAGTTCTCCCAGCCTTCGGTGATTTTTAACATTAAGAGAGAATATGCTAACTAAATTTACTGGTTCTGAATCCAAAACAACCACTATCATTCTACCACTTATTTATATCTTAGGTTGGTAGAAACTTGATTAACAGTAACTAGGTGTATTTTTGAACTGACATAAATCTGTGTGCACTCTTTATTTAGCATCAGGTTGGGGTGCTTTCCAGCCTCACCATACCCTCAACAAAAGGCATACCGTATTGGTGACGACTCACTTTTTATCCTGGTGCACCTGTGCAGGAGCACCAGGATAAAAACTGAGTCATCACCAATATGGCCTCCGGAGGACGCTGCTGTGGTCGGAAGCCCAGGCGAGGCGGCCCGTTCCTCCAGAGGCTGCCGCTGCAATGGGAAGGCCAGGCAAGTTGGCCCATCTCTTCCGGAGGCCACTGCTATTTTCAGGGATTGTTCCCCTTGATCAAAGGACATTATCTGCCATATTTCAGACAGTTTAGAGATAAAGTTCTCTTTTATAGGTAATTGAAATCAAAACACATTTCAGAATGCAATGTATTTGTTTGTCATCCAATTGGGATAAAGTTCTCAGGGACTGTACTCATCATCCAAGTGATTGTTCCTGCCAAACTTCTGGTAGAGAGAAGAAAGGGTACCATTTTTACAGGCAATTAAAATTCTCACTTACTTTGAGTACCCCCAGAAGAATTTGCTTTTTAATTAAATCAGGATTTTAGAGCAGACACTCTAAATGTCAATTAGTAATCCATAATAAACGTTAATTGTGTTTATGTATTTTTACCTGATACTTCCAGTTAATCCTGTAATAGTGCTAGGTTTTTAGTTAACATTTAGGATTTTATTAGGCAAAACATCTGTAATCTGAACTTTTGAATATGTTGGCAATTGCATTGCTTGATAACATTCCTTTAAACTTAAGTGAATACTTTAATGCTTCTTTGAAACACAGACACAGGAAGGGGCCTGGAAGTATTTTTAAGGGGGAAGTGTGAGTGCTCAAGTAACCAGGACATGATGAAAGCTGCTTGTTTTTAGATGCATTTTTAAATAGGCAAATAATAAAGTTATAAGCTGTCACATTCAATATCGTTTAAGTGAATTTATCACTCATATATTCACATGAATAAGAATATATGTGAGCAAAAAAATCTAAGAACTGGTATTTGTTCAAATGTTCAGACTGATCTCCCAATGGATGTAGACAGGGTTCTATAGTTGTGAATGCTAATATCTACAAAATATATCCTGTTAGGGAGTGGGAGGACATGAAGACAGAATATGGAACTAACACCTCTGGAATGGTGTTCTAGAGCCAATCACCCCGCACTACAGCAACCTCCTGAAGATGATCAGCAGAGGAAGTACATCCTGTTTAGACAAAACTAGATAGAAGGGTCCAAACAGATAGAAGGGTCCAAACAGCAGAGGAAGTACATCCTGTTTAAACAAAACTAGATAGAAGGGTCCAAACAGAAGGGTCCAAACAAACTAGATAGAAGGGTCCAAACAGATAGAAGGGACAAAACAGATAGAAGGGTCCAAACAGTAGGTGTAAAGTTGCTGTCTCCATGCTAGGCCTTTCAGTTTAACTAAACTTGTGACTGAGCTGCTGACTCTTGTTCTCCATACTAGGGTTGCCAGCTCCAAGTTGGGAAATTCCTGGAGATCTGGGGGGTGAAACCTGGAGAAACCTGGAGAAAGTGGGGTTTAGGGAGGGAAAGGACCTTGGCATGGCATAATTCCATAGAGCCCACCCCCCAAAGTAGCCATTTTCTCCAGGTGAACTGATCTCTGTGGCCTGGAGACCAGTTGTAATTCCGGGAGATCTCCAGCCACTACCTGGAGGCTGGCAACCCTACTCCATACTGATTTGTAGATCTTGTGCCTTGCTGGTGCCCTGGTCTACTTTGTAGATTCCTGCCTTCTAGCATGTCCCTGGCTGTACTTCTTCCATAAATTCCTTGCTTGTTTCTCACCCTCTGGCTACTTTAGCCTTGGATTTATTAGTCTTGCAATATATAACTGTCTGTGGGGGTTAATTACCATTCATCTTCTCTCTCGCCCTGTGATTAAAAATGGGCCTTATTCTGTTTTAGCCTGCTCGCAAGATTCTAAGTCAAACCAATTAGGTTTTAAGGCCAACAAGGGTTTTATGGCACTACCCTAGACTCCTTTTAATATTCAAAGTGCCTTATATTTATAGTCTTCTTTTATCTATTCTAGGATATCCTCACAATAGCAAGTTCACACTTTGAAGCTTTATAATAATAAGGTTCATACTTCACCTTTCTACCTCCTATTTTTCCACACAGAGAATTTATGCTTGATTCACCACAGAATTTACTCTCTGGCTTGACTTCTCTTTCCTCTGTAATCTTTCCATAAGAAGTATTCCCAGTTTGATTTCCACATATCTGAAGAATTGAGCTGCGACTCACTGGAGCTCATATTGTTAGTCTTTAAGAAGCCACTGTATTTTTGTTACACGGTATACTAATGAAGTAGTATTTGTGGGTAAATAACACCAAGAAAGGAAAAATAAATCCAAATGTTTTGTAGTCTTCCTGACTAGGTCCTTACACTCAAAACTTTAAAAAGCACATGAAACTGTGCTGTGCCACAAAAGATTCCTGCACTATAATAGTGCAGGTATTACGTGCTAATATTTTAAGTGACTGATGCCAGGCTCAAGTCTGCCAGAAATTGAGGAGTCCTAATTATAAGTGAATATAAAGACTGAGCAGGCACTCTGTACATGTTAAATGCCATTCTCATCATTATCATATCATATGACCTCACGTTTCAAACAGAGCTTTGTGAAACTGTAATACTACATACATTTATTTGTGAGCAAACCTGTTCTAATCCAGCCAGAACAAGAACAGAATTTAATGCAGAACCTCTTATTATTAAGATCTGTTGCAAGATACTACTTTTTTTCTTGTCAGTTCCAATACTGCACTATTTCTGTAATAAATAGCTTACTTTCTACCTGCATAGTACATTTTAATTCCACTCTTCTTCCAAGAAGCGTAGGGCAGCATACATGGGAGTTTTTTGGTAGGCATAATTATAGCATAATGCATAATTATACGATGGGTGAGACTTGTCTTGGCAGTAGTATGCATGAAAAGTCTAGGGATCATAGTAGACAATATAATGAACATGAGTCGACTCAGCAGCGTGATGTGGCAGCTAAATAGGCAAACGTGATTTTGGGGCTGCATCAACAGATGTATAGTATCCAGATCATATAAAGGGATGGTATCACTTTACTCTGCTCTGGTTAGACCTTACTTGGAGTCTGTGTTCAATTTTGGGCATCATAGTTTAAGAAGGATGTTGACAAGCTGGAATATGTCCAAAGGAGGGCAACAAAGATGGTGAAGGTCTAGAGATCAAGTGCTATGAGTAAAGATTGAAGGAGTTGGGTATGTTTAGCCTGGAGAGGAGACTACTGAATGGCAATATGATAGCCATCTTCAAAGTCTGCAGGTAGAAGCAAAAGCACCGTGACAAACTTATTATGATATATGGCAGTGTATAAACAATGAAACAGTATATCAAATGACTTAAATAATTTTTTCCAAATATCTTAAATAATCAATTTCAAAAGGGAACATTTCCCAAACTTCTCCTATATCAATCACAGCAGCCAAGTTTAGGAGAAGTTTGGGAAATGTTCCCTTTTGAAACTGATTAGTGGTTTTTGTGAGAACTGCCGGAAGAAGGATTACGGAAACGGGAAGGCAATACTGGTACCCTCGTTGAAGTTACAGCTCCACCGTGGAATATGTCCTCTTTTGAATGAGTTGGACATTGCTTCATTCAGAAGGTTATCTTCCAACTCAAGGCATTGGCACTTGATATTCAATGCACTGGTCACCTTACGTCTACATTTACTGGAAGGAAGCTCTTTGTATTATATATGTATAGGATTGTTCCAATTATTATGTGACCTATATGATATCCATGTAGAAATTGCCTCTGATTTTTTGCGCAGCTACAAGACCTTTATATGATATGATTGTATTACAAGCCTCTTGTTTTGGATTATTTATTTAAGTTATTTGGAAAAATTTATTTAAGTCATTTGATATACTGTTTCATTGTTTATACACTGCCATACATCATAGTAAGTTTGTCACAGTGCTTTTGCTTCTACCTGCTGGTTTTTCCATGATTCTCTCTGGTTTTGGATTGTCTTCAAAGTCTGGACAACTGACATGTAGAGGATGGAGCAGAGTTGTTTTCTGTTGCTCCAGAGATTCAGACAAGAACCAGTAGATTAAAGTTAGTTTTCAACTAAACATTGGGAAGAACTTCCTGATGGTTAGCGTGGTACATCAGTGGAACAGACTTCCTCAGAAGGCGGTGGGCTCTCCTTCTTTGGAGATTTTGAAGCAGAGGCTGGAGGGCCATCTGTCAGCAATGCTGATTCTATGATGACACAGTATAAGCTTAGGTAGACTGTGAGAGGGAGGGCAGAAAAGGATGAGCCAGCGCTCGGCTCTCCTAGCCCTTTCTTATGCGCCCAGGGTAATGCTGATCGCTACTCTGGAGTCTGGAAGGAATTTTCCTCCAAGCCAGATTGGTTAGGCAACCTGGAGGTATTTTGCCTTCCTCTGAGCATTGAGCAGAGGTCACTGGGGGAATAGCTGTGAATTTCCTGCATTGGGCAGGGTTTGGACTAGATGACCATTGGGGGTTTATGATTCTGTTACTCTTTCCCCATTTTATCCTTTCAGAAGAGTGAGGCTAAAAGTGACTGGCATAAGGTCACCCAGCAAACCTTGTGGCTGAATGGGGATTTGAACCTGAGTCTCCCAGATCCTTCTTTGACATTCTAACTACGATTTATTTACTTCATTTATACCTGTCTTTCTCCCAAGTGTGGACCCAAAGCAACTTACATCATTCTCTTCTCCTCCATTTTATCCTCATAATAACCCTATGAGGTAGGTTAGGCTGAGAGTATGTGGCTGGCCCCAGTTCTCCCAGCAAGATTCCTTAGCAGACTGGGGATTCAACCCAAGGTCTCACAGATCCTGGTCTGACACTCTATTATGCTACACTGACTCCTAACATATATGAAGCTTTCTACTGAGTCATGCCATTGGTCTATTTGTGTGCTATCAGTTCTACCAGGCAGCAGCTCTCCAGGGTCTTAGGCACATGAAGACATGAAGCTGCCTTATGCTGAAATAGCTGATTGGTCCATCAAGATCAGAGGCCACCTGGTCCGTTTAACTGGAGATGCCAAAGGGCAAATCTGGGAACTTCTCCATGTAAAACAGGTGCTATGCTGCAGAGCCAAAGCTACTTCCTGCCAGGCTGAGAAAGGTCTTTCTAAACAGGTGCTCTGCTGCTGCCAGAGATGCTTCAGTTGAAGATGCCAGGGCCTGAACCTCAGACCTTCTACATGCAACACAGAATGAGTTGTGCCTGAACTGTTACTAGAGCAGAAGCAACACACCAGCAGGTTGTTATATAAAACTAAGGCATGCTCCAGCAATATGGTTGTCAACAGCCTAGAGGAAAAAAAGACCTCACTCTATACCAGAAGCTTAGCTGGATGCTATTCACGTCCATGCAACAAGGAGCCCATTCCTAAACCTTAAGCCTCTATTAAAGGAATAGGTCGTTTCCCCCCCTACAGGCGGTTGGCAACCCCTTTGAGCTATTGAAGCCCGGGGAAACTAGGCGAGATCACTAACACAGGCTAAGAGTTCTTGCAACTCCATAAAGATAGTTTCGGGGAGGCTGGGGGTAGCCGTGTTAATCTCTAGTTAGAAGAGAAAGATTCGCCTTAGAGACCAGCTAGATTTCCAGGGTATGAGCTTTCAAGAGTCAAACTTGATATTTGACGAAGGGAGCTCTGACACTCGAAATCTTATACCCTGGAAATCTAGTTGGTCTCTAAGGTGCTCCTGGACCTGAACCTTGCAAATTCAGTAGGTGCACCTGCTATGGGAAAGGCCTGTTTGCTTCGTTATACTGCAAATACACAATACCAAATATAACAGTCGTATATGAAAATAAACCGTGCTGACCTAAAAGGGCATTACTTCCGATTAAACTTGCATAGACCCAGCTCCAAGCTCCCTTCGAGAGGCGTAAGCCCTTTAGGACCCTCTGAGTAAATATATTTACAGCGCAACCCTAAGCGGAGTTACTCAGTCTAAGCCAATTGAAATGAATAGGCTTAGACTGGAGCAACTCTTCATAGAATTGCGCTGGTAGGACCGGAGCGCGCGCCCGATTACTAAGCAAGCTCCGCCCCAGGAACTTCCTCGCTTGCGTCAGACGCCATAGGTGGAATCGCGGCCAGATCAAGCCAACAGTTCCCCGCCCTCCCGGCGTCTGAGAGCCACGTGATGTGTGCTGTCATACGGCCTCCTCATCGTCCCAAAGCGAGCTTTCCTCTTTGCGCGTGCGCAAGAGCATCAGCTCGGCTTCCGGGTTGGGTTGGCAGTGGAGGGAGGGGATCTGGGGCCGGGGATCTGGGGCCGGGGTTGTCGGGAGCCGTCAGCGAGCGGCCCCTTGGCGCTATGGCTTGCGCCCTCGTGCCTTTCTGCAGCTTCCAAGATCTGGAGTCCACGCGCGACTTCCTGTGTTCGCACCTCCGACAGGGCGGCGCTAGTGCCCCCGGGGGCGTCAAGGAAAGCAGCGGCGGTGAGTGTGTGTGTCCTTCCAGTCCCTGCACTGGGGGTGGGATGAGATGATGGGGGGGGGGGTATGCTTCGCCTTCGGCATCCCGGTGCGGCTGCCCTCTAACAGAATTCGTCTTCTGCTTCCTCAGGTGGGTGGGAGGGAGGGTGCAAGATACGTGGGAAAGGTTGGGGTCCCTCGCCGACCTCCCCACCCATTCACGATGCGGGCTGCCTCTCCTGGTCTCCACACGCAACAGACTGAGGGATGGCTTTTGAGATACTGGGTTGGGCTCTAGCAGTCCTGCTTACAGGTAGAAGAGTTTCTTCCTTCTTCCATATTCTCTATATAAATCTCCATGCAAGTACAAAGGTAAGGAGTGCTTTTTTTGCTGAAGTGTTTCTCACTGATAGGGTAGGTCTTTACTTGCAGGGAGCTTTCATATGGGGAACAGTCAAAAACAAAACACGCCATCTGTGGTTTGAAGTGGTGCAGTCTGTGCTGCTATCTCTAGGTTCTACTGCATGCGTATGTCAAACCTTACTTATATTGTGTTGGGGAAGGAAGTAGCATGGCTATCACAGGTATTTGATGATATGGGAACTATGGGGTCTGGGGACTCTGTGGCAGAATCAACTTGGCTGGGTACTCAGTGGGCAGACTCTTTGGTGCTACTGGTTGGAGATGACTTTTTGGCATTATTCTGTGATTACATAGAGGATGTATGTCAAAATGGGCTCTCCATGTCAACCTTTTTAATGATGTTTGGAGATTCCACTGATTGGGGTTATCCTAGAAATTTAGAGATAACTTCTTGTGTAAGATAACATTAGTGGTCACCCTGAAGGCCAGAATAGTATATTGGAACCGGCTTTCATCTATGTTTACCATGCATTTTATTTTATGTATTTTATTTTTTATTTACATTATATTTATAGTCTGTATTTCTCATTGATAGTCAAGGCAGATTACACAGTATAAATCAGCTGGGGCATTCAATAAATGATACAGTGGGGTAAGGGTTGCAAGTATTTGACAATCTGACGAATAATCTGACGAAGAGAACTGTGGTTCTCGAAAGCTTATGCTACAGTAAAGTTGGTTGGTCTTAAAGGTGCTACTGGACTGTTTTCTATTTAACAATTTGAAAATAAGCAGAAATCTGATATGGAGCTGAAAACAATATTGAAACAAAACATAAGCGATTTAACATGATGTGCAGACTGTCCAGTGGGAGCATATTTACAGCAACAGAAAATACTCAGTAGTATACTCTGCAGACCCTGTCCCTTTACCGATGCATCTCTCTGAACCATTTCCATACTGCACAACTCTAATACCTGTGTAAAAAACCCCTCCAGAATAATCAGTTTTGCATAGTTTGTAGAAAGCCAGGAGAGTGGAAGTTTTCCCGACCTCTTCAGGAAGCCCGTTCCATAATGTGGGGAACACCACAGAGAGTGCATGTGTATGGGCACCTGTTGATTTTGCCCACTGCAGGGTGGCACCTTCAGAAGGCCCTGTTCAGATTAGTGAAGCTGTCATGGTGGAGCATATGTAGAGAGGCAGTCTCGTAAATATGAGGGACTGAAGGGCTTTGTGTGTGATAGCCAAAGTTTGAATTGAGCTTGGTAACTGATGGGAAGTCAATGGAGTGACTGCAGAATGGGAGTAGTATGTATGTTATGGCTAGCTCTAATAATTGAGCTGTGGTGTTCTGCACCAAATGGTCTCTCTAAGTTGACTTTGAGGTAGGGTGAATGACAGTCATCTAGTCTTGATGATACCATGGCATAGATCCAAGTGACCAGATCAACCATGTCAGAGTAAGGGGCCATCTTCTGGGCTAAACTGAGTTGATAGAAGGCATTTTTTTCAGCTGCATTAATTTTCTTCTCTAGCAGCAGTGGTGGATCCAGTATAACTCCTGGGCTCTTTACTGAGTCAACAAGGATCAGTTGAGCCCCCCTAAAAGGGGGGCCCAAGTATCCTTCAAAATCTCCACCTTCCCAAACAACACCACTTCTGTCTTTTTTTTTTTTTTTAAAAAAAAATTTTTTATTGGGTTAGAACATTGATATTTTAACATTACATTACATTCAGTTTTCCCCTAATTTTTCGTTTCTAACCCCCTCCCTTTCCCCCCCTTTTGTTGACTTCCAACAGCTTTCCCACCCTCTGTCCCTTTTCCCTTACTTCTATTAAATTCCTCTATCTAAAACAAATATACATTCTCCATTATATTAAGCAGTACATCTTTAACTCCCTTACTTATTATACACCCAAACTATACGTCTTTAGATAAACAATTTATCCCATTTTCCATTTTTGAATATTTCTATATAAACCTATATATCATAAACCATAAAAATTTCCCACATTTAAATCAAACAATTTGATTTGTTCTCTATGTATTACTCATTTCATCTTTTTATGGTAATTCTATATAACTCCTCAGATACTCAATCAATTTAACTCTTCTATACATTCAGTTTGGTGCATATAAATCTTATCAAAGAAAGAAAATATTGTTAGTTACTCAATCCTCATGTTTAAACCTTATCATTAATTATTCTCTATCAGTTAACCTATACATATCTATATATATCTCAATCAATTAATAACTGCTTATAAATTCACATTTCTCTTCCTCCCCCGGTAAAGTCACCCCTCTCTTATACTTTAATTATACTTCAGTAGTTCTCAAACTGCCACAGTTTTCCTCCCACCTCCCATTTCTTCTCCAGATATTGTTTCAGCTTCTCCCAGTCTGTGTTAAACTGCCCTGAGTCCAGATCTCTCAGTTTTCTTGTCATCTTGTCCATTTCAGCCATATACAGCAATTTGTAGATCCAATCTTCAATAGTTGGCACTTCTTGTACTTTCCATTTCTGCGCATACAAAAGTCTAGCTGCTGCAGTCATATAAAAAATCAACGTCCTATGATGGGCTGGAATTCCCTCCATTCCCAAGTTTAGCAGCAGGAGTTCTGGGTTCTTATTTATTTGAAACTGTAAAATTTCACTCATTTCTCTTATTATTTCCCCCCAGAACTGCCTAGCTACCTCACACGACCACCACATATGATAGAGGGAGCCCTCATGTTTCTTACATTTCCAGCATTTATTAGAAGTATTCAAGTTCCCTAGCGCAATCTTCTTTGGTGTCATGTACCAACGATAGATCATTTTGAAAATGTTCTCTTTAATATTGATACATGTCGTTGTCTTCATTGTAGTTTTCCACAAGTATTCCCATGCCTCCATTGTTATTTCTTTATTGAAATTTATAGCCCATTTCACCATCTGTGTTTTAACTATCTCATCCTCAGTATACCATTTCAGCAGTACTTGGTATACCTTGGATATTCTTTTCTTGTCTTCTTTAAGAAGGGTCTGCTCTAGTTCCGAGTTCTCTGTTCGTATACCCCCTTTTACAGAGTCCGAATTGTATAAATCTCTAATCTGTCTATACTGGAACCAATCGTAGTTAGGTGATAGTTCCTCTTGCGTCTTTATTCTAAGTTTAGATACTTCAATTTTAGTTATTTCTTTGTATGTTAAACATTGTTGTTCATTATCAACAGCTCTCGGATCTATCACCTCGTATGGAACCACCCACAAGGGGGTTCCTTCTTGTAAGTAAATTCTGTACTTCTTCCAGATTGTATATAAACTTCTCCTTACAAAATGATGTAGGAACATCGAGTTGACCTTTACTTTGTCGTGCCATAGGTATGCATGCCATCCAAAAAATTTTTTATATCCCTCAAGGGCTAATAGTTTCTTATTCTTTAACGTCATCCACTCTTTTAACCAAACTAGGCAGATTGCATCATGATAAAGTCTCAGGTTGGGCAGTTGCATTCCGCCTCTTTCCTTTGCATCTTGTAGAACTTTTACTTTCACTCGAGGCTTCTTGCCTGCCCAAACAAAATCTGATATTTTCCTCTGCCATTTTTCAAATTGTTTAGAGTCTCTGATGATTGGTATTGTCTGTAGCAAAAACATTACTCTTGGTAACACATTCATCTTAACTGCTGCAATCCTGCCCAACCATGACAAATTCAATCTATTCCATTTGATCAAGTCTCTCTCTATCTGAGTCCATAATTTTTCATAATTATTCTTGAACAAATCTATATTTTTTGCAGTCAGCTCAACTCCCAAATATTTCACCTTACTAGTTACTTCACAGTCCGTTGTTTCTATTAACAATTGTTGTTTCTGCTTAGTCATATTTTTGCATAATATCTTTGACTTCTTTTTGTTAATGAAGAAACCTGCCAAGTCACCAAACTCCTTGATCTTATCTATCACTTTTGGCATGTTCTCCAATGGATCTTCTACAATTAACATTATGTCATCAGCAAATGCTCTAACCTTGTATGAATAGTCCTTTATTTTCATTCCTCGTATTTCCTCATCTTGTCGTATTTGTATCATCAGAATCTCCAATACTAAAATGAACAACAATGGAGATAACGGGCAACCTTGTCTTGTTCCTTTACTAATCGTCAATTTCTTGGTCAATTCATCATTCACTACAATTGCTGCAGTCTGGTCTCTATAGATTTCTTTAATTGCTCTGATGAATCTTTCTCCCAGTTGTAGCTTTTCCATAGTGGCAAACAAAAAATCCCAGTTTAAATTGTCAAACGCTTTTTCAGCGTCTACAAAGAAGAAACCAACCTCTTTATCACAACGCTTATCATAGTATTCAATAGCATTGATCACTGTCCTTAAATTGTCTCTTATTTGTGTGTCTGGCAAAAAGCCTGCTTGTAACACCACTTCTGTCTTGTCTGGGTTCCATTTCAATTTGTTCACTTTCAGCCATTTGATCACAGCTATCAGACAATGACTCTGAACCTCTGCTGTATCACCAGGGTATTTGGATAGTGATCTGTAGAGTTGGAAGTCATCCAGATACTGATGACATCCAATTCCAAAGCTATGAATGATTACTCCCAGAGGCTTTATATAGAGGTTGAATAACGTAGGGGTCAAGACTGCATCCTGTTGAACCCCACAGGACAACTTGCACATTGAAGATAGCTGGTCTCCAACAGCAACCCTTTGAGTCCATTTCATGAGGAACAATTTAAGCCAGTCCAAGGCAAATCCCCTGATACCCACTTCTACCTCCAGATGCCTCAATAGTATGGCATGATCTATTGTATCAAAGGCTGCAGGTAGATCCAGGAGGAGAAACAAAGTGCAGCCTTTCACTGTATTCAGAGGGAGGTCATCCATCAGGGCAGCCGTATCCTAACGTGCAATCTTATTTCTTAGTGTAGCTTTCAAGCAGTAAGATGCATCTAAGAGAAAGGATGAATGTCCATAAGGAGTGTAGTTATGCTGAATATATATGCTATTTCTTGCTTTCACTTGTTATTGCTTGTAAACTGCAGATGGGGAGATAAATTTGTGTCTGGTCTTCAGAGTGTAATTCAGGACTTGCATGATTGACTTGTTCTTCAAAACAAACACACATACCTACCCACTCACACCCCCTACATGTAGAAGATTGGCATGCCAGGGAGAAGGCTTCTACCTTCTCTCTGACATGTTTGTTTTCTATGTAGAGATGTCTGAAGTTTTTTAATTTTATTTTTAATTTTACTTATTTTATCTTGCCTTTCTCTTCAATAGGGATCCAAAGCAGCATACATTATTCTCCTCACCTCCATTTTTTCCTCACAACAACACTGTGAGGTTGGTTAGCCTAAGAGTGTGTGACTAGCTCAAGGTCACAACAGCAAGGTTCTATGACAGAGTGGGGAACTGAACCTGGTTCTCCCAGATCCTATTCTGTCACTCTAGATACTACAACCACATTGGCTGTACACACCAGAACAGGTTTACCATCTCTTGTTCTGTTCTATGAGAAGCAGGTCAGAGTAGAGATGTGACAGCCTAGGAAATCTATTTTTCCTCATTCTTGGGGGTCGGGGTCTTTGCGCCTCTAGGCCCAAGTGTGACATAGATAGCATGCATGCTTTTAACTTCTATAAGTGAATGGATGCAATGATGAGTTGTTCCTGTTTTAACTTGCAGGCAGTTCCTTGCTTTTGACCACATCTGTCTTAATTGATTAACATTTTATGTATTTAAAGTGCTTAAATACACTTGAATTTGCTGCTGTAATTCATGTTTAAGTATATGTTGACTCTTAGTACACTTTCATAAGAAAAGAGAAGAATTCAGTAAAGGGTCTTGTAATTCAGAAACATAATTCTGCTGCAGCAACAATTCAGTCTGTTTTCCCAGTACCATGTTATTCTGTTTTTGATCATGCTCTGTAGAAACAGTCGATGGCAGTAACTCCAAATGCTTGACTGAAAGGATCTTGATGTTTCAGATGATCTACATCTGATTGTGAAATCATTTTTTTAATTCCTTCTTTTTTGCATTGCCATGCTATTTTATTTATTTATTTAGAATCGTTCTTTGTTGCCTCTTCACAGTCCTGTCTGAAGCAGCTTGCAACTAAAATAATATAACAATATAAAATAACAGGTCAATTAAAAACAAACCATTAAACATCAACAGAATAAGAACTGTCCATAAACCAGACCTCAGACCAGAAGCAGCCCCTTTTAAAAATCTGTTGACATAAAACTCCTAATAAGATAGTAGGTGCCAGGCAAGTCTCAAGTGAGTGGATGTTCAACGTGCCACCGCAGAAAATGCTCTGTTTCTAATTGCCGCCTACCTCACCTCTAAAAGTGGGGCACAGAGATCAGGACTTGAGGAGCAGATCTTAACTGGTGGGCTGTATAGTATGGGAGGAGACGGTCCTTCAGTTCTTGCTCCTATGGATGTAGTTGAAGAATGGCTGGGGATTACATAATAGCCCAAACATTTTCCTATTGTGATGTGAACAGCAGCTGTTGCGAATGGGCTGGGGGCTGGGTGACCCTTGAAATTCTGCAAAAGTGTAGTAACTGTAGAACAGATCTTATCTTGTTTACGAGTTGGACAAGGATTATTAATGGAAATAATGAGAGTTAAATCTTAGCCCCTCTCTGGAGTTCAAATCTGTTTGACGGTTTCATTAATTAGATCAATTAATGTGTAGAGTATTTAAGCAGACTTTTTACTTAAGACCAGCTTTCTTGGACAAGGCCTCAGATGAGTCTAGGATTAGAGATGGAAGAACCAAATCAAGCCAGCTTCGGTTTACATGGGTATCAAATGGACGAGAATACAAAGTGAATAAACAGCAAGCAAAAGTTTGTTTATGCATTGCAGAGAAACAGGAAAAGTGGAAGTGCTGGTGAAAACGCACCATTTTCTTCATTTTTCTTGTAATGTATAAACTAGGACGAAGAGAAATCCATACACTCTAAATGATTTATTGGAGCACTGCAGGCGTATTCCAACAGAAGGGGGAGAAAAGCATGAGTTTACTCATGTCTCTCTTATTCTTATTTCTGGAGATAAGGACTTGACTTAAACAAGAAACTGAACTAGGACAACTTATGTCACAGCTAAACTGTGAACATTTTTTTCCTACTTCATTTATAGCCTGTCTTTCTCTCCAGAAGGGCCCCCCAAATGAGCTTACATCCTCCTCCCCTTCTCCATTTTATCCTCACCACAACCCTGTGAAGTAGTTAGATTGAAAGAGTGTGACTGTCCAGAGGTCACCTAGCAAGCTTCCATGGCAGAACAGGGATTCAGGTCTGGATTCTCACGATAACCCTGTGAGGTAAGTTAGGCTGAGAGATGTTGACTAACCCAAGGTTACATTTCCCTCTCTCTTAGGGCAGAGAGCCTGATAAGCAAAACCTTGCTTGACCTCCAGGCCTTGGAAGTTTGTCCCCTTAGTGTCCCAATTGGCTTTAGACACAGAAAACTATAACTCTGCTTAGGATTTCACTGCCAGTTACCCGCCAATATTTGCTCATCATTTTCCAGGGATTTGTTGCACTAGTACTGGGGATGAAAGCAGGAGTATGAATGTAATCTGCTAGAATGCTTGGGGTTTTCTTACGCAGATCTCATATAGTTTCCTTCCTGCAGCTATAGTGTAAAAAATGAATGGCCCTTACATTTTATTTTCTGCTGTAAGAAAGTGTCTTCTGCCTCTAAACTACTGGGACACATAACTGCTTTCTAACCAGTTTTGGTTTACTGTTGTGTAGCAGAGATGGAACTTCTTTTAAAATGTGTCACAAAACTAGATTCTAGAACTTTTTTTGGCATATTTTTCCCTTTCAATCTGTTTCTCCCTATGACCAGGTAAGGGATTTGAATCATAAAAGTTTTCAAGTCTTGCTATATTAACTTAGCATGTTACTAAACTTAAGCCAATCCTAGGCAGGGTGACACCCTGCTAAATTCACTGAAGTCAGTAGACTTAGAAGGATGTATCTTTGCTTAAGACTGAACTGTTAATAAGCAAATGGCGAGTATTCCTCTTTGCCCTGGAAAATATTCTTCTGCCCTATTTTTATCCAAAAGTGTTAAGTTAGTTGTGGTATATCAGTTGCCTGAATGGATATGAGAAAACAGAAATTGAAGTACTTTGCAGTGTAATTGAAAAATGTAAACTCAGAATTGGCATCAGCTTGCTGTGAAAACCTTTAAGGATCCTTAAATCCCAGGCTCGCACCTTGCACATGTAGGAAGCCAGTGCAGACTGTAACGTGGATCTGAACGATTTTTTGAGTCCCACCAAGTTGAATGCAGCCCATGTGATGGGCAGGACTGGCTTCAGCTCCGCCTCTCCTGAGACACAGCCAATGGAATCAGGTGAAATGCTGGGCCAATGAGAGTTATAGTCCATTGGAGGAAAATGAAGGCTTGGAAAGACTGAGAGGGAGAAGGGTTCGAGACACTGCTAAGGGAGGCAGCAGATAGATAGCTGGCTGTTAATCTGTTCTTTTACTTTGAAACCTTTCCTGTTCAAGCTCAATATGTTTAGTAGTTTAAAATCTGTTTACTCCTATATTCCATTATGTGAATAAAGTTTGTTTTCATTTCGTTTAACCCTGGCTGGCATGAGATTGTTAGCTACACAGAAATATCTGACACACACAAACACTGTGGTCACATTAAATGGACCTGGTCTAGATGGTAGCAGCATGTATTGAGGGATAGTAACTTCTGAGTTCCCTTTTCCCCAGTAGCCCTGGGCTGTAGCTGGGTTAAGGGAGGTACATACAGGGAACTGGCTTTCTTTCTGGTGGAGCCTTTGGAAGAGGAGAGAAGGGACCCATGAGGATTTGGGTCAAGACTTTCTGCTTACTGTAGTGGAGGCTAGACAGGTGGTGTATAGCAGTGGACTCCCAGCCTTAACTTGCCTGGTGAGAAAGGGGTGTGTGTGTGTTTGTGTATGAGAGAGAGAGAGAGAGAGAGACGGGGTCTACCTGCTTACCTAAACTTGCCATACCATGTTAGCCCACAAAAAGGTTTGATAAATTTTGTAGTTTTGGTGGCAGAGATATTGGTTGGTGGGCTGTGTTTAGCTTCATGGATCACAAATTATGTCAGTCTGCTCTACAGTGCTGGTGTAATGTGTTTACTGTGACCATAGCAAGATCCTTTCCTTCCTGATCAGGTGATGAGTCATGGCTTTCAGCCATACTTGCACCTTGGAATAATATTCAAGGGCAGTTTTGTGTGATTTTAAATTTTTTTACTATAAGTTGATAATCAGCCACGGGTTTCTTGTATGTTGCTATTTAAGCCCTATGTGCTTATCTTGTGATTTAATGCTAATTTCTTATCACAGTTTCATAGGCACTGAAATGTGGCTTTTCACATCAGCATATAAATAATGATTATAATTTGCCATACTAAACTAGACCAATATTTTAATATTAGGTAAACCTGGAAACTGGGAAGATGATGATTGGGGAGCCTGGGATGAAGGAGGAGAAGTGCAGGAACTTGTAAGTCTATCTTTTTTGCTTTCACGAGTAATTGTGCACTCTGTAAATGAATTTCCTTTCTCCAGTGCTTCTCACAATAACTTGAATAATTCCAGTTGAAACATTCCAGTTAAGTAAACTGGGATTCACGCATCCAGTTTACATGATGATTATCATATCTTGTTACATGCAGCTTTTCTGTTGTTGGGTATAGCTAATCGATAGCTATTGCATGGAGGACGTCATAATCACATGAAAACATTCTTGTTTTTGATTTCCTCAAAAGTTATCATTTATTTTGTACAGGTGATTTAAAAAAAAAAGTATAAATATGTCCCTGAAAATTAATAGTTTTAAAAATCATTGTGTAGGAGGAAGAATCTGCTTCCAAGACACAGGCAAGTTCCTGGCTTCAGGACTGTGTTTTATCTTTGTCACCAACAAATGATCTCATGGTAATAGCTCGTGAGCAGAAAGCGGTATTTTTTGTCCGTAAGTATACTGTTTGTGTTTTGTATTCATGCTATTGTGATGGTGATAATTGCAGCTTTTGAATTAAAAGTAATAAGCTGCTTTGGGCCTCGTGCACTGTGGGTTGGATCTAGCAGAACATTTCCGCATGTGACTTTTTTGCGTCCCCTGTCCCCCCGTAGCCCCCAGATGCCCCCCTCACACTGTTCTGGCAGTCCCCTGTCCTCCAAGGGCAGGATTTCAGTGTGGAACATTTGGAGCTCCAGTGGAAGGGAAGAGGCGAGAAAATCACACTCCGCAGACAGAAATGCTCTGTTGGATCCGAACCCATGTCTTTAATTATCTTTAGCTACAAAGTCTTACTCACCTTTCTCTCTGCCCTCTTCTGTTTCTTCTGGGGAGGTATTTATAGTAACAAGTACTGTTCTTTATTCAGAATGAAAGCTATAGAAGGAAAAGATTACATTCTTGAGGCGCTATGATGGTTAAAACCAATCTATTACCTCCATGTTTTATGTAGCAAACATAATTGAGGTGTCTCCTACAACAAATAAAAGTGAGAATAACACACATCTTGATAGGTCAGGGTTCCCAGATGAGTTGTTCAGAGATTGATATGGGTCTTGTGTTTGCTGAAAGAAGATCTGATGTAATATTCATGTACCTACAGAAATTGTTTGCTGTTAAAGTGAAGAGTTGTCATGTGTAATATAAGAGGAGACTCATGACCTTTTGCAGAATACTTTTATTACTATGTGTATGCAGCACACACTTATCATGTAGATGTATGGGGGTGCTATGTACGTATGGTTAACATAGCTGAGGGAAAGCCACTCACCAGAATGTCAAGATTGACAGCTTTGCAGCTTTTAGACATTTACATTCCATCCTTTCATAAATACAGAGATGTTTACAATATCAAAAACTGAAACCAGTTCATTGTAAACCACAGTAAAAACAATAAGAAGACATGAGAGAATATCATGGCCCAGCATACAAACCAATTTCTGTTTGGGAAAGCCTTTTGAAATAAGGTTTTATATTTTAGCCATCTTTCCAAATGCATCTCCTCCTCTGGGAGGTTGTTCCAAAGTAGCCACTGAGAAAAGTACCTTGCAGATAGTGGGTTGGAGCCAGCATAGAATTTCCACTTGCACTAGAGCTCTTGCATAAGCAGAAATGTAAGAAAAAGACCATTGTAGGTGCTTGTGCTTCATTAGGGTTATTGTACCTCCGCTTACCTTTCTGTTTGTGCAAGGTACTGTACAGCCAGTTTCTGGGCACTACAATATTTATTAATTTTATTTTAAAAATATTTCTATACCTCCTTTCCACCCAAGCAGGTTCTCCAAGGTGGCAAACATCAAAGCATTTCAACATATATAGGGAGGAAAGTGCTAGGTGTTGCACAAGATCTGTAAGCGTAACTCTGCTAAATCTATATGTCCATGTGTACTGCAGGATCCAAGCCAATCTCTTTGTATAGGGAGGGGGACCTAACAAAGTCTGCTGGTCTGAACGAAGTTGAAACATGGGTTGATACTGGAAGAAGCAACCATTTCTTCAGTAGTTTCCCAAATAGTAGATTTGCATTTTCGGAAAGTAGCTTTTTTGCACATGAGCCACCTTTCTACTGCTGCCTTTGATCCAATAGTAGAATCAAAATTCAAAACAATCCCACGTACTTCTCTAGCATCTACTCCCAATACCTTCTCTGAAATGTTAACCTAAGTGAGCATATCTTGTCTAACCTCATAACATTCCCTTAGTTTTCTTCAAATTTGTTCCAGAACCCATTCATACAATTGTCTGATCGCTCCCTTGATTTTCTTGCCATTGCATAAATGAGAGGTATTTCCTTCTGAAAACTATTATTCTACTTAGCAGGGTGTGGTCTTTTTAAATCTCTAGTGGAAACGGAAAAAAAACTTGCCTATTACCTTAAGAGTTTTGTAGTTCTCTACTGCTATGTGAAATAGAAACCTGCTTGCACAGCAAGTGGGAAGAGCAATGACCACCTCTCTTCCCACTATGTCTGGAGATTTAAAGGACACCTTTCATCCTGTACGAGAGATGAAAACTACAATCTTTTTGTCCAATTTCTTTTCTTTGTTTGTGATACAACTTGATGTATAGCCTAACTTTTAAAGTTTCTTGTGAACAGGTGATTGATAGTAACTGTATTAATATATTCTGAACTTTCCTGTAACATTATGTGTATTAAATTAAAAACTGAACACAAATATTATGCTTATATAGGATTTTGACTTTAAAGAAGCACTTCTTTCAAAATGTTTTCTTTGAAAAAAATCAATTGACATGCTCTGAGAGAATAAGGTTTTTTAAAAAATTGTTCTTTGTTTTAATTATGGGCAGAAAGGTCAGCTGTAAGAGTGACAACAAATAAGTATGACTATATATGGAAGTGTAAGGGTAGCATTATCCATTTTAATTTGTTCAGAAATGTGACTCATTAAAGAATAAAGAAACAGCTCATGAATCATTTAATTAAGTTTTGCCGGCTTTTGGTGTCCTAGTTGTAATAAATGATATGTAATAAATTTAGAAATGTATAACAAAGATTATGCTTCTCTAAACCATATTGTGTGTCTGTTTGCTTTCAGCTGATGTTCTTAATAGTGCCTGGAATGAAATAATAGTTTCTAATAATAAAGTGATCTCATTGTGGCAATCACAAGACTAGATGGTTACAAAAACATTTCTTTACATTTTGTCTATGCATTGTGATCTCATTGCTGCTAAGCAGAGTAAATTTAAATGGCTTGATTATCACATTAAATAATTTCAGAGGAAAAGCTTTTATTAGTCAAAGCCTTTGTAGTACAGAAGTTAAGACCATAACTGAGCAAAATGCCTGGGAACAGTATCTAAATAAATTCATACCAAAGATCAAGTGTATATTTTTAATAATTTAAAAAGGCTATTGAACAGCTTAACTAGGGATTTTGTGCATTTTTTTCATTTCATGTTCAACCTTGATGTTAAGCCAGAAATTACAGACTTTTAACTAAGACAGATTTTGTTGCATGTATTAATATAGCAGGTCAAACTAGACTTTGATTGGCCTCGTCTATAAATCCTGGGAAGTATGCCATATAGTCGACAACCCTCTGAAAATCTCAGATGTATTTTCTAACATTTAAACTCTAAAGAAGAATGGAAGCATAATGCTGGCAATTACATGAAAATCTTGTAGCTTTGTACCCAGTACCTACTTCACTGTACCCAGTAGTTTTGAAAGAATAATCCATATAACAGAGACATATGGGGGTGGATCTTTCCCGTCCTCTAACTCTGTCGAGCAAAGTTTGAAGCTTTCCTCCAGCCTAAGGAGCCTTCCTCCAACTCAAGTGGCTCTTCTGTTAGAGGAGGGCTCCTTAGACTGGAGCAGAGTTTCTGTGAGGAGAGAGGGTCCACTCCCCTGTCTATAAGCAAATTTTAAATGGGCCTGGAACACATCAAGTGAAAAGAAGGCATACCATGAAAGAGGGGCTCGTAGAGCAAGGAATTAATTTTAGGATAAACTGACAACTCAAACAATTCATCCATTTCTTGTTTGCCAGTCTGTCCTTGCTAGTGTAAAATTGTTTCCCAGTATTTATAGACTTGTAATTACACAGGAAAGTCTTTCCCATCAGTCCTTGTGAAATAAATTAATAAGCATGGTTTGCAATAATCCATGCTTACTTGCTGCTTCCTTTGAGGCGTGTTGGAAAGGGGACAAACAACATTCCTTGAGGTGCTGGAGGAGGCATGGAAGTACTTTTTCTCCTTATGAGGGTCTTTCTAAAGTGCTATGATAAGATAAACGCATCATAAATTCCTGTTTATACTCATCTATCCATCTTATTTGGAAATTTGGCAAAATTCTTTGGCCCACCAGTAGTTCCAGAGAGACTGTTTCTGAATTTTCATCCTGTAAAACTTACTGACATACTGTTTTTATGGATAGTTAGGAGTGGATCTGTCTAGCATGAATAGAGCTATGCTAGGGTAAAGGGATACTTTTACACAGGGCTTTTTTTCAGCTGGAACGTGGGGGAATGGAGTTCCGGAACCTCTTGAAAATGGTCACATGGCTGGTGGCCCTGCCCCCTGATCTCCAGACAGAGGGGAGTTTAGATTGCGAGCGGTGCAGAGGGCAATCTAAACTCCCCTCTGTCTGGAGATCAGGGGGCGGGGCCACCAGCCATGTGACCATTTTCTCCTAGGGCAACCCACTGAGTTCTACCACCTCTTTTCCCAGAAAAAAAGCCCTGCTTTTGCATCTTCCACTGTTGTGCTCCATGAAATCATGCCCCCAGGGTTTGCTGTTGATCTGCATTGGAAAAGGGTCTTTGCTAAAAATTACACCTCCCTTTCTAGAGGGGGAATTAGGATCCAAAACAAACTCAGACCATTTTAATATCCTTGATTAGCGTGTTCCTTTATTTTAAATTCATCCTACAGGTGCTTTGATACTATATTTTGAGTTTCGTCTTGAAAATTAAGTTATGAAATGTCCATGAGCAGTGCTATGTTTTTTTTGTGTTTCTTTCAGCAAAATGGAAGCACAGTGAAAAAGGGAAAGAAGAAATGCAATATGCTGTTGGCTGGAGTGGCTCTTTAAATGTCGAAGAAGGGTAGGGATGGGAACTCAAAATGCTGTGAACGATAATATAATCCCTTTTTTTACTTTGCTGGTAAAACTGTTGCCTGAGTCATCATCCAAAGGTCTTTGCATGCACAGGCTGCCTATCCTTTGCGTGCACAGGCTGCCTATCAAAGGGGCCATAGGGTCAAAATCGCAGGAGGTCATAGCCCCTCTCTATACTGCCTTGGTCAGGCTGCACCTGGAGTATTGTGTGCAGTTCTGGAGGCCTCACTTCAAAAAGGATGTGGACAAAATCGAGAGGCTGCAGAAGAGAGTGACAAGGATGATCAGGGGTCTGGAGACTGAGGCCTACGAGGAAAGGCTGAGGGCCTTGGGAATGTTTAGTTTGGAGAAGAGGAGATTGAGGGGGCACATGATTGCTCTCTTTTAAGTATCTGAAAGGCTGTCATTTGGAGGAGGGCAGGGAGCTGTTCCAGTTGGCAGCAGAGGGTAGGACCTGAAACAATGGGCTTAAATTACATGCAGAAAGGTACCGGTTGGATATTAGGAAAACCTTTTCATGGTCAGAGTAGTTCAAAGGTGGAATCAGCTGCCTAGGGAGGTGGTGAGCTCCCCTTCACTGGCAGTTTTCAAGAAGAGGCTGGATGCATATTTGTAAGGGATGCTTTAGGCTGATCCTGCACTGGGCAGGGGGTTGGACTAGATGGTCTGTATGGCCCCTTCCAACTCTTATGATTCTATGATCCTTTCTAGTTAAGAAATTGACTTTCCTGCTTTGCACCTGGAGTTTCTTGTTCATTAATTAATTCATTAATTCCAAAACTTCTATTAATTAGTTCATTAATTCCAAAACTACCATAAAAGCTGCCTTGTAACTGGCAAAATGTTACAAAATGTGGCAAAATGTATGTTCTGCTGCTGCCTGCTCTCAGACAAGACTAAGCAGGGGAAGGCCAGGGCATGACTCTCAAACATGGGTGTCACCTGCCCTGGCTTCTCCCCTGCAGCCCACTCTCACATAAGGAGTAGGCAGCCCATCTCGCCTGATCCCAACCATGGCAGCTGCAGCCGCCGCAATGAGTAGATGGCTTGGTCTGGCCATTATTGCTGGGTCATAAAAGCTTTGATAACCAGCAAAGTGGGTTATTCGGGAAGTCCAGTTCCTAATGGATGTTGAGTTAACGTACTTCCAGGTATGTCCTATTGAAGCTACTAAATAAATGCAGGAAATCTCCTCTAGGTCCCTGGCAGTGCCAGCAGGTGTCCAGAGATGGATTTTATATATGCAGCTAAATTTATAAGGTGTCACGTTACCATTCAGACTAAACCCTTAAATCTGTTGATAATTAGATTAGAGATGGTTCTGGACCAAATTCATTCCTAGTCTGCTTCTATTCTTAAATGTCTCCTCCATTTCTCTCCTCAAAATGTCAAAATTCAGGAAAATTATAGCAAATTAAACTAAACTATTTGGAGAAAGTAAACAGTTATTAATATAGTTAACATCATAAAATGCCAGAATATGTTGATGTACTGCATGGATGTATGGTCTAGTGGTTAGTATATCATACTGTGATCTAGGAGACCCAAGCTCAAATCCCTGCTGTACAATGAAGCTCATGGACTAGTCACCGTCTTTCAGCCTGATCTAACTTACTGGGTGGCTATGAAGGTAAAATGGGGAGGAAAGAACCGCATACTCTACCCTGAGCTCCTTGGCAGAAGCTAGGATGAAAGTGTCATGAACAATAGATAACTTGTTAAAAATAGTGAGCATGCATTTATTAAAATGTCTATTAATTGAGATATAGGTTTTAATATTTGATGTGATGCAATTAAAAGATTTCAAACACTATGTATTTCAAAATGTCTCCTTTTGATTAATTACTTGCAAGACTTGAAGAGTTCTGAGTTCTGCAGGCCCCCCCCCCCAATTCTATTTTAGGTGCTGCTCTGGGTGGTGTTGAAATTCTCTGCAGCTGCTCTCTGCCTTCCATTTTTGGCTCTCTCTTGTACTGTCTGAAACTCTCTATCCAGCTCAGCACTGAGCGTTACAGAGCAGTAGTGGGAGGACAGGAAGGGAAAACTAGGAAGGATGGAGTGGAGGAACAACTATAGGGATACTGTTTGGGGCAGCATTGATGTGATGAGATTAAGTGGGCAATAGATTGCTACATGTGAGAAGTCCATTTCCTTATTTGGCTCAGGTAACAATAACAAAGCTGGTGTGAAACCAGAATAACTTGCCTCATCACTCTACCTGTGATACTTTATTAAGTACCCAGATAAGTGAAGGTTGCCCTGCTATCTCTGTCTTATGTGAAAAGGGCCTATATGAAAAAAAATCCTTGGCTCTAGGTTCCCTGGATGGCACCTTTGATGCTAAAATCCTTATGAGCAGTGTCCTATTTATAGCAGTCAACTGAAATCTAAAGAGAGCCTGCCTTTGATTTTGCGTTAGTGGTCTTGGCTGGCTTTTCACATGTGTGTTTTATTGCTACTCTTCAGTCTTGCTTCATGTGGAAGTAATTGTTACAAAGATATGAAACTTGCTGTGGTTGGTCTGTGTGATTTTTTTTTGGACACTTTTGTGTTCTTCATTTTTCATTGTTGAAGCCTTGTTCTTTGTGTCCCCCTCCCCTGGTGCTTTTGTACCATTTGTGTTCACATAGAGCAGAACCACAAGTGACAAAAGGCACAGATTGGACACTTGTCTGTTTCCCTCAAGTTTTGATGGGAAATGTAGGCATCCTGGTCTCGCAGCTTCGCTCTCTGACTGCTGTCCAATGGACTTTTCAACTGTCACTTGTCCAACATTCCGCCAAGCTGCCTACATTTCCCATCAAAACTTGAGGGAAGCAGACAAGTGTCCAATCTGTGCCTTTTGTCACTTGTGGTTCTGCTCTTAGACACTAGTTTCTTTTAGCAGAATCTGATTGGCTATTTAACATTATTGGAATCCTCCACTTCTGCAGTTCTATCCCTTCTCTTTCCTCCCTTCCTCTTTAGAATACTTTTTGGCTTACAGTTTTTTGACGTGTGCACAAATTCAGTTGTATTAAATTGGCCCTGTGATGATAAAGGAAAACTTTGGGCCTGAAATATTGAGTGGAAGATGCATCTATGGACAGGAAATGCATAAAATTTAGTGCAAAAGAATTAGGCACTATAGTAAAATGCAATTAAGTACAGTTCTGAACCTAAACATAAACCAGGCTGACCCTCTGGATTTCAAGAACAGGCATAGGTGCTAACTCTGAATTAGCAATCAGCAGCTCTGTTTTACTGTTGTATTGAGATTGACTTTTCTTTTCTCTGTGCAACAGAGTCTTAGTATCCCTTTTTCCCCCCTTTAGTGAATGTGTAAGCAGTGCACTGTGCATCCCGCTGGCAAGTCAAAAGAGGTAAGAATAGACCATTTAAACTCTCAAAGAGTCTGTTGGATGCTTTCAGATACATATGTGATAATTGAATAAAAAATAACTGGGTTTGTGAAATAACTGAGAATAAGAATAATTCCTTTTATTTTCTGTGTATGAGACAGGAGCTCCACAGGCCGACCTGACTGGACCTGTATTGTTGTAGGCTTCACCTCTGGCTACGTTCGCTTCTACACTGAGGTTAGTCATTTTCACTGTTGTTTAACTGCCTGCGGAGGACTGTTCCATTCCGTATTCTGCTTGTTTCCTACACAAAGGGAATCGATAGTACTTTGAAATGCAGTGTATCTGTTTGATGTTACTTTTCCAACAAGGCAGCTGTTTGCACCAGAAGCCTGTTTGCTGGGGGAGACGCTAGTGCAGTGTTTCAAAACAGTGTGAAGGCCAAACTGTGCTGTGGTTTCTACAGTGTTAGGGAAATGTAAAATATGAGGTGGCCCTGAAGTTGTGGCTTAAACCACTTTCTAGAGGACAGGTTGTAATTCCCTGCTCCCTGTACTCCCCTAAGGTCTAGTAATATAGAGATTACATATTAATGATTCTCTCACACTTTTTTTAGAATGGAGTACTGCTTCTGGCACAGCTTTTAAATGAAGATCCTGTCCTGCAGCTTAAATGCAGAACTTATGAGATTCCCCGGCATCCTGGAGTTACTGAACAGGTACCATGATTGATACTTTTCCTACAATGATTCCATTACAAAACGTATTCCCATTGCACTGTAATTGGTGGCTGTTGCTGTTTGTCTTTCACAAAATGGGCTAGTTTCAAGGCTAACCCTGAAGCATGAGGGAGGTAGTCTCCCCCAGTCATCTTCAGCAGGATAGGAAAATTACAAAAGTACAATAGGGTAACAAAAATAGCTATTTACATTTGTTTTGTTACTACAGAATGATATTCTTTTTAATTTTTAAATGCAGAACGAGGAAATGAGTATCTTATATCCTTCTGCAGTTGTGACAATTGATGGTTTCAGCCTATTTCAGTCCCTCCGTGCTTGTCGAAATCAGGTAGCAAGAGGTAAGTTTAGGACTGAGGGCTATTTTACCCATTTTTGTTGTGCTTTCAATGGTGAAGGGTGTTAAACTGTATTATGCCTTGTCAACAACTAAGGTGATTTTATTGAAACATTCTATGTCAGAAGGAAATGTTATTCCTCTTGGAAAGCTGACAGTGCTCAGACAACTGCACAGCAGTTGCTATGGAGTAGACCCACTTCAGTGGGTCTGCTCTGTAGCCCAACTTTCTTTCACTGTTGTTTTAATATTCTGCTCCATTAGATGCTTCTTGTTCTGAGTACACTATGAATTCTGGGGATGTCATGACTTTCAAATACTACATTTGGTGGGCCTGAATAAATGCTGTTCCTGGGTCAAAGAATCATTGACAGTTCTATTTTCCCCCCTGTGCAACAAAAATAAATGACTTCTAAAAGGGAAAAGGAAGAAGCTTTAATCATTACAGTTTATTTAGGTTTCTTTATTCTGAGGACTCAGAACTGGTTGCAGTATGCCCTGTTGCTTGCACACTTACATTCAGTTTCAGTGGAAGTAGGGATTTGGATGAAAATTACTCACTTCTGTAAGGGTATCCCATTGACTAGAAGCAGAAATGCTGTGGCTTCAAGTAAAATTTAAAAAAAATATATTTATTAATTAGATGTATATTCCGCTAACCCCACAAGTGGGCTGAGAGCGGATTACAATCACAGTAAGAATAAAACTATGGTAACATAATGTAAAAACTTCAATAAATAATCATTAAAACAGTAGTGCACATTTTGCAACAACCCTTCAACACCAACAAATCCGTGGGGCAGGGTGACCAGTTGACAATAGCAGCAGAAACCAGGGGGACATACGTTCCCCCTGTGGCAGAAGGTCTGCCCACCTCAACCACCATAAGTCTGGCAGAAAATCTCCATCTTTCAGCTCCAACGGAATGATAACAAATTCTCCTGGGCCTGAGTCTCCAGAGACAGAGAATTCCTCCAGGTTGGTGCCAGGGCTGAGAAAGCCGTGGACCTGGTTAAGGCAAAGTGAATCTCCTTGGAGCCAGGGATCACTGGTAGATGTTTATCTGCTGAACGAAACACCCTCCGGGGAACATATGGTGAGAGGCAGTCCCATAGGTATGCCGGTCCCAGTCCGCTAAGGGCTTTAAAGGTCAGAACCAAAACCTTGAACCTGATCTGGAATTCCACTGGGAGCCAGTGCAGCTAGCGTAAGCCTGGTATAATATGTGTCTGGAATGAACTACTGAACAATTGTGTGTGCACTCAGTAGGTAAGATGGTTCAAGGGTATACACTTTTACCAATGCTGTTTGTTGGTATATTCTTATAATGATAGTGATATTCTAGCTAATAATTCTATATAATCTCTCTGGGTTTTTTTCATAACATGGGCAGCTGCAGCTTCAGGTAATGAGAACGTTCAGCCACCTCCGTTAGCTTATAAGAAATGGGGCCTGCAGGATGTGGAAACCATAGTAGATCATGTTAGCATTGGTAAGTATTGTCACGTTGGTCAGCACCATTGAATTAATAGTTCTGCTCCATGAGTCATTGTGTGAGCCGTCTAGAATATTAGTACTAGGATTTATGCCGTACTTCAACACGCTTCACATACATTACCACAGTAAACCATACAACTACCCTAAGGTACGTCCATATGATTATCCCCATTTTGCAGTGTGGCTTTCCTAAGGCCTCCTAGTGGGTACCTGGCAGATAGGCAATTTGAAGCAGGAGATTCTTGATTCATAGGTTGCATTATGTAGCTATTTCTCAATATAAAAGTGCTATTGTCCCCTGAGAATGCAGCTGATGCTGCCTTGCTGGGCCTAGTTTAAGAGTCAGTGTAATAGTCGTTACCAGTACGCTCTCTTCTCCATGCTGTCAGGTTGATGACAATGCCTTATGCTGAGTTGTGAGGCCTGTTCTGTACTCCCAGAATTTATGCATTGATATTGCCTTGTGAAAATCTTTTGATAGTTACTCAGTGCTATTCTTTGGGGAAGGGGGGGGGGCTGAATGGTTGGAAATGAAGCTTTACTTCAGTATCAGTCATTCCCAGTAAAATGTCCATATGATAGACCTGCATTTTTTGTGAGGGCACTTAAAGTGCAATCTTATGCACTTTAATCTTTCAGTCTGTGTAGACTGGAATCATTTTGAGTGGGATTTTACTCTTTTTTAAACAGATTTGTTTTTCTGCACTGATGAGTGTGCTTGGCCTGATTTCTTGAAAAGTAAATAGGATTTTAGACTCATCCATGCTGATTTCTTTTAAACAACAGGTATTATGACTCTGTCACCTTTTGATCAAATGAAGACTGCTTCCACCATTGGTGGATATAATGCAGCTATAAAGAATAGCCCTCCTGCTATGTCTCAGTACATCACTGTAGGGTCAAATCCTTTCGCTGGCTTCTTTTATGCCCTTGAGGTAAGCATGGACTGTGAATTGGCCATTGTGAAAATCTCGTGTAGTGGTTGGAAAGGAACACTGCCTTTTCTGCTTAACTTTGTCTTTAATCTGTTTCCTTTTTGCTGAAATTCTGAGGGGTTTTTTTGGGCGGGGGGAGAGTGATAGAGGGGAGGTGGAAAAGCAAAGCAGGCTGCTTCTAAAATTCAGCACCTTTGAAAGCATAGTAATATGTCTCAGATTACCTAGCCATTTAGATACTAAGAGGGTATTCTTTAAATACAGTTCTTCAAAGAAAAAAAATCTAAAAATGACTTTTAATAGTAAGAGTGTGGTTTTATGAAAATATTCTTCCAATATAACCTTTTGATACATTATCAAAAAGTTTTTCTAAGATGTGGCTGTTGAACATCCAACCAGCTTGTCAGTGTTCCAGAATAATTGATGTCATCATTCTACGGAAAATTTGTTAATCTTTAGCAGTGGTTTCATGGCCTGCATCTTTTTAAAGGAAGGAGCTTCTTTGGCATTTTTCAGATGCAATGGCAGATACGGTTTATTATTGCATAAACAAGTCTGGCAGATATTTGGGCTTGGACTCTTTCTTTGTGCAGGATGACTTGCTGAAAGACTTGGACTGAAAGACTAGCTGCTCTAGCATAGTTAAGTGGTTGCACTGCGAATCAGCATTCTGCTGGTTGGAATCCCACTACTGCCATGAGCTCAGCAGGGGTCCTGGGGTAAGCCACTCATATCAGCCCCAGCTCCCCAGCTGTATAGTGGGGATAATAATAACAGTGACTTTATTCATCACTCTGAGTGGGAGCTGATCTGTTTAGAAGAGTGGTATATAAGCACACTGTTATTATTATTTATGAAAAATCATAATTTGTTATTATGTCCAAACCATGTAATGGTTTCCACATTTCCCTGACAATTATTATTTAAATATGGGTTATAGAGAAGAGCACAAATTATAATTTATGGCTTGGGTCTAACAACAGATTTTTACAGCAAACCAGATTCTTGTTTCACTCTGTATTGGCAGTAGATGGACTGAGGGCAGAGAGGCTCTGCGAGTCTGAGGATCCTCTAAGCCCATTTTCTTACCAATTATTTATACTCTAAATGATGCTGGTCTGCTGCATGCACTTGAATAGCAAAGCTGCCATATGGGGAACTGCACAGGTGTTGACTTTGGTTCAGAAAGATTCTCTTTTCATATGTACTTCCATTAGTTGGTGCAATAATTACTGTGCACAGAAAGTTGATTACTTCATTCATTCCTTGTGCTCTATATTGGCCTCTCCTATGCCTACAGTAAAAAATTCTCCTCTATTTTTATTTATTTTTGAGATATTTATTCTCTTCTTTTCTCTTTAATGGGTATCTACAGTCCTTACCACATCATTATCCTCTCCTCCATTTTATCCTCACAGCAATAACCCTGTAAGGTAGGTTAAGTTGAGAGAGAGTGTGTGATTGGCCCATGGTCACCCAGTGAGCTTTCATGGCAGCATGGGGATTTGAATCTGGTTCCCCCTGATTCTACTCCAACATTCTAACCACTACACCACACTGGCTTGTCTATGAAATGTGCCTGTGTATTTAGTAGCCATGTGATAATCTCTTCAGTTTCCCAGAAAAGCACAAGAGATTTTATTTATTTGTTTGTTTGTTTGTTTTTGCCTTTTATTCCTCCCTCCCCACATTTCCAGCAGGCTCAGGGTGGATTACAGACACATAGAGGTTAAAATATATAAAAAACAGTTATTATAAACTAACAGTCCTAAAAGCATCCACAGTTAGATTAAAATACATATATAAACATCAACATAGCAGCATAAAATTCCACTGACCAGATTTAAATCATCGTCAGAGCATCTTCGCAGTAAAATGTTTTAAACGAGGGTATTGGTGGTGGGGAGGGCCCAATCCATCATCAACCGGCCAGGGGTGCTCTGCCTAGCACTGCCCATATGCCTGGTGGAACAGCTCCATCTTGCAGGCCTGGCAAAAAGATAACAAATCTTGCCGGGCTTTGGTCTCGTTAGACAGAGCGTTCCACCAGGCTGGGGCCAGGTCCGAAAGACCCTGGCCCTGGTTGATGCCAGGCGAGCCTCCCTGGGGCCAGGGACCTTTAGCAGATGTTTCTCACTAGAATGGAGAGTCCTCTGGGGTTCATATGGGGAGAGGCGGTCCCGCAGATACGCCAGTCCCAGTCCGCATAGGGCTTTATAGGTCTACATTATAGAGGATAAAAATCATTTTGACAAAGTCCTGCAAGGCCTAGTGATCACTGAAGTCACAAAGTTTATGTAATTGAAATATTGGGTAGTTTGACAGAGTGAAAAAAAAATCACTTCTTGTACTGAAATGACATTAGATGTAATAGATCTTTCAAGGTTTTAGTCAGTTGTCTGTTTAATGTAATGGGGGCAGTTTCCTGTCTGTAGGCAGTGTGTCCTGAGAATATAAAGAAATGATTGATATTTTGATCATTTATAAACAACTTTGTATCTTTCCTTAGGGTAGTTCACAGCCACTCTTGTCCCATGTTGCTTTAGCTGTTGCAAGCAAGCTGACATCAGCGTTATTTAATGCTGCCAGGTAATGATGGTTAAAATAATACTGTCACATAGAATAGATGGAAATTCTAATGATCTTGCACTTACGGGTGTTTTCTTGAAATTGTAACAATGAATGTGCTAATTTTTTTCCCTAGTGGTTGGCTTGGCTGGAAGCACAAACCAGAAGAAGAGTCGATACAGAAGCAGAAACCCAAAGTAGAGCCTGCAACTCCTTTAGCTGTAAGGCAAGTATTAATAGGAATTATATATATTTCTGAATGGTCCACTAATTCCCATAAGTAGCAAAGTGATTAGATAAAGCCCACTTTAGTAGTTGTGGCTTATGATTCCTCTGATTTGGTATAGGGAGGCTTCATGAGTGTGCTAATACTTCTTCTTCACCAGTCAGTGTATCTACCTGTCCTCCATGGATCAAGAATATGGGTTGCTCACACTAGCTGCTAGTTTCCTGTGAGAGTGTCAACAGGCATGAGTAGTGGTTACATTCAATATGTCTTCTTTAAAAAGATAAGTGTTTTTGTGATTGGACCGTACTATAACGGGTCTCGTGCCATGAAGTTCAATGAGCTTTCAGATAGCAGCATTTTTACTAAGTGCTGTTTGTATTAGGTAATCATGTATTATTTTATACTTTTAATTTTATTTGGTTGTAGGTTTGGAATTCCAGATTCCCGCCGCCATGGTGAGAGAATATGCCTTTCTCCCTGTAACTCTTTGGCAGCAGTAACGGATGATTTTGGAAGGGTTCTTCTGTTAGATGTTGCAAGAGGACTTGCTGTTCGTATGTGGAAGGGTATGATAATATTGGTCGACCTTTGGAGGGGGGAGGTGAGATGGTAGGTTATGCATTTTAATATAGGTAGTTAATTTTATTTTTGGCTTATTTAATTGTATCATAGGGGTTATTGACAATATTAAAAAGTAGATATTTTGATTTAGAAAAAATTACAAGGGTTCTTTCTGAAATAGTAACTTTTGTAATGTGGTGCCTGATACCTCAGACTGTTTCTTCACGTGTGTATAGACCTGCAGGGACACACACAGATTTTTATTTAAAACCTATCCCACCTCTCCATAAAACTGGCTCACAAAGTGGGTTGTGGACAACAGATGTGCAATAAATTCTCCCAGAAGCAACAGCTAAAACCTCAGTGGATGGTAGCAGTAAAGCAACAGAAGTTCTTGCTGTAGCTCACTAAGGGTCTGGACAAATAAAACCACTTTATAGTTTACTGTCTAAAGAGCAGGAGGAGGTGTCAAATAAATAACGTTTCTGGGGTGGGTATTCAACAGTAAGGATCTCCAGTGAATGAAGATATTGCAGATGAACAGTTCGTTTCAGCACACACATATCTACACCCTCTTTCTCTCTCACCACTTTTTCATATGCTGAAGTCAAGCCTTGGACAGAGGGGTAAGCTGCAGAACTGTATCTGCGGCAAAGCCTCTTGCTTTTCATGTTGTGAAGGGGGGGCGGGAATCCCATTTCTTGGTGTTAGTGACCAAGGTGCAAAATATTCCGCTGTAGCCTATTCATACTGCATGTGCATTTGAAGCTCAAAGAGCCTTTTGTCTGTTTTTAGCTCATATCTGAGCAAGTCAGTGGGAAAAGCCATGATGCTAGCCTTTGTCTGTATGCATTTTAAAATATGACCCTGATTAAAGAATATTTCTAGAGCTAATGGAAGAGTGGACAGGGAAGAAAGCTATGGCACAATGTTGGGAGGAAGCAACTGGACTGAAAGTTCCTCGGTAGAAGTGTTACTAGAACAATATTGAGTCGGGTTGGCATAGCTGGATGATGAAAGTAAGGTGCCCAGATTGCAGCCCCTAAAGTAGGTGATGCCTGGAAGAAGGAAGGCACAATGTGGAGAGTGGCTCTAGCTTTAGTCTCCCTCTTTACTATGCAGCTCTGGAGATTGCTGCCTTGCTGCTTCCCAGTTGATGACACTGCTGTTTTTAATCAAAAGAGCACAGCATTACAGTAATAGCTACATTGTTTTGCTCTCATTTAAATGTAATTCTTTATAAGCCTAGAACATAGGTTGCTTTGCATGTTTGTCTGCATGGTACCACTTGGCTGTAGGACAAAGCATCCTGCACATGGGAGGTATGTGCATGTGTCTATTTTGATGTAGATGCAGAATTGTATTGCAGTTGACTATAAATAACAGAGGCAGCAGCCCTGTGAAGTTGGAGAAGAATGTGAGCGTGACAGTAGTTAAAAGGGTAGCTGTGAGGTTGACAGCGGAAACCGAGGAAGAACTTAGCTGAACAGAACTAGGCATCAGGAATGTCTTCTTCAACATGCCCAGCAAGGCTGATGTCCAGTGCTTAATTTAGCAGATCGAGTGGCTGCACATTCAACCAAGAGACTTGTACATGGTGTAAGCTAGTTAATTAATTCGTTTACTTTTTTGGTAGGTTACCGTGATGCACAGGTTGGATGGATTCAGATTGTGGAAGATCTGCATGAAAGGGAAGCTGAAAAGATGGATTTTTCTCCTTTTGGCAGTCCTCAGGGGCCAAGCAGAGTGGCTCAGTTTCTTGTGATTTATGCTCCCAGAAGAGGAATCCTGGAGGTGTGGAGCACACAACAGGGTCCAAGGGTTGGAGCCTTCAATGTAGGGAAACACTGCAGGTAAGAACTAAGAAAAAGTGGAAAGAGAAGGCCAGAACAGCAGGTGCAGAAGAAGACTGGGATATTTAATTAATTAATTAACTTAATTTATATCCCATGTTCATCTTCTCTTCCGTAGGAATGACACAACACAGGGTTGAGATTCTGAGCATCAGTCTGCAAAGGCTAGTCTCTCTCTAGCCAGTCAGTGGCGCTTTTATTTAGGCACAGCATGCATACACAAGGACTGATGACCAAGAAAATAATGTTTATCTGTGCTGACATCCAGTTAACCAGTTACTGACAGGGACGGCTGAAACTGCACGTAGCCGAGAGAAACTTTGCATTGTTAAGCATTTACGAGCAGAGGGGAGCAGAGTGCCCTTTCGATCAGGGTAGGTTTGCCTATCTTGCTGACCTACAGACCCACACTCCACTCTTTTTCTTTTTCTTTATTAGGAGCAGGAATCAATTTACAATAAGCAGTCCTGTTCAGTATCTGACTCTAGATTGGATCCAACATCAGATGCGTGCAGTTTGTAATAACACAGTTGTTTGGCTAAAGTTTTGGCCTGTGAGGCCGTTAGTGGATACACGTGAGGTTGTTTAGCAATCACCCTCGACCCCATAGTTACAAGAGCAGGGAGACACTGTAACAGGCAACAAATTAGAATTAAACATGCTAAAACCCCAATTCCGTATTGGACAAAGAGACCGAGCCATCCGGTAGGCAGCCAGGATCATAATGAGGCCCACCAGGAAGGCAGCAGATCTTGCTTAATATCAGAAGCTAGGTTATGTAAATTGTTCAACAGATATTTTTTGTGAATTATCAGACACATTACAACAACACATATTCTTAACAGATTCACAACCTTGATGGTACAACAACGGCAAATAATCAATGGCAGAGCGATTGTCCAGAAGAGCATGGCGGAGCTCTATGAGCTCAGCATTCAGGGCAGCAATTGCAATAGAAGTTGCATTCATTGTCTTTGCCAGGCTGCAAGCTATTTTGCTAAGAGTTCGATGGTTCACAATGGTGAGCACTGGAACGCCAACTAGAGAGGCTGCAAGGGCCACGGCCTCTGCATCGCTTAGGAGATTCACTTTAGAGGCACAGCTGGAATCTAGCATAGCACATTTTCAAAAGAGGAGCAGTTAATCAGCAGCCTCCTCAAGGCAAAAGGTGAGACATTGACTTGCTGGCTGGCCGCTCCCACAGGTTATACTCTAAGTGGTCATGCAGGGAGGTTTCTCTCCCGGGAGGAAAAAAACAGCACAGCACACAAAGAATGAGAAGTGAATTGGCAGTCTGAGCTTGCTCCAGGCTGACTTTTTCCATCTCGGGCATTGGGTTGGTTGCCACTTGATGCCACACCGTGTGCGCTGGAACCCACAAAGGATCTGTAGGGGTAAGAACAGAAGCAAACCCTCGGCCCCAGGTTGTTAAAGGCATGGTTCCTGGGGTTTGAGAGGCAGTTAATTGATTCAAAGTAAAAAGAACTTTATGGACTTGCTGTGTAACGTTTGCTAAATTGGGGGTTCCATATTTCCCCTGTTTTAATTGTTTTTGCAACAGGGCTTTGAAGGAACGATTAGCCCATTCAACAACAGCTTGGCCAGTGGAGGTATAAGGAAGGCCATGAGAAAGACAAATATTCCATTGAGCACAAAATTGTGGAAAGGTAGAAGAACAGTAAGCAGGGGCATTATCAGTTTTTAACCGCTGTGGATGGCCTAAAACAGTGATGGCAGCGAGGAGATGGGAAATAACATGAGAAGCAGTTTCTCCTCTCTGAGGAGCAGCCCACAGCGCTCCAGAAAAAGTATCGATAGACACATGAACAAACTTCCATGGGGAGAGGTCAGGAACATGAGTCACATCCATTTGCCAAAGCGCATTGGGCCCTAGGCCACGAGGATTGACCCCTTCTTCAGGGACATGTGAAAAGCTTGCACAGTGAGGGCACGCAGACACAATGGCTTGAGCAATAACTGAGCAAGGCCTTTGGCATTTTGGTGAAAAAATTGATGACTGGAGATGGGATCAGAAAACAGAGAATGGACAGCAGAATCAGCACGAGCATTGCCTTCCGATAAAGATCCAGGCAATGAGGTATGACTGCGGATGTGTGCAACATGAAAGGGATGAGAACGCAGTTCAAGGAGAGATTTTAGAGTGAGGAACAGAGCCATAAGATTAGAATTGATACGGGGTGCCAGATAAGCACCGGGAAGACAGCTAATTAGTTTACAAACATAGTGGGAGTCAGAGATGAGATTAAACTGTTGCTGGGCAAAGGTGTGAAATGCGAGGATAGCTGCAGCGAGCTCCGCTCGCTGGGGAGAGGCCTGGTTTGCAGAATATTTAGTAATCCAGCGACCTTCGCTCTGAAAAACAATAGCTCCTCGGGAGCGGCCATCATCAGAAAAAACTGTGGCTGCTGCTCGCAGCAGCTGAGGGGACTGAAGAGAGCGAAGGAACATAGGTGCTGATTGGAGGAGAGAAAAGCGATGATCTTTAGGTAAATGAAAGAGGATTTCCCCCACAAAGTCCGCAAGAGCAATCTGAAACTGCAGAGAAGTACCCAGGAGGTGATTGAAATCATTTTTAGGAAAGGGCATAGTTATGGACAGCAAATCATAACCAGTCCGCTCAATAGCACGCTCTCGTGCCATAGCACAGAGATCAGCCGTGGCATGCGGATATGGAAGAATATTTTGATGAGAGCCATGAGAGAGAGACAACCATTCTACAAGAAAGACTTTCCCATGATGAAGTATTCCCAGAACTCCAGTGGGAGTGTGGGGAGTGGGAAGGACGAAAAGGTGAAGGCCATCAAGCCCCACAGGGGCTCTGTTTACACACTGCTGAGCTAAAATCCCATTTACCTTTTGCAAAGCTGCCTGGGCCGGCAGGAGAACAGTAATAAGATCGCTGGGATGTTTTGCAGTCGTAAGCAAGGAAAAGAATGGACTCAACAGACTGGTAGATAAGGCAAAATAAGGTCGCACCCAATTAAGGGTGCCTAGGAGTTGCTGCAAAGCAACGAGAGTAAGCGGAGATGGGAACTTTAAACAAGGAACCACTGGAGCAGCAAAGGAGTGAAGCATCCGATGGCCAAGATAGGTATAAGGCTCCACAACTTGCACCTTTTCAGGGGCCACAATAAGGCCATAAGGTTGGAGAGACTGAGTAATGTCTCCCAACTACCCTGGTGGAATCTGGGGCGCAGCCACTAGGATACCATCTCTCTCAAACAGAAAAGGGCGAGACTCTTGAGAAATTGCTAAAACTCCTGTAGGAGTCTGAGGGATAGGAAGAATGCACAAGGAAAATCCTGAATTCATGGAAGGAATCTGATCGACACACTGCTGGGCCAGAATGCCATTAACTGATTGTAAGACTTGAATAACATCACTTGGATGTTTTGCAGTGGTCAGTGAAGAGAACAGGGGGCTTAGGAGACTGGCAGGAAGAGCAAAAGAGGGATGGACCCAATTTAGAGTACCCAGAAGCTGCTGTAAAGCTACAAGTGTGGGTTTTTTTCCTGTTCCAGTTGGGCTGGTAGGTTTTGGTTTCACACCTCCACCCCCAGGATCCTGACATTCTGCTTTAAAATGACCAGACTTGCCGCAGTTAAAACATCTCCCCCCAGGCTTCCCACCCTGACGGAGAGCGGCAGCCAGAAAAAAGGCTTGATGAGAGGAAGTTCCTATATCTTGGCAAGCTCTAATCATGTCTGCCAACTCCGGGTTTTCCCCCAGACCGGTGATAACCCTTCGGCACTCAGAAGTAGCATTTTCTTTAGCTAACTCCTCTTGAGCTTCAGTGTTATCAACTTGACGCTTGATAAAACCTGGATAGGGCTCTGTGGCTTTTCTTAACTCATTAAGAACAGGATAAGAGAGAGGCTTATATTCCACAATCTGGCGGCCCTGATCATCAACCTGATCCGTTACATGAACTGGGCAGATAGCAAGCATCTCAGTTAATTCTGCCACATCCTCAGATTTTGCCTGCCTGAGTTCCCGTTCCAGTACCTCCCTCACAAGTCCCCCTGGGACTCCTCCAGCGGAAGGTGGAGGATTAAAATCTTTACCGGGAGGCGCAGAAGGTTGGGGAGGGGAGGGGCTCGTGGTGGGGCATGGAGAACCCGGCCGATTTTCTCCCAGTCCTTGAGGCAGAGAGACCGCTCCTCAGGATACCAGGGGCACAACTTATTGATCTCCTGAAACAAGGAGTGAAGTTGACTAGAAGTCACGGTCCTGCCGGACTTCTGAACCAGGAACCAGAGTTCCTCTATATGCCTGCGCTGGGCATGTGAAAATTGTCCTCCCATACTCACCAATGAAGGGGTCACTGAGACAGTGACGAAGGAGTGCACTCAAAGGGGCCTATGCCAGGCGTTGATGAGCGGGTGTCCCTGTTCAGCCGCGTCACTTGTAGGAATGACACAACACAGGGTTGAGATTCTGAGCATCAGTCTGCGAAGGCTAGTCTCTCTCTAGCCAGGCAGTGGCACTTTTATTTAGGCACAGCATGCATACACAAGAACTGATGACCAAGGAAATAATGTTTATCTGTGCTGACATCCAGTTAACCAGTTACTGACAGGGACGGCTGAAACTGCACGTAGCCGAGAGAAACTTTGCATTGTTAAGCATTTACGAGCAGAGGGGAGCAGAGTGCCCTTTCGATCAGGGTAGGTTTGCCTATCCTGCTGACCTACAGACCCACACTCTTCTCCATTTTATCCTTGCAATAACCCTGTGAGGTAGGCTAGGCTGAGAGAATTTGACTGGCCCAAGGCTAGCCAGCAAGCTTTCATAGCAGAGTGGGAATTTGAACTTGGGTTTCGCAGAATCTAGTCTGACACTCTAACCACTACACCATGCTGGGTTATAAAGCCACAAAACTAAAAAAGAGGGTTAACAGCCAGTAAGTTTTCCAGGATGTACACAGAGTTTAAATGGAGCAGTTATTCAAGGCAAGCTTTTCATTGCAATCCCACCCGCCTGCATTAAGTTTTGCTTGTCTCTTCAAAAAAGACTCCCAGCAAGTTTACTGAGTTCAGGATTGGAGTGAGATGTATATATACCCAGATACCCTAAATTTGTGTTTATTATCTCTGTTGGATAATAACCTGTTATGAAAAAGAATTGGAATTTTACTTGTTTAGGTGGCTGAAGCAAGCATCTTTCTTCTTTGTCTCCATTTTGTTAGGTGTCCGCATGTATAAATGCTCGTTAAAAGGTGTTCAGATGCAACTGTTCCTTTCAGTGCCATAGAAGCAAAACAAAACAGAAACCTCTCGAAAATTAGATATTTGTGTGCCGAAAAACTAAACTCTTTTTTGGCACACAAATAGGTAACTTTAAATTTTCTTTCTATTACCTATTTTGTTTGTATCCCTGTGACAATTCATGAGTATTTTTTTCTTGTGGTTGCACATGTCCATGCCTACGGTGTTTGCTGTTTGCACACACTGGGGGAAAACAGGGCAAAATTAAGCTCCAGAAGTCATGAGCCCGTCTTGAATTGCTCACTGGATCTTATGCTGATTGGGTTTCAGTCCAAAGAGCAGTCTGAGGAGGATCAAGGTTTGATCAGGAAATTGTCCTAATAGTGAGTTATTATGATCATGCCTTGTTATTCACTGGCCCGGTGTAAGTATTCCCCGCATGAGGGAAAACAATAGTTGTAATGGACTGCTTGTTTTTCTTTTGCAAGTTGCCAAAAAAAGTTCCACTTTTCACTCTAATTATTAAATTTGTGTTTTAGGTTGCTGTGTCCTGGCTATAAAATAATGGGCCGGAACAATGTAACAAGTCAGGGTTGGCAGCCTCAAACTTGCCAGATCTGCCTTGTTGATCCAGTGTCAGGAACAGTAAAAACTGTCCATGTACCTTTCCATTTAGCACTGAGGTAAGGCTTGTTGAATGTTCACTACTGTATAGCTGAAGCAAATAATTCAACCTTTTCTTTGAGTGTGGGTGCTGTCTGTGTGCTCTCAGAGAAACCAGCAGGTTCCTTTGCTGTTTTAAAGGAGCACTAGGGACTAGGGCTGTGCAAACCCTGGTCGCTTCGGGTTTCCCGCTTCGGGTTTACCCAAACCGGGAAACAGCTTTGGGTTAAGTGTATTTCCGAAGTGGCAAGCAGCTTCGGAAATACAGCTTTGTAAAGCTTCGGGTTTGCCTCGGAAAGATTCGGGTGTCAATTTCACTTCCGGCTTTCGGGTGTCCTGGGGGGGGCAATTTCTTTCCGAGGCAAACCAAACTTGATGGGGACCTTCTCCTACCTCTTCTCTAACAACCCCCCAAGTTTCAGAAAGTTTGGATGTTGGGGGGCCATGTTATGGCCCCCCAAAGACAGTACCTCCATCCTCCTCCATTGTCCATTATTCCCTATGGGAAAAACAGGCAACCCTTCTAGGTTGCTAGGGGTGGCATTTTGCAAGCAAAATGCACCCAACTTTCAGGGGCCCTTCTCCTAACTTTTCTCCCACCCCCCACCAAGTCTCAACCAGCTCCCACTTTGGGGGGCCATTTTATGGCCCCCCAAAGAAGGTGCCCCTATCCTCACCTTCTCCATGATTTTCTATGGGGGGGGAAATGAAGAGGCTTGTCTGGCTAGGGTTGGCATTTTGCATGCAAAATGCCCCCAACCTTGAGGGGACCTCCTCCTACCTGTCCTCCCACCCCCCACCAAGGTCCAACATGCTCCTGCTTTGGGGGGCCATTTGGGGGGGCCTAACCCAAAACCCCCAACAGCCCCACACAGCCCCAAAGACACCCTCCCCAACATTCCCACACTTGCCCATACCCCAAGAGCAGGCTGGCCAGCCATCTCCCATTGTTCCCTATGATGGGAACTTTTAAACTTTCTTTCCCATGGCAATTATGCACATCCCAGGGGTGCCATAATGGAGGGCACACTCCTGAGTGCAAGCTTGTCCCTGTGAAAGCACACCTGAACCACAGACAGCCTCCCCAAAATTCCCCCACCACCTACAGATAGGGCTGGCCAGCCAGCCCCACTGTTCCCTATGATGGGAACTAACCTAACACCAAAGAACAAAACCACAAACACATACTGAATAAAGTTTACAATCTTTATTTTTCAACCTTCAGATACAGAAAAAAGGCACGGTAGTGTGACACAGCACACCATTCCCCCCACCCCAAAGGAACACAACTCGCTACACACCAGAGAATCTGAAAAACACAGTTACATGCAAAAAATCTTTATTTCCTGTTGTGATTCAAGTTACACAGCAAGAACACAACCCCAAGGGCATCGCAGCCGCCCCCCCCAAAGGAACACAACTCACTACACACCAGAGAATCTGAAAAACACAGTTACATGCAAAAAATCTTTATTTCCTGTTGTGATTCAAGTTACACAGCAAGAACACAACACCGAGGGCAGACACACAGACACACACACACAAACACACACCAGGAAAAACTCCTCCCCCCCTTAATCACACGCACACACAATGTAGAAATTTTTTTTTTAAAAAAAATTCACTCCCACCCAGTCAAGCCCCTAATCCTCCCCTCCCCACACCCACCAAGACAATCCCCCCCAAGAAAACTTAAAATACTTTAAACAGGTACAAACCCCCTCCCCCAACCAACAACAGTAAAAATGAATCAAGAAAAAATTCTGAAAAAAATTAGAAAAAATTAATTTTTTTAAAAAAAAATTCACTCCCACCTAGTCAAGCCCCTAATCCTTCCCTCCTCTCCCCTCACCACACCCACCAAGAGACACCCCCCCCTGAGAAAACCCTGTGAGTCACTGACTCGCTCACCACTCCTGCAATCTAGCAATGGTTAGGTGACAGGCAGGAATTCAACGGGGGAAGTCCTCCTGCACAGCAAGATTGCAGAGACGAGATGCTCGACCAGCCACAGCAGCAGCGGGAGTCTCTCAAGTCTCTCAGTCTCTAGGAAAGAGCAGAATGGAAACTGGTTATTAAATAAGTATATTAACTCTTTAAAAACTACTTCTAAATTCTAACCCCTCAGTCCCAAAGTGTGAAAGCCAGAGTAAAAAACTAGGCCAAAGCCTTGGCACACACCAGGGAAGCCACCCACTGTAGAAATGAAAGACAGGCACAGTAAAAAAAACTTTAAACAGAGCAGCAGTGGGCCAGCTTCAAGTTAACCCCCCCCACACCTAGGCCAAAGCCTTGGCACACACCAGGGCTTGGCATGAGTCTGCCCCTAGGAAGCCACTGTTAAATTTAAAAAATAAAAATAAAATGCAAACTTAAAACAAATCCTTTCCCAAACCCATTGCCCCCCAACCACCCCCTCCCCCAACGATCAAAGAATCTTGTGAGTCAGTGAGACTCACTTACCAGTGAGATGCAGGGCCAGTCAGCAGCACTCTGCAGCAGGGTCCTCCTCTTCCAATTTCTGTCCAGGCAAGCCGCTCTCTCAATGTCAGGGTAAACTGGAAGATTCCTAAAGGGAAGCCTCCAATTTATAGCCCTGCACAGCAGCATTTTAAAAAAAGGTACTCTCCTGCCAGAGAATCCCCATTGGCTGGGCTGGAAGGAGAATACTACTGCAGGATTGGCCACTCCTAACCCCTCCTCCCCCTTGCACTTATTGCAAAGTCTGCAAACAGTGCAAAGAATCCCTCCAAATGTGCAGGTTTGCTTGCTGCTTGCATTGGCAATGGAGATCAGCAGCAGCAAGCAAAAGCTCCTGCCACTTTTTCAGGGATGGGAGGGGGAAGGAGGAGGTTAGAGTGGGTCACTCACTACTCCTCTCCCTCCCCTCTCCAAAGCCGGAGCTGAAGCGTTGAATAGGCTTCAAAACATTGCATTTTTTTTTTAAGCACAGGAAGCTTTTACTTGCTGCTGCTGATCTCCATTGCCAGCTGCTTGCAAGCAGCAGGCACTGGAGATCAGCAGCAGCAAGTAAAAGCTTCCCGTGCTAAAAAAAAACATGGCGCGCAGGCTGCTCGCACGGCCGCTCCGAAGTGGTCTGAAGCAACACGAATTGCTTCGGGTTGCTTAGCTTTGGTATTTCCGAAGCGGGGCCATCTTGCTGGCCCCGCTTCGGGAAATTCTGAAGCGACACGAAGCGGGTCGCTTCAGGTAACTTTACCCGAAGCGAAACCCGAAGTGACCAGCCCTACTAGGGACTTTTCTTGGAGACTGCTAGATGTGCGGTTGTTGCTATGCTTGTGTTGCAGAGAATGTAGACCTCTTTTCTTGAGGTTGTGCTTCCGTTGTAAGAAGCTCAGTCTCAGATATAAATTTTGTGCTGTGGGGAAAATGAAGTCTCTTCTACTCATCTAGTGTATCCATTGCTATTAGTCGAATGTGGCTGTGTGATTGTGTTTTTGGATACTTTCAAAATGATATAAAAAGTGTTTGCTAATTTCAGAGATGGAGCATCCCCTCGTAAAGTTTGCAAATAATCATTTACAAGAAATAACAGTTAGGAAGTCAGTATACAGAGATGGAAAACCTCTGAAAACCAGATGCTGAGATAAGCAGAAAGACAATGTTATGACTGTCCTACTTTGCCTGTGACTTCCTAAGAGGCATCAGTCATGTTGCTGTTGGAAACCAAGTGTTGGATTAGGTGAATGTTGGTCTAATGGAGAAGGTCACCTCTTCTGTCCCCCCCCCACTAGAATTCTAGAGACTTTTTTCTTGTTTAATTAGTTGTTTGAAGGTAATGTGCTCCTCTTTCTGTCACTGCAGTGTACATGAAGTCATTTTGTATTCAGTTTCACTGTTTATTTAATTTTTTTTCCAGCGATAAGAAAAGTGAACGAGCAAAAGATATGCATCTGGTGAAGAAGTTAGCAGCTTTGTTGAAAGCTAAAACATTAAGTCTGGGTAGGTTTTTTAAAAAGCTATTTCTGCTTGGAGTCACAGTATGGAAAGAAAAAGGGATTTATTAATTAAAATATTTAGACCCCACTTTTCTTGTTGGCTCAAGTGATGAGTAGAAATTACATGTAAACCAGTTAGCATAGCATGGAATGACACCATTGGGTAGAAAGGCTGCACACACATTTTGTAAATAAAATAATAAGCAGCATGGGTTGGATCCAGCAGACAACTGATGGTCGCAGTTCTTTCCTGTATTCCTCTACCCATAGCAATCCTTTCCAACCCTGTAAAATCTTTCTGGGTTTGTGGGGGAGGTTACAGTGGGGAGGGCAAGGGAACAAAATCATCCTTTCTGCTTCTTCCATCAGCACAGCTCTGCTGATGGGGAGGGCATTTCCCCCTTTTCACTATCCAGTGCAGCCTCCTGACTTATCTGCTTATTAGACTGCATGGGTCCCACAATCCTAGGAATAAATTCTCTGTGAAGGGAAAAAGAGTTTTGGAAAGATCTGAGATCTTTTGTGTTCACAGGTCTCTGGAGCCAACACTATGATAGCTTGTGTGGAGCACTCCATGTTGTTCTGTGCTTTGATGGCTCCCACCTAAGTGATAGAACATTTGACTGGTCTCCTAATTCACTGGGAGTTTTTCATGCGAAACCTTTTAATATAATTGAGAATTGCAGTATGGGGCTACTCTCATTATATTCAGTGTTACGCCGAAGAAGTTTGGAAAAATGTGACTGCCACTGTTACTTAATATTACTTGATACTACAGAGGGTACCTTTGCCTTTGTACTCTTCTGCAGACTTCTTCTGAAGTATGTATTTTATTAATTTCTTGATCTTTGTTTCGGAGAAACATGATTTAATGATTTCAAAAAAATAGCTGTGTTAGTCGGTTGTAGCATGATAAAACCAAAGTCATATGGCACCTTTAAGACTAACCAAATTTATTCCAGCATAAGTTTTTGTGAGTAAGACCTCGCTTCTTCAAAGGCAGATGAAATGAAGATTGTACAGCAACAATTAAGGGTGGAAGAGAGAGGAGAAGTTGTGTCATGTTGTAAATCTTTCAGGTGTGAGTATCTGTGGGGAGCTGGAATGGACACTGTTGTTACACAGTGAATAATGAAAGAAGGCACCAGTTCCAGCCTCCTGAGGGTTCAGTTACAGAGAGATGAACCAAGCATAGAGTAGTGATCCAATGATATCAGTGAACTGCTCAATGAGGAAGTAAGTTATTTGTAGGTGGCTTATCTGATTGGGTATGGATTTTGCAGGTTTATGAGCATCTCTAAAGAGAGGAGTAAAATTATCTTCAGATCCCCTTTTTTGGGTATTTGGGGGTATTTCTTTAGAATTCTAACAATATTAAAATAGCCTTCTTTTAAGAGGGAGCTTGTTTAAGAAAGAAAATCCTGAAGCAATAAGGAAAATAAAAGATCCAAAGTTTACTAAACACCATTTCCACAGCGGGAATGCTTTTTTTGTGTGTCCTGGTGTTTCATTAATCTGCTATGTTCTATGTGAGATTCTTTTAAAGGGTGAGTAAAACCAACCTTACAGTTTCTTAGCACAGCTACATGGTAGTTGGTAATAATCTGTAGAAATTGCTTGAACTGGGCCACATCTTCTATAAATAATCTCTATTATGGATGGAATAAGCTTCATCAGAAAGGCCCCCTCAGCTTTTGTAGAAGGCTTTGCAAGACGAAGCTGTATATATCTGACAAAGTAGGCTGAAAGAAGTGTTAGTCTTTAATGTGCCACTGGCGTTTTTTAGGCAGGCATTCCTGTGAAAATTGGTCTTGGTTTTGATAATATTAGGAATCAATGTATCTGCTATTTTAGAGTTACTGCTGTGTTCTTACTGTTTTTGAAACACAATAAATGATGTAAATAATGTAAATATGTAGTGCTTATTTAAACTGCTTTTATAAATTCTCTCGGTAAGTCACCTCATTCTGTTTGCTTCCAGATGTGGTTGAGGCTGAAGTGAAGGAATTAATTCTTGATATTAAATATCCTGCTACCAAAAAACAGGTAATTAGCCAGTGTTTGTGGCTTGCCATAACTCTTTGCATGTTTGCCAGTAGGGTTTCCACATACAGACATTCAGTTCTTTAATTCAAGAGACAGTTTGAAGCAAAAAGAGTTGCTTCATTTGCACAAACTTAAGCAATGTATTGGCTTGGTCCTCACCTAGACTTCTGCTGGCACGATTGGTGTGTGCATGCGTGTGTGTGCGCGCGCTGAATCCCTGTCCCCATGGGAGACCCTTTGTTCCCCAGAACAGGGGGGGGGGATGTTTTGGGCTGCTGCAGGAGAGGGGAATTGGTGAAAGCCCTCTCTTGCACCCATTGAAATCTAGGCAGAATGCAACCCGCTTTACTGTTCGTATGACTTAGTGGTGAAGGTGGCACTTGATCTAGCCCTACCAAGAGTCTTTTATATGGAGAAGCTCTTGGTAATATTCTTTACCTTTCTAGGTAGATTCATCTGCCGCTTTGAAAACAGTTATTTTTTTTTAGAAAGGTTTATTGTTTCCTCTTGGAATTTGTAATTAAATCCATTTTGTTAGTAAGATCATGACATAGGACTGACTTTGTAGATGTTTTAGTTCATAGTCCTGTACTATAATATGTGACTAATGGAGACTACTCAGACCCATTAAACTTTTCCAACCCAAGAGAAAGAATCATAAAAGTAGTATAGAAAATAGTTCTCTTTTGTGTCACTGTGTAACATCTATATTAGTTCTTTAACTATAGCTTGGAATTGAGAAATATTTGCTAAGTTGTACATTTTTATATATATTTGGTTTTTTTAAAATGAAGGCTTTGGAAAGTATCCTGGCAAATGAGCGTTTGCCACTCTCTTCTTTAACAACCATCACACAAACACTGATGGATACTTTAAGAAATCAGGGTAAGTGAAAAAGTATTTTGGAACAATCAGTTCTGTTACTGAGATCAGTTGTAGCTGTAATGGGAAAAAATAACTGTCCAGTTTTCCTGAAGACTGCTGCGAATGTCAGAACCTTCATGCTTCATTTGGGACTAGTAGTTATTGGAAAAGTAATTCAGTTTCATAGAAGAGAAATATGAGGGCTCTTGCAAAGGGCTGGGGTGTGTGTCTTTTTTATTTCCAATGCATTGATTAGAGCAGAAAGTCATCCTTTGAGAAAGTTTTTATTTACTAAATTTGTTAAAACATTTATTGAACACCTTTCTCTACATAAGGGAAGAAGTGAGCTGTGGTTCATGTGAGCTCATACCCGACCACAAATTTTGTTAGTCTTATAGGTGCTACTGAACTCTTGCTCTTTTCTACTGCTATAAGCGACCCTGGTGTCTAATCTCTTACCAAAGCAATTGGGAAGGAAGGGAATTTCCTCTCTAATGTGACTACTGGGGAAAAGGAACTAGGTTCAGACTGTGCATCATTCTTTGAACCCACTTTTCTGCCTCTGATCCCCCTGTTACAGTTGCTTTGTCAGCAGTTGTAATGGTTCTCCTGACCAAGGGAGGGAGGGGGGGGGGCTAGCACTTGCACATTGTCCTCAGCTCCTAGGGATTCTCTGCACTGGGGGGAAAGCAAGCCTGTGCAATCTTTGGAGGGTGGTACTAGTGTCATTCTAGCACCTGCTGTTAGTTTGCAAGCATTGAGGAACACTAATATGAGTAGAGATCTCATCCCATTTGTCACCTGCATACTTTACAAATCAATTATGTATTGAGAATTCCTTGAATGTGTAAGTAGCAAGTTTAGTTACGGCATATCTTTTATATGAGATTCTAATGAAGACAAACTCATTACTGTATGTAGATTTGCAGCAAGTAGATTTGATGTTTGTATTGCACTGCAGCAGTTTTCTGTTTATACATATGATGAATTTACAGATAGACTGATAAAGGCTTTGTCTCCCCTCTGCACTGAAACTGATAAAAAGGTAGAGACTAGAGAGTGAAAAGGTGCAATATGTACATATATAGCATATTTGCGTTATACTGTATATTATATCCTGCATATATACTGTATATTGCATAGAATCAAGTTAATAAAAATCTTAAGTGGGGGCTCAAAATGGTAATTCCTCCCCTTCCTCATTACGTGGCAATTAAACCAACATGTTGGGAAGAAGCTACTGAATTAACTAAATGTGAATTTTTAATTCATCATCAGAGTAGGATAGGAACTTGCTTAATTTGAGACTTCCAGTTTTGATGACCATTGATTCTGTTTATGAAGAATGAAGCATGAATGCACTTATCACATGTGGCAGTGTACCTATGGGATATAAGGTGTTTCTCTCATGAAGAGTTACTATGGAAGTGTAGCATAGGTACCGTCTAAGCCCCCACTATCCTGGCCTTCCACAAAAGATACAAAACTGAATTATTCAAAAGGGCTTTTTACACAGGCAGGAGGGCTGTATTGTGGGAAGATGATCTCAAAGGGATGCTTCACTATTGAGTTAGGGACCATAGACGTCACCACTATGTTGCCATACGTATTATCTATTGCTTTAAGTATGTGCTCTTATGTACTACCTGTTGCTTTAAGTATGACCCTACTGGATAGTTCTTTGTTGTGTAATGTCAGTCCTAGAATTGCTTATGCTCTGTTTCAGCATTTCTTCAACTTTGTATTGGATTTTTGCTAATGTTACGTCTTTGTAAACTTGCATTTATTTATCCTATGGCATTATTTATTGAAATGTCCCTGATATTGACTATACTAATCTTGTTCTATGAAATCGGCCTTTAGACTCAGTGAGAAAGGCGGACTATAAATGACAAAATAAATACACAGCTTTGTTTGTTGAGACTAATACTCACCGCTGTTTCTGCCTGTGTCTTTAGAGGATGAGTGTGTAGATGAAGGGCTGCTACAGTTTTGTGCAAACAAGCTGAAGCTGCTGCACCTTCACGAGTCAGTCAGCAAAATAAATGGTCTGACCATGCAGCCGGAGGTGGTGTCATCTGATAATGTGAGTAACTTGAGACTTTGTTTTTTGATAGTGAATAAATGAAGGATCTTTGGAGGGAGTGCATGATAGAAGTTTTCAGAAGTATTCCTTCTATATAAAGAAGCTCATATATCCAAGAAAGGGTGTGTAATGAACCTACACTCTTTCCAAAGTAAGATTTGTTTAGAAAATTTTATTAGGTGAGAATATTAATATACAACTTTCAAATAGCATCTCATTATCCTTTCCCCCACCCTTTCCCTCCCCCCCTTTTCCAAGACTTCCAACAGCTTTCCAACCCTATAGCCTAATCTTTTCCCAATCTATCCCCTTTTTCTGTAACTCCTTATCTCATGTTTACTTACTCTTTTATTCAACTAAGCCCTATCTATTAACTTCAAAAATATTGTTATAAACTTAAAATCTATTATCTATTACTTTATATTAGCTCCACATATATTTAAATTTAAACTAACTAACAGTCGGATAAAATATCTACTTTAGTAATTCTAACATACCTATTAACTCTAAGTCCACTTACATTTGGGCTAACAATTAGCTAATAATGGTTGTTGGGGGTTTTCCGGGCTGTATTGCCGTGGTCTTGGCATTGTAGTTCCTGACGTTTCGCCAGCAGCTGTGGCTGGCATCTTCAGAGGTGTAGCACCAAAAGACAGAGATCTCTCAGTGTCACAGTGTGGAAAAGATGTAGGTCATTTGTATCTACTCAGGAGGGGTGGGGTTGAGCTGAGTCATTCTGTAAGAGTTTCCCAGGGTGTGGAATGCTAATGGCGGGAGGCTTCACTGTAACCTGAGGAGGCTTCACTGTAACCTGAGGAGGTTACAGTGAAGCCTCCCGCCATTAGCATTCCACACCCTGGGAAACTCTTACAGAATGACTCAGCTCAACCCCACCCCTCCTGAGTAGATACAAATGACCTACATCTTTTCCACACTGTGACACTGAGAGATCTCTGTCTTTTGGTGCTACACCTCTGAAGATGCCAGCCACAGCTGCTGGCGAAACGTCAGGAACTACAATGCCAAGACCACGGCAATACAGCCCGGAAAACCCCCAACAACCATCGTTCTCCGGCCGTGAAAGCCTTCGACAATACATCAATTAGCTAATACTTCACTTCATCTGGTAAAGACTCTATCTCTTCTAATAACAAATCCGTTCTAATAATTTTCAAATTGCCATAATTCCTCTTTTACGTCCCACTTCTCTTTGTAGTAGCATTATATTGTCTTCTGATTACAGCAGGTCTTCATTTATCCTCCATCCTCGTCTTTTGGTGCCTTTCCCAAATTTCCACATTACTGGATTGTGATCTGAGCCTACCTTAGGCATTACTTCCGCCTCCTTAGTCCATACCGCCAGATCTTTAGAGGCCCAGATCATATCAATTCTTGATCGTGTCGAGTGCCTCGCCGAGTAAAACGTATATTGTTTTATTTTAGGGTTACTTCTTCTCCAAACATCCTCCAATTTTTCCTGATCTTTAATTCCAAAAAAGGATTTTGGCAAAAGTCCTCTTTTTTTATGAGCGCCTTTCGTTTTTTTATCATCATCCAAATTTGTTACTCCATTAAAATCACCTGCCAGAATTATTTGAGCATATGTCAGTCCATCCAGTTGGTTCTGTAGGTCTTTAAAAAAGTTCTCTTTAGTGCCATTCGGTGCATAAATCCCAATCAAAAGTATTTTCTTTGCGTTCCAAATTATTTCCACTGCTATATATCTAGCTTCCGGATCATTTAAAATCACTTTCGGTTGCAGCTCATCTTTAATATATAAAACAACTCCTCTTTTTTTCTGCTTTGATGCCGCTGCAAATTCTTTCCCCAATTTAGCAAATTTTAAATATTTCACATCCTGTTTCCTAATATGTGTCTCCTGCAAACAAATTATATTACAATGTTGTTTAGATAGCCAGTGGAAAGTAGCTTTACGTTTCGAAGGTGAATTTAGTCCGTTTACGTTCCAAGATATAATTTTGCACTCCATTATCAAATTTTAGATCTTTTGGGTAAGTCTTTTTCATAGTCCTTTATAAACATTTCCATCTCCTGTCCAGATCTGAGTGTTCTTCTGGTCTCACGAAACTCAAAACTCAGTCCTTCTGGTATTTCCCATCTATATCTGATGTTCAATTCTTTCAACATTTGTACTAGTTCTCTGTATTTCTTCCTCTCCAACAAAACCCCCCTAGGAAGTTCCTTCATTATTCTCACTCTTTTTCCACCAATTTCCAGAGGGTTTTGAAATTGCTTACTCACAATCTCTTCTCTTGTTCTTTTCGTTGTAAATTGGACTATTATATCCCTTGGTAGGTTTTTTTGTGCTGCATATTTTGAGTTGATTCTGTATGTCACATGCAGAAAGGCTGCCACTTCCTCCGGTTCCTTATTCAAAAATTCTGCTAGTACTTCTAAAATCTGCTCTTGGGTTGATTTCCATTCCACTTCCGGGACTCCGCGAAATCTAAGTTGTTTTTCCATATGCTTACATTCCGTCACGGCCATTCTCTTTCAAACCCTTGGTTTCTATCCTGTGTGATACAGCCAACTTGTCAGTTTCATCTTCCACTGTTTTAACTTTCTGCTGTGTCGATTGTAATTCTTTCTTGACCTCATCAATATTTTTAACCAGCTCCACCATCTCTGATTTAAAAGTCTCTTTGAGCTCCTTAATGTCTTTCACAATCTCTTGCATCATATCTTTGATCTCCTTAATTCCCCTCTGCGACTTTTTTATCGAGACTGTCCAGTGCTGTTTGCCATTCTTTCTTCGACATCGTGGGGCTTGCCTTACCTCGCTCCCACGAGTCCGCTCTTTTCCTTAACTCTGTGGCGTGGCTGATTTACTTTCCTCACCTTAAGCGTCAAATTTTAACAAAGTCTTTTAAAAATTTGCGATCTTAGCATCCAAAATGTCGGGCGTCTTTTCTCTATGGTTTTTACTTGAAGTTTATGCCCTTTCCCTTATCCAAAATGTCCTACTTCTGCCCAATTTGAGGTCAAGCTCTTTCCCTTCTTCAAAATGGCGCACGACCTCTTCCGGTTCCTCAGAGGCCGCTTCCAGCCAGTCTTTCTATTGCACTGACGCACTTCCGGTTTCTCTTCTCGACACAGCGTTTCTCGCGATGTTTCAACTTTCTCACACTTTGCTATCTCTTACAAGCCGCAGGTATGTAAACAATAATCCATTTTCCGCGTTAGCTCCTCTCTAAAAAATTCTTTTTTCTCAGTTACTTTGCCGGAATATTCATAGTAAGTTATTAAGTCTTTTGCAATTTTTGTCTTCTAATTTGATTCAGTTTCTTTTACCATTTTTCTTCTCACATAAAGAGATAGCAATCTTTACCTTATTAAATCTTCTTTATGGGTTGTAATCGCTGTTTCAGTAGTTACGATAGTCCAGTATTCCCAGTTTAGTGCTGAAGCTTGGGTACGGAGGTCTTAAGCCAAAAACTTGACTCCAGAGCTACTGCAGAGATCTTTGCCACCGGTCTATGAGCGGGGTCTCAAGGCTGGGTGGGTTATCGTTGCGTAGATCCCCCCCCCCACAGCTGAGACCCTCACACTTTCGGGGTCTTGAGCGTACTTGCCTGTTCTCCGCCTGAGAACAGGGGGCTACGGGCAGTTGGCACCCCACTAGCCCTCACAAACAGCAGCACGGACAGCGCAGCTCCCTGAGCTGCTTCAGCCCTCCATGAACTCCAAGCTGGAAGTCCCTTTCCAAAGTAAGATTGTGAGCTTTTGTCTTTTATTAATCAGAGCTAGTATTCTGCATCAAGGAAATCAGGTTCTGTATTTTAAAAATAAGGGACTATACTAAGGTTCATGTTATCTTGGTTTCTGTCCTAAGGTCGGTATTAAGGGATGCTCCATTTATGACATTTTCCTCTGTAGAAGCTATATTCCCCACCTTGGACACTTGATGCTTGGTAGGGGTGGGGAGAGAAAGGTGTAGACATGGGGCAGCAAGATGGGCACTGTTGGATTTCAAGGGCCTGCTGCGTAGCCCTGCCGCCTTGCAGTGGTCCTTCTCCTTGTGCAATGCAGGTGGGTGCTCATTAGTTATGGAGCAGGCCATCTGAGGCAGACTAGAGAGGAGTCTTCTTTTTTTCCTCTGAGGTCCATATCTGATGTGGTCTGGGTCATGGCCAGCTCCTCAAGCAACCTTCCTATTACCAGCCCAACTCTTTGTTTACTTGTGTTGGTTCTCCTTTGTTAAGGACCACACAGGGTCAAAGACTCTCTCACACTGTCTTGCAAATCCCTACCACATTATGAGGCACCTTAGGAGACCTGTCTCCAAATATGTAATAACAGTCACTTAGGGTGGATGGCAAAGTGCTTTGAGGCACCCCTTTTAGAGATGGAAACTTTATGGTCATTGGAATCAAGTAACAGTGTTTCCACCTAGATTGGGTAGATGTGATCTTCACTGTTCCATGTTTTGCTTTTTTACTTTTAAGGACTTAGCTAAATTGCTCAGGTTAGATGACAAAGAATTTGCTAGGCTGCAGATGCTACTGGAGAATTACAAGATGCAGGAAGACACCCAACATTCTGTTCATTTTGCGGAGGATAAAGATGGAGTACTGTCTGTGAAAGCTTTCTTAGAACATTTGGAGTACGAAAAAGATGTAATTAATGTGAAGAAGCTGGATGAAAGAGAATATGTAGCTTTGGGTAAGTGCCCTTTACTAGTAGGCACTGCTTTTCTATTTGTTTGTTTTTCACCCTATTTCCAGTCAAAGCAATTGACTTGCAAAAGAGCTTCAGATTAAAAATTAATACAGATTAGGGGTGTGCACCGGGGAAATATTCGGTGCATTGGGGAAATATTCGGATTAGGGGTGTGCACCGGGGAAAGATTCGGAATAACCCCAAACCCGAAGCAGCAAGCCGCTTTGGGTTCAGGTTACCGGAATCGCTTTGGTATGCTTCTTAATGATTCGGAGCATACTGAAGTGAGACCCCCACCTCACCCCTGAGCCCCCCTTCCCCCAACCCCAATCCCACTTACCTTTTCTGAAGGCGGGAGCAGGTGCCTCTGCCATTGCAGCGGTCAGCAGAGCTGAGGGGAAGGCTGCAGCCAGTGCCTCCTCCTCGGCGGGTGGCAGGGAAGGCCGCAGCTGGCGCCTCAGTCACCCGCGCTACCCCTTCGGCCACGGTGGCAGCCAGCAGGGCGGCAGGGAAGGCTGCAGACGGCACCTCCATCACCCGGGAACCCTAAGCGCACACCCCTAATACAGATATCAATTACAATCAATTTTGGGTGACATCTTAATCCAGGCATTATGTGAGGGTGCCTGGCCTCTCTCTACCTTTTCTCCTTCTATCCTGACTAGTGGTAGGTGGAAGCAGGGGAGATTTTTGTCATAGTGAACAAGGGGTTCTCCCTCTGAGACGGAGGACATCTTGGGTGATTCCCACCGTCCAATCAGTGAGGCAGGAACTAATTTTCTTCCTCTTCCTGTCTGGCATGTGGGACACCCTCTCTTCAGTTCTGTTCCTGCCTCCAGGGAGAGCAGTCTAGTAGCAGACTAGCTCTGCTACTTTCTTATTAGGACTTCAGTTTTACTTTCACTTTGTACCGTGGTGGCGGTACAACTACAGGAATTCCTGAATGATGCTCTAGTCCTGGACCCATTCCAGTCTGGCTTCCGTCCTGGCCATGGGACGGAGACAGCCTTGGTTGCCCTCAGAGATGACCTTCTCAGGCATCTGGATCGAGGCGGGTCAGCGCTGCTTGTGTTACTTGATCTCACAGCAGCGTTTGACACGGTTGACTATGATTTGTTGGCCAGCCGCCTTGCCGACGTGGGGATTAGGGGGACAGCCTTACAGTGGCTGGTCTCCTTTCTCCAGGGTCGGGGACAGAGGGTAGTGCTCGGGGGAGATCTATCGCCCCGTCACCCTTTGGTGTGCGGGGTTCCCCAAGGGGCGATACTCTCCCCGATGTTATTTAACATCTATATGCGCCCCCTCGCCCAGTTGGTGCGGAGGTTTGGGCTGGGTTGTCATCAATACGCGGATGACACCCAACTTTTTCTGTTGATGGACGGCCGGCCAGACACGGCCCCAGACAATCTGGCCAGAGCTTTGGAGGCTGTGATGGCATGGTTGAAACAGAGCAGGCTGAAATTGAACCCAGTGAAGACGGAGGTCCTGCAGCTGGGACGGGGGCTGCCAGATGTTGGGATCCAGCTCCCTGCCCTGGATGGGACACCACTGGCAACTTTGCCAGTGGTAAAGTGTCTGGGTGTGTTCCTGGATGCCTCCCTATCAATGGAGGCCCAGGTCACGGCGGTTGCCAAGTCTGCATTTTTCCATCTTCGTCAGATCAGGCAACTTGCCCCCTACCTGACGCCCCAGGACCTAGCTACAGTGATCCATGCAACGGTCACCTCCAGGCTAGATTACCGTAACTCACTCTACGCTGGGCTACCCCTGGGCCTGATCCGGAAACTACAACTGGTCCAGAATGCGGCGGCACGGGTCCTGACTGGTATACCTTACCAGTCACACATCACACCTGTCCTGCGCCAGCTGCACTGGCTTCCGGTTGAATTCCGAATCAGGTTCAAAGTGTTGGTTCTTACCTTTAAAGCCCTGAGTGGGTTGGGACCGGCATATCTTTGGGACCGCCTCTCCCTGTACGTTCCCCGGAGATCGCTTCGATCAGCGAATAAATATTTACTTGTGGTCCCCGGCCCTAAGGAAGCCCGCCTCGCTTCAACCAGGGCCAGGGCCTTTTCAGTCCTGGCCCCAGCTTGGTGGAACGCTCTGTCAATGGAAACCCGGGCCCAGCGGGACATATTATCGTTCCGCCAGGCCTGTAAGACAGAGCTGTTCCGCCAGACGTTTGGTGATTGAAGGGGGCGGTGCCATGTCGGCCTCCCACCTTTGGGGTGGGGAAGGTTCTCCCCACCACTGCACCTTGTTAATTTGTTTTATTATTTGTATATTGATTTTAGTTTTTGTTTTTATCGATTTTAACTGTTCACCGCCCAGAGCCCCTGGGGATGGGCGGTATATAAATTGAAAAAAAAAAAAAAATTCCTACTCCTTTGCTCTTCTCTTCCTCTATTCTTATTTTTCTGTTGTTTTTCAAACTCGGTTGACTTAAACTTTCATAGTTTCTCCCTATCTTCTTGCTGTCCTCTCCTGTCTCTTACCACTCTCCCTGGTTGACTGAGATGATCATGGCAGCCATTTAGGACAGTTGCTTACAAGATGGACACCAGGGATTCTGAGGACAGCTTCCTAGACGGCAGAGAAAAATGCTCCCCAGTATTTGCATCGAATCCGATGGAGATTGATGAATCCAGTGCTGACCGGCTTCCCCGGCTTGTATGTCCCCCCGGCAACGAGTCAGCACTGACATGCCTCTGTGGCTTGTGCAGTCTCCCGACTACAAGTCAGCCTTAGAGCCACAGAAGAGCTTCAACTGCCCCGTCCCACTGAGCAGGAGCCAGAAGCAACTACGCACTGCTACTCTACAGCTGGAGTTGGTGTGTTACCTCAGCTCAGGCTTTTGGTGGGAAAAGACGCCAGGAATCTCCTCAGCTCCGGCACCCATGAATGTGCTCATGCTAGCCTCCTCGCTGGAGATTCCACAGCAGGCTTTTCCCCTTCGGATCTAGCTCTGCCTTTACAACAGGACACTTCCTGTTGGATGAGTAACGTATGAAGGGCACAAACCTGCCTGTGTCTTTGATCTTTTTAACTTCCTAAGGCTTACCATGAGGGAGGAAATATATAATCCCTGCTGGGCTAAAACTTCTTTTAATAGTGGTTTGGCATCTACCTCCTCCTCTCCTTCCTCCATGTGAGAGGCTGTGGCTCAGTGGAAGAGCTTCTGCTTTGCATGTAGAAGGATCCAGGTTTGCTCCCTGTTAATTCCAGTTAAAAAGATCAGATAGGTGACGAGGAAAACTTTCTGAGACCTTGGAGACCTGCTGCCAGTCTGAGTAGACAACACTGACCTTGATGGACCGATGGTCTGAGTCCAAATAAGGCAGCTAGTAATGTTTATCAGGCAGGGATCCCCACTGAGCAGGGGGATCACCCTCGGAGTGCGTCTGTAATGACAAGGAGAAGGAAGAATTCCTTCAAATGCAGAGGAGAAGGAAATATCCCTGCCAGAACAGTCAGCCCAGCTGACTGAATCTGAGATCTACCAGTATTTACTACTGAAGATATTCTCAGCCTTAGGGCTGCAGTAATTACCCTTGGGGGAGGAGGACTCATAGACAGGAAATACCAAATCCAGACTCAAGGAAACAAGAGTCTCTTCCTAGGGAAGGCTCCTCAGAAAAGGTCCTCCCATTTCCAGAATATTTTGAGAGACAGCTCAAGGCTGAGTGGCCTAACCCATCAATCAATAAGCAATCTTCGAACATAGTCAAAAAATTGTACTCACTACCTTTCTTTGCTAATGAGATATTGCAGGTACCTGCAATCGATGCTCCAGTGGCTACACTTCAGTCATCTGGGCTCCTGTCAGAGGACGAGCAAGGATCAGTCAGAGACATCTTAGACAAGAAGTGAGAGGCCACACTGAAGAGAGTTCACGAGGCCATGGCCACGGCTATTAAGGCTACAGCCATTGCTCCATTGTCTCCAGAGCATCAGGAGTGTGGATCAGAAAACTGATCCAACTTCTCCCATACATCAATAGATGCCTCCCTGGGAGGAGCAAACAGAATTTTGAAGGCCACTACCTTCAAGGCAGACACTATCCTGGATGCAGTTACCTTTTCTTCCAGGACTATGATCTCGGCAGCAGTAACAAGTAGGCACCGTTGACTAAGAGCATGGCCACCAGATTTACACTCTAAAAATATCATCCTGGCTTACCACTTTCAGAGAGGCAAGCTATTTGGGGATGCCCTGCGACAGATCTGGGTTGAGATCAAGGACAAAAGAAAGTGTTGCCAAAAACAAACCATTTGAGAGGCAATCCCTTGGCCGTCAGCCATTTTATTCACAACACGCTCTACTAAGGTCCAGACAGGATTCCAAGCGACTACCCTGGGGTTAATCTAGACTGCTCTTTAATAAGGGGGGTGGGTCCTTTCAGGAACTCACTTGTAGTATAGTGGTTAAGTAACTGAACTGTGATGCAGTACTCTGCTGGTTCAAATCCCACTACTGCCATGAACTTACCACATGACCTTGGGTAAACCATTCCACTCAGTCCTAGCTCCCCAGCTGTATTGTGGGGATAATGCTTACTTCGTCCCAAGATCAAACAGTTCTCCACACAAGGAAAGAGATCTAACCTTGATACTAGCTCTCTAAGACAGGACTTGCAAACTTTCCCTGTGAGATGCCAACTGCTCTTTACCATCAGACCTGTGTCGACATACAAGCGGATGTCTGTACCTTAGAAATAGTCTCACAAGATTATTCCATACAATTTGGAAGCTACCCACCATAACGTTTTGCCATCGCTCCCCTACGCAAAATTTTAACCCCAAAAGGCATTCAAACGGTGGAGCATGTTCCCCACAATGAAAGAGGACAGGGGTCTACTCAATCTCAGTCCCTAAAAAGCCTGGGGACTGGAGGGTGTTATTAGACCTCAAGTTCTTGAACAAATGTATCAAATTGCATCACTTCTGAGTGGAGATTCTACGCTCAGTCACAGAGGCCATTCAGCCAGAAGAATACATGACATCATCAGATCTCATGGAAGCATACCTCTATTTACCAATTCTGACAACCCATCAACAATACCTAAGATTTTGGGTGGGGGAAAAAACCAGTTGGCAATTCTGAGCCATCCCTTTTGGCTTGTCCACCACGCCAAGAGTGTTCACAAAGCTCCTGATCAGCCCCATCATATGCCTTATAGAAAGAGGTATTCATGTTCACTTGTACCCAGCCAATCTCCTGATCAGATCAAGCTCAAAGAAACATCTCACCATGACACTCAGTTCACCATTCAGTTCCTACAAAGCAGAAACACCCGGGTATGATCATAATCACCAAAAGAGTGTTGTCTATCCCTAACCCAAGAAAAGGTCAGGAAGACCAGACAGCTGGCCGAGACTGTCATCAGAGTGCAAAATCACTTCTCATGACACTACCCAACTGATGGGTTTGCTAGTGGCTAACAACAATGTGGTACCTCGGGTTGTCTTACATGCAAGATCACTTCAGACCTTTCTCAGATCTTATTAACCACAGATCACAGAGAAGACAGATCTTCTCATTCAGGCACCACTTCAGATCAAAACCAGTTTCAGCCAAGGTCACCAACCCAATGCAAAGCAAGATTCATGACCCCTAGAAATATTTACAGACACAAGCATTACAGGTTAAGCATGTCTTCCTATCAATGTCTTGGAAATGTGAGCAATTTCTGGCCTTGTTCCAGTTCAGATAGTGAACTCTCACATCCTGATCTGTATGGACAAGGTTGCAGACAAGACATATATAACAAGCAGGGGGGATCCAAGACCTCAAGATGGCACAAGGATGTGACAAAGATACTTACCTCATTGTGGTCATGTCTGCCCGAAAAATCTCAGACCTAAGCGCATCGTTAGTCAGACCTGAACTCTGTATCTTTCACAACAATAAGGTGTTACTTCGTACTGTCTGTCCGGGGTCTGAGTCCCAGCCCCCAGACTTGCCAGGAGGGAGCAGTGGGAGGCAACCGGGAGGCAGTGGCCCTACAACCCCAGCCAGGAACCAGGTCCAGAACCTGCCCACTTCAGGGGGAAGGGGCGAAAGGCCAAAGCCTCAGAGGGCTGGAGGGAGCAGGGAGAGACCAGCCAGTCCCACCCTCCAGGGGGAAGAGAGGGGGCTAAGCAGGACAGAGGAAAAGGGCCAAGGCAGGGGGAATAGGGACCCAGCAGCAGCCCAAACAGAGCCCTTACCAGCCAAGGAGGAGAAGCAGCCACTATAGCCCAGAGCCACACCCCGGCTAGAGGACAGCAGCCTGGCTCAGGAGGTGCTGGGAGCCAAGCCCCTCCAGGTGGAGCTGCCACAGGCATTCTGGGGGAGGAGATGGGCAGCCCCGCCCAGCATCAATGAGCAGGCAGCCCAGAAGCTGGCCAGGGCAATTCCTCGCGAGCAAGGCCAGGCAAGCTCAGCAGCGCAGAAGCCGGCTGGGGCAGCTCCTCGCAAGCAAGGCCAGGCATGCTCAGCAGTTCAAAGGCCTACTGGGGCAGCTCCTCGAGAGCAAGGCCAAGGAGACCTCAGCTGGGGATGGCTCGCATTCAACCCCACCCTGCCAGCAAGGCAAGGAAGCCAAGAAGGGATTAGTGGTAGGAGGGAAACACCTGAGGGAAGGCACAGCTGGGCCAAGTCAGGAGAGGGAACAAGCCTAGAAGGAGGGCGGGGCGGGGAAAGGAAACCCTATATAAGGTGGCTAGGAAGAGCTCTGAGGTGGTGGGTGTGAGTAAGGAGTGATGGAGTGGAGTGGGAGCAGAGCAGTGCGAGAGTAAAGGCAAGGAGGAGAGTGGATGAAGGAGGAGTAGATGGCAGAGGCCAAAGAGGGTGAGTGGCACAGGTTGAGCAGGCCAGCGAGTGGACTGAGAGGGAGTCTGGGTGATGTATACTGCTTCTCCTTCCACAAAGCAGGGTCCTGCAGAATCCCTGGCCCCCCTTTGATGTCAGGAGCAGACCACCCAGCACCCTGCCCGGTGGCGGCCGCTGCAAGCCCTGACACTGTCACTACCTTTCTTCCAAAAGTCTATTCCAAATTCCATAGGTTGCAAGAGATAAAGCTACCCTATTTCTACCTGTACCCTAAATATCCTAGAGAGATGCTCTGACACAACACATCAGAAGGCTCAAGACCTTGGTGAGATGATACAAATTAAATCTATATGATTCAGTGGACACCACCTGTGATAGAAAAGTACTGCAACGCTTGATCTTGGATGAAGATCACACCCCACCCAGAAAGTGGAAACTGCTTTGGGAGCACCCAAGATGTCCTCCGCCTCAGAGGGAGAATGGGCCTTTGTACACTTACTGTGAAGGGTACTTCTCCTCTGAAGACAGGAGGACATCTTGTCCTCCATGGGTCTTTGTTCTCTTCTACCTTCTGCTGCCTCATTCTACCTCCTCTGGGTTATGCTTTATTTACAGTAACTGTTAATGCCACAGGTGTTTTTTCTCTCAGTATTGATAATTGCTGAATGATAAATTCAATGTTACTGCTTTGTGGAATCACCTGAACTGAAGAGAGGGTGTCCCACACGCCAGACAGGAAGAGGAAGAAAATTAGTTCCTGCCTTCCTGATTGGATGGTGGGAATCACCCAAGATCCAAGGACCCAAGGGTCCTTTCCTCAGAGGAGAAGGACCGTTCACGGTAAGTGACCAAAGGTCTATTCTGGATGAGAATGATATTTTGATGTTCATGAGACAGACTAAAGGGATGCCCAAAGTTGCTGAAGCATTTACTGAGCACCTGTCCTTAATCAGATGTGTTGCATGGGGATTGAGCAGAAAAGATTGTGTGTAACTCTCATGAGCATTACCTGCTGGCAGTGTTAGCTGTGCAGATTTCAGTGTTGCTTGCTTCACTTGTCCCTGAGAAGGAAGTCAGTAGGCTCCTTTTAAAGCTCCTATGGCTTGCAAGCCTTTAGAAGAAGATGAAGCTTCCCATTCAGTGACAGAAACTCTGTGATACTTTCTCTCTGTATAGGGAGCTTTTTTTTCTGGAAATGTTTACATGGTGAAAGTTCAACAGAGGAAATGTGCCATATCCTGACGTCTGCAGGATTTAGTCCCCAGCGGTTACTGGTGAGTAGCATGCTACCGTTTAGGATTTTTACTGTTAAAATTGGCCTTGGTGGGACCTACTTTCTAGCTTTTGTCTGCTCGTGAGAAATCAGGTGCAAGTGAAATAGCTTGGGGTTAGAAGATGCTGCTGGGAAGGTGTGGAAAGAGAAGACGCTTGCTTGTGGGTATGAAAAGCTTTTTATCATCAGTTCTGAGCGGTGGTGGGTGTAATGAAGGGTGCTACTGTCAAACATCACTTCTGTTCAGATTGGCCATGCAAGTTGTCTAGTGGAGCTTGGAATGGGTACCTCAGCATGGAGTGAAAATGGTGTTGTGTGTTGGGGATTGCAGATGTGCCTGGATTGTGTGTTGGGGATTGCAGATGTGCCTGGATTGTGTGAAGGAAGTGTGTGTGTGTGTGTGTGTGTGTGTGTGTGTGTGTGAGAGAGAAAGAGAGAGAGAGAGAGAGAGAGAGAGAGAGAGAGAGAGTGCTCTAACCCCTTTAAAGAAGCATATTGAAATAAGAAGGGCCCATGGGTGTTGTGGGGGCCAGCATAATTCTTTGGTTTCCAATCCCCTTCAGAACTGAGGGCCCAAAATCACTACTGTTGTTTAGCCTGAGTGCCTTAGAGAGGCCCTTTCCTGAATGTGTTTGTTTTTAAGGGCTTTTCCCCCCTTTCTTAGTCCCTGCTTCTCAGTGTGTGGCTTTCCAAGGAAAAATACATCCTTCAGAGGACACAGTCGGTTTGCTGCCTTCACACTGCGCTGTCCCTTCTGAGCAGAATGACTGGTAAGATGAGTTCCCAGGATGGAAATGAGCCAGTGCATATTCCTTGAAAATGTGCCATTGCCCTCACTGTGTCAGTAGTAATTAAAGCTCTGAGTAAAGCCAAAGTTAGTGCTGCGTTAAATGCATTTCAAAACAAATGAACCAGTGAATCATTTTAGAAGACTCGCTTCAGGGAGATTTGTGGGTTTAGCTATGCTGTCATCACAGTATATAGAGGACATGAGCTTTTGGCATGATGGGGTGCAGCAGACCTTTTGAAAGACCAGTTGAACTGTGATGGTAGAAACTTCATCTGAGCTGTTGTCTCCCTCTGCTGCTCTCGGTCAGGTGTTACGTCATAGGATTGCAATAGCTAGAGAAGCTTCTTGGCCCTTGTGCTAGGGGGCAGTTGAAGGTTATGTCTGCTGTTATCTCAACTACCTGTCATGCAAATAGCTCCTTGATATGGGCTTGACCAGCATCTTCATGTTCAACTTCACAGCATCTTATGAAGTAGGTCTCAGTTTCCAGTTCTGCAGACAGAAAGAACTGAATCTGAAGTGCCCCAGATCTCCCCAACTGAATCCTCAGCTGAAGTAAAACTTGTACCCTGTCCTCTCTCATTCCTGCCCAGTTAGACCACATTAGTGGCTTTATTAGATGTTGGCTTTTGTAAGGTTCTCTAGGTCACACAGATCCCTCTACAAATGCGTTCTGCTCTCCCCCTTGCTAAAGTGTGCTTGAGCTTCAGGTGTGAAGCTTGTACTTTGTCTTTTCCCCGGAGCTTAACAACTTGCTCTGATGTCAGATAACAGGCTAGAGTGGGGTGGATTTGATCTTCCTCCAGCTTAACAATGCAGCCCTAAATAGAGTTACACCATACTTCAGTGTTAGTGAGTTTGGAAGGGTGTAGCCCTACTTACGATTGCACTGAAAGGGCCTCATACACTGGAGAAAGGTTTCAAGCTGTCAGTGCAGTGGCAGGATCCCACCCCAGTGATTCTAGAGTGTACTGAGTTAAAGTACACTCACTTAAAGAACTCATTGATTTGACTTAATTTTAATCAAGTTGCATTTACATGTCAAGTAGACCAAAGAGCTTATCGTTGAGGAGGGAGTGCCTGTAGTCTCTGCATGGGCATGGGAAACTCTGAAGCACAGGCCAATTCATAGTTCTGCATCTTAACGGTACCTTCTTAGAAAGAGCTATTCCCCTCCCTTTTCTCTCAGAGCAGGGAGTCTGTTCTGCAAATGGCACCAGCACTTGTCAGTCTTGCATAATCATGCAGTCAAAGAGGGGAGGGTGGGTAGATTCCAGCCTAGAATTCTGGATATGAAGGAATATTCGTAGTTTATAGCCTGAAGCAGTACATATCTTATAGTCCAAAGCTGTGCATTTCTACTCTGCTCGGGTTAGACCTCACCTAGAGTATTGTGTTCAGTTTGGGGCACCACAATTTCAGAAGGATAATAAACAAGCTGGAACGTGTCCAGAGGAGCGCAACAAAGATGGTAAGGGGTCTGGAGTGCCATGAGGGAAAGTTGAAGGAGCTTGGTATGTTTAGCTGGGAGAGGAGAAGACTGAGAGGTGATATGATAACCATCTTCAAGTACCTGAAGGGCTGTCATATAGAGGATGGTGCAGAGTTGTTTTCTGCTGCCCCAGAAAGTTGGACAGAACCCGGCCTTCTTTTGATTTAATTTCAACCCAGAACCAATGGGTTGAAATTAAATCAAAAGAGTTTTCAGCTAAACATTAGGAAAAACTTCCTGACGGTTAAGTCCCTCAGTGGAACAGGCTTCCTCAGGAGGTGGTGGGTTTTCCTTCTTTGGAGGTTTTTAAGCAGAGGCTAGATGGCCATCTGACAGCAATGCTGATTCTGTGAACCTAGGCAGATCATGAGAGGGAGGGCAGGAAGAGTTACATCAGTGCTTAATTCTTGTGGCCCCTTCTTACATGCCCAGGGTAAGGCTGACCGCCACCTTGGGGTCAGATAGCAGTTGTCCCCAGACCAGTTTGGCTAGAGATCCTGACAGTGTTTTGCCATTTTCTGGGCATGGAGTAAGGGTCACTGTGTGTGTGTGTGTGTTGGGGGGAAGTATTTGTGAATTTCCTGTATTGTACAGGGAGTTTGAGTAGATGACCCTAGAGGTCCCTTCCAACCCTATGATTCTATGATTTCATTCTGTCACCTCATTTTCACTTCATTTCCCCACATATGTGAACCAGTCATAAGATGGTATTTGTTGCTCATAACTTTTGCAAGTATTTAATTTTTTTTAGAAGTATTTCTTTCCTTATTAATTGGGAGAACTTCTTGGCCACATGGTTTTAAATCACATTGCAATGTCTTGACTAAACTGCATGTCTGCAAAACGGTTACGGTGTTGAATCTGCTGTCTTTAACTTAAAATCCAGTTTGTTTCACTTTTAGACTGTATTTTAATCTGCTAATTTTAGTTCATAATCTGTATATCTTGAGCATTCCGCTTTCTGTTCTAGTTGCTATTGATGATTCATGGGATTCCCAGTCAGTCTCCCCGTGGTGGCAACAAATGCGCACAGCCTGTGTTCAGTCAGAGAATAATGGAGCTGCCTTATTATCAGCTCACGTTGGGCATTCTGTAACAGCACAGATAACTGATAGCATAGCTGAGAAAAAGGTAAGTAACGTAGCATGTAGAAGCTGGTGCCTTCCTAAAAGAAAACTGACCTTGCCTTCACTTAGTGTTGTCTGGAACCCTTAGTTAAGAATTTCAGATTCACAGTGATCTGGAAAGTAATGACAAAAGTCCAAATGAAGCGTGTTAATGACATCTGAGGGTTTATAGCCTGTATTGACATTTAATACAGTTAAGAGTTTGCAATCTGTCTGCCTGAGATGCTGGTTGATTTTAGGGAAGTGTGAAATGACAGTGTTATTTTCCTACTTCTTACTCTTTTTAAAAGGGTAGCAAAAGTTGGTATATTGTCGAAGGCTTTCACGGCCGGAGAACGATGGTTGTTGTGGGTTTTCCGGGCTGTATTGCCGTGGTCTTGGCATTGTAGTTCCTGACGTTTCGCCAGCAGCTGTGGCTGGCATCTTCAGAGGCGTAGCACCAAAAAACAGAGATCTCTCAGTGTCACAGTGTGGAAAAGATGTTGGCAGGTCATTTGAGATCTCTGTCTTTTGGTGCTACGCCTCTGAAGATGCCAGCCACAGCTGCTGGCGAAACGTCAGGAACTACAATGCCAAGACCACGGCAATACAGCCCGGAAAACCCACAACAACCAAAAGTTGGTATATCTAAACATATTGTTATGCCATGTCTTTGTTAATGGATGATTTGTCTGTTTTAGAGGATTCCTGCCTCATATTTCTGTGGCAAACAAGTCAAACAATGATAACAAAATAGATAAAAATTAATGAACCATTCATAAAACAGTGGTAAATCAGACCAATAAAACTATAAAGAGCATAAAATCAGCAAAGAACAGGACCATTGAAGGAAACAATTTCTGTTTCTGAGAGGTCATACACAAAGGGGATGAAGTGATCTTCCTGGGGTAGAGAATTCCACAGTCCGAGGAAAGTCCCAGAAGATGCCTAGCTCCTTACGCTTACAACTCCCTTGTTATTGGTATGCAGAGCAGAGCTCCAGAGATGACTTCATGGATGTGGACCTTCAAGTTCAGGGCTTTAAATGTTGAAGTCCAGGTTACAGCTTGGAAGCAAATCGGCAGCCACTGCAGTTGGTATAACAGTGGAATAGTGCAGTCACCGTAGCAGGTTCCAGTCAAGACAAAAGTTTGAATTGAACTAATTGCTGTCACATTCTGGCCCAAGGGAAGGCTTACTGATAGCTTTTGTGGTTACTTTAGCTCTGTGTTTGCTTTCAGTGGCCACTGATATTTTTTAGGTTTGCATCTACATCTAAAAATGCCAACTGTGAATGCGACAAATATGTATTATGCGGGTACTGTGTCCAGGGAGCTGTGTTTGGCTGTAGCTATCTGTTTAGTGCACTCTCTGTAAGCTGACTTGTTTCTACATAATGTGTGAAATAGTCATCACCTAACAATTCAACTTCTTCAGCTGAACGTCAGAGTTCACAAATCCATTTCCCCCCCTTCTGCTAGTTTTCCCAGATAACTGTAGCTGCTGACACAGACCCTTGGGAAGCCCTCTCCCTTGATACCGAATACTGGAAGCTTCTGCTGAAACAGTTAGAGGATTGCCTAATACTTCAGACGCTCCTGCATAGTAAAGTGGGCAAGAAAAGAAGCCAGGTGTCCTCTGTGCAGACCGAGCCACTGGGCAGACTCTCTGTAAAGAAACTGCTTGAAGGAGGAAAAGGTGAGCTTATTTATTTACTTTATATTTTAATTTATTTACTTTGTACCCTGCCTTTTCTCCCCAATGGGGACCCAAAGCGGCTCACATCATTCTCCTCTCCTTCATTTTATCCTCACAGCAACCGTATAAGGAAGGTTAGGCTGAGAGTTTATGACTGGCCCACAGTCACCCAGTAAGCTTCCATGGAATAGCGAGGATTCAAACCAGGGTCTCCCAGATCCTAGGCTGATACTCTAACTCACTACACATACTGGCTTCCTTGCCAAAAGAGCTTGAAAAATTGTGTTCTGCTTTTTCCCCTTACCCAAGGCCAAATTTTGTGACTTGGTATGTGGATTAACTCTTTACAGGTGTCCAGTGAACTGCTCCATTTAACTTACTGGCAGTGACATTCTAGGTAAAGCCTTCTGAGTCCACTAAAGTCAGTGAACTTGGTGTAGTTCCGTTTACAATTGTACTGTGTTGTGATTGTCATCTGTTCTTCAGTATAGAGCGTATATTGCTTGCTATTGTTTGTCCAGCATTGAACTGATAAAGGAAAGGAGCAGTGTCTGTGGAAATTAAAATTATGTGAATTTTTGTGGTGGGGTGAAGAGTTTTGTGTGCCTTTGGGAGTCCTCTAAAAGCTGTCAACCAGGTACCTGTTTTCACAAGAATTGTCCTCAGGTGGATAGTGAGAAGCCAGCTAACAATTTTGAACGCATAATCCTTGTAACTTTCTATCTGAGATAGAAGAGAAACTCAGGTATCAATATTTTAATCAGATGGAAAACAAATAACTTCTGTCATAACAACCAAAATATGAAAATAACTCTTAATCTCCTTGTTGTTTAAACTTCATCTCTTTCTAAATCAATTCAAACAGAAACCCACATCTGTAATCTATGCCTTTACACTGAAGAACTTGCCCCATCTTTCCATCATGGGGGTGGATTAAAAAGTGATATCTGAACTGGGTGAGAGAGGCTGAGATTCATTTCATAAGAAGGTATATGAAAAAAAGAAAAAAGATGTGTGAATATGAATAATTCACACTGCAGGGAGTCAGATGGGTGTTTGTAATTTGGTCTTAATTAACTGTAAAGTGGTAAATCTGTCATCTGAAATTTATGTCAATAGTTTATGTGGCATATGGCCTCGCACATATGCAGACAGAGGAAAAGATGAAATAGGAAGCAATACGTTTTGAAGTTGTTCTTTTTGAGGAAGCTACTTAAGATAGTGTAATACAATCTTAATGTAAAAACAAAATATGCAGAGAATGATAAGTGCAGAGAATGGAAGTGCTGTACAAACAGCTGCAGTATTCTTAAGGGTTAATCCCTCACAGACACAGAGAGCTTTGAGTGACAGGCTATTCCAAGGAATCTGATTTGGTTCCATAAGCTGGAAAAAGGACAGTCTGTTTTTCAGTCCTAGCTGAGAGGAATTGAGTGTGAAGAGTTGGAGGAGATGGAGTCCTAACAGAGCAGTTTTAACTAGGAGTGTGCAGGTTGGAGGGGGTGCCCCCGGGGCAACCCCTCCAACCCCCACCCACTTACCTTGCACTGGAGAGAGAGGAGGAGGGGGATCAGCTGAGCAGTGATGGGCCGTGGTGGCGTCGTTGTCGTCGTTCGGTGGCAGCGCTGCTCGGCGGCAGCGGTGGCAGCCTGGAGCCAGCTGGCTCCTCTGCTGCCGCACCGCCTCCTGCTGCACTGCCTCCTCCGCTGCTTCGCGGCTGCGTGGGCTGGAGCCCACGCCAACCGCGGGGCCAGGGTAAGTGGGGGTGGAGGGCTATTTGGATGGTGTTTAAAGGGCCCAAAGCTTTCCGAGACATTCCGAATGCTTCGGATATCCCGAATCTTTACGGATTGGGATCCGGTTTGGGAATTTTTTCCGAATCGGATTTCTGAATTGCACATCCCTAGTTTTAACACTGACAGGAAAACTGGGTAAAAGTTGGCAAGGAAGTCTGGGAAATAGGTGCAGACTCAGATGGGTAATGGAAAGGGGATACATCTAAGGAGAGGAAATTTTCCTTACCCAGTTAAACAGGGAGGTAGCTCTGAAGAGTAAAGAGATCCCTGATCGGGTGTGGTTGAAAACTGCCTGTGGAGACCCTCAGATTCAGTTAACAACTGAAGGAAAGCTCTGGTGTTTGAAGAGAAGAGGACTGTGGTACTAGAAAGTGGGTTCCAGCATTCCTAACTCCAGAAGAGAAAGAATATTAAAAGAAAGTGTTCTAGAGCACTTGGAGAACAACAAAGGAACCAAAGCCTCAGATCATAAGTTTTTAATTATCTCTGAAGAAAAGCATAAGAACTGAAGTCTGTGCATATTCTGATTTTACATCAGAATTACTGATCCTTTTGTTTACAGTTTTGTTGGCCTAACTTGAAAAGTCAAACTATGTATAATTACGACAATGTTAGCCTTCAGGCTCTGTATTAAGTTACTTCTCTCATGACAAGTTTATCTTCTTTGCATTGTAAGTAATTTATTGTTTGTTATTCTTTAATATTTGGGGAAAAACACACACAAAAAGAATTACCTCAAAAATTTTCAACCCCTGATTTCACCTGATGTTTTCCCTCTAAAGTTAATAAACTAGTTTTTTTATTTTTGGAATTTTAAAATGGGCTCTGGTGCCATTTCTGTTGTTTAAGGACGAGGAAACGTCATAGTTGTTTTCTAGAAGAATAAATCATGTGGAATCTTATGAATCAGAACAACTGAATATAGCAGAACTTCCACTTTGAGCAGTTTGCTAAGGGGCAGCCCTTAAATCTGTAGAGGGGGAGGAAAAGGGGTTTATCTCCTCTGGCCCCACTGCCCAGTTCCACCTAACAAATGCACATGCAGTTTCAGAAAGAAAAAACACCCAGTCACGAGAGTGAGAGATGCCTATGCAGATGAGCACCTCTAGAAACATCAGTACTCCATGCTGCATAAAAAATCTTTTCTTGCCAGTTTCCAGGATGATACAGATAATCAAGTTAACTCCGGGAAAGTGTATTCATCCTGAGGCAAGTTGTCTTGCAAAAAAAAAAAAGTCTGGAAAAATTTCCAGTGCTTTCTTTTTCAGTGGAAAACATTCCATTTCTAAAGATTCATTGATGCATAAAACTAATGAATGGATGCCATTGTCAGTACAATGTTAGGCAACCATGGCCATTTCAGAATAGCTATTAGGAATTGTGTGGAAGAGTATGTGTGAGTACATGTATATTGTTAATGGGAATAAGAGGCTTTATGGTGCCTGGATCAAGGGGAGGGGTTGAGTGCAAAACAGTTGTGCTTATTCCCTCCTCCAGGAGTGTGTTTGCTTATGAGTTTGTACATGAACCAGAATAGAGTTATATATTTAGTAGGAGGGACTCAGATACCAGAGGGCATCTTGCCCTGACATCCCGCCCCCCCCCCTCAACACCTAGAGCCATCCTTGGATTTGGGAATCATCCTAGGATTGAAATGCTTGGGGATATAGACATTTGCTGAATATGTTTATTTCCGTCCATTTACTTCGCTGGGGGCTGGGGGTGTTGTCACACCTGTCATTTTGGCTGTGAAAGCTACAGACCTGGAACACGTTCAGTGGTAAAATTTTCCTGGATGGTTTCACATGGGAGCAGTCAAATGTGCCACTTGTCTGTAACTGGAAAGGATTCCATCCTATGAGAACTTTAATGCTTGATCCTGTTGTGTGCATAGGCTGGCTCTAAGCTTCTCTTACAGGAAGAAAACACTGATTTTGAAGTTTTGTTTTTACTTTTAGGAGGCATTGCGGATAGTGTAGCAAAATGGGTATTCAAGCAAGACCTCAGTCCACCATTGCTTAGATTAGGATGGCAAAGAGAAGAAAATGAAGAAGAACCTCCACAGACTGGCAGTATATTAGCTGAGGGTGAGGAAGACCAGACCGGACTAGAAACTGTACTAGGTAAAGATGTGAAGCAGACTTTTGAATGTCAAATGACTTTGGAAGTAAACTGAAGTGGTTTAGTAGTTTTCCTGCAGAAAAAAGCTGTGAATGATCTTGTCTGTCTTGTTTTCTAGAATTGCTACATTTAGCATATCAGCAGTTTCCTTGCAGCCTGGAGCTGGATGTACTTCATGCACATTGCTGTTGGGAGTATGTTGTGCAATGGAACAAATACCCAGAGGTGTAATGTGACATTTTCATTGCTTGTACCTCTCACTTTCTGTGTTGTGTATGTGGTTGTGTAGATCCAGTTGAATAATGTAAAACAATTTTGATTAAAATTAGACTTGGGAAATTCAGAGGGAAAATCTTTGATCAATTTCATTTTTGAATGTTATTTTACAGTGGACTTTTTTTAGCCTATCATTCTTGCGTCTGCTTTCATTCCTGTTGCAAACAGCAGGATAAAATTGCACTGTATTTTTATGTGTACAATTGAGCTATCATTATTTTAATCAGAATAGCTGACAGCATGTATACAGCCACAATCTTCGTTAGGCATATTTTTTTTTAAAAAAAACCAAGACTCTCAACCCCATTACCCTAATATAGGGTCCCCAACGTTTCTGAGCACCTTAGGCGTTTTGAGGGAGGGTTGTGGATGCCACCACAGGAGACAGAATCAGCTACAAGGAGGTGGAGACAACTGTACCCCCTACAAGCAGAAAGGGGAGAATAAGCAGAGGGGGGAATAAACCCTCACAAACCGCCAAAAAAACCCAAGGAGTTGTAAAGGGGAGATAAAACATGTATATGAGAAACCAAAGGGGAAATAACATACACATGGATACGTGCATAGCCCAAGGGGGTGGAAAGGGGAAATTGCGCACACATAAGCCACCCATGGGGAAGAAGTATTCTACCCCTGCCCAGCACTGGTTTGCTTGCTTGCTCCCCTCCCACCTCAGCTGCCAGGAGCACAGCATGTGGAAGCTAAGCAGTTCTCCTCAAAGCCAGGGCTGGAAATAAACTGGAGAAATATTTAACAGTTGTCATAGGAGGCACTGGTGCTTAGCATGTCCCTCTCATTGCATTGACTGGTTTTAATGTTTTCTTCTTCATCCTTTTCCACAAGGAAGCATCCTTTCTTGCCAGGTCTATAGATCATCTCAGATGCATTGATAATGCTCATATCCAGCATGGTAAGTATAAAGCAGCTGTTCATTGACTCAGGAGAATATTGCCTTTCAGTTAATGTCAACCTGTGTATGGGCAATAGCCCCCCCCCATTTTAGAGTTGTGAATGCAGCTTGAATAGTGAGTGGCCTACAACTGTAATATTTGTAAGGGACAGCCTTTATGGAGGAGTCAGCTTGTCTTAGAAATTCCCACAGTGTTGCACCTGTGATTGGGAGCATGCCTGTGATCAGGCTGACCTGCAAGATTGCCACTTGCAAGCTACATGGGGCTGCCATCCAGGTAGGGGTTTTTTTTGTAGCCACCAGCTGCTAACTGAAGCCAGTCTCAGCTTATAAGGTGAATGGGCCTTAAGCCTGAATTTCGGGGGGGGGGGGGGCGGCAGCGGCGGGGGGAGGGACTGAATGTGGGTTTGAATGTGCCATATTTTTAAACAGAACCCAAATTCTTCTTTGATTGATTTGGTTACACCCATGTTTGTTTGCTGAATTAGTACTGTTACACAGTATATTCAAAGCAGTCTAGCACCACTTGCAAATTTTGGAAGGCTCAAGGTGCTGGTGCTCATTCCTACTGAAACAGTCTTGTCTTTTTGCACACATGCTCCAGGGCACCTTTCCATCCCCTTACAGCCACCCAGTAGGACTCTGATGTCTGTTAGGAATACCTTTCTTCTATTTTAGCTTCCCTGCTGTCCCTGCCCAGATGTGTACTTGCACAATTCCACCCCCCTCCCCAGCCCAGTTCAGCTTTCTGTGCATCTCTCATTGCCCACAGCCAAGGAGGAGGGAGGATTTCTGTGCTCTTTAAGAGCTATTTCAAGAGCTGAGACTGGGTGATGACATGTAAACAGAAGACATTTTGCTGATTTTTATTTGTTCACTTCTTTGAAATATTTAAAATCACCTAACAAATCTAGTAAATAAATGTAGTTATTTGGGACTGTTAATATTAGACTTGCAAACATCAGATTATCATGTGATTTTGATGTATTGGATGCCTTAATGGATTTGGTTACAGAGTGTGTGTGGACACTGCAGATGATCATATCCTAGTCTCTGGTTTAACTACCATAACAAAAGTTTCTTGTCCAAGGCTTTTTCAGAAACAGGCACTTGGGCTTGTTTGCTTTTCCCTTCCTTACTAGAAAGTAGTCCTCCCAAACAAACAAAAAACCTGGGAAGATCTTGCAGATCTCCTGGGAAATCAGTGGGAGGTAGAAGTCACAATCCTGAGGCCTAATCCTGATTCACCCTGGTGTAGTCTGTAAGGCAAAACAGCATCTAAACAGGTTCTTGCTGATTGTCAGCTGTTACTGAATGTCCAGCTTCAGGTGTGTGAAGCTACATAGATAAACTGAGCCACTTTTTTTTTTTAGTTTTTAACAAGACCATGCTTCTTTGTTGCTCCCCCTGGACCTATCTGTTGCCTTTGATACAGTAGACTTTGCCACCTTGTTGAGGTGCCTGGAGGGTAGCTGTTGGGAACCAACAATCTGCAGAATGGGAATTAACATGCAGAGTTCCATAGGGTGCAGTCATATCCCCCATGTTGTTCAGCTTCTATGTAAAGCCTTTAGGGGAACTCATTTGTAGCTATGGAAATTTATTCTGGAATTTAATTCCTGGTGGCAGCAATCTACCAAGAGGGGGCAAGAATAAAAAGGCTTAAAGACCAAATCTACCCAAAAGAAAGGGTCGTAACAAAGGAAGTCCCGTAGATATGGACCAAGGCCATGGAGAGCTTTGTAGGTTATAGCCAATACTTGAATTGGACTAAGTAACTGATAAGAAGTCAATGGAGTGACTGTAGAATGGGAATAGGTGAGCTGCAGCATTCTGCACTAACTGGAATATCCAAGTTAACTTAGAGGGGAGACCAATGTACAGCACATTGAGGTAGTCAATTCTCAGTGTTACCATGACATGGATCTAGGTGGTCAGATCAGATCAGGTAGTGGGCCATTTTCCAGGCTAGGCTAAGTTTGTGGAAAGCATTTTTTTTACAGCTACCTTAATTTGCTTTTCTAGCAGTAACGCTCGAGCCAATACAACTCCTAGGTTCTTGACGGAGTCTGCAAGGGTCAGATGAACTCCATCAAAAGTGGGAAGCATGATGTCATCCAAGATCTCTGCCTTCCTAACAAGCATCACTTCCGTTTTGTCTGAGTTCAGTTTCAATTTGATTGCTTTTAGCCATATGACCACAGCTGTCAGGCAGCGACCCAAGATCTCTACTGTGCCCATGGTGGTTTTGATAGTGAGATACAGAGCTAGCGGTCATCTGCATACTGATGGCATCTAATTCTCCTTTTAGTAACGTGCACAAGGGTCAGGCTTTTCATGGTACTATGTGGCCCTGAGGATAGGAATTGGATATAGGAATGATAGATTCTCTGGGATATAAAAAAAACAAAGTAAACTTTTATTTTTATAAGAAGCATATCGGTTTCATATTATTTCTTAAACTTGATGGTTTCAAAAGAGTAGTTCTCAATTCTTAAAGTTACTTTACTTAAACCTAGTCACACAGATCTTCTCTCAGGCTTCACACAGTTTGCCTGCTTTTGATATTAATCTCTCTCTCAATTACAAGTAAGACCTTTTCTCAGGCATGCACACAGTTTGCCTGCTTTTCCCTGACTGAATATTTCTCTCAGAACGGCTTAAAATACTCAGGCTGCACACAGCTTGCCTCTCTTGCCCTGACTGAAGCTTTTCTCTCCAGTCTCAGTCTAAAACTGTATTCACTCCGCCCACACTCTCAGTCATCAACCAATCATATCACTCACTCATCCCACTCTTTCACCCCCACTCTTCCTCTATACCACACCAAGCATATAAAAACACATACACGCATTTACTTAAAATCATTACAGCCTCTCCCTATATTCCACCACGGAATATTCCACCACTTCGTTCATGTGAACAGGGCCTTCTGCAGGTGCCACCCTTCACATGGGCAAAATCAGCAGCTGCCCATACACAGGCCCCCACTTTATGGAATGGCCTACCTGAGGAGGTTAGGAAAGCTCCCACTCTCCTGGCCGTCCGTAAATGATGGAAAACCAAATTGTCCAAGAGGACTTTTTGCTCAGATGGGAGGGCTGTACTATAAGAAAGTGGCCTCAAGAGATCTATCAGTAAAGGAATAAGAGGGATCACAGACTTTACTACTATTACTGTAAACATACTAGGACCATAGACTTCACTACTATTGCTATAAGTATGATCCTACTGGGTAGTTCCTGTGTTGCTTAATATATCAGTTATAAAATTTACCTGTGCTCTGTTTCAACACTGTTAAATCTTCAAACCTTTCTTTTCATTCTTACTTTTTCTTTAAATCTTGCAAATTGCATGTATATACTCATTACATGTATATTGAAATGTCATGATACTGATTGTACTGACTCACACCATGTAATCCGCCTTGACTTTCAGTGAGAAAGACAGACTATAAATGATGTAATTAAGTAAAAAAAAGTTGACTCATTTTTCAAAGAATAAACATTCATTTTTGCATACCGGCCTATTAGAGATTTTAAAGTCATGTTCTTGTTTCAGGAATTGCCCTAATGATGTGGAACACATTCATCGTGAAAAGGCTTTCTGCTGCTACCTACTTAATGGACAAGGTACATGTTAGAATTTCCCATTTGTTTTTGTCAGGTGAGAAAAGGATTGAGGCCTTACATTTTAAATCAACATTTTAAACTAGGAAGTTCACCCTGTAGAAGAAGAGTTGCAAGCGATCCAGGAGGTCCATGCTTAGAACGTGCATTTCTGTGTGTGTGGTATGGGGGCTCAGAATTGGTTGGATCAGTATCCTTTTCTCCTGTTCTCCCCCCTCCTTGTATAAATTACAGTGGTTAGACCAACAGTAGAACAAAGCATGGCACCCCAACACCACTGCACCAAACAAATTGGGACACCCCCTACTGCTGTAGGTGGCTGAAGTAAAAATTAAGAGAGTGGGAGATCTGATCCCTTTGAATTAGTTGATTCAATCTTCATATATTTGCATAAAAGGTAAAGGTAGTCCCCTGTGCAAGCACCGAGTCATTACTGACCCATGGGGAGACGTCGCATCACGATGTTTTCATGGCAGACTTTTGTTATGGGGTGGTTTGCCATTGCCTTCCCCAGTCATCTACACTTTACCCCCAGGAAACTGGGTACTCATTTTACCGACCTCGGAAGGATGGAAGGCTGAGTCAACCTTGAGCCAGCTACCTGAACCCAGCTTCCGCCGGAATTGAACTCAGGTCGTGAGCAGAGCTTGGGTTGCAGCACTGCAGCTTACCACTCTGTGCCACGGGGCTCTTGCATATTTGTATAAGCTGTTGTGAAAAAAGTGTGTAAGAGGGAGTGTTCTTTTATTGTTGTAAGCACTAAACATAGCATGGTGCACCAGCTGGTCCCACCCCAGCATTTTGGTGGGGTAGATTCTTAAACTGTTAGCAGCTTCAGGTTGTGCCCTTTATGGGTGCTCTTACAAGTTACTGGCCTGGTGTAGTAGCTCTAATTGATGAACAGCTGTTGTTTGTATTATGGAGCAGTACTAAGCCTGGAGGGCGGGGGAGCCTTCAAAATTACCTGATATTTCCTTTCATTTATTGGTTTTGTGGGAAATGAGAGTTGTGTGCATAAGAGAGAAGCTGTTCCTCCATGGGAGCACAGGAATGCACTGAATTCAATAGTTTTTATTAAATGGATTATTAGACTTTAACAAGAGGAAAATTTCTGTAATAGGTTGGGAAAGTGCCGAAGGACAGATTATGCAGAAGGGCAAGTAATTTTTTTTACTATTTATTGAAGAAATGTGTGACTGATCTGATGACAGCATGAGATGAAAGAGCCATGAGTAAGATCATAGTTCTGGAAGAGAGACCTCAGGTACTTTACTGTGCCTTTCCTTGAGTTCAGGCCAAGGGGACCATGCCAGTCTAATTCCTCTGCACCTTTGTTGAAATCCCAGCCCCAGCTGCCATGTACCAGGTCCTAATTGGGCTGAATTGCCTTCCCTTGGCCTCAGAGAGAGAGGGGCAGGGGTTGGGTACCACCCTAACCTACCTTGGGTTCCCTGGCCTGCTTTCTTCTGAGCTGGGAGCCACAGCTGGTCTGTTCTCCTTGGCCTCTTCCCTCGGGCCTTTGGATGACTCTAGCCAAGCCTGGAGCACACTGTGGCATTCCACTACCCAGAAGCCTTATGGGGATGTGGCCCAGCCTGGGAGGGACCAATTAATTCCTCCTGAGCAATTTCTGCCTCTTTACTCCCCTTCCCCTCCCCCATGGTGGAGCTTCCCAACAGCTGATTGTCAGACAGCTGGCTGTCAGAGTGCCAGCTGTCATTGAGTGCCTGACTCATAAAGGACCAGCTGCTATTGATCAACTGGATGGCATGTGGATCTTTATAAGGTGCCTCAGTCACCTCCCCCACCCCGGGCCTGGTGGCTGAGAAGGAGGCAGACATGATGCTGTCTCCACTGCTCCACGCCCACCTTTTCGGCTCTTTACAATTCCACCTGCCTGAAAGCTGCATTCTGCACTCAAAATCATCCACAGTTGGCATACATCCCTCTTTAGCCTGGCCAGTGATAAGTGCATTGATTAAACTGGCCCTCCAAGCTGAATTTTAGTTTAACTACTAGTATGAAAAAGGGCATGTTGGCCTGAGGCACAGATTTCCTAATTTCTATTATTTCTGTAGTTTCATTAGTAAGAATTCTAAGGGGTAAGGGATATATTTAACTGATGTTATGGAAAATTTAAGACTTTTCTGTTCATCTTCATGGCTTCTGTGCAGTCCCACACTGGGACTGTGCATGGGCAAGCCAGTCATGGAAAAGATTTCCAGAGTTTTCTAGAAGACTAGGAGCCACCCCTCTTCCCCCTTGGTGCTTTCCTGTCCCCCCTCCCCCCCAAATCACAAGACCAGGAGTAAGTGTGCTACTCCCTCAGTTCTTTTTTGTTGCCACGGAGAGAGGATTTCCATTGCTGTTCTCTGTTTTTCCTCACCCTTGACGCTGAGATGACTTATGTCTCTTGTTTTTTTAAATCACCAATAGTCATTCTAGTGAAGAATAAAACTACATTTAAAGAAGGAAAGCTTCTGTTTTCTCTTTGTCATGGCTCAAGAGGGGCCTGTTCGAGACAGCACTGGCTGTGTCTTTAAAATTTTTAAGTCAAGGAACTGTAGCTTTGAGTGATTACAGTATTGCTGCCAGATGGCTGCAAGTGACCTCACCGGGGACTCTCTCTTGACAACAGCAATCCTGCCGTAGGCCAGAGGGCTTTTTCTTCAGTTTCTATGAGAAATATGGCCAACAATATAGCCACTTCTTGTGAGAGTTGCCCTTTGTTTCCCCCTCAGCTTCCTTAGCACATGCATATTTGGTTTTGCCCTATGAGAGATGGGAAGAAGCCTAATTCTGCTTCACTTTGGGGTAAGGGATATATTTAACTGATGTTACAGAAAAATTAAGAATTTTTCTATTACCAGGTTCTTGCTGTTCAGGAGTATATTTTGGCATCAAGCCTAACAGCTTTTGTTACAAAAATGTTTTTAAAATGTGTTCATGAGAAATAATTTAGCATAGGCTAACAGCTTTTTCTCAAACAGGATGTAGGGATGAGTGATGCTGCAGTAACCTCTTTCCTTGGCTGTTGCTCAGATCTTCTTCAGACACTCATGGAGGTAAAAACAAACAAACCCCATCCTGCACTTGGGCATTTTGTCTACCACAAGAAGAGCGTGTCTGTATAAGAAAAGGTTCATATATCACTCAAAGCAACATTTGACACAAACACTTTATTGAACTATAAGTTTCTCATTTTAAGAATGCAGCTTGATAAGGAATATTGGTGAAATTTCTATTAGACTGTATTCTTGAAAGGTAACATTAAGTGAATTTGTTTTTATTTTATTTGGCCCATGTAGTATTTTTGCTAGTGGGTTTGACTTCTGGTTCTGCATTTGTAACTACTAAAACTGAGGCTTTGCCAATTAAATGAGTTTTTTTTAAAACTCCGCTCTGCTTCATTACATCAGGCTGATGTACGGAGTGATGAAATGCAGCTTCCTGTGCAGGATTCGGAAGATGCCTGGGTGTCTGTAGAAGGACAGATCTCACTGGTGGAATTAGCCCTGGAGCAGAAACATATCCATTACCCTCTTGCAGAGCACCAGTCAGTGCTCTGCACCATTTTGTATGGGATCATGAAGTTTTCACTGAAGAGCGTGAAGCCCCTCTCTCTTTTTGATAGTAAGGTATGTCCGTAGAAGACTTGTTATAAGCAACAACTTAAGTCTTATTTTGCCTTCTGAAAATATCTGAGTGAATAAATTAAACATATTTAGTACATGGGTGGGTGGTTGAAGAATCAAGTTTGAATCCACCCCCCCCCCATCCATATATAGGTTTTTCAAACTTTCCCAATTTGTATAAGTCCCCTGTGCCTCCCTGAAAAGCTGTTTCTGAAGCTCCCATTTCTCTCCAGAGCAGAATCTGTTATGAAGCAAGAAGCTGCAGCTAAAAGATCAGCAACTGTGCTGTATGCGTGGAAGCACCATAGATGGCACACATAGAATTCTCCACAGCTTTCTGGGCTGCTTCCCATGTTAAGGAGTTCGTTTAACTTTCATGTAAATTATATGTGATGGCATGGTACAGTTGACCACATCTTCTATGCACAAGTTGTTATTTAATTGCAGCTGTATGAAGCTTGTGGTAATTTCTGCTTTCCTGAGCTCATACAGCTGCAATTATATAAAAACATGTGCATAGAAGATGTGGTCAGTGGCATTGCACTGGGACATGTACAGTTTGAGCACCAGTCCTGAGATTAGAAATGCCTACAGAGGAAAACCTGAATTCTTAAAGTTTGAACTATTTAACCTTCCATCTTTGTTACTGAAGAGCATATTGTTCCATTCTTTACGTAGGGCAAAAATGCCTTTTTCAAAGACCTGACTTCAATTCAGTTGCTGCCTAGTGGTGATGTGGATCCAGCTCTGTTATCTGCGCGACATCAAGTAAGTTGAATCTCTGTGGAAAACTGTTAACTTTGGTTTTGTAAAATTGAAGTGCTGCTGACGTGGTGATCGCTTTTTCCTTAACAGTTCTTAACCAGATTGTTGACTGCATTGGTACAAGCCCAGTCTTCATCCCAGAAAACTAAAGGCAGCCCGGAAGAAGCAATAGTCTTGTCGGTAAAAGATAGAGATTGGCCAGCACTGATTGTGGATTTGGCTCAGCATCTTCAGGTCAATGAAGACGTGGTTAGGCAGCACTATGTGTGTGAGCTTTATAACTATGGCCTGGATCATCTTGGAGAAGAGGTAAACAGGTCATAGTCAGGTGTGGTAGTGACCTCAGTTTCTCTGGGACAGCAGCAGACTTGCAGCTAGAGGGCAGATCTAGATCCTGCCTAAGTACTCTGCTGTTTATCAGTTTGAATTAGTTTTAAGATGGAGCTGAATTTTTAATAACAGGAGAAAACAGAGCATTTCTCTTTTAGAGTTGAAAACAGACCAGTTCTCTAGGCTTGATAATGCAGTGGAGGGGTCTTGGTAATTTTGCTTGAGGAATCAAGGTCTTCTATGTTGCTCTTGGTGGATGGCAGTCCACCACATTGCCTACTCCTCTATTTCTCTAGTATCAGTAAAAATCGCATCCATTCAACCCAGCCTGAAGTTGATTCACCATCACTGTGGGGAGGGGGGGTTTCTGTTTTATGTGAGCAGCTTGAGAAGCAAGCCAAACAGGCTGTTGTCTCTATTTGAAAAGTCTTCACTGAGAGCTATGCTATCTTCTGATAATCAGGCTATTCTTCAAGTACATGACAAAGAAGTCCTTGCATCTCAGCTACTGGTGCTGACAGGCCAGAGGCTGGCCTATGCGTTACTGCACACCCAGACCAAGGAAGGCATGGAGCTGCTTGCCAGACTGCCTCCAACACTCTGCACTTGGCTTAAAGCTATGGTGAGTTCTTTTGATTGGAAATGGATCAAGTCCTATGTCCAGCATTTGTTATTTATGAATGTTTCCACATGGGCACTGTGCAGTGCATTTCAGGTTTCTAGAAAAAAGCATCTTATCAGGAAATGTTTATAGGACAAGACTCACTTTCGATGTGTAGAAGGCAGGATCTGCTCATCTGACACAGGCACCCAAAAAACCTCTACTTCAGAGATCTGGACTACTTTGTGTAAAGGGACTATTAATCTTTAACCAGAAAATACTACGTAACATTGGTGCAGGTCGGGATACAGAACGTTTTATTAAGAGAGCACATTCTCCAGTACTTGTTGGGAGAAATAAGTAGTAACTTCAAGAAGTTGTTTGTTTTTTCTTTTTGTTATCCTAGCAATTAGACTTCCAACTTGAGTTCAGTTGGTCTCTGTATTGTTTGGATGATGTGAAAGAATATTCCACATAACTGGAAGGAGAATAAAGATTTAGATTCAAATTATCTCTACTTTGTATTCATTAGAAAATACAAACTTGAAATGGCTTGGAGAAGTGAATGTTTTGTTTTTAGTTATATATTTTTTATTTAAAAAAAAACAAAATAATAGTATAAAGGGGGATACAGAAAAGAAAAAAGGAGCTGTAGAGCATATTTGCATATATCAGAAATAATTATATATAATAATCATCAACAGGGTTTTTTTTCAGCGGGAACACGGTGGAACGGAGTTCTGGCACCTCTTGAAAATGGTCACATGGCCAGTGGCCCCACCCCCTGATCTCCAGACAGAGGGGAGTTTAGATTGCCCTCCATGCCGCTCCAGTGGTGTGGAGGGCAATCTAAACTCCTCTCTGTCTGGAGATCAGGGGGCGGTGCCACCGGCCATGTGACCATTTTCGCCAAGGGCAATGTAAACTTTAAAAAACTCCCCCCTTGTTCCAGCTGACCCAACGTGACATGATTGGGCGGTTCTGAGTTCCACCACCTCTTTTCCCAGAAAAAAAGCCCTGATCGTCAATATATAAAATGGGAAATACATCTCTTCAACATCTCCTGCATTAAATTTTTAAGACACTATTTAAATCCAATGGTACTTACGTTAGAGTACATTTATGTTCAACATTTTAAGTTACAAGTTACATAGCTAATCTGTTTTACAGCTACATTATTGGTTTCAACATTACTACATATTCAGTATTACATACTTTCACCAGTTTTACATAACTTCTATAACTTTTAACAAATAGATAATATATCAAAATATAAAAAGGAAGTAAGTTATAAATCTCATATGATTCTAAATTTTTCTCTTGTTTTCATAATACACATTCCATCTCTCCTCAAATTTCGTGATAGATCTGTTTCTCAAATAGGTTGTTAATTTTGCCATTGCTGCATATTTAGCAAGTTTATATTCCCCTTAATTTAAACTTGGGCAGATATCTGATTTTCATTTTGCTGCATAAATGATTCTAGCTGCTGTCACCATATATTCAAATATCTCTTCCAAAACTTTTGGCAGTTTATTAGGCAATATTCCTAATAACATATATTAAAACATAAATTTTAATATCTTCTGCATTTTCCCATACATTTCCTTCCAATATCTTTTTGTCTTTTCATAAGTCCACTCACTACATATGGTAAAAAGTTCCATCTATATCTTGACATTTCCAACATTTCCCTTTGTAGGTTTTTATCTACTTTCTCAATATCCTTTGAGGTGATACACCACTTGAAAAAGCATTTTGTACTAATTTTCTTGAGAGGTGAATGTTTGAAGACTGTTCCTCTTTCTTCTGCAGGACCCCCAAGATCTTCAAAATGTAGAAGTGCCAATTGCTACAACTGCAAAGCTTGTTGATAAAGTGATAGAACACTTACCTGAAAACCATGGCCAGTACAGTGTTGCCTTGAATCTAATTGAGGCAGTGGAAGCTATGTCATGATGGCAATGTTACCACAGTTCCATGGATCGTTTCAAACTGTTCTCTAGCATAAGTTAAACGCATGGCTCTTTTGTATACAGAAGCAGAACTGTCTAGAGGGGTGGGGGTGGGGGAATCCTCAATGACTTTTATGAACTAAGAAGTTTTGGGCTTTTAGGAGATGGTATGTTATGTGAAGTTCTGCCTTTCTGTGGTGGTAATACCAACAATCTATCACTCTTGTATATTTATCTATACCCCTCAATATTTATTTCTAATTCAATCACTTGTGCAGTAGTATAGGTTTCAGAGCAGCTTTCTTGCTGCTTTGATTAACTTGTTAGAGGTTTTTCATTTTATAAAGTTAAGAAATTAGGTATTACTGAATGACAAATTAACGAGCAGCCAAAAAACCCAACAATTGTATTTTATGAATGTTGCTTAGAAATGCTTCTGGTTTAACAAAGGAAACTGCTTGGCAAGAGGCCTTTAGCACACAAAAATCATGTTAAGATTTAGCCGGGTGAGCTTCTGATGCTTTGTGTAGCTACTGCACCATACCACCTCTTGGCTTTTTTGACCATTGATATAAAAACAATCAGGAATCTAAATTAAGCTCATCAAGTTCTATAAAAACACTTGTCTTCTGTAACTCCTTCCCCTATTGTTGTACAGCTTACTGTAAAAATATTGTAAATTGTGTCTAGCACTAGATCGCCTGTGTTGAAATTTCTGCTTCCCTATGCAGTTGTTCAAAATATTAAAATTGTCAGTGTGTTAAAATTTGCAGAATACTCCCATTGATTACTTTATTAACCTGTACTATGGAAGGTTAAAACATTTGCAGTTGAAGTCTAAAAGCTGAAGATTTCACTCTGTTTATAAACTATAGTACTGTAGAAGCTGTAATGATGCTGACAGTGATCTAAAGAACACTAGTATCTAACCAGCTGAACTGAAGAATCATTACCCTACGCGTTAGACGGGGTGGATTTTGGAGGGAACTACACACGTAACATTTGCCCATTGCTTTCCTTGAAGTTAATCAGGCCATACTGAGTGAAGATATACTCTCAGTTCTAGCAGAGATAAGCAATGTGTAATTCAGACTAGGATGAACATGGATGGTGTTCTCATTACAAGGTCAGTAGAAAAACTGCCATGTAAAAACAAAAAACCTCAGAATTGACTCAATCTGTAATGTATTAAAAGATTTTCTATACTAAAGTTATTGGTATTGTTACCTATTTGTGGAAGACAACTCTTTAAGACTTGTTTTCATTAGCATAGAATAAATACAGACATTAGTGAAATTTCTTGGTTATGAGAGATCAGCGATCACTCCTTCCCATGTTTTTTTCTAACCTTTCCCTGCAGTTTGCTAGTGAGAGGCTGAAGCAAAGTCCAGTTAATAGGAAGCATGCAACTTACTGCCTCTTGCTACTTTTGACCACAGAGTGCTCAATATTAGACCTACTGTCAGCCAGAAAAAGTGGTTTGATAAAACCCAGTTGCAGTTCTGGTCTCAAAATGTTTATGTAACAGATTCCTTTTTAGAAGTTTAAATCTCTGAAAATTAGTATTGGTCATGTAAAGTACAGCAAGGACCACTAAGCATATCTAATAAACACTTTATTAAGTGTACACGCGTACATAACTTCCATGTTAAAAGATAAACAATATCCCCGACAGGAATAGCAAATATCTTCTGCATGAACATTTCTACATGCCTTCCATTTTTCCAGAAAAGAAGAATCTAGCAAATGTGTCCATCTACTTTAGACATAGTATTAGTCTAATTGGTACTTTAAATGCACATCACTTCCCACTAAGGATTTCCATGCAGCGTGCACATGGTGTTTCTGGTGAATCAGCAGTGTATTTTCGACAACGGAGACATTTTGACTTGGCAGCTGGTAAAACTATTACTTTATATGAGGATTCTTCCCGGATGTCACCACCTGTTGAAAGAATCCAATTAAGTATCACTTGCACCAAAGGAAGTCCAAAGTACTAGATGCTACCACTTGTACTTACCTTCCAAGTTAATCAGAAATGTTCCTTTTATTATGTTTTCATCAGCAATCACATCTCTAGGTGCTTCTGTCAGCAGGGAGGTCTGTGATGCCATCATTATTTCATTTAGCTGGGATGTACTGGAAGACTCCTCCTGCTGTAGCACCTGGGGAGAAGAATTAGAATTGATAAGTTGTAAAATCTTTTATATTGAGAAAATGGCTTGGCAAACAGGCAGCACTCTAAGCTTATGAGAGAAAGAGCAAGGAACACAACTGCTAAATGAAGACTAGTATTAGCAAGTTCTAAGAGAAACATGCAACCATATTCACACAGCAGTATATTTATGTAGCTGCGAGACTTACACTTGCCTAAAACTCAAATGGTGGTGTGCGTAAACACATCTGACTTTCATGTATTATAGAAGAGAGCCTTTAGCTGTTAACTGACAAACAAGATGGTGGGAGTGCTATAATATACTTGCACATGGGAAACTCTAGTAACTAAAAGGTAGGGCTGGAAAAGAGTAAGTCTGAATCACAAACCAATTTAGGAAACTCAATATGGCCTCATGCTGGGAAGAGACATGCCTACATCAAGACGTTTGGAACTGTTTATAGTATCAATTCTACTGGCACAAGCCAAGAATGGCTGTTTTCAGGGAATCTATATTGATAAAATGCCGTATGGTACAGGGCTGCAGAGAAAGGGGGAACTGGACAAGATCACCACTTACACTGCTGTGCTAGTAGAAAGACTAATAGGATTTAGACCTTTTCTTAATATTTAGGAACATTCAAGACATCAGCAATAGCTGGAGTTCAGATTTCACAGGTTTGCTGGTAATTATTTTCATAATTACCAGCCAGTTTGGTGGTGTGGTTAAGGAACCAGATTTGATTCCCCACTCCTCTACTTGAAGCCAGCTGGGTGACCTTGGGTCAGTCACAGCACTCTGGAACTCTCTCAGCCTCATCCACCTTACAGGGTGATTGTTGTGGGGATAATGATAATATACTTTTTAAACCACTCTGAGTGGGCATTAAGTTGTCCTGAAGAGTGCTATATAAATCAAATATTATACTGACCTCCATTAATTCAAAGAGCAAGCCAGGTTCAATAACCAGGACCACCTGATGTTCCAAAGCGTTTCTGCCTGCGATAGAACCAAGGAAGGCATCTCGCATTGCACAGGCACCTTCCACTGCTTCCTCAAGGCCTGGTTTCTTCCACACAGGGCTTGTGTTCATCCATCCAGAACGAAACACACTATCCGACTCTTGCAAAGGAAAAGAAGTTAATACCTCAGGCTCTTTAATAGATTTTGAACTCAGAACACTGTCTTCCTGGAACGAACTATGGATGTAAAATTTTAACAACAGATGTTACTAGTTGTTTTAAAACAATCACTTATTCTTAACAGACTTGTTAGAACTTCTTAAGCATTGTTCTAATTTCATGGACTCAACATACACAGTTTTGGAAACATCTTAATCAGGTCCAGACAGCAGCTCTTTATACCTAGAAGGTACTTTATGCTTTCTAGACTCATTTCAAAATCAGAATATAAACATTTAATCCAGAAAAACTAGTTTCCTCTAGGAACAGCCTTGATTCTCACTGGCCAGGGAGAAGATACAGCCACGACCCTGGTGACTTCCGATATAAATGGATGGGTAACATGGGGGAAAACAATAAAACACTGAACATAGGGACTTGTATTACATACACATCTTACCCTTCCTCCCCGTGGCCCACTCTCTCTCCTCAGCTACCTTTATTCTCACAGCCTTTGTGGGAGATGGATTAGGCTAAGAGAGTGACTAGTCAAAGACCACACAGTAAACTTTCTGGCCTGGCAGGGATTTGTACTAGCAAAAGAAAGATACTAATTGCTATACCACATAGGCGAACATTGTTATGGTTAGGTAAAACTGCCCTCTGTGCTTACAGTGGTCTGGCCTTGGCAGATAGGAATCCAACAGGTCTAGCTTATTCATACAGCAGCCATCAATGATGGACCTTTGACTAGTAAATTCATCACCTTGTATCATGAATCTCAACTTTTACTGACTTACCTAAAAAAAAAAAAGTTTGGCCAAGTTATCAAACTCCATTTTGCCTATAGGCTAAGCCTCCCACCCCCTTTCTTTGCACTATCAACCTGTCCATTTACTGGTCTAGAAATGGGAAAGTTCCTTTTGACTTTTTCCCAGCAGAAGCTGCCAATTTTGGGATATGCTAATTTATTTATTAAGAGATGTATACCTTGCCCTTCCATAAAGGCCAGTTTACAACTAAACAAATCATGACTCTTAATATTCTCTAAGTAACTTCTTTACAGAAAAAGCATTCTATGGGTGTGAAGTTGCCAATATGATTCTTGCATCTGGAGTACTTCAGGTATTCTACTCACAAGTTATGTGATGGTTGTACCAGGTTTCATACCTTTTTGGCTTTATCCTTTTCTAACTGGCTATTTAGCTAAGGGTAAAGAGCCTTTTAACCTACATTCAAGAAGGCGCCTGCATTCAGGTTCTTTTTAACTACGGAAAGCAAGGTTGGTTCTTCCATGTCAGAGCTCTTAAGAACTCCTCAGATATATCTATCCAACGCCTTTCTGGCTGGTGCTTTGTTCTGACTAAGCACACGCCCAACTCCTTTGAACAATGCTTCAAATAAAGTCTAAAATGTAGGGAAATTCTATGGGACGCTGTCAGGTTAGACAGGTTATAATCTTTTTCTACTTCTAGAAGGGATTTTTTAGTGTTTTCTCCTTCATTCTGATTTCCTGCTATCATTAATGCTTCCAAGTCTGTACACCTGGGATATCTCGCATGCTTCCTAACCACATCATGTTTTGGTCACATGAACCACACTGGTCCCCGTATGACTGTGAGGCTCTCTCTGTAATCAGCACATGCTCAGCAGCCTGAGTCTTCACACCTGGGATGTCCAGTACTTACCACATTATGATTATAAATTGTACCCTTCTGTGGGCCAGCTGACAGTTCCAGCTAACTAGCCTATGTTCACCCAATTTTACCCCCACCTCTTCCCAATTTAACCCACCTCCTTCCTCCAATACAAGTTTTGCATGAGTCATCACTTGATGAGCTTCAGAAGTTCAATTTTATCTTCATGGTTTCACTAGCATCTCACCTTTCCTAAATGGAAGGTACTGGAATACCTCCTCAGACAGATGAGGAAGGATTGGGGCAAAAGAACGAACCAATGTGTCCAAAACCTCTGCTAAGGCTGTCTGACAGGAACGACGTTTAGGATCTTTTTCTTCTTCACAATAAAGTCTGAAATAAAATGGAGACATGTGGAAGTTGCCTGTCTTTAATTTCCACCTGAATGCATTTTAAAGAAGCATCACCACATATTCAGATTTATATATCTAGCCTTCACAAGGATGAATGTTCAAACTTTTAATTTAGTATTAGACTTCCCTGGGAGAAGGGAGGGCCTCCATTCAGCCTCCTCAGGGCAAGTGGGTTTGACTAAAAATTTAGTAGTGAGCTTTACATATTAAACAAAAGAAATAAGCCTATCAGGTAGAAGGTGATGCTGGTGTGATCAGAGAAGTTTCTGTAAACCAATAATAATGATACTCCATTTATACAAGTGTTTTCATACTTAGGAAAAACCAGAATTCCTTGCATGAACAAGAAGGCACACTTCAGCATAATTGAAAGATGAGAAATACAAATGTCCTGGTAATAACAGGGAGTGTTATCTATCATACCCACCTGTCCTTGACTATGCTGAAGTAAAAACTAGAGAGTTCTCTATTGTGGAAGGCCTGCAGTAATCGAATGACTTTGCCGTAGTCATATTCCTTATATGCATTTGTAACCTGGGGAACGAAAGGCAAAGAAACACAGTTGTAAAAAAATGTCAATGGTAATGAATATAAAGATAGAGGAAGGGAGACATCCATGCAAAGTCACACCAGAGATTGGAGACAACTGTGATTTTCTAAAAATGTCCACTAACCAAGGATGGTATATTGCAGCACACAGACTTGGATAGTTATCATTGGTACCATCAAGATTAAATCTTGGTTAGAGAAAATGTTTAAGTAGCAAGGTCAAGAAAGTCTGCACTGCCCTGGATCATGAATTCCTTTTCAGCTCAAAGCATGAAGCTCCTGAGTTCAATCCCAGGTATCTCCAGTTAGAAAAAAGGATCAAGTAACAGGTTACAGAAAAGACAGCTGTCCAAGATCCTGGATAGCCAATGCTAGTTTGAATAGGCAATACTTTCCTTGTCAGACCAGGCTCTTAAGACCTTCTGCACTAATTGAATTTTCCAAACAAACCTTCAGAAGATTGCCCCAACAGACTGAAAGTAATCTAAATATGGATATTATTTATTTGACAAAATTTATACTCTGCCTTTCTGCCCTCAATAAGGGCCATCAAGGTGGTTAAACGCATTTAAACTTATATAATAAAATCATACTTTAAATACCATTTAAAACCAACAAAAACACATCATTAAAATGATTAAAATCAGAGCTAAAATACATACCAAAACTTTAAAAACAGTAATTTAAACATTGGCCAGGAAGGAGGGATCAATGAAGAAACTCCCAACAAAACAAAACAAAAATCTTAGCAGAAGATGGCAACAGAAGGGCATAGATGAGTCTCCCAGGGAATAGCTTTCCGGAGTTTTGGTGCCACTACTGAGAAGGCACTTCAATGAGTTGCCACCTGCCTAATGCCAGAAGATGCAGGCACATGAAGCAGGGCCTCTGAAAAAGACCATACTGGTTGGGTATGTTCGTAAGTGAGTAGGCAGTCCTTCACATATGTTGATCCCAATCCATACAGAGATATGATATGAAAACATTGGCCAAATTGGGCTTTTCTAAGGAAGGATGCTGCTGGCAGATCAACCAAAGCTCATTTTAAAGGCATTATGTGCCACAGGTGAGATTTGAATGTCAAATGGAATCAAACACACCTCATAACACCCCTGCTCTTTCAAGCTGAATGCAACCAATCTAAAACAGATGAACTTCTTAATCCATGATCAGCATTATGTTTGACGAACAGGACCTCAGTCTTGTCTTATTTAAGCTTCTGTTTATTGGCCCTCAACTCAGCCCACTACACTCTCCAGACACTTAATCAGATATCCATCTCACTGTTGTTTGCTACCAGCATATGAATGGCACTCTTAGAAATAATGCCTCTTGCCAGCTGATTGTTCAATGACCCTTGATGTCACTACCATCTTGGAACCCCACCAAGTTCTCCTTGCTTACCTTATTTGCATAGCCCTGCAGCAAGTGAAGCATATACTGGTCGATTACATACATGTCTGCAATGGGAACTGCATCTGTCTCTGGATTGAAGCCAGCCAGATTGCCCAACAAAAACCGGAGTGTATTCCGAAGCTATAAACAACCATTCAGTAATATGTGTTAAACAAAAAGGTTTTCCACCAAGTCCAGAACTAAGCAAAAGAAGTTCTATAAATAGTACAGTTGAGACAGCCAAAACAATTTTCAGATTTTCATCCCCCCTCCTCCTAAGTCTTTTCTTCCCCACCTCAAGGCTTACAGAGACACACTGAGGCAGAAGGAAAAAGGCAATTCACATTGCCTAGAAGGCACCCAGGGAAGCTCCTGAAGCCCTGTGCATCTCAGAATCATGCCCAGTAGTAGCTACCTGATCTCCAAAAGGTTTTTTGGCTCTTTTCTGTCCTAAAACCTGCAAGTGAAGCTCTGGGCATGTGTATTACAGCTGCAAATGTGACGGCTGACTGCTCTGACTGATGCCCAGGGCTCAAGGCAGAAACTAGATGTTGTAGCAAGGATAGAAGCTGTTGACCCAAATAACAACCTCCTCTTGTTTTCCCCTGGAGTGCTAAAATAAGCTCCATAGATGATGCAATGCCATTATGCTAATCAGGTGTGCAATCCAGGTCCAGGATTCCGGGGGAAAGCTGGATTTTTGCCAATTCGGCAAAATCTCACTTTGCCAGATCACAATAGAGAATCCCTGGCTCAATCCAGGTACCCAGATTTAGGCACCTGCATTAATCCAGATATATTCCAGTTAATTCAAGAAACCTGGCTGTTTCTCTGCAAAGAATCAGAAAAGAAACAGCAGCTCCCATTTTTTTGCAGAGTGGTGTGTGTTATTTTTCAGCCAAGCTCCACCAAAACTGCAGGGAACCTACTCCTGACTGTCCTCTAAAGACCTGCTACTTTTCTTGAAGATTGGACCCCTGGGCCCAATTCTATGGGCCCCCAAAGAAGGTGCCCCCAGCTATTGTTTCCTATGGGGAAAAAATAAAAGCTGACTCCCACGGCAGAAACACACTGGTGCAAGGCTGCCAAGGCCAAGGCAAGCTCCACACACAGAATGTCCAACAGAACCAAACTGACATCTCCCACCTCCAAAACCCAAGTGTCCCCTCAGCAAGCTGCTCAGCCACTCTTCACTCTCCATTATTTCTTATGATGGGAATGTTTCCAAGCGGGTTCTCAGGAGGCACAAATACCCTGGGGCAAGGCTGCCATGGCCAAGGCCCACTCCCAAATGCAAGCTCATCCCAGAGATAGCCCAACAGAACCAAACTGAGGCATGGGAATGGACTCCCCCCAGAACCAAAGTGAAGCAAGGAGACCAACATCAAACCAGAGAATCATCTCCATTTCACCCAAACTAAACTGGAGCAAGGAAAGCTGTTGCAACTTAGCCCAACAGCAGGAGGGACAGCTGATTTATCATCTTTCAGTCTGAGGACAAGTGGGACCCATCCTATACAACAACTGTGTTTGCATACCACTACTTTTTGCCTGTGGCTGGGTACTTGCTTGGCTCTGTTATGTAGTATTCCCCCAATAGCTCTGGCTTCTCCGTGGCTGTTATGAATGACACTGGTTCCGTTGTGCTAAGTTGCAACAGTGTACCTTACATCAGTTTGGTTTGGGTGGAATGGATATGATTCTCTGTGTGTTTGGAAGCTTTAATGAGGCATGGATAGAATAATCTGTTACAAAGGGGGAGGGAAGAGAAGGTAGTGATGTAGGGCTCAGAAAGCCTTGTGTTGTGCTTTCAGAGGGTCCATTTAAACCCCAGTGTGATCCACAAGGCAGGCCTTTGCCAAACGAAGACAGAATGAACAAGCGTCTGAAGACAAAATACATTAGGAAAAGTTTCATTATCTCTCGACATCAAGTTATACAAGCCAGGCAGGAACTAGTGTTAAGATCCAAAGAAAAAACTTGCAAATAGTAAAGGCTCAAATACATTCTTTCTGGTTATGCACTCCAAAGGCCAAGCTGACATTTTTGTTCTGGGATGAGTTCTAGTCAAGAGGCAGCATCATTCAGTTTTACTTCCTACCTTGTTGATGTCATCTCGGGCTGAGTTAAGCACCGCTGGTCCAATCAGTACTTCTGTAAAAACATTTGACTCAGCCACCCACCAGCGTAGAGTATCAGCACCATATGGAGGTTCTGTGCTATGGTCCTGTGCAGTGATAAGAAATGGCACTGCTGTAAAAACTGCCCAATGAAGACCATGGCAAGTACTACAAAATCCTCAGAATAAACAGCACACTTTTAAGTTGCCTTCTAAGTGGGCAATAAATACACTCCTTCAAGCATCAATATATCTAATTTTAAACAGAGCCCCATCTGTGAATACTTAAACCTAGAGACTGGGGCCATGGATAGACAAGAAAAATCTTTCTACAAACCTGAGAAAAACTGCAGGTTCTCAGAAAAAATCTGAAACCTACAAAAAAGGGGGGCTTTAAAGCCCCCCAAATGATAGAAGCAGTGCCTATAGCTTTAAAAAAACAAATGTCTTTAGTAGCCATTGCTAGGCAACTACAACACTGTCACCAGCCTTGGTTTCTGTCCGTAAAAGGCAGGTAGGAGGGCCCTTTCCAGGGCTCTTTTGACCTTTGATGGAGGGAATCACTGGGGCCAGGTCCAGTAGCAACCACCAGGTTACTTACTTCCATGCAACTTGCCAATGGCCAATCTTTCCCTGGAAGAGGAATCATGGCCAGGCCTGGGAGTAACTACCAGGTGATCTGCTACCATGTGACTTGCATGGGTTACCTGGCCCAGCTGCTTGCTACGGTTCAACAGCAGCTACCCCCTGAAAACCAGTGTGGTGTAGTTGTTAAGAGTTTCATACTAGGATCCGAGAGGCTCAAGTTTGAATTCCCACTCTGCAGTGGAAGCTCACTGGGTAACCTTAGACCAATCACATGCACACAGCCTAACTTACCTCACAGGGTTGTTGTCAGGACAAAATGGAAGAGAGGAAAATAAGTGTCTTTGGTTTTTCACTGGGGAGAATGGTGGGCTATATATGAAGTAAATAAATAACATATATAGCAGAAGATAAGGGCAGATTAAAAAAAAGTTGGTTAGTGGGTGGGAAGGAGACAAGGAAAAGTGAGGACAATGGAGTTACCAAGAGGAGGGAAAGAGAAAATAGTGAGGGGAGGGGATACAGGGGAAAGTGAGGTGCCCCCCCCCTGCAAGTCCTTACAGGTTCCACATTGTGCAACTGGGCCAACCTTTTCCTCGGGAAAAGGCTGCTGGGGGGAGGAAAGAGGAAAAGGTGAAGGCAGAGGTCAGATAAAGGTAGGTTGGCTGGTGTGTAAGAAACAGAGGGGGAATCAGGAAAAGGAAAGAGGGTATGGGCATGAAGACTTTTCTTTTGTTTGGCATACCCCAATAAACACTTACTGGCCCTTTACCCTGGTTGTCTAAAGGTTTTTTATTGTATTTTTATATACATTTAAAATACTATTTTAAAGTTTTAAAACCTGCTGTTCACCACCTTGGAGACCCTATTTGGGTGGAAAGGTAGCATATAAATGTTTTAAATAAATAAATCTTAGGAAGGAAAAATGAAATGCCCCCACAAGTCTTTGTGGGCTCCTCACTTATAAGCAATTAATTGTTTGCACAGCTTATGGCAAGACAATGATATAACTTCAGGGGGTACTGGGCAGAGGATTGGACTAGACGGTCTGTGAGGCCCCTTCCAACTCTATGATTCTATGAAACTCTCTAACACATTGGACTAGGTCCCCCCATAACTTTCCACTAATGGTGGGCCTTCCCTGCAGCACAAGACATCTTCTGTCTATAGAAGAGGCTCCTTATGCTGGGGGAGAGCACTAGTGTTAGCAGAAAGCTTTGATGGGATCTCATTCAACAGTTACAGCAACTGATAGGGTGGCAATAACATGAAGGATCCAAGGATTATTTGAAGTTATCTGGATGTATTATCGTAGATATGGGGAGAAAGTTCCTTGTCATTATACTATTAACACGGAGCTACCCAACAACTACCTAGAGGCTGTTCCTCTCCATGCCCCATCCAAATATGTGACAAATAACTCGACTTTTCAGGGTGTCAAGTTCTCATGCATTTACTTTTAACCTCATTTATCGTAATGGTGTACCAAGGGCAGTGTAGACAAGAAAGTTTTGTCTGAAACTGCACCTATGTGAACACTTCTGGTTTCTAAATAAGAGAGTAAACCCTGCTAAACTAGTGCTCATGTATGTGTGGTGGACTGGTGAACTTCCTATCTCCCAAATTGCTATACCGAGAGGAAAAACCACCCTCCTATCATATGCAGTAGCCTAGCAGGGTGATCCTACCCCACTCAGCTGGAAAGTGTCTGAAATAGCAACCAAGGCAAATGAAGCGGGGGAAGTAAATGTTACCAATCATCCCAACACCACCACTGCATGCCAAGTTCTCAGTGAATAACTTGCTCAGGAACTGCTCCAGTTACTGAAGCTTGTGGACTCACGGGCCAAGATGCCTTCTGAAGCATTTGAAGAATGATTCTGGTAGTAAAGTTCTGCCTTACAGTATTTGATATTTTTTTTTATTATTATTTTTATTTTATTACAACAGATGACAAGCAAAAGTTCACATAAAGAAACAAGAACATAAACATGAAAAACAAAACAACAACAACAAAAAGAATGAATGAAAAAGAGCATTGAGGGGGACATACCATTTTGGACATTTTACAAAATTTCTTTAAACTCATTGCATAATCAATAACTCTTCTGTAATACCCATATCTTTAGTAAGTATATAACTTTGACTTTACTGCAATATCCACATTTTTTCCATAATTCAGCCTATTATCTATTGCCTGCCTTACAAATCTAATTTTCGAATCCGCAAATCATTAACTCTGACTTCTTTTTTACATACAGAAAGTCCAGGAAAGGTTTCCAGGTCTTCCCAAAGTTGGAGTATTTGATATTTTAATGGGCTTTTTGATCCTCTCCCACTGCTTTAAGTACTACCATTCAGTTTCAAGGGGAGATGGAAGGCCAACAATCTAAACACCAAAATCCCAACATTCTAGCAGGATCAGATGCATCCAGGTTAACAGCATTGCTTGCAGTAAGAATTGCAGGCTTATAGCAAGTAAAACATTTCTTTTGATCTAAGATGGGTGTCTTTCACGCATAAGGAAAAAGGTGCTTTTAAAAAAAACCCTGCAGCCAGACTCCTCTTGTTTGATCATTATTTCAAATAACTGCTTTGCAAGATCAGCTCCAATAAAGCAACTCCCCCTGCTGAATAGATCCTTTAATCAAAATATTACTGTGTAGTAGCACATTTCAGTTTAAAAGACAGGTGACACTGGGTTTGAATCCAAAGGTTGCTTTCTGCTGGCATTAAGCCCTTGGAACTGCTCCTTTTTGCCTGCTTTGATTGTTTTCATGCAACTCCCTACCACTGTCTACAGTCTAAAATGGACTATGGATGACCAGTAGAAATATTAAGCAAAAACCAGTGGCGAATAGAGAGGAAGGTAACTAGTGGATTATATTTTCAGACTGGGGACAAAGCAGCATAATTACTCACATTGCCTCCATTGATAACCACGTCTGGGTCTATGACGTTTCCAATCGATTTAGACATCTTTTCTCCTTTTTCACCAAGAGTAAATCCATGAACCACAAGAGTCCTAAATCAAAGACCTCCAAACAATGTAATTTTTCATAAGAGATTCAGTAAACATTCAGCAAACAATGCTTACTGCTGATGTTGCCCAAGGTTAATTGTATCCCATTAATGCTCTGCTCTAGAAACATCAACTTACTTGTAAGGTGCCTTTTTTCGGGTTGCGACACTAGTCAAAAGGGAAGATTGAAACCAACCTCCCAACTGGTCTTTTCCTTCCAAGTACAAATCAGCCCTTTCACCAACATCTGAAGAGACACACAGAAGAACAGCATTTTAAAACAGGATCTTTAAGTTGTACTTGGGTGTTAGTAGCTTCTTGCATTTTAGCTTAAGTCCTGATTTTTAAAGAGCACCATTATCAAAGTTCAACAAAATTTACAGAACCTATATGCTATAGTGATCTCAATCCACTTCATAAAATAAATAAATAAAATGGTAACTGACTATTTTAAAGGGATTTACATTTTCGTAAAAGAATTTAGGCGGCATTGAACAAGCCACCCATACTTCCAATGAAGATGAAAGACAAAGCTGGGAGGGTCCCCAAGGGTCATCTTCTCCAACCCCTATGCACAATGCAGGAAATTCACAAGTACCTTCCCCAGCGACCCGTGCTCTATGCCCAGAGGAAGGCAAAAACCCTCTAGGATCCCCAGCCAATCTGGCCTGGAGGAAAATTCCTTTCTGACCCCAAAGTGGCAATCAGCATTACCCTGGGCATATAAGAAATGGCCACGAGAGCCTAGCACCAGTTAATCCCTTCATGCCCTTGCAGAAGTGAGTGAATGGTTGTTGTTTTTTAGCTCAGCGTCCAGTGGCTCCTTTTACAAATTTCTCTTACAAGCTCATTTTCACAGCCTCTGTCCCTCAGTGTTAAGCAATTTTTGATATTTAACAAGCTGTAACAAGTACTATACGACAATGGTTTCTAAAAATGACCGACTACATTGCACAATGAATGTGGTATTTTCAGCAAAGTTTCCAACAGGGCTTAACATGAAGCATCACACTTGTCAAAGTATATTTGACCATGTGAAATTTGATCTTCAACTCAATAGCAAATATATAAAAAAAGCCAACCTAGATGACTGGGTTCCTGATTTCCAGTTTGAAGAGCTAGATGCCTATTATCAAATCAAACAGCCAAGAAAGTTTGCAGTCTGGCTCAGAAAAGACACATCTGCCCACTCTGCTGACTTTTCTTTGCGCACATTCTGGCATACTACCAGCTAAGAATGATATATGAATGCATACTGTGACCCACTAACAGAGGATTCCAGGTATAGCTGTGAGATCCAACATTTTACTATTTTAAAATTTTATCTCTAAAGCAACTGGCAGTATACAAGCAATAAAAATTAAAAATCATGAAACAAAAAGAAATAATCGTTTGTTTAGAGAAACAAGAAAAACAATTGCCAACCAAAATTACTTTAACTGGTGTTGGAAGTTTGCCAGGGCAATCTGAAAACACTGGCAGAATGTCAAATACAACCGGAGAGCAAGTACCAACATCTGGGTGCTACCTCAGAGAAGACCCTACTTGTAACGGGTAGGTCTTGTGCAAGATCTTACTCTTTCACCTCAAAGGCAGGAGCAGCTCCAGTTGTGTATCCATTCCCATTATGGAACTGCCTTGACGCTGAAGGGAATGGGAAAATCTTGCATGTGTGAAAGCTCAATGCATGCAAGAGACCTCCTGCAGAAATCGGGATTGCAGAGGAGCAACTGAGAATCACAAACTTTCAATGTTAAAAAAGAAAAAAAGCCTGGATTAAAAACATTGGCCTAGAATTTCAAAAAGAGGGTGGGATGGGACTAATTCTGGTTGGCCAATGTACATATTGTTAACCAGCAAGCCTGGCAACAAGCCAGATTGAGGCATAGCCTGGTTTTATTTCTGATTAAAAAGAGATGCATGAATGCAGCCTGTGACTCTGTGGTTACCTTTTTGTATCGAAGTACATAAAACTTAGTATGATTTCATTGCTCTATTAAAAATAAAATTCAGTTATTTTAGACAAAATAAATGATAATATATTTAATGTAGAACACTTTCCAGAAAACTCAAACTTCTATGAGAAATTGTTTCCTTTTCTAGAATATATAGAAAAGTATAATTTACAACCAAAAATTAAGGTTTTTCAAACTATGATAACACTTGATAATATTATGTAAGAGTATGTAAATATGTAGTTGTTGTTATATTACAATTTTTCAGTTTGTATTCAAGTTTTATTATGTTGTTTCACTGATTCTATGTGCTATCCTTTGTTCATGACGTTTGTATGTTAAATAAGTTTTCAAATAAAGAGGTTTTGTGATTTGGGCTTTAACATCCCTTACACATGGGACAAAAAATGTGAATTCGACAATAAGTTGTGAGGCATTTGGAGACTATTTTGCAGATAAGATCCTGTCACTCTGCCAGGACCTGTCCACCACGGTTGATGCAGTATGTGAACTGGAGGCCCCTTGGCCATCTTCAGGGTTGACATTAGATCAGTTCAGACCACTCTCCCGGGAAGAGGTAGACAGGGTCCTGCGTGCTGTGAAACCTACCCATATGTCCACTGGACCCGTGCCCATCATGGCTGGTGAAAACTGGCGGTGCTGGGATTTAGGTCCCGCTAGCTGACATCTTTAATCTTTCCCTGAGTTCTGGGGTTTTCCCAGACTCATTGAAGGAGGTAGTGGTGCAGCCCTTATTAAACAATCATTGGATCCTGTTGATCCAGCCAATTACTGCCCAGTTTCAAATCTTCCATTCCTGGTTAAGGTAATTGAGAGGGTGGTAGCAGAACAGTTACAGGTATACCTGGATGATGCCTCTATCTTGGACCCATTCCAGTCTGGCTTTAGGCCTGGTCATGGTACGGAGACAGCTCTGGTCGCCCTCACAGATGATCTGCAATGGCACCTGGATCAGAGCGGGTCAAGCACTGCTTAAACTTTTAGATCTTACAGCAGCGTTCGACAGGGTTGATCATGATCTCTTGACCCACTGCCTCACCAACATAGGGATTTGTGGGACAGTCCTTCAATGGCTGAGCTCCTTCCTCTGCAGTTGGGGACAGAGGGTGGCACTTGGGGAACAGATGTCCACCTGCCATTCCTTGGTGTGCGGCGTCCCTCAGGGGGCAATTCTTTCCCTGATGCTATTTAACATCTATATGCGCCCCCTCACCTAGGTAGTCTGTAATTTTGGGCTGAGATGTCACCAGTATGCAGATGACACCCAGCTCTATCTGTTGATGGACGACCAGTCTGACTGTGCTCTGGATTCCCTGGCCAAGGGTCTTGAGGCTGTGACGGTATGGTTATGTCAGAGTCGCTTGAAACTGAATCCCCTGAAGACGGCAGTTCTGTGTCTGGGTTGTGGAGCAATGGGGTTGGGGACCCAGCTCCCAGCGGGGTACAACTGAAGCCTTTGTTGACGGTGAGAACCTGGGTGTGACTTTGGACACCACACTTTCAATGGAGGCCCAGGTTATGACCATTGCCAGGTCTGCCTTTTCTCACCTTCGACAGGCCAGGCAACTGGCACCCTATCTTTCATCCCAGGATCTGGCCACAATAATCCATGCAACGGTCACCTTCAGGCTAGATTACTGCAACTCACTTTATGCTGGGCTGCCCTTGGGCCCAACCCAGAAGCTGCAGCTGGTTCAGAACGCAGCGGCACGTGTTCTTACAGGAACGCCTATTCGAGCGCTTATCCATCTTGAGCTGTGCCAGCTGCACTGGCTTCCAGTGGAGTTCGGGATCCGGTTCAAGGTGTTAACTTTGGTGTTTAAAGCCCTCCATGGACTGGGAACGGCATACCTGTGGGACCGCCTCTCCCATTACGTCCCTTGCAGGGCGCTACGCTCTGCAGATAAGCAACTCCTGGTGGTCCCTGGCCCGAGGGACATCCAGCTGGCCTCCACGAGGGCCAGGGCTTTTTCTGCCCTGGCCCCAGCCTAGTGGAACACTCTCCCGCTGGAGATCCGGGCCCTGCGGGACCTATTACCGTTCCACAGGGCCTGTAGAATGGAGATGTTCTGCCAGGCCTTTGGTTGAGGACCAGCAGGTGTCCCCTCTTAGCCTATCTAAGATCGCTACCTCTTCTATGACTGCCCTCAGCTATGCGTTTTACCCACAGCTATGACTTATGCAGGTCTTTTATTAGTATCCAAAGTAGCCTATGTGTAATGGCACCGGAGTATTTTAATAAAAGTTTTTAAATCTGTTATTAAAGTTGACTATTCATTTATTGTGTTTTAATGATGATGTGAGCCACCCTGAGCCCATTCGCAGGATATAAGTCAAATAAAATAAATAAAAATAAAATTCAGTGTCTGTTTGCAAGTCAATTTTTGCTCCATTATCATCCTCAAAACTGTCCAAGCACACAGGTGAAGGATGCTAAACCGTCTTTTGACTCACCTTGTGGCATTCAGTCGCTTTACCTATTTTCTCTTAGTTCGGCTTATTTCCAGTAATGGGTAAGAGATGGAGGGAGTTTTGTAAGCTAGAGAAGGCAGGTAACATGAGCCAGGGGAAGGTTTAGCACTCTTCACCTGAAAACCCCTTTCTAATTCACCCCCCTCCTTTATGTGTGAATGGGTAGCTCCATCACATCTAATATAGTTCCAGGTTTTCAGGACAAGTTACAGTCTGAACTGAGATTGCATATAATTTGCTCTAATTTTTCAAAGAGAGAAAAATTCATTTCAGTTACATACACATTTGATTCAGACAGCTATGCCCTCCCAGTGAATCTTCTAACAGCATACATTTCACGTGCTTCAAAAGTGGCTAGGAAGCTTTAATTATGGCTATTATTTACAGTCTGAAGGGCATAGGTCTTTAGGACTTAATGATCCTTCTTCATTTTGAGTTCAGTATTCTGTATCTTTGATCATAAGGGACTTTAACCTATAGATTAAACACACTGTACTTTAATGGCAACCACAATTATCCAGGCCTTTTCCTGAAAATGTCCCGTCAGCTCAAAAGCACAAACAAGATAGGCTGGTTATAAAACAATCCCCTTCACTTAGTTAAACATTAGTAGAAAAGCAACTCCCTGGAGAATTATGCTGCTGAAGGCTACAGTTCTGGCAAACGATATATTTCAGAACTTGAACCAAAGAAGTCGGTCACAGTGGTTACATGGCTTACAGGGTTCCCCCCCCCCTAAAATATGCAAGTTGTTCTGCATAAGGGACATGAGATACAAGTGCGAATTATTTCTAGTTACAGAACACATGAGCAAGCCTTAAAGTGCAGAGTATGTAGATCTATGCAGGCAAGGAGCACAGCCAAGAGATGAGGAATCTACATCACAGCTTCCTCAAGGATTCACTGGGCCAAATCCTAGACTGGGTTTCATGTTGCCATCTCTAATGGGCAAAATGGGGCAGTCCAGTGTGTTTATTTATAGATTGGCCTTGCTCACATATAAAGTGGAGTGGCTATTTTTTACGTGAAAAAAACACACAGGTGAAGGAAGCTTAACCGTCTTTTGACTCACCTTGCGGCATTCAGTCGCTTTATGGTATTTTCTCTTAGTTTGGCTTATTTCCAATAATGGGTAAGAGATGGAGGGAGAAGGCAGGTAACATGAGCCAGGGGAAGGTTTAGCACTCTTCACCTGAAAAACCCTTTCTAATTCACCCCCCTCCTTTATGTGTGAATGGGTTGCTCCATCACATCTAATATAGTTCCAAGTTTTCAGGACAAGTTACAGTCTGAAGAGTCTGGTCAGCCAGTTTGTTGCATAGGTTTCAACATGCCCTGGAAGCCTCTAAGGGGAATAAGAATCATTTCACCAGTACAAGTGATGTATGAGCCTGGGAGATGACTTCAAGTCAACTATGCAACACTTTTTTTCCCTCGGAACAGAACCACACTTCAAGGTAGAAAGAACAGCAGAGCTACAGACCACAGAGATGGACTCTCTGATGTGCCCTGAAGCAAAAGTGAATCAAGAAAACCCAAGAAAATGCAAGGACACTTCCAAGAGACTTCCAAGAGAAAATGCAAGGACACTTCCAATTTGCACCCAGTCACACTAAACTGGCAGGTGACGGGCTAAGGGCCAAAATAGACATTACTTACTTTCCCAGAGTTGCACAAGTTTTCACATGTTCCCCAAGGCCACACAGTAGCTGCAGGAAACTGCTTGTTAAAAAAAGAGGCTGCCTAAACAGACTTGGAATGGCACCACAGGAAGAAGAAGGGCTCTTGCATCCCCCTCATACAAAAAGTCATGCTGGGGGCAGGGAGTTAACTGATTTTGCGGCCCCATGTAGACTATTCTGTGCCTGTGGAGCAGCAAAGAACTCCTCCCCTCTGGTGCTTGGAAGAGGAGGCAGAAGCCCTTCCTCCCACTATGTCACCGTTCCATGCCTGTTTGCGCTTTTTTTAAAACAAGCAGATCCACACAGCTGCTTTGTGGCTGCAGGGAAGATATGAAAACCTGTGCAAACCTGTGGAAAAAAAGAAATCTCTAGTTTGGTCTTAAGATAGCTGATGTCCCATCTTATCTGCTGAGTCTTCCAGCTTACCGGGGTTCTCACAACCACTAGCACTGCGGGTTACAATCACGTAGATGTGTAAACAAACACTTGAACTCTGCAATTACTACTATAAAAAATTTTAAAATCCACTCAGCATTTACTACTGTTTAAAAAGAAACACAATTCCTCAACATGTTTCTAGCCCTCATATTGGCAAACAATGGATGAAAAATATCCAAACATCAAGGAAAGGCTTGAATGTGGTTTTTACTTATCAGGAAGGATTTTCCTAAAAATCTCTGCTTTCTCTACTATGAATACTGGTGCTGTCATGGGAGTAGAAACAAGAATTTTTCAAAGGAGTACATGAGAACAAAGCTTTTGTTTTCTCTATTTTTTTTTAACATGTGTAAGCCTCGCTTTTTCATTTTTGTGGCCTGTTTGGAAATGATAAAGGGTCATTCAGACAATTTTAAGACATGATAAAGCAATGTGTAAGTTTATCAAATGAATGCTACAGCCATGTGGACAAATACTTGTTTGCAGCCTCTAACAATGTGATAAAACCGCCACCCCCTCTGCAACTGCTTGGAATTTCAAAGTGAGTAGAAAAATTGCAAGCCTTGCACATATTTAGGGGCTACAAGCATTTCCCAACGCGTCCACAAATAGCATGCATTTTAAGCAGGTGGTATATAATTTTTGGATCCATGTGCACTCAATATATATGTGGAAGAGAAAGATACAAGACAAATATACTATTTGATTATGAGCTCCAGCAATAAATCCGTTCTTTCTCTGAGATTGAAGCAAACCTTTCTTAATGAATTGTCCCAATTTCATAACTGAAAATCTGCTCTGCAAAATTCACTATCATTTATCTGAATGATTTCATGACAAGGTGCAAAGAACCCTTTAGATAAACTGTTTGCTGATGATACCACTGCTTCTCTGTGTTACCAGGAAATAGAACCCCTGGCCAATATGCTTTACAACTGTAATAGATCACTATCAGAGGTTTGTGTATTCCAAGTTTAAAGTTCAAAAACGCTTGATGCCTTGGACAAGAGTCCTACTCAAATATAGCCTAACACTGAAGATCTCTTTCACTATTCTGGGGACTGTTGTAGGCCTGGTTCATTTTTCTTTGTGGCACTGAAGCTATTTTCACAAATATTCAGACTGCTTCACAGTTGAAACACAAAACTGAAAGCACAGTGACCTGTTTGGCAAACAAGTGACCCTTCCCCAAGGACCCTACCATTTGCAAGATACCGATCTGCAGTTAAGGTGTAAGTTAATTTTGTTGCCTGAAGGAAAAGAAATATGTAATATGCGAAATTTCACTAACTTTGAAAGAACATATCCATACATACTGAGAATATCTAACCCTTTAATGCTGTCATTAAGCTTTATTTTTAAAAAATCATGGGCCTGGATAATTAAGAGTATAAGCAAACGAATGTGCTCAGATGCTATTATTTTTTTCTTGCTCTCTCCATTACCCCAGTAGCTCCACGTAAGACTTCATAGCACTAATGCTGGAGGTGTTGGATTTGCATGGACCAAAAGAAGTCACATAGTCTTGGAAGCTCACCAGAGACAGAGGAACATTACAGACTGAAGGGGAAGGTGATTAATGTCCCCCCTCTTCACTACAGCTTACTGAGCTGTGCAGTTCTGAGTTCATTTAACACCTACCTCATCCAGCACTAGCCTTTTGAGGTCTCAGGAGACTGCTGTGTGAAGGGGGAGGATGAGAATGAATCACATCATGAATAACCTTTCACAGGTGTATTCTCTAAGATCCATGTCAGTGTGTTGCAGTAGATTCACTTACCAGCTTAACCTATGATTAAGCTATCACACACCTAGTGACAAATGCTGCATCTCCTGGTAGCTACAATGAGCCACTGCATGACTGAAGACAGTACTGAATTTAGAACTTACCTTCCAAAACATAAGCCCAGGATGTTCCGCTATCAAACCAGATATCTAGGACATCCTGCCCTGGTACATAATCCTGGACATCATGAGCACCGACCTGATTCAGAATTACATAGAAAAGTGTCACAAACAAGTAAGGAGAACCAACAGAATGTTCTACAACTCAAGCTATGTACACAGATCTACATTCTTCCATTTTTATCCCTGATGTTCTTTATATTTTAAATTCACAAAGAACCAGTTATAGCACAATCCTTTCTTTCATTCCTATAGAAAGAGGCAGTATGAGATTAGCTTGTTATGCCCATTTTGTATAGATTCAGACAACTTACTAGCAGCCATCCTAGGCTGGCTCACTTCCAAACTATTCTGGCCTTCTGCTCTATTATCCCAGCCAACTGCTGCAATGGGAACTTGAATCAACCTAGTGTATTCTGGGTCAAAATTAGCACCAGCCAGTCCATGCACAAACCTGGCCATCACAGAGTGCCTCTAAAATTACCTTTGCCAAAGCCTCCCCGGGAAGAAGCTGTTCAATAGGAAGAGTCCACCAGGCATCACTGCCATGTTGCTCTACTATTTTAATCACATTCTCAATGCTTTTCCTGTGAAAATATATTAAACAGTTTTCAGTAAACTGGGGAGATTACGATTATCTCTTCTTCAACATAACTCAAACCCCATAATCCATAAACAACAACCCTATCCATACAAGAAACAAAGCAATGAAAACTGCCCCCAAATTCACAACTACTGCAAAGAGAAGTTGCAAAACCCTTAAATGCCTTAAAAGTAGACCACCAATATGAATAGTATCAGAACTATTCAAACTTCTTTTTGCTTTGTGTCCCTGCATTAGTCCAGCAGTTTGCTACACTATCATCCCATATTTAGCATCTGCTATATACTAGGTACTGAACAGAACACAGAAGCCAGGCAAGTTCTGCCTCAAAGAGAGGACACTGTAACAAATACAAAGTAAAGTTGAGGGCAGGAAAGTATTAACTGAGACCAGATGGTGACGGGAAAAAGTTACAGGTGGCCATTAAAGCACTTGCCACTGAAAAACCTGTCTTTACTTTTACACGTATACTCAGTCTAACATTTTGATTTTTTCAAATGCCACTTGATTTATGACTTTTTGGACATCACATTCTATAAAGCAACTAAGTTTAGATTAAGATTTCTTGAGAGGCTCAAACTGAACAAAAAGTTGTGATTCCATAGCTTATGCAGAAGTGCCCAGAAGCTGCAAGCTGTTCAGTTCCAAGTTCTGAGCTAGTAACAAGAATGCAGTTCATCAAAGTGGCCTTAGAAATTCTTCATACTAAGCCTTTGAAGATTACAGCATACCACTCACTTTCCAAAACTGCCCTCACTTTCCAAAAACCAAATATTGGAGCATTTAGAAGAGGAGGAACTCTATGGAGTATTGCTTGTCATGCAGTCAGCTTTCCACTGATTGGAAGAACTGACAGTTCAGTCCAAGCAGTGATACTCTTCTAACTTCAATGGACTGAGAAGGGAATAATTCCATTTAGGATTTTACTGTGAGACAACTAGATGTGATGACGAGATGACAATGTTCTAAGGCTAAGTAACACATGAAAAACTAAGACATTGGATTGCAAGAGCACAAACCTGAGACTACTTAAAGAATAAAATGTTAAATTGTCATTCTAACAAAAACATGCATGTGTCACTATAATCCAGAGGACAAGAAAGTAGCAAATATAATGCAGTTTTTAAAAAAATCCTGCCACTGAAGAGGAGTAGGGATTTGGAAAGGTGGCAAAAATCCTTCAACAAATTTATTTCATTTGCAGTAGCACAGGAATCAACCCACAATTTCCCTCCACAGAAATATTCCCTTGCGCTGTTTAATTAGTGACAAGAGTTTGCACCAGCAAAGCTGTCTGGGGTAACAAAGTAACCAATCTGGTTTTCAATTGTAGGGCATCCTTAATGTCATCCACCAATCAGTTGTCAGTTTAAGGCGGAAGCTTTGCCCATTCCTGTGACACCTTTTCAACCCTTGTGACGCAAAATATTTTTCTGAAGACAGTACATTCCCGGATCTGTACAACTCTCAAAGCTTGCAAATGAAAGCCTAGGAAGGGAACTGCAATGTCCTTTTACAATTCAAAAGGATCTTGGTTTGCTTTGCAATCTCATGATGCTTACCCGGGGAGGGGGGGAAGGCAGCTCTGCCACTATGTTTTATCTTTGAAGATAGTTTTAGGTAGGCAGGTTTCATGTTGGTCTGCAGTAGAATAGCAGGATCTGAGTCCAGTAGCACCTTAGAGATCAACAGGATTTTCAGGGTTGGTCTCTATGATGCCATTGGACTAAAATCCTGCTTTTTATCTGCCTCTGTGTGATTGCCCTGAGAAGCAGCACTGGAGCCTAGCTTTTGTAAGAGATACACAGACCCAACATACCCAACATCTGATGAAATGTAATCTAGCTCAGGAAAGCTTGTACGTTAATAAAGCTGTTAGGTACCAAAAAAAATCATGTTTTGGCTTTGCTGTAACAGATGAAAGTGACTGGCTCCCCAGATGCGGGACTTCAGTAGTGTAGATAAACAGATATGCAGCAATGATACCCTGTCAATATCTGATACCCTGAGAAACCCAAAGGCCAACAGCAATTTAGCACATGTTCTGATAAGATTAGATTATTATCTATTTCACACTACTATTAGGTCAGCTTTTAAGAGTTAGTAAAAAAAATGCACACTGGGAGTTACAGCTGGTTTGTCTATTTTGTTGGAAGACTATTAATAATTATCAGATCCAACGGGCCAAACTACAACTGGCAGGCCACCATTGGTTTGAAACAGGATCGTAAATAAAACCTGACTATGACAATGACGAATTTATTCCAGACAACTAGGATATCTTTTAAAAAGAAAAGTTAAAGCTACGAATGACCAGCAGTTATATAGTTAGGTAGGAGATTAAAATGTTATGGCCTAGTAAATTTTGTACACTTACTGGCAGCTTTTTAAAAAATCTTAAAATGCAACTGTGCTTAAGATCCTATTTTCCTCTTTTTTCTTTCTTCCACTTGTTTCTCTATTTTTAACTGTTTCACTACTGGATTTTCAGTACCTGCTACAGTATAGACTAGAAGCTTGTTTTTGAAAATAGCACAAAAGACATTTTAGGAGATCTCTCTCATTTATGAATAATTACCACCTTAAAAATCTATCACTCTTAATGCTGAACTGATCTCTCCTCCTCCATATGTATAAAACTGTGAGGCAATTTATAATACACTGTTCTAGTAGCATTCTCTGACCCAGATAGCCCAGGCAAGCCTGATCTTGACAAATCTGGGAAGAAGGGTCAGCTTTGTTTAGTAACTGGATGGGAGATCGCCAAACAAGACCAGAGTTGCTATGCAGAGGCAGGCAATGGTAAACCGCCTCTATTAGTCTCTCACCTAGAAACCCCCAACAAGGGTCACCATAAATTGGCTACAACTTGATGACTTTCCACCACCACCATTCTGGTAGCATAGTTTAAAAAGAAATGTGACCTCCATGATTTATTTATTAACCAAAATGGATCAGGAAATTGCAGCTGTTGCATTTTTTTAAAAAAATTAACAGTTATTTGGCTATCATAGTTACATGTTATTTGGCTTCTAAGACAAGCATGGTAATCAATATCCTTGCGATACTTCTCAAAACTGAAGTGAGATTCGGGTCCAGTAGCACCTTAAAGACCGACTAGATTTCCAACGGTATGAGCTTTTGAGAGTCAGAGCATCCAATCTGACAAAGGGTGCTCTGACTCTTGAAAGCTCATAATACAGAAATCAAGTTGCGGAATTTAAGGTGCTACTGGACCCAAATCTTGCTCTTCTACTACAGACAAACATGACTACCCACCTGAAACTATCAAAACTGGAGTGTATCTCTAATTCCTCTTGGAGCCCCTCCTGTAAATTTTATCAATATGTTATGAATACTGAAAGTATTCTTCCTGTTCTCATTCACACTGTACACCTCTCAAAAGACTAAGGTGAAAGTTCTCTTCAAAGTGTACACTCAATGTACCAACCCAACACCTTGCTCAAATAACTACTTATCACTCTACAAACGACAAGCTTCAGTTTGAAAATCATAATTCACAGAGTAAGCAATAAGCAGCCCTGTTGTAAAACTTTGCCCTGTATTATGTGCCATATCGGATAGAACTTGCATTACGTGTCACCCCCTAGGTTTCTAGCCACCAATATCCACCAGGCAATGCACGCTACCATGACGCCAACCAATCATTTTGAACTCAGATACTGATCACGCCAAATGCTTATTTAGTGGGAAATTAAGCAGCATAGAGAAGTTTTCCACCAGGAAAGGAAAGAAACAGTTGCTGATGGTGGTTATTCCTTCTTTGTGTACAACAATGAGAAATGCCAGGTAACATCTTTTTTGCTTAAGACATTATTTTATCTCTCGAGTTATTTAAGTAGAGGGATTTTTAGAAGGTTACAGAATTTAGGCCAAATTTTTGCTATGAAAAATAAGTATTTCATAAGGCTTAGATCATTAAGGACATTGGGTTGGATCTAACCAGCTTTTCTCTGAGTGAAAAAGGGAAGCTGATTTCCTGTTGACTGCCTAAAAATGGCTGTGCTGGGGACCTGCGTGATCAAAAGCCATGTTGGACAGGGGCTGTGATGAGGATTGGTTCAGATTGAGTGAAAAAGCTGGCTGGACACAATCCTTTATTTAAGATTTTGCTAAATTAAATAGACTATCCAACTACTAGTAAAAACAAACAGACATTCTTTAACACTCACATGGATTAATTCACAAAAAGTTAAACTTGAATATGTGGAAAACAGTTAAAATAGGCTTAAATCACTTAAATTGCAAATTTCCAATTAACTACGTTTGTGAACCAGCATGTATTTTTATCCTTTTATTTCAATAATATCTTGTTGGAAAATGAAAAGCCAAGCAGCAAATATTCATGTTTCTCATTTCGTATATGATACATTAATTTCTGTTGAATACTGCTGATCCAGCTCATTGAGTATTCTGGTTCCTAGCTTTTGACTGCATACATTTTAAACCAGACTAGTTAAAGCTACTTCCATATAGAGGAAACATTCACCTGCAATCTCACAGTTCTATAAATGAAGGCTGTGAGTCCACTGATACTTTTAAGAAATGTCTTTTTCTAATTTAAAGTATCAACTCTTAACATAACCGGTAGTCATTATCAAAGATACAATCTTTCTTCAATAATTTCCACTTCTCTGGAACTTTAAAGGCTCTTCTGATTTGAATAAGAAATACTGGTGACCCAAAATGAACATCCCCTAAAGCAAAGAAGCAGTCTTCCTAAAGGGCACATACTGATCTGCATTCAAATAATGTTTTTTGGTGAACCTGCTTATCTTTTAAGTTCACAGGGAATTGCCAGTAATTGCTGATTCCTGCTCCAATTTTTTAGTACTAAGCTTGTGCGGTACCAGTGAGTCATTAGATTCTTGGAGATACATAGCACTGGATATAAAAATATGGTGGGTGGGGAAAAGCATGTATATTAATCTGAAAACCAGACATTTAAAAAAGGTTTGTCAGGCATTCTAGCAAGCATTTTATGGATTATGCAAACAATTTCCCAAAACACAAGTACTATGTCTTCACCCACAGCCTTTCTTTTGAGACTTGCAGCGGGAAAAGTAACTTTCTTACTTCCAACTAGGTGCAAGTGGAGTGCTAATGGACAAGATGGTGGAGAGGAAACAGATGCTGTTCAAACAGTGATGTCAAGTGTAACAGCAACTCCATGTGGACTTGGCAAACTTCCAGTGGAGGTGCTGTTACTTTTGAAGGCCACTGACCATACTCCGGGGTACATATTGACTAAAGAACATCTGCCCATCGGGACACATTGTGTGTCAGAGAACCATGATCAGCCAAATTTGCTATTCCAGTTATGTCTATTATATACATGTGCTCTAGGGGAAATACTGTTTTTCATTCCAATGTATTTTTTTTGTATTATGCAAGCAAGAAAAAAGTGTGTTCAGTGGAAAAAACCAGCAGGATCGATCAATGTTTCTGTCCAAACCCGAGGTCCAGGGTAATGACCTATGATTTGACAGACTGTGCTTTCTAAGTCTGCCTGTCATTTCTGTAGGCCAATACACTGCATACTTTCACCACTCAGCAAGTTCCATGGAAGATACGTTGGGAAAAAATGAACTGGTATGCAAAGTAGTTCAGACTGAAGGAAACGAATCATTTAAAGATATTTAAAGCCCTCCTCAAACTTATTTTGCATCCCCTCCTGCATCCATGTACAGTCTACAATAATTTATTAATATTTTAATTTAAAAAATAAAGCTTCTGATTTACTTAAAATACTGTCACATAAACTGCCCCTTGCCTAAGGTTGCAACAGAACTGTGACCTTTTTGAGTCTGTATTTGGGCTTAAGAAACTGTGGTGATTTCATATATAAATTATATTTTCAGAAAGAAATATTAAAGTACTTTTTTGTTGTTTCTTGTTGGCAAACACTTTTGTAAAACAGTGAATATTATTCTTTTCCATGTATAAAATAACGAAAACAAGTATTTTCAAAAGAAACTCAAGTTGGCCCTTCAGAGCATTCTCCTTCTTTCACATCAGTGTCTAATGTTGGGGAAAGAATTTTAAACAGTCTCAGAAAGGTTTATTTTGCTTTCACCTTTGATCATATGAATTTGAGAGATAATATGACTAAAAATATTTGATTCCACAAAGACTACAGATAGTCACTTCTTGGAAAATGTGAAATACATATTTATAAGCAGCATAAAAAGGAAGTAAATAAAGTATAAAGTTATCTAGAACATGTGCCTTTCTGATGTCACAGACTAAAATAGAGAACTAATCCCTTCTATAATATATTTTCTATTATCGTATCAGCTGTTTGCAAAGCTCAGTCCAAGCACACAAGAAAACCTTAAGGGATTCAGCCATGGGACTGTACATGCTCATGCCCTTGGTCTATGTGAAGTTGTCTTACACTGAGACAAATCACTGGTTAGTCCATCCAGCTCACTGCCTTCTACTCTGACTGCCACAGGTCCTCCAAGATCCCAGAACAGAGGTCTTTCCTAGTCCTAACACTTTATTTCTCAGCATGTCCAGTTAAATCTGAGACCCTCTGCACATGAAGCATCTGCTCTACCACTAAGCTACCGAGTCCTTAACTCCTCTGTACTGCAGATTTGGTGTTACAGAGGACTACTGAGAGTGATCACATATGATGATGGCTGAAATCAAGCTGTATTGTACCTTTACATCCTGACTCCCTTCTTTGCTTCACCTTACCTATTCCTGATTGAAATATAAAGGCTCAGGGATCTCCACTCCTCCCTGTATCTGATGATGGAAGCTCTGACTCTCCCAAGTTCATATCCTGAAAATCTTATTGGTCTCAAACTTGCCACTGGACTCAAATCTGGCTATCACATACGAGATGCAGTGCATAGTCATGTTCATTTTAAGTAGAGTTATCATATGAAGTGGCAGCAGTGGTGGAATCTGCATGGGAAGGGAAGGCAGAGGGGAGGGCATTCATGATCCTACAATCTGCTTCCCGAGTTACATCCAACCTAGGCATATCAAGATTTGCTTGTCCCCATGAAGAAGTTCTACATGTCAAATGATCATCAGTATTATCTGTGGTTAGGGGTTCTTAAAACAGAGGTGGGAAGACTTCAGTTTTCTGAAGTATGTTCTTTTTTGCTACTAGAATACCCAAGATTTACATTTCCAGGTAGATTGGTCTGCAGTAGAAGAGCAAGATTCAAGTCTAGCATCTTAAAGACCATCAAGATTTCCAAGGTATAAGCTTCCGAGAGTCAAGCTCCCTTTGTCAGATACACAAGATTCATAGAAGTGCTTTTAATTTACTAAGGGAAAGTGCATACAAAGTATATTCTCTTAACCATCAAGGGCATATGAACCAATCTTCCTTCAGTGATCTCAAGCATGCACTCTCAAGCTGGAGTGTTTTGCTCATCAGAACAAGGTCACGTAGAACTGCATACTTTGCAAGAATCCTGGCAAGCACTAGGTGGTTCACCGGAAATCTGTCTAGCAATGGACTGCAATCTACCTTTTGCTTACCACTGCTCTAAAGAACACATCCATTTGCACCTAGTGCAAACGTCTAGGTTGTCATCTGGAGGACAATGATTATAAGGTGTATCAAATCAGAACACTGATTGTTCACATAAGCAAATTAGCAAAATTAAAAAATCCACAAGAATACTTATATTTCATGGATGAAGCATGCTTCATACTCTTTGATGGGAAGGGAAGGACCAATATTTTAAAGTTGTTTGGCCACTTGATGTCACCAAACACTAGAGAAAATGACTTCTGCAGGCTTGGCTCTGGCTCCTTTCCTTTTAGTAACTATTAACTTCTAACTCCCTTCTTCCCAATCAAAGGGGGGAGCCATAAAAAAGTCCCTTCCCCATGATGCAGACTGTTCTGTTCTTTCTTGCCTGGCTTGTTTCTTTTTGTCCACTCATGCTAAACAGATCCAAGCAAAGCATAAGAAAAAACCTTGCTCAGTAAAAGAAAATCAAATCCACAAAAAATATGAATCCATGTACAGTCATAAAAGTTTTTAAACAAAGGAAAATGGAAACAAACTTAAGTCAACCTTATTAGTTACTGACAATTTTAGAACAAACATAAAACAAATGCTGATGGCTTTGCAGTATGCAAATCTGGTTTATCTATAAACTGGAACCAAACACCTATAAACGCTGCTGGATTGCCATTTCCTAAAATTTCTGATTGTTCATGAGTCAGTTTTTCCACAAAGATATATCTTGAAACTTTGTTAGCAACTGAGCCTTACAAGGAACATGATTAGTCTTCGCTGCAGTTAAGGAATAATTAACAAGGTCTCTGACACCTGCAGTCCAGTGGACATTTTCATACTTATATAAGTCGTAGTGGGTCCTCTCAGATACAACAATTCACAAGTTTACTCATTCTTTTTGAAAGCAGATGTTAGAAGTCTTTTATTTTCACAACTCCACCATCTTTATATACTAATAGCCCAGTGGCCCTGATCTGCAGATATATAAATACAGAGACTGGAGCCAAGAATGGGTAAGACAAATCTTCATATACACCTTGAAAATGCTCCAGGATTGCAGAAAAATCTGAAATCTAAAAAAAAATACATTGGGTTTTTTTTAAAAAAACCTCCAAAATGATTAAAGGAGCACCTGTAGCTTTAACCAGATGCCCTCAGTGGCTGTTGCTAGGCAACCGTAACAGTTTAGCAGACATTCCAGGCTTGGTTTCTGTCTGTAAAAGGTGGGGGGAGGGGGCAGGGCCCCTTCCAGGGCTGTTTTGGCCTTTGAGGGAGGACACATTGGGGCCAGGCCCTCCAGCAACCACCAGGTGACTTGATACCACTGGATATGTATGATTCACCCAGGCCTGGCTGTTTGTTCAACAGCATGCCCACCCCACCCCCAACAAAAGTCAGTGTAGTGTAGTGGTTACGAGTTTCAGAGTAGGATCTTGGAGACCCAAGTTCAAATCACCACTCTGCTGTGGAAACTCACTGGGTGATTCAGTCAGCCTAACCTACCTCTCAGGGTTGTTGTGAGGATAATATGGAGAATGACGTAAGCCACTCTGGGTCCCCATTGTGGAAAAAGGCAGTATATAAATGAAATGAATTAATAAATATAGATGAAGATGGTGGGCAGCCAAAAGGTAAGTTGTTTAGAGGGTTTGAAGGAGAGAAGGACATAGGGGAAAGATGAGCATTTAGAAGCTGACAGGGGGAGGGAAAGAGGAAATAGTGAGGGTAGGGAATATAAAGAAAAGTGAAGTCCCTCACAGAAGTCCTTGCAGGTTCCCCACCATGCAATTGGGTCCGGCTCAGTAGCACCATGCCACTGGGCCATAGAGGAGAAGCTGGCTGGGTGACAGGGAGAAAGGTGAATACAGGGGGGCAGACAAAGGTGGGTAGGAAGGAGACAAGGAAGCAGGAAAACGGGAAGAGGCTATGGGGGGCAGAGAAGGGAAAGAGGTCATGGTGGGGAAGGGGAAAATTAGATGCCCCGCAACTTCTTGCGGGCCCCCCATTTGTAACTTAAAGTTAGTACCTTTCTGACTGCACTCCATCTAGCCTCTGTCCAACTTCTTGTGATGAACATGTTTAACTCTGCCCAGTGTGAGATACCACAGTGTTAGATTTTGAATAAGGAAGGCAGTAACCAAGAAGGTTAGGACTGGGCTACACTGGAGCAAGCTCTCCTGTGTCTTCCCCCCAACTAACGAATGATCACAACTAGACTGTCCATCTGGAATTCAAAGGTTGGACTTCCCAGCGTTGCAAAGTTTAGAGTAATAATAATCACATAAAGCACACCCCCATTTTTATCTATAAACAGTATTCTTCTCCATATTCACCCAGGGGATTCCTCTGGCATTTCTTGTCTAAGAGCCAGCTTTTCTCCCCAAACTGTCACCAATAGTTTATCCCACATATCCCTCCCTCCCTGACTTTGGCTTTTTTCATCTTTGTTTCAAGAAGGTGTGCCTAAAACTCTCCCACACTCATGAAGCAGCAGGGTCTTTGTTTTTTTTTAAACCATGGCAGAAACCATAGGTGGATCAGAGTGAGTATTCTGTCCCATGTCTTCCTTTTCTGTAGCCATTGTGTAAAAGATAGTGCAATCATATTAAGACAGTCATTATCACATGCATATAAAACCTACCAAAACTTTTTATTAATGCAAAAGGGCCATAACTGAGGAAAGTCACGTATTATATTTGGACCATGTTTTCTTTCTGATCCATTTCCTGCTAATCTTCCCCCCTCCACATCCTCTAAGGACCACTTTCTGCAGCACACCTTTTCCCCTTTACTGCACTGCACCACAGGGATATAGTTGTCCCAGGTAGAGGCTGCCAGGGTGAGGTAAAGAGGGAAAACTGAAGATGAGGGGCAGATAAAGATAAGTTGGCTGGTGGCTGGAGAAGGAAGCAGAAAAAGGGATGAGGCTGGGACAGCTGCCAGGGAAAGGCAAGAATGGGGGGGGGAGGGATTGAGATGACCAGCAAAGACTTGCAGGGGGATCTTGATTGTTATTTTCTATTTCCTAACTCAGAAGCCTCTAGATTTCCATATCTCATGCTATTTCCTCCTTTCTTTCCTCATCCTGCAGGATTCTCTGCTTATTTTCCCATTTCCTTTTCTGCACGACACAGGTCTCTCTGAACCCATCCATCATGTCCTTCCTCCAATTTTTCTTATTTTCCTACCACACTGGTCTCTCTGCAGTTCCAACAGTCACGCCCTTCATTCATTCTTTTCTTCCATCACTATTCCTCTTCTGTTAATTCAGCAACAAAAGCACAGACAGCTTCCAGAGCAAATCACGCACTTAGAAGAGAGGGGGTTACGTGGTGCAACTGTCTGCCCATCTGCAACAAGCTGCAAAGACTTGCATGAACACTGCCACACTCCTCTGAATACAGGGAGAGGAACAACATTGCAAGTCTTGCCCTCTGGCATTCACCCCACTCTCACTGGAGCGGGCCTTCAATTATCCTGCAAAGATGTGGGACGGGACCTCAAACAATGTCTATGTGGAACTCCCCCAGGTGATGAAAATTGCATGCTTGGTATATAGTGTAGGTTTATTACAACCTCATCTGCCACAGAACAAATCACACAATGATGAGTAGGAGGAACTGGCCAGCTGCAGGTACTGCTAATGTATGAAGTCTCAATTACAAAAGAGGCTGCAACTACAGTCACGTCAGGGGACAGTACAAGAAGTCTAGATTTCTAAATAATAAAAGTAAAAGCTTTGTTATCCAGCACTCCTGGGGAATGGGCTGTCACAAATTGCACTTTTTAAAAGCCTAGAAGTGCTGTACAAACCGCTGAAGGATTGTTAATCCTCACAGGCACAGAGAACTTTGAGTGACAGGCTACTCCAAGGAATCTGATTGTGCAGCATGAGCTGGAAAGAGGAGGGTCTGTTTTCAGCCCAAGCTCCGAGGAATCGAGTGTGAACAGTTGGGAGACAGAGTCCTAACTGAAAGCAGTTTAACACTTAACTGAAGAACTGGGCAAAATTGGCAAGGAAGTTTGGGAAGTAGGTGAAGACTTCCATTTGGGCCAAAGAAAGGGGATAGATCTTCTAAGAAGAGGAGACTTTCCCTACCCAGTTAAACAGGGAGATAGCTCTGGACAGTGGAGAGATCCCTGGTTGGATGTGGGTGGAAACTGCCTTTTGGAGACCTTAAGATTCAGTAAAAAAACTGAAGGAAAGCACTAGTGTTTGAAGAGAAGGGGTTTGGGGTACCAGAAAGTGGGCTCCAGCATTCTTAAACCCAAAAGAGAAAGAGACTCCTAAAAGAAAGTGTATTAGAGTGTTTTGGGGAAAACATGGGAATAAAAACCTTTCAACATAAGAATTTAAGTGTCTATGAAGAGCATAAGAACTAAAAAGTGTATGTACTGATTTTATCCCAGAGATTTCTATGCTGAATTACCTAAGAAATTTTCAACCCCTAATTTCACCTGACCTTTCCCTTTTAAAATAAATAAAATAGTTATTTTTGAATTTTAAAAATGCCTCAGGGGACATTTCTGTTCTTTAAGGATAAAGAGGAGGAGGGAATGTCATAGGGAGTTACAGGTTAAATGTGCTGGACACTCAAGCGTACTGCTCTGCCCTGTTCCCCACCCAGAGGAATCTATCGTGAACATCATGGTGACTGCTCCCATGCTTGGTGGGACCCTTCTTCTCCCCATCCCTCCCACAGAGCCACGAAGCCTTCCTATGCAGCAGCAGACAAGCAGGCCATCTGCTCAGGCACCCTCTGGCAGAGCTGGCTCCTGACTGCTTGAGGCAGTCTCTCTTATCCAATGATGGTCTATGACTCTTTCTTCTCTTTGCCATACTCCGCACAACCTAACATAACATAAGCAAGAAATAGTACAAAGGGATTGAGCTACTCAAACTGAATGGGGTTCATTCTCAACAACTGGGGTCATCAGGAATATTCTGTGCCCCACTATTGTCCTCAAGTCTACTCTGCCATACAAGTGAATGGTAAGCACTCACTTCTGTGGAGAAAAATAAAGACCTGTCCATGCTGCTTCTGACCTGGCCTTCACCTCCGACACTGGAGAGACCAACCTGCCATCTTCAACAAATGTTCTGTAGTGGGACTACAATATGTATCTGCATACATTCTTGAAATTCACAAATACCCTGTCCATTATAATAATAGGCACTTAGTTATATAAAATAAGAACTATTATTTGCTTGGGGTTCCCTTCTTAATCACAACATGAAGGCTTATTTGCATAAAAACCCCAGTCCTGTGCATACAGGAACTTCAATAAGCGTGCCAACCATAAGAGTTTTCCCCTTTGCTTCAATACCTAGAACAGCAGTTTACATATGTCCCATCATGCACAGACTCAAAAATAAAAATAAAAAGGACATGCTTCCTCCAACCTAGGTCTTGAAAGATAACGACTTGGACACAACACATTGTTGCTTTGGCTGCAGCACCCCCAAGTGAATTCTTATGCACATGGTCAAGTAGATAGTACAAGCATGGAAATGGTACTGCCTGCACAGTTTCCACAATACACCTATCAGGTCAACAACAGCCAAAGCCAAAATACGTTGGAGCTTTGAAGGACTCCCTTTGTCAATTGTCCTATGTAAAAAAACATTGCCATATTTCAAAACCAAATTACATTTTGAAATAAACAAAAGTCCATAAAATACCTACCTGTTGATCAAGGATTCGCCTGTTGTCTTATGGTAAAAAACTGGAATGGGAACTCCCCAGCACCTCTGTCTGGATATACACCAATACGTTCTTCTGTCCAGCATTTCTAGCATTCTGTTCATTCCTGAAGCTGGGACACATTTGACTTTCTTTAGTGCCTCCTGTAAAACATCAAGGAAAAAACCCTTGGAGTTCACATGTCCAAGAGAGGCAAAAAGACTTCCCACAACAGTTTTGCAAAAACAAATTCTACAACAGCATTTGGGAACTATGAGACTTTTGTTCAAAGGATTTAGTTCAATTCACATTTATAAATGCTGTGGGTGCAGTAAAACTCAAGCCCAGCATTCCATGATACAAATATGTACCTTTTGAGCTGCACCAGTACATCTAGAAAGCTGTTCTAGGAGCTTCTAAATTGCCTTTTGAACACCCAAGCAAACAGCAGCTTTCACAAATTTCAAGCTGCCAGGGGACTGGACATTGCGGGGGCGGGGGTGAATCCTAGATCTGCCAACTCGCAGAATAGTTGTTTCTTATCTCTTCACTTGTTTCAGCCCCCATGTCAGCAAAAAGCATAGGATGGGAGGGGTGCTTCCTCTTGAGCGGGAAATCCACAAAACCTTTACCGTCATTTGAATATGCAGAAATGCCTTAGAACCTATTGCCTTTACATATTCTGCATCAGGATCTCTTCTGGAGATGATCTACTGGCATTCATAAGTATATGGAAACATTTTGAATAGAGAAAATTACATTTGATAATTTAGCATGAATGAAAGGTTCAGAAAGACTGTCTTGTACCTGAGCAGCAGCCTTGAGGTTTGCTGTATTAATGAACCACTGCTTGCTGGCTCGAATAATCACCGGTTTTTTAGTCCTCCAGTCATATGGGTAGCTGTGTGTGTATTTTTCTTCTTTTAATAAATTCTTGGCTGCTTGAAGCATCTGAATGACTGTGGAAGATAGCAAAAACATCATGTGGATTTTAAATGCTACAGCCTAGCACAAGTAGAGATTAATTCTGTTAAGTCCTACTTTACTTTCAAAGAGAAATCACAATACTGACCAGTTTCATTTCCTTCTTCAAGAACAGCTTTGTTCTGAAGCTCTGAACCAGCTGCTTCTGTGAAATGTCCACCTTCATCCACAAGACAATCCTAGAAGAAAGTTAATTGAGGTTATATTTAAAAGTTGAGAATGTTTTCTCAGATATGCTTTTAAAGAATGTGATCAAAGACCCCTAAATTAAAAGGCAGAATTAGTGCCTGGTTCAAATTCTACTTCTGTAAAGAACTCACTAGGTGATCTTATTTGAGCTATCCTGACCTGGATAGCCCAGGCAAGCCCAATCTTGTCAGATCTCAGAAACTAAGCAGGGTTGGCCTTGGTTAGTAATTGGATGGGAGACCACCAAGAAAGATGAGGTCTGCTATGCAAAGCAGGCAATCACAAACCACCTCTGTTAGTCTTTTGCCTTGAAAACCCCAGCAAGGGTCACCATAAGTCAGCTATGACTTGATGCCACTTTCCAGCACTACTCTCTCTTACTTCAGCCCCCATTCTGCAATACGGGGAAGAACACTGACCTACTTATAGGATTTATTATAAGGCAATTTACACAGCATGCTTTGCACATCTGAAAGTACTACAGAAACATTTGTCTACGTATTTAATAGCTAAGAACTCCCAGTTCTTAGCAACTCAAAACAAGAGTTCAAAAACATGGCAAGAACAGCAGGCAGGAACAGCAACCAGGAACAGGGGAAGCTGAAGCCACCTCAGATTTGGTTTCCCCACACTTGTTCCTCCCCCTCCTCCCCAGCTGAAGGGCAGAGGCAATGTTGACAAGGGAGAAATGAGATTTCCCCTTCTCTGCAAGCCCTCAGCTGCTGCTGCTGCTGCTGCAGCTAATAATAATGACTCCATAGAGTGCATCTCAAAATTCTGGCATGTCTCCTACTACTTCACTGAACAAAGCCTGCAATTTTTCTCCAGCCTAAAGAGATTACTGCTGGAGGAAGAGCAGTATCAAGAATTTGTGGACAGTTGACTATAGAAATGGTAAAACGATTCGCAGGAGGAGTTTCTCCGAAGACAAACTGTATTTACTTGAGGATTCACAACACTTGATTGAACAGTTTTCAGGACAGACCCATTCTGCTGTCTTGGTGCACGAGTGCCTCAGAAGGGCCTTCTTTGTCTGGACAATCTTCTGAACAGAATTCCAGGACCAAACCTCATGTGATGATGTAAGGGGGAGAAGAAATTTTGGATTGGGACATGGGTTCAAATAGCTCTTCTCTTCCCCCCTCCCTCCATGGCTATAACTGCAGCCAGGGCGAGATGGCCTTCTTTTGGGGAAATGGTAGGGGAAAGGGTAGGTCAGTCCTTCCCCAGACATGATCCAACCCAGAATAATTAGTGGATATACACAATTTTAAAGAGATATTAGCCGCTCCCAGGGAGACTACAAAAATGACATCAAGAGCTTCTACTCTTTCTTGCTCCATCTGTAAATGTCTGACATCAAGAATTTTTGAAAAAGAAAAACAGATTAAAAAACCAAGCAAGCAAAACCACAGTACCATGGGAAGTTGGTGGTGAGAAGCTACACTGTAATCTTCCATACCATGAGCTGGGGCTGTATGAACTAATCCTGTTCCTTTTGACATGGTCACATGATTTGCAGGCAAAAGGGGGGACTGTTTTCCAGGAATTGTAGGATGTGAACATGTACCACTTTCCAAATCTACACCTGAATACAAACAAACAGAAGCAGAAACATAAGAATCAAATTTGACGTGACCAGAAATCAACTCTGGTCACTTTTTAAAGTAAGATTGTGGCCTGTCTGTATTGACTACTGCCCCCACCCCCGTCCACAGTTTTCAACATCACTGTAGTGGTTAAGAGCAGCAGGACTCTAATCTGGACAGCCGTGTTTGATTCCCCGCTCCTCTGCTTGAAACCAGCTGAGTGACCTTGGGTCAGTCACAGCTTCTAGGATCTCTCAGCCCCACCCACCTCACAGGGTGTTTGTTGTTGTGGTGACAATAACAACATACTTTGTAAAACTGCTCTGAGAGGGTGTTCAGTCATCCTGAAGGGCAGTGTATAAATCAAATGTTGTTGTTGTTATTATTATTACCTGATTTTTTTCCCAGCCCAGGTATCCATTATAGAAGCACAGAATCTGGCCATCGCATTTTCATCCCACCCTTCCCCAAGGAGCCATACACAGTTCTCCTCTCCTTTGTTTTTCATTCCATTCAAATCTTGTCCCATTTAACTCTTAATTACCCACAAGTCTAATCAGGAAACTGATAAAAAGAAGAACGCATCTACTGAAAGCATTCTTCAATAGAAAGTTTACCTTAAAAATTATATATTCAGTTAACTATAGCTGAGGATATTACATGAAATCACTTTTGCTCAAAGTTCAAGAAAACAGATTTAGAACAGCGTAACAATAGTTTAAAAAATGTTGTGACTGAGGTCCAATATCCATATTACTATCTGAAAAGCTCAAGTCATCATGAGGCAATTACTCTGTATCAATCTGATGTGTCACAAGGGGCAAAGGTGAGTATTTTCCACATTAAGAGGGCTTTACTCTGAGAAGAATGAATGAGAACTGGGCCTAAACCACAGTGAAAAACTGAGAGTAAAATAAGTAAATAAAACTCTTTGTCAGAATAACTATTTGAGCAAGGTATTCCACAGACCACTTCATTAAAGGTTAGGTTGCCAGCCCCAGAGATTTCATGTTCAAATAAATGTGGTACAGCCTGATCATCTTGTCAAGAACCAAGCTTGCTTCTTGGTCAGACTTAGGCTAAGACAATTTTGCCTGTTTAAGCCTAAAAGAGGGTTCAGGGAAACTTGGAGAAACTCAATGTAAAGCAATTCTCAGAGAGAGAAGCCTGGATAGGTTTTGCAGAACACAGGTGTCAGTGAAATCATAGAAGCACTATTCCATCTCATTAAGTTATCAGAGCCCAAGTTGGGGATAATTGCTCTGATAAGTGTGCGTAGCTCAGCTGCAGAGAGCCATGCCCATGTGTCTTAGAAAGGCCTTGACTGGCCCCTAGAGTCTGACCATGTTGCTAGCCAATATGGGATAAAAACTGGAGTTTCTAGGGTGGTTCTTTCTTCTTGGACCAGCAATCAGAAACGATGCTGGCCCTTGGCCATCTTGTTATTGGACTAGCCTTCAGATGGAGAGCTGGCTTTTGGTATTCTGTTCTGTTTGGAATTTTGCAGCTTGACTTTTGCAAGGTAACATCTGGTTCAGTAAGCAGAGAAACCTGCTAAGTTACTTAGGGTATTTAGTTTAAGTAGTCTTCGAAATACCTCTTATGGACAGCGACTGAAGATTCTCCTCTTTCAGCACACCTTTAATTTGTAATGTTTGTTGCTGATACTGACCTTTTACATTTTGTAATCTGAGGGTTTCAACTCAAATTTACTAGTATATATTTTTGTATTGTGGTTTAACCTGTTTTGAGCTTTACTGGGACCTGTTTTGGGGATCTGGCAGAACAAAATTTTATCTACAAATTTTAAAAACTATTCAGTAAGTTTCTATCCTTAAAAACCAATGTAAACAGCACCACTGAAAAAGACATCCAAGGATTATCTCAAAGGCAAATCCTAAAGTAGAGTAACTAGATTTATCATTTGAGATTAATTACTGTTCAACAAACTGCATTCAAGTAAGGTATCAGAAAGCAAACAGTACTCAGTCAGCAAATAACAATCCACTATATCAGTGTTTTTAAATAAACATTTCTTAAATCAAAGTATTAAGATTTACCTTTACATGTTGAAATCACATCAAATTCTGTATCCAAAATGGCAGCTGTAGACTGAACTCTGTCCGCAGCCACAATAAAATGCTCCCCAGTATCTGTGCATTTCACGATGGAATACCTACCATTTTATGCACATATATAAATTAATATTGTACAATACCATATAAAAGAGCATGAAGATATTCTACAGATGACTCAAATGAACATAGACCTTCCTCATCCCATGACAATTCACAGGTGACAATAGTGCTGACAAGGTGCTTTCTGTCACACAGAATTTGGAAGCACCAATTCCACTTCATTTCATTTTCATAGAATTTGTCATAGCAATTGCAGTCAGAAAGAAAGGCCTATTTTGTGCGGATTATTTTTAAGAATTATGCACAGCACTGAATTATTCTAGCTTGCCTACGCACCTTGGTAAGTCTGCCAACCACTCATGAAATCTTTGATAAGCCTAAATGGTCAGAGTGAAAGTTAACCAGATCTGTCTCCAATTGCCAAAAGTGGAAAACTTAAGCTTGATTTGGTATATGGAGACAAAGTAATAGGATATATGTAATAATTTAGAGAGAACAAATTTTAGCTGCCTTCCATGAATTTTCCCAATTTTCTTTGAATTCTAGTAGTAAACCTACCCACTCCATTTTAAGATGGGGAAATAATGCTAGTTACAATACATTGGGTGCCCTTCAGTTCTACTAATATTTGCATTATCTGCATCCTTTTGCTTAAGCATTATATACTTAAAATTGCTAGACATTAAGCAAAGCTAACAAAGTGATGTTTCCCTTTTGTTTTCTCTATTAGTAGCAGTGTTAAACTACAAACCATATTTTAAATTCATGGGCACAGAGGAGAGTTGAAAAAGCTGGGCGGGAAATCTGGCAGCAGAGCTAGTGGTAGAACTGAAAGGGAACCATCAATGTGCACATGTGGTGTATCTGTAGCTACAATCATATACAGTGTTTTTATATTACTATAAGCATTTTATTCAATGGGAATGACACAATTAATTTACTATCAACTTTGGTATGTTTTTTTACATTTAAGAAGACAGCAAAAATGTTCCAACGGAAGATGACAGACAAAATGTATTGTATCACTGCATTCAGTGAGATACAAAAAAATGAAGTACTTATGGGAAAGAAAATATGTTCAAGTCTAATTTTTGGATCTGCTGCAGAGTATTGTGTATTTAAATATCTGAAACACACATTTCCCGGGATGTAAACACTGATAGTTGTTTCTGGATCAACAGAGTAGATCAGGCAGCACACATGACTAGTTCAGCACTAATATTTGCACTATGTCACTGCAAAAGCACAAATGGATTTCAAGTTGTTCCAGTACCATAAATAAATAAAAAAAAGCAATTACATACTCTGAATTTGGCATGTAACAGACAGCTTGATTGGCTGGAATAGTCCAGGGTTGTGTGGTCCAGACTATCAAACTTATGGCCTGTGTTCCATCTAGAGATGTAAATACATTCCATTAGCACATATATTTGAAGAACCAAAACATATACACACACACACAAAGAACGGGGAACACAATGCATACCTATCAGAGAAGCCAGTTTGGGTGGCGGTTTCAACAAGGGAAATCTCACATAAACAGATCGGCTAATATGCTGCTGATTGTATTCAAGCTCAGCTTCAGCCAGGGCTGTACTGGATAAAGAACAAGCACATAATACACCAGAACAAATATCTTCCTCCCAGCAGTGGCCTGACCAGGAGCATGCCAGAGGCTCTCCCCCCTGCCTTCGCCTACCGCTGTTAACATCCCTTCTCGCCTCATTCATACAGCCATCTTTTTTAAAAAAAATAGCAGACTTGCATACCCAACAAGATTTCACAAACTCTTACAATGCGTCTTGCAAGGACTGTGCTTAAAGACATCTGGGGGGAATGAGGAAGAGAGAAGTGTTAGCTGCTCTAGCATAGGTAACAAGGCAGTAAAAAGATGCAAGGCAGATGGCCATGCATCTGACGAAGAGAACTGTGGGTCTTGAAAGCTTATGCTACTATAAAGTTGGTTAGTCATAAAGGTGCTACCAGACTCTTTACTATTTTGTGACTACCGACTAACACGGCTAACTACTCTGGATCTATGATCAGGTAACAAGGTGACAGCTACCACCATCAAAATCTGCCACCCAAGGTCACCGCCTCACTATAGTGTCTGTCCTGCTCCTGCCCCTTCCCAAATTATATCTGAGGACAAAAAGCAAGATTGTGACTTACTTTGTTGAAGGTGACCAAAACACTGGCTTATAGTCCTGATAAATATAACCCTGAAGGAAGAAGGGAAAAAATGGTTGAATTCATCAAAACCGAATGCTTTTCTGAAAGCTAAGATTCTGTTATAGTACCAAATGTTAACCTACCTTATCATACATTTGATGAAAAACATTCAGCTGTTTTGCTTCATACCTCCTATCAAATGTGTAGTAGCTGTTGTCCCAATCAGCCATGATGCCCCAGCGAATAAAGGCTGATTTCTGTTTTTCAATCACATTTTGTGCAAACTTTTTGGCTGAGAAATGAAAATATTTTACTGATATCAATTTAGCCAATCCCAGAGAAGAGTTACTGGCTTAATTATCAGACTGAGATGACAAAAAATAAAAGCCTAAGTCACAGGCTGACACAGAGCATAATCAGACACTGCCAACCCCAAGCTGTTCTTCAGAGGTCTTATATTCTTTAAAATCAGCTGTAGAGAATCATTGGACCAAGTTTCCAGCACTGGAGAAGAGAAAACTGCAATAAGTCCTGGTATAAAAAGGCAGCTTAGGGTTTTTTTTTGTTATTTAATTAAAGTGTTATTTGCTAGCAAGGGCAGGAGAGAATATTGTTTGTCTCTAACTCTCCAACGGTCAGGGGCAGACCTGCCAAGCACAGGATACTAGCCAAATATTCATTGATCCATTCACATTTACAGAAATCTTATGTTTGTTAAAACCATAATGATAGTTTTAAAGATAAATCCACAGTTCCAAAAATCCCCTAAACTACACCTGTTGGACAATGTAAATCATCAAAACAATCTTTCCTGTAGTCCTTGCCTGCTGTTTGGTTTCTCAGTGAATACAAGCATATTGAATGGGGGTGTTTGTGAGGTGTCTAAGGGCCAAGCTACAAGTGACGAATGACACTTGAACGGCAAGTGTATTTCTCCCTGTTCACTTGCACTCCACTCAATCCACTTGCCGTTCAAGTGTCATTTGTCACTTGTAGCTTGGCCCTCAGTGATTCTAGGGGCAAGCTCTACCAGGAGCAGGATGTATGAAGAATCGACTATTTCAATACAGATGGGAGCTGGTAGATATGGGGGTAAGAGGAGGGGGGGCCCTGGTCTTCTAGAAAGCTCTGGAAATCTTGTCCATGGCTGGCTTGTACATGCGTAGTCCCAATGTGTGCCTGAACAGAAGACAACTTGATGAATAACAGTTACAGGTAAGTGCAACCCTGTTTTCTTCATGGAATAGACTCAAGGGGTTGCCATTGGAGACCAGCTAACTTCAGTGTGGAAATTATCTTTTGGGGTTCCACAGGGTACAAGCTTATCCGTCGTGTTATTCAAACTCTATATAAAGCCTTTAGGAGGAATTGTTCATAGTTACAGACATAGATGTCAACGATATATGGATAACACCCAGCTCTATATCTTACAATATAAATCCCCTGCTGATGCAGTAGAGGTCTTGTGTTGTTGCCTGACAGCTGTGGTCAAATGCCTGAAAACAAACAAATTTAAAACTGAACCCAAACAAGACAGAAGGGATGCTGGTTGGGAAGCTGGAGATATTGAAAGGCATTGTGCTCTCCACTTTTAATAGGGTTCAGCTGACCTTTACAGACTCAGTTAAGAGCTTATGGGTTATACTGGATCAAATATTGCTGTTAGAAAAGCAAGTTAATGCCACTGCAAAAAAATGCCTTCTACAGACTCAGTCTAGCCCTAAAGATGGCCCCCTTCCTTGACACAGCCAATCTGGCCACCTGGATCCACACCGAGACTAGACTACTGTAATGCACTCTACATCGGTCTCCCCTCAAAATCAACTCAGAGCCTCCAGTTGATGCAGAACACCACAGCTCGGCTATTATCAGGAGCTAGGCAGAGCATGCACATTACTCCCATTCTGCAGTCACTCCATTGACTGCCTATCAATTATCATGTTCAATTCAAGGTTTTGGCTATCATGTACAAGCTCTTCATGGCTTCGGTCCTTCGTATCTACAGGACCACCTCCCTCCTTATGCTATGCCGTGGTACGTAGCTTTGCTCCTTTGAACAAGGCCTTCTGCAGGTGCTACCTGAGAAATGGGCAAAATCAACCGCCAGCACATGTGCATTCTCTGTGGTGCCCCCACCTTACAAAATGGCCCGCTTAATGAGATTAGGAGGGCTCCCACTAACCTAGCTTTCCACAAATTATGCAAAACTGAATTATTCGGGGGGGGGGGTTTACATAGGGAGAAGGGTAGCACTGTAAGGAACTGGTTTTAAAGAAATGCATTGGTAAAAGGATAGGGATTGTATACTACTATGTACTGACTGTCACTCTAAGTACTGGATTTCTGTTTGTTGTCAAGTCTCTGCAAATTTGCATTTGCATACCCTATTGCATTGCTCATGACATGTTCCTGCTATTGATTTTATTGACTCACACTGTATAATCCACCTTGAGTCTTTGAGAAAGGCAAACTGTAAGAAACGTAAATAAAATAAATATGACAGACCAGTTGACCAAATCTTTTCTGACTCCTCAAATACCTACATCTTCAATATGCTTTGATTTTCCTAGGACCCTTTCAATGAGAAATTAAATCATCCACTTATTCTCAAACACTTCAACACACACAGATTTTCTCATTTTTACAACCAAGACTCTCATGTTCACACAGAAGCTGCACACCCATGTCACAAATCTCTCACAGAAAATGCATAAAATACCTCGCTGTCTGATTTCCATTGCTGAAAGATGCTGCTTTTCCTCAAGTTCTGACAATGCTTTCAGCTCAATGGGTAATCCATGGCAATCCCAGCCCGGCACATAATGTACTGTGTAGCCTTGCATCACGTAAAATCGATTTGTGATGTCTTTCGAAATCTGAAAGGGGAGCAAAAAGGACACATTTCCAACATTACACTTTAAATTCCCAAAGGCTCTACAACTTTTACTTTAGAATTTATATGTTTCAGCAACATACAGGGAGTGTTACACATCTCTCTTCAGAAGTTATTTTCTAAAAGAATGCTACTAAGGCATTTTGAGAAAAGGTGTACAGGCTAGACACAAAGACAGTAAGTTTCAAAGCCTACATTTGCAAAACACAAACCCCATGACATGAACAGATCCCCTGCCATTCTCAAGACAGACAGTAGATTGTTTTTCTGTTTCAAGGGCACTTCCTTCCACAGTCAGGCATGACAATTGAGATTAGATCCAACCTTCTGTATTAGATTCAAGGGCAAATCTGGAGAAAGCGAGTACACAAAAAACTGAATTCCTGTCAGCAATGACTGCCTCATATGTCAGATCTTGCAGGCCATTATTTTTGTAGAAATTTTGTTTAGAAACGAGGATCACTGATGCTGCTTTTCACTTTATTGCTCTTGATGTTCACTCGTTACTTCAACAGAACAAATTCCAAATACAACATTAATCATACAATAAAATGTAGAACGAACAATTTGGAACCAGATGTCAAAGAGAGAATGGGCTCTCAGTTACAACTAATGCACAAGTCTAGCGATTTTAGTATTATAATATTTTATCTTATCAGATTTTATCCACTTTTTACTACCTATTTTATGCTATGTATATTTTATTGGGGGATATTTTATCTTGAATATTTTATTCTGCTAGGAATTGGATGTTTTAACGATTTTAGGATGGCTTAAATTTCAATTGCTGTAACTATGTAATTCAGCTTAAGACCTAGGGTCAGTCAAGCTTGTAAATAAAGGAAAGAGATACAGAGGATAATACTGGCCTGTTGTAGATGGGAGGAAGGATGTCTCCTAAAGATTATTGTAGAGCCAGAAAAGTATGAGAGGGGGCGACTAAGATGATTAGAGGGCAGGAGCGCCATCCATATGAGGAAAGGCTGAACAGCCTTGGACTTTTCAGTCTAGAAAAAAAGATGGCTCAGGGGAAGCATGATAGGGGCTCATAAAATTATGCATGGGATGGAGAAAGTTGATAAAAGGAGCTTATTCTCTCCCTCAAATAATACTAAAAGTCAGGAGCACCCAAAGAAGTGGTTGGGAAACAGGTTCAGGACGGAGAAATAGTTCTTCACTCAACATGTAATTAAACTATGGAATTAACTGCCTGCGGATAAACAGAACGCTTCAAAATGAGATTATAGACAGATTCATGGAGGAGAGAGAAATCAATGACTACTAACCATGGTGACTTTAACAGAACCTCCATCTACAGAGGCAGAAAACATCTGTACACCAGGGCAGAGAGGCAGCAGCAAGGGAGGGCTTTGGCTTTTATGCCCTGTTTGTTTGGCTGCTATGTGAAACAATATGCTGGAGTGGATGGATTATTTGTATAAACCAGCAGCAAATGCTACTTATTTATTCGGAACATTTTTATGCTGCTTGGGGCTACTGACAAAACAAAAGCAATAAACACAAAATGTTAAAAGATACTAATTAAAATCCAGTATTTAAAAAGCCCCAGTCCAGCATAAAAACACAGATCACAAAAACAGATGGCTTGAAATAATGTAGAAGCCATGGAAGACTCAAGGGGAGGGGGAATTCCATAAGAGAGGCACCACTATGGAAAAAAACCCCTGTCTCTAGTTGCCACCTGTCTCTGAAGGTGATGGTACACAGAACAGGCTTGTGAGACAGACCTTAATTGGCATGCTGGACAATATGGGAGGGACTTATATTCTTATGTACCATGGAGGCAAAGCAAATTAATTTAACATAAATATACTCACTTTATTCAGTGCATGACCAACATGGGGGTCTCCATTGGCATATGGTGGTCCGTCATGAAGACAAAATCCTTGCTTAGTTTTCCTTTGTCTTTGCCATGAATACAGTTCTGAAAAGCCACATTTCTACAGAAATATAACATCAGAATACAGATGCACTCTTAATATAGTATAAGAAGTTAGAAACATATTCTATGTTATTAAAAACCAAAGACTGAAATATAGTCTCATATTCAGCTTCAGCAGCTTAACATGCTCCACCAAATAAAACCGGTGATATCTTGGTTTCAAACACAAAAACATATTGTTTAACAATTACTGACAAGCATTATATTGAATAGGCTTGATTTTTACAGATGCATTGCCACTATAAAAATCAACTACTCTAGGTAACAATTTGGTCATATAGCTCCATGACACAAGTTATACTGTTTCAAACATGTGTGTGTTATGTGCCCTCAAATCGCCTTCAAACTATGGCAATCCTATGAATGAAAGGCCTCCAAAATGTCCCAGCATTAACAGACTTGCTCAGATCTTGACTGAAATACAATAGCCTCCGTTTTGTCACTTTATCTTCTAGGGAGAATTCAGGCTTGATTTGATCTAGAACCTACTTATGTGTCTTTTTGGCAGTCCATGGTATCTACAAAACTCTCATCCAGCACCACATTTCAAAAGGAATCAATTCTTTTCCTCTCAGCTTTCTACATTGTCCAACTTCCACATCCATACACAGTGATGGGGAATACAATAGTTGGGATCTTGGTTAGACATAGGCACGAATCGAAATATGATAGGCAGCTCTCCCTGCCAACCTAAGAGATGAGCAAAGCTACAAATGACGAATTACATGTGGCAGGATCTGCGCAAGTTTACCTGTGAACTGTAGTTCGAGACTCCTTCCCTTCTCTGTTTCCCTTCTCCGTTTTTAAGAATGGGATAGTGGAGTAGCGGCAGCGGTGGCAGCCTCAGCAGCTCCTTCTGCTGCTGCTCGCTGCTTGCCAGCTTCAGGAACCCTTCCCTGACTCTCTACCTCCCGTCCTCCTGCTGCTCTGTCATGTCTTCCTACCCGTCCCCGCTCCCAAGCTCCCCGGAGCAGATCCTGAGTGGATCCGCTCAGCTCAACTTTTCCTTTGAGAACTTGGGAGGTGGAGAGGAGGGCATGTCAGAGCAGCAGGACAGGAAGGAAAAGTCAGCAAAGAGAACCCGAAGAGAGGAAAACTCAAGGAGATCCGCTCTGCTTGACTTTTCTTCCAGCAGTGGCAAAAAGCAGAAGGCCAGGAGGATGGGAGGGAAAAGTCAGCAAAGAGAGCCTGAAGAGAGCTATTTGGAGGGTGGCTGGAGGAGAGCCTGCTGAAGTCTCCCTGTGAGTTTGGCATCTCTGGGTATGAAGGGGGCCGTTGTACAGCCCTGGGATCTGACAAATCACAAACCTAACGAATCGTTTTGTGAAACAGGACGATTTTGTGAAAGTTCAGGGTTAGTTTTTTTCCCATTTCGTGCCCATCTCTAATCTTGGTCCCCAGAAAGACATCTTTATCTTTAAGGATCTTTTCTAGTTCCCTCATAGTTGCTCTTCCAAGTCTCAATCTTCTTCTGATTTCTTGGTTGCATTCTCCCTTCGATTGATGATTGAGCCAAGGAATAGAAAATATTGGACAATTTCAGTTTCCTGACTGTCAACTTTAAAATTGTTTAAAGTTGACTCCTCTGTAGTCATTACTTTTGTCTTCTTGATGTTCAGCTGTAGCCCTGCTTTGGCACTTTTTCCTTTAACCTTCCTCAGTAATTGTTTCTAGTTTCCATTATTTTCTGCCAGTAACATGGCGACATCTGCATATCTCAAATTGTTAATGTTCCTTCCACCAATTTTCACTCCACCTTCTTCTAGATCTAATCCAGCTTTACTTATGATATACTCTGCAAAGAAGTTGAACAGGTAGGGAGATAATATGCATCCTTGTCTGACACCTTTGCCAATTGGAAACCATTGTTTCCATATGTCCTGTCCTAACACTAGCCTTTTGTCCACAGTATAGGTCGCACATCAAAACAATCAGATGTTGTGGCATCCCCATTTCTTTTAACACTCTCCATAGCTTTTCATGAGCCACATAGTCAAAAGCTTTGCTGTAATCTATAAAAAAACAGCCTGATTTTCTTCTGAAATTCTCTGGTACCTTTCATTAAATATGTACTCCTATATACTACTTATGCTTCATGTTGTTTAATGTAAGTCCTAGAATTATGTTCTGTTTCAGCAATTCTTCAACTCTGTATTGGATCCTTGCTAATGCTAGATTGGATCCTTACTAATTAACTTGTATTCATTTACCCGATGACATGGTTTATGGAAACGTTCTTGACACTGTATGGAAATACCTGCCCTTGTCCTTGCTACTGATTGTACTAATTTCACACTATGTAATCCACCTTGAGTCTCAGTGAGAAAGGCGGAATATAAATGACATAAATAAATAAATTTATAGTCTTTGCACATTCTTCCTTAATAATATTTATTCATGTCATTTATAGTCTGCCTTTCTCGCTGAGACTCAAGGTGGATTACACAGTGTGAGATTAGTACAGTCAATTTCAAGGACATTTCCATAATCAATGCCATAAGGTAAATAAACACAATTTTACAAAGACATAGCTTTAGTAAGAATCCAATACGGAGATGAAGAAATGCTGAAACAGAACATAGGCAATTCCAGGGCTGACATTAGAAGCACAAGTAGCTCATAGGAGCATGTATTTAAGACAACAGGTGGTACGTAAGGCATCACAGTGGTGAAGTCTATGGTCCTTAACTCAATAGTAAAGCATCTGAGAGCCCTTCCCTATAATACAAAAGCTTTTTTGAAAAAATCAGTTTTGCATCATTTGCAGAAAGCTAGGAGAGTAGGGGCTCTTCTGACCTACTCAGGCTGGCCATTCCATTGGGTAGGGGGCACCACAGAGAAAGCCCGTGTACGGGATGCTGTTGATTTCGCCAATATGTAGAGTGGCACCTGCAGAAGACCCTGTTTAGATGAGCAAAACTGCCATGGAAGAACATAGGGAGGGAGGCGGTCCCATAGGTATGCCAGGCCAAGACCGTGAAGAGCTTTGTGTGTGATAACCAATACCTTGAATTGGGCACAGTGGCTGATAGGTAGCCAATGGAGTGACTGCAGAATGGGGGTGATGTTCATGCTCCTGCTCATTCCTGATAGCAGCTGCGCTGCAGATTTTGCACCAATTGGAGTCTCCTAGTCAATTTGGAGACCGATGTATAGTGCATTACAATAGTTAAGTCTTGATGTTACCATAATATATATGATTTCAGCTCATAGTTCTTCTGGTTCATGATCAATTAAACTTAACACAGCAAATCTGTTCTTTACATAGTCTTTAAATTCTTCAAGAATATTAATAGAGTGTACTTTGCCACTATGATTCTTTTAGAGTTTCTCTTCAGCTTTATTTCAATTTTTGATATTAGCAACTCATGATCTGTATCACAATCAGCTCCTGGTCTTGTTTTAGCAGCTTTGGATGTTTCTTTTGCATCTATTCACATCAGAAACTGACAATCCTTTTGGCTTTAATCCAGTCCCATCATTAAGAATAGCGCTATTCGTACTTGTACTCAGCTCTTTTCCCAGTAGCCAACTGAGTGCCATCCAACCCGGGAGACCAGTCTTCCAGTATTTTATCTTTTTTCAGTTTGAATTGTCTCATCATATGATTTTCAAGATAAGAGATTAGCAGAAATGGTTTACTGCTACCTTCTTCTGAACAGTACTAACCAGGGTTAGCTGAAGTGACACTACCACTGTCTGTGAAAGACCCTCTGTCAGTTTCACCTTCCACTACAGCTGCTGCCCAGTAACTAGCCTTCAAGAATTCCTCTGCTCCTGTCACCACTGGAAGAGTCAATTCTCTTCTGCTGATGTGACCGTTGATTCCTGATGGGGTTGGATGTATCTTAGTCTAGTGTCTCAAGCTTTGACCATTCTGCCTTGAGTGACTCTTCCAAGAGTTTAGACTCTTGACTAAGCCTGTGCTCCTGATGGTGTTGCTCTCAGTTTCACTGACAAACTCAAACCCTCTCACCATGTTAAGGTGTGTATCCAAGAGGGGGATACTCTTTCATACAAGTTTAACAATCATACCTTTTCTCAACAGCTTCCAGGAAAGTAATTCACAAATACCACCACTGCAAAACTTCATGGCTAATTTACGTTCCTTTGGATTGTGTCATGCTTACTTTCTGAAGACTACAATCCTATTCATCTTTACCTGGGAATAATAAACGGCCTTTTCCCGGCGTATGTGCATAACACTGCACTGCAAGCACACCCATAGTTATCTGCTTTATGAACAGCTTTGCTCCGGCGATTTGATTGTGTCATCCTGTCCTCTACATCTTGGGTGTTCATCTGAGAGCAGAACCACAAGTGACAAAAGGCACAGATTGGACACTTGTCAGCTTCCCTCAAGTTTTGATGGGAAATGTAGGCAGCTTGGCGGAATGTTGGACAAGTGACAGTTGATAAGTCCATTGGACAGCAGTCAGAGAGCCAAGCTGCAAGACCAGGATGCCTACATTTCCCATCAAAACTTGAGGGAAGCTGACAAGTGTCCAATCTGTGCCTTTTGTCACTTGTGGTTCTGCTCTGAGGTGTGCTAAGTGTGAATGCGCAGTTCCAGGAAGAGCTGACATGGCTCGTTCCACTTAGGTGCATGATGCCACTCCCCTTCCCCTCGCCCTTCCTCCACGCAGCTCCCCCTCTTTCATCAGCCCCCCCTTCTCCTCCCCCCTCTACCTGCTGTATCTCCAACTCAGTCTCGGGCTGCAGCCGGCCGGGGAGCTGAACGGGGAAGTCGCTGCGGGGCAGCAACACCGTTTCCCGGTACCTGGCGTCCGGCCTCGCCTTTTCGCTTCTGTTGGCGCCGGACGTGGCCATCCAGCGGGCCCACCGCCAGGCACGCCGCGGGAGCCACACTGCTGGCGATGCCCGCAACATCTTCCACACCTGGTCCACGACCACTTCCGGGTGCGCTGCAGTAACAGAGAACGAATAACAGTCTCCGAGAGGGGACATTCTTCCTCGCGCGAAGCCTTCGGAAGTCAGGGCTTAGGTTCTCGAGTGCCCCCTAGAGTTCTGCCTTCCCTGCTGCAACTCGAGGTGCTCAGTATTGGGTACGGTATGGAGTCAGCCAGCTTTTAAGGCGCTGCAACGTGTCGTACAGCCTCGAGCGTTAGAGGCATGAAGCAAATTCCGTGACATGTTCCACGTTCTCAAAGTGGAGCGAAGGCAGGACATGGCAAGGAGGCTACAGAAACGAATAACAGCTGTATGACCTGAGAAAACTGCACACCATGCGCGATCTATCCCACTCCGAAGCGACTCTACAATCATGGATTTGGCACAACTCTCCTAAACTAATGCCTAAACACGTGCTTGTTTTTTTAGCACGATCCTGTGCAGCGTAAACCCAGTCTTAACCAACTTGATTAATTCTGCATAGATTTAGGTTGTCGCTGCTCTGTTTCACAACAATGTTTTTCAGCAATTAGCAGCAAGAACAGTTCGTAATCTGTACAATGCATCACAACAAACATGTTTTTCCTCCATAGAGACCTGTGCTGATGCGGAATCCATGTAGGTCAAATCTTATGCCGTAAGTTCTTTTTATCAGAAGGACAAAGTCAATTGGCACGAGCTCTTGTAAAAAGCCCAGTGAGTGACAATAACCTTACGGGTCGACGGTTTCTTTGGGTCCCCTTTCTTTCTCTTTTTCAAAGAAATCACAACAGTACCGATACCTTGTTCAATTCTTAAGTATTCTTAAGGCAGGGATGTACTAAGGAATGACAGGATTGCCCATTGAAAATAATGGGAGAGGCTTGAAGTCCCATTGGAAATAATGGGAACCAGGAATGCTCATTTACTTGCATGGGCTCCATTGGAGTCTATGCCTTCAGAAGTCAGTCCATTGGAGCCCATGCAAGTAAATGGGCATTCTTGGTTCCCGTTATTTCCAATGGGACTTCAAGCCTCACCCATTATTTTCAATGGGCAATCCTGCCATTCCTTTTAGTACATCCCGACAAATCATCTAGTATCTGCACATCTCCTGAAAGACATCTTAATCCTGCGCAAGCAAAAGGCTGAGGATATTGATGGAACAGTTTCACAACAAAACAAAAGCCCTGTCGCATTTAATTGTCCTGGGGATGAACTTCTGTACTTACAGCCTGATCCTATCATGCATAATCAGGAGTAACTTCAATGGAACCGAGCTGGGAAAACGGTGCACATTGCATTAAACTGGACTTGGTAGTGGTGGAGAATGCCCTCAAGTCATAGCTGATTTATGGAGACCCCTGGTGGGGTTGACATGGTAAGAGACTAAGAGATGCACTTTGCCATTGCCTGCCTCTGCAACCCTGTTCTTCGTTGGAGTCTCTCATCCAATTACTAACCAAGGCTGACCCTGCTTAGCTTGAGATCTAACAAGATCAGGCACACCTGGGCCATCCAGAGCAGTGCAAACTGGACTTACTTCTGAGTAAACATACATAGGATCAGGCTGGTGCACTCCGGAATAATCCTGTTTAGTTCTCAATGTGACTTTCTCCCAATTAGCACTGTAGGATTGCAGCCACAGGCGCTTTTTAAAATCTAACCCAGACAAAATATTGTTCTACTGTGCCTTTAATGCTTCCCACTCTTTTTGTTTATGATACTCGCATTTCTTTAGTGCCTGTCCCGCTAGTTCTGTGAAGTTCTGTAAACATTTTGGCAGGGGAAGTGTTAATACAAGCGTGCCAGTTCAATGTTTTCATTTCTAACATAGGCTGCTTCCACACACATTGGATAATCCACTTTTAATACTCTTTAGTGAACATTTGGAACAGCTTTTCCATGTGTGGAACAAAAAATCCACTTCCAAAGGATTGCTAAAGTGCATTGAAAGTGCATTATTCAACGAGTGTAGAAATGGCCCATATTGTTCTCTGGTGTCTTTAATACTTCCCACTCTCTCTCTCTCTCTCTTTTAATGGTACTAGCATTTCTTTAGCGCCAGTTGTGGCCTGTTCCGTGATGTTCCAGGAGCATTTTGAGAGGGGAAAAGGTTAATAAAAGCATGCTATTTCAGTGCTTTTCGTGGTACTACTATTGCTGGTTCCAGCCCTTTTCAACCCGTTCCGGCTTTTACCCCTTCCCACAAAAATGTTTTCACTTTCTCCATGGCCTGTTTTCTACAAGAGTCTGAATTAGTAGTATACAACAGCTTGAACGGCCTGTTTCAAGCGTCAACAGGCAATTTCTGCTGCAGAGTAAGGTGTGTGTTTCTGCAAGAAACCTAACTTCGCTGGGATGGGTAACCAACCCCTCTTAAGTACACAGTCCAACCCAGCACCAAGTGACTATTTCCCTACATTCAGCGACGGCTCCAAACCGAGAGAAGTGAATGCGACGTGGATTGTAGGACCCAGCAGATATCGGTGAAGAGGCGGAGACTGAGCGGGGAGGGGACTAGAGGAAGTCATTGGAGGCTTCTGCTCGCAGGAATTAGCTCTTTGGCGTAGGTCTTGTTTCGTGAGCTGCTCTTGCAAGCTTTAGGTATGTTTACCTTAGGTCAAAATTACCCTCTTGCCTTTTCAGTCTGTTTCATAGATAATGACAGATATGAGAACAACGTGGTGACTGTGGGGGAGAAAAGAAATGGGGACTTGGTAATTGCCTTCGGTGGACATTGCTATAACTTGGGGATTTTTCAAGCGAGAAGATAGGTTGTATTTTTTTATCGGACTCTTTGGGTACAGCACGTTCAAGATCACGTTTTTTTGATATAAGGAGTTAATTTGGGCTCATTTTACTTCAGACACAAATCATTAACGTAACGATGCTTTGTGTGCACATATATGTGCCTTGCAAGAAAAAAGAAAAGCAGAACTTTTAACCGTTCTGTAGATGTCCTTTATTGCATTTGTGAAAGATGGCTAAACTGTTTAAGAGGTGACTAATCCATGTGCATTCTTAGCTACAATCCTGTGTACGTATTCCTGGAAATAAGACCCCTTGATCACAGCCAACTATATGCAGCATAAGATTGAACTGCTCAACTGCAGTTAAATAGCAAGAGTTGAATTTCTGCTATTTAAACAAGTTTCTTTCGGAGCTGTTGCACAGTAGCTGATATTAAATCAGTTAATATGGAATACCAATGTAATCTGGTATAAGAATCTGTAATACAGAGATCTATTATTCATATCCATTTATTCACATCATCATTATTATTTGTTTCATTTGTGCTGCACTCATTGGTTGACAAGAAATCTTAAAAGATTGCATCCTGTGCACACTTAACTGGGAACCAGCCCAACTGAACTAGTAGGAATTACTTCCAAGTAAATACATATAGGATTTGGCTGTATTTTGCATATAGGAGAGAGTGAGTGAAAGAAACAGAGGGCTTCCCTGCCGGTCACACCCAAGCATTTTGATGGGATAGGAATGTTGCCCATGATGCTTGGGATGAAGTAAGTTGAGCTTATTGCTTTCTTTTCAAAACTGAAGGAGGCATGTTGAGATTTTTGTTAAGAGGAGAAAGGGCAAAGCAATGAAAATACTTAACAAAAGTTGGTTTGTAATATGAGTTGAATAAGGAAGTGCCTCTGAAATACAAGAAAAGCAGTTTATTGCATAACTGGATCAAAGGTAAGAAATACTTCTGAGAATATGGAGGAAAACCAAACGAAGTGAACCAATGGAAATCTCCTTCATAAAATAACAAATTAGTTTAAAGTTTGCTAGCTTCTCTGGCTGAGCCAGATGAACTGGTCTTTCCCTTTACATACCTCTTTACTGCCCTTCTGCTTAGAGAGGTTTTACTTTAACCTTGTTTGATACGCAGTATTTATTAACTTCATTGTATATCTCCTCAGTTATGACAACTTGAAACTTACTTCATTTACAGTACAGTCCTAAGCAGAGTTGCTCCTGTCTAAGCCCATTGAAATCAATGGGCTTAGACTGGAGTGGCTCTTCTTAGGATTGCACTGTTAATGAAGTCCTAATCATTATCTGTGATGATTGTCAGATGGACTAAGAATGATTTTAAAAAAAATATGGTGGTGTCAACCAGGATAAAAGTGGTACACGTTCAGCATCTGTAGCATGACTTTAGCCATACAAAACAATGTACTAACTGCATGGATGTTTCCACTGTGGCTGTTACTTCTGAGAAGGCAGCGGCGGTGTAGGGGTTTGACTAGTATCTGGGAGACAGAAGTTTGAATCCCCCACTCTACCATGGAGGTTCACCTTGGCCCAATCATTCTCTCTCTCTCGGCACAGCCTACCTCTCAGTTGTTGCCGTGAGGATAAAAGGAAGACAGGAGAAGCTGTAAGCTGTTTTTGAGTCTCTTTTGCAGAAAAAGGCAGAGTATAAATATATAAGTAACTGTAGAAGGTTGCCTGTCTCTGAGATATGTAATAGATCCTCCAAACTTAATTGGTTCCTGCTTGAATGTTAATGTACCACTCCTGTGACCTGTGTTTGTTTTTGATAGCTGCTGGCTATGCCGCTTACAAGACTCTTCTTGATTTTTCCCTCCTTGTGCAGTAAGCATGGCTTCCAATACAAATGTTTTGATGCGTCTGGTGGCTTCTGCATATTGTATCGCTAATAAAGCAGGAACAATTGTCAGGAAAGTGATGGCTGGTGGAGACTTGGGCATAGTGGAGAAGGTAATTGTACCAATGGATGCCTGTATAATTTTGCTTGTAAAAATCTGAGCTGTTTTGATATAAATCCCACCAACACCAGATGACTGAAAGAAAAGTCTTGATTGCTTGAACCATTATAAATCTTCTGTGATAGTGTTCACAGTGTTCCTCCACCATCTAGATCTAACGAGAGACAACTTGTCTAAGACTCTAGATATGAAGCTAGGCAATCAAGAACCTAAAGTGCCAAAGCTCTGCCCCTTTGCTATCCATACCAGCGTCTTGTTCCAGATGCTGGTGAATCGTTTCTTCCTCTGAGAGCTTTTGAGTACTTTTCCCCCCCTGACATCTTGTCCTACTGCTTGAGTTGTCCCGTATTGACATAGTTCTATGTGATTTAGTTTGACATCTCAGACCTCCTTGTTCCCTTATTGCATCGTGTATGTCAAAGCTAAGATTGGATGTGAAAAACACATTCCAGGGTTCAGTGGACAGGTGAGCCATATGCTCAGCCGAAATACTCACTGCTGAGAGCAATTGTTATTCATGCTTGGCAAGTCAGAGATGGCTAACTATGCCTCTGCATTACAGTAATAGGAAAGGACATAGTATATTGCATGTGTTCTGTCCACAAAAGTCTTGGTTCAATCATTGGTCTCTCCTGTTAAAATACATTCCAGGTAATGGGTGGGAAAGGCTTTTGAAACCTTAGAGAGCTGCTCTTTTTAGAGTAGGCCAGTGGTCTGATTCCTTACTAGGGTTGCTAACAGACCTGTTAGCTCTATTCCTTAAATAGAGCATAGCGCCATTTTTGCACAGATGATCTTTGCTGCATTTGGTTCCATACCTCTTTGGGTTTTCTTCCAAATTCTGGACAATTAACTCCCCCTTCAAATTTCAACGTGGCATTTCAAGTGTTATCTTCCGAGTTTTCTACCTGGCTTTTTCTGTGCATGGGGAAAACTCAGAAGAGAATGCTTGAAATGCTGCTTTGAAATCTGAAGGAAGGAGTTAATTGTCTGGAATTCGGAAGAAAACCTGAAGAGGTTTGGGGCCAAACGCAGCAAAAAAGGCCTAAATACGTACATTTGTTAGATTTTTTCATCCCACCCTTCCTCCAAGGAGAACATGTGGTATGATCAGCTCCTTTTACCCTAGTAACCTTATAAGGTCGGTTGGGCTGAGAAACCGTTACTGACATAAGGTTTCTCAGAGAGCTTCGAGTCAGAGTGTGGATTTGAACCCAGATCTCCCCAACACTAACCGCTGCACCACACTGATTCACTGGATACCTGAACATCTGTTTTTTTTTCAAAATAGGAAATCGACCTCATGGTGTTGTGTTGAAAAATGTGCAGCAGTGAGTGCGACTGGTGTTTAGAGACTTGGTTTGACCTTCACACTTCTTCCTCTGGAGTTCTCATAAACACTCTTTTTCACCTGTTATCATGCTGCTTGTTACACCTGGGACAACTCCAGGGAGGAGGTAGTGCACTTCCTTACTACATGCACCCGCGAGCAGCTCGTGTGCGTGCTCCTGGGACTACACGATGATGTCACTTCTGAGAAGTGACATCATGTAGGCTGTGGCCACCCTGGAAGTGCTTCCGTGCTCCATGGCAGGGTCCGATTCATCCTGGATAAGAATAAAATCGGCCTGGAACGGGCCGTTCTGCCACGGGGGAGCACTCCCCCGCCTGGTAGTGGCCAGATCTAGGCTCTTTCAGGCCCAAATTATGGGCCCAGAATGGCCTGGATCAACCTGGAACAGGCTGCTGCCACACAAGAGAGTACTCCCCCGCCCAGCAGTGGCCCGAACCTGGCCATTTAGGGCCTGATACAGGCCGTTTGGGGCCCAAAAGTGGCCAAAATGGGCTCAGAACTACACAAATTGGCATGTAATGGGCTGCTGCTGCATGAGAGAGCACTCCCTTGCCCAGCAGCAGTGGGAACCTGGCCATTTAGGGCCCAAATTGGGTCCAAAGTGACCCAAGGGGGCCCAAAATGACCAGGACCATGCCAGAAACAGCCAGGATCAGGCCGCTATGGGGCGGGGGAGTGTTCCCTGCCCGGAAGAGGCCCGATCCTGGCCATTTGGGACCTGATCCTGCTGGGCGGGGGAGTGTTTCGGGCCCAATCCTGGCCATTTTGGCCCCAAATTAGGCCCAAAATGGCCAAAAGGGGCCCCAAATGGTCAGGATTGGGCTGCTGCCAGGCAGGGGAGTGCTCCCTTGCTTGGCAGAGGCCTGATCCTGGCCGTTTCGTGCCTGATCTGGGCCCAAAAAGGCCAAAAGGGGGCCAAAAAGGCCAGGATTGGGCCGCTGCCATGTGGGGGAGTGTTCTCCTGCATGACAAAGGCCTGATCCTGGCCATTTTGGGTGGAATCCTGGCCATTTCGGGCCCGATCCTGGCCATTTCGGGCCTGAATTGGGCCCATAATGGCAGAATAGGGCCCAAAATCACCAGGATAGGGGCCGCTGCCGGGTGGGGAAGTGTTCCCCCACCTGGCAGAGGCCCGATGCTGGCTGTTACGGCCCTTATCTGGGCCGTTTTGGGCCTGATACAGTACCAAAATTGCCAGAACTGCTCTGAAATGGCCCGTATCAGGGACGAAATGGCATTGAACAGGCCGCTGCTGGGTGGGGGAACCTTCCCCCGCTTAGCAGCAGCCAGATTCTGGCCATTTTGGCCCCAATCCGGGCCATTTTGGGCCCTAAATTGGCCCCAAATGGCCAAAATGGCCCCAAAACAGCTTGGATTGGGGCCGAAATGGCCCAGAACAGGCTGTTTCTGGATGGGGGAACCCTTCCGTGCCCGGCAGAGGCCTGATGCTGGCTGTTTTTGCCCCGATCTGGGCAGTTTTGGGCCTGAATTGGGACCAAAATGGCCCCAAAACTGCCCTGAAATGGCCTAGATTGGTGACAAACCGGCCTGGAATGGGCTGCTGTTGGGTGGGGGAACCTTCCCCCACCCAGCAGCAGCCAGATCCTGGCCATTTTGGTCCCAATCTGGGCCGTTTTGGGCCCTAAATTGGCCCCAAATGGCCAAAACGGCCCTGAAACAGCCCGGATTGGGGCTGAAACAGCCTAGAACAGGCTGTTTCAGGATGGGGGAACCCTCCCCTCCCCGGCTGCTGCCCGATCCGTGCTGTTTCGGGCCCGATCTGGGCCCAAACAGGCCAAAATAGTCCATTTTAAAAATACCCATGTCACACAAGTTGCGTGGGTATTTTTTATACGTGCCTGAAAGCCGTTCTGGGGCGTTCTGGCTCAACCCCCCGCCCCTGCTTATATACAATCAAAAACATACGTTGAATTTTTAAAAATAACCTGATCCATGCCCCCCCTCCGTTCAGCAATGCACAGTATTAGTAGAAACATTAATCACATGCCTGAAATCAGAGAACACATGGATTTATGCCTTGTTCAAAGACAGACTACTGATGCATCAGTATTATCTATTCTGAGTGACGATAGACCTGCTACCTGAGATCCTTCAACTTAACCGGCTTGCAGCTGTATGTACAGCACTCCAGACTTTTTAAAAGCGTGCAATCCGTCACAGTTGGCAATAGTGTGGTTGCCTAGCAACATCCCCTGAGAGCATTAGTTTCTTAAAGCTACAAGCTCTGTGTTTGTTATGGGTAGGGAATTAACACTCCAATGTATTTTTTTAGATTTCATATTTTTCTGCAAACCTATGGCATTTTTCAGGTTTGTAGAAAGATCTCTGTCATGTGTTCTGTGTCATGTGTCCAAAGTTCATGGCTCCAAAGTTCTATTCTGTATTTTCATTCTGTATTTCCATGCTTTAAAATACCCTCAAAGTTTTGCCACAGGAATGCAAAAGTTGTGGCTTAGACCAATGTAAGCCTTCACTTTTGCTTCTGTGATAGTTGGTTAATATTCTTTTGAAGAACAAATGACAAGATTGATTGGAACCTTAGTTAAAATAGGGGTGAACAGACAACATCAATTCAACTATTTTTTCTGTTAATTAGGTATTGTTCCTTGAACATAAAGATGAAATGCAAACATGAAATTTCAGTTGTTTGCTTCTCATATTGCTGGGACTGAATACTGGTTCAACTGAGTTGGGTGTTTCTAGATCAGTCATGGGAGGGGCTTGGTTCACTGGCCAGGCATTTGCTTTGCACACTGAATAAAAAGTGCTTTTGAATAATTCAGTTTGCATGATTTGCAGAAAGCCAGGAGAATGGGGGCTCTCTTGACCTCCTCAGGCAGGCCATTCCACAGAGTAGGGGCCACCACAGAGAATACAGGTATACAGGCAGCTGTTGATTTTGCCCATGTGCAGGGTGGCACCTGCAGGAGAACCCGTTCAGATGAGCGAACATAGGGGGAGAGATGGTCCCATAGGTATGCTGGACCAAAGCTATAAAGACCTTTGTATGTGATAACCACTACCTTAAACTGAGCATGGAAACTGATAGGTAGCCATTGGAGTGACTGCAGGATGGAGTAATATTCATGTTCCTGCTTGCTCCTGATAACAGCCAAGCTGTAGCATTTTGCACCAGTTGGAATCTCTTAGTTAACTGAGACAGGAGACCTAGGTATAGTGCATTAGAATAGTCAAGTCTTGATGTGACCATTGCATGAATCTAGGTGGCCAGGTCATTTTTGGAATTTTAAAAACGCCTCTGGTGCCATTTCTGTTGTTAAAGGACGAGGGAACGTCATACCAACCTTCAAGCCTTGGCTTCTGTCAGGAAAAGGTGGAAGGGAGCAGAGCTGTTTTGCCCCTTGAGGCAGACTGGGAGTGAAAAATTGCACTGGAAAAGGCCCCACCTCTGGCCCAACCCCCACCCTCACTCCGTAAGGAGGGAGGGTGAGATGAAGAGACAGTCTGCATTTTCCTGCTCTGCTCCCCAATAGGCCAGGCTCTGCCTTCCTTGCCCCACGTCGTGCAGAACTTGGGCAGGCCGGGCACCACATCCCATGACATGAAGAGCTTGGGTGGGCTGGACTCAGCCTTTCTACCACAGGGCTGGCCTGGCCCAGGTGGGGAGGGAAGCTGCCAGCCCCCCAGGAAGCATCCTGGTACCCATAATGGCCAATCTCACCCTGGGAAAAGGAATAATGGCCAGGCCTGGGAGCAACTACCAGGTGAATTGCTACCACGTTGCTTGCATTACTCGCCCAGACCCAGCTACTTCCCAAATTGGCCCCAAATGAAGCTCAGAAATGCTTCTGCAGGCGATGCAATGACTGCACCGGTTGGGAGCATGCACAGCGTGCACTCCTGAGGTGCCTGCCGGTGGTGGGCAACCTTTGAGAGCTTGCCCCCTCCTGCTAACCTCAACCCTAGGTGAGTCTTCCTGGCATACCCCCTCAAAAAAAACCCTGTCCTCTGGTTTCAAGCCCGGGGGATCTGGCATCCCTAGATCTGGGAGATCCAGGTTTGAATCCCCACTCTGCTCTGAAAGCTCACTGGATGGCCTTGAGTCAGTTATACAGTCTCAGCCTAACCTGCTTATGAGGATAAAATTGAGCAGAGGAGAAGTTTGATGGATTAGATGGAAGCAGGGAAAGAATATGGGCACTGTTAGGAGGAGGGAAAGAGGAAATAGTGGGGAAGAGAATACAGAGGAAAATGAGATGCCCTCACATGTCCTTGTGGGTCCCCCACTAATTCTCAACATGGACCAATCTGTGGATAATTAAATCCAGAGATTGGAACCATGAACAGACAAGAGAGATCTTTCTACAAGACTGAGAAGAGGCTCAGGTTCACAGAAAAAATTGAAATCTGAAAAAATATATTGAGGGTGTTAACTCCCCTACCCTAGTAATAAAAAACTGTGCCTGTATCTTTAAGACATGAGATCCCAGTGGCCTTTGTTTGTATTGCTAGGCAACCACAATACTACCATCTTTCAAACCTTGGTTTTTGTAAGTAAAAGGTGGGGGAAGGCCCTTTTGTGGCTCTTTTGGCCTGCCAGTGCGCCCCTGCTCCCTCCTTTCTGCTCTGGAGGGAGGACTCATTAGGCTAGGCTCAGCAGCAACTGCCAGGTGACTTGCTGTCTTGCAGTTTGCACAACTAGGTATAGCAGTGGCTACTGGACAACTTGATGGCCCATAACTTGCCTGAGTTCAGTGACAAACTCCATACTGTGTGTGAATTGACTGAACCCAGCAGTGCCCAGCACACAACTTACAATAGTGTTGCCAAGTAGGCCCCCTCCCCTGCTATAAAGCCTGCTATGAACTGTGTTAAAGTTTCCTGCATTACTGTTTCACTGCTGCACAAAGACTGCTTTGCACGTGTGTGTTCTGATACACGTGTCAGTTTCCTGCCTGCGTGTCAATTACCTTGCTGCTGCAATAGACTGTGTAGTTTACTGACCCCATGTTTGGTTAACTGCACAAAGGACTCTTTTCCTGGGCAACCCTGCCCAGACCTGTATCTGGATTTCCCAGTGTGTGTTTGGACTTTCTTACAAGTGTGCCCCGTGCCTGCATTGCCATCTGCCACGGACCGTGCCTGTTCCCTGCCTTGGACTGTGTTTTAAAGTGTTGTTTCCCCTGCCTCCATGGAAGCCTGCCTCATATGGGCCCAAGCCGCTGCTAGCAGCCGGGCGCCTGCCGGGGAAACCTCCAGCGAGCCTGGCTAGGCGCTCCCTGGTCAGTTCCCGCCTGGAGCCTCCCGCGGGCCGGTCCCCGAGCTTGCCCTCGCTACCGGGCAGCCTGCTATCCAGCCCCAGCTATGCCCAGCCGGCCTCCATGTTCTCAGGCAGCCAGAAGACCCTGGGAAGAAGACTGCTTTGAGAAGCCATTTCGGCGAAGCGGGCACACCACGTCCGCAGCGAGAGCCCCTCGCCCCGCTCTGCATTTCTTAGGAGCCGCCCCAGAGAAGGAACTAAGTGCCGACCATCCCAAGCACTTAGAGAATGCATCTCAAAGAAACCTCCGCATTCCAGAAGCTGATGACATCAGGACAAGCCCTGTCCGCTGGAACATCCTTTCAGCCCACTTGGATTTCCCCCTCCCTCTTTTGTCCCCTCTTCCTGAGGTGTCACTTATCACGATCTGATTACCAAAGTGGCCCATCCAAGCCATTCAGTAGCCCATTAGACCCTTTGTTTTAATCTGTGAGAACCACCAAGTACAGCACCAGCCCCAGGGTACGTTTTGGGGTATTTAAGCTGGTCTCCCAGACCACTCGGTGCTCAGGCCATTCCTATCCAGACTTCCTTGCTGTCCGTCTGTGGTCCCAGTGCTGGCATTGGGCCACCTCGCTGCTGCGTCTCTGCTTCGCTCCAGGATAAGTGAGTATTCCCCCTATCATCGTTGGGAACCAGCTAATGCGAACGTCTCTGTATTTCCTACTCTGTATTTCTTAGACCTTGTATGTTCTTTGTATGATTGTGCAAGCTAGGCTTACGCTACACTCAATACACGTGTTTGGACCTTACTCCTTGTCTGCCTCTTTTTCACTAGAGTGTCTGGGATCGGGACCTCCGTAAACATAGGTTATGATCCTCGCTTAATATTAATAGTTACAGACTGCTGCAGCTAATTCCCCATTATAATAAAGAGCAGTTCTGGTAACAGTTTACTGGTGGAGAATGCGGGCATAACCCAGTTCGTGTGAATGCACGTGAGTCGACACGCGTGTTTTCAGCGAACTGACTTAGAGGAAAATTTTCCAGACCTCAGTGTAAAGAGCGCAATTTAGCTCAGGGAATTAAAAGTGTGAGTGTGTGTGGCTCTAGTGAGCATTTCTATCTTGTGGGTTGGCTTTTCCCCCATTTCCTCCTTCAGCCAGCTTTGGACTACTTGCCTTTTGTGGTGCACCGCGAGGCCCTCCAGCCGTTATAACCGGTGTACTGTGGGTGAGGACCTCTGAACTGGTGAAGTTCCTGGCCACCTTCCGGGCCGCCTAAACGCGTCTATGTGGGTGGGATCCCAGAAGTAGGCTCTAGATATATACGCATATATACATCCTGAAGCAGCACATATAAAATTCTCTTCCGCCCTCCCCCGTCTCTCCTAAGTCCGTCCAAACCCCGCTCCTGCCAGCACTTAGGCTTCAATCCCCGCTCCGGAGGAAACGTGAAGGGATCGTTAGTCCGTTTGGTTGTTCAGTCAGTTTAGCTTTGGGAATCTAAAGCCAGGTTCCTGAAGCCCCGCGGCAGCCGGCCGCACCGTGCTTAAGAGTTTTAAGGTAGACTCTTGGGCGCCTTTCCGCTTGCGAGTTTTAAGTCAGACTCATGGGCGCACCTCGCTTGGGAGTCAGTGGGACTCTTGGGCACACTTTTGCTTGGGAGTTGTTAGAACTCTTGAGCGCACCTCGCTTGGGAGTACAGTAGGCTTTACTCCTGAGCACTTTCGCTTGGGGACTTGCAGAGGCAGTCCTTGAGCGCTTTCAGTCTTTTGGTCGAGGCTTGGAGACAGTTTAACCGTTTGTCTCTGAGCGTGAGGCCTTGGGACACTTTGAGTACAGTTCTTGGGCAGAGAGCTTGAGAGCATTTTGGCTTCTGAGCAGAGGCTTGGGAGCATTTCTGGTTGCCTGAGCAGAGGCTTGGGAGACCCCTTAATTGCAGCTTCTGAGCAGAGGCTTGGGAGCACTTCAGTTTCCGAGCAGAGGCTTGGGAACACTTTCTGGTTTTCTGAGCGCATAGGCTTGGGAGACCCCTGAGCTTTGGCTTCTAAGCAGAGGCTTGGAAGCACTGAGCGTTTTTGTTCTTGGGCTTAGAGAGCTTGAGAGCACCCTCTGAGCCAGTAAACTTTTCCTGGTCCCGTGGCTTGTAGGCAAGCTTGAAACGGGAATAGGAATTTTCCTTCTCCCCCGGTGGAGAAGAACTGAGTGTAGAACCCTTAAAAATACCCTGTGAACCTAAAAGTAGAACCTTAAAACCCCCTGGTAAAAACCCTTGAGGACCTGAGGGAAGGATAAACCTCCCAAAAGGAACATAGAGAGGAAGAAGTTGTTAAAACCCTTGAGCAGCTTTAATCGCCCCACCCCTGGTGTCGCTGATCCACTCTTTAACCTCCCCCGAGATCAGCCTTAAACTAAAAGGAAAAATGTACCGGGCAAACCCCACCGTGCCCCGCCTGGAGAAGTGGCTAGTTAAGAAGGGAGATTGCCCTTGGGAAGCTGGTTCCTTCAAGGGACCCGACCCGCTCCAGATAGTCAGAAGCGCCTTCCAAGATTTTTGCGAAAAAGAGAAACCTAGGTCAAGTAAGAAGGATAGGTATGGAGCCTGGGCACTTTTCACCGCCCTACAGGACAGCGTGTCCCTAATTAATAAGCTCCAAGTAGCTCAGGAAGAACAGGAACAGGAGATAGAAAAGCTAAGGAGAGAAAAGAAGGAACATGAGGAAAAAGCAGCCGAGTGGCGTTCAGAACGCGTTAACTTCATGTTAGGGAAGCAAGGACTAACTGCCGCCCTCCAGGACGCTCAGCACAAGGCTGAGGCGGCCACCGCTCGTGCCGATATGGCTGAGCACGCGTTAACGGAGGGACAAGAAGAGATTACTAAGCTCACCCATGCCGCCCGGTTCATGGCGGACCACAACCAGTCTAAAACCACCGCCGCGGACCATTCAGCTTGTAAGAGGGAGCTAGAGGCCCTAAAGCGACACTTGGGGATGCAACAGGCCGTAATTTTCGCCGTGCACCCCTCAGCCCTCTTGGCCCTCCCAGAAGATAGTAAGGATAGCTGGGCATCTCAGTCGTCCCAACCCGAGGAAGCCCCACAGCCCCTCCACCCAATAGCCACCAAGGAAATAGTATCCATGGACGAGGAAGACAGACCGGGTCGTTAAGGAAACCCGCAATTGGAGGCCCGATGAGCTCCAAGCCATAGCAGATCGCATGGGACCCCTAAACCGAGACACGGCCATCCAGTGGTTCACCCATGTGACCACCTCCCAGCCCTCCGCTAGTGGTTCCGATGTGGCCCAGCTGGCCCGCCAATGCGCTGCCCCTGAAATAGTCTCGGCCCTGAATGCCTATATCTCTAACCGAAGGTTAGCCACCCGCAGCCAGTATGGAGCAATTAAAGAGATCTGTGCATTCCTGTGGCCCACCAAAAGCTTGAAAGCCCTGTACATTGCAGAGTCTCAAAAACCCGGAGAGGACCCAGAGGCATACTTAGCTAGGAAACAGCTTCTTGCTGAGCTAGCAGACGAAGTGGACCTAGATGCAAGCGATGTACCCGACTTTGACGAATTAGAATTCAGGAGAGCAGTCTTAGATGGACTCAATAGTACCACCCGCCTAGCACTGGCAGGAGTGGAGCCCGGGATCATCTCATGGGGAGACCTGGAGGCTCGCATCAGAAGCATTGCTGGCCTGTTGCGAGAAACCGGCGCCATCCGCCATGTGAAGCCCCCGGCCTCTCGTAGGAAGGAGAGCGAGCCGATAAGTGCAGTCACCTATGCCAATCATGGCCCCCACTCTCAATACCGACCACAGGGACGTAGCCCGTATCCGGAGGCAAGGGGAGGAATCCTGAGGGGAAGGAGCAGTAGCTTTAACCGGGGAAGGGGACCGAGGGACTACCGCCCGGGAGTCTCCTTTGGGCCCGCCCCGAGTTACAGTTCCTCCTCCCAGCAAGGACCCCACGAGCCCCGACTACAGGATGCACCCATAGCCCCTTCTCACTCGCGAGCATCGCACCCGTACCACCATCAGGTCTACCCGCCTCCAGATCAGTCTAATGCTTGGGGAGCATCACAGGGCGACCACGAGGGCTACCGGGACCGCGGCAGCACGCCCCAGTCCAGGGACTCCCTCCGTTGGGAACTTTGGATGCGCCTCAAAAACATTGGAGCGAACATGGAGCTCTTCGACGGAAAGCCCACGTCCGTTCTAATGAAGGCGATCATGGAGTGGGAAGACCAGCAACAGCCCCCAGTACCTCCGTCGGCGCCCCCTTTACCGCCAGACCCTCCCTTCTCGAGTCCCCCGATAGCTGCGGTCCGGGAGCGCCCGAGCCCCAACAACCCCTTTAGAGGAAGCGCCGCTTCCACCGACCAGAGTGCAGGATCAGAATAGGGTTGCCCCGAGTCCCAGTCTCCCTCCGTGGGCATAGTTGCCAAACTAAAGCCGGACACATGGGGGAGACCGACAGTGAAGGCAGGGATCGGGACTCCCGGGGAAAAGAAGAAGCCTGCCACCCTCCTCATAGATACCGGAGCCTCACTTAATATATTCCGGCCCACCTTAGTCACAAAGGGCACCCAGACCCCCACAACCATGCAGCTCGCCGGTTTTGGAGGCGGCACACAGGAATCCCCGGTCTGGCAGGATATCCCCCTCTCCGTTGGGAACCTGGCCACCCGGATTTCGGCGTGCGCAAACCGGGGAGAAGACGATGGACTTTTAGGCATGCCATTTTTCCGTGCCGAGGGACTGACCATTGACTTAGCGAACGGGCTCCTGTGGCGCATCCCGGGAGGCCCAGACTTTGTTAATGCGGTCCATCGATGCGCAGCCCTCAAGGCCCCCCTTCCTCTCGCCCCCATCACAGGAGACCCCTGGGTTCAGGACTTTCCCGAAGTATGGGTGACAGATAAGGCCGAGTGTGGGATAGTAAAGGGCGCCTGCGTCCTGATTGAAGGAAAGGACCCCCCTCCCCAACGACAGTACAAGTACCCAGCAGAAGCTGAGGCAGGGATAGCCAAGACTATAGAAGGACTCCTTGAGTGGGACGTCATACTCCCGATGCAGTCCATCTGCAACGCCCCATTGTGGCCAGTTCTGAAAGCAGATGGAGTGACCTGGAGAATGACGGTCGACTTCCGTGCCCTGAATGCCACCACCCCTCCAGTTGCCCCGGTTGTGGCCAAGTATAATGAGATCCTAACGGCCATTGCCGCTGGGTCCCGGTTCTACTCGGTCATAGACCTGGCCAATGCTTTCCACTCCATCCGGTTGCATGAGTCTTGCTGGTACAAGTTCGCGTTCACTTTCCGCGGCCAGCAATACGCATTCAAGCGGACACCCCAGGGATTCCACTCCAGCCCCAGCATTTGTCATGCCCATGTAGTTCAGATGTGGGAACGCCTCCAACCCTCCTCGAGGCCCCACGTACTGAGCTACGTGGATGACATTTTAGTCCACGCCCCCACGGAAGAATTAGCCCGCCAAATCACCAGGGAAGTCCTGGAACTCCTCCGCGAGACTGGGTTCAAGGCAAGCAGGGAAAAGGCCCAATTGATTCAGACCAGCGTCAAGTACCTGGGTCTGACCCTGGGACCCGAGGGTCGCACCCCGGACGCCCAGCGAATGGAGGTCATTTCCAAGCTGCCTGCGCCCACCGATGTCCCCTCCCTCAGGGCCCTTCTAGGAACTTTTAACTTTTCCCGAGACTTCATCGAGTCCTTTGCAGACAAAGCTCGCCCCCTTTATGCTCTCCTCAAGAAGAACACTCCCTGGGAGTGGGGACCGGAGCAACAGACAGCCTTAGCCGAGCTAAAGCGCAGCCTGGCCGCAGCCCCGGCCCTAGCCCATCCAGATGTTACCCAGCCATTCTTTATTCAGCTGGCAGTATCAGACAAGAGCATAGGAGCCACGCTCACCCAGCAGCAAGCAGGAACCGCTAGAGTAGTAGCCTATGCCTCTCGCAACCTAACCGCAGTAGAAACTAAGTTTAGCCCATGCGAGAAGACATGCCTTGCTCTGGTTTGGAGTCTGACCCATTGGGAATTTATCATAGGAGGTTCACGTACAATAGTTCAAACCACTCACACGCCCCTCAAATATATCCTGTCGGGAAAAATACAAGACGGACAAGTCTCAAACGCCCGCATAGCACAGTGGACCCTGGCCCTGGTCAACCGCGGAGTAGAATTTAAAAAGGAGACCACCGAGCCTCCAGCCCCTTATGGCCTATTGGTAACCGGGACCGAGCACGAGTGCCCCCTGGACCCGCCACCGCAGGTTGTCTGGCCAGTCACTTGGGGAGTCCCGCTAGAGGAAGCCCGACAGAACGGCTTCACATGCTGGTTCTGTGACGGCTCCTCCTTTCACGTTGGAGGCTCCCCTCGGACAGGCTACGGCGCCGTGCGAGTGAGCGACGCCCATACTCTCAAAGGTCCAGCCCGCCCCCATTCCAGCCAAGCGGCTGAGGTGCAAGCGCTTCTGGCAGTGCTTGAGTTTGAGCCCCCAGAAAGCCCACTTGCCATTTACACAGACTCGGATTGGACGGCCAAAGCCGCCACGGTCTGGCTCCCGGTGTGGCAGAATCAGGGGTGGAGAGCTAGCGATGGGAAACCCGTAGCCCACCTACAGCTATGGCAGCAAGTAGCAGCACTCCTCCAGTCTCGCTCAGGCCCAACGCAGGTGACCCATGTCAAGGGACACCAGAAGACGAACTCAGAGACCGCTTACTGGAATGACCAGGCAGACCTCGCAGCCAAGGCAGCCGCCACTGAAAATGCTCCCCTACCGGAATCTGCCACCGATTGTCCCCTCCGCCCTGTCACCACTCGGGCACAAGCCCGCAGCCAAGCTCAGGGAACCGCAGGAACACTAGACCTAGCACAACTGCAGCGATCTGACCCAGAAATAACTGACCTCCTAGCCGCAGGAAGGGATCAGACAGGGAGACTCATGATCAGAGAAGAGGAAGACATAGTTTGGGCAGTAGATGCAGCCGGCGAACGCCATTGGGTAGTGCCATTGGAAGTTAGGGCTGACTTAATTCAGTTTGTCCACGAGCAGGGACACCGAGGCAAGGATCTGACTCTGGAAAGGGTAAAAGAGGTTGGTTGGTGGCCTGGCATGCGCACCGAAGTAGCGCAATGGGTAGACAACTGTCTGTCCTGCGCTATGGTTAATGCAGACCCCACCGGACCTAGAGCTCCCCTCCAGCATCAGAGAATTGATGGACCCTGGGCTCGCATACAGATTGACTTTATCGGCCCCCTTCCCCCCACTGCTCGCGGCAATCGCTACTGCCTCACTGTCATAGACCCCTTTAGCAAATGGGTCGAAGCGTTTCCGTGCAAGCGCAACAATGCAGCCACCACAGCCAAATTACTGTTCAACAATGTCTTTTCAAGATGGGGCATTGTGCGAGTCATGGACTCCGATTTAGGCTCACACTTTATCGGAGAAGTTACACAGGAGCTTTGTAAAGCACTGGGCATCCAGCAACGTTTCCACATAGCCGGCCACCCTCAAGCTTCAGGCGCCATAGAAAGAACCAACCGGACCCTCAAGGAGGCTCTCCGCAAGATGGTTCGCTCCTCCGGGAGAGACTGGGATGAAAAACTCCCCATAATCCTAATGGCCATTAGAGGCACTACCGCAGTTCACGGGCTCACACCCCATATGGTGATGACAGGGCGAAGAATGCAGCTCCCAGAAGCCTTCTGGCTAGATACGCAGCTCCCTTCCGATATGCAGCCTGTAGTGATTAATGATGCTTGGGTCCAAGACCTGCTCTCGTCTATACACGCCGTCCACATGCAAGTGGCCCAGAAGTTGGGCACAGCTCAGAAGGATATGGACCGCAAATTGGGATGGGTCAGGAACCCCAGGCAGTGGGAGGAAGGACAGCTCGTCCTATACAGGAAGTTTTCGCAAAAGGCGCATTCGCTAGCAGCCAAATGGCAAGGCCCAGTCCCTATCACAAAAAGAGTCTCCCCAGCTGTCTATCAGGTAGCCATCCAGAGAAAGACAGGAGGAACGTGGCTAAAATACTTTCACGCCTCTCAATTAAAAGAATGGAAAGGGAAGCCGCTGCAAACCGCCCCCCCTGTGTACGACCCTGGGGGAACCGCCACCAGCCCAGCCCCCCTCTGCCCAGTGATTCGCCAAATATCCCTTCACCCTGGGCCAGAGATACCCTGGGTCCCCTTAGACCAGACCTTTGTAGCTTTAGTATAAAAGAAACAGTAGAATATGTAGATGTAAGTGTGAGTGTCAAGAGTTTTTCCAATTCTATTCTTTAACTTCATTAGGCGGGCCCCACAGTTGGGACCCTTGGGGAAGACACGGCAACCAAAGCCAAATAGGACCACCACCGAAAGTGATTCTTAATTGGATTGTAAGCCGCATGTTCGGAAAAAAATTGCACAGGCAAAAGAGATTTGCTGTGTGTGGAAGTGTTTGGAGAGGCTTTAGCCCAGAGGTGACTGTATTCTTTCGAACATGGTGGAACCACCAAATAAGGTGATCCCTGTATTCGAAAATATATCACCCGCCGTGCTGGTGAAGATCCCGCATCTGCGTAGATTCGGGGTCTCACCTGCCAGACCCACGCTTTCGCATGATGGTCGGCTTTGGCTTTGAGGGCCGTGCCTCCCCTGGAAAAGGTCCCCCAAATAGCCCAATATCCCTCTTTTACTAATGTTCATAGTCGTCATGGTGAGTTGCTATACGGCGCCACCAGCCAGTACGCTTTAGTGCAAAGGTAAAAGACCTGCCAGTATTTTGTAAATATGTGCCCTCTGCAATATGTTATTGGGGTGCGTTCGCCACGCACAAGGTGCAGCGTGCCTCATTTACATAGCCAGGATCCCCCGCACCAAGATGACCCCCGAATAACCCAGACCCAGTGGCGCCGGCAGATCTCGGCCGCCTCCGCCGCTTTTCGATAAACGCCGCCGAGCGCCCTCGGCTCCACTTCGGCCCTTTCCGCCAGCAGCCGCCCGCCCCACGTAATCTTTTCCCTTGCCCGTACCGCACAAGGGAAAAGAAGGGGGGGAGACATGTTGAAGTTTTAATGAAGCCCTGCCAGGCCTTCCAAGTAAGGGCAACCCGAAAGTACCCCACACCCGTATGCCTCTTGCTCCGTGTATTTTTCTTTTTTGCTCAGTGCATTTTTCTTTTGCTCAGTGTATTTTTTCTTTTTTGCCCGGTGTATCGTTTTTCTCTTAACTAGAAGATGGGGCCTCCCGAGGGAGTCCCCCCCCCCAAAAATTGGTTGTCCTGCAAACATATGATGAAGGCCTATTTTTGAAAAATTAAAGCGAGGGCCCCCGTCTGCAGCAACCCTTATAGTTATGGAAACCGCTCTTTAGTTTTCTTTTCTTTTTAAAACGGCAAGGCCAGGCCGAGCCGGACCGACAGCTCTCAGCCCGCAAAATAAAAGTAGCCCGTCGCCAAGCAAGGGGCACCTGAAGGCCACATAGTCCAGGCACCCAGGGACCCCTGGGGCGAGTTTGCATAATCCCGCCTAACGCACAGCCGACCCTCGCTCGACGTAAAGACGTTTCCCCTCTGAAATATACATGCTTTAGGAAGAAACCTTCGCACAGGAGTTCCCCAGAGCAACAAGCTGGAAGGCTCGCTTAGTGCTCCGGGACTTCTCGTTCGAGCCCCACCTAATAGACAGTGCTGGCAGAAAAACGCTCTCCCTTTTTCCTTTTTCCCCCTTTACTTTATTTTATTTTTGCTGCAATGAACTCAGGGAGCCTGTACTTATATCCGCAGGTCTCCCCAGGATATTTTCGGCACAAAAAGGAAAGGAAGGCCAGGAGATGAGGCACCTGGCTACTCTGTGTTTGCTCGTGCTGGCAGGCACCCTAATAGAGGGACGCCCGTCTAAATTAATGCTCTACCCCCACTGGAGATGCATCAATACCCTGGCAGGGAACGAAATGATGGTCTGCAAAGTTGTGCAGCAGAGCAATATGACCACCCCCACGGATCGCACTAACTTCCGCAGTTGCGAAGAGCAGTGGATCCGACCCCCAGAGCTTGTCATTTTATGTGTGGGAGTAAAGACTCTGTCCCAAGAATTAGTGTGTTACTCGCCTACTGATACAGTTTCACCACTTGCTCCGATTCCTTGTATGTTTCTTCCCCGTATCAGGCCAGCCCCCACCGCAGTCCCGGTGGTAGACAGATATACCACCCCTGCCAACTTCGAAACCTCGCCATTTGTCACTGAGGCTTTCGGACCATACTGTGAAGTTATCTTAGTGTCGGCCGCAGTATGGAAGGCAGGAGACCCCTTTAGAATGACCATCCTACTAGGCACCACTGCCACTGAGTCTGCATCAGTCACTATCACGCCCCCTTCAGGCGCAGTTCTCTCCTTTGCTATAGAACGCTGGGAGAACCTGACCTGGATTGTAAAAGAGGAAGACCTAGCCAAACACGGCCCACCCGATTGGATTCTGGTTCAACAGACGCCCGAATGCCAAACCAAGCCCCTAGTAGAGAAATTTCACCGGCTTGGGCTGCTCTTTGTAAATTTGACTCATGAACCAGGCAATTATTCCCTGCTGATCCGGACCCAGGAGACCCACACCATCCAAATTGACCCTTTGATTGTTAGCAATAAGCAATTAAGCCAAGGCGGCACGCATATAGTGGGCTCCCATGTTTTGAAGACTGACATTCGAGAGAGAGTTCTAGTCCGCCCGCAAATGTCTTTAAAAGAGATCCGCATAGACTTAGCTGAGCTAAATATAACCCAGAGGCTGCCGCAGTGCGCTCCCTATCTGGAGGCCGGTAGCAAGGGTTGGAATGCATGGCTACAACTGTGGATCGATCCCTCCCCCTCTCTCTCGCGTGCCAGACGAAGCATTGCCGACTGGACTGCTCCTGCAGCCGGAGGCTTAGCAATCATGGATTCGGTCAATATTGAGACTCTCGCTAATAAGTTTGCCCATGTCACGACTAGCATCTCTGACTTAGGTAAACCGGTGGTGCAGTCCCTAAATTCCATTTCGAATGGGCAACACGAGATCAGCTCCATTTTAGTTAACTGGGAGAGTCAAATTGAAAGAGATTTTTCTCTGCTGCTCAAAGGAACACAGTCTTTGGAACGCAACATGTCAATAGCCATGGCATGTATGCAAGCCCAACAATTAAACCAGGCTGTGGCCATGGGGCTAATTCGGCAAGCCACGGACGGGCACTTGCCCCTGGAAATTAAAAGATTGATTATGCCCAAATTGTCACCCATAGAACTGGAGCTTGAATCCTGGTGGTCTCTTGTAAATTCCTCATTCTCACCGACCACCCAGGAGCTTAAATTATTTTTATTAACGGCCAGTGCGCACGAGTCATTCCATGTGTATCCAGTCGTGCCTCTGGGACTCCAAGTCAGCGACACCGAAGTCCTCTACGCCCGCCACCCCGACCATTGGGCCCGCTTCACCCCGACCGGATGGCAGCTCGTCAGCCTCCAAGGGTGCCAGCATCGAGACCAGACCGGCTTCATCTGCCAGGACCAAGCCTTTGCACCTCATCACCCCTGTGTAGCCCCGCAAGTCGACGCCCTCAACGAATGCCCTTTTGAGGTCGTCCAGGAGAACAGCTCTGCTGTGGTCTACCTTGGGAAAGGACGTGCCTGCGTGCGAACGGCCTGCGATTTCGTGGTCCTGAACTTGTTCCAGCTGAAGCCCGTGATCCCGGGAGTCAATCGCTGCTTTTGCAACCTGTCTTCGGTGGCAGCCTGCGACTTCACCTACACGGTACCGGTCTGGACCCAAGAAGAGATCCTGGTGGCACCCTCCATCTATCGTTATGTGAAGCCAGTTTCCCTTGGCATCGGTCTGGAGCTAATCCACGAGCTCCTGGCCCACCCGCAGCTCCACCGCACCCTCCAGAGCATCCAGAGGGACGGGGATACCACTGCTTTGGTTGTGTCCCACAACGGGAAGGAGATTTTGGATCTTGTCCAGCGCATTAAGACCATCGGCGAGCACTCGTGGTGGGAAACCCTCTTTGGTTGGAGCCCCACTGCCACTGGAATTTACAATTTGGCGTTGCACCCGATCATTGTTATTTTGGCCTTTCAAGTTTTGTTATGTGCCTCACTACTTTATTTGGGCTGTTGGAGCCGCCGACAGCTCCAGCAACTCCAGCTGTCTTACCGCTTGGATCACTATAACCCCGACCTTCTTCTGCCTTAAGGGTTATTCTTGGCGCCCTCCTTTAACCCTTGTTTGTTTTATTGCTTGTGCCGGTATGAACTATGATTATGTTTATTATGTGTACGGATCCTGCACCGGCCCCATGGACGCTCTGCTGCCGGACTCCGCTCCGAGGCCCTCTTGTGGACTAGGGGGGGACATATTCCTCTGCCTCCCAGCCCACGGCCCGTCTCCAAACGACCACCAGCGGCACTACCTCCATGAGGACTAGAACTGTGTGCCTGAAGCCCTTCTCGCCGCCTGCCGACCCTGCTCTGCGGATTGACGCAGACAGCAAGGGGGGGTGGAAGTGTGTTTTGGAACACATGGACTAAGCTTGCTCGTTTCTGTAAATATGCAACCCAGTCCAGCAGCTGTACTGCGGACTGAGCCATCTGTGATCTTTGTAGCTCTATTGTTTTATGAATTTCTTTGCATTGCTTTCATGAATTTTACTCCCATGAATTTAGCCCCGAACTAGTCCCTCCCTCTATCTATTGCAAGTGCGCCCATGAACTTTATCCCGATGAATTTGATTTTAACCTTTTGAATTGCCTTCTTAACCCAACTCCCTCCGCCGAGGCAGTTCTAGTCTATGAATTTGATTTTAATCCAGCCATATTGATTTGGTTTTAATTGCAGAGTTTATTTTTCTGCCCCCATGAGCCCTTCCGCCGCCTACCCCTCATGAATTGTTTCCACGCACTTGCTTTTATTCTTGCTGCTTTTGACTTCATGAACTATTGCTTTTAATCACATATATGTATTTATGATTTTAGCCATGTATGAATTACTCTACCCTTGATGAATTATGCCATGCTTGCACATTTCACTTTACCCTGTATGAATTGCTTTTAGTTGTCCCTGCTTTTAATCCTATGTATCTATTTATGATTTTAATTATCCATGAATTGATCCATGTATATGAATTGCTCCTGGTTTTTAGTGCTTTTAATCCACCATGAATTACGTATGAATTACCTTCAATCATGAATTAATCGATGTACACAATTATGAATTATTGCTATTTATATGCATGAATTGATCATTGCTGCCTACTACTATGAATTACTATTGCTTATGAATTATTACTATGTATTCTGACGATTGCACTTAGCACACCCCCGGTGTGAACCCAGAGACCTGCAGCCCATTGGCTGATCTAAATTGCACTTATTCGGTTAGGTGGTTCTCCAAACTAAATTTTTGAGTGACGCCTCCTCCCCCTTCCCTTCCCACTCCTTCTTCGCTCGAAGCTCGACCACCGGACATTGCCGACCACCTCGCCTTTGAAGTCAAGTTCGGAGACCCGCGCGCCTGACGTCCCGGGGTCTCCGAGGGGGGGAATTGTTGCCAAGTAGGCCCCCTCCCCTGCTATAAAGCCTGCTATGAACTGTGTTAAAGTTTCCTGCATTACTGTTTCACTGCTGCACAAAGACTGCTTTGCACGTGTGTGTTCTGATACACGTGTCAGTTTCCTGCCTGCGTGTCAATTACCTTGCTGCTGCAATAGACTGTGTAGTTTACTGACCCCATGTTTGGTTAACTGCACAAAGGACTCTTTTCCTGGGCAACCCTGCCCAGACCTGTATCTGGATTTCCCAGTGTGTGTTTGGACTTTCTTACAAGTGTGCCCCGTGCCTGCATTGCCATCTGCCACGGACCGTGCCTGTTCCCTGCCTTGGACTGTGTTTTAAAGTGTTGTTTCCCCTGCCTCCATGGAAGCCTGCCTCATATGGGCCCAAGCCGCTGCTAGCAGCCGGGCGCCTGCCGGGGAAACCTCCAGCGAGCCTGGCTAGGCGCTCCCTGGTCAGTTCCCGCCTGGAGCCTCCCGCGGGCCGGTCCCCGAGCTTGCCCTCGCTACCGGGCAGCCTGCTATCCAGCCCCAGCTATGCCCAGCCGGCCTCCATGTTCTCAGGCAGCCAGAAGACCCTGGGAAGAAGACTGCTTTGAGAAGCCATTTCGGCGAAGCGGGCACACCACGTCCGCAGCGAGAGCCCCTCGCCCCGCTCTGCATATCTTAGGAGCCGCCCCGGAGAAGGAACTAAGTGCCGACCATCCCAAGCACTTAGAGAATGCATCTCAAAGAAACCTCCGCATTCCAGAAGCTGATGACATCAGGACAAGCCCTGTCCGCTGGAACATCCTTTCAGCCCACTTGGATTTCCCCCTCCCTCTTTTGTCCCCTCTTCCTGAGGTGTCACTTATCACGATCTGATTACCAAAGTGGCCCATCCAAGCCATTCAGTAGCCCATTAGACCCTTTGTTTTAATCTGTGAGAACCACCAAGTACAGCACCAGCCCCAGGGTACGTTTTGGGGTATTTAAGCTGGTCTCCCAGACCACTCGGTGCTCAGGCCATTCCTATCCAGACTTCCTTGCTGTCCGTCTGTGGTCCCAGTGCTGGCATTGGGCCACCTCGCTGCTGCGTCTCTGCTTCGCTCCAGGATAAGTGAGTATTCCCCCTATCATCGTTGGGAACCAGCTAATGCGAACGTCTCTGTATTTCCTACTCTGTATTTCTTAGACCTTGTATGTTCTTTGTATGATTGTGCAAGCTAGGCTTACGCTACACTCAATACACGTGTTTGGACCTTACTCCTTGTCTGCCTCTTTTTCACTAGAGTGTCTGGGATCGGGACCTCCGTAAACATAGGTTATGATCCTCGCTTAATATTAATAGTTACAGACTGCTGCAGCTAATTCCCCATTATAATAAAGAGCAGTTCTGGTAACAATAGCAACTTGTTACTGTATGACTGCTACAACTTTGCCAGACTTTGCTCAGTGAGAGGCTGCAAAGGGGAAGGAATGAATGAAATCTGAGAGTCAGTGTAGTGTAGTGGGTAAAGTGTCAGACTAGGATCTGGGAGAGCTGGGTTTGAATCCCCGCTCTGCTATAGAAGCTTTCTATGAGACCTTGTGCTTCTCACTTCCTCTCAGTATTATCTACCTCATGGGGTTGGTGCTATGAGGATAAAATAGAGGAATAATGTAAGCTGCTTTGTGTCCACTTTGGGGATAAAGGAAGTATGTGTGTGTGCTGCCCTCAAGTCATAGCTGACTTATGGCAACCCCTAGTGGGGTTTTCGTGGCAAGAGTAAATAATAAATAAAGCTGAAGACTGTGTGAGCAGATAAAATAAAGGTTGGTTGGTGAATGAGAAGACAGAAGGAAGCAGAGCTAGGGGAGAGGATATGAGGGCTGCTAGGAGGTCAGAAAGAAGAAATTGTGTAAGGAAAGGGATACAGAGGGCTAGCAAGATTTTCAGAGTGTAAACTTTCAAGAGTCAGAGCTCCCCTCTTCAGACACCATGGGGGAATGAAATGACCATGCAGGTTTTTTGCTGGCTCTCTACTTGTATTACTGTATTTTCTCAAATGCAAGCCTAGTGTCTCCCACCCCCTCCCCCTGGTATGCCATAAAAGGAGGGGGGGGTGTCTTACATTTTCATACTAGTTACAGTTAGGTCTAGTAAAAACATTTTTTGTGTGTATAACTTTTTAGGGGGCTTATCTTACAATCAGGGTCATTTTCCTTCCAAGTAATTACAGTAAATGTATACCTAAAAGTCTGATTTGGCTGAATATGGCAATGGGTAAGATTCTTACAAGCAATGGAAGAAATGTTTCACTTCATTGGCAGATATATAATGTTGCTTTCTTACCTCATATAAAGCATTTTTATTCAGTATCTGCTATGCTGGAATCTAAAGAGGAAGGAAGAACCAACCTAGTCCAGTTGTGCATGTTTTCTTGGAAGTGAGTCTCACTGAAATTTATTTTCAAAAAATTTTATATTAAATGGAGAAAAACTCCATGTAGGTACAGCTAGTGAATGTGAGCAAAGTCCAAAAGTATTTTGGTTACATTTCAAATTGGACAGAGACTTTTCGAACTGAAGGCCCTGTTCTTTTTAATATGATCATTACACAACATCTAACTTGGGAGATGCTTTCTAGATAATAATATTATTGTCCAATCACTTATGATCAGTCAAAACAATAAATTTAACAGCTAACATGTGGGAGCAATGGAGTGTCTCCCTATCAGCAGCATTAAATGACTCTGCTAATCTGGATCATGCAGGTTTCAAGGTTAGGCTTTTGAAAGAATAATCCATACCTGCTTTTGTAAGACATTTGTTTCCATGACTTTGGGGTTAGGGGAAGTCTTCTGGAAGCAGTTTGTAGCCTGTGTGTTCTGGAATGTTTGTACAGCACTATTCACCTTTGTTTTAACTCTGTTGTTCAGAAGCCTTGCATAAATTAGGAAGGGTAGCTAAGGCAAAAGCAAGGTGGCTACTGGCAGTCTATTGGAAGAAAATAAAGAAGAGGATCCCAGAAAGGAGATATTTTGCACTCCTTGCTGCTAGAAGAGTAAGCAGAGTTGAAGTCAGTGGGCCTAGAAGGGTGAAACTCTGCTTACAGTTGCACAGTTAAACATATTTCATTGATATTAGTGTATTCTCATTGGGAACAGGAGGAAAATAGGAATTCTGCATGATCTGTTTCGTTGCTGTGAACATCAACTAATTGATTTTCCTTCTTAATAGTGTGGAGCTAATGACCTTCAGACTAAAGCTGACCGACTGGTACAGATGAGTATTTGTTCCTCCCTGGCACGGAAGTTCCCAAAGTTGACAATTATTGGGGAAGAGGTGAGGACTCTGAACTCCTGCAGTTTTCCCTTTGTACTTTACAGTGGTTGTTTGCTTGGTCTGATATATTTTCTGTTCATATCTGCTAATTCTAGAACATCCTGAACACAGAAATCTTTGCCTTTAATCTTTTTTTTGAATTTTTTTTTATTTTTAATATCTAACATAAAAAACTACAAAAGACTACAAAAGTATAAGGGGGAGAGAAAAAAAGGGAAGGGGGGACTGGGGAAAGGGGAAGAGCAACATACAAACAACAAACGCTACGCTACATGTCTTGTATTCCCTTCATGCTGCAATTTTTCTTAAAAGTTAACTTTCTAATATGCTATCAGATTGGTAGATCTTATACAATACAGACTATATTCAGGATCAGGTTTTCTTCCCCCCCCCCGCCCCCCGCGTCTCGGTCTCAGTTCTCTCTGCGCAGCTGGAGCAGCTGCGCCCCGCTCTCCCCCCCCCCACTTTCCCCTTCAGACTTTGGACTTTCTTCTTGCTGGAACTCCTGATGGTTGAACAAAAAGTCTGTCAGCTGCGCTTCGGATGTAATCTTGTAGGTTTGATCCTTATATCTAAACTAGACGCCTTCTGGAAACAACCATTTACATTTTACATCACATTTCCTCAAGAAAGCCGCAAGTCCTTTATACTTAAGTCTTCTTTTATGAGCCAAAAATGGAACATCCTTCAATATTTTAACCTTGTTGCCCAAATAATCCAAGTCCACATTGTACAAATTATATAAGATGGTGTCCCGAGTCTTCTTAGATGAAAAGTCAATAATAATCTCGCGAGGCAGCTGACGCTTCATTACATACTTTGAAGATGTCCGCCGGACTTCCAAAATATCGCTTTTTAACTCTTCTTTAGTTGCCTTTGCGAATGGCGCCAAAAGTCCAGACACCAGATCTTTTAAATGTTCACTTTGCTCCTCTTTTACATTCTGAAGATGCAGTACCGTTTGGGCACGGTCCACTTGCAATCCTATTATTTGATTCTCCAAAAGCTTCACTTCCTTACTTGTTGCTTTCATGAGTACTGCGTTCTCGTGTGCAGACTGCTCTGCTCCGGTCGCTGTTTCTTTAATAGTTTTCACTTCGCTTTCCACTTAATCAACCTTTTGCCCCATTTCATTCAGTTTCGCTACAAAGGGCTGCACAGCATCAAAGACTGCTCGTCTCACCATCTCTTCCAAAGTTTCCCCCTTCCCCTGTAACGTCGCCATCACCAATTTACTCATTGCTGGGCTCTGCTTTTTCGTCGCCATCTTAGGGGGGGGTGCCAACTAAGTTCCGAAACTCCATGAAGGGGAAGAAATCCGCGACTTCTTAGCTTCAACTCCCACCAATCCTTCGCATACGCTTAGAAATCAGAAGGGATTCGCTTACTTACAGGTTTTCATCTTAAATCTCCTTATTGCCATTCTCCATGGCCCGGCAGCACGCGAAGTGCTGCGCAAGTCTGCCGGCCTCCGTTGGAGCAAACGGGCAATTTACCCCCTGCATTGCTTTCAGGGGGTTCTTCCCGCTGTGCTCCGGACCCCGTCTCCCTCACTGGGAGTCCTGGGGGTTAACCCTCGCGGGTCAACCGCCCAGTCAGGCTGCTCGGACGTTTCCTCCCGGACCTGCGGAGAGGAGCGTCCGACATGGCCGGGAAAACGAAACCGAATCAATCTTTGCCTTTAATCATGCTTCCCCTCCTGGTGTGTGTTGTCCACAGTTGTGTAGATCTACATGTGCATATATAGGGAAGGGCACATTGTGGGGGATGGGATTTCCACTTCCTATGGGTCTCTTACTTGTGTTAATAATTTGTAGCATATTGAGCTCATGTTAGCCAGCTTATAAAAGCTTCCCCGTAGCTGTATCTAGGTGAGTTCCTATTTACTAGCTTGGCTGAGTACTGTTGACTTTAAATGTGTGTATCCTTCTTCATCAGGATCTTCCTTCTGAAGAGGTAAATGAAGAACTGCTTGAGGATGGCCAGTGTGAGGAGATACTGAAGAAAGCATCCCCTCCCCAATATAATGCCATCAAGGAGGAAGAGGTATTTAAAATTAAACGTTAAAAAATGATTGGACTATTCCAATATGATATGTACACGCTGCTAGTTTTTGCTGAACGTGCCATTGCTACTATTGGGTTCAGAGTTGAGGACTCCAATAGTAAGTTGGTGTTAAAGTCATTGCTGGAAGAATTTCAGGAGGAGCCGTCATTGGTAATGGAAGAACTTCTGCTTTGCATACAGAGGTTCCAGCTTCAGTCCTTGGGATCTCTGCTTAAGAGATCAGGTAGTAGGTGATGTGAAGGACATGATCTGAGATTCTGTAGATCTTCTGCCAGTCAGAGTAGACCATGCGGACTTGATAGATGAATGGTCTGCCTTATAGTAAGGCAGCTTCATGTATTCATTTTATTTACAGTATTTCTGCACCCTTTTTAACTTGAAGAGGCATTTATTTATTTATATTATTTATAGTCTGCCTTTCTTACTGAGCCTCAAGGCTTTCTAAACAGTTCTTAGGTAAAACATCTAAAACAATGGCTATATTCAGCTGTCATGAACAACTTCCAGTTTGTTTGTAAGCCTGGTTTATTCTCCATTTCAAACACCCGTTCTCCTTTCCTTTTCACATGGAACAGCTATTGAGCTTTCTTGTTTGAAAGTAACTGCAAATTCTGACGTCCCAGTTGGACCTCTTTAACAAATGGCAGTTTGTTTTTTGCTTTCAAAGTGAGATTCTAAACCATGATTTAAAATGTCAGTTTGTAAGCAAGGAACAAACTGCAATTTATTAGAGATCCCCAATTTAGATGTCAAAACAAACTGTGGCTTCTTTTAAATCAGGAACTCTTCAATATTGGCTCTGCGCTTAAAGTAATGAGGAGGAAATGCTAGGATAAAGCTGGCTTGTTCTGGTTTGCTGGTAACTTCTGAATGCAGCCAGTCACATTAAAACATTTCAGTAGTTCAGAATGTAGAAACAGTGTACAAGATTAAAATTACAAATATCCTCTATAAACAGAGGCATCATGTTTCAGTATAAAAAATAAACTAGTCTGAAAGATTTGATAGAATAGAGAAGTGTTTCTCAGCCTTCTAGATAGAAAAGTGAGAGGAAGCAAGATGACCTATTAGGGGGAGCTGGTCTTCTAGTGTTAGGACCATTATTGACTGAGAGCCAAGCTACAAGTGACGCCTGACACAAGTTGAACATTTGTCAGCTTCCCTCAAGTTTTGATGGGAAATGTAGGCATCCTGGTCTTGCAGCTTGGCTCTCCATTTCATTGAAGTTTACAGAGCAGCAGCCTATGGGAGGGAGAACATGTGGTCAGGAGGGGAGTGCAGGCATCAGGCTCTCGCTGGGCACCCCCCTTCCCCTCCGCTGGGTGTGGGGGGGGCGGGGAGGGATTTCTGTAAACTTCAGTTAAATGGAGCCAAGCTACAAGACCAGAACTCCTACATTTCCCATCAAAACTTGAGGGAAGCTGATGTGTCCAACCTGAGTCATGCGTCACTTGTAGCTTGGCTCTCAGTCTTACAGCTAGTAGATGTAAACCTTGCATTCCCATATGAAGGAATTTGGAGCAGGTCATCATCTGTAGAGCAAGGGAGTTCATAGAGGAAAAGGTGTTCTTAAAGGTACAGTGGACCTATTGTTACCCAAATAGGTGGTCATCTAATTAGTTGGGGGAATTAGCTTAAAGGAGACATGGAGCAAGGGTTACTGGGGCAGTCGGGGGGGGGGTGTAGTTGTGAATTTCCTGCATTGTGCAGGGGATTGGACTATATGACCCTAGAGGTCCCTTCCAACCCTATGATTCTATGAGAGGGGGATAATTGAGATTCTCCACCTATGTTTACAGGCATCATTCCCTTATAGAACTCTCAAATAAGCCAGACAGATATCCAATCAGAAAGGTCTTTTAATGGAACATAAAGAAATCTCACACAGTACATAGACAAGGCTATCTAAAAATCAGGGAGGGAAGGGGGAGAAAGCAGTTTCAGGGATAGCGATAATTGCCAGTCTTGAAGATAGGTGTCCGTGGAGGCAGCAGCAAAACGGCCAGCATTTCACAAGGTCTAAATGGATTTGGAGGCATGTGGATGGATCCATAACACATAAACACTCACTAGTGGTCAGGGAGTCCAGATATAGGGCAACGTGCCCCCAAAACAATGATTTGATGACTGTCTCTGGAGGTGAACAGTGAGTTGGGAGAGGCTTAATGGGTCTACCTGAGGTGGTCTGTTGGTGAGAATGGTGGTTGATGACGCTTTGAGTACTGGATGGGAAAAGCTATCAGGTTTCCTAAAGAGCTTGGTGTTGCTTGGTTAGGGTAAATGGATGAGGTCGAGTGTTGACAAGATGTCGAGAGCTGCCTGGGAGCCTCATTGTGTTAAGTTAGGCATCTCTTTGGGGCATGGAGGGGGTGTTTAGTCAGTCTGCCGCTTTGAGGCTCCTATTAAAATATTTTTCCAAGCTCTTTTACCTGGCTGGCCTATTTCAGGCCAGGCAGTGTCTTGCACTTATGCTATATGAGGAAGGGATGTTTATGATTTATATCTATAAACTGTCCCTCTGCAGAAGGAAGGGTCTGATTGCAAACACTATTGCAAAAAGCCTAATATCCCTTCTGTAAATGTCTGGTGGCATTAGTTTCTTTCATACCACCCTATCATTCCTGCAGTTCTAATAACCATGCAAGTTCTTCCATCCTGCTGGCAGAATGTGAATATCCTGACTTGTATCTGTTCTTGAAACTCTGTGGTTTTACTTCTTTTCAAAGCTTGTTGTATGGGTTGACCCACTGGATGGAACCAAAGAATATACTGAAGGTATGGTTTTTTTATCATTTTGAGTAAATGCAATGGAGAATGTATTGGGAATATTCAGTTTTAACTTTCCATTTATAAATATGCCATCCTTCAATAGGTAGAGGTAAGATAGGTAGAGGTTGAAAACTTGGAAAATTGGGCTTGGTAGTATAATGGAAACTGCACTGCAAGAGGAATGATCAGTTAAGTAACTAACAATGTACTTCTAAACAGAGTTGCACTCTTCTAAGCCTCTTGTAATCAATGAAGGGTATAACTCTGCTTAAGAATGAGCTGGTTGTCATTCTTCAATAGGTTTGATTCTGTTGCGATTAAGGTCCACCATGACCTTGTATGTCATTAAAGCAGGAAATTACGTTAGTGACTTTCTTTGTAGAAAATCATTTCTGTGAAGTAATTGCTGTGTCTGTAAGTAGTCTAGTATGTTTAATGAGGGTCCCATGTATTGGCCTATTTCAGGTAAATCATACAGCCCTGATAATGCAGCCTGCAAATTTGAGCGAATTCCACTATCCTGAAAATCTCTGAGAATTAAGTCTGTCAGACCCTAACTGGGGGTAAAGCCTCCAGAAACAAAAATGCAGTAGGCAAATGATTGCTTAGATGTTACCTAGTTGATTATTACTTGGGCATTGAACTTTCTAAGTGATCTAAAGCTGAGCAGCTGGGTTTGAGTCCAGTGGCACTTTAGAGACCCATGAGATTTTCAAGGTATGAGCTTTCAAGAGTCAGAACTCTGTTCTTCAGATACCAGAGCACCATCTCTTAACAAAGCCTATATTGAAGAAGATAAATAAAGATAGGGGGGAAAACTGCCAAATATTTTGTGGACATTTATGTAAAGAATGACTAGTAATAGAGGATCAATTTTTACATGGCAATGATGCAACCTGCAACCTGCAGTCTTTCTTTCTCTCTTTGGACTGGGAACCGTTCATGCTGGCAAGCCAGACTGCTGCAAATTGTGGTGGGAGAAATTAGGCCTGCCTTAGCTCTCTGTGTTTATGATTTTTTTTCAGTGTAGTAGATTCCTCTTTCTTATATAGAGTTGACAGTCTTTAGTAATTACTCAGGAATTAGGAGAATCCCAAGTTATTCATCAAGAGAACGATTTTAGCCAGGGCTCCTTGAATCCTTTCTGTCAGGAAAGCATACACTTCTCTGTGCCAAGGAAAAATGTTTTGCTTGGTGATTTTTTTTCTGCTCTACTTTCTGAAGGTCATATTCTTGGGATTATGATAGCTTTATACCAAAACTTAGTTATGACGCTGAAAATTCTGGCTAAAGGTCCCAATAGACTTACATCTCCATAATCTAAATCTCATTCTTAAGTCATTTGCAGAAGTATCTGACTGGTTCTGCTCCAACAGAGCTGGTATAGTATAGTTGTTAGTGTTAGATTAGGATCTAAGAGACCATGAAGTTCACTAGGTGACCTTGGACCAGTCACATTCTATTAGCTCAACCTACTTCACAGTGGTGGTGTGACAGTGGCTGAAAGTTAGAATTATATATGGCTTCTGTTTTTCTTCCATTTCTCCTCTTAAATTGCTACAAGCAACTCTATTTATTACCTCTTCCAGGTCTTCTTGATCATGTAACTGTTCTTATTGGAATTGCTTATGAAGGAAAAGCAATAGCAGGAGTTATTAACCAACCTTACTACAACTATGAGGTAGAAGATTATTTGATTTGCTGGAAAATGTTGAATGATTCTTATTTTAAGGACATGTTCTCATTTCTGCACACACACTGCCAACTGGCTGAAGCTAATGTGGAGGTTTATTTATTTATTTACTTAGATTTATAGTCCGCCCTCCCCAACCAAGTGGGCTCAGGGCAGATTACAACAATTTAAAACACAGTAGTTACCCACAGTTTGGGTAACTTGGTTTTTTTTCTAAACTCCTGCTCGTCAGAACATATACTCACAATCAATATTAACCTGTGAGAACTTGCTGCAGTTCATGGAGAACATGGAGTGGAACCCTCCATGAACTCTGAACAGAGTTATCTAGCATCACAACTACCCTTCAAAATTCCTAGGAGTTTCAAAAAAAGGAGCTGGAAAAGGAGAACTGTAATAATAGTCAATTGCCAATTTTTTTTAAAAAGCCCTCTGATTGTAGTAGGGAAATGACTGTTGCAGGAAACTGGGGCAAGGAAAGTTATGCTGATGTGGGTAGAACTTTCCTGTCCACATGAAAGCCACCCTGGTTTTGTTGTGATCTTTTCCCAAATTTCACAGCAAAGCAGGCTTGGGAAAGATCTGAGGAAAAACATGGAAAACCAGGGAGGTGCATGAAGTATCATGATGTTGTGGGGATGGAGGGGATCTTCCCAATAGCATCTAAGTTGGCATAAACAACCAGTCTGTAAATGACTGGTTGTAAGCAGGAGACAAGGATAGAATGTAAAAAGAAAAATAGAGTGGCACATAGCAACAAGACACATTGACTTGCTGATGGTGGTGGGATTATATTTCTCCTTATCTGAATTATATAAAGGGAAGTGTTTTCTTATGAAGAACTGTAACACTTCGTATCTATAGCTTGCCATCCGGAGGAATTGGGGCTGGATCCCATTCCTAATCATTATTCTAGACTCACTGCCAGTGATAGAACCTACACTTGATCTTATTCCTGTTGCTGGTATTTAAATCCCAATACGGCTTGACACCAGCATACACCATAAGGATTGCCTTCTCCCCTATGAACCTAGCCATCTACACTGATCATCTTTGGAGGCCTTGCTTCAGGTGCCCCTGCTATTTGGCATTACATGGTGGCAACTCGAGAAAGGGCCCTCTTGGTCCTGTCAACTAAATTTTGGATCTTCCTCCCCAGGGAGATTTGCCTCCCTCCCTCTCTCACCGTTTCCCACCAGAAGGTGAACTTTTTTTGTTTCGTAAAATTTGGAGATATTCAGTAATGTCGCTAAATCATTTCCCTCCATTTTTAAACAATATAGCCGGTAATACTACCAGTTACATTTTCTGCCTTTCTATTTCAAGCCATGCTAAAAGCCAGCATTACCATGTCTTGTGTTGTTTTTTAACCTTCTTGGCAGGCAGGTGCAGATGCAGCCCTGGGCCGGACAATCTGGGGTGTCCTTGGTTTGGGTGCCTTTGGATTTCAGCTGAAAGAGGTGCCAGCTGGGAAACATATCATCACCACCACACGGTCACACAGCAGCAAATTGGTCAATGACTGCATTAGTGCTATGGACCCTGATGCAGTGGTGAGAGTTGGAGGGGCAGGAAATAAGGTACAGAGATAATTTTGTTTCAGCTGTACTGAAGTGGGGATACATTTTTTTAAAGAACCAAGAAATTATTCTGTGAATGGAGCTAGTGTGTTCTTCCCCCTACCTCAAATTTCATGACCTTTCCTGGAGACAGAAACAAGGATTAAATTTGAGAAGAAAACTGTGTGGTATCTCACACAAAATGCACACTGTTTATGTCATTTATTGTCTGCCTTTCACTCTGAGACTCAAGGTGGATTACACAGTGCGAGATTGGTACAGTAAGTATCAAGGACATTTCAATAAAAATGCCATAATATATATAAATGCAAATTTACAAAGACATAACATCAGCAAAAATCCAATACAGAGTTGAAGAACTGCTGAAACAGAGCATAAGTAGTTCTAAGACTGACATTAAACAACATAGAACTACCCAGTAGGGTCATACTTAAAGCAACAGATAGTACATAGTAGCACATACTTGAAGTAACAGATAATACATAGTGGTGAAGTCTATGGTCCTAATCTCTTTAGTGAAGCATTCCTTTGAGACCACTTCCCTACGGTACAGTCTTCCTATCTGAATATTCAAGCCCTCTTTAATAACTCAGCTTTGCATTGTTTATGGAAAGCCAGAAGAGTGGGGGCTCTTCTGACCTCCTCAAGCAGGCTGTTCCACAGAGAATGCACATGTAAGGGCAGCTGTTGATTTTGCACATGTGCCGGCTGGCATGTACAGGAGACCCTGTTCAGATGAGCAAAGTGCTGTGGAAGAACATAGGGAGAGAGACAGTTCTGTAGATATGCTGGACCAAAGCTGTGAAGAGTTCGACTTACACTCTACTTACTTTTTGTTGTGAGCTGCTTTGAGTCCCTTTGGGGAGAAAGGCAGGATATAAATACATACATATAAGTAAACACTAACCCAGATACATGTTGCTTCAAAAGCTTTGTGAACTATTAACTTTCCACTGAATCCTAGGGCCTGGTTGACTTTGGGAGGACAAAGATCATTCTGAGAATGACCTGGGAAACAGGCTACTAGTGGTCCTAATAGTGCTAGTCAATATCCCTGGAGACTGGTAGGGTAGAACAAAGGATCATGGAAAAGTACCTTATGATTCCATCATAGGTTTTCTTTTCCAGAGGAAGTACATCCCTGCTTTTTTCAAGTAAGTCAAGCAGCCTTGGCCCACGCCTCAGGAATTGCTGCTTTCCCACATGGATTTAATATCCCTGAATCAAATACAGTTTCACCAAGTGAAAATTGCATATTAATAATATGTGGGAGAACACCTGCATTGCAACTAAAGGCATATTTGGGCAGCGAAAAACATGCATGCCTTGCTGATAGCTAAAAATGCTAAAAAGAGGTGGCCTTTTGGGATGCTTAGATCTCATCCTGAAAAGGATTCCCTTGGTTGATTTCACAGCTGCATAGCAGATCCAGTTTTTCCTATTACTACAGCAGTGTGGTGGATAAGAAGAAAAAACACACACATGACTATACACAAGTCTGCTGCCATATGGCTATTGAAACTAAAGAAGAAAAGTGTACAGCTCTAATCATTGAAAAAGTTTGTGGAATGTTTGTTTTTTAGGACATTGTGTGGGCATTATGAAAAATGTTTGAATTCTTTCGTTGTATCAGATCATTCAACTTGTAGAAGGCAAGGCTTCTGCTTATGTATTTGCCAGCCCTGGGTGCAAAAAGTGGGATACTTGTGCTCCAGAAGCTATTTTGCATGCAGTTGGAGGTGAGTTAACTGATATATCATGTTTAGAGGAATTGAACCTTTAAAAATGTAGTTAAAAAGTGCAACACAAAAGTATTCAAACTCATGTGTTGAATGCATTTATTTTGCTGTTTGCCAGCTTATTGAGCTTACCCAATTTCGCTTTCCCTTTATGAAAAGCAATGCTGACCTATGTGTTTTGGGGGGGGGGGCTTCTTGCTATTCCAGTGTCATAATAAAGTTAGAGGCCAAAGCAAGTGTGACTTGCGGAGATCTGAGACTGGATCTTCTCAGAGTTTTTAAAAGTAAATTAAAGTGCAAAAGTTGGGAGAAGAATGATTCTGATTGGGGCCATGGTACCAAAGTGTTACCCAAATAGGAGGTCTCCTTAATTGGTTGAGGGAATTAGCATTAAGAAGGCAAGTGAGGGAGGGTAACTAGAAATCTCTACCAATGTTTTGGGGGATTATTCCTTAGAGAACTCTCAAGTCAGGCAGATGTTCAACTGGAAAGGACTTTTTATTAAAGAGGAATAAAAGGCAAATGTACAGAAAATCGCACACAGCATGCATACAAGACTGACTAGGAAAGTCAGGGAGGAAAATGGGAGAAAGCAGTTTCAGAGACTAATTACTAGTCTCAAGGATAGGAGAAGTTCGTGGAGGCAGCAGCAAAAATGACCTGCGTTTCACAGCGAGGAGAAAAAAGCTCAAGTGAACTTGAGAGCGTGTGTACGGATCCAGAACACACACACGCAGAGCACATGGCTGGGGAGCCAATTATAGGGCAAAATGTACTCTGGGGCAAGCTTGACATCTTGCTCTCAAAAACAATGGCTTAATGGTATGTCTGGAGGTATAACAATAAATTGGGAGAGGTTTGATGGTTCCTATCTAGAATAGATTATAGATGAAAATATTACTTGATGACTTGGTAAGTACTGGATAGGAAAAGCTCAGGTTTGCTGAATAGCTTTGATTAGGATACGTTGGTGAAGGGGAAGTGCAGCCTGGTGTTGATGGGGTTAGGCAAGGGTTTCCTTAGAAAACCTTGTTATCTCTGTGTGTCTCCAGGACATGGAGGGGCTGCCAGTCAGTCAGCTGCCTCTGACTCATGTTCTGGTAGTTTTCTAGGCTCCTGCCCAGTTGGCATACACTCTGGGCCAGCCAGTGCCTTGCACTTATAAGGAGCATTTATGATGTTCCATCCATTAACTGCCCTCTTTGAGTGAGGAAGGGGTCTTACTGCTTATAATTGGAGAAGGTATTTAATCTGATCTAGATCTCTCTCTCACTTGTACTCAAATATTGTTTTCCTTTAAAGTGTTGGGCCAATTTGATCATGGATCTTCCAGCTTTTCATTTGATTTACCTTAATATTCCAATTAAGGACTGTAATGTGGATTTGGGATCCTGAGCCATGTTCAGCTGGTGTGCACTTCTGGAATTCTGAGAAAGGGTTGTAGGTGCCACCACAAAATGGATACCATGGTGGGATCAATCACATAATGACTGCCAAGGCGGCGGGGGGGGGGGTACAAAATTTTGGAAGATTCAAACCAAGCAGCTCCCTATGATTGGCAAGGCACCTGTTTCCAAATAGCTGCTTCTTGCAGACCTAAAGATGATATCTCCTGTGGACTTTTGAAGCATGTCTTGTGATTGTGAGCTGGAAAAAAGCCAGAATTGGTTCTCTGTTTTGGAGCACCCACTTTTGAAAGAAGTGGTTTCTAGGAATCGTATAAGCAGGCAGTATGGGTTTCATGGGTGTCAGATTGAGGACCGCTGGTGTGGATAAACTTCAATTTAGAAAATTGAGGTCCAGAAAAGGATAGGTGCATTACATTGGCAAAAGAAGAACAATTTTTATGGCCATTTTTTTTCTTTGTAGAAATGCAACTGCTGTGTCTAAATGCTAATATGATGTTTTCTGTTTTTTTCAGGCAAGCTTACTGATATTCATGGGAATTACTTTCATTATGATAAAGATGTCAAGCACATGAATTCAGGAGGTGTTCTTGCTGCCTTGAGAAATTATGATTATTATGCAACTAGAGTTCCTGAGGCAGTAAAACAAGCTCTTGTGCCTTAAAAGATGAATGGTACATTCCACTTGGTTGAGAAGGAACATCTCTATTATTCTTCACTGAAATTGGTTACAGTTTATGGAACTGGGTTAACGTTTTATTCTGCCATAATGCTTAGTGATCTGTGTTTTTTGTTTGTTAATTGATGTACTGGTGAGAATTTGCCCTGAGTGTAGGTTGGAATAATGTATTGCTTTTTATTAGCATCCTTTAAAATATGTATGTTTAATGTGACAATTCCATATACATTTTTGTTGAGCCGTTGGATCTGATACAAATCCTATTACCTTGTTAACTGAAGGAAAGACACAAAAACTGTAATCGGACCTCTCTTGCCTTTTGATGGTACCAGCCACCTATGTCTGTAAATGTATATAGTTCAGCTTTTACACACAGAACATCATTTATTTAGAGTGGATTCTAAATGTCATAGAGAATAAAGTAATGATTCATGTATCAAATTTCTGTAATTATAAAAGCTTACAAGGAAGAGAGAGGCTGAAGGCTTAGAGTCAGTTCCTATTCACCGTGTTGCTTGACTTGAGCTCGTTTCACTCTTTCTACAGCTTCCATAATACAGTACTTTACAAGATTAGAATCTAGCTCTCATATGACTTTTCTTACATGGAATAATACTGAAAGTATACTGATCTTTTTGTAAAACAGTCATTTAAAAGGAACACAGATGGAGTTGCATAAAACTAAGATGATTAATCTATCAAGGCCAGTCTTATCTGGCAGTGGCTCTCCAGTGTCTCTTCCAGGTCTTTCACATCATCTGCAACCTGGTCCTTTCAACTGGAGATGCTGGGAGGGTTGAACCTGGGAACTTCTTTATGCAAAGCTCTGCCACTGAGCCTCCCCCAATGAAATTTCTTTGCATTTGTCGTTTTACATTCACTTGATTTCTGTCTAGAATTAAGAACAGAATACTTAAAAGCAGTATTAACTTCAGAAAAAAAGTATTTTAATAAAACCCAGAAGCAACATATTTCATGGTAATAACATCATTTAGGCTATGACTCTGTTCACAGCTTAACTAAAATACCTTTCTTGGACCAAATATAAAACTTAGCTGTGCAAAAACAACACCGCACATGATTGTATAGAACATTTATAGTGGTTACATCATTTTTGTTACTGACACTCTTATTTAATAGGCCTGGTCCCCAAACCCAGTAGATGAGATAAACCCTAGTTCTCGGGTGTACCATGGGAGGGAATGCATGATTGGATGCTGCTCTGCACAAAACAATTCTTCGCTCATAGAAAACTTGTATGTCATAGAGAAGCATTCTAACCGTTTGAAATAGCAGGAGGGACTGCAGTGGGAAAGTGGAATTTAAAAAGTCCTGCTGCGGGTGTCCTGCCCTTCATGGTCTTTCAAATCCTGCCAATGAATGCAACAAATTGCCCTCATTCCGGCCCAGTGTGCACTAATGGAAAGGTTAGTACTTTGTCTGTTGATCTGCCAAGATACCCACAAAGGGGGTGAAGAATTCTTATGTTCAACCAGACCTAGAAAGGAAGATTCACATTGTGAGTTTTGCCATTTCTGCAATCTCCAACATTTTCATTAACCAGTCATCTACTGTTGGAAGTTTATTCAGTATCCAATATTGTGTGTAGACTAATCTTGCAGCCGTTGTCATATATCTAATCAAAATTCCAAATTCACTTTCTATTGAATTATCCACTAGGCTCAATAGGCACATCTCTGGCTTTAATTGTAAGTTACTCTTTAATATTTTTTGCATTGTTAAGTATATATGTTTCCAATACGTTTTAAGCAATGGGGCAGGTCCACCACATATGGTAGAAGGAACCCCCATTTTTTTGGCATTTCCAACATTTGACACCCCATTAAACATCTTAGCTAATTTTTGTGGGGTCATGTAGCACCTGTACATCATTTTATAAAAATTCTCTTTCAGATTGTAACAATGTAATTTTTAGACCATAATTCCACATTTTTTCCCACTGCTCCATATGGATATTATATCCAAAATTTTGGGCCCATTTAATCATGCAATCCTTCACTTGTTCTTCTTCCAGTTCCATTTTTAACACAAATTTATACATTCTAGATATTAAGTGATCTTTTGTACACAACTTACTTTCAAATGTACTAGTTGTTTCTTCCATGCCATACATTTTAAGGTCATTTTTAAACCTTTCTAATAGTTCTATATACACAAACCACTGACAATCCGGGCTTTTCTCTTTCAGTTCCTCTCAAGTGCATTTTTATCCTCCCGTTTGAGAAATTACATAAATCCTAATATGTTAACCACTTACCTTTATGTAATATTTCTTTTCTAAATAGTGCCTCATGTGGTGAAAGCCACAGTGGTGTTTTTGCCTTAAACTTATTCCAGATTCATATCAGGGCTTGGTGTATAATATGATTCTTAAAGTCTACATTTACTTTCATTTTATCGTACCATAGGTAGCCATGCCACCCATACCTTAAATTATGCCCCTCTAATTCCAAGAGTTTCCTATTCTTTAATGTTATCCAGTCCTTTAACCAAACTAAACAGGCAGCTGCATAATATAATTTTAGATCTGGCACCCCCCAGTCCACCTCTTTCCTTTGCATTTTGCAAAGCCTTTTGCTTAATATGTGGTTTTTTCCTTTGCCATATAAACTTCATTCTCTCTCTTTGCCAAAGCTCTAACTGCTTACCAGAGCTTAAAATTGGAATTTTAATTGGCACAAATTCTCATAACTCCTCAGATTTTTTAAGTGGAGTTCCCCAAAACTCACCATCACTTCTCTTATATCTATAGCAACAGACTGTACCACAAAAATTACCCATTCATTGCTTCAGAGCAGTGTCATCTTACAATGTATTTTAGTGGAGTCCATTTCACAGTCCTGAGAATCCATGCTTTGGATCCATATTTTTGCAACATGGTAGTACCACAAAGAGCTGGATCTGTGGCTATGGACGTAATATGTGATTAGTTAGTGAGTTCGGGGTGACCACATGCTTTTGTGCCATGGTGGTACCACAAAGAGTGCATGCATGGTTGTGAAATGTTTCTTTACTGCTATCACAGCTGCTTCATAAGCATTCCAATGTGCTCTGTAGCATGCTCTATCAGATTCAGCAGTTTTCTGCCAGCATGAAAGTGATTTATTTCAATGTAAAAAACATGAATTCATGAAGATCTGTTTAAAATCATCTAAAGCCAGCTTTTATTCTTCTTCTTGACCTTCAGTTTTAATTTTGTTTTGGCACTTATTTAACCTTCAACAATAGTCATCACAAGTCTTCACTATTTTTTGTGTGTGCCAGTAATGTGGTGTCATCTGGATTAATTAGCAGGGAACAGAAACCAGCCATCTTCTTTCTCATGTAACAATTGTTTTTCGTTGATTGTAGGTTATCTGAGGTGTGTAATTTGTATATATTTTAATCCAACCTTCCTCTAAAGAGCTTAAACTGCGTGGCTGTCCCCAGGGTTGCCAACTCCGGGTTGAGAAATTCCTGCAAGTTTGGGATTTGGAGCCTGGGGCGGCCAGAGTTTGGGGAGGGATCCCAGTGGAGTATAATGCAATGGAGTGCACCCTCCAAAGCAGCCAGGGAAACTAATCTCTGGCCTGGAGATCAGCTGTAATTCCAATTTCCTGGAGATCGCCAGGTCCGACCTGGAAGTTGGCAACGAACCCCCCCCCCCTGTATCCTCGCAATAACCCTACCAGCTAAGTTGGGCTGAGAGAAAGCGACCAACGCAAGGTCGCTCAGAGGCCGGGCCTCCTTTCACCACACGTTAGCCCTGGACAGGATATACAGCGGTGGCGAGCTGCGCTTGGCTGACAAACGAAGTCTATTTTCTGAGGCGGGTATAGCGCCTCTCGGCTCTTCTTCAGCTGCGCTGGCGGAGGCGGTGCTGCTGCCTCATCTGACAAGCCCCGAAGGCGGCGCGGAGGAGGGAGCAATGCCTAGCTAGGAGAGGGGAGGGCTTTCGTTGGCCTCGCTGTGAGTCTACGCCGTGCGCAGTTCCCGCCCCGTCTTTTTTGCTTTCTTGCCTGTCGCTGTCGTCTCCGCCAGCATGGCGCTGAGTCTGACGGTGAACTCCGCGCACCCCCCTCTCGGTAAGCGCTTCTTGCCGCCCCCCCGCCCCGGACACCTGGTGGCCATTCCCTTGGCCCCCCTCCGCCCGGTCCTTCCCGAAGCTAGGCGAGGCGGAGCGTGTTGCTGCCATGTTGCATCAGGCGGTGCATGTGAAGCGCCGGGCCCGTCCATTCATCACCGCGGTCGCCCTTTCTAGGACGTAGCAGTGCCCTGAGGTGATGTTTGAGGCAGGGCCCCGGTGAGGGGAGCAGAAGGCGAGCCGTGCTTTTCCTTTTCGCCGGAGATAAGGGGCCGAGGCTGAGAAAAGGGGAGGCATATCAGTGGGGGCCAGAGGAAGGGCTTAGAGACGAGAAGGGATGGGAAGGAGGAGTGGAAGGGCGGGCAAACGTGAGATTGGGAGGAAAGGAATTGGGTGGGGGGACGGGTCGAGAGGGGTTGACACGTGGCGCGGGTGGTGGCGAGGCAAGGAGCCTGGGAAATCTCGGGGCTAGGTAGGTCAGCAGCATCTGCCTTGTGTCTCTGGATTATTGTTGCCTCTTAGTGTCCTTTTCTCACAATCAGGATGAAAGATGGCATAAGGGTGGATTTTTTGTTCATTTTTACTTGTTAATAAAACGTGGGTTCAGTTCTGTAATTGTCAGCGCAGAGCCAGAGGTGAGAGTGGTTGCAGACCAGTTGTGGAGTGTGTGAGTGGGCATATGTTATGTCAGGGTCTCCCCTTACACTCACTTCTAAATCTCTGTGTATATGTCAAGAGCCCTTGGATGGGTGTACTGCCTCTGCCATGTACGGACAGAGGCAATTTTAAAGTCAGATTTCAGGCCAGTTTGATTGTTAGTGAACAATTGCTGTTGGACATAATCATCTTCATCCTTCTGTGCAGCCCCACATTGGGACTGCACAGGAGCAGGCCAAATGTGTGTCTGCACAGAAGACACTCGAACAACAGTTACAGGTAAGTGCAACACTGTTTTTCTCTCTCGTCAGCTGCTGAAGGTATGTGCTGTGCTACCTGGAGCTGTAGCTTAATATATCTTTCACTTTTGACTTTGAGATCTTTCTGCCTTTGGACCTGCTGGTGCTTAAACCATCTCCTAATCTGCAAATAAATCACATGTTGTAATAACCGGATGTTGCAGTGACCTGATCCAGGGAGACAAACCTGGAGGAAAATTCATATTGTGTGAAGAGTACTCATGAGAACACACTTCTTTAAAAGTATTTTGAAAATCACAACAGCGCTTTCACGTGGGTTTTACTGTGGCACTTCAGGAATTCTGAACAGGATATTTCCTTGCTAAATCAGGGCTGCTTTTAGACATTGTGGGGTGTAGCTCAGAAAGATTTGTGCTTAGTCATGGGGTTTCTGTTTTGTAATTATAGGATGTCATCTGTCTCCAAAAACGACTGTAGTATAGACTGTAATAAACAGTGTGGACTTGCTGGAATGACAACCTCAGTCACTTAAAAAATGTTTGAATGGGCACTACTGGTTACATTGCTTATCGTTAATATGTACAATTTAATATTGGCTGTAAACTATTAATTGAGTGATCTTTTAAGGATCATTGAGTATTGTCTGCATATAGAGCATGTTGTCTTAAATACATATAAATATATATTCATGCAAGAGCTGTTGATATACAGCTTGATACTATATATGTTTACTTGGCAGCTATTCCTACTAGGCTTAATGGGATTTACTTTAATACGATTACAGACTTGGACATTATGTAGGAATACATTACCCACTTTTTAATATCTTTTGCTGAAAATAATGTGGCTACTTGAGTGCTGAATCTGCACTAAAGTGCTAGTTCCCTTTGAACATGTTTATCCACTAGGAAATGTTTGAATATTAATCTAAAAAGGAGTTTCTCAAAAATGTTTGGTTACTGTGTGACCTGCTCCTGTATGTATTTACTCAGAAGTAAGTTCCAGTAGGTTCAGTGTGTATAGGATTGCAGGCAGTTGCACAAAAGATTAGTCCCAATGACTTGCCTTTTAATTCACAAAGAGACATTTTCACGTTACTCTCCTTGTATTTTTTCTTATGTGTACAGTTAACTGTTAGTGTAGTTGCTATATGCTGTAAGAGTCTTTTTCCTATTAGATTGAATTGCCAGTCACATTTACTCCATTTAAATAGGCCATCTTGGAGCCTAGTCCTAAGAGGTGTTACATCTATCTAAGCACATTGAGCTCACTGGATTTAGAAAGGTGTAACTCTGTTTAGGATGACACTGTTGGTACAGAATCTTGTAGCTCTTCTTGACATTTAGGGACTTTGTTAATACCCTGAAGACTGGAAGTTGTTATACCAAAGACATTAACTGTAATGGTAAAGAATGTATGCCATAAAGACAAATCCTGCCTTCACAAATAAAGAATTTCAGGGATGTGCAGGCAATATTTTCTTGTACAGTATTAATTGTAGGCAAAACCTGGACTTTATACCAGGTGGCAAATCTTTATTCAGTATTTGCTGGGAAAATTGCACACATTTTAAAATTCAAAAGCATTGTATTTATGCATTGAACCAAAGCAGTACATTCTTTAACATTGTGGTTATGCTCCCGAAAACAGAGTGCAAAATGAGAGCTGTATTGATAACATGGGTTCTAATGGGGACATGGTCACAGCATTGCCATATGAGGTAGCAAGGGGAAGAGATAGCAACAACCTGCTGACTGCCTGTTATGTTCCTTTGCTGGAGTGTCCTGGGAAGCCTCTCTTAAGTCACCTGGCACTTTGAGGCTTTCTCCTAGGAGAGCTGTGGCTGCTTTCTTTGTTAGTCCTGCACCTCTTGCTGAGGCCCTGTTTTTCAACTGTGTGGGTCCAATGGCAATTGGGATATGGCTGTTTGGCCACCATAGTGTTATGCCGCTTTTGGCTCAGCAGTATTTACTTCTGGCTGGGCCAACTGTGTAATGGACCTGCTGCCCAGCTCCTCTCCTCCAAATTTTATTTAAAAAATTCACCTCGGACAAAGAGTACTATAATGAAATTTATTTACTTCTTTTATACCCTCTCTTTCCCCAGTGGGAACCCAAAAAAGCTTACATCTTTCTCCTCTCCTCCATTTTATCCTCACAAGAACCCTGTGGGTTAGGTTGAGAGTGTAATACTTGCCCAAGGTCATCCACTGAGTTTCCATGACAGAGTGGGATTTGAACCTGGGCCTCCCAGAGCCTAGTATAGGATCCAGATCCTAGACCCAAGGATAATTCTCTTTTTAACTTAAGCATGGAATCCTTTGAGGGATGGTAGTGAATAGATTTCAAGCAGGAGCCATCACTTTGGTGAATCAGTAATCTGAATAATAATCCTGTGTATTAGTACACGAAGCCTGAGTATAAAATTACTTTCAATCTATTATTTGCACTCTGAATGGTTCCAACACTTCTTGGCTTGAAGACTGAATGACTTGCTCCTTCTCCAGGCCTAGTTTCTCTGCATCTCTCCTCCAAGTATCTTTTGTGCACCCCACCAAGCACAGCCACCTGCCTGTCTTCCACTTTTCGGCCTGAGGCAAGGAGCCAGGAGAAGTTCCGATCAAAAGCAAAGGAGAGCCAGCAGCAACTGAGCTTGGTTTGCAACACAGTTTGTATCTTAACAGCAAACTACCTCTGTGCTAGAAATTTTGCAGGGCATCCCTTTCAAGGGCTGACTTACCTCTCCTTCTTTTAAAACTCTGTAACAGAGTTTACAGGCAGAGAGGGCCACTGGAGTTCTGGGTGCCAGGAACAAACTTCAGGTAGTAGCAGTGAACTGGTACCTGGAATTGTCGAGGCTTGTCCTAGGGCGTCTCAAACTGTATAACATTTCTTAAACATTTATTGACGTTTAATTTCTACAAGGGCTGAATACAGTACATAATTGACAGAATGGCTGTATAGTAAAATGAGTGTATTAGAATTATGCATAACAAACAATGCACATGACATTTTTGGTAGCTATGATAATTTTAGTAAAAGTCAACATGGTTTGGACAGATCTACCCATGATTTTAACAATAGCCCATTACTTTAGAAATGACTGATGTGAAAGGTTGGGGCATGATTCAGCTAAAGTGGCTCCATTGATTTAATGAAAGAGGAATAAATCAGTAGTGCCTAAAGTTTTGCTGGATCATGCCCTCACTTTGTGCAGCCTTGTAAATTATGCAGGAAATGAATTGTTAGGAAATGAATTTATAGCCAGTCTTGTTGAGGCTATTGCTGAAGATTACTCTCAGGTTTTGCCCTTCTGGTCTACCCTAAAGATTTCCAGGAAAAGAAACCCGTTTATATAGGATCAAACTGATTTCTTTCTTGAACATTTTGGTCTTGGAGTGGTAAGGAAAAATATTGAATTAAAGCTGCTTTTAAAAAAAGGGAAAGAAAAGTTATTCTATTCTGATTATGAAATATTTTCTTTCTAAAATTCAGGAGCCTTGCTGACTGCAGAATTTGTGAAAGATCAAGTTAAAATTTCAGTTGAAGAAGGCAAAGAGACCATCCTGCGGGTATCTGAGTAAGTGCCTTGTATCTCTGCCATGAGTGCTTTTAAAGGCAGTTGTAGCTCACCCTTTTAATGCAGAATAAAAGAAACAATAATGCAGAATTAACGGTCGCTTATACAATTGTATTCCTCTGCCTTCTGTATTCCAAAATTATACTCAGTTTTTGATTGGTACTATTCCTGTAAAATCCCTTGTTTATATTACAGTGTTTAGGCATTCTGGCAAATATAATTTCTTCTGTGACAATGAGAGATCTCTGTCTTTTGGTGCTACACCTCTGAAGATGCCAGCCACAGCTGCTGGCGAAACGTCAGGAACTGCAATGCCAAGACCACGGCAATACAGCCCGGAAAACCCACAACAACCATCGTTCTCCGGCCGTGAAAGCCTTCGACAATACATAATTTCTTCTACTGAGATTCAGAATTGTGCAATTTACTTTGAGGCTGGGACAAACCACACTGTTGGTCTTTTTCCTTGAAGAACCCAGCAATGGTTACTATAAGTCACATATGACTTGATGGCCCTTTCCAGTACCACACTGATCACACATGATCATGTGGAGTTGCTTGTGATGGACTGCACATTTTAAAAAGCCTAGAAGTGCTGTATGCACATAGTTGCAGGATTAAGCATTAATACCTCAGAATCAGCGAGCTTTGAGTGACAGGCTACTCCAAGGCATCTGATTGGGTAGCATGAGCTGGAAAGAAAAGGGTGGGTTTTTCAGTTCTATCAGAGAGGACTCGGATATGAAGAGTTGGATGATAGAGTCCAAACAGAGAGCAGTTTTAACTCCAGCAGGAGAACTGGAGAAAGTTGGCAAGGAGGCTTGGGAAGTAGATGCAGACCCCCCAGAAGGAAAGGGGATAGATCTTCTAAGGAGAGGAGATTTCCCCTACCCAGTCAAACAGGGAGGTAGCTCTGGAGAGTGAAGAGATCCCTGGTTGGGTGTGGTTGGAAAATGCCTGTGGAAACTTCAGATTCAGTTACCAACTGAAGGAAGGCACTGGTGTGTGAAGAGAGGGTACCAGCATTCCTAACTCCATAAGAGAAAGCAGTTACTAAAAGAAAGTATACTAGAGTGCTTGGGGAAAAACAGGGAAACCAAAGCCTCAAAACAGAAGACTTTAAGTATTTGTCAGGAGCATAAGAACTAAAATCTGTGCATGTTCTGATTTTTACCTCAGATATATATGTTGAATTACTTCAGAAATTTTCAACTCCTGATTTCACCTGACCTTTCCCCTCTAAAGTAAATAAACTAGTTAGTTATTTTTAGATTTTTAAAAAAGCCACTGGTGCCATTTCTGTTGTTTAAGGATGAGAGAACATCATACACTGAATCAGGTCCATGTTCCATCATAGTCAGTATTGTCTACTCAGACTGGCAGCTGCTCTCCAGGGTCTCAGGCAGAAGTCTTCCACATCAGCTACTGCCAAATCCTGGGACCTTCTGCATGCCAAGCAGATGCTGTGACACTGAGCCACCACCCCTCCTTCAAGTCTGGCATCACTGGTATTCCACTGAGAGGCCTGAAACTGTGCCCATCAGAAAAGTGTTAATAGTATATAAGGAATCAATGTTTAATTCAACAAGAGCACCTACTTAGAAATGTATTTATTATTGTGCTTTGCTGCCAAGGCTGCCAGTCCCTTTGTGGCATCAGGACAGCCAAGCTGGTGACAACTAGGGGTGTGCAGGAGGGGGTTGATTCGGGTTTCCCGCTTCGGGTTTACCTGAAGCGGGAAAAAATTTCAGAAATAGTACTTTACTTGCTTTGGTATGCTCAGTAAATATTCGGAGCATATTGAAGCGAGGGGGGCAACTCCCCCACCCTCCCCGGGGCAACCCTTCCACCCCCTACTCCCCTGGGGAAACCCCTCCACCCCCTCATCCACTTACCATATCTGGCGGGAGGGTCAGCTGTGCTGTGGGCTGCTGCCGCCATGGCAGTAGCGGCACGAGGCTGCTATGGCCTGGAGGCTCCAGACCGTCACAGCAGCCTCGTGCTGCTGGGGCGACGGCGGTGGCACGAGGCTGCTGCGACGGCCTGGAGGCTCCAGGCCATCACAGCCTCGTGCTGCCGCCGCCTGAACCTCCGGGGCGTTGGGGAAGGCCGGAGCTGCCTCCTCCGGCCCTTCCTGCCCCTCAAATGGCTGCTGTGGTGCCGGCGCACCACAGCCATTTGAGGGGCAGGAAGGGCCGGAGGAGGCAGCTCCGGCGTTCCCCAACGCCCCACAGGCTCAGGTGGTGGTGGCTGCCACCAACAAGGTAGGTGGGTGGGTGGGGGTGGGATGATAGGGCCCTTTAAACTCAGCCCCGAAGCTTTCCGAAAGCTTCGGCAAGCTTTGATTCGGATATCCAGAATCTTTCCGAATTGGGTCTGATTTGGGTAATTTACCCGAATCGGAACCCCGAAGCTCACAGCCCTAGTGACAACCAAAGCAGCTGTGATACTTTTTCCTGCAAAACTCTATTCTATTAAGCAAGATTAGCTGGACAATATATAATGTCAAGCCATGAATTGTTGCTTGATGGGGAGGAGGGATCCTATAAGCAAGCACGTGTGGTAAACTAGCTAGAGAGCAATCCTAAGCAGTTCTACTCAGAATTCTAATAAGATCTATTCAGTGGGGCTTATTCCCAGGAAGTGCTCTTAGGATTGCAGTGTTTGTTTGTCACATACCAGGAAATATTTGTTACTTTTTTTTACCTCTGAACTAGAAGAAAAATATTGTAGATTGTATCATTAACTGAAGGTTTTAAACATTTTCCGTAGTTTTTCTACAAATGTTTAAGTATTAGTGTAGTAGAGCCAATTATAAATGTCTGAAAATAAATGCATTTATTTATTTTATTTACTTGAAAGCATGCCTACTGATTGTCTCTGTTGTTACTAAGCTAGTTTTATAATTTGTTCTAATACAGTTGTATTCCAAGTGCAGATAAACTCATACAAATTTCATTTTTTTACACAGTCAAATTACATTCACTGATGCAACTTCCATAGCTCGCTATCTGGCCAGAATCTCCTCTTCTGCTAAATTATATGGATCAAATTTGCTAGAGCACACTGAGGTGGGAAGCAATCTTTTGTATTATAAGTTTACTGGAACTGCATTTTTCATCTGATGAGCCTCTTAAAATCACAGAATTTTATTGTTTATGGATCTTGGCTTTTATAATATAGCCTTACTGATACTTGTCCAGGCTTCTGAGATCATGGACTTATGTGCAATTGTTCTTGCAGTTAAAATATGTTAATGGAAGTCATTTCCTTAAATTTTTATATGATCATCACCATATCTAATTGCAAAGGGCTGGCCTCTGTGTAGTTAGTTAAATTGTACAATGAAACCAGCCCAGGCTATCACTTAGGTTTTGGCAAATGTGTATGCTACCATCTTAGCCGCTCTATAGTTTGGGGTAAAAAATGCTATAACATTGTATAACAGAATTTGTACATGTGCAATGTTTGTTCAAGCACCAAGAGTTTGGGTGCCATTTTTATTTATTTATAAAATTTGCACGCTGCCTTTCCATCCAATCAAGCCATCAACATAGCTAACAGAAAAACATATAAAAACAATTAAAGCCCAAACTAAAGTATATATTAAAATCATATAGAACAGTCATTAAAACATAGGGAGGAAATGCTAGCTGAAATTTTTTAAAAAAGACTTCACCTGCTGGCAGAAGACAGTGACAGATGAATACCCATGGGGAGAGAGTTCTGTAGTTCCAGTGCCACAGCCAAGGCCCTCTTTTGGGTTGCCAACTGCCTAATCTCTGAAGACATAGTTCCTGAAACAGAATCTCAGGAGAGGACCTTAGCAGTTGAGTATGTTTATTTTGGAGTCGACTGACCTTCAGGTATGGTGGTTCTGGGCCATATACGGCTTTTAATCATCTTCATTGATTGGGCTCAAACAAATTAGGAACTAGTGTAGATGGACCAACACTGGGTTGATACAGTCTCTACAACCCACTCTGGTCTAGAGATGGGCACAAACTGAAATATGAACCAAAATTAAGCCCAAACCAGGCTGGTTTGTGGTTTGCGAACCAGCGGGTCATCATATCCCATTTCTGATGAACCGCCACAAACTTTAGGTTGGTTCGTTTGGTTAGTTTTTTAGTTCGTCACCGCAGACATCCTGGTGCCAATCAATCAGTTTCCTAGGCAACATGGGATGGACTTCCTGCAGACCTTCTGCTGACCCAGAAGTGACCTTCTGCTGGCTTGGAAGTGATTTTTCTGACCTGGATGTGACGTTTTCATGAACCAAACGAACCAGTTCGCGAACCAGGGGCAGGTTTGTGAAAGTTTGTGGTTCGTGAAATTTGACAAACGACGAACCACATGGTTCGTTTTTTTCCCGTTTCGTGCCCATCTCTACTCTGGTTAACATCCTGGCTGCAGCATCCAAGCACTTTCCAAGGACAGCCCCACATAAAGCACACTGCAGCAATCCTTGCCTACAGACAGCCCCCCAACCTTAAACAACTTCTCACTTACAATCATGAATCGGCTAGCAGAGTCACCAGCACAGGTACCAGGCCCTGCAACAGACCCAGATGCCAGCTCTGCCCCTATATCTACCCAGGGAATACAATTACAGGACCCAATGGCATCAACTACACTGTCTCTGGCTCTTAAAGCTGCTCATCCTCCAATCTGATATATGCCCTCATATGCCAACAATGTCCTTCTGCTCTGTACATTGGACAAACCAGCCAACCTCTACGCAAAAGAATAAATGGACACAAATCTGACATTAGAAATGGCAACGTCCAGAAACCAGTGGGAGAACACTTCAATCTACCAGGACATTCCATCAAAGACTTAAAGGTCGCTGTAGTTCAACAGAAACCTTTCAAAAACAAAATCCAACGGGAGGCTGCTGAATTGGAATTCATATGTAAATTTGACTCTTGTCAAGCTGGGACTGAATAGGGACTATGAATGGTTATCTCATTATCACAGGTAACTGATTTCATTTACATAGGCGGGGTCAGGGAGAGTCCAGTGGCTCCTGACGTGGGCTTTCGAGGACCACAGTTTTCTTTGTCAGATGCATCTGGCGGGAAGGGCTGTGGTTATTGAAGGCTTGTGCTGCAGTGGAATTGTATGGTCTCGGTGGTGCTGCTGGACTCTTTTTGATTTTGCTACTACAGACGAACACGGCAAACTCCTTTGAACCTTTACACAAGCAAACTGATCCCCACATCAAAAGGAGCTGTTTGCATCTCCATATCAAAGGAGTTGTTTACATCCCTCCTCTCCTCCTCCCCTCCCCTCTTCTCTATATTTGACCAGTTTCTTTCTGCCCTCCATGCATCTGACGAAGAGAACTGTGGTTCTCGAAAGCTTATGCTACAATAAAATTGGTTAGTCTTAAAGGTGCTACTGGACTCTTTTTGATTATGCACCCCAGTGGCCATTTTTTTCCTATCCAGCAAAGGCTGTAGCTGGTTTACCAGTTGATGTGCAAGTGGGAGAAGGACCTTTGGTTTCCCTCACTTTTGCCTGAAGCTGGTAAAAGTTGCTCCTAGCTACCACCTGCTTATCCACAGTAGATCTGGCTCCAGGAGCATTCCCAAGCTACAGATACAACCCCATCTAGAACAGGTGACAGCTTAAATCCTGGGTCAGATCTTTCACTCTTCAGTAGCACTTCCATCTTGTTGTGATTAATCTTCAGTTTATTAGCCTACACCCACCCCAAAATTGCCTCTGAGTACCCGTTCAGGGTTTCTATACCCCCTTGTCAGATGAGCGAGATAGAGCTAGTATATTGGTGACAGTTCTGTCCAGATCTCCAGACAACATCATCCAGAGGTCTGGGACCACTACACCTGAAGGATTGCCTACTTGCATACGAACCTACACAATTGCTAAGGTCATCTGCTGAAACCCTGCTTCAGGACCCAAGCCTTCAGATTAGGTAAGTGGCAACCCAAGATAAAGCCTTGACTAAACTATGGAACACTCTCATGAGGGCCTGGCCCTCTTCCAAATACAGATTTAAATGAGTTTGGAAAGTCAGTCTCTTCCAAGAGCCCCTGGTGCTAGGAAGCAGCCACTTGCTCTAGCACCTTGCTCAAAAATGGACGATTGGACACTGGCCGGAAGTTCTTCTACAGGGAGTTTTTTTTCAAAACAGGTCTAATTTCTGCCTTCTTGAGCATTGGTGGCACAGCTCCCTCTCTCAAGAAAGCATTTACTGCTCCCCTATCCCTCTCAGCCAGTTCCCCTCAAGCAGCTTTTGTCAGCCAGGAAGGGCAAGGATCGAGAGCACAGGTGGTGGGCCTTACCTCTCCAAGGATCTTGTCGACATCCTCAGGCTCCACAAACTGAAAGGTATCCATATAAACTGGACAAGGAGATGCCAAAGGTACATAACCTGAACATGCATCCATGCCAGCAACTATCTTAGAGTGGATCTGGGTAATTTTGTCTGCAAAGTAAGTAGCGTGATGATCACAGCAGGCCATGATGTGGTCAAAGTCCAGTTCCCTGGGGCTATGATGTGAAAGCCCTCAAACCACATAGAACAACTCAGCTGGATGATTACATGGAGACACAGTGGTGGTTGAGAAATACTACCTTTTTGCTGCCATCACTGACACTGAACAGGCTTTCTACTGTGTTCAGCCAACCTTGCTCCCAGTTTTCCACCAGCTGTGTTGTAGCTGTTGTCCCTCTAGTTTCATTGACATCAATTCCCCTGTAAACCAGGGAGACTGATTGGCTCTGTCCTGGTGGAGAGGGTGCTTATGTTACCCGAATAGATGGTCTCCTAATTAGTTGGGGGAATTAGCTTAAAGGAGATGAGCAAGAGTGGGTAACTGGGATTCTCCACCTATGTTTACAGGGATAACATAGAGAACTCCCCTTAAAGAAGTCTCAAATAAGCCAGGGAGATGTTCAAAAAGTTTTTTTATTAAAAGAGAAATAAAAGGGGAAACGTACAGAAAATCACACACAGTGCACATACAAGGCTAATGGAGAAAATCAGAGAGGAAAAGAGGAGAGAGCAGTTTCGGGGAAGGTGATAGTTACAAGTCTCGAAGATAAGAGTCTGTAGAAGGCAGCAGCAAAACGATCATGTTAAGTGGGTGAGGGAAGTGAGGCAGGGCATGGATGAGATTTGCTAAGAGCAGTTTGGTACAGTGGTTAAGAGTGGCAGGACTCTAATCTGGAGAACCAGGTTTGATTCCCCTCTCTTCTACTTGAAGCCAGCTGGGCGCCCTTGTGTCAGTCACAGCTCTCTCAGAGCTCTCTCATGAGGATAATCATAAACTTGTAAACTGCTCAGAATGTGGCAGTAAGTTGTCCTGAAGGGCAGTATATACATTGAATGTTGTTGTTGTTATTATCTCTCTGGGGGAAAGGGGAGAATGTAGTCAGCCAGCTGTTCTGACTTTCCTTTTAAAATATTTTCCCAGGCCCTTTTATCTGGCAGTGTTTTGCACTTGTGCTAAATGAGGAAGGGGTGTTTATTATTTCATATCTATAAACTACCCCTCAGCAGGAGGAGGGGTCTGACTGCTAACACTTAGGGGTGATTGTGTCCACAGCCTGGACCATCTTATTCCAGAGAGTTATTCCAGGGTAGGTTTCTTCAGTGGATACACAAGGCTGGGGTGACCGCCCCTTCTTTCAAGGCGGCAATAGTTGCCTCTTGGACCCAGTCAGCCTCCCCGCTGGGATGTAGCCAGAAAACACAAGGGTCAGACAAGCAGAGGGTAGGTCTTAAACTTCTAAAGACCTTGTCTGCATCTCCATACTGAAGAAACTAAAAATATCTCAAGACAAATCAGCACCCTGGTACTGTCTGATCCTATCACTGTTAATGTAGAGTTTGGGCTGCCATGGCAAATTGCACGGCTACATGAAAACTTGTGGTGGTGCCAAAGAAGCTGCAACAATCAGGAGAAGAAGGGGGCAGAGGCAGTAATGAGCAAGAGAAGGCAAGGTCAAGAGGAGGAGGAAAGCAAGGATGGGTGGGGGTAATTCATGGAGAGGAAGGGGGAAGCTGGAGCCTACATGGGGAGGGAGAAGTAAAATTTGATTTCCTTTTCCCTGTGTTCTCATGGGTCATCCTTTTGTTTCTTGTTTTGGTACTATGGGCTTATCAATTTATATTTTCTAAAATGTATAAACTCATTACAATCTAATACTGGTCTTTCAAGATGATTTAAAATGTAAAAGGGAGACAATGAATTGTCTTTATTTAATTTTTGTATCATATAAGTATTATTACTTACCAGTGAAGATTCTTATGCAATAGATACATAATTGAAGATTAACCAATTGTCTCACTCAGTGAAAATTTTAAATCAACACACACACACACACACACAGAGTTATTTCTGCCATTTAATGTGCTAGGCTCCTTTATAAGTGGGGATTAATTTTCTAAGAGATATTTATGCATGGATCAGGTGGGTTTATTTTTAGCTGTATCATATGAAGAGAAAAGGGTACAGGAAGAAGAGAGCTGCAAAGAAAATTCTTGTGTATAGTTTTCTAAGATATTTTAATGGGACTGTGATAATATATTCAAAATAGAACATTGCTTCCCTTGTCTTAAAATATAATTAAATTAACAACTAGTATTTTCCAAGTAGCTAAGGATATAATTTTTGTTAGCTGTCATTCATGGCTTCTTGTAACTTTTAATTTGTTTAAATATTATTTATCTCCAAGATTGATCACTGGCTGGAATTCAGTGCTAGAAAGTTGTCAGATCTAGCATATTGTACTTCAGCAATTGAAGAACTCAATAACTCCCTTTCTCTGAGGACCTACTTGGTTGGGAACTCTTTGAGCCTTGCGGATTTCAGTGTCTGGGCAACATTAAAAGGTAAAAGAACATAGTGAATATAATGATGAGTGGCGGGGGAGGTGGGGACAGGGACATTATACTCCCTTCCAGATCTTTGGTTCCTCTAGTCAGTAGCTACTGCTGAAACTGAAATGGGCTTGACTCTTCACCAGCTGTTTGGGAGCTAGTGAGCCTCTGTGCTTATGTACAGTTCTAACAAGTAATTGAGCAAAAGGCTGATAGGTGATGCTTGGACACAGCTTGACTTAACCAAAGAAAGATCTTCATCGTACTACAGTAGGCTGTTAAATACATAGAGCGCAGGGCCTTTTTGTACACTCTTTTCCGAAGGGAAGGGGGGCGGAGTTCCCTCCCTTGAAACCAGTTTCTCCCAGACTCCATGGCAAGCTGGTCCCTTTGCCATGGCTTCATCTCTCATGCCTCTGCTTTTATGATGGCACCAAAAGGCATCTCTTGATCCATCCTAGGATGTTAGAGACCAAATGGTATTTATTGCCCTGTCCTTCTGCTTTCCCAGGGCTGGATTTGAAAAGGGGAATCACAAGCCTGTTTGATATAAAAAAGCTTGTAGATCATGACACCCTCCCCTTTAAGCTGGACGATGGGGCAGAAAAATAAGCAGTTGGGATTTCTGCCTACCAGAGTTGCAGCCCACAACAAAACAGGAACAGGCAATACAGAACAACTTTAAACTATACACTCTAAAGCAGCAAAGCATTTCTAGAACAGTTAAAAAATTATTGTAGAAAATGAGCAAGGAAAAGTGTTTCCTGAGGATAATATAGAGGCCAGAGTAAGGAAAGACTTCAGTTGTTTCTTAGTAGTAGGAGTGCTCCGCTGCTGAATTGCTTCTACCTTTGACACTAGAGTCTGTATTTTCTCCTGTCCCACTTTGTGAGCCAAGTATACAACCTCTGGGTGCCCTGCCTGGCACTTCTGAGCCTTCAAGGCGAGACCTGCCTCCTGCAGTCCTTGTAAGGCAGTCTGCGCATGCTCTGGGTCATCTAGGTAAGTGACTGCAAAGGGAAGCCCTCTCAGGAGGCTTTAATCTTTGACAGGTCATGCGTCCATTGTAGAGCCCAAGGGGCAATAGTGTGAACACAAGCAAGCCCACATGAATAGGGAAGGCTAGCTTTGCCTGAGTCTCAGGGGTTAACCCAGCCTACTGGAGATAAATTTGCTACCTCCACTGTATCTAACAGTTCATCCAAGCAGGGCATAGGATATCCATCCCCCTGAATGATCGTGTTCAGTTTGCAGTAAACACAAAAGCATACAGTGTTAAGAGGAGGTTTCTCTCTCCCTGAGCTGACAGCCTTGGCAATTGCTGGGGTGGGGTGGGGGTCGGCTGGAAGTTTTTGTGGGGCACAGCTCCTCCTGCCAGGGTTTTTGCACCCCTCTGTCCAAGTCCATCCTTTCCCCTTGGCTCTCCAATTTCCCTGACATCTCTCTTTGGTCAGCTTGCTGCACTGCCTGTAATGCATTCTTGGGGTTCCTAGATTCCATCTTCTCTCTCAAGGTAAAGCATCATGTAGCTTCTCCCAGGTAAGCAAATCAATGATCAAGTCCAGATCTTGGGCACCTATAAGCTACCTGTAAGCTAAGCATTCGTTTTGTGCTTCCTGCAAAGTGCCCCAAGCTGCCTCTGGATCTGAAAAGGTGAATCATAGGCCAGTTTGATATAAAAGGGCCTGTAGATCTATGCCCCCATCATGACAGTAAATATGCTAAACTTTTGTTTATGTGCATCCTTTGCTTTTCTTCTGGCAGTGTTACACTTTTTTGTAAGAGAGCTCCAAATATTACCCTGTGTGGTGTTAATTGAGAATCTTGTCAAGCCTCTTGTTAAAGATGTGATTTTTTTTCTCAACAGGCAACAATCAGTGGCAAGAACAGTTGGTTCAGCCTAATGCTCCAGTTCACATAAAACGCTGGTACAACTTCCTTGAGGCTCAACGTGTTTTTCAGTCTGTAGGTACCCGGTGGCCTGTAGCTGCTACTGTCCCCAAGGCCAAAGTGGTAAGTTTCTGCTGATCAGGCATCTCTGGCTCAATTCTGTTGGAATTTTGGCATCTAAGTAAGTCTGAGTGCTACTGATTTTATCTGCAAAGTGCTGATCAAAAGGGTCACCATGGGCTGCTGCATAGCAAAATATATCTTGACATGTAAGATCTGAACCAGCAGTATTGTTGGCAGGGCACCTTAAGGAACCAGTAGGAATTGCAGTGGATGGTGCAGTTAGGCTGTATTAGATTTAAAGCTCAAAAGTTAAGAACAAAGTTAAAGAAGTAAATGTTTACTTTTGAATAGAATAGGTGAGATGTTGATGCTGAGTGTTATGGGGACTCAGACAGCCACCCTTCCAACATTTTCCTGTGTCAACATACGGATCTGTTCTGGACTGGTTATGTTGCAGTATGGGGCAGTGAGTTGTATCCATTGAAGCTTTTCTGCCAGTGCAAAGGCACTTTTGCTGTAAGAGATGAGGATGAGATTTTTCCTGATCCCTCCCATTGCATCATTCCCAGTGCAGATTATGGAGGGGGGCATTAAAGTGGCAGAGATCTATGGAATGAACTAGACGCCATTCAGGGTTGGTTGGATACCTGAGTGGAGGTTCATGCAGCCTGATTATTTAATAGCTCTGCTGTTAATGATTTTTATGATAATACATTGTTTTAATTTTAAGGCTGCAGATAGGAAACAAGATGTTGGGAAGTTTGTTGAGCTCCCTGGTGCAGAGATGGGGAAGGTCATTGTTCGATTTCCTCCTGAAGCAAGCGGGTAAGATGAGCTTGCCTAATCCACATTCCTTTTACAAAATGAGAGATGCGTGATGGAATGTAAAGGCTTATCTTCTGAAATTTCCATTTGAGAACAATATTTTAAAAATTTGATGGTGTAAATTTCTTTTAAAATGTAGAGGTTTTTTTTAAAAAAATTGTATCCTTTAAATGCTGCTCTTATGTAATTGAAATGTGTCTTATGAGATGTGTCTGTTCTGTACTTCATAGATGACTGTTAATGCATTTCATACCAGTAGTTGTCTTGCGGGACTCACTGTCATGAGGGATTAAATGGATTTGAAAGGGGGTTGAACAGTTTATTGAGGTTAGGTCTGTAGCTCGCTATTAACTATGAGAGCTGAATGGGGCCTTTGAATTGTCAGATACTGGGGAGCAGTCAGTGGGTAAGGACTGTGATCTATGTACCTTGTTTGTGTGCTTGCAGACGTATCTGGCTGGTTACTATTAGAAACAGGATGCTGGACCATTGGTCTGATCCTGTGTGGCTACTCTTATGTTCTTATGCAAGCATTGATTTGTTATCTTGTGATACATGATCACTATAATGATGTTTTCTATAGCCATTTAATTTACAAATGCAAATATATAATATTTCTTAATCTGCAGAGGCTTTAGTTCATAGTTTACATAAGCTGGGAGTCTTGCAAGAAAAAGTGGAAAGAGTGGAAGAGATGAGCTATACAGTTAAGTTCCAAGGTTGCTCTGAACCTCAGTTTAGAGCAGTGATCTTCAGCCTTTCTAGACCTTGGACCTATCCTTAACCCTCACGCAAAGACCCACTGAGCTGGAAGCATGTGACAAAATCACATGACATCACAGGCACAGGACAGAGTCATGTGACCGGGAGAAGAGGGGCTGGGTCTCTGAACCGTCCTGTGTTAAACAGTAATACTTGACTGCTGAGAGTTCTTGCCTCATCTTCCTGATATTCCTTTAAGTACATGTAGAATGAGATACAGAAGGGTGCTTCCCTTGTTCTCTATGTATGCAACAGATCCTTCCAAAAATCAACTAAAATGTGTCTGTATAGGGGCTTGCACCCCCAAAATGGACCTCTGTGATCTACCTATTGTCCCAACCCATGGATTAAAGACCCCTTGCCTAGAACTTCTTAGTGCAATTGCACTTATTGCTGGATTGAGGTCTAGTTGAGCAGGAAGCTGTGATTCTCTATGCAAATGCAAAGATTACAGTGCAGGATGGAGTGTATATTTACCTTCTCGCCTTATGCTGCTTTGAAGAACTTGGGATATAAACTAAAGCCACAATGCATGCCTTACACCCTCCAGAATACCGCAGGCTGTTAATTTTCCCTCTGCCTGTTGTCCTTTGCTCTCCTGATTTCTTCCTTCTCCCCTCTTGCTTTCTCCTTTGTTGCATACAGAGAGCGAATTACATTTATACCAAGAGATAAACTTACTGCTGTTACTGGGAATATTGTAGCAGGGGAATGCCCCCTATAGTGCCTTCTTTCTTTTGTGTTCTGCTGTTTCTGACTGACTTACCCTTTTTCCTCTTGCCCAAACCATGACATTTCTTTGTTCTCTACAATTATTTTATTTTTAGATACTTACATATTGGCCATGCAAAAGCTGCTTTGTTAAATCAGCACTATCAGGTCAACTTCAAGGGTAAATTGATCATGCGGTTTGATGATACAAACCCAGAAAAAGAAAAGGAAGATTTTGAAAAGGTATGGTAGAATTGCTGTGAAAGCCATTCGTTTATGGTGACAGTGCAGAACTGAATTAAGCCAGGTTAATTGCTTTAATTTTCACATTGTTTTTTTGGCTTGTGAGGTTTGATGGCGAAGAAAATAGTTACCTTGTATGCCATTTGTGTGTATACTTGCTGGAAAGCACCTTGAAGAAAAGGGTTTATCTAAGATGCTGCTATATTTTACAAGAAGTATTTTTGAGTATAACCAATTTAAGTAATTTTTATGTAAGAAAAGAGATCCCACCTTTTGGATACAATTTTTGTTGTTAAAGGAAGGGGTTGTAGCTTAGGTTAGAGCACATGGTTTGTATGCAGGTCCCAGTTCAAATGCTGTCATGTGCAAATAAAAGGATCTCTGGCAGCAGAGAACTACAACAATCTGTAGTTGTGACTGGAGTCTGTAGCCAGTTGGAGTATACAGTGGTAGGCTATGTGGGCCAGTGGCCTGACTTGGTATAAGGCAGTTCCATATCTTCCATGACTTCAGTCCTTTGCACACTTTCCTGGAAGTAAGCCTCATTAGTTTTATTGGGACATACTTCTGAGTAAATCTGCATAGGGTCAAATTGAACATCACTGAAACTTGCTGGCTGGGTTTGGAAAATCTTTTAGTGGAAACAGTGGCAAGTCTTATTTCAGTTCTTAACAAAGAATTCTGCTAGAGAGCCAAAAGTAGTGATAGAATGAGGTTCTATTCAGGGGCACATTCTTTCAATCACACACACTGATTTTCTTTGTTGATAAGGAGATATGTGCATGGGAAGCAGAAAGGTCAGTCAAATATAACAGAAAAGATTGGCTAAAAGTGAAAGTAAAAGTTGGATGCCAGCTGCTAAGCTCTTAAAAGTGCAGTGCAGTGCAGTGAATTCCTTTGCTTTTAAAGCACTTGAACAGAATGGAAAACATCCTCTCCACTGTCGAGGTGGCAAGTGCTTTTGTGGAACCTATGAAGAGGCAGAAAAAACCTGATGTCAACTTACTGCTTAATCTTATGTATGTTTACATCAGGTAAGCCTGATCTCATCAATTCTCAGAAGCTAAGCAGTGTCAGTCTTGGTTAGTAATTGAATGGGAGACCTCCAACGAAGGCCAGGGTTGCAGAGGTAGGCAATGGCAAACCACTTCTGTTAGTATCTTGCCATGAAAATCCCACCAGGGGTCACCATAAGTCAACTCGAGGGCACTCTCTACTACTAAGTCCCACTGTTTTCATTGGTATTTACTCCCATGTAATTGTGTATAAGATTCGTAAGTATGAAATAATATTGATATAGAGCTTGGTTCTCTGTGAAGTCAGACTTCTTCCTTGAAGAGGATGAGCTTATTGGAGGGAATGAACTCCCTAACTGGTCTCACTGCTCCCTGTATTGCTCAGAGTGCCTTGTGCTTTGCTGCCTTGTACAAAATACGGCTTTTGTATCCTTGTTTGGAAGAATCCTTGCTTAAAAATCCCTGATATAAGATAATATATTGCAAACTCCTTTATCTCTGGGCTTCACTCTTTCTTGAAGAATTTAAGCTTCAAGTTAGATCCATCAAACTTTGTTAGTTTATGCTTTATACGATAAACAATTCTTTAAAAATGAATGTTTGCAGGTTATCTTGGAAGATGTTGCAATGCTGCATATTAAACCAGATCAGTTCACATACACATCTGATCATTTTGAGACGATAATGAAATATGCTGAGAAGCTCATTCAGGAAGAGAAGGCTTATGTAGATGACACACCAGCTGAACAAATGAAAATGGAACGGGAGCAAAGAATTGAATCCAAGCATAGGAATAACTGTAAGATGCTTTATCTAGCTTTTGCCATCTTTGGTTTGTTAATGAAATCTCAGTGAAACTTGTTAACTAGTTGATTTTGTTGGATCCAAGGGCTCGCAGAAGCCATCAGATACTGAATTGATAATTAAATGTGACCTTAAGCTGCCTGAGTTCTCATCCTCCACTATTGCAGTGTCATCCTGAACAGAGTATCTAAGTTCATTGAAACCTGGGGGCTCAGAAGAAGAAATCTCTACTTGAGATGGCAATGATGGTGCTTGTGGCAGGCAGTAGAGAGTCACCGTTTGAGCAGTCAGCCCCTGAACAAAGTCCTGAAAGAGAATTGGGAGAGATTAAAATAGCATGCCTTGACCTGGATGGCCCAGGCTAGCCTGATCTCATCAGATTTCGGAAGCTAAGCAGGGTCAGCCCTGGTTGGTACTTGAAATGGGGACTGTGTAGGAAATCCAGGGTCACTATACAGAAGCAGGCAATAGCAAACTACCTCTGTCCATCTTGTGCCTTGAAAACCTTATGGGAGTTGCCATGAGTTAGCTGCAACTTAAGAGTACTTTTTACACACACACACAGACACACACAGAGAGGGGGGCTGGGGGCTGGAACAGATCTCTACCCAAGAGCCTGGGGAGAGGCAGTCACTCAGAATAGGCACCACTGAACTAGGTAGACTAAAGGATTGAGTTGCTGTAAGTTGAGTTGCTGTTGCTTCATATGTGAACCAGAAAATGTTCAAAACACTGTCCCAAAACCTGAAGATTTGTAAACTGTTACATCAGGAGACAGGTTAAATTTTGAATCTGGGGTTATCATAGCTTTCCTTTAGTTTGCCAGTATATAATGTCTGACCTACCAGGAGAAACTCAAGAGACCAAAAGTCTGTGCTGTTTAATATCTCATGAGGAAAAAAATAATCCATTAGGTTAAACCTATTGCCCAAAATAGTACCAGTTATAAATACTAGATTTAAATATGTTCTTGTTCATATGGTTCTAACACTTAAGAAAATACTGTATCAGAGCTAGGGTATTAAAATAACAATGCTAAGCATTTACAACAGTCTTGTAAGATAGGTCAGTATTGTTATGCCTGTATTACATGGGGAAGGCTGGTGGACCTCCCTTCACTCTCCCCATTGTAAGGCAGATTTTCCCACCAAAATTCAGTTTCCCTGCTTTGACTGAGCTGCCCCAAGTAGCGTGTTAATATTTGTGGTTTTGAAAATCTGTTTGTCCCACCATGACAGCCAGAATATAACTGGCTTTTAGCCCAGCTCAGGAACTTGATCGGGAAAAGCAGGAGCCCTCTTCCTTTCATCCTTGGAAATGGAACTAGAGACTGTATAACATTCAAAAAGAAATAAGAACTTTATCTAACTGGTAGGGATTGAGTACATGTAGTCAGGGGATGGAAAAGTGGAGGTAAAATGTTGGTATTACAGAATACACTTCTTGTAACTGGCAAATTAGTATCCTTGAAGCTTATTATCGTATATTCTTGGTTCATAACAGTGAGAGACGTTAGTAATTTAGTTATAGCAACAATGTTTCTTCAGAAAGTTTCTTATGACAGTTCAGGTTTCTTGGAGTTAATCTAAAATGGTTTTCCCTTTGCAACAGACCCAGGGTCCTCCTCAGAGCCAATTCCTCCCCCCGCCTAGAAACTGGGCAGGAATTAATCTTCTCCTCAGAAGATATAACTCTTCTTTTGGCTTGAAATGGCGTATCAACTCACTATCCCATCACTCTCGCCAAAACATACTCCCAGTTTTCTGGTGTATGTGTAAAGCATGCTTCAGTTTATGCTGACACTTGTACTATGAATTCTTAGAATTCGTCCTCTGGACAGTAATACTACAGTTAAGGCAAAAGAGTCCTCTGTCCTCACTTCAAAGTGGAACCTGTCTGACCTTCTTGTCAGACTCACTCACACAAAACAAAACAAATCCTGTCAGAAACCAACTGACTGCTTTCAGACTAGTTCTAACTGACCAATTAGGGGAGAAGGTACAGCCTGTCACTCAAGCTCTCCGTTCTAGGGAATAATTAACCCTTCCGCTCCCAGCTCTCTGATTTTGTTGCAGTGTGGAAACTTGCTGTTAAGTGCAGTCTGTCAAACTGAGCATAAATTACCTAAGAACACAGTGAATTCTTGGTAGAAGTGAGATTTAAACAGAGGACGAATGTGTATGTTATATGAACTGAATGCTTTCCCTTCAATAGCTGTTGAGAAAAACTTGCAGATGTGGGAAGAAATGAAAAAGGGAACAGAATATGGGCAGACCTGTTGTCTACGAGCAAAAATCGACATGACTAGTAATAATGGATGTTTGAGGGACCCAACTCTTTATCGTTGCAAAAATCAGCCACACCCACGTACTGGAAATAAATACAAGTATGTATTCTGTTCAGAATTTTTTTTTCTTCTGCTTTCTATTCAGTGCTGTTTTCTGGGGATGTGGCCGGACTGTCTCTTAAACAACACTTGATCCTTTGGTTTTCAAGTTCTTGTTTTAGAATCTGGGCTAATGGATGCATCTGTTGTTAGGTATCAAATGGTACTAAATACATCATAAACAAGTAGAGAACAGTGTATTATGTCTATAGGAATTGAATATTCATTCTGCTGACAGTGGGATTGGGAGGAAATCTTGGGTTCTTGGGTTCCCACCTGCTTGGCAAGGTCTCAAGGGGAGTGGAAGAGTGAACTGGAGAGACTGTGTATTTGTTCAAATGTACAATCTCTTCAGATGAGTTGCTGCCTTCCACAGATCTTCACTGTCTACTGATACAGGAAAATCGTTTTTGTTCACTATATCAAACTGTTGAATTTAGTCTCTCTTTTTTCCCCCTGTACCTCCCTTACCCCCTCTGATTTCTGTCTAGGGGACTTTATTTTTACAGTTTTTAATAAAAAGGTCAGTGTAGACATTGGCTAAATGGATTTTTACTCTCTACTCAATGTGAAGAGTTACTATGCATGGCTCGACCTAAATCTGTTTAATGAACAAATTGCCACAGTTGATGGCTTGTTTAAAGCACCGTTTCCAGCTGCATTGTAATAAATTCAGTAGAGAAGAGACACTGAATTAATACCTTTATCCTTAACTTAGCATTGAAATGCTTCAGAGCAAAAGATTATTATGTTTAACAAATTGGAACCATTGCTATTTTTAGTTGTACCTTGTCCAGTGAAGACCAGTTTGTATGTTGCTAGTTGTACTCTGCGTTCTTTTCACAGCAGCTTGAAGACTCACCAACGTAGCTGCATTTAAGTAAAAATTTTGTATGTACCCAACTAATGTACTGAGGGCACTCTAATGTACAGAGGGCAATTGTAGAGGAAAATCGGTGGGCAGGAAGGAGTGTGTAACCCAGAGGTGCCAACCTCCAGGTGCGATCTGGAGATCTCTCAGGATTACAACAGATCTCCAGGTGTAACAGAAAATGGCTGCTATGGAGGGTGGACTCTATGGCATTATACCCAGCTGAGCTCCCTCCCCTCCCCAAACTCCACTTTCCCCAAAGCTCCACCCACAGTTCTCCAGGAATTTCCCAACTCAGAGCTGGCAGTCCTAATCCTTCCCATACTCACCAGTTCTACCCTGTGAATACCCACCTAGCAATTTTGAATGTTTTTCCCCTTGTTGGCCTCTGAAACTGGGAGTGTACTAGAGGAAACAGCCTGTGGGAGGGGGACGCCTTGCAAGCAATACTTGGCAGGCATGGGTGGGGCTAAGCACTTCCGGCATTTCTTCCCATAAGTGCCCCATGTAACCTTTATCTCTGCTATCTCAGTGTTGGAATATTTCCTGTGGAATGTTTGGCTTGCTCACAAACAAGCTTGCTTTATTAACCAACAGTTAGAATCAAACAGAACCTCCTGACATAAGTCAACTGAAAAGAGAAACCTTTCTAGTTTTTCCTCCTGTTCTTTCTGTTAACAGTTCCCGGAATGGCTGCCCCAAGAAGAAATAGAAAGAAAAACTAGAAAGGTTTCTCTTTCCCTGATTACATAATGGAAAAAAAAGTTTCAGCAACTGCACAGTACTGCTGATAAATAAATATAACCTGTACATAACCTCTCTCAAAGATAGTGGTGTATGTCTTCTTGCATTGTTACCGTTACATTTATCTCAAAGTCATTCTAGATGTTGCTTATTAATGGTATGCATATACTTTATGTTTATGATATAAAGAAGAAACTTAAGAGGGTTTTTTGCTTTTGTTTCAGTATTTATCCCACATATGATTTTGCCTGTCCTATAGTTGACAGTATTGAAGGTGTTACCCATGCATTAAGAACAACAGAATATCATGACAGAGATGAGCAGTTCTACTGGATCATTGAAGCTCTTGGCATAAGGAAGCCGTATATCTGGGAGTATAGCCGTTTAAACCTCAATAATACTGTGCTATCTAAAAGAAAGTTAACCTGGTTTGTCAATGAAGGATTAGTGGATGGCTGGTAAGTTAGCCAGCTGTTTGCGGTGGGGGGGTGGGGGCTGATTGTTGGCACTGAATGTGTTAAGTCCATAAACTTCACCATTATGTTGCCTTATGTACTACCTGTTGGCTTAAATATATGCTCCTATGAGCTACTTGTGCTTCATGTGGTCTAATGTCAGCCCTAGAATTGCTTATGTTCTGTTTCAGCTTTTCTTCTACTCTGTATTGGATTCTTACTAATGCTATGTCTTTGATCATTTAATTTTTTTTAATGCTTAATTAGTAGACAGCTGGTACAAACATAATGACACAAGATGGCAACTGAACTGCTAGACCCATGTTTCTCTAGATCAATAAATGCACATACATGCAGCGTTAAAATTATTATTCCACGGCTATTTAGATTCTGAGTGAAATGGGTGCATTCTGTTGCAGACTTTAATTCAAGGAAAAAGAGTTGGCCCCATTGTCACAAAGGCCTGTATATATTGGCAGGCCTTTTAGATAGTAAGCTGGCCTGTGATTCACCTTTTCAAAGTCAACCTGGGAAAGCATATCCTTTCCGCAGGGCAGGAAGCCATTTGTTCTGACACCTCCTTAGGAGGCATCCTGGAATGGATAAATGGATAGCCTTTTGGTACCATCTTGAGAGGTCTGAGAGAGACTCGGCCATGTGACAAGGGGCTGACTAGCCATGGAGTTTGGAAGAGACTGATTTTAAGGGAGAGAACTTCTCCCCCCCCCCCTCCTTGGAAAAGAGGGTACAAAAAGGCTCTGCAGCCTATTGTGTGTGTGGTTCAGCAGGATGGAGAACCAAGGGCCCTAGAGGCAGGCTTGCCTCCACCTCCCCAAGCACTGAACGTCCATCCTGGCAGGGAATGCCTCAGGTACTGTTTGGTAACTCAAGGAACAGTTAGGTACTAGACTTCAGTTCTTTTCTTTATCTTACTAGCTGTTAAGCCTTGTGCATTGTTCTTTCTATATATATATCCTTGTGTTTTGTGTATTTTATGGTCTACTGTAGTACAATAAAGATCTTTTTTTGGTTAAGTCAAATTGTGTCTGAGCTTCACTTACAAGCATTTTGCTCAGCCATTTTCTAGAACTCTGCACATGCACAGAGGCTCACAAGCTTCCCAAGTAGCTGGTGAAGGGTCAAGTTTGTTTCAGTTTGGGTGCTGGCAGCCTACTAGATGAACCAAAGGACTGGGAGGGAGGGAGTACCTCCCCAGTCATAATACCTGCCCTGTTGTCAAGAGCGTATTCTTTCTTTGTAACTTTGAACACTGAGACTACCACATGGGAGTACACAAAATGGCAGAAATGTTCTCTCCTGGTTAATGGTGAAGCCCTATCCCTGGTTCCACATAGTAAGGATTCTCCTTATTGCATTTATCACTGTGGCAAATGTTTCTGTATAATAATAATGATAATAATTGGAGCTTCCACATGGAAGTTTTCTTTGCACTTTCTTCCATCAATTTCCCCCAAATATCTGCCATTCTAGTTGTTACTGCAACTTATATTTGTCTTATATTTTCTTCCTTTTTACCCTGGAAGGAAGAATAATTATTAAATAATTATTTAAAATTAACCAGAGTTTAGACGTTTTAATTTTTAACAACCTTGGGTTATCTAGCAAACATCATTAGGGGGTCAAGGGATAAAAGAGAAATTGAATAACTTGCTTCAAATTCATATAAGAATGCATTTTTTCTTGAAACTGGAACAGTTGCCTATTATTTAAATGAAGTGTACACACTTCTCTGTTAGGGATGATCCAAGATTCCCAACTGTGCGTGGAGTGCTGAGAAGAGGCATGACAGTTGAGGGACTGAAACAGTTTATTGCTGCGCAGGTAGGTGTTGATTCCATGCTTTCCTCACTACTAGTACTTATAGATTTTAAGTTCGATGCTGTGTTTCCAGGAATGGAGCAAGTTTTCAGAAGTGGTTTTTATTAGCCTGTACTTCTTCCTTGCTGTTCTTGTTGCTTTGTGGTATGGGGGCCCTCTAGAACAGTGTTACTCAGTTCGGGGGTTGCAGCAAGAACTCAACAGAAAAGGCCTTCCCTAACTCTGGAGTGGGAAAAGCTTGATAGCTGCCTCAAAAAGTGGATGTCCCAATAACATCTGGGTAATACTGGATCTGTAGTCTTTCACGTGCATTCAAATTTATATTACTGTCTGTCTGTGTCTGTCACACTTTTCTGTGGCCAAATAACAGAGCCCAGGATCAGAGTTTGCAGTTTGATTCTTAGTGGTGGCAGTCAGCAGGGGATGGGAAAGGGGTTGCCCCCCCCCCATCATCACTGATCTCTCTGAGTGCAAATTTTTGCTTTCTCCTCTGTAAAAGAATGGGTTCTGTCCATATGTAGAGGGAAAATTCTGAAAGTGTTGCACTTGGGTTTCAGCAGAAAGTGAAAGTGGAACTACTGGTTACTTGTATTCAGTAGGAAACCTGCCTCTCCAGTCTCCCCCCCCCCCCTTTACTGGAATTTTGGGGCTGAGCTGCTTTCATTCTTGCCAGGAAGCCTTCTTTTTTCAATGAGTATCTAGAGTGTGGCTGATTGCTGTGTTACTGGGGCAGCATCTCCACCCATTTCCATGTACAAACATTAAAATATTTCCTGTGGACTACGGCTGCAGAAGCACACTTGTGAGCACTGTATTCCTCCAGGGTGGAAGCTTTGGTTAACTTTGTTTATATCTTCAACACAGATGAGCTTGTAATAGCAACAGAATATCTTTGGTAACCATATTTATATCTGTGTGTGAATCTGCATGTGGGGGTGTGCGTGAGAGAATCTTGTTTAGAATGTCATAGATTTACTAGAGTTGCCTGCTTTCATTAAGTCTGATTAATCAATGTGTAACTGGTCTTTCAGTGCTTGAGTTGAATTTTTTGTGTTATATGTTGAAGGATTGTGTTGTAAACTGTTGCTTTTGCAGCTTTAAGTTTATTAAAACAAACTTGCTGATAGTTAAAAGGAACAGAATTGTGTGATAACTTATTGGTCTGGGGTAGCTAACAAACTGTGTAAGCTGAGAAGTAGAAAATACTGCCTGGTGACTTGATAATGTCCCTGAGAAGTTTTTCTATGTGGAAAAATTATTTACAATTTATTAACTTGTAGGCAAAGGAAGATATGAGTGATTATCGTGTTTAAACAGAAATCCTACTGTACTGGTCCAGATAAACATACCAGAAGTATTCATATAAGTATGTTTGATCATTTGGAAATAGCTTGGTACTGCGTAGTGTATGACAGAAGCCTGATCTGATGATTGAGCAATCCTTAAATTGCATGCTTTTAGACTGCAGGCTAAGAAACTGAATATTGTAGTCTTCATTCTGTATTTTAACAAGTGTACACGAAAAATGCTTGTGAAATAGTTAATATTCAGTACTGCATCAACAGTCAGTCCTAAGGATATAATACCTTATTTCACAGGGTTCTTCTCGATCAGTTGTAAACATGGAATGGGATAAAATTTGGTCCTTTAACAAAAAGGTATGTGCATTTTAGTATGATGATGGTTCTGACTGATACTTGTGCTAGTAGCAAATCCAGCATTCTTTAGAATGCTCTTCAAAGAGTTGCAATTACGTTGCATCATCCAGCTCATTTTCAGGAAAATGGAATGTCCCCTCTTACTAACATGGGCTAGCAGCTCTAATCTTACTGATTTTTGCCAAACCAATACTGAATTGTTTTTTCTTGGACTGTGTGGGAAGGTAATGGAATTTTGCTGATGTAAATCTGATATGAAAATTCTGCATTTCATTTTTCTGCTTTCAAGCTGCGAGCTATCTGTAAGAAGGTATTACTTAATGCTTTTTCTGCCTTAGCATATAGCTTACAGTATTGTAAGCATACATAGCATCAGCCATCATTACGCAGCTTCTCATAGCATAAACACATTTGTTTACATAACATACCTTATATCCATCTTAAAATGCATTATTCCTGTTCCAAAGGGGGAGGTAATCAGTTTTGATTTCTCAGTGAAAGAGAGAGCGTCACTCCAAGTTACTTGATACTGTGTGTGCTGTCTTTCTTCTGTGGTTGTACTGAGCTTTAACTTTTTCTCCATTAATACAGTCAATAAAGCTCTCACATTCTTTAATTGAATTTCAAATAAGGAATACTGCATCTTGACATGGTTAGTTGCTTTTTGGCAGCAGATGCTTGGACACTATAATAAGGCGAACTGTTAGTGTCTGTCTGCACAACTTTGTGGATGTTCCCATTCTGTTAACTTGTGTCTGGATTCTTGCTTGTTTTTGACCAGGCTTTCTCCAGATTTGTTTGCTTGCCTGGCATGCATCTTGCATTCTCCTATAGCCCTTCCTATTTTTTCTCTTCATTTATATGAAGGATTATCAATTGGTTCTTTCTGTTGCTGCATAGGTTGACTTTTGTGTGTGTAGCAAATTTATAAACACCATAATATATTCAAATGTAAGCCATTGGGTTACTCGTTTTTGGTACTGTATATTGCCTGTCACAATGCAGTCTGATTGGAGTTAGAGTGAAGATGTTGAATTGTTCTGTAGGATGAGTATTAGCCACCTAAATTGCCAAACAAGTAGGTCAATAGCACTAAAGAAAATCAAACTGTTATTAAGTATTACAAAAACATCCAATGTGCCCTCATTCTTCATTATAATAAAAAAAAAAGCAAGCTCTGGGCCAAATTAAGGTATTTCTGTCTTGTAAGCAAGATAATGATTATGTACCTCTGCGTAACCACTAAAATGTAACTGAAAAGTTACTGAGAGATAGATCTTGTTCAAGGCCAGATTTATGAACTCTGAGGTGCATGGTCCAAATATGCCAGCAATTTGTTCATATTTCTAATGAGTAGGCAAAGGCACGAGTAATGATTGTGTCCAAAGTAGTTGCAAGAATGTAACATCCAAACTGGATGTTACGTATGTAATCCTAGGTGGCATATAAGGTGGCATATAATAAGTGGCATATAACTGTGGAACATATCTTTGTAAAAAATTTGCTTGCCATGTTCTAGATACAGTATTCTAACTGTAGTGGAAAGTTGGGAAGGCAGAATATAAGATATCTTCTTAGGAACTGCTATTTTCGACATTGACATTGACAATGACATTGACAGTAAAAAAAATTAAGCTTCCAAGCTCGTGATTCTTCTGCTAGTCCAATGCTACACCTGTGTGTATTCTTTCTAGCATCTTGTACTAATCTAAGACATTTCCACGTAGTACTGAGGAATGGGACATTGCAAGATGGATTAGGAAGCCTAAACCAATTACGTAGTAGATGTGATGAAAACAGGAAGAAAAATTGCTGGAAGACGCTATGTTTAAGTCGAGTACAAAACCACTTTGCCAAGGATGACAAAGAGGAGAAGCTCTTCTTGAGTTCATTGCAATGATGTTGCCTTATTATAGTGGTCTAATGCTGTTGTATGTAAATAATGATTGTGCTGGAAAGTACTGGCAGAATAAATTAATAGCCAGTATTTTGGTTTAATAGGAATTTACCAGTATGGTACAAAGAAGGAGAAATATGTCACATTAAAAAAAATCCTACAAATGTGTTAAAACAGAGGCTTGGTTCCTGCTTAGTCTCCTTAGGCACTTTCAAGGTACTTTCCGAATTGCCTATATGGAAATATATCAGAATTGGTTCAGCTGAATCCACAAAGGAACTTTTCTGCCCTGCTCATGTATTAGTCTCAGAAAAAAGTTAACACAGCTAAGTCTGATATGTTTATACGTGCATATGTTCATTGATGACCCTGCATGCTGAGGGTTGTATTGAAAGATACTCAGAATTTTCTTCCTACAATATAGAATTAGTAAAATAACATAGATGATAAATTCAGGTGTGAAGTCATGTTGGTTTGTAGTAGAAGAGCAAGATTTGGGTCCAGTAGCATCTTAAAGACCAACTAGATTTCCAGGGTATCAGCTTTCAAGAGTTAAAATTTCCTTCATCAGATAACATATATACTGAAGGGAGTGTTGACGCTCGAAAGCTCAGACCCTGGAAATCTAGTTGGTCTTTAAGGTGCTACTGGACCCAAATCTTACATGTGATAAAGACTATGATGACATAGAACTTTTCTACAGTCTTTCTCATAGGTATACATGTGTACGTAAGTTTGACTAAGACTTTCTAAAATTGAGGTTACATTCTTTTATTTTCTGCTTTATTTTAAAGTCAGTAGTTACCCATCTTTTAATTAAAGGCTGTTCCTTTTAAAAGGCAGAATTGCATATACATTGCTGACTTTAGAGTTTATATTATCTTACTTGTTTTACTGTTACAATTTAGATTCAAGCAAAATGAAAGTGCAATCAAATATGCAGTAACACAAAGAGTACCGGTTAATATTCCTAAATGATGTGTGTATATACTTTTTAGTTCATACAACACTAATTTTCGTCTGTTGTTGAAGTGAATAGTTGTGATTACTTCTGGTTGTTATTGGCATATAGGTTATAGACCCAGTAGCACCTCGGTATACTGCGTTGCTGAAGGATGAAGTGGTCACAGTGAATGTTCTTGAAGCTCAAGAAGAGGTGAAAGAAGTGGCCAAACATCCAAAGGTTTGATGAACTGTCTGTTTTGGGGAAAGGTGGGGAAGGAGAGATATTGTAATGCTGTAAACTTGAGAAATGAGATGGATTTTACAAGCTTGTCATGACATAGTATTCCATAGAGAAAACAAAAGATTGGTAGAATGCCTGGGGGTATGAGTGTGAAAGGAAGGCAGTGCTAATGATGGATGCGTGGACATGCACAAGGCCACTGAGGCCCCTGGGTTTGAAGGCCCTTAAGGAAATTTCTTGGGTGGTAGTGAGGGGCTGGTCCATCGGAATGAATGGGGCGCTGCCAGACCAGGCTCAGATGCCCTCAAGTCCCCTCCAGGCTACCTCCATACTTATTCCTACTACAGGGATGTCAGCTCTTCCATAGTCAATCTTGTCTTTGTGGAACTTGTTCTTCCCTATAAAGGCTCCCAAGCATAGCTTTTTCCCCTTTGAAAATGGAAGGATTAGGGGAAGGGAAGGCTCTTCATGGGTGGTGTTAGTCTTTGCCCCTGAAGAGACAGAAAAGGAGGAGCCCCAGAGAGAGAATGATTGACAGACCTGATCAGTAGATTCTGTGAAATTCATTGACCAGTCATGTCAACAGAGGCCTTGTCATTAATCAGTGAGCGAACCAAATAACTGAATCAGCTCTTTATCATTTTCCTTCACAATGTACAGAATTCTGAAGTTGGTCTGAAGCCTGTTTGGTACGGTCCCAAAGTGTTGATCGAAGGAGCAGATGCCGAGACTTTGACAAAAGGGGAGACTGTTACATTTATTAACTGGGGCAACACCATCATTACCAAAATACACAAGTGAGTTTCTGGTTCTTCAAACAAATTCGGATATTGTATTTTGCCTTTAGTATTTCATTAGTGGCCCATGAGTTCTGGTTTTTTAAACACAGATGACCGGTGTGCAGTGTTGTTCATTTAGTAAATTAAGCTTATTAAGCATCTCTGTATCTTGAAAAGAAAGTTTTAACCAGAACCCAGCCTGTTCTTGATATGTTTTAAATCATTTCTTTGCTTTATCTGTAGGAATTCCGCAGGGAAAACCACTTCCATTGATGCTGCACTCAACTTGGAGAACAAAGACTACAAAAAAACTGCTAAGATTACCTGGTTAGCAGAGACTCCTCGTGCTCCTCTCATCCCAACTGTCTGTGTCACCTATGAACATTTGATCACCAAACCCGTCCTAAGCAAAGATGAAGATTTCAAGCAGTATGTTAACAGAGACAGCAAGGTAGCTTACAATAATCTACGTGCTTGTGAACTAGAAGTTTTACAGTCTGTACTGGTCTGCAGGCAACTTGGAGTTCAGAGTATCACTGTCTGCAAAAATTGAAGAAACTGGAGTTGGATTTCAGCAGTATTCAAGTCCTGGTGCTGTTTTTTATTTTGTTCTGACTTTTTCCCCTTTTCTCATGCACTTGGCAGATGTGAAATTGTGATGATGGCTTAGATGCCCTCTAAAATGCTCTCTGTGAGGGCAGAGAGCATTTTCACCAGCGCCCTTCCCATGGGAGACCTTACCCTCCTCCAGCAATTCCTGGGGGTTCCTCATTCTCCAGGAACAGAATGGGGAGGGGCATCTGGGGCTGCTGTAAGAGGGTGAATTGGTGAAAATACCTTCCCTCCATGCGTGTGGAAATCTGAGTGGGATTCAACCCATTAGTTTTCTTATGTTGAACTCTTGTCTATATAAATAGTAGTTCATGATAATAATCAGATTCAGTTAGGTGTGTTTGTTCACTTTGGTTAACCTTGATCTTCTAATGCAGCTTACGTTAATTTTTAGCACAGAATATATGTTATTTCAGGGAAGTAGCTTTGATTTTTTTACTGTTTTTTTTTTACCTGTTTACAGCAAGAAGAACTGATGTTAGGTGATCCTTGCCTTAAAGATCTGAAAAAGGGTGACATCATACAGCTTCAGAGAAGAGGATTTTATATTTGTGATCAGCCATATGAGCCCATTAGGTGAGCCACTGGAAATGAGTCCTCTTCCCTGTTACTCCATTTAATGTCAATAAGATGTTTTGAGTTTTTTCTCCATTAGTTGAAACTGGGCGAATACAACATTTTACAGGTTTTGTGTAGATTAGCCATGCTTCTCATTTGCCTGAGTTGCATTTTGAGATGCAGTAGTGCAGTGTTGGATTTTTGTGATGTTGGATTTTAAAAAAAAACTGTAAATGTGCCATTTCTTGGTGTGTGAAGAATGTTCATAGAACACCTGTGTTCATAGAACACATTTCACTCAGAATGTTAGGTGCAGTCCTTGTTTCACTGATCTGCTGTTTCTTTAAGGGGTGGAATGTTAAAAGAACGTCCCTATTGAGAAGGCTTTCAGGGTGATCCAGTTCTAAACATACGACTATTTGGCATGTGTGTGCATTTGTTATGCACAGGAGTGCACATGCTGTTGAAATCAATACAGTACTGATGGAAATCATTCATGGTGGGGAGTCATGTTTCACACTGGTCAAAAATGTTTTAGACCTTATGGATGCTGAGAAACAGGTTTGTTTGTTATTTATAGTCCATTTTTCTCAAAAAGATTCAAAATGGATTCCAGATTAAAAGCCAACAGTAAATTTACAGCCACTCACAAACTGTCAACAAACATTAAAAACTACAACAGTGTCCCTTTCATAGAAATGTCTTCCTAAAATGTTCCACTTTACATATTATGTGAGATGACACTAGTACTTGAGCTGTACTGACCTCATCAGGTAAGTTGATTCACCAAGTGGAACTGACATTGAGTTTAAAATACTGACTTTGGCTGAGTGGGCTTTTAAGAGCCCCCCCCACCAGTCCAATCTAGTAATTAGATTTGAGTGTAATCTATACTATGAGAATAGACACAACATAGGTGAAGTTGAGCACTTTTAAGACTTCTGTGTTTGCCATTCTTACATGGAAATGAGAACCATGGGACATGACAAGACTTAACTTAGTGGACACGGATAGGCTTGGATGCACGTCCTATTTCCTTGAGCAGGAAAAGTATAAAAGTGGTTAACTCTCACCCATCAGAATCAGAGGGGCTTAGAAGTGCTTGATTTTTAAAAATTGTTTATACCTTCTGAATTATTGAAATGTATTCATTTAATCTTTATCTGTAGTCCATACAGTTGTAAAGAAGCCCCATGCATTTTGATTTATATCCCTGATGGACATACGAAAGAGATGCCCACATCTGGATCTAAGGAGAAATCTAAGGCAGAATCAGCAAAGAAAGAGGTAAAGAAACCCAGTTTATATGGATTGTTAGTCAAGAGGGATACTTTAGGATGGTTGCTTTACAGTGCAGTCCTATGCAGAGTTACTCTAGTCTAAGCCTGTGATTTTACTGAGGTCATACTGAATTAACTCTGCATAGGATTGCACTGTTACTCTTCCTGGCATCTCACAGTTCCATCATTTTGTAGATCTTAAGTAAATAAATAAAGAATTGCTGTCTTTCACTCTTCCCTTTAAAGGTCTGTGTTGTTTTTGCTTAAAATGAAAAAGTATTGGAAATATTAGTTTAGGTGGTTCTGTGAGATCCGTACATTTTTTTAAAGTTTATTTTAGCCTCTAAAACCTCTTACTGTTCTAGCTGCCGTTGATTTAGGTACATGCCAGAGTTTAAATTGCTTAGAATGAGTAATCAAAACAATATATCATGCCAGCCAAAGGCAATCCAATAGCATATTCTGTAGTCTCAACTCTCTAGGGTTTCTGTTTTCTTTTTAGCAAAAATTGAGATATTTGTAATTTCAATATATATAGAAGTGAATGGGGTTTTTTGAGCTAGGCATCATGATTGAAACTCTTTTTCATGCAGTTGATTAAACGCGCTATTTAAAAAAGGATGTTTTCTTTTTAAAGACTAGCAGTGTGTTGAAAGAACAGCCTACTCAACTTATGGCTGATGTTTCTCGTCCTACATCCTCCTCTTCTCCCGAGGACCACTTAACTCTTTATAATAGAGTGGCTGTTCAAGGTGATGCAGTTCGTGACCTGAAAGCGAAAAAGGCACCAAAGGAGGATATTGATGCTGCTGTGAAACAGCTGTTGGCCTTGAAAGTAGAATACAAAGAGAAGATTGGTCAAGACTACAAGCCTGGAAATCCTCCAGCCTCAACAGTCCAAGTTCAGCCTTCTGAGACCCCCACGACCAGCCTAGACAGTAGAGCTCTTTATGATAATGTAGCTGAGCAAGGGGAAGTGGTCCGAAAACTGAAAGCTGAGAAAGCATCCAAGGTTTGTATGCTGAGAAATTAGATCAGGGAGTGGTATTTTGAGTGGTATTTTACCCTTTTATGAGATAGATGGTAGATCAGAGTTATACTATACGTCTGCATTTAAGAAAATTCCAAGGCTATTCATAACAGTGCTAAAATACAGCAAGAAACCCATAAGTGAAATTTAATCTGTCTTTCAACTCTTTGAATTCTTGCGATCTTTTGATAGGTCACATGTTCATGCCACAATAGATGCCACAATTGCATCTATTGTACATGTGATCTGTAATAATAGTAACATTCAATTTATGTACCACCCTTCAGGATGACTTAACACCCACTCAGAGCAGTTTACAAAGTATGCCATTATTATCCCCACAGCAATCACCCTGTGAGGTGGGTGGGGCTGAGAGAGCTCCAAGCTGTGACTGACCCAGGGTCACCCAGCTGGCTGCAAGTGGAGGACTGGGTATCAAACCCAGTTTTCCAGATTAGAGTCCCACTGCTCTTAATTACTACACCAAACTGGCTCTCCCATCTGTAAGTGGAATGTTTGTACCCTAGGTTCTCCGGTATTTCTAAATTCACATATATATAAGATGTATATGTGGCTTATGATAGCATATCTTGCATAGCAAGAGTCAGGTCCAGTAGCACCTTAGAGACTGACTAGATTTCCAGGGTATGAGCTTTCGAGAGTCAAAGCTCCCTTCATCAGATACATGAGCTTTGACTCATGAAAGCTCATACCTGGGAAATCTAGTTGGCCTCTAAAAAATGCTCTGCAAATCAAAACCTTCTTTTTTGTTATATTTTAATACCATTTTGTCCAATTAAGAGCAAATTTAAGTTATTATGACTTCTTTTTTGTTAGCTTGGCTATGTGCATGCTAATAATTGCATCTGTGCTGAGATTTTCATTTCTGTCTTCTCTTCCATAACTCTTCTTTCACTTCCTATTTTAGGATCAGATAGATGCTGCTGTGAAAGTGCTTCTAGGTCTAAAAGCAGAATATAAGCAAAAAACAGGGCAGGAATACAAACCGGGGAACCCGCCAAAGAATGTATTTCCTAGTTCAGTTTCTTCAGCTCCTGCTCCTTCTCTTCTTCTTCCTTCTGCATCTGCCAGTCCAGTAGACAGCAACGGTCTTTACGACAAAGTAGCTGAACAAGGCGATGTGGTTCGTAGACTTAAATCAGAGAAAGCTTCAAAGGTATAATGGCTGCTCTGTAATAGTAGATCTAGCTATTAGTAGATATTTAGGAAACTTACAAAACTGAACAGCAGAACACCTTCTTTGATTTTTTTACAGGGCCTGTTAAACTAAAATTATATTTGATTTCTCATTGTCTTGTATTCATGCAAGATGGATGATTTGGTTGTTCAGACCTACCAAAATGTTGATATGGACAGCGACACTTAAATGATAGTGAAAATTAGTCAATATTGGAAACAGTAATAAACAATGAACTTTTAAAATTGGCACATCTCATCTTCAGTTCATGTTTCTAACATATGAAGCCCTGTAGTTTATAGAGCTTAACACAAGCATTTGAGTTTGTTCAAGGCACTGCTGCCATTTATTTAATTGAAGCTTATGTAAGAGAAAATCCTGGGGAACTGTGTGTTTCTTACTATGTTAATAATATAAATCTGAAAGGTTTGGAAACAAAGTCCATTTTAATTACCTTTCCACTTCAGATTTGGACAATATAAATAAAGTGCTGTAATGCCATAATTCGAGGCTAAATGCACAAGATCTGGGAAGTCTGATTTTGTTTCATTTATGTAAAATCTCCTGTTTCAAAATGTTTCAAATGTGCCTTACAATCATAATGCTTACATGAGATAAAAAAAAAATTCAGCAGTCTGGAATGATGGCATTTCACTCCCTGTTTCCTTGCTGAATGCCCATCTTTTATTTTAAAAAGAAACTACTGTTGCTGATCCCTTTATTCTTTTCCTGGTTCAGGATCAGATAGATGCTGCTGTGAAAGTGCTTCTTGCTCTAAAGGCAGAATATAAACAAAAGACAGGCCAAGATTATAAACCTGGAAATCCACCTGCAGCTCCTCTTTCCTCCTTGTCCTTTTGTGCTTCTGATCCTTCTCCTCCATTCTGCAATGGCTTGGCATCTTCTAGCCCCATAGACAGAAAAGCTCTATACAATAAATTAGCTGAACAAGGCGAAGTGGTACGGAGACTCAAAGCTGAAAAGGTTTCCAAGGTATAATAGTGGTGAACATGTGCGTGCACTGGTGTACTTGTATCTATACATTCAAAATTTTTAATGTGAGCAAATTCCCAGCTATGGATAGAAATAGTTCCAAGTCCCTGGTGTTCTTTCTCTCTACATTAACAATGCACAGGGGATTCTGGAGGGATCTGGGATTAACTACTAATGCTTTGATATTGTAAAATTAGTGGTGATAGCTAGAGAAAGAAAAGATCTGGAGAGGACAGGTCAGATCTACTGCAAATAACTATAGTATTTTCATGCTATGTGTTGCTGGGATATACAAACAAGAGACAAGATACGTACTCTTTGGCACATCTCATTTATTGTTTTCCCTAGGATAAAGTGGATGAAGCTGTAAAACTCCTTCTGTCCCTGAAAGCAGAGTATAAAGACAAGACAGGTCAGGACTATAAACCTGGACAACCACCAGCACTTCAGACATCTGCTTTGACCCAGCCAGCAAGCACAGGAACCAGTGGCCCTGACACACCAGAAGCCAAAGCTCTCTTTAACAAGGTGGCTGCCCAAGGAGAGGTAGTCCGGAAATTAAAGGCAGAGAAGGCAGAAAAGGTAATAATATTTAATAAGGATTTTAATGAATTTGAGAAGATTTTGGGCATGCGTGCCATTTGTTTTTATTTATAGTTTCTTCTAACAACCTGTCCCATGACTATAAGATGGCCTCTATTCAGTGATGTGTTGAGTAGTTCTTAAATTCTGCAGATATTTATGTAAAGTTTGGCAACATTTGTCTATTGCTGTTGGTGAACTTAGTAATTTTTAAATACAAATCCTGCAGAAATCTGCCGGTTACTCCGAAAGGTTAAACAGACCTAGTAGGAACTAGGAGCCCTGTCACTCCAGACACACAGGTTTTCCTACTTGTAGACCAATCTTTCTTTACTACACCTGTCCTCTTACCAAAATCCTATACTTGAAAAAAATCCTAAGAGGAAATATGTGTATTTAGGCTTAATTGCATTTGGTGTAATTTTTGCTTTGGGATGACATTCTTCATTTATATGATAAAGATACATGCTTCAAGAGGTTCATATCAAGTGACAGCAATGACTATACTTTTCTCTTGCTACAAAAAGCAATATGAAATAATGAAGTCAGCACATAGTTTTCTTCAGACACCTCTAAGTCTTGTTTCCTTTGAATTTCTTCCTTCAGCTTGAGTATATTTTTGTCCAGGTAAGGGATTACTAGTTTTGTCACAGTCATGTTGTCTTTCCAAAGGGTAAAGTTGATGCAGCAGTGCAAGAACTCCTTCAGTTGAAGACACAATACAAATTGCTAGCAGGGGTAGACTATAAGCCAGTCTCTGCAACTGGTGCAGAAGACAAAGACAAGAATAGGAAGGAAAAAGAGAACAAATCTGAAAAGCAGAATAGCCAAGAGAAGCAAAATGATCACCAGAAGAAAGAACCTCAGAAGGATCAAGGTGGCAACAGAAACCTGTCTTCCAGTGGACCAGGAGAAGGTCAAGGACCTAAGAAACAAACCAGGTAAAAAAAGTAGAAGCCCACTTCAGTGTGTGAAAGGGAAAAGAATCTTTATACTGGCCCAGTGTTATGTGAAGGAGATAACTAAAACTGAAAACATCTTTCTAGTACTACAGTGTTTTCTGTTCTGTAACTATACATGAATGTTATTTAACTGTTTTGAGTTCTGTTATTATGTTGTTTCAGTTATTTGCTGTAATTTTTGTGGAACACACGAGTGACATGCCCAGGCTTAGAATCATAGAATCATAGAGTTGGAAGGGGCCATACAGACCATCTAGTCCAACCCCCTGCCCAGTGCAGGATCAGCTTTTTACAATAAAGATGAAGATAGAGGGGAAGATCTTGATAAAGATAAAATTATTAGCTGATGACATGGTGTTCATGTTCAGTGTGACAGTGTATCATGAATTGCTGTACATGTTTCAAATGGTGTAGTTACACTATGTTTTAATTCAAATAGACTGTTGCCATTACTTTATTTGTGTGTATTTTTAGATGCACTATCTATTAGGTGAGGAAAAATATTCCAGTACTCATGCTCAAGTTGTCTCATTCTTTGAACTTAAGAAGTTTTCACTTAGGTTATGTTGTATAAAACATGCTATGAAAAAATCTGAAATTCTATATGTGATAGTGTATGTGTGGATTTTCAGTTGGGGGGGGGCGTGAACATAATAAAACAAACCCACTCATTAATGTTGAACACAACATGCTAACATTGAATATATGTTGACATATTTTATTACTTTAATAGTCCATGGAATACAAAACAGTGCACATAGGGTTCCCAAGGCTTCATTCATTCAGATAATGATTAGGCCCAGCTTCAAGAAGTTCACATTTCAGATGACCATGATTTGTGTCCATATTTGAATTCTCTCTCCTGCCCCCATTAAGATATTTTTGTTGGCTCACCATTTTCCCCCTATGCTTCACTATGCACATGTGAGATTTATATGCATAAAACAACTTCAGTATTTCATGTTCCTTCTTTTACAGATTGGGTCTAGAGGCCAAGAAAGAAGAGAATCTGTCTGATTGGTATTCTCAGGCAAGTAGATCTTGATTTTCACTGAGAATTATTACATGTAATTACATGTAACTTTTCTTCAGAATCATCTGTTCTAACTCTGGTGTAGAATTTTCTTTATTTAAACTATAAACTATAACATAATAACTATAAACAACAAACATAAAGAATAAGAAAAAACTCAATATTCTAAACAGAAGACACACTAACAATACATATATCTATATAATTAAAAAAAACTAAATTACATTACAAGTTGAGTTCTGATTCTCTACATAACAAATATGTATCATTTCTAGAATCTCACTTATTCTAGGTTAATCATAAGAGCCCTCTTTTTTTCTATTGTTCATGTTTCTTAATCCATAAATCCAGATGTCATCAAATCCTTGTTATCCATTTCATGTAAAAAGTCTATAAATGATTTCTGTTCAGTCAAGAAGTTAACTAATGTCCTTTCTCTAATCAATGAAGTAAGTTTTGCCATTGACGCAAACTCCAAAACTTTTGTCCACCATTCCTCCACTGTAGAATCATCTGTTCTAACTCTGGAGTAAATTATGTTGATGAAATAATGGATTATTTTGCAAAATTTGTTTTGATATCCAGAAATTCACTTGTTATCCCAATTTGTGTTTGATTCTGTTGTGTTACAGTGGAATGAATTTCATGGTTCAGGTTTAACAACACAAACTCATTTTCTGCTAATTATTATGTGGTAAAGTTGAGGCAACGGGCTTTGTCCAGAATATAAAAATAAACAACTACCTATTCTAAACAGTCACCTTAAAATGCAGCTTAACTTAAAGCAACCATTTGGAATTGTTCAAGAAGTTGAATATCCAAATGCACTTAAATACAGGTATTAGCTTCTGATTGATCATGATTCTGATAAAAGGTGAATTATCCATGTTATCTGTCACATTGATCGCAATCCAGCATGTAGTCCCACTGAAATCAGGAGAATGTAATACGCACTTTTAACTCTGCTGGTTTCATTTTATACATAAGGACCAAAATAAAATCCTCATTTTATCAGGCAGTTTTTTTCTGTAGTCTTTACAAAAATTAGATTTTTACATTCTTGTACTCTTTTTTTGTATACATTTAAACTTGCTTTTTGCAATATTATATCTGTTACATTGAAACCTTATCATTTTTCTGTAAAGGTGATCACAAAATCAGAGATGATTGAATATTATGATGTCAGCGGTTGCTACATTCTCCGTCCATGGGCTTATTCTGTCTGGGAAGCGATCAAGGAGTTTTTTGATACTGAAATCAAGAAACTTGGTGTGGAAAACTGCTACTTTCCCATGTTCGTGTCCCAGGGTGCACTGGAAAAGGAGAAGACGCATATTGCTGACTTTGCTCCAGAGGTAATTTTTTTATGCTGCATACTAATAATTTGGATTTTTTTTAATGGTAAAAACTAGCCCTAAATAAAATAATGAAGTTCACACAAGTGCCACTATAAAGGGTAGTCCCAGCGGAATGCACCTTTAGAGCTGTTGTAGAGATTGAGATGAAAGTGGGGAAAGCTTTGTGTATACAAGAGCCCCATGCATGCATTGGAGCTCTGTTCTGCATTCACTGGATCAGAGTGAAGGTAAAAATACATGCAGCAAGTACATACTTGTATTCAAATTAAATGACATTTCTAGTAAGGATGAAAATGATGTGAAGTATTTTTAAAATGTAACATTTTCTAAGAATTTACTTTTTTTTTTTTGTTAGGTTGCATGGGTTACACGGTCTGGCAAGACAGAGCTAGCTGAACCAATAGCTGTCCGTCCTACTAGTGAAACAGGTAAGACTGAGAGGTAAAGTACATTAACTAAGGAATGTTTCCCCTTCACTGTAAGCTGGTGATGAAGAATGTTGTGATGAGAACAGCTGATGACTTTGCACTGGAACATCAGTTGTGAATTTGAAACAGGTGAAATAAAATTTGTGTTTAGCAAAGAATTAAGCAGTTTATCAAGAGAAGTACCCTGCTTCCAGGATAAATGAAATCATTCCCAATTTAATAACAATAACAACAACAACAATGGTGTGCTTATATATCTCCCTTCTGGACAGATCAGTGCCCAACTCACAGCAGTCAACAAAGTCAGTGTTGTTATTATTCCCACAATCCAGCTGGGGAGCTGGGGCTAAGAAGAGTGGCTTACCCAAGGCCACCCACTGAGCTCATGGCAGCTGTGAGAGTCAAACCAGCAGAGTGCTGATTCAAAGCCCAGCCACTTAACCACTATGCTACAGCAGCTCTCTTATAAAAGCTTATCTGTGCTGGCCTTTTTATGCTGACCACAAAGTTAGGTTTTCAAAAGAAAATTGAAAAAGATTGGTATTATATTTATTTCCCTCCACCTTTTTATAGTGATGTATCCTGCATATGCCAAGTGGGTTCAGTCACACAGGGATCTGCCAATCAAACTTAATCAGTGGTGTAATGTGGTGGTAAGTACAGGTCATACTGTTGCTATTTGCTGTGCTATATATGGTAGTTATATCAGTTGCTCTCCAACTCCATTTGCTTTTTAAAAAAAAGTTAGGTCAGAGGATGTTAGGCTACTTGGTGGTTTTTATTTCATTCCTAGTCTCCAGCCTAATATGTTATTGCCTATAATTAGTAGTATAGTAATGCAACTAGCTCCATGGGCCAATTCATAGAATCACAAATGTATAAATATAATTAGCTTGGTAAGTCAGTGACCTGCATGCACTCCCTTTACATGAATCATGTGCATCAGGCATAAGATACATTTGATTTCTGTACTCCTTCAATAATCAACAAAGAAGTGGGAGGACTGAAAATCTCACATGTGGATATATGCATAATTTCAGGTGCATAGCCATGTTGGTCTGCAGTAGAAGAGCAAGTTTTAAGTCCAGTAGCACCTTAAAGACCAACAAGATTTTCCAGGGTATAAGTTTTCAAGAGTCAATGCTTCCTTCATCAGATGTATGCATGTTACACTTCATGGACATATTTTAGTAATTGTGTAGGCCAGCTGACAGCTCAGATCTTAAAATACATCAGAATTTGTGATTGTGTAAAGCAACTTTGTAGTAACTATGTGATTTCATGTGGTTATCAGTATCTGAAATAAACTACATGAAGCACTGTCAACATTGTACAGCATTATTATGAAAATTTGGTCCAAAGCATTGTCAGCTTCTTGGCGTGAATAGAATTGTACCATGTAAAATCTGGACAACTTTGAATGTGCATAGTCTGATGTATCATCGAAAATTAGAGTTTTGAGCAATACTAAATAATACATTTTATATTGATGAGGATTTGTAGCTTTAATACTATATTGCAACCTTTCTGTTTTACTGTACTGAAGCGTTGGGAGTTCAAACATCCACAACCTTTCTTGCGTACTCGTGAGTTCCTGTGGCAGGAGGGACACACAGCATTTTCAACTTACGAAGAAGCAGCAGAAGAGGTAAACATGCAGTGACTTTGTGGAACTGCATTGTTCCACAAAGCCTCAGAAATGCTTTAGTAACTTAATTTCTTCTTACCTTTTCAGTGATTTTTTTTTTTTACTTGCCCCAGGTGTTGCAGATTCTTGATTTGTATGCTCGAGTGTATGAAGAACTTTTGGCAATCCCTGTTGTGAAAGGAAGAAAAACAGAAAAAGAAAAGTTTGCAGGTGGAGATTATACAACCACTGTAGAGGCATTTATATCTGCCAGTGGGCGAGCTATCCAGGTATGTGTGAATACATACATTTTATACAGTTTATTAATGTAAAGAAAAAAGGGGCTGATGCTTTCTACATTGTTTTTCAGGGAGCAACCTCTCATCACTTGGGGCAGAATTTTTCAAAGATGTTTGAGATTGTTTTTGAAGATCCCAGGACCCCAGGAGAGAAACAGTTTGCTTTTCAGAACTCTTGGGGCCTCACAACTCGGACCATTGGTGTAATGGCCATGATTCACGGAGATAACATGGGTTTGGTGCTGCCACCCAGGGTAGCTTGTGTTCAGGTGAATAAAATTATGCTAATATGAACCTTTGTCTCATGCTAATATTTCCATTTTATAGAATGGTGCATAAACACATAATGGGTTGGATCCAATGAATCATGAATGGAATGACTTAACAGAACAGATCTCTCCCCCACTCTCAAGTCAACTGCCACCTTTTCCTTAAGCTAATACAAAATTTGCCTCTGCAAATCAGAGGACCATCATGAACAAAATGGGATTCAGTTAAGGGTTTTGCAGCAATCTCTCCATTTGAGAAGGGGTGGGGTGGGGTGGGAGTGATGTGTTATTTCTGCTGTTCCCCCTAAGCTGCAGCCCCCCTGTGTCCATTAATGTGCTGAACTTTATTAATGTTATATCACTGTTCAGGTTGTGATTATTCCTTGTGGTATCACAAATGCACTTTCGGAAGAAGATCGAGACACTTTGGTGACAAAGTGTAATGAATACCAAAAGCTATTGCACAGTGCTAACATCCGTGTGCGTGTTGACTTAAGAGACAACTATTCCCCTGGCTGGAAATTCAATCACTGGGAGCTTAAGGTAAACGTTGCTTCAGTTAGGCTTTCTTTGATTGTCTGCTTTTTGTCAGTCTTTCTTCAGAGATCTAATTCAGGGGCCGTAATTAGCAGATGTGGAAGAAAGTAGGAGGCAGCAATTATCAGGTGTTCCCTTCTGACCTCTAGTGGAGGAAGCCAATAAAGCACTTGTTTGGAAATAATAGTTTTGTGTCATTTTGGTTGGCCTTAATAAAAGGTATAATATGGTTTTGGTTAGGCATTTTGTTTGGAAAGGGCTTTCTTTTGATGGATGGAGGAAAGGGCTGGTAACTTAAGAACCTGAACCGGTCTGGTAGTTTTCTCACTCAGGTAAAATATAGAAACTGTAGATCTGGTTTTATCACATTAGGTATAAGAAGACTTTTAAAAAATCTCTCCTTGCATTGCCCAAGGATAACTTGCCTTTAATATCCTCTTACCATGCTAAGCAAAAATCAGTATATCTAATTATCAGCATGGCCTCATCTGTGGACATTGAAATCCAGATATTGGGGCTATGGACAGACAAGACAGATCTTCATAAAAACCTGAGAAAAACCCCAGGTTTGCAGAACAATCTGAAATCTAAAAAATATACATTGAGAGGTGTTAACTCCTCCCTCCAAATAATAGAAGCAGCACTTATAGCTTTAACAAATGAAGACACCCCCCACCCCCAGTGGCCCTTAATAGGCAATTACAATAATATCGCCAGGGTTTAAGCCTCGATTTGTCAGTAAAAGGCAGGGTACAGGCCGTGTTCAAGGGCTGTTTTGGCCTTTAAGGGAGGATTTATTGGAGCCAGTCCTGGGAGCAACCAGGGGTAACCTGCTCCCACACAACTTGAATGATTTAACCAGGGTCTGCTGCTTTCTGTTGTTCAAGAGCAGCTGCCGAACAAAAGCCAGTGTGGTGTAGTGGTTAGAGTTTCAGATTAGAGTGTGGGAGGCCCAGGTTCAAATTGCTACTCTATTGTGGAAGCTCACTGGGTGACATCGGATGAGTCACAGAGTCCCAGCCTACTTCACACCGTTGTTGTGCAAATAAAGATGGGGTATATGAAGTAAATAAATAACTATAGTTGAGGATGGGGGGCAGATAAAAGGTATGTTGGTTGTGAATGGGAAGGAGAGAAGGAAACAGGATATGGGGGCTGTCAAGGAAGGGAAATAGGAAATAAATGTAAAGTTCTGCCAGGTAACTCTCAAAGACTTCGATGACATCATTCCAGGCAGCGAACAGCTTTTAACATCAGAGTCACACAGAATCAAACAAGCCTTGCAAAGTCAAGCAGTACACAGAGGCCTTGCAGAGCATGACAGGAGACATCCTGACAATAGGGAGGGGAAAATGAGATGCCCCCTTCACTTCCTAGCAGAAGTCCCCTGTTGGTATTGCATACTTTAGCCAGGTATAATTTTGTGAGTTTTGAATGTAACCAAATACAAAATACAGAGAGATGTATAAAACTCTTTTTTGTGACCTTTTGACTTTTAGGGTGTGCCAATCAGGCTTGAAGTTGGACCACGAGATATCAAAAATTGTCAGTTTGTGGCTGTCAGAAGAGACACAGGAGAGAAATTAACTTTTGCTGAAAATGAAGTAGTGGACAAACTCAGACACATTCTGGAAGAGATCCACAATAATCTTTACAACAGGTTAGATTTGGAGCAAGCCATCTTCCATGATTATTAAAAAACACAAATTTGATACTGTTTAGTAATCCTGGCATTGGTTTCCAAAAGCACAGTGAAATATAAATTGTTGTCTTACAAAAATTGAACTGAAAATCAATTCACGTAGAGTTCATCTTCATTCTTCTGCGCAGTCCCAAATTAGGACTCTACATGCTCAGGCCAGTTGACCAGAGAAGTTTTTGTCGCTTCACTAAAGCTCCATTAGGGGGCCACTTCTCCCAGTCATGTAGCAGCTCGTTTTCCCACCTAAATGGTTATGAGATAACTCAGGAAAAGTAACCCCTTCCCTTCAGTTCTCTCTTAGCTGCTGCAAACAGAAGAACCTTGCTAGTGAGCTCTATTTTGTATCTTTACTCTGTCTTTTTGGCTTGATCTTGACTTTGGACTTGGCTTTGACTTCCCTTTTGGTGCGCAATTGGGCTCTTGTTTGCTTTGGAATAGTTTTTGGCTTGGCTCGGCTCTTTGGATCCCATTTAGTCCCTCAGAATGTCTCAGAGAGCACTTTTCAAGATATGTACCAGATGTGGTACAAAGATGAGAGAGATTGGCGAGCATTATTTCTGCTGTGTCTGGGAGTGAGCTATAATGTTGCTGCCTGTAAGTTCTGCCAGCAATTTACCCATAAGGCCAGAAATGAGAGGACTCTCCATTTAAAGGCCGTATTGTGGGAAAAGGTCCATCCCCTGGCAGCTAAGTCATCAGCCCTTCTAGGGCTGGTTCAGTGTCCTCCTCGAGGTTGGTGTCAAAGTTGGATCCAACAGGCAGAAAATCCCATTCTCTGAGACCTCCTTCAGATCCAAGGCACTCATCGGAACCACCACCTAAAAATACCAAGCATTCAAGGTTTCACTCTAAGTCTAGGGCTTATTGGAGCCAATGCTCAGCTATGGAGGCGGAGAGTGAAGAGGTCATTCTGGTTAGCCCAAGAACTCCCTACTCTCACATGAATTCCCCAGAATGGTCCTCCTCCAAAGGCGAGGTTGTCCTCCATGATTTGAGAATCTACCATTTGGATCAACCAATGGAAGAGGCTTGGAGGCCTGTACCCAAACCTGGACCCAAGCAGCACCTTCATGGATCCCCAGGGTCACCGTCGGATCCAGAGCTTCTACTAGAGTTCAAATGGAAACTCCTTTACCCTATTCTCTATTGGATCCGAGGGATCATAGCCACCACCAGTCAGATCTGCACTCGTCGTCGGATCCAGTGGCCTTACCTTGCCATTCACACTGGCACCATTATTCCTGCTGTATTCCTCCACTGTACCACTGCCAGTGGCTGGAAGGACTGGTGAGGCATGCTCTGTCAGATCCGGGACCCTCAACCTCCCACCCTTATCCGTCTCAATTGCAGGCCCAGCAGTATGACTCTGAGGACGAGGATGAACCTGCTGTGGTCCCATGTGAGGTCGCATCCAAGACAGCGTCCGATCCTTCTCCCAATGACAGTGTCAGCCAAAGTTCTGGCTCCCTGTATGAAGACCTCCAGATCTTCTCAGAGCAGACATTCAGGACAGCTAAAGCACTGGACTTGAATGTCTCATTGATGGGTCTGAAGACGAAAGACAAAATTCTAAGCTGCCTCTATTCGGACTCATCTTCAACAATAGCTTTCCCCATTCTTGAAGGCTTGGAGGAGCTGATAAGCCTGCAGAGCTCCCAGCTACCTCAAAAAAGACTGGCCATTCTTGGTGAAGCACCCACCAGTTTTGTAGCTTTTTTCCCTTTTTCTTTGCATGGTTTGTATTCTGTGAATGCATATTGATCTGCCTGGATCACCATAGTTTAACCTAACAAACTATTTGGTGCATCATTCAGATTTCCCTAATGGATGGAGCCATAGCGTGCCATGCTATAATTTAGAATGATGACTATTTGTTCTTTGAATAGCCCAGTACAGGCAAAGGTGAAGAACAAGCAGTCAGTCAAGTGTTAACTAATATAAGCATAATGTAAACTCTTATCTGTTGTGCAAAATGCCTTTTGCCTTTTGCCATACCTTTTGATATGCAGTTTGCAAAGCTTTGGTTTTGGAGGTGACTGTAGTAGAATAAAATAGCATTCTTATTGTGAAAATTCAACTCTTTACATGCTGGACTTAGACAGCAAACTTGGTTCTGGAGGTAACATTTTGACTAAATTCATGTCTCTGTTTACCCTGATTGAAACTCTTCTCCTTTAGAGCTTTGGAAGACCTTAAAACCCATATGGTGGTGGCCAACACAATGGAAGAATTTCAGAGAGAGCTTGATTCTGGGAAGGTAAGGAGTTTTAAATATGGTTGCAATCTTGTTCTCCTTTACAGGTATGAAATTAGTATTGAAACCTTGTGATCAGCACAGACTAGTCCATGATTTTGCCTTTAATGGTTTGTACTGATCTGAAAACATGCAATTATGTGAGATGTTTAGCACAGTCTACTTTTTATAAAAGTGCAATTAATATGAACTGCTTTCAAAAATTTCCCTTGAAGGCTGGCTCCTGTGAACTCTTCTTCCACATGTGGCTAAGTTCTGTGCTGGCATCCTCTCCATTAAGGTTGCTGAAACTAGCCTAGAGGGGACCCACATGATGGGAAACATCTATATATTTCCAGTGCAGCAAACAGTTAGTGGTGACAGCCATGCCATAACGAACTACTTGAGGCAGAGTTTTCAGTTGCATGATTTTAAATAGCATCTATAAAAGAGAAGACTGATCAGTTGCCCCTGAACCTAATAATGATGCCTGTTGTCCACCTTGCAGCTTTTTCAGCATAACATGACCATACCAGACCTAATAAATACTAGTACCTGATCAGATACTGTAATTGTTCAGTGTGAATAACTGTAAAATAATTACCAAACGCTATAACTAGTGTGAAAGTTCAAAGATCATATTATGTGCGTCAAGTAACTTGTTCCTATCTGATTAACATAAAGGCCATCAAGTGCACATGGAGATTTTGGATGACGAGAGGTTACCGAGTTTATGAAGTACTGTAATTGCAATGAAGCATTCCAGATTATCTTGGGAGTGGTTTATGCTCAACTGCTAGTTCTACAGTAGCATTTTGCTAATGCAACTGATTGTACAACAGCATTGACCTCCTTTTGGGTAGCAAGCTGCCTTCCTAAGTATCTCCTTCAGGGTTAATAACTGGCATGATACTTGTTTACTATACAGTTTTAGCATTCTGTTGCTTTGGTTACAGAAATTAACTTGGCTTTAGGATTAGGGTATTTTCTACCAGTCTTACTTCCCAAGAATCTGGACTGCCATGGAGTCCACACATCCTCTGCCAAGGAGGAACTTCCATGTGATCTGATACTGCCAATGTGACCCACGTAAAGCTCCTGGGAGGAACTGGGCACAAGTGTTTCCATGTTTATAAAAGGCATTAACCCTAAACAATGTTTTGAGTGATTGCCTTTTGTAACTAGCATATATTTCTTGATTTGTTTACAGTTTTAATAAACGCATGGTTTAAATACTGGGTCATTATTTAGCTATAATAGGCAGGTGAATTGACTCGAGCATGTTTTGTAAGTTGCACACATTTCATACCTTTATCAAGAGAAAAGAAAAGATAGCATTTCTTACTATTCACTTTGAATCACAACCAAAAGTTTCTTTCTTTTATAAACTTAAGCTCTTTGTGAATAAGAATGAAGCTTTATCAGTCAAATTATGCTGAATTATGAGAAATTATTAACTTTCCTACGTGCTAAATGTGCTGTCTTGATTTGGTTTATGTTAAATTTCAAGTGCAGCAAATGATTGTAAAGCTTTTATAACTGGGAAAGCAAACAGTATAGCAAACATTTTTATTGAAAAGTGAATACAATCACCTAAAGTTCAAGAACTCCTAAAACTGGATTGAAGAATAGAAAGAATAACCCTATCTGGCCCTCTTCATGCCTGCAGTTCAACTGAATTGTGCATGTGCGTTGGAACTCAAAATTGAGGCCAGTCTCTCTTAAATTAAATATATAACACAACAGTTAAAATATCTGCTGATTGGATTTTGGAGAGGGGGCCTTGAATGCAAGATTGCCTTTAAAACTACATTTTAAAAGAAAAGTTAGGGTTTTGTACATAATTAAATCAGAAGAGCAACACTCATGCAGCACTTATACATAGTAGCACATTTACTCTGGTGTTAGGGGGAGGAAGGCAAAGAGTCCAGTAGCACCTTTAAGACTAACCAACTTTATTGTAGCATAAGCTTTCAAGAGCCACAGCTCTCTTCGTCAGGGGGAGAAAGATATTCTTCACTTTATTCAAATGCTTGTTGCATTATTATGCCACACAAGTAGGCTGGAAATGAATACATTATTGTGTGAAAGTATGCAGTTTAGATCCATATTTCTATCATCCCCCACATGACAAATAACTTCAGGAGGCTGAGCTGGAGTTGTGGGGAAGGGGGAAGGGTGAAACATCTCCTCTCCTCTCCCTGTGCTGCTTCTCTAATTCCTATCTCTCCATCCCCTGCTGCTTTAACTTTTTAAGAAGTGTAATTTAGCTGGGCTCTTCTAAACCTGGGCAGGTAACTCATGTTGAGACTGATATAGAGTATATAAATGTATAGAATGAAAGAATATACTTGTGAGTGTGCATAATACTTTCACCATTGTCCCCTTTACATCTCCTTAACACATCTCCTTCATGTTATCGTACTTTAATTCTTCCCCACTTGCCTTAATAAAATGAAGGCAAGGGGGAGAGATTTACAGAGCAAGATGAGAAAGTGGCAGTTCATTGCAAAGAAATGTCTTTTCCACCTGTGCCTTTTTTACCATGCATAAACTCTCCAATTGTGATTTCTAACTCCTCATCTTAAAGAGATTGAAGTGGGTACCATTGGTTTAAAAAGGAAAAAAAGAAATGCTTATTACTTGGAAATTCATGAAGGGAAACCATAGATACTTGAAAAATCATCAGGACAGCGCTAAAAATTGTTCTTAAAGTGAGAACATTAAACTAAAATGGGAAATTTAAAAAAAATCCTTTTTTCATTTGACACAGGAGAAATAAGAATGTTGAGTTTACACTCAGTTCTGTTACCTCAAGACTTAGGGTGAATGGATAGGAAGAGTACATTAATTTTTGCAGATGGGAAATGGATGACCTCTCCCTTTCTGATCAATATGCTGAATCCTTGGCTATGGTTGCTATTCCTCTGGTGGGAGCACCTTCTGCCCCCCCCCACTCACCTGGCTTGCAGGGGGGGGAAAGGTGGGGAAACAGGCCTCCAGGGTGCACTTCCACACTTTGCACGGAGCCAAATTGGGCCTGTTTGGGGCCCAAATCAGCCTGGTGCAAAGCGCTCATGTGTGAAGAACACTGAGCTGAGTGCTGGATCCTTCCCACTCCCGCCAGGAGGGTAAGGGGACTTGGCAACTCTATTCTGCGCAAAAACTGGGCAGAAAGGGTCCTCATTCTTTCGCCCTCTGATCAGTTACTATCTCTTCAACATCAGTCCTTCTACATAAATAAAAAGAACGGTTGCTGAGAGGGAAAGACTAAAGGATCAAAATGCCTGAGTCCTTGGATAGTGTTGGGACCCATAGAGCTTTTGAAAAGAGAGCAACTTCCTAATAATCTAGATTCAACCATATGTTTTTTCTCTTTTTCAGATAGTGCAAATTCCATTCTGTGGTGAAATAGAGTGTGAGGACTGGATCAAGAAAACAACTGCCAGGTAAAAAAAAATTAAAAGATAGGTGGGACTCATAAAATATAGATGTATTCATTAATATATATAGAGAGAGATGTATTCATTAATATATATATCCATCAACTTAAAAGGCAGTCTGATACGTTTTAGAAAGGGAACATAAAAGGGATATTTGTACTAGGCCTGTGTAAGAATGATAAGAGAGAGTTTCCATGACATGTGTAACCTGCAATAAAGTGGGAAGGGTTTAGGTTTACAAGTGGAACCAATATTTTCATTTAGCTTCCTTCTTACTTTAGTGGCTGACTTCAGTAACTGGTCATCACGAGCATGAAGCAGTCAACTAGGGTTAGCCGCCACCCTGGATCCTAGCCCATCAGCTGCAAAACAAGTTCACACAAGGCCTGGGGGTGTCATTGTGCCACATCCCCACAAATTAAGAGCACCCTCACCTTGTTAAACTCTCCTCCAAATTTACAGATATCACCCTCTTGTTACTCTCTCTGTTAATGCTTCTTGTTACTGTTTAAAAGTTATTGGATTTATTCAAGGTAACCACTTCATACATGATTCCTTGTCCTAGCTCACAACTACAAAGTAAATCATAACACTTTGTCAAGTGGAAATTAAACAAAATCTGGTTTGTGTTTCAGAGATCAAGACCTGGAGCCAGGTGCTCCATCCATGGGAGCAAAAAGTCTCTGTATCCCCTTCAAGCCTCTCTCTTCACTGCAGATCGGAGTAGAATGTGTCTGTGGAAAAAAACCGGCCAAATTCTACACCCTCTTTGGTCGTAGCTACTAACCTGCTAGCTGGAAGTATTCTTTGTCTTTTGAGTCTTCAATTTTTTAAAACAGAATAAAATCTTCCCAGATCCTATTGGGTTTTGTTACTTTTTAAAACAACAATGATTAATAAAGCCCTTCAATCGTTTATCCTAGCAGTGATACACAGATTTTTCTGTATACAATATCTCTAATAATAAATATGGATTGTCAGCTATTAATTACTTGGCTTCTTTTTACTTTTAATGGAGGATACTGGGTCATGTGTGTGGTAGATAACATATATACAAAGGCTGGGATCAGTTATGCAAGTAAAATAACAAGGAGTCTTGAGACATCTTAAATCCTCACCTGAACAACAACAATTTGGGGTCAAATTGATCACCAAGTAAGGTAGAGAAGTAGAAAAAGTCTATAGGGATTTCATTGACCATTACATCAACTTCGAAGAAAAAAATAACCTACATTTTCATTCAATTCTCTTTGGCAGTGTTGGAATAGAACAGCAAAGACACCAGGGAAATAATGTAATTTTATCAACTTCATTTTGTATATTTGTTCCACTTTCCTGTTCAGTTCAGTTGGGAGTAAAAATGACCCCAACACTTACAGAGATTATTCAAAAACTAACAAGTGTAGAGAGCATAATACACCACAGAACAATTGATCTCATTAATAGTAAGGAATTCATGCAGTTGTAGAGGGTAACAACAGAGTATTATTAATCCCGCCCTCTTTTGTAACAGTGCAATCCTATGCCCATTGATGTTTGAAGGTTTGTTTTGATATTGTTCTGAATGTTTGGAGGAATAACTGTGTACATACAATAGAGACAGGACTCTGGGAAGCTGAAAGGCTAACACATTTCTTATGTATTCATCATGATTACAGATAGGATTTCTTGTTCAAATGTTACGGAAAGTTTATTTTGTTTTTTTATTTTACTTTATTTTATACTCCACCTTTCTCTCCAGTGGGAACCAAAAATGGCTTATACTTTTCTCCCCTCTTCCATTTTATCCTCATTACAACCCTGTAAAGTGGATTAGGCTGAGAGAGTGTGATTAGCTCAAAGTTCCATGGCAGAGTGGGGATTTGAATCTGGGTCTCCCAGATCCTAGTCCAACACTAACCATTATATCATGCTGGATCTCTGGCAGACAAAGGAATTTATGACCATGCAACAATATCAATATCATGGGCACAATCCAGTCTAAGCATGTATTGAGTCCTGTTTGCTTCAGTGGGTAAGATCGAACATGCTCAGGTACAACTGAATCATGCTCTTTGTTTACAGCACTTTCTCTGATTCCTTAAAGTGCTTTTTATGTACCGTATGTCAGGAAGATACTTGGCTTTCTTTACCTAATTCTGCCTTCTTATTGATCTCATGGCATGTAAAAAACATAAAAGTGGAAAAGTTTTTTCTTAGAAACATCAAAGTGGAAAAGTTCTTCCTGTTAGTCAATTTGATCAAAAGAGGCAGTATTTGAATGCAATAGCAATGGCATTTTTGAAATAGAGCTGTTCTGAATCTGCCGTTTATTTCTTTGAAGCTTTACTGATTCAGAAGCCAGCCTTCTTTTCCTCTCTACTTTTTATTCCAGTCTTATCAATGATGCATAGTTACCACAGTGCAGACAGCAGCCTTGATCAGATGAATCGGCAAGGCAAATGTTGGAATCCTTCCTGTAGATGCAAGGAGTTGAGTTGGATCCAGGACAGAGTTTCTGTTAAGGAAAGGATTTCTATCCATGGAAAGTGACTTTGCTATCTCCGTCCCATTGTAGCCCCTAATGTCCTCTGAGATGCTGATCCTAGGGGTCCCCTGACCATAGGTAGAAGCCCTCCCATCGATGGAAGCTCTGCAGTGGATCCAAGACTATGACTAGTATTCACCATTGAAGTGTTGATCTGTAAAATATAAAATAAAGAGGTGGTACTATTAGATCATCCATGCAACCATTTCAGAGCTATTTCTTTTATTTCAAATTGTTGTAAAGTGAAACGTCAAAATCTAAGAAACAAAAACTTCACCATTAGTGGATTTAATAAAATTAAAGGAGCCATTTTCTACACACACAGAAGGGCTGTTTCTATTCTTTGTGCTAACGTATTGTGTGAGAAAAGTGAGATTAAATCCAAACATGTTCTTCCCTTTGTGTCATTGCACACTAGAAGCATGAGCTTGAACCCACATTTGCAAAACAGCACCACTTGCCATTTTATTTCTACTTGCAGTGCTTTGGGGTCCAATCCAGTATTTTAAAAATGTTCATAATTCCACAATCTATTAAACACCTAGTTTTTGAGCAAGCCTTTGGTTAGAGGATTTCCCAGATATGGAGTCATAACAGGAAAGATCATAATAGACTTGTCTCTCTTGTTGGTTTAAGACATATGTGTCCCTGCGATCCCAGGTTTGAATTTTATAGGTTAAGACTAACACCTAAAATTGTACTGTGCAGTTGATGTACCCATGTGGCAGCCTTTTTCTGTGTAGAGACAACCAGTGCTTTCTGCATAGACTGTGGAGTTAGCCGTGTTAGTCTGTAGTTGCAAAATAGTAAAGAGTCCAGTAGCACCTTTAAGACTAACCGACTTTATTGTAGCATAAGCTTTTGAGGACCACAGTTCTCTTCGTCAGTTCTCTTTGACAAAGAGAACTGTGGTTTTCAAAAGCTTATGCTACAATAAAGTTGGTTAGTCTTAAAGGTGCTACTGGACTCTTTACTATTTTGCATAGATTGTAGTTGCCAATGCAACCTTACACAGAGCACGTTGCAATAGTCAGTCCTTACAATAAAACAGATGACAGAAGCATTGTTCTTCTCTTTTGGGAAAAGGGTCAATCTGGATCACAGTCTCCATTTGAGAATCTAGGTGCAGGGTGGTATATAGAAGAGCCAAATTCTGGACTCTTACGACAATCTAGGAAACAGTATTTTCAAAATCTCTGTTCTCAGCAGGCCATTTTAGTATGAATTGATTGTTGCATAATGGGGTTCATTTCAACATCTGTTATTGCTGCCTCCCAGTTTTGTATCATTCTAATTCTGTTGTGGCTACTTTTACTATAGGAAGGACCTAGTGGATAGCTATAAAGAAAGAATAAAATCAGTTTTGGAAGAATGTTATGGAGAGAAAATAAACTAGCACTCCTTTATATTAATGTTTTGTTGTCAAGCTCATTCTGTATATTTGGGATTTAACCATCTGCAGACAAAAAAAAATTGTTACTCCTGAGATTACTCACATTCTTCCCCTAAACTGATAATTCTCTGTGCACCCCCCCCACCCCATATTAAAGGTACTGTTGAGCAAGACTCTTAAGGATCACCAACCACCATCTCAGTCTTGTCTGTGTAAGAGTTTCACTCAGTCCTCACCCACTTTATAACAGCAGACTTTAAAACTAAATGGGCTACTCTGGAATCTGTTGATGATGGTAAGCAGAGAGAATGCCCCAAACTCTGGATGCTACATACTAATATCAAATAACAAGTAGGACAAAAGAATTCTAGAAGCTACAACCTAATGTCAAATAACAAGTAGGACAAAAGAATTCCCCATTAAACAGTCAAGGATAATTCCCAAAGTTCCAGAGAGCAGTTGCTGCTAACTGCTATTTTTTGGATCCTGTCAGTAAGGAAGGACTGAAAACAATTCAAGGTGGAGAAGGCAAAGAAGCAACAAGGTAAGAAATGGTTCTGCCAGGTGGCTGTGCTTATTCCAGGGGAGATGTCCTTGAGGGTAGAACACTTCCTATTTCTTCTTCTTGCGCTAAGGGGACTAACCAAGTTTTCTTCTAAGGCTGTGACTACAATCACTTCCAGTCATGAGTTGAATCCCCGTAGCCTGCAGTGGGTCCCTCTTGTAGTCTTTTATCCCTTAATGGTTACTGTGAGTGGGACCACAAGTGACGCCTGACACAGGTTGGACACTTGCCAGCTTCCCTCAAGTTTTGATGGGAAATGTAGGCAGCTTGGCGGAATGTTGGACAAGTGATAGTTGAAAAGTCCATTGGACAGCAGTCAGAGAGTCAAGCTGCAAGACCAGGATGCCTACATTTCCCATCAAAACTTGAGGGAAGCTGACGTGTCCAACCTGTGTCAGGCGTCACTTGTGGTCCCGCTCTGTGTTCTTTATGCAAGCATGGTGTGAAATGGAAGCTGCACATGAGAAAAAGTGAGGGGAAGCAGGAAAGGAAAGTTCAAACGGCACAATGGCACAGATGAATCTCAAGCCTTACAATCCTTTGAGAAAAACTTTTCTGCCTGTCTTCTTTTTTACCCCATCCTTCAAGAAGAAAGGTTAGGCTGAAAGACAGTGGCCAACTTAAGGTCACTTATTAGAGCCAAGCTACAAGTGACGCCTGACACAGGTTGGACACTTGTCAGCTTCCCTCAAGTTTTGATGGGAAATGTAGGCGTCCTGGTTTTACAGCTTGGCTGTCCATTACAGTTGCAAGACCAGGATGCCTACATTTCCCATCAAAACATGAGGGAAGCTGACAAGTGTCCAACCTGTGTCAGGCGTCACTTGTAGCTTGGCTCAGTACCAACCTACATGTGTGGTGTTTTAAAGAATTGGGTCTGGGTTCCCAATGTGGCTTCATTGCAACTGTACAGCAGCTGTCTGGGATGGCTTTTTAAAAATAAAGAAGATCCCAAATGGGGACAGAACACACCAAAGGGGGACAAAGGGCTTCTGCCTTCCCTTGCAAGACCTCTTTCCCATGCCAAAACAGTGCTGGGAGTTATTTCCTTATTTTTGCTGCTCCATGTGTACTCTGCATGTGGAGCAGCAAAAACAGGGAAATAACTCACCCCCCACCCAGCACTGTTTCTATGTGGGAAAATAACTCACCCCCATGGCACTGTTCAAGCCCATTTCGAGGTTTCTGTTTTTTAAAGGCCATTCCGTATATGGAAAGCTGAAGCCATGCCCACACTATCGTCACTGTTTGCCTTTTAATTTAATATTGCTTTAAGTATCTTGTAAATTTCCATTAACAGAAAGAGATGTAAGTAAGGACTGGGTCCTTCAGCAAATTATGCTTCATAATAGCTGCTGGTTCAGCATGCATGAAATGCATTTCTTCACATGCCTGATCCAGCCTCTGACTGGAGTAGTGAGAATTTCCAGATAGCAGAGTGCCGTCCTAAGACAAGTTACAATGAACAATTATGGTTTCCACAAAGCTAGAGCTGCAGAAAAATCTGGTTTGGTTAAAAAAAAAGGTTTGGATACTGCCCCAATACATACACAATGTTAAGAACAATGTGCATGCACAAACACTGCAAAAAAGGCCCTTGGAGATCTGGAGGCATATTCGGTTTTCTTATCGACCCAAAATGACACTCTCCATTACAGCAACAGCCTCTACAACCAGGATTAGGGGGTGGGAAGGAGAAAGTGAAGCTGGAGCTACCCCAGAGGGGTGAAGGAGCCAGCATGTGGGAGGTAAAGCACCGGTGGAGCTGGGGCAGGGGGGGGCAGGGATGAATGAGGGGAATGTAGTTCCCCTTGTCAGAACACTTTGTGGGCTTGATAAAAGATACAGTGATTTCTTCTTGTCTGTACCTGGAGCCAAGGCTGCTCCACCACACAGAAGTTTTCCTCACATTTTCCTTGCATCAGCCCCTTATGGCTGACATTCGTCCTCCCACTGGAGGTCTGTTTTCAGGCTTTTAAAAAACAACTAGTAATTGACAGATTACTGAAACATTATATTGATTGTTACAACACTATATTAATTCCCAGGTTTTATTCTTTAAAAGTAAGCATTTTGTCCTTTTTGTTGCAAAGTTATAAGGGATTGCACCTTTCCTGATATATCTCTATAAGAAAAGAGTTTCTTTAAAAAATGAAAACTGAAAGTTAGGATATTTTGGAAGTAAATCATAACATTATAACTCTATAGAAAACTAGCAATACCTATGTTTTTTTAAAAAATCCTCCAGTGAAGAACAGAAATGGTGGCTGAGGAGGATGAGGCAAGGAAAGGATGGGAAAACAGCTGTATGCATGTTCCATTGCCACTGTGAATGCTTCTGAATTTGCAGTATCAATGAGATACATAGATTATATTTAAGTGGAGGCAGCCCACTTTTGGGAAAGGCTACAGTGAAGCAGGGTGAATAGAAGATGATCCCAAAAGCAGCACTGCTGTAGCCACGGCAGAAGAAAACATCTGTGTGGAAACAGTCCAAACTCCAAAGGTATCTAATTTAGAAATCATGGCAAAATGCAATTCATCCTTTCAAACAGAGAGGGGAGCTATTCAAGCAAATAACTGAGTGGAATTCTAACCACCTCCTACAGGTTGTGTGCTGCTCACAGGCTTACTCGCTGCCTGAATGCACATGGTTTAAGAAAATACTTCTGAAAACATGGGGACAAGAAGATGTGTATTCTAAACTTCCTTTTCTAGAATGACAACAAAATAGTTTCCACTTAAACTTAATCATTACCACACAGAACAAGCATACTTATTACATTTATAACTTTGTACCCATTGAGGCTATACTATAGCCAGGGCTTTTTTTCAGCTGGAACGTGGTGGAACGGTGTTCTGGAACCTCTTGAAAATGGTCACATGGCTGGTGGCCCCGCCCCCTGATCTCCAGACAGAGGGGATTTTAGATTGTCCTCTGCACCGCTCCAGCGGCACAGAGGGCAATCTAAACTCCCCTCTGTCTGGAGATCAGGGGGCGGGGCCACCAGCCATGTGATCATTTTCTCCGAGGGCAACCCACTGAGTTCCACCACCTCTTTTCCCAGAAAAAAAGCCCTGACTATAGCTTAACCTAAAATACATTAGGAATACAGAATTCCATTTGGCCTTTACAACTTCAGGGCTGTGAGCAGTAAAAGTGCTGAATTACAAGCTGTGCTCATGACAGTAGGCTCAGATGACTGGTTTGTCAGGAGTGTACTGGAATCTGAGAAAACAACAACAACAAAAGGATTGTACACCTGAGAATTGTGTGAGAACTTGGAATAAAGGCCTACCATTCAGTGTATAGCCCTGTTTATCTGCTTCAGCCCATTGTGGCCATGTATATTTGTGCCTCCCATCAAGAAATGCTTTGATAGTAACAAGGTCAGATCCAATATGTGAAAAATGGATTCTTGCTGCCTTTTTACATTTTCGCTTTGTACCACCAAAACAGCTACAGTATCAACAATAAGATGGGAAATTTGCAGACATCACATATCCCTCCTGTTTGCAAAGTATAGGATCTAATTCTCCCTGTTTAATCAATGTATCTGTTTCTGAACCATGTTGTAGAGGATTTTATTGACAAAGCTGCAAAATTGTGCTAGGAACAGACCGAGGAAATCTCTTTACAAATCTAAACGAAGTCCCAAGGAAGAAAAGCAGTTTGTGGAAAATCTGAAACCTAAAAACCAAATAAACAAAAAACCCAGCAACAATATGTTGCTTAAGATGGCAACAAAAATGGCAACCACACTAACATTGCCAAACATTCCAAGCCTTGGTTTATATAAAGCAAAGCTGGGGTGGAGAGGGGACTGGGAGGTCAAAACAGCACACGAAAAAGTCCTGCTCATCCTCCATGGTTATGTCCCCTGATGGAGGAAGACTTGTGGGGAACAGATGTAGTGGTAACTAATATAAACTCACTAGATGCACAATGCAGCCTGGCCTGGCAGCAGTGGCCACCATGCAACACACCCAGCCCAGCCCTGTGGTGGCAGCCACCATACCACTGGGCCCAGGCCAGGCTGGCAAAGCGGTGATTAGGCTGTAGTCAGCACCCCCAGGAGTGTTTAGGGGCAGGAACTGGTACACCAAGGATCACACCAGCATGCTGATGTCACTTCTGGTGAAAACTGCAAGTGATGTCACATAACACTCTAGGATTTACTAAAATTTGCTAGCTGCACTCCCATTTCCTTCTGCTGCTACTTCAGGCACTGGCAGACAACAAACCAAGTTGCTGAGAGGTCCTCTGCTGGCAACATTGCTTGGTGTCCACTGAACCACTGGGCCCAGAGTGGCTTGGGACTGGCAGCCACCAAACAATTGTACCCTGCTTTGCTCTGGTGGCCACCATGCAAGTGGGACAGTCTTTTCCCAGGGAGAGGGTACCAGATGTAGGGAAGGAGGGAACGTTGAGAGGGGGTGGATAGTATGAAATGAATGAATGGGTTTAGAAATCATTGAAATAATTTAAAAACTTGTGTTTTTATTCCATGGAGCTCTCATCATGATAGCCTGACGTGTGTGTGGGAGAGCCAAAGGAAAGCTCCTTTGGATCTCCAGCAATTTTTGGATGTTCCTCCAGGCCCTTCATTAAATCTCCCTGCCAGATCCTGTCACTTGCCTAAATATAGATATCTTCCAGTAGTTCAATGAATAGCTGTTCATACTTTGGTTTGGTATTATTGGGTAGGTTAATATTATTAGCTCCATATTGCAGATGAGAAAGAGAGCAACAGGCTTGTCTAAGATCACATATAGTGAGTTCTTGATAAAGAAATTTAAAGAGAGGGCTTCTTCAGTTGTAGCTCAGTCTCATTCAAAGGACGTCCTGGCAAACCCTACTGATTAGGCCAGTAATTTCCAGACCGTCTGTTGGGCACACAGCAGCACTGCAGGGAGATGCTGGTATGTCTTGAGAAACAAATTAAGTAATTAAAAATAATTAAAAGTTCCAATAAACTTCAATAACTAGAGATGTGCAATTTGGTATTCCTGAACAGAAAATATATCTGAATAATACTGGCAAGGGAGAGCAGATGGCTTTTTGCTTGAATTAAAGAGTGATTGTTCTGCACTGCAGTTGCTTATCATTTTAGCCTGTAGTGGACTTTTGGATTGTTCTGAGTTGTGATTGTTGCTAAATTTTAATAAGGTTTTAACATAGGTGAGGTGTAGGCCTTGTAAAAAACACAAATTAATTTTAGAGCTTAGGAAAACAGTTTTTCCCTAACAAGGCTTGTTTAGGCATTACAAAGGGTTCTGGTGTTATCACATAGATAAATAGGCCTATAGTAAAAAAAAAAATTAACTAGGCTGCTCACTTTGCTCTTGGTCTCTTGGCTTCAGTGAGGCCAAGTGGTTTAGAAAAGAAGTACTTGTAGCCATTGGCTGACCTGTACTAGTCTCTGGGTTTCAAGAAGGGAGGAATTCTGATTCTGAAAGAGGAATTAAGCTTCTTGCTAGTGTAGCTAAAATAATAACATAACTTAAATAAGGTTTTTAAATAAGAGAATGTATTTCCATCTCCAGGTTAGACCCAAAACAATTAGACAGCTTTTAGAATAGGTAGTCTCAGAGCCAAAACATACAAGACGCCTGATGTGTGGAGACACCCTAAAAGCTGGCTTGCCTTTCTCCCCTCTGGCTGCCGAGAGCATTTAGGGGACTCCCAAACAGCTTACAGACCTTGAAGGTTATATTATATAATTTTTTATTTATTTTGTAATTTTTTAAATTCAAACAAAAGTGCAAGTGCTCAAATGTGATAAATATACTACAATAAATACCTAAAATACAACTAGTCTAACACCAATAAATATTCATAATCATAAATATTCATAAAGTGTCCAATCCTTCCAATTCACTTTAAATAACCGATTCCAATTTCCAGAGTTGTAAACTATAGTTTCTTTGATCTTGTTCTCTTTCAAAGCTGTTAACATCTGTATGGAGCTTGAAAACTATGTGGAGGATCCTCAGATGCCAACATTGCCTTGTGGTTGCGGCTGAATATCTTCAAACGACAACATTGCCTAATGGTTACAGCTGAAACCACCCAAAAATTGGGCTGTACAAGCCGGACGGGTGCTGCCAGCCTACTTTCCTGTTTCGACACTGTTTTTTTCAAAGGCTCAAATCCACATGCACTGTAATTAAAATCATATGATGTTATATTAAAGATTGCACTACTAAAAACTCCATAATTCAAACCATGTGTTTTCTTGATACTTACAATCATTCCAACATCACCATACTCATTTCCTGGAAACTAAAGGAGCCAACGGACCATTGCCATGGGGTTCTGATTTTCATCATGTCATATAAATGCACTTAAGCAGCCATAATTTACAGATTTAAAGGTACAGTGTTATATTGAAAAAAATACATGAATGATATCACAAATAGCAAGAGAGTTCCATCGAGTGCATTTAGGGGAGCAAGGGGAGCATGCTGACAGGGGCGAGAGGGACAAGAAGTCTATTACCGCTGCCAGCTCCTTCTGACCACTGCCGGCGCAATTGGCCCCTTCTTGTTGTTGCCTGCCTGCTTGGCTCCCTATGGCTGCTGCATGCTTTTAAGGGAGCAAGGGTTGCTGGCAGCAGTGAGAGGGAGCCAAGCAGACTAGATGAGACCCATAGAGAAAGAACCTCTGCCAGGGGAAAAATTTGTAGATTAGTGCTATGTTAATTAGTGTATCATAGTTCAGCTAGGCCTATATTGAAAGTATTAGTAGTACTAGTAGAGACAGAATGAGTGAGAGGAGTCCAGAAGGACCCTGGGGGAAAGGCAAAGTAGAAAAGTAGGAGTATAGAGGGGAGGGCTGTGGCTCTTCCTCCATCTGTGGGGAAACCTGCCTCTCAGCTGCCTTTTACCATTCTGGCCTCTGGTTTGGCTGGTGATAGCAAGAGGCCTTGCAGCTTCCTCTTTGCTGTGTCAGCTGCAAGAGTGCCGCCCCCACAGGTGCCTGGAGGAGAGGAGGAGAACTGGAGGAGAGGACTGCCACCAGTGCGGCTTCCCCAGTTTCCTCTGAGACCAGCAGCAGACTTTTCAGGCAGAAGCCGGAGAGGAGAGGATGGACATGGCAGAAGAGGAAAAGATGGAGAAATTTGCCCCCTGGGTCCATGCTTGTGAGAACGCTGCAAGAGGGCACTGAGTCCTGCCTGCAACTTCCCACTGAGAACAAGTGGTACATGTTGGTGACCATGTAGGACCTGTGCATCAAGGGAAGTATTGCTGAGCGGGCTGAGAAGCTCACCATCTTGACAGACAAGCTCTATCTGTGGGTGCAGTGAATACAGGCAAAGAGGGGCACTCTGTCAGCAGAGGGGGAGAAGGGGGAGAACAACTCTGCTAGCCCCTGCACCTCCCCTTCCAGCAGATTTCTTCCACAGCCACTCACAAGATATCCATGGAGATGGAGGCCATCGAGGATGTACATATAGTCCCTTTGAGAATGTGAGGCACATGAGCAAGGATACAGTGGAACCAATAGTCAGGGCCTACCTGCAAGTTGTGCACCACCTGTCCTCTGACCTACTGGGCCAAGACCTCTACTTTATCTGTGGCGGCCCCTACCCTGTGGAACAGCCTGTCTGAGGAGTTCAGAAGAGTCCCCACTCTCCTGGTTTTCTGCAAATGATGCAAAAACAAATGATTGAAAAAGGATTTCATATTGTACGGAGGGTTCTCAAATGATTTGCTAATGAGTTAGGGACCATAGACTTCACCACTGTTTCCTTACATGTTATCTGTTGTTTTAAATATGTGCTCATATGTGCTACCTGTTCTTCATGTTATCTAATGTCAGTCCTAGAATTGCTTATGTTCTGTCTCAGCATTTCTTCAACTCTGTATTGGATTCTTGCTAATGTTATGTCATCATAAACTTGTGTTTACTTACCCTATGGCATTATGGAAATGTCCTTGACACTGTATGGAACTGTCTTTGATAGTGACTGTACTAATCTCACACTGTGTAATCCACCCTGAGTGTCAGTGACATGAACGAACAAACGAACGAATGAATGAGCATGTAGAGTGAGAATATCTTCTTCCATGAGGGCAACATTGTCAACCTTCATTGCACTCACTGGTTCCCCTGAGTTGAGGGGTTGCTCTTTCTGAAGGTCACCTTGCTGCTTTTCAGTTTCCCAGCTCTGGACTTTGAGAGTCAGTGAAATGAGCATGCCTTCATCCTCTCTGTGTCTGTGTTGTAGAGGTGTAGAAAAATGCTTTCCCCCAAACTTAAAAACAAAAGGACAGTTTATATTCTGCATAAAATCCACTATACTACATAAAATCCATATTTGCAACTTGAAATCTATTCACAACAACAACAACGAAAACAACCCCCAGCCCAGCCAGAATACTCATTGGACCCTAGCACAATTCTGTGCAGAAAATTGAGAAAAGTGAAAAGTAGAGACGGCACTGCCAGTGTTTTAAAACAAGCAGAAGCCAAACCCACAGAGACACCCAAACTGAAGCTCGTGCATTCTGCAGTGTTGTGTTGTTCTTATGTTAACTTCCAAATTTACAAGGGGTGGGGGGAACAGGAAGGCCTGTAATGGAGAGCAGCTGCTGCAGCTCTGCCTTCAGGCTGCTCTGGGCCAGTGACTATGTAAGCTGTGAAGACTGCAGAGAACTTGAATAACCCAAAATTACCCTTCCTTCTTTCTTTCTGAGACCTTCCTTGGGAAGTGAGATCTTATCAACATACTGTGTGTGCGTGTTTCTGTTTGCCATTGTCAGGTGTCTGGCTATACTTGTGCCAGGCTGGTGGTTCTGCTGCTGTGTGGTTGATGTGTTGATATTTGGTTCTGTTCTGTGGTGTTCTCACATTGCCCCTGGCTTATGCCTTGCTTTTAGGAGTGATGCTGGTTCTGTTTGGCTCACAACAATATTCCTTGCTTCCATTGGTTCTGCTGAGATTCTCTGGTTTGACACTGGTTCTGCTGGGATTCTCTAGTTTGGTATTAATTTTGTTGGGCTTTGTTGGTTCAACTTGCATTGGGCCTGGCCTTTAGCAAGGGGCTGCCCCTGTGTGTTTGGTTAAGTTTTCTTTGACCTGGAAAGCTTTGGAATCCCCCGTCCCACATAGGAAACAATGGGGAGTGGCTGGGGGCACCTTGTTCAGAGGCCTATAGGATTGGACCCCTTGGTCCAATCTTTTTGAAACTTGGGGGTCTGTAGTGGACAGGAAGGAATATGTTCACTGAAATTTTGGTGGATTTTGCACCCCTCCACTCCCCTCAATAGTTTCACCCATAGGGAATAATGGAGCTAAATACATTCAGATTCCCAAATAAAACCAGGATCCTTATACTGTACTGGTATTTTTGATGTGAATATCTGGAACACTGGATATATCTGATATTCCAGATACCAGTGCCATATAATACTAATTTTTTGGGGTGCACCCCTACAAACAGCCCATTCACAAGAAGGCTGACAAATCTCTGCATGAGGTACTTGCATCCTTCCAGGTAGCCTCCTCTGGTAATCTGTAGGTCTTGGTTCAGTCACTTCTAATGTTGACATGTGTCCAAAGTTTCAGCTCTTGAAGGAGGTTCATATTTAAATCCACTGAATCACTGCCCTGGGCCTGCCTCCTTCCTGTCAGGAACCACACTCATGCAGAAAAATAATAAAACTGCACTTATATACCGCTCCTCTAGACAAGTTAGTGCCCCAATCAGATCAGTGAACAAAGTTAGTGTATTATTTTCCTAATAATAAAGCTGTGGAGCTGGGGCTGAGAGAAGTGGCTTACCCAAGGTCACCTGCAGAGTAGTGGGATTCAACAGTGTAAGTAGGTACCTCAGAGATGAATAATTGTAGTGTTGTATAGTAGTTAGAGTTTGAAACCTGACTCTGAGTTCAAATCTTGATTCTGTCATGAAGCTTGCTGGGTGACCTTGTGCCTGTACCATTTTCTCAGCCTAACCTAAGGGTTATTATAGGGGTAAATTGGAGGAGGAGAGACTGATGTATGTCACCGTGAACTTTTGGGAGGAAGGGTGGGATAAAAATTTATGAAATAAATAACCTACTTCAAAGGATTGTTGTGAGGATAGAATGGGGAAGGAGTAACCATGTACTTTGCCTTCAGTTTGCTAGAAGAAGAGTAGGGTTAAAAACATATCAGCTAGAATAACAGAATTGGATCCCATCTAAATTTTCCATCAACAGAATGGAATTTTCCTGCCTCCCACTGCAGCCCACTGATCTCCACAAAACACTTCTCCTGGGTTATAGGGGACCCCAAGAAACAATATGAAGGAGATCTGCTGTGGGAAGGAGGAGTTGGTGGACATGGCTACATTTGCCTGGATCCAACACATGTTTTCTTATACTCCAAAAGGAAAGTAAACTGCACTTCCAATTCTAATTGAAAAGGGAAGTGTTTGCAGATATCAGAAGCTAGGGAAACGCTACTCTAGGCAATTGGAACAATCAAGCACCTCAATCGTAACTGTTCTACGCAGGGAAAGGGAAGACCAAGAAGCAATTACTACAGTCTTAAATAAGGATAACAGAATAACTTTGGGCAATGAGATAAACAAACAGCTCTATAATTTTTATATCTTGGCTATAATAAAGAAAAAACTACCATCATGGAACAGTATTGGGGGGGAGGGGGCAGATACCATTTTCCTTTGAGCACTTCTTGTACAGCAGCCTGCATGTGATAAGTTCTTGCTTAATTGCCCTTTAAACGGGCTTTATGGTTTTAGTGCAGCTTATAAAAATTAACTTCTAAACACAAGCAGTGAGAGAAGATAAAAAGGGACAGTCATACTACATCACTTGCTAATGCCAGTAAGGCACTTCTAGTAGACAGTCAGTCATTCCTCTGAGAAGGAAAGCAAGAAAAGTTGCTGCCATGGGCCGCTACTCAGGAAGAAGCAGTAGGCTTTTCCTTATGTGCATTGTGTCCTTCCTGCTCTTTGTGTTAGAAATGACAGTAGGATACATTGGAAACTCCCTGGCTCTAGCATCTGATGCTTTTGCTGTCCTGTCTCACATGATCTCCATGATTATAGGCTTGCTTGGGGTTCGGGTCAGCCGGATCAGGTGGCACAGAAACAGCACCTTTGGTTTCCCTCGGGCTGATGTGGTGGGTGCCTTTGGCAATTCTGTCTTTGCCACTGCCCTGATGTTCAGCATCTTGATTGAAGCAGTGAAGAGGTATCTCAACCCACAGAAGACTGAAGCAGCATTATATGTTTTAATAGTGGGACTTATAGGGCTGTTCTTCAATGTGCTTAATTATGTTGTCTTCATGGACTGCTGTTACTGCTATCCCTCTGTTGACCAAGATGCTGAAATATGTAAGTAATAAAATTACTACACTTTCTATAAGTGATAATTGTAAGTCTATAGTCATAGCTTTTTGAATGCACAAGATGCTATTTTTGAAGGTACTCTTTGGTGGTGAACTGTAAGCCTGTCAGTCTTCAAAATATTATAATAAATGGTTTAACCATTAGCCATGAAGTACTGGTCTTAAAAATTAAGCCTGTCAACACACTCTAGGCTGTGAATTAACCACCTCTTGAACCATAGGCAAGGTAACTTGAAACCCATTAATAAAGTGAAACTACTGTACGGTTATTTTTGCAGTCAAAGTTGTACATGGCCATATTATAGGAGAGGTTATTCTTTGAGAGGAGGATAAAATGTCTGTCTCTTTGGACCTGACACCAGAAAGCTGAAAGCAGTTGTGAACAACACTAGCATATCTGTGCTCTCTGCTTTAGCATTATGTGCAAAGTGTTAGTGAAATTGGACAGTTGAGGTGTTTTGAATAACAGTGAGGTCCTGTTGTATTGCCAAAATACAGCTGCAGCACCTTAAATTCTGAAACAACAATGGCTAATATTAATGGAAATTAAAACCGGGAATTACAGATATTTTCTATGTCCACTCAACTGGGTCTATTTGTTCAGTGGTAATTTATGAATGAACAACAGCTCATTGTTGTTGATCTTAATTGTTAAGACTATTTAAAAATAACATGCATTTTGGATTTTTAGGCTACTATTATAAGGATCAGCCTAGTGGCCACTTCCTTGCCTCCTGAAGGTTAGGGATGAATTCTCATTCTCTGGTGGATCAATGACTATTGTTTGAATAAACTTGAATCACTTGCTTTAACTGATAGATCTTTGAAGAGATTTTCCATTCCTTCAGCTTTCCACACTTCTTTTTTGAATTTTCTCTCTAGCATTATGCACAAAAATGCATAGTTGAATATGCATCTGAATATGTATTTTACTTTGCCATGTGATATTATATGCCATATATGTCTTTACAATTGTACAATGTTCCGGAAAGAAAAGCATGGTGATATATGTTTTACCTCATTGTTCCTTAGGTGGTGAAGTGACAGGAGAGAAAAAAAATGTGATTGGATCCGTTCCGATTTGTCATGTCAATGAATGGCCAAATCAAGTTAGGCGGAGAAATTCTGCTATAGACAATTTCATAAACATCCCTACCTTAGGTGAGTCTTGAAAGTGCAATATTTAAGTATTTGCAGAGCTGTTGCTCTATTAATGTGTATGAGCATGTGTGATACTACTCATTAAATATCCTCGGAGCCGAAGTTTTGCTTATGTTTGGTTGTGGGTAGGGAGAGCAGAGAGTGTCAGTTCTCTAAAAGCATCTAAAAGTTTTTTACCAGATGGTGGAAGTCAGACACATGTAATGATTCTTAAAACTGAAAAATATATAATGGTAAATAGTTTCCTTAAACAATTTTAGGTATATGATGTTTGTAAAAAAGTGATAGTTCTGTTAGAAAGTTATTGGTTTTACTCCAATGCCTACAATATTTAACAGAATATAGACAAATCATTTTTGCAATTTTTTTGGTCAACTTGCATTAATTTTACTTCCCCTGAAAAGGGAACAGTGCTTAACAAGAACACAATTAAAAGTTAGGTGGTCTAAAAAGCAAGCAAGCATTGCAGCCTGTGGCCAGGAACTGGTACAAGCGGTCAATCAGTTATACCATGGCATTAATAACACAGAATAGATACAGAGCCCCCAAAAGGGTTAGAGTATTTCCAATAGGAACACACACACCCCATCTGAAAAAGTGATTTGGGCAGGCAAACAATTAAATTCCTGGGATCAAAATCTAAACATTTACCTTGAGAAAATAATTTTGTACAGCACCTATTTATTAAAAACATTGGCATGCATTTGATCTCTTGCTTTTTGCACAAACCTAGTAGAACATAACCAGCCTATAAATGTGCCAATGCAAAAATGTTTTTGCATTGTCCAGTGACTGCCAAATGCTTTCAGGAGTTGCAGGCGAGTGCTAAATGGGGGGAGGAGAGCGGGGAGGGGACATGGCGACAAGAAACACACAGAGACAGTGCTGGAGGTAAAGAGGCCACAACTTTACTGAGATTACAGCTCGGGAGCAAAGGCGCGCATAGGGCACAGATCCGAGCATCGGCTGACCCGCCTGCCAAGCCGATGAACCACACGCCCCCTCAGACCCCTGCTGAGGGGGGGAACCATGGGATGACAGTCAGTGGGATGCCAGGTGGGTGTACACCCCTGTGTGGATCATCCCCTGTCACCTGGGAGTGAGGCGGACTGACAGCCCCCATCTGGGCATGCACCGGCCATTCCTCACTCCCCAGACCCCTTATGGGGATCCCCATAATAGGGAAACTGAGCCTGAGGGGCCTGTTTCCCCCCAAACGGATCGGTGCCCAATGCCCCAATCCGCATCCTGCGCGGTCCGAAGTTGTGACAAAAGGGAGGGCTGGGCGGGATGCCGCCACGGGCCAAGTGCTGAGGGGTGGGGAAGAGCCCTCTGACCAGGGGCCCGCACCGGATGTGCCTGGGTGGAGTTACCTGGCCCCTGGACACTCCCCACCCCTCCCCAACATGGCGGCCACCATGCTGCTTCCACGCTCGCCTCCCCCCGCATCGCCCGCAACTCAGGCCCCCAGGTGAGTCTGGGAGCCGTTATTTCTCCTTTGCACTATACTGTATTTGAAATACATTCTATATCTTATGTACCTCTGAAATAGAATTGAAATAGAACTGTTGAGGCCAGTCTCAAGTTAGATGAACTTGTTCAATTAAGGTTTACAAGTGTAAAAACATTGTTTATGTGTAGAAGAAAGAGCCATATAAATAAATGTAAAACTTTGTAGCATGTGTAAATTTATGCTAGACCTTCCTGCGAAAACAAACAAACAAACAAACAAACAAACAAACAAACAAACAAACAAACAAACAAACAAACAAACAAACAAACAAACAAACAAACAAACAAACAAACAAACAAACAAACAAACAAACAAACAAACAAAAACTTTTACCCCTTTAAAGATTTCCACATTCTTATCACTTTGAAGTCAGAAAAGGCAAATTCCCTTATTAAGTTCTGGAAGCTGCAATGTGGTATCTATGCAGCAACGAATGGCTTCTCAGCATCCTCCAAAAAGGAACACATTTGTTCTGGTTTGAAAGAAACTGCATAACTTCTGTTTTTTTGCTGGCTATTTTTTGGGTGTGTGTGTGTGTGCCATCAAGTCACAGCCAATTTATAGTGACCCTGTAGAGTTTTCAAAGCAAGAGACATTTGGAGGTGATTTGCTATTGCCTGCCTCTAAGCAGCAACACTGAACTTCCTTGATGGTCTCCCATCCGAGCACTAACTAAGATTGACCCTGCTTAGCTTCTGAGATCTGATGAGAACAGGATAGCCACAGTTGTCCAGTCAGGCCTTTGCTGGCTATGACTAGCTTGAACCCACAATCTGCTCCCAAAATGTGTAATCTGTGCTTGCTGTTGTGAACGGCTTCAAGCATAGGACAGATGATGGAATGCAAATATGTTAAATATATAAATGTAATAAAATGCTATATGTTGTATGTTGATTTTTTCTCATTAGATTTTATATAAATCGAATGTTATTATTATTGTTTTTATAGATTTTGGTAGGGAGCAGGACATGTAATCCCTCCATGGCTGGATTCTTGGTAGCAGCAGGTAACATATGCTGCAGTCTTATCTTCTACAGCTGAGGCGTGGGATTCAACCTGAATTTTTCATACGCGTCTCAGAGACGTGTCACTGAGAAGACAATAATGGCAGACAAGCTTTCCTGAAATGTTGGTTTTCCTGCCACTACTGATTTCCCCCTAAGTCTACAGGGAAGTGCAGATGTTATAAAGCGCATGTTCTATTTTTGGAAGCCCCCCCAAATCCTAGTTTACTGGTATACATGCTATACTCCAGAATGTTGAGGTTCCATGTTAGATGCTTAGGAGACCTTGTAAGAGATTCCTGCTCAGTTTTAGCCACAAGTACGGCCAAAATACATTTGTAAAATTGGAAGTTATACTTAAGGTGGGGAGGGCGGAAGAGGGTAATATATTCTCTTAAGAAATCAACCCTGTGGACCTATTCCCTGAGAGTCTGCACAGCGCCCCCCCCCCCCCCTCACCAGAACAGAAGGGGCAGAAACAGGTTCTTAAAGCTAAGCAATCCAGTTGTCTTCATACTCTGCCCTTCAGTGATAACTTTGCAGCTTGCTGACGTCAATGGAGGTACCAATACTGCTTTCTAGCACTTAATAATCTGATTAATGTATTGATATCTATTAGCTGGGTTTGCATTGCAGCTGTAATAATTCCACAGATATGAATGAGAACATACCGATTTATAGCCACAATTTATAGAAGTAGATTTGACACCAATGTACACGTTGTTAAGTGCACACCAAAGATGTTCTAAATGTATGTTTACAGTGCAATCCTAAACCCAGCTGATTTAGAAAGGTGTAACTCTTCCTAGGACTGCACTGTTAGATATGAGAAGTGTGAATGCAACAAACATATTTGCAAACATAGATAAATGCATTTGCCTGTGGTGGTAGGACTGGCTTCTGCTCATTGTTGGTGGTCCTTTTGCTTAATTTTGTTGTAATTTTATGCACAGAAGTGTTTTGTGAGCTGGAATTCTACTTGGTATGTGTTATGAAAAAAATACCTATTTTCTAAGTTACATTATAGGTTTATTTATGCTACACTGGGCCTGCAGTGTGGTTGGTTGCAAGCCAGTTGTTAGCGTGCTAGTATGTTGTGTTAGGAAAAAAAAACTTTTCCACCTCTCCTTTGGTTCTTCTCTATGGTTTATTTTGCTGATCACTTTTTGGTTTGTTTCTTAATACATTATTGTTCTGCTTCTAGAAATGAAGACAGTAAATAGTTGGGTAGAACAGGTGACAACATAGATTCCTGAGGTTTATTACTGTACTGCAATATTTTCTGTTTAACGTTAGAGCATCTGTGTGCAGAACCTGTATGTTCTGGCTTATCTAGATGTTCAGTAGGTGCATGCTTTGATGACAAAAAATGTCATATACATGATAGTGTCTGAAGTCCCATTGAAAGGCAATGGCATGTCAATATATATTATTGGTGTTAGATGGGATCTGGACAGAGATAACAGGCAAGTGGATAGTTGTGATGCTATTTTCTCCTTAAAAAATCAGAGTAGATGTACTCTCCACCAGCACTGGAAAGGGGAAGAACACAGGCTCCAGAAACTTAACCTGCAACTACATATAATAACAACAACAACATTAAATGTATATACTGCCCTTCAGGACAACTTAACATGCACTCAGAGCGGTTTACAAAATATGTTATTATTATCCCCACAACAACAAACACCCTGTGAGGCTGAGAGAGCTCCTAGAAGCTGTGACTGACCCAAGGTCACCCAGCTGGCTTCAAGTGGAGGAGTGGGGAACCAAACCCAGTTCTCCAGATTAGAGTCCCAGTTCTCGGACTCTAAACCACTACACCAAACTATAGTTGGATATTGTATTTTTGTTGTGCTGTAAGAATAATTCATAACTGAGTTGTATTGTTCACACCTGGAAAATCCAGTTGCAAATTATTGCTATAACATTATGATAGAACAGTATCCAATAGTGCATGGAAGCAGCCCTAAATTTTATTTTTAAAAAGCTCAGAAAAAGGCAAGGAATTTCTTTAGAGGGATGGTAGCTTCCACCCAAGAGTGAATGAGTGTTCTTGTACTGGAGTGATACAGCAAGGCAGTACTCTGTCTCTAAAGTATTAAATGGGAATAACATTTAGCTGAGAAAAGGTTGCAACATGGCAGAAGCATTAGAGGGGTGAAGTGCACCTCTTGGCACCATTTAGGCCACAGCTATAGCGTTGTTGAGTTTGCCAATCCTGTGGCCCCCCTGCCAGAATCTTAGGAGAAAGATTATTATGAAAGGCTATACTTTGCACCAAGGTATGGTTGGAAAGAGTGATTATCTTTCAATCCAACTCAAAACAGCAGTCTATTCTGCCTCTTTCCTGTGTGCTATCCCTCTCCACTGTATTCTGTAACTCATTTATTTAAAACATTTTTATCTCACCTTATCTCCTTAGAGTCAAAGTAGTTAACAATGCAGCAACTAAATTGTAAAGACTTGTTTAAGTTCAATTTTAAAAAATTAAAACTGATTAAAATACGCGAATTACAATTTTTAAAACATTCAGATTTAAAACACACAGGACTGGCAAACTCAACAACGAAACTTGCTGGAAAATTCACCCTCCAAATGCTCTTATAGCGAGTGAGGGCACCCTTTTCATTCAACTTTGAAAGGCCATTCCACAGGACTGGATCCACCCTGGAAAAAGCCAGTGATCTTACTGTAATTGCTAAATGGTTCTAAGGGTGGGCCTCTTAAATCATGAAATCAAATTTCATGTGGAAGGTCACATATGCAATAGGTGTGTGCAACAAAAACAAATTGGCTGAATTTGGATCCAGTATTCAGGAATATTCGGTATTCTTGAAATCTGGGTCAGATTCTTGATTGGGTTTGGTTTAAACCAGGAATACCTAATATATTTGGCCATTATTATTTTATGGGGAAAACTATCTAGGGGGCTGAATAAATTTTCAAGCAAACTTCATCAAATTTGCAGGGAACCTAGTCCTACCTGTTGACTAAAGTGCCCCCCTCAAGTTTCAGGAAGATTGGACCCAGAGGTCTAATTCTATGGGCCCCTGAACAAGGTGCCCCTGTCAGCCTTTATTGTTTTCTATGGGGGAAAATATTTCTAAGGCTTTCCAGGCAAAGAAATCTTAAGCAAACATGCATCTAAAAGCCACTTCCCAATGCAAGTTCCAATGCAAGCTGAACCAACAAATCCCAACAGAAAAAAATAAAGGGAATCTCACCAGAACCAGACTAAAGCAAGGAGACTAACATCACACCAGAGAATCCCAACAGAACCAATGTCAACCAAGAGAATCTCATCAGAACCTAACTGAAGCAAGGACGAACACTGTTGCAAGCTCAGTTCAAGGTATTAGTTATTACATACAAAGTTCTTCATGGCTTTAGTCTGGCATATCTACGGGACTGCCTCCCTCCCTATGTTCCTCCACAGCAGCTTTAGTAATCTGAATAGGGTCTCCTGCAAGTGCCAGGCTGCGCATGGGTGAAGTCAGCAGCAGCCCATACATGAGCTTTCTCTGTGGTGGCCCCTATCCTGTGGAATGACCTGCCTGATGAAGTCAGAAGAGCCCCTGCTCTCCTGGCATTTCGTAAACTATGCAAAACTGAACTATTCAAAAAATGTTTTTACTCAGATGGGAGGACCGTATTGTAGGGATGGGGTCTCAGATGCTTCGCTAATGAGTTAGGGACCATAGACATAATCACTATATTGCCTTACATATTATCTGTTGCTCTAAATATGTACTCCTATGTACCACCAGTGCCCCATGCTGTCTAATGTTAGTCCTAGAATTGATTATGTTCTGCTTCAGTATTTTTTTCTACTCTGTATTGGATTCTTGCTAATACTATGTCTTTTAAACTTGTATCTATTTACCCTATGGCATTGTTTATGGAAATGTCCTTGAATACTGTATTGAAATGTACTTGATACTAATTGTACTAATCTCATACTATGTAGTTTGCCTGGAGTTTCAGTGAGAAAGGCAGACTGTAAATGACATAAATAAATAAAATAAAACGGACCCAACAACCAACATCAAACCATAAACAGACAAGTCTGGGAAGTCTGCAAAGAGGGGAAACCTCACAAATTCATTCATTCCCCCCTCCCCAAGGGGAAAAAAACCCAGGAAAACCTTAGAAGTTGGAGGGGGGGGGGGAGAGCTTGCCAGATGAACCCAAATAAATTTGGGTTTATCTGGTACTGACTTATTTAGTATCCCAGTTTTAAACAGGATTCTCTAACGTTATTTGGTATTCCCAGATAATACCGAATCAGCAGTTATTTCGTATTATCTTGCTGTACCAAATGCTGAATTGCACGTCTCTAATATGCATTTAGATTTCAGGCAGTTATTTTCTGGCATGATTGCCTGCAATGTTCTATTCACAAAATCTCCATGCATTTACTGAATAATATCACTACCATTTGGGCTGGACAGAGTTTTGATTCCACAAATGGGAGCAGTTCCTGTCCTGAGGTTCAGATTGACCTGTTTCCTGTCATGATGTTGTATGGCTGTCCATTTATCTTTTTTTTTGTCGTGAACCTATCAGCCTATAACTACAGAAGATGAAGTAAAGAAGAACATAAACTACTGGACAGGATCCTGTGCCTGCTTCCTAATGGAGGATACTGGATGATGATACTGCAGGATATAATGACCATTCAAGGCTGAGATCTATTACCTTTCTCTTCCTCTTCCAGCAGAAAATATGTACAATTCTCCCTAAATTTTATCTCACAACAACCATGTGAGATAGATTAATTTGAAAGAGTTAAAGTAGTCTAAAATCATCTAGTGAATGTCATAACTGAGGGGGATTTGAACTCCATAGTCTGATATGCCATACTGGCTCTCATAGTAAATGTTCTTTATGTCCTGGGCCTGATTACCTAAGTGTCAGCTCAGAGCACTTGCTCTTTGGATTTTGGACTTTGAAGTTCTGCCTGGGCTATTGCACTTTAGCTTGACAAGGTAACATCTGGTTAGAAGACTGAAAGTCTGTACAGTATTGTTAGAATAGTTGTTTAGCTTTTATTTTCCTTTCCTGTTTGCACATTTCTGCTTTTGTATATTTTTTTCTTGATTTTCTCGATTTTTTGTGTATATTTTTTTCTTGATTAATTATACTTCTGTAGAGTTATTTGGGGTTTTGGTGCTTCAATCTGAATCTAGTACTTTGGACTATTGAGTACAACTACCCTAGTAATAGTTTTGTGGAACTCAACCTGTAAGTGTCCTACCTTGAGGGGCTGACCTTGTTTAATACCCAGTAGGGCTGGATACTTTTTTCGTGATCAAAGGGTTAGTCAGAGGGACTGGTGGTGGCTCCATTACCCTGGGCAGTGAGGAAGTCTCTGAATGTTTTGCTCTTGACCTATGCCCCAAAGCCTTCTTGTGGGACAAGGGGGCTTTGACAGGATTTTCTTTCTGCTCTCTTTGGATTTGTTTGCTGCATCAGCTGCTGTTGGAATAAATGGTGGCTCCAAACTGACAATTTTTATAAATTGTGGAAGTGTAAACAGTAGTCTCACAAAAGGTTGTTCAAAAACTTTTGTGAAACTCTGGAACCTAAGTCATCCCATAGACAAAATTAAGAAAGAAGCTTTGGAATATATTGTTTTTTATGTTCCTTCTTTTTCATTTTGGTTTTTGATCTGACATATGGGTATATTTTTGATTATCTGTTTTGCAGTTCAGTAATTTATAGAAATTATGTGGAGGTCTATGTTGTTTTTGGTATGTTTGTATAAAATTGCAGCTTCCAAAGCTTTTATTGTTTTTCCCTGAAGAGTTGGCTAGAGATATCAAAAATATCTACTATTATATTCATGTCTGATGCGAGGTGATAATGGAATATATTTTATAATATGCTATGAAGTGATAAGGGAGTATCTATCTGACTCTGAATGTGATCCCAGAATGCAAATCAAAAAATGTGCACAATGGGACTGAAAAAAAGGTGAGGGAGATTTAAAAAGAACCCCATATTTAAAGAAAAATGAAATCTCATAGCAGTACATTGTGAAATCTTAACCACCAATGTAGCATCCTCCCAAGATGTAATGATCTTGGGGCAGAATGGACTGGTGGGAAGTGGCAACTGCTGTTGCTACCCCCAAGAAGAGAAAAAGATGGCCAGGGGATGGCCATTGCAGAGTACCAGTGATTGGAAGGATGGCTTGGCAGCCTTGCACTTCCTTCCAGCCCAAACATCACCAGTGCTCAGCATCTGCCAAGATCTGTTGGAGTTTCTCATGGGTTCTCACTTGTCATGTTTAATATTTCCTTTTTATGACTAAATATTGCAGTCAATATCAGTGTAATTACATAGGCATACACAAGTGATAGCACCTTAGGGGGAGTTTTGGCAGCTCTTATAAGAAATTCCACAGAATATTTTGTAAATTTTAACAAGTGGTTTAGAGAGTCAGCTGGGGATCTCCTGTACTGACTAAAAACTCCAGTGTATAAATCTTACTAATGGTAAAAGCAGTTCAATAATGGAACCAATTACTTAGTATCGGAGGCCTTCAAGCTAAGAATGCAAGGCTCTAGCTTTGGATTTCATGTATTAAACTGGTGATTGGACTAGATGGCCTGTAAGCCCCTTTGCATCTTTATGAGTCTATTCACATATGCCTCTTTTGTTTTCTACAACAAAAAAACAACCACCTGTGTATTACCTGTTCTGAATGCTAAAATATTTCTTCTCATGGAAGAGAACAGGAGAGTCTGTGAACCCTTTGCAATGAAATGTTGACTCTGCTGATTTCAAATACAATATAGCATTAATCTGAGCGGGGATGAGAATATTATAGGATGGGAGGGAAGGGGTCATCATGGTATGGTGGCTGAAAATGTTTTATATGCAGAAGGTCCCAGGTTCAATTTCCTCGATCCACAGAATAAAAAACATATACAAAAAATCTAATTTATATAAATTCCAGCAATTATTGGTGAAGGGCCAGTTTGAGAACTGGCATGTGAATGATAAAATAATCTCTTTAGGAATACAGAGCAGTTTATAGAGTTTATTGCCTTGTTTCTGATTACAGCAACCATATAAAAGCTTTTATATGAAAAAGGGAAGTGAAAGGAAAGTAGCATTACTGGCCAAGTTATGAATGATCAACTCAGCGTACTGGAGCTAAAAGGAATGGCAACAGCTGTAATCCTGAATCCTTAGCTCCTAGAAATGCTTGTCAAGATTTTTGGGTCTCACAGGATAGTTCAAGACTCCACATTTCTGATAATTACTGAAACATATTTATGCATTATACAGAGCTATGCTGTCCAACCTTTATATGCATTATACAGAGCTATGCTGTCTGTAAATTATTGTGTAAAAATAGTTTTTAATGTTATTAGAGAATTAGAGGCATCCTTTATACAAACCAGTTCAAAATACTATGAAGAAACAAATTTTGAAAGAAATGACCATATATGCTAGGTTCAGGTGGCAGTGAGGTTTTTAAGTGTGCTGCAATGCAGATGACTTCTAAACTGTCAAACTTGCACTTCAGGGAGCCCAGTGCCTTTAAAATTGTTTGATCTCCCATAGTTACCCTGAAACGGATTTCTGATTTAAAAAGAGGCATTTTGTGAATTACCAGCTCTGGGAAAGGCTCTGTTGCTGGCCCTTCTGCAGGATCAGGCTTTAGTTTCAATGAAAGTTTGGAAAAAGATGGGAAGCGTTTTTTTTTTAATAAGCAAGAAGTGTTTAGTCTCTCTTCCCATGGAATAAACTCCAAAGGAACAAAGTTTTCAATGCCCCAGTAAAACTGCATCACAAATATATAGCTGTAACCTACAGGGAAAAGTATTAGTCATTCAATCACATAAGAGTTCAGTCTTAAAATTCATCAGAAGGTATATTTTTTTCAATGAGGCTCACGGCAGCATGTTTAGTTAAACTAGTGAAATTTATGGAGTTTTTTTAAAAAATGAGTGTATTATGGACTTGTATTATGACTTTAAAAAAACACTAAATTTCAATTAGAGAAACTGGAACTTGAGACTCAAAATTGTTGAGGACTGGCTGATTCTTTCAAAGACTGAATATGTCTGTCCTGTTGCATTCTACAGCTTTTATGCAGAGTTGTTGTGTTTCACTACACCTGTCTTCTGATGGGTCATCGAAAACCTCTCCAGTTTAGAAACTGGTGCGCATACAACTTACTGTTGTTACAGCTTTCTTTTTTCTCCTATTAGTTTGTGAACTTGCTGCTCAATGCTCTTAAACATGATACTGGGAGGGCGCACGTGTAGTCACATACATCAATATCCCTTTTAGCTTATGGGAATCCTAGATATGCATGAGCATATCAGCAAATCTAAAGGTCCTTTACCATCCTTAAAGTCTTGAATTCAAGAAATGAACATAACATTATATTTTTATGCTTAAGTGTATATATTTTCCATTAATTTAAAGGATAAAGATATTGATGTGATCATAGATGTGATTGCATACTAACCCTCCCAAATTACAGTTTTAACAAGGATGATAATTTGTATACTTGACTTAGCTACAGGCAAAATGATTCACAAAAAACACAATTAACAGAAAACTGAAGCATGGTGCATGCGCAGTGGTCCCTACAAATTTCAAAAATCAAAGCTGGAAAAATCCCACTACCAGAACAATGTATATTGCAAATGGGAGAAAGGGAAATTCAGAGGCATGCATGATACAGGTGAAATACGTAGGAATATATTGAGGAGTATGTGCCAGTCCCGGTAAGCAAGGTTTCAAAACCATACACCAAAGGATGGAGATAACTGAAAGAAGGAAAGCAACAGACAATAACACAACCGCACATTTGACAAAATAAGGATCAGTTTGGTATGAGATACTCCCATAGAATTTTAAGTGTGATCTTGACAAGATGGCACTGGAAATACAGCAGCTCAGTTGCCATTTAGAATACATATTTGTTGCAACTTTTAAAAAGTGAGCATTTAAAAAACCAAAAAAGTTTCAGATTTGATTCTCAACCTCCTGGATCCCCATATAAAATTAATCAGCTTTTTTGCCATTTTTTCCTTTCCTCCTCCCAAGTTACTATCGGGATGGCCCTGAATAAATATAGAAATTTAGGAAAAATAAAGTGTTTAACCAGATGTAGTTTACCTACCCATGTTAGGTTGAGTTTCCTCCAGGAGAGCATTTTATCATCTAACGCCTTCCATAACATCTGATAATTGCGCTGGGCTAATTGTGCTAACTCCAGAGGCACCAACTCGAGAGGAACCAATATTCCCAAATATTTCCAGCTTTTTATAATCCAACTAAAATTGAAACTACCTCTGAGAAGAGGAACAGTTAAGGCGTCTAAATGAATTGGGAAGATTTCTGACTTGATCTGGTTAATACAAAGACTCAATATTATTCCAAAGTTGATGAGGATCGGTTGGATACATTCTAATGATGGCTTGGGGTTAGAGATACATAGCACAATGTCATCTGCATAAAGACTAATTTTATGCTCTTTGTTGCTTGCTTTTATTCCCCCTGTCTGTACTGTGCATCTTATTTCCCTTCATGCTGCAATTTTTCTTAAAAGTTAACTTTCTAATATGCTATCAGATTGGTAGATCTTATACAATACAGACTATATTCAGGATCAGGTCTTCTCCCCCCCCCCCGCGTCTCGGTCTCAGTTGTCTCTGCGCAGCTGCAGCAGCTGCGCTTGTTCTCTCCTCCCCCCCACTTTCCCCTTCAGACTTTGAACTTTCTTCTTGCTGAAACTCCTGATGGTTGGACAAAAAGTCTGTCAGCTGTACTTCCGATGTAATCTTGTAGGTTTGATCCTTATATCTGAACCAAATACCTTCCGGAAACAACCATTTGTATTTTACATCACATTTCCTCAGGAAAGCCGCAAGTCTTTTATACTTAAATCTTCTTTTATGAGCCAAAAATGGAACATCCTTCAATATTTTAACCTTGTTGCCCAAATAGTCCAAGTCCACATTGTACGAATTATATAAGATGGTGTCCCGAGTCTTCTTAGATGAAAAATCAATAATAATCTCGCGAGGCAGCTGACGCTTCGTTGCATACTTTGAAGATGTCCGACGGACTTCCAAAACATCGCTTTTTAACTCTTCTTTAGTTGCCTTTGCGAATGGCGCCAAAAGTCCCGACACCAAATCTTTTAAATTTTCACTTTGCTTCTCTTTTACATTTTGAAGACGCAGTACCGTTTGGGCACGGTTCACTTGCAATCCTATTATTTGATTCTCCAAGAGCTTCACTTCTTTACTTGTTGCTTTCATGAGTACTATGTTTTCACGTGCAGACTGCTCTGCTCCAGACGCTGTTTCTTTAATGGTTTTCACTTCGCTTTCCACTGAATCAACCTTTTGCCCCATTTCATTTAACTTCGCTACAAAGGGCTGCATAGCTTCAAAGACTGCTCGTCTCACCATCTCTTCCAAAGTTTCCCCCTTCCCCTGTAACATCGCCATCACTGATTTACTCATTGCAGGGCTCTGCTTTTTTGTTGCCATCTTAGGGGGGGGGGGGCGCCAGCTAAGTTCCGAAACTCCGTGAAGGGGAAGAAATCAGCACCTTCTTAGCTTCAACTCCCACCAATCCTTCACATACGCTTAGAAATCAGAAGGGATTCGCTTATTTACAGGTTTTCACCTTAAATCTGCTTATTGCCGTTCTCCATGGCCCGGCTGCACGCGATGTGCTGCGCAAGTCTGCCGGCCTCCATTAGAGCAAATGGGCAATTTACCCCCTGCATTCCTTTCAGGGGGTTCTTCCCGCCGCGCTCCGGACCCTGCCTCCCTCACTGGGAGTCCTGGGGGTTAACCCTCGCGAGTCAACCGCCCGGTCAGGCTGCTCGGACGTTTCCTCCCGGACCTGTGGAGAGGATCGTCCGACATGGCTGGGAAAACGAAACCAAATCCGCCAGACAGTAAGAGTACAATTGACATGTTCCCCTCCCTCCCCATGTGGCTAGCCTGAAATGGCAGTTGGGGATGGAATGTTGAGGGGGCTGACAATTGGAGAGTAAACTGCAGAGTGAAAAGGAGTTGGAGTCTGGCTTTTGACCAGAGAGGGTCAGCCAGAGAATCCTCTGTGTGAGGAAGTAATGTTTGTGAAGCAAACATTAGTCCTTGGACTAAAGTGGAGAAAATGCTAGGAACAGGGTTGTAGCGCATAACTATAACACCTGCCCAGTATCTAGTAAGGGTTTGATTCAGTGGAGCACCCTTAAGTCTGGAGAGGACGGAAAGTCGTGCTGTGTCTGTGCTTTAAAAGTAGAGCATTTGTAAAGCAGTGTCAACCTCTGAAAGAAGCTAGCAATCTAGTGTTATAGTGTTTTGTGCCTCACACCAGTGAGGTTTCTGTATAAAAACCTTTCTGTTACTTCAGTTCAAACATCTGCCTACCTACCTTCTGACTTTACCTACTGTAAATAAACCTTCTGTTAACATTTTGAACCTCCCCAAGCCTTGTGTGCCAGTTTATGCTAAAGGAAAGCGCAAACCACTGATCTGTCCCCTACTAAGACTTGGCTGGGTCTTTTATACTACTTTTATGTTACTGAAGGGTGGGTCCAGAAAGAAAGTTGAAGCTTAACATCAAGCACGCTACCAGAGGCTTCCCAGCCCAGTATACAGCTTCATAAGCTTAGAGAGGAGAAGTTTTACCTCAGGGTAGGGGAAGATCAGCCCAAGCCTGAGTTGGGCGTGGGTTTGTGACAGTTATCGACTAAATTCTTCTTTGGTATGAAGCTTGTTTGATCAGGCTTCACATAATCTGGAATTACCTTCTTTAACCTATCTGCAAATACTGTCATAAAAATTTTGTAGTCCTGGTTCAATAAGACAATAGGTCTGTATGACCCAGGATTAGGCCGATTCCAGACGGCCCTCTGCATTCCGAAATGTCGCGCGTCGTCACGCATAAAATGCGATATTTCGTTTTCCGTGCGACGACGCGCGACATTTCAGAATGCAGAGGGCCGTCTGGAATCGGCCTTAGTTTGAGCCTTCTCTACCTCAGGCACTGCAATAATAGTAGCTTGTTTCCAAGTTTCTGGTAACACTCCAGAGTCCATTACCTGATTACATATTTTCACTAATTTAGGTTTGAGTAGTGCTTTAAATGTCTTATAAAACTCTGGGGTAAATCCATCATTGCCCAGAGATTTATTATTTTTTAGATTAGTGATAACATCCAAAACTTCTTGAGTGGATATAGGCTTTTCCAACAACTGTTTATGATCATCTGAGATTTGCTGAATTACCTTTTTTTAAATCTAGGTAATTATGAATTGCAGTATCACTTGGCAGAATATAAAAATTTGTAAAAGTTGACCATAATAGACATAATCTCTTTGTTATCAGCCGTCAGTGTCCCTTTAGAAGAGTGCAATAAATTAATTAAATAGGAAAATGATATTTGCCATATGGAAAGCTTCTGTGCAGGGGCGGTTTCATTGATTTGGGGGCCCTGAGCAAAAATCCAGAAGCACTTCCCTCCTGCTGCTCCTGCCACACCTACCTCCTACCACCAAAGTCAAAACAAGTGTAGGTCTTGCCCTGTTTGAAGTGGGTGGGAGCTGCTGCAGAAAGCCAGCTGTCCAGGTCCCAGGCAGGGCAGGTGTGAGTGGGTGTTGCCACTAAGCCAGCTGCCTCCTCCTCCAGGGGTGGGCAGACCTGTGGTCAGTCAAGCCTCCCAGTATGGGGCCCAGGGCAGCTGCCGTGTTGCCCAGTGGTTAAGACTACTTGTGTCTCTGTGGCAGCACCAGCCACCATCAGGAATGCTTGGCAGTGTGGTGGAAACTCCAAGCAGTAAGGCTGATCTGTGTGTGTCTGTTTCTTGCATGTTACAGTCTCTGGAGCTGAGACTATATATGCCATTTTTCCACTTCATGAACAGCATTCAAGAGGAATAACAAACGAATTCAGTAGGCTAAAGAGCTAAAAGTATCAAAAAGGTCAGTAACACTGACAGTAACAACGCAATCCTAAACAGAATTACACCCTTCTAATCCCACTGACTTCAATGGATTTAGGAGCGGGTAACTCTGCTTAGAAGCGCACTGTAAAACTCCAAGCAAACAACGGAAACGTGAAGCATCAAGTAACGGTATGGAATTAGTCCTGAAAGTTATCTTAACCGCTCAACTTCTCCCTGCCAGGCAGGTGTTAAAAAACTCGGCTCTTTCAACGGAGATGCCGCCAGCGCTTTCCCCAGCCGCCTGGGAAGCGGACATTCAGCAGGTGTCTGTCTGGGCGCTGAGATGCAGTGATGGACTAAACTTTCCAGCGTCAGGCGCAGAAGTCCTGCCGGGGGGAGCGGGAAGGGGCGGCGGCCACCTCGCGCCCTCCTTGCCACGAATGGGGGGAAAGGGCAGCGCCCGCAATTCCGCTGCAGAGGCGTTCCGGGCGGGCCGCGCCTCTATAAAGCAAAGTGCAGAGTCATGAGGAGCTCCAGGGCGCGCTTGTGGCCGCGCCTCAGCAGATGCTCGCCGGTCCAAAGGCGCTGCGAGACGCCGGGGCAGGCGGGCACGAGGCTAGCCGAGGAAGCCGAGCGGCGGGTTCCTGCGGGCCGGCGCCGGAGCCATGGGGCGCTACTCGGGCAAGACGTGTCGCCTGAGCTTCATGTTGGTGCTGACGGCGGGCTTCTTCGTGGCCGAGATAGTGTCGGGCTACATGGGCAACTCCATCGCGCTGGTGTCGGACTCGTTCAACATGTTGTCCGACCTGATCGCGCTTTGCGTGGGCCTCTCCACCGGGCGCATCTCCCGCCGCCGCCGCCGCAGCCCCAGAGCCTCCTTCGGCTACGGCCGCGCCGAGGTGGTGGGCGCTCTCAGCAACGCCGTCTTCCTGGCCGCCCTCTCCTTCACCATCCTGGTGGAGGCGCTGCAGCGGCTGGCGCGCCCCGAGCCCATCAGCGACCCCTTCCTCATCCTGGTGGTGGGCGCGCTCGGCCTGGCCGTCAACCTCGTGGGGCTGCTGGTCTTCCAGGACTGGGCCGCCTGCTGCCCCTCTTGCTGCTGCCCTGCCCGGGGCCCGGCGCCGCCCTCCGGCCTCGAAGATGAGCCTCCCCGCGAAGCCCCCGGTTCCCACGCCTTTGAGGGCCTCTCCGGAGGGGCAAACCGCGACCGCGAGGGGGCAGCGGAGGCCCCCAGCATGCACGAAGCAGGTGCCCCTCGGTTGCTTTCTCCAGTCAGGGGCCTCTTGGCCTCCTCTCCTTTCTTCACACCTTCTTTCCTTCTGTTTCCCCGTTTCTTCTCTCTCTTTTTATTTCCTTCCATTTCCCTTCTGTTTTCTCATCCTTTTGAGATTCCTGTTATTTCTTCCCACTGTTTCGAAGCACTCTAACCCACCTTAAAAAAAAATTTAAATTTCATTTTCTTCTTTGTCTGTCTGACCTATTCTTGTCTCATTAAAGTAGATTGAATGAACTAATCTTTGAATGTTGTAATCAATTAAAAAAAAACCTTGTCATGTCCTTTTTACATCTTTTTATCCCTTTCTTCCAAATCTCTTTGCCCTCTCTTTTTGCTTTCAAGTTTGTTATTCTTACTCAGCAATATTTTTTTTCTATATTAAGGTTTTGTTCCCCAAATACGTTTTGTTTCCAGAATGTTCTCAGGCCCATCTTGATGTTCGTTTTCCTAATTTCTCTATACGGAGAAGCAAAGAGGAAAGTTACAGCACTTTTAAATACAAATTAAAAAGTGTACCATTATCTTCATACGTATTGGAGTTTGTACACTTTACAAGTATCATCAAAGCAAAGTCCATGAATTATACTTTGTTGGCTAGTAACTGTGCTGTACTATTATGTTGCACTGTGTGTGTATATGAGTGAAAAAAGTAACGTAGGTTCTAGCTTGAATGTTGATTATTTAAGATTAAGCTGTTTTTGAAAAGTTTGGTATTTTTTCTATTTGTAGAACTTATACACAACACAGCGTTTCTTCTTTGAATGCAGGTGACACCTTAAATACCCAGAAAAAGCCTGAAGAAGTGGTGATAAAGAGAAAAGAGAAAAAGTCCGAAGCCTTGAATATCAGAGGTATTGCACAGTAGATTGCTAACTTCTCCAAAGTTTGGGCACCGTCGTTAGGGATTACCTCTTTTTGTTCATAATCGGTCTTCTTGCACAAGTGTATATTGGATGTCATGAATTATGCATACAAGAATAACTTTAAAATGCCTACCAAAGAAAATAATATAGCTAGAGTTTGGTTTCCCCCAACAAGCCAGTCTGGCTCCGTTTGGCTACCAGAGATTTTAATACAGCTGCTGAACTATGGAGGCAAAAATAGGGGCAAACAGAAAACAAAGCAATAGATTGTTTGATGTTTACATGTGGGACCATGCAGGCTGCTGTGGCCCTAGTTTGTATTAACATTATCCAGATAAACGAAACTGTGCAGTCATGCGGCTTTTTGGAATATCAGGCCACTTCGCACATAACAAAAGTTTGGTGGCATCTTAAAGGCTTAATAGTACACATGACATTTTACTTATATGGGCATAAGAGAATGTGTGCAAATCATGTTTTACTGCATACGCAGGCAATAGTAAGGTCCAGTGGCAGTGTGTGTATATGTGGCAAAGTGAACACATGCAACGTTCACTCATGGTTGTGAACACAGGTTTTCCATTTATATTGGGTTATTCCTGTGTAGTCAAATTTCATGCATAAAAGGGCCCATTCTAATTTATTCATATGTTCTCAGAGGTAATCACTTGGCTTCCCAGATGCCTTATTTCTGTTGACTGATTTCTGTTAACACTCAAGCCCTGCTGTCTATGCCCTTCAGAGATTAGGAGGATGGCAACTAGAGACAGGACACTTTTCTGTGGTGGCACCTTGCTTCTGGAATTGCCTCTGCCTTGAGGCTTGCTGGGTACCTACTTTACTTTCTTTTGGCTTTTAATTAGAGGTTTTAACTTGCCAACTTTTAAAATGTTCTGCTTCCATTTTATGGATAGTTTTTACGCTGTTTTTGTCCAGTTTTTATTGGCTTTAATGTCTTGTTGTTATATTGTTTTTATATTGTTATACTGTTTCAATTGTAAGCCACCTTGAGCAAGGCTCAGAAGAGATGGTACAGAAATTTCTTAAATAAGCTAGTGATGTGTTAAGACTATATTTAACCTGAGATGTTTTTGAAAGCAAATTTGGGTCAAGTTCTAGTTTACAGTCACTGCACTGGAAGTTCTTCATCATCATCATCATCATCATCATCATCATCATCATCATCGCTAATTATTCCTGTTCTGTTTCAGGTGTTCTTTTGCATGTGATGGGAGATGCCCTTGGGTCAGTTATTGTTGTGGTTGCTGCATCAATATTCTATGCGCTTCCTCTGGATGAGAAGACTCCGTGTAACTGGCAGTGCTACATTGATCCTAGCCTCACCATCATTATGGTAATCATAATTCTGTCTTCAGCCTTCCCACTTATCAAGGAGACAGCAATAATCTTGTTGCAGATGGTTCCCAAGAATGTCAATATGCAAATTCTGGGTAAGTTACATTTTACTGTATTGCTAGTAGAATACTTTAAAGACTCTGGATTGTACATTCATGCTGGCTCTAAATCCTCAAAAGCATTGAATATCCGAGTCACATGGCGCTGTCCTAGCAACTTGACTCAAATCTTATGGGATTAGTGAAAGCAAGAACATGGTATTTCTCCAGAACTAGTAAAAAAGGCAAACCTGCTGCCGTTTCTGCAAGTATTTGTTGGGACTGCTCTGCCTATTTTAGAGGTTTCTAGCCCAGTCGTAAATAGGTGGTGGATGGATTGCTCAGTGGCTTTGCATTATGGAGTACAAGCTGGGAGGCCTGCAAGGAAATGTTGGGGGGCGAGATAAACTATTTGGAAATCTCATACCATCACTCCAGATCTATTCCCCCTCCCTCCCCCAAGGTCCTCTAACTCTCATGGACTAAAGCAGGCTGATGTCTCCTCTTTCCTCTTTCCCCTTTTAACTCACACTCTTGCTGCTCTTTGCATTTTGCCCCCTTGGGAGCACTTTTCCAGTCCTCATAAGGCCATTATTGAGTCCTCCTTTTTGTTAATTTACAAAGATATTTTTCTGCATACTTGGAAAACGCAGAGACCTCTTCCTTGGCTAGGGGTGGCCTAGTTTTGCAATTTCATAATCAAGATTACATTATATGTACCATGTTTTGTTTTACTTTTGACGTAGCTTCTGAAAGCCTAGTTCAACAGAGTCAGAAGAGTGATCTACAGTACATTGAATGCATTCATATTTAAATGAAATCTATAAGAGTTTAGGGACGGTTGTGTTTAATCCTGTCACAGGGTATTCTCCAGAGAAAGGGTTGGAAAAAAGTTAAAAAGTTGATGGGGATCTAACATACCATTTTTTGGAGCTCCGTTCTAAAAAGTAATAGTCATAGCAGGAAACCTCACCAAATTTACTTTCTCTTTGTTTCTATGGGTTTTTTTTAGCGGAAAAGCTATCGCAAGTGCCAGGTGTTAGCAGCATTCATGAGGTGCACGTCTGGGAGCTCGTCAGCGGGAAGAACATTGCCACCCTCCACATCAAATGTCACACCTCTTCTGATTATCAAGATGCATCTTACAAAATGAGGGAGGTGTTCCATGAAGCCGGGGTCCATTCAGTGACCATCCAGCCAGAGTACACAGACCACAAGAGTCCTGAGCTCCTGTGCAGTGCCCCGTGTATCTCCAAAGCTTGCGATCCCCAGTTGTGTTGTAGCCAGCAGGAAGCAACCCTTGTCCAAACAGTGAACAACTACAATGAGAAAAATGGCAGCATAACACCATCACTCCAGAAAGCCTTCTATAAAAAAGATGCAGTGGAAATTCCTGTTGAACCCATGTGGGCAGAAGATGTTGTCAAAAAGGACAGGCTTAAAAAAGATGCCTTCAAAGAAACCAATGATAGCAAACCATATGTATGTAGTACACGATTTTAGACCATTCAGCTTGTGTTTTGCATCCAGTTAAGGGCAAAATCTCCTTTGGACAAAGCCTATATGTCTAAATAGCAGGTGACTGTTGGCATTGCTTGCAGTAGTCATGGGAAACAGTGTTTGATAGCTGGGTAGCAGACATAATGAACAAACCCTGATACCATGGCGAGTATTTTAGGCTTGAATCAAAACATCCTGCAATGTGAGCAGAAGGTGCTTTCACTTGTACAGGGGGGAATGTCATTGGTTTTCCTTCGGTCTGCAGTTCCCTGTTCTCCCTGCAAAGCTGCTGCAGTGTTCAGGGTCCCCTTACCCTTTTAATCCAGTTTTTTGGGAGGAAGGGCCCCTGGGGGACCACTCCCATACAAGCAGAAATTTTTCTGGTCATGCTGTGGGATATTTGGGTCTAAGGACTTCTTTGTTTCCTCCAAATATGTCCAGTGTAGTTTTAATTTATAGTTTGTTGACCCAGTTTAGTGCTTTTTTCTCTCTATGAATGATCTCTGGATCCTCATCTTCTAGGCGTAAAAGGCTGTGGTCCTCTGATCTTACTGAGATGGTTTGCCAATTGCAAACCTTTTAGTGATCTCACAATTGTACAACTTGAACTACTGTTTTGTTTTGAAGGAAAATCGGTAGTAGAAGATTCACTGTGGCTTTACAAAAAACCTCTGTTTACTTGAAGTCAAATGTGGATGAAATAAAGAGAGGAAGGCTAAGGGGGTTCATGAATTTATAGAACAGAGGGAACATGGGCGGTGGGGGGGAAAGCGGGGCATGGTAACATTGGCCTCTCATCATCATCAGCCAGCATGATGGAGAAGCACAGCCCATATGGCTGCCTGTATTCTCTAAATGGGGTAATATCAGCGTGTGCTGTCTGCCTGCTGGACCGGTCAGCATGCACCTTTGCAGAGACTGCCCTCACAAATGGAAAATGATGGTATTGTGCCAGGGTCAAAGAAGATGTTCATTGAATTCTCTCTGCTTATTATATTTACTAGCAAATAGTAAATACTTTTTACCACAGTTACTGTAAGAGGTGCTGCTTTCTCCCTACAAGTGATTGAAATAACTTTTATGGGTTTAATTCGCCATGTGAGATGGAAATTTATGTGATTTCTCCAAGTAATAAAATCTTAACTTTGTCATTTATGTTAAATCAATAAGTTAAATCATGAACAGTTAAGATATTGGGGTTTTTCCATTCTTTTCAATGTGGTGCTATCTAATGTATTTATTGAAGCATGGTGATTCTTTCAAGTAATTTATAGAATTTTATTTTTAAATAGTTTCTTCCTGACATGGTGGAATTCATTGAAGGATTGTAACTTCTCAGCCCATTTTATGCCACAATCGCATTTGATAGTAAGGCCCACTGATTTCTTATTTTACCAAACTGACTCTTATCCTGTAACTTCTTAAAACTCCAAGAATGGCCCTTGTTTCAGAATGCTGATAGGTTGTAACCTTCTGAAACTTTGATATGGCAGCCCAAAGATCAGGGATTGTATTGCTGCTATAAATCAAGCCAGCCAGACTTAATGAATTTTATCCATGAATTTTGATAATGAATTTTATCTGGCTTTAAAGCAGAGCAAAATACAATGGCTATAGATTGAATCAGCACAGGACTATGCCACAGTCTTGAGAGTGGTAGTACTCTATACTGTTATTTTTGCACAAAATTAAAACCCACAGTTTTAGGTGTGAAGAGAGAACTGCCTTGTGGGTGATGAACTGAAGGCGCAATCCACCAGAGCAGTGCTGCTGCTCACCTTTCATTGGTTCCTTGAAAGCCCCATTGAAACTATTGCTTACATATTCTGCTTGTATATTTCTCTGAATTTATATATTTTTGTAGCCTAATTTGAGATGGTTTCTGTGTATTTAGTTTGCCTACAGTTGTAACATTACCTTGAATGTATTGTCGATGGTTGTTGTGGGTTTTCCGGGCTGTATTGCCGTGGTCTTGGCATTGTAGTTCCTGACGTTTCCTTGAATGTTACCTTGAATGTTTTTTATATGTAAGCCATCTATTTATATTGTCTTGAATAGAAATATATTCTCCTAAATATGGCAATCCAATTCTTAGACTGAACAAATTCTTAACTGAAGTTTGTTTAAATATCTTCAAATAGGTGATCATTTGGGTTTTAGGGAGCTGATAAATCTAATTTTAATTTCCAAAATGTATACAACAAATAAACAATAATATCCCTTGTTTAGAAATGTGACCTATATTCTTTCTGTAAGATTTTTTTAAAAAAAATGTTTGCTCAGGCCCTTTCACAACTGCATTTTGTAATCAAACTGTATAGTGAAGTCAATCACAAGCATTTTGCCTTAAGTTCTATACGTTTATAAGTAAAAGTGTATGAGTAAAATTTAGAGATATCTTTGTGAATGAAAACAGTTGTGATTTGCCGTATCTGTTCAGTACCAGATCAGATTCAAGGTTCTGGTATTGACCTATAAGGCCCTGTGTGGACTGGGACCAGCGTATCTACGGGACCGTCTCTCCCCATATATTCCCCAGAGGACACTCCGATCAGGGGACAAACAGCTGTTGGTGGTCCCTGGCCCCAAGGAGGCCCGCCTAGCCTCGACTACAGCCAGGGCCTTTTCGGTCCTGGCTCCCACCTGGTGGAATGCTCTGTCTGCTGACATCAGGGCCCGGCAGGACTTACTATCGTTTCGCCTGGACTGCTAGACAGAGTTGCTCCGCCAGGCATATGGCTGAGGCTGGGCCTCTGCCTGCCTGGAAAAAAAGGGGTGTATAAAACCCTCCCTGTGAAGGCTGTCCACCATCTTGTTTTAAATGTGTTGTTTTTAATGAATATGAATTTTTAACTCTATTTTAATTGTATTTTAATATGTTGTTATCCATCCTGAGCCCACTTACAGGGAGGGTGGAATACAAATTTGAAATAAATAAAATAAAATAAATAAATATTTTGTAGGAACATGATAACATGAAAATGTGAAATTTAGCTTTAAAAGTTCCACATTTGAACACCCAGTTCAGCCTACAGGACCACTTCCTTGCCTCAGAAAGGATTTACACTGCCTATATATATTGTCCAATATGGGAATTAGTGTATCGTGTGTCATAATACAGGGATCTATTCTGTTTTGACTCTGGCTCCAAACTTTATGTGCTGCTTTGCTGGCCCAGTCGCTAATGGGATTGGTCTGTTTACGATACATAATTCTGCTCTACAGAACTGTTTTGCAGGTCTCTTTATAAACTTGCTGTACTGTTGGGCCTGGGGCTACCTTTCCATTTCATAAAGAAAAACAAAAAAAGAATTGTGTGGCACCTTAAGGATGAACAAATGAACCTCTTTAGAATTTGTAAGCATTAGGAAGGGACTTGTGCAGAGGTTTGCCTTTTGCCATTATGATTGTCTAAAAACTAGCTTTGAAATTTGGGAACATTTCTAATCTAATTGTAGGCATGGCTGCTAGATTTTTTCTTTTTTTAGGAGATGGTTGTGGCTACTGGCTACTATTATTAATGAGGTTGTGCTCTTACCTATTTCACTACGTAATATGGCTTTGATCCTGGACCCATAGATTGAAGTAATCAATGGTGAAGAAGGCAATTTGATTGGTGTACATTTAGATCTTCTATTTTCTTGCAAGAATGATTGTCCAGGAAAATTTTCAATGAACTGGTCTGCTTCATGGTAATAAAGATTGCCACAGGCCTCCTTTTGACCTTTTTTCAAATGGCTGAATATTCTGCAAGCATTGCATAGTGGTTAAGAGAATTAGATTAGGATCTGCGAGTCCCAGGTTTAAATCCCCTTTCTGCCATGGAAGTTTGCTGGGTGTTCTTGGGTGAGTTACTTCCTCTCAGCCTAACCTACCCTAACCTACCTCACATGGTTGTTGTGTGAGTAAACTGGAGGAGGGGAGAATGTTGTAAGCTGCTTTGCCCCCCCAATGGGGAGAAAAGTATAATATAAGCCATGATACAGTAGAGTCATGAGAAAATCAGCATAGAGTTTGGTCATTAATGTTGGAATGTGAAAATCCAAAACCTGTCACCATCGTGCCCCCAGAGCACTCAGAAGGTTTCTATAGTCTGCAAAATTGTACAGCCACAATCCACCAAAGAGTTTTAGCTCTCTATTTGAATTGTGGTGGCCATGTCTGAATTAGAGAGGCTGATGAACCCTTCGTAAATGGCCATGTATAATCTTGAGAATGGGATAATTTTTGAGAGCTTCACTCTACTAAAGTTGATGTTACAACTTATGAAGTTACATAGTTGTTAATCCTGGGTGAATTCAGTGGTATTTCAGAAATCTTATTCTACCAGTCGTGGAAAACTTTGAATTGTAAATATGCTTTTTTTTTTAAGCCACCAGTGTGAAATTTTATTATGTACATTGTATTTGTTGAAGAAAAGAATGTTTAATACTGTGAATAAAAATGTTTTTTAAAAAATAAATACTATTGTTTGTTTGTCAGAAACATAAGGGGTTGATTCTCATAGTCTGTGCTTGTATAACAACAACAACATTTGATTTATATACTTCTTTCAGGACAACTTAACGCTCACTCAGAGTGGTTTACAAAGTATGTTGTTATTGGAATGTTTCCTCCCCGTAGAGGTGTTCGATTTATTGTCGAAGGCTTTCATGGCCGGAGAACGATGGTTGCTGTGGATTTTCTGGGCTGTATAGCCGTGGTCTTAGCATTTTAGTTCCTGACATTTCGCCAGAGGTGTAGCACATCTTCAGAGGCGTAGCACCAAAAGACGGATCCCTGAGAGATCTCTGTCTTTTGGTGCTACACCTCTGAAGATGCCAGTCACAGCTACTGGCGAAATGTCAGGAACTAAAATGTCAAGACCACGGCTATACAGCCCGGAAAATCCACAACAACTATTAATATGAATTGCATGGCACAGCCTTTCAGTGGATCTCCCCATCATTATCAATCTGAATTTTAGTGAAAAGACTTAGCAAAAGAATCTCTTTTCAGGAGAGCTTTGCTTAGATTGGGAGAGTATTTTTGGTCATATTTTTAAAAGGACACAGACCTTACTTTTGTGGATAGTTAAAAAACAACAACAATCTACAGCAGCTTGAAGCTAGCCTCCTGAAAGAAACACCTTTAATTAGCAATTTGCTGCAAAGCATTTACAACACAAAGATTCCAGGTTTTGAACTGATGGGTTAATGTTTTTTCCCCATCATTAAATTGTTTAACTAGGCACTAACTACTGGCACCTTTGGAGAGGGAAGTTTATATATAAGTACTGGCATTTTTTTAAACAGAAAAATCATTGAGTTTAACACACTTGCTTCATTTTTCTTTAAGAGAATGCTGTATCCTCACAAATGAAATGTATTCCTTTGGCTATGTTTAGAAGTTTGTCTGGTTTGGTTCTCTGTAGTTCTGTTCTCAAGGCTAAATTCTCGCTATGAGAAAGGAAGTGAAAGAAGGAGAAACAAAAAGAGTATAACAATATACTACATTTTAAAATATCAAATCCTGCCTAGTGTGTTGTCCTTGCCAGGACTATCTTCAGATTTGAGTTACTGCTCTGGTAAAAATACATGATTTGCTTATTCCAGACAAATACTTCCCTCCCCTCAGACTCTAAAAGTGCAATCCTACGCAGAGTCACTCCAATCTAAGCCTATTGTGGTCTTAGACTGCACCGAAGTGAGGCAATATCATTGATTTGCTCACTATACAACTGAAAAGACATGATTATTCATTCAACCACTTTTTCAGGATGATGAGGAAAAGGAAGGGCTCTGCAGCCTGTTTCTCTGGCAACAGCACATGCTCAGATGGAGTATCACTTATGTTATTTGTTGCTACACCCACAATATTGCATTACAAACTTGTATTGGTTTTAGACTAGTTTTAACAACCATGGAAGGGACTCAAGATGGCTTGCAACATTGTTCTCCACTCCTCAATTTTATTCTCACAACAACAACTCTGTCAGGTAGATTCAGTTGAGTGAGTGAGTGTGTCACTGGCTCAGGTTCACCCAGCAAGCTTCCAGAGCAGATTGGGGATTGTCTCTTTTGTACAGTGAATCTGTATGTCATATGAAAAGAACCATAATAAACATAAAATAACCACAGAACATGAGCATGAACAGCAACCTTAAAAGGCACACAGCAATTAAATCATAAGGAAGAAAGTTCCTTCACAGCTTACAACCCACACGTGAATCATAAGAGATTTGCTTTTGTTTTGCTGCTGCTAAGGCAAAAGTTGCCTGAGTTCAAGCAGTGTCCTTGTTTGGAAAAAGGAAATCTATTGGGTTGAGTCGCTGACTGATAAATTTTTCAATAGATTTGGAAGAAAGTATTTCTTAAATTTCTGAGATAACACAATGCAACATATAATAGGAAATATTTTTAACCATCCACTCCTCACAAATACGATGATGTAAATGAATTAGCACATTCTATAAAAGTTCATGGAGGTTACCACTACTTTCTTCATGAAAACCCCAAGTTCACTGCATTCAGACCTCAGCTGCTTCAGTGATAGAGGTTTAAAGCATGTCATGCACTCTTTCAAAATTTATCTCCCGCACAAGTCTCCTTTAAGGCCTCTTGTTCTTCCAGTTGCCTTCGTGTTTGTAAGCAACAGACTCAGTTATGGTTAAGCCTTTTTAATCTCATCGCCAGATGCCTCCACAGTTATCTTGCTTTTCCAGTTAGCTGTCTGCACACATGTTCAAGCCCGATCTTATTTTTCTAGCTGTGACCAGCCTTGTAATCTTTCAGTCAGCATGAACCTTGTGGGTGGCTCTTGTAAAAATATTGAGGGCTCTTTGGTTTCTGATTCTCATTCAGATGCACCATTCATGGGAGCCGTTCTCAACTCCTCTTTCTGTAAAAGGCTTCTGCCTTTCTTGTAGCTTTTAAGAATGCAGTGGAAGAGAAGGATGGCAGTGCAAGATTCCCAGGGGAGATGCATGGGTATTAAGGAAAGATGAACAAGTAAAGGGAGATTATAGGCAGCTACAGAAGAAGCAAGGAGGTGCAAGGCACAGAAGGCTGTAATTTCAATAGGTGAAATCCACATATTCGCAGAACCAGGAGGACAAAGCTGAGGACAGGAGTGGCTGTAGTTTACTCACTATGGTCCATAATCCAGTCCTACTTGCTTTAGCATGATACCAGAATGCTTTCAGAGATGAAGAAATACATCAGTGTTTTATTAAGTAGTGTATTAGGATTTTAAACAGTTGTGTATGTGTGTGTCTACCTGTCAACTCTGTCTAACTTAAGACAGAGCTGATATTCCATTTCTGTTGAACAGGCTGTCAAAGAGTTCCTGGTTTTCCACGTCCAAGTACAGTAGTTCTTGGACAGGAAGTCTTTGACTGCCACCACTTTGTGTCTCCTGATCTGTTTGAGATTGTGGCAGCAATGTTGGCAAAGGATGCCCATAATACCACCTCATGAGGTAAAAGATTTCTAGGTTTTACAGCTTTGAACTCATTATCCCATCATGTCTAATGCAGCTGTCTCAAGACTGTTTACCAAAGTGATTACAAGGGCATATTGTGTCCAGATAGGCATTCCCCTTAATAGCTGTTTTATTTCTAAAGATTTTTTAAAAATAATATTCCATCTTTTCTATTTATCCAGTCTATTCATTAGGAAAATGAGTGGCAGCAGTTGATTGGCTTTGTTGGGAAGACAAAAGTCACACTGTTTAGGAAGTTAGTTTCTCCCATTGCTTGCCAGTTGTAGCCCAAGACAGTGTAGTGCTGGAAGGGGGAAATCCTGCTGGCATCTCCTCCCCTTAATTAACATGCAGTTCCTGTTCCTTGAAAAGTATATGGTGCAGGACAACTCCGTGGGTTGGTTCTATTTGTTTCTTTGACCTGTCATCCCTAACAGCAAACAAAATCTGAGGCAGCCATCACCTCTGCCATTAACACACTAGAAGTGTAATCCTCAACAGAGTCACATCATTGGAGTATTGGAGGGAGGTGTCCAGTGGAGTGCCACAGGGCTTGGTTCTGGGAATCAGTTTCTCATTGTTTATTCATTCATTTATAGTCTGCCATTCTCACTGAGTCTCATGGCAGATTACATAATTTAAATTGGTACAATCCATTGGATGAGGAGGAGATATCTAATAAACAATTTAATAGGACTAGGATTTCAGAAAGCTGAAACAAGGCATGAATATGAAATACAACATATTAAACAATGCAAGAAATGATATTATGCAAGTAGAAATATCATACTGTAAGAGCAAGATAAAAACACACAGCAGCATATTATACATATTAGTACTATAGTCCACAGTCCTGTTCTCTCAATTGAACCATCTTTCTGAACCATTCTGTTATAATTCAGCCCTATTCCTTTATAGAAATGCCCCTTTGAACAGTTCTGTTTTATGTTGTTCATTGAAAGCCAGAAGTGTGGGAGTCTTCCTGACCGCCTCAGGTAGACCATTCCACAGCATGGGGGCCTCTACAGAGAATGGTCACGTATGGGCAGTTGATCTTGCCCATTTGCAGGGTGGCACCAATAGGTCTTGGTCGGATGAGTGACGTTTTCATGGCTGGGCATAGGAGGAGAGGTGTTCATTCAGATACGAGGCCACAAAGGGCTTTGTTTGTGATGGTCAATACCTGAAATTGAACCTGGTGGCCAATAGAGATAGGTGTAAAATGCATACACCACCTAGTTCCTAATAATAATTGATGTGGTGTTCCACTCTAACTTCAGTTTCCAAGTTTCCATGTGCATTACAGTAGTTTAGTCTCAGTGTTACTGTGGTTTGGATTCAGGGGGCTAGATCAGCCAAGTAAAGGTAGGAGGCCATCTTGCAGGCCAAACTAAGTTGGAAAAAAGAAATTTTTTTGGTACCTTAAAGACTAATTTTTATTTCAGTATGAGATTTTTAATTTTTTAAAATTTTATTACAACAAACAAGCAAAAGTCCACATAAAGAAACAAAAACATAAAAACAAACAAATAAGCAAGAACATAGAGGGAGACATACTATTTAAATATTTTACAGATTTTTTTCCCTTAATACTTAATAACTCTTCCGTAATACCCATATCTTAACTAAACATATAACTTCGACTTTACTGCAAAGATATTAGCATTTTTTCCACTTACTTCAGCCTATCATTTGTTGCCGACCTTACAACTCTAATTTTCAAATCCTCAGATCATTAGTTCTGACTTCTCTTTTATATACAGAAAGTCCATGAAAGGTTTCCAGATCTTCACAAAATTTGCTGTCGTTTTGTACCCCAGCAGTTCTGTTAATTTTGCTATTTCTGCAATCTCAACATCTTTATTAGCCAATCATCTACTGTTGGCAATTTATTCGATTTCCAATATTGTGCATAAATTATTCTTGCAGCTGTTGTCATATATCTAATCAAAGTTCCAAATTCATTTTCTATTGAAATATCCACTAAACTCAATAGACACATCTTTGGCTTTAGTTGTAGGTTGCTCTTTAATATTTTTTGCATTGTTAGATGTATTTGTTTCCAATACTTTTTAGCAACTGGGCAGGACCACTACATATGGTAGAAGGAACCCTCATTTTTTTGACACTGCCAACATTTGTTTGAAACTAAGTTGGAAGAAATAATTTTTTGCAGTTACATTAGTTTGCTTCTCCAGCAGCAATGGTAAATCCAATATAACCCCTAAGCTCTTGACTGAATCAACAAAGGTTAGTTGAACTTCATCAAAAGTGGGAAGCACAATGTTCTTCAAGACCTCCATCTTCCAATCAGCATTACCTTTATCTTATCAAGTTCAGTTTCAATTTGTTCACTTCTGGCCAGTAAACCGCACCAGTCAGGCATGAGCCCAAGTCCTTTACTGCATCTCCAGCAGGTTTGAATAGATATATAGGTTTGAATAGATAAATGGATTTGAATATATAGATGGGTGTCATCAGCATATTGATGGCATCCAATTCCAAAACTATGAATGATTTCTAAGCGCTTTACATAGAGATTGAATAGCATGGGAGATAAGACTGCACCCTGTGGAACAGGAACAGGAAAAATCCCACATTAATGATAACTGGTCTTCATTGACAACCCTTTAGGGCTGGTCTGTTAAGGAACGATTGAAACAAATTCAAAAACATCCCCTGATATCTCCTTCTGTTGAGAATTTAATTTATTAGAAAAACTACCCTTTTATTTTTCTGAATTAAACAAAGCAACTAGGACCAGTTATTGCTCTTTTCCTACTAACTCTGTTTTTAACCATTGGGTTTATAGTATAAAATTTAGCTCACTGGTGAGCAGAGCAAGATTAAGCAGGTCTACCTGGAAGTAAGTCCCATATTGTTCACCAGGGCTAGCTCCTAGAAAATCTTTCTTAGGATTGCAGCCTATATCTGCAATAAGTGAGATGGTGACTCAGACAGCATGGCTACAAAAGGACTGACTTCAAAAAGTCGGGCCACCTTCTATGATAGTGGTGAGAAACCAAGGCTGTCTGTTCTTGTCTTTGTGACAGAAAAAGTCAGATTGAAACAGACTTGGAAAAACAGAAGGTAACACCTTGAGATTGTCTTTTTTAAATGGCATTGGATGAAAATGAAACTTTTTTGAAGGGAAAAGAAATTTGAATTAAAATCTACTTTCACGTCAAAATTTTTAAATTTCAAATGTTACAAATTTTTACATTTAAAAATTTTAATTTATGTTAATTAAAAAAATATTTTTATTCAATTTAAATTCCCAGCATAGCAAGCAGACATTGAGGTTGAAAGAAATAGGTCAATATGGTTGCCAACTGCTTGGAGAAACAGATGACCTGCCCCTTTAATAGATCAAGATGGGTAGCTGTGTTAGTCTGTCTGTAGCAGTAGAAAAGAGCAAGAGTCACGTAGCACCTATAAGACTAACAAAATTTGTGGTAGGGTATGAGCTTTCACGAATCACAGCTCATTTCTTCAGATGCCTTTTTAACAGATAGTTAATAGGATGTTATTTTCTACATGAGGTTATTTCCCTCCATGCCATAAAAAGCTTCAGCTGACCATTTCCACACATTAAGTTTCTATTCAAGGGATAGGACACTAGAAAGTACAATAATGCTAGGAAAGGTGGAAGGTAGTAGGAAAAAGAGGAAGACCAAAAATGAGATGGGTTGACTCAATAAAAGAAGCCACATCCTCCAGTTTGCAAGAACTGAACAAGACTGTTAATGATAGGATGTTCTGGAGGTCTCTAATTCAAAGCGTCACCATTAGGTGAAAGTGACTTGACAGCATATAACACACACAAAGGGATAGGACACTTTTATCCAAGCCTATTGACAACCTTACAGGACAGATAACAACAACAACAACAACAACAACAACAACAACAACAACAACAACAACAACGCTCATTTATATACAACCCTTCAGGACAACTTAACACCCACTTAAGAGCGGTTTACAAAGTACGTTATCTCCACAACAATCACCCTGTGAGGTGGGTGGGACTGAGAGCTCTGGAGAGCTGTGACTGACCCAAGGTCACCCAGCTGGCTTCAAGTAGAGGAGTGGGGAATCATCCCCAGTTCTCCAAATTAGAGTCCTGCCACTCTTAACCGCTATTAAAACTGCCTCTCATAGCTAGTCAGTGATCAAGAACACTTCATTTTTTGTGGTGTAATGTTTAGAGTATTGGACTAGGATTTGGAAAACCCAGGTTCAAATCCCCACTCTGCCATGAAAACTTGTTGTGTACCTTGGACCAGTCTCACACTCTTAGCCTAACCCTTACAGGGTTGCTGTGGGAATAAATCGTTTCTGTTATCTTTGACAAATAATACTTTTATTTCTACTGGCATGTCACCAGTTTTTTTTTAAAGAAATCATTTTACCACTGAACTCAGGAACTAGCAAGCTCAAAGCACTGTTATAGGTGACGGGCAAAGCAAACAAAAGTATGATAAACAAACCCAATGAACCTTGTGATTCCGCTGAGGTAAAAGCCACATGGAAAAAGTGCAGCAGGAATATGATGGGTGAACAGGGTGACAATGCTCACCATCCATAAGCCTCTGGTGGTTGAAGATAACAGAAGGGAGGCAATCATATAAACCTGAGAGGGAGCTTTGTCAGAAGACCTTGAGACATGTCAGCTCCCTTCTTTCTTTAAAAAAAAAATGAGTTTCAACTTTCAGGTCTTTTGTTTTCTCAATTGCTTTATCTCCCTCTTTCCCCAAAAGACCTAAATCCTTTATCATATTATTTGGTTTGGCTATTTTGATAGATTTAACAGTAGTATAAAAACCATTACATATCATCATCATCATCATCATCATCAGCAGCAGCAGCAGCAGCAGCAGCAGCACCACCACCACCACCACCACCACCACCACCACCACCACCACCACATCTTTTGCATGCCAATGAAGTCTGTGCCAACTGTCTGAAGTTTGGGTAGTTGAGTTCTTTTTGCTTGTTTGCACGAGTACTGCTGTTTATTTAGCATTTTAATTATTGTCGCTCTGTGTTTATCAGTATAATAAGCTGCCATGGATATCTACTAGACTGAAATAAATAAATAAAATATTTTAAACACACAAGACTTCAACAAATTCCCATCTAAGTTTAGTTATAATTATTTCCCCAAACTATGCCAAGCCTGTATGAAATGGGACCCACAATGCTGAATCCAGTGGGGACGTTTCATGTAGCATCCCAGCAAACATTCAGCTTGGCAAGTCATAAACAGTACACATTTGATCTCTGCTAATGGTACCACTAACAAATCAGGTAGCATCAAAAGAGTTTAACAGAGAATGCTGGCTCAATTATGTAATCCCTCTTCACATTTTGGAGTGCTCATGACTTTATCTCAGCATAAATGATGCAATTATGGATACATATTCCAAGATGAATCGGCCATACCATGATGTGGAGTCTGCTATGCAGATTGACTCTTCCTAGTCTAACTTACAGTACAATATATTTCAAAGTAATTCCATTATCTCTGCCAAAGGCGCATAATATCATAGGTAATATAGGGCATTCTTGAGATATGCCCTTGATTCTCTGTTTTGGAAAAAAAGTGAACCTTATAGCGATAATGATTATTACCTACTTATTAGAATAAGCTCAAAGGTAGCAGAGTTCACTGTGATTTAAGCATTTGCACGCTTTTTTGACGTAAGTAATACATCAGAACTGAGATACACGGTCTTTGATTTTTTTCTGTAATTAGACATTTAAACCAGATAACCCTAACCTAGATTCAGGTGAGATTTTTTTTTTTTGCTATTATCTTGGTAGAGTAATGAGCACCCCTGTCTCTCTTGAGCCTATGTGGAAATGTCCTGCTCTGGCTTGTCCTTTGGACATCTTAATAGGGTATTCCTTTGGAAAGATTAATAGGGTATCTGTGTAGAGTGCCAGGCTGGAAGCACCAGCTTTATTCATCCTGTGTTCTTAGAAGAGTGCAACTGTGCTTAGGATGGCACTGTAAATGTGCTTAGGATGGCATTTTCCCTTATCAAAAACTGGAACACACCAGGAGTGATTTTTTTTTAAAGCAGTAGATTGTAAATGGCCCTCTAAGAAGAGAAAGCTTGTGCTGCATGAGGGAACGGGTGGGAGTGCTGGCATGTGTCTTTTAAAAGTTGTGTTAAAACGAGGAACACAGTGAATTTGGGGATGAACATGTTTGACAGACACAATCACCTGAAAGCTGAATGTCCAGTCTGTTTGTCTGTTCATCTTGAATGGTTGTTGAAGAGCTTTGCAATGGCAGAGTAGCTGTAGTGGTGCAGTTTTGTTTCCTTGCCTGGCAGGGGCTTCTGCCTCTTCACAATAGGAGAGATGATTCTACCCGGGAATAACTGGGTCAGGAAATTAAATGATGTGGAGGTGGCGGGGGGGGGGGGGATAGGGGAGCCATGTCTCCTTCAAGGGTGTACAAAAGTGCGCTTTTGTAAAATAACATGTATAGCATGGACTTAAACAACACCAAACATTTTTTTAAAATGGTGTTTACTTATAATCATTCTCTGACTGATTGATTTGCTCACTGTTTGTACAACTGGTTGCCAAGGTCTCTATAGAAAGGGGAAAGCATAACTCCCATTGGTCTGTGTGATAATGTGCATGTGTGAAACACTGCTGATTCCTCTACACTGCATTATGTTGTTTGAATATGTGAAGAGTCATCCAACAAGCCGGGTCAAACTGCCCACAAATACCCTATTTAAAACAACTAGATGAGTATCCCCTTTTGTAAGTGTCATAACATGGTAGCACCCATCCTCTTACATTTACATTTAAAACCATTCATTGAGCGCTACAGATGCTGGAGGTGGGGTGTCTGGATTTGCTGTGTCTTATTAGTGATAGCAACCAGTAGGTGTCTGTGACTCTCATGTAACTACATTCCACACAGAATTCCCAATTACAACAAGTGCACTAGCTGGAGTCTAGAAAACAGAGATTTTTTTCCCACCAACAAGATATTACTGCTTTAGGATTAAGAAAATATATTCTCTGCATCCAAAGACTTCCTGAAGGAAAGATGCTTGTATCCTCTTCCACAACTTCACATTTACAGCACAATCTTAACTAAATTTATTCAAACGTTAGTCCCATTACTGTCCATTGGACTTATGAGCATGTTGATGATTGAGGTTTAATTGTGCTAACAATGATCTGGTAATTAGTTCAGTTCAGATATCACTTGAAATTATGGTTTAATGAAACAAACTATAGTTAGCACAATTGTTTACATGTGGGACATTCCACTAACTATGATTAATTAGGATATATCAAATGAGAGTCACAATGCATTGATTTAGTCTTTAGTATGATTTTGTGCGGTGTACAAATGTGGACTTCCTGAATTAAACTTGGCTTGTTCTCTGATGTTGCCCACACATCGGAATAGGGAGAGATACTTGCCAGGTCTCTCTGGAGTAGCAGCAGAAAGAGTAAAGGCAATGAAAACAGCATCTAGCAAGCCAAGCCAGATTAGTACGGCCAAGCTCAATTCGGGTTTCAAAAACTAACTCTAGATTAAAAAAAACACAAAGTTTCATATTATGTTTGAACTGAGCTATGCAAATCCACTGGGAAGTGGAAAGGGATGCACGTTTATAAGACAAGCTTAGCTCACAAAGCATTTTTTCGTTTAATGGAATAACAGGTAGATACTGCAGGAAACAATACAGTCATTTAGGAAAACAAATATATTTTTGGAGCAACAGCAAAAGAAGACTGATCTTGAAAGTAATAGACAGCACCACACATACAGCCTACATAGATTTTTCCAGGGAGTATTAATGCAAATTGCTGGCCAGTTTCTGTTATCAGAGGCAGATGGTGGGAATGGTTAATCTGGTTGTGCTATCAGTCATTCTTTGAAATTGCTGCATGCACCTTGCAGTGTGGGGTCATATTTGTATCTCTTATGAGCTGACTAACAAGACCTTGAAACTGTTCGTTGTTGGTAATAAAAGCTCAGAAAGTCCTTAAAGAAGCATTTTTATACATTCTCACCTTCTACAAGTGCATTATTTGCTTGTTGACTTTGCACTCCAGCCTATTCTCTTATCAAAGAGAAAAAAATTAGTAATGTCAGTGTAAGGATCTCTTTTAAGGCTCATGTTCTTAACCAGAGTTACGCCATGTTTAAGTTGTAGTTGTTAAGCTTTTTCTCCCTCCAGGTGCAGATGTTGTTTTGACCGCATTTTCCATGGGAGAGAATACTTCTTATCTGTCTCTTCAGCCAAAGACCTTGGCAGCCTGGGCCTTCCCACGTCCACGTTCTCAGCATACAGAACTATGGGGGGAGGCTGGGAACGAGGGGTTTGATGTATTGCTAGTTTCGTTTTGTATCTCATTCTCAACAATGCCTTGGTTCAGTCAAGTCTTCTTTAGGCCTTGAAATATGGACACTTGTATCAGAGCCTAGTCTTTCAATAAACCTTTTGAAATCAAGAAACTTGTGCTTCTTGCAGAAGGGGGAGATGAACTCTAGATAACAGGGATTCCATAGTCTGACAGTCAGTTCAAAATCAAATTGGCCATTGATTTCTGCTCTTTGTTACTCAGCCATGGTTTTCCCATTGGGCTAAATTTAATTCCATGATACATGATCAGAAATAACTCAGTTTTTGAATGCCATCCAGCATTTTGAAGATGAAAATGCGGAGATGGTTTTAACAATCCAATTCTCTTATCAAGAATTATTGCTCAGTACCTCCCCCCACTGTTGCTGAAGAATCTAAGCCACCTGTTGTATCATTAACGTCAGTATTATTAAAAGTCAAAAGGCTGTTTAACAAGAGATACTAAAATTAAATCCCCAAATAAGTTACCAGCAGCTCAAAATGTATCTTGGCATCTGCATTGCGTGCAAGGATAGTTGTCATGCAGTGACAACCTAAACAGGCCTACTCAGAATCCTACTCAGGTCTATTGAATGGGGTTTATTCCCCCAAACTGTTCTTTGTTAATGTTATTCCCCCAAACTGTTAATGTATGTTATTTATCATTTGTGCATGAAAGTGACAGCATTGGGTAGTGGTTGGTGTCTTACTAGGACTAGGTTCAAATTCTCATTGAGCACTGAAGTGCACTGAGTGACCTTGAGCCAGTTGTTCTCTCAGCCTAGGCTACATCACAGAGGTGTTGTGAGGATAAAATTGGGGTGGGGTGGAAGAGAATGATGCACATAGCTGTGAGATCCTTGTAGGAAGGACAAGATAAAAATTTATAGACTTCTAAAGATAAGAGAAGCTCGCAGATTCACCAGCAGGCTGTATTGGCACCAAGGGAAGGATGCAGTGGAGGCGTGGTCAGCCCAGAAGACGAGGAACGTCCATCCCTCCTCCTGAATTGTCACCAAGGGAAGGATGCAGTGGAGGCGTGGTCAGCCAGGAAGAGGAGGAGCATCTATCCCTTCTCCTCTCCAGCCACATGGTCAGCGCCATTCTTGTAGGATTCCTCCTTACAGGAGCGGGCAGTTCTCTTTGGCTTCTCTCAGCATAGGTACGGCAGCCAGTTCAATCAGCCAGGCACTGGAGACATCCACCCAGCCAGGCCTGAGGACCAGGACAGGGCTGATCAGGTGGTGGACTAATTGGGCCTGGAAGCTGTCTGCAGAGGCTGATGCAGATCAGGAAGCAGACCTGGGCCAGGCTCAGCCATTGAAATGGGGGTTGCATCAGACACAGCGGGGAAGCCACTGCCTCAGCCGTTCTTTATCCAGGGAATCATGGGGTGAGCCATCTTCAGTCAAGGACTGGGGAGGTGGGGTGCGAGTTCATGGGGGGTAGGCAGATTACACCCCTGGAAGTGGCAGATTGAGGCACTGCAACACAGGCATTGGAGGAGGGCCTCGGAGGGCGCACATGCATCACGGGAGGAGCCCTGGCCCAGCAGACAGGGACAGTCTCCCCTTCCTGTGGGTCCCGGGGGATGCTTCCAGGGGCACCAGCCATCAAGGCAAGTAGGAAGTGCATATCAACATGTACTTTGCAGATCTTTTCACCCATGGCATCCAGACCGCGCGGCCGGGGACTGCGGGTGCTCCTGCGGCACGTAGCACTGGTCAGGGAATATGATGAGGAGTTCAGGAGGAAGGCAGCCAGCAAGGAGCACTCGAGATGCAATTAGCTCGACAACACAGCATGGGTTCAGATGGTGGGCTTGGATGGCAGGGGCAGGGGGGACTAGGGGGGGACTAGGCCCTGGCTGACGGGAGTGGCACTAAGAGATACTCACTGAGGTAGCCACGCTGGGAAGTCTACGTGGGGGGGGGGATTCAGTTGCGGTGCAGAGGTGACCATGAGTGCGAGGGGTGCTACAAGTGACACTCATGGCAAGATTGCCCTCTGGAGGTCTGGCTCCCTACAGCCCTTTCGGGATGGAGCAGCAGGGAACTAGGCATGCAGAGATGAAGGGAGCCGAGTTGGTCAGGGTGGCAGTCAAGGCAGATCCACCACTGCAAGCAGGTAATGAGGGAGGCACGCAAGGGGACTGGTGGCTTCTGCTTGGACACCAGTCTCCCCGGAAGCGTGGTGGCCTCTGCCACAGCGGCACAAGTACTGGGCAGCTGCCAGCAAGATATGGTAGGGGTTGCCAAGGGGTTCAGAATATCACATGGAGGGCCACATTTAGCCATGGATGCAGCCAACCTGAAATTAGCAGGGAAACTCCTGGAGGCGGTGGCAACTAAGATCCAGAAGGAACTGTATGCAGGACGGGTGGCAGGCCCCTCAACTCCCTACCCATCCCAAAAGGTGCCAGGTATTTATTTATTTCGGTTCACGACCAGCTTTAAACTAGTAAAATGAGACATTCCCTTATTCGTTAAGAATTATACAAGTTAAAACTTCAGTTAAAATAGTACAAATATAAATATTATAAAATCTAATTAGCACGTATAACATATCTTACAATAATTATCATAAATATAAATATAGCCCTGCATAAACGCTTAAAAATTAGAAAGCAGAGATCTTAAACAGCTATCATATGGTATCCTCCTAAAGTGGTCTGAATTAAAGCCCAGATACGCCTAGTTGGTGTTTGTTGCATAATTTGATCACCATCGCACAAAATTTAGCTGTTGCCTTAGTAGTGGCTAAAGATTCATCTTTTAATAGATTATCTAAACATGCTCTGTCCGTCACTATGTCAGCTCTATTTATAATAAAGGTGAGCATTCCTTAATTCATCACCTGTCAGACCTGAAGGGGGACTCAATGAATGATGGGATACCCTAGGAGCTTTGCCAGTCCACTATGCATCATTTGACCAGGCAGTGATACAGGTGCGCGCCTGTGGTAGGAAGGCGCTCATGGCGAAAGGTGACATACAGTTGGTTTTCCGGCTCTTATCGGTCCACCCAGAAGACCTATGCCTGCTGGGGTTCTAATTCCAAAGGAAGAAAAAAAAAGGTACATGGATAGGACTATGCCTATGGGATGCATGGTGGCATGCACAGCCTTGGAAACTTTCTGTGCTTTCCTGGGATGTGTCATGAAGGAGTGGGCGGCCCCCCCTTACACCATGCATTACCTTGCTGATGCTTTCACAGTGGGATCCAAAGGACAGCTCAGGCCACCAGAGGCTCCCGCAACAATTCCAGATGCGGGCAGAGGAACTGGGCATCCCGTTTGCCCAGGAGAGGGCCCCTCCAACTGCTTGGCATATCTGGGTATACTAATAGACACCATTCAAAACTCAGGCAGCCTACTCCAAGATAGATAGGGAGCCCTAAGTGAGAAGGTGGATGATGCACGGGGGCAAGGAAGAAAATGTGGCGGGAGATTTGATCCCTCTTGGGTAGTCAATGGTTGCAAGCAGACATGAGGATCTGACAAACCTTCTTGAGGGGTTACAATGGTGTATCTTCCTGGCACAAGCCCATAGAGATGGGGGGCAGCCTTCCAGGTGCACGCTGATGCTGCAGGAGGCGTGGGTTCTGGGAATGTGGGTTCTGGGAGTATACTGGGAAGGGTGTTGGTGCACACAAAGATGGCTGGAAGCCTCAAAGGGCAGCAGCATCCTCTGAGGCCTCACAGCATCCACAGGCTCCACAGCATCCTCTGAGGAGCTCTGTCGTATTCTAGTTGCAGTGGCGCTCTGGACTGACTGGTTCCGGAACAGGAAGGTCCTCTTTTAGCGCAAAAACCAAGCGGTGGCACGGATCATGAACAGGCAATCATCATGTTCGGAGCAGGTCATGCAGGTGTTCGCAGAGTGATCCTCCTTTGCCTGCTGCATGACATCATGTTCACAGCTTGCCACATATCTGGGGTGAGGAACGATACAGCGGACGCCCTTTCTCGCTTTCAGGAGGGCAGACTTCAGGACTTGGCACCAGTTGCTGAGCCACATCCAGACCCTTCCCGGAGGAGTTGTGGGAGCTTGGGGACATTGGATTGTCCAAAGAATTCTGAACTCACTAGTACCAACCACCAGGTGGGCGTACTCAGCAGCGGTCTTGGCGTTCATGGCCTTCCTCAATGAATGGCTTGGCGAGGGGAGGGCGAAGTACCGGAGGAGGCATTCTTGGACTACTTGGCAGAGCAGGTACGCATCCAGGTCCATCAAGATGCACATGGTGGCCATTTCATTTGGCTATAAGGCAACAGGATGGAAGTACCCTACTAGCAACTTCCTGGCCTGGCTCACCATGGCAGGCTGGGCCCGAAGTGAGCCGCCCCGCAAAAACTCCTGGTGGCCGTTCATGGCAGACATCCAGCTGCATATCTTAGGGTGCCCTCCAGAGAGTGTCGCTCTCCCTTCGAGATGGGGCTGTTCAGGACAACCTTCTGTCTAGCTTTTATGGGGCCTTCTGGTGGCAGCACCTGGACTCCTCAGGCAGGGACCTGGCAGGGGGCGACATCAGGTTCAGGGGCAGCAGCGAACGAGCCAAAGTCTGGCACTCCAAGTGGACCAGCGGGGGCAAGGAGCAGTGGTGCAGCTCTGAGCAGCCAGGAGCAGGGCCTCCTGCCCTGTCTGGATGGGGCAGCTGTTGGTCCATGCCACTGACAAGAGTTTACTCACGAGGTTCCAGTTTACAGCTGTTTGGAAATCCAGCGTCCAAGCAGCGGACCCCCCCCCCCCCCGCTGGCGGAGCATGGCTCTCACTCATTCCGAATCAGGGCAGCCACCTCGGCAGCCGAGGTGGGGCTGTCAGTAGACTGCATCAAGGCCATTGGCAGATGGGCTTCCGGAGCATACTTGGGTTAGGTCAGGAAGAGAGAAGCACTAACCTTGTTTGATCTAGTTACAGGCATGGCACCCCCTTGATAGAGAAGGCTGAATGGCGTGCACCTGGACGAGCAAAGAAATTTTGAAGTGATTCAGGGGGATGCGGTTGGGCCCCTCGGGGGCAGAGATCCCCAGGGCCAGTCATGCCAGTCACCTGTGGGGGCCAGGAAGGAGTTTTTCCCACAAGGGGCTAGATTGGCTGGGGCTCCCTTGGGGTTTTTTCACCTTTCTCTGTGCATTGAAGTTGGGAACCCTGGGGCGGGGGGGGGGGGGGCTCCAACTTTGGCTACAGCTGTTGGAGTGTTGGTGGGAGTCGGGCCTTTGGCCTACCTCCAGCGGTGGGTTTGAGCAATTGGGCCAGATCCTAAAATAGTGAGTGGGCACTTGGGCAGCTCACCCTGACGGATTGGGAGGCAACGGCTGTCCAGCATGGCTGACTGCAGTAGAACACTTGGTGTGGTTCACCAGCATGGGGCTGGAGTGTTATGCATCGGACAACGAGCGGGCCTTCTGATGCCAACATGGATCCGCACCCATATTCCTAGCCAATGTTCCATCTAGCTGTAATCAATAAAGTTGTGGCCATTCCAACCAAAGGATGTTGTCTGTGTGTTATTGCCGGAACTCAGACTGACGTAGCACATAAGTGACAAGATGAATCTGTAAGATCCATGCAGAGTTTGTTTCCCCTCCAGAACTGCCTGCCAGCACTACAAACATGAATCTCTGGATTCTCCTGGTCAAGATAGGAAGAGCATATTTTTTCTCATTTTGCTTCCCATCCTGAATCTAACTTTCCACATCTTCCTACCAGCTTCCTTCTCTTTATCCCTCAAATCCCTCCTCCATTTTCCCCACAGCACTTTCTCAGTCCTTTTTGGCAACCCCACACATTTTTCTTCTCTCTGGCTTGGCTTACTCTGGACTAGTCATGTAGGTGGAAGATAATTTGGATAACTTGGATGATAACTTGAACTGGGTATTTGGCTTAAAGTAACACAACTGCACACTAAGCTTGTGCAAATGTGAATGGTTTTTATAGAATCATCACATGTAAATTTCCATATTATTACAGGAATTGAATAATTCAGTTTTGCTGTCTTGTACTTCTATGTTGACCACCACCCCCCTTTTTTACTTTCTATCTCCGATAGGGTAATGAAGTTACGTGCTAGTTAACTATCTGTCTCCCTTCTATCCCTTCTTTTTTTTCTCCTTAAAGATTTATTGTGCCAAATTGGGAGCTAGGTATACAACAGACTTAAAACGACCCTTTTTTTATTCTGGGGCTTGTGTATTAATTCTTTACATGTCAGATGGTCTGCATGTGGCAGGCCTGACATGGGGAATGATTTGGGTAAGAGCTTTGTTTGTTCATAATTTTTGAATTAGACCTTAGACAGTGAGACACGATAAAATTTATTTATCTATTTATTTAACAAAACTTAAATAAGTTTAAATCACACAGACATATTTCTTAACTGGCCATAATTGGCTAGTAATAAATACAAATTCAGAATACATGATCATGAACTGGTACACATTACAGGGATAAATATTCCAAACCTAGTAAATTAAACACTTTCTACAGAACTCAAGAAATTTGAGTCACAGGGACTTTTAAATCCTTGTAAGGCTGCCCTAATGGCATTACAGGCAAAAGAGTCTGAAACATGATGAAATATGTCCCTCTAGTGGAAAATGGCTGCAATTCTAAAGGTGTATGATGGTAAGAGAAAGCTGGCAGCTGTGACAGAGAACATAAAGAAGCCCATAGCCAGCGTTCTTGCTAAGTTGAGGCTTCCACATTTCCAGGTAGGCCTATGATTTCCTTACAACAAACTGCAATGTCTATCATCCTGTAGCCAGCTCTGAATTTTAGTATGTGCTTCAGTGTCTATGAATTATTAGCATCAGAAACATGTACATTGAACAAGAACATTTTTTCTTGAAACTTTACCCATTTAAAAACAAGAATCTTTCTGCAATAAACATCTGTATCTGGTGGATACAGGCTATATCCAGACTTTCTGTAGCAGAAAGTTTATGATAAACACTTTGAACAAAATATCTAATATATATATATATTTGTTTCCTAAAAATTGAAAGTGTTAATAGAACCCTAGGGTGTGTTTGAGAATAAAGCACACCAGAGAGGGGTGCTAGTCCAGTTGGAGGGAAAGCTGAAAGTAGCACTGTTGCTTGCTTGCCGTACTTCCTCCATGGTACTGCAGAGGTCTCATGGGCCAACTTTCTCCTCATGCAGCATGTTATTAGGTGAGGAGATCATCCCATTATGTCCTTGGCCCCCTTTTGGGAGTGGAGGATAGTGGGATACAGACATTTTAATCAATACAAATCCATGGCTGAAGGCATTGCTTCTGATCCAGTGAACGTCATGTGTGAAAATGACAAGGCTATTTACAAAGGGGACTTGCGTGGTGCTTTGCAATACATGGAGGTATTGCAGGCACCCGGCAGAAGATGAGTACAAACCTAAGAGAACAAGTTAAAAGAACTACTTAAAAAAATCATAGCTGGAGAAAACCAGTGTTTCAGGTTGGCACAGTATACTCTGGTCCTACCTTGACAACAGCTCTGAACCTGGAAAGGAACAGAGTTTTCTACACATGAAACACTCAGCTGCTGGGTTTCCCCCCAAAGCCCTCCGATGCAGATGAGACAACTTTTCCTGCATTCCGTCTGTTAGGAAGCTACAGTACTACAGAATGAAGAGCAAGATTCAAGTTCAATAGCACCTTAAAGACCAACAAAAGTATTAGCTTTTGAGAGTCAAAGCTCTCTACCTGAGATATAAGTAGAAATAGAGACCCCTGAACCCTTATATTCCAGTCAGGAGCCAGGATGTAAAGGTACAATGCAACCAGTTTGATTAGAGCAAGAAATGCTTAAAGGTAGAAAATACAGAAAATTAGCAGCTGTAGGGAGAGATGTCCTTGAGTTCCTATACAGCCCTGATGGGGTCCATCCATTGGTCTGAATTTGTGAATGAACTCAATTTGCAGATTGTTTTTAGGCTGCTCAAAGATGGCTGCAAAGGTGAGCACAATCCCAATATTCCAGCCATCCCCAGAGGTGTAAGAGTGTAACTTCTGAGGAAGTCCCAGCACTCACCATTTTCTAACCCCTAAGAGTTGTTGCAAAGATGAGACTAGCTTCTGCCTTTGCAGCGACCCTTAGTAGTTAAAGAGCTGTAGTTGCTGGGGCTGAGGATGGCTGCTAATGGTAGACCTACCCGGATTAATGGGGTGGGAAAAATCACATTTCCTTCCCATCTGCCATTGATTCCTACCCTTTTGCTCATCTTCAAGGGAAGGGAAACCGCATAGTCTATCTATTGCCCCCCTTCTTATCCCTCAGTTTTTCTCCCTACCCTATTGGTCCACTCAATCTTTCCTCTTTCCAATAGCACTTTCTTAGTAAAAACAATAACTGCACTTATATACTCCTCTTCTAGACAGATTAGTGCCTTACCCAGAGTGGTTAACAAGTTAGTGTTATTATTATCCCCACAATACAGCTGGGGATCTGGGGCTGAGAGGAGTGACTTATCCAAGGCCACCTGCTGAGCTCATGGCAGTAGTGGGATTCAAACCAGTAGAGTGCTGATTCGCAGCACTCTACTTAACTACTGTGCTACAGCAACTCTGATGCAACTGGATAAAAGCTGAAAGCACATTCAATTGCTGATATGATACAAAGGGAAAGTCCAAAACTGTATGGCACATATAATAGGAATAAGGAACGTCAGAAGTATGAATCAAGGTAAGATTAAAATTGTAAAGTGAGAAATGAAACATTTAAACATAGCAATCCTGGGTGTGATTGAACTAAAGTGGACTGGATTAGGATATTTTCATCCAGAAAATTATGAAGTGTTTCAGTATAGAAATAACAAACTTAGAAGAAATGGTATTGCTCTAATATTGAGGTGAGGTGTAGCACAAGCTACCAGGGGCTATAATATAAAGTCTGACTGAATAATATCAATAAGACTTCATGGAAAGCCTATTGACATAATCATTATTCAAGTTTATGCCTCAATTACAGATGCTGAAGATGAAGTAATTAAAAGTTTTTATGTGTCCAAGAAGAAATTGATCATATGCCTAAATAAGATGTGCTAATAATCATAGGTGACTGGAATGCAAAAGTAGGAAACAAAGCAGAATAAAATATTGTTGGAAAATTGGACTAGGATTACAAAATGAAGCGGGAGAGTGACTCATTGAATTTTGTGAAGGCAACAATTTGTTCATTGCAAACGTATGCTTCAGGTGAACAGTTGATTGTATACATGGACATCACTGGATGGTCAACACAGAAATTAAATAGATTACATAACCAGAAGCAGAAGACCGAGAAGCATTTTCTTTCTGTTAAAACAAAACCAGGAACTGATAATTGTTAATATCAAAAAGGACAGCCCATTCACTGAACGCTGCCGGCTTTTCTCCTTCACTCCACATGTCTCTGATTTCAAAATGGTAGCAGGCTGTTTGGCTTCTGTTTTTTCAGCACGTTTTTGGGGAACTTGGGAAATGAGGCATGTGAAAGTGACTCTTGCAGTTCTGCCACCTGGCCCATCCTATCCAGATTTGTAAAACGCTTTCCCACACCAGCAGGTTGGACTTTGAAAACAGGTTATTCAAGGTTGCTGTCTTCACACTGGCTTTCTTTGGGGCTTTCAGGGTGGGCAAGCTAGTTGTCGGCTCTTACTCGGACTGTCCTGGTCAAGACCTGGAGGTGCAAGAGGTCATGGTACTGAGCTCAGAAGTCTGGCTACTTATCAGGAGATCCAAGACCAACCAGAGGGGGTGGGGGGAGAGCACATCCACCTGAGAGCGGCAGCTAAAGTGCTCCTTGCCCAGTCCAAGCCTGTGGTTATTTTAAGTGTGTGTGTCTTTAAATACTTGGTGTGATATAGATGAAGAGTGGGGTGAAAGAGAGGGATAAGTGAGCAAGTTGACTGGTTGATGACTGAGAGTGTGGGCGAAGTGAATTGCTGTTTTTAGTTACTGAGCAGAGAGAGAACATTCAGTTGGGGCAAAGCAGGCAACCTGTGTGGAAGCCTGAACTTTGTGTGTCTGTGAGAGAACTTTCATTCTATCTGAAGCAGGCAAACTGTGTGTGAGCCTGAGAAAGTTTGTCTATATCTATGTGACTGAGCCTATGAAGAGAAACTTTAAGAACTGATAACTATCTTTGAAACCATCAAGCTTAATTAACAATAAGAAACCGATACGTTTCCTGTAAAAATAAGTTTTTGTCTTTGTTTTATCCCAGAGTATCTGTTATTCCTATATCCCATTCCTGTCCCTCAGATCCATGAAGGAGCCTGACACTTGGGCATGTTATTAAAGAGGAAATTTAAATTATTTTGGAATATAATTCCTGGTGGCAGCAATCTACCCAGAGGATGTAAGAGAAGGGTTAAAGGCAAAATCTAACTGAGAAAAGAAAGGGGGTCATAACAAAGCCACTATGGACTTCCTGTCCATTCATTCACAACATCCCAGGCCCCTTCTCATTCATATTCCCCCCTCATTCACTGACTCTCCCCTTACCAGGTTTCAGTTCACCAGCTGTCATGGCCCAGTCCTGGCTCAGTGAGAGCGAGGACTCCTCAGGAGGAGAGGGGTTTTGTGCAGCCAGCCAGGACTCCTCAGGAGAAGAGGAGCTCCATGTAGCCAGCCCTGACTCAGCAGAGGCTGGTAATCAGGAGCCGCAGCTGCTGGCTAATTGGAGCTTACAGCCAGCAGCTGAGGCAGAGCCACCAGTACTCTCCAGCCCCAGCACCACAGGGGAAGCCCAGCCAGGAGCTTCCACCCCCCAGGTTCACCTATGCCTAAGGAACGCCACAGACAAAAGCAGAGGCTGGAGCTGCAGGAGAGGTGGTGCAGAGCTCATCTCCTGAACTGACACCAGCTGCTGGAGAGTGATGATGAGTAGCAGTAGGATGGCGCCCCGGCAGCTGGCTGCAATCCATGCCTTGCTATAAAAGCTGAGCTGAGGGAACTGCCAGGTGCAGAAGTAAAGTGTCAGACTTACTGTAACCACTCTGTATGTTGTGTACCTTGCTGCTTGTGCCTGCCTTTGGATCTGTCGCTATTGATAACTGACCTTGGACTGGACCTGACCTTGCTTTTGGACTCTGGACTCACTCCTGGTGTTTACCTTGTGCTCTGACCACAGACTGGACTTGGCTTTTGTACCTTGGATACCCCCTGGCAAGCCTGGCCCATGACACCAGCATTCTCAGGTCCTACCTGGGAGCTACAGGTTTCTCACTTTGGGACTTTGGGGCTCACTCCTTTCAAATGGGGGCCACCACTATTACCTCTGATCTGGGCCTCTCTACCTCTTGCAGTCAGGCCATAGGCATGCGGAAATTGGCTGCATACAAATCTTACATTCATCATGAGCTAAGGCTGCCAACTGACTCTCCTTCTTTTTAGTTCTAGCAGGTTGGAGGAAATTAGTTTGGATCTGTGGGCATAACATCATTAACTGGGCAAGAGTCTATGCAGTGTCTTCTGGATGGTGGAAAAGAAAAAGAGCCAGCCACAGTATCCAGATCAAAACAAAAACAAGAATACCCCCACAGCAACACAGTCATCAATAGCGTGATCACAATACACATATCAATTCTGATTAAAAAACACTCTTGATATAAATGGATAATTAAATCCAGGCAGTCCTTGAGATATGCACTTTGCAGAAAAAACTTAACTTTAGGATGGAACCATACATCCTTTAAAGTGGTACTGGTGTGGTACGTTCCTGAGGAAGATAGTTGAAATGAGGTTTCAAACTAGCCAGCCCCCTTGTTGGGCGAACCATTATCTGCAGTACTGGTAGGTTTTCTGCAAAATGAAAAATAATTTTTAAAAAAGTTTTGTTCTGCACCACAAAATTTTAGGGACTATAACTTCCTGGTTTACAATGGATTTTTGATTGTTGGCTATTTCAACTTTTTGCTCTTAGAATTTTGTGTGAATGGTGGATTCTTTGAGTTTACATCACCCTGATCAATTTTGGCTAGAGCTTTTGAATACTTATGACCTTGATTATGTATTTATCAATATTCTGGTTTGTTGCACATGTCACTTTACTGTAGATCATGAGAATAATGATATAAATTCCTTTATCTTTATTTTGAGAAGCTGTGGATTATATTTACTTATCCATTTGTATCAAGAATGTTTTTGAAACACAATTGGTATGTGTATTGTGGTCACACTGTTGATGTGTGCATTGCTGTGGAGGATTCTTGTTTTTGTTTTGTTCTGGATGGGGGAGGCATCTGGGGCTGGACAGTACCATTTCTATTAATTGGAGCAGTACCTTTGGTAGCACAGCATACGAGATAGGCTTTAGGCTGGGTTGCAGCTTTAGGACCTTTGGCGGGAGCCAGGTAAGTACCTTATTGTGGTCTGTAGATTAAATGAAGCCTGACTTCTCCCTTGAAGCTAAAATGACAAGACTGAGGCTATTGTACTTTGGTCACATCATGAGAAGATTTACTGGAAAAGATAATAGTGCTAGGAAAGGTAGAAAGCAGTAGTAAAAGAGGTAGACTCAAAATGAGATGACTTCGCTCAGAAAAGGAGCCACAGCCTTTAGTTTGCATGACCTGAGTAAGGCTGTTAATGTTTGGAAGTTTGGGAGGCCGTTAATTCATAGAGTCACCGTAAGTTGGAAATGACTTGGCTGTACCTAACACACACATTCCTATCTAGCCCCATTGTGTAGGTTTTTTACTTACTCTCTATGGCCAAGCTCAGAATTAGATTTCATCAATACACGGAGTTGTGGCTTCTAGATGATGTAAAATCTTCTCAGAAAAGCTTTCCATACCCAATCTCTACTTGTGTTTCATTAAAGAAAGAAGGCTTACCTGTTTTCCCAAACCTTCCAAGTTTAGGCAATTGCTGATATTTAATATGTCATGGAAATGTGATTGACAAATGTTTTAAACAAGACTCACAATAACATTTGTAATTTTGAATTGTGCAACTTATTACAAAAAGTCAGGTGCCTCCCCTGAAATAAATGAGCATGCCACCCACATTTTGATGTTAATGGTTATATAGTAAACCCTGTGATAATTTTCTGTTTATCCAGAAAATCATATTTTAATTGTTTAGGCAGACAGTGCACATGTCACAGGTCATGGAAAATTTCTCATAAAAATAGTCTAAACAACTCCCACCCTTCTTAGCTGAAAGTAAATAAAACTGATGTTAATTCAAGTTTTCTGTGAAAATGTGTTTTCAGTTTTTGCATGGTTCTTGCAATCATCACTTCTCAAAGAGTGACACAAACAACTGAAAGAACAAATGAACGAAAAGGCCCACCTATCTCAAAGTACACAAAGAGGTGGTCTGCTAAAAATCCTTTTGCCTCGGGCACAGTTTCCCCTAGAAACACACCTTGGATCCACATGTTCTCACATCTGCCTGCCTTTGTAAACAGTTGCCAGTTGTTAAAACATCTTTGTGTTTCTGAGAAGAAGCTTCAAAGGCATGCATCAATATTGCATCTATCTGAAAGGCAAAATACCCAGAAATGCAAGTTTGTTGAAACTGCCACATTCTCTGACCATGAAGCACTGCAAGTATGCATTGCAATAATTTTATAAAATGAACAAAATATGACATTTTACAAAACAGTATCTTACTCAAGCATTTCATGTGTTTATAGTCCTTTCATGCAATAAGGAAAATTATGGGCATTCTGATATATGACACAAGATGAGTTTACACAATTAATTTATACTGGAAAAATATTGCCATGGAATAATAATAAAAACATTCCAGCAATCCTATGCAGCTGACGAAATGTTTCTGACCCAGGAGGGATTGCAACAGCCTAACAGGGTTCTCCTTCTGGAATCCCAGCTATCCATACTTATGCGCCCCACAGGGTGAAATAAATAGACATAAAACTGCACTAGACATACTATTAGTGTTCAGAGGAAGAATTCCACATGGTGTTGTCTCTTTTTCATCTGGATGGTGGTTTGTAAGAATACAGAAAAAACAGAAAAAAATCAACAAAAACCAGATTTTTATGTGGCCAATAAAATACACCATGCCAGTTGTTTTCAAAATTTAGCAGCCCACTGACACTTTAATTTTTATTTTAAGTTTTTCTAAGCCTGACCCTCCTTCACTGACTCCCACCACACCAGATAGCCTTTTTTCAAAGTTCATGGTTGCTCCATGTTCTGTCCTTGGTGTCCTCAAAACAGTATTGTAAGACCCTTATCAGATACATTTTAAAACTCAGTTTAAGTAAAATATTTGTTTGGCCTGTACCTGGCTTGGAAGGGCAGGTCTCAGGAGTGCAGTTGATTGTTTAGAGCCACAACTCAAAAGGCCTTGACCCAAGATGTAATCAGTCATGACTGGAAGGGATGCTACTTTAATAAACATTGGTTAATAACTTCTTGGTAGAGGTCAGCTGAACTCCAGGGAAAAGGCCTGGAAAAACTTTCAGAGCAGCTGGTAGAAAAAGACCAGTGTCACACAAAACCCACGTTTTTAGTAATCAATTGAAATCCATCATGGCTATTATTATTGTGTATGGACTCCGAGTGTCATCTCTCAGTCTCTATCAAGAAATAGTTTGTTTTGGAAAATAGAGTAAAAACCTGTCCAGTTTTACTCCAGAAGTGGGCTGTAGCTCATGAAGAAAAAACCTTCTTCTAAGAGGCATCCATGAATAAAACTCAACAAGCTCATTAAACACACTAGGGAATACTTCTATATTGTTTAAAGTGTTTAATGCCAATGAGGCTTGGCACTCTTGAAATAAAAAGTGTCCGTACCTAGTTAGGGCCTGAGGATGGGATTCAGCAAGAAAATGGAAGGACCTCAGTAACAAATGAGTAAATAACCCAGAAAAATGCTCTGTTCATCTACGGAGTACAGCTATATGCTTACAAGTTCCCTGCCACTAAGCAATGCCATCCAGAAGGGTATCAAGTTATCAGACCAACCCAGCACCACCCTGCTGGGTTGCAAGCTGCAAGATCAAAACAAAAACTATGAATAAATACAGAGCAGATAACTGAAGCAGCTGAGCCCAGCAGTCCACTCACATGAGTGGCACAATGCTATATATCTTTAAGTGTTTTTAGGCCACTTTTCTATCCCAATGTGGCTTACAAAACAGAAGAAGCTTCAAACAACAAAATCATTTAAACAATAGGCAAAGAAAGCAGAGGTAAAACTGGACAGGTCTGGTCTGCCAGGCTAACCATCACAGGCCCTGAGTTGTTAGCTGCAGGGCAAGAGCCAAGAGCTTTCTGGTTCCGGTCCTTCGATGTGCCCAAGGGCTCAAGTATTTGGCCTCACCTAGGCCCCACCTGCAGGAAGATGAGAACAAAAGTCAGCCAAGATGGTATTCATCTGCTACTAGCTTGTGGCCAGGAAGCCCACAGGAGCTTGTTCACCCCCCTCTTTTTGCTGGGTCACTTGCTCTCATCCTCCACCTCTTCCCCTCTGGCACTCGCCATCAATATTCCAGTGAAGGTAAAATTTTGAATTTCGTGCATATGGTCTCACAAGCTCATACCTTCTTTCAGACTTCCTCTGCCAAGTGAACATGCATGACGGAAGAAGGGGACTGGTATGGGACAAAAAAAGTGGCTTTGCCCTTTTGTGAACTGTCCCTCATTGAGCATTTAGCCCAGGTTTCTCCACCCCCCCCCCCACAACTGGCAACCTTGGTGGCAATGTTTGATTTCCAAACAAATATTTAGTCATATTCAAATTGGTGTTTTGATTTATTGTAGACATGAAGCACAGAAATGACATACAGATTGTATTTTGGAGGTGTTCATTTTTGAGGTACTGCATAGAAATGATATTAATAGCCCTGAATGAGATTGCCCAAAGTTAACAAATTAAAATGTTTATTACTTTTAATGACATGGTTGAACCCGTGAGCCTATGCCAGGCACTGACCATGCCCTGCCACTGTGCTCTTTCAACATTTTCTTTACATACCCTCAACAGGAGGAGAAAGCAATTTGTACAATTATGTAAAGGGTTTACACAATTGATCCTGACAGGCAAGGATAATTTTAGAGAGAGCCCTATGAGCTACCTCAAGCACATGTTTTTGCAGGGGAGGGGGCTTGACCTTACCAGCCTGGGGAATCCAATAACTCTCTAGAAATGTTCTACCCAAAGGGGACCTATACTATTGTTAAATGTATAATACAAACACCATTATAGCTGGTGTTCGTATTATACATCATAAACTGGTCATCTAGTGGAGGCATGATGTCACTGGCAGCCAATCAGACGGCGTCATACATTTGCTATTTCAAAATTTGCTTACTCCAGCTCCAAGATTATTATAAAGTAAATCTATATAAGATGTGCAAGCATTTCAAAGCATGCACATCATGCTCTCATTTATTTTTAATACTTTTCTTCTGTCTTTTCCTCTGGGATTTCTCTTTCTCTTCCTAGTACAAGTTCTGATTGAGGTTCAAGGTGGCATTACTGATTTAAGGCAAAACCACTGACTTTTTAAAGTTCACTCTCATCATTCTTCTAGGAACCAGAAAACACATTCCATTTGTATGGTTGAATTTGACATGGGTCAGTGAAAATAAGTGGGTTCTAGATCAAATGAAGCCTGAATTTTCCCTAGAAGCTAAAATGACAAAACTGAGGCTATTGTACTTTGGTCACATCATGAGAAGTCAAGAGATTCATTGGAAAATACAATAATGCTAGGAAAGGTAGAAGGCAGTAGGAAAAGAGAAAGACCCAAACTGAGACTGTAGTTTTGTGAATAGTACAATCATGATGTCAGAGGGGAAGCAATAATTGGATGACTGATGGAACTGACAATTTAGTAGGAGAAAGGCCATCACAGCACCTCTCTAGATGTCCTAATTGATCCCCCAGCTGGAGAAACCAACATTCCATATTGCTGTATCTGCTCTGTCATGAGGTCTGCATTTCTGGGGAACAAAATGGCTTTTCATTTTGTAACTGTAACTTAGTCTGCTTCCTGGAGTATCAAAGGCAAACTATCTGGTTGTCTGTCTATTTTTGTACACCTTTCTCTCCTCTTCTAAGTTATCTTTAGTTTTATAACAACCTTGTGAGGTTGGTGAGACTGAACGAAAGTGACAAGTCTAATCCTCTGTGGCCACTGTGTAAATGGCCTTTCAGTGCCTTTCCTGTGATTCCAGGTGGTTGTTCTGTAACTGTAATTGTCTTATGTGGTTACTAAATGTCTGCTTTTGCCCACTCTATAAGTGAGAAAACTGAGTAAGGGATTCAATACCTTAAAATGTTATCCATCCATTCCAGTTGGATGGAAAATGAAAAAATGAAAACCTTTAATTACCTATAAATTTGGGGTTGTCTTCCATCTGTCTGAAATTTCACATACAGGATTCCTACATAATTATCATGTAGTAATTATTATACTTTTAGATGTTATCCACTCTGCGTGTTAGCTCTGCTGGGAAACAGCAAATGCAAATGACAGTTTATTTAAGGGAAAAAAACATTACTAATTCATTAATTAGTTTCTGAAAAAAATGATAGTAACTTGTGCAAAAGGCAAAACACTATAACATATTAGAAAAAAGCAAGTATTTATACAATTAAAATACTCAACATATTTCTAGAAGAAGCAACCAGCAAGAAGTAGGAATTGAAATCAGTTCAAAGACCTTAATTTGGCTTTAATCCAGTCCTGTCATTAACAACAATGCTGTTTGTACTTGTCTGTGGCTCTTTCCCAGTAGCCAATTAAGTGCCCTCCGACCTGGGGGTCCTGTCTTCCAGCACTAAATCTTCTTTCATTTTCGGTTGTCTCATCATAGGGTTTTCAAGGTAATAGGTGATCAGAAGTGGTTCTTCTGTGCAGTACTAACTAGGGTTAGCTGAAATGTCAGTGAAAGATCCTCCTCCGATGTCCACTAACCAGTAACTGCCCTTCAAGGATTCCTCTGCCCTATCACCATTGCAAATGTCTATTCTCTCTGCTGATTTGTCCATTGATTCTTGAAAGGGGTGGATTAATCTTAGTATGGTGTCTCAGCTTTGTCCATTCTGCCTTGAATGACTCTGCTAGAAATTTAGATTCCTGACCGAGTCTGTGCTCCTGATGGTATTGCTCTCAGCTTCAGCTTCACTGACACACTCAAACCCTCTCACCACATTAAGGTGTGTATCCAAGAGGGCATCATATGGAGGCAATTGTGCTTTGGTCACATCTTGAGAAGGCATGACTCACTGGAAAAGACAATAATGCTAGGAAAGGTGGAAGGCAGTAAGACAAGATAATCTTTCTCTGTTTCCGGATTTTTTTCTCTGTATATATTTGAATATTTTAATTTATATAAACCTGATTGAATGACACTCCCTGTCTTTGTCTCTTCATTTTTAGGGGTAAAAAAATGTAGAGTTTTTTTTTTTAAATGAAGAAATTGTGCTGGTTTCTAGGAAACTAAAATGCCTTCAGCCCTGAATGATAAAACTAAGGTTGATAATCAACAAAATCCGTATTTTCCATTAATGTCTGCAATATGTTGACTCCACCTTTGTAACTGGATATCCTGTCACAATCCATTGCAATATTTTGCAGCAATTGCAAAGTTACAATGTGTGTATAAACCCTTTTGTTCACAGAAATATAAAGAAAATGAATCCATCTCCAGACCAATTGTTGAGTTTCTCCTGAGAAAAATAACTTATCATCAAAGTAACAAAATAATAGAGAAATAAGAAAAATACTTAAAAATTGAGCATTCCCCTTTTCTTTCAGAGAAAGGATTTAATTAAGTGTTCCTGACTTCAAAGAGAACTTCCAAATGTGTAGTCTTAAAACACTGGCTTGAAAGAGAATTACGAAATAAAGAAATGTAAGGTATGTGGTTTAACAAAATGACAATGTACAGCTAGCCAAAGGCAAATTTACTCCATTCTCTCCTGCCTTCAGCTTGGAGAAGAAGTTCAAACTATTCCAGACACTCAAAAAACAGGGTGGGGGCCTGGAAAGGGTGAGACAACCACATACTTGATCAGGGATCTCCTTGTTTCCCCTGGAGAACATATTTGCTCGGGTCAAACCACTGATTACTCTGCAGTTCCCACAGATACTGAATGTTCATGCAGAGGACACTTACTATTCTTTTATATTAGCTTCGGTGCATCTTTTTCCAGAAAGGATTTTTTCAAAATGATTAACGGCAATGCCAGCAAAATAGCTAGAATTTTTCTTATAAACAAAAATGATCCCTGGTTGTTGTGGGTTTTCCGGGCTGTATTGCCGTGGTCTTGGCACTGTAGTTCCTGACGTTTCGCCAGCAGCTGTGGCTGGCATCTTCAGAGGTGTAGCACCAAAAGATAGAGATCTCTCAGTGTCACAGACACAGTCACAGTGTCAGTGACACTGAGAGATCTCTATCTTTTGGTGCTACACCTCTGAAGATGCCAGCCACAGCTGCTGGCGAAACGTCAGGAACTACAATGCCAAGACCACGGCAATACAGCCCGGAAAACCCACAACAACCATCGTTCTCCGGCCGTGAAAGCCTTCGACAATACAAAAATGATCCCTATTTTTAAAGAATGTTTATTCAAGGGCTAGACCTCAACTAGAATGCTTGTTATTAGGCTTATTATTAGGGATAGCAATAACAACTTGAAGAGTGGGACCAATGCATAGGAAGCTTCACAAGGATACCTAGAGAAGGCTGCTGATGAAACCTTACAGTTTAAAGACAGGACTCTAAAGGAAAGAGTAAGCTGAGTATGAAGAAAAAAATCCCACAAAAGCCAGGCACACAATCTTCATTTAAAGTCACAGAACTCTGGTGTTTAGTGAGCCCAAGACTTAAATGTCACACATAGTAACTGGAAGGCTACCTTTTTGAGGTATAACAAGTCTCTGAGGAGAGTGTTGGTGGTTAACCTGAGGAGTCTGAATTCCCTTCTTCATCAATTACCTAAGATTATTTGTTCTCCTTTGATGAATAATAAAAAAAAATATGCACAGCCTGGGGAGATTCAGTGGTGCCACAGATTATGGCTCTAAGTCAGAGCAGGTTCCTTACAAATTGAATGTATTGGCAGAGCTTTTGAAGACCTCAGGACTTCTCAAGATAAATATGGCCCCCTTTGAAATATGGCCTTTGGAATGGAACTATTTGTGGTGCTGTTGAGCTTGCTACTGATCATGAATTAACTTTTCCTGTCCTGGCTAAAATATGGAACAAGTTAAAAAAAAAACTTCCAGAGTTACTAGCCAACCGAATCTGGAGGGCAGTCCCCCCATATGGTAGTTAGGTATCATATTTTATTTATTTACTTGCTTACTTGCAGTAACTGTAGGCAGTTTATGAATAAAGAATGAAAAGATTAAAAAATCCACAAAAATGCATATGTCAAAAACTAAAAACAAACCCATTGAAAAAGTACACAGAAGCAAGACTGTCCTTCAGTTCAGTTACATTATGAGAAACCCAAGGCTCATCTTTCAAAAGCTTGACAGACTTAATATGTCTTAGTTTGTCTATAAAAAGAGGCAAGTGATGGGGCTACCTCCCAGGGAGGTACCTGCAGGGGAGAGCTTTCTTCAGAATGAGGGTAACTACTGAGAAAGGCAATCTACAAAACATGGCACTGGGAGCAGGAACTCATTTCTTAATTTCTAGAGGGAAGAACATGCCCAGCAGGAAATGTGAGGCATTCCCATATTTTTGAACAGCTCTTACTCATTTTAGTTGGTGATGTGATGGATAATTTCCTGATGGACTGTGCCTTCAGTTATCTGGCTACTTATAAATATCTTTTAACATACAGTAAGTACTTGTTAGACAGTGGTCCAAATAGGAAACTAGTTCAGTCTTGAGACAAAGTGTGGTACTTCAGCATAGAGACCAACCTGTCAGAAAATATGAAATAGATACTTTTAGACCACTACCTATAACTGCAAGCTCTCATCTTCTGCAGCATTCAGTAGTGAAACCATGAGCAGGCCAGATATTTGAAGTGATTTAGATTATATTGCTAGTTATATGTGAAAAACATATTTCCAGATATTGAATATCCTACAGATAGCAAGAGACTGAAAACACTGCTGAATTATTTTTTACACGTACACAAATTTTGTCTTGATCAAAAACTTTCAGGTTGATATCTGGAACACAGCAATCTTGAAATTCTATGTTTATATGCAGAAGGTATAGAATGCCCAAACATGTATTTATTTATGTTCCTGTGGCCATGCCATGTGCTCATAGGGCCCATAGTGCATGTCTCTGTTTGCCAGTCTTTAATTTTTTAAAACTAGCTGTTATATTGTGGCCCATGTCAGTGACTTGCTCCTTAGTGAGGGCAATGAAAATGTAGCTTTTGAGTCAACAATTAATGGTTCTGTGTAGTCCTAAGACTTATGCCCTTCTAAGTTCATTGAAATCAGTGGGCTTTGAAGGGTGTAACTCTTCTTAGGATTGCACTATAATTCCCTGCCAGAATCCATTTAGGTTCTTGCTTTTAATCTTTTGGGCTCAGTGTCTTACATTAGTCATATCATTTCAGCCTAGTCATTTTTTGAGAAAACTAGGAAGTCTCCACTCATGTTTACAGACAAAATTTTCATACACCGATCAACATATTCAGTTGTCCCATTGTGGAACACTTAGATTTAAGGAATATTCATAGGCTGGTGTTTTCAATGCATGGCTGAGAAAGAAGTCTAGTTGTACTGTACTCTGACTGAAAGCAGGTCAGGCAATAACATTGGGTATCCAAAGGAACAAGCATGTCCCACGGTCACAATGACCGGATGGAGTCAACCAAGCGCTCTCTGTTCCCATTCTCATCTTTTAATTGTTTGTGGTGTGTCCATCCAGATTAGAATGTAAAATCCTTCGGGTAGGAACCTGTCGAAATGATGTATTGCCTTGCACACCTATGACATTGTGTAAATAATTAACAATAGCAACAGTAATTAATGTGCTTGGGCAGGCCCATCAGTTGACATTGCTGTTAGCTGTTATAACGCCATGTTCTTTAAAGGAATATAAGTGACTAAATTGAAAGCCAAAGTGTAAGGATGTGCATTAATGAAAATGAAGGGCTTGCTGTGATTTTTAAAATTGATGCCAATTAAAATGGAAACAGTGTTTTAGAATCATCGTTTCATTTTTAACAAATAGAACTATCACCAAAACCAAGAATTACAGGCTGGATAACAAAATAACCTATAATTATGATAAATACTCCTAGAATTGTAATCATGCAAGAGCAGGGACCTCATTAGGGCTCAATAGGTTACTATTTCTCCCTAAGCAATGGGACATGCATGCTGTAATCCTATCCCTCATAAGAGGCCTCTGTGCTGCCTGTATTCAAGGATGGGGGGGGGGGGGAGGATTATGGAGAAATATAGTTTTGCCCCCCCAGCCAGAAGGAAGAGACAGACACAGGCTTGGAATTAAAGGGCCGTTTATTAAATGACCATAACATAAACAAGGCAAGGGCCAACTAAGCGGTACAGGTCAAGCCCTGGGGTCAACTCCGGACCTCCGCCTTGACCTGTCTGGGCGAGCCCCACGCCCCCGGGTGTAGGCCATCCTTTGAATGGCTGCAACCCGGGCTGCCAGGCCATGGATCCCCATTGAAGCACCTGTTACACCCCAGCCGCAAGGCATGAGGGGAGGCCTTGTATTGAGGATCCCCGCAGGTTTCTGCTAGCGTACGGTAGCCACAACCATGCATACTGCCCTTAATGGCAGCCCTGTCCCCACTCACGGGGAAGTGCCACAGGGTGCTCACCAACCCGCACCCTATTCCCAAAATCTCCTGCCACCGCCAGGGTCAAGCCTCTGCTTAGACCCTCACGCCCCACAGGTGGCCTAGAGCCACCCGAAGCCCTTGCCGCAGGTCATCCATAAATATGTCATTGCCCCCTGGTGACAAATGCACACCATCGCCTCGGTAGAGGTGGGCAAATTCGGCCCTAATCTTGGGGTGTGGCACATAAACGCCCAAGCCTTGCCCCAAAGATTTCCTAATATCATGGTTGGCCTTACGCCGGGCCTTCTCTATGGCATTGGGATTTAAAGCTTCCCTCCAAACCCGTCTTTGTAGCATTTCCGACCAAATTATAAGCACGCTCGGCCATCGGCTGCTTATATATCTCAGGTCCGCAGCTACTTGCAATGACAGGGCTTTGCCCTTCATGAATCCCAGGTCATTACCACCCAGGTGAATGACCAGAATATGCAGGGGAGGACCCTTCCGTCCCCGAAACAGAAGGGGCAACAGGCCAGGCCATTTAAGGCCGTGCCGGCCCTGCCACTCCACGGTGGCCACAGCACTCAAACCCAGTTGAGATCCCATCGGCGTTCTCCTGGCTTGATGAGCTGCCCAGAACACCATGCTGTGGCCACAAATCAGGACTCTCTTCCTCGCACGGTCCGACACGGCACCTGAGGAAAGAGCAATTAGTTCGCCATTTAAAGTCAAGGCAGGGGCCGGATGTAGGCACGATATGCCCCCGACCGCCACCTCCCCACTCTCTGTATAGCCTGCTGAGGGTACCCCATAGCAGCTGCTGTCGAGGCTGCCCCAATCCGGAAGGAGTGGGTGCCAAATTTGACCCCTGACAGGCCAATTCTCTTAAGCGCCCTCTCTGTCACCACCCAAAACTGATATTTAGTCAGTGGGGACTGATCTTCGTGGTGGAACAAGACCCCCTGGTCATCCCCACAAAGTGTGACATATTCCCTGAGGGCCTTAACGGGGCATAGCTCCTGCTCATCGCAAGAGTCGAGAACCAAAGTGCTCCCTCGCTGTCGCTGGTCCGTCTTGGACCGCCTAATCAAAAGGGAGACTTTATCCCCTACAAATTTAACATCCTTGGCAGCCAGGGCACGGCCAGAAGCATCCTCACGGGACGAGGGCACTAGCTCGCTGATTCGCAGAGCTCCAAAGAAGGCTGTCAAGGAAGCTGCATGGAACAGCTTCCTCTCAAACGCCGAGGAACATACCTCACCCCAAGCGGTCCCCAGCCCCCTCAAAACAGAAGGGGAGATGGGCTGCCTGGGGTCACTTGGCATTCTAACTTCCCTGGCCCACCCCTCTAACATTTTTCGAATCCTGAAAACACCCGTGAATTCAGGGAGGCCATGCGCCTTGCTGGCAAAGGCCAAAGCCGCTAGCTGTCCCCTGATAGTTTTAACAGAAAGACCCCTCCCATGCTGCACTACACAAAAGTGCATCAGGTGTTCAGGAGGGATGGGCCACGACTGTTGGAGCCCCTCTGCTGCCCTGAATTTGTAGATCTGCCCTACCGCACGGTCATAGGCCCGGTGTGTGCTGGGGGCAATGGACAGCTGGATGGCTCTATTTACTTCCGCCGTCCAAGGTCCCACAGCTCCTGGGGCATCCTTGCTGGTTGCCTGTCGGCCCAGGGGGTAAGCTGCCAGAATCGTTCCATCTGTTGGTGAGACAAAGCGTCTGCCACACCATTGTTTACACCTGGAACGTGCCTGGCCCTAAACAAAATGTTCATCTGTAAACATTTCAACGTAAAGGCTCTTACCAGCCACATCACCCTGGGGGACCGAGATGCCATGGTGTTGACCACATGCACTGCAGCCAAGTTGTCACACCAAAAGTGGACAGCTTGGTTTGCCAGCTGTGACCCCCACAGCCACACGGCCACTAACAAGGGAAAGAACTCCAAAAACGTAAGGTCTTTGGACAATCCCTGGGCTACCCAATCTGCGGGCCATTGGTCAGCACACCAATGCCCCCTGAAAAAGACCCCAAAGCCCGTAGACCCGGAGGCATCCGAGGTGACCTGGAGTTCAGCCTCTAACAGCAGATCTTCCCTCCAAAAAGTCACCCCATTAAAGGTGGCGAGGAATTCCTTCCACACCAATAAATCCTCCCACATCCCCTTGTTAATACGCAAGCGATGATGGGGCAACCGCAAGTTCCCCATAGCATCGCACAGCCGCCTGAGAAAAGCCCTCCCAGGTGCTACTGCCTTACAGGAAAAGTTTAAATGGCCAACCAATTGCTGTAACTCAAGGAGAGATACCTTGTCTCTACTCAAGCAGTCCTCCAACCTGGCTCTAAGGTCTACCACTTTCTCCAGTGGCAACCTCAAGGTCTGTTGAACTGTGTCCAGTTCAATGCCTAAAAACCTCAGGACAACAGCTGGTCCCTCCATTTTCTCATGAGCCAGGGGAACCCCTAGTTCCTCAGCAAGCTCAATGAACCCTGCCAGTAGCCTGGCACACTGCCCCGTGCCAGCAGGCCCAGACACCATAAAATCATCTAAATAATGAACGGTGTCTGGGCAGGCACAGCGGCGACGCAACTCCCATTCCAGAAAGGAACTGAAGTGCTCAAAAGCAGAGCAAGATATGGAACACCCCATAGGAAGGGCCCTGTCCATATAAAACTTGCCCTCAAATGCAAAACCCAGAAGATCAAAGTCTTCTGGGTGAACAGAGAGCAGGCGAAAGGCAGACTTGATATCGCACTTTGCCATTTTCGCTCCCACCCTGCACCGCCGCACAACCTTGACCGCTTGGTCAAAGGAAGTGTAGTGCACCGAGCAGAGTTCATCGGGGATGCCATCATTTACCGATCTCCCTTTGGGGAAAGACAAGTGGTGAATGAGGCGAAACTCCCCCGGTGCCTTCTTTGGCACCACCCCCAAAGGAGAGACCCTCAGGGACGGGACAGGTGGGGCATCAAAAGGCCTTAATACCCTGCCCTCAGCACACTCCTTCAAAATTTTATGGCAGACTACATCTTCCATGCCAGCCACTGACCCAAGGTTGGCTGCCATGAAAGGTGTCCTGGGGCTCTGAAAAGGGATTCGAAAACCAAACCTAAAACCTAAAAGCAAATAAACAGCGTCCGTGTGCCTCAGGTATACCTGTAGCAACCGCTCAAGTACCCTCAGCCTTACCGGACTGGGCCCCTTTTCCAAGCCCTTGCTTACCCCCGCCGCCCCCAAAACGTTTTCCCCCCTGACCTCCCTGTCGTCCCCTCGGACAGGCAGAATGGGCGTGGGGGCCAGCACAGTTGGGGCACTCATGCCTAAATCTGCACACACGCCAGTTGCACACTCCTCTAGACGTGAAGTCCCAGCAGAGCAGCCGTGGTTGAACCTGCTGCCCCGCGGAGGCGCGGGAACCTGCACCCTGTGTGGGCCGGATAATCACGTGACCGCTATCAGTCCTATCCTCAATAATGGACTTGGAGGGGCCCATCACCTGAACCCAAAGTTGGATCAATATTTGATCCCAGGGAAGGCTCGGGGTCATAGCCGCACGCATGCGGAACTCCTCATCATAGCGTAACCACGCCACCCCTTCAAAGTCAGTATAAGCCCTGTATACAATATTCATATATTGAAACAGGGGGAGAGCCCTAGCAGGCTGCGCCCTGGCCAAGACCCCAGCATAGATAAGGAACCCAGGCAGACAGTGACCCCAGGACCTGTCAATCTGCCTGCGCCGGATCTTTTCCTTATCCCTGTCATCTATGTCATCTTTATCCTTCTTCTCCAGTTCCCTGAAGAGAAGGGTAAAAACGTCCACATATTCACCCCGTATAATTTTTTCCCGGGTTGCCTGGGTCAAATGATCACCAAGCGGCAACGCAGTGTCCCCGGGCGGCAAAGCACTATACGGGACAGTGCCATATGGGGAAAAGCCCAAAGGGGGGGACTAAAATGAGCCCCATACCCACCCAGGGTGGAAAGAGGCATACCGTGGCTGCCCAGCCTGGTAGGCCCCCCATAGGCCGGCAAGCCATAAGGTTGCTGCCCCGAGGCATAACCCGGACCCATAGGAAATGCCGCAGGAGGGGCGCCCTGCCCGAGAGAATCATGAGCAGGCCAGCCAGGCGTATGCAAGGGATAGGAAATCGTCTGGGATGCCCCAGCCGCCTCCTGCTGCCCCACAACACCCCACGGCCAACTGGCCGCCTGTTGAGGCATAGCCAACTTACCCTCAGGAAAAGGCGGCTCCACGGCTATGGCCACCTGACCTACATCATCCGTCACCTCCGCCTCGACCTCCAAAGCACCCTCGGGTAACGCGGTCGAAGGACCCTCCTCTGCAGCCACCTCCCTGGACGAGCCCTCCAGAGCAGAAAGACGAGAGAAGAAATCATTATAAAATTCAGTCCTAGGCACTTTCTTAGCAGCCCGCCGTGGCCTCACCAGCGCCGTTAATAGCCCGTGTCCCTTGTCCCTCTCTAAGGCTGCAAGTCTCTCCAGTAGCTCACGCCTAGTGGGCCCACTGTTGTCCTCATCTGATGAGGAAATGGTAGGCGGGGGCTTCCTAACTGCAGGGTGCTTAGCCGGCTGCTTGCCCTTAGAGGGGCCAGTTCCTTTGCCTTTAGATGGGCCAGTTCCTTTATTGGAAGGAATTATACAAAGGGGGATACACAGGGGCACTACGCACACTCCAATCGTTTGTCAAGTTATAGTGTGATTCAAACTTGCCCACAGTCCCACTGTAAAATTATTTATGCGCTGCTGGCTCACAGCCCAACTACTTAACCAATATTCAGCAATGGATCACCACCAAAGCCAGCAACAATCCGCTGATCCAGCCAGTCAATGCCCCCTGACAGCCAGCAGGTGGCGCCTGGCCCAACCCAGAGAGAACAAAATGGCTGCCCAACAGCAAGCAAACAGCCCTACGCCCTAAAATGAATGCCAAAGCCAAAATGGCCCCCGCACCTTAATACTGTTGGGAATGGGACCTATCTCCCGTGTAAGGCCCCAGCACATGAATCCACCCTCCCCAACCTCACCCAGGCCCACCAAAGTATGCCGGGGGGGGGATAAAATCTGTGTGTGTCTTGTTTCACTGTATACAACCTGCAGCCAAATGTGGGGGGGGGGGCTGAACAGACCCCCCGGGGTGGGCGGAAGGGTGTATGCGAACAACACCCCCCTCAGCTCCACCAGACGCCTCTGCTACTGCAGTTAAGGGCTGCCTGTCACAACAGGCACCGCGACAAGAGGCGGCCGGGTAAACTGCACTCAGCCACCATGGGCTGCCAGAGCAACTGCCACCCCCGGCGTGCGCAGGAGGAAAGGAGAGCTAAACGCACTCCTTCCCCAGCCGTCTAAACGGCTGCAAACTTCAACAGCGGCCGAAGATGATCCGCGGCTGAACACGCCGCATCCGGGCTCAAACGGCCCGATCCATGGCTGCACATGCCGCACCCGGGCTCAAACGGCCCGACTCAGCCGCCCATGCACTCGGAAGGAGAGAAAGACAACACATCCTCTCTCCTCCGAGCTCTTCCTAAACTGCAGCCAGGGGAAGACGGAGCCTCCGAAAAATGGCCCTTGGCTCCGCCCCCTGGCTAATGCCCCGGATGCCCGGGAAGGAAGGGAGCCTTCCTCCTTTCCACCGGGCGGGGCGGCAAACTGAGACTCCCTGCCGAGGCTGCGAGCAGCCGCAGGGTGAGTCTTCTTGTTGTAGCTCTATGCAGGGCTTTTTTTCCGGGAAAAGAGGTGGTAGAAATGTCTATTATCACATGCGCGCCTGCTTTGTGCGCGTGCACTCCTGGAAATGTGTGATGACATCACTTCCAGAAGTGACGTCACTCCCGGAAGTGACACCGCTTCCTGGAACCCAGCACAATGCATTACAATGAGATAAATATTAGTAAGCTTGGAAAATTACATTATTATGAGAAAGGTTTTTTTTTCCTTTCTGTATCCTTTACAAAAAGTGAAATCTTCCATTCCCTTTCCCAAACATTTCATTTCTTTGGAATCATATTTTAAAATATGCAAGAAGGAGGGGGCCACTAAAAATCCAAAACCCATCTTACAAATCTAAATTCTAACAGATTCCCTCTGCCAGCGTAGAAAAAAAATTCCAAAATTACGTCTCAAAATTCCACAGTCTGAAATTCCTAATCTAATGAATATTAAATTTTCAGGGAGGGTTTTGCTTTACTGGAGCAATTCAAAATTAGATACTCAACTTTAGCTGCATTAGATTTATACTTAGTTTAAAATGGCTTTATTTTGTTGCCTGTCAACTCTACCTTACCAATGGCTGTTGTGACATTGTGAAATGCTCATAAATATTCCAGTGCCCCAGACAAACAATATTCATAAAAACTTCCTTAACACCAATATGTTCACTGCAATTTCAGTGATGTTAATCAGCTGAGGGTGGGGAGAACGGGTTGAGTTACAGCTATTAAGACAAAAGAACACCTATGTGCTGATGAATATATTGAGGAAAACTTTCTGTGACTTGGACACCACTATCCATTCCTAGCATAAAACTAGAATACTCATATTTTAACTAATACAAATAACCATAACTGATATATTTAACTAACACAGAACCAATCTGCATTCAAAAGCTGTGGGAACCATAACAATGTCAACTTCAGTCAACAAAAGAATGAAAGCAACACACACACGCAGCCCCACCAACCCCATGAAAAGAAAGCAAAATGAACTCAAAGCAGCACAAACACACAGTCCCTCACACCCACCCCCGAATGAAGATAAAACAGGATGAACTCAAAGCAACACACACACACACACCACACACACAGTCAGACACACACACACACACCACACACACAGAGTCAGACCCCCTGAAAAGAAAGCAGAATGAACTCAGAGCAGCAAACATACACACACAGCCCCACCCACCCACTCCCCCAATGAAAATAAAATGGAATGAACTCAAAGCAGCTTAGCCTCCTCTGGACAGCTGGTCCCAGCAGCTCTGCTTGCACTCTCACTCTCCCTCCCTCCCTCCCTCCCTCCCTCATGAAAGCAGAATGAACTCAAAGCAGCTTAACCTCCTCTGCAGAGCCCACAGGGCTGAAGGAATCACGTGGGCAGATTCTAGAGCTGCCGGAACGCTGTTCCGGAGCATTCCCCCTCAAAAAAAGCCCTGGCTGTAAGGTATATTTCTGCATGTAGGTATAGTGCCCTCACAGAGAAGGATCATAGCCTAAAGATTTATTCATCTTGAAAGAAGGCTCAAATGCTAACATTGCAAATTTGGGAAATAATTGTAGGGAATAGTTATGGAGACCTGGAATAGTTATGGAGATGTGGAGTAGGGTGATAATTTTCTTATTACTTCTTTCTAGGGGTGCTGAGAACTTTGCAGTGAACACATCCAGAAGTTGAGCATGCCTTTTTTGTCAGCTGTGATCACTTGTGAGCTTTGTCTCAGACCTTGCCTTCGCACTCTCCTTGAGCACTATGCTGAACAGTTTTGCAGCTGTGCAAAAATTATGGTATTGTTAGAGTTGCATTTCTTTCTGCCTTGTTGCCGCTTTTGCACCTGTACAGCACATGAAAGCAATTTTCCTCCAGGGCCAGATGATTAAATTATGCCTGATAATGGTAGTGAAACACCATGACTCTCACCAGGCTGTGTAAATGTACATGTACCGTCTGCTGCAGAGCCAGATAGACTGGAAACCATTTACTTTGATCAGAATGGTACGTTGGTTTCTATATGACTGACTGGTTTTGTTCATGCATATTTTATCAGGTTTGGGCCTGATTACCAGTTTGACATTGAGGCAATAAAGAGCTTCCACAAAGCATCATTTCACATGGGAAAGCATTTGCTTCCAGAACTTTATATTTAACATGTCAGAGAATATACTTCAATTGTTCTAAAACACTTTGCAAGTCAAAAATACTAGTAAACGGTAGCAGTAAGTGAAGTTATTCTCAGTTTACCCCATACTACTTTTATTCTTTCCCCCCTTATTTAGGACCAAAGAGAGATTGTTCCTTAAAAATAAACATCTGGCGTCTGTTTCTTGAAAATATTCAGTCAGTCTTAGTTATGGTTTATTTACATTTTTTGCTATGAGGATGTGACATTCACAATATAAAAGCCTGGATGCCCCCCCCCTCCCGCCCATAGACTAATCTTCCATATGGTTGTGAAATGTTCATTATCCACCAGATGGCAGCATTTCATAGCAATTCGTATTTGAACCAAATTTGCAACACAAAACCTGGTTTGCATATAGTTTCTTAAGAAGTACAACAGCTCAGTGGCATCTTAGCAATTACTAGGTTATTATTGTGTTTGCAAGTGAAATTTGCATGTGACAACGTAAGACATTCCAAAAGCTGGAACATAAAATATCAGTTTCTCCAAAGAACTGCTTAGCCTTATTTTAGTGGCAACATTTAAGCATTCTGATAATGCCTTGTACAGTCAGCCCACTGGTCCACATGGTACAGTACTGACTATTCTGAAAGACAGTGGCTCTTCAGGGTGTTTGGCTGAGTTCACCCAAGATCCTTACCTAGAAATACAGAGATGGAATGTGTAGCATTCAGTATGCAAAGAAGGCACTCTGCCACTGAACTATAAGGCCTTCTACCACATATTAAATCGATCCAATCAAATCCAAAAGTCACAGAAACAATATTCTTGGAGGGAAACAAAATTATTCAGTCCTAGCAAATGAGTATAAAGCTACTTAATATGTAAGTTGAATGAACTGCCCAGTTTAGTACATCAATATGTCTTAAGGTGCCACAACTCTCTTTGCAGCAACAGACTAACATAACTACCCTCTACTGGAGGGAGGAGTCCAGGCTCCTCTAGCAATAATGACACTGAATACTAGCATTTCTGTAGCAAAGATATAGGTCGCTTCCACACGTCCTTAATGAGATGGCCTGCCAATAGAACTTTGGTGGGATATTTCACTCATTACACACATAATTGTTTCCCATGTGCAAGCAGGTCATGACAATCCTGCTTTTTAAGCGTTTTTTGTGAAACTTGTTTTAGTCTGTTTTCATTTTTGATGCTGGCTTTTCCGCACGATTATCTAGTGCATGTGGAAGCTTTTTTGCGCTTTTGAAGTGCCCTCCCACAAATCTCCAACCTCTCCTCTCACCATTACTCATTCCACACATGCGTCTGGCTCGCATGCACAATTGTATAATTCCCGCCTTCTTTTTTTACTTTTTTAAACAGTTCTTGCACTATTACAATATCGATGTATACAAAGGGAATCATACTGCAGTGCTTGCTACATTGGATCACTCAGCAATCAGACTATCAGTCGAGGAACAACATTGGGAATGGAATGCCATTTCTGATTTTATTTCAAACTAGCAATCAGGGCCATTGTTTGGGAAAATACAACGGGTCCTAGCAGCGCTCCCCTCATGCCTCCCCCCATAGCATCAGTCAAGGGGGGGATCAGGGAACAGAGCACTGGCTCCTTCCTCCTCCAGTCCCTCAGCTGCCACTTGGCTTGTGCACGCCCGTCCCAAGGCCGCATGGAGGCAGTGGGGAGCCCCGCCTCCACTGCTGTGGGACTTTGGGAGGGCCTCACTGCCATGCTGACCCTTCCCACAGCTGTGCTGGGCCCTTCCGGGCCACTGAAGGCCCCAAGGAGGCAGCGGGGAGGCAAACAGTTTTGCCCCCCACTTGCTTCTTATCCCTGCATACTGTGCCTTCATAGGGATAAGGAGTGAATGGTGAGGAACACGGTTTGCCTTTTATATAGTAGGATATGGAATCGTGTGATTGCACTACTCTACTGTTCACATATTTGTTAAACACTTCTGCATTTGAGTGGGACATCAATGGTAGAGAATGGAGTATTGCGCATTCCCAGTTTCTACAGAAGTTGAAAGACAGGACAATAGTGTAGCGCAATCCTGCATGCACTCAAAAAAAAAAAAAGGAAAAAGGAAAGGTGGATGGGAATGCACCAATGTGGGGGTGTCTGAGGGAGAGCAGCTTCAGTGACTAGTACTTCATGGCAAGAGGGTAAAGGGCTCAGACATGCCATCTGAGGATGTGTGGAAGGTCCAGAACACACACACACTGACCACATGGCAGGACAGTCAGATATACTGTGAAACATACCCTGAGGCAGGACTGAGGGCCAAGCTACACATGACGAATGACACTTGAACGGCAAGTGGATTGAGTGGAGGGCAAGTGAACAGGGAGAAATACACTTGCTGTTCAAGTGTCATTCGTCATGTGTAGCTTGGCCCTGAGTCTCTGCCCTAAAATCATTCCTTAATGGTTCTTTCCAGGGTGGGACAAAGGACTGGGAAACTGTCTCCAGGGTGAGACAATAAGGCTGGCAAACTGTCTCTAAGGTGGGACAATGAACTAGGAAGGTTTGATTTGGTCTTCCTGAGAGGAACTATAGGTGTAAAATGATTATTTGATGACCCACGAGGACTGGAGGGGTGAGGTTATAATAGGAGAGTGGGTAAAGGGTAGAATTGGCTGGGTGTGTGAATGGATTCATTCAAGTACTTCTGAAGACCTTTATTGTTCTATGGTTATGCACAAACTCCACGGTGTGGGGCTAAGTTAGTCTTACTTCTCTTCTCACATTCCAGTACTTTTCCATTTCCTGCCTAGCCAGGCAGCTTGTCTGTGTTTTAAACACATGAGCAGAGGGGCTTATGGTATTGCCATATTCATAAGCCTCAATATTGTGAGGGCAAGTATGACCATTTACATGAAAATAAGAGATACTGACTAAAATAGGACTTACACATGAGTAAACCTGTATGGGGTTGCATCTTGGTTTGTTTTGTGAAACTACCCAGGCACTGATCTATCTCCTCCACTCCTATCAGGGTGCTTGAATGGTCAGTTGCTGTGAGGAAGTGCCACTGGGTGTGTGTGTGTGCAAGTGGTCAGTTCAATCAATCATACTTGATACAAGTCTGGGAAGACTTTAGTCATAGGCTGCAATTCTAAAGACACTTCCTTGGGGGTAAGCACAAAGAAACAGGAAACCAACAGGCAACAGCAGGATGCAAAGGTAACAAGTTATTGGCTCTGTAGAAGAAGAAAAAAGTGAACATGAAGTGAACATGATTGCTTTTATGTTGCTGCTGCCCCATGGACCCTACCCCTTTGCCAGTCAGTTTCTCTCCATAGTGTGCACCTGGCTGCTGACACTCACCTTCTTCAGGGTCAATTGTTCAGTTTTTGTGTAGTGTAACTGAGGAAAAACTGGGTGGAATGATAATTTAGAGGGAAGACTGTGTTCTGTGTGATTTTGGTTTTGTTAAGACAGCTGCCACAAAGAGCCTGCAGAAAAAACACCACCTCTCAACAGCGTTAAACCTGCGGGCACATAACCCATGTGAAAGTGTCAGCGATCATGCTCTTCTCAGAATGCACAAGAGCTCACCCATCCTTGTCTAGGAGGAAACAGAACACCAGGAAGTCATAACTAAATGAATCCCATCCTTGCCTGTTTTGAGGGGCTGCCCGTTACCTGCTGTGGAACCTGGTCATCACACACAGATGTTTAAATCTTCCACTACAGTTAACAGACAAGAATGTCACGACTCCTTTCATCCATTCTCTTATTGGTCTGGTTATCTTCTCTCTCCATCTGCCTTGGCAAGCAGAATTCTATCAGTTCTAAGCCTGGGAAGACTCCTTCAAGAGTTTTTTGCATCCGGGGCCGTGATCTGACTCAATATAAGGCAGCTTATTCTATCTGAAAGAAAACCAGGATTGCTGCTTCACAGATGCATTCTAAAATTATGACTCCCCACCATCCCTTGGTTATATGTATGGAAAAGAGACTACATGTGTTACCATTACAATAGTGATCCTGTTTTGTTTGCATGCACTAGGTGGCACAAATGCACAAGGCACTACATTTTGTCTAGCCTCTTAGTGCTGTTGCTGTATGTGTGCCAAAGGTAACTCCTAATGAGTTTCAGTTATGTTTTCTCTTGTGGCAGAAGAACCCCAACTGACTGTGTTATGCATATTTATTTTCAGACAATCCACTGTCCAAAGCTCTCCCTGCTCCTGTTTTATACGTTGCATGTGAGTTGTAAATGACAATGAAAATCATTTTCAGTGAACGAGAAGGATTTGCAGCTGATCTCATCATAGCAAGCTCCTTGTGTATTAAACGGATGGACCTTGGTCCTGGAAAGTATTCAGCATCCAGCTGCTGGACACCCTTTACCAACAAGACCTTTCCTGGTCTTCATACATTCACCAGCTTCCCAATATATATGGCAGCAACAAAAATATTACAAGTGTTTTTCAGGTTGAGACATACCTGTACTAGTACTATTCACTTATACAGAGAATGCACAGGGTTGAGTTTCCAGTTATCAGTTGGCATTTATATTTTCATAGGGAGCATAGCCTTTTCTCTCTCCTCTGTCACAGTAGTCTTAAGTGCACCCTGGAACTTTCTGTGCCCACTTACGTCTGCAATACATCTCATATTCTTTATTAAGATTTCAGAAGTTGCAGACTAGGGCTTTCCCATCAAGTCCTGGAAAATCTTTTTCTCCCCCCCCCCTTTTTTGAACATCTGGCTTGATAAAATTTTGGGGAACTCAAATGCCTGCTCATTGTTTTGTAATGTTTGGTTGGTTTTCTTAAAAAGTTATTATATGAAGTTGGCGGGGGGGGGGGGGGGTTGTGTAGCAATATGGCTATCTACATGTTTTGTCAGTAAAGAAGCAGTATAGTGTAGTAGTTAGAGTGGTTTAAAATCCTACAAAGCCATGAAGCTTACTAGTGACCTTGGATCAGTTGTTGTTTTTCATATTAACCTACTTCACAGAAGCCCTTGTCAGTGGTTCTGGTTTTGGCACTCTAACTTTATTTTCCCATTTCAAATCCAATCCCAATCAAAAGAATATTGTTCTCATCAACCTTTATACTCTCTTGTTTCTGGCTGTTATTTCTATACTTTATCCATTTCTCTCCTTTCTGAGATATTTTCCCAGCAAGCCATTATCAGTGATATTGATTTATTAAGTTTAAACTTTTTGGCTTTAATCCAATCCCAGTTGAGGTAGGTCTTCATTCCCTTCTAGCCACATATTTTGGGGTGTAAGTATAGCCCCAGAGTCTTCTTGGACTGCCAATCAGATGCAACAAGGGGGGGCGGATTTAAATGTTAAAGCACTCCCGAGTAGACATGGGCACGATCCAAAAAAAAAAAAATACCAAACAAGCTGTTCGTGGATCTGCTCTGGTGATGACCCCAGATTACCGATTCACTCCAATCAAGTCCCGTTTCTGATCTGGGATCTGGGATCGGAGGGGCGCCCCCCCCACACTTAGAGCAGATGGGGAAAAACATTTTTAACCTGGCGATGAGCTGCCTCCCCTCAGGGAGGGGACACTCTCTCTCTCTCTCTCTCTCTCTCTCTCACACACACACACACACACACACACACACACACACTTAGAGCAGAGGGGAAAAAAGTTTTTAACCCGGTGACGAGTCACCTCTGCTCTGGGAGGGGACGTTTTCTCACACACACACACACACACATACGCACGCACTTAGAGCAGAGGGGGAAAAAGTTTTTAACCCGTCCCTGCCTCTCCAAATAGAGAAAGAGACACCCCGTCAACAAGTTTCAGCCAGCTTTTAAAAAACAGCAGGGATAGAATCCTCCATCCCACTCGATTTTAAAAGCAAGCAGACAGTCTTCCAAAAGCATATTTTAAACAGGAAGAAAGTAAAACCAGGATCCACACAGATCCTCACGGATCCTATGGTTTTTTAAATAGGAAAAACACAAATGAAACATCAAATCACATACCAACTTCTTGCAAAAAGCAGGCACTGGGCTGAGAAGCCAGGAGGAGAGAGATATCTCTTTTCAGTTAACTCTTTCAACGCACTGAAAGTCAGGAGAGGAGCGCAAAAGAGCTTGATAGCTGCTCTCAAAGCAAGGGGTTTTTGAAAGAGTTAACACTGAGAAGAGATCTCTTCTTAACTCTTTCAACGCACTGAATGAAGTGCAAAACAGCTTCTGATAGCCGCACTCAAAGTTTTCTCTCTCTCTTAACCCATTCCTCTCCCAATCACTTTGCTTATATTTTTTCTCAGGAAGCCACCTTTTCTCTCACAACTGTTTGCTTTTCCTTGCTAGGGGGAATATTATCAAGTTTCAAACAGAGCTCAGGCATTCCCCTGCCTCCGTTGCCAGGGGAGTAGATTGTTGGCGCCTGAATGTCTAGCCTCCCGGTCCTATTACGATCGCCCCAGTCCAGCCCCCTCCCCTGACTGCTGGATCATTTGCCATGGAAGACAACGATCCACCAGGTGACGATTGGGAGATTGCCATTATCGTGGGGGTTTTTTGATTGTAATGGAGATCGTGCCCATCTCTACTCCCGAGTCCCAGTGCCACTTGCCAGCAGGGCAGGGAGGCTTTAATGGACCACGGCCCAACGGACCAGCGGAAAGTCCATGGGTCTGTGGAAAACAGGCCTGCCACGACCCACCAGTTCATGAACACTGAACTGGTCCAGTCCGTTTTAAAATTTGGTCTATTTTCTGGTCTGTGCCCACCTCTAGTTGGAAGGCCTTTGTTCTAGTGTTTTCCTAATCACTCTAGTACACTTTCTTTGAGTATTTTCTTATTCCTTTGGTTTAAAGAAGGCTTTTGTTACCGAAATAGGAGGTTTCTGTCGCGCACAGGGCTGGGCTCAGCAGGCAGGAGGCCCACTGGTACTGCAGGGCAGAACACAACAGGCAGGAAGTCAGTAGTCCAGGAGTCAGGTCAGGTGTCAGAGCCAATATGTCAGTCAGAGAGAGGAGCAGGCAGAAGAGTAGTCAGAAAGCAGGCCGGGGTCAAAATCCAATCCAACAGCAGGGCCGGGCACAAGGCAGGGCAAGAGCGTCCAGGCGTAGAGCTCTGGTAGCAGGGAGTGGCGAGCTGAGTTGCTTCCACGCTTGGTTTCCTCGGCGTCTTCCTTTTATGCTGTCCTAATGAGGAACAGCTGTTGCCTCTCTCTCTAACAATTCAGTTCGGTGTTGCGCCTGTAAACGGGCGCTTCTTCGCCTATCCAACAGAGCTGACTTATCTCTATGCTTCCTCCTTTCAGCTGGCCCCAGGTGCTCAGGTTTCGCTTTTGCCCTGTGGGAGTCTTTGTCTCTTACAACCTCTGTGGAGGTTTCTGGCTGTTCCTCATCCCTGACAGTCTCTGCAGAAGCTCCAGGCTGTTCTTGCTGATTTCCTCCTGGAGCAGCAGCAGTGGTTTCTGACTGCTCTTCCTCTCCAATAGCTTCTGCAGGGGCTTCTGGCTCTAGAGAAGACCCTTCTGGCCCTTCCTGCTCATCTTCTGAGGAGGACTCTGAAGCAATAGGTAAGGTGGCCAGCCGGGGCTGGGGCTGACTCATGACAGTTTCCTTAATTGGTTGGGGGAATTAGCAAGGCCAGCAAAAGGGGTAACTTGGAATCTCCATCAATATCTATGGGGATTATTCCCTTAGAGAACTCTCAAATAAATCAGGCAGATGTTCAACAGGAATTGTTTTTTTAAAAAAACAGAAATAAAAGGCAAATTTACAGAAAACCACACGCAGCACACAGACAAGGTTAACTAAGAAAATCATAAAGGAAAATGGGAGAAAGCAGTTTCAGGGAGGGCAATAGTTACCAGTCTTAAAGAACAGAGGTCCACAGAGGCAGCAAAATGATCAGGGTTTCATGAAGAGAAGAAGAGAAGCCCAAATGGATTTGGGTTCATTTGGATGGATCCAGAACACACACACACAGTGCACATGGCTAGAGAGCCCAATTATAGGGTAAAATGTTCCTTGGGGCAAACTGACGTCTTTGCTCCAAACACAATAGCTTAATGGTTGTTTCCGGAGGTGGACAAAGGAGTTGGGAGAGGCTTCCTAAGGTGGATTATAGGTGTGAAATGTGCTTCATGACCCTTTTAAGCACCAGGTAGGGAAAGCTACCAGTTTTACTGAATAGCTTGGGTGTTGCTTGATTAGTGTGGATAGGTGAAGGGAAGCAAGGATGGTGTTGATGGGAGGAGTCAGGAGCTTCCTGGGATCCTCATTGGTCTAAGTTAAGCATCTCTGGGGCATGGAAGGGCCCATCGGTCAGCCAGCTGCTCTGGCTCACATTCCCAACTGGTTGGTATCCATTCTAGGTCAGGCAGTGTCTTCGACTTATGATATATAAGGAAGAGGTGTTTATGATATTCCATCCATAAACTGCCCTCAGTATGAGGAGAGGGGTCTGACTGCTAACACTGATACCCTTTTTCTAATACTCAGCCCCCTTCTCTTCAAATACCAATACTTTTCCCCAGTTTTTAACTGACCCTTTTGGTGTCCAAAGGCAGTTGCTAACCACACCAGTCCAGGGATCTCCTCACTCTTCAGAGCTAACTCCCTGTTTGACTGGGTAGGGAAATTATCCTCTCACTAGAAGATCTGTCCCCTCTTTTTTGCCCAAATGGGAGTCTGCACCTACTTCCCAAACTTTCTTGGCAATTTCCCCCTAATTCTCCTGTCTGTGTTAAACTGTTCTCAGTCAGGGCTGAACCTCCAAACTGTCAGTAGTCAACTTCTTTCAGCTAAGGTTGTAATCAGACTCCCCTTTCACCAGCATCCAGTTCAGAAGTCCTTCTCTGTTCAGCTCATGCTACCCAATCAGATTCCTTGGAGTAGCCTGTCACTCAAGGCTTTCTGTTTCTGTGAAGAATTAACCCACTTACAGTTCTTCAGCACTTCTAATCTTTTAAAAAGTACAGCCCATCACACCTGCTCTTTGGGCTCCTGCTGTCAGAGATGAAATGGGTGGCAACCAGTGGGAAAGTGTCCCCTTAAGGATTGCCTGGAGCCTACATTATTTTCTTTTAGGCATCAGGCCAAAACATTTCTGTTCAGCCAGGCTTTTAATTAAAGGGTTGACCTTTTAATACTATTTTAGTCTAGAAACTGTTATTATAAGTTGTCAGTGATGTTTCTATGGTCTGGGCTGGGTTTTTAATGCTGGATTTTAACAAATATCTTTTAGTATTTTGTGGGCAAAAATTAAACATCAGAGACATAATACGAAGTAAGGTTCTTCCCATTTTAATTTCTGCTTAAGGCAATAGCCATAGGAGCAGTACTAGATAGTTAAGTTAGTATTTTGTTTTTATTATTTTTTATTTTGGGAGGTTCCTGGAGAGGTGGCATAATTTTTTTCTAAATAAATCTATAAAATGATTAAGAGGTTGGAACATCTTACCTATGAGGAAAGGCTGAAGAGTCTGGGAGCTTTCAGTTTAGAAAAGAAATGACTAAGGGAAGCCTTGATGAAGGTTTATAAAATTATGCACAGAAAGAGTAGACAGTAGAAAGAGTGGACAGAGAGAACTTTTTCTGCCTTTCCCAAATTACTAGAACTTGGTAGAAACAAATGAAGTTGTTGGGCAGTAGATTCAGGATAGACAAAAATAAATTCTTTCCTCAACAAGAGATAAAAATGTAGAATTTGCTGCCAGATGATGTAGTGATGATGATGATGCAGGTATAGATGGCTTTCAAGGGGAGTTAGGCAATTTCATGGACTTTAGTCATGGTGACTAAAAGGTACCTCCACATAAGCTTCTGCATACCAGTTCCAGAAGGCAGTATCAGACGAAGGCCTCAGCCTCTATGCTACGTGTGAGGACACTGTGTTACACCATGTTGTTGGCCCTCCAGAGTAACTAGTTGGCCACTGTGTGCGAGAGAATGCTGGACCAGACGGACCACCAGTCTGATCCAGCAGGGCTCTCCTTATGTGAAAATAAAATGTAAGAGAAGGGAACTATTAACTCTGTTTCTTGAAGGAAGTATAGAATAAAAATTTGATAGAGAGAAGTACTTCAGTACATTCTCTAAATTTGCTGATTCTTCTAATAAGGTACTTATGCTATTAAACACAGTTAGTATAAACCTCATCTTAATACCATAATTCGTGTACCCGTTTTTTGCACTTCCTCACTGCGTGGGAGGCATGGTAAGCAGAGGATAGGAAGGTCACCACTGCAAACAGAACTGTTCAGGAGTGCATTTCTATAAAGCGAATAGAGTTGTATTTTTAACTCTCTGTGAAAAAAATTAGGCAGTTCCCCCTCCCTCTCATAATGCATTGTTTACTGGATATATTATTCTACTTTTATTTTATTGATCTCTAATTGAGTGATCCAGTTTTATTGCATTGTTTATTATATGTATTATACTGGTCTTCGGTGCATTGTTTTACAATTGTGTAATACTCTAAGCCTCAACTAGAAAGGCAGACAATTTAATTCTCAATGTGGTCAAATCTGTGGTTATTTAAATCCAGAGACTGGAGCTAGGGACAGACAAGACAGATCTTCCTACAAAAATTAAAAAGCCCCAGGTTTGCTGACAAATCTGAAATTTAAAAAAATAAAAATAAAACTGAGAGGTTAGCTTGCCCCCCACAAATAATCGAAGCCACACCTGTAGCTTTAAGAATTAATGCTGTCAGTGGTTGTTGCTAGGCAACACAACAACTTTTCCCAGATGTATTGTCGAAGGCTTTCACGGCCGGAGAACGATGGTTGTTGGGGCTTTTCCGGGCTGTATTGCCGTGGTCTTGGCATTGTAGTTCCTGACGTTTCGCCAGCAGCTGTGGCTGGCATCTTCAGAGGTGTAGCACCAAAAGACAGAGATCTCTCAGTGTCACAGTGTGGAAAAGATGTAGGTCATTTGTATCTACTCAGGAGGGGTGGGGTTGAGCTGAGTCATTCTGTAAGAGTTTCCCAGGGTGTGGAATGCTAATGGCGGGAGGCTTCACTGAATCCTGAGGAGGTTCTTTTGCATATGGATTGGTGCTTGATGTGCTAATCTTCTCTGCAGGGCTATTGTCGGGTGTGGAGTGTTTTGTTGGCCTGGTGTTTTTCAGAACTGGAGCCCATGCTCTGTTCATTCTTAAGGTTTCTTCTTTCCTGTTGAAGTTTTGCTTATGCTTGTGAATTTCAATGGCTTCCCTGTGCAGTCTGACAAAGTAGTTGGAAGTGTTGTCCAGTATTTTGGTGTCCTGGAATAAGATACTGTGCCCTGTTTGAGTTAGGCTATGTTCAGCCACTGCTGATTTTTCAGGCTGTCCAAGTCTGCAGTGTCTTTCATGTTCTTTTATTCTTGTCTGGATGCTACGCTTTGTGGTCCCGATGTAAACTTGTCCACAGCTGCAGGGTATACGGTATACTCCTGCAGAGGTGAGGGGGTCTCTGCTGTCTTTTGCTGATCGTAGCATCTGTTGTATTTTTCGGGTGGGTCTGAATACTGCTTGAAGGTTATGCTTTTCCATAAGCTTTCCCATCTGATCGGTAATTCCTTTGATATATGGCAAAAACACTTTTCCTGTAGGTGACTGTTTTTCCTTGGTTGTTTGATTCATCCTGGGTTTGATTGCTCTTCGGATTTCATTTCTGGAGTAGCCATTTGCCTGAAGTGCGTGGTTTAGATGATTAATTTCCTCATTGAGAAAGCGCGGCTCACATATCCGCCTTGCACGATCCACTAATGTTTTCATTATGCCTCTTTTCTGTCGGGGGTGGTGATTGGAGTTTTTGTGTAAGTACCGATCAGTGTGAGTTGGTTTCCTGTAGACCTTGTGACCTAACTGAAAGTTTGCTTTGCGGATGACCAAGGTATCCAGGAATGAGAGTTTTCCCTCACTTTCTTTCTCCATTGTGAATTGTATGTTCAGGTGGATGTTGTTGAGATGATTCAAAAACTCCCTCAATTCTTCCTCCCCATGGCTCCAAATGATGAATGTATCATCCACAAACCGGAACCATACACTGGGTTTGTGGGGTGCTGATTCTAGAGCTGTTTTTTCAAAATGTTCCATGTAGAAGTTTGCTATAACTGGGCTGAGTGGGCTCCCCATGGCCGCCCCATCCATCTGTTCATAGAATTCGTTGTCCCATTGGAAGTAACTGGTTGTCAGACAATGATGGAATAAGGCTGTTACATCCTCTGGGAAAATCTGATTAATAAGTGCAATAGTGTCTTTTACTGGAACCTTGGTAAACAGGGATACAACATCAAAACTGACAAGTATGTCTTGTGGATTGAGTTTCAGAGAACTGATTTTGTTGATGAAATCTGCTGAATCTTTGATGTAAGACGAGGTTTTCCCGATGTGGTCCTGCAGGAGATCTGCCAGATGTCTAGCTAATTCATATGTCGGTGAACCAATGGCACTCACAATGGGTCGGAGTGGGACTGAATCTTTATGTATTTTGGGGAGTCCATATAGTCTAGGTGGCTGTGCTTCAGTCTTGCATAGTTTTCTGTGCGTGTCGGGATGTAGTGAGGAATTCTTGATCAGCACATTTGTTAGCCTGGTGATTTTGCAAGTGGGATCTCGTTTTAGTTTTTTGTAGGTGGAGGGGTCCAGGAGTTCCTTAATTTTCTTTTTGTATTCCTCCGTTTTCATGATCACTGTAGCATTGCCTTTATCAGCTGGTAGAATAATGATGTCTGGATCTGCATTGAGGGTCTTGATGGCATTTCTCTCCTTGCGTGTTAAATTGCTGGTGGGAAGCTTTGCCTTTCGTAGAATCCTGGCTGTCTCTCCTCTTATTTCCTCAGCTTCCTCTTCCGGTAGATGACGGATGGCAGCTTCTACATTTGCAATGATGTCTTCCACAGGAATTCTGGTGGGGGTGACTGCAAAGTTTCCTCCCTTTGCCAAGATGGAGGTTTCTTCTGGTGAGAGTTGACGGTCTGTCAGATTGATGACAATCAATTGATTGATGAAATCAGTTCTCTGAAACTCAATCCACAAGACATACTTGTCAGTTTTGATGTTGTATCCCTGTTTACCAAGGTTCCAGTAAAAGACACTATTGCACTTATTAATCAGATTTTCCCAGAGGATGTAACAGCCTTATTCCATCATTGTCTGACAACCAGTTACTTCCAATGGGACAACGAATTCTATGAACAGATGGATGGGGTGGCCATGGGGAGCCCACTCAGCCCAGTTATAGCAAACTTCTACATGGAACATTTTGAAAAAACAGCTCTAGAATCAGCACTCCACAAACCCAGTGTATGGTTCCGGTTTGTGGATGATACATTCATCATTTGGAGCCATGGGGAGGAAGAATTGAGGGAGTTTTTGAATCATCTCAACAACATCCACCTGAACATACAATTCACAATGGAGAAAGAAAGTGAGGGAAAACTCTCATTCCTGGATACCTTGGTCATCCGCAAAGCAAACTTTCAGTTAGGTCACAAGGTCTACAGGAAACCAACTCACACTGATCGGTACTTACACAAAAACTCCAATCACCACCCCCGACAGAAAAGAGGCATAATGAAAACATTAGTGGATCGTGCAAGACGGATATGTGAGCCGCGCTTTCTCAATGAGGAAATTAATCATCTAAACCACGCACTTCAGGCAAATGGCTACTCCAGAAATGAAATCCGAAGAGCAATCAAACCCAGGATGAATCAAACAACCAAGGAAAAACAGTCACCTACAGGAAAAGTGTTTTTGCCATATATCAAAGGAATTACTGATCAGATGGGAAAGCTTATGGAAAAGCATAACCTTCAAGCAGTATTCAGACCCACCCGAAAAATACAACAGATGCTACGATCAGCAAAAGACAGCAGAGACCCCCTCACCTCTGCAGGAGTATACCGTATACCCTGCAGCTGTGGACAAGTTTACATCGGGACCACAAAGCGTAGCATCCAGACAAGAATAAAAGAACATGAAAGACACTGCAGACTTGGACAGCCTGAAAAATCAGCAGTGGCTGAACATAGCCTAACTCAAACAGGGCACAGTATCTTATTCCAGGACACCAAAATACTGGACAACACTTCCAACTACTTTGTCAGACTGCACAGGGAAGCCATTGAAATTCACAAGCATAAGCAAAACTTCAACAGGAAAGAAGAAACCTTAAGAATGAACAGAGCATGGACTCCAGTTCTGAAAAACACCAGGCCAACAAAACACTCCACACCCGACAATAGCCCTGCAGAGAAGATTAGCACATCAAGCACCAATCCATATGCAAAAGAACCTCCTCAGGATTCAGTGAAGCCTCCCGCCATTAGCATTCCACACCCTGGGAAACTCTTACAGAATGACTCAGCTCAACCCCACCCCTCCTGAGTAGATACAAATGACCTACATCTTTTCCACACTGTGACACTGAGAGATCTCTGTCTTTTGGTGCTACACCTCTGAAGATGCCAGCCACAGCTGCTGGCGAAACGTCAGGAACTACAATGCCAAGACCACGGCAATACAGCCCGGAAAAGCCCCAACAACCAACTTTTCCCAGCATTTAAACCTTGGTGTCTGTCAGTAAAAGGCAGGATGGAGGGGGCAGGGTCCTTTCCCGAACTGTTTTGTTCTTTGAGCGAGGATTCATTGGGTCAAAGTCCACCTCCAATCACTGAGTGACTTGCTACCATCTGACTTGCATGACTCACCCAGGACCAGATGCTCGCTACTGTTCAATAACAGCTAGTACACAAAAACCAGTGCAGTGGTTAGTTTTAGACAAGGATTTGGGAAACCCAGGTTCAAATCCCTACTCTGCTATAGAATCTTACTGGGTGACCTTGGCCCAGCTGCACACTTTCAGCCTAACCTACCAAGTAATAGGGTTGTTGTAAAGATAAAATGGAAGAGAATGATGTAAACAGCTTTGGGTCTACATTGGGGAGAAAGATGGGTTACAAATGTAGTAAATAAATAATAAATAAAGCTGAAGATGGGGGACAGATAAAATATAGGTTGGTGGGTGGGTGGGTAAAAGAGAAGGAAGCAGGAAAAGGTGAGGATATGGGGTCTGTCAGGAGAAGGGAAAGAAGAAATAGTGTGGAGAAAATGAGCTGCTCCTCACAAGTTCTTGTGGGTTCCTCACCGTGCAAGTGAGCCTGGCCTGGCAGTCGGTATTGCACAACCCAGCCAGACTTTTCTCAGGGAGAGGCTGCCAGGGGTAGGGAAGGAGGGAAAACAGAAGGCAGGGGGACAGATAAAGTTAGGTTGGGCTGGGTGGTGGGAAGGAGGAAAAGAAGGCAGGAATAGAATATAGTAGGTCTTTCAGGGAAGGGAAAGTAGTGACAATGAAGGAGGTAACAATGAGATGCCCCCCAAAAGTTCTTGTGGGTCCTCCATTTTTTCCTAAACAGCTTCAACTTTTCTCCTAATTTATTATGAATTCTATTTCCCCTCATACTTTTTTAGTAGAATGACAGCCTATTTCAGTTTTCAGCATTTTGAACTCATTGACCCACCCGGAGAAAATGAAGTCTGCTCCAGAACTCACCAGGAGAGCAAAAACTGAACGTGACGCAGCCAGACACTGTGGCAGGGAGTTCAAAGAGGAGAGGAAGCCCCAGACATGAGGAGGAGACATGCAGTCAGCTGTATGACAGTGAGAGAAGACAGTCAGGCAGGAATTCTTGTAGGCTGCCTATTTCTCTAGATCAAAGGGACTGTAGGTACATTGTTGGCTGTCTGTGAAGAAACACATGGCAATAAAGAATCTCTGAATTGATCTCTACTAAGAGCCAGTGTGGTGTAGAGGTTAGAGTATTGGACTAGAATCTGAGAGTCCCAGGTTCAAATCCCCACACTGCTATGGAAGCTTGCAGGGTAACCTTGGATGAATCACACCCTCTCAGCCTAAGCTACTTCACAGGGTTGTTGTGAGGATAAAATGGAGGAGAGGAGAATGATGTCAGCTGCTTTGGGTCCCCACTGGGGAGAAAGGTAGTGTACAAATAAAGTCAATAAATAATAAATTAAATATTCTCTAAATGGTCTTTGTCATACATGAGCCAGAGAATTTTAGCATATCCATCTCCTCAGAGATTGGTACACCTCCATTTAGACACACCTGGACATTTGGATTAGAGATGGGCACAAATCGGAAAAAACCCGAACCATGTGGTTCGTGGTTAATCAAATTTCACAAACCACGGACTTTCACGAACCTGCCCCTGGTTTGCGAACTGGTTCATTTGGTTTGAGAAAATGTCACATCCAGGTCAGAAAACCATCACTTCTGGCTCAGCAGAAGGTCACTTTCGGGTCAGCAGAAGGTCTGCAGGAAGTCCATCCCCCGTTGCCTAGGAAACTGATTGATTGGCACCAGGCTGTCTGCAGTGACGAACCAAAAAACAAACCAAATGAACCAGCTTAAAGTTCGTGGTGGTTCGTCAGAAATGGGATCTGATGAACTGCTGGTTTGGAACCATGAATCGGCCTGGTTAGTGCTTAATTTTGATTCATATTTCGGTTTGTGCCCATCTCTAATTTGGATACAGCAGGGCCTTCTCTCAATAGGTAGTGGCATTCTGCTTTCTTCTTGCCTTACTTAAGGTTTCAATGATAATTCTGCTTCTAAAATTACACTGAAAATATAAACCACATATTCTCTTTATTGCTGATGGAATTATACTACATTATAATCATATTATTAGATGTGATGATTTTATGACAAAGTGGCAACAACAATAACAGTTCATTTTTATACCTCTCTTCTGGATAGATTAGTGCCCTTTCAGAGGGGTGAAAAATGTCAGTGTTATTATCCCCACAATGCAGCTGGGGAGCTGGAGCTGATGCTTACCCAAGGTCACCTGGTGAAATCATGGCATAGTGAGATTTGAACCAGCAAATGCTGCTTCACAGCTCAATTACTTAACCACTGTGCCACACCAGTAGGATTCTATAATGATTCTATAATGATTGCCTGTAGGCCTTTGAACAAAATAGATGTGGGAAAAACAGTTTAAATGTTATTGTTTTCTCAATAACATAATTTCTTCAACTTGAACATAAGGGAAGACTGTGGCTTGTTATAAAATGATGAATGTCATATAAGACAGGGTTATCATGCTTATAAAATTCACATTCACAAAACAAACCACTAAACCACATATCTCTGATCCAAAGGGTCCTATCTTCGTTTTTTATCCACTGAGCCAAAAAATAATCTTCATATGGACTTAATTATTTCACTCATTATTGCAACTTGACTAGGGATTATCCAGTGAAGGAGATTCCTGGATTCTTTAAGTAATTCTTGGTTTCAGTGTATCAGGGATCTTGCCCTTGTGGAAAAATTAATGTTGCAGTTGAAACTAACTCAGCACTTAGCTAAATCTACTCAAACTAAATGTCATCAGTATGTACATGGGACATCTCTCTCTTCTGCCTCTCTTTTTCACCATGGGCAGAATCTTTTCTGTTCATGAACACCAACTTTAAAAAATGTTCTTATGGCCATTATACGCTAACACATTTATTGTGGCACAAGCCTTTACAAACCAGAGTCCATTTCATCAGGGGCATGAAATGTTTATTAGACGAGTTGACTCAAAATTACAGACTCAAAATCACAAACAGCAGAAGGAAGGCAGGAATCAGGAAAGAGAGTTATTTCAAAGAGAGACTAAGATGTGAGCACAGTCTGCCTAGCTCTCTGTCATTTTAATATCTGCATATGATTGAAAGCAATCATAAGGCCTTAACTAATGCACTTCATGCTGCAGTAAGCCAGGTGACCAGCAGGGCAAAATGTTGCTGGCTCTCACCTGGGAGACTGGAATGCACATGCCATGTGAATGGAATGCCGAGTAATTAGGTACTATTAACTCCAACCCACCCAAGCTGTGGAATGTGCAGCTCCTTGACAAGAAAGGTGCTTGAGAAAACTCTCCTAGGACATTTCTATCTTTCTTCCTATTGATCACAATCCCAGCTAAAATCCTATCCCTCTAGGGCCATCAATCTGCTCTGATAAGTTTAAGTTCTTCCTGGGAACATTTAATCACAACTATAAATTTATCAGCCAGCTCTGGAGATACTTAATTAAATTTACAGTTTCTTTGTGAGGCCCTGAGAGCAGGCAAGCTAACTCATTTGTCTCACTCCACTAGGCCAATCAAAGTTCCTCAAGTCTTTTCTCCGTTCCAGGAGACAACCACTTAGGTCTTTGTTTCATGGGCTGAAGTCACTCTCAGGCCTTAGGGCCCATTTTACCCTATAAGTACTCTGGCTTTGACCCAGCCAAATTGTACATGCTACTTGGATCCAAGCTCTGTGCCCTCAGATTCCCTCTGAGCCTCCTGGTTGAGAACACTGAAGCCTTCTTCCTCTGCAGAACTTTCTACTCCTCTGATTGGTAATTACCACCTGAAAATCCTGCAATCTCTTATAACAACAACAACATCCAATTTATACACCATCTTTTAGGACAACTTAATGCCCACTCAGAGTGGTTTACAAAGTATGCCCACAATAAACAGTTGGGTGGGGCTGAGAGAGCTCCTAGAAGCTGTGACTCACCCAAGGTCACCCAGGTGGCTTCAGGTGGAGGACTGGGGAATCAAACTTAGCTCTCCAGATTAGAGTCCCACGCTCTTAACCACTACACCACCTGGCTCTTCCCATTTCCCCCACTGGTTTCCTGGGAATCTTGTGTGGTTGTGAATTGCCTTACCAGTTGCTGTGTGCGTGTGTTTCCCCTTTAAATAAAAATACTCTTGTTTTGGAAGACACCCGTCTCTTGTTAGTTTCCTTAGGGAGGGGATCTGGTAAAAATTGGTGGACAATCTCACTAGTTACCCCCTCTTGCAGCTATCTTCTTGTGTGTTAATTCTCCCCTACTTGCAAGGAGACCCATCCAGGTAACAAAGAGGCCCAGTTTCTTAAGACTAGGTATGTAGCATCATATTTCACAGCAAAGATGAAGACAAGATCCAGTCAAAAGAACAAACAACCCGGTCAGGGTAGTTGTGGTGATAAAATTGCAAAGTAGGGTGGATCTTGTTCCTCCTAGGAAGTCAGTGCTCTCATTTATTCTGACAACAATGCTGTGAAACAGAATAAGCTGAGAGTGATTTTCCCAAGGTCACCCAGAAATCTTCATGGCTGAGTGCAGGTATGAATCCCTAACTACTTTACAACACTACCTCTTATGAAATGAATAGAGTATGTAAATTGGAACAGGGGCACAATTCTTGAAGTTATCTAACCATTATCAGTCTCTACTGAGTCCAAGTCTGATAGTATCAAATCTGCATATGAATTCCAACTCAGCCTTTTCTTGCTGACATCTCCATTTTAAATTAAGCTGCTGAAGCACTGCAACCTTGAACTCTGGTATTTAACATCCAGAGAAGCTGAAATGCCTGGAAATAACTGAAAATAACTGCCACAGCCATCAGATTCACCATGAAATACAAAGCTGCATCAATATCACCTGTCTATATAAATGGGCCAGGGGTTTGCCAAATAAAGTAAATATGATCACTCATTTTAGCCTTGGAAACACAGAAACACAAACTGAAGATGTATTGTTGAAGGCTTTCACGGCCGGAGAACAATGGTTGTTGTGGGTTTTCCGGGCTGTATTGCCGTGGTCTTGGCATTGTAGTTCCTGACGTTTTGCCAGCAGCTGTGGCTGGCATCTTCAGAGGTGTAGCACCAAAAGACAGAGATCTCTCAGTGTCACAGTGTAAAAAAGATGTTGGCAGGTCATTTATATCTACTCAGGAGGGGCGGGGTTGAGCTGAGTCATCCTGTAAGAGTTTCCCAGGGTGTGGAATGCTAATGGCGGGAGGCTTCACTGTATCCTGAGGAGGTTCTTTTGCATATGGATTGGTGCTTGATGTGCTAATCTTCTCTGCAGGGCTATTGTCGGGTATAAAGTGTTTTGTTAGCCTGGTGTTTTTCAGAACTGGAAACCATGCTCTGTTCATTCTTAAGGTTTCTTCTTTCCTGTTGAAGTTTTGCTTATGCTTGTGAATTACAATGGCTTCCCTGTGCAATCTGACAAAGTAGTTGGAAGTGTTGTCCAGTATTTTGGTGTCCTAGAATAAGATACTGTGCCCTGTTTGAGTTAGGCTATGTTCAGCCACTGCTGATTTTCCAGGTTGTCCTAGTCTGCAGTGTCTTTCATGTTCTTTTATTCTTGTCTGGATGCTACGCTTTGTGGTCCCGATGTAAACTTGTCCACAGCTGCAGGGTATACGGTATACTTTTGCAGAGGTGAGGGGGTCTCTACTGTCTTTTGCTGATCGTAGCATCTGTTGTATTTTTCGGGTGGGTCTGAATACTGCTTGAAGGTTATGCTTTTTCATAAGCTTTCCCATCTGATCAGTAATTCCTTTGATATATGGCAAAAACACTTTTCCTGTAGGAGACTGTTTTTCCTTGGTTGTTTGATTCATCCTGGGTTTGATTGCTCTTTGGATTTCATTTCTGGAGTAGCCATTTGCCTGAAGTGCGTGGTTTAGATGATTAATTTCCTCATTGAGAAAGTGCGGCTCACATATCCGTCTTGCACGATCCACTAATGTTTTCATTATGCCTCTTTTCTGTTGGGGGTGGTGATTGGAGTTTTTGTGTAAGTACCGATAAGTGTGAGTTGGTTTCCTGTAGGCCTTGTGACCTAACTGAAAGTTTGCTTTGCGGATGACCAAGGTATCCAGAAATGGGAGTTTTCCCACGATTTCTTTCTCCATTGTGATTTGTATGTTCAGGTGGATGTTGTTGAGATGATTCAAAAACCCCATCAATTCTTCCTCCCCATGGCTCCAAATGATAAATGTATCATCCACAAATCGGAACCATACACTAGGTTTGTGGGGTGCTGATTCTAGAGCTGTTTTTTCAAAATGTTCCATGTAGAAGTTTGCTATAACTGGGCTGAGAGGGCTCCCCATGGCCAACCCATCCATCTGTTCATAGAATTCGTTATCCCATTGGAAGTAACTGGTTGTCAGACAATGATGGAATAAGGCTGTTACATCCTCTGGGAAAATCTGATTAATAAGTGCAATAGTGTCTTTTACTGGAACCTTGGTAAACAGGGATACATCAAAACTGACAAGTATGTCTTGTGGATTGAGTTTCAGAGAACTGAAGCGTAGCATCCAGACAAGAATAAAAGAACATGAAAGACACTGCAGACTTGGACAACCTGAAAAATCAGCAGTGGCTGAACATAGCCTAACTCAAACAGGGCACAGTATCTTATTCCAGGACACCAAAATACTGGACAACACTTCCAACTACTTTGTCAGACTGCACAGGGAAGCCATTGAAATTCACAAGCATAAGCAAAACTTCAACAGGAAAGAAGAAACCTTAAGAATGAACAGAGCATGGTTTCCAGTTCTGAAAAACACCAGGCTAACAAAACACTCTATACCCGACAATAGCCCTGCAGAGAAGATTAGCACATCAAGCACCAATCCATATGCAAAAGAACCTCCTCAGGATACAGTGAAGCCTCCCGCCATTAGCATTCCACACCCTGGGAAACTCTTACAGGATGACTCAGCTCAACCCCACCCCTCCTGAGTAGATATAAATGACCTGCCAACATCTTTTCCACACTGTGACACTGAGAGATCTCTGTCTTTTGGTGCTACACCTCTGAAGATGCCAGCCACAGCTGCTGGCGAAACGTCAGGAACTACAATGCCAAGACCATGGCAATACAGCCCGGAAAACCCACAACAACCAACAAACTGAAGAGTTTGTTTAAAGATAATGTGATATTCACCTAATTCAGCTCATAATTTTTTCTTCTAATGCCTGGCAAATTTTTGTAAAAAGATCAGAAAGACATTTGTTGGTGTCTTTCTGCTGTATAAAGGTACAAAGGACAGCATCAGTACAACAGAAAAGGAATAATTAAAGTGCGGGTGGGAGCAATATCAACTATTTGCATTGCTCAAATCAAATTTATTGTACATTAGATGAACTTTTTGCGGTTTGAATACCTGTTTTCAGACAACGTAGTATAGCAGAAGTGGTGACATATATGGCTGTTTCCCCCTTTCTTTTGCAGTTGCATCTGGGTCTCTGACAAGATAGCACATGCTAAAAGCTCAGGGAAGCCCACAATAGGAGCTGTAATTTATTGTTTATACCTAACAAATGACTTGTGCAGAGGGGTGAATGTGATGGATTTCTCTTGGAAATCACCCCTTGTGGCTAATGTTTTTAAACAAGATCCTAGCGACCAAACATGTTTCATGGTGGCCTGTTTAATGCTGGGTTCATCAGTATGTAAAAACTAGGGCAAAGGTAGGGTGAGAAATTGCCTCCGAGATAAAAATGCCTCTCTTAGTTTTAGTGTGTGCACAATAATATCGAATGGTTTTCAAAGCTCTCCCTGCCCTCCTGCCCTGTCCTCCTCCCCACCAGCCTGCAAATGGCTTCAAACTGCCTTTGCTTCCTGTCTTTCCCATGGCACTGGGCCAAGAAAGAGAATCCTAGGATACCCCATGATGGGAATCGGAGAGGAAAAAGGTCAGTCATTCTTCGTCCACAAAGGAGAACAGATCCATCACTTGTTAAGCAATGAGCCTAAGGTGTCAGAAGCTAACAAATGTCTGAAATAGATCATCATAAATACTGCACAGTTCTTCTTAAAAACATGTGGGGGTAAGGCTGTGTGAGAGAAGAACCTATTTGGCTGTTCTTTCAGGGCTTAAAAAGAAAGCATCATCCCCTTTGATGCTTCCTTCCCCTTTGATAAAAATTCTTCCAGTTCCAGCAAAAATAGAGCAATCTTTACCTTTGTACTTGCTTTCTAGTTAGGAATATGGGGTGAAGGGGTGGGGGGAGACTCAAAAAAGGACTCAAGAAGTTTGGCCTACCGGGTGTAGTTCTGGACTCTTAATTCAAATCCGATCTCTATGGCAGACTTAATGGGTAGCCTTGGGCAAGTCAAACTTCCCCTCCTCAACTCTCCATCTTTAAAAATGTGAACTGCAGTAATTTGTCTTCTAGTGAAAACACTACAAATTTAAGGCACTTGTGCATAATAAATAATATGTAAACAAATATTATAGTGCTTAGATCAGGGGTCAACAACACGGTGCCCGCCAATACCTTTCCTGGCATCCTCCAAGTGTTTTTAGAAAGTGGGTGAGGCCAGTTGGGGCTTTTGTCCAGTGGGGCATCTGATTGGCCATTGGATACCTGATTGGATGTGCATAATTTTTAAAACATTTCAGTGGCAGCTGCCACACAGCTTGTTTATTTATATTATATATAGTCCGCCTTTCTCACTGAGACTCAAGGTGGATTACACAGTGTGAGTTAGTACAGACCATTTCAAGGACGTTTCAATAAACAATATAATAGGGCACAGAATGCAAATTAGAAAAGATTTAAAACCAGTAGAAATCCAATACAGAGTTGAAGAAATGCTGAAACAGAATATAGGAATTCTATGACTGATATATTAAACAACATAGAACTACCCAGTAGGATAATATTTCATGCAACAGATGGTATGTAGTAGTACATTGCAGTAAAGTGTATGGTCCTATCTCTTTGTTGATGTATCTCTTTGAGACCACTTCCTTACAGTACACTCCTCCCATCTGAATAAAAAGGCCTCTTGAATAATTAAGTTTTGTGTCATTTGCGGAAAGCCAGGAGAGTGGGAGCTTTCCTGATCTCCTCAGGCAGGCTATTCCACAAGGTGGGGGCTGCCACAAAAAAAGTGCATGTATGGGCAGTTGTTGATTGAATCAACTGCAGGGTGGAATCTGCAGAAGGGTCTGTTCAGATGAGCGAAGCTGCAGGCTTGTGAGGCCTTGGGGAGTCGTTTGCTTCCTATGCCACCCTCTCTGTTCCCCTAGTTGGAAGAAGGCCAAGCAAGCACCTTGCTAAATAAGGACAGCCAAAAAGGGTTGCCAACCTCCAGGTAGTGGTTCCAGGTGGTAGAGATCAGTTCCCTGGAGAAAATGGCTGCTTTGGAGGGTTGATTCTGTGGCATTATACCTGCTGAGATCCCTCCTCTCCCCAAACCTTGCCCTTTCCAGGCTCCACCTCCCACACCTCCAGGAATTTCACAACCTGGAGCTGGCAACCTTATGGCCAAACCATTCTACAGGGACTAGCCTGGGAGATGGCAAGGAGACAGAAGTTTGCAAAGGATGCAAAAGGTTTCGTTCAGTCTAAGAGTTCTGGAAGGGGACTAGAGTACAGGAAGTAGAGGCAGAAGATAAAAGAGTTGGGTGGGAAGGTGGAGAGAACTTTAGATTAATAATTGGTTACTTCCTTGACTGTCAGAAAAAGGCAGTTCAGGGAATAAAAAGAAGTAGAAAAAGCGAGTGAAAAAGAAGGCTGATGGACATAGAGTAGAAATGTTTGGAGGTGAATGTAAGCAACAGCAAGGAGGGAGCTTTGGGACAGGGCTCTTCCCTTCTTTCCAGGAACAGGATCCTATAGTACTTGTAGCAAGCTGTTGAATTGCAACAGAATTGGCAGTATTTTGCCTTGGCAGAAATAATGGCATTTTTGTGAAAATAGGCCAAGCCAAATCTTAACAGTGAACAACCTTACCTTTCAATTTATAATGCTGCAGTTGGCTTCTGTGTGGAGTCTTCAGCTTAGACTTATAGCTGGGGAGGGGGGAGAATCAGATCTGAAAATAGTTGAATTGACATGGTTAATGATGGCAAGAGGGAATCTCCCTGAGAAAATGTTTGAGGAAGAGCTGTGGTCTTTGCTCCATTTCTGGTTTTGTTTCAGGCTAAATGCAATATTTGGCACAAGCCACAGAAGGTTAACATCCATTATTGGTTTGCTAACTGTACATCTAAAGCTTTTCAGTAGTCTCTTTTTTGCGCTGTCCAGTAAGTCCGTCTCTCATGTAGGGCCATCTCAGAACCCTCACCTCTGAACAGTGGGGCTCTAAACACTTTGCAACTAGGTCCCTCAGGAATTTTCCATTTCCTGCATATTTGATACAGCATATAGAACAGAGATCTGGATTTGTGTCCCCTTGCTATGTATTCATATTTTATTTCATATAAAAAGCCTGTGAGGGTGGTCTCCTGCTTGGTTCCCTGCTCTAAAGGCATAACTCTCTAATTTTGTTTGCTGAAAGGCTTGCAGGGATGCTGGATGTTGGAGATGTATTAAGTAAACAAGACCTTGTCTGCTGAGGAGAGATTGCCCTTGTAAAAGCTATTATTTATATAGAGGTGCTGAAATTACTGGTTGAGAAGCTGGGAAGTTTCCTGGAAAAACCACTGAACTTCAAAGGTCCTACAGAGAGGATTATTTGGGACTGTGGGGAAAGATGCTTCTCAACTTTTGAACTATGCTTTAATTTAAAGATGACTTGGTTAACATGGAATGTGTGTAATAGTTCAGCAGGGGAGACAGGTTATTTTGTTGCAGCAAAACTAAAAAGGAGTCTTGTGGCCTGAGTCCAAGCATGGAGAAGATCCAGGGGGTCCAGCTGCCCCAGTTGACAACGTCATTTTCACGACGGGGAAAAATCGTGGGCTGTAATATAATGGAATTTCTATAAAGGGAATAAGGGCATATAAGGTTGCCAGGCCCAGTGGGAGACTGGGAGTGGGGTGAGTACATGACAGTGCGGGGAGGGAGCTGTTGGTAAAGGCATGATGTCACTTCAAGGAACCAAGAGGACACAACATCACACCTCTCTAGGAATCGAAACTCTATGGTCAAGCCATAGGGGTTTTGGCAATTTCCAGAGATGACTGATGTTCGGACTCTGCTTGTAGTGCTGAAAGATTAAAGGATTCCCTGCCCTATATGGAATGTGTATGTTTCTTGCTATAGCATCCTGATCTATGCAAGGCATTTGCCAGTCATTGCATTCAGTTGTTTGTTTGCTGCAGACTCATGAATATAATTTTAATGTGTAAGCTGAAAGCTGTTTCATGTACTTCAAACCAGGATATAAACTGCAGCAATAAGATGGGAAATTATTCATTGCTTACATCCATATTAATTGTATCTACTAAAACTGACCAAACTTCAAAATGCCAAGCCTGTGCACACATCCTTAGATGAGGAACAAAAGAGTCCAGTAGCACTTTTAAGACTAACCAACTTTACTGTAGCATAAGCTTTCGAGAACCACAGTTCTCTTTGTCAGATGCATGGAGGGTATGAAGAAACTGGCCAGATATATAGAACATAGCTAAAGGAACAACAGAACACCACTGGTTGTCACCTATAGTTCCCAGCTCAAACCCATCCAATGTATCATCAGTGATCTACAGACCATCCTGGAAAACGATGCCTCTCTCTCACGAGCCCTAGGTGGAAGACCTCTCCTTGCCTACAGACAGCCCCCTAACCTTAAACGACTTCTCAAGAAAAACCATGAATCGGTTAGCAGAGTCACCAACACAGGTACCAGACCCTGCAACAGACCCAGATGCCAACTCTGCTTTCATATCTACCTAGGAAATACGATTACGGGACCCAATGGCATCAACTACACTATCGCTGGCTTTTACAGCTGCTCTTCCTCCAACGTGATATATGCTCTCATGTGCCAACAATGCCCGTCTGCTCTGTACATTGGACAAACCAGCCAACCTCTTTGCAAAAGAATAAATGGACACAAATCTGACATTAGAAATGGCAATGTCCAGAAACCAGTGGGAGAACACTTCAATCTACCAGGACATTCCATCAAAGACTTAAAGGTCACCATAGTTCAACAAAAACTTTTCAAAAACAAAATCCAATGGGAAGCTGCTGCACTGGAATTCATATGTAAATTTGACTCAGTCAGACTTGGATTGAATAGAGACTGTGAATGGTTATCTCATCAGAAGTAACTGCCTTTCAGGCATTCTGTTCAGATTCAGCTATGGAGGGGAGGGGTCACACCCAGCCTGGATCGTGCACTCCACCTCTTTCATGACTTTTGCAACTGATTGCATCTACTCTCCCCTCCCCTCCCCGCCTATATATATCTGGCTAGTTTCTTCATACCCTCTGTGCATCTGACGAAGAGAACTGTGGTTCTTGAAAGCTTATGCTACAGTAAAGTTGGTTAGTGTTAAAGGTGCTACTGGACTCTTTTTGATTTTGCTACTCCAGACTAACATGGCTAACTCCTGGATTAGATGAGGAACGTATTCTGGTGTTGGTAGCTGGAAAGCTTAGAGTTCAGTCCCTGGTACTGGTAAAGGATCTGAGGTCATACTAGATTTTAGACAGGAGATCCTGAAGTTTTTAAAGCGGCTAAACCCAGACTTCTGGAAGGGGAGTTTAGATTGTGGGCCATAATACTCAGGATGAGAGTTTAACCTTTTCACATCACACTGGAGAAGAACTGTTCTTAAGGATATAGATACCCGCCCTTTCTCCACTCTCCCACTTAAAATATAAACATCCATTCTGCGGTAGATTTTGTAAAAATCAAATGCCTAATTTTTTTAAGTGACTGTTTTTGGTAATTTGTCACTTGATTTAGGTGGAGTAGCACATTTTCTATTTTATTTGAGCGCTGCTTATCACTGATTTGATGTTGATTTGGAGTCGTGGTGATGTCTTTCATATTCTTGGTTGGTACGGAGCAGCTGGTTACTGAGATGAAATTTGGATATCTAACAGGCTATATTAAAAGGTAGCCCTTAGCAGCCCAAGCAAATCAAATTCATGTTTCCCTTGAGAAGCTCTTATAGAGGGGAACGAATTCATTGTGGTATCTAATAGAAACATGCCATTTTGAGAACTCAGCAAGGCCATCTGGGCCACAGTACATTTCTCTTTGGGGAGGCCACAAATTAAAGAGATGGGATGGTTGTTTTTATAGTCACTTCCTCTCATATTGGTTAGAGTGAAGGTGTTTAATCTAATAACTATTATGTAAAGAGCATTTGTTTCCTATCGCTGCTAAGGAGACAATCTGGTTTTGATTTCCTCTGAAGAGGAGCATATGTTAAACCCCTATTAGATGTCATGAACCTGAAGCAATCATAGACTAGAATCATGAATTTTTACATAGAAAGAATTCAAGTATTGTTTATTAGGGTCACTTACAGTGAGATTCTAAGCAGAGTTACTCCAGTCTAAGCCCATTGAAATCCTGCTTAATGATTTCACTGTTAAGGTAGATTCTGGGGTGTCCAATTGGATATCACTGACTCTAAAAGTTATCCAACTTGCCTGGAATTAGATCAGGTAGGCTTTATTCAAGGAAGTTAAAGTCTTCCTTGAATGACTCCTGGATCTGTTAATGTTGTGAATTAATTGTTGGAAATTAAACAGTGCTTGCCTGCCTACCTCTTCCAGCCAATCTTAGTCCTGGGATAGTTCATGAAAGGTGTTAGTCTCTTTTGGAGGAGAGGGACATTTTAAATGACAGCCATCAGTTACCCTAGGGACCACCATTTGGTCCCTGGGGTGGGGTACCATGGGAAAGATATTATTTTCATCATTGTTTTGGGTTCTGTGCAGATTAATCTCTGGGCTTTTTTGATCTTCTTTTCTTTTTCTTTGCTTCTGAGGAGTTTGTGTCTTGGTTTACATTGTGTGTGTGTATTATTGACCTCCAAAAATCCAGAAAACCATCATTCACGCTGCTTGTACAGCTGCCCTTTATTTTGCAGAAGAATGAAACTTTTCTGCAGCATGTGCCTCTGCAAATAGAGGCCATACAATCTTCACCTCCACCTCCCAAAGAACCAATTACAACGCAACATGAGCTTGCCTCAGTTTTCCATGGTTTTCCTGTGCTTTGTTATGTTCTTTTTAAAAAGAGCTTCAAGGGCTTGTGCTATTTTGTTGCATTCTTGTCTCTTGGCTTGTTTTAGAGATTTGAACTGATAGTAGACGGGCATGGATAGATTTTCTGAAATGTTGGTGTCATTTGCTGGGAAAACAGCCACTCTACCCCCACCCCATGAAATAATCCCCCATAGGGAATAATGGACCCCAAATAGCATTGGGGACCCATATAATCTGAAATACAATTTCTGAAATCTGAATCTGAAAAGTGCTGGTTTTTTCACGTGCACACCCCTAAAGCTGGCGCTCTAACCACTACACTATGCTGGCTTTTTTTTCTTTTCATGACTTATGAAATATGGAACCCTGGGCCTGTTCTCTACTTGGGCCAGCACAGTGAGAACGGTGCTGATGTGCCACAGATGTTCAGCTGTCTCCCAGGCATCAATGGCCAGCAGCACTATGGGGCCAGGAGAGGACAGGTGTACTTTGCTTAGGATGACAAAATACCTTGAACTGGCTGTACCCAAAACATAGGGACCAGATAGAGGGGCAAGTTATTTTCTTCATGAACTTATTTCATGCATTCTAAATCCACGGCCATGTACAGCACACATTCATCCATCCATTTATTCATTCATATATACCACAACTTTCCCCGCAGTGGGAACCCAACATGTCTTACATTGTTCTATTCTCCTTCATTTTATCTTCTCAACAGTCCTGTAAGTAGGTTGGCTGAGAGTGTGTGACTGGTCACCCAGCAGGCTTCCATGGCAGAGTGGAGATTTGAACCGGAGTCTCCCAGATACTAGTCCAACAGTCTAACCACTACACTACATTGGCTCATTTTAATTTTTTTACTGAAATGGTGCTAGGTAGGGCTGCTTGATGAACCCTCTGTTTGTGTCACAGTTGGCTTGCAAATTCTGAGCAGAGCATAGCAAACCTTGACAAGAAGTTTAGTTCTTCTGAACACTGAAATGGGTTCCAAAATATTTTGCAGTGTGTTCTCACACTGCTTTCCTCCTCCCTGTTTCTTATTCTTCAATGTGTATTTTTTTTTAGAATTGTGTGCCATGGATATTTCCTATGACATGGAAAAGAGGGTCCAATCTTGTGATTAAAATAAAACCAAGAAATGCTGCTGCTCTGGCTGCTTCCAGTTCTGACTGATCTTGCCATAAACAGAAGACAAGGAGAGCACACAACAGTGTTGAATGCACAGATAAATTGAGCGCTGCTGAGTGTAAGGCTGGCCAAATCTGTTTCAGTGTGAGGTTCATAACTAGAATGGGTGAACTAACACCAAAGATGAAGATGCCTCTGAACATGTGCAAAAGACTTTTCCTCACCATATCCAGTCCTGTGGATTAGTGGAAAGTGTATCAGCATAACAGATGGTGCAGCACCCTGGCTGACCACTTGGTGCTTAATTCTTAATAGTTACTTAATGCTTTCTCATTATGCTGTTTAATGGATAGCACAGAACAACTGATCACAAAGCCACAGTTGCTATTCACAAAAAGGTATAGAAGAAGCTACTTTCCTCACTCCAGATGCCAATGCTTGTGTGGGTTAGATGTAAAGTAATGCAAGACATTTTTTCCAGTATCATTAAAGCAACAGTGAATACTACATTTGCTTTAAATGAGATTCATTTCACCTTGCCAGGATTTTAAAGTAGTTCTCCCAGAGCACTGTGAAGCCTTCTGCTTCCCTCCCTGTGACTTGAACAACAGTGATAGATTCATTCTGTTGCAGTTGGCAGCCTGACCTGTGTCCACAGCTTTTTCATCTGTTTCCTGGGGATGGCTCCAGTTCTTGCGGTTTCTTCTGATACTGTGAAAAGCTTCTGGCTTACAGGCAAGGCTGCATTCCTAAATAATATACCCAATATTGTGGCTCAGGCAATGTTGACATAATTTGTGAGGGAACTTTTTAATATCAAAAAGAAAACATTTTTTTTCACATTTCACCTAAGTGTGAGGGGTGGGTGGCAGGATGACAATTGAAGGATCTTAGAAAGAGGATTAAAACATAAAATCAGATTTTTTGTGACACTGAAGGAGTGATTAAGAATATTCTTTCCTTTCAGTTCCTCGGTGTACACAGAATTGACAAGCTGGTGTGTATGTGTACACTTGCTGGGAAGTTGCAGTTGACAGATGCTTCCCAGAGGATATCCAAGTTGGGTCTTACATGTTTTTCAGAAATATGCGTTATGGCAAATTTACAGCATAATATGCCACCCCTTCCATACAATCAAGCTGCATTGTACCTTTACATCCTGATGCCCTCCCTTGTAACACCCCACCCACCTTTGGCTGGGATATAAAGGCTCAGGGACCTCCATTCCTAATTGTGTCTGAAGAAGGGAGCTCTGACTCTTGAAAGCTTACACTCTAAAAATCTTGTTGGTCTCTAAGGTGCCACTGGACTCAAATCCTGCTGTTCTACTGAAGACCGACATGACTACCCGCTTATGCAATATGAATACTGCTTTTCACTTAGTTCTAGGGGAAACTAGGCCAAAGAGATGTTTTAGTTTTGGAGTTGGATCCCACAGAAGATTTCTGCATTCACAACAATCTTCGCACAAGCTAGACTTACTAAGTCTCCCTTTGTGATAGGAGATCTCCTGCTGTCTACCCCAGCAAAGTCGGGGTGGGGGTGGGGAGTTGGGGGGGTCATTATGCCAATGAAGCAATGTCACTTCAGGCGAAAACCTGGAAGTGATGTCACCATGTCTGCATGAAGCTCTAGTATCTGCGAGTGTCACATGGACTGTTGTTCAGGATATTAGGGGCTGTGAACAACGACCACTGTGTGGTTTTAGGAAAACTACTAGCCTCAAGGACACTTTAGTTCATGCCCGTCTGGAGGGACGACAGGAGAAGGCACACCTGCCTCAAGGTAACTTCAAATGTGGCAGGTGTGCCATGTGTAATCTCATGGTGGAAGGTGATGAACTTGGGGTCAGAGGAGAGAAATTGAGGTTTTTTCATTTTGCCTCATGCTACACTGCAGGGGTGGTTTATTTGATTGAATGTCCGTGCAAGTTATTGTATGTAGGGTGCATGGGCAGACCATTAAAGGTACGGATGTTGGAACATCTTTCAAGGATCAGGAACAGGGTCTTAGAAGCACCTTTGGTGCAGCACTGCAGAGTGTGATCATGAGAGCAACTCTCTTCGGGTTGCCGTTTTGGAAGTAGTACAAAAGGATCAGGTAGCTCTTTTACGCAGGGAGGTTTTTTGGATCACTTGCCTGCACACCATGAAACCTCAAGGGTTAAACAATGAGCTGGTGTTGAATTGCTTTCTTTAGTTTATGTTTAGCAGCAGGAAGCGGCGGTTACTTTAAAGTTTAGGGTATGAGCTGAGTGGGTGGTCTTTAAGAGCATTGGGTTGGATTTACACGGGGCGCGCCTGAGAAGATACGGCCGCCGCACGTTACCAGTGGGAAGTGTAAGATTTACCGCGATTGGGAGTACTAAGAGGTGCACGCATGAGTGAGTAAGTTAATTTCCATACTGAAGTCATTGAATGTGAGGAGAAGGTTTGGCTACATAAAGGTATTTGTGTTTACAGATGTTTAAAACGCATGCTGTAAGAATAGAACACCACGGAGACTGATGCTCCTGATGAGGCATTGATGAAATCTGAGCTTCAGCCGGCCCCAGATTGGGCGTGTCTCTTTCTTTTTTCCGTTTAGGACAAGTAGCTTGCGTTGGAACAAACTTGGAGGGACAATTTATCCCCGCAGTCATTTTATTGTGACATCACATCTCAACTGACTACAAAGAGGACATTGGTTTTTGTGTGACCTTTAAGAAGATATGTCACTGGGACACTGGTTAATTTACTTTGCAGGTTTATTCTGGATACTTTGAATGTTGTTCTGAATATTGTGATAGTGAATGGTGTAAATATACATTGAACGTTGTAACTTTGGTTATTTGTAGATGCTAAACAGTGATTAAATTATTTTTTGAGAGTTTACATGGTGTACTGCATATAGTACTGACTACAACCCCCGTGGAGTTTCCTTTATTTTGCGTTCTACTGAAGACCGACATGACTACCCGCTTATGCAATATGAATACTGCTTTTCACTTAGTTCTAGGGGAAACTAGGCCAAAGAGATGTTTTAGTTTTGGGGTTGGATCCCACAGAAGATTTCTGCATTCACAACAATCTTCGCACAAGCTAGACTTACTAGGTCTCCCTTTGTGATAGGAGATCTCCTGCTGTCTACCCCAGCAAAGTCGGGGTGGGGGTGGGGAGTTGGGGGGGTCATTATGCCAATGAAGCAATGTCACTTCAGGCGAAAACCTGGAAGTGATGTCACCATGTCTGCATGAAGCTCTAGTATCTGCGAGTGTCACATGGATGTGGTGATGTCATTCTCCCTGTCCCTAAACTTTCCCTGACCTGCAGGTAGCCAGCCCATGGCTAGCAACTCTAGTGCGAGTGGAAATGCAAAAAATTACTCCTTGAAATCCACTTGTGCGAAGTGTAAGTGATTGTAACATCCATAATCTTTTCCACATGCATGAGAAATAGCACAAGGTATTTCAAAAGCAGGTTAAATGAAATTAGGTACACCGTGAGTGATTCCGCACACGTTGGATAATGCACTTTCAATGCACTTTATCAATCGTTTGAGCTGGATTTTTTGTTCCACACACGAAAAAATCCGTTCCAAATGATCTATAAAGAGGATTGGAAGTGCATTATCCAACGTGTGTGGAATCACTCCGTATGTTCCATTGGTCCATATGCATGCTGTTATTTCATTAAAAATCATACTGAAGTGTTGTTGCAGTCCTTGCATGATCACTTGTGCAAGCAAGCCTGCATTAAGTACATTTTCTTTTCTCCTCACACATTGCTAGATTCCACCCTTGGATTGCACTGGTGAAATTTTTGTTCTGTATTTCCTAGTTAGTTGTTTGTGGGAAGCGAATAGTTTGTTGTTAATCTCAAAGATACTGCAGATTTTGTCTGCTGTTCCCACAACACAATGATTCGCACTGCAGAATTCTTACATTCCAGATCACCACCCATGAGAATTTATATCTAAGCTGCACTCTTATTTCCGCAAAAGCTACATGTGCATATCTGCCTTTGTTACTTGTGAAATGAACTTGTTATTTTTGATAAGAAACAGCAGTGCAGCTTCTGTGTAGAGATTTTGTTATGTTTGATGCAGTCCTAAGTGAACTAATGAGAAGAAATTCTGTAGTCAGCCAGGCTGAAAGTGGGCTGGCTATAAAAGGCCCAATGGAGAGCAAGTAGCAGGGGGCTGGAGACAGGAGACACGGTAAGAGGCCACCTGGGAGTTTGAACAGTGGTGAAGAATTAATGGGTAGACGGGTGGTAGCTTTTATGATTTGGATCTTTTATTCAACTATATTTTTCTCCTGCCAAAAAAACTCCCTCCAATTTTCACCTTCTTCTCCCATTCACACATTGATTTTATCAGTTTTCTTCAGGAATTTCAGAATGGAAGTGCCCACTTATTTGCTTCCCACACATGGTGTGACTCAATGCTGTGCAATCAATCTTGCCCATGTAACAAGCCCTGCCAACTGCACAGACATGAACAAAGAAGGCACTGCTTTGTTGTTCTGATTGAGTCACTGCACAAAGGCTGGCCAAGGCAAATAGAATGGATTGGGGTGTAAGAAGGAGCATTGTTGTTGCCAGCATAGCTTCGTGCGCAATTAAAAATCCAAACACATTAATGTTTAGATCTGTGATTGATGTCCAATTGGCAAGATGTAGAGGAAGAGGATAGAGTTTATCAGGACAGGTGGCCATCAGGCAAATTTGCACAAGTTGTGACCCATCAAACCAAACATAACCCCAGAGCCATCTCAAGAGGCTGATGCCTGCATTGGGCTTTAAGGGAACAAATTGGGCAGGCCTGCTGAACAATAAGGATGGTTTTAAGCAGGTCCTCCATATTTTTCTTATGTTCTCTATGAAGTGAAAAGAGATACATCTATTTTGCCAGTCCTCTGTAGACAGGAATTATTGGCAGATTGCTCTTCTACCACTGTTGTGCTTAAATTGTACCTTTAGTTCCTTGTCCTCCTTCTGAGCTTCATTGATACTAGTATATATCTGAGTGTATGGAGGAAAGGGTTGTGATTTATAGTTTATAAAACTCATAATTTACTTCATTTGTAATGAAGTAAATGAAGGTCATGATGGTTCTGCTGCTAGCAGATCCAGTATGCTCCCTGGCTATCTTCCTGTTCATTTATGGGAGGCACCATAAAATTACTGTTGGTCATGATGGGTCACACAGTTACTGTGGATAGGCACTCAACCTCTTATTCATCCAACCTCTTAGAGCCAAAACACACGATAAGAAATACCTAGATTTAGCACGTGTTCTCTTACCTCAAGGTTTGCCGGGATCTGTAGGCGTCCTGGAAGCTTAAAGTTTAGCATTTACAGAGCAGCAGGAAGGGAAATACAGGCGCCTGTATTTCCCTTCCCCTTCCTACTGCTCTGTAAATGCTAAACTTCAAGCTGCCAAGACACCTATACTTCCCAACAAACCTTGAGGTAAGAGAACAAGTTTAGCATTTACAGAGCAGCAGGAAGGGGAAGGGAAATACAGGTACCTGTATTTCCCTTCCTGCTGCTCTGTAAATGCTAAACTTGAAGCTTCCAGGACGCCTATAGATCCCGGCAAACCTTGAGGTAAGAGAACACGTGCTGAATCTGGGTATTTCTTCTCGTGTGTTTTGGCTCTAAGAGGTTGAATGGAAGTGGCATACAATCCTAAAAATGTCTGTATGCTGCAGAATAATGGAAAATGAGATACAAATAGGGAGTCCAGCTGGGCAGCAGGAGAAAAGTGATCGGAGAAATTGGGCTATGTGTGTGAGCATTATACTGTTGCCATAATATCACTTCTGACATGACCTGGAAGTGATGTCATCATGTTGGGTGATGCTCTAGCATTCACCCCAAACTCTATATTTAATCCATAGAGTTTGGGGCAAATGCTAGAGTGTTGCTAGCGATGTGATGATGTCACTTCTGGGTCATGCTGGAACTGATGCCAGCACATTGCCATGACATTGCTAGCAAGCCCCCTTCCCTGATAAGTCATCTTTGGGTTGGCAACCCCAGATACAAACCTTGTGAATAAAATAAAATCAATAAATGCTGCTGTTCCTGCTGTCTCCAGTTCTGACTGATCTTTCCATAAACAAAATATAAGTTGTACAAACCTTTTGGGCTGACATTACTTTAGAATGTATTCACCTCATTTTCAGAATCTCAGAAGCCCTTGCAATGCAAAAGTAGTGCTCATGTTTTGCATCTGCAAACCTTCCCCCAGGCTTGTTGCCATGATATTTTGATTCTAGCATACTCAGCTGGATGGAGTCTTGTCCTTTAGATTGGATGAGTGCTAGAGGAACAACAACAACAACAACAACAACAACAACAACAACAACAACAACAACAACAACAACAACAACAACAACATTTGATTTATATACCGCCCTTCAGGACAACTTAACACCCACTCAGAATGGTTTACAAAGTATGTTATTATTATCCTCACGACAATCTCCCTGTGAAGTGGGTGGGGATGAGAGAGCCCTGAGAGAGCTGTGACTGACCCAAGGTCACTCAGCTGACTTTAAGCGGAGGAGTGGGGAATCAAACCCAGTTCTCCAGATTAGAGTCCTGCTGCTCTTAACCACTGCACCAAACTGGCTTTTGTATGTGAGACAGTACACACACACAAACACACACAGCCCCTATCTGTCTCAAGGCATGGGTAGAAAAGGGAAGGGCACAGCATGAGTGATGGCACACTACACCATCCAGCAAGAAGAGAGCAAGAAGGGAGGGGGCAAGAGGGGCAAACCTTTTCACATTTATGCACATCCCCCTCTGCTTCTCAGGCAAAGACAGAGAGAAGGAAGGGGAAGACGGGAATGGCTCTGTTACGTGATAAACATTTTGATAAACACAATACAAAAGTATGTCCCAGTGCAGAAGTTACAAGCAAAAAGGATATAAAAGTTGGGGGGGGGGAAACCTTAATAGTAACAGATTAATTACAGCAAAAATAAAAATCCTATTACTCCTAATTAAATCAGAATATCTACTATAATATTAATTTCCAAGGCAGACAATTTCCAAGGCAGAAAGAGTCCATTTCTACAGTGGATTTTGTGGCAACTTTTCTGATTAGGAATGCTTTTTTATTTCAAGTGTTTGGGAGAAATAGGTTGAATTGTTAAAGTTTACTAGCAAGATTGAAGATTCAGGGCTAAAGAAGATAAGATATTGGAGACTGGATCTTCTGTCTCTAAATGGCAGCAGTGGAGTGTGGCTCAGTTTGAACTGGAAGGATGACACGGGGCAAGAGGGCATAACTCATCTTTGATTGTAGACAAACAACTCCCCCACCCTGCCACATTGCATCCTTTTCTAGTAACTAACATGATAACTTGAACTGATTGTAGAAAGTAGAAGTGTTCTCTCAAAAAAGTGATAGATTTCATATTAGGCATTGAGACAAAAGTAAATAAATAAGGAAAGTACCTCAAGCAGTCATTCAGTGCCTTACACTGGTGTCGCCTCATTGGCTTCCAAAGTAATTGGCACGTGGATTGTATCCTTAGATTTTTCTAGGTTTTTTTCAGGATGAGCTTAAATACAAATACAAAATGTTAACGCAGGATGAAAAGCACTGAATTATTTTAAACTGCATTTCCCTCATCTACTTCAACACAACATGTTCAGCACCAGCAAAGTCATTTTGCCACGAAGCTGAAGTTGGTTCCCAGTTCCCAGTTCCTTATTCGCAGTTCCTAGTTCCTTATTCGCAAAGCCAAAGAAAAATCTTGAGGGGAAATTGAAAAGCTCTGAACCCCAAAATGAAGTTTGCAGGGGCACATATTATACACCTCCAGATTCAGAAGACTCAGCACTCTAAGTGGACCTATACTGCGTCATCCTACAAAACCCAGATCTTGAGTAAACAGCTTCAAAATAGAATGCCCCCAGAACAATTCAATAAGAAGAAAGGGGCGGCAGCTGCAGCAGAAAAAAACTTTGGATCACCTGAAATCACACACCCCTGAACTCCAGAGCCTGTCCCCCACAAGAGGACATGTGCTGGTGCTGATCCAGTCTCTCATTCTGGACCTAAGTCCTCGAATGTGGCCTCTCTCCAAGCACCCAGTATTAGACATGTTTTTGAATAAGGAAGTGGAGAAAATATAAGCCCCCTGCAACCCCAAATAATCTTTGGATCACCCCAAATCGCACACCCCTGAACTCCAGAGCCTGTCCCCCACAAGAGGACATGTGCTGGTGCTGATCCAGTCTCTGGTTCTGGACCTAAGACCTCGCATGTGGCCTGTCTCCAAGCACCCAGTATTAGACATGGCTTTGAATAAGGAAGTGGTGAAAATATAAGCCCTCTGAAACCCAAAACAATCTTTGTATCACCCCAAATCACACACCCCTGAACTCCAGAGACTGTCCCCTACAAGAGGACATGTGCTGGTGCTGATCCAGTCTCTGGTTCTGGACCTAAGGCCTCCTATGTGGCCCAGCTAGAAAAACCTTGTATTAGACATGGCTGTGAATAAGGAAGTGGGGAAGTAGGAGCCCTCTGAAATCCAAAATAATCTTTGGATCACCCCAAATCACACACCCCTGAACTCCAGAGACTGTCCCCTACAAGAGGACATGTGCTGGTGCTGATCCAGTCTCTGGTTCTGGACCTAAGGCCTCCTATGTGGCCCAGCTAGAAAAACCTTGTATTAGACATGGCTGTGAATAAGGAAGTGGGGAAGTATGAGCCCTCTGAAACCCAAAACAATCTTTGGATCACCCCGAATCACACACCCCTGAACTCCAGAGACTGTCCCCTACAAGAGGACATGTGCTGGTTCTGATCCAGTCTCTGGTTCTGGACCTAAGGCCTCGAATTTGGCCTGTGTCAAAGAACCTTGTATTAGACATTGCTTTGAATAAGGAAGTCGAGAAAATAGAAGCCCCCTGCACCCTAGAACAATCTTTGGATCACCCCAAATCACATACCCCTGAACTCCAGAGACTGTCCCCTACAAAAGGACATGTACTGGTTCTGATCCAGTCTCTGGTTCCAGAGTTGAGGCCTACTATTTTACCTTTCTCTCAGAACCTTGTACTTTACATTGCTGTGAATAAGGAAGTGGGGAAGTAGGAGCCCTCTGAAATCCAAAATAATCTTTGGATCACCCCAAATCACACAATCCTGTACTCCAGAGACTATCCCACACAAGAGGACATGTGCTGGTTCTGATCCAGTCTCTGGTTCTGGAGCTAAGGCCTCGAATGTGGCCTGCCTCCAAGAACCTTGTATTAGACATTGCTTTGAATAAGGAATCGAGAAAATATAAGCCCCCTGCACCCTAGAACAATCTTTGGATCACCCCAAGTCATACACCCCTGAACTCCAGAGACTGTCCCCTACAAAAGGACATGTGCTGGTTTTGATCCAGTCTCTGGTTCTGGACCTAAGTCCTCAAATGTGGCCTGCCTGCAAGAACCTTGTATTAGACATTGCTTTGAATAAGGAAGTGGGGAAAATATAAGCCCTCTGCCCCACAAAACAATCTTTGGATCAAATCACACAGCCCTGAACTCCAGAGACTGTCCCCTACAAGAGGACATGTGCTGGGTCTTTTCCAGTCTCTAGTTCTGGATCTAAGGCCCCCTATGTTGCCTGCCTGCAAGAACCTTGTATTAGACACTGCTTTGAATAAGAAAGTGGGGGAAATATAAGCCCTCTGCCCCACAAAGTGGTTCTGGAGCTGTGACCTCCTTTTTCGGCTGCCTCCAAGAAGCTTGTATTGGGAACAGTTTCTCTCTCAAAGCAGCCCTGGTCTCGGGTCTGCTCAGATTTGGAGCCAGGACTAGAATGTTAATTTTTATCCCCTTTCCTATTATTCTCAGTCAGATATACTGTAAAACCAGCACATATCCTTTTGTAGGGGACAGTCTCTGGAGTTCAGGGGTGCGTGAGGGTGATCCAAAGATTATTTTGGGGTGCAGAGGGCTTATGTTTTCCCCACTTCCTTATTCAAAGCAATGTCTAATACAAGGTTCTTGGATGCAAGCCAAATAGGATGCCTTAGCCCCAGTACCAGAAACTGGATCAGAACCAGCAAATGTCCTCTTGTAGGGGACAGTCTCTGGAGCACATGTGTAATTTGGAGTGATCCAAAGATTGTTCTGCGGTGCAGAGAGCTCATATTTTCCCCAGTTCCGTATTCACAGCAATGTCTAATACAAGGTCTTAAGTCCAGAACTAGAGACTGGATCAGAACCAGCACATGTCCTCTTGTAGGGGACAGTCTCTGGAGTTCAGTGCTGTTTTGGGTTTCAGAGGGCTTATACTTCCCCACTTCCTTATTCACAGCAATTGTTTCGGGGTTCAGAGGATTTATATTTTCCCCACTTCCTTATGCACAGCAATATCTAATACAAGGTTCTTGCAGGCAGGCCACATAGGAGGCCTTACTCCAGAACCAGAGACTGGATCAGAACCAGCACATATCCTCTTGTAGGGGACAGTCTCTGGAGTTCAGCGCTGTGAGATTTGGGGTGATCCAAAGATTATTTGGTGGTGCAGAGGGCTCTTATGTTTCCCAGTTCCTTATTCACAGCAATGTCTTATACAAGGTTCTCGGAGATAGGTGAAATAGTAGGCCTCAGCTCCAGAAGTAGAGACTGGATCAGAAACAGCACATGTCCTCTTGCAGAGGGCAGTCTCTGAAGTTCAGGTCTGTGTGAGTTGAGGTGATCCAAAGATTGTATTGATGCATAGAGGGCTTTTATTTTCCCCACTTCCTTATTCAAAGCAATGTCTAATACAAGGTTCTTGGATGCAAGCCAAATAGGATGCCTTAGCTCCAGTACCAGAAACTGGATCAGAACCAGCAAATGTCCTCTTGTAGGGGACAGTCTCTGGAGCACATGTGTAATTTGGAGTGATCCAAAGATTGTTCTGCGGTGCAGAGAGCTCATATTTTCCCCAGTTCCGTATTCACAGCAATGTCTAATACAAGGTCTTAAGTCCAGAACTAGAGACTGGATCAGAACCAGCACATGTCCTCTTGTAGGGGACAGTCTCTGGAGTTCAGTGCTGTTTTGGGTTTCAGAGGGCTTATACTTCCCCACTTCCTTATTCACAGCAATTGTTTCGGGGTTCAGAGGATTTATATTTTCCCCACTTCCTTATGCACAGCAATGTCTAATACAAGGTTCTTGCAGGCAGGCCACATAGGAGGCCTTACTCCAGAACCAGAGACTGGATCAGAACCAGCACATATCCTCTTGTAGGGGACAGTCTCTGGAGTTCAGCGCTGTGAGATTTGGGGTGATCCAAAGATTATTTGGTGGTGCAGAGGGCTCTTATGTTTCCCAGTTCCTTATTCACAGCAATGTCTTATACAAGGTTCTCGGAGATAGGTGAAATAGTAGGCCTCAGCTCCAGAAGTAGAGACTGGATCAGAAACAGCACATGTCCTCTTGCAGAGGGCAGTCTCTGAAGTTCAGGTCTGTGTGAGTTGAGGTGATCCAAAGATTGTATTGATGCATAGAGGGCTTTTATTTTCCCCAGTTCCTTATTCACAGCAATGTCTGATAGAAGGTTCTGGGAGGCAGGCCAAATAGGAGGCCTCAGCTCCGGAAACAGAGATTGGATCAGCACCAGCACATGTCCTGTTGTGAGGGACAGTCTCTGGAACTCAGGTCTGTTTGATTTGTGGTGATCCAAAGATTATTTGGGGGTGCAGAGGGCTCTTATATTTCTGAGATCCTTATTCACAGCAATGTAAAGTACAAGGTTCTGATAGAAAGGTGAAATAGTAGGCCTCAACTCTGGAACCAGAGACTGGATCAGAACCAGAACATGTCCTTTTGTAGGGGACAGTCTCTGGAGTTCCGGGGGGTGTGATTTGGGGTGATCCAAAGATTATTTTGGGGTGCAGGGGGCTTCTATTTTCTCGACTTCCTTATTCAAAGCAATGTCCAATACAAGGTTCTTGGACTGTCGCCCGAAGGCAGCTGGGCCAGACTACTAGACCCTTCCCGCTTCAAACCACAAGAAGAGAGAGATCGAGGCTCTGAGAGGAACAAGCCGTTTTATTGAAGCAATAGAATTACACAGGCCTGTGGGTGCCAAAGAGGAACCCAGAGGCTTCCTGAACAAGGATTTTTATAGACTGTAAATCATCACTGATAATTGACAGATTTCAAGCATCCTATCCTCGTCCGCAATTTCCCTCTCCCTTTCCCCATTGGCTGAGGTACTTGGGAGTTACACCTTTCTGGTCTTCGCCTAAAACTCCGCCATAGGCCAAATTCACACTACCTTCATTCTCGCGGCAGTTTTTCGCTTCCGCAGCACCATTCCTTAATCTGTTCACACGCGTCGTCTCCGAAGCCGTCATTAAATTGGCATGGTGTCGCCACAGCCCATTGCACTTTTGTTGCAGGTTATCTTGTGACGAATAACCGCCCTCTGTTAATTTCCTAGCCTCTCTTGACCCGCCTCCAAATTAAGGAGCAATTCCCTGCCCTGCCTTTGTTCCCACTCCTTTTTTAAAAAATAAAAACGTACCATGTCGAAATGTCGACATCTCATCATCTTACTTTCATTTCATTCTAGCGAACAGACCTCAAATATCAGAGGAACAGTTTAATATGTTTATTAAATTCAGTAATGTTTAGTAATCCTCGTGACACTGCAATCATGGCTCTTGAGATGGACGACACAGACTGTGCTGCCGAGCTAGGCATAGCTGTCAAGTTTCCAAAGACAAAATGAAGCTCTGCCCTGGGATGCTGCTGCAGGTCATCGTGACCGATCACCCATCCCATGCTGATTTCACCCTGGCAAGCAGTTCCTCGCGTTCATCAGTACAATTTTAAAGCTGTTCAATTTTTACTGCCTCCACGGGGATCCAATAACTGACCATTTCAGAGGCTGGTCCGAAAATTAACCAATGACAGGCAAGGGAGGGAACACGGCTTCGTTGATTCAAGATGATTACACGTCGATATAGCATCAATTTGTCCTTTTTTAAAAAAAAACAAAAAAATGTGGGGCCATTCGGGTTTTTCCCGCCCCTTTACCCGTCTTTTTGAAAGGGGATGTGATCAACGGATTGTGCAGGAGAAGCGCTATTCAAAGGGTGATGTGGACAAACGAGCGAAGAACACGCAATAACAGATGGAGCAATCATTGCACAAGAAAAGTGGGAGCTAAGGTAGTGTGGAATCGGCCTTAGTTTACACCTCCCATTACTCTGATGGCAAAACCCCCTACTCATATTTCTTTTATACCATACATAGTTTGTCACACATTAGCGCACACACACATGTCTGCAAGTGTAACCACAAAGGTCACAGCCCTTGGTGCGTCTGCTACCTTACTTCCTATTTTATATAGCTGAGCGCAAGTATCTGCTACTTACTTCCTATTTTCCATGGCTGAACACAGCTATATTTATCTTGCAAAAACCCACACACCTTTCCTGTTTCAATGAGACAGAAAACAGCTATGTATAAACTTCTTTATAATCTATAGGTAAGAAAAAGGTCATAGCGAGCAAGCAAATGGTTACTTTATCTAACCCCTTGCATATATATAATATAGCCTGAGTTGTAGCTGAACCTGTGAGCAGGGCAGGGGTCTGAGATATATCTAGGGTTTGCAGGCAGGGTGAGGGCCTGAGACAGGAGGGGGGCAATTATGGATTTTCTCTTTTTGGTGCTGGCTTACAGGTTTCCCCCCCTTTGCTCTCCTGGATCAGGCCTCTCTGTGTACCTTCCTGCCTCATTTAAGAGGTTCAGCAGCTGAACTTGTTTGGGCAGAAATGCATTTATAGTCATTAGAGCTGCAAGGGGAATGGAGCTCCCTTTTTGAAGTGGTTGTGCCGGAGTTGCAACCATAGTCATGTTTGAGACAGTACTTTGTATCAATCGAGTTATGCAAGGGATACAGCATGGGAGCAGAATGATTCCAGCTAGGGCTAATGATTTAGGGGTTACTTCTGATGCTACCTATGGCCATTGTTCACTCATAAGGGGTTTCTCACACACCCAGCAATTGGAAACATTTAGGGAGGCAGCAATCTGTTTTGCTAACGTTAGAAAGAGATTTCTTCCTGGGACCGGGACAGGTTATTCCAGCCTTAGAACCTGTTGTGGTCACACTATGATGTATTGCTTACCGGTGTGCTGACAAAGAGCTGGGTTTTTTTGGTAACACCGGTCAATAACAGAGGCAACTGTCTGGAATACTCGGAGATTTCAACGGAAGCCATAACAGTGGGAACAGGAATCACAATAAAAAAAAGAAGGCACGAGGATGCTGAGGTATGCAAGGACTATCATAAGTGTGGCCATAGTTGCACAACCAGGCAATAAACAGTAGACAAATAATCTCAATGAACAATTCTACACAGAGATAGAAGATAAACAACAGCATTAAATGCAGTTCTTAGGCGCTGGGTTCAGGATCCTTTTGGAACAATAGTTTGAGTCCATCAGTAGGATCTCCGTCAACTTGGCGCACTGTCCATTTTTCGTGTGCAGGGACCTTTTTGAGTCACGAGTGGTGGATCCAGGACTTGAATTCCTCGACCTTGGCGGCTATGTTAGTGGTTAGCAGGACTCAGGGGGGTGCCGTCTACCAGGCCTGGAGGGGCTTGGTGTCCCAGATTTTGACTGCGACCCAGTCATCAGTGGCAAGGTCATGTATGGGCCCATCAAGGCTGAAGGAGTGCTTAAGCAGTGCTGCAGAACAAAGAACAGACAGGGTGCGAGACAACGACTGGACATGCGCTAGTAAAACTCTATTCCCGATGTGGACTTCCCCCCTTTGGCCTATAACAAGGGGCCAGGGGTGCCCAAAAACCCTTTCAAAAGGAGACAGCTTGAGTTTACCCCTGGGGGCTGAACAGAGGACGCTAAGTGCATGTGGGAGTGCGTGTGGCCATTTTAGACCTGTTTCCTGTCCTATTTTGGCTAGCAGTCCCTTCAGACAGCCATTTAGCCTTTCGACCATTGGCTTGCAGATGATATGGGGAATGAAATTTTCACTGGATCCCCAGAGCCTGACTAACTTGAGCTAAGACTTTAGAAGTGAAATGGGGCTCATTGATTACTATCTATCCCCTTGGGGGACCCCCCATTTTGGCTCAAGGTTTTGGAGCAGCCACTTGGTGACTTCACGTGTTTTGGCTGTTCGGGTTGCAAAAGCTTCTGGCCAACCAGAGAATTTACAAATGAACACGAGAAGATATCGGTACCCTTTTGTTTTTGGCAACTCAGCAAAGTCCACTTGCCAAAATTGTCCTGGGTACACTGAAGGGTTGTGCAGATGCTTTGGGGGTCCTGGTCCTTCTGGTCAGTTTGAGGGGTTGTTGGCTTGGCAAATGGTGCAGGACCGGACCTCTGAGGCAAAGAATGCATGCACTGGTTCTACAGTGTGGAAGTATTGCTTCCACAGAGTGAGGAGGGATTCCTCTCCTAAATGGTTCTTCGAGTGGATGCGCTGGAGCAGAGGGTGGACCAGTGCTTTGGGGATCAGGATCTGGCTTTGCATGTCCGGTAGGATAGCCCATCCCTCAGTATCAAAGGTGCATGCTAAGTCAATGGCATACTGGGATTCAGTAGCGGAGTATTTGGGATGGCTTGGAAGTTCAATGCTAGCTAGGCACACCTCTGCTTCTGGAATGAGTAAGAGAGCCACCTGGTGGGTGGTGGCATCTGCCGCACGGTTTCCAGTGGCAACTTCTGAATCTCCCCTCTGGTGTCCACGACAGTGTATAAAAGCTAGGGCACTGGGCAAATAGATGGCACTCAACAAACACCCGATATCAGGCCCATGCTTCACTGGGGACCCAGATGCCATGAGGAGGCCCCTTTCTTGCCACAACTTCCCATGGGCATGGGCAATACTCCAGAGATATTTGCTGTCTCTATACAGAGTGAGTGACTGTCCTGAAGAGAACTCAAGGGCTTGGATTCCTGCTCTGAGTTCAACCCACTGGGCGGAGAAGCTTGGGGGCAGGGCCCCAGCCTTGACTGTTTCCCCAGCTAAAGTAACCACTGCCCAGCCCGTGTGACGAACTCCCTCAGAGACAAAACTGGAACCATCAGAGAATCAGACATTCTGCAGATCTACCAAGGGCTCATCTTGGAGGTTTGGTCGGGCTTTGGTCTGGGTGTCTACTACATCTAAACAGTCATGTAACAGCCAGACCTCGTGTGGGTCCTCAGTTGGAGGCAACAGAGTGGCTGGGTTCCATCGCTCTGAACGAACCACAGAAACCTAAGGGCTTTGAAACAGAAGGGCTTGAATCTTGAGAAGCCAGCCAGCAGTTATCTAGATGGATCCTCTGGCATCTAGTAGGGTCTGGATAGTGTGTGGGGACACTACTTCCAATGTGCCCCCCAAGGTGAGCTTGATAGCTTCTGGGACCAGAAGTGCTGCTGCTGCCACTATCCTGAGACAAGGGGGCCATCCTTTGGCAGTCATGTCTAGTGGCCATCTGAAACAGTGACTGAAGAAAGTTTATAACCTCTTGGGGTTTCTTGGAGAAGCCTCCAGACATCTTCTTAAATTTGGCAAAGTCCATTGGACTCCAGGGATGGTGGTTTCACAGAGACACTGGTGGGTTGGCCCCCCTGGGGAACAACAACTTGCGGATTCATATGTAGTGGGTACATTGAAGCTGAAGGTGTACTTGATGCTGCTGTCTGCGAATTTGGAGGTGGGGGTCCCCCTTTATCTGGGCCAGAGCAATCTATCTGTGAAAGTCCAGGATATACTGGGGGTGGCCCCGGAGGAGTGGACTTGACTAGTGCCAGGGCCTGACCTCGAGTCTGTGGTGAGGGGGCGCAGGGCAGGAAAGCATAACATCCCTCGCCACCTGATGGAAAGATTTCCATATATCTAGCCCCTTCAAATGTCTCTACATTAAGCATCCAGACAAACCATGGGTTGATCAGGGTAAGACGGAAAGATCCGTTGGCATCCCACTGATCATAGTCATCTACCTTATATTGTGGCCAGATTTCTGTACAGTATCTGATCATCTTTTTCTTTCTCATGTCCCTGTCGGCTACCAGATCCCAATACTTAAGGACACACTCTAAAGGGGTTTCTCTACCAGGGATCTTGGAACTGGAGCTTCTCATCCCTCACTCAAGAGGTTTTTGTCGGTCGTCACCGAGTACTTAGATGGGAGTGAGCTTTTCTTACTGATATCTAGCTGTGGAACGGGGGCCCCTGTTTTCTTTCAATGCCGGCTTCACATCAACACACACACAGACTCTCGCTGTGAGGTGGGGTTTTTGCCAGTGAAACGCTGCTGAATCTGACGTGTCAGGAGCAAAGCTCACCTGACCCTACAGCCATCGCCCGGCGGGGCTCGTATAGGTGTCGTGTTGCCCCTTTGTTTGCACTGACAGCAGAGGCCCTGGGCACCCCCGGAATAATTAGAGGGAAACACATGTGTCAGTTTCAACCGGCCACACAACAACTCAGTCACACAAGATATTTACCAAAGATGCAGCAGTGGCCTCGGGAGTAGCAGTTCCCCAGGCACTAGGATAGTGAGTTGTCCCTCTCAGTCTGCCAGTCTCTCCACCTCAGGGTCCGGTTCAACAGACAAGTGGTCGAGGCGCCCATGAAGCAAGGGGTCGTGTGCCGGCTGGCGAGTCGTCCATGGGTCTCACTGTAGGTCAAGAGTCGGGAGGGTGGCTGATGGCCTCAGAGTGGGAGAGCAGTGAGGTCCCCAGGAAGAGAGTTTCCCAGGCATCGGCACCAGAAAGCTGTTGCCTGAAGGCAGCTTGGCCAGATGACTAGACCCTTCCCGCTTCAAAGCACAAGAAGAGAGAGATCGAGGCTCTGAGAGGAACAAGCCGTTTTATTGAAGCAATAGAATTATACAGGCCTGTAGGTGCCAAAGAGGAACCCAGAGGCTTCCTGAACAAGGATTTTTATAGACTGTAAATCATCACTGATAATTGACAGATTTCAAGCATCCTATCTTCGTCTGCAATTTCCCTCTCCCTTTCCCCATTGGCTGAGGTACTTGGGAGTTACACCTTTCCGGTCTTCGCCTAAAACTCCGCCTTAGTTTACATCTCCCATTACTCTGATGGCGAAACCCCCTACTCATATTTGTTTCATATTTGTTTCTTGGGACATTTCAGCAGTAATACTACTGACAAGAGTTTGTCTCTCTCTTTTTCCCTCCTGCAATGTATCAATTGTGTCTGTTGCTAAGATACCTAGGGGCTTGTCTTTTGCTCCCCTGGCTTCAACTTTTAGAAAATCATCGGAGTCAGTGCATATTTGAATTCTTGCTTTTGCTCCCATTACATCTCTTCCCAATATTACTTGTGTTTTCTGTTCTTTAATAACTGCTACAGGAAAATATCCTTCCTTTCCTTTCCAGTTAATTTCTAGCTGGACTAGTGGCACTCTTTTAGAATTTCCCCACACACCTTGCAAGGATATTTGCTTATCTGGAATCAGGTTTTTCTTATCAACCAAATCCTCCCTGACCAGTGTTACTGAGGCTCCTGTGTCTAGAATGGCTAAAGCATCTCACCCATTTATTTGTACCACCTCTCTCAGTTCAGTATCCTGTGCAATCTTATCTATCTTTACCCCACACAAATAAACTGTTTCTTCAGTGTTTATGGGTAAGGCAGTGTTCTTACTAGATGTTTTATTTGTGTTTGTTGAGCTTTTGGAGTCTCTAGGTTCTTTACTCTGATCATCTGAGTCAGTTCTAGTGACCCTCCATACATGCTCAAGTGTTGTTGGCCTGGATTGGTTCTTTAGACATTTGTAAGCTAAATGCCCTTTCAGATCACATACAAAACATCTTCTATAATTCCAGTATCCATCTTGGTTTCTTTCTGTATTTTTATCTTGACTTTTATAATCTCAGAACTCTCATGTGTTCCTTTCCTTTCTCCCTCTTGTCCTTTACTTGATTTAAACTCTGCTTTATAACAATAGTCTTTCTTTTCATGGCGATCCCAACCTCCTCTATTAAGTGTTAATTTATCTGCTCATTCTGATGCTTGGTTGACATTCTCTAGAAGTTTATCTTTAACCAGAAGTCTGGTCTCTGAAGGAAGTTGAAATAAAAACTGATCCAAAATCATTAGATCCCTTATTCCCTCTTTAGAGTTAGCTTTGGCAGATGAAATCCACTTATCAAAATAGTCTGTCAGTTTGGCACTAAAAAACTTAAATGACTTCTCTTTCTGAGGCACTAGACTTCTAAACTTCTTTCTGAAGTAATCAGCACCTAGCCTAAATCTGTCATATACTGCCTCTTTGTATTCAGCATAAAAAACAGGTTTATCTGAGGGAAATGTGTTGTAGATCTCAGCCAATTCCCCTCTAATTAAACTGGCTAAATACTTCATCTATTGAGTCTCTGGCATTCCTCAGTTCTGAGCAGACCTTTCAAAAGTGGATAGGAAAATTTGTGGATCTTCTCCTGACACATACACCATAAAATCTTTTGGGGTAACTCAAGGTAAATCAGCTCTGGGTTCAGAGTTTCTCTCCTTTTTGTTCCCATTCTTAAGTCTCTCCCTTTCTAATTGTAATCTTTCTGCTTTCAAACTAGTTTGTCTTTCCATCTCTTGAACTCTAAGTTCCATTTCAGCTTTCCACTTTTCCCTCTCAAACTGTTTTTGTTCTATTTCTCGAGTTCTAAGTTCTGCTTGAGCGTTCAACTTTTCCTTTTCAATCTGCTTTTGTTCATTCCACTTTTCCCTCTCAAACTGTTTTTGTTCTGTTTCAACGTTCAACTTTTCCCTCAGAAACTCTAAATATTCTGGACTACAGATGTGCAGTCCCTCAGGGTCTCTCTCCTCTGCCGTTCTATTAGGCTCCACACTGCTTTGTATCAGTATAACTCTCAGTTCTTCGACACTATTCCCCTTATGAGGTAAATTTAACTCTTTGCACTTCAGAATCAGAGCCTCCTTTTTCATACCCAGAAACTCTGATGAAGCTGAAGTTGGTTCCCAGTTCCCAGTTACTTATTCGCAGTTCCTTATTCCTTATTCATTATTCGCAAAGCGGCAAAGCCAAAGAAAAATATTGTGGGAAAACTGAAAAGCTCTAAACTCCAAAAAGAAGATTGCAGGGGCACATATTATATACCTCCAGATTCAGAAGACTCAGCACTCTAAGTGGACCTATATTGGGTCATCCTACAAAACCCAGATCTTAAGTAAACAGCTTCAAAATCGGATGCCCCCAGAACAATTCAATAAGAAGAAAGGGGCGGCAGCTGCAGCAGAAAAAAACTTTTGATCACCCCAAATCACACAGATCTGAACTCCAGAGACTGTCCCCTACAAGAGGACATGTGCTGGTGCTGATCCAGTCTCTGGTTCTGGACCTAAGGCTTCGAATGTGGCCTACATCCAAGCACCCAGTATTAGACATGGCTTTGAATACGGAAGTGGTGAAAATATAAGCCCTCTGAAACCCCAAACAATCTTTGTTTTTTTTTTTAAAAAAATTTTTATTGGGTTAGAACATTTTTATTTTTACATTACAGTCAATTTTCCCCTAATTTTTCGTTTCTAACCCCCACCCTTTCCCCCCCTTTTGTTGACTTCCAACAGCTTTCCCACCCTCTGTCCCTTTTCCCTTACTTCTATTAAGTTCCTCTGTCTAAAACAGATATACATTCTCCATTATATTAAGCAGTACATCTTTAACTCCTTTACTTATTATACACCCAAGTTATACGTCTTTAGATAAACAATTTATCCCATTTTCCGGTTTTGAATATTTCTATATTAACCTATATATCATAAACCATAAAAATTTCCCACATTTAAATCAAACAATTTGATTTGTTCTCTATATATTACTCATTTCAACTTTTTATGGTAATTCTATATAACTCCTCGCATAATCAATCAATTTAACTCTTCTGTACTTTCAGTTTGGTGCATATAAATCTTATCAAAGAAAGAAAATATTGTTAGTTACTCAATCCTCATGTTTAAACCTTATCATTAATTATTCTCTATCAATGTTCTATCAGTTAACCTATACATATCTATATATATATCAATCTATTAATCTAACTGCTTATAAATTCACATTTCTCTTCCTCCCCCGGTAAAGTCACCCCTCTCTTTTATACTTTTATTATACTTCAGTAGTTCTCAAACTGCCACAGTTTTCCTCCCACCTCCCATTTCTTCTCCAGATATTGTTTCAGCTTCTCCCAGTCTGTGTTAAACTGCCCTGAGTCCAGATCTCTCAGTTTTCTTGTCATCTTATCCATTTCAGCCATGTACAGCAATTTGTAGATCCAATCTTCCATAGTTGGCACTTCTTGTACTTTCCATTTCTGCGCATACAAAAGTCTAGCTGCTGCAGTCATATAAAAAATCAACGTCCTATGATGGGCTGGAATTCCCTCCATTCCCAAGTTTAGTAGCAGGAGTTCTGGGTTTTTATTTATTTGAAACTGTAAAATTTCACTCATTTCTCTTATTATTTCCCCCCAGAACTGCTTTGCTACCTCACACGACCACCACATATGATAGAGGGAGCCCTCATGTTTCTTACATTTCCAGCATTTATTAGAAGTATTCAAGTTCCCTAGCGCAATCTTCTTTGGTGTCATGTACCAACGATAGATCATTTTGAAAATGTTCTCTTTAATATTAATACATGTCGTTGTCTTCATTGTAGTTTTCCACAAGTATTCCCATGCCTCCATTGTTATTTCTTTATTGAAATTTATAGCCCATTTCACCATCTGTGTTTTAACTATCTCATCCTCAGTGTACCATTTCAACAATACTTGGTATACCTTGGATATTCTTTTCTTGTCTTCTTTAAGAAGGGTCTGCTCTAGTTCCGAGTTCTCTGTTCGTATGCCCCCTTTTGCAAAGTCCGAGTTATATAAGTCTCTAATCTGTCTATACTGGAACCAATCATAGTTAGGTGATAGTTCCTCTTGCGTCTTTATTCTAAGTTTAGATACTTCAATCTTGGTTATTTCTTTATACGTTAAACATTGTTGTTCATTATCCACAGCTCTCGGATCTATCACCTCATATGGAACCACCCACAAGGGGGTTCCTTCTTGTAGGTAAGTTCTGTACTTCTTCCAGATTGTATATAGACTTCTCCTTACAAAATGATGCAGGAACATCGAGTTGACCTTTACTTTGTCATGCCATAGGTATGCGTGCCATCCAAAAATTTTTTTATATCCTTCTAGGGCTAATAGTTTCTTATTCTTTAATGTCATCCACTCTTTTAGCCAAACTAGGCAGATTGCATCGTGGTAAAGTCTCAGATTGGGCAGTTGCATTCCGCCTCTCTCCTTTGCATCTTGTAAAACTTTTACTTTCACTCGAGGCTTCTTGCCTGCCCAAACAAAATCTGATATTTTCCTCTGCCATTTTTCAAATTGTTTAGAGTCTCTGATGATTGGTATTGTCTGTAACAAAAACATTACTCTTGGTAACACATTCATCTTAACTGCTGCAATCCTGCCCAGCCATGACAGGTTCAATCTATTCCATTTAATCAAGTCTCTCTCTATCTGAGTCCATAATTTTTCATAGTTATTCTTGAACAAATCTATATTTTTTGCAGTCAGCTCAACTCCCAAGTATTTCACCTTACTAGTTACTTCACAATCCGTTGTTTCCATTAACAATTGTTGTTTCTGCTTAGTCATGTTTTTGCATAATATCTTTGACTTCTTTTTGTTAATGAAGAAACCTGCCAAGTCTCCAAACTCCTTGATCTTGTCTATCACTTTTGGCATGTTCTCCAGTGGGTCTTCTACGATTAACATTATGTCGTCTGCAAATGCTCTGACCTTATATGAATAGTCCTTTATTTTTATTCCTCGTATTTCCTCATCTTGTCGGATTTGTATCATCAGAATCTCCAATACTAAAATGAACAACAATGGAGATAACGGGCAACCTTGTCTTGTTCCTTTACTAATCGTCAATTTCTTGGTCAGTTCATCATTCACTACAATTGCTGCAGTCTGGTCTCTATAAATTTCCTTGATTGCTCTGACGAATCTTTCTCCCAATTGTAGCTTTTCCATAGTGGCAAACATAAAGTCCCAGTTTAAATTGTCAAACGCTTTTTCAGCGTCTACAAAGAAGAAACCAACCTCTTTGTCACAACGCTTGTCATAGTATTCAATAGCATTGATCACTGTCCTTAAGTTGTCTCTTATTTGTCTGTCTGGCAAAAAGCCTGCTTGTTCCTCCTCTATGACTTCCGAGAGCCACCCCTTCAATCTCTCCGCCAATATCTTCGCAAAAATTTTATAGTCATTATTAAGTAGTGATATAGGTCTGTAATTTTTCACGTTGGTCAGGTCTTGGCCCTCTTTTGGGATCAATGATATATTCGCTTCACTCCAAGTATCTGGAATCCTTTGATCCCTAAAAACTCCATTCATCACCTCTTTTAGGAATGGTGCCAGTTCATTGGCCATTGTCTTATAAAATTTAACCGTAAGTCCATCTGGCCCTGGCGCCTTTCCTAGTTTTGCGGATTGTATTGCCTTACTTATTTCCTCGTCAGTTACTTCACTGTTCAACTTATTTCTCCAAGCTTCCGAGATTTCTGGAAGTTTGGTTTTCTCCAGATATGATGCTATTGATTCTTTGTTTACTTCTTTTTTATTATACAGCTTAGCATAGAATTTATAGAAGGCTCTACTAATGGTAGTCTGCTCCAAGTACGTTTTATCTTCTTCACAAATTTTATTTATTATTTTCTTTTCCCTTTTTTTCTTCAATTGCCATGCCAAATATTTCCCAGGTTTATTAGCACCCTCAAACGCTTTTTGATTCAGCCTTTTAAGGTTCCACTCCAATTCTTTATTACTCATTGCTGTTAGCTGTTCTTGAAGAATTTTGATTTCCTGGTATATTTTCTTTTTCCCTGGTCTCTTTTTTAACTGTACTTCTTTGGCTTTTATTTTCTCCTCAATCTCTTGTCTTTTCTCCTCTTTCTTTTTTCTTGCTCTGCCATTTAAGTCCATTAGTATGCCCCTTACAACCGCCTTGTACGCATCCCAAACTTTATTGGTTGGTACTTCTTTATTCACGTTGTATTGTATAAAAAACTTAGTCTCTCTTCTTAATGTTTCCATATTCTCACTTTCCTGTAACAAGTCCTCATTTATTCTCCAGGCTTTCCTTTTTCTCCTTTTTCCAAATTTCCACATAATTGGGTTGTGATCTGAGCCTACCATCGGCATTATTTCTACCTCCTTAGTCCATAACGCTAAGTCCTTTGAGGCCCAGATCATATCAATTCTTGATAATGTAAGATGCCTTGCAGAATAAAAAGTAAACTGTCTGGTTTTAGGATATTCTCTCCTCCATACGTCTTCGAGAGTCTCTTGTTGAATCAACTCAAAAAAAGGCTTTGGCAATAATCCTCTTTTCTTTTGTGCTTTTGTAGTCTTTTTGTCTAGTTCCAAATCTGTCACTCCATTGAAATCTCCAGCAAGAATTATCTGGTCATATACAAAATCGTCTAAATGCTTCCTTAAGTCCTCAAAGAAGCTTTCCTTTGCACCGTTAGGTGCATAAAGTCCGACTACCAACACTCTCTTTAAGTTCCAATTACATTCCACTGCTACGAATCTAGCTTCCGCATCTCTCATAACAAATTTTGGCTGCAGCTCCTCTTTTATATACAACACCACTCCTCTTTTTTTCTTGTTGGAAGCCGCTACAAATTCTTTGCCCAGTTTTCCAGATTTTAAATATTTTACATCCTGTTTTCTAATATGGGTCTCCTGCAAACAAACAATATCACATTTTTGTTTTAGTAGCCAATGAAAAATATTTTTTCTCTTATTCGGTGAGTTTAGTCCATTTACATTCCAAGATAATACTTTACACTCCATATTCATGGTTTTGTTGGTAAGTCTTTTTCATTGTCCTTAATAAATCTCTCCATCTCCCGCTCAGATCTGATACGCTTTTTAACCCCTCCAAACTCAAAGGACACTCCTTCCGGTAACTCCCATCTGTACCTAATGTTCATGTCCTTCAAAGTCTGAATTAACACTCTATATTTTTTCCTGTCCAGTAACACTGATCTGGGCAATTCCTTCATTATGATAATCGTCTTGCCATCGATCTCCAATGGGTCTTGAAATTGTTTTGTCACAATCATCTCTTTCATATTTCTAGTTGTAAACTGCACGATCACATCCCTTGGTAGTTTCCTCTGGGTTGCAATTCTCGAGTTCACACGATACGCCACATCTAGGATAGCCACAATTTCCTCCTCCTCCTTCCCCAGGTATTCAGCCAACACCTCAGTCATCTGTTCTTGCGCTGACTTCCCTTCAACTTCTGGCAGACCACGAAAACGAAGCTGCTTCTCCATATGTTTGGTTTCTGCAACTGACATCCTCCCCTTTACCGATCTCATCTCTGTTTGTTGCGTTTCTATTAAATTCTCCATCGCGTCTTCTACTGTTTTAACTCTCTGTTTCGTTCCTTGTAATTCACTGCTAATCGTTTCCACGCCTTTTTTCACTTCTGACAGCTCCGACTTTACTGTTTGTGTAACTTCTTTGACCTCTTTAATAAGCTCCAATTTCGTGTCTTTAAGTTCTTTCATCATGTCTATAAGTTTTTTGTCCAAATTTTCTATTGCCGATTGCCACTCTTTTTTCGACATCGTGGGGCTTGCTTTAGCTCGCTCCCACGAATCTGCTCTCTTCCTCAGCTCCGTGGCATATAATTAAACGTTTTCCTTTTTTTCAAATGTCCCAATCTTTGCCAAAATTAATTTTTTATATCCAAAATGTCGGGCGTCTTTTCTCTATGGTTTCTCTATGTTGTTATAATCCAAGATGGCCTACTTCCTCTTCCGCTGAAGCCACGACCCTTCCACTTTCAAAAATGGCGATTCCCCACTTCCTGTCCCTTGGCAAGGGCCGCTTCCCTCCAGCCACTCTATTGTTGTTACGCACTTCCTGTCTCCCGTCTTCCCACAGCAGGTCTCGCGATGGTGTCTTTTTCCCACAGCTCCAAAACCACAGGTATTCAAAACAATAGTCCGATTTTTGTAATAACTTCTTTAAACTTAGTCTCTTTTAAAATACAACTCCTGCCGAGTCTTCACCTCCTTTTCACTAGTCTGTTGCAGTTTAAAAATCTACTTTCTTTCCTCTCTGTTTTTGTCAATCTGTCCCGTTTCAAGAGATAGCGATCTTTACCTTCTCTTCAACTTTCTCGGGTTGTAATCGCTGTTTCGATCTTAAATTCTCCTCTCGACTTCCCTCCCCGATCGAAGCTTGGGTATGTAGGTCTTATGCCAGCCGAATAGGCCCCAAAATTGCCGCAGAGATTATAGCCGACCCGTCGCAAGGTGGGACCTCAAGGATCGGGGGGGAGACTCCTTGTGTAGAGCCCCCCCTCGTCCGAGATCTAGCTCACCCTAGGGTCTTGAGCGTTCTTTGCCTGCTCCCCGCCTGAGAGCAGTCGGCCGCGGGTTATTTTCACCCCTCCGGCCGGTTAAAACGGCAATCCGGTCAGCTCCGCAAATGGAGCTGCGTTAGACCTCCATGAATCCCAAACCGGAAGCCTCCTCCCCCCCCCAAACAATCTTTGGATCACCCCAAATCACACACCCCTGAACTCCAGAGACTGTCCCCTACAAGAGGACATGTGGTGGTGCTGATCCAGTCTCTGGTTCTGGACATAAAGCCTCGATTTTGTGGCCTGTCTCCAAGCACCCTGTATTAGACATGGCTTTGAAAAAGGAAGTGGTGAAAATATAAGCCCTCTGAAACCCAAATAATCTTTGGATCACCCCAAATCACACACCTCTGAACTCTAGAGACTGTCCTCTACAAGAGGACATGTGCTGGTGCTGATCCAGTCTCTGGTTCTGGCCCTAAGGCCTCAAATGTGGCCTCCCTCCAAGCACCCTGTATTAGACATGGCTTTGAATAAGGAAGTGGTGAAAATATAAGCCCTCTGAAACCCAAAACGATCTTTGGATCACCCCAAATCACACACCCCTGAACTCCAGAGACTGTCCCGTACAAGAGGACATGTGCTGGTGCTGATCCATTCTCTGGTTCTAGACCTAAGGCCTCAAATGTGGCCTCCCTCCAAGCACCCTGTATTAGACATGGCTTTGAATAAGGAAGTGGTGAAAATATAAGCCCTCTGAAACCCAAAACAATCTTTGGATCACTCCAAATCACACACCCCTGAACTCCAGAGACTGTCCCCTACAAGAGTGATGGATATAGATTTGAAGAAAAAGGATTTTATATATTACTTTTATATATCACTTATATGCCTTGCACTTTCTTCCTACGCTCAGGAGCCAATGTAGTACTTGTAATGCAACCTGTAAGAATATGACACTTGAAACAAGAAGACCAAGAGAATTATGCTGAAACTCTGCAATAACTGAGAACTAATAATATACTGCTTGTAGAGCTGCACTTATGAAATATTATGCATATGTTATATTATTCTATAAGATTCCAATAGGAATCAGTACCAGAGAGCCTTTTGTAGAAAACTGATTTGATGCAGCAAGCTGGTTTTGGCCACCTGTGGCCTATCTTCCTTAAGGCTGAGAAGGAACTGGGGGAAAGGGCACAGAGAAAAAAAACATCCCTTACCAACAGACTTCAGTTATCAGAGGGTATCAAGGCTGCTAGATTGAGACACATTGGCGCTATTGAAAGTATTATGCCCAGAAGAAAGTAGGTAAGAGGTTAGAGGGTGTCCTTCTAAATTGAGGACAAGATAAGGGGTTGCAGGATTTGGAATTCCCCCAAGTAGAAGAGCCAACCCAGAATTGCATCTTCAAATCAGAACTAACCCTAGATACTTTATGAGCCAATAAGATAACAAATATTAGAATATTGTAATATTGTTATGATTATCTGAAAGTATTAATTGCTCTACGCTTCTATTGTAAGGGGTTGAACCTTTACACACAAGGAGACTGTCTACTTCTGTGTAAGAAAAAGGGCTCATCCACTGGGTAAATAAAAACCATCTGTTTTGCTTCAATTCAAGAAGGACTCCTGGATTTTATTTTAATTTTTATTGTGGTTGGTCAGAAAAGGGAGAACGAACCACAAAGGTGCAAAATTTTGCACGTAACAAGAGGGCATGTGCTGGTGCTGATCCAGTCTCTGGTTCTGGACCTAAGGCCTCGAATGTGGCCTCCCTCCAAGCACCCTGTATTAGACATGGCTTTGAATAAGGAAGTGGTGAAAATATAAGCCCTCTGAAACACAAAACAATCTTTGGATCACTCCAAATCACACAGATGTGAACTCCAGAGATTGTCCCCTACAAGAGGACATGTGCTGGTGCTGATCCATTCTCTGGTTCTGGATGTAAGACCTTGAATGTGGCCTCCCTCCAAGCACCCTGTATTAGACATGGCTTTAAATAAGGAAGTGGTGAAAATATAACCTCTCTGAAACCCAAAACAATCTTCGGATCACCCCAAATCACACACCCCTGAACTCCAGAGACTGTCCCCTACAAGAGGACATGTGGTGGTGCTGATCCAGTCTCTCGTTCTGGACCTAAGGCCTTGAATGTGGCCTCCCTCCAAGCACCCTGTATTAGACATGGCTTTGAATAAGGAAGTGGTGAAAATATAAGCCCCCTGAAACCCCAAACAATCTTTGGATCACCCCAAATCACACACCCCTGAACTCCAGAGACTGTCCCCTACAAGAGGACATGTGGTGGTGCTGATCCAGTCTCTGGTTCTGGACATAAAGCCTCGATTTTGTGGCCTGTCTCCAAGCACCCTGTATTAGACATGGCTTTGAAAAAGGAAGTGGTGAAAATATAAGCCCTCTGAAACCCAAATAATCTTTGGATCACCCCAAATCACACACCTCTGAACTCTAGAGACTGTCCTCTACAAGAGGACATGTGCTGGTGCTGATCCAGTCTCTGGTTCTGGCCCTAAGGCCTCAAATGTGGCCTCCCTCCAAGCACCCTGTATTAGACATGGCTTTGAATAAGGAAGTGGTGAAAATATAAGCCCTCTGAAACCCAAAACGATCTTTGGATCACCCCAAATCACACACCCCTGAACTCCAGAGACTGTCCCGTACAAGAGGACATGTGCTGGTGCTGATCCATTCTCTGGTTCTAGACCTAAGGCCTCAAATGTGGCCTCCCTCCAAGCACACTGTATTAGACATGGCTTTGAATAAGGAAGTGGTGAAAATATAAGCCCTCTGAAACCCAAAACAATCTTTGGATCACTCCAAATCACACACCCCTGAACTCCAGAGACTGTCCCCTACAAGAGTGATGGATATAGATTTGAAGAAAAAGGATTTTATATATTACTTTTATATATCACTTATATGCCTTGCACTTTCTTCCTACGCTCAGGAGCCAATGTAGTACTTGTAATGCAACCTGTAAGAATATGACACTTGAAACAAGAAGACCAAGAGAATTATGCTGAAACTCTGCAATAACTGAGAACTAATAATATACTGCTTGTAGAGCTGCACTTATAAAATATTATGCATATGTTATATTATTCTATAAGATTCCAATAGGAATCAGTACCAGAGAGCCTTTTGTAGAAAACTGATTTGATGCAGCAAGCTGGTTTTGGCCACCTGTGGCCTATCTTCCTTAAGGCTGAGAAGGAACTGGGGGAAAGGGCACAGAGAAAAAAAACATCCCTTACCAACAGACTTCAGTTATCAGAGGGTATCAAGGCTGCTAGATTGAGACACATTGGCGCTATTGAAAGTATTATGCCCAGAAGAAAGTAGGTAAGAGGTTAGAGGGTGTCCTTCTAAATTGAGGACAAGATAAGGGGTTGCAGGATTTGGAATTCCCCCAAGTAGAAGAGCCAACCCAGAATTGCATCTTCAAATCAGAACTAACCCTAGATACTTTATGAGCCAATAAGATAACAAATATTAGAATATTGTAATATTGTTATGATTATCTGAAAGTATTAATTGCTCTACGCTTCTATTGTAAGGGGTTGAACCTTTACACACAAGGAGACTGTCTACTTCTGTGTAAGAAAAAGGGCTCATCCACTGGGTAAATAAAAACCATCTGTTTTGCTTCAATTCAAGAAGGACTCCTGGATTTTATTTTAATTTTTATTGTGGTTGGTCAGAAAAGGGAGAACGAACCACAGAGGTGCAAAATTTTGCACGTAACAAGAGGGCATGTGCTGGTGCTGATCCAGTCTCTGGTTCTGGACCTAAGGCCTCGAATGTGGCCTCCCTCCAAGCACCCTGTATTAGACATGGCTTTGAATACGGAAGTGGTGAAAATATAAGCCCTCTGAAACACAAAACAATCTTTGGATCACTCCAAATCACACAGATGTGAAATCCAGAGACTGTCCCCTACAAGAGGACATGTGCTGGTGCTGATCCAGTCTCTGGTTCTGGACCTAAGGCCTCGAATGTGGCCTCCCTCCAAGCACCCTGTATTAGACATGGCTTTGAATACGGAAGTGGTGAAAATATAAGCCCTCTGAAACACAAAACAATCTTTGGATCACTCCAAATCACACAGATGTGAACTCCAGAGATTGTCCCCTACAAGAGGACATGTGCTGGTGCTGATCCATTCTCTGGTTCTGGATGTAAGACCTTGAATGTGGCCTCCCTCCAAGCACCCTGTATTAGACATGGCTTTGAATAAGGAAGTGGTGAAAATATAAGCCCCCTGAAACCCCAAACAATCTTCGGATCACCCCAAATCACACACCCCTGAACTCCAGAGACTGTCCCCTACAAGAGGACATGTGGTGGTGCTGATCCAGTCTCTCGTTCTGGACCTAAGGCCTTGAATGTGGCCTCCCTCCAAGCACCCTGTATTAGACATGGCTTTGAATAAGGAAGTGGTGAAAATATAAGCCCCCTGAAACCCCAAGTTGGCAACTACTGTAAGGAGGTGCTTCAGACACTCAGTTGCCAATACCCAATACCACCATTGTCTCCAATTTAGGTAAAATAGGACATATGGAGTTCAGCTGAAATGGAAGGAGATCTCCAGGTACGGCAATCATAATATGGAGGGTCCTCAGTGGGGTATAATTTGTAACTCTTGGAGTTCTCTAGGCGGGTTGGCATCAATTGTCAGGTAATACCTATGTGGGGTATAATTCCACATAGGCCAGCCTAAGAAGCCTCCATGTCTCGGAGAATGTTAAAACCTGTCATTTGGAGATCAGTTGTAATTTGTGGGGATCTCCAGGAGGGTTGGCAACCACAGTGTCATCAAGCCAGGCGGCCTTAGCATGGACCTGCCTGCTGCCAGAACTGCCACTGTCTCCCAAAGAACCCCAGGAGCAGCGAAGGCTGAGGGTAAGGGCAGAGGCATGGACCAAGCACAGGAGCGCATGCCTGGCAGCCCACGGCCTTCCCCCTGCTGAGGAAATGTCAGGAGAGCCAGTACAGGATCTGATCTACTCCTCCTGAGTAGCAGAGATGAGCCAGTTTGGAGCAAGAAGCTTAATGAACCCAGCCTCACCTGTAGGAGAAACTCCCTTTATAAGGCCGCAGCTAGCATGAGATTAGCTAGTCACAATTGTGGTATTCTGGATTTGGCTGTTGGTGAGCTCTTTGGTTCTGGCTGCCTGAGCCTTGGTGGGTCACAGTCTTTGATTTGGGAATCTGTTACTTGACCATGGAGTTTGACCTGAAAATCTTTGTTGTTGGCCCTGTTGTCGTCAGAACTTGCCTCCAACCTGGTGAGCAGGATACTTTTAATCCTTCTGTTTCTATCTGTTGCTCCCCATTATACTCTTAGATTATGTTGCTGCTGTTTCTGTGGGTTTGTCATGAAAATATGGTTTAGAGCACATTATACTAAGTGATACATGTGTATTCTAATGAACTTTGTTTTAGAATTTCATTAGGCTCTCTTGGTTTGGGGCATAAATTGAGCCAAATGTGTAAGTTTGGTTTTCTATAGTGCCTTTAATAAATATGAATCTGCCTTTCGGATCTCTTAGTGTATCTTTACGTTGGAAGGGTAAATATTTTTACTTTACCCTTCCAACATAAATTTTAAATTTCAGGCATGGGAGAGACGGAGTTCTTTCAATGTGCTCTTTCAATTCTCTTCAACACCGACACCACACCCTCCGCTTTTCTCCATTTCTCAGCTTCTTCTGGTGGTAGCTAGGATAATTCACCCCATGAAGTAGGTTCAGGTATGTCTGCTGTTCTTAGTGCAGAGGTAGTCAAGTCAAGTTTATTATTACAGTCTGCGACCAGTACATATAAAACCATTTGCAAATCAGTTTAAAAACAGTCGAGACTGGATACTGGGGAAGAACGATGAATAAATATAAGAGTAAAAAAATAAGATCATCATAAATTAGTAGTTTAAGCTGCCTTATGCGATTTACGTTGCTTGTAGACCTGGGCACAGAATCTTGCTACTTGATGTGGTGTCTGGCGATTCCGATCAGACAAAAGATAATCAAGTTTGATTTTATTTGAACTTCCAAGGAATCTTTCTACTAATGGACTGATGGTTTCCGCTCTAATTTTACTATGACTTGGGCAGTTGAAGAAGATGTGCTCCATTGAGTCAATTTCTCTTAGGGGATAGGAGCAAAGCCTAAGAGAGTAATGGACAGCTTTAAACTTTCCTTCCAGGATGGCAGAGGGTAGAGTTGAACTTCTAGCTAAAGCAAATGCCCTTCTGGAGTTACTGGATTCAAGAAAGTAAAAATAGGCTGCAGGAGCGGCAATATATTTAGTAGTATCTGAAGAAATAAAACCTGGTGCTCTAAGAAAATGTTTGTCTTTCAATGTCTGTCACTCTCTGCTTAATGAGTGATTTTGCTCGGTCTAACCCCATGACTCGCAAACTTTGAGGGGAAAGACCCAATTTTCCCAGGGATTTCAGAGTCGCCTTTTGCCAATTAGATTGAAATTTGTCTTGGAATAACAGAGGGAGCAGACGTTGCGGGTTTAAATGTCCTGACAGCCTTTTGAAAATTGAAAGGATGGTGATTCCGGCCTCTACCCTTAACATTCCTGTTTCCAGTCTAACCCATGAGTTAGGCATGCATTTGGGCACTTGTAATAGGGCTCTAAGGAATTTGGACTGCACTATCTCAAGTTGAGAGAAAGAGGAGGATGGCAGCCCCAAGAATGATCCGTATAGTAATTGGGCCAATGGTTTGGCTTTAAACAATCTGAGTGCAGCCGGTACATACTGCCCCCCTTGTGATCGATAGAATTTCAGTATACCGTGTGCTGTTTTTTCTCCCACATCAGCAATGAAGCTGCTATGTGTTGTTTTGGTACCTGAGGCTTGCAAAACTACACCCAAATATTTGAAGCTGGTAAGTTGTTCTAACTGATGCCCCTGAAGCTCCCATCGTCTGATCTTTGGATTTTTACCGAAAGCCAGGATCTTAGTTTTTTGGTAATTAGTTAGAAGGTGTTCAGTATCACAGAATTGGGAGAATTTTTTTAGAGCTCGTTTCAGCCCTATGGGGGTCCTAGAAAGTAACACAGCATCATCTGCATAGAGCAGTACGTGAATGTGCCTATTTGCTAATTTGGGAGGGTGCAATCCAGGGTCATTCAAAAGGTTTACCAAATTGTTGATGTAGAAGATAAACAGAAAGGGGGCTAGAAGGCACACCTGCCTGTAAGTTTGAATGGGGTCAGTCAAATGCCCAATTCGGCTGCACCTTACTCAGGGCAGTTTGCTTGTGCATAGCCCCCAAAAGGAACAGCAGTCGCCTATCAGTAGAGGAGGCCTGCAGTTTCCTCCAAAGTCTATTTCTAGAGACTGTGTCAAAAGCTGCTTTTAAATCAACAAATGCCCGGTAAAGTGATGCTTGGTCTCCTGTAGTGTATTTCTCTACAAGGTATTGCATTACTAGGCAGTGATCTATTGTTGACCTGCCAGCTCTAAACCCAGCTTGCTCATCAGCAATTATATCCTCCTGTTCTAGCCAGTCTAAAAATTTCTCCAGCAGATGTTTTGTAGACAACTTGCTTACAATGCTTAGTAAGCTGATTGGTCTATAATTGGATGGATCCTCCTTCTTTCCCTTCTTATGGAAGGGGACTACTATAGCCATTCCCCAATCATTGGGGATGTAGCCGGTTTCATCAATATAAGTAAATAGGGAGGCTAGGAAAGTTGCCCACCAGTCCTTATTTGTTTTTAGTAATTCTGGAGATATTCCATCAAGTCCAGGGGGGTTTGCATTCTTTAACTGGCTAATATAAGCTTTTACCTCTTCGGCATGAACTGGGGGGCATTTGGCCAGATTTTCTATTGTTAGGGCAGGAGAGGGTTGAATAAGATCATCATACATTTTTTGGAGAAAAAGTCCATTTATCTGGGGGGATACAGGAAGCCAAGGGGGAGGCGGCTGTGGAGGCGTGGTTTGACACTAGTTTCCAGAACACCACTGAGTTTTTGCTCGTAGCTGCTTCAATTATATTGGCCCACAGTTTTCTGGTATGTTCTTTCTTACAGCGGGCAACCAGTGATTTATATTTCTTTTTTAAAAATGAAAGAGAACGATATGCATTCTGTCTGGTCTTTTCATCAGCTCTCAGTGCTAGCTTATAGGCATAGATTAAAGCATTTTTAGCACAAATACAGCTTTGATCAAACCAAGGTTTAGATGACAAATTGGTCTTGACCAGTTTTCCCTCTCGAGCACCTACCAAAAGTGGCCTTAAGGATTGGACGAGGTCATCATAACTCTTTAAAGGATTTTCAGATTTTGAGGAAACCTTAAAAGCTTGACTATATAGTTGTAGGTTCTAGTGCAGAGGTATTTTTCCCTGCGCTTGTTCCTCTGCAGCAAGTATGCTCTGCGCATTGCTACAGCAGAATTTCCCTACTTTCCTCCCTTTTATTGCAGTCATGAAGCTGACTTTCTGCCCATTTCTTTCCAGACACAGCAGAATAGCTGTGAAGATTTTAGTGTTTTCCACTCTGCCTCTTCTCTTGGTGTTGCTGGGATACAGTTTGCTCTATGAAGTGGGTTTTTTTCTTCACTCTGGAGGCAGTTTCCCACCTTTTCCCTTTTGTTTTCCTTCTCACTTCTTGCTTGGCTTCCTCAAGTTGCTGAAAAGTTTCTTTTTGTAGCATTGGAAGCTATTTCCCCACCTTTTTCCTGGCTGGCACAACAGAGTGTCTTCTACTCCCACCCCCTTCTCATGTTTGCTGTGAGAGAATGAGAGAGAGAATTATGTTGTACTTGAAAAGGAGATACTTTTGTATGCAGTTACTTAGTTTGTTTGCTTTCTTCTTTTTAGCTGGCTCTCTGGAGAGCTAAAAAGGAGTAGTTTCAGTAAGGATTGTTCCTCTCAAGTTGACTGAGACTTCTGAGATAACTTTGAGTCTCCTAGACTATTTTGAGATGCAGCAACGACTGGCAGTATTATCTGAAAGCGGGATGATATAACTCATAAGGTTTGCCTTTTCGAGAGTTAATGATATCATATTGCCTATCCAAAGCCATACCATACTGCTGTTATTCAAAGAACAATATACATTAATCGCTAGCATCTTTTTCACCTTAATAATTACTTCAACTGGTCCACTTTGTTGGGGGGAAAAGTTAAAAAATAGCTTTTCTTCAGAGGTGCAATGGATCTTGAATCAATAGAGAGTCAGCACACGAGTTTAGCTTTTAAAATCATTTACTACTAAAGGAAAAAAGGTTAACAGGATTGCGTACAAAATAACAAATGCCTGGAGCTACATTCTCACTACTGGTTACAAACAAACAGCTGTGATAACTGAATGGAGAATCTTCTTCTTCCTCTGTCTTGTTGACCCTGAAAGAAAATCACCTGACCTGTTGACCGATAACAGTTTACAAACACTCTCAAGTTTCCCGGGCTTGCAGATTATTGGCTTTGAGCCAGGTTCCCCTTCCAGGTCAATCTAAACAATAGCATGGTAGGTAAACACATTAACCCCATAATGACTGAATCTCAGACCTTGTAACACACACATATTCCAACACATTTATGGTACAGGTTTCTCCTATTTGTTTTACATATTGGGAAATGTCTTGTTGGGGTAGTGGTGCTCATTCGAGAGTCTTTCTCCATCAGGCTGCTCCCCTTGCCAAAGATTGCTGGCATTGATTGTCTGGGCCTGGTGTGGGATGTCGAGGAGAGTATAGCCATCTGTCTGGTGTACCGATCGCCCAGCGCACCAGCAGATGCTGTGCCTGGCCTGTTAGAGGCGGTGGCTGGCTGGGCCTTGGAGTACCCCAGGCTTCTGGTCTTAGGGGACATCAATGTCCATGCCGATGATGCTACCTCCTCACAGGCCATGGACATGATAGCCTCCATGGCAGCATTAGGACTCTCCCAGTTTGTATCAATGCCCACACATCGAGCAGGACACACACAGGATTTGATCTTTGGGTTCGGGATACAGGTGGATCTGGATGAAGCTATAGCAGTGTCATGGTCAGACCACCTCATCCTGAGGGCTTGTCTGGGCACCATGACCCCCTCCTGCTTGGGCGATGAGCTGATTTATGCTCGCCCATGGAGTCAAATGGATCCAATTGAATTGCAGAACGCTCTGCAGGATCCGATGCCCCCTGGTGGCTCATTGGATGAGCTGATAGAGGACTGGAATGCCCATTTCTCTGAAGCTATTGATGAGATTGCTCTCTCCGCCCCCGAACTAGAGTAGCTCCTTGGTATACTGATGAGCTACGACAAATCAAATGGGAGCTGAGACGGCTAGAGCGAGTGTGGTGGCCACTCCATGATGAAGTGACAAGAACATCTTATAGGACGTTTATGAAGGCCTATGAGATGGCACTGAAAGCTGCAGAGACTACTATGCAGCTTCCACTGCGTCCACTAGTTCTCGCCCAGCACAACTTTCCAGAGTGATTTGGTCTTTAATGTCCCTCACACACGGGACAAATAAAAAGGTAAATTAGGTAATAGGCTGTGAGGCTTTTGGAGACTATTTTGCAGATAATATCTTGTCACTCCGCCAGGATCTGTCCACCACAGTTGATGCAGTATGTGTACTGGAGGCCCCTTGGTCGTCCTCAGGGTTGACATTAGATCAATTCAGGCCACTCTCCCAGGAGGAGGTGGGCAGGGTCCTGCATGCTGTGAAACCTACCACGTGCCCACTGGACCCGTGCCCATCATGGCTGGTGAAAAGTGGTGGTGATGGGATTTGGGCACCATTAGCTGACATCATTAATCTTTCTCTGAGTTCTGGGTTTTTTCCAGACTCACTGAAAGAGGCAGTGGTGCAGTCCTTATTAAAGAAACCATCACTGGATCCTGCTGATCTAGCCAATTATCACCCAGTTTCGAATATTCCGTTCCTGGGTAAGGTAATTGAGAGGGCGGTAGCGGAACAGCTGCAGGTATACCTGGGTGATGCCTCTATCCTGGATCTATTCCAGTCCAGCTTCAGGCCTGGCCATGGTACAGAGACGGTTCTGGTTGCCCTCACAGATGATCTGCGGCGACACCTGGACCGGAGTGGTTCGGCACTGCTGATACTTTTAGATCTTACAGCAGCATTTGACATGGTCAGTCATAATCTTCTGACCCACTGCCTTGCTGATGTGGGGATTCGTGGAACAGCCCTGCAATGGCCGAACTCCTTCCTTCACAGTCTAGGACAGAGCATGGCACTCGAGGAACAGATGTATGCTTACCATTCTTTGGTATGTGGCATCCCTCAGGGGGCGATTCTTTCCCTGATGCTATTTAACATCTATATGTGCCCCCTTGCCTGGTTAGCCCGCAGCTTTGGGCTAGGTTGTCACCAGTATGCGAATGACACTCAGCTCTATCTGCTGATGGATGGTGTTATGACCTTTACTTTCTTTAGGGTAGATTTTTCTTTTAATCTATCCCTTAACTCTCTGGGTAGTCTGCTGCCACCAGGAATATTTTATTCCAAGATATTTTATTTTAATTTTCCCTTTGGTAACGTACCTTTGCTCGGCCAGGATCTCTAATCCTGGAATATGCACATCTGGGCTTGAATGCTGTCTTTCACAATAAACCTTTCGAAATCAAAAGACCTCGTCTTCTTGCAGAAGGGAGTGAAACAGACTATCAAGTCTGGAATGCCATAGCCTGACACATATCACTCACTCATCCATCTCCTTCACCCCCCCCCACTCTTCACCTATCTCATCAAGCATTTAAAGATACATGCACACATTTACTTGGAATCATTACAGATGGCCAGTCCGATCTTGCTTTGGATTCCTTGGTCAAGGGTCTTGAGGCTGTGACGGTATGGTTACATCAGAGTCGCCTGAAATTGAATCCCCTGAAGACAGAGGTTTTGTGTCTGGATCATGGGGCAATCGAGCTGGGAACCGGCTCCCAGCCATTGATGGGGTACAATTGAAACCTTCCCTGATGGTGAGGAGTCTGGGTGTGACCTTGGATGCTACACTTTCAATGGAGGCCCAGGTCATGACTGTTGCCAGGTCTGCCTTTTTCCATCTTTGACAGGGCAGGCAACTGGCGCCCTATCTTTCACCACAGGACCTGGCCACAGTAATCCATGCAACGGTCACCTCCAGGCTAGACTACTGCAACTCACTCTATCCTGGAATGCCCTTGGGCCTGACCTGGAAGTTACAGCTGATCCAGAATGCAGCGGCATGCATCCTTACCGGAACGCCCATCCAAGCGCACATTCATCATGTGCTGTGCCAGCTGCACTGGCTTCCAGTGGAGTTCCAGATCTGGTTCAAGGTGTTAACCTTGGTATTTAAAGCCCTTCATGGACTGGGACCTCCATACCTGCGGGACCGCCTCTTCCATTACGTCCCCTGCAGGGTGTTGTGCTCTGCAGACAAGCAACTCCTGGTGGTCCCTGGCCCAAAGGACATCCATCTGGCCTCAACCAGGGCGAGTGCTTTTTCTGCCCTGGCCCTGGCCTGGTGGAATGCTCTCCCCACTGGAGATCTGGACCCTGTGGGATCTGTTACAGTTTTGCAGGGCTTGTAAAATGGAGATGTTCTGCTGTGCCTTTGGCTGAGTGCCAGTGAGTGTCCTTCTTCTTCTAAGACCACCATTTCTTCCGGAGCTGCCCTCAGCCATCTGCCATGCCTGTATACAGACTCCCAATATTTGTTTAAATAGCCTGCTCCTGGGCTATTTTAACCATTTAAAAAAATATTATTGATTTTATGTTTCTGTGATTTTAATGTATTTTTTAATGTTGTTAGCCACCCTTAGCCCATCTGTGGGGAGGGCAGGGTATACATCAAATAAATAAATAAATAAATAAATAAAGTTACGGTGAGCTTTTGAGCTGCTTGATGTCTGTGGACAGGACCATTTAGGGGGTGCTCAATAGGTTTTCTCAGTTGCATTTTTTTCAAGAAAGTAATCTGTATAAAACTATGCCCCTCTTGAGGTCTGTGCCTAAGGCGGCTGCCTAGTTGGTCTAATGGTAGCAGCGGCCCTGTCTATAATTATGGCAAACAGAAATGGGGAAAGGGGACAGCCTTGTCTAGTTCCCCTTGCTATATGGATATCTGTCGAATGTACATTGTTAATCCTAACTGTAGCTTTTGGAGAAAGATAAAGAGCATTAATGGCATTTTAGAATTGGTCGCCAAAACCCATTTTTTGAAGTAAAAGTTTTAGATATGGTATTTCCACTTAATCAAATGCCTTCTCTATATCAAAGGTCAGAAGTAATGCAGGGGTTTTGTATGCTACACAGAAATTAATTATAGTTAAAGGGTTACGTGTATTGTCAAAAAGATTCCTTATTGGCATAAAGCCAGTCTGGTCAAGGTGAATGTAGTTGGTTATTTAAATTTAGACAATGTTTTGGCAAATATGCTTGTAAAGATCTTTTGGTCTTGATTCAGTAAGGATATTGGTTGAGAAGATTTAGTATTTGTAATATCGTTGTCCTTTTTTGGAGTAACTACTATTTCAGCCTCTGACCAAGATAGAGGGATGCTACCTCCTATCATAACAGAGCTGCATGTGGCAGTTAGTGGAGTTGAAAGTAGGTGAATGCATTTTTTTGTAAAAATTTGGCAGGGAATCCATCCCTGTCTGAAGCTTTGTTATTTTTTTCAAGGATTTGATAGTGACTGTAACATCTTCTGTTGTGACTGGCTGGTCCAGATATTCTTTATGTTCTTGTGAGTTTTTTTCCGAATTTCCTGTGATGATAAAAAAATTAAAATATAATTAGTGTCAGGATTGTCTGATGAACAAATGGTTTGGTAGTATCCAGCAAATACATCGGCTAATTTTACAGAATTAGTTTGAGTTTTTCCTGGGTGCCTTTAGTAGCTTGTATAGAATGTGAGGAGGTTTTTCCCTCTAATTTTATGCAAGTAAGTTTATAGATTGGGTGGCCTTTTTTGTGTTCATATTTTAGTTTTCTTATTCTAGATATCATTTCATTTCTAATGTTTTCTTTTTGCTCTTCATGACAGGAGGCAATGGAGATCAATTTCCCTCTAAGTACCACTTCCATAGCATCCTACACATGGATTTGAGGAATGCCACATAGTTTGTTTCTATTGTTTAATTTCTAAAGAGACTTCAGAAGAAATTTATTTGTTAAATAAAAGTGATTTATTTAGTTTCCAATTTGTTTGATGTCATTTATTCTCAGTGTACATTCTGTCCAAGCATAGTCTGTCCACAACTTGTTACCAATCCTTGATGTAAGAGTTTGACTAATTAATTTAGGAGATAAGAATATGTCATTTAAATATGTAATTTAGAAGATAAGAATATGTAATCAATCCTTGAGTATATATTGTGGATAGAAGAGAAGTATGTATAGTCTGTTACCAGTGGGTTTTGAAGATGTCACTAGATCAGCAGATAAAGCCTAAGAGCCATTAATTGATCTTAGCAGCTTAGTAACTGTATTGTTAATTTTAATTGCTTTGACACGATAGGCAGTAAAATTTAAAAGGTCATTCAGAGAGGAGTGATACAAATGTTTACTGCTGACACATTGATTTACCCATGCTGAACGAAAGCAGAATTGAAAGCCAAGAGAATCAAGTGCACTCTACATGAAGACAGCTCGCCAGGTTGTTTTGATCTACAAGCAGCTCTCGACACTGAAAGCAGTGAAAGCAGCTTTCTCAGTAATCATGCTTTGCGGTATTATCCAATACAATTTTTAAAGTTTGTATATGTACACTCACACATTATGCAATGCATTTATATTTTGTATCACTTTCATATTTATCAAAATACTTAATTTCACAGGTCAAGGGATGGTGTCATGGAAATGTAAATAATAATAATAACTGTGCTTATATACCGCTCTTTTACACATATTAGCGCCTCACCCAGAGCAGTGAACAAGTTAGTGTTATTCTTATCCCCACAATGGAGCTGGGGCTGAGAGGAGTGGCTGACCCAAGGCCACCTACTGAGCTCATGTCAGTAGTGGGATTCAAACCAGTAGACTGCTGATCATGGTTTAGAACACATACTTAGTGAAACATATGCATTCTAAATAACGCTGTATGAACTTCACTGTAGTTCTTTTTCTAGTATGGTGTATAACTGGTGCTTCTTTATCTTTGACAGCCAATTAAAAATAGTGAACAGTATCAAATACATGTTCTTTAATTGTTAGCAGAGACCAAGGATGATCTGGTCATGTAACTTTTCCTGTCATTTTTACTATCCATATCTCTTATCTTACAGCTGGGCATAGTTGTACTTTTGGCTAGGTAGAATGTCACATGATTGGAAATAGTAAATAGTGGTTTGATATTTATCTATGTTACCATATGAAAAGATGTTAAATTTCTGCATAAGATAATATATAAAAATGGTAATCCAAATAGCAGATCAGGGTTTTGGCCAAAAGAAATCTCATGAAGATCTAGGCAGGAAAGTTACCCTTGTAATATGTGCTATGGTAACTTGAATGCATTTCATCATTAATCTGACTGAGTTAGATTTCATTAAGAAATGTTAGGAAACTTAATTCTTGTTGTGTTCATCTGTTCTATTTTTCTGTTTCATTTAAATGAACATTTATATTTTGATACCTCACTTAATGAAAACAACTAGTGTTTGTTAATGAAAGAAGCCATTAAACTCTTTGGAGGAGTATGTCTCCTGCTTGGGAGAGTGCAACAAAAACATACATCCCATTTATTTTGTAGTGAAAAACAGTTTCTCTAAAACAGAGAAATGTGTTTTCACTTTTTACTTGAATGTTTCAAGCTGCTCAGGATTTAAGATAAAACCTTCAACCCATCTTTACCGAGTATTTAATACTTTTTACTTAATGTTTAAAAGTTATGTTTAATATTTATGCCTAATATGATTATAGAAGCAATACTTCTATACGTCTATACGTATACGTTCTATACGGGGGACGGGGGACGGGGGACGGGGGACGGGGGACGGGGGACGGGGGACGGGGGACGGGGGACGGGGGACGGGGGACGGGGGACGGGGGACGGGGGACGGGGGACGGGGGACGGGGGACGGGGGACGGGGGACGGGGGACGGGGGACGGGGGACGGGGGACGGGGGACGGGGGACGGGGGACGGGGGACGGGGGACGGGGGACGGGGGACGGGGGACGGGGGACGGGGGACGGGGGACGGGGGACGGGGGACGGGGGACGGGGGACGGGGGACGGGGGACGGGGGACGGGGGACGGGGGACGGGGGACGGGGGACGGGGGACGGGGGACGGGGGACGGGGGACGGGGGACGGGGGACGGGGGACGGGGGACGGGGGACGAAGACGAAGACGAAGACGAAGACGAAGACGAAGACGAAGACGAAGACGAAGACGAAGACGAAGACGAAGACGAAGACGAAGACGAAGACGAAGACGAAGACGAAGACGAAGACGAAGACGAAGACGAAGACGAAGACGAAGACGAAGACGAAGACGAAGACGAAGACGAAGACGAAGACGAAGACGAAGACGAAGACGAAGACGAAGACGAAGACGAAGACGAAGACGAAGACGAAGACGAAGACGAAGACGAAGACGAAGACGAAGACGAAGACGAAGACGAAGACGAAGACGAAGACGAAGACGAAGACGAAGACGAAGACGAAGACGAAGACGAAGACGAAGACGAAGACGAAGACAAAGACAAAGACAAAGACAAAGACAAAGACAAAGACAAAGACAAAGACAAAGACAAAGACAAAGACAAAGACAAAGACAAAGACAAAGACAAAGACAAAGACAAAGACAAAGACAAAGACAAAGACAAAGACAAAGACAAAGACAAAGACAAAGACAAAGACAAAGACAAAGACAAAGACAAAGACAAAGACAAAGACAAAGACAAAGACAAAGACAAAGACAAAGACAAAGACAAAGACAAAGACAAAGACAAAGACAAAGACAAAGACAAAGACAAAGACAAAGACAAAGACAAAGACAAAGACAAAGACAAAGACAAAGACAAAGACAAAGACAAAGACAGCCAGGCCCCCGGGGGTCGCGGCTGCGCCGCTCCCCCCGACGCCCCCCACCCCGCCTCCGGCGGGCCGGGGGCCCCCGGGGGTCGCGGCTGCGCCGCTCCCCCCGACGCCCCCCGCCCCGCCTCCGGCGGGCCGGGGGCCCCCGGGGGTCGCGGCTGCGCCGCTCCCCCCGACGCCCCCCGCCCCGCCTCCGGCCGTGCAAGCGCCCCCGCCGAAACCTGACACTTTTTTTTAAACTATTCTTGAAACCTGGGACAAGTACAGAATTAAATTAGTACCATTTCATGCTTTGCTACTATTTTTTTCACAAGAGGGACCTCCAAGTTTCTCTTTGATCAACTTAATAATCTCCACCTAATACATATTGCATCTAAGACGGGTCTAAAGGAGAAGCATAAGTTGGAAGAAACTATAGGAAAAAATATACCTTGGTTTCTTTACTTTCAATTAGTTTATTTTGTTAAAGATATTAAATTAAAAGTATTAATGAGTAAACAGAAAACTGATTTTGAATAGCTTTGGATACACAAGGATTTGTGCGTAAGGGTCTAATCTCTAAGATCTATAATCTACTACTTCATGCATTAGACACTAAAGGCCCAAGTCCACACTTAAGATGGCAGAAAGAATGCAATATTAATATTTCAGAAAGCGATTGGAAACAAATTTGGAACTCAAGATTATTTAATTCTAAGGCTATTAATACTATGCTTCAATCTTACAAAATTGTTGATTTTTGGTACCTTACACCCCAGAAACTATCTAAAATTTACTCAAAACAGTCCCCTTTATGGTGGAAACAATGTGGGGATATAGGTAGCTATTCACATTGTTGGTGGGAGTGCAAATGTGTTGAAGAATTTTGGAACAAGATCCTAAATCAGATACAGCTTATTACTACAAATGAAATACCTCTAAAACCAGAAACTATTTTTTTAGAAATCTGGAATGATCAAAGTATACCTTCCATTAGAAGAGACCTAATTTTCACATTGCTTCAAGCAGCGAAAACCTCATTAGCCCTATACTAGAAATCAAAAGAAATCCCTATGATCGGACCATGGAATAAAGTACAAATGGTTATTCCCGGAAGGAATATGGTTCAGATATAAAGATCAGGCCTATAAGATATTATCAGAAGATCAACTAAAGGATTTTGAGAACAAAAACCCAGAACTCTGCTGCACCAAGAACGAAGAAAAGGAGGAGCCGGAGGGGGGGGAGGAAGAGGAGAGCATCGCAACAGCAGTTGCACAGAGAGAATTGCGTCCGGGACCTAGAAGGGGGAGGAAAGTTTAATCAGAATTTGAAATGTTTATTCTCTGTATGATTAACCACTCCATCATTACTCTATGGAGCTATTTTTGTATTATGACAGTATGAAGGGAAACATTGAAGTGTAGTGTTTAGTGTTTGTAGTTCATTCCCCCCCCCCTTTTCTTTTTCCACCCCCCTTTGTCCCTTCCCTCTCCCCTTTCCTTGTGATAGTCTGGTGTAGTGTCTTGTAGTTATGAAAATAAAAAAATTATAAAAAAAAAAAAAAGAAATCCCTATGATCAACACGTGGTTTAACAAAATTTGGGATCTACTTTTAATGGAAAAAATAACAGAAAAATTGTATCTCCAAATTAATCCCATGGGTATCTCAGACTTCTATACTAAATGGGAACCTTTTTTAGAATTCCTTTCTAAAAAAGAGCTTTTGTTAACAAAATTGCCCTATCAAGATATCCTAGATATGGAAATGTGGGGTTTGTGGTAGTCTTACCCAGATAAAGTTCTATTTAATATTGCTTTTGCTATAATAACATTGCTAATTTAATGTAAGTTAATAACTCATAATATGGTTACAACGAACTGTTTTAAATATCATTCGAAGTTTGTTAATGTTATGTTTTTTGCGTTATATGTTGTAAACTAATTCAAAATTAATAAAAAATAAAAAAAGAAAAAGAAAAGAAAAAGAAAATGTCTTGGAAAACTAGACTGTCAGATCCATCTTTTGAGGTCAGAATCATTGGTGCGTTCATAGAATATAATACTTATCTACAGAAAGGAGATTATCGAAAGCCCACATCCATTTGGGGACAATTTGCAAGTAAGCTATATGCCACATAGGAGGCCTCAGCTCCAAAACTAGAGACTGGATCAGAACCAGCACATGTCCTCTTGTACGGGACAGACTCTGGAGTTCAGGGGTGTGTGATTTGGGGTGATCCAAAGATTATTTCGGGTTGCAGGGGGCTTATATTTTCACCACTTCCTTATTCAAAGCCATGTCTAATAAAGGGTGCTTAGAGACAGTCCACACTTGAGGACTTAGGTCCAGAACCAGAGACTGGATCAGCACCAGCACATGTCCTCTTGTAGGGGACAGTCTCTGGAGTTCAGGGCTGTGTGATTTGGGGTGATCCAAAGATTATTTGGGGTTGCAGGGGGCTTATATTTTCACCACTTGTCCTCTTGTAGGGGACAGTCTCTGGAGTTCAGGGGTGTGTGATTTGGGGTGATCCAAAGATTGTTTGGGGTTTCAGAGGGCTTAAATTTTCACCACTTCCTTATTCAAAGCCATGTCTAATACAGGGAGCTTGGAGGGAGGCCACATTTGAGGACTTAGGTCCAGAACCAGAGACTGGATCAGCACCAGCACATGTCCTCTTGTAGGGGACAGTCTCTGGAGTTCAGGGGTGTGTGATTTGGGGTGATCCAAAGATTGTTTGGGGTTTCCGAGGGCTTATATTTTCACCACTTCCTTATTCAAAGCCATGTCTAATACAGGGTGCTTAGAGACAGTCCACATTGGAGGACTTAGGTCCAGAAACAGAGACTGGATCAGCACCAGCACATGCCCTCTTGTAGGGGACAGTCTCTGGAGTTCAGGGGTGTGTGATTTGGGGTGATCCAAGATTGTTTGGGGTTTCAGAGGGCTTATATTTTTACCACTTCCTTATTCAAAGCCATGTCTAATACAGGGTGATTGGAGGGAGGCCACATTCGAGGACTTAGGTCCAGAACCAGAGACTGGATCAGCACCACTTCCTTATTCAAAGCCATGTCTAATACAGGGTGCTTAGAGACAGCACATTCGAGGACTTAGGTCCAGAACTAGAGACTGGATCAGCACCAGCACATGTCCTCTTGTAGGGGACAGTCTCTGGAGTTCAGGGGTGTGTGGGGTGATCCAAAGATTGTTTGGCGTTTCAGAGGGCTTATATTTTCACCACTTCCTTATTCAAAGCCATGTCTAATACAGGGAGCTTGGAGGGAGGCCACATTCGAGGACTTAGGTCCAGAACCAGAGACTGGATCAGCACCAGCACGTGTTCTCTTGTAGGGGACAGTCTCTGGAGTTCAAGGGTGTGTGATTTGGGGTGATCCAAAGATTGTTTGGGGTTTCAGAGGGCTTATATTTTCACCACTTCCTTATTCAAAGCCATGTCTAATACAGGGTGCTTAGAGACAGCACATTCATGGACTTAGGTCCAGAACTAGAGACTGGATCAGCACCAGCACATGTCCTCTTGTAGGGGACAGTCTCTGGATTTCAGGGGTGTGTGATTTCGGGTGATCCAAAGATTGTTTGGGGTTTCAGAGGGCTTATATTTTTACCACTTCCTTATTCAAAGCCATGTCTAATACAGGGTGCTTAGAGACAGTCCACATTCGAGGACTAGGTCCAGAACCAGAGACTGGATCAGCTCCAGCACATGCCCTCTTGTAGGGGACAGTCTCTGGAGTTCAGGGGTTTGTGATTTGGGGTGATCCAAAGATTGTTTGGGGTTTCAGAGGGCTTATATTTTTACCACTTCCTTATTCAAAGCCATGTCTAATACAGGGTGCTTAGAGACAGTCCACATTCGTGGACTTAGGTCCAGAACTAGAGACTGGATCAGCACCAGCACATGTCCTCTTGTAGGGGACAGTCTCTGGAGTTCAGGGGTGTGTGATTTGGGGTGATCCAAAGATTGTTTGGGGTTTCAGAGGGCTTATATTTTCACCACTTCCTTATTCAAAGCCATGTCTAATACAGGGAGCTTGGAGGGAGGCCACATTCGAGGACTTAGGTCCAGAACCAGAGACTGGATCAGCACCAGCACATGTCCTCTTGTAGGGGACAGTCTCTGGAGTTCAGGGGTTTGTGATTTGGGGTGATCCACAGATTGTTTGGGGTTTCAGAGGGCTTATATTTTTACCACTTCCTTATTCAAAGCCATGTCTAATACAGGGTGCTTAGAGACAGTCCACATTCGAGGTTTTAGGTCCAGAACCAGAGACTGGATCAGCACCAGCACGTGTCCTCTTGTAGGGGACAGTCTCTGGAGTTCAAGGGTGTGTGATTTGGGGTGATCCAAAGATTGTTTGGGGTTTCAGAGGGCTTATATTTTCACCACTTCCGTATTCAAAGCCATGTCTAATACAGGGTGCTTAGAGACAGCACATTCATGGACTTAGGTCCAGAACTAGAGACTGGATCAGCACCAGCACATGTCCTCTTGTAGGGGACAGTCTCTGGATTTCAGGGGTGTGTGATTTCGGGTGATCCAAAGATTGTTTGGGGTTTCCGAGGGCTTATATTTTCACCACTTCCTTATTCAAAGCCATGTCTAATACAGGGTGCTTAGAGACAGTCCACATTCGAGGACTAGGTCCAGAACCAGAGACTGGATCAGCTCCAGCACATGCCCTCTTGTAGGGGACAGTCTCTGGAGTTCAGGGGTTTGTGATTTGGGGTGATCCAAAGAGTGTTTGGGGTTTCAGAGGGCTTCTATTTTCACCACTTCCTTATTCAAAGCCATGTCTAATACAGGGTGCTTAGAGACAGCACATTCGTGGACTTAGGTCCTGAACTAGAGACTGGATCAGCACCAGCATATGTCCTCTTGTAGGGGACAGTCTCTGGAGTTCAGTGGGGTGTGATTTGGGGTGATCCAAAGATTGTTTGGGGTTTCAGAGGGCTTATATTTTTACCACTTCCTTATTCAAAGCCATGTCTAATACAGGGTGCTTAGAGACAGTCCACATTCGAGGACTTAGGTCCAGAACCAGAGACTGGATCAGCACCAGCACATGCCCTCTTGTAGGGGACAGTCTCTGGAGTTCAGGGGTGTGTGATTTGGGGTGATCCAAAGATTGTTTGGGGTTTCAGAGGGCTTATATTTTCACCACTTCCTTATTCAAAGCCATGTCTAATACAGGGTGCTTAGAGACAGGCCACATTCGAGGCCTTAGGTCCAGACCCAGAGACTGGATCAGCACCAGCACATGTCCTCTTGTAGGGGACAGTCTCTGGAGTTCAAGGGTGTGTGATTTGGAGTGATCCAAAGATTATTTGGGGTTTCAGAGGGCTTATATTTTCACCACTTCCTTATTCAAAGCCATGTCTAATACAGGGAGCTTGGAGGGAGGACACATTCGAGGACTTAGGTCCAGAACCAGAGACTGGATCAGCACCAGCACATGTCCTCTTGTAGGGGACAGTCTCTGGAGTTCAGGGGTGTGTGATTTGGGGTGATCCACAGATTGTTTGGGGTTTCAGAGGGCTTATATTTTTACCACTTCCTTATTCAAAGCCATGTCTAATACAGGGTGCTTAGAGACAGTCCACATTCGAGGTTTTAGGTCCAGAACCAGAGACTGGATCAGCACCAGCACGTGTCCTCTTGTAGGGGACAGTCTCTGGAGTTCAAGGGTGTGTGATTTGGGGTGATCCAAAGATTGTTTGGGGTTTCAGAGGGCTTATATTTTCACCACTTCCGTATTCAAAGCCATGTCTAATACGGGGTGCTTAGAGACAGCACATTCATGGACTTAGGTCCAGAACTAGAGACTGGATCAGCACCAGCACATGTCCTCTTGTAGGGGACAGTCTCTGGATTTCAGGGGTGTGTGATTTCGGGTGATCCAAAGATTGTTTGGGGTTTCAGAGGGCTTATATTTTTACCACTTCCTTATTCAAAGCCATGTCTAATACAGGGTGCTTAGAGACAGTCCACATTCGAGGACTAGGTCCAGAACCAGAGACTGGATCAGCTCCAGCACATGCCCTCTTGTAGGGGACAGTCTCTGGAGTTCAGGGGTTTGTGATTTGGGGTGATCCAAGATTGTTTGGGGTTTCAGAGGGCTTATATTTTTACCACTTCCTTATTCAAAGCCATGTCTAATACAGGGTGATTGGAGGGAGGCCACATTCGAGGACTTAGGTCCAGAACCAGAGACTGGATCAGCACCACTTCCTTATTCAAAGCCATGTCTAATACAGGGTGCTTAGAGACAGCACATTCGAGGACTTAGGTCCAGAACTAGAGACTGGATCAGCACCAGCACATGTCCTCTTGTAGGGGACAGTCTCTGGAGTTCAGGGGTGTGTGGGGTGATCCAAAGATTGTTTGGCGTTTCAGAGGGCTTATATTTTCACCACTTCCTTATTCAAAGCCATGTCTAATACAGGGAGCTTGGAGGGAGGCCACATTCGAGGACTTAGGTCCAGAACCAGAGACTGGATCAGCACCAGCACGTGTTCTCTTGTAGGGGACAGTCTCTGGAGTTCAAGGGTGTGTGATTTGGGGTGATCCAAAGATTGTTTGGGGTTTCAGAGGGCTTATATTTTCACCACTTCCTTATTCAAAGCCATGTCTAATACAGGGTGCTTAGAGACAGCACATTCATGGACTTAGGTCCAGAACTAGAGACTGGATCAGCACCAGCACATGTCCTCTTGTAGGGGACAGTCTCTGGATTTCAGGGGTGTGTGATTTCGGGTGATCCAAAGATTGTTTGGGGTTTCAGAGGGCTTATATTTTTACCACTTCCTTATTCAAAGCCATGTCTAATACAGGGTGCTTAGAGACAGTCCACATTCGAGGACTAGGTCCAGAACCAGAGACTGGATCAGCTCCAGCACATGCCCTCTTGTAGGGGACAGTCTCTGGAGTTCAGGGGTTTGTGATTTGGGGTGATCCAAAGATTGTTTGGGGTTTCAGAGGGCTTATATTTTTACCACTTCCTTATTCAAAGCCATGTCTAATACAGGGTGCTTAGAGACAGTCCACATTCGTGGACTTAGGTCCAGAACTAGAGACTGGATCAGCACCAGCACATGTCCTCTTGTAGGGGACAGTCTCTGGAGTTCAGGGGTGTGTGATTTGGGGTGATCCAAAGATTGTTTGGGGTTTCAGAGGGCTTATATTTTCACCACTTCCTTATTCAAAGCCATGTCTAATACAGGGAGCTTGGAGGGAGGCCACATTCGAGGACTTAGGTCCAGAACCAGAGACTGGATCAGCACCAGCACATGTCCTCTTGTAGGGGACAGTCTCTGGAGTTCAGGGGTTTGTGATTTGGGGTGATCCACAGATTGTTTGGGGTTTCAGAGGGCTTATATTTTTACCACTTCCTTATTCAAAGCCATGTCTAATACAGGGTGCTTAGAGACAGTCCACATTCGAGGTTTTAGGTCCAGAACCAGAGACTGGATCAGCACCAGCACGTGTCCTCTTGTAGGGGACAGTCTCTGGAGTTCAAGGGTGTGTGATTTGGGGTGATCCAAAGATTGTTTGGGGTTTCAGAGGGCTTATATTTTCACCACTTCCGTATTCAAAGCCATGTCTAATACAGGGTGCTTAGAGACAGCACATTCATGGACTTAGGTCCAGAACTAGAGACTGGATCAGCACCAGCACATGTCCTCTTGTAGGGGACAGTCTCTGGATTTCAGGGGTGTGTGATTTCGGGTGATCCAAAGATTGTTTGGGGTTTCCGAGGGCTTATATTTTCACCACTTCCTTATTCAAAGCCATGTCTAATACAGGGTGCTTAGAGACAGTCCACATTCGAGGACTAGGTCCAGAACCAGAGACTGGATCAGCTCCAGCACATGCCCTCTTGTAGGGGACAGTCTCTGGAGTTCAGGGGTTTGTGATTTGGGGTGATCCAAAGAGTGTTTGGGGTTTCAGAGGGCTTCTATTTTCACCACTTCCTTATTCAAAGCCATGTCTAATACAGGGTGCTTAGAGACAGCACATTCGTGGACTTAGGTCCTGAACTAGAGACTGGATCAGCACCAGCATATGTCCTCTTGTAGGGGACAGTCTCTGGAGTTCAGTGGGGTGTGATTTGGGGTGATCCAAAGATTGTTTGGGGTTTCAGAGGGCTTATATTTTTACCACTTCCTTATTCAAAGCCATGTCTAATACAGGGTGCTTAGAGACAGTCCACATTCGAGGACTTAGGTCCAGAACCAGAGACTGGATCAGCACCAGCACATGCCCTCTTGTAGGGGACAGTCTCTGGAGTTCAGGGGTGTGTGATTTGGGGTGATCCAAAGATTGTTTGGGGTTTCAGAGGGCTTATATTTTCACCACTTCCTTATTCAAAGCCATGTCTAATACAGGGTGCTTAGAGACAGGCCACATTCGAGGCCTTAGGTCCAGACCCAGAGACTGGATCAGCACCAGCACATGTCCTCTTGTAGGGGACAGTCTCTGGAGTTCAAGGGTGTGTGATTTGGAGTGATCCAAAGATTATTTGGGGTTTCAGAGGGCTTATATTTTCACCACTTCCTTATTCAAAGCCATGTCTAATACAGGGAGCTTGGAGGGAGGACACATTCGAGGACTTAGGTCCAGAACCAGAGACTGGATCAGCACCAGCACATGTCCTCTTGTAGGGGACAGTCTCTGGAGTTCAGGGGTGTGTGATTTGGGGTGATCCACAGATTGTTTGGGGTTTCAGAGGGCTTATATTTTTACCACTTCCTTATTCAAAGCCATGTCTAATACAGGGTGCTTAGAGACAGTCCACATTCGAGGTTTTAGGTCCAGAACCAGAGACTGGATCAGCACCAGCACGTGTCCTCTTGTAGGGGACAGTCTCTGGAGTTCAAGGGTGTGTGATTTGGGGTGATCCAAAGATTGTTTGGGGTTTCAGAGGGCTTATATTTTCACCACTTCCGTATTCAAAGCCATGTCTAATACGGGGTGCTTAGAGACAGCACATTCATGGACTTAGGTCCAGAACTAGAGACTGGATCAGCACCAGCACATGTCCTCTTGTAGGGGACAGTCTCTGGATTTCAGGGGTGTGTGATTTCGGGTGATCCAAAGATTGTTTGGGGTTTCAGAGGGCTTATATTTTTACCACTTCCTTATTCAAAGCCATGTCTAATACAGGGTGCTTAGAGACAGTCCACATTCGAGGACTAGGTCCAGAACCAGAGACTGGATCAGCTCCAGCACATGCCCTCTTGTAGGGGACAGTCTCTGGAGTTCAGGGGTTTGTGATTTGGGGTGATCCAAAGAGTGTTTGGGGTTTCAGAGGGCTTCTATTTTCACCACTTCCGTATTCAAAGCCATGTCTAATACAGGGTGCTTAGAGACAGCACATTCGTGGACTTAGGTCCAGAACTAGAGACTGGATCAGCACCAGCACATGTCCTCTTGTAGGGGACAGTCTCTGGAGTTCAGGGGTGTGTGATTTGGGGTGATCCAAAGATTGTTTGGGGTTTCAGAGGGCTTATATTTTTACCACTTCCTTATTCAAAGCCATGTCTAATACAGGGTGCTTAGAGACAGTCCACATTCGAGGACTTAGGTCCAGAACCAGAGACTGGATCAGCACCAGCACATGCCCTCTTGTAGGGGACAGTCTCTGGAGTTCAGGGGTGTGTGATTTGGGGTGATCCAAAGATTGTTTGGGGTTTCAGAGGGCTTATATTTTCACCACTTCCTTATTCAAAGCCATGTCTAATACAGGGTGCTTAGAGACAGGCCACATTCGAGGCCTTAGGTCCAGACCCAGAGACTGGATCAGCACCAGCACATGTCCTCTTGTAGGGGACAGTCTCTGGAGTTCAAGGGTGTGTGATTTGGAGTGATCCAAAGATTGTTTGGGGTTTCAGAGGGCTTATATTTTTACCACTTCCTTATTCAAAGCCATGTCTAATACAGGGTGCTTAGAGACAGTCCACATTCGAGGACTAGGTCCAGAACCAGAGACTGGATCAGCACCAGCACGTGTCCTCTTGTAGGGGACAGTCTCTGGAGTTCAAGGGTGTGTGATTTGGGGTGATCCAAAGATTGTTTGGGGTTTCAGAGGGCTTATATTTTTACCACTTCCGTATTCAAAGCCATGTCTAATACGGGGTGCTTAGAGACAGTCCACATTCGAGGACTAGGTCCAGAACCAGAGACTGGATCAGCTCCAGCACATGCCCTCTTGTAGGGGACAGTCTCTGGAGTTCAGGGGTTTGTGATTTGGGGTGATCCAAAGATTGTTTGGGGTTTCAGAGGGCTTATATTTTTACCACTTCCTTATTCAAAGCCATGTCTAATACAGGGTGCTTAGAGACAGTCCACATTCGTGGACTTAGGTCCAGAACTAGAGACTGGATCAGCACCAGCACATGTCCTCTTGTAGGGGACAGTCTCTGGAGTTCAGGGGTGTGTGATTTGGGGTGATCCAAAGATTGTTTGGGGTTTCAGAGGGCTTATATTTTCACCACTTCCTTATTCAAAGCCATGTCTAATACAGGGAGCTTGGAGGGAGGCCACATTCGAGGACTTAGGTCCAGAACCAGAGACTGGATCAGCACCAGCACATGTCCTCTTGTAGGGGACAGTCTCTGGAGTTCAGGGGTTTGTGATTTGGGGTGATCCACAGATTGTTTGGGGTTTCAGAGGGCTTATATTTTTACCACTTCCTTATTCAAAGCCATGTCTAATACAGGGTGCTTAGAGACAGTCCACATTCGAGGTTTTAGGTCCAGAACCAGAGACTGGATCAGCACCAGCACGTGTCCTCTTGTAGGGGACAGTCTCTGGAGTTCAAGGGTGTGTGATTTGGGGTGATCCAAAGATTGTTTGGGGTTTCAGAGGGCTTATATTTTCACCACTTCCGTATTCAAAGCCATGTCTAATACAGGGTGCTTAGAGACAGCACATTCATGGACTTAGGTCCAGAACTAGAGACTGGATCAGCACCAGCACATGTCCTCTTGTAGGGGACAGTCTCTGGATTTCAGGGGTGTGTGATTTCGGGTGATCCAAAGATTGTTTGGGGTTTCCGAGGGCTTATATTTTCACCACTTCCTTATTCAAAGCCATGTCTAATACAGGGTGCTTAGAGACAGTCCACATTCGAGGACTAGGTCCAGAACCAGAGACTGGATCAGCTCCAGCACATGCCCTCTTGTAGGGGACAGTCTCTGGAGTTCAGGGGTTTGTGATTTGGGGTGATCCAAAGAGTGTTTGGGGTTTCAGAGGGCTTCTATTTTCACCACTTCCTTATTCAAAGCCATGTCTAATACAGGGTGCTTAGAGACAGCACATTCGTGGACTTAGGTCCTGAACTAGAGACTGGATCAGCACCAGCATATGTCCTCTTGTAGGGGACAGTCTCTGGAGTTCAGTGGGGTGTGATTTGGGGTGATCCAAAGATTGTTTGGGGTTTCAGAGGGCTTATATTTTTACCACTTCCTTATTCAAAGCCATGTCTAATACAGGGTGCTTAGAGACAGTCCACATTCGAGGACTTAGGTCCAGAACCAGAGACTGGATCAGCACCAGCACATGCCCTCTTGTAGGGGACAGTCTCTGGAGTTCAGGGGTGTGTGATTTGGGGTGATCCAAAGATTGTTTGGGGTTTCAGAGGGCTTATATTTTCACCACTTCCTTATTCAAAGCCATGTCTAATACAGGGTGCTTAGAGACAGGCCACATTCGAGGCCTTAGGTCCAGACCCAGAGACTGGATCAGCACCAGCACATGTCCTCTTGTAGGGGACAGTCTCTGGAGTTCAAGGGTGTGTGATTTGGAGTGATCCAAAGATTATTTGGGGTTTCAGAGGGCTTATATTTTCACCACTTCCTTATTCAAAGCCATGTCTAATACAGGGAGCTTGGAGGGAGGACACATTCGAGGACTTAGGTCCAGAACCAGAGACTGGATCAGCACCAGCACATGTCCTCTTGTAGGGGACAGTCTCTGGAGTTCAGGGGTGTGTGATTTGGGGTGATCCACAGATTGTTTGGGGTTTCAGAGGGCTTATATTTTTACCACTTCCTTATTCAAAGCCATGTCTAATACAGGGTGCTTAGAGACAGTCCACATTCGAGGTTTTAGGTCCAGAACCAGAGACTGGATCAGCACCAGCACGTGTCCTCTTGTAGGGGACAGTCTCTGGAGTTCAAGGGTGTGTGATTTGGGGTGATCCAAAGATTGTTTGGGGTTTCAGAGGGCTTATATTTTCACCACTTCCGTATTCAAAGCCATGTCTAATACGGGGTGCTTAGAGACAGCACATTCATGGACTTAGGTCCAGAACTAGAGACTGGATCAGCACCAGCACATGTCCTCTTGTAGGGGACAGTCTCTGGATTTCAGGGGTGTGTGATTTCGGGTGATCCAAAGATTGTTTGGGGTTTCAGAGGGCTTATATTTTTACCACTTCCTTATTCAAAGCCATGTCTAATACAGGGTGCTTAGAGACAGTCCACATTCGAGGACTAGGTCCAGAACCAGAGACTGGATCAGCTCCAGCACATGCCCTCTTGTAGGGGACAGTCTCTGGAGTTCAGGGGTTTGTGATTTGGGGTGATCCAAAGAGTGTTTGGGGTTTCAGAGGGCTTCTATTTTCACCACTTCCGTATTCAAAGCCATGTCTAATACAGGGTGCTTAGAGACAGCACATTCGTGGACTTAGGTCCAGAACTAGAGACTGGATCAGCACCAGCACATGTCCTCTTGTAGGGGACAGTCTCTGGAGTTCAGGGGTGTGTGATTTGGGGTGATCCAAAGATTGTTTGGGGTTTCAGAGGGCTTATATTTTTACCACTTCCTTATTCAAAGCCATGTCTAATACAGGGTGCTTAGAGACAGTCCACATTCGAGGACTTAGGTCCAGAACCAGAGACTGGATCAGCACCAGCACATGCCCTCTTGTAGGGGACAGTCTCTGGAGTTCAGGGGTGTGTGATTTGGGGTGATCCAAAGATTGTTTGGGGTTTCAGAGGGCTTATATTTTCACCACTTCCTTATTCAAAGCCATGTCTAATACAGGGTGCTTAGAGACAGGCCACATTCGAGGCCTTAGGTCCAGACCCAGAGACTGGATCAGCACCAGCACATGTCCTCTTGTAGGGGACAGTCTCTGGAGTTCAAGGGTGTGTGATTTGGAGTGATCCAAAGATTATTTGGGGTTTCAGAGGGCTTACATTTTCACCACTTCCGTATTCAAAGCCATGTCTAATACAGGGAGCTTGGAGGGAGGACACATTCGAGGACTTAGGTCCAGAACCAGAGACTGGATCAGCACCAGCACATGTCCTCTTGTAGGGGACAGTCTCTGGAGTTCAGGGGTGTGTGATTTGGGGTGATTCAAAGATAGTTTGGGGTTTCAGAGGGCTTAAATTTTCACCCTTATTCAAAGTCATGTCTAATACAGGGTGCTTGGAGACAAGCCACATTCCAGGCCTTAGGTCCAGAACGAGAGACTGGATCAGCACCAGCACATGTCCTCTTGTAGGGGACAGTCTCTGGAGTTCAGGGGTGTGTGATTTGGGGTGATCCAAAGATTGTTTGGGGTTTCAGAGGGCTTATATTTTCACCACTTCCTTATTCAAAGCCATGTCTAATACAGGGTGCTTAGAGACAGCACATTCGAGGACTTAGGTCCAGAACTAGAGACTGGATCAGCACCAGCACATGTCCTCTTGTAGGGGACAGTCTCTGGAGTTTAGGGGTGTGTGATTTGGGGTGATCCAAAGATTGTTTGGGGTTTCAGAGGGCTTATATTTTCACCACTTCCTTATTCAAAGCCATGTCTAATACAGGGTGCTTAGAGACAGCACATTCGAGGACTTAGGTCCAGAACTAGAGACTGGATCAGCACCAGCACATGTCCTCTTGTAGGGGACAGTCTCTGGAGTTCAGGGGTGTGTGATTTGGGGTGATCAAAAGATTGTTTGGGGTTTCAGAGGGCTTATATTTTCACCACTTCCTTATTCAAAGCCATGTCTAATACAGGGAGCTTGGAGGGAGGCCACATTCGAGGACTTAGGTCCAGAACCAGAGACTGCTTCAGCACCAGCACATGTCCTCTTGTAGGGGACAGTCTTTGGAGTTCAGGGGTGTGTGATTTGGGGTGATCCAAAGATTATTTGGGGTTTCAGAGGGCTTATATTTTCACCACTTCCTTATTCAAAGCCATGTCTAATACAGGGTGCTTGGAGAGAGGCCACATTCGAGGACTTAGGTCCAGAACTAGAGACTGGATCAGCACCAGCACATGTCCTCTTGTAGGGGACAGTCTCTGGAGTTCAGCGGTGTGTGATTTGGAGTGATCCAAAGATTATTTGAGGTTTCAGAGGGCTTATATTTTCACCACTTCCTTATTCAAAGCCATGTCTAATACAGGGTGCTTGGAGAGAGGCCACATTCGAGGACTTAGGTCCAGAACCAGAGACTGGATCAGCACCAGCACATGCCCTCTTGTAGGGGACAGTCTCTGGAGTTCAGGGGTGTGTGATTTGGAGTGATCCAAAGATTGTTTGGGGTTTCAGAGGGCTTATATTTTCACCACTTCCTTATTCAAAGCCATGTCTAATACAGGGAGCTTGGAGGGAGGCCACATTCGAGGACTTAGGTCCAGAACCAGAGACTGGATCAGCACCAGCACATGTCCTCTTGTAGGGGACAGTCTCTGGAGTTCAGGGGTGTGTGATTTGGGGTGATCCAAAGATTGTTTGGGGTTTCAGAGGGCTTATATTTTTACCACTTCCTTATTCAATGCCATGCCTAATACAGGGTGCTTAGAGACAGTCCACATTTAGGACTTAGGTCCAGAACCAGAGACTGGATCAGCACCAGCACATGTCCTCTTGTAGGGGACAGTCTCTGGAGTTCAGGGGTGTGTGATTTGGGGTGATCCAAAGATTGTTTGGGGTTTCAGAGGGCTTATATTTTCACCACTTCCTTATTCAAAGCCATGTCTAATGCAGGGTGCTTAGAGACAGTCCACATTCGAGGACTTAGGTCCAGAACTAGAGACTGGATCAGCACCAGCACATGTCCTCTTGTAGGGGACAGTCTCTGGAGTTCAGGGGTGTGTGATTTGGGGTGATCCAAAGATTGTTTGGGGTTTCAGAGGGCTTATATTTTCACCACTTCCTTATTCAAAGCCATGTCTAATACAGGGTGCTTAGAGACAGCACATTCGAGGACTTAGGTCCAGAACTAGAGACTGGATCAGCACCAGCACATGTCCTCTTGTAGGGGACAGTCTCTGGAGTTTAGGGGTGTGTGATTTGGGGTGATCCAAAGATTGTTTGGGGTTTCAGAGGGCTTATATTTTCACCACTTCCTTATTCAAAGCCATGTCTAATACAGGGTGCTTAGAGACAGCACATTCGAGGACTTAGGTCCAGAACTAGAGACTGGATCAGCACCAGCACATGTCCTCTTGTAGGGGACAGTCTCTGGAGTTCAGGGGTGTGTGATTTGGGGTGATCAAAAGATTGTTTGGGGTTTCAGAGGGCTTATATTTTCACCACTTCCTTATTCAAAGCCATGTCTAATACAGGGTGCTTGGAGAGAGGCCACATTCGAGGACTTAGGTCCAGAACCAGAGACTGGATCAGCACCAGCACATGTCCTCTTGTAGGGGACAGTCTCTGGAGTTCAGGGGTGTGTGATTTGGAGTGATCCAAAGATTATTTGAGGTTTCAGAGGGCTTATATTTTCACCACTTCCTTATTCAAAGCCATGTCTAATACAGGGTGCTTGGAGAGAGGCCACATTCGAGGACTTAGGTCCAGAACCAGAGACTGGATCAGCACCAGCACATGTCCTCTTGTAGGGTGCAGTCTCTGGAGTTCAGTGGTGTGTGATTTGGGGTGATCCAAAGATTGTTTTGGCTTTCAGAGGGCTTATAGTTCCCTACTTCCTTATTCATAGCAATGCGTAAATCAATTTTTTTCCAGGCAGGCCACATAGGAGGCCTTAGGTCCAGAACCAGAGACTGGATCAGCAACAGCACATGTCCTCTTGTAGGGTACAATCTCTCGAGTTCAGATCTATGTGATTTGGGGTGATCCAAAGTATTTTTCTGCTGCATCTGCCGCCTCTTTCCTCTTATTGTAATGTTCTGGGGGAATCCTATTTTGAAGCTGTTTACTCAAGATCTGGGTTTTGTAGGATGACCCAGTATAGGTCCCCTTAGAGTGCCGAGTCTTATGAATATGGAGGTGTATAATATGTGCCCCTGCAAACTTTATTTTGGAGTTATAGCTTTTCAGTTTTCCCACAATATTTTTCTTTGGCTTTGCGAATAACGAATAAGGAATAAGGAACTGCAAATAAGGAACTGGGAACTGGGAACCAACTTCAGCTTCTTCATTTTGCCAGTGCTAGCATTGGTCACAGGACACAAAGGAGACCCAAATGTAGCAGCACACGGAGGGGAAAGGGAACTGGATGCAATGTAGGAATGTAATATTTGGACAAGAAATGTCATCCAAACTGAGCCAAAGGGAAAAAACGGACGATTTGTTGGCCAGGAGACTAAGAGCTTTAAAGGCAGAAGGAAAGCTAAAGTTAGCATGTGTGGCATACTGTAAACTGGTGTAATCGGAACCAGATCCTCTCTGAAGAATATGTTTCCTGGCCTTGCTCCAGGTACTTCAAAGCTGTGTTATCAGTGAATTGTGTCCTTTCTATTCAGAAGGCTGAGCAATGTTCTAAGGAAATGTCAACTTCTGATCACAATTTCCTCTCATTTCTGTAAAAAAGAGGTCAAATTAGCAAGTTTTCTGCCCACACGTGGCCTCTGCCATAGCCCTAAATGGTCCACTTTGTTAGCGCTTGAGCTAATCCTCCAGCGAAATCATGAAAAGGTCTTTGAAACAGCAGGCCAGACCTTCCTGGAAAAAGAAGTTTAAAAATAACACTATCACTCAGCAACACACGTTACCAAAAAATAATTTTTTTTAAAAAAAGGACTGTGCAGAACAATCAGGGGAAACATTTGCTAAGTCTGCTTCCATGTTCATCTCCTTTACTTCTGTAGACTATCCTTCAAACAAAACTAATTTTTATCCCTTTCTGTATATGAATACATGGAGCTTGGATTGATATGTAGAAGATATATAATTATTAGTGGTTATTATAAAAGGGCAGAAAGCTGTACTGTTGTAATTTAAGTGAGAGATGTATTGCCAATGCGACTCCCAAGTGAATCCATTCATTCATCTATGGTGGACACACCCTAAAGTACAAAAGTATTGGATGATATCTTAGTTTTAAGGAGTAAAATAACAGGGTATAAAATTCAGTTACATCTTGCCTTATTCCTCTTGACTGACAGAAAATACTATGTACTCCATAGAAAAAACATATGCATACATGATCAAGCAACTAGAGTATTAGATGATTATTATGTTATTATGTTTATTAATAAACTTCATTTCCCTCAGCTACTTCAACACAACATAAACCTTTTGCAACAGCAAAGGCATTTTGCCAATGCATAGGGCACAAAGGACACCAAAATGTAGCAGCAAATACACAAGGTATGGGGCTAGCCAATGTAGCCATGACTAGACATGGACATGAACAGGAAAAAAACTGAACATGGTGTTTGTTGTTCGTTGCCATTCACGAACAATGAATAATGAACACTGACGAACATGATCCTGTCATGAACATGTTCGTTGTTTGTGGGGGCCAGCAGTCTCTCCTCCAGCCATCAAGATCCCTACTGCACCACTCCCAGAAACCCTACCTGAGCAGGCAGCAGGAAATGTACCAATAATAAATAATAGTTTGGCCCCAGAGCCTGGCAGCAGCCCTGGAACCTGAACGGGTAGATCCCTATCCCACCACACACAAAGAAAATTCACGCTCCAGTGCACTCACCCTGTCTCTCTAACACCAGCTGTCTCTCCCTGAAAGCCAGAGCTGGGAGCCCCCCTCCCCCCTAGTCTTTTCCTCTTGTAACAAATTTGGAGCTCCACACTTGGAAGGAAGACCTGCCTATCAAGCTAAATTGGGCTTAGATTGGGGTTTCTGGGGCAACAGCAGGAGTTCAGACAGAGTTCAGACAATCCCTGCCTGAGTTGCCAAGGGAATTGATTGCAGGTGCCAGACTGTCTGGCTTGATGAACAGCAACGAACAGCAATGAATGAGGCTTGCAACGACCACCTGTTAGTTTAGAATGGGGCCTCACGAACAGCTTGTTTGCGAACAGCAGACTGGGCTGTTCATGGGTTTTTTAAAGTTTGTATTGCTGTTCGTGCCCATCTCTAACCATGACCATCTGCTCTTTACTTGATTTACACATCTATCAGAGAGGATAAAGGATATGCTTTTTTTGGTATCTATGTGCTTGGGACACAAATCTCAGAAGGTTTGTGTTTTAGGACTGAATAATGTAATAGTCCACCTTCTCACTGACATCTCATTTCAAGGAATCATCTCCACAATACTCTCTTTGCACAAAAGTTTTTAGCTGGGGAGGTTTTCCCATTTCAGTCATACCTTGTCAGTGCCACAAAGACCGCTTGGGTGGTTCATGTGTAGTCACATCACTGTGCATATTTGCTGAGGGATCACTGTCTAGTTAAGCATGCTTATCCAGGGATGGGGTAATTATTCAAGAGAGACGCTGAGTATTGACATGCTGTCAAACCAAATTTTCAAAGGAACTGATATGTCTGCAGACAACTGAGGGACCATTCTCACGTTGTGTTGGTGGCAAGAGATGCCCCATCCTGTTTATCACACTGATATTGTAATCTCCTAATTTTACAGTTCCTCCTAAGGATTTGAGCTACTCAGAAATAGAACACCCTTTAAACCCAAGCATTCCCATTCCTAGAAATTCATCCAAACAAGTAACGCTTCTGTAATTGAATAAAGTCTTGTGTCTCTGGAATGGATTCACTGAAGGCCAGGTCTCAAATTTATCATAACATTCCTCACTTGAGGTGGAAACAGGAAAACTATCCAGGGCTACACTGATGAAAATATTTTTCAAAGATAAAAGAATCTTGCTGCTATGAAGTGAGAGGGCAGGCTGGTTTTTTAAAATGTTAATCATATGGAGAGAGGAGCCTATTAACGGCCTTTAGAATCAATTTCAAGGAGCGTTCAGCCAACACATACATTTCAAAGCATTGGGAAGAGAGCAACAGAGAGGTAGGCTGGAGATAGGTGATAACTTTTGAGACGCATCACTTCCCATGATGTGCACGCTGATTTCATTTGTTATATTATCATCTCTGGCAAAGCAGGATTTGTGGGGTTTTTAAAGCAATACAGTCAAATGAGAACGTACACAACTGGCTCTGTAGAGCAGTGATTCCCAGACTCTGTGCTTGGGCATGCTACCATGCTATGAAAGAAGCTGTAAAGAATGCTTTGAAAAATTAAGCCACCATGTTGGATAGATCCATCACTCAGAGAGTTAGGATTGATAGAGTATATGAAGCATTTATATGGGCACTGATATCATGGAAGCAAGGAGGGAAGGAAGGAAGGGTTTTCTGATGCAACCTGTATTAGAGATGACTCACAGAATTTATGAAAAAGTCCCAAGATTAGTCCCGGGCATCTCCTGGGACTTTGAGCCATTGGGGTATAGATAGGACAAAATGGCCCCACTTTATACTGGGAGGCATCACAAGCCATAGATGGATTAACATGAGAATATAGGAATATGATGACTATATTATACAAGGTCTGTCTAGCTTAGCATTTCTCCTAAAGAAGTCAGCTGGACGTTGATAGAACTTGTGTTTGTGACGGTGACTAAATTAAATTCTGGCCTCTATCAGTCACTTTATGCTTTCATATCAAAGTGTTCACTGTGGCATTCATAACAATACTTTCCCTTTCTCCTCCTAACCACATCAAACACATTCCTTTCATTTTTCCTAGGAGGTTACAATTATTTCAATCATGCATTGAACAGAGAGAGAGAGAGAGAGAGAGAGAGAGAGAGAGAGAGAGAGAGAGAGAGAGAGAGAGAGAGAGAGAGAGAGAGAGAGAACTTGGCATTTGTTAACACATTTTGAAAATCTTCACCTGGAATCTCTTTGTTCTTCTTAATGGAAAACACGTGACTTCAGAGGACATTAACCGACATTTAAAAAATACGCTGGCAGTGAAGTTCTTAATAGCAGATGTCACTCTTTGAGATGCAATTTGTGTCATGGTGTTAAAGACTTGAACACTCTAGCTTAATGGTTTTCAAACTTCCTCCCTTCATGGAACCCTTTCCACATCTACCTGTCAGTGAAGAAACCCCATCAGACTTCCTCAGAGCCCCTGGAGGCTGTGAGGGTTTCCAGGGAGGCTATTAGAGTGTATACTCAGTTTCTTTGAGTCACTACCCACTCCTGTTGCAGTTCATCCTTTGTGAACTGAGAATTACCACCCAGAACAAATCTAACATTCCTTTGCGGCTCAAGATTGCAGGGGAAAATTGATAACCGTGTGTCTTTTAGGAGATTATTGTGGAATGGATTATTACTGATCTTCTCACCAAGAAACCTTAGCAGGTGGTGAGCTATCCTTCCTTGGAGATATTTAAGAAGAGGCCAGATGGCCACCTGACAGCTATGATGATTCTATGACTCAATATGAGTGTACACAGATTGAGAAAGGGAGGGAATGAAGGGATGAGCTGTGCTAGGCTCTGCTCTCATGGCCCTTTCTAACATGCCCAGGGTAATGCTGATTGCTACTTCGGGGTCAGGAAGGAATTTTCCTACAGGCCAGAACCCTGGAGGTTTTTTTGCCTTTTTCTGGGAACAGTGCAGGGGTCACTTGGGGAGGTGGTGGTGGGGAGATAATTGTGAATTTCCTGCATTGTGCAGAGGGTTGGAGAAGATGACCCTTGGGGTCCCATCCAGCTCTGTTTCTATGTTTCTATTAAACCCCAGCTAAACTTTTAAAGAACACCAGTGTTTCCTGGAATCATTTGAAAACTAGGGCTCCTCTAGCTATCCTGCAGATTGTTCTTTATGTTAAATGCTCAATGTTGATGAATGGATGTGGGAAGCCTTGCCAATGTTACCATTACAAAATTACAGGAGTTGAAAGAAGTGGCTAATACAGGAGCCATATTTCCAAAGCTTGCTTGGTGGATGCCAGGAAAAAATAAATGGGCTTCATTTATGGCAGGGCATGCATCACAACATCTGTTGAACAGGTGTAGCAAGGGATTGTGTATTCCAGTTCTGTCAACATGCTCCTTTGATGCAAAGACTCGTAGTGCTGTAGTGGCTCATTCCATTTGATCCTTATCAGCCCTTGTATAGATGGCAGCTCTGTAGTCAGAAGCAGCAGGGAAGAGTATTAGGGAAAAGCAGCCCCCTTTTTCCTTGGGGTCGTCTCAATGCTGTTTACTTCCACCTAGCATTCTGACTAATGAGAGTAAGGAGCGTTGTCACCTATGTGCTAAGTCAGACTACGTTCCAGCTAATGACCACACCAGACACATGCTTGGGTTATAAATGGCCACAACTTTATTGATTACAGCTGAATGGAGCATTGGCCTGGCATCTGGGCACGGATCCCCGCTGGCATCGTAGGCCTGGCTGCCGACCGATGCATCACCTGCCAGCCTCCCGCTGGCACCTCGGCACCCGTTGTCCCGTTGCCGTCCCTGTCTGGCGACCTTCTCTTCCAGATCCGTCGGGGTGGGCAGACCCGAAGGCCCGCCCACCCTAATGGGATCTGGCCCAATGCCTCAAAACCGCCAACCCATAAAGTTGTGACAGTGCTCCCCCCCATAGTCTTGTCTCCGCGGAGGGTGGGAGGGTGATCAGCTGCTCTGGCAGATGCCCTGGCGAAAATGGCGCTGACCATGCGGCCGGGTCAGAGCAGGGTGGAGACTCCTCCTACCACCAGTCCCACCTCCACTCCATCTTTGCCCTCGGTGCCAACCCCCGCTTGCCGTTGAAACGTCAGCATCCTTTGTCACCTATGTGCTAAGTCAGACTACGTTCCAGCTAATGACCACACCAGACACATGCTTGGGTTATAAATGGCCACAACTTTATTGATTACAGCTGAATGGAGCATTGGCCTGGCATCTGGGCACGGATCCCCGCTGGCATCATAGGCCTGGCTGCCGACCGATGCATCACCCGCCAGCCTCCCGCTGGCACCTCGGCACCCATTGTTCCGTCGCCGTCCCTGTCTGGCAACCTTCTCTTCCAGATCCGTCGGGGTGGGCAGACCCGAAGGCCCACCCACCCTAATGGGATCCGGCCCAATGCCTCAAAACTACCACAGGAGGCAGGCTGCAGGCCCGACTCCCGCCAATGCTCCAGCTGCTGCAACCAGAAAAGTGGAGCCATCCCAACCCCCCCCCCAAGTTCCTGCCATCGATACCCAGAGGGAGGAGAAAAACCCCAAGAGGCCTCGGCCAATCTGGCCTCTTGCGAAAAAAATTCCTCCCTGCCCCCCGTAGACGACCGGCTCAAGCGGCCTTGGGGCTCTCCGCCAGCACCCCCCCGGGGGGGGGGGGTCCTTGTCGCATCCCCCTGCCCACACTGTTCTCCTCTTCACGTCGATCCTGCCGTTGTCAGCTGGGCCATGTCTCCTCAGGGGATGCTGCGCCTGTAACTAGATCACACAACGTTAGTATGTTCCCTCCTAACATAGCCCACATATGCTCTGGATGCCCATCTGCCGATGGTATTTATCTGCTCGGCGGACAGACCCGCCTTGGCCGCCGTGGTTGCGGCCCCGATTCAGAAGGAGTGGGACCCGTATGCTGCTGGTGGGAGGCCCGCCGCACTTAGACTGGCCCTGAGAACTGCCGAGAACTGGTACTTGGTGAGCATGCCCCCATTGGCGTGTACCAGGAGTTGGCCGCATGTGCCCGGGCGCCTGTCTAGGTATTCCTTGATCGCCTGCACTGGGCACGGGCCGCCCCGCCCCACGGCGTGGAGCCGCACTAATGTCCCATGCCCCTGCTGATCGGTCTTAGACCGCCAAAGCTGGATTCGCACCTCGCCCCCGTTGAGTGATATGTCTGCCCATGCCAGTGCCTTGCCGGTCTGGTCCCCGGCTGATGTGGCCACCAGCTCGCTCACGCGGAAAGCCCCGTAGAAGGCGAGGCAGAAGGCTGCCCTGAACAATGTGGCCTCAAATGGGGAATGGCACACACCACCCAAGCGCCCCAGGATGGCATGTAGGATGTTGATCGTGATGGGCCGCCGCGAATCCCGGCGCGGGGGCTCCCGGCGGGCCCAGCCTGCAATGGCTCGCCTCGCTAGAAAGCTTCCCGTTGGATCCGTCTTGCAGAAGAACAAGATGGCCGCTACATGCATCCTGATGGTTTTTGGTGCGTATCCCGCTTCATCCATCCGCGCCAGATATTCCAATAAGGCCTCCTCCTGTATCTCCCCTTCCTCCTGGCCGTTCTGGTTGGTGAGGAATGCCTGGAATGCAGTGACCGCCGCCCCGTAAGCCCTCCTGGTCGTTGGTGCCAGTGAGTTCAAGACTCCTTGTAGGATCCGGTGTTCCCAAGTTCCCACATCTCCTCTGGAAAGGGGTCTGGGTGCTGCTTTGCCTCTGGTGCCATCTCCCGAAACCTGTCCACCTGAAAGCGAGAGAGGGCATCCGCAATGTTGTTGTCGACTCCAGGTATGTGGCGTGCTCCAAATACTATGTTGTGCCGTAGGCCCAGGAGCACCAGTCTGCGCACCAGCCGCATGGCACGCTCCGAACGAGACGTCTGCCTGTTCACCACACGCACCACCACCTGGTTGTCGCACCAGAAGAGCACCTTCTTGTTGTGGAACTGGTCCGTCCAGAGTACTATCACCACCAGGATAGGGAAGAGCTCCAGGAATGTCAGATCCCTGAGGATGCCCTCCCCCACCCAGGCCGCGGGCCACCTCTGGGCGCACCACCAGCCCTCCCAGTACACTCCGAAACCCACACCCCCTGCTGCGTCCGAGTGCACTTGGAGGGAAGTCCCCAGGTCGAGGGGCTCCCGCCACCAGGACACTCCGTTGTATTCCCGCAGGAAGGTGTCCCAAATTCGCAGGTCGTCCCTCAGCTTCTCTGTGATGCGAATGTGGTGATGCGGTGCTGTTACCCTGGCTGTGGCTCTTGCCAGCCGGGTGCAGAATGGTCTCCCAGGAGCTACCACCCTGCAGGCAAAGTTCAGGCTGCCCAAGAGTGATTGTACTTCCTGCAGTGTCTGTTTCTTAGTTTTCAATGCTGCTGTTATCTTGTTCTGCAAACCCTTTAGCTTGTCCTCAGGCAGTCTGCATGTGCCCTGCACGGAGTCTATCTCTATCCCCATGAAGGACAGGCGGGTGGTGGGGCCCTTGGTCTTCTCCTGGGCTAGTGGGACGCCCAGTTCAGTGGCCAGCTCCTGGAACAGGCCCAGCAGCCGCTGGCAATCCCTGCTGCCCCCCGGCCCCACCATGATAAAATCATCCAGGTAGTGCGAGACGAATGGGGAGCAAGCCCTATCTTTCAAGGCCCATTCGAGGAAGGTGCTGAAGGTCTCAAAGGCTGCGCAGGCCACCGCGCAGCCCATAGGCATGGCCTTGTCGATGTACCACTTATCTTGGAATTTGAACCCCAGCAGGCACCAGATCCCCGGGTGGACTGGTAGCAAACAAAAGGCGGATTGGATGTCACACTTCGCCATGAGAGCCCCTCGGCCGCATGCCCGTACCAGATTGACTGTCTGATCGAAGGAGGCGTAGCGCATGGTGCACAGCTCATCTGGGATCGCCTCGTTCACGGATGCACCTTTTGGGTAGGACAAGTGATGGATCAGCCGAAACTCCCAGGGTGCCTTCTTTGGTACTACTCCCAGTGGGGAGACTCTCAGGTTGTCAATGGGAGGTTCGTCAAATGGGCCTGCCACACGCCCCGCGCACAACTCCTTTTGGATTTTTGTGGCCACCACACCCGGAACGTCACGTGCTGACTTCAGGTTGGGTGCGTCTGTGGCAACCCGCAGACCCATGTATGGTATCCTGAAGCCCTCCGTGACCCCCTCCCATAACATGGTGGCCGCCGCCTGGTTGGTGTAGCGCTGCAGCCAGGGCCGCAGCGCGGCTGGGGAGACTGGCGTCCGGGCGAGCCCCCCTGGCCTGACTCATCACTTCTTCCCGGGACCTGCAGAGCCGGCTTGGTTGCCAGCAGTTGTTGTCCGGCTCCCATCATCCCCTTTGGTTCCAGTCCCTGCTGCCCCGCCTCGAAAGGGCCGGTGCGCCTCGGTGCCTTTGGGGCAATCTCGCCTTGGGTGGCGGCCATGGTAGTCTTCGCACACGTGGTCAAAGCAACACCTTCTCTTCCGGCATCCACTCACATTGAATTCCCAGCATGGGCATTTGGCGGCATGCCGCCTGAACCCCGAGCTCTCGGCCCTGACCCGCTCCCCGGTGCCCCTGCTGTTGACTGCCCGCAGCCAGCCCATACTGTCCGGTTGGTCCCAGCGAGTGAGTTCATTGCTGGAGGCCTTCTTACAAAATGCTTCATTGTACTTCAATGCCGCCCGTTCACCCGATGTGGCCTTAATGTGTATGACCTCTCTCATGTGCATGGTGAGATGCCACGCCTGCTCTGGGTATGCTGCCTGGACCACCCCTGCGTATATGCAGAACCCCAGTAACCAATTAGTGAAGGTGCGCTCAGCTGCCCGCACTCCGTCGTGCCGCCTGCGCTTTCTCGGGGACCCATAGTCCCCCGCTGGCTCCTCTGATTGCAGCAAGGTGAACACATCCACATAATAACCATTCAAAATGTGCTCCCTCACCCAGGAGGGGAGGTGATACCCAGTGGGCGCTTCGCCCGGGCCCACCAGCGGTGGGGTTTGCCCCCGGTGGGCAGCTCGGGAATTTTCCCATGCTGCCCGGGGCCCTGCACTGGCTCACCCGCGGTGTCTGCGGCGCCGTGCCCAGTCCGCCAGCCCAGGCACGAAAGCTGCCGCCTCCCAGTAATCTCTCGCCTTCCGTTTCCATTCCTCGTCCCCTGACGACTCACCTGATGCCCTGGATGATGAATTGCTGCGACTCCTGCTCCTGCGCCGGGCCCTGCGTGACCTCCGTTCGGTGACCCGAGGCCGCCCCTGGCTCAGCCCTTCCTCAGTGTCGCTCTCATCCGCCCTCGCGGGGGTTCCGATCCCCCCTCTTCTGGTTCGTCCGGCTCTGCGGTGGCAGGCGGCGGGCTGCGTGGCCCCGATGGCCTGGCCTCCTTCCTTCCCATGGCATGCGGAAGCCGAGGTGTGCGTGCCCGCTTGTCCCCCGGATCTGGATCTGGGGACCGTCGGGTCACTTTGGTTGCCTCCCCACTGCCGCAGACGGCAGCCCACAGAGCCTGCATCCACTCTGCCATCCCCTCCTGCATACCCTGCATGGCTGCCTCTAATGCCTCCGCACGAGCAGTGGCCCCCGCCTGGCTGCCGCCTTGCCTCCCATTAGTCACCGCCCGGCTGCTGCCAGGTGTCTTGCCACGGCCCCCGGTCACGCTGGGCACTCTGCGGGGAGTCCCCCATGACTTGCGGGGTGCCCCCGCCGCTCCCCGCGTGAGTGGGCCCTGGCGAGCAGCTGCCGCCACCACCTTGCCCTTCGAACCGGTTGTTGGTGCCATTCTCTGAAATCAAATGTGAAAAAACCGCCTGCATGTGCGAGGCGGCCGCGTCAGCGTGGTTCCCCAACCCCGCATACCTTGCCGCTATCCCCCTATGTCCTGATGCCCCATGATGGCCGGCGCCTTCACCCTTTGTGGGGGGTGCAGGGGGGCCACTCCGTGGTGAGGCGGGCCGCCCCCCCGTGGTGAGGCAAGCGGCAGCCGATTCCCAAGCCTGTGCAACCCCTCCCCGGCTGTTGCTGGCCATGGGTGGGCTGGTCTCGCTGGCGGCGAGGGGGGTGGGCAGCCGCCCGCCTCCTCCGGGCCCCATGGGGCTCCTGGTCTGGGCCTGCCCGCCCCTGTGCCCCCCGCCGAGGCCGCACCGGAAGGGCCCCCGCCGCTGGAGTCCCCCGGCATTCTGGGCCGTGCTGGGTGCCCAGTCTGTGCCGCGGCCGCAGGAAGCCCTGCGGCGGCGGTGGGCGGAGGCCGTCTGGCCACCCCACCCCTGCACCTGCCCGGGCCCCACGGCGGCGTTGTGCAAGGGCCACCGGCGAACTGCCCCCGTGCCTGCCTGCCAATGAGGGCCGCGACGGATGCCCATAACGGGCCACCGCCGGGGGAGGACCCTGTGGCTGCGGTGCTCCTGGCCGCCGGCCGAATCGCCCCCATGCCCGCCAGGAGAAGGGGCCGCGCTGGGCGCCTGGGCCGGGCTGCCCAAAGGTGAGAGCCGCGCCATGCGCCCGGGCCGGGCCCGAGGCCACAGCTGAACTGCCCCGGCGCCCGCCTGAAGAAGGGCCGCGCCGGCCGAATCGCCCCCACGTCCGCCCAAAAACAAGGGCCGCACCGGACGCCCGGGCCGGGCTGCGGCCAGGGGAAGCCCCTGCAGCGGCGGCGCTCCTGGCCACCAGCCGAATGACCCCCGCGACCGCCCAAAGTGGGCCGTGCTGGGCTCCTGGGCCGGGCCGCCCAAAGGTAAGGGGCGCGCCGTGTGCCCGGGCGGGCTCGAAGGCCACCAGCCGAACCGCTCCGGCGCCCGCCCAGAGATGGGCCGTGCCGTGTATTCCGGCTGCTGGGCCCAGGCCGCCGCCGGAGGCTAGGGCCATGCCGGACGGCCGCGCCGGACCGTGCCGCCACCACGAGAGGCCCCGCGGCGGCATCGCGGACAGCCACCTGGAGCCGCACCGCCCCCGCGCCCGCTCATCGATCCGGGGCCAGGCCGCGGCGGCAAGGAGCCCCGCCGCGGCGGCATTTGGAGGCCGCCCGAAGCCAAGCCCCCTTGGTGCCCGCCTGCGAGCAAGCCGCGCCGGGTTGCTGGCCGTCCCCGCCACACCGGCCACACGCCCGGCCCGGGCCGCCCCGCTCCCCGGAGCGCGGCCGCCCCGCGCAGCAGCCTCGGGGGCCCACGAGCCGGCTAGGCCCGGGGGGGCAGGCTGCCACCGCGTGCCCGTGGTGGCCCCCCCACCCGCTACCCGCCTGGATCTGCCTCCCCCGGTGTTTCCTACGAGACTTAATATATTTTATTTGTATTTTATTTTCTCTTGGAGAAGGGGGGAAAGGTCCGTTGTGCCCCCCTGCCCGATGAGGGGGGGGCGGCCCGAGCATCTGCCCTTACCTGATCAGCTGCTCTGGCAGATGCCCTGGCAAAAATGGCCCTGACCATGCGGCCGGGTCAGCGCAGGGTGGAGACTCCTCCTACCATCAGTCCCGCCTCCACTCCGTCTTTGCCCTCGGTGCCAACCCCCACTTGCCATTGAAACGTCAGCATCCTTTGTGTTTGTGCTCAGGTTTTCCTTTGGGATTACTGTAATCTGTACTCAGCCAAACTGGAATGTTTCAAGAAGGCTTGTGCGAAATTGCCGACTTTACCAGTGAAATCAGTATGTTTTGCTACCCAATGTATCATCTCCCAATGGAATTATAGTTTCAGGTGGGTAGCTGTGTTGGTCTGCAGCAGAAGAACAAGATTCAGGTCCAGTAGCATCTATCTAGTTGGTCTTTAAGATGCTAATGGACCGGAATCGTGCTCTTTTCCACAGCTCTTTTTGCAAGGTAAGATGGTAGAATTTTGGATTGTGTCACATCAGACTGTGGAGAAGGGACTTTGTGTTTGTATTTGTATTTTAAATGCTCTTCACTATAACACACTATCCTGTATGCTGTAAGCTAGCACATTGGAAAGAAGGGTTTAGCACAGCTAAATCTTGATGTGCTGGTTTATTACATTCAGGGAGGTGTTTGTTTGTTTTTCTTTGCCCTGGAACACATTCAAAGCTATGGCACACACGTGCAGAATTCTACCACCACTGTCTAGCCCATCATTCTGCAGTGTAGAATGGTTCTCTAATGTCTGAGTAATGAGCATTTTGAAATGAAGGTGAAATATATACAGAGAAATGAGTAGGAGAAGCAGTAGTTATATAACTACTGTGTGTACAGATGTTTTTGCTTATTTTTATCTATAAGGAGATAACTCACCTGTGGGTACCTAATGGTCCCTCTCCTGTTCTGGACTACTTTGAAGCGATTCCTTCTGGGCCTCAGTGCAACAGCCATCCTTCTTGGTAGCACATGCTTCTTGTCTGACTCTTGTGCCCTTTTATTTATGTGTGTGTCCTTGTTATGGTCCTATAGCCTGAGACCTAGTTCCAGCAATAATAGCATTTTACATTGCACATTTTCTGAGGCACTTAATTTGTAAATACTAGATCTAGTATATGAGTGAATGCAACCTACATTTCACATGGCTATTTCTGGTAGGGATGCGGATTTTTTGGGGGGGGGGAAACAAGAACATGTAAAAGCAAAAGCCCCCGTTGTTTCATGTGTAATGAAAATGAATGGAAATGTTAGCAGATGTCCCAAGACCTTCACTTCATTCATCTCACTAGCAACGGGTTTACTGAGTTCAAGAAGAGTTCATATTCAGATGGAGTCATGATGTATGAAACTAACATGGAGACTCATCAGTCATAAAAGTCAAAGGTATCCTGCAGTATTTATTTTATTTATTTAGAAAATTTATATGCTGCCTCTGGAGCAGAAAATTGTGCAAATAAATCTTGCTTTTGACATCAGTTCCGCTAATTGTGGCTTGTGGAGAACTTTCTGCTCTCTACGTAGCATTAACTCAAGTTGTCTCTCTGGCCTACGTTAGTTCTCTTTGAGACTGAGCATTTACAGCTTTTTTTTTGGTATTTGTAATATGTAATATGTATTATAGATGAATTTTTCAAATCATCTCTTTTCTTAGCATTACTGGTTAAAGAGACCACGTCCTATGAGGAAAGGTTGAAGGAGCTCAGCATGTTTAGCCTGGAGAAGGGATGACTGAGAGGTGATATGATAACCATCTTTAAGTACTTGAAGGGTTGTTATATAGAGGATGGCGTGGAGTTGTTTTCTGCTGCTCTAGAAGGTTGGAACAGAACCAATGTGTTGAAATTAAATCAAAAGAGCTTTTGGCTAAACGTTAGGAAGAACTCCCTGACAGTTAGAGTGGTCCCTCAATGGAATAGGCTTCCTCAGGAGGTGATGGGCTGGGCTCTCCTTATTTGGAGGTTTTTAAGCAAAGGCTAGATGGCCATCTATCAGCAATGCTTATTCTGTGAACCTAGGTAGATCATGTGAGGGAGGGTAGGAAGGGTTTCATCTGTGCTTAGTTCTCGTGGCCCCTTCTTGTGGCCCAGGGTAAGGCCGATTGCCACCTTGGGATCAAGTAGCAGTTTCCCCCAAGCCATTTTGGCTAGGGATCCTGATGGTGTTTTTCCATCTTCTGGGCATGGAGCAGGGGGGTCACTGGGGGTGTGGGGAGGGAAGATAGTTGTGAATTTCCTGCATTGTACAAGGGGTTGGACTAGATGACCCTAGAGGTCCTTTCAGTCCTATGATTCTATGATTCTAAGTTTGACTCTGTGTGTGACTGACAGAAGTGAGTTTGTCTCTCTTGTGTATTTGATGAAGTGAGTTTTGACTCATGAAAACTTATACCAGGGACAATTTGGTTGGTTTTTAAGGTGCAACTGGATTTAAATTTTGCCCATCTTGTGTGTGATTAAAATACACACAAATATTAAGTATGTGTGTTACTGATTACAGTGTACAAAACAAGTAATTGACTAAAATCCCAGAGTGGAATGACACATTACATGCATCTTTGAGGTTCATTTAAAGGGTTTTTCCCCCAGTTGAAAATGACTGAGGCTGGAAGGAAAGGGTTTTTAAAATTCTTCCTCCCATGACATTCCCTGCTCCCCTTATTACCACCTCCAAGCTGCCTTCACCCTGATGGGTAAAAAATGGGTACCCTGAGAGCCAGTTTGGTGTAGTGGTTAAGAGCGGTGGGACTCTAATCTGGAGAATGGGGTTTGATTTCCCACTCCTCCACTTGAAGCCAGTTGGGTGGCCTTGGGTCAGTCACAGCTCTTCCAGAGCTCTCTCAGATCTACCCACCTCACAGGGTGATTGCTGTTGGGATAATAATAACATACTTTATAAACTGCTGAGTGGGTGTTAAGTTGTCCTGAAGGGCAGTATATAAACTGAATGTTGTTATTATTATTACTAAAGCCACCCTCTCCCCACAGGATAACACTGCCTGACTTCTTGGGGTGCCAAATACCTTCATTTGCCCCAGGGTTGACAACCTCCAGGTGGGGCCAGGAGATCTGGAATTACAACTGATCTTCAAATGCCAGATCAGTTTCCCTGGAGAGTGGACTCTATGGCATTATTCCCCACTGAGTCCCTTCCTTCCCCAAACCCTGCCATCCACAGGATCCACCCCTAAATATCCAGGAATTTCCCAACCTGGAGTTGGAAACCCTGCACTATCCCCACTGTAATTTTACCTGTCAAGCTTGAGATGGCAAATGCAATCTTTCACTTGTTGAGCAACATTCATTGAGGATTTTCCAAAACAATTGAGTGTTTGGATTGGGCACAATAATCCAGTTTTAGCCACATCAGTCTTGTGTGTTTTTGCTTTTTCACACACAATAGCCTCTGATCAGGTGACATTAATTCCTGGTGATCATTTTAATTTTCCAAGTTAAACTTTTCTGCTAAATTCAACAAATAGGTGCCAGCAATGCTGATGCCCCTATCCAAAGATTACACAGTTTAGAGAAGAAGACGAGGCCCTCTCCAAACCTAGATTTCAGAAAATCCACATTACTAGCACCAATGTGCTGTTGGATATCTGATAACCAAATTTTCAACGTATTTATCAAAATCTAACCAGAATTTTGTAATAAGAACAAAGGCTTTTAAACAGTGAACATACATATTAATTAATCACAAAGTTTTCGCCTAATACCTTAACTAATACAGTTATTGCACTATTATGCAAAAAATCTGTTTGAATAATTTTTAAATTTAAATCCTTTCTCACCCAGGTTATAGAGCCATCCTTTTGGCATACTCCATTGGTCACACTAGGAATGGCTTGTAGATTAAAAACTTTAAAGCCGTCTAGTTTAATTGGAGTTTTAGTCCAAGTCTCTTGTAAGCAAATGATGTGAAAATCCTTCAGCATTTTTATCAGCTTCCAATCCCATTGTTTATTGTGTCAGCCATGAATATTCCATGACATGGGGGCAGGGTTATGTCATTGTTTACAAGTAATCTTATTTGCATCTGGATCAATAACTGCAACATTAGATCTATAGACAGCAGGTTTAGACAAACTAACATCCCCTTCCAAAGATAAATGAGAATTAGGGGGTTAACATGTAGATTCCTAAAAACCTTAACAGCGTAAATACCAAAATCAGACAACATTAAAGCCCTGCACATTAAAAGATTTGAAATCACAGAACTTCTGAAGTTAAGCACAATACTCCAAGTTGTAAATATTTTCCTCAAAACAATATAATCTAGATTAATCCTATAAATAGGTAGTTGTGATTAGAGGTGGGCATGATCCAAAAAAAATTACCGATCAAGCTGATTGTGGATCTGCGCTGGCGACAATCCCAAATCACCGATCCACACCGATCATCTCCTGTTTCTGATCTGTGGATCGGATCAGGGAGGCCAAAGTGGAGGGGCACCCCGCTGTTCCCAGCTATGTGGGAAGGTGGGTGGTGGCGGCGACCGCCGGGCCCGGCGGGCATGGGGAGGGGACGTTCACACACACACACACACACACACACACACACACACACACACACACACACACACACACACACACACACACACACACACACACTTAGAGCAGAGGGGAAAAAAAGTTTTTAACCCGGCGACAAGCCGCCTCCCCTCAGGGAGGGGACGTTCACACACACACACTTAGAGCAGAGGGAGGAAAAGTTTTTAACCCATCCCTGCCTCTCCAAATAGAGAGAGAGAGACACTCTGTCAACATGTTTCAGCCAGCTTTTTAAAAAAAGCAGGGACAGAATCCTCCATTCCTCCCCACCCAATTTTAACAGCAAGCAGCCAGTCTTCCAAAAGCATATTTTAAACATACACGCAGAGCCGTGAATGAGGTTTTCCCACAAAATACAGTGTTTTAAAAGCAGGTTAAAAACAGAGAGTGACAGACAGAAAAACAGCCATTCCTCCTACAAAGCTACATTTTTTTAAAAAGCAAAAAACGTTTGGAGTGCCCATGGCTAGAGAACAACCCCTTCCCCCTCCCTCCCCTGGGTTTCTTCTCCCAACTGGTGGTGAGTGTGTTGCTGCTCCATGGTTGGAAGGAAGCCCTGCTGATCAAGGAAAGCTGAGCTTCCATTCAGGTTTCCAGGGCAACAGAAGGAGGGCGCAAACAGCTCAGGCATTCCCCTGGCTCCGTTGCCCTGGGAATAGATTACTGGCGCCTGATTGTCTGCATCCCCGATCAGATCCCGATGGCCCGAATCAAGCCCCGATGAAGCCCCCCCCCGAACACTGGATCAGTCACTGTGGACGGCACCGATCTGCTGTGTCCCGATCGCGCGAACACCATTATTGTGGGTATTTTTCTATTGTAATGCTGATCGTGCCCATCTCTAGTTGTGATAACTTGGTCAGATAGGACTTCTAGTTCCTAGACCCCCAAGCAAGACGTATGCCTCTGTAAGGAATGTTTAGTAGGTTGACCTTATACTGGCTGAGCTGGAATGAATACTTATAGTCCTCAATAGAATGAAATATCAGTTTTGACTCTAAAACTAGTGAAGTCTTTTTTTTTGGTACCCTACTGTATCTCCAGCTGCTCTTCATTTTATACCAGTTCCCACCTCATGAGGTTTTAATTCCCATTCTGAATGACTACTTTCAATTCCCAACCCCCAATCTCCTCCAATTTCACATAAAACTTGCTCACAGTATCTGCAATTAGCAGAGTCTGAGAAGAACACAAATTGCTGTACATGGCGGAAATGGACAAAATGACAAGGAAACTGAGAGACCTTGATCCAGGACAGTTCAACATGGATTGGGAAAAGTTGAAGCAATATTTGGTGAAAAAATGGGAGGTGGGAGGAGAACTGTGGCAGTTTGAAAATTACTGAAATACAACAAAAGAGGAGGGAAGTGACTTTACCGGGGGGAGGAAAGTTAAATGAGAAATTCTAAGCAACTATTTTATTTGACTACTATATATAGTATTAAGTAATAGAGGTGTTATTATAAGAATTATAAGGATAGAAACTAACTAATTTCATTTCTGGCAGATAATTGTATAATGGAGAAATTATATAACTAAAATAGAATGAACATAAGAAAGGCGGAAAGAAATATACAGTAGCATACAGAATATAAGTTAAATTGATCGACTTATGCCGAATGCATATTGAGTTTACAGAAGTACTTAGAAATATGTAGAGTATGGGTCAAATTGATAGATTATTTCCGGCAGACAACTGTACAATGGAGAAATTATATAATCAAAATAGAATGAATATAAGATAGAAGGAAGTAAAGAGCAACATATAGAGTATAAGTTAAATTGATTGACTTATATTGAATGTATACAATGTTTATAGAAGTACTTAAAGTTATGTAGAATAAGGGACAAATTGTTTGTCCCATATTGACGAGACTAGAATGAATAAGATAGAATATAGAGTACAAAAATTAGACAAATGATTTTTATTATTAAAGAATATATGCCAGGAATGTAATACTTAGTTGATAAGTTAAGTGGGAAAGGGAATAGAGATAGCACTGTGTTATAACAGAGAAGCTTAGAAGAGAATGAAAGTATATGCTTAATAGAATAAAATAAGTTTGAAATGAGTAGGGGGAAAAATGGATAAGGGGTTGGAAAACTTTTGGAAGTCAACAAAAGGGGGGAAAGGGAGGGGGTTAGAACTGGAATATTTAAAGGAAATTGATTGTAATGGATATTATAGTGATTTCTAATCCAATAAAATTAAAAAAAAGCAGAGTCTGAGAAGATAACAAGGCTAAGATACTATTCTTTTGTCCAGAAGAAACTTCATTTCCACCCTGATTACCCAGATATTGCTCCTCTTAGTCACTTAGAAGTCTCAGCATCTCATATCTGTCCTTATGAGGAGTGTCATGCAATGAGGGATTCACTCTTGAGAAATAACTATCCAGTCTTAACTGTTTAGTGGAAGTTAGCTCGTAAATCGGAGAGTACATTAATTGCTTCTTTGATGGCTCCATCACACATCATTCATATATATACACACACATTCATATATGCACACACACACAGAGAAATTCAGCTGGTGTGTAAAGTTACTCAGTGTTAACAACCAACAGCCAAGCGCTCAAAAATAAGCGATTAAGGCTAAGATTTTCCTTCATACCTGGAGTTCTTTAGATGTTTCACTCTTTCAGTCTTTTCACTCTTTAGTCCCACAGCTGACTTATCACAAACAATTAAAGAGTGTAGCTGTTATTGCTCCTTATCTGCCTTGTTTTTAAAAAAACTTCACTTGCTGCTTCTTGCAAGTAATGCAGCAAGAGTCAGGAATCATAGCATTTATAAACAGAGTCATAGCAATTATAAACAGCAAGGCAATAATTCACTCCAGACACTCTGAAGCACTTCTTGTAGTTAAGGAAGCCAAAGAAGCAATCTGTAAGCTTAATTTGAGCAGTTATTCACCATCATAAGAGGAAAAAAAACTTATTGAAAAGTAAAGCAAGAGGAGCTTAACATCAAGTGTCTGTTCAGGTCACCATCTTGAGGGAACTCCTCTTTTGAATGTTGCTATATGTAAAATTTTCCCTTTGAAAGTAGGTCCTTGCGAAATCAGTGGGGTTAAGTACTGTTGATGATCAGTATAAGTATATCTAAGTTCACCATTCACCACTGTTACATGACAGATGAACCCTCCCAGTTTAGAGACCATGCTTATCTGAACACCACTTCCTGGGGAGCAACAGCAGGAAGGCTTTTGCCTTCATCTGCTGTGGGCTTCTTAGAATTATTTGGCTGGTCATTGAAAGAATTGGGACACTGGACTAGATGGGCCTTTGGTCTGATCCAGCAGGACTCTATCTGAGTAAGAATTGTGGCAGATCTGTTGATCAGAAAAGTCAAGGTCAGAGGACTAACTGACTCTGAGATGGAACAGGCAGCCTTCTATGAGGATGGGTGGCATCAAGTCTCTGCATGAAACAATTCAATTATGCCCAGTGCAGAGAACTGGTAAAATTGCTTGACACATTGAAGACTAAGGCCAGAGCAGTAGCTTATGAAAAGAAGTGAATTCAGGTCAGGTGTATGTGTGTGGGAGGACTAATGCAGCCTTTAATTATTTGATGAATATATTTCTCACAGTATGGCTAGGAGTTCTTTGGCAGCACCCTCATGGCTGTATCAGAACTACTGCTCTATAGAATGCAGCTATTTGCAGCCCAAGATACTTAGATACTTAATGAACAATCTGCAGCTTTTATTCGGAGTAGTGGTGATCTTATGGAGGTTTGTGGAGGACCCCCAGACTTCACTGCTGAGCACTGCTGAATTGGAGGTGGGGGATATGGCTCCTTTACCAGAAGTGGTGTTAGCGGCTCAGGAGCTGCTGTGCATTCAGAAGCCATGTGCCAGCACCTGCATAGTGCTTAACTAACAGCCCCAGTGATCACCAGGTCCTTATGATATTCTCTAATAAGACTATTGCATTTCCATTCCCCATTCAGCAGTGCTCAGTAGTAAAAAATGGCAATCTTTCCACAAACCTTCCCTGTACAGTTCCGAGGTGTGGCCTGGCAACAAGTGGAAGATTTAAGAAGCAGGAACTTCTGGATTGCAGGGCGGGGGGCAGGGGGAGAGAGCAGTGTCCCTGGTACAATGATGTAACTTCTAGTGTAACCTGAGCATGATGCTCTAGCACTTGCCCCAAACCATGGTTTAACCATAAAATTTTGGGTGAATGCTAGAACAACACCATGTAAACTTACTAATAGACCTAATAGATCAAATATAATTTACACATCTGTTAGATATTTTAATGCTAATTGTGCAATTGCACTTTAGGATGAATGTGCAATAACAAATATTTTCTATAACAGCACTTTAGCACCAGCACTTTATGTATACTACTGTTATTTCATGTTATGGGTCTTTTGTATTCTAGCACTTGTATGAATTGTCGTTCCAATTGTGAGTAAGGAGTGATTTAAAGATTCAATTAGCATACACTTACAAGTTATACTGTGTATTTAAAAGATTTATGAATTGTTGTTATTAAAATATCTAACAGATGTGTAAATTATATTTGGTATATTAGGTCTATTAGTAAGTTTACGTGGGATTCTTTGCTCTTGTGGATTCTTACCACATTGCTCTCTTTGGTTGGATATCTAGCAGGAAGTTGGCAACCCTACTTCACTGACTCAGATTACATTTAATCATTACAAAAAAATCAAAGCCCAGCAACTTGATGTCTGAATCCAGACAGACAAACTATGATCAGTTAAGAGCCTAGGGGTTACACTGGATACAGCGCTACTGTTAGAAAAGCAAATTAAAGCAGCACCAAAAAAAGGCTTTCCACAAACTCATTCTAACTTGGAAGATGGCCCCGTACCTCAGCACAGCCAATCTGGCCACCTGGATCCATGCCATGGTAACATCAAGACTTGACCACTGTAATGCACTGTATGCAGGCCTCCCCTCTAAGTTAACTTGGAGACTCCAGTGGGTGCAGACTGCTGCAGCTCTGCTATTATCAGGAGCCAGGAGGACCATGAATATTACTCCCATTCTACAGTCACTCCATTGTCTGCTTATCAGTTACTGAGCTCTTCATGGCCTTGGTCCATCATATCTACAGGATCGCCTCTCTCCTTGTATTCCTCCACTGCAACTTTGCTCAACTGAACAGGGCCTTCTGCAGGTGCACCTTGCAAATGAGCAAAATCAACAGCTGCCTGTACATGGGCATTCTCTGTGGTGGCGCCCACTTAATGGAATGGCCTACCTGAAGAGGTTAGGAAAGCTCCCACTCTCCTGGGAGCTTCCATAAATGATGCAAACTGAATTATTCAAGAGGGTTTTTATTCAGATAGGAGGTGTAGTGGTTAAGAGTGCGGGACTCTAATCTGGAGAATTGGGTTTGATTCCCCACTCCTTCACTTGAAGCCAGCGGGTGACCTTAGGTCAGTCACAGCTTCTAGGAGCTCTCTCAGCCCCACCCACCTCACAGGGTGATTATTGTTGTGGGGATAATAATAACATACTTTGTAATCCACTCTGAGTGGGCATTAAGTTGTCCTGAAGGGCCGTATATAAATCGCATGTTATTATTATTAAATGGTCTCAAGAGATTCATCAGTAAACTGATAGAGCATCCATCAGTGAAGGGATAAGGTGGGGCCACAGACTTCACTACTATTGTTGTAAACCATGAGGGACCATAGATTTCATTACTATTGCTGCAAGGATGATCCTACCAGCTAGTTCCTATGTTGTTTAGTATGTCAGCCATGGAATTGCTTATGCTCTGATTCAACATTCTTCAGCTCTGTATTGGATTTCAGCTGTTTTTTAAATCTGTGTAAATATGCACAGATGTTTGTTGAAATGTCTTTGATATTGATTGTACTGACTCGCACTGTGTAATCCACCTTGAATCTCAGTGAAAAAGGTGGACTATAAATGATGTAAATAAATACAAAAAAATTACTGGCTGGCACCAAATAGGATTTCAAATTCAGGGTTGTGGGTGGTTTATTAAGCACAGTTTGTACTGATTATGGTCTGTTGTAATATCTGAATTCAGTTTGTTGAGTGGTCCAGTCCCAGGCAGCTGCTTTACCACTGATACTGCTGTATACAGAACTTTATTCTCCCTCCTGAGGGGTAGAGAGAACTAGGGTTTTAACAAAGTGGGATTTGTTGTCACATCTGGTAAAGTAGCTAGAATTGTTTGCACAAACCATGGCTTATTGTGACATTGGAATACAGCCTCAATGGCACTTGATGTATGACTCTCTCTAAGAGATTCAAGAATATTCTCAAGAGTATTCGCCAAGGGGAGACATTTTTTCCCTAACATCTCTTGAGACCAGTGTTTGGGTTCAGGAGGGAATTGTTTCCTGAAGAAATAAGCATGCATGCTATTTGTATGATGGGTCATCCAAAAGTTTTCACATTTTCTCTGCTGTTTTCATTTAAAAATCAACATTGTTTATAATACTAGTTTGTTTTCTTTCCTTCAACACCTCTGATTTTAGGTTGTAATTTCTTTATATCTCTTCTGTTTGGGATAATTGGACAAAATGTTCCTTCAGTTTAGCTTAGAGGATGGCAGGAATCCCAGCGAGTATGCTCACAGGGTCAGGATTTCCAAACCAGAGATTTCTCCAGGGTATTTATTATGTCACAGTTAGACTGGTTATGGGAAGTATAATTTTTTAAGACTGGAAACTTTTCTTTTTACATTTCATATTGATAGAAAAAAATCTGGTATTAGTTCCTAAGTAGCGGTGTGTTTCATACTGTCTGAACCTATACACTTAAAGCCAAGATTCTGGTCCCAATGAAGGAAGGAAGAAGGGGGACACAGCACTGTTATTCTGTTGAGGTATCCGGTTTTTAGATCTGCCTTGAAGGTTCTGAAAAGAAGAGCTGTAATTGCTCTGTACCGTCACAATGCTTTGTATTTAGAAACAGGATGTTTTATAAAAAGAAGGATGTCCAATAGACCCAGTTCAGTGTGAGAGTATTTGGTTGGTTGCTACAACCATTAGTTGCTTTTGGATAATGCTTGATGCTAAAATTCAGTCCTTTCATTTTTAACCATCTCTTCTCTTGGCCTCTTTCCTGAGAGTAGGCTCAAAGGGCTGAAGCAATCTCAATTAATGTATGGAAATATTCACCCTGTGAGGAAATAATCCAGTTGAAATGAATGAGTTCTGTATATGGAATTCCTGAAAAGCCCATATCCTCTTGACTACTTAATCCAATTTGCACAGGCTTTTCTTAATAGAAGGAACATATTTGCTAAATCATTTATATGTTGTGGTTTTTTACCAATTTATTATTATAGGCTAATATGGCTTCAGTTGAAAGAGTTAACCCATTTTTTAAAAGAACTTCAAAACTTTCTTGTCTACATGGAAAAATTGTTAATCGTCTCCTTTGTTTTTATTGAGTCTACTCTTTTGCTATATCATGTTGTATAGGAAAAAATGAGCCGCACTGCTTATATTTAAAGATAATTCCTTTATTTTTTAAAATGTTTCTACCCTGTCTTTCAACCATGGCTTTCCAGGCAGCCTACAACATATTTTAAAATACATTACAAAGCAATACACGATTAAAAAAACAACAATATGCTTAATTGTTAGCTGGTCAATTCAACATTTGCAATAGAGATTGAAAAAGTTACAGCTGTGGTCCTAAACCATCCTAATATGGATACAAACCAATGATTTTTTTCCAGGATCCTTCTTAGTAACCATTTTAATATATCACCAGTTTGCCCATATATTTTTTGGAATATATAAGCCAGGGCAATACTTCCATGTCTACAGAAAGAAACTATCCGAATCAGCTATAAAGGGCATCGACCGTGGCATCCTGGGCAGATTTACTTAGAATCCTACTCAGACTTCTTTAATTGACCTTACTCCTGGGAAAGCATTCTTAGGATTGCACTGTTAGCTGACCCATCAATTTTTATCTCAAGCATTCTTATCTTTCAAGTTTCACCAAATAACACCCAATAGTATTATTGCTTTCATATCCTAATTCCAATGGGAGTCAAATGGGTTCCCTTCTATCTTTCTATGTATTTTCTTTGCTCAGTTAATGAACCATCACTCAGGTATACGTTTAAATGTAAAACTATATGGTAATCATCAACGATGATACATTGAACTGTTCTTATACCTACTATAGTAGAGTCTCTTATGTATGTGTTGATGACTTGGACCTGCTTATTTTGCTCAGGTCCAACATGAATGTAAAGTACAATGGTAGAAAATGAAGTCTCCTGTTTAGATCTTCTCCTTACTTAGTAGATCTACTCCTTACTTACTTATAGGAGGTCTCATTCCGACTGCTATTGATATCAATGGATTGGGTACTGTATTTGTAAGAACAGGCAGATCTTGTGCAACAGTAGCTTCCCCAGCAGCCCCTGTATCCCCTGAAAGCTCTCTGCAGAGGGCTGGGGACCTTGTGAACCAAGTGCTACACAGCATTTGGGGCTGCTGGAAATCACGAAAAATGGCCCTCCTCCGCTCTTGCTCATGCAGTTGTAGGATCTACCCCAATGACAACAACTATATGATGCTGCTGATAAGGAGAACTGTGGTGTCACTGATTAAGCACAGCCTTTGCTGGTTTTGCTGCCCTTAACTCAGCACATAAGAATCTCATGACTCCAGCAGATGTTTTACCTCCTTTGCCAAATGTGAAGTTTATGGACCAGCAATGTGAAAGTCCAGAAAGCTGCCACTCAGCACGCCACCTGGGGAGCTTCTCTTACTTCATAAAATCACTTCATAAATACACATTCCTATTACATTCTGTACTTAAAGTCTCTTTCTTGCAATCCTCTAAAATGTATAATTTCATGAGAAAAAATTTGACATAATTTGTAAGCTTTGAGAGACTTTACATGAGTTATTAAAACCAGTTCTTTAATGTATCTTCACATTTTAGAATCGGTACTCTTTTACTGTGATTCTGAGGAACTGAATAAGGATTATGGGTAGTTCTTTCACTTTGAGTTTTATTTTAAAATAGATTAATACAGAGTAAGGTTATGGTTCTTAATAAAAGTGATGATTTCCTCCAGCACCAAGATACAATGCCTTTCATATGTAGATAGTTTCAGGTATTGAGATTCATCCTTAAAAACGGCCTCGCGTTTGAAGTCTACTTCATTCTTTAATATTTATGAAGGCCGGAAATGGATACAATTTAAGATTATACAGAGTTGATTTGTATGTATTTCACTGTGAGCCAAAACACACGTTAAGAAATACCTAGGTTCAGCACGTGTTCTCTTACCTCAAGGTTTGCCGGGATCTGTAGGCGTCCTGGAAGCTTAAAGTAGGCGTCCTGGAAGCTTAAAGATCTGTAGGGGTCCTGGAAGCTTAAAGTCCTGGAAGCTTAAAGGATCTGTAAGCGTCCTGGAAGCTTAAAGGCATCCTGGAAGCTTAAAGCTTAAAATACAGGAGCCTGTATTTCCCTTCCCCTTTTTGCTGCTCTGTAAATGCTAAACTTTAAGCTTCCAGGACTCCTACAGATCCTGGCAAACCTTGAGGTAAGAGAACACATGCTGAACCTAGGTATTTCTTAACGTGTGTTTTGGCTCTGTGACAGGCCAGTAAAGAAACTTTCCCTACATCATTATGCTTGCGGAGGCAGTTCAAGAGCGAGGGGTGAGGGGCAAGGCAACAAAGGCAGGAGGCCAAAATTGGGGTATAAAAGGAGTGTTGGCAAAGAATAGGCTGCGGATCCCAGCATTGGCTGACCTGCCTGCCAGCTGATGACCCACCTCACTCTTTCAACCTGCCTGCCGAAGAGGGGAACCGCGGGATGACAGTTAATGGGATCCACATGGGTGCAAGCTTCTGCATGGCTCCCCTGTCACCTGGAAGTGGGCATGACTTGATACCCCCTTGCCATGCCCTGCCCCAAAATCCCTTATGGGGATCCCCATCTATGGGTGAACAGCTCAGGCAGGCCGTGTTTTCCCCCAAAGTATCTGTGCTCAATGCCAAAACCACCACAAGAGCCCCAAAATGGCTCCCACTAAAACTCCTAAATCTGCAACCAACTCAGCAAGTCATCCCTGCAAGCCAAATGTCCTATCTCTAGTTGGACAGGTGCACCTCATCCAGATGGTACAACACCTCCAATAGAAAGGAAATGTTGGGATGGAGGATGACCAGGCCCCCGACAGCCATTATGAAGTGCCCCACAACCTTAGACCCCTGCCACCAGGCCAAATCAACCTTCTCAGCTGCAGAGGCCCCACACCATAAGCAACATTTCAGTCAGCCTGACCACAAAATCTGCATGCCAGGGAACCAACCCTGCAGAGTCCCCAAGTCCTTCAGAGCTGACTGTGATAAGTCCTGTCCATTCCCCCTCCCCAAGTCATTCTCTCCAAGTTATAGCACCAAGGAGGCCCCAATTGATAAGCCAGTTGCAGGAGGTGAGGAAGAGACCAACTGCCGCCCCACCCCAGCCAGCCCCTCCGAAATAGCTGGTTGGCAGACCTGATTGGAAACAGCACCTCTCAGGTCTGACAGCCAGGCCTGCCCTCAAGCCCCAGCCAGCCTTGCACTGATTGGCCGGCTGGGAATTTTGAATCGAGGCTTGCCATGCAAGCCATGGGAGCTGCCCACAGGCCAGCCAGGAAGGCAGATGGTGGCCATGCCCGCTTCCCCTTGCTGCATGCCCATAAACTTCAGCCTCAGGTGAGTTCTGGCGCCAAGGACTTCTTGTATAGGGAGGGGCTTGGTGAAAGCAATTTGCCCATGAGAGGCATGGACTCCTTTCAGAATACCTGATCATCTCTATATGCAGTAGGTTCCAATCTCCACCTTAAAAGATGTTGGGAAACATCTAAGATGAAAAATTGTTCCTGTTTTCAACATGGGCAATACTGAGGTAGATGGGGAAATGGTTTATTGGTATAATGCTATTTCTTTTGGAATATTAGCAACTAAGCATGGGAGGTAGGAAGTTCTCAGTTCCAATCTCACTTCAGCCTTGCTAGATGGCTTCAGGAATGTCCTTCTTTTGTCAGCTCCTCTATCTCTACTTATTTTACTGGACTGTTATAAAAAATTATTGGAAGAATGTAAGCAAAGTGCTTTGAACTCTTGAACTACATCCATATGTTACAAGATCGAAATATTATTGCACATTCTGGGAGGGACAATGCTACTGAAAACATGATTGCATAATATTCTTTCAAGATTTGGATTTAGGTTACACACCTGTACATTTGCCTCTTGATGAAGTCCCCAAAGGGGTAAATAGAGCAGAATCAACAGCCAAACGAATATTGCGAATAAGCTTGAAATCAAATTCATGTGAAAAAGAATAGGCTTATTGTCGAAGGCTTGTTCATTTAGCAAGGCTTTCATCATAAACAAAAAGTTACAACCTTGAGCAACATAACAAGTAATACTTTTCAGGATATCTGATCATCTTCAAAGCATTGTGTTGGTGGTTTATTTGAAGGATATTGTTAGTAGTATATGCCTGTAATCATGGGTGGAGTTTGCATATTTGATTTTGGTTTTTTAATGTTCTTTCCTGAATAGTCTTTGGGATTTTTGGTTCAGATGGGTGATACTGTAATTTTGTATGAAAATATAAAGGTGTAAATGAAAACAGAGGCATGCTATAAATTAGCTCCGCAAAGATAAACAAAAAAGAGCCAAGTCAGGCCTGATTTAAACATGCATGTTTATTATTTGATAATTGCAAGGTCAAATGATGGCTTGTATGTGTAAAAGACTATCACAGATATGACAACACAGAATTTTTATACCACCTAGCTATTCAGTGGAAATCAGTTGTACATTAATTTGGCATAAAGGGGGTGAGAATGGAAAGGCTGTGGCTTAGAGCTTCACATACAGAGGGTCCCGGCTTTAGCCCCTGTCATCAGGCAGCAGATGTTGTGGAATACACTTCTAAGTTAGGGGTCCGAGAGCTGCTGCCAATCAGAGTAGACAATATTGACTTAGATCAACCAATGGGCTCTTATCATATAAGGCTGCTTCTTATGAACCTACCTGCCCACTCCAGTCATCTTCAGAGGCCCTGCTCTGGATGCCCCCACCACATGAGGCTAGAGAAGTGACAACCCAAGAAAGGGCCTTCTCAATTGTGATGCCGAAACTTTGGAACTCCCTCCCCAGGGAGACTTGTCTATCTTCCTCTATTGGTATCTTCTACCAGCGCCTGAAGACATTTTTGTTTCATTTGGCACTACCCAAATAACTTTTATTGGCTCCCCTTCATGTTGTTGGTGTTGGGTGTTTATATGTTTTTATTGAATTTCTATACTTTATTTTAAATGTTTTAATGTTCAAGTGTTTCAGTGGTCAAATGTTTCCTGCCTTGGGAACCCTATTTGGTTGAAAAGGCAGCATAATCTTTTAAAATAAATACATATGTTCTAGTGCAATTCAGCCCTACAGTTACATGTAATATGGTGTTTTTTAATGTGGGGAGAAGAAACAGCAGGCAGTGGTCAACAATATGTTTTCATACATGCACACAGACATGCTTCATTACATGCCATTTTAAATTCATATGTGCTTGGCATAAAGGAGAATGAGAAGTCATTCTATAGTTAGCATTCAGGCCATTTGTTGGTAGTACATGTGACAGTAATGCTGCATAATAAATAATCAGCTGAGCCATAGCTTGGGATTTAACTGATTACTAAACCTAATTCACAACAGGGCCATTATCAAATGGCCTCCTGTAGCATAATATGGACACTTGCAATGCCAATATTTGAGAAGAGGGATTTTAAAAATTTGTATCCTGCTCGTCATCCTTATGGAGACCCAAAGCAACTTTTTGCAGTTATCCCTTCTTCCACTTTATACTCACAAGTGGGTTGCCAGCCTGGCAACCTGCAGGAGACATGGGGGTAGGGACATGGAGTTTCTGGTGGTTCCTAGAGCTACCCTACATCAACTGATGGCACAATTCTTAAAATTTTTCTTCTGCCACCACTTGGAATGGTATCTGGTAACTACGGCTGCCAGCAGGAGGCCTCCTGCCATAATATGGCAGCCCTACATCACAACAACAATCATGTGTGGCAGATTAGACGAAGAGATTGTGACAGACACAGGGTCACCAGATGAGCTTTCATGGTGGAACAGGGATTTGAACCCAGTCATTCCAGGTCAACACTCTAACTACACTACTCTAGCTATTGTCACAGTAAATATCATGGATTTTTTTTATCATGGGAAGTATTTTTCATCTATTTAAGAATATCCATTCTACCTTTCACTTCAGTTTCCCAAAGTGAGGAACAAAGAGTAAAAGAAAGAGTAAAAACAATGTTGTCATAAGAGCACTGCCAGATCTAAAGCAGTGGTAAAAGACAGGGAAAATGCAGGTAAGTATTTATCTGTTAAAGACTTGTAGAATAAAAAAAAATCCATAGGTGCCAAATGAAGGTTGCCAGGCAAAGCAATCCATAACTGGATGATACCACTGAGAAGACTCTGTTCTCAGTAGCCACCTGATTAAGCTTTAAAGGTGAGGACACCAAAAACAGATCCTCAGTCTAGACTTTAATGTATGGGCACATTCATATAAGAGCAAGTCTTTTAGATAGTATACTCTGCTCTCAATTTATACCTATATGATTAATATATCCATATATTGCCAATGGTTTGAGACACAAATGTAGTATATGAATTAGTCTTTAGTGACACAGAATTCAGATTATTTTGTAGATTCCACTACAAAGGTATTAAATTGATGTAACTGCTAAAAGTTTTGCTGTATTGTCCAATCAACAGAGACAGTGTCATCCTTGCAGAATTTCCTTTGAAATCAGTGGGTTTAAAAGGGTGTAATTTTGCTTAGGATGGTGCAGTAAAATACCCATGTGGATTCTATTGCTAACCTGTTAAAAAGCATGAATGACTTTTTTAAAAGACCACCTTTACAATCCTTGCTCTGTGAAGCACATTTTCCACTAGAAGTCCCTTTCGAAGAAGGTCTAAGGTACTGAAAATCATTGGGGTGGAAATTAACCTCTTTATAGTCTTCATTTTATTTTTAAAGCACAAAACTCTAATGGCAGAAAACATCCAACTTTGGTCAAATAAGAAAAATAAACCTCTTTGAGGCAAGCCTTTTCCCCATAAATTGAAACATCTAGTAGAGAAGTCTGCCAAGAAATGCTGTTTTCCTGGAACATGGGGAGTGGAAAGTTAGCAGCAGCCTGCTTTGAATATGTTCAACGAACTTTTGCAGCCACAGATGACAGCCTAGTTGACCCAAAGACCAATGTTTTGCTTTTGTCCACAAATACCGTTCCCCCCCCCCCCCCGTTCCAATGTACTTGTTTGTTTCTTGAGAACTGTGCAAAGAAAGGAAGCAGACTCTCAATAAAGCTACTCATTGGGCCAGCTCTTGTCATAAAATAAACATGCATGTTATTTGGACCTCCCATAACTAGACCATTCAGTGTTCTAGGATAACTTCCCAGGCTAGCCTAATCTCATCTGACCTTGTGAAGCTAAGCAGGGTCAGCCCTGGTTAGTACTTGGATGGGAGACCACCAAGGAAGTCCAGGGTCACTATGCAGAGGCAGGGAATGGCAAATGACCTCTGTTCATTTCTTGCTGTGTAAACCTATAGGGTCACTGTAAGTTGACTGCGGCTTGACAGCACTTTACATACACACATTCTTTCTGTCTCTCTGCCTTCACAATTTTTGGATATCCGGTACTGTGGATACATTTCATGTCTCTTAGGACGCCCAGCTCTTATAGCCTCTCCTGTATAACTAATGCTTTCTCAGTGAGCAGTAAGATTTTGAACAATGCTGAGGAATGCTGCTTTGAACAGAATATCCTTTTTGCCTGCTAACATTTTAAATCTGTAATTGGCAATAAAAGACAGACCACACTCTATTTCACTAATATTTACTTAAACCTTACCATAAAGTGTACATAGCTGTTTCTCTAGACTCCAGCAGGCCAGAACCTCTGAGCCAAGAAAACATTGCATTTTATAACTTTGTTCTCTAATTTTTAAAACAATTCCCCCAGAGAGTAAAAATCTGGGGCATGATCCAGCCACAGCAGAGCACTTCCATGTCTTGCTTTATATCAGCAGAAGAGTAAAATCTCTCCCATTGAAATCGATAGGAATAAAAGTGCTTACCTTAGGCTGGCTCTATAAGGTTTTTCAACTTTCACCAATAATGGGAACATTTGGATCTGATCATGGATCATGTTCCAGCGTCTTCCATGTTTCGGTCTTAAGAATATGATTATTTTTCTAGGGATGCAACCTCTTGTTCTCAAGTGGAACTAATGCATTAGGAATCCTGCATTGCTCCATCCCCCCGCCCCCATTGTACAAAATACTGCATATGTGCTGTTTTCTAGAGCATTAGTTTTATGCCTTTTATCCCTCTGTCACTAATGTGTGCATGCATATGTTAAAACACTTCATAAAAGCTATGTTGATGTGTGCATGCATACAAACTGTAACAAAATTCTTGGTCTGTAGTGATTTCTAGTGTTTAGTGGTATATGTGCACATTAGTAAATAGATCAATCATATTTTTATGTACAATTTCATCCAAGTTGCTTTTTGGCAGTGTTATATCCACTTGCAGTCTGGTGACTCTGAGAGTAAAATGATGCAAACTGAATGCTGCAGAATAGCCTGCATAATTGAATTAATTCTAGAAATTAAGGAAGTGGATGTGGGAAATATTCTCATTGCTGAAATCAATGGAAGTTTTGCTCTTTAACTTAGATCATGGCAGATTCTGCCTCCCTCCCACAACTTAATAAAGAAACTGGATGGATGGAAGTGTGGAAAATGCTGGAAGAAATGTTGTAATACTTGATGTATTTTGTGATTTTGTAAAGATTTTTTTAAAATAAGCAATTGGTTGTTCATAAATATGTGATTGTAACTAATGGTACGTGTAATAAGAGCTGGAGGCATTGAAGGATCTGTGGATTTTACTTTCTGATGATTGGCAGAACCACTGGGACATACAAAGTCTCAGCCCAGCAAAAGATTTAGGTAGACATTCATGGTTTTGATGCTAGAAACATCTGGACCCTACAGCTGTCCTTTATGGTCTGTGCATGTATTTTAGATTTGCAACTTTAAAATATCTCCTTGATCATTTCTTTCACAGAAATATGAATAAGTGGAAATATTACCTTGGCTCTGATCTGATATTTTTTCCAAAGCATATTTTCTTCAATCTCCCATGGCTAATACATGCTACACATATACTATAATTCTGACCCTGAGAGACTTCGGTGGGTTGACGAGATGTCAGAGTGTATAACTGCTGGGACATAAGGACCCTGAGCCCTTTTCAGACATTCGGGTTTGGTGCTCTAACTGTACATAATGTGACTCTGCATTATCAGCTCACCCAATAGGTGAGATCACCATTTTGTGTGAATAGAGAAACACATATTTTCTATATGAGCATGTAGAAATATTAGCAGATGCCACTCTAATGTGTCATCTGTGCATTGCTATGGTACTTTGTCTCTCACCTACTGAGGCAAAGAGGAAGCTGCTACAGATCACAGAAGAGTCAGGAAGAGTTCAAATCATCTTATACTAGAGTCAGGTCCACAAACATTTGTGCTGATGCTTAGATGTGCCATAAACTGCTCCAGTTTGTGCCCCTTATGGGGCCTGTGCCAAATTTGTCCACTTCATGATGCGGAAGTCTTTTCTTACATTTGCTCTTTGGAGGGTGAAAAGTTGCTGCAGGCTAGACATGGCTCACATACCACCTACTGCTACTTTAAATAATTCCGACAGGCATACACTCTTTCGGCCAGTCACTGAGTCAGGCTGCAGCCTTATTCATTCATGTAAGTAGGATTGGGGTGATTTGGTTAGGAATAATTTAAATACAATTAAATAAGCAGCAAATTAAAAGTGGCTACATGGTAGTGGCATGAGGCTGTAGAAATCCTCTGCTAGGCACTGTTAGCTCCACGTATTGGCTGAAACCTACCCCAAAGATGGGAATGGTCTTACTCTTTCATTTGGCATGTATAGTACCAGGACTGCACCTGCTAGCTGGGTAGAATGGGCTGTGAATATGGTTTGGTTCAGACTCAGATATGATGCCCATCAACATGTGTTCTTATGTGAATCAAGTCTAGACAGACTTAGGTTCATTCCTGAGGTCCTTCCTAGCCTAGCATCCACAGCTAATTAGTAACTTTATGGTTTGTGACAAACCACTGTAGTACTCAGGCCCTTCAAAGCACTCATTATTTCTAAGCTTCTTACAGTTCTTGTTGGTTCTGCCAGTCATCAGATGATAACATCCAAATAATCTTATACTAGTTTGTTACAAGTTTGGGAATCTGGTTTGTAGAGAAACTATATTATTGATGTATTGTCGAAGGCTTTCACGGCCGGAGAACGATGGTTGTTGGGGGTTTTCCGGGCTGTATTGCCGTGGTCTTGGCATTGTAGTTCCTGACGTTTCGCCAGCAGCTGTGGCTGGCATCTTCAGAGGTGTAGCACCAAAAGACAGAGATCTCTCAGTGTCACTGAGAGATCTCTGTCTTTTGGTGCTACACCTCTGAAGATGCCAGCCACAGCTGCTGGCGAAACGTCAGGAACTACAATGCCAAGACCACGGCAATACAGCCCGGAAAACCCCCAACAAACTATATTATTGTTTTCCAGTGCAGATGTAATAACAAGCAATGGTTTCCTGCAAACCAGAAAATAACCAATCAGCTTGTCATGTGTGTGGGAGAGATGGAACGGGAATGAAGGATCATGGAATGAAGGATGATTCTCTGTAAGTCCTTCAACTTCCATAAACTCCTAGTGCAAGCTATAGCTGGTATTGACTGGCATGTTCCTGTCTCTGGAATTAAAGATAGATTGGGTATCATGCTTGTTTACAGACCACCCAGATCCCCAATAAGCACCCTTTCTGAGCTGACAGAGCTGCTAGTGGATATGGTATTGGAGACACCTAGACTTATTCTTCTGGGGGACTTTAACATCCATGCTGAGTGTCCTAAGGTGGGCCTGGCTCAGGAATTTATAGCTTCCCTAGCAACCTTAGGCCTCTCTCAAATAGTGACAGGCCCTAAACATGAAAGAGGCCACATCTTGGACTTAAGATTTTGCACTGAGACTTGGAGGGAAAGTCTTGTTTCAACATTGGAGATTCGGCCTGAACCATGGTCAAACCATCATCTGCTGAAGGCAAAAGTGAATATGGCCCCAATACCCCACAAAATAAGGGTCTGGTTGAAATGATTTGCCCACAAAGGCTCATTGACCCTTCTAGATTCCAAAACACTTTGGGGGATTTTGGAATTCCAGACATATGCTCCATGGTGGCTGCTTTAGGAGTGTGGAACATGAAGCTCCTTGAAGCTATTGACACCATTATTCCATGCTGATTCCTCTGGCCATTGGGACAGAAGCCAGCCCCATGGTTTACCATGGAACTGGCTGACTTAAAAGAGGGTCGGAAGATGTTTAGAAAGACCCTGGCAAAAAACTCACATGGAAGCAGATAGAGCATGCTACAGAATCCACTGGAGGATCTATGAAGCGGAAATGAAAGCAGAAAAGAAACATTATTTCTTGGTAACCATTGTGTCAGTTAGTTGACAATAGACATGGGCACGAATGGAAAAACCCCCCGAACAAGCTGTTCATTGTTCGTTGCCATCCATGAACAACAAACGACGAACAGTAACGAACATGACCCTGTTCACAAACATGTTCATTATTCGTTGTTCATGGCTCCTTAAAGATCCCTTTAAACTATCAGCTGGAAGGTGGTAGGGAGAATTCCCCCCTGCTGCCTGCCAGCTGATAGTTTAAAGGACCCTTTCCTGCCATGTGAAAGGGGCAGGGCCCTTTAAATACCCCACAAACTGACCTTCCCAACGTCCAATACCCAGCAAATTTGCAAGGGACATAGTCCTCACTGTCCTCCGAAGACCCCCCAAGTTTCAGAGAGATTGCACCCTGGGAAAGGCATGATCCATGGGTCCTTCCCTTGTTGTCATTTTCTCTTCACAGTGGCAAAAACATCTAACCCTTGCAGACTCGGTTAAGAGCCTAGGGGTTATACCGGATCTAATGCTACTACTAGAAAAGCAAGTTAAGGCAGTGGCAAAAAATGCTTTCTACAACCTCACTCTAGCCTGGAAGACGGCTTCTTACCTCGATGTGGCCGACCTAGACACCTGGATCCATGCTATGGTAATTATCAAGACTTGACTCCTGTAATGCACTATATGTAGGTCTTCCATCTAAGTTAACCAAAAGGCTCCAATTGGTTCAAAACACTGGGGCATGACTGTTAGGAGGAATGAGCAGGAGCACGAACATCACCCCCATTCTGCAGTCCCTCCATTGGCTACCTACTGTTACCGTGCTCAGTTCAAAGTACTGGTTATCAAATACAAAGCTCTTCACAGCCTTGGCCTAGCATACCTACTGGACCACCTCCCTCTCAATGTTCCTCCATGGCAACTTTGCTCATCTGAACAGGATCTCCTGCAGGTGCCACCCTGCACATGGATGAAATCAACAGCAGCCTGTACAAGGGCTTTCTCTGGGGTGGCCCCTACCCTGTGGAATATCCTGCCTGAGCAGGTCAGGAGAGCCCCCACTCTCCTAGCTTTCCGCAAATGATGCAAAACTGAATGATTCAAAAAGGCTTTTGTACTGTAGGGAGGGGTCTTAGATGCTCCGCTCATGAGTTAGGGACCATAGACTTCACCCATAGACTTCACCACTATGTTGCCTTATGTACTATCTGTTGCTTTAAATATGCGTTCCTGTGTCAGCCCTAGAATTGCTAGGGCTGTTTCAGCATTTCTTCAACTCTGTATTGGATTCTTGCTAATGTTATGTCTTTGTAAACTTGAGTTTATTTACCCTACGGCAGTGTATATGAAATTGTCCTTGATACTGACTGTATTACTCTCACCCTGTGTAATCTGCCTTGAGTCCCACTGAGAAAGGTGGACCATAAATGACGTAAATAAATAAAATAATAAAATAAATCAGCATTCAGTCAGAGGGTTATTTGTGGTTGACAATTTTGACACAATCCGAACCCAAAGGAGTTTGGGCATCCTTAATTTAGAAGTATAATTAGCTGTTCTTTGAAAGGTAGCTAGCAAAAAAGGTTACTTTGTAGCCAATTATTTAATTACCAGCCCAAGAGTTGTTTTCCTCACTTAGGCATCTGCTCTGGAGCATGCTCTTTCCATTAAGATGTCCAGTATATCTCCTTTATTTTCAAAAAAACCGCACACACACATTTTTATCCCACCCTTCCTCTAAGGAGTTCAGGGAAGTATACATGTTCTCTCTATTCTATCTTTATAATGAATGTGTGAGGTAGATTAGGCTGAAAGAGTGAGTGACTGAACCAAAGTCGCCCGGTACAATTTTTGCTGGCAGAGGGTTCTGAATGTCCAGTGCAACTGCAGCTTCTTTTTTACAAACATGAACTGCAGGCCAAATTGAAACCTGCAGGCCTCAGGTCCACTGAATCCACCATCTCCAGAGATGAGGCTGGCTAATGGGTGTGGGGCTGCAGAGAGCTGCATGAGGGCCACCTGTCTGAGAGCCATTTCAGGGTGCAGTTGCCCAGTTATCCCATCCCCTCCATCCACCTAGGTGTCCATGAAACTACTTAAGACTGAGAGCTAGACATCTCTGGCATGTTCCTGAATGAGGTGTACATTCAGGTCTTGTAAGATTTGCTGGGTCTAGGAGTGTGCATTTGGATATTCCGGAGCCAAAATTAGAGAAGCATCACATCAACAGGATAATATCTTAGGACCAACAAAAATGTTAAAAAATAGTCAGCAAGTTTTCTACTTTAAGCATTATGTTAAATATAGAAACAAACAAACAAAAAAAGGAGGAGAGTATTGGGACACTTGAGAAAAGCCCCAGTGGGCCAGGATTTAATGCAGAAAATGTAAATTTGGAATAGAAACTATTCTTTTTTTTTTTTTGAAATTTTTTTATTGGATTAGAAATCGATCAGTATTATACTCATTACAATCCATTTCCTTTAAATATTCCAGTTCTAACCCCCTCCCTTCCCCCCCTTTTGTTGACTTCCAACAGTTTTCCAACCCCTTATCCATTTCCCCCCTACTCATTTCATACTTATTTTATTCTAATAAACATATACTTTCACTCTCTTCTAAGCTTATCTATTGTAACACCGTGCTATCTCTGTTCCCTTTCCCACTTAACTTATCAACTAGACATTACATTCCTGGCATATAACCTTTAATAATAATAATCATTTATCTGTTTTTTGTATTCTATACTCTATCTTACACATTCTAGTCTCATCAATATGGGACAAACAATTTGTCTCACATTCTACATGACTTTAAGTACTTCTATAAACATAATATACATTCAACATAAGTCAATCAATTTAACCTATACTCTATATGTTACTCTTTACTTCCTTCTGCCTATCTTATGTTCATTATATTTTAATTATATAATTTCTCCATTATACAATTATCTGCCGGCAATGGTCAAACAATTTGACCCATACACTGCATATTTCTGAGTACTTCTATGAACACAATATACATTCGGCACAGGTTAAACAATTTAACTCATATTCTGTATATTACTATATATTTCTTTCCACCTTTCTTATATTCATTCTATTTTAATTATATAATTTCTCCGTTAAACAGTTATCTGCCAGAAATAAAACTAATTAATTTCTATCCTTATAATTCTTTATAATTATTATAACACCTCTATTACTTAATACTATATTTAATAGTCAGATAATATAATTGCTTAGAAATTCTCTTTTAACTTTCCTCCCCCCGGTAAAGTCACTTCCCTCTTCTTTTGTTGTATTTCAGTAATTTTCAAACTGCCACAGTTCTCCTCCCACCTCCCATTTTTTCACCAAATATTGTTTCAACTTCTCCCAATCCATATTGAACTGTCCTGGATCAAGATCCCTCAGTTTCCTTGTCATTTTGTCCATTTCCGCCATATACAGCAATTTGTAGATCCAGTCCTCGATAGTTGGCACTTCTTGTACTTTCCACTTTTGCGCATACAAAAGTCTAGCAGCTGCTGTCATGTAAAATAACAATGTCCTGTGTTGTGCTGGAATGTCCTCCATTCCCAAGTTCAGTAGCAGGAGTTCTGGGTTCTTATTAACTTGAAATTGTAAAATCTCACTTACCACTCTTATTATTTCCCCCCAGTACTGCCTAGCTACCTCACAAGTCCACCACATGTGGTACAACGATCCTTCATGCTTTTTACATTTCCAGCATTTATTAGACATGTTCAAATTCCCTAACACAATTTTCTTTGGTGTCAAGTACCAACGATAAATCATTTTGTAGACATTCTCTTTAATATTAGTATGTCGTGATCTTCAATGTGTTTTTCCACAAGTATTCCCACGCCTCCATTGTTATTTCTTTATTAAAATTTATAGCCCACTTCACCATTTGCACTTTGACTATCTCATCTTCTGTGTACCATTTTAACAACACTTTATAAGTCTTAGAAATTTCCTTTTTATCCTCTTGTAGAATTACCTCCTCTAATTCCGAATTCTCCATTCTTACCCCTCCCTTCGCACAGTCCGAATTGTAGAGATCTCTAATCTGTCTATATTGAAACCAATCGTAACTTGGAGACAACTCATCTTGCGTCTTTATTCTTAGTTTAGAAAGTTCTATTCGTATTATCTCCTTGTACGTTAAGCGCTGTTGTTCATTATCGACAGTTCTCGGATCTATTACTTCGTAAGGAACCACCCAGGAGGGAATTCCTTCCTGTAGGTAATGTCTATACTTCTTCCAAATTGTGAAGAGGCTTCTCCGAATATAATGGTGTAAAAACATAGAGTCTGCTTTTACTTTGTCATACCACAGATATGCATGCCATCCAAAATTTTTTTAATATCCCTCTAAGGCCAGTAATTTGCGGTTTTTCAGCGTCATCCAGTCTTTCAGCCACACCAAACAAATTGCATCATAGTAGAGTCTTAGATTGGGCAGTTGCATTCCACCTCTCTCTTTTGCATCCTGTAGTACTTTCATTTTTACTCGAGGCTTCTTGCCTGCCCAGACAAAGTCCGATATTTTCCTCTGCCATTTTTCAAACTGCTTAGAGTCCCGGATGATTGGTATTGTTTGTAACAGAAACATCACTCTTGGCAACACATTCATCTTAACTACTGCAATTCTTCCCAACCATGACAAATTCAATCTATTCCATTTAATCAAATCTTGCTCTATCTGAGTCCACAATTTTTCATAGTTATTCTTGAATAGATCTATATTCTTTGCAGTCAGTTCAATTCCCAGATATTTCACCTTACTTGTTACTTCACAGTCTGTTATTTCCATTAATAACTGTTGTTTTTGTTTGGTCATATTCTTACATAATATCTTTGACTTCTTTTTGTTTACATAGAATCCTGCCCGGTCTCCAAATTCCTTAATTTTCTCTATTACCTTTGGCATATTCTCAATTGGATCTTCCACAATTAACATTATGTCATCCGCAAATGCTCTGACCTTATAGGAAAAGTCTTTTATTTTTATTCCACGGATTGCATTATCTTCTCGAATCTGTATCATCAATATTTCCAAAACCAAAATAAACAACAGTGGAGACAACGGGCAACCTTGTCTTGTACCTTTACCTATAGTCAATTTCTTAGTCACCTCGTCATTCACCACAATTGCTGCACTCTGGTCTCTATAAATTTCTTTCACTGCTCTTATGAATCTTTCCCCCATTTGTAGCTGTTCCATGGTGGCAAACATAAAGTCCCAGTTCAAATTGTCAAATGCCTTTTCAGCGCCCACAAAGAAGAAACCAACCTCCTTGTCACAACGCTTGTCATAATATTCAATAGCATTTATAACTGTCCTTAAGTTATCTTTGATTTGTCTGTTTGGTAAAAAACCTGCTTGTTCCTCCTCAATAACTTCGGAAAGCCATCCCTTTACTCTTTCCGCCAATATCTTCGCAAAGATTTTATAATCATTATTAAGTAACGAAATAGGTCTGTAGTTTTTAACATTAGTCAAATCCTATCCTTCTTTAGGGATCAATGATATATTGGCTTCACTCCAAGTATCTGGAATCCTTTGATCCTTCAAAACACCATTGATCACTTCTTTTAGGAATGGCACCAGTTCATTGGCCAGTACCTTGTAAAATTTGGCTGTAATTCCATCAGGTCCTGGCGCCTTTCCCAAATTTGTTGACTGTATTGCTTTCTTTATCTCTTCCTCCGTTACTTCACTATTCAATTTGTCTCTCCATCCTTCCGAAATTACTGGGAGCTTCATTTTCCCCAGATATGTCGCTATTGAGTCTTTGTTCACTTCTTTTTTGTTATACAATTTAGCGTAAAATTTGTAAAAGGCACTACTAATAGCCATCTGTTCCAGATGTACTTTATTGTCTTCACATATTTTATTTATTGTCTTCTTCTCCTTTCTCTTCTTCAGTTGCCACGCCAGGTATTTTCCAGGTTTATTTGCACCTTCAAACGACTTTTGGTTCATTCTCTTAAGATTCCATTCCAGTTCTTTATTATTCATTGCCGTCAGCTGTTCTTGAAGGATTTTAATATCCTGGTATATTTTCTTTTTCCCTGGTCTTTTCTTTAGTTGTATTTCTTTGGCTTTTATTTTCTCCATAATCTCCTGTCTCTTCTCCTCTCTTTTTTTCCTGGCTCTTCCATTTAAGTCCATTAGTATGCCTCTAATTACTGCTTTGTAGGTATCCCAAACTTTATTGGTTGGTACTTCTCTGTTCATGTTATGTTGTATGAAGAACGTAGTTTCCTTTCTCAACATCTCCATATTTTCTCCCTCTTGTAACAAGTCCTCATTTATTCTCCATCCTTTCCTTTTAGTTCTTTTTCCAAACTTCCACATAATTGGATTATGATCTGAGCCTACCATAGGCATTATTTCCACATCCTTAGTCCAAAGCGCTAAGTCTTTTGAGGCCCAGATCATATCAATTCGTGATAATGTAGAATGTCTCGCGGAGAAAAACATATATTGTCTACCTTTTGGATTCTGTCTTCTCCATACATCATCCAAGGTTTCCTGTTGCGTTAGTGCAAAAAAAGTCTTTGGTAATAGTCCTCTTTTCTTTTGTACAGTTGCTGATTTTTTATCCAATTCCAAATTTGTAACTCCATTGAAGTCTCCTGCAAGAATTATTTGGTCATAAGAAAGTTCATCTAATTGCTTCCTCAAGTCCTCAAAAAAGCTTTCTTTTGCTCCATTAGGTGCATAAATTCCAATCACCAACACTCTCTTTAAATTCCATGTACATTCCACTGCTAAAAATCTGGCTTCCGCATCTCTCATCACTAGTTTTGGCTGTAGCTCCTCTTTTTTATACAGTACCACTCCCCTTTTTTTCTTCTTTGAGGCCGCTACATAGTCATTGCCCAATTTATTCAATTTAAGATATTTTACATCCTGGTTTCTAATATGAGTCTCTTGCAAACGCACAATATCACATTTCTGTTTTAATAGCCAGTGGAAAATACTTTTTCTCTTATTCGGTGAATTAAGTCCATTTACATTCCAAGATAAAACTTTACACTCCATATTCCTAACCTTGTTGCTGGTAAGTCCTTTTCATTGTCCCTCAAAAACTTTTCCATTTCTAATTCAGATCTGATGCGCTTTTTCGCTCCTCCAAATTCAAAGGATATTCCTTCCGGTAGTTCCCATCTATACCTTATTTTCATGTCCTTCAGAATCTGGATTAGAGCTTTGTATTTTTTCCGATCTAGCAACACCGATCTGGGTACCTCCTTCATAATAATAACCGTCTTGCCATCAACCTCCAATGGTTCTTGAAATTGTTTGCTCACAATCATTTCTCTTATATTTCTAGTCGTAAATTGCACAATCACGTCTCTTGGTAATTTCCTCTGGGTCGCAAATCTTGAATTTATTCGATACACCACATCTAGGATAGCCACAGTTTCCTCCTTCTCCTTTCCCAGGTATTCAGCTAACACCTCGGTAATCTGTTCTTGGGCCGTCTTTCCTTCTATCTCCGGCAAGCCGCGAAACCTCAGCTGCTTCTCCATATGCTTGCTCTCCGCAACTGCCATTCTTCCTCTCATCACCCTCATCTCTGTTCGTTGCGTGTCTGCAAGGTTCTCCACCGCATTTTCCACTACATTGACTCTTTGCTGTGTCCCTTGCAGGTCATTTTGTATTGTTTCCATTCCCTTCTTCACTTCTGCCAGCTCATTCTTTACTGTCTCTTTAACCTCTTTAACCTCTTTCACCAGCTCAGGTTTCATATCTCTGAGTTCTTTAATCACTTCTAAGAGCTTTTTATCTAAGTTCTCTATGGCCGATTGCCACTCTTTTTTCGACATCGTGGGGCTCGCTTTACCTCGCTCCCACGAATCCGCTCGCTTCCTTAACTCCGTGGCGCTTGGCTTAGTGTCCTTTTATTTTAAATGTCCCGGTCTTTTTGCAAAAAAAAGCATTTAAAGAGTCCAAAATGTCGGGCGTCTTTTCTCTATGATTCCTCTATGGTTTTTGTAATCCAATATGGCTTACTTCCTCTTCTGCTGAAGCAGCAGCTCTTCCCCTTTCAAAGATGGCGATTCCCTTCTTCCTGTCTTCCGGCAAGGGCCGCTCCTCTCCAGCAACTCTATCACTGTTACGCACTTCCTGTTTCCCGACTTCCCACAACAGTTCTCGCGATGTTAAAGCTTTCTCACAGCCTGATATCTCCTTGCAACCACAGGTATGCAAAACAATAGTCCAATTTCTTCTATAACTCCTTTTAATTTAATCCTTTTTCTAATATAGTTCTTGCCGGATCCTCCCCTCCTTATAATCAATCTGTTGCAGTTTAAAAGTCTACTTTAATGCTTCCTTGTTTTAAGTAATTTGTCCCGTTTCAAGAGATAGTGATCTTTACCTTCTCCAGCACTTTTCGCAGGTTGTAATTGCTGTTTCAATCTCAAAATCCCATCAGCTCTTCTTGCCCCTGTTGAAGCTTGGGCATGGGGGTCTTATGCCAACCGCATTGGCTCCAGGACTGCCGCAGAGATTTTAGCCGACCTGTCTTCGGGTGGGACCTCAAGGGACGGGAGAGAGTCCGTTGCGCAGGACCCCCCCTCGCCCGAGATCAACGTGCCCTGAGGTTCTTGAGCGTTCTATGCCTGTTCTCCACCTGAGAACAGTTGGCCGCGAGCTTGATTTGCCCCGCCGGCCGTTAAAACGGCTGCCCGGTCAGCTCAGCACTTTGAGCTGCGTTAGACCTCCATGGATCCCAAACCGGAAGTCGGAATAGAAACTATTCTTTATGACTAATGAGTGTCCGGGGTCTGAGCCCCAGCCCCCAGACTTGACAAGAGGGAACAGCAGGGGACAAAAGGGTGGCAGCAACTCCACCCCCCAAGCCGGCAACCAGGGCCAGAACCTACCTACTCCATGGGGAAGGGGCAAAAGGCCAGTACCTCAGAGGGGTGGAGGGGGCAAGGAGAAACCAGCCAGCCCCACCCTCCAGGGGGAAGAGAGGGGGCTAAGCAGGCTGGAGGGAAAGGGACACAGCAGGGAGAAGGTGGGTCCAGCAGCAGCAGCAGCAACCCAAGCAGAGCCCTTACCTGGCAGGGAGAGGACGCCGCCGCTGCAGCCCAGAGCCACACCATGGCTAGAAGACAGCAGCCTGGCTCAGGAGTTGCTAGAAGCCAAGCCTCTCCAGGGGGGGCTGCCACAGGCATTCTGGGGGAGGAGATGGGTAACCCCGCCCAGCATTGCTGAGCAGGCAGCGCAGAAGCTGGCTAAGGCAGCTCCTCGTGAGCAGGGCCAGGCAAGCCCAATAGCACAGAGGCTGGCTGGGGCAGCTCCTCGTGAGCAAGGCCAGGCAAGCTCAGTAGCTCAGAGGCTGGCTGGGGCAGCTCCTCGGGAGCAAGGCCAGGCAAGCCCAATAGCACAGAGGCTGGCCGGGGCAGCTCCTCGTGAGCAAGGCCAGGCAAGCTCAATAGCACAAGGGCTGGCTGGGGCAGCTCCTCGTGAGCAAGGCCAAGGAGCCCTCAGCTGGGGATGGCTCGCACTCAACCCCACCCTGCCAGCATGGCAAAAGGGCCCAGGAGGGATTAGTGGTTGGAGGGAAACACCTGGAGGAATGCCCAGCTGGGCCCAGTCAGGAGAGGGAACAAGCCTGGAAGGAGGGCGGGGTGGAGAAAGGAAACCCTATAAAGGGTGGCTGGGAAGAGCTCTGGGGTGGTGGGTGTGAGTGAGGAGTGATGATGTGGAGTGAGAGCAGTAGGATGCAAGGGTGGAGGCTTGGAGGAGAGTTCTGGAAGGAGGAGATGGAGGACACAGAGGGTAAGCAGGCCAGGTTGAGCAGGCCAGCGAGTGGACTGAGAGGGAGTCTGGGTGAGGTATACCGCCCCTCCTTCCACAGAGCAGGGTCCTGCAGAGTCCCTGGCCCCCCTGTGACGTCAGGAGCAGACCGCCCAGTGCCACGCCCAGCGGCAGCTGCAGCAAGCCCTGACAAGTTGGTGGCCCGTACGGGGAGAGACGTTCCGACGCAGGCGCCAGTCAAGGGGCGGCCTCCCAAGGCCGCCACCCCAGTGGAGCTCGGACTGTGGCTGGAGGAACGCCAGGATAGGATGTGGGGAAGGCTGGAGGCAGCCTACCCAGCTGCTCCAGCGGAACTAACACTGACGGCAGAGCCGCAGATGCAAGCCGGCGCGCTCACAGAGGCCTTGCCAAGGGTTTGCGCCTTCGTTTGGGAAAATAACCCACCGCCTGGCAAGCAGGTGCAGAGTCTATGCGCCACCGTGAGGATAGGCCGGCTGATCCTACAAGCCCTATTGGACTCCGGGAGTGCAGTCTCAGCAATTCAACCCCAGCTTCTCCCAGCTGCCACCCCAGTGCACCGCTGGATCCCGGTGACAGACGTGATGGGCCGCACCCAGCCGTACCCTACGGCCCTAATCACAATAGAGTACCTAGGGGTCTGCCACCAAATGGAAGTGGCCCGGGTAGCCCACCTACCCGTGCCAGTGCTGCTGGGAAGAGACGCCCCAGGGTTCTTCAGGCTCCTCAAGCAGGCAACGGAGAAATTGGGAAGAGACGCCCCCGGGAATGCCGGGCTGCTGCTGGAGGCGGCAGGGGAATTGGCAGGCCCTCAAGTTGCCACTGCTCTGCAAGTGGAGGAGGCCAACGACCCGGGCGAGGGTCCCTCTGTCAGACCAGGGGCAGAACCACAGGTTGAAGACCCAGCGGGACCCCCGGCAGACCGCCCATTCCGCGATGCCCAAGGGGCAGATGAGTCCTTGCAGCGCTTGCGAGAGACAGCCGCTCGTGAGGAGGAGCAGGTGCGGGATGAACGGAGGTCCCAGCGGCTCCCTCGCATCGAGAAGCAAGGAGGGGTTTGGGTTCGCCTAGCTCGTGCCCCAAGTGGCCAGGGGGAGGTCCGCCAGCTATTGGTGCCGGCGGCCTACCGGGCCGAAGTCCTCCGCACGGCCCATGAGCATGCGTGGGCTGGGCATCTGGGGCACCACAAGACCCTGAAGAAGATCCTTGAACAGTTCTTCTGGCCCTCCGTGAATGCAGATGTGAAGGCCCACTGCCGCTCATGTCCCACCTGCCAGCGGGTGGCAGCCCGCCGCCCACCGAAGGCCCCCCTCTCCCCGCTACCCGTCATGGAGACACCCTTCCAACGGATCGCGATGGACTTCATTGGACCGCTGCCACGCACACCCCGGGGCCATCGCTTTGCCCTGGTGATTGTGGACTATGCCACGCGGTTCCCCGAGGTCATCCCGCTGAAAACCATGCAGACCCCGGGGGTGGTCCGGGCCCTGTCCAAGTTTTTTGCGATGGTGGGGCTGCCAGATGAAATCCTGACGGATCGAGGGGGCCCGTTCCGTGCCACAGCCATGCGCCAACTCTGCCGGAATTTGGGGATCCGGCAGGTGTTCACCTCGGCTTACCACCCTCAAACAGATGGTTTGGCAGAGCGGCTGAACCAGACTGTCAAGGAGGCCCTGAAGAAGATGACACGGGACAAGCCTCACCAGTGGGACCTGTACATCGACCCGCTCATGTTCGCCCTCAGGGAGACCCCGCAGGCCTCCACTGGCTTCAGCCCATTCGAGCTGCTATATGGGCGCAAGCCACGAGGGATGCTCTCCCGGCTGACAGAACGCTGGGGGCCCCAGGCCAGCAACCCTGCGCCCACCCCACAGGAGTACGTGAGCCAGCTCCGTGATCGGGTGCAACAGTCCCAAGCCGAGGCGAACCGCAGACTGACTCGCACCCAGGCGAAGCAGAAAGCCGCCTACGACCGGGGTGCACGGATGAGGACTTTCCAGGCTGGAGAGAAGGTCCTGGTGCACCACTCGGTATTTCCCAGAGAGGGAGGGGACGCTTGGAGGGGCCCCTACCCGATTCGAAGGGTGCTGGGCCCCACTACCTATGAAGTCCAGTGCGGGGTCGGCCAACGTCGGCGGAAGACCCTGCATGTGAACCTCCTGAAGCAGTGGCACGAGCGCCCCGAAGAGGAGTGTGGCATGGCCGAGGACCCATTGGAGCTTCCTGACAGTGAGCTGCCGTGGACCTCTGAAGCCCCGGAGTTTGAGGCGCCCAAGGTGGACCCCCAGCTTGATCCAGCTCAACGGGCCCAGCTACGAGACCTCTGCGCACGGGTTCCCGGGGTCTTCTCCCGCAGGCCAGGCAGCACCAGCCTGATTCAACATGCCATCCCAACCAGCCCGGGGCAGACAGCTCGGGCTACCTGGCGCCCCATCCCCAGGAAGCGGTGGGAGGCAGTGGAGAAGGAGACAAATGAGATGCTCCGGCTGGGTGTAATCGAACCCTCACGGAGTGCCTGGAGGAGCCCGATAGTCCTGGTTCCCAAGCCAGACGGGACCACCCGGTTTTGCATTGACTATCGCGAACTGAATAAGGTGGCCCAGTTCGACGCCTACCCCATGCCCCGAGCAGACGTGCTGGTGGACCACCTGGGGTCCGCCCGCTACCTGTCGGCCCTGGACTTAACAAAGGGCTACTGGCAGGTGCCCGTATGGCTAGAGGACCGGGAGAAGACGGCCTTTGCCACCCCCCAAGGCCTCTTCCAATTCAAGAAGATGCCGTTTAGCCTGCATGGGGCGGCGGCCACCTTTCAGCGGCTGGTGGACCAGGTGCTGGGAGAGTGCCGGGCGTACGCCATGGCATACATTGATGATATTATTATCTTCAGCCCCGACTGGCCCACCCACCTCCAACACCTGGAAGCCGTCTTAAGGGCCCTCCAACGAGCTGGGCTAAGGGCGAACCCAAAAAAGAGCCACCTGGGGTTCCAGGAACTCCAATACCTGGGCTTCGTGGTCGGGGGAGGACAAGTCAGGCCACCACCGGACAAGGTGGCCTCAATAGCCGACGCCCCACAGCCCAAGACCAAGAAGCAGGTTCGGAGATTCCTAGGACTGCTGGGGTATTATGGGCGGTTCATCCCCCACTTTGCCTCCCGAGCGGCGCCCCTGACGGACAGCTTAAGGAAGGGGCTGCCCAACCAAGTCCGGTGGACCCCAGAACTAGAGGCAGCTTTCAAAGACCTGCGTTCCGCCCTCTCTAACGCCACTGCCCTGTGGAACCCGGACTTTGACCGGCCCTTCACACTGGCCACAGACGCTTCGGACACCGGCCTCGGGGCTGTGCTGACCCAGGAACGTGACGGAGCAGACGTCCCGATTCTCTTCCTGAGTCGGAAGCTACAGCCCGCCGAGAAGCGCTATGCCACGGTGGAGCGGGAGGCCCTAGCGGTCAAGTGGGCGGTGGGGGCCCTGCAGTACTACCTGGCCAACAACCCCTTTATACTGCTGACGGACCATGCACCCCTGCAGTGGCTCCATCGCATGAAGGCGCACAACCCCAGGGTGCTACGCTGGTACCTCTCCCTTCTACCCTTCCAATTTACCATCAAATACCGCCGGGGGGCACGGCATGTGGACGCGGACTATATGTCCCGCATGTTTGAGACTGAGCCAGACCCCCACAACTCAAAGCCAAGCGGGGGGGGGTGTGTCCGGGGTCTGAGCCCCAGCCCCCAGACTTGACAAGAGGGAAGCAGGGGACAAAAGGGTGGCAGCAACTCCACCCCCCAAGCCGGCAACCAGGGCCAGAACCTACCTACTCCATGGGGAAGGGGCAAAAGGCCAGTACCTCAGAGGGGTGGAGGGGGCAAGGAGAAACCAGCCAGCCCCACCCTCCAGGGGGAAGAGAGGGGGCTAAGCAGGCTGGAGGGAAAGGGACACAGCAGGGAGAAGGTGGGTCCAGCAGCAGCAGCAGCAACCCAAGCAGAGCCCTTACCTGGCAGGGAGAGGACGCCGCCGCTGCAGCCCAGAGCCACACCATGGCTAGAAGACAGCAGCCTGGCTCAGGAGTTGCTAGAAGCCAAGCCTCTCCAGGGGGGGCTGCCACAGGCATTCTGGGGGAGGAGATGGGTAACCCCGCCCAGCATTGCTGAGCAGGCAGCGCAGAAGCTGGCTAAGGCAGCTCCTCGTGAGCAGGGCCAGGCAAGCCCAATAGCACAGAGGCTGGCTGGGGCAGCTCCTCGTGAGCAAGGCCAGGCAAGCTCAGTAGCTCAGAGGCTGGCTGGGGCAGCTCCTCGGGAGCAAGGCCAGGCAAGCCCAATAGCACAGAGGCTGGCCGGGGCAGCTCCTCGTGAGAAAAGGCCAGGCAAGCTCAATAGCACAAGGGCTGGCTGGGGCAGCTCCTCGTGAGCAAGGCCAAGGAGCCCTCAGCTGGGGATGGCTCGCACTCAACCCCACCCTGCCAGCATGGCAAAAGGGCCCAGGAGGGATTAGTGGTTGGAGGGAAACACCTGGAGGAATGCCCAGCTGGGCCCAGTCAGGAGAGGGAACAAGCCTGGAAGGAGGGCGGGGTGGAGAAAGGAAACCCTATAAAGGGTGGCTGGGAAGAGCTCTGGGGTGGTGGGTGTGAGTGAGGAGTGATGATGTGGAGTGAGAGCAGTAGGATGCAAGGGTGGAGGCTTGGAGGAGAGTTCTGGAAGGAGGAGATGGAGGACACAGAGGGTAAGCAGGCCAGGTTGAGCAGGCCAGTGAGTGGACTGAGAGGGAGTCTGGGTGAGGTATACCGCCCCTCCTTCCACAGAGCAGGGTCCTGCAGAGTCCCTGGCCCCCCTGTGACGTCAGGAGCAGACCGCCCAGTGCCACGCCCAGCGGCAGCTGCGGCAAGCCCTGACAATGAGACTGTATGTGTATATGGGGAATGTGATGGGAACATGATATTTGTGTGGGAGAAGACTTGTGTTACAAGTTTGTACTGTGCCCTCTCCCCATGATGCTTGGAACCTGAACACTGACTACGGAGTAGGCTGGTGGTTGTGGCTGAAATGTGATTAGAATCGATGGTTGTTGTGGGTTTTCCGGGCTGTATTGCCGTGGTCTTGGCATTGTAGTTCCTGACGTTTCGCCAGCAGCTGTGGCTGGCATCTTCAGAGGTGTAGCACCAAAAGACAGAGATCTCTCAGACACTGAGAGATCTCTGTCTTTTGGTGCTACACCTCTGAAGATGCCAGCCACAGCTGCTGGCGAAACGTCAGGAACTACAATGCCAAGACCACGGCAATACAGCCCGGAAAACCCACAACAACCATCGTTCTCCGGCCGTGAAAGCCTTCGACAATACAAGTGATTAGAATCCTTCCTTCCCTGTGTGCTGTTGGCTTTTTCTGTGTCAAAAGGATTTTTTATAGGTTATCTTTAGGTTTTCAAGGGACTGAACAATTTCTGAAGAGTAGCATCACATTAGAGTAGCATAATAAGGTTTACAGCTTGTAACAATTATACTCTTCTAGGGGCTGTTAATATTTCAACAGCAGTTCACTGTTGACATTGCTATTGGTGTATTTTTTATTTTTCTAGAGAGAACATTGGTAGTGATTATGTTATATTGGAAGATCAGCTGCCACTGTAGCAGAACTGTAGCAGAACTGGTCTCTTAGTCTCTTGAAATTTGCATTTAAAAGCAATTCATCATATTTTGCCATTTCTCATGTGAGTGCTCTGTTCCCTCAATACAGTTAACAATGGAGCTTTGTATTAATTAATGCAAAAAAACCTATTCAGGCTTGGCTTTCTACAGCCAGTCTGCTGAATTTTGAGTTTATGAAATGGAGCCTGAAAGGTAGGTGAGCCACAAAGCACAGTTAAGTTGTTTGATGTACAGTAGTTTTATTGTATACTAGTGTTGTGCTTTATTCACAATCAACAAATGGCTCTGACTTTTCTACAAACACTATCTAACTTCTAAGCAGACTAATAACTGCATGTTTTGTCAGCTTAGGAAAGAGACAGAAGTCTGACAACCATTTGCACCTTTAGTAACCCCAGTTCCCCTGTTCCCAAGCCCTATATCCTCCCATGACATATCTGTGGAAGGGGAATTTCATATGTTACAAAGCAAAACTTCATGTTAAGTCATCCCAGGCCATTTACAGCTTAAAATTTGAAAAGACAATGACATGCATCACATGCATGAAAGCCAGTTTAGTGTCGTGGTTAAAAGCGGCAGGGCTCTAATCTGGAGAACTGGGTTTGATTCCCCACTTCTCCTCTTGAAGCCAGCTGGGTGACCTTGAGTCAGTCACAGCTCTCTCAAAGCTCTCTCAGCCCCACCCACCTCACAGGGTGATTGTCATGAGGATAATAATAACACACTTTGGAAACTGCTCTGAGTGTGGCATTAAGTTGTCCTGAAGTGTGGTATATAAATTGAATGTTAATATTATTATTAGTTTCACATGTACAGAAGACAGTTTCTAATGATCCCTTAAAAAACTAAAGACTCATGAAACATGATGGCAGGAGATCTGTTCTGGCTGCTTTTTAAACTGTAAATAGTTGCACTGGGACCAGATTGTGTCTGTGGTGAGAGGGGAGTGGGGGGTGAATCCTTCATGCTGCACCATTTTAATGATCTCAGACACTTCAAGGGTTTACACAGCTACTGAGAGGAAGTGAATGCTGTTTGAAAGTGGCACAGGAGAAAAGGATGAGGCTCCCTCACCTGCACCAATGCCAGATCCAAATAGCTTGATACAAAGCTGTATGCAGCTTTTAAAATCATAACAAAATCGTTCATGAATCATAGGCTCAGTAGTGCTGGATAAAGCTCTAAATCAGCTCTGTGGTGCTGGATAAAGCTCTAAATCAGGTTCATGACTGGTCTGCAGGATTCTTCTCCCTCAAAAATAGTGTCTCTGTGTGTATTTCAGAGAGAGAGAGAGAGAGAGAGAGAGAGAGAGAGAGAGAGAGAGAGAGAGAATGCATCGAGTTGTGGGAGGCTGGCAACTAAAGCGAAGGAAAGTGGCCACACAAGTGAGAAAGATGTGGCTGGAAACGCTTAAGAAAGGGTTGTGTTTTAAATGCATGGATTGCGAAAAGACTGGTAGCCAAAAACAAAAGCAGCCAGAAAGCTAAATGTGTGCAGCTGAAAAACTTAAACAATTCAAGTGGAAGACATGAGAGATGGCCAGAAGAGCATTAACAAAACCAGGCACCATTCCAGGGCTTAATCTGAGCCAGAGATCAGCCACGGAACCACTTTGGAAGTCCAGCCTGGAATATGTAAAGAAGGCACAAAGTTTCATGCTCTTATTGTTCAGAAACCACAGCCACTCCCTGTGCATTCCAGATCAAGGGACAGCCCTTCCAAGTCAAACAGCTTAATTTAAACAGCACCCAACCTACAGGGCCAATCCTTGTAGCCACCATAAGGCCTTTGGATCACATCTCTACTGCTAGGCAGATGGGGCACAGTTCTGGTCAGGACCATGGCCTGCATGGAAAAGCAGCTTCTCCCTCTGAGGCGGAGGACATCTTGGGTGTTTCCCTTCGCCCAATCAGGGAGGCAGGAAGTAGAAAAAAAAATTCTTCCTCTTCCTATTGGCGTCTGGAACACCCCACTCTCCAGTTCTTTCCTGCCTCCAGGGAGAGCAGTTGCCTAGGCTGTTCTCTCTGCCTATCTTCTTTATCTGCTACTTTTGCTTTCACTTTCTCTTTAAGCCCTTGCTTTCTATTCTCTTTACTCATCTCTCTCATTAGATTCCCCTCTGTGTCCTGCTCCTTTCCTTCTCTTTGCTCCGACCTTACTGAGTCCCCCTGAGATGGAATCCAGGGACTCTGATGGGAGCTTCATGGACGCCAAGGAGGAGAACTCGGCAGCGGCGATCCCATCCAAGACCCTGAGCGACCTTCCCGGTACCATCCTGCCCCTCGGGCTGGAACGGAATCCCGGCACCTTTCCAGCTAGCCAGCTGTGTATCTCTTCAAAGAAACAACTCAGAAGAGCTCAGGACCCGAAACCGACATCATGCGCTCGCCGGGAAGAAGAAAAAGGCGCGAAAAAGGCAGCCGTGGAAAAGGCGGGAAAAAGCGGCAGCATTCGCGATTTTCTCCACGCAGCTGAGAACAACGTGCTTGCCATCCTCCCGCCGGGAGATTTGGCAGAAAACGACTCCAGGCCTGCCTCACCTGCCTTGAGCATGAAAATGCTGAAGCAGCAGGTACTGTACCCATTGGTTTCGGGCAGCCGCAGGCCCATGGAGAGCCCCCAGCTGGGGACTTCATTCCACTCCTGAGACAAATGATAAGGGAGGAGGTTGGAAAGCTTCACCAGCCTGTCTCCAGGTCCCTTAGCAATTGGCCCCTTACCTCTGCCTCCCCTCCTAGCAAGCAGAGACGAACTGAGGTTCACTGGCCAACTAAAGCCGCCCAAAAGTCTGCCCCAACGTACGCCAAGGACAGCAGGTGCTTCTGGGGGGATGCATCGTCCTCCGATAGCGAGGAAGGGGAACAAGGGGACTTCCTTTCTGAGGAAGAGGAAGAAGAAGAGATGTCTATCCCAGAACAGACTAATAGGCTCTTCAAGGCTGAGGACTACCAATATTTACTATACAAGACCCTGGCTGCCTTAGAACTCCAGGAGTCTCCGGAAAAGGGGGAGGAGGACCCCAAAGGTGTCAAGGGTCTTCAAGGCCCAAAGGCTGTAGAGAATTCTTCCCTAGAGATAGTACCCCAGAAAGGGTTTTTCCTTTCCCCGAGTACTTTGAAAGGCAATTGAGGGCAGAGTGGTTCAAACCAGCAGCCCCCAAACAATACCATAGCTCTGTTAAAAAACTTTATGCCTTACCTTCTTTCACCAATGAGTTCCTGCAGGTACCTAAGATCGACGCACCCGTAGCAGCACTCCAGTCCTCCGGCCTGCTGACTGAAGACGGTCAAGGAGCGGTTAGAGATAATTTGGATCGGAAAGCGGAGACTGCACTCAGACGGGCGCATGAGGCGTCAGCTATGGCCATCCGAGCGGCATCATCTGCTTCCATCGTGTCCAGGGCTGCGATCGTATGGATACGTAAACTTATCCAGCTCCTGCTGGGTAACCGCAGACGTCTGCTAGAGGGAGCCAACAGAGTCCTAAAAGCCAACACCTTTACCGCCGACGCCACTCTGGACGCTTTGACTTTCTCTTCCAGGGCGATAGCTTCTGTGACTGCCGCCAGGAGACTACTTTGGCTGAGAGCTTGGCCTGCGGACCTACACTCAAAGTTTATTCTCATGGCTTACCCTTTCCAAGGCGACAAACTGTTCGGAGAGCCCCTGGACAAGGTCCTGGTCGAGACCAGAGATAAGAAAAGGGCGCTCCCTAAGACACTCAGAAGGTCAGATAAATGCAGTTACCCCTACCAGTCCTTTCGGTCACAGCATGTGCTACCCAGGTTTCGTCAAGACAACAAATGACCATCCTGGAGCTCCCCCAAGCCCACTCAAAGGAAAGGATCCTTCGGTTCCAAAGCCTACAAAGTGTCTCAGTACAGAGGGGACCGACAAGGTTTCAGGCCCAAAGCTCCAAAGTCCTGACTCGGAGCAGATTCCGGTGGGGGGGAGACTACTGTACTTCCGTCATGTATGGCAAGAGACTCACTCGGACGAGTGGACCACCAAGGTAGTCTCCCAGGGGTATGTCATCGAGTTCAAATCCCTACCACCGGATCGTTTCCTCAAGTCACCTCTTTACAAGAACCTGCAAAGAAAACGAATCACCATGAAGGCGATACAGCATCTCCTGGACATCGAAGCAATAGAGCCAGTGGCACACCACGAGACAGGCCTGGGGGTCTATTCCATCTTTTTCACAGTCCCAAAACGGAGACTGGAGGGCAATCCTGGACTTAAAGTTCGTGAACCAATTCATCCAGCTGAAACATTTCAGAATGGAAACGTTGCGCTCCATCTCCGAGGCTCTCAGGCAGGGGGACTTTATGACCTCGATAGATCTGACCGAAGCTTACCTACACATACCCATTCATCCTTCCCACAGACGCTTTCTGAGGTTCTGCATTGGTGGACGTCACTTTCAGTTCAGAGCGCTCCCCTTCGGTCTGGCCACGGCGCCCAGGGTGTTCTCAAAGGTCTTGATCAATCCTATTGTTCAGCTTCGGGAGTCCGGGATTCACATCCATCCCTACCTGGACGACATCCTTCTACGGGCACATTCGAGAGAGAAGGCGACCCAGGACACATGGACGGTTGTTTGCTGCCTCCAGGCTCATGGTTTCCTGATCAACATGAAAAAGTGCTCCATTGTTCCATCACAAAGGCTCCAACATTTAGGGATGATAATAGACACCAAGAGGGGTATCATCCTCCTGCCGCAGGAGAAGATTCTCAAAACCAAGGACTTGATCAGATCAGTGATTCAGAACAGATCCATGCCTTTACTAAAGCTGGCCAAAGTGATGGGCACCCTTGTAGCCGCGTGCGAGGCCATCTATTGGGGTCGCTTCCACTCCCGGATTCTACTCAACTTCCTACGTCTCTTCCAATTTCGGATCATGTCCAAGCTCGACTGCCCGGTGATAGTCCCCCGGGAGGTCAAGGAGAGCCTCAGGTGGTGGACCAGGGACTCGAACCTACATCAGGAAAAGTCCTTCCTGAACCACCAGTCGATACAACTGTTCACGGACGCGAGCATATCGGGCTGGGGAGCAACCTTGGACGAACATCCAGCACAAGGTTTGTGGTCCAAAGAGGAGTCGCGTTTACCTATCAACTTCCTGGAGATCAGAGCGATCCGCCTGGCTCTAACTCACTTCTCCAACTCAATACAGGGAAAGCACATCTTGATAAGGACGGACAACATCTCTGCCAAATTATACATAAACAGGCAAGGGGGTACCAGGTCCTCCAGGATGCACAAGGAAGCGATGGAAATCATCTCGTGGGCAGAGTCGAATCTACTTTCCATCCAAGCGGAACACATCAAAGGGACAGCCAACCTCCAGGCAGACTGGCTGAGCCGACAGTCCATCCTCCCAGGGGAGTGGTCCTTAAAACAGGAGACGTTCCGCCTGGTCACGGACAGACTCGGGGAACCCATCGTGGACCTGTTCGCGACACATCTGAATTGTCAGACTCCCCGCTTCCTGTCGAGGTACCTTCACCCGCTGGCAGAGGGAACCGACGCCCTCTCAGCTCACTGGCCAGAGGGTCTCCTCTATGCCTTCCCTCCTCTTCCGGTTATCCCGAGACTACTGCGGAGGACAGCAGAGTCAGACGCGGAAGTGATAATAATCGCCCCATGGTGGCCGAGGAGACCTTGGTTTTCGTCCCTACAGTCCCTAGCAGTGTCATGACCTTTTCGACTGCCTACTGCTCCAGACTTGCTACACCAGGGACCGATTCTCCATCCTGATCTGGATTGGATGTGTCTGACCACCTGGAAATTGAGAGGCAATCGTTTTCCAAATTAGGATATTCCATGCAAGTGGTTCAAACTATGCTGTCTTCCAGGAAGAAGTCGACCATGAGAATCTATAACACCGCCTGGAAGGCCTTCATCAGGTGGGCAAAGAGGAAAAAGGTGGACTACATGCATCCTCAACTGAACTTCGTGCTGGCCTTTCTACAGGAGGGACTTGATTCGGGACTGAAACCGGCCACTTTGCGCAGGCAGGTGGCAGCGTTATCATCAGTACTGTCCTCACAGGACGGGCTTAGTCTGGCTCGACACCCGCACATTCAACGCTTCCTGCGCGGAGCTGCTCTGTTAAGTCCTCCTACGGTACACCGTTTTCCTATGTGGAGGCTGCACATAGTTCTGTCAGCACTGACCAAGGCACCCTTCGAACCTCTGCGAGAAGTCCCAATGAAATGGCTGAAGCTTAAGGCGATTTTTCTAGTGGCCATCACATCCGCCAGATGGATTTCCGAACTAGGGTCTCTCTCTATCAAACCTGGACATTGCGAATTTCATAGGGACAAGGTGGGCTTGCGCACGGACCCCACCTTCCTGCCCAAGAATATTTCCTCATTCCACAGATCTCAGGAGATCAACCTGCCTTCATTGTGTCCCAATCCTTCTCATCCAAAGGAGAAAGAATGGCACAACTTAGATGTGAAGCGCACCATTAAGATTTGTCTGACCAGGACTGAACCAATAAGGAAATCGGATTTCCTATTCATCAATACCTCTCCACCGAACGTAGGCAAGAGAATGTCCAAGTCTACCATTGGCAGGAGCATTCGGACCTGCATCACAGAGGCCTACAAAGCCTGCAAGCGAGATGTCCCTCAAGGAATTATGGCACAGTCGATCAGAAATGCGGCAGCCAACGCGGCATTACATAACAATGCTTCAGTGGAAGAAATTTGCAGAGCGGCCACATGGTCCACTATCTCCACCTTCGTCAGACATTACAAGCTGAACCTATACGACTCTGTGGATGTCGCATTCGGCAGAAGGGTCTTGCAACATGTGATGCGGGATGAGAACCCTGACCCACCCAATGGATATTAACTGCTTTGGGAGCACCTAAGATGTCCTCCGCCTCAGAGGGAGAACGGACCTTTGGACACTTACCGTGAAGGGTCCTTCTCCTCTGAGGACAGGAGGACATCTTGCCCTCCCAGGGTTCTCTTAATTCCTCTGCCTCTTTTTGCCTATCTGCATCACTCTGTTCTCCATGTCTGACAGTACTGTTGTCCTGTACCCTTGAAGTTGTATGTTTATTCTCCGTGTTCTCACGTTGTTCTAGTTTCTGATGTCCCCATGTTTTAGGGATCTGTTTTTTCCCCTCTTATGCTACAAGGGCTGAGTTTTTCCGTGAATTCTTTACTGCTGTTGGAGTCACCCGAACTGGAGAGAGGGGTGTTCCAGACACCAATAGGAAGAGGAAGAAATTTTTTTCCTACTTCCTGCCTCCCTGATTGGGCGAAGGGAAACACCCAAGATGTCCTCCTGTCCTCAGAGGAGAAGGACCATTCACGGTAAGTGTCCAAAGGTCCGTTCTGCTTCCCCCCTGCACTGCTCCCCCAACAAGAATGGTCCTGTGGAGCCACCATTATGAGTTTCTTCTAATGTTTGTCTTAAGAGAGATACCGTTGCTGCTGTTGGTACTTTTACCTATCTGAGCCATCTCTAGAGGATATGCATTTGGCTAGATAATTTCTGATTAATTTACTAATTTACAGGTTACACTAAAGACATTCTCAGACACTTGGAGCTGAAACTTAAAGCATAGTTTATGTGACTAAATAAATAGACTTATATCTATTTATTTAGTCATTTTTGGCCACCTTTCTCCCTGAAGGGATCCAAAGGAGCTTACCAAAATAGATAAGGGGAAAAAATTCTGGTCTCACCTGGTGTTTCAAGCTGACCATTGCAAGTACCAGGCTGAGAGCCATGAGCCATGAACCCTGTGGTTCTACTCAGGCTCTGACCAGGCTAAATACATGCATAGGGCTGCCAGGTTCCCCAATGGAGGGGGGATCCCCCACTCCCACCCTCTGGCCCCTGCCACCACTCACCTGGCTGGCAGGGGAAAAGGCAGGGGAACGCACCTCCCTGGTGTGCTCCTGGGATGGTGTGATGACATCAGTCCTGGGAATGATGTTATCGCGCCACCCTGGGATCACTCCCATGCTTCACTGCAGGCCAATTTGGCCCCCAAATGGGCTGAATTGGAACCATTTGGAGCCTACATTGGCCCACTATGAAGCATGGGAGTGCTCCAGGGCCCTGTGTGATAATGTCGCACTGCTCCAGGAACACTTCTGTGCTCCACAAGGGGCTGATTTGGCCCCATGGGAGTGCTCCCGGGGCAGTGTGATGCCCTGCATTATATCTTGCCAGTCCAAATTTCCCTGTAGTTGAATTTGGATGTCTTTGCTTTCCTTAATACAAATGCAGCTGTGTGGAGTTGCTGGTGCTGTGTTCCAACCTTCTTGGAAGACATTTTGGCAGTATTTGAGGGCTGACCTACAACATACATCCAGTATGGTGTTTAAAGAATATTTGGGGTGGAATGCCCTATGAGTTACATAGAACAATATAATGGATTTTAAAAGGGATTTTTTTGTTTTGTTTTTAAACTAGTGTTTAAATTTAACTCATAAAATTGACAATCTTCAGTCAAATTAACTAAAACATCCAATTAGACAGTTCTAAATTACACTTTTGACTAGAAAGCTTTCCTGACTGTGCTGTTCTTCCTCTTGCAGAAATTGACTTGCCAGCATCCCACATCTCAAAAGATTCTTCTAATGGCTGAGCTTGTAGTCTTCCCTGCAGTGGGGACCAGGATACATTGACATAATAATTGATGCTATCTTACAGGGTTGTTGTTGTTGTGAAGAAATGGAGTTGGGGAGAATGATGCTGTAAGCTGCTCTAGGTCCCCATTGGGGAAAAAAGTGGGTTATAATAAATAAAGCCACTTTCTGTGTAAAACCAATGTTTGTATGTGGCATAGTCTGCCTCAAGAATTCAGGCCATTTCTGTAAGTTTTAAGAACAGTGTGTGGAACTAATAACGTGTTATTTTTTGTCTCCTGTCTTCTATACATATTACAATGGCTTTGCCAGATATGACGCTGTTAGCAGTCAGACCCCCTCCTCATGCTGAGAAGGTAGTTTATAGATATGAAATATCATAAACCCCTTCTTCATATGCCACAAGTCTAAGGCACTGCCTGGCCTAGATTAGGTGTCAGCTGGGCAGGAGCTTGGAAAAGTACTAGAACATGTGTCAGAGGTGGTTGATTGTCAGATGCAGTTTATTGACTGACAGCTTTCCACGCCCTGGAGTAATGTAGAGATAACTAGGTTTTCTAGGAAAAGCCTTGTCTAATCTCATCAATGCCTTTCTATACCTCCCCTCCCATTTATGCTAATCAAAGCTATTCAGCTTACCTCATAGCTCTTCCTGTCAGGTGCTTACCAAGTTATCAAGCAATATTTCCACTTTCCTTTCCTAATACAGTTCTTTTGGCTGCAGCCTTCAGCCTAATCCTACATTAAAAAGGAGGGGAGGGGAATCTCACTCCAATCAATTTTTAATTTTTTTTTTAAGCTGGATTGCTAAAAGGTAGGATGCCAGTGACCTGGTAATGTATGGGTCCTTACTAGACATGGGCACAAACAGAAAAAAAAATGAATATGGTGTTCATTGTTCGTTGCCATCCACGAACAGTGAACAATGAACACTGACGAATATTACCTGTTCACGAACATGCTAATTGTTCGTTGTTTGTGGGGGCCAGCAGGCTCTCCTCCAGCCATCAAGATCCCTACCACACCACTCCCAGAAACCCTACCTGAGCAGGCAGCAGGAAAGGTACCAGTAATAAATAATAGCTTGGCCCAGAGCCTGGCAGCAGCCCTGGAACTTGAAGAGGTAGATCCCTATCCCACCACACACAAAGAAAATTCAAGCTCCAATGCACTCTCCCTGTCTCTCTCTCAAAATGCCAACAACAAATATCTCTTCCTCTCCACTGTCTGCAAAACCAGAGCCGGGAGCCCCCCTCCCCCCTGCTCTTTGCTTCCTTGTAACAAATTTGGAGCTCCACACTTGGAAGGAAGACCTGCCTATCAGGCTAAATTGGGCTTAGACTGGGGTTTCCAGGGCAACAGCAGGAGTTCAGACAGAGTTCAGGCAGTCCCTGCCTCCAGTTGCCAAGGGAATTGATTGCAGGTGCCAGACGGTCTAGCTTGATGAACAGCAACGAACAAGGCTTGCAACGACCACCTGTTCGTTTAGAGTTTGTTTAGATAGGCGCCTCACGAACAGCTTGTTCGCGAACAGCTGATTGGGCTGTTCATGGCTTTTTAAAGTTCGTATTGCTGTTCATGCCCATCTCTAGTCTTTACCTTGTAAAATAAAAGAAGGCTCTGATTAATATTTGTGAGCTCGTTCTTTTCAGATATCATGGTGATCCATCCCTGTCTCTCCTGGGTGAAACTGAGAAATTCAATAGAATGTCATTCCTAAATATCTAAATGTTGTTACTTGTTCAGTATTTGCCATTCTCCAGTCCTTTTTCTTTGGTCAGTATTCTCTTGTAAATACAACTACTTTGAATTTCTCAGCATTTATAATTAAGCCTTCATCAGCGAAGTAGGAGCTAAAACTAATCAACACGAGTTTCAATTCTATTCATGTGTGAGATAATAATGCAGTATCATCAGCATAAAATAAGAAAGAAAGATCTTGATTATTAAGGATAGGTGCATGGTCCTGAAACTGCTTTAACAATATCATTGATATATAGATTAAACAAATAAGGGTATAAAAGAGCCTTGTTGGATATGTTTAGAGGTTGGAATGGAATCGGTAATCTGGCCATCAGGGCTGCACATGATTTTCACTTCTGTGTCATGATATAATCTAATCAATAGCCATAGCAAGCATCTGCTGATCGTGGTTTCTTTTAGCTTCTACCATAGTCAAGTTCTAGATATGCTATCAAATACTATCAAATAAGTCCATGAAGTCTACTTATAGATGATTATTTACTGCAGAGGTTTACTTTTCAATCAAATGGGCCAAAACCAGGCAGGGATCAACTTCAGAGCATCCTTGGAAGAACCCTACTTGTTCTTCTTCACTTAAAATTTCTGACTCCTCCATCCATTCTTTCAATTTTATGCTTAAATAAGTTTCATATAGTTTCCCAATAGCCAATAGGAAGATAATTAGGTGACAGTTCTGTGGGTTCTGCCTTTACCCTTTATTCTTAAAAATCAGTACCACCAGAGCCTTCTTCCAGATGGAGAGAATACAGCCTGAGTTATTTATCATAGAAAAGAGATGGGTCAAAACTTCTGCCCACTTGTTCCAAATGTTGCCAATCCATATAGATGAAAAGATTTTAAAGAAGTGGCAGAAAAGGATAAATGATTTTGTAGGGAATGGGAAGGAAGAATAAAATTTAAAATATTACAGGATGAAAAAAGTCAAGGTGGGCTGGTGATACCAAATATCAAACTGTACCATTAAGTGGCTGCATTAGGTTGGATATCAGACTGGATTATAAATCCAAACGGAAGTCATATAAAGTTGGAGATAATATATACCAAGGAAGGAATTCACAACTACTTATGGATTACAAAATCATTAAAAACTATTTAAGAGCAAGATGGCACTCATAATTTGAGGGATGGACTATTAAAAATATGATTCCAATGTAGAAATAGATTAAGTCCACCAACTTCACCATTGACATTACCAATAGATCGTATGAATTATGAATATGTTATGGATAAGCAAGGAAAAATAAAAACATGCAAGAAATTCAATCTCAAGGAAAAAATATCTCATGGTTGATGTATTATCAATTGGTATCCAAACTTAAAGAACAACTGTACAAAGAAGGTGGTTGATTAAGAGAGAAAACAATGTTCGAAAAACTAGTAAGTGGAGAGTCAATACACCTCTTAGGAAAAATATATAAAATGCTACTGCAATATGCCACAGAATTGGAACCAGTCAAAAATTTTATGATAAAGCGGATGCAAAATTTTGGAGAAAATATTTCTATGAGCCAGTAGTAAAACTTATGGACTAAAGAAATTAAATTTACAGATTGTCAAATGTTAGAGAATTGGTATAAAATGTTTTTTAGATGGTATATGACCCCAAAGGAGATGGCAAACCTTGCATGTGTGCTCTGTGTATATGCGTTATTATCCTTTTATTTCTCTTTTAATAATAAAACCCTTTCGGTTGAACATCTGCCTGATTTATTTGAAAGTTCTCTAAGGGAATAATCCCTGTAAACATTGGTGGAGATTCCTAGTTAACCTAGCTTGCTTGTCTCCTTTAATGCTAATTCCCCTAACTAATTGATGAGACCTCCTATTTGGGTAACAACACCCATTATTAATTTTATTTATTTAGAAAGAATAGATGCTATCTCTCCACTGACTTGCTCAAGATAGTAAAGTAAAAAGTAAACACAATAATGAAATAATAAAACAAGACCGTTAAAAATATCAATATTAAAAGCAGTCATAAATATGCAAAGAGTCTGGAAGGCGTATAAAATCAGCATAAAGTAGCTAAAATGATATCTATAAAAATAGCCTTCAGGTTTGAAACAGGCCATAAAAATTACTGCTAAAAAGATGACTTTCCTATTAGCTGCAAAAAAGATGATTTTCCTATTAGCAAAATTAGCCTTTGATGGATTTATTGACTGAATTAAACATTTACAGATGCCTTTCTCTGATGGCTCAAGATGGCCTACAAAAACAACATTAGTTTTCAGAAACCGAATAAAAACAACGTAGCCTCCATAGGGTGCTCTCTGAAACAAGACATCCTTACATGCCTCACAAAAATTAAGAAGCGAAGGTGCTCTCCACTTTGGACAGACCATGGTCCTGTCACAAAAACATTCCTATGTGAGCTCTGTGAGGAATGCAATTCACACACCTGTGTATATCAAGAGATGCAGTTCATTAAGTATGAGGATCCCAGACTATGAAGGAATTTATAGGTACATTTGGATAGCAACTAAATAAATACTGAACAAAAAAACCAATTTTTTGGTTAACAGTAACTGATATAAATTAAAACAATTAAACTTTGTATCTATTCATTTTTTTACCATCTTCTTGTCTGGTTTAGAGGCCACAAAGGTTAGAGGAAGGCAAGAGAAGGAAAGGAAAGAAGAAATAAAGGGGATTCTTTCTAACACCCACTCTTATATCAGTGACAGTTACCCAGCTCAGTTCAATGTTTTGGCTAGCACATACAAAGCCCTTCTTGGCCTAGGCCCCTTATATCTGTAGGGCTGTCTCTCTCTCTGTGCTCTGCCATGGCAGTTTTGCACATTGGAACAGGGCCTGCAGCTGACACCACCATGCAAATGGGCAAAATCAGTTTGTACACATGCTTTCTCTGTGGTGGCCCCCACCTTATGGAATGGCCTGCCTGAGGAGGTCAGGAAAGCCCCCGCTCTCCTGGCTTTCCACAAACTATGCAAAACTGAATTATTCAGGACTCGGGAGGGCTTTTGAACTCAGGCAGCAGGGGTGTGCTGTAATGAAATGGTTCAGAGAGATGCTTTGGTAAAGGGACAGGGACTACACTACAGGCTACTCAGTGAATGTAGATAGAATTCTATGGGGTGGTTCCCTTGTTATTTAATAGATCACATCAAATTACTTATGTTTTTATTTCAGCAGTTTCATCTCTGTATTCCTGTATTTGAAATTTATCCTTTTCAAATTTCTGCTATGCATACCCTATTGTATTGTTTATTGAATGCCCCATCTGTTGATTGCATGGATGCACACTATGTAATCTGCTATGGGTCTCAGTGGGAAAGGTGGACTACAAGCAAGCAAGCAAGCAAACAAACAAACAAAACATATCATGTGGGGCCACTGTTAGGAGGACCACTCTTGTCCATCAGGCAAGCAGTGCGAACCAAGAATCTCTCTCTTCCCACAGCCTCCCTGCTCTCTTGAATGTTTTCCCCAACATATCCAGGGCCCAGATCCTTGGTGCACCCTGGGAAATATTTTAAAGTCAGTATTTTCTTGACTGTGGCTGTTTCCCCACAGTCTAAAAATAGCACGATACTCAGGGAAGGCTGCTGACTTCCTCGCACGATTTTTGATGCCATCCATTTACAAAACGGAGGTAGGCAGTGATGATGGTGCTTTCATGGCTGTCTGCCATAGTTTGTGAGTATCATGCTATTTTTAGACGGTGGGGAAATGGGCACAATTACTTGGAATAATCGATTTGTCATAGTGATACACAATTTCTCTTCATACGAATGCAATAAAAGTGAGGGAGCTAGCATTATTTGTATTATTTGCTTGCAAAAATGCCCCAGAAGCTACTAGTGGTTATGAAAACATTACAGATCCCCAGGTTCATATTTTTATTACTAGTCCTTCACCATGCTCCCAAGGTTCTATATTCCATTTAGTAAATCAGATGGGTAAAAACCATGTTCTGCAGCCAATGAAATGCCACCAGCTGTGAATAATGTGTAGTTGCATTTTTCAAGAGTCTGGCAACTGTTCAAATGGTTGAATGAATTATTTTGAATAATGAAAGTATTTCCAAGAAATTTAAAAAGGATTCACAATCTCTTCCCACAAAAGTCTAAGGTCATGAGATCTTTCACTCAGCACATGTTAGCAACAAAGCTTCCTGAATTAATCACTATTTTTGGCTATTTGCAGTTCTGCTGGTAGAAAACAATGGCAAGCATCTCTGTCCCTCAGTTACCTAATTTCCAAACAATGTACATATTTATTCATTTGGTTAACTTGTGTATTATAAAAGTCAGCTTTTCTCATTATCCCAGGGTGTGCTACTGATTACTAGAGAGGGGCACAAATTGAATTACGACCCAAAAAACTGCACAAACCAGTCTGGTTTGTGGTTCATGAACCAGTGGTTGTATTTTGGGTTGTACTAAAGGGGCAGTTTAAATGGCCTTTTCCCCAGGAAAATGGCCATATAAACTTTTCCTGCCACTTGCAAGTGGCAGGTTCCTTTAAACTATTAGCTGACAGGTGGCAGGGGGGGATCCCCCCTGCCGCCTACCAGCTGATAGTTTAAAGGGACCTGCCCCTTGCAAGCAGCAGAGCCCTTTAAACTGCCCAAACCCCAGCCCCCAGCCCCAGCCCCACCACCCCCAGCCTCACCCCCCAGTGCAGCCTGAGTACAGCCTGCAAGGATGCATCCTGAGTGCAGCCTGCAGGGGTGAAATACCCTTCTCCCTGATGCTGCACAGCCACAGGGAGAGGGGCATTTCATCTCCAAGTCAGCTGTTTGTCAGGGGTTTCCCTGACAAACGGCAGAGTGCAGCCTGCAGGAGTGAAATGCCCCTTTAATCCATTGGGTGATTGAGTGGCAGTGCAGCAAGTTTAAACTTGCCATGTTGCTGCTCATTTACCCAATGGTGGAGAGATGGAGGAACTTCCCCTCCCCTCCTCATTTAAACTTCAGGTGGAGCTTGACTGGCCCACTGGGAACTCCTGGCCGGCCAGCCAAGCCCCACTGTTTAAATGGCCATTTCCCCACAGCTTGGAGCTGCGGGGAAATGCCTGTTTAAAGAGCAAGTGAGGCTTGGCTGGCCGACCAGGAGTTTCCATTGGGCCAGCCAAGTCCCACCCAAAATTTAAATGGCCATTTCCCTGCCCGGGAGTCGGGAAAATGCCCATTTAAACAGCTGATCTGTGGATTTAAATGCCCCTTTCCCTGCCACTGCAAAGCAGCAGGTAAAGGGGCATTTAAACCCCATAAACCAGGAACCATGAACTGGTTAGCAAACTTGCTCCAGTTTGTTAAAGTTCGTGGTTCCTGGTTTGTGAAAAGCCACGAACCACAAACCAAGTGGTTCATTTTTTTCACAGTTCGTGCCCACCTCTACTGATTACTCATGAAATACAGAACAAATGTGATTTACATACAGTCGGCTCAAAGAAACTGATTAATTTACTTTCTTCTCAGCATCAAGAGAATTTCCTACAAAAGGCTGTTTGAGGAAACAATCCACGGCAGTCTTGTGTAGGTAATGAATCTATGCACTTGAAGGTCTGAAACAAAAGTTGTTGGAAAATTTGAAACTGCCTTGACAGTTTTTAAAAGCTGGCCTCTGTAGTGTAGTGTAGATGTATGTGCTTCTAATAAAGTAAAATAATATCTAAGTTTCTATTTCCAAATATTTTTAGATTCCAGTTAGCCTTTGTCTCAACAGTCTACCACTGTTTCTCATTAGCTCTCTCTTCTTCTATATTTAGGGTTTTTTTTTCTCTGTGTTTCTGTCTCCTATCTTCCTAGAAAAAAAGGAGCTATGCTACTAGTATAAGGTGTCTTAAACCTGGCACAACCCTGTTGTGAGTTTAATGCTGCAATTCTATGTACGCTTTCCTGGGATAAAGCTCCAAAGAGTACTTCTAAGTAGGCATGCGTAGGACATAGGTTGCACATTTTACCAGATGAAAATCTATTACTGATCTTAATGTTCATGGTTCTTAATACAAAGACAAACACTAAACTGATTTCATGCCCCCCCCAAAGAATTTCCTATATTGTGTTCTGCTACCATGTATAATTTGATTATCACTTTGTGTAGATTTGTTTCAGTCTCTCTATTAATTTCAACAGGATTTACTTGGGCCAGGGCTCTGGTGGACTCAGTCAGGACCACAAACAGACTCTAACCATGATATGGTACATTTATTTATGAAATACAGGATCATGTATGTGTAGCCCTTGGTGGCCCTGATTGGGCCCTTGGTGCCCCTGATTGGGCAGAAACATGGGATATAAATAGGGATGCCAACCCCCCCACCTTTGGCACCCCTGCCCTGTTTACCTGGCTGGTGGGGGGCGGGCGGAGGAGGTAGGCCGGGTGCTCTAAAGCACGTGGTGAAACAGCATGCAGTCTCTGGAGGCCCTCTGGTGATGTCACTTCTGGTTGAAACATGAAGTGATGGTGTCTCTTAGCAAAACATAGTGAAAATGCTGTTTGGGTTCAATTTCACCACAAAGAGATGTCATTGCTTCCAGTTTCAACCAGGAGTGATGTCATCAGCGGACCTCTGGATTGCACACATGCTTTGCACGCAACATGCACAGATTGGGGCCTGTTACCTGCTCACCCCTCCACCCTCTGGTTTCCAGTTAAGGGGGCCTTGCAACCTTAGATAAATAAATATCTGTACTAGTCAGACAGAAATTTTGTTTGGGCCCAACTACCTTTGTCTAGCCATTATTTTTCTCTTACAGGTTTATTTGTAAGGAATCTGCATGCGTAGTTCTCTGTTCGCTAGCCACATGAAGGTATCTTTCTCCCCCACCCCAGAATGCATGTGCAGCCATCACTGTGGCACAACAGCAATATTATTATAAAGTTTGCTTGTTCCAGTCCCTGGAATACTGAATTCTTGCTCTAGAATCCCTGATGGTATAGCAGATGTGATTGTACTATCAAAAGAAGCCTGTTTACAGGCCCTATGTTAATTTCTTCATGTTTAAAGATGTAGGTTTTTTTCTGGGAAGCAAACAGCCATCACAGCAATGTGGGACAATTTTGGCTGAGGGAGGGAAACCCCCCATGAAAGCGTTCCACCCCGTGCAGAACTACAGGCAAGATCATAGTCACAAAATCTCTTGGTACAGCGATAAAGGCATACTCTGTAATGGGGTGGTGGTGGTTAAAGAATAGCACTGTTGCTTGCATTACTCAGGGAGGGGGCCAACTCTAACCTCAACAGTGTCTGGTTAAAGATAATTTATCAGTTCCAATCTCACTTATTGGAACCAAGTGAAGGCTTGGCCTCCTGCTGCATAGCTTGGAGTACTTTGAGATTGAACTAAATATCCCTCAGCTGGAGAACATGGGGACTCTCATTCTCTTTATTTGTTGCTTTTCCAGGCAGGAACCATTTTTCCTTTGGCATGCTTCTCTGTGAAATGTGACCAGTGCCCACCTACTGAATTCCCATACTTTTGTGTCCAGAATTTCCTCCCCCATCTTGAAGGGAAATGGTTTCAATTTACGAGGTAGTCAAGGGCTGGCTTGTACCTCATGCTATCTATGCCAATGCAGTTGCAACATTTTTCATATCAAACTACTTCACTGCTCTGAAGATACATTTAAACTGTTTTAATGTATTGCTGTGGAACATGTTTTCTGAATTATGCTTTACTTACCTTACTCTGTCTTTTTTACTTGTGCTTCAGCATCTGAGAGTGCTATGTAGTTCAACCCTTAGGGTGCACTGGAGCTCAAATCTCTTCAAAGGTCTTTAGTTTTAACTGTTGTATTTAAAGATACATGCATAAATTGGCCTGGTATGGGTATCAGCAGGAATTCCTGTGGCTGCATGAAAAATCTGAGCTGAAAAATGAGAGTACAGTAGAGACTAGTTCTCAAAACTGCATTTCAAGAGAGACGTCATTCATAAAGGAAGGAGAATACCAACTGGGACACTTACCTACTTTCTCCACTGGCTCCTTCACAGAACAAAGTTTCAGTTGCTTAATAGAGTACTGAACTGTTTTATTTTCAAACAAAAGATCTCTTGAAAAATGAAGAAGAAAGACTAGAGTCCATAAACTAATGTAGCCTAGGACTTGTTCAAGTATAACTGTTGGGGATAAACAGATTGGGGCCTTGTGTGCCTGTCGCCTACCTCTTCCATATGCTTCCACATGAGGATTATCCCCTATTGTGCACTCATCACTGCTGCATTTGCAGTGGCAATGGACCATCTGCACAGGGTGATGCACTATAGTATTCCCTTATAAACATCTCCCTCACAGGAACATTTTTTCTGTCTTTTTTAAAAAAAATCAGTGGTAGGTGTATCATTATAATGTTATGTTGTTTTAAAATGAATTATTTGTACAGATGGCACTGTATAAACATTATCATGTACTAGTTAAAAAAAGTAAAACTGTTCCCATCATTGTCAAGTACTCCATGTCTTGAAAAAAGTAGAAGTAGAACTGGAAGAGATTTGTAGAATAAAGAACAATAAACTCATAAACTTCAATAGTAAACCCACATGGAAAAAAAACCCATTACAATTATTTCCTGCAACTCATTTATATTGCAGAAAATGTACCCTGCACATACTATGTTTAAAGTGGATTTGGGAACATAAAACATTGAATCCTCTGACACTGCCCAATATTTATGATGTATATTTCCACACACATAAAATATATTGTGTCATGTCATTGATTTTAAATGCCATGGAAATTGTTCGTGTCGTAATATTTTAAGGCTTGTTTTATACTTTGTCAGAAGTATTTTTAAAAATAATGTGCTCAGCATTTTTATGAAACTCCTAACACATGGACATATGGAAAATATATTCTGCATCCACATGGGACAAAGATGTAAATGTAGGGTGTAGCAAGTACATATTGGCTAAAGTCAGAAGACCTTGCAGGTTTGGTTCTAAGACTACAATTCCCCACAGAAGTTGTATTTTGCATAGCTCTAATTGTATCCATCTAGTTAATAGTTCATATCTTTTTTTCCTGTAGCATTCAAAGTACTGATGGCTAAACAGTCCTTTGCCTGAACTATAATTTAATCAAAAATTGCAGAACAGCATTCTCAAAATAAGTTTGCCTATCATTTAATGTTCTAAATCTTTCTTAATTGGATTGCAAATCCTTTGCCCCTGTGTGTTCTTCTACCATAGCTCAGAAATTGCAGTTTGCATGCAGGGGGCAGCAGCAGTCCAGAATCAGGCAGTTCTTCCTTGTCTCCCACCCACCAACTCCATCAAGAAGTACCCTGGAAAAATCCTCATAACAGAGCTACTTTGCTCTTTTGTGATGGTTGCTTGGCTAGTTCATTGTGGTAGCCCTGAACCTGCAGGGAGGATTATTATTATTTTTTATAGCAAATACCTTTCATATGTGGATTCTTGCACCGTTTCTTGGGAAGAGTGGTTTATGTACAAAGGGAGGCCGTGGATTGCTCAGGAAACCAGAGGATACTCAGTTTGTGCTGTACATATGGGCTTTCCTTTGGCAAAAAGATACAGGCCTGTGGTGTAGGGGTTAGAGAGCGGGACTAGGGTCTGGGACATATGGGTTCGAATCTTCACTTTCCTGTGGAAGCTTGCTGAATGCCCTCGGGCCAATCACACACTCTCAGCCTAACCTACCTCAGAAGGTTTTTATGAGGATAAAAGGGAGGAGTTTTAGATGGGTAGCCATGTTGGTCCACAGGAGAACAGCAGGGTTTGAGTCCAGTGACTCCTTAGGGGCCAACAATATTTTCAGGGTGTCAGCTTTTGAGAGTCAGAGCTCCTTTCTTCAGGAGAAGTAAGTCTCTTTGGGTTTCCATTAGAGTATAAATGAATAAGTAAATAAATGAATAAATAATAATAAATGAATAAATATCTGAATAAGATTATTTATGGGACTAATGCAAAAAATCAGCTGCATGGATTGGGCTGCTGCTATGGGGAAGGAAGGCACCAAACCATTCCCTTCTATCCTTTCCAACTGTGGAGATGCATTTGCCAAAGACAGAAAGAATGATGAATATAAAGGTATAGTCTTGCATTGCATCGGAACTGACCCTGTTTCAAGGAAGTTAGTAATAAAATACCTCAGGACAGCAAAGGTTCTTACTTGGAATTGTATATAGATATAAGATCTTATGCCCTGACCTAGATAGCCCAGGAGAGTCTGATCTCTTTAGATCTCAGAAGCTAAGCAGTGTCAGCCTTGGTTAGTAATTGGATGGGAGAACTCCAACAAAGACCAGGGTTGCAGAGGCAGCCAATGGCAAACCACCTCTGTTAGTCTCTTGCTATACAAACCCCGTAAGGGATTGCCATAAGTCAACTACGACTTGAGGGCAGGATTTCATTTCATTTTTCTCAAGTTCTCTTATCTTGTCTAATAAGAAACTCCCCCAAACGGTTTATAGCAGCAGTCCTATGATGACAGAAGAAATTGTTTCCCATGATTTGGAGCCAATGTGGTGTAATGAACTGTAGGCCTGGATGGGAGACATCAAGTTTCAAATCTCTGTAGAGCCATGAAAGTTCTTTGATGGCTTTGGCATATCAGTCTTTTAGACTATCTTGCTAAAATGTGAGCTAAAATGTTGCTCTGAGCTGCTTTATGGAAGAGTGGGATGCAAATTTAACAAATAACTAACATCAGTCATCATGACCCATAAAGCTCTTTTCCCTCTGAGCATCTCAATGTAGTATACATCTTTCCTCATATTCTCAGGCCACATATGTGAGTCTTTCACTCATTAAGTGTGGCATCAAGTGATGACTTGCATGTGCAAATCACCCACATTCATCACCACAAAAGCCAATGTAGTGGTTAGAGATTTAGACTAGGCCTGGGAAGTACCAGGTTTCAATCCCCACTCAGCCATAGAACTTGGGTGACACCGGCCAGTCTCATGGTCTCAGCCTAACTTCACAGAGTTGATGCTTTGTTTCAAAAATATGAACAAACACTGAGAAGCCACAAGGAGCCACAACAATATTGTAACAAAATACAAAAGAAATTTAGTCATATAAGGTGTATATAACAATCAAGTACATTCAAGTAAATATAACAGTGTAAGAACATTCATTCATAATAAAGTGACTAGGTGCTTAACACAAGACCGCTTGCCTCAACGGATTCTTCCAGTGAATCGAACATTTGACGACCGTTCCTGAGTGCGCTGAATCTAGGCACCAGAGAGGGAGTGGATTCGTTGCCAGTTGGGAAAACACACCAGGGTTGTTATTACACCGTTCCTGATGAAAGGACCACCATGAAACAAGCTGTTTAATCCTGACGCTTGTTGGACGGTACAGCCTGTTACCCGGTGTGACTGGATTCTCCGCAGCATGCCCTTCATCTCGCGCACCACCCTTCCCATCTTGGAGCTGTATAGGGATTCCTCAACGACGGGTCAACTGTGACCAATTTCTCCAGTGAATTACGAGACTGTATAGATGAAAGGGCTCAGTTAATTTGCAAATGTTCGATTCACTGGAAGAATCCGTTGAGGCAAGCGGTCTTGTGTTAAGCACCTAGTCACTTTATTATGAATGAATGTTCTTACACTGTTATATTTACTTGAATGTACTTGATTGTTGTATACACCTTATATGACTAAATTTCTTTTATACTTTGTTACAATATTGTTGTGGCTCCTTGTGGCTTCTCAGTGTTTGTTCAGACTTTTGGGAGCCACCTCTGAGTTTGGTTTGTTTCAAAAATATTTCATCTCTACGCTTGGCTTTACGCTTGTTTTCAGTTTTCTGCTACCATACCTGATTGTATCTGTTTCACTGAATGTCCTAACTGTTGTTCATTATTGTACTTTGCTCAGTGAATGTCCTAGCTGTTGATTATATTATATTTCACTTGCACTGTATAATTTGCCTTGGATATCAATGAGAAAGACGGACTATAAATACTAATACTAATCCTATTATATAAAAGGCAAGCCGTATTCCAGATGACTCACCTCTTACCTTGGTGTGCCTCCAGAGGGCTCCACTTTGGTGGGAAGCTCAGGTGAGGAAGCCTGGGCCTCCAGAGAGCATGCCATGGTGGGAAGTGCAGGCAAGTTGGCCCATCCCTCCCTCCCCCTGTCTTCACCTGGCAGTGATCAGGGTGGAGAGGAGGCAGCAATGCCTAATTGCCCTTCTACTTCACTTGGCAGCAATCAGGATACAGAGCAGGTGGCAATGCCCGCCCCTCTTCACTGGGCCATGATCAGGCATAGAGCACGTGGTAATGCCTGCTGCCACTTAACCTGCCCCCACTTTGCCAGGATGGGATAAGGTGCATAACAATGCCTGCCCCCTTCAACCGTCCAGGATCAAGAGCAAAACAGGTGACAATGCCTCCCTCACCCAGCCAGGATCAGGCACTGAGTGGGGGAAATGCCCACCTGCCTTCACCTGGCCAGGATTAGGTATGGCACAGGCAGCAATGTCCCTCTTCACTTGACTGGGATCAGGCACGGAGCAGGTTCCAATGCTTGCCCCCCTTTATCTGGCGGGAATCAGGCATGGAGCAGGTGGCAATACCCACCTTCCTTCACCCAGCCGGAATCAGGCACTGAGCAAATGGCAATGCCTGCCTGCCTGCCCTCCCCTTTCTAGAGCCCGTTGTATTTTTTCCCGCAATGGGCTTTTTTGCTAGTAATTAATAATAATAATAATAATAATAACAACAACAACAACAACTCATATGTTGTTGGCCAAACATATGCAAGGTCCCACACTGAGAAACTCTACACTTTCTGTGTATTGTCGAAGGCTTTCACAGCCAGAGAACGATGGTTGTTGTGGATTTTCTGGGCTGTATAGCCATGATCTTGGCATTGTAGTTCCTGATGTTTCGCCAGCAGCTGTGATTGGCATCTTCAGAGGTGTAGCACCAAAAGACAGAGATCTCTCAGTGTCACAGTGTGGAAAAGAAGTTGGCAGGTAATTTATATCTACTCAGGAAGGTAGGGATGGGCTGAGTCATTGTCAGAGTGTCAGTTTGATTGTCAGTTCTCTAGCCAGAGTTACGCCATCTTAACATGCTATAATCTGTAGTTGTTTAGTTTTTCTCCCTCTAGGCCCAGGTGGTGCCCAGGCCGCATATATCCATGAGAGCAAAGAGTTCTTATCAGCCCGTTCCGGCCGATGACCTTGACGTCCTCATCTTCCCATGCCTTCACAGAGAGGACTCAGGGGGGAGGCTGGGAATGGGTGTTTGAAGAGTTGTTACTTTCATTTCATGTGTCATTCTCAACAAAGCTTTCATTCAGCCAAGGGCCTTCAGCCTTTGGAGTGTAGACACCTGTATCTTGAGCATAGTATTTCAATAAACCTTTTGGAATCAAGAAACTTTGTGCTTCTTGCAGAAGCTGGGTGACGAACTCTAGATAACTGGGATTCCATAGTCTGACATTTTGTTAAATGAAAATAACAACTCTTCAAACACCCATTCCCAGCCTCCCCCCTGATTCCTGTCTGTGAAGGCATGGGAAGACTAGGACGTCAAGGTCGTCGGCCGGAACGGGCTGATAAGAACTCTTTGCTCTCATGGATATATGCGGCCTGGGCACCACCTGGGCCTAGAGGGAGAAAAACTAAACAACTACAGATTATAGCATGTTAAGATGGCGTAACTCTGGCTAGAGAACTGACAATCAAACTGACACTCTGACAGTCATCCTGTAAGAGTTTCCCAGGGTGTGGAATGCTAATTAGCTAATTAGCATTCCACACCCTGGGAAACTCTTACAGGATGACTCAGCCCATCCCTACCTTCCTGAGTAGATATAAATTACCTGCCAACTTCTTTTCCACACCGTGACACTGAGAGATCTCTGTCTTTTGGTGCTACACCTCTGAAGATGCCAGTCACAGCTGCTGGCGAAACGTCAGGAACTACAATGCCAAGACCACGGCTATACAGCCCGGAAAATCCACAACAACCATCTACACTTTCTGTCTGAGTCAGACATAATTTTTAATTTACTAGGAACGTACACAATTTTGACATTCACTATTACAAATTCGTGTTGAAAACCTAAATTAAACATATTAATACTTTGTTTTCTCCTAAAGTTCCTAAAGACAACCACATTCTTACTGAGACTGAAGAATGTTTGGAACTTTTCTTCCTATATTTCAGGGCAACAGCCAATTTACCTTAGGAGCACTCTTTGTTCCTTTATCTTTAGTTGATCACCTTTGATCATTTTTTGATTAATTCTTCTCTCATTTGTTAAAACATGAATCTACCAGGCAGGTGACCAATTCCAGTTGGGAACATAGGGCTGTGGTATAGAGACAATTTGCATAGTGGTTAGTGTGATAGATGAGAAGCTGGATGACCTGGTTCATATCCTGGTTCAACGATGTATTGCTGGATCCCGTCTAAATTCTGTGTATGTAATGGCAAATTCCTGGCCTTCCGCCATGCGAAGGAACCCAAAATGACCCCCCTGACTTGCTGCTTCAGAAAGAGGAGTCCAGCCCTCCTCCCCTGCACTTGCAGTTCTTTTTGACGGGCTGCAATCCTAGGCGACTTTGGGCCAGTCACTCTCAATGTAATCTACCTCACAATGTTGTTATGAAGAGAAAATGGAGGAAGGGAAAAGTATGTATGGTGCTCAGATCTTCTTGGAGGAAACAGGGTCAATGGGATGAATGCAATAGACAGATATATAGGCAAGGGCTACATTGCATAATTAGTATAGAATGCTTTTTTATCCTTTCTACCTTGGTATTGCCTTGTCCATAATAGTCTCCAGCAATGCACTCATTTGTAAAAATAATTGCATCCTGCCTTTCCTCATGGCTTGAGGGTGATTTACAACCAATATTTATTTATTTGTAGTATCCCTTTAACCATCTGATCCCTCACCCCCAGCCACACACACTTTATATGAGCAGTCCTTTGCATTTTCCTTGATTCCATGCCGCTATTTTCATGGCACAATCAAACCTGGAACATTTAGTGGTACAAGCTTAGGGCATTCAGCCTGACACATTTAACATCACTCGAGGGATAAAATTACCAGTCTGGGAAATATTATTTTTTAAAAAGCCAAATGCACTTTTGAGCATTCACTACATGCAAAGTTTTACTCTTTTATTTTCCTTACTTGCTACTCTCTGGGGCCCAGTTGAGAACTCGTTCTGCCCCACTTGCTCTAACTTTGGCTGATTTTTTCCCCTCAGAACAAGTATGGCGTGGAGGGGTTCTAAGTCAAACATAAGAATCTGCGTACAGCTCTTTCTTTATGTAACATGCCCTGGAGGGAGTGTTTAAGACGGAAAAAGGAAAGAAAGGAAAAAAGACCCCCCTCCCCGATTTGTGTTCTTGTGCCTATCCTCACAAACACATGCCAGTACCTAGAGCTTTTTCAATTTATTTTATCTAATCTAATATGTTCTGGTTGCCAACATTCTGTCATACTTTAGTTGACAAAGAAACAAAACCCAAGTTAGGGCATTTTTTACAGTGAGGTATTTTAAAAAAGTTTTCTTCTACATTCAAAAAGAAATTCATGCCCTGCAAAAGTAATCTCCCAGAAAAATGGGCAGAGGTCTTCCATGAAATATCTCCATGAATCTTGTCTTCTGGGTCTGACTCTCTTTTTTATATCAACAGCCAAGGCTCAAGGATGGGCTTGTGGCTAAGGGGGCAGTGATGATATTTCAGGGATTTCTTGGTGCCCACAGCTATAGTAGAGGCTGTGTGAGGGAATCCCTTGGTGTCTTTACAACTTTTTAAGGATGATGTCTCTGCCAGGTTCTTGTAGAGAATTGGGAGGTCAATGCTGAGTGGAGCCTCACTACTTCAAGGGTTATAGGGTAGTGTTCATCACGGTGACTTAATTTTCCATGGTGACTTAATTGGTATCTGAAGAAGTGAGCTGTGGCTCACAAAAGCTCAGTCATACCCTACCACTAATTTTGTTAGTCTTATAGGTACTACTGGACTTTTGCTCTTTTCCACTGCTACAGACAGACTAACATGGCTACCCATTTTAATTTTCCACATCAGCCACTATATACAGTAGTATGTCTGGGGATATCAATTGGAAATCTATGGTATATGCAGTTGCCATTTCACTCTTGGGAGAACCACAGATAAAAACTGCCTATGGTATTAGTATATCTTTAATATTTGTGGTGATTTTTTAAAACCTAATTTGGAATTTTGGCTCATTTTTATGTTCTGCAATTAGTGGAATATGACCAACTATGATGGTGATGAGAGAAAGTCAGAGAAAAAACTTTCCATGCCAGAACTGTGTGTAACATTTTCCCTAAACCTCCTTTCCTACGTACTAACTAAAATGGTCATAATAATGTTTTTTGTACAATAGATTGTTGCAGTGGAGAAATACCTATTTAAATTCAGGGGTTGAATTTGATAAAACTTGCACATTTAGTTTTAGAAGTTTTTCTTTCTCCTAGCAGGAGGGAGGAAGTCAACTGCTCTTGAGTATCACTCAAGAACCAACCATCAAAGCTTTGGAAATGCTAATGGCCTGGCTGGAGACAATGAAATGGCCAACTCACATCAAGAGATGGGCATGAACCACATTACAAACTTCAAAAACCCAGAAAATTGGCGATCGTGCAATCGCGATCTGGCAGTTTGTTATTGTCAACGGCAAATGAACTGGCATTCAAGAGAGGCCTGGTTCGGTGCGTTTGGCCGTGGTTTGGGAAGCCAGACAGTCAGGCACCGGCAATCAATTCCCCTGGCAATGGAGCCGGGGGAATGCCTGAACTCTGTCTGTGCTCCTTCTGTCGCCCTGGAAACCCGAATGGAAGCCCAGCTTACCTTGATCGGCAGGTCTTCCTTCCAACCATGGAGCTGCAAAGCGGTTACAAGTTGGGAGAAGACACCCAGGGGAGGGAGGGGGAAGGGGGTGTTCTGTAGCCATGGGCACTCCAATCTCATCTCTGCAAATCCTGATAGGCAGCTCTGACGGCCAAAGACAGACCTCCTGCGTTGCTCAATGGGACCTGTGCTTATAAATAGCTGTGGGCTCCCAGTCTGGGTTTCACTTTCAGCGAGCAGTGGAGTGGGACAGAGCTCTTGCTTGCCACTTGCTAGCCTTTGGGGAGAGAGACTGAGAGTATAATTGAGCTTGGATTTTTGTGGGAGTTTCCTGGGGGCCTTGGATTGGAGAGGGTATAACTCCAAGATCCCTTTTGCAATCTTGTCCAAACTTGGGTGATGGCTGTAGGAGAGCCTGCAAAACACTCCCTGGGAATATGGGCTCTCTAAGTGCCATGGGGGCCATTCCGTGCACCACGGACTGCAAACCAGTTCGGCAACAGAAAATGTTTGTTGCGGTTCGCGACCTCAGGATCGTCGGTGGCACCAAACCACGAACTGCTGGATCATTAAATTTTTTTTGGTTCATGCCCATGTCTATCTTAGCTGAAATCTGACATGTTGCTATTTCCTCAGGAGTGCACAAGTGCAGCAAGCCATCTCTGTGGTAACAATACCTTGGCTAGCAGGAGATGCAGGCACTACATGAAGCCTTAGAAAGACAATGCAGAAGGGAAGCTGGGAATACTAGTCTGCTTGGCATGTAATTCCTAAAATCACCAGTTGGTGGCTGTATACCAGAGAAAGAGTGAGCAATCAACCCCTCCAAGAGTTGGGAGAAGCAAGAGAACAATAGCATTCCCATGCAGAAATTCAGGATGGTTGCTGAGCCCCCAGATGCTTAAGAGGGAAGAATGGATCAGCAGGGCTGTTCCCCTACACAGACAATAGTAGAAAGAGCAATTATTCAGAGTATATTCAGTAATCATTGCAAAATTGTGTGGTGACAAGCAAACACTCAATAACAATCTGGAAACATTGCCCATAATAATCTCTGTTATGGTTTTGCTCTGTATTTTATTGACATTTGATCAAAAGAGAGTCCGTAATATATTGAACTGTAAATATATGATATATGATATACTTCAATTTAATATACCTTGTGAACTCTTGTAAATTTATCTCATCTGTTGTTAAAATATAGACTACCAAATGCTTCCATCTGTTCTCACCCTGCAAAGAGAACTGTGCTTGTCACATGGGGTTTTGAGTGAGATTTGGACTTTGCAGGACTGTACTTTTTCAAATGAGACAACTCTTCCGCTGTTTTAAATCTCTGCAAATTTGTGCATGTTTTTAACACATTACATGTTTATTGAAATGTCTATGAAATTGACTGTTCTGACTCATACTGTGTCATTTGTCTTGAGTCTCAGTGAAAAAAGTGGACTATAAACAACCTCAGTCAGTCAGTCAATCAATCAAGAAACAAAGAAACAAAGAAACAAAGAAACAAAGAAATAAAGAAACAAAGAAACAAAGAAAGTTATCTTTGGGATCTGGATGTGTCTAGAATACGGGATGATTTGATCCAGATGAGTTAGCCAAGTTAGTTTGTAGTAGCAAAATAGAAAAGAGTCCAGTAGCACCTTTAAGATGAACCAACTTTACTGTAGCATAAGCTTTCGAGAATCACAGTTCTCTTCATCAGATGCATGATTTGAAAGACTGTTGGCAATTATCTGGCTGAGAACTAGTGTCCATTCCCTGGAACCTTGTGAAAACTAATGGGTTAAATATACTTGAGAAGACAAGACCACCAGTAGATGGCAGCTTCAACTGGCATGATGGTCTGCATATGTAATTTGAAACTTGGACTAATCTGGTACTTTCCATATCTGGGCCATTTCCACACAGCTTACCTTGTTCTGGAAAACAGTGAAATCTCGCACGAAATCGCTCAAGAAGATGCTATTATCGCGCGAGAAGATGCACTAACAGTGTCTTCTCGCGAGATTTCATGCGAGATTTCGCTGTTTTCCAGAACAAGGTAAGCCATGTGGAAATGGCCCTGGTAAATCAGGGAGCCTGTAGATTCTATTTTACTCTACTACACTTTCTAATATGGTAGATGATGTCCTAGAATGCCATGTCTCTTTAGTATGTACTAATCTTCTATTTGCTAATTCATAAAACTGCTGTCCTCCTGGTGATCAGAAACTGAAGGCTTTATGTCCTTGAGTGCAAGCACTCATTTAGACTAAGCACTTGATCAGGAGTCTCCTTTTCAATTTTGTGTGTGACCATGTGCTTGATTTCTTCTTTTTTTTACTCTAGTGAGCCAGCTGTGTACTTGTTCTCCTGTCTGGAAAAGTTAAAAGGGGGAAGAGCAGGTTGGTCAGCATCTACTCACCAGTTATATATCAGTTTTATTTTTCCAGAGTGATTGTGAAGAAAGACATTGCAGGAGGTCAGAAGCAACAAAATCAAACGCTTAACGGCATGGGGAATAAGAAGGAACAAAACTAAATGCAAAAAACTCCATAGGAGAATAACATTAGAACTAGAGGCAGGCATGAACTGAAATACAAACCGAAGTTCATCACGAACCGGACCAGTTCGTGGTTCATGAACCGTCAGTTTGTGGGAGCTCATTTCTTACAAACTGATGAATTTTAGCCTGGTTCATTTCGTTCATATTTCGGCTAATCACTACAGACAGTCTGGCGCTGATCAATCAGTTTCCTAGGCACTGGAGGGGGGGATGGGTTATTTACAGACCTTCTGCTGACCCAGAAGTGATGTTTTCACGAACGGAATGAACTGGTTCACGAACTGGGGCAAGTTCATGAAAGTTCATGGTTTGTGGTTCGTGAAATACGATGAACCATGAACCACATGGTTTGGAATTTCCCCGGTTCGTGCCCATCTCTAATTAGGACTGCTGATGGTCTCTAGTGTGGAAGCATCCAGCAACAAGCAAATGCTTTTCAGGGGTTTTAAAAGCATAATTCGAATTGTCTTACAGGTTAATTATGTATACATTTACTTAAACAAATTTCATTGTGTTCAGTGTGGCTTACAACGAAGTAAGTGCACCTAGGACTGCAAGCAAAGTTTCAGAGCGTATAGCACTAGATGAAACTGTATGAAATATGACACCTTTTTTCCACATTTGAGAAAACTACATTATTCATCTCTAAGATTCGAATACTGAACAGCATATATTGCTACTTATAAATAACATTCCGACATTGTAAGGATTAATGATATGTTTGGAGCACTTTTTAATAGGAAAATGCACATTTTTCATTGAAGAAACTAATTGTGTTGCCTATCTTAGGCTTTCTCTAATGAAATTAACTTTTTTAGAGAAAACTGAGCTCTCATTGAGCATTTACATCCATCTCCCCCTCAACACTCACATTAACCACCCTGCTGTCTAACCAGGAACTCTTTGGGTTACAATTGAAATTAATATTTTGGAAACTTGGGGTAGCCAAATATCCAACATTTGGAATATTATGTGTGATTTTTTAAAAAAGACTTAAATGTCATAGGAAATTATGATGACTTTCCTTGCCTAAGAATAGTAATAATAATAATAATTTAAAAATGCTACCAGGTCAGTTACTAGAAACATTGACCGCTGCATCCCTGGGAGAGGAAACTGATGTTTAGCCAACTTTTCATTAATTCTAAAATGGGTCATATAAGAGATGCTTTAAAGATCAACGCTATAAATAGTTGAGCAAATCAAGAGCTGGAGTGGACTGAACAAATTCTAGACTAAATTTCCATTATTTCAACTCAGTGAAGCATGTTAACATAACAGAGTAGCAAATAAGGACTGCTTTACAGGACAAAAACAGGGGCTTGGAAGGAGGAAATAATTTGTTATACATTATCAAAATGCAATGTAATCCTTTATTTTCTTATTTCTTATTTGGACAATGGCTGCATTTAAGTTTCACAATAAACTCTACTTTGTTTAAACCATAGTTTGTTGCATAAATCCTGGTTAGTCTACCATAATAGATGCTTGTTATTCTGCTGCTTGTCTCCCTTTCTGTCCAAGCAGAATCTTTGGATGCTGTCTCCTGAGCATCCTTCATTGCCAGGATGCTGGCAAAGTTTCACTATTCATGCTGCCTGCTTACTTTTGGTTGGCTGCAAGACTTCTCCTCCTCTTTTGGCTAAGGATTATCAGACTCTTTCTCCCTCCCTCTTTCTGTGTTGCTGTTTCACTGCATTCCTGAACTACTAAACTCTGAAGCAAAATTCATCTTCTACAGCCATCCATCTTGCCCTTTCACTATTAGACTTCCCTTCCAGAAAGGGTGAAGTCTCTGAAGCAGTGTTCTATTTAGTGACTAATAGATAGGAGGGTAGAAGCTGAAGACAAGCCAGAAAGGCATAACAACACCATAGATAGCTGAATGCACATCAAACGATATTTTTTTCTGTTGGTTTGGGTTTCCATCTTTGAATGCAGGAGACTACGAAGATTGATGCTACGAAATAAACAGGAATCTCTGCATTCAGACATCATGGTAAACCACAGTTAACAAGGCAGGCCCAAATTATGGTTCAGAATACTAATTTAGCACCTGTTCTGAAAAACACTAGGCTAACAAAACACTGTGTACCTGACAATAGCCCTGCAGAGAAGATTAGCACATCAAGCACCAATCCATATACAAAAGAACCTCCTCAGGATACAGTGAAGCCTCCCGCCATTAGCATTCCACACCCTGGGAAACTCTTACAGGATGACTCAGCTCAACCCCACCCCTCCTGAGTAGATATAAATGACCTGCAGACATCTTTTCCACACTGTGACACTGAGAGATCTCTGTCTTTTGGTGCTACACCTCTGAAGATGCCAGCCACAGCTGCTGGCGAAATGTCAGGAACTACAATGCCAAGACCATGGCAATACAGCCTGGAAAACCCACAACAACCATCATGTCCTCTCAGCTGGCAATCTGAGACATTTCTAGTTCTGTTCCCAGAGAAGGAATGTTTCCAGAGCCCTCCTGAATATGAATTAAGGAGTCCAGCATCTCTCTATCACAACATACGGAACATCTGAATTTTAAATAACTTTTTAAAAGGAATCTGAATTAGACTGAAATAAATTCAAAAGCAAACTTGAGTTAGAACAAAAATGCTTTATCTGTACTAACAGCCCTCAGCTCAATGACCTTGATGCAAAAGAGCGGCCACAGGTCCCCAAGACTCTGTACACACAACTGTCTCCCCCAGCCCTAAAATTCCTTTGATCACTTCATTGGGAGAAGAGGGTAGGCACCGAGAAGGGCCCCTGCATAGATGATGATTGGGTTTTTCACTTTGTTGTGAGCATGTGTAGCCTGGCTGTTCATTGGGAAGAAGAATTGGCAGGAAGTGCCCATTTACATGAGCACTGTCTCACTCTTTTCACAGCAGCCTACTTCAAGTATGCACCATATCAAGAGCAGGGTACCTGAATCAATATCTATTTACAGAGAGTAGAAATACCTTTTAGGAGTACAAACAATGGCGGGGGGGTTGGCTGCAGTTATATATACAGGAACAAAAACATACAATTGCATTGTGATTGGTTTACTTAGAGTAGTGGCTGCTGGTTACTCAAAGTTCTCTTGTAGTTTCTCTTAGATACAAGTAGCACACAAGTAGCTGAATCATGCATGTGTCAAGAGCACCGAAAGAGCATTTCAACATTTGGAAGAAAAGAAGTCTGGCTTTGATTACTGGTAATTATAGATAAGCTGTAGTTGACAATCATTTTCTGACCGCAAGCTCAAATCAATCAATTAAAGACTTCATACAGCAGCACTCGGGCCTAATCATTTCCAGCCTCTTAAAACTATCCATTAAGTCCTGTAGAATGTTGGAGCTGCTGCATTCCCTTTGTTTGTGCTCTATCTGACCAGCAATGCCATTGCTCCAAGGCTACTTTCAATCATGCCATTGGTACCTTTAAAAATAATAATCCTTAGGTTCATTAGCTATAAATATAAATCTGATGCTTCAGTTTATGGAAGAAACGTTAGCCCAATTAGGCAGTATCGATCTAATTGTTTACATATGACATGAGCATCCTCACTTGCCCACCTTGATTTTGTTATTTGGTGTCTGATTCAAACAGTGAGCAGCTTTGGGGCTGCGCATTAGTTACTTGTGGCACATGGTCATGGCTCATTTGTGCTTTGTTAGTTAAATTTTGTTTACTCCATATTTCAGTATGTGGTTGTTTTTGTGTCTGTGCAGTTGGCGAAGTGAATCTTCTTGATGAAAACAGAATCACTCCCAGTTCACCCTCCTTTGTGCCTTCACAGTCAGATGCATTTATTATATGATGGATATTGGATATATTGCCCACTTCTGTTCTCATGCAGTCATTGACATCTATCATGATGGCAAGAACCAATCACAAGATTTGGCCCCTAGGTTCACAGGCAGGCTTTTCTTTTTAGTTTCCAGTGCAGATTCCAGGACAAGAATACTGTACTGCAAGTACAAGAAGCCCTTTGACACATCTCTTTTAGTTGTGGAATGACATGGGGGGGGGCTACAATTCTCATGGGTCTGTGGGGGAATGCACATGTGTGAACTGATAAGAATCCAGACAACTTGGTAGTCATTGATGGACACCAAGCAATGCTGCCATAAAGCACACAGGCATGCAAACATAGCAAGTCTCAACTAAAAATGTCAGATGTTATTATTTTCTTTTAATAGTTGTGATGGAGGGAGGCCACTGGGACCACATCTCAGTCCTGTGCCATCCCCAGCCCAACTGAGTATAAATATGGCTGGGACAGGTGTGGGTGTGAGTCCAGGATGCAGCAGGTGGGGTGTCTTTCCCTCCCCAAAGCCAGGACCTAATAAATCTTTGGGGCCAGTGGGGAAGGAAAATGAGCATGGCAGTGAGGAATGGGTTTCTGTTTAGCCAGGGTTTTTTTCTGGAAGAAGAGGTGGCAAAACTCTCAAGAGGGAAATGAGGAAGAAACATTCTTTGAAATAATATTATTTTCACGCAGTATTGCTGAGTATTTTCAAGAGGTGGCAGAACTCCATTCCAACGTGTTCTCGCTGAAAAAAAGCCCTGTGTTTGGCTATCTGGGCAGAACTCACTCAGAGCTGAGGGACTGAAACACTGCAATAGAGGATGGCTCATGCTGGAAGGAAAGAAGCTGGAAGCAGCAGACAGGAGGGAACACCAGCTAAGGACTGCCAGAAATAAACAAGCTTGAGAAGGTGAGGTAGAGTCCCAGAGTAGGCACTGGCTCCAAACTTAAGGAAGAAACTGCAAGATACTTTATTTAAAGGGACAGTACTCAGAGTGTAAAGAAAGACCAATACATAAAATAATTACCTGAGCTGACTATGAGGGTAAGCAAAAAGGAGAGATGTTTTGCAACTGAAGGTATCCCCAGCCTCTGAAGTTCTGCTTAGCTTGCTTGTGATGACAACATTTTCTTTAAAATTGGAGATGATGGGGTGATGTGTAGTTGCAACAAAGCAGTATGCAGTTGAATATGTACAATTCCACAATTGGACATATTACAATAAGTATGCCGAAGTATGTTTAGTTTCCATGATCACCACACAGTCTAAATGCTCTATCATGTCTATAAGATGAAGAGGAAACTTAAGAGTGGAGAGCAAAAGTTACCCTTTGGTTTCTTTGGTTTCCCATTCAATGAAGACTCATTTTAAGACTACCATTGAGTATAAGGTAGTCTTTAAGTGAATAATGTCATTTGTTTGCCTTAAGGTGCATAAAGTTCCTCATATGTGTTAACTGAGGGCCAAGCTACAAGTGACAAATGACACTTGAACGGCAAGTGGATTGAGTGGAGGGCAAGTGAACAGGGAGAAATACACTTGCCGTTCAAGTGTCATTCGTCACTTGTAGCTTGGCCCTCATACACTTTCACTTCACAGGTACTGTCACAACCAAACTCACTGGAAATAACTTTTGCATATCTGTATTCTTTGGTCAGCTTCCAGACAGCCATCCACTCACTGGATTAACGGTATCTTTCAACTCTCCCAAGCTTCACTACTTAAGTAGCAGCTGCTAATTCTAACTCTAAATAAATCACTCCTAGGTGAACCTTATAACCAATATGGACCCTAGAAAGCCCTCTTTTGTCACATTTTTATTCTGGCATTCTACCCTTGCGCTTCATTTTCTTGACCTGAAACTTTGTATTTTTTCCTGTACTCCCCTGTTTGGATAAAGCTTGTTTGTGCTTAGTATGCCACCCAATCCACTGTGCTCCTTCAAACCAGGGCTGTTGAGAGCAGCTATGGGCCCCTAGACAACTGGGTTGGCCATATGACCCTGATGAAAACTAAATATCATAAGAAAACCAATTACTTGGCTTGCTGTTACAATGCATCTATAATAATCAAAGGATCTGTGTGCCTGTTCATCTGTCCATTTGTGGAAGGCACAGCTCATCAAAAAATAATGCTAGGTGTTTGAAAATTGGAGACCAAGCATACGATGATGATGGGACTTGCAGTGTCCAAAGTGAAGGGACTAGGACATCCTGGACCAGGTTTTCTCTATGAAAGGTAACATATAATAAGAGAGCTTTTAAACAATCTGTCCTGTGTCTCTAATACTCAAATTTCCAGTCTGCCAAGGAAGTTTGCTTGCTGGCACTCTCTCAGTCAGATCTACTTAACAGAGTTATTGTGAGGATAGAGAGGAGAATGATGTAAGCTGCTTTGGGTCCTGTTGTATACTGCCTCTTTAAGAGACTATCCCAGTAGGCCTCAGTGCAAGCAAGAGAGTAAGAGGGGCACTGTTTCACTTTTCCTGCTGGAAGCCTGCAGGCCACCAGGGCCTACCAAGAACTCTTCAGAATTGGGCAGGATAACCCTAGACCTAGTGGACATGAACAGCCTTTTGTTAAGCACTCTTTTATCCTTTCTTTCAATCCAATTTACATGCCCTACAGTTCATTAATGAAAGGAACTTTCAAGTTTAAGGAAACTGGAAGTTTTGTTGTTTGCTCCACTACGCAATACATGGCTATGAGGATGGGATCTCTCTGCTACTAAAACACCCAGAAGCTGTGAGAATAAATTGGTATCAGAGTAGTTTGTTCCTCTCCGAATCCTGACTCATTACAGAAAAGGCTGCTCTGGGCCATATAGAAGAATTTGATATAAGTCAACCAACCTTTTTGGACTTTTATGCAGAAAGACCATCATATTATCTAGAGAAGCTAATGAGATGGTGGGCAACCTCCGGGTAGCTTGCTACCTCCCGCTGATCATTAGGCAATCTCCAGGCGAGGGGTCAAATACCTGGGAGTTTGCCTGCCACCGGCGGGCACCTGGAAACCCTACTTCAACAATCATAAAACCTATGATGAACTGATAGCTCCGTTGAAGACACATTTTTGCCCAACACCATCTGTTATTCTACAGAGATTCTATTTTTTAAAACATGACCAACAAGCCAGTGAAAATATAGCAGATTACATTGCAGAGCTCTGTCACCTTGCTGCATATTTGGGGGTCTCCTGGAAGGCTTGTTCTCTGGAGTTAAATATGAGGCTATCCAGTGGTGGCTGTGCTCTGAGCAGAATCTGACTTTTGTTGCAGCACAGAAACAAGCATGAGCAACTGAAGTGGCTTCATGTAATGTCAGAGAAATTCACAGTGGTCACCCCACTGAAGTCCACCTACTCCCAAAAAACCAAGAATGAGCTCATGAACAAATACAGATGCTCACATCTGCATTAACTGAATTACACAAGACAAGTAATGCATCTACATGTTTAAGCTATAGAGGACAACATAAACAAAGTGATTGCAAATTTAGAAATGCTGAATGACTCCTGCAAAAAAAGGGTCGTACAGAAAGAATGTGTCAGTCAAAGGCTAATTCCAGAAAACAAAGAGAATGGGGAGGAAGTCTCCATCTTCAAACTGCCATAATTTGGAGCATTTCCCTGAGGAAGAAGTACAAATTTGTACTCCATTTGACATATTCATGTTGTGGAGGGTCAGTGTCCAGAAATGATTGCCACTGTAGAGAAAAGTGGTTGGAAGTGTGAAATGGAAGTCGACTCTGGGGCTGAATTCACCATTATAGACAGCAACACATTTTTACAGTTGTTCCAAGACCATTCTCCCAAATTACAGACATGAAAATGTCACCTTCGTGACTACGATGGGCAGATTGTTCAGATCCTTGGAAGATGTGATGTACATGTTCACTATGGATCTTCCAGGCATACATTGCCCTTGTTGGTCACAAAAGAAAGTTGTAAATGCCTGCTGTGAAAAAACTGGTTCACATATTTGGAAATCAGCATTCAAGGAATGCATGGTGTCTGTCCAGCAATACTGGAAGAGCTGGCATCTGAGTGTATTACTGAAGCATTAGGAGCTTACAAAGGGTCACCAGTGAACTTCCACATGGATCCTACAATAACACCTATTTGTTTGAAGGCTCAGAATGTTCCTTTTGCTCTAAGATCAAAGATTGATGAAGAACTTGATAGGCTCATTGCACAAGGAGTTATGGAGCCGGCAGCTCACTCAACCTGGGCCACTCCTATTGTTCCTGTCTTTAAACCAAATGACAATGTACGTATTTGCAGGGATTACAAATGTATTGTAAATAAGGCACTCAAACAAGATCTATAATATATAATATAATATAGGTCCTATATCCAGTGTCTGTCATAAACCAGTTATTGTCTGTCCTAGCAGGTGGAAAGAGTTTTGCTGAACTTGAACTTGCTCAAGCCTCTCAGCAACTGATAGTGGATGACAAGGCTACAGATGCCCAAACCATTATCACACCCAGAGGGCCTTTTCGTGTGAAACATGTTCAGTTTGAAATCTCAGTGGCACCAGGAATTTTTCAGCACTTCATGAAAACTCTGTTATCAGGTATTCCTTGGGTTAGGCTTTTCTTTGGTGATATGTTAATTAGGGCCTCCTCTAAGGAGCAACTCATGGATCAACTCTGAAAAGTTCTGCAGAACTCTGATCTTTCAGGCATCACAATTAAGAAAGCTTGCAGTTTCCAGTGTCACCTTCCTGGGATACCAGATAGATGCAGCTGATATCCACCCTACACAGGATAAGGTAAGGGCAATACACAATACCCTAGACCAAAATGCAGGCAAAATATTCAAGCATTTCTGGGACTCCTAAATTCATCACTGGGAAGTGATGACCATGCCACTGAGTTATCTGTGGAAGAGGCTTTCTCTGCGAGACATCTATCGAATCAAGCCCCCAGGGAAGATCACAGAGGCAAAGAAAACATCCAGCCTGGCTGGCTGAATATTCTACTTAGAGGGGAAGGGTGTTTGGTACTGCCTCTTAGAGGTTACCCCAGTTGTAAGTGGCTGGCCCTGGCCTTGGCCATATTTGATGTACCTTTAATACAGTCCTGTGATTTAAAAGGTCACATGGCCCCTGGATTAATGCAGCTTGATCTGCATCAGGGGAAATTCCAAAGTAGCTAGGCAGAATATTGCTGGACCCAGCCCAAGAGATTCAGGTATGCCTGGAATGTGCATGTGAATGCAAAGGACTATGGTGATTGGATTTACTATCTCCTCAGCACCTGGCTTGATACTACGACAATAGCGGGCTGCTCTGTGTCACACCATTAGCATATTCCAGTGCCCTCTTCCTGTGATTACATTTCCTACCCCAAGCTTGGGAGTAATCAATCAGCATCCATAAATTAATTTCTATCTTTGAAAACCTTTATTTTCTCATATCTAAATTCATCAGCTCAGCTCCCGTAGATTCATTAGCAAATTGCCCCTTTTGTGCAGTTCCAGGAGAGACTTTGCATTTCCTTTTACACACCCCAGCAGCAGGTAATCAAAGTAATCAAACCTTTGTAATTCCCAGAGACTGACCTTTATAGTCTTTGTTCCAATGGCTGAAGGGACTCCCACAGCCTCAGGACACATTTTGTCCTATAAGAACCAGGGCTCTAGCCCCATTCAAAGTGTGCATGCCTCCTAGATCCAAGTGCTGCTCCCTTGGGGTCAGTCCCCCTAAGACTCTCTCTCTCCTGGCTGAGAACACTGGACATTTGAAGCTCTTCCTTTGTAGACTACACTACTCTTCAGATAGATAATTATCAGCCTGAAATCCCATAAATCTATTCCACTTTCACCTCTGTTTTTCCTAGGCATCTTGTGTGCTTGAAAACAATCTTCTCTGTGTGTTGGGGTGGTGGTGGTGGTTTGCCTTTCAATAAAGTACTCTCATTTTAAAAGCACCAGTCTTGTTTGCTATCTTGGGGAAAGGACCTCGTAAACATTGGTGGAGATATTCCCGCAGTTACCCCTCTTGCATAGCCTTGTTCCTTGCAGTTAATTCCTCCCAACTCTCGTACTTGTAAGGAGACCAATTCAGGTAACAGAGTAGGCCTCAGTGCAAGCAGGAAAGTAGAAGGGACAGAGTTTCTTTTTCCCTGCTAGAAGCCAGCAGGCCACCAGGGCCTAATAAGAACTGTTCAGAACCAGGCCAGGACGTCCCTGGGCCTAGTGGACACGAACAGCCTTTTGTTAAGTATTCTTATATCTTTTCTGGCAAGCCAAGTTACTTGCCCTACAGTAACAGTAAATAAAAAGGAACTTTTGGATTCGGTTTCATTTTCTCGGCCATGTTGGACGCTCCTCTCCGCAGGTCCGGGAGGAAGCGCCCGAGCAGCCTGACCGGGTGGCTGACCTGTGAAGGTTAGCCCCCAAGACTCCCAGTGAGGGTGTCAGGGTCCGGAGCGCGACGGGAAGAACCCCCCCCAAAGTTGATGCGGGGGGTAAATTGCCCTATGGAGGCCGGCAGACTTGCGCAGCACATCGTGTGCCACCGGGCCATGGAGAACGGCAAAAAGCAGATTTAAGGTGAAAACCTGTAAGTAGCGAATCCCTTCTGTTACTACAAGCGTATGCGAACGATTGGTGGGATTTGAAGCTAAGAAGGCTCGGATTTCTTCCCCCTCACTGAGTTTCGAAACTTGGCTGGCGGATTCCCCCCCCCTAAGATGGAGACGAAAAAGCAGAGCCCCGCTGTGGGCAAATCCATCTCGGCTGCTTTGCAGGGGAAAGGAGAGTCTCTTGAGGAGCTAGTAAAGCAGTCGGTCATCGAAACCATAAAGCCCTCTGTTGACAAGTTAAACGAAACTGATCAAAGGGTTGGCTTAATTGCGAGTGAAGTGAAAACCATTAAGGAAGCAGCAGTGGGGGTGGAAAAGTCTGCTCGGGAAAACGCAGCACTCATGAGGGCAACAAACAAAGAACTAAAGCTGTTGGAGAACCAACTGATTGGGTTGCAAGTGGATCATGCTCAGACAATATTGCGTCTCCAGAATGTGAAGGAGGAGGAAAATGAGAATTTAAAGGATCTGGCGTCGGAACTTTTGGCGATACCCGCGAAGGCAACTAAAGAAGAGTTAAAAGCGCCATTTTGGAAGTCCGTCAGGCTTCTTCAAAATATGCAACGAAGCGTCAGCTGCCTCGCGAAATTATTATTGACTTTTCATCTAAGAAGATTCGGGACACCATCCTATATAATTCATACAATGCGGACTTGGACTTTCTGGGCAATATGGTTAAGATATTGAAGGATGTTCCATTTTTAGCTCGGAAAAGAAGATTTAAATATAAAAGGTTTGCAGCTCTTCTGAGGAAACGTGAAATAAAATACAAATGGCTATTTCCGGAAGGTATCTGGTTTAGCTATAAAGATCAAGCTCACAAGATAACATCGGAAGACCAGCTAAGGGACTTTGTGTGTAAACATCAAGAGTTCCAGCAAGAAGAGGATTTCAAGCCTGAAGGGGGAGGGGAGGAGGGGACGAGCACAGTGACTGTAGCTGTCCAGAGAGAATTGCGACTGAGACCCAGAGGGGGGAAGAAGACCTAATCCTGATTGTAGTTTGTATTTTATAAGATCTACCAATCTAACAGCATTTTACAAAGTTCTAATGTTAAATAATTGCAATATGAAGGGAATGCATTACTTGTAGATGTAGTGTTTGTGTTGTTATGTGTTGTTTCTTCCCCTTCTCCCTGTTCCCACTTTTTCCTTTTTGTAGTACTAGTAATTAAAAAAATAAAAAAAACTTTCAAAAAAAAGTAAATAAAAGGAACTTTCAAATTTAAGGAAACTGGGTGTCCTGTTGTTTGCTCCCCACTGGGGAGGTGCACCCAGGGATGCCAAATGCAAGGAAGCTGCTTGCTTTACTACTCTTCCTGTTCTGGGAGATGCCAAATGTTTCCCTTTGCCTGTTCAGTAATGAAATGAAAACAAAAAATAGTAAAAAAAAAAAAAGACCTACAACATACCAGCTTAGCATATGGGTACCATATTTGGAATTAAATGATTTTCCTTCCCTAGGTCTAATTTTATTTTAAAAATGTTTACACTTATTTGTTTGGCACATTTATCCCCCCTTTTGTCCCTAGGGGAGACCCAAAACACTTTATGCCAGAATACAATAAACAAGGCACAAATAAACACAAAAATGAATACAATAAACCGAGCTCTTCAGAGTGAACTCAGAACAAACATGGCTCAGACATAGCATTGACAACTCTTGGAAAATTCCTGGAGAGGGGTGGAAGGTCAGCAGAGAAGTGATGCCATAGAGGACACCTTTCAAAGCTGCCATTTTCTCCAGGGGAACAGATCTCCGTAGTCTGGAGATCAGTGGTAATTTCAGGAAAACTTCAGGACCTACCTGCAGGCTGGCAAGCCTACTCAGATGTTCCTGCCTCCCATTCTCTAGCTGTTCCTCAGGTACTACACTCCCTCATAAAGCTCCCAGGGCCATTCAGAAGCCAGTTTAGGTCTTGCACTTTCCTTCCCTCACCAGGTGGTCAGTGGCTCACCTGCTTGTCTCTTCAGATACTACTTTTGTATGGATGAATTCTAGCTGGGAGGGCCAAAGGCACAAACTAAAGGCTGAGAGACCTTTAACTCTGGTCTTTTGACTCACACCAAAAGATGATGCCTCTAAGTCAGTTGTCAGTTCATACTTAAGAAGGTTTTAAAAACTTACCTTCAAGAAAAGGGCAGGCCAGATGCTCAGCTTCAGGCTTCATACTGCTGGCTTGGTAAATCATTTTCTTCAGAGGTCAGCACAAATCAATCAGTCATGTTAAGGGCTTATGACATATTGTTTGTCTGACAGGCCACTCCCAATTTCTTCTTTAAGGCAGCACCATTTGGAACAGATTGTTCATCTTCTTCCTTATGGTGGATATTTGGCTTATGTCTCTCTCAATCTCATTATAAACAAACACTGATATCTTCATGCAGTCCAAATGTTATAAGGCTTCAGTGGCAACCACAAGAAATGCTAATCATGCCAAATAAATTTCAGGTAAGTCAGCCCCGTGCATCTGAGCCTACAATGTGGCTGCATACTGTTGCAGAGTCTAACCCTTGACATTTGGTTACTGTCAAGAAGTTAATTGCAATGAATGCTGGTATAGAGATTATTGGGTGATGGCCAACATTCATTTACCTTTTGCCTTCCCCTCAGGCACAATATAGAATAATGTATCATCTTCCAGATTTAAGCAAAACTCTAAGGGAGAAATTAATTGGATTTATGTTTCTCTGGCTAATATGTAGTCTTTGTTGCTTAGACTGTAAGAAAATATCTTCCCCTTGAATTAATGCCCAACATTTTGATACGAGGAAATGTGTTTCTGAAGAGACGTGGTTTCAGTGCTTGTCACTTAAGAATTGCAAGGAAATCCTCATCTATACAGCTCAGGGGATGATTTAATGACTACTTACATTGGGATTGTTCTCTCCATATTTAAAACCTCTTATTAGAAAAGTCAGAACAGCTTTCACTCTAGCCTAAAAGGTGCTCCCCTTTCTTTCATGCTCCAGTGTCTCTGGAAATACTTTGCTTTGACTTTGTTTTCTAGTCCATTGCAGCAATTCTTTAATTATACCATTATCAATACAGTTACAGTATATCCTTAAAGCACTTTAAATGTATATTGAAATTAATCTGCCCAGAGCACAGGTTCCAAGCTATCATATGGAGTCTCATCATACAAGACTTCTTTGTTATGCCCTTGAAATGTAGCTTTTCGAAAGTTGGTCCTGACAGACAAATCACATGCTTGCAGACAATGGCAGTTCTTGCAACTCGTTTTCATCAATCATTTCCATTTTCTTTCCTTTTAAAACTGGCACATTCAATTCCTGCTTTAATTAAGGAGCTGAAAACATGAGACGAGGTATAAATAACATGAACCCCCCCCCGCCCCCAATGGAGTTTACCTAGAGTGTCTGCTATCTACAGTTCTGAAATCAAGTCTGCTTGCTTATTACAAAGCTGTTTTTCTATTGCCTCACATATTTTATAGCAGCGCATTACAGTCACCAGGCTAGGGCTGTGTCAAATCAAGTGTCTTATCTTCAATCAAATACATAAATAAAATTGGAATGTTCTCCACACTGCAAAACTATGTCTTTTCCTTTGCAGTGCTGAATAAGCATTCACTTAGAACACAACAGTGGCAGCTTATAGGGAACATTCATATGATTTATATCTCCTGAATTTTGCTTATCACATAAGGGTTAAGCTTCCGAAGCTCTTATATTTTTAATAATACTAGACAAGAGAAAAGGTGTCTGTTCAAGGTGAACTTGGCAATACAAGCAGAGAGATGGCTTCCTCCATGAGCCGCAAAGTTGCAGAAGCCCCAGTCCCAGACTTACTGGGGACCCATTTGCAGGTCATAGGATGTGGGGTGTGATACAGGGAGGCTGCCATTTCCCAGCAGCCTCTTTGAGGCTTTATTGGAACCAATATATTCAAACCACCTGGCCAGCCAATCAGCAGCAGGCTGAGTGAGCTCTTGGGGGCAGACCCTGCTGGTGAACCTGGAGTGTGCAGTCTCCAATCTAGTCCACTAGCTGCATTTAAATTCTGGAGCTGACCGGGCCCTGGTAGCATTTGTTTCTGGCAGGTGTCCTACCTTTCCCTCCCTTGGCTTAGGTTCTGGGCTTCTAGCATTGTTTGGGTTACGTTTCTTATCTTTTGGCACCTGTGTTTCTGATGTGATTCTGGAACTCTTTGGTTGCTTGTTCTAAACTTTTACAACTTTACAATGATAGTTTTGGCATTGGGCATGGATTCTTTTGGAGAGAAACACAGCCTGCATACATTGTTTTACCAGAGCTGGAGATCCCCTTAAGGGGGGCGATGCATGGCAGGGATAAGCCCAGCTTGGGGGCTGTCAGGGCATGCTTACTCCCAGGTGGCAGGGGAATCGTGCAAAGGTCTGTGGAATTCCATTTACTATCATCCCAGCAGGCAGGCTGAGGAGACGAGGGAGTCATCAAGTGGCAGATGGGTCAGCTGATGCTTGCATCTGTGCACCATCTGGCACCAAAGCTGCATAGGCTGTAATCAATAAACTCCACCTGGTCTCTCTGTGTCTTCTGTCACATTGTCCTTACCCCTCACCCCTCGAGCTGGCCCTGCAAAGAGTTGCTCCCAAGTAATGCTCTGTCTACTTGAAAGGAAAACCCCCACACAAGTTTTGCAAATTTCGAAATTTCATTTGGAAAAGAGGCACTTGGAAATGAATTTCAGTCATAGAGGTCTTGCATACTGTCCTTAGGAATGTGCAGAATCCCCCTATGAAAAAAATTCCCTGGTATTACCACTTTCCTTTTTCTTTCTTCTACATTCTCTAGATGTTTAATCTAAACAGAGACTTTTAAATTTGTCTCAGATTTTTACTTTGGGTAATATTGGGTAGCAACTTAGAGAAGTGCAGTGCTCTGCCTGTTCTGAGGAAACTATCGAACAAAAGGAAGCTCCCTTAGCAACAGCCTGAGTAATCAAAGTGGAAACCCACAACTAAGGGATACAGTCAGTCAGGTTATGAAATTCAAGTGTATTAAAGTGGTGCAGTGCAATAAATAAATAAAAATACTGTTATAGGCATATGCAATCACATAGACAAACAATGTACAATGAACAGCTTAAAGTCGGCCAATTCAGAAATATTCAATGGTGCAATCAAGTTCATATCAGAGTTCATAACAGAGATGAAACATAGATAGCAAACCAGAGAAGCCGTGAGGACCCCTCGTTCCTGTTCAAGGTAAGTTCTTAATTAGATGTACTCTTCTCTTTTTCTTTCAACAGATGGAACAAGGAGATGGAACACTGCAGGACCGAGACCCGACAAGGAACCGGTCATCAACAACGCTTGTTTCCAGAGTCCAGACTGCATCAGGGGCCAACAGACCTCCTCACCAAACATCTCTGAAAACACTGCTGCTGCTGCTGTTACAAACTTCAGTGGCAGCCCGTCACACCTCTCTTAGTTGGCCGTGCGTGTTCTGAGGAAACGTCAGCTTTTTCTTCCAAATTGCTCAACTATTTTGCCAATGTTTCTGCTTGAATTTTTGCTTTAGGTATCTCTGAGTCGATCTTCTCATGCAACATATCAGAGATTATCACCTTGTGCTCATGGTAGGTGTTAGCAGCCAGTTATCAAATTTCTTTACGATGCTTTTCACATTGGAAAGAGGAGTTTCAGTAGGGAAGAAGACCTACGCTGTAGTTATGAATCAGTAGCTAAATAAAGCATTCAGTGATAAAAGGTTCAAATTATTCCAGCATGTTACATCAGACTATACTGGAAACTGAGCTCTCTTACCCTGAAGTTCTCATTCCATTCATATTTATTTGCTTATTTATTTATTTACTTCATTTATAGCCCCCCTTTCCCCCCACATTGGGGACCCAAAGTGCATCATTCTTAATCCCTCCATTTTATTCTCACAACAACCATGTGAAGTAGATTAGGCTGAGAGAGTGTGACTGTCCCAAGGTCACCCAGTGAGCTTCCATGGCACAGTGGGGATTCAAACCTGTGCAACAGATATAGCTAGAACTACAGGAGAGCAGCTGCTGGATTTGACCAAGGAAGTCATAGCAGATGCCTTTGCACACAGAAACAGTGCAAGTCTAGCCCCACAACTAGACAAGTCACAAGGGGAGTCTAGGGGTCTAGAACAGAACAACCTTGGAGAGGGGCACAAAACAGAGGAGTAACATAGTTTTATGGCATTGTGTAGATTATAAGAGCCATCTAACTCATATCAAAATATACAATGTGCTGAGGCTGCAGTAACTCCGCTTAGGATTGCACTGAATCTTTCCTAGATGTTTCTTATATTGTATTATTTTTCTTAAATTATTCCTCAGCTATTACCTTGCCAAACACTTTTCCTTCCTTAGTTGAGGAGACCAAAGCTACGGGAAAGCCCACTGAAAAGAATCCTCTGAGAAGGGAAAACTACACCTGCTGGAAAAGAATCTGTGAGTTGATATTGTGCCTCTGCATAATAAGCACCATCCTGCCCCTCTGTCCAAATTATAGTAGGTGCAAGAATTACTGGTCTCAAATTGTAGTCCTCTAACAGTTTACATTGAAATACTTAAACAGAGAATTTTCCCTTTCAACATTTTGACAATTCCATTATTTTTCTTTGGCATTGGAACATGTACTTATTTAATGAATTAAGAGTTTATGCCTCAATCTATACATACTGGAAGCCTAACATAACATAGTTTGTTTTTCACAACAGAGAACTACAGCCTGTCCTGTACTTAGAAATGCGTAGATATTATTTTAATAAATTATAGACTTCTCATCATCTTAAACTTAAAGTTTCCACTATTATCATACTCTTTTCTAATAGGTATCAGGAATTCAGGAGCCTTATCTTCAGTTTTCAGTTTATTTATTCAGTTTATTCATTTATTAATAGCTTCCCATGTCAGGTCTACACATCCAATGCCAGAATTCTTTGGCATAGGACCCCTCAGAAGAGAAAAATACTTTGCAGAAGTATTGCTACCTCACCCCCCACCCCGACTTTCTGTTTGAGGTTGATGAAGGATCGAGTAATCTGGTGGGATTAATTGCATGAGAGGGACCACATTCTCCTCACTCGGCTATGTCTTGGTCATAATTACCCTTCTTAATAAACTCCCAGAGAGTACCAGCTTTGTTCTTCACTGACCTGGTATTACACAACATCAAACTAGAAGAGAAGGAAACACACTGGGCCTGACCACTATCATTCCACAGGATAGCACAGAGGTTGGAAGGGAGCCAAGCATGTCCGTATCTCAACCTACTTCTTTGAATTCCATACCTCCTCCCACTGCCATACCTTCCTGCTCCCCAAATTGCTGTATTATTCCAATCCTGGGGACACATTCCAACCTGCAGACCTGAGATGATAGAGTTATGAATGATCAATAATATAACACAATGATAACACAATATCTAACGATGCATGGTGGAATATTGGATAGGCACAGAAAAGTCTGCAAAGGTCATGAAAAGTTTGCCAAGGCCAAGTTTGATTTCAGATGATCTCCCCCCGCCCCAGTTGAAATACTCTTCTCAAGCTCTGTTCTTCGTGCCTTCATATTCAGAGGTATGGTGGGTGGGAACCAGAGACAGAACTTTTTTGGTGGTCAAACCTTGCTTTTGGAATGTCTTCTTCCTTGAGGCTCGCCTGGCACCTCCATAATACCTTTACCAAACCACACTCTTAACTGTAACACCAAGCAACCCCTGATGCTGATTAGCCAAAAGGAGCCATAACCCTTCACAGAGAAGTGAATACCATTGTTACATTCACTATACGGCACAGAAAAACTGATGGCAAGTGGGGAATGGCTCAGGGTCCGACAAAACCTACTTGCCTATATGCAGCAGAGATTTGCATCTACCTATATTACATTAATTAACACTATATGAAGGAACCCAAAAAATTATAGTGGAACAGGCTCTTGAAACCTCATGAAATAGCTCTCCTGGAATCTTTGCAAAGTAGCCCAACAATTTTACAGCTGTAATCTCTGAATAAAGTACACAGCCAATCAGGTTCTTATGCCTTTTTGTTATCCAGTGGTTTGGATTCCACCAATCATTTCCACAGATGGAAGGCAGGGTTTTTTTCACAAATTCCAACTCCTTCATTCTGTTCCTGGGATTCTTCTCAGGCATCTGTAATTTAGTTTATCATCTTCATTTAGTTATGAAGATATTTCCAAATAAAAGTGGAAGGCTGGACTTCACATACAATTTAATCACAGTTAGATATTCAGAGACCTAATGCATTTCCCCTAGAATTCATTGAAGACAGTGGAATTTCATTGATAAACATTGGGGTTCACCAGAAGATTTATTTTTCAGTGCGTATCTTCTTGGGAAAAAATTGCCAGATGCTACAGATTCAGGCTGAGGCCATGAAAAATATTTGCAGCTTCTAGTCATAAAACACATCAAAAAGACAAGCACTTTTATGATCCATATTAGGCAGATGGAAAAGATGGATTAACAGAAAGTTGGAACACATGGCCCATTGTCACAGAGTGATGCACTGGCCATAAAAAAATTGATCCATTTTCCCAACCTCTTTTACATGGACCTAAAAATAAGAATTGGTCTACTTGACCTGAAATCTTACCATATTACCTTTCATCTTCTGCCCTATTTTCACTGTCCTTACCTTGATTTTTCTCTTTCTCTGTATGTGAAAGACACACACACACACGTCTAAATTATGATGGTTCACAACTTTGGTTGATAATTCAGGAATGAACAGCCATGTCACATAAATATTAATGGTGAACTCTGGGCCACACTGGTTTGCCGTTAGAAGCTCCTTTACTGGTAAATCTCAGTGGTGGGAGTGAAGATAAGAGCAACAAGGATCTTGAGAACTTGATTTCTAGTTAGTGAGAGAGGTCTGCAATTACAGAAAGACAGCCAGCCATACCTCAGTTGGGGATGCTGTGAACTTCACTGCAAATGTGTTTGGTAGTTGAACATACTGTGCTCAGAGGTTGCATTTGGATCATTCAGTCCGTCCAGTTTGTGCTAAACAGCTACAAAACCTGCCAAACCAGTTTGCATTGGCTTTTTGCCAAACTGTGCATGTGTAAAGATGCTGCTGATTCAAACGATTGGTGGCCATTAATGTCACTAGGGTCTACGTAGATGAAAACCTAGGGGTAGGATTTTATTGAAACATAGCATTTACTTATCACTGATCTATATGATTTGTGAGCGATCTAATAATTGTCTACTTAACTGCCTGCTGAGCAAAGCAATTAGGCAGCAAAGATGGGTGGTAGTGGAACTCTACTGGGCCATCTGAGGACACGTGCAAAAAGCCAATTGTGCTGAACTGCCTGGTTAGGAAGGAATACAGAGAAGCAACCACAAACAGATGGATGAACTATTGAATTGATTGTTCAAAAAAGGTCACAACTGGTTAACAGAATACAAACTAAAACAGTGGGTATTTGAGCATCCCTAATCTCAGTGGAGTTGCTACAGGAAGTAAGGCATTGTTTCTCCAAAAGTGCATGTTCTGCCAACATAGATAGGTGGGTGGGAGAGGCTGTGAGGGAGAGGGAAAGCATGCAGAAGAGGACCAGCAGTGAAAGATTTCCCCATGAGCCCTCATGGGTTCCTGCATGTGCTTACACAATGGCCAGGTGGAGTGTCCAGTGCAGTATACAGTACTGGAAGGGCAGCCGCCAAATGGTGGTTGATCCCAGGCAGGCTGATGGAAGGGGTTTCACTGTCTCTGTTCTCATTTTGTTTTAGAAACCGCCTCTAGTGATCTCTATCGGAGAGTATGGTATATAAATATTGCAGAAAATACAAGTTTGCCACCATGTTTAGTCTCTTTTCCTTGGATATAAGGCAATGATAGTGTCTTGGCTAGACAACAAACACATTGTTCTATTTCAAAGTCTCTGCAATCTACTCCATTTCTCTCAGATAGACAATACCAGGTTGTTTTCTGCTAAGGTTGATATTTACAAATACTTGCAAGATGATGTTTGGTCCCTCCCTAAACTTCTCTTTATGCTATTGCTTGGTTCTGGCATGGATGTTTAATATATGATTTTGAGGGCATCTCAAACTCATTGTAGCCAATGGTATCAAAGCAACATAATTAGCATATAAGTATTATTTACATAAAAGCTTCCTCCCAAATCCATTCCCGATTACTTTGCTGTCTTTATAGTCATGAATCCCACATCCCTGCTTAAATGGCAGGAGGAATCTAGCATTTCTGGCATTTGGGTGATGACTCTGCCTTGAAATGTGGACCAAAGCAAACCACTAATCATTCACAAATGCTCACATGCACAAGTGGTCTAAACATGAAGAGAGAAGCAGGGCTCCTGTCACAGGGTCATTCCATTTAAACCATTACTAGACTACTCATGCTATTATTTCTGATTTGAATTACTGAACAAACAAACAAAGACTGCTACCCCAATCATAGCAACCGGTAGCCAAAAGGTGGCAGTACTCATCCATCTCTTACAGAGGTCCTCTTAATAACATTGCACTCCTTTCTCCTGAAACACCAGTAGGACTTCTTTCTCCATTTCCATTTCCTGTATTATACCAGAAAGTGGCAAATATTTAATATGTCTATAACATAACTCTTGTTTTTAATGATTATTGGTGACAGTGTGTGTTGCATTTCAAGGAACACTCTTCAGTCATTATATTTGGCCACACGTATGGGACAAAACCGCTACACATGATCCTCCTGATATATACAATTGACATTTCTTTTGAAAGGAGCAATGCATGAATTTTCAGCCTCAGTAGGCACGTACCAGAGTCCAGATTAATCTGATGTACCAAGACAAAATTATGTGTTCCCCTTTCATAAGAAATGACATCTGTGACATCTGGGAAGATTGTGTGTAGCACGTTCATTCTGTATGTTCAGTTCCAATGTCAGGAATGTAACAATTGAAAATGGCTTGTTTGAAAGGGTTTTTTTCCTCACACAGTTAACCAGGATACATCTTGGTAGCTTCTGCTATAGACTGTAGCTTATCATGAGGTCTCAACTCTCCGCTAAGGACAGGTTTTATTTGGCTAAGGGATATGTCATTTTCCATGTTGTAAACCAGGAAAACACAGCTGGAGCAATTTAGAGTACAGGAAACCCCTATGTATTTCAGCCTATGTATTAATTCAAAGAGCATGCTGTGTTATTTCCTGTTTCATTGTTATTTGGCAAATAATTTAAGGGGTTGTGGGCAATATGATATTCAAATCCTGCTCTACCCTTGAGCATTTTCTTTTCCATTGTGGGAGGCATGGCCAGGGGTACACTATTCCGAGTATTATGGAGACAGGGATTTTTTATTTGCAATCAATATATATATATAGACTGGAGCCAAATGTTAGATTTTAAAATCAGAAAAAGTGATATTCCCACAAATCAGCAACTTTAACATTAGGAGTTCTCCTGCCATGAAAGCTATATATTTATATAGTTACAAAATTTATGTCATATGACCAGATCTTCTTGAGGTGGTTTACATCTAAAACAATAAGACAAAGCCATAAAACAAGTCAAAGCATAAAATAATATAAAGTAAACACTAAGCACCCTAAAACAATATTGATAAAATAGGTGGAGGAGACCATAAAACAGCTATATGAGACAAAACTCCTTAATTAAAAGCCTGGGTAAAACAAATGCTGTGGTCTGGTGCCTAAAGGTAAGTAAGGTGTGTGCCAGGCGAAACTCAAAGTGGGGAGAAGTCTAGAGGTAAGGCATCATCACTGAAAAAGCTATGGCTCTGGTTACCACCTGACACACCAGGTGGGGTGGGGACAGAGAACTAGATCCAGAGAACTGGAAAATGGATGGAGACAGTCTTTCAAGTATCCTGGCTCATTCACTGGGACCAGAAGAAATGCTAAACCTCAGAAAGGCCCCACCCATTTACTCAGCCCATTAGTGGAGCCAATTAGCAGAAAACACTCTAAAAATTCTAAGGATGGCTAAGAATTTGTTGACTAGACAGATTTCTGTCTAGTCAACCGTCAGTCTCACTGACCCTTCTTTTTGCTGTCCTAATTTCTGACCCTTGCTTCTCTATGTGTCTTCAGCCCCACTCTAACAATTTGGCATATTCTTGGCCTCTGCTTCTTAACTCTCAGATTATTGCTTTACCTATGGCAGCTCTAGAGACAGTCTAGAAGAAGTCTGTATTTCCTTTTGCATGAAATCTCTGGCTTGTTTCTCTTCTACTCACAAGAACCAGCCTGTTGTTTCTTAACATGTTACTACTCAAGCAGGTTCACTGGAGAGGGGGTGTATACATTGTCCAAATAAATAATAATACCAACAATTAACAATTAAGATAGATACAGAAGTCTAATATCCAATAAGACCCAGCATTAGTACCTATCACCTTAATCCTGTGATGTCTTTCAGCTGAGAAAAGCAAATCTCCTTAGATACACAGAAGGGACATTCTTTAAATATGGGAGGGGTGGTGGTGGCATGAAATAACATATCTTTTCATGACACTGATTTCCTCTAAAGTTGTTTGAGACCTGACACACCTGTGCATGGGCTATCAAAAATGTGGTGCTCCCATTTAAATAACAAGCAGCTATCAAAATAAAAGAATAAAAGGGCTATCAGACTTAAAACTGGTGTGCATTAAAGTAACAGAATTCTCTGAGGTCCAGTCATGTTGCTTTTACGATTTGTCAGGTGTATAATCACCCTGGAGAATAGTAATAGTTGGGCCTTTGTAAAACTATGAATCAATGTTCTCTGAACAATTCAACTACTGTGTGTAGGTCAGGTCAATTCCTTCCTGTCTCCAAAAACTACTTAGGCCCTCCTGCCACACAGGACTATTACATCAAGAGACGTCTCGAGCAGTACTGAAAATCACAGCTTGCAATATAATATCAAGAGATCCCTTTTAATAGCTCTTTCGTATTAACAGCTGTTGGAGAGTTGCTCAGACTGCTAATCCTAGTTTCCAAAATGATGCCCTACAACTCTGTGGCTTTGAAGTGAGAAGAGCATGTGTGTGTGTGTGTGTGTGTGTGTATTAGTGAAAGTATGTACAAGTGAAAAAAAGCAATAGCCTTCAATACAATATTCTACATTCAAATATCTGAGTAGAACTTTATACATCATTCTGTACTTATTGAAGATACTGCAAATTATTTTTACATTATAAAGGAGACTATGATTCTTGTAGGAAAAGATAATGGCTCCAAACAAGGTATTTGAATTATATATATGCATGTGCCATCAAGTTGAAACTGACTTATGGTTACTCCAGCAAGCAGCTTTTGAGGCAAGTGAGAAGCAGAGGTGGTTTGCCAGTGTCTTCCTCTGCATCTTTCTTGGTGGTCACCCATCCAAGCACTGTCCCTGCTTAGCTTTTGAGATCTGATGAGATTGGGCTGTACCATACTGCCTTCCCTTGCAGGAAATTCTTAACCTTTACCATGAAGTCACGTCATGAGTTCCTGTGAGGTCCCTTGAGGACATGGTCCACTGCTTGGTCTTCTGCTATGGTGCCGCCTCAACCATCTATGTCCTGGGGCCATCCCTCTTCCTGGCTGTCTGCTGGCCATGTTGTCTGAGGCATTCACCCAGTTGAGGGATTCCCCCCCCCCTTTGCTGGCCTTGGAAATGGCAGGGAAGGGTTCAGGGTTGCGCCTCTCCTAAGGAACTCCTTCCCACCTGAGAGGCTGCACTTAACATGCAGGACAGTCCTCTTCTCCCTATCCAGGAGATTCTGAGCCCTCTTTATGCTCCCTCCCATAATGGGGGTCCCACCTCACTCCCTAGGTCCCTGTCTTCAAGGTGACAGCCAACACCTGGGCCAGGGGCTGCCACATGGCCTCCCCCCAGCCCTGCCCTTGCTCATTCTCACTGGGCGGTGCCTGCTGATGCTGAGACTTGGCCCTGCCCCCGAGAGTGGGTTCCTTGTGGTGGGACTGGCTATGGTGGCTACTGCTGGCTGGCCACATGCTGAGGTTGTGCCTGGTCAGAGTGGGGCTGCTCATGCCACTGGGCATTCTGGTAGCATCCCTGTTCTGGCAGTGGGCCTCTAGCATGGCAGCAACTTTCGTGGCCATGGCTGGGCCCGCACACCAGCTCTGCTCCCCTTCGTTGCTCCTGCCATGGCCACCAAGCTCCCACTGCCTGTGACTCCTGCTGGTGCTGATCCAGCAGTCTCTGGTGTCATCCTGACCGGGGAGAGGGTGGAGGTTGGTCATGGCCAGCAGAGTTTGGAGCAGGCCATGGGGCTGACTCCAGATAGTTCCCTTGTTTTATCTCAGCCTCCCATCAGCAAATGGGAGTAGACAGCTAGTTTATAAACTTTTACCAAGATTACTGATATAATGTGTGTTTAATCCTTTAACTAGCTGTGCCAGGGGAGTGGCAACTGGGTGAATGTTGGCTTCCATGCTCTGTTTGTAGGTCTTCTGGAGAAGAGCTTCTGTGGCTACCACATAAAAAAAGATGCTGGACTAGATGGATCATTGGTCTGATCCAGCATGACTGATCTTATGCTCTCACCAGCAAATTGTTGGGTGCCTGGTCTTGCTGAATGCTGACACATTCCCAGAATCTCATTCACCATTATGACTGGAGAAGAATTTCTGTGAGAAGTGGTGCTTTAGTTGGACAAACATACAAACTGGCCTGTCAAACAGGATATCAAACCAAGCCTCCTGGTGGTGATGTTGACCATTATAATAATTCCAGATTTACACTCTGGAACAGAAGCAGTACTTTTTTTTCATGATCATACAGTGAGTCCAAAATAGAGCTGGGGTTTGAACCCATATCTCTGAGTCTAATGCTCTTTAAAATGAGTCATAGTGACTTGCCTTTACAATAATATTGTTTAACATGTAATCTTGACTGATCTATTACATTTCTATATCATTTTAACCAAGAAATACACAGCAGATGCCTTAAAAACCAGAATACATTAACAGCAGATTTTCTAGTGAAATTCTGAGGAAACTTCACCAGAAGAAGAAGGAAAGTCCACTGCCGACCACTGCTTTGCAGGCCCAAGGTGACACAGTAATAATTATTAGGGACCTATAGAGGGCACTCTTCTATAATACTGGAATGCTACCTGGCAGTTTGATACCTCTCTTCCCATGCTGAATTGTTGATGCAAGTACTTTTGATATTAGGGTCTCCAGTGATACACTACAAGAAGTGGTACTGCCAGTACTACTATTAAATCCCTCAGTTGCTACTTGGTGAGACCTCTAAATTATGTAGGCTACCTTTTGCTGCTGGACAGCTCCTTGGTCTTGCCTGCTTGCCTTTGCTCTTGTGGTGGCAAAAATGGGACAGTTTGTAGCTCAGGGCCTAGCGATATGATTGATGTGATGTGGTGCAATATAATAGATGTGATGCAAGCCAGGTTTGGCATCCCTGACCTAACTCACAGTCACATGTATGGCCATGGAAAGGGCAGTTCACCCCTTTCTCAGGGTCCATGTGTCCTGGGATCATGTGACTGAGGACATGTGGAACCTGAGAAAGGGGCAAACCAAGCCCCTCCCCACATCTATTTCCACCTGGAAAAGTGGCATGGAAGAGAAAGCAGAATCCCTTCCTTCCCCCGCAAGCCGCACTGAGCGTTGGAGCAGTTTGTAAGGCGAGTCCTCCAGTAGCTCATGCGAATGTGAGTCGGATTAGGTGTCAAGGAAGGCACCCAGTCTGGGCCATGTCACTCACAAATGGCAACCAAAAGATGACTGACAAAGTAACTCTGTGCATACATTCCAGTCATGCATTTGGTCAACTTTTTTAGAGATGAAGCTGGCATGAGAGTGCTGGCTAGACATGGGCCCGATGCAAAAAAAAAATTCCGATTCAGCCATTCGTGGATCTGGGCTGCTGCCGAACGCAGGCCACCGATTCTAAACAATCAACTCTCATTTCCGATCCGCAATCGGGAATCGGGGAGGCCAGCGCCCAGAGCAACTGTAGTCAGGCTCTTGCACGTGCGCATGTGCTCCTGAGTCGCCCCCGCCCCCGCAGCAAGCCGGCTGTCCTGGTGCGCTGCGGAGCTGGTGGCAGCACGAGTGGCTTGGAGGCTGCCCGTGCTGTTCACCTGCCTCGCAAGACAAGGGGCAGCTGGCTTGCCCGCACGCCCCTTGTCCTGGGGAAAGGCAAACGACGCAGGCGGCCTCCCAGCCACCCGCACTGCTTTTTGCCTTTTGCCTTTCCCCAGGACAAGGGGTGGCCGGCTTGCCCACGCGCACCTTGTCCTGGGGAAAGGCAAACGGCGCAGGCGGCCACCCAGCCACCCGCACTGCCTTTCGCCTTTCCCCAGGACAAGGGGCGTGCGGGCAAGCCGGCCGCCCCTTGTCTTGCGGGGCAGGTGAATGGCGCAGGCGGCCTCCCAGCCACCCGTACTGCTTTTTGCCTTTTGCCTTTCCCCAGGACAAGGGGTGGCTGGCTTGCCCACGCGCACCTTGTCCTGGGGAAAGGCAAACGGCGCAGGCGGCCTCCCAGCCACCTGCACTGCCTTTTGCCTTTCCCCAGGACAAGGGGCGGCCGGCTTGGCCACGCGCCCCATGTCCTGGGGAAAGGCAAATGGTGCAGGCGGCCTCCCAGCCTCCCACACTGCCTTTTGTCAGGTTCAGAATGCTTCCCTATATGTTGTAACCAAAAAGACTCCATTTTAATTCTTTTAGTGTTCTGAGTGCTTTCTTCACAGGTGCCAAGATGTTCCCTAGCAGCTATCTCTCAGAAGAAGAGTGTTTTGACTACAGCTTTTCCAGTCCTGGGAAACTTTCACTTTCTCAGCTTCAAAGGGATTGTTTTGAGAACTATGGGGGGAGGCTGGGCCTACTGAGTCTTGATACTTTGTACTGTATTCTTTGCCTCTCATTCGTAACAATACACGTGTACTAGCCCAGATATTGCATCTGATTGCAGAAGGTAGTCTGGATACAACTATTATTTAGCCACAGATCTGACACCTTTTGCCTTTCCCCAGGACAAGGGGTGGCCGGCTTGCCCACGCGCCTCTTGTCCTGGGGAAAGGCGAACGGCGCAGGTGGCCTCCCAGCCTCCCACGCTGCCTTTTGCCTTTCCTTTGTGCCCACCCCCTTCCCCCTCCCTCCCCTGGGTTGCTGTTCCATGTTTGGAAGGAAGCCTGCTAATCAAGGAAAGCTGGGCTTCCATTCGTGTTCTGAGGGCGACAGAAGGAGGGCAAACACAACTCATTTCCCTGACTCCGTTGCCCCAGGAATAAATTACTAGCGCCTGAGTGTCTGCAATTCTGAACAGAAACTGACCCATCTGATCAAGTCCCGAACAAGCAAACTCCCGACCGCTGGATCAGTTGCCATGGTCAGAACCGATTAGCTCAGTCACGATGGAGCAAACACCAAAATCGGGGAGTTTTTGAAATCGTAATTCAGATCGTGCCCATCTCTAGTGCTGGCCCTGCCCATGTTTGCTCATGATCACTTGCTCATACCCTATGGAAGACTTGTTTGTATCTATGCAGGTGCCATCCTTGTGACTGAGAACATTCAGAAAAAAGTGTCTCTGATCATGGGAAGAGTGCTTATGGGTGTACCTTTCCCCCATGAGTAAATGCATCCTCATAAACAGGGATGGAATCAGTGCACTCTCCCTTTATACTGAATGCACAATTGGAATATATATAGATGACTAGTGATGAATCTCTTAGCATATTTGGAAGAAGTCCTAAAATCTTAGCTATGATGAAATCAAGGGAAATAATTAGCACACTGAAACAGGCTCAATAATATCAAGCACACAGTAATAATTTTTCAAAAATAGAATACTCATGTTGACATATAAATATTCTAAATACTCTCTGCAATGTGTCTCATTCAAGATGAGGAGACAAGAGTTTAAAGAATTAAAACAAGAGGATACAGCACAGGTGATAGATACCTATCCATACAGGTCTGATAAAAGGTCTGACTTCCAGGCATGCACTTTCCTGTCTTCACAAGGGGAGTTCTCATTTGTTTTGGTCATCATGACTCTGCTCCCTTCACCTGTTCACTGATCAGAGATGGCACCCCTCAATTACTTTTTTTTTTAAATGTGAGATTATCACTTTTACTTCTAGGCCCCTTATCAAGGATATTAAGTAGGAAATCCAACAACTCCACATGTAATTTCCAGGGAGCAATTTGTGCGACCTCTACCATAATGCTGAAACTTGAAGTTTCAGTTAGGAACTTCAAGTTATCTATCTCAACTTCAAATTCCTTTGGAGACCACACAGTGAGAACTTTTGCTGATTCTTATCAGTATTATAGTGCCAATGCTTTTTGTAAAAAAAAAAAAGCACTGCATTGCTTGGATATAACAAGTAGAAGTTCAGGACATTGCAATGAAGAGGAAGGATCAACAAGAATAGTAGCATGGGAACCATCCACATGACAGAAATTGTACTTTGATTACACAACTATATAAATCCAGAGGAGTTAGCCGTGTTAGTCTGTAGTAGCAAAATCAAAAAGAGTCCAGTAGCACCTTTAAGACTAACCAATTTTATTGTAGCATAAGCTTTCGAGAATCAAGTTCTCTTCGTCAGATGCCTGATCAAAACTGGGCAGATACAGAAGAGGGGGGGGGGAAGAGAGAGAGAGAGGAAAGAAGGGGACATATATCACAAGGGGACAGAATGCAATTAGCGTGGAGGCAATCAAAACATTCCTTTGCTTGGAAATGTAAACATCTCCTTTTGGTGTGCAGTCAGTTTGCCGTATTAGTTTGTAGCAGTGAAAGTATCCAATTCCCCCCAATCTTAAATGACTTCTCACTTACAATCATGAATCGGCCAGCAGAGTCACCAGCACAGGTACCAGGCCCTGCAACAGACCCAGATGCCAGCTCTGCCCCTATATCTACCCAGGGAATACAATTACAGGACCCAATGGCATCAACTACACTGTCTCTGGCTCTTACAGCTGCTCATCCTCCAATCTGATATATGCCCTCATGTGCCAACAATGTCCTTCTGCTCTGTACATTGGACAAACGAGCCAACCTCTACGCAAAAGAATAAATGGACACAAATCTGACATTAGAAATGGAAACGTCCAAAAACCAGTGGGAGAACACTTCAATCTACCAGGACATTCCACCAAAGACTTAAAGGTCGCTGTGGTTCAACAGAAACCTTTCAAAAACAAAATCCAACGGGAGGCTGCTGAATTGGAATTCATATGCAAATTTGACTCTGTCAAGCTGGGACTGAATAGAGACTATGAATGGTTATCACATTATCACAGGTAACAGATTCTCTTTACAGAGGCGTGATCTGGGGGAGCCCAGTGACGCCTGGTGTGGGCTTTCGGGGACCACAGTTCTCTTTGTCAGATGCAGCTGGCAGGGAGAGCTGTGGTTATCGAAGGCTTATACTACATAGGAATTGAATACTTTCACTGCTACAAACTAATACGGCAAACTGACTGCAAACCAAAAGGAGATGTTTACATTTCCAAGCAAAGGAATGTTTTGATTGCCTCCACGCTAATTGCATTCTGTCCCCTTGTGATATATGTCCCCTTCTTTCCTCTCTCTCTCTCTTCCCCCCTCCTCTTCTGTATCTGCCCAGTTTTGATCAGGCATCTGACGAAGAGAACTTGATTCTCGAAAGCTTATGCTACAATAAAATTGGTTAGTCTTAAAGGTGCTACTGGACTCTTTTTGATTTTACAACTATATAAAAATATTGCAACTTTGGTAAAATCAGGAGTATAATGAAAAAGAATGGGAGAACTTCAGATTGTCAGTTGGGATGACCATTAAAACCATGTGTACAACTGGTGACAATTGTGATATTATTGACTGGTATGGAACAGCCCTTACAAAAAGAGGAATTGCGGTAGAATATATAAGATGGAGTTTCTGGATATCACCCTCTGTTATCTGGCACTGACACAAAATGTATAAACTGAATATACATATATTAAGGAAATGTTGCAGAAGCCACAAATTCTGACATGCACAGACCGGAAGTAATCTTTCTAGTGTTATATTTACCTTTAATTTTAATTTGAAAAAAGCCAACAACAATGCTTCTCTTTCTGTCCCCCTACCATGTCTTTTGGGGGCACTATACTGCTGACATGGCAGTTTAACAGACATTTTCTCTCCCTATGAATGGCAGTTTTTTTCTTTATCTCTCCCACATGCTCACATATTTTATCTTGTTGGAGAATGAGATATCTCTACAAAGAATTCTAAGAGATGGGCATGAACTGAAATACGAACCAAAGTTCGTCACAAACTGGGCTGGTTCATGGTTCACAAACCATCAGTTCGTCAGAGCCCATTTCTGATGAACCACAATGGAATTTTAGGCCAGTTCATTTGGTTCTTTTTCCGGTTTGTCACTGCAGACAGCCTGGCACCGATCAATCAGTTTCCTAGGCAATGGGAGATTGGCTTTCTGCAGACCTTCTGGCTGACTCAGTTAAGAACCTTGGGGCTGTACTTTCAGAAATCATTCATCTCTGTGCTTGGCTTTGTTTGTTTTTCAAATTTCTGGACCATGATGAGCTTTGAATGTGATAGCTAATACCTTGAATTGAGTCCAGTAGCTGATACGTAGGTAGCCAATAGAATGACTGCAGAATAGGACCAGAGGAGTTAGCTGTGTTAGTCTGTAGTTGCAAAATAGTAAAAAGTCCAGTAGCACCTTTAAGACTAACCAACTTTATTGTAGCATAAGCTTTCAGGAACCACAGCTCTCTTCGTCAGAATAAGTTGGTTAGTCTTAAAGGTGCTACTGGACTCTTTACTGTTTTGCAGAATTGGAATGATATTTGTTGTGTATTGGGCTGAGCTAGGCCAAACAAGGCCTCTAAGGTAATTGCTATATTGAATGTATTTACTGTTACACACTGAGCTTCAGGTTATGTCAGGGTTCCACGTGCCTGCAATTCCCATTGGTTACATTTGCCTGCACTTCACTATCATTGGTTACATTTGTATGCACATTCATTGGGTACTTACTGGGGGCAGCAGCCAATCGGTCCTCTCCAATGAAGACCAATCAGTGGCCTGCCTATCTTATACATTGTATATAGTTCATGCAAATGATGGTATTGTAAAGTACATGTTCTTATTGGTTGCTAGCTGTTCTTGGGGTGGGGTTTCTGTGTATATATTGAGGGCTTCTGTTCAGTCTGTGTAGTGTCATCTAGTGAGTAGTGTCTGCTGTCATCTGTCTGTTCTTGCTTGCAATAAAGAGCATTGTTTGGCTGAAATCACTCTGGGCTGCAATCATTCTGAGCTCCAGGCTCAGTACACAATAATATTCATGTTAACAACAACAACATTCGATTTATATACCGCCCTTGAGGACAACTTAATGCCCACTCAGAGTGGTTTACAAAGTATGTTATTATTATCCCCACAACAATACTCCCTGTAAGGTGGGTGGGGCTGAGAGAGCTCCAGAGAACTGTGACTAGCCCAAGGTCACCCAGCTAGCTTCAAGTGGAGGAGTGGGGAATCAAACCCGGCTCTCCAGATTAGAGTCCCGCGCTCTTAACCACTACACCAAACTGGGTCTCAAACTGTTCCTCCTAGTTTCTGAAAATAACCAAGCTGCAGTGTTGTGCACCAACTAGAGGGGAGACCTGCTGTAGCATAGTATGTAAGTGGTTTGGCTGCATATCAGTACTCTACTGGTTTGACTCCTACTACTGCCATGAGCTCTGTAGGTGGTCTTAGGCAAGCCACTCCTCTCAGACCAGCTGTATTAAGGGGATAATAATAACACTGACTTTGTTCACAACTCTGAAAGGGCACTGATCTGTCTAGAAGAGCAGTATATAAGCAAGCAAAGCCCATAGAATGTGGAAAGCACAATATCCTTCAAGATCTCTGCTTTCCCAACCAGCATCACTTCCATCTTGTCTGGGTTCAGTTTCAATTCGTTTACCTACAGCCATTCGAACATAGCTGTCAGGCAGCAACTCGGAACCCCTATTGCATCACCAGAGGATTTGTATAGTGAGATAAAGAACTGGGTATTGTCTACATATTAATGACATCCAATTCCATAGCAATGAATGATTTCTTCTAAAAGCTTTACATAGAGATTGTATAACATTGGAGATAAGATTGTACCTTGTGGAATCCCACAAGATAATTCCCACACTGAAGATAGCTGGTGTCCAACAGCAACCCTTCATTCCATGAGGAATAATTTAATTCAGTCCAAGGTACATCCACTGATTACAACACTTCAACAGGATGGCATGCTCCTGTGTGAAAGGCTGCAGATAGACCCAGGAGGAGAAACAAGGAAGCATAGCCTTTGTCTATATTCAGACAGAGGTCATCCACTAAAGCCACCAGAGCATCTACATCTCATAGTCATAGCCCAGCCTGAAATCAGATCGAAAAGGGTCTAGATCACACAAGCTATCTAAGAAGACCTGGAGGTGGTCAGCAACTGCTCTCTCAATCACTTTGCCCAGAAAAGGTAGATTAGAGACTGGGTAATAATTGACCACATTATTTTTGCCTAAGGATTCTTTTAAAGTAACGGGCAGATGGTCATCTCTTTGAGTGGCCAAGGTGAGATGCTCTGATTTATGATAAGGGCTAACTTATGGGGTCTTTTCAAGATTTTATCATCCAAGATAGGCAAGGATTCAGTGCACAAACAGACCTATTCCTCATGGTGAACTTTACATCAGGCTTTCTGCATATTCATCCCATGAGGATCAGATCCCCTTTATTCATCAGTTCTGGCCCCCTACTGCTTCGATTCTTTAATTCCACACTTCAAGGGAGTTGAACCGAAGTGGTGTCTGTTTATTATTTCTGCACTAGACATTAGTGGTGTCTGTTCATTATTTCTACTACGGGCTTTCTGTGGGAACACATCACTTTTGCGTGATCAGTTTCCTCAGTTTTCCTTGGTTGATAGGTGAGGAAACTTACAAGGTTTTTTTTTTTTTAATGGCACCAACATTGAAACATTGCTGTTTAAATAAGAATGGATTAAAAAACACAGAGGGAAGCTTTAAAATAACAAGTGGGATTCAGGGCTCTCTGCAGAGTTTTTATGTTAGCCTTATTGCAGCATTCTTCTCCCCTCCCCTGCAGCTGCAAGGTTTTTTTTCTTTAATGCACCAAAGTTGCAATGTTGCTATTTAATTTTTTTAAAATTCAGGAAAAAACTGGATTGGCTGCTGTTCAACCAATCAGGATGCAGGGGAATAAAGGGGCAGGTGAAAGGCAGGACCAGGGCCAGGCCTCACAGGAAAGAAAATGTTCTGCACTTCAAAAAAGCCCTAGTTTGACTTCATTGGAAAAAAAATTAAAGTATATATGCAGGGAGAAAAACTGCATGAAACCTGATGCAGCCTTTCCCTATGCAGAATGCATAAAAGTCTGGGAAGCAATTTGGAGACTGAATTGTGGTATTTGACCATACACGCAGAACTCTAGAAAGAAATTGATGTAGAATGGGCCAGAATGGATAAAAAAGCCCCATGCGGAAAAGACCATAGCGGCCTTAACAGGTGCCCAGATCCTGTCAATAATCGTCACTGTAACTGGGTCAAAATGGTCCTTACATGAACCAAATGATATGTTTAGCATCTCTTCTACCTCATCTACAGGGCTCATTTCGAGGGGGAACACACAGGAATGCAGTTTCGACAGTTCCCCAAAGAGGTCACACGTCAGGTGGCCCCGCCCACCTGACTCTCAGCCATTTTGGGCCTGTTTTGGCCTGGATTGGGTCCTGGCTTGGGGCCGAAACGGGTGGTAGATCACTCTCCCACTCAGCAGCAGCCTGATCCTGACCATTTTGTGCCCCTTTTCAGGCATTTTCAGCCCCTTTTTGCCATTTTGGGCCCAGTTTTGGCCCTGAATGGTTATGAATCATGATTGAGTCCAAAACAGCCAGCATAGGTGATGTCAGGGGGTGTGGCATATGCAAATCAGTTATACTAATGAGTTCCTCCAGCTCTTTTTCTACGGAATGACCCCTGCTCATCTATATTACAGATTAGAGCATATTCATGCTATTTTATTGGCAAAAAACTTTGCAAAGGTGTCACAGCTAATTGTCTGTTTGATGATGATAATGATGATGATGATGATAATAATAATAATAATAATAATAATAATAATAATAATAATATTCAATTTCTATACTGCCCTTCAGGACAAATTAATGCCCACTCAGAGAGGTTTACGAAGTATGTTATTATTATCCTCACAACATTCGATTTAATAATAATAACATTCGATTTCTATACTACCCTTCAGGATGACTTAACACCCACTCAGAGCGGTTTACAAAGTATGTCATTATTATCCCCACAACAAAATACCCTGTGAGGTGAGTGGGGCTGAGAGAGCTCCAGAGAACTGTGACTAGCCTAAGCCAGCTGGCGTCAGGTGGAGGAGTAAGGAACCAAACCTGGTTCTCCAGATTACAGTCCCGCACTCTTAACCACTACACCAAACTGACTCTCCAACAACAACAACAGCAACAATAACATTCGATTTATATACCACCCTTCAGGACAACTTAATGCCCATTCAGAGCTGTTTACAAAGTATGTCATTATCAGGGCTTTTTTTTCTATGGGAACTCAGTGGAATGGAGTTCCAGCACCTCTTGAAAATGGTCACATGGCTGGTGGCCCCACCCCCTGATCTCCAGACAGAGGGGCATTTAGATTGCCCTCCGCGCCACTCCAGCAGCGCAGAGGGCAATCTAAACTCCCCTCTGTCTGGAGATCAGGGGGTGGGGCCATCAGCCATGCGACCATTTTCGCCAAGGGTGATTTAAACTTTAAAAAACTCCCCCCTTGTTCCAGCTGACCCAAAGTGATGTCATTGTGTGGTCCTGAGTTCCATCACCTCTTTTCCCAGAAAAAAAGCCCTGGTCATTATTATCTCCACAACAATAATCACTCTGTGAAGTGGGTGGGGCTGAGAGAGCCTCTAGAAGCTGTGACTGATCCAAGGTCATGCAGTTGGCTTCAAGCAGAAGAGTGGGGAATCAAACCTACTTCTCCAGACTACAGTCCTGCTGCTCTTAACCACTACACAAAACTGGCATTTAGCAAGTAAAGGTTCAGATTTAGCTGTTAGAAGGTATCTTACCAACTGCCCCCCCCCAAATCTGGCATTAAATTGTACCTTTAGCTTTTGTGATTCCTGCTCATGTGCAGAAATCAACAAGTGAAGGTCTTCAGGGTATTCTCTCCTGCTTGTGTCTCCTAGGGCAGTTAAAAAGTTGGCAACCCTAATGGTTGCACATCACATGCACCAAGTCCAGTTCTAAATGGCAGTGCAACAAAGAACATCAGAACATACTTTGAACATAATTCTGGCTTTTCTTATTTATGTGTATGAACACTCAGTGAACTGAAAATATGTGAAAAGATGAAGAACAATGACTAAAAACTCTTTATATCTCCAAGTTCCTTTTGGTATCAGCTCATAATTTATATCAATTGTGGTCCTGAAGGTTTATTTTTAAAAAAAAAATCTTTCAAATTATTACCTCAGATGTCGCCACCATTATTCTGCTGACACACACGCTGGTTCAATTACAAGGAAATATTTGAGGGGAGAGTTGACTGCCATCTCTATAATGTATGCATAGCCATGAAAGCTTTATTCTCTTTTCTGCATATCCTTGGCAAGTATTTATTTTGAACCAGAAAAAGTTCAGGCCGCAGAACCTGTAATCACTTTTCAGAAGGGCTGGACATAACAGTATGATTGTGTATTAAGTGTGTGTGTGTGTGTGGGGGGGTACATCCTAGTTCTAGTCAGCAGAAAATGCAAGCTAGCTCAACCTTTTTCATCTTTTAGTGAGGATCCATTATTCCTATCTCTCTCTTTCTCCTGTGCTTTATGAAAAAGGTTGTACAGTAAATAATGATCAACTGTGTTTCAGTTCTTTGTTCTGTTGCCAAGCTCCTTTTAGCTTTGGCAGCAACTCTGTTTTCCCTGTCATCATCTAATGTCTATTTATTTTACATGGCTACAAAGCTAGTGAAATTCTCTCTTAAATCCCAGGTCACAAAGATGAAGAAGCAATTCAGATTCTTTTATTAAAATTCTCCAGTGTCTGCTCTCCTCCATCCACCTTCCAATTAGGTTCAGAAAGGGTCACTGGACTGGAAAACTTGTGTAGAGGCCTCAGTCAAACAAACAGGTCACACACACAATGTTTCTGAAAAGTACTGAAATACTGAATAGCCTTAGGAATCCCTATGCTTGTCACTGACCCAACATTTAATCTTCACTCTCCCCACTCTGTTGCTGTCTGACATACAAGCACATGTCTTTTTACCTGAACACATATTATTCACGTAACAAGATGAAGGTTTAGGTTTCTGCAGAACTGTGGTTTGCCAATATTCTCTCAAGTTCTAACAGAAAGCAGGATGTAAGTAGTTTTAAATAGTGATGATCTTGGAGGAGAGGGGGGAAAGTTCATCGACAATGACTACAACAGAATTCTGAGAGACAAAAGCAGTCAGCAGCAAGTGAGCCAGCCATGGCATCTGTTCTGGTTGGAAATTCTGTTGGTTATAAGCAAGGTTACCAGTGCTGTAGGTGTCCATTTTACTGTGGCACAGCAAGGTATCCTGTTAAATAGGCGGCATATATATATATATATATATATATATATATATATATATATATATATATATATATATATATATATATATATATATATATATATATGAGCTGTGCATGGCTTGGTATTGAGGTCACCACTCTGGTGTAGCTACCCTGTGCACCCAGATCCACATGCCTGCTGCCAAGATGCCAGCCATTGCTGCTGAGACCTCTATAAGTGCTGGGGCTAGCAGTGAACCAAGGAGAAGCCATGTTCCAGAGACAGCTTAACAGAGCAATTACCTTCCCATGACCTCCAGTCACGCAGCACTCGCATTTGATATACAGACCTTTGATGTGCAGATCAGGTCATAAAAGTCTTGCCTCTGATATGCAGAGCATGACGGACTATCTAAAGGTCCGATCAGTTCTCACCCATCCTTCCTTATTGCCCCTCTGATCATTCTGAGGTGTGTCCAATGCCAAATGTTAAATAGTGCTCTAAACCAATATATTAATCCTGCCGATCACAATAGCCCAGCACATCAATCGTTCTCTTTGTAAAAGTGCCTGGGAGCCATGTTGGAAGCATGTACCCACCTTTGGTCCTGCCTCCAGATAGGAATTGGCTATTTAAGAAGACCCTCATGGGTCACTTGGTGAGATCTCATCCCCACCCCCCCTTGTGTAGTGCAGGCATTACACTAGGTAATCTTTTCCTCCACTGCTGAATTTTGCTTCTCGACGGACAAGTGAATATTGCCCAAACAACGATCTTCCTGCTAATGCAACATCTCTATATTTTCCCCACCTTTATTTCCTAGCCTTGCAGTGAGTGTATATGTGATTCTTGTACTCTGTATACTCAAGATTATTAAGTAAAAGCTTAACAGCCTGATCACTGTTGGTGTCTTATACGTCATTCAGGCTGTGTGATGAGGGTAGGGTATTTTTGCTGGGATAATTGAAGAAGTGAGTAACAATGAACCTCTTGCCAGCTTTCTTGCTAGCATCCTTCCTAGCAGCATTTGAACCCATGGTTCCATTGGCCTTTCCACAGTGAGCTACTGGAGAGCTGCCGATAATAGTTTCTGGAATGTGCTGTGATATGTTTTCTGCTGGCTAACCCAATGTCTGTTCCCCTTCATCTGGAAAAAGTTTGGTGCTCCTTAAAACTCCCCACCACCACCACATACACATTATTGGTCCAGACAGATAATATTTTAATTGCCAATCAAGTTAAATCATTGGTTTGCAAAGCACACCAGTGAGCAGAGAGAAGTTTCAGTCATCTTTCTTATTCACTGAAATTGCCTAAAACCAAACCAGATAGCCAAGCAAAGTTATGATCGGAGGAGAATAATCACCTTTGGCTCCAGAATGATCTTTCCATGTATTTTCAAAGCTAAACCAGTTTGCTTACTTAGATTTTCACTTGAATCACAGGTTCTTTTTAGGGGATCATTTTTGGTTCAAAGATGGATAATCCTATGAGAAAGAGGCAGACAGAAGGGCAGTAAGTACACTGAAAATGATGTGTCATAAAAACTAGGAATGCAGACAATCCTTATGGAGCAGTCATTTTTTTTACCCCCCTTCCCTGCAGCATCAATTGCAAATACATCCACATATATTTCACAGCTGAAATCAGTCCAAATTTGAGATCTTTCCTTTTATTCTCAGCAGACTGTTTTCCTGTCCAAGTCATATCACACTGTGGCACTTTAAGACTAATGCTAGGCATTTCTCTGCTTCCTTTGGCACCTTCTCCACCCTTGAAACTGCCTTGCCAGATGGACTGCTCCTGGATTCACAGACTCCTGTCCTCACAATGTTACCCTGCCTCACTGCTTGACAGTAAGGATGAAAAACCTATATATTTGTTACTAGATGTTAAAATTAATCTAAATTGAAAAAATAGTGACTGATATGATATTTTGGTGTTTTGCTGTCTGGCTTAGAGTTTACACAGTTCGAGGAATGCAAATAGGCCTGACAAGTTTTCACAACTCCCTGTTGGTGGTGGGTACCCTAACCCTTTCCGCAGAATTTGTTTTGTACACCAGAGCAGGTTCTTTGGTCCTGCGGGCCAGCATTCCATTCTTGGGGGCAGGGGCATCGTTTTGGAACTGGAGCATGGCTCGCAAGGTCCACCTCATATTCTCCTTACAACCTTTCAATGCGGCGATGCGGAGCTGCTGCAAGGTGAGGGGCATTGGTTGCTCCCATCACATTGAATAGTCCCCGATGGTCTCCAATGGGCAGCAGCATCATTTGTGGTGGAACCACTCCCACTTGTCTCTACATAGCTGCCTCTCCTGGATCTTGAGGGCTGATCCTGGGTGCTCGGTCCCTCTTCACTATTTGCAGCCTTTCTGATCCCACATTTCTGGGAGGAGGAACCTTTTCTTTGTGGTGGCCGGGGCGGGGGGGGGGGGGAGATTTGCAGATGCACAGAACTGCAGCCACTGGTCTGGCCCTCACTGGAAATGGGGATTGGACAGGTGAGAGGGTGGGCCTCCTGTCTGCATCTTCTGTGTTACCTCTGCCCCCCCAGGCAGGGATGCCTGCTCCCTGACAGGGGGTGTTGGTGGGCAGCGGGGATCGTGGCCTCCTCATTGGCTGTGCTGGGGAGTGGTCTGGCCATTGGCTGGTGTGAGTGGGGTTGTCAGAGGAACAGTTGGCAGGTGCTCTTGGCAGCAGCCATGCCTTGCTGAGCTCAGTGCTGGCTGGAAAAGTCCATAGGGAGTGATGGAGTGGCGCTGTTTTTATGTTGGTGTGCAGGCGCAGGCACCTGGCCAGGCCTTAGGACTGGGGCGCTCGGCATCTAAGGATGACGAGAAGTTACACTTTCTTACCACTCATGGCTGATGGAAGTCAGGGGGTGAGGGAGAGGGTTCTCTTGTTGTAGGGTAATGTTACTGGAGCGTGAGTGCTCATTGGTGTGGTTGGATGGTGACAGGGTATCACATCTCTCAATGCATTTTTTTGTGCTGGCAAAGAAAAGAAGGGTGCAGCAGTGCACCGTATTGAGATTTCAACAAGAATGGAGTTGTTGAATGGAGTTGCTCAAATGCTGGTTATTGACTGAGACTACTTGTTAGATAACCATAACTCACACTACACAGAAGGAAGAATTAGAATTTATGCAAATCAGCTGTTAATGATTCTTAGTTTAGTGAGACTGGCATCATATGTGTTCCCTGCAGCCCACATCCAAAATCAATCTAGTTGCCACATTCTGAACCAACTGTCTCTTCTGGACAACCTTCAAGGACTGCCCCACAGTAGGCATCTTCTTGTTTTCCCTGTCTGTACATTAAGATGAATTCAACAAATAAGTATGATAGCACCAATTATTACTGACCTATTGAAGGAACAGTTGTAGCTTTCCTGTTTTCTTCTTTTCACAGTTAAGATGGTATGTTTCATTTACTAGCTTGGACTAATATACTCAGGGCTGGTGCTTCCAGTGAGGTGGAGCCAGCCCCCGCCTCGGGTGCTGAACTCTGAAGGAGGTACCATGCTGGCCCCTCAATGACTGGCATTCCCGGCAGTGTGCACGCTCCTGTGTGTTCATGCAGGAATTCTCCTCTCAGCGCAAGGCATTTCTTCTGGAGTGCAGAAGGGCAGCCCTGTCTTCCTGCTCCGCCAGCACCTGAGGAGCTTCGAGTTCATCCCCATCAGCGGGGACATTTCTCTCTCTGCCTTTTTTTGCTCCTCCTCCTCTCTCTCTCTCTCTCTCTCTCTCTCTCAATTTAAGCCTTGGGTGACGCTTCCGTGAGCAAGAGACACTCTAGGTGGCTGGGGAGTAGCTAGCTCCTGTCTGACCTTTTGTCCCCCTTGTTCCCTCCTTTCTTTCTTGCTCCCCCCCCCCAGCCATGTACTAAAAGGAATGACAGGAGGATTACCCATTGGAAATAATAGGAGAGGTGTGAAAGCCCATTGGAGATAATGGGAGCCAGGGATGCCAATTTACTTGGCTGGGCTCCATTGAAATGCATCACAACACAAAAAAAGTTGCAAAGAAAATGTGGAATGGATTTTCCATAAAGGTCTCTGGAACCAGATGTAATACTCTGGGAGTAGAATGACAGCCCCCAGAGCGCAATGACGGTCCATAGCTATAGAGATTGTGCTCCAGGACCAGAAGGACAGGTTTCAGAGTGGAATGACAGTCCTTGGAATAGGGTCTGGGATTGGAAGGACAGCCCCCAGAGTGCAGTGCAATGACAGCCCCTGGGAGTAGAAGAAGCATTCTGAGACTGGAATGACAGGTACCAGACTGGAATGACAGACCCTGGGAGGAGCAGAAGTGTTCTGGGATTAGAATGACAACTCCCAGAGTGCAATGACCGCCCCTCATAGCAGAATCTGTGCTCTGGGAAGGAATGACAGGTTGCACAGTGGAATGACAGCACCTGGTAGTCGAGAAGCATTCTTGGAGTGGAATTACAGGCACCACAATGGAATGACAGCCCCTGGTAGTAGTAGAAGTGTTCTTGGACTGGAATGACAGCCCCAGAGTGGAATGACAGCCCCTAGGAATAGAACCTGTGCTCAGGGCCTGGAATGACAGGTCGAAGAGTGGAACGACTGCTTCTGGGAATAGGGTCAGGGCTCTGGGACTGGAATGACACCCACTGTCATTCCACACACCCTGCCATTCCAGTCCCAGACCACTGATTCTTCTCCCAGGGACTGTCATTCCACTTTGGGACCTGTGTTGATAGATCAAGATGGGTAGCCGTGTTTGTCTGTAGCAGTAGAAAAAAACAAGTTCAGTAGCACCTATAAGACTAACAAAATTTGTGGTAGGGTATGAGCTTTCATGAGCCACAGCTCACTTCTTCACTACTGGACTCTGACTCTTTTTTTGTGTTGTAATGCATTTCAATGGAGCCCATGCAAGTAAATTGGCATTCCTGGCTCCCATTTTCTCCAATGACCCTTCAAACCTCTCCCATTATTTCCAATGGGCAATCCTTTCATTCCTTTTAGTACATCCCTTTCCCCAGCTGGCATCAATTCTACTTCTCACCTTTCCTCAGGCTTTTTTTTGGGGGGGGGGCTGCTTTTGGTGGGAAGAGTGGCCACAGAGGAAGGAGGAAGTGAGGTGAGACACACAATTCCCTTTCAGTCCCTGTGCAACAGGTAGTAGCAAATCACTGTTGTTGGGTTTAAAGATGTTTTAAATTCTATTACTTTTCTCCCCCCTTCTCCCTTTTGTTCTCCCTCCCCCTTGCTATTCTCCAATCTTAATGCTGTTCCCCCTTCACTCCAGCAGAGCAGCACTCTGCACTGCTCCCCTCTTTTTATCACCTTCTTTCTCTCATTCCCTAGTTTACATATATCACCCCACCTTCCCCCTCACCCCCAATAGTTTATTTCAATATTTATACACCACATGTTTAGCTGTCAGCTGCCATTCACTTCAAACCCAAGGGGAGGGGGAGAAGGATGAGCATGAAGGGTAGTTTCCAAAAGAGACCTCTGACAAAGGTGATCAATATTTTAAGGCTTGGAGAGGGCTGGAGAGAAAGAGAAGGCTTCAGCTCAGTCCCCCCCTTCCAAACATCTCTCTCCTCCAAGCAGGCCCTCTAAGAGAAGCCCTCCTTCTACCGCCAAGAGTCTCTGGGTTGAGAGAGAGGTGGGAAGAAAGAGAGAGGGAAACTTTTTTACACACACACAAAAGAAGGTGTGCTCAAAACTTCAATGCAAGTTGCTGTTTCTGTTCACAAAATAGATTTTTGGCTCACAATAAGAAAAACAAAGATTGTTGTTATTCTCACACTTATTTAAAAATTTAAAATTTAAATAAAGTAATAAAAATTAAATTAAAAATGTAAAATGTTTCAAGTTTTCTGCTTTTCATTTTTCCTACATTTCTTCTGTTTTTTTTTTTAAATTGGTTAGCGGGGAGGGAGGTGCAAGTAGGTATCTCGCCTCAGGCGCCAGAAACCCTGGCATCAGCAATGAATATACTTTATAGAATATATACGATTATGACACTTTAATTTGCACAATATTAGAGATTATTGAAAACATGCACACCTGAATCTGTATTGTACACAAGTATACAGTTACCTTTAATGAGTTATTATTAGGGGTGTGCAAAGGCACACTGTTTCGAGATTCTCGTTTCAGGTATACCCAAAACGAGAATCTGTTTCGGCAACAGCTAAATCCGAAATGGCAAGCCGTTCGGGTTTAGCGGTTCGGGTATAGTTTCGGGTTGTTTCGGGTTTCTTTTGATGGGAAAATGCCTCCGTCTTCCCGGACGCCTAGGGGAGGCATTTTCCCACCGAATCAAGCTAAAATTGGCGGGGACCTTCCTCTAACTCCTCTCTAACAACCCCCCAAGTTTCAGACCGATTGGACTTTGGGGAGCCATGTTATGGCCCCCCAAACCAGGTCCCCCTATCCTCGCCTAAAAAAGGGAAACATGAATGTATTTTTAGCTTGCTTCTGCTAATCTTCTTCATTATTTCCTATGGGGAAAAAATGAAGAGGCAGGCTTGTCTTGCCAGGGGTGGCATTTTGCATGCAAAATGCCCCCCCAACCCTCAGGGGCCCTTCTCCCACCCCCCACCAAGGCTCAGCCTGCTCCCACTTGGGGGGCATTTCATGGCCTCCCCAAGTAGGTGCTCTCAGCCCCCAAAGTCCACCCAGCCCCACACAAACCCAATTCCCCCCCAGCAGCCACACACAGACTCAAATCCCAATTCCCCACATTAGCCCCTCACAGACCCAAATCCACCCCCAGCAGCCCCACACCCATAACCCCAGGAACAGGCTGGCAAAGGCCAGCCCTCCCCCTTTGTTCCCTATGCTGGGAACTTCTAAACTCTCTTTCCCAGGGCAATTCCGCACAGCCCAAGGGGTGCCACAATGGTGGGCAAACTTCTGAGTGCCAACTTGTCCTTGGGAAAGAGCACCTGACTTGACACACAGACAACCACCCCCTGACACCCCCACCATCTACAGAGAAGCCTGGCCAGCCTGCCGTACTGTTTCCTATGATGGGAACCAACTGCACATCAAAGAATAAAACACGAACAACACAAAATAATTTTTTAAAAAAATTATTTTCTCACTTTCAAAGTACAAGTAGGCAAAGCATTATGACACATTACACCAGCAGTCCCCCACACAGAAAAATAACACGACTCACTTAACATCAGAGAATCACAAAAACACAATTCCTGTCAAAAACACTTTATTTCTTGAACAGCTTTAGGTTACACAGCAGGGGGGCACACCAAAGGGTATGCCAGAAGTATCTTACACAAAAATAACACAACTCACTTCACATTAAAGAATCACCCCAAAACACAATTGCTTTAAAAAACACTTTATTTCTTTAACTGTTTTAGGTTACACAGTAGGAGGGCACAACAGGGCATGAAAGCAGTGTACTACACAAAATAATACAGCCCACTTCACCTTTTTTGACAGCAATTGTGTTTGAGTGATTCTCTGATGTGAAGTGAGTTGTCTTATTTTTGTGAGTCATGTTATTTTCCTGTGGGGGGGACTGCTGGTGTAATGTGTCATAATGCTTCGCCTACTTGTACTTTGAAAGTGAGAATTTAAAAAAAAAAACTTTGTGTTGTTCGTGTTTTATTCTTTGTTGTCCAGTTAGTTCCCATCATAGAGAACAATGGGGCTGGCTGGCCAGCCATCTCTGTAGGTGGTGGGGGAATTTGAGGGAGGGTGTCTGTGGTTCAGGTGCTCTTTCACAGGGACAAGCTGGCACTCAGAAGTGTGTCCACCATTGTGACATCCCTGGGCTGTGCACATTTGCTCTGGAAAACAGAGTGTTATAGTTCACAGCATAGGAAACAAAGGGAGAAGGCTGGCCAGCCTGTTCCTGGGATTGTGTGGGGCTGCTGGGGCTGGATTTGGGCCTGTGAGGAGCTACTGTGGGGATTTGGATCTGTGTGTGGCAGCTGGGGGAGAATTGGGTATGTGTGGGGCTGTAGGGGGTGGACTTTGGGGTCTGAGAGCACCTACTTTGGGAGGCCATGAAATGCCCCCCCCCCCAAGTGGGAGCAGGCTGAGCCTTGGGGCTTAGCCTTGGTGGGGGGTGGGAGGAAAGGTAGGAGAAGGGCCCCTGAGGGTTGGGGGCATTTTGCATGCAAAATGCCACCCCTAGCAAGACAAGCCTCTATTATTTCCCAGCTGGAAATAATGCAGAAAGGGGGGGGAAGAGCACCTACTTTGGGAGGCCATGAAATGCCCCCTCCCCAAGTGGGAGCAGGCTGAACTTTGGTGGGGGGTGGGAGGAAAGGTAGGAAAAGGGCTCCTGAGGGTTGTGGGCATTTTGCATGCAAAATGCCCCCCCCTAGAAAGACAAGCCTGCCTCTTCATTTCCCCCCCATAGGAAACATGGAGATCAGCAGCAGCATCCACAACTTAAGAGATCAGCAGCAGCAAGCAAAAACCTTTCCCTTTTAGGCGAGGATAGGGGGACCTGTTTTGGGGGGCCATAACTTGGCCCCCCAAAGTCCGATCTTTCTGAAACTTGGGGGGTTGTTAGAGGGGAGTTAGAGGAAGGTTCCCACCAAGTTTGGCTTGATTTGGTGGGAATATGCCCCCAGGCTTCCGGGAACCCTGGAGGAGGCTTTTCCCCATTGAAATGCATTACTAAAACACGCTGAAATATCGAAACGTTTCGGAAATCGCTGTTTCGGATTACCCGAAACGTTTTGGGTTTTCTGAAACGTTTCGGGAAAACCTGAAACAACCCGAAACAGGTTGTTTCGGGTTTTTTTCGGGTATCATATACCCGAATTGCACACCCCTAGTTATTATTAATACTTTTAAGAGATCTATCACCCCAAATTGTGAGGAAACTGTGACAGTTAACTTTTCCATCTCACCAACTAACCAAATCTGGCCAACTAATCCCACCCCCATTCATATTGTTCTTAATTTCTAATATTTTGTTTATGTTTTTTAACAGCTGTCTGTCACAAAAATTTAAGATGTTGAAACTTCTTCAGTCACAAAGTAAAACAATGGTGTAATTACATTTACTATGTTTGATGTGACTGTTTGAACAAGACCACTCTACTGCCAGTACCTATGGCTAGTTGAGAGATTGGATCCTATGGAAAATTTCCACTGATGGAAATAATTTGTTAAAATAAACCATGACTTCACATTATATCCAAACGGAGCGCTTCATGTGAAGAAGAATAACATTGTAATGCCCCTGTGTAGATCTATGGTGTGGCCTCATTTGGACTACTGTTTACAGTTCTGGTCACTGTATCCCAAAAAGGACATTGCAGTACTGGGAAAAGTGCAGAAGAGGACAAGCAAGATGATTAATGAATTAGAGCACCTTTCCTATGAGGACAATTTAAGGGGTCTGGGGGAAAAGATGGCTTGGTGGGGCATTATAGATGTTTATAATTTTGCATGGGGCAGAAAAAGAGGATAGAAAGAACTTTTTCTCCCTTTCCTTAATGCTAGCACTGGGGGGCACCCAGTGAAGTTGATGAGTGATAGATTCCGGTCTCACAAAAGAAAATACTTCTTTACTCAATGAGTAATTTAACTGAAGAATTTATTGTTAGTGGATGCAGTAATGACCATGAGCATTAGCTGAAAGCCCTGTTTATTGGCCATCCAGGTGTAATAAAGTTCTTCTGTGTAAAACAGGTTGCTCAAGTAGATGGATCATTGGTCTAATCCAGCAAAGCTTTTTCTTTTGTTTTTATATGCTTGAATGGTGTGTCAGAAGATCACACATACTGTAGTCATACTCTAGGTTGTTGTCATCAAGTAATTTTAAAGCTATGTTGTTATTCTACTGGACATTTCTCAAGGGCACTTGAGTGCCTTCTCAATGACCAACTGTAGATGAGTGAATTTTCTTTTCTTTGTGTAGCATTTGTGGAGTTTTCTTTGGGTAGTGTTTGTATGTCTGTTGGGAAGAATTCATGCCTGCTAGCTCAGGGGTTCAGCACAGTCATTTCTTCTTGCAAAGACCCAGAGCAGACATTGTTTGGATTTCATTAGAAACTCATCAGACATGCTGGATGTGAAATCACGGCTGCTTTGGGCCAGCTAGGAAAAAAATGTTTGTGGCAAGGAAACTCTAACCCAATCATTACACTAAAAGAAAAAAATATAATAGAAGAACTCTTGACCCATTTTCTTCCTGGCTTTTTTTATTTCCCCAAAGCAATCAATTTAATATAACATCAAGTCTTTCTTGGTGTCTTCTTTTGTTAAGGTTGACAATTTGCTTGCAAATTATACTGATTTATCTGGTGTGGCTGGAATTGAAAGTTGAGAAAACAAACATTTAACTCATTTTAAGATCACAACATCGGTGTTTTATATAAGGTTTTGAGTGTTGCTCAAATAATACATTTTTAGTATTTTTCAGCTTATACCTCTGAACTTTTTTGTTTCCAGCTGCGTTAGAAATCAAGTGAGGCCAAAATACCTAGACAGGAACAAATGATGCCAAAATAGTGAGACATGAATCTAGAAAGGCCAAAATACCAAGACAGCAACAAAACAGTCATGAGAAGTACTACATGCTTTGCAAGTTGCAGGGCAGCCTTCATGTTGTGGGAAGTCCATTCATATGTGCTGACTGATGGGAGCCAACTTGTTTAGATGAGTTGGAAGAAGCACGTAAATACTGAGGTACTTATGGGAGTTCAAACCAAATTAATTCTGAAACTCTTGGAGTCTGCCCATCGTCTGACTCTGAAATAGTAAACGAATAGTTTGATATTCTGTTTTCAGAGTTTGAATATGACACCATGAAAAAGTGCAAAAACCTTACTGAGAAATATCCCAAGCTGTAGCTGATGCTAGAGTCATAAATACCTTGAGTAAACAAATAAGTTTTGCTCATTATTATATATATTCTGAGTGTGGATGGAAATTGGGGGTGGCCAAGCAGTGCAGGAGAGTTTCTAGCAATGGTAAAACCTTTGTTAAGAAATAGTAGTAACTGTGAGTCAAAACGAGTCTCTGAATCTAGGGATACGGAACTATCCCTGCTCAAACACCAGCCAGTTTGGCTCACATCCTGATCACCATTTTCAAGCAGGGAGTCAGGGTTTTTTTAATGATCTGTTTGACTGCTCATGAGCCTTTTGCAGCTGTTCAAAGGGGTTGTATCCTTCCCAGCACAGCACATCATGCTTGGCTTTTACAAATGCACATTGTCACAAAGTCCAATGGAGCTCCCCCTTGCAACAAGTCACTGCTACATATTGCTTCATTCTGCAGCCAAAATCAATCACCAAGCATATAAATTGTTGACAAATCAATGATTTTAAAAAATAAAAGCATCATACCAGTTGATGTTCCTTTCTGTATTCCTTAGCAACACTGATCACTAATGATAGGTTTGGCTTGGGAGAGTTTTTGCGCATGTGTGATTTTATAAAGCACAATGGGACCCGTAGCTTCTGTCATTGCACCTGTTTTTTCTTGTCTTAAAAAATTTAGATACAAATTTTTAAAAGCAATATAGTGCAGCATAGTAAGTAGACATGGGCACGGACAGAAAAAAATGAACAAGGGGTTCGTTGTTTGTTGCCATCCACGAACAACGAACAATGAACAGTAACGAACATGACCCTGTTCACAAACATGTTCGCTGTTCGTTGTTGGTGGCCCCTTAAAGATCCCTTTAAACTATCAGCTGGCAGGTGGCAGGGGGAATCCCCCCTGCCACCTGCCAGCTGATAGTTTAAAGGGCCCTTTCCTGCCACGTGCAAGGGGCAGAGCCCTTTAAACACCCCACAAGCTGACCTTCCCAATGTCCAATACCCACCAAATTTGCATGGGACATAGTCCTCACTGTCCTCCAAAGACCCCCCAAGTTTCAGAGAGATTGCACCCCAGGAAAGGCATGATCCATGAGTTCTTCCTTTTGTTGTCATTTTCTCTTCACAGTGGCAAAACCAGGACTCTCTGCTGGAAGTACTTTGAAGGGTTAAAGCCAGAAGGAAAGCCAGAAGGAGTTCAGGCAGAATTCAGTCCCTGCCAGTGCCAGGGGAATTGATTGAAAGGCCCCAGACTGTCTGGCTTGATGAACGGCTGATGAAGGCAATGAAGGAGGCTTGCAATGACCACTTGTTCGTTTAAAATGGAGCCTCACAAATGGCTTGTTCATGAACAGACGAACGGGCTGTTCGTGGGTTTTTTCCGTTTGTAATGCTGTTTGTGCCCATGTCTAATAGTAAGTAGTGCTCCAAAAAAGAAAAAGAATATTTTTGAAAGCAAGCACATTGTGATCATGCTAGGCAAAACTTCTGCCACGTTAACCCTATAATGGAAGATGGACTGTTCCAGAAAATCCCTTCCTTGCACTTTCTGTTAGGCAATTACTTCATGAGCAACAACTGCTCTAATTAGCAGCTTTCACATGCTCAAGCAAGTAAAAGCTGGTAAGCACAGTTCTTATGTAGCCACAAACCTGTTTGTAAGGTGTTCAAACTGTTTGCTGCCAAGTCAAACAAATCTGGGGATCAACTCATCCTGTTCTCAGCTGCTGGAACTGGGTAGAATCAATAATTGAACATGTTTGCCATGAGATTTGTGGCATCCCTACTAGGGATAAGGAAGATGAGATGTGCATCTCTGTCGCTGCTGAAATTTGGGGGGAAATCAAGTAGGAATGAGTCAAACCACTAGATAAGTTTCATTCTGGAAAATGTATGCCAACAGAACTGCAGAGCATTCATAGGCACCTACCTTATCCAGAGTCACATCTCTGATAGAGTGTGAGAGCCAGTGCAGTGGCTAGACTATCAGACTACAACTAGAGAGATACAGGTTTAAATCCCTACTCTTTCTTAAAGCTTATTGGATGAGGGGACAATTGCTCTTTCTCAGCCTAATCTATTTTATGGGCTTGTAATGAGGATCAAATGGCCTGAGTTCCTTAGAGGAATGACAAGATAAAAATCATATCAGTCTGTAACAAATTGATCTATCTAGCTCAGTACTTCATGGAAAGAGAAAAAGTCCTTCCCAAAGCCTGCTACCTGTGGAACTTTAGCTAGAGATTCTGGGTATTGAACCTAGGGCCTAGTGCATATGAAGTAGGTACTTTATCACCAAGCCTTAGACTTGTGGTTGACTATGCTGGTCATAATTTGCTAATCATAGGGCAGCTAAATCTCTCTGTTCATGCTTCAGATGCTAGAGGGAATAATGACATCATTGCTCACTCAGTGTGCCAGGGGTCTCCGATCATATAAGAAAATGCTGCTTTCCCCCAATCCTAATAAATTCTAGTTTCACTCCCTGGTCTATCTCCTTGGCCACTCTATTATGACATTATTATATATTGAGATTAACAGTTCTTTATTATAGTAAACATTTTTATTGGAAGCTGGAAGCAGACAGACAAGAGGATCAACAGTAACTAATTTATACTTGCAGAAACCACACCCACTTTTAACAACAACCAATACAAGGTAAGCAGCTAGAATCCTTCATTTGCATGAGCTATATACAAAGTAACTACTTGCAGCACAGTGATTGGACTATAAGGCAACAGTTAGGATTGGCCGTTACTGGCACAAAAGACCAATAGTCTTGTAGGCCTCAGGAGCCTTCATTCCTACTCAAGAAATACATAACCAGACATCATCAATAAAACCATTATTTGTAAGATGGTATGCTTTGTGCCATGCAACTCAGATCCCAGGAATTGACTGGGATGAACAAATTGCCCTGGGAAAGGGCCCTGTCCTCAGCCTGCCCTGGTTTGAATCCCATTACTGCCACGAGCTCAGCAGCTGACCTTGAGTAAGCCACTCCTTTCAGCCCCAGCTCCCCAGCTGTATTGTAGGGATAATAACAACACTAATTTGTTCACCGTTGGGGGGGTGGGTGAGGCACTAATCTGTCTAGAAGAGCAGTATATAAGCACAGTTGTTGTTATTATTATTAAAAAGAGCCTGTCTAGCTACCTCCATGTTGCATTTAGCTTCTTTGACCACTTCCTTTGCTGCACAGGGCTTGGCTGGACATATCCTTCCTGATGATGCCTGAGGTAAGGCATAGCCAGGTACACCCTTTCCCTCACCAGGTGGGGTGAAGCTAGAAGCATAATTCCTTGCACCATACTGGATGTGTCTTTCACTATGCCAAGCAGGCAAGGCTGGGCTGGGTTCATCCTTTGCTGCACCTTAGTGTGACAGTCAGAGTGAGGCCAGCTGGGCATATCCTTTGCTGCACTAGATGGGCAGGATCAGGCTTGCTACATCCTTCCCTGCACCATACTGGGTGAGGCTGAGGTGGGCATATACTTGCCAAGTAGGATGAGGGCCACCCATTTGCAATGGTAGAGGATTGCATCTGCCCTTGCTTGTGACTAGGCTGACCCCAGTTGGGAGGATGGCAGTCCCCTGGATTTTTAACTCACATGGACTTTTCCCAGTGGCATTAATGGCCAATCCACTGCTGTCAGAACCTCTCAGCCTGGTGCATTTCAACCTGTTTTTATTTGCTGGTGTACCTTAAACTAAATGAACATGGCGCAAGGATTTGTTTTAGATTTCTGGAGTACAGTATAATGAAAGATGGATAAGAATATATAAGGCCCTGTGCGGACTGGGGCCAGCATACCTGAGGGACCGTCTCTCCCCATATATTCCCCAGAGGATCCTCCGATCAGGAGAAAAGAAATTGTTATCAGTCCCTGGCTCCAAGGAGGCCCGCCTGGCCTCGACTTGAGCCAGAGCTTTCTCAGTCCTGGCTCCTACCTGGTGGAACACTCTGTCTACCGAGACCAGGGCCCGGCAGGATATACTATCTTTCCGCCGGGCCTGTAAGACAGAGTTGTTCCACCAGGCTTATGGCTGAGGCTGGGCCTCCACTGGCTGGAGGATACAACATCTACTCACCTCCCTATGAGAGCTGCCCACCACTGTTCTTAAGCTGTTATTGTGTTCAACTGTACTGTTGCACTATTTGTAATTAACTGTATTTCCACCATCAAGAAAAAGAGTGCTGCTATTTTTTTATATTTTTGTATGATGCTTTTAAATGTTTTATATGGAATGTTTTAATGCTGTTATCTGCCCTGAGCCTACTTGTGGGGAGGGTAGAATACAAATACGATAAAATAAAAATAAATAAAAAATAATAATATATCTAAAGAATTCTGGAGCAGATATCCTCAGTAATGTGTGTTTCCTGTGGTTTGATTGGGGATGTTTTGCTTAGGAAACAAATATGCTTGCAGTAGATAAAGTAATGCTTTATACATCAGAAAAGTGAAGACATTTATATTGGAGATTAAGTTTACTGGTGAACAAGGCATCCTTGGTTTGAACTGACCTTTTCTCTTGAGTCCTGACATTTCTTACATATGCAGGAGTCACACTTTCATATGATAAGCACTGTTCATTTATCCTTATGTTTATAGTCTTCTTTTTCTATTTCCATATACTGAAGCCCAAGCTCTGCTCACGACCTGAGTTTGATACTGGCAGAAGCTGGGTTCAGATAGCTGGCTCAAGGTTGACTCAGCCTTCCATCCTTCTGAGGTCGGTAAAATGAGTACCCAGTTTCCTGGGGGTAAAGTGTAGATGACTGGGGAAGGCAATGGCAAACCACCCTGTAAAAAGTCTGCCAAAAAAAGTTGTGATGTGACATCCCCCCATGGGTCAGTAATGACTTGGTGCTTGCACAGGGGACTACCTTTACCTTATACTGAAGTAAAGCATATTAGCATGCAGTTCTAGGACACTACTGATTATTTGGGTGAGAGACAGCAAAATATACAGTATGCAATGAACTTTTATCTCTACCTTATTTAGATTATTTCCACTTTATAGATGAGGTCATTTCCACTTTATAGATGAGGGAACTGAACCTAAGGTTGCCAGCTCCAAGTTGGGAAATTCCTGGAAATTTGGTGAGTGGAACCTGGGGAGGGTGAAGTTTGGAGGGGAACTACCTCTGTGGGGTATAATGTAGAGTTTCCAGGTGCTCCCTGGTGGTGGGCAATCTCCTGAGGATGCCTACCTTTGCCCACTGATTGCTGATGATCAGCAGGAGATTGTCCATCATCAGGACGCAGACTGTGGAAATGGCTGAGTGCATGCTGCCATGCTCCCACCGATGACATCACTTTTGGTGTGACCAGAAGCTACAGCATCACACAAATATAAAAGAGTGAAAACACTATGTACTGATGACAATGGCAGGGCTTCCAAATGCATCAGAAGTGACCACCAAATCATATTTGTTCTCTGGAAAGAATATTGAGGTTAGAAAAATGCAGATTTTCCTTAACATTCTTTCCTGGTCAAAAGTAGAAACTGTACACTAACTCAGAGAAACTGCTGAAAGATTCAAGCTCTGGTGGGCTATTTGAGGTCAGGAAAATGTCATGGGGGAGGGAAGAAAGAGCTGCCTTCTTTCCACAATCCCTTATCAAAGTTGATTCCTCCAATAGCTGCTATTTACAGTTTAAAAACTCTTATGATCTGATCACAGATATCTGATATCTCATCTAGTTGGGTCCTAAAACCAACCATTTAAAACATTGTCTGATGATAGAAAGCTGAAATTTCTGATATTTTGTTGATCTAGAATAGTTTAAGCATTGCTGGGAGCAGAGCTGGGAAAAATAGTGTTCTTCAGCAAGTAAATTGGTACTCCCTGTAGGCTTGCTTGAAATGATGGAGTTCTTTGTCTAGTCTACATGCAGTGAAGAAGCTCATGTTTCCTGTATTGTGGAGGAATCCCATATATTGCCATTCTTTCAAGGGTCACTGAAAGCCACCTCAAATGTTACTTTTTGTTCTTGAGAATTTATTTCCATGTACAAAATGTACATAAATACATGCTGAGGTATGCATATGTAGACACTGCAGCTTTGTCTTCAAATCCATACAAGCAGAGCTTTTGCTTTTACAACACTCAAAATTGACAGAAGTGTACACATGTATTTTGGACCAAAGATGATTGTTTTAAATTGCCTGGGGCAGAATAACAAACACAAATTGGTTGGGGGATATAGTGGTGGTGAGCAAAGTTCTACAGTCTAACCTTCTACACTCAGAGTCTCTCTCTACACATTACTAAGTACGTTGTATGTCACACCTCTAGAGGGCACTGTTATGAATCAAGCACAAGGGTCTTTACTGGCCTCTGAGAACCAAGCTACAAGTGACACCTTACACAAGTTGGACACTTGTCAGCTTACCTCAAGTTTTGATGGGAAATGTAGGCATCCTGGTTTTTCAGCTTGGCTCTCCATTACAGCTGCAAGACCAGGATGCCTACATTTCCCATCAAAACTTGAGGGAAGCTGACAAGTGTCCAACCTGTGTCAGGCGCCACTTGTAGCTTGGGTCACCCTTTCATAAGCAAGATCTGAGTTAGCCAAGAGAGGCAGGAAGAGAAAGGCAATTTTGATGCTATTTGTTTCTCCTTAACACCTTTCCTTCCTCAAATGTTTTGGGGAAATGGCAATTTGTGATAAATATTTGTGTGTTGCTCTAGACTTTTGGTTCCATCATAAAAGTAGAGACATGTGAGATGAGGGATACATGCCAGAGGAACAAGTTAGCCCTGGCCTGCTAGGAAGTAGGCTGGGTTTTAGGAAGGAATTCTTCTCCCCACCTTGGGAAATAGAGGGGACGAAAAGTGCCTGCATCCATTTAACTGGGCTGTTCCGGTGAGTTCCTAGGATGGTTGGGACAGAGGGTCATGGGAGCCAGGCTTGCTTCCCTCCTCCTAGATGCTGGGCACCCATCTCAAAAAGGAGATGAATAAGGTACTCTGTGGTAATCCTTGAAGTGACACTCAGACAGCAGCAACTTTTGTGTAGCTGCAAACCTTTGGTGCAAAATCTATTTTCCCTACTTGTGTGCTCATTATATCCTGTAGTTTTTAGTAGTTCAATAAAGACCTTTCTTGGTTAAGAAAAGTTGTGTCAATCCTCATCCCCATGCCTACGTCTGGTCACATACCAGACTTCTGTACATGCTCAGAGGCTTACCAGTTTCCTCAACTGCTGGTGAACAGAATGCCTGTTTAAGCTGGGATGAGGATCAGAGGGAGGAAGGACATGCACACTTATTCAGCGCAAATAAGCAAAACAGCATATCTATCTAATAAACTGCATTCAAAGCTCTCTCTGTTTTTAGAAGCCAGCTAAGTTTAGAATCCAGTTAAGGCTGGGAGTGGCACTTCGATTTGAAATGCTGATGTTTTAAATGATTAATTTAGTAAGATGTATTTTTGTTTATTACATTTAAATCCCACTTTTTTACTGACTGCTTAAGGCATTGGGTTCCCATATGATCTCTCAGGTAATGATAAAATCCAAGCCTGCTTATCTTCAGCAAGGTTGCTTCGGTGCCTTCAAGTACATGAGGAAAAAGGGAAAAGGGATGACTGAGAAGATGGTATTTTGGGAGCTGGAGTGGGAGTGCCTGCCTTTTTTTAAAAAAAAGAAGCATTTCTCCAAAATACTGTCTGTCCTCAAAGGTTATTTGAAAAAAATATTTTATGTTTCCAACCATAATGTATTTTGTTTAAAAGGCCCCAAATGAAAACCAGCATGTTTTGAAATAATTATTTTTACCTGCTAGCACACCAGGAGAGGAAGCACAGGAGATGCTACTTCATTTTAAGTATGCTATGATAAATAGGGAAATAGAAGCATTTAATATCCTGTGTAAACACTGGAGTCTGCATGAAATTCTACTTACTTGGAATACATAGCATATGTTGCAAACAGCCACGATTATTTAGATTTCCTCAGTATAAACATTTGTTTAAGCCTATGAACCCAGACTTTCTAGACAGTGGACCAAGAATATAAGAATCACCTCCATGTGTCAGACTAAAATTTCATCTGATCCAACATTGTACTTACAGTAATAACCAACTGGATGCCTCTGTAAAGTTGCAAACAGAGCCCCAACACCAGTTTTCTGAAGTAAATTTCTTCTGAACATAGAGGCACCATTTAAATATCATGGCAAACAGTCAATAATATGTTGACAGACTGTCATGATGTCATCTTTATCATAAAAATCCTACAATGAGATTTAATTCAATGGTCAAACAGTCTTCAAATAATGTATATCTTATTGTAACATTCACACCTTGTAAATATTGGAATAGGAGACTCAGCCTGCCTTTGGACACTGGGGGGTGCTGCATGTCCCTTTGAATGTAATGTATAAGTCTAGCAATCTGCCACTCTCTTGTCTAAGGTGGGAATGCCTACTGACTCCTCCTCTCTTCCCTCTGTGCCTCTTGGGAGATTTCACACCTTCCCTCGTGCTCTTCCAAGAGAAAAGATGTAAAGCCACCATGCTCCTCATGGAGCCCTTCTCTTTGTCCACAAACCTGCACCTACAACCTCGCTTCCTAGTTTCAGGCCGTGGTATTAGACTAGAGAATGTAACTCTTTAGAATAGGATCTTTCCCTTGTTATTACCAGAAGATATTGCTATGGAAGAAATCTGCTACAATAAACTGTAAGTTCTATCTTTCTATGAATTTTGTCTGAGGATTAATTAATACACATTTGTAAGGGTTTAAATGCTTCTGACTAAATTGCTCTGCTATGTTACTCTGCTAAGTTACTAAACTAAATATATATATAAAAATACATAATCTCTAACAGTAAACTCTGCATATCTAGATCAAGTTGCAGGAACAAAAGCATGATAATTCTTGGATAATATTTGCACTATAGATTTCTCATACAATCTGCTGCTGATAATTGCATAAGGAGAGGGTGTAGTATGCATCTCCTAGTCCTTTAAGTGATGCTGTTACAATTGGTGTGAATCTCTTTTTATACAGTATCCATCACATCTTTTTCATTGACAGTGGCTCAGTTTTGTGGGTCATTGGTGGACACAAATGAGATGAAATGTGGAAAAAATACTGTCATTAACATGGCCTTACTTAAAGTATTTCTTCTTTCTCCCTTCTTTTTCTTGCACATGTAAACACACACACTCTATTTCCATATTAAAGGCAGCAGATGATACAAATACTGTTGCAGAATGAATGAAAATAACAATATTATTTTTCTCTTTGTCATCTTGAAATTTATTAACACAGACCACAGAAACATAGAGCTGAAAGGGCCCCAAGGGTCATCTAGTACAACCAGCACAATAGAGGACATTCAGTTACCTCCTTCCTTACCTTCCCCAGTGACCTCTACCCTACCCTCAGAGGAATGTAATCAACCTCCAGGATATGTGGCTAATCTGGCCTGGAGGAAAATTCCTTCCTGACCCCAATGCTCTCCCCAACTTTGTTTTTAATGGCAAGTTCCTATACTAATTCTCTAGTATTTGCTAATGCATGGCCCTCATTTCTCCTTTTTAACAAGAATTAGTCTAGAAATGGAGTCAATCACAAAGAAAATGTGTGTGTTTTGGCCACTATAGACAAGAGGAGCTATTAGAAATAGCTAGTGAATTTCTTCAAAAGTTCACGTTGCTTGAAATTATGTAGTCTCTTTCTTCAGGCCTAAGCCACAAGGTCCATTTTGAAAATATCCATGGTGAATCATTGAGTGTCCATTAACCAAAATGGACTAGACATCCTGAAAATCCAGGGTCCAGAACCAAGTTAGTGCAACCACTTCTGCTGTCCAGAAACCAGTGATGGCTCTGACCACATCTGGAGCAGGAAAATCACTACAAGGCATATGTTTTTATTATACAAAAATAATTTCCAGACTGGTCAGGGCTCAAAGGATTTCTGAATTTAGTATGTTATTTACAGCACATTCTCATTAGACAAAGCAGATTATTACCAATCAGTTATTTGGACAGTTGTTAATATGTTCAGAATTGTGCTTGGGACTTCTGGGGATACTTCAGAAAGAACCCATGGATAGATTAATCAAAGAATTGTTAATCAAAGAATTATGGTTGTTGGGGGTTTTCCGGGCTGTATTGCCGTGGTCTTGGCATTGTAGTTCCTGACGTTTCGCCAGCAGCTGTGGCTGGCATCTTCAGAGGTGTAGCACCAAAAGACAGAGATCTCTCAGTGTCACAGTGTGGAAAAGATGTAGGTCATTTGTATCTACTCAGGAGGGGTGGGGTTGAGCTGAGTCATTCTGTAAGAGTTTCCCAGGGTGTGGAATGCTAATGGCGGGAGGCTTCACTGTGTCCTGAGGCGGTTCTTTTGCATATGGATTGGTGCTTGATGTGCTAATCTTCTCTGCAGGGCTATTGTCGGGTGTGGAGTGTTTTGTTGGCCTGGTGTTTTTCAGAACTGGAGCCCATGCTCTGTTCATTCTTAAGGTTTCTTCTTTCCTGTTGAAGTTTTGCTTATGCTTGTGAATTTCAATGGCTTCCCTGTGCAGTCTGACAAAGTAGTTGGAAGTGTTGTCCAGTATTTTGGTGTCCTGGAATAAGATACTGTGCCCTGTTTGAGTTAGGCTATGTTCAGCCACTGCTGATTTTTCAGGCTGTCCAAGTCTGCAGTGTCTTTCATGTTCTTTTATTCTTGTCTGGATGCTACGCTTTGTGGTCCCGATGTAAACTTGTCCACAGCTGCAGGGTATACGGTATACTCCTGCAGAGGTGAGGGGATCTCTGCTGTCTTTTGCTGATCGTAGCATCTGTTGTATTTTTCGGGTGGGTCTGAATACTGCTTGAAGGTTATGCTTTTTCATAAGCTTTCCCATCTGATCAGTAATTCCTTTGATATATGGCAAAAACACTTTTCCTGTGGGAGACTGTTTTTCTTTGGTTGTTTGATTCATCCTGGGTTTGATTGCTCTTCGGATTTCATTTCTGGAGTAGCCATTTGCCTGAAGTGCGTGGTTTAGATGATTAATTTCCTCATTGAGAAAGCGCGGCTCACATATCCGTCTTGCACGATCCACTAATGTTTTCATTATGCCTCTTTTCTGTCGGGGGTGGTGATTGGAGTTTTTGTGTAAGTACCGATCAGTGTGAGTTGGTTTCCTGTAGACCTTGTGACCTAACTGAAAGTTTGCTTTGCAGATGACCAAGGTATCCAGGAATGAGAGTTTTCCCTCACTTTCTTTCTCCATTGTGAATTGTATGTTCAGGTGGATGTTGTTGAGATGATTCAAAAACTCCATCAATTCTTCCTCCCCATGGCTCCAAATGATGAATGTATCATCCACAAGTGAGTGCCATTGGTTCACCGACATATGAATTAGCTAGACATCTGGCAGATCTCCTGCAGGACCACATCGGGAAAACCTCGTCTTACATCAAAGATTCAGCAGATTTCATCAACAAAATCAGTTCTCTGAAACTCAATCCACAAGACATACTTGTCAGTTTTGATGTTGTATCCCTGTTTACCAAGGTTCCAGTAAAAGACACTATTGCACTGATTAATCGGATTTTCCCAGAGGATGTAACAGCCTTATTCCATCATTGTCTGACAACCAGTTACTTCCAATGGGACAACGAATTCTATGAACAGATGGATGGGGTGGCCATGGGGAGCCCACTCAGCCCAGTTATAGCAAACTTCTACATGGAACATTTTGAAAAAACAGCTCTAGAATCAGCACCCCACAAACCCAGTGTATGGTTCCGGTTTGTGGATGATACATTCATCATTTGGAGCCATGGGGAGGAAGAATTGATGGAGTTTTTGAATCATCTCAACAACATCCACCTGAACATACAATTCACAATGGAGAAAGAAAGTGAGGGAAAACTCTCATTCCTGGATACCTTGGTCATCCGCAAAGCAAACTTTCAGTTAGGTCACAAGGTCTACAGGAAACCAACTCACACTGATCGGTACTTACACAAAAACTCCAATCACCACCCCCGACAGAAAAGAGGCATAATGAAAACATTAGTGGATCGTGCAAGACGGATATGTGAGCCGCGCTTTCTCAATGAGGAAATTAATCATCTAAACCACGCACTTCAGGCAAATGGCTACTCCAGAAATGAAATCCGAAGAGCAATCAAACCCAGGATGAATCAAACAACCAAAGAAAAACAGTCTCCCACAGGAAAAGTGTTTTTGCCATATATCAAAGGAATTACTGATCAGATGGGAAAGCTTATGAAAAAGCATAACCTTCAAGCAGTATTCAGACCCACCCGAAAAATACAACAGATGCTACGATCAGCAAAAGACAGCAGAGATCCCCTCACCTCTGCAGGAGTATACCGTATACCCTGCAGCTGTGGACAAGTTTACATCGGGACCACAAAGCGTAGCATCCAGACAAGAATAAAAGAACATGAAAGACACTGCAGACTTGGACAGCCTGAAAAATCAGCAGTGGCTGAACATAGCCTAACTCAAACAGGGCACAGTATCTTATTCCAGGACACCAAAATACTGGACAACACTTCCAACTACTTTGTCAGACTGCACAGGGAAGCCATTGAAATTCACAAGCATAAGCAAAACTTCAACAGGAAAGAAGAAACCTTAAGAATGAACAGAGCATGGGCTCCAGTTCTGAAAAACACCAGGCCAACAAAACACTCCACACCCGACAATAGCCCTGCAGAGAAGATTAGCACATCAAGCACCAATCCATATGCAAAAGAACCGCCTCAGGACACAGTGAAGCCTCCCGCCATTAGCATTCCACACCCTGGGAAACTCTTACAGAATGACTCAGCTCAACCCCACCCCTCCTGAGTAGATACAAATGACCTACATCTTTTCCACACTGTGACACTGAGAGATCTCTGTCTTTTGGTGCTACACCTCTGAAGATGCCAGCCACAGCTGCTGGCGAAACGTCAGGAACTACAATGCCAAGACCACGGCAATACAGCCCGGAAAACCCCCAACAACCATCGTTCTCCGGCCGTGAAAGCCTTCGACAATAAATCAAAGAATTGCTGCCTATTTGGTCCTATATGTAGATAAACCCCAGCTCTACCTTTCTCCTATGTTGCATTTAAGATTGTAAGCTCTTCCGTGCATGGATCTTTCTTTTGTTAGTTTGTAACAAAAGCCCCATACTTATAATGACCCTTTGCCACCTATGGTTGAAGCTGGGGGGGCGGGGAGTGCGCGGCGAGAGACGGAACAGACAAACACCGGGCTGGAGAAAACAAGGCCACAACTTTATTAAAACAGCATAACAAAACAGCATATGAGGAGTATTGGCGCAGCATGAGGATCAGATCCACTGCATCGGGTGACCCGCCTGTCAGCCGATGAACCACATCCCCCTCAGGCCCCAGGCTGAGGGAGTGGCATGAAGGGGGGAGATCACCCAGTGTACACCCTTTGGTGATTCCCATGCCACCTGGGGGTGGCGCGCCCTGGCAGCCCCCAAGCTGGGCATGCCCCTCGCCGCTCACCCCCAAGACTCCATAAGGGAGTCCCCTTAATGGGGAGCCTGTGCGCGCAGACCCAGTCTCCCCAACAAATGGGATCTGATCCGATGCTCCACCGCCAAAGTTGTGACAGAAGATGAAAGACAAAATACACAGGGAGAGGGGGGTGGAAGCTCCGACGTCCTGCGGGGCCGGCGCTGAATGAGGGCCGGGCCGGGCGGCAGCTGGATAAATACCCGGCCGCCGGACCAGAGGGAAAACCGGCCAGCCGCGCTTGACCCGCCCCCTTGGATGGACCCGGGCGCCGTGATTGGGCGCCCGGGTTTGAACTGATTGGTCGCAGGCCTGCCTTGGGCCCGGCGCAGGCCGCGACCATGGAAGCTTGCCGCGAGTCGCCCCCCGGCCCCGTCGGTGGCAAAATGGGCCCCCCGGTAAGTCGGGGGAGGGGGCCTCACCTTGCCGCCTATGGTTGAAGCTGGGGGGGGGAGTGCGTGGCGAGAGACGGAACAGACAAACACAGGGCTGGAGAAAACAAGGCCACAACTTTATTAAAACAGCATAACAAAACAGCATATGAGGAGTATTGGCGCAGCATGAGGATCAGATCCACTGCATCGGGTGACCCGCCTGTCAGCTGATGAACCACATCCCCCTCAGGCCCCAGGCTGAGGGAGGGAACCAGGAGTGGCATGAAGGGGGGAGATCACCCGGTGTACACCCTTTGGTGATTCCCATGCCACCTGGGGGTGGCGCGCCCTGGCAGCCCCCGAGCTGGGCATGCCCCTCGCCGTTTACCCCCAAGACTCCATAAGGGAGTCCCCTTAATGGGGAGCCTGTGCGCGCAGGCCCAGTCTCCCCAACAAATGGGATCTGATCCGATGCTCCACCGCCACAAGAGCCCACCGGGCTCCGGCCAACACTCCTATTGCTGTACCCATTCCAGGAGGCCGTCCCGCACGTCCTGCAGCCATATGTCCATCCCCCAGGTTGACAAGTGCATGCCATCCGGCCGGAAGAGGGGGGTCACCTTATGCGAAATGTCCCAGTGAGAGATCAGATAACCCCCGGCCGCCTCGATGAAATTGCCCATGGCGCGGGCCAACCTCTGCCGCACCCCGTCCATCTTCATGGGGCACCAGGCCCCCCACCAAACCAGCCTCTGAAGCAGGTCTGACCACAGGAAGACGGTGTCTGGAAAGACCCCCCGAAGGTAGTCCAAATCAGCGCACATGGCCCACCGCAATTCTGGGCCCTCCCGCTTGCCCAGATCATTCTCGCCCAGCTGTATAAGGATAGCGTCCGGAGGACCCCACTGGCGCACTTGACGTAGAAGAGTTGGAACCAAAGATGCCCATTGCATGCCGCGGACTCCCAGCCAGCGCAGTTGAAGCTGATCCTCCAGGCCCAGGTGGCCGCCCCAGCCAGATGATTCAGCGTACTTCCCTGCCCAGTGGACGATACTGTGGCCACATAGCCTCACCGACTTCCTGGCACCTGGAACTGGAACACACAGAACAACCCTTTTAGTGAGATAGCCCCACAGCGGGGCGAATGTAGGTCCTGAACGCCCCGGACCGCCAGCGACCGATGGCCTGGATGGCTGCTGCGGGGAGGCCGAGATCGGCAGCCTCCGTGGCAGCCCCGATGCGGAAGGAGTGGGTCCCGAAATCCCGGGCCGCCAACCCGCACGCTTGAAGGCCGGCCCGCAGGATCGCTGAAAACTGGAACCGGGTGAGGGGGGAACCATCCCTATGAATCAGGAGTGGGCCAGAGAGGGAGGGCCAGAGCGAGAGGAACCTTTCGACCGCCCGCACAGGGCACAGGGAACGCCGACGTGCCGCCTGAAGGCAGATGACGTGACCCTTGCCCCGTTGCGCCGTCTTTGAGTGGCGGAGCCTGATGGACACCCGCCGGGGGGACCAGGACACGTCTTTGAAGGCCACCACGCGGCCGGACAGTTCGCCCTTCGAACCGGCCACCAGCTCGCTGACCCTGAATGCCCCGTAAAAGGCCAGGATGTAGGCTGTATGGAAGAGCTGGGCCTCGTAAGAGGACCTGCAGAGGGGGGGACCGCCTGGAGTACCCGCCCCAGTATGGCCAGTGTAATGGGCTGCCTGTGATCCCGCCATGGTGGGGCCATGCGGGCCCAGCCCTCCACTGCCCGCCAGGTGAGGAAGCAAGCGCATGGGTCAGGGAACCCGGCCGCTTTGCTAAAGAAGGAGATGGCCGCGAGATCCCTGCGCATGGTCTGGGGGGGCACGCCCCAAGCTGCGCAGGTGGGCCAAATAGTGGAGGACCGCGGCCTGGGACGGGGGCCAGGACCCCCCAACCCCACCCCCCTTGGAGAAGGCCAGGAACCTGGTGGCCGCGGCAGAATAAGCCCAACGCGTGGACGGGGCCACAGAACTCAATACTCCCTGCATTATGGTGCTGTGCCAATCGTCCAGAGCTCCTCCGGGAACGGGTCGGGAGTGCACCTCGCCTCCGGGGCCAACCTGAAGAACCTCTCCATCTGGAAGCGAGACAAGGCATCCGTCAGGCCGTTATCGACACCTGCTATGTGACGTGCTGAAAACGTGATGTTAGTGTTAAGGCAACACAAGACAAATGGGTGGATGAGCCGCATGACCCGCTCAGAGCGAGAAGATTGGCTGTTGATGACCCTGACGGAGGCCTGGTTATCACACCAGAAAGTGAACCAGCAGTTCCGCAGGAAGCCGCCCCAGATGGAGACCGCCACCAGGATGGGGAAAAGCTCCAAAAAGGTCAGGTCTCTGAGGATTCCCGACCCTGCCCAGCCGGAGGGCCACTGCTGGGCGCACCAGCGACCCCTGAAGTAAACCCCAAAGCCAAGGCTCCCTGATGCATCAGAGTGCACCTGCAAGTCGGAACCCAAGTCCAGGGGGGCCTGCCATATGGAGACCCTGTTGAAGCCCCGCAGAAAACTGAGCCACACGCAGAGCCACACGCCTTCATGCCCTTGGTGAGCCTGATGAAATGATGAGGGGCCCTGACCCCCCCCTGCATGCCCTGGCAAGGCGGGCGCAAAAGGCCCTGCCGGGAGAGACAACCCTGCAGGCGAAGTTCAAGTGCCCAAGTACCGACTGGACCACCCTGCGCGTGCACTTCTTTTGGTGCAGTAAGCCCGTAATAAGCTCTGTAAGGCGAGCCAGCTTATCCCCCCAGGAGATGAGACACCCCGGCCACGGAGTCCAGCTCGATGCCCAAATATGTAAGGCGCGTCGTGGGGCCCTCGGTCTTATCCTGTGCAAGGGGGACCCCCAGCTCCGCTGCCAAATCCTAGAAGACCCTGAGGTGGTTAGCACAGGCTGGGGACCTGGGGGGAGCCATTATCAAAAAGTCATCAAGGTAATGACAGACAAGACCCATGCGACCCATGCGACCCTTGGCAGCCCACTCCAGGAATGTACTAAAGGTCTCGAATGCGGCACAAGCGATAGAGCATCCCCTGGGCATGGCTTTGTCGTAATACCACATCCCCTGGAACTTGAACCCCAGTAGCGAGTGATCGAGGGGGTGTACCGGCAGCAGGCGGAAGGCTGACTGCACGTCGCACTTGGCCATAAGGGCCCCTGCCCCGCAGCCCTGCCCTAAGCGGACGGCATGATCAAATGAGGAGTACTTTACCGAGCACAGCTCAGGCGGGATGAGGTCATTGACTGACGACCCCTTGGGGTACGACAGGTGGTGGATCAGGCGGAACTCACCTGGTGCCTTCTTGGGCACCACCCCCAGCGGGGAAACCCTCAAGTTAGGGAAAGGTGGGCGAGGGAATGGGCCTGCGACGCAGCCTGCAGCCACCTCTTTAGCAATTTTTGCCGCCACCACGCCTGGCATCTCAGAGGCGGACTTGAGGTTGCCTGACGTGGTGGCCATGCGTGGCCCCGTGAAGGGGATGTGGAAACCGGAGGAAAATCCCTCCCAGAGGTACCCGGCCGTGGAGTGGTCAGGATAGCGCTCCAGGAGGGGAGCGAGGGCCTGCAGCCGCACCGGGGTGGGGGCCAGGCCGTGATGCCCAGGGGGAGTCTCAGTTGCCCGCACCTGCGCCCTGGGAGGTGCTAGGGGCCGATCCTCCATCCTTGTGGGAGGTGCTGGTGGAGGATTGGCCCCCCCGAAAGGGCTGGGACCCCACTTGGCCACGGGGGCAGGATGGGCGCGAGTGGGGGCCCCCGCATGCATCGTAGTTGTGCTCAAAGCGGCACTTCGAGCGGTAACACCTGCCCTGATTGTATTCCCAGCACAGGCCGCGGGATCGGTCCCGGCGTGCAGCCCACCGCCTGGGATGGGGGGTCCCCCTTTCCCTTGATGTGGGGGCCTACCAGCCATAGCCACAGCTTTTGGCTGATCAAGTCCCATCTGGCCCTGGGGTTGTGGGAGGCCCTCTTGCAGAAGGCCTCGTCATAGTCCAAGGCCGCACCCTCCCCAGCCAGGGCCCAGGCTCAGAGCACATTTCCCAAATGATTCGATAAATGCCAACCCCTGTCTGGATAAGCTGCCTGGACAACCCCCATATACACCGTGAAGCCCTCAAGCCAGTTAGAGAACGAGCGCTCGGCCAACTCCCTGCGCGCCTGCCGCTTGCCACGCTTGGCAGCAGGGCTCGACCTCCCATCCTCCGCCTCCAGCCTTAGCAGGGAGAACACGTCCACATAGTACCCGTTTAAAATGCGTTCGCGGGCCTTGCGGGCAAGGTGGATACCCGGGGGGTCCTCGTCATCCAGGAAAGAAGGGCCCGGGGCGTCCCCTTTGGATCCCCAAACCTCGATGGGAGAACCCTCGCCCTTCTCGCCCCAGGCCCTCCGCCGGCGAGCCCAGTCGGGGAGACCAGGGACCTTGGCCGCCACCTCCCAGTAATCATCCCCAAGGGAATCATCCTCTGACGAGGAAGACTCACCTGAACTCCAGTCGCTGTCTGATTCCTCAACCCTCGCGCGGCGGCTGCATTTCTTGCGGGATGACTTCCTCTTCTTGGCCGGATGGCATCGCTCGCTGCTGCTGGCCCCTTTGGAACTGGGTGAAATGCTGCCCTGCGCTGCTGAGGCACAGCCTTTCTCTTTCCTGCCCGGCCCCCCCTGGGCTGGGAGCTTTTGCACGGAGAAGGGGCAGGTTGAGCCGGGGCAGCCCCTTGACCAGGGGCCCCCAGGCTGTCTAACCATGCTGTGAGGAGCTCCAGCGCCCGGGCAATGCTCTGCATGGAGCTAATGGACTCGGAACCTGGGGCCCCCTCACTCCCCCCTGCTCCAGGTTTTGACCCCCCCCTCTTGGTGGGGGCCCTTGCCCCAGGGGGTGCTGGCTTGGGTCCAGCCCTGCCGCCAGAGGATTGCTTGGACCCCTTAGCCGGACCTGCCCCCGTGGTGGTCGTGCGGGCTTTGAGAGGCCTGCTGGCCTTTTTCTGGGCCTGCTTAGGCCCGCCCGGGCCCCCGGAGGCCTCCCTGTGGGGGAGGTTGCCTGACGAGGGGTGGCTGGACTGTGGTCGTGCTCGCCCCGCGGCCCTCCCCCCCAGGATGTGCTGGGCCCTGCCCCGCTCCCCTTCTTTGGGGCCATTCGTTCCTGGCAGGAAAGGCTTGGTGGCCCGCCTACTGAGCACTGGCCTCCCTTGCCCCCTTTTCCCGGCCGGGCCCTCCCTGGATAGAATGGAGCTGAAGACCCCCCCCCCCACGAAGCAGCTCTCTCCTTCTTGCCAGCCTGCCGCGGCCCGTCTTCCGTCCTCTCTTCGCCGGAGCTCAAGGGTCGGCCCGCTCCAGCTGCGCAGGGACGAAGCTCAGCCCCAGCTTCCCCTGCAGCAGCCGCGTGCCACCTCGCTCCGGGCTTCGCAGTCTTCGCCGGAGCCAAAGGGATCTGGCCCGATCAGGCTCGCAGGGGAGAAGCCAGGCTTCGAGTCCCCTGCTGCAGCCGCGTGCCTCCCTGCTCCGGTCTTCACGCCGCTCGCCGCTCCGGGGAAGCTCCGACGTCCTGCAGGGCCAGCACTGAATGAGGGCCGGGCCGGGCGGTGGCCGGATAAATACCCAGCTGCCATACCAGAGGGAAAACCGGCCGGCCGCGGTTGCCCCGCCCCCTTGGACAGACCCGGGCACCGTGATTGGGCGCCCGGGTTTGAACTGATTGGTCGCGGGCCTGCCTTGGGCCCGGCGCAGCCCGCGACCACGGAAGCTCGCTGCGTTTCGCCCCCCCGGCCCCGTCGGCGGCAAAATGGGCCCCCCAGTAAGTCGGGGGAGGGGGCCTCGCCTTCTTCTAAGAAATATGGAACTTGTGTCCACCGGAAATTTCTTTGTCTGTATATATAGTAAACATTCAACTCATTTTCCTGTCCTGCAAAGGAATGCACCATAGAATGCACCACATTTTGGGAACTGTCCTGTCAAAAGCAGGGATATTTAGAAGGTTTTTGTTTAAATGAAATTTATGTCTGTGTCTATTTCAGCCCTTTTGCTATGAAAGAGTAGGGTCAACTGTGTGTGCGAAATGAAACAAATGAGTCAGAATTACATCTGGAAATTGCTGGTTTGGTTTGTTCAAGTAGCTTCTGGAATGGAAATGGAGCTGTAACAACTTCCTCTCCTCTCAATGTTCGTGTGTTTTGGTTTGGATCTTACCATGCAGTGGCAGCCCAGTCAGGCAGGCAGGCAGGCAGGCACTGGACCAGCAGCAGCAGGTGGCAGCATCTGTAACTGTTTCCCTTGACAGCAAGCAACCAATCTGGGGAGACACTGAACCCTAGTGCAGTGTAACTTTGTTGGTAGAAAGGGGCATGTGCACATTTTGTCTTTGGAGCCTCCTGGGCAATGGCATTGGCATTGAGTAGTTCATCTTCACAGGGATTAATTTGCAAAACACTTGCTTTGCACTGGAGAGGGGAGTAGTACACGGCATGGTGCCATTTCTGTATGTTTTTATGCACAGTGCAAGGAAAGGCGAGCAAGCAACCAATGTCCATGTGGGTGTGCACATGCAGGTTTGAGGAGGGAGGAGTCTCCTCCAGCCTCCAAGTCCCCGGCTACTGCAAAGGTTCATGTTATGCAGATTTAGGTGAAAATTGGAAATAATAAACAATTATTAAAGAAGAGCTGCACAAAGGAAGACCCAGGCATGTATGAAGCAGGTTGCCCATTCAGTAGCCTTCTACTGCTGCTGTCATTCACTTAGGTGCCACTACTGTGACTAAGGAAATCTTCAGAAGATAACAAGTCGACTTCTAGAATGGCATGGCAGTGGCACGGCAGCTGAGTTATGAGCTCAGTGCCGTGATCTTCCTGACTCTTTGGGACTCGAGAATTCGAGCCCCCAAGACCCCCCCCCACGGAGAAGGGGGGCAGACCAGAGCAAGGTGAGGAGCTCACGGGGATTGGCAACCCCCTGTTGGAGCCCCAACACCAGCTCAAAGGCAAGAATCGAGGAAGAAGCCTTATGGCTCATAAGTTACGAACCCCGTGACTTAGAAACAAGTGAAAATAAAGCAAAGATTCCTGACAAGATAGAAGCAAAGACAACTGAAAGACCAAAAAAGAGTGATTCTACTTGACATCTCTTCAAGTAAGAGTATTCTTTATGGCTTTACAAGGGCTACCCCTCGAAGGGGGGGGGAGGTTATTATCCCCTGGAGAGGCGGCTGCTTCATGAACTAGGAAACTGACACTTAGGAGTGATCGTAAACAGAGATCTAGGTAGCAAAAAATCCTTCAGAACTATAAACAGCAAGAGCAAAGGAGCTCTTTACCAGTTTTAAGAGATCTTTGAACATTTGTAAGTGAGTGGACAAAATGGTGCTTTCTGAAGAGATACTTTTAAAGCTGCAACAAATCTCCAAACTGATGGTTGATCTACTAAGAAAAGCAGATGAGACACATGGATTGAAAACAGACATGGGCACTATGTTAGATGCCAAGTCAGAAGATGGGACAGACCTATTTGAAAGAAAATCGGAGTGGAATGGTCTAAAACACTCCCAACAAAATGGAGGAGAAAATCAGTCTTTTTCTGTGAATGTACGAAAAGCCGAGGAGAAGAAGGAGGAGCGTGGTGGAAAAGAAGCTGTGAGAAAGAGGTCTAGTGCACTGCTTCTGTATGAAGTATGAAGCAAACAACATACTCCAATCAAGAAAAGTAACACAAAGAAGAAGAGAGACAAACAGGGATACTACAATGTATTCACCGACACCTCGCATGAATGGCTAGAAGGCAAAAAGAGTCGCCTATGGCTGATCACTGGAAAGAAAGAGCTGCAACACTATTCTAGAGGGAGAAAAACGAAGAAAGAAGATGAAACTTAAAGTATGACCCTGGGCTTTTGACAAACAAGGATGGTATATGGAACATATTGCAACTTATGAAGTCTAACATACACTTAATACTATATGCTTTTTAATATACTAGACACTGTTTTATGTGTTGTCACTGGATTAGAGGGAGCATGTCAAATGGGTCCTTGGAGTCTTCTATTCCCCTTTTGACCTCTTATTTACCTCTTTGGATCTCTTTCCTTTCCTTTAAATAAAAGTATTATTGGAAAGAAGGAGCTTCAATACTATTCTAGAGGGAGAGAGAAGAGGAAGAAAAATGAAACTCAAAGTGTGACCCAGTAAAAGGGTCTTTGGAGTCTTCTATTTTTCCTCTTATTTCTTATGTTTTTTATTGGATTTCTTTCACTCCTAAAATCCAGTACAGATGGCTAAATTTCACAAAGCTTTCAGTTCAACACCAAGGTAGACAATATGTTGTAACAGATCCAGAATCAGGATGTTCCCTTCTAAGAAACATAAACTTAAATCCTGAAATGGAGATTGATCAGACGTCGCAGAAAAGGAAGATGCCACAGGAATTCTCTCCCAGCAAAGGGAGTAAAATCCCAGTCAGAAATAACTGAAGAGGACTGTAATAGATCTAGTAAGCAATATAAGAAAAGTTTTGTTTTTCACTACATTATATGCATGCAATAACAGCTGGGGTTGGGGGAAGGGGAGGATGGGGATCTCCTATATTTAGCTCTCTGCAGTAAGTGATTGTTTATTAAAATTGTCTAGCACACAGAAATTTGTAACATTTAAAATTAATTTCAACTCCAATTGATTAGTTTGGTATAGTACCAACAGTTGGTGTGTGACTATTAACACACCAACTACACGGAGTTGGAATACCATAGTTAAAGTTTATAAACAGTTTAGATTTAAGGAAAAATATTTACTTTAAAATTGAACATTTAATTCTTGTAAACGCTTAAACCATAAGTAGGGAATAAGTTTCTTGAGGGGATTATTTTTAGGGAAAAGGGAAGGGAAGTGGGTAGTGGGAGGGGTAAGAAATTAAAATTAAACAATAAGAAATACCAGTTATATAAAATACATAAAATTGGTTAAGTGTTATTATTTGTTTATTGTTGACAGTGAATGCTTATTGTAAAGGACTTTTTATCTTTTCATTATAACTATATAGACAATTCATCTTTAATATTAATAATCATAATATTAAAAAAATTATTTAAAAAATCCAAAAAAAAGAGGGAAAAAAAAGAAATCAAAGTTGATTATTATTAGGTAGTTTTTATTATTTATAATCAATCTTTTACTACGGATTGTTGGTTTTTACAATAGTAAATAGTAGTTTGAAGTTTAAATTGGCAGTTCAAGTGCGAAGGGATCTTGGCCAATATCAGTAAAAATATATTACAGCTAATTAGAGCAATATACAAGCTTAATTACAAGCATATGTTTCAGGATCCTAAAACTTGTTAGACTTGGCTATATAAATATTGTTGTTTGCATTATCTACTGTTTGTAGCATAGTACTGAAGCTAATTGCTAGTTTAGAATAATTCATTTATTTACAAATTTTGAGTATTATTATAAGCTTTTGAATCAATACCTTATAAGAATCTTTTGGTAAAAACTTGCTATACATTTCTATCTACAGCACATATACAGAAATAGATTGATCTTTACTTACCTATCTATATCAAAATAATAGAAAATCAGTTACAAACTCTTCATAGTAAATTTACAATTACAATTACATTGCACTTTCTCTAAATTGACATGCTACCAAAAATGAACATTATTTCTTATAATGTTAAAGGTCTCATCAATGTAATCAAAAGAAAGAAAATTTTGAATGATTTGGCCCGACAGAAAACAAGCATTGCCCTTCTTCAAGAAACACATCTCCACTCCTCCAGAAATACAATACTAAAAGCAAAATGGATACAGCAGCAGTACAATGCGAAGGGTTCTTCAAAATCTAGAGGGGTATCGATACTAATATCCAAGTCAACTAATTATCAACACAAATCCTCTCTAATAGACCCTAAGGGGAGATACATATTTATAAAAGGCACCATTGACAACCAATTATTCACTCTGGGATCAATATACGCCCCGAATTCCAACCAATTAGAGTTTTTGAATGAGTGTTTGAACAAACTAATCAATTTTCAGGAAGGCAAAACTATAATTGGGGGTGATCTTAACTACACATGCAACTACAAATTAGACAAAACATCCCACACTCCTCTAAAACGAACAAAAAACTAGACACAGAATTACTAATAATTTTGAAAAAAATTCACCTAATTGATTTGTGGCGTTTAATGCACTCAAACGAAAAAGACTACACTTACTATTCATCTAGACGTAAAACATACACCAGAATTGATTACATTTTAACAACCAACAATTTAAGAAGCAAGGTTATCAACTCTCAAATAGGTAACTTTACAAACTCAGATCATGCATGGGTTTCTTGCGCACTAACCATTCAGTCATCAGAAAAGACTGAGAGACACTGGAGTTTCAACAAGTTTCTTCTTCGAAATATTAACACATCCAAACTCATAGAACAGGCTATCACAGACTATCTTAAGGATAACGACTCACAAGAAATATCTCCTCATTTTAGATGGGACGCATTAAAAGCAGTATTAAGAGGACAACTAATTTTGATTTCTGTCCAAGTTCATAAAACCAAACAAATGCAAAAAAAAAATCAATATTGGAAACTATTTCTTCATTAGAGAAACAACACAAAATAACAGGCAGTAACAAAATTTACTGTAAATTACTAAACGAACGAAAGTTGTTAGAATCTTTAGAAACCAATCAAATTCCAACAAATTTATTATACCTAAAACAGAAATACTGGTTTCACTCACCAAAACAATTAAGATTACTATCCTGGAAAATAAAAGAAAAAAGAGCTTCTAGAATAATAAATGCTATTCAAGATAAAAATGGCAAGACATTTTACAAATCAACAGATATCACCAACTGTTTTAAGGAGTTTTATAATACGTTGTACACTTCAACTAATCCAACAGCAGATAAAATAAGCAATTTTTTATCCACATCTAATCATATCAAACAATTAAAAGAGGAACACAAACAGCTACTAAACAATCCAATCACAAACATAGAAATACAAATGGTGATAAAAAATTTAAAAAATAATAAATCAGCAGGCCCTGATGGCTTTCCACCGGAATTCTATAAGAAATTTAGCACAATTATAGCCCAACCATTGACAGACGCATGCAACCTTTTACTAAACACAGGAAAACAGCCCCCCACATGGAAGGAAGCAAATATAATAGTTATACCAAAACCTGGCAAAACCTACCTCAACCCAGCATCATACTGCCCTATTTCACTCCTCAATCAGGACTATAAAATTTTTACTTCTATAATAACCCAAAGATTAAACTCTATAATTAAGCATTACATTCATCAAGACCAGTCCGGATTCATCTCAGGAAGGGATGTAACTGACAACATACACAAAACATTACACATTATCTCTTTAAGTAAATCACAAAAATCAGAACTATTGCTAGCATCATTAGACATTGAAAAAGCATTTGATACCCTTGAAACATCATACCTACACTCGTTACTACAGCATATGAATTTCGGAGCTAAAATATGTCAAGCTTTGCAAGCAATATATTCACAAGCCAAAGCAAAAATTCAAATAAACAAGATAACATCAACAGAAATAAATCTTACTAGGAGTACTAGACAAGGGTGTCCTCTATCACCACTTCTTTTTGCGCTAGCAATAGAACCCTTGGCCAATGAAATTCGCTGCAACACACAAATACATGGAATAAAAATCGCTTCTAAAACTTACAAGTTAAGCATGTTCGCTGACGACATACTTATTTATATAACAAACCCAGAAAATTCATTAAAACATTTGGAAGCTACCCTTGATAAATTTACCCAAATATCTGGGCTGAAAGTTAACATACAAAAATCTACGTTAATGTCGATCAACCTCTCACAATCAGCTAAGTAAACAGTTCTTCAAAATACAACTTTCAATGGGTAAATAATTACATTCCCTACCAAGGCATTAATATTCCATCTAATTTGAGCCACCTAATAAAATATAATCATTCGCAAAAAATTCACGAAATAAAAAAAGACATGCTAGCATGGGACAAACAACAGCACAGTTGGTACTCTAGATTCCATCTGATTAAGAACTTTTTACTTCCTAAACTAACATTTTTGTTTCGCACTATACCGACAATGATACCATGCAAACTGACAAGACAGTGGCAAATGATTTTTAATAAGTTTCTATGGAGCTACAAAAAACCTAGGATAGCATTTCATATTTTACGTCAAACTCCTAATAATGGAGGCTTTAACTATCCCGATGTTGAACTTTACGTGCATTCGACTTATCTTTCAACAATAGTACATATATTGAGATCTACAGAAGAAACATTATGGTCACAAATTTTAGACCCATTACACTTATCAATCCCAATTCAGGAGATATTATGGTGTAAAAATCACCTCAGACCATCTCAAATTGTAAACAATATATTTTGGGCAAACTTACTTAAAATATGGGACCAATACAAACCTAAATTAACTCCAACGATATCACGCTACTCAACCATACTTATGCAAGACTGGTTCCCACCAGGTTGTAACTTAATCAGCCGCAAACAATGGAAATTCCTATATGGTATAAAACTTTGTGACATATCATCTCAAAACGGAATTATAACAAAAAATGAACTGGAAATGAAACTAAACAAAACCATCCCATGGTTTTCATATTTACAATTGACAAATATGGCAAATAAAATACATTTGAAAGACATCATGTCAAATCCAAAAACTGAATTTGAAGACCTCTTGGAAACTAACAATAATCAAAGGAGAGATCTCAAAAATCTACAAAGCTATCATGACCCTCCAAAAACCAAAGCAATACGCCTATCAAAGTAAATGGCAACAAGAGTGCAATGCTCTAATTTCTCCTGATCAATGGAAAGAAATTTGGTCTTCCTCAACATTAAAATCTAAAGCAATAAATATTAAACTTAAATCATTTAAAATTCTCACTCGCTGGTATCTAACCCCAAAGAAACTATCAATTATAACCTCAAAATATTCGCCTATGTGCTGGAAGAACTGTGGCAATATAGACACATTTGCTCATCTTTGGTGGCAATGCCCTAAAATAAATGCATCCTGGGTAGAAATATTAAAACAAATAAAACTAATAACGAATTATGATATACCACTGGACCCTCTATTAATCTTTTTAAATCTTTGGCAAAACCAAAACATACCATCCTCACAGAAAGAGTTAATCAACAACCTATTAACTATAGCAAAATCTTCAATAGCTTACTCTTGGAAAAAACAAACATCACCACCAATCTCCTATTGGCTCTCCAAAGTATGGGACCAACTGATCATAGACAAAATAACAGAAAATCTAGCTAGCACCTCACAAACTCCCAATTTCTATGAAAAATGGTGGCATTTTATAGACTACATAGATAGGACGGAAGCAAATCCTCCAAATCATCTATACCAAATTTTTTTGGATAGTTAGTTCACAAGCTAATTTGCTTCAAAGGAATATTGTTTATCACTTTTAATTGTAAAGACTACAAACCATTGCATTTTGTTATCAAAACTTATATGTAAACAACTTTTTTGTTACCTTTCTACATTACCTTTTATATTTACTGTCTAAGTTTTAACGTTGGATGTTGTTTATTATTATGTTAATAAATAAACATTTATTTAAAAAAAAATTGTTAAACCTTAAAACGTAAAATATTGGTTAAATTAAGTCTACCTGTACATTTTCTTTTGCCTTTTATAATGAAAATACAAGTACTAAATCTTAGATGGGTTGGGGTTTGATATATGAAAGATGGAGGGTAGGCTGTTACATCCGTGTACATGTATCTCTTTAAAGAAAATATTTAGCTAATGATACACACAAATAATGGGACTAACAATAGAATATAAAGATGTGGCTGTTTTCTTTCTTTCTTTCTTTCTTTCTTTCTTTCTTTCTTTCTTTCTTTCTTTCTTTCTTTCTTTCTTTCTTTCTTTCTTTCTTTCTTTCTTTCTATTCTGTCCCTGGAATGATTAAGGGCTGAGTACCCTAGGCTTAAGAATTAAAGGATCGAAATGTGCCTTAAGAGGATCCTCAAAATATAAATAATTGTAAGAAATGAGAAAGGAAACTGAATAGGTGGGTAAAAGAGCAAGGAATTTAAAAAGTACCTGGAGAGACCTAAATGGACTATGTAATGTACAAAGGAAAAAAAGGGGGGAAACTCAGTTACTCAGTTTCTTTTTTTATGGACTGATGTCTGTATTGCAAATCTTTTGAAAAATTGGTTATATATTGATTATCTTGTACACGAATCTGATACTAAAAAGCTTTATTTTTTTCATCTAAAATAATCTAATAAAAATCTATATTATATAAGAAGATAACAAGTCAAGGAGCACCAGGAAGAACTTGCCCAAAGGAAACCTAAGATCCCTCCTTCCCTTTCTGTGCATTTTTACTTGAAGCCAGCTGGGTGACCTTGGGTCAGTCACAGCTCTCTCAGAGCTCTCACAGCTCCACCCACCTCACAGGATGATTCTTGTGGGGATAATAATAACAAACTGTAAACTGCTCTGAGTGGGTGTTAAGTTGTCCTGAAGGGTAGTATATAAATTGAATGTTATTATTGTTATTATTATTACTCCCAATTAAAAAAAATGGCAGTAAGCAACCAACATCCATGCAGGCACACATGCGGGATTGAGGTGGGTGGGGTATCTTCCAGCCTTCATATCCCCAGCTACCACAAAGGCGAACATTATGCAGATTAGGGTGAGCTTTGGAAATAGTAAACCATTATTAAAGGAGAGCTGCACTAAGAAGAACCGTGGCATGTGTGGACCAGGTTGCACATTCAGTGCCCTTCTGCTGCTGTCCTTCACTTAGGTGCTACTGCAACTAGCCAACTGTGGCTATAAAAGTCAAGCTAAGATAATGGTTCAAGAAGCACCAGGAGATGCTTCATCTTGTACAAAAAAAACTTCTACATTTTTTCTGGGCGTTGATTAAAATTGCTAACCTAGTGATAAATGAGTGGAGACAGCAGGGCTGTGCACTGTGTGTGCACAGTTCCATGTGGACACCTAAGTCTTTCTAGATCAGTGTTCCACACGGACTGGTCAGGTCAAAGACTGGGCTCCCTTTATTTATTTATTTATTTATTTATTTATTTATTTATTTATTTATTTATTTATTTATTTATTTATTTATTTATTTATTTATTTATTTATTTTATTACACTTTTAGACTGCCCTCCCCATCAGACAGGCTCAGGGCGGTGTAACAACATCCGATTTTTACATAAAGATGAAAAACAATAAAAACATTATAAAAAACATTAAAACATCATTCCATTTTTTGAGACTGCGGCTTTGGCTTTAGTTGAACTCCTTGTCCTTTATCCTTTAACTCTGGGTTAATGGCTTTAGTCAGAAAATGGAGTGTGGGTGACCAGCCTGGCTACCCTCTTTTATTGGTAAAAAATACAAAAAAAAAAAGAGGGCCATTCCTCATTCCCTCAACATCCCATTAACAAAACCAAAGGGAACTCCCCTCCATTACTAAGTGCCCCGTGGTTGACTGTTTTAGGAAGGTTAGGATTAGGAATCCCTGGTATAGAAAGCTATGAGTGAAACATAACACTGACTTCCATATTGACAGCACAGCAGCACCCTCCCCCCCACCAACATTTCTCTGCCAGTGCTCTATTCCCATTGGGGTATGGTATGAAACAATATTATGGGCCAGTGTCAAGTCAGGATAGATTGCAGGCCAAAGGATCATGGTAATGAGATATGTGTGGTCTATTGTGGTCAAAAATTCAGTAACTTTCAAAGAACAACAGGCACTGAGAGACAGAGGGCATTATGTGTCAATCACAGTTCTAGCAGGTCTGTCCACTGTGACAGCAGATCCAACTGTGACAAGAAATCTGATGCTGAAATTAAGGCCTTTATGGAAATATTTCACTCTTAATTTTGAAGCCTGGAAAGTATTGGCAATATCATAAAGTAGGAATAATTTTTTAAAAAAAATTCATTGCACTGGTTGGCAATGGAATGCTCTCCTGCTTGGGCACTGGCCTGCTGCCACTTTGCCATCCAGTTTCCCATCATTGTGTGTGCCTGCCATCTTCATGGTCCACTGTGGTATGTGTGTGTTTTGTGCTTGTGGAGAAACTTACTAGATCAATGGGGTTTTGGACTAGGAGGGGGAACTAATGGTAAAAATTTGCAGTTTTTGGTTAAGCACAAATAAAGCTACATTTCCCCATCTCTCCTGAAAAGAACAGTATGTGCAGGCACATCCTTCCAACACATGCCTTGATGCCTTTCCCCAAGCCTGCTCTGGAGTCTGTAAATGCCAACCCTCATTGTTGTGTTGTGTATGTGTGCTCAAACTCAGTAGGTCAGTGTTTTCCCAACCCCCCTTGAAAAGAACAGCATGCATGTGTGCATCACCCACCTTGCGTGCATGCAATGGGTTGAAAAAACCCAAACCGATTAGATTCTGACCAGCACTGGAATAAACTTTAATGGAATGGTCAGGGCCGGATCTAGGTTCTTGGCGTCCGGAACAACCCAAGTCTGGCTGCCCTTGTGTGTGCGCGCACAACACGCACACATTCCTGGCGCTGTGTGATGATGTCACTCTGTGACATCATCACGCAGGGCAGGCACGCCGCCAGCAGAGCAGCGGCGGCAGCGCTGGTGGCTGGGAGGCTGCCTGCGCCACTTGCCTGCCCCGCTAAGGGGGCGGCCGGCTTGCTGTGCGCTCCCTGTCCTGCTGGGCAGGCGAATGGCACAGCCGGCTGCTCAGCCAACCGTGCTGCCGCTGGTGCACTCCCAGCAGCTGGCAGCTGCACCCGGTGCCCCCTCTTTGGCAGCGCCGGGGGCAGACTACCCCCCTGCCCCCCCTCGATCCAGCCCTGAGAATGGTGTTTGTTTGGAAACCCTGGAGCTGAACCTGAAAAGGAAATTTCCTCAGTGCACACCTCTAGGATCAACGTGCTGAACTTGACCCATAATACCTTTTACTCCATTTCTCATAGCATTTGGGATCATTATCATGTAACTAAGAAAAGAGAGGACGCATTTCAAAGGTGTCAGTGCTGCTGAATACCAGTGCTGGGATGCAACAACATGGGATGGCTTGGGCCTTCATGCCCTTCTTGTTAGTCTTCCAGGGATTGTGTGAAACAGGATGTTTGACGAACAGTCTGATCCAGCTCAGCTGCTTTTGTGTTTTATTCACGTTCTTGAATCTCATGAGCCATAGTTTGATCATCCCTGATGTAGAATAAGGAACTGGCTTTATAAAAGCAAGGTAATGTGAATGTGAGAATCAATCCATTACGTAACACACTCAAGTGTGAAGAAAGCAAGGGGTATGTGTGAATGCATCATTTAGCTCTAAAGCTGCAGTCCTATGGATGCTTTCTTGGGAGTAAGCTTCATTGACCAAAATGGGACTTGCATCTGAGCAGGGGTCATTTTGTAGGAAAACAGCTGGAGGAACTCATTAGCATAACTCATTAGCATATGCCACGCCCCTTGACAGCACCAGAAGTGTGTCATTAGCATGACTGATTTGCATATGTCACACCCCCTGACATCACCTATCCTGGCTGTTTTGGACCCAATCTTAGCCATTCAGGGACGAAATTGGGCCCGAAATGGCAAAAAGGGGCTGAAAATGGCCAAAAAGGGGCCCAAAATGGTCAGGATCAAGCCACTGCTGAGTGGGAGAGTGATCTACCACCCATCAGAGGCCCAATCCGGGCCGTTTCGGCCCCAATCCAGGCTGAAACAGGCCCCAAATGGCTGAGAGTCAGGTGGGTGTGGCCACCTGACATGTGACCTCTTTGGGGAACTGCCTGAACTGCATTCCTGCACGTTCCCCCTCAAAATAAGCTCTGCTTCTGAGTAACCTACTTAGGATTGCTCCTCCAGTGCTATTGTTTATTTGGGAATGGCTATACATACCAGTCAGGGATCTGGGCTGTATTTTAGAATGAGTGAATTTTTCTGAGATGGTTTGCTAGAGAACTATACCACAGCTAAAAGAGAATATTAAAAAAAGGTAATCTGTGTGGTAAAATGACCCTGTGCAAGCACCGAGTCATTACTGACCCATGAGAATAGTACAGAGGTTTAAAAAATTGTGATGGAATTTTTGCTTGGATGTTAATAGTTCCTTGCTCTTGAAGCATCAAACAAACTTTTTTTTAAAAAAGAAAATCTATGTCTCAGTGACAATGAAGCAGTAAAAATGATGCATATCTAAGTGCATGTAAAATTATTTTTTTCCTAGCTGGCTTCAGTTTTAGATGGCTTATGGCCTCTACAAGTTGCTAATTCAGAAACAAAAGTAAATAAATGGAGCTTTCATGTGAAAGGATAGCTCTCCTTGTGTTTTCCAACACTTTCATAAAGATCCCTGGGTTACATGAAAGTCAAATTAATTTAAATACTATGGAAAATATGATCCTAAGAATTGACAGAAAAAGCACACATTTCTTTTACAGAGCAAAAAAACCTAAAACAAAAAAACAAAGGATGGCATGACACGTTTAGCTCGGAGAGAGGTCTTTTTTAAAAAGCAGAATAAATTGTCTGTATGTCAAGAAGGTCCGCATGCTTTCTGTTGCTTTTTTTCTTTCAGGAACTACGCAACCACAGAATTCCTGTTTACTGTATTTCTTGAGGATAAAGTTTTCTGTGGTAGAAGACACCTAAGACCATTAGGCACACGCACACCAGAAGATCTAAAGAAAGTCTATTTATCATAGCTTCCAGGAAAAATATTGACTGGGCAGTAAAAATACTTTTCTTGATTACTCAGGCTCATATTTTAACCTAAAATTACAGGAACTTTTATTTTTTAGCAATTTATTTTTAGCCTTGCATTTTGTATTTTTAATTGGAGGGGCTATTTTCTTTTAAAACATAGCACTGTTCTATTGCCCTTGAAAATTAGGTTCAGTCATTTCTGTTGATCCTCCTTACCTGTTGATCCTGTTCCAAAATCCCTCTCCCTAATAAATAAGAAAAGAAACATGCTCCCTCCCCCAGAACCACTCCAATAAAAATGACTACAAAGGACAGCTGAGAGAGATTTTTTAGCTTTTCACTGTAAAGGCCTCTTTTAAATTATAAGATCTAGCCGAGTGTGACAAGAATTCAGATGAATTATTTGGATACTGGGCCAGTTACCTAAATGTTATCACACATATCTCAGTAATGCTGGGTTGCTGCTATGGAAACTTTGGTAAATCATGGGTATGGTAGCTTCATTTGCATTTCTCTTCTATTGTATACTTCACTAGTTGGCATATGAGATTTCATGGGCAAGGAGCAACTTATTTTTTATTTATTTAATTTATTTTATCATATTTATATTCCACCCTCCCCGCAAGAAGGCTCAGGGCGGATTACATGGGAACTAAAGAAGTTGATTATACAAGATAAGGCTATTCTTAATACTGACTTTGGTGATTTTTAGATTTCCCAGGGAATCTTGAAGTTTCTTGGAAGTTTCCCACAAGTTACTTATAAATAAAATTAATCAATATTGGACAAGTTTCATTGGAAGGCAGTTTGGTCCACTGTAATGCACAGCCACATGGGAATGTTGGTTTTGTTTTAAGGTTTAGTTTTAACTAGGGTTTCCAGGTTCCATTTTTGCTCCTTAGGAGCAAAAATGGAGGTTGGAGAATGATAATGTGTATGATATCACAATGCTACTACTTGTTGGACCAAAAATGACGTAACAATACACTAGCAATTTCCCAATCTGTATTGTAAAAAATATAAAGATTTGGGGAATTCCTAGAGCATTGCAGTATAACATGCAGATACAACAGGAAGTGATGTCACTTCAGCACGTTACCCTCAGCCACTGGACCACAGCTTTAAGACACTAATTCACGATTAGACATGGGCATGAACAGCATTACAAATGGGAAAAACCTAGGAACAGCCCGTTCGTCTGTTTGTGAACAAGTCGTTCATGAGGCTCTATTCTAAATGAACAAGTGGTCATTGCAAGCCTCGTTTGTTGCCTTCGTCAGCCGTTCGTCAAGCCAGACAGTCAGCCGTTCGTCAAGCCTTTCAATCAATTCCCGTGGCAACGGCAGGGACTGAACTCTGTCTAAACTCCTTCTGGCTTTCCTTCTGGCTTTAACCCTTCAAAGTACTTCCAGCAGAGTGTCCCGGTTTTGCCACTGTGAAGAGAAAATGACAACAAAGGGAAGGACTCATGAATCATGCCTTTCCCGGGGTGCAATCTCTCTGAATCTTGGGGGATCTTTGGAGGACAGTGAGGACTATGTCCCCTGCAAATCTGGTGGGTATTGGACATTGGGAAGGTCAGTTTGTAACCCCTCAAAATAGCTGCCTTCCAACAGGCAGTTCCATTTTTGCCACTGTGAACAGAAAATGACAGCAAAGGGGGGGACACATGGATCATGCCTTTCCTGGGGTGCAATCTCTCGGAAACTTGGGGGGTCTTTGGAGGACAGTGAAGACTATGTCCCCTGCAAATTTGGTGGGTATTGGACATTGGGAAGGTCAGTCTGTGGGGTATTTAAAGGGCCCTGCCCCTTGCACATGGCAGGAAAGGGCCCTTTAAACTATCAGCTGGCAGGTGGCAGGGGGAATTCCCCCTGCCACCTGCCAGCTGATAGTTTAAAGGGATCTTTAAGGGGTCACGAACAACGAACAACAAACATGTTTGTGAACAGCATCATGTTCGTTACTGTTCATTGTTTGTTGTTTGTGGATGGCAACGAACAACAAACAGCTTGTTCGGGGTTTTTTTCCCCATTTGTGCCCATGTCTATTCATGATAACCACAGCCGCTGCTGGATTCACTTTGTGTTTGCTATATCTGAAGAATTCGATAAAGAGCTGCAGAGCTAGCTGTCATCAGCATCACAACTAGCTCCAAAGCTATTATGTCAAGCCATTTCACTCAGTGGCTTGATATAAATATTCAGGAGCACAAGGAAGACAGTAAGGTGCAACAAGACATGCTCTTTGGCTTGCAAGGCTAGTACTGCTACTCTTCTGGGATGGAATAGACTGCATTTCACCCCATTTCTTTGTTTCTTTAGATGGATTAATTTTCCCTATAGGTGAAATAAATTTGTGTGGCCTTGAGAATCAGAACTGCTTTATGTTCCATTTTGTACTATTTATCGGTTTAAGACCTGACTTTTATACCTAGTGGTACCAAAAATGGAAAACTGGCTTAGAAAAGATAGTTTCCCAAAGTTTCCACAATTGCAAACCTTGAAGGAAGTGGTCATGCAAGGTTGAATTAAATGGAATTTCATGCCCATGATGTTTTTTAACCAAAGGAAATCTATTTGAAGTCAGCTTTGAGACATTTGCTTTCTGAACTCAGCACACATGGGATATAAGAGAGGAGTGCCTTTGCTTTCTTTCTTTTTCATTTTGAACAAACAGACACATAAAAATAGACCTCCTAAAATGATTTTCAGTATTTAAAAACCACTTAGAAAATAGTTTTATTCTGTAGTTTTTCCTCTATGTGGCATACACAGAATAATATGGTCAGAAATAAGGGTTTTGTTGGCTTTTCTTTAAGATAACTGAATTACTCACTAGTGGTGAAGCCATGAGACAGTTTGTAGGTTGTTCCAAATAAGTGGCTAGAAAATCTTTATAACCACACCATTTCCCTACCATGAATTCCCCCTGGACAAGTCATACTCAAGGAACCAATGTGGTACATTTTCCTTTCCCACTTAACTGGATTATTGATTTATGGATTTCATTCTGAATAATTTTTTAAAAAAGCGTATACATTGGTTTCCAAGAGTAAGAGTTGCCTTAATCTCACAGATGAGCTGCTCTTACTAATGCTCTGTGGTGCCAGATCTTTGGAAATGCATAATACATTCCTGTTATCAAGATATCATAAATGCATGCAAACAAACAATTTTTAAAAAAAAAAGAATGACTGCCTTCACGTTTTCTAAATGGAGGCCCTGATTCAGCTGTAGCAACATACTAAAAGGCTGTTGCACACAGCTATTTATGTAAGAAATACAGTGCTGGAATTGCCCCCTGGGCTCATCTAGTCCATGCCCTCTACAAACCAGGAAATTCATAGCTCCCCCCCAGCCCCCTGCTTTTTTGACGTTTGTTTTGTGGCATTGATTTGCTAGTATGGTTTGCTAGTGTTGTTATTTTCAACTCTTTCCCTGAGTTCTCTAGAAGGAGAGTTTGCTGCATTTTCTCCAGCCTTTTCTGTATGCTCGATAGGCATTTGTGCCATGACTGATAACTCGTTTTAGCAGATCTTTGTCACTTCTGTACACCTTTGTCGTACATTTTCCTGTAATATTTGCTTCTGCAAAGTTTGTAAAATGAAGCTATAGGAAGTACAGAAGAAAAAACTTCACTTATCAATGTACAATACTTATTAAAACTGTTTTTAATGGCTGCTGTATGTTTCAGATGTTTGCTCATACTTCTCAGAACTGCCTCCCTAAATGTGTCCACTCAATAAACACTTTGGTTCCAATGCTCATCACACCATGGCCTGTTGGTTTTATATATATATATATTTGCACAACTGAGACAATTACTTTCATATTTATGCTTTCCAATAAATACAGCCTTCCAGCATCATTTTCAAGTTATTTACACGGAGCATAATAATTCCTTCTCTAACTATTGAACCAATGGTAACCAACTTATTTCCTTATGTTTAATACTTCTAGTCTGTTAAGTACAGTCAGCTTGATCCTTCTCATTATATCCCGTATCTTCAATAACTATTCCCACTTGCTGGGGAGCGATCGACTTTTCTAATGTCTTGCAAAAACTATCCTTGCAACTGTTAATCAATACAGTTTATTAAAAACACCCTCTGGACTCATGGCTTGTAGCTTAATGGTGATATGCTGGGTTTTTTTGGGTACAAAAATAGCCAATTTTTACTGCAAATGCAAAGAAAGGGGAGAAAAAGGAGATAAAAAATCGAGTGCAGTTTGGTTGGCGATGCAACCACACATTACTGTAAGGAGTATCTATACATTTTAATGATTTATGAACTTTCCTGGGGGATAAAAAGACAGACTGAAGGGCACCAGGTATAGGAGCTCCATAGAGAAACTACACTGGTTTCTAAGTGCTTGGATTGTGTTAGGCCTAAATGGAAAAGCCCTGATTATCAAATGTAATATTCACACAAGACTTTATGCCCTTTGGTCTGATGTTTTGGTCTATACAGAGTTCCAGTGTTTCTTAATAAATTACCTCTTCTTGTACCAATTAAACCCAATCTATGAAGATTTGGTGTCTAATTGGCCCTGTGCCAATGCTAACATTTTGTTTAATGGCATACCATTACTACAGAGAACGGTAGCAACATAAACTCTTTACACTTAAGCATCTTCTGTGCTCCTTTGAACAGTAGACTATGTTTCAATATAAATAGCTTTTTCATTCTCCCAATCCACTTATTGACTTAAAATTCCAGAGGACTCATGAAAATGCTGCAGTTAAGTGGCTTCTGTTGATTTATTAACTCCCCTCAAAAACCCGATGGAGGTCAGTCTGTGCAGAACATTAAAGACATTCTGATTCTTCAAAGCAGTGCCACTTCCATATCTGAGGCATGGGCGCTTTAAGAAGTCAGTGTTAGTGACTCTGCTGTATACTTTCATTGTGAAAACAATAATTTGAGAAGACATTGGTGCTGACAACCAGTATCTTTTTAAATTTGCTTCATCAGTACAACTAGTCAGAGGTCTAAAAAGCTAGGATACTCAGTATTCTACTACTAGGCTCATCCTTGACTTGTTGGACCCTACCAGGCTCTGTCTGTAATACACAAGGCTTCATCTTGGCTTGTTAAATTTCTTATGCCAAACCTCTTCAGACTCTACTTGTTACCCAGAAGGATCCATCACACTTCACCCACTGAGCTGCCTGGTACCACATTGGTACCACCTCCATGTCCTTCCAGGGGATTAATAGATCTGAAATCAAAAGTTGGCAACTCTGAATGTAGTATCAAGAATCAGTTCACTTGTATAGCTGTTGAAACAGCAGTGATATAATTGGGCCGAAGACAGAAAAGGAGTGAGCATGTTGTTTTTCTAATGCCCTTTTGAGGTCCAGAGGGGAGAGATTACACACACTGACAAACCAGAGGAAAATTTATAGTAGGGAAATCCATGATGAAATTTCAGGAGCATGAGGAAATGTAAAGACATGCAAGTGCTTAATAAAAATATATTAGAAGCAGGAAACTAACAAAAAACGGTAATAGAGCAGTGGGAAGACACAGAGGCACCAAAAGAAGACTGAAGATGCTGAGAAGCGAAATTAATTTTTTTGAATCAGCTTTCACTGCATGAAAAGAGACTGTGAGACATCCCCTCAATTGGAGTCCCTTCCTGGCTTCCAGCCTGCATTATGCCATGCCAGGCCCAGCAGCAGTGATGGTGGTGGTTGCCTCCAAAAATGGAAGTGGCCTGGGTCTCTCTTGACCTCTGAGATGCCCTGTGCCAAGTTGCAGATGATATCAGATCGTTATAAATGGTAAACATTGAGTAGTCTAAGTCTGATCTCAGTCTAAATATGGGTACAAGAACTCTTTATTATCATTTGCTACCAGCTGTAGCTGAATTATGTGAACTATAATTGTCATATTGAGGCTAAAGAGTCTATTTCCCAACAGTTCCTGCTTCTTGACAGTTACCTGGAAATGATATGGTTTTCCTGGGAAGAGGCAGAGGCTGGTGACTTAAGAACCCCCTTTTGTCTACCCCATTAAGTCATCTAATATTTGATAATTCATGGGAAATAGTTCTATATTCCTGGGATATAACTTTCATTTAAAAAAATCTTTAACATTAAATATATAATGTTAAGTCATTACAAGGGATCATAACATCAAGAAAGTAGACTGTTTAATAGGTGTTACAGTTGCTCTTCTATATAAGCAAATAGCTTTGTGGTACCTCAAATCTTATCCTATTCTGGTTAAATCAGAATCTTACTGAAGACAACTTAGGGCCAAACTAAACTTTATGGCATTCATAGGTCCAACTTGTGCATACCACCACCATTTTAGAGCAATTTAGGCCATTTGAAACACTGTGAATGATCATGCCTGCAGCACAGTGGGACAAAGCATTCTTGGGGGCCCTGCTTTTTTAAGTGCTGAAACACTGGAGAGGGGGAACTAGAGCACTTGTCTTTGCCTCACTCCTCATGGTATTTTAAATGCCCTGAATTCAGCAGTGACAACTCACAGACACTGTAACATCTAGTTTGGCCCTCAGTGGGGCTTCCTCCAGGAAAGCGTCTTTAGGAATGTAGTCTTAGAACTGGATAATGTATTCACGCAGCACTTGCTTTCTAAGTACTTCTTTTAATTATAATAAGTAGGGCTTAAACCGACATACAACTGTTGTAACTGGTCACTATGGGCCAAGCTACAAGTGATGAATGACACAGGTTGGACACTTGTCAGCTTCCCTCAAGTTTTGATGGGAAATGTAGGCATCCTGGTCTTGCAGCTTGGCTCTCCGACTGCTGTCCAATGGACTTTTCAACTTTCACTTGTCCAACATTCCACCAAGCTGCCTACATTTCCCATCAAAACTTGAGGGAAGCTGACAAGTGTCCAACCTGTGTTATTCGTCACTTGTAGTTTGGCCCTGTATTTTTCCTGTGTTGAGGATGGGGAATGGGGAAGTTAGAAAGTCCTTGTAAGAAGATATTTCATAATGAGAATCATACAGAGAGAAAGGGTTTGTGATGAGAGTGCATAGGGTCTTGTCTGCCTGCCTCAGGTATCATGTATGTTAACAGACAGATCTAATCCAGTAGACATCAAAGAAAACTGCTGAAACAAATTTCTCAAAAGCTCCTCCTGTACCCTTAAAAATCATGGAAAAAGAGAAGTATTCAATTTTGACAATGAATAGAAACATGCAGGGGTTCTCCACTGATCTATACCCAAGGGGGCTGGTGCTTCCAAAAGATGTATAATTGGCCTCAGAATTTAAAAGAGCTTTAGACAAATTTATAGACAACTGCTCTATCAATAGCTCTTAGTTCTGACAGCTAAATAGATTCTTCATGTTGCTGCTGCTGATGGTGGTAGTGGGAATAATACTCTTTAGGTTTTTATACTCTGCTTGTCAACTATTCAGAAACATCTGTTTGACCACTATTAGAGTGTTAAAGTTCTGGACGAGTACTGGGAAACTCACTGTGTTTAGAACTGCACTGTAAGTCTAAGTTGGTATATGTAGGACTGATGTTACCAGAGCATTATATTACTGTCACAGTGTTTACTATCTGTGTTTTAAAATTGTATCAATATAAAATCTGCAGTCCCATGAATTGATGTTGTCAGCAGAAACAGCTCTATTGACTGACAGATGCTCTTTGCCACCTCCCTCTTCCTCCAAGTAGCTCTGTCAGTGTTCAGTGTTGTTATCTTTCCTGCTGTAGGTTAAAATAACACATATGGTGGCCTTTTGCTCCCAGGAAGGAAAGTTGTGCCTGTCCTGTAACTCCCCAAGTAGTCACTGTAGTTAAAATAAAAATAAAACAAATGAGAAACAAAAGTTTATGTAAGGGAAAAAAAAGAATCACACTTGAATCAGAGGACAAGAGGGGCTCTGTGAAAACAGCCAGATGGGAAAGTGCAACCACAGCTTAGGCTATGGTTCTAACTGGGCACACCAGCCATGGAAATGTGTTCCACTGAAAGCTCACAAGTTGACGCTGATAAGTAAATTCATTTAGGAGTAAGATATAAGAACTCCGAAGTGCAGTTCAGCACCTTGTTCCCTTTTCAGTTGATAAAGTAAGTCAGCCCAGGTTGTGGGTGCGTTCAACATGCTGTGGTTGCTTTAATGTTAGGAGTTTTATTCTCATGATTTATATAGGAGGTATCACAAAACTCCAATTATGTTTGAAAAGAGAAAACCTAATAGAAATAACTATAACAAGCTAATTTACTCCGAGCTGAATCACACATTACAATGATTCCCAGATGTGTGTGTGTGTGTGTGTGTGTGTGTGTGTGTGTGTGACTGAGTCAGGAGGACCATGGCATACAAGGAGAGGATACGCAAGCCTCGTACTATTTTGCAATCTGAAAAAGCCTTAATGAGGTGCGTGGGAAAATAGGCAAAATTGCCCCAATAGACAAATAGCAGCAGCTACCTCAGGCAGTTTCAGCTCTAGAAAATGGCATAGGGTAAAGGCTTAAGGCTATTCTCCTTATTTATTATTGTATAGATTTGAATGGTGCCCTACTAGTGTGCTGGAGAGTCGGGTTTCTGTTCTGTTATTGATGACAGCTAAGTCAGTTGGCTCTGGCATCTCATCCTAAGGTACTACATGTCCCTAGTTTGCTTTGCTTTCGTCCCCTTCTCAGCAGAAAACTTACCAACTGAATCTTCACCAATCTGGGCTTGTGACCGAGAGCCAGTGTGGTGCACTGGACAATGAATGAGGCTTATTGGCCTTGGACATGGCAATTGGCCTTGGACAAGTCCCTTTCTCTCAAGCTAATCTGCTCTTGGTTGCTTTGGAGGTTTTAGTAGTGCCACTGATTTTAACCTCTTTGCTTCTTTTAATGGAAAAGCAAGCCAAAAATAAACTTAAAAGAAAGAAGCATTCTTTGAAAGGATGAGCCTTTTGCCACATCAGGAGAAAGGTTCATGTTGATGTGAGCTGAGTGCACAGCAACTGCAGAAGCCTTTCAATGAGGGTAATGTGCACATTCTCTTCTACATTAATCATGTCAGTTGGTTGAGGATAATCTTCTCTGCTAGAATGACTCGCTTTGTATTACTTTCATTGTTTCTTTGAACTTGGAATAAAGCAAATCCTTACTAGCAACTCATCTATCTATCATGTGATTAAACAGACCCAGCACATGGAAACAATAGGACTCTGGACGAGAGGACAGGAGTTCATTTTATACTTCAGATAACAGCTCTGTTCTCATACACTAAAAAAAAAAATTTGCAGATACAGCAGAAGTAAACATTTATTTTATTTCCCCATATTTTTCATTGTCCTGATGCTAATCCTTGACCATATGTAAAATTCTGATGCACAAACATGTTAAAGCAAATTATTATTTATGGCCTTATTTTATCTTATGTATTTATAGGCTGTGCTTCTCTCTCAAAGCAGCTTATCAAATCATAAAGTAGAAATGGCACAGAATAAAATCTCTAAAACAGACCTAAAGCCACAAACGTTAAATGCCAGTGAATCATAAGAATCCAACCCCTATAAATATTAATGCTGATATCAGAATTTTCAAAATAGTGGATGTCAATCATGAAATAGCATAGCAAGGTTGTTCCCTTACCCAAAGTGCAATGAGGCTTTGTTCTTGTCCACTTTAGGCAAGGGGGCACAAGGCTATATCTAAGGGTGCCAACACTCAGGTGGGGCCTGGAGTTCTATGGGAATTACAACCTCTGCAGACTACAGATCAGCTTCCTGGAGAAAATGGCAGCTTCGGAGGGCAAACTCTATGATATAGCATAGATTCAAGGTGAAATACCTCTCCAGAGTCTTCCCTCCACAGGCATTACTCTCAAATATCCAGAAATTTCCCAGGTCAGAGTTTGTGACCCTAGTTGTATCGGTTCCTGGCTGGTAGGAAGTACAAGAGCAGCCAATGGTGGGAGGCACAAGAGAGACTGTAAACGCCTGTTCTGTGTCACAACAGCACACTTTTCACCACAGTAGCTACCTGTCCATCCATAGCAGCTACCAGTCCATCCACCCTGTAGTAAATAATGTAGGATAGAATAGCTGGTCAGCATTAAAGTCCAATGAGAAATTTTGTATCAGTCCTTCAGATTGGCTTAGAAGGAAGACTTCTTTCACCTGCTTCACATTATTTTTTTAGCAACTAACAAAGAAGCTCTCCTGGTAAAACAAAGCCAAAAACAAGGTGGAAACCCACACCAGGAGTAGTCAATAGGTAGAATTTTATATCTTCAGTAAGTGCTAAGTGCTAATATATATATATATATATACACACACACACACACACATACACATACACATACACATACACATACACATACACATACACATACACATACACATACACATACATACAGTATAAATACAGTTCTACACAATAAATATCTAAAAGTCCTTCAAGATATCCAAAATCCACAATAAATAAATATGATCAAGCAATCTACAGTAAATGCAATCAACACAATCAAACCGACTGCCAAAAATGTCCGTTCAAGATGGTGCGAAAACTGCATACAGTAGAAAGTTGAGGGACTGTTCTTCCTTTCCTTTTCCTTTTTTTCGTGAAAAAAATCTTAGTTCCCAAAGAAAAACTGTGTTCCAAAGGGTAAGTATCAACTCAGACAGCAGTAACCGTTTGTTCTTTTCTATTGCAGGTTGAGCCGGATTAGCTTAGAAGGAAGCCTTCTTTCACCTGCTTCACATTATTTTTTGGCAATGGGCACAGTCCATAGACATCGCTTAGGCTCCATGTAGGAATGGCAAGTATAGTGATGGGTGCTATTATATAGGCTGGGATAATTAGCAAGTACTCTGAGGCATCTAAGGATTAATGGAGATTTCTGCAGCTACCCCCTCACCGGCTTGAGTGGAAGAAGGTTGAGAACTGCTTAACTCCGTTGCTTATGTTGTGTCTCATGATTTCATTTCCAGGTTCAGGGGAGAATTTTTTTTTAAAAAAATGCATCTATCTGATTAATAGTAAGGAAACAGACATATGGAGATTTTCCAAGATAGTTCCCAGCTCTGGTTTAAGGGGCAACCAAAGTGGAAAAGCCTGATTCACACAAATAAGTGGTTGTGAATGTCCTTTTGTGGGGAAGGGGGACATTGCCTTTTCTCTACATGCGATCCATAAAGCCAATGTGAAAGGTGGGATATAGAGCAGAATTCTATGACTAGAGGTGGGCACGATCAAAAAAAATTACCAATCAAGCTGATCTTGGATCCGCGCCAGCAACAACCCCAAATCACCGATCCACACCGATCATCTCCTGTTTCCGATTCGTAGATTGGATCGGGGAGGCCAAAGCGGAGGGATGCCCCGCTGTTCCCAGCTATGTGGGAAGGTGGGTGGTGGCGGCGACCACCGGGCCCGGCGGGCACGGGGAAGTGGTAACGAGCCACCTCCCGTCAGGGATGGGACATTCACACACACACACACACACACACACACACACACACACACACACACACACACACACACACACACACACACAGAGCAGAGGGGGGGAAAGTTTTTAACCCGGCGACGATCTGCCTCCCCTCAGGGAGGAGACATTCACACACACTTAGAGCAGAGGGGGGAAAAGTTTTTAACCCGGCGACGAGCCGCCCTCAGGGAGGGGACGTTCACAGACACACACACACACATACAGAGCCGAGGGGAAAAAAGTTTTTAACCCGTCCCTGCCTCTCCAAATAGAGAGAGAGAGGGACACTCCGTCAACATGTTTCAGCCAGCTTTTAAAAAAAAGCAGGGACAGAATCCTCCATTCCTCCCCACCCAATTTTAAAAGCAAGCAGCCAGTCTTCCAAAAGCATATTTTAAACACACACACAGAGCTGTGAATGAGGTTTTCCCACAAAATACAGTGTTTTAAAAGCAGGTTAAAAACAGAGAGTGACAGACAGAAAAACAGCCATTCCTCCTACAAAGCCCCATTTTTTTTAAAAGCAAAAAATGTTTGGAGTGCCCATGGCTACAGAACACCCCCTTCCCCCTCCCTCCCCTGGGTCTCTTCTCCCAACTGGTGAGTGCGTTGCTGCTCTGTGGTTGGAAGGAAGCCCTGCTAATCAAGGAAAGCTGGGCTTCAAAAAGAGACCAGGGAAAAAGAAAATACATCAGGAAATCAAAATTCTTCAAGAACAGTTAACAGCAATGAGTAATAAAGAATTGGAGTGGAACCTTAAAAGACTGAATCAAAAAGCTTTTGAGGGTGCTAATAAACCTGGGAAATATTTGGCATGGCAATTAAAGAAGAAAAGGGAAAAGAAAATAATAAATAAAATTTGTGAAGAAAACAAAACGTATTTGGAGCAGACTACCATTAGCAGAGCCTTTTATAAATTTTACGCTAAGCTGTATAATAAAAAAGAAGTAAACAAAGAATCAATAGCATCATATTTGGAGAAAACCAAACTTCCAGAGATCTCGGAAGCTTGGAGAAATAAGTTGAACAGTGAAGTAACTGACGAGGAAATAAGTATGGCAATACAATCCGCAAATCTAGGAAAGGCGCCAGGGCCAGATGGACTTACGGCTAAATTTTATAAGACAATGGCCAACGAACTGGCACCATTCCTAAAAGAGGTGATGAACGGAGTTTTTAGGGATCAAAGAATTCCAGACACTTGGAGTGAAGCGAATATATCATTGATCCCAAAAGAGGGCCAAGATCTGACTAGCGTGAAAAATTACAGGCCTATATCATTACTTAACAATGATTATAAAATTTTTGCAAAGATATTGGCGGAGAGACTGAAGGGGTGGCTCTCGGAAGTTATAGAGGAAGAACAAGCAGGTTTTTTGCCGGACAGACAAATAAGAGACAATTTAAGGACAGTGATCAATGCTATTGAATATTATGACAAGCGTTGTGACAAGGAGGTTGGTTTCTTCTTTGTTGATGCTGAAAAGGCGTTTGACAATTTAAACTGGGACTTTATGTTTGCCACTATGGAAAAGCTACAACTGGGAGAAAGATTCATCAGAGCAATTAAAGAAATATATAGGGACCAGACTGCAGCAATTGTAGTGAATGATGAACTGACCAAGAAATTGACGATTAGTAAAGGAACAAGACAAGGTTGCCCGTTATCTCCATTGTTGTTCATATTAGTATTGGAGATTCTGATGATACAAATACGACAAGACGAGGAAATACGAGGAATAAAAATAAAGGACTATTCATACAAGGTTAGAGCATTTGCAGATGACATAATGTTAATTGTAGAAGATCCATTGGAGAACATGCCAAAAGTGATAGATAAGATTAAGGAGTTTGGTGACTTGGCAGGTTTCTTCATTAATAAAAAGAAGTCAAAGATACTATGTAAAAACATGACTAAGCAGAAACAACAATTGTTAATGGAAACAACGGACTGTGAAGTAACTAGTAAGGTGAAATATTTGGGAGTTGAGCTGACTGCAAAAAATATAGATTTGTTCAAGAATAATTATGAAAAATTATGGACTCAGATAGAGAGAGACTTGATCAAATGGAATAGACTGAATTTGTCATGGTTGGGCAGGATTGCAGCAGTTAAGATGAATGTGTTACCAAGAGTAATGTTTTTGTTACAGACAATACCAATCATCAGAGACTCTAAACAATTTGAAAAATGGCAGAGGAAAATATCAGATTTTGTTTGGGCAGGCAAGAAGCCTCGAGTGAAAGTAAAAGTTCTACAAGATGCAAAGGAGAGAGGCGGAATGCAACTGCCCAATCTGAGACTTTACCATGATGCAATCTGCCTAGTTTGGCTAAAAGAGTGGATGACATTAAAGAATAAGAAACTATTAGCCCTAGAGGGATATAAAAAAATTTTTGGTTGGCACGCATACCTATGGCATGACAAAGTAAAGGTCAACTCGATGTTCCTGCATCATTTTGTAAGGAGAAGTCTATATACAATCTGGAAGAAGTACAGAACTTACCTACAAGAAGGAACCCCCTTGTGGGTGGTTCCATATGAGGTGATAGATCCGAGAGCTGTGGATAATGAACAACAATGTTTAACGTACAAAGAAATAACTAAGATTGAAGTATCTAAACTTAGAATAAAGACGCAAGAGGAACTATCACCTAACTATGATTGGTTCCAGTATAGACAGATTAGAGACTTATACAACTCGGACTTTGCAAAAGGGGGCATACGAATAGAGAACTCGGAACTAGAGCAGACCCTTCTTAAAGAAGACAAGAAAAGAATATCCAAGGTATACCAAGTACTGTTGAAATGGTATACTGAGGATGAGATAGTTAAAACACAGATGGTGAAATGGGCTATAAATTTCAATAAAGAAATAACAATGGAGGCATGGGAATACTTGTGGAAAACTACAATGAAGACAACGACATGCATTAATATTAAAGAGAACATTTTCAAAATGATCTATCGTTGGTACATGACACCAAAGAAGATTGCGCTAGGGAACTTGAATACTTCTAATAAATGCTGGAAATGTAAGAAACATGAGGGCTCCCTCTATCATATGTGGTGGTCGTGTGAGGTAGCTAGGCAGTTCTGGGGGGAAATAATAAGAGAAATGAGTGAAATTTTACAGTTTCAAATAAATAAGAACCCAGAACTCCTGCTGCTAAACTTGGGAATGGAGGGAATTCCAGCCCATCATAGGACGTTGATTTTTTATATGACTGCAGCAGCTAGACTTTTGTACGCGCAGAAATGGAAAGTACAAGAAGTGCCAACTATTGAAGATTGGATTTACAAATTGCTGTATATGGCTGAAATGGACAAGATGACAAGAAAACTGAGAGATCTGGACTCAGGGCAGTTTAACACAGACTGGGAGAAGCTGAAACAATATCTGGAGAAGAAATGGGAGGTGGGAGGAAAACTGTGGCAGTTTGAGAACTACTGAAGTATAATAAAAGTATAAAAGAGAGGGGTGACTTTACCGGGGGAGGAAGAGAAATGTGAATTTATAAGCAGTTAGATTAATTGATTGAGATATATATAGATATGTATAGGTTAACTGATAGAACATTGATAGAGAATAATTAATGATAAGGTTTAAACATGAGGATTGAGTAAATAACAATATTTTCTTTCTTTGATAAGATTTATATGCACCAAACTGAATGTACAGAAGAGTTAAATTGATTGATTATGCGAGGAGTTATATAGAATTACCATAAAAAGTTGAAATGAGTAATATATAGAGAACAAATCAAATTGTTTGATTTAAATGTGGGAAATTTTTATGGTTTATGATATATAGGTTTATATAGAAATATTCAAAACTGGAAAATGGGATAAATTGTTTATCTAAAGACGTATAGTTTGGGTGTATAATAAGTAAAGGAGTTAAAGATGTACTGCTTAATATAATGGAGAATGTATATCTGTTTTAGACAGAGGAATTTAATAGAAGTAAGGGAAAAGGGACAGAGGGTGGGAAAGCTGTTGGAAGTCAACAAAAGGGGGGGAAAGGGAGGGGGTTAGAAACGAAAAATTAGGGGAAAATTGACTGTAATGTAAAAATAAAAATGTTCTAACCCAATAAAAAATTTTTCTAAAAAAAAAAAAAAAGGAAAGCTGGGCTTCCATTTGGGTTTCCAGGGCTACAGAAGGAGGGCAAACACAGCTCAGGCATTCCCCTTGCTCCGTTGCCAGGGCAATAGATTGCTGGCGCCACAGTGTCTGGATTCCCGATCAGATACTGATCAAACTGATCAAGCCCCAAACAAGTGCCTCCCCGACCGCTGGATCGGTTGCCATGGACGGCACTGATCAGCCAGGTCCCGATGGCGTAAATGCCATTATCTGGGGTTTTTTCCAATCGTAATGCCGATCATGCCCATATCTATCTATGACTAACTGTGGGCAACAAAAAGGATAGCTGGCAGTAGGTACTCACTAAGGCAGTGGTCCCCCAACCTTTTTGAGCCTGTAGTCACATCTGGAATTCTGACACAGTGTGGTGGGTGTATCAACAAAAAGGGTGCCACAAAATGACTGCCACAGCTTACTTTTGGTCACACAGTGAAGATCCTTGTGCTGTTTCTGCCAAAGCAATGTTTTTAAAATTCTGCACAGCCAAACAATACTCCAATGGCCAATCAGAAGTCATACTTTGCAAAAGTCGACCAGGCCCCACCCACTTTCTAAAAACTCTTGGTGGGCACCTGGAAAGGTGTTGTTGGGCATAATTTTGCCTATGGGCTCCACCTTGGGTACCCCTGCACTAAGGTACGGTAAGGGCTTTTAAGGGCTTTAAAGTTTAAAATCAGCTTGCTGAATTTTGTATGGCAGCAAACGGGCAACTTATAAAGATGATCGGTGTTGTGTGTTTGCTACATCCCACTACCCTCTGTCAGACAATGGACTGATCATTCTATAAAGCTGCAACTTTTTGATAGTCTTCAGATACAATATGAATGTAAAATGTGTTGCTTTGCTCACAGTGTTCACACAATTTCTGGCACAATAATATAATTATCCCAGTTTGGGCCAATGAAGAAACTAAGCACCAGAGCAACAGGAGAGAGTTTCAGCTTCCATGATAATAGGATTATTAGTCTTCAGGACACCCTAGTTCCTTAAAAGTGGAGGGACTCTCTCATTGTCAAGTTACAGTTAAGTAAAATCTGTTACTATTTTAAATGGCTGTCTACTAAACACTCCTGTCAGAAGTTGTGTGGCCAGCAGATGTAGGAACAAAGGACATAAAAGACAAGCACTTGAGAAACAGCTTTATTAGGGTTGCTAGCTAGTACCTGGCAACTGGTGGGAGTCAGGGCGGTGAGGACACCTTGGCTGCCGTTGGGTGACAGCATACTTTCGGGGGATATCTTAGAGTTTCTGGTTATTCCTAGAGTGGACTGGCATTACTTCCAGACTTTCCTTGAAAGTGATGTAACATTGAACATTATTTTTCTCCCACTGGCAGCAGGAGCAGCAGGGGAAAACAGGAGCCAGGGGCAAGAGATTCCCTACTCCCTGTGGGGAAGTGGTAAGCCTGAGCCTTATAGACTTTCACCATTGCAGCTATAAGAAAAATTCCTATACAGAGTGGAATCCTTGACCCATCTGACCTAGTGCTATATAGTCTGACTATCAGGATTCTTCAAGGTAGCTGGCAGGAGTTCTTTTATAACAGCATTTTCTGGCAGGAGACAGAAGTTTCATTTTATAAGCAGGAGAAACACATATATTGAATATGAGGTGAAGAAACATAAAAGCATTTAAATAAGGATGATGTATTGATTTTAGTTTGTTTTGATTTGTAGAAGTCATAAACAGGCTAGTGAAACAGTAAAACAAATTAAATCTGTTTCTACAATACTTAAATGTAGAGCTGAGCTAGAATGGAGGGGGGGGGGACTGATTTTTGCCAACATTTTATGTTACCCAAAAGAACTCCCTTTTTTGAACATATTTTGGGTGTGTTACTGGGAGAAAGATAATGATATCCAATTTGATATCATTTGAGATTTCAGTTACTTACCCATGTAACTTTAAGGGGTTTTTAAATCATGTTTTATGCCAATACTTTTATATTAGACCTAGCTATTGACCTATGCTGTGATTCATAAACTATTAAATGAGATGTGTTCCAATTGTTACATTGTTTATGGTATGTCTTATATTGCTCTTTTTTACTACATTTTTTTCCTAATTTTGTAATGTGAGTCTCAGTGACAAAGGTGGATCATAAGTAAACAAATTAATTAATTAATAAATTTGGTTCCATAGTGACAACACTGAGGGCACTATGCAGTGAGATTAATTAATTAATTAATTAATTAATTAAAATAAAGTCCCTGCATTTCCCTCAGTCTGAATGGAGGAGAAAGAGGAATTTGTTTGCCTTGTTGCTGGGGCAACCAGTCATGTTGTGCCAGCTGTAGGCCAACACATTCTTTCTTGCCTCTATTCAGAATGAGTGAATATTTTAAGCTCAAACACTTACCATGCTGAAATCTCTGAGCCTTTAGTGCAGAAGTATGCTTCCACTGAACCGCTTCACCAAACTTACTGTGCCACCTTGAACTTTACACAACTCAATTCCAAAAGGTTTCAGAGTAGCAATTGAACCTGGACTCCTGTGCTTTAGTTACAGCTTTCTAATCATGCGGAAGAAGCATAGCTCTGTGCTAGATCACATGCTTAGTAAGTGTTAGGTCCCATGTTCTAGCATCTCCAGTTTTTTAAAAAATGCTACCATCTTAGTTGGGGAAAAAATGGGAGGTTTCAATTGGAAGGGAATAATTAACTCTTATTATTCTTCCTTGTATTTAGGCTTTGGGGACACAGAGTTGGGTGGAAAAGTGGCATAGAAATATTTCAAATAAATAAAACAGATCTATTCATGACTGCAGCTTTTTTCTATCGTTGTTTGTGTGTAGGGGGAGAACTTGCTAAGCACAATCTTACCAATGCAATGGTGATCATTTTTGTCTGAAAGGAGGTAAAGGTAAAGGCACTAAGTCATTACTGATCCATGGAGGGACATCGCATCACGTTTTCTTGGCAGACTTTTTATGGGGTGGTTTGCCATTGCCTTCCCCAGTACTCCCAGGAAACTGGGTACTCATTTTATCGACCTCAGAAGGATGGAAGGCTGAGTCAATTTTGAGCCAGCTACCTGAACCCAGCTTCCTCCAGGATCGAACTCAGGTCGTGAGGAGAGCTTGGGTTGCAGTAGTGCCACTTACCACTCTGTACCAACACATATATTTTCAGCTTCATTATACATGAACCAGAACCCAGAGTTCTAGTATGTGTATACTGGGGCTGAAAATATGCATGTTACCCCTTTCAGACAAAAAGCCGATCACTCATATTGAGAGGATCAAGTGTAGCAAGCTCTCCCTGTACATGTAATAAAAACACAATGCCTGAAAAAAGGGATTATGACAAGCAGTAAACCAAATGATTCTTTGTTCTTCATTGCATTGCACCATTTACATAAGGTAATTGCAACTGCAATGGAAGAAGACATTGTAGGAGGACCTGGGACATCCGCCTGTAGGAATGTATTAAAGCAGGAGCTATTCCAAAGGCAACTCTTTGATCTTCCAAAGTATTTTTATGAGCCCCTGGGCTATCTCTGGCAGAGATGAGTTAGCAATAATCTAAAAGGAAAACTCTGTGAGACACACGAAAATCACTGGAATTTTATCCACAGGGTCCTGCCAGTTCCTTTTACCACTTTACTGAGCTAAACCCTATAGAGCTGGATGAACTACAAAAGAAACGATGGACCTTTTCTAACCCTTTCTTTACAAAATCTGTTTTTCGTTTTCCCTGCAGAAACTAGGGTTGCTCAGTTCACCATTACTATGTTTGCATGGAAGTGTAGGCCACAAGTTACAACAAAATATCTAACAGCACAATCCTAAACTGAGTTACACCTTTCTAAGCCCATTGACTGAAATGGATTTAAGAGGATTTAAGATTCTCTTTAGAATTGCACTGTAAATAAGAATAGCCAGTGTTGAGATCATGAGGAATCTTCTCCTTCATGGTTAATCTAGTTAGCATAGTGCTGCTAGGGCTCCTGCTATAATGAAAGACAGCCCACAACCTTCTACTGTTGCTCAGTAGGGCAGCAGGGGGAAAATGCTGGGAAAATTACCATTGCTCTGACTGCATGATGTCTCTTCTGGAAGTTATGTCATGGTGTTGGGGTAATACTTTAGAATTCCACTGACATTCTATGGTAAAATCATAGCATTTCAGTGGAATCCTAAAGTGTTGCCCTGGCCCAATCCTGGAAGTGCCACCACATCATCAGAACAACAGTGATTTGAATGTTTCCATTTTGGAAGGAAAAGTCTCTCTACACAAGACTCCTGCTGAGGTTTGGTTAATTCAAAGTTTTAAGCAATGAGGGTGGCAGGGCAAAGGCTCTGGAAGGGGAGACAGTCCAGCATGCCAGAAGCAGCAGAGGGCTGTGAGAGAATCCATCCCCTCCGGAGCAATCTCTGCTGACTCTGCTAATACTGTGTCTCCCAACATGTCAAGGACATGTGTCAGAAGTCTTATATAGAGAGACTTGAAGAAAGCTCAGTTCTGTTGGCATACAAAGTAGGCTATGGAGATGTTTATGAGGGACTTTTAGGTCAGATCCACACATCTGTCAGTATTGTGCTATTATAATAATTAACCTAGATTGTCCTGTGATGTGCTCAATGACCTATGATGAAGGTATCCATCCTACTTCAGGGCTGGCCTGACATGGCCATTAAATGATGTGAAGAAATTACTTCAGGCAACAGATTCTAAAGGGAATCCCATTTTCCACCCCCATCCTTCAACTCCCTCTGATTTTTTTCTTTAAAACATGAGAAAGAGGCTTTTTTCTTTAGGTGCAAAACAGACTGGCACTATAGGGGTGTGCAAAATGAAACAAACAAGCTGGAAATACACCCCAAAATTGCTGTTTCTTTTTGTTAAAGCAGCTTCCAGAATGATGAATCAAATCTGGGAAGCTAAATTGTAAAAGTCCCTCCTACTAAAATGTTTCTGTGTTTTGTTTTGGTTCATACCTTGCAGCTCCATTAGACAGGCACTGGGCTCGTCTCGCAGAGCAGCAGCTTGTTTTCCTGAATGACTCACCAATCAGATCCCAAGGGGAGAGAGGCCTTAAGTTATTAATGAACTTTGTTGGTGGGAAGGGGAAATGAGCACAATGCTCAAGATGAGTGCAACTCCCTGCAACCCCCATTGCTACCTGGGCAATGGCATGTCTCCCTGCCAAGCTGGTCCTCTCAAGGAGAAACCCCTCCCCACCTATCACCTTTGGAAACTCTGAGGAGGGGGAATGTGCAGAGTTCAATCATAAGCTTTAATTCGAAAGACATTTCTCTGGGTGTAAGTACTATTGAATAACATGGGACTTACACCTGAGTAGACCCACTGGGGTGTGCATCTCAGTTTGTTTTGTTACCTAGGCACTGCTCTGTCTTCCCCACCCCTATCAGGGTACTTGGACTGTCACTGTGAGGAAAAGTGCTACTGTGTGTGTGTATGCAAGCGATCTGTTCAATCGATCCAACCTGATAAAAGCCCTGAAAGACTTCAATCATAGGCTGCAATTCTAAAGACACTTCACCAACAGGCAACAGCGGAATGCAAAGGCAATAATTTATTGGCAGTATAGAAAAAGAAAAAAAACGTGAACAAAAAGCAGGATTGTTTTTATGTTGCCACCACCCCATAGCTGCTACCCCTTTGCCAGCCCGTTTCTTGCCATAGTGTGTCCCCAGATGCTGACACTCACCGTCTTCAGAGTTCATTGTTGTTTGTGTATAGTGTAACCAAAGAAAAACTGGGTGGATCAATGATTTAGAGTGAGGGCTGTGTTCTGTGTGGGTTTGATGCCATCAAGTGCAAATACAGCTGTCCCCAAAAGCCTGGGCAGTTTTCACACGGCTAAAACCTCCAGAAAATTGTGGAAAATCTCATGGCATGATGGCAACTTCATAGCACGAGTTCCTGTTAAATGGCACGATTTCTGATGTCATTGTGCCATTAAACGGGAAATCATGCTGTGAAGGTACCATCGTGCTGTGAGTTTTGTGTGATTTTCTGGAGGCATTAACGGGCGTGTGAAAACAGAGCTGGAAGCACTTATTGTAAAGAGTGGGGCTGAACTCATGACAGGCAGGCAGGCAGGCAGGCAGGCAAGCAAGCAAGCAAACCCAAATAGATTAGATCTGAGCCAGCCATGCCCCATCTGAAAAAAACAAATAACAGCACATAGTTTGTTTGGAACTCTTGAATCCAAAACTGAAATGAAAGTTTTTTCAGTCCTTGCCTCTAATTGACACTGCTCAGTCATAGGGAATGTGTGTTTTCTGATCTCATCTTTGAATTAGTTTCTGATAAAAATGGACACTGTGAACTGAGTAAAGAGGAGCTCAGCTGACCCCATGCAAATTGAACATACATTCTGAAGTGTACCCCAGAACTTTCTATGATGCTGCAGACGATTAGGGTGTGCATTCTGGATACACTTGCCACTCCAACTTGGTGCCAGTCATGCCCAAATTAATATGAGACTCGGACTCACTTTCTGTTTTTAGTATGGTGGAAAGATCTGTGTTAAGTTTTCCAAATAGATCTGATGTTTTTTAAAATTAATGAAAGATACCAGAACTTGGGGCTGAGTGGGGATTTGAACCCAGCCCTATTCTAACCACCATTACACTAGTTCTCTAGGATAAAAATCTGATAGTAATCCCAAAAAAAACTTACATAAACACCCCCCCCCCCACACACACACACATTTCATTTATCTTAATTTTCAAAGCATGGGACCAAACGTTGGTGTATTTTGGTTATGTATTCAGAGTACATAGTGGACTTGTGGAACCGTAATTCATAAATATATTCATGTCCTTGTTAAAATACTACTAGGATCGAGATGTCCAGAGTGAGTATTTTTATTTGAGTATAATATGATGGTAATTTTTATCTGCCTATAAAAGAATTTGTGGACAGATAGGTCAAATAGCCTTTCAATAATAAGCCACTCATGATAATAAAGGAGAAATCACTCTCATCTTTTCATTGGCTCTTTTGAGGGTTGCCTGGAGATGTGAGAAGACACTGAGGCTGCCAAGGAAGACATCATACCAATGTTTTTTCCTGCACTAACTAGCAGTGTGGCAAAGTATTGGCAGTGATGACACAGATTATGTAATCAGATTGCAGATGTGTGTGAATTAGTTTTAAACGTTTATTAGGGTTTTTACTAGACCATGATACAGTCTCAGCCTCTTTAGCTGTTGCCAGAGAAGCCAGTTAATAGTGAATTAAGGGTACCTAATGCTCAAACTATTCAACGCTTCAGAAGCAAAATCCCCGAGAAGTAATATTTGAGATGCTTTTGAATCCAGGCTCTCCTAATCAGGACACTACGGGGAGCAACAGCATTTCAGCTTCTTTCGAACAGTGGTACAATAGAGTATAAGCAAGGGAAAAGAAGAAATTTATCATTCTCCACTTGGCCCTAAAAGATTGTTTTCAAAGTCATTCCTTCACGACTAATCCATCCCTTTGTTCCATTTTATTAGTGTGTCGTATGTAAAATGATTTAACGGGCACCTATGGTCTGTGAGGTCTTTTCTATTATTCACATATGCACAAAGCACAAATGCCCTTAACACATAGGTGTTAATAGGGCTTTTTTTTTTTTTGCAGACACGCATTCAATGAACACATGTAGTGGGAAGAGTGGTATTGCAGTGGCAAGCTCCACCTCCAGTCTCCATGTGTTCATTGAAAACTATGCTGTACAGATCCTGAGCACAGGGATATCTTGTTTTTTTTTCAGGATCCCCTGTTGTGTGGAGAGATCCAAGCTTGTATGCACTGTATGGCTGATTCCGCACATGTTGGATAATGCACTTTCATACACTTTATCAATAGTTTGAGGTGGATTTTTTGTTCCGCACACAAAAAAATCTGTTCCAAATGATCTATAAAGAGGATTGGAAGTGCATTATCCAACGTGTGTGGAATCAGCCACTGTGTATGTTCTGGACGCATGTTGGTTGGGAAAGAGCTTGGTGCCACCTTTATCCTGTTGCATACTATGTCTATTCATTGGGTTGGATCTCTTCCTGTAAGAATGGAGCCTTCTTTTGGCATAAGGAGTGCTGCTAGAGAACTCCCCTTGAGCCAGAGGAAGGCTTCACTGTTAGTGGAATGGATTAATAGAATCCATCCCATTGATATACTAATATTTGAAAAAAGATATTGTGTGCAGCTGACAAAACTGTAGAAAAGCATCACTATGGAATAATAGCTTGTAAGTGTTCAGGGCTTCAAAAAGAATGGGTTTTACTTCTCTGGCTTGGCTATGGAATTACTGTGCAGAAGTGCTTTACTCAGTGTGACTCTGTTGATTCTCCTGGACTTACTGATACCATCAATCATGATATCCTTCTGGACCATCTTTCTGGGCTGGGATTGAGAGGCACTGTTTTGCAGCAGTTTCAGTCCTACCTGGAAGGTAGCTTTCAGAAGGTGGTGCTGGGGGACTGCTGCTCAGCCCTTTGACCTTTGGCCTGTGGCAGGACTCCGTCTTGTCCTCTATTTTTTTTACCAGCTACATGAAACTGCCAGGTGAGGTCACCTGGAAATTTGGGCTGGGTTGTCACCATAATAAGGATGACACTCAGCTCTGTCTCATGGTTTGGATGACCCCAGGGAGGTGGTAGAAATCTTGAACCTAGGGGCAATTTTGAAGTAGATGAAGGCTAAAAACCTATAGTTTATTCCTGACAAGATGAAAGTGTTACTGGTGAGTGGAAGGTCTTACCTGAGGTTCAAGATGTCACCTGTTCTGGATGGGATTGTATTCCCCTTGAAGGATCAGGATGTCTGGGACCTAAGCCTACTGCTGGATAGGGTTGGAATTCTCTTAATTCTTTGCCGAACTTCTCCCTGAAATTCAGCAATCCATTTCTATTCCTCTCTTTAGGAATAAGAATCAGTTTCAAATCAATTCCTTTTTCATGTAGAGAAATATTTGATTTCGATCTCTAAGAAGTAATGCATTTATTTATTTGTATACTACAAGCATAGTTGAAAAATTAAGAACAAGGTGAGCCAACTACAGGATAGAAGATCTAGCCACCAAGGTGCATGCTATAGTTTCATACACTACATCAATTTGGTGTAGTGGTTAGAAGTGCTGGGACTCTAATCTGGAGAACTGGGTTTGATTCCCCACTCCTCCACTTGAAGCCAGGTGGGTGACCGTGGGTCAGTCACAGCTCTCGCAGAGCTCTCCCAGCCCCACACACCTCACAGGGTGATTGTTGTGGGGATAATAATAACATACTTTGTAAACTGCTCTGAGTGAGTGTTAAGTTGTCCTGAAGGGTGGTATATAAATTGAACGTTGTTGTTGTTACATAAGATTACTGCAGTGTGCTCTATGTGGGGCTGCCCTTGAAAAGCATATGGAAAGATCAATTGGTGCAGAATGGGGCAATCAGGATGTTGACTGGAGTGAATCATAGTAATCATATCACTCTAGTCTTGGTCCATCTACACTGGCTCTCATTTTGTTTCTGGGCCCAATTAAAGATGCTTGTGTTGACCTTTAAAGTCCTATATGGTTTGGGACCAACATATCTGAAAGGCTGCATACTCCCTTATGGGCCTACCCCACTACAGTTATCTTCTGTGACCCTGCTTTGGGTGCCCCAGCCTTCTGAAATTAAGTGGGTAGCAACCCAGGAGAAGGCCTTCTTAGCAGTGGCACCAGAACGCTGTCCTCAAGGAGAGTTGTCTGTTGTCTTCTGTTGCCATCTTCTGCCCTTTTGTTATGTTTGGTGTACTCTCAGTGATTCCTCCTTCCTATCCAAGTATTAATTTTTGTTTTTATGTCTGGGTGGTTATAGGGATTGTTTCCTAACTAATTTTGCCTCTTCCTTCAGGGACAGGCAAGTGCGGTTGAGGAACAAATTCCTGCCATTGGCCAGCCTATTTCTGATCTTCTAAACTAGTGGTAGCAAGAGATTAGGACTGACCACAGAGGCAGCCTAAGGTTTCTTCTAATATATGGACTTCTGAATCATGATGGGCATGTTGTTCCTATCCCATGACAGTAACAACAGCTGGTTGAGGGAGGGAAGTATTGGAAGGAATGATGGAATCATTGCAGTCACCACATGATTCACAGCTTCATAACCATCTAGGTGATAACCAGGAGAACAGGTTTTATTGTGACTACCAAGGCAATGGTACATTTAAAGTTTGGCCTTTGACCTGTCTGGTCAAGCTTCATATTGGACCTACTTTATGGCTTATTAGAATTCCATTCCTGCTCATTGCATCTGTTCTTGGTTCCTCTCTGCTGCTTGCTTAACAGAGTGAGCTGTGTTAAACACTAGTATGTATCCAACCATCTGCATATGGAAGGCACAGAGTTTTACCATGTTCCTTCCTGTTCTTGCAACTTCTACTCACCCACCCCTCCCCACTCCGTGAAAGAACATTCCTGTTGTCAGGAGCTCTGTGCAGAGAAAGCTGTGCATGTCAGTGAAGTGGAGTGAGGAGAGACGAGGGGATGAAATCAACCCTTTCCTCAGTACAGCATTGCTTACAGAAAAGGAAGGAGGAGCAATTTGACCTCTAGTTCTTCCTCAGACCAGTTCTTCAACCCATGTGGCTACCCCTCCCATGCGGGATCCATGGTAGGATATGCACCTTGAACTCCTGACTAGACAAGGGCACGAACCAAAAAAATTTAATGAACCAATGGTTTGTGGTTCGGTGCCGCCATTGAACCCAAACTAACGGACCAAAACAAACATTTCCCACTGATGAACAGGTTCGAGGTTTGTGGTTCATGGGTGTCAGAATGGCCTCCGTTGGACTTAGAGAGCTCATATCCCCAGGGAGTGTTTACCAGGCTATCCTTCAGCCAGCACCCAAGTTTGGTCAAGATTGCAATACGGATCTTGGAGTTATACCCTCTCCAATCCGAGGCTCCCAGGAAACTCCCATTCAATACAATTAGAGCCACCAGTTGACGGTGGCCCAGTGTACAAGGGGTTGGCTGTCAGAACTGCCTATCAGGTTTGCAGGGATGAGATTGGAGTGCCCATGGCTACAGAACACCCCCCTTCCCCCTCCCTCCCTCGGGTGTCTTCTCCCATGTAACCAATTTGCAACTCCATGGTTGGAAGGAAGACCTGCCGATCAAGGTAAGCTGGGCTTCAATTCAGGTTTCCAGGGCAACAGAAGGAGTGCAGACAGAGTCCAGGCATTCCCCCAGCTCCGTTTCCAAGGGAATTGATTGATGGTGCCTGACTGTCTGGCTTCACGAACCGCAGGCGAACACAAGGAACCGGGCTTTCCAACGAACGGTGGTTCATTGCCCATGGACCCTCACGAACTGCCAGTTTGTGAACAGACGATCGGGTGGTTCGTGGTTTTTTTTGGTTCGTAATGGGGTTTGTGCCCATGTCTACTGAAAACAGTAACAAATCCACTGTGAAAAACTAAAGAATTTCCCATTTGACATAGTTAGTTTGGTATCAGACACTAACTTAGCATGGTAGAGGAAATTTATATTCTTATTACCTTTTCTTTAAACAGTATGATTTCATTCCTGATATCTAAATGTGAACTTCAAACTAAAGCAACACTTTGTGTAATTCTGTAATTGCAGAAATGTATTTACATTTTGTTCAAAGCAAAAATGAAATTGCTTTGAGAGACATTTGATTCTTCCAAGTGGGAAGGACCAAATTGTTCACAAGAGACCTATTGCTAGGGTTGTTCTTTCCAAGGCAGAACTATAATTAAAGAAAAACAGACTGCCTTATTGTTAGTTTATTTGAATAGGTAAGCTCCATGATCAGATGTCAAGGCTGAGAAGTTATCATTCATTCTAGAAACCTCAAAGCAAACATTTAGAATTCAGTATCTGGTTACCCTTTTCCAGCCTGATCTACAGTCCACTTAAGATAAATTATTTGGATTCAGGCCAAGGGACAGATCAGTCCACAGAGATATGCAGTCTCTATGCCAAACCTTGCTAGGCTCCCTCTTTCAGTCAAGGATCAGCAAGGGATTGATTTTTCATCTCTCCAACTCAATGATCTACATTATTTATTTATTATATTGATATCCAGTTTTTCGACACAAATGTTCTAAAACTAGTTTATATGACAAAGTAAAACTATTAAATATCATAAAACATAAAAACTAGCAACATTTAAAAGCACCCTTTGTGAATGGAGCTTCATTCTGGCACAGCAGAGAAGTGTCTTTTTTTTTTTTTGAAAACCTTTATTGTTGCTCTTTAAAAGTCCATATTACAGAGATTGCAATTTACAATAATAATTCAATATAGGAATCAAATATAACAGTGTGCAAGAAGAGATTAAAACTGAATATAGAATATATTACAATAACTTCAAAAGAGTTTAGCTTACCATTCATATGTAAAATTCCAACATATTTCAGAAGGAGGTGAGCACCTGGGGGACATAGGAGGGTGGTAGAATACCATGTTTACTGAGTTAAGTCAGCAGCGGAAACCAGATTTGTGTGAATTTGTCTTGGGAATCTTCAGTATCAGATTGTTTTAGACTGTGTGATATTTTCTCGTAAATGAAAAACTTCCATAGAGGTGTCTTGGTGGCTTTGCTCATCATCAAACTACCTTGTACAACATATGTCTCAGTGCAGAATCATTGCCTTCTCCTGATTCCATACTTACTGTTCCAAATTTACAGTCCATTTTGAAATTCCTCATTTCCAATTTCATTTCTCCCTTTTGCAAATTAAACCTCTGAAATTTAATTTTTGTACCATAGTCTATTCCATCATACTGAATTCCCCTCCATTAAATTTATGCCATTTTAAACATTATTTTTACATCAATTACATTACAATTGCACTTAAAACATAAAGAAACTTGGAACACCTGCAACAAAAACGGGCAAAGGGGGGAGCAGTTTGAGAACATATAAAAACAAAAAGAAATTTAAAAGAGTATATTGGTTTAAAATAGAATATCTGTGAATGTGTTGCTGTTTAACAACTATAATGGCAGTACTAAAGCTAAATGAGATTCAAAAACTGAAATCTGTGTGATGTGATCTAGGCCCAGCAGATAAAGTAAAAACCCCAGTTAACATCTGCATCGCAAATTAAAGCACTAGGGAAACTTTGTTGCAGTGTTATATATTTTCACAAGTGCCTTCTAACACAGTTGAAAGGTAAATTGTTTTTATTTTATTCTTTCTTGATTTCAGTGTGAAATGTATAGATCCTGATCCAATGGAAGTGCTTGCAAAAGAAGTCACAGCTGCCTGCATGTAGTTGCTGTGCAGGTAAGATGATTCCACTCAAGGTCATGGATGGTTTGACCAAGTAATTAAATGATGTATGTGAGGGAGGACTACATTGTCTGTAAAGCTGTGTGAAGATGCGCAAGTGTAAAGTAACAATAACACAGTCTTGGACACCGGACAGTAACACTTAAAAAAACCAATGTTGATTTAGTGACTGATTGATTTGTTCACTGTGTATATAACTGGTGGAGTGTGGACGGGAACAAGACTGGCACACAGTGACAATACGTCTGTGACGGAGAGGGGAGTAAGCTATGTGGGTATGTGCATTTATGAAGTAGTGCTGATTGTACTGTACTGTATTAAACTGTTTAAGTACATGAAAAGTAAGTTAAACAACAGGCTGAAACTGTTTATGAACAGCTGAATTGATTGATGAAAAACTGTTTGTGACTGGCAAACAGACCATGAGCAGAATCAATGGGTACAGAGTTGCCAGCACTGCCTCGGCAAATGTTGGGAGACTTTGGAGATGGTGCCTGTGGAGGGTCTAGTTTGGGGACAATGTGACATCCCTTCTATGCGATGTGCTATGAATTTCCCCTGATCTCTTATGGTAAAGATCATAGAAACAGAGGGAAATTCTTAGAGCATCACTATAGAGGTCTTTTGGGCCATTCCCTCCCCCCCCCACTCTTCAATTTATAGAGGATGGAGGATTAGGGCTAAGAGTGGGGGTTTACCCCCCGCAGGCAGTCATATGGCAAGGCTAGGTGGTTGTCTAAGTATCTCAAAATAAAACTGACAATTATGATATACTAGCAAGAATGCTCACCATTATGATTGGTGGAGTGTACAGGGGGGGAGACATGTACATTGATTGCACACATGCACAGACTCTTGGTGCACCCAGGGATAACACTGAGGTGGTAGTTAAACTTTATTTATTTATTCATATTATTTATAGTTCTCCTTTCTCACTGAGACTCAAGTCAGATTACACAGTGCATTCTGCTCTTGACAACCTCAGAAATAGAGAATCAAATGTACTCCCCTTGTATAGATTTTTCCTTTTATCTACAAAGACCTCTCCTGGGTTTTGTTTCTTGAACATACTGTAGTGTAAGGAAATACTGGGGACTGATTTATATGTATAAAAGATTAGGTTTGTGGGGTAAGCCCGACCACAGCTTGTGCATTCCAAAAGACCTTTGTGATAGCGGTGGTTGTCTTCAGTACTATTCTCCTCCCCCACTTCCATGGCTTAAGGGAGGAATCTATGCTAACTATTATTATCTATGCTAATTATTATTCCTCATTCTTCATCACCAAAGCAGTTTGAATAAAAAATATCTTACATCAGTTCTGGAAGATGAACAAGTTCAAACTTTGGTGAGCCTCCAGGATATAAGAATTCCAAAGCTGAAGGACAACAGAATTGATCTCTATACCCTTGCAGACCCAAAAATGGTGCACCTCAAAGATTTCTGGTCAATCCTAAAAATCATGGTGGAACATTGTCTCAATCCTATATACTTATTTGGCGAGGAAAATAGTTTATAAAATCAAGCTACATGTTTTTTGAGAAAAGTGAAAGATTTCTAATGTACCAAATAGAATGTAATAAGGAAAAATATCCTTTGAGTCTTTTACCATAATATTGATGTTATATGTCAGGTTTTTTTCTTCAACATCCATTTTTTGGACAGTTTTATTGAAACTTCAGCAGACAGTAGCTTATTTTTCCAGAGACATAAGCACCTGAGATTCTTGGCAGATTAACTTAAGAGCAGTAAAATGTCCTATAAAATGTAACTTTAGCTTAGAACGTACAGATTGTTTATAGAATATAGTCCAACAGTTGCTTTTTCAAAAGCATATTCTCTTTATTGGTTAATATATACATATCAGTTATGTTATAATGGGTAACTGAAAAATGATCAGCTGATTAATCCAAATAAACAGAAATATTTCCTCTGGATTCTGCATTTGGCTTTATAGATATTGTTACTTCCCACGCAAAGTTCAGTTCATACTGTAATCAAAACATATTCAAAACCCTTAAAGAGTTTAATGGGTTTGTATCTTTATCTTTAGTTGTTAAAATAAGGGGAAATAATAAATAAACATTGCTGTTTCTGTAAACGTTTATCCTTTTTGTTTGATTTATCAGAATGCACCAAACTTTACATATTTGTGAACATTGTAATACTCCATGGCCCCCCAAACAGACTACTTTTCCTATTTAAATAAAATAAGTAGTGTTGCAGAGCCAAGTATGACTGAATCAAAGATGGCTATGCACTGAATTCATCTTCCACAAGGAAATATGCTTGGTCAATCAAAACAACACATTTCCTACAATTTTTTTAAAATAAACTGAGTTGTTTCCAAGATGTTGCAAATTACCTCAGAAAAAAAGACACAGAGGCGGGTGTGCCTGCTAGAAAGTAAAAACTACATTTAAAAGGTTAACAGCATAACCAAAATAATGAGTTGTTCTGTCCTCATTGAAAAGGGTTCAATTACGGTAAAGAAATCAACTGGCTTCACATAAATGGCTATATTTAAGATGATATATTTACCTATAAATCACATACATTGGGTGTACACACACACACACCAATATTTTTTGCATTTTGAGTCTTGCACATTTTAAAAAGTTCCTGTATGACTTTCAGTTATTCCTGTTATAGACATGATACCAGTAATCATTTATTTTTAATGAAGTAGTACATTACAGTTGTGCTAGAGGGATGGGAAACAATCTAGGCCACAGATTGGATCTAACTTTCATATGTTTTCCCAGTCTTGGACTAATTAGAGAAGGAAAATGTAGCAGGGTGTTAAAAAACACCCATTATTGTCCTTATCACTGGTGGGTCTGAATGTATTGCTTTGCCAGAATAAGTTGTCTGTGTGGAAAGGATCATATATTTGGTGACAAAGTAGGTCAAACAGGTAAGGCACTATTAGAATGAACTGACTCATATTTAATTGTGAGTGTTTAAAAAGTGACTCTGCAAAAAATCCACATGAATTTGCTATCTATTACATTTTTATTATACTGTTTCTCCAAAGACCTCAGGTTGGTGTACATGATTTTCTGCTCAATTTTCTGCTGGGTAGTTTAGGTTGAGCAGAGAGCAAGATTATCCAGTGAATTTTAAGGTGGAAGGGGATTTGACCCTGGATCTCCCCAGTCTTACTCCAGCAGTCTAGGTGCTACAGCACACTCGTTCTTAAAGGCAATTCCACATATTACGTGTCAAAGACAATTGTAGCATGTACACACTTCTTACTAGTGTTGCCCATAATCAGTTCCAAGCTTGGAAGATGTAGACATCTAGTAGAGTTCCCAGATGTGTACATTAAAGACATGCACATTCAAGTTTCTGTCTTCCATTTATATTATATTATATAAAAATATAAATATGCAAGCATTAATAATCAGCTGATCACTGAGAGTGGCATATTTGGATATTTGCCAGGACTCCAACAGTATGCAATCAATAGAAGAACTACCTGCAACCAGGGGTATAGGAATTTCCTACTTGATAATGGAAAAACTATCTATTCAACAGGTCAAGTTTTTAAATCTTTTTGGAATAGCTTAAATAGTGCATACAAAAAGTGACTGCTGCATATATGAAATAATTACAATAAATAATTGTAAAATCCATACAAAAGTCTAGTTCCATCAATATTGCACAATAATATACCCATGTACAGAAGACGTATTTCACATTCAGAAATCACTGGCTGCCTGGGTAAACTACGTATTGTATCGAATGAGTTCTAAGTTGTAATGCAGTAATGTCACTCTCTCTCTTACTTTTATAGGTGCACTGAGGGAAAACTCTTGTATGGCCGTCCAGAAGCCGAAGGTAAGTTTCCAAGACGAAAGTCTATAATGACGCTATTTTTTCTTTTTCAGATTGGACCATTTATCAAGGGGTATGAGAAAAAGCTTATAATTTAAACCCCCAACCCAATGAAGAGCCAGCTATTATTTACAGCTTGTTTCAAACAAATATTTTATCAAGGGCATCAAATCAGGTCCTTTACATTTCTAAATCACATTCCAGAATGAAATTTCCAAATCTCAAGTGGCAAAATACCAAAGACCTTGAGAAATACTATGTGTGGGACCCTATTAATTCAACCAGTAAAGCATGGAGCCTTCCTCCAGCACAAGACGTCTTCTTCCAGAGGAGAACTTTCTTCCACTGGAGGTAGCTCTCTTGCAGCAGCAAAAGGCTCCACACTTAGTAGTAGGATACCCCCCAGAGTGATCAGAATTGTCCCATGCACAAGGTTTTCACTGCTCACTTTCATAAAGCATTCTGAATTTTTCATATAAGCAAAAGGAAAAATAGTCTTATACTATGACATTTAAACAGTATATCATTTTTGGCCTGTTGTTTTAGTATGCTAACTTAAAAAAAAGCTTCCTTGCTGCATCGATAAAACGTAAGTGCAAAAGGTCATTTCAGATGTAATTCACTGACAGTTATTGTAAATTGCCATCATTCAGCACCATGTCATTCTGTGCTGGAAATAGATCCAACGGGTCTGTATTATATATATATATGGGAAGGCCACAGTGATTAAATTCATCTATGCTTCATTTGTTTCCCGTTGGAAACCACTCATCAAACCACTGTCTGAGTGGAAGTGTAATAAGCTTTGTGGGGATGAAAGGAAGGAGAGAGTCACAATTATCCCTGTGAGCTGAGAAAGGGGAAACAACAGCCTTGACCAAGAAGCAGGATATTCCCACGTAGGCTGTCATAGTATCCAAGAACTTATTTAAGAAAACAAACAATACACAATATGGCTGGTGACAGTAATCTCCCCTTCCATGGAAATACTTACTAGAATCCTTAAATAAATCATCATGCTCACAGACGATATACTTCAGATAACACAGGAATTCCACTTGAATAACAATAACTGAAACTTTCCCTTTGAATAACAATGTTATGTGTTCCCCATTTCCCAAGTGATCAGAAGTTCTAGAGGCTATGTTACCCCAGTGTGGTTTTCTGTGGATGAAAGACCAGGTGGGTTGGGTTGTAATTAGGGTTGCTTTCTGCTGGGGGTGGCAGATCTCCCATTTCAGCTCTTGTTGCCTGCTGTCACTCAACTAGAGGAAATTCCCAGGCATTAATAAAGGGAGATGCAATTAGTGTTTGATGATGATACTTCCGGCACAATTGGGAAGTGAAGTCATCAAGCCAGGTAACACTCTAATATCTGCCAAAACTCTAGGGTTAAACAGTAGAGTTTTGGGTAATGCTAGAGTGTTATCCCAAGTGCAATGATCTCATGCCTGAACATGCTGCAGAGGGAGTTCCTGGGCAAAATGGGGGGCATGATTGGAGTCACCAGTGTGATGATGTCACTTCCCAGTGAGACTCAGAAGTCACCTTGCCAGGTGAAACACTAATATTCACCCCAAACTCTATGCTTAAACTATAGAATTAAACCATAGAGTTTGAGGAGAAACCCATAGAGGTTGGGATGAACACTACAATATCACATCCAGTGAGATGACATCACATCTGAGTCATGCTGAGTCATTTGGCAATGACAAAATTGCACCCCCCAATGGAAGTCCCTACCTCTCCCATCTCCCATTTCCAGTGGGTTGAAATGTTTGTTTCATTACAAATAAATACAAGTTGTAATATTTGTTTTTATTTACAAACATACATTGGCTGGAAGCAAGAAGTTCTTCTGCAAAGAATACCCACTATCCTACACCAGATTTTTGAGGAGAGAGATGAAGAGATGGTTTTAAAATGCCTTAAAACAGCATATAAGACACAACAAGCTGGGAACTCTAGCAACAAAAGTCAGTGAAGTGGAAAGGCTGAAATGGACCACATACAAACAAACAAAAATGACAAAGGGCAGATTTGTGCATCTCTAGCACTTTGAACTGTTATGGTTGTTTAGCATTTGGTGTGTGTAAGTTTGCAGGCATTGTCCTTAAAAGAAATTAAAAGAAAATCTTGTTCATTGTGTGCAATGAATACATCTGAATACTTCTAAAACTCTCAGAGTATGGAAGCTTCAGTGATGTAGCAATAGTAAAATCAAGAGCTAAAAATAACCTTAAAGGGAAAAAAAACACACTACGTTCCACTCTTTGTTTTTTTCCACCTTAATACAGAGAACTGACTTTATGGATTAGACTCTTAAAAAGTGTATTGTGATTGGATTGAACAATATTTTCATATCCTTCTCTTCAAAGGCTGCACTCAGTCCCACATGACAGGATTTTATCTGGCACTATAATGAAAACCAGTTTTTAAAAAAGAAAGAAAAAATCATTGGGAATGAATAATGAGTACTGATGATTTTTTTTCTTTTTTTGTCTTCTGGCTTCTTCAACTGCTGAATACTGAAATACTCAAAGAAAACATAACCAGCATCTCCAGAGATGCCGTGTCAACAAAGCCTCCTTCCGTTGGCACATTACAATATCTGTTTAACTAATCAGGGGAATTTTATCATGCAGGATTTGGTGGGGTTGTTTGTGGAGTTTCTAAGCACAATAGTGTTGGATGTTCAGATGTCATTTGTACTCTTCTGGAGATGAAACATCACAGCTGGTAAAAAAGCAAAGAGGTGCCAGAAAATGAATTTCAAAACAGAGCACTTTTTTAAAAGAATAAGGCAATTTTTAACAATTTATAGTATGTGCATGTGTGTGATGGAGGAAATAATTTATTGATTTTTCCGGACAGAATACCCCAATGCAAAGAAACAAACAAGCCCATAAAATATAACAGATACAAGTGATAAGTTCAAATACCTGTTAAGAATTTATCTAGGTGTTGGTAAAGAGTAAGTTACTTTCCAATCAGCAGTCTAATGAATTCCTCTTACCTGGTATGTGTTTACTATTGGCATCAGCATCTACATTCATTTTTATTGAGAAATCTCACCAAGAGGTAAGAAATAAAATCAATCCTTCCATGGTTTCTCATTTCTATAATCTCCTCTCTCTCCCCCCCCGCCCCCCCCCCCACAAATTCAAGATGAAATGAAGATATAACTTTGGAAAAGTTGCTGTCTTGACAACCATCAGGGTAGGATAAAAAAAAAAAAACACCCTCATATAAGTCAATGCCTGTCAGTCCAGGCCAGTCTAGTGATGGTCTATCATATTCTAAAGTGACCAACAGAATCCAAGTAATGCTAGTATGGGCTGACACAGCTCTGAGCTTCTCTTCTTTGGGACAAAACTGACTAAGGCACTGGCCTCACTATGCGTACAGTGGTGAAAGTAGATTCTCTGTTTTAAAATGTCATATTTCGCAACACTCAAGGTTTGCTGTTGAAATCAGAGATATGCATTTGGATATTTTCAGTCTGAATATATATCCAAAAATACTTGAGTGGTATTTTCTAGACATATATAGGTGTTTGGATGGGACTTAGGATTCTCTGGGATACTTGTAAATAGGTCCTGAAAAATTCTAGAAATATCCGAGGCCAGCATTTTAATGCATTTTCCTTCAAGTTTACACTGTGCCTGTGTCAGTATTTCTTGTCAGGTCTTGGTATTCTCTTGCCAGATTGTTTGGCTTGGAGCCCGTGGTTTGAAATTGTCTATTGGTCTTGCAACATTGTTCCTCGTTTAATTTGGTTTGCCTTGGATTCTCTAGTTTGACATTGGTTGTGTTAGGCTTGCTACACTGGCCAGTGGTTCTGCTAGAATTTTCTGATTTAACATTGGTTTTGTTGGGCTTGTTGCTTCTGTTTGCATTGGAAGGCTTTTGGCCATGGTTGCTTGCTCTTATGCATTTGGCTATTGGCTCCTTTGCCCTGGAGAATGCCTAGAATTTTTCCCGAATGGAAAATATGGAGACAAGTAGGACAGTTGGGGAAGCCTTCCTGAATCTGAATACTGAATACTAAAACAATATTGGAGACCCTACATAACATGGAATATGTTATGCCCTTCTCCAAACCCAAATATGAAAAAATCATGGTTTTTTTTTTTCAGGTGCATATCCTTAGCTGAAATCAATTGGGAGAATTCAGTAAAATGTCTGAATTTATTCTGACTGAAAAAAGGGAGATTTCTAGTTAATCTAGAATCTGTTCAAAAATCTGATACATTGTCACAATTGTAGTACTAAATTCATATAAAGCATCTACCATCCAACTCAAGGCTTTTAAATGGTAGAGAGAAATGTGCTACAACATTTAATTTGCAGTGCACCATTCAGTTCAAGTATGAGTCATAGCTCAAGTTAAAAGATAAAGATCAAAGAAAGAAAGTATTCTTTGTATGCCCATGAGGTCAGATACCCAGAGTAAAACTCATAAAAGAAGCAGGCAATGAAAAATAGAAGCCATATTTTGATTATAAGAATGACACAGTTGCTTTAATGAATTCCTCTTTATTTGGCAATATGAGAAAGTATTTGTAGCAAAGGTAAAGCCCTTAAATATCACTTTTCTTCAGCCCACTGATGCTCAGTTTGGGATCTTTTATCTTTGTATATAGTATAGAAAATGAATACATTTTTTTAAAGTAAATGGCGTTGCAATTCTCATTTCTAATAAAGATCACTCATCATTTCTTTGCCAGAATTTTCATAACCCATATTCCCTTTATCTCCAGTAAATATAGGAATTGTATTCATCAGATTTTTAATTTATATAATGAATTTTGAGAGTATAAAGCAAGTCATAAGTCTTTACAGCATTTGACTGCCAATAGACAGGCTCCAGCATTTTCCCTTCTGCACCACTGGCAAACTGTGTTCACTGCAAATTTGACAGACCGAGACTGGGGCTTCAGTGGCACCATCTGTGCCCAAAGGAAAACGGCCTTTCTGGATTTGCTGCCTCAACCCTTGTCTGGCTTTGACTACACAAATATCTGCAGCCTTGGAACTTGACCTCATCTTGGTTTTACTACTCATCCATTTTTGGACAAAGTAATGTGACATCTAGCTCTCCCCCACCACCCTGACCTGATGCTGGACAATTCACTAGATTTTTATTTATTTATTTTTATTTACATTATTTATAGTTTGCCTTTCTCACTGAGACTCAAGGTGGATTGCACAGTGTGAGTCAATATGGCTCAAACATATAACAACAATGCAACAGTGTTTGGATTACAGAAATCTGAATACACCCAGAAATCTGATACAGAGCTGAAACAATGCTGACACAAAGCTTAAGCAGTTAGACACAGCAAATTAAATAACACAGAAGCTATGAAGTAGGTCCACAGTACTATAGGCCGCAGCACCTGTCTCTTAACCAAAACATCTCTCTAAACTATTTCCTTATACGATGGCCTCCTAGCTGTGTAAAAAAGCCCTCCTAAATAATTAGATTTGCATAGTTTGCAGAGAGCTGGGAGAGTGGGAAGTTGAACCCGCCTAGCCTCATCAAGCAGACACTTCCATAGGGTTGGGGCTACCACAGAAAATGCATGTGTTCTGTCAGTTGTTGATTTTGCCCATTTCTAGGATGGCACCTGCTGAAGGCCTTGTTCAAATGAGCGAAGATACCATGGAAGAGCATAGGGAGAGAGGTGCTCCTGTAGATATGAAGGAACATGAAGGGCTTGGTATGTGATAGCCAAAACCTTGAATTGAGCCTAGTAACTGATGGATAGCCAATGGACTGACTGCAGAATAGGATTAATATGTATGCTCTGCCATCTAGCTCCCAATAATAATCAAGCTGCATCATTCTGCATCAACTGGAGTTGACTTTGAGGGGAGATCTATGTAGAATGCATTACAGTAGTCTACTCTTGATGTTACTACAGTGTGGATCCAGGTGGCTAGATTGGTTATGGCAAGGTAGGGAGCCACCTTCCGGGTTAAACTGAGTGGGGGAAAAGCCTTTTTTTGGCAACTGCATTAACTTGCTTCTCTAGCAGCAAAACTGGATCCAGTATAAACATTTGGCTCTTAACCTAGTTTGCAAAGGTCAACTGAATCCCGTCAAAAGTGTGGAGCACAGTGTTCTTCAAGATCTTTGCCTTCCCAACCAGCATAACTTCTGTCTTGTCTGGGTTTCATTTCAATTTGTTCGCTTTCAGCCATTTAACCCAATGTCTTGGGAATGACCCAAGACTTCTACTCAGTGATTTGGAACTGGGATACAAAAATGGGTTCATCTGCATATTGATACATAGCTACAAATAATTCCTCTTAAAGGTTTAAGACAGAGGTTGAATAGTGGATATGATTGTACCCTGTGAAACCCTGCTAGATAATTCCCACACTGAAATAGCTGGTCACCAACTCTGGTTTCTCTTCAGATCGCACCATCAACAATCCTGTAAGTCTGTTCCATAAGGAATGATTTAATCCAGTCCAGGGCACATCCCCTGATATGTACTTCTGCCTCTAAAAACTCAACAAACTAGCATGGTCTACTCTATCAAAGGCTGCAGAAAGATTCAGGAGGAGCAACAAAGAAATATGGAATTTATCCTCTAAATCCACCAGAGCCATCTTCATCCCATAGCCTGACCTGAAACCAGACTTTAAAGGGTCCAGAGCACCAAAGTCTGCTACTGTTCTTTCAAGGGCAGATTAGAGACTGGGCAATAAATGGTCACATTTTTTATTTATGGATTTTTTAAAGTAATGAGTAGATAAACCACCTTTTTGAGGGCTTTTCCACACGGTCACCTTACAGTGATTTAGGTTCCATTCTTCTTCTCTTGATCTCCAGAATTCTGCATGGGGAAAAGTGGTATGAGAGGGATAATCAGGTTTTTCCTGGCTCTCTCCCCCCCCCCATTTTTTTTCTTGTAGATTTACCATGATTTTTTAAAAGCTGCTGTTAAACCTTTATTAAAGTGTTTGTTGCAAGTGCAGAATTCTTTCTTTGCTAACAATATTTCCTCCATTCTTTTCTTGGTTGCTGATTGGTTAACCACTAAACAGAAACCACTTCCACCATCTCCTCTTCTCAGCACTCCTCCCTTTCCTCCCCTTTTAAAAAAGAGTAATAATGTTATGATGACATCATTACCTCTGCATTAACGGTTAACTTCCAAAGGGGAGTAATCAAATTTCCAACAGCCCACAAGCCGCAGCAGCGTATAACTGAAATCTTTTGCTTTGATATTGGTTCGCATTGCAAACACCCCTCCCTCTCTTTTTATGGAAACAGTAGGGCTATAACTTTGTAACCATGCTGCTTACTCCTTGATACATCAAATATGCATACATGTTGTAATGACATTTGACATTCATAAACTTTTTACTTTTGATTTTCATTAAAACAATTTTGGAGCATTTTCTTTGACTTTTTTTGGTATACAATTTTCTTTGACTTTTTTTTGGTATACTATCCACTTTTTTTTTTTTGGTTCACTAAAGCAGAAAATGGCGGAGACATGAGAAAGCTTGATTGTGGAGAATTGTGTCATCACACAAAATCAGCCTCCCCAATCCAGAACATGACTTTGTGATCTGAAGCACCCAATCAGAACACTGTTCATCTGAATGGCAAAGTTTGAATATTTTGAACTGGCAAAATATAGCCATTTTATGCTGGCTGTCAAAAGGTGAGAACCTAGGACAATGTCTGTCTGCTCAAACAAATGGTGTTGGTGTAAGGAAAAGGCCTATTCAGCCCTTGAGATCTTGGTTGTTTTTACTGAACTCTGGTTCAGGTTCTAAGTTTTTTTTTTTTTTTAAAGAATTTTTATTGGATTAGAAACATATAATAACAATTATAATCACATTCTTTAATTTTTTCTAATTCTAACCCCCTCCCTTTCCCCCCCTTTTTATTGACTTCCAACAGTTTTCCAACCCCCTATCCACTTTCGCTCTACTCCTTCATATTTATTTTATTTGTTTATTATAATATACTTTCAGATTCTTCTAAGCACTATTTCCACTTCCTTTCACATATAAATTGTCATATAAATTGTCATATAAATAAAATCCTCTTAATCTATCTTCTTCATTAAAACTACTAATAATATTCATTTTGATAACCTGTGTTTTATCTTACTCCTTCTATTCTCTTCAATATGGGACAAACAATTTGCCCCCCTTTATACATCAATTCCAATACTTCTATACACATACTTATTATACACACTTATTGTCATTTGCTTAGGCTTCTGTTCTATATGTTGTTCTTTATCTATACATATACCATAAGTCTAACAATTAGACCTATCTTTGAATTTACGTATGTATGTATATATTCACTCTATGTTATACGGTTATCTTTCCAAAAAATATAGATTAGTTAATTTCTATCCCATTAATTCTCATAGTATCAACGCTATTGCTACTAAATATAATACTTAAAAATCATATAAAGTTGCTTAGAATTTTTCCATTAACTCTCCACCCCCTCGGGATAGTCACTTCTCTCCTCCTGTGTACCTCAATAATTTTCAAACTGCCACAGTTCTCCTCCCACCTCCCATTTTTTCACCAAATATTGTTTCAGCTTTCCCCAGTCCGTGTTAAACTGCCCTGGATCAAGGTCTCTCAGTTTTCTTGTCATTTTGTCCATCTCCGCCATGTACAGCAATTTGTAAATCCAGTCCTCAGTAGTTGGCACTTCTTGTACTTTCCACTTCTGCGCATACAAAAGTCTGGCTGCTGCCGTCATATAGAATATCAATGTCCTATGTTGTGCTGGGATGTCTTCCATTCCCAAGTTCAGTAGCAGGAGTTCTGGGTTCTTGTTAACTTGAAATTGTAAAATCTCACTCATTACTCTTATTATTTCCCCCCAGTACTGCCTAGCTACCTCGCAAGTCCACCACATATGATACATTGATCCCTCATGTTTTTTACATTTCCAGCATTTATTAGACATATTCGAGTTCCCTAGCGCAATCTTCTTTGGCGTCAGATACCAACGGTAAATCATTTTGTAAATATTCTCTTTAATATTGGTACATGTCGTGATTTTCAATGTATGTTTCCACAAGTATTCCCACGCCTCCATTGTTATTTCTTTGTTAAAGTTTATAGCCCACTTCACCATTTGCACTTTGACTGTCTCATCTTCAGTATACCATTTTAACAACACTTTGTAGACCTTAGAAATTTCCTTTTGGTCTTCTTGTAAAATTACTTTCTCTAATTCTGAGTCTTCCATCCTTATCCCTCCCTTCGCACAGTCTGAGTAATAAAGATCTCTAACTTGTCTATATTGAAACCAGTCGTAGTTTGGAGACATCTCTTGTTGCGTTCTTATTCTTATTTTAAAGGATTCTATTTGAGTTATCTCCTTATACGTTAAACACTGTTGTTCATTATCGACCGTTCTTGGATCTATTACTTCATATGGAACCACCCAGGAGGGAATTCCTTCTTGTAGGTATTCTTTGTACTTCTTCCAAATTGTGAAGAGGCTTCTCCGAATATAGTGATGCAGGAACATAGAATCTGCTTTTACTTTATCATACCATAGGTATGCATGCCATCCAAATAATTTTTTGTATCCCTCTAAGGCCAGCAGTTTGCGATTTTTCAATGTGATCCAATCCTTCAACCATACCAGACAGATTGCATCATAATAAAGTCTCAAGTTGGGCAGTTGCATTCCCCCTCTTTCTTTTGCATCCTGTAACACTTTCATTTTCACTCGAGGCTTCCTGCCTGCCCACACAAACTCTGATATTTTCCTCTGCCATTTATCAAATTGCTTGGAGTCCCTAATGATTGGTATCGTCTGTAACAGAAACATAACTCTTGGTAACACGTTCATCTTGATTACTGCAATTCTTCCCAACCATGACAAGTTCAGCCTATTCCATTTGATCAAATCATGCTCTATTTGAGTCCATAATTTCTCATAGTTATTCTTAAATAGATCTATATTTTTTGCAGTCAATTCAATTCCCAAGTACTTCACCTTACTTGTTACCTCACAGTCTGTTATTTCCGTTAATAACTGTTGCTTTTGTTTAATCATATTCTTACATAAAATCTTTGATTTCTTTTTGTTTACATAGAAACCTGCCAAGTCTCCAAACTCTTTTATTTTTTCTATTACCTTAGGCATGTTTTCAATTGGATCTTCCACAATTAACATTATATCATCTGCAAACGCTCTGACCTTATAGGAAAAGTCTTTTATCTTTATACCATGGATTGCATTATCTTCTCTAATCTGCATCATCAAAATTTCAAGAACCAAAATAAACAACAATGGGGATAGCGGGCAACCTTGTCTTGTACCCTTTCCGATAATCAGTTTTTTAGTCAGCTCGTCATTCACCACAATTGCTGCACTCTGGTCTCTATAAATTTCTCTCACTGCTCTTATGAACCTTTCCCCCATTTGTAGCTGTTCCATGGTGGCAAACATAAAGTCCCAGTTCAAATTGTCAAATGCTTTTTCAGCGTCTACAAAAAAGAAACCAACCTCCTTATCACATCGCCTGTCATAGTATTCTATAGCGTTTATGACTGTCCTTAGGTTGTCTCTGATTTGTCTATTTGGTAAAAAGCCTGCTTGTTCTTCTCCAATAACTTCGGCTAGCCACCCCTTTATTCTCTCCGCCAAGATCTTTGCAAAAATCTTGTAGTCATTATTAAGTAAAGAGATAGGTCTGTAGTTTTTAACATTGGTCAAGTCCTGTCCTTCTTTGGGGATCAATGATATATTTGCTTCACTCCAGGTATCTGGGATCCTTTGGTCCCTCATAACACCATTGATCACCTCTTTTAAAAACGGTACCAGTTCATTGGCCATTGCCTTGTAAAACTTAGCTGTGAGTCCATCAGGCCCTGGCGCTTTTCCCAAGTTTGTTGACTGTATTGCCTTCCTTATCTCTTCTTCTGTTACTTCACTGTTTAGTTTAACTCTCCACTCCTCGGACATTACTGGCAGCTTCATTTTCTCCAGATATGCGGCTATCGCATCTTTATTCACTTCTTTCTTATCATACAATTTAGCGTAAAATTTATAAAAGGCTCTGCTAATAGCGACCTGTTCCAGGTGTACTTTATTGTCATCACATATTTTATTTATTATCTTTTTCTCCTTTCTTTTCTTCAATTGCCATGCCAAAAATTTCCCAGGTTTGTTCGCCCCTTCAAACGACTTTTGATTCAGTCTTTTCAGATTCCATTCCAATTCTTTATTATTCATGGCCGTCAACTGCTCCTGAAGGATTTTGATGTCCTGATATATTTTCTTTTTCCCTGGTCTTTTCTTCAACTGGATTTCTTTGGCTTTTATTTTTTCCATAATCTCCTGTCTCTTCTCCTCTTTTTTCCTTCGGAGTCTTCCATTTAAGTCCATTAATACACCTCTGATTACTGCCTTGTACGTGTCCCATACCTTGTTGGTTGGTACTTCTTGATTCATGTTGTACTGTATGAAGAATTTAGTCTCCCTTCTCAACATTTCCATATTTTCTCCCTCTTGCAACAAATCCTCATTTATTCTCCATCCTTTTCTCTTAGTTCTTTTTCCAAATTTCCACATAATTGGGTTATGATCTGAGCCTACCATAGGCATTATTTCTACTTCCTTAGTCCAAAGTACTAAGTCCTTTGAGGCCCAGATCATATCAATACGCGATAAGGTAGAGTGTCTTGCAGAGAAAAAGGTATACTGTCTGATTGTGGGATTCTGCGTTCTCCTCACATCTTCCAACGCTTCCTGTTGCATTAATCCAAAAAAAGTCTTTGGTAATAATCCTCTTTTCTTTTGTGTAGTGGCTGATTTCTTGTCTTGTTCCAAATTCGTAACTCCATTGAAGTCTCCTGCAAGTATTATCTGATCATATGAAAGTTCATCTAGTTGCTTCTTTAAATCCTCAAAAAAGCACTCTTTAGCTCCATTAGGCGCATATATTCCAATCACCAACACTTTCTTTAAGTTCCAAATACATTCCACTGCTATAAATCTGGCTTCCCCATCTCTAATTATCACCTTTGGTTGCAGCTCTTCTTTTATATATAGTACCACTCCCCTTTTTTTCTTTTTTGAGGCCGCTACAAATTCAATGCCCAATTTACTTACTTTAAGGTATTTTACATCCTGATTTCTAATATGAGTCTCTTGTAAGCAAACTATATCACATTTCTGTTTTAATAGCCAGTGGAAAATACTTTTTTGCTTATTAGGTGAGTTAAGTCCATTTACATTCCACGATAAAACTTTACACTCCATATTCAAAGCCTTGTTGTTGGTAAGTCTTTTTCATTGTCCATCATGAACCTTTCCATTTCCAATTCAGATCTGATGCGCTTTCTTACCCCTCCAAATTCAAAAGATATCCCTTCCGGTAATTCCCATCTGTATCTTACTTTCATGTCTTTCAAAGTCTGGACTAACACTTTGTATTTTTTCCGGTCCAAGAGCACCGATCTGGGTAACTCCTTCATGATGATAATTGTCTTGCCATCAACTATCAATGGATCTTGAAATTGCTTAGTCACTATCATTTCCCTTACATTCCTTGTCGTAAATTGCACTATCACATCCCTTGGTACCTTTCTCTGGGTCGCAAATCTGGAATTTATTCGGTACACCACATCTAGGAAAGCCACAACCTCCTCCTCCTCCTTTTCCAGGTATTCAGCTAACACTTCAGTCACCTGTTCTTGTGCTGTCTTTCCTTCTACTTCCAACAAACCTCGAAACCTCAGCTGCTTTTCCATATATTTACTCTCCGCAACTGCCATTCTTCCCCTCATTACTCTCATGTCCGTTCGCTGCGTCTCTGTAAGGTTGTCCATCGCCTTCTCCACATCGTTAACTTTTTGCTGCGCTGCCTGCAGGTTGGTTTGTATCGTCTCCATTCCCTTTTTTACTTCTGCCAGCTCATTTTTAACTGTCTCTTTGACATCTTTGACTTCTTTCACCAACTCCAATTTTGTTTCTTTAAGCTCCTTTAGCATTTCACAAATTTTTTTGTCCAAGTTCTCTATGGCTGCTTGCCACTCTTTCTTCGACATCGTGGGGCTTGATTTACCTCGCTCCCACGAGTCTGCACGTTTTCTTAGCTCCGTGGCGTCCAAATTGGTAGTCCTTTTAATTAATTTAAAAGTCCCGGTCCTTTAAATGAACAAAAATCGCTTCAAAAATCCAAAATGTCGGGCGTCTTTTCTCTATGGTTTCTCTGTACCCTTTTGTAATCCAAGATGTCCTACTTCCACCCTTGCTGAAGCCAAAGCCCTTCCCTGTTCAAAAATGGCGATGCCCTTCTTCCTGTCTTCCAGTAGGGGCCGTCTCCTTCTGGCGACTCTATCACTATTACGTACTTCCTGTTTCCCGACTCTCCGCTGCAGCTCTCGCGATGGTAGAAGTTTTCCCACAGCCTGCTATCGATTCTCAACCACAGGTATGATAAACAAATGTCTCTTTTCTGAAATTACTTCTTTTTACTTAGTCCTTTTTGGAATCTATTTCTTGCCGGGTTTCCCCCTCCTTATAGTAAGTCTGTTGCAGTTTAAAAAGTCCTTTTAAAACTTCGTTACTTTTAACAATCCATCCCAATTCAGGAGATAGTGATCTTTACCTTTTCAAACGTCTTTCTGGGTTGTAATCACTGCTTCAATCTTAAGTTCTCTTTCCGTTTGTTTTCCCCCTGTTGAAGCTTGGGCACGAAGGTCTTATGCCAGCCGCACTGGCCCCGGGTCTGTCGCAGAGATCTATGCCGACCTGTCAAAGGGTGGGACCTCAAGGGTCGAGAGAGAATCCTTAGCGCAGAACCCCTCCTCGCCCGAGATCAACGCGCCCTGAGGTCTTTGAGCGTTCTTTGCCTGTTCTCCGCCTGAGAGCAGGTGGCCGGGGGCTATTTGTGCCCCTCCGGCCGCTGAAACGGCAGCCCGGTCAGCTCTGCACTTAGAGCTGCGTTAGACCTCCATGGATCCCAAACCGGAAGTCTGGTTCAGGTTCTAAGTTGTTGAAGGCCTGGCTCTGGCCTAGCTGAGAAAAAATGTGCTGGCCTGTTAATGTTCAACACCTGCAGGCCTTTGCTGGTTCTCAAGAGAGTTGGTCTTGGGAGGCAGGCTCTCACCATCCCTATTTTCACTCCCTAATTTTACGTGGCTAGCAACGCCAGTTAAGCAAGTGAGCTCTAATTGGCTCTTGGCTGATAGTGTGATGTCAGCAGGATTGAAAAGATGGCCCCCTCCTACACATATTTCCCTTCTCTAAGGCATTATTCCTTTACCATCAAGTGTGAGAGAAGATTGCTTCCATGCCTCTTATCATCAAGAAGCCTCCAATAGCATGGCATGGAAATAGACTCCTTTACCAAGCCTAATGGTGAGAACCTGTCGGCTAAGAAGCTACATCAGAGAAGCTTAGACAGCAAGCGTTAAACTGTTTTAGCCAGATAGTCTCTGGGTTTGTTCTGAGGTTGTGCCCACATGCAACAAGTGACTCTAGACACAGGCTAAAATAAAGTATTTTTTACTTTATTGAATACAAATTCAGAGAGTGTTGCTGAGCATGAAGCACTCTAGTTCAGGCAATAGACAAGAAAACAAATAAACCTTACTATTGCTAGCTACAAGTATCTGGCTAAAACACTTTAATGCTTGCTCACAAACAAAGTGAACATGCTCCTTCCTGTTGCCTAAGGGTCTTGTGGTGACTGTGATCAGTGCCCAGACTAGGAGTTTGGGGGTCCCTGCTTCATATAGTTGGTGACTGAGGCATTTCTTGGTGAAAATGGAAGGCCTTGAATCTGCCAAAGTTATGGGGTAAGGAAAAGGTTTAAGAGGCACTTGCAGTGTTATCCTGGAACATCAACGTATCTGATAAAATAGTGGAATGGCCCAGGAGTGCAGGACAAAAACAAAAACCTTGTGGCAGGAGTACAAGCAGGAGGTTGTACACAATAGCCAACAGCATTTAGAGACAATGCTAGCATCAAACCTCCAAGGGTATCTAGAAGCCTTTCTTTCCTAACAATTAGAAATGGACAACCAGAAACTGTAATGGAGGGACCCAAGTCGCTATTCACCCATGACATAGGGACCATCAACTACTCCTTCTGATTTAGATAAGTACTGTGACTATACTATTTCTAATTTTCTAGCTTCCCATTACTCTTGTAATTGGCTACCACGTGGAATGGAAGTTATGTGATATCAGTTACAGAAAAGCTGAGGTTTAAAAGTACTCCAGTAAGAATTATGGCAGCATTGCAATTGTCTTCCTGGTTTTTGGGACCAATGGTAAAAAAGTGCACTGCACCGAGTGCAGTGCAGAAAGTACCATGAGGTTATGGAATTTTTCCAGGTATCCAAGTTCTCACTGTGATTTATTCTCCCCACATTGCCATATTAAAACCCCTTTTCCCCATTAAAGGATGCCCTCCCACGTGGCCAGTGTTGCCTGGACAGAGAGCATTTTAAAAAAAAATAATGGATGTAATGGCCCTCCTAAGCATATGGCAAAGCTGAACATTTTGCATGATATATGTGTTTCTTTCCTCTAAAATAAAAGCATATTGCTGGCTTCTGTGATGCAAAACTTTTCCTGATGTTTCTAATTGTGGTCCTCTAATGTGCTATTATTGCATGTTATCTCATTTAGCAGATGAATGCTCTCAACCTGTACCCTCAGAAGAAATGGATGTTGGAGAAGAACGAACTGCAGCTAACAGTGATCCAACAAGTAAGGAGTAAGTTCTTGAAACCTGGGATACAATTATAATGAATCATGTCCATTCCTTGGCAGGCACAAGCCCCCCCCCCCCACTAGTTAGTTCACTACCACCTCCGCCACCACCTCCTCAGCAGTCTGAAACATGCTGCTTTCAAAGGTTCACTGATATTTATTATTTCACCTTCTGAAAACAATGGTGAGGGACAAATAGATGGAAGAGTTCATCACACATTTCATCAATAATTGAAAAATCTCTCTCTCTTTCTCTGATGAAGCCCACCCTACCACTCCCACTGAAAATGGACAGGAACTAAATGCTGCTGAACTGTCACCTACAACATGTTTAGCTAATGCTAGGAACAGGAAGAAATGTGTAGCATTACTAGCAGATGTTGCTGAGCTCAAGCTGACACAGTGCTCAGCAGAGGACCATGAGGTAAACTGAATACACAAGGAGACAATGGATGAGGAGCGAATATGACACAGGCAGTTGTTGAAGGAGGAAAGATGCTACCACAACGAACTGCTTGAAGAGGCAAGACATGGCTAAAACGTTTTCTAGGATGTCATGAACCAAGCACTTAAAAGCCTTACAGAATTAATGGCAGAGAAGGAACAAGAATTGCAGTCACAAACACTGACTGCTACAGCTCTTCCACCAGTCCAGGAAGCATTGCCATTTGAAATGTCCCAGAGCTACACAGTCTCTTTTAATGTGTTCCAGATTGTGTCGGGCAATATCATTTGTTCCCACATGGATCAGCAAGAAGGGATAATAATCTGTGGGCTTGATGAGTCTTCCTACACTTTCTGTCACATCCTAGATGAGTGCACCTGGTAAACAGCATATCACTTGAGATGACAAGTCCGGCTGGCATGCTTTACCCTCTACTCCTCTCAGGGATTCCCTAATTACCAGCACACACTTTCTTCTATATTGGGGAACAGAAACTCAAGTCCTCTCATCCACAGGGGTCTGTGGGAGTAGCCCTTGATCCAGTGGTCCAGAATCAATATCTGTAGGGCGATCCTGGAACCGATTGCTTAGTATCAGAGGCTTAGAATGTCTCTTGATTTTCCTGCTCCTGTGGGTTACTTCCTTCCATGTGTCCACCTCCTGTATTGGATGCTCCTCCAAATCCTGAGATACCTTTCCCTCCTCCAGATCTTGAGATACCTTTCCCTCCTCCTCACGTTGCTCATGGAAAAATACTTCATGTGCTCTGTCCATGAACTCTTTGCCTTCCCTTATGAAATGGAGTGTGGACAAATGTGCTTCAAGTCCCTGTATCTTCTCCTCCAGTAGGGCTACCAACTTACACTTGCTGCAAGTGTAATTGCTGTTACACTCAGGTAAGAATACAAACGTGCCACAGACTTTGCATGTCACTGCCTCGGCTCTCTCACCAGCCATGTTGCTGCAATCCATTTCAGAAGTAGTTCAATTTTTATTGCACATCCCTGATAACACCCCTGCCATCTGCCTTTCAAGACTACCTGTAAAAGGTTTGCAGAAGCAAGAAAAAGATGAACACGTATAGGATGTAAGAGATACTCGGCTTCTAAAAGGGTCCATAGGCAGACCTGCAGGCTAAGAGCCACAAGGCAAGAGCCTCTGGTGAGGAGGAGCCTAATTCAGTTCAAGGCTCACCCAGCAGAGGGCAGGGCCAGTAGTAACCCCAGGCAAAACAGACCCTCTCCAATTAGCAACAATCACCCTGTGCAATTCGCCACAACCCAGGCAAAAGAGAGAAACTGAAACAACTTACTCCAACAGGCACCACTTTCCAGCAGGCTATATATAGTTATCCCCTCCCCCCCAAACATTGTCCTCCCAACCCAGTAGCCTCAGCTAATTCTCCACAGCAGTTAAGGAAGGCAACAGAGAAACACTCACCATTCCAGCAGCTCTCTTGCCTGCTCCTTCCCAGGTGGCCCTTCTCTTCTAGAAGATGTTGTCATGCATGTAAAAAAGGGGTTCCTAGGTCACAGAGCTTTCCCTAACTGACAGCTACTATATTAACCTAGAAGAGAACCCACACTACAGGGGGAATCCTTGGTGGGGGTGGGCAGGGGAGGAGTGACTTTTCCCATAATATAGCAATCAACAACTGCTATGCTATCATAGCAAGCATGCCCCCTAAACTCATGAACTTTCACCTCTGTTTTTTTAGGACAAGACTTTAACACTAATTTATTTTTTTTATTTTATTAAATGTCTATTCCGCCCTCCCCACAAGCTGGCTCAGAGCAGATCACATCATTTAAAAACAATAAATATAATTTCACAATATCCATTAAAATTTCATTAAAACACATTATAATTCACACTCAATTTATGACAATAATAACAAAGTTTCCAAGATGGCATCCGTCATTGTTAGGCTATATTCACCAGCAATTGAACAGTAAAAACAGGGTGGTAGGCAAGTCTGATGAGGGAATTTAAAAACCAATCATTCACTTCCCCCTCCCTACAAGGCCAGCAGAGGCCTAGCCCAGCCTCAACCATATGCCTGGCAGAACATCTCTGTCCTACAAGCCTGGCAGAAAGATAAATCCTGCTGGGCTCAACTTCAGTGGACAGAGAGTTCCACCAGGTTGGGGCAAGGACTAAAAAGGCCTTGGCTCTGGTTGAGGTCAGGCAGGCCTCCCTGGGGACAGGAACCACCAACAGTTGTTTTCCTACTGATCAGAGTGTCCTTGGGTGGTGGGGGAATAGGGAGAGGTGGTCCTGCAGATATGCTGGTCACAGTCCGCTTAGGGCTTTATAGGTAAGGGACTAGCTGCCTGGCCTGTCATGGAAAAAAGGAGACCTGGCACTGTGACCTGTGCTTCCACTATCAGGGAGTCATCCAGGATCACCCCCAGACTCCTCACTCTTGGAACAGGCGCAAGAAGCACTCCATTGAGCCTAACCACCCACGACTCAAGTTCAAAAAGTTAAATCTTTGCAGGATTTAATTTCAGTTGACTCTGTTTCAGTCATCCAGTCATGGTAAGGTTCTCTGGAGGAGTTTGTACAAAGATGCAACGTACTTTTTTTCAGGCTTAATTTCTTGGAACAGCATACAGCGGCTCTTGGGTCACCCCACCCCACCCCATTAGCAGAATAGCTTAGTCAATGTAGCTAACATGTGAATGTGTGATGATGAGATGATAAACTTTAGTAAAGAAAATAAGAATTCTTTTATTTTAGGAACTCTACTCGGGATATGAAAGAGAAGAGAGTTTATTCTAATCTATCTAAGGTAGAATGCGTGTGGATTTATTTTATTTTATTTGCATCATTTATAGTCCGCCTTTCTTGCTGTGACTCAAAGCAGATTACATGGTGTGAGTCAGTACAATCAATATCACAGAATTTCAATACACATGTAATGGGTATATACATGCAATTTGCAAGATTTAAAGAGAAAGAATGAAGAGAAAGATTTAAAAATTTAACAGTGTTGAAACAAAGCATAGACAATTTCCATGACTGTTATATTAAATAACATAGGAACTACTCAGTAAGATAAAACTTATAGCAATTGTAGTGAATTCTATGGCCCCTCATTGTTTACAGAAATAGTAGTGAAGTCTTTTGTCCTTCCTTATCCCTTTACTGATGGATCTCTTGAGGCCACTTTCTTACAGTACAGCCTTCTCATCTGAGCAAAAAGCCCTCTTGAACAATTCAGTTTTGCATCATTTATAGAAGGCCAGGAGAGTGGAAGCTTTCCTAACTTCCTCAGCTAGGATATGCCATAAAATGGGGGCCACTACAGAGAATGCCCATGCATGGGCAGCTGTTGATTTTGCCCATGTGAAGGCTGGTACTTGCAGAAGGCCCTGTTCAGATGAGCGAAGTTGCCATGGTGAAATATAGGGAGTAGAGATGGGCACGAACAGAAAAAAACCCGAACGTGATGTTCGTTGTTCGTTGCCATCCATGAACAGGGACTCACGAACAACAACGCATATGGCCCTGTTCACGAATATGTTTGTGGCTGGCTGTTTGTAGGGGCCAGCAGGCTCTCCTCCAGCCATCATCCAAGTTTGGTCAAGATCCCTACTGCACCACGCCCAGAAACCTGGCCTGAGCAGGCACCAGGAAAGGGACCAATAATAAATAATAGCTTGGTCCCAGAGCCTGGCAGCAGCCCTGGAACCTGAGGGTGGGTAGATCCCTACTGCACCACTCCCAGAAACCCTACCTGAGCAGGCAGCAGGAAAGGTGCCAATAATAAAAAATAGCTTGGCCCCAGAGCCTGGCAGCAGCCTTTGAACTTGAAGGGGTAGATCCATATCCCACAACACACAAAGAAAATTCAAGGTCCAATGCACTTTCCCTGTCTCTGTATCAAAATGCCAACAGCAGCTTGCTCTCTCCCTCTCCACAGTCTGCAAAGACTAGCCAGAGCTGGGAGCCCCCCCCCCTCCCCCATGGTCTTTGCTCTCTTGTAACAAATTTGGAGCGCCATACTTGGAAGAAAGACCTGCCTATCAAGCTAAATTGGGCTTAGATTGGGGTTTCCAGGGCAACAGCAGGAGTTCAGACTGTTCAGACAATCCCTGCCTAAGTTGCCAAGGGAATTGATTGTAGGTGCCAGACTGTCTGGCTTGACGAACAGCAAGGAACGAGGCTTGCAATGACCACCTGTTCATTTAGAATGTGACCTCACAAACAGCTTTTTCTCGAACAGCAGATTGGGCTGTTCGTGGCTTTTTTTTGTTCGTATTGCTGTTCATGCCCATCTCTAGTCATGGGCCATTTCCACACACATTGAATAATGCACTTTCAATGAAATGTCGTAATCCTTTAGAAGTGGATTTTTTTGTTCCACACACGGAAAATCAGTTTCAAATGTTCACTAAAGAGTATTGAAAGTGGATTATCCAACATGGCTGTGGAAGCAGCCATGATGTCTTAATGTTATTTGTTAGTCCCTGTTTTATAAACAAAGAAGTGGACAGGGTAAGAAGTAGCTAAAAGCTGATCACATAGAACATCCTCTGGATTCAGTATCCAGAGGATGTTATATCCCAACTCCTGCTTTTATCATTTCAGAGACATCTGACTGGCTACTCTAGAAAACGATATAGTGAATGAGATGGATCTTGCGCTGATCCAGAAAGATAGTTGGGATTGTCTTGTTTCTTTGCCCTTCATAATAGTAAAGCATTTTCCCTGGTGAACTGGAATTTTCATTACTGGTTCTGTTTTTATTTCAGATCAAACATGAGAAAGCCATTTCCTTCAGCCTTCCTTGTGAGGTATCCAAGTAGTAACTTTTGTAAACAGATCTAGCAAGTTTCTTCTCATGTTTTTAATCACCAAGTAATGAGTCCAACACTGAATTACTGTGTTAAACTTGCGCCTCAGATTCCATGTGGTAGCCTGTTGATGCTTTGACCTTTAAATTAAGGAAATTCCATTGCTACAGAATTTCCATGATCTTCAGAAGATAAGACCCAGTTGATTGGCCCAAGTGGATTGGTGGTATATATTTGATTATTATCTGATTCCTCTCTTGCCTAAATGCTTGCTCCTCTCCGGGAGGGAACAGAGTCTGTTTTTATTCTTACCCTTCTTCCCATGATAAAAATGTACCCCCACCACAGGGATTTCTTTAAGATCAGGATTCTTTTTCATGAATTACCGCAACCATCCATCATGCACAGAAACAGATGGGCAAGCAACTTAAGCTCTAACTGACTTTTGTTAATGTTTATAATTAGGCCATAATACTTGACAAGCAGCACATTTCTGAGAGATTATCACACATCTCAGGTGCAGCATGAAGCAGAAGCCAAAAGCCAAGTGACTTCAGCTACTCAAAGTGTGCAATAATCCCTTAGAAATCTATTAAGTGGGAGTGCCTCAGAGCCATTATGACATGGAAACTTCAAGGTAAAAAGGTCATACCTGCAATTTTACAGGGAATATTGACATGTGCATGACATCACCAATGACCAATCAGAAACCTCCATTGTTACTCTCAAGTCTCAAGTAATTTCATAATAGCTAAGTGTTGTAAGGCAGTGAGTGCTCTATGGGCTGTATGCTAACAGTGATTTGTCCAAGGCTGAAGTTGCAAAAACACACAAATTACATTTTTGCTGGTTAAAAAAAAAGTGATGGACCACTTGACATGTCCGAGATTAGGCTAAAAAGTTTATTTAAATAAAAAGAATCACATTAATTTCACTAGTCTTTCTGTGTTTAAATTTAAATTTGCGCAGTTCTAATGTTTCATTATATCTAATCAGAAGCATAAGTCAATAATATTCACGGTTAGCAATTCTACTACCACTTTTTCTTGGTGCGCATCTTAATTTGTTTACTCATTCACATTTCCATGCTCCTTACAAATATACATTTTAACAAATAATTTGAAATGGGGGTGGGGTAATAAATTGTGCCTTAAAATATTTTGTCATAATTGGTCCACACAGAAGTGTATGTAGGTTCTGGCATCTCTGGGAAGCTGTAGCTGTAGCTATCAGAACAGATCCAGGCAGCTTCCTTCCATCTGATCACTCAGTCCTCTACGACAAACACTGGCCACTTTCAAAGAAATGGCTGCAACTTTTGTTGCCTTCTTGTGTGTTAGAAAACTACAGATGGAAGAAGGAGAAGTGATCAAGTGGAACCGTGGGGATACCAATAGCCACTGGCTTTGACAGTCAGATGGTGTCTTCTGAGGATGGTTCATAGTGCTTGTAGTCCTATGTGGATAAGACTATAAGTACCAAATCCCAGTTCTGGTGTGTTTGTGGTATTAGGAACTTGAAAGCAGTCCTAACTAGGTCTACTCAGAAGAAGTAAGTCCCATGTTATTCAGTGGGGATTACTTCCAGGAAAGTGTTCTTAGGATTGTTACCTAAGGTAGAGTTGCCATCTCTGGTTTGGAAAATTCCTGGAGATTTGAGGGTGGTGACTAGAGATGGTGGAGTTTGGGGAAATTTGTGTTGCCTTAGAAGCCACCTGCTGAAGCTACCCTTTCTTCTGAAAGAACTGATCTTTGTCGTCTGGAGATCAGTTGTAATTCTGGGAGAACTCAAGGCTTGTGTTGGAGACTGACAAACCTAGCCTAAGGTATTTCTCTGTGAATCCTGCTAGCTTGCCAAAAGGATCACCTTTTCTTTGTTCTAGTCACATGACAAAGGAATCTGCGGGTGCTTCAGCACTTTCTCAACCTGCCATTCTGGGGCTCTTCTTTAATGTGCCTATTTAGAAGTTGTGTTTCTTCCGCGTCTCCTTAAATGCCACAAAAATTCTTTAAAGTGTTCCAAACTGAACCTTTTGGCAAGGCATGCTGTTGACCTTGCCATGAAAACAACTGTGATTATGAGGGTGGGATCATAATGGCAGAGTGGAGGTACATGGTTATCCTTGCCCTATGCTCTGAACCCTTAGGACAGAGTGGACTATAAATCCAATACATAAAGCATTCAACTACAGCTTTGGAACTGTAATTCTCCATTGCTGTGGCTAATGTACTGAGGTCTATGATTTTCTCATAAGCATAAATTCACCAAAATAACATTGTGAAGGAAAGTCTATAACCTCTTTAGTTTCATTCTATCTGAATGCTAATCAATGGGAAACTGGGATCAATTGCTTCTTATTATATGTCTCAATCTCAGTACAACTGGATATATATTATTAGCAAGATGAGAACAGGAACCTAGACTGTTGCTTTAAAGGAAAAATAATTTCCAGCCTGCCAACTTAAAATAAGTCATAAATTGAAGGTATATGGGCTCTGCTCACATCTGTTCCAATGTGCAACTGTGGAACTTTGAACAGAGCCAGACATGATGTATTGTTACTGCAAACATCCTAAAATGGAAATTTGTAACTTATTACCTCACGATATTTCTCTCACTGTTTCCTTTTTCAAACTAAATGAGTGTTTTACCTGACATCTGAAAAGATGACCTGTGAAGCCAAGTGTGTATCTAACTGGCGGTCTTGTTGCATTTCACAATAAAAATGAAGTTCTGCCCCCTTCCCATCCATAGCATTGTATTGTATTATTTAGTCAATAAAAATGCAGTAAACTTTAGTTGTCAAGGCATAGGGGACAGATAATTTGTGACTTTCTAAGTGGTGATGGAGATTGACCCAGACAAGTAGATAGAAATGGCCATGCTGTTGTATCTAAAAAAATGTGGACAGTTTCTGATGCTATTTATTTATCTTGTTCTATTTCTATGCCATCTTTCCACTCAAATAGGGTCCTAAGGTGGGAAATATCAAATATTAAAACATTTAAATATTAAAAACACTCAAAATAAATTATACATACAATAATTCAATAAAACACAGAAACAGACAAAACAGCAAAAAACCAGGGAGGAAGCCAATAATAGTTATTGAGAGTATGCCAAACAGAACAAAAGATTCTTCACCCATGTACGGAAGTCAACAATAGAGGGAGACAGATGTTTCTCCCTGAGGAGGGAGTTCCAAAGTTTTGGTGCCATGTCTAAGAAGGCCCTTTCTTGGGTTGCCACCCATCTAGCCTCAGATGGCAGGGACACCTGAAGCAGGCCCTCCAAAGATGACTGGAGTCGATGGGTTGGTTCATATGGGAGAAGGCAATCCTTCAGGTATGCTGGCCCCATACCCTATAGAGCTTGAAGGTCAATACCAGCACCTTGAATTGGGCCCAGAAACAAATTGGGAGCCAGTGCCAATCATATTGCAGTAATATAATGTAGGTGTTACCAGGGCATGCACCACAGTGGCAAGATCTTCCTTCTCCCCGAAAAGGCCGCACCTGGCCACTGCTGCCACCTGTTTCTCCAACAGGAGGCCCAGACTCAGGTTCACCCCCAAGCCACGAGCCTTCTCCTTTAGGGAGAGTGCAACACCACCCAGAACAGAAGATAACAAATTCCATGGATCAGACACCCCCCTTTGCAGGGATTACGTTTCTGCTTGTTAGCGCTTATCCATTCCAAAACTGCCTCCAAGTACCTCTTCTCAGTTTCCATAGCCTCCCTGGGATCTGCTGGAAGTGCAAGATAGACAAGTAAGCCATTAAGCCCAACCCGATGCCCACTGCATGGTATATGTTGAGTACAGTGTAGTACATTGTATAGGAATTTCCAGATAGCCATTAAAGAGTGTTTTTCCATTGGCTGTGCTTAGATTCTTCATTCTGACTTTTATACTGATGTCAGCTGGAAGGTCTTCACCAGGACTTCAATTTCCAAGACCACAGGACTCCAATTTGGATCAGGACTATAGTGTGTGAAGAAGGGGCTTCAGCTTTCCCCCGGTACCATTTTCCCAACCAGAAGTAGCCTCAGGGTGTGCTTTTTGTCCCACTGGTAAACTTTTATTTATCCTATGTGCAGAACCCAGGGAGGACACATGGGAAATGTAATGGTTTTCTGTGGTTCACTCATTCACATGTTTTACATTTCTGCTCCACCTTTCTTCCTTCATGGAACTCAAAGCAGACTCCATGGGATCAGTAAGTCCCCCATTTGGACACTGCCCAGATCATGCAAGGCTTACCACCTCATATACCTTCAAATTATTGGTTTTTGTAGCCTTATTTGGACCTGACTTTCATTTACCATTGACCACTTTGTGTAAGTTGTATTCTTCCCTGTGCTTTTTAATTTATCCAACAGATGGGATTCTTTATGACGTAAGCAGTGTAGCATATGGGTTAAGGTTGCAGATGATGCCAAATGATTCATGATGGTGAAAACCAAAGTGGATTGTGATGAGCTACAGGATGATCCTTCTAAATGGAGTGAATGGGCATCAATGGGGAAAATGAAATTCAGGGCTGATAAGTGTAAGGTGATGCACACTGGAACAAAAAACTCTAATTTTAAATATATACGGATGAAATCTGAATTGGTTGAAACCAGGTCTGAGAGATCTTGAGTCATAGCAAACAGCTCAATGAGAATGTCAACCTGCTGTACAGCTGTAATAAAAAAGGCAAACACCATGCTGGGAATATTAGGAATGGGATTGAGAATAAAACAGCCAATGCCCTTTGTCTAGAGCAGTGGTTTGCCTACATTTTGAATAATGTGTACAGTTCTGGTTGCTGTATGTCAAAAAGGTTATTGCAGAGATGTATAAAGTACAGAAGAAGGCAACCAAGATGATCAAAGGACTGAGGCACCTTTCCCATGAGGTAAAGCTAAAGAGTCTGGGACTTTTTAGCTTAGAAAAAAGATGACTAAGTGAGACATGATAGCAATTTATAAAAATTATGCATTTTGTGGAGAAATAATTCATCCCAGGGGCACTAGTCCAAGGTTGAGTTGGAGGCTCAAATCACAATCCATGTAAAGTTTGTAACACAGAGAGGTTACCTGATGAACACTTTCTTGATCCTATATGAATTACTTGAGGGTAAATCCTATTAAACTCAGTGGAGCTTACTTCAGCACAGGATTGATTTGTTAATAAAGATAGCATTTTTTCTGCATATATTGCTCTTCTCTCCTCTCTCTGAGTTTCCTTTCTTACATCTGTTTTGAGTCTTCTTTGAATCCTACCTTCTTCTCCACTCTCTTCCTCATACAGTCTCATTCTCCAAATGACAAGTAATCTCCACGTACCTTCTGGGAACAATAAAAATCTTGGATGTGCTCCCAGAACCTTCAGGAAGTTTGAAAACCTTCAAAGATGGGCCCCTGAACTGAGGTTTTATCTCTAACGTTTTACATAACTGACTTAGTAAGTGTTGTGTAACAGCAATGCATATTCAGCAGCAAAAGAAGGAAAATCCTTAAAATAACATTGGGAAGGAGGTCAAGTGAGTCAAAGGCTGACATGTGCTGGAATCACTTCACACCAACCATCTCGGTTCTACTAGTTTTCATATTCCTTTACCACATCCCACTTCCATACCTTTTGGTCTGCTGATGATTCTTTTTCAGAAGGATAGTGGTGAATCGCTCCAATAGCTGCTCACTTACACAACTTACTCCATTGCCATGTCAATTGAATTTGAAAGCCTGTCTCAAAGTCCAAGATGATTCAGCATGGGAAAATGAAGAGGGATCAAAGCCACTCCTCTCCTAGTATATCATGTACCTTGACTCATAGTTTCCATTCGCTTCTCCTGCTGCTGACATGGGCATCACCTTTTTCTTTTTCAAGCTTGTTTTCTCTTCTTAGTTCTTGAGCACCACATGGCTGCTAATCACACTCTTGGCAATTTCTTTTATAAGTGGGCCAGAGTTTTTAATCCATCTTCTTCTACTTCACATACAAAGAATGAGTTTTTGCCATGCTCTGCTATCTTCCTTTTATTTTCAAGATTCTCTATCAACAATATGACTTCCATAATAAAATTATGAGGAATTGAATTGATATTATTTGATATAGTAATTTAAGTTTGAATGTCTCTATAAAAATCAACAGAATTTGACTGTTTTTGTAAATTTACCTTTTATTTGCATGCGATACATCTGAACTTCAAATGTAAAACTAACATTTGATAGGTACCCTGCTGTACCCAAAACAAATGCAGTGTTGTAGCCCCTTATACACGAAATAAATCTGGTGCTTCAGGACTACTTTTAACATTTTGTAAATTAGAAAGACTGCACATTTGATTTAAAATTAATGGCATGGCATAGCCACACTTATGAAGATAGTGCACAGGAAATAGTTTTTCAGGGACTTGAAAGAGCTCTGATAAAGCTAGACCTGTCCATAATACACACTGGTGTTTTGTCTATTCCATCATGGGCTGTTTCTGCACGTCCTTATAGGGATGGCCCACTCATGGAATGCTGGTGGCTTTCCCCCAGGATTCCAGTCATCTCTGTTTGCAAAACGGTTGCAGATTGTTTGGTTTCTGTTTTTTGGTGTCTTTTCTGGGGCTGAATCCACACTCACTCACCATCCGCTTATTTTGCACAGTCGTGGCAATCAGGTTCATTCCGCTACCATGCTGTGCATCTTCATATTCACCCTTCCATTGCGTCTTTATGGCACAATCAGTTCTCCACACGCCACTGAGTAAAGTGTCACAGTGGGCGGTTCCATCCTCCACCGTCAGAATTGACGGCGTTCGTCACTTCCTGGTTTTTTTTTTAAGGGTCAATTATCCGGTATACCGATATCTTGACTCCGGTGACCATTTCTTTTCCCGCGCAAACCGCTGCTCACTACGGTTGGTTTACTGGTATACCGACCTTTATGCATTGTGAAAAAAAGGGGAAGAAAACGGATTTCCGCCAATATCACGTGGTTTTGAGGGAAGGCGCAATAGTGGCGCGGTGATGGCGGGGAACATGCGGAATGGGAAAGTGTGTGAGTATCTGCATGAATAGTGCACCTCTTACGAAAAAGGCATGAAAACAAAAAGGAAGTGTGGATTCGGCCTGGGACAGTGGGAAAGTACAGTCCCAAAAAGGCCAAGTGAGTCTGAAACCAAACCATTTTGCAAATGGAGACATCTGAAATTCTGGGGAAAAGCTGCTAGCATTCTGTGAGTGGGCTGTACATATAAGGACTTGCAAAAATGGCCATGGTCTTTGATCAGACAAGTTTTGTGAGTTTTAGTTAGGATTCAAAAATCTGCTAAACTTGTTTACTAAAGGCCACGGTAGGACTGGACAAAAATTAATATGCAGAAATGATGTGTTCAGTCTTGATGCTATTTTCCTCAGTAGAAGGGGGGGTGGATTTCCACCAATTCCCTCCGCCCACTGCCAACGTACAATTCACCCTTCATGCTGTTCCTTGGGGTCCCCTGTTACCCGGGAGCAGCATTTTGGGGAAACCAGTGGCCTACAGGGTGAGAGGAGAGGCAGGGAAGTTCTGTTCTGTTAAACTACATCCCAATAGCAGAAATTACAAACAGGATCCAACTCCGTAGTTCTGTCATATTTCTTTTATTAGTTAGTTCATAACTTTATGGCATATCAACACTGCAGGCTTAGGTTTGTTTTCTACCATTTTATGGCTCTTTCAGGAATTATGGGATTGTACATTGGTGGGGTGCTGAGAATTTTTTTCCTTTTCTTATTTCATTCCAACCTGCAGAATAACAATTCCCAGGATTGCCTGAGAAGGAAGAATGGCTATTAGGCCATTTTCAGACCTGTAGTGCAGCTTTGCCCTAAAAAATACTCACCAAAAATGACATTTGCATCATCGCCCATTAAGACTTATCTCCGATTTGCTACATTCAACAGTGAAAAGAATTTGCTGACCACATTCTTGCAAGAAAAAGTGATTCATTACAGCTGTCATTTGATATATTTTTTGTTTGACAATGTCTTTGTCAATTTACTAGATTTCTTGGCCTCAGAATATACACACTGCCACTTATCTTATCTGGCATCAGGTCCAAATGCAGTGCAAGTCTTTTACTGTGAACTTCTCTGGGTATGCAACTCCTGACTGATTGCAGAGAGAATCCATCTTCACCAAATGTTTCAACAGCCGGTTGTAATTGTTAGAGTTTATTTGGAAGCAGTAGTTCACTGTTAAAACCAACAGGCATTTAAAAACATTTCACTGGCAATTAAAGCCACACTTTAACAAGACTTTAACAATGAGCATTAGCCTTAGCTTGAAACAGGCAATATCAAGTAAGTTCTCCAGATTGAGGCACACAGCATATTGATGAAGTATAAAAACCTGCTTATATTATTTTATGCCCTGCAGAAGAATTTCTATACTTTCTCTCTGGAATAGGGCATTCATATACTCAGTTACTTCAGTACTTAGTTTTTAAAAAATTTCATTGTTAGAACATTGATACATCACACAACCCAGTGTGTGGAGCAAATGCCTGATGGATACTGCTCTCTACTTTACTTGAGTTTAATGTGTGACTGCACTCATCTTCAAAGTGGTTTGAGGGAAGGAAAAAGCACTCCTATGTGTGCACGAAGAGGCAGGAGAGGCTTTGTCCATCATTGCTTTTCACCTAGCTCACTTTTGCAGAGAGAAAAGAGCTGTGGAGACGAGCTCTTTCTCTTTCTCCTCTTTCTCCTAGGCAAACATGAGGAAAAGAGAAAAAAGAAAAGAGTTTACAACACATCTGACCAGACTTTATGGTTGTTTGGCTAGAGAAGCCATTGGACGGTAGGGGGCTTAAACTTTTTTATACTCCAAACTGCCTCCCCAGTTGCTTTTTTTCTTACAAAACTTGAAATGGAGATCCTGTTCTCCCCTCTTAGCTTATTAGCTCCAAATCCAGTGCATCTTCTCTCTGCTTTCATTGCGCACAGTGGCTGCCAGCCCACAAGCACTTCCCTGGGAGTAAACCCATTGAATAGACCTGCTTAGGACTGCTCCCTGCAAGCCCCAATCTGCATGTATCAAACAGGGACCTGATCCCTTCCTATTTGCCTCCAGAATGCATTTTAAAGGTAAAAGCTTTATAACAAAAGAAACAGACTTTCTGTGCTGTTTCTTACGGCTCCAGTGATGTAACCTTTAGACTTGTTGAACTCAGGGCCAAGCTACACATGACGAATGACACTTGAACAGCAAGTGTATTTCTCCCTGTTCACTTGCCCTCCACTCAATCCACTTGCCGTTCAAGTGTCATTTGTCATGTGTAGCTTGGCCCTCAGTGAAGTTGGCTTTTAGATGAGGCTTCTAGGACCTGATACAAGTATTGATGTATTTCCAGAGTAAGCTATTTAATTTATTTATGTATTTATTGCATTTTAATCCTGCCCTTCCACCAAGGGGCTCAGGGCAGTATGCATTGGTCTCCCCTCCTCGGTTTTACCTTCATAAGAACCCTGTAAGATAGGTTAGACCAAGAGAGAGTGCCTTCACAGCACACAGATTTGAACCTGGGTGTTCCTAATCCAGCACTTTAACCACTGCTCCAGACAGGCCTACTACTATTACTTCCAAGCTACTAAATTTACCCTTCATATTCTGTTCATAAATAAAATGACTTTTTTGCAACGTGTTACAAAGTTTACAAAAGAATTATGCACCAGTATAAATCTATTTATTTAGAACTAGCTTCACTACGGTATTTAACTACTTTAAACCCAGTTATAATACTTATGGGTATGTAACATTTTTGGTTTGTGGGTTTTTATTTTAAGTTGGAGCCAAAACACACGTTAAGAAAAACCTAGGTTCAGCACGTGTTCTCTTACCTCAAGGTTTGCTGGGATCTGTAGGCGTCCTGGAAGCTTAAAGTTTAGCATTTACAGAGCAGCAAAAAGGGAAAGGGAAATACAGGCGCCTGTATTTTAAGCTTTAAGCTTCCAGGACGCCTTTAAGCTTCCAGGACGCTTGCAGATCCTTTAAGCTTCCAGGACTTTAAGCTTCCAGGACCCCTACAGATCTTTAAGCTTCCAGGACGCCTACTTTAAGCTTCCAGGACTCCTACAGATCCCGGCAAACCTTGAGGTAAGAGAACACGTGCTGAACCTAGGTTTTTCTTAACGTGTGTTTTGGCTCTTGGTTTTGCAGTTTAATCGCATAATACCCGAGCTTCACAAAGGTGTTTGAATAAAGCAAAGCATGTTGATGCCAAAAACTGATTAAGTGAATTTTGAAATTTAACATTTATTGAAGAGATTTTAAAAGGAAAAGATTGTAGTGCAATAAATAAAGTGAAAAATATGGTTGTTGTGGGTTTTCCGGGCTGTATTGCCGTGGTCTTGGCATTGTAGTTCCTGATGTTTTGCCAGCAGCTGTGGCTGGCATCTTCAGAGGTGTAGCACCAAAAGACAGAGATCTCTCATAGTTCTTCGGCCGTGAAAGCCTTCAACAAAGTGAAAAATAGTACAACCTTTTTTTTCTACTGACGGACCTCTTTGTAGACCACATTGGTGGTTTTCCCCTCAGGTGCTAGGATCACCAGGCTGCTGGGTGAGCTCACTCTGGAGCAGGCCATGTAGAACTGTCCATGTGAGAAGCAGTCCTCCCTCAAGGAAATTCCTGCCACCTTCAGTGTCTGCCCCTGGGACTTGTTGATCATCATAGCAAAGCAGACCTTGAGAGGGAACTGCAGTCTCTTGAACTCGAAGAGGTTGTCTGATGGTATGAGTGGTATGTGTGGTATGAACACTGACTCCTCCCGAGCACTGCTGGTGAACAATGTGGCCTCGATGTTGTTCCTGTGGAGGGCTTTCGCTCATAGTCTGGTGCCATTGCAGAGTTGGGGTGGGCTGAGGTTCTGGAGCAGCATCACTTTGAGGAGAAGCTTGTGGGCTGGGAAGCCAGGAGGGTTGAGCATGTTGTGGGAACTCCACAGGGTAGTGGTCCGCATCATCCATTTGCACCACTGGGTCCAAAGATTTGTACTCCATTTCTGCCCCTTCAAGGGAGTAAAGTTGTGTTTCATTAATGCTTGCAGCCTTGTAGTTCTTGGGGGTCAGAATGGCTCACTTGCACAGCCAGTCCATGGACTTTTCCTTGATAGTGACAATAATCAGGGTATATCAGACTGTTAGGTCTGCTAGGGTCATCACTACTGTGCCCAGGCATGTGAGAGGTTCACATTGAAATGGCCCTTAGAAAGGTTGTGTACCATCTCCCCATGAACATTTAAAAACTCACTTGCCATACTGACTTTTATATAAAATCCCCATTCAGGAGTCTTGTACTGTCTTTCTTCAACTGTCTGCTGCTTCCTTGACCTGATTTTTACCTCAGAACACAGAATTCTACAGCTGACCCATCAGAAAGAGGAGGGTGCAAGCAGGCAGGCATCACAGTAGTGTTGTCTGGTCCAGGTTGGGAAATGCCTAGAGATTTGTGGGGTGGAGCTTGGATAGAGTGGGGTAAATTGATTGCAGGAATAAAACTATTTATGTTGGTGTTTTATCCTGCTTTTCTCCACTCAATATGGACTCTAAGTGGCTTAAAAAACACATCAAATTCAGCAAGTTACCTAACAAAAGTCTTTGAGGAGAAGCTTGTGGGCTGGGAAGCCAGGAGGGTTGAGCATGTTGATCTCCCAGCCATCAACAAACTAATCCACAAAGTGGGAAAGAGAACAGAGCAGATGTTAACAGCTCTGCCTTTGATGGAAACTATCTCTTTCCAGGCAGACACCATACCAACACAAAATTCCACCGTGGTCCCCACTTGCTGTATGAACCCAAAAGCTCAAAGTCTGAACTGATGTTTTATTTATCTAAAACATTTTTATGCTGCTTTCCACCCGACTTAGAATCCCCAAGGTAGCAACCAATAAAAAACATTAAAACCATATGGTCTGAAACGGGAAATAGGGTGTGAGGGAATGTCAAACAAAACAGAAAAGTCATCACCCGCTGATGGAAGACAACAATAAAAGGGAAGAAGTGAACCCCTCTGGGAAGGTATGTAAATGTGGGCATGTAAACTCTTGTCTTCCAGTTCCTTAGAGTCATCCAATCACTCCCTCATCCTCTTTTTTGTGTTGAAAATGACATTCAGTTGGATCATGACCTACCTACATGCTGAAGCACAGGTCTCAGGTTTCCTTTTTCTAACTGATAAAGCAAATTGCTCCTAGCATCACTTATTTGTTTCCAGAAGTTTCCCAAAAATATTATTGGTGGGAAGGGTTTTTTTTGCTGTAGCACAGAATGATTCATGGAGTCATCTGATGACCACATAAAAAGATATTTTACCAGACATTCAAATAACAACAAAAGGTCAAACTTGAAAGCACTGCTAAGAGGTGGCTTAGGTTTGGCTACAGTTTAAGGGTGGGATTCTCTCAGATCTCCAGTATCTTTCACTCTTGGTTCATAATTCTTGTCCAGAGTCCAATCAGTTATTATTTTACATTGGGTTAGGGAACAATGAGTAAAAAACACACTCAAGGCAGTTATTAGTAATCACTAGCAACCATTTTATTAGTACTGCTCAGTCAGCGTTACTCATTATTTGCACATATGCTTAATTTAATAATGGCAAATTCAAGTCTTCCAATAAAGAATATCAGGAAAACAGTCCAGTAGATCAGTGGTTAGTGATTAGATTTCCCAGTGGCAAGACAATGGCTACTTACTTACAAGGACAAGACAATGGCTACTTACAGAGAAGGAAAGTAAGAGAGACCCTCCACACACTTAAAACAACATTCTGCAACTGTAGAACAACAGACACATTTTCACACCAGCTACACACAAGCATGCACATGCATACACACACAGACTGAGGAAGTCCATAACAGCTGGCGATGCTGTGTTTTTTCATGTGGTAATTCTTGTTGGTGGTTCCTAGACATTTGGTTCATTTAGGTCTCATGTCAATTTTCCAAAATGGGCTTTGTGCTGGCAAGAGTGACATAAAAATGTGCCAGAGATGGTAACTGCTGGCTACCAAGCAGATATGTGGGGGGACTGAAAGGGTAAAACAGGTGTGTGCCAGTGGTTCCTGCTGCAAGGCTTGGATTTGTCTCAATGCCATCATTTATCAATCACAGGCAGCTGTAGATCACAGGCCAAAGCTGTTAAGAACACCTTCATTAGGAAGACTTATTCAACTTAGTAGCTTTTGTGTGTGTTATTCCTGGCTGATCATCAGTTTCAGGCTGCACAACTCCACCCATAATTCATTGTCTTCTGGAATGTTCTTAACTAGAGATGGGCATGAACCAGAAAAAAACTGAACCATGCGGTTCATGGTTTGTCACGTTTCATGAACCATGAACCATGAACTTTCATGAACCTGCCCCAGTTCACGAATTGGTTCATTTTGGTTTGTGAAAATGTCACTTCTGGGCCAGCAAATCACCACTTCTGGGTCAGCAGAAGGTCTGCAGGAATTCCATTCCCTGTTGCCTAGGAAACTGATTGATCGGTGCCAGGCTGTCTGCAGTGATGAACTGAAAAACGAAGCAGCCTAAAGTTCGTGGCAGTTTGTCAGAAATGGGATCTGATGAACCGCTGGTTCATGAACCATGAACCGGCCTGGTTCGTCATGAATTTTGATTCGTATTTTGGTTTGTGCTCATCTCTATTCTTAACATTTTTTCAGGAACCAAGTCTCACAAATAGTTGGGCAAGAGGATATAAAGTGAGAGGGGTATATGGGCGCTTGTTTGTGCAGTTTGGATTTATTGCCTTCTATATACAGGAGTAAAAGCATAGCAGTGTTATATCAGAAAAAGTAAGGTACAAAAAGTTTATAAAAAGAATAATTAGTAAGAAAACCACAAGCTACAGCTGTGACTTTCATGCCATTCTTTAGTTGTAGGTGCTGGTACAGCCATAGAACATGTTTCAGTTTCTGTGTTGCTGGTCTACTTCTTTTTGTTTGTCTTCTCTTCCACTGCTGTACTTCAGTGGCTTCTTCATAGGCCTCTGGTAAAAGCATCACTTTTGGAAAAGCATCACTAATGTATATTGCTATTCCCCCCCCCCCCCTCACAGCTCATTACTGAGAAGATTGCAATCAAAAGAGTATATGTAAGTGGGGTGTTATGTGGTCAAATCCACAGTTTAGACTGAATACACTATCTGCATGAAAGGCTTTCAAATACATCAGAGGATTTTATTCAAATACAAATATTGTAGGGAGACAAGCATGTGGACAGGGCCAATGTTGGCAAAAAGGGATTTGAATCTGGGCCTTCTAAACTATAGCTTAATATTTTAACCACTGCCCCAAACTGACCCACTCTTTGTAAAGGGAGAGAGGGATTATCAGCATGGAAAAGAGGAAGGCATTTGGTTGCCCCAGCACATTTTTATTTTATACATTTATTTTTAACAATTTTATTTTATACATTCACTAATGTATGAGAACACCCTTTACATAACATGGCAGTTTGGCAAGTATTGTGAATACTGAGCTTTAATAAGTAAATAATTCTTTGGGTACTTATGTGAGTACAGCTGTAAACCTGGTAGGGAAATGCAACATGGTATACTAAATTCTGAAAGCAAGACTAATCTTATTTTGCAAGCTGAGTGCAAGTTCATAAAATTTATAGGGTTGCGCCATGAGATTATTTTTTCCATTTGTCTAGAACTCCATTAAAAATTGTGGTTGTCCTAATAAATTCTTAAAATTGCCAAGTCTTCTTCTTTTAATCAAACACCTCTTGAATTCAAGCAAATTAGATTTATAGTTTTTCTTAGTATATGTCAGTATTACTTCCAGCTTTGGTGAAGTTGGGCAAGACAGAGGTGAATGTATGCACTCATGAAGCTGCCATACTAAGCCAGTCTGTTGTTCTTGGCCTACTCTCGCCTATTGGTGTAAAGAGGCTTTCTTAGCAGAATGGCTGGTATACTTCTAGTTCTCTTTGGCCAGAGTTGGGTGGTGGAATCCATCCCTGATATACCTTCGGTCATCAGCTGAAGACCCACTGAGAGTTTTTGACCTGGCAGTCAGACTGACTCCGAATGCAACATTCAGTTTAAAAAAGAATAAGTAGCCGGTCTGAATTCACAAAGAAGTCCTGTAGCAGGAATTCTTGCTGGTGCCATATTTAAGTACTGAATATAGAGTTTCCGCTTGGTTATTTCCTCAGCACTTTGCTAGCCCAGCATGAAACACGCTATTAGGAACAGAGTTTATTGCAGCCTTGCAAACATTTATTGGGTAGCTCCTAACTTGGTGTCAAGTTATAGTAAGACGGTGTTCCGGGAACTTCTTGGAGAATGTTAATGTTTCAGAGAAGGCTCCTCTGGGAATTCTTCTGTTACAGAACTGAAAGGCAACACTGTATATATGGAGCTGAAGGTAAGAAGATAGACAAACCAACTGCTGCGCTTACCTAGCAGCAATGTTCCATTTGCTGAAGGGGATGAATACTTTAGCTCAAAGAAAAAAAGAAAGGTTGAAATCCTCCCGCTGGTTTATGTTTAGAACTGTTTTTCATAATTGGTGAGCACTTCCTGCTTTTGGAGCAAACTTTATTGCTCTCTGCTTAAACCTGGTGGCAAAAGTAAACAGCAAAGCCTCATGTGCCTCCTCCTTTTTATCCTTCATCTCCTTCAAATCACCTGTGATATTACCCTTGATTCCATAATTCTTTGGTGGTGGTTGTTGCAGCCCAGGGAATTTGAAAAACAGAAGAGGACAAGGAAGTATTCTATTGAAGAACAATGAATTTTGCCCCAAATCGAGTGGTAGAGTTGCCCCCTTTACAAATGGGACATAGACTTTTAAACCTTCCATTGATGAGGAAGACAAGGAAGCTGTGGTTATTCCTTCCCCACTTCTCTTGTCCATGAAATCTACTGCCAGTAGACTGGTTGCCTTGGTGACTGGTTATTGTTCTAGCAAGTAGACTGATTATCTTGGTGACTGGTTGTTGGTCAAGCAAAGTCACTGGGCTGATTCAGAATAATCTGTAAGCATCTGGGTCAGGAGCCTGGGGTGGGGGGAAGGTTAAGACGGAAGCTTCCCCAGTGAATACTTTCTCTTGAAAATGGCACTTCCACTTAGATCACGTTATCTGAGAATGGAATGGAAGAAGAGCTTTCCATATTTCTTTCAGTGCAAGTAATATGTTCCATATAGGAAACAGGCAGCTACATGCTATGTAGCAATATGCTCTGCATATTTTTAAAAAATAGAGTAAAAGAACAGATAGTGTAGTCTTTCCTATGTCACCATCTTTCTGTAGATGTTATAAACTATGGCATGGATGTGATACCTTCAGACCCTCCCCATGACCACTGCCCAGTTCTCACAGACACTCCAGTAGGCAAAAAAATTGTTTCCCCTACATAGGAGAAGTCAACGGATCTTCCCCAAGAGAAAACCCAATAACAAGGGGAAGATGGAAAGAAAGTCCAATGGTAGGGATAAAGATCAATCAGTGTTGATAATTAGTGCCAGGAACCACAGATCAAGGTCTGTCAATGTCTGGAAAATTCTCAGACAGTGAGCCAGCAACAGAGGAAGTTATTGACCCTTAGGCAATGTCAGAATCAAGCACCAACAGAGATTCAGCTCCTCAAGTTGTGTAAGAGCTTGGCACATAAAAAGAAAGGAATGACAGTTCCAGTCAACTTAGCAATTCCTCTTGGCAGTGCCAGTACTGCAGCTGGCTCATTTGACTACCACTCATTCAAAAGCTTTTTCCGATGCTCTCCATCTTGTAGAATGGGTTTTCAGAGAGGGCAAAGAAAACTTTGCCCTGCCCAGCTGTTAGGAAGGCATGTAAAGCTGTATTATATGAGAGAGCTTTTGGCAAAAATTGAATTAATAATATACTGCACTTCTGGACAGATTAGTATCCACTCGGAGCAGTGAACAAAGTCAGTGTTATTGTCCCCACAATACAGCTGGGGGGCTGGGGCTGAGAGAAGTGGTTTATCCAAGTGGTGAGTTCATGGCAGTAGTGAGATTCAAACCAGCAAAGTTCAGCATCACAGCTCAGTTACTTAACTGCTACAATATGGATGGTGGGGTTTGTATTTTATGTTTAACATGGCTTTAATTTTTTTGTCTCTTGGTAGATTGGGAGTGATGGTTTGTTTGCCATGCAAATTTAATTTTATTTTTTTTGTAAGCCACCTAGTTCTATTATAATAAATTATCAAATTTATTTATATACTTACAGCCCAATTTCTTCTTGATGGGAACCCAAAGCAGCTTACATTATCCTCTCCTTACCCATTTTATCCTCATAACATTCTCATGATGTAGGTTAGGCTGATAGAAACAAAGCAACTGCTGCATGGTTACCCACTCATCTTTGACTGATTGGGGATTTGAACTTAGGTCTCCAGTATCGTGCCCTGCCCTACCCTGGATGACCCAGGCTAGTCCAATCTCATCAGATCGCAGAAAGCACGGTCAGTAATTGGATGGGAGACTTCTAAGGAAGAGCAGGGTTGCTACACATAGGCAGCCAAGAGCAAACCACCTCTGAATGTCTCTTGCCTTGAAAAACGTATGGGTTCACTGTAAGTCTTCTGTGATTTGATGGCATTTTCCAACACTACTCCCGGATCCTAGTTCAGCACACTAACCACTACACCACACTGGTTGGTGTGGTGACTACCTTGTGAACATGTCTAGATAGGGCAGTGGCATATGTGAGTCTTTGTGTGTGAACGATGGAGAAATATGTCCTAGAATTTATTCATTTTTTAACTTTATTTATAGTCTGCCTTTTTCACTGAGATTCAAGGCAGATTACACAATGTAAGTCAATGCAATCAGTATGATGTGACATAAGGAACATAATCAGCCTTGGATTACACAGATTTGAAACAAAGCAAAAAGTATGGGTTAACAATGTAGTAAATGGGTCACATAACTAGAAGACACTGAAGTGCGAGCAGAATAATGGTATATCTTGTCTAAGTGTGGAAATTTACAGTGAGACAGCTCACTGAGGGATGGATACAGTTAGAAAGCTGAGGGTGAAATGGATGAGATATTGGAGAAATGTACTAGGTGGTCTCCTCCTGAATCCTAACATCTTTAATTTTTTAAAAAAGCAGCTGCAGGGAAGTGATTTGGATTGTGGCGTAGTGCTATGGGAGGCAATTTACCTTCTCCCCATGACATTTTCCATACAGAAATAGTTCCCACTCTGCAACTATTAGCCCTAGTGTATGAAGGAGGGGAAGACAGGAAATGCGACATATTTTGAGTGCAAAGTTTATCACTAGAAAGCAGTTGGTCTGAAGAGTCTTTTCAGACCTCTCTCTAGCTATTGAACACCTCTGCTCATCAAAAGTGATGTAGGGCATCGCCATATAAATGTCAATTTCTGTTACAGTTAATCAGTGTTAACTGAGAATAAAGAAGACAGTCTTAAAACACAGCCAACCAAGTCAACCAAATATTGACTCAGGCTGCGGCTAGAATAAATCACTAGAAAGTGGCAAAAATTAACAAAGGGGTCTAAAGTAATGGAAACAGGATTATTCATCCTCTTATGTTATTGCCAAACAGGAAACTAAACACATATCCTGTGTGCTGTATACCACCTTTTCTGTTTCAAAATGAAGGTGAAGCCAAGAAAACTAAGATAATACAAATAAAAATGCCAATCACAACATCACACAAGACACATGTTGCGTGACACACATCTATAACTGTGTTTGAGGTCCTTTAGTTTTGTTCCTTAGCTCTAGAATGAGGCAGTTCAGCAGCTGACATTTTTGTAGTGTATACATTTAAGCACCCTTGGAGTATCAGTCTCTGAAAAACTATTCTTTCTTTAAGGATGATAGATGATCTCATGCTTTCAGCTTGGGCTCAGCTTCAGCCAGCTGGTAGGTGAACTGAACAAAGAAACTCAATATATTTGTTTACATTATATAATTCATGACATCATTAAAAAAATTTCTCTTCCTTTCACAACTCATGCACTAAGAACATACACCTTTTCTATCCACAGCTCAGGTATGCATGTGGGGCTTATGAAGGGCACCCTTAGGGTTCTCTAAGCAGAGTGTCCCATTTACTACAAAGCCAGTTAAGGCCAAATGCCTTCTTTTGTACATTCCTACTTTTCTGTTGAGATAATCTTCTGAGGCCTTGTTCAGTCTTCTTTTTCAGAGGTGAGGCAAACCACATAGGATTGTTTCAGTAGTGCTACCCTAACTTTGGAATTCATTCATTCATTTGTTCATTGGTTCGTTTATTCATTTGTTCATTGGTTCATTTGTTTGTTTTGTTGGGTATTTAGCCCGTCCTTCCCATGAGCAGGCTCAACGCGAGTTACAACAACATCAAGTTACACAAAAAATACAATATAAAAATACAACAAAATCAATCTAAAAAATAAAATCCAATACATAATATTAGATATGGCATCTATTAACAATTTAAATGCAGCAACTGTGGTTAAACTGTGCAGTATGGGTACGAAATAAGGTCTGCTAAAGACCAAACAGCAGAAGGCAAAGCAGGGAGGCCTGTGATGAACAACCCACCTCAGCCATAAATCTGGCAAAACATCTCCATTTTATGGGCCCTGAGGAACTGTAGTAAATCTCGCAGGGCCGGGGTCTTAACTGGGAGAGCTTTCCACCAGGCTGGCACCAGGGGCAAAATAGCTCTGATTCTGGTCAAGGCCAGGCAGATATCTTTTAGGCCAGAGTCAACCAGCAAATGCTGATCAGAAAAGTCAAAACCCTTCAAGGGACATATGGGAAGAAACATTCCCTTAGATATTTTGGTCCCTGTCTGCTTAGGGCTCATAACCAGAACCTTGAACTTGATCCAGAATTCTACTGGGAGCCTGTGCAACTGAGGCAGAACTTGTTATATATGGGCACGCACCACCGCATTCTGGACCAGCTGCAGTTTCTGGGTCAATCTTAGGGGGTAGCCCTGCAAGATACAGTAGTCCAATCTAGAGGTGATCATCACATGGATCACTGTAGCTAAGTTGTGGGCGGAAGATGGGGACAAGCTGCCTGATCTGGTGAAGATGAAAAAACGCCAATCTGGCAACTGTCATGACCTGGGCCTCCATCAAGAGTGATGCATCCAGAGTCACACTCAAGCTTCACTGTCAGCACAGGTATTAATGGCCTTTGATTCATCCCTCTGATATCAGGTGAAAACATTCCTGTTCTGTCAGGACTGGAGTTTAAGTGAATGTTGTTTTTCCTCACTAGCTTCCCCTTTGTTGATTTCAAACTGGTGCTTTTCTTGGCCATTTAAAATTGGCCTACTTTTTATCCTCTGATGTATTAAGGTTTCCATGGCTTAATGTTTTTTGTTTATGATTTTATCTGATCTTTATATTGCTTTAATATGGTGTTAGTCACCCTGGGACCCAAGGTGGATGAGAGGCAAGGTGTAAATACATTAAAAGGTATGGGAGGGAATGTATACTATATTGGGCATGATTCAGGAAAAAGTAAGTATTTTTAAGACACATTTTAAAGTCACACTGATACAGAGGGAGAAATTTAAGTACATTTATTTGACACATTGTTCTGCTAACCTCTCTCATATTTTATATCTGATGTCAAGAAGTATTACAGTTCAGTAATTCTCCTCTGCTGCCACCAGGGGACAGGCAATATTACACGAACATTTAGTATAACTCTCAGAAAAATGTTTTTGTTAGCTATTCTGATAGGATTGAAGTACAGATGGGAAATCCAAAACATTTTAGGTGAGAGAGGAAACAGGTCTTTAATTCACCCACATGATTTTGGAAACTTTTGCATCATAACATTAAAGACAAATTGGATAGAATTGGCAATTGAAGTTATATATCAGGTGGTGACCAGATGCCTGAGAAATATAAACCACATGTGGATTCAAGAACAGATATTCTGAGACAGGAAGAGAGATTGTATTTCTTTACAGGCACTCCATTTAATGTGCTGGTTAAACTTGACAGTTCCATGGTTCATCATCAAGGCTCCACAGAAATAAAATATTTATCACCGAGTCCTCAGATTTGCTTAATGTTTAATTTGAATTTTTGCCCTGTACACCTACAAAACTTCCTGAGTCAGGTAAGTGGATGTTAATCAGAAGTGCTGTACCTGTGGGAGTGTGGAAAGTGTGCAGGGAGAAGAAGGGAAGAAATAGAATCCACACCAACCAATTCACAGCTAAGGCTTCATAAGAAGTTATTCAAGAGACTTGTTAGATCACTGTGTTTGCTGGTTCATTTGGCCACCAGATTTTGTGCATGTTTCACTAAGAAAACTCTCTGGGAAAACCAAACAAAACTGGGGAGATTCAGACAAGTGGGTAGTTTAATGGGGCATGTGCTGGAGATGTTTGATCAAAGATAATTCTGTTGAGGACTTTGTTTCCAATAATATATAAAAGAATACAATGAATATCACACACATAGGTGCTCTTTTGCTTTTGAGCTCATATAAAAGAAAGCTACAGCTACCAGTAACAGTATCTTCAGAGTACTCCAAGAGTTACTGAATGCATAGCAAGGTAAGCACAGTATTTTAATCTTGGCCTTTATCCATCTGTAGTCTCCACCATAAAAATGGCAAAGAGCTTTTTTGGAACAGTTCTGGTAAGGTCAAAAGCTTGCCCAATGTTTTGTATTATTTTGGTTGGCCTTAATAAAAGGTATTATGTTTTTGCTTTTGCATGGGACAGTATAGTTACTTTACTCTTTTTCATTCCAGACCTGTGTGAATTCTATGATTCTGTTCAAGTGCAAAATTAAGTATTGAATACACAATTTACTATCCTGAAAATATCACCTTTATTTCTGAATATTGGTAATTTGGAAAAGGAGGGGACAAAGTCAAATTGTTTGACTGACTTACAAGAAGTGAACAAAGGCCTTCCATAGAATAAAATGGCCCTATGATGTGCCTGTGCCTGGCCAAGAGCCAACTGGAGACAGGGAAAGAACGGAAACAGCTTTCTTGAAGACTATTAATTTAATTTATTGTATTTATATTCCACCCTCCCCGCTTTCGCAGGCTCAGGGCGGATAACAGAATACAAATATACACATCATTTAAAACACCTTAAAAAACACAATCATCTCATCTACATCTATTACATATAAATAATTTAAATTTTTTTTTAAAAGCAGCACATAGCAAAAGTTTAGAGTATCACACAGCGGTGTTACCAGAGCAAATCCATACTGTAATAATAAGTGTGACAGCAGCATCTGCGTTCACATGAGGGAATAGTTTAACCCCCCCTCCATGGGGGGGCATCGCCCGGCGTCAGCCATATGCCTGGCGGAATAGCTCTGCCTTACAGGCCCGGCAAAATGCAAGCAAATCTAGCTGGGCCCTAGTCTTGCAAGGCAGAGCATTCCACCAGGCTGGGGCCAGGACCGAAAAGGTCCTGGCCCTGGTCGACGCCAGGCGGGCCTCCCTAGGGCCAGGGACATTTAGAAGATATTTTCCACTAGATCGAAGAGTCCTCTGGGGCTCATACGGTGAGAGATGGTCCCGCAGATACATCGGTCCCAGTCCGCATAGGGCTTTATAGGTTAACACCAAAACCTTGAACCTGATTCGGTACTCCACTGGCAGTCAATGCAGCTGGTGTAGCACCGGCGTAATATGCTCCCACACCAGTGCTCTAGTAATGACCTGCGCTGCTGCATTCTGTACCAGCTGTAACCGCCGAATCAGGCCCATGGGAAGCCCAGCGTAGAGCGTGATACAATAATCCAGCCTAGAGGTGACCATTGCTTGGACCACTGTAGTCAAGTTGTGGGGAGATAAATAAGGGGTAAGCTGCCTGGCCTGCCGAAGATGATAAAAGGAGGACCTGGCAACTGCCTTGATCTGGTCCTCCATCTTCAGGGAGGAGTCCAGAATCACCCCCCAGGCTCCTAACGCTCAGGGCCAATGTAAGTGGTACCCCCATCAAGTGTAGGAAGCCGGGGTCCCGAAGCCATCTCCCCACGACTCACATACAGGATCTCCATCTTCGTGGGATTCAATTTCAGCCGACTTTGTCTCAACCAACCAGCCAGTTCCTTCCTCCCATATAGCTGTATCTACAGAGCTATGGATTGTGGATTATGGATTGTGTTTCATGTTTCTAGTCCCTATTGCTATGAAGAGAAATTGGAAAGAGGAGAGGAAGAAAGAAAAACCCAGATGAATGTCAGAAGCCACTAATGAAATGTGGCTGGAAAGGGGCAGAATTTAAAGGGAAGAAGGATCCCCGCACCGTTTGCAAACTGTGTGGGGAGGCTTCTACCTTTTAAACTCCACCCCCCTTTCTCCAGCTGGCTGGAAAGGCGCAGAGTTTAAAGGGTAGAAGGCTCCCCGTGCCATTTGCAAATGGCACGGGGAGCATTTTACCTTTTAAACTCTCCCCTCCTCCCTCCAGCCAGCAGTGAAGAAGTGTAGGAGGCCCTTCTTGCCCCTCAAATGGCCACCGTGGTGGCCATTTGAGGGGCAGGAAGGGCCGGAGGGGGTGGCTTCAGCCTTCCCTGCCACCCAGCTGTCCGCAGTGGTGCACAGGCAGCAGTGTGTCAGCAGAGGAGTGAGCTTTGGGCCGTCCTGGCCTTGCAATGATCGCCACTGCCGCCGCAGTGGCACCCTCCCATTGCCCAGCTGATCAGCCTCCCCTCTCCCTGCTGGCCAGGTAAGTGGGGTGGCTGGGTGTGGGTGTGTGCATCCCCTCACTTCAGTATGCTCCAAATCTTTACGGAGCATACCAAAGCAAGCTAAATACCAGTTCTGGTAATTCTGATTTTTTTTCCCGCTTCAGATAAACCTGAAGCAGGAAACCTGAATCTTTGGGGGGTACACACCCCTACTTTCTAACACTATAACTATGGAATTGGATGCCATCAGTATGCAGATGATCCCAGCTCTCTATCTCACTATCCAAATCACCATGGGATGAAGTAGAGATCTTGTGTCACTGTTTGACAGCTGTGGTCAAACACCTGAAAGCAAACAAATCGAAACTGAACCCAGACAAGATAGAATTGATGCTGGTTGGGAAGGCAGAGATCTTGAATGGCATTGTACCCCCTGCTCCTTTCAATGGAGTTTGTCTGACCCTTGCAGATTCAGTTAAGAGCCATGGGGTTATACTGGAAACAGTGCTACGGCTAGAAAAGCAAGTTAAGGCAGCTGCAAAAAATGCTTTCTATAAACTCAATCCAGCCTGGAAGATGGCCCCCTACCTCAATGTGGCTCATCTGGTGACCTGTATCCATGCCATAGTAACACTGAGACTTGACTACTGTAATGCGCTGTATATAGGTGTCCCGCAAAGTTAACTTGGAGACTCTAGTTTGTGCAGAATGTTGCAGCTCGATTATTATCACGAGCTAGGAGGCGCCTGATTATCACTCCCAGTCCCTACCTATCAGCTAGTGGGCTCAATTCATGGTATTGGCTATCACATACAAAGCTCTTCACAGACTTGGTCCGGCATGTCTACAGGACCGCCTCTCATCTGAAAAGGGTCTTCTGGAGGTGCCACCTTGCACATGAACAAAACTAATAAGTGCCCATAAACATGCATTCTCTGAGGTCTTCTCCACCTTATGGAATGGCCTACCTGAAGAGGTCAAAAAACCTCCCACTTTCCTGACTTTCCACAAATGGTGCAAACTGAATTATTCAAGAGGGCTTTTTACTCAGACAGGAGTAAGGAAAGCGGTCTCAAACAGATACATCAGCAAAAAGATAGGGACCATACACTTTAATACTATGTTCTACTATATACTATCTGTTGCTTGAAGTATGATCCTACTGGGTAGTTTCATGTTGTTTAATATCAGTAGAAAAGAGCAAGAGTCCAGTAGCACCTGTAAGACTAACAAAATTTGTGATAGGGTATAAGCTTTCGTGAGTCACAGCTCACTTCTTCAGAAGTGTTTAATGGGTCAGTCTTATAACTGTTTATACTCTGTTCAAGCATTTCTTCAACTCTGGATTGGATTTCTGCTGGTTTTAAATCTTTACAAATTTGCATGTATACACCCTATTACATCATTTATTGAAATCATTGAAATTGACTGTACTAACTCACACTGTGTAAGGCCTACCTACTCTTCAGGTAGGCCTTGAGTCTCAGTGAGAAAGATGGACTATATATAACATAAATAAGTAAATAAACTATGAAAAATAAGTAAGTAGATAGATATTTTGTGTAATTAACATTTATTTCATTTATTTAGAGAATGTGTATACTGCCTCTACAGAACCTGCTCATGGTACTCAACAAAACACTAAGCCAATACCAACATGTTGGGGGAGGGGGGGCCTTGTATAGTTATCTTACTCCCCCCCGCCTTCCATGAGAACTCATAGTGTGACCAGAACAGCTGAAACCTTCTGTGTGGTTCTGGCAGGGATGAATAGAGTGATCCGCAATTTTGGGAAACTGTAGTTTATGTTGTATGATGATGTGGTTTTTATTGGTTTTGTATTGTTTTAAATGAATTTCATTTTCTACCCATTTTTTATGCTTCTTGTGACCCACCCTAAGCCTTGTTGCTAAAAGTTGAACCAAATAAATAAATAAATAAAATATGAGTCAAGTAAATAAAGCAATAAAAAGTCAAGCTGATACAGTATTTAAACAAGTCACAGAATCACTGAGTTGGAAGAGGCCATACAGACCTTCTAGTCCAACCCCCTGCCCAATGCAGGATGAGTCTAAAGCATCCCTGACAAATATTCGTCCAGCCTCTTCTTGAAAACTACCAATGAAGGGGAGCTCATCACCCCCCTAGGATTCCACCTTTGAAGTACTCTGACTGTGAAAAAGTTTTTTCTAATATCCAGCTGGTACCTTTCTGCATGTAATTTAAGCCTGTTGCTTCGGGTCCTATCCTCTGCTGCCAACTGGAAGAGCTCCTTGCCCTTCCCCAAATAACAGCATTTCAGATATTTAAAGAGAGCAATCATGTCCCCCCTCAATCTCCTCTTCTCCAAACTAAACATTCCCAAGGCCCTCAGCCTTTCCTTGTAGGGCTCAGTCTCCAGATCCTTGATCATTCTCGTTGCTCTCTTCTGCACCCTCTCAGTTTTGTCCACATCCTTTTTGAAGTGGGGCCTCCAGAACTGCACACAGTTCTCCAGGTGCGGCCTGACCAAGGCAGTATAGAGAGGGATTATGACCTCCTGCAATTTTGATGCAATGGCCCTTTTGATAAAACCCAAGACCGAGTTTGCCTTTTTTGTCACCGCATCACACTGACTGCTCATATTTAGGTTACAGTCCACTCTTACTCCAAGATCTCTTTCGCATACACTACTACCCAGAAGTGTATCCCCCATCTTGTATTTGTGCTTCACATTTTTGTGGCCCAGATGTAATACTGTGCACTTATCTATGTTGAATTGTATCCTGTTCACAACCACCCACTTCTCTAGAGTATTCAGGTTTTGTTGAATTTTAACTCTTCTTCTTGGGTGTTTGCCACTCCTCCCAATTTGGTATCATCAGCAAATTTAATGAGTAGCTGATTTACCCCTTCATCCAGATCATTGATAAAAATATTGAAAAGTACTGGGCACAAAACTGAGCCCTGTGGCACCCCACTGGACACCTCCCTCCAATCTGATGAAACACCATTGACCACCACTCTTTGGGTGCAGTCCTCTAACCAGTTCCCTATCCACCGAACTGTCCTATAGTCCAGTCCACAGTCTTCCAGTTTACCCATTAGAATGTCATGGGGAACCTTATAAAACGCTTTGCTGAAATCCAGATAAATCACGTCAACAGAGTTCCCACAATCCAGTAAGCTGGCCACTTGATCAAAGAAGGAAACCAGGTTGGTCTGACAAGATCTATTGGGGACAAAACCATGTTGACTTCCACAGATCACTAAGCAGTCCTTCAGATATTTACAGATCAATCCAAGCCAATAAAACATTAAAACAGTTTTATCTATTTATTTAGAGCGTTATTTATTTATTTAGAAGTTCATTTGTTGACATGTTACAGAATTTAGCTGGCATAGCAGAACTTCTTCATTATTTTGTCTCAGATGAGTATCCGTGGCATCAATTGACAAGACTTTCTGGGAGAAAATTGCTCAGTTCCTTGACTTTTATGTTATAGAGTCCCACAGGATTTCATTTTGTCTTCCATGCTATTTAGCATCTACATGCAAAATATTCTGAGAGGTCACTCTGATGACACTCTACTTCTCCTTTTTAACTGGTTTAGATGATGTGATGTATGTTCTGAATAAGCATTTCAATGCTGTAATGGTTTAAATGAGGGCCAATAAAATGATGCTCAATCTAGATAAGGCTGAAATATTGTTAGTCAATAGGGTAACGAACCAGCGATGAAAATGTCATACTGTTCTGAGTGGGATTGCACTTTCCTTGAAAGAGCAAACTTAGAGTTTGGGAATGCTATTAGATCCAAGTATACAAATAAAAGCTTGCCTGCCTCTTTCATTTATACTCTGCCCATTCTCTCAGTCCTCACAACTCTATGAGGTAGATTAGGTTGAAAGTGTATGACTAGCCAAAGGTCACCCAGAAAGATTCCATGGCAGAGTGGAAATTCGAAGCTGGTTCTTCCAGATCCTAGTCCAACATTCTAAGCACCACACCACACTTGTTCTCTCACTGTTACATTGCTGTGTCCTGAATAGTTATATACAAAAACTGCAGAATCTGCTAGCAGCATCCATTGTGATGAAGCCATTGCCATAGGTGTAAAGAAATGAACATTGAGCTTTTAAATTTTTTAAAATACCCTCCTACCTTTCTCCTACCAAGAAGTATTCAAAGCATCTTACAAGAGGATACAAGCAAGGGACATGACAATACAAAAGAATCTTTTAAAAATTCTCATATAACCAGGCTCACTCTTTTCTCCACATGGGTTTAAGGGAGGGTGGGGCTGAGCAGCTGGTCCCACTCAGCCCTGGATGGAATACATTCACTCCCCTGGAAACAGCAATCATAGTGGTCAAGAAAGAAATTTCTCCAAATCTCCAGTACATCCATCGCTATGCTCCCTACTGAAGCTTTATTTTGCAGTGTCAAGTCCTTCATGTGTATCTAATGCATTACTTTAGCTTCTGCTAGCCATAGTATTTGTTTGTGTTTTTGTGCACGTGCATGTGGGAGTTCACTTCCATTATACATGGCTCCATCATTTCCAGCATTATAAAAAACTAGTAGCTAGATCAATCTGCTTGCCATGTGGGTTGCACACATCTGTAGAGGATCAGGAAATGTAATCAAATGATTTGCCAAAGGCTCAGTCAGAATTACATTTCTAATGTTTTTCTGGTTGGGAACTCTAGTTCTACATGGTTATGTTGATATAAATTAGAATTGTACATCAGATGAGGAAACAAATGATTAGCTGAAACAAAGATTTGTCTAAAATAAAAAATGATCCCAATTCAACACAGAGTCGTTCTATCCTAAGAACCCTTAGATTCAGGAGAATGAAGCTAAACTTCCTTCAGTACACTTCCAGCCCTATTAGTACTCCTTAAGTTTCCCCAGTGTGGTAAATAGCAGCTCCCTGGGGCTGTTTCAGATCTGGAAATGGTGGGGGAGGCTTACACTCCCCTCCCTGGGGTTCCAATAGGCTGGAAACTGAGTTCTCAGCATAGAACTCCCAGACTTCATCTGTTCACTAACCCCAGGAACATACCCAAGAAAAATATAATTTGTAGTTAGGCCAGAATTCCAAGATTTCTTTCACAACATTCTCCTTTTAATGCCACCCCTATACTCCCTCTAGAGTTTTTGCAAATCAAACAATGATTCTATGAATTGATTCACACATTATCACTTACTGAAGACAATTTTTATCAAGAGTTGCAGATGATTGGACACCCCCCCCCAAAAGAGCAATATGGATACCGTGGACAGCACTGCTTCCATTTCACTACCTTCAACACTAGCCGTTTCTGCGCCAGAGACATAACTCCACATTTTTCCTGAAGTCAAGCCGAAAGGCATGGATTCAGCTTGTATGTGGCTGTTTGTTCTCTCATGTTCTGATAAGAGTGGCACTGGGTTTTTTTAGTCCGCATCATGCTGAAATGAGTTGGGATCATGAGTGCTTGTTGTCGTCACCAATGCCATCATTTGTGGAGTCACAGCACCAACCTTTTCTTCCTTTTTTGTGTGTGCATGTGCTGAATTGATGCATTGCTAGGGTGCTGGATTAACCTATTTCCTGGATTTAAGCCTCTCCAACCCCCACCTCTCCCTTTGTTGATTCTATTTTGCAAATTTGCTTGTACTCCTCTTTTTCCTTTTAAGGAACTCCACATGTGATTGGCTGCGAGAATCACTTATTGGCAAAGCAAACAGTGGAAACAATAGAGGAAGAAGGGGGGGGGAGTGATTTGAGCATGCACTTGAATCACTCATGTAACAACAACAACAACAACAACATTCAGTTTATATACTGCCCTTCAGGATGACTTAACACCCACTCAGAGCAGTTTACAAAGTATGTTATTATTATCCCCACAACAAAACACTCTGTGAGATGGGTGGGGCTGAGAGAGCTAGAAGCTGTGACTGACCCAAAGTCACACAGCTGGCTTCAAGTGGAGTGAGGAATCAAACCCAGTTCTCCAGATTAGAGTCCCGCGCTCTTAACCACTACACCAAACTGTAGTGGTTAATCGTCTTTTCCGGAAACATGATGCATCAGAAACATGATGCATCAATAATCCAGTTGCTATGAGAGACATTTCTTCATGCTGGGCATCTTCTATAGGGGTATCTTAATTATTTACTACTGCTATTTAAGGAGTTCCTGGTGGGTGGTGTCTCTCATTACTCCAAAAAATATTATCTTGCTCAGAAAAACAGCTGTGGGCCTTAAAAATTCCTTCTGTGGGCTTGTCTCCAATTGTGATTGGCTGGGAGTGCTCTTGATCTTTTGTAATGATCCAGTTGGAAGGGAGAAATACTCTTTCCTGGAAAATCACGAGGTTCAAGGAAAAACAAGACACCTGCTGCTGCTGCTGATGGTAAGTACCTGAACACGAGAAACAACACAGATATGGGGGGCGGGGGTCAGAATGCCTAGGAATCCCAAATTTGTGTTTACTGTTCCAGAAATCATGGTAATGACCCGAAATAGCTATTTGTGTATATTTTCTGCTTGGGAATTTTGGGATGCAGACCACTCTTCCTAAATCAGCAAAACTGAACATCTTAAACAATTACTAGGAATTACAATTACCATTAATAAGAGAAAATCAGCTTCTAGTTACACATTTGGTCTAATTGTATTACACTGTATTTTCCAGTTAGACCTGCAGATGGATTCTTTCTGCAGCCATGATGTATGTAGTTGTATGTAATCAGCTATGTTTTTCCTTTCCACAAAGAAAAGAAAAGAAAAAAATCATGACACCAAATCACTCCACACTACGTTTTGGGATTTGCTGTTCCCAAATGCCCCTCTGGCAATACCCCTCTGGAAATTCTGAAGTTTCATCTGTTAACAAATATTTTTAGGCACTTCCTGTAAGAAACTTAATGATGTCACATTTTTTTAAAAAAGCCAAACTACTTATAAGTTGAAATGAAGCACATGGAGGCTGTGCTGTATTACTGATACAAAGCACACAGACCAGCTGTTTTTAAAAGGTTGCTGAATTCTTTAAAGCATACATTTGCCAGATTTTTACATCTGCACATCCTGAACAAAAGAATTCATGACATAATGATAATGTTCCACTGCTTTCAAATAAACACAAGAGTATATGAGCAATTCTGGAGTGTACTTGGATGAAGTATAGAAAGCAATCAGAGACGAAAGCAAGTGCAGGTGGAGAAGCTCGGTGTAAAAGAAGGGAAAGAGGGCATGGCATCAGCATCAGAGAAGATGGATGCCTGAGAACTGGGCTCTGTCCTGCCTTGATCCAAAAACCTCTCAAGTCCTCAACTTATTAAATTAAATATCAACCCTAATATGGGAAAATATAATGCAAACTCTAAGAAACAGACCATCAAAGTAGCAAAACAATTGCAAGATTTTCCCCTGCAACCCAAGCCTCAACATCAGAGACAGAAGCAGCAAACAATGCAAACATAATGGTGGCAATGAGCAACGAAGTGGGAGTTCCCCTCCAGACCCAGCACTTGCATCCTTAGTTGCAAACATGGAACTTAGTATCCTAGACAAAATAGCAAACCTTATAAAACCACTCGCTGACCAATTTGCAGCTCTCCAAATTACCTTAAATAACGTCATACAAAAAACTAACTGCGCTTTAGATATCTCTGTTACTTTGCAAAATGAGATCTGTACTCTACAAAAAGAGAACGAGGACATACATGAAAGAATCTTGGATCTGGAACTAACAACATGTCAACAGAACCTTAAATTTAGGGGGTTCGATGAACAATCAACAGTATAACAAGATCTCTCTATATTTCTAGCCAACTGGCTTCCAGATCTTTAAATTTAGAAAAAGACATTGCTCTAGTAATCTCTAAAGGCTACAGAGCCAGTCCCCTATACTCAGCTAGAAAAGTCCCAGGAGACATCATTGCCACTCTCCCAGATTGGAGAACAAGTAAAAGAATTCTGGAAGCTGCTAGAAAACAAAATATGATCCATCATAATGACTGCCAGATTCTAGTCTTTACTGACTTACTTAAAAAAATATTAAACAGAAGAAGAGAACTTAAATCGACCACTGAAGCACTTTGTGAAGCAAAAATACAGGTGGATCAACCACTTCAAACTACACACCCAACTTAAAGACAAACAACCTTTTGCAATGGACCAAGAATCAGAACTAGCCCTTCTTCAAAAGCTGGACATTTCTATTCCCATGGAATCAGAAAAACCATCACAAAAGAGAAAATTAAATCAACCACCTACCCCTCACAAAGATAGTAAAAGAAGCCCTTCTCTCATTTAGACATCATAATATATGCATGGTAATCACAAATCTGATTATTATTTTGTGTGTGTGGGAGGAGGATTAAAATAAATAAATAAATAAATAAATAAATAAATAAATAAATAAATAAATAAATAAATAAAAGCAATACATGAGTGGGGAAAATGTAAAAAAAGTGTGTGGGAGGAAATCAAGGCTTAAGAAGGTTTTATGGGGGTGGGTGGGTGGCGGGAGCTAGTTTCTTGTTTTGCTCCCCTTAATGACAGCCCTTTGATACTGTGTATTTGTTCAGTAACCCAAAGGAGGCCTTTCCTCACAGGGTTATTGAGAACTGTACAACTATTGTGTCTTGACAGTTAGTATTTTGGTTGTTGTGGATTTTCCAGGCTGTATAGCCGTGGTCTTGGCATCTCTCAGTGACACTGAGAGATCTCTGTCTTTTGGTGCTACACCTCTGAAGTTGCCAGTCACAGCTGCTGGCGAAACGTCAGGAACTACAATGCCAAGACCACAGCTATACAGCCCGAAAAATCCACAACTATCGTTCTCCGGCCGTGAAAGCCTTCGACAGTTAGTATTTTGTTTGTGAATCTCTTAAAGTTAATAATTAAAGTATATTACTCTCTACTTCGCTAGAAAGAAAAGGAAAAATTCTTCTGTCATTGATCTATCTTATTAAAAAAACACAAAACATTTATACATTCCACAAATTATTAGAGAGAAAACCTTCTTTCCTGACAACTCTCAATGTGGAAATCTTAGTCAATTCACTGTAACTATAATTCTCTTCTTACTCTTCTCTTGGCAATGTCAAATAGTTAACAAACTACTGTATGTATATAACTATCTTTCTAAACTAAGTTTTAATCTTCTTTGTATAGTCAAGCCATAAGCTTAATGTTGTTATATAACCAATTTATGGGTACAAATGTTTAAATGTAACAACTCTTTTTTGATTTTTTAAAACTGTACTTTAATACTCTGATGTAATGAAAATTTAAAAATTTAAAAAAATAAAAAGAGGGAAAGCAATGGGAGAAATATAAACGGCATGAAGAAAAGGTGTAGCTAGGCCTGAGGTCCCTCTCAGTAGCTGCATATCCTGCTTTGAGCCACAGCTGTTTGCTTTTCCCCACAATATACTGATCAGCACATATCATATGTGGAAAGCTTCCTCCTGCTTCTAGAATCATGCTGCTTTCTTAAGCACCCCTACAGTATAGTGATATAGTATAGTGACACATTTATGTGTCAAGTGAAGTAAGAAACATATGAAATAGGAAATATGCATGGATCATCACTGTACATGTGCTGGAAGAATCCAATTACTTACTCCAGTCAAGAACCTGGTGCTCTTTTGTATATAAGGCCATTTTCTCACTGCTTAGAGATTTGGACTCATCATTAAATCTCTTGAGTAGCTTCCCATACCTCTTTGTATCTAGCAAAAACTCTTACCATTGTGGCAGTCCATAGTTGTGCTCCACTTTATTTTTTTGGCCCTTCTTTCCCATTATATTCCTTGACTCTTTTAACATTGCCACACTCAACCATACAAAATGCCTCTGCTGTTCTCCCATATTGTCCCCTATAGGTTGAAGTCATTTTCTGAATGTTTATGCCCATGGATCGGGCCCATTTTGGCCCGGATTGGGCCCGTTTTGGAGTGGATTGGGCCCATTTGGGGATGCTGCAGCATGCAGGAGCACTCCTGTGCACTGCAGCATCCCACAACGGGCCCATTTTGAGGCGCTGTGAAGCGCAGGACCACTCCTGCGCTCCACAGCACCTCAAAATGGGCCCAATCTGCGGGTGCGTTTTGGGCCGCTATGGAGTGCAGGAGCATTCCTGCGCTCCACAGCAGCCCCCAACACGAGCCCCCATGGAGCATGGGCACACTGGGGAGGGCATGCACTGCGGGATGATGTCACTTCCTGGAAGTGATGTCATCACACTTGCACCCCCCATCACAATCGAGGTAAGAGCCAGCCCCCAATCCCCTGTTGGGAGATTGAGGGGGCCTGGTAACCCTACATTCCCAACTGTAGCAAATGTAAGAACTTGTAAATACATTTGTTAATATTCCTCCCTCTATATCCTTGTGTCATTCCATCAATGTCTCAAGTCTTCCTTATTGTTGAATTTAGACTGTAAACATATTGGTGTTATAACAAGAATTTTAGAATATCATTCCAGATTTCACAAAGAACTGATCCCAGCGGCTTGTCAAGGAACTGAACAGGCTTTATTTCCTAGAGACCCTAAATAGGGTTGCCAGATTCCACAGCAGCCAAACTTGAGGGGCAGGGGCCTGTGGGGCAGGGGCAGCAGAGTACTTACCTCCCATGTATGCATGCTTCCACATTGTGCCAGAAAATGATGTGCCTGAAACGGGCCACTGCCATGAAGGGGAGCACTCCCCCACCCAGCAGCGGCCCAATCTGGGCCATTTTGGGCCTGAATTAGGCCGAATTGGGCCCAGAATGGCCTGGATTGGACCATGCTCTCCCATGCTGCAGCAGCCTGATCTGGGCAAATTCGTGCCCAATCCAGGCCATTTTGAGGAAATGGCCTCTGCCAAAATCTTTCAGCTGCACCCTAGGATTGGATTGGAGGTTGACTAGGGCAAGCTTGGTTCAGTTGCAAAAGGCCACATTGCTGAGCCAATAAAGTTAGTGTGTCTAGGAGGGGCCACCAAACTGTGCTATAAGAACTGGCCTTCATTTTGGATACTCTAGAGTGTCCATCATGTAACAGGGCAAAGATGACAGCCCTCAGGGATTCTAAATCACCACAGATGGCAACCTTTCCCCACAGTATGAACTTTGGCTCTGTCATGTGAGCCATCCAGTCTTCTATGACCCACGTACACACTGCATTCAGCATAGAATCTGTATCACCTTCAACACCCTTGGCTGGCAAGGGCAATTTGTCCAAAAAATCTACATGGCAGTGTGCATTGGCTGGAGGTGCCCTTTCAGAGGCAAGTGAGAGAACACATCTACATTTGGAAACTGTGGAAGCTGTGTAGATGGTTTGAAAATTAAATCATATCTATAGGAATTCAAAATCAAAGGCTAGAGCTGTAACTGAACAGCCACAAATGAGGGAACTCCAACGTTGGGTCCTAAGAAGCGAACCACTGGCTTATGATCAATAATAAGTTTGAACTAATGACAAGATAACTAGGGATGTGAGATTTGTTCTACCCAAAATAACATCAGTGTTTTTCAGGCATATTTGGGAATCCCCATCAAACTCAGGATTCTTAGATGTACTGGTATTGGCATTCTGGTTAACTCTGGGTATATTTGGAATTAACGAGGTCCATTATTCCCTAAGGGGGAATATTTTGGGGGAGGGGGGATGGAGGGTCTATTTTAAAGCAAACTACACCAAAATTGTACTGAGTGCTGCTTGTCCTCTAAAGAACCCCCAATTTTCAAGTGTATCAGACTGTTCCACACAATCTGTGGTTCGAATGTCCCTCAGCCAATCATAAGAAGAGACAGACGCAGAGTCCTGTGAATGAAGCAAGTCTATAATGTTTATTAAACATGGAGGGGCGGAGGTTACACAGAGAGTAAAGGATCCCCTCATGTCCAATGCCCATCAAAGCCACAATAGCTGTGCAAAGCATTTTATACTTTTTGATTAATTACAATATTTGTTATTCTATTGGATCAAGTACTACTGTGGTCCCCATTGGCTCAAGTGGGCTACCACCTCTAATGATACAATAGTCCAGGGGTATTCTTATTGGAAGAAATAACTTTGGTCAACAGCATAATTACAATATTTCCCGATTGCCATTGCTTCCCTTATCTGTGCTTGTTTTATCTGTAGAAGGAACATTTCCTTTCCCACACATCTCTTTCATAGGCTTTTCACTTTGCCCCCTTCTCTAGCTCATGTAACATTTTACTAAGGGCGCCCCAATGTTGCTTCTGGCAACCTTGTATTCTGGGTTCCGCGGGAGGGGATCGCTCTCCCTTCCTGAGGAATGTGCTTGCAGTTGCATTTAGCAGCACCCATTCCCCTTTCTCTGGGGCTTCTTCTCAGCCTTGAAAGGTACTTCTAATCTGATTAACTCACAGCTAGCTTCCTTCTTTCAGTAACACATTTTCTTTCCCATTCTTCTATTGCTACATTTTGCATAAGCAGTTTTACTAAGAAGTTTCTGTATCAAATCGTAAGCAGGTGTCCTGCAGGTGCAACTACCTTATAGCAAGCTTCACAGTGGTTGGTCTTAGTCTTCACAGTGATTAACATACATAACATACATTCTGCTTTGGTCATTTTGTTTCAAGTCGCATTTTCTTCCAAGTTGTGTTACAAATACTACACTAGCTCCTGAGGATAATAATGTATGGCAGTAATAAAGGCACATAAAGGTACATAAAATATTCTTCATTAAATCTACTTCCCACAATACCAATGGGGTCCAGTTCTATGGGCCCTGAACAAGGTCACCCCAGCCACTCTTTGTTGTAGCTTATGGCTGGAGGTGGGGACGGAGAGTGCATGTTTTCTCTAGGACAAAGAAGGCTTACCAAAACACAGAAGAGCAACCACACTGACCCAAAGTCTCTAAAAAAGGACGAACAAAGCCCAACAGAATCAGGGAATGCCAGCAGTACTCACCTAGCAGAACTCATTGTCCTGAAAATGTGGTTAAGGACCCCTCCTTTTCCATTTTCATTGCTTCCCAGCTTGGGGGGGATGTGTATGTATGAGAAGGAGGGTGAGGAAGGTGACTGTCAAAGACAAATGGCATTGTATGTTAGAGAGAGCTGCTGCACTGTTAGGCCAACCATGATTCTCAAGAGCTTTGTTAGTCCTTCCAGGAGGCTCAGTGATATCATGCCAAAGAGTCCACCCTCCCAAACATCTGTTTTCTCCAGGGGAACTGATCTCTGTAATTCCAGGAGATCTCCAGGCTTCACCAGGAGGTTGGCAAAGCTAGTCCCTGTAGTGGCAAAATATGCAGAGTAGACCTGGTAGCTTCTAATAGTTCTGTAATGACCATGGGTTTGGACCAAGAAAGTAGATGTGTGTAGCTAACACCTAGAAAGAAAACCATTTTGAATACAAATCATCACTAAAGACATCCAAAACAACTTGTTCTGTTAATCTTTTCAGTAAGGAATATGCAAACTCTCAGAGGCTTGTTGCCAGCTTCCTTAAACAAGTCATCCACCATAGATTCTGTTGCTAGCTGCTTCCTGGACACAAAAATGAATCTGTGAATGAATTTACTTCTCTTAGGCTCAAAATGCTGTTGAAAAGTCTGATATAATGTTTTTAGTGGGGTCTCTACCCGCAGGGATGGGGCCAATAAGTTAGACAGCAATGTCAAACAGCTTTTTTCAGCTGAAGGCTAGAAAGTAGTTCTGTTCAGGATACCATACCTCTGGCCAACAAAAACTAATCCAGTCTTTTTTTTTAAAGCAATTTTTATTGGATGGGTTGACATACAGTTCATTCATATCTTACAGATACATTCCCCCCTATATCCATAGATGCATCCCACCCGCTCCCCCTCCCTCCTTTTCTGTGCAGAATCCCGACAGCACTACGGCCCCATAATTTCTTATCGTTTGTTCTATATTACTTTTCATTTATCCCTAATAGCTAGAGGTAAAATCCTAACTTACCATTTCTTAATACAATTCTGTAGCTATTAATAAACTATCAAAAAGCCATCAGAACATATTTCTTTTACACATATAAATTTCTTCAAATCATTCCGTTTGTAGTTCCCTTTTTTTTACATACATTTACCTTGATATTTTCCCAGTCCTTTAATTTAATTTATTCTCTTTTATAGCACTTTAAATTAAAATTAACAATTTAAGCTTTCACTTAATTCCTTCTACAATTTTATGTATAAATTTAGTATCAATTTGCATAAACTATACATTACATTTCCCAATTATTCCATTTGTCTTAATTTGCTAATTTCATCATTTAACTTTTAACATTGCATTTACATCATGCATCCCAATTCTAAAAATAGGGAAAAAACTCTTCTAGCTTTAAACTATGGCCTAAGTCTTTTAAATAAATCCCACTTATAACTTTTTACACCTATAAATTTCTTCAAAACATTCCATTTATAGTTCCCATTTTTTTATCTAGATTTGCCTTAATATTTTCTCAGTTCTTTAATTTAATTTATTCTCTAATATAACCCTTTAGTTTAAAATTAACAATTTGACCTTTCACTTAGTTCCATCTACAATTTTGTGTATAAATTTACTTAATGTCAATTTACCTAATTAGCTATAAATTACATTTCCCACTTATTCCATTTGTCTTAATTTACTAATTTTCATTTAACTTTTAACCTTACAAACATCATACATCCCAATTCTGAAAAATAAAAAATAGACTCTTCAAACTTTAATCTATGGCCTTAGTCTTTTAAGTAACTCCCACTTGTAACTTGATTCTTGTATTCATATTGCTTTTCCAGGCTTTCTTCTTCACTTGAATTCTTCTATCACTTGGTAGCTTCTTCTGCTTGAAATAACTGGAGATGGTTCCATTTTTCATGCTTGTTGCTAATTCTTGATTCTTTAGAGATCCTAGTAGATCTTCATTCATTTCTTCTTGCAAATACTGCTCCACTTCTCCTTGCCCTTCTCATTTTTGTTGCTTGCATCCTGCTGTTCTGTATTCAATTTCTGCCACCTGCTCCTCTCCTTGAATTGTCTGCCTAGTTGCTTGCTCCTCATCTCTCAATTCCACTTCTGTTTTAAATATGTCCTTAATGCTTTTAATTAGGCTTTCGTTCATTTCCCGAATAGATTGTATCAATGCTTTGTGACCCTCTGCCACTTTTTCTCCCAGTGATTTTATAGCCGATCCCATAGCAACCTGCCGTTCCTTCTCCACTCTCTTCAAGCTTACACTAGATTTCTCTCCCCCCCCCCGACATCTTCTTTATCTTTTGCTTTAAATATTCGTATTATTTTAGTCTCATCAGATATCGGGCGGAGAGTCTCTATGGCAGCTCTATGATAATTTGAAATAATGAGTATCCACTTCCTCTTGTCTTCTCGCTGCTATATCTCGTGTTGTTTCTTCAGGGTCTTCTTTGCCTGCTTTACTTCCTTCTTCCTGCTTTTCCAAATCAAGCCTCTCTAGGCAGCTCCACTCGCTATTCTTCTTGCATTCCGTTCTCTCGCAATGTTTACTCAGCCGTTCCTCCACCTCCTCCCCTTTTCTCACAGCCGGCTATCTTTCTCCAAACCGCAAGTATGCATAAACAAAAGTTATTTTCACTTCTTTTGCGCTTTATAGTCTATCACATTCCAAATCTTCCTTCAAGATGTCTTGCTCCTGTCTTATTCTATCATCTCAGTCCACAATTTTCATTTTTGATAAAATTTTTCCTTCTCTTTTTAAATCCGAAAGCCAGATAAAGATGTTTAACCTCAATTTGTTCCGTTTGGGTCTTTCGTGCTGCCTCTTTCGTTACTAATTAGCCAAATCTGGTTCTGAAGCTTGGATCCTGGCGGGCTTATGCCGAACAACGACTCAAAGAGTGCTGCAGAGATGTTAGCTCTTCCTTCTTCGAGAGTACCTCAAAGCGATGAGGGAGATCCTTCGTCCAGGACCCTCCCCACCGCTGAGATCTCGCTCTCTCTGGAACTTGTAGCGTTCTGGCTCCTCTCCTACCTGGAGAGGAGTGGCAGCCGGTGATCTGAGCACCTGGCCTGCCCAAAACAGTCACTCTTGACGGTCCAGCTCCCTGGAGCGCTTCAGCCTGCCATTAACCAAACCGGAAGTAAAAAAAAAAACTATTCCAGTCTTTAAGCATTACTGGAGGATGGTTCAGAAACCTCTTAAAAGGCCAATTCTTCTCCTCCTGGCAGGGAATTAGGACTGTCATCTCCTCAGTAGGCCGAGGGATCCCCAGGAGGCAGGCAGGAGGTACATGGGCAGGAAATTCTAGGGAATCCAAGTCACTCCCCATGCACCCAGAAGTGATATCACCACATTTCCATAAATGCTGTAGATTTTGGGGAAAACTAGAGTTTTCCTCAAATGCTAGAGCATTCCTGGTATTTCCTGATGACACACTTATGTCACTTCTGGGCACAGGGAGAGTGATGTTAGTGTGTTCAGTGATGCCATTACATTTATTTATTTATTTAATGCCATTTATAGTCCGCCGATCTCACTGAGACTCAAGGCAGATTACACAGTATGAGATTAGTACAATCAGTATCAAGGACATTTCATAAACAATACAAAAAGTTTAAAAGACAGTATTAGCAAGAATCCAATACAGAGTAGAAAAAATACTGAAGCAGAACATAATCAATTTTAGGACTAACATTAGACAACATGGAGCACAGGTGGTACATAGGAGGACATATTTAATGCAGCAAATATGTAAGGCAATATAGTGATGAAGTCTATAGTCCCTAACTCATTAGTGAGGCATTTAAGACCCCATCCCAATAATACAGCCCTCCCATTTGAGTAAAAAGCCTTTTTGAATAGTTTGGTTTTGCATCATTTATGAAAAGCCAGGAGAGTGGGGCTCTTCTGACTTCCTCAGGCAGGTCATTTCACAGGATAGGGGCCATCACTGAGAAAGCCTGTGTTTGGGCTGCTGCTGACTTCACCTGTGTGCAGCCTGGCACCTGCAGGTGACCCTGTTCAGATGAGCGAAGCTGCCGTGGAGGAACATAGGGAGGGAGGTGGTCCCATAGGTATGCCAGACCGAAGCCATGAAGAACTTTGTATGTAATAACTAATACCTTGAACTGAGCACAGTAACTGATGGGTAGCCAATGGAGCGACTGTAGGATGGGAGTGATGTTCATGCTCCTGCTCTCTCCTGATAACAGTTGAGCTGCAGCATTTTGCACTAATTGGAGCCTCCTAGTTAACTTAGATGGGAGACCTATATAGAGAGCATTGCAATAGTCAAGCTTTGATGTTACCATAGCATGGATCCAAGTGGCCAGGTCAGCTGTGTCAAAATAAGAAGCCATCTTCCAGGCTAGAATGAGGTTGTAGTAAGCACTTTTTGCTGCTGCCTTAACCTGTTTTTCTAGTAATAATGCTGGCTCTTAACCCCTAGGCTCTTAACTGAGTCTGCAAGGGTCAGACGAACTCCATCGAAAGTGGGGAGTAGACATGGGCACGATGCGAATTACGATTTCAACCCCCCCCCCCGATTTTGGCGTTTGCGCCATCGTGACTCAGCTAATTGGTTCCGTCAACGGCAACCGATCCAGCAGTCGGGGGTTTGCTTGTTCGGGACTTGATCGGATGGGTCAGTTTCTGTTCGGAATTGCAGACACTCTTGCGCCAGTAATTTATTCCCGGGGCAACGGAGCCAGGGGAATGAGCTGTGTTTGCCCTCCTTCTGTAGCCCTTGAAACACAAATGGAAGCCCAGCTTTTCTTGATTAGCAGGCTTCCTTCCAACCATGGAGCAGCAACCCAGGGGAGGGAGGGGGAAGGGGGTGTTCTGAAGCCATGGGCACAGAGGAAAGGCAAAAGGCAGTGCGGGAGGCTGGGAGGCCACCCGCACCGTTCGTCTTTCCCCAGGACAAGGGGTGCACGGGCAAGCCAGCCGCCCCTTGTCCTGGGGAAAGGCAAAAGGCAGCGTGGGAGGCTGGGAGGCTGCTTGAGCCATTCACCTTTCCCCAGGACAAGGGGCATGTGGGCAAGCCGGCCACCCCTTGTCTTGCAGGGCAGGTGAATGGTGCGGGCAGCCGCTGAGCCACTCGCGCTGCCACCAGCTCCACAGAGCACCTGGACAGTCGGCTTGCTGCGTGGGTGGGGGGGGCGACCCAGGAGCACGCGCACGCGCGCACGCGCGCACGCGCAAGAGCCTAACTACGGTTGCCCTGGGCACTGGCAACCGTAGATCCGGCCCTGGGAATGTCTCCTTCCTGAGGGGAGGCAGCTTGTTGCCAGGTTAACCCCCCCTGTACTCTAAGTGTGTGTGTGTGCATGTCCCCTCCCTCCCTGAAGGGAGGCAGCTCATTGCCGCCTCCCCCTGCCCGCCGGGCCTGGCGGCCGCTGCCAACGACCACCATTCCTATATCGCTGGAAACAGCAGGGTGCCCTCCCGCTTTGGCCTTCCCGATTCCAGATCAGAAATGGGACTTGATTGGTTAGAATCGGTGGCCTGGGTTCGGCAGCGGCCCAGATCCATGAACAGCTTAATAGTTATTTTTTTTTGGATTGTGCCCATCTCTAGTGGGGAGTACAATGTTCTTCAAGATCTCTGCTTTCCCAACAAGCATTACTTTGGTTTTGTCTGGGTTCAATTTCAATTTGTTGTTTTTCAATCATTTCACCATGGCTGTCAGGCAGCGATCTAGGATTTCTACTGCATCCTGTGGGAACCTGGATAGCGAGATATAGAGTTGGGTGTCATCTGCATATTGATGACATCCAACTCCATAGCTCTGAATGAGTTCTCCTAAAGGTTTTACGTAGAGATTGAATAACATGAGAGATAAGATTGCACCCTACAGAACCCCACAAGATAGTTCCCATTCTGGAGATAATTAATCCCCAATGGCCACCCTTTGAGTCCGCTCCAAGAGAAATGGTTTAAACCAGTCCAGGACACATCCTTTGATGTACACTTCTGTTTCTAAATGCCTCAATAGGATGGCATGTGAGCCATCTTGGTGAGCTGCCCCAGTAAGTTCCTTAGCTGGCTGCCATGTCATGGATGGCAACCCTACCAGGGATCCATTTTGCAGCAGGTCAACCTTCAACTTCTGCAGACAAGATGCTTTAAAAAAAGGCTGTGTAGATGTTCTTACTTGCCTTTTTGCCACTTGTTAGAATGAGAATTTAGGAAGATCTCTCCAGATTCCACAAAGAAGTGGTCCCAGCCAGTTGTCAAGGTACTGAACAGGTTTTATTTACATATATACAATTTGGGCTTAAAGACCCTAACAGCTATAGCTCAGCAGCCAACAGCCACAGCATAGCTTGTTCTTCCTGGAAGCCTGTACAAACAGCTGAAGGACTGTTAAGGGTTAATTCCTCACAGACACAGAGAGCTTTGAGTGACAGGCTACTCCAGGGAATCTAGCTAGGTAGCATGAGCTAGAAAGAGGAGGGTTTGTTTTGTTCAGCCCTAGCTGAGAGGAATGGAGCGTGAACAGTCAGAGACTGAGTCCTAACTGAAAGCAGTTTAAAGCCAACAGCAGAACTGGGGAAAAGATAGCAAGGAAGTTTGAGAAGCAGACTCCTATTTGGGCCAAAGAAAAGGAATAGATCTTCTAAGGAGAGGAGATTTTCCCTATCCAGGCAAAACAGATAGGTCTGAAGAGTGAAGAGATCCCTGTTTTGGATTGGTTGTTTGTAAACAGCCTTAGGAGACTTATGATTCAGTTTACAAAAAAAACTGACAGAAAGCACTGGTGTTGGGAGAAAAGGGGTTTGTGGTACTAGGAAGTGGGTGCCAGCATTCTTAAACCCCAAAGAGAAAGAGAATCCTAAAAGAAATTGTACTAGAGTGTTTGAGGAAAGCATGGGAACAAAAGCTTCTAAATATATTTGTGAACAGTATAAGAACTAAAAAGTCTGTGCATGTACTCATTTTACTTCAGAGATTTCTATGTTGAATTACCTCAGAAATTTTCAACCCTGAATTCACCTGACCTTTCCCTGCTAAAATAAATTAGTTCATTACTTTTGAATTTTAAAAAAGCTTCTGGTGCCATTTCTGCTGTTTAAGGACAAAGAAGAGGCGGGAATGTCATAGCCTCATTAGGCTTTGAAATGGTGGCTGCATCCACAGTTTGGATCTGGGGACAACATCAAGTCTAGTTTGGCCCTCAGTAATTCCAGCTGGTGACTTCAGTCCCATAAGGCTCAAGGGATAATTTTGTCCTTAGGTTTTTACTTTTCCTCCATTACACTAATGTGGTAATTTCAGTCTTTGAAGTTTGCTAAATGGTATATTATTCAATGTTCACTCCAAAGTATAGAATGTTTCCTTTGAGATTTGCATGTGTCCCAACATTACAACTGTGGTGTTGTTTTTCTGTGGGAAAATGTACTGTTTATTCCTGCCAAAGGACATATTTCATACTTTTGCTTCATCCATGTCCCAGGGAACTCCAGAGTCATCTAATGGTTATTTTTTTGCAACTGCAAGAGGGAATGAATCCTGGGTAAAGGAAAGATGTCCTTTGTGTACAGCTAAAGGACGTGTTTCAGTGCTTATGGGCCTTTGGGTAAAGGAAAAGCTAATGAGATAACTTCATTTGAGAAGGCAGAGGAGCATAAATTGAGAGGATGTCATGCATTCTTTGGATCATATTAGCCACACCTTTGTTTAGAAAATAAATGAAGCTGTGCAAATACTTTGCTGATCACAAAATCTACTGGCAGAATTATTGTGTTCTTAATTTGTATGAAAGGGAAAACAAAAGCTGGCAAGAACTCTGGTTGTGGATATTTTATGTCAAACCCAATAAAATGAACATATATCAGAGTCTAAACTTAACAAATTTTCATTATGCTGTTTTGGTAGGTACTAAAAAAAATAATAAGATAATGGATTTTAAAGTGTGCAACAGGACTCCTGAAGATACTAGCATATGTTTCCAGAAGAAGAGCAAGCTAACTCCAGGTTTTATTTTTACATTCAGGATACAGCTCCTCAAGATCTAAAGACTTGAGACAGGTAATGAGAAATTAAAAATCCATGTCATATGACCATAAAAAAAAATAAGTAAAATTGCTGAGACATAACAGATGCTAAATTACCAAATTTCTTGACAATGGTGCCTAAATATCAATCTCTATCAAAAGAAGAGGCAGCCCCACGGATACGGTTTGCAAGCTCAGCAGATTGTGTTCCTGGGGAGTGTTGTTGTGACTACAGATGGGCACGATCGGTGTTACGATAGAAAAATACCCACGATAATGGCGTTTGCGCGATCGGGACCCAGCGGATCGGTGCCGTCCATGGCAACAGATCCAGCAGTCGGGGGGGGGGGTGCTTGTTCGGGGCTTGATCGGGTCAATTGGTATCTGATCGTAATCCAGATACTCTGGCGCCAGCAATCTATTGCCCTGGCAATGGAGCCAGGGGAATGCCTGAGTTGTGTTTCCCCTCCTTCTGTCGCCCTGGAAACCCGAATGGAAGCCCAGCTTGCCTTGATCAGCAGGGCTTCCTTCCAACCACGGAGCAGCAACACACTCACCAGTTGGGAGAAGAGACCCAGGGGAAGGAGGGGGAAGGGGGTGTTCTGTAGCCATGGGCACTCCAAATGTTTTTTGCTTTTTTAAAAAATGGGGCTTTGTAGGAGGAATGGCTGTTTTTCTGTCTGTCACTCTCTGTTTTTAACCTGCTTTTAAAACACTGTATTTTGTGGGAAAACCTCATTCACAGCTCTGTGTGTGTGTTTAAAATATGCTTTTGGAAGGACTTCCGGTTTGGGATCCATGAAGGTCTAATGCAGCTCTAAGAGCTGAGCTGTCCGAGCCACTGTTTGGAAGGCTGGAGGGGCGCAAATTGCCCGCAGCCACCTGTTCTCAGGCGGAGAACAGGCGAGAACACTCGAGAACCTGAGGGCGCATTGATCTCGGGTGAGGGGGGGTTCTACACAACAAACTCCCACCCACCCTTGAGGTCCCACCCAAAGAAAGGTTGCCAAGATCTCTGCAGTGGCTCTGGAGTCAATCCTGGCATAAGACCTACATGCCCAAGCTTCAACAAAACAGCAAAGGGGCTGGATTCGATTAGATAACAGAAGCAGCAATTACAACCCAAGAAAAACGCTAAAGGAGGTAAAGATCGCTATCTCTCAGTACGGGACAGATTTTAAAAAGAAATAAGAGGCTAAAGTGGATTTAAGAACTGCAACAGACTAGTTATATAACGGGGGAAGATTCCGGCAAGAAAAAATTTGAAAAAGTAAATTTGCAAGGAGAAGTTAGCACGGAATTTGGATTATTGTTTACATACCTGTGGCGGGGAAGAGATAGTGGACTGTGTGAAAGCTTAAAAATCGTGAGAACTGCTGAGTCACGAAGAGGAACAGGAAGTGCGTCAGAACTATAAAGAGACGGGAGAGAAGGGCCCTTCTCTTGAGCGCCGGAAGTAGGGCAACGCCATTTTGAAAGAGGGCAACTGGCGACTTCAATGAAAATGGAAGTAGGCCATCTTTGAAGAAGGTAAGGGCGAGCGCTTCAGTACAAAACCATAGAGAAAAAACGCCTGACATTTTGGACAGTTTAAAATAGCGTCTGACAAAAACAAACTGTAATTGGACTTTTAAAAACAAAAGAAAGTATTAAAATAACGTCACGGAGTTAAGGAAAAGGGCAGACTCGTGGGAGCGAAGCAGAGCTAGCCCCACGATGTCGAAGAAAGAGTGGCAAACTACGATGGAAAATTTGGATAAAAAAGTTTCAGAGGGAAATAAAGAGCTTAAGGACATGATGCTAGAGATGGCGAAAGAATTAAAAGACTTTAAAGAGATGCTTAAATTGGAGATGGCAGAACAGACAAAAGGTATGGATAAAATACAAAATGACCTACAAGTTACACAGCAGAGAGTCAACGCAGTAGAGGAAACGGTGGAAACTTTAACAGATGTGCAAAAGACTGAAATGAGAGGAATGAGACACAGAATGGCCGTTGCAGAATGTAAACAGATGGAAACGCAACTTAGACTTCGTGCGATCCCAGAAGTAGAGAGAAAATCAGCCCATGATCAGATTACAGAAATTCTGGCAGAATACCTGGGGAAAGAAGACGAAGAGATTGCAGCTTTCTTGGACGTGGTGTATAGAATCAATTCCAGATTTGCAGCTCAGAGGAAGTTACCAAGGGATGATTGTTCAATTTATGACTAGAAACACAAGAGAACTAATTGTGAGCAAGCAGTTTCAAGATCCATTAGAAGTCAATGGAAAAGTGGTGAGAATCATGAAAGAGTTGCCCAGATCGGTGCTATTCGAGCGGAAGAAGTAGAGAACTGGTTCAAATGTTAAAGGAGCTGAAAAGTAGATATAGATGGGTAATACCAGAAGGACTGACATTTGAGTTTGGTGGAGTCAGAAAGAGCATCAGATCTGGCCATGAGATGGAGACTTTTATTAGGGAAAATGAAAAGGACTTACCAAAAACTATAAGAAAGTGATCATGGAGTGTAAAGTTATATCTTGGAATGTTAATGGACTAAATTCACCTTGTAAACATAAAACTACTTTCCACTGGCTATCAAAACAAAAATGCAATATAATTTGTCTGCAAGAGACACATATTAGAAAGCAAGACAAAAAATATTTGAAATTTGTTAAATTGGGGAAAGAATTCATTGTCGCCTCTAAAAAGAAAAAGAGGGGAGTTATATTGTATATAAAAGACGAATTGCAGCCCAGACTAGTTTTAAAAGATGCAGAAGCCAGATACTTAGCAGTGGAAATTATTTGGAACTCTAAGAAAATACTGATGATTGGGATCTACGCACCCAATGGTGCAAAAGAAAGTTTTTTCAAGGACTTAGAGAAACAACTAGACGAATTGACCTATGATCACATAATCTTGGTGGGTGACTTCAATGGAGTTACAAACCTGGAAGAGGATAAGCAGTCTAAACCTGCTCACAAAAAGAGAGGACTATTACCAAAGGCGTTTTTTCTGCTTAAGGAACAAGAAAGTTTAGAAGACGTGTGGAGGAGACAATACCCTAAAAATAGACAATACACATTTTACTCAGCAAGACATGTTACACTATCAAGAATAGATATGATCTGGGCCTCTAAAGAACTGACATTATGGACCAGAGAGGCGGAGATAATGCCAAAGACAGGCTCAGATCATAATCCAATCATGTGGAGATTTGGGCAAAATAATAAAAGAAAAGGATGGAGAATAAATGAGGACTTGCTACAAATAGAAGAAAATATTGCGTTGCTGCGAAGGGAGACCAAATTTTTCATACAATATAACCTGAACAAAGAAGTGCTGACCAACAAAGTATGGGATACTTATAAAGCGGTGATAAGAGGCATACTAATGGATTTGAATGCAAGAACTAGGAGGAAAAAGGAGGAAAAGAGATCTAAAAATTTGGATAAAATAAAAGCCAAAGAGATACAACTTAAGAAAAGACCGGGGGGGGGGGGATTTATCAGGATATTAAAATTTTGCAGGAACAATTGACAGCAATGGACAACAAAGAATTAGAGTGGAATTTAAAGAGGATGAATCAGAGGTCATTTGAAGGCGCAAATAAACCCAGGAAATATTTGGTGTGGCAACTAAAAAAAAGGAAGGAGAAGAAAACTATAACTAAAATCTTAGAAGATGATAAGGTGTTAATGGACCAAGTGGCTATTAGTAGAGCCTTTTCCAAGTTTTATGCAAAACTGTACCAAAAAAAAGAAGTGAGTAAAGATTCAATAGCGGAATTTCTAGAGAAGATGGAAATTCCGACAATTCCTGAAAAATGGAAAGAGAAATTAAACAAGGAAGTGACGGAAGAAGAAATAAAGGAAGCAATACAATCAATGAAAATAGGAAAGGCGCCAGGACCAGATGGATTAACGGCAAAGTTTTATAAAGTGATGGCTAATGAACTGGCGCCTTTCCTGAAAGAGGCAATGAATGGAGTGATGCAAGATCAAAGGATTCCAGATTCATGGAATGAAGCCAATATATCGCTGATTCCGAAGGAAGGTCAAGATCTGACCAATGTTAAAAATTACAGACCAATCTCATTGTTGAATAATGACTATAAAATATTTGCAAAGGTGTTGGCAGAGAGATTGAAAGGATGGATGTCGGAATTCATTGCTGAAGAACAGGCGGGATTTTTACCTAACAGACAAATTAAAGACAATTTGAGGACAGTGATAAACGCTATTGAATACTATGATAAGCAATGTGACAGAGAAGTTGGTTTTTTCTTTGTAGACGCGGAAAAAGCATTTGACAATTTGAACTGGGACTTTATGTTTGCTACTATGGAAAAGCTGCAAATGGGAGAAAAGTTCATCCAAGCGGTCAAGGAAATTTATAGAGACCAGAGTGTAGCAATCATAGTGAACGAGGACTTGACAAAAAAATTGAAAATTAATAAAGGAACTAGACAGGGTTGCCCTTTGTCTCCATTGTTGTTCATTTTGATTTTGGAAATATTGATGATCCAAATACGCGAGGACGACACAATCTGAGGTATGAAAATAAAAGAGTTTTCCTATAAGGTCAGAGCTTTTGCGGATGATATAATGTTAATAGTAGAGGATCCAATTGAAAATATGCCAAAGGTAATAGAGAAAATAAAAGTGTTTGGAGATCTGGCTGGATTTTATGTGAACAAAAAGAAGTCAAAGATTTTATGCAAGAACATGACCAAACAGAAACAGCAAGAGTTAATGGAGATAACGGACTGTGGAGTGACTACTAAAGTAAAATACCTTGGCATAGAACTGACGGCGAAAAATATAGATTTGTTCAAAAATAACTATGAGAAATTGTGGATACAAATAGAGAGAGACTTAATAAAATGGAACAAACTGAATTTATCATGGCTGGGAAGAATTGCAGCAGTTAAAATGAATGTCTTACCACGTGTGATGTTCTTGTTTCAAACTATACCAATTATCCGAGACTCCAAACAATTTGATAAATGGCAGAGGAAAATTTCAGATTTTGTGTAGGCAGGCAAGAAACCACGAGTGAAAATGAAGGTTTTACAAGATGCCAAAGAAAGAAGAGGCTTGCAACTGCCCAACATAAGGCTGTACCACGAAGCAGTATGTCTTGTATGGCTGAAAGATTGGATAACGTTAAAAAATCGCAAGTTGCTGGCCCTGGAGGGACATAAAAAAATATTTGGATGGCATGCATACATGTGGTATGATAAAGTAAAAGCGAACTCTATGTTTTTGCATCACTATATTCGGAGAAGCCTCTTCACAGTCTGGAAGAAATATAAGGTGTATATGGAAGATGGAATTCCTTCATGGGTGGTTCCGTATGAAGTAATAGATCCAAGAACTGTTGATAACGAACAGCAATGCCTAACTTACAAGGAGATTACACAAATACAATATTCAAAGCTGAGAATAAAGACAGAAGAAGAATTGTCTCCTTGTTATGGATGGTTTCAGTATAGACAGATTAGAGATCTTTACAAAGCGGACTGCCTGAGAGGAGGTATAAGACTGGAAAATTCGGAGTTAGAGGAAGTGATATTACAAGAGGGCAAGAAAGAAATATCTAAGATTTACAAATTACTCTTAAAATGGTTTACGGTGGACGAAACAGTAAAAGTCCAGATGGTGAAGTGGGCAATAAATTTTCATAAAGAAATAACAATGGAGGTATGGGAGTACCTATGGAAAAATACAGTGAAGATTTCAACTTGTACGAACATTAAAGAAAATGTGTACAAAATGATTTACAGATGGTATTTAACACCAAAGAAAATTGCGCTAGGCAATACTAATATGTCAGACAAATGCTGGAAATGTAAAAAGCATGAAGGATCATTATATTATATGTGGTGGACATGTGAAGTAGCCAAACAGTACTGGGGTGAAATAATTGGTGCAATTAACGAGATTTTACAAATACAAATAAATAAGAACCCAGAACTGTTGTTACTGAACTTGGGAATGGAGGCAGTTCCAGTGCAGTATAGAACATTGTTATTTTACATGACTGCAGCAGCAAGACTTTTGTACACGCAGAAATGGGAGACACAAGAAATACCAACTGTAGAAGACTGGATTTATAAATTGCTGTACATGGCGGAAATGGACAAATTGACAAGGAAACTTAAAGATCTTGACCTAGGACAATATATTGTTGCCTGGGGGAAATTGAAACAATTTTTGGAAAAAAAATGGGATGTAAAAGGAGAACTGTGGCAGTTTGAAAATTTTTAAAAGAATAACGTTGTAATGGGAAGAGAGAAGGGATCTTAACACTTAGGGGGAATGTAACTCTAATCTATGCAAATATAATATTTAAGGGAATTTTACATTGAACATATGGGACAACGAAAATGGTTAAACAGATATATTAATGAGGTATACAGTGTGTAGTATATAGTATAAAACAATAAGGTTGCGAATCAGACATTATATTACAATATGTTATGTGGTTGGGATATATTGGGTTGTGTGCTGTGCTACATTGGTGGCATAGCATACAATCTAAGTTTTGTGATATATACTATATTGAGAGTGTATTTGATGGAATATATATTTAAAAGAAGAGAAATAGAAAATGTCTAAAGTAAGAGATACTGAGAACCTGGATACTATGAGATACTATGAGATACTATGATCTAGAGGCGGTCAGAAAATATAAATGAATTAGATTTAAGCAATAAGAAGGGTTAAGGGTTGGAAAGCTGTTGGAAATCAATAGGGAGGGGGGAGGAAAAGGGTGTGGGGATAGAGCAGGGGGAATAATGAGATTAGATGTGTTAAATTTGGGAAATTTTTTTTCCTTTTGTTTATTCTCTCACCAATAAAATGTTATTAATCTTTTGGAAGACTGGCTGCTTGCTTTTAAAATCAGGTGAGGAGAAATGGAGGATTCTGTCCCTGCTTTTTTTTAAAAAGCTGGCTGAAACATGTTGACAGGGTCTTTCTCTCTCTCTATTTGGAGAGGCAGGGATGGGTTAAAAACTCCCCCCCCCCCCGCTCTAAGTGTGTGTGTCTGTGAACGTTCCCTCCCTGAGGGGAGGCGGCTCGTTGTTGGGTTAAAAACTACCCCCCTGCTCTAAGTGTGTGTGTGTGTGTGAACGTCTCCTCCCTGAGGGGAGGCAGCTCGCCGCCAGGTTAAAAACTCCCCCCCTCTGCTCTAAGTGTGTGTGTGTGTGTGTGTGAACGTCCCCTCCCTGTGCCCACCAGGCCCGGCGGTTGCTGCCACCACCCACCTTCCCACATAGCTGGGAACAGCGGGGCGCCCCTCCGCTTTGGCATCCCCGATCCGATCCACGGATCGGAAATGGGAGATGATTGGTGTGGATCGGTGATTTGGGGATGTTGCCAGCGCCAATCCCCGATCACCTTGATCGGTAATTTTTTTTGGATCATACCCACCTCTAGTTGTGACATTCTAAATATCAATCTCAGCAAAATGTATTTTCTTACAGTTTTAAACATGAATACATTTCAGGGGAATATCTCGGTGGAGAGGAAGAGTTATAGATAGCTAGAATCCCTTCCTTTGAGCCATAATAATCTAGATTTGCCAACTGTTCTTTATTTCACACATGAAATGAGTCAGACCACTCATCTATCAAGGTCAGTATTGTCTACTCTGCCTGCAGCAGATCTCCAAGTCAGGCTGAGATCTTTCATACCACCTTTAACAAACAGGAGCTGCAAAGGCTTGAATCTGGGTCCTTCTGCATGCAAAGCAGATACTCTGGCACTATGTCCTACTTATGCAGGAAGCCTTTGGGAGAAAATAAAATGTTACATGTTTTTTTTCACGGAGTGGTCTCTGTGTGGCATACATAAAGACAAACGGCAAGACTAAATTATACACTTGCCATGTGGAGTTTTCTGATTTCATGTGACTTAGGTGTTTATTTATTTATTTATTTATATACTAGCAACACAGCCTGTTGTGTCAGAAAATACAAAGGGCTCTAGTGGGGCCTTGTGAGGGCCATGCCTTCCTGCTGTGAAGCCTGGCAGTGTGGCCCTCCCAAGGCCCCGTGGCCCTCTGGAGAAGCCCATCATGGTGCCACACCCTTCCCAAGGTCTCGTAGGGCTATGCCTCCACACTGGGCCTTCCCACCGCCTCCACAGCTGCTGCAGGGCCTTGGGAGGGCCGCGCTGCTGTGCCAGCCATCCCAAGGCCCCGCAGAGGCCTGGCGTAGCTGTGGAGAGGCCCATTGCAGCAGCAGAAAGGCCCGGCATGGTGGTGGAAAGGGCTGGTGCAGCGATGGAAATGTCTATCACTGTGGCAAGAAGGCCCTCCCAAGGTCCCACAGAAGCCCGGTGCAGCAGCAGGAAGGCTGGGTGTGGCAGCAGGAAGGCTCTCCCAAGGCCCCGCAGAGGCCCAGTGTGGTGGCGGGGAAGCCCGGTATGGCGGTGGAGATGCCCAGGATGTCCCTCCCAAGATCCCACAGAGGCCCACCACAGTGGCAGGGAGGGCCTCCACGGCCCTCTTGCTGCAGCGAGGAGGCTGCTGCAGCAACAGAATGTCATGGCTCTCTGGAGGCCATGTTGCTGATGACTGACTTTTTATCCTGGTGTGTCTGTGCAGGCACACTCACAGGTATGCCAGGATAAAAAGTGAGTCGTCGCCAATACGACTTGCCTTTTATATAGTAGGGTATTTATATTTATTTATTTATATTTATTTATAAAGGTTATCATGTATATTTGGCATGTTGAGTTAACTTGCCACCTTGAGAATTTACCTCAAGAATTTTGTGGTGATTTGATGCGATCTTTTCAGCCCACTGGGGATGAGGCCCTTAGTACTGGCCCTTCCAAACCATCTGAAAAAATGGAGACTATCAAAGAGAGATGCTGCGAATTTGGCAACAAACCTATTTGACACTTGAACATATGCTGTTCCACATCAGACCATGAGCTGATCAAGGATATATTCAGCTTGCACTGAGAAACTTGAAGAACTGCTGAATAAGTTTGCAGCTCCCTGTTGGTCAGAAACTAACTCACAACTGATTAGGGGATTAGATGGGAGTCGAGTTCTGATCTCCAACCACTTCCCTGCATCTCAGCCTTGTTGTGCCTTGGACAAAGGAAAGCTTCAGGGTTAATCAGAAACCAATTCATAACTGATAGGGGATCAGCTGGGAATAGGCTTCTGGTCATCTGCCCCTCAAAAATATCTACTAAGGGAGGTTGGTCTCCCCATTGCAGAAGGGAGAAAGAGATTGTCTCTCTCCTTTTCTCTGCAACTGAGAAAAGTTGGGGGAAATGGAGATCTTGGTCTGAGGAGAACAGAAGCAATATCCTCTTTTTCACTACAGCCCAAGCTAACAGTTTTGGGTGGGAAAAGGGAAATCAGCTGGGCTACTCATCAACCTCTACCCCCTACCCCCAATTTGCTGCATATCTCCAGAGAAATGTGACCCGCCCAAGGTCACCCAGCTGGCTTCAAGTGGAGGAGTGGGGAATCAAACCCAGCTCTCCAGATTCGAGTCTCGCACTCTTAACCACTACACCAAACTGGCTCTCAGTGATGTTGGGACTTGGAAGATATTTGTTCCTTCAACAGTAAACCAGAAGACAAGAGAAAACTGTATGACTGCAATCCAATCCAATCTAATTTATTACAGCAAAAGCCAGCAATATAAAACAATACGATTACAAGCAATAAATCAATATTATCAATACAGGAAAACCACAGGCATAAAGGGATAAGAGTGAAAATGGAATAACAATAATGAAAATAGAAAAAAAATTATAATGTTTTTTCCACTAAGAGAAGTTTACGTTTTCTGATAGCTAAAGAGCAGAATTTGGCCACAGCATAGGTTACTGAGCTCTGAGAATCTTCTAAAAGAAATTTGCGCAGAACTTCTGGTCTAAATTCCAAATAGGATTGCAAAGGGATGAATTTAGACAAAAGAGGTAGTATGACTGCAATCCTAAGTACAATTTCCTGACAGTAAGTCCCATATTAGTCAATGAGACTTACTTCTGCTTAGGATTGCTCCCTATGTGCTCTAGCATTGATGTCACATACTGCAAGGAACTACTGCATTTGAATCAGCTGATGCTTAATAATACTATAAAGGGCAGCCAGCACACACTACAAATATGATAGCATTTTCAAGTAGAGGTGTGCAGAATGAAACAAATGAGCTGGAAATACACACAAAAATCACTGTTTTGTTTAGTTAAGGCGGCTTTTGGAATGGTGAACCAAATCTGGGAAACCAAGTTATAACAACAATCTCACACTGAAAAGTTTTTGTGTTTTGTTTTGCTTCCTATCATGCAGCAGCAGCAAGCAGGCAGCACTGGGCCTGCAGCATCTTGCTTCCCTTATTGGCACTATCTATTAATCAGATCACAAGGGAAGAGAGCCCTTACATTATGTTAATTAACTGTTGGCAGGAAGGGGAAATGTGCACAATTTCCAGGGATACTTGGGTAACAAGTATGGTTTCCCTGCCAGTTGAGTCTAGAGATGGGCATGAATCAAATTACGACCCAAAAAACCGCACGAACCAGGCCAGTTCGTGGTTCACAAACCAGTGGTTCGTGGAAGCTCATTTCCACGAACTTCCACAAACTGGTCTACTAGTTCGTTTGGGTCGTATTAAAAGGGCAGTTTAAATGGCCATTTCCCCAGGGAAATGGCTATATAAACTTTTCCCGCAGCTTGCCAGCAGCAGGTCCCTTTAAACTATCAGCTGGACGGTGGCAGAGGGAAGATCCCCCCCCTTGCTGCTTGCCAGCTGATAGTTTAAAGGGACCTGCTGCTTGCAAGCAGCAGAGCCCTTTAAACTGTCCAACTCCCAACCCCAACCCCCAGCCCCAGCCCCACACTTACCTTGCCCTGTGGGCCCACGGCGTCCTCCCCCTCCTCCCACGAGGGGCAGGAAGGCTGTTTTTGGTGTCTTATGCCGCTGTGTGGGCCTGCAGAGTGGCAGAGGAGGCCGAAAACGGCCTTCCCGCCCCTCAAATGGCCACAGCGGCCATTTTTGGCCTGCCACTGTGTGGGCCCTACGAACCCCATGAACCACGAACCACAAACTGGTTCGTAAACTTGCCCCAGTTCGTTCCAGTTCGTGGTTCCTGGTTCATGAAAACCCAAGAACCACGAACCTCATGGTTTGGTTTTTTTGCAGTCCGTGCCCATCTCTAGTTGGGTCCTCACAAGCTCTTTTGGGAGGAACAGTCTCATAGCAATTCCTGCCTTGGACTCTTTGTTACCCTTTGCTGCTCCTTCTACAGCTGCAGACTCCACCCACCCTTCTCTCCAGTTGGACATATTTCTCCTACTCTACCAAACTGGTTTGTGTCTCTCTGTTGCTCCTGTTCCTCGATATTGCCAACAGTGACAGACAGGAAAACACACTTTTAAAAAAAGCCCCCCCCCCCGCAATACAACATTAATGCACGTTGATGGGGTGTGTGTTCTACCATGTAGGGGGCTATTTTCTACTCTGTTTCAATGGTTTCTTTCTGCTTCTTTCTTTCCCACTGTATGCTGTCAGGCTGGCTAGTTCTAGGTGGATCTTGTATATAAACTCCAAAGGTCTGATTTGATTCTGCAGTCTTTTAGGAGGACCAGTGGTTTGGAGTGGCAAGTGTATTTACAGTCTGGGTCTCTTCCTGACCAGCTGCATGTCAAGATAATCAGATCTGGTATATATCTAGTTTAACATTGGGTTAACTTCATTGCTTCAAAGGGAGAAGCTGCACAGCTGCACCTTCTCCCATCTGCCAGTGCAATGGTAGAAAAAGGGGGCAAATGGAATGACTAATCAGTTCCTTCTAATACACCACATTCCAAAATGAGAGAAGGAATAATCTTTCTCTCATCTCCGGCTGTTGCAGGCAAACTGTTGTTGAAGCACCCTCAGTGCACAGGTGCAGCTCCCCTGCCCACACTGAAGAGGAACAGACTCATAGTTGGATCGTAAAAGTTTTGCTTTGTGCCTGAGAGTGGAAGTAGCAGATCCAGCATCATTGACCATCCCTTGCTGTGCAATTTTATGCACAACACAAGGAAAGGCTGGCAACAAATATCTATGTGGGCATATTATCATGCAAATTTGAGGAGCTAAGAGGCTCTGGGTCTCGTGCCACTGCAAAGGCTCCCGTTATGCAGATTAAGGTGAAAATTAGAAATAATAAGTAATTATTAAAGGAGAGCCACACTGTGGAGGACCAAGGCATTTGGACCAGGTTGCCCATTCCAAGCTCTTCTGTTGCTGTTGTTTGCTTAGGTGCCACTGCAAGCCAATAGTGACTAAAGCAGTCTACCTAAGATCATGGGTTGAGGAGTGCAAGGAGGAATTTCTGTACACAATTGCATGTGCAGAAAAAGTCTTTCTAGATCAGTATACTGGATAACTGATATGGTTAAATTTATTTTTTTTAGTCAGGTTATAGCTTTAATTTCAATTCAACTCCTTTTTTTTCTTGGTTTAACTCTGGGTTAACATATTTAGTTAGAAAAATGGAGACTGGGTGAGCCTAACCGGCCTCCCACCTTTATTATTAAAAAATAGATGCAAGAAAGAGGGACATCCCTCAGTTTCCCATAAACAAAAACAAAGAACCCCCATCTGACTCCCCTGTTAATGGGTTTGAGTATGGCTTGAAAAATTATGGCCCTGTCATTAAATCAAGATAAAGAAACAAACTCAGGCCCCAACGCAAAATATCATGGTATGCAAAATTATGGTTTACTCTTTGGCCAAAAACACAATAACATTAAACTTTCAAAGAACAACACACTCAGAAGCAGAGGGCATCAAATTATGTGCCAGTCAGTTCCTTCTGCAGATATCTCTCCAACCGGTCCACTATGACAATAAATCTGATGCTGCAATTCGGCCTTAATGGAACTGCACTTCACTTCAAATTTTGAAGACCAGAAAGAGTTCTATCATGCTCTTTTTGGGCTCTTTGGTACTAAAGTTCAAAGATCAGAGCTGAGCTGAGCCAGATCCCACCATATCGGCTCTGTAGCTTTTGTAATTTTGTAATTTGGTAGCTCTCCCCCTTAAAAAGAGAAGTGTGCACATATGCAGACAACATTTGCCTCACATTGACACCTTCCTCAAGCATTCTTCACGGTCTGTAAACACTAAACATGGTTGTTGTGTGTGCTCGAACTTGGTGGGTCGATGGTTTAGAGGGAGGGCTATGGTCTGTGTGATTTTGGTACCATTAAAAGCAAAAACGGCTGCCCCGAAGAGCCTCAAAGAGACTCATGATAATGAAAAAAATGAAATGAATTTGAGCTGAACTGGCAACACCCCACCTCAAAGAAACCAGTAACAGTAAGTAGTTCATTCCAAAACCCTCAATTAGAAATTGAAATAAAAATTTTCTCACCGCATACTTCTAGTTTCAAACTACAAATATATGTTTGTTCATGGGACACATTTGATCTAAAAAGTTCCAGACTTAATGCAATCTGGAATTGTGGAGATAGCTGCTCTTCAAAGAATGACACCTCTCAGCTGTGGCCCAGAAGAAAACTAAGAGCCAAATAAATATGATGTCATCCTTGTGGCCTCCATGAGGGTACCATCACCATTTTAAAGTGACTTTAAAATGCCATGAGGGCCTAATCCTGACTGGGCATGTAGCTCAAAGCTCTTTCTACCCCACCCCTCTACTTTTCAAGTGCCCAAACTGCTGAGGGGAGGGGGCACACATCACAGTTGTTTTGGCACTTAAAAAAGTGAGGGGGGAGAGATCTGTGGTACAGGTCTAATCAGGGTCAGCCCATCGCAGCATTTTAAAACAATTTAAAATGACAATATTGTCCTCAGGCCAGCCATAAAGATGCCCTCACATTTAGTTTAGCCCTTACTTATATGTATAATAGGTTTTAAGTCCATCGATACTAAAGGAAACAAAGTACTCATGTTGCTGTTAAGGAGCAAACAATGAAGTTAAAGACAATGTAATTTTTTCAGTTTCACCAACTACATCTGAAAAGAGGTGTGCATGTTTCTTTCCTTTTTTAATATGGCTCACCTTGATTTCATACACTCCCAGACCCCTTTGAAGTTGCCTATAGTCCTCAGGGGAGTAGTAAGTTTGTGCATAAACAAGAAAGACATTGGTAAGTTATGGGGGGAAATGTTAAAAATGTCCATGTACTTCGTATGCTTTTCAATGGACTTCACTGGGGAAAAAGAGTGCCTTGAGTTATTCAGTGTAAGAACATGTTCTTCAGTGTTACAAATCATGAATTTCTGAACCATTTAAAAAACTTGTCCTTTTAGTTGGTGGGGTGGGGGTGGAATTTAAAAAAAAAATTAATTAGAGGCTATGTAATTCCCTGGTATACAGCCTGGTCTCTTCCCTGAAAGCCCCCATTGCTTCTTTCCTTTTCCTATCTCCTCACCCAACAGCCAACCCCTGCCTTCAGTTTCCCTCTGTCTCTACTCTTGGCAATTTCTACCCAGGAAAACTATGGCCCAGTTCCACAGTGGGGAGCCTGCAAGGGCTTGTGAGTACATCATTTCTCCCTGTATCACCATTTTCACATTATTTCTTCTCTCTCTCCTCCTGGCAACCCCCATATTCCTACCCTTCTCTGTTTCCTTCCAACCCATCAATGAACCTTTGTCTGCCCTCTCCCTATCATCAGTATATATATTATTTATTCATACCCTACCATTTATACCCTAGCTTTCTCTTCAATGGGGACTCCAAGCTGTGTACATCATTTTCTCACCTTCATATGATTCTAAGAACAACCCTGTGAGCAAGGGCAGAGTGAGAGATGCTGTAAAGAGGGCTCTCCCCCAGTCCACCCTGTCTCCACCCCCACAAAGGAGGGAAGGAGCAAGGAAGAGGCAGTCTGTTTACCTCACGATCCCAAACTGGGTTAGGAGAAAGGAAGAGGCAGCCTGTCAAACCAATTTTCTGAGTTCTGCTTCCTCACCTTGCACAGGGCTCAGGTGGGCCCAGCACCACTTCCCATGCCTCAAGTGGGTCAGGTTCTGCAGGGCTTGGGAGGCAGAAGTTCTCCCAAGCCCATCACTTTGGGTGTGCTAAGCCTGGTGCCATCTCTCTTACCTCAGGCAGAATTCAGGTGGGATTGGTCAGGTATCACCTCCCTCACCTTATCAGGCCAAGCTAGGTGCTACCTCCCTTGCTTTACTTAGGCTGAGCTGGGCTCCACACCCCTTGCTTCAGCAGGCCAGTCTGGGCACCATCACAGCCTTCCCAGCTTAGCCTTGTGCAGGTTTGTACACTGCTTTCCTCCCCTCAGACAAGGCACCTCTCTCACTTCGCCTCACATTGGTCTCTTCTGGGCACCACCTCCCCTGCTTTGCCTCATGCAGGGCTTGGCCCTTCCCTGCTTTACCTCAAGCAAGCTGAGTGCTGCTTCCCCAGCCTTGTGTGAGGGTCAGGCAGGCTAGAGTAAGCCCCTTTGTCACAGAGCTGGCCTAGGTCTGGCCCAGGTGGGAGGAGGCCATCAGGCCACTAGGAAGTGCTCTTAATGGCCAATCTGTCCTTACTTGTGAGGTAACTTAGGTTAATCTGTAACTGTCACCAGGTTATCCAGTGAGTTTCCATGGCAGCATGAGGATGCAAAGACCTGGTCCAAAATTCGATCCTCTACATCATACTGGTTTTTGGGGGGTTGGCTGATGCTGAACAGTAGTTTGCAGCCAGGCCAGGATGAGTCATACAGATCAAGTGGTAGCAAAGTTGCCTAGTGGTTGCTATCAGGCCTGGCCCCAATGAACCCGCCCTTAAAGCCCAAAACAATCCCAGAAAGGGCCCTGCCCCTGTCCCTCCCCTTGCTTTTTACTGACAGAAATCAAGGCTGGAACCCTGGCAAAACTGTTGTGTTTGTCTGGCAACAGACAATCTGTTTCTTATGCAACAGACATATGTTTCTTAAAACTACAGAAGCAAGTTTGATCATTTTAGTTTTTTTTAACCCTCAGTATATATATTTTTAAATCTAAAAAAAAATTGAAATCTATTTTAAAAAATCTGTAAATCTGGGGCATTTTTCAGGTATGCAGAAAGATCTCTCTTGTCAGTTCATGGCTCCAGTCTCTGGATTTAAGTATCCTCAGATTTGGTCAGGTTGAGAATTAGATGCGTTGATATACTCTACATTTCTCCCAAAACAGTTAAATGCAATATAAAAATAATAATCTATTCAACTCATTAAAAGAAATAATTAAAGTAAATAAGCCCAAGTCCGTTCAAGTTCTGTCTTACGACCTTGCTGGAAGACCCCAAGGGTAGGTGCCCACTTAATGGCTTCTGGAAGGCTGCTCTATAGCAGTGGGGCAGCAACAGAAAAGACACAGGCCCAGGTCATAACACCCTATTTAAAAGATCAGGTGAACTGCTAGGAGACCCTTTTGTGAGAAATTCAATTGCAGCACAGGCTCATATTGGGAGAGACAGTCCTTCAAGTATGTGGGCTCCTGGTTATGAAAAAAAATAGGCAGCCAATCAACAGACTTCAGGACCAAAAAAATGTGGTCCCAATGGGCAGAACTTGATAACAAATGGGCTGCTGTGTTTTGCTTCATCTGAAATTTCTGAATCATCTTCAAGTGCAGCACCATGTAGAGAATGTTGCACCATAGTAACATAGACTCAGGGTTACCATAGTCTGGATCAGCGTGGCTAGATCAGATGTCTATATAAATATGGTCTGATGTTGGGTTTCAGTTTGTATAGTAATTATTTGGACTGTTTGTTTTCTTTTAATGTTGTTTGCAAAGCTTTGAGCTAATGGAATAGCTTGGTGATGATAAATATAGGGTTGTCAGCCATCCTCTGGCAAACCCTGAGAGCACTGGGGGAGTACTGGGACACCACTCCTTGTTTCAAACTGTTTCCCAAAACAGGAAGTGGCATCAGGGCATTCTAGAATTTCCAAAATCTCTATAGTTTTTACCATAGAGATTTGGAAATTCCTGGAGTGTCACAATGACATTTCCTGTTCTGAAGCAGGAAGTGATGTCCTGGCATTAATCAATACCTATTCCCCCCCCCCAGCTTCTCCATTGAGCGAGGACTGGGAATGGAAATGACATTGGGAAGTAGCCTAGCAGAACTGGGGAAGTGGCAACATTATATGAATAGGGGTTGTTCTAGTGCTAAAATAATACAAGTTTATTTGATGGGATGGCTGTTCAGATCCCCAGCTACACTAAAGGGGGCAGAGTTGCCATTTTTAGGCTGATGCATAACTTGGGGAAATATGGACAAGCAGAGAAGTATCCCTGAACTGTCTTGTCTCCTTGACGGAAGATCAGGTATTCGTTTCAGGGGCACCAAAAAGCCAATTCACCCAAACTGAGGGGTACAGGGCCAGAAAGCCTAAGATCTATACCTGGGAATATTATTGGTGAATTGGTTTGAGATTTGTGGCAGGAAATGGAAAGTAAGCTGCCTAGCTATCATTGGTTTAAACACTGGTATGCTCCCTAGTCCACAATCCAAGACACAGATCTAGATCTAGAAATGATCTCGATATAGAAATGTTGATTTGACTTCCTCACTGTGTAGGTTAAAGTGTGAACATTTACCCTTCCATACCCACCCAATCTGAATCACCATCCCACTCTAAAAATCCAGCATAATGTTCCTAAAGAAAAATGACATGAAAACTTTTTTTAAAGTTTCCCAGAAATCTTCCTAAATGGCCAGCATCCTTAATACTGTTGATACATACCTGTTTGTATTGATCTTCATTCTTATGTTTTATAGGGAACGTTGATATCTAATGAAACATTGTCACTGTTACGTGTAAGCTAGTTCTCCCTGAGACAAAACTAAAGAGTTCTTTGCTCTGAAAGTACCTCCCTTTCCCCTACGTCTCTCCTAATATTAAAGATGACTGCAAATGTCTTTCTAGGGAACAAGGATTTTCTTTTACAGGAGCCAAGACTTAACAATGCTGTAGGGGGAACGAAAGAATCTATATGACAAATCTTGTAGTACAAGTTTTTGTGGTTAACCAGGAAACGTGCTATGAGTCAATTCTTTGGAAAGAGTTTAGTAATTAAATACAAATGCTATGACATAATCATTTACACGCAGCAGAAAGATTTTTAGATTAAATCTGCCCTGACCCCGTTGCTCAGCAAGTGTTATCAGGGATTCTGGAGAGTCACCCGTTTATTTACATTCTAATTTGACCCACATGTTTTATTATAAACAAGGGCCTGCATTTGCTCAAAGAAACCTGCTCCAGAGTCCAGAGCAATTCTTGTTAATGAGCTCGGCTGACCTAGATTTGTTCCAGTGGAGAAACCCATAAAATAACAGCTTCGGCATTAGATTCCTTCCAATAACACACACAAACACATACACTTTCTCTCTTGAAAATGAGGTCAGTTCTTATGCATCATTCCAGATAAACAAGGCAGGAAATTGAGCTCTTGTGTTTAATAAGAACAATTGCATCATCAGCCCCATCTATTTACAATCCAGTGGCCACCATGTATCAGCCTTATGCTTCCAATAGATGAGCGTTTGCTGTGGGAATAGTTGCCACACACAAATATACTACAGTCTTCAAAAATGAAGTCTTCCAATCTCACACTGGCTTGGGAATTGAACATGCCTTGGACTATTCCCAAGTCCAAGCTGTTTGTATATATCTGACACAAACTGAAAGGAACAAGTTGCTGATAGTAAGAGGCATTCATAGAGAATTTGTAGGGTTTCCCTGAACTGATTTAAACTGTCAAAAGGAAGAATGTTCAGTTGGTTCAGTCCTAGGATTGCCAAGTGCCAGGTGGTGACAGTGGCACTGCACTCAAGTGTGGGAGGGAAAAGGGATGGAATTGGCAACACTGAAGCTATGGTGTCCTTTCTTGGCAAAGAGTCGTCCCCCCACCATTACTCTAAGTGTTCCAGTGATCTCAATGGCCTTTATCTTAGAGATTTGTGGAGTCGCTAGAATGTCACACTAGGAGGGCTGTGATGTCAGTAACACTGTCAACTCCCTTCAGTCTAGAATTATTGAATCCCGAGGAAGTTTTGTTCCCTTGTCAAAATTAAGCAAATGACGAATATACTAAGAGCCTGCTCCTATGTAGTTTGTAGGGATCCCTTCTGTAACTTTGTCAAAGATGACTCCAAAGCTGTCCAGAAAGGGCCGAAACAGTGAGGTGATAAAACAGCAAGATACAGGAAACACAACTGAAGACAATCCCTTGTAGACTTTTACCTACAACAGGGAGTTAGAGGCAGAGTGAGGCATTTTCCTGCCTCATGCAGGTTCTGTATTGCCATTCTGAACCAGACAGCAGATTGTTGCAAAGTCTTGCCTTGGACTTGAGTGGGCAATGCAGATTTAGGAGGCAACAATGGGCATAGACTACGACCATTGACTCATCTCATATTGCTAGTAGCCAGGAAAAACATGTTTCCCAAAGGCATGTTACCTTTGGAGCTTTTGTCTTCCAGCGAGCAGCAGCATTGCTCTGGGAAGCAATGATGGCTCAAACCACCCTCATCACTTTCTCCTGCACTTCTACTAGCAGGAAGCTAACTGTGCCCTGCAGTATGTTGCTTGGATGATAACCTTGCTCTGCAGGGAATTCTGGGGAGCATGCCACATGATGCTTGGCAAAGTTAGTCTCTCTTCACAAGTCATCTTATACAAGTATGCTCAAGTGACTTACTTTCTGTGAGGTCTTATATTCAAGTGTACTCTATCTCCCTAACAGTGCATGTGTATCCACAATGAGAGAACAAGTGTAAGATCTTTCACTTGAGTGTCCCTGTGTAACATGTCTTGTGTAGAGAGACTCTCAGAGATGCATGTACTCTACCCTCAACAATCACCCTGTGAGATGGATGGAGCTGAGAGAGCTCTGGAGAGCTGTGACTGACCAAGGCCACCCAGCTGGCTACAAGTGGAGGAGTGGGGAATTAAACCTGGTTCTTCAAATTAGAGTCCTGCTGCTCTTAACACAAAACTGGCTCTCAAGTAATACTACCCCTTTATGATATGAAACTACAGAAGGATGGTTGCATATGGTTTTGCTTGAAGTCTGTGCATGGGCAGATTTGTATACCTCGATTATACTTTTCTTTCTTCATTTGTGCTTTGTGTATCCCACGAGGACAAACTAAAATATCAGACATGCATGCATTCTCCCAGCCCTCCTGCTCTGTTGCTCCGCGCACCACCCCGGATGCCTGCCATGCCTGGCCCGCGGCTGCTGCTCCCGGCCAGGGGGCGTGGGTTGGTGGTGGCGGCAGCATGGGAGGGCTGGGAGGCTACAGTCTCTGTGAGCCAGGCGTGGCAAGTGGCTTCCCATCCCTCCTGCTCAGCCGCCCGTGTGCTGCTGCCGCCAGCTCTGCAACATGCACCCTCACCCCTGATGCCCCCTCCGGCACCTCAGCACTGGAGGCGGTTGCCGGACCTGCTTCAATGGAGGCGCTGGCCCTGGTGGCATCACACATCACTTCTGGTAAAGAGCCAGAAGTGTCATATGGCAGCATTTGAGTTGCCAGCCTCCATGTGAGGAATGGAGACCTTCCAGAATTACAACTGATCTCCAGATGACAGATGTCAGTCCCCCTGGAGAAATGGCCTGGCAACCCTAGGTACAACAGCCGTATTACATTTTGTACACGTGGAGGAAATCTCAGCATCTTGCTGTGATGGTTTTTTAAAACAGAAATTGAAAAGTCCAGTTTCGATGAAGTCCCTTAATGAAAGTGTCTTGAACTTGGCATTCAAAGCTTTTCCAGTCAGTGCTGTCTGCAGCTATACATCTTTGCTACAGTGAAGGTGGAGACACTGGTGGGAAGAGTTGGCTGTTGGCAAATCCATTACAAGCTAGGCCTGAACTAGTGATTTGGGCCTCAGCTTCTACTGGGGTCAGCATTTCTGAACCTTCAGAGTTTATTTGGCCTTTGCTGACATTTTGCAAAGCAAGATTATAGTGGACTGTAGGGATGCCAGACCCCTGCTGGGGGCGGGGGATCCCCACCCCCCACTTCTGCTTATCTGGCCAGCGTGGGGTAGCACATCTTCTGTGCGCACTCCTGTGCGCTACTGCCACCCAGGTCGGGCCCGTTTTGGCCTGGATCAGGGCCACTGCAAAGCGTGGGAGTGCTCCTGTCCTCCACAGGGGCCCAAAACGCATCTGTTTGGGCAGATTGGGCTCATTTTGGCATGGATCGGGCCCGTTTTGAGCTGCTGCGGAGCACGGGAGTGCTCCTGCGCTCTGCAGTGGCCCAAAATGTGCCAATTTTTGCCTGGATCAGGCCCATTTCAAGCTGCTGTGGAGCGCAGGAGCACTCCTGCGCTCCACAGTGGCTCAAAACGGGCCTGATCCGCACCAAAACGGGCCCGAAATGAGCCCGAAATGGGCTAAACCGGGCGCGTTTTGGGTCCCTGCAGAGTGTGGGTTGCACCCACGGGGCTGCATGATGACGTCACTTCCCGAAAGCATGCACCCCCCACCAACACAGGTAAGTGCCAGGCCCTCTTTAGTGAGAAATTTCTCTCAGAAAGTTCCTTTTTTGCTTTCCCCTTCAATATTCTCCTTTTATCTCATCTCCTTTCTTCAAATTTCTATTTCATTTCATGCTGCTACAAACTTGAATTAGAAAAGTAGAAGAAAAAGCCAATAAAATAGAACGACTACTTTTGGCAAATTAATACTCCATCAAATACCACTGTTGCAATTATTTGCTTGCCAGCAAAGGAGATTTATTTTTAAAAAGTATGTGCCTATGTTCAAATGTTGAATTAAATGTGATGTTTTAGAAATATTAGTGTATATGTTTACAGTGTATGTCAGATTTTCTGAATTCCAATTTTTTAAAAATTAACTTATTAACAACTGAAAAATTCCATCATGAATTCCATTTCTGAAATTGTCCAGTTTTCACACACACTGATATCTACATACATATTGATTATATTCATATTTAACTTTTCAGACAAAAGTAGTTCCCAAAGGGGCTCATAGCAATTAGAAATAGAAATAGAAATTAGAGCTACAGAAAGTCATTCAGATTTCATGTTCACTTTGCTTTTTATAATGTGTGAATATGAATTTGTGAATCTCTCTCTCTTTATCTTCCTCTGGAGAGAGATGATCAAGTAGTCCATGACCTTGGAGAAGACCCATCTGACAAAACGGGTACCAGTACAAGTATCAGTTTGGACAATATGAGATAGCACAGGGTACAGGAAGTGCTCATATGTTATAAAATGGTGGTATGCCAGAACTGCATAAATTCTGTAGCTGCCTTAGGCCTGTTCCTATTGCTGTTTGTACAGCAAGGCAAATAACAAACAGGTCTTATTAGTACTTGATGATCAGAGGAATAATTACTGGGAAAGGGCCAAGGCAAAATATATTGTGGAAAATCCAGTGATAACCATGCTACTAAAGAAGCAGCTCTGATGCAATGGAGACTGTGACTGCAGGTCCGCTAAGCTAAGACTAAAGGCCAGTGCAGACATCAACTGCACACACTGTACACAAAAAGGGAGAGAAAGATCCAGTGACCTGAACCCATGAATGCCTGATCCGAACTCCCTGTGTATTCAGGAGAATATCTGTAATGATTCTTATGGAGTCATCTGTATGTACAAAGGCTCTTCCACACTATTGGGAAAACTTCGTTTAAAAATACTTTCCATGTGTCAATCAGTTCTATACTTGTATTTAACTTAGTTCATTAGTTGCTTAAAGTTTGATCCTGCCTCCTCAGCTTGTGTGCATGCAGATAGCAAGTTGTGGAGCTTCGTAGGAGGCAAGCTCCCCTAGACCACAGACATGTTTGCTCCACCAGGTGAGCCATGGTCACATCTACGCACTCTAGCTGCTTTTACACGGAGGATTTTCCCCGTTTCTGCCACCCAATGTATACAGTTTTTTCCATTTTTCCACATGATGCCATCTTGTATTTGTGCACAAAATGTTAAAAGCCCATTCCTTACCCACCCCTCACCCCCCTTTATTTTAAACCACCCTGGCAAGATGCTGTCAGCATGAGCACTTTCTTGTGTCTGAAAGGGAATGAATGGAAATGCCCTTTTCTCTCCCTTCCTTCCTCTGCATTATATCAGTGAATGACCCTGAAATTGCTGGGACCCCCTGTCCACAACTGCCTGGCATTTTTGACACCAATACAATTTTTTTTAAAAAAGAAGGGGAGGGCAGAGCAGAGCAAGGCTGTCCCACTCTTTCCACAGTACAATGCCACTGTGTGGCACTCTGTGAAATCTGCAGGTATGTCTTCCCTGATACTTCATGATTTGTCCTGTTTTTTTTTTTTGAGGGTGGACTGGAACAGATACTACAGAACTGTGCAATTACACAATAAAATTGCAAGTTGTTAATGTATTTCACCACTGTTGGACAGGGAGTGGCTGCCTTTTGCTCCTGCCAAAAACGTTGAATCTTTTTGAAAAAGAAAAAGTACTCAGGAAGAGTGTAATTGAAGGACTACTATGAAGTGCTATCTAACCAATTACTCTCTTTATTTGTGATTACTGCAAGGGGTCAGTTCTTTGCATCAGGTACAGGCTATGCAAATTCATGGAGATTTTTTAAAATTAATTTTTTTTAAGTATTATGCTTTTCCTATGCAGTACTCAACAGGCTCTCCAGAATAATAATTTTAAAATAAAACATGGTAGGAAGAGAATCCAGAAAACACATTGTGGGAGGGCTTCATAGTACATCAAGTGTGACAGGAAAACTATGACTAACAATGGAGAGAAAATGGATTACCCTCTGCTGTTTGAAATCTCCATTGCAAGGGCAAATTCACACACAGTTGCACCAGCAATCTGACCACCATGGAAAACCACTCTGGTGAGGAAAGCCTTCACTTAAACCAAGCATTTTAATTCAGCAGTGGCTTTTTCACAACCCACCAGGCTACTTCTCCTCCAGCTAAATGAACAGCTGCTCCTTCTGTCTGTAGAAACCTGCTGGGTTGTCTTGTGCAATGTATGGAAGTATTGTGGCTTGAGAAACTTGCTTGGCTGCAATAGAGCATACTGGCATGTCCAAGAGTGTTAGAGGCAAACTAGACAAGACAAATTATGTGAGGTCATGCAAGTGTCTGTTCCTTCCTGCCCATGTCCATTTTACCCCTGATGAACACGTGCCCTGTAGCCCTAGTCCATACATGTGTCGGGTAACTGGTGTAGTCATTGCTGTGAATGTCCATAGTCATAATCAGTGAGTCGCCATTGCAGAGCGTCTATTTTGAGCAGCTTCCACTTCCCTCTCCCCTCTTTTTGCCCTTAGATCTGGCTTATACTCAAAATGTTTTGCTTTTAATCTGGCAAGTTTTAAATTCCCCCGTTTTCTAGTTGACACTGCCGCCTCCCTACTCTTCCTTCCTGCACCCTCCTCCTCCTCCTCTTCATGCAGCATCTTCGGTCGGGATGAGGAGGAGGTGGGAAGAAAGATTGTGGCAACACAAATACACATCTGAGCAAGCCACCTTCAATCTCCATTATTCCCTGTAGGGAAAACTAGGGGAGCAATCTAGTGGGATAGGGGTGGCATTTTACAAGCAAAATCCACCAAATATTTGTCCCCTAAAGACCCCCCAAGTTTCAGAGAGAATAGACCCCGGGAAAGGCATGATCCATAGGTTTCCCCATGTCCTGACATTTCTTCTTCACAATAGTAAAAAACGGAGTGGCTGCTGGCACCTACTTTGAGGGGCTTCAAACTGACCTCCCCGAGGTCCAAAATCCACCAAATTTGCAGGGGGAGATAGTCCTTACTGTCCTCTAAAGACCCTCCCAAGTTTCAGGGAGATTGTGCCCCGGGAAAGGCATGATCCATGGGTTTCTCCAGGTCCTGTCATTTTCTCTTCACAATAGTAAAAAACAGGGTAGCCACCTACTGCTGGCACCTACTTTGAGAAGCTTCAAATTGATCTCCCCAAGGTTCAATCTCCCTGAAATTTGGGGGGTCTTTAGTGGACACTTAGCAGTTGGTCCCCTGAAAATTTTGTAGATTTATTCTGCAAAATGCCACCCCCATTGCCCTAGATAGGCCCCATAATTTTCCTCATAGATAATAATGGAGATCACAGGTGGCTGAGAATAAACAGGCAGGAAAGAGTTGATTCTGGCTGACAGCAAGAAACACTGCCATGGCTTCTGACATAGGTATTGCCCACTTCCTTTTGCATAGATGCCCCCCCCCCCCTTCCTAGCAGGCTGAACTGCAAGATCTCAGTAGAGGTGTGAAAACCCCATTTTCAGCCCCCCCCCCGAAACCCGGTGGGTTTTTTCCTGATACATCCAACTGACTAAACAGGGCTCCCTCTCAGAAAAGCAACGTGGAAATGTGTAAGTGCATTCACGTGTCATACACATGTAATTTGTCTTGTATAGTTTGGCTCTCAGTGAGAAAGGTCAGCAACGAATAAATTCAATAAAGTTTGGTTGCTGCAGTGGCTTAGGATAGGGAAGAGGCTTATTTGGCACCTTATAGGAAGCCATTCTGCTTACTATTCTTTTCACAAACACCATCTGGGAGCAGAAGTTGCCCCATAATCTACAGTTTACTCTGGCGAAAGAACTAATAGCTAGCTCTTCTTCTGGATTAACATTAGGAACAAACTACTGTGTATAGATTGAATTGGCCAAATCATTATACTTCCAGAGGATCCAAATTGACATCACCAGGATTTCCTGCTGGCTCAGGACAGTCTGGATTGAGTTTCTTAATGCAGCCAATTGGACCTTTCAAACGGAGGATGATAGGGTTCAGAACAAGGGGATTTAAAAGCATGAGGAAATCATCCTTCCTCTCATAGAGGGGAGAATGGGAACTGAAACTATGACCGCCTCAAGCAACTCTTGGTTGTCTTATTTTAAAATGTATCTGCTTCAGACAACTGAAGACTGAATCAAAGATACATTTGCCATTAGTAATTGTTTGGCACTGATGTATAATGTAATACAGATCTTTTCTATCTACAGCAACATTCACCTTTTCCATAAGTGTGTCAGACCCAAGATTTACAAGCTAATGAACTTGAAATGATAGGTAGACAGTGCCCATTGCCCCACGCTCTGCCTTTTTGGTGAATGTAATAAGTCAACCCTCACAAGGATTATGCTCTCAAGCTGTCTGAAGGCAGGTTATCTGTTGAAATACTTACCCTTTTATGAGGGTGAATCCAAAGTGCATTGTGTAATGTATAATAAAATTAGTTGGGGGGGGGCAAACAGAGGGAGAAGAAAGAGAGGAAAAGATAACACAGTAAAATAAGCTCCAATGACTTCACCATTCAGTAATGGCTCCTACCAAATAACAGCCCTGTAGTTTTATCTTTCAAAACCAAGATTGTGTTAATGCTCTAAAATTAAATCTCTTGTGAAGTTATCTGGAATTTCTCAACAAGTTTAAAAGGGGGATTATTTTTTCATCCGAGGTCATGCCTCAAGAATTTGTAGGAATTCCGCCTGGAAAGTAATAATCAGTGGAAACTGGCAGTCAAAGCTAATTTATACTACTCTTCCAGATAAAAATTCCTTCCATCTTAGACCTGCATTTAAAAAAAAGAAAGAAGATTATTATCACTCTTGAGAGAATACATCAGTGAAAAAATTAGCAAGAAATGACTTAAGAGGAGTCTTGCTGCATCTGTAGAGGGTTTTTAAAAAATCTTTTTTTTTTAATGCTTGAGTAGTGGAGACAGAAGAAAAAGGGAAGTGAGGAACTGCAGGTCAACCACAATATTATAAACTTGTGATCATGATTGAAAACTTGTGATCACGATGAAATGTGATGATGTGCGCCTGCCTCTAAACTCGAAGTGTGTCTGTTGTGCTACATATCACTGCAAGGGGCTGGTTTATTTTTCACCAGAAGCCTTATTTACACATGCATGCATATCCTTTGATTATGCAACATTGCATAATCAATTATGATCTTTGGATGATCTTCAACAGGAGAGTGATGGAGGAGTGTGTCCCTGTTGATTCTCCTGGAGCTTTTTGTGGTGTTCAATACCATCAGCAATGGTATTCATTTGAAAAGGCTGGTTGAGTTGGAAGCGGTGTTCCACTCTTCCTTAACCATTTGATTCCAGAAGGTGGTGCTGGGGGACTTCTGCTCGGCTCCATGGCATTTATACTATGCGGTCCCACAGGGTTCCATTTTGACCATTACATGCTGTCTAATATCTACATGAAACTTCTGGGAGGGATCACCCAGAGGTTTGGAATAAGGGGCCATCAAAATGTATATGCCACCCAGCTCTTCTTAACAGCTAAGACAGGTGGGTCTGTGGAAGTCCTGAACAGGTGCTAGGATAAGGTAATGGGATGGAAGAGCCAGTTTGGAGTAATGGTTAAGATCTCAGTACTCTAATCTGGAGAGCCAGGTTTGATTCCCCACTCCTCCACTTGAAGCCAGTTGGGTGACCTCGGGCTAGTCACAGTTCTCTGGAGCTCTCTCAGCCCCACTCACCTCACAGGGTGTTTTGTTGTGGGGATAATAATGGCATATTTTGTAAACCACTCTGAGTGGGCATTAAGGTGTCCTGAAGGGTGGTATATAAATCAAATATTATTATTATTATTATTATAAGTGGGCCAACGTACTAAAACTCAGTCCAGCTATGACTGACATGCTGCTGGTCAATAAAAAAGCTGCTTGAGGAGTGAGGAGTCAGCCTGTCCTGATGGGGAGTGTCAGTGGTCTGTGTTTATGATCTAAGTTTTTATGCTAGGCTGGGTTTCTAAACAAACAAACAACATAAAGTGGATAACCTTTGATTGTATTACATTGTTTTGTTGTAAAGGACTACATGGTGACAGGGTATGGGAGAAGTTTTATTTATTTATTTAATTTATAGTCCACTCTCCCCACGTGTGGGCTCAGAGTGGATTTACATCATAAATACATAAAAACAATTAAGAACAATTAAAAACATTGGTGGCAATCATGTAGGTACAACATTAAATATAAAAGGCAGCTCATATTGCACCCTACATCTCAGCACCTTAAGCCCACAGGGCAGGGTGGTTAAAATGCAATCAGTGTAGGGTTCGGCACATATTCCCTCCCCCCCCCCACTGGGAGGGGCTGGTTGGATGATATATCTGCCTCAACCCCCATAAGTCTGGCGGAACATCTCCATCTTCCAGAGAAATGATAATAAATCTTGTTGAGAACAGGCCTCCACAGAAAGTTCCACCAGGTAGGTGTCAGGACCGAAAAAGCCCTGGCCCTGGTTGAGGCAAAGTGAACCTCCTTGGGGCCAGGGATCACCAGCAGCCTCCAGGGAATATAGGGTGAGAGGCGGCCCCATAGGTATGTTGGTCCCTGTCCACTAAGGGCCTTAAAAATCAAGACTAGAACCTGGAACCTGATCTGAAACTCCACTGGGAGCCAGTGCATCTGGCACAGAGCAGGTGTAATGCATGACTGGAAAGAAGTTCTGGGCAAGACACGCACCATTGCATTCTGGACCAGTTGTAACTTCTAGAGCAGACACAAAAGCAGCCCAGTGTAGAGCGAGTTACAGTAATTCAGCCTGGAGGTGATTGTTGCATGGATTACTGTCGCTAGATCACAGGTTGACAGGTACGGTGCAAGTTCCCTGGCCTGATGAAGATAAAAGAACACAAACATGACAACTGCAGTATCCTGGGCCTCCATTGACAAGGAGGCATCAAGAATTATACCCAGTCTCCTTACCATTGGTACTGGCTCAAGGGACACCCCACCAAGAAATAAACTTGAAATAAAGTTAATTTTAAAAGATCAACGAGCAAATCAATGAATGAACCAACAAATGAATGGACTTTGTTGAAAAGTATTTTGTCTGAGGTGTGATAGGCTATGCAAATTTTATCTATGTTGTTGAAGGCTGTTTCACACTTGCAAGTTATCATGTGACTGGGCAGTTGTCAGCAAATGAACATAATGTATGAAACTGTATATATGGAAAATGACCACTAGGAATCTGTCCTGGGAAATCCCAAGGACGGCTAATGTATCCTTATGCCACACAAGCTACTCTTTTGGATGATTCTGGTCAGGCCTGATTCAGATAAAAGTGTACATTTAAGAAGCCCAAAGCATCTAGGAGCTTTAACTCCAGGGAAGAGATACACCTCAATAAACTTTTTGGTCCCTTAGCTGGTATTTCACATAAGTAAATACTATTAGAGAATCTCTGCTTCCATTCTAAGCATTTATTAAAACATATCCAACATTTTCAACACTGGCTAAATCAACAGAAAATCATACTATCCATCATTACAACACAGATCATTAAGGGAGAGCAATTACATGAGTCTGTAAAAGTTTCTTACTCCAAAGATCAGAACAGAAGGTCTTAAGCAAGGAGCCCCTTCTAGAAAGAAGGTCTTGCATCTGCTTACTCCTAGTGTAATAAGCAATCTGCGAACTCTTGTATCTCCTCCACTGCGAGATGCATGCTTGCCACATGTGTTTGGTACTCATGCACCTAACTGCACAGGGTTTCTGTTTGGAGCACCAAAGAGGAATTCATCCATACTTCCTCTACTTGTAAGTTTTACATCCAAACCCATCTGCACCTCTGCTGAGCAGTGACCCCAATAGATCTCTGCATTCCAGCCACAAGAAATGGCTTCTCTGAAGGCACAAGCTGTCATGTGCCATGAGGAACTGAAGCTGAGCTATAGGATAAGGTTGCTCAAGTTTAGAGTCTAACCGCCTTTAGGATATTAAGATGGAAAGCCGGTCAAAAACGCACTAAATAGATAAATAACTGTATATTTTTCCAGTACTCACAAACAAGCAAATAAAATCCATATCTACTTATTATTAGTGTGGAATTTTTGGATAAGTGTTTTGTTATGCAAACTGGCCTTTTTATTGAAGCCAATGATTTTAAGGGGAAATATCTATGTTTTGTTAATTAACCCCCAAGAAGCAGCCTGCTCTGCCGTAAACTGGAAGCTGTGGTCAAGTGGCTGAGACACAAGCTAAAACTTAATCCATAGAGGTGGTGGTTGGTAAAACTGATTTTCTACATGGGAGTGACCTGTTAGCATGGATGGGATTAAATTATCCTATGCAAATTATGCAAAGAATTTAGAGGTGCTCATCCAAGTATCTGAGGGTCTCTCTCTATCCGTACGAATCCATGTGGCAATTCCTTTCAGAAACTCCTTCTCACTGTGCCACCCCCTAGAAACTTTCAGTCTTTTCCAGCCTGGGTTTGAGACTTGTCTGGTGAGGTCAGGAAGACAGACAGCCTTGTTCCACAGAGCATGTCACCAATATCTGACGGTTTTTCCACCTTTGTCTGTGATGAGTTTATATTATGGTGTGGGGTTAAGTTTGCTATTGATATTTTTAATGTTGGTGAGTTTTTAATTTTGATGCATATTGGCATGTTTGTAGCAAGACTCTGGCTTTTTGAGGGAAAATTGGGGTATAAACCTTTCTAAAAAATAATCTTCCTTATGCTGAGTGAGAGTGACTCACGGTTGTTCACTCTCTAGGACCTCATACACAATGTTTGAGTGAAGAGACCAGAAACTGAAGGTGGAGTTTCTTTTCTTTTACTTGCCTTGCAGGTCTTTTGCTTCAGCACAGTAGATGAGACTGATTCTATCCAAGGGTTGTTGGATGATTGGGTCAAGTACTGAAATGGCATGGGTGTGTGTGTGGAGTGTGAGAATCTATGCCTCCTGTAAGGTGTGCAAGAATGAACATGTGAAATGTTCTCGATAACATAGACTAAAAAACCAAATGGTGCTCTCTCTCTCTCTAGTCAGTGTTTATTATGGATACAATCTTCTTCCAAGGAGCCTTCCTCCAGACTTACTCCACTGGAAGAAGAGCAACTTAAGTTGAAAGAAGGCCTCGTGATGCTTCGAACTTTGCTTAATGGAGTGGTAGCATCAAGTGCCCAAGGCTCATTAACTGATTTGCTCACTCTTTATGTAAGCAATTGGGTGCCAATTGGCATGCAACAATTGTGGGAAGTGGGGGAGGGGGTAATAGAACTCTTATTGGGCTGTGTGAGAATTAGAGCTGCCAATTCCAGTTTGAAAAATTCCTGGAGATTTGGGAGTAGTGCCTGGAGTCGGTGGAGTTTGGAGAGGCGAAGGAGCTCAGTGGGTATATGATGTCATAGAGTCCACTGTGTGAGGCTGCCACTTCCTCTAGTGGAACTAATCTCTGTAGTCTGGAGATCAGTTGTAATTCCAGGAGAAGTCCTCCAGCCCCCATCTGGAGGTTGGCAACCTTCGTGAGAACACACATGTGTGAAGCATTGCTATTTGCATTGTATTCTTTAAATATGTGAAAAGTAATCTAATGAACCAGAACTGTTTGCTAACAGCCAAAATGATCAATGAAAAATCTGTTTCCCTTATCATAACCTGCAGCACATGCGCTAAACTGGGCAGTGTTCAAACATCTCTACCTTATTGTTTATCCACTCTTATGGAATACTTGTACCTGGTTCTTTAGTCAAATAGGAAATCTGTTACATTTTTTTCATGTAGATCCACAAACAGGTCAGACTGGAGCTGCTCTAATATACAATTACTCTAAGTTAGACACAATACCAGAATAAATTATGTCACATTGTGGTACCTGAACTAGGAACCTCACACATTAACAACAGTCTCAGCTCACTTTCCCTATAGTTCCTTAGGCTTTCCCACCAACTTCCAGGCAAAAATTGAAGTCATAAGGATTTAGTCTGTAGAAATAGAAGATACAGTGTATCTGCCTCCCTTACGCTTATGCAAGGTTCCAGTACATGACTTATTTAAAAGCTTGTGCATGGGGCTGCAGCAGCATTCAATAGATTGTTCATACATTCACCTTGAAAACTGCAGCTGCTCAGAAATGTGTAGAAGTGGAAATGGTATAACAACATGGTCTACTCTACAGCCAGAGGCTATAAGTTACAGCTGCCACATGATAAGTTTCTAATGAACTACTGCATGGTTCTTGTTCTGCCATTCTCAATCTGCTATTATCATTTACAAGTAGATAATGTGTGACAAGAAAAAAATTGCATTTGCAAACTTGTAATTCAATCATTTTTATTACTCTACTGCTACCTCTCTTTAACATTATATAATGGCATTACTGTGTTAGGTGTTGAAATAGGAGTGATATAGTCCTTGCCCAATGGGTTATCATCTATGAAATGGATGAAACAGGCACAACTGACATTGCTAGAGATTGGAAATTAATTGCGTTGTATGGGTTGTGAATGGAGATGCATGTACTCCATGACTTAATGTATAAAGCAAGAACAATAACAAACCTAACATTTGGGTACAGAAATCAGCATCCTGAAAACAAAAGACTGGGTTCATGTGATTGGCAGCCCCTCTGTGGGAGGGGGATGGCCAGCTAGCTTGATATAAGCAGGGACTCCAATCAGGGCACTGATGAACCAATGTGGCCACAAGACTTTGCATTGCATCTGCTGTGCCCAGTTAGTCCTCTTTCAATTATGTTGATGTTGCTGAGTGCCTCACTTGAGACCCAGAATTCAGATTTATTTATTTATTCATGTTATAGTCTGCCTTCCTCATGCAATGGAAGTGAGTACAATCAATAGAGTGAGGAGACAGCGAATAAACAATGTAATAGGACTGCATGTGTGTGCTATGTGCTATCAAGTCACTTTGACCTTATGACAATCCTATGAATTAATGACCTCCAAAATGTCCTGAGCCTTGCTCAGATCTTGCAGATTGGAGGCTGTGACTTTCTTGATCGAGTCAAGCCATCTCATATTAGGTCTTTTCCTACAGCCTTCAACTTTTCCTGGCATTACTGTCTTTTCCAGTGCGTCTTATCTCCTCATGATGTGACCAAAGTACAATAACTTCAGTTTAGTCATTTTAATGTCTGTGGAGAATTCAGGCTTGATTTGATCTAGAACAACAAGAAATTCTTCTTTCCACAATGAGTATTAAGATGTTAATCCACTGCCAGAGGATGTGGTGATGGCCACAAGCACAGGCAGCTTTTATCGGGGGTTAGACAGATTTCATGGAGGACAGGTCTATTATAAGCTACTAGCCATGGTGACTAAAAGGAACCTTCGTATTCAGAGGCCATAAACTTCTGAATACCAGTGCCAGGAGGAAACATCAGGGGAAGGCCTTGGCCTCTATGCCCTGTTGTTTTTGCCCTGCATAGCAACAGATTGCCAATGTGTAAGACAGGATGCTGGACTAGATGGACCATAAGTCTGATCCAGTAGGACTCTTCTTAAGTTCTAACCTGGTAACTAATGGGTGGCCAGTGGAATGACTGCAGAGTGGGTGGGTGCTAAACGGCATCACTAACTTGTGGGTCCTGCTGTGTTTTGGCCCTCTGAGCTGTATAAGCACCAGTGGTCACCCCAAGTCTCCGCCTGGCAACACACCAGTCTACTAGCTCTCCCAATGCTTGCGGGGTGGATAGGTTATTTTGCACTTCTTTCAGTACACTACTGCCAGCTGGTCAATTTCAGAATTACCCATGAAGAGGGCCAGCACTCCCAGCTTCCCTTCAGTGTTGCTGATTAAAGGCCCTGCCTAGAGCCCACATCTTTTGCTATCCAGTGACTGGTTATTATGAGGAAAACTTACTACACTTGCTGGGAAATTAGCAATCTAGCAACCAGCTACCTCTCTTCCCTGGTGCCCATTTTGAATAGCATGTTCAAATAGTGAAGGCCTAAGTGGAGAACAACTGCCAGCAGTGAAAATAGTAAAGATTTTATTAAAAGGAAAAAGTCCACATACATACTTTGCACAGCGACAGACTGAGCAAGGAATGCAAAGAAAGGGTGCAAACATGCAGTCCTCTTTCCCTCGCTCTATACATGCCCGAGCTGGACTTATTCTAAGGCGCACTCTCTTTAAGCTTTGAAGTTACTGATTTCTAAAAGCTTCCCATTACCTTTATCTGGGCTGTCAGTCCTTTGTCTGCTCCATATGGCAATGGCTACTGTCCAAGAAGTTGCTTGATGTGAGATGCAAATTACCTCCAATTGGAATCAGCCTTGACTTCCCCCTTCCTGCCTTCTGCTCACAGACAGAAACTTTTAAAAACCAAGTATAGGGTTTGTGCAGAGCCCAAGCTTCAAAATAAAATAAATTTCTCCACAGAGTGATAGCTGGAGTTGATGATAGCTGGAGTTTCTGAGTTGATTTGGAGGGGAGCCCTATGAAGAGTGACTTACAGTAGTCTAGCCTCAACATTACTATGGCATGGATCCACAGGGCCAGATCAGCCAAGTCAAGATAGGGGGCCATCTTCCAGGCTAAACTAAGTTGAAACACAGAGGTTTTTTGCAGCTGCATTAAAATATATAAATATATACATATAAAATATTTGCACATTTGTTTAATTTTTAAATTCACAGTATTCAACTTCCTTTTTCATAAAATGTTGATTTATTAAAAATGCAAAGTAAGAATGGTCCTGGAAGAGGATGCCAGTCAGTTGCCGATGAGGCCTCAATAGTATTTCAGACATCTGAGACCCAACAATTACCTGGCTGCTTTATGAAGCAGGTACTCATACATTCACATTACAGATGGAAACACACTGTTAGCAGAAGATGGTCAGTGGAGAAACATCCAGAGCTGGGAGGGTTAAGTATAATCCTCCCCACCCCGCCCCAATCATTCCTTGGTTCTCCACTGAAGATTACTGCCTCAGCAGCTGCTTATGGCAAAAAAACAAAAACAAAACCTAAACTTACAAAAACTTCTAAAAATATGCACAACTGTTTGTCATGTGTCATTTGGGCCTCAGAAAATCTATTTCTATTTGCTACTGTCTCTCCTGCCTGGTGTGCAATACCCATTTGTCATTCCCCTACTCGCACAGAATTCCACATTGTATTTTTATACAAGTCCAGTTCTAATGTGAGAAGCTTTCAGAGACTAGGTAATTCTTTAGGAGTGAAAACAGAAGACAGATTTGCTTCCAATGGTGAGCTCATTTCTAGGTCACCACTGAGAGCAGAAAGAGTTGTAGGCTCCAAAATAAACAACAGTTTCCACACCAAAGAACCCCTGTTTTGTTACAGGGTTCCCCACAAGCTATTTCTGCACATTCGTGTCGGCAATTTGCAAGTCTGGGCTGTTTCCCCCACATCCTCATTGAGTCTTGACATAGGGTACATTAAAATGGCACATTGGTTTCATAATGCTATTCACAGGATGTGCAGTACCTTCATCCAGATGGAAGCCACCATCTCACATAGGCTCACATCCTGCTCATCTGAAACAAAAATAATGGTTATGAAAACTATACTGGAACAACATTCTTAACTCCATTTAGTCAGATAAATCTCTGTTTATGCACTGAGACTCTTAAAATTGCTATGAGAAAACAAGATTCATTAAATAAGACAATATTGCTAGGAAAAGAGGAAGATCGAAATGAAATGGATTAACTAAGTAAAGGAAATCATGGCCTTCATTTTGCAAGAACTGAACAAGGCTGTCAATTATAGGACATTTTGAAGAGCATTCATTCATAGAGCTACTGTAAGTCATATGACAGCGCATAACATACACACGTATTGCCAAGGCATGCAAATTTAGGATTCTTTGACATGGATATTCCTCAAAGCTCTCATTGCAAAGAACAGGGCTAAAACTCATGATAACAAAAGAAACCAAACGGATATGAGGCAGCCTGCAACTCTCCACCCCCCCCTAAAAATAACAGTAAATATATTGTTTGAAAACCTTGGATTTGAAACGGAAACAAAATTTTTCTCAGTACACACCTCCAGCTGTGGGGCCCAAGTTGACCAATTTCTCTCAACTGAACCTACTTCACAGGGTTGTTGTGAGGATAAAATGGGGAGGGAAGAGAACATATGCTGCCTTGAACTCCTTAGAGAAAAAAGGAGATATCAAATTGATAAATCTATGGGTAGGATGGCTAGTTAACTGTAGAGTGAGTTTGATTGGTGGATTTTTTTGTAGGCCAGTAGCTTAAGTGAATTTATTTGCATGGATGTTCATTAGCAACAAAAAGTGCCACGTTTGAACTCTAGTTAATTCTATTCTTACTATATTGCTTGGCAGGTGGGAAAGTTCTACAATTAGAGGAATGTGGGCCAAAGAATCAAGACTCAATTTTCTCATAAGCCAGATATACGTTAGGAAATGAGTAAACTGCCATGTCCGTGTTAACTGAAAGTGACAACAGAAAAGGTAACCTCCATTGGCGAACAGTGATGGGCTTTTTTTTTTTTTTAGAGAGGTGATGGGCTGTATGAAGCTGTTTTCCATGGCATTCACCAGTTCCTTTAAAAATATTCTCCACAAGGAGATGAGAAACGAGGCCCTCCCTCCATTCATGGTCATGTAAAGCTCAGCTTGGGCAAGTAAGAATTTGCCCACTTATTTATTTAAGGGCCAAAGCCTTATAAATTCTACAATCTCTTCGAGCTGCTGTGCTGAGAACAAAACAAGCAACATGTGTATTTGGTCTTGGTCATTTCATAACATCAGAGTGAATCTATGCCAAGACAAACAGAAGGGCAACTTTAGCAAGAAGCAGAGAATTTTGTTTTATTACCACCATTTCAGCCCTTTCTGTTTTCACATTTCGTATGAAGGCTTGGATGTTTTTTACAATGTGCAGTATTTAAATGGGATTTTTTAAAAGCAGGGCATTTAAGTACAGTCCATCAACAGGAGGATTTTAGAATTAAACTACAGCTAAGACTGTCACAGCTGCTTCCCCCTTAAACTTTGTCGCAACTGCTTCATCACATAGGAAGAGATTTGTGGCAGCCAAGCTGCAAAAAGAGCCTGGCCAGACTGCAGGGTAGCAGGATACTGTCAGAAAAGCTGTCAGAGTGACAAACTTCCTGATTTTCTGGCACTGAAGAAAATGACTGTATTTTATTTCCAAGGAAAATTTAGTGATGCTGATGGGAGCCAGATTTATTTGCTGATTTAGGCATTAATGCTGATAGTCACTGTAAGACGATGCTTTCTGTTACACCTTTACTCATTTGCTCCATTCTTTGTTACACAGTGAGAAAGTGGAAAAAGTAGTCTTTTGCAAGGCCACATCAGGACAAAAAGGATACCCTCATCTCCCTCCCTCCCCCCTCCCGCACACAGAGGTGATAGGTTCCAAATTGGCTGTTTCAGCAGGAGGGCCTGCATTGATGAAGCCTATCCCAGAGATTGTGGAGCGAGCATTAGGGACTTCAGGGGGATTAGGGGAAATCTAGAAAGATATACAAAAGAGACAGGAGATGGGAAAAGGAAGTGTTTCAGCTCTTCTGGAAGTGGAGACAAGTAAATTGCAGGAGGTCTTTGCAAGAGAGTGGAAGAGGCAGATCTTGCATAACAAGCCATGTGAAATTTACTACATTTTGAGGCCAGGCAGCATTGAAATAGGCTATGATTGAGAAAGGATGTGCATGGCCCTCAGAAAGGATTGGTGTGCAGATTCTAGGGCAGAAAACTAGCCCTAAATTTCTGGAACCCACAGGGGTGCTCTGCCACAGGGGTTCACCTCCCTTTATAAACACAGAGAGATTACCTCTGCTGTGTCAGCCAGGGCTGCCACGCCAGGGGATTCCCCAGTGGGATTTCCCACCACTCAGCTAACAAGTAGGGGGAAATGGCCAGGAAACTGTGGAGGATCTATTGTGCAATCCAATGTGCTGACATCACTTCCTGTGCACCTGGAAGTGGCGTCAACATATCACCGGAGGATCTGGGGAAAACTTTATTTATTTATTTACTTATTTATTTATTTATAGCCCATCTTTCTCACTGAGACCCAAAGTGGATTACACAGTGCAAGTGAATACAATATAACCAACAGCTAGGACATTCACTAAGCAAACGACAAATGAACAACAGGACATTCAATGAACAATGTGGTATGGTAGCATAAAATTTGAAAACGGGTATACAGCTGAACACAGAGATGAAACCTTTCTGAAACAAAACATAACTAATTAACATGACATCTTTAGCTATGTGGAAGCGATCCAATAGGAGCATATCTACATCAGTAGATAGTACCCAACAGTATACTCTCTGTCCCTTACCAAGGTATCTCTTCAAGCTGTTTCTTATGAGACAGCAGTATAATCTGAGTAGAAAGGATTCCTGAATAATTCAGTTTTGCATAGTTTGTGGAAAACTAGGAGAGAGCGTTCCTGACTTCCACATGCAGGCCATTCTATAATGTGGGGACTACCCCAGAGAAGGCCTGTGTATGGACAGCTGTTGATTTTGCCCACTGCAGGTTGGTATCTGCAGAAGGTCCTGTTCACATGAGCAAAGCTGCCATGGCTGAAGATAAGGAGAGAGGCAGTTGCACAGATATGAAGGGCCAAGGCCGTGAAGGGCTTTGAATATGATAGTCATGACCTTGAATTGAACACAGTAACTGATGGGTAGCCAATGGAGTTACTGCAGAATGGGGTGGCTAATGCATGCTCCATCTAGCTCGTGAAAGTAAAGGAGCTGCAGTGTTCTGCATCAGCTGGAGTTTCCAAGTTGACTTAGAGGGGAGACCTATCTAGAGTCCATTACATGAGTCTAGTCTCAATGTTACCTTGGTATGAATCCAGGCGGCCAGATCAGCTGTATCAAGGCAGGGGGTGATCTTCTAGGCTAGTCTGAGTTGGAAGAAGACTTTTTTTACAGCTGCATTTACTTTAGTAGTAGAGCTAGAGTCAATATAACCCCCTAGGCTCTTAACTGAGTCAACCAGGGTTAACTGAACCTCATCAAAAAGTGGAAGCACAATGTCCTTCAAGATCTCTGCTCTCCAATCCGCATCACTTCTGTTTTGTCTGGATTCAATTCCCTGTTTGCAGGGGGGACTTATTGGGGGTGTGGCTCACTAGTGACATACTGATGTCACCAACAACATGCTAACTATGGTTTATCTATGGATAAAAGCATGAATCTCCAAGGCTTATTACATACAGCACATTCCAGCACCCTCCAGAGTAACCACGCACTCGACAAGGGTGGCTGCCACTTCTGCATCCCTATCCACTAATGCATCCATTGCAGAAATCTGTAGGGCAACTACATGGGCATCTGTCTTAACCTTTGTGAGGCACTACAATATGGACAGTTTTGCCTTGGCTGAGGCAGTGTTTGGTAAATAAGTCTTCCAAAAGGTAGTTCTGCAGTAATTCCACTCCTCTTTATTGCTCCCAGCTGGGATAATGGAACTTTTTGAATATCCCATTCTAGGATACCTTCCTCCACTGATTGAGAACAAAACATTGGACTTATTGTGGGGGTTTCTTGTTATCAGTGACTTGGAAGGTATTCTTACCCACTCAAGTTGGAGAGGAACAACTCTGTTTGATGTGAGGAATGTAGGGGGTCACCTTTTTGGGGGGGGGGATCATTCAGTATCTCCAGTACAGGTTTCCAAAGTAAAACATGATTGTACTCTGAGATGGATACATCAGCGGTGGATTTGTCTCTTCTGAAGCTTGGCAAGTCATGAATGGGAGGTGGTGGGTGGTGGAGCACCTCCTCAGGATGATGGGAGGCCTTTACAAGAGATTTGCATGTGCCCCCAGAAAACACCTATAAATCAAACAGGCACCACTCTATTATATACTTCCTGTTGCTTAAAAGGGAAAAAGTGATGTCACAATGAGGCTCCTGATCACGAATGAAGGGTATTTAAATACCCCCCTGTGAAACCATTTTGGGTTGGAAGTTCCATATGACATCACTGCAAAGATACAAGACAGATTTCTTGTTGATATAAATCCGTTTATTTTCTGTTGTAAGAGGTATCAGGCAATTTAAGCCTTGCCTCATGGATGTTAAAAATGTTTACTTTTTTTCCAGGCAATTACTTCATGACTTCACAGAAGTAAAATGACTTCATATAAGGAGTGTACATGTATTAGAATGATTGACATGTCAGTTACAAAAACAGAAAAAGACAGGACTAAAGGAAGTGACCTTATGGGAATTACACAAAATATTCATAATGTGATTTTCTCTAACGTTTCCTTCAGGACCCTTGCATGTACTCTTGAGACTGTGAAACAATAAATGCTCACAATTTTCTTGTTCCTTATTTGCTGTACACTATTTATATAATTTGAAGTGCTTATTCTGTAAAGGATATCACATTTGGTGAACATTCAATTTTTTTGTGGAATTTGGTTACCTAAATAGCATAGGTATCTACTGCATATTCTTTGTTCATGTGTATGGTAAACAAGAAACACCCCCCCATGCCTTCTTCACCATTTTATGAACTTTATTTATGTCACCGGTTACATAATCAAACACTAGAATACTCACTCAAGAGTGTTGCCCATCCGTGATTAAGTCACAGGCACTAGTCACTGAGATGCAGTCATTTTTATACAACAATAACAAGACACATTGATGGAGGTTAATATTTCCTATTTTGTTCATGACATTCTCCTCATAGGAGAAAATCCAAACGCATCTATTTAAGTGAGATGACCTCGATAAACTTACTACAATTGCTACCAAATTGAGCATGTGCCTGTCCTTGGCACTTCATATGGAAGTCAGGATAGGGAAGCCTCTGCATACACAGATGGACTCTTGAATGAGGAGATACTGATAATCATACCCTATTTGCAGGGACAATGCATACCTATAGCCTATACTCTGACACCATGGCAATGCTAGTGACTTACAGGCACTTTAGGCTGTGTCACAGCAGCCGTTTCTGCACTTCCTAGCATTGCATTTAAACACCCAGATTCTCCACACAACCTTTGCACACAATTTACTCCCAGTTGCCACACATGGATGGTTCAGCCACAATCAGAATAAATCTGGATGTGTTTGTGTGCATTGGTGCAGAGGCATCCTTGCTTACTCTTCATGAATCCAGTGTGTTTTCTGCACATTAGTCTATTTCACATCCCAAGATTAATCCAGGAGCATCAAAACACCCAGAAATGGCTGTGATACTTGCTTGCATAGGATGACCCCTTCTTTTGGGTTGTGGCTGGTGGGTTGTGACTGGCAGCATCCTGTGGGATTGGCTAGATTATGGTCAACAGCAATGGAAAGGGGAGATGATGTTCCATGTGTGCACCCATCCTGAACTTAGCATACTTGAGATCTGTGTCAGGTGACTCTTCAATTCAGCATCCACTTAGCATTTTACTTGTTTCAAAATGATAGTGCTGTAAGCAACAATAGGGAGAGGGTGCTGTTGCTGAATCAAAACCACTAACAACCACAAGCCCCAGAGCCACACAGAGCTTTATATGGTGGATAATGATGACACAGGTTTTTCTTCTGCAACCTTGTTTTAACTGGAGCTATCAGAACGCTGAGGGCTGTTCTACTTCATAGGAACAACAGAGCATTAATGTTCTCTGAAGAGCTAAACCAGGTATGGATGTTAGCCCTATAATTCAGTGTTGACCATAGACTGTAAAAATGTTTCATGTTCTGCATGATTGGAAACCTGAGGAACATGACGTAATGCCTCCCCAAATATGGAAAATTTTATTCTGACTTTGAAACTTGAGATGCATATTAAGGGATACTCAAGAGAGTAGCTTTTTTCCCTCTTTTTATGAACACATAGCACTGTTCATTTACATTCTCAGGCTTAAGAAGTTCAAAATGAGATTTTGCAATGCTTCTAATTTATCGTTCTTGCATTTCATGTACTCAAGTCCCTAACACCTCAAGCTTACACATTTATTCTGAAATATAAATCCCACTATGTCCAATGGAGCTTGCTATCAAAAGCATTCCCACTTACCTGAGAGTATTATTGGGTTGGATCCAGCAAACTATCAGAGGAAAATAATGACAACTCAGATCTTTCCCTTGTTCTCTGCCCTCCATGACCTTCAACTAGAGATGGGCACGGAACGAAAAAAACCGAACCACTCAGTTCATGGTTCGTTAATTTCAACGAACATGAACTTAACGAACTCACCCAATTTCAAATCGGTTCGAGGTTCAGGGGGGAAGACTAGGATTGGGTGGGGGGAGAGAAAGGGAAAAAGCACCCTTTCCCCAAACACCTCCCCAGTCCCCAGTCAGTAAGAAAAACAAGAAAGCAAGAGAAAAGAGGCTTTTCAGCCCCTTTTCCAGCAGCCAGAAGCATAAACTAAGGCTTCTAAAACTATACCAGTGGCTCTTAGTGTTGAGTGTTAATAATTTTATTTTCCTTATTTGGGAAGCAATGAATGTAAGCGGTTGTGCTGGGTTCCTGATGTACTTGTAGATTGGATGACACAAAAGTAGAAGAGCCCTTTCAAACTTTTACCTAAATCTTTCCAAAATTTCTTCCCAGACCTTTAAGAGCCCGTGGGTTGTAATTTTTATTGATGTTTTTGATCTTGTGGCCATGTTTGTAAGTTGACAAGGAACGACAACATATACATATTTTAAATACATAAAATTAAACTGCAGAGATGTTGTAAATATGTATGATCCTGGTCAGATGGTGATTATAGATGGTCATTTATCCAGTTTATCTTATACAAGCATATAGGAACCTGTGTGGAAGAATTTACCACATATTACCATTTTAACTCATTTTGTGAAATTCTCCTCATTGCATGGCCAGACACACTAGGGAACCATCTAATTACTTGCCAAATGACATATGGTGGTAGCAAGTTGCAACAATGTGCAGGTTGGCCCTATGTGGTTGAAAAAATCAGCACACTAAACTAGCATTTCCCAAATAGCAATCTGAATCCACCCTCAATCTTATATACAAATCTGCTGGTTGAACCAAATTGCTCTCTCAAGAAGAAAATTATTTCAGTGGCTACGTCAGAGAAGATTCCAGACAAACCCAGCAACTCCTACTGATGGGCACCTTAAGTGTCTCTATGGAAAGTATTAGATCCAGAGGAGTTAGCCGTGTTAGTCTGTAGTAGCAAAATCAAAAAGAGTCCAGTAGCACCTTTAAGACTAACCAATTTTATTTTATTGTAGCATAAGCTTTCGAGAATCAAGTTCTCTTCATCAGATGCCTGATCCGGATCAGGCATCTGATGAAGAGAACTTGATTCTCGAAAGCTTATGCTACAATAAAATAAAATTGGTTAGTCTTAAAGGTGCTACTGGACTCTTTTTGATTATGGAAAGTATTGTGACTTTAGTTTTATTTTAGGATCAAAAGCGGGAGAAAAAAAACCTTTAAAACTTCATCACATAAAGCAACGCCATTCAGTATCTGCCAGCATTTCCATTATGAACCACAATTTTCAGGAGTTTATAACTCGGCTGTCAAAATTTGCTTCCAGATGAAGTTGGAAAGAACCCTTGTTCCTGTGCATTTGTCCCTTCTTCATGGTGGTGGTGGTGGGAAGTGGGTGTTGAAAATTCAGGTTATAATAAAAAGCAATATGTAAAAATGTAGTGGTACTGGCTTGCCGGCTGACCCATGACAGTAGTGCCTTTTGGTATGCTGCTTTCTAAATCTGGAACAGTCTCCTACTCAAAAAGCATTTGTTAAAAACAGCTTTTGTATTTTATTCGTATTACCATATTTTATTACTAGAATGCCTATAGAAGCTGTGCACTGTACCTAAAATGAAGTAAAACAAGAAGCTTGGCTTTTTAGGTGTATGGTCTTTTGTGAAGGGGGGATGGGTGGGCAGGCAGGGGGCTGATCTATACAAGCAAGAGCAGCAGCACTGGGTGATTAATGGAAAGCACCACTTAGATGTGAGGAATTACAAAAAACATTCCCACCTGCAGAAAATTAAAACAAAAACACACTGAAAATGGAAAACTAGGACAACAAAGAACAAGCTAAATCAGAATCTGGTTGCTGTGATTTTTTAAAAGAATATTTGCAAGAAGCTTTTTCTGTGGCGGGGGGAGGTGTTCAAAACTGACATCTCCATATAGTCTGAAGTGGTTTGCTCTATTATTTCTACCACTTCTTTCTGTTGCACATACAGACCAAGCCTAAGAGACTGGACATACTAGGAAAAGGGATAGAAAAGACAACAAAGAAACAAGAGAAATATTTGAATTTTACGATACTATCTGAAATGTGAAGCTCGGAGAAGGTAACAAACTGACATTTTAAAGAAAAAGTCCAAAGTCAAACATTTTGTACCTGGCCTTTATAAAGAGGCAAGAACCCTATGGTGCAAAGCCATGCAATTGAACTATACCAAGGGTTGAATTGTCAGTGCTGTTTTCTTCTAAAAGAATAATGCTTAAAGCTATAGAGACATATACATATATTTGAAAACGCTTTCTGTCTTTTTTATTGTTTTCACAATCAAAGGGTAAATAGAGTTTAGCAATGAGTCTTTAGGTGCATTTTCTGAAATAACATTTTTACTTCTCTAACCATGATCAGTGCTATACTTGAAGCACATTAGTGATGTCTTCAAAACATTGAAACTTATAAAAATGAAAATCTGTGAAGCATGCATACTTTTAAATATGCATTATATGAGCACAGGAAAGGGAAGAGAGCCTATGAAATTCCATCCATGCAACTGAGGAACCGGCCAACACCAGCACCCCTTCTACTGGTGTGATGGAAAATACAACAGAGAAGGAATCAGGTGCGTGCATTGAAGAGTGTGGCTACTCATCCCAGTTTTGTGACCTTGCTGTCAAGGAGAGTATACTCACACAAATGTAGTATAATCATATATACCCACAGAAATGTCACAAACCATCATGGAGTTTTGTGTAAGTGCATGCTTAATATGAAATGAGTGAATCCAGAGCATATATATGATTTTTCCAAAAACCTTCAAGTAGTCAGAGAAGTTGAAAAGATCTGTGAGAGGGTCCCACAGTGGATATGAGATATGTCATGTGTTCAGTAGCCATGAAAAACCTGTCTGAAATCAGTGAAGTAAGATGCTATTTCATATTTGGACCTCCAGAGTTTTGGACTATTTTAAGAAAACTAGAAAAGTCTGCTCTGTTATATTCTGAACCTTCCAATGTAACTGCTTCATCTCTTACAAAAACATCACTAATGTGTGTTATTGTTGTAAAATATGAACAACTTGAGACATGAGCAGTTTCCAATGAGAAAAGCAAGGCCAATTTGCTTATTTATCTACAATGGTCATAACAAATGTAGTTCTGTAGTCTTGACAACAGGATCACAAAATGCTGACAGCCATATGAAGAATATTAGAGTTGTTCGGCACTAATCAAAGACATTTCTGAACTCTTGATTTCATACTGATGAAAAGCTTGTGATTCAAAGGGCCTCATTGCCAGTGCTTTAGAAGCTTACATATTTTGCTTACAGAAGCCTCTTCCCAGTTGATTTCATGATGCATTCACAGGTTTGCCTATTATCTCTCTCCCCCCCCCCCCACCCCTTTGGGTCATCACACATGTGTTTTGGCCTTTGAAATAATTCCATCATCATCATCATCATCATCATATCATCAGAACTCCTTTGACTTCTGTAGATAAGTCACACTAAATTAAATAACACAAACACAGTGGCTCTTACAGAAATATTCAAAAGACAAGAACTGTTGCTCTCATTGCATCATCTGTTTTAACTGCAAGTTAGCTAATGACACGCAACCCAAGACTTCTAGGGTTACTGGTGGGTCCTCCTGCCGGAGTTGGAGAGTCATATAGTCAATCTTGATTCTCTAAACTGTTTGTACCATTCGAATGTGTTTGTTTACATTGTTCTCCCCTCCTCCATTTCATTTTCACAGCAAACCTGTGGTTTTGCTTAGGTTGATAGACAGTGATGGGTTCAAGTTCTCCCCAGTAAGCTACTAGACAGAGGGCTTTCCCACATACTCTACTTATTCCTGATTTTCTTAGCAGCCGATCCACAAGCATTGGAATAGGTTTGGGTATGAGTCTTCTGCACATTTGCCCTCCCTTTGCTTTTTTACAGTTGTGGAGTCAGTTTATTTGTTCTGCATGTGCCTTAAATAATCAGGATTTTCAAATAAGGGTGCTGTCATCAGTGGCATCATTAGTGATGCCATAACCCCTCCCCCCCCGTTATTTTTTGTGCATCTTTTTATCACTGTAAGGGCTGATTTAAAAAAAAAAAGATTGAAAATGAACACATGGAGAAGCCTCTGCATGGGGAAGCCTGAAAGGGTTGCAGCTCCACCACTCATATCTAAGTTCACCTCCTCCTGTGGTCCAAACTGGAAACCCCTGATGAGGCTGACCCAGAGCTACCACTGTAATATATGCAACAGATTCTCTGAATTCCCAGCTTTCATTTTTTTAATGGAAGTCTCTAGCCCCTTCTCTTGCAGAGACATAAGGGGAAAAGCTTATCTCTGTAATAGAAGGGGTTAGAGACATGCTTTTTTAAAAATAAAAAATGAAAGCTGCGAATTCAAAGAACCTGCTGAATGTATTGTTACAACATTAAGTTTACAGAATGCTATGAAAATGAAGATTTTAAAACAAGATAGAAAACAAAACCAATTAAGGAGGAAAGGAAGGTGGTGGTGGGGGGAGTGGTTTGATGATGATGAATGTTCAATAATCGAAAAGTGGGTTGAAGATGGGTGGGACAAACACAGGCCTCTCCAGTACTTTAAACTAAGTATCACTTTGGTATGGTTGCCAACTTTTAAACTGGTTTCTCTATCTGTCTTTCTAATATCACTTTGATCTGCAACAGTTATTTAGCTCCATGCTATGGAAAGTTTCAATTGCCCATTTCCACACATTAAACAGCTTTTAAAGGGACAGGATGTTTTTTTCCTGCCCAGTTAGCAACCATACATACTGATTTTGCACTTTCTATAGAACACATTTTTCAAAACCAATTTCTTGCTAACAAGTAAACCTCTTCCCAGAAAGTGAAGTGCAGCATACCCTCTTACACTACATAATGTTTTCTTGCTAGCGTTCAGCTCAAAAACCTCTATCCTTTTCATGTATCTACCCCAAGATGACTCAGCTTGACTTCCCCTGTTTCTGAAGGAATTTATTAAAGGTTTGAGGCCTATTTTCTTTTAAAGATTGTCTGATACTTTTTTAATAGGGGGACTAACTTAACATCAGGACCTCTTATTTGTTCCTGTTTTACCAATAATTGCAGCCTTACCAGCTGATTTCAGCCTTGCCTGTAATTGTTCTCTGGCTCCAGCTGTCTGCGGCCGCCTGTCAATTAGCCAGCAAGCACTGCCGTTCAAAGCACTAATCTATTCATAAATTTCAACCCTCTTAAAAACACACATTTATAATGATGAAAGATTAAAACAAAAAAACAAACTCGCACTTTGTTTCCATGCAGAACAGAAAATGGTTACAGAGCCCAGGAGAATTCAAGCCTAATTGGAAGTCATTTTCATTTGCTTGTTGAATTATGTACCTTGCCAATATAAGTGGCAGCTCCAGAAGGTATCATGAAACGGACTGCTTAAGCCCACTCATTTGTTTCATTTAGATTTGCCAAATGGCCTTCAACTCCAAGGCTGAACTAAGAGGCCGTGTAATATATTGGTCAAAATGCCTCTGGAAGGGTAACTTTTAAAAGTTAAAAGCACATTGACTAATTACCGTTATTACTGACAGCTTGAATGCTTCTGTACTGTATTTTGCTCTTGGAAAAGCAGTAAGGCTGGAGGTTGTGGGCAAGTAGTCCTTCCTTAGCCTTAGACCTGAACTGTAGAAAAAGGATCCTCAACATTTACGTTTGAGAGAAAAGCTGATAGACTGAATAAAATATTTATAATAACCTTTCCAAATTTGCCTCCAATAGGATTCTTGAGAGACAGTATCCACTAAATAGATAAATAAAATGTTGTTAGAAATGTAAGTCATCATCAAAGAGCTTCAAAATTACTTCAATGAGTCTACTTGGCCTTGTGATCCTGAAAAAAAGAGAAAAACATAGTCCTGAACACTGCTTGGCAAACTACTCCTCCAAGTGAAAGGAATTTCAAAATCTGGTCATCACATGGTGAGAGGGGTACGACTCTGGTTAAAAAAACCCTCTGTGAATGCTCCACTATGGACCTGGCTCTAGAATTGAGTTGCATTCCTAAATACACTTATTAGGGAATAAATCTCATTGAACTCCTGCCTCAGTAAGGAAGGTTAGAAGCACTTGACACATCCTATTTCAGAGGATATTTTTGTGGAATTCCTGGTGGTATAGTACACTAATATAGTGTGAAAAATATTTGATAACTACTATGCTAATCTGAGGTAAAGAAATCACTACAAAGAAAAATGAGCTCTCAAATTAGCTATGCAAATCTGAACTTAAGTTGCTTACCAGTTTTCCATACTGATACACCTTATGTCACTCAGGGCAAGTGGGGAATTTCTTTAAGACAAGTAGCTTGCCATCCTTCAAGTGCCCCAACATATATAAATGGACATAGTCTGGCAACAGCTGCCTTGACAGATGGCATAGACATTTTCAAATAAATTTATGTGCAGGGCACTACTATGAAAGAAAAGCAGAGTAGTGTGTGTGGGAATAACATCACAATTGTGCTTGTGAGGGGGGGGGAGTAAAAGTGAGGGCTGTCCAAAATTACATCATTTCCCTGCAAAATTTGCCATTCTCTCTGTGTGTCAAGTATATTTCCAAAAATATTCACTACTTCCTCATCTTTCCACCATTTTGCTCATTTTCTGGGTCTGTCCTCAGCTACTGTTGCCCTTACTTGTTGCTCCTTTAGCATGTGTGCGTGTGTGTGGGGGGGGGGGGGGCAAACAAATCCTCCTATCTGGGAAACCAGGCCAATACTTCCTTCCTTGTCACTTTCATGGTGTGCCAGTACAGAACTTTTATTCCAACCCAATTCTAGCTGTGTAGTTACTCATGATGACCACTTGTGGAAGAATGTGTGCTGGGATGTGCATTAAGATGGGTATTCAGCTACCTTCTATTCTAGTTAGTCAATTAATCATAAATGGACTGGGGTGAGGAAGAATCAGCAATGACAACAAGGATGCAACCAATCTTCTTCTGGCATCTGTCTCTTTGTGAAGGGTTTCACATGCATTTGAAAAGAGGTGTCCTACCAAGTAAAAAAGGGAGGCATATTTTTACAGGTGAAAGTAAAATGTGCCCAGCCCATTTTGCCAGAGCACTAAAAAAAGCGGTCTGCTGACATTAAGTGGCCTAGCATTTACCAAAAGGACCCCAAAGAGGTTAGTGCCATGTGTTCATGGAACTCATAAAGATGCACTCCATATTCCAGTGGGCTCCAGAACCAAACAAAGTTTTGCTGGTGTTTTATAATCCACATTGGTAGGGAAGGTGACATGGTATAGCCTAGTCTTGTCAGATCTCAGAAGCTAAGCAGGGTCAGTACTTGGATGGGTGACTGTGATGGGCTGCACTTGAAAGCAGGTTTCCTAAGTGCAGCAATCAAGGAACTGGGAGGGAAAGAGTTAACTCTTGCTTGGAATGGAGAGCTTGAGTGACATGTTGCTCCCTCCTCTCTGGACAGTTAGAACTCAGCTGAAGAACTGAGAGTTGGTTTCTGACAGGATTGTTCAGAGAGTGTTTTGTGAGTGAGTCTGACAGGGAAGGTCAGACAGATTCCCCTATAGAGTGAGGAAGACAAAACTTTTGCCTTAACTGTAACATCAGTGTCCTGTAGAAGAATTTTATTTAAGAACTCTTAGTATGAGTCAGCAGAAGCTGAAGCCCACTTGAAACAGACACCATAGAACTGCGAGTGTGTTTTGACAAGAGTGATTTGGTAATAAGTTAGATTCCTTTTGAAGTCCAAAGGAGAAGGGTTTTATCTTCTTAGGAGATTAATTCCTGCCCAGGGGGTTTAGCTCTGAGGAGAACCCCAGGTCTGTTGTGAAGGGAAAACAGTTTTAAACTAATTCCAGGAAACTAGAGCCAGTTTGGTGTAATGGTTAAGAGTGCAGGACCATAATCAAGAGAACTGGTTTGATTCCCAACTCCTCCACTTGAAGCCAGCTGGGTGACCTTGGGTCAGTCACAGCTTCTAGGAGCTCTCTCAGTCCCACCCACCTCACAGGGTGATTATTGTTGTGGGGATAATAATGACCACTCTGAGTGGGTGTTGTTGTCCTGAAAGGTGGTATATACATCAAATGTTGTTGTTAAACTTATTACTGTTATTATTATCATTATTATAACCTGAGCTGTCATAGGAAACTCTGTGAAGAAACACTATTGCTGTAACTAAAGCGTTAAGTAAAACACTTCTTATTTCTAAGAACCAAGAATATTAGAAACTAAGCTTCAAGGAAACTATTTTGGTGTTCTGTACTAACCAACAAAATTTTATCTCAGCACTTTCATTCCCTGACTCAATCCCTGCCTGTTAAATAAAGTTGTTATTTCTCTTTGAACATTATACAGTCTCCAGTAGGAATGTGCAATCTGGATTTCGTATTTGTTAAAAATTACCAAATTAACCTGATTCGGTAAAATTCAGTATTACCAAACTTAAATCTGTATTACCAAATTTAAGTTTACCAAATTTATTCAGTAAAAATTCAGGAAGCACAGCAGCGCTGTTCCTTTCTGTTTCTTGGGGGGGAGGGGTTGGGTCTGGTGTCTTGCTGTGTATGTGTGTAGGGGGGCTTTGGTTGGGCTTTTGTGGGGGGGCTTTGATTTTTGGCTTTTGAAGTTGATTATATTTATGGTTCATTTTGCTGCTTGTTCTTCTAGGGGGTTGTTTTATCCTGTTGTGGGTAATTTGTTTGGAGTTTTATAGTTCCTGTTAACTTTACTAAATTCACTTGTCTTTATGTTTTCCCCTGTTGTTGGGCTTTCTTTACAGAAATTTGGTTGGTGTTTTTGGCTCGGTTCTGTTTTCGTTTGGCATAGAAATTTGGTTTAGGCAGGTGTTCAATTGTTATTGGTTTTTATTCTGGTTGGGGGTGTTTGTTGAGGTGCTTGGTTCAGTTTGTTAACTTAACCTAGTGGTGTTTGGGTGTACCTTTGGGATAACCTGAGATAACCTTAGTGGGATAACCCACTAAAATAAAATTAGTGGGCACATTGATGACCAAAAGCTGATGAGGAAAACTCAGCATGGGTTCTGTAAGGGAAGATCTTGTCTCACCAATCTGTTAGAGTTCTTTGAGGGAGTGAACAAACAAGTGGACAAGGGAGACCCGATAGATATTGTTTATCTTGACTTCCAGAAAGCTTTTGACAAAGTTCCTCATCAAAGGCTCCTAAGTAAGCTCAGTAGCTATGGGATAAAGGGCCAAGTCCTCTTGTGGATCGAAAACTGGCTAATTAATAGGAAACAGAGAGTGAGTATAAACGGGCACTTCTCACAGTGGAGGGTGGTGAGCAGTGGGGTGCCACAGGGGTCGGTATTGGGTCCAATGCTTTTTAACTTGTTTATTAATGATTTGGAATTGGGATTAAGCAGTGAAGTGGCTAAATTTGCAGATGACACGAAATTGTTCAGGGTGGTGAAAGCCAGAGAGGATTGTGAGGCACTCCAAAGGGATCTGTCGAGGCTAGAAGAGTGGGCATCCATGTGGCAAATGAGGTTCAATGTAGCCAAGTGCAAAGTAATGCACATTGGAACCAAAAATCCAAAATATAAATACAAGTTGATGGGGTCTGAACTGGCGGAGACTGACCAAGAGAGAGATCTTGGAGTCATGATAGATAACTCACTAAAAACGTCAGCACAGTGTGCGACTGCCATAAAAAAAGCTAATGCTATGCTAGGGGTTATTAGGAAAGGGATTGAAAACAAATCAGCCGGTATCATAATGCCTCTGTATAAATCGATGGTGAGGCCTCATTTGGAGTACTGTGTACAGTTCTGGTCGCCACACCTTAAAAAAGATATCATAGCACTGGAAAAAGTACAGAGGAGGGCAACTAAAACGATTAAAGGGTTGGAACACTTTCCCTATGAGGAAAGATTGAGGCGCTTGGGGCTCTTTAGCCTGGAGAAAAGACGACTGAGGGGAGACATGATAGAGGTTTACAAGATAATGCACGGGTTAGAGAAGGTAGAGAAAGATGTGTTTTTCTCCCTTTCTCACAATACAAGAACTCGTGGGCACTCTATGAAATTATTGAGCAGTCGGGTTAGAACAGATAGAAGAAAATACTACTTTACACAAAGGGTGATAAACACATGGAATTCGTTGCCACAGGAGGTGGTGGCAGCTACAAGCATTGCCAGCTTCAAGAGGGGACTGGACAAATATATGGAGCAGAGGTCCATCAGTGGCTATTAGCCACAGGAGATAGATGGTATTCTCTTTGTGGGGAGGTGGTGCTCTGTTGTCTTGGTGCTGGAAGGAAGGCAGTGGGAGGGCTTCTGGTGTCCTGGCCTCACTGACAGTCCTTTAGATGGCACTGGATTTCTAGCCACTGTGTGTGACAGAATGTTGGACTGGATGGGCCACTGGCCTGATCCAACATGGCTTTGCTTATGTTCTTATGTTCTTATGAGAGAGTTGTGGAGTGTGAACTTTTAAAAAGGGTTTTTAAGTTTGGCTAGTTGTAAGTTTGCCCCATAGGGAATAATGGAGATGGGGGGGTCATTAGAGGACGATTAGGAGTAGGTCCACTGCAAATTCAGTGGATTCTTTCAAAATGCCACCCCCCCATCTCCTGGATAGCCCCCAGATAATTTTCCCCATATGGAATAATGGCGACCAGAGGTGACTGGGGACACCTTCGGGGGACATAAAATGGCTCCCCAGGCGCCAATCTTTATGAAACTTGGGAGGTTGTTAGAGGATGGTTAGGAGTAGACCCCTTAAAAATTTGTTGAAATTTGGTCCAAAAATGACTTCTCCTCCCCCAGGCTGCCAGATATTTCCAAACTGAGTTTCCCATAGGAAACAATGGTTGAATTTTACTGAATTTATTCTGTATTACTGAACCAAATTGGAGAATAAATTTAGTATTCCCCGAATTCTGAATATTTTTCTGAGTTTGGTATTACAAAACCAAATCAACATTTTTTTCCCTGTGCACACCTCTGGTCTCCAGTGCCATCTCCAACAAAAAGGAAGAAGGCTCCTGCTTCTACTCATCAAGTTCCTGGCTGGGCTAAAAAGCCAAAATTATATCTGACTGTCAGGGTGGAACAAACAGTCTTTCAAACCACAAAGATTAACACACTACTTGGAGCTGCTCAGCAAAAGCAAGAAAACTGAATTTTGGCAGGAAAATCTACCTTAGTAGGGGGAGTAAGGGGTCCATCATAGTGACCACCAAGGAAGACTCTGCAGAGGAAGGCACTGGCAAACTACCTCTGCTTCTCACTTGCCTTGGCAGCCACTTGCTGGGGTCACCATATGTAGTTTGAGACTTGACGGCACATACATACACAATAACCCACCCCAGATTTTATGCCATTTAATATCACATGATACATATAAACAAAACATTCGTGTTATCATTACAATAATTTTTTTAAAAAAAATCTCGTGCTAGTTTTTAAAATGTATTTCTGTTAACAGGGAGTAACCGCAATATAAAAGTTAAAAGTAATGGAACACTGAAATCTGTGTGAAATGGTAGTTATGCATATCAAACACACAGTACTTTCCTTTATTTGTCATTCATCATTTGACTTCTCTGGCAGTTTCTTCAAAATCCAAGCTTGCAGTTTTTCTAGCTCACTTTTGTTCAGTTCATGATAAAGGTGTGGAATACTAACAAATGTTGTTGGTATTCCCAGAGATTTCAACATCCTGTTGGTCTCTTCACCCCAGGAATGCAAAACTAGTTCATCAACAGTTCCATGGCACTGAAATAATTCTGGCAGTTCCCTTTCATTCTTCATCAATGCCTATTGAGAGAAGAGAGATCTGCAAGGTTATCACTCTGAAAACAAACACGTGTACCTGGTAGATACTCAAGTTCATAGGAAGGCACAATTCCACTGATTTATAGAAGTGAGCATACAGGCCAGCAAACAGAGAACTAGCAATGGATATCGGTTCAATTCCTATCCTAGCTAAAGCACTTATTCAGGTATAATTAAGAATGCTGAAGTAACTGAGTGACAATTACTATTTAGTCAGTGATTAACCAAGGCATTATAAAGGTGCAGGTAAGTTGAGGCTAGAATAGGCAAAGAAGGGTCATCTGAAGTTGCTTTATGCTGTTGGTCTACTGGTTCATCTAGTCCATCTAACAATGGCCCATCTAATTCTATCTAACTAACATTTGAGATCTCCCTCGCTATGCTGCCCAAGATTATTTTACTTGAGATGCCAAGAACTGAACTTGGAACTTTGTATAGCCAAAGTTATGTACTCTACCACTGAGTTATGCCCCTTTTCAAAGGCTTTGGTAAAGAAGTGGGTACTGAAGAGGACCCTGGAAGAAACAGAAGCAGATGATAGAAAAATGCTGTTTAAAGAATCAGAGGAGACATGAACAACAGAAACAAAGGAAACCAGTACACAAGCTTGCATAAAGAACACAAAGTGGAAGGAGAAGTGAGAGATTAGATGTAGCTGGAAGAAGAGATTTCAGAAAGTGTACTAGAAGCTTGACACATCTAAATAACCAGGGAGGATTCTTACAACTACTTTTTTGCAATCACTGCATAATCCAATCAATGTGAAACATACTAATTTAGTCTCCGTAAGGGGCCACTAACTGCGTTGGACAACTCAAGTTTTGAAGTTTGCTGACACCTTGGTGCTTGAAGAGCAAATGTGTGTAGACCAGTTTGTGAGACAGGATGAAAAGTCATTGTGCACAAAAAAGGTCAAATAATCTGCCTTAAGATATTCTGAATACTGCAATTTGATTAATACAACATGGCAGTTCTGGGATTTAATTATCAAATACAAATACACATTCCATTAATCACTGCTGTACAATGTTCTGTGGTTTTTAAGTTTAAAAAGTATAGGCTAGTTAACAGTTTTACACCCACCTGGTAGACAGCAGAGTTCTTGTTGAGAAAACTTGAAAGAGCAAACACACCTGCCACGTCTTGGTGATATCTATATGCTAAATGCATTGCCATGCCTCCTCCCATTGAAAAACCACCTATAGATTTTGGGGTGGGAGAATAAGTAATGAAAGAATACCATATTCAAATATTTCAAGACTTGAGTGACTTTAGAAGTTTCTAAGTAACTGCTTTATACTTTCCAAACCTTACACAGGCATATGCATACATACACATATGTTTGATCAAGGTATGATTTAAGTGAGCTGTCCAGCCAAAATGATCTAAGGCCTGATTTTGATTTACTTTAGTAAATGAACATTTTCCTACCATCTCTTAGATGTGAACCCTACCCTCTATCCAGATTGAAAACTGTGTACCATTGGAACACAGGTTAAAAATGACACCAGATTAATTACCAATTAGTGAGTTTACTATATATTGTTGAAGGCTTTCACGGCCGGAGAACGTTAGTTGTTGTAGATTTTCTGGGCTGTATGGCTGTGCATTGCAGGAACTACAATGCCAAGACCATGGCCATACAGCCCAGAAAATCTACAACAACTAGTAAGTTTACAGTTTACCTGGCTTTCCTTTAAACTGTAAATATGGTCACAAGTAATGATGAAAATGGACAGATGGGGCAGATGAGGATTTAGGTGTGAGGGGAAGGGGCTAAGCATATTATAAACAATCCCACAGTCCATTTCTGATCACTCAGGCCCTGGTTTTAGCTGCAAGTCTGAACCAGGTCTACGGACATATTTCAATGGGACATGGGAGTAGGGATGTGCAATTCAGGTTTGGGATTTGACTTAAAATACCAAATTTTACCTGATTCGGTAAAATTCAGTGTTGCTGAATCCAATCCGGTATTGCAGAAGCTCTTCAGCAATACCAGATTGAAGTTTACCAAATGTATTCGGTAAAATTCAGCAAACTCAGGAGCCGCAGCAGCAGTGTTTCATGCTGCCCATAAAAATCACTGCTTCCTGCTTGTTTTTCCGGGGGGGGGGGGGGCATTTTTGGACTAATTTTTACCAACTTTGCTGGGGACCTACTCCTATCTATCCTCTAATGACCTCCCAAGTTTCATGACGATTGGACTTCAGGGGGCCATTTTATGGCCCCCAAAAGAGGGTGCCCCAGCTAACTCCAATCTCCATTATTCCTTATGGGGAAACTATGGGGGTAGCATTTTGCAAAATAAATCTTCAAAATTTTCAGTGGACATACCCCTGACTGTCCTCTAAAGGCCACCAAAGTTTCATTAAGATTGGACCCCGGAGGACCATTTTATGGCCCCCGCAAAGAAGGTGACCCCAGCTGCCTCCAATCTTCATTATTCCCTATGAGGAAACCTTGGGGAACTATCTAGGGGAACTATTGAGGTGGTATTTTTCAAGCAAAATCCATCAAATTTGCAGGGAACCTACTCCAAACTGTCTACTAAAGACCCACCCCAAGTTTCAGGGAGATTGGACCCTAGGGGGCCATTTTATGCCCCCCAAAGAATGTGCCCTCAGCCACCCCATTTGTTTCTAAAGTCATTTCCATTGCAGAAACACATGGATCAAGGCTTCCCCAGAGCCCAATCTCCCTGAAACTTGGGGGAGGTCTTTAGAGGATAATTAGGAGTAGGTCTACTGCAAATTCTGTGGAGTTGAACCTTGGGGAACCATTTTATGGCCCCCTAAGGAAATGCCCTGAGCCATCTTATTTGTTTCTAAAGTGACTCCCTCTGCAGAAACACATAGATCATGGCTGCCATGTCCACAAGCACACTCCCAATTACAATATGCACACAAGACAGCCCAACAGAACCAAAATGAAGCACACACCCACCCCAAAAAACCCAGCACCCTCTGAGCAGGCTGACCAGCTACTTTCCATTGTTCCCTATAAGGACCAACATCACACCTGAGAATCACTCAATCAAAAATGAAGCAAGGGACAGCTCAGAAGGTGCTGGGTTTGGGGGCGGGCTTAATTATAACAACAACAACAACATTCAATTTATATACCGTCCCTTCAGGACAACTTAATGCCCACTCAGAGTGGTTTACAAAGTATGTATTATCCCCACAACAGTAATCACCCTGTGAGGTGGGTGGGGCTGAAAAAGCTCCAGAGAGCTGTGACTAGCCCAAGGTCACCCAGCTGGCTTCAAGTGGAGGAGTGGGGAATCAAACCCAGCTCTCCAGATTAGAGTCCCGTGCTCTTAACCACTACAACAAACTGGATTTTGAACCAAATTTTGGTTCTGTTGGGCTGCCTGGTGTGTAGATTGTAATTGGGATTGTGCCTGTACCCACTGCAGCCATGATCCATGTGTTTCTGCAGTGGGAATCACTTTTTTCCCCACAACAGAAACTAATGGAGAGTGGGTGGTTTGCCTACTCAGGGGCTGCTGGGTTGAGGGGTGCTTTTCATTTTGGTTCTTTTTGACTGTTTGGTGTATAGATTGTAATTGGGACTGTACCTGTGGTCATGGCAGCCATGGAAGCAGTGATTCCCCCCCCCCAATAGAAACAAATGGTGTGGCTGCGGGCGCCTTCTTTGAGGGCCATAAAATGGCTCCCCAAGGTCCAAAATCCAAAGAACTTGCAGGGGACCTACTCCTAACTGTACTCTAAAGACCGCCCCCCCCCCAAATTTCAGGGAGACTGGACCCTGGGGAAGGCATGATCCATTTGTTTCTGCAGAGGTTGACAGTTTCCCCCCAGAATAGAATCAAATCGTGTTTCTCATTGAAAACAATGGCTGAATTTGCTTCCTATTGCTGAGCTGAACTGGGGAATGAATTTGGCATTTGGGGAATGCCCATTTTTTCCCTATTTACCAAACTTGAATTAGCCATTTTTTTTTAAGTGCACATCTCCACATGGGAGTATCTAAATTCCTCTGGACTGAATATTCTAGAAACATGCAGAAAGTGCATTTTTCAGAACTAAAAAATCTTAATTTGGCTTGGGCTACACAGCCTTTCTTTATAGAACAGAATTAAAAATGGTGTTATTAGCAAGCTGACAGGCTACTAGCAGTGCAATCCCATACAAAATCACTTTTCTGAAGGAACTCTGCATAGGATCATACTGTAAGTCCTACAGTTTAAGGGTCTGCAAGGACTTAAGAATAAATGATTAAGAAATCTCTCCCTACACAATGCAAGCAGTGGAATACAATGTGATCCCCGAGAGGCAGGGCTCCTTCTATGCATACCTAATAAAAGTCCCCCAGGCATGTAGAGTCTCTAACTTTATCTGTGGTTGGTTGGACCTGTTTCATTGTCTTCATGTGAAGCACAATATCATGAAGTATTTTGTTAGAAGGAAAAGGTTAGGAACAGTGAGAAGTGTTGGCAATGAATTTGGAAATTCCACTTTATCACAGAAGCTCCCAGTCAGGTCTGTTGCCCACTGTCCCTCCATACTGTTACCCAGCTTAAGATATGTTGCAATAGCCTCGTGCACCTGTTCCCCTGTTGCTTTCCAGATTCCAGGACGGTCAAGCCCTTATCTTGGATGGCTCGCCGCAGCGGCCCTGGGACAGCTCCTTCCGTCCCACTACTGATTGTGTCTGGCTGGAAGAGCCGGAGGGGTGGGGGGACATGTGGAAGGGTTGATATAATGTATCATGTACTCAATGCGTCATTCTTAACAAGAGACCTGTGTACCACCAGATGCCTTTTATTGCTTCTGTGTAACCTATGGACATATGTATGGCGAAGCCTATGATATCTCAGTAAAGACCCATTTACTCAAGAGAGCTTGGACTTCTTGCTGAAAGGGTTGGGAGTCACCTTCAACGTATCCTGTCTTCCATAGACTGACACTCCCCTTCTATGAATGTCTAAGTTCTGAAGTTTGAGCAGCCTAATAGTGCAATCCTAAAAAAAAGCAGTTAATGGACTTAGAATGGTGTAATGTCACTTGGGATTGCACTTCCCATCCTCCACTTGCCCTCTTAACTGATTCTCAACGGTCCATGCTCCTGGAATATATTCAGTTGTCATAAGCCTCACAATTGCCTTTTTTTAAAAAAAAACCCTAATTTGCAAAGTCCTATTTTTCTGCATAGCTGGAAAGTCCCATAATAGGTAGAAACATCAGCTTTGTTTGTGTGTGTTGCATGGCTATCCTCCATGCAAAGTTCAGCCAATTTATCATTATGAATAGTAAAAATGTGTACACTTCTAAATTGCTTTTTATTTTTTATATTTTTAAAATATTCAACCAAGGAAGGACTGTATAGCCTGACTGTCAGGCTATGGATGACAGGATATGGCAGAGAGACCCCTGTACCATTGCAACAAGAAGTCCAGGCTCTTGGTTAAATGGTTTTACTTAGAAATCAAATCTTTCCATATATATGTCCATAGGATTACTCAGAAGCAAGGTAAGCATCTAAGCAGTAAGAGCAAGATTGTCAGGAATAGTAATTCTTGGGGAAAACCTTCCTCTTAACACACACAGTTGTTCCTTCCCGACTCCCAACCACAAACAGGATTTGTGGTGTGAATTTGCCCTGAGAACATCTCGCATAGCTGTACTATCAAGCTGAGTCACTGAGAAAGCAAGAGATCAAAGCTGAGACACAGCAATGCATGGGAGTGAGTAGTCTACAAGGTCATGAACACTGAAAGTTTCTGCAGTCCGTTAGAAAAGCACCTGCAAGGAGCCTGTGAAAGAAACAGTTATGGCATTGGCAATAGGACATCAAGTTACAGTATGAAACATTGGTTCAGTATTAGCATTGGCATGGATGGGGCTCAGACATGACCCTGACTCATAGTGGGATTTTGATGGATCATTGTTGAGTAAGAATTCCTATGCCTATTAGGCACAATTTCTTCTGGCTTCGGTAGTATCAACCTTTTTGTGGCTTGAGTTAAGGAACCTCAATTAGTTCAAAGGCAACCCACATTTATTTCCAACATAATTAACACAAGAAGACACCTGGAAAGCGTACAGAGTGTTGGAACACAAATTCAGAAAATTTAGCATAAGCTAAAGTAATAGTTTGACCATGGAAATAATATAGCATAGTAGATAAAACACTAGTAGAGGTGTTATTTATAAATAAGGCATAATGTGTCAGGGGATCAACTCTTACTTTGTTCTTGCTTTTTAAAAAAAGTCTTAATTGCTCCTGAGCCCTCTGCTTGTTCTCTGTGCCACCCGGTGAATTATGGCATCACTGTAAACCTTATAAAAATACAGTGTGGAAAAGTTTTGCTAGGTATAACTATGCATATATTCACTCCCAGACACTGCTACATATTGTGCATACACAAGATTAAGTACATTCTGATGTATGGGAATACAGAGGGAAAAAGCAACACACTGAAATCTCATTATGAATTTGTAAATGATTTAATCTCTCTCTTTTTTGCATCCACTTAGTCACTAGTTGGCAAAGCAAGCTGTAATTACTCACCAGCCATTTCTGATAATGCTGTCCCCTTCTGTGAGGAGAACATTAAGCAATGGAGCTTTTATGTGGCTCATGCAGCTCAGAGAAAATCAAATGCAGCCTTGTTGAAATTTGGTTTTCCAGGGGAAAAACCTGCACTACAGTTACCAACTGACTACTGTGGCTTGGCAGACCCTGTCTACAATGGGTTTAATTGGGGGACACAAATGTGATTACCAGGGAAGCCTGTACTTGTCCTGCAGGAACTTTGATTTGGACACGCTATTAAACGAAGACCTTGGTCCTACCAAGAAAGATTTCAGCCAGTTTTCAATATCAAAAGTGAAATTCAAAAATAAAATCTAGATTATAAAACTAAGCACTTTAGCAGATTAACAAAACAAACACCATACAATGCTTTGCTAACCATCAACTACATCAAATAACAAAAAACAGGTTTCGCTTACCGTAACTGTTGTTCATCTAGGTCTTCCGTGCAGGCACACATGGGACTGCGCACGCGCAGGCCTGCCGATACCGGAGATTTTTATAGCTCAAAGCCACCAGGGGGCGCTCTCGCCTTCCACCGCGCATGCGCGGCCATTTTCCCGCCTAAATGGACTATAGAAGGCGGAGCGCCCCACACATACCCTCAGTTCCCCTTTCGCCGCCGTACTACTCTCAATTATACTATACAGCGGGGAAGGAGGGAGGGCATGTGTGCCTGCACGGAAGACCTAGATGAACAACAGTTACGGTAAGCGAAACCTGTTTTTCATCCACGGTCTTCCTGTGCAGTCCCACATGGGAGATTATAAAGCTTAATACCTGGGTGGAGGTGCCACAGTAAAGTCACTCAAAAATAGAATGCAACACTGCGGTGCCCACTGCAGTCTCCTTCCGGTCCAGAACGTCCAGCGCATAATGCTTGATAAAGGTATCCGCTGAAGCCCACGTCGCCGCTCTACAGATGTCATGCAGAGGAACACCTCTCAGCAGAGCCGCAGATGACGCCAAGGACCTAGTGGAATGGGCATGCACCTCCAAAGGACAAGGTAAATGAGCAGAATCATAACATGTTAAAACTGTTTGAACAACCCATCTCGCAATAGACTGAGATGTCGCTTTCTTTCCCCTCTTTTGTCCTGCAAAACAGACAAACAAATTAGAATCCAAACGAAAAGGCTTGGTACGATCCAAGTAAAAGAGAAGAGCCCTGCGCACGTCCAACGAATGGAGGGCCCTCTCCGCATCAGAAGACTGCATCGGGAAAAAAACAGGTAAGGCAATGTCCTGAGACAAATGAAACTGAGACACCACTTTAGGTAAAAAGTCAACTTTAGTCCGTAAGACCACCTTGTCCGCATGAAACTTCAAATAGGGGGGTTCTGACGAAAGCGCAGCCAATTCCCCCACCCTTCTGGCTGAAGTGATCGCCACCAAGAAAGCCACCTTCAAAGTAAGGTAGCGTAAAGGACAGGTAGCTAGAGGTTCAAAAGGTTTAGACATCAATTTAGTCAATACTAGCGGTAAAGACCATTGAGGGACAATAGCCCGAACAGGGGGGTACAAATTATTCAGTCCTCTGAGAAACAATTTCGAAGTGTAGTGTGAGAAGACTGATTTCCTATCTATAGGAGGATGGAATGCCGAAATTGCTGCCAAATATACTTTAACAGAACTATTGGCTAAACCCCCTAATTTAATCTCCCAAAGGAATTCCAAAACCTCAGGCAAAGAGGAAGAGAAAGGGTCCAAATTCCGGCTGCGGCACCACCCAGAAAAGCGTTCCCATTTGAACGCATAGGACTGTCTCGTGGAAAGGCGTCTAGCATTCAACAAAACATGAGCTACAGCTTCAGAAAACCCCGATTGTGAATTATCAGCCACGCCGTCAGTTTGAGTCGTTGAATGTCGTGATGCAAAACCCCGTGCCAGGACAGAAGGTCTGGAACGAGTGGCAATCTGATCGACTGCGACTGCAATCGAAGGAGAGTGTGAAACCAAGGTTGTCTCGGCCAAAAAGGGGCTATCAGTATGACCGTCGCCCCCTCCCCTTGGATTTTGCTCAGAACCCTGGCCAACAGGGGGAATGGGGGAAATGCATAACACAGAGGACCCGACCACTCGACTTGAAATGCATCCCCATCGGACCCGGGACCTAGACCCCCCCTGGAGCAATAGCGATGGGCCTTGCGATTGTCCAGTGTGGCAAAGAGGTCCAGTTCCGGGAAACCCCACATCGAGAAGATCGGAACGAGGTACTTGTCCCGAAGAGACCATTCGTGAACATCCCGGTGTAGTCTGCTCAGCTGATCTGCTTGGAGATTCTCCACCCCCGGGATGTGTACCGCTCTCAGCCAAACCGAGTTCTGTATGGCCCAAGTCCACAGCTTCATCGCCTCGGTACAAAGGGTCGCCGATGCCGTGCCACCCTGTTTGTTGACATAAAACATTGCAGTCGTGTTGTCCGTCAACACTTGCACTGATTTGTTGCGCACGGTATCTGAAAAGGAGATCAGTGCATTTGAAATAGCCCTAAGCTCAAGGAGATTAATATGTTCCGAGCGTTCGGCCTGAGACCATGTGCCGTGAGCAAAAGCACCCTCACAGTGAGCTCCCCAACCCAACAGGGAAGCATCAGTGGTTATGGACAAGTGAGTTTGACGATAGCCAAACTCCACACCCTTAAATAGATTCGCATCTGCCAACCACCATTCTAACGAGGCCACCACCCGTCGAGGGACTGATAAACGCTTGTTCTGGGAATCAGAGTTGGGAGAAAAACTGGCATTAAACCACATTTGTAATGGCCGCATGAACAGCCTGGCAAACGGAACCACAGCCGTAGTAGAGGCCAAACAACCCAAGAGAGTCTGGATAAAATGAGCTGATTGAAAACGGCAGCGCTGCAGCCGAAGGACCATGCCCTTAATCCTGGCCGCCCTGTCTGAGGGCAGGAAGCCAGCATTCTTGATCCCATCCAAGACTACTCCTATAAATTGTACAGACCGTACTGGGGTCAATTTTGACTTTTTCTGATTAACGAAAAGACCCAACCTAAGACATAAATCCAAAGTCAGGGACACTTGGGTAAACACGTCATCAGCAGAACTTCCAACCAGGAGCCAATCATCCAGGTACGGGAAGATTCGACAGCCCTGTAACCTCAGATGGGCCACCACCACAGCTATACACTTCGTAAAGACCCTAGGAGCAGTAGCTAAACCAAAGGGTAAAACCCGGTACTGGTAAATTTTACCATCATAAGTAAAACGTAAATACTTCTTATGTTCAGGAAAAATGGAGATATGGAAATAAGCGTCCTTCAAATCAAGGACAGCAAACCAGGAGTGTCTAGGTAAAAGGGTCAGAACCATTTGCAAAGTGACCATTTTAAACTTTCGAATTTCTATAAGTTTATTAAGGGCCCGTAGGTCTAAAATGGGTCGAAGACCACCATCTTTCTTTTCCACCAGAAACAGGTTAGAGTAAAAACCGAAGGGGGCAGGATCACAGGGCACCTCTTCAATTGCACCCTTCTGAATCAGGGTGGCCAATTCAGTTAAGATCTCCGTATGAGGAGGTCCGGAAGAAAAGACAGGGAGACTCAGGTAAGGTAAACTCACAAACTCAATTTTATAACCATACTGAACAATATCAGAAACCCAAACATCGGAACCGATGGACAGCCACTCCCTCCAGTAAGCATGTAGCCTGAACCCAAACATAGGTTCAGGTCCCTGTAATTGTCAGAATTGCTTCTGGGCGTGGGGGGCGTCCTTAGCCTGTTGATGCTGAGAACCAGGCTTGGGACGGTGACCTTGTCTGCGCCTGGAAAAGGATTGTTGAGGGCTCTGGTAACTCCTCTGAGACTGATACGAATACCCCTGATAAGGCTGGTACCGATATGATCTGCCCCGCTGAGAAGATCTGAAGTAAGGTCTGGCGGGATGCTGAGGAGCCTGGTGCAGAACACCATAGGACCGTGCTGTGAGACGATCCGTTCTCTTTTTCGACAGGTATTCATCTGTCTTCTCAGAAAAAAGGAGTGTCCCTTCAAAAGGTAAGTCCTCTACTTTGTTCCTCGTCTCAGGCGGGAGAGCAGTCGTGCGGAGCCACGCAAATCGCCGCAAAACCACTGCAGAGAGCAAGGAACGTGCAGACGTATCGGACAAACTCCTGCTCGTATTAATCTGGTGCCTCGAGAGGCGGGTGGCCTCCTCCTGGATGACACGCAGGAGGGTCCGCTGGTCTTCAGGGAGTTTGGGAAGGAAAGCAGCCACTTTCTTCCACAGGAAGAGCTGGTAAGCCGACATCATAGCCGCATAGTTAGCCACTTTGATGGCAAAAGCAGCAGAGGTGTACAATTTCCTCCCTAGAGTATCAATCTTTCTACTGTCCTTGTCAGTAGGAGCCGACATGGAACCTTGTTTGCCCCTTGCCTGCATCTCCTCAGTGACTAAGGAGGAAGGAGGTGGATGGACAGCCAAGAACGGATGGTTTTCGTCCTTTGTACGATAAAGGCCTTCCACTTTTCGGTTAGTGGCGGGGATAGAAGCAGGCTTAGCATTGAGCTTCTTCCACAACTCAACAAAACCATCGATCAGCGGAAAGGCTACGGAAGGAGTGGAACCCGAGTAGATATGCTGGTAGATCTTATCAGTAAATTTCGACTCCGTAGAGGTCGTTTCCAAATCCAGTGCTTTAGCCATTCGCTGAAGCAATTCATTATAGGCTCTGAAGTCGTCCGTCGGCGAAGGTTCTTCCGCTGGGCCAAGTTCAGCATCAGGCGAATCCGAAGGAGGGGACTCATAACCCCTTGGTCGGTTCCGATGGTAATCAACCTCAGAAAGGTGCGGTGTTCCATGCGAGTCGCCATAGGATCGGATCCGAAAGGAAGGAGACATCGAGTCCCCTCGAAAAGAGCGGTCCGATCGGAGCGGACTATCCCCCCTGTAGTATGAGGCCGCCCGGCCCTCACTGCTGTATCGCTCCCTCGAACGGCTCCGAGTCGGGTACGGGCTGTATCTACGGCCCGATCCACTTCGATAACTCCGACCCGATCTGATGGACCCGGATTCATGGGAGGTCGATCGCGGGCGTCCCGTAGGGGTCGGGGGTTTCTCTACCGGAACCGGGTCCTCTTGGGAAGAGGTCAAGACAGGAACCGGGTCGGGATCCTTGCGCCTCTTTTCCGGTGGGTCGGAACCGAGCGCACCCGAAGGGGCCGGTAGCGGAGAGGAAAGTAACTGCTCCAGAACCGCCTTGTCCCTTTTGGAAGAATGTTTTCTCTTCTTCTTCTTCTGCTTGTCAGAGTCGGACGGAGCGGATGGTTCTCCCGTTGTCTCCGAAGCGACTGCACCCTGAGACGGTGGAGGCGTCGGTCGTGACACCGAAGGCGTCCGGCTCCGAGACGCAGCTCGATCCAAGGCGGGTGCAGCAGATGAAGTCGAGGGCGGTCGGCTCCGAGGGAGCTTCGGAACCGATGGTGCTGGTTCCGACGCGCTCCGAACCGAGGAGGACGAGCGATCTCTCGGTCTCGACTCCGAATGACTCGGGGAAGGTAAGGCGCGAGGGGTCCTCGAGCTCACGGTTTCGGCCGGCCGAGGAGTGGATCCGGGCGCAGCAGATGGAGGTGCCTTCGCCGGAGGGTCCACAACAGACATGGCACGTTGCCACAGCGAGGCGTGCAAACGGTCCGCCCTCTCCGCCCTGGCCTTCGAAGTAAAGGCACGGCAATGTTTACAGGCCTGGGTATTATGGGTTTCCCCGAGGCAATAAAGGCAATTAGAATGGCCGTCTGACCTGGTCATCTTTCGATTACAGGAGACGCATCGTTTGAACAAAGCAGTATCCGACATCGCGAACGAGTAGAAGAGCTAAAAACCTCATCTATCGGCGGCGAAAAGGAAACTGAGGGTATGTGTGGGGCGCTCCGCCTTCTATAGTCCATTTAGGCGGGAAAATGGCCGCGCATGCGCGGTGGAAGGCGAGAGCGCCCCCTGGTGGCTTTGAGCTATAAAAATCTCCGGTATCGGCAGGCCTGCGCGTGCGCAGTCCCATGTGGGACTGCACAGGAAGACCGTGGATGAATAAATAGAGTTATCTGAGATTAGGAAATAAACCAGCAAATTTGGTTATAAACAGTTGCCAAGACCAACAACATTAAATATGATTCTTTGGCTGCAATCTGTTCATACTTAAGCTCCCTAAATCCCATCGGAGACAGTGGTATATAAGCAATTTATTGTGTACAGAACTGCAGCGTGCAATCACTAGTATATTTGCTAACACTGTTCGCTACCATTTAAAACAAGTCTTGGCAAAGGATGCCATGTGGCTATTAAAATAAAACCATGTTGCAAATGAAATTGCAGAATACCCATTACTTGAGAAAGAGCTGCAAACCGTCACAGTCTATGCTACCTTTGCATATGCATCTTGATTTTTGATATTTTGATATTTTTAACTTACATTATTTATAGTCTGCCTTTCTCACTGAGACTAAAAGCAGATTACACTGTGTAAGTCAATATGATCAACAGCTGGGACATTCAATAAACAATACCGTAAGAGTAGTGGAAGAGATTGCTCTCAAATCAGAGTTAACTTATGGCAACCCCTGGTAGGATTTTCATGGCAACAGAGGTGGTTTGCCATTGCCTGCCTCTGCAGACCTGGTCTTTGCTGGAGGACTCCCATCCAATTACTAATCAAGGCTGACCTTGCTTAGTTTCCAAGATCTGATGAGATCAGGCTCACCTGGGCTATCCAGGTGAGAGTATGCAAACAGAAATTTGCAGACACAACTAGAAATCTAATACAGAGCTGAGACACTTCTGAAACAGAAAATAAGCAATTAAATATGACGTATTAAATAATGCAGAAACTACCCAGTAGGATCATACTTATAGAAACAGACAGGACAAAGTATTATAGTCTATGGTGCTATCCCTTTACCAATGCATCTATCTGAACCATCTCCTTATATACAGCCCTCCTATCTGTGTAAAAAAGCCCTCCTGAATAATTCAGTTGTGCAGAATTTGCAAAGAAAGGAAGGAGAGTGGGAACCCTCCTACCCTCATCCGACAGGTCATTCCATAAGGTGAGGGCCACAACAGAGAATAGATCCAGAGGAGTTAGCCGTGTTAGTCTGTAGTGGCAAAATCAAAAAGAGTCCAGTAGCACCTTTAAGACTAACCAATTTTATTGTAGCATAAGCTTTCGAGAATCACAGTTCTCTTTGTCAGACGCATGGAGGGCAAAAAGAAACTGGTCAGATATAGAGGAGGAGAGGGGATGGCGGAGTAGATGCAAACAGCTCCTTCTGTTATTACTGTAGATAATGACTGGAGCCATTGACATGGAATAGCAATCCTACATGCATTTAAAAAAATCACAGATAGTGGCCATCATGACAACACACAGCAGTGAGTTCCAAGGGCTAATTCTCCATTGAAACAATGTCCATATATTAGTTTTGAACCACCCCCTGTTGCATATGAGCCAGGTGGGCTGAGGTTGGCAGTACTGTGGGCAGGAGGGGAAGGGGGAGCATATGTAAATTTGACTCTGTCAAGCTGGGACTGAATAGGGACTATGAATGGTTATCTCATTATCAAAAGTAACTGATTTCCTTTACAGAAGCAAACTGATCTCCATATCAGAAGGAGCTGTTTGCATCTACTCCGCCCTCCCCTCTCCTCCTCTATATCTAACCAGTTTCTTCTTGCCCTCCATGCATCTGACGAAGAGAACTGTGATTCTCAAAAGCTTATGCTGCAATAAAATTGGTTAGTCTTAAAGGTGCTACTGGACAACAGAGAATATGCAGTATGGGCAGTTACTGATTTTGTCCATTTGTGGAGTGGCACCTGTGGAGGGCCGTGTTCAGATGAGCAAAGCTGCCACAATGGAGGAAGGTTGAAATTGAAAAACAAATTTTGTAATATACAAAAGAAAGTTTATTATTTGGACAGAAACAGTCTCATGCAGTTGCAACAGGTAGGACTACCAGCTCCTGCTGCCCCATTTACAGTGCCACCATCTTTGCCAGCCTGGATCACACAGTGCTGGGGGACAGCTCCCATTCTCCTGCCTACAGCACTGCCACCTCCTCCTGACCAGCTTCTGCAGCAGTGGCTCCTGCTCCCCCTTCCCCTCCTGCCCACAGTACTGCCACCTCAGCCCACCTGGCTCATATGCAACAGGGGGTGGTAGCACATGCTCCCCCCACACCTTCTTCCTCCTCCTACCTGCCTGCATGGCCACCACTTGCTCCACTGGCTCACGTGGCAGTGGAGGGGTGGTAGCAGCTCTCCCTCCCTCTGCCCACTTGCAGTGCTGCTGTTCTTGCCTGCCTAGCTCACGCAGTGGTGTCTCTCACCTTTCCTCCCACACTCACCCACCCACTCTTGTAATGGTGACTGAGATCTCACAACACTGCATTGTTAAATCTCAGTCTTTTCACAAAAACCGTTACATTTTCTTTTTGTGTTTTTCTGCAAAACTGTAGGGGTGGGGAGCATAAAACTGGGTCTATAGAAAAATACCCACATTCTGGCCACATTCTCTGGGCTTTCTAAGCTGCATGGGGTCCAGGTTCAGAATCAGATATATGATGAGTATGTTTAGGATTGCACTATAAATGTCTGGTACCTGTTAGAGACTGATTGCAAGGACTACACCTAGGAGCCAAGATGGAACTTGAATTTGGAGACTTGAGTTCAAGTTTGCAAAGAAGTTTACTGCAAATACATCATCCTGAGCTCATTGCAGAAAGTGCAAGATAACCATGTGATGGATATTAACTGAATATCCTGAATATGCCACTTCCAAAAGTTAGAATTTGTGCTTTTATCGTGAATATATTTCCTAATAAAATATACAAGAGAAAGATGGAAAAGGTGCAGGAATATGATGTCTTGGGATGCTAATGTCCCAAGGTGCAGGAATATGATGTCTTGGGATGCTAATGTCCCAAGGAAGCTCTTCAGCTGTCCCCCAGTATTGACACTGTTTTCTTTCTCTGATCCACACAACGTTATTCCTGTATGTACCATCCCTGTTTTACACATGGAGATACTGAGCATGCCAATGGTTTATAAGAAACAAAACACTTTCATGAACCTTCCCCCATGGTTCAATAGTTCTGGAAGAAGTCTAACAATAAACAAAAAAGTGGCTGTGTGTCTCATGTTATTGTAATGAAACAAGGGGTCAAAAATCATGCATGTATTCTTTGGCATGCGGTTGAGTCTATGGCTCTGTCACTGAAAGTTTATTTTCGCTGGCTGCTTATAAAAGTGACTACAGGTGGCGAGGACCAATTGGCTTGGATCAGCATTTCTATGGCATTCCCCCTCCCTCACCCAAAAGGGAAAAGAAAAAGTGATCTGCGAAACTAGGAAAAATACATAGGCCTTGCTATAAGTAGCCAAATAAAAAAAAGATGGAAGGTTTTTTTAGTATTCTACTGTAAGTACAGAAGAAAGCTAGCGCTTGCATTTTAAAATGCTTTCATCCAAGCAAGAAAGATCTTTGTGCGTAAACATCCTTCCATGTGCATTGCGGGACACTCATCCAGCACAGTGATGCTTACGTGAGCCTTGTTTTCTACACTGTGCCAGCGCTGTATGAGCATACAGAGATGCCGTATACCAGGCCATGTCACTGACACCCCCCTCCCGTTAAGTACTGTCTACTCTGACAAGCAGAGGCTTGTTACATCAAAAAATTTTAACTAGAGATTCTAAGGACTCAACATGGGATTTCTTCCTGCAAAATTTGATTCTGTACTACTTACAGGGTTATCCTAAGCAGGTCTAACTCAGAATCCTATTCAAGTCTATTAAATGGAACTTACCACCAGGTGCATGTCCTTAGAATTACACAGCCAGCCCCAAATCCTAACACAGCCTTATTGAACTGGTTCTGAAATGCTTGGATGAAATTCTAGATGTAAAGAAGTGTATTAAGGCTGTGTTAGGATCTGTTATGCAGTGCACCTGGATTGTGGTCTGTAAATCTAAGCCTTAGTATGTGTATAGAATAATCATAATTTGTATTAACATAAGATGCATTGTATTATTTTTTAAAAACCTGCTATGGAAAAATGGTAAACAGATTAATGACAGGGAAAAAAGCTTGGATGAACGGATTTATCTATCAAGCTGAACACATTTTTTTAGTTATATAAAACACAAGAGGTTTCAACAAGACATATTAATTCCATTTTTTTAAGTGCAAGCATTCACCTGTGCTATTTAAGTAGTTCAGAATAATGTTTTCTTTGGGCAGTCACTAGTCACTTGTTCCAAGTAGAATCGTGTTCCCAAAAAATGTCTTTCCACACAGAAAAACTGTCTTCCAAACAGTCTTTCCCAGATTGTGTTTTTCTAGGACACAACACAGTGTCCTATGTATGGGATGCCCTCCCAGCCAGTTCTATGGAAGACACCTGCTCTTCTTCATATACTTCTACGCCAGCAGGTAAAACAGGAAAACCAGATCAAATAGACTCTGTTGATCCCTGTCCAAAACAACACATCCTGGAGCCAAGGCAATGATCCATCAAGGAAAAAAAAGCAGGTCCCTTCAAAGACTTAGAGGAGGGGCTGGATCCAGAAAGAAACCAGGCAGAAGGGTTTTGGCTCCATTGTACAGCATCTTGGTGGCATCTGGATATGATTTTAGAAATCCCCACATTTAAAGCAAGTTTTCTGCACCTTGGATTATTCATTGAGAAGCCTGTAAGCACTTGCTTCTTACAATCATAGCAAAAGATGAGGGCCACTTCACACACAGCAGTTTTCTTACAGGGGTATAGAGGAGGGAAAATGTGCATACCTGAACTCTGGATGTCTAACTGGGAGCTGCAGAAACCACACAGTAACATGGTGAAAGAGAGGCTTGTACAAATTTTACACTTGATAGCATATACTTTCCCCCTAAACCCATGTTTTAAAAAGACATGTGTGAAGCAGCCTTGTCTGTAAAGCATTTAAGCTGCTCAAGTCCTCAAAATATTGGTACAATCCACAAGGAACATTCTTCTTCACAAGTCTTGTCACAATGAATGTACGATTGTGCTCTTCTGCAGCTCCTATTGAGACTGAATTTGTGTGACAGAATTTTTCATTTTACGTGTTACATTCAGACACCACAATGAGCTGTCAAACCAGTTTGTCTTACAACTCCTGGTTATGTAACAGGCCATAATTTGTTAGTCTGCTGCTTGCCCCTTTTCCAGCAGAATCCCTAGTGCCTCCTTGTTCTCAGTTAAAAGATTCAATAGCCGCTTCATTTAATTCTTGAACTTTAACCTCAGAAACAAAATAAGCCTCTCTCTCTCTTTCAAACATACACACGTCCAAATCTCTCTAGCTGTTCATCAGCCACCTTCTGCCTCCCCTTTTTGTTCAGGCTTCTCAATGCATCCCTCTAAAATCAACTCACACAAGCAGATTTTCTACAGCCCCGATTCTCTCAATGGTCCTTTTGGTTGCCTTTTAAAATTCCCCTCTGGTTGGGTTGAAGCCTTAAAAGTACATTTCTGCTGTAATCGTTACCAGGGTGGAGGCACCGTCAGAAGGAAGGCATCTCCTTAGGAAGTATCATCCATAGGTGAATGGAACTAGAGCAATTTTTATGGTCTATGTTGCCCCTGTGGGAGGCTAAGAGGAGGGGGCACTATTGAGCAAACTGGGATGTCTACATTCAAGCATCATCACAAAACCTAGTTCAAGGAAAGTAGAAATGATGATACAGAATTCCAATTTAGCACCCAACAGTAACCCACAGCCTACTTTCAGACAACATATTAAACTGGAGTTTAATCAAACTATGGTTTCATATAATATGGTATGTCATAACATCAGAATTCAACCAGTATACAGCCCAGGCAAGCCTGATCTTAGAAGTTAAGCAGGGTCTGTCTTGGTCAATAACTGGATGGGAGACCTCCAAAGAACAGAAGGGTTTCTATGCAGAGGCAGGCAATGGCAAGCCACCTCCATTAGTCTCTTGCCTTGAAAACTCCTGCAGGGATTGCTATACCCACCAGCATTGCCATAAGTCAGCTATGACTTGATGGCACTTTCCACTACCACTGTATTGTCTCTTTGCTTCTCAGCCCAAATGAGCTCTAAATACAGATTTTTAGATGCTGCCTGGTGAGAGCTCATTCCTTAACAATGATCCCTAAGGGAGGCCCATAATTAATTTCCAAATTAATTAGCTTGTGACTTATGCTTTCCAGCAGAAGCCCAACACAAAAAGCTAAGTTAGGTTGCTTTCAGTTAAAATGGCTGTACACTGCCCCTTGAAGGCATCAGCAGCAAATCCACCAAATGCTTAAAGAGTTCTTTGGCTGCTCAAAGCCTCCACAACCACTTATCATATTTCCGGCTTGGCTCAGCTCACAGGATGAGCTCTCTTATGCATTTTAAATGTTCTTCCTTTAAATCTTACCCAAGAGTATCCTGTTCTTCCTGATGCCATTTTTAACTTCATCATCAATCAAACTTGTAAGCTCTTGACACATCGAGTCAATGGTTTCAATATGTTCTGGGCAATCGTTCGAGATCTTATATCTGTCAAACCACACAGTGGACAAGGATCCTCTCATAGGTGTGTATGGCCTGGAAGAAAGGTTGATGAAAACTGCATGAGAACAAAGGCAAAACACAACTACCAAGCAATCTTGTAAGGCCTTTCCGCACACTAAAGTTTTACCAGAGAAGGCTGTGTCATTGAAATACTGATGTAGTTAAGTCTCATATTACATATTACAGCGTATATATCCTTATTTTGATGCCCACGTCTCCCTCGAGCAGAAGGAAATTTTAAGAGCAAGAGGGGCATAACTGAGTCACACAACTGAACTCTGCCCTTGCAACTTACTGGCCCAAAGTCTGTTGTCACAGGCACTTTTCTCCTGCTAAGTTCATGTTCAGTATCAGAACCTACTAAGCTACAGGATAGGGTATGGTTCAGACTTCCTAGTAAGTTTTCCATTTTAGGGAAGCTGCTGTTTTACTGTTACCCAAATGGCTGGTAAAATCTTCCGTAGTGTTAAAGAGTAGTAGATAGCAGTGGACTTGGATCTTGGCTTCAGTTGCTATTTCAGCTGCGAATTAACTAAGTGTGTTGATTGTCCTCAATTTACCATTTTATAACATGTGACTAATGATCTGTCTCACAGCTACTCTGAGAGAGGACATGACTGCAATGTACATAAAAGTAGTAAGGAAATACTTTTTCTTAAAAAAAAAAGATCCTTTCAGTTTATCTGGGCTGTGCCTAAAACATCTTAACTTTCACTGAATCATAGTAAAATAAACTTTAAAACTCTGGTACTTTCCTGCTTTCCCATTATTCCTAGATCAAATTGGAAAGCAGCCCTGTTTAGCCAGTCATCTCTGGTGCTTTGAGAGATCCACAATTATTAAAACATTATAATTTAATGTGAAATTCCCACAAGTTCATTCTAGTTGCTGGCACCTAAGCCACCTATCTGTCTTTCCTTCAAATATGTAATATTCCAGTATCTATAACTTCATCTGATTATTGACATTTATCCCGATGATGTTCATGGTAACAAATAAGATACCACTTAATGAAACTGCTTCCTTATAATGAAAATCAGTTAGTAGATAGATTACAAGTATGTTCTCCCAGGTCAGTTTTGTTCTGCTTTTCCGTTCTCAAACTTTTCCATTCGAATTCATCACCAACAGAATTTTGAATGCAATGGACAGTGAGTTAGATGCACTTCTACATCCATCTTTTCTACATCCAACTAATAACCCTATGAGATCTCCACAGCCGCCCTCCCCAGCCATAGTAACAATGATCCTTAGCATGCATACAGTATGTTGTACTTTAGACTATACAAAGCCCTTTATATACATTAGCTCATTTATCCTTACAACAGCAGGGTAACGTAGGCTCATATTACTGACATGCATCTTACCATTCATGGCACTTTCAGTACAGTACTTTCCCACTTTCTCCTACTGAACCTCCTGAAATTTTGTTCTTGGGAACCCTCAGGTATAGCTTAGGGGCAAAGTCTTTGTAGGAAGGGAGAACTGGCAAAAGTGTGCCATTCTGTTGGAGAAACTGCATGGGGATTCCAATGTGGCATGGGGTATGGTGGTAGTTGTGGTCTGAGAATTAGTAGCCTACTTAGTACTATCTAGAAAATTCATTGCAAAGATTTGAATGGGAACTTCCAGATTCGAGGAAGTTTTTTTTAGCTCCTACCCAAAAAAGCTGTGTTATATTTAGAACAGCACATCATGAAGATGGTCACCATCATCTACAGTTGCTTCCACACCCTCCTCAGTGGTTGCCAAGAAACTCACCATCAGCCATCTTCACAGTCTGGGGTGAAGAAAATACCGGGAGACTTTTTAGCATCCCATGGGAAATCAGATTATGCACACTGGTCTTTAATGTGCATTTTTTCTTGACAAGTGTGCTTAGGATTTCAGGTCTGGGCTAAGAGTCAAGGGAGACTGGGTTCCCCATGCTCTGCAGTTGCCCATCACCTTCCCTATCATACTTATTGCTATGATCAACTTAGTAATATCCTGTGGCATCATTTAGGATGCCAAATGTGCCATTTGCTCTATGTTGAAGACTAAAGAGATTCAAGTCCTGTATACATTGTCTGTTTACAGCAAGATTTATTTCTCCAGACTAAATTAGCAGGTATGTATGCTCATGGACTGACACAACAAAGGAATTCACACCCTTCAGTTTGCAAGATCTGAGCAAGGCTGTTAATGATAGGACATTCTGGAAGTTGTTAATTCATAGGGTCACCAAAAGTTGGAAGCAACCTGACAGCACATAACATACACATTCACATGGATGACCACACATACCGTATCTTGTCAGAGTAGATCATACTGATCTTGATGGACCAAGGGTCTGATTCAGCATAAGCAGCTCCATCTTGCAGGCGCAATTCCCCATGGGATAAGCTGTTTGTGCAAATGGCCACCACAGTATTTGGGTGGATTGTAAGCACACCAATGCAATCTTCCATAAAAGGACGGCCTAAACTTTTGACAGAATAATTAAAATCATCCCAAAATGCAAGGAAGCCATTTGCAAAACTTTGTTTTCCACAGACTGTCAGCTCAAATAGCCTCATCTGTGGGTGGCTGCATGCATGCATCTCTGAAGTAGACCAAAAAGTCAAACTACAGCAATGGCAGCAGTTCTATGTGTTTAAATGAGGAACTTTGCTAATCAAAAAAGAAAGCACAGTAGAGGATCCATTTTTCACCACACAAAGGATACAGAGATGAGGGTATCCTTTTGTACACTCACCATATATTCTTCCCTCCCAGACCCTATCCACACAAGCATTCTTCACCGAGCCTATGTCCTTTCCAGCACTGAAGGTCAGCTGAGAAGCAGCTCTGGGGAGATAAGCCGTGCATGACAGGGTGCCGGTGGGATGGGGTTCCTGCACTCCACTGCAGCAGTTTTCTTTTACTGTAAAAATAGATCTTAAGATCTAGTCTTAACTTTGTGTGATTTGAGTAATTGCTCTGATACCCATAAGAAGCTGCAGTACTCATAAAGTCTATCTTATTCATTTCAACTGAAGCCTACAAATATGGATATTCCTCTTCAAGTCTCTACCTGCTGTTGCTGCCATTAAAACAAATGGCTTTTAAAAAAGATCACTATTTATGCATCAGAAATGCAACAGCGTTAGTTCAGACAAATGTGTTTAGGATCAAGGTGCCACACCATCAAAACACAAGATCTTGGGGCAGAGGAGGAATGTGTAATCCAGTCTTTTAAAGAGGAAGGTCTGAATCCAACCACAGTCTGAGGACAATCAGTCTAGTTTAGCAACAAAAAAATAACACTTGTCAGGTAAGGGACAAAACAGTCTGAATCTGAAACGTAATTTTAATAGGTAATTAGGGTGTCAGACAGTACAGAGTAACTTTAAAGAGTGCACTTTTTTAAAATAGCTGACAGATTCTTTCTTGTAAGATTGCATGCACTGAATCTGAGTAGATGTGGCTATAGTATGGATGCCATTACTTCTGTAAGAGAACAAAGAGATTTGTTTTCTTTCCCTGACATCCAGCTTTGTGTCGATTAATCCGCTGGTACTATTTCCTGATGTCTCTTGGCCTCTATCCCATTGGCAACAGAAGCATTCTCCATCAGCACAAATATAAGCATATTCAACTACAACTCTGATGAACAGCTTAATGTACGTGTAGACTTTAGGGGGGAAACTCATAATTTCTAAAAATGTTAGCTCAGCTTCTTCTGAAAGCCATTCAGCCATCGCTGAGCCTTTTTTTCAAGAGTGCTTGATTTTAATGAGTTAACCTTTTTGGCTCTGCCTTGCCTTCTGGAGGTTTTGCCCACTGAAGATAGATGGAGGGGCTTAATTACTTTGCTGTACCCGGGCCTAGAGCTTTACAAATGGATCTCAGCTTCCAGGTTTATATTCAAACCAAAAATCACCTCCAAAGCCAAACAATATTTTTAAAGCCCTCCTTTGTTTTTGCTTTGCTTCTAAACCTTTAGGAAGCTTAAAATTTCAAAAATGAGGTTTTCCACTTCAATATGTCAATGAAGATGTTTTTCCATGCTATATTTACATCAGGATTCAAAGGCCAGTACTGAATGGCTTACAAAACACCTCGGCATCCCAGCAATTCACGACTATAAGCAATTTCTATTTTCTATAAAAGCCAATTCATTCATCAATGAACATCAACTGTTTCATTCAGGCTTGTACATCTGATGACTGACAATTGAATGTGTGAAAGAACATGGAAGTGTGACATGTGATGTTGGTCCTCCACTCTCGCATGCGAATCACGACTTGATGTTGCCCGAATATGCATGCAGGAACCAAGCCCCAAGAAGAGAGGCTAAGAATTCACTCTTGCCTACTGTGATTATGTTGATGCAGGAACTAGAAACAATTCATTTCTAGATAAGGGGAGAAACTGCAAGATGCAGTTCTAAAACCTATAGTAAATTCTTGAAATCCCTGATAGTTTCAGGCAGTAGTCCTTGTTTCCAATCACATGTTTTGACTGGGCCTGATGTGTTCAATGGTCTCTTTTCAGCTGTGAGCTGTAAGAGAGCTAGGCATGAGAAATGGCTGCTACCTCTAAACTAAGGGGATGTTCCTAACCCACAATGTCCTTGAAGCTCAAGCATATCCAAATAGATGAATTGTATGTCCAAACCAAGAAAATCACTAAGCCAGCTTTAATTCTCAGACGAGATTAGTATCAGAGAAAGATGTTTTGAATAAATGAGGGTTATCAAGTTCAGTATGGATGCTGAAAGGCCTGTTCATAATGATGAGGAAATAGGTCTGGCTCACAACTCGTACTGCTCCAACTTCAAGGGGCTACAGAGAATCTCTCCAGCACATTACAGCCAGGCAGTAGTGGCACACATGGGGAGAATGCCTTCCACGAAGCTCCACATACTGCTTCGTCCTTTCACATGCTGCACAGGCTCCTAGAGGCTGTGGAGAGTCTCTGCAGCCTGTTGTACCTAGGAGGCAGTAACACCAATGGGAAGGATGTGCACGCCCCCCTTCCCAACCAATCCACAGCAGACCACAGACAAACAATGCAGCCTGCCTTGAATCTGGACTTGGGGAGGCTGCTTGGGTGGTGAATTGACTCTAGGAGGGTGGGAAGAGGCAGCACAGCCTTGAAGTTAATTCCAGCCACACCCCACATATCACCAGCAACGTTTTCTGCTAAAACGTTAAAAAACAAAATTCTCCAAAGCCTAACAAGATTGCAGGAACAACACAAAAATATTTTCTGAGTAGCATGTGTTTCCTGCAACCTTTATTTCTTCATTCTTTGACAACAACCAAGATTGAAAAATGCTACTATGTCATCTTACCCAACACCTTAAATTTAAACAGGCTCCCAAGTTCTACCACACCACTAAAATAGAATATAAAAGCCTACATTTAAGTGCACATTGAACAAGCCAGAGAAAACTAGACTACAGTTTATCACAGCTGGAGAACAGCCATAATATCAGAGGCATCTGTAATGGAGACACCCACTGAATTTGTTATCATATTCTTATTCCAAAACCAGGCTTGCAAACTCTTTAAATGTGCCTACAAAAATACCTGCAGCTAACCAAAAGCAAAGAGATAGATGATATGGGAGAGAACTAGTATCCCATTTCATCTCATTTTACACTGTCTGCATAAAGAGAATCCTTGATTCGCTTTTATTCACCCATATAAATCTTTATCATATATGGGTCGAAGTTGGTGTATGAAAATATGAACCCTGAATCTAAGGAGTTAATAATATATTTGCTGGACAGTCTGGGTGGGCACTTGGCATTGTACATCCCCTAACACAATTTTACTGATCTACCTCAGCTATGATCAACAAGGCTCCTGCCAATATATTTAAATGGTGCCAAATTGACTGGCGATTTTGCACTGTAGCCAAACAAGAGACCTGTTCTGAGAAGTAAGCCACTGCAAGCTCAAAAATAGTTTGTACTATCCTACAAAGCCATTTTTAGGGCTCCACAAATATTTACTTAAATGTAAAAGGGGTAAAATGAGTAACAAAATGCGTAACAAAAGCATCCAGGTTATTTGATGATTGCTGGAAGAATGCATTCAGAGTATCAATTTATTCAAAGCTTGATTTTTGGATTTACAATGGGAAGAACTGTGAGAAGGAAATGCTACATAAAGCAAAGATTCTTTGACCTAGATTTTTTAAAGAGAAACTTTAAAAGGTAGGGTATACTTATTTCAAAAAGTTGAGACTACATAATTTTAACTTGGCCACATTCATTGCTGCAATGCCAATTTAAACTATCACTTTCTATTTAGGAAGAAAACGATGGGAGAAAATGGGCAGTATTCTGTTCAGATTTAGACATTCAAAGGAGAACAAATGTTTAAAGTCACACTAGTAGCAGCTAAAATAGTATTTAAAGTTGCAATGATACAGACTGAAAGGATGGAGAAAAAAACACCATTTACTTTCAAACCACTTGGGCAGATGACAGTATTTTTAAAGTCCCACCTTAACTAACAGCATGTTTAAAGTTGTATTTAACAATGGAAAGCTGATATGACTATTTTTACGAAGTAGCAGTAGAAAAGAGCAAGAGTCTAGTGGCACCTATAAGATTAACATTTGATAGCTACAGCTCACTTCTTCAGATACAGCTAGAGTGTAAGACCATCTGTCCTTATATCTTAGAGAGTGGAGTGATTGTGGAAGCTGAATGCTACCAGCTGGTGAATGACAATGGCAGGCCTGATTGAATAGGTGGGGTATGCAGAGGGGGAGTGGGTGAGGAGAAATCAGCATTGGTAATGACAGGAAGCCAGTGTCAAGCAGAGGAATTTCAAAGGGAGATTAGAGAGACTGCTGAATCGCAATTGATAACGAAGCTCAAGACAATGCATCCACCTGGACTGAATCGAGACACTGACTTCCTGTCTCATTACCAATGCTAATTTCTCCACATCCACTACCCCACTCTCCAAGAGACAGAGTTCAGGCAGTCTGCTATAGACAAACACAGCTACCCATTTACCCATGGCTACCCATTTACCCACGGCTACCTATTTACATAGTAGGTATTCAATGACTCATTCAAATACAAACCTTTATTTCCATCAATAGATTAACTAATCTGTGCAAAATATTTATTTGACCACAACTACACTCCAAAGTACTATGCAGATATTTGAAAATGCACCTCTATTCTATAAACAGAAAGTCCTAGTTAACATTCTGCCACCTTTAGGGCTATTGAGCCCAATGGTGTGACACCAGATTTACTAGTACTATTTTGGCTACTTTGTTAGGCTATTGGCCCAGAATGGGCAGCTGATATTCTTCATTGGGAGTTGACTGCCATAAGATGGTCTTCAGAACATAATCTTGTTCAGGGCCTCATTAGTGACTGGAGAAGGTAACCCCTCCCAGCTGAAGAAAGAGGGTAGATGTGACAACTCGTGGAAAAAACAACTGTTTTGGTATTTAGACAATTCAAAGACAGAAACAAAAAAACAGAGCTGAAGATTAACCCCTGCAGGGTTTAGGGTCTCTCTGTAGATCTGATGATCCCTTGGCTGCTTTGGAGTGTGTACTCTATGGCATTATACCCTGCAGAGGTCCCTCCCGAAACCCCACCAGCTTTAGTCTCCACCCCCAAATTCTCTCATCCCAACCTAGAGATAGCAACCCTACCGCCCTCCATTTCCCCATTTTTCCCCCCTGGCCGATCACATCTCTATGTGGCCCCCATGTCCTCAATGATTATTTCTAGACACTGTTCCAATGACTGAGAGAACACTGATCTGTGACAAAATTTAATAATATTAGTCTTGTTTACCAATTATAAATAGGCCCTCGTAGAGACAACAAAATCTTCTCCTACTCTACCACTATCCCTAGCAAGTCCAGTACCCATGGCACATCAGCATTCCCATAGGCTCAGGGATGAAACAACTGAGTGGCCATTTTACCTTTCAGGGCAGGACATTTGAAAGTTTGCTAAAAAATAAAGATGCACTTCAAGAACCTGAAGACCTTAAAGTAGGCAGGAGAGTATGGAACCTTGCTCTTGACGAAGATACCTTCTGGGTTCAGCTGCAGATTCAACATCCTATTTCGTCAACAATCACTATATGGTGCACTGTTGTCAGACATTCCTTACCTTATTGCATAGATAAAATCCACTGTATTTGACAGTCTAAACATATTATCACTTACAAGTTTGGAAGAAAGGTGAATTATTTGAATAAAAAACAAGAAGAATTTTGTTACCAATTCATGCATCTGCAAATCTCTTGGATCCAAGAGTCAAAGGTAATAATGTCAATGATGATAGCATTCCTGCTGCATTTGACTGGATTAGCCAACAAGAAACACTCTTGGGATTTTATGTTAGAAAGGTTCTCTCTAATGTTGCAGAATACAGGACACTGTCAAGAGTTTAGTCTTGGACTCTGCCAAACCCATTCCTTCTCTAACATGGTGGCAAGGAACGTGCACAACGCAGACTCTGACTCCTCTTACTTCACACCTGCTTCAGATTCCTCATCTTCTACACTAGGTGAAAGAAAGTGATTCATATTTGGAAGCAATCATACCAAATCAAGAAAAAAAGGAGCATGTGAAAGAGTAAAGAAGTTTGTTTCAAGTCAGGCAAATCTCAGGTTTTCCAAAGAGCTGCATGAAGATAAAAATGAAGGCTCAGTACCAGAAATTTTGGAAACTGATTCTGATTAGAGACTTTTATTTTTTGTACGTACATAAAATGCTATATAATGTGTATTCTGATAGTACACTAATGTTATAAAACTACTTATCAAAAATGCTACTAGTTTTATTGTGTGTGACCCTTTTTCTGACCAAATAATATATTTTATGTTGTGGTTTCTGTTTAACTCTTTCCCCCTTGCTTTTCAGATAGCAAAAATTATGTGCTAATGTGTAGCACAGGGATGTATCCGTTTGCAGTTCTTTCTGAAGTATTGTGTATATTTACGATTTTGCTTGTAGAAAACTAAGATCTGTAATTTTCAAATTCCATAAATATGTCAACTATTGCAATCTTATATGCTAAGTAAGTTATAAATGATACATTTTATGTAGTTAAAGCAGTAACATTAGTTTAGGTTTTATCGCACAGTAAGTATTGCATATGCTTCAATTTCCCCCAAAATTTCTATTTGGCCTCGAAAGTTCTAGAAATTTTATATCTCTAGAATCACACAGCAGTATTATTATCACAAGCTGAACACTAACTATAATCCATGGAGATAGATCAGGATAGGTAGCCATATTAGTCTGTCTATAACAGTAGAAAAGTGCAAGAATCCAAACTAACAAAATTTGTGGTAGGGTATGAGCTTTCATGAGCCACAGCTTTCTTCTTCAGATACAGCTAGAATGTGAGTGAGATGGACTCACATTCTAGCAGTATCAGAAGAAGTGAGCTGTGACTCACGAAAGCTCATACCCTACCACAAATTGTGTTAGTCTTATAGGTGCTACTGGATTCTTGCTCTTTTCTACTAAGTGAAAAAGTAAGTACTAGAGCTGCTGTAGTGTAGTGGTTAGGCTGAGATGTAGCACTTTGCTGATTTGAATCTCACTACTGCCAAGAAACCAGGTGACCTTGGGTAAACCACTCCTCTCAGCCCCAGCTCCCCAGTTGCATTGTAGGGATACACTAACTTTGTTTACTGCTCTGAGAAGGCACTAATCTTTCCAGAAGAGCAGTATACAAATGGATTGTTGTTGTTGTTGCTGCTGCTGCTATACAACCCAAGTACATGTCAGTTTGCTCACAGCTCCATGTAGAGCAGCAGTGGCTTTAGCTCCCTGCACTTCTCATCACTTAACCACAGCCAAGAGATCAGGAAATATTATGTCTGCACCAAGCTTTTGTTGGCCATTTGCGTTGTTCACAGACCATTGGTACTGGTGCAGAAAGTTTTCTAATATACCAATATAGATGTTGTCAGGCACCTAGCCCAAACCTGAGCTAAGAGGTTGGAATTAATATCCCACTAGAGAACATTCAAACCGTTACATCATCCTGCAATGCTGATGCAGCCTCAGTATGCCAACAACACTGCTAGCAATGGAGCGTTTTTGCATAGGTGAAAAAAATACCATGGAACTTGTCAGTAGCAAAATGAAATTACATGGAGGATAAGGCAAGAAGCAGAGCTGGATGGGACCCAATGAGATCATGTTGTATTTGCCAAAATTTAGATACCTGGGACGCAGATGAAACAGAATTTTTTGGATGAAAACTTGAGACATTCTTTACTCTTATACTCTAAAGGATGCATACATTTTTTTCATTCTGCTTCCAAAACAATAAACAGGCATTTTTAGAGACTGCAGGACAGCCCTCCTGGATTCCCATTACCTTTGCCCAGTTAGTCCAGGGATCAGTGATTGACCTGTGCTTTCTTGGAAATGGTGATCATAGAATCATAGGGTTGGAAGGTATATCCAGGGCCATCTAGTCCAACCCCCTGCACAATGCAGGAAATTCAGTGACCCCTATTCTATGCCCAGAAGATGGCAAAACACTGTCAGGATCCTAGCCAAACTGGCCTGGAGGAAATTGCTTCCTGACCCCAAAGTGGCAATTGGCATTACCCTGGGCAAGTACGAAAGGGCCACAAGAACTAAGCACTGATGTATCCCTTCCTAACCTCCCTCTCACGATCTGCCTAGATTCACAGAATTAGCATTGCTGTCAGATAGCCATCTAGCCTCTGTTTAAAACCTCCAAAAAAGGAGAGCCCACCACCTCCCAAGAAAACCTGTTCCACTGAGGGACCATTCTAACTGTCAGGAAGTTCTTCCTAATGTTTAGCCACAAACTCTTTTGATTTAATTTCAAGCCGTTGGTTGTGGTCTGACCTTCTGGGTCAGCAGAAAACAACTCCACATCAGCCTCTATATGACAGCCCTTCAAGTACTTGAAGATGGTTATCATTATCACCTCTCAGTCATCTCCTCTCTAAGCTAAACATACTGTGCTCCTTCAACCTTTCCTCATAGGACTTGGTCTCCAGACCCCTCACCATCTTGGTTGCCCTCCTCTGGACATGTTCCAGCTTGTCTATTATCCTTCTGAAATTGTGGTGCCCAAAACTAAACACAATACTCTAGATGAGGTCTAACCAGAGCAGAGTGATACCATTACTTCATATGATCTGGATAGGGCTGTGCTATTCGGGTTTCGCTTCGGGTAAAGATACCCGAAGCGGACCCGATTTGGCAAGCTTCAGTATTCCTGAAGCGGGGCCAGCATGCTGGCCCCGCTTCGGAATACCAAAGCAAAGCTTTCTGAAGCATCCGGAAATGCTTCAGAAAGCTTCGGGGCTTGTTTAACGGGCCCCACCGCTGCTTGCAAGCAGCAGCGGGGGCCTTTAAACATCAACCCCCCCCACATCTCCCCCACCTACCTTGCGGTGGCTCCGGGCTGGCTCTTCTGCTGCCACCGCGCCGCCGCCCAAGCCTGTGGGCTGGGGCGGAAGGCCGGAGCCCTTTCTGCCCCTCAAATGGCTGCGGCGTACTAGCAGCGCGGCGGCCATTTGAGGGGCAGGAAAGGCCGGACGAGGTGGAGAAAGCCGTTCCTGCCCTTCAAATGGCTGGCACGCCGCTGGTGCGCCACAGCCATTTGAAGGGCAGGAAGGGCCAGAGGAGGAGGCTCCAGCCTTACCCACCACCCCTCAGGCACAGGCGGCGGTGCGGCGGTGGCAGAGGAGCCAGCTGGCTCCAGGCTGCGCTGCCTTGTGCTGCTGCTGCTGCCGCCGCTGCAGTGGCCCGCCGCCGAGCTGATGACCCTCCCGCTGCCAGGTAAGTGGGTGGGGGTGGAGGGGTCTCCCCAGGGTTGGGTGGGGGGTGGAGGGGTCTCTCCAGGGGGGTGGGGGTAGAGGGGTTGCCCCAGGGAGGGTGGGTGGTGGTGGTAGGGAGTTCCCTCCCTCACTTCAGTCTGCTCCAAATCTTCATGGAGCATACTGAAGCGATTCCCGAACCCCAAATCCAAAGCATCTTGCCGCTTTGGATTTGGGGGTATTCTAAATGGGTTTCCCGCTTTGGGTAAACCCGAAGCAGAAATACTGAATCTCTCCACCCGTGCACAGCCCTAGATCTGGACACTATGCTTCTGTTGATACAGCCCAAAATCACATTTGCTACTACATCACACAGCTGACTCATGTTCAGTGTATGGTCTATTAAGATCTCTAGATCCTTTTTGCACATACTACAGCCAAGACTAGTCTTCCTCATTCTATAATTACGCATTTTATTTTTCCTGCTTAAATGCAGAACTTTACATTTATCCCTGTCGAAATTCATTTTATCTGTTTTAGCCCAGTTCTCAAGCCTGTAAAGATCATCCTGTATTCTGACTCTGTCTTCTACCGTATTTGCTACCCTTCCCAATTTAGTATCATCTACAAATTTAATAAACATTCCCTCTATTCCTTCATCCCAATCATTTATAGAAATGTTGAACATACTTGTACATGACTGCCCTTACATGTTAGCAACAGGTGGCCTGCATCAGAAAATTCTGTATGTCCTAATTCTTTCCATAATGGGCAGACCGGGTAGGGGGGTCAGTATTGAATGGGACCTCCCCATGCCAACAGATACAGGGTATTGGACGCTTTCAACATATTGGGTTAAATTTTCAAGGCACACTTTGGCCTTCTTCATAACATACTGTTGAGGCAGTTAGGGAAGCATGTCACCGATATACATGGTTTTCAGGTTCTTAAGAAAAACACTGCATACATAAAGGATTCCCTACTGATGGTCACTTAAGCTGTACCACTCTGGCTAGAGTTTGTACTGAAATTGGATAGAGTTTGTATTTTTGACATGCCCATGCCCACTTTTACAAAGCTATAGACATTAACTTTGTAGCCAGAAGTTCAATTCTTCAAATATTTAATGTTGTGCATCAGCCTTATAATCAGCTAAAAATGCAGTGCCATCTAACCATTATCTTCAATAAATACCTTGATGTGTTTTTTAAAGATAATATTTCAAAGGCATCTGTATAACATTTAATATTTCTACTATTTTATTCACTTTGCCCTGGACTAAGACTCCTGTTGCAGTCTACAGCCTTTTTAGGTCCAGGATACAGATATAAATTTACTCTGCCGCACAGGCCAACTTTTAATTATTTTTACCACATTTGTCTTTGGTCGTCTCCACTTTTTGAGTCTGATTTTACTTTTTATCTTTTCCCTTCATTTAAAAACTCTTAACTTTAAAAAGACATTATGTATTTACTTACATCATTAATAGCCTGTTTTACTTCCACAGAACTCAAAGTGGCATGTGTTTCCTGGCAGTCTACTGTGCAGGCTCTGACAAGATTCAGACCTGCTTGGCTTCAGAATGGCTGCAGTACCTGGTGCCTTACAACTCAAAAGGAAGGTACTATCCCGCCTTAGTGAGGAGTACCCCAGGGCATACAGTCCACCAGAAGAAGGACGGTCACTTAAATAATTCTAGATTTGTTTTTCAAAGCTATCATGCCCAGAGAATAAAGGCCTGATTCCTATGCAGTGCAAACAGAGCTGCGATGGCAACCTCCTGCAGCAGCCAATAACACACACAATTTTTCCGCCACCTATAATGATATTGAGTTAGTTAGTTGGATAAGATTTCTACTTCTCAAAACATCTGAGTCCTTAATAAGAGATCCTAGTACATCTCTGAGACTTCCCTTCTCCATCAGTGCACTGTCAATCACAAGCAGTGCGAACACTTGAAGAACTGCTTTATTGCTTTCTAAATTGGCCTACATTTTTTTACATACATGCATCTTCACAGTGCCACTTGGAAACTATAATAGGCACATTGTAAAGGTTACAATTTTTAAAAATCCCCATTTACAAACCATCTCAAGTTAATTTCAGCAATGAGACAGTTTTATTCATACCAAGAAAGTGGCTGAAGTAATCAGGTCTGGAGCATGCACAATGAATACTCTTGTCACAAAAATATGGATTAGAGCACATTATACTTTGTGATACACATGTATTCCAGTGAACTCTGTATGAACTTTACTGTAGTTTTTTTCTACTATGTTGTATAACTACACAGATGCTCGTTCACCTTTGACAGCCTATTAAAAATAGCGGACAGTATCAGATAAATGTTCTCTAATTGTTAGAATGGACCGAAGATGTTCTGCTCACTTAATTTTTCCTATCATCTTTACTGATTAACTTATCTTGCAGCTGGAAATAGTGCCACTTTTTGGCTAGGTAGAATGTCACATAATTGAAAATATGAATAATGAATTACATCTCAAACCAATCATAGTTTATCTAAGTTATCTCATGAAAAAGATCTTAGATTTATGCATAAGATAACATAAAGGTGCTAACTGAGATAGCAGATCAGAGTTTGGGCTGAAAGAAATCTTATGAACCTCTAGGAGAGAAAGTTACCTTTGTAATGTGTGCTATGTGAACTTTAATGCATTTCATAGTAAATTTGATTGATTTAAACCTGAGTTCGATCCTGGAGGAAGCCGGGTTCAACCAGCCAGCTCAAGGTTGACTCAGCCTTCCATCCTTCCGAGGTCGGTAAAATGAGTACCCAGTTTCCTGGGGGTAAAGTGTAGATGACTGGGGAAGGCTATGGCAAACCACCCCGTAAAAAAGTCTGCCAAGAAAACGTCTCGTTGCGACGTCCTCCCATGGGTCAGTAATGACTTGGTGTTTGCACAAACCTTAACCTTTCACCTAAACTTAGATTTAATTGAGAAATGGCTTAATTCTTGTTGCCTTTATCTGTTCTATTTTTGTAGGTTTTATCTTAATAAGCATTTATCTTTTTGATATCTTGCTTTATTAAAAAGACTAGAGTTTATTTTAATAAAAATATAATTAAACTCTAAAGATTTTATAATTAAACTCTGTGTCTTGATGGGGTGAGTATTGCAAGAACCCTACAAATTATTTTGTACCGGCAAACAGTTTTTCTTAAAGGAGTGAAAGCTGTTTTCAGGTCTCACTTCAAGGCTGGAAGCTGCTCAGGATTTAAGATAAAATCTTTAGTCTGAGCAGTTAGAAGCCTTAATGAGATGTGGATAAGCAGTCACTCTCTGCAAAAGTTGCACAAAAGCTCAAAATGTATCTTGCTTTGAACAGTAAATGGCATAATAAATTTACAGCAAGGGGAACTGAATAAAAATGCACATTAGTATTGCAAATATTTATATTATTAGCACATTGTACTCAGAGCTTCCTGGCACTGCTACTTACCATGGTTCTTCATAATCTTAAAAATCAAAGATCTATACGAGAGAGCCAGTTTGGTGCAGTAGTTAAGCGTGGAGAACCATGTTTAATTACCCACTTCTTTGCTTGAAGCCAGCTGGGTCACTTTGAGTCAGTCACAGCTCTCTCAGAGCTCTCTCAGCCCCATCCACCTCACAGGGTGATTGTCGTGAGGATAATACACTTTATAAACCACTCTGAGAGTGACATTAAGTTGTCCTAAAGTGCGGTATATAAATCAATTGTTATTATTATCAATTCAAGACTAACATGAAAACACACTGATGAGTACCTGATAGGAGCTGTTGGATAAATGACTTTTATATGCTGGAACGACAAATCTTGATTCAAAACTTGATTGATCCAGGCTCTTACTCCTTGGCCAGTATCACCTGAGTAATACAGAAAGATAAAGTCTGCATTAGATTAGATACAATAAAAAAACAGGCCTATCCATTATAATGTAAATATCATCTAATTTCTCTAAGAGAAAGTCCAGGCTGGATTGTGGCATTTCCTTCTGGTGCAAGGCCCCCTGCAACACTAGAACCACTGGTGCCAAAGAAAATGCTGCCATCCGCAGAAAAGTTCTGTAGAATCCAGTACTAACAGCACAACCAGAGTTGTTAATAACAACAACAACATTCAATTTACATATCACCATTCAGGATGACTTAACACGCACTCAGAGCGGTTTACAAAGTATGTTAATATTATCCCCACAACAACAAGCACTCTGTAAGGTGGGTGGGGCTGAGAGAGCTCCAAGAAGCTGTGACTGACCCAAGGTCACCCAGCTGTCTTCAAGTGGAGGAGTGGGGAATCAAACCTGGCTCTCCAAATGAGAGTCCTGCGCTCTTAACCACTACACCAAACTGGCTCTGAGTTTGGTGTAGTTACTCTGTTCAGTGACTTTAATGGACTTAGGAATGCCATCATAATACAACTAACTTCATTAACTTGTAGAATATTTAATGAAATTAAATACATAACACAAATACATAACACAAATAACGTTATTAATGTGTAGAATCAACATTTCTTTAAAAAATACATTATTCACAGGAGTGAGTACATTGGCAAAGAATGTGACAGACAGAGGAAGACAAATTATGTCTAACATACCTGGGAATTTTCAACCTGCCATTTATAACTGATAAGAAGCCTGCAAGTGGAGCAAATCAACACCAAGGCAGATTATCCTCCTCTGGCATGTTCTTCTACCCTGCCTATCTGCTCATTGGGGTTTGGTGGGGTGGGGGTGGGGGGCATTAAATAAAAGGTGAAGGAAGTCATGAGTAATTCTAATTGAGGCTTCCAGCTTCAGATCTAGAGACAGTTCCTTTTGCATTAAGATTCCTGCCCTAATGCTGCAGCAGTTATCTTTCCTACCCTCTTTCCTCACCTGCTGTAGCAAGAAGGAATCTACACAGCAGGAGGCAGGGAAGAAGGGCAAGAGAACTAACTGTAGAAAAGTAGAATTCATTCTTGAAAAAAGTCTTGGCTACCCAGGAGCTTTTAAGCAACAGGTGTTGTCTCTGCATCAGGAACTGGCAACTCTGGCTGTTCTAATTTCCCTGAAAAATTATCCCTTAAAAAACACAAACTGAGTTTGCACTAGGGCAGTAAAAACATTTTAAACAGCTTTACAGTGCTATAACCCCAATAAGTGTTCACACTTCTAAAAAATGTTATTTAAAACCACATAAAAAGGCTTTGATCTAGCACACCTACTTAGGTGCCACAGCTTAAATAATTGTAAGCACAGTACTTGCTGATGCGCAACAGTTTCAGTACGCTTGTGGGCTGAAAATCAAAGATGCCCCAACACTGAAGTCTTTCCAGAGTCCTCTGTGATGTGCACCCCACCCTGAAGTTTGAAACTCTGCTGTTGAAAAACTACAGAAACCAAGCATGTGCCTCTAAAGTAGCACTTTAGTAGCAGTAGCTGGCAGAAGCAGTGAAAAAGACAAAATCTAATCTAGCAATAATTAGGAAAGAGATGGAAAAGAAAACAGCTGACACTGTTGCACAGATACAAAAGGGTATCATGGAAATAGAAAAAATGTCCAAAAGGGCAACCAAAATGATCGAGAGGCTGGAATGCATTTCCAATGAAGAAAGTCTGGGCCTTTCCGTTCAGGAAAAAGACAACTAATGGGAGAAAATATGAGGCTTATACAAATACAGCTTCTTTGTTCCTTTCCCTTAATAGTAAAATTTGAAGCTGAATGTAGTTGAAGCAGATTCAAGATAGCCAATGCACTTATGATACTTACTACCATAAGATGTAATGAGAGTTGCTAGTCCAGATGCCATTAAAAGGATATTAGGCAAATTCATGGGGGATAGCTGTCTAAAGTGAAAACATTCATATATGTTCTTAAATAATATGCAGATACAACAAATAATATGCAGATACAACTTTTCACCCTCTACTTCCTGCATTTCATGACCTATTGTACCTGCTGGGTTTTTTTCTCATAACCTCATATATAAATGTCTGCCCAGTGAGATCCTACTACACTGTATTTGATGAAGATAGTTCCAGGTGGGTAGCCATGTTGGTATGTACTAGAAGAGCAAGATTCACGTCTAGTAGAAAGTTGGTCTTTAAGTTGCTACTGGACCCTAATCCTACATTTGAGGAAGTAATTGCATGAAAACTAATGCTGGAAAAAATTAAGGTGCCATTAGACTCCTGTTTATTTTTGTAAAAAACGGGGCAGCATTTTTTGCCAACTTGTGAACCTGCCCATGCACCTGAAGCAATTACTAGGTGGTAATATTTATTTCCAGGCTGTTATATACTGATTTCTGCAGATCACAGTGCTGTTAGAGATATAAAAGCAAGCCAGGCTATTTTCTTTCGGGACAATTGGAAATTCTATTAAATCTCAGTAATATAAGAGAAACAGAAAGGAGTCCTGTGGCTCCTTCAAGTCTAACAGATTTACTGCAGCAAAAACAATCACAAGCGAGAAGCCATTTCATCAGATGCATGAAGTGACTCTTTAGTGGCTTATTCCCAGGTTAAGTGTGCAAAGACTGCAGTCCGTTAGCCTTTTTGTTTTTGCTGTTTGTTGTAACTGACTGACAGCACTATCTTAGTGGAAATTATATGAGAAAAAACCTTTGCATATAATCTTTGAATCTCATAATCTTTGAATCGCACACACTCACATTATTTAGCTCAATAGTTAGCTCCTGGGGGAGGTGGGGCGGAGAATCATTGGGTATGTCGAGAGAAAGATCAGGTGGGTTTAAATTCCATTGTAGATTCAACCATTATCACGGAAACACAGCCAGCTCTTCATTTTGCTGGCATTTTCCACATTTACAGCCTGTACAGAAGCACCACCAGCTGAATAAACAAACTGGAGGGGGTGGTGGGGTGGCCTTGTTGCTGTGTAGCCTGGCTTGCAATTGGGGGACAAGACGTTAGTCACACCAAAGCAGAGGAAAATGATTCACAAAAGACAGTGTGCTGCTGCATGATGAGGGATGTAGCTCTGTTGTCACTGTTATGTTTCAAATAGAGGCTACGTAAGTACATAAGTTTGTGTAGTGCAATGGAGTGTACAAAAGAAATATTGAAAACAAATAATATAATCAAACTTTATAAATAGTTCTCTAAATTGTCGCATGCATGGAAAGGGGAAATTATGTCTTGTGATATCAAAGGTACCAATCTCATTCCTACAGCCATCTTCTCATCACAAGAGAAACGATAGTCTTTCGTGAGAGCCTGAATCCAGGAACCTTTTCCTAAGCATCTGCCCCTGCACAAAGGAACAAAGGCTAATGCGACCCCCTCCCCCGTCCCAGGGGCAACCTTGGCCCCGTCGCTCGCTGCTCCTAGTTTGCTGCGGAAAGGGAACCTGCCCACGCCAGGGCAGACGGGTCTCCCCCTACAGACCACTTTGGGATCAGAGGCAGCCACCTGAACCGTGGAGAAAGATGACCGAGGCGGAATGTCTTCCCGCGGGGGCCACCACGCTTCTGTGCAGGGCGCCCCGACCCGCCATCCAGGCTGCTGCTTCCGCCGAAGGGAGAGGCTCACAGCGCCGGCGCGCCAGGCAACGGGTGGAGCCTCGCTCTACAGGACGACCCGCTGCTCCGCCTTCGGTGGGTTGAACTTGCCAGTGGTTTGCGCGGCTGTCACAGGCTCGTTGCTACTCAATGGGGAAGGGAGGGAGGTTGCAGGTGGGAAGGCTTTCTAGGCCGAAAGACGCCCGCTCTGTAGAAGCAGTGCCCCGTGAGCTGTCGCCTCAAATCTCTGGAGTGTGGAGAGGTGCACCTTAGCTGGCGTGGTTTTAGATGGGTCGCTGCGCTGGTCTGCAGTAGAACAGCAGGATCCGAGTCCGGTGGCACCTTAAGGACCAACAGGCTCTTCACCTTAGTCCGCAGAAAGGGGAATGAACTCTGCGCTCGATGGTCAGGGACCTGTCCTCGCATTCTTACTTCAAATGTCCCAGGCTGGAGTGGGTGTTAGCATTGAAAAAACGGGGTGTCAAGGATAAGCTCGTAGCCTCAAATTGCCTTGGGAGGGGAAACGAGAGTTGACGGGGGAGGGGGGATCAAGAGAGGAGTTAAACGTGGAGAAGATAGCGGGGAATGCTCCCAATAGAGCATCCCCTACCTGTACGTGAATAAACTGCCAGAGTTCTCAGAAGGCCTTAATAAATTGTGTGTGAGTTATGCCACTGAACGGTTCTAGAGCATTGGTCAGCTACTGGTTTTGATGTTGTATCTTGAACACTATGGCCCACCAGCTTTATATACAATAAACAGGTTTTTATTCAGCTGTCACTTGGGCTCAGCCTGCATTTGTAGTCAGCCTCTCAGTCAAGCCTCAACAACTACCAGTTTGCTACAGGAGACCTCAAGGGCCAAGCCTGATGAACACGCAAAGCAGAAAACTGTCTCCTACAGGCTGCTTCTACACATTACAACAGAGAGCTATTGTGATCTCCAGGACCCAGTGCTCCAATGGAACTGAGAACTGTTACTGGGTCAGCAAACTTAAATAAAATAACAGAGTCTTTGGATTACCCAAGGACCAAACATTTTCTTTCCACAGCTGCCAGAAGTCAACATTTTTTTCACAGGGTTGGCAATTTTCTCAGAAAAACTGGCTTTGGATTTTCTCAGAAAAATTTTCCCCCACATTTTTTCACATTTTTACTACTGGTTCCCCACCACCACGGAAAAAGTTAAATGGTAATATGCTTTTTTGTGTGTGGGGACAACCCTTAGTTTATGATTCCATTGTTTCATAGGATCCTAATTTGAATTTATAAATGAAAGTGAACTAATCTACAGCAATGGGAGGGAAGGCAGCATGGTATAGCCTGATCTCGTCAGATCTCAGAAGCTAAGCAAGGTAAGTACTTGGATGGGTGACCACCAAGAAAGACTTTGCGGAGGAAGGCACTGGCAAAACCACCTCTGCTTCTCACTTGCCTTGAAAGCCCCTCGCTGGGGTCACCATAAATCAGTTGTGACTTGACAGCACTTTACACTCCCCCCACACATACACAATCTACAGCAATGTAGTATTTATTTAGATATTATTTCTCCCTACTGGGAGTGACTTACAACATCATTATCTCCACCTCCATTTTTTCCTCACAACAACGCTCCTGTGAAGGGGGTTACGCTGAGAGAGAACTTTTTGAAAGTGGGAAGTGTTTATGTTGGGACTACTTATTCATTTATTTTTTAAAAATTATATGTTGTTTTTTCTCCTGCATTCCAGGACCCCCTCCATGGAGATGAGAAAACACAAACTGAAATGAAGACTTGATGGTAACAGGACAGCCCATGCCAGTCAGGATAGACAAAACTGAGTGGATGGACCAATAGACTCAGTATAAAGCAACCAAATGTTTGTGCAGCATATTGCTTCTCATTACACAATATACTTCTATAGTGGTATGCTTTCATCTGGGCTTCATCCATTTTCCCCAAGAGCAGATAAATTCCTGAAGTCTGTATTATGCCCAAACAAGAATGACTAAATGAAAGACAAAACACTTTTCACTGTTATTTTACTATATAGATAAGGTATAATATTCAACAGTGTATGCTATAATTTTGTAGTTATAATGTGCTGTTTGGCAAATCACAGGATCAGAGCTGCTATTTAAAAAAAAGGCAACAAAGCTGTAAACTGCTTGAGATAGAGGTGTTAAGCCTTTTAAAAAGAATACTAAACACCTGAAATGGTATGTGCACAATATAAAAACAAGACTATCTTGTTCCTACTTGAATTACAGTGCAATCCTAACCACAGTTACACCCTTCTAAACCCACTGACTTCAATGTAATTCAGTTTAGGATTGCATTGTTAGTCTTTTATTTATATTTATTTATTTTAGACTTTTATTCCACCCTCTCTACAAGCGGGCTCAGGGCGGATTGCTGCAGTTTAAAAACACATCATATAATTTATACACCATAAAACAGTAAAAACATTTTAAAATATCCAGCAGCACAACATACAAGACAATATAATTTATATATGTCACTCTGTATGAGATTTATTTATTTACTTCATTTATATCCTGCCTTTCTCTCCAGTGGAGACTGAAAACAACTTGCATCATTCTGCTTTCCTCCATTTACCATGCTGCATGGTAAAAAGTTCGATAATTCAAGAAATGGGATGTTATTTTGATTAGCATGATGATTAGCATGATTTGTTTATAGAACTGGAGATGAATTTGTAAAGCTTTTTACTGAATTTAAAAAAGCGGGAAAAAACCCCCAAATCAATCAATTTCAACAGTTATAATAACATAGGATTGGGTAGGAGAGTCCTTAGAAATTCTGTAGATGCACATTTCCAAATAAAGGTTACAATGAAGCTTAGCTATTTCTTTTTTAAAGGTACTGTTTCTTAATATTATGCTTGAAAACAAATAATACAAGCAAAAACAATACAGGTGAAATTTTAGGAAGTGGGTAATCTGAAGTGTGTGTATAAAGTTGAAACAGGTTTATCCAGTGTTTGATATTAGGGATTATGTCACATTGAACTCATTGGGATTAACTTCTAATTAAATATTTTTGGGGTCTCACTATGCAAGTGTTTAATTTTCAGACTGTGGTATATAGTTTAACCCTATCCATGTTTTCTTTTTTCTTCTTACTGCCTTTATCCTCTGGCTCTGCTCACACCTTCATTGGCAAGTGACCGCCTCTCCTTGGGGAGGCCCAGTGCTCATTTTGAGATTCACAGCAGTTTGTAGAAGGCATTTTAATCTCCTACATATGTGGATTAGTTCTTAAAACACATGTGAAGCAATCAATTGTTCCCATTCCCACTGTATACTACTGACTTCTCATGTTTATAGCTTTCACATTTTGCCATTTATTTGTCTACAGTGGGGTGACAGTGTATCTCCCCCATTTTGCACTACTCTAATAGCAACTTTTTTCATTTTTCATCACTTATTAGCACAGCTCTCCAGCTGTACACCACCACTCCTTGGGGTGATCTACAGTGGCATAATTCTCACAAGTTTATTTTGGCCTAAATTACAATATTCATACGGGTTAACTAGTATCTTGTTGACATTTCCACTGTAATATTGTCATTTTGTGTGACAGCATCCATCTACACAGTGCTAGAAAATATTGCAAAAGGGGCGTTTTGGAAGGTAAAAATGATGTGTAGTGGAATTTGCCTATAACAGGAACCAAAAATATTATAAAAGGGGTAAGTAAACCATTTTAGCTGAAGAATCATATTTCTTACTATTGCTGAGGATGACATTCCTTCCAAAGAGAAATACTTCACATGAATTTTTCATTGGTGAAATGCTTCTGAGTTAAATGTATTGATTAACTTTTGCATCATTTCATTAAGTAGTTCAGAATGGCACATGTCACATTTAATTGATTCATTAAATTGATTCAACAGTACTATGAAATAGATTAGGCCAAGGGATCATAGAATCATAGAGTTGGAAGGGGCCATACAGACCATCTAGTCCAACCCCCTGCCCAGTGCAGGATCAGCCTAAAGCAACTCTGACAAATATTCATCCAGCCTCTTCTTGAAAACTGCCAGTGAGGGGGAGCTCACCCACCTCCCTAGGCAGCTGATACCACTTTTGAACTACTCTGACCGTGAAAAAGTTTTTCCTAATATCCAGCTGGTACCTTTGTGCATGTAATTTAAGCCCATTGCTTTGGGTCCTACCCTCTGCTGCCAACTGGAACAGCTCCTTGCCCTCCTCCAAATGACAGCCTTTCAAATATTTAAAGAGAGTAATCATAATCCCCTCAATCTCCTCCAAACTAAACATTCCCAAGGCCCTCAGCCCTTCCTCGTAGGGCTTAGTCTCCTTTTTGAAGTGAGGCCTCCAGAACTGCACACAGTACTCCAGGTGCGGCCTGACCAGGGCAGTATAGAGAGGGACTATGACCTCCTCCGATTTCAATGCAATGGCCCTTTTGATACAACCCAAGATTGAATTAGCCTTTTTTGCCACCGCATCATACTGACTGCTCATATTTAGTTTACAGTCCACTCTTACCCCAAGATCCCTTTCACATATACTACTGGCCAGAAGTGTATCCCCCATCCAGTATTTGTGCTTCCCATTTTTGAGGCCCAGATGTAATACTGTGCACTTGTCTTTGTTGAATTGCATCCTATTCACAGCTGCCCACTTCTCCAGAGTATTCAGGTCTTGTTGAATTTTAATTCTATCTTCTTGGGTGTTTGCTACTCCTCCCAATTTGGTATCATCAGCAAATTTAATGAGCAGCCCTTCCACTCCTTCATCCAGATCATTGATAAAAATATTGAAAAGTACCGGGCCCAAAACCAAGCCCTGCGGCACCTCACTGGACACCTCCCTCCATTCTGATGAAATGCTGTTGACCACCACTCTTTGGGTGTGGTCCTCTAACCAGTTCCCTATCCACCGAACTGTCCTATAGTCCAGTCCACAGTCTTCCAGTTTGCCCATCAGAATGTCACGGGGGACCTTATCAAAAGCTTTACTGAAATACAGATAAGTCACGTCAACAGAGTTCCCCCGATCCAGTAAGCTGGTCACTCGATCAAAGAAGGAAACCAGGTTGGTCTGGCAAGATCTGTTAGGAACAAAACCATGCTGACTTCCCCGGATCACTGAGCGGTCCTTCAGATGCTTACAGATTGATCCCTTTAAAATCTGCTCGAATATCTTCCCAGCAACAGAAGTCAGACTGACCGGCCTGTAGTTTCCCGGGTCATCCTTCTTCCCTTTCTTAAAGATTGGGATAACATTTGCTCTTCTCCAATCTTGTGGCACGTCCCCAGTCCTCCAGGAGGCCTTGAAGATGATGGACAGGGGTTCTGCAAGTACTCTAGAAAGTTCTTTCAGCACTCTTGGGTGCACCCCATCCGGCCCAGGGGATTTGTATTCATCCAGTGCAGCCAGGTGCCTCTCCACAACCTCTCTGTCAATGACAATTAGCCACTCACAGGTGTCCTGCCACATTTTCTACTATCTCTAGATTTTCCCGAGTTCTTCAGGGAGAAAACAGAGGCAAAAAAGTCATTAAGTCTGCTTTTTCTCTGTTCTGTATCAGAGTTTCTCCATCTACTCCCAACAGTGGTCCAATTGCCTCTTTTACCTTGCTTTTGCTTCTCACATATTTGTGAGAAGCAAACACAAACATATCTGTGAGAAGCAAACGGATGATGATATACTCTAAACTAGGAAAAGGTCAGTAGGTTCATAGAGCCCCAGGTAACATTGCATTATTAGTTCCCCTCTCAACTTTATTTTGACATGCCTGTGATGAAAAGGCCATTCCAGCACCCCCTTCCTGAATCAAGGTGAGGAGGAAAGGGACGCATTTGCTGCAGCCAGTGGAGAAGGAGAGCCAGTGCCCTTGTGCACCTTCTGCATCATAGGAGCTTTCATGTGGAGTCTCACAGGGCTCAGTATTTTTATAAACCACTGAACACTCTAACCTGGATAGCCCAGGTGAGCCTGATCTCATCAGATCTCAGAAGCTAAAAAGGAACAGCCTCGGTTAGTAATTGGATGGGAGACATCCAACAAAGACCAGGATTGCAGAGTCAGGCAATGGCAAACCACCTCTATCAGTCTCTAGCCATGAAAACCCCACCAGGGGTCGCCATAAATCAACTATGACTTGATGGCAGTCTTTACCATCAAGACCACTGAATAATGAAAAAATAAGAAAAGTGGGCTGTCTGGAAGTTGAGGCCAAGTGGCTGACAAGGAGTATGGTGATACTTAATCCCAATAAGAAGGTGATGCTGGATGGAAAGGCAGAGATTCTGGTGGGAGTTATGTTACCCACTGTAGATAGTGCAAGGGCATTTATTACTTTGTCATTCAAAGGCCCAACCACCTCCCTAGCCAGTTTCCTGCTCCTCATATATATTTTTAAAAGCTTACTGTTTGTCTTAATGTCTTTTTAGTAATTCACTTCTCAAATTCTCTTTCTGCTTGTCTTGTTGTCAAGACTCTTCTGTCTGGAACAATTGTGATACAATAGTTACTGTGAGATCCAGGGGAATGAATGTTCCTTTCCAGCAGTGGCACTAGTATAAATGGTAAGAAATGAGTTTAAGAGGAGACACAAGTGGGAGAGACAGTGAGAGTGCAAAGGAGATACACATGAGGAAACTGTCCCCCAATGCAGAGCTGTTGCAGTAGAAATGATGGCATCACAAGTGCATGCCCACATGGATTGCAGTGCTTTTCCTGACTTTGCTGAACTGGCAAGATAGAACTTTATGAAATTAATGTTATTTCTTTTTTAGCTGCAAGTTGTCACTGGGTCAGATCCAATGCTGGTGCTTTCCTCTGGTGCCAGGAGCTTTTACATGTTGCAAAAGGCTCTCTGTGTCAGGGAGGAAAGGGCCACCTTAAACAGAAGAGTTGCTTGGGGCTGGATCAAGTCTACATTTCCCGCTCTTGCAAGGCACTTCTGTCAATAGAACATAATATTCCTGCCTCCCCCACCCCCACCCACAGCTCTCTGATCTCCCTAAAACAATGGTCCTGTAGGGCAGGGGACTCTGAGGAAACAGCCTGTGAGGTAAATTGGGAATCTTTAGCAGCAAAAAGGAATTGATGGAAATTACCTTACCCAGCGCCTAGTGTCAGCATTGGCTGAGGTGGGGAAGATGCCCAGGCCCTCCCTTCTGTGAAATGTTTTTATTTTCTCAAAACTTGTAAACTTCACATTGCAGTATTTATTTATTTACAATGTGTAAAGTGAAGACTGTCAGCTTTATTACTTAATGGTGATGGGCTTTTGAGAAAGCAAGCTTCTGCTAAGCTCCCACCCAGTTGCCAGGGGATAATTTGCCCACTCTAATCATGCATACGCCCCTCTCTTTGTTAATAGCCAATCAATGGACATCAAGAAGATCTTTTGTTTTTAATTTTTGTGTATAATTGGCACAACATAAAAAGGTCTTGCAGGCAAGGGGCTGTACCAAAGGGGAAAGGGGACCCAGTTATAATCTGTAATGCACCAACACCTGGAATCAGCCCTAACCGCCCCCCCCCCCCAATTTGTGGAAAATTAAACCTGTGAGATTTGTTTCAACTCATTTTCATTACTTTGATCATAATTCTCATTTTTATTGCAATTTTACACAATTTAAATATTATATGGCATTTTTCTGCATTTGACATAAACTAAATTAAAAATGCATTTTTATAATTGACTTACAAATTTGGAAGTCGAAAAACGATCACAAATAACTCAATCTACCAGTTTCACTTTATTCTGTTTCCTTATCACATAACATATATACAAGTATATGCATATGATTTTTATTGAAAGTAAAAAAAAAAAAGATTGCATATAAAAATGTGTTACTGGAAAAATATTGCAAGGGAAGAGAAACTGGTATGCAAAGAGACACACTGGCTCATTTTTCAGAAAGGAGAAACAAAATTGAATGGGGATATTTGAATTGAACCATCGGTCTTTCAAAATTCATCCTCATCCTTACTTATGACTAGTTGTACACAACTCAAGCTGGGTCATTTGGGGTGGGGGGTTGTGTGTGTGCGATTCTGTATAAATCACAGTACTTGGGAAAGGAAATATAAACAAAACTCCATTGCCTAGAAAAATTGTAGAACAAGTTTTAAATGACTTGTCTGGAGACTTCTCACATTCCATACTTTTGTTCCAGGAACAAGTAAGGATCCATTCTCCTTTAAGTGACTGCAGAAAATCTGGCTTTGAAAATGTTCTCACACTTTTATTAACATAATGGACTCAAAAAATTCCTCAAAAAGCAGTTTTTTCCCCTTAATGCAGGGTTTTATTAACTCTGGTTAGCAAAAGCTTTTTCTATCTTTCATAAATCAAACAGAAGTCTCCAAGGCCACATTTCAACCCAGTTGTTTGAGAATTAGACCTATTGACTTTTATTGGGGATCCTGTGTGATTAAACGTTAACAGTATAGTCCTAAACACAGTTACACCCCTATAAATCCATTGAAGTATATGGGACTAGAAGGGTGTGACTTTGCTCAGGACCGTATTGTAAGATGCCTAGTTCAAAGGTAATCTCCCTAGGTTAGAATGTTTTCCCAAATCCTATAAGAATTCTAGTGAAAACTTTTTCTCTCCAAAGTCAATGAGCAAATGGAATATCCAAGGATCCACAAGAGATGAATTAGCTCCATTGTCTGCAAGGCTTTCTCTAGCCCTGGATTCTTCTGATTCCACCTACCACCATTCTTCCTTCCAGCCCACCTGACCTCACCATACCCCAATTCTGTCAACTCTGTTAAATAACTATTGCTTACACAGTGCCCTTATAGTGTGTTAGATCCATCAATGCATCACCAGAAGGTGCTGACAGCCATGGATGTTCCACATTTCCTGTCACTCATCATTCCCTTCTGTCTCTGTGAAAGTTGACTTTTCCCGAGCTAATGGGGCCCTCATGGAGTAACAGCCACATGGGGCAGTGGTCTGCAGTAAGGAGGGAAAGAGGGATCATTTATCCTGCTTCTTCCATTAGTTGAACGTGCTAGTGGGAAATGGACAGATTTTTTCCCCCTTCATACTGCAGGCCATCTACCTGCATGGCTATTGCTCCTTGTGAGTCCCATGACCTTGGATATCAACTTTCCCAGAGCCAGAAGGGACTTCTGGAGGTAGTATAACCTAGGAAAGATCTGCAGTTCTTCAGCAAGCAAATTGCTGACCCCATTCCAGTGGAGTCTCACTTCATTTACATCTCTGCTTGAGTTAATTTCTTGGCACTTACACTAATACCAGTGCCTGTATGGCATATATACCCCCCTGGATATTTTCAAAGAAATGATTAGGAGACTGTAGCAAAAAACCCAACTGGTATTATTCTCATACAGGTATCAAGGATATGATAAATATTCAGTATTCCTGCTATTCTGGTAAAAAAATGTTGGTATAGTATTTAGAATTCTAAATATAGTCGGAATTCTGAATATATCTGACCCTATTATTCCCTATGGGGAAATCTTTCCAGAAGGCTGGGGGGGAGTCCAAAAATTCTCCCCAAGTTTTAAATAAGTTGGACCAAAGGGTCTAATTCTACAGGCCTCTGAAAAAGTTGCCCCCACCACTCTCTATTGATTCCTATAGGGGGAAAATCCAAGGCAATAGCTAACACACAAAAGCTTCCCAATGCTAAAGGATCCAACAAAGCCCAACACAACCAACATCAAACCAGAGAATCCCACCTGAACCAAACTGAAGAAAGGGGCACTGTTACAACCTCAAACCAGAGAAAACCATCAGAACCAATGTCGGACTAGGGAATCTCTGCATTCAACTGAACAAGCCAGTAATACCAGGCAGCAGCCAGACCTAGCAATGACATATAGCAAGCAAGCAACACACACTCACACTAATGCTGCATCTCCCATTGCCCAGGAAGCCCAATTAATTAATTAAAATGGCTGCATTCACTGAATCAGTAAGTAGGGATGTCTCTGAATATTTCTTCTTGTGAATTTCTCTTCATATTTTGGATTTATGAATTATCTTTTTGTTGTTATTTCTAAACTGGAACTGACTCATTCAGAACCTTCCATTTGTTGTTCTTGTTTCATTTTTTGGCCCAAATGTTATACAGAATGCTGCAGAGACCCCTCCTTTCAGTGACTGATGCGTACAATACATACTTATAAATAAAACTCCCCCCAAAAGCAGTCTTAATATTTTGGTATATAGATTGCAAGCAGATTGTTTTTGAGTAGTATTTTACTTATGGACATGCGCATGCCTTGGCTCAAAGAAGAAAGAAGAAAGGTGGAGTACAAATATTTAAACAGAAAGACAGATAGGTAAATAAAATGTCAGTATCAAAGAGGAGAGCAAAAGATACAAAAGGCTGAAGGAACGGAAAGTGCAGTAAATTGTGCAAGTGCCTATTCTAAAATTAATTTCAGCAATTAACTTAAGCCAGAACTGAGAGTATTTGTTGTGGAGATAATAATGACATACTTTGTAAACTGCTCAGAGTGGTCATTAAGTTGTCCTGAAGGGCAGTATACAAATTGAATGTTGTTATAAATGTAGAAAAAGATGGACACATACAGTGACAAAATTGTGTGGGGGAAGGGAGCAAGAGCCAAGGGCAGGAACCAAAGAGTTCTTGGCCTTTGGCTTGTAGCTTGGGGCTCACTGGGTTCTGTGTTGAGAAGCCTCACTCATCAAGGCCTGCTCAGGATGTATTTGTTTTGTTTGTCTTTGTTTAAATTGGAATATTGTATTTTGGCATTTCTTGTGAGCCACTTTGGGCTGCTTTGTGGAGAAAAAAACAGTGTGCTAATGTAATTAAATGTTGCACATTGAAGGTAGGTACTTGGTTTGAAAAGCCTGAAGAACCACACTCTTTTCCTTAGCTCTTCAGATCTCAAATTTTTCATGAACCACATGAACAGCTTAGTCAAAAGCATGCGATGCAGCTGGTGAATGACCTCTCAGCATCTTTTAACTAGCCTAGCCTATTCACATACCATGGGGTTAAAAAATGGTAAAAACATAATAATTTTCACACTGTCAGTGTGCATTAAGGATTCAATGGTGAATTCTAACCTATGCTAATATGTATGGAACTTGGAATAGTTTTCTTTCCAGATTAATTCAAGCAAAACGTGAAGGCTACCACCTTGTGTATATATAGCGTGTGTGTGTGTGTATGTTATGTATCATCAAATCACTGGCTTATGTCCTATCATTTACTGTCTTGTTCAGGTCTTGGAGCCTGAAGGCCGTGGTTTCCTTTATTGAGTCCATTCATCTCACATTGTGTCTTCCCCTTTTCCTACTGCCTTCAATTTTTCCTAGCATTATTGGTTTTTACAATGAGTATTGTCTTCTCATGATGTGACCAAAGTACAATACTTCAGTTTATTCATTTTAGCTTTTAGGGAGAATTCTGGCTTGATTTGATCTAAAATCCACTTATTTTTCTTTTTGGCAGTCAATGGTGTCTGTGAAACTCTCCTCCATCACAACATTTTAAATGAATCAATTTTTTTCCTATCAGCTTTCTAAAGTTTAAGAAGCAAACATTCTCTGTTTTTCTCTTCCCCTGTTTCTTATTTTCTCATGTTTATAGGAAATCCATATTCTATTTTGCCTTCTGTGCAACATGTATGCCTGTTATAGAGTGGTCATTGTTGTATTTTGAAATATTTTTGTAGCTCAGCATTCAGTAATCCTGCTTGTTCCTTTAATTTGATCCTTTCACTTAATGTCTGCTTATTTTTACACAGAATCTCTGAGCCTTGTCCCCAGATTTGTTTAAATATATAGATGTACAGACTGTGTAAAAAGCTTTCAGTTTAGAGCTTGTAAAACTCCTTGCATTTCATTCCTTACCTAACCACAATGGCCTATGTTGTACTATTCCCTGTATAGAATGATCTGGGAAAGAATTCAGTTGCATGTTCTCCAAAAGTTTTTGAAATATTTCCCATTTTCATTTAGTACTTTTTCATAGTTACTTGAAGTCCAGTCAAAAGTACTTTCCATTTTAGCTCAAAGAAAGTCAGCTACTTTATTTTATTTACTTTTTCCATAATTGTCTGCACTCACACTAGATTCTTAGAGATTTTTTTGATGAGGCAGGGGGTGGGGGAGTGGAAGGGCTGACCAAATTAATGCCATTTCATGCCCATGTCATTTTGTGATCTTTGAAAAATATTAAAATGGTCCACTTTGTCCTCTTAGATATGCAGATGGTTCCATGATCTATTTTACTTTTCATCTCATGTAATACTTATGTTTTTCTGTGGTGACATCAACTTTTATGCCTGTCCAGGGAGATTCATCAGGAAACACATCTCTACTGACCTTCTAATGACAGGTAAAAATTGAACTGAACCCAAATCCTCCCCCTTCTAAATCTTGTTACCTTGTTTGCAGCCTGTAGACAAGATCTCCTATTGGTGGCAGTCTTGGGGGATGAGGAATGGTATGCCACAAAATGTGGCAAAGTTTTTGCCTTGCATTATCAGCATTTTTTGCTGCTACCAGGCACCATTCTCTCTCTTTTTTTTAAAAAAAAAAGAGGCCATTGTGGGTGCAGGAAGCATCCTTGTATCAACAAGCAGCCAAATCACACCGGCTATGTGGCATCATCAGGGCTTTTTCCCAGAGGGAATACGGGGGAACGGAGTTCTGGCACCTCTTGGAAATACTCGGCAATAGTGCTTGAAAATAATATGATTTCAAAGAATCCTGTGTGTTTCTTCCTCATTTCCCTCTTGAGATGGTTGTTGGGGGTTTTCCGGGCTGTATTGCCGTGGTCTTGGCATTGTAGTTCCTGACGTTTCGCCAGCAGCTGTGGCTGGCATCTTCAGAGGTGTAGCACCAAAAGACAGAGATCTCTCAGTGTCAGGACACTGAGAGATCTCTGTCTTTTGGTGCTACACCTCTGAAGATGCCAGCCACAGCTGCTGGCGAAACGTCAGGAACTACAATGCCAAGACCACGGCAATACAGCCCGGAAAACCCCCAACAACCATCGTTCTCCGGCCGTGAAAGCCTTCGACAATACATCCCTCTTGAGAGTTCCACCACCTCTGTTCCCAGGAAAAAAAACCCTGGGCATCACCATGAAGCTAAAAGAGCAAGAGAAAGGATCAGCAACCATTCCTCATCCCACCCCTAGAGATGCCTATTTTGAGCAAGAAAAGTTTACAGAACTTTTGGTTCAGAACTAGTAAAAAATCTCTTTTATTTTAGAGCTTTTTCTAAACAAGAATGAACAGCTTTCCCTTCTTTTGTTCCCTCAGTGTCCCAGAATTCCTGTCTGTACCATTGTATTCTATTTCTCCTAAATTCCAGTTTATCTAGGAGAATTCCTAGAATGAATTTATAGAACAGTGCATTTGCACTGAAGGAATTTTCAAAGAAAATGTTCAAAGAAAATCACATTTTCAAAGAACAATGCACATTCAAGAAACACTGCAAATAAAGGAACTTTGATATTATGGTGCTGTAAGACTTTTCATTGGGGTCCCTTTGATGGCTACCCATAAATTTGCCCAGTTGGGTAAATAGCAGATCCCTGGGGACTTTTTATGTTGGAAAATGATATGGAGGGATCCCCTTCTCCGTTGCATCACTTTTCTGATTGAACCATCTGTACTTTCCCGGGAATCATCTTTTAATCTCTGATAGAAACAAGTCCAGCAGCTTGAGAACTTTACAACATGTAAACTGGCCCTTAGTCTAAAGGAATAATAATGCTTGCTAATGCGGTTTCCCTGGACCCTGGGGAGGGGGGCGGGAGAAGAGGAAGAGTAGGCAAGCAGGCTCCTAATGCCACTTGTGGGTAGCCCGTTTGGTGGTGGCCACCCACTCCTGCCTCTCCAGGGTTCAGTTAGCAGCTGGCTTGACAGAAGTCTGCCTGCCTTGTCTGGTGCAAAGTGGCACTGATTATGCTCCCCCTCCTCCACCAAACTTTTGCCCAGCATCCCACAATAACTAAAACTGACATTAGAAGAGATACTTATCCTTGCTCAGCTGTTGGAAGAAGGCAGGTGTGTGGGTCATTCTTTGTAAGTAGAAAACACAGTATATGGGGCTTGAAAAAGAAAAGAGACACAAAAAGAACTAAAGCACCTGACTGGTAAAGGTGCTCTCTCTCTCTCTCTCTCTCTCTCTCTCTCTCTCTCTCTCTCTCTCTCTCTCTCTGGGAAGAGTAGTGGATATGTTTCCCTGTAGGAGTGCATCTACCTGAGTTCTACCTGTATATTTGTACATAAAGTAAACACTACAAAAAGTGTCCAGTGCTATATGTCTCCAGGGCTATCTCCTCCACAGGAACCAATCAAAGTAAGCATGGCTCCTGGGACTTTTCACTGCTCAGAGAAATGGGGCAAGTTTAACAATATGTATGATTGTATCAAGATTCTTTTTGTATAGTGTTCACCCAATTGATGAACACGTGGTCTCAGGGATTGATGAAACACTGCCCAATTTGTTTAAAATGTATAACTCTAAAATTAAAATCCCTTCTGATGAAGGGGGCTTGACTCTTAAAAACTCTGGAATAGACATGGGCACGAACAGAAAAAAAAAACCGAACACCCTGTTCATCGTTCGTTGCCATCCACGAACAATGAACATGGATGAACATGAACTGTTCCCGGACATGTTCGTTGTTCTGTCCTTTTAAAGATTCCTTTAAACTATCAGCTGGCAGGTGGTGCGGGGGGGAGTCCCCCCCTGCCGCCTGCCAGCTGATAGTTTAAAGGGCCCTGTCCTGGCAAAAACAGCAGTGTCTGCTGGCAGCTACTTTGAATTGTTACCAACTGACCTTCCCAATGTCCAATACCCACCAAATTTGCAGGGGACATAGTCCTCACTGTCCTCTGAAGACCCCCCAAGTTTCAGAGAGATTTCACCCCAGGAAAGGCATGATCCACGGGTCTCCCCATTGGTTGTCATTTTCTCTTCACAGTGGCAAAAACAGGACTTTCTGCTGGAAGTACTTTGAAGGGTTAAAGCCAGAAGGAGTTCAGACAGAGTTCAGTCCCTGCCTCTGGTTGCCAAGGGGATTGATTGCAGGTGCCAGACTGTCTGGCTTGAGGAATGGCTGCTGAAGGCAACGAACGAGGCTTGCAATGACCACCTATTCGTTTAGGATGGGGCATCATGAACAGCTTGTTCGCGAACAGCAGATTGGGCTGTTTGTGGTTTTTTTCTGTTCGTAATGCTGTTCGTGCCCATGTCTACTTTGGAAACTCTTGTTGGTCTTTAAAGTGCTACCGAACTTGAACCTTGCTCATCTACTGCAGACCAACACAGCTACCACCTGAAACTATATAAAATAAAAGCACTTACATTATCACTTGCATTCAAAAATCATGGAAGTTGTACATTAACGATGTGATCCTATGTACAGTTATTCTGTCTAAACCCACTGAAATCATTGTTGCCATATTACCTTCTGCTTTATGTGAGAAGTGCCATAATCTACTGGCACATAGGCAGACAACCAGGCAGATAGGTTATTTATTTATTTCATTTATAGTCTGCCTTTCTCACTGAGACTCAAGGTGAATTACACAGTATGAGATTAGTACAATCAGTATCAAGTACATTTCAATACAGTATCAAGGACATTTCCATAAACAATGCGATAGGGTAAATAGATACAAGTTTAAAAGACGTAGTATTAGCAAGAATCCAACACATAATCGAAAAAATACTGAAGCAGAAAATAATTCTAGGACTAACATTAGACAACATGGGGCTCTGGTAGTATATAAGAGTGCATGTTTAAAGCATCAGATAATATGTAAGGCAATATAGTGATGAAGTCTATGGCCCCTAACTCATTAGCAAAGCATCTGAGACCCCTTCCCTACAATACAGCCCTCCCATTTGAGTAAAAAGACTTTTTGAATAGTTCGGTTTTGCATCATTTACGAAAAGCCAGGAGAGTGAGGGAAGGGAGTGGGGGAAAGTGGGGGAAATCTTCTGACTTCCTCAGGCAGGTCATTCCACAAGATAGGGGCCACCATAGTCCTCACTGATAAGTAGCCAATGGAGCGGCTGTAAGATGGGAGAGATGTTCATACTCCTACTCACTCCTGATAACAGTTGAGCTGCAGCATTTTGCACTAATTGGAGCCTCCTAGTTAACTTAGATCTGGCTTCTTCTTCCCCACCCCCTTCCCCAGCAGCTTGGATGTTGGTTGGTATTTTCTGAGGCACCTGGCCTTAAGCCAAAGTCCCTACAGTGTTTGTTCCATTTGTTTTAAACTGTTACGATCTCTTGTTTTTTGTTCTTACTAGATAGAAATAAAACCACAAAGCTCTCTACTGTTTGTATTGGGGGGAAGCTTAGAAGAAGCGCTTGACTGAGAACATCTGCTCAAAGAACTCACTTAAGAAAGAACAATTCAGTAGCATGATAAGAAAATATCTGGGAAGCTCGTAGCAATGGGAGGAATATTAACAGTGGGAGGAGGAGGAGAAGAACGTGCCAAGATTGGCAGTTGATCAGGGAGAGGCAGCACAGTTGTGAGCCAGTGGCATGACCTCTATTATTCCTTTTGTGCTCACACCCACGTTCAAAAGTCAAAGGTGTGTTGAAAGAGGTGAGGCAATAGAAGAGGGAACTGAAAAAAGGGCACTGCTACAATTTATTGTGAATGAAAACATGGAATAATAGAATATGTCACAAAGGCATCTTGGACTCCATATGTGAAGTACAGAAAAGCTCTCCTGCCCATTTTGGGGAGCCAGGGAATGAAAGTCAAACGGAGGGTAGCCCATCTCCAGTCAAGCATGATGACTACATTTGAAAGGTTTACATAATCACAACCTGGTACATGCACTGAACCTTATGCACTCTTATTCTTTGTTGTATTTTAGATGTTGGATGAATCACATGGAATTATTAGAACAGAGTTGTTTTTATTAAAATCATATATAAACAGTACCCCTGCCCTCATGCATATATCTGTAGATCATTTCAATACTACTTGCAAATTTGAATTCAGGTCGGCATGGGAAAGTTCTTGTTGCCAGTTATTGGGCACACATCAATCATATATGAATTGGCCATTAGGCACACATTTGGTTTTAATTGATTAGCCTTCACTCATAAACACATAGGCAAAGATTGTTTGTTTACAACAATAACATTAAATACTCGGCAGTTTAACAAAGAGCATAACCCTGTTAGAGATTTCCTACAAATTCAACACTGTGTTATTGTTTGTTAGTTCTAGAATAAATATTTGGAAATTAAAAACAGAAAATCCATATGAGAACGCATTCTGGTACTTCATATACCAAAGCCACAGCAACAAGTCCATAAGCTAAGAAAGCAGCCAGCCTCCTTTTGGTCATCACCTTAAAAAAGCATCAAGGGGTAGCTATGCTTAGCAATTGTTCCTTAGTTTTATCATTAGGAATTCTATGATGTGGGCCAGATGTGTGCTAATGTATCAGCTGAGTAGAGATGACCTTCAATCCATTTCTAGAAGACGAAACATCTGATACCTAAAGAAAGACATCATATTACTACAACTAAGCACAGCTAAAGCACCATAACCATCTATTGTTATAATGGTTCTATGCCCATTTGAAATTGGTAAGTGACAATAGATTCTTATAGCACCATAGCACTGTAACCATATATTGCTGCTTATTTTTACATTTAGTAGAATTGTTGTATAGCTGTAGTGCATGCATGAAAAAAGGAACACCAGAAGGGGCAGTGGGCCATCATGGTAGCTGTCATGACCATACCCTCAATAGCTACTGCAGAATCACTGCAGATGATGCATGGAAGGGAAAGGTTGGGGAAAAGACAGAAAACTCTCACATGTGGATGCTCTAATGCAAACATCTGCCTCTGTATTTACAGCAGCAATGAAAGCAACATGGAAAAATCTCAACATGTAGAGGTAACCTATATTTACCTCGATAGGCCGGTGCAAGCCCAAAAGAGAAGTCAGCCCCAGAACATGTGTCAATGGACAAGACTGATCACCAAATATGTTACAAGAATTTTAATCCAAGGTTCAGAACCTAGGTTGTTGATGATAAGTCAAAATAGTACCATTTTGGGAATGAGCTCCGTTTTAGTCATTCTACTTGTTCTGAACCATTTTTCATCCCATCATTGGATAAGTTTTTCTTTTTTAACAAAGAACATGAGATGGACGGAGACGAGCTTTTACTGCAATCCTCTGCATCAGCCCAGGTCCTCCTGACTCAGTCAGCTGCTTGCCCTTGTCTTCTAGGCAGTGCTGCCCCCTTAAATGGGCCACCAGTTGATTGTTCTTGTTTTAACACCAAGAGAAGCAGGGAGGTCCCTCCCTGGTTGTTCCTCTTCATTGTGAATGCCATTTCTCTATGAGACTCAGAAGTTTCAGCCAGCTGGCTCCTTGGGCAGCTCCTATGCTGTGTTGCTTCTGTTCCCTTTTGCATACTCCCCCAGGTATGTGTCCTCTTCCTGCTTTTTTTTTCAAACTTTGGAAATAGTGTTGGTTTATTCTAAGTAATTAGTTGGAATCCTTTTCATTTGACCTATGAAGATTAACTAGGGTCACGGCTTGGCAGTCACATCTGAATCACAATAAAAACCATCGTAGAGTAACACACAAAAAGATGATATAGGTGACTATAGTCAGGTGGATCAAAATCTGTGGATCTTTCACTCTGCAACTATTACCTTTATTTTATTACTGATTCCTTATAGAATAGTAATGTACTCTTTTCATTTTCCATTAATTTTAAAAATATATACTTTCTAATTCTTTTATCTTATTAAAGTTGTTTTACATTCACTTTCTGTATTTATTTCCTTGAGTTGGTTGGTTGGTTTAAAACATTTGTATGCTACCTTTCTACCCAAAATAGGGTTCCCAAGGCTGTGAACATTAAAGCACTAACAGTTTAAAACAAGATTTTTAAAAAAATTAAATTTAAAACATTTAAAATAGTATTGTAATCCATATTCAAAATTCTATAACCAGACACAAAGAACAGGGAGAGAAGCCAATAACAGTTATTGGGGGCATGCCAGACAAAATTTTTAAAAAATCTTCATCTGCAGGTGGAAGACAGCAATAGAAAGGGATAGATAGGGTTTAGATGAAAATATATTCCCAGCTGTAACTTCCCCCCATCAAACTAGAATACAATTCTTGAGGATTGCCCCCCCCCCCTCACCCAATGGATCCTGCATGCAAAATTTCAGGCCGTTAGGAGGAAAGTATCTCTTATCATATACTATTAAAATTCTTACATGCATAGCAGGTAGAAACAAATCTTCAGCAGTCCAAGAAAGCAGGTAGTGGGTACAAATAACACATCATAGAGAAGTCCTTATGTATGATTTATTTTGTCGAAGGCTTTCATGGTCAGAGAACGATGGTTGTTGTGGGTTTTCCGGGCTGTATTGCCGTGGTCTTGGCATTGTTGTTCCTGACGTTTTGCCAGCAGCTGTGACTGGCACCTTCAGAGGTGTAGCACCGAAAGACAGAGATCTCTCAGTGTCAAACTGCATGTAATATGATTTATAATAATAACATTTGATTTATATACTGCCCTTCAGGACAACTTAATGCCCACTCATAGTGGTTTACAAAGTATGCCATTATTACCCCACAACAATCACCCTGTGAAGTGGATGGGGCTGAGAGAGCTTCAGAGAACTGTGACTTGCCCAAGGTCACCCAGCTGGCTTCAAGTGGAGGAGTGGGGAATCAAACCCGGATCTCCAGATTAGAGTCCCATGCTCTTAACCACTACACCAAACTGGCTCTTATTTGTTGTTACTTAATTTATAACCTGCATTTTTTTCCAGGGGGGAACCCAGAGTGGCTTATATTGTTCCCTTTCTCCATTTTATCTTCAAAACAAATGTCCATACTAGGTTAGGGTGAGAGTGTGTAACTGGCACAGGACTACCTCCAAAATTCCATGGCAGAGTTGGGGTTCAAACCAGGGTCTCTATGTTCCTAGTCTGACACTTTAACCACTACACTACACTGACCCTCAAGCCCACCCCTTCATAACTACAACAAGTTGGAAGTTTATCTTTATACAAAGCTGAAGTTGCATGGGCAATAGAAGCCAAAACCTGATTCCTCCTGTATAAAGTATAAAGCTTTGCTCTGGTGCTTGAAGTGTTTGCCATTGTCTCCCAGTCCACATTACTGCCAATACTGGAGCCAACCAGGAATTACTCTAGTGTAATAAAGCTCAGAAGAGAGCCAGTGTTACCCACCCTCACCTGTATTTCAGGTTGTTGTTTTTTTAAAAAAGCAGACCCTTCACCTCCTACCCAAATTTTCTTAACAGTGTTCTCCTACTGTAACTAACAGCAGCAGGAGAAGGGGTGAGGATTTCTCTTGAGGAAATTATGCAACTACTTTTCAGTGAAGTTAAAAACATTGAGACTTCAGTTACGCCTTCATTGCTGCTCTCTTGCTTCTCATCTGCTTAGCCATTCTCTCCTTTTCCTGACCACATTTCTCACAGATTAAAAATGGCAAGGTATGTGCTGCCTATTGTCTGGGGAAGGGCTAGTAGGCGTGGCAGTCTATAGTTTCCCAAACTATAACATTGCCTGATTGCATGCAGGGAAATATTCTTATTTGTGTGTATGTAGCAATGTACATTACTGTATAATGTGAAATGGTTTTAAAAACTTAAAGAATATATAATTGTCAAGCTTTTATTTTCTTTGTTGTCAGTTTACTCACTGGCGAATTTTTCCAGTTTTCTCCCATCAGCCTTCTAAGCTGTCCTTTCTCTCCATTAGCTGTAGAGAGATGAGAGGGTAAAAATAATTCTAAAGCTAATAAACATTCTGAACCATTTATTTCAATAGCTAATAATCGCAGCATAATGATTTACAAAAAAAATTGCCTCTCCTCTGTTTAACTAAGGTTTTTGCCTGTGATCACAGTGATCAGTTCTGCCTTGCTGAAGCAACGCATGCTTGCACAGCTTGAAACATTTAAAACCTTTCAAGTTGGGTTTTGGCAATTCCAATGGTACTATGAAGCTTCTGACAGTTAATCATGTGAACTGATTCTCTCTCCTGCCCCAGTTCCCCCCAAACTGTCATAACTCTAAAATTGGCGGATAAGATTATCTTTTTTCACATATTTGACAGATTACATCTTCCAAGTTCAATTTCCAGTATATGGCCCATAATCCCTAAGTGGTTGACCCTTTTCAGGTTTTGTATGCATGCATTGTTTTTAGTATGATTTGAGTAAGCACTCTGTAATTTTATTTATCTGTTAAGGCTGTAATCCTAAACATGCTTATGAGGAGTAAGTCTTAGTGACCTCAGTTGCCAAGTAATCATGTTTTGGATTGGCATGTTGAAACTTCTAAATCACTCTGACCTCAAGGGATCCAGCTGGATGACAAAATTGAAACAAATAATAAAACATTTTAAATATATTATGGCTTGTATCCTATGAGATCTGTGAGAAGAAGTAAGCTTGCAGAACAATATTTTCCTACCTCCCTCTCATGTTATTCTCTACCTTCACACAAGAGTGTGGTTCCTACCAATCTACTCAACAAAGTGCATAGCTTTCCTCTGATGGAAAGAGTCTTCTCATGTTTGCTTGGAAGAAGGCTCCATACTTAGCTAAGTGGAGTGGTAGGGTATGATCCAACAGCCCCTTACAAAAACAGCAAAATTACCTGTTTATATATATATATATATATATAAAATATATATATATATATAAAATCAGAAACAAATCTATTGGTGCAGATATACTTTAAAAAAAATCAACATGACTTAGCTGTTTATGCGGGTCTCTAAGAAAGCTGTTTGGAACTTTGAATGTTCTACTCTGAGTTTTTTCTAGGAGGAAAAATATTATTCACTGAGGCAAAGATGAATGCATTTCCCTGAAATGACAGAGTTCAAGCAGAGTCACCCAACCAACGGTGCTTTTGAACATAAATAACAGATGTCAAATCATTGTCTTTGATCCTGGTAGCTTAGGGTTCATTACAAAGATAGTAGGATTCAGTGGCCAACAGATAAAACTATCTTTGAGTTCAGTGCTACAGGGAACCATTTCAGTCCTTTTGAGGTAAATAATTGAACCATGACATAACCAGTGCTCATATTAAGGTGGAAAAAAAACCTCACTGGGGTTAGAAACATTCTGAAACACAACAATCTTGTCACAAAACAGCTATAAAATAAATAAGACATCAAAACAAAACTAATCTGAGGCCCTTTGAGGACTTCAGTGATTCTAATATAAAGACAGGCTCAAATGATTTTTTGATGCATAATTACATGGAATAGATAATTCATGGAAGAATGAGCCAGTAAACATGGGATTAATTCCTCAAATTATTGTCAAGACACCTCCCTTTCTGTATAAACAATAAGGGATGAAGTGAAATGTTTTTCAATTACAGCTTTACTAAGGCAGATTTTCCAGTTTCCAGTTCATTACGAGCACAGCTGAAGATACATTCTCTCTGAGTTTGGTAAAAATATTGTCATGCAATAAACAGATTTGTTTCTCTTTTCAATTGTTCTTTCTCTGGCCATGTACTCTATATCAACCATAGATACTAGTAGCAAGAATGTGTAGGAATCAGTCCTCAGCTCTGATTTTCTTTAGCATTCAAAGAATCCCAAATCCTATGGTACAAAAAGACATGGGAAATGTGGGATTGCGTGGGAAAAATTAATTTGGAATCAAAGATGGGTTATGTCTGTCTGTCTCTCTCTCTCCAGGGAGCTCAGATCAGTATATATAGTTCTTTCCTCCCTATTTTATCTTCATAACAATCCCAGTCCTTTTTAGACATTATATCCATACGTATTTGGAGCTACCCTTAATGTTCCCTAAATGAAGGAATAAGAATGTATTAGCATGCATATACAACTTCAGTACATGTGAACAAGAACCCTCAAAAATCTAGTGGTTAGCTTGCCTGTATTTAAGATGTAGGCACAAGCAAAAATATGTGCATTGCCCCTGTTAAGACAACATGATGACCACACATATTGAGAGCATCTGCACATGGTTGGGAAGCTCTTGGTGCACCTGGTTGTAATGTCTGAAAATGGCTTCTATGATATTCATAGCAAAAGTAATCCAGTAAACCACATACCAGAGTGGTGAGTTGAACTCAGATCTAATCCAATATTTTAGTTGCTACACATAGTGGCTCCCATATCTTTGTATTGGCTAGGTTTCTGTATTCTTAATGTTCATTCACAGCATAGGAGAGAAGCAGAAATCACATTATTCTCATATTGTATAAATCAAGCCTCAAAAAAATTCCAGCAGTTACAATATTGATTTGACTTTGGGAAGGTCACCATGTTAAAGTTTGATAGCTCTCTGAAAAAGAGTTCATCTCTTATACATGAATCTACAGAATTCATAAGAGCGCATATATATTTTATTTCTAACTTGCTCCATCCTGTGTGCTTTGGACAAGTCTCAACACTAAGTACCAAAACAAGTACCCATTAAAACAGAAAACAGTATATACTATATCTAATTAAAATGAAATCCCCACACCTGCTTAATGCGGATCATTAAAAGACAGCCCAAACTTTTATTCTGCTGAATCAGTTTGGGAAAGGGAAAAGTCTTTTGATGTGCCCTTGCTGTTCCCTTTGGCACACAGAGAACATAGTCAAGAAGGTGTTCTTGCTTGCTCTTAAATGGTTACACTGCAATATGTGAAGAAAAAGGCAATCTCTGAGAACCTAGTAGTTGAGGGCTTCACACTGACAAATCAGATTTCATGGGTCCCCCCCCCCCCGGACTTTTTTCATAATGTTTTGACAGTACTTGGGTTCAGTTCTAAAAGTAGGAGAATTATTCTGCCTAAATTCCCATATGATTTAGTTTTATCCTGTTGCATCCTTGACCATTTCTACACACCATAATAGGAACAGTCCACTAACGGAATGCTGGCTGCCTTTCCCCAGGCCAGGAATCCAGACAACTCTGTTTGCAAAATGTTTGTGGGCCATTTGGCTTCTGTTTTTTTGGTGTTGAAAAAAAAGTTCTGTTAGTGCGCCATCCCTATAAGGGCATGTGGAAACGGCCCTTGTATTTTTTTAGGTCAAAAACTGGGCCCTGCTGATTGTACTCTTGGTTTGATTTTTGTGTCAAAAAAGTTCTGCTTTTAAGGATGAAAGGAAAATTTATTCTCCCGAAAACTCAAAAGTTGAGCGAATGTGCTTCTAGTGTTGGTGCTGTTCTCTTCCATTAGTGCTATTTTTGCCCTTCTTTCTTGGACTTCTTTCTCTTTCCTAGTGTAATCTGAGCTATGAGATGATGTCATAGCATTATGGGTTGTTTCCCACTTCCCACCAGCGCTGGAGCTCTTCTGCTTGTGGTAGAAATGCTACTGATACAAGAAAGCGGCATGAGCTTCCCCCCCCCCTACAGTTTTCGCCTTCTCCGTGCAACTGCACCCTTTTCATGGCATTCAATCCACACGTTATCCAAAATCTCAGTCTCTCCTTTTCAGTGCTCACAGACAGCTGCTGGGGAAAGGTGGGAAAGATCTGCATAGTTTACTGGTGTTGCATAGAATCCAACCCTTTGCAGTCATCAGGTTTGGCTATGCGCTGATGTTACTGAGAGCCAATGAAGCCTATTAGGAGTGAGGATGATGCTTTCTGAATAGGCAGAATATTTTATCTCATTTGAAAGTGATCATTTTAAAGTACTCAAAGGAGGGTGTCATGCTCCCACCTGGTTGGGTCCACGGTTGTGTGAGGTCAGTCCTGAGATCTCCAGCCCTCAGGAGAGGAGGGGTTTATGCCACCTGATTCCTCTCCATCACCTGAACTGCTCTTGTAGCCCTGGAACAGAGCCCAATGCTTCCTCCCCAGCCTGTTGTAGGAGCTTTCATTTCTGTCTGTCTGTTTCCTCTCTTCTTTCTGCTGTGTTTTCCTTAATAAGGTCATAGAGCTATTTTCCTTATGGGTAGTGGGGAGAGAGAACCTCTGAGTTTTCTTGACTGAATGCAGACTGCAGCCACTAAAATGACATATATGTGCAAGGTAGTCCAATACTGAAGCATATGGGGTGGGACTTTTAATCAGATAAGAGTTGGTTTTATATACTGCAGCTTACCTTTTTGTAGGGAACACAGAGGGAGAGAGATTGCAACTTTTCTTATGCCAAAGTAGTGTAATATTCTTTCTTAACTTTCTTCTTTAATATAATTTCTGTTTTGTGTGTGCTGTGTTCTCTAATTCTTTCTGAAGCATTTTATTGTTTTACTTGGGACTTTCTCCCTCCCGTCTTCTCTGCTTTGTTATTTGATTTGTGGATAGTCTTCTGTATTTTGCTTTTTGCTATTAAGTGTTTCAGCTTGTGACCTGCTGTGATAGTGTGTTGCCTGAGTGTCCCTACTAAACCATTTTGATTTTTACCTATGCTCCCCCCAATCACTGAAGCTGCTGTGGTTCTTTGAAAATTACAATTAATTTGGGATTTGTCTGTCTTGTGTAACTCAGTCCGTGTTGTATGTCTGGGTGTCTCACCCAAGCACAACATTTACAATAAATAAATAGAATTAATCACACACAGGCAGGTAATAAAATTACATACATTTCATACACACATTACAGTATTTTGACTCCCTGCAAGCTCCAGTTACTGTTCTTCAACTATGTGCCTGCAGTGCTAATTCCTCAAGCTGCTTTATGCGTTACTGTTTCCTATCAATGCTCCCATAGACTTTAATGTTAAACATAGTCACTTTTCTTTGTTTCAAAAAGGAGACTCCTTTATTCTTTCAGTTTGATATTTGGCAGTATAGATGTCTGGGTGGAGTACTGCAACTTTCCTTAGTTTTGTCCAGTTTAGATAGAAAATTAGGAAGGTACAGACACAAGAAGGGTGTGTGTGGCTTCCACTGAAACCAGTGGGGAAAATAATGATACAGTATTATGAAAATGAAACAACAATTATGAAAGAAACAATAATGAAACAAAACCATATGAAACAACTCAATAACAAAACAGTCCCTTTGGGAAATAATAATAAAAACAAAGAAATGAAACAGTCTCATGCACAAATCTAGTTGCTATTGCTTATCCGTCTCTAAAAATATTCCAATCATGAGGTCTAATTGGAGGCTTGTTTTTAAGAACTATGCTCTCAAAGATTTCAGAACAATGGAAGTGAAAAAGAGGGGATTGACTGTGTTTTCAACAGTGAGAGGGGAGTGATGCCCAACTCCTTCAAATCTGGGCCTAACTAAAAATAGTGTTTGCATCTGCCCCCCCACATGATCCAGCTTTTCTTCCCACCCACTTCCTTTACTGAACAACAAACCTTATCTTAGTGATGGGGGGAAGAGTAACCAGTAGTGAGGGCAGACTTGTTAAACTAGCTATTACAATTGCCAGTCTTCTCTAGTGTTAGCTCTCTACTGTCAGCTTGTGGCTAGATAAGGCTCTTCCTACAGGTTCCCTCTCAAAAGCAAACAAGAGTCCATGGATTGAATAAGGAAACTTTACTGCAGAAAAGGTCCATTATAGTCCACTGTCCTGAATAGGAGACTCAGGATGGTACACAGTCATTGTTACCAATGAAGGGCAAAGCATGAGGTACAGAGTAACAGTTCCCATCTGCATCAGCCTCCCCCCACAGTTCTCAAAACAACATCTTTCAGTCTTGGGAAGCTGCTCTCCTTCAAGGCCAATGCCTGGTGGAACGGTGTTAGACAAAACAGACTCCTCCGGTGGGAAAGCTGCCTGGGAACTGGTGCACCTGCGGGGAAAGCACTTAGACACTAGAAACATTAGAAAATGGAGTCAGTACAGTTTGAATACACACTGGACCTGACATTCTGCCCCCCTTAAAATAGATCCCCCCCTGGCTTATATGGGTAACGAGTATGAAAAGCTTTGGTTAATCTAGGAGCATGAACATGTACAGAGTTCACCCACTCATCGTATCCAGAATCAAAGTCCTTCCACCTAATGAGGTAAAAAAGCTGATTCCGTTTGATCTTAGAGTCCAAAATTTGTTGCACTTCGTAGTGTATTTGGTCGTCTATCAAAGTTGGAATGGGTGGAGCTTTGATGTGCCACTTGTCGTCGGTGGGAGCTCTTTTAAGGAGGCTGACATGAAATGTATCATGGACATGGCGCAAGTTCTTGGGTAAATTTATAGCAACAGTCACTTTATTAATTACTTTGCGCACAGGGAAAGGCCCAAGGAACTTTAATGCTAGTTTGCGGCTTGTCTGAGCTAATTTCAGGTTCTTGGTGGAAATATAAACATGATCTCCAGGTTGTAAATCCCATTCGGCCACACGATGGCGATCTGCGTACATTTTGTAATCCAGTTTGGCTTTCTTGAGGTGTTTTTTAACAAGAGTCCATTGCTGCTTGGCCTCCCCCCACCAGGAAGATACATCAGACGAATTAGAGGAATGGAGGGGGGGAGTGTCCAACGGGAAGGGATTGAAGTGAGTTCCATATACAATTTTGAAAGGGGCCTCCCCAGTGGAAGCATGCACACTGTTGTTGTATGAGAACTCGGCTAAAGGAAGAAGGTCCACCCAATTATCTTGTTGGAAATTAATGTAGCAACGAAGGAACTGTTCTAAAATCTGATTAGTTTTTTCGGATTGTCCGTCGGTTTGTGGGTGGTGGCTTGAACTGATTCCTTGCTCAATATTCAACATTCGCAAAAGCTCCCGCCAGAAGTTGGCAACAAACTGTCCGCCGCGATCCGAAATCACCTTGGACGGAAAAGAATGTAATTTTACGATGTGTTTTAAGAATAAATCTGCCAGTTTTCGAGCGGTGGGTATAGCAGTACATGGAATAAAATGAGCTTGTTTGGAGAACAGATCTACTACGACTAAAATGCAATTATGTCCTTTCGAAAGGGGTAAATCAGTGATAAAGTCCATAGATATTATTTCCCACGGTCTGTTAGGCGTCTCCAATGGTTGTAGGAGGCCTGGAGGTTTCCCTTTCCGGGTTTTGGCGCTGAGGCAAATGGGGCAGGAGCTAGCGTATTGGGAAATGTCTTTGCGCATGCCCGGCCACCAGAATTGCCGTTGTATTAGGTGCAACGTTTTCAGATACCCATAATGACCAGCAGTGGGGGCATCGTAACATCGTTGTAATACCTCCCGTCGGAGGCTGTCTGGGACATAAAATTTGCTTCCAGCTAGCCAGTCCCCCTGTGGGGATTGAGTCAGTTTGCTTTTAGGCACTTTACTCCCCTCCTTTTCCACCTCAGCTTTAAGTTTCGATTTCCACTCCTGGTTAGGCGGGAGGGGCTGTCTTGCGCGGCTGCGGGTAGTTACCACGCCTCCCAATTGCGTAGGGGAGAAGACCGTGTCTACAGTCTCCTCCCGTTTGCTCTTGTGTTGAGGCATGCGCGATAGGGCGTCTGCAAGAAAGTTAGTTTTGCCCGGGAGGTAATTTAAAGTGAAGTTGAATTTGGAAAAGAATTCTGCCCATCGCAATTGTTTGGCATTTAGTCTGCGAGGGCTGCGAAGGGCCTCCAAATTTTTATGATCTGTCCAGACCTCGAAGGGATATCGCGCCCCCTCCAGCCAATGCCTCCAGTTGGTGAGGGCCGCTTTCACTGCAAAAGCTTCCTTCTCCCACACATTCCAATTCCTTTCTGCTTCTGAAAATTTCCTTGACAGGAATGCACAAGGCCGTAGTTTCCCATCCTCCCCCTTCTGCAATAATACCCCTCCTATCGCCGCATCGCTGGCGTCGACTTGCACTACGAAAGGGTAATTTTCGTTGGGGTGACAGAGGATGGGTTCCGTTACAAATTGTTCTTTTAGGCATTCGAAAGCAGTTTGGCAATCGGATGTCCATTGTATTTTGGAGGAGGGTTTTTTAGCCTGGTCCCCTTTATTTTTTGTCCTTAACAAGTCGGTTAAGGGGAGCGTGATTTGAGCAAAGTTCGCTATAAAGTCTCTATAGAAGTTGGCAAAGCCCAGGAAGGACTGCACTTCTTTGCGGGTGGTGGGAGTTTGCCATTCTTGGATCGCTTGTATTTTGGCTGGATCCATTTTTAACCCCTCTTGGGAGATACAGTACCCAAGGTAAGTGAGTTCAGTTTTGTGGAATTCACATTTGGACAGCTTAATGGGAAGTTTATTGTTCATCAAAGTGGACAGGACTTTTTGCACCATTTGAACGTGTTCCTCCTCCGAGTCTGAATAAATTAATACATCATCAAGGTACACCACTACACCTTTATAGAGGAATTCGTGTAGAACTTCATTTATCATGGACATGAATACAGACGGGGCTCCCGCCAGTCCAAAGGGCATAACTAAATATTCATACTGTCCGAGGGGTGTATTAAATGCGGTTTTCCACTCATCCCCTGCCCTGATACGGACGTGGAAGTAAGCATCTTTTAAGTCTAATTTTGTAAAGATCTTACCTTGGGCCACGACGTTGAGTAGATCTCGGATGAGTGGGATAGGATAGGCGGTGTTGGTAGACACAGCATTAAGTCCTCTAAAGTCCGTGCACAGTCGAAGTCCCCCATCTTTTTTCTTCACGAAGAGTACCGGAGCGGCATGGGGGCTATTGGCTGGGCGGATGAACCCTCTTTGAAGATTGGTGTCGATGAATTTTCGGAGCTCCTCTCGTTCATGGAGACTCATGGGATAGAGTCGTCCTTTGGGCAATGAGGCTCCAGGTACAATTTCCACCGCACAGTCGGTTCGTCGGTGCGGGGGTAGAGTATCAGCTTCTTCTTCGGAGAAGGCATTCAGAAAGGGCCAGTACGGTTCGGGAATTTGGTTTATTTCTTCTTGGGTGAGAAGAGCCTTCTCGGTGTGAGTTGGATCACTACCCCAGTTTTGGTTCCAGCGATGGTTTTTACAGTTGGAGTGACTGAAGGTGATGCACCCTTCTGCCCAATTTATGTAGGGATTGTGATCACATAGCCACTTGCTGCCTAAAATTAACGGGTATTTGGCAGTGGAGCTGATGACAAAAGACCTTTTCTCCCAGTGTTGGCCCATGCCGGTGATTATTGGGATGGTTTCAGTGGTAACAGGGTTCATATTGGTGCCATCCATTTGTTCAAAAATCACTGGATTTTGCAATTCACGAGTTGGTAGAACTAGTCCGTTGACTAGGGCCGGGGCGATAATGTCTCTCGAGCAACCCGAGTCGATGAGGGCTTGCACTCGGATGTGCATCTTCCTCTCCGGATTAAGTAAAGTCACTGGCATGAATAAGATGGACCCAGGTGGCCGGTTCCGTGCAGGGACGGGCTTGGGGCGGATCTGTCGTTTGGGCCCTTTTACGACAGATCCATCTCGTTTCCCGACTGGGGGCTTTCTGGATTTACCTCTGCGTTTGGGGAAGCGGGGTCGTATTCCATAACTTCTTCCGCTTCCAGTCCTCTCTCTGAGGCAGGCCTTTGGGAAGCGCCGCGGCCTCTGTTCGCGCGTGGCGCGGGAATCGGGCGTTGGAGAGTAGGAAATGGAGCAAGGGTTGGACGCCGTAGTTGAAGCGGAGGTCTTTGCACAGGCCGGTAGGGGCATTGTGCTGCAAAGTGACCGGCTTGTCCGCATTGCAAACACAGCCCTTGTTGCCATCTAGCATCTCTCGCTCCACGAGTGGCATACCCAGCTCCCCGTCCTCCCTTCTGTAAAGTCAAGGGTCTCCTTTGTCCCGTTTGTTGTTGTTGTTCAACCAAACGGACTTCCAAAATGCGATTTTCAACTTCGCATGCAAGTTGGATCCAACCTAACAACGTAGGGGGATTGTCCTGCATAAGGGCTCTGTCCAGAAGTCTCGGGTTTAGCCCTTGCTTGAACAGGATGATTTTGGTGGACTCCTCACACCTAGGGCATTTGGCAGCCAATTGTCGGAATTTCGTGATATAGTCTCTCGCCGACATGCTGCCTTGTTTAATGGCTTGCAATTCTGTTCGGGCCCTGGTTTCCTCTAAGGGGTCTTCATATTGCGCTCGAATAGCATCCACCAACCCCTGGAGAGTGTTGAGTTCCGGGGCCCCGATATTGTATAGTCCTACATACCAGTCCGCTGCTTTGCCTTGTAAGCGGGAGCCGAGATGTTCAATTTGACTGGCCTCGCTGCCGAAGAGGTGTCCCCACCGGTTGAAGAATTGCACGACTTGCACTAGGAAAAATCCCAGTTTGGAGGGATCCCCATCAAAAGTAGCTTCCAGTTTCACCCAGCCCATTGGGAGGTCTTGCCTCGGAGCCGGTGCTGGGTAGAAGTCCGTCGGAAGCATCAATGGCACTTGAGGTACGGGGGGACCCGGTTGTGGTAGCGGCGCTGGTTGCGCTGGCGGCGGCATCACCGGCTGAGCTGGGGGTGGTGGCCTCGGCTGGGCTGGCGGTGGCGCCCTCGGCTGGGCTGGCGGTGGTGCCCTCGGCTGGGCCGGTGGCTGTAGCCGTGGTCGGGCAGGCGGCTGCAACCTTGGTCGGGCTGGTGGTGGCAATACCGGAGGTGCTGGCAGTAGCGGTTGAGGTGGAGGTGGCCGGTGCGGGTGAGTAATGACCGGCCGCTGAGGGGCGGGTTGGTGGGGTCGTAGCGGTGTAGGCCCCACCGGTTGGTTCGGAGGTGGTAATACGGGCTGATCAAGTGGCAAACGTATCGGTTGCTGCAAAGGGGTTAGTTGCGGTCGAAGCGGAAGGGGCCGCAGCGGCGAAGGCCTGATGGGTGGTGGGCCGCGCGGGCTTGCCCCTCCCGGCGTCGTGACTCTGGGAAGTAGAGGCTGGTCTTGTGGCGCCGGTAGACCGTCCCTCGGGGTTTGCTGAATGGGAACCACTTCTAGCGGTTGTTGCGGTAATTCCTCCCCAGAAGGGGCCGGAGGCTCTTCCGTCTGATCCGGCCGAACTGTTATTGGAGAAGCGGGAGGGGGTATCACCGTCGTCTCGGTTGGACGGGTTGGCCCTTCTTCCCCTTCTCTAGGCTCCTCAGCTGGAGTCTCCTCGGGAGGTGGATCCACGTCCGATTTAGGGGGTTCCGTTGGAGTCTCTCCAGGCACCTCAGCTGGAGTATCCCCGCTAGGCGGAATTTCGTCTATTCTAGGGAGTTCCGCGGGCGATTCTCCCGGTTCTCCAGGGTAGGATTCCTCCTCTCCCGAAGGCAGCGGCTGCTGCGGGGCGTCATCCACTGGATAGGACATAACACTTTGGAGGGTGGCGATTTGTACCGCCATTTCTTCAGGTGAGATTCTCTCTCCTGCCCCCATCGCTGAGATTAGGTGAATGGCATGAGCCAAACTTTCCTCCATATCGATCAGCCTAGCTTCCAACTGTTGCATTCGGCTAGGACCCGGTTGCCCCATCATGGAACCTCCCTCGGTTGTACTCACCGGGGAAAACGGCCCCCAAGGCGGAGGATCTCCTTGATCGACTCGTGATCTCGCTGCTAGAATTCCTTTGGCTAGGCCCGTCACTGCCGAGATGCCGGAATCTACAGCATGGGTGCGACTTTGCATTTGCACCCAACTTTGTTCAGGAACTTCCGTTGGCTCTTTCCATGGGGCAAGTTCCGAATAATCCCAACTCAGGGCGCCGCGGCGGGATGTGTTCCCGTCCGTCTGTTCGGCAGTTCTGTTCCAAAACAGCCACGGTTGGCTGCTATCCAGCTCAGGGACAGTCTCTAGGCTTCGGCGTCCGTCCATCGAAACTCTTGGATGTAGCCCTCCGGCCCGGCGCTCTCGCGTTTCTCGGGGTCTGGCTCCCCACTCCGACGGGGTGGGTAGCGAGATCAAGGGGAGAGCGGCAGCCGTCGGCCTTGTCCCCTCACTGCCGAGGTCGATGAGAGGCGGTGTAGAAGTCGAAGCTCCGGCCCCGGCTGGCACCTGAGATTCTTGGGGTTGCGCTGTTTGACTGTCGGGGGACGCATACGGATCAAACAAAGGATCCCTGTCCGGGACTACCTTGGATTCCGCTGGGCCCGACTCAGGCATGATTGGTAACAAAATGTCAGCTTGTGGCTAGATAAGGCTCTTCCTACAGGTTCCCTCTCAAAAGCAAACAAGAGTCCATGGATTGAATAAGGAAACTTTACTGCAGAAAAGGTCCATTATAGTCCACTGTCCTGAATAGGAGACTCAGGATGGTACACAGTCATTGTTACCAATGAAGGGCAAAGCATGAGGTACAGAGTAACAGTTCCCATCTGCATCAGCCTCCCCCCACAGTTCTCAAAACAACATCTTTCAGTCTTGGGAAGCTGCTCTCCTTCAAGGCCAATGCCTGGTGGAACGGTGTTAGACAAAACAGACTCCTCCGGTGGGAAAGCTGCCTGGGAACTGGTGCACCTGCGGGGAAAGCACTTAGACACTAGAAACATTAGAAAATGGAGTCAGTACAGTTTGAATACACACTGGACCTGACATCTACTAAGGTGGAAATTCAGTTTGGATGGCAGAAAAAAAATGCAATTCCCACTGACAGGAAATGATGATGGGGCTTGTTGGAAAATGCTACAGCAATTTTAATGAGCCCTTTCTTGCTGCTCCTTACAGTCCCCCTTCACTAAGCTAAGGTTTTCTGCTTTGCAGAAACTGACTAGGGAGGAAGAAAGTGCCTGTTTACCAGGCTTTTTCAGCGAACATTTTTTGTTGCTTTACTGAGTATGTGACAGAAACAAAACCAGTCTTTTCTGGGACAAACTTTGGGAGAACCCTCCATACATCACTACCAAAATTTGCCACTGCCAGTCAGAGTAGGAAATACTGAGCTAGATGAAACAATTGTGTAATCTATACATACAAAGACAAGTGTCCTGAGCCCAGACCCCTGGGCCTAGAAATGTGAATTTTGAAGAGAATGTTCCTTTTGTGATGTAAAAACTCACTCAGAAGGGATTTTAAGAAATTCACATGCTAAGGGGGTAAAAAGGCATAAAATGTGTTTTCCCATAGGGATACAGCTTCCCTGTGTGGCTGGCAGGCTTCTCCTCCCCTGCCAACTGCCAACTCAGCCACTCTGCTCTGATTGGGCTAGCTTTCAAGGTCATTTGCATGTGGGGCCAACATTCTAAACAGTTGCTAAGGGAGTCAGTGAATGTGTCTTGGGGTAAAAAGCACCTTCCAATCTTCCCCTAAAAGTTCACAAGGGTTGCCAATCTCCCTGTGGTGTAGGGTTGCCAGCCTTCAGGTGGTGACTGGAGATCTCCCAGAATTACAACTGATCTCCAGGTGACAGAGATCAGTTCCCCTGGAGAAAATGGCTGCTTTGGACAATGGACTGTATGGTATTGTACCAATCTGAGGCCCCTCCCCTCCTCAAACCCCACTCTATCCAACCTGGACCTGGCAATCCTACTGTGAGGCCTGCCTGCTTGCACTCCCCTCTCTCTGATGGGTCAGCTGTGGAACTCTGTGTTCTGAGGTAAAAATACGTTCAAGGACACTACAGACAGTTGAAGACAGTACAAGGTTCCTGAATAGGGATTTTATATAAAAGTCAGTAAGGCAACTGAGTTTTTAACTGTTCATGGGGAGATGGTGCACAACCTTTCTAGGGCCAGTTCAATGCAAACCTCTCATATGAACCTGCTGAAGGGCCCACCACACCACCCCTCCCTCAGTCAAACCCCAAGTCTCATGGCCATCACCTCTTACTGCCCCCAATAAGCCTTCTGGCAGATGTTGTGCAAGATACACCAATGCTAAAAGGAAGAAGCAACTTAGAGATGCGGCAAAGAAATATGCACATCATACTCCTGTGGTGCACCAAGCAGCAGTGGCCAAGTACCAGCAAGATCACCCTGAGGTGCACAGAGTGGCAGAGTCTCTCTATGAGCAAAGTAATCCTGGAAGACAAGTAGAGAGGCATTCACTTCCATGGAAGGTCAAGGCTCACTCAGGCATGGCCTATGATCCTTTGCTAGCTTCAATCTGCCTCTTGACCTCATCTATGCAGAAACCTCCCTGTTCAGCATCTTAAAACAAAGCAACATGGCCCAAGTGCTGTGGAACTAGAAGCTCATGGTTTGGGATGAGAGCACCATGGCACACAGTGAGTGTTTTGAGGCATTGAGCATAACCCTAAAAGATGTCAGGAGAATGAGAGAGTGATGGGGGGAGTCACTATGATGCTAGCTGGAGACTTCTGGCAGACTCTGCCAGTAGTCCCAAGGGGAACTTGAGCTGACAAGGTTACCGTGTGTGTCAAGGCATCATATCTGTGGCCCCTCATCAGGAAACACTCACTAAAAAGAACATGAGGGTCCACTTGAGGGGGTCCACTTGACTGCTGGGGAATTCTCTGAATTCCTATTTAAAATAGGAACTCCTATTAAAAATAGGTGACAGAGAGTATCCCGAGTTCAAGGGAAAGGTGACCATCCATGCAGGCTTGGGCACAGTAGTGACGACCCTAGCAGACCCAACAGCCACGATGTACCCTGATATCGCCACTATTACGGAGAAGTCCATGGACTGGCTAGGCAAGAATGCTATTTCTGACCCTCAAGAATTAAAAGGCTGCCATCATTAATGAAACGCAACTCCTCAAAGGGGCAGAAATGGATTACAGATCTGTGAACTCAGTGGTGCAAATGGATGACGCGGTCCACTACCCATGTGGAGCTCCTCAACATGTTCAACCCTCCTGGTGGCCCAGCCCACAAGCTTCTCCTCAAAGTGGGGGCTCCAGCGATGCTGCTCTGGAACCTCAACCCACCCAAACTCTGCAATGGAACTAGACTGTGAGTGAAAGCCCTCCACTGGAACATCATCGAGGCCACACTGTTCACCGTCAGTGCTTGGTGGGAGTTGGTGTTCATACCACACATCCCACTCATACCATCAGATAACCTCTTCAAGTTTAAGAGATTGCAGTTCCCTCTCAAGGTTTGCTTTGCTATGATGATCAACAAGTCCCAGGGCCAGACACTGAAGGTAGCAGGAACTGACTTGAAGGAGGATTGCTTCTCACATGGGCAGTTCTATGTGGCCTGCTCGTGAGCTCACCCAGCACCTGGTGATCCTAGCACCTGAGGGGAAAACCACCAATGTAGTCTACAATGAGGTCCTTCAGAGGAAAAAAACCAGTTGTATGTAATTTTCACTTTATTTCTTGCACTATGATCTTTTCCTTTTAAAAATCTCTTCAATGTTACATTTCGAAATTCACTTCATCAGTTTTAGGCATCAACACACTTCGAATAAAGATTCAAAGATTGAATAAAGATTCAAACACTTTTGTGAAGCTCGGGTACTATGGTATTATACTACAAAACCAACTCAACACCCCGCCCCAACCAAAAAATGTCTCATAAACATAAATATTATAACTGGATTTAAAGTAGTTAAATACTGTAGTGAAGCACAGGCATCAAGCTAGTCTATATATATAAAGACAAGTGACCTGACTGACTCATCAATGCCCAGCCCTAACTCCTGGACCTAGAAGCGTGAAATTTGGGGAGGACGTTCCTTTTGTGGTGTAGAGGCTCACTAAGAAGGGATTTTAAGAAATTCGCCCCCAAAGGGTGTAAAAAGGGGTTAAATATGTTTTCCGATAGGGATACAGCTTCCCTGTGTGGCTGGGAGGCTGCTCATCCCCCTCCCCCTGCCAACTGCCAACTCAGCCACTCTGCCCTGAGGTCATTGGCATATGTGGCCTTGATTGGTCATCATCCCAACATTCTAAACAGTATGCAGGACTCGTGCAGGACTCAGGACACATTCAATGACTCCCAGTCATTGAACATGTCCTGAGTTAAAAATACACCTCCCCTCTAGGATTGCCAATCTCCCTGTGGGACCTGGCTTTTCTGTGTGGCTGGCAGGCTGATGGGTCAGCTGTGGAACTATGTTCTGAGGTAAAAATTAGGTCAAGAAAACTACAGACAGTTGAAGAAAGACAGTACAAGACTCCTGAAAAGAGATTTTATATAAAAGTCAATGTGGCAGCTGAGTTTTTAAATGTTCATGGGGAGATGGTGCATGACCTTTCTAGGGGTCATTTCAATGCAAACTTCTCACATGAACCTGCCGAAGGGCCCACCGTACCACCCCGCCCTCAGTCCAACTCCACCTCACACCTCTTGCAGCCATCACCTCTTACTGCCCCCAAGAAGCCTCCTGGCAGACATTGTGCAAGATATACCAATGCTAAAAGGAGGACACTGTCCGGGGTCAGCAGCCCAGCCCCCGGACTTGCTGACAGGCAGCGGCAGGGGCCAGCCGGGAGACAGCAGTTCAACCGCTCTGTCTGGCAAACAGAGCCAGAACCTGCCTACCCCAGGGGGAAGGGGCGAAAGGCCAAAGCCTCAGAAGGCTGGAGGGAGCAGGGAGAAGCCAGCCAGTCCCACCCCCCAGGGGGAAGAGAGGGGGCTAAGCAGGCTAGAGTAAAAGGGCCAAGGCAGGGGGAATAGGGACCCAGCAACAGCCCAAACAGAACCCTTACCTTCCAAGGAGGAGAAGCAGCCACTACAGCCCAGAGCCACACCCCGGCTAGAGGACAGCAGCCTGGCTCAGGAGGTGCTAGGAGCCAAGCCCCTCGAGGTGGAACTGCCACAGGCATTCTGGGGGAGGAGATGGGTAGCCCCACCCGGCATCAATGAGCAGGCAGCCCAGAAGCTGGCCAGGGCAGCTCCTCACAAGCAAGGCCAGGCATGCTCAGCAGCACAGAAGCCGGCTGGGGCAGCTCCTCGCGAGCAAGGCCAGGCAAGCTCAGCAGCACAGAAGCCGGCTGGGGCAGCTCCTCATGAGCAAGGCCAAGGAGACCTCAGCTGGGGATGGCTCGCAGTCAACCCCACCCAGCCAGCAAGCCAAGAAGGGATTAGTGGTAGGAGGGAAACACCTGAGGGAAGGCACAGCTGGGCCAAGTCAGGAGAGGGAACAAGCCTAGAAGGAGGGCGGGGTGGGGAAAGGAAGCCCTATATAAGGTGGCTAGGAAGAGCTCTGAGGTGGTGGGTGTGAGTAAGGAATGATGGTGTGGAGTAAGAGCAGAGCAGTGCGAGAGTGGAGGCTTGGAGGAGAGTTCTGGTAGGAGGAGATGATGGAGGATGCAGAGGGTAAGCAGGCCAGGTTGAGCAGGCCAGCAAATTGACTGAGAGGGAGTCTGGGTGATGTATACCGTCCCTCCTTCCACAGAGCAGGGTCCTGCAGTATCCCTGGCACCCCTCTGATGTCAGGGCCGGCCCAGCTGGGGCCCCACCCAGCGGTGGCAGCGACAAGCCCTGACAGACACAACATAAGAGATGTGGCAAAGAAATATGCACATTGTACTCCTACAGTGCACTGAGCAGCAGTGGGCAAGCACCAGCAAGTCCTGAGGCCACAGGAAAGGTGACCATCCCTGCAGGCCTGGGCACAGTAGTGACTATCCTAGCAGACCTAACAGCCACAATGTACCCTGATATTGTCACTATTATGAAAAAGTCCATGGATGGGCTGTGCAAGTGTGCCACTCTGACCCCCAAGAAAGACAAGGCTGCCATCATTAATGAAACACAACTTAACTCCCTCGAAGGGGCAGAAATGGAATACAGATCTGTGGACTCAGTGGTGCAAATGGATGATGTGGTCCACTACCCTGTGGAGTTCCTCAACATACTTAACCCTCCTGGCTTCCAAGCCCACAAGCTTCTCCTCGAAGTGGGGGCTCCAAAGTGGGGGGAACCACCAATGAGGTCTACAAAGAAGTTCTTCAGTAGAAAAATAAGGTTGTATGTATTCTTCACTTTATTTATTGCACTACAAACTTTTCCTTAAAAATCTCTTCAATAAATGTTACATTTCAAAATTCATTTCATCAATTTTAGGCATCAACATGCTTCACTTTATTCAAACATTTTTGTGAAGCTCGGGTATTATGCTATTATACTACAAAACAAACTCAACCCTCCCCCCCAAACCAAAAATGTTAGTTACCCATAAATATAACTGGATTTAAAGTAGTTAAATACTGTAGTGAAGCACAGGCATCAAGCTAGTTTAGTATAAGATGTCAGGGCTTGTCGCTGCCGCTGCTGGGCGGGGCGCCGGCTGGGCCGGCCCTGACATCAGAGGGGCACCAGGGATGCTGCAGGACCCTGCTCTGTGGAAGGAGGAGCGGTATACATCACCCTGACACCCTCTCAATCCACTCGCTGGCCTGCTCAACCTGGCCTGCTTACCCCCTGCGTCCTCCATCATCTCCTCCTACCAGAGCTCTCCTCCAAGCCTCCACTCTTGCACTGCTCTGCTCTCACTCCACTCCTTACTCACACCCACCACCTCAGAGCTCTTCCTAGCCACCTTATATAGGGCTTCCTTTCCCCGCCCTGCCCTCCTTCTAGGCTTGTTCCCTCTCCTGACTTGGCCCAGCTGTCCCTTCCCTCAGGTGTTTCCCTCCTACCACTAATCCCTTTTTGGCTTCCTTGCCTTGCTGGCAGGGTAGGGTTGAATGCGAGCCATCCCCAGCTGAGGTCTCCTTGGCCTTGCTCACAAGGAGCTGCCCCAGTAGGCCTTTGAACTGCTGAGCTTGCCTGGCCTTGCTCATGAGGAACTGCCCCAGCCGGCTTCTGCGCTGCTGAGCTTGCCTGGCCTTGCTCGCGAGGAGCTGCCCCAGCCAGCTTCTGCGCTGCTGAGCTTGCCAGGCCTTGATTGCGAGGAATTGCCCTGGCCAGCCTCTGGGCTGCCTGCTCATTGATGCTGGGCGGGGCTACCCATCTCCTCCCCCAGAATGCCTGTGGCAGTTCCACCTCGAGGGGCTTGGCTCCTAGCAACTCCTGAGCCAGGCTGCTGTCCTCTAGCCAGGGTGTGGCTCTGGGCTGTAGTGGCTGCTTCTCCTCCTTGGCTGGTAAGGGCTCTGTTTGGGCTGCTGCTGGGTCCCTATTCCCCCTGCCTTGGCCCTTTTCCTCTAGCCTGCTTAGCCCCCTCTCTTCCCCCTGGAGGGTGGGACTGGCTGGTCTCCCCCTGCTCCCTCCAGCCCTCTGAGGTTTTGGCCTTTCGCCCCTTCCCCCTGGAGTGGGCAGTTTCTGGACCTGGTTGCTGGCTGGGGTGGTAGGGCCACTGCCTCCTGGTTGCCTCCCACTGCTCCCTCTTGGCAAGTCTGGGGGCTGGGACTCAGACCCCGGACATAAGAAAATGTTGTATCTTAATATAGTTAGCAGGTATTGAGCATAATTTTTGTGAGTTGTTTCTCTGTTTAGAAATACAGTTCTTCAGGACTGCCACAGGGGGAACTGTTGGCTTGATTTTGTATTTGCAATTCCTGCCGTTGAAATTATTAAACTAATAATTTACATTCCTGTAACACAACAATCTCTTGTGTTTCAATTGGTTACTATTTTTTGTTTACTGTTTATGACTACCAGAGCTGTTTTAACTGCCGCTAATTCTACTTGCCAGTGTGTATGGTTTATTCATCCCTCCAGCTTTTCACAAACCTCTGATTGATAGAGAAAAGAAATATTGATTTATGTTTTTTAAAAATCCCACAAGCTATGAATTAACCACTGTTCCCCTATAAAGAAAAAAAAAGCAACCTCCTGTGACACTGAACAATGGATGTCAAGACTAACTTATATGAATGCTACCTTCTGGTTTTATCATAGTGGAAACTTTGAGTCTTTTAAAAAAGAAGTTCTATGACTCCATTGGTTTGGGGTTATGAACTCACGAGTTTTTCCCTTAAGATATTTCATTTCTTGTCAGCTTAAAGGCCCAATGTGTGCTTAAAAGAATCTAATGTCTGCATACATATTGGTACATTTGTCAATTTTTTTAAAAAAATGTTTTTGCTTTGCAGCAAGTTAGTTCCTTTTGATGTAAGGTTAACTGGGCAAACTAGTGTTCCAGCTTGTATCTTAGGTTTAAGACTGTAACAATACTGTAAGAAAAATAGCATATCTCTATGAATTCTAGATACTGCTGCTTTCAGGCCTTTTAAAAATAGTAGACTTATAGACTTTCTTTCATGAGGTGGGTTGGGAGGCCTGAAGCTGTTGGTGTCAGATGGCTTCGTATAGTAGGCAAAATCAATCATGTATTGTCGAAGGCTTTCACGGCCGGAGAACGATGGTTGTTGGGGGTTTTCCGGGCTGTATTGCCGTGGTCTTGGCATTGTAGTTCCTGACGTTTCGCCAGCAGCTGTGGCTGGCATCTTCAGAGGTGTAGCACCAAAAGACAGAGATCTCTCAGTGTCACAGTGTGGAAAAGATGTAGGTCATTTGTATCTACTCAGGAGGGGTGGGGTTGAGCTGAGTCATTCTGTAAGAGTTTCCCAGGGTGTGGAATGCTAATGGCGGGAGGCTTCACTGTAACCTGAGGAGGTTCTTTTGCATATGGATTGGTGCTTGATGTGCTAATCTTCTCTGCAGGGCTGTTGTCGGGTGTGGAGTGTTTTGTTGGCCTGGTGTTTTTCAGAACTGGAGCCCATGCTCTGTTCATTCTTAAGGTTTCTTCTTTCCTGTTGAAGTTTTGCTTATGCTTGTGAATTTCAATGGCTTCCCTGTGCAGTCTGACAAAGTAGTTGGAAGTGTTGTCCAGTATTTTGGTGTCCTGGAATAAGATACTGTGCCCTGTTTGAGTTAGGCTATGTTCAGCCACTGCTGATTTTTCAGGCTGTCCAAGTCTGCAGTGTCTTTCATGTTCTTTTATTCTTGTCTGGATGCTACGCTTTGTGGTCCCGATGTAAACTTGTCCACAGCTGCAGGGTATACGGTATACTCCTGCAGAGGTGAGGGGGTCTCTGCTGTCTTTTGCTGATCGTAGCATCTGTTGTATTTTTCGGGTGGGTCTGAATACTGCTTGAAGGTTATGCTTTTCCATAAGCTTTCCATAACACTCCACACCCGACAACAGCCCTGCAGAGAAGATTAGCACATCAAGCACCAATCCATATGCAAAAGAACCTCCTCAGGTTACAGTGAAGCCTCCCGCCATTAGCATTCCACACCCTGGGAAACTCTTACAGAATGACTCAGCTCAACCCCACCCCTCCTGAGTAGATACAAATGACCTACATCTTTTCCACACTGTGACACTGAGAGATCTCTGTCTTTTGGTGCTACACCTCTGAAGATGCCAGCCACAGCTGCTGGCGAAACGTCAGGAACTACAATGCCAAGACCACGGCAATACAGCCCGGAAAACCCCCAACAACCAAAATCAATCATACTCCTTAATTCAGCCTTCACTCCTTCCCTTCATCCCTCTTCCTGTGAAAGCTCTGCCTGGTTTCTAGGCGCAGTTTCACAGAGGGAACCTCTCAAGTTCTTGCAGGGAGTCCCTCACATTCCTCTGTACCCCCCTCTCCACACTATTTCCTCTTTTCCTCCTTCTAGCAGCCCCATATCCTCATCTTTCCTCACTTACTTCTCCTTCCCACCCATTAAGCAACCTACATTTCATCTGCCCTCATCTTCAGCTATATTTATATATTTATTTGTTTACTTCCATTGTATGCCACCTTTCTTCCCAGTGGGAACCCAAAGCAGCTTTATATCATTCTCCTCTCCTCCATTATATGCTCACAGCAACCCTGGTTAAGTTGAAAGCATGTGACTTGTCTAAGGTCTCCCAGTGAGTTTCTATGGCAGAATGAGTTTTCATACTTGGATCTCCCACATCCAACTCTGAAATAATAATGAATAAACCACTTAGATCAAAAGGCAGTTTAGAAATATCCATCCATCTGTCTGTCCGTCCATCCATCCTGCCCTTCCTCCAGCAACATATGTAGTTTCCTTCCATTTGCTCTAAGTAGCAATTCACTGGCTTTCATGGGGTGGCTGCTGTTGAACAGCAGCAAGCAGCCAAGCCTGGGTGAGTCATGCAAGTCATGTAGTTTCAAGTCATGTGGTGGATGCTGCTGGGCATGGCCCGCAAAGTCATCCCTCAAAGCAAGAATCACTGAGGGCATCATTTTTTTAAAGTTACAGGAACCCCTTTTATCATGTTGGAGTTTTTACTTCCCCTCAGTGTAGGGTTGCCAGCTGTACATCGGGAAATTCCTGGTGATTTGAGGGGTGGAGCCTGGCAAGGCTGGAGTTTGCAGAAGGGAGGGCCCTCTGTGGGGTATAATGCCATAGAGTTCATCCTCCAAAGCAACCATTTTCTCCAGGGGAACTGATCTCTGTAGCCTGGGGGTCTCTTGTAATTTCGGGAAATCACCAACCACCACACAGAGAGGTTGGCAACCTTACCTCAATGAATTTTTTAGTTTTAGATTGCTCATGCCCTGTGGGAAGAATTGGGACCATAGCACATATTGTATTCGACTGCCCACTGAGAGTGGAAGCTAGGAAGAAATTTCTTTTGTCTTTATTTTTTCTCTAACTCTGGAGTCTAGTACTACAACCAAATCTATGATTAGTTGGCTTCATTCATATTTTGATTGAAAGGTTACCTTCTATATGAAGAAATTTTTTGGAACCCTATACTGTGTGTATTGTTGTTCTGTTGTAGTCTATGTGGCCTTTAACAGTATAATTAAAGTAAATAAGCAAGATTCCAGATGGTTTTTTCAGCTTTTTCTTGTCTGTCCATGGCCCTGAGTCTCCAAATTTAAGTATCCACAAACATGGCAACATTGAGAATTAGATATATTGATATTCTCTTAGTTAGTAGAAAGGCAGACTGGAAACTTGATTTGGATGGTATTATGCTTCCCTTGAAAAGCCAGGTTTGCAGCATGGGAGTGCTGGTTGACATACCATTCACCTTAAAAAAAAGAATAGAATACTCGTGAGTGGGGTAATAAACCATATAATAAAATCAAAACAGTATACAAGAGAGTATAACTCTTCACAAAATCAAAACATCAAAATTTCATTGATATCAGCACAGAAGTCTCAGCAAGGAAGACATCCCACAGGTAAGCTTCCAGCAATACAGAAAATCAGGAAAACATCCATCCAGTAAGTTTCCAATATGCACAAAGAGAATCACACAAATAAAGTCCAATCAAGTCCAAATATTTTGCAGGTGGGTCCTACTCCAGTAGCACCTTAGAGACCAACCAGATTTCTAGGGTGTGAGCTTTGTTCCCTTTGACTCTCAAAAGACCCAAATCTTGCTCTTCTATTGCAGACCAACATGGCTACCCACTGAAGCAATTACACTGGTTATCAGTCCATTCCCAAGTACAATTCAAGTTGATGGTTTCGGCCTTTAAAGCCCTACATGGCTTGGGACCAGAATATCTAAAGGACTGTCTTCTCCCATATGTTCCTACCTGGGAATTAAGATCACAGAGACTGCCTTATCAGCTAAAGAAGCTCAGTTTGCGGGTGCAAAAGAGATGCCCTTTTCAGTGGCAGTCACACAATTATGAAACAACATTCCCAGGGACGTGCATCTGGCCCCCTCACTGGAAATCCTTCATGAGATAGCTGAAGATGTTCTTATTTAGATGACTGCTTTTAATTAACTCTTTATTTATGTTCATTGGCTGTCCTGAACTGTGATACTAAAAATTGATTTAAAAATGAAAAAAAATCCCAAATCTGGATCCTAACGCACAAGGATGCTTGCCTAAAGTTACTATAACAGTGGTCTACAGGGGATTGGGGAGGCACAGGAGGTGCTGGTGAGGGCCTCCAGCCTGCCTTTCAGGCCACTCTTTGCTGGTAGGATGGAATAGTGCTGTGAAAGCCACTGCACCATGTGACCATGAAGAGTTGCCTGGTACCCATGCCTCCCAGCTTCCCTGAAGACTCATTGCCACTACTTCTGCTTGCTAGTGGCTTAAGGATGACTGTGGTGAGGCAGGCTCAGACCATGGCCAGTTGCAGTAGTCCAGCATGCCATGCTCAGCTGCCAGATCCTCCCCACTGTGAAGTTCACAAAGTCCCTACTTGTAATAGAAAGCCAGTTTGGTGTAGTGGCTAAGAGTGCGGGACTCTAATCTGGAGAGCCGGGTTTCATTCCCCACTCCTCCACTTGAAGCCAGCTGGGTGACCTTGGGCGAGTCACAGTTCTCTGGAGCTCTCTCAGCCCCACCCACCTCACAGGGTGATTGTTGTGGGGTAATAATAGCATACTTTGTAAACCGCTCTGAGTGGGCATTAAGTTGTCCTGAAGGGCGGTATATAAATCAAATGTTATTATTTTTATTATCATAATACACTGATGAACCTGAAGAGGTACTATATGATTACACTGATTTACTCTTCCAGCCCTATTTGCAACCCTTGTTAAACATGCAAACTTGGCTCATGAACTACAGCCCTGAAAAGCAGTTGCTGCTTAAAGAAAATACCTTTACAATTTGATGAACAGCAGAGCACTTTACATTACAGGTTATTGTCTTCCAGGAGAAGGGCAATTTTTCAAGGCAGCTTTTACATGTTTGTAGAAAATGTGTGTGTGGGGGGGAAGATTTTTAAAATAAATTTACTGGAAATTCCCAATGTGTTTTAAGGCATCAGTTTTGATCGGCCAGGAGAGAACTGTATAAAGATGTCTCTGGTGAGATATAAGGTGTTTCATTGCTTTTTACCAAGCAATAAAAATGCTTGCTAAGAGAACAGTGTAAAATTGTACATTTAAAAAAATAATTTACAAATACGTTACTCTTTTCAAGCATGCTTTTTCTTGAATGTAAAATCTCCCCGATTAAATGAATGGCTATATAACTGCACCTCTACCTTTTAGTTATAAGTACAGCCAGTTTTATTACAGAATATAAAGAGTGGCTACGTGAATATGGTTTTAAACAGCTTTTACTATAAAGTAATAAAAAGATCAACTTGGAGACAAGTTACAATATTTTCCAAACTTTCCTCATTTAACTACAGAAATGCTCTTGGCTGCTTCAGCTGTGTCGCAATTAACAGCTCTCGAATACCATCCATATTTCAGCTTTACATCAGAGTGCTACTGCAGTGTGAAGAGATGTACAGGTGTGTATGTATGAAGCAATCTCAGCATTGCCTCTGTCACACACTGGTTTATAATAATCAGTTTCCAGCTTCCCCATCAGTGCATGTGTTGTGTGAATACCTGGGGTTGGATGCTGAGATCTGCAGACACAAGGATCATGGATCTTTCCCATGCCCACCCCGTAGCAGTCCTTCCCAATCTTGGTAAAAATTATTCTGGGGGACAGGGGACCTATGTGATCTAATGGCTATGCAGGTCAGGAGGCTGCAGTGAGGAGGGGCAAGGGGGAAAACTGTCCTCTCTTCTCTCTTTTGTCAGTAGAGTTGTGCCAATAGAAGAGGTGGGAAAAGCAATTTTATGCCCCACCTCTTGCCCTGGGACCACCAGGTGGTTCACAAGTTTAACCTGAATTAAAACACTTTAAGTAACTAAAAATGACAACAACAAAAGAACACAATACAAATACAGTAAAAGCAAAGCAAGGTGCCATCTTCAGTCAGTCCAGCCAAAGACTTTCAGACCAGAAATGTTCTCAGTTTTCTCTGCAAGCAACAGAGACAGCTCCAGTCTCACCTTGCCTCAGTTTCATTGCATTCACCCAGATCAAGCCCTTTACTTCCTCCAGTACTACCTCTAGACTGCCTCCTTGGATTTAGATGGAAAGGAGAGTTAGAGTTGTGCATCATCAGCACACAGGTGATGATATGCTCAGTCACCAAATGGTCACTTCCAGCAGTTTCATATTGATGTCAAAAACCATGGTGGATATGATGGAAACACGGAGGATTCTTACAGGCCAGTGGCCAAGAGAGTTGAACTAAACTCACCCAGCAATACCAACACAGAACTGTACCGACTAGGCCAGTATTGATCAGGCAGCCCTAAAAGGGATACCACTGTTGATGGTACTGAATGCTGCTGAGAGTCTAGGAGAGCCAACAAGGATGCACTTCTCCTCTCTTTAGACAAGCATAATGGTGAAGGCAGTTGCCATCCCCTACCCAGATCAGAATCTAAATGGAAAATGATTCAGATAATCAGCTTCATTAAAGTAAATGTGGAATTGTTTGGCCACTACTTTTCCTAGTATTGAAAATCACAGTTCTGAGAAGCTGTTTGAACAGTGTTTGGACAGTGGCATGAAAGAAAGGGTTACCAGCCTCTTCCCACACCACAGTGTCAATCCAAACTGGGGGTGCCTCAAAAGACTTTTCAAATCATAATACTGTCTTGCTCTTGTGGGCTTATCAAAAGTTTGTGTGAATCTTACAGTATTTATTGGTGCCTTGTTCAGGATAGAAATACAACAAGCCATTACTTGGTAAGTGCTGCCACCAACGCTACGATGCTACACTTTTTATGATACAATGCTACACTTTATCTAAATACCCTCTAAGGAACTGGTCTCTCACATTCCTTCACCTGTAACCTTGAATTTCAATAGGAGTGAACATCTGCTCAGAATATGTTTTTGGCTCATGGACTCATCAGGCATAATGTATTGCACTTCAGTTACAGCACTTCACTGTGGCTTAGGGTTGCCAGCCTCTAGGTGGGGCCTGGAGTTGTGGAATTACAATTGATCTCCAGACTACAGAGATGGGTTTTCCTGGAGGGAAACGGCAACTTCAGAAAGACTCTATGGAATTACATTGAGCTCTCTCTTGTTCTCAAACTCTGCTTTCCCCAGGCACTGCCTTTAGGAATTTCCCAAGCTGGAGTTGGCAGCCCTAAGGCCAGGTATCAAACATACACTAACTGAGGCATAAGCATTCTGTAGCTGCTTTTCAAAGGTAGCAGCCCAGTTCAACAAAGATACCATAGGCATGCAAAGTCCCAGAGGAGAGTGTTTCCAGCATTCCCTTTATGGCAAGCCTAAGCTGCACAAGTTTTTTTTCTGTGTTGCAGACATGCTGTTTTCTGTTCTCCTTTATCTTCTGCTTGATTTTGCACCAGAACAGCTTCAAACTTTCCCTTCCCCAAGTCTCTTTGGCTGAGCTTTTTTCCCCTTTGTTGCTTCCCACCCTCACTTAGCTATGTGCCATCAGCAACTGTGGCTTTTGAAGTTGCACTTTTGCACTTCTCAAGGACATTCATAAACATGGTAAACCAAAACCGGATCTCAATATTGACCTTTCCAGGCACACCACTCATTACCTCTTCCTACTCTCAACTCTTCACTTTTGCTAACGCCTTCTGTTTCCTGTCGGTAAGCCAATTTTTACATGGACAATATTTATATAGTAGTCTTACACATGGATTTCTGAAGGCAGATTATTCCTGGCTTTCACGTGGGTTTGGAGAAAGAGTGGTAGAGGCTGCAATGAGTCTTCAGCTCCCAACTCCATAATTCTGGACCATGTAAGAGTGTTCTGGAAACTGGATCTCTGCATGGAGTAGCTTCTAGACTTAGTAAAAGCCATGGACAGGACTTCTGATTTACGAAACTCCACTGAAACAAGTTGGCCTGTAAAGCAACCGGGTTAAAGAATGAAATAAATGCATGAAAGGAATGCCACCTCCCCACCCGCAGAAGGCATTTTCTTGCTAACCCACTCACTTGTTCAACAATGCTAATGGTGGGTGAAAGTGGGGGGACTGCATCTCAGCCTGACATTGATGGGTGACGCTCTAGTAGGGTAGCCATTTGCCCTCTGGGAGCAGGAAGTTTTCTACCCCAGCAGACCTTGCCCACCAGCAGGCCTTGACCACTGAAACATTAATTTCTATCAGTGACAGTCACACCTCTCTAGGAATTGCCAGAAATTCCTAGAGATTGTCATTCCTAGAGAGAAGTGATGTCATGCCATCACTGATGGTGACTCCCCACCACCATGTCCTCTCCTCTCCCCTCCCCCAGTCTCTCACTGCTTGTTAGGCTGGGCCTGGCAACTCTATGCTGTAAGGAAAAAAAATCTATTGTCTTTACCATAAAGATTGAGACAATTTCTGAAGCATCAGCTGGAAATGTCACTTTGGGGATCAGATGCAATCCACCTCCATTTTCTCCTGCTGTAATGATCAGCAGTCCTGACAACCATGCCTGGCAAACAGGACTACTAATGATTATTATTATAGTGCAGCTGCTGCAATGTTTTTTGTTATAGAGAAATCTCATTTTCAAGAAACCGAGTATGGAAATTGGATTTTCCCCCTCCAGTGATTTGTAGCACAGTGTCAAATGCAATTGTGTGAAAGTCACAGACAATTAGCACCTAATGTCTTTGCCATCTTTGGTGAAAAAACATAAGAAGATTCTGGTTAGTTTGGATCAAAGGTCCATTTGGTCCAGCATTCTGTTCCCAACAACGGCTCTCTAGGTGCTTCTGGGATGCTTACCGGTAGACCTATCTCTGCTGTTTTGCAAAAATTATCATTTTAGTGGGGGACGGGGATTTGGAAGTGAGATTTGATTATTTAGAGACTGAGTGAGATTTGATTATTTAGAGACTGACTCACTATACTGCTTCAGCAGAGGATTTCCTATGGAGGCTTTTAAAACGAGGAGTGGGAAAACATTGCAATGTTTGTGAGTGTTCTCAAATCTATTTGCTGTCATGCCTATTTCTTAGATATTTTCTGTCTGTTTTCCCCCTTTTTTAGTTCTTGGTTGTCTGTATCCACTCATAGATCCAGAGGAGTTAGCCGTGTTAGTCTGTAGTAGCAAAATCAAAAAGAGTCCAGTAGCACCTTTAAGACTAACCAATTTTATTGTAGCATAAGCTTTCGAGAATCACAGTTCTCTTCATCAGATGCATCTGACGAAGAGAACTGTGATTCTCGAAAGCTTATGCTACAATAAAATTGGTTAGTCTTAAAGGTGCTACTGGACTCTTTTTGTATCCACTCAAGATCTGCAGTGCATCTTCCCCCATCCGTTTTTTAAATGTGAGGAACTGAACAGCTACATACCCAACAAAAAGCAAAACTAACTTTCAACTATTAGATAAGGGCAAGAGTAACCCTAGAAAGGGCCTCCCCCCACCTCTGCCTTTCACTAAGAGAAACCAAGACCTGAAGGCTATCAATACTGGTGTGGTTGCCTAGCAATGTGGGCATCTGTTTCTTAAAGCTTGAAGCATAGCTGCTGTTATTGGATTGGGGTGTTAGCAGTCAGATCCTTCCTCACACTGAAAGGGCAATTTATGAATATGGAATGGCATAAACCCCTTTTCCTGAAGCAGAAAATACTGCCTAGCAAGGCAAAACAGATGCCAATCCCAGCTGGAGTTGGGAAATTATCAGGTGTGTCAGATTGACTAGCTGCCCCTCCATGTCTCAGAGAAGCACTTAAATGAAGCAAAGAGGTTTTCCAGGACTTCCTGCTTTATCTTATCAATGCCCTTCTGTACCTTCCTCACTCATCTTCCTAATCAGGGCTATTCAGGAACCTGATAGCTCTCCCCATCCAGCAATTGCTGGGTCATCAACCCACATTCATACCTTTTGTCTACTTTAGGTAGAGCCTCTCCTAATGTATTGTTCAAACCTACAGATAAGCCATTATCTTTGAGGCAAGATGTCAGTTTTGCCTCAGGAGTCAGGACACGTTTTGCTCTATAATTGGGCTGCCTTCAACCGTGTGAAGTGTGTGTGTTTTGGAACCAAACACCTACCCTCAAGTTCGTTTGAGCCCCCTCTTCTCTCTGTGAAACACTGGTTGTTTTGCTGTTGTTTCCACAGACCTTTCCTTCTCTTCAGGACTGGTAAATATGACCCCATGCCAACTACTGTCTCCTACTTTCCTTCCTGTTTTCTAGCTAGCCTTGTATGTATGCTGTGTGTGTTTTACTGTATGCTAGCCCTTTATTTCTCTGTTAAAAAAAGAAACCTTTTATTAACCTTCCCATGTAACATCTGCCTGTTTATTTGAGATTTCTCTAAGGGAATAACCCTGGTGTACATTGGTGGAGATCCCTAAGTTTCCCCATCTGTCATGTCTCTTTTAACGCTAATTCCCCCAACCCACAAGGAGTCCTCCCTCCCATTAGGGTAACGGGGTGGATATTTTTCAAAAAATAGATTTCAGGGTGGGGTTTTTTGCAAACGAGGGGTTTTCCTCAGTTTATAGAAAGACCTGCCTTGTCTGTTCATGGTTCTAATCTCTAGATTTAAGTATCCATGGATGTGGCCATGCTGAGAATTAGATATGTTGGTAAGATAATTATATTTATTTATGATTTAAATATTTAAGCTATTTTCATGCTGCCATTCCAGAGTTCCACTGGAAGAGGTTTACAAATAAAATAACCATAAATTGCTAATGTAAAAATAAAACAAGCTATTACAAACAAGCCAGGAACATAAAAACAGCACAGACATATCCATAAAATATACCTCAGACCAGAAGCAGACCATAAAATAGCCCAAAAGATAACCCCCTTAATTAAACACTTGTGTCAGTGCTAGCTGTCGCTGCCACTGGGCGGGGCGCTGGCGGGGCCGGTCCTGACATCAGAGGGGTGCCAGAGATGCTGCAGGACCCTGCTCTGTGGAAGGAGGGACAGTGTAGGCCAGGACCAGAAAACAAAAAGTTTATATTGTTCCCTTCTGTTTCAGAACCCATCAGTATGTTAACCAAAGATATGTAATCAACCATTATGAAACCACCGGTGGTTTCAATCATTTAAAAATAGATATATTCAGACATATAGTTGAGGAAGTAAAGCGAAAACTAGGTCTCTGTGGTTAAGCTAGCAGAGATGTGTGTGTGTGCTAATGTGTGACAAACTATGTATGGTATAAAGCAAATAAGGGGAGGGGGTTTCCTTAAAAGAGTAAGGGGAGATGTAAACTAAGGCGGAGTTTTAGGTGAAAACCAGAAAGGTGTAACTCCCAAGTACCTCAGCCTATGGGGAAAGGGAAAGGGAAATTGCGGACGAGGATAGGATGCTTAGAATCTATCAATTATTAGTAGTGATTTGCAGTCTATAAAAATGTATGTTCAGGAAGCCTCGGGGTTCCTCTTTGGCACCCTCGGGCCCGTGTACTTCAATAAAGCAGCAGCTTGTACCGCTCGAAGTCTCGGTCTCTCTTCTTGTGGTTTGAGGCAGGAAGGCATTGGCCGTCTGGCCCAGCCGCCTTCGGGCGACAGCTTTCTGGTGCCGAAACCCGAGAAACTCTCTTCCTGGGGACCTCACTGCTCTCCCACTCTGAAGCCGTCAGCCACCTTCCTGACTCTTGATCTACGGTGAGACCTGTGGACGACTCGCCAGCTGGCACACGACACCTTTGTTTCGTGGGCGCCTTGACTGCTTGTCTGTTGAAACGGATCCCGAAGCAGAGAGACTGACAGACTGAGAGTGACAACTCGCTGCACTGGTGCCTGGGGAACCTGCTCAGGTCCTGAGGACACCCTTCTTTGGTAAATATCTTGTGTGGTTGTTGTACTGACTGGCCGGTTGTGACAGACACGAGTGATCCTTCTATAATTTCTCCGGGGGTGCCCAGGGTCCCTGTTGTCAGTTTAATCGGAGGGGCGACATGACACCTATATGAGCCTCGCCAGGAGATGACTGTAGGGTCAGATGAGCTTTGCTCCTGACAAGTTGGATTCAGCAACGCTTGACTGGCAACAAACCCCACTCCGCAGTGAACAAAGTGTGTATGGTTGTATGATACCGGCATAGGGGATCCCTGATTTTCAGACAAGGTACCTAGTAAATCCCATTTAAGTCCTCGGTGACGACCGACAAAAACCTCTTGGTTGAGGGATGGGCACGGCAGAGTCAAAGATTCCTAGTGCAGATACACCCTTAGGGTGTGTTCTAAAACACTGGAAAGCGGTAGCAGAAAGAGACATGAGAAAGAAAAAGATGATCAGATACTTTACAGAAATCTGGCCACAATATAAGGTAGATGACTATGACCAATGGGATGCTAATGGGTCATTCCGAATGGCTCTAATTCTCCCTTGGCTTAACTGGATGCTCAGTGTAGGAAAGTATGAGGAGGTTAGTTACATGAATATTTTTAGAAAGATTGCAAAGGGTGATGTCCCAGTCCTGTTCTTTGGACCACGTTCCTGCCCACAAACTCAGGAAAATAAAAAGGGGACAAAAGCAAACAATCCAGTCCCAGTCCGAGATTCATCAGTGATCCCAGACCCACCCCCAGTATATCCAGGATTACCACAAGTAGATAGTTCTGGCTCAGATAAAGGGGGATCCCCACTTCCAGATTTGCAGACAGCAGCATCAAGCATACCTTCGGCTCCAATGTATCCACTACACCAGAATCCACAGGTTGTTGTTCCCCAGGGAGGCCAACCCACTAGTATTTCTGTATGGAACCACCATCCTTGGAGTCCAATGGACCTTGCCAAGTTTAAGGAGATGTCTGGAGGCTTCTCTAAGAAACCCCAAGTGGTTATAAATTTTCTTAAGTCATTGTTCCAGACTGCCACACCATCATGGGAGGATGTTAAAGTTATGGCACCCATGATTTTTACTGAGGTTGAATTACAGAACATTATTAATAAGGCACGAAAAGAGGTTTTTCTGGCATTCCGACTGCCAATAACATACCAGCCCGTGTTGATGATGTCTTCCCATGGGCCACTAATCCCAATTGGGATCATAACGACCCACGTCAGAATGCTTACGGAGGCCAATTTGCCATGCAAATTTTTAGGACCATGTTTCCGGAAGGAGCCCGCCGGTCAGTGATCAGGACCAATAATTGGACACAAGTTGAGGAAATAGGAGAGAAAGAGGACCCAGCCACTTTCCTTCAGAGGCTCAGGGATGCCTGCCGTAACGGGGCTCAGGCTGACCCTGATGACCCAGATAATCAGACTGTTTTAAAACATCTTTTTACAACTCATTGTGCTCCAGACATATGCCGTAAGTTACAGAAGTTGCCTGGAGGTTGGGGACTACCAATGAGCACCCTGTTGGAAGCAGCTCAAAAAGTGTTCCAAGGGCGGATTATAGAAAAGGAGAAGGGGAGGAAGGCCATGGTGATGGCAGTCCAGCGAATGCAGACTATAGATAGACCTGGCCCCTCCAGACCTCGTGAAGACAGAGAGAGAGAGAGAGAGAGAGGCCGTCCTGGTCCACAGGAGAGATGCGCCCCAAACCCCAGAGAGTTAAAGAGAAACCAGTGCGCGCTGTGTCGTGGAATGGGTCATTGGAAGTCTACCTGTCCTAAGAGGAACCCTCAAGGACGGCCAATGATGGCCATCGAAGAGGAATCCGATTGAAGATGTCCGAGGTCGAGTCCCCAGCCACCCGCCTCGCCTCGAGTAAAACTGCAGGTGGGAAATGTCCTCCGTAACTTTCTCATAGACACCGGAGCACAATATTCAGCTCTAACCTCTCTCCCAAAGCATAAATCCTCCACCCATATCAAGGTCCAGGGAGCCACTGGCCCGCAAGATACCTCCCTCCTTCATGGAGTATCCCTCCAACTTCCTGATGGTTCCACCGCTGAGGCAGACTTTATCTTCCTGCCACAGGCTCACACTGACCTCCTAGGAAGGGACCTCCTGTGCCAAACCAAAGCTCTTATTGATTGCCAGGCAGATGGCCATATTAATGTGACTTTTCGGACCCCAACTGTTTATTGGAGGGGAAACTCTTGGCACTCAGTGGCGTCCGTCCTCAGTCTACAAGTTACATCCATGATAGATGCTGTAGACCCATGGGTTTGGGCCACGGGGCTGCCAGGACTTGCCATCACAGCTGAGCCAGTCAAAATCACCTTCCCAAGATACTGGTTTGTCCCCTGCTTCAGCGCATCCATTCACAGGGTCATTTAGGAGAAGAATCCCTCCTCACCTTGTGGAAACGATATTTCCATACTATGGAACCAGTGCATGCAGTCCTTGCCTCTGAGGTCCGGTCCTGTCCCATTTGTCAAGCCAACAACCCCTCAAACCGCCAAAAAGGACCAGGACCCCCAAAGCATCTAAACAACCCCTCAGTGTACCCAGGACAATTTTGGCAAGTGGACTTTGCTGAGTTGCCTAGAACGAAAGGGTACCGATAGCTTATTGTATTCATCTGTAAATTCTCTGGTTGGCCAGAAGCTTTTGCAACCCGAACAGCCAAGACACGTGAAGTCGTCAAGAAGCTGCTCCAGAACCTTGCGGTTTTGGGGGGGATCCCCCAGGAGTTAGACAGTGATTCAGGCCCCCATTTCACTTCTAGGGTCTTAGCTCAGGTCAGTCAGGCACTAGGGATCCAGTGGAAATTTCATTCTCCATATCATCCTCAGGCCAGCGGCATGGTCAAACGCCTAAATGGGCGCCTAAAATCCCTGCTAGCCAAAATAGGACAAGAAACAGGTCTAAAATGGCCAGATGCACTCCCACATGCACTTAGTGTCCTCCGGTCAGCCCCTAGGGGAAAACTTAAACTGTCTCCATTTGAAAGGGTTTTCGGACGCCCCTGACCCCTTATTATAGGCCAAAGGGGGGAGGTCCACATTGGGGATAAGACTCTGTTAGCGCATGTTCAGTCGTTGTCTCGCACTCTGTCTGTTCTTCGTTCTGCAGCCTTGCTCGAGCGCCCCTTCAGCCTTGACGGGCCCGTGCACGACCTTGAGGCTGGAGACTGGGTTGCAGTCAAGATCTGGGACGCAAAACCTCTCCAAGCCCGGTGGACAGCACCCGCTCGAGTCCTGCTGACTACCGACACAGCAGCCAAGGTTGAGGGATTCAAGTCCTGGATTCATCACTTGCGGCTCAAAAAGGTCCCCGCACACGAAAAGTGGACAGTGCGCCAAGTTGACGGCAATCCTGCTGATGGACTCAAACTGCTGTTCCAGAAAGATCCTGATCCTAGTGTCTAAGAATTGCCATTAATGTGTTTGACTATTTCCTTTTGGTTTGCTGTGGGATTGTATATTGTGATTTTTTTTCTATTGTTTCTTCTTTGGTTGTATGACCATGCCCATATTTATCCTGATCCTTGGATGCCTCAGTACCCTCATGACTCCTTTCCATTGTAGTTCCCCCCTTGGTAGTTCCTGTTCCCACTGTTATGGCCTCCGGCGAGGAGTCTGAGTATTCAATTCAGTTGCCTCTATTGATGACCGGTGTTACCAAACACCCCCAGCTCTCTGTCAGTATGCAGGTAAGCAATATATTATGGCCCGAAGTGTAACCACAACAGGTTCTAAAAATGGGGCAAACTGTCCTCACGTCCCATGGGTCTGTTTTCCACCCACTGCATATTGGGCCTCGGCCATAAAAAGGGCTAAAAAAAGGAGTAAATCAAAGGCCCTCATGGCCTCTAGTAGGTCCCTGCCCACAACCACTACCAAACCTCCATTAGTGGTGTATCCCTCATTGTATCAAGAGGTAGCACATGAAATGCCGGTCCCAGTTCCAGGGAGAAATCTCTTTCTAACACTGGCAGAACAGATTGCTGCCTCTCTAAACATTTCTGATTGTTGGGCATGTGGGGGACCTCTTATGAGTGAGCAATGGCCATGGGTGGCATCAGAAATAACTCCTGAAGTGTTAGCTCAGTGGAATCATACTATGCGGACTGCCTATCAGGCTCGGCCTCGCAGCTGGGCTTTGGCCTCCCCAATCATTGGCACCTTTTATCTCACTCAATTCCCAGTTGCCAAATATACTATTCGAGTTGGCGACACCCCTTGTCAAACTGCCTTGATAGTGAATGCAAGTAATGCTGTGCCCACCTGGTGGACCAATGGGGAGGTGCCCATAATAGGCAATCTCTGGGAAAATAACATCATCTTAAAGCCCTTTTGGGAAAGCCCCCAAGACCTTTCCCATACATGGGATGACCCTGAAGGTCTATATTGGATATGCGGATCCACTGCCTATTCCCGTCTCCCCAGAACATGGACTGGTTCTTGCACTATAGGGACAATAAGGCCTGGGTTTTTCCTTTTGCCTAATAGGATAGGTCAAACCCTGGGGGTTCCTCTGTTTGATGATCTGCATCGCTCCAGGAGATCGCTAGACATTGGGGGAACCCAGTGGGGAGATGAGTGGCCCCCACAGCGTATCATAGAGTACTATGGTCCTGCTACTTGGGCTCAAGATGGATCTTGGGGTTACCGGACCCCAGTCTACATGCTAAATCGCATAATCCGCCTTCAGGCAGTCCTTGAAATCATAACTAATCAAACTGCTTTAGCTCTTGAGCTTTTGGCCTGACAACAAACTCAAATGAGAGCTGCCATCTATCAAAATAGATTAGCCTTAGATTACTTGTTGGCAGAGGAAGGAGGCGTATGTGGAAAGTTTAATTTGACCAATTGTTGTCTTAATATTGATAACAGTGGTCAAGCGGTCACAGATATAGCCTCAAATATTCACAAAATTGCCCATGTACCAGTACAAACATGGAAATCTGCCTGGGATGTTGGATGGTGGGACTCAATACTTGGAGGGGGTTGGTGGAGAAAATTCCTACTCGTTATAGGATGTGCCTTAGCTGGAATTATTTTGCTCCCTTGTTGTATCCCTTGTATAACCCGTCTAATACAGTCCACTGTCTCAAATATGACAATGTTAGCAACCCCAGTTTCATCACCTATACCCACAAAGGACTCTGCCTCTGTGGCACATCCAATGACATTTACTACTTTGCCACCTGAACAGGTATGCTTAATAAGGGAATTACACTTAATGGGGTCTGCTCCAGAAGAGGAACAAAGGGGGGAAAACCTGTAGGCCAGGACCAGAAAACAAAAAGTTTATATTGTTCCCTTCTGTTTCAGAACCCATCAGTATGTTAACCAAAGATATGTAATCAACCATTAGCTAGCTTTTAGAAGGAAACCGGTGGTTTCAATCATTTAAAAATAGATATATTCAGACATATAGTTGAGGAAGTAAAGCGAAAACTAGGTCTCTGTGGTTAAGCTAGCAGAGATGTGTGTGTGTGTGTGCTAATGTGTGACAAACTATGTATGGTATAAAGCAAATAAGGGGAGGGGGTTTCCTTAAAAGAGTAAGGGGAGATGTAAACTAAGGCGGAGTTTTAGGCGAAAACCGGAAAGGTGTAACTCCTAAGTACCTCAGCCTATGGGGAAAGGGAGAGGGAAATTGTGGACGGGGATAGGATGCTTAGAATCTGTCAATTATTAGTAGTGATTTGCAGTCTATAAAATGTATGTTCAGGAAGCCTCGGGGTTCCTCTTTGGCACCCTCAGGCCCGTGTACTTCAATAAAGCAGCAGCTTGTACCGCTCGAAGTCTCGGTCTCTCTTCTTGTGGTTTGAGGCAGGAAGGCATTGGCCGTCTGGCCCAGCCGCCTTCGGGCGACAACAGTATACCTCACCCAGACTCCCTCTCAGTCCACTTGCTGGCCTGCTCAACCTGGTCTGCTCACCCTCTGCGACCTCCGCCATCTCCTCCTCCAAACCTCCATTCTCGCACCACTCCACTTCAACACCATCACTCCTTACTTACACCCACCACCTCAGAGCTCTCCCTAGCCAGCCTTTATAGGGCCTTCTTTCACCGCCCCGCCCTCCTTGCAGGTCCTGCCTGCCAGGCCACACCCCTCCCTGGCCTTCCAGCATTGGCCTGGGCTGTCTCAAGCTGCTGCAGTTGGGGTAGCTGGCTGTTCTGCCTGGATCAGCAACAGCTGCGTCATGTAGGCTGGCTGCCAGGCCTCTCTGGCTGAGCTGATTACTGAAGGTAGGCCCAGCTATGGCCCCTTGGCTGGCTGCCCAGCTCTTCCCACAGAATGCCTTCAGCAGTTTCACCTGGAGGGGCTTGGTTCTGAGCATCTCCTGAGCCAGGTTGCTATCTTCCGGCTGAGGTGGAGGCTGGGGCGTGGCTTTGGGCTGCTGTGGCTGCTTCTCCTCTCTTTTTTAAAAAAAAATTTTTTTTTTATTGGATGGGTTCACAAACATACACAGAAATCATTAACATTATCTACCCCATAACAATTTCCCCATCCTTACCCCCCTTTTCTAGTGACTCCCAGCAGTTTTCCATACCCAACTTAATCTAAAAAGTGTATCATATAGATTCTTACAGAGCAATCCTAAACAGTGTTACTCCAGTCTAACCCCATTGAAATCAATGAGCTTAGACTGGAGTAACTTTGCTTAGGATTGCAGTGTTTAAGTCTATACTGTATATCTATATTATGCATACTAATCAAATCTCTTTACTCATCTTAACTATCTACACTTACTATATTACTTATCTTAATTAAAAATATAAAAATTATATAAGTATATAATAAGTACTACTAAATATACTAACTAAAAAAAGATACATATATATGTGTAACATACTATTCCTTAAATACCTATTACTATAATACTATAACTTCATACTAATCCAATAAAATACAATAAAATATACCCCTTTTTGACCTTAAGTAAGTTTCTATCTCCCCTTTAATTCTCCAAAGACCACAGTTTCCCCTTCATGTCCCACTTTTTCTCCACATATTTCTTGAATTTTTCCCAGCTTAATGTATAATCCAATTCTTCTTGTTCTTTCAATTTCCTTGTTAATTTGTCCATTTCTGCCATATTCAAAACTTTCAAAATCCAATCTTCCATAGATGGTATCTCCTGAGTCTTCCACAACTGTGCATAACACATTCTGGCCGCCGTGATCATATAAAACACCATAACTCTGTCCATTTTATCAAAATCTTCTAGGTTCATACATAATAACAGCAATTCTGGGCTTTTATTTATATTCCTTTGTAAAATATCTGACATAACTTTTACTATATCCCCCCAGAACTGCTTAGCCTTATCACAAGTCCACCATATATGATAGAATGAACCTTCATGCTACTTACATTTCCAGCATTTATCAGACATCTGGCTATTACCATTGGCCAACTTCTTCGGTGTTAAATACCATCTATACAACATTTTGTATACATTTTCACGCACAGTGGTACATGCTGAAATTTTAACTACATTTTTCCACACCTTTTCCCAAGCTTCCATTGAAATTTCCCTATTACAATTTATTGCCCATTTGACCATCTGAACTTTAACAACCTCCTCCTCCATAAACCATTTCAGTAATATCTTATATATTTTAGAAATTATTTTCTTCCCCCCCTGAAGCAAACAGTTCTCAATCTCAGAATTTTGTAATCTAAAACCATTTTTTGCTTTTGTCTTTCTCATATAAGTCTTTTATCTGCATATATTGAAACCATCCATATTAGAATGGCAATTCATCATTGCCTTTAAGCAAATAATTGTTCTGCTTTATCTCAAGAATCTCTTTATATGTCAACCAGTCTTCCCCTGCATATTCTGTTCTTGGATTTAGTACTTCCGCAGGGATAATCCACATTGGTATAGACTCTTCCATGTATTTCTTGTATTTGTTCCATACAGCAAACAAACTTCTTCTTATGTAATGATGTAAAAACATAGTCTGCTTTTACTTTGTCATACCATAGATATGCATGCCACCCGAATAGTTTATTGTATCCTTCCAGTGCTAATAACTTCAAATGCTTCAATGACAACCATTCCCTTAACCAGTCCAAATATACCGCATCATGATATAATTTGAAATTTGGTAATTGTAGACCTCCTCTTTCTTTTGCATCATAAAGTACTTTCATTTTAACTCTGGGTTTTTTCCAGCCCAAACAAAATTTAAAATCATTCTCTGCCACTTTTCAAATTGTTTACTATCCTTAACAACAGGTATTGTCTGTAATAAAAACATCATTCTTGGAAGAACATTCATCTTAATTACTGCAATGCAACCTAACCATGACAAGTTCATTTTGTTCCATCTGATCATATCTTTATCTATTTGTTGCCATAACTTGTCATAATCATTCTTATATAAATCAATATTTTTCGCAGTAACTTCCACTCCCAAGTATTTGACTTTGTTCACTACTTCACATTCCACCTTATCCATCAACTCCTTTTGTTGTTGTTTAGTCATATTTTTACACAGTATTTTGGACTTCACCTTATTTATTACAAATCCTGCTAAATCTCCAAAGTCTTTCATTTTCTTCATCAATTTTGGCATGCACTCTATTGGATCCTCCACTATCACCATTATATCATCAGCAAAAGCTCTCACTTTATATTCAAATCCTTTTGTCTTCAGTCCTCTTATTGAATTATCTTCTCTTATTTGCCTAAGTAAGATCTCCAATACCATTACAAACAGAAGTGGGGAAAGCGGACACCCTTGTCTTGTTCCTTTCCTTATTTCCAACTTTTTCATCACATCTGAGTTGACAACTATATTTGCAGATTGGTTTTTATATATTGCCTTTATTGCTTGTATAAACTTCTCTCCCATCTGCATCTTTTCCATTGTTGCAAATATAAAATCCCAGTTCAAATTGTCAAACGCTTTCTCTGCATCCACAAAAAAACCACCAACCTGCTTCCCTGGATTTTTATCGTAATACTCAATGGCATTCAACAACACTCGTAAGTTATTTTTTATTTGCCTTTCCGGTAAAAAGCCAGCTTGGTCTTCATCTATGAATTCCACTAACCAAGCCTTAAGTCTTTCCGCTAATATCTTTGCAAATATTTTATAGTCATTATTAGTTAGAGATATTGGTCTGTAATTCTTAACGTTACTTAAGTCTAATGTCTCCTTTGGTATCAATGTAATATTAGCCTCATTCCATGTATCTGGCATCTCATCCCCTTCCAATATCTCATTCATTACTTTTTGCATCAATTGTTTCAAATCCTCCGCCATCACTTTATAAAATTTTGCTGTAATTCCATCTGGTCCCGGAGCTTTGCCAACTGCAGTAGCTTGTATTGCTTGTAATACTTCCATTATTGTTATCTCAGCACTAAACTTCTCTTTCAGCTTCTCTGGCACCTTTGGTAAATCAATCATATCAAAGTAGTCTCTTATCTTTTCATAATCCACTATTTTTTTCTGATATAGCTTGGCATAGTATTTATAGAATGCTCTCTCAATCAAACCTTGATCATATAATTCCTTCCCCTCTTCTATAATTCTGCTTATTGTCCTTTTCTCTCTCTTTTTCTTTAATTGCCACGCCAAATATCTCCCTGGTTTATTAGCTCCTTCAAACGATTTTTGCTTCATTTTCTTCAACTCCCACTCCACTTCTTTATTTTCCATAGCCCTAATTTGTTCTTGCAGTAACTTTATTTCATACAACAATTTCTTTTTACCTGGCCTCTTTTTCAGTTGTTGTTCTACTTGAATAATTTTTTCCTGAATCTCTTTTAATTTTGCTTCTTTTTTCCTCTTCTCTCTACCATTTAAGTCCATCAACACACCTCTAATTACAGCTTTATATGTGTCCCAGACCATGTGCATTGACACCCCTTTATCCACATTACACTGAATAAAAAACTTCATTTCTTTTCTAAGCACCTCAACGCATTCTGGGTCACTCAAAAGATCCTCATTAATTCTCCATCTCCGTTTCTTATGTCTCATTCCAAATCTCCACATCACAGGATTATGATCCGAGCTAACTTGCGGTAATATATCAGTCTCTTTTGTAAACACTACCAGTTCTTTAGACGCCCAGATCATATCTATTCTGGAAAAAGATTGGTGACTAGTTGAAAAAAATGTATACTGCTTCACTTTAGGATTATATTTTCTCCAAACATCTTCTAAGTTTTCTTGTTCCTGAATTTCAAAAAAAGACTTTGGTAATTTCCCCGTCCTTGCTTTACTTGTTGATGAACTTTTATCCAATTGCAAATCTAGCACTCCATTAAAATCTCCAGCTATAGTTACCTGATCATAAGTCCATTGCTCCATTTGTTCTCATAAGTGTTTAAAGAATATATCCTTGGAGCCATTTGGTGCATATCGTCCAAGTACCAAAGTTTTTTTTGCATTACATGAAAATTCCACAGCCAGGTATCTTCCATTTTTATCAGACACTATATATTTAGGTTCCAATTCTTCTTTTATATATATAACAATTCCCCTCTTTTTTTGTGGCTGCTTCTCCTCTCTGCCAGGTAAGAGCTCTGTTTGGGCAGCTGCTGGGTCCCTAATCCCACTGTCCTTGCCCCCTTCCTCTGCCTTGCCTAGCCTCCTGTCCTCTCCCTGGAGGGTGGGACTAGCTGGCCTCCCCTTGCCCCCTCTAGCCTTCTGAGGCTTTGGAACTTCGCCCCTTCCCCCTGGCACAGGCAGGTTCTGGCTCTGTTTGCTGGCCAGGGTGGTTGAACTGCTGCCTCCCGGCTGCCCCCCGCCGCTGCCTCCCGGCAAGTCCAGGGTCTGGGCTGCTGACCCCGGACAGCTTGGGTTAAAAAAAATGTTTTGGATAGGTACCTAAAATATAGTAAAGTAGGTGCCAGGTGAGCCTCATGGGTGAGGACGTTTAAAAAGCAAGATGCCACCATAGAAAATCCCCTCTCTCTAGTTGCCAGTGGCCTATGCTTGGCAATCCTGGAGACTTTGGGGCAGGACATGGGGAGATGGAGTGTCATTTCTCAGTACAGATCCCATAGATTAGGGAAATTCCTAGAAAGTCAACAATATGTTGACAAAAAGTGAAGTCGCTGCATCTGCAGTGCACCTCTTCCCATTTTCTCGCACTTCAAGAGTGGGTGAGAGAGTGGGAGAGCTGGCGGAGGCAGGAGTTTGCTGTGGTGGGCATGGGCAACCTGGTAAGCCTAGTTGTCACCCATCTTGTCTCTGAAGTCAGGGCTTAGGAGACAGATTTTTAACTAGCAGGGTGGATGGTATATTATGTTGTTGGACAAAGGGCAGGATACGAATGAGATAATAAATGAAGGAAATAATGAATGAATAAATAAATAAATGTAAGGTATGAGTGTGTCTCATGCTTTGAGTCAGGCCACTGATCTATACTGTCGACTCCAGTGGCCAGCAACTCTTCAAATTCTTCGGCATCCTTGCTTATTATCAAATTAAACCTGGCATCTTCTGCATACATTTGGATTGTGGTCTTTGTTCTGGGAAAGCAAATTATTGGTTTGCTCCCACAACACTTACCTGACAGAAATACACTACCCCCCCCCACCAAAACACAAACATCATACTGAGCTATTACAAGCTGCGTTAGAAAAATACTAGTATCTACATGGTCCAGGGCCCTCATACTTACCACACTATATCTCTCATTATCCTTCCATTCACCAGGTACATTCTTCAGACAGCCTTATCCTTATGGTGCCTTCTTTGGGGATTGTCTGCATGGCAGTTCTTAAGTGGCATGCTTTTTCTGTAACAGAACCAGTGCTTTAGGGTAGCTTCCCAGAGTGGGTGTGGAAGGCACTTTCATTCACTGCATTTAGGAAGGTGTAAAACAGCCAACCCTGTTCCCCCAAGCATTTGATGGAGGAGAAATTGTTTTGGTATATTATTGGCTGTGCTCTTTTTATCTTACCTATTTACTGTTACATTGTTTTACGTATTTGCAACTTCTTGCTTTGTTGTCACAAAGATAAATTGATATTTAAATATTTAAATATATAAACATGAAATAAAACAAAATATCACAAGTCTCCCATAAAATGTGGTGATAAAACCACATTAAGATGGTATCTCCTGACATATATGCATGCATAACGTAAAAACAAAGAACTTTTTTCAGTATTAACTGAATCAATTAATTAAATCTCATAATTAATCAACTAAGAATTCTTTAGTGAAATGATGATGGTGGTTGTTATGAAGAAGAAGGAGACTGAGATGGGGAAGAATGGGAAGGATAGTGGAAGAAAATGTCTCCATAGAATTGCATTAGTAATCAGTAATGAGCTAATTTAAATCATGAGATGAAATTTGCGTGATACAAAAATGTGGACACCAACTATCAGCGAACAGTTAAACTTTACTTGGGAAGCAACTACAATACAGGCTCCCAAATGCTTTCTATAATGCTATATCCCTCTCCAGAGCCTAATTAGAAGGGCTGTTCAGCATTGGTTGGACCAGTATTGACGGCATAAAGCAATAGTCTTTTCTTAGAAAACATTACAGTTTGCTTCCTCCAGAGATTCAATAAAGATTTTATGTATTCAGTTTAGCCTTGGTCTTCTTCCATGGCAATGTTAAATGAATACCATCTTTATTTTATTTATGCCATACTGCCTGCGTTTCTGAATATATTTATATATAACTGAAAATAGATATTTTATTTTACATGAAACTAATGCTTTCCGGTAACTGTTTGTGCTGTGTTTTTTAAGAGTATTACAAGTGGTTTTCATAAAGGAACATTTGTGACGTTGAGTTTTTATGTATCAAATTCTTTCCTGAATGCTCTGTGAGGTGTGAATACTTCTTAATCTGAAAAATGCCATCTGAAAATCCCTCTCTGACTTTCCCTTTAATCCCAAGTGCACAGGAGTTGGTTCTAAAATTATTCAGTGGTCAGGTTGTGGCACTCAGAGCACACCTGAAGTTCAGATCTCATACAAAAACAAGGTTTTCAAAAAAACCCAGAGCCCACCAAAATTCAATATTTGAAAGAAAACAGTTTTGTTAGATTCTGATACTTTTGGATTTCATAGAATTTGAGCTGTTAGCTCAAATTCTATGAAATCCAAAAGTATCAGAATCCAAGTATTTGTACGTGTGGGGGGAATTCATAAAAAGAACTGCAGTGTACAGTGAAGGAGAACTTTCTTCCTTTTTTCATATTGTTTTGAATATTACTGGGTACGGTGTTCCTCTCATGAATAATTCTGGTTAAAGTAAGAGCATTACTAAAATTAATTTGATATAGTTTTCATTTCCTTATTTATTTACATCAATTTCCCTTCTGTCCTATCACTGCACATGTTAATTGGAAAGTAGAATCTTCACATACCCTCATATCAGCACTTTGATTTTGGATTATTTTATGATTGTGCACCAGAGTTTGGTCAGATAGGAGGGGAAGACATTAAAGAAGTAGAAAGCTGTCCCAAACTGCATATATGCAGTTCTGTGTATAAAGTTCAGAAATAGAATAGAACAATGGAGGAATTATAAGGCATCAGTTGTATTTCAGAACAGACCAGATCATTTGGAATTCTAAAATCTAGGAAGATTTTAGACAACTTCAGGAATAGATTTTAGACAACTTCAGGAATACCCTGACCATAATATTCTCTGGTATATAAAAATTCAGCAGTAAAGACCTAATATAATGATTCTCTGTGCATGATTATGGTGGGGGAAAGACATAATCAGTGACCAGCAATGTACACTTTTAGATCAATTAGTGTCTATTTTTATTTATTTATGTCATTTATATTTGGCCTTTCTCACTGAGACTCAAGGCGGATTACATAGTGTGGGATTAGTATGATCAGTGGCAAGGACAAGGGCAGGCATTTCCATACAGTGTCAAGAACATTTCCATAAACAATGTCATAGGGTAAATGAACACAAGTTTACAAAGATATAGTATTAGCAAGGATCCAATATGGGGCTGAAGAATTGCTGAAACAGAACATAATGAATTCTAGGACTGACATTAAACAACAAGAAGCACATCAGAGGAACAAGGGAAGATGCATCCTCCTTCATATCTGTCACATGAAACGACATTTCTAGAACTGATCTTCCAAATTAAAATGGTTGTTTCCCCATATCTGAATATAAGACGATGTTCCACCTAGCTTGATATTCTCTGCCTTGACTGTCTCTGGTCTTAGGCCGAGCACTACCTCAAACCCTTCAGCTGGAGATGCCTGTGACTGAACCTGGAAACTTCTACAGGCAAAGCATGTGCTCTGGCTTTAAGCTGTGAACCTTGCCCTTCCTGTGCAATACACTTCCTCTATTGTCACCTTTTAAAAAGCAAAACATTACTTCTATATGGGACAAAAAGGGATTTTTCATGTCAGTTGTGGAACACTTGCTATATTTCAATAAATACATTTTAAAAACACAGAAAAGGCATTTTGTTAGATTTTATTTTGATTGTGTTGAATTAAAATGTATTTCGTACTATAGACACATACTACAAGTGCTTCTAAAAACAGATCCTCCACCTGCCAAACAAGACTTCTTGTTTAAATGTTTTCAAGTTGCCTTTTCCGATGAATGTTAATACATCTTTGGTATAACATTATTGCCTCAACTCTTTTAAAAAGCAAAACACAGTTTTCACAAATTAGCCTTTTACAAAGATTCAGTTTTACCACTTCAGTTATGCATAATGGGAATGTTTACCACCCAATATGTGCAGTTGCTCTGTGCAAGCACCAAGTCATCACGGACCCATCGGGGGACGTCACATCACGACGTTTTCTTGGCAGACTTTTTGTTATAGGGAGGTTTGCCATTGCTTGCCATTACACATTATAATATTTTCAGCTTTGGTACACATCAACCAGACACTGAATTTTTTTACAGTATGTGTTTGCATGTACTGGAGCTGTACAGACATAGAAGATATGTGTGTTACCCTTTTTTCACACAGCATGGTGATCATGCATATCAGGAGATTTGTGGGTGGTATGGGATTCATAATGTACAGCTGGAGTGACCAAACTGCATGTCCTAAAAGGGCTACTGAAAAATTACAATTAATCTCCTCCTCATCATCTAATTAGCATTCATAGCACTTTCAGTAGTCAACACATTTCATATACATTACCATAGCAGTTAAGGCCCAGTTTTCCTTTATAGCTTGAAAAAACAAGTACAACTGAAGCCATTCAAACATCTCATATTCCATCTCATTGGAACTACATGGTTTTCAGAGTTGCAGATGGAGTCTCTCTACACTGGGCACAGTCTCTGCTTATCTACTGAGTGATCTTCAGTACAGACAGACCGCACAGAGGAAAAACATTGGTTAAAAGCACTCATAATAAAATATATGCTGTTTTGTCAAAAGAAACGTTGGGCAGAGACCCAGTGAAAGGGACTCTTATTTCAAGAGTTTGAATGTTCTTTAAATAGAAAACCTTTATGGAAATAATCTTATCTTTAGAAACACCCTCTATCCAAAAATTTCTCTGACGCAAAAATTAAGCAGTTAGGATTTATATGCAGTTAAATGTTTCAGTTATGGAAAGTGGAAAGAGCTTTCTACATCCCAAGCCAAAAAGTAATTAAGGCAAAGTACTTTAATATAGGCAAGTTTGCATGTTACCTTGAAAGCACGGGGCCATGAGGTGCGCTCTTGGGGCAACCACTTTCTCTGCACTGGCACCAGGAATGAGATCTGATGCAGAAGCAGCAGTAACTCCCTTGTCCCAATATGCCAGAATGAAGTTGTGAAGCATGCCCCAGGAGTCCCATTCCCCCACCTTTCCACCCACCCAACCAAGGTGAGTGGTGGTGGGAGTGGGGGATCCCTCACCCCCCACTGGGGGACTAGCAACCCTAGATGATGCCCCCCCCACACATACACACTTTGACTCCAGGCATTGGATCAATAGCCTAGTCTTTCCTCCCTATTGCCCGCATACCACTAAGGGGTGTCGAGCTCCCATCCTAGTCAGTGAGACTTGAGGCTGACCAGTAAGGCCCTACAGTGGCTCCCTATATCAGATCCCCTTGGGCTGATGTGTCATGAAGGGTGGTGTCATGAGTCAGCCCCAGCCCCGACTGGCCACCTTACCTACTGCCTCAGAGTCCTCCTCAGAGGATGAGCAGGAAGGGCCAGCAGAATCTCCTCTGGAGTCGGAAGCCCCTGCAGAAGCTATGGGAGAGGAGGAGCAGTCAGAAACTACTGCTGCTGCTCCAGAGGGAATTCAGCAGGAACAGCCTGGAGCTTCTGCAGAGACTGTCAGGGACGAGGAACAGCCAGAAACCTCCACAGAGGCTGTAAGAGACAAAGACTCCCCCAGGGCTAGAGCGAAATCCGAGCCTCTGGGGCCAGCTGAAAGGAGGAAACTTAGAGATAAGGCAGCGTTTCTGGAAAGGCGGAGGAGTAGCCGGCTAATAGCACAACGCCGGGCAGAGCTGTTCGAGGGAGAGGCAACAGCTGGCCCTCATTAGAACAGCAATAAAGGAAGACGCTGAGAAGACCAAGCGTGGAAGCAACTCAGCTCGCCACTCCCTGCTACCTGGACGTTCGTGTACCTTGCTCTACTGCTTGTTTGGACTTGACCTTGGCCTGCCTATTGACTACTCTTCTGCCTGCCGCTCTCTCACTCCCTGACTGATAGCCTGACCCTGGCACCTGGCCTGACTCCTGGACCCTGGTTTGCTGTCTTGCAATACTGAACTCCTGCCTGCTGTGTTCAGCCCTGCAGTACCAGTGAGCCTCCTGCCTGCTGTGCCCAGCCCTGTGCGCGACAGGTGGTTTACATAACTGCACCATTTACAACTCTCATGCCTCTAGCTACTTGCCAATGTGCTCCTGGCCCAGACCAATTCTTCTAGTTTTGATGATATACTTAAGCAGGAAGAGAAAAATTGCAAATAGGCAAAATGTTTCTTTCTTTACTTAAGAAATTGAAATTTAAAAAATTAACCCCAAGTCAACTGAATCTGAAGAGTAGGCAATAATTAAATAAGTTTCTCTCTCACTCACTTGCCAGTCAAGAATGAGATTCCTATCCTGTTATCTTGACCAGGTGATCAGTTACTCCTGGTTTGCTAAAACAGGTGAATGAGTAGGATGGCTCAGTTGGAAAATAGTGAGCCAGGGAGGGTTTGCAGCCTCTACATGTAACAAATTTGCTCAGAAGCACAGGGCAGCTGCACCTTCCTCCCATCCCACCATAAACATTCACTCTAATCCTTTAATGGATGGAAGCAAAGTCCCCCTCCTGACATATAGTGGCTGGGGAAAACTCCGTTCCATCTCTACTTTTCCTCTGCATATGGACACCTTTTTAAAGTTTCATTGTCAAGAAAAATGGTAGTGAGGGTAAGATCTCTGCTGTTCCAGGGATGTTACATTCCTGCCTGGCATTCAAAATCTGTGTGATCTCTTCAGGGCAACTGCATAGTGATTCTTCCAGTAGTGCTTTCAAGGAGTGACATCATACACGTATGTTCTTTATATTATAACCTTACTGCTATGTCTTACAGTCTTGTACCCTTCTTTCATATTAGAGTGTTGTAATGCACGCAATGCCTTTGCAGACTTTCTGGAATCATTAGTTGTTTCCTTTCTTTTGAAGAGAATGAGCAGATGAGAACATCTGGTTTACACTACTCCATGAGATTAGTGAAAGCAGCTCACACAATCTGTTGTAAGTATATGGGCTGGATGTAAATAACTAAGAGGAGTTCTACTCATGGAACTATCTTCCCCATGTCCTGCTGTCTTCCATAGCTTTTCCACACATCAAACCACCTGAAAAGCTGTTCCTGAGTCTTGGGGAACCCTCAGGACCAAACTAGATGAGATGGGCACCCCTGTGTTCAACCTGGTGATGCACTGCTATTTTAGAGAGAGAGTTCTCACCTGGGAACAACTTTAAACTGTATTGCAGGGGCCCAATTCTGGACAGGTCCACATTGGTTAGGGGGAAGGAGTGAATCTTGCTTCTCCTGAGTCATTTTCCCAACCTGAAATGGCATGGGGGGATTATATGCCTGAACCCCTCCTGTGCCATTTTGGGTCAGAAAAATGGTGTGGGGACAGGCAGGATCCCTTCCTCCTCACACACCATGGTGGTCTTGGTCAGAATTGGCCCCCATGACACAGTTCCCAGGAGTTCCCAGGTCGGAACTCTCTTAAATGGTGGTACATCCTTGAGATGAACACGGGAACACTTGTTTCATCTAGTTTGGTCCTCAGTAATAGTATGGGATACAGTATATAGGATTGCAGTTCAAATGGGAAATCCATTAAAAACAGAACAGCCCACCCTCTTGCACAAAGTGCCTTTTGCATATTGGAGGGCAGTTTTAGACCCAATCAATAGTGTGGTAAGCTATCAAGTGATGAAGCACTGATGTAAATGCACCTGTCAGCCTTAAAATAGCAACTTGGAAATCTAGCCATCTGACCCAGCTTTTAAGCTTATTCCTTCAACAGGAATTTTCAGTTTCCATTTACCCCTGCATCTAGCTATTTAAATTGATGCAATGCTTGTTACCAGAGGTAGACCTGATCTTTGTTGGATTGTCAGATTGTTCATGTATTGCTTTATTATAGAACTGGGAAAAATCTAGGTCAGGGGTGAGACAAAGCAAATGGGGTATTCTGTGTCATGCAGTTGTAAGAAACTTTTTTCAAGCACGTACATACAAAGCAACGCAGCCAATATTTCAGAGTGGAGTAGTATGTCCTTAGTATGTATTCTAAGAATTCAGAAAATCAACAAAACTCAACTGAAGCAAAGAGCTATGTAAATTCTTGCTGCACAGGTCTCCAGTTCTGCTTATGCAGTGCTTCAAATACTTCTTTTTCTTCATTCTCATATGCTAGAGGTCTGGATCTTGGTCATGATGGGGAAACCACCCAGGAGTTTTAATGTTTTCGTGATGTCGGTCCAGATTATCTGATTCCTCAGGGACCAATTTCTTCCACAGAATAAATCCACAGAAGTGAATAATCATGAACTACCACTTCATTTCCCTGCTGGAAGCCTCTGAAATAAGGGCTCTTACATGAGAGAAGAAAACACTGAAGAATAGCAACACTCAAGTATTTTGGTGACAAATTAAAAGGAAGGTGAAAGGTGCTCCTAGCATATGATTTCAGCAGGACAGATTCATTTAATGGTATAGCCCTCCCCAATGGCAGACAGTGGTACAGAGCTGTTGCTCTGTTTCATATGGGCCATGTCATTCAGCCTAAGGTATCTCTCATGCCCATGGCATGGTGCAGTTTTTATCTTAGTGCAACAGATCAGCTAAAGCATTGGATTAGGTTCAGAGAGACCTTGGTTCAGACTCTCACTCTGCTGTGCAGCTCACCAGGTAACCATGGGCCAGCTGCTCCCTCTCTGCCTAACTTACCTCTCAAGGTGATTGTGAGAATAAAATGCAGAAGAGGAAAACCAGGTGTACCACACTGAACTCCTTGGAGGAAGGGCTGAAAAATGTGACAGATAATGCAGAGAAAGGCAAAATATGTTGACACAACAGTACCAGCAGCTGTTGCCACACGAGTGTTTGAGCTAAGAATAAGTCCATACACTGGTGTGACTGGACAGCTGGTCCTCTATGCTCCAACCCATAAGTCTGAACTTAAGTTAGGAAATTATGAAGATTCTGGATATGAGATACTACAGCCTTGTTAGGTGTTCTGTCCCCTTTGAAGAACTGCTCACTAGAACCACATCACCGTGACATGGAAAGCAGTTGTAAAGATTTGCTTGCTGTGGAAACTGCAGTTTTGTGGCTTCTCTCTGTGCTGTTTTCCCGCTTCTGAAGTTTACTATAAAGTTTTGGCATGCAGAATGTTTTTCTTCCTCTACTGTTTCTCTTTCATTTCTTCTTTCTTGTGATATTATTTTGCTTCATTCTTTCAATCATATATTAATATTTGAGGATTTGTTCTTTGTACTATTCATTATTTATTCTCATTTTGCATCATTTTCTCTTTTAAAGATATTTACAAATTATTTCTTTCTCTCTACCTTTCCTGCTTATGTCTATTTTTTCACTGAGTCTTCACCAAATTCTCTTCTTTCTGTGCTTGTGAGTGTGAAGTAAAATGTACAGATTGCAATTAGTGCTTGGTTAAAGATAGCCAATATAATATGAATAAGAAAATTGCAATACCATCTTTGTTTGCACTCAGAGGTGTGTCTATCTCTAGAATATTTGAAATGCAAATGGTACTAATTTGTGTGTTGGAAAAGGCTTTAGTTCTTAGCAGACATTTGTGTGTAATGTGTTGCAAAGCCACATTACCATCATACATATAGAGCACAGGGAATGCAAAAATTACATTCCATGTCTTGGCTACAAAGCTGCCAGGCCCAAGACCTGCTTGTTATAGCTAAGCAGACATACACAATGTAGAAAAAATAAAAACAATAATCACACCTCTTTCTGATAGCACATTGCTCTGAATTAGGTATGGAGATTTCCCCCTCAATTGGCAACTTTAAAAAAAAACACTGAAGTTCTTTATAAACTCAAATCTATATTTGATGGTGAAAACCTAAGAACCTTGTGAAGAACTCAAAGAGGTGATTGGGTAAGTGGGCAACAGTGTAACAAAGGAAGTAAAAGAGCAAAAAATCCTACTTTAAATAGATGCCGATGGGATCTGAACTGGTGGCTACTGATATGAATTGATTTTGCTGCAACTTTCAGTTTCCCTAGCTCATTTCTGTGTCCCTCCTCCATCACCTCCGTGTACATTGATAAAACATTTCCAAAAAGCAATACTGATGTGATTGTACTATTTTCGTCATCCACATCCATTTTCTGTGATGTTTAGGGATGCACACATGTGCTTCTGCAAACTACACACTAGTAAACCACCGCATAAAAAGAATCTTGACACAATCAAAAGCACAATCAAATCAAAACTGTGTTTTCACAATCAACTAAACAAAACAAGCATATCACGGAAACTGCACAAAAGGAATCTCAATGCAATAAAAGGTTCATTACTTCTGGCTCAAAAACTAGCTCCCTGTTTAGACTCTGCTGACCTAGCTACACTGATCAATGCTATCACTCCCTCCATATTGCGCTATTGTAAAACTATTACAAAACAAATGTTTTATAAACCAAAACACTTGCTAGCCTGCTCAAATGTAGTCTTGTTTCCTCAGAACATCTTTGCCCTCACAATCAATTTGGTAGCCTATTTGCATTTGTGGCCTACCTAACCTTGTCTGTTACTACATGGGGGACTGCTGGTCTATGTGCCTTTGACCTAGGGTTGCCAGGCCCCCTCAACCTCCCAGCGGGAGATAGGGGCCTGGAACTTACCTTGGGGGAGAGGGGGTGCATGCACGCAAAGCGCGCGCACGCGCCCCCACAAACACAATGACATCACTTCAGGAGTGATGTCATTGTGCAGCCCCTGGGAGCGCTCCTAGGCTCCACAGGGGCTCAAAATGGGCCCGATCTGCACCAAAACAGGCCCATTTTGAGGTGCTGTGGAGCACAGGAGCACTCCTGTGCTCCACAGTGCCCAAAAATGGGCCCGTTTTGCCACAGATCGGGCCCGTTTTGAGGCGCTATGGAGCACAGAAGCGTTCCTGTGCTTCACAGCGCCCGAAAATGAGCCAGTTTTGCCACAGATTGGGCCCACTTTGAGGTGCTGCAGAGTGCAGGAGCGCTCCTGCATTCCACAGTGGCCCTGATCTGGGCTAAAACAGGCCTGATCCTGGCAGCTGCTGCACACAGGAGCACACAGTGCCGTGGGGGAGCACGCATGGAAGGTGCATGCCCCTCGCTGGTTAGGTAAGTGGGGGCAGGTTGTGGGGAGCGGGGGCAGGGGATCCCCCGCCCCCACTGGGTGTCTGGCATCCCTACTTTGACCATATGAACAGAGTCTGGATTTGCTACAGTTGGACCTTGTTTTTTAAAAACATTATCATGTAGAAGCTTGCACTACAGTGTATTCAATTAAAATTGTAAGGGACTGATATATAAATCTTACCATTATTATAACTTTAGAGTGATTAATGTAAGAAAACAATCTTTGTTTAGTCATAACTGGCTTGGAGAACCTGCTAATTAGCACTAATGAATCACCAGTTTTATGACCAAGCCTGCCTTCCAATTCCATCAAAACATAAGGATGATTTAATTTGTGCTGAAGGTTTTAGTGTCTGTGTTTTTATAGAACAATCCTTTGACACCACTGTCTATTTAATGTTGCTTTTGAAAAATACTCCAAATGTTTTGGAAGGCATGATTAAGCTTCCCTCTTTACTAAAAGAAACAAAATGTGTGTTCAGGGCCAGAAACATGTAAACTAGCTAGCAAAGAAGTGCTCTTTTTGTTAGTATAATCACTTAAATTATTTTACTGTAATATAATCTACTTTACTTTGGGATTTATTACTGTTGCAATAGATGCTGCTTCAACAAACAGATTCTGATGGAACTTTCTTCAGCCCATTAAAATTCCTGGAATAAGCCAGTTTCGTTTTATTAAAAGGTGGCTCCCAACTGAAAAAGAGTAGTACCCCCCCCCCCATCAAGAGAATAGTAATTATCTCCCTCTTACAAAAAAATCACTCATCACTACTGGAATTCAAACAGCTGAGCATTGTTGTGGAAAAAGGATATAGCCTTTTACCTTTTTAAAGAATAAAGCTAGATGAATGCTCCCACATTAGTAAGTATGGTCTCCGCTTTGGAAACATTAACACAAAACAAAAATGGAATGGGATAGCCACAGTCCATGATGCATTTAAAAAACCAATGCCTTCTGTATATAAGGAATGATAACATTTTCCTCTTTACATGAGCATATCCATTGAGTAGCCTTTACAAATGCTCTGTTGCCATTTCAGCATGGACTATGGTGCACATATATCACAGCACCTATAGAATAAGTCTTATTACAAACAACAGAAATGAGCCATCTGATTCCATTATGTAATCACTTTAATTTTATTTCAGTGTTTCAAAAGGAGCGAGCACTGCACTCATCAAACTACATCTTTTCTCCACAGCAGTACCCAGACATTTAGTTCCAGTAGCGTTACCAAGTTTCAACACATGTTGATCCATGCCGGTCTGAAAATTTTGGGCAATCATGTGAAACATACTCTTGGAAATGTGCAAATCTCATTTTGTGCAGAGCAGTGGAATGGCATCATGTGTGGGAATGCTCAAGCACTTGCAGCTGAGATCTCACCATCACAAATGGGTAGCCGTTGTTTGGCAGGCAGTTTAAGTAGCCTGTGAGCAGCTTGAGCCTGTTCATTGGGGTGCTTTCCACACATGCCAATTATTTAAGTATATGAACAAAAGCAGTCAAAGAAATAAACAGCATGTATTTTGAACATTTGCTGTTTCTCTGCTGGCTGATCTGTGTTAATGGCTGCCAGTTAGTGTGGATATGCACATGAGTGTGCACATGTGCATGTGCACACATGCACACGCACACACACACACTCCAGCATCATTTAATTACCTGACCCAACCATCCATGACCTTGAGGGGAAATTGATTTAACCTGCTATGCAGGTAGAAAAGCCGCCACAGGGCAGAATGAAATGAAAGGGCATCAGAAGCTGCTGCAAAGGTGCTTGGCATGATGCTCAAATCAGGCGCCAAGCTGCAAAGGCAAGACAAGCTGATCTGAGGATTGGCTAATGAGTGATCACAGCTGTTGAAAATGGTGAGTTTGCCTGTCAAGCATGTTCACTATGAAGTTCTCAGCAGCTTAATCATATCCAGAGTTCTAGTTGGATATATGCCACAGAATGACTACCCCAAAGCTATCACAATTACCTTATGAAAATCAGCCCAAAGTTTTATTTGAGAAGCTCAAGTTACATATCTTTGTCATGGGTAGATGCAGCTTACTACATAAGATGGTTTTGTTGCACAAAATGATGTCCATTTTTTTTTAGATCTTTTATAATTTGTGACTGGTGGCATTGAGTGAGGAAATATTCAAGCTATTGATTTTCCTAGTGAGAAATGGCTTCTCTATATGTTACTTAAAAGAAAGAAAGAAAAATACAAATACAACTTGGGATATCTAAGGACAATGCATACATACCTCAATTATGTTCCCTAGTATCAATGCAAAATTTGGTATGGTGCAGTGGTTAGGGTGTAGGACTATGATATGGGAGATCTTGGTTTAAATCCCCACTCTGCCATGGCTGCTCACTGGGTGACTTTGGCCTAGTCACATACTTTCAGTTTAACCTTCCTCACAGGGTTGTTGTGAGGATAAAAGAGGAATGATGTAAGCGACTTTGAGTCCCCATTGGGCAGAATGTTAGCATATAAATGAAGTCAATAAAATAAAAATATTTATTTCCCCTGCAAAAAACAGGAAAATGTATTATTGAAAACATAGTTTATATATCTTGAAATACAAATACCCTGCGTTCATCTCCAATATTGCAAGAATACAGACAAGCATCTATTTCCATAAACAACCAGGAAATAGTGAATGCTGCTCCAAATTTGGAAGAGTAAAGAAGACGGACATCTATTCCCTGTAAAAACAGAATGAGTCAGTAAAGAAGACTGGAGCAACAATAACCAAGGAATAGCATGAAACCTGTATTGGAGCCCTTTAGCACACAATGAAGAAACAAGCAAAGTACTCCACATTTTTCATCTGTATATGCCCGGAGAGGTTACCTAATTAATCCTGAGATATATATAATCAAATACAGCACACATACTGACAACACTCTAATGGAAGCATCCAGCACAGCGTCCAACACAGTGCATCACGAAGTCTTAATATTTTCTTTGGCTCACAGCCTATTCTCAGTTCTCTGACAAGTCATTAATTTCTGAAAGACCACCCCAGAGGGTTCTCCTCTTTTATACAATCAGGACGTGTTAACCCAAATTCTGTTGCTGTTGTTTCCTCCCTAAAGAATTTGAAAGGTCAGGCCTGGTGTTTGAAAGGCAAAGCTATCTGACTGCCAATCCCAGAATTTACCTCCCTGGTGCTTCCTTCTTGCATAACTCAGTTGCACAATAATTTGCAAGTGAAAGGTTGTTTTTCCTCCATTGTCAGTCACATATTTTGCATAAAGTCATGCAGGTTCTTTAGACTGTGAGCTGGCTGTAGCACTAGATGAAAAGGCATGCTTGGAGGGGAGGAAAAAGCGCAAGAATATTTTAAGAATGCTAGTGATGGCACATACTTAATTGCATACTAGTGATGGCACAAACTTGCATGCTGTTAATGGCACATACTTACTTGTATGCTAATGATGGCTCGTACTTATATGCAGGCCTCCACTTGCATTTCCTACACAAACTATTGAGGTATGGATACTAGTCATGAGTATCTAGCAACAAGGAGCCACTCCAAAGTTTTATTTTCACACATGCAGTTCCATATTTCTACAGCAGGGATCATACATTTTATAGCATGGAAATGGCTATGCCAATGCTCAGTGATTTGGACAGACAAGACATTTCTATTAGCATGTGTTAGGTGTAGATTTGTTTTAGTAGTTTAGAGTTTTCAATGAAATACAGTTTTCAATTGGTTTAAATTGTAGACTGCCTCAGAACTTTTTGGACTTAAAAGCAATATAAATGTACTGCAGATAAATAGGGAAGCCCCACATCGAATGTCATCCTTGAGGTTACACCAGCAGGTCCAGTTGGGCTGAGAGCCATAAACTGTGGTGGCAGGAAAGGATGTAGACATGACAGGAGATGTAAAAAGGTGACAGGGCTACAGCTGCCCTCTCTTCTCCAACAGCAAAGCCAGCTCAAGTAGTGTGCCCTATTCTAACTGTCAAACTGCCTTGAGGGTAACAGGGCCAAGTTACATATTATACTTTTTTAACAAGTTGCATCTGAGTTTCCCAGACCTGACTTGCTTTCCCAGCAGCCACACAGCAGTTGCAGAGAACTACTTTTTAAAGCACTGCAGAGGGGTGGTGTAGCTCAGTACTGTGGTATGGGAGGAAGAGTGCACCTGCCTTCTCCTGCCTCCATTTTCCCAAGTCAAAATACTTCCCAGACATTATCTGCCCCATTTTGGACCTGCACATGCAGTATTATTGTGATGCATCTGATTAACTAAGTTGTAAGCTATAAAAGGCCACGATACTTTTGTTAGCCTTTAAAGTACCAAAGAACATGCTTGCTGACCTTTTAAACATAAAGCAAATTTTAAAATATAATGCAGATGTGCCAATACTCAAGTGAACACTGCCCCTTTCCATTAGTCTGCTTTTCCATGTGGAACTTTGCAGCAGCCACTTTCTGATCATTAAAAAAGTGACAGCTTATCCTTTATTTAGAATATACATTTTCATAGTGATATCAACACAGCACTATCATTGGCATCATGATAATAGTTTCCATTGTACACCAGCATTTTCAGCCGATGTGTGTAACTCAATTGTACAAACATGTTCTGGGCAAAAGTCTCAGATCTAAAATTTCAGCCCAGGGGATTCTAGACTAAAGGCATAACATAATGGATTTCCTAATTGTAGTACTTCTAGTACTTGTGGGAAAAGCCTAAGTCTCACTTCCAGCTGTGTGACAATGGATAACACTCTTGTATGTTTGCATATACTCAGTGGAAAGAACACTGCCAAATTGTTCTCCCCATTCTATGGATATGTAGCTATACACGGAAGTCAGCAGAAATGCTCACATGTTACTGGAAACAGATTTTAGAGCATTGTTCTTTTTCAAAATGTGCTTATGTGCGTGTGTGTACTGAAGCACTGTTGTGATCCTGGTTTAAAAAGCAATTTTAATAAGATTTGGCATACACACTAATTCATCCTTAAAGGAGCAGAGTAAGAATTCTATAGATGGCTATGACATATTTTTCTCTTAAATAAACAAAACAAGGATTACTCCCACCCCACCAAAGGCATAGTTGAAAAACATTGAAGCACTGATGCTAACAAGGAAAAATGCAAGAATTCAATGCTGAGGAAAGAGTGCCAGTCTCCCTTATATTTTCCCCAATGTTAATTTATTGCACAGATTCTTCTATAATATGAGAAGCAAAATCCATTTATCCCCAATGGATATATACGTTCCATTGTCTGCAAATGGATATAGCGTACAAGAGCACTTTCCAAGGCTCTCTGTCACAGCTTACACTACTGAGCAGAGCTGCTTGGAAACCCACGGCTTGTGCCTTTCATCATGTCTTGGAACCAAAGAGATCAGTTGTTGGTGGGATAACTTTAATATTCTGCACAGTTCCTTGCTCCTCTTCTATGTCCTTTTGTTCCCCTTCTCTACCCTTAATGGCCATTCCTGAATCCTGCTTTGATTGTATTTATCCAGGCTTTTCAGACACAGATATATCAGCCAGGCTTAGTCAAGTATTTCTTTTGTAGGAATAGGCTCTCTCATAGCATTTCTAGTTTGGCCCTAAGCCATTGTTATTTCTCAATTTCTTGTTATTCCATTTGATGATTGATCAGTTTGAACTTTTCTTTTGTACAAAAGTATCATGAACTGTCATCACAGGAGGAAAGTGAAACTAAAATGGGGATCCTCTGAGAAAATATTGTTTTCTAGGGAAGTATGGAAGAGGAAGAAAATATTTTGCACGGGGCTAGATACTTTTTTTTTTTTTGAAAAATTTTTTATTGGGTTAGAATCCATTATTTTTACATTTACATTCAATTTTCCCCAATTTTTTCATCTCTAACCCCCTCCCTTTCCCCCCCTTTTTGTTGACTTCCAACAGCTTTCCAACCCTTTGTCCCCTTTCCCTTACTTTTATTAGCTTCCTCTATCTAAAACAAATATATATTCTCCGTTATTCTAAGCAGTACATCCTTAACTATTTTTAACATTGTATGCCCAAACTGTAAGTCTTTGTTTCCATCTTAGATAAACAATTTATCCCATTTTTCAATTTCAAATATTTCTATATATCATAAACCATATAGATCATACATTCATTTATATCAAACAATTTGACTTATTCTCTATATATGAATGTCTTTAGGCATGGCTCATGTGCCAGGTAAAAGGGGCAGGTAAATCAATCCTAATCTTTGAATGTGAGTCTCTCTACATTAGAGATCGGCATCATCCAAAAAAAATTAACGATCCAGCTGATCATGGATTGTCACCGGTGACAATCCCAAATTAATGATCCACACCGAGTGAAATTGACAGAGCCTTTGGGGAGGTGAAGATGAAATTAACAAACCCTCTGAGGAGCGATCTCCCTCAGCTCTCTCTTTTTAAAGTACATTTCCCAGCTAACATTGGCCCTTTTCGCACTTACGGTTTAAACCGCCATTTATGAGCATTCTCCCCGATCGCAGTGGCTTCAGCCTTGCACCTGTTCATTTCACACTGTCCACTGCAATTTCGATTTGGTGTCTGTGCTTCTTTTCAAAACCTCGGTGCAATTTTGGGCTTTTGGGGCCTTGCAATTCACGTCACACTTTTTAAAAAAAAATTGAGCATGCATAGTAACGTTGCAATGTTGGAACCCTCCCCCCCTTTTTGCTGATTGGGCTGTCCCCTGCCCACTGGAGAGGCAATTGGTGGCAGAGTTCTGGGGGAAAACATGTACCACTTTCATTTTTTTAAATCAAGCCAGGAAAGGGTTAAAATGCTGCCAATTCATCTCCTCCCAGGAAGCAGAGGCTTGTTTCCAAAGGGCTGTGCAAAATGCTTGGGTTTTTCCCCCCTCTTTGGCAAAGTCTGAAACATGCTTTGGAGGGAGGGAAAAGCAGCCATTTAATCCTTTCCTGGTTTTTAAAGCCAGGAAGAAAGTGCAGGAACATTACAACGTTGCAACCCATTCTTGTCTTTAAAAAAAAAGAACGTGTGTGCATACCCTAAGGGAGGAAGGAGAAAGCAGCTATTTAACACTTTCCTTGATTTTAAAGCTATCAGAGAATTAGCAGCAAGCTTAGGAATCATTCCTGGCTTTTGAAAAAAAAAAGAGCATGCATACCAGGAGGAAGGAAACTAACGAAGAAGCAGCCTTATGACCCTCAGCTCGCTTTACTAAAAAAAATGGTGGACAAGGAGTTCAGAGAGCTGAGGAGGGTGGGAGTGGTTAATTCTGCACAAACCAATCAGCTCCCAGGGAAAAGGAGAGGGGGGGAGAGAAGCAAAAAGGGGGCAAAATTGTTCACATTAGCAAAATGCAGGCCAGCTGCCAGTCAGCAGCGAACTTAAAAAAACATCGGGGTATGTCCGCAGGGGGAAAAATCGGGGATACAGCGAACAAAAAGCGGGACTGCATCCCATGACTGCTTTTAAGTGTGAAAACCTTGCAAACATGGGATGTGGAACAGGTACAAATGTGCTCTAAAAACCGAGTGCGAAATGTACCATTGTATCTCCCTACACTTGAGGAATACGTACCGAGGCATCCTGGGTAGAGAGACTCTGTGTGTAAGGGAGTGACTGAGAAAAGTAATGTTCATTCCAGTCCATTGAAAAGGGGTTGTAGGATGTCATGTTCTATTAGGCTTAGTTCTGTTTTATAAAAATACAATTAGTGAATCTGTATTCAGAATTAGAGCAAATAGCAATTTCTGACTTTCCTTTGTTCTTATTTCCATTGCCTTCTGATGTATTGATGCAAATGTGGACAAATTCTATTAGTGCCAAAATAGCTCTCTAGATTCCCTCTGAGAAAATCTTGCTGGATAGTAGACATGGACACGAAACAGAAAAAGCCCAAAACGAGAGTTTCGTATTTCATCGCAATCCATGAATTGCGAATCATGAACATGAAATTGACTTGTTTGCTGAAATGATTCATTAGTTTCATGATTCATCAGAACCCAGGGCATTTCTACGCCCCCCTGCATACCCAGAGATGCCAAACTCACAGGGAGACTTCAGCAGATGGTCCTCCACACACTCACCCACCCAGTTTGCAATACATTGATTGGGAAGGGTGGGAAGGGAAGTGCTGCCAGAGTGCATGACTGAAATGGGGACTGGGAGTTGTTGGATCAGAGGAGGATGAAGGACCAGCCATGGTGGAGCTGGGTTGGGAAGACAGAGTGAGGAGTGGGGTGGGGTGGAGGAAAAATAGCACCCTCACTCAAAAACCTTCCCACAGCAAGGCCGAGAGCTGGAAATAAGAGGCTTCTTTCAGTCTCTTTAAAGCAGCAGCAGCAGACAAAAGCACAATCCCAAATCCTTCCACACACTCTCTCACTCTAATCCCAGCAAAACACTGACATAGATCAGAACAGGAGGTCTGTGGTTTGCTGACAGACCTGCCTAAAAGGGTCTGGTGGGGTGAGATTGGTGTGCCCATGGCTACAGAAGGCTCACTTCCTTGGTTGACTTGGGGATAGACCCCCCAGCTCCTGTCTGTATAGGGCAGAATGGGAGCTCTCCAGATGGCTAGGAGAGCTGTCAATCAAGGATAAGTGGGCTATGATTGGGGTTTCCAATGGCAACAAAAGGTCTAGGCCCATTGTTGCCTAGGGAATCAATGGATTGGCACCAGCCTGTCTGCAATTACAAATCATTCACAAAGCTAACAAAACAGGCCAAAAAGTCGTGAATTTCATGATAATTTCGTGATAACTGTGGCCCCACAAAACACTGTTTCGTGACACATGTAATGGCCCATTTCATGATGAAAATTGCTTCATATTTCAATTCATGCCCATGTCTATTGGATAGTCTCTCTTTCAAATATTGTTGGTCTGGGAAAAAATATTAAGACAGGAAAAGATAAGGGATTAGGTACAAAATTCCCAGGTTGCTCTGGTGGCTTGAGAAGCCCAGTAGTCCACCTGCCTTGTTCTGCTGCCGCACAAAAGCAGTCACCACAAAGCATGGTGGTGACTTTCCTTTTATTCCCTTATTCCCTTTTACTTTTACTTTTATTCCCTTAGAAACTCATTGATTAACAAATCGAGTGGAAGAAAGTTCTTGTTCATCGTTTTTTGGACTCAAGGGACAGAAGGACTGAAACAAATGTTGCTACTGACAAAGTTATCTTAGGATCATTATCTCTAAATAGATAAACAGTGTTTTCATAGTAAAACTGATCGATCAGTAATAAGTGGCTTAATAGTATCTGATATTCTCATACGAACAGCATTCAAGTAGGACATGTAAAGATGTGTCAAGCCTAAGACCTCAAGGGCAGATTCTATCAGGATAAGACCTATTTTAAAATCTTCCTTCTAAAACCATAGACGGTATAATATTCAATCTAGCAAATAAAAAAGTTCAACAATATTGTGGAATAGTCAAATTTATATATATAAAGACAAGTGTCCTGACTGACTCTTCATCGCCCAGCCCAAATCTCTGGACCTAGAAACATGAAATTTGGGGAGAATATTCCTTTCATGAGGTGAACAACTAAGAAGGGATTTTAAGAAATTCGGGGGTAAAAAGGGTAAAATGTGTTTTCCCATAGGGATACAGCTTCTCTGTGTGGCTGACAGGCTGCTGCCTGCTTCCCCCCACCAACTGCCAACTCAGCCACTCGTCCTTGATTGGGCCAGCCTTTCAAGGTCATTTGCATATGTGGCCTGATTGGTCTTCAACCCAACATTCTAAACAGCGTTGTCAGGGTCAGGCAGGGCCGTGTGCGCCAGCAAGGTTGGGGTAGCCATCCTGGCCTCCCCCGAACGGGTCCGCCTCCTTCCCTGATGCCGGCCACCTGGTCAGCCGGGCTCCCCCGGCCTGTGGTAGGCGAGGGCTCCCCCAATAGGCCTCAGAACTTGGGCTGGCGCCGGGCCTGGCTGCCCTTGCCGCCTTGAGACAGCTGTCTCTTCAGTGCAGTTACAGACTGGTTCCCTTGCTCCCATACTCTCCTCATTGGCCTGGGTTCTGGAGCCCTCCTTTATTCCTCCCCCTATTCCCAGCTCCACCCCCGCTCCCAGGAGCCCCCCCCCAAGGCCAGGCCCACCACCTGGAACAGGTGAGGCCAGAGGCCAGGGCTCCGCCCCACTCCCTGCTGCCGCCCCATGCTGTGCTTCCCTCCACCTGGCTGTTTCCCCCTCTCCCATGCGCTCATCCACCCTGCTGCCCCTCAGGCCCAATCACCACCCGCCTCCCGTGCAGCGGGGGCGGGCCTACACATGGCCTCAGCGTCCTGGGCCGGGGTGTGGCTGGCGCCGCCACAGTTGGCGCCGGCTGGGCCTGCCATGTCCTGGGGTGCCCAGAGGCTGGGCCGTGCCGCGCCTGTGCCGCCGAGCCGCAGTCCGTCCCAGGGCCACCGCGGCCGCCGCCACCCTGGCAGCCGGGCGCGTCGGGTGGAGACCGCCCCAGGCTCGTTCACCACTGCGGCCGCCTCAGCTGCCTCCACTTCGGGCGTGGCCATCCCCGCTGTCGCAGCTGTCTCCGCTGCTGCCGCAGCCGTCTCTGCCGCTGCTGCAGCCGTCTCTGCCGCTGCCGCAGCCGTCTCTGCCGCTGCGGCTGTCTCCGCCGTCGCCGCCTAAAAATGGGGGTCAGAGAGTATCCTGTGTCCAAAGAAAAGGTGACTATCTCTGCAGACCTGGGCAGAGTAGTGATGACCCTAGCAGACCTAACAGCCATGATATACTCTGATATCACCACTATCATGAAGAAGTCCATGGATTAGTTGTGTGGAGCCCTCAAGAACAACAAGGCTGCTGTCATTAATAAAACACAGCTTTAACTCCCCCGAAGGGGCAGAAATAGAGTACAGATCTGTGGACTCAGTGGTGCAAATGGATGATGTGGTCCACTGCCCTGTGGAGTTTCTCAACATGCTCAACCCTCTTGGATTCCCAGCCCACAAGCTTCTCCTCAAAGTGGGGGCTCCAGTGATGATGCTCTGGAATCTCAACCCACCCAAACTCTGCAATGGAACTAGACTGTGAGTGAAAGCCCTCCACAGGAACGTCATCGAGGCCACACTGTTCACCGTCAGTGCTTGGTGGGACTTGGTGTTCATACCACACATCCCACTCATACCATCAGATAACTTCTTCAAGTTTAAGAGATTGCAGTTCCCCCTCAAGGTTTGCTTTGCTATGATGATCAACAAATCCCAAGGGCAGATACTGAAGGTGGCAGGAATTGACTTGAGGGAGGATTGCTTCTCACATGGGCAGTTCTGTGTGGCCTGCTCCATAGTGAGCTCATCCAGCAGCCTGGTGATCCTAGCACCTGAGGGGAAAACCACCAATGTGGTCTACAAAGAGGTCCTTCAATAGAAAAAAAGCCTTGTACATATTTTTCACTATTTATTGCACTACAATCTTTTCCTTTTAAAATCTTTTCAATAAATGTTACATTTCCCAATTCACTTCATCAGTTTTCGGCATCAACATGCTTCGCTTTATCCAAACACCTTTGTGAAGCTCAGGTACTATGCTACTATACTAAAAAACCAATGCAAAAACAAACAAACAAACAAAACACAACCCAAAAAATGTTACATACTCATAAATATTATAACTGGATTTAAAGTAGTTAAATACCGTAGTGAAGCATGGGTATCAAGCTAGTCTATATATATAAAGACAAGTGTCCTGACGGACTCATCAATGCCCAGCCCAAACCCCTGGACCTAGAAGCATGAAATTTGGAGAGAACATTCATTTCATCATGTAAACACCCACTAAGAAGAGTTTTTAAGAAATTTGCACCTTAAATTTGAGCCTTTGGGGACTAAAAAGGGGGTAAAATATGTTTTCCCAAAGGGATATAGCTTCCTTGTGTGGCTGGCTGCCAGCTCAGTCACTCTTCCCTGATTGGGCCAGTGTTTCAAGGTCATTCACATATGTGGGCTGGTCGGGGCTCACAACATGCCACACTGCATTCCCCCCCCCCGACAGTTGAAGCACAGAGGTCATTTGCGTATGCGGCCTGATTGGTCCTTACCCCCCACATTCTAAACAGTATGCAGTTGTTATTGGGAGTCATCAAATGGGTCCTGAGGTAAAATGCACCTCCCAGTCATCCCCTAAAAGTTCACTAGGGTTGCCAATCTCCCTGTGGGGTCTGGCTTTCCTGTGAGGCTGGCAGATTCCTGCCTGCTTGCACCTCCCTCTCTCTGAGCTGTGGAACTGTGTTCTGAGGTAAAAATCAGGTAAAGGAAACAGTAGACAGTTGAAGAAAGGCGGTAACTGGATTTAAAGTAGTTAAATACCATAGCGAAGCACAAGTATCAAGATAATAATACATATAGGGAGATAAAGATTTAGGAGGAGTAAAGCCAAAGGACAAGAGGGAACAGACACAACGAGCTCTATATGTTAAACTTCTGTGGTTGAGAAAACTTTTGATTTACCCATCTCAGAAATAAGACTAGTTGTCATACTGAATAGCAGCTCTTTCTCATCCAAAGTTTTCATCCAAAACAATTTGAAAGTATCCCATTTTAAGGCAGCCAATAGGCAAACATCCTCAGCAAAAAACAATTTTAGTCTCAATTTGAGGGCAGAGAACTACACCTCCAAAGATGTTTGGCCGAATTCTGCCCACAATGCAACATTTGAGACACAACAGGGTGCATTCAACAGTTTTCTTAGAAATTGAGCAAGGGCCTGATCAATATTTTTGGATATGGCTTTAATTCAAATAGCTGAACCACCTTCTTTCCCTTTTAAAATCTATATTTCTTTAAATTTTCTCTAAATGTGTGCGTAGTTTTAGAAGTAATTCAATGGAGCTCCCCTCCCTGCTGTACAAGCAAAAATGTCTTCCACTTTTACAAAGACACCATTGGATCTAACTCTGTTTTCTGATTTATACTGGCAACATTCTGATCCGATCCAAGCCACACAGTCGCATCCGACCCTCGGCTACTCCGTAGATCGTCCCCCCCCCCCGAGGCCTTTCTGTCCTATAGCACGTCGAGAGAGATGCGCAGAGTCTCGCAGTGAAGTTCACCATTTCTTTCCCCAACCCAACACACTTAGCCGTACGACAGCCACGAATGGTAAGTCAGACGTTGCCACCCCCTTGGCACTTTGAGCCGGTGTGGGGTAAGAGGGACTGGCAACATTACAATGCTAATAATTATAAATGAAGCATTGCCTATCAGTGATGGGTAGTAAATAAACTTTATACACACCATAATTGTGTATTGAGTACTCCACTAGCAATTTAATGAGGAAGTTATGGATACAGAACCCACACAGGCATTGTCTTCAGTTTTCATGTGTTCCCATGACAAGCCGATTGACAAACAGTCACAGTCACATGTGCAGCCAAAGCCATTAAACACTATATTTTGTAGGTTTCAAAAAGAAGGGGAAATGTGAAATAAAATTTTTACATATGTTGCTTGAGTGCAAATGTAGTGGGAGATGTGGGACTTCCTCCAACTTTGTTCTTTGGTAGATTGCTATTCACTTACATCTGAAGTCTCCGCTGGCTACAGTTTTCACATTGTTCTTCCAAATGTAATCATTTCTTCCTTTTATCTGATCTCCTACAGTCTCTCTGTTTTCATCAATATTTGACAGCAATTCCCAAAGATCCAATATAGTCCATTCTAATATCCTTGTGTGTTCTCTCGTCTCCCTTTGAAATCCAATACCTAAGCAGTGAAATAATTTATTGTGCTTTATTTAGAGTTTTATTTTTTGCATATGTTTTGATACTGTCCCTTTGAAATCAAGGCTATTTGGAAATTTAAACCAACTGCTTTCAAAAAGGAGTTATGAAAGCATTCTGAAGAATCCTCTGTTTTTTACCCAAATAGAACTTACTCCATTTTAAATCTTGTATGAAAGTGTTGTTTGCTGCTATTTATTTGAAACCCTTGAAAATGAACACATCTTTGTTACCTCCAGCTAAAACTCTGCTTTCAGGTACACAAAGCTGCTGCTTTTTATGGCTGAGTATTCATAGGTTATTGTAGTTCTTTTTAATGCTCTTTATTGTTTATGGGTCTTATATCTCATACAGATTACTGTCTCCATCTCCCCCCGCCCCCTCTCCCCATCTCCTTGAACACTAACAGTGTAATCCTAAACACAACTAAAACTTTCTAGGTCCGCTGAAGTCTATTTGCTTAGAAAGGTACAATTTTGCTTAGGATTGCATTGTTGTTCAGAAAGGTGACTCCAAAGGAAATAAATATGCATGACATAATTGAGCATTAATTAGTAAATAAGTTAGGTAAATTACTAATTCAATCAGGATGAACAAGAGTCCAGTGGCAGCTTAGACTAAAAAAATAGTCTTTAAGACTAACAATAAAACAAACAAAGTTACAGGATGCAAGTGAAGTTGCCCTGCTCCAGTTTTCATCTATTCTAGTAACTAGCCCAGCATATCATTTCCCCCCTCAATGATCTAGTTGAGAATTGTCGCAAAATGAACACACTGACATACCAGATTAGACATATGGCTGTATCCTGAGTACACTTTATTATATGGTATGTATGCTGACCCAGCCTTTCACACACCCTGCCACCATCTCTAAACCTACCTTCACAGGTTTGGGGCTTGCCAGGCAGGTAAGAGCTAGTGACCACACTCCAGCTGTCTAGCCTCCAATATAGCAGGCAGAGAGCCCTGACCCAAATCTTCACAGGGTCCCCTCTCTCCTCTTACAGAGGCTCCCCTCACCCAGCTACTGCCCAGGGAAAGAGAACATAGCCCATTTAATGAGACCAGAGCATTTGATGTCTCTGTGTGTGATATTTCCCCCCCAGCTAACGTCTTCAAGCCAGCCAGGATTAAACAAAACAAAAACTTTATTTGCAAGACAGAACATAGGAGTGAAGGGTTTTAAACTCATAAATACAGTGGGGTTGAACAGATAATATTTCAATGTGATAGATAACTGCCAGCTATCTCTCTGCTGCCTTCTCTCAGCAGCTCCAAAAGCCTTCTCTCCACTTCTCACTCTCTCCAACGGACTCCAACTGTCCCTGGCTCAGCATTCCACCCCCTCAGGAGAAGTGGAGCTGGCCAGTCCTATCTGTCGCAGAGCATGTTTTAGAATGGCTGAATCAGCCCTTGATTACTTTCAACTCCATTGGTTGATTACAGGTAAACAACTTCCATATAATTTCCCTGGCAATTTCCTTAGCACAGGGATCATGGAGATGTGCACTATATGAGCCAGTGTTCTACAGATGCTCTTCTTGTGATATCCACGTTCTTGAGTGCTCTGAAATGTGCTATTTTACAAAGCTGAATGAGGCTGTTTTCATGGGATTCAATTTTATATCGCTTCATGAAATCCCTGGAAGTACAATGACTGTTCCCACACGCTGATAAGATGCTTTTTCTTTGTAGATTATCAACAGTTCAGATAATTTTAACTATCCAAACAATCAAGTTTGGGAGGATGAAGGTTTTTTGTATTCCTTGACCCCATATTGATTCATATATCTATGATTTTCTATCATGGTCATGACTGTAAGCCCCTCTCTCCAACAATGAATTAATATATTGAATATGCATAGTTACGTGGATAAATATCAGCTCTGTTATACTTTGAAGTGTGCAGAAACACAATTCTTCCCTTTAAAACAGCCAAATTCCCTACTGAAGAGAACATGAATGGGAGTATAATTCCTCACTATCAAGCACAGAAAGTTAGATTCTTTGTTTGGGGTTAGGTAATCTATTTCATCTGTTTGCATGTGATATGATTTCCAGCAATTGTATCCCAGTTGGCCTTCTCCATCAGCAAAGAAGAAGTGAGATGAAAGGTGTTCTGACTTTGAAGGAAGGAAAAAAGGTATAAGTGGAACTATATATCTCAAGTGAAAAGAAATATTATAGGAGCTACTCATTGCACATTCAAGCTGGCAGTACATCATGCTGTGGACATCTGTATGTATTTTCTCCTCTACCTTAACATAAGGTAAACATTTTCACAGCTCTTCTATGATCATCATTTCCTTCTACAGGCTATGAGCAAAAGGCCATTTCCATCACTACAGTACTTGAGTTAGCATTTTACAAATTTTGTAGACCAGTATATGAACACAGATTTTTTTTGTAATTAAAAATCACATATTCTCTGGTTGTTGCGGGTTTCCGGGCTGTATTGCCATGGTCTTGGCATTGTAGTTCCTGATGTTTCGCCAGAAGCTGTGGCTGGCATCTTCAGAGGTGTAGCACCAAAAGACAGAGATCTCTCAGTGTCACAGTGTGGAAAAGATGTTGGCAGGTCATTTGTATCTACTCAGGAGGGGTGGGGTTGAGCTGAGTCATCCTGTAAGAGTTTCCCAGGGTGTGGAATGCTAATGGCGGGAGGCTTCACTGTATCCTGAGGAGGTTCTTTTGCATATGGATTGGTGCTTGATGTGCTAATCTTCTCTGCAGGGCTATTGTCGAGTATAGAGTGTTTTGTTAGCCTGGTGTTTTTCAGAACTGGAAACCATGCTCTGTTCATTCTTAAGGTTTCTTCTTTCCTGTTGAAGTTTTGCTTATGCTTGTGAATTTCAAAGGCTTCCTTGTGCAGTCTGACAAAGTAGTTGGAAGTGTTGTCCAGTATTTTGGTGTCCTGGAATAAGATACTGTGCCCTGTTTGAGTTAGGCTATGTTCAGCCACTGCTGATTTTTCAGGTTGTCCAAGTCTGCAGTGTCTTTCATGTTCTTTTATTCTTGTCTGGATGCTACGCTTTGTGGTCCCGATGTAAACTTGTCCACAGCTGCAGGGTATATGGTATACTCCTGCAGTGGTGAGGGGGTCTCTACTGTCTTTTGCTGATTATAGCATCTGTTGTATTTTTCGGGTGGGTCTGAATACTGCTTGAAGGTTATGCTTTTTCATAAGCTTTCTCATCTGATCAGTGATTCCTTTGATATATGTCAAAAACACTTTTCCTGTAGGAGACTGTTTTTCCTTGGTTGTTTGATTCATCCTGGGTTTGATTGCTCTTCGGTTTTCATTTCTGGATACCTTGGTCATCCGCAAAGCAAACTTTCAGTTAGGTCACAAAGTCTACAGGAAACCAACTCACACTGATCGGTACTTACACAAAAACTCCAATCACCACCCCCGACAGAAAAGAGGCATAATGAAAACATTAGTGGATCGTGCAAGATGGATATGTGAGCCGCACTTTCTCAATGAGGAAATTAATCATCTAGACCATGCACTTCAGGCAAATGGCTACTCCAGAAACGACTCCATCGTTATAAAACCAGCAGATAAGGGAGGAGGGGTTGTCATTTTGGATCGGGAAACGTATGTTGGTGAAGTTAAAAGGCAACTCGCGGATACATCTAGCTACTCAGTAAGCCGTTCGGATCCAACAGATCATATTAGGGACATCATTAGAGTAGTATTGGATGAAGCACGGGAACTGGGGGAATTGGTGATCAGCTGCACAAACTGTTACAAGCAAGAACGCCACGTATCCCCCTGTTCTATATCTTACCAAAGATACATAAGAAAGTGTTTCCACCCCCAGGGCGTCCGATCGTCTCGGGGTGTGGTTCCATATTAGAACCATTAGCTATTGTCCTTGATTCTATTCTACAGCCAGCTGTGGCTCGGATCGGACCCCTGATCAAAGACACTAGAGATTTTATTAAACAAGTGGAGGGCCTCACTTTGGAGGCGGGAAGTGGCTTCCTTACCATGGATGTCACTTCCCTTTACACCATTATTCCACATGAAACCGCACGTGCGGTAGTAGAGGAGGTGCTCATGTCACGCACGGAGGGTGGTCTTTCTTCACAATTTCTCCTCCAACTTTTAGATCTAGTTTTGGAGAAGAATTATTTTCGGTTTGAAGAGTTATTTTACTTCCAAGTCAAGGGTGTAGCTATGGGGTGTGCAGCTGCACCCAGCATAGCTAACCTGTTTATGCACCAATGGGAAGAAAAATACATCCTGCATCCAAACAACCCTTTTCGAATTAACATCGCCCATTATTTCCGCTACATAGATGACCTTTACTTCATTTATAGAGATATGAATGGGGTGGAGGGTTTCTGTTCTTGGCTCAATGCTCAGGATTCAAATGTGCAATATACATGGAAGTATAGTGTAGATGAAATTAATTATCTGGATGTCATCACCTACAAGGGTAGGGACAATAGTATTAAGATCAGAACTTATCATAAGGAGGCAGACAGAAATTCATACTTAGAATTTAATTCTTTTCATCCTAGGCACCTTAGGGAGAATATCCCGTATAGTCAATTCCTGAGAGTCAAACGAAATTCCTCCCTCAGTTCAGATTTTGAGCGGGATGGTCGTAAATTGTGTAAAGATTTTGCTGCTAGAAAATATCCAGAGACAGTCATTCAGTCGGCTCTGGAGAGAGCTAGACGCACGGATAGGAAATCGTTATTTACACCTAGACAAAGGTCCCAGGGCAACAGGATAGTTTGGGCTCTGGATTATACCCCGCTAGCTAATCAAATTAAAAAAATCATCTCCCGGTATTGGAGACTAGTGGAAGGTATAAGTGGGTGCGAAATGATACCAATGTTTGGTTACCGAAGAACAAGGAGCCTCAAGGATGAATTGGTGCATGCTGATAGTCGCAGCAAGGCACCTCCTCATCAGCTTCCATTGGGAAATTTCAGATGCAGACATTGCCAGATTTGCAGGAATATATGGGAGGGAAGGGAGGTTTTGCTTCAAGATAACAAGTTGAGATTTGACCATTTTGCCAACTGTCAAACCAAGGGCGTAATTTATGCACTGGAGTGTCCATGTAGATTATTGTATGTAGGGTGCACCTCAAGACCTCTCAAGGTACGGATCCTGGAACACATCTCGAGGATCCGGAATAATGTGCAGGAGGCTCCCTTAACGCTGCACTTTAAGGAGAGAGGGCATCCAGATAATGCCTTTAAAGTGGTAGTTTTGGAGGTAGTTAGAAACACCCGTGACTCCGCACAAATCCAGCTTCTCCGGAGAGAAACCTTTTGGATTTTTAAACTGAGGACAGTCAAACCGAGGGGCTTAAACAGTGAGCTGACCTTAAATTGTTGGCTATGATATCATTTAGATGTTTGAATTGAGAGTGGAGGTATGCTGCTTTAAGGGGTGTCACTAATTGAACCAGCGGTTTGTTTTAAGAGGGAAATGGTGATTCTCGGGCGTGCGTTAGAATTCACCGCCGCCAGGATTCGGGATGGCTATTGGGTGACTGCTCTCCCTGTGTTATGTGTAAGTACACTATTAGAAGGAATTAGATGTAGTTTTATGGATTGTTCATATTTTTAATAAAGTATGTTTACATTAGAGAACACGCTCCTGAAGAGGCAAGTACGAAATCTGTGAAAAGTAGCCGGCCCCAGATAGGGCGTGAAGAGGACTTTTTACATCAGCCTCGCTACGTCGGGTTCTTCCATTTTCACAGAGGAGTTTGAATGTCACATTAAGATGGATAGAATTATTTGGACATTTAAGAGATAGAAATTCAACCGTATGCTCCTGCGTGGGCATTCAGCTCTCGACCTTACACAACAGTTTAACTTGTTAGCTGTTTTGATGTATATATGTACTGTATACTGTTCTTCATGAGCTGCTTGTTATGAAATGTGAATGATTATATGAAAGATTTACTTGAAGTGAAGAGCATTTGCACTTTAGAATATATTTGAGAAGTTATTTCTGCTATATTGGTGTGTTTCGTTCCCGTGGGTGTTTCCCCTTTTGCTTTGTGGTTGATTACGGGAACGGCCATTGCGCTACTTTAAAATGCAGGAAAGCAGTGGACAGGATCCAAAGATCTATTCTAGGAGCTTCCAATGCCTTGGTACTCCTAGTGGGATGTTATATTAATCCCATTTTGCTTATCTCTCAACAGTTGAAAGTGATCCTTATGCACTCTGAGTAGATTAGTCATTTGATTAGATTATGTTTTAAAGTGGCTTGTATCATCTCTCCTCCCCCTGCCTTTCTGTTGTTTAAAATCTTTAATATAAATGCTTTAGCCTTATAGATGTACATATAATACATCTAAAGAAGTGAGCTCTGGCTCACAAAAGCTTATGCTGAAATAAATTGTGTTAGTCTCTAATTTGCCACTGGACTCCTGTTTTATTTTAGAATGACACATATATAGAGATATTTTTTTAAAAACCATGACAATCTCCAAATCATGTGCATTCCTTGTCACTAAAATCCTATGGGCTATGTAACCACTTATCAGACAAAAAAGAATCCTCAATATCCAGCCATAATAAATATACATGATAGTATCTGTGGAGAGGGGCATTTCCTGCAAAATACTGAGAAAAATATGCAATTTGATGCAGTCTCTAAAGGCTTACTTGCATTAGCAAAGAGAAATGTATCATAATTAATTTCCCACACATTTTAATGAATGTTATTACTCCTAATCTCAGGATTATGGACATATGGTAGTGAAAAAGTGTGAATAAGATCCAAATGGAAATCTTACGTTACTGTACATTTGAAGCAGGACTTCTATCAAACCCAATGTAAGAGACTCTAAGGCAGTGTACCAGAATATATGTTGATCAAAGAGTCACATCAACAAACAGAGGAAAGCCCATAGATACTGACTGACTGCAGCATCGAACAGCACAATTTGAGAGAAGTTAGCCAAAGGCCACTTGCATACTTCTGTGGATGACGCCAATATTCTAAACCCAGCACAATATGGATTGGAGCCAGAATGTGGGACAGAAAACAACATTAGTAGTGCTGATGGACAGTCTCCTGCTGTTCTTGGGTGGAGCGGAACTATTCCATTCTCATTCCCTCTGAAGAATTCTATATAGTTGGCTATGAGATACTGGTCCTGTCTATGGGAAAAAAGCAAGAATCTAAGAACATTATTCCCAGTTTGTTTAGTTCTTAGAGGATCCCACTGAGAGGGTGGTGCTCATATCACTATTTTTAAAGGACCTGATCTTCCACCATTTGAATCCTGTCTCTTATTGGCTGAGAGCTGATTTGCATGAACACTTTTTAGAGCTAATTTTCAATGCATCACCCTGGTCTGAATATGCACATACCAAAGCAGTTGCTGTAGCAGTTGCTTTTGTCTATAGATCCCTTTTCACTAGACGGAGGATTCTGACAACAGGCAAATGAAGTCTCTTTGGAACTCATATGAGCCAGTCTAGTATAATAGGATGGCTTGGACTAAGGTAACATTGGTTCAATTCCCTGCTCAGTCGTAAAGAATATTTGGTGGCTTTGGTGCAGTCTCTTTCTCTCTCCTTGACCTACCCCACAAAGTCATTGTGAGAAATGAAGGGATGGACCATGTACTTCACAATGATCTCCTAGGAAGAAAAGCTAGAAATGTAATAAAGCTATATGAATAGTATACATATACTATGCAGAGCTTCAGATACCCATTCATAGAGAATAGAGTGCAATAGTCCCAAACATGGCTCAGCTTTTGGTATCAGTAGTACCAGTTTTCAAGGATAACCAGATTCCTCAGTGAAAAGATCTTTCACTAAATTTTTGTGTTCCCTGATGTGGTGCATAAATGCAACTTTTACATAGAATCATAGAGTTGGACAGGGCCATACAGACAATCTAGTCCAACCCCCTGCCCAGTGCAGGATGAGCCTAAAGCATCTCTGACAAATATTCATCAAGCAATCAACATCAAGCAATCAGTTTATTTAAATACACATCTTTCAGTTTAATTATAAAACCTAAGACAAAGGCCTCGAGTTGGGAATCTGCACTCTCATCAGCAGATGCATCTGTCAAGGTCAGTGGTGTTCTTGATGTACATAGCACTGCTGATACACACTAGATTAACTGTCAGTCCCTGGCAGTTAGGTCCCTCAAGTTCTCCACAGTTAACACACAGGTGTTCCAGTTGAAGCAACTTTATTAGAGATCCATACAGTTCAAGGTGTTCACTCAAAGGTAGCAATTGGCAGAAGTGACTATTCAAAAAAGGGCACTAATAATTATTGGAAAACTTCCCACCCTTTGGGTCCGTTGATATTCTGGCACGAAAACCCCAAAGAGTTACATGGGAACTAATTAGTTTAGGCTAGACAGAGTACAGAATGGAATCATCCCAGTCTCTGAGAAAAGATACATTGCTTGCTGCCCGCAGCTTGCATCCAAGGACACTTGCTACAGAACTGAAAGTAAATACTTTCAACAGATAACAGTCAACCCCCACTGGCCCAATACATTACATGTTAGCAGTTAACACCCTCTCAGATTATTTATACAGTATACAGAATACAACTTCAGCAAACATTAATGATCAGCATGAAATGCAAAACACATTACTTGCATGTATGCAGGCATACATGACATTAACATCAGTTGTGCATGACAATCTCCCTTCCAGGAGACCTCATCTCATCCCAGTGAAAAACATGCAGTTTTGTTAGATGTTGTGGACTTATTTTATATAAACTGGTTTATCTGGCCACAATTTCCATCGTGGCTGTTACTGAAGAATATAATGAATTTTTAAAAAATCATAAGCTTGTAGAGTTTGACTTCAGTGAACAAGTGTTGGAAAATGCAGAATGTCTTTATGATATATAACTTCCACTTTTTCAGATGGGTAGCCATGTTGGTCTTCAGTAGAACAGCAAAATTTGAATCCAGTAGCATCTTGAAGACAACAAGATTTTCAGAGTGCATGCTTTCAAGATATTGGTATCAGACAAAAGGAGTGTATTCCACTTCCTCATAAGCTTCTACTTTCACTGTATCAACAATTAAATATTATATTATATATTATATTAGTTATAAAAGGTGAAACGTCAGATTAAGAGACACTTAGAAACATTCTGTTTTCTTGGATTGGAAGGAATCTGAGACTCCAGTCATACTTTGTGATCTTTTTAATACATCACCATCAAGCATTTAAACATTTCTGATTAGATTAGATTAGATCAGAAATGTTTAAAACATGGTGTTTTTTTCTGAAATTTCTTTTCTAGAACTTTTATGACATCTTAAATGAAATATTTCACGTTTCTATAAAAGAGTCTTTTTGTATTTCACTCCAAAAATTTGGGAGAGGTGAGATTATACACAAGATGATGTGAACCCACAACAAAATACATGCCAAGGTAGTTTAGCAAAAACAATTTTATGGTGCAAGTGGATTGAATAAGGTGCCTTAAGCATTGATTCATTCTTCATTTCAGAGTAGCACAAAAATAGAACCATACATTAAAAATCTAGCATGACAATGCTTTTTTGGGGCATATGGTTGAGGAGGAATAATTTATGCAGCAGCATATTGTCTAATTATTCATTTAAGAGAGCTACAAATGTTTGTACTTAGCAATATACACACAACTAGTTTCTAAAGATCATGCTTTCAAACTAGTTGTTATAATCCTACAAATCAAAACTACAGAACTGATGACCAAAATATGGCCTGTATATAATTTTTAACAATAAGGTTCTTATGGAAACAGTAAATTATAACTTGTGTTAATTCTTACAATGGCTTTGAATGACATTATACTTGTGTAAAATCAAAAAGAGTCCAGTAGCACCTTTAAGACTAACCTTCTTTATTGTAGTATAAGCTTTCGAGAATCAAAGAGAACTGTGATTCTCGAAAGCTTATGCTACAATAAAGAAGGTTAATCTTAAAGGTGCTACTGGACTCTTTTTGATTTTGCTACTACAGAGTAACACGGCTAACTCCTCTGCATCTATACTTGTGTAGTTGCTCATGGCTCTCTTTACTGTTCTCTCTGGCATTTCATATGCCTGCAAATAGGTGAAAAGCCATTTTTTGTTATACTCATGACAGGAGCCCGCTATTCATGCTCAGATTATCTGTACTGTCATTTTGAGTCTTTCAGTCTCTTCATAAACATGGCAGAACAAGCCACACAAGAGCTATTGTGTCAGTGCTGCCCTGTGACATTACAGAGGTTGACTGGGACAACAAGTGAACAACCGTTGAATCCTCAGAAGAGTCTGGAAACTTCTGAGAGTCTCCAGAGCTTGACAACTTTCAACTATTCCTAAAGAGATTCAAAAACAATTCGAATCCTAAATTGGGAAGATTAATTAAACTGTCAGCTGCTAAGGAACAGAGGAAAGGATGAGAAAATGAGGTCCAGAAAGAGGGAGACAATGGCAGCCTATGCATGCCTACTGTGCAAGGACTCAAAATATTTCTTTAAGGATCACCCAGTAATGACAACTGCATGCACAGACCATGGATGTGCTATATTTCATCCAATAAAAAGTATAGTGGTGCTGAAGAGGCTTTGTTAAAAATGACTAAATAGATTAAACAAGTAAACTTGTGCATATAAACTGGTTGTTCTAACATTTCAATCGCCATAACTTGCATGATCGCGCATATAGACTTGCAGATGTATATTTTCTGACAGTTGAGGAAGTTGCTACAGATGTGATCTGGGAGCTACCAACTCACATATCAGGTTGCTTATATAAATGGCAAACACCCATGAATGGGAAAACAGTAGCTTTCCAACAGTTGAAACATTTGCTCAAATCAAAAGGACTTCAGAAGCATCTTATTCCTTATTCAAATACTTCTGAAGATACCCTGTATAAGAATTAAATAGGTGGAGACAAGCAAGATGCAGAACAGGAACTATCTAGCAACTGGAAGACGCCTATATTTTCAGAGCAGCCCATCCTGTCTTAGAAACACAGGCAGCTAAATAGCTCAAATCATGAACTCTACTTCCCCCACCAAGAAAAAACGTCTCCTTATCATTTAGCTTTATTTGACTTTGGCAGGCAACTAATGCCTGTCACAAGTGTATCCAAACTGCAGTATGGGAATCACCCTCCCTCTACAGAGATATTATTTATGTAAAGAAATTAACAAGAGTAAGATGTATTGTCGAAGGCTTTCATGGCCGGAGAACGATGGTTGTTGTGGGTTTCCGGGCTGTATTGCCGTGGTCTTGGCATTGTAGTTCCTGACGTTTCGCCAGCAGCTGTGGCTGGCATCTTCAGAGGTGTAGCACCAAAAGACAGAGATCTCTCAGTGTCACAGTGTGGAAAAGATGTAGGTCATTTGTATCTACTCAGGAGGGGTGGGGTTGAGCTGAGTCATTCTGTAAGAGTTTCCCAGGGTGTGGAATGCTAATGGCGGGAGGCTTCACTGTATCCTGAGGAGGTTCTTTTGCATATGGATTGGGGATTGATGTGCTAATCTTCTCTGCAGGGCTATTGTTGGGGATAGAATGTTTTGTTAGCCTGGTGTTTTTCAGAACTGGAAACCATGCTCTATTCATTCTTAAGGTTTCTTCTTTCCTGTTGAAGTTTTGCTTATGCTTGTGAATTTCAAAGGCTTCCTTGTGCAGTCTGACAAAGTAGTTGGAAGTGTTGTCCAGTATTTTGGTGTCCTGGAATAAAATACTGTGCCCTGTTTGCGTTAGGCTATGTTCAGCCACTGCTGATTTTTCAGGTTGTCCAAGTCTGCAGTGTCTTTCATGTTCTTTTATTCTTATCTGGATGCTACGCTTTGTGGTCCCGATGTAAGCTTGTCCACAGCTGCAGGGTATATGGTATACTCCTGCAGAGGTGAGGGGGTCTCTACTGTCTTTTGCTGATCGTAGCATCTGTTGTATTTTTCGGGTGGGTCTGAACACTGCTTGAAGGTTATGCTTTTTCATAAGCTTTCCCATCTGATCAGTAATTCCTTTGATATATGGCAAAAACACTTTTCCTGTAGGAGACTGTTTTTCCTTGGTTGTTTGATTCATCCTGGGTTTGATTGCTCTTCGGATTTCATTTCTGGAGTAGCCATTTGCCTGAAGTGCGTGGTTTAGATGATTAATTTCCTCATTGAGAAAGTGCGGCTCACATATCCATCTTGCACGATCCACTAATGTTTTCATTATGCCTCTTTTCTGTCGGGGTGGTGATTGGAGTTTTTGTGTAAGATGGGTTGTTACCAGAACTGCTATTTTAAGGGGAAATTAGCAAGCAGTTTGGCTTGAACTAGCGCAGATCTTTGACCAATGTATACCTGAGTCAGTCTTTCAGATTGTTGAGACAAGGAGGCTAATATTCAAATAAATAATGTTTACTAAAGTGTTGCATATGCCTAACATAGCACGTACATACAGCAGACATACAAGAACTCAGAAATAAAGGTTGGAAAGAGTTACAGAGACATTTGCATTAGCAGGTTCCCATTTGAGATCGATGAGAGGCAATACGAACCTGATCATGGCGAGAAGCAGAGATTCCAGCAGCGAGGTTGGGGATGGGGTGCAGCACCCAGCTCAGCCTGGCACCGGGCACTGGGCACGGCACCGAGCACCGAGCATCAGGCAGAGCCTGCTTAAATAGCCAAAATGTGCTCTGAAGTGGGGGCCTTCTGGGTGGTTCTCGGGAGGTGAAACAAAAGCTTGATGGCTCTATAACTACCACTAATGGGCCACTTTAGGGTCTGAATGTATGATTGTGACACCTTAGGAAGAGGGGACAAAGGAGGGGAGGGAGTGCTGGATGGGTTGATTGGATCTGTCAGGAAGCTGGAGTTGTCTTGATGGGATCTGCCTGGAATGCGATGGCTGAATTGATTTGCGTCCATTAGGTGTTCTGGGCAGTTGGCATGTAGTTCCCACCTCTGGGCGGATTCCAGCGATATGAATATTAAGGCGAGGCTGGGCTCCGTGAACATGACAGGAGCTTGGTCTTGAAATGGCAGCCTCAGAGCAAACTGTCTATGGTGACTCTCTGCTGCCTGAGAGCATGGCCTCTCCCCTAGCACACATCGTGGGCTGGCTAGCAGGCTGCCCAGTGGTGGGGGCAGACTCAGTGACCGTCCTGCAAGGAGTTCCCCGCAGGAACTGACCAGGGGGTGCCTGGCCAGGCTCGCGGAGGGTCCTCCCAGATGCCACTGTGCTGCTAGTGGCATGGTTCTGGGCCCATGTGGGGTTCGTGTTCCAGGAGGCAGGAAACAGGTGTTGGTGACACAGTCCATAACAGCAGAGAGGCAGAAGGCACACATGGGCAATGCTGCCCCTAACAGAGTTCTTGGCAGAGTCTTAAAACAACAAGGCAGGAAGCTGACATAGTCCATAGCAGACTCCATAACGGGGGGTGGGATGGATCACTGACAACAGGGTCAGGGTATTTTGTTGGACAATGTTAGAAATGCAAAATGCAGAGAGCCAAGGATACTTCTGCTATGCCCTGGAATGGGGCTACCTAAGAGCAGGGTGCCATTGGAGGGGACATTCCAACCAATTCATTAAAAAAGCTGCAGCATCCTCAGTTAAGATGGCCCTAGCTTTGGCCCAGTTTATGTGCACTGACAGTTCCATTGATGTGGTATAACTCAGGCGATTGCATTGCCTCCTAGAACTGCTGATACTTCAGAGAAAAGAAAAATATACATTTGTGGGCTGTTGTGTAAAGCATTTTTCAAGAATGATTCTCCAGGTAAGCCAAGTGACTGCTTGAGCAGCACAACCTGGAGGGCACCAATGAGCTACAGGCATACTCTCAGCAGGAGAGTGAAATGACATCTGGTTGGTGGCAATACAGCAAGAAGCAATGAGCATATCTTGCTTTCAGTGATAAAATACCTTGAACCAGCACTCTCCTGTGGCAAATAATAACAACTATGCTTTGTAACTGCACTTATATACCATTCTTCTAGACAGATTAGTGACCCACTCAGAGCAGAGACCCAAGTCAGTGTATTATTATCCCCACAATGCAACTAGGAAGCTGGGACTGAGAGGAACAGCTTACTCTGCTTTGCTCATGGCAGTAGTGGGATTCAAACCAGCAGAGTGCTGATTCTCAGCCCAACCACTTAACCACTATGGTGCAGCAGGCTTGTAGGCTGGAGGAGTTTGACCTAGGCCACTGAACTTCAGTACACCTGAGGGAAAAAAGGGTTTACTTGAATTTAGACAACAGAAAGCAGCTTTTCAGGCGGTCCACGCCAATTCCTTTTCTAACTAGTTGCCAAACATTACATATCGCCATCTAGCAGTATCTCTGCTTGATCTAAAGCTTTTCATTCCCTGCCCTCCTATTCTTTTTTTCCTGTCCAGAATGATTTCTCCTAATATAACTCATTGCAATACATATTGCAAACAAAAGGAATCTAATGCTTATCTTCTTTCAGGATTTCCGAGATTGATCTTCTCTTTTAGTGAAACTTTTAAAACTCCTTATTTCTTTTATTCCCACATCCCTACTCATTACATTTCTTTTACAGCATAGAAATAAATACTATACTGATGGTGTCCTCATATCTCCAAATACGGAGTTTCTGTGCATAATTCTATAAGAACATCTTTTGTACATTCAAGGTCCCAAACTCTGCTCAGCGTGAGGGGCTTTGTGAATGAACATGTTAAGAAAAATATAAGGTCAGGTGACCAGGCCATGATTAACTAAGGCTTTCAAAGGGGCTCTCCAAAACTTCTTGCTTCTGAAGTAAGACATACCTGATTTTACCAAAAATAGCCCTCAAATTACATAATCTAACAGGTTTAGGAGGCTAACCTTGAATTAAATAATCTTAAGAAATACCTGATCAAACAGAACAAAGGTGGATTAGGGTTTTGTTCTTATGATTAAATACTATTTAATTAACCCATGCAATGGATTTTTCTCCATCAGTCACTAAAACACTCATTCTACTCCTTAGTGAAACCAAAGTGTGACAGGAGAAACTGAACCTTCTGAAATTCTTTGCATCTCTGCAAAGTACAAGAACCATCTCGTGGTCTAGGTCTGACAACCCTAGCTGTCCCCAAAAGTGGAATCTGATTGTTGTCATCTTTATATTTCCAGGCAGCTCAGAAACCAGAGATTTGATAGCCTTCCTCCCACCTGGCCTAGTCCACCAAGGTTTTTCAGCTCAAAGTAGACTGATCCCCACCAGTTTACTGTTTCTGATGCAACCAAGGAGAAGGGTCATCACTGATTTTATGGACAGAAGCTCAGTGCTACTCATTACTGCACAACAGGCAGAAAAGGCTGGTTAAGCTTTTTTCAGTATAGAGATCTGTGATGCAGGGGAAAGTTTTATATGATTTCTGTTTCTTGTGCCACAATATATGGGGCCTTTGTCAGTAAAAATGGTGGCAAGGCAACAAATCATAATTCCATTGCTGTTTGCCTGATCTCCTGTGATGATTTCATTCATTTTGCAAGAGCTGCATCCTCACAATTATCATTTCGCAGTTCCCTGTCCTTTTTAATCCATAGTTTCATTTTGGAGCCCAGTGTATCTTCCAGCCTAGATAAGCATCTGCAGAACTGCCTAGGAAATCCTGTTAATTCATGGCCTTAGCTCATGGGGTGGGATCTCCGCCTTGAAGTATCCCCTACAACCTTTTCCATCTTCTTTCAGGAAATGGGTTCCTACCACATTTCCTGTTGCTGCTGAGTTACATTAGTTACCTCTGTTTTCAATTAGGCCAGAAACATTAAGATTGTTTGAATAGTCCATTTCCTTTAGGTGGAAATGGTTTGCCCAAAGAAATCAGCAGTTTGGGAAGCAGTTTTGCATAGCCTTGTCAATTTTATTATTTCCTATTAGCCAGTGCCATATCCTGTAGTAACTCACAGAGGCAGTGGATCAACTGTAAGGGTTTTCAAGAGTACAGGCAACAATCTCATTTTCTACAGAAATATAAGAACAAAGGATTTTAAAAAACATTTGTACCCCACTTCTTAGACAAAATCAGTTATCAAAGTGGCTTGGGGGGAGGAATCCAAATGGTATTTTAAAAAATACAAATATTCCATTGGAAGGAATATAAATAGAAAGTTGTTGTTGTTGTTGTTGTTGTTGTTGTTGTTGTTATTGTTGTTGTTGTTGTTAACAGCACTATCACTAAATCCTATTCATACCCATTATCTCTAACAAGTAAATCATATGGAGTCAAGCCAATAAAAATATCTGAATCAGCCTCCAAATGCCAGTTGAAACATCTCTGCTTTGCAAGCCCACTAGAATGTCACCAAATCCCAGAGGGAGTATGTCTCCTCTATTCATGCATTCCAGATGAAGGGAGCCACAACTGTGAAAGTCCTGTCTCTGGTTGAAGAGAGTCAAACAGCCCTAGGGCCGGGAACCACCAACAGGCCCAGAGTTGTGGACCATAAGACATGCAAGGGATTATACCGGGAGAGACAGTCCCATAAGTATGAGGGTCCCAGACCATTAAGGGCTTTAAATATTAAGACTAACACCTTAAATTTGATTCAGAAGCCAACAGGAAGCCGGTGCAGTTGCTTCAAAATGAAAGTGATATGTACTGACCATGGTGCGCTGGCCAGCAGTCTGGCAGCTGTATTCTGTACTAATCAATATGTCTGAAGTGCCTTTAACGGTACCCCACATAGAGTGAGTTACAGTAGTCTAGATGAGTGGTGACCATAGCATGAATCACTGTGGTAAAATCAGATTGAGACAAATACAGGGCCCAGTGAAGATGGTAGAATGCCGACCTTACCACCATGGACACTTACTTGTCCATGGATAGTGTGGAATCCAGCAACACTCCCAAACTCCTGACAGAGTCTACAGTTGCAAGCTGGACTCCATCAAGTGATGGAAAAGCTGGGTCCACTATTGTTATGCACCAAGCCAGCCACATTTAACTTCAGCCAACTATCTCTCAGCTAACCAACCACGACATCTAGGCACTGGGCAAGGACCAAGATCTCAGCCTCTGGTTGCTTATCTAGCAGGATATAGAGCTGGGTGTCATTAGCATACTGGTGGCACCCAGCTCCAACCCAATTTGCCAATACATCAACTCCTTCTGCAGGTTTTTTGACACATGACCCCAAAAGACCCTATTCATGCAATACACTATATTGTTTCCAGTAAGGATCCATCTTGTAGTTTCTATTTACCACAAAAAGTCCCAGAAACAGTCTCTCTAAATTTTCAAAATAAGCTAAAGTTCAGGGATTCCTGAGCTCTTGGGACAAACCAGACCAATTCATTTGAGGTGTCTATGAATTTTGCCTCTGTTCTTTGCTCTCAAATGATTTTTATAAGCTATGAGCGGATTCACAAATCCATGTCCACATAGCAACATCAAGTAATTAGTTATGTATGTGAACAGGTCATATGTTTTAAACCCCACATACAGATTTTTCATCTCTTTGTAAACCAGGCAATAGTCATCAACATATGGTAGCCTAACTCAAAGTAGGTTCCAAGGAATGTGAAAGAAGGTTTGAAAATGAGAATGAGTATGAGAAAGGGTTAAATGTATGTATTCTTTTGGTGTTAGAGGGTGTTTCTTGAATGTCCAGCATAACATAGAACATAACGCTAAAGTTAGAGAGGTCTAAAGTTTAAATAAGCAATTTACAGTGCGAAAGCCTAAGTGGAGTTACACCTTTCTAAATCCATTGAACTAGGATTAGGATTAGAAGAGTATAACTTTGAATGGATGACACTTAATGAATGTAACCATTAAACCCCAGAACAAAGATGGAAATGAGAGGAATAAAGAAACGAGAAAAGAATATTCAGAAGATATAAGTTAAGTTCAGAAAAATGGAAAGTATATAGCCTTTACAACTAGACTGTATTTTTAAGTGGTTGTTTAGTTCTAGAAAAGTTAAACTGACGCCTACATGAAATAAGAATCTGTTGTTGATGAATTCAATATCCCACACTTCGAGCAAATATTTGGAATCTTATATAGTGCCTTCAGATGGGAACATAATCCAATATAGGATTCCTGTGTGTAGGCGAGAACACAATGCAACAATTCCTAAGGGTGTGTCAGTCCCATAACTTAAAAGAACACCAATATTTGAAATCACAAGGCTCAATGGGTAAACCAGTTTCAACTAGAACACCTGGCTCCAATAGGCATTGCAAAACAGCTTACTTTTCAGGCATGGTCTAACAAAGACATCAACATTATCATAATGAAAGGTAATCAAAGAAATGTGAGTCAAACAACCCAAAGGATCCCACAAAGCTATAAAGTATCCATTCTGTAATGCCATGAGGCAGTTCATAGCTCATAGCAGAATTAGCAATGGAAATATCCAGCTAACAATAGGCTCTCTCAGTGCTGAAATGTGTAACCCAAAGCTAGAAAAAAAACAAAGAAATAACACCTTACTGTATTATAGAGTTTATACAAAGAGCCCATGAATTGGCTATTACTCAGAGTTTCCATAGTTTTGAAATCTGTAGCTGTACAAGGCTTGTTCACATGTATGTAACATATAGCTTGCAATATCAAGTTTCCAGACTTGACTAGTCAGTCAGTATCATTCAACCATCTTCCTGTAGATGTACTGAATCCTACATAAAGTCTACTCTACAGCTAGTTCCCCAATCTAGAGAATAGTTTGTGAACATGTTGTCTTGTGACTTTTTGACATGTTTCAGATACATTTAAGTTCTGCCTTTTTAGCAAGGCTTTTCACGTGACTAAACTGACCATTTCTTTGGACAAATCATTCCCATGTTTGAAAATATTTGAAAATATACTGGGCACTGACATGCAAGAATGCCTACAAATTGCTCTGGCTCACAGAACTGATGTACAAAAGTCAACCTGTGTTTTAAAACTGAGTTCTGAGATCAGAACTATACAATACAAAACACGCATGGTTGCTACCCAATGTAACAGCTGTGTGGCTAGTTCCATTTCCCTCTCCATAACATTACCAATGTGCTGAAGTCACAACACTGAGCATTCCCTTGCAAACATCAGGCAACATTCTGGAACAGGGTTGCTGTGTCTAGTGCTTTTTATCCTGCTTTTTCTCTGAGGAGTGGTTTCAGTTGGGTCACATGGTTCTCTTCTCTATCATTTTATCCTCACAACAACCCTAGTAGGTAGATACCATGTGAAAGAATGACCCAAATCTCCTAGAACTTAGTCTGACACTCTAACCACTACTCCACACAAGCTGAAACAACATCATGCCATCAGCATAAGGGTAGCTTGTTTTAAATGTTATGAAAGGGGAAAGTAGATACATGATTACTGGTTTGGGCAGTAGCCATGTGTATATTGTATGTGGTAGGAGTTTCCAGGGGAATGGTCTTAATGGTCTTTTCTTATATCCCTGACCATTCAATTGCAGAGATGAAGCTGGCCAAAATCATAACAGTATCATAATGCCTAAATATTCATGCTTATACATGCATTAACAGGAACACAATAATTTTTCTCAGAAAGGGGATATAGGGTGCCTTCCTTAAATTTTGCCATAAGAATCTATCATTTGGAGCAGCAGATTCCATTGTGGGTGCCATTTATGTATGTTGATTCTCCATCTTTTTATTTAAAACACACACATATTCCAGAGCAAGGAGTTGAGTATGAAAATGTCAATCTAGGTATTAAGACCCTGTATCTAATCTGGATCTAAGATACCCAGAAAAACAGAGGATTGTAGGAAGAGGATCAGGAAGTTTTGTTTATTTGAGGAATTATAGTTAGTAACCATTACATCCATTTAAAAACATAAATGAGTATCATACTCAAAGTACACAGCTTTGATATAACAAATAATTGTATAAAAACTTAACAATATAAGTACAAGAATTTAGGCTTTCAGAGTTAAAATGTAAAAACAAATGTCACTCCTTTGCATATTCTCTACGGATTCTGTAAGCTGCAGCCAGAAATCTGGTACTAGCAAGCGTGATCTGGGAATGAGAACCTGACAGGAGCTTATTAGTTAGCTCCATATTCAGAAGGCTCAAAAATTTCTTCAATACAGGTTGGATATACTTTTTACATATTTCATGAAAAATACAGACAAGCATGATGTGCTCAATTGTTCTACTTTCCCGATCTTGCATGGACAAACATGCCCAGCCATTGGGACCTTTTTGTAATGGCCTTCAAGTACTGCAGACGGAAATATATTGCATCGGGCCAACGAGAAAGCCCTACGATGCGATGGGATTTCCAGACTTGATAAATAGGAAGCTGGGGAAACCACATATCTCATTTGTGGGAGAGCTAGGAAATTTGAGACTCTAGCAAGATACTTCTGTCTTTCAACATCTAACATTCGCTGTTTAACCATGGCCCTTGCCTGGTCTGGGGCCATCATCTGAAGATATTCAAATGAAAAGCCTCGCATAATTAATTTCTGATAGATGGCTCCAAACCAGGTAGAGCAGTACCTATCCTTAAGAATTAGAGAGGTGATATCTGATGGACAGTGGCTGAGCTTAAACCAAGTATAAATCGAAGCCAGGGTTACCCTAGCCTCCATTCTCAGCAATCTGGTTTCCAAACGTAAAATCGCATTTGAAACGCTACACAGGAATCCAAATATGGCTCTTAAGAATTTAGATTGGATTTTCTCCAAAGGAGCTAAACTTGAAGGAACCGGACCCAGTGTCATCCCATATATAAGTTGCAGCACTGTCTTTGAAAGATATAATTTAAGAGCCACTGGAATATATTGCTCCGCTTTAGTGTGGAAGAATCTAATAATTCCTTGTACAGATTTCCGACCAGAATTTGTGACATGTTTGTAATGGGCCTTTTTTTGCTCCAGTAGATTGAATCATAACCCCTAGATACTTATAGGTTGCCACCTGTTGTAATCTATGACCCTTTATACTCCACTCAGATCAGGGAGTTGTTTCAAGCTTGCCTGAATTCTTTTAATATGTCTGTTGTTGTTTGTTTGCATGAAATACAATTTTGTGCAAATAAAAGTGAAGCCTCATCTGATCCTCCAGAAACACTAACGGAATACGTCAGTGATGTGGACAATATCTGCTCAGGGAATATGCTTTAGCAAGAATGCTAATTTAGTTATAGTTTTTAAGGCTGACTGCAAACAGCTGGCTAGCATTAAATAGATTAGGGAAACAAGAAAGGTGGAGCAAAAGCTTGGGGATTGAGACACAACCCTGCCAAAAGTATGGAAAAGATTTGGGAATATGAGAAATGAACTGCAGTTGGACCTACAGTTTATAATCATGGTGGCGCATTGTGGACTTCCTTGCATATCATGCTCAAACAACAAGATTTGTCATGAACAATTTCTGTGGCTTGTGGCAGGCCACTTACCAAATATCCCATCTGTAAAACAGCTACACTTCTCTGCATAACATGTCTTGTGTTTTGAAATGTTTAATGTTTTGGATAATATTATACCAAGGCAACAATGTTTGTTATCTTTACTGAAGATGTTCATCTATTATATCATGTAAATGACATATGGAGAAACCCCAAATTCCAGTTTATGAATTTAAGCTAAAATGAAGGGCCAGTTGTGCTGTCTTCCATATATGCTATGTGCCGTATCTCAGCCTGTTCTCACCATCATTTCAGTACACTATAGGCCAAGCTACAAGTGACGAATGACACTTGAATGGCAAGTGTATTTCTCCCTGTTCACTTGCCCTCCACTAAATCCACTTGCCGTTCAAGTGTCATTCGTCACTTGTAGCTTGGCCTATAGACTCTGAGGACAACTCTACTTGTATTGATTCCCAGCCTACGTCAGCCTCTGATTAGCATGTACAGGGCTGATTTCACACTGGTCCCCCCCCCCCATGGTATTCATCTTGCCAGCACGGATTGCTGCTCAATTCACACTTGTAACAGAGATTCCACAAAGGACGGGGTAATCTGTGTCTTCACCCTTATTGGCTATGTTTTCCTTTTCACACCAGATGTGGATTGCATCCTTCCCCCATGCTGTTGTCATGCCATTGTCATGATTCTCTATACATCTTTTTAAAAAACTTTTTCTTTTTTGTCAAATTTATTGGATGAGGTGATAATACATACAACGTATCCAAATTAAACCTTTCTAAATATATAACCCCACCCCACCCCCTTTTCTCTATTGACTTCCAACAACACTCGAACCCCCCGTTTATTCATAGAGATTATTATTTCACTATAATACAATTATATTATGTTACCCATGGTAGAGATCTTATATATATTCCCTTTGTTAAAATCTTACTTAATAAAATTTAAAATCCCTCCAAAGACCACAATTGTCCTTTAACACCGCATTTCTTTTCCAAATATTTCTTAAACTTCTTCCAGTCTTCCAAAAAAAATTTCTGGATCTTGCTCTTTCAGATTTCTAGTTAATTTGTCCATTTTGGCCATGTACAACAGCTTCCTTGTCCATTCTTCAATATTCGGTACTTCTTCTTTTTTCAATATTGAGCATATAAAATTCTTGCTGCTACTATCATATAATACAACAATATCTTACCATTTCTATTAACATCTTCTAAATGTAAAGATAGTAATAACATTTCTGGATTTTTAGCAACATTATATTGTAATATCAAAGACATCTCAGCACATATTCTAGACCAGAAGTCTCTAGCCTTTTGGCAAGTCCACCACATATGAAATAGAGAACCTTCATGCTCCTTACATTTCCAACATTTATTCGATAACTGTTTGTTAGTCATGGCTAATTTTTTCGGTGTTAAGTACCATCTATACAGCATTTTATAACTGTTCTCTTTAATACTGGTACAAGTTGATATTTTAAGGTATTTTTTCCATAGTTGTTCCCATGCTTCCATCGCTATTTCCTTATTACAATTTATGGCCCACTTTACCATTTGCATCTTGACTGTTTCCTCTTCTGTAAACCACTTCAATAACAACTTATACATTTTATATATTGCTTTACTATTATCCCCCAATAATAGTTCCTCTAGTTCTGAATTTTTAATTCTAAAACCATTCTTTCTATGTTCTGAATCAAATAAATCTTTAATTTGTCTATATTGTAACCAACCATATTTAAATGGGAACTCCTCATTTCGCTTAAGTCTCAACCCATCATTTTCTAATACTGTTAATTCTTTGAGGGTAAGCCATTCCTTTCCCTGATATTCCATATTTGGGTTGATTACTTCAGCTGGAACAATCCAAAGTGGTTTCTTTAGCTCTATAAATTTCTTGTACTTGAGCCAGGTTGACAGTAGATTTCTTGTCAGGTAGTGGTGCTGAAACATTGCATCCATATTATGCTTCCCGTACCACATATATGCGTGACATCCAAATAGTTTATTATGTCCTTCCAATGTTAATAACTTATGATTGGTCAAAGACAGACATCTTTTTAAAAAAACTGATGCATGCATAGCACTGCTAAAGAATAGCACAGTCACAGCACTGATCCAGAATAACGCAATACTTTGATCTGTTGGTAATGGTAATTGCTGAAAGGTATTGAGTCTCCCACTAGAGTAATCTACACTGAAAATACAAAATGCTCCCCTACTATTTGGGGGAAAGAGAGAGAGCAGTTCAGGAACTTTTCAAATGCTAATTGAGAGAGCAGAGAAAAACACTTGTCACTTATAACGTAGTAGCAGTGCTGTGATGTTGCCCTGACCCATTTTTTTAAACCCTCATTTCTCTTGGTATCAGCGACTTCACTGTGAAAATGCAGAAGAACAAGGCAAAGGAGAAGTTGGTTTTATTCAAATACAAGGCATACCTTCCCAGACACATGAAAAACATTGTCCGTTTCCACACTTTTTAAGAGGTGTGGGTCACCCTCAGATATGTGGTGGCTTTCCCCCAACCATGCTCATGGTATCATTTGCCAGCTGGGCCTTTACCTGGTTTTCTGGGGATTTACTGGGATCGCAGTTGCTCTGATTTTTGTTGTTGTTACTGCATTTTCAGGCATGTGAATGTTTGAAGCATTTGAGAAGAAACCTCACATTCCTCTCTGAATCTCACCCAGTTCTTCCCCTGTAGCTTTTGCTGCTCCTTTAAAAAAATATATGTTCAGTTGCAGAAGCCTGCTTGCAACAGTGGCTGCATGCAATAGCACATGTGCAAAATAAAAAATTAAAAGGGGACAGGTGCTTTTTGTCTAAGTGGATGAAAGTGCCCCATCTCCCCTTCAAAAAAAATGGGGGGGGTATGTTTAGTGGTTATACAGCGAACTGACAACCACAGGAAAGTGCTTGTGGGTACTGCATATGGAAGATAAGTTGTTTGCACGATTCAACAAAAGACAGACCTAAAGTGGGTAAAATGTGGGACCAACAGGCTGTGCAGAAATGGCTACTGTTCCAGCAGTACCATACTGGGAAAGATCAGTTGTTTTACAGGTTTTTCTAGAGTGGAGTTTTTAGCAGAAAAACAGACTGTTCATGATTTGTAGAGGAATGGAGGATGAATTTGTGTGGAAGCAAAAAAGGAGAGGGGCACACAAGTAGAGTTGCTGAAACAGAAACTCCATATGTAAGCCTAGGATTCAGTACAATTTCCACTTCAGAAACACTACCATGTATGCTGCTCTTTGGGAAATCACATAGGGATAGTGGTGAATGCATGTAGCCACTTTCCACAGGCGGATGTCATCTGGGACTCTGCATGGCCAAAATAATGCTTTTCCTAGGGATTTTCTTGAATGCTCCTGAGTAGACATGGGCACGAACCAAAAAATTTAATGAACCAGTGGTTCATGGTTCAGTGCCGACGACGAACCTGAACCAGCGAACCACAATGAACTTTTCCCGCTGACGAACCTGTTTGAGGTTCATGGTTCATGGGCATCAGAACGGCCCCTGTTGGATTTAAAGAGCCCATATTCTCAGGGAGTGTTTAGCAGGCTCTCCTCCAGCCAGCACCCACGTTTGGTCAAGATTGCAATAGGGATCTTGGCGTTATACCCTCTCCAATCCGAGGCCCCCAGGAAACTCCCATTTGATACAATTAGAGCCACCAGTTGACACTGGCCCAGTGTACAAGGGGTTGGCCGTCAGAACTGCCTATCAGGGTTTGCAGGGATGAGATTGGAGTGCCCATGGCTACAGAACACCCCCTTCCCCCTCCCTCCCCCCAGGTGTCTTCTCCCATGTAACCAATTGTAACCAATTTGCAGCTCCATGGTTGGAAGAAAGACCTGCTGATCAAGGTAAGCTAGTCTTCCATTCGGGTTTCCAGGGTGACAGAAGGAGCACAGACAGAGTTCAGGCATTCCCCCAGCTCCATTTCCAAGGGAATTGATTGATGGTGCCTGACTGTCTGGCTTCATGAATCGCGGGCGAATGCAACGAACCGGGCTTCCAATGAACGCTGGTTTGTTGGCCATGGACTCCCACGAACCACCAGTTCACAAACAGACAATCAGGCGGTTCGTGGGGTTTTTTGGTTCGTAATGCGGTTCGTGCCCATGTCTACTCCTGAGAATACACCCTCAGTGTGAGGACACAGGTCTATGTTTATCACTTTATAACAGCAACCATCTTGTGCTGGCTTGATTGTGTGAAATCACATTATCAACTACCATGGAGAATAGCACCCATGAATGGAGACAGTTTTCTTAAGACATAAGTTCCTCTCTTGGGAACTGACTGACTACTCAATGGTTTGTAAAAACGGGCTTAATTCTTTTACCGAATTCCAGATATCTATGCCACTCCTTTTCTTCCAAGGAGACTCTTGGCTCCTGCTCAAGAAAAACTTCCTACTGGAGAGGAAACAGGAACCTTTCACCTCACAAAAGAAAGCAGCCAGCAAATTCTCCCACCTCAGCCAAGTTAACCCTTAACCCAAGTTACACACTCCCATCTTGTAGCAACTGAACCATCTTATAATGCATCTTACATATCTAAGTGAATATTCCCTATTTCATTTATCTTATATTCATTTATAATGTTTATATATTGTTGATTTATTTGTATGGTGTACATTTGTGGTACAGTTTTAATACACTATCTGTATGATATTTATATGTCAATGTATGTCACTTAAATGTATAATGGCTTATGTCTAATGAGATCCACATGGAACTTCCACATTTTGTTCCTAGTTGTTCCCAAGAAACAGCACAACAAACTGGGGGAGCCACAGTAGGAGGGAGAATTAGCAGAAATTGCCACCTCATCTGCTGAAGGTAGAAATACCATATAATCTTCAGAACTGAATGGCTGGGTACGAGCCAAAATAAGTACAATGTATAATACTGGCTTATTGATGCCAAATAAACGTGGAAAATGTGTGCAAGGAGATAAAAATAAATATGCATTCCATTCACACAACGGGAAAGTGAACTTGAAACAGGAACTTTCATGTTGAAGCAACATGGATGAGAAATGTGGAATTATCCTCAGTCTTTCATATGGAGAATCCTCTCTTGAAAATGTTGATGAACCAGTATCAGAGATATCTTGCCTGTTTTGTTTTGGAATGGCTTTCAGTAAGATTTGTCCTACCTTGACATACTTGAAAAAAGAATTTGGCCTTTGCTAGAATGGATGTTTTGGCTGCTGTTTTTGAGAATGAATTTTGAAACTGAAGAAGTAATTGAAACATCTTGCCCAGAGGTATTCAAGGGCGCTTTATGAATAAAATTATTCAGTATTAATATTCATGAATTTGGACTGTCAGGACAAATAAAGCTAGGATTTTACAGCTGTTTCTTTTTTGACCAATTTAAGAGGGATATATCCCTCCCTCTCCAAAATGATCTTTCTCTGTGTTATAGTTTAGTATGACTGGTTTTTGTGTCTCTGTAACATGTAGATGAAATGAACCTTGTATGCCTCTTGTATAAACAGAACAAATAAATAAAAATCAGAACTTTTATATAAACTTCTGAAAGTAATTTACATTTCCACTAGTATTGTGGAATAAGAGAAAGGCATCCACAAGACTACTTAAAACAATTCAAAATTATTATTGTTGTTATTGTTATTGTTAATGTCATTTATAGTCCACCTTTCTCACTGAGACTCAAGGCAGATTACACAGAGTGAGATTAGTACAGTCAATATCAGGAACATTTCCATTAACAATGCGATAGGGTAAATAGATATAAGTTCACAAAGACATAGCATTAGTAGGAATCCAGTACAACATGGTGGTGAGGTCTATGGTTCCTAACTCATTAGCGGACCATCTGAGATACCCTCCCTACAATACAGCCATCCTATCTGAGTAAAAAGCCTTTTTGAATGATTTGGTTTTGCATTGTTTACAGAAAGCCAAGAGAGTGGGTTTTTTTCCTGACCTCCTCAGGCAGGCTGTTCCATAGGGTAGGGGCCACCACAGAGAAAGCCCGTGTATGGGCTGCTGTCAATTTCATTGATGTGTTGGGTGGCACCTGCAGGAGACCCTGTTCGGAAGAGTGAATCTGCTGTGGAGGAGCATAGGCAGGGAGGTGGCTCCTTAGGTATGCTGGACCAAGGCCGTGAAGAGCTTTGTAAGTGATAATCCTCTCTGCCCCCAGTGGGGGACTGGCAACCCTATGGATAGTTCATCATCGTCATCATCATCGTCATCGTCGTCGTTGTTGTTAATTGTTAATTATTATATTTCTATCCCGCCCTCCCCACAAGTGGGCTCAGGGTGGGTTACAACAGAAGATAAAATATACAAGATAAAATCACAATAAATTAACACAGCTTTCTAATAAAGCACTCCTTTTGTCACCCTGGAAATCCCAATCTAAGCCCAATTTAGCTTGATGGGCAGGTCTTCCTTCCAAATGTGGAGCTCCAAATTGGTTACAATTGGTTACATGGGAACAGACACCAGGGGGGAGGGAGGGGGTGTTCTGTGGTTATGGGAACTCCAATCTCATCCTTGCAAACCCTGTTAGGCAGTTCTGACTGCCAAATACAGACCTCCTGCTTTTCTCTATGAGTCCTCTGGTTATAAAAGGCACTGTGCTCCCAGGCTGGCTTTCAGTTTCAGCAGGCAGTGGAGTGGGAGAGAGCTGTTGCTAACATTTTGGGAGAGAGACAGGGAGAGTGCATTGGAGCTGGGATTTTTGTGTGTGTGTGGTGGGATAGGGATCTATCAACTCTGGTTCCAGGGCTGCTGCCAGGCCCTGGGGCCAAGCTCAATGGGCACCTCGGCTGAGGGCTCACACTGATTATTACTGCCTGATCCGGTCAGCTTTCTGGGAGTGCTGGGCTAAGGCTCTACCCCCTCCCTCTGGTTCCAGGGCTGCTGCCAGGCCCTGGGGCCAAGCTCAGTGGGTGCCTCGGCTGAGGGCTCACAGTGTTCTCTCCTTCTCTTTCCTCCTTAATTCTTGTTTTCTGGCACAATGAGGCTTTGGGTGGGGGCCAAGGGTGGTCGTGGGGGAAAGTGCAAAGATTGTCCTGGTTGCCACATGGGAAGTAGTGCTGGGCAGGGCTCTGGGGCAAGAGAGACTCCTGCTCCCCAAAAATCACCTGTGGGGATTGTGGAGGAGGCTGAAGAGCTCTTGCTGCCGGGGGAAGAGGAACTCTTTCAACTGTTGGAGGAGGGGGAGGAGGGCTAGGGATCCATGGAGGAATGGTTGGGGTTAGATGAAACATCCATCCCATCCCCATCCCAAACTCCTGGTGCTGTGCCTACCTGCAGTCCACCCCTCACTCCATCTTCCATTAATAGCTCCGCAGCGCAGCCAGTAACCCTTCGTCCTCCCTCCCCTGGAAGAGTTAGTGGGCCACGGTTCAAATCGGCTGCATGGAGGCCCTTCCAGGTCCTTCCAAATGATCCCCATGTGGTGCGGTGCCATCTCTGTGATGGGCTGGTGTGCAGGGGCAATGACCTGAAGCACCTACCATTGACGCTCCTGACCAGTCACCTGAAGTGCACCACCCGAGCCTGTGGTTTCTGTCCTCGGTCAGCGAAGCATCCGGGGGGGGGGGAGACAGAGGACTACCAGCTCCTCTGAACAGGGATCAGTGGGATGGTCACCGGAATCCCCCCCAAGCAAGAAGCCTTGCCCTGAGGGTACTGCCGGTGGGAACAGAACGGTCAGGTAGGCTGCCCTTGGGGAGGTTGTTCCATTAGGGTCAGGGATAGTGCCATTGAAAAGGGTGAGGTCAAGGGCCCAGGAGGTGGGCGTTCATGTGGTGGCGGAGACAATTACCCTGCAAGGATTCCCCCTATCCGTCGTGGAGGGCATGGGCTTCCAAAGGCTGCTTCAGCACTTTGCCCCATGGTTCTCCATGCCGTCATGGTGCACCATTGAAGGCTGGAAGGTGGGTGATGTCAGCTGCTGCTGCTTTTGGCCACAAGGGACAGCTCTGCTGCTGTTGCGCAGGTGGTTGTATGGTACCGCATGGTGCCCCCTATCCGTGGTGCCTTCTGTCCACGCTGAGCAGGGGGGTATTGGTCCCGCACCGCGACTCACATCCTTTCCACGAAGGCAGGAAGGTGGGTCATGTTGTCTGCTGCCGCTGCCCCGCAACTCAGTGGGTTTCTCAGCTCATGGCTTGCCAATGAAGGGGTCTTCCCAGTCCTGCTCTGTGATGCAGTTGGTAACCATTTGTCCCCGTCTCCCTGACAAGTTCCCTGATGGTCCCTCTTTCAACCTCTCCCTCTTTGGAACCGCTCCAGTGCCTCTCACCCTCTCCTGTCCTGCCCATCCTGTCCTTTCTGCAAAGGCAGGAAGGTGGGTCATGTCAGCTGCTGCCACTGCCCCGCAACTCAGTGGGTTTCTCAGCTCATGGCTTGCCAATGAAGGGGTCTTCCCAGTCCTTCCCCTCGATGTGGCTGGCAATGCTTTGTCCCCCTCTCCCTGACAAGGTCCCAGTCCCTCTTTCAACCTCTCCTTCTCTGGATGGCACCAATATGACCCTTCCCCATGACTTGTCCTGCCCATCGCATCCTCTCCCTGACAAGTTCCCGGACAGTCCCTCTTTCATCCTCGCCCTCTGTGGATGGAACCAATGTGACCCTTCCCAACATACTCTCCTGTCCTGCCCATCCCATCCTTTCCGCAAAGGCAGGAAGGTGAGTCATGTCAGCTGCCACCGCTTTTGGGCACAAGGGGCAGCTCAAAAGCTGTTGCTGATATGGTTGTGCCGCATGGTGCCCCCTTTTCCATGGCACCTGCTGTCCCCTCTGAGCAGGGGGGAATGGGTCCCTCCCACCCTTTCTGTGAAGGCAGGAAGGTGGGTGCTGTCTGCTGCTGCTGCTTTTGGGCACGAGGGGCAGCTCAGGAGCTGTTGCACATATGGTTGCACAGCACGGTGCTCCCTATCCATGGCACCTGCTGTCCCCTCTGAGCAGGGGAATATAGGTCACTCCCAACCACCCTTTCTGTGAAGGCAGGAAGGTGGGTGCTGTCTGCTGATGATGGCTTTGGCCACGAGGAACAGCTCAGCTGCTGTTGCAGATAAAGTTGCACCACATGGTACCCCCCCTTTCCATGGCACCTGCTATCCCCTCTGAGCAGGGGAATATAGGTCACTCCCAACCACCCTTTCAGGAAGGTGGTGCCACGAGGAACAGCTCAGCTGCTGTTGCAGATAAAGTTGCACCACATGGTACCCCCCTTTCCATGGCACCTGCTATCCTCTCTGAGCAGGGGGTAATGGGTCCCTCCCAACCCCTTTCTGTGAAGGCAGGAAGATGGGTGCTGTCTAATGCTACTGCTTTGGGGCATGAGGGACAGCTCAAAAGCCATTGCTGATATGGTTGTGCCGCATGGTTGTGCCCTTTTCCATGGCACCTGCTGTCCCCTCTGAGCAGGAGGGAATGGGTCCCTCCCACCCTTTCCATAAGGGCAGGAAGGTGGGTGCTGTCTGCTGCTGCTGCTTTTGGGCATGAGGGACAGCTTAGCTGCTGTTGCACATATGGTTGTACAGCATGCCCCCCCTATCCATGGGCACCTGCTGTCCCCTCTGAGCAAAGGGGACCTGCTGTCCCCTCCTGCAAAGGCAGGAAGGTGGGTGATGCTGGCGGCAGCCTGCCTGTACTGCCTGCACAGGTTAGCTGTCTCTGGTGCAGATTCTGTGGAACTGCTGTTTTCTGTAGGGTGTGCTGAATAGACTGCCACATCCATGACAGCAGGCCAGTGGGTGATGCGGAGGGCAGCCCAAAGCTCCCCACGTGGGCACCTACCTGTCTGCCCACAATCCCCTTTCCTAGGGGAACCGATGCCTCCCCCATGATGGGGGGAAGGCATCCTTCACAGCCTCCATGGCCAGCACATGAACCTCCGCTTCTATATGTTAGGGGCAGGCCCCACCTCCCACCCTTAGTTCTTTCCCTCCAACTTTCTAATGATGGGATAACGCAGATATTTATGCAATCCACATATCTCCCCAATATGCCCGTACACAGTATCTGTCTCTCCTCTCAGTCCAATACAAGTAGTCAATGTATCCATGCATACCTCTATCATATACACCTAGCCCATACAGCTATGCACCTGTCTACTGGGAAACCTATCTATCCCATGTACCTAAACGTCCAATGCTCCATGTCCAGCTGGTGTGTTTGGCCAGCAACAGCCTCTGCACCACCTCTGGGAGGCCTGGCGGGTGGGCACATGGGGGTGCCACCAGTGAGCAGCCAACCCCTCCACCCCCCTAGAGGGGAGGCAGCCAACCACCACCTCTCCCAGCCCGCCAGGCCCAGCAGCCGCCAACATAACCCACCGTTATACCTTGGCGGAAAGTAGCCTCTGGGAGGCCTGGCAGGTGGGCACATGGGAGTGCCGCTGGTGAGGGGAGGTGGCCCACCTTCGAGTCCACCACTTGTACATGGTGCCAAAGTAAACTGGTGGCTTCATTTGTGTCAAATGGGAGTTGCCTGTGGGCGTCAGATTTGGGAATGTATAACTCCAAGATACATATTGCAATCTTGACCAAACTTAGGTGATGGCTGGAGGGGAGCCTGCTGAACACTCTCTGTGAATATGGGCTCTCTAAGTCCACAAACAATGAACACTGAACATGCTTGTTAATGGTACATGTTCGTTACTGTTCGTCCATTTGTGTTTGTCGTCGGCAATGAACAACGAAGAGCGTGTTTATTTTTCCCCCCATTTGTGCCCATGTTTAGTCTTGATGCCACATTTTTTGCCAATTGAAACTTCTAAGAAACTTCAAATACAGTCTCATGTACAGCACATTAAAGTAGTCTAATTTAGAGGTTACGATTAGAGATGGGCACGATCCGCATTACGATGGAAAAAAACCCACGATAATGGTGATCGCGTGATCGTGACCCGGCGGATCATGATCCTCCATGGCCAACGATCCAGCAATCGGGAGAGGCCTGGATCATTGCGTTCAGGCTCAGATTGGGGATCCAGACTCTCAAGCGCCACTAATCTATTCCCCTGGCAACAGAGCTAGGGGAAAGCCTGAGCTCTGTTTGCCCTCCTTCTGTCACCCTGGAAACCCAAATGGAAGCCCAGCTTTCCTTGATCAGCAGGGCTTCCTTCCAACCACAGAGCAGCAAAGCAGAGAAGACACCCAGGGGAGGGAGGGGGAAGGGGGTGTTCTGTAGCCATGGGCACTCCAGTCTCATTCTTGCAAACCCTGATAGGCAGCTCTGACGGCCAAACACAACCTCCTGTGTTGCTGAATGGGACCTGAGCGGAGGCGGCTCATCGCCGCCTCCCCATGCCCGCCAAGCCCTGCAGCCGCCACCAGCACCCACCATTCATGTATCGCTGGGAATACCAGCGCGCTCCAGTTTGGCCTGGCAGGCGGGCACATAGGGCGTGCCACCGGTGAGCAGCCAACCCCCCTGCCCCCTGAGGGGAGGTGGCTCGTCGCCGCCTCCCCGTGCCCGCCAGGCCCAGCAGCCACTGGCACCACCCACCTTCCCACATAATACCAGCATGCCCTGCTTTGGCCTCCACGATCACGATCCACGGCTCGGGAACAGGAGATGATCGGTGCGGATCGTTATTTTGGGATCGTTGTCGGCGCCGATCCACAATTCTCTGGATCATTAAAATTTTTTGGATCGTGCCCATCTCTAGTTATGATAGAGTGGATCAGTGTGGCTAGGTCAGCAGAGTTTAAACAAAGCAGTGCCTGGAGGCAGTCTTCAAGTGTTTCCCAATAAACTGATGCATAATCCTGACTAGATGGATGTGCTGCAGGTGAGCAGGAGATCTGACTGGGGATTTAAGGTGTTACTGAATCTGGATGGGGTTGAAAGCACAGCTCTTGGAACCATGCCTACTGCTGGATAAGAAGGTGGCAGCTTTGGCTAGGAGTACCTTTTAATAGCTTTAGCTGATGAGCCAGTTGCCGGTTTTTCTGGGCAGAAAAGATCAGGCCACTGTGGTGCATGCCCTGGGTATATTTAGATTAGATTACTTCAGTGTGCTCTTCATAGGGCTGCCCTTGAAAAGTGTTTGTAAACTTCAATTTGTGCAGAATGCTGCAGTCAGGAGAGGAAATGACTGAGAGGTGATATGATAACCATCTTCAAGTACATGAAGGGCTGTCATAGAGGATGGTGTGGAATTGTTTTCTACTTCCCCAGAAGGTCAGACCAGAACCAACAGATTGAAATTAAATCAAAAGAGTTTTTGGCTAAACATTAGGAAGAACTTCCTGACAGTTAGAGCAGTCCCTTAGCGGAACAGGCTTCCTCGGAAGGTGATGGGCTCTCCTTCTTTGGAGATTTTTAAGCAGAGGCTAGATGGCCATCTGACAGCAATTCTGATTCTATGAACCTAGGCAGATCATGAGAGGGAGGGCAGGTAGGGTTACATCAGTGCTTAGTTCTTGTGGTCCTTTCTTACATGCCCAGTGTAATGCCGATCGCCACCTTGGGGTCAGGTAGCAATTTTCCCCAGGCCATTTTGGCTAGGGATCCTGGAGGTGTTTTGCCATCTTCTGGGCCTGGAGCAAAGGTCACTGGGTGTATGTATGGGGGGAAGTAGTTGTGAATTTCCTGCACTGTGCGGGGGGTTGTATTAGATTACCATAGAGGTCCCTTCCAACCCTATGATTCTATGATTCAATAAAACTAACAGAAATGCATCATTAAAGCAATTAAAACTGGAGTTAAAATACACATATAATAATATAAAAACAACAATTAAAGCTTTGATTAGGAAGGAGGGATCACTGAGTGAATGCTAAAAGAAACAAAAGAAGGTTTTCACTCACTGGCAGAAAATGGCAACAGAAGGGAACATATGAGTCTCCCTGGGTAGTGAGTTCAAGTATTTTGGTGCCATGACTGAGAAGGCCCTCTCCTGGGTTGCCAACAAAAGCAACACCTCAAAAGATAATTTTAGTGGTTTAGTAATTTCATAAGGGAGAAGGTGGTACTTCAGGTATGTTCGTCTTAAACCATATAGGGCTTTAAAGGTCAACACCAGCAGCTTGAATTTTACCCAGAAATAGACTGGAAGCATGTGTAGATTAGAGATGGGCACAAACAGCAACACGAACAAAAAAAGCCACGAACAGCCCAATCTGCTGTTCGCATAGAAGCTGTTTGTGAGGCCCCATTCTAAATGAACAGGTGGTCATTGCAAGCCTCGTTCATTGCTGTTCATCTTACGGTTCGTCAAGCCAGACAATCGGGCACCTGCAATCAGCTCCCTTGGCAACTTAGGCAGGAATTGTCTGTACTCTGTCTGAACTCCTGCTGTTGCCCTGGAAACCCCAATTTAAGCCCAATTTAGCTTGATAGGCAGGTCTTCCTTTCAAGTGTGGAGCTCCAAATTTGTTACAACAAGGGAGCAAAGACCAGGGGGGAGGGGGGCTCCTAGCTCTGACTTTGCAGACAGTGGAGAGACAGTTGCTGTTGGCATTTTGATAGAGTGCATTGGAGCTTGAATTTTCTTTGTATGTGGTGGGATAGGGATCTACCCCTCCAAGTTCCAGGGCTGCTGCCAGGCTCTGAGCCAAGCTATTATTTATTACTGGTACCTTTCCTGGTGCCTGCTCAGGTCAGGCTTCTGGGAGTGGTGCAGTAGGGATCTTGACTTGGATGACAGCTGGCGGAGAGCCTGCTGGCCCCCACGAACAGCCAACCATGAACATGTTCGTGAACAGGGCCATGTTCGTGGTTGTTCGTGAGTACCTGTTCGTGGATGGCAACGAACAACAAACATCATGTTCATTTTTTTTTCTGTTCGTGCCCATCTTAGTGTAGATAGGCCATATCATAGGATATGATCCCTATAACACACTTGTCAATATCCTGTTATTGTGGACTTGACTCTGGAACACCCCCCTTTAGACTCAGATCTGTGATCTAACCCGTGCCTGAACCTTGGAACCATGATTTGTCCTGCTCCGACAACTTGAGAACTTCTGCCTGCTGCCTGTATGCGTCAGTAACTGGGACAACAGAAAGTGTAAGTACCCACAACTCCCATACCCCCAAAAACTCCAGTTGCCAGGAGGGATCTGGCAAGCCTAATATTAAGTAATATTTACAAATGTACATCCTTAAGCTGTTAGTCCAGATATACCACTGTATGCTTCCTGATTACTAGGGTTTTTTTAAAAAAAGAATTGAATGTGTAATTTATTATTGATTAATAAACTACACAAACAATTCTTTTTTTGTTGTTTGTTTTGTTATTCTGTTTTTCTGGAGTGCATTTTTATACTCCAAAACTCTCCATGTAGCATTAAAACATGCCATGGCAACATTTCCAGCTTCTGCCACCTACATTAAAATGGATAAGAATACAGATGGGCCTTGCTGAATCATAGCAGTTGTCCATCTAATCTAGGATCCTGTTTCACTCAATGGCTGATCATTTGCCATGGAGAGCCACCAAACAGGGCACAGAGGCAAAATCACATCCAGATGTTGCCTTCTAGTGTTGGTATTCAGAAATTTATTGCCTCTGGATCTAAAGGTTCTCTTTAGTCAACATGGCTAGTAGCCAGTGGTGGACCTATCTTCTGTGGGGCAGCTCATGTATATGCATACTCTGCTTGCCCTTGAGCACATAGAAGATATAAGATGAAGATGCAGATATTGAAGAGGAGCAGAAAATAGAAAATAAGGAGATAGTATTTGATATTCCTGAATTGTAACAGGCTCAAAAGATATTAAAAGTTAATAGAAACCATTTACTACTGCAAGCCTGAGTATGATTGCAAACATATTTACGTCCTATGTAGTGAACATTAAATTCACAGGTGTTCAAGGTTTCTGTTTGCATTCTGGGTCATTTTATGAGCACAGGTGGAAGCTAGGCGTTTAAACATGGACTTTTAGTTTAAGTTACCCAAGCTGTGTCATCAAGAAATACTGAAAGGAAAGACAGATTTTTTGTTTTTTGCTGACCAGAAGAAATAACTGCTGTTGCATTAAAAAATGTACGTATCCTTCCAACCTGCCAACAGAACAATAAATCACTTATGCTGACACTTCCAAGATGCATCAAGCTATTTGGAAGTTATGGCAATGTTATATCATTTGGATGAGTGGATTTAGATCTGGAGGGAAGAGTTCAAAGGTTAAGATAGTGCCTCATTACTACTGCAGTCTTCTGCCACATGCCAGAAGGCATTAAGCTCATATGGGGTGTTTGTTAAAATGAAGCATTAAGCTGCAGGTGTACTGTATAGAATCTTCAAAGATCACGAACAAATGTTTCTGTTACCATAAAGTGGATTAAAAGGGTTTTAAAATGTAGTGGCTTGGCCTGGCTGATCACACATTTGCTGCAAAGAGAAAAGTGTGGAATTATATCGGAAGAATTATATGGTCAGTTCAAGACTAGTCAGTCATGCAGCTACTCTAAGATATAACAGTGCATTCAGTTCATTTAGCACTTGTGAGGTGGAGCAGGCTACAGGCTTTGAAAATAAGGACTTCACCTTGAAGGGCCAAACATAGGTTATTAATAGAATGCAGAAGACATTCGACGATAGTTAATATTAAATATTGTGGATACAATCCAAAGAGCCATGCAAGAAGGTCCAAGTGTACAACAGGACTTTTCTGTTCTAACACAGCACACATCTGTGCTGCTGTGCACTACTTGAAAAGCTGCTTTGGAAACTCAAGGTAGCTTGAAAAGAAAGTCCTGATGAATGAAGAATTCTAATTTTCACAGGATAACCTTGTTAGTCTGTCACATCAAAATCAAAAGGTTCTGCGGTACCTTTAATATAGCATAAACTTCTGTGGACTTGAGCCCAGTTTGCCAAAGGCAGTTAAGTGAATCCTCAGTCATATGCAGTGCAAGGATAGAATATTAGATAGTTCTATGGCAAATTGAAAGTAAGTTCATAAAGTAAGCTCATAATCACAGGAAGATGTCCAAATGAGCATCAATAGCTAACAAATAGTATGCCTTCTGCAGGATTTTCTTAGGAGCTTATAGGAAGTAAAAAATTAAAACATTTGTATGACGGTCCCCGTTGCTCGGGTGCGCAGCGCCTGGCGGGTCCATCACGGCAAGGCTGACGGCTCCGAGGGGCGGTGGGTCCTGGGGGCCAGAGTCCCTCCAAGGCCGTGCCAGCGGCCCGTATGCTGGCAAGAGGGGGGTCTGGGCTTCCTTAGATCCGAAACAGACAATACGAATTACAAGCGTTCTCCACGCGATTGTACTTACATGTGTTTCCCGCGGGGTTTGCTGTCCACTTGCTGTTTGTGTGTTTCGGCAGTCCGCCCTACACATGTTCGCGGTCGAGCATCCACGGGTTCTCGGTTGTGCTTCTGTGACGTGCTTCCCTTGACGCATGCTCACAACCCGCAGCTGAAAAAGAAGCCTGCAGCGGTTGTTCGTGCAGCGAACGGCAGGTGGCGTTGCGTGACGTTTGATGGCCATAACTTGCGACCCATAAGTTTTGATTTCTTCTCCCTGTCATCCAACATTGCGCTCTGCCAAGTTTGCGCACCGAGCACCTGCCTGCGTGCTTATAATCATTGTCGGTGGGCTAGTTGCTGCTGGCGGCGGGGGAGATGACATGACATTTAAGCCCATGGGGATGCCCCAATAAATTGTGGCCCCTCCACAGCGGGGCCTTGGTAGGACAATGATGCACTCTGTTGATATCAGACTTTCTGGTTTGTCCAATCGCCTCCAACCCGGTGGGTGGCGGGTTGATGGTTGCCGAATGGGGGCGCTTTGTGGCTGCCACGCTGCCGGTCTTCTCCCACCTCCTGGTAAGCTGTGCGGGGCCCAGGGCCGTGGGGGAGGCTGGCATAGAGGGAGGGGAGGCCCGTCCCCAGACAATTTGGAACCATATGAATAATACATATGTACATGTAAGAGCATACATTATACCACATTTCATAATTCCTCTTCTATATATTCCAGAGCCAGGGATGGCTCAATGTGTTTTGCCCCCATCCAATAAGGGCCAAGTGGCTGAGAAGACAATAGGTATCTGTTGCATTTCTGACCTGCACCACCAGCAGCAAGGATGCCAATCCCCCATTGGGGGCGGAGGATCCTCCTCTCCCACCCTCTACCCGCCACTTACTTGTGTGGCGGGGGGGATGCACCTCCCGGGGTGCACTCCTGGGTGGTATGGCACACTACTGTGTGCTCCAGTGGCCCAATTCGGGCCAGATTTGGGCCAGATTTGGCCTAAATCCAGCCCAATTTGGGCCACTGTGGTGTGCTCCTGCACTCTGCAGCAGCTGGATTTGGCCCAGTTCAGCCCCCTGCAGAGTGCATGAGTGCTCCCAGGGTGGCATGTGACCCACACAATAACATCACTTCCTGGAAGTGATGTCATCACACAAGCTGGGAACATGCATGTTCCACACAAGATAGGTCCTAAAAGGTAAGTGCTGGGCTTCTGACCTCTCGCCTGGGGGGAGGGGGGATGGTGGACCTGGCAACCCTAACCAGCAACCAGGAGAAAGGTGGGCCCAATGGAGCTTGCCTCCATACCAAATAGTACAATATGGGGAGGCAACAGATGTTCATCACCTGCATGACTCTCAACTGAGACTCGCCAGGAACACAAGCCCCAGTAGCATTGCAAATGTCACTGGATCTCCCCTTGTAAGCCACCTATCAGGCCTACAATATAATACACGCTTCCCAGCAAGGCCAGCAAGGCAGGAAGACAGTTGCCATCTCCTGACGAGGAGACTGGAAACATATTGAATTGTGGGGTCATGGGAAAGGCCAGCAACAGCCCCCACACACACACACCTCGGAGGTGTGCAAAATCTACAGATCTACAGATCAAAGAAGTGACTTTTCTAGAGTTCCTGATCCCAATCCCTCTGATCTTCCCCCTTCACCTCCTCCCTAATTAATGGAACTCAGGAATCAGGCTCTTCCTGTCCCACACTCAGTCAGCCATCAATCAGCCTTTTGGTATCAACAGATGTGCCTGATCAAACCTTCTCTGGTTTTATTGCGTTACAATGTCGGAGACAACCTGTTGAATTATTGTGATGGGCAGAAGGCTCCATCCTGCCCAAAGAATGGGTTTTTCCTATAAAGAGGGCTGCTTCCAACCTTTGTGGTATGTGCATTTCCTCTGCACAACCTCAGACTTCTTGACTGAGCCTTTCTCCCTCTCTTTACTGTGACACTGCTGAACACTTCAAGGCTGATCCCTTACGGACACCTCTTTCCTTCAAGACTGGTAACTATAAGCCTTAGTTGGAACTGCTTTCCCATTTACCTACTGGTTTTTAGTTAGATCTCTGTGTGTGCTGTGTGCATTCTGTGCAATTGCTTTTGCAATTGCAATTCAATAAAAACCACTCCTTTTGAACATCTCCCTGCTTATTAAAGAGTTCTCCAGGGGAAGCATGCACATATACATTGGTTAAAAGATCATGGAGTTACCCTCCCCCCCCACTCTTGCTAGCCTCTCCTTGCTGCTAATTCCTCAACAAAACTTGCAAGGAGAACACCTCCTTGGGTAACACCTTTGGATCAGGGCAGCAGGACAAATCTAGGATGCTACAAAGGGTCAAACGATGCTTGTAGCTTCTTTCCATGCAGCTGCCCTCCTCAGACTGTGGCACATCAAGCCACCACTTGTCTCTTGTGCAATAAGATGATCCTGCCCGTAGCCTGATGCTTTGCTCTTGGAACATTTTCACTGTTTGACTAGCTAGCTTAGGAGTCTTCTGTCATGTAGGAAATGTGCATATCTAATTTGGCTGTGAAACCTTGGACATTCCCACACGGCTTACCTGCACCTGGAACGCTGTGCAGCATGCTGAAAAAACTGTGGAAGATCGCGTTTTCTCTCGCGAGTTTTGCGCGATGTTGCGCAACATCGTGCAAAACTCGCGAGAGAAAACGCGATCTTCCATGGGTTTTTTGGCATGCTGCGCAGCGTTCCGGGTTCAGGTAAGCCATGTGGGAATGGCCCTTATGTCTAAAACTGCATGGAATGTTGACTTTCTGTTTTTCATTGATGACATCACAGAACAGGGTCTTGTGGAGGTACAAGACTATTGCTATGACCAAAAAATGATACAATCCACTGTTCTCCATTTGCATTAAAATATGCCCTTTCCATATTCCTTTTTAATGGTATTGTTCACCTTTCTTTTGAGATAAGGGATGAGAGATTTTGTTAAGTGAACGGCCATTTTCATAGACCCAATTATCCACAGGAGACAAGGTGCTCTTTAGATATAAAATCTAAATCAAACAAAGTATCTCAGTGTGAAGCAACTGTTATGAATTGTTAATAATGTTCTAACTCATGAGTGCTATACATTTGATATTAGCAATGAGACTGATGTTACCTAGTTTTACATTTTTTGAAAGAATTTGTAGAAGTTATTTCATAGAAGAACATTCAAGTCATTTAGACTCCACTCACAAGAAAGGGTGATGGACCAGACTGTAGCATGAGGACTTTATCTTGGAACATGGATGCAGATTGGACCCTTATCAGCCCAATTTTATGGTGGGCTACTACTTCAAACTTCAGATAAGAAATCTGTCAGACTCTCTAATTTGGCTGTCCCCAAAATGCCAAGTCAAAACCCCATATTTGCTATTTAGATACAAACATTTCTTCCTGCTTTAATTTTTACAAATAGATCTAAAATATCCAATATCTTAGGCTGATATGATATAAACAAAAATCAACCCATCGGAATGACAGTAATGACCTTTGCATCTCTCACTAAGGGTGTGAAAAACATGTTCTCTTTCTGGCTGCTACAAATCACTAAATGAATTTTGAAAAGCTGAGTAACAGACTCAGTAGCCTCTTTCTTTGTGCAAATCTCAGATGCTGCTTACGTTCTCAAGCATGGTGATTTGTAAGAGTTCCAAGTATGTGGACTGTTCACTGGTGGCTGTCTTTTTATTTGCTCACTGACAGTCTCTGATAATGGTCTCATTAATGTAAACCTTTCAGTAATTATCTGATCTTATAGCCAGAGATTCCTTTCTGCCACAAGAACTTGTTACTGAGTTTCTCAATCTGGTATATGAGAAGTGTATTAGCAGTTCAAGACCACCCATTAAGCCCAGTTTTGTTGTGGTATGGAATGATTTGATGATAAAGCCAGACAGTAATTGAAATTCATTTTTACATGTGTATGTAAATGGAAAGATGGAGAGTTCTACTCCACAAACTCTATAATGCATGTCCTCATTTAAAGAAAATTAATTGGCAAAGGAGCTGCCAACATTTTTGCTATTCTCTGCTTTTCCATGTTCTCCTGATGGTTTGATATTCAGACCAAAAAGGAATTTCCACTTCCCACCCCAATTCCATTTTTAGCATGAAAAATTCTGTCCTTTGGTGTTTGTCTAAGGACTCCCTAGTGATGGTAATGGCTGCTTTGAATCATCAGTGCTTTGAAGGTTTATTATAGAAAGAAGGGGAAATGGTGGGTGGATTCAAAAGGGGCAGGAAGGAGGACAAAACCTTCTAAGTTGTAGAATGTTCCTTAGAGCATATACAGAGTTCTTTGCAGTACCAAGATAGTGGAGGAGTCTTTAACACCTCGCCCACTGGTCTTGACGTCCCCAGATGTTAGATATATTTTATGTAATTCAGAAGTGAGCACATTTTCCCTGCATCCAGCCAGGGTCAACTACTTGCAACTACTTTTATTGCAAACTCAGATTACACCTGGATGTGCCAATGCAAATCAACATTTGAGCGAAGGGACATTAATCTGTAATCTAAACCCATGATAAAAACCTTCGTTGATAAAGGAATTTCCTTTCTGAAATTTGTGATAGCACCCACAGTGCAATCTGAGTTTAGAATGAAAAGCTCATCAGAGGAACAATTTAATATTGTCTGCTAATGAAATTGCCATCATTATGGAGATGGAGGGATGGCATTTATATTGCAAGGACAAGGTAGGGTTGAAGAAAAGAGCAAGAGTCCAGTAGCACCTATAAGACTAAAAAAAAAATGTGGTAGGGTATGAGCTTTCGTGAGCCACAGCTCTCTTCTTCAGATACCAGGTAGGCTTATGTGATGAATCCATGTGTGGTCTAGGCTACCCTGTGTCAGAGGCAGAAGGCACATTTTCTCTCACTGTAACAAGGTCCTCAAGGGCTGCTCTTTACTTTCCTCCATATACCTGAAGGGCAGTTGTTCACTTACATTTGAAAGAGTAGATGGTCAGAGACAGAACTGGGATTACAGTTAAAACACCACCTTCTCTAATGAACATGGCTGGTCCAAGGGGTGCCCTAGGCAATGATGCCCCACCCCCCAACAATTCACTAGAGAGAAAATGAAAAATCTATAATGAATTTTTACTTTTATTTTCCTACTTTTATTTTCTTGTCATTCACAATGAACAATGTAAAAATGGACAATTAAACATCGTTACATTTTTTTACTTACTAATTTTACTACCTCTCTACTTTCTGTCTCCTCTCCCCAAACATTAGTCATGGTAAAATAATGTGATTTCTTTTATTGGACCACATTCTGTGATTGATGGGTCTGATTCTGTACAGAGGAAGGATGGTGATTTTTAGATCAGACACAGAGAAAGAGCAAGATTAAAGAAAGGAAGAAGGAAAGAAAAATTCTGAACCATATTCTTCCTAACAAGTGAGAGACCTTCAAGGACTTGCAGGGGGCATCTCATGTTCCCCTCCCTCACTATGTCCTCTTTCCTTTCACTGCCCCCCATAGCTTCTCCTCCTTTCCTGCTTCCTTTTCTCCGTCCCACCCACCTTTGTCTGTCCCCGTTTTCACCTTTCCCCCTTTCATCCCAGGCAGTGTCTCCCCTATGGCCCAGTTCAGGGCCGGATCGACCGGGGGGGCAAGGGGGGTAGTCTGCCCCCAGCGCCGCCAAAGAAGAGGCACTGGGTGCAGCTGCCAGCCCTGGGAGTGCGTGGGCAGCGGGACAGGGGGCGCGCTTGCCACGTGCCCCCTGTTCTGCAGGGCAGGCGAAAGGCAGCGCGGGTGGCTGGGAGGCCCACGCCATTCACTTGCCCCAGAGGACAGGGGGCGTGCGGCAAGCTGGCCACCCAGCCACCCATGCTGCCTTTCGCCTGCCCCGCAGGACAGGGGACAGCCGGCTTGCCATGCGCCCCCTGTCCTGCGGGGCAGGCGAATGGCGTGGGTGGCCTTCCAGCCACTCATGCTGCCATCGCCAGCTCCATGGTATGCCAGGACATCTGGCTTGCCTTGGGGCAGCACACGGCGCCCTGCGTGATGATGTCACGGAAGTGATGTCATCACGCAGCGCTGGGAGTATGCGTGCGTGCACTGCGCACACGGTTCAAGTGCACGGTCTTCGGTTGCCCTGGGCACCAGCAACCGTAGATCTGGCCCTGGCCCAGTTGCATGGTGCTGGCCCAGTTGCATGGTGGGGGATCTGCAAGGACTTGAAGTGGGTACATCACTTTCCCCTGTATCCCCTTACCCACACTATTTCCTCTTTCCCTTCTCCCGGCAGCCCCCATATGCTCACCTTTCCCAATGTCCTTCTCTCCTTAAAACCCACTAAACAACTTACCTTTTATCTGTCCCTCATAACCTATATTTACTAATTTACTTCATTTACTTTATTTATGTACTGCCTTTCTCCACAGTGGAGACCAAAAGCAGATTACATCATGCTTCTTGCCTCCATATTATCCTCACAACAACTGTAAGATGTAGGTTAAGCTCAAAGTGTATGACTAGATCAAAGTCACCCAATGAACTTCCACAGCAGAGTGGTGATTTGAACCTGGGTCCCCCACATCCTACTCTGGATCTCTAATGGCTACACTACACTAGTTCTAGAAGGGGCTGCTAATGAGCAGTAGCAAGCAGCCAGGCCTGGGTGAGTCATGCAAGTCATGTGGTATCAAGTCATGTGGTAGTTGCTGCTGGGCCTGACCTTAATGAGTCCTCATTTGGACCTCAAAGGCCCAAACAGCCCTGGAAAGGGCCCTTCCCTCTCCCTCTGTCTTTTGTTGACATAAGGGAATACTGACCTGTTACTTGGTTGTTTAGCACCACTGGCAGGCACCTGGGGAACATGTGCTGTGTGCACACTCCCTGGGGGCATGGTGATATCACTCCAGAAGTGATGTCATCATGCCGGCTGCAGAAGTGTTCCTGTGCTTTGTTTGGGGCTGATTTGGGCCCTAAACAGGCCATATCAGCCCCGTGTGGAGTGTGGGAGCGCTCACACAGCCAGAACAGTGTTGTCACTTCTAGAAGTGATGTTACCACATCAGTCCTGGGGCACACACACATGAAGAGCAAACTCATGCCCAACACGAGGTGAGTGCCAGGGACCCTCCCCTCCCGGTGGGAGGGAAGACAGACCTGGCAACCCTAGCTCCAACCCTGGCCCATTCAGGTCCCACCCTACAAAAGTGGGAGAGAGAAGAAGCCAACCACTTCAGAACCTAGCGTGGCTCAGTTGGACATCTCTTGCAGCTCTTCTGGGCTGGGCGTGGCTATCTGCACACTATGGCTGGCTCACCCAGGCTAGAAGCAGCTTTCTGCAGGCCGGACAAGGCTCACACTGCCAACCTCAGTAGAGATCTGGAGATCTCCTGGAATTATAACTGATCTTCAGACTACAGAGAGGACTTGCCCAGGAGAAAAAGGGCTCTTTGTAGGGTAGATTCTATGGTATTATACTCTGCTGAGGTTCCTTCCCTCTCTAAACTCCTTCTTCCCCAGGCTTCACCTCCAAATCTTCAGGAATTCCCCAGCCCAGAGTTGGCAACAACCCTGTCCCCAAACCATACACACATTACATTGCAACAACCAAGTTAAGCAAGCTCCAGAAGACAGACAATTTCTTCAGTTGCAGTTCTATACATACTCGGTAGTAACCCTCATGGAACTGAATGTGACTTATTTCTGAGGAAATATGTATTGATCAAACCAGGATGAAGAGAAGTCCAATATTCCTTTTTCAACTAGACCACTGAGGCACATTTCAATGCCTGTTGAAAAATCAGCTTCTAAATCCCCTCTTCCCACCGTGGGCACTTAACCCTCTTTACTGGGGTGGGGAGTGGGGAGAAGTTCCTTTCTGTTTTCAACTCCCTTCAAAATGTACCTTGTACAACCCATCCAAACATAGGCATGGTTCCCCTCAAGTAAGTCCAACCAGTTTCCATGGGACTTACTCCTAGATAAATGTGCAATGGCTGAGCCTAATGGCTCTTGTAAGTAAAATGCAGCTGCAGCTGGAACCCACAAGAGGATGATGAGGCCCCGGCAGTAGAGCAAGGAAGAGCAGCTTAACATGGGGTGGGTCTACTGGCCCCAACTTTTCAGTGCTCCTAGAAAGCCTATGGTCTAGGAGACTGCCTTCGTGGTTTATATGGCCCTGCTGTTCAAGCCAACCAGCAGTGATGGCCATGCTTCCTTTTATCTGTGAAGCCTCAACCTGGGTTTTGTGGTTTGGTCAGAGAACTCCAGGAACTGATTTAATATATTTGTATATAGCATTAATGGCATTATATATAAACATTCTCTCTCTCAATGTTCAAGTAATATGTACAGCACTGAGGGACCATCTCCCTAACAATTCTTTCATATATTTTGATTGCTCATTCCAAAATGACTATCAGAGCAATCAGATTTTTTCTACTCTTTAATGTGAATCATGTATTTTGCCTAAGTAAATTTGACTCAGTTAGGCTGGGACTGAATAGGGACTATCTTTTTGCCTAGCCAGAAGTACTGCTATAATTTCTGTTTAAAGATTGAATAAATGAAAGTGACTATCATCCAAAATATGTAAGATTTCACTGATAGTGTGTATATAAGCCTTAATTATTATCATTTGCAATATATTATCATCTCAGTGCTGTCAAGAAAGGGAAATAACCTCACCACTTTTGCAGGGAACCAGCCCAGAAAAGATGGACGAATGATCATTACAGCCATTCTAATTTTTGGCTGCTCTTCAAATGTAGCAGAAACCATGACTATCATTGAGATGCTGAGTCCTGTAATACATTCGGCTGGTCTGCCCTCCACACAGCAGTGCCACACACGAAGCTATGTAACAAATACCTCGGAAAGAATGTGAGTAATAGAGATATGTGGGTAACTAATAACCAAATTCTTGCAAGTTTGATTTAGAAAGCATGTCAGAGACGAACATTATCTTTTGAATTACTTCTCAGGGCTGTGCTCCTGCCTATGGTGCAAAATGGCAAAAGATCCTCTTTATATTTGAGCCAGTAACCCTGGATTCCCAGCAAATGAATTTTGGGGTGAGAAAATAAATCAACTGATAACAAGGAGATGGATGTGAAGTTCTCTGCTACACAAGCTTCTATGGGTGTGTGGAAAACAAAAATTCAATTAGAGTCAGTTCTTCTGTCCTTTCAAATCTTATATTAATTTGTTTAATATTGAAGCTGGTCATATGTGATAATCAATTAGCTGGTTTCAATTACAGGCTTATTTCCAGTGGTAACCCTTCATCCTAGGGGCTATGCCTCTCATCCAAGTGATCATTTCTGTCAAACTACAAACAAGACAAAATTAAAGCAGCTCCATTTTAGAGACTATTGGCATTCTCTCCTGCAGAATTAGTGCAGAAGTATATTGCAGAGGAATGGCAACGCTGGCATTAGATTTCCCCCTCTTTTCCTAGACTACCCAAAAAGCAGGTGGAGAGGGTATTTTTAACAAAAAGGGAGGATAATTAAATAATAAGCAACATCACCCCCCCCCCCCTTTCACACATGGCTTACCTCACTGTGCTCTGGTAATTTCAGACTTTTTCCTCAGTAGAAGCCACTGGGAGAAGCATGGATAGATACTGCTTCTCTCCTTCTTATCTGTATCTATATATGATAATCTCATTTCTGAACCAGAAAATGAGCTGGTACATCCCACTAGCAAGCTTTAAGCAGCCAGAGGAAAGAAAACATCCCAAGGAACAATGCTGGCCATTAAGGCATCAAAACACATACATAGCATTCGGGGGGGGGGGTGTCATTCCCCAAAACATAGCAGTTCAAATCTTCATGAGGACCACCTAAAGGACTGTCTCTTCTTTTACTTCCTTTATCATCCAGCTACAGTCTTCAGACTGAAACCTTCTGGTTTGTCCCATCATTAAAAGAAGCCTGCCTGTCTCAATGAGGGCCTGTGCTTTTTATGGGGTTGCTCACACTTTATGGAACAGGATCCCCAAGAAAGTGAGGTGAGCATCATGCTTGGAAACTTTCAGGAGGGACTCTAAGGCTGCTTTATTCACCAGAGCTTTTTAATAGACTTGTGCATTTCTTTTGTTATTAATTACAATAAATATGAAAATAGGTGTTTTGTAATTATAGTAATTAATATGAAAACAAAACAAATTCTGTATCCAAACAACCTATAACAACACCCCCCTTCCCATGATTTTAATTATTTTTATTTGAGCAACTTTTGTTTCTGTCTGACCTGACCTGTTTCCTCTCTTTGCTGTGTTTTCCTAGTAAGGGCATAAATCTGTGATCCTCAGGGGATGGGGGGACACCCTTTAGGTTTTCTTGACTGCTTGCAGGCTAAGAACTAAACTACATGAAACACCCAACATGTGTCATGTTCCAACAAGTTTATATGGGAAGTTTAGTTGCACCCCACTTCCGAGCTCCCGGAGGAAAAACTGAGTAGTGTGGATTGTTGCATGAGTGTCTCTTTGCAAAAATCTGCTCTGCTCAGGTTTTCCTCTGGGAGCTTGGGGGGGAGGGCATGTCAGAGCAGCAGCAGCAGGGCCAGAAGGATGGAAGGGAAAGAGTCAGTGAGGGGAGCCTGAAGAGAACCGAGCCTGAAGCTGACAGGTGGGTAGCAGCAGCAGAAGGAACTGCTGAGGCTGCCACTGCTTCACTGCTAGACTCAACCATCCCTTCTCACAGAGAGGGGAAGGAAACTTGAGCCCCCCTCCCTGAGCTTAGAACTCTGTGAGAAGGGACATTTGAATCTAGCAGCTGCGGCAGTGGCAGCAGCCTCAGCAGTTCCTTCTACTGCTGCTAGCTGCCTATCAGCTTTGGGCTTGGTTCTCTTCAGGCTCCCCTTGCTGACTCTTTCCCTCCTATCTTTCTGGTCCTCCTACTGCTCTGGCATGCCCTCCCGCTCCCAAGTTCCCGGAGGAAAAACTGAGTGGAGCGGATTTTTGCAAGAGACACTCTTGCAAAAATTGCTCCACTCAGGTTTTCCTCCAAGAGCTTGGGGACAGGGTGGGGCAACTACACTTCCCAGGTAAACTTGTGGGAATCCGACATGTGTTGGGCATCTTGTGTAGTTTAGCTGTAAGATTGCATATATCTGTCAGGTAGTCTAATACTGAAGCATATGGTGTGGGATTCCAAATCATATAAGAGTTAGTTTCACATTCTGGAGCTTGCCTGTTTGTAGGAACCAACTCAGAGAGAGGGGGGTGGGAATCATTTGCAAGTTTTCTTGTGCCAAAGGACAGTGTAGTATTTTATACTATATTATTTCTTTCTTACTTTATTAGCTCTCTTCTAGAATATCATTTCTGTTTAGTATGTGCTGTCTCTTTGTTTTGTGTTGGTCTCCAATTCTTTCTTAAGCATTTTACTGTTTTTACTCGGGAATTACAGTTAATTTGGAATTTGTCTGTGTTGTGTAACTCTGTCCATATTATATGTCTGGATGTCCCAACAGTACCCCAACCACAACAGTTTGATTTTATTTAATTTATCACATGCAGTCCAGTAATAAAATTACACGCTTTTCATATACACATCACAGTATCTTATCTGACGTCAGTGCATAAATACAGCACGTAATGACTGGCAAAGGATCTCTGGCTCAGGTGGGAAGAGTGTGCAGCATGGTGTGGGCAGATCTGGCAGAAGGAGAAAGAGAGGAAGGGGTGATTTTGAAAAAGCAGCAGCCACTGCCAACATGAGTAGCAGTCTCCCTGATATTGGAAGTGCTTCCTGCAAGCTCAAGCTACTGTTCTTCAAACTACGTGGCCACAGTGTCAGTTCCTCACTGTGCTTTATGTGTTACTGTTTCCTATCAATTCTCCAATAGATTTTAAAGTTAAACATAGTCACCTTTCATTGCTTCAAAAAGGGGGACCCCTTTGTTCTATCTATCTGATATTTGGTAGTGTAGATATCCTAGTGGAGTACTGCAATCCCTCTGAGTTTTGTTTAATTCAGATGGAAAAATAGGAATGTACAGACCCAAGAAAGGGGGCGGGGAGGTACTTCCGTTGAAACTAATGGGAAATAATAACGAAATAGAATTATAAGAACAAAACAACAATAACAAAAGAAACAATAATAAAAAGCACACAAAACAACCCAATAACAAAGCAGTCCCTTTGGGAATCAATAATAAAAACAAAAGAAATTAAATGAACTCCCATGCACAAGTCTACTTTTTAATTGAGTGTAGGATGCAGGAATTTTATTGCATTTTATTAAATGTCATTAGATTTCATTAGGGCGTTTTTATTGTTTAATATTACATTTTTGTATTGTATGCCACCTTGAGTAATGGGAAAGTGCCAGATATAAATGTTTCGATGAAGAGAGAAATGGAGCTGAGATTCTTTTAATACTAAAATCACCCAAGAAGTGTTGAACAATAGGAGGGGGAAAAAATCTCTTCTGTCTTCTAAACTTCTAAAACTTGTATGTCGCTGCTTGTCGTGCAAGTTGTATATTGACCTATATTAGCTGTTTCTAAAAAAGAAGCCCTCTTTGCAGAAGCTGGCTTCGATGTGTGATTGATTCCATTTCTACATTTTTCCCCCAGTGTGTGAATTCTCATGGTCACCTCCAGTATCTCTCTCTCTCCCTCTTTCTCTCTAGTAACCTCTGAACAGCCCTTTCTTTTAATCTACATTGCCATCTAAATTTCTGGCCAACCTACAGTGAAATATTCTGTAGCTTTTATGAATTTAAGGAATGTGGTGGTGAACCACAGGATTCCCCCACCTACAGCTCCTCCTTTCAGTTGCCAACTGCTTGTCAGACTTTAATTAATGAGAAAGTCACTACTAGTTATTCATTTTTTGGTTTTTTCTGTGCCCCTCTGGAGATTTCTTAAATAGAATTCAGAAAGGTTAGCCTACACTCTTTTTTTAAAAAAAGTTCTTCCCTCTCAGCAGTTGCTGAGAAATGCTATTAGTTCGGGAGGTGTTTTTTTGCACCCAGATTCCGTCACTGGGAGGTAGTGTTAACCAATTATGAACCAAATGTGGTAACTTCCTCCTACCTCTGGTTGTGTTTATGGCCTGCAAAAATTATGATTTTTGCAGGCCAGGGTTTGCAAAGCCAGATCTTCCTCTCAATAGATTTATACAACAATTTATACTAAGAAAATGCAAGTAATTGTGTTGATTCATTTTGAGAGATCCAGAAGGAACACCAGATCAGTCTCTTTATCTGACTCAGCTTTTTAAAAAATCACACAATAGTGAGCTTTTTGAATTTCACAGAATTATTCCTCAGGCATAAGGTTAAAAAGAAGCAGCAGAAGTAGGATAAAAGACAATGTTGGTGTTGAAGCCATGATGATACAATATCTTAGAACTGTCTGCAATATATGGCAGTCTTAAACAATTATTCAGGAAGACTCAGCAGATTAGTTTGTGCCCAGTACAAAAGATCTTAGGTTGTGTCAAAGCATGCTGGGATAAAGAAGCAGTGGTCATTCTCTACAAATATAAAAGCTCACCACTGACTCAATCTGTCTCCCTCCATGGCAAATCAGAACTCATGGGTGCCTTTAAGAAAAAGAGCAAATGAAACTAATAATGTAATCCGTGTATCAGTAAAAGCAGATATTAATTTTAGATGATACATTAGGAATAGAGTAAAGGATTGTATCCTATTGAACAGCAAATGGAGTAAGTTTACAGATGGGATTTTTGCCACCTTCCCATATCCAATAGAGTCCTCTTGAAAAACCACTTCAGATGGTCATGGGATGGTCAGAAATAATTAGGGATAACAACACAGGGGCCTACAGACAAATGGCAAATTGGTAGAAATTGTTAACTTCTGTTCCTGCATGAATTGTAGAAACATTTGTCCAAGAGGAGTGGATTTTCCCCTTCTGGCTTTAGTTGGTAAGTTGAACTGGCTCTGTATCTGGGGATTGCAGGACGTCTTTCACTATTTCTTCTTTTTCCCCAACTTTCATTTTTTTTTTTACTTTTCTGATTTTATTAAGAGATTTCTTTTTACAAGACACCAAGCTCTTTGCACCAGATGCTGGAAAACCCCTCGCTTTATGCAGTGGGAACTGGCTGAGGCATGGGGGGCTGCTCTGGTTTTGTGCCTTTCTGCTCTGAGATGGGGGTGGTAGGCAGGATCTCTTCCTTGGGCTCCACAATGCTGACGTGGTCCGGCAAAGGCTTCTTGGGCCCAATCTTCCCTCTTGGGTCCCAGTGCAGCATAATCTTCACTTTAATGTCCAGCACACCCTGCCTGAGGAGGACGTGGTGCACAGCCATGTCGACGTAGTAGTTGATAGGGTCCCCGCTGTGGATCATCAAGCCATCCACAAATTTCATGGACTTTGCTTGCTGCCCCCGGAGCTTCCCTGAGACAACCACTTCGCAGCCCTTGGCCCTGCTCTCCATGATGAAGCGGAAGACACTGTAACACGCCCTACGTACTGCTAGCCCCCCCAGGAGCTTGTAGCGCAGGAACTCTGCTTGGACGATGGCACACAGGCCTCTCATGGCCACCTTCTCGGCATAGAGCTCAACACTTCCTTCAGGAAATCCAAAGCGCTTTTGCACGACGGCGGTCAGCTCACGGATGCAGCGCCCTTTCTCACCCAGAACATTTTGAGTTCTGGTTGCAAGAATGATGATTTCTGTCCTGGTTGGGGTAACTCTGACCTCCACTCCAGAGTAGCCATCTTCTGCCAGCTCCTGAGTCAGAAATTCATTCAGTTCAGTTTTGAAGATACCATCAGCCACAAACTTTCGCTTCTTGGAGATCTGCACCACCATCTTGAGCCGGGCGAAAAAGCCCAACTTTCATTATTATGCTTGCCCCATCCCCTTCCCCAATTGCCAAACTGTGATGCGCTTCAGTTCCCCCTGAATGAGTTTGTCCTGGTACCACACAGCTGTTACTAGGCCAGGCTTGCTAGATCCCTCACTGTAGCAGGAGTTCTCCTGTCCCCAACCTCTGCCTCCCACCACCATTCACCTAGCCAGTGGGGGAAGAGAGACCTGGAAAGGCTAGATGCAGGCCTGAGGCACTTACATGAAGCAAGGGCCTATACGTCATGCTGGAAAAGGTCATTTCTGGTGCAATGTAGAAGTGATGGGCCACTTTGTGGGCCAATTCTTTAAAAATTGATAGGAAGTAGTTCCCCAATCATACATGTGCTGGTACCCAATTTGTGTTTGGTCTATAAACATCTTAAGGTTAGTATCATTCAACAGATAGGACAAAGGGGTACATACTGGGATTAAACAAGAAGCTAAAAGCATGTGCATATCAGTGGATTCTTTCAGACAAAAGGAGGAAACACTAACCTGCTTTGCGAGACGTTCCCAAAGATTATATTGCAGGTGGTCAGGCAACGAATTTGCCTGGACAGGGGTCAGAAAACAAAACAGCACACACAGAATGAGAAGTGAATTGGCAGTTATAACTGCAAGGATGGCAGCACACAGATTCTCGGGGGTCTCCAGTTGATTGTTGGCCTGTAGGACCTGTAGCGCTTTGTGGGTCGTTCGCTTGACAGCTCCCCACGTCACCAGTGGGGCCCGCGGTGCCCTTGGCCCCTTCGGATGGGGGTGGAAGGGTTGCTGAGCTTGCTTCAGGCTGACCTTCTCCATCTCGGGCACCAGGTTGGCTGTCACTTGATGCCACGCCATGTGCCAGCCAGACACACCTTGCTGGAACCCACAAAGAACCTGTAGGAGTGAGAACAGAAGCAAACCCTCAGCCCCAGGTTATTAAGGGAACAGGACCCAACCACGTCCGGTCAGGCAGGGCTCGATAGAACACCAACGGCTGGGGCAGCCATGGTCATTCACGAAAATGCCTATCATAGGGAGAAGAAGGCATGGTTCCTGGGGTTTGAGAGAAATTTAATTGATTCAAAGTAAAAAGAACCTTATGGACTTGCTGGGTAATGTTTGCCAAATTGGGGGTTCTATATTTCCCCTGTTTTAATTGTTTTTGCAGCAGGGTTTTGAAGGAACAATTAGCCCGTTCAACAATAGCTTGACCCGTGGAGTTATATGGGATGCCATGAGAAAGACAAATATTCCATTGATCACAAAACTGCTGAAGGGTAGAAGAACAGTAAGCAGGGGCATTATCAGTTTTTAACCGCTGTGGATGGCCTAAAACAGTGATGGCAGCGAGGAGATGGGAAATAACATGAGAAGCAGTTTCTCTCCGCTGAGGAGTGGCCCAAAGCGCTCCAGAAAAGGTATCGATAGATACATGAACAAACTTCCATGGGGAGAGGTCAGGAATATGAGTCACATCTATTTGCCAAAGCGCATTGGGCCCTAGGCCATGAGGGTTGACCCCCCCTTCAGGGACGTGAGAAAAGCCAGCACAGTGCGGGCACACTGATACAATGGCTTGGGCTTCTGATAGAGGAATATTAAATAACTGAGCGAGGCCTTTGGCATTCTGGTGAAAAAATTGATGACTGGAGATGGGATCAGAAAACAGAGAATGGACAGCAGTATCAGCACGAGCATTGCCTTCAGATAAAGGTCCAGGCAAGGAGGTATGACTTCGGATGTGAGCAACATGAAAGGGACGAGAACACTGTTCAAGGAGAGATTTTAGAGTGAGGAACAGAGCCATAAGATTAGAATCGATGCGGGGAGCCAGATAAGCACCAGGAAGACAGCTGATTAGTTTACAAACATAGTGGGAGTCAGAGATGAGATTAAATGGCTGCTGGGCAAAGGTGTGAAATGCAAGGATAGCAGCAGCGAGCTCTGCTCACTGGGGAGAGGCCTGGTTGGCAGAATATTTAGTAATCCAGCGACCTTCGCTCTGAAAAACAATAGCTCCTCGAGAGCGGCCACCATCAGAGAAAACTGTGGCAGCTGTGTGCAGTGGCTGAGGAGATTGTAAAGAGTGAAGGAAAATAGGTACCGATTGTAGGAGAGAGAAGCGAGGATCTTTAGGTAAATGAAAAAGGATTTCCCCCACAAAGTCTGCAAGAGCAATCTGAAATTGCAGAGAAGTACCCAGGAGGTGATTGAAATCATTTTTAGGAAAGGGCATAGTTATGGAAAGCAGATCATAACCAGTCCGTTCAATAGCACGCTCTCGTGCCATAGCACAGAGATCAGCCGTGGCATGCGGATATGGAAGAATATTTTGATGAGAGCCATGAGAGAGATACAACCATTCTACAAGAAAGACTTTCCCATGATGAAGTATGCCCAGAACTCCAGTGGGAGTGTGGGGAGTGGGGAGGATGAACAGGCGAAGGCCATCAAGCCCCACAGGGACTCTGTTTACACACTGTTGAGCTAAAATCTCATTTACCTTTTGCAAAGCTGCCTGGACCAGCAGGGGAACAGTAATAAGATCGCTGGGATGTTTTGCAGTCGTAAGCAAGGAAAACAATCTTTAAGATCTACAATAAGTAATTGAAAATCATGAGGAATAAGATTAGGGTTCGGAGTCCCACGTTGCAGGGGACCCATGGGCTGAATGCAGGCGTTGACAGCACGGAGGTCATGCAACATATGCCATTTGCCACTTTTCTTTTTGATGACAAAAACAGGGGTGTTCCATGGGCTAGTCGTTGGTTCAATGTGACCAGCGGCTAGCTGTTCAGAAACTAAAGAGTGTAGAGCAGAAAGGTTGTCCAAAGGGAGAGGCCACTGATCAATCCACAGAGGCTCATTCGTGAGCCACTTGAGGGGGAGAGCAGTGAGAGACATTTCATTCACCCACCGTGACAACAGTGCCAAATTGGCTTAGCAAGTCTCGCCCCCACAGATTAACATGAATATCTAAAACATAAGGGCGAAACTGCACCCTTCTGTCAGAATCAGGAAGAGAAGAAGAAAGAAAATGTACACTTTGCTGAGCTCCCCGTTTGCCCCGCACGCCCCAAACACTGGGACAGGCCTCTAAAGTCCACTCAGGGGGCCACTGCAAGCGTCTGAGAATGCTAACATCAGCTCCAGTATCAATAATACCTTTAAACTTACGACCCTGAATAAACATATGCTGCTGAGGGTGTGCAGAAGAGATAGTGGTAGTCAGTCCTACCAGTGAATCAGTGGAGGTAGACCCAAAACCTCCCGTGCCATGCTCACGGTCGGCTCCCCCTGCGGGCAAGACATGGGGGACAAGAATTAACTGAGCAGGCGCAAAATTCTTTTTTATTATTATTATTATAATTTTTTCTAACATAAAAAACTACAAAAGACTACAAAAATATAAAGGAAAAAGGGGGGACTGGGGAAAAGGGAAGAGCAACATATAAACAAAAAACGCACACTACTCTACATGTCTTGTATTCCCTTCATGCTGCAATTTTTCTTTAAAGTTAACTTTCTAATATGCTATCAGATTGGTAGATCTTATACAATACAGACTATATTCAGAATCAGGTCTTCTCCCCCCCCCCCCCCCGCATCTCGGTCTCAGTTCTCTCTGCGCAGCTGCAACAGCTGCGCTCGTTCTCTCCTCCCCCCCACTTTCCCCTTCAGACTTTGAACTTTCTTCTTGCTGAAACTCCTGATGGTTAAACAAAAAGTCTGTCAGCTGTACTTCCGATGTAATCTTGTAGGTTTGATCCTTATATCTGAACCAGACGCCTTCCAGAAACAACCATTTGTATTTTACATCACATTTCCTCAGGAAAGCCGCAAGTCTTTTATACTTAAATCTTCTTTTACGAGCCAGAAATGGAACATCCTTCAATATTTTAACCTTGTTGCCCAAATAGTCCAAGTCCACATTGTACGAATTATATAAGATGGTGTCCCGAGTCTCCTTAGATGAAAAGTCAATAATAATCTCGCGAGGCAGCTGACGCTTCATTGCATACTTTGAAGATGTCCGATGGACTTCCAAAATATCGCTTTTTAACTCTTCTTTAGTTGCCTTTGCGAATGGTGCCAAAAGTCCCGACACCAGATCTTTTAAATTTTCACTTTGCTCCTCTTTTACATTCTGAAGACGCAGTACCGTTTGGGCACGGTCCACTTGCAATCCTATTATTTGATTCTCCAGGAGCTTCACTTCTTTACTTGTTGCTTTCATGAGTACTACTTTTTCGCGTGCAGACTGCTCTGCTCCAGACGCTGTTTCTTTAATGGTTTTCACTTCGCTTTCCACTGAATCAACCTTTTGCCCCATTTCATTTAACTTCGCTACAAAGGGCTGCATAGCTTCAAAGACCGCTCGTCTGACCATCTCTTCCAAAGATTCCCCCTTCCCCTGTAACATCACCATCACCGATTTACTCATTGCAGGGCTCTGCTTTTTCATCGCCATCTTAGGGGGGGGGGCGCCAGCTAAGTTCTGAAACTCTGTGAAGGGGAAGAAATCCGCACCTTCTTAGCTTCAACTCCCACCAATCCTTTGCGTACGCTTAGAAATCAGAAGGGATTCGCTTACTTACAGGTTTTCACCTTAAATCTGCTTATTGCCGTTCTCCATGGCCTGGCTGCACGCAATGTGCTGCGCAAGTCTGCCGGCCTCCATTGGAGCAAACGGGCAATTTACCCCCTGTATTGCTTTCAGGGGGTTCTTCCCACCACGCTCCGTACCCTGGCTCCCTCACTGGGAGTCCTGGGGGTTAACCCTCGCGGGTCAACTGCCCGGTCAGGCTGCTCGGACGTTTCCTCCTGGACCTGCGGAGAGGAGCGTCCGACATGGCCGGGAAAACGAAACCGAATCCTGAGCAGGCGCAGAATTCTGAGGCAAAGTTTGAGGCAAATTAGTCCACAGTTGCATTTGTATGACTCCTTCATAATCAGAGTCAACAACCCCAGGGACTACAAAGATTCCCTTTTTCCCACTAGAGGAGCGAGGTAAGATCAGGCCCAGATGGCCAGGAAGCAAAGGACTGGAGAGCTGAGAAGGTGCGATTTGCACTTCTCCGGGGAACTGGAAAGTAAGATCAGCTTGTAGAGAAAGATCAATCCCTGCACTGCCTTTAGTGGCACTTGGGAAATTGAAAATAGTAGAAGCAGGCAAGGAGTCTAGCCCAGACTTGCCTCTGTTTGGACCGGGGCCAGAGACGGGCCTGTCCGGTAGTTTCCCGAGCGGCAGTCACTAGGCCAATGAAATCCCTTGCCACATTTGGGACATTTAGTTCGAGGCTTCCCTTTCCCAGTTGGGCTGGTAGGCTTTCGTTTTATGCCTCCACCCCCCGGAGCCCGGCATTCTGCTTTGAAATGCCCAGACCTGCCGCTGTTAAAACACTTTCCCCTAGGTTTCCCCCCCCGACGGAGAGCGGCAGCCAGCAAAAAGGCTTGATGAGAGGAACTTCCTATATCTTGGCAAGCTCTAATCATGTCTGCCAACTCTGGGTTGTTCCCCAGACCGGTGATAACCCTTCGGCACTCAGAGGTAGCATTTTCTTTAGCTAACTTAAGTAACAGCTCCTCTTGAGCATCAGCGTTATCAACTTGACGCTTGAGGGCTTCCTGCAGGCGATGAACAAAGTCTGTGTAAGGCTCTGTGGCTTTTTGGTGAACGCTGGAAAAGGTTTGCAAGGGTTTGCCAGAGGAGGGGACACGCTGAAAAGCGCGAAAGGCACAATTAGAAGAAACCTCCAGAGTGGCAGCAGGCAAGACTATCTGATGATTCGTGTCACTAAAATTTCCTGCCCCATAGAGTTGCTCGGCAGTGTAAGCGCCACCAGAATTGGCGCCTCTTAGTAAACACTGCTGGCAGAACTCACTTTCCCAAACCACATATTGTGCAGGAGTTAAAAGCATGCGAATTGTGGTTTTCCAATCCTCTGGGACTAGAATATGATTACGCATGACAGCCTCAAGCATACCCTGTACATAACTGCTCTGCAATCCCATATCTCGAATCGCTTTCCTTAACTCAGTAAGAACAGGATAAGAGAGAGGCTTATACTCCACAATCTGGCAACCCTGAGCATCAACCTGGTCAATAAGATGAACTGGGCGGATAGCAAGCATTTCAGTTAATTCTGCCACATCCTCAGATTTCGCCTGCCTGAGTTCTCGTTCCAGTACCTCCCTCACCAGCCGCCCTGGGACCCCTCCTGCAGAAGGTGGAGGATTAAAATCCTTACCGGGAGGTGCAGAGGTTTGTGGAGGGGAGGGAGAGCTGAGTGGTGCTGGAGGAAGCAATTGCACCTCAGCATACTCTGGTGGACATTCCTTAGACAATTGAGCAATTGGAACGGGTGTAAACTTTTCCACTGCATTCCTGCATTGATACCAGGTATGCAACAATTCTACATGAGCTCATGGCGGGGCATGGAGAACCCGGCCGATTTTCTCCCAGTCCTTGAGGCGGAGAGACCCCTCCTCAGGATACCAGGGGCAGAGCTTAGTAAGCTCCTGAACCAAGGAACGAAGTTGACTAGAAGTCATGGACCCGCTGGACTTCTGAACCAGGAACTGGAGCTCCTCAATATGCCTGCGCTGGGCATGTGAAAATTGTCCTCCCATACTCACCAATGAAGGGGTCACTGAGACAGCGACGAAGGAGTGCACTCAAAGGGGCCTATGCCAGGCGTTGGTGAGTGGGTGTCCCTGTTCGGCTGCGCCACTTGTAGGAATGACATGACACAGGGTTGCGATTCTGAGCATCAGTCTGCGAAGGCTAGTCTCTCCTAGCCAGGCAGTGGCTCCTTTATTTAAGCACAGCATGCATACACAAGGACTGATGACCAAGGAAATAATGTTTATCTGTGCTGGTATCCAGTTAACCAGTTACTGACAGGGACAGCTGAAACTGCACATTGCATTAAGCATTTACGAGGAGAGGGGAGCAGAGTGCCCTTTCGATCAGGGTAGGCTTTCCTATCCGCTGACCTAAGGATCCACACAGGGGACCGGGCAATCTTGGGCTAGGCCTGTGAAGGTCTAACCAGTCATAGAAAAGGACATTCACTTTCCAGAGACTGAGAAAGAAGGAGGTCCCCCCATCCTGATCTTGGTAGACTTCTTTTCTTCCAGCTTTTGTGAGTTAATATTGATATTGGGTAGCATAAGAACTAGGCCTTGTGCTAACAGTATAAGATAGTCAAGTTTGTTTACATGCATGAGTTTGCATCTCTTTTTAAAAAATTGGCTGATCTCTCAATTTCTGACTGAAGATAGCACTTTTTATGCTGACTAAATGGAGAGACTGTATTCCTTAGCCCTGGCTACCAGTTGCTGAATATTATTGAAATGCAGCAATATACAGCAGCCTATTCTAACTGATCCAGCAAGATTTTGAAGGCATCTGTGTACTAAGGCTTAGAAGGATGTTGCAAATGACAAACATTCGGTGCCAGTGACTAGGCTTTAATAACACTGAATAACTGCAGAGGTTTTTCATGTTGTTTATTAAAGATGTTTCTGTAGCTGCCCTACAGTAAGGGCTGTAAAAGTTCCCATTATAGACCTAATTTTGACTTCTTCCCCATCATTCATTTCTTGTGAAAAAACAAGGTTCTTTCTTTCTAGAATTTCTGATGGGTGGTCTCTCACCAGAAAAGACTTTGGAAAGAAACTGTACGTTATTCAGATGAGGTGTATATAGAAAAATAGGATTTAATGTCCTTTTTCAAAAAGGAAGACCTATTAAATTGTAAGCAAACATTTTTAGAGTCATTATCTGAGATCTACAAACCATTAAAGCCAAAGTATTTTCATTTAGATCAACTTATGATCACTCATACAACTGGGATTAGCAGCCCAATCTACATGCAAATTAAGATAAACTTTTTAGATTCTTGATGTCATTGTCTACTTGAAATCAAAGTGCTGTGGATCCTACCACTATCCTACCCCTCCATGGAGCAAAGTTTTCCTCCAACCACAGGAACCTTCCTCCAAGAGCCACTTAAATTGGTGGAAGGTGGCTTAGCCTGGAGGAATTTGTGCTGCTATGGTTGACAACTTCTTGCTCCTTCACTTAGAATCATAGAATCATAGAGTTGGAAGGGGCCTCTAGGGTCATCTAGTCCAACCCCCTGCACAATGCAGGAAATTCACAAATACCTCTCCCTCCATACCCCCAGTGACCCCTACTCCCTGCCCAGAAGATGGCAAAACACCATCAGGATCCCTAGCCAAACTGGCCTGGGGAAAATTGCTAAGGTGGAGATAGGCCTTATCCTGGGCATGTAAGAAGGGGCCATGAGAACTAAGCACTGAGTAATAATGGGCCACGAGAACTAAGCACTCGGCTCCTTTTAACCCACAATCAGAAGTTTTCTGGCTGCATATGTCCATGAGGGAAAAATGCACATGCATCATTTCTTCACATTTCAGCCAAGTGTTAAAACTTCAAAAACGCTTAATTCTAACAATGAGTGGGTTCTTCTAGGCTTGATTAAGAAAGAGTTTGAGTAAAATGAACCTATTCCAAAGTCTGGTCCCGTTGCATTCCAAGTAATGTCATTGCAAGATCCGAAGGCCTTCCAGTCCTAAGCTGTCTCCACAAAACTTCCACTTCTCCTTAATGAGAAAGGGTGTTGTAGTGCTGCAGCCAGGCTTCTCAATTCCCAGTACTAGGAACCATAAGAAATATTTCTGCTTATAATTTTGTCATCATCCACATCATGAACCTTCCCAGCAGACACTGGATAGAGAGACTCCAACACTTGCCAGTAACAGAAAGTAGGATATAACTTTGTTAAACAGGAGGCTTAACTTAACTAATTATACACTTTAAACTTTCGCTCTTGTCTCCCACCACAAGGAAATAGAAGGGCCCTGGTGAGGGCAGGGAATTCTTACAGTGGAGCAAATGCATTCAGAATCCATAGAGGCCACGGGTTTTTTTGCGATAGGGCTGGAAAGTGAGTCTTTCAGCTTGCCTTTTGGTACATCACAAGAAGACAAGATTCTCTGGAAAAGTCAATAATGCTAGAAAAAATGGAAGAAAAGAGGAAGAACTAAAACGAGATGGCCTGACTCAATAAAAGAAGCCACGTCCTCCGGTCTGCAGGATCAGAGCAAGTCTGTTAATGATAGGACATTTTGGAGGTCTTCTGTTCATAGGGTTGCCATAGGTTGGCTTACTAAAAGTTGCATAGGTTGGCTTACTAAAAGTTGCAATCCAGACTATCTCTTGCAATGAGACATGAGTCCATTGATTTCAAAAGATTTACTGAAGATAAACAACCATTATAGTCCACTATCCAAGGTACAAGATCTTGGCTGATACATGAATATTGTTACGAATGACAGGCAAAGGCTAAGGTGCAGAACAGCAATCCCTGCAGGCCCCATCCTCCCCCACAGTTCTCAAAACAATCGGTCCGAGGCTGAGAAAACGAAAGCTTCCCAAGACTGGAAAGGTTGTAGTAAAAACATTCCTCTTCTCTAAGTTATCGTCTACTGAACTGCTTGCCACCTGCAAAAGAAGCACTTAAAACACTGACAGGATTAAAATGGAGTCTCTTTGGTTTGAACACATATGAAACACAGTCAGAACCTGACAGGAGGCGACTTGACAGCACATAACACACATACCTCATTACAAGTGTGAGATGTCATCTCTAACTAGCTTGAGGATCAGGCTCTCCTAATTCTGTCCATTCATTCCTGCAAAAGACTATGTTTTGGTGGCAGTTTTATGACTTTCTCTTGTATAACTCCCTCTTGCATATAAATACGTCTATGCGTTTGACAAAACTGGCAGATGAAATAAGTGTCCATGCAAAAGTAATGGTAGAGTAAAAAGCAACCAAGTAGGCACAAGCAGGTCTGTGTGTTTTGTCCTTATTCTTTAATGAACTGAACTGTTCATTCTTTAATGAACTGAAATCTGTCTGAGACCATGCAAATTAATAGTGCTTTATAACAAATGATGATAATACCCTTCACATGTTTGAAAATCTAATTACAGAATTAGATCTAATTGCAGAATATCTCCCTCTTCCATAATACTAGCTCAGAGGTACCAAATAAAGCTGATGGGCATTTTTGACCCAAAATGCTACGTCATCACTTCCAGGTCATGTTGGAAGGGATGTCATCAGCCATTTTGCCAGCCTGCTTCCCTCCCACTGATCAGCTAGTGATCTGTGGGCAGAAGCACAGATTTCTGGGCAATAAATAAGTCTAGGACAGGAGATCTGTATGTTGCAAGAGCAACCATGAACTTGTTCCAGTGAAATCTCATAAGCTGGTGTAACCTGTCTGGAAAAAGGGGAACTAAGAGCCAAAACAGACGTGACGAGTTACCTCAATTCAACCTGGGTTTCCTTGCCTCAAGGTTTGACGGGGGCTGGGCCAGGTGAGGGGAGGAGTTGCCTCCCCCCATTGCACTGAGCATCACTTCATCTCCCCCCCCCCTCGCCTGGCCCAGCCCCCACAGAGTGACACCGGGCTGCACCAGGAGAGTGGGAGGAAAGGCTCCCGGAGCATGCTGCATCTCCCCCTCACTCGCCCGGCCCCCACCAGAAGCCGCGCAGCCCAGAACTGCGGGGACTGGGCCAGACAAGGAGGGGGGGGAGATGAAGTGACGCTCAGTGCGACGGGGGGGAGGCAGAGCACGTGCAGCTATGTAGCTCTGGGCCACGCAAGCAGGGGAAGGAGAAATGCAGCGATGCACCTGCAAGGATGCCTACACTTCCCGTCAAACCTTGAGGCAAGGAAACCCAGGTTGAATTGAGGTAACTCGTCACGTCTGTTTCGGGTCCAAATCTCCCCCCAGCCTTTACTTGCATTAACTGAGGCTCCGTTACAAAGTATTCATTCGGATTAGGAAAGTTTGTAACTTCTGAAGGCTGGGGGCGGGGTTGAGAGGCAGTTTCAATTTATAAACTGAAGCAAACCATGTAAGACATTTATCCTGTTAAATATTTTATTTTGGGTTAAATAAAAACTCTTTTTATCTCTATCTGTGCCTTGCCCATTCAGTCAAATATATGTTCAAAAAGGTTTCCCACTTACCTCAGAAATATTTACAACATCATTCTAGCTGGATCTGGGCCCCCAATAAGATACCTGTGGGGGCATGCAGTTTGCATGCTACCAACAAGCTCGTGTCACCCATGTATTTGATTATGGGCCATAGGAGTTTAAAAAGAGAGCAAGAGAGGCCAGAGTGTGAGACTGAACATTTTAAGAAAGGACCCATGCACTTGGAGATATATCTGAGGCATATCACTATGGTATAGTAATAAAGATTCATAAATCCATCAGTCCATAATTCATAAGTCCAGCATGCAGCTGACTTAGTTACATTCTCTTCTCTCCTCCCATAGCCACCACAGACTGCCCCCACCCCTTTGATATGTGGTAGTGTCCATGTTATTGAACTTCAGAACAGGGCTGTTATCAATGGGCCTGCATAGTGCTGCAGTATTGAAACTCAGCTTTCAGCAAATGTAATTAGAAGATGAAAAGTGCAAAAAGAACAAGCAAGTTATTTAAAATGTCAGCAAACCAAAACAACTGGTAGCTTGGGATGATTAAGAAAACTCAATTAGCCTAGTGTTCACCTCAGTGAGGAACAACAAGCCTTCTACTCTCAGGGTGAGGTTTTTGTATTTTTCGTTACATAGTTGCTGTAAATCTTACAAACCCTTTGCTTTTGGTGGAAAAGATGCCAGATTAAAATAACACACGTGCACACTTCTGCAATCCTCTTTCAGCTGAGTCTGTAAAGGTCTCTCCTTTCATCAAGACTCCCCAAGGAGGATAAATCCTCAGCTTGAGAAAAGGTCAGCAGAAGTCCCTCTAAGCTCCTGAGGAAGCTGCGACTCATCATTTTATCAACTGTTAGGGTTTTATGTATTCCAGAGATGACTCAGGAACTATGTTCCAGAGGTCCCATGCTGAAGGTTAAGACAAAGAGTCTTCTGTTGATTTCCCTGTTGTCTGTAAAGACCGGGATTTTTTTATATTTGAAGAAGGGCAATTTTTTTTTTGCTACATTGATTCATACCATCCTGACATTCCTGAAGTCCAGTAACTCCTTATTGTAGATTTTAATTACAAATCAGTAATTCTCTGTATACAACATGTCTCATGTCAAAGTAATGCTGTGGAAGTGGCAGCAGCACCAAATACATTCCACCCCCCCCCCACTCCATTGTGATTATAAAGTGCTGAGTAGTGAAACAGTTCCAGGTGGTTAATAGACTGGTCAGTCTGGCTGTCTCCTCCCAAGGAATGAGCCATCCTGGGTTCACTATAAGTGAACAAATCTATTTTGAGACATTCAGATGTAAAACTTTGAGATGTTTCCAAAACGTTCCTCAGCTGAAGTCCTCTCCAGATTGTAGAATTCTGAATAATTTTGTCTTATTTCTAAAGTGGTATTTATGCAATGGGATATTTCCAGTTTCATTTGTTATTCCTGAATTTTGTACAGAGCACTGTGAATGCAGAGTGGGCTACAGCTTTCAGTTCATTCAGTTCAAATGCATTGTGTCTGCCCTTTCTGTGTGCACATGTACATAGATAAAACACTACAAAAAGTAAGCCTGGACACAGTTGTCTCAAGATTTTTTTTTAGCAATAAAATACTGCACAAAATGATTATAGGTTCAAACCTAGGTATGATAGTACTAGATTTGCATTTTTCAACAATGCACATTGGCAATACAGATGAGGAAAGTATGAATTATACTCAAAGAACTAAATGATGCAGAAAGCAGATAATAAATAATTCTAGAATTAATTTTAGAAATTCCCCTAATTAAACCAGAATGAAGATAAGAGAAATGGAATACAGTTCAGAAAATTTCTGGAATATTATAGAAACAGAACTGGGCAAATCTGTTTATACTGAGTAAATTTGGAAGTAAGGGGCCTGTGATGCTATTTTTTATTACATTTGACATGTTTGATTCCATTTATGAGACATATTTGGACTAATGTTCTTTTCTTCAGCACCTACATAATCATCATACATCAGACTAGGCAATTGGGGCCAGTAGACGATGAGGTAAAATGTCCCTCCAGGCTTGCTTTTACCTTAGGGAATAAGACTTTTCCTCCACTGCTCCAAGTCTCAAGCTTCTAGACCCCAATGACAGTTTCACCTCATCAGCTTTATCCCGCTCATTACAAGTATCTGAACATATGAAAAATCAAATAGGTATAAATGTAATCCTCTTTTCCTAGAGTGTCTATGATGTTAAAGAGAAAGTATCTTAATACTTCCTGGTTTGTTGTTCGGGCTCTGATAATCTCAATTTTACCTCCTTTATCCATCTTTCTGGTCACCTCTCTTCAGACCATGTGCCTGTATGTGTCTCCTTCAGAGTCCCCATGAAGTCTGCCCCCAGATAATGGCTGTGTGGAGAAATGCTTTTATTTGCAGGTTTGGACTGGGTCAGAAACTTTACCCCCAGTTTTAAAAGTGCCTCTTAGCTGAGAACAAGTAGGAGGGTGGAGGGAAAGCCAGGTGTTTTCTAAGCCACACCCAGCCTTGGGCTTTACTGACCTGCACCTTTGACCTGCCCAGGGGGCTGGCACAGGTAGGGTCTGACTTGCGCTGGAAGCTGAAGGAGCTGAGAGCTGGCCCTTTGCAGGTGGTGTCATTGACCATGTAGAGGCTGGAGCCCTGAACCAGGAGAGGTATGAGGACTTCTCAGGAAGCTGGAACTTTTTAAGATAGTCTGCCTAAACAGAAGATCTAAGTCAGGCATTTACCAAAGGAGGGATAGAGGAATTGAGTTTTTACTCATTTCTTTTTGAGTTCCCTTGCTTGCTTTTGTGCTGTGCTTAAAGTGTGAGTGAGAATCATTTCCCCCTCTTTTCTTTAATAAATGCTTTTTAAATTTTTTAATGCTGGTAGCTGTTCTCTGTATCACATAGACACCCACTGATCAACCACACTACTCAAAACTGGTGCCACGGAAGGGGGTGGGCTGTTGGCAACTGGTGATTCCCCAGTGATGCAAAAGTGTTGCCAACTGTCCTTGCAGGTGCTGGGTAGCAGGAAACTGGGCACAAGGCAGGGCTCAGAGTTGCAAGCCTGCACAGGGGAGTGGGGAGTCTTTTTGGCCCTCCCTATAGGCAGCAGGTGCAGGAAAGGAGGAGCAAAAGTCCTTTTGAGCATTGGGGGGGGGGCACGTGCCAGGCAAAGACTTGGACTGCCACTGGTGAACCCCAGACATCCCAGAAGGCAAGAAGGGGCAGTGTTTGTGGGTCATTGGGGCTGTTCTGCCACAGGCTTCCCCCATCTTACAGGGAGAGCTTCTTCCCACAAGCCCTCCAAACCTCTCTTAGTGCAGATTCACCAGATAGAGAAAGGAAACTAGAATATTCTGGTAACTTTGAGGCTTGCGCTCTCAACCCACCTGTCCTGGCTTTCCATTGTCTTCTTGGGCTACATTCATTACCAAAGGCTACTCTGTCAACCTGTTCAATTTAGAAGAAACCAAAGAGCAACAAGGGAGCTGTCTCTTTTTTTCACCAAACTATCTGTAAGGGCAGCTTAACCCCTGAACATTCACTGAATATAAATCATACATTCATAGACACACACCAGTTCTTTTATGGATGCTCATGCAAAGTGTTAAGTCAACCCAGATGCCACTGAGGTATTCAGAACTTGATTACTTTTAACATTTTACCCTTGATGAGAAGATGTCCTTCCTTCCTGGCAGCTGAAACTGACCAGATCGTTAAAGAAATTGCACTGTAGTTTACAGCTTATCCAGAAGTCTAATAATTATCATGGAATTATTCCTCCAATTGTTAGGTGGCACTCCTCAGAAATACAGTTCTCAAGTGACACTTTGAGAGTGTACGTCCACCAATGTCACTATCCAACTTAGAACTCTTTAAAAAGAAATCATTCTCTCTCTCTTTTTCTCTCAAAAAGATGTTAGTAATTAGGATCCCTGCCCTAAACTGGATAGCTGAGTCTAGCCCAATCTTGTGAGATCTTGAAAGCGAAGCAGGGTCATCCTTGGCTAGTACTTGGATGAGAGACCACCAAGGAAATCTAGGGTCATTATACTGAAGCAAGCAACTGCAGCTCTGTTCATCTCTTGCCTTGAAAAGCACACAACCATACGTTGGCTGTTATTTGACAGCAAAAAAAGGGGGGGGGAGATAGCCATAGCCCAACTACTATTTGAGCTGGGGTGCGGGTTTCAAGTTGGGGTGGGGGGCAGGGGGGGGGGTCAACCACCAGTATGTATATAACATGTATTTTAGTTTGTGTACTGTAAAAGTTCAGAGTTTCTACTGGAAAGGGACAGTCAGAGGTCTGAATCAAAACATGACACTTATTGACAACTATTCACAAAACATTCACTATGTCTTTGGCTATTTCTATTTTGATTGTGTGACTGTTTCTCTGGGTCTGACCTCTTTGCTCACATAGGGAAGATGTAACAGGTTTCCATGGCATTTTTTCTCAATGGATGCTGCATTGAATGCAGAATCAAAGCTCAGTTTTGCCTTATTTCTTTGACTTAATCTTTCAGTTAGTCCACCTCTTGACACAGAGGGGGTGCTTTGGCTATGCAGGATGCTACTTGTGAGCCAGACCCTAATAAAAAACTAAACTAAACTTAGATGTAGGGTCACAATCAGTAGCCCATGCAATATGTTTGTTGCTGTACCAGTTAAGACCAGAGGTCAAAAATTTGAATGCTATTCCTGCTCTCCTTTTAAAAAAAACCCTGAATATATTAGGAGAAAAGGTTGGCCTTCACTGGCACATTCGTTTTCTAGCCTGGAGAGATTTTTAAAAGGGTGCATGTGCTAACATGCAACCCCTTCCCCCAGCTGCAACTGGATGTGGAACCGCTCAACAAGAGGCATATCATGCAATATTCCACATCTTAGTTTTTGAATGTGTAAAGAGGGCCTTCTTTAACATGTGGGAGTATTCAAATACTATGTGCTTCTGTTCCAATTTTTTATTTTTGGGAGGAGAAAAACATTAATGAATCAGTGGCAGAAAGCATACCTGAATACCCCCCCCCCCCAAAAAAAAAACCCCAACCCTAAGTGCCTGGCTTTAAGTAGGGTGGAAATGGTCAATTAAAGGTTGAGAAAAGAAATTGTACTCCACTGGTTCTGTTAAATCTCTTGCTATCCTTAGAACCACTGGTACTGAAGTATTAGTGGGTATGGCTACAGAATCTAGCAAATGTTCTGGGATTGCTGGAAATGTTCTGCTCATTTCAGCTAGGCAAATTATAGACGGTGGGAGTGAATGTCTGCAAGTCACCTAGCCATGTCATTCTCTGAAGAATCTTTCAGAGTTCCTTCTTCTCCATCCCTATTCAATATATGGCATCACTGACTGAAATGATTGGGAAAGCAGTGTACTGTGCCAATCCCTTAACAACATTCAAATTGCTCTTTCTTTTCCTTCATTTCAGGGCCAAGGTGTGACACATGACATGAGTTGGTTCACTGGTGCCCAGCCCAGCTTGTAATTACACTATGATCAGAGAAATTCACCTTCAAAGTGTTCTGTTGCTCCATTCCACTTGGGAGCGCTACAAGGGAGGAAGAGGGACTTCCGGCTTCCCTCCTGCCCAATTTATGTCAGGAGAAACAGTTGTGGGAGGTCTCTACATGTTTCCCATGTGCCCCCTTCTCCCCCCCCCCAGCACTTCTGAGGTGAATGGAGCAGCAGAACATTTTCAAGGTGAGTTCTTCTGGTCCTAGTGTGACTACAAGTTTGGCTGAGCATCCGTGACCCAAATTATGTAACATGTATTGTGTATTTTAGACCTCAAATACCCAAGCTTGAACTGGATATAGGGAGCTGACTGCAAATGAATCCAGACAAGGCTCAGAATCTCATGCTTAGCAGGTTTTGTGATATGGAAGGTAAGGACTCTCAGCTTTAATGAAATCCAGTCTTTCCTGGTTCCATGGGCTCAGACTGTTGGGCTAGTCCTGGATCTATTGCTGCACTCACATGCTCAGATAGCTCCAGATTATCAGGAGTTGCTTTTTTTTTCAACACCACCTTGTGATCTTTCAGATTTTATCTGTGCCTTCCATAATCTCAAAGTTAGATGGCAGTTGTTGCCAGGCCCCCCCTCCTCCTGTTATGAGGCCTGCCATGGACTATGTCAATTTCCTGTGTTGCTGTTTTAAGGATCCACCAAAGACTCTGTTTTAGGGCAGCATTGCCCGTGCATATTTCCTGTTCTCCTTGCTGCAATGGACTGTGCCATCCATGTCTGTCTCCTGCCTCTTTGGGCACCTATCTCACCTGGGCCCAGAGCCACGCTGCCAGCAGCACAGTGCCAGTTGGAGGGAGCCTCCACGAGCCTGGCCAGGCACCCCCTGGTTAGTTCCCGCGGAGAGCCCCTTGCAGGCCAGTCACTGAGTCTGCTCTCGCCACTGGGCAACCTGCCAGCAAGCCCAAGCCGGGCCAAGGAAGAAGCCATGTTCCCAAGGAGTAAAGAGCCTGCCTGGACAGTTTACCTCAAGGCTGCCATTTCGTGAAAGCGAGCAGGTCACGTCCACAGCGGCCGACCTCGCCCCGCTCTGCATATCTCGGAAGCTGCCCTGGAATGGAAGCTAAGTGCTGACTGTCCAGAACAGCTAATGGATGCATCTCAATGCAGCCACCACATTCCAGAGATGATGCCGTCGAGACAACGCCAGCTTCCTGGCCGATCCAATCAACCTGCCCAGCACTCCCTTCCCCTCCTTTGTCCCCTCTTCCCGAGGTGTCACAGTCTTACAATTAGACACTAAAGTGGCCCATCAAGGGTAGTTGTAGAGCCATTAAGCCTTTGTTCCCCTTTTGAGAACCACAGGGAAAGGCACCTGCCCCAGGGTACATTTTGGGGTAAGAACATAAGCATAAGAACATAAGCAAAGCCATGTTGGATCAGGCCAGTGGCCCATCCAGTCCAACATTCTGTCACACACAGTGGCTAGAAATCCAGTGCCATCTAAAGGACTGTCAGTGAGGCCAGGACACCAGATGCCCTCCCACTGCCTTCCTTCCAGCACCAAGACAACAGAGCACCACCTCCCCACAAAGAGAATACCATCTATCTCCTGTGGCTAATAACCACTGATGGACCTCTGCTCCATATATTTGTCCAGTCCCCTCTTGAAGCTGGCAATGCTTGTAGCTGCCACCACCTCCTGTGGCAACGAATTCCATGTGTTTATCACCCTTTGTGTAAAGTAGTATTTTCTTCTATCTGTTCTAACCCGACTGCTCAATAATTTCATAGAGTGCCCACGAGTTCTTGTATTGTGAGAAAGGGAGAAAAACACATCTTTCTCTACCTTCTCTAACCCGTGCATTATCTTGTAAACCTCTATCATGTCTCCCCTCAGTCGTCTTTTCTCCAGGCTAAAGAGCCCCAAGCGCCTCAATCTTTCCTCATAGGGAAAGTGTTCCAACCCTTTAATCATTTTAGTTGCCCTTCTCTGTACTTTTTCCAGTGCTATGATATCTTTTTTAAGGTGTGGCGACCAGAACTGTACACAGTACTCCAAATGAGGCCTCACCATCGATTTATACAGAGGCATTATGATACCGGCTGATTTGTTTTCAATCCCTTTCCTAATAACCCCTAGCATAGCATTAGCTTTTTTTATGGCAGTCGCACACTGTGCTGATGTTTTTAGTGAGTTATCTATCATGACTCCAAGATCTCTCTCTTGGTCAGTCTCCGCCAGTTCAGACCCCATCAACTTGTATTTATATTTTGGATTTTTGGTTCCAATGTGCATTACTTTGCACTTGGCTACATTGAACCTCATTTGCCACATGGATGCCCACTCTTCTAGCCTCGACAGATCCCTTTGGAGTGCCTCACAATCCTCTCTGGCTTTCACCACCCTGAACAATTTCGTGTCATCTGCAAATTTAGCCACTTCACTGCTTAATCCCAATTCCAAATCATTAATAAACAAGTTAAAAAGCATTGGACCCAATACCGACCCCTGTGGCACCCCACTGCTCACCACCCTCCACTGTGAGAAGTGCCCGTTTATACTCACTCTCTGTTTCCTATTAATTAGCCAGTTTTCGATCCACAAGAGGACTTGGCCCTTTATCCCATAGCTACTGAGCTTACTTAGGAGCCTTTGATGAGGAACTTTGTCAAAAGCTTTCTGGAAGTCAAGATAAACAATATCTATCGGGTCTCCCTTGTCCACTTGTTTGTTCACTCCCTCAAAGAACTCTAACAGATTGGTGAGACAAGATCTTCCCTTACAGAACCCATGCTGAGTTTTCCTCATCAGCTTTTGGTCATCAATGTGCCCACTAATTTTATTTTTGATAATAGTTTCCACCAACTTACCCAGTATTGACGTCAGGCTGACTGGCCTGTAATTTCCCGGATCTCCCCTGGAACCTTTTTTAAAGATGGGGACAACATTAGCTACCTTCCAGTCCTCAGGAACAGATGCAGAGTTTAATGACAGATTACATATTTTTGTGAGGAGATCTACAAGTTCACACTTGAGTTCTTTCAGAACTCTTGGATGTATGCCATCTGGGCCCGGTGATTTATCAGTTTTTAAATTATCTAGCAGTCGCATAACCTCCTCTCTCGTCACCTCAATGTGACTCAGGTCTTTCAAAACCCCTCCCAAAGTCAGTGCTTCTGGAGTGGGCATGCACTTCTTATCTTCCACAGTGAAGACAGAAGCAAAGAACGCATTCAGCTTCTCGGCCATTTCCCTATCACCCTTTAGTAATCCTTTTACGCCTTGGTCATCCAAGGGCCCCACTGCCTCCCTAGCTGGTTTCCTACTCCTAATATATTTAAAGAATTGTTTATTGTTTTTCTTTATGTTCTTTGCAATATGCTCCTCATATTCCCTTTTTGCCTGTCTGATCACAGACTTGCACTTTTTTTGCCACAGCTTATGCTCCTTTTTATCAACCTCACTCCGACTAGTTTTCCACTGCCTAAAAGAATCCTTTTTACCTTTTACAGCTTCTATTACATTGCTTGTTAACCATGCTGGCCTTTTCCTAAACCTATTTGTGCCTTTCCTAACCAGCGGTATATATTTAATTTGAGCTTCCAGGATTGTAGTTTTAAATAGTCTCCAAGATTCCCCAAGTGTTTTGACCTTTTTTACTTTCCCTTTCAGTTTCTTCTTCACGTACCCCCTCATCTCAGAAAAGTTACCCCTTTTGAAGTTAAACATGGCTGTGTTGGTCTTATTTGGCAATTTCCTATTTATACATATGTTGTACTCAATAACATTATGGTCACTGTTCCCAAGTGGTGCAATCACATTTACATCTCTCACCAGGTCTTCAGCATTACTGAGGACCAAATCCAGGATCACCTCTCCCCTAGTAGGTTCTGTAACCATCTGTTCCATAGCACAGTCATTGAGACAGTCTAGAAACTCACTTTCTCTCCCCCGATTCGAACACCCATTGGCCCAGTCAATGTGTGGGTAATTAAAATCACCCATTACAACACAGTTTTTTTGTTTAGCAGCCATCTTTAATCCTGTCATCATTTTATAATCCTCCTCTATTTTCTGATCTGGAGGGCGATAACAAACTCCCACAGTTAAGTTTCCATTTGGGCCCGTAATTTCAACCCATAGCATTTCCAGAAGCGAATCTAATTCAGTTACCTTCTCAATCTTACTGGAATGTATACCTTCTCTGACATATAGAGCCACCCCACCACCAACCCTTCCCTCCCTATCCTTCCGATATAATTTATATCCAGGAATCACCGTGTCCCACTGATTTTCCTCATCCCACCAAGTTTCTGATATGCCCACAATGTCTATGGATTCGCCCAACACTAAACATTCCAGCTCCCCAATTTTACCTCGGACACTTCTAGCATTTGTATATAAACACCTGTAACTTCCCCGGCACACTTTGCCTCGAGACGTAGTTAGGTCATCTGCACTGTTTGTCTCCATCTCAGTTGACAACTCTAATCTATCTCCCTGTAGAAGTGTTATACCTAGCCCTTCATCTCTCTGAGATGAACCATCCTGAACCAGAGACACTTTATCTCTTGTCGGCTTTCCCCTAGCATTTAGTTTAAAAACTGCTCTGCCACCTTTTTGATTTTAAGTGCCAGCAGCCGGGTTCCTTCTCGGGACAAGTGGAGACCGTCTCTCTTGTACAGCTCCCGCTTGTCCCAAAAAGAATCCCAGTGCCTAACAAACTTGAACCCTTCCTCCCTACACCATCGTCTCATCCACGCATTGAGACTCCTGATCTGCGTTTGTCTCTCTGGCCCTGCACGTGGAACAGGTAGCACTTCTGAGAAGGCTACCTTGGAGGTCCTGGCCTTGAGTCTCCTGCCTAACAGCCTAAATTTTTGTTCCAAGACCTCACGACTGCATTTCCCAACATCGTTGGTTCCAACATGGACCACGACCGCTGACTCTTCCCCAGCACTATCTACCAGCCTATCTATAACACGCGTAATGTCCGCTACCTTCGCACCAGGCAGGCAAGTCACCATACGGTCAGAACGCGGTTGTGCCACCCAGCTATCTACTTGTCTAAGGATCGAATCACCAACTACCAAGAGCCTCCCTCCCGCCCCACCCAGGGATGGTTCCTTGATGCGAAAGGAAACCTGCTCACCAACTGAAGAAGAGGTCCCTTCTGAGGGCATATTCCCCTTATCCTCAGTACGGTGCCCTGATTCCACAAGATCCTCATTCTCCTTGACAACAAGAACGCTGCCATTTTTAGAGTGGGACACATCTATCCTGTCCCTGAGAATCTTGTCCTCATGCCTATCTAACTGTCTCCGCTTCTCCAGGTCAGCCACCTTGGCCTCAAGGGTACGTACTCGTTCCCTGAGAACCAGGAGCTCCTTGCAGCGAGCACACATCCAGGACTTCTGACCAGAAGGCAGATAGTCATACATGTGACACTCAGTGCAATACACTGGAAAGCCCCCAACCCCCTGCTGGCATTCTGACTTCATTATTCTGTTTTAGGAACAACACACTAAGAGGAAAGAAAACGGCTATGATCCCCCGGCTAAGAGCCACAGGCCAAGAGCCCTTTAGCTCTCGCCCTTCGGCTCGCGCCAAAGGCTCGCGCCCCTGCCCAGCAGTTGCCTTTTCAATGCAAAAGGTATTTAAGCCGGCCTCCCCGGCCATGAGGCGCGTGCCATTCCTATCCTGAACCTCCGCTGCCTCTCTCTCTATGGGTCTAGTGCAGGCATTAGATACCACCACGCTTCGCTGCTACATCTTTCTTCCACGCCGTGACCCAGTATACCCAGTTCCGTTGATCTCAAGTGGTCTCTCCTGCTAATGCAACCGGCTCTATTTTTCCAACTCTTTATTTCCTAGTTCCTTGTATGTACCTTGTTTGTGTGTGTTATTTCAGGCATACGCAACACTATCAGTAAAACACATTTTATCTTTATTAGTCTCACCTCTTTATTGCACGAGTGATCTGAAAGAGGGACTCTGGTATAGCTGGTTAAGATCCGCAATAATTTAAACCCAGACTGCATGCTAATTTCCCCATAAAAAGCAGTTCTGGTAACACAGTAATGCACACTGGGCTAATGGTTAGCGTTCAGGAGTTTCATTTAGAAAGACAGGCAGGACACTAGAGCAGCTGTCACAGTATATTCTTTACTGCAAGCATAAACTTGGCTTCCACCTGACTTTGCAGGTCACATGTGGACATACACACTACCAAAGACAGCAATCAACCCTTACCCTTTACTCATTCTCTGGGAGGGCTGTCTGTTCACCCTGCCAAATCCTCTCATGTTTAACATACCATTTATTCGTCTTTTTCAGAAACTGCTCCAGCATTACAGATTTCCCACTCTCATTTCCTGTTATGCATGATGCAGCAGTATCTATGGGTAAAAAGAGGAAGGACGAGCAACTGCAACTGTTGTGACTGAGCATGCCCAGCTGCCCAACAGAAGGGTATAGGGTGGAGCTGCCCAACAGAAGAGTATAGGGTGGCCAAACTTGCAAATGAGAGTTGTAGAAAGAAGGGTGGTGGTGGAAATAGCATAAAAATTCTTGGAGGAACTTTGCTAAGCATTGAAAGTATACAGTATAAATTTATGCTGAAGGATTTGTTTTTGGTCTGTCCAGGTCTTTACACAAGAGGCTGGCCAATAGATCTGCTTTCCAAAGCTCCATTGGCCTTGGAGAACATGTCCCATAACCATGAGGGAGTGAGGAGCAACATTCCAAAACAAGAGAGAGGGAGGGAGAGAGGATTTTACAAACCTCAGCTCCATCCAACTCTTCCCCCCCCCCCAGAGCTTACCCTTGAACAGGAAAAGATAAGGTTCAAATGAGTGTGGTGAAGTTACTTCTAAATTGGCCTCACAATGGCAGTCTCAAAGTATTTTCTGGTCCCACAGAAGAATCATACGCCACCCGCTATAGATCTAAGCTGAACTCTAGCTATATTGCAGCCCCCAGGGGCTCACTTTGAATCTGGGAAGGCAGTAAGCCATACCCACCAACATCTCCCACACTACTGCTGGTGTACACCTAGCTGAGCTCTAGTGTGTCAGCATCCTTCTGGATTGTGGAGTTCCAAGTGACTGCTTAGATTACTCAGACTGTGAATTGGTCTTGGGCTCCAATGCTATTTAAATATGTTTATCTTCTCCCTTGTCTAGACTGGGAGATCCCACCTCTTGCTATTGATGAATTGCTAAAAGCACATTAAAATACTGCTCTGCACTAGCTTCCTGTAGAACTCTAGGCCTGATTCCTGTTTTTAAAGTAAGTCCTGCACTCATGACTAGAGATGGACATGAACCGGGGAAAAAATGAACCATGTGGTTCATGGTTCATCAAATTTCACAAACCATGAACTTTCACAAACCTGTCCCTGGTTCGCGAACCAGTTCATTTGGTTTGTGAAAATGTCACATCCAGGTCAGAAAATTATCACTTCTGGGTCAGCAGAAGGTCACTTCTGGGTCAGCACAAGGTCTGCAGGAAGTCCATTCCCTGTTGCCTAGGAAACTGATTGATTGGCACCAGGCTGTCTGCAGTGACAAACCAAAAAATGAACCAAACGAACCAGCCTAAAAGTTCATGGTGGTTCATCAGAAATGGGATCTGATGAACTGTGGTTCACGAACTATGAACTGGCTTGGTTCATGCTTAATTTTGTTTCGTATTTCCATCTCTACTCATGACATCACCTCCTGAAAGTATGGAACACTAAGGGCCAAAGGAGAACCCCCAGTGGTTTCCCCCCATTTCTCCCCAATATCAAGAATTTTCTTCTTAAAGACATTTATGGAAACTTGAGGATTTTAGAGGTGTTGTGAGACCTTGTATTTAGAGTAAGAGTTAGTGGCTGTTACTTTATTTAAGGCTTGTGTTGATACACTAAACAAATCCATAAAGAAAGAAAGTACTTCAATAAGAAAGATATAAAACAATTACTAGTGGCAGCATCACAGGTGTATTTCCCTTGTCAAATATTTCAGATGATCAGAACCAATTTGTAAGGAATGTTGCATATAGATGGGTTTGCTTTAATGCTGGTATTAGTTAGGCAATCTTTACAGTCCCTTCCATATGCCTTTGTATCTTTCTGTGGGATTATACATACCATATCTATCAGAGAAAGGCAGGAAAAGAAAACATCATCACCTCATCCAATCAGCAATGCCACCCACCAGGAGAGAAAAAAATATTTCTGGTCCTCATAGCACTCTGTTTACACCACTCAAATTAAAAGGGCTTCTTAGTTCAAGTTCAGCAAAGAAAGAATGCATGAAAATATGAAAACAAGATTTAAAAAGGGGAGGAAGCCAAGATGTTCCAAGACGGTTTTCATTTGTTCACTATACAATTTGAGTGATTTGGAAACAGTTATTTGTTGACATGCAACAAATACATTGAGCCATAGCCATATAAATAAAATGCAAGGATATATTAAAATACCAAAACAATTCAAGGGATCAGCAAAAAGCATTTCAATCCATTTGTTCTTAAAGCAGTTTTCAATGAATCGGAAAATTTGGAATTCACTTGCTCAACCTTCTGCCCTTCACCACACACATGGAAAAGAGAAACAGCATTCTGAGGTGTGTAAGCACTCACATCTTCCTTCTTTCCTTGAAGGATAGTTTTCTTGTGTGCACCAAATTTAAACATAAGTCATTAACTCCAGCACAATGCCACCACAGGAATAGACTCAGGTAACTTTGATACTGAGTTCTGAATGTGTAAATCTAAATGTTTTAGCGCTGAAGTGAATGGTGAAAAGTGCCATGACAAAGAATTTTGTACCTTTATCAATATATCTAATTATCAGCATGGTCAAAACTGTGGATACTTAAACCCATAGACTGGAGCCATGAACAAACACACATCTTTCTACAAATTTGAGAAAAGCTCCAGGTTCCAGAAAAATCTGTAACCTGCAGCTTCTCCTGTATATACAGGGGACAGAGGTCAAAATCCCCCCAAATAATTGAACCGGTGCCTGTAGCTTTAAGAAACAAATACCCCCAGTGGCTATTGTTAGACAATCTCAACAGTATTGCCAGTACTGTTGGTAAAAGGCAGGAGGTTGAGGCAGGGCCCTTTCCAGGGCTGTTTTGGTCTACAAAAAGCCAGTGTGATGTAGTGGTTAGTTTCAGGGGATTTGAACCTGCATAGTGGGTGTCTGACTAGGATCTGGGAGATCCTAGTCAGACACCCACTATGCAGGTTCAAATCCCCACTCTGCTGTGGAATCCTGCTGAGTGATCTTGGGCCATGGTTGTTGTGGGTTTTCCGGGCTGTATTGCCGTAGTCTTGGCATTGTAGTTCCTGACGTTTCGCCAGCAGCTGTGGCTGGCATCTTCAGAGGTTTAGCACCAAAAGACAGAGATCTCTCAGTGTCACAGAGAGGTGACACTGTCTCCCTATTGTGGAGACTGTGACACTGAGAGATCTCTGTCTTTTGGTGCTACACCTCTGAAGATGCCAGCCACAGCTGCTGGCGAAACGTCAGGAACTACAATGCCAAGACCACAGCAATACAGCCCGGAAAACCCACAACAACCATTGTTCTCCGGCCGTGAAAGCCTTCGACAATACATCGATCTTGGGCCACTTACACAATCTCAGGCTAACCTACCTCACAGGTTTGTTGTGAAGATAAATGGAAGAGAATGAAGTAAGTTGCTTTAGGTCCCTATTGTGGAGAAAGGTGGGTTATAAACAGGCTTTTTTCCAGCTGAAACATGGTGGAACGGAGTTCTGGAACCTCTTGAAAATGGTCACATGGCTGGTGGCCCTGCCCCCTGATCTCCAGACAGAGGGGAGTTTAGATTGCCCTCTGCTCCAGCGGCACAGAGGGCAATCTAAACCCTCTGTCTGGAGATCAGGGGGCAGGGCCATCAGCCATGTGGCCATTTTTGCCGAGGGCTATTTAAACTTTAAAAAACTCCCCCCTTGTTCCGGCTGACCCAGAGTAATGTCATTGGCCCTGGGAGCATGCGTGCACTTTGCACGCGCACATGTGGTAGCAGGGGCACCACCTTCCTCCAAGAGTTGCCCCCTGTGCTAGAAACCCACTGAGTTCCACCACCTCTTTTCCCAGAAAAAAAGCCCTGGTTATAAATGTAGTAAATAAATAATAAATATAGGTGAAAGTGGGGGTTGGGGAAGATAAAACAAAGATTAACTAGATTGTGGAAAGCAGGGATGGTGAGGATATGGGATTGCCAAGAGAAAGCAGGGATGGTGAGGATATGGGATTGCCAAGAGAAGGAAAAGAGGGAACAGAATGGGGAGGGGGATCCAGAGGAAAATGGTGCCCCTCAGAAGTCCTTAAGGGTTGTCCATCACACAATGGGGCTGAGCACTACACAACTTGGCTGACCAAGGGATGGGGAAGGAGGGAAAAGTGAATCAAGGAGGGTGGGGGAGCACATAAAGGTAGGTTGGCTGGTGGGTAGGAAGGAGAAAGGGAGGCAGGGAAAGGGTAGAGGCTTTCATGAAAGGGAAAAGGAAAGAGAGGAGGAGGAGAAAATGAGATCTTCCTACAGGTCCTTATGGGTCCTGACTTGTAATAGCTACAAAGTGCTGTAGCACAGTGGTTAAATGGTTTGGCTGTGAATCAGCACTCTACTGGTTCAAATTCCACTACTGCCATGAGCTCAGTAGGTGGCCTTGGGTAAGCCACTCCTCTCAGTCCCAGTTCCCCAGCTGTATTGTGGCGAACATAATAACACTAACTTGTTCACCACCACTCTGGGTGAGGCACTAATCTATCTAGAAGACCTGTATATAAGTGCAATTATTATTATCATTATTAAAATGAAACAAAAGATGTTAATATTTCAAAACCCTGACTCTATCCCCTATCCTGTCAGTCTGACGAAAGAAGCCTTCAAATTTTACTAAGCAGAGTGGTAAAATGCAACTCCATGTTGTTTTTAAGTTTAAAAAGTTGGCAAGTCTAAACCTGGGCCGATTCCAGACGGCCCTCCCCACCCCGAAACGTTGCGCGTTGTCGCACGTCGTCGCGCGGAAAACGCGAAATATCGCGTTTTCTCGCGCGAGTTTTGCATGACGTCGTGCAAAACTCGTGCAAGAAAACGCGATATTTCACGTTTTCCGCGCAATGACGTGCGATGACGCGCGACGTTTTGGGGTGGGGAGGGCCGTCTGGAATCGGCCCAGTATAAACAGTCACAGTAAGCATCTTAAAAATGAAGGTGGGAGTTTGGGACCAGTGACTGACAGAGAGAATCTGCAGTCTCTTGCCCAGTAGAACAGGGAGAACATTGTGCAAGGTGGGTCAGAACCAGTTGTGAAATAGTTCACATATGGAAACTTTGCCATATTTTGTGGCATTTCTAATGGGACTGTGGTGTGAAATTTTGTCAATAGCTTCAGTGAAGCCAGGCTTTATGTCTACTGCGTTCCTCTTACCCATTGAACCAGTCACCTTGTTTGCTAATATCTGGTCATAGTTTGTCTTGTTTTGTGAAGAGTGAGACAAAGTAGGCATTGAGCAATTCTGTTTTCTTTGTGTACTTGCTGAAAAGCTTTTCGTCCTGAATGAGCAGTGAACCCACAGTTTTCTTTGTCTTTCTCCTCTAATAAACCTTTCATTCCTAACAATCATCCCTCACATTCCTTGCTAGCTATAATTCCCCATCCACCCCCATGTTTTGCCCATTCACATTTGCCAGAAAAGGGAAGTTGATGGAATAATCTTTGGCCATGTAGCTGTTTAGAGATTTAAACATGATGCATTTTCACATGGATTTAATGAAGTGGGCTCTAGTCCATAGACTAGAGGAATTAAAAACAGTATCTAGCTAGTTGGCTCATACTATAACCTAAGTGTATTATTATTACGTATTCACATATTATCATTATACATATCCACTGATGCTGCTTCTGTACATGGAAGAGCTATTCACACAGTAGCCTCTCCCTGTGCATTGATTATGTGGAGATGGAGATGGAGAACCAGCATGAGCATGCTGGCCCTGCCCCTACCTCTGCATAATTTCTGGGTCTTCTGTACAGGGCAAATGTATGGATGAAGTGTCTTCACATATACCCTCTCCCAATGATGAGGGTCTTTGCTTTCTGAACCCTGCCAATCACAAGCATGGGACATTCGCCGCTATAGAGTGGAATGTCATGCTATATCTCACTATCCAGGTCCCCACAGGATGCAGTAGAAATCTTAGATTGCTGACTGACAGCCATGGCGAAATGGCTGAAAAAATACCAAATTGAAATTGAACCCAGACAAGACTGAAGTGATGCTTGTTGGGAAGGCAGAGATCTTGAAAGACATACTGGATCCAGCACTAGAGATGGGTGCAAACCAAAATACGAACCAAAATTAAGCATGAACAAGGCCGGTTCATGGTTCATGAACCACAGTTTGTCAGATCCCATTTCTGACAAACCGCCATGAACTTTTAGGCTGGTTCGTTTTTTGGTTCGTCACTGCAGACAGCCTGGTGCCAATCAATTAGTTTCCTAGGAAATGGGATGGACTTCCTGCAGACCTTCTGCTGACCTGGAAGTGAACTTCTGCTGGCCCAGAAGTGATGATTTTCTGACCGGGATGTGATGTTTTCACGAACCAAACGAACCAGGGCAGGTTTGTGAAAGTTCATGGTTATAATTTGTGAAATTTGATGAACTACGAACCACATGGTTTGTTTTTTTTCCGGTTTGTGCCCATCTCTATCCAGCACTACTACTAGAAAAACAAATTAAGGCAGCTGCAAAAAAATGCTTACTACAATCTCACTCTAGCCTGGAAGATGGCTTCTTACCTCGACACAGCTGACCTGGCCACCTGGATCCATGCTATGGTAACATCAAAACTTGACTACTGTAATGCTCTATACATTGGTCTCCCATCTAAGTTAACTAGGAGGCTCCAATTGGTGCAAAATTCTACAGCTCAACTGTTAGCAGGAACGAGCAGGAGCATGAACATCACTCCCATCCTATAGTCACTCCATTGGCTACCTATCAGTTACCATGCTCAATTCAAGGTATTGGTTATTACATACAAAGCTCTTCATGGCCTTCACCCAGCATACCTATGGGACCACCTCCCTCCCTATGTCTCTCCATGGCAGCTTCATTCATCTGAACAGGGTCTCTTGCAAGTGCCAGCCTGCACATGGGCAAAATTAACAGTAGCCCACATATGGGCTTTCTCTGTGGTGCCCCTTATCCTGTGGAAGGGCCTGCCTGAGAAGGTCAGACTCAGGAGAGCCCCCATTCTCCTGGCTTTCAGCAAATGATGCAAAAATTATTCAAAAAGGCTTTTTACTCAGATAGGAGGGAAGTATTGTAGGGAGGGGGTCTCAGATGCTTTGCTAATGAGTTAGGGACCATAGACTTCATCACTATGTTGCCTTGCATATTATCCGTTGCTTTGAATATATACTGCCTGTGCTTCATGGTATCTAATGTCAGTCCTAGAATTGATTATGTTCTGTTTCAGCAATTCTTATTGGATCCTTGCTAATGCTATGTCTTTGTAAAATCCTATGACATTGTTTATGGAAATGTCCTTGACACTGTATGAAAATGTCCTTGATATTGATTGTACTGATCTCACACTATGTAATCCGCCTTGAGTCTCAGTGAGAAATGTGGACTATAAATGACATAAATAAGTAAATAAAAATTAAAATAAATAAACATTCATACAGACACTTCTTCCATGTGCAGGTGTCATGCTCATAAGACAGTGATCACGTGAAGGTGCAGAACTGAGCCAGACACTCATGCCCATTCTCCCTCACTGCAAGTTCAGTGAATGTGCAGATGGGTTGCATGTACAGGACAAATGGCTTTCTTGTATTGAAAGATAACCTTCATGTAAGAAGGAATGTGAACCCTACTCTGGTTTGGTACAAGCATTTATTTTGCTGCATGAACAAAAATCTAGATGCCACAGAAGGCATTGGCTTCCCGATCCATATAACCATACCCAGGGGTCATTTCATAGAAAAAGAGCTGGAGGAACTCATTAGCATCACTCATTAGCATAACCTATTAGCATATGCCATGCCCCTTGCCATCACCCAGAAGTGTGTCATTTGCATAACTGATTTGCATATGCCACACCTCCTGACATCACCTATCCTGGCTGTTTTGGACCCAATCCTGACCATTCAGGGCCAAAATTGGGCCCAAAATGGAAAAAGGGGGCTAAAAATGGCCAGAACAGGGCCCAAAATGGTCAGGACCGGGCCGCTGCTGAGTGGGAGAGTGATCCACCACCCATCAGAGGCCCAATCCAGGCCGTTTTGGCCCCAATCCAGGCTGAAATGGGCCCAAAATGGCCGAGAGTCAGGTGGGCAGGGCCACCTGACATGTGACCTCTTTGGGGAACTGCCAGAACTGCGTTCCTGTGCATTCCCCCTCGAAATGAGCCCTGACCATACCACCTTAAGCATTCTTGCCACATTTCTGAAGTGACAGTGTGACCATTATCTCTTATACAAGGGATATATCTAAGCAGAAAATATTATTTGTGTTGTTACCCCAGAAAACAATGTGGGTAATATAATTTGGGGTCAGATTGTGGCAGAAGATGTGGGCCAGAGACTTCCTGCTATTATCACAGTTTTCTCTGGACTGACCAGATCACTATGTATCCCCTTAATCCATTCCTGATACTGCATGTTCATAGAACTTGTTAGATGAGTTATAATGGGTATGCAGCATTCTTTCATAAGACACTGTTTCTGAAATTTCCTAAGATATGATAATTTTTGGAATGTGATATGTGTTCAAATTAGATAACTCCTCTGTTCTGGGAAGCACATCTGTCAAGAGGTCATCCTAGGGTGTGGGAATTTGGATTAAGTAAATAATAGCTCTTTTATCTGAGATATAAAATTATATGTAAATGTTTGACAATAGAAACCAAGCACTGTAATTTCTTTATGTGGAAAATTTGAGTTTACTCTAGTTTGTTCATGTGTTTATTTTATTGAACACGAATTAACACCACGCTCTCTATAGAATTCCTGAGGTGTACAGATTAAAACTACTGAAAAACAAGAACAGTAAATACAAACAGAATAAAATCCAGAAAACAGCAGCATAAGAGGGGGAATTAGGAGTTGTAAACTTTCAGTTGTTGAAACTTTCAGTGCAGTGTAGTAGTTAGAGTTTCAGAGAAAGATCTTGGAGACTCAGGTTTGAGTCACCACTCTGCTGCGGAAACTCACTGGGTGACCTTGGACCAATCACACACACTGTCAGCCTAATTGACCTGTCAGGATTGTTATGAGAATAATAAGGAGGTGAGGAGAATAATGTAATCTGCTTTGGATCTCCACTGTGGAGAAAGGTAGTATATAAATAAAGTAAGTTGTTTAGTGGGTCTGAAGGAGAGAAGGAAGTAGGGAAAGGTGAGGATATGGAGGTTGCCAGGCGGGGAGAGAGAGAGAATAAATACTGTGGGGAGTGAGATGGAGGAGAAAGTGAGATGCCCCAGCAAGTTCTTCCAGGTTCCCTACTGTGCAACTAGGCCTGATTCAGCCAGCACCACACAACTGGTCCATACGGGAGAGGCTACCATGGAGGGGGGAGCTCAACAGAGTGGGGCAGACAAAGGTGAGTGGCAAGGAGTGAAGGAAGCAGGAAAATAGGGGAGACTATGGGAGTAACCAGGGAAATGAAAGAGCATGAGATTGGGGAGGGGAATATGAGATGCCTCCCAGAAGTCCTTGTGGGTCCCCAACTTGTACAATATAAATTACATTAATAAAATAAAATTAAAACAATTATCAGATTAAAAACAAAAACTCACAGAATAATCATACAACATTCATGGAGAAGTGATCCCTGGCCCCAAGGAGGTTCGCCTTGCCTCGACTAGGACCAGGGATTTCTCTGTCCTGGCACCAACCTGGTGGAACTCTCTGTCTGAGGAGACTTGGGCCCAGCAGGATTTGTTATCATTCCACTGGGTCTGTAAGATAGAGATGTTCTGCCAGGCATATAGGGGCTGAGGCGGGTGGGCCACCCAACCAGCCTCCTGCCATAAGGGGGAGCGTATGACCCTCTAGTCTTGCAGCCTTATCATTTGACCACCCTGGACCACAGATTTGTTGACACTGAAGGGTTGTGCAATCTATATGTTTCTGTTTAAATGAATTTTATACTCATGTTTCTATATCTTTATGCTGCCTTGTTGATTTTATATATTTTTGTTGTAATCTGCTCCAAGCCCGCTTGGGGGGGGGGAAATATAAATCTAATTAATAATTACTATTATTATTATAATAGGTAAAACAAAGTGGTATCCTTTCTATCAATTCAATTCAAAGGCCTTCCAAAATAGTTATTTTCAGATTGTTCCCAAAGGTCTGTCAGGTCAGCTTCAATCTTCATGCCACAGGGTAGGAGTCCCAAAGTTTGGGCCAGCAGATTTTTTAAAAAGCTTTTATGTGGATCTCATTCAATCCTATTTCAGGTCAGGTTGGTTTCCATCAGAATGCAACATCCAACTTATTTTCTAAATACAAATTTCCTATTTTTAAGCTCAATTTCCTCCACTTTGAAATTATTAGCCATTAAGTCAATGTGATCTCAGCTGTGGGACTGACCACAGGAGTCAAGACCATTGGAGTGTGCAAAGGATTTGGTTACTGAAAAGCTAGGCAAGGGCACAGTAGCCTTTCCAGTGAGGAAAGGACAAAATTGCCAACCACCAGCTGAGACATGGAGATCTCCTGGAATTACAACTGACAGCCAGTCTACAGGAGTCATCAAGGACCAAAAGTGTAGCTAATTTTATGTTAGAACTTGCAAATCAGTCGAAGACATTCTAAAATACAATAGCTCTAACAAAGCTGGATCCAAGCTACCAACCTAGTCCTGCAGGGCAAGTGCAGACCTATCTACCACAGGCATTTCCCAAAACAACTGGTCTACTTAGTCCTCCACTATTATTAGCTTGGTCATAATAACTAGACTGAAATTAATTTTATTCACCCTCATCCAGTCCATTGTTTTAGGGAACCATTTAAAGATATAACTGTTTCACTTGGGTCAGGTCTATCTATTTAATTTATTCTGCCCTTTATTCAAGGAGTTCAGGGCAATGTACATGGTTCTTTCTTTTCCATTTTATCAAATAATCCTGTAGATAAATTAGGCTGTGAGTTCCTGACCCAAGGTTAGCCAGTGAACTTCATGGCAGAGTGGGGATTTGAATCCAGGTCTCCCAAATCCTGGTTTCACACTCTAACCAGTACACTAAACTGGCTGATGAAAAGTACTAGTAGTGCTGGATGCTATCAGTATACTGATGATAACATCACATACCCCAACATTGTCCCATGCCATTAATAACTATGAACATGTGATGGCTTCTGGAGAACATAGCTTAGAGACAATGTTGTACTTGTCACATATCTGACTAATTTTGTGGAGACCATTGGTGAATGAAGAATAGAAATTTTGATTTTCCAAATAAAAAATCAAACAAAATATATTGATTCTGCAGAGCAGAATGTTATCTCCTCTGACACGAATGGCATAAATAGAAGCAAGCTATTTCTGCATTTTTTCACAGAGATGCAAAGCTCATGAACAACACTGAACCTTAAGCTGTTTGCTGATTTCAAGTTACCTTCTTCCTACGAATACTATGTGAGCTCTTTGAAAACTAGTATTGATTCATTATTCTTCATCTTTGCCTTCTCTGCTGAAATGTCCTTTCATTAGACTCAGTATAGTGTAGTGGTTGAAAGGGCAGACTGGGATCTGCTAGCTCTGGGTACAAATTTCCCATGTTATCATGAAGTTCCTTGGGTGATTTTAGGACAGCTACTCTTTCACTCATTATGAACAGCCCCCCACTGTTTCAGCACTTCAAAAAGTGTGGGGTTAGGGACAAGCTCATATGGTGTTGTCACGCTGCAATCCCGTGTCACAATTATTAAAGGGCTACATTTTCCTCTAAGATGGCGTGTAGTTTGGCTCTGTGGTTCAGAGGAAGGTAAGGAGCCGTGGAATGATCAAGGGACTCAAGAGAGGTGGGGGACTGTGGTTTTACACTCACATTTTACAAGCTTCAATGTTAGCTCTCAAAAAAGCTTGGGGATTTTTTTTAGCTTCTCTGACAGGGAAGTGTCTGCATTTCCTGATGACAGCAATATTCTTGGCAGTAGCCCTCTTCTTGGCATCTACAGAATTTCTGGGGATGATGGGAGGCACCAGGCAGCTGGGACTGTTCCCACACTCCCCTTAATTCCTTGATGCACAGTTATGCATGGCCAGACACTCCTCCCTCTCATCCAGAGAGAGGGAGGGGAATAGAGGCCTTTTCCTCACAGCACACTTAACAGCAGGTTTTCTAGGTATTCAGCCTGCGAGGATCGAATCCACTTTTGGGCTTTATAATTCTGCACTTAAGGGAGTCAAACCAAAGTGGTGCCTGGTTTTTATTTTTGTACTTTAAAAAAATGCCCCATTTCTGCAGCAGGCATTCTGGGGGGAAATGAATGTCAGCAGTTTCGTTAGTGTAGCTTTTCTTTTGTTTTGTTGCACATACCTTGCAACATTGCAACATTTGAACATTACAAGGTGTTGTGGTCAATCTCTACCTCACCCAGCTTGAGCTCCAAATTTTAAAAGAAAATTCTGTGTTTTGATTGGCTGAGGCATTCTGGAAGGAAAGTTTAAAGTATTAAGTGGCTTAAAGAGCAATGTTGCAACATTGCAATGACATTGTGTTTTTTAAAAAATGTAAAGAGAGAGAGAAAATCAGAGTATGTGTGCAGGGAGAAAAACTGTGGAAAACCCAAGGAAAATCGATTCTGTAGATGGTGCAGCCTTTCACTGTGCAGAATGCAAAAAAACTAGAAAACAGTTTGGAGACTAAATCAGGGTATTTTGATTATGTGTGCAGAACTCAGAAGATACATCAAATCTGTATGGGCCAAAAAGCCCCATGCAGAAAAGGCCAGATAAAGCATTAACCTTCACTTTGAATGGCTTTTCTTTGCATTTAGTGACAACGTTAAATTTGTTTTCTGTGAGGTATAATAGGGCACAATCACTTTCATAACATGATCCCTCCCATGATCACATTGTGAGGAAGAACCCTCATGGGAAGGGAGGGGGGAGAGAACAATTTAATGACATCACATACAGTGACCAATAGTTGTCCATGATTTCATTCACCAGCATTCTACATAGCAATATATCACAATGAGAATGGCTTTACTATCAGATTAGTCCAGCATTTTCCTAGGTATAAAATTCTGAAGCTTGGACACTGAAGAAATGAGATATCCTCAGAATAAAACATAATTCCTGATGGAAGGCCCGTATGTATAACATATGAGTACAAAACGTGAACGTACTGTATGCTCAGTCTCTCACACACACATTCACTCACACTCAAATGCTGATTGTACCAAAAAACCCTTGGAAAAATATTGCATTGCCTGCTAATGTTGTATTGGGAGATAATCTTCAGGGAACAAAGGCTTCCATATAGCTTTTTCTTTGGGGTGATTGGTACATATAGAAAGCCTAGTCCTGGGGGGAAAGGCAGGGAGACGCAACACTGAACAGCACAGATGCTGATGTCAATTGCAGGAGCTGGCATGAAGTGAAAGCATTTTTTTAAACTTTGAAACTTGCCCTGTTAAAGTAGTTAAGGTTGTATTTTCAGGACAAAGGGAAAAAGTGATGAAAACTTCTTAAAACTGAAGAAACAAAATCCTTGATTTTTATCCAAACCTTCCAAAACAAGATCCCATATGGTTTCAGCTATATGTAGCTTTAGGAAGCTAAAGTAGGACAGTTGTCTGTCTGCTGTATTCTTCTTTTCCAGCCTTCATTTTGGAGGTCAGAAATATTACCCACATGATCTGCAGCATACTAAGAGCTGCTTTCACAAAAGAAATGCTTCCAAGTTTAAGTTGGCTATGGCAAAGGTTACTGCTTACACTGTTCATCCTCTTCTACTGGCCAAAGGGAGTTTGCACCCAAACGTCTATTTTAAATGGAAGCAACACTTTCTTTGCAAAGCCAACCTACTAGTCACATGCTAGGATGGATTTGCAGTATCTCTGCTTTCCTCAGAATGGAAGAAAATAAAGGTGTCCTATGGTATTTGTTGCTCCGATGTCCATAAGTGATCACCTCAAAATTTGTAGGGCTAGTGTAATGGTTAATGTGTCAATCTGGAAGACTCATCTTCAAATCCCAACCCTACCATGAGGCTTCCTGGCTGGCCATTGGGCCAGTCATTTTCTCTCAGCCTAATTTACGTCACAGGGTTGTGATGAAGATAAAATGGGAAAGGGAGAGGCAAGCATGCCACCATGAGCTCCTTAAACTGGCGGGATTTTTAAAACATGCACTACGTCAATGGATAGCCATCCCTCGATTACTGAAAACTTGATGACTCCATTTGAATATGTGAATATTTGAAAATATTGTGCTTCAGGTGAAGTGCAGTGATGTGAAATGTCCCTCTCTGGTGGTTAATCTGAGACAGTCAAACAAGCAAATCATTGGTTGTTGGGGGTTTTCCGGGCTGTATTGCCGTGGTCTTGGCATTGTAGTTCCTGACGTTTCGCCAGCAGCTGTGGCTGGCATCTTCAGAGGTGTAGCACCAAAAGACAGAGATCTCTCAGTGTCACAGTGTGGAAAAGATGTAGGTCATTTGTAGGTCATTTGTATCCAGTTCTGAAAAACACCAGGCCAACAAAACACTCCACACCCGACAATAGCCCTGCAGAGAAGATTAGCACATCAAGCACCAATCCATATGCAAAAGAACCTCCTCAGGATACAGTGAAGCCTCCCGCCATTAGCATTCCACACCCTGGGAAACTCTTACAGAATGACTCAGCTCAACCCCACCCCTCCTGGTAGATACAAATGACCTACATCTTTTCCACACTGTGACACTGAGAGATCTCTGTCTTTTGGTGCTACACCTCTGAAGATGCCAGCCACAGCTGCTGGCGAAACGTCAGGAACTACAATGCCAAGACCACGGCAATACAGCCCGGAAAACCCCCAACAACCATCGTTCTCCGGCCGTGAAAGCCTTCGACAAAGCAAATCATTGTTTCATCTTCAGTCACTACGTGATGTAAATGCACACATTCTTTTAAAACCCATTCTAACATTCTGTACATATCTGTTTTAGTAGGGTTAATTTCCTGATAAAATGTACAGCCTCCTGGTGTAAATAATTTCTGCAGATTACAAAGAAATGCCTCTCAGTCAAATTTGCCCACAATGGTCACTCTTGGGACATGTTCTAAATTTGGTGCTTGTTGGCAGAAGACTTGCAGATAGAAAATTCTGTTCTGGCCAACATTTAAAAAAAACTGCAACCAGGAAACAGGGTTAAATTATACTTATCTGTGAGATGGATAAACTGTGGACAAATGGTTTGAGAAGTGGGGGGGGGGAAATGGCAGAGGAAAATATCAGATTTTGTTTGGGCAGGCAAGAAGCCTCGAGTGAAAGTGAAAGTTCTACAAGATGCAAAGGAAAGAGGCGGAATGCAACTGCCCAATCTGAGACTTTATCATGATGCAATCTGCCTAGTTTGGTTGAAAGAATGGATGACATTAAAGAACAAGAAACTATTAGCCCTAGAGGGATATAAAAAAATATTTGGATGGCACGCATATTTATGGCATGACAAAGTAAAGGTCAACTCGATGTTCCTGCATCACTTTGTTCGGAGAAGTCTATACATAATCTGGAAGAAGTACAGAATTTATCTACAAGAAGGAACCCCTTTGTGGGTGGTTCCATATGAGGTGATAGACCCGAGAGCTGTTGATAATGAACAACAATGTTTAACGTATAAAGAAATAACTAAAACTGAAGCATCCAAACTTAGAATAAAGACACAAGAGGAACTATCACCTAACTACGATTGGTTCCAGTATAGACAGATCAGAGACTTATATAATTCGGACTCTGTAAAGGGAGGTATACGAATAGAGAATTCGGAACTAGAGCAGACCCTTCTTAAAGAAGATAAGAAAAGAATATCCAAGGTATACCAAGTACTGTTGAAGTGGTATACCGAGGATGAGATAGTTAAAACACAAATGGTGAAATGGGCTATAAACTTTAATAAAGAAATAACAATGGAGGCATGGGAATACTTGTGGAAAACTACAATGAAGACAACGACATGTATTAATATCAAAGAGAACATTTACAAAATGATCTATCGTTGGTACATGACACCAAAGAAGATTGCGCTAGGGAATTTGAATACTTCTAATAAATGCTGGAAATGTAAGAAGCATGAGGGCTCCCTCTATCATATGTGGTGGTCGTGTGAGGTAGCCAGGCAGTACTGGGGGGAAATAATAAGAGAAATGAGTGAAATTTTACAATTTCAAATTAATAAGAACCCAGAACTCCTGCTACTGAACTTGGGAATGGAGGGAATTCCAGCCCAACACAGGACGTTGATATTTTATATGACAGCAGCAGCTAGACTTTTGTATGCGCAAAAATGGAAAGTACAAGAAGTGCCAACTATTGAAGATTGGACTTACAAATTGCTGTATATGGCTGAAATGGACAAGATGACAAGAAAACTGAGAGATCTGGACTCAGGGCAGTTCAACACAGACTGGGAGAAGCTGAAACAATACCTGGAGAAGAAATGGGAGGTGGGAGGAAAACTGTGGCAGTTTGAGAACTACTGAAGTATTGAAGTAGAGGGGGGAGACTTTACCGGGGGGAGAAGAGATAAATGTGAATTAATAAGCAGTCAGATTAATAGATTGACATATATATAGATATATATAGGTTAACAAACAGAACATAGAGAAAATAATTAATTATAAGGACTAAATATAAGGAGCGATTAACTAACAATATTTTCTTTTTTTCTGATAAGTTTTGTACCAAACTGAATGTCTGAAGATATAGATGGGTCAAATTGATTGACTACGTGAGGAGAGATATATAGAACTATTATAAAAAGATAGAATGAGTAATATATATAGAGAATAAGTCAAATTGTTTGATATAAACGAATGTATGATCTATATGGTTTATGATATATAGAAATATCTGAAATTGAAAAATTGGGATAAATTGTTTATCTAAGATGGAAACAAAGACTTACAGTTTGGGCATATAATGTTAAAAATAGTTAAGGATGTACTGCTTAGAATAATGGAGAATATATATTTGTTTTAGATAGAGGAAGCTAATAAAAGTAAGGGAAAGGGGACAAAGGGTTGGAAAGCTGTTGGAAGTCAACAAAAAGGGGGGGGAAAGGGAGGGGGTTAGAGATGAAAAAATTGGGGAAAATTGAATGTAAATGTGGAAATAATGGATTCTAACCCAATAAAATTTTTTCAAAAAAAAAAAAAAAGAGAAGTGGGGGGGGGGGATGCTCCTAGTTTATATATAGATATATAAATCCCTTGTGGATGTGAATGCTCTATTATGCACACAGGGAGGACTTGCTTGCAACTGCACATGCATTACTATCAGTGAAGGCAGCAGCAGGTTTTGTGTTGTTGTTGTTTTTACAACTGGAAGGCTATACAGACAGAGTTGCTTCCTCCTCTGAAATAAGGGGCAGGTGGTATTTCAGGAGGGGCAAGGTGGTAGGTCACAAACTTCAAAGAATCCTGTCCACATCTTCTAATGGGACAAGCTGAAATGTATCTCACACAACTGCACAAAGCAATACCCTGGGACCATCTGATCCTGTCATTGATAGAGGTAAGTCTGAATGGAAGCAAGAGATTTGATCCACAAAATTATCACAAGCAGCAGAGCACTCCACCTTCTCCTGTAGGCTAGAACCCAATAGCTTCCTGACCATCCAGAGGAATCCCACAGGTCTACACTATGGTGGTGGAGAAATATTGTTTCTTTTCTGCCATTGCTGCCATGGAGTACTGCCAGCTCCATGTTGGGAAATTTCTGGAGATTTTTTGGGGTGGAGCCTGAAGAAGATGGGCTTTGGGAGGGAATGGACCTCAGCCACAGAGTCCATCCCTCAAAGCAGCTATTTTCTCCAGAGGACCTGATCTCTGTGACTTGGAGATGTAATTCTGGGAATTCTCCAGCCACCACCTGGAGGTTGACAACCATATGAAGTAGGTTTTAAAATTAGCTCTGTTGGATTTATCCTGAGTCTGTCTCTGCTGTCACTCTAGCCATCATCCTTGTCTTTTTGTTGTCTGAAGTACACTTTAGCTGGGATCTGGAGGGGCAATAGATTTTGTTTGTTGGTGGGTTGATTTTGGGACTCATGAGACTTATATATATGAGATAGATTGAGGGCGGCATGTTATAAGTTTGTACCAGGCCCAAAGAAGGAATGCTTGGATACTGACGCCCACAATCAAGAGGGCTTTGGGAAACAGAAAAGATTCCAAGCTTCTCCAATTTGTAAAAACTAGAGAGGACTTTTGTTATTAATATCATATGTACTTAAATCTCCTTTAATTTCAAAACCAGTAAGAACAATAAAGACAAGACAGATTTTGTATCCTGGCTGAAAATGCTTGGGTTAATTTGGCCTACTTTCTCTTCACCACCTGGATTTTCTATTGACCTACACTATACTCAGCTGTTGGCTGGCTATAGTATTCGAAATACAAGAAGGGGAGCCAACAGTGAATCTGGTTTTGTTCCACTGGTTGCCTCATCCACTCACATCGCCATTCAGCTTGCTCTTGATCAGCTGAAGGCTTACTGTGTTCCACACTCTGTGGATGCCTTCCTGCGCCTTACCCTGGACAAGCTGCCTCCATACCCAGCTGGGCTGAATTCATCCCACCAGTTCTGTAGAAAAGTTACTTATGCAGATTGTCCTGACAAAATGATCAAGCTAAATCCAATTCTAGTCGTAGCTTCCAGGGATTTTATGACTGGCAAACACAGCTTTGAATGTTTCAGTCCTACCACATTCCCACACTGTTATAAGCAGGCCCTCAAATGTCATGAACACACCCTAAATATTTGCTACTTTTGAGCCACAACAGGAAAGTAGTCATACAGTTTAAGTGCTGGTTTTAGAAAGTATTACTGCAAATCTTTAGCAGCTTCCTGGACACCATTTTCATTGGCGTCATATTATGGAAGTATGGAACTATGATGAATCCGACGACTCTTGCCATTGTCCTGAGATTTGGAATGCTTTCCAGTTGGCATTCGGTGGTTCTCTCTTCTGGCACTTTGCTGAGTAGCAAAATTAATTATTCCAACATGGCTTTGGAAATTGCATTTTGATTTATATTGCTGATTCTGTAACTTTTTTAGTTAATGTATGTATATTAACTTAAAAGGTTACAGAATTGTCCCATGTTTACATTGTAAAGGTTAAAGAATTGCCCCATGTTGACACTGTATATACGGGTTTTATTTTACAATGGTTGTTTTTAATTTTTTTCCCCTGGAATGCATCTACCAAGCCCTATATTAAGCACACACAAAAGTACACAAGACTGGTCCCCAGCCTGTGATTCTCCAGCTGTTCAGTCCTCTCACAGACCAGCCTAGACTTTACCCATGCCATGCCCCAGAAACATTCTTGTGGGGCACTGGAAACACATTCTTTCATTGACACCATTATCATTATTTGATTGGGGAACCTATTGTTGCAAACATTCAGATTTTTATGGACTCCTCTTTCATTGGCTATGGAAGTGTGGTAAAAATAGGGTTGCCAGGTCCCCATACCTTTGCCGCGGGAGGGAGGGACCCAAAACTCATCTTTTCATCACTCTTTCATTGCTTCTTGCTCATGCTTGCTCCTGGGGTGGAGCGATGATGTCACTTTCAGGAGGGGGGGATCCCTAGTGGTGAATCTGGCATGCTAGGAAGAATATTACACAAATCTAAATGGAGACATTCAATATGACTTCCTTTTGCTAATGACTAGAGTTGGGCACAGACAGGAAAAAAATCCCAAACACGATGTTCGTTTTTTGTTGCCATCCACGAACAGGGATTCACAAACATCAACGGACATGACATGTCCATGAATATGTTCATAGTTGGAGGTTCATAGGAGCCAGAATGGCCCCCTTGGGACTTAGCTGAACTTGAGCCAGGGAAAGGAGAGTCCATGGGTCTCCCCCTTTCATGTCATTTTCTCTTTACAGTGGCAAAAACTGGACTGTCTGCTGGAAGCTACTTTGAGGGGTTACAAACTGACCTTCCTAATATCCAATACCCACCAAGTTTGCAGGGGACATAGTCCTCACTGTCCTCTGAAGACCCCTCAAGTTTCAGAGAGATTGCACCCCAAGAAAGGCATGATCCATGGGTCTCCCCCTTTCATGTCATTTTCTCTTCACAGTGGCAAAAACTGGACTGTCTGCTGGAAGCTACATTGTGGGGTTACAAACTGACCTTCCCAATGTCCAATACCCACCAAATGTGTAGGGGATATAGTCCTCAATGTCTTATGAAGATCCCCCAAGTTTCAGAGAGATTGAACCCTGGGAAAGCCATGGTCCATGGGTCCCTTCCTTTCCTATCATTTTCTTTTCACAGTGGCAAAAACTGGACTGTCTGCTGGAAGCTACTTTGAGGGGTCACAAGCCAGAAGGAAAGCCGGAAGTTGAGACAGAGTTCAGACAGTCCATGCCTATGTTGCCAGGGAAATTGATTGAAAGGTGCCAGACTGTCTGGCTTTACAAACAGCTGACGAACGCCATGAAGAGGGCTTGGAACGAACACAAGTTCGTCGGGAATGGGGCTTCATGAACAGCTTGCGCGGCGAACAGTGGATTGGGCTGTTCGTGGCTTTTTTTTGTTCGTATTGCTGTTCGTGCCCATCTCTACTAATGACTGTCTTCTGATAAATGGAGAATCTTTGGGAAAAGAATTCCTCTGTCAGGGAAGACTCCTCATTTAGCTGATAGTAGCCTAGTAAATGATAATGTTAGAAAAACCCCAAAGCCCTCCTAAACATCAGCCATAGCGTCAGATGTTCACTAGAGCTTATGTAACAACCAAACCCCATACTTTTTTGAAGTCTATAGCTACTTCTTCTCATGTTTGATAATGCACTTTCAATGCTCTTTAGTGATCATTTGGAACTGAATTTTCACGTGTGAAACAAAAAATCCTCTTCCAAGGGATTGCTAAAGTGCTTTGAAAGTGCATTATCCAACCTGTGTGGGAAAAGCCTATGTTTCTGTACCTTCTCCTTCCATGCAGCCATTATGGCTGAAGAATAAGTGAATCTGTTCTATTTTGAGCCCCTTTACAGTTGTTTGCAAAATAGTTATTTTTGTTTTGAGATGACTGCATTTCTGGTGTGTCAAACTGCTGGATCTTGACAAAAATGTGACTGGATTTTCAGCTGTTTTTTGAAATAGTTTGCTATTCTTCAATGGCTTGTGACAAGGGACACTGTTTTCCTTATCTCTTGTTATATAGTCTTTCCGAAATTAAGAGTGCTGCCCTTTGTGTGTGTGTGTGGGGGGGGGGGAAGCTTAATTGTCTTAAAATATAAAAGAATTATTCCAGAGAAATGAAGATCTTGATTATAGTGAAGACAAGTTCTAGAGTTCTTAGGGTCTTCTTAAAACCTTGCCACACCCTCTTAGCAATGCAAGAGATAAAAGCATTTGTTTTGTACAGTATCATAGAACACATGAAAAGCCCTCCAAAGATCAAACTTAATTTTTATTGTTCAGAATGCCCTTTTCAAAAAGGAAAGTTAAGTTATATTTTAGCACTCAACACCTACACACCAAAGTACATAACCCAGATGAGCTAATCTTGAAGACTGGAGTAGAAATGAGCTAATGTTATTAGGGGATTGTATGCACAATATGGCAAGAGATCAGTAACAAAGGAGGGAGGGTGAACCACCCAAAACTGCTCAGCTGCTAGCAATAAAGAAGCACCAAGTTGCAAAATGCATTAACTATTGCTTTGCATTTTCCCTCTTAGAGCTGTTTCAAAAGGCCAGGCTAAAGCTGAGCTTCGGTGCATGGGCACACTCAATAGGACAAGGCCTGTTTTTGTCATACTTAGGAGATTATGTTATCTCTCTGGAATGATAAAAAGACATTTGTAATCCTGGAAAGGCTGGAAGTTAAACTGACAACATTGTATATCTACAGATAGGACTTTGAAAAAATAAATAAGACCCCCCCCCCATATCCTAATTTTAGTTTTAAAAGCTTGAAGTTGGCCTCAGAAGCTTAAAAAACTGAATTTGTGAGCTGTTAAATGTCAGAGCTGACCTCTGGGAGTTTTGAGGAGGGATGATGTGGTGAAGGGCAGGCTTCAGGTCATGTTTTATTATACCAGAAGTTTAATTGTTCTGGCGAGGAAGCAAAAGTGACTCATTTACTTGAAGTGGGTCCCTGTCTCCCAGTGCAGATTTTGACTGGAGGAGGATACGGCTTGCAATAATATCTTGAAACAAACTGAACTGCTTTGCTTCAGTCTTTTAACTACTTCCATCTAGATTCATTTACTTTGGATGCAACATTTGAGAGGGGTCCAAGGATAGCAAAAAACAGTGCCTTTGTCACCCTTTTTGAACCCTTTGCGATCTGTTTAAATGGTGCCTTTTTGCCAAAGAAAATTGTATATTATTGGGCCTTTTCCGAGCCTCCTTTTAAATGGAAGAATATTAAATAGCTTATAGCTATAAGCACTGAAAAGCCATCAGGGCATGGGATAGCTTTTTCCAATTGCATTTTAGTTATCATCTTAGAAGTTTCCAAAACCACACTGGTAAGTTCAAAACAAGTAATAATTATGATTTTTTTAAAAAAAAAATTTGCATAATAAATGGGAGCTTTATTTACTTGCATGTCATGTTTTCTTAGTTTGATTATTCCTTATCGCTTTACTGATTGCCACCTGATTGGTTTAGCATTTGAGAGTGTGAGGACACTGGTTTTCCTTGGCATTTTCATTGATCAGGGGCAACAAAAATCTAATATTTAGATTACACAAGTTATACAGAGATGGAGCAAAACAATAATGCGACCAGAAATTTGGGGAGCTATGGTTTCTTTGGCACAACTCATCAGTCATTTTCCTAACAAGCTGAGTTGTAAAATCTTTTTAAAACTTTTAAAATATTCAGAATTAAAAATGAGAGCCACAGGCAAAACAGCTAGCCATTTCTTAATAGAATGTCCAATGAGGCACAAGTAAGCTAAACACTTGATTACGGCTGCTTCCACACACGTTGGATAATCCACTTTCAATATTCTTTAGAGAACATTTGAAACTGATTTTCCATGTGTGGAACAAAAAATCCACTTCAAAAGGATTGTGAAAGTGCATTGAAAGTGCATTATTCAACGTGTGTGGAAATGGCCAATATGTCTTAAGAATTGTGCGCCTAATGATAGAATTTTTTTCTGGATTTCTTTCCTCAGTTCTCCTTGCCTTCAGGTTAATTCCCCCCCCCCCTCTAATAAAATGTCAGTTTCCTGAACCAAAATTCCTCACCCACTGGACATTTCCTCTTCTTCACCCTTCCATTCTGCATTGTGTATGGGGCTGTGTGGCTACATTTCCCCATATCTTTTTTTAAAAATGTGCATACATGCGTGCTGGATTGTGAAAACTACATCCAGTCTACTCAAAACTGCTTATATCCTGATTGATCAATCTATTGCCCAGGCAGTAAAAAGATAGTAAATACTGACAAATGTATTTAAGCTGTAGTTCTTCTATAATTAGGAATGTTTCTGGAATCTTCCTTGTCTAAAATTCGGTCTTGATTTTGGAGTTCCAAATTATCTAGTTTCTAAAAGGAAATTAACATATTAGGAACTGTCCCTTGCTGTTTTTATTTCTGAATGTAGTATGAAAAGCTGTACTCAGGGGTGGACTGGCCATATTCATTGTGGAATTTTCCCATTTAGTTCCCACCTCCTCTTCCAGTTGAGCCTGTGGCCGAGCAAGACCACTGTACTTGCCTGAGGTAGAAAAGCTGAGGGCACTGTTGGGTCACAGGGCATGCACTATTGGTGGGGTGGCATGTTGGGATCTGTCACAAGCCCCCATCAGGTGCTGCCCGCAGCTTAGTGTCACCACCAGTGCCACAAGGTGCAGCTGCCTCACCTTCTGCTGCCATTGCCACTGCCTCCTCCACCTCCTTATCCACCCACCCTGCCGCAGTGGTTGCACCAACTCCAGCCAATCAGCCTGAAATCCCAGCTTTGAGCCCCAGCCTGGACCCCTCCCAATCCCAAGATTTGGTGCTGCAAAAGGAAAAAAAAAAAGATCATTGGGAATTTTTATAGTGGGCCAATGGCCTCCCACCCTCCTTTCCACCCTCCTTTTCACTTGTGCTGCTCCCATGCAGGGTTAAAAGTAGCTCCTGGACCAGACAAGCCAGGCACAGTGTGCAGATGGCTGTACCCAGGCCTGAGAGAACTGAAAAAGGTACCCAGCTAAGCAGTGCAAGGTGCAGGGCAGGAGGGCTCTTGCTTCCTGTGTCCTCCTTTTTCGGGGGTGGGGCCTAGCCAGGCCATGGTGCAGGGCACTTGTCTATGGCTGTTTTTTCTTCCCAGTCCACTCTTGGCGGTATATTGGCATTTTGCCACAGCTTTTGGGCCTCCACTACAACTTCTGAAAAAAATGGTAATTGATGATGACACATCATTTTTCTCAATAGATGAATCCCACTGTGTGGAAAACCAGAAGGAGAAGGGAAGGGGTATAGGAGATGGAAGAACATGTAAGTGATATACCACTCTCTCAAGGACTTAGCTCACACTATATGCAAAAGTCTTGAGCCCACTTTCTGTTCACTGCTACTGCTGAACATTACCCATTACTGACCTTGGTCTGTTTTGGTTCTTTCCAGGCAGCTGTCCAGCAAGGAAAAAGGCTAGAGGCCATGATAGACCCTATTCTCTGTGTGCAACCCACCTGCTGAGCCTACCATATGCAATTGCCAGTGTGAATCAAACTTGTCTACAGGTTGAAGACCAATTGTCTTGCTCTAGCCTGACTTCTACAGCATTTCGAGCTGCTTCATAGACATGCTTTCATGGGTATGTAACAATAAGGACAATTATACTTGTGATTCCCCCTTGTTAGAACAAGAGAACTGGCAAGGCTATTGTCTGATATTTTCAGAACTGCACCTCTGATCCTGTTCATTAACTATTTGGATTGCTATTCAGCCATCTCTCTGTTTGATGGGGGTTCAGTAGACAGGAATTTACCCTCCCATTCATTATCACCCAGAGCTGTCTTCAGCATCAGACTCACTCTGCCACCCCTGCCAACCCGCCCCCCCCCCTCCATGTCTGCATAGCTATACTGTTGCAAGAAGGAGGGGAAGGCTCTTTTAGGTCAATCTCTTCTCTTAACAGTGCTGAATTTGAACTGGAGAGTAGAGGTGGGCACGGACCGGCATTTTCCCACGGACCGCCGGTTAGGGGTTCGTGGGCTTCCACGGACCACGGTCCACGAACTTTTAATGGACCAGGCCCGGTTCGAGAACCGGTTCACGAACCGGTTCGGGTCAGAAAAGCCTTGGTTTTCCCACAGATTTTCACTTCAGTCGACTTTCCCCACCAAAGGTTCTCATGTAACACTCCTTGATTAGCACTTTTCCAAAGAGACAAACAACAATTTCCCCTCCCCTATTCTCACTGACCCTTACCCGCCCTTGGGGGAAGGAGGGAGACTTGTGCTCCTGTCCAGGAGAGGTGGCTGCCCACAAAACCCACCTACATGGGGCTGCATCAACAAGAGATGCCCTCCCTGGGGGCGGGGAGACCAACTCTCCATGATGGGAAATGAATGGATGTACTTGAGTTAAAGCCAAGTCCGCAACAGGAGATCATGCAGCAATTCAAAGGCCCCTTGCTGGAATGGAAGGCATGCGAGGGAGGGAAAGGATGTCTTCCACACCTTGAGGGAAGGAAACTCATGCTACCCTGTTCAGAAGGAGCCTCTTTGGGCAGTGGACAACGAGTCCCATTTCAGTGACGTGGTGTGTCAGCTTGCTTGCTTTCAAGCAAGCTGACCTGGGCCACTGTCCTCCTTGTCACCAGACTTTGGGGATTGACCCTCAGAGGGGCCCTTGCGCTCGCGGGAGCAGGATGGTCACCGACAAAACCCACTTCGCCAAACGTGGCGGCGTTGGCAAAGGAAGGATATGCTGGTAGGGGTTCGAGTGGCCGGCGGCCACCATGTGGGAGAGGTGGGTTTCGATGGGGGCCACCCCCTCCCTGCAGGGGCCCCCTTCACTGGCCCCGGTTGGGCTTCGAGTGGCTGGCAAGAGGGGAGCAGGGCGGTATTCCCCGCCAGGAAGGAAGGTGTCTGCTGGCAGCGGCTGCTGGGCCCGACAGGCCCAGGGAGGCGGCACCCAGCCACCTCCCCTGAGGGGGCAGGGGGTCTGGCCACTCGCCGGCGGCACCCCCCATGTGCCCGGCCACCGGGCCAAAGGAGAGCGGGGCGGAATGGGCCCGGCAGGCCCAGGGAGGCGGCACCCAGCCACCTCCCCTGAGGGGGTGGGGGGTCTGGCCGCTCGCTGGCGGCACCCCCCATGTGCCCAGCCACCGGGCCAAAGGAGAGCGGGGTGGAATCCCCACAAAGGAAGGGAGGTGGGTGAGGAGGGTGGGAGGAGGGGGAAACCAGGGACAGGACATGTCGTCAGGAGGAGGATACCAGGGTCAGGGCTTGTCATCAGGAGGAGGATACCAGGGACAGGACATGTCATCAGGAGGAGGATACCAGGACAGGGCTTGTTGTCAGGAGGAGGATACCAGGAACAGGACGTGTCGTCAGGAGGAGGATACCAGGACAGGGCTTGTCATCAGGAGGAGGATACCAGGGACAGGACGTGTCGTCAGGAGGAGGGGGAGGTTCCCCCCATTCCCGACAGGCCAAAATAGAGTGCGCTGGTATTCTCACCAAGGGTGGAAAAAGAGGCCACATTCACCCAGGGGAAGCCTGATCCCACACCTACCAGGTGACCACACCTGAAGTTCCGGCTTAGCCTAAATTTAGCGGCAGCCGCCCTCACCCACCTTCCTGCCTTGCCAGAAAGGGACAACAGTCGTGCCTTAGACTGCTTCTGCAACATACAAATTCTAATGGAAGTAGTAGAGTTCATAAAGAATAAGAGGAGGTACTTAGAAGGTGCCAGGAACAGGGCTTGTCATCAGGAGGAGGATACCAGGGACAGGACTTGGCTGGAAATGCCCCCCCCCAAGTCACCCACTATTTATGGAGTGAAAAAGGCTTTGAAAGGAGTGAAGCAGAGAGAGCCCCCCCCAAACGTGCTGCCGGTGATCCTAGGGTGGGTGTTTCACAGAGGCCAGCAGCAGTCTTCCCCCTGCACCTCAAAAGCCAGGCTGGAAATGTCCCCCTGTCACCCACTAAAAAGGCTTTGAAAGGACTGAAGCAGAGAGAGCCCCCCAAAGCGAGCTGCCGGTCACCAGAGAGTAGGTAGATGTTTCACAGAGGCCAGGAGCAGTCTCCCCCTTGCATCTCAAAAGCCAGGCTGGAAATGTCCCCCCAAGTCACCCACTATTAAAGGAGTGAAAGACTTTGAAAGGAGTGAAGCAGAGAGCCCCCTCAAAGCGAGCTGCCGGTCACCAGAGAGTAGGTGTTTCACAGAGGCCAGGAGCAGACTCCCCCTTGCACCTCAAAAGCCAGGCTGGAAATGTCCCCCCAAGTCACCCACTAAAAAGGCTGTGAAAGGAGTGAAGCAGAGAGCCCCCTCAAAGCGAGCTGCCGGTCACCAGAGAGTAGGTGTTTCACAGAGGCCAGGAGCAGTCTCCGCCTTGCACCTCAAAAGCCAGGCCGGAAATGTCCCCCCAAGTCACCCACTAAAAAGGCTGTGAAAGGAGTGAAGCAGAGAGCCCCCTCAAAGCGAGCTGCCGGTCACCAGAGAGTAGGTGTTTCACAGAGGCCAGGAGCAGACTCCGCCTTGCACCTCAAAAGCCAGGCTAGAAATGTCCCCCCAAGTCACCCACTAAAAAGGCTGTGAAAGGAGTGAAGCAGAGAGCCCCCCCAAAGCGAGCTGCCGGTCACCAGAGAGTAGGTGTTTCACAGAGGCCAGGAGCAGACTCCGCCTTGCACCTCAAAAGCCAGGCTAGAAATGTCCCCCCAAGTCACCCACTAAAAAGGCTGTGAAAGGAGTGAAGCAGAGAGAGCCCCCCAAAACGTGCTGCTGGTCATCACCAGAGAGTAGGTGTTTCACAGAGCCTAATAGCAGTCTTCCTCCCCTTGCATCTCATCAGCAGCCAAAAAAAGGGGGGGATGAAGGCAAGAACTCAAGCAGGCAATGCCCAAAGCTGCCTTGCACCCACTGTGGGTCTATGAGTGGGGTGGCGTCACAGCACAATAGAACCCACCGGCAACCCAGATAAAAGGAAGAGATTGGGGGGGAGGGGGGATTAAGCCCAAGAAGAACCCAAGGACTCACAACGCAGAAAGAAATCAGCACGGTAAAAGGATTTTTTTAAAAGTGCTCTAGAATAGAAAGGAGGAGAAATGGAGAAAAGAGAAAGCTCTCTTGCAGCTGAAGCCCCAAAGCCCGAAGGCACAAGCCGCGCTCTCACACACACACACACAAAAATTCCCCACAGCAAGCAGTTGCTAAGCTAGAACTAATTCACGTCCCCGCACCAGGAGAATGGAGCCGACGCTTTGCACGCGTAGTCTTTTATACAGAAAGGGTGATCTCTGTTTGGCTGCCAGAGCTGCCAGTCAAGGTTTCCTGGGCTAAGATTGGTGTGTTCCAAATGGGGAAGGTGGATCCACCGTTGCCTAGGAAATGGTTTGAGCGGGAATCCTGGCATGACGGGCCAACGGACACACGGATAGAAAGCCCCAATGTTCGGCGCTCTCGTGAGAAAAACACAAGCCCACGGCCCGCGTGTTCGCGAAGCACGAAGTGGGTAAGTTCGTGACGAAATCAGGTCCGTAATGCGGACCGTGCCCACCTCTACTGGAGAGTGTTCTGTTAAAAGTTTTTACAAGTTGCAAAAAGTATCCCCATTTTGGTGATTTTTTTTTAAATGAATCATGAACAAGGAAAGTGCTCTGCCATTCATGGCAAGGGCTGTCTTTCAATGTTCCCTCTAAGCAGTGCAGTGTTGTGAGCCAGAAATCCAATTTGTGAGCTGCAACTTGCAAGTTGTGTGCGTGCCTTTTCGAAAACCAGAATCCCTTTGATTAAAAGACTTTTGATTTAGGTTGTCTGAGGCATTGGTATTGGGTGTCATCAACATATTGATGGCACCCAATACCAATGCCTCAGACAACCTAAATCAAAAGTCTTTTAATCATGTGGTTCTCAAAAACTTATGCCTCAATAAAGTTGGTTAGTCTTAAAGATGCTACTGGACTCTTTACTATTTTGCAACTACAGACTAACACGGCTAACCCCTCTGGATCTACGGAGAAGAAGAATTGTGCATCATCCAGCCCTGCAATGCACTCGCTCTCTGGCTATTCCCTTCTATGTTTTATATAAAAAGGTGCTGTGAAGCAGGCCTGTGAATGGCTCAGACACAATTTCTTTCCACAGGCATCCGTGTATTGCCAGAGTTTTCTGTGCATTTTGGGCAACATCAGGCAGATGAGCTTCAGTAAGGGTTCCTCTTTGCCCACAAGCAAATCCTAAACAGAATGTGATGGGCAGTCATCCCTCCCTCTACCTCTGCTCTGTCTATTGGCATCTCCTGTCTCTTCTGTGGCCAGGTCTGCAGAAAGAAGAAGAAAGCTGGCTGAAGTTGCAGAGGGAGCACCTATTTAGCTTCCAGCAGAGAGCTGCTCATTGGAACAGCCTAGAACTGGCCTTTAGTCGCCCTGGAGGCTTCATGGCTTTAAAACTCTTTCCTCTTCTCTTTGTGAGTTATGGTCATGGAATCTTTGAAATGAAATCAAGCCATATAGCGTAAAGTCAGCATTGAAGTCCTGCCTTCTCTTTGCTTGCCATTCTGTTTTATTACACTGTATTGCAATGATCTATTCTCTGTGCATGTAAAATAGATTTCCTTAGTCATGAATTTACACACACACACAAAAAGAATATTTCCCTACCTGGAGCTGGCAACCCTAGGAGTGTGAAACACCACCGCCATCTCCTCCTCCTCCTCCAGCACCTGCGCTGGGCCAGAGAGGCTGCTCAGTGGGCTGGTGAGAAATAGCATGGGTGCGTGCCACTGCCGCCTTTTCGTCCAGCACTGGGCCAGAGAGGATGCTTGGCGGGCTGGTGAAAGGCCTTGAGGATGCCCACCGTGGCTCCTCTTCCACACCCAGCAACGGGCCTGGATGCCTGCCATTGCTCTTTCCCCCAGCCTGGCGAGGGACTGGGGAAAGGCTGCGTGGGTGGCTGCTGCAGTGCCTCCTCCAGAGCCTGGTGAAGGGCTGGGGAAAGGCCACACAGGCACCTGCCGTGGCTCTTTCCTCCAAGCCTGGTGAGGGGCCGGGGAAAGGCTGCACGGGTGCTTGCCGCGGCTCTTTCCTCCAAGCCTGGCGAGGGGCTGGGGAAAGGCTGCATGGGCGGCTGCTGCGGTGCCTCCTCCAGAGCCCGGCGAGGGGCTGGGGAAAGGCCACACAGGCATCTGCCGTGGCTCTTTCCTCCAAGCCTGGCGAGGGGCTGGGGAAAGGCTGCATGAGCGCTTGCTGCGGCTCTTTCCTCCAAGCCTGGTGAGGTGCTGGGGAAAGGCTGCGTGGGCAGCTACTGCGGTGCCTCCTCCAGAGCCCAGCGAGGGGCTGGGGAAAGGCCACACAGGCGCCTGCTGTGGCTCTTTCCTCCAAGCCTGGCGAGGGGCCGGGGAAAGGCTGCACGGGCGCTTGCTGCGGCTCTTTCCTCCAAGCCTGGCGAGGGGCTGGGGAAAGGCTGCGTGGACGGCTGCTGCGGTGCCTCCTCTAGAGCCCAGCGAGGGGCTGGGGAAAGGCCACACAGGCACCTGCCGTGGCTCTTTCCTCCAAGCCTGGTGAGGGGCCGGGGAAAGGCTGCACGGGTGCTTGCTGCGGCTCTTTCCTCCAAGCCTGGCGAGGTGCTGGGGAAAGGCTGCATGGGCAGCTGCTGCGGTGCCTCCTCCAGAGCCCAGCGAGGGGCTGGGGAAAGGCCACACAGGCGCCTGCCGCAGGTCTTCCCACAGAGCCCGGTGACGGGCTGGGGAAAGGCTGCGCAGGCGCCTGCCGCAGCTCCTCTTCTGGAGCCCAGTGAGAGGCCAGGGAAAGGCCACATGGGCACCTACCATGGCTCTTTCCCCTGAACTTGGCGAGAGGCCGGGAAAAGGCCACGCAGGCGCCTCCTCCAGAGCCCAGCGAGGGGCCGGGGAAAGGCTGCGTGGGTGCCTGCCGCGGCTCTTTCCTTGGCGAGGGGCTGGGGAAAGGCCGTGCGGGCGCCTGCTGTGGTGCCTCCTCCAGAGCCCGGCAATGAGCAAACTTAGGATCAAAAATGGAGGGGAAATATGTTTGCTGCCCCAAACCCCCTTTTGTAAGGAAAATGTTTAGCTATGAACAGTTGGTGAAATACTAATAGTTCATGAATTGTGGGAAGGATGGCAGTTTTGGAATTGCTAGTGGTTGAGGGAGACTTGTGACATTGTATAGAATTGTACAGGGACAGGTATAAAAAAGGAAAACATTGATAACATTTCTTACACTCTGATTCTTGACCATCTTGCCCTGGACCAGTACTTAACACATTGCCCTTTTAATCATTAATAGAAGCAGAGAGCTAATATTTTAGGAAGAGGGTTTTTTTTTTACCCATGCATTTACAGCAAGGCATTGTAGTTTCATTTGCACATGGGTAAACACGTGCTTTCACACCCAGGGAAAAGTTTAGCTTGGCAGCTGGAAATGAAGACCATGACTCCAGTCTTAGTCCAAGCCAAAACTGCAGAAAGCCAAACCATTTCCCAAAATAATATCACTATTGGTGCCCTGAACCTCTTCCATAGAGTGCGCATGTTGAATTCGATGGTCCCAGGGGCCAAAAAAGCTACTGAACCCCTTCTCCTGGGATGTCACGTGCACAGGGTATATGTGATAAACTTGTTCTAAAGTCGTGTGGAATAAGTTATTTCCACAATTTCAAGCAAGTTGAAATAAAATTTCATTCGTAAAGGTTGTCTGTGTTTTTTCTAAAAAATATTTTCTTGACCACAATGCGTTACAGCTGGAGCATTAAATACCAATCACAAAATAGTCTTCCTAAATTTATCTGACTCAGAATTGAATCCTGTGAGACCCTGTTACTCCCATAATTATTCCATAGTGACTATTCCAACCTTTTATACTTTTTCATCTGACTTCTGTCATGACATTATCCAACACTGTATCCATACTTTGTGTACCCAGGAGGAAATGTGTTGAGCCAGTCAGTTCCTTCCAATGATGCAGTTCAGATAAGTTCCCTTCAGTTTAACTAAGAGAAGTATGCCACATCCACGGTTACAAAAACCGTAGAAGCTGCACAGAAACAGAACAAATATCTGTCAAATTTCTACCAAAACATGCAGATACATTCTCTTCTTGTCACATACATATAAATATTCTGATTTTTATTTTAGGTCCATTTTTTCATTTGGCTCTTACTTAGTATTTATTGTGATAATATTTTAAATAATAATTTAACCAGGGGTTTTTTTCTGGGAAAAGAGGTGGTGGAACTCTCAAGAGGGAAATGAGGAAGAAACACAAGGGATTCTTTGAAATCATATTATTTTCAAGCACTATTGCTGAGTATTTTCAAGAGGTGCCAGAACTCCATTCCACTGCATTCCCGCTGCAAAAAAGCCCTGAATTTAACTGGTCAATCAACACATTTGTGATATTTCTAATAATTGAAAACGTATCCTGACATAGATACAGTTTAATAATAGACTAATTTCATGGCTCTCTTTAACTTGCCTAATTATGGTCCTCATCAGAGGCCCTGCTTTGGATACCCCCATCATCTGAGGCTAGATAGATGACAGCCTGAGAAATGGCCTTCTCGGTCATGGCACCAAAACAATGGAATTCCCTCCCAAGAGAGATCCCCCTTCTACTGTTGTGTTCTGCCAGTGGATGAAACTTTTCTGTTTTGTTTGGCTTTCCCTCACTGACTCTCACTGACCCTCCTTCCTGTTCATTTGTTTATATGTTCATATATTCTGCATGAATTGCTTTGAATTGTTTAACATGAGTTTATTTTAACATTTTTGATGGTTTGTCACCTTGGGGACCATACGTTGGGTGGGAAGACATATTTAACATGTTTTAAATACATAAGAATAAATAATTCTGTTACTTTTAGGTTGATTTCCCATAGGGTTATTAGTGTTGGTTTCAAAAATACTAGACTTCTGGTTAGTCCAGATTGCAAAGCCTGCCAAAATCTGTCTGTAGCTAACCTGACTCTATGGCTTATGGGTGGTGCCTGGAAAAATCTAGAATTTTCTGATTTTCAACTTCAAAGTAGAGTGAACTGCCCTGAGGGGAGGGTTCCTAAGTTGTGCAAATACAGAAAAAATCCCTGTCCGGTACTAATTTAAGGCCATAAACCAACTGGAAGTCAATGAAGATATTGAAAAAATGGTATTATAAGCTCCAGTTAGTGCTCTTGTGGACAGAGTGTGAGGCAGCCAATATTTTCCAGTTTTCCAAAATCAATTCAGCTAGAATGTGTGTTGATATCATGATGACAACGTATATTGCCTGTCAAGGGATTTACATAAATGGTACTATTTCTTTAATTTATTATTTAGGGATGAGTTAAAATTTCTTCTCATTGCAGCTCTTTTATCCCACAAATCCTCCTTGCCAGTTTACTTCTCATTTCCATGAATCAAACCAGAAATTCTTTTATCAATTTTCTCACACCGAATTTTCACCATGAAACAGTAAACACGTATCTGTCAAAGTTCACTCTGGCACATGGACATTTATGCCATCATAAATGTATTAGTTTTTAAGATGACACAGGACTCTTCGACACAAGAGTCAGGTAGCTCCTTAAAGGCTAACAAAATTATTTTAGTATAGCCCTTTATTAGTCAGAGCTCATTTCTTAAGATGGAGAGAAGGGTATATTCATAGGCATGGTTAAATACCCAGGGGGAATGTTTCAAAGCGAGGCTACAGCAACTTCCAGTCAAAAGGGAAGTCAGTTCACCTACAGCAGGTGTGAGACACTTCCAACCAACAACAGTAGAATATAATGAACATGAATATAGTGCAAGATGAAATGAGATCTGAGAACAAAGTAGCAAAGGGGTGAGGTATGTGGGCACCTATTCTGGCTGTCACAGACTATCACAGCTATGCCTCTGTACATTTTTCAGTGTTATTTCTACATCAGTAAATCATTTTAATATATATATAAATTTCTACAGCAGTAAATCATTTATATATATATATATAAAAACAAATCTGCACAAAACCAACAGTGAAAGCACTGACCAAAACACAAAGATATATAAATGTTAATGAACTATGGAACATTCACTGTTACTTAGCATTATTTTAAGTAAAGAAACAGATTTTAAATAGCATATTAGTCTCTCTCTTGGTATTTGATTGACCCTCTTCCTGATATTTTGGTTTAATATTGCAGTATTTCTGTTTGTCAGATATTTAGGACTGGCCTGGAGTCAGGAAAAAAACAACTTTCTTCTGCATACAAAATGACCTCAGCTTTGAATATATAATTCTGAGGATGTTAACAATCTCATACCAGGCATCTGCTTCAATGAAATCAGCTAGCAGCACTCGTGTGCACTGCCCCTACATAAGCCTGCAGGACTGTGGATAACTGCTTTGTGATGCCTCTGCTGGGCCTCTGGACATGAGTCCCCTGTGACCTGAGCTTTGGCTGAGCAGGCTGCTGCACTCTGTTAATCAAAGCACAACTTTTATCAGGCCAAGTTCCCTTGTGGATTTTTACCAGAGATGAACAAGGCCCATGCTGTTGATTGCTAAGTTAGAGGGTATGAGTAAAGAAAGACTGAGGTATTTAGGAAGGTGGTAAACAGAGAGCTGACCATGTAATAACCTCTTTATGTGTGTGTGTGTGTGTGCTTATGTTCACTCCTAAGATTAACTAAGACACACACACACAGGGTATCACTTTTCAGAAACAGAACAATGCTTGTTGCTGGAAATTTCAGGACAACTGAATGTAAGAAACAAAGCTTCAGTCACAACTTCTAGACTTAACACATTTTCCAACCAAGCTATGAGATTTACAAAGCAAGTGTTTCATTTGAAATGACAGCACTAATCATGGCCTCATTAATCTGTTTCTAATTAATTTCATTGTCCACCAAGGGAATGCATCACCTGTCTGATACAAATATACATTTGGACTTACACTGGAGTAGTTTAATTCACAACCATGAAACTACTCCAGAGAAAGCTTTTGGACAAATGCTGATTTTATTACACCCATAGCGGTTGGAAGGAAATGGGAAGGCTGTGTTTTTGTGGCCATCTGAATTGGATTTTGGCAATCCTCCTTTGGTCCCTGGATGAGCTTGGCATCCTCCGAATAAAAATCCCTGACAGGCAGAAGCATAATATTCAGGCTGAAAATGCATTTGTGCTGGAGCTCAAAACAAATAGGAAATAATGTAGCTTGTGTGTGCTGAACTGGTTTATGCTACCAACAAATTGAGGATGTTTTGGAAAATGCTGCCTGGGGAACCTTTAGCACTTGCTAAGTTGGAAGCTGAAAGCAAGAAAAGCAGGGTGTATTTTCAGTCTATGCAAATGCTACATGAAAGCCCCAAATTAAATAGTTCTGCATTTGGACAATATGCAAATCCCCAAAATCCCAAGACTACAAGGTCTGTCAATATGGTCAGTGTTCCCATAAAATATACAAGAATCCTGCCTGGCTTGACAAATGAGCATCTTGTTCATGGCATGATATGGAAGGGCTTTATAAATTTTGCAGAGTCCAAACCTGAGCAATATTAAGAGTTGTCATATCTGGGACTTTAAAAATATGGTGAGAAATGTTATTTGCAATACAACCATTGGCTGACACTACTGACAAGGAACAGCTTTACAGAGTGGGATTATCCACAGAATGGTTGGAGTCCTCTTTTTATTGTTACAAGGGCAGTTTATCCACAGATTTTGGGATACTGCATTATTCTAACATGACAGTAATAATTTGTGACTGGATTTTCTTGTGTGGAAAAGCAATCTAATTGTAAATAATTGCTGCCATGCAATGATAGTACACCCTAACCTGGGTAGCCCAGGCAAGCTGATCTCATCAAATCTCAGAAGCTAAGCAGGGTCCGCCTTGGTTAGTAATTGGATGGGAAACCTCCAACAAAGACCAGGGTTGCGGAGGGAGGCAATGGCAAACCACCTCTGTTAGTCTCTTGCCATAAAAACCCCACTGGGGTAGCCATAAGTCAGCTATGACTTCATGGCATTCTCCACCACCACCACCGATACTGGCAATAGCCAATAACATGTGGTGTCAGATAAGTATAGTATGACATTTGCTATCCTTAACCCCTAACAGTCCTGCAGCTGTGTGTACAGCACTTCCAGGCATTTTAAAACATGCAGTCCATCACAGATGTCTTAAGGTTATACTAGATCCAGTGCAGCTGCTACAGAAGCAAGGAAATACAACTGCAAAAAAGAATTTTTCCAAACTCAGATTAGCCTGGAAGATGAGCCCCTACTTTGACACAGCTGATCTGAATTCACGGCAGTAACAGCAAGACTGGACTACTTCCATGCACTCTATGCTACATAGGCCTCCCCTCAAAGTTAACTCGGAGACTCCAGCTGGTGTGGAATGCTGCGGCTTGTTTACTCTCAGTAGCTAAACAGAGCATGCATGTATATATCACTCTGGTTCTGCAGTCACTCCATTGGCTTCCCATCAGTTACCAGGCTCAATTCAAGATCATAGTATCACATTCAAAGCCCTTCATAGCCTTAGCCACTCATATCTATGCAACTGCCTCCCCGCCTATGTTGTGCCCTGACAACTTTGCTCATCTGGACAGGGCCTTTTGCAGATACCCCCATGCAGTTGAGCAAAAACAACAGCTGCCTGCACACATGCCCCGCCTAATTTATTTATTTATTTGTTTGTTTTTGTTTGTTTGTTTGTTTGTTTGTTTATGTCCTTTATAGTCCACCTTTCTCACTGAAACTCAAGGCAGATTATATAGTATGAGATTAGCACAATCAGTATCAAGTACATTTCAATACAGTATCAAGGACCTTTCCATAAACAATGCCATAGGGTAAATAGATCCAAAAAACATAGTATTAGCAAGAATTCAATACAGAGTAGAAAAAATACTGAAACAAACACAATCAATTCTAGAACTAACATTAGACAACATGGTGGTACACAGGAGTACATATTTAAAGCCACAGATAATATGTAAGGCAATACAGTGATGAAGTCTACGGTCCTTAACTCATTAGCAAAGCACCTGAGACCCCATCCCTACAATACAGCCCTCCCATTTGAGTAAAAAGCCTTTTTGAATAGTTTGGTTTTGCATTGTTTGTGGAAAGCCAGGAGAGTGGGGTCACTCCTGACCCCCTCAGGTTGGTCATTCCACAGGATAGGGGCCACCACAGAGAAAGCATGTATATGGGTTGATTTCACCCATGTGCAGCCTGGCACCTGCAGGAGACCCCATCCAGATGAGCAAAGCTGCCATGGAGGAACATAGGAAGGGAGGCGGTCCCATAGGTATACCGGACCAAAGCCATGAAGAACTTTGTATGTAATAACCATCACCTTGAACTGAGCACGGTAACTGATGGGTAGCCAATGGAGCGACTGTAGGATGGGAGTGATGTTCATACTTCTGCTCGCTCCTGGTAACAGTTAAGCTGCAATGTTTTGCACCAATTGGAGCCTCCTAATTAATTTAGATGGGAGACCTATGTATAGAGCATTAGAATAGTCAAGTCTTGATGTTACCATAGCATGGATCCAAGTGGCCAGGTCAGCCATGTCAAGGTAAGAAGCCATCTTCCAGGCTAGAGTGTGGTTGTAGAAAGCATTTTTTGCTGCTGCCTTAACTTGTTTTTCTAGTAATAACACTGGATCCAGTATAACCCCTAGACTCTTAACCAAGTCTGCAAGGGTCAGACGAACTCCATTGAAAGTGGGGAGTACAATGTCCTTCAAAATCTCTGTCTTCCTAAATTAAAACTGTCTTGGATTGGAAGAATCTCTGCAATTAAAATGAATATTTTACCAAAAATTAACTTTTTGTTTCAAATGCTACCAATTAGCATAAAAGATAAGTCATTGAAAGAGTGGCAAAGACAAATAAATCAATTTATCTGGAATGGCAAAAAAACCAAGAGTAAGATTCAAGGTATTACAAGATGAAAGAAGCAGAGGAGGATTGGCAGTCCCAAATATTAAGTTATATTATGAAGCAGCCATCTTAGTTTGGATTACAGACTTGATAAGAAATCCCAAGGACAGATTAATATGACTAGAAGTGGTGGATTTACCTGATGGGCTACATAATCACCTTTGGGTGACAAGAAGAACAAGGAGACAACAAAAAATGTTATAAGAGACAGCCTGATTCAAATCTGGGACTCGGTTAGAATGAGAATAAGCCCATTGATATCACCAATATTTTCACCAATTGATGCCTTCTGTGATAAGAATCAGAGAAAAGATAATGACTTTATAATATATTAAGATATGATAAACTATCAAGGAAAGATAAAATCATGGCAAGAAATCCAAGATGAAGGGGAAAAAATACAATGGCTGATATATTTCCAGGCAGTCTCTAGATTAAAAGAAGCTCTTAAGGATCACAGAGGACAATTAAGAGATCTTAGTGATTTTGAGAAGATAATTACACAAAAAAAGGAACACATTTTAGGTCAAATCTATAAACTTTTACTGCAATACAACACAGAAACAGAACAAGTTAAACCTGCATGATAAACTGGATGCAAATTCTCCGAGAAGAAATAACATTTCAGCAGTGGGAGAATCTTTGGACAAAGGGCATAAAATTTATGGCAAGCCAAACACTAAGGGAAAATTGGTATAAGATGTTTTTCAGATGGTACTTCACACCAAAAGATATTGAGAAAATGGATAAGAAATATGTAGGGTCATGTTGGAAATGTAAAGAAGCAGACGGCTCTTTTTATCACATGTGGTGGACATGCCAAAAAAGTAAAAAATGTTGGAAAGATATACATGATGAGATGCAAAAGTTTCTAAAATTCAATTTTGCTATGAAGCCACAGACTATGCTGCTGGGAATAATACCAGGAAATGTTGATAGAACATAATATGATGAACTATTTAGATACTTGCTGATGGCGGCAAGAGTGACATTTGCAAGTAAATGGAAAGAAGGAGAATGCCCTACCAGGGAAATCTGGAAAGATAAGACGGCAGAATATACAGTGATGGCAAAGCTGATGAGTTATTTAAACAGAAGGCCAATCAGAGAATTTGAAGAGAAATGGAGAAGTTATTTTGCTTATAAAGGATAAAATTTATAAGATGTTTTAGTCTTGTAAATCTGATCGCATATCGCATATCGATCGCATATCGATATATTGCACATAGTTTATAAAAGGTTATAGCCATGTATCGTTGAAAATGTTTGATAATTGGTGAAGTAGACTGTATGATATGGAAACATTGATATAAAGTTAAAGATAAGTAGAAATGATCTTTATAGCTATATTAAGAAATAAGCTGAGATATCGTAGTAATAATGATCTTTAATGATCCTTTTGATCTTTAGTTTCTATTATTAAACAGTAAGCAGGAAGAGGTTTGTATTCAATTTGTGAAGCACAGATGGAAAATATATATCAATCAGATTTAATAATGGCTGTAATCTTCATTTGAATAAGGACAAATTTTGAGAAAAGTTGTTTTTTGTACTTTGTATTTCAATAAGCCTTGTAGCGCATAGTTTCATGGTTTTTTTCTGACCCTACCATTCCCTCCCCTTCCTTTTTTTTCTTTCTGTCCCCCTCTTTGTTTTGATAAAATAAAAAACCCTCTGCCTTCCCAACAAGCATTACTTCCATCTTGTCTGGTTTCAATTTCAATTTGTTTGTTTTCAACCATTTCACTACAGATGTCAGGCAATGATGCAAGATTTCTACTGCATCCTGTGGGGACGTGGATAGTGAGATATAGGGTTGGGTGTTATCTGCATATTGATGACATCCAACTCCATAGTTGTGAATGAGTTCTCCTAAAGGCTTTATACAGAGGTTAAATAACATGGGAGATAAGATTGCGCCTTATGGAACCCCGCAAAATAGTTCCCATTCTATAGATAGCTAATCTTCAATGGCAACCCTTTGAGTCTGCTCTAAGAGAAACAATTTAAACCAGTGCAGGGCACATCCTTTGATGCCCACTTCTGTTTCTAAGCACCTCAATAAGATGGCATGGTCTACTGTATCAAAGTACAGATAGATCCAATAGAAGAAATAAGGAGGCATGGCCTTTGTCTATATTCAGACGGAGATCATCCACTAATGCTACTAGTGCTGTCTCTGTCCCATGCCCTGCTCTGAATCCTGACTGGAAAGGGTCCAGAGTGCTAGAGTGATCAAAGAAGATCTGGAGTTGTTCAGCTACTGTAATCACTTTGCCCAGAAAGGGCAGATTAGAGACTGGCGATAATTAGCCATGTCATTTTTGTCCAGGGATGGTTTTTTAAGTAACGGATGGATAACCTCCTGTTTGAGCTGCTGCGGAAAGCAGCCCTGAGTTAGCAATTGATTTACAATAGACCTCAGTGGTTCACTTATGTGGTCCTTACTTGATGTTAACAGTCAGGATGGGCAAGGATTGAGTGCACAAGTAGTGGTTTTCATAGACATCAAGATCCTGTTAAGATGTGTCATTGTGATTGGTTCAAAGCAGTCCAAATGTAAGCTAGATGGTGTATTAAGCATTTCTTCTATCTTTTTGCATTGCAGCTAGCAGCTAGGTCAGAGCATATTTGTGCTATTTTATCAGCGAAATCTTAGCAAAGGCCTCACAGCTAATTATCTGTTCTTGGGACTGTAAAGGTTCAGATTTAGGGGTTAGGAGGCATCTAGATATCTTAAACAATTGGGACGGTCGTGAACTAGCTGATGCAATAGTTGCTGAGGAATAACATTTCTTTGCCACTTTCATTTCTGCTTCATAGGTCCTTCAGTGGGTTCTATAGCATGTTCTATCTGCTTCCACATGAGTTTTTGCCAGTGCCTTTCTAGCCATTTTCCACCCCTCTTTAAGTTGGCCAGCTCCGTGGTAAACCATGGGCCTGGCATCCATCCTAAGGGCCGGAGTGGTCGATAAGGAGCAATGATGTCAATAGCTTCAAGGAGCTTCGCATTCCATGCACCTACAGCAGCTACTATGAGGTATGTGTTTGGAATTCTATAATCCCCGAAAGCATTTTGGAATCTAGAGGGGTCCAGGAGCCTTTGTGGGTGAATCATTTTGAGGAGTGTTGGGGCTATATTCACTTTTGCCTTCAGCAGATGACAGTCTGACCATGGTTCAGGCTGAACCTCCAATGTTGAAACAAGGTTTTCTCTTAAAGGCTCAGTGCAAAATATTAAGTCTAAGGTGTGGCCTCTTTCATGTGTAGGGCCTGTCACAATTTGAGACAGGCCCAATTTGGAGAGAATGTCATGATGGAGAAAGTCAGGAAAATGCCAACTCTTTTGGCTTTCCACAAACTATAAGAAACTGAATTATTCAGGAGGACTTTCTACCCAGATTATAGAGGTATGTTGTAAGAAGTAGCTCTGAAAGGTGCATTGGTAGGGACAGGGACTATACTCTATCAGTTACTGTTGGGTACTGTCTGCTGATATAGACATGCTCCTGCTAGGGAGTTTTCCACATTGCTCAACATGGTACATAAATGAGTTATATTTTGTTTCAGAAAGATTTCATCTCTGTGCTTGGCTTTATGCTTGTTTTTTCTAATTTTTTACTATGGTATCCTATGGTATCTCTTTCACTAAATGTCTAATTTGAGTTCAAAATTTGGCAAAAAGTATTACTGAACTTTATATATATTACTGAATAAATTCGGTAACACCGAATTTAAGTTTATCAAATTTAGTGGAGTGGAGTGGATTCCTGGATGCTTGAGAGTCATAGATTCACTGGATTTTTTCTCTCTTTGTGGGGAGTGGGTTGCCCTGGTGTCTGGGAGGGAGAAAGGTGAGGGGGAGGGAAAAGGTTTTTTTTTTAAGTTTGCATTTAAAAACTGCTTTTCTGCTGTGTGTATGGAGGGGGGGAGCTTTGATTTCCAGCGATTTTGAAGTTGGTTATATTTACTGTTCATTTTGCTGTTTGTTCTTCTGTGAGGGGCTGCCCCTGCTGGGCTTTCTTTACAGAAGTTTGGTTGATGCTTTTTGCTGGGTTTATGGCCCTTGTAGATCCTGTCATTTGGTCAAGGAAAACTGCTGTTGAGTCAATGTGAAATCCATACATTATGTTAATATCGTGCTTGAACAGAAACACTCTAGTTTTCATTTCTGAAACAGAACTGTGGTATGAAATGTATACATGCATTTTCAGCTAATAATATATTAACGTATATACATCTTGATGTGAGCATGAGTCATATCTGATTTGCATATCCCGTTTTACACAATCTGACTTCATAAATTGGCAACATTAAACTATTGTCTCATGAAGAGTTTTAAGCCAGTTGGTGCCAGTGAAAACCCTCAAATGTCAAAACCCATCTTATTTGCACAGATCCTTGATTACATCTTAATCCCAGTTGCATGGTTAATATTTCTAGACAGAGTTCATAGTGCAGACTTTTGCAATGTTCTCATTGTAAAATGTAGCTAGGACTAAGTTAACTCAACAACTTCACACATTCCCTATTTTGTTTCTTGATGGATCTCATTGCCAAGTTTGTTTTAAATTCACTTCTTTCTCTAATAATGCACTGTATATCTTGATTTCGTCTCCTGACTGTAGCCATCTTTCTTCTAAAATATTTCTTTATCACTTCACCAACAAGGCTGGCTGCAGTTTCTAGAACTGCATATGAAAACACTAGCACAAATATAAAGTTATATAAATTATATAAACAGAAGACCAATTAAAGAATTCCAAGAGAAATGGGAAAATTACTTTGCTTATAATAGATAAAAACTGGAAAGAAATAAATGAATAAGACAATTTAGCCCTGTAAATTTGATTATGATTATGAGTTCTGATTATTAGAAGCCAACAAGATGTGGTGGTTTTATGCTTTTAATTTTTGAGATGGAGGATGGAGAAAGATGTTACATAATGAAAGGATATGTTTTTCAATTTGATCAGTGTAAGATAATTAGTAGAATACAATGTAGTCAGTATTGAAATATTGTTAAGAAATATGTAAGTACTAGAAACAAAGCCCGTTGTGGGAAAAAATACAACGGGCTCTAGAAAGGGAAGAGGGGGCAGGCAGGCATTCCTTCCTCCTCCATCACTGATCCTGGACGGTGAAGGAGTGGGGTGGGCATTTCCACCTGCTCCACACCTGATCTCAGCAACAGGAAGGGGTGGTGGGCTTTGCTACCTGCTTCACATCTGATTCAGGCCAGGTAAAGGGGGGCAGGCATTGCCACCTGCTCCACTCCAGATCCCAGCCGGGTGAAGGGAAAATGGGCATTGTCTTCTGCTCTGTGCCTGATTACGGCTAGGTGAAGGGGGGCAGGCATTGCTGTCTGCTCCAAGCCTGATCTCAGCTGGGTGAAGGGGGGTGGGTATTGCCACCTGTTCCTTGCTGGTTGAAGTGAGGAGCGAGAACTACCTTCTGCTCTTTGCCTGATCTTGACAGGTGAAGGCAGGCAGTGGGGTTTTCTATGTGCTCCGCTCCTGATCCCAACTGGGTGAAGGGAGTGTGGGCATTCCCACCTTCTCTGCTCCTGATTCTGGCAGGTTGAAGGGGGCAGAGATTGTGGCCTGGTTGGCTCCTGATTCCAACAGGGTGAAGATGGAGTGGGCATTGCCACCTGCTCAGTGCCTTATTCCAGTAGCTTGAAGGGGGTAGGCATTTGCACCTGCCCCACTCCTAATACCAGCCAGGTTAAGATGGGGGTGGGCATTGCCACCCATTACTCTTCTAATATCTGCTGTGTTAAGGGGGGGCATTGCCACTTGCCTTGCAACTAATACCAGGTGGTTTAAGGCAGGGGCAGGTATTACCACTTGCTCCGCTCCTAATACCAGCTGGGTTAAGGCGGGCGGCAGGCATTGCCACCTGCTCTACTCCTAATACCAGCTGGGTTGAGGTGGGGGTGGGCATTGCCACCCGTTCCGCTCCCACTACCGGCTGTGTTAAGGCAGAAGGTGGGCACTGCCACCAGCTCCGCTCCTAATACTGGCTGGGTTAAGGTGGAGAGTGGGCATATCTACCTGCTCCACTCCTGATCCCAGCTAGCTGAAGGGGGCAGGCATTGCCACTTGCTCCGCTCCTAATATCAGCTGGGTTAAGGTGGGGGTGGGCATTGCCACCTGCTCCACTCCTATTACCGGCTGTGTTAAGGCAGGAGGTGGGCATTGCCACCTGCTCCGCTCCTAATACCGGCTGGGTTAAGGCAGAGGGTGGGCATATTTATCTGCTCTGCTCCTGATCCCAGCTGCATGAATATTGGGCATTGCCACCTGCTCCACTCCTAATATCAGCTGGGTTAAGGTGGGGGGCCAGCACTGCCACCTGCTCTGGTCCTGATCCCAGATGGCTGAAGGGGGGGCAGGAATTGCTACCTGCTCTGCTCCTAATATCAGCTGGGTTAATGCAGGGGGCTGGCATTGCTACCTTCTCTGCTCCTAATACCAGCTGGGTTAAGGCGGGGACAGGCATTCCCACCTTCTCTGCTTCTGATTCTGGCAGGTTGAAGGGGGCAGAGATTGTGGCCTGGTTGGCTCCTGATTCCAACAGGGTGAAGATGGGGTGGGCATTGCCACCTGCTCAGTGCCTTATTCCAGTAGTTTGAAGGGGGTGGGCATTTGCACCTACCCCACTCCTAATACCAGCCGGGTTAAGATGGGGGTGGGCATTGCCACCCATTACTCTCCTAATATCTGCTGTGTTAAGGGGGGGCATTGCCACTTGCCTTGCAACTAATACCAGGTGGGTTAAGGCAGGGGCAGGTACTACCATTTGCTCCGCTCCTAATACCAGCTGGGTTAAGGTGGGGGGCAGGCATTGCCACCTGCTCTACTCCTAATACTGATGCAAGAAACGAAGAGGAGACCACTCCACAGGAGCGCAAAATACACTTAAACCTCTTTTTTTCTTTTTTTCTTAAACTCATGTATTCATTAAAACTCTATAAGGATGTGTTGAACAGCTTATTATTCACACGTACTGCGTACAGAGGAGCTATTTACAAATGTACATTCTTTAAATACAGGACATGTATAATAGCATCTAATCCATACAAAAATTGATGTCTCAAATATACATAAGGACCAGGAAGAATCGAGAGCCAAGGGAGAGCAAAATTAAATTCATTTGTTCTGTAAAGACAATTTCTCAGTTCTTAAATCTCCCAACAGGTGAAAGCGCTGGTGTGCCCAAATAGGCACTCCTAATACCAGCTGCTGAAGGGGGTGGGCATTGCTACTTGCTCCAGTACTAATACCAACTGGGTTAAGGTGGTTGTGGAAATTACCACCTGGTCCACTCCTAATATCAGCAGGGTTAAGATGGGGGATGGGCATTGCCACCTGCTCCGCTCCTGTTCCCTGTCTGGGCTTCCCACCATGGCATGTTTTCTAGAGCGACATGTTGAGTTACCTGGGCTTTCATCTGTGGCAGTGCCCTCTGGTGGTGCACCAGGGAATAAAGTGTGTTGTCTGAAACACGTTTACTTAATAAGATAAGGCAGCAATAAGAGCAATAATGATTTTTTCTTCTAGATGAGTAGTGGAAGTAGGTTCGAATTTTGTATGTGTTGTTTATTTGAAAATATATATCTCAAATGTTATAAGTAGGGGTGTGCACAGGCACCTCGATTCGATGTTATGGCCCCCCAAACCAGGTCCCCCTATCCTCGCCTTAAAAAAGGGCATACCTTTAGGTTGCTGCTGCTGATCTTCATTCATTTTTTTCCTATGGGGAAAAAATGAAGAGGCAGGCTTCCTTTGCCAGGGGTGGCATTTCGCATGCAAAATGCCCCCCAACCCTCAGGGGCCCTTCTCCCACCTTTCCTCCCACCCCCACCGGGGCTCAGCCTGCTCCCACTTGGGGGGGGCATTTCAAAGGGCATTCCAGCAGTCCACCTCACAAAAATAACAACTCACTTAACATCAGAGAATCACAAAAAACAATTCCTTTCAAAAACACTTTATTTCTTGAACAGCTTTAGGTAACACAGCAGGGGGGCACACCAAAGGGCATGGCAGCAGTATCTTACACAAAAATAACACAACTCACTTCACATTAAAGAATCACCCCAAAAATTGCTGTCAAAAGCACTTTATTTCTTTAACTGCTTTAGGTTACACAGTAGGAAGGCACAACAGGGCATGAAAGCAGTGTACTACACAAAAATAACACAACTCACTTCACATCAGAGAATCACCCAAACACAATTGCTGTCAAAAACGGTGAAGTGGGTTGTATTATTTTGTGTAGTACACTGCTATCATGCCCTGTTATGCCCTCCTACTGTGTAACCTAAAGCAGTTAAAGAAATAAAGTGTTTTTGACAGGAATTGTGTTTTTGTGATTCTCTGATGTTAAGTGAGAGTTGTGTTATTTTTCTGTGTGGGGGACTGCTGGTGTAATGTGTCATAATGCTTTGCCTACTTGTACTTTGAAAGGGAGAAAATAATTTTTTAAAAACTGTATTTTGTGTTGTTCGTGTTTTATTCTTTGTTGTGCAGTTGGTTCCCATCATAGGGAACAATGGGGAGGCTGGCCAGCCATCTCTGTAGGTGGTGGGGGTGTCAGGTTGTGGTTGTCTGTGTGTCAGGTCAGGTGCTCTTTCCCAGGGACAAGTTGGCACTCAGAAGTTTGCCCACCATCGTGGCACCCCTGGGCTGTGCGGAATTGCCCTGAGAAAGAGAGTTTAGAAGTTCCCAACATAGGGAACAAAGGGGGAGGGCTGGCCAGCCTGTTCCTGGGGTTATGGGTGTAGGGCTGCTGGGGGTGGATTTAGGTCTGTGAGGGGCTAATGTGGGGATTTGGGTCTGTGTGTGGCAGCTGGGGGGAATTGGGTTTGTGTGGAGCTGTAGGGGGTGGACTTTGGGGGCTGAGAGCACCTACTTGGGGAGGCCATGAATGCCCCCCCCAAGTGGGAGCTGGATGAGCCTTGGTGGGGGTGGGAGTAGAGGTGGGAGAAGGGACCCTGAGGGTTGGGGGGCATTTTGCATGCAAAATGCCACCCCTGGCAAGACAAGCCTCCCCCAGCTGTAAGTAGTAGAAAAAAGAGCACCTACTTGGGGAGGCCATGAAATGCCCCCCCCAAGTGGGAGCAGGCTGAGCCTTGGTGGGGGTGGGAGGAAAGGTGGGAGAAGGGCCCCTGAGGGTAGGGGGGGCAAAATGCCACCCCTGGCAAAGGAAGCCTGCCTCTTCATTTTTCACCCATAGGAAATAATGGAGATCAGCAGCAGCAAGCACAAAATAGATTAGCAACAGCAACCTAAAGCTATGCCCTTTTAAAAGCGAGAATAGGGGGACCTGGTTTGGGGGGCCATAACATGGCCCCCCAAAGTCCAATCGACCTGAAATTTGGGGGGTTGTTAGAGGGGAGATAGAGGAAGGCTCCCACCAATTTTGGCTTGATTCGGTGGGAAAATGCCTCCCCCAGGCTTCAGAGAAGCCTGGGGAGGCTTTTTCCCATTGAAAAGCTTTCCCGAATCGCCCCGAATCGCCCCGGATCGATTCGGGGCATACCGATTTGGGATTCCCGAATCGATTCGGGATTCCCCGAATCACCCCGAATCAGGGTGATTCGGGATTTTTTCGGAATTCGGATTCCCGAACTGCACACCCCTAGTTATAAGATTTTTGAACTCTGATAGTACTTATAGCACATAGTTCTGTATTTTTTTCTTTAAATTTTTGTTCCTTTTTCCTTTTCTTTTCTCTACTCCCTTTTCTATTTTAAGAATAAAAAATAGATTTAAAAAAGAACACTAGCACAAATACTAAGATCTGACAGGGATGCTGTCATGGCCCAGTCTGAGAGTGAGGTCTCCTCTGGAGGAGAGGAGCCTCGTGTAGCCAGCCAGGACTCCTCAGGAGAAGAGGAGCCCTGTGTAGCCAGCCCTAGCCCTGATTCAGCAGAAGCCAGCAATCAGGAGCAACAGCTGCTGGCTGATCAGAGCTTACAGCCAGCAGCTGAGGCACCAGGACCCTCTAGCTCCAATACTACAGAGGAAGCTCAGCCAGGGACTTCTACAGGTGCAGCGCAGCCAAGAGCCTCCACCCCCCCCCCAGGTTCACCCACGCCCAAGGAATGCCGCAGGCAGCGCCAGAGACTGGAACTGCAGGAGAGACGGCGCAGTGCTCGCCTCTTGAGCCAACGCCAGCTGCTGGAGAGTGAGGATGAGTAGTGGCAGGATAGAGCCCCAGCAGCTGGCTGAAAACCACGCCTGGCTATAAGAGCCAGTCTGGAGGAACTGCTGGGTGTGGAACCTTGCCTGTGCCTGCTTTTGGACCTGACACTATTGGTGACTGACCTTGGACTGTGCCTGACCTCGCTCTTGGACTCTGGACTCACTCCTGGCTTTATCTCGTGCTCTGACCACTGGTTTGACTTGGCTTTTGCTCTTGGAACTCCCCTTTGACTTTGGCCTTAAGGTTTGGACTTGAACCACCCTGCTTGGGCTGGCCCAGCCCGTGACAGATTGCTTCCACCCAAAACTCCCTGGCATGGACATGGCAACACCCACCCCAGGGAGCCTGGCAATGCTGCAGGACCAGGTACTACAACTAACCCAAGCACTGGTGACTTGCTGCAGCAGATTGCTACTCTTCTTGCTGCCCCTGCTGCACCTCTGCCTGCAAAATGCCCAGTGAAGCCTCCTGACAGTTTTGAGGGCAATGTGGAGGAATTCCCAGCGTTTCTCGCCCAGTGCCAGCTATATATTGAACTCTGGGCTAGAGACTTCCCCACAGATACAGTCAGTTGGCTTCATCCTCAGCCTGTTAAAGGGTCAGGCAGCAAGATGGGCCACACCCTTGTTACTGGCCAAATCCCCTTTGCTGGGGGATTTTCCAAGCTTTGTGGCTCACATTACCGCCGCCTTTGCAAACCCACTGAAAGCTGTGAAAGCAAACCAGAGAATACGTGTCCTCACCCAGGGAGACGGGACTGTGGCCCAATATACCACTGAATTCCAGCTACTGGCTCAGGACTTGGACTGGAACGAAGCAGCCTTAGTTGACGAGTACCTGGAAGGACTGTCTGACGCAGTATTGGATGAAGTGGCCTGATCTGAACGACCAGGAGGACTCCAAGCGCTCATTCTCCTATGCCTCCGTATTGATGGACAACTGGAGAGCCGGCGGCAAGCTCGTGCGCTATGCCAGCCACCCCTGCCCCAGACCTCGCCTGAGAGAACAGTGGAACCCACACCGTTGAACATGCCTTCTACCCGCCTGCCTCCAGAGGAAAAGGCGAGGCGTCATGCCCACAACCTCTGCTGGTACTGTGGTGGGGTGGGACATTTTGCCGATGGTTGCCCTGCTAAAAGAAGGACCCGAGCTATAGTTCAGGAGCAGACTCCCACTAAACAACTTGTGGGAATGGCCAATGCCTCCAGTGTTCCTCCTGAACCCTTCCTGGTACCAGTAAAGCTGTGCCTGCCTGATGGTCGATGGCTATTTGTGTATGCCATGATAGACTCAGGGGCATCCTGCTGCTTCATGGACGCCAAGTTTGCCGCACACCACTGAATTCCCTTGTGGGCAAAGAAGACCCCAACTGTAGTTGAGGCCATTGATGGGCGGCCGCTACGTTCTGGGGCCGTGGTCGAGGAGACCCAGGACCTCCTCTTGCAGATCCAGCAGCACCATGAGAGGCTCTGCTTTGACGTGGTAGGCATCCCTCAATTCCCGCTGGTCTTGGGACTTTCCTGGCTTTGCCGCCATGACCCAGTTATCTGGTGGGGCCAGTTGGACCTCCGCTTCCAGGACCCGTGCCCACACGAAAATCAATGCCCAGGTCCCATTGCAGCCACTGTACAGGAGGCCTCTGTGATGCCAGAGGAATACGCAGAGTTTGAAGATGTATTTGAGGAAAAGGGAGCAGACCAACTTCCCTCTCATCGGCCGTATGATTGTGCCATAGACTTGATTCCTGGAGTCCCTCTGCCAGTGGGACGCCTGTACTCATTATCAGAGCCTGAGTTGGCTGCACTCCGGGACTTTCTCACCACCAATCTGCGGCGAGGGTTCATCCGGCCCTCTACCTCGCCCACCTCTGCCCCAGTCCTCTTCGTCAAAAAGAAAAGTGGAGAACTCCATCTGTGCAATGATTACCAGGCCCTGAATAAGATCACCGTTCGCGACCGGTACCCACTGCCTCTGATCTCCGACCTCTTGGAGCAAGTCAAGGGAGCCCAGATCTACACCAAGCTGGATCTTCGGGGAGCCTACAACCTGGTGCGTATCCGAGAAGACGATGAATGGAAGACCGCCTTCAGTACCAGATATGGACAATACGAGTACCTGGTAATGCCCTTTGGCCTGACTAACGCGCCAGCTGTGTTCCAGAGACTGATGAACGACATCTTTCAAGATATCCTGGATCAGTTTGTCATCGTTTACCTGGATGACATATTAATCTATTCATGTGATGCGTCGCAACATACTCGGCACGTGCGCACGGTGCTGCAAAGACTCCGGCAGCACGGCCTCTTTGCCAAACTGGAAAAGTGAGCGTTCCACCAGCCTACCGTGGAATTCCTTGGCCATGTGCTATCACCTCACGGAATCCAAATGGACCCAGCTAAAGTCGAGGCTGTACAGACTTGGCAAGCCCCCCGTTCTCGGAAGGATGTGCAGCGATTTCTGGGGTTTGCCAATTACTACCGGCAATTCATCCCCCAGTTTGCATCCATAGCCGTCCCTCTCACTCAACTTCTCCGTCCTCGAGAGCCTTTCCGTTGGACACCGGAAGCCAGCGAGGCATTCCTGACCCTGAAGACACGCTTCGTCACGCACTCACAACGGGCAACCCCCTCCAGCACTCCACAGCCTTGCGCCTACTACTCTCGCCAGCTGACCCCCGCAGAAAGGAACTACACCATCTGGGAGCGGGAGCTGCTGGCAATAAAGGCAGCCTTTGAGGTTTGGCGGCATCATCTGGAGGGGGCTTGGTACCCAGTCCAAGTGCTCACTGACCACTGGAACCTCGAACACCTCCAAACTGCCCGCTGTCTCAACCAGAAACTAGGGGTGTGCAAAGGCACTCTGTTTTGTTATTCTTGTTTCGGATTTCCCGAAACAAGAATCTGTTTCGAATACAGGCAAAAGCCGAAACGGCTAGCCGTTTCGGTTTTGGCTTTCGGCTTTGTTTCGGCTTCTTTCAGCTTTCTTTCGGCTTTTTCAATGGGAAAATGCCTCCGTCTTCCCGGACGCCTGGGGGAGGCATTTTCCCACCGAATCATCCCAGAATGGGTGGGGACCTTCGTCTAACCCCTCTCTAACAACCCCCCAAGTTTCAGACCGATTGGACTTTGGGGGGCCATGTTATGGCCCCCCAAACCAGGTCCCCCATCCTCTCTTTAAGAAGCACTGAGCAGCATATTGTTAGATTGCTGCTGCTCATCTTCTTCTTCATTATTTCCTATGGGGGAAAAATGAAGAGGCAGGCTTCCTTTGCCAGGGGTGGCATTTTGCATGCAAAATGCCCCCAAACCCTCTGGGGCCCTTCTCCCACCCTTCCTCCCACCCCCCACCAAGGCTCAGACTGCTCCCCCTTGGGGGGGCCGTTTCATGGCCTCCCCAAGTAGGTGCTCTCAGCCCCCAAAGTCCACCCCCTACTGCCCCATACAAACCCAATTCCCCCATACAAACCCAATTTCATGGCCTCCCCAAGTAGGTGCTCTGTTCTCTACTGCTTACAGCCGGGGGAGGCTTGTCTTGCCAGGGGTGGCATTTTGCATGCAAAATGCCACCCCTACCCTCAGGGGCCCTTCTCCCACCCTTACTCCCACCCCCCACCAAGGCTCAGCCTGCTCCCCCTTGGGGGGGCCATTTCATGGCCTCCCCAAGTAGGTGCTCTCAGCCCCCAAAGTCCACCCCCTACTGCCCCATACAAACCCAATTCCCCCCCATCTGCCAAACACAGACCCAAATCCCCCAGTAGCCCCTCACAGACCCCAATCCACCCCCAGCTGCCCCCCACCCACCATAACCCCAGGAACAGGCTGGCCAGCCCTCCCCCTTTTGGAACTCCTAAACTCTCTTTCCCAGGGCAATTCTGCACAGCCCAGGGGTGCCACAATGGTGGGCACACTCCTGAGTGCCAACTTATCTCTGGGAAAGAGCACCTGACACACAACCACCCCCTGACACCCCCCCCCCACCTACATAGAAGGCTGGCCTGCCTGCCCCATTGTTCCCAATGCTGGGAACCAACCTCACATCAAAGAAGGGAACACACACACAATGATTCAAGTTTGAAAAAACTTTATTTTATTACTTTCAAAGTACAATGGGTCAAAAATCACAACAAATCACACAAATTGTCCCCCACACAAAAGGACTACACAATTTACTACACATCAGAGAATCTTTAAAAAAAATTTTTTTTAACAAACTCTAAAATTTTTGAACTGAATTGGGTTATACAGTAGGAGTGCACAACAGGGCATGAAAACAGAAGTCCCCTAGACAAAATTAACACAACGAACTTCAAATCACAGATTAAACAAAACCATAACAAGAGCTTTCAAAAACACTTTATTCCATGAACTGCTTAAATTTACACAGCAGCAGGGCACAAAAGGGCATGGAAACAGCATGCTTGCAGTGATTCACACTACACAAACATAACACACAACTCAATTAATATTAGACAATCAGAAAAACTTGTAACCAGCATTACAAGATGTGGGTTGCACAGCGGGGGCGCAAAATGGGTCAAAAACACTTTCTGTCTTGGACAGATGTAGGCAACATGGCAGCAGGGCACACCCACAGGCAGGACAGCATTGTCTCAGACTCTGAGTCGGAAAATAACACAACTATCATGAAATAAAATACTAATTTGCTCATCCCTTCGACACCTCCTCCATAACAACAAAACACAACACAAAAAAGTTTTTTGAAGCGTGCTTGTGAGTGCCAGGCCAGCCAGCAAACAGGCACCAAAGCCAGAGCAGCAGGCCTATGTGTGGGCCAGAGGCTGGCACACTTGTTCAGGAGCCTGGTGGGAAGCCTTGGAAGCAGTGGACCAAACACAGAAAAACAAGCCCACACCATTCCAGTTTATGAAGCATAACTGTGAGTGCCAGGCCAGCTACCAGAGGGGTGACCAAAGCCGGAGCAGCAGGCCTGTGTGTGGGCCAGAGGCTGGCACACTTGTTCAGAAAAACAACCTCACACCATTCCAGTTTGTGAAGCATAACTGTGAGAGCCAGCCAGAAGAAAGGCACCAAAGACACCCAGCAGAGCTTCTGGCCTGTGTAGGCCCAAAGCTGGCACACTCCTTTTAAATTCCTGTGAAACAGTAGATCAAGCCCACCCCACATTCAAGCATGAGAAATTAAACATTAAAGAAGGCAAGCACAACAGCCAATGCTGAACCCCACCCCCACCCCCAAACATTGTCTGCTCAACCTGTCCCCCCAGGCCATGCCAAGACTTAACTGAAACACCTTTTTGCAGAGGCAGGCCACAGCAGCACAGTGCCCAGCACCAAAAAACTTACAAAAATTTAAAAAAGGCCTACCAGGTGTCCTCTCAGGAGGTCCAGCACAGTTGATCCTCCAGGCAGATGTCCTCCAGGTGCAGTCTATCTTCTCCTCTCTCAGTCAGCAGCAGCAACAGAAGTGTTCCAGACCAGTCTGGCCCCAAATTTAAATCCCCTGCTGCAGCCTCAGCCAAAGATTTAAATCTATTGGCTGGCAGAAGGATGCAGCAGTGGGATTGGTGACTCCTAAAGTCCCCCCTCCCCTGCCTTTCCCCACCCACACTCCAACAGTCACCCTCCTCCTGCTCCCCCTCCCCTACCTGTTAATTTTGGCGGGAATCTCTGCTTCCACTGCTTTGCAAATGCAAAGTGCAATGCTAGCAATGCACCTTGCATTTGCAAGGCAAAGCACAGGATTCCCTATCCTCCTTTGCAAGAGGGGTGGGGGGTGACAGAAGGAGTGAGTGATTCACTTCTTCTCCCCCCTCCCCTCTTCGAAGAGCCTGCAGGAAGCCTTAGCTTCCAGCAGGATTTTGCTAGACGCTTGCTAAGGCAAACGCCTAGCAAAAACAAAATGGCGATTCTTGAATGCCGAAAGAAAGCTGAAAAAAGCTGAAACGTTTCGGCTTGTTTTGTTTCGGATAACCAAAAACATTTCGGCTTTCCCTGAAACGTTTCGGTAACCCGAAATAACCCGAAAGACGTTTCTTTCGGCTTTCTTTCGGGATTCGGAAAGCCGAAATGCACATCCCTACCAGAGACAGATCCGCTGGTCGTTGTTCTTTTCCCGTTTTGATTTCAGGATCACCTATGTTCCCAGCTCCCAGAATAAGAAGGCTGATGCTCTGTCCCAAAAGCCAGAGTACAACACATCCCCCGACCTGGAACAACCTCCAATGACCATCCTGGCTCCAGAAACTTTCGCCGCCACGCAACCCCCTCCGGGGCTGGTGGAGGAGATACAGACTCAACAGCTACTGGACCCCATTGCCCAGAAGTACCTCCAGAACGTCCGGGGGTCTCCCCATCCCCAGGCAGATGGATTTGCAGAGGAAGAGGGGCTACTGACCCACCGAGGCCGGATTTATGTACCCCCAGGCTCTCTACGAACAAAGGTACTGCAGCTGGTCCACGATTCTAGACCTGCCGGGCACTTCGGCCGCCACAAGACAACCCATCTCTTGACCTGTGACTTCTGGTGGCCCCGGGTGCAATTGGATGTGGCCCGGTATGTGGCAGCCTGTGAAACGTGTAGACAGGCCAAAGACGTCCCCGGCAAACCTTCTGGTCTCCTGCATCCATTCCCCACACCCACTGGGCCATGGAGGACTATTTCCATGGATTTCATTACAGACCTGCCCTGCTTTAAAGGCCACACCTGCATCCTAGTGGTGGTGGACTTGTTCACAAAGATGGCCCACTTCATTCCCTGTTCTGGACCCCCCACTGCCCAGGAAATGGCACACCTGTACCTTCAGCACGTCTTTCGACTCCACGGGCGTCCAGATCATATAATTTCTGATCGGGGAGTTCAATTCACCTCTCGGTTCTGGCGGGTCCTGCACTCCCTTCTTGGCACCCAAGTTCACTTATCCTCAGCACACCACCCCCAATCTGACGGGCAGACAGAGCGCACCAAGGCAACCCTGGAGCAATATCTGAGATGCTACACAAACCATCAACAGGATGACTGGCTAGCTCTACTGCCTTTGGCCGAGTTCGCATATAATAATGCAGTGCACTCCTCCACCCAGCAGACCCCCTTCATGGCAAACTATGGCCACCACCCTCATTTCTTCCCTAGCACGGCACCCTTGTCGGGAGTCCCAGCCGCTGATAATTGCCTCCAGGAACTCCAATCCATGCAGGAACTGTTGCGGGAACAACTCCAGCTTGCCAAGGGAAGCTACAAGGAGGCTGCGGATCGGAAACGGCAACCTGGTGTTCCCTTGTCCGTGGGTGATCGGGTCTGGTTATCCACCCGCCATATCCGCAGCCAACGGCCCTCCAAAAAGCTAGATGCCTGGTTCCTTGGACCCTTCGTGATCACAGACCAGGTGAACCCCGTGGCCTACCGCCTGCAACTACCACCAACCCTCCCAATCTATCCTGTGTTTCACCGGTCCCTTCTAGTCCCGGCTTCACCCCTGGACCCACACCATCCCGGGCCACCCCCCCTCCACCTCCGATTACCATCGAGGGGCAAGAGGAATATGAGGTCGCCCAGATCCTAGACTCACGTCGCCGGCGGGGGCAAGTACAGTACTTGGTGGACTGGAAGGGTATGGGCTGGAAGACCACTCATGGGAGCCTGTCGTGAACATCCATGCCCCCCGTCTAGTCCGACAATTCCATCAGGCCTATCCTCAGAAACCGGGGCTGCCCGGGCCACAGAGGAGGGGGGGCCTTGGGAGGGGGGATGGTGTCATGGCCCAGTCTGAGAGTGAGGTCTCCTCTGGAGGAGAGGAGCCTCGTGTAGCCAGCCAGGACTCCTCAGGAGAAGAGGAGCCCTGTGTAGCCAGCCCTAGCCCTGATTCAGCAGAAGCCAGCAATCAGGAGCAACAGCTGCTGACTGATCAGAGCTTACAGCCAGCAGCTGAGGCACCAGCACCCTCTAGCTCCAATACTACAGAAAAAGCTCAGCCAGGGACTTCTACAGGTGCAGCACAGCCAAGAGCCTCCACCCCCCAGGTTCACCCACACCCAAGGAACGCCGCAGGCAGCGCCAGAGACTGGAACTGCAGGAGAGACGGCGCAGTGCTCGCCTCTTGAGCCAACGCCAGCTGCTGGAGAGTGACGATGAGTAGTGGCAGGATAGAGCCCCAGCAGCTGGCTGAAAACCACGCCTGGCTATAAGAGCCAGTCTGGAGGAACTGCTGGGTGTGGAAGCAATGTGTCTACTGCCGGCAACCACTCTGTGTTCCGTGAACCTTGCCCGTGCCTGCTTTTGGACCTGACACTATCGGTGACTAACCTTGGACTGTGCCTGTCCTCGCTCTTGGACTCTGAACTCACTTCTGGCTTTATCTCGTGCTCTGACCACCGGTTTGACTTGGCTTTTGCTCTTGGAACTCCCCTTTGACTTTGGCCTTAAGGTTTGGATTTGAACCACCCTGCTTGGGCTGGCCCAGCCCGTGACAGATGCACTCAGAAACAGAAAGAAGGTCTTGCGGTCCCAGCAACTGTTTGGCCATGCGAAGGAGTAAGTATAGGGAGAGGCATGGCATTGCCCTTTCTGTACCAAGCTTATAGCTTGCTCCTGACTAATGGGCAGTTCCAGCAAGTATATTGTGCCATTTCCCCCCCATTTCTGTTGCTGGGAGTAGGGCAGCTCCTTGGCATTGAGCAGGGCCGGATCTAGGGTTGCTAGTGCCCAGGGCAACCCAAGTCTGGCTCCTCACACGCGCTCTCCCAGCGCTGCATGATGATGCAATTTCCGTGATGTCATCATGCAGGGTGGAGCATGCTGCCTGCATGGTAAGCTGGGTGCCCAGGCACACCACGAGTTGGCGGAGGCAGTGCAGAGGGCTGGGAAGCCACCCGCTCCATTCGCCTGAGCCGCAGGACAGGGGGCAGCTGGCTTGCTGCGCACCCCGTCCTGTGGGGCAGGCGAATGGCATGGGTGGCTTCCTAGCCCCCCCACTGCCTTTTGCATGCCCCGCAGGACAGGAGGTGCACAGCAAGCCGACCGCCCCCTGTCCTGCGGGGCAGATGAATGGCGAAGGTGGCCTCCCAGCCCCCCTGTGCTGCCTTTTGCCTGCCCCACAGGACAAAGGACGCGCGGCAAGCCAGCCTCCCCCTGTCCTGTGGGGCAGGCAAAAGGCAGAGTGGGGAGCTGGGAGGCCGCCCGCACTGCTCCCACACGCTCCCGGCAGCTGGCAGCTGTGCCCGGCACCCCCTCCTTGGTGGTGCCGGAGGCAGACTACCCCCTGCCCCCCCTCAATCTGGCCCTGGCATTGGGCAAACATATCAGGTAGAGATCAATTCCCAAATCAGACTGCAAAACTAGGGGTATATGTTGCGCCAGGATTTTTCTATCCTTTTGCTTGTTCCCGTTCTCTGCATCAAAAGTATGTACTTAACTGCAAAGCTATGTCTCAGTGGTGGCAGCCAAGTCAGTACATGTGGATACCCCTCACTTCTTCCTAATGAACTATACCTATACTATACTGATCAGATGGGAAACTTATGAAAAAGCATAATCTTCAAGCAGTATTCAGACCCACCCGAAAAATACAACAGATGCTACGATCAGCAAAAGACAATAGAGACCCCCTCACCTCTACAGGAGTATACCGTATACCCTGCAGCTGTGGACAAGTTTACATCGGGACCACAAAGCGTAGCATCCAGACAAGAATAAAAGAACATGAAAGACACTGCAGACTTGGACAACCTGAAAAATCAGCAGTAGCTGAACATAGCCTAACTCAAACAGGGCACAGTATCTTATTCCAGGACACCAAAATACTGGACAACACTTCCAACTACTTTGTCAGACTGCACAGGGAAGCCATTGAAATTCACAAGCATAAGCAAAACTTCAACAGGAAAGAAGAAACCTTAAGAATGAACAGAGCATGGCTTCCAGTTCTGAAAAACACCAGGCTAACAAAACACTCTATACCCAACAATAGCCCTGCAGAGAAGATTAGCACATCAAGCACCAATCCATATGCAAAAGAACCTCCTCAGGATACAGTGATGCCTCCCTCCATTAGCATTCCACACCCTGGGAAACTCTTACAGGATGACTCAGCTCAACCCCACCCCTCCTGAGTAGATATAAATGACCTGCCAACATCTTTTCCACACTGTGACACTGAGAGATCTCTGTCTTTTGGTGCTACACCTCTGAAGATGCCAGCCACAGCTGCTGGCGAAACGTCAGGAACTACAATGCCAAGACCACGGCAATACAGCCCGGAAAACCCACAAAAACCAACTATACCTCTTGTTTGTATGTGTTTGTTTTTGACCCTCAGTGCAACAGAAAGCTTTTTGATGCATCACCAGTATAAGCATATACAAGAGTATCTGTGCTACTTATGGCTGGTGAGTCTCCTTCTCTGGCATCCCATGACACTGTCTGGCTCCCTAAGGCTATGGAGACCATGCCATCCATGCTGGCCATATGTAACAGTAAAGGACTTGGTATCCTTTGGTTTTCCATAGATAGTGAAGTTCTACATCATGCCAAATACACAGGAAGCTGATTGGTAAATTAGCCTCTTCTCTCCTGTGTGTTTTAGCAACAGAAATATGGCAAAAAATTGCTAGATGGGTACAAATTGCTAGATGGGTGCTGGCATTATATTTTTATAGTTATCAGAAGATAATGTGTGCTAGTAGCTCCAGCAGCATATTTGTTTCTCATTACCAAAACATTGCACAATCCTAAAAAAGCAGAAACCTTCTGGAGAAGTCTAGTTTAACAAGGAACCACTGTAACAAAACCACAGAACTGTAGTTTACTCTTAGGCTATATTTTACTTCTTGCTTATTTTCTTACTCTTTTCCTAACATAATTAGGGGGCAGATGCTTTCCTAGAAAAAATTGTTTTCATTTTCAGTGCTTGATAGAATCTGCTAAATGGTTCTGAAGAAAGTATTGATTGCATCATAAGAAACAGTAGTATCTTTCCACTATATAAAACAATACTATTGTATTCTTTCCCCCTCTTGGATATGCACCTTAATGCAGTGAGGGTATATGAGTGTGTCAGTGAAGCTGAGAGCAATACTGTGAGGAGTTCAGAATCTATCAAGAAGTCTAAACTTCTATCAGAGTCACTCAAGGTAGAATGGTCAAAGCTGAGATGCCAGACCAATATGTACCCCAGCTTCAGGAATCAACAGGCACATTGGAGAAGAGCAGGCCAAGTGTTGCTATTTCTGGCTCTTTTTCCAGCCGAAGTAATATTGGTGGCCATATCAACAACCTACCAGGCTAAAAAATCCTGCAGCTAAATGCTGGTTAGTCACATGGAAAAAAGAAGCCACCCAGGATTTAATCCTGGTTGATAGGGCTGACCTGGCATGTATCACTGAGACTTGGCTGGTGACAGGAGGAGGGGGACCTTTCTCAATTGTGTCCCCAAGGATACTTGGTGATAAATCAACATTGGTCTAGTAGGCATCATCAGAATCTTAGCCCTCTCTGTCAGTTCCAAGAACTGGTCCTACACACTGTGCAGGTCATGCTCTTGATATGGTATTTTCTTGTTGATATGGCTGGCTGGTGCTTCTGTCAATGCCTTGGCTGACCTCTGGAATGAGGATAGGGTTGCCAGGTTGGACTGGCAGCAACCAGCAGGAGACCAGGGAGGAGCAGGGACACAGGGAAGGCAGCCACTGACAATAGCATGATGTCAATTCCAGGGGAAAGCCGGAAGTGATGTCATACATCTCTAGGAATCTTCAGAGTTCTCTTAAGAATCATCAAAAGGAATCTGGAGAGAGCTAGATCATCCAATTCTGCCCAAGTAATGGGACATGGCTTTAAACCTATTGCTTCTATGGATCTTAAGCCGGAACTTATGCAGCAAAAAATTTATGTTAAGGGTATATTGGACACCACAGCGCCTTTTTAGTAAAATATTAAGTACAATGTCCAGTTGTTGGCATTGTAACATACAAGATGCATCTCTTAAGCGTATGCTTTGAATATATCCAGTTATTCTGTTCTTTTGGGAGAAAGTTATTACTCATATTAATTTTGTGTGAGAATACTCACTTATTGTTTAAGATGTTTATATACTTTTAAATTATTTGCCTGTCTCATGATACCTAGCTGAAATGAAAATGGACCCTCTGTGCCCTTACATATTACAGCATTAGATAGACAAAAGCCTAATTCCCATAACTCATTGGACTGAAGACCTTATAAACTTATCAACATTTGAATGTACCACATATAGATGACAATAGTGTATGGACTTATTTTTAGATATTTGCAGACCTTTTATAGAAGCTTATGAATAGATTCACCAGCATTGTTTAATTTTTGTTGCTCTTTCTTTCTTTCTTTCTTTCTTTCTTTCTTTCTTTCTTTCTTTCTTTCTTTCTTTCTTTCTTTCTTTCTTTCTTTTTCTTTCTTTCTTTTTGTGCTTTGCACAAATAAAATACAAATTTGGTTTTTTAAAAAGGAATCTGAAGATTCCTAGAAAGGTGTGACATATTTTGTGGGTTTTCTTGGGAAGTGATGTCATACTGTCAGAACAATGGTCATTTAAAAAACAACAACAACATTCTCCCAGCACTGCTCAGAGTGATGGCAGGATAGAGGAACTGGGGGCATCCTCTGCCCCAGAGAGGGGCTGGTAACCCTAAAAAGGAAATGACAAGGGTGGCTGACACAATCACTCCCAGATGCCCTCTCTCAAATGTTAGATTCCAGGAACCCCTTGGTTTACTGAAGGGTTGTGGGCAATGAAAAATACTGAAGGAAATGGCTAGAGTGGCAGTGGAGGAAGACTCAAGATGAATACAATAAGACATAGGTGAAAGGTTATTTTAAATTGTACCACATGATGGTGATGACAGTGAAGAAACAATACTTTCCTACCACCATTGCATCTGCACAGTTTAGGCCAGCGGAGCTGTTCAGGGTGATCAGAGATCACCCACTCTTTTTTCTGACCCACATGAGGAGGTGGACTGCTCAAGGACTCACTATGACCACTTTGATCAACACTTTGCAGATAAAATCTCTCATATCCATTCCAACTTGGACTCTGCATTAGCAGTGACAGGGTTAGATGGTGCCAGGGCCTGAGTTGTCCAGATTTTTGGCATACTTTATTAATTTTTATTAAGTCTGGCAATGTTAGTTCTCCTCGCTTTTGATACAGTTAATCATGGTATCCTTCTGGATCACTTTTCTGGGCTGAGATTGGGAGGCACTGTCTTGCGGTGATTCAAGTTCAACCTTGAGGGTAGGCTTCTGAAGGTGTTGCTGGGGACTGATGCTCAGCCCATAGGCCTTTGGCCTGTGAGGTCCTGCGAGACTCCATCTTGCACCCCCTTTCTCTCTAAGCTCTTTAACATCTATATGAAACCTCTGGACCTTTTCCATTGTGGCCCCTGCTCTGTGGAATGAGCATCCTGAAGCGCTCTCATCTTGGAGATACTTAGGAGGTGCTGCAGAACCTGTTTGCCAGGGCTTTAGAAGAGTTTTGAATGATCTTTTTAGAGAAAAGGGTGGGATTTGATGGCTGTTATTTTGCTTTGATTTTAACTGTGAATGTTTTAAATCTGTTATTGTGAGCCACCTTGACTCATGAGGAAAGGAATGGTAAATATGCTTTAATAAATAAATAAATAAATAAACTGCTGAATTGCTATGGGCAAAGGGATGCACAGAAATCCAAGCCTGTATACACTTTCACCGAGGCATGCACACTTCATTCTAAAGATGCTGTCTGATGCTCAACCAGCTACAGCAACTAGGGACCCTGGAGACATCAAAGGATGAATCCAGAAAAATCAGTAGGGCTTGTTGAATAGCTGTTTTCTGTGCACCAGGAAACCCTGCTTCTGCATGCATAGGTCCCTTGCAGAATTGAGCCAAATGGTTTTTCGATGAATATTCTAAATTTTTTGCACTAAAAAAACAAGCAAGTTGCATTGACTTGTTCCTGTTATTTCAGTCCCAATTTACTATGCTAAACAGAATGCTTTTTGTCTAATCATCTCCAGTCAGCTTCAGAGGCCCTGCTTCATTTGCTCTTACCATCTGAGGCTAGATTGGTGAAAAACTGAAAAAGGACATCTTGGTCATTGTTCTGAAACTTTGGAACTTCCTAGCCAGGGAGATTCATCTGTCTCCCTCTATTGTTGTCTTGTACCTGCTGGTGGAAATTTTTAAAATTCTGTTTGGTGTCCCTCACTAACTATTTTTAGCTCTCTTCTCTCTGTTTATATATTTTATTTAATTTTTCTAAATTATATATGTGTGTGTGTGTGTTTTATTTTAAATGCTGTTTTAATGTATGATATGTTAATGTTTGAAATGTTTTAATGCTTGCCTTCTTGGAAACCCTGGGATGGATGGAAAGGCAGCACAGAATGGTTTAAAATAAATAAATAATTCAGGGTAAGGCTGTTTAAGATTTTTCTTTCAAATGTGAGTTTAAAATTCACTGCTCTGTTTTATTTAAGTACTTAATACGACACTGTTCAGTATGGGATCACAACAAATGTTTAAGTAGTGTGAACAACATATGTAGTTTTTTCGTTATTTTCTTCTTCAGGTAAAATTTTTGTATGTAGATGCTTTTTAAACTTTTAAAAAATGTGTTCATGGTTTTGTCTCTTTAAGAGTGAAGACTTACTTGATGAAATGGGACCTGATCTTGAAGCAGAAGGTGAAAATATTTATGGCAGTTCTTAAATCAAGACTGGGATGAATTCCATTCTTTTGGATTAGTGCCCAAACCAACTATGTCTTCTTTACTAGCTGTGTAGACTATCAGAGAGGTACTCTCTGGGGACAAGAACAGGATGGACAGTCATATGTTTCTTTACAGCTTTACCGTCGGAATTTATTCTTTGTTCCCATAAATAAATAAAAATAAGCCTAGGGTTGAGTGGGTAAGCAAGGATTGTATCTTCTCGTGCTTTCACAAGCACACACTTGATGGTGTTCTTTTGGCAATGCAAGTGACTGCACACTTTCAGAATGGCTTGTCAAAAACTGCTCTTAAAATGTTTAGTATAAAAAATTGAAAATAAGCGAGGACAGGAGCAACATATTCTACTCCTACTTTGTCGTGAGATCTTAAGCAGAATTACCCTTTTGAGTCCACTGAAATCCCTAGGCTTAGAAGGGTATCACTTTGCTTAGGATTGCACTGTATGTCTTTAAAAGGTAGGTGCTAGTTCACTTCTGAAAAGTAGAGGAATTTGAAGGGGAGTAGGGGAAACAGGGAAAATATTACTCCTGCAATTTCCTACCCCCATACCAAGCTAGGACACAGGAGGTAAAAGGAATGATCCTATTCTTAAGGGCAAAACAGATAAGATAGTCTCTGTCAGTCTGTAAAAGGTAAATTGTATGTGCAACTGCAATTCACGTTGTGCCCATACAAGATGAGAAGATTAGGGTTGCCAGGGACCCCAAGAGCCAAAGCAGGGGTGCAGGGGGCTGAGGGACAGCAGGTTATCCAACTCCCATGTGCGCATGTAGCATATATGCCTCCTGGTCACACCAGAAAATTATTGCTTTTAGATAAGGATGGCTGGACCAGTCAGACAACCCTTCCTTTCTTTATTAACAGAGTGCTCCTCCTGAGCTTCAGTGCAGCAGCGTGGCCTAAAGTAATATTTACCACACTATCTTACAAATTGCACACAGAGAGTCTCTTCTTCAAGTTAAAGAACCAATAATGGTCTATTTATTTAGAGAAGTACATTAACTTAAGTATGGTGGAGAGAAAAAGTGACTAACTAATCTAGCTAACAATGATGGCTTCAGATTGATAATAGGCCCTCTGCTTCATTTGTCCCAGGAGGAGATACCAAGCTGCTTCTCCTGGTGCATGTAGGGGGGAAAAAGGAAGAAGAAGAGAGGGGAAGGAAGGAAGTTCCCTTGGACTACATTCTACCAATCAGAGAAAGTGAGTGATAGTAGAGTAGCCAGGAAGGAGACTGATTCTAGCTTATCTATCCGGCTAACTCTATGGTTCTTGCCTTCATTTTGTTTTGTTTGTAGTCTTGAAGATCTGAGCCACAGGGCCAAGCTACAAGTGACAAATGACACTTGAACGGCAAGTGTATTTCTCCCTGTTCACTTGCCCTCCACTCGATCCACTTGCCGTTCAAGTGTCATTCGTCACTTGTAGCTTGGCCCAGAGACATCACCAGTTCCTTTTTCTAACAAAAATGATGTCATTTTCCAGCACAATGGAGGGATCACAGTGTGTGCTGAAGCTGAGCACTGTGAAAACCGCCTCTCTGGAGGCAGTTTTCACTGAGCTCGACTTCAGCGCTTGTCACAACTCCATCGTCACCAGTGCGATGGGGGAGTGTGGGAGCGCATGCACACACTTCTCCTCACCCCATGCCTTCCTTCCCTCTGGCCAGGGGAGCAGGCTTGGAGGGGCATCAGGTAGGAGTTGAGGGATGGCAAGCCTAATTCTAATCAATCTTACTGACTGATAAGAAATGAGGGAGAAGTGAGTTGAAATAGATTTTCTGCAGGTCCTTATCAAAAGTCTGTAAAGAATAGGTCTATTAATGCCTATTCCATACTAACAGGCATGTGATGACAGTGCAATCTACAAACTCTTTTCTGGGAGAAACCCTGATTGGATAGACCTGAACAGGATTTGGCATAGACAGATGTAGGATTGCACTGTTGGTCTTCTCCTGCAAAGTGATATTGGGGTCTTAGGTACAATAAATGAAGATGCCAGCTGTGAGAGAAGTTCCTGGTTCAGGGGTCAAAGGGAAACCTCGACTGGAAGGGCTTGAAGACAAGAGGGAAAGCCTAGACCATACAAGTAGTTAAGCTAATCGGTTTAATCAAGTTCTGTTCTGTGTTCTGTTTCTGGAAAGTGATGGAGTCTCTCAATCCAGAGTCTCTAATTACTCATCTAACAACACACCAACATGCTTAATCTTGGCCTTGGTATTGATGTAGACATAGGTGGGGAAGTTGCTGGAGATGATGAGGACTCAGCTTATATGTTATAGGTGAGGCTGCATGTGTTAGCCTGATAACAATGTAGGAAAATAATCTACCTTCATTTATCTACAGGACTGATCATAAACATTAGGATGAACATTTTTCCAGACAGAAAAAAATGTTTTTGTCAACAGTAAAACTCGATCACAAGAAGTATTTTTTTAATGAAAATCGTTATAAGTTAAGCATCTGTCTTGTTTATTGCAGATATAAGCATTTGTGTTTTGAGTTACCATCAGGGGGCACTTCCAAGTGTGATGGGAGTTAATGTTATGGATCAAGTGTCTGTCTCTGGCCTTGTTTCCTGTGGAGCACCACAAACTCTAACTATGACAAAGCTGTATGGTATCTCATGAGAGCTCAGTGTAGCAATGCATTATGGGGTGATAGAGACGGCTTGGGAACAAGAACCAGAACTGTGCTGCCTTGATCCTTTGTGACAGCCTTAAGAGTGACTGGAAATGAATTTATTTCATTTGAGTTTGGTTACATTAGCTTTGTAAAGCCCCCCCCCAGCTATTTTAGGATGAAAAAAGCCCAAATATAAACATTTTGCTGTTTTGCGCAGACTGAAAATGCTGTAGAATGATTTTGTGACTGTTATGGGCCACTTTGAGCATGGAAGCTACTGAGAGACAATAAACAAGAAACCTTACAATGTCATTATTGCAATCGCTTTGAAGAGAACAAATGCACTCAAATAAGTATTTGTGGGCTCAGGCCTTAAGTGTAATCATAAAAAACACCTGGTACCTAAAACAGTTAGTGCTACAGCATTTCCATGAGAAACAGATGCGTTTTTGAAAGAGAAGCAGAGATTTGTGGAGATTTATAGTGTTTAAGTCAACAGATGAAATAAAATAACTTGCGCCATCTTGCATGCTGTGTACTAAAAACCATAAACTTTCCATTTTAGAGTATCTGTATTCCCTGTTTAGTGCTTAGTCTTGCAGCTAACACAAAGTCCAGGTTTCAGAAATACTAGAAAATACCTTCCAACAAGTAACTAGAAACAGTTTGTTCAAAATTTATCAATGTCTTTTAAATATTCTAGATTGTACAAGATTTCTATTTTATACTAAGACTCTACATCTATAAGCTACCACAGCGCCCAACAAAGTTGCTCTGATTGCAATGAAATTGTAGAAAATGTTCCTCAGGCTTCAGCTTGATATTCTAAACACAATTTATTTGGATACATTCCCATTTCTGTTTTTATTTCATCATGAGTGGAGTGTAGAAAAGAGGGTTATTATCTTTTCTACAGCTTTTCATGATGTGGGATGAATAAAGAATCTAACTCAAATGCACAGAAAGAAATATCTTGGATGCAGTCCAATAAACCCAGAACCATATTGTACATAGATAATCATTTTTTTAAAAAACGGAATCCCACCAATCACCTCTTCAGGATTACACCGACAATGCCAGTTAGGGTGCATGATTCTGCATCCAACTGAAGCTGTGTGTGTGGAAGGTTACTTCTGTGTGCATAATAATGTTGGCTGGATTGGGATACTTGCCATTTTTCAGCCACAAGAACCAAAAAAAATGTGAGAACAACCAATTATTTAATAGCCATCTTCTGGATTCCTCCAGGATTACTTCTAGATCAGGCCTGTGGTGCCTTAAAGACTTGTTGATTTCTTGTGGCAATAACTTTTGTGAGCTGGAGCATACTTTATCGGATTAGAGAATTCAGACTTGTGAAAGCTTATGCACTTTATGATGCCGCAAAACTCCTTTTTTTTTTATGCACCTGCTCAGATAAACATGGATATCCCTCTGAAAACAGCCATCACAACAGTGATATTGCTTGAGAATTACTTGGACAGACAACAACAACAACATTTGTTTTATATACTGCCCTTCAGGACAACTTAACCCCCACTCAGAGCAAAAAGTATGTTGTTATTATCCTGACAAAAATCACCCTTTGAGGTGTGCGGGGCTGAGAAAACTACAGAAAACTGACTGACCCAAGGTCACCCAGCTGGCTTCAAGTGGAGGAGTGGGGAATCAAACCCAGTTCTTCAGATTAGAGTCCTGCAGCTCTTAACCACTATACCAAACTGGCTCTCCTAATACTCCTATTGCACACTGTCAGCTATTTGGGCACCTTAAAGATGGATTTCATTCCCACCCAGGACTGCAAAATAATGTTTGTTTTTGCTAGTAGTGACAAACTGAGTTGTTTTTAGCTGAATTGCTTTGTGTGTTCTGTGGAGTCACCATTGTTTAAAACTCCGACAAGACTGTGTCATTCAAAAATGTCCTTTTGTACCCTTCACAGATTACAGTCCTGTAGTACAATATATCTCTCTAACTTTCTTCCTGTTTCATAGTTGGTTAAATTTAGAATGATTGTCTTCATATATTATTGAGACAGAACCTCTAGGAAAACTGGGCTTTGCCAAGTATGTAAGCAACTAACAAGTCTATGCAGTGAATACACTGTGATAGTTTGGTGTAGTGGTTAAGAGCAGTGGGACTCTAATCTGGAGAACCAGGTTTGATTCCCCACTCCTCCACTTGTAGCCAGCAGGGTGACCTTGGGTCAGTCACAACTCTTTCAGAGCTCTCTCAGCCTCACCCACCTCACAGGGTGATTGTCGTGAGGATAATAATAACATACTTTGTAAACCACTCTGAGTGGGTGTAAAGTTGTCCTGAAGGGCAATCAAATGTTGTTGTTGATATAGTAAAAGAGCAAGCTGTTCGATTATGTGCATTCTAGCACAGTCTGATTGAGTACTAAGCAGTACTGAAACAAATCTTCAGCAATACTTTGGTAATTTGTTCAGCTGAATTCACTATGCTACTTTGAAAGTGAATATCAAATATTTGGCACAACCTTAAGTTTCTTTTAAGCATTCCTTATCAACAAATATTTTTCTTTCACTGTACCTTATCAACAAATATACTTTAAAGATTAAGCTCTATAATTACTCTTCAAGGCTGCTTTGTTTTAAGCATTAAGTATCAGAGACTGAGTATTAAGCACTAAGGGTGTACAGAATTTAGATTACCTTGTTGCAGTGTTACAAAACAAAAGTGCACAGTAGAAATGATCTCAGTATCTGTTTCCATTCTTGCACTACTATAATGTTTTCTGCCTTGCATGTTCTACTTTTCTCTCCAGACATATGTTGCCGCAGTGAAATGAATGGGTGGTCTTTCCTGATCCGATTCCTGACCTTCCTGATTACACTTTCATCTCTTTCTTCCCCACCCTCTTCTGCCTCCCCCAGGCTTGTGACATGTTCCTGCAAAGAAGGAAAATCAGGCTGCTGAGTTTGTTTCTGAAGTTGTTCAAGTGATGAACTGACATCCTCCAGACAAACATGATTTCAGTGAGCATCGAGCAACATTCCAGAATATGTGCTCTGCTAAACATGGATTCCACAATGCCAGCTCCCTTTTTCAGGCAAGGAAGAAAGCTGCAATGCTGAGAGAAATCTCATCTTTCTTCTCTTTCCTGTGTTGCTTCTAATGGCTGGGAAAAGCCATAAAGCTATCACCACCCCCGAAAACTGTGCAATCGTTGTTCAACAGCTTTTGGAAATCACATTCCTTTCTTTATCTTAGGAAGAGGTAAAATATGGGCAGAGTTAGCACATTCTCTCCAGGCCCTGGGACTCCCTAAAGTACAATGTCCTCAGGCTGAACTTCAGTTTCTATGCCCACCTAAACCTCACCTTTAGGCCAGTTAACATTATGATCCAGCTTCTGATGACTATTTTAAAAAAATTTCTTCCCATAATGGCTCCTGATGGCTCCAGGCACATCATGAATGAAGGATGTGGCTCATTCATCATGAACAAAGCCTGGAATTTTACAAGCCAAAACAAACTCTTTCAAAAGGGATTAAGACATGGAATGTAAAATTTCAGGTTTGGTTGATAGTGAACTTCTTTGACAGCCTGAATTGACCCACATGATTACATTAGCAGTGACTGGATTGGATGGTCCCAGGATGCCTATTAGAGATGGGCATGAACAGAAAAAAAACTGAACATGATGTTCGTTGTTCCTTGCCATCCATGAATAGGGACTCACAAACAACCATGAACATGGCCTGTTCACAAGCATGTTCGTGGTTGGCTGTTCGTGGGGGCCAGCAGGCTCTTCTCCAGCCATCATCTAAGTCAAGATCCCTACTGCACCACTCCCAGAAACCTGACCTGAGCAGGCACCAGGAAAGGTACCAATAATAAATAATAGCTTGGCCCCAGAGCCTGGCAGCAGCCCTGGAATGTGAAGGGGTAGGTCCCACCACACACAGAGGTCCCACCACACACAGAGAAAATTCAAGCTCCAATGCACTCTCTCTATGAAAATGCCAACAGCAACTTTCTCTCTCCCTCTCCACTGTCTGCAAAGCCAGAGCTGGGAGCCCCCCTTCCCCCTGGTCTTTTCTCCCTTGTTGTAATAAATTTGGAGCTCCACACTTGAAAGGAAGACCTGCCTATCAAGCTAAATTGGGCTTAGATTGGAGTTCCCAGGGCAACAGCAGGAGTTCAGACAGAGTTCAGACAATCCCTGCCTAAGTTGCCAAGGGAATTGATTGCAGGTGCCCGACTGTCTGGCTTGACGAAAAGCAAGACGAACAGCAATGAACGAGGCTTGCAATGACCACCTGGTCATTTAGAATGGGGCCTCACGAACAGCTTGTTCATGAACAGCAGATTGGGCTGTTCGTGGGGGTTTTTTTTGTTCGTATTGCTGTTCGTGCCCATTTCTAATGCCTATTTGTCCAGTTGTATTTGTCCAGTTACATCCATCTGAGTATGTGGACAGGAGTCTTGGAAGTTTGAGACCTACTACATGCTTGTGAGGCCCTTGCCTCTCCTGGTTGCTTAAATCTGCTGGGGGGGGGGAGGGTGGCAGATTGGGCCCAAAAGGCAGTAAATACCTTCCTGAGAATGCAGGTGATCACCCCTGCTTTGAAGTGGGAAATTGTACATCCATTCCTAAGAAACCTACTCTAGACTGAGGAAGACTGAGTAACTACCTCCTACCCAAAGTGACCCTAAAAGGGGCCTTCTTGGTCATGGCACCAAAACTTCAAAACTCCTTTCCCAAGGAGATTCCTCTGTCTCCCTCTGTTGTTGTCTTCCTCCAGGGGGTGAAGACTTTTTTTGTTTTGTTTGGCATAGCCCTAATAACTGTCATTGACCCTCCTCCTTGATTTTTGTATTGTGTATTTATTATATGCTGGTTTATTGTCTTAAATGTTTTATTGTTTTTATGTTCGCTGCCTTGGGGATCCTATTTGGGTAAAAAGTTTGCATAGAAATGTTTGAAATAAATAAAATGATCACATAGTGCAGGACTATTGTAACACATGAAACCGCCTTACGCTGGGTCAAACCACTGGTCCATCTAGCTCAGTATTGTCTGCTCTAATTGGCAGTTGCTCAGACAGAAATGTTCTTTCCAAGCACCTGCTCTCTGAGAAGTAACAAACCCTCTGTTCAAATCAAATTTTGAAATCAAAATGTGATCAGTCAAAAATGTGCAGTTTTTTGAAACACTCAAATTTGTTCTAAATGGCATTGTAAATGTTCTACTCATGCATATTCTTGCACTGGTTTTATTGTCCCTTAGTAGCTGTCCACATAATTCATTCAACCCCAAAGGTGTTGTTTTTAGTTGTCTTGATCCCACAAGGGTAAGAGAAGCTGTGGGCCTTGTTTCTCTAGTAGTCTATTCTTGTCCCTTTTGCATATCTTCTTCTCAAAGTGAGCATGTTCATGCTGAATATTCTAAATTCAATAAAAATGTGTCATTTCACACGTCCTGGCCTAGTGCTAAACAAACACAATGAGTGCATCTTCCTGTTGCGATTTCTGACATCATTGCGCCCAAATCCCTTTTTCATGGTGATGACATCAGAAATCATGCCAGGAAGACATCTCCGTTGCGTTTGTTTAGCTCTATGCTGGGACGTGTGGAAACAACCCACGGTAAATCTTCTTGCAATGCTACATCTGAGCATGTGCCAACATAAAGCATGTTACCAAGTGATCAATGCCATTGGCTGAACAAGCACAAAAGCTGCTGATGCATTACGTGTCCATGATGATCTTGGGACCTACTTATGCCAGTAAATTATGAGTGTTCTCAAAGAGGAGGTTTCTGCCCATCATGCTGAATGCTGCCATTCTGCATGCGCAAACCTCTCAAAATACCACTCATTTTAAACTGCAAAGCAATGATGCAGTCATCCAAGATACTTGACTGGAGAGAAAACTGGCATTGCAGACAAGATAAGCTCAATTTTTGAATGCCTTCTTTGTGACAACTAATTAATCACTACATTTTTTCCAGCAAACATAGCAAATAAATTGTATGTTCCAAATTCATTGTATTTCTTTTTTATTGGAAACAGATCAATATCAATGTATGAATCACACTAATATGTTTGGACCCTCATATCTGCAGAACTACCTCTTCTGCTATGCTCTGCTGCAACACCTGCTCTTCTCTGACCAAAGCCTTCTGAAAGTGCCACCCTGCAAATGGGTAAGATTGACAGCTGCCTGTGCATGGGCATTCTCTGTTGTGCTCCCCACTTTGCGGGGTGGGCTGCCTGAGAGATCAGGAAGACTTTCACTCTTCTGTCATTCCATAAACTATGTAAAACAGAATTGTTCAGGAGGGCATTTGTATAAAGGGAATAAAGCTGTAATATAATGGAATAGCGACTGCTTTTATAAAGAGAATTGTAGTATATTCTACTGTTTATTGTATTATCTTGCTCTTACTGCATGACTTTCTACCTTTGTCCTGTCTCTCCGCCACGTTTTGCCGGCCACAGTTGATACAGTATGTGAACTAGAGGCCCCTTGGCCATCTTCAGGGTTAATATTTGATCACTTCAGCCCTCTCTCAAGGGAAGAGGTGAACAGGATTCTGCAAGTGGTGAGGCCTACCACTTGCCTCCTGGACCTGTGTCCATCGTGGCTGGTGAAAGCCAATGTCGATGGACTATGGGATTCTTTGGAGGCTATTATTAACAAGTACTTGGGCTCCGGGGTTTTCCCCAGGGCGCTTAAGGAGGTGGTGGTGAGGGTGCTTGAAAAAAGCCATCCTTGGATCCCACTGACCCACTTGGTTACCACCCAGTCTCGAATCTTCCGTTTCTGGGGAAGGTGATTGCGCGGGTGGTGGAGAAACAGCTGCAGAGCTTCCTGAACGAGACTTCGACCCTGGATCCCTTCCAGTCCGGCTTCCGCCTGGGCCATGGGACCAAGACACTGCTGGTCGCTCTCATGGATGATCTTTGCAGACACCTGGATTGAGGGGGATCAGCGCTGCTGATTTTACTAGATCTCTTGGCAGCATTCGATATGGTCGATTATGACCATTTGACCCACTGCCTCGCTGACACGGGAATACGGGGACAGCACTACAGTGGATTGTCTCCTTTCTCCATGATCAGGGACAGAGGGTGGCGCTCAGGGAGGAGATGTCATCCTGCCACGCACTAGTATGTGGTGTCCCACAGGGGGCAATACTCTCCCCGTTATTGTTCAACATCTATATGTGCCCCCTCGCCCAGTTAGTGTGAAATTTCCGGCTTGGGTGTCATCAGTACGCTGATGACACCCAGCTATATATGCTGATGGATGGCCAGCCTGGATCGGCCCCAGCTGCCCTGGAGCATGCTTTTGAAGCCGTGGCTGGATGGCTGAGGCAGAGTCATCTGAAGTTAAACCCCTCAAAGTCAGAGATCCTGTACTTGAGTTGCAGGAACATGGATTTGGGACTCCAGCTCCCTGTACTTGATCAGGCGGTGCTTATACCGGCCCCAAGAATGAGGAGCCTGGGGGTGATTCTGGATGCCTCCTTGAAAATGGAGGCCCAGATCATGGCGGTTGCCAGGTCATCGTTTTTCCATCTTCAACAGACCAGGCAACTTGCCCCCTGTCTCTCTACTCGCGAGCGCGACTTAACTACAGTAGTCCAAGCAATGGTCACCTCTAGGCTTGATTACTGTAACGCACTCTACGCAGGGCTTCCCTTGAACCTGATCTGGTGGTTGCAACTGGTCCAAAATGCGGCAGTGCAGGTCATCACCAGAGTGCCTTGCACTGCACATAATAACACTGGTACTGCGCCAGCTGCATTGGTTACCAGTGGGAGTACCGAATCAGAGTCAAGGTTTTGGTACTAACCTATTAAGCCCTATGTGGACTGGGACCGGCATATCTACCGCCTCTCCCTGTATGAGCACCAGAAGATGCTTTGATCCAGTGATAAACAGCTGTTACTGATCCCTGGCCCCAGGGAGGCCCGTTTAGCATCGACCAGAGCCAGAGCCTTTTCAGTCCTGGCTCCAACCTGGTGCAACACTCTGTCTAAAGAGATCAGGGCCCGGCCGGATTTGCTATCCTTCCGCTGGGCCTGTAAGACACAGCTGTTCCACCAGGTATATGGTTGACGACTTGGGCCTCCCTGCCGGCCACCTAGAGGTAACTGTGCGCCTACAAAGGGTATCTACCACCTAGACTTTGCCATATATTTCTGGAGGTAGTTGGGTGGTGGTTCCTGGAGGAATCTGCTGCTATATATCTTTTTAAAATCTGCTACTGTATCATTTGTTGTGTATTTTTAAATATTTAAGGAGTTTTATTGTTTTTAAAGTTATTTGTATTTTATATTAGTGTATTAATTGTAATCTGCCCTGAGCCTGCTGATACGGGGAGGGCAGAATATAAATAAAATAAATAAATAAATTTGCAATTTTATTCTTTCTTTTTTTTGCGTTGTTTATGATATATCATGGCTGATACATTTTTCTTTGTTTCTAATGGTTGTGGTCCTAGTCCTATTGCAGTATTTTACACTGTATAATCTGCCTAATGAGTCCAGTGGCACCTCAGAGACCAGTCTGAAGATGTAAGCTCTGATTCTCTAAAGCTTACACTCTGAAAATCTTCTCCATCTATAAGGTGTCACTGGGCTCAAATACTGATGTTCTACTACAGACCAACATGGCTATCCACATAAAACTGTAATCTGCCTTGAGATTAAGTGTGAAAGGCAGGCTGTAAATAAAAAATAGTTTATTTCATTGGTTTACTGTTTTAACAGTGTAGGCTTCCTGGGTAGGGATATTAACAGGTGGGGCATCCTTAACTTAAATAAATATTTTCCACCTGTGTTCACATGTTACATAATATGCATGCTCCAACAGAAGTGCTGAAGCCAGAGCATTTTGAAAAGACCTTGCTGGCCTGGGTCCTGCTTACCAAAGTAAGCCCCATCTTTCCACTCTCAGAGACTTCCGCATTATATCCTGCTCTAGATACCATTTTTTTCACCCTTATCTATGGTAAGGCTTTTCTGTCTTCTGGTCAATTCTCTCAACAGATTTTTTGGACCAAAAGGCTTCTCTTGTTTTTTAATTGGAATACACTGTGTCCGAGGATGAATTATTAAATATTTGGCTGGTGCATATTCATGTTACTTTTATTAATGTGTAATAACTGCGTTTTAACTTAGGAGTTACATGATTTTGTGAAATTTTGCTCATCGATACTGGGAACAATTGTTACCCATGTGACTGCAGCACAAAAAGATTACTCTTGGGTATGACGGTGCCCTGACCTTCCCCAGCCTCCCCTTCCTGTTTGTCAAGTTCCTTGGGCTCCAGAATTGTACCTTTTATATATAATCTTGGGTATTTTTCCAAAAGTGTGAAAATGCCACATTTAAAAAAATGTATTACCTTTATATCCTCCTTCTTCCTTCATAGAAATCAAGGATGCATCCACTGGATTTACTGAGAAGTCTCCGTTACAGGCCTTGACCAGACTCTGCTTAACTTCCACCCAGTTGCTGTATCATATGCTTTCAAACCATATCATGAGACAGAAATGTCTAAAACTTGGCTACCATTGGCCATGCCTGGCAGCTTCTATTTTCTCCTTAGTTCCAAAACTTAGTACCTTCCCCATTTTGATTAGAAAGTGTTTCTGTTTGTTTTGTTGTCAAGTTGCAGCTGATTTTCAAGGCAACAGCGGTTCAGAGGTGGTTTTCCATAGCCTGCCTCTGCAGTTGCAATCCTGGACTTCCTTGGTGGTCTCCCATCCAAGTACTAATCAGGGCTCACCTTGGTTAGCTTATGAGATCTGATGAAATTGGGGTAGCCTGAGCTAACTAGGTCAGGGATTACAAAGTGTGCCCAGAAAAAAAAAACTCCTTTCCACCCTGTGCCCTTCCTCTCCGTCAATTTTTAAACTACATCTGCTATCACAACAGAAAAATGTTGGCAGATTCTCCTGAACTGTTTCCCAACAGCTGCAGGCATTCTCTTTCGGCAGAAATAATTGAAAAGATTGCACACTTATCGTTGCAAATTCATTTAACTTTGCAGAACCATATGAGAAATCAGACAAGTGTGTAGTTTAGGGTTGAGTTTCCTGTAAGAGTGAGTGATGCCTGAAACACATACGCAGCTTCCCCCAACACAGCTGTCTTTGGTCCTATGTCTCCAGGCTGCAGCCTGGAGTTTTTATCAGACTCTGAATAAGAATTGCTATGTTTCTGCTTATCTTTGACCAGCCCGATTAACTAGGTTCTATGTGAGCTGCTGTTGGAATGTGGAGCTGTAGGTAGTCAGTAGGGTGAAAATCACAGGTTACTGGACTAAGATCTGACTGGACTAAATGTGACTAAGATCTTGAAAGCAGGCAACTGAGCAAGCACTCACACAAGCAAGAGCCTCATAAAGCAACAGAACAGACAAAGGCAAGGTTTACTGTTACCCAGAAAAGCCTAAACTTTAGCTAAATCATTATTCAGCAGTCTTGGAAAACCAATGAGCTACCTGTATAAATGAATCACGGAGCCTGGGGAAACAGCCTAGCTGAGACCTTTTACTGTGCACCCTTGAGTGGCTTATTTCAAAGTATAACAGCACATAGGTTAGAGTGTGGTATAGTGGTGAGAGTAGGATCTGGGAGATGAAAGTTCAGTTCCCCACTCTGCCATGGAAGCTTGCTGGGTGACCTTGGGCCAGTCACACATAGAGATGGGCACAAAAAAAAAAACCCAATATGATGTTTGTTGTTCGTTGCCATCCACGAACAGGGACTCACGAACACTTATGAGCATGACCTGTTCACGAACATGTTCGTGGTTGGCTGTTCGTGGTGGCCAGCAGGCTCTCCTCCAGCCATCATCCAAGTTTGGTTAAGATCCCTACTGCACCACTCCCAGAAACCTCACCTGAGCAGGCACCAGGAAAGGCACCAATAATAAATAATAGCTTGGCCCCAGACCCTGGCAGCAGCCCTAGAACTTAAAGGGGTAGATCCCTACTGCACCACTCCCAATCTTACCTGAGCAGGCAGCAGGAAAGGTACCAATAATAAATAATAGCTTGGCCCCAGAGCCTGGCAGCAGCCCTGGAACTTGAAGAGGTAGATCCCTATCCCACCACACACAAAGAAAATTCAAGCTCCAATGCACTCTGTCTATCAAAATGCCAACAGCAACTGTCTCTCCCTCTCCACTGTCTGCAAAGCCAGAGCTGGGAGCCCCCCTTCCCCCTGGTCTTTGCTCCCTTGTAACAAATTTGGAGCTCCACACTTGGAAGGAAGACCTGCCTATCACGCTAAATTGGGCTTAGATTGAGGTTTCCAGGGCAACAGCAGAAGTTCAGACAGAGTTCAGACAACCCCTGCCTAAGTTGCCAAGGGAATTGATTGCAGGTGCCCGACTGTCTGGCTTGACCAACAGCAATGAATGAGGCTTGCAATGACTACCTGTTCATTTAGAATGGGGCCTCACGAACAGCTTGTTCTCAAACAGCAGATTGGGCTGTTTGTGGCTTTCTTTTGTTCATATTGCTGTTCGTGCCCATCTCTAGTCACACACACACTCAGTCTAACCTACTCACAGGATTGCTGTGAGAATAAAATGGAAATCAGGAGAACAAGGGGAGAGAGACCTTACATTATTGGCGGGAAGAGGGAATAAGATCAATGCACATAGCATGAGTGCATCTCCCCACCCTGTTGCTATGCAGAAAATGGTATTCTCTGCCTCCCTGCCAATTAGGTCCTTGTGAGGAGAGACCCCTTCCTGTCAGCTTTGAAAACATTTGGAAAGGAGACTTAAATCATAGGCTGCAATTCGAAAGACATCCCTGGGAGTCAACACTATTGAATAATATGGGACTTACATCTGAGTAGTTCGGTTTAGGATTGCTTCCATAGTCTTTTGGGGCTCTCTTTTTCTGAGTCAAATGCCAAACGTGTACCCACTCCCCCCTTTTAAAAACAATCCTGCCTGCTCCCACAGCAAAAAGAAAACATATGGGGAAAACATAGGTCTGTTTGGGCTGCTGGAATTCATTGTGTGGAGTGCTGTCCTATTTGGGAATGCCTCACTGCTCCACTCACCAACACCCGCCTATGATAGAAAGTTTAACACTCAGTATTAGAAGAATTTGTTATGTTTTGGAAGGAACTTGCAAAATGCTTTAAATAAGACTTTGCTCATTTATACTACATCCTGTCTTTGATTTTGCATGTTTTCTGTCATCTCATCTCCATCCAGGTGACCTGACTCATTTTCATTAGAATATACGGCAGGATCCATATTTCGTAATTGTTGACTGTTTCTGTGCCAGAAAAGTGATTTATTGTATGAGTAACATGCTAGTTAACATATTTGATTATTAAAAGCATAGGGAATATATCCATCTGCAGAATAATAAAGTCTCAAGAAGAAGCCCTGGCATATAGGTATGATGCCATCAATCCTAGGAGAAATTAACTTGATCTTGCCTGATTTCTTTTTTAAAGTAACATTTACTCATTTATTTAGGCATCTACATCCTGCTTTTCTCCCCATTTGTGGACTCAAAGCAGCTTAAAATAAATGCCAACATGCAACTTAAACAGACAAATATATATATAACATCCCAACAATAAAAAGCATGTGAAATACATAAAAGTTCAATAAAATACAGTAAACGTCAGTTTTTAATAGCATCATCCACCCTGCCACAACTATTGCATCTAGAAGAGCACCTGATCTTTCAGGAGAAGTGTAACTGCATCCAGTATTGAGAGAACTCCCTTTCCTTAGTTCCTGATAATGACATTTTTCTGTGTTGATATTTTTATTTACTTCATTTATAACCCCCTATCTCTTTAACAAAGCAGCTTATACATTTTCCTGTTCTCCATTTTATCCTTACAACAACCCTATGAAGTAGGTTAAGTTGGTAGTGTGTATGTTAGGATGGCCAACCTCCAGGTAGGTACTGGGGATCTCCTGGAATTACAATTGATCTGACTCCAGAAATCCGTTCTCCTGAAGAAACAGCTACTTTGGAGGGTAGACTCTATGGCATTATACCCCTCTATGGCATTATACCTCCCTTCCCAAACCCCACCCTTCTCAGGAACCATACCCAAATCTCCAGGAGTTTCCCAATTTGGAATTGGCAACCCTAGGGACTGGGTGAAAGTCACACAGCAAGCATTTTGAACCTGGGTCTCCCAGATCCTAGTTCAACACTCTAACCACTATGCCACTCTGTATTATGTTTCAGTTTATTAACCTCACCCAGTTTTCAAACATAAGAGCATGTCAGGGGTGGAGTGGGGCTGACTTGTCATACTAAGCCACCTCAGTTCCAGTAACTGCCAGTTATAAATGTTTAGTGTTTGCCTTTCTTTACTGCCTTTGAAATGGTGATCATGATCCCAAGCCAACTAAATGTGATTAAGTACCATCAAAACCAATGGGAAAAAATGAGTCATCATCACTACATTAATCTCGTCACTTTCAATGGGACTTTCATTACTTTTAATGGGACTGACTGATTTGAGGCCCATTATGCGTAGCATGTATCTGTACAAGGTGACATCCACAGGATATCTGCACAATGTCTCTCAGTTTCCAGAAGCAGAAGGTGTCTGCTGAAAAAAAATATCTATATGGTTTTCAGCAGACCCTACTGGTAATATTTTCCAGATTTTTCTGGTACCTATTTAGTTCTGAAGAATATATGACCTATCATTCATGAGGGATAAAAAATAAAGTCCCTGTACTGAATAATTTTTATTATCAGCTTTGGAAAATTCACTCCATTGTTCTCTTCTTTCACTGCTTAACCTAACAGACAAAACGGATGTCATCTTTATAATAATGTTAGAAAGGATTGGTGTTCATAAACACTTTTTTGGAAGTAGATAGCAAAACATAAAAAGTTTCTCTGGTGAGTATATTTTGGGAAAGGAGAAAGTTTTTAAATATAGCAATGTGTCTGAAAGGAATGAGAATGATTTGTAAAAAGCTATTAATGTGTGTGTGTGTGTGTTTGTCTGTGTGTGTTATGTGCTGTCAAGTCAATTCTGACTTATGGTGACCCTGTGAATTAATGACCTCCAAAATGTCCTGTCATTGACAGCATTGCCCAGGTCTATTGTCGAAGGCTTTCACGGCCGGAGAACGATGGTTGTTGTGGGTTTTCCGGGCTGTATTGCCGTGGTCTTGGCATTGCAGTTCCTGACGTTTCGCCAGCAGCTGTGGCTGGCATCTTCAGAGGTGTAGCACCAAAAGACAGAGATCTCTCAGTGTCACAGTGTGGAAAAGATGTAGGTCATTTGTATCTACTCAGGAGGGGTGGGGTTGAGCTGAGTCATCCTGTAAGAGTTTCCCAAGGTGTGGAATGCTAATGGCGGGAGGCTTCACTGTATCCTGAGGAGGTTCTTTTGCATATGGATTGGTACTTGATGTGCTAATCTTCTCTGCAGGGCTATTGTCGGGTGTGGAGTGTTTTGTTAGCCTGGTGTTTTTCAGAACTGGAAACCATGCTCGGTTCATTCTTAAGGTTTCTTCTTTCCTGTTGAAGTTTTGCTTATGCTTGTGAATTTCAATGGCTTCCCTGTGCAGTCTGACAAAGTAGTTGGAAGTGTTGTCCAGTATTTTGGTGTCCTGGAATAAGATACTGTGCCCTGTTTGAGTTAGGCTATGTTCAGCCACTGCTGATTTTTCAGGTTGTCCAAGTCTGCAGTGTCTTTCATGTTCTTTTATTCTTGTCTGGATGCTACGCTTTGTGGTCCCGATGTAAACTTGTCCACAGCTGCAAGGTATACGGTATACTCCTGCAGAGGTTAGGGGGTCTCTACTGTCTTTTGCTGATCGTAGCATCTGTTGTATTTTTCGGGTGGGTCTGAATACTGCTTGAAGATTATGCTTTTTCATAAGCTTTCCCATCTGATCAGTAATTCCTTTGATATATGGCAAAAACACTTTTCCTGTGGGAGACTGTTTTTCTTTGGTTGTTTGATTCATCCTGGGTTTGATTGCTCTTCGGATTTCATTTCTGGAGTAGCCATTTGCCTGAAGTGCGTGGTTTAGATGATTAATTTCCTCATTGAGAAAGTGTGGCTCACATATCCGTCTTGCACGATCCACTAATGTTTTCATTATGCCTCTTTTCTGTCGGGGATGGTGATTGGAGTTTTTGTGTAGGTACCGATCAGTGTGAGTTGGTTTCCTGTAGACCTTGTGACCTAACTGAAAGTTTGCTTTGCGGATGACCCAGGTATCCAGGAATGGGAGTTTTCCCTCGATTTCTTTCTCCATGGTGAATTGTATGTTCAGGTGGATGTTGTTGAGATTAAGGAACTCCTGGACCCCTCCACCTACAAAAAACTAAAACGAGATCCCACTTGCAAAATCACCAGGCTAACAAATGCGCTGATCAAGAATTCCTCACTACATCCCGACACGCACAGAAAACTATGCAAGACTGAAGCACAGCCACCTAGACTATATGGACTCCCCAAAATACATAAGGATTCAGTCCCACTCCGACCCATTGTGAGCGCCATTGGTTCACCGACATATGAATTAGCTAGACATCTGGCAGATCTCCTGCAGGACCACATCGGGAAAACCTCGTCTTACATCAAAGATTCAGCAGATTTCATCAACAAAATCAGTTCTCTGAAACTCAATCCACAAGACATACTTGTCAGTTTTGATGTTGTATCCCTGTTTACCAAGGTTCCAGTAAAAGACACTATTGCACTTATTAATCAGATTTTCCCAGAGGATGTAACAGCCTTATTCCACCATTGCCTGACAACCAGTTACTTCCAATGGGATAACGAATTCTATGAACAGATGGATGGGGTGGCCATGGGGAGCCCACTCAGCCCAGTTATAGCAAACTTCTACATGGAACATTTTGAAAAAACAGCTCTAGAATCAGCACCCCACAAACCTAGTGTATGGTTCCGGTTTGTGGATGATACATTTATCATTTGGAGCCATGGGGAGGAAGAATTGATGGGGTTTTTGAATCATCTCAACAACATCCACCTGAACATACAATTCACCATGGAGAAAGAAATCGAGGGAAAACTCCCATTCCTGGATACCTGGGTCATCCGCAAAGCAAACTTTCAGTTAGGTCACAAGGTCTACAGGAAACCAACTCACACTGATCGGTACCTACACAAAAACTCCAATCACCATCCCCGACAGAAAAGAGGCATAATGAAAACATTAGTGGATCGTGCAAGATGGATATGTGAGCCACACTTTCTCAATGAGGAAATTAATCATCTAAACCACGCACTTCAGGCAAATGGCTACTCCAGAAATGAAATCCGAAGAGCAATCAAACCCAGGATGAATCAAACAACCAAAGAAAAACAGTCTCCCACAGGAAAAGTGTTTTTGCCATATATCAAAGGAATTACTGATCAGATGGGAAAGCTTATGAAAAAGCATAATCTTCAAGCAGTATTCAGACCCACCCGAAAAATACAACAGATGCTACGATCAGCAAAAGACAGTAGAGACCCCCTAACCTCTGCAGGAGTATACCGTATACCCTGCAGCTGTGGACAAGTTTACATCGGGACCACAAAGCGTAGCATCCAGACAAGAATAAAAGAACATGAAAGACACTGCAGACTTGGACAACCTGAAAAATCAGCAGTGGCTGAACATAGCCTAACTCAAACAGGGCACAGTATCTTATTCCAGGACACCAAAATACTGGACAACACTTCCAACTACTTTGTCAGACTGCACAGGGAAGCCATTGAAATTCACAAGCATAAGCAAAACTTCAACAGGAAAGAAGAAACCTTAAGAATGAACCGAGCATGGTTTCCAGTTCTGAAAAACACCAGGCTAACAAAACACTCCACACCCGACAATAGCCCTGCAGAGAAGATTAGCACATCAAGTACCAATCCATATGCAAAAGAACCTCCTCAGGATACAGTGAAGCCTCCCGCCATTAGCATTCCACACCCTGGGAAACTCTTACAGGATGACTCAGCTCAACCCCACCCCTCCTGAGTAGATACAAATGACCTACATCTTTTCCACACTGTGACACTGAGAGATCTCTGTCTTTTGGTGCTACACCTCTGAAGATGCCAGCCACAGCTGCTGGCGAAACGTCAGGAACTGCAATGCCAAGACCACGGCAATACAGCCCGGAAAACCCACAACAACCATTGCCCAGGTCTTTCAGACAGAAGGCTGTGGCATCCTCTTTTTTTTGTCAATTCCTCTTATATTGGGTCTTCCTATTTTCCGACATCCTTCAACTTTCCCTAACATTTCCAGTAAGTCTTGTCTTCTCATGATGTGACCAAAATACAGTAGAACTGGTTTAGTTGTTTTAGCTTCTATGGGGTACTCAGGCTTAATTTGATCTAGAACTAGGGATCCCAGGTGCCTGCCAAAGACAGGTAATCCCCTGGCAGTTTTCCTGCTTGCCCATTGGTTGCTGGAAATCAATGGGAGCATTTCCAGCTGCCTGGAGATTGCCTGCCACTAGCAGGCACCCCTGGAAGTGATATCATTGTGCCAGTCGTGAGAGCACTGGAGCACAGAGCACTGGAGCATTCTCACAGCCATTCATCCTGATGTCACTTCAGGAAGTGATATTGTCGCATCTGCCAGGAATAGAAAACTCCTGGTAAGAAGTAGTAATAATAACAACAACAACATTTGATTTGTATACTGCCATTCAGGCTAACTTAATGCCACACTCAGAGTGGTTTACAAAGTGTGTTATTATCCTCACAACCATCACTGCATAAGGTGGGTGGGGCTGAGAGAGTTCTGAGAGAGCTGTGGCTGACTCAAGGTCACCCAGCTGACTTCAAGTGGAGGAGTGGGGAATCAAACCCAGTTCTTCAGAAAAGAGTCCTACTGCTCTTAACCACTACGCCATACTGGCTTCCCCCATCAGAGGGTATAGGGACCTGAACCCTGCACCCTGTAAAAATGTACAAATATAAAAATAAGAAGAGAGGAAGGGACATCAAGATCATAGTATTAGTTGATAACTGACACTAGGGTTGCCAACTCCAGGCTGGGAATTTCCTGCAGATTTGAGTGGTGGAGCCTGGGGAGGATGATGTTTGGGGAGGGGCCTCAGCAAGGTATAATGCTATACAATCCACCATCCAAAGCAGCGATTTTCTTCCAAGGAACTGATCTCTCTAGTCTGGAGATCTAGGAGATCTTTTTTGAAAAAAATTATTTCAATTAATAAACTCAAAAAACATAAGACATCTAATTTTTATAGCCAATATTTCCATTGATAAAATAAATAATAATAGCGATATTGGACAACCCTGTTGACTTCCTTTTGCTATTTCAGTTTTTTTCTATTAAGAAGACATTTGCTAAAATTCTAGCTTGCTGTTCTGTATAGATACTTTGCATCCAATTTAAAAATTTGGCTCCACAATTCATATCTTGTAATACTTTCATTAAAAATAGCCAAGACACATTATCAAAAGCTTTCTCCAAAAATGCCATTTCTCCCCTCTTTTCTCCTTGAATATTCAGTTGCATTCATCAGATATTTGATATTATCTTTCATATATCTCTTTGGAACAAATCCCGTTTGATCTTCATGAATTAGGTCTGGAATACATTTTCTTAATCACTCAGCTGTTACTGTTTTCAAAATTTTATAATCCACATTTAATAGTAAGATTGGTCTATATAATTGTTGTAATAATGAATCACTCCCTTGTATATTAAAGTTATAGTAGCTTCTTGTCAAGTTAGTGGGATATGTTTTCTCTCTTGAATCTCATTCATTACTCTTTGCAAGGGTATTGCTATTATATCTTCAAAACATTTATAATATGTTGCCATCAATCTGTCGGGACCAGGTGCTTTATCTTTTTTGTATTGTTATCCCTTGATTCAAAATCTTCTGTGCTCAGGTATAATTTTTTTTATTGGTAACTCAGATAAATATTTCTCCATTTCTCCCTTTATAAAGATTTGAGGTTTTTTTACTTGTTCTTGCATTTATTGTTTTACATAAACTACTTGATTTCCTTTCCTGATCCCTGATCTTTTTTCTATTTCTTTTCTTAGACAATGCGCTAAATACCTTCCAGGTTTACATGCAGCTTCACAGTGTCTTTGTTTTAAACATTTCAATTTTTTCTGCATTTCTTCTACTTCTAATAAATCTAATAAAAAAATTTATTGTTTCCTTCATTTTTTTCTTATCACCAGTAGTCTTAAGTCTTTGTTCTAATATCTTCAGTTTTGTCTATTTTTTATAAACTCTTGCTTCTCTTTTTTGTGTGCAGTTATTGCCAATAGAGTTCCTCTAATGTCCACTTTGCTAGTTTCCTATACTGTTGTCGCAATAATGTCAGCTGTGTTGTTCAAATTAAAATATTCCATCATATCCTTCTTACATTTTTGTATTACTTCATCTTGTAATAGTAGAATGTCATTTAATCTCCATCTTCTTTCTCTCTTACCTCCATTCTTCCAAATTAGCTCTACTGGATTATGATTTGCCAAAGTCTGAGAGAATCTCTGCTTTCTCAACTTTTATGCAAGGCCGGTGCCAGAGCTTCAGGGCTGTTGCTGCCCCAATGTGCATGCGCACCTGGACTGCGTGATGACATCACTGCGTGTGATGTCATCTTGCAGCATGTTGCTGCGAGCCGGCCCCATTGGCGCAACAGGCAGCTAGGACAGCGCGTGGGTGTCCTCCCAGCCCTCCCACTCAGTTGCCCCATGCCACCCCGGCCGCCTGCCGTGCCTGTCCCACAGCTGTGTGCAGGAGGCAGTGGAGGCAGCATGGGGCAACTGAGTGGGAGGGCTGGGAGACTGCCCGCTCAGACTGCCCCACACTGCCGCCACCAGCACACACTTCTGCTCAGGTGCAGCAGCTGTAGGCCAGGCAAGGCAGGTGGCTGGGGCAGTGCACAGGTGGCTTCCCAGCCCTCCCACTCAGCAGCCAGCATTGCCGCCACCAGCTCCATGGCGCACGCCCCCACCCCCAGCTCCATGGCATGCACCCTGCTTTTATGATTAAGATTTTTGATACTCAAACACATCTGTTCTAGAATATGGTTGGTGTCTGTCAGAAAAATCTATATAATCTCTTTCCTCTGGATGCAATGGCCACCAGACAGCTTCCAGTTCTAAAATTCCCATATATCTAAACACATTATTTTGGAAGTTTCCCTCCCAAATTTTTTTATCTGCCTTACAATTCCAGGATATCTTCAGGCCCTACCTGGAGGTTTGCAACCCTAATTGATACTCATTAACCAAACTATGCTTTGACACATTTCATGTCTACAAATATTGGTTTAGTTAAGGCACATCCATTTCATGACTCACAACAGTACTAGTCTTATGACCAACACCATGTTTTATTTATTTTAATTTCTCAAAGCTAGCTCCATAACACCTCATCAATCCAAGAATGCCATTGCTAATACTGCCTCTTCCATATCTATTTCTACACAAGGAGGACTAGTGAGACCATATGCAGTAGAGGCCATTTTCAGGAACATTTGAGACATTTGCAATATATGATTAAAATGGCCAGATTATATTTTTAAAATGTTTGTTTCATTTTTAGACACATTTTATATTTTATAGTATTGTTTTTACTAGTAAGCCATCTTGAGCAATACTCTGGAGAGATGGTGTTAAAAAATCCCTAAAATAAATAAATAAGTGATAGCATGCTGTGACGGAATTCACTTCAATGAAAGGTTTCCACAGTGCAGCACTCAGACAGTGGAAGGAGTTATTAACTGCCTGGAAGGAGAGATTGACAGGCTGCCCCCCCCGCCCTCTCTCTGGTGGCTAGTCAGAATGACAGTTGGTAATGACAGGATTTTCAGTTCAGTTAGGATTTTGAGTTCAGTTGAGAGTGTGGATTCTGACATGGGAGGTCAGATAGGTAGCCCTCTGAAGTGAGGAGAAAGAGAACGTTTGCCCTAACTGTGACAACATTGTCTTAAGGAGAACTTTCAGTTGATAAGTCCAAGTATAAAAGCCAGCACAAATTGAAACCCGTTTACACATCCAAGATAAAACTGGTGGGGGTGTTTTGAGCAGAGTGAGTGGGTAGTAAGTGGAGATTCCCATTCAGCCAAGTGAACAGGGTTATGTCTTATGAAGAATAATTCCTGCCTAGTGTCTAGAAAGGGGGGTTTGGCTCTAAGGAGGGCTCCAGGTCTGTTGTAAAGGGGAAACAGTGTTGAATCAATGTCAGAACACCTAAGTTGTAAAATGTAATCTGTGGAGAAACATTGTTGCTTTAACCAAAGTATAAAACTACAAACCTCTCACTCTTGAGAATTGTAAACTTTGAAACTAAACTGCAAGCCTATTGTGCTTGTTACTTTTAAACTATTCTGTTCTACCAACAAATTTTACCTCAGTATCTCATTCCCTGCCTACACATATTCAATCCCTACCTGTTCAATAAAGTTGCTGTTTCATTTGTGAGTTACTCAGCCTCCAGTGCCATTTCATATAAAGAAGGGTTCCTGCTTTTCCCTGTCATGTTTCTGGGCTGTAACCAAAAAGAGGCCAGCCCCTGGAACAGACAACAACAGCAAAAAAAAAAGAGGAGAACCTCTCCAGGAGCACACAGAATTCTCTTAAACTTATTAATAATTATTCAATAATTGAACAAGGATGCACTTGACTACTTTTGTATTTCAATACTTGCAACACACAGAGGAAACCACTACATATGCAATCTCATAGATCCAAGACATGTATAATTCCCACACTTAATAACAAAAACTAGTTCCCCAAGTGTACAAAAGGACCAAGGAGGGTTGAGAACCGAGGGAGAGGAACCAAAAATTAAAGTTAATTAGTTCAATGATACAATGAATCTTTAACGGTTATGTCTCTCCCATGAGTTGATATGAAGCTTGCTGGTATGCCCGAAGTGACAGCGTCGACGAGTTGTTCCTTTGGTTGACGGTTGAGAAGAGAACTCGGATTGTGGCATGATGCAAATGTGGTAGCTGCCCCTGAGGAAGTCACGGACGAAAAGCTGAGTTCTGGCTGCCTTCCCTTCCTCCTCGCCTTCTGCAGCCCCCAGACTCCTGTCCCTTCCTCTCCTTCATCTTCTGTCCTCTTCCTCCTCTCAACTTTTCGCTTCCCACTTCCCCTCCTCCTCAACTCCACCATCCTCCTACACAATCCACCATGCCCTATGGGTGGATTCTCCTTATATTCTTTCCCCTATTCCCAGCTCTACCTGCCAGTCATGCCCTCCCTTGCCCTCTAGCCACAGCCTTCAATGTCTCCAGCAGCCACAACTGGGTTTTCTCTGCTGGCTGCCTTGATCAGCCACAGCTGTACTTTCCTGGCTGGCTGCCAAGCTTTCCCTGCTGAGTGCCTCAGGTCGCCACACCTGGGATGGCTTTGTTCCCAGCTTCTCCTGGTCCTGGCTAATCCCCTCTAGCTTGCCTGGAGGCTGGGGTGTGGTCCTGAGCAGTCTTTGCTGCTGCTTTTCCTCCCCTGCCGGTAGGGTTGCTGGCTCGCTTGCTGGCTGACTGCCCTTGCTTTCTGATCCTTCAGACCATGCAGTCTTGAAGGCTCGGCTGGTGTTGCCATGCCCCCCTGCAAAAGCGCGGAGCTAATTTATGCTTGCCCACAGAGACTTATGGATTCGATTGGTTTCCAGAATGCTCTGCAGGAACTGATGCTCCATGATGGTTCATTGGAAGAGCTGGTGGAGGACTGGTGAAGCCGGCTCTATGAAGCCATCGACAAAATCACACCCTGTTGTCCTCTTCACCCCCGCAGTCACCGAGCTCCCTGGTATACGGAGAAGCTTCGGCAGAGGCAGTGGGAGCTAAGACGACTTGAGAGCATGTGGCGGGGATCTTGAGATGAAGAGGCAAGAACATCTTATAGGTCATTTATGAAATCCTATGAAATGGCAGTGAAAGCTGTGAAGAAGGAATTATATGCATCTTCCATTGCATCAGCTAGCTCACGTCCAGCTAAATTGTTTAATGTGGCACATTCATTGGTCTCCTTATTGGGCAGAGACCATCAAAATTTGAATTCGGCCATTAGCTGTGAGGCTTTTGTTGTCAGGTCTGATATAGGTTCCTTGTGTTGTCAGGTCTGATATAGGTTCCTGACCAGAGAGACTCCATTTTAATGCTATCAGTGTTTTAAGCTCTTCCTTTGCAGGTGCCAAGCAGTCCAGCAACACTTATCTCAACGAAGAGCACTGTTTTGACTACAGCCTTTCCAGCCTTGGGAAAGTTTCATTCTCTCAGCTTCAAGCCGCATGTTTTGAGAACTGTGGGGGGAGGATGGGATTTGCTGGGCTATGCTATTCTGTATTTTGTTAGTATCGGCTCTATACCCAAGCATCCAGGTAGCCAGCCATGGTACCACTGGAATCGAGAAGCCGATCAACTCGAATGGAACTGGAGAGCTGCAGAAAGTACCCAGGTATGGGAAACCTCCCATCGCGATGTGATGAGTTGGGATTATGCAGAGAGTACCCCGTGGATGGGGCAACGTGAACCAACCGAACAGAGTTGGGTACAATTACAAAGTCGAACTTTGGCAGTAGATGCTGGAATCTCAGCGGTAACTGGATTAACCAAAGGGATATTGGAGGGGCAATCGGAAATGGAACAAGGTAACGGGGTGCAGGGCATGGGAGAAATCCGACCTTGGCCCCGTGCTACAGCATCTTACACAGAATATATGGAAACTACTCAAGTTCCCAGAGAAACTCCCCAAGAGTATGCTGAAGAGGGGGCCACGGCAGCCCCAGACCAAGTACAAATACTCGAAGAAAGACTTGGTACCATGGAGGAGAGTTTAGCGCATGCGGTTCATTTACTCTCCGTACTTGTTGTAGGAGGATCCGAGGAAGCCCCAACCCAACTGGAAGGGGCTCCCAGCTGAGTTGTGGAGCATAATCTGGCTGCCCTGCAAGCTTTAATCCCGAGAGGACAACCGCTGATACCTCCCGACGATCAGCAACAGCCAGTACCTCCTCCTGATCAACCTCCGGAGCTAGCAGATGAAAGGCCGGAGGAACTTCCACTAGAGGAGCCAAGAGGGCCACGAGATGAGGAAGACGAGGAAGAGGCACTGCCAGACCAACCGCAAGAACAACCGCAGGAGCAGCCCCAAGTGTTGCCGCCGGGGCAACCCCAAGAGCAGCCACAGGAGCTTCCGATCCGCCCAGTACACCTGCAGGAGGAGGCTCCGGCACTCCCGCCGCCACCACGGGGGCTACCATGGGGGCCGCCAGGGCCTAGGCTCCTGCCACCGTTTAGACTGCGAGGTCCGCCCCCACAAGGCCCCCCAGCCCCGCGACTGCAGAGACCTCAGCCGCGGCCACAAGCTCCTCCAATAACGAGGCCCTACGGAGTCCCGCAGCGAAGACCCCAACTCCCTCCTATGCAACCGCTCCCACGCCAACCTGACTGGCAACCAAGGCAGGAATGGGTGCCTGTACCATATCACCCACCCCCAGCACCGGCGCCCAGACCTCAAGAATTACCAATGGGATGGGTGAAGTTGGAAGCTACTTTCGATGGGGATCCCTCGAAGTTGGGATTTTTTCTAGTGCAAGCCATGCAATTTTTTAATCGTTGGGGACACTTGTTCGATGACGAAGCTAGTCAAATTGAACATTTGGGATCCCGATTGCAAGGAAAAGCAGCGGAATGGTATGTAGCATTATATGATTTGGGGGCCCCAGAATTAGATTCTCTACAAGGGTTAGTAAATGCACTTCGAGCGCAATACGAAGACCCGTTAGAGGAGAGCAGAGCCCAAACGGAATTACAATCGATCAGGCAAGGTAGCATGTCGGCTAGAGACTATGTTATAAAATTCTGGACAGTTAGCTGCCAAATGCCCAAGGTGTGAGGAAACCACCAAAATAATCATGTTCAAGCAAGGTATGAAACCCAGACTATTAGATCGAGCCCTTATGCAAGATAATCCCCCCACACTTTTGGGTTATATTCAATTGGCTTGTGAAGTAGAAAATCGTATGCAAGAAGTGCGTCTGGTTGAGCAACAGCTGGCGAGTGGCAGCCGCCGAACCTCCATAATTGTTAGAGGGGGCAGAGGAGCAGGATACACAACAAGAGGAGCGAGAGATGCTAGATGGCAACAGGGACTGTGTCTACAGTGTGGTCAAGGCGGCCACTTCGCAGCGCAATGTCCCTTCCGGCCTGTGCAAAGAACTCCGTTCCCACCAAGGTGTCCGGCCCCTGCCACCCTCCCTCAGCCATCCCGTCCAACGCCCGCTCCGCGAACTTCGCGTGGGAGAGGTACGTTCAGAAGAAACCCTCCCGAAAGGGGATTAGAGCTGGAGGAAGTTATGGACTTTGACCCAACCGCTCTAATTGGCGAAGAAGCGCCCGAGAGTCCTAACTCGGGAAACGAGATGGATCTGTCGTAAGCGGACCCAAGCGGCAGATCAATACTCAGTCAGTTCCCATAGTGGATAGACCTCAAGGGTCCATACTATTCATGCCTGTTACATTAGTTAATCCGGAAAGGAAGACTCACATTCGGGTGCAAGCACTCATTAACTCTGGGTGCTCCAGAGACATAATTGCACCAGCTTTGGTGAATGGACTAGTACTCCCAGTACGAGAACTTGAAAATCTGGTCATTTTTGAGCAAATGGATGGCACTAATATGAATCCAGTTACCACTGAAACAGTGCCAGTTATTACAGGCATGGGCCAACACTGGGAGACAAGATCCTTTGTAATTAGCTCTACAGCAAAGTACCCGTTAATTCTGGGAAGCAGATGGTTGTGGGATCACAACCCGGACATTAATTGGGCAGCTGGAAGTATCACATTCAAAACGGATATTTGCCAGTCACATCGTTGGAACCAGAATTGGGGTAATAATCCTACCCTCACAGAGCTTGCACTTCTGACTCAGGAGGAAATTAAGCAAATACCCAAACCGTACAGAGCCTATTTACAAGCTTTTACTGAGGAAGAGGCCAACACCTTACCTCCCCATAGAAGAACCGATTGTGCAGTGGAACTTATCCCAGGAGCCACCTTACCCAAAGGTAGACTTTACCCCATGAGCCCAAATGAGAGAGAGGAGCTCCGCAAATTCATTGACACTAATCTCCAAAGGGGATTTATCCGACCAGCAAACAGCCCCCATGCTGCACCAGTACTGTTTGTAAAAAAGAAAGATGGGGGTTTGAGACTGTGCACGGACTTCAGAGGGCTTAATGCAGTCTCCTCCACAAACGCCTATCCCATTCCTCTCATCAGGGATCTTCTCAACGTCGTGGCCCAAGGTAAGATCTTCACAAAATTGGACTTAAAAGATGCTTATTTCCACGTTTGTATAAGAGAAGGGGATGAATGGAAAACCGTGTTCAATATGCCATTGGGACAATATGAATATTTAGTTATGCCTTTTGGCTTGTCCGGGGCCCCTTCGGTTTTCATGTCCATGATCAATGAAGTACTGCACAAATTTTTGTACAAGGGGGTAGTTGTTTACCTAGATGATGTGTTAATTTACTCTGATTCTGAAGAAGAACATGTTCGCCTGGTACAGCAAGTATTAACTACTCTCATGTGTAATAGTCTACCCATCAAACTGTCTAAATGTGAATTCCACAAAACTGAACTTACTTATTTGGGATATTGTATCTCAAAAGATGGGTTGAAAATGGATCCGGGCAAAGTCAAAGCTGTGCAAGACTGGCAAACCCCCACAACTCGTAAAGAACTACAATCCTTCCTGGGGTTTGCCAATTTCTATAGAGAACTTATACAAAACTTTGCCCAAATAACTCTTCCCCTCACTGAACTCCTAAAAACAAAAGATAAGGGGGAGCAAGCTAAACAGCCGAAAGCTAAACTGAATTGGACGCCACAATGCCAATTAGCTTTTAATCAATTAAAGCAGCAATTCGTATCTAAACCAGTGCTGCAGCACCCCGATGAAAATTGCCCCTTCATAGTGCAGGTGGATGCCAGCGATACGGCAATTGGGGGCGTCCTCCTCCAGCGGGGAACAGACAATATTCTCAGACCCTGTGCATACCTCTCTCGTAAATTTACCGACGCAGAAAGAAATTGGAATGTGTGGGAGAAGGAGGCATTTGCTGTAAAAGCGGCACTCTCCACTTGGAGACATTGGCTAGAAGGGGCGCGTCATCCGTTTGAAGTTTGGACCGATCATAAAAATTTAGAAGCGTTACGCAGTCCCCGAAGGCTCAACGCCAAACAATTAAGATGGGTGGAATACTTTTCAAAATTCAACTTCACCCTCCAATTCCTCCCAGGCAAAACCAATTTTTTAGCGGATGCCCTTTCGCGCATGCCCCAACATAAAAGCAAGCGGGAGGAGACAATAGACACAGTGTTTTCGCCTACTCAACTAGGGGGTGTGGTTACTACGCGCAGTCGCACAGCACAACCTCCTCAAGCAGACAATGGGTGGAGACAGAAACTGAAAAGTGAAGTCGAAAAGGAGGGGGATAATATTCCTAGAGATAAATTAAATCAATCTGAACAGGGAGAATGGCTTTGGGGAAATTGATTCTACGTACCAAAGACTTTAAGAAAAGAAGTACTAAATCGCTGTCATGATGCCCCAACAGCTGGCCACTATGGATATTTAAAAACTCTTCATCTGGTTCAGAGACAATTTTGGTGGCCAGGCATGCGCAAAGACATTTCTCAATATGTAGCTTCATGCCCCATTTGTCTCAGCGCCAAATCGCGTAAGGGCAAACCTCCTGGACTTTTACAACCCCTTGAAACTCCAAATAGACCATGGGAAATTATTTCTATGGATTTCATCACAGATCTACCCCCTTCCAAAAATCACACTTGTATTTTAGTGGTTGTAGATCTGTTTTCTAAGCAAGCTCACTTCATTCCTTGCACTACGATGCCTTCGGCAAAGAAATTGGCGGATATTTTTCTGAAATACATTGTAAAACTCCATTCTTTTCCGTCTAAGGTGATATCTGACCGCGGCAGACAATTCGTTGCCAACTTCTGGCGGGAGCTTATGCAACTAATGGGAATTGAACAAGGTTTAAGTTCCGCACATCATCCGCAAACCGACGGGCAGTCCAAAAAAACTAATCAATTGTTAGAACAGTTTCTCCGTTGCTATATTAATTTCCAACAGGACAATTGGGTTGATTTGTTACTGTTAGCTGAATTTTCCTACAACAACAGTATACATTCATCTACCGGAGAAACACCCTTCAAAGTTGTGTACGGCTACCATTTTAAACCATTTCCTTTTGAAGCTCTCCCCCCTGCAACTGCATCCCGTGATGTTTCAGAATGGTGGGGGGAGGCAGCTCAGCAATGGACTCTTATTCAACAGCATCTTAACAAAGCCAAGCAGGACTATAAAAAATACGCTGATCGCCATCGTGCGGCCGACTGGGAATTGCAACCCGGGGACCTCGTGTATTTATCTACAAAAAATGTGAAAGTCGCCCAAACCAGCCGTAAATTAGCACTGAAATACATGGGACCCTTCCCAATCAAGAAAATTATTAATAAAGTGACCGTAGCACTCGATTTGCCAAAGAACCTTCGCCACGTCCATCCAACTTTCCACATCAGCCTGCTGAAGAGAGTCCCTCCAGCAGACCAATGGCACACCCATGCTCCTCCCATTCCAACTTTAATCGATGACCAAGTCCATTATGAAGTACAACAGATTTTGGACTCTAAAATCAAACGTAATAGGCTGTTTTACCTTATTAGGTGGAAAGACTTTGATTCTGGGTTTGATGAGTGGGTGGAGGATGTTCATGTTCATGCCCCTAGATTAATCAAATCCTTTCACAATCTCTACCCTCTCAAGCCAGGGGGAAGGGCATTTTAGAGGGGGCAGAAATGTCAGGTCTGATATAGGTTCCTTGTGTATTCTGACCAGAGAGACTCCATTTTAATGCTATCAGTGTTTTAAGCTCTTCCTTTGCAGGTGCCAAGCAGTCCAGCAACACTTATCTCAACAAAGAGCACTGTTTTGACTACAGCCTTTCCAGCCTTGGGAAAGTTTCATTCTCTCAGCTTCAAGCCGCATGTTTTGAGAACTGTGGGGGGAGGATGGGATTTGCTGGGCTATTCTATTCTGTATCTGAACCCTTGCTTTCATTCGTAACAATATATGTGTACCAGCCAGGATATTGAATCTTGGCCAGTGAACTATAATGGTTGTTTATATTCAGTAAAATCTTTTGGAACCAATGGACTCATGTCTAATTGTAAGAGATAGTCTGGATTGCAACTTTTAATAAGACACAGTCTGACATTTGTGAGCTTTTTTGCTGATAAAGTCCTGTCTCTCCGCCACAATCTGCCAGCCACAGTTGACACGTTATGTGAAGTAGGCGCCCCCTGGCCGCCTTCAGGGTTGGTATTTGATCATTTCAGCCCTCGCTCTGGGGAGGAGGTGGATAGGATCCTGCAGGTGGTGAGGCCTACCACTTGCCTCCTGGACCCGCGTCCATCATGGCTGGTGAAAGCCAGTATTGGTGGACTACAGGATTCCTTGTAGGCTATTGTCAACACATCCTTGGGCTCTGGGGTTTTCCCTGGGGTACTAAAGGAGGCTGTGGTGAGGCTCCTGTTAAAGAAACAATCACTGGATCCCGCCGACCCACTCAGTTACTGCCCAGTCTTGAACCTCTCATTTCTGGGTAAGGTGATTGAGTAGGCGGCGGAGAAACAGCTGCAGAGTTTCCTGAAGGAGACCTTGGCCCTCTATCCCTTCCAGTCCAGCTTCCACCCAGGCCATAGGACCGAGACACTGCTGGTCGCCCTCACAGACAATCTTCGCAGACACCTGGATCAAGATGGGACGGCACTGCTGATTTTATTAGATCTTTCGGCAGTGTTCAATATGATCGATTATGATCTTCTTACCCACCACCTTGCCGACATAGGAATTCAAGGGACGGCATTATACTGGCTTGTCTCCTTTCTCCACAGTTGGGGACAAAGGGTGGCGCTAGGGGAGAAAGGGTGGCGCTAGGGGAGAAGTTGTCATCCCAATATCCACTAGTGTGTGGTGTGCCACAAGGGGCAATACTCTCCCCATTATTGTTCAACATCAATATGCACCGCCTCACCCAGCTGGTGCAAAGTTTCGGGCTTGGGTGTCTTCAGTATGCTGATGACACCCAGCTATACTTGTTGATGGACAGCCAGCCTGGATTGGCCCCAGATGTCCTGGAGCATGCTATGAGGCAGAGTTGGCTGAAGTGAAACCCCTCAAAGACGGATATCCTGTACTTGAGTCACAGGAGTGCAGATTTGGGGCCCAGGCTTCCTACACTCGATGGGGCGGTGCTTACACCAACTCCAAGAGTTAGGAGCCTGGGGGTGATCCTTGATGCATCCTTGAAAATGGAGGCCCAGGTTGTGGCGGTTGCCAGGTCATCATTCTTCCATCTCTGACAGATCAGACAACTTGCCACCTATCTTTCGACCTGCAACTTAACTACAGTGGTCCAGGCAATGGTCACCTCTAGGTGAGACTACTGTAATGCGCTCTACGCAGGGCTTCCCTTGAACTTGATCCGGTGCTTGCAACTGGTCCAAAATGCGGCGGCGCATGTCATCACCAGAGTGCCTTCTAATGCACGTTACAACGGTATTGTGCCAGCTGCATTGGTTACCGGTGGAGTATCAGATCAGATTCAAGGTTTTGGTATTAACCCATAAAGCCCTATGCGGACTGGGACCAGCGTATCTGCGGGACCGCCTCTCCCTATATGAGTCCCAGAGGATGCTTTGATCCAGCGACAAACAGCTGTTAATGGTCCCTGGCCCCAGGGAGGCCCATCTAGTGTTAATCAGGGCCAGGGCTTTTTCAGTCCTAGCTCTAACCTGGTGGAACACTCTGTCTAAAGATACTAGGGCCCAGCCGGATTTGTTATCCTTCTGCCGGGCCTGCAAGACGGAGCTGTTCCGCCAGGTGTATGGTTGACGTTGGTTGGGCCTCCCCACCGGCCGACTAGAGGAAAACATGCTCCCCTACCCACCCAGCCTGTTAAATACTTTGGAGATGGTTGGGTGGTGGTTATTTGAGAAGTCTTCTGCTGTGTGTCTTAAATGTCAGAACTGTGGCTAGATAATGTCCTTACTCCAGACTACCTTCTGCAATCAGACAACAGTCCATTGTTTCCAAAAGGCTTTTACTGGAAAAATAGTTCATTATAGTCCACTAGCCTGAATGCAATATTCAGGATGGTACATATGCATTGTTACCAATGACTGGCAAAGCATGAGGTACAAAGTAACAGATCACAGTAGGCCCAACCTCCCCCCATAGTTCTCAAAACAACCCCTTTGAAGTCAGGATAGCGAAAGTTTCCCAAGGCCGGTTCTTCGTGGAACGTCGGTAGCCAAAACAATCCTCTTCTGTGAGATAGCTGCCTGGGAACCTTGGCACCTGTGAAGAGAGCACTTAAACACTGAAAGGATTAAAAATGGAGTCGGTTAAGCGAAGCAGTACAATACAGCATTCTGAACCTGACATTAAATATTAATGTGGTTTTATTGGTTTTAAAGTTGTATGTATTTTAAATTACTATACTGATTGTAATCCACCCTGAGCCTGCTGATGCAGGGAGGGCAGAATATAAATTGAATCAATCAATCAATCAATTAATCAGTCAAATAAATAAATTCTCCCTTGGGGCTGTTCCCTCCCTGGTGGTCCTCATTCTCCCGGCCTGTCCCTTGGACCTTCCACTGGAGGGTGGGGCTAGCTGGCTTCCACCTGCCCCACCTGACTCTCTGGGGCTTGGATGCTGCTCTGCCCTCCTGAGACTGGGGAGTCTCTCTTTCTCCTTCTGTTGTCAGCCTGGTCTGGTCCTGGGTGTCCATTGGTGTGTCTGGGTAGCTGTCCCCTAGCTGCCTCCCATCCCCGTCTTCTGGCAAGTCCGGGGGCCGGGCCCCAGACTCCAGACAAGACTAACCAATTTTATTGTAGCATAAGCTTTCGAGAGCCACAGCTCTCTTCATCCCATGCACCTGATGAACAGAGCTGTGGTTCTCGAAAGCTTATGCTACAATAAAGTTGGTTAGCCTTAAAGGCGCTACTGGACACTTTACTATTTTGCTACTACAGACTAACATGGCTAACTCCTCTGTATCTATGTCTTAAAAAGTAGGCCCTTTGTGTATCTGAGAATGGCATTCCATTCTAACTATAGATGCCAGCCTGTAGGTGGTACCTGGAGACCTCCCAGAATTAAAATTGATCTTCAGACTTCAGAGATCAGTTCCCCTGAAGAAAATGGTTCCTTTGGAGGATGAACTTTATGGTATGGTACTCCACTGAGTCCCCTCCCCTCCCTAAACACCATCCTCCCTAGTTTCCACCTTGAAATCTCCTGGAATTTTCCAACCTGGAGTTAGCAAACCTAATTCTAACTGATAGCCCATCTTCCCACACATACTATGATCTTATCCCCCTCATTCATTCTCACAAATCATATTGAAAGAAATATTACTTTTTAAAAAATGATATAGATAGACCATATCAGGCAATGGGGTTGCATCCTAGCACAGGCTGTCCTGAATATCCCAGGCCCTAGTTGAATATGTCCCTCTCCCATGCATGGAACCTGCTGTGATTAATTTTTAAGGTTAGTTATTTTTTATTACAATATTACCAAAGTAACTGTGACAAAACATTATATTTCAGAAATTACGTAAGCACAGCCTCATGAGGTCAGGAGAAACCAGAAGGGGCTTGGCTGGGGTTCTGAAATTTTTTGGCAAATTGCTTGGTTTCTTCAAGCCTAGTTCTAAGGTATGCTCAAAGGTTTCACCCGTCAATAATCCTGGTAGGTGTGATCATTAAAAATGTGAAAAAGTTTGTATGTGGGCAACATCATAATAAAAACTGAAGAAATGCAAAAAGCAATTTCAGTGCCCCTTATGAAAGTCAGTAAAACAGGAGTCCAGCAGCACATAGGAGATTACATATTCCAGCATAAGCTTTTAGTGAATCAGAGCTCACTTCATCAACTGCAACATGGCTACCCATCTGGAATTGTGAAACCTGGTGCCTCGGTGAACTTAGGCTCAGTGAACTTAGGCTCTTAGGCACAGAGACCTCATTGAGCAAGGTAGCACCACTACATTTTCATCCATCTAATTGTTATTCCCTGCAGTTATTCATTTTCAAAATGAACCACAATAACAAATCCCATACTAGCGACATTTAAAACACCTTAATTAATCTTAAGAAGTGTCATGCAGATCAACCTGGCTGTTGACCAGGACATTCCAAGACTCTCGAGTAGCATAATCTAATTAATTGAAAGGAGAAGAAAAAAGAACACAAGAGGTCATAAATACAAAGTAATCTGAAACACTCTGGACTCTGCCAGCTGGCACCCACCTCTTTTCTCCTTCTTTGCTCTGCAATTTCACAGCAATTGACACAAGGCCTAAAATCTCCCTCCTCAGCTAGTAGCCTGTATTATGTTACGCAGCATTCTACTGAAGTATTTTTAATGAACTAATTACATATTTGTTAATAATAGAATGTTGCTTTAGCAGATAACTGCTGAACATAATTCTGAGGGAACTACCCTAGACTGGGATAGCTTAGGAATGCTATGGAATAGGTTTCAACTATGGAAACAATATGTTTAGCTTTTCCTAAGTTATAAATAAACTGAAAAGAATCCTCTTGGGTGTGCATTAAAAATCATGTCCCATCCTCTCTTGGTAAGCTTAAGATGCTATACTCAGGTAATCATTGGCTTTGTGCCCAGCCAGGACCATAAAAAGATTACTATCTTGTTGAGGCGGATTGGTGCAACCAACAACCACTTGTCTGGATCCTACTGGCTGTAGCCTCGCACCTTGCCTGATCAGACATAGGTTGACCAGACTGGGATTGGGGTTGCCAACCTCCAGGTGGGGCCTGAAGATCTCCCAGAATTACAACTGATCTCCAATTCCTTTGGAAGGTGGACTGTATGGAACCATATCCCTGCTGGGCTTCCACCTCTCTCCAGGCTCCACCCTCCAAATTTCTACAAATTCCTCAAACTAGAGTTGACAATATCCTATTTAGGCATGCAGAGATAGACTACACAGGAAATTGCTCCTCTCAGGACCACTCTCAGTATCTTTAAGGGACAAGATTTCAGAAAGCAGTTCAGTTGTTTTTTTACCTTCCCTCCAACATCATTTAGCAGTTTGGTTGATTAGAAGCAAAGGATGTATTACACTAAACCTTGCTACGGGCTTTTGTTGGCTGCTTCCTAAAGAGTGCCACATTTCATTATTTCAGAAAATGTCACCAAAGAGGCACTAATCTATAAACAAAGCAGTACAAAATATTAAAATACAGCTTCAAACTTGCAGAGGCAAAATGCCTGCATGTTTGTTTTTGTTTACATAGAGTGCCTCCTTCAATGTTTCTTTGCCAGTTAACAGCCACACTGGTATTTTTCCTACCTTACAGCAATAGTATAATGTTGATGTGGGTGGTTTGCTTTTCATTGTCAAAGCTGGTGCAAACTACACAAGATGACTTACACATGTTTGTGCGAGTGTTTAGAAGTATGTGTGCTCCAATGTGCCCATGTTGACTTTTCCACAAGCTGAACACTTGTCCTGTAACTTCAGTCCATGCACATGTCCTGTAACTTCATGTAGCTGCATTTGTGAGTGTCCATGGTCATAATCAATGAGTTGCCAGTGCAGAGTGCTGATTTTGGTCAGCATGGGGGGAGATGAGAGATGGTATCCCATGATGAACCTTCTCTCTGTGCATCCTCATATCTTTCTTGGCAGTACAGAGCAAATTCAGTAAAATTCAGCCATTGTTTCCAATGGGAAACACAATTTGAGGCTTTCCAGGAGCCCGGGGGAGCCAGTTTTGGATTGAATGTTACCAAATTTGTTGGGGACCTACTCCTACCTGTCCTCTAACAACCCCCCCCCCCAAGTTTTATGAAGATTGGACTTCTCAGGGCCCCCCAAAGAAGGTGCCCCCAGCCACGTCCAATCTCCATTATTCCCTATGGGAGAAACTAGGGGAGCTATCTAGGGGAGCTACCTAGGGAGCTGGGTGGCATTTTGCAAGCAAAATCCACCAAATTTGCAGGAGACCTATTCCTGTCCTCTAAAGACTTCTCAAGTACACACAGAAGGCAACAAGCATATTGTATCTACAGTATTCCCTTAAGTCCAGTTTCCTCAGGGCTATCTTAGAACAGGAGATAAGTAGTTTGATATAACTGCATATCTCTCTGGGTAAGTTCCTTGGTTACACAGATAGTCAGGCCAACAGAACTGGTTCCTAGTTTGAGACTTACATTGGCATGCCAATTATACCCTATTGGACATCAGGTTAGTGTTCTCAGGACCGAAAGTTCTCAAAAGTTTCTTTCTGGTTATGTTCACTGTTATCTTCTGAATCTTTTAAAATTTTCTGAATGATTAAAGATTGGTTCCATTAACATACATACATACAGCCAACATACAGATATCTTCTCATGGAAGCAAAAATTAAGTTTTGCTTTCAGTTTAAGACTAGAGTTTTTGTTTTGCATTAAACTTCATAAATCACAGTAGAGTAGGATAATGTAGGCATGTATGATTGTTGTGCCCAATACATATTAATGTATCTGAACTTTTGGGTGGCTCTGTCAAATAGGTATTATGTGTTGGTTCTTTCTGCCAGAGGAAGAAAATAAGACTGAATTGCATCTGCTAATAAGCAAATCACATTTGGATATATGAAAATGTAAAATAGAGCCTTGACTATCACTGTGGGTGAGCTATAAAAAAAGAAGAGCCAATCAGAAGGCAAGAAAACCCAGCCAGGCCAGCTTAAACCAACCTGAGTATCAGTCCCACGTAACATGATAGTGTGTAAATACTTTAAAATGAAGCATTGCCTTTTGCCTGCTCCAGGCACCATCTAGTCAGCATGTTCAATCAACTCCCTAAATAGTTTGGAATTTTTCTACATACCATGCCATGATTCAACCCAGTCCTGAAACTAGGCACCACTTGCTCAATTAATGCTTCTGCCTCTGTGGCCATTTCATCTCAAGTATTTTTGCTCCACCATCCTCAAAATAAAGATGCCACATACAAAATTGGGTTCAACTGGGATGTATGTATTAACCTGACCTGAGCCTTATCAATACCCATCCCTCAGGGTTCAAATAGATGAAACCTCGGCCCCGAGGGGACCCCACCCCAACCTGTCTGACATGAGAGGCCAGCTTGGGAAGCCTTCACCCCCATCAGAAGATGCCTTAGAGTTTCATTCATTAATCCAGAAGATCTTAAAGATTAATGTCCAAATGAAACCAGCGGCTTTTCTTTAGGACTAATGGACAGGAAGAAAAAGTGATGGAACTTTATTTTGATATACGACAATGGCAGTGAGATTATTATATGCCCAAAAATGGATACTACCCACTTCAGAGTGGTTGGTGAAGATGACAGGATTTGCAGACATGGCTAAACTTACTTCTTTGACTAAAGAAAAGATATTGTCCACATTTATTGCTACCTGGAAACCCTTTATAGACATTTTGCAGGAAATGGGGAAAAATGAACTGATGACTTGTAGATTTGATGATTAAGGTGGGGAGGGAGAAAGTGGATAATAGAAAAAGGAGAGACTTACTGTTTGTGATCATAGAGTAATTTATATTTCTTTTTATCTTTTTCATATATTTTCCATCCTTTCCCCCCTTCTTTCTCAACTTTTTGCTAGTTTTATCATTTTGTTCTGAAAAATTCTTTAAAAAATAAATTTATAAAAAAAGAAGGTGCCTCAGAGTTAGGGTAGCTAGGGGCCCCAGGGGCCAAAGCGGAGCTGCAGGGGGCAGTGGGGTACTTAACTCCTGTGAATGAAGCACACGTGTACTCCCACCGATCAGGTGAGCAGGGCTGTAGGTCTCCTAATGGAGGTGGGGAAGGAAGAAGAAAAGTAGGCCCTCCCTTGCCTCAAACAGGGAGTGGGCCATCCGTTACTTGGCCCTGGTATAGAGGAGGGCATAGGGTGGCAGTGATTCTAGGGTCGCATCCTGTGTTTTTCCTCAGAGACCCAGAGTTACGAAGGGCCAAGCTAGAAGCGACAAATTACACTTGAATGGCAAGTGAATAGACTCACTTCTAGCTTGGCTCTAAGATAGCCCCTACAACCATGCCCAATAGCAAACTGTTTTTTAGAACAACTGGGGGGCAGCAAAGGGAAAAGGAAAGTGGAATAAAATGCTTCAAAAAACTTACTGTTTCTGGAAATTTGAACCCAACACAGAATCTGAAGCATCTGAAGAAAAAAGGGAGGAAGGATACTTTATGGTAACTTTGGAAATATGCAAACATCTACAAACTTTTTTTTTAACAAAAAACCTTGTTTGACTTTTCATCCAACTTTCTGCAATCGAAAACATATTGCAGAAGGTTATTTCCTTTTGGGTGGTCGCAATCAGAATACAGGCAATTATTCACATTGTTTCTGAAAGGAATTTGTGCTTCTTCTCAATGGGAAGACAGAATCTTGGCCCATAAAGCTCAACAGTAAGTGGACCTGGTTGGATCCTAACTATAAATTGTTTTCCCATTACTGCTCTTCGTGGCATTTCTATATAGAAACATGATTGCTTTGTTTCTTTCAGTGACATGGAGCAGGCAAATGCTGTGTGTTTTCATTGGTCTGACATGATAAACTCAGAATTCCATTCCCAAAACTGTTCTGCTGTAGTGAATGAATTAACTTCGTATTCATTGTCAGGGAAAGCTGCCGCAGGGTCATAATGAAGGCTGTGGTAGAGGAACTCTGAGATTCTAATCCTGCTGAGCAAAATTATATCATCAAACTATGCATCGCATGAAATTGTTGGCTCTGGTATTTTATCCTCCCCTCATCCACCCTCAAGTCCTCCAGATTCCTTAACCTCATTTCCAGGTTCCCAGAAGTAGGCATTTCTGTAATTTTAGTTCATTTCCAAATATCTATACAAAATGCAAAGTACTCTTGGCTAACATTCCATTAAAGCAACTGGTTCCAAACAGCTCTTTGCATTTTGTGTTTGCCTTTTACATCCTATTGCTTAGTGAACACCGAGTAATTATTTGCTAATAAATATTTACTCCTTAACTGCTGTCACAAGAAGCAACTGCTACACTGATTTCCAAGTAAATGAGCCCGCTATGGTTAAGTAACACTGAAGCAAAGTCCACCAAACTTAAGTTTGCTGAGCCATGGATTTTTTTTGCTAAATTCAAATTGGAGGCAGATTTCCCTCTTATGCCTCCCAAAAAGTTTACCTTTAGGGACAAACAAGACCCAATGCAGGACAAGGAAATCCATTCATAGGAACTTCCATTTTTGATTAGTGAAACTGATTTTTGCAAATATCCCACTCAAAACCAGTGCCCATTTTGTACTCAAGGCAAGTAACCGTATGACCACATGGCTGTTATGCTGACAATTTAAAGCAAGCAGTATTTGAAGATATGTGTGCATTCGGCATTACCTTAAGCAATTGGATGGGTAGCTGCTGTTGGCATATGATCATAATTCACAGGATTACATATGCCCCAGAGTCATGGTTACGTTGTGGATAATTTAAGATTAATTACATTTTCAATATATGTGTTGCTTTTGTACTTGCAGAGTTGATAATTAGTTCATCCCTAGAACTTGTTGTTGGATCAGTTCCCAAGTGGCAAAACCATTTAGAATACTCGATGAACACAAAGCATGCTTAGCTTTGGGAGTCAAGTAGGCAAGTAAGCAGAGGAGGGTCTGACATTGTTCACTGGAGGAATACAGTTGGGGCTGTGCTACTGGGAGAAGAGGCTGTTACCTCATATTTATTCCAATTTCAACCACTCCACTGCAAATCCAGAGCTGGTATGTAGCTCACAGAGTTGAAAGTATAGGTGTACTGTATAGACATGGATTTTTCCATGTCTCTATCATTCCTCATGTCCACATAGATAAAAAGAGACAGAAGAATCTAATAACAGTTTTCTCAACAACAACAACATTTGATTTATATACCGCCCTTCAAGACGACTTAACACCTACTCAGAGCAGTTTACAAAGTGTGTTATTATTATCCCCACAACAATAAACACCCTGTGAGGTGGGTGGGGCTGAGAGAGCTCCTAGAAGCTGTGACTGACCCAAGGTCATCCAGCTGGCTACAAGTGGAGGAGTGGGGAATCAAACCCAGTTCTCCAGATTAGAGTCCCATGCTCTTAACCACTACACCAAACCGGCTCCCATGACAGAATTATGCATCCACAGAGGAACCTAGTCCTGTGTCTCTCTTTGAGTCACTGTTCTGGATTTGACTCTTGAATGGATGGAGAATGGAGAGAGACGAGAAGGGAGGAGACAAGTGACTCTTGTGTAGACCCACCAGGAAGACCCCTGAGAATGTGAGTAAGGAGTGCTACATCTTTGGGCTGGGAATGATTGAATGATCTAATCTTACCACCTAAAGAGATGTAGCAGAGGCTGATAGGTTTGGAAGGAGGTTAGACCATATTGGTGGATTATGAGGAGACGTCATGGCCAGTATCCTCAGTGAGTAGATTTTTGAGGCTCCTGGTAGCATTTAAAGACTTTGTGTTATGTCTCCCAGCACATTAGCAGTTCTCACTTTTGGGAACTGCACTGCATGAGAGCTAACTTATTCTGGGACAGATCCGGCAAAAATTAGTGTTATTATTCCAGAGTCCTGTATGCTCTTTCAAGGCTCACATGGTTAATTACTTGACTTTCATACTAATATTAATCGAGATATAAGCTTTGTTCACTCAGCCCTCAATGCAAACAGAACTGTCTCCTATAATACTAAATGAACTGGGGAAACTCTTTCTATCTGTGGTCCTTTGTTTAAAAGCACACTGGTTTTGGCATGCCTCAAGAAATAGCAGGGTAGGAATCGATGCATTTGGAGAGGGCAGATTTTGTTCCCTCATGCATGTGGCATGTAATTCTTGGCAAGCTATAAGAAAGTGTATGTGGAAAGGCAGAATGGCTATTCAAGGTCCTTTAACGGAAACTATGCAAACATGTACTTGCATTGCAAGTTGGGGGGGGGGGGGTTATATGGAAAGTAGAGCTAGATGGATACCAGTGCTAGATTTAAAATACAATGTCATGCTGCAAAAACTGAGCAAGCCAAATGGTGCCATATTTGTTTGTTTGTTTATACCCTAATTTTCTTCCCAGTGGGGACCCAAAGTAGCTTACAACATACTTCCTGTCTTCATTTTTATCCTCACAAAAACCCTTTGAGGTAGGTTAGGCTGAGATGATGTAATTGGCCAAAGGTCACCTCAGCAAACTTCAGGGTAGAGTGATGAGTTTAACCTGGGTTGCCAACAATTTTACCACTGCACCACACTGGCAGCCCCTATCCTACTATCCTGCTGGACTTAGCCAGACTGGAGTGAGCCAAAATGGCTCCTTTAATGTTAAGCCCAATCTTTCCCATTCGTAATGACAGGCATACCTCATTTCTCAGATAATTATTGCAGGGCCAGATCTAGGATTGCCAGCACCCAGGGCAACCCTAGTCTGACCCCTCTCGGGTGCGTACACAGCGCGCGCACACTCCCAGTACCACGTGATGATGTCACTTCTGTGACATCATCACGCAGGGCAGAGTGTGCCACCAGCGTGCTGCGCTGGCGGAGGCAGTGTGCAGGGATGGGAAGCCACCCGCACCATTCACCTCCCCGCAGGACAGGGGACAGCCGGCCACACCCTGTCCTGTGGGGAAGGCGAATGGTGCAGGTGGCCTCTCAGCCCCCTGCGCTGCCTTTTGCCTGCCCTGCAGGACAGGGGGCGCACAGCAAGCCAGCCACCCCCTGTCCTGCATGGCAGGCAAAAGGCAGCGTGGAGGGTTGCGAGGCTGCCCGCGCTGACACCCAAGCGCTCCCGGCAGCTGGCAGCTGCTCCCAGTGCCCCCTCCCTGGTGGCTCCGGGGGCAAACTACCCCCCTGCCCCCCTCAATCCGGCCCTGAATTACTGCCTTACCATCAAAGACAGTATCATAATTGGAGGTTTCTCGTCATGTGAAACATCCCATTTAATAAAAGATGCCCCTCTAAGGCAAGTTTTCCTGAGTCTGGCACTTTGTTAGGCAGGCCTCAGGCTCTCTCACTGTAAAGCATGCCACTATATGTTGTCCCAGTGCTGATACTTCCACCACTTTAATAAACAGTATGCTCTCAAGTCAGAGTTGACTTATGGAAACCCCTAGTGCTGTTTTCATGGCAAGAGACTAACAGAGGCGGTTTACCATTGCCTGCCTCTGCAACCCTGGTCTTCATTGGCGGTCTCCCATCCAATTACTAACCAAGGTGGACCCTGCTTAACTTCTGAGATCTGATGAGATCAGGTTCACTTGGGATATCTAAGTCAGGGTTTAATAAACAATATCAAAAATTAAATAAGAATCACATTAGAAGAGGGTGATACATCTTAGACATATCAAAAGTGAGGACTAAGGCATGGTTCAGCAACCAATGTGAGTCCAGGCGGAGCAGAAACATGAGTGGCACTGTAGGGCAATGTCATGATGTCACTTCTGGGGAAAACACAGGAAATAATGTCACACCTCTCTAGGATTTGCTGGAAAGTCTATGGTAGAGTGGTTTCTGGCAATTCCTAGAATGGACTGACATCACTTCTGGATTTTCCCTGGAAATGATGTCATGCCTTCACCAATGGCTATTTTTTTTAATTGTATTTTTCCCCCACCAGCCACAGAGCAGTGGGAACCTGGGAACACTTATCAGGTCAGGCCCTACCCAAATGTCTTGGGCTGTGTCTGTTGATACACTACAGTGCCGTGTATTATTTAATAGTGCTATTGAATGTTATACCCTGTTAAAGTATACAAAACTTCAGAAAAGGGATAGAAAAATTGATTTTGTAGAAGGCTTGAAAATAACCCAAAGACTGGGTGTATTCCAAAAAAGCCTTTCTTTTAAACCTATATGAATTTCCACAAGAAGTCTACTTCACAGTCTTTATTTCTGAAAATATTTCACTCTGGGTTGGCACTCTTACTTTCACCTCCCTTTTGTTATTTTTACATGAACCCTGTTAAACAAGAAATAGACTGGTATTGTGTCTAGCCTCCATCGCAGTGCTTGATCTCACTGTGTTTGAAATAACCAAAAATGCATATGGAATTTGCATTAGAGATATTACAGTCCTATGGAGCGTGGCTATTATAACTGACTCAGTTGTTATCGAATGCCTTCCACCTGTTGCTGCTTACAACATGCTCAAGTGGCATCAAGCTTAAAAGTTCTGGGTCTATTTATAGGGAGTCTTCCAAGAGATGCATGAAGTGCAAGATAAATTTACACAAACGCCCTTTCATCTCTTTTGTTCGACATTGCAAAGATCTATTCTTCTCCCCAAATGCTCATACAAGTACCACTGATGTTACAGGAAAAGAAGTACTCTTGTCAAGAGGAGACTACAGAGAATAGAGAGGTCAGGTTCAGGAAGTACTTTAACTCCTTTAATTGGAAGAAGGGAAATGTAGAACATTCCTATCAGCAGATTGGCTTGTTTCTACTGCTGCCTTCAGGATGTCAAAATGAAAGAGAGTTAAAAATTTGGACTTTAGCCATTGTAATATTCCATATGGGGTTCCCATTTAGAATTTGAAGACTTCAGTTGTGATCTCATTAAAACCAGTGATTTGGGTTTTGTTTCATGTCAGTGAATTGTTCTACAAATCATGAGGGAAACTATTTAAAGTGAGCGTTTCTTCTATTTGCTTGGAGCTCACCACAGCATGCAGTCTTCTGTCAGGGCTGTGGACTCTGAATTGCTTCTCAGGTGTTGCTGACTCATTTCCTTCTGCAAACGTTCTAGCCATTTTGCACCCATATTTAGCTTCCTCCTCCCTGCTCTAACCTCAGGTTATCCATGACAATGTTTTGTTTTTACACTCCATCATGTTGGCTTTTTGTCTTGTCCTTGCAATGATCTTCTCAGTTGTTGACTCTTGACTGCACAAACCAGGTTTTGTTCCTCACCTCAGTAACTGGTTTGGGGTCTGTGACCATTTGGGGATGAAAACCACAGGCAGCAGCTGTGTATAACCCCTGACCCATGATAAGCATTCACCCAAGCCAGATACAGTCCACAGAAAACTCTTACATGAAACTGAATGGTTTATTTTTTTTAATGAATACTGAAACAAACCATAGTGTACTATATCATTCATTTTGTGTGAGAGCAAGATGGGGAATGAGTACTAGATACAGTGACTGCAAAAGCCCCAGGGAAGCTCTGAAATGAAAAGTGGTGTTTCCCAATGAAAGGCTCTTCTCTGAAAACACATGTTCGCACCTGGAATCTCACCTGGCCTTTTAATTATTAATTTTTACCAAATGAAAGTGGCACTTAGAATTCTGTGTGTGATTGGTTTCATTTTTCATTTCACAAATGGTAAAATACAAGACAGCCCTGTGCTTTCCCTCTCACAGTTCAAGGTTTTGTGTGATGGCTAGAAGGCGATCTGGAACAATGAAAGGCATGGCCGCTGAGTCACAGTGGGCACACATCCAATAGCAACAATGTGTTGCACAAGCCTAACATCTGCAAAGGAGTCGTCAGCATGGCCAACTGCATAGCACTGTTCTTTCTTTGGTGAAAACTGACCAGTTGTTGGCACCATTCCTGTGCCTCAGACAAATGACCATTCTATGCTGCTTCCCATGTAGATAAGTAAAACCATAGCATTTACTAAATCTGTAAACCACCGAGAAGCTCAGGGTTCTCCCATTTTACAATAAGGCTGAGATCACCCAAAGTGTCTCCTGACTGAGTGGGGATTGGAGCCTATATGTCTCCTCTGGTCAAATGTCATGACTCCATTCACTGCACCAAACTGGCTCATTGGAAAAAACACATCTTCAGCTTGTTGGCAGCATTCCCGTTTCAAAAGTGATGAGAGTTGTTCTGTTACTACACAATGGCTGAATATTGTTTTTGCTTGTTTATTAAAAATATTTATACCCCAAAAGAAGCTAAAGAAGAAATGCTGCCTGTTTTTTAAAATTTCTGCAGCAATTGATACCAACATTCTGATTCAATATACCAGTTTTTCAATTACTTAAAAAAAAACAATAAAACAACTCCAGGTGGCCATTGTTCAATTTATTTCCCAGCTGCACCTGACTACCATAACATTCATTAAATGCGTCACCCATATACTATTTGTGCTCAAAATAAACATGTCAGTTTTTGGTTTAACATATTCAAGAAAAGAGAAGTCTGAAGATATGGAAAAATTGTCTATGAAAGAGCTGGATAGTGGGACTAAATAAATGCTTCTATAGTAAGTGGGAAGGAGGAGGATTTGACTAGAGTGTCTCCAGTGGAGGAAAAGCTATATAAGAGCTAAACTACACAATATGTTGGTTTACAGGTTCTCTCCGAGTTCACCACTTCGATCAGTTACAAGTCAGCTCCAAGACAAGTCCACATGCCACTATGAAGTTATGCAAATAACTTCTCACTGAGGGTTCTTTACATGGGACTTTGACTAAAGTGGTGAACCTGGCAACAATGCATAAACGTGTTGTGTAGTTCAGCCTTAAGTCTAATGCCCCAAATTCAGGAGTTTTCCAGTTCAATTTAGATATTCTTTGGGGGGGGGATTCTTTTAACCTATATACCAAAATTGTGATAGATGATATAGTTCACCAAATAAATGTCATTAATAAAAATGACATCAATACTATTCAGTGTTCTGTAGTTCAAAGTAGCTTTTCCCCGTAATGCTGCAAGTGCTGGCTTTCATTTGTTATTTTGATGCTGCAGACAGCAATCTTAACACCCACTCAGAGCGGTTTACAAAATATGTCATTATTATCCCCACAACAACAAACACCCTGTGAGGTGAGTGGGTCTGAGAGAGCTCCTAGAAGCTGTGACTGACTCAAGGTTGCACAGCTGGCTTCAAGTGGAGAAGTGGGGAATCAAACCCAATTCTCCAGATTAGAGTTCTGCGCTCTTAACCACTAAATAAAACTGGCTTTATCCTGGCTGGTTTAGATTTATTGTTGTGAGCTGAATGGAGCAGGTCTGGAGAGGAAACAACACATTTTCTCAGCCCGTTACCATGCTGAATGATGCCACTGTGTAGATGCAAAAGTACTTGAAATGCTGTTAATTTTTAACTGTTTCAAAATAATGAAGATGATTATATGAGATGTTTGAGTCAATGCAGAGCATTTCCCTGTCCATAGATCTGAAAGTGGAAGCCCCTATGTGTGTGGAGCTCTTTGAGCCTCAGATGTGCTTGATCATGGCTTGTGTATAGAACACTGTTTTGTTCCAAAATTAATTTTCCAAATTCCCAACAAACTGCATACAACATAATGCAACTGGGAATCCCCCACTTTAACTGCTGAAAATGGAATTGGGGTTGTTGTCACATGCCTCGTAACAATGGGTCGTCGTAAAAGGTAGCCAAAAGGAACACCATGGATAGAAACTGAAAGAAGGACACAGGGAAGAAGAATTGCTTCATATCAACGTTCTTGGTACTGCCTGATAAGTGAAGAAAGCATTCCTGCTATGGCTTAGTGGCAGGGTGGAATCCCTTGGGAGAGTGAGTAGCATTAAAGATGAATCATGGCATGGGCCAGTTCAGCATGCTCATACTGTGACATCAAGACCAAGGAACTCAGGTCCTAAGGAGATTTTGGTAATTGGGCTATAAAAAGCAAATTAAGCATGTAAAAGGAAGTGGCACACATCATTCCTTTGTTATCTATGGCACTCACTCAACTCTCAAAGAGGTTTGTATGTTCCCATGGTATCTGATCTTTGAGATTTATTATTTGCTCATAAATTTTTAAGTGCACTTCTACAGTGCAATTACCAAGGAGAACTGAGTTTCTAATTGAGCTTTTTCATAGGATGAAAAATATACCTTTTGTGGATTCCCTGATCTCTGTACAGACTTTCACTTTAGGGGTATACACTGAGAAAAAAATGGTTATAATTTCCTATCTGGAAGGGGGGGAGGATTTTAGCATTATTGCTTATGTTTGTGTAGGACATATGTGGTATGTTCAGGTTCCAGAGGTTCAGGGCAATTACTTTCAATAGGGAATTATCAGAGGGTCTGGGACAACTGTTTATAAAGAACATAGTCCTCCCAGTAATCTAAAGACCCCCCCCCATCCAAGTTTCAAGTGAATTGTGCCAAGGGGTTTCATTTTACAGACTCCTACAGTAGGTGCCTCTCTGCACAGACACACTTCTCTCCACTGATTCCTATTGGGGGAAATGGCACCAGCCACTGGTATATAAAAAAACTTCATTTCATTTTTCTACTCTTACAGTGACTGAATGACATTTTTTTTTACTTTTCCTCTGCATTTGCTATCCTTCCTTGTTGTGGTCTGTTACTTGTTTCCTTTCACAATCTGAGGAAGGTTTCTTTTACAGAAACCTCTCTATCCTGTTTTACACTGTAGCACTACCATTATTCCCTATGGGTACATTTTCCAGGTGTGGGGCTGGATCAGCTGTTTTTCAACCAAATTACAATGAACGTAGTGTTGTCTGTCCACTAAAGACCCCTCAAGTTTCAAGAAACTGGGACCACGGGGTCCAATTTTACAGGCCATGAACAATGTTCCCCCAGCCATAGAAGTCCAACGTTATTCAAATTGTATCATTTCATTTCAGATGTGCAAAATTTATGCAGTAGTGACGTCGGATATCTCATCAGAAGGCAATAACACTGGACTTTTATTTATTGTCATAGGAATAGCTGTTTATGCATATATTGTATCCAGTAGCGCTTGGTTCATTGTGACTGTTCGTACATAACCATTCTTCTGAGGATTAATATTGTACATTAATTGTCTTTGTAAATTTGTACATATACTTGATAGAGATACTGTGTTTAATATTGTACTGATTATGGTGATCACACTGTTTTGAGCACTCTTAGGGCTTTATATATAAAAATACACAAAAGATTGTTCTTTATAGTTTAAGAACTTTTTTGCCCTCCATTAGGGGTTTTCCCTTCCTGTTCTTCTGCTCTATCAGCCCCGGCGCCAGGGTTTCTGGCGCTGGAGGCTAGTCTTGCATCATCATGCAGTGTCGCCGGCGGGTGGCTGGGGTGGTGCGAAGAGGCAGCCCACGCACTGCACGCCACCCCGGCCGCCTGTTGTCCCTGGCCTATGGCTGCTGTGCTCGCCCGGGGGCATGAGGCAGTGGCGCGGGGCTGGCCAGCAGCAGTGCAGGGCTGGCCAGCGGCAGTGCAGGACACTCGCCTCTGCCCCGGCACCCCTGCCAGCACCCCTTCCGGCCCCACGGTGCCCGCAGCCCCCGCCTCACCACCTCAACGGTGGCGCCGGCCCTGTGCTCTATTATGTGGTAAACAGCTTTAGGTGCTTATCTGGCTGTGTGTGTGTGTGTGTGTGTGTGTTATGTGCCATCAAGTTGTCTCCAACCTATGGCAACCCTATGAATGAATGACCTCCAAAACACCCTATCTTTAACAGGCTTGCTCAGATCTTGCAAACTGGAGGATGTCACTTCTCTTATTGAATCAAGCCATTTCATTTTTGGTTTTCCTCTTTTCTTACTGCCTTCCACTTTTCCTAGCATGATTGACTTTTCCTGAGAATCTAGGGAGAATCCAGGCTTGATTTGATCTAGTACCCACTTATTTGTCTTTTTGGCTGTACATGGTATCCACAAAACTCTCCTCCAGCACCACATTTTAAATGAATCAATTTTCTTCCTGTCAGCTTTCTTCACCATCCACCTTTCACATCCATACATAGTAATGGGGAATACCATAGTTTGGATTATCTTGATCTTGGTTCCCAGAGAGACATCTTCATCTTTAAAGATCTTATCTAGCTACCTCACAGCTGCTCTTCCAAGTCTCAATCACCTTCTGATTTCCTCATTGCAGTCTCCCTTATTTCTGCTTATCTAGCAGAAATATATCTAATTCATCTTTCTCCATATGGATACTAGGTGAGTAAACAATCCAATAAAACCATAAACCAGTTTTAGAAACAAATTACAAATAATTAGTCATGCTCAGCTCACATCCTGATCACCAATGTCAATTGAAGATGTGCTTGTTTGGGGAGCTACTTAGATCATGCATGAAAGCTAATTAGGATGCATCCAAATTGTGCAGTTTGTTACACTATCAATCAATTAAAATGTTTTCTTGCAGCCACTGTTCCCCCATCACCATCTGCCATCGCCATCTCAAATTTCACAGTAAAAAGGAAAAAGAACAATTTAAGATCTTAGACTTTGAGACTTACTACCTAGGAATCTCTCATTGAAATCCTAAACAGAGTTACTCCAGTCTAAATGCATTGCGTAGGATTGCACTGCCAATAAACCCAACTAATCTTGTAATCATTTCTTGCAATCATTTCATAGAAACAGATGTCACTGACTATTGAGACACTAAAAGCAGGCAATGCAATCTATCCGACACTGGTCTTTTATAGGATGCATTTGATTGCAGAGGTGCAAAGAGAAAATGAACCGCAATTAATTCTATGCTTTATAAAAGTTAGTTAATATAATGATCAGAATGACAATGTCCATACTGCCTCCAGTAAATTAGACTATTTCATTCTCAGACAAGGCAAAAGCTGTCACACATTACAGTGACCAGGCCCTGTAGCACAGGCGATTACTGTGCAGGTACAAATCTGCTGGTCATTGTTGCTATGCTCAAAATGAACTTCAACAGGGAACACTGAGGAACTCACCTCACAGATAGTCAAGAGATTTCAAAAAAGGTTAGTTTGCTTGGAAATTGTGTTCACATCAAGGTTCTCAGCATGCCTACAAATAATTAAAATGGCAAACAGCAAACGCAAATGATAAACCCAATAACAACAATAAGAACTGCACCAGTTAAATCTAGGGTTGCCAGGTCCCCTCACCCTCCCAGCAGGGGGTGGGGGGCACCTGGCACTCACCTTCTTCAGTGTCTTTGTGTGCATGCAAAGTATGCATGTGCTCCCAGGATGATGCAATGATGTCACTTCTGGGAAGTGACATTATGGTGCAGGGGCTGGGTGCACTCCCATGCTTTGCAGCAGGCTGATTTGGGCCCCAAATGGGCCTGATTCAGCCCATTTGGTGCCCACATTGGGCTGCTGTGAAGCACAGAAGCACACCCAGGGATGGAAGGTGGAAGCTGGGGATCCCCTGCCCCCACTGGGGGATCTGGGATCCCCAGTTAAATCTATATCAAGTATCCCTAAATATGAAATAGTTCAGAAAACATTTATGTTCTGCTCTCAAATGAATGTATGGAAATTCAGCATAACCGGGCATCTCCATTTTACCTCAGTGGCTGCTGAAATGATTGCTCCCTTAAGATAAATGGAGAAGCCTCTGCAGGCATACGGTCTGCCCACTGGAATCCTTGGGTGCACAAGAAGCAGCAAGAGACAGCTAAAAGGCCACGGTCCAGTACAGTTAAACATACTTTCCAGTGGATAAGGGAGGAGAAAAATACAGTCTCATCACAACAGATTCTAAGGGTGGCACTTCTATGGTCTAGTCTCACTTATGCTAGCCCCAGTGCCTTGAGAGTATAGGGAAGAGTCACCAGGACCATGGCTGGCCAGTGTTCATGTAGTGGCACCATTCATGTTGATGTTGGGTCTATGGTAACAGCCATTGTGGTCTGAAGAATCATAGCAGCCTGGAAAAAAAGCTTGCCTCTGAATGACTATTGCTTGTCACAAGCCAGCCAGCATAGCACACAAGATAGGAACAGATACATGTGTGAACGTATAGCCTTATTTCAGAGACATATAGCCTTATTTCAGTATGATGTAGGGTTAAATCCAGGGCAAGGTTTGTGCAAGAATTGTAGATCTTCCCCACATTCTTTCTCCCCACAGTCCTTTCTGGCTCTGAGAAAGTTTATTGCTGGGATCGCTGCATTATTTTGGAGTAGTAGCTGCATACGTGGACAGACTGCAATGAAGAGGGGGTAGCAGGCAAAATTTCTCCGATCTTCCTCATCTGATAATGGAGGCATGCTGATAGGAGTGGCAATGCCTGCCCCCCTGCCTTCACCCAGCTGAGATCATGACTGCTCCCAACAGCTTTCAACCACACATCCTCTTCCCCAACCATCACTGGAAGGGCTTGCTTATCAGATGTCTCATCCTACTGATTGCACTGACTTACACTGTGTAATCCACCTTGAATCTCAGTGAGAAAGGCAGGCTTTGAACGAACACAAACAACGAGCAAACAAATGAATGTGCCTAGTGTGCCTTGATCTGGTGCATGTGAACTAGTGTGTAAAATACAATTTAAGTCCATTTTTATTTTTTTTAGTAACAAAGTTTTTCTCTTTTAAAATACCACAAACTTTTTTTTTACCAGTGTCTACTAACCACCAGGATTCTCCTTTCCTTAATGGTGGCAATTACCCTGTATGAGACAGGAAGTCTGCAGTAGATGTGGGTGTAGATCATCTGACACCTGCTTTTGCCTCTTTAGCACAAAATCCTCTTATCTCCTGGCTGAAATAGGCTTTCTTTTTATGCTCTCCTACAACCATGCTGTTAAAGTGTCACTCTGAGTCCAATGTGCAAGGGTTCCTTGCAAACTTATATCCTGTCCAACATTCAAAGGCTATGTATTTTGTTTGGTTCAGTTTCTCAAGCAAGTGTGAAAAGGAATTTGAACTTATAAATCACTGTCGTTCAGTCTCTACCAGAAGTATTAACCACATCCCTGAATCAACAGTGTATTTTCCTGCCTTTGCCACAGATAGGTTGAACCTCCAGATTTACATTACATTATTGCACTTCTGCTCCAGCTGCATTTGTGGATTGAATCAGAGGCTGCTGCTTGTGGCTCAGCCGAGAAATGACTTCTCAGATGAATTGTTGTTGCACAGTCAAAACTTTCGGGCTTGTCTAGAAGAGAGTGCTCTTTAAAAAGGCAAGGGGAGGGGGAATAACCTGTTATTATAATCATAACAGTGAAGGCAAAATATAACACACTTTCTAATTATTTCCTTCCCATTTCCTATGGCTCTATTTTTCATAACCTGGCACTTTATGATCATTGCTTCATTTCAGACTGACTTATTTTCAGTAATGGGTCTGTTCCATTTCCTTGAATTTCAGTTATGAGTGACTTAGATGTTATGATCCATTTGCTGGCTTGCAAGTATGTTGAAATGATACGGGCAAACAAGACTTTAACTATACTCATTCTACAACTCTGTCTCCCACACACGATTCTGCCATAAGCCCTTCTTTATGGCCTACTCCAGGCGGGCTTTAGTACCTGTGTTTAAGATGTCATGAGGTAAGTTTCATTTGACTTAGTATTTCCTAGCATTTGATACCTTACTGGGTGTTACTGGGTGTTATACTCTAACAGCTTTATCTGGTTTTGGTTTTCAGTGTTAAGTAAGAAAGTGGCAGAGAGGTTAAAAATCAAAATAAAATGAAGGAAACTCCCCCCCCCATCATATATGCCCTTTATCTTGAAAGGAAAATAGCTAAAATCACAAGGTAAACATGGTTTCTCAGATATAATTTGTTTATATCTAATAGTATACACTCTCCGAACATTAAAACAGTTTAAAGAACCTAATTTATTGGGCTATATGACTAGAGGTGCACAGCACAATGTATATGCTTGAACATAAAATACAATTTTCAGCTTAGAAGTAGAAACATTAAGAAGCCTGATATATGGACATTTTCAAAAAGAGCTTCCAACAAACATCCTGCCTCCATTTTACTTCTTACATGAAAGAATTCTACTTGCTTATTTCTCTATATGAAGACATAGTATTCTTCAATGACACAGAAATCACCTCTGATCTTGAGAAAATACAACAATTTGTAACTTTGGGACAAACACTTCTGAAGGTTAAATGCCCCGTAACGGCTTGCAAGGGCAGGATCCCAAGTGGTTTGTACACTTATTGTCACAACAATGAGAAACTGCATTTGTACCTCCAGAACCCATCCCTACATGTCCTGTTTGGAGCTACCACACTGCTAGTTTTAGAAGTTCACACACAGACATGATGACAGTTAATGTGTATTAAATAAGGCAGTCTTTTTGGAAGAGGTAGAAGGTTATTACTTTCTCATTTTTAATCCAGATTTTTTTAGAGTTCTCCAAAACCATCTAACAGATTTAGAAAAAATGGCTGTGGTATTTGTTTTCAACATGAGAAATAAGTCTTATGTATTTACTCCATATGAATCAAATGGAATTACGTACCATAAATATTAACTGATTGGAAACTTAAAAGCCCAGTTTGAACTTATATTATCATTATTTACTTTTTCTTTCACTTAGATGCAAGAGAAATCCAAATACTATCTGCCTGGGTTGTACACAGAATACAATTTGCAAGATACAAAGATGATCCAGGGTGGGGGGAGTTTCTATGGATGATTCCTGAATCCTGACTCAAGAAAAATACACAAAGCAGTGCAAAACAGAAGTGAGCGACTTATACTGTTTGACTCCAAGCATCTGATTTACAGCGCAGTGGTTATATTCAAATTTTCCATTACAGAACATTTTCACGCTCAGATAGAAGATATAGTATATGGTGAATGGTGATAAACCTCATTGTCAGTTCAAAAAGTTGCCTTTTTGAGCTAATTATACAAGGCTTTTTTGGTAAATGAAGGAAACCTTTGATACTTCATAAAAAGGCTGTGCTTTTATCAGGGACCAGTGTAATGCTCCTTAAGTGACCCCCCTTCCCCATTTTATACCACTATTATTTTATTGACCAACAAAACACAGAATAAAATAATCTCATATTATAATTGTTCCTGGTAAAATACCACAAAAAGAAAATATCTCTGACTGCAAGGATTGCTGGAAAAAATAAGCCAGTATCTGTGACAATGATGCTATGCTGGCAAACAAAAGAAGAGAGAGAAGGGTTGTATTTAGAGAGCCATGAGGAAAAAATAACGAATCTGGAAGTTTGTGATGGGTATAATTAATCTATTTGCTCAATTGTTTCTGATCACAATTCAAAGTGCTGGTAATAAGTGTAATACAAAGTGCATTTCAGGTGGGGCTAAATATATTCCTGTTTATATATCAACTGTGTATTTCCATCCCTTTTTAACAATATACAGTGCAATCCTAAGAAGAGTTACTCCAGCCTAAACCCACTGATTTCAATGGGCTAAAACTGGAGTAACTCTTCTTAGGATTACATTGTTAATGTATCAAAGACCTCTCCAGACAACAATCCCTAGTCTGTTAAGTCTTCCACAGTAGACAAAAAAGAGAGAAGAAATGGAGCAGCAACAATATATTCTAAAGTTTCCAACAATAGTAGCAGTTGATTTTTAATCTCCTGCCCTAAACGGCTTGCAGCCAGGGTACTTCAAGGACCACCTCTACCCATATTGTGTAGCCTGTCAGTTATGATCTTTTTTTGAAACTGCTCTCTCTACACCTGCCCTCAGAGGTGAGGTGGGTGTTCATGAGGGCCAGGGCCTTTTCAGTGGTGGTGATGCCTCGCCTTTAGAATGTCATCCCTCATGAGGCTTGCTTGGCTCCTATCTTATTTATTTTATTGTTATTATTTATATATGTCATTTATGGTCTGCCTTTCTCACTGAGACTCAAGGCGGATTACATAGTGCTAGAGTAGTACAGCCAGTATCAAGGACAATTTTCATAAACACAAGTTTACAAAGACATAACATTAGCAAAAATCCAATACAGAGTTGAAGAAATGCTGAAACATAAGCAATTCTAGGGCTGACATAGGAACACATAGTTAAAGCAACAGATAGTATGTAAGGCAACATAGTAGTGAAATCTATGGGTGAAGTCTATAATCCCTAATTCATTAATGGCGCATCTGAGACCCCTCCCTACAATATAAAAGCCTTTTTGAATAATTCAGTTTTGCATCATTTCCGGAAAGCCAGGAGAGTGGGAACTCTCCTGACCTCCTCCGGCAGGCCATTCCACAGGGTAGGGGCCACCACAAAGAAAGCCTGTGTATGGGCTGCTGTTGATTTCGCCCATGTGGCACCTGCAGGAAACCCTGTTCAGATGAGCGAAGTTGCCATAGAGGGAGGGAGGGAGGCAGTCCTGTAGGTATGCCAGACCAGGACCATGAAGAGCTTTGTATGTGATAACCAATACCTTGAACTGATAGGTAGCCAATGGAGAGATTGCAGAATGGAGGTGATGTTCAGGCTCCTGCTTGCTCCTGATAACAGTCACACTACAGCGTTTTGCACCAATTGGAGTCTGCTAGTTAATTTAGATGGGAGACCTATGTATAGTGCATTACAATAGTCAAGTCTTGATGTTACCATAGCATGGATCCAGGGGGCTAGTTCAGCCACATTGAGGTAAGAAGCCATCTTCCAGGCTACAGTGAGGTGGTACTTTCTTTTAGGCATGCTAAACCATTAATTTTCACCCAGTTTTTTAACTAAGGGGTTTTATCTTTTACATGTTTTATGGTCTGTTTCTAGCCAATGATAACTTTATTTACATAGTTTTAGGCTACTCAGCGTGCATTTTATGCTGTTGTTATGCACTGGTTTGTTTCAGTGGTGTCAGCCTATTTTTGAATGGCTTTGTTTTTAATGGTTGTGTTTTAATGGCTTTCTTTTATTACATTAATTGGCAGCCACCTTGAGCAGATCTCTGGAGGGGTGGCAAATTTTCTAAATAAATATAGCTGCACATAGGATTGCAACTGTCATCCAAATTAGGCTCTCTCTGAGTGGGAAAAGAGAAAGGCGAACAGCACCCTCCACTTGAACCTCAGCACTTGAAGCTATCTTTGTAAAGACATGACAGATTTCCAGCTGAACAAGGTTAGAACTGGACCATAAACTTCTCCTTTTGCACATAAATGTGAGACTCTGGAGTCGGAGGAGATAGAAAAAAAAGATGAGTAACACTACAGGTGGGAACGAACCGGGGAAAGAACGGACTGTGCGGTTCATGGTTCGTCCCATTTCACAAACCACAAACCATGAATTTTCATGAACTTGCCCCAGTTCACAAACCGGTTTGTGGTTCATGGGGTTTAAATGCCCCTTTCCGTGCTGCTGCAAAGAGGCAAGGAAAGGGGCATTTCACCCCTGCAGGCTTGTATCAGCTGCTTGGCAGGGAGATCCCTGCCAAGAAGCTGATCTGGGGTTTGAAATGCTCCTTTCCCTGCCAGTGCGAAGGGGCATTTCACCCCCACAGGCTTGGATCAGCTGCTTGTCGAGGAGATCCCTGCCACTGCAAAGAGGCAGGGAAAGGGGCATTTCACCCCCACAGGCTTGAATCAGCTGCTTGTCTGAGAGATCCCTGACAAGCAGCTGAACCGGGAGTTGAAATGCCCCTTTCCGTGCCGTTGTGAAGCGGCATGGAAAGGGGCATTTCACCCCAGCAGGCTTGGATCACCTGCTTCTTGGGGAGATCCCCTACAAGCAGCTGATCTAGGGGTTGAAATGCCGCTTTCCCTGCTGCTTACCAGCAGTATGGAAAGGCGTATTGGGGTTTAACACAAACCAAACAAACCAGCAGACCAGATCGTGGAAGTTGGTGGAAAACGGGCTTCCATGAACCACTGGTTTGCAAAGCACAAACCAGCACAGTTCCTGATGAACTTTAGTTCATCTTGCAGTCCGTGCACATCTCTAGGTAACGCTAAAAGCAGGAATCTGGGAGTAAGGATGGAGAAGCATGCGACCCCCACCCCCCCCACATATGCCACTGGTCAGACAATCTGGTGGGAGTGAGGGGTGTTGCATTATTCTTTATTAGAATAAAATAATGACAAACACAACCCAGAGAAAGAGCTGCAGTCATGCTGTTACTGGCAAGCCTGCTCAATTTGTGGCCCACCAGGACAAATACAGACCACAGATCAAATGTTGGACAAGGTATTAAACAGCAGCTCCACATTCAGTCCGATATATTCAGCAAATATAAAAAAGCTTCTCTAACCATCTGTCCAAAATTTATAATCAGAAGGAACTATAGACCCAAGTAACCAAACAATTATAGTGATGAGTAAGGAACAGATTGCTTCTTCCCAGGACTCAAGGTATTATACTTATCCCTTGTTTATTGATGGAAGGAGATGCCTGTTCCTGAAATGACTCCTTGCATGAGCAAAAGGCCTCCTTAGCTGAGCAGTGAACAGCTGGATCCAACTATATGGATCTGTTCTTCACCAAGGAATTTAAGATTACATATATAGTTCTCCCTCCCATTTAGTGATCCTATGAGGTAGGTTAGACCGAGGGCCTCTACAGTTAAAGTCATTATGTTTGTTGGGGAACAACACGAGGAATTTGAATTGAATGTTTGAATCAGTAATACACTCTGCAGAAGAGTGTAGTGCCAAATAATTTGTATGAGGCAGTTGTGAGACCCGTCATAAAGAAGATATCTTTACACCCAAATGGCCTAAACAACTACCACCCAATGGCTAACATTCCATTCTTGGGCAAGTTGCTCAAGTGAGTAGTGGCTATGCAGCTTTTTGGAGGAAAGAGGAACTCTAAGTCCATTTAAATCTTGATTCAAGACCTCCGTTTAGGTTGGAAATGGCCTTGGTTGCCTTGACTGATGATCTTCACCTGAAGTTTGATGGACAATGTATCTTTTTTCTTCAGGCAATTGGCAACTTTAATCAGGATGTATCCAGTTCTAGTCTGATTAGGGTTGCAAGATGGTTTCTGCAAAAATACTGGATACAGGGGAGGACAGTACTTATATGGAAAACGATCTTTGTGTGCTTGCAAAGCGCGCTTGCACTCCTGGCCTCAGTGCAATGATGTCCTTTCCAGAAATGATGTCATCACACCACCCACAGCTATTGACATCACTGGGTGGGGTCCTTGCTGGGTTGGAAGCACAGGGGGATGGGAAAGGAGGCAGGAGGAGATCCTTTCTCCTACAACTTCTAATGCCATGTCTAGGCAAGACACCGCAAGGGCTCAACAGAGCCTTTGGCATCCAGAGGCATGCTTGGCCAGCAGGCAGCTCCCTGGGTAACCTAGCTGGTCCTGTGTTCTCAGCCTCTCCTCCCTCACAAGGCTGTTGCAAGGAAGAAACGGAGGCACAGATGTGGTGAGAGATGCCTTGGGCCCCGCTGGGCAGAAGCAGAGGAAAACAGCAGCCAGGCTGCCCCTGACCCACAGGTGTTAAAGGGGGCTTGTTCTGCATGGTGGAGAATCTTGACATGCGAGAAATCTAATTGGAAAGGTGGGACATGAGGTGATGGTGGTTCTTCAGGTCAACTCTATATAAACACATTAATAAAAATAAAATAAAGCCCTAGAGCTGAGCTAAGGATGAGAAAGGAAGCTACTTTATTATATTAAAGTCCATAAAGAGTACAAGAAGCACATTCTCATTCCCCAAACAACAATTCCCAGAAGGCAACACCAGTAGGGGTGTGCAAAGTCAAGCACCTGAGCCGAAAATATGCACAGAAATTATTTATTTATTTATTTATTTAATTCGATGTATATTCTGCCCTCCCTGCATCAGCAGGCTCAGGGCAGATTATAATTAACACAATAAATATAAAATGTACGTACCTTTAAAAACCAATAAAACTCCTTAAATATTTAAAAACACACATCAAGCAATACAGCAGCAGATTTTTAAGAAAACATATAGCAGCAGATCTTTCCAGTGACCTCCACCCAACCACCTCCAGAAATATTTTGCAAAGGCTGGATGGTAGATACCCTTAGTAGGGGCATAGCTATCTCTATATGGCTGTTGGAGAGGCCCAAAGGTGTCAACCATATGCTCTGTCTTACAGGCCCGGCGGAAGGATAGCAAGTCCAGCCCGACCCTGATCTCTTTTCTCTTAACTGTTTCAAATCATTACCTTGATTATCTGGAATGTAACACAAATTCAACAAGCTTGCAATATGGAAACCCCTCTCCCCGCAAAAAAATCCATTGATTTTTCTTCAAGTTCTGATGCTTACCAGGCATGCAACATGAGCACATTTTTTCTCTATATTATTTCCTGGAAATGGCATTTCTCCTTTCCAATCAAATCCTTGCAAAAGAGGAGCAAAGACCACTCCCAGCCAATTCAAACTGCAAACAGTTGCCATTCTCCTTTCCCCCTTCTTGTGGGAAGGAGATTTTTTTTCCCTTGTAAAGTAGAAAAGCCTTGGCCTGCTCAGATCCTGTAGAATTTAAATTCCTCTTTTGCATAGGCCTCTCTTGCAGTGCTGAGCCCCTTTGGTTGCACAAGTTGTAACTGAGTTTGCTGAGCTGAGATATACATTGAACTGGCTGACATGATTTGCAGAAGCTGAGGTATATTTTGCAGAAGCTGAGGTATGCTTTGCAGAAGGTTGACTGGTTGCAGAGAGCTGAACTTAGCAACTGCTCTGGTGCTTGTAAATTACTTTCTGCACTTGATTGAGTCGGCAACTGTTCAGGTATTTGCAAACTCTGCTTTTCTTCTGTGGTCATGCCCCTCCTCCACCCCCTCAGATCATTGAATAGCTACCTGTCCATTATTTTTACTCAATTTCACCTGGGCAGTCCAATTTCACCTGGGCAATCCGGACTGTACAAGTGAAAAACAGAAACCTGGCAACCCTAAGTCTGACAGGTTTAGCTCTATTATACCACATCCCCTCCCCCATTTAATACATACAAATACATACATGGTTTGCTGGGTTTAAAATGGTTGTGCAACAGGTAGAAATTCAACAGGCAATGCTAACAATAGGTTAAGTTTTCTTTATACAGCTATTTTATATCTCCTCAAAAGGAAAACCACTGAGTTCCAGATCATATTATAGTCTTCAGGGGACAAGTAATAAAATGCAAAGGTTGCACATATTTACCACAGTTGCTGGTTCATGTCAGTTTCTCTCAGTCTCTTTCAAATTGTGTCTCCCTCCCCCCGCCATCAGCTTTATTCAGCTGGGGGGAGAAATAACATGGCACCAAGATCTGTGGTACATATCATGCCTTGAAAATAAGCATGCCTGGGAAAAGACTAAACTCTTCTCCATGACATCCAGAAGGGTTGAATTGTTTTTATTTACTTACTTCATTTATACCTCACTTTTCTCTCCATGGGGGACCCAATGCAGCTTACATCTTTCTCTACTTCATTTTATCCTCTCAACAATCCTGTGAGGTAGGTTAGGCTGAGAGTGTGTGATTTGTCCAAGGTCACCCAGCAAGCTGTGATGGCAGAAGGAGGATTTTAACCTGGGTCTCCCGGATCCTGTGTCAGGATCTCTCTTAAGGCTCATGTTCTTAACCAGAGTTACACCATGTTTAAGTTGCAGTTGTTAAGCTTTTTCTCCCTCCAGGTCCAGATGTTGTTTTGACTGTATTTTCCATGGGAGAGAATACTTCTTATCTGTCTCATCAGCCAAAGACCTTGGCAGCCCGGGCCCTCCCATGTCCACGTTCTCAGCATACAGAACTATGGGGGGGGGAGGCTGGGAACGAGGGGTTTGATGTATTGCTAGTTTCGTTTTGTATCTCATTCTCAACAATGCCTTGGTTCAGTCAAGTCTTCTTTAGGCCTTGAAATATGGACACTTGTATCAGAGCCTAGTCTTTCAATAAACCTTTTGAAATCAAGAAACTTGTGCTTCTTGCAGAAGGGGGAGACGAACTCTAGATAACAGGGATTCCATAGTCTGACATTTTGTTGAGAATCCTGCTTCAACTCCCCCAACCCCTCACCTAGGAAGAATGGATACCAGCGAAGACCTGATTGATCTGTCCGTTCCTGGAGAGGAGGGTGCTGGGTCAAAAGAATTGCCTGCCGGTGGTACCGAGCAGGACAGAGCGATCATTGAGGGAGCTTGACCAAAGATAAGTGGGACTCGTGGACGTGAACAGCTGATATCATTGCCAACTCCTCAGCAGTGGGGCTCTAGACCCCGGGAAACCAGGGAGCGGCGTGCTGGCACCATGTTCTCCTGCTCGATGATCAATCTACGTAGAACCATCGGGTCGACAAATCCAGGAGCAACGGGAGGACCTGTTTGGGAAATGGGTCGCCTATTCACGCTCTCTGCAGGCACTACACGGGCCAGTTCCCAACCATGGTACCGTTGGGCGCCTGGTGGAGGATGACCAACGGGGGGAGGCCAGCAGGCCTCAGGACTGGGAGACTGCGCACAATGAACTTTTGAGTTGGGATTACACCGATGTGGGTTCAGCTGGAACTTGGGACAATGGCGCGGGAACCCAAGGCAAAGACCCACGTTGGAATCACTTGCAAAATCAAGCCCATGTGGTGCAGCATGGAATACTGGCAGTGATGGGAATAGCCAAGGGCTGGATGGCCACGGCAGTGGAGGAAGAAGAGCACCCTGGGGAAGCTAAGGTGGTGACTCCAGCAGGCGAGGAATCTGCGGAGTGGGTGCCGAGGATTTCGGAGGATGCGGTGGAAGAAGCGGAGAGTCACCAGCGAAGCTGGGAAGAGACCTTGCTCCAGCCAGACTAGACGGTGCCGGGCGAGCAGGAGAAGGAGGTGGAATTCGGTACTCCTGCCCATTATCGACGGCTGGAGGAAAGGATGGGGGCGATGGAAGGAGATTTGGCTCAAGCTGTCTATCTCATCGGACTGTTGGTGCAGGGCAAAGGGTCCTCACAGCCAACTCCGTGAGGACAAGCAGCAGGGGTCGCACACTTTTGAGGCCAAGCCCAATCTCAGCAGCCCCCTGCTCTACCCGCCCCAGGACCCCGGCCACAGGGTCAAGCCCAACCTGGGCCCCAACAGCCACTGCCACCGCTTGCACCCCAGTCTACTCAGATTCCGCAGCCACAACAACCGTCACCTCTGCCGACTCCTGCCCCGCAGCCATTGCAGCAGCCACTGCCACCGCTGCTGCAACCTACCCCAACCCCGCGACCTCTACAGCCGCCACCGGTACCTGCCCCGGGCCCACCACTGCAACCGCAGCTGCCGCCTCTGCAGCCGCTCCCAGTACCACTGCCTCTGGGGCCTCTCGGTCCAGGAGCGCTGGGAGGGGCCCGAATTCCACCAGCAGGCCAGCTGGTGCCGGCAAGGGGCCCCACCCCAAGGCGACAGGGGCTCACCGGGCAGGTCGGAGCTGCACTGTGGGGACCAGCGCGGCCAGCACCTAGACTTCAACAGATCCAGGGTCGGGTGCCAGCTCCCCTCCGACCACAGCCTCAGCAGCCGCCACAGTTTGGCCCTCCACCGCTAGCAGGGCAGGTAGCTCAGGGATGGCAGGGAGGAGGGGAATTGCCTATGGGGTGGATTAAGCTGGAGGCCACTTTTGATGGAGATACCCACAAACTGGGTTTTTTTGTGGTGCAAGCCCTTCAATTTTTTAATCGATGGGGCTATCTGTTCCCGGATGAGGAGAGCCGAGTTCTCTCACAGACACCCTTCCCACGTCCACATCCACGTCCCTCTCACAGACACCCTTCCCATGTCCATGTTCTCAGCATACAGAACTATGGGAGGGGGGAAGGCTGGGAATGAGGGGTTTGATGTATTGCTAGTTTCATTTTGTATCTCATTCTCAACAATGCCTTGGTTCAGTCAAGTCTTCTTTAGGCCTTGAAATATGGACACTTGTATCAGAGCCTAGTCTTTTAATAAACCTTTTGAAATCAAGAAACTTGTGCTTCTTGCAGAAGGGGGAGACGAACTCTAGATAACAGGGATTCCATAGTCTGACATCCTGGTCCAATATTTTAATCATTACACTACACTGCTCTTTTTAAAAAATAGGCGTGTTCTGATTTGAATCTGAAGGTGATGCAGTCCAGACCCAAGTTTACCATCTCTGTAAGAACTAGGCCAGAGAGTTCTGTGACACCTGAAAGCCTAACAAATCTACTGTAGCTCTGTAGTTAAGCAATTTTAAATTTAAAAAATCTAACAGTTCTAACATCTTGATTATATTTAACACAATATACATTTCAATCCTATGCAGTTACTTTCAGTCTAAACCCATTGAAATCAATGAAATAATTAGAAAGGAGTAAATCTGCATAGGATTACATAGATATTTTAGCAAATTATATTTTACATAGTATAAAAGTGTCATAATAAGAGGAGACACAATCCATCTAAAGCTAAGTATATTAAAATCCACTTTGCCCTGAAAGGGAAGCAGCATAAGCTTAACCAGTGCTTTCTTTTTTTTTTAAAGTTAGGTTGCACTAATTTCCACCAGTTACCCCCACAGGACTTTGGAGAGCCCCCAAAAGGTGTAAGTACTCAGCAGCACCAATAAGTACCAACACAGAAAAAGCCCTCCCACTGAAATTAGTATGTGAATTACCATGGAATCCTAACTTTGTTTATTCTGAAGGAACCCTCAATGGGTTCAATGGCACTTACTCATGGGTACATGTGCATAGCCTTGCAGGCTTAAAGTGCTTAATAGCAGTAAAGTGCCTGCAAGCACCACGGCTGCCTTAACAATAAAAATGCAAAGCAGACACCCTAGTTGCATACCACTCTTTAAGGGAATGGTGCCTCCGAATTCTCCATCTTTTTCTGCACCATGACTCTCAAAAATCTTTTTTCACTTTTCTGTAGACAACTCAATCCTGCCACCATCTACGCTCACAGTCAGTTGAAACCGACATGGGAAGCTGATTGGTTGGCAGCTAAAGTCTCTTTCTTTTCAGCTTTCTTCAGTCAATCCAATAGGATTTGTCCAGGTGTGTCCTGTGTAGTTTCTGAATGGTGTATTTGGTTCTGTCAAACTTTGCTGGCTGCTATGGTAAACAGGCAGATGGGGTGTCACTGCTTTAGTGAGCCCCAAGGGAAAGAAAGAGTGGAATGTGGTCACAGTAGTTGCAGGCTCACTTAATTAGAAAATACTGGACATTTATATGTCTTGTATTTTCTCAGGTTTTTCACTGGACTAAAAGAGAAAGTACCGGACTGTCCAGTTCAAAACTGGATACCTGGCAACCCTATGGTGCCATTAAAACTATTATATATAAATAAATGTTCAATGGGAATGCTGTGCCTCCCAGATTCACAAGAGTGGATAGAAGAAGTAGCTGCTTTCCTCGCCACATAGGGTTGCCAGGTTCTCTTACCCTCCCAATAGGAAAAGTGAACTGGCACTCACCTTTGTGCCACCCCAAGAGTGCTCTCTTGCCCCAGCAAGTGACATCATAGCTCAGGAGCAGGACTATGGGAGAGCTCTCAGTGCAGTTCAGTGGCATTATTTCTGGCAGTGATGTTGTTGCGCCATCCTGGGAGCACACCTGGGAGACCTGTTTCCCTGTCTACACCCCTCACTGGCCAGGTAAGTGGTGAGGGGCAAAAGGTGGGAACAAGGCATCCCCCACCCCACTGGGGGACCTGGGATCCCTATCTCCACACTGTTTTCAGCTCCTTAAAGCATTTCCAAACTTACAGGCAACCTCATATGTAATATGACTTCACAAATAGAGATGGGCACGAACAGCAATACGAACAAAAAAAAGTCACGAAGAGCCCAATCTGCTGTTCTCAAACAAGCTGTTCATGAGGCCCCATTCTAAACAAACAGGTGGTCATTGCAAGAATTGTTTGTTGCTGTTCGTCAAGCCAGACAGTCTGGCACCTGCAATCAATTCCCTTGGCAACTTAGGCAGGGATTGTCTGAACTCTGTCTGAACTCCTGCTGTTGTCCTGGAAACCCCAATCTAAGTCCAATTTAGCTTGATAGGCAGGTCTTCCTTTCAAGTGCAGAGCTCCAAATTTGTTACAAGAAAGCAAAGACCATGGGGGAGGGGGAGCTCCCAGTTCTGGCTAGTCTTTGCAGACAGTGGAGAGGGAGAGAGACAGCTGCTGTTGGCATTTTGATAGAGAGACAGGGAGAGTGCATTGGAGCTTGAATTTTCCTTGTGTGTGGTGGGATATGGAACCCTTCAGGTGTGGTGGGATATGGAACCCTTCAGGTTCCAGGGCTGCTGCCAGGCTCTGGGGCCAAGTTATTATTTACTATTGGTTCCTTTCCTGCTGCCTGCTCAGGTAAGCTTTCTGGTAGTGGTGCGGTAGGGATCTACCCCTTCAAGTTCCAGGGCTGCTGCCAAGCTCTGGGGCCAAACTATTATTTATTATTGGTACCTTTCCTGCTGCCTGCTCAGGTCAGATTTCTGGGAGTGGTACAGTAGGGATCTTGACCAAATGTGCATGATGGCTGGAGGAGAGCCTGCTGGCCCCCACGAACATCCAACCACGAACATGTTCATGAACAGGTCATGCTTGTAAGTGTTCATGAGTCCCTGTTCGTGGATGGCAATGAGCAACGAACATCATGTTTGGGTTTTTTTTCTGTTTGTGCCAATTCACAAACAAAGCACATTGCAGCTCCAGAGAGTAGTTTGAAAAAGGGGGGAAAGCACAGCAGAGAAGGTAGCCACTGCTTCTTGGCTGTGAGCTGAAAACGATTGTGTGAGTTTGGGAGGCACAAAGCTCTCACTGGGCATCAAATTCAAAGTACTCATATCATTATCCAACAAACACACAAACTTTGTAATGTGTAAAGAGACAGGCAGTGCAATCCTAAACAGTGTCTCATCCTCTAAGTCCACTGAAGTCAAACTCTGTTTAAGATTGCACTGATAGTGGCCCAATGAGCCATGCCAGGAGTTCATGGCCCAGTCTTTCTTGTACTGACCATTTTGTACTCAAAAATGTATGCAATATGTTATATTACTGTATGTAGTTTTCATCTTTTTCATAAGCATTTATGAAAAAGAGAGAAAAAGAATTTCATAGTAAAAGTGGAAGAAAAGGCAGTGCACACTCATACCACCACCACCACCCCAATCGCTGTGATTTCCAGTATGCCAGTTCATGCTAAATTTCTTCTGGTTTTGCTGGGGAAAAAAATCCTACATATATTTTTTATATTATTATGGGAAGATAGAAAGCACTAGGTCACATGAATAAGGATTTTAACCAAATAAGAGTCAGATATGTAAAAGAAAAATACCCTGGGAAAGTTCTCCTCATCTCATACATATGAGAGAGTATCATGCATTCCCCTGTCCAGCCTATAATTAAGATGAAAGGCATATTTCCATTTGATTTGCAATTCGGTGGCATGGTTTGCATTCCATTGAGGCCACCTCATCTTGATTCTTCTAACGCACTGCAAAGAAAACAAAACAAAATCATCCTTAACGGCTTAATCAGATGACATATTGCAGTACAGACTATTTTAAACTTTCAGCTGAGAGGGAGGGAATTTCATTGCAACGCCTTTGTAGGACTTAAAATATATCTAGCCAATACTGGGACTAGAGTTTTGCATCATGTTAGAAGGCTATTTCAGTCCTAAACATTGTTCCAATATGTTCCTCTCCCTATTGGGAAAAGCAGTTCTCTGAGGCTTACTACCCACTGTCAAAAATGTACCATGTTCGAAGATTTATCTGTAATAATGGCCCTTTTTGTTAGCTGCATTAAATCCACTACTAACAATATAGCAAATCCAGTGTCTGTTGGAACATACAGAATTTGATGGATGAGTTAAATGAAATCAAAATGATGTAGCTCTTCAAAAATCCATAAATGTATAGTTCAAGTCCTAACCTTAAATAGACAAGAACCCACTTCAAAAAATGCTGGACGTGAACTAGGTCATTAAGTGGGGAAGTTCGTTTTACAAAGTGAGGGTAACAGAAGAATGAACACATCCTAAAAGAAGAGAGGCCATAAATGAGTCAGTTAGAGTTGCCAACTCCAAATTGGAGTTGGGGGGGGAGCTTTGGGAGGGCAGGGTTTGGGGAAGGGAAGGACCTCAGCAGGGTATAATGTCATTGAGTCCACCCTCCAAAGCCGCCATGTTCTCCAGAGGAACTGACCACTGTAGTTTGGAGAGCTGTTGTAATTCCTGGAGATTTCCAGGCACCACCTGGAGGCTGGTAACTATAGAGAGTTAAGGATAATATTTCCAGGCTGTACCAACAACCCCCTGGGAAATTTCTGGGGCAGAACCTGGAGAGGGTTGCATCTGTTCAAGGAGTGACATTACTTCTGGATGATGCTCTATGGTAAAAACGATGGAGTGTACTCCAAAATTCATGTCACTGCAGGGTCAGGTGCCTTATTCCCCTCCTTATTGTTTCACCACAAACACCAGTGGATGAAGGAACATGCATGCAGCAGCAGAGGATCAGATTCCCCCAGCTTTTCCTGTTCCACAGGCACAATCTCTATTTTTTTCACAAGGACAATGAAGATGTTGGCAAGGAACCATTTTATTCTGAAGTATCCTAACTAAAATAACAGATACAAATTATTATGTTTTTCTTACATGGTTATACTTAAATAGACATTTACAATGCAATCATAAAAACCATTTTCTGGGAATAAGCCCCCCTGAAAGGAATTGTGAGTAGACCCTGCTTAAGATGGCCCTAATAATGACTTTCATTGTTTGACTGCACTGCTGTTCTAGTATGGTATACCCTTCTGCCCTGCAATGGGTACTTAAACACTAAACTCCTGAAGGCCTACTCTTAGGGTTGCCAGCACAAGAATGGCAACCCTCAGCAGAATTACCAGGTTGGAGGGGGCAGCGTTCACTGGAGGTGTAATGATGTCACTGGCAATGTGCTGACATCACTTCCAGGCACAAGTGACATCAGCACATTGGGACAGTGCCCATCACCCCCCCCCCCCCATTTTCCTGCCATTTTTCTCCCACTGCCCAGCAGTGTAGCCACAGGAAGCACCAACCAGCAGTGGGGATCTCCCACTGCCTACTAACAATGCCTCTTCCTGGTAACTTCCAGAGCACATCTGCTGCAAGTTGTAATCCAGGGGGATTAAAAGGCAACATGGACAGCAGGCAAGGACACATGAGACCAACAGGGACCAATATGGATAGTGGTGGCCAAAGGTGTGCCCACTGGCATGAATAAAATCATATCCTGCTTCCTGTCCTCTTAGAGAGATGCCTTGGACATGAAAATGGATCATATGCTTTACTACAAATTGATAATTTGAGATAGAATGGGGTGAGCAAGTGAGACCCCATAATTGCCTACCACTGGTTTTAACAAAGAAATTTGAACCAGGCCACCAGGCATAATGTCCTTCATTTGTTCCAGTACCCCCCAATAAGACCCCAATATGCAGCAGTGGGTTAACCTGTTTATTAAGGGCTTATATACCCTGAATTAGTGCAGGTTTGTGCTAACAAGCAGCCTACTGCGGCTATCAGCATTTTGGGCAACACCACCCTGGTCCCAAACTTAGGTAGTGTTGCTACCAGTTTTGTTTATCTTCACCTGCACATAAAACAGTACCATGAGTTGTTAAGGCTCATCTCCCTCTTCCCACATCAGAGAATACCACCACTACATGGGACACTGGGGGGCAGGTGAAAAAAGCCCCTTTCCCAGCCACCAGCTAATGTCACACTATTGGCAGTGGAGGTGGGGGGCAGGGCAACTTGCAAAAAAAGGTGGCAGTAGAGAGCAGGGCAGGGCCTGATAGCTTCAATGGCATCCATCTGATTGGTTATTCCACACAAGGCAGCAAATGGGTAATCAAGAGCCAATAGTGCTTTAATGCCACAAATCAGTACACCTTAGGAGAAGCTGCCAAACAACATGCAATGTGACTTACCTCCCCTTGCTTCCTGCTGGTATGATGAGCAATCCTCCCTTGTTTGTATAGCATCACTAGAGCTTCACAGGTATTCAGAATCAGGACCATCCTTGGCACTGACTTAGCCAGCAACGCTCATATGTAGTTGAAACATCACTGGGGTATTGAGAGGGAAGAGCAAGGACAAGCCCATTGGTCAATGCAGAACCCCATTGGCAATGAGAAATGCCAATCTCCTCACTGCTGTGATAAATTTCATATTCTTTCCACTGGTGAAGTGGGCTCTGGCTCTTGAAAACTTTTTACAGGGATGAATTTGTTAGTCTTTAAGATGCCATAAAACTCTTTAGTTTCTATTGTTATCCAAAAGGTCATACATCAAAGTTCTAAGTAAAAATAACTGATATGCTGATTTACAAGTAGTATCTGTGCTATAGCAGAAGTAACTATACTAATATTATGCTCTAATACTAGCGGGAGAATCAAAAGAATGTACAAACAAGGTTCTGTGAATTGCGGGGTGTTCAGCGTTCGCAATCCGTTTCCAGTCCTGGGCATCTTGTAAATGTGGCGTGTACGCACACACAGCTGTTGAATCTCTCTTAAGGCTCTCTCTCCAAAAAATCATGGAAAATAAATATGACAACATGAAAATGAGATACTAGTGAAACTAGTTGCTTTATATGCACAAGAAAGAATGTAAACATGCATTTTCCTAATTTTTTCCCATTTGCCCAGCAGTCATTTTTGGTTTCTGTAGCTCTTCAATTGCACTGGAGATATATAAGAGAAAAGTTTAGAGGAATGCAAACACATCCATAAAAAGCCTGTCTTCAGAGCATATACCATCATGTGAGAAAATATCTGCTGTGTTTACAATGTTGTTTTAACACCATAGGCCTCTATAGAACTAACAGAGTGACAGGTCTGGAGTGAATTATGCTCAGATATATAACATACACTCTGGTTGGGACCCAAAAAGTCTGGTGCGCATGTGTTAGCACTTCTGTGCACACCTTGGGGCTTTCTCAGTTTTCTTTTCTGACTGCAGATTCTCACACTACATTGAAAATCACTTCCCAAATTATGCCCCCCCCACAACTTCAGGAAAACGGGTGCATTGCATACCCTTCAACATTTCAGAAAATAGGTACAAACACCCCAATGTGCATATCAAGGAAAACTCCTGGAGTGCCCTCCATCCACATCACATTGCTTTTCAGAAGGCTCCACCTTGTGCTATATTATTATTGTTGTTGTTGTCATTATTGTTGTTGTTATTTCGATTTATAAACCACCCATCCTCAGGGGCTCTGGGCGGTGACCAACAGTTAAAATCAATAAAAACAAGAAAACAATAATTCTAAAATCAACATACAATAAGCAATAATAAAATAAATTAACCAAATACATTAAGGTGCAATGGTGGGGAGAACCCCCACCCCACCCCAAAGGTGGGAGGCCGACATGGCACTGCGCCCTTCAAGCACAATATATCTATATTGTGCTCTGTTCTTTTTCTCTCTGATTGCCTGTCTTCTAACAATTTGAAAAGCAGGAGGGTCCTTTTGGTGAGAGATGCCAGAAAAGCCCAACAGTCCTAAAATGGTGCACCAGAGACCAGATGCATCTACTCTAGACTCTGAGAATTTACTTCCTCCAAAATCTAGTGAGGGAGTTTAACACTTATGAATGACAACTACACCTTCTCCAAAAGGCAAGGTCAGTGGCAATGACCAAAGACAATGACTAGAAAACAGGGACTTTCCCTGATCAATAGAAACATTTGGATGGTATATTGTGGAACATCATAAGGGACTGTAACTAGAAGGTGTGTCTGTTCCATTTTGGGCCAAATCTATAAATTAGAATGTAAAAAAAAAATTAATGAACCATATTAAATAAATGTAACCTCCCTCTCTTTATTACCAGGCAAAGGGGTAATACCAGGCTTGTGTAATACAGCTGAACTCCAAAAGAGTCTTGAGTAAGGACTAGTTTTTCCTAAGGTATAATGCTGTACCTGTACTGTACTACTGTTCAGACTGCAGGTGGGCGCTCACACAACTGCTCCATTAGGTTAAAAAACATATCCCTTCACACTGAAAGCTAGGCTAGAGTCTATCTGGCACATTTTTTTCTTACAAGGAGTTTCTTTTTTAACAGAGAACCATTCATTCATGTAAACTTCTATCTGCAGATAACAGACTAGAGAGAAATGAATCTTATCAGTGAGAAATAGAGCCAGCCTCACATGATATACTTGAGAAACACCGCTTGAGAAATATTATGTTCAGAAATATTAGTATTGAATCTGGTCTATAGCAGCAATTTTGTGACTAAGGGCCAAGCTACACATGACGAAAGACACTTGCCTGGCAAGTGGATTGAGTGGAGGGCAAGTGAACAGGGAAAAATACACTTGCCGTTCAAGTGTCATTTGTCACTTGTAGCTTGGCCCTGAGACCTCAGCCTTTGACAAGTGCAGTAGCAATATTCCTTTTCCTGGAATTCTAAGCTGTCTTTGGTCTTGCAGAAATTTCAGGCTTATGGCTGCTCTGTGGCAATTGCTGCACTTAAGGCCAAATGAGGCAAGATGCTGGGACTTTTGCACATGGCGCTCACACAGTATTTATTTCTTTGAAACAGTTAATGCGCAGGACCCTGAGACAGATTGGGACCACAATGCAGGGCAGGGAGCCTTCTCTCTCATGCTGTTTTCCTGACCTAAAACAACCCTGCAGGACTTCTGTTTGCCCCAGTGGGACAAGTACAATAGTCTCGTATGTATATTTTTTTTAACTTGGTGGATAGTCCTTTAAATACGTTACTGTTGATCTGTTGGGAATTGAAATTTATTTTAATTTGAGATGTTAGGGTTGGCAGCATTTTGTGCATATACTTGCCCCCGCCCCAGCCCAGCAATTTTAGCAATCACATCTACTAGGCATTTTGACTTCTAGGCATTTTGACTAGGTAGCTGCTTGAGTCAAATGATGGCAAAGTGAGGAGATCCAAGTCTTGACTGATATCTAATTGCAGCTGTCAAAGAAGCTAAGTTTTCCTGCTGAATACATTGGACATGAAGGTTGGCTCACACTTTTGGGTACTGTTACGTTTTACAAAAGGGAAGGCAGCCGACTTTTGGGCAGGCTGACTATCCTAATAAGGTTCTTTGAAGCCCATGTGTCCTTTTGTGCCAGCTTTTGCTGGCAGAAGTGTCCTACCTTACCTACTCCACCCAATCCTATTTCCCTGAAGTACAGTATGTGAGTCACTGGTTGCTTTGGGGCCTAAAAGGATATTTCTGTAATTGTTTCTATTGGCCATAACAGTCTTCTTTTCTGCCTCCTTAATACTGTATGGGAAAGGGATGGCTAATATATAAATAGACCTGGTCAGAATAGGCTGATAAAGCCTTAATTAAGGTGATGAGGTTAGTATATGAGATTGTTGCTAATTAAAATCAGCAAGCACCCTGAGGTATTTTAAGTTAAGGAGATGTAACCAAACCAGTTACTTCAGGATATCTGAACCAAGTGCCTGGTCTGAAAACTCTCTCACTAGGGTTACTAGATGGTCTCTGCAAAAATACCAGACCCTGGGGAGAGGGAGGCCCCTGGTACTCACAGTAAGAAGTGATGTCATCATCATACCGCTTGCAGCTATCAACACCATTGTGCAGAGGATTTGCTGTGCTGGCAGCACATGGGAGGGGAGATGAGGCAAGGAGGTGGAACATGAACTCCCACTCTCCTTGACAGCCCTGCCACCCACAACTTCCAAAGCCCCCTCCCCTCATACAGGCTTCTATAACAAGCTCTTCTCCCCCCTCCATTTCTACTTATGAAATATTCCTGGTCCAGTGCTCCTCTTAGCCTCCTTCCTGCCCCATCCTAAAGTGTGCATGCTTGAGTTATGCAACAGGCCAGGCTTCTCAGGAGCCAGAGTCATCCAGCAGCACGGCCGCAGAGCCAGGGGGCAGCGGTAGGGAGCTGGCCTTGCTAGCCTAGCCCTCCTGGGAGCTCCCCTTAACAGGAAGTGGAGAGGCGGGGTGCTGTGGGTCCAGCCTGCAAGCTGCCTTAGCCCCCGTGCCAAGTCCTGTCTGTTCTGAGGTGATGAGTGGGCTGGCCTCCTGTGAGTCATGCCGTTCCCTCCCCTGAGCCATGGTGACTGCAGCAGCCATTAGCCTTCCACTCATCCCCACAACTCCCCCCTGAAAAGCCTGCAGTCAGGTGTTCAGTATTTTCAGTCCATTTCCCCTGGACTGTCCAAGAAACTATCATACTGGGTGAAAACCGAACACCTGGCAACTCCATCTCAGTGCTGGGCACTAATGCTTGAACCCTCATGCTGACCGGCAGAGGGGAATGGGCATGATGGACAGCAACTCTCAGCACAGTTTGGTATATAGGCAAGAATAAGCAAATGCTTATGTTATTGCTCTGTGCTTGAAGCCAAGGTGGGATTGCACAAATGCCAAATCTGCTGGGTAGTCTCTTGGGGTTCCCCCACTAAGGAAGGTAAAGAATTTACCAGAAGCATTTCAGCTGTTAAAAAATAATAAATTCTTAGCTTAACCAATATTAATGTCTGTGTCTTCCTTTGGGGGGCTTTCAATGGTGAGATCAACTTAAAGTAAGTCTGCTTCCTTTCCCCCCACTGTTCCCTACAAACCAATCTTAGATTAGAATTTAGCTAGAGATTAAATTTAGCTGCAGTGTAATTCTTGCCATTACTTAGAGCAGGTGATTCTGCAAGGATGATGAAACAGTGACAAGCAAATCCCCATTCCATTTTGAAGGTGTGACTACTGACTTACAAATGCACAATGTCATAATTGTAATTCCCTGTATGTCTCCAGACAGAACAGCTGCATCAGCACTCCTGATAATCGAGGAATCTGAGCCAGTTTAAAAGTAGGAATTCCCATTGCTCTCAACTTGATTTCCTTACCAAAAATCCAACCTTTTATTATTGGGTCTCATATAGCTATTTGCCATTCTGTCTTGCTAAAAGGGTACAGAATGTAATAACTGCACCTGTTCTTGAGAGAGAGCTCTGGTTCCTACATTGAACTTGGACTAAGAAGTGATGCGAGTCCTTTCCTTTGCCCCATGCAGATAAGGATTACAGCAACAGGTACCATTAGATAGAGAGTGATCCCCAAAGTACTTTTGTCTACTCCAATAGTTTATTGGTTGTTTATTGGTTAATATCTGTACCTCACTGTTCCCCACAAAAAGAGGCCCTTAGGTGTCCCCCCATCTTTTAGTTACTTTTATCTTAAAATCCTATAGTAGGCATCAACATTTGTGAAAGCTTCCAGATGTTTGAGCCTCATTCCCTCACTCCTGTCCTCCATCTCAGCAGCAAGTAGAAGCCAGGCAAGGTCAGCTTGCTAGCTGTGTCTGCCTGATGAGGGGCAGAGCTTGCTCAGGCCATCTATGTATAGGAGCATTCAACTGCAGGGGAGACCTTAGGGGTGGCAGTATGGGGGGAAGTGACATGGGGGAAGGTTAAAAATTCTCCCTTCACCAGCCAATTACCTAGAAATCGCATTCCAAGTGGTTTCAGAGTGGAGAACGGGGGGAGGGGGAGATTGAGGGTGATAAAAATAACATGTAGGGTCACTTTTTGTGAGGGCAGTAGAGCAAAGAGATCACTACAGTGGTAACGTCTTATCTGCCCTATGCTTGCCGTCTATCATACAACTAAAGCATATTAAGCCACTGAGTACCACTGGGCAGCGGAAGAAGTAAATTAGAGATATGTACCATTACACAGCAACAACCAGCAAGTTTTTGTACAACACTTTCTGAAGAAGAGCCATTGGCCCATGCATTAGGGTTGTCAGTTGATAGCTGGCAATGAGCAGGAAGGAAGAGCACAGGAACAGGGGGATGTGGTGCCATGCAGGAGGCACAATGTCACTTTGGGATCTATCTTAAGTGATGTCATGCCCCTGGACTGATGTCAAGGTGATGCTCTAGGATTTAGCCAAAACTCTATGGTAAAGCCATAGAGTTGTGTCCAAATCCTAGTACTTTGTCTTACTGTCATGCCTGCAATGTGACATCACTTCCAGGTATTGGTTGGAAGTGACATTGTGATGCCAGCATGGCATCATTTTTTAAAATAAAATTCCTCCCCTCCAGCCCTCAGTAGGTCAGCAAACAATGAAAAGGGGGGTATAAGCATGCACTTAAGAAGTCGTTTAATTCCTGGCAAAGGTACACCTCAACAATGTTTCTGTTCCTTTTGGGTACAGGTAATTCTATCAGAGAATCTTTTCTTCGTTTTATTACAAGATAACTGTTTGCGTCTTTAACATTAACTAACTTAAAAGAATATAGTACCATCCTTTAATTCTAAATAGATAATTAAAGGACTGCAATTACTCGAGTCTATTAAAATGACTTGATAAGCAGGTCACAAGCAAGAAATGCCTTCTAAGAAGAAGCTGATAATCAGTTCAGATTACCATGCTTACAGGTTCTTGCTTTTAAAAATCATAAACACAGAATATTTAAAAATAATGATTACAAGTCTTTAATGCATACAATTATCTGTTGGCCCTCAACCAATACGTTCTATCTTTGAACAGTATCTTCACTTCTGTACTTAGTTGTACTTTCTTGCTATTCTCAGACTCTTCTTCAACCTGGGCCCCAATACATATTATCCATTGATATGAGTTAGACTGTTTCTAATCTACTATAGACCATATTATTCTGTTACTCCTTTGCTCCTTACCTCTCTCCAAGATGATACTGAGTCTCTGGTAGGGTTGCCAGTAGACATGGGCATGAATGGAAAAAAAACCGAACAAGCTGTTTGTTGTTCATTGCCATCCACAAACAATGAACAACGAACAACAAACAGTAATGAACATGACTCTGTTCACAAACATGTTGGTTGTTCATTGTTCGTGGCCCCTTAAAGATCCCTTTAAACTATCAGCTGGCAGGTGGCAGGGGGAATTCCCCCCTGCCGCCTGCCAGCTGATAGTTTAAAGGGCCCTTTTCCTGCCACATGCAAGGGGCAGGGCCCTTTAAACACCCCACAAACTGACCTTCCCAATGTCCAATACCCACCAAACCTGCAGGGGACATAGTCTTCACTGTCCTCCGAAAAAAACCCCAAGTTTCAGAGAGATTGCACCCCGGGAAAGGCATGATCCATGGGTCATTCCCTTTGTTGTCATTTTCTGGTCACAGTGGCAAAAACGGAACTGCCTGTTGGAAGGCAGCTACTTTGAGGGGTTACAAACTGACTTCCCAATGTCCAATACCCACCAAATTTGCAGGGGACATAGTCCTCACTGTCCTCCGAAGACCCCCCCCCCCAAGTTTCAGAGAGATTGCCTGGGAAAGGCATGTCCTCCAAAGACCCCCCAAGTTTCAGAGAGATTGCCCGGGAAAGGCATGATCCATGTGTTCCCCCCTCCCCACACACACACAATGAAGGCAACAAACGAGGCTTGCAACAACCCCTTGTTCGTTTAGAATGGAGCCTCACGAATGGCTTGTTCGTGAACAGATGACCAGGCTGTTTGTGGGTTTTTCCCTTTTGTAATACTGTTCGTGCCCATGTCTAGTTGCCAGGAGGTGACCAGGAAGGGGGGCAGGGACATGGGAGCTGGCCATCTGTAATGGTGTGATGTTAAAAAAAAAGTAATGGTGTGAAGTAATGGTGTGATGTCACTTCTGTGGGAAACCCAGAAGTAATTTCATGCTTTTCTAGGAATTGTAGGAAACACATAGAATTTTTAGCGATTCCTAGAGAGGACTGACAGGTGACTGGCAACCCTAGTCCTTGGACTTCATTTTTGGATTTAGTTGAGAGACCAGGCCTTCTTTTGGCCTGCAGAAACATCCCCTGTAAACTTTTTGGTCAAAACTAGTAACTGTTACCCTATATTCCTGGCCATATCCATGACAACTTGTTTTCACAGGCTTATCCTCTGAATTTTTCCAATAATTTTTGTAAATACATCATTGTAAATTAAAAGGATCTTAATTGTGTTGCTCTGTTCTCACAGCACATTAAGGGGCAGCACAGATCTGGGTACTCCCCCTCAGTGTAGAAATGACTAGCTGTGGCACTGTTAAGAAAGAAAACTGAAGTCATTTTGCAACCACTTCTGTGAGCAAAAACAGCATTGGTACAATGGGGCTTTCAACACACACCTTAGCGTAACTTCCAAGTATGACCAGCAATAACTCAAGAGCCTCATTGATTTCAAGTTATTAAATAGCAAATGATCTAAATACATCTAAATGCAAGCTCAGCTTTTTACAACTAATATAAACAGTTGTTTGCCTCCTTGTGTTTTCCAGATTCTATGTAAGCAACACTTGGGGCATTAAGCAATCTCAAATCCCTTGATGAAGTCTTGGCACCAAATAAGCGTCACCAATGTATAATGCATTAATCATAAAACTATAAATATCCGATTGTTTCCATAACGTTTTACAGGCATAATTGCAGCATACATATCCATTCAGCATACAGAAGGGAATTTTTGAAACGAGAGGTAACAGTAATATGTATGAGGCTATAGTCCTTCCATTTAATGCGGAATTTACAGCAACAACACATATGTTCCACTCCTCCTGATAATGCTGAAACTTTACCTTGATCTAATGTAACATTTCCAATTTAGAAGGCATCCTTCCCTCCTCCTCCACCTTCAGCAATCTTTTTATTCGCTATTAAACAAAATCTGACAGCTGTGCACATACAGCATGCCTTTACAGTCCATCTGTTGGTCATATAAGTGCTGCAGTTGTGTTTCCTGCAGCTACTCTACCATCACATGCAGCAAACAAGTCAGTGTGGAGGGCAGACATATGTTCCTAAACATGCAATGGGCACACACAGGCCCTCAGATCTTTAGGTACTCAAGCCTCACTTTCATAATTCACATGCTGCAGTTAACAACAGTGTGACTCTAGGGTAGTGACAGCAAATATGATAATGGCTGTATGAATGTGCCCCTTTTAATTCTTTTGTATGGGATTATAATGCCATTTTTGCATAATAAACTATTCTATGCAGCTGATGCAAAAACAGCTGTCAATTTTTAATAGCCATTTTTGTATTGAACTTTGTTCGTCTGGTGTTGCATAACTGATATTTAATCAATTAAATATATTAATTAATGGACAATTAAATTCACATCTCATTTTTCCTTCAAAGCAAACTATTGAGACAATTTGCAGTCTTCTTTCTTATGTAGTTTATTATTGTTTTATAACCACAGAGTAAGAGTGTACGGCTAGGGATGCTTCTGAAATTCCTCTCATATGAATTTTTTTCTCAGTTCAAAATCACCTAATCATGTTTCCAAAGTATAATTGAGGAATTAAAAATTCTCAGGTGGCCTGTTTTTATTTTTTAACTTTGTGTGCATGTAGTTACTCTCATCTTCCAGTCCCTTTAGTTAATTCTTATCTTTTGCTCATTACCAGTGTGCATGTGTTCATTGCACATGGACATGTGAATCAGGCACACAAATTTTCTTAGGTAAAACACCACAATTTTACTAACTGACAAGATATGTGATGGATATAACTAGCTGTCATGCCTCAGGTGGGGTGAGCCACCTTAGGGTCCCTTGGGAAGGCCCAGAGTACCCTCCCAACCCTTCTGACCTCCGTAGCTTGGCCAATAAACAGGCGTGAGGACCCAGCAGAGTAACAACAAACAAAATAGTTTATTTACAAGGAGGTCAGTTAATATCAAACAAGCAAGCAAGCAAGATGCATTAGCAACAATAGATGGGTGAAAACAAAATAAACAAAAGGCCCTGAACTCACTGTCCCTCTGTCTGCCAGGTCTGTCGTCTCACCCTACCTGGATGAGGGCCTCTTTCCCTAGCAGAAACCTCCTCTGGCCTGCTTCCTGGGAGAAAGAACACAGGCGTTTCCCCTCCCAGACTTATACAGCACTAGTCCCCTGTGTTCTGATTGGCCAAAAAGAGCACCAAAACGGCCCAGGGGCTCCTGGGAATTGTAGGCAGGCCCACTCCCACTGTTACCAGGCTTCTGGGGCCTTGCTAGGCCTTCCTTGTACAGCTAGATCATGACACTAGCATTCAACAAAATGTCTACCCTCTACTTATCCAGTGTGGGAACCTCTGCTCATGTAGGTGAGGCAATGTAAACTGATCTATGCACCTCCATGGGTTCTGGTGACTCCATCCTAGCTCAAACCCTGGGACAGTCACCTATACTATACATAACTCATCACATTCTAAGATAGGTGGACAGTAGGGTTACCAGCTCTGGCATGGGGAATTCCTACATACTTGGGGGTGGAGCCTGGAGGGAATTTGGGGAGGGATTCACCTAACATCTATATTATACCATAGAATCTGACCTCTGAAGCACCATTTTCTCCAGGGAAGAACTTGGTAGTTTGGCTTGTTACAGCAGCTTCTGGAACACTGAACCAAATCCAGAAAATGAGGCTGTAACAACCTCCCCACCAAAAAGTTCGTGTGTTTCATTTTGGTACTTACTGTGTAGAGGCTGCATAGGCAGGCCAGGCAGTGAAGGGCCATCTGGCAGCACTTTGTTTTCCTTAATGGCAAGTCTGTCTGTACATGCAACCAATTGGCTCTAAAGAGGAAAGACTGAGCCTTTAGCGTTAACTCTGTTGGTAGGAAGGGGATGTGCATGACGCGCATGAGTACATTTTTTTCCAGCGCTTCCTGAGCAATGGCATTATGGCATTGGCATTGTGAGGCTCATAGGGATCAAAGGTTTGCTTTGCATTGAGGAGTGGAAAAGCAGACAGTATGGTACCATCAGAGCCTGTGTCTCCATTGCTATCTCTTTCTGTGCACTTTTATACACAATGCAAGGAAAGACCAGCCCGGCAACATCCATGCGAGCATGCACATACACATGTGGGTTTGAGAAGGGAGGGGGTCTCTGTTAGCTCCCAGCTGCTGCAAAGGCTCATGGTATGCAGACTAGGGTGAAAACTGGAATGAAAAAGCAATCATTAAAGGAGAGCCTCACTGAGGAGATCCCAGGCATGTGGAGCTGGTTCATGCTCATTCAGTGACCTTCTGCTGCCATCCTTTGCTTAGGTGCCATGGTGCATCAGGGCCACCACTGTAACTAAAGAAGTCCTCCAAAAAATAGCAGGTTGAGGAGCACCAGGAGGAATTTCATGTTGCTCAGAAAGCCTTCTGGCTTTTGGAGCTTCTCTGATTAAAACTATTAACTCAACATTAAATGACGGGGAGGTAGCAGGCATGCATTGCACAATCTCACGTGCATGCACCTCCAAGTCTCTCTAGATCAGTATTCCAGGTGGAAAGACTGATTTGGTTAGATTTTTTAGCTTTTGGCATAGCAATGAAACTCGTTGAGTTTTTTGCACCATTTTGTCTTCTTCAATTAACTCTGGGTTAACTGTTATAATTGGAAAGTGAGACTAGCAGCCAGCAAACTGTCCCATCTCTCACTTTTAGTAGAGAAGGAAAAACTAACCTCTAGTCCCCACCCCCACCCCCGCCTTTTATATGCGCTTTTACACACAGGGCAAGAACAGGCTGGCAGCCAGAGGGTTTAAACAGGGAGTTCCGGGCTACTGCAAAGGATTTACCTTCATCATGGAAATGAAACTGCAAGGTGCAGGGAAACACGGCGTAACAGCAGGACTCAAAGGAAATAATACACTGGCTTTGTCATTAAAGAAGAATTTTTTTAAAAAAAAATTGCTGTGCCAGACTGGTTGGCAATGGAGCACTCCCCTGCTTGCACACTGTGCTGGCATCACTTGTTTCCCACCGTTCTGCGTGCCCAGCCACTACCAACATTTGCCTTCTTTGGGGTTCATTGTTGTGTGAGTTTTCATGTGCTTGAGGAGAAACTCATTGGATCGATGGGTTTTTGGAAGATGGGGAAAGAACAGTGTGTGCGTGCACAGCTGCCCAACACTTACCTTCCTCATTCCTCAGAGTTGATAAACACAGAACCCCATTGCTGCATGCTATCAGACTTGATGGATCGATGGTTTATAGGGAGGACTGTGTTTTCTATGCGATTTTTGGTATTGTTGTGTGCAGAAACAGCTGCCCCAGAGCCTCTTCCACTTGAAAGGAGCTTCAATTTGCACATGCATAGCAAGGCACTGAAAATCATGAAATGAAAAACCAACAAACAAGCATCAGTTTTGAGCCAGCACTGCCCTAGTCGGAACAAACCAGTAATGATACACAATTGTTCCCTAACACCTGGAACGGAAATGAAAACAGAAACTTTACAGATGCGTACCCCTATATTGCAGAATGAAATAGGCCCAAAATCTTTCTTTGCTCCTTAGCTTATTTGGGGGGGAAAGGGAAAAAATTCTTATTTGACTCCAACATCATGACCATCATGTCGATCCCAGGTTATGTAACGGCAGCCCAAAGTTCTAGTCAACTTGAATGCTAACAGAGAAGCCTAACATTTCTTGTGTGTGCACCCACACCCATGCAGAGCACATAAAACATTTGTTAATGAAGAAAAGAAAGCTTATAATAACACATCTGTGGTTTCAAATGCTGCCTACTGTTTTCATATTTCATCCCAAACTTACTACAACTGCTATTAGGGTTCTCTCTTCCTGTTCAACAAGGTCACTTTGACACTACTAATAGTTAAGTCATCCTTGGCAAGAAGCTGAGCTCCATAGCAGTTCTCTAATAACATATCCAGATTATGAGTATTTGTAATATGAGTGACCAGCACTTTGTTGGCACCATTTCCCCCCTCTCTCTCCTTCCATGCTAATAGCAAAGGCTTTTCAAGTGTGCATCCAATGAAAGACTTTTAACTGCTTAATAGGTATTTTCCTATTTTTTTTAATTTAAACTTAAATGACACTCTGTGTGGCTTAGTTTAATAAAATGGGGCTTCGTATCTTCCCACTTCCTATGACATGCTAAGTAGGAAAATGAGCTCTTTAGCTTCTGATCCCATTTCAGAGCCTCATAGTGCCATCCTAAGCAGAGTTCTACCCTTCTGACTCCTCAACATAGATCACCACCATAAGCCACCACTGAAAACTTGGATTGCATTTCTGATGTTGTTACTAGAAGTGCAATAAGTGGTCCTCCTGCCACCAACCCAAGTTACCAATGCTTCCTTCCCGAAGTTCCCCTTTCCAGAAAGTAATTCCATGCCAGTAGTCATGTTTACAGCAAAAGTACAGTGCCACTTTACAGACTATTTTCCTACATTCTCGTTCCCCAGAAAGTTACCTACCAAGGAGCTACAAAATTGAGGCAGGCTCATGGCAGTAGAGGCCTTGAGTTTAAGTCTTGGACACAGTTACTGATGTGCATGTAACATTGTCCATTGATACTAAAAAGTATGAAACTTCAGTGATACCTGGAAGCATGAGAATGACATAAGTCTAATTCTGCAACTTGTCACTCATCCAACAGGATGCTGGAAGACATGGTAAATGTGCCCATGCTTACCAGCATCAAAGTATGCTCTTTTTCTCCATTCTTCCTTAGAGAAGCTTGGAGGAAATCACATGGATCTCCCTTCTTCCATTCTTTCATCACAACAACTCTGTGAGGTAGGTAAGGCTGAGAGATAATGATCGGCCTTCGATCACTCTGCAAGTTTCATGGCAAATAAGGATTTGAACTTGGGTCTCTCCCCAGACATAGACCAGATCTCTAACCACTACACCATACTGGCTGTTACAGTACTCCTACAGCACATAGAGGCAACAGTGTCTGTTGATGGCAAAAAGTATGTGTGCACTCTTGATGCCAGGAAGCATCAGAAATGCATACGCCCAAGTCCTCGGTCCATTATTTTGCAGTTTCATCATTGCCACTGCCTTTGTACATTTGGGGAAAGGAGAGGATAGTTGTAGGAAGGGATAGCAGTATAGAACTGTGTGATTCTTGCCAGCAGGAATGCATTACTTGAAGTTCTGCTGTCATATCAGAATTTGCCATTATCACCAGTGATCAGATTAAGTCAGTAATTAACAGGGATTGCTAAAGGAAGCCCGTTCTAATGATTCAGCTCAGCTAGGGAAAGAAACCATTCTTCAGTAGAGAAAACTGACCCTATATTCAGTTCTTCAGTGGAGGGAATGTTCACCCACCCTACTCTCTCTCTCTCTTTCTCTCTCTCTCTCTTTCACTCTCACTCTTCCTTCCTTCCTTCCTTCCTTCCTTCCTTCCTTCCTTCCTTCCTTCCTTCCTTCCTTCCTTCCTTTCTTTCTTTCTTTCTTTCTTTCTTTCTCTCTCCTGTGCTCATGGAAAGCATCAGGAAAGCCTGCTATGTCTTTAGAGGAGATGATGCTGTGTATCGAATGGCCCTGATGGCCCTGATGTTTTCTGCCTGATGCAGATGGTCCAAAAGTGCCGAGAACATGCCCAAGATTAAAAAAGTGTTTAATGGGCCCTATGCACATATTCAAAGGTGTGAGGAGATGTTGCTAGTGACTTATGGACCTTTATGGTGCAGCTTGAAAGGTAACAACACTGAGAAAGCAGATGTTCTATTCATAAAGATCCTCAGATTGGATAGCTGAACAACAAGAACATTTGGTGACATTTAACATTGTGCATTATTTTACAGCACTAACTTATAATATCACCAGGAATATAAAAAACATTGCAAAATTCAATTCAGCAACCTTTATTGGCATTACTCATTGCAAAATTTAGAAGGTGGGGAGATTTTCAAGGCACCAGGTAGGAGAGTCATCCTTCCTAAACTGTTGTCTTGCCTATATTTTAGGCAAAAATGTCTACAAATGCCTGGATTTTAGAGTCAGAAAAATAATGGAGCTTGGTCAACTCTGTAGTTACATCGAAGATTCAAACAGAAAACTGTTTTCTCAGTGCCCTTTGGCACTGATGTCAGGATTTCTCAGAATGAACTACGGGGGTATGTGACTATTTCAAAACCAGTTGTTTATAGGCTTTCCTCTGAATTTGTTTCCTTCACTTCACAAAATTTATTTTCCTGAGTATATGTGTGTGTGTTTTTGAAAATGCAGCAGAGTGGAAAGAATGTTGTTCATTTTTTAACATTAACATTTTACATTTGGGTGACGATCAAGTCCCACTTCGGAATATATATACTTTCCCACCATTTATGGGGATCAGATCTTAATATATGACCACAAATGATTCCTGACCGTGTTGATCCACCTTTCCACTTATTCATGAATCATGAATAGGACATTCCTGCTCTCTAAAAATATACCACCTACTTGTAGAGCTCCTTTTTAATGCATTTTGGCAGAGGAAGAAGGAAGAAGAGAGCCAGAATCCTGCAGGTCATTAGCAGTCCACAGTTCAGGAATGTCTGTCAGTTATAAAACCTGCTTGACCTCTTCCTTGATATTTACAAAATGTATTTTTTTTTAACCACAGCCATAGATTTTAATTCGCAACATGGTACAGCTTTCCCTGCTGTTCCTTTTTTAGTCACCCCTCCTCTGCAAATGCCAGACCATTTTTAATAGACACACATAAAATTTAAAAGGCTGTTTGGTGATCCACTGGGTATGGGGTGTGTGCACTGGGATCGGTTAAGTGGGAAATGGAGGAAACAGCCAGATGCACACATGTTATCCCCTCAGCTGGACTGCAGCCACAGTTAGAAAAGTCTATGATGGGCCTTATTAAAAAGTTGTAGAAGAGGACATTTCTCTGGCCTTTCCTTTCACTTTTCCAGCCATTTCTCTCTCTCTCTCTCTCTCTCTCTCTCTCTCTCTCTCTCTCTCTCTCTCTCTTGTAATATTATGTTTGAGAATGATTTCCCCTCTCCTGGAAGGTTACAACTCAGGAAACTGGGTGGCTTTTAATTTATCAGCAAATGCTAAGATGCTGAGATGGTGTGATTCAGTGAGAGACTGCCTTAATTTTCTTTTCTTTTGCAGATTATTGAGTTGTCCTCCTTAGATCACTTAAGGAATACCACCATCTCTTTTGAGCTGCCTACTTTTTCTTTGATCTGTTCTTCCCCCTCCTTTTGCATGCTCTTTCCCAAAGCTTTTGGCTCCTGTTTCCCCTTTCCCTCGGCAGTAAGGTTCTTCCAAGGTGGTGCTGCTTCAGACAATGGATGGGAGAATTATAAATACAATACACAGTACATGGATAGCAAGCTTATGCCTAATCACCACTCTTGCAAAAAGACACTCTGACATTGCAGAAAAGGGCCCTGAGGGAAACGGTGGAAGCCCCATTGCCTGACTCATTCAGAAGCAGACCGGACAACACATTCAAGACTAATCTATCTTTGGCAAAGAATGATCCTGCTTTGGCAAAGAGATGGAAAAGATTATCTAACAGGTCTTTTCCATGTCTGATTTCAGTCAAGGTATGTTACTATACATCATATATCAGGGCATGCCCAGGCCATAAACCCCCAAGTTCCACTTCAGAGTGGAAATCTTGAAGTATCGGTTTGGCCAAGAGAGAGACTGGAATTTTAGTGGACACTGGGGGTTTAGGTACCTAATAAGATTTTCATTGTATTTTTTTAAAGACTTGTGGTGTAGACTGGTGATTGTCTTGACTATATATTTCACAAAATTCTATTTATGCAACAAAGAATTTTTAAGGGAAAGCTAATTAATTCTTTTCCTAGATTATCCCCTCTCCCCTTTGCATTCCCATGCACCTGCTCATTCATTTTCACTGAACGAAGTGAATACAAAGTTCATACTATGCACTGCTTACTTGCAACTGAAATGGCAGGATCTGAACCATATTTAGAAGTAGGAGATTTTATCATATTAATGTCAGCCCTATCAAAGTTATGCATGTTAGAACAGGAATTTTGAAAGTGTGAGCTACAGCACACAAGAACACGTGCATATCAATCACTCAAGTAAAGCTTCCGGGATCACAAAGTACCCACTCACATAGGCGGGGTGCACACTGCATCTCTGTGTGATTTCATGGCCTAGCCTGTCCTCCTTTCAATGGATGGGTATTTCTGGAATTCTTCAGGATAGGTAAGTGATCTGATACACCAGACTTAACTGGCTGTTCTCTGGATATTATAATTGTTGGGAGAAAAGTGGGTTTACAACCCACTGATGACAGCAAGAAAGGACTACAGTGAAAGAACATATATTTTGTTCACAGAAGTTCCCAGGTCCAGTCTTTGCCACCTTAGCTAAAAAAAAGATCTCAGCTAGCTGCAGTGGGAAAATGGAAGACTTGAAAAACTACTGCCTGTGAAAAAAGATAGAACTCAGCTACTTGGACCAACAGTCTGACTTACAATGTATTGTCGAAGGCTTTCACGGCCGGAGAACGATGGTTGTTGTGGGTTTTCCGGGCTGTATTGCCGTGGTCTTGGCATTGTAGTTCCTGACGTTTCGCCAGCAGCTGTGGCTGGCATCTTCAGAGGTGTAGCACCAAAAGACAGAGATCTCTCAGTGTCATACCTTGACACTGAGAGATCTCTGTCTTTTGGTGCTACACCTCTGAAGATGCCAGCCACAGCTGCTGGCGAAACGTCAGGAACTACAATGCCAAGACCACGGCAATACAGCCCGGAAAACCCACAACAATCATCAGTCTGACTTACAATATGGCAGCATCATATGTGATCGGCTGCATCATTACATGAAGTGAGATTGAATTGTTCCAGTGCAGAGACCCAGCAGAATTATCCACTGTAAGGGCTAAACTACATGTTACATTGTATTGTCGAAGGCTTTCACGGATGGAGAACGATGGTAGTTGTGGGTTTTCCAGGCTGTATTGCCGTGGTCTTGGCATGTTACATTACTTGGTGAGTTGGGTTGGGGTTCCCTGGACGTGAGATGTTTTTGCCGCAGTGACACAGCATCTACAGGGAAAGGCATTTTTAAAGCCACGTAAGCCCAGTTTTGCTTGGAACTGTGGAGTTAGAGGAGGCAAGGCACCTACCTGACTTGCCCCTCCACAGAGGTGGTGGCATTTTCACAAGGTGAAATTGCCCCTTCAGGGAGTTATTTGCTTCATTTTGGAGCTGCATTTGCTCAGAATGCCCCGAGGTTATGCAAATAATACCCTGCTGGGTCAGTTCAGGCTCTAGAAAATCATGGAAGGGAAGGCAGGAGCCCTTTCTCCGCTCACACTGAAGTTCCAAGCAGAATTGGGCACCTGTGAACTTTAAAAATGCTTTCCCCCACAGCTGATGTATGACTGCAGAGAAAGCACATCAGCTCCAGGAATCCACACAACTTGCCAAAAAACATAAAATGTAGTTTAGCCCTTAGAAGACAATGCTGTTGTCAGTGCAATGTTCTTGCAACTTTCTACTCAGGAGGCATGTACAGTACAGTAATACACACAGAAACATAAGGGGTAGTCTCCAACACAAGGGCCAATTTTCCTTTAAAATAAACCTTTTTGTATAGAAGTGTTCCTCAAAATCTAGAAATTTTCATTTTTATCTTATTAAGGAAACCATATCTTGCCATACCAACACAAATAATGCACAAGTTCTAACATTTTCTTGAAATATGCTATTCCCCACCATTATGAAGCATGCCTCTAATTTCAATTTAAAAGGAAAATAAGGGTGAGCGATCAAGTGCTTCCTTAGCAACTATGATGTCCCTACTTCGTTCCTGGCAATGCTGGCTTAGAGTAAGTCCCCACCTTTTCTGACTGTTTGCTTTATTCCTGTACTTGACATAGGGGCATATTGTCGACCTTTCTAATGCAGAAAACAAAGATTTTCTCTGCTGATGTAAGTTGCTCCACAGGAATCACATCATCTACTTTCATTAAGTCATCACCCAGAAAGGGGGAAGGGGAAAAATATATGGCCTTGGCCAAAAAGAGAAGGAGTTAGCAAAACACACCAGTTCATGAGACTGTCTGAGACAAGCTAATCTGGATCAGATTTCATCAGTGAAATATATTCCACGATCCATCTCCTTCCTAGAATAATAGCCCCAGCGAAGACAGGTAATAACTAGAGAACCGTCTGGGTCTGGTAACATGAGGCTTTAACAGATTCTTTTGCTGAGTAAAAAAAGCCACATGCACAGGGCAGCCATCAGAACAAGTTGTAGGTCTGTGTGATGCTCCATAGAGAGTTCGCTCTCGTAAAAGCAATGTAAAACTTCAACCTATTCAAACAAGGTCTTTTCCATACAGGGATGCTTTTTATGACAACCATGATTCTAATTTGTGCCTTCAGCCTTGCATTTATTTATGTACAGAAAACCACATACATCACTTGTCCAGCATTCAAAAGGGCTCCACATAGTATTATCAAATGGCCAGCTCTTAGAAAATTTGACAGGTTTTTAAAATAAAAATCAAGATGAAAGTCTGTTAACAAAAGAGGGGTTTAAAAAAAATCATAAAACATAGCCAGACTCACTTGACAAAGGCCTAGTGAAATTTTTAAAAGGTTTTGCTGTCTCCAAAAAAGATAAAGTGAAGTGGCCTCACTTGTCTTTTCAACAAGGTGATTCTACAAAGCAGGAGTGGCCGCAGAGTCTGTAAGGTACAAGAGCATGAGTCAGTATAAAGCAGTCAGACCGGACTATAAGGGATAAGGGCCTACATATCAAGTGTACATGGGAAGGGGTAATTTTACAGTGCTATCCTAGGTAAAATTACACCCTCCTAAGTCTACCAAAGCCAACAGGCTTAGAAAAATGCAACTCTGCCAAGGATGGCAGTGTTAGTAACTGATCCCAGCTTCTCTAAGAGCAAACCATGATCCAAGACTATCCCTATACCTGTTCTGTTAGGAAAACCCACACCCTATCAATTACAGAATAATGATATTCCCATCTAACATAATCTCTATCTTGTTTGGATTCAGATTCAGTTTGTTTACTTCATTCACCTGACCACTTAATTTCTAAGCTGCCTTTTTTGTTAAGCTACACCACCTAAAATTTCTTTTCTTAAAATATCAACAATTAACATATTGCTATAGCCAGTTCCTCCAGCTTTCAGTTTTCAAAAAAGTCTCTCTCTTTTTTTATTGCAAACATATAAAGGGAAAGGCCTATTTCTACAACAAAAAAGGCTACTGTCATACTGAGAATTTAGAAGAACTAATTTCTAATTTTTTGAAATGCTGGGGGAGGGGAGTTGGAACTCAGCGGGATAGTGACTGCATGGGCTGAGGCAAGGAAAATGGCACCCCCAATGAGCACAAGACCTGCAAAAATGCCCACATGGTGTGCAAACATGCTTTGACTGGGATTTTTCCAAAAATATCATATCATCCAGTTTTATAAGAGACAGAGGTAAAGCAGGAGAAATCACAGAAAGTGAACAGTTAGTGGACAATTTTGTGTAGATGTACAAAAAAACCCACTTCCATTTGTATACTCAACTGAAGTGAAATCTCTGTGCAAAAACAGCAGTACTTTGCATCTTTTTGCTGTAAGCATGGGGGTGAAGGGTGAAGTTTCCACACCCTTCTAAAGTTGCCAGAATTTGTTTTGCCTGCACTATGATCATAGGCCACACTATCCCTAGTACTAATATCACCACACAATGATAACAAATACTGGAAGTTTCTCCCTTAAGCTGCCTAGCCACGTTTGAGTAAAGCCAAATCTAATCAGAATCAAGAATCAAGCCAAAGTCATTCAGATCATGTGGGAGTGGTCAGAACTCCCACGCGCTTCTTCCCCTTCTCTCCATGTCCCCTGATTCAGCCACCCCTGAACCTCATTTCATGACCCTCATAAAGTAATCCCAGCTCAAATGAAGTCTTGTGCACTGGCCCAACACCACATAGTCCCCTGGAGGACTGCCTGGTTATTTGTGTGGCCAGTCCTGCCCATGAGTGTGGTTTCTGTACAATGGTAGTAAAGAAAGGCTGTAATTTTGTTCTGAAGAAATAACATAGAGATTTATAGAGCTAGATCTCCTTCATCAATTAGGCTTATTCTAATTGAAAACTCTGAATGGTGGTTTCAGCAAGCTTGGTTTTGTGGTAATAGGACAAACTTTCACAAACAATATGTCATTGTTCACCGAAGGACATAAAAATAATTAATCTGTAACTTGGCCCCTGTGATGAGTTTACAGGATCCAGTTCATAAGATATTTTATTGACAAAAATGTGTCCAATGTCTTAGCAATGTGTTTGGCTTTGGTATCTGGCAAAAGGGAAATAAAAGTACTGAAGCCAGAAATGTCCCCAGAGCATTAAAAACAAAGTACAAGTTTGCATCTCTATTCCCGCTGTAGGTCTTCGAGGTTTGCAGAAAATTGGAAAAATGTTTCAGTGGCTGTTTTATGATTCAGTTTGATTTGTATATGAGCAATTCTGACATTTCTGCTGTCAGACATTTCCATGTTTTACCTTCTATTACTAAAATATTACCAAAAATGATTTTCAAGGAGTTGCATCGGTTCTGGAAGCTTAAAAGAATGTCAATCCATTTCTGAGAAGTTTCCCCATTGAGTCAGTCCATTAAGGGAAAAATCTACTGAGAAAATCTGCCATAAGGATGCCACTGACATCAACTCTGTTCTGCTTTTGTGACTCTCTCTTGCTATTTCAGTAGGGTTTATTTAGGATTTCCTCCTCAATTGTAATGTTTAATTGAACATGATTCCAACTTAGTTAAGTTTTTCAAAAAGCCTAGGTAAGAACTTTACATGTCCTCTGAGTCTCTTGCCATGAAAACCCCACTGGGGTTACCATAAGTCAACTCTGACTTGAAGGCCAGATTTAATTTCATTTAATAAGATAGCTGTTGCTATCTGAAGAAATGAGCTGTGGCTCATGAAAGCTCAAATCTTACCACAAATTTTGTTAGTCTGATAGGTGCTACTGGACTCTTGCTCTTTTCTACTGCTACAGACAGATTAACATGGCTACCCATCTTGATCTATAGTTGATGCTGTTTTGCAGCTTTCAGAAATTGAAAGTCCGGTTGAAGAGTAGACAATACAAACCAATGACTTGACACAGTATAAGAAAACTTCGTATGTTTGTATCTATTTATTTATTTAGAATAAATGTTTATAATAAATATTTAGAATATTTATATCCCACCTCTTCAGAGTCCTGCTTGAAGGGGCTTACAATTCAAAATCACAATATAAACACAAGACATTAACAATATAAGCAGCATAAAAGCTATCCGTATAACAGAATAAACCATTAAAAAGTGGATGATAAACCCCTCATTAAAAGCTTGGGTTAAAAGACGTGTTTTAGCCTGGTGTCTAAAAGAAAGTAATGTAGGCACCAGGCAAACCTCGAGGAGGGCATTCCAAAGGCAAGGTGCTACCACTAAAAATGCCTTGTCTCTAGTTGCCATCTGACTCATCTTGGAAGGCAGGGGGACAAAGATCAGGGCTTGAAAGGCAGATTTCAACTTGCAGGCTGGATAGGGGATCCTTATGAACAAAATCTACATGATGATGGGGAAGATCTGCGAAGAGGAGAGAAAATTGGCAAAAACGTCTCTTTGTTCTACTGTTTGTGGAATAAGCTGAACAAGTTGAACTCCAAGGTTTTCTCCACTAGCACAAGTGTAAAGGAGGCAGGCCTTGTCCAATTCCCACCCCCGCTTCAGTTCAGGCCTACCTTCCATGGTGCATTTTGTTAAAGGATCTCCTGACCCTAAGAGAGATTTTTGAGATGACCCCCTTGTCTTTAGAAGACATCCCATAATTAGGAGGATGGCATCAGAGACTGCCAAGCAAAGGCAATCCCAGTAAAAGCTGAAATAGCACAGGTACTATTCTAGGTAATCAGTCCACGTTAAGGAATTTCAGCATTCCCCCCCTAATTCCATAGCCTGTTCTTGCTATTGTTGTACGAACAGCACAAATCCAGATTGGCAGCTTGGGGGTCAGCTGTTTTTTTAAGCCACTTGGAATCTAAGATCTCCCATTAAAATACAAGTCTCATCCAAATAGTAGTGACTGTGGAGGTGTCTGTCAACTCAAATGCAAGCCTATTAATATCTGTTCATATTCATGGAACTGCTACTTTCATTTGATCCCCAGCTGCCATAACTTGTCAGATCTGCCTCTAAATCCAAAATTAGTTTTCAAATCTAGTGCATTTGAACGTTCTTTCATGCTTGTTCATAGCATAGCATGAATCAAGTTATTCATTGCAAAATGTTGGCTCTTGTACAATGATAAAGGAGATCAAAGTTTCCATTCTAATAACCTGTTCACTCCCCTAGAGACTCCAATGTTTTAATTGGAAGAGTAATGATTGCAAAATAGTTCCTGAATATTATTTAGGTTCCAATGCTAAGGATACACAACTTCATTACAGTGAAAGCACTTAGATATTTTTAAGTCAGTGTAGCCTCACTGACTTTAGTAGGACTAACAGGGCCATCATAAGCAGCCCATCTACTCAGGATCCTGCTCAAGTCTATTCAATGGGACTTTGTGATGGACAGAGCCAAGTCTGTGTCCTTTTTCACATCTACAATTTCCCTTTGTACCCTGGAGTTCTAGAGAGAAAGATCAAAATGGAAAATAAGGACCTTTGGAAGCGTTGAAAGGAGAGATGAGGAGGAGGATCAGAGGAAATACACAGCAGTTTATCTGCTGTTTGAGTCAGAGATGATTTTAGGCAGGTGTGATGGAATGCACTTTTTAAAAGGTCTCCTAAGTCCAGCACTCAGAGAGTTGGAAGGGAAGAAGTTAACAATTGCCTGGAATGAGAGCTTGATTGACAGGCTGCTCCGTTCTCTCTGATTGGCCAGTCAGAATCAGCCTTCAAGATGATGGTTGATGACAGGATTTTGAGTTCAGTTGAGTGTGTGTGAGAGTCTAACAGGGTCAGACAGGTTCCCCTCTGGGGTGAGGGGAAAGAAATCTTTTGCCCTGACTGTAAAATAAGTCTTCAGGAAGAATTCTAATTAGGAATTCCAAGTATAAAAGACAACACAAGCTGAAACCTGTTTACATAGCCATGATAGAACTTGGGGGGGGGGGGAGTCTTTTGGGCAAAGAGTGATTGGGTAGTAAGTGGAGATTCCCATTCAAGTCAAGTGAAAAAAGATTATATCTTCTTAGGTGAAGAAGATTAATTCCTGCCCAGTGTCTAAAGGGAGGGGGGGTTGGCTCTGAGAAGGACCCTGGATCTGTTGTGAAAGGAAAACAGTTTCAAACTAATGTCAGGAAACCTGAGTTGTAAAAGGGAACTCTGTAAAGATTCATTGTTGCTGTAATCATAGTATTAAACAAAACACCTCATATTAAGGATTAAAAACAGAAACTAAACTTAAAGGAAACTTTTTTGCCTGTGACTTAAAGAGTATTCCATTCTTGCAACAAATTTTACCTTAACCTTTTCATTCCCTGACTGCCCTTATTTCATCCCTTGAGAACAACAAAGGGCACCAAAGAAACCACACTGAAATACAACAAAGAGATCCCGTGGGAACAATCACGTCCTTAAAGTGCACTGTGCAATAATATGTTCCAACAACTTTAATCTTAATTCTAAAGGTTCACTAATATGACAATGCTTAACTTCTAAAGTGCACAGTGCAATATCACAAGGTTGCAATCAAAAATCACAGTTATCAATACATTCACGTACCAACTTTTCAATGAAATTAAGTTAACATCAAAGAATCTCAATGGTAATAGAAAGTCCACACCAATTTCTCTTTATCCTCTTTGATCTTCTTCTTTGTTGACAAAGGAGACTTGGGATAATTAAAGTTCCTATATTGTGTTTCTTTACAATCTTCTCGAACGGGAGAACCACCAGGATTCCCAAGCCTCCAGATAGGGAGCATTCACAGCTGTACAGGTAGTATAATAGGGTTGCCATTTCCCCGGTGGGAGTGGGGGATCCCCTGCTTCCAGCCTCTTCCCCCTGTCACCACTCACCTGGCCAGTGGAGGGAAAGGCATGGGAATGGGGTTCTTGGGGCACTCTCCCAGAGAGGTGCTACAACATCACTTCCAGGAATGACGTCATCATCCAGGCCCTGGAAGTGCTCCTGGGCTTAGCACTGGGCTGATTCAATCCATTTGGAGGCCCAGATCAGCCCAGCACAGAGCTCAGGAGCACTTCCAGGGCCTGGGTGATGATGTCACTCCCAAGCGAAAAGATGATACAGGTAAGTGCCAGCCTCCCTCCTACCGGGAGGGTAAGGGGACCTAGCAACCCTATCTGCCTAGTGCAGAAAAACAAAGCTTTCTTTATGGTAGCCTTTTATCTGGAAAAGACAATAAAATAGGGATATATCTCCTCTGAGTACTGGAACATGAGCAGCCTGTTGCTTTCTGTCAGTGCAAACAAAAACTGCTAAACAGGGTTCATACTTTTGTTCCTTTTTTGTTAAACTAAAGAACTGTTGCCTGTTGTCCCCCCTCCCCCCTTTTTTGCTTTCATTTTTAAATGGACAAATTGCTAGAGAGATATCCGGTGTTCACTTCAGAACTGAAGTCAAGCCAGCTGGATGTTAGCCTCATGACCCAATGCCCGTAAATGCTTGTGATCTTAGCAAAGGCAGGAACATTCTAGAATCCTGGATTTCCCATTATGGCTGGTCTGGCTCTGTTATGTTATCATCAAGCAGTTGTCGAGAGCTTTCCTCCGGCCTTCACATCAAACCTCTTGACATGATGGAAATTTATATTAGCTGTTTGCTAAAGGAAAGGAATATTCAGATAATGAGAGTTGGGGGACATTCACTGTTGATTTCAGCTGTAGAGCAATTTAATAGACTGTGTAGATGGGGCTACTAGTCAACCTTATTGCAAAGAAAAGTTGGTATTCAGCTCACATAAAATGATTCATTTGCCACTAAGTCACCCCAGTCCATTAGCTGTAACCCATAATGGGTAATTGGAAGAAGCAAACAAGTCTGCAGGTGAGGAGAAGGTAGTCCAGCATGCCATGGAGGGCAAAGATATGGGAAGGAGGTAGTCCAGCTCTTAGCATCATAAAAAGGATCAGCAACTCACCCTGTATCAGGGATCTGGAATCTTTTTGAACCTGTAGGCACCTTTGGTATTCTACCTAAATGATGGTGGGCACAACCACAAAATGGCCACCATGGGAGGCAGAGCTACACATACAGACACACACACACACACACATGCACACACACACAAGAGTAAACCCAAGTGCAGGGGATAAGAAACACAATGTTTAAAATGCACTGAGAAAAATGAGTGAAAGAATAAAACCAACAATGTAGTGGCATGTGTCACTGAAACAATATTAGGAGGAGCTGCCTTGAGTCCCAAGCTGGGCAGGCCCTGACTATCCATAGGGGGAGAGGAAGAGACTGTGGCTATGCAAGCCTGCCTCCTCCAAGGCTTGTGCAGCAGCTGGCTCACAAGTAGAGATGGTCACGAACCAGAAAAAAACTGAACCATGTGGTTCATGGTTTGTCAAATTTCAGAAACCACAAACCACGAACTTTCATGAACCTGCCCCCGGTTCATGAACCGGTTCACTTGGTTTGTGAAATCATCACATCCAGGTCAGAAAATCGTCACTTCTGGGTCAGCAGAAGGTCACTTCTGGGCCAGCAGGAGGTCACTTCCGGGTCAGCAGAAGGTCTGCAGGAAGTCCATCCCCTGTTGGCTAGGAAACTGATTGATTGGCACCAGGCTGTCTGCAGTGACGAACCAAAAAATGAACCAAACGAACCAGCCTAAAGTCCATGGTGGTTTGTCAGAAATGGGATCTAATGAACTGCTGCTTCGCTAACAACAAACCAGCTTGGTTCGTCAAGAATTTTGGTTCATATTTTGGTTCGTGCCCATCTCTACTCACGAGCCACTGCATACAGTTTCCCACCTTGCATGGAGTGAGGACTGTCTCTTTCTTTAGGCAAGGGTGGCTCAGATGGAGGGGAAAGCTCCATTGAGAACTTTTTGTCTATGGCCTCAGAATCACTCAGACCACCAATGGTTGCCTCCCACCATTGCCTGCATGGGAACAGGCTCCCAAATCAGGAATGCCCTTTTGACTGTTTTCAGTCATGGAAAATGAGTGTGTTGTTTGTTTCAAAAATATTTTAAGAGAGTTTGCCGTTTCCCTTGGGTAGAGTGGAGGGGAGGTTTCTTTAGGAACATATCAAGTTGCTTGGCATTATGTTTGTCAATCAGCCATAAGGATTTATATGGAAGGATGTATACACTTAAAGACTGCTTTTCCATTGAGGCTCAAGGCGGTTTCCATACGATGTGCAAACAGTAAAATCCCTTGAAAATCTATAAAATGGCACCATATCCATTAATTCAAAAGCATTACCTTTAACAATCCAGGAATCAGTGAAAAGCCTTACAAGTTCTTCTAAAGAAGAATAAGGACCTTCACCTTACTTGGCAGCCCATTCCACAAGAACCAACATTGATAAAGTCTTAGCATAAACTGGGGTTAATCTCATCTCTTTAAAAGAAGAAATAGAGGGCAGAGGGAAGAACAGAGTTGGTGAACAGGCAATTACAAATCCATTCAGTCATTGAACCATCTTTAGGATATACTCTGATGACCAGAGGAAATATTCATTGTGCCAAAGAGGAAAAGAGTATGTAAACCTCATTGATTGGAAAAACGTTCTTACTTCCTATCATGCTTATTTCAGTAACTGTGTGACTCATAACTTTGATGAAAGGAATATAAATCTAGCATTCTTTCTCAGAAACAGAATGCCCATATATGTGTGAGAGCACAGCCTTCCCAGCTTGTCAAAGTTTTTCATATGTATTCTTTTCCTTTTGCTCTGTGACAGCATAACTAATCTGAAAGCCCGCTCTTGATTAGCAACAGTATGCACACCATTGTTTTTATGGCAGCACCACTATTCAGAGAAATTTTTAAATGGCATGACAATGCTGAAAATCATAATCACCTATTTAGTTTGACGCATTACAAATGTCAGACTAGAAAAAGAAATCATTTCCAGGTGCAACAGGGAATTTCTTGTCATAGTTCATCTGATTGTTGGGCAATTCCAGTATAGAAACCTAAAATTATATGTGCTTCAAAAAATGTTGCATCCTAAAGTGGAGCTCCATAAACCATACAATGCAATATTGAGTCCAACAATCACTGCACCTTTAGGGTCTCCAACTGTCCTAAGAACATGATAGTGAAGGTGGGAGGGGTGGATAAAATTCTTAGAAAGATAACTATATAGACATATGCACAAGTCAGCCCAAAAATTTAAGGGGGGAAAGCTTTGAAAATGATGAGGGCTACCTTAATCCCACTACATCCCTTTTGCTTCTCACTGTCCGGGTGCAGCAGCCCCCCCACGCCCCATGGGGTCTGCCCACGGGGCCCAGATGGAAGAGGCTGCCGAGATGAAGAAGGAGGAGGGGGCCTGCAACCCCCCCCCCATGGAAGCGGTGACCCGGCTGAAGCCAGGACTGAGCCCCGGCAGCACAGGACAGCGAGACAGGTGCCGGGCCTTGTGGCCAGCGTGACAGAGCTGCAGCTAACAGAAGGAGCCACGGTGCGGGGAAGGGAGGCTCCGCACCACCCTGAAGCGCTGCCAGCTGGCTCCCAGCCCGGGCCAGGTGGCAAGGCTCATGGCCAGCAGCCGGGATGCCGGCCTTGGGTGGGGCCGGCCAGCCCCACGCTGCACCCAGATGAGACGGAGTTGGGGCGGGGTGCTGATCAGCGTGGCACACGCTGCGGCCCTCTGGACGGGCGAGAGGGCTGCCTGTCAAAGGAACGGGGGGGAGAACGACGGGGATAGGAGCTTGGAAAGGGAAAGGCGGGGAGGAGATGGGGAGGGGGGAGGATAAAAGGGAGGAAGCGAGACGGCTCAGGGTGGGTGAAGTAGCAAGGGGAAGGAGAGGAAGAGCAAGCAGAGGGAATACTGCGTGATAGGGAAAGCGCGAGAGATTAGAGAGACAAAGTGGGGTTGAAGGGGGACGAGAAAGGGGGGAGAGTGGAACAGGCAGAACAGAGGGGGGAATAGAGGGAGAGGGATAAGGGTGCGGTAACCCCCCTCCCCTTTCGACGGCCAGCTACAGAGGGTAGGCGGGGATCCTCCTCCCTCCACAGCCTTAAATGAGACACTCCTAGGGCCCACTGCCAGGGCAGACGGCCGGGAGGGCAAACCTGGCCGCAGCGCCCCTCTCTGGCCCAGAAGCCCTCACTGGCGAGGCCCACACTCACACAAAATGAAATCAAACTTTCTGGTTCATGCCCTTTCCATCTCATCAAGAATCTGCAGTCAAATCTCATCTTCATACTCCCTAAAAAGATTAGCTAACAAGCTCCTCCCACATAATTACTTCAATTGTAAAATTCTTCACTTCAGTCATTTCAATGGCTTCCTTCAAACTATTAGTAGTTTTAGGGGCATTAGAGAATGAAAAATCAGGAGTTACCTCAACATGTACACAAAGTTTAAACCATTCGTTGCTGTTGTTTCCAAATTGCTATACATGTGAAGGCCCTGTGACAAGCAAAAGCATCCCCTCGCTGGCATTGAGCAAACATGGGTATTGTGGGATATTTGGAAATCTTTCACCTGCATATACCAAGTTTCAGATTCAGCACAGCACCTGAAAGAATGAGAGGGAGTAAGCAAGCACTCTTTAAAAATAAAAGGAGTTTTATTGAAACAACACAAGCCAAATTAAACAACTGTTAGGAAAATGGAAGAGGGAGAGAGAGGAAGGTTTTAAAATAGCAAACCAAAAACCTTTCCCTAACAGCTACCTGTCTGAAAGGGGAAAAGGAAGGAGAAGGGAAATGAGAACATGCAACCTCTCCTATAGAGTATGGAAATCCTGTAGAGTCCTGATGTGGAGATCAGGAATGAGAAGTGTAGAGACAGAGACCAGCTTGTGTCTCCAAGGAGCCTATGCCAAGTCACACAAGAACAATCAAGAAAAACTGCTGCAAATTATTGGGGCTTTGCAGGATATATTTATACTGTAAAATGCTGGAGGTGCTAAGGTCAGGTTGCTCCTTGATCAGGATTGGATTGGAACGAAAAAGTTTTAATTTTAAAGTTAACTGTCAGGCAGGTGAATGTTCAGGATGGGACTGTCAACTGGTACAGATGTTCATGATCTGGAATGTGCTGGTCATGTCAAGTCTGTATACAGCCATGCCATGATTGTTTGGTTATGTCACTGATGCCACAATATATTGTTTAATGTTAACCTGATGTATTCTCTCCTTAGTCATGTCCTTTCCATATTATAACTGTTATTTCTCCAGGCCCTCTAGCCAGGAGGGGCCTCGCATGTTATCTCACAGAACTATGCATCTTCGAGCTAGGGAAGGGAAAGAGTAAGCTGGCTAAAGTCAGTTCTTTACTTATTGTGTTGGAAATCTGGGTTTATCATTAGGGCCAAATTGCTTAAGAAGGAGGCTCCAAGGTCATGGAGGCATAGCCCATTGGTTGCTTCTACCTGAGGTGGGCTTTAGGACAGAGTTGCTCTGTATTCCATTGCCCTTGGCATGGGCTGCTGCTCCTTAACAACTCATTGAGGCTAGCTTAATATCAGCTGGCACCAGACTCTATCTTCTAGTCCTAAGTCAGTGTTAGAACAAAATGAGGGATCAAAATAACAACAACAACAATAACATTTGATTTATATACTGCCCTTTATGATGACTTAACATTCACTCAAAGCAGTTTACAAAGTATGTCATTATTATCCCCACAACAAAACACCCTGTGAGGTGGGTGGGGCTGAGAGAGCTAGAAGCTGTGACTGACCCAAGGTCACCCAGCTAGCTTCAAGTGGAGGAGTGAGGAATCAAACCTGGTTCTCCAGATTACAGTCCCGCACTCTTAACCAGTACACCAAACTGGCTCTCTGAAGTATCCATGAGGTATCCATGAGGTGAGGGTTCCAGGGCTATACTGTCTGAAACCTTGGAGTTTTTGACATATTTACTTTACATTTTAGATGTACACTTATAGCTATTATATACAGTGTTTTGTCTCAAAAAAGCAGGTTATCCTGGAAAGAAGGATAGACATAGAATCAGTGAAGCCCAGTCTTGCAGTAGAATGATTTAGGGATGCTAATTTGTAATTTTAAAACACAGTGAAATCCTAAACAGAGTTATTCCAGTCGAAGACCATTGATTCCAATGGGCTTAGACTGGAGTAACTCTGCTTAAGATTTCACTGTTAGGCACTGAGTGGAGTAAGGCATGAACATTACCCATTGCCATCTTGCTTGTAGAAGCTAGACCAGGTTTTGGTCCTTATGGGACAAAAGGAATCATCTTGTAAAACAAAGATCCATCTTCTCAAACAGAAATCAATCTTTTAAAGAAGATTAAACCGCATAGCTGAAGTCATTGACTAGTTGTTGGAGACCAGCAAGAGCATGGTGAAAGTGCCCATGACATAAGGAAATGCCCCAGTTACATAAAGAAAACAATAGAAAGCAGATGCAATCTCTCATATTCCCACTATGTTCCATATCGTCCTAAGTCATAACCAGAACCTGTCCAAATTAGGAGACTTTTTAGGAAGCTTTTATCCCCAACTTCGCTGGCCAGTAGCTGTGATTGAGATAATATTCATGAAATTGGTATCCCTCCTCCTACATAGTTCAATGTGACAAGAGCCAAAAATACTTCCAAACTTCCATTTTGCTTGGCCAACCAAGAAGATGTCTAGCTACATTTTGTTGACTCTTTGCAAATGATCTTAATGTCTTAGCTTCATTGTCTAGAAGTATTAACTTGCAGGTGCGCTTGGTTAAGTGGAGCCAGAGGAGGTTTTTAGGGGGCAAGGGGGCAGGATGGATGAGGGGATAGAGCTATCTGATTTTCCAGCAGATTAGAACTACAGTTCTAATCCTAAAGGCCTAATCCTAAAAAAAACCCTCCTCTATAGTGACAAATTTGTAAATCTTTGTATTGAATTTTTGTTTTTTAAAAAAATATCTAATTAAAAATACTCCTCTACCTCAAAAACTGGGATTATCCAACAAAATATCTGACACAGAACCTGGGGCAAGCTTTTAAAAATGCTTGATTGTTGAAACTGTAGACTGCTGTATTCTAGAACAAGGTAGCTAGCTATGATTACCCAATGAGTCAAGCACACAGAAATATATTATAGAAAATAGGAAATTAAGCTTACTTAACAGGTCTATTGGAAATGTCTACAGTCTGTCTAGGAGAGCAGAAGATTCAACAATCCAAGGAGCTAATTCCTATCATGGCTGACTTTTAAGAAATATTTTGAATACTTGAACATTAATGCACATATGTTGAAGTTAGACCAAACTATGTCCTGAATTTTCTTCCAATCAAGTATTTTTAGACTTCTGAAAGGGAACTCTCAGAATGTGTCCCACAGACACATATTATCTAAACACAAAGGTAAAATCTTTAAATAGAATAAACTTGGATCCTGTGAACTGTGAATGGATTTGCTGCCATCCTTCTCCCACTGGAGCAATGTATGTCCTCAAAGATGCTACTGCTGAGAAGTTGAAGGCCCTTGGCTTGGGTTATGATACAGGAGATTTCAGCAGGGGCTGAGAACAGGTAGAAACTATTTCTTTACATGTGCATGAGCTTTTGTGTGAAAAAGCAAGTGCTTGCAACAAAGACTGTATGATTGTCTCCAGCTACTGCCCTCAACACCACATATTGTACAATTCCAGGGAGTCCCCCAAGCCTTAGAAGTAGCCTGAGGGAGACTCTAGAGGCTCCAGTAGGAAGAGGAATGTTATCCAAATCTCTTCCATGAGTTCTTCTCTGTTCAAGATTAGACATGGGCACGAACCAAAAAAATTTAATGAACCAGCGGTTCACAGTTTGGTGCCGACGACAATCCTGAGATCGTGAACCACAACGAACATTTCCCGTTGCCAAACCGGTTTGCGGTTCGCAGTTCATTGGGCACGGAATGGCCCCTGTGGCACTTACAGAGCCCATATTCCCAGGGAGTCTTTTGCAGGCTCTCACCCAAGTTTGGACAAGATTGCAAAAGGGATCTTGGAGTTAAACCCTCTCCAATCCAAGGCCCCCAGGAAACTCCCACTCGACACAATTAGAGCCACCAGTTGACATTGGCCTAGTGTACAGAAGGTGGGTGTTGACGTCAGCCACCGGGTCTGGTGGCCAGAGGGAGGCACCAATGAGCAACCTCCCCTTTAGGGGGCGGGGGTCTGGCCACTCGCCGGCAGCACCCCCCATGTGCCCGCCCGCCAGGCCAAAGAGGAGTGTGCTGGTATTCCCAGCGTGGGTGGGAGAGAACATGTCATTCGGACGGGGGCCTGATCTCCCAGCAAGTGAGGGTCCTCACCCGAGGGTCCTACTGAGGAACAGTGTGGCAGCAGCCGACAGCACCCACCTTCCTGCCTTGCCGGAAAGGACGGAAGGGAGAGGAGATGTCATTTGGAGGGGAAGTGGGAAGATCCACCAACAGCTGCAAGGCCTCCTCCAAAGCTCCCACTGAGCTACTCTGTGGTGGCAGCCAACAGTACCCACCTTCCTGCCTTGCCAGAAAGGATGGGAGGGAGAGGACCTGTCATGTGGGGGGTAAGTGGGAAGATCCCCCTGCAACCGCCAGTCCAAAGTGGAGCGTGCTGGTATTCCCGGAGCAGGCCGGAAGAAGGGTGATGACAGTGGCTGCCAGGCCTGGTGGCCACGGGGAGACAGCATCGAGCCACCTCCCCTTTAGGGGGCAGGGGTCTGGCTGCTCGCAGGCGGCACCCCCCATGTGCCTGCCTGCCAGGCCAAAGAGGAGCGCGCTGGTATTCTCGGTGTGGGTGGGAGAGGACATGTCATTCAGATGGGGGCCTGATCCCCCAGCAAGCGAGGGTCCTCATCCGAGGGTCCCACTGAGGAACAGTGCAGCAGCAGCTGACAGCACTGACCCTCCTGCCTTGCCAGAAAGGACGGCAGGGAAAGAAGATGTCATTTGGAGGGGTCAGAGTGCTCCAGAGAGGGACAGGTCGAAAGAGGGTCTGTGAAGTTGAAAGATCCTAACAGCCGCAAGGCCTCCTCCAAGGATCCCACTGAGGAACTATGTGGCAGCAGCCAGCATCAAACATCTTCTTGCCTTTGCAGAAAGGATGGAATAGGACAGGACCGGAGAGGTCGTTGGGAGGGGACTGAGTGTTCCGCAGAGGGTGAGGTGAGAAGAGGGACCATGTACTTGTGTGGGAGAGGAGGGCTGAGCCCAAGGCTTCCTGGCCACATTGCACAGCAGGACCGGGACAGAGGGATCCCACATCCACCCTGAAGGAGTGTGCAGACTGCTGTGGCAGAGGCTTGTTCGTTGCCCCTGTGTCACAGTGGAGGCTGTCGCCAGCATCACTCACCTTCCTGCCTTCGTGGAAAGGAAGTGACTGGTCGTGGCGGCATTACCCATTCACCCCTGCCCAAAGGGGACCACTGCTGCTGTTGGCAGGGGCCACTGTGATGTGCAATTTTATGTGCAACAGCAGTTGATCTGTCCCTCGTGGCCCAAAGCTGAAGCATCATACAGCACCCACTGTCCAGCCTTCACGGAAAGGGTGTGAGGACGAGGGACCTATTCCCCCCTGCTCAGAGGGGGCAGCAGGTGCCCATGGAAAGGGGGGGTACCGTGCGGTGCCACGCTAACACCAGCAACAGCAGCAGAACTGCTCCTCGTGGCAGAAAGCGGCATCAGCTCGCAGCACCACACTTTCCTGCCTTTGCGGAAAGGACATGACTGGTCAAAGTGGCATTACCCATTCACCCTTGCCCAGAGGGGACCACTGCTGTTTTTAGCAGGGGCCACTGTGACGTGCAATTTTATGTGCAACAGCAGTTGATCTGTCCCTCATGGACCAAAGCCGAAGCATCATACAGCACCCACCATCCAGCCTTGACGGAAAGGGTGTGAGGGTGAGGGACCCATTCCCCCCTGCTCAGAGGGGGCAGCAGGTGCCCATGGAAAGGGGGGGGATACCGTGCGGTGCCCCGCTAACACCAGCAACAGCTCCTGAGTTGCCCCTTGGGCCCAAAAGCAGCAGCAGCATACCTCAACCACCTTCCTGCCTTCACAGAAAGGACACATGACTGGTTGTGGGTCCCATTCCCCCCATGCACAGATAGGACAGCAAGTACACATGGATAGGGGTGCACCATGCAGCTCAAACCTGTCAAGCTCAGCAAAAGCTTCTGAGCTGCCTCTTGGGATCCAAAGCAGCGGCAGCAGACAGCACCCAACTTCCTGCCTTCATGGAAAGGGTGGGAAAGACCCATTCCCCCTGCTCAGAGGGGACACCAGGTGCCATGGAAGTGGGAGCACTGTATGGTGCCACTCTCACATTGGCAACAGCAGCAGAGCTGTTCCTCATGCCCAAAAGCGACATCAGCTGGCAGCACCACACCTTCCTGCCTTCGCGGAAAGGACGGGATGGGAAAGACAGGAGACGTTGGGAGGCATCTGAGCAGATCTAGAGAGGGAGAGGTGTGAAGAGGGAACGGGAACTTGTCTGGGAGAGGAAGGCAAAGGGTCACCAGCCATGGAAGCAGCCCAGAGAACGGAGGGAGGCTTGAGCCCACTGTGGACGAGCTGGGCTGGCTACAACCCCAGGGTGGCTCAGAGCCCGGGTAGGTCCAGGTCCACTGGAGGGTGCCCCAGTAGGTTAAGGTTCACCTTAATAAATGTCAACATGTCCACCAGGTCCGGGTGCAGACGTGCGCGGCAGGGATGGAGGAGGTCTCCCAGGTGGGAGAACACCCGCTTGCTCTGCACGCTGGTGGGAGGGCAGGACAGGATGTTGGTGGCGATGATGGACAAGTCTGGCCATCGGTCCGATTTCTTCGCCCAATACTGCAACAGGTTGGCGTGGGGGGGCTCGGTGGGCTCAGAAAGGTACTCGCGCACTGTGGCCCCCACCGAGTCCTCCACTGAGATGAATGCACCCACCGTGCAGTGACCAACCATGCATTTTGCATGGGCTTGATGACTTTTGGGCTGGTCCAACGGTTCATTGGTCCATGCCATCCCTGGGACTTCCCTGCCTGCCAGCTGAAGCAAGGCGCAGGGTTTAAAGCTCCCATTTTCCTGCCCCTCACTTGCAGGTGCTCCCCTGTGGGGCTGGCTTCAGGTGATGGGCGGGGGAGCTTCCTCCTCGGGTGGCCAGCTGAAGCAAGTCATGGTGGGTTGCAAAGAGTCCCTGTCACGGGCTGGGCCAGCCCAAGCAGGGTGGTTCAAGTCCAAACCTTAGGGCCAAAGTCAAAGGGGAGTTCCAAGAGCAAAAGCCAAGTCAAACTGGTGGTCAGAGCATGAGATAAAGCCAGGAGTGAGTCCAGAGTCCAAGAGCGAGGTCAGGCACAGTCCAAGGTCAGTCACCAATAGTGTCAGGTCCAAAAGCAGGCACAGGCAAGGTTCCACACCCAGCAGTTCCTCCAGACTGGCTCTTATAGCCAGGCGTGGTTTTCAGCCAGCTGCTGGGGCTCTATCCTGCCACTACTCATCCTCACTCTCCAGCAGCTGGCGTTGGCTCAAGAGGCGAGCACTGCGCCGTCTCTCCTGCAGTTCCAGTCTCTGGCGCTGCCTGCGGCATTCCTTGGGCATGGGTGAACCTGGGGGGGGTGGAGGCTCTTGGCTGCGCTGCACCTGTAGAAGTCCCTGGCTGAGCTTCCTCTGTAGTATTGGAGCTAGAGGGTCCTGGTGCCTCAGCTGCTGGCTGTAAGCTCTGATCAGCCAGCAGCTGTTGCTCCTGATTGCTGGCTTCTGCTGAATCAGGGCTAGGGCTGGCTACACAGGGCTCCTCTTCTCCTGAGGAGTCCTGGCTGGCTACACGAGGCTCCTCTCCTCCAGAGGAGACCTCACTCTCAGACTGGGCCATGACAGTCCCATTCCATGTGGCTTGCAAGCTGTGGGGAAAGGGGCACTTTAACATTTAAACCCCATTGGCTTGCTCCAGCTGACCCACGGGGACTCCTCTGCAGGTCAGCTGAAGGAAGCCAAGGAGGGTGCAAAGCACCCCTTTCCTCATGGCTTGAAAGCCGTGGGGAAAGGGGCACTGATGCTAACTGATATTTTATACTCAATATAATTATATGATGCTATTTTAATCAGATATTTTAACATCTATATTTGTACTCTTTTACTCGAAGACTCTTTTAACTTGTATATCATTTACCAAATAATGAAATGTTTTGTTTTGTTTTATAAGTTTAAATCTGGTCATGGACTGTAAATAAACGGAACTGAAACTGAACCTAAAGTGGGCAATCCTAGTTTTCACCTCCAATGTTTTTGTGTTGGTTTAGTCTCATGAGGTGGAGTCCCTGCTCATTAGTAGGGGTGTGCAATTCGGTATTCTGATTAGTTTAAAAATACCGAATCAGGGCCGTTTCGGGTTTTTTCAGTATTACCGAAACTTTTTCTGAATACCGAAAAATTTCGGTAATACTGAAACAGAAATCACCGAAACTATTCGGCCACTGTTTTCAATGAGAAAACCTCCCGGCATTCCGGGAGTCGGGGGGGGGGGCATGTTCTGTCCAAATCACACCAAACATGGTGAAGACCTTCTCCTAACTCTCCTCTAACTACCCCCCAAGTTTCAGAAATATTGGACTTTGGGGGGCCATGTTATGCCCCCCCAAATAAGGTGCCCCCATCCTCCTACACTCCATGGTTCTCTATGGGGAAAAACAAGTCATATTTCTAGGTGGCTTGGGGTGGCATTTTGCAAGCAAAATGCAACCAACGTTCAGGGGACTTGCTCCCACCTGTCCTCCCACCCGCCACCAAGTTTCAGGCAGATTCCACTTTGGGGGGGCCATTTTACAGCCTCCCAAAGAAGGTGCCCCTATCCACCTCCACTATTCCCTATGGGGGAAATAAGAGAGGCTTGTCTGGCTAGGGGTGGCATTTTGCATGCAAAATGCCCCCAGACTTTAGAGGACCTCGTCCCACCTGTCCTCTCACCCTCTACCAAGGCCCAAGCTGATCTCACTTTGGGGGGCCATTTTATGGCCTCTCAAAGATGCTGCTCTTAGCCCCCCCCCCTTTCTCCATTATTTCCTATAGGGGAAATAAGACAGGCTTGTCTGGCTAGGGGTGGCATTTTGCATGCAAAATGCCCCCAACCTTCAGGGGCCCATCTCCCACCTGTCCTCCCACCCTCTACCAAGGCCCAAGCTGATCTCACTTTGGGGGGGCCATTTTATGACCTCCCAAAGATGCTGCTCTTAGCCTCCCCTTTCTCCATTTTTTCATAAGGGGGAAATAAGAGAAGCTTGTCTGGCTAGGGGTGGCATTTTGCATGCAAAATGCCCCCAACCTTCAGGGGCCCATCTCCTACCTGTCCTCCCATCCTCCACCAAGGCCCAAGCTGATCCCACTTTGGGGGGACATTTTATATCCCCCCAAAGGTGGTTCTCCTGCCACACCACTTTGTCTTTCTACTGTGGGGAAGACTTCCACACCGTAGAAACACATGGGATTGGGGCTGCCAATGGCCACAGCCACAGTCCACCTGCACCCAAACTGCCAAGTACCACACACACCCTCCCCAAAACCTAACCTCCCCTGTCCTGTGGCCAGCCACTTTCTATTGATTCCTGTTATGGGAAAATCTCCCACAGCAGGAACCCACGGAATGTGGCATCTATGGCCACAGGAAGAGTCCCCCTTTTAAATCCACCCCCCACAGCTCCACACTGACCCAAAGACACCCTCCCCAACATTTCCACACCGGCCACTACCCCAGGAGCAGGCTGGCCAGCCGTCCCCCATTGTTCCCTGTGATGGGAACTTTTAAACTCTCTTTCCCAGAGCAATTATGCACAGCCCAGGGGTGCCACAATGGTGGGCACACTCCTGAGTGCGAGCTTGTCCCTGTGAAAGAGCACCTGAACCACAGACACCCTCCCCCAAATTCCCCCACCACCTACAGAGATGGCTGGCCAGCCAGCCTCATTGTTCCCTATGATGGGAACCAACTGCACAACAAAGAATAGAAGCATGCACTGAATAAAGTTTTTTTTAAAATATTTTCTCACTTTCAAAGTACAAGTAGGCAAAGCATTGTGACACATTACACCAGCAGTCCCCCACACAGAAAAATAACACAACTCACTTAACATCAGAGAATCACAAAAACATAATTCCTGTCAAAAACACTTTATTTCTTTAACAGCTGTAGGTTATACAGCAGGGGGGCACACCAAAGGGCATGCCAGCAGTATCTTACAAAAAAAAAAAACAACTCACTTCACATTAAAGAATCACCCAAAACACAATTGCTGTCAAAAACACTTTATTTCTTTAACTGCTTTAGGTTACACAGTAGGAGGGCACAACAGGGCATAAAAGCAGTCTACTACACAAAAATAACACAACTCACTTCACATCAGAGAATCACAAAAACACAATTCCTATCAAAAACGGTGATGTGAGTTGTGTTATTTTGTGTAGTAGACTGCTTTCATGCCCTGTTGTGCCCTCCTACTGTGTAACCTAAAGCAGTTAAAGAAATAAAGTGTTTTTGTTAGTGTTTTCTCTCATTTGTCCCTCTAGTGAGAGAAAGGTGTCACCTCATCATAAATCTGCTATGAGCAAGCATGTCCCTGGAGTAAAATACCTCTTTACCCCCAACATTTTCCATGCTCACTCTCTCTCTTTTTTTAAAAAAGGCGTTTTATTAATTTCCACAAGTTTTACAGTTAACTAGGCAAGGCATTTCAACAACTTTCCACAACACTGGAAAATTTCCTGGAATCTCTCAACAAAGAAAAGATTTTAAACAGCACAATTATAGTAACTTCCCAATATTTATCCAACCCACCGCCCCAACCCTAGGAGTTAAAGATTGTTTAATTTGCCTTTAATGACATGATCCAAAATCTCATTTTTATGAAGTTGTTTTAGAGAGCAAAGGGACTGGCTAGAAACAGGGAACAGCCTCTGAGCTTGTTAGCCAGAGTGTGGACAGCTGTGGCTCATCAACTATGGCTGAGTCATTGTGCCTATTTAGACCACGGCTGGTGCCTTTGGTGTTAGCCTTCAGTAAAAGTTAAAGGGCTCTTGGGTTTGTGGCTCAGTTGTCTGGTGAGCTAGTACCTTGGATGCAATATGAAGAAGTTGTAGGCCAACAGTTCCACTTCAACATCTGCTCTACTGAGGCACAGAGAGCAATCCTGAGAGAAGATTGGGATCCCTAGTTGTTGTTCTGGGAGGATGGAGGTTGAAGGTGCAACCCTTTGGTGGTTTTTCACCAGGTGAGAGCTGGGTTGAGTGTCTGTGTTTCTGCTCAGACCTAGGAGAGGGATGGGTCTAGATTTGATTCTGTTTTATGTTTTCCACCACTGAAAAGAGAGGTAGGTCTGGATTTTTGTATAGTGAATATTAGCTTTGGGTGTGTTTTTACTTTGCTGTCTATGGTTCCTTTGCCTGCTGATGGGGGAGATGTGGTTGGGAGAACAGAAGGGGTGAGAGATGGTACTGTGATTCATAGTATATGGGGTAAGGGGAAATAATCATTTTCTGAGATTAGGCGGATGGGAACCTGGGAGAGGACCCTCTCAATCATGGCACCAAAACTCAAACTTTCTCCCTAGGAAAAGTTGCCTGTCCCAGGTTCAATCCCTAGCATCTCCAGTTGAAAGGACCAGGTAACAGGTGATGTGGAAGACTTTGAGACCCTAGAGACTGATGCCTGAGCCCCAAGAGATCTGCTGCAAGTCTGAGTAGACAATGCTGAACATGACCTTCATGTGCACATGTCTCTTGTAAAGGAAGAAAAAGAGACTACCGCCCTTGCATTCTCATTGAAAGAATTCTGCCCTTGCATTCTCATTGAAAGAATACTGAATGACCACAAAATCTCCCTGAAGAAGTCTTCTTGGTGAAACATGTAGGGAATCTTAATTTAACAAACAAATATTTTCCCTGCTTGCATCTTCAGCTTTTTTGCCTGCTTTTTTCCTATGTGTCTCTTGATAGGCTATCCTTCTCAAATCTAGAGTTCAGAATAAGAAAGAAGCCATCAAAATAACCAAGCTTGGTCCTAGTTGGATGTGGAAGAGGCCTCTTGATATGGGCCAGCTGGCAGGCAAGGCTAAAAGCATTGCCTTGAGAGGATGAGAAGCTCCTGTCACTTGCTGCCACTTAGCTTCTTGTAATTAGATGAGACTGATTGACATGTGTATGTTTTTGTGCTAATGCAATACAAGAACAATCTGTGGCATGTTCCAATACTTTGACTGGGCTGGGAGTGGGGGGAGTGATTACTGACTGCCAGATAATTATTCATTAATTAAAGCAATCAAGTTTATGTAATGCAATAGATAATCTGCAAAAAAGATGAATAAAATTAGACGAAGCATTTGGCACCAGTTGGCTATTTCATTCTCAAGTGTACAGTATTAGTTTAACACTTAAGAGGCCTAAAGCCTAGTTTCATTAATATTTATTCTTTGTCTGAAGTGGGTTACTTATTCTGTTGACAGAATGGATGGATATGCAAAACCATGCCGGGCAAGCAGCAGAAATGTTCCTCTGTATTATTGTAAGAATGCCTTAATCCGCTTTCAGCCCCTCTTTCTTTAAACATCTGTCACAGAAAGTTGCCTTGAGCCAAAATTCCGCATAATGTTGGAAATTCTTTGCTTGGAACACTCACGAAAATATGCCAGTTCCCACTGAAAAAAATCATTTCTCGACTTACTTGGGAGGGGGCAAAAGAATTCAAGCTGCGATGGGAAGATTAACTGCCTTTCTTAGAAAACCCTATCCAAAGTTTTCTAATGGGTCTTTTCTGTACTTATGATGGTTATGATGTCCTAACTAAAATCAGTGGTCTTAAAAGATCCATTATTTATTTACTTTAGGATTCAAAATGATGAATGTAATGTGAGTAGTGGTATGCTTAAAAACTTTTTTGTACTTAAAAAAAACCTTCTCAAGACGGTTTAATGTGCTTGGCGCTTAAGCCAATTAGAGCTATTAAAGAATATTCTGTTTTTTCCTTCATTGTGCTGAGTTTTTCACCAAAAACTCCTGGGGAAATCTTCCATGGTGAATAAGTTCATTCAGGCCCCTTGTGAGGAATTTTGAAAGCAGAGACGGCCATTGATCATGGGGCTATTTTGCCCCTGACACACATCCAACTATCTTCCTTGTGTCACCAATTTCTTATTCCCCTTTTCTTCCAGCACTACACAGGAGAGCAAATGCCAGCAATATTTTTTTGTTTGATAGGGCATTGCAATTTTCTATCAGACAGTCTGCTAGTAGCAAATTTCATTTTCTCCTTGCAAAGGCATGGAAACCTCCAGGTACCTGGTTGGATTGCTAGGAACTTCCTCTGCATTCTGAGAACGTCTTCCAAAATTGAAATTCATCCTTGGGGATGTGGGGGAGTACTGGATAATTTCTCTGGTACAGATTATGGTCTGTTCCAGAGTGGGGCTGTTCTTCACAAAGTTTCTGCTCTGGCATTTGCTATATGCAGAATGACAATGGAGAATCCACATATTCATGACTATTGCACCACTGAAATCATTCACCACCTAGATACTTCCATCTTCTCAGGGCAGTTTTGTGCTATCCATGACTCTGCCTCTTCCAACATCAGCAGAGGTACTTCCAGGACCCATTTGTTTTTTAATAACTAGGAATGCTCTAACACTCACCTGTTCAGCTCATTTCCTGTTCAGCAGTTGCAAGCAGGGGGATCAATGATCAATGGATTGTTTGTACAGCAGGTTGCTTCACCATATTCCTTACTGCAGCCAATTCTCAAGAAGCAATTTTTTTAGTTTATTTATAAACACCCTTTCAAATAAAAAATATCACCAAAGTGGTTTACAACACCAAAACAATAAAGATCTCTAAAAAGCCAGAAAAATACAATAAAATGCAGCTAAAACACAGCAATCAATTAAAATCCACTTTCCAATAGTATACCATTTGTCACACCATTTCTTATTACTTGAATTTATGCAACTTACCCTAGGCTAAACCTAAATTAAAGCTAATTATAAGACAGATATTGTGAATTCTGCCTCTTAGATCTATATATCCCTCTTAGAAACCACATGCTGAGAAATAGCGTTAGTTCTTAATGATGCTAATTAAGCTGTTAAAAAGGCTATTGCTGCATTACTCTGAGGTAACAGAAAACAGAGTAGAAGGTTGTAATGAAGAAGATGGATCAACCAGAATAGTAGTGCAAAGCTCATCAGAAAAAAAATAAATTCGTGGAAAAATCAGGGATGTATCAGAGAGAACATAACTGCAGATTGTTACTGATATCATCTGGAACCACCACTCAACCTGCATATATGTTTGATGGTGATTATGACATAAATCACTAGTTTTTATTGATTTTTATTTATTTAACATTCTTATAACCCACTTTTCTTTCAATCAGTGGGACTCAAAGCGGGTGATATCAAACTAAAAACAAATAGGATCTCCAGTCACTGAAATGCAGGTAAACAGAACACAAACTCCACTCATGAGTAGACAAGGGCATGAACAGAAAAAAAACCCCAAACATGGTGTTCATTGTTTGTTGCCACCCACGAACAATGAACATTGACGAACATGACCTGTTCATGAACATGTTCGTTGTTCATGGGGGCCAGCAGGCTCTCCTCCAGCCATCTAGATCTCTACCACACCACTCCCAGAAACCCTACCTGAGAAGACAGCAGGAAATGTACCAATAATAAATAATAGCTTGGCCCCAGAACCTGGCAGCAGCTCTGGAACCTAAAGGGGTAGATCCCTACCTCACCACTCCCTGAAACCTTACCTGAGCAGACAGCAGGAAAGGTACCAGTAATAAATAATAGCTTGGCCCAGAGCCTGGCAGCAGCCCTGCAACTTGAAGAGGTAGATCCCTATCCCACCACACACAAAGAAAATTCAAGCTCCACTGCACTCTCCCCGTCTCTCTCTCAAAATGCCAGCAGCAACTGTCTCTCCCTCACTGTCTACAAAACCAGAGCTGGGATCCCCCCTCCCCCCTGCTCTTTGCTTCCTTGTAACTAATTTGGAGCGCCACACTTGAAAGGAAGACCTGCCTATCAAGCTAAATTGGGCTTAGATTGGGGTTTCCAGGACAACAGCAGGAGTTCAGACAGAGTTCAGGCAGTCCCTGCCTCCGGTTGCCAAGGGTGCCAGATTGCAGGTGCCAGATTGTCTGGCTTGACGAACAGCAACGAACGAGGCTTGCAACGACCACCTGTTAGTTTAGGATGGGGCCTCATGAACAGCTTGTTCGCGAACAGCTGATTGGGCTGTTTGTGGTTTTTTTTTAGTTTGTATTGCTGTTGGTGCCCATCTCTATTCATGATGAACCATTGAAAGCATGCCAGAAAAGCTCTGCTTTACACAGCCTCTGAAATATTTTCAAAGTTGCAGCCTTCTTCACATCCTTAGTAAGCCCATCCCACAGTGCAGGTGCAGCCATCGAGAAAGCATAAAAACAAGCAGAGACAGTTCTCACAGTAGCTGGTCTGATGATTGGCACATACAAATAGAGAAGGTTTAATAGATATGAACAGGGGGTTTTTTCTGGGAAAAGAGGTGGCAGAACTCTCAAGAGGGAAATGAGGAAGAAATGCACAGGATTCTTGGAAATCATATTTTCAAGCACTATTGCTGAGTATTTTCAAGAGGTGCCGGAACTCCGTTCCCCTGAAAAAAAGCCCTGGACATGAAGGTCTCAGATCAAGAAGGGCTTCAATGGTTCACACTAGCACATTGAAGTGAGCAATGAAACAAATGACCTTAAACTTGGGGTGTTTAGTACTTCAGTAATAATTTTCAGGTCTGGGATGGTGCCAAGCAGTGGGATATAAATCTTTCAAATAAATTCTTAAAACCCAAGTTTTGAGTCAAACCACTACCTTGAAAAATTACAGTTTTAATGACTCAATTTGATTACTGGTTCGGCTCTAAAATCATTGAAAAGTGGCAGGGTTTTGCTATGAAAACAAGAGTCTTTCTATAACTGCTGTGCTACCATCAGCCATGTGCAACACAGACAATTATACTGCTCAATAACAGCATAACACCTTTGGGCTTTGCAGTAGTGGTTAGAATCTCAGACTAGGATCTTGAAGGCCAAATTCAAATCTCTACTTTGCTATGGAAGCTTGGTGGGTGAACCTGGGCCAGTCACATACTTTCAGCCTCACAAAATTGTTGCGAGGATAAAAATGGAGGACGGGAGAATGTTGTAAGCCACTTTGGGTCCCTGTTGAGGATAAAAGCGATGTATAAATGATGTTAAATAAATAAAATAAATGTGAAGTATGTTCCTTTGTTTTTGCAGATGGTATGAACATTTGTAGACAGATATTTTAGGATGTGATTCAAAGGAAGCAATGGAATTTTCCACGTATTCTGGGAATGCATGGAGGAAGGTGGTTGGGATTGTACTCACTATCCCTGTTCTTGTGTTCTGCACATTCTTCTGATGATATGAAAAGAATCTACATGGATAAAGTGGTATATGTGCAAGCTGCCTTTCTGACTTCAGTTTCCTGCATTTTGCACAGCACCAGTTGCACAGATAGAGGATGTATACATACAGCTATTGACAGATGACTTGATGAATGCAAGAGGGTCAGGATTAAGAACTGTGGAAACTGCTCCTCCAAATGCATTCATTGCATGTGTGGAAAGAACTGATGATATGTCATGTATCAATACCCTAACTCTTAGGGTAGCCAATTCTGGGTTGAGAAATTTCTGGATATTTAGGGGTGGAGCTTGGGAATGGTAGGCTTGGGGGAGGGGAGGGACCTCAGCATGGCATAATGCCATAAAGTCTACCCACCAAAGCTGCCACTTTCTCCAGGGGAACTGATCCCTGTCATCTATAGATGAGTTGATTGCCAGGACCATCTAGAGGCTGGCAACCTGAGAAACCCTACTTGTAGACATTGAGAGATATTTTTTATTACTGCATGAATTAACTGTATTAAGTGATGAGTTGCCAGAATAGTTTGCTATGAACATAGGCCTCAGGTTTGCCTGCTACTACTCCATCCACACATGGAAAATTTAATGTAGCTTATAGCTTGTAGTTACATTGAATTACTGAGCCAGCCTATTCTCTATGAGCATAGTTCAATATGAAGAGGATGGGGAAAACCAATTCAATACACAAATTCCACGTCTTATCTAAATTATATCAGCCCCCCCTTCCCCTCCTTACTGACTTCCAACAGCTTTCCAACCCCAAACCCCTCTTATTACTCAAATTACTCTTAACCATAATTTTTCTAAATCCTATATATGTTATATCACTTATTCTAAGCATGTTCAAATTCTTCTATATCTCCAATTTTCTAATATATCAATCTACATTTCACTGTTTAAACTATTTTAATACAATCTCCTTATTACTAATATTAGCTTAGATTAATTAATAGCTAAGTTTCCCCATTAATGGTAAAGTTACTTCTCTCTCCCCTTTAGAAAGTCACATATTAATAATTCTCAAACTGCCACAATCCTCCTTTCACATCCCATTTTTTTTCTAGATATTGTTTCAATTTCTCCCAGTCTGCAATATATTCTCCTGGATCAAGATCTTTAAGTTTTCTTGTCATTTTGTCCATCTCAGCCATGTACAGCAATTTGTAAATCCAATCTTCTATAGCTGGTATTTCTTGCACTTTCCATTTCTGCGCATACAAAAGTCTTGCTGCTGTAGTCATGTAAAATAGCAATGTTCTGTACTGCCTTGGAACTTCTTCCATTCCCAAGTTCAGTAGCAACAACTCTGGGTTCTTATTTATTTGGGTTTGCAAAACCTCATTAATTATTTCTATTCTATCTCCCCAGTATTGCTTAGCTACCTCACAAGTCCACCACATATGATAAAATGATCCTTCATGATTTTTACATTTCCAGCATTTATCTGACATATTTGCATTTCCATGCACAATCTTCTTAGGCGTTAAATACCACCTATACATCATTTTGTATACATTCTCTTTAATGTTGGTACAAGTTGAAATCTTCAAAGTATGTTTCCACAAGTATTCCCATGATTCCATTGTTATTTCTTTATGAAGGTTTATTGCCCATTTCACCATCTGGACTTTGACTGTCTCGTCTTCCGTATACCATTTTAAAAGTATTTTGTATATTTTCGAAATACCTTTTTTGCCTTCTTGTAGAATCACTTCTTCTAACTCCGAGTTTTTTAGTCTTATTCCTCCCTTTAGACAGTCCGAGTTGTAAAGATCCCTAATTTGCCTATATTGAAACCATCCATAGTGAGGAGATAACTCTTCTTGTGTCTTTATTTTTGGTATTCTATGTTCTATCGACATTATCTCTTTATAAGTTAAACATTGTTGTTCATTATAAACAGTTCTCGGATCTATTACTTCATATGGTACCACCCATGAAGGGATACCACTTTCCATGTAATTCTTATATTTCTTCCAGATTGTGAAAAGGCTTCTTCTGATATAGTGATGCAAAAACATAGAGTCCGCTTTAACTTTATCATAATGGGCCTGGTAATTTCTTATGCATGGTGAGACTCAGGATCAAGCCTTGGGATTATTGCACATACTTGCCATTATAGAAGGTCATATGTGAGACAATCATCAGTGCATACAAGTGACTGCATGGCTCACCACATTTCTGTTTTTCTCCCACCCAGTTGCTTAGACTGTAAACTCCTTAATCCATCTTTAATGACTAAACATCTTTAATGATCAAACTATTCCAAACTTTTAGTTAATTTGGGTCATTTCACACATTTTACCAACATCTGCTTCATCCGCTGGGATTTGCTGCATGGGAACTGAAGGTTTAACTTATTGTTCATCGGCCTTCAAAGGAACTGAATATGCCCAGTTGTGGGAAAAGATGACTCTGCAAATGCAATTACAGACCACTTTGGGACAGCTCCCCTGCCCCACTGTCATGCTGACAGCATCTCCAACTTAAACATCGATAAAATAAAATAATTTGACATTTCTGAGTTGAAAAACTTACTACTTTGGAATCTCTGTGTGCCTTATTACAACATTTCTCAGTGACCGTCAATGATTGTTGAACTTTTTGGTCAATTCACAGATGCATTTTCACACATGGCCTCAAGAGAATTGTAGTTTCCTGCTCCTACATCTGCAAAAAACATGTTATCAAAAATATTTTATACAACTAAAAGATGCAAGTTCTACTTACAACACTCTGTTCTTGTGCTGGAACATGGTGCTTGCACTGACATAAAAAAAAAAGGAGCAGATGAACTTTTCTGATCAGGGAGAGTGGACTCCACGTTCAAATCCCCACATGGCCATGGAAGCTTTCTGGGTGACCCTGGGCCAGTCACCCTCAGCCTACCCTGCTTTACAGGGTTGCTGTGAGGGTATAATGTAAGCTACTTTGGGTCTCCATTGGAGAGAAAGGTGGGATATATATGAAGCAAAAAAAATCTGCTTCATAATTCAACTGAATGAATGAATCATGCAGAAATATATTGTTTTGCTTTCCTCACACACATTTTCTTGAATGCCAATTTCTACCAAATGTTTGGAACATTGTAAATACAGCTTTTTATGTACATTTTTGTAAACGCCTTTATGTACTATAAATTAGCTAATGGATGCTGCTGAGACAGTGTGAGATGATAAAAAATTGTAACTATGGAAGAAATTAATACTATAAGTTTTAGAAAAAAGACTTTAGACTTGGTAAGCATAAGCTGACTGGGAGCATGAGTTCTTTCACTTAATCTGCATGCATTGGACTCATTTGGGGGATTTTTAAAAATACAAATTTATCAATGTAAACCTCAAATTATTGCAGAGGACTAGGCAGTTCTCTAACTTTTGCCTCTGAAAATTCCTGCACATGAGTCAGATATCTTATTGAAGATATTTTTATTGTTGGCAATTAGCCATGGTTGTTAAATTGAACCTCAATGTTCAGAAGCAGTAGACCCCTGAATGCCATAGGCAAAGAACAAGGTAAGACCTTTTGCTATCATGCCCTGATTATGAGCTTCCAAGGATATCTTGCTGACTTTAAACTCTTGGAGACAGAATGATGGACTAAATAAATCTTTGTTTGATTCAACAGGCAATTCTTAGACATATATTTGCACCTGTAAAACATTGTCACTCACCATCAGTCCTCTAATATCATATTTTTTAACATTGTACCAGCATTCACACCCTGAATGAAAACATATTTTCTTGTTCTTAGTGACTAAATATAATCTGTCTTCATATGTCCTGAGCTGGCATGCCTGAATGCTGATTACATTACTGCTGTCAAGCATACGACTTCTATCTTCCTTAAAGTCCTCCTGCCAACTTCCAAAGTGTATGAGTGATCCATCAGCAGCCAGTCCAAAGAATGCCTTCAGCATGAGTTCCAATTCAAGCACCACCATTTGCCAAAGTGGTTCTTTAGCTTCTTCATATAACATGGTGTCAGAGACAAGCTACTCTTTCTTGCAGAAGGGAATGAGATACGCTTATTGACCACCACCACCACCCCCATCGAAATAAAAGACAGACACAAACTTTGGGTATAAAATTGGGCCATTTTATTAATTACAATATAAACTGTTAATATGGCAAGGGATCTAACTAGCTAGCAGTACAGGTGAAGCTCTGGAGTCACTCACAACCTCTGCCTTGACCTGTCTGGGTGAGCCTCTGCTGCCCCGGGGATGAGCCATACAATGCATGGCTGTACCTGGTGGCCAGGCAAATGGTTCCTCCCTCCAAGCCTGCAGCACCTCACTATACAGCAGAAGGGCCTTACTTGTACGGGGGGGGGGGGGAGGCACGTGGCAGTCTTCCCTTGCAACTGGCAGCTATAGAGCCTGCCAGCCACTTCTGACAGAGCCCAATTCCCCACCAATGGAGATGTGCCAAGGGGGTCAGAAGGAACACCTGAGGGTTACATCTAGCCCAACCTGCAAGAAAGAATAGGAGAGTAGGGAGAGGCTGGGACAAGGTAGGAAACACCTGAGGGAATACCCAGCTGGAGAGTATCAGAGATAGGGCGGAGCCTGGGAGGAAGGGAGGGGGGAGTTGGGAGAAGCCCTATAAAGGCAGGCTCAGTAGGGAGCTCGTAGTGGGTTGTGTAGGAGCGTGGTGGAGTCGAAGGAGGGAAGGGGGGCTGGAGGAAGCAGGAAGCAGGAAGCAGGAAGCAGGAAGCAGGAAGCAGGAAGCAGGAAGCAGGAAGCAGGAAGCAGGAGAGATGAAGGACAGGAGGAAGAGCAAGTCCAGAGGAGGTGAGGAGGGTGAAGGCTTTGGAAGACAAGGAAAAAGGTGATGCAGCCAAAACTCTGTCAGGTTGAGCAGGCCTGCGAGTGGACTGAGAGTGAATGAGGGTGATGTATACCCCCCTTCTTCCACAGAGCAAGAACCTGCAATGTCCCTGACGGCCTCCTAGACTCAAGATCAGGCATGCCGGCGCCCGACATAATGGCGCCCATGGCGGAACCTGACAAAGGCGATAGAGTGGGCAAGAGGGAGTGTGGGTGATGTATATCCCCCCTCCAACCACGAACCCAACGCCAGCAATTAGCCTCAAGGCAGCCTCCTCGAAGCACCCACCAGGTATGAGAGTGCCCCATGTACTGGCGCCCCAGCTGAGGTGGGACAAGGCTGCTTACCTAATGCCCCAGCAAGACACCGAGGGGCCAAGTGCCACTACACCCCAACCAAGGTGGGGCAAGGCTGCTTACCTAAAGCCCCAGCGAGATGCCCAGGGGCCGCTACGCCCCAGCCGAGGCAGGGTGAATCAGCTTACCTGAAGCCCCCAACAGGCAGAAGGGCAACAGGCGTAGCCATGCCCCGACGATGGCCTGACAAATCTATTACAACATGGTGTAGATTCATTCAAACTTAAGAATCTGCCTCCTAATTTTTCAGACCTGACTTACTGACTTAAACCTGTTGACACGTTTCCAGAACAATTACGGAATGTGGTCTCCTGTATAAAACAGTGATTATAACAGTGTTTATAACATTGGACTTGTGAGAAACTCAGTCTAGAATCACTAGATGGCCTTGGCCTATGCATTTTCTCTCACATCACAGGATTGTTGGGCTTATTTATGTAAAAGTGCTCAATGCTTATGCCAGGACATCGTCAGTAGGGCAGCGCACTTCAAAAAATGTCATAATTTTGGATTCAAATTTTGGTTGGGTACTGTTTTTGATGTCTCAATTTTTTTAAAGTGCTGTTACCAGTTTAGGATTTTTTTCTGGGTGGTTTTTGTGTGTGTGTGTGTCTCAAAAATTCAGAACCCGCCCTGCCAGGGATCTGGAGCTGAAAAGGAGGGAGGGGAAAAGAGGAAGCTATTTCTGGACTTGTCATGTAGGGCATTATCCTTGCTATTAAGTATTAAGAAAGGTCATTGGTAGGGCGACCCTCCACATTGTGCCTCCCCCAAATAGTCCTGTAATTCCAGGAGATAATTTTTTGTTACTTCTGGGATTTCAGGAGCACTTTGTGTCATTCTAGATGTCCTTGAGCCAAGCCAAAATAGCTAATTTCAGGTATAATTTTGCCTCAAGTATATCCAAATATACTGTGTAGATCTTTTAACACCAAAAAAATGTGTTCTATATAATGTATACCAGCTAGCAATTTTGGTGCTGCATTTTGAGCCCACTGAATATTCTGAACAAAGGCACAGAGCACATTGCAGTAATCACTAAGAATTACAATGCAATTCAATGACTTCAGTGGAATTAGAAGAGTGTACCTCTATTTAGAATTGCACTGTTAATCACTTAATCCTTCCATACCCCACAAATAATATCCTCTAGGAAGTAAGCAAATTTAAACCCTCATGAGCATTTCTTTTAGTGCCATCACCATTTCTATTTTAAATCCTGAATCAGGAAAGACCAGGAAAAACATCTCTTCATCACACTTCCATTTGCTTACTCTGCAAAAGAGAGCTTTAAGGGCATGTGCCATGGGGACCTCCTCTCTTATCTGCCTGAAATTTGGGAGGGGAGTTCCCTTAGATAAATAGAACAATCCCGGAGGATTTTGTCCCAGCTGAAGGATGTCACTGTGATAAAACAGCACTTCAGGCCCTTGTTTTTTATCACAAGGAATAAGGGATTTACTCTCCTAGCTCACGTGTCGTACTGCTATAACACAATGAGAAGTTCACCTCTCCAGCAGAGGGGGCACAGACCAGAAAATGGATCAAAATTTAACATGGATCGAGCCAGTTTGGCATTTGCAAACCAGCAGGTTGTGGCATGCCTGTTTTCCACGGACTCCATGGACTTTTTGCTAGTCCATTGGTCCATGGTCTGTTAAAGCCTCCCTGCCCCGCTGGCAAGCAGTGCCAGGAGCACTTTAACATTTAAATCCCCCCTTGCTCCAGCTGACTGGCAGCCTGCCAGTCAGCTGGAGCAAGGGGGGTTAGAGCACTCCCGGTGCCGGCCCGGACCGATGAACAAGTCGGTTCATGAACCAGCGCTGGACAGTGAAAGTTTGTGGTCTGTGGTCCATGAAATGCCATGGCCCATGAACCCGTCGCCCATGGGTTTCCCCCAGTCCATGCCTACCTGAACTCTCCAGCTTTATCCCACTCATTCCCTTTCACAAAATGAGGTTACACTCTGCTATCTCTAGCAGGCCACTAATAGAATTGCATCCTGACAGCCTACAGTCAGACTCGCTGTAAAGAAATCAGTTTCCTCTCCTGAATTTAGCCAACATGGTTTTACCACAGTTCCAAGAAGGTATAGTCTTCCAACTTAAACTGATATAAACATCACCCAAACACAATAATGAACTCAATTATGTATAATAATGCTATGAAAGAATCTCAACAAAAACGTTAATAAAGAAAGCAAACTGAATTGAAATACAATTAATTGTGTACATTCCTACTAGATTACCGCTGGACTTTACAAAAAAATCAAACAGACAAATTTGGAAGTTGCTTCTCAGAAGAAACATCTTTTGGGAAATGCCAAAGTTTTATAAAAGACTACTGAAATTTCTCATATAGTTTTTGCATTTCTCTAATTCAACCTACTCCTTCCAATTAAATAAACCACATGAATAGTGAAAGAGCGGTTTCTTTGCTGTGAAACTGAATTTTCCAATCTTACCATACACAAATAAGAGAGAAAAATTGAAAGACAAATATTATCATAGAATATGTTCCAGGACCTTGTACAAAGAGACATCCTTTCTCCCCAACCCCTGTCACTAATCCAAAAAGTAAGCAAATCTTGATAAGCACAACTGGGAGCCATCTATCCACCACCTATTAATGCTAAAGCTGAAACACTTGATCCTTTCTGGCTGAGCTGAATAAAGAGATAACGGACATCAGTTTTCTTTGTGTCTTCACAGTTGCTGCAACCTCATTATTCTTTGAATTATCTTGCCTTGTAGTCATTTTTTAAGTTGAGCTGGTGCCATCTGGTCTGTAAAATTTTGCAGTCTGTGTTACAATACAAAGAAAGGTCAATGCACCAATCATCTTGCATTTGTGGGATTCTTTTCTTTATTTCCTGAACTATTCACAATTCTTGACTCTATTTTTCATTCCTTGGTAATTGTCTGATATTATCGTGTCCAAGCAATTCAATAATAATGTTATCTGAACTCTAGCAGCAATTGCATTGCTGTGGTATTTAAGCCTTTTGCCTTGCCTACTTCCATAACCTTTCTGTAACTGGAGCATGATAACACAGGACAAAATATGCTTATCTCCTGAACACATTTACTAAAAAGTTTAATATCTTTAGGCTTTCTGTTAGGGGATATTTACCAGGCAACAATTTGACCTGTAACTTTCAAGAAAGAAAAAAAAAAGGTGAGAGGGAGAACTAACTGAAAGAACCTAGATAAAGCAACTCAGATTGTAGTTTCTACATTTCAAAAAAAAAGTATTTCTGTTGTGATTTCTATTGTCTGAACTTATTCCATTTTAGAAGTGGCTGGGAAAATATCACATTTTTATTCCACTCTTTCAAGCACTTGAAATGGCATACATGGCATTCGATCTAGCAATTCATCAGAAGATCTTTCCTGTGTTCCCTTTCCCCAAGTATCTATTCCAAACCTGGAAAAGTTGCTGACAGGAGGAGATGGCAATTTCATTCCTTTCCTTCTTCCCACAGCAGCCTCTCAACCCACATGGCTATTGATCTAAGCAGGTCCTGCATTCCCAGGAATAAACTTTTCCGTGGTTGGGAAGGATCACTGAGGGAAGGGTGGTGTGGGAAGATCCTTAAGTGCACAGCTCACTGCATCCAAGCCATGTTTCTCACATCTACCATATTAACCTCACAACAACCTTGAGAACTAGGTTAGCCTGAGAGACAGTGATTAGTTCAAGGTCACCTAGTGACTGAGAGGGGAGTTTAATCTGTCTCATATTTTTGATTTTAACACTCCCATCCTTATTCCACAATGACACCCACACAGACTTGTTTTTGCAGATTCCCATTTCTAGATCGTCATTGAGCATTCTACAGTGCCCCCAAAGGGACTGAATTTCTTCAAACTTAGTGCCCCCTGAAAACTGAAGCCACCGTAATAGATGCATTCTCCATTTTACATTGTCCTGTGCAACACTGGCTCTTGTTGAAGCCTCTCATCATAGAATCAAAATAAACCAATGACAATGATTTGTACGTTCAGTTGAAGACATGAAGCTGCCTTATACTGAGTCAGACCAATAGTCTATAAAGGTCAGTATTAGACATGGGTATGAATGGGGGGGGGGGAACGAACAAGCCGTTCGTTGTTCATTTCCATCCACGAACAACGAACAACGATCAGTAACGAACATGACCCTGTTCACAAATATGTTCCTTGTTCCTTGTTTGTGGCCCTTTAAAGATCCCTTTAAGCTGTCAGGTGACAGGGGGGAATCCAGCTGATAGTTTAAAGGGCCCTTTCCTGCCACATGCAAGGGGCAGGGCCCTTTAAACACCGCACAAACTGACCTTCCCAATGTCCAATATTCACCAAATTTGCAGGGGACATAGTCTGCACTGTCCTCCAAAGCCAGAAGCCAGAAGGAAAGCCAGAAGGAGTTCAGGCAGAGTTCAGTCCCTGCCTCCGTTGCAAGGGGAATTGATTGAAAGGCGTCAGACTGTCTGGCTTGACGAACAGCTGACGAAGGCAATGAACGAGGCTTGCAATGACCACTTGTTCGTTTAGAATGGGGCCTCACGAATGGCTTGTTCACAAACAGACAAACGGGCTGTTCATGGGTTTTTTCCATTCGTAATGCTGTTCGTGCCCATGTCTAGTCAGTATTGTCTGCTCTGACTTGCAGCAACTCTCCAGGATCTCTGGTCTTTTCATCTGCTACTTAATCCTTATAACTGATTATGTCACAGATTGAATTTGAGGTCTTCTGCATCAAACTAGATGCCAAAGGCACTGACAGTTGCAGATCTCACCCAGCAGTCCTTTCTGATCCTAAGAAAGCTAATTCCTAGGGTTGCTGGATTTACATGGTCTACTAGCCATGTGGTCAGTTGGTTGCACTGAGGAGGGGGAAGGGGTCAATATTGCCCTTCTGCCTCATGCATCAAAGGAGCTGATACTTGCAAAGGAGAGAAAAGGGATTATTCCATCCCTTCTTCCTCCTCACTGAAGGCCATTGACCCACATGGTTATTAGACTGTGTGGGTCCCATAGCCCTAGAAATCAGCATTCCCAGCATCAGAAGGAACTTCTGGTGGGATAATAACACAGAAAGTATTCCTCATTCTTAAACACAGAAATTGTAGGATTCAACCTAAGTCTTTCTTTAAAATGAAAAATAGGTAGTCCAGGGTCTTGGAAGGCCCCTCCATAGAAAGGCTAAGGTTGCCAGATGGTACCTTGAACAGTGTGGAAGTAACAGGAGCAGCTTAATCCCCTTCAGTTTTACTTGCAAACATCCAGGGACTTCTCAAAGTCTGAACTCAATAATCCCCATTCACAGCATTGTTTTCCATTTCTGTTCCCTGACTTGAATTTTCTCTTAGCTTCACCAAACAATCAGCACCCTGGTTGAATCAACAGGTAGCAACATTTCTTGAGCAATTATGTTGGGAGGTAAACATGTGGAGGTTGAAAAGGGTTTTTTTGTATCACCTATTTGGCTTTCTTACAACTACTGATGAATCACTGTCTGGAAATGCATAAATTCAGTGAATAGGTTAGATTGTCTCATTTCTTTGTATAAAACTATACATAAGACCTACTTTCACTGCTCTAGTAGAAATATTTGGAGTTTTCCTGTTTTATCAGTTATACTGTCTGAAATGATCCATTCCCAATGGGACTATCCCTAAAGTAGACCACATTCTTAAAAGCCTTTTAAAATTTCCAAGGGCTGGCCCCTTTTGAAGCCATCCCTGTAGTTATATTCTTAACAGCAAACAAATCAGCAGAAATTAGCAGGTAATAATGTTTATTTCCATGTGTTAAATAATATCACTTGCTGATTTGGGCAGATCAAACTACTGTAAATACAGAGGAGTTGGACAGACTCCCCCCCCCCCCAATTCAGTGATAACCCTGTCCCTATGTATTGTCGAAGGCTTTCACGGCCGGAGAACGATGGTTGTTGTGGGTTTTCTGGGCTGTATTGCCGTGGTCTTGGCATTGTAGTTCCTGACGTTTCACCAGCAGCTGTGACTGGCATCTTCAGAGGTGTAGCACCAAAAGACAGAGATCTCTCAGTGTCACAGTGTGGAAAAGATGTTGGCTTTGTGTGTGTGTGTGTGTGTGTGTGTGTGTGTGTGTGTGTGAGAGAGAGAGAGAGAGAGAGAGAGAGAGGTTCATCCAGCAAGCATCCATGATAGAGTGGGGATTCAAATTCAGGTCTCCCAGATCCTAGTCTGACTCTCTAACCACTACACCACATTGGCTGTCAGTGTGATATATTTTCTGAATGATCCCCAGATAGTGAACACTGGTAATAAATTTGCACATCCAGAAAGATTGTATTACTAACTAAAGGGTTGTTTCACATGATAATGATGGTCATTCTCTGCAAACAAATCATTGCTGCTCGGGCATTAGCTACATATGAATTGCCAGAGAAGATCCAAACATCCATGGATACTGTGCAATGGAAATAATTCATCTCCTGTATTTTCCCAGCCTAGGTTTTTTTGTTGTGTTATGATCATAAGTCTGCATTTCCCTGTGTTCACTGTTGTTGGCAGACGTGTATACCTCTGGGCAAGGGGTTCTCCCAGTTTCACCTTTTTCAAGGTTCAGGGTTTCCCTCCTCACTTTCAGTAGTCTTGCATCATGACAGCATATCATTACTTCCCCACCTGCTTTTTCTCCATCAGAAACTACACTGTATTGCTATGAATTCAACAAAGCTTTGGGGTATATATTTGCAAGCACTTCAGCCTTGGAGTGGCACTCCACAGTACTCCTTGTATAACAGCAAGCAGACAGTTCTTCTAAGAAGTATCGGAAGGAGTCTCTGTTACTAGTGGTGTGCTCTTCAGGATTCGGATTTGGATTATTCGGTATTCGGTATGCCTGAATCGGGGCCAGCATGCATGATGGATTAAACTTGGCCTGAAAAATTTTATATGTACAGAACATTCACTGAAGTGTAACCATTATACGTATTCTACCTCAGGCGATATTGTTTGAATATACTTTTATCCAAATGCATTTTTGCATGCGGTGACTGAATCTGCCTTTGTCCCAGATTACCCAAAAAAAACAAAAACAAAAAACTGTCAGCAAAAGCAGTGTTGTGAATTTGGAAAAGCCCTTTGCTACATAAATATGCCATGTTTTGCTACTTTTACCTTTAATACTTCTGCAGCTGTGAAAAGGTACATACTCACAGCTCTCTCATATCTTTATTTGTCCTCCACACTACCAATTCATATTCTATTTCTGAAAAAAAGGATCAACCATCTCCTAGGTATTGGTTATTACATACAAAGCTCTTCACAGCCTTGGTCCAGCATACCTACAGGACCGCCTTCCTCCCTATGACCCTCCACAGCAGCTTTGCTCATCTGAACAGGGTCTCCTGCAGGTACCACCCTGCACATGGGTGAAATCAACAGCAGCCATAAACAGGCTTTCTCTGTGGTGGCTCCTACCCTGTGGAACAGCCTGCTTGGGGAGGTCAGGAGAGCCCCCACTCCCCTGGCTTTCCATAAACAATGCAAAAAAAATTATTCAAAAAGTGTTTTTACTCAGATAAGAGGGCTGTATTGTAGGGAGGGGGTCTCAAATGCTTCACTAATGAGTTAGGGATATTAGACTTCACCACTATGTTGCCTTACATATTATCCCTTGCTTTAAATATGTACTCCTATGTACTACCTGTGCTTCATGTTGTCTAATGTCAGTCATAGAGTTAATTATGTTCTTTTTCAGCATTTCTTCAACTCTGTATTGCATCCTTGCTAATGCTATGTCTTTGTAAATATATATATATATTTACCCTATGTTGTTGTTTATGTAAACATCTTTGACATTGTATGGAAATGTCTTTGATACCGATTGTACAGTATCTCATACTATGTAATCCGCCTTGAGTCTCAGTGAGAAAGGTGGACTATAAATGACATAAATATAAAAAATAAATAAATTTTATGTTCCTTAAACACTTCTCTTTCCCCCTTTTTTCTTGTCTTTCTTTCTTTTTTGCTTTTTTATGATATTGAGCATACATGAGAGAGGTTGTACTATAGGTGAGCAAACTCAGCAAAATTTTGTCTGGGTTAGGCAAGATGATGGAGCAAAAACTTTACATTTTCCTGAATTAGATGCTGCCAAAAATCTGAGATACATCTTTAGGTACAATTTGTCCTTGAACAGCTCAGCTCATGCCTGGAGGCCTAGACATTTGGATTTTAAATATTTCATTCTTGCCCTGCGCAGGAATCTTGTGTGTAATTGGAACAGTTTAGGAACACAATTCAAAATGGAAATAAAGTATTCTTCCCCTTGATCCCTAAGTTTCTAAGTTGCTATAATTGTATGTATCTAGACTTCTGAAATTATACAACATATTCTGCGAAAAGCAAATTGTGTAGACGGTTCTCGAAGTTACCCTGGAATTTACTCTATAAGAGAGGAAAGGTTACACTAGAATTTAGGACTGAGTTAAGCCCCAAATGTAATGCAAATCGATATTTGTGTTATTTCTTTACACGTTCTAAGTTTTGTCCTGGATTTTGCTGATTGCTTTTAAAATAAATAAATTCTTTATACAGAACAGTTTGTTGCAGTGTTCTCACAATTCTGCACTGAACATGGTAACGAAATAAACTGCTGATTCTCCTTCTTCAATCTGGTAACATTTACACAAAGCTGAGTTAAAAGCAACCCCTCCCCCCAAAAAAGACTTTTTGGACCTGCAACAAAGAAGACAATATCAGGAAAACTTCCCAAATTCTGTCTTTTATTGCAGAACTTGAAGACTATAATATATTCCTCTCTCAGGCCTTTAATGAGTTGTCTCTTGGAGCAGATTGCCAAGAGAAAGAAGCATCTGGCAAATAACTTACAATTGGAAGCATTTGGCTTCTTCTATAAGTCTAAAGATATCCAGGGTTTTCAGTAGGGTTGGAATTTTAATCTATTACAATTGCAATAATGATTTATTAATTAGCTAATGACGTTGTCACACTTTGGAAAGCTAATTTAAGCATTAGCCGCATGGCTGTCTGGTTTTGCTCAGGTTCTGACAATTAGAAAAAAAGGCTCTTTGCTTTCATTATTCCAGCATAGGGATGCCCCAAAGGAAGCAGGAGGAGGAGGATGAGCTCAGGACATGTGTACTACATTCTTCTATGGGAAAATACATCTTTGGAGAATTTCCTTGGAACTTAACAAGACAAGGAATCCTTTTTTGTTTTATTTCCAAAACAAGCTCCAATGATGCCTATCTTCCAACCAGAAAAGATAAAAGACTACTGTTTAATTGCTTCTTTGCCAAATCCAGAGAGAAACACTTTACTAACCATTAAGAAGGTAATTGGGAGTAAAGTTCATGAGGAGGGATATTTGCGGTGTTTAACTTAAAATATCTTTTAACAAAATAGACAGTAGGGTTTTCCCTGAATTTTTCATAGGAAAGTTTTTGAAGGAAGTGGCGTTTTTATTTAAGAAATGCCAAGGTATTAAAATATGTTGGATAATATTTTCAGGTTAGTAAATACCATTCAAGAACAATTTAAAATGAAGGGGAGAAATAACTGAGAATTTTTAAAAAATGAATCAGTTTGATAATAAATCCTTAGACTATGGGTGCTTGGGATTGCTCTTTGAAAAGCACAGTTGCATTCTTGTAAATTGAACTCGTGTTATCTGGGCCTGACTTGAAAAATTTGATATTAACCAAGTATCCAATCTCTGGCCAAACAACACTCTTGGCTCTCCAAAGACCAATTATGGCCATGGGTGGCTGAAATGGTCACTCTTCACCGCACTTCCTGGGTTGCCAAGCCAGGTTGCAGCCAAATCTTTGAGGAGTCCAGCTGGCAAGAAATTTGGTTTACAGTTCTCTAGATTCCTACAGCTCAGAGCATAGCTGGATGCATTAATTATAGGGAAACTCATTCCTGCGATAAATGAAGGAAGAATTACTTAAGTCCCACAAAGCCTATAGACCAGAGAAGAAAAATGTTGTGAAGTGATATATAGGGGTGTGCATTGAGAAAGTTTCCACTTCAGTTTCGGTTCCAGGGGATCCATTTCTTTTCCTTTTCATGAGTTTCGGTCCATTGCGCATGAGTTGGCAGCATATGCACAAATGCACACTGTTCTTTTCAAGGGGGGGTGGGAAAACAAGGCTCTGGGGCAGCTGTTTTTGCGCTGAACCAAAAACAGCATTAACTATTAGTCCCCCTCCTAATCTAAACCATTGATACACGGAGTTTTTCCTCAAGCTCAATAACACACACACAAAACAGACCCATAGAAGGTGAGTGTTGGCAAGTGGAGGTTTGGCAGTGGGGTGTTCCCAAGTAGGAAAGAGCTCCAACCAGTGCAGAGCAGCAATGTTAAAGACAAACCTGTTTCATGTTCATTTTTTTTTCTATAATGTTAATAACTTATTACCTTTGCATTCTGCTGTTGCTTGTTGGTTTCATGTTTCCTTGTTCTATGTAGTTTTGTTTCCACAAATCCTTCCTTTTGATGCTCAGCGTTCTGCAAAACAGGGCATTCTCTCTGCCAATCTTCTTCATCACCCAAGTTCAGGCAGACAGGCAGAATGATTGGCTGAATCTCCCCACCCCCTGCAGACATCCCCCCCCCCGTAAGTTTTCTTTTTGGTGTAGGGGGCAGGCAGGTTTGGTTTGGAAAGGAGGAAGTAGGTACATGTTTGCCATTTGACTCAGAAAAAGAGAGAGAAATGAAAGACTATGGAAGCAATCCTAAATATGTCTACTCAGATGTAAGTCACGTGTTATTCAATTGTGCTTATTCCCATGGAAGTGTCTTTTGAATTGCAGCCTATGATTGAAGTCTCCCTTCCAAATGTTTCCAAAGCTGATAGGAGGGGTCTCCCCTTGCAAAGACTGGGTTGGCAGGGAGGCAGAGAATGCAATTTCCTGGGTGGCTATTTGGGGTGGAGTTTGATGCTCTCATGTGCATCTCATTTGATGCTCTCATTCCCCCTTCCTGCCAAGAGAGTTAATTAGTAATGTAAGGGCTCTCTTCGTCCCTTGGTATCTGATTGGCACTGAACAGGAAATTGAGCTGCTGCCCTGAAAGGTGAGCCTAGTGCCTTCCTGCTGTTGGAAGGTATGTAACAAACCTCTGGGTGGGAGGAACTTGTTACAATTTAGTTTCCTAGATTTGGTTCAGAGTTCCAGAAGCTGCTTCAATGTGTGTATTTTCAGCTCTTCCCCCCCCCACATTATGCACACATCTAGTGATATATTTCAGGAGAGTAGTTTCATTAAAAAGCAGTATATTCAGGATGACCTTTAAAGAACTTCAGACACCAGTACTTATTGGGTAGACATTCACACTCCATATTTCAATATCCTTGACCTCTTCTTCTACGTCCCTGACTTCTGGATAATGAGCATACCAAGTTAGACCCTAGGCCTATCTACTCAAATTGCTAGATAAAGTCTTTCTCAACTCCTGATATCTGTTCACTTAGTTGGAGATGCCAAGGATTGAACCTGGGCTGAAACCTTTTTTATGGAAACTGTGTCCCAGTATATGATCCATGCTTCTGTACTTTGGTGCTTAACAACTTTAATATGTTCTAAGGTAGACCTGACCTTAGATAATACAGAAACTTCCATTAGTAAAAAATCTAGATAATCATCTTTTAACTGCAACAAGCCAATATGATCTCCCCATATGAGCCCCAGAGGACTCTTCGCTCGAGCGATAAACATCTGTTAAAGATCCCTGACCCTAGGGAGGCCCGCCTAGCATCGACCAGGGCCAGGGCGTTTTCAGCCTTGGCCCCAACCTGGTGGAACGCTCTGTCTTGCGAGACCAGGGCCCAGCAGGACTTGTTATCATTTCGCCAGGCCTGCAAGACGGAGCTGTTCCGCCAGGCATATGGGTGATGTTGGGTGGTGCCCCTCCCCCCAGTGGGGGGAGGTGAGTTTCTGTGCCCTCCCGCCCAAAGTCATCTCACATCATTATATGATCGTCTATAGGTGAATGTATAATGTGCTGCTATGTTTGCAATTTTGATAACTGTATTTATATGGTGCCAATGTTTTAAATGAATGATTTGTATTATTTATATTTTAAATGGCTATTGCTGATGTATTGTGTACTGTGTTTTAAATTGTTGTAATCCGCCCTCAGCCCACTTGGTTGGGGAGGGTGGACTATAAATCTAAGCAAATAAATAAATAAATAAATAAATAAATAAATAAATAAATAAATAAATAAATATTACATCTATTTTGAAATAATTCTATGGTTTGCTTATTGGTTTCTGAATGCAGTTTGATACGCTAGTTCTTATCTTTAAAGGCAAACTAGGACCCATATCTTGGATGCAACACTGGTTCAAGCATATGATATTGTGTTCCATTTCTGCTCCACTGTCGATCCGCCCACCCACCCACCCACCCACCCATCTCCTCTATATGCTTTCCCCCAAATTCTGCAATTCTCCCATATTTTAGGAGAAAACTACAGTCCAAGTGTGTTTCCACACCATCTGGATGGAAAGATGAGCATTTTCTAAGGTCCAGCCTACATCAGTGCCATTTTCCTTCCAGCAGCCCCTTGCAGCTGCTGTTTTCCCTACTGTGCCACCAAATGGCTTTTAAGGGACTTTTAAAAAAAAAAACAGTCACTGCTATAACACTACAGAACTATAGCAACTACTAATCCTCGCTCCAGAAACTATTCCAAAAGCCTTCCAGTGGTGTGGCAGGAGGAAAATGCAAGTGAAATGGCAGTTTACAGAGGCAAGTGTTCCAGAAAATGTTCTTGTGAAAGGTCCATTGCCAAGTTAATGCTTCTGCTTACCCAGCAGCAATGAATGCAAAACAGAGAAATCTAACCACGTGAATGTAGCCCATCTCTACTTATACGAACCCATATTCCAACTGTGTTCCTCTCACCAGCTTCTGTTTTCCATTCCATCAGGATTGTTCCTTTCTCTCTGACTCAGCACAGGCCTTCTCTGTCACTGCCCTGATTTTCTGGATGGTTTATCAGAAGAGATCAGGAGAGAACCTCCTCTGAGATGTGGATTCGAATCTTCACTGAGACATGAAGCTCATGCGGTGATCTTGAACCAGGCACTCTCTCGCTAAGCCTAACTGGTTGTTGTGATAATGTGGGAGAGCAAGTATGCTACTATGTTCTCCTTGGAGGAAAGATGAAATAAAATGGGATCAATAGATAGAAATGGGCACTTTTTAAAAAGCTTGTAAAGCTGGTCTGTTCCAGGGGGGGTTTGTATTCTGTTTACCACTGAGCTGTGGCTGTTTTTGTTATTTCCATGTTCTCTGGTGAGTTGATTTGTTCTTTAATTATTGTTTTATTGTTTTCTTGATGTCCTGCTGACATTTATATACAAGATGCCTTGATTCTCCTTTTAGGTGTGGAAAAGGTGATGCATAAATATTTTAAATAAATTAAGAAAGCAATTAGCTCCACCACTGAGATGCAATCCTTTGGTATTAATAAGTATGCCTGTCCCTAGCTCCTTCCTCCCAGAATTATCAGTAGCACACACCTGCCAAAGACCTGCCATTTTAGCAGGATGTTATATATTTGAATATTAATAAGTTAATGACACTATCCACTTTGGGGGTGGGCGGCTGTCTGAATGGCAGGGACAATAGAACAATCCAAAGAGCAGCATGTGGCAGCTGTGATAGCCCTCTAATTCCTTTCAAGCACTACTCACGCCAAATAGCCCTTCTACATAAAAACAGTTTGCTTAACCCAGTCCAAAGTGCACTGTACACACAGAGTGCCAGGACTGTATGCATGGTAAGTAAGGAGTGTAGAATCTGGTTCATTCAACTCGGCACACTTTCTGTTTGAAGACCAAACTAAATAACAGTTGACTCCCATTAAATATCTTGCCACATTTGAGTGTGCATGCTTTTTAACTCTGATGAGTCTTCGACTTCCGGCTTGGGATCCATGGAGGTCTAATGCAGCTCAGGGAGCTGGGCTGTCCGAGTCGCTGTTCGTAGGGCTGGAGGGGTGCAAACTGCCCGCAGCCCCCTGTTCTCAGGCAGAGATCAGGCAAGTATGCTCAAGAGGGCGCATTGATCTCGGGTGTGAGGGGGGTTCTACGTAACGAGCCCCCATCCACCCTTGAGGTCCCACCCGAAGAGAGGTTGCTGAGATCTCTGCAGCGACCTTGGAGTCAAATTTTGGCATAAGACCTACATGCCCAAGCTTCAGCAAACTAAGAAGGGAACCTGAATCGATTGGATAATCGAAGCAGCGATTACAACCCAAGAGAAACATCTAAGAAGGTAAAGATTGCTATCTCTCATTATGGGACTGATTACAATAAGAAATAAAGTGACAAAGAGATCTAGAAAACTGCAAAAGACTTGATATATAACTGAGAAAACTCTGGCAAATAAATTATTAAAAAGTGACATTGTAAAGAAAAGTTAGAGCGGAAAAATGATTATTGTTTACATACCTGCGGCTAGAGAGAGATAGTGGACTGTGAGAAACTTTCAACATCGCGAGAACTACTGTGAAACGGAGAGGAACAGGAAGTGTGTCAGAACCATAAAGAGCTTGGCGAGAAGCAGCTTGTAAGCAGCGGAAGTGGAATATCGCCATTTTTTAAGAGGGCAAAGCTGCGGCTTCAAGAAAAACGGAAGTAGGCCATCTTAGACAAGGGTAAGGGTGGTTGCCTCAGAATAAAACCATAGAGAAAAGACGCCCGACATTTTGGACCGCGTAAATATCAGTTTTTTACAAAAATAACCTAAACTTTGACTTTTAAAAATAAAGGAAAATAATAAAATCGCGCCACGGAGCTAAGGAAAAGAGCAGACTCGTGGGAGCGAAGTAGAGCTAGCCCCACGATGTTGAAGAAGGAATGGCAAATGGCGCTGGAAAACCTAGACAAAAAAGTTTCGGAAGGGAATAAAGAGCTTAAAGATATGATGCAAGAGATGGCGAAAAATTTGAAAGACTTTAAAGAGACTTAAATCGGAGATGGCAGAATTAGCGAAGAATATGGATCAGGTTCAAAAAGAAATGCAAGTTACACAGCAGAGAGTTAACGCAGTAGAAAAGGCGGCTGATACCTTGGCAGATGTGCAGAGAATGGAGCTGAGAGGCGTGAAGGGAAGAATGGCCGTAGCTGAATGTAAACAAATGGAAAGACAAGTGAGATTTCGTGGAATCCCGGAAGTTTTGGAAAAAACAGCCCAAGAGCAGATTACAGAAATTTTGGCGGCATACCTGGGAAAAGAAGAAGAGGAGATTGCAGCACTTCTGGACGTGGCATACAGAATTAACTCAAAATTTGCAGCTCAAAGGAAGTTACCAAGAGATATGATTGTGCAATTTACAACTAGAAAGAGAAGAGAGTCAATTGTGAGTAAACAATTTCAGGACCCATTAGAGGTTGATGGGAAAGTGGTGAGAATCATGAAAGAACTGCCCAGATCGATGTTGTTGGAGAGGAAGAAGTATAGAGAGCTGGTCCAGATGTTAAAAGACATGAAAATCAGATACAGATGGGAAATACCTGAAGGACTGGCTTTTGAATTTGGTGGTGTAAGGAAAATCATCAGATCTGGCCAGGATATGGAAAGGTTTATCAGGGACAATGAAAAAGACTTACCAAAAGGAGCTAAAATTTGATCATGGAGTGTAAAATCATATCTTGGAATGTAAATGGACTAAATTCACCTTTTAAACGTAAGACTATTTTCCACTAGCTTCTAAAACAAAAATGTAATATAGTGTGTTTGCAAGAGACACATATTAAAAAACAGGATGTGAAATATTTGAAACTTGCAAAACTTGGAAATGAATTTGTAGCAGCTTCCAAAAAGAAAAAGAGAGGAGTTGTGTTATATATAAAGGAGGAGCTACAGCCAAAACTGGTTCTAAGTGATACAGATGCTTGATATATTGCAGCGGAAATAATTTGGAACTCTAAGAAGATTTTGGTGGTTGGAATTTATGCGCCCAATGGGGCAAAAGAAAATTTTTTCAAGGACTTACAGGAACAATTAGATGAATTGACTTATGATCAAATAATTTTGGCAGGTGACTTCAATGGAGTTACAAATTTGGAAGAAGACAAGAAATCTAAAAGTGCACAGAAAAAGAGAGGACTTTTGCCAAAATCGTGTTTTGCGATTAAGGAACAAGAAAGTCTGGAAGATGTGTGGAGGAGACAAAATCCGAAAAATAGACAATATATATTTTACTCTGCAAGACATTTTACATGATCTGGGCCTCCAAAGAACTGGTGGTATGGACTAGAGATGTGGAGATAATGCCCAAGGTAGGCTCAGATCACAATCCAGTTATGTGGAGATTTGGGAAAAAGAAAAAGAAAAGAGGATGGAGGATAAATGAAGACTTGCTGCAAACGGAAGAAAATATGGCGTTGTTACGAAAAGAGACCAGATTTTTTATACAGTGCAATTTGAATAAGGATGTACCAACTAACAAGGTATGGGACACATATAAAGCTGTTATTAGAGGAACGGTAATGGATCTGAATGCAAGAGCTAGGAGGAGTAGGGAAGAAAAGAGACTTGAAATTATGGAAAAAATTAAAGCCAAAGAGATACAACTTTAAAAAAGACCAGGAAAAAAGAAAATATTTCAGGATATGAAAATCCTGCAGGAACAATTGACGGCAATGAACAATAGAGAATTGGAGTGGAATTTTAAAAAAATGAAACAGAAGTCGTTTGAAGGTGCAAATAAGCCTGGGAAATATTTAGTGTGGCAATTTTAAAAAAAAGGGAGAAGAAAATCATAACTAAGATTCGAGAGGAAGATAAAACATTGACAGATCAATCAGCCATTAGTAGAGCCTTTTTTAAATTTTATGCAAAGCTGTACCAAAAGAAAGAGGTGAACAGAGATTCAATAGCGGAATATTTGGAGAAAGTGAAGCTTCCAGTAATTTCAGAGGAATGGAAAGAGAAGTTAAATAGGGAAGTGACAGAGGAAGAAATAAAAGAAGCTATACAATCAACAAAATTAGGGAAAGCACCGGGACCAGATGGAATAACAGGAAAGTTCTATAGAATGATGGCCAATGAGCTGACCGTTTCTAAGTGAGGTAATTAATGGAATATTACAAGGCCAAAAGATTCCTGATTCATGGAATGAAGCTAATATATCATTGATCCCGAAAGATGGACAGGATTTGACCAACGTTAAGAATTATCGGCCAATGTCTGGTGTGGTTGAAAGACTGGATGATGCTGAAAAACCGCAAACTACTGGCCTTAGAGGGATACAAAAAAATATTCAGATGGCACGCATACTTGTGGTATGATAAAGTAAAAGCAGACTCTATGTTTCTACACCATTACATTCGGAGAAGCCTCTTTACGATTTGGAAGAAGTATAGAAATTACCTACAGGATGGAATCCCTTCCTGGGTGGTTCCATACGAAGTAATAGATCCGAGAACTGTCGATAATGAACAACAATGCTTAATGTATAAGGAGATAACAAGGATAGAATCTTCCAAATTAAGAATTAAAACGCAAGATGAGTTGTCTCCAAGTTATGATTGGTTTCAATATAGACAGATTAGAGATCTTTACAACTCGGACTGTGGGAAGGGAGGGATAAGAATGGAGAATTCGGAACTAGAGGAGGTAATTCTGCGAGAGGATAAAAAGGAAATCTCTAAGACTTACAAAGTGTTGTTAAAATGGTTAACAGAAGATGAGATAGTTAAAGTTCAAATGGTGAAGTGGGCAATAAACTTTAACAAAGAGATAACAATGGGGGCGTGGGAGCACTTGTGGAAAAATACGATGAAGATTACGACATGCGCTAATATTAAGGAAAATGTTTATAAAATGATCTATCGTTGGTATTTGAAACCAAAGAAAATTGCGCTAGGGAATTCTAACATGTCTAATAAATGCTGGAAATGTAAAAAGCACGAAGGATCTTTGTATCACATGTGGTGGACTTGTGAGGTTGCTAGGCAGTACTGGGGGGAAATAATAGAAGTAATAAGTGAGATTTTACAATTTCAAATTAATAAGAACCCAGAACTGCTGCTACTGAACTTGGGAATGGAAGATATTCCAGCACAACATAGGACATTGTTATTTTACATGACAGCAGTGGCTAGACTTTTGTATGCGCAAAAGTGGAAAGTACAAGAAGTGCCAACTATGGAGGACTGGATTTATAAATTGCTGTACATGGCGGAAATGGACAAAATGACAAGGAAACTGAGAGATCTCGATCCAGGACAGTTTAATATGGATTGGGAGAAGCTGAAGCAGTATTTGGTGAAAAAATGGGAGGTGGGAGGAGAACTGTGGCAGTTTGAAAATTACTGAAATACAATAAAAGAAGAGAGAAGTGACTTTACCGGGGGGAGGGAAGTTAAATAAGAAGTTCTAAGCAATGGTTTTATTAGATTATTATACACAGTATTAAATAATAGAGTGTTATTTTAAGAATTATAAGGATATAAGTAACTAAGTATGTTTCTGGCAGATAATTGTATAATAGGTAAACTATATAACTATATAATTATATAATCAAAATAGAATGAATATAAGAAAGGTGGAAGGAAGTAAATAGTAACATATAGAGTATAAGTTAAATTGATTGACTTATATTGAAGGTATATAATGTTTATAGAAGTACTTAGAGTTATGTATAATAGGGGACAAATTGATTGTCCCATATTGACGAGACTAGAATGATTAAGTTAGAGAATAGAGAATGAAAATCAGATAAAATGTTACATTATTAAAGAATATATGTTAGAAATGTAATACTTAGTTTGATAAGTTAAGTGGGGAAGGGAATAGAGATAGCACTGTGTTATAATAGATAAGCTTAGAAGAGAATGAAAGTGTATGTTTAATAGAATAAAGCAAGCTTGAAATGAGTAAGGGGAAAAATAGATAAGGGGTTGGAAAACTGTTGGAAGTCAACAAAAGGGGGGGAAAGGGAGGGTGTTAGAACTGGAATATTCAAAGGGAATTGATTGTAATGAATAATAATTTGATTTCTAATCCAATAAAAAAAAATTTTTAAAAAGAATTATCGGCCAATTTCATTGCTGAATAATGACTATAAAATATTTGCGAAAATTATGGCGGAAAGATTAAAGGGATGGATGTCAGAATTTATTGCAGAAGAACAAGCTGGATTCCTACCCAATAGACAAATTAAGGACAATTTAAGGACAGTAATAAACGCTATTGAATATTACGATAAGCACTGTGATAGGGAAGTCGGGGTTTTTTTGTAGACGCGGAAAAAGCATTTGACAATTTGAACTGGGATTTTATGTTTGCCACTACGGAAAAGCTGCAAATGGGAGAAAAGTTCACACAAGCAGTTAAAGGAATTTATAAAGACCAGTGTGCAGCAATTGTAGTTAATGATGATTTGACTAAAAAATTGAAAATAGGTAAAGGTACAAGACAAGGTTGCCCATTATCTCCATTGTTGTTCATTTTGATTTTGGAAATTTTGTTGATTCAAATTCGAGAGGACGATACAATCCGTGGCATAAAAATAAAGGAATTTTCCTACAAAGTCAGGGCATTTGTGGATGATGTAATGTTGATAGTGGAAGATCCAATAGACAATATGCCAAAAATAATGGATAAAATAAAGGAATTTGGTGATTTGGCGGGATTTTATGTGAACAAAAAGAAGTCGAAGATATTGTGTAAGAACATGACGAAGCAAAACCAGCAAGAACTAATGGATATAACGGACTGTGAGGTAGTTAATAAAGTGAGATATTTAGGAATTGAGTTGACAGCAAAAAATATAGATTTATTTAAAAATAATTATGAGAAACTGTGGCAACAAATAGAAAGAGATTTGATAAAATGGAATAAATTAAATTTGTCATGGTTGGGAAGAATAGCAGCAGTGAAGATGAATGTGCTACCACGTGTGATGTTTTTGCTGCGAACTATTCCAATTATCCAAGACTTCAAACAATTTGACAAATGGCAAAGAAAAATTTCAGACTTTGTGTGGGCAGGCAGGAAACCCCGAGTGAAAATGAAGGTATTACAAGACTCAAAAGAAAGAGGGGGGCTGCAACTGCCAAACATAAGATTATATTACGAAGCAATTTGTCTGACATGGTTAAAAGATTGGATAACGTTAAAAGACCGTAAACTGCTGACTTTGGAGGGACACAAAAAGTTGTTTGGATGGCATGCCTATTTGTGGTATGATAAAGTTAAAGCGGACTCTATGTTTTTGCATCACTATATCAGAAGAAGCCTTTTCACAATCTGGAAGAAATATAAGAATTACATGGAAAGTGGTATCCCTTCATGGGTGGTACCATATGAAGTAATAGATCCGAGAACTGTTTATAATGAACAACAATGTTTAACTTATAAAGAGATAATGTCGATAGAACATAGAATACCAAAAATAAAGACACAAGAAGAGTTATCTCCTCACTATGGATGGTTTCAATATAGGCAAATTAGGGATCTTTACAACTCGGACTGTCTAAAGGGAGGAATAAGACTAAAAAACTCGGAGTTAGAAGAAGTGATTCTACAAGAAGGCAAAAAAGGTATTTCGAAAATATACAAAATACTTTTAAAATGGTATACGGAAGACGAGACAGTCAAAGTCCAGATGGTGAAATGGGCAATAAACCTTCATAAAGAAATAACAATGGAATCATGGGAATACTTGTGGAAAAATACTTTGAAGATTTCAACTTGTACCAACATTAAAGAGAATGTATACAAAACGATGTATAGGTGGTATTTAACACCTAAGAAGATTGCGCATGGAAATGCAAATATGTCAGATAAATGCTGGAAATGTAAAAAGCATGAAGGATCATTCTATCATATGTGGTGGACTTGTGAGGTAGCTAAGCAATACTGGGGAGATAGAATAGAAATAATTAATGAGGTTTTGCAAACCCAAATAAATAAGAACCCAGAGTTGTTGCTACTGAACTTGGGAATGGAAGAAGTTCCAAGGCAGTACAGAACATTGCTATTTTACATGACTACAGCAGCAAGACTTTTGTATGCGCAGAAATGGAAAGTGCAAGAAATACCAGCTATAGAAGATTGGATTTACAAATTGCTGTACATGGCTGAGATGGACAAAATGACAAGAAAACTTAAAGATCTTGATCCAGGAGAATATATTGCAGACTGGGAGAAATTGAAACAATATCTAGAAAAAAAATAGGATGTGAAAGGAGGATTGTGGCAGTTTGAGAATTATTAATATGTGACTTTATAAAGGGGAGAGAGAAGTAACTTTACCATTAATGGGGAAACTTAGCTATTAATTAATCTAAGCTAATATTAGTAATAAGGAGATTGTATTAAAATAGTTTAAACAGTGAAACGTAGATTGATATATTAGAAAATTGGAGATATAGAAGAATTTGAACATGCTTAGAATAAGTGATATAACATATATAGGATTTAGAAAAATTATGGTTAAGAGTAATTTGAGTAATAAGAGGGGTTTGGGGTTGGAAAGCTGTTGGAAGTCAGTAAGGGGGGGAAGGGGGGCTGATATAATGTAGATAAGACGTGGAATTTGTGTATTGAATAACATTGTATGTACTCACCAATAAAAATTAAAAAAAAAACTCTGATGAGTCTTCCACAATGCACGGCCATTTCTACACTTTGAGGGGTGGGCTAAGAAGCCTATTTAAGTTATAAAGGGGAAGCATGTGGAGAGACAGGGTCAGAAAAGCGGGCATCATTTCTAAAGACAGTCTATTCAGAAAATAAGAGATGACACTTGCTCTAATCTACTAGGGGAGAACCAAACACACAAGCCACTTCAGCCAATGAGAAGGTGTGGATTTGTTTATGAAAGTATAATCTCATTTGCAGTGTGATACTCTTGCTCATCCTTTGGTGAACATGCGTATGTGCATCCAGATTTATTTATTTATTTAATGCCATTTATAGTCCCCCTTTCTCACTCAGACTCAAGGCGGATTACACAGTGTGAGATTAGTACAGTCAATATCAAGAATATTTCCATAAATAATGCCATAGGGTAAATAAACACAAAGAAACACAAAGATATAGCATTAGCAAGAATCCAATAGAGAGTTCAAGAAATGCTGAAACAGAACATAAGCAATTCTAGAACTGATATTAGACAACATGAAGCATAGGTAGCTCATAGGAGCACATATTTAAAACAACAGAGAGACAGTTTGGTGTAGTGGTTAAGAGCACGGTACTCTAATCTGGAGAGCCGGGTTTGATTCCCCACTCTTCCACGAAGCCAGCTGGGTGACCTTGGGCGAGTCACAGTTCTCTGGAGCTCTCTCAGCCCCACCCACCTCACAGGGTGATTGTTGTGGGGTAATAATAACACTTTGCAAACCGCTCTGAGTGGGCATTAAGTTGTCCTGAAGGGCAGTATATAAATCGAATGTTGTTGTTGTTGTTGTTGTTGTTGTTGTTGTTGTTGTTGTTGTTGTTGTTACATAAGGCAACATAGTAATGAAGTCTATGGTCCCTAACTAATTAGCGAAGCATCTGAGATCCCCTCCCTACAATACAAAAGCCTTTTTGAATAATTCGGTTTTGCATCATTTGCGGAAAGCTAGGAGATTGGGGGCTCTTCTGACTTCCTCAGGCCAGCCATTCCATAGGGTAGGCGCCACCACAGAGAAAGCCCTGTAAGGGCTGCTGTTGATTTCACCCATGTGACACCTACAGGAGGCACCTATAGAGAAGACCCTGTTCAGATGAGCAAAGTTGCCATGGAGGAACATAGGGAGAGAGGTGATCCCAAAAGTATGCTGGACCAAGGCCGTGAAGAGCTTTGTATGTGATAACTGATACCTTGAACTGATAGGTAGCCAATGGAGTGACTGCAGGATGGCAGTGATCTTCATGCTGCTGCTTGCTTCTGATGACAGTCATGCCACAGTGTTTTGTATCAACTGGAGTCTCCTAATTAACTTAGATGGGAGACCTATGTATAGTGCGTCGGTCGCAATAGTCAAGTCTTGATGTTACCATAGCATGGATCCAGGTGGCAAGGTTGGCCATGTGAGCTAAGAAGCCATCTTCCAGGCTAGAGAGAGGTTGTAGAAAGCATTTTTGTGGCTGCCTTAACTTGTTTTTCTAGTAGTAGCAATGGCTCCAATATAACCCCTAGGCTCTTAGCTGAGTCTGCACGGGTCAAATGAACTCCATCGAAAGTGGGGAGTACAATGTCCTTCAAGATCTCTGCCTTCCCAACAAGCATTACTTCCATCTTGTCTGGTTTCAATTTCAATTTGTTTGTTTTCAGCCATTTCACTACAGATGTCAGGCAATGATGCAAGATTTCTACTGCATCCTGTGGGGACCAGGCTAGTGAGATATAGAATTGGGTGTCATTTGCATATTGATGACATCCAACTCCATAGATGCGAATTAGTTCTCCTAAAGGCTTTACGTAGAAGTTGAATAACATGGAAGATGAAATTGTGCTTTGAGGAACCCCGCAAGATTCTTGAAGGATATCTTGGCCCTAGATCCATTCCAGTCCGGCTTCTGCCCGGGATATGGAATGGAAACGCTGTTGGTCACCTTCACAGATGATCTTCGCAGGCACCTGGTGCTGCTGATATTATTGGACCTTTCAGCAGTGTTCAATATGGTCGATTACGATCTTTTGACCCAGTGCCTTGCCAATGTGGGAATACGAGGGACGGCCTTACAGTGGCTTGTCTCTTCTCTCCATGGTCGGGGGTAGAGGATGGTGCTGGGGGAGAAGGTGTCATCCTGCCACCCATTGGTGTGCGATGTCCCACAGGGGGCAATACTCTCCCCATTACTGTTTAATATCTATATGCACTCCCTCACCCAGCTGGTGCGAAGCTTCGGACTTGGGTGTCACCTATATGCGGATGACACCCAGTTGTATCTGTTGATGGCTGGCTGGCCTGGCTTGGCCCTGAATGTCCTGGAGCATGCTTTTGAAGCCGTGATTGGTTGGCTGAAGCAGAGTTGGCTGAAATTAAATTCTACGAAGACGGAGGTCCTGCATTTGAGTGGCGGGTGCATAGGTTCGGGACTCCGGCCCTTGATGGGGTGTTAGTTACTCCAGTTCCAAAGGTCAGGAGCCTGGAGGTGATCCTAGATGGTGTCTAAGGTCACAGTGGTTGCCAAGTCCTCCTTTTTACAACTTCGACAGACCAGGCAGGTTGTCCCTTACCTTTCAACCCATGATTTAACTACAGTGATCCAGGCAATGTCACCTCTAGGCTGGATTACTGTGACACGCTCTATGTGGGGCTTCCTCTGGGTCTGATCCGGAGATAGCAGCTGGATCAAAAAGCAGCGGCATGTGTCATGACCAGAGTGTCAAGCAGTACACACATAACACTGGTATTGCACCAGCTGCATTGGCTGCCAGTGGAGTACCGAATCAGATTCAAGGTTTTAGTATTAACCTACAAAGCCCTACGCAGACTGGGACCAGCATATCTGCTAGACCACCTCTCCCCATATGTGGGATAAACAACTATTGGTGGTCCCTGGCCCCAGAGAGGCCTGCCTGGCCTCAACCAGAGCAAGGGCTTTCTCAGTCCTAGCTCCAACCTGCTGAAACTCTGTCTAGTGAGACCAGGGCCTGGCAGGATTTACTATCATTTCCCTGGGCCTGTAAGACAGAGATGTTCCACCAGGCATATGGTTGAGATTAGACTAGGCCTCCACTGGATAGAAGAGGTGAAGGGAAGACTGGATCCCTCCCTATTAGAGCCATCCACCATCCAGTTTTAAAGTAGCAGATTGACTCCCTCCAATTAGCTGATTGCTGCTGCATATCTTAACTACATATTGTATTTTTGTATTTTTGTGCTGTTCGTTGATTTTAACTGTTTTTAAGGTGAAAATTATTATAAATGCTTTTATTTGATGTAATCTGCCCTGGGCCTGCTTGTGTGGGGAGGGTGGAATAAAAATCAAAAATAATAAATAAAGATAGCTCCCATTCTGGAGATAGCTGATCTCCAATGGCAACCCTTTGAGTCCGTTCCATGAGAAACAATTTAAACCAGTCCAGGGCACATCCTTTGATGCCCACTTCTGACTCTAAATGCCTCAACAGGATGGTATGGTCTACTGTGTCAAAGGCAGCAGATAGATCCAGAGCCCTTCACTGCATCTGGCTGATTTTTTACAACTGCAGCCCGCTCATGTTCAATGAATTCTAGTTTTGGAGTGGTGGTAGGGTTTTTTCCCCCTTTCCCTCCCTCTCTCTTCATATACTACCTTTTCTAGGCTTATAAAAGGTTTGATTTTTAAACATAATGGCACAAAGTAAGAAGATCATACCCATGGGATTTTTCATGAACCCAGTGTCATCTTTAAACTGAGCTCTCAGACACTTTGCATGAACTTTTAACATGCCAGAGATCCACAGCTTCAGTGGGTTTAGTGTTAGAATGCTAATGTTGCACATGAGAGGTAGGTGTGTTGCACATGTAACAGTGCTGTTTCAACAAGATGTTAGGCACATGAAAAAGTTGCACGGGTAAATTCTTCTTGCCTGCTGGTGTCACATTTAAATCAGGCCTTACTGTCATTCAAGGAGGTGCTGGAATCGTCACAAAGCTCTTTGGAAACAAAATCTTTCTTTCGGTCTCTTTGTCCATGTAAGGTTTTGAATTCTTGTGTCAGCAGCTGTCACGGGGTAATCCAGGGCATAGCTGGCACAGACAGAATGAAATCCGTTCAAATATCAGGCAAGGCTGCAGCTGGACAGAGCAGCTATTTCCCTTCCCTCCCCACCCACTTGCAATGTGGCCTGACCCTCCAGTCTCAGACTCAATACACAGATTGTATCATTATTTGCATTTGAGAGAAAGCAGCTTTTGATCTGAGGAAAATGAATCATCTTTGTTAGTTTTGAAGAGGGATGTGTCGATGTTTGCCTTTTGCTGACCTCTTGTTATTTTTCATGATTTTCTAAAGAAAAAAAAACATTCCATCTCACTTGTTTTCTTTAATCATGCCCCCTCCCTATGTGCCTGAATTGGATTCGTATTCATATGCAAAAGTAAAGCACATCCCCTTGAGGATTGTCCTCATTTGAAACAATCTACATAAAATATGAGAACTGTAGGTTGTTGTGTTTGGGGGGAGGAGAGAGATTTTCTGGAAGGGTCTCCCACACACACACACACACACACAGATATCATATGAAAAAGAGACACTGGATCAGGTAATGTAAACAACAGGCTGCAAAGCTGTTGCCAAAAGCAGTGTAGCCATGCAATTGGTTCCATAGGGAAAAAAGTTAATTACAGTGACAAAAAGTTAAAAGTGTTGAATATTTTTAAAAACCCTCTTATTTTGACATCCAGATGTTGGAAAGTGCCATATCCCGGTTAGCAAAAATATTCTCCAAGCTCTTAGATCTTCCTTCCTTGTTTTGAATGCAAGTCAAGTAGAGAGAAATTCTTTCCCACTACTGTCCACTGATCACATTACTAAAATATTTTAAAATGTTAAACTGCTTTCCTATAAGGAAAGAAATGGAAAGCACACCCACAAATATTTATAGTACTGTCACTATTTATTACTGGAAGCTTATATCTGTCTGTTTATGGAATAATGGCTGCAGGAAAATACCAGAAGACCTTGCAAGAGAGTTCCTTCGGCCACTTTGTGACTAGCAGCCACCTCCCAGCAAGGGGCTGCTGTACTACTCCAATGCCTAGAAAAGTCTAGAAACAACTGCCCTTATATCCCCTTAAATTTCCAAAGGGCAAACTTATTAATGGTTCACAAGATTCCAAATGTTGGACCTTATTTGATCGGCTACAAATTTTTACTTTCCTCTTTGATACTTACAGTTGACAATAGCTGTATCCTACCACTCAGCTCATTAAAGTCTGAGGTCTTCCTCCATTCTAGGTAGCTCTTCTTTAAGCCACTTCAGTTGTAAGAAGGCTGCTTAGGTTGGAGAAAAGCTATAAACTTTGCTGTGTGGAGTTGTAAAATAGCATTAATGATGTAAAATGTGGCAGCTCATGCATTAATCTAGTATCTCTACCTGCTTTTTTCTGCTCACAGGACTCAACGCAGCATTGAAGACATTTGCCTGATGCTTTGTGAGCTACACTGCCTCTCCATGTGCTTCGGAATTCAATTCAAGGTCCAGGTGCTGACCTTCAAACCCATTCATACCCTCATGGACCATGTCTGTACATATGAGCTTTGGTGTCAATTAAGAACAAACTAGAAAGCTGTACTAACAGTCATCTCGCCTCATATACCGAAAGGTCAGTAGTAACCAAGAAGTTCTCTGTGCATTCTCCCTCTAGAATCATCTTCCAGAGGAGGTGAAGAAAGATAACTTTCTTTTACAATTCCAAAGTGAGGATAAAACAACTTACTGAGACTCTTGTTGCTTTTAGTACTTTTATACACATGATTAGAGATGGGCACGAACAGAAAAAAAATGAACATGATGTTCGTTGCCAGTCATGAACAGGGACTCATGAACAACTACGAACATGGCCCTATTCACGAACATGTTCATGGTTGGCTGTTCATGGGGGCCAGCAGGCTCTCCTCCAGCCATCATCCAAGTCAAGATCCCTACTGCACCACTCCCAGAAACCTGACCTGAGCAGGCACCAGGAAAGGTACCAATGTTAAATAATAGCTTGGCCCAGAGCCTGGCAGCAGCCCTGGAACTTGAAGGGGTAGATCCCTATCCCACCACACACAAAGAAAATTCAAGCTCCAATGCACTCTATCAAAATGCCAACAGCAGCTGTCTCTCCCTCTCCAAAGCCAAAGCTGGGAGCCCCCCTCCCCCCTGGTCTTTGTTCCCTTGTAACAAATTTGGAGCTCCACACTTGAAAGAAAGACCTGCCTATCAAGCTAAATTGGGCTTAGATTGGGATTTCCAGGGCAACAGCAGGAGTTCAGACAGAGTTCAGACAATCCCTGCCTAAATTGCCAAGGGAATTGACTGCAGGTGCCAGACTGTCTGGCTTGACAAACAGCAACGAACAGCAACGAACGAGGCTTGCAACGACCATATATCGAACCAGTCTAAAGTTCGTGACGGTTCATCAGAAATGGGATCTGGCCTGGTTCGTCACGAACTTTGGTTCGTATTTCGGTTCATGCCCATCTCTAGCTAAGAGCCCTGTGGCGCAGGGTGGTAAGCTGCAGTACTGCAGCCCAAGCTCTGCTCACAACCTGAGTTCGATTTTGGTGGAAGCCAGGTTCAAGTAGCAGGCTCAAGGTTGACTCAGCCTTCCATCCTTCCGAGGTCAGTAAAATAAATACTCAGTTTCCTGGGGGTAAAGTGTAGATTACTGGGGAAGGCAATGGCAAATCACCCTGTAACAAAAGTCTGCCAAGAAAACATCGTGATGTGACATCTCCCCATGGGTCAGTAATGACTCGGTGCTTGCACAGGGGGGCTACCTTTACCTTTAGTATTGTGTTAATTACACTGGATACCTATTAGCTTCTGGATCCAATTCAGAGTGCTGGTTATCATTTGTAAATGCCCTTCACAGCCTAAGGCCTTCTTACACATCAAACTGCATCTCCCATGATACTCCCATATGCTAGCTGAGCTCATCAGACAAACCTTTCCTGGTTATGCCCTCTAGGGTTGCCAGGTCCCCCTGTCTTCCCAGTGGGAGTGGGGACCCTGGCACCTACCTGCTTTGGTGCCTGTCATGTGCGTGCTTTGTGCATGCACAGTCCCGCAGTGGTCAAGTCATGGGCTTTTTCTGTGCTAGGCCAGTCTCTGGTGTCTTCACTCAGTACATTCAAGTTGGTGTGTAACACTATTTTATTTCAAAGGATCTTTGGTCAGCAGAAAACTATTTGGGCAGTTCTAGCTGTGTTTTTAACCTGGGCATTATCTTTGTCATGATGACAGACCTAAGATATGCTTCAGTCCTTGATCAGGACTTGCTGTTGCTCAGGACCTTGAGTCCAGGAAGGTAAGGTAGGATAAAAATATTTAAAATACATTCATTAATTTATTCTGGTGTCCATTTGCCTGGTTTGGAGAGTTCAAGATGAGTTAAGACTCAATGGGAGGGAAATTCAGGAGATAATGGAACTGACAGAGACATTTTCCAGTCAGCAGAATAAAACATCTGTCAACAGAATGTATTATTTCTGCTAAGACTTTCTTTCCACAATTTCCACCATTCATTACTGGCTCGGGGAGGGCTAATTCTATATAAAAATAGCTCTCACTATTTATTTTGTCAGTGTTAGTATTGTTCTCATGAAGACATTGGGTTGGGTCCTACTACTGTATTGAGCCACACAAGAAACTTTCTCCATCACAAGGAATCTTCTTTTGGAGGGAAAAAGATGCTTCTTCTTTAGGAGGAATCCTTGGGCTGAAAGAAAAGGCTGTTTTTCCAGTGGAAGGTTTTTTGTGCTCAAGGAAGTATCCACACTTAGATGAGCAAAGTGCTAGGATCCAACCCTATGTGCTTGTAAGTTCTTGTGCTTTGTAATATGTATAGCCTCTGTGCAGCTGATTTGGCAAAGAAAGTGTGACTGATTTTCTAGTTTTACTAAAAAGTGGGAGATTGCTGCTGTTGTGAGTTTTCCGCTAACCCTTCCCCCTAAGTGGGTTGGTTCTAAAGTCATATTAGTACAGCAAAGGTAAAATATCCTGGCTATCTCAATAGGCTGGTGCTGGGAAACCAGATTAAAAACCACCACAGAATGTGCCTTAAGGCATTCAACTGTATCCTGGAAGTCTGCGGGTTTGACTTTCATGCCAGATGCTTATCTATCTCAGTGATACATCCTAATCTTGCCAGCTGTGTGTCTTGGGGCAAATTTTATCATGATTCCTATTTGTGGTCTCCTCCCAAAGAAATTTCCTCTCTAATATAAAACCTAGACATTGATAAAAATGCACAAATATACCAAAGCCACAGAGCAGTATTTACACCCTACTGGAAAAGTACTTCTTTAGGCACAAGTCTTTTAGAGAGCAAGGTAGAGATCATTTCTTTGAGACCAGCACCCAGTGGTTCTTACACTGCCTCAGAAATCTGCAGTGGTATCAGCACAAGAGCAAAAATGTTAAGATCTGAATACATACAACTCAGGACCAAGTGATGTCTTCCCAGAAAGTTGAGACAACCTGAGCGGCTGAGTGACACCTGAGTGGCTAATTGACATTGACAGAGAGGTTGTGGAGAGGCATCTGGCTACACTGGACGAATACAAATCCCCTGGGCCGGATGGGGTGCACCCAAGAGTGCTGAAAGAACTTTCTAGAGAACTTGCAGAACTCCTGTCCATCATCTTCAAGGCCTCCTGGAGGACTGGGGATGTGCCACAAGATTGGATAAGAGCAAATGTTATCCCAATCTTTAAGAAAGGGGGAAAGGATGACCTGGGAAACTACAGGCCAGTCAGTCTGACTTTTGTTGCTGGGAAGATATTAGAATAGATTTTAGAGGGATCAATGTGTAAGCATCTGAAGGACCGCTCAGTGATCCGGGGAAGTCAGCATGGTTTTGTCCCTAACAGATCTTGCCAGACCAACCTGGTTTCCTTCTTTGATCGAGTGACCAGCTTACTGGATCGGGGGAACTCTGTTGACGTGATTTATCTGGATTTCAGTAAAGCTTTTGATAAGGTCCCCCATGACATTCTGATGGGAAAACTGGATGACTGTGGACTGGACTATAGGACAGTTCAGTGGATAGGGAACTGGTTAGAGGACTGCACCCAAAGAGTGGTGGTCAATGGTGTTTCATCAGATTGGAGGGAGGTGTCCAGTGGGGTGCCACAGGGATCAGTTTTGGGCCCAATACTTTTCAATATTTTTATGAATGATCTGGATGAAGGAGTGGAAGGGCTGCTCATTAAATTTGCTGATGATACCAACTTGGGAGGAGTAGCAAACACCCAAGAAGATGGAATTAAAATTCAACAAGACCTGAATACTCTGGAAAAGTGGGCAGCTGTAAATAGGATGCAATTCAACAAAGACAAGTGCACAGTATTACATCTGGGCCACAAAAATGGGAAGCACAAATACTGGATGGGGGATACACTTCTGGGCAGTAGTATATGTGAAAGGGATCTTGGGTAAGAGTGGACTGTAAACTAAATATGAACAGTCAGTGTGATGCGGTGGCAAAAAAGGCTAATTCAATCTTGGGTTGTATCAAAGGGGCCATAGCGGCGAAATCGCAGGAGGTCATAGCCCCTCTCTATACTGCCTTGGTCAGGCCGCACCTGGAGTATTGTGTGCAGTTCTGGAGGCCCCACTTCAAAAAGGATGTGGACAAATTCGAGAGGGTGCAGAGGAGAGCGACAAGGATGATCAGGGGTCTGGAGACTGAGCCCTACAAGGAAAGGCTGAGGGCCTTGGGAATGTTTAGTTTGGAGAAGAGGAGGTTGAGGGGGGACATGATTGCTCTCTTTAAATATTTGAAAGGCTGTCATTTGGAGGAGGGCAAGGAGCTGTTCCAGTTGGCAGCAGAGGGTAAGACCCGAAGCAATGGGCTTAAATTACATGCACAAAGGTACCAGCTGGATATTAGGAAAAACTTTTTCACGGTCAGAGTAGTTCAAAAGTGGAATCAGCTGCCTAGGGAGGTGGTGAGCCCCCCCCCTCACTAGCAGTTTTCAAGAAGAGGCTGGATGAATATTTGTCAGAGATGCTATAGACTGATTCTGCACTGGGCAGGGGGTTGGACTAGATGGTCTGTATGGCCCCTTCCAACTCTATGATTCTATGAAAATAATCTTTCATTGAAGTTCTTTGTAATTTTGACAGAGGACATTTTAGGGTTGCCTGTATATCATTTGAAGTCTTGTCCCTTGGCATTGTCCCTTGGAATGGCCTCAGTTGAAAGGTTTTGTGTTGAAGGGACATGGGGATGGATCTATAAAGGCTATTTTCACAAATTCAAAAGATCAATTGATGTTGTAGTGCAGAACATATTTATTTATTCATTCACTCATACATATATACATTCCCATCTTGCCTTTCAGTTTAAAGCAATTCATGATCACAGTTGAATAAGAATTTTTAAAAGTCAACTACAATATAGGTAAAGCATAAATAACAAAAACCACACTACCACAATAATACACGGAATCAACACAAAGTGTCAAATCGGACAAGATTTGTGAATGGCTGTTCAGTGTCTTTTATTTATATTGCTAAATAGCCTCTCCAGAACTGCCCTGACCTGGATGGCCCAGGTTGGCCTGATCTCGTTGGATCTTGGAAGCTAAATAGGATTGGGGTTGGTTAGTACTTTGATGGAAGACTACCAAGGAAGACCAGCTTGCTATGCAGAGGCAGGCAATAGCAAACCACCTCTTTGTCTCTTGCCTTAAAAAACCTGCAGGGTTGCCATGAGCTGGCTGTGGTTTGAGAGCACTTTCCACTTCCTTGCTGCACATCAAAGAAGATGGTGATCATGAATGCAAATCCACCCCCCCCCCTAGTCATTATTTGTCCCTTGGGGATAATCATTTTCTAGCAGGGAAAATAGCAATAGGGAAGGTTCAATCCAGGGGCAGGAAAATGGTTAAGTATGACGGGTGGGAAGAGCTAAACCCTGTTCCGGTCCTTGCTATGGCCCTGATTTGAATTTCCATTCTCCCACATCTATCTCTTATATACTCTTTGCCTACGCAAGACTATTTTGAAGCCATTTTGGCCTGCCACTTCATCCACGCATCATATGGGTCAAGAGGGAAACCAGAAAATTTTTCAAAAATCAAATCCCTGCATTTAGGGGCACTAGTTTTTCCACAAAAATACTGGGCCACGGAATTTGATTTCTTCCATCTGTAAGAAATAGCTACTGCTTATTTTTAGACTGCCTGGTTATATCATCATTATATTAAAAATAAAAACAGGAGCCAGAAAGAAATTTAAATAAAATGTTTTAAAGGTTCTGGGATTTCTCAAGCCAAAGAAAAAGCTGTTTCTCAAGGTTCCTTTCCACCCTACCCACCACACTTCTTTGCACAGACTTTTGGGAAACTACTCAAAATGTAATAAAAATGTACATTTTGGAAAAAAAACAACAGTTTCCTTGGCTAATGTAATATAATGGATAACTCAACAATGCTCTTTGGCATTTTACTCATTCTTTCTTTCCAGTCCTATATTGATCAGCTGTCCTCTGCTTTCTGGACTATGCCTCTCACCCACACAAACCACACAATTTATGGTGGCCACACAGTGTGCATATGAATGCACTTGAGAGATCACACATTTGCAACCCCAGCCGGAAGGAAGAGACAGACACTGGCTTGGAATAAAGGGTCGTTTATTAAAATGACCATAAAGGTAATGCACGGCAAGAGCTAACTAAGCGGTACAGGTCAAGCCCTGGGGTCAGCCCACTGACCACTGCCTTGCCTGTCTGGGCGAGCCCCAATGCCCCGGGTGTAGGCCATCTCATGAATGGCTGGAACCCAGCAGCCAGGCCTTGGATCCCCCCTCAAGCACCCTTTACACCCCAGCCGTCAAACATGAGGTTAGGCCTTGCTCCTGGAGATCCCCTCAGGCGTCTGCGCTCCTAGCAAAGAGCCGTCAAAAGCATCCCCCTTAATGGCGTGGTTAGCCTTGCGTCGGGCCCTCTCTATCTTCCTGGTGTCAAAGGCCTCCCACCAAACCCGTCGTTGTAGCATCTCTGACCATACTATAAGCACACTCGGCCATCGGCTGCTTATGTATTCAAGGTCCTCAGCTACCTGCATCGACAGGGCCTTGCCCTGTACCAGCTCAAGGTCATTACCCCCCAGGTGAATGACCACAATGTGTGGGGGAGGCTTCGTCCGTCCCCTAAACAGGAGAGGCAGTAGGCCGGGCCATCTGAGACCACGCCTGCCCTGCCACTCCACAGTGGCCACAGCGCTCAGGCCCAGCTGGGATCCTATCTGTGTTCTCTTGGCTTGAGTGGCTGCCCAGAACACCATGCTGTGGCCACAAATCAAGATTCTGTTCCTCTCTTGGCTTGACACGGCACCTGAGGAAAGAACAAGTAGTTTGCCATTTAAAACTGCTGCAGGGGCCGGACATAGGACCGGAACGCCCTTGACCGCCACCTGCCCACTCTCTGAATCGCCTGCTGAGGGTATCCCATAGCAGCTGCTGTGGAGGCCGCACCAATCCGGAAGGAGTGGGTTCCGAATTTGACCCCCGACAAGCCAATTGTCTTAAGTGCCTTCTCTGTCACTGCCCAAAACTGATATTTAGTCAGTGGGGCCTGATCTTCATGGCAGAATAAAACCCCTTGGTCATCCCCACAAAGCGTGACATATTCCTTGAGGGCCTTAACAGGGCACAGCTCCTGCTCAGAGCAGGGGCCCAAAAGCAAGGTGCTCCCCCACTGCCGCTGGTCAGTCTGGGTTCCAAACATGACTCCTGACAAGCCAAGATTCTTAAGGGCCTTCTCTGTCACTGCCCAAACTGATATTTAGTCAGTGGGGCCCTATCTTCGTGGCGGAATAAAACCCCTCGGTCATCCCCACGAAGTGTGACATATTCCTTGAGGGCCTTAACAGGGCACAGCTCCTGCTCAGAGCAGGGGCCCAAAAGCAAGGCTCCCCCGCTGCCGCTGGTCAGTCTTGGACCGTCTGATCCCAATGGAGACTTGATCCCCAACAAATTTAATGTCCCGGGCATTCAATGCCCGGCCAGACGCATCTGTACGCGATGAGGCCACCAGCTCACTAACTCGCAGAGCTCCAAAAAATGCCATTAAGGCAGAAGCGTGGAAAAGCTTCCGTTCAAACGCTGACGAGCAGACTTCCGCCCATGTGGTCCCCAGTCCCTTAAGGACTGATGGGGAGATGGGCTGCCTTGGGTCACGTGGCATTTTTATCTCCCTGGCCCAGCCTTCCAGCATCTTTCTAATCCTGAAAACACCCATGAATTCAGGTAAGCCACGCGCTTTGCTGGCGAAGGCTAAAGCGGCCAGCTGTCCCCTGATAGACTTCACAGCAAGGCCCCACCCCCACTGCACTACACAAAAGTGCATCAAGTGCTCAGGCGGGATGGGCCACAACTGCTGGAGCCCCGCTGACACCCTGAACTGGTAAAGCTGCCCTACCGCACAGCTGGACAGCTGGATTGCTCTATTTACTGCCACCGTCCAAGCTCCCAAAGCTCCTGGGGCATCCTCGCTAGTTGCCTGTTGGCCCAGGGGGCAAGCTGCCAGAATCGTTCCATCTGTTGGTGAGACAAAGCATCTGCCACACCATTGTTAACACCTGGAACATGCTGGCCCTGAACAAAATGTTCATCTGCAAACATTTCAATGTAAAGGCCTTTACCAGCCTCATCACCCTGGGGGATCTAGATGCCATGGTTTTGACCACGTACACTACAGCCAAGTTGTCACACCAAAAGTGGACAGCTCGGTTTGCCAAGTGTGATCCCCAAAGCCACACGGCCACTAACAAGGGAAAGAACTCCAAAAACGTAAGGTCTTTGGACAATCCCTGGGCTAGCCAATCAGCGGGCCATTGGTCAGCACACCAATTCCCCCTAAAAAAGACTCCAAAGCCTGTAGACCAGGAGGCATCAGAGGTGACTTGAAGTTCGGCTTCTAGCAAAAGCTCCTCCCTCCAAAAAGTCACCCCATTAAAGGTGTCAAGGAATTCCTTCCACACCAAAAGGTCATCCCGCATGCCCTTATTAATTCTTAAACGCTGATGGGGCAACCGTAAGGCCCTCATAGCATCACACAGCCACCTGAGGAAAGCCCTCCCAGGCGCAACTGCCTTACAGCAAAGTTTAAATGGCCAAATAATTGCCGCAACTCAAGGAGAGATATCTAGGCTCCACTCAAGCAGCCCTCCAATCAAGCCCAAGATCTACCACCGTCTCTAAGGGCAACCTTAAGGTCTGTTGTACTGTGTCCAGTTCTATTCCCAAGAACGTTATGACAACAAATGGTCTCTCGGTTTTCTCATGAGCTAAAGGAACCCCCAGTTCCTCAGAAGACTCCATGACCCCTGCCAAAAGCCTGGCACACTGCCCCATGCCAGCTGGCCCAGACATCAAAGTCATCTAAACAATGGACGAATAGTCAGCATCCCTGCACCTTGGGGAAACCTGAAGAAACTGTTCAAGTACCCTCAGCTATACTGGGCTGGGCCCATTTTCCAGGCCCTTGTTGGCCACCACTGCCCCCAAAGCATTTCCCACCCTGTCTTCCTTTGGGGCAGGCAGATTATGGGTGGGTTCCCCTGCATGCAGGGCAGTCATGCATATACTTGCCCACTTTCTTGTTGCAAGCTCCTCGGACGTGAAGTCCCAACAAAGCAACCATAATTAAACCTGCTGTCCCGCAGAAGTGCAGGAACCTGAACCCTGAGAGGGCAGAACAATCATATGACCACTCTCGCTCCTATTTCTGACGTTGGACTTGGCAAGGGCCATGACCTGCACCCACAGCTGTATCAAACTTTGATCCCAGGGGAGACTGAGATTCAAGGCAGCATGCATACAGAATTCCTCATCATACCTGAGCCAAGCCACCCCCTCAAAGTCCATGCACCCCCTGTATATAATATTCATGTATTGGAAAAGGGGGAGAGCCCTACCTGGCTGTGCCCTAGTCAATACCCCTGCATAAACCAGGAACCCAGGCAACCAATGAGCCCAGGTCCTGTCAATCTGCCTGCAGCAGATCTTCTCCTTATCCCTATCATATAGATCATCTATATTCTTCTTCTCCAGCTCCCTGAAGAGAAGGGTAAAGACGTCCACATTCTCACCCTTTGTATATTCCCCCCCCCCCCTTGCAGGCAATGCCATATCTCCCGGGGGAAGTGCCCTATAAGGAACCATGCCATATCCCTGGGGTCCATAAGGGGCCAGGCCCATCTGATTGCCATAACCAAAAGGCCACCCAGTCACAGACAGGGAAGGCCTATCCATCCCAACTGGTAGCACTGCCCGCTACAGGCAGTACTTGCGCCTGCTGCACGTGCAAGGAGCCTCTGGCACAACTAGGCCAAGGCCAAACAAGCATGGGATATGTCTCCGAAACAGAAGATGCAGGAGCGCCGGTAGCAGCTACCTGCCCCCAAGCGCCCCAGGGCCAAGTGGCACCCTGCTTGGGCAAAGGATCCTTACTGTCAGGCATGGGTTGTTCCACTGCTATGGCAACTTGCCCACTGTCAGCTGACCATTCCTGATCAATGTCAGCCACACTCTCAGTTGTTGTTGGATGGTCCTGGCTCCATCACTTGCCACCACTCCTGATACTCCCTCCAGGCAGAAAGACAAGAGGCAAAATCCTTATTAAAATCAGCCCTCGTAATTCCTTTAGCACCCTTGCATGGCTGAACAGGTGCAACAGCTGATGCTGTACCACTCCTAGCCCTCTCCAGAGCCTGCCTGGGCCATCATCCTCATCTGAGGAAGACAGAGCCCTAGTAGGGTTCCGCGGCACTGGCCTTTTTACAGGCCACTTCCCCATTGATGGGCCACCCCCTTTTCTGGGCGGCATAAACATTCCCAAATGATGACACAGCAGCCGTTAATAATGTGTTGGACTGGCTCGCAGCTTTACCCCTTAACCAACTGTTGACGCTAGCCCTGACAGGTAGCACTAAGCCCCAGCAAAAGTAGCAATTGCCAGGAGCAGTACCAAGCTGCCACACAAGATGGCGCCGAGCACCGTCCTGACAAATCTGCCTGCCAACAGAATGGCTGTCAGGCAGAAACAGGCCACCAGTAATTCTCCACCACAAGATGGCGCCGAGCACAGCCCTGAGCAAATCTGCCTGCCAACAGAATGGCTGTCAGGCAGAGACAGGCCACCAGTAATTCTCCACCAAAAGATGGCGCCGAGCACAGCCCTGAGCAAATCTGACTGCTACCAGAATGGCTGTCAGGCAGAGACAGGCCCTCTTTTATGGCCCACAAGAATATAGGCTTAGGTACCGCTTTACCAGTAAGCCAAAGTGAAGAACACCGGCCCTGTTTTTAAGTTACTTTATTTTACTTCTTGCTGGTGGTGGGGGGAGGCTAAATGGAAACAAACAGGCTTATGGCAGGAAGAGGGGTTTATGTGTGAGTGGGGGGGAGAGAGGGCTCTCACCACCCACTCTCTCCAAGACAACTATTAAGGGGAGCGACCACACCCAAGTTGGGCCAAAGTCCCTCCAATACAGCCTAGCTGCCTGCCACCCCAGTGCCCCACCAGCCTGCTCAATTAAACTGCTCAATTACTCTAGCCCCAACAGGTCCTGAAGCCCTGGCCTGTATTGTGCGCTGCAGCTGCAGCCGCCAGCCGCTTCTGACAGCCTCCAAGAGCTGACTGCTATCGCTGCTTTCCAACTGCCTCCACTGCCACCATCAATGCTTGTTCAGCACACATTCCTCCCTTCAGCTTCACCACTCAAAGGAAGGCAGATAAAGAGCTCTTGTATCACCAAACGCTCAAAGAGACTGCAGCCGGGGAAAGCAGAGCCGCCTGGATCAGAGCCGCCCCCCAGCTAAGCCCAGGATGCCTGGGAAGGGAGACTGTCTCCTTTCCTCCAGGGCGGGGCCGCAAAGGACGGCTCCCAGCTTGAGCGGCATTCTGCCGCGCTGGGAGAGCCGCATTCTCTTTGTCTACCTTTCCTAAGAGATCCAGCCATGAAGCAAGATTGACACCTGTCCTTTATTTAAAGAGCCATCTTTTTGTCAAATATCATTGGGGAGATGGGGCCAAGACTCATCTTGGGTAGAGAGTCTGAAAGAGTGAACTCAAGAACTCCCCTCAGCCTATTTCCTATTGTATCCAGGCTCCTGAGAAATATGGTATGATGTGGGATGAGTTCAGTATGCCATGGAGGCTGCCATCAGGTCATTTCCTTTTACCACTCAGTCTTATCAAGTCCATCAGTGGTTGGGGGGCAGGAAGAATGGTGATGTGGTGTCCATTATACTTTAGAGTAAGAACATAAGAAGAGCACTGCTGAATTGTAGGAGATTAATACTTAATTAGCAGAGTTTAGCAGAAATGCACATTGGAATTAATGAGAACAGAAACACTCACTCCAGTTTAGCTCTATAAAATGCTTTACTAAATACAGGATAAAATAGGGTTACATTGGTAGAAAATAATGAATTGCTAACTGACTATATCTTGCTAGTAAAAGGTAAACAAGAAGACTCACATACTGACTCACTGAGACAAAGAGCAATAAACTTCGGTATATATCTTCACTTAACTACCCCCCACCACCAATAAACAGGTTGCCCAATAGAGAATCATAATTCTACTTCATTAAGCTTAGAGGCTCCCCTTTCCTTGGTGGGAATCCTTATTTGAGGCCTAAGTGGTTACATGCAAAATTAGTTTACTAACTAAGTAACACAGTTTAACTCTTTCATGACTGAAATGAAAACACTTGCTAAATCCCAACACGAATCAGAACAATAGTCCATCTAGTCCATCCTGTTTGACACAGTGCCACCCAGTTACTCTAAAGGGCCAACAACAGAGCACGGAGGCTGAGGCCTTCTCCTGATCTTGCCTCTTGGCACTGGTATTCAGAGGCTTTCAGAGGATTACTGCCTCTGAATGTGAAAGTTCTCTTTAGGGTCCTAGTTGCCACTGAGGGCCAAGCTACAAGTGACAAATGACACTTGAACGGCAAGTGGATTGAGTGGAGGGCAAGTGAACTAGGAGAAATACACTTGCCGTTCAAGTGTCATTCATCACTTGTAGCTTGGCCCTCACAGAACTATCCTGCATGAATCTATCTAATCCCATTTTAAAGATGTCTGTGCCTTTGGCCATCACTACATCCTTTGGCAGCATTTTAATCATTTATTGTGCAAAAAAGGATTTTCTCTTGTCCGTCCTGAATCTACTGCCCAAATCAGCTGCTGTAGCATCTGCGATCCTCAGGAATGGCACAAGGATTCCTTTAGCCCTAGCTGCCAAGGGAAATGTAAGAACCATGGAAAATATATTCCCCATGATCAGGCAACCCTAGATGCTGCTGCAATAGAGTCTGAGATATAAAGGAAGCCAATTACAGGGCCTTCCTATCACTATCACTGGGGAAGGGGTGTGATTTGGGGAGGGGTAGAGAAGATGTGAAGGGGTCCAGGATTTGCCATAACATTCTTTAGGAGCACAGCAGGCCTCAAACTTTGGAATGGCTTGAGGAAAAAATTATTTATTTTCTGTATTTTGAGGAAACAAATTCTTTCGAATGATGACATTCTAAATCAGCAGCAGGAGCCCACCAGTCACAAGTTATGGGACCAATACTGTGTCAAATAACTTCTCATTTCTGTCCTCATTGTGTTGGCATAAGTATGCATGGATTCTAAGAATTGCCATATGAAGCACAAAAGAAGAGCTCCAGAGCAAGAAAAGCCATGAGCATTACAATTTAGAAAATGGAGGGGCTGAAAAAAATTGGGCTCAGGAATGGACAGCTGGGAATTCAATTGTTTAGTAAAGAATGAGATGCGAGAACTTTCTTAGTCAAATCAAATCACTTTCAGGGAAAATATATTGGGGTGGCCTAGGCAGATTTTTGGTTTGACCCAGTGTAACTCTTCTGATACACTGGTATTCAATCCTCCATATTATTTTTACTTAATACTCAACCTGAAAAACCAAATACATGATAGTCCTAATGAATGTGTTACCCCACTGCTGCTGAAAGTCTTTAAAAAGATACACACAAAGAAAACAGTATACCACTCTGCACAGCCTCTGCTTCATGTTATGCAAGATTAATTGTTCTGGGAGTAGCCATGACAGATGATTATTTAACCTATTTTAAAAGCCTCCAGTGTGAAGAATTCCCCAAACACCAATGGGTAATTTATTTTGTTGTCTATCTGTTCTTACAACAGGGGTTGTTATTCTTCCTGATACTCAGACCAACCTTTTCTTCCTAAGACATAAATTCAGCTTGGTCTTCCCCAAGAAGACGTGTAGAACAATTGGATGTCTGCATCCTTTTCATCACAGCATTTCACATAACTATAGACTGTGACCAGGGTGTTTTTCAGCTCTCTCATCATGAGACTAAACAGTACCATTTCTTCCAAGTGTTCCTCATAGGTCTGGCATTCTAAACTCTTTATCATTTTAGGTGTCATCTGAATTCTTCCAAGTTCATATTTGTCTCCCTTGAAGATGTCATACAGTGGATCATATTTTAAATATATCATTGCTAAGGCCAGAGGGAGAAACAGTAGCCAAGCACCCTTCCACCCTGCTCCAGCTGACAGCTCTCCCCTTTCTTTAGTACCATTGCCATCAGCCCAGCCAAAGGCTGAAGATGCAGCTACTTAGCTCCTTACTATTGTAGTCCAAAACTGTGAACCCCTTCTTGAGCATCCTTTTAAAATTATATTTTAATTCATAGCCGTATTTTAAAAAATCTGTAAGCTACTTTGGGGCAATCCATTTTTTTAATGAAAAGGGTGTTAAAATACAATAAAAACAATAGAATATAGGGGTTTAATTCCAATAATGTGGCTTAAAATGGTTTTAAGTTATGTAATAGAGCATGATCCATCAAACCTGTGTTCATAGAATCATAGGGGTGGAAGAGATGTCTAGGGTCATCTAGTCCAACCCCCTGCACAATGCAGGAAATTCACAACTACCTCCCTGCCCCCCCACACACATCCCCAGTGACCCCTGCTCCATGCCCAGAAGATGGCAAAACACCATCAGGATCTCTAGCCAAACTGGTCTGGGGAAAATTGTTTCCTGACCCCAAAGTGGCGATTGGCATTACCCGAGAAGCAAGCACTGATATAACCCTTCTGCCCTCCCTCTCATAACCTGCCTAGGTTCACAGAATCAAAGTAAGAGAGAGGAGCCTACTCATACAGATAGCAAGGGAAGTAGAAACACATAAGTAGGCACAAAACAAGTCAATATAAATAAATGTATCAAAAATATTCTAATGGAGTAACAAAGACTCTCAAATGCACAATGAAATAACAATCAACACACAATATTCAATATCAGTCAAATAACAACCCGTGCACTAAGAAACAAATTGAGTGCACCTGCATAATAACCAGAAGTCAATGAATAAGGAAGAGGTCAGTAAACAGTTCAATAAGCTTGTCCTTTGTTTCCAGGTGGAGTATAATCTGGAGGGCTGCTGGAAAGCTGCCCACTGCGCCCGACAGACAGGGCCGGCTGTGTTCTGCTGTTTCGTAATGATCACATCATCAGGGACGATATTCAACCTTTTTCGGACCGATTTGAGGGTCTTTCAACCCTCTGGAGCGAGCACTGTGGAGGGAAGAGGAGGACCCGGAGGAGGAGCCAGGGCCGGCACCAGACAGTGGACATGACCCAAAGCAGATCCACGAGAGCTGGCAGACTGACCCATAATTTGCTGCCGAACAAGCTCAGGATGTGTCCCTAGAGGGCCTTTGTAGGCTGACAGTGGTAAGTGAAGGGGTGGTCAGAGACCAGCGGTGGGCTGGGTGCCTAACAAGAATCATCCAGGAGAGGTGGCTATGTGGAGAGGTGGCTGGTGGAGGGCCCCACTGGAGAGGTGCACCAACTACTGGTGCCAACCCAGTTCCAGAGGGAGGTGCTGGCCACAACCCATGACCACCCCTGGGGAGGGCCAAGGGGGCCCAAACACCCTGGCCAAGATAGCAAGGAGATTCTTTTGGCCCACTCTGGGAAAAGATGTGAACTCTACTGCCAGGTCTGTCCTCTTTGCCAGCGACTGCACACTCAAATGCCTCCACAGGCTCCTCGTGCACCACTGCCCATGATTCAGGAGCCCTTCGATAGCATCACGATGGATTTCATGGGGGCCCTGCTCTGCCTGCCCAGGGGTGCCCGATACATCCTGGTCCTCATAGACTATGTCACTCGCTACCCAGAGGCCATGCCCTTGCGGGACATGAAGGCATCTGGGGTGGCGCGCATCTTGCTGTGCTTCTTTGCACAGGTGGAGATCCCTTGAGAGATCCTGATGGACTGCGGCAAGCCCTTTATGACCAATGTATTGTTGAAGGTTTTCACGGCCGGAGAACGATGGTTGTTGTGGGTTTTCCGGGCTGTATTGCCGTGGTCTTGGCATTGTAGTTCCTGACGTTTCACCAGCAGCTGTGGCTGGCATCTTCAGAGGTGTAGCACCAAAAGACTGTCTTTTGGTGCTACACCTCTGAAGATGCCAGCCACAGCTGCTGGCGAAACGTCAGGAACTACAATGCCAAGACCACGGCAATACAGCCCGGAAAACCCACAACAACCACCTTTATGACCAACTTGATGAAGCAACCATGCCAAATGCTGCAGGTATGACAGATCATCATGAGCATCTATCATCCTCAGATGGACGAGCTCGTAGAAAGATTCAATCAGACCTTGAAGGGTATGCTCCACAAGTTGGCCCATGATTGGTCCTGGCAGTGGGATCTCTACATAGACCCCTTGCTGTTTGCAGTGAGGCAGACACCTCAGGCATCTACAGGATTCGCCCCATATGAGCTCATGTACGGGCACAAGCCCCGGGGCATAGTACACCTTGTGGAAGAGTGATGGGGCCCATCAGGCCAGGAAGGTCAACCCACCCCGACCTATGTCCATGATCTGTGGAGCCGTCTGGACACAGCCCGGGCCATGGCCTAGAGCCACCTGGCTGAAGCCCAGGCAGCCCAAAAGAGGTACTACGACAAGAAGGCAAGGCCTGCAGCTTCCAGGTCAGCGATGTATTGGTGAGCCCGAATGTAGGCCCGGGGGACCCCTGGCACAGCCCGTTTCCTGTTACAAGGATCCTGGGACCACTATCTTACAAGGTGCCATACAGCCCCCTCCCATGGCACAAAAAGTGACTGCACATGAATGACCTGAAGCCATGGCACGACCCCAGCCCGCTACGATGAGAGCTTGCGGAGGAACCCCTAGATCTGTCAGAGGGTAATTTACCCTGGACAAGTGCCCCCACTCTGGAGGAAGGCTCCCAACTGGATGAAGGCACAGCTGGCTCAAATACACAAGGTGCTTCAGCGGAACCCTTACATTTTCTCCCTTCAACCAGGCCACACAAATGTACTAACCCACACCATCGATACCCCACCGGGGAAGGTGGCCAGCGCCCCATGAAGACCCCTGCCACAGAAATGGTGGGGCATAGTGGCCCACAAAGTTGAAGATATGCTCAGGCTCGATGTCATCAAACACTCCCAGAGCGCCTGGAGAAGCCCTATTTTGCTCGTAGCCAAGCCGGATGGGTCCATGTGGTTCTGCATTGATTACTGACAAGTCAATGCAATAGCAACCTTTGATGCGTATCCCATGCTCCAGGCTGATACCCAAATTGATCAGCTGGGCACAGCATGGTACCTGTCAGCCCTGGACCTCACGAAGGGGTACTGGAAGGTGGTCATGGCTCCAGGCGATAGGGAGAAGATGGCCTTTGCTACACAGCAAAGGCTCTTCCAATTTAAGGTGATGATGCCCTTTAGCCTACATGGGGCAGTGGGTACCTTCCAGAGGTTGGTCGATAAGGTGCTAGCCCATTGCCAAGGCTTCGTCCATGCCTATATCAATGAGATAATCATTTTTAGGCCTGATTGGGACACGCATTTGGTACATCTGCACACCATTCTCCAAGCCTTGGCCAAGGCTGGATGGCGAGCCAACCCCCAGAAGAGCCGAATAGGCTTCCAGGAATTGACCTACCTGGGCTACTGAGTGGGACGCGGCAAACCCCATCCCTGAGAACGTGATAACACTGGAGCAGAGTCCTTGGCTCCGCACCAAGCATCAGAAGTGCAGGTTCTTGGGGCTGGTAGGATATTATCGTAAGTTTATCCCCCACTTTGCTAATCAAGCCAGCTCACTGTCAGATTCCCTCAAGAAAGACCAGCCAACAGTCATCCAGTGAAACCCCCACTGGGGACAAGTATTCAAAGCTCTGCGCCGGGCGCTCTCTCAATCCCTGGAGCTCTGCAACCTGTACTTCAACCCTTCATTGTGCATGCAGATGCCTCAGACGTGGGACTGGGTACTGTTTTATCGCAAGAAGTGGAGGGGCAGGAGCACCCAGTTCTTTTCATTAGCTGGAAACTACAGCCTGTGGAAGTCAAGTATGCAATAGTAGAGAAGGAGGCGCTGGCAGTAGAGAAGGAGGCGCTGGAAGTGGGCAGTGGGTGCCTTACAGTTCTACCTCACCAATAATCATTTCATCCTGGTAACAGACCACGCCCCCCCTCCTCTGGATGGCTCGGATGAAGGACCACAATGCTTGCATACTCAGATGGTATCTCTCCTTGCTCCTCTTCAGCTTTACACTCCAGCATCGACCAGAAGGCCAGCATGCAAATGTGAACTACATGTCCCGCATCCATGAGGAGGTCCTCCACCTACAGCACTTCGGCCCCAGGGAGGGTGTGTGCCCAGAGCTGGCTGCAACTGCTCCAGACTTGAACCCAGCCCGATGCCACTTCCCCTAGGAGCCCTGCTGGGCCCAAACACCGAGCCCAGCCTGCCACACACTGCTGACCCCGACTCTCACCCCCTTACCTGACCCCGGGATGAAGCAGGGTGTCACCAGGATGAAGAGGCCGGGAAGGAGGCTGGAAGATGCTGCAGACCAGCTGGGCCACGTGACAGAGCAGTAGCAGAGCCTGCGGCCCGACAAACAGCTGATCCTCACAGTAGCATGGCAGCAATCTCTGGCTCTGCCGGAGCTGAGGCTGGGAATGCCGCAGAAGCTGGAGGAGGTGGGGCAGCATGGGCAGACGCTGGGGCAGGGCTGTGCCCGATTGGGGCAGTGGGTGGGATGCCCTCCAGGGGAGGGGGGGCTGTGGAGAACCTCATTGGGTGCAGGCCCTGGGGGGAGGGAAGGAGCCTTGGTGACAGGCAGGGTAAGGACCAACCTCAGGGCAAGGCCCCCAGGTGCAGGGGATGGGGACCACAGGGGAAGGGAGGAACAAAGGCCAATTGGTGGCCTGGGGAGGGGGACGGGAAGGAAGGATGCTATAAAGGGGAGAGCTGTCAGTGAGGTGGGGGGGGACGAGGCTGATGGGATCAGGGCACTATAGAGATGCAGGGTCACTACTCAGCAGGCAGAAGGAGAACCAGGTGACACAACCCCCTCCTCTGCCTATTCTGAGGCCAAGCTAGCGTGCCCAGGAAGACGGCAGAGGGCGGGGCCAGCGGGTCAGGTGGGGTGGCGGCTCACACAAATTATTTATAAAAATGTTGAACAGAACAGGTCCCAGGACCGATCCCTGAGGCACTCCACTTGTCATCTTCTCCAAGAATATGAGGAACCATTAGCAAGCATTCTTTGGGTGTGATCTGTCAAGCAGTTACAAATCCACCTAACAGTGGTCAACTGCAGGAAACATTTAAAATGAAAATAAATGTTGACAGTGCTTTTTAATTTGTTTTTTAAAAAGGACTAGTAATTTATAAAGTTGCACTGATTTCCACCAGTTCCCCCCTCTGGACTTGGAAGATCCCCCCAAAAGATGCTGATATTCAGTGTGATAAATACTGCCACAAAAAAACACTGGATATTGGTATAACAGCATTTTTTTCTTGTTTCTGATGCTGAAAATGGGTTAATTCTATAATCTGTCTTCCAATTTTTGTCATTATTTTTAAAAGCATTCATTAACTGAAGTTATTCATTTGTTTTTTGATTTGGGATACCATTATATCCCTAGCTTTATGAGTTCCTCTGAAGCATCTGGACCAGAGGAATGACCAGACCAAGGGTTGCTGTGTCAGACAATACCACATCTGAAGAAAGTGGTATACAGAGCAAGGCTAAAAACGTAGATTTTGACTGGCAGGCTAGATAGTATGGGAGGAAACAGTCATTTGGTTACTCTGGCCCCAAGCCATTTAGGCCCTTAAATGTAAGAACTAGGACTTTGAATTGTACCTGGAAATAAACTGGTTGCCAGTGGTAACTAGGGTTGCCCGCCTCCACATGGTGGCTGGTTGAGGAGTTTGCTCCACTCCACTGTCCAATGAGATCTGTCGATTTTATTGTTTTATTATTTTAATTGTTATTTATTGTATTTTAAACATGATGTAACCCACCCTGAGCTCATTTGCGGGGAGCGTGGGCTATAAATCCAACAAATAAAATAAAATAATAAATACATCTCCCAGAATTACATCTGATCTCCAGGCCACAGAGATCAGTTCCCCTGGAGAAAATGGCTGCTTTTGAGGGTGGACTCTATGGTATTATACCCTGCTGAAGTCTTTTCCCTCCCCAAACACCACCATCTCCAGGCTCCACCCCCCCACCCCAAATCTCCAGGAATTTCCCAAGTCAGATGATGATAACAAAGCTAAGGCCCAGGGAGCAGAAGAGAAGTATAAATTCTAGATATTGTTAGGAAATTGTTTATTTGGATCCAACAACTAAATTGAACCTGAATAGGTTTCAAACTACAGGTACTGCTTTAGTAAGACACAGATGGTTAGGGAAATGATAGCAATAGGATGTAGGTAGGACTGTACAAAATTGACAGCCACTGCTGTTGCTGATTGCTTCTAAATTATTAGACACAATAGTAGTAGTAGTAGTAGTAGTAGTAGTAGTAGTAGTAGTAGTAGTAATAGTAATAGTAGTAGTACTTGTCATTATAGTGGTAGCAGCTCTTGTTGTAATTGTAGTCGTAGTCATCATAGTCTACTATGACTACTACTGCTGCTATTAATACTGTGCCTAATCATTTAGAAGCAAATTTAGCCTTCCTCAAGTTAAAAAGTAGTCTTGTTCAGTTGTCAGAAATGACCAAGTAAGTGGTTATTTACCAGTCTGAATTATGGAGTTAGTACTTGTGTACTTCAGCTTGGAGCGAGAATGTGAATGAGACTTAGAGGCTTATGGAGCTGAGAGCTGTTCTCCCCAAGTTATCAATGAAACCTGCATTTGAAATTCCAGAACATGGAAAAGCATTTAGATATCATTTTGCTGAAAGAATTACAAGGAGCCTCTTGCCACACACACACACGGGCTCTGTTGACATGAAAGAATAGCTGACCGTTAGTCTGAATAAACTATTACATAACAGCTAAGCTATAATAAAACCCTGATTCCAAATCAAATAAGTCTCCCAGACTGCTCTCAATGAGTCACCAACAGCTTTATAAACATACAAAATACTTGACAAGGAAGTCTCTGATAATTTTTTAGCAATTATGTCTGCAAATTGTTCCTTGCTGACATCACCATTTGAAATGGTTTCCCATAAGTTTGTGTTCCCTCTTAACGTCTGCTCATTAATCATTACAGCTTAGAATATTTTTTTCCTACAGAAATTATCAGAGTCTTCATGGTTCTGAAGCTAGCTGATCTTTAGGATTCTTAATTAGGATGACAACAACTATCAGTGGCTAAGCAGACCACTTTTTCATCCTTGAATCTTTAGAATGTGTATTACTGAGCCAAAAAGACAGTGGCTGTAATGCCACTGGGAGAAAGGTGGGAGAAAGCCATGTGGGAGAAATAAAAGAGGCAAGACAAAGGTAATCTTAAACAGAAAGAAGGCTCAGGACCAGAGAAAGGAGGGGTCTGGACAGAGCCCAGATTCAGGAGGACCAGGTGAGGATAAGGTGAGGATAAGGGATACCACACTTCTCTGAGGGCCAAAAGACTGCTGGAGAAATGGCAATGCTCAGCAAGGGAGGAGAAGAGCTGAGCTGATCACTCTTGAAGAAAGGGGGAGCGGACCACTCCTGGATGCTTGTACAACTGTGAAAGTTAGTGTCTGTAAGCTTATCCAAACAAAAGCAAAGAAAGGAAACTGTATGGCTGTCATTTGTGGGGCCTTGGAGAGTTAATACCTGTTCCTCTTTCCCTGGGAGACCCAAAAGCTAACAATAAAACAATAGGGAAATAAGAAAGGCCCAAAAAACAAATAAACATATATGTTACCAAAGGCCAAATAAATGCTTATTACTTGAGGTCAAGTGGAACGGATTTGTTTTCACTTCTCTGTAAAACACCCTGCAGAGAGAAATCCATCAAGTCATCTGGGGGAGGTCATTTCAGAGATCTGGGGCATCTATGGATAAGGATCTGCCTCTTGTAGTAGTGACTCATGTGATCTCTGCTTGAGTTGGTATTTGAAGCAGGACTTCCCCATCAGACCTTAAACTCCAGGGAAATGTTGCTTCTCTAGGGTCAGGTGAAGAAATTTAGCCTTCCTCAAGTTAAAAAGTAGTCTTGTTCAGTTGCCAGGAAGTCCTTTCAATAGCTTCAGCTAGTACTCTTGATGCCCCCCTCCTTGGAGAGAAGGGATATAGCCTAGTTACTCATACTTCAACGACATCAAAACTAGACTATGGTGATGCCTTCCAACAGTTTGATAACTTTAACTGCTCCAGAATTCAGCTACCAGAATACACATCAGCTCTTGCAAGTCATCTCACCAGGCACGTATACCTCCAGTTCTATATCAGCTGTATTAATTTCCAGTTCGTTTCTGGGTTCAAATCAAAGCACTGTTTTTAGCACTTAACGTGATATTGAACCAGAATACCTTCTCCCATAGAGTCCTACCTGGACACAGCCCTCTGGAGAGACCCTTCTCAGCGTATCCTCCCCTTCAGAGGGAGAGTGAATGGTCAATATGAATTCACTGGTTGGCTTAGGCCCAACCACCTGTGTTACAAGCGCTTGAGATCAGATGCTATTTTATACTACTTTGTACATTTATTGTAAAGACGACTGAGGGGTGAAGCATTGTATTCCAGGGTCTGGTCAGAAAGTTCATGATTAGACATGGGCACGAACCAAAAAAAATTAACGAATCCATGGTTCGTGGTTCGGTGCCGATGACGATCCCAAAGTTGCGAACTGCAATGGATATTTCCCGTTGCCGAACTGGTTCGTGGTTCATGGTGCTCAGAACGGCCCCTGTAGCACTTAGAGAGCCCATATTCACAGGAAGTGTGTAGCGGGCTCTCCTCTAGCCAGCATCCAAGTTTGGTCAAGATTGCAATAGGAATCTTGGAGTTATACCCTCTCCAATCCGAGGCCCCCAGGAAACTCCCACAAAAATCTAAGCTCAATTATACTCTCTCTGTCTCTCCCCAAAGGCTAGCAAGTAGCAAGCAACAGCTCTCACACTCCATTGCTCGCTGAAAGTGAAAGCCAGCCTAGGAGCGCAGTGCTTTTTATAAGCTGAGGTCCCATAGAGCAATGTAGGAGGTCTGTGTTTGGCCATCAGAGCTGCCTATCAGGGTTTGCAGAGATGAGATTGTAGTGCCCGTGGCTACAGAACACCCCTCCCCCTCCCTCCCCCGGGTGTCTTCTCCCAACTTGTAACCACTTTGCAGCTCCATGGTTGGAAGGAAGACCTGCCGATCAAGGTAAGCTGGGCTTCAATTCAGGTTTCCAGGGCGACAGAAGGAGCGCAGACAGAGTTCAGGCATTCCCCTGTCTCCGTTTCCAAGGGAATTGATTGATGCTGCCTGACTGTCTGGCTTCCTGAACTGCGGCCAAACGCATCAAACCAGGCTTCTTCTGAACGCTGGCTCGTTGGCCAATCACAAACTGCCGGATCGCGATCGCGCAATTGCCCATTTTGTGGGTTGTTGAAGTTCGTAATGTGGTTCATGCCCATGTCTATTCATGATACAACAATCTTGCTAGAGCTAACCAGGTCTCAGTCTAAGTGCCTTGTCAGGATACCTTGGGGAATTTTATGGATACTGCCTTGAGCTTGATGGTGGAAGAAAGCAATAAGAATTCCTTAAATAAGAATCTCAGAACAGGCCAGCATTTATTTTCTAATTTGTAAAATTTTCTGAAATTTGATTCCTTTGACTTTGAGGCCCTTTCTCCTAGTCCTAGGTTGGGGTTGAAGAAATATACTTTGTATATGCTCAGGCATACAATCCATTATTAAACTGATAGTCTTTGGGCTGAACAGGTTCTCTGGCCAAGTCTTGCTGAGCCCTAATCCCAATTAGGCTCTGGGAAAGTATAGCCGAGCAAAAGGCTATTTGAGTCTTGCCTCTGAATGCTGAAAAGCACAAGCCATAATTCATGTCTCTTATCTTGGACAAGTGGCTCGACATTTTGCAGTAACATATGATTAGGAAGCAAAAGCCGAGCCAGGCACCAGTGTCAAATGGTAAGCTCCTTTATATGGTCTGGCACAACCAATGTGGATGAAAGACAGATAAAAGCATCCAAGAAAGGAAGGGAATGGAGCAGAGCTGGAGGAAATGGCCTCATCGTGGGAAATGTGAATTTGAAAGGCACGTGTGGTCCAGTCATTTCAGTTTTGTGTATGGGAACTAAAAAACTGTTGAATGCAACTAGTGAATGAGGCACCAACCAGTGTCAATCTCAGCCAAGTCAGATGATGCTCATTAAGTCTGAGTTAACCCTGGATTCAACTAGAAACCAGATGTTGCCTGTGCACTGAACCATTCCAAGTAAATAAGTTGTAAAAACATACCATGAGAGAAAGAAAGAAGGAGGTTTTAAAATGGCAGGTTAACTGGGGTGCCATTCAGATGTATCTGTTGGCATGTGGTAGTTTAGCCTGCCAATATTTTAAACGTGCAGGACAAAAGAGGAACAAATCCACGGGAAGCACAATACAGATAATCGTGCCAATTTAACAACCATTCACAAAAATGTATTGACAGTGCAAGTGCTATAGATAATTCATAAATATTTCATACAATCTCATTTCATACATATATATCAATGGATCAACCAGGGAACTTTTCTTGGGTACATAGTGACCAACCGGGTACAATATAAAGTCTCTTAGAATATAGTCCTCCCAAGTCCTCCTTGATGTTAACAAGCGGAAAAAGGTGAAGCTGAAAGACAGAGTTCCAGACCACGCCCAATCTAAGGCCGGCTGCACGCTAAAGATTTCGTATCCACTTCCTCAGGAGCGTGTGGTCCGCTTCACTACAGGAGGCAAACACATAATTCAAAAAGACCCGGAGCGAGGCGGCATTGCTTTCTCTCGCAATTATGAATTATGTGTTTGCCTCCTGTAGTGAAGCGGACCACACGCTCCTGAGGAAGTGGATACGAAATCTTTAGCGTGCAGCTGGCCCTAGATTGGGCGTGGTCTGGAACTCTGTCTTTCAGCTTCACCTTTTTCCGCTTGTTAACATCAAGGAGGACTTGGGAGGACTATATTCTAAGAGACTTTATATTGTACCCGGTTGGTCACTATGTACCCAAGAACAGTTCCCTGGTTGATCCATTGATATATATGTATGAAATGAGATTGTATGAAATATTTATGAATTATCTATAGCACTTGCACTGTCAATACATTTTTGTGAATGGTTGTTAAATTGGCACGATTATCTGTATTGTGCTTCCCGTGGATTTGTTCCTCTTTTGTCCTGCTGGATTATTACGGGGGCAGCCTTTGTTTTCACCTTAATATTTTAAACTTGGCATGGGAACGCTCACCAAATGAGAGCTAAGCAACAATCCTTATTACCCTTACTAAGAAGTCTATTCACTTCTATAATTCAATAGGACTTCTGAGTAAATATTAGAGGTGTATATTTTTTGGCTTTGTTTTTATTTCAAAGATGTAATTTCTTTTCATTTTAGTTAAGAGTGCTTGTTTTTCTTCTCATTTGGTCAGATAGAATGTGAGTAATTTTATCAGCTCAGGTACTGAAAATAAATCTGTGATCATCAAGGATTCCCTTCCCTTTTGTCAAATCTGTTTCCCAGATAAAGTAACCTCTACACTCAGAAATATCAGATAATAGTAGGCAGACCAATGACAGAAAAATACTCCTTTTTGCCATCATTATCACTACAGTGAAAGCTAAAATGAGTTCTAGCCTGTGGTTGGTTGGATTCAACCTGCATTTTTCTATATGTGGTCTAGTTGTCTATCCATCTGCTTTATTGCCCTTAACTCTTTGGTACCTAGAAGCTGACTGTGCCCTGACCAGCCAAAGAGAATGTTCAGAAGAGATCACATCTACTGACTATCTCCATATTCTACAAATTGGTCAGAGTCTCAACAGGAGCATCAACTACAAGTACAGAAAACCTCCCCAAAGCCATTAGGATACTATTTGGATCCATCAGCCTCTGAGTGCACATCAGCCTAACGAATCCCCTATCCCTGCAGAGAGCTAAAGTCCCTGCAAGGTGAAATCTCATGAGGAAATGGTCTTGTCTTTTACTTTCTTCAAAAGACCACCCAGAATCACATGTGTTGGCATGGTGACATTTTGGAGCAATTACATAATGGACATAAAGTCTTGAGCTGAACCAGATATTCATCCATTCATTTATTCATTCATTCATTCATAGTCCAGCTTTCTCACTGAGACTCAAGGTGGATTACACATATTAGTAATCCTTACAAGAACCCTGAAATTTCGGTCAATATTTAAGAATGGTGTGAAAATCTAGTCTTTTTGTTACTGTCCAGAGACGGCTCCCCAGTGCCTCCAGACTCCCAACTACAGCTCACAAGCCTGCATGAACAGCATTGCCGCACTCACCTCATCAGCCGACAAGTCCTCTGGTGAGAGGCAGGAGGCCGTGCAATGCAGGCCGTGCAATGCAGGGTGGAGCCCACCCATGGTGAAACGGCAATCCGCCTACCCGTCGAACAGCCACCCGCCAGCTGGGAAGGGGGCCAGGCGGCAACCTCCACAGGGTCAGCGGCAGTCAGGGCCGGCATGGGGGAAGGCCCTGGGCAGCACACCACAGCCAGCCGGAGTGCTAGGAAATGTGAGGCTATAAAAGGGGAGGGCTCCAAGCCAGGTCGAGGAGGAGAGTAGGTGGCTGATCATGGAGCTAACAGCCAGCCCCTGAGTTCGAGTACAGCAGCCAGAGTGAGAGAGAGACCACCAGTTGCTCACCCTTTCTGAGTCCTTGGCAGGAGCCCTCGGAGTAATAGGCCAACAGCCGGGGACCGACCGGGCAGTCCCCGCGGGAAGCCAGGACAGCAGAGTGAGGCATGGAGGGGAGTGACAGTTACCTTACCACATAGATGCTATGGGACAAATGCAATCATGCGCAATACTCACACCCCCTTCCCCTCAATGGAGTTATGCTACGGTGAGGCCCAGACACTCTACCTGATATTCAATTGATTGGTTGTCATTAAGGATGCCTGCCATTGCTGGCCCAGTGCCTGCCTGCCTGCATTGCCACTGCAGGATAAAAACAGAACCAAAACACACAGACTTGTAGGTGAGAGAAGTAGTTACAGCTTCATTTCCTGAATTTGTTATTTCTGGATCATTTGTTTTGGTTTTCTACATTCCATTGCAAATGGTTGATAAAACACTGGGGGAGGGGGTGGTATGTCAAGAAAATCAAACTAAATTCAGCTTGACCTCTTTATTCTGGGCTGATGCAACTGAAAATAGGGTTTCCCCCTTTTGGTACCATTGATTTCTACACTGCTTAAATAGGAATGAGTCTGTTCATCCTCATCTAACACACCAGGAAGGTTTTGCTACTTTTTTCCTCCAGAAGTCAATGACCCCCATTGATCTCTGCTTCATACCAACAGGCCCTTCGTTGTTATTTATGCTTTATCTCTATGTCATGAACTTCCACATGATTCTTTTTTGGCTGAACAATTTCTACTCCTTGTAATGGATAGTTCATTGCATGCATATAGATAAATTCTGCTTATTAAATAGGATTTATAAAGAGAATCTGAAGGAAGGAGTAACATTGAATGGTGGTCATTATGAGATTTTGAAAACAAATGCGGCTTTAGAATTAAAAGGATTTTATTTAGGCAGACCATAGTGGTAGTTTAGAAGTGAGATATGCTATAGATTTCTCAGTTCACCTGTTTGAAAGGCCTTTACAGACATTATCAGTTTTTTTTTAACAAAAAGGTAAAATAGTATCTGATTGTGGAGAATTAGTGTCAGGGTTCAAGTATTGCTAAGTGCACTCTAGGACAGCAGCGACAGTTTGCAATAACAAAGTCATGAATTATTACAAAAAAAAAACTGGGGTCATTTTCATGATGAAACTATTACAATGGTTGTTTTTCTTCTATACCAAAGCAATTTTCTGGATGTCCCTGCATAATTATTTCCCTTTATGCTCAAGTTATTATATACCCCCAAATGAAAACTCAAGACAACAATTCATGGGTTAAAAAAGATTTTATTGAATGATTAGGGGTGCTCGAACACCTGCCAGTTTGGTTGGCATCCTGTTGGCAGCCAATTAATTGATAGACTGTTCAGCTGTCCACACTCTGTTCACGTGTACAGGAACAGGCTACTTATAGGCATCTGAAGGTGATTGCCAGCTGATAAGGGATCACTTGGGAGCTGATTTCTGATCTCCTACTGGGGAAATTTTGCTTTGTACTCAGCAAAGATTTTTTTGCTGAGAAGTGGGGGGAGGGGGGCAGGAGCCAACTTGCATCTGAACCGTCAGAAATTAGGTTCTTCTGATCTCACATCTGGGAAAATTTGTTGCTTCCCAGTGTGTGTGCTCTGAAGTCCCACTGAGTTCCTTTCCTTTCCCCCCACCCCAAGCTGTTCACTTGGGCTGCAGAGAAAGGGAGAGAAAGGAGCTTTTCCCTCTCTACCTTTTGCAATGGGAAGCTCAGGAACATTGCTTCTGTCCCCACCAAACTTGGATGAGAGTGAGATGTGTTGCTTCTGTCCTGGCCCAGCTTGGAGGAGAGGGAAGAGAAATCAGTTCTTTTTCTGTTCCCTTTTGCAATGTCACTGTGTAGCTGTTTGCTAGGTGGGGGTGTAGAGATGTGGCAGCCTTGAAAAATGGAAAAAATTAGAGGGTGTGTGGTTCCAGAGATTCCCGCCCCCCTCCCCCCATTTTTCAAACAGAAACATTGGGAAATTTGGAGCACTGAATAAAATAACTGATGCAAAACATTTTTTAGGATGAGTAAAATGCTTAAGGCAAGGCTTTTGCACGCAAAATCTATAGCATAAAAAAGTCTGATAATATTTTCAGTTCTTCAGTTGGAAAATTTGGGGGAGCACTGAAAAAACCCTATGAGATATTTTCACTTTTAAGTGAACAATTGAAATAGGGCCTGGGAAAACAACATGCATGGCTTAAGCAGAATACTGGATGAATTTTTAGTGTGAATCGGGGTTGAAATGGGAAATGGGCAATGCCCGTACATGTAAGCCCTGTTCACTAGTTATAGTTAACACGTGTACACACTGTGCACAATGTACACTTAATTTTTATTTTTACATATGTAAAATGAATATTTCTCAGGATACATTCAATGCATGTATACTTACTTGAATATATGATTCACATGTACACATTTATCAATGCACTGATCTCCAGTTTCGTTTGTACCATGGCCATGTGTTGGTTCTTTCTTACAAACAGATCCAGGATACATGCAGGATGTACACATGCACACTGTAACATGTGAGCAGGGTTACTCACATCTAAGGGCATTTCACTCCCTACCAGACATGATACCATCGTTCGCTCATTCCCTACATACATATCTTGTTCCCCTTGTCCCTAGGTATCTAATCTGTACAAGTCTAGACATAGGCAGCAAACGAGAGAAAGCTAGGCCTGCTGAAATCCCACTGTAATTAATGGAAACTGTTAGTCACAGCTAAAGAGATAGATTTGGAACTGGAACCACCTCACTCATAACTCCCTAATAATTGCTCGCATGAGTGAGCCATTGATGTGTTCCTTGTAACAGCAGAAGAGGGCTTCCATGACACACAAGCTCCTGCTGAAAACATGGGGGGTAAATGGCATTTCTTGTGCAGTGGGGTAATATCATTTCAGCTGCTCAATATTGCAAGTAATTTATGAGAAAGAGCTACCACATGACATCTGCCAAACCAACAAAATTAAATAAGAGATTCCCACAACAGCATACTGATAATCAATACAACCACAAGGGAAACACCCTGTAATAAATTGTCATATGAAGAAATTATTATTCTTTTCTGCAAGTTCATGGCTGAAACAACTGGGATGACAATGGACACATGAAACTACCACCATCACCGCCCCCCCAAAAGAATAAGTTGTATGGGTACTAGACATGGGAGACATTTATTTAACTTCAGCCACTGCCAATGTAATTTCCCTCAGGAGAGGTTGTGGCTCAGAACAACCTTCCACAACACAACAGTTGTCAGAAAATTCCAAGGTAAGACACGGAAGAAATATGATCACATTTAAAGGAGAAATAGAGAATGTGGCAAATATTTGAAAACTGGAAAAATAAACAAGAGCCCTGCAATGATTATTTTCACAGTTGGGAAAATTGTGATGGAAACAGAAGATGCCACTGAAGGAACACTTTTCCAAAAATCCAAGGATTTATGCTACACAAATGAATACCTATGTGACTTTATGGAATTAAAGAGTGATCCTTCCAAAGTATTTGAGAGTCACACTAAAAGAGGTTTTCAAGCATGACGTGCTATCAATCACATTCTGTGTCTTAATTGTTTGACTGCTGGGGTTGTCTTACTCAGGGGATTATATTGCTTTTATGAAGAAATAAAGGTAATTTCAGAAGGAAATGAGAGGTATACTTGCTGTGGGGAAACGAAAAAGCGTTAAAAATAATAACCTGATTTTAAATATTTTTTGTGATGATAAGACAATATAAGCTGTGCTCAAAGTCTCAGTTGTTGGGTAATCAGAAAGAGAAGGTAAAGGTAGTCCTTTGCAAGCACAGAGTCATTATTGACCCATGGGGGGATGTCACATCATGACATTTTCTTGGCAAATGGTTTCTTGGGATGGCTTGCCATTGCCTTTTCCAGTCATCTACACTTTACCCCCAGAAAATGGTATCCATTTTACTGACCTCAGAAGGATGGAAGTCTGAGTCAACCTTGAGCCAGCTACAAAGGATAGAAGGATGAGTCAACCTTGAGCCAGCTACCTGAACCTGGCTTCTGCCAGGATTGAACTCAGGTCATGAGCAGAGCTTGGGCTGCAGTACTACAGCTTACCACTCTGCAGCATAGGGCTTCTAAAAGAAAAATGAACCATTTCATTTAAGAGGTATTGTGTTAACTGGGAGTTGCCAACTGAAAAACAAATAAAAATACCTAATAAAATGACTAATTTAACTATATAAATATAATATAATGGAATAAGTTTAATTTTCACGCTGAATTCTACAATTGCCAACTCTTCAATAGGCCTTCTATTCTGTGCCAGAATACAGGTTATAATTTAATTCCATTTTGTGGAAAGATCCACCAGTTAATTCTTGAATTTTGAGCTGCTGTTAAAAACAGTTGTAAAGGTTGTTTGAGGACTGGCAAACCCAAATAATTCCAATCTTAAATCCTAGCATTCCAGCCAGTTTCATTAACCATAAAATCACCCACAACACAAATGTTTGACAAAGATGTTTAACATGATATAGGTATGTAGGAATCATAGCAGATTGTCTTGAAAATGGGTAAGTGTGCTATCCTGAGCACAGTTACACTCTTCTAAACCTATTAACTTCAATGAAGTTAAAATGGTGTACAACTTAAGATAGCACTGTAAGTTTACTGTTGTCCTCAGCAGCTTACAGTTGGTCATTGTCTGTATAAGGTTCCTCATTGCCACCGTCTTATGTATAATTTTCACACACTGCTTGCAATTCAAGTATGTCCAAGACAGCAGCTGCTGCACTGTACCTGTTGTTTCAGTCTTTCTTCAGGGTAAGGTATGAGATGGAAGGAAAAGAGATCAAGATGGAGAAACAAGATTTTTGAGTGGGTATCTACTTATGCAAAGATCACAGGTCAAGTTGATTGCTGGCCCATCTTTCCTGAAAATCTCCTCAGTAATTTCAGGGGCATAATGATAGGATCATCTTATTGGAGAGAACTTGACATTCTAGCATAGTGCTGGCTCCCATGATGCTAGAATTTTTATGGCAATGATGACTGAAAAGCCCGTTTTCATAGCAGCTAAGGTCAGCTCTAAATGGTGACTCACTTGTACCACTGATCTACACAAATAGCATGTGCTAAGATTGTCATCTGGTATAACAATCTACATCACAAGACTACACATTTCCTGTTACTCTGTGTACATCCACTGCAAGCCTGGAGGAAAATCTTTGCAAGCTTCCCCAAGAACCTTTACAGAGAAAAAACACAGCTTACATGAAACTGAATGAAGAGGGGGATGAGAAAAAGAAAGGAAAATTATGAGGTAACTGCTTTGCCTTTCTCTCAGTCAAGACAGAAAAGAAAACTATACATATATGTTTTAATTTGTAACAGATACCCTATCTGGAAACTCCAGAATGCCCATTTTTGCAAGCACTCTTTGAAATGAAGAAGGCATGTTTCACTGAGTATCACATATGGCAATGCTCTGAGTCTAGTGAGCTCTAAGGGCACAACCTGCTAAGCACTGTCACTAGGCACTGCCTTTATTCTCAGTATATTTTTTAGCAAAAAGAATGCCACACAATGTCAGACCATGTAGAAATGAATGGAAGAAATACAGCAACTGTGCAAAATTTCAATCTATTCCTTCCAACAGCTGTAGCAAGGATTTTTCTTTCTAATGATGAAATTAGAAGGTGACTAACCATTGGCACTGATGGATGCTGTTGCATGGCCTTACTTATGAATGTGCTTGTAGTCCCCACTGATATGGTGTCGACTCTTGGTCTTCATTAAGGTGACAGTTGTCAGCAACATCACATGTATCACTGACTCTAATATGCCTTGTTCTATGAAACTATCAACTCTGTGCCCTTGCATTACAGAATCTGCTGGTATGTCTGGGATGAGACTGTGGAACCCCCTATCTAGAATCAATTTCCATGATGCATGGAATGCTGTGGATGGTAACTGCTGTTGTCAAGTTTCTTCACAGTGGCAGGATTCTGATGTTATTGTCTTCTGTATCATCTAAGGTAGATACAGAATATGTAGAGTATGGATAAATATGAGTATATTAGGGATGCCAGACCCCCGCCAGGGGCAGGGGATCCCCCGCCCCCACCCCTGCTTACCTGGCCAGCGGGGGGAATGCACCTTCCATGCATGCTCCTCTGCGGCCTGGATTGGGCCCATTTTGGCCTGGATCAGGCCCGGATTGGGGCTGCTGCAGAGTGCAGGAGTGCTCCTGCCCTCCACAGCAGCCCAAAACACACCCATTTTGGCCCAGATCGGCCTCCTTTTGAGCCTGTTTTGGTGCCGACTGGGCCCGTTTTGAGCCACTGTGGAGCATGGGAGCGCTCCTGCGCTCTGCAGTGGCCCCAAACGGGCCTGTTTTTGCCTGGATCAGGCCCATTTTGGGCCGCTGCAGAGCGCAGAAGCACTCCCGGACTCTGCAGCTGCTCAAAATGGGCCCAATCCATGCCCGAACAGGCCCAAAATGAGCCCAATCTGTGCCAAAATGGACATGTTTTGGGCTGCTGTGGAGGGCAGGAGCACTTCCGTGCTCCACAGCATCCCCAATCTGGGCCCCTGCAGAGTGTGGGCATGCTCCCAGGGGCTGCGTGATGACATCACTTCCTGACTCATTTAGTTATATAATAACCCTATTTTCTTTATAAAAATGTGCTCGTGGAAAAGTCTTTTTTACATATTTTGTGGAATGACAAGTGTGGGAGCCTCCTGACCACTTCAGGTGTGCCATTCCACAAAATAGGAGCCATAACAGAAAATGCGTGTCCCACATATTCTTTTTTATTGTCCCTTTTATGCAAAGATTCGTTTTAAGTATCTTCTTGACTCTATTCTTGGAAATAAGATGGGTCTGTCTGTTCACATTAAAGCCCAATATATCTTGAAGGACGTCTTTCCTGGTACAACTGAAAAGGTTGCTTTGTTTCTCCAATATGCCATTAAGATTTGTCAAGATAAGACTCAGTGATGATCTTTTTTCTTTTTTTTTAAAGATTTTTTATTCTTTTTATTAACTACATTAACTAACAATACAAAGGAAAGGAAGGGGAACAAGGGAAGGAAAGAGAAAAAAAACCAACAACAACATATAACAACTACACTACACAGAATGCTTTCCCTTCATACTGCCATTATTAAAAAAAAATTAAAGCTTTGTATAATATTGATGGAGTGGTTGACCTTACAAAATGCAAATTACAATTCAAATTCAAATTAAGTTTTCCTCCCCCTCCTGGGTCCCGGACGCAATTCTCTCTGAGCAACTGCAGCCGCAGTGCTCGTTTCCTCCCCCCCCTCAGACTTCTCCTTTTCTTCTTGCTTGGTGTCTCGCTGAAATTCCGGATTTTTGTCCTCAAAATCCCTTAGTTGATCTTCTGATAATATCTTGTAAGCTTGATCTTTGTAACTGAACCAGATACCTTCCGGAAATAGCCATTTGTACTTTATTCCACGTTCCCTCAGAAGAGCTGCGAGCTTTTTATACTTAAATCGTCTTTTCCGAACTAAAAATGGAACGTCTTTCAATATCTTGACTTTGTTACCCAAGAAGTCCAGATCCGCGTTGTATGAGTTGTATAGGATAGTGTCTTGGATCCTTTTAGATGAAAAATCGATGATGATCTCGCGAGGCAGCTGACGCTTCATTGCATATTTTGAAGAAGCCCGGCGGACTTCCAAAATGGCGCTTTTAACCTCTTCTTTAGTTGCCTTCGCGGGTGTCGCCAATAGTTCCGAGACCAGACCCCATAAATCCTCATTTTCCTCCTCTTTCACGTTCTGGAGGCGCAAAATTGTCTGTGTTCGTTCCACTTGTAGCCCGATCAGCTGGTTCTCCACCAGCTTTAACTCTTTATTCGTAGCCTTCACGAGTGACGCACTTTCCCGAGCAGACTTCTCTGCCCCCCCCGCTACTTCCTTAATGGTTTTCACTTCGCTCTCAATTAATCCCACCCTTTGATCTGTTTCGTTCAGCTTGTCAACAAAGGGTTTTATGACTTGGATAACCAACCGCTTCACCAATTCCTCGAGCAACTCTCCTTTCCCCTGCAGGGCAGCCGAAATTGACTTGCCCAGAGCGGGACTCTGTTTTTTCGCTGCCATTTTAGGGGGGGGGGACCGCCAGCCGGATTCTGTCACGGGCTGGGCCAGCCCAAGCAGGGTGGTTCAAGTCCAAACCTTAATGGCAGAGTCTGAGGGGAGTTCCAAGAGCAAAAGCCAGGTCAAACCGGTGGTCAGAGCACAAGATAACGCCAGGAGTGAGTCCAGAGTCCAAGAGCAAGGTCAGGTGCAATCCAAGGTCATTTACCGGTAGTGTCAGGTCCAAAAGCAGGCACAGGCACGGGCAAGGTTCACAGAACACAGAGTGGTTGCAGGCAATAGACACGTTGCTTCCACGCCCGGCAGTTCCTCCAGACTGGCTCTTATAGCCAGGCGTGGTTTTCAGCCAGCTGCTGGGGCTCCATCCTGACACTACTCATCATCACTCTCCAGCAGCTGGTGTTGGCTCAAGAGGCGAGCACTGCGCCATCTCTCCTGCAGTTCCAGTCTCTGGCGCTGCCTGCGGCGTTCCTTGGGCGTGGGTGAGCCTGGGGGGGTGGAGGCTCTTGGCTGCGCTGCACCTGTAGAAGTCCCTGGCTGAGCTTCCCCTGTGGTGTAGGGGCTAGAGGGTGCTGGTGTCTCAGCTGCTGGCTGCAAGCTCTGATCAGCCAGCAGCTGTTGCTCCTGATTGCTGGCTTCTGCTGAATCAGGGCTAGGGCTGGCTACACAGGGCTCCTCTTCTCCTGAGGAGTCCTGGCTGGCTACACGAGGCTCCTCTCCTCCAGAGGAGACCTCACTCTCAGACTGGGCCATGACAGATTCTGAAACTCAGCGAGGGGGAAGAACTAGCCTTCTTAACTTCAGATCCCACCACTCCTTCACGTGTGCTTGTAATAACAGAAGGGATTCGCTTACTTACAGGCTTCCGCCTAGTTCTGCTCTTTGCCGTTTTCCATGGCCCGGCAGCACTTGAGGCGCCGCGCACGTTGGCCGGCCTCCATAGGGACAAACGGGCAATTTACCCCCCGCATTGATTTTCGGGGGGCTCTTCCCGCAGCGTCCCGGACCCTGCCTCCCTCACTGGGAGTCCTGGGGGCTAATCTTCGCAGATCAGCTGCCCGGTCAGGGTGCTCGGGCGCTTCCTCCTGGACCTGCGGAGAGGAGCATCCGACATGGCCGAGAAAACGAAACCGAATCAAGACTCAGTGATCTGATGCTATATTTAAATTTTATCTGTACACATTTTTATCTTCTTATTGGAACAATCCTACAATTTGTACTAGCCTATCTTTTATGCTGTTATGCCATTAAAAGTCTCGGTTGGTTGGTTGGTTGGTTGCATGTGTAAGGGCAACTATCAAACTTAACTCTTTGCAGGATGGCCTGGTACCTTCAAGAGGCTTTGCTCAGATGGTGGAGCATAGCAGGCAAAGTGATCCTGAAGATATGAGTGTCCAAGGCCATGAAGAGTTCTTGCATGCAATAGCCACTACTTTGAACTGAACCCAGAGACAGTTCAGGGTTGCCAGGCCTCTGCCTACAACCCCCAGGTCATTGCTGGGGTGGGGCCTGGTGAGGGTTGCATCTGTCCTGAAAGTGGAATTATTTCCAGGCCATGTTCCCCAAACCTCTGTGGTAAAAAAATTGAGATTGGAGAGATTCTGGAAGTGTAAGCCAAAAGTTATGACGCTTCAGTTCAGACACTACCACCCTCCTTGTCCCTTTGCGAACAACAGCTTTTTGTTAAGAATCTGGTTACACTTGAAGAAAGCATTACATTGTGTTGTGCTAAGCCAAAGGTGGCTACCCCACTGATACTGAGAAATTGGTACACTTCCTGCCTGAGTTTGTAAAACTCTGCTAAGTAAAAGTTTAGCAGTATAGTTTCCCCACTTTTGGGCCCATGCAAGGTTAAATTCTTCTAATGCCCCTGAACATCCATTTCACAAAAAATTAGTCCACCGATTTGAAGTGTTTTGAAAAGAATTCCATGCAACTGAGGACACAAGGAATCTCTCTCTGTGACTCAGAAGAATCTCACCCTTGGGGCCAGTATTAATTGCCATGAGAAGCATGCCACATAGAAGGTATATAAACATAGGGTTGCAAGGTGTCTGGTTTTTCAGGGGAAATAGAGTTAAAATATTGGACACCTCTGCACCAGGCTGGCCAGTCTACCCAGCATCCAGTGTGTCAGGGGAGCAGCCAGATGGCCCGCTCCCCTGACCACCCAACCTCCTGTGCATGAGTGATAAAGTCACTTCAGGAAGGCACAAAAAATGTGCCAGGGCCCTGTCCTGTTTTTGGGGGGAAGCCATCTGACAACCTATGTAACCACCATATTGTAACCAGATAGGTACATCAGGAGGAAAACTACATCTGAACAGGCTGCTATCAAGAGAAACTGAAAGAAAATGAGAGGATGAATTCTAGCACTTCATGGTATGGAAAGCCAGAGGGCCAATACACTACAATGAAAACTGCAGTAACTGTTCAATTTCTGCCATCTGGGCAACCTCGAAGGACACACAAATCTTAGGAACTAAAGAAAGAAAAAAAAAGAAAAAGAAATACAACAGCATAATCTTAGATTTCTAAAATGTCTGTATGGCTATGGCTAAAAATTTCCAAACTACCCTCTTAGTGTGAATTGTCAAGTGAATGTTTTAGGAAGACTTTGCATGATGCTTTTTAAAGGTTGCCATATGTCCTCTGGGGTAGCCATTGCTTGCCATTAAAAATCAACATTGATGATGGAATAACATTTCTGGGAAAACCTAGAAATGACATCCATTTTCTCTAGGAAACACCAGGAACTCTATGGTAAAACTATAGAGTTTCTGGTGATTCCTAGAAAAGACTGATGTCTGAGTTTTGCCTGGAAGTGACATCATGCCACCACTGACAATGCCTCCCCCCCAATCTCCTCCAACTCCTGACTCTTTATCTTTAGAAGAAAATCTATTTACACTATCATATACAAAGTTTGTCCATTTGTCTATTTGGTTGTAAATGTCCTGTTTCTCAACCCATTGTACATTCTCAACCCATTAGGAACATTAGCATACTGAACTCTTTAAGGAGATTCAGGGAATGATAATTACACTTGTGTAAGCAACAAAACAAATACGTATTACTGGATGCATTGGTGATTGCAAGGGTAGACATGGTAGTCTGTTATAACAAAATTTAGAAAGTGCAGTGGCACCTTAAAGACTAACAACATTGATTTCTTTTCTTTTTTTTTAAATAGATTTTATTGGATGAGGTGATATAAAATAGTTGGTTAATACATACAACTTATCCAAATTAAACCTTTCTAAATATATAACCCCACCCCTCCCCTCCCCCTTTTCTCTATTGACTTCCAACAACACTCGAACCCCCTGTTTATTCATAGAGATTATTATTTCACTATAATACAATTATATTATGTTACCCATGGTAGAGATATTATATATATTCCCTTCGTTAAAATCTTACTTAATAAAATTTAAAATCCCTCCAAAGACCACAATTGTCCTTTAACATCGCATTTCTTTTCCAAATATTTCTTAAACTTCTTCCAGTCTTCCAAAAAAATTTCTGGATCTTGCTCTTTCAGATTTCTAGTTAATTTGTCCATTTTGGCCATGTACAACAGCTTCTTTGTCCATTCTTCAATATTCGGTACTTCTTCTTTTTTCCAATATTGAGCATATAAAATTCTTGCTGCTACTATCATATAATACAACAATATCTTACCATTTCTATTAACATCTTCTAAATGTAAAGATAGTAATAACATTTCTGGATTTTTAACAACATTATATTGTAATATCAAAGACATCTCAGCACATATTCTAGACCAGAAATCTCTAGCCTTTTGGCAAGTCCACCACTTATGAAATAGAGAACCTTCATACTCCTTACGTTTCCAACATTTATTCGATAACTGTTTGTTAGCTATGGCTAATTTTTTCGGTGTTAAGTACCATCTATACAGCATTTTATAACTGTTCTCTTTAATACTCGTACAAGTTGATATTTTTAAGGTATTTTCCATAGTTGTTCCCATGCTTCCATCGCTATTTCCTTATTACAATTTATGGCCCACTTTATCATTTGCACCTTGACTGTTTCCTCTTCTGTAAACCACTTCAATAACAACTTATACATTTTAGATATTGCTTTACTATTATCCCCCAATAATAGTTCCTCTAGTTCTGAATTTTTAATTCTAAAACTATTCTTTCTATGTTCTGAATCAAATAAATCTTTAATTTGTCTATATTGTAACCAACCATATTTAAATGGCAACTCCTCATTTTGCTTAAGTCTCAACCCACCATTTTCTAATACTGTTAATTCTTTGAGGGTAAGCCATTCCTTTCCCTGATATTCCATATTTGGGTTGATTACTTCAGCTGGAACAATCCAGTGGTTTCTTTAGCTCTATAAATTTCTTGTACTTGAGCCAGGTTGACAGTAGATTTCTTCTCAGGTAGTGGTGCTGAAACATTGCATCCATATTATGCTTCCCGTACCACATACATGCGTGCCATCCAAATAGTTTATTATGTCCTTCCAATGTTAATAACTTATGATTGGTCAAAGACACCCATTCGTTTAGCCACACCAAACATATCGCTTCATGGTAAAGTCTTAGATCAGGTAACTGCATTCCTCCTCTTTCCTTAGCGTCACAAAGAACTTTCATCTTGACTCTTGGTTTCTTTCCTGCCCAGACAAATTCTGATATCTTCCTCTGCCATTTTTCAAATTGTTTCTTATCTTTCACAATTGAAATTGTTTGCATTAAAAACATCACTCTGGGCAGTACATTCATTTTAATTGTGGCAATTTGACCTAACCACGACAAATTGAATTTATTCCATTTTATCATGTCTCTTTCAATTTAGTCCAGAGCTTTTCATAGTTATTCTTAAACAAGTCTATATTCTTAGCTGTCAGCTCTATCCCCAAATATTTAGTTCTGTGTACCACTTCGCAGTTTGTTAATTCACTTAATTCTTGTTGCTTCTTCTTAGTCATATTTTTAGTTATTATTTTTGACTTCTTTTTGTTTATGTAGAAACCCGCCAAATCTCCAAACTCCTTTATTTTGTCCAGCAGTCTTGGCAAGGTTTGTAGAGGGTCTTCCACTATAAACATCACATCATCTGCAAATGCTCTCAATTTGTAGGAGGATCCTTTTATTTTTATTCCTTTTATACTATCAGCTTCTCTAATCCTCCTCAATAATACTTCTAAGACCATCACAAACAACAGCAGCGATAGTGGACATCCTTGTCTGGTTCCTTTCCTTATTTCCAACTTCTCTGTCAGGTCGTCATTAACACATATTGTTGCCCTTTGTAAGTTATAAATTGTTTTCACTGTTTGTATAAATTCATTACCTAGATCCATCTTCCCCATAGTTGCGAACATAAAATCCCACTTCAAATTGTCAAAGGCCTTCTCTGCATCCGCAAAGAAAAGGCCAACTTCCTCATCAGGTCGCTTATCATAGTATTCAATAGCATTTATCACTACTCTCAAATTGTCTTTTAACTGCCTGTTTGGTAAAAATCCGGCCTGATCTTCATCTATAAAGTCCATTAACCATATTTTGAGCCTATCCGCCAGTATTCTTGCCATTATTTTGCAGTCATTGTTTATAAGCGATATGGGTCTATAATTTTTCAACTCTGTCAAATCTTGGCTTTCTTTTGGGATCAGTGCAATACTAGCTTCATTCCATGTATCTGGGAGATCCTTTCCTTGAAGCATATCGTTCATTACATTTTTTAAAAGCGGTACTAGGTCCTCCTTCATTACTTTATAAAATTTAGCTGTGATCCCATCAGGTCCTGGTGCTTTCCCAATCTTAGCCGCTTCAATTGCCTGTATGACTTCTTCTTCGGTTAGTGGAGCATTCAGTCTCTGTTTCATCTCTTCTGGTAGCTTTGGTAAGTGGGCATTCCTTAAATACCCATCTATCTCTTGTATATTCACAGATTTCTTTTGAAATAATTTAGCATAGTATTTAAAGAATGCACGCTTAATTAGTTGATGATCTTTCAATTCTTTACCTTCCTCCATTATTGTATTAATAATTTTCATTTCCTTCCTTTTTTTCAGTTGCCCGGCTAAATACTTTCCTGGTTTATTTGCTCCTTCAAATGAACAACATTGATTTCTTTTTTTTTTTTTAATAAAATTTTTATTGGAATTAGAATAATATAATTTCACATTACAATCAATTCCCGTTTCCCAATTTCTAACCCCCTCCCTTTCCCCCCTTTTCTTTTGACTTCCAACAGTTTTCCAACCCTTTGTCCCTTTTCTCTTACTCATTTTAAATTCATCTATCTAACAAACATATACTTTCCCTTTGATCTAAGCAATAATTCTTTAACTATTTTTTATTACTCTATACCTTATCTTGGAGTCCCTTCTTCCATATTAGACAAACAATTTGTCGCTTTTTAACATAATTTCATAGTTTCCTGGTTTCAAATATTTCTATAAACCATATACCATATAAACCATATAACCCATGCATTTATATAAGTCAACCAATTTAACTTATATTCCGTATATTACTTTATATAACTATCCTCAAAGGTTATCAATCAATTTGATCCATATATTTCTTCAGGTAGGCTCATTCAGTTTAACATGTTACACGTTTATACCAGAAACAATGTTAATTAGTCGGTCCTTATAGTTAATTATTTTCTATCCATTTTCTATATATTTTTCTATATATAACACTCTAACAAAATAGCTGCTTAGACATTTTCATTTCTCTCTCTACCCTCCGGTAAAGTCACCCCCCTCTACATTTTATCATATTTCAGTAGTTCTCAAACTGCCACAGTTCTCTTCTATCCTCCACAGAAATCAACAATATTGATTTCTATATGAAATTTTGTGAGTCACAGCTTACTTCTTCAGATATGCATGCCTAGGGTCACGAACTTCCAGGTAGGACTTGGAATTCTCTTGGAATTACAATTGATCTCCAGCTACATAAATTAGTTCAATTGGAGAAAATATTAGTTTCAGAGAGTAGATTCTATGGCATCACAAACACACACACACACACTGGGGTTGCCATCTCTGGCAATTCCTGGTGATTTGGGGCCAGAGCCTGGGAAGGGCAGAGCTTGGAAAGGGGATGGAACTCAGCAAGGATGTGATGCCATAAAGTCTGTCCTCCAAACTTGTCATTTTCCCCAGCAGAATTTATCTCTGAATCCTGGAGATCAATTGAAACTCTGGGAGAACTCCAGGCCCCAGCTGGAGGATGGCAACCAAATTCAGAGAAAATCCTAACCTAATTCCAAGCAAAACCAAAGCAAAACTACTGTAACACAGCAGGACACATCAGAGTGATGTAACCGATTTTATGCTTGAAAGGAGCCGTGTTTTGCACATACGTGCTCAGCCCACATTTTCCACATGTCAGTTTTGCTAAGGTGGACTAGCTCTGATCTTGTAAACAGTTCTATTTTACATGTGTTCAAGAAAAGGAATTGAGCTTTTTTTATTTCTGTGAATTTTAGAGAAAGAAGCTTATTCTCTGTGTCTATTGGAGATGTATATGACTTCTGATTTCTCTTAGAAAGAATTATCTACAATGATATGCTCATCCAAAAAAAAAAAAAAACACTGAGGGCAAAAGAGCCAGCAGCATTGCCAGTTAGTCAAGCTCTTGTGGCGCCCAAACCAATTTGTAATTCCATCCTCCCCTGCATCTGTCAAGTTTCATTCAAAGAGGAGCAGTCCCCTATACGAAATCTTCTATTCCCATGGAGAATTACATTACAAAATGATGCTCCGTGTGAGTAGTAATTTTGTTTTATTTGCCTTTCACATATGGGAATATTTATCTTCAAAGTTTCTCCTCTGGCTCAGAGTCTGCTTTGTAAACCAGATGGTCTTGTGTGGCCTAATTCTACGATGATTTGTTGTGTGATTCAGTAGCATTGTTTATTTGTACAGTGGTTTGATGGAATTTGTACACTGCATAATATCGTTCCACAGTGCTTTCTTTTAGGAATGAGTCCCATTTTACTCCAACATTTGTGGTTGCAACTGCAATTAGATGGGCTTCTCAAGACACTTTGATCTCAGTTCATCTGCTCCATTGAACCAGTAAGATTAAAGCAGACGATCCTTTGTTTAAGCCAGGTTTGCCCAATGAGTTTTGAGCTTGTGAGCATGATCAAGAAGAGCATTTGTGAACCAATGTCATGCAAATCAAGATGCCATTGTTAGATGATCCTCACTATTAAACTGCAATTTGGGGCTTTTCTTCCAGTAAATATGATGACCAGTCCAAATATATGAGGCCCAGCACATGATGGAAATGTGACAGAACATCTAGCCAATGTTGGCCAGATCACTTTTTACTGTCACCGGCCCACCTGTGTTTAGAGATGGGCACAAACAGAAAAAAAACCAATATGATGTTCATTGTTCATTGCCATCCACGAACAGGGACTCACGAACAACCATGAACATGATCCTGTTCATGAACATGTTCGTGGTTGGCTGTTTGTAGGGGCCAGCAGGCTCTCCTCCAGCCATCATCCAATTTTGGTCAAGATCCCTACTGCACCACTCCCAGAAACCTGACCTGAGCAGGCAGCAGGAAAGGTACCAATAATAAATAATAGCTTGGCCCCAGAGCCTGGAACTGGAACTTGAATGGAACTTGAATGGGTAGATCCCTACCACACCACTCCCTACCCATCCCTACCCTGGAACTTGAATGGGTAGATCCCTACCACACCACTCCCAGAAACCCTACCTGAGCCGGCAGCAGGAAAGGTACCAATAGTAAATAATAGCTTGGCCCCAGAGCCTGGCAGCAGCCCTGGAACCTGAAGGGGTAGATCCGTATCCCACCACACACAAAGAAAATTCAAGCTCCAATGCACTCTCCCTGTCTATCAAAATGCCAACAGCAGCTGTCTCTCCCTCTCCACTGTCTGCAAAGACTAGCCAGAGCTGGGAGCCCCCACTCCCCCATGGTCTTTGCTCTCTTGTAACAAATTTGGAGCTCCACACTTGAAAGGAAGACTTGCCTATCAAGCTAAATTGAGTTTAGATTGGGGTTTCCAGGGCAACAGAGGAGTTCAGACAGAGTTCAGACAATCCCTGCCTATGTTGCCAAGGGAATTGATTGCAGGTGCCAGACTGTCTGGCTTGACGAACAGCAACAAGGCTTGCAATGACCACCTGTTCGTATAGAATGGATCCTCATGAACAGCTTGTTCATGAACAGCTGATTGGGCTGTTCGTGGCTTTTTTTTGTTCGTATTGCTGTTCGTGCCCATCTCTACCTGTGTTCGCTTCTTCACCTACACGCTTACCACTGACAACAGCCTTTTTCTGCTTGCCTGTGCAAAGCTGCTAGAAGGCAGGAATCAAATCCAAATAGCTTTTTTCTGATCTCCCCTGCAAAACTTAAGCATGGATGTCCAAAAACATGGCTCTCTTTGTCCCTTTCTTTAGTTTGTTGATAAACATACAAATATCACTGGTACTGTGAACCCTCATATGAACTTAACTATGGTTTGTATTAATATTTCATATTTAACTTGCCAGATGCTTGACAAACAAAAGCAAGAACCTTATCAGTCTTCTGGTGGTATCTTTTTGTATCTCTGGTGACAGGCAATCCCTGGGTGGCCCAAAACCTATCACCAACCACCAGTGTCTGGCGGGCAATCAGGTAAACTGCCAGGAGATTGCCTGCCACCGGTGGGCACCTGGGATCTCTAAATATGGGGAGGGGGGAACAGGGGATGCAGTGAGGAAAACTGTTTCCTTCTTCCTCTTGTGTTGGTAGCTTTTCTACAATTCAACTAGGAGACAAAAAAATTTGGACGAACTACCCTAGGTCTCAAATCACACTCTAGATTTGCCTGTATCTTGCATAGATTTTTTTTATTAATATATAATCTGTAGGTAAGCACAACATGTCTGTTGTGCTGCTCCAACCACATTACAGGAGACAACCTCTTCTACTACTTGTTCTTACAACTATTTACAAACAATAACTGGAAAGTATAATTGGGATTCCTGGTGCAGCTGAAACTTTTCCAGATGCACTGACTTATTACACAGAAATACAGAACCATAAACATACCCATCTATATTCCAGAGCCCCTTCTTGAAACTTTCAACTTAAAAAAAAAAAAGCAACTATCCATTCTTGCTCCTTACTCAGTTAAACAAACCGCAACAAGGAAGCATGGCAAATGGATAGTTTTCAGCAGGAAGGAATTTTTTTTTTTACTGTCAGTCGGTTACTGTAAGACTAGAGTAGGAAAATGAAATGAATGCAGACGGCAGGCGGGGGGTGTTATGACAATGCCTGGTCTGGAGTTCTCCTGCCAGGCTGCCGCCATTTAAAGATTATTAGAAATAAGTGCTTCTGTGCAGAGGGGGACCTAATTTGGGGGTCTGTAAAACTGATCCCCTTTGTTCAATCTGCTTGAAACTTAGGAGGGCTTTAGATTAGGGAGAACTGTGTGATTTGTGCAAATTTGGGGGCATTGTCTTTATAAACAGTTGCCCCAGACCCTTGAATTAATTTCCCATTGAAAATAATGGTTCCAAAGGGCAGGAAAAAAAATACAGATTTGAATCCTGAACCTGTAATATCCTACCCAGAGATAAGCAATCATGGTAAAAGTCTGGACCAGGAATTATAACATTATTTCTTAGCACACACCCCTATTTGGGTCCAATGAACCATGAACAGCAAGGCTTAATAAGCTGGATCTCTTTCTCTTGTTCCTCTGAAGCCTCGCATAGTCCAAATATATTCCTCAGGTTTGGAAACACTTGAGAATATGGTGAGATGCAGCTTGAAAGGAAATCAATAAAAGTCTCTTGTACAAGCACTTCTGCAAATGTTGAGGGACAGCAATTTCAGCTGATGCCTCTTCTCCAACCCCCATGCTACACGCCCTCCATTTCCTGGCAGGAAAGGAGGGCTGCTAGTGACAACTTTGTGCATTAGCAAGTATTACCATAGTGGTTCTTTGTTATGTATATAGTGTCCTCAGTAGAGTGTCTTCTTTCTGGGCTGCAGAGAAAAAGACAATATTTCTCTTGTTCTTCCCAGCCCAGCTTTCCTTCTCTATATCCTGAGTTGTTGGCTTGAGCTGCAGATCATAGGGAAAAAATTATCTCTTTCTCCTTTTGGTAATGAGGGGGATCAAAAACCTTGCTTTTTTCACTGCTCAGCTTGGGAAGATAAATTCCCCCTTTCTTCTTTCTTTATCAATGAGGAGGTCAAAAGCATTACTTCTGATGTGTCACTTTAATATGTAACTATTTTTTCTGGGGTGGGGGAGGTGAATCAAAATCACAAACCCGCAAACAAGTTGATCCTTTGATCAGCTACAAGTCAACTTCTGACCAACAGGCAGCTGCAAACTTTGGCAGCTGTTTGAGTTGCCTGATACTGTCTGAACATATCCTTGATCAGCTCATGGTCTGATCTGTTGAACAGGGTAAGTGTGACTGCTGAACAAGTCCAGTGTGAAATTTACGGCATCCCTAGCAAACACTGAGTTGTTAGTAGACTGGTGCTGACATTGTATTTTTGTGTTATATTTTTAGAAATTTAGTAATTTTTACCTTTCATCTCTTGAGAATAGGAATACTGTTATGTTTTATACTGGTCAAGGACCATTTTAATAAAGATGGATTGATAGTTGACCAGTGGTTCTCTACTTTTTTGGTGACTCACAAGCCCAAATTTACTTCATATGGTGGCTGATTCATGGCTGGTTCAAGAGACTGAGAAGGCACTGGGGGGAAATAATTGAGGAGATGTGAGAAGATGGCAGATGGCAGCAAAGAAGTGGGTGACAAGTGGCAAGTGAACTATATCTCCCACAGCAGCGCAGAGGGCAGTGAGGTGTAACCTCTAGGAGGTACTTGGTTTAGCCCAGTAGGGTGGAGTCAGTAGCTAGAGTCAAGCAGCTGAGGAAGAAGTTGGCTGCTGGGGAGCCTGATAATAATTAATATGCTCTTATCACCTTGAATAAGGTAATCAGAAATGTTGTATGTGAACAATATGACTAAAAGTGGCATTTGTGTATTGTGTTTGGTTGGTGTTACTGGGACTGTATTATTTTTGCAGGGCTGTAATTTCCCAAGAAGAGGACAGAAGTCTGGGTTCCAGTTGCTTCAGATTGGAAGGATTGTGAAAAAGGACTCTACCACTTGGTGGGATCTGACAAATTGAACTGTTTACCTTTCCAAAGACGTTGTTGGCTGTATAGCTGCACTTATGAGTTTAGTTAAAGAAAAAAATAGTTGTATTGTACTAATTGTTAAAAGGTTTAAAACATTTTTTTTTAACTTACAATTGTGTGACAGTTTGCTTCCTAAGCCCCATAAAACCTATTCAAAGAGAAGTTACAGAGGCACTGCAGGGGACTGGTCAAGAAGTTGTGATGCTGAAGTAGCAGCACCAAGGCAAGCCCGCAAATGCACACCTCTGTCTCTCCTCCTTCTATATTTCCATGCACTAAACAGCTCCCTCCTACTCTCCAGCCTTCCCCTCCCTTCTTCAAGCTTCTATCCTAACATCACTAGTTGCTAGACAGCTCCCTTCCCCTTCATTATTGTCACAAAGGGGGAGGGCAAGGAGAATGTGAGATGCTGGGAAAGAAGAAGAAAAGAGAAAGAGAAGGGTGCAAAAGCAGGAGCTACCCTTAATGATGGCTGGCCTGCTGTGACCCACTTTCAGAGGCTTCGCAACCTGCTTTTGGGTCCCAAGTCACAGGTTGGGAAACAGTGCCTTAGAGACTGTATTGCCATATATATTCTTGGTGTTTGGTTAACTTTTCATTAGGTTAAATTATACTGGCCAGCCTCATTGGATTAAGATGCAAAGATCAATTGATTAAACATCACAAAAAACTCCAAATGCTGAAAGAACCTTAAAAACTGTGAGTAATACTGAAGTTTGTGGAAACAGTACAAAAGCTAAGGAACTAGTGGTCATCGATGCAACCTTGCCAATATTTTGGTTTAGTTTTCAGTGGTTCATTCAAAGGCAAGATTAGGTTGCTGGACCAGCACAACATGGGTTGCTTCATGCCCTTGGGCTTTATATCAGCATATCAAATTTGATTGGGAGTTCTCATCAGTTTTTTGTTCCATTTAATTTTATTTTTTATACAGATGAAGAAATTACTGTTACACCCATACTCAGTGACAAGCCAACTACATGACTTCACATCTACTTTATAACTGCATATAATTACATAACCTCGCAGTTTATTTTCTCCCAGAACTCATGGCTCCTGATAGACTCTGTTCAGTCTGATCTAAGAGGCAGATTTTGGACTAAAAATAAAATTAGTTTTCAAGACACTTATACAATTAGGGTTTCCCCCCTCCTGCTATATCGAATATTCTACTTTTATTAACCACATTTTGATTTGATTCAACCAATGTAACAGAAATGTTCATTGTAGGCTGTGGAGGATAGAAGAAAAGACAAGCCCATCAAGCTGAATATTTGGCATAAGCAGCCACCTTTTAGTAAAGCATATTTGTCTGAATGCATTGCTTTATGATGGGACACTTCTCATGCTTCCAGCCCTACATCATATACTCTTTTCAGAGCACATTCTGTTCCCTTTATTATCTTTCTCTTTCTAGCTTATATTCATTGCCTGTTTTCTGTTGCAGAGAGACAATCTGAGGGAAGGGAAAGGGTTAAAAATGAAGGGGAAATGATTGACAGCCTGTTCCCCCCCTGTGATTGGCCAGGGAGACGGTAACAATTGGTGTTGACAGAATTATTGAGGGAGTTAAAGTCTGGAGTCTGACAAGGAGGGTCAGACTAATAATCCTCTGTGTGAGGAAAAAGGAAAAGTTTGCTCTAACTGGGACAGCTTTAGGTTAAAGAAGACTTTTAGTTAAAGACTTTAAGTGTTAAAGTCAGCTCTAATTTACACAGACAAGATAGAACTGGGGGGGTGTTGTTGGCAGAGGAAGTGGTTAGTGAAAGGAGACTTCCCTTCAGGTTATGTCTTTTGGAGAAGAATTCTTGCACAATGTATAAAAAGGGGGGTTAGGCTGTGAGGGGAGCCCTGGGTCTAGTGTAAAAGGAAAAGAGAGCTGTATTGAAGTCAGAATATCTAAGCTGTAAAGTGAAGTCTGTGAAGAAACATTGTTAAAGTATCCTAAGTCTGGAACTACCAACCTCTCACTTTTAAGATCTGTAACTACTGAAACTAAGCTTGAAGAAGATAATTGTGCCGAATGCTTGTGAAATATTGTTCATCAAAGTTTACTTCAGCTTTCCTTTCCCTGCCTACTTATATACCAACCCTGCCTGTTTAATAAAACGTGGGCTCTTGCTTCTCTGCTACCAAATATTTGGGCTGGGATATAAGCCATAAATACATGATCTTAAAGTGTAGGACAAAAAGACCTTTAAATAACACCCAGAGACATGTTACCAGAGGCTTCCCAGCCACAGCAAACTATCTTGACAGTTTTGGAGGGAAAATCTGCCTCATAATGTGGGTGTGAGTGGGGCTTATGTCACAGATCACAAATGCGATCAGTTGATACATATAAAATGAAAAGCCTTCAGAATGTGTTAGCAGTTGAACCTGCCTTCACACCAGCAGGGAAGCTTATGAATATGGCTATATCATAAGCCCCTCTCCTCATGCATTTTAAAATCACAGAAACACTGTCTGGTGAGGCCGGAAATGGCTGCCATCCCCCAGCTGGGAGTTGGAAAATTACTGCCATGTGAGTCATAGGCAAGATTGGCTATCAGCCCCACACCCCCGGAGATGTGCAAAGATCTTAAGACAATAGGGTTTTCCAGGAGTTCCTGAATTAATCATCTCCACACTCTGCTGATATTCCTTTATCCACTCTCCCAATCTGGGCTATTCAGGAATCTGATAAGCCCCACCTGCCCCAGCCATCGCAAGTCATCAAGTACCTTTCTACTTTTAGTAACACCCAGAAAGGTTTAATCAAACCTTTCCCAGTTTTGTCTCACCTCTGGAGACAACTATTAAGTTATTGTTTTCGGGCAGAAGATGCCATCCTGCCCCAGGGTATGTTCCACAGTATAACTGGGATGCCGATGCCCCAGCCCTGTGTGTATAGTCTGGACTCACCCATGTACCCTCAGACTTCCCCATTTCTTGCTGTGAAGCTCTGATCGCTTAAGCTGCCCTTCTCTACGGACATCCTTCTTTTCTCGATTGGTAACTATAACTCTTCCTGTTTCCTCTCTAATCTCTTGGGTAGCTCTATGTGTATGTTGTGTGCGAGTTCCTGCATGTTTGCTTTTGCTACTCCTTTAATAAAACCATAAATAATCTGCCTTGCATCAAATATGTCATCCTTCTTCACATTTTCCCCCAAATCTGATGCTCTATCCTTGCCTTACGGGGCAGGCACTCCAGCCCTATCATTATTCTGCATTACCCTTGCTTTTCAGAAACTTTTTAACAAGTCGGGACCAGAACTGTACACAGTATTCCTAATGAAGTGTCTCCTGGGACTTGAATAAGGGCACTGCTCGATAGGAAATTTTACAGTGCAGTCTTAGAGTGATACCTGTGAGTTCAATGGGCTTACAAGGATGTAACTCTACCGAGGACTGCAGTGGATCAGGCCTATGGTGCATACAAGCATAGGGCTTCTGTCTCATACATCGACAGGGACAGGGCCCATACATCTTTTTCACACTGCCCAACAGACCCAGGGAGCAACTTGCCCTGTTGGATTGTATTTGGATTATATCTATGGTTAGATGGTCAGCCAGATGCTGCCCTGGACATTCTGGCCAGGGCTCTGGAGGCTGTGATGGGTGGTTAAAACAGTCAATCAAGGTTGAATCCTGTGAAGATGGAGATCCTGTACTTGGGCTGTGGGCTGACAAGCTTAGGAATTTAACTCCCAATCCTGGCTTATGCCAATGGTGAGGAGCTTGGGCATGGTCGTGGATGCCTCTCTTTCAATGGAGGCCCAGGTTACAGCGGTTGCCAGATCTGGCAACTTGTTCCCTATCTCACATCCCACGACCTAGCTACAGTGATCCAAGTAATGCAGGGCTGCCGTTGAGATTAATCTGGAAGTTACAGCTGGTTCGGAATGCAGTGACACGTATCCTTACCAGAATTCAGGTTAGACACACATAGAACCTGCCCTGTGTCAGCTGCACTGTCTCCCAGTCAAGTTCCAGGTATTGGTTACTATGTTGAAAGCCCTATTGGACTGGGACCAACATAACTGCGGGACTGTCTCTTGCTGTATGTTTCCCAGAGGGCACTTCACTCCACTGATAAACATCTTCTGGTGGTCCTTAGCCCCAAGGATGCTTGCCTAGCTTCAGCCAGGGCCAGGGCCTATTTGGCCCTGGCACTGGCAGAACACTTTATCCATCAAGACTAGGGCCCTGTGGGACTTGTTACTGATCCACCAGGCCTGTAAGATGGAAATGTTCTGCCAGGTCTATGGCTGTGGTTGAGGCTTGGGTGAACTGTCTGGCCAGCCTCCCTGCTGTGGTCTTTTTGATCTGCCCATTTGTTAATACGCTCTTGTAATATGCCTGCCCTACCCCATGATATATGGGGTGTATTGTTTGTGAATATTGAAAGCCACATCTTGGATATGTTGGTTTTAACTTTTGTATTATGATTATCTATTTCATTCTTTTATTGTGTATTATCTTTCTAATTTTATTGTATTATTATAATGTTGTCGCCTTCAGTCTGCTTGTGGGGAGGGCAGGCATAAAATCTAATAAATTAAATTAATTAAATTGGAGAGTGCATATGTTGTTCATTACATGGTGCTAATATATGTTTTAAATGAATATGTATTATTTATATTTTTAATGGCTACTGCTGGTGATTGTGTAGTGTGTTTTAAATTGTTGTGATCCGCCCTGAGCCCACTTGGTTGGGGAGGGCGGACTATAAGTAAATAAATAAATAAATAAGTATACACGCAGGCCAAACAGTTGGTGAAGTATCATGGGAGGGAAGTGTAGGAAAACCCTCCCCTCCTTGTGCACTGAAGTGTGATCTGAATAGGAGCCCTGAACACTTAAGGACTGAGAACTCACAGCTAGCATCTGACAAAAAGTACCTATGGAGGACAAGTGCAAAATATACAACATACGTTGTAATTAGGTCCTCACTGTCAAACTTCTTCCTGATTCTCCCCAACATGGAGGTATTTTTTTAAAAAAAAGCTTACTGCTGCCCTCCGAGTTGCTCTTTTGATTGAGCCATGCAAGTTCTTTTCTTGGTCTGTCACTGCCATTTCAGGCCCCATCATCCCCCCATGTGCATTTACATTTAATTTAATCTACCATTTTGTCATCTATTCACCAAGTTGTAGAGGTTTTGGTGCTCCTTACAACACCCTTCTGCATTCACCATCCTAAATTGGGTGTCATCTGTAAACTTTGTTCACTGCCCCCCACTTCTCACTTCCCTCGAATCCATTTATTTCCACATTCTACTTTCTTTTTTTAAACCAATCTATGACATGTCCTCCAATCCCTTATTTAGGGATTTTGTGCTGAATATGTTTGACTGTTGAACTTACCTTGTTTGATTGTGACATTTGGATGCCAGTTGATCACTGGGACTGTTCAATTTGGCACTGAAGGACACCACCAAATAAGATTGCATTGGATTTTTGCAAATCTGCACATGCACCAAAATGCAGTGGAGGCTTAGTCCGAGGCTTTATTGGTGGTTGCTCTGACACTCTAGAAGGGCCACTCTCCATCAGCTTTTCATAAAGATTTGAAAGTAGCTTTATTTAGAAAAGCCTTTGGTGAATTGTTTCCATGCTGCTGATTTTAGAATGTTGTAGGAAGTATGGTGGTTTAAAGCTATCAGATTTGTTGTATTGCAGATAGAATTACGTTTGGTGTTACTGATGATGAACGCATCTACAAGTCATTGTTTGGTTTCCTGCCGGCCATCTGTCCTTTTCAACCAGTGCATTGTCTTCTGTATAATTCCTTCTTCCTTTTGAACACCAAAATAGGATTAAAGATACCAAATTGTTTTGAAGCTTTCTATTTTAAGCAGCACAGACAATGGGAACATTTTAGGCAAAAGAATATTTTGATCTAGTTTTTGGTGAAATGACCCTCCTCAAGTTGGGTAATTGATGTTACGATGATGAAAGACAACGTACAAAGCATGTGTATCGCAAATATTATAAAACATGTATTTATAGTGCAAGTCAAAATACAGGGACTCTACTCATACTGGCCAGCTAGAGGGAAACACATGATTTTGAATGATCAACAAGAGCCCCCAAATTCAAACTCTTCAGAATTAACAGTATTACAGAATACAAAAATATGGTGAAAATTTACACATTACACATAAAGTACTTCATTTTTTAATAGTTTACAATAAAGATCTACAGATATGTTTCCAATTAAGCTGGCTTCTTACTACCCACCTATTGTAATACTATAGGTATAGTTACATATACCAGAAAAAATCCCAAAGCATTATACAGCAACATATTAGGGTCTGAAGATTAGACCAGTACATGTTAAATATTTCACTAGTTTACTAATTGGACAGTTTATTCATTTACAGTTCCTTAAAAAAAATCTTACTAGATTTGTCTTTGAGACTGAAACAAAATGTCTTTTATTAACAAGTTTTTCAGTATTTAAAACATGGTTATGAGGTTTTGTGGAAAGCTTTCCTAGGGTCTTAGCGCAAAAAATAGGTATGTGTGACATTTTCTTTTTTAAAAGAAGCAGACTTCCCTAACAATGTAATACCAGACTAGTATTTTAATTGACCTACTAAACTAATCATTGTTTTCAGGACATTTGAGCACGTTTCCTAAGCATTAAACATGTTTGTAGCAGTTTATTTGGTCTCCAACTTTTGCATACCCCCCCCCCCATGGCAACAACATGTTCTCGTTTGATCATGTTACACAAAAATAAATAAGGCACTGTTCATTCTAAAAACTACAAGAAACAGATAGGGAATCTATGCAATAACAACACGGAGATCAAGTAAGCCATGGGCTAGATACAGCAACTCCACTTAATGGGTTTTTTTCCTGTTTTTTTCCTTTTCACATAAGAACTCTAACAAATTCTTCCAGTGTTTATTTTTAAAAGGTTTCCTTTTTCTTTCTTGTTAGTATAATTAATTTTTTGGTTTTTTTTTTAATAAATGCTTCTTGTCTACCTCACTAACCAAGTAGGTGAAATGTAGGAAAAGGACTTCACGGCTTTACTTCAGATGCCTGTTTAAAGTAAAACACTAACTGAAACAATGAAACAAATTCTCAAATGTTTCAGACAAGTACCGTTCATTTTTTTCCTTTTTAAAAAACATTGCTGATCCTACGTGTTCTTTTGTTTCTTCCTCTTTGTAGTTATGTTTCTTCCTCTTCTTTCAGGGAAAAATAAAAATGCACACACTGTGCTGTCCCGGAGTATTGTCTAGCTGCATTTGCAAGATTTTACAATCATGTTAGAAAGCTGTTCAATTTTGGGTGTTTTGCCAATGTAATACAAAATGGTGAGGGGCTCTAGGTCCTGGGATACGCAGCATGGAGATGCAGATGCTTCTGGGTTGATGGTGTTATACAAGCTGAGTACCTAGATAGAAAAGAAAGGGCAATAAAGACATTTCACAAGCAGCATCACGGTTTAGTTACTGAGGACATTTCTAGTCTGCCTTTCCCCACAGCAAGAGTGTACTGAACACACACTCAGTTTGTTCAGGTATGGCCTTTGACATCAGTGAACCATACTTTTATACTCAGCATGACTTTCTAGTGGTCTTCTACCATTTTTACTAGTTTACATGGTAGGTAAGTTTTCTAGGAGAAGGAGAATCTGGTAATTACCAATGTCATGAACCATATTAGTGTCCATGGGGGTCACGCCTTGGAAGCTTTCTGCAAGTCTGTCATAAGTCACTGAGTTGCTTTTCTTGAAATTTGGAGCTGGGGCTACCCTATCATTAGGCAAACTGAGTTGACTTTTAACCCTAAGCAACCCACTATCCCAAAGCTTGCAAATTTTTTCTATACAAACAAGCTTTTATATAAGAAAAGCCAGGCAGGATTTTCAGGATACCGCATCATGGCTGTCATACCAAATTATGAGCAGAATTTTCACAAGCTAGAGCATGGATCATGTAGTCTGGATCACCATTTCCCAGGAGGAGGATTCCTTCTCAAAGAACATGCCTGCCTAACAAACAGCCCAGGTATTGTACAGGCCTGCCTTAGAATAACTTCCATAGGTTGGATAAGTACATTATGACTGCTTAAGTGATTAAAACATGGCTCAGAAGGGGATCTAAATGAAACAGAGTGCTGCTTCAGCTACAAAAAGACATTGAGCTTGGGATGACACGTGCCAAGGAGTGATTTGAGAGTGATTGAGAGAAGAGGTTCTGAGCTGAAAGATAAACATCATAGAAGGCTGCCTTGAGCAAGCACTTGCTGTCCCTTGGTGTGGAGGAACACTTTGGATGGATAGGTTTGGTTGGATGGGTCTTTCTCATGTGAGAACAGGAAGAAGAGAAACACAGAAAGGTTGGGAATTTATGTTTTTAAATTTAATATTTTATAGGTATTGTCATTTTAAAAGTTTCATGTATCTATTTTGAGAAGATCCATAATTGTAATATTAAGAATGATGTGGCACAAGTTTGATGTAAGCAACTTAAGAACAACACTAGATTTTTAGTTTCAAATATCCCGTCATACAAAGGGATAGACTTACTCGACTGTGCTGAGTATCTGAGCTCCATAAATAGGGACAAGCTCCTGCACAGAAATTTGCATGGTATCCTTTAGGTTCATGTATCCATTTCCATCCAAGATCCCTCTTGAAATCAATGTAAAATGGTCGCAGACAGCAGTTATCTTGCACATTCCTGTAAAGAGAATGCCGGACAAAATGCAGTTACGATCTTGCTCTCCCAAACTGGGGAAATCGCAGTGTACTCATTCTCCCCTTGGGCAGCTCAAAGGTGAATTCAACCAAATACTCAATGAGACTCTTTGTTTCTAAACTTCTGAAAGGTGAAGTTCCTCCTATTTTAATTTGGCAAAGGTGTTTCAGTCAGGAAACACTAATTTGCCACAAACCAACTGTTAGTCGTGGTGCCAAAAATGACTGAATTATTAAAAAATCAAAGTGTCCCATGTGGCCAGTAACTGGGGCAGTTGTTCACTGGTCTTTCCTGCTTCAAACTAACCTCCATGGAGGTGGGTAATGCTGAATGGAATACTGGTAAAATTGCTTGCCTTCAGAGCAAGCATACCCAGACCAGAGGTTCATGAAGGTACTCTGCGACTGAACTCTCTATGTAAACCCTGCCACACTCCTGTTTATAATTGGGAACATGATGGTTCCTGGAGACTACCCCTAATCAACTACTGCAATTCTACCTTGCTACACTCTGTCCTCAACAGGAAATCTACCTGGCAGCAATGCCCAAGATGCAAAGATCCATAAGAAGGTAGTTCACAGTCATGTCTTTATATTGGGCCTGATTTTTCTTGAGAAGTTGCCAGGGAAAGGGAAGGAGGGAAAACTGGAGACAGAAGGGAAGCTCAAGGTAGGCAGGTTGACTGGCAGGTGGAAGGAAAGAAGAAAGCAAGAAAAGTCAAGAGGCTATGGGGGATACCACGGAAGAGAAAAACAGTGGGGGAGGGGATACAGGGGAAAATGATCCCCCCCTCCACAAAGTCTTAAAGGTCCCCTGCTTGCTATAACATATTATTGATAGACTGAAAGGTCCATTTCTTTCCTGCCTTTCAGCTACAAGGAGCCTTCAGATTCCTGAAATAATCTTCTCTTCTGCGTATAGTCATTTTTGCTTTCTATCTTGGAATTATATACATATGTGCAATGTTGTCTGGATATATTCCAAGTTTTTGCTTATGTCTTACAATGTGGTATATACTGTCAAATATACTGCACAGTGGGGATACTAGTAAAAAATAGACTGTGCATGATGGTCTGCTCACCCTTCATTTAGAATATGCAGTAGAGGTGGGCATGAATCATAATACGAATTAAAATTTGGCACGAACCAGGCCGGTTTGTGGTCTGTGAAAACGCGGTTCGTGGGGCCGCGTTTTCTATGAACTACATGACTTTTTTGCCCGGTTCGTGAAAGTCGTGAGTGGTTTGTGAAGCCAGACAGGCTAGCACCGCTGATCCATTAATTCCCAGATGCAGTGTGTGAAACTGACAGCCCCATTCTCCTGCCACCCGCAAGCGGCAGGAGAAGGGGGCTGTCTGTTTCAAACACCCCATGCTGGCTTCAATCAGATGAAGCCAGTGTGGGGTGTTTTGAAAATGACAGCCTTCTCCTGCTGCTTCCAGGCAACAAGAGAAGGCGGCTGTCAGTTTCAAACACTCCGCACCAGCTTCAGCTGCCGGTATTGGGTGTTTGAAATGCCATGAACCAATTTGTGAACCAGGGGAAGTTCATGGAAGTTTGTGGTTCGTGGAACGCAATGAACCATGAATCATGTGGTTCATTTTTTTCCGATTCGTGCTCATGTCTGATATGCAGTCCCAAATGTCTAAATGAATTGACCAAAGAAAGAAGTTAAAGCTACTTGATGGCTAATTGATGGTTTATATGATTGAGATAGCCCTGCCTCTAGTAAACACAGAGAAACACTTCCTGCTTTGCAGGAAGTTGCTTAGATGATGGTATCATGTGGTTTAGGCACAGGAGGAAGCTGAGAGCCAAGATTAATTTTGGAGAGCTCCCCCCTTTAAAGCTGTCAATTATTTAAATTGGACTGCCAATTTCGTATGTTAAAAGTGGGCAGAATTCAAAGATGAGCATTAGTATCTAACACTAAAATCAATGGGATCTAAAATCTTTCATTGTTTAGGGTTTTCTGCTAATTGAGAGCCTAGGTGTTATACCGGATCCGATGTTACTAGTAGAAAAACAAGTTAAGGAAGCTGCAAAAAATGCTTTCTACATCCTCACTCTAACCTGAAAGATGGTTTCTTACCTTGATGTGGCTGACATGGCTACATAGATCCATGCTATGGTAACATCAAAACTTGACTACTGTAATGCACTATTCATTGGTCTCCCATCTAAGTTAACTAAAATACTCCAGTTGGTGCAAAACGCTGTGGCCCAACTGTTATCAAGAGCAAGCAGGAGCATGAACATCACCCCCATTATGCAGTCACTCCATTGTCTACCTATCAGTTATCGTGCTCAGTATTGGTGATCACATACAAAGCTCTTCACGGTCCGGCATACCTATAGGACCGTCTCCCTCCCTATGTCCCTCCACGGCAATTTTGCTCATCTGAATAGGGTCTCCTGCAGGTGCCACACTGCACACTGGGTGAAATCAACAACAGCCTGTACATGGGCTTTCTCTTTGGTGGCCCTTTCCCTGTCTATCAGCCTTCCTGAGGAAGTCAGAACAGTTCCCACTCTCCTAGCTTTCCACAAACAATGTAAAACCTAACAACAACAACATTCAATTTATATACCACCCTTAAGGACAACTTAATGCCGACTCAGAGCGGTTTACAAAGTGTGTTATTATTATCCCCACAACAATCACCCTGTGAGGTGGGTGGAGCTGAGAGACCTTTGGAGAACTGTGACTGACCCAAGGTCACCCAGCTGGCTTCAAGCGGAGGAGTGGGGAATCAAACCTGGTTCTCCAGATAAGAGTCCCGCTGCTCTTAACCACTACACTAAACTTTTTGAATTATTCAAAAAGGCTTTTATATTGCGGGGAGGGGTCTCAGTTGCTCCACTAATGAGTTAGGGACCATAGACTTCACCCATAGATTTCACTACTATGTTGCCTTACGTACCACTTGTTTCAGCATTTCTTCAACTCTGTATTGGATTCTTGTTAATGTTATGTCTTTGTAAACTTGTGTTTATTTACCCTATGGCATTGTTTATGAAATTGTCCTTGTACTAATCTCACACTGTGTAATCTGCCACACAAATAAATAAATAAATAAATAAATCAGCATGAAAATGACAAAAAGGTGTGCAAAACTCTGACTGGCAAACCCCACCCCCCACTTCCCAGTACCTGCTTTCTGAGATCCTTAAAACAAAAATGCCAGGCATTGAACCTGGGACCTTCTGCCTGCAAAGCCACTGAACTGCTGCCCTGCTTTGTGAGAGCCATGATCTAAATGAGTTATATTTCTACAGTTTATCTTTCTTGCAATGTATTCTACAAAACAGTATCAAATTCTGCACTTTCTTTTGATGGAAAGAGTGCAGAAGGCAGAATGCTCTAACAGTGCAATCCTATGCATGTTTATTCAGAAGTAAGCCCCATTTTAGACAGTGGGGCTTACTCTCCATTGTTCTTAGGATTACCGTGTAGCTACATCAAACAGTCCATTCCAATAACTGGTTCTGAAATGATAAAGTTCTTTTTGCACATTCTAATCTTTCTTTTTGCCTTTCCTCTTGGGATATGCTGAAACTGTAAGCCACTGGCAGGGTGGGCACTTATCCTTTTAACACCTCTGTGCAACATTTGTGTTTGAAGTGGCAAATAAATGCAGAAATGTGCCCATGGAGGAAAAACTGTGCTTGGAGCCAGAACATCACATGCTGGTTCTGCTGCATATTTGCTGAAGAGTCAAGGTATCTTGAAAAATGAACAGTTTGGGAACTGCTGAATCAGGAAAGGGTGCAGCAAGATTCTGACAAAGCTCCAGGTTCTCTGCCTCATGCACAATTATTCTTCCTTTAGATTACAGCCTTTGACCATGTTGTCATAACTGAAGGTGAACACACTCCCCAAAATCTTCTCTTCTGTTACAATTTAGCTAACTAAAGTAAAACTTCAATTAGATTAGTTAACTAAAGTAGAAGTTCAGATTCTTCTTAAAAAGCAGAATGCACTCTTACTTTGAAGAATTTTTCCATGTGGGACCAGTTCCACCTTCTAAGATGCCTCTGCCTACAACTTTCACTCCAGGAAACAGAGCAAAAGGAAATGCTGAGGATGGGCTCCAGTTTTTATGATTTTTGCTGCAGGATGCATGCCAACTGGCTCTAGAGACAAATTCATCCAAAACAACCTGACGGTATGAACATGGTCCTTCACAGGTACAGCTGTGACTTCTTGGCAGCAGTTGCTGAGATTATAGTGCCACTTTTCCAGCCCATGTGACATAGTTCTTGTGACCAGAAGTCCACACAGCAGTATCTGTGGAAGGGCTGGACTACATATTGATTTATCTATGTGAATGTGGGCCTTAGGAAGGATACATGGCTCTGGAAGAAAATGTAAATATCTGAATCATTCCTCAGTTACCCTCAGATGAACATGAACTGAACACAGGATCACAAAACATTGTACTTGTGTGTATATAGATCAGTACAGAAATAAGATATACTTCTGAAATATTTAATACTGCTCGCCTTCCATGCTCAAGATCCAGAGGAGTTAGCCATGTTAGTCTGTTGTTACAAAATAGTAAAGAGTCCAGTAGCACCTTTAAGACTAACCAACTTATTTGTAGCATAAGCTTTCAAGAACCACAGCTCTCAAGAACCTGCATCTGACGAAGAGAACTGTGGTTCTCGAAAGCTTATGCTACAAATAAGTTGGTTAGTCTTAAAGGTGCTACTGGACTCTTTACTATCTTCCATGCTCAAGTGTCAATACAAAAGCTCATGTCATAATCAATTGCATCTGTGGGGTGGAGTGCATCTGTATCTGTAGCATAGTGGGGTGGAGTGTTTGGGGGTGGGTGGTGGCCAGCAAATAAATGTGATTCTTCAGTTCTGTCTGAGAACTCTGAACAGAGACTGTAAGAGTTTTGGTGAATTAGAATGCAGCCCTTGTTATACTTAGCAAGAGGAATTATCAACAGACTTGATAAAGAATGCCCTCCAAAAATTATTGAGCTACATTGCTCGTACATGGAGAGCAACATATTTCTATGCATGTACACAAATAAAATCTTCTTCCATAGTTACCTAAAACAATAGGCAGCATCTAAAGCACGCTTCTTCCGTCGACTGGACTGTTGCGACTCAAGTCTGTAGGAGGGTAACAACATTAGCAGAAGATGTGGGGTCTTCCCACTGTATTTTTTCCTATTGGACTTTAAAGTTTTCTCAGCACTGTGGTAGTCCTCAATACCTTCAAAAAATACATTATGGTAATAAATATTGTGTTGCTTTGCTGGAACAAATTATATAAACCATTTCTTTATAAGACACCCGATTCACAGGAAAATCAGGCATGTTGGAACGTTTCACTTGGGTGCACGGATCACACGCCGGTATGTATGCATGAGTGTGCAGCCCCCACAGGATTAAATGAAGATCACTGACCCTCATATTTATCATTGCAGCTCAGTATGGATGCTTCAAGCTGTAGGCTCATATGCTACCACCTCCTGTGTATATCTTCAGTCAATCTAAATAATTAATTCTTATGTGGTTCAGCAGAAAAAGGTGTACTGTATCATTGGTTTCCTGCATATTAATTATTATTTATTTGATCAAGTGAAATACAATTATCAGATACTCATATAAATTGCTTCCTCTGTAACTATTACTCAGCTTGATATTTATTTAATCAAAACTTCTGATAACCTTATTTTTTCTTTTTCAACTTTCATATCCATATAAAGTTAGTCATGGTCAAGTAGTTAGTCTTGTGAGGCAGAAAGGTGTGGAGTGTCAGACTAGGATCTGAGACGCCCCAATTCAATTCCCCACTCTGCCGTGGCAGCTCACTGGGGCACCTTGGCCATCACTCTCTCTTACCCTTATCTTTCTCATAGGATTATTGTAAGGATAAAATGGAGGAGGGGAGAACTATGTTTTAATCAGGACTTTTTTTCAGCAGGAACGCAGGGGAACGGAGTTCCGGAACCTCTTGAAAATGGTCACATGGCCAGTGGCCCCGCCCCCTGATCTCCAGACAGAGGGGAGTTGAGAGTGCCCTCCGCGCCGCAGAGGGCAATCTCAACTCCCCTCTGTCTGGAGATCAGGGGGCGGGGCCACTGGCCATGTGACCATTTTCTCCAAGGGCAACCCACTGAGTTCCACCACCTCTTTTCCCAGAAAAAAAGCCCTGGTTTTAATTCATGTTGGGTCTCCATTAGGAAGAAAACAGAGGTATAAATATCTGAACAAATAATGTCCTAATTAAAATGGAAAGCAACAGAACTTAAATTAGTCAAGTTTAGATTGTTCTATTGGTTTAAGTGGGACTTAATCATGACTAACAGTTGCTGAGCTGTAGCTTTAACTCTTCTTATCTCCTTTGGAAAGTTTGTTGTGTCGTCTGTGTACATGATTCGTATGCCCTGATTAAGGGAGATCTCTTTAAAACATTTTAAATTTGAGTAGAGGGCACCCCAAACATTTGGATAATTTATTTAATATAGAATTTAATGTACATTGTTATACCAATATGATGATACATAAGAAGCACATTATGATTATGGACAATCTGATTGGATGCAATCCACCTACTATTAAAATAGCCCAGGATTTTAATGTGGTTGGATTACATCAAAGTAGGAGATTCAGAAGATCAGATTCTACAGTGTATTAAAATCCAAGAAAGTAATACGAAAGAAAAGTACACACACATACATAAGCACGCGCACACACACACAATACCATTCCAGATCCTCATACCTGTGACTCTGTGGCCAGGCTACATGCGGCAGCAACAAACCTTTAACCATGGATCTGTCCAAATCACATATATAGTGGGGATGCAATTTAAAAGTGTGTACAGGTACTGATGCAGGACTCTCCCCCATCTGCACTTTCCCCCCTCCCTTGGAATCCATCATCCAAGGTAATTTTTCTCTCAGCCAGGCACCAATATTTGAACCGAGTTCATTTGGGAAAGAGCAACTGGGAGAAAGAGCAATAAGCAGGGGAGAATTCAGCCCTTCTCATTCACTTCCATGCTGCTTTTTGTACTGTATCAGTACAATCCTGTGCGGTAGGCTTAGACAAAAGTAACTCTGTATAAGACTGTACTGTAAATTGCATGCACACCCCTGCTGATTAGGGCTGGCCTGCAGTGGAAGGGACATAGCCGTGTAGCTGTTGATTTTATTCCAGTATGAACAGGTGTCCTTTTGATTATCTGGTAGTCAGCCATTAAAAGACACCACAGGGCCTGCTTCTTGTACTCAGCGCTAGCTGTTTTGGAAGGCAGACAAGAATATCCCATGAATGCACCTGCTTTTGAAGTGCAAAGCTAGAATAATTAGGGCCACTTTTCTTGGTTGCTGGCCTAGCATGAACGGGATATTCTCTATACATGGTGGTCCAATGAGTATCAAATGCTGTACATGTGATAAATATAAAGGAAGTACTTGGCCCGAACCTTTAAATTATTCATGTTACTCCTCTAGTTTATTTTTTATTTTTATTTTATTATTCAATTTCTAGCCTGCCCTCCCCGCAAGTGAGTTCAGGGTGGGTTACATCAAGCGAAGATACAATTAAAGACCACAATAAGATCATCAGAATTTAAAACCAACAATAAACATCATTTCAGTTCATCAATACAGTTAAAAATTTCCAGCTACAATTCCCAAGATTGGTCCAAGTCCAGCATCCACCCCTGCTGGCAGTACACAGAGGGGAAGGGTGGGGGCAACATTTGAAACAGGATTAATTTAAATTAAATCCAAGTTAAGAAGTAATAATGCTGCTTGCCTTTATGGGGGAAATAATACCAGTGAATATTCATACATCATTTACTCATTAATTTAAGCATTATACACCAGGCAACTCCTGGCAAACATACTGAGCAGCAGCACGCTAAACCATTTTCTTCCGCATGCAGGGCGAGTTTTCTGCCCAGGCATCTGAAGCAAGGCTTTGAAGCAGTGCTGTTGGGATGGCTGGCATGAAAGAAGGCAACAGGTGCAGTTTATGTCCATCAATGGCTCTCAGCCCAGCACAGCCACCAGCAGGGTTCCACACAAGTACCTGTGGTTGAGACTTGCTTTGTCTCTCGCACCTTCTTTGTTTACCAGCACACAAACATATTCACAAGTGGATGTTATGTTTTTCCCTCCAACATTCAGGCCCCCAAAGTTGCCCACCTCTTTTCAAGATTATCTTTATTGTATGGTTGCTACTCTTCCATAATTAGGCTTGTTCATAACATTAACAATGTCTGAAGTTCTGTATCATGTGAATACTTCCATGCAAGTAGGGCCAGCACTCTGTCCGGAGCGGGGAATGGAATGCTTCCTATAACTTTTGTTATGTTTAATATTTAAAGTGGTTGCCTTTGGGGGAAAATGGTTCTGATAAGTTTCAGGCAGAGAGAGGAAGGGTCAGCCTAGAAAACAGAAACCAAGAAAGGGTCTCTTGGGGATCTAGAACAACGAACCTTAAAAAATAAAACAGCTTTTGAAAACAAACTTAGAGATTCCCTCACTGATTGGTGAAGGGAGTTCCAGGTCTAAATTGTACAGACTAGAGGAACCGGAGACCTGAAATGAGAAGTCTGAGCACAGTAGAACAAAACTAGGAAGAAACTTTTGCTGGAGAATTTGTCTGTTGTGTGCAGGACAGAAGCAGATCTAAAAAGAGAAACAGGCTGTGCTCGAAATAATTCTTTCCTTTCAGAATCTGCCACAATTAGACTTAGCTGGATGCCTTTTCCTTTGTTATTTTGTTACTCTAAATGCTCTAGGGTTTTCATATACAGTGCTTAACAATTGTTTTTTAGTGTGTTACTGATGGTTTTAAAGATCTTTAGTAAAAACTTGACTTTATTGTGCGAGCACCTTAGGGTCTGAAGCTTTGCTCTCTACTGTAACTGGTAGTTGTATATCAGCTGGTCCTATAAGACCCACTGGTGGATGTGGTAATGTCAACCAGAAGTCAAAACGGAGCTATAGAAGTTGTAGGCTCACCTTCCCTTTCTCTTATAGTGAAGGCTACCGCCTGAATCATGGAAAGCTATATGAATGAAAGTCAAGCAGCCCACATGATACAGAAATTAAGATGTTAACGATGCAGCAAGAGAGTGGCCCTAGGAAAGTACCAGCCGCACTACAAAGATTCTGTCTGGCAAGGAAGATCCACATGCAGAAGCTACCTTCTGGGTGAGTAAGTAGGTTCAGCTAAAAATGTGCTCTTCATCTGCACTGCAAGTTCAGTTGGGACTGCCAGATACCTTATACACAACCACTCACTCACAGTCGGGACTGGAGCGGGCTCAAAGGGCAATTTAGGTCTCTGATCCCCAGAGTTTCCAAGATCATGACCTTTGGTATACATTTTTGCATCTACAGGTTCAGGCTGAATTGCTTGATAGGCTAATTGTTTAAGGAAGCTCTGATTTTTTAAAATCTAGTTAATTGATTTCAGTCAATAAAATCCTGTACCTTTGATTTTAGCAGAGAGCTATAGGACAAATCCACACAGATCACTGAAGAATGGTTTGGATGAGTATTAGTGCAGTTGGGAATGAGCCTGTTCCCTCCAAAGCTTAAGAACCTCTTACTGTTGATATTCCAAACCAGCTGCCCATTTGAGAAATGTTTGCTACACAAGAGTTTCTAACAGGATCTTCCAGGATCTCCACCCTCACATACATACACATCTTCTCCAATTCTTTATACCATTTTGGGTTCATAAGTTTAATAGGCTGTAGAAATTTATTTATGATATAACAATTTTAATTTGTAAGCTTTGTTGTTACCTGCAAAACTTGCTTCTAGCACTTCACTTTGGTTTGGGATGATATAATTATTTGAAGGCACGAACGTGCAGCATGGACAATGTAAACTTATCTTAAATCCCAGATTCCTGTCTGCAAAAAACAAGAGTGCCTTTAGATCAGCTGCAGACTTTAAGTGGCCCACATTTAATATAAGGAGGCTCTAAATGAGAAATGATGGACTTTTTACATTCTTTGTTTTATTTTTTTTATTTTACTGTTTCTTATTCTTGTGAGTTACAAGGAAAATGTAAGCTGCTTTGGGGCTTTGTCCAAAGGCAGAATAAAAAGACTGCAACAAACAAACAAACGAACAAAAAGGTATTGTCGGTCACCTCTATGATGGAGCCATTCATGTACAGCATCAGTTACATCAAAAGATAGCCATTCACCTTCGGCTCGTGTTTTAACTACCTTGCTATCAATGTAACGTTGCATTGGTGAAGTTAGGTCTTTGCTTTTGAGAATCTGTAAGAGAGAAAGAAAACAGACAACGTGTAGATTCTGGGCTTTCAGTAATACACGGACAAAACAGCGAAAAAGTCCTCAGAGCACTGCCAATGGTACATAAAATAACTGCTGTTCCCACACCCACACCCGTTCCATATGTTCAAACCAGATTTTTAACTAAAATAAGATGAATTACAATTGGATGCAAGGGACAAGAAAAACTTTTGTGAACTGTCATTCAAGATAGCATGGCTTGGTTCAGACATAACATGAAACTATGGTTTAACACTGGTTAGCTTATGAAACTAAGCTTTAGGTAGCAAATGATCCTGATTTGTCTTTCCCAGTGCTGGCTGTATCACCTTCATGTCTAGCCAGGTGTCTTTGTAGGCAGACAGTGTGTGAGGGTGCAACCAGGAAATCAGTCAGAATTAAGCTAGGATGTCTATGTTTGAATGTCACCCCACCTCAAAAAACCACAGTGAAAAGTAAAGGGTTTTCTGCATAGGCCACTTTCCGCGGTTTGTAGCCAATAATCTATTGACTTATCCACAGTTTTCTGCATGTGATTTGTTGCTATGACTCTGGTGTTTCTGTGTATTTTCCCTGGGGTTTCTGAAAACACTTATTCCCCAATATTGTTTTAACTTGCTGTCTAGTCAGCATTTTCCCATGCAAATAGTTCAGTTTGGGTTTGTCTGTCCCACCCTCTCCTGCCCCCACCCTTGCCACCTCAATTCTCAATGACTGGTCAGTTCTGATATCCCAGCCACACTCTCTACTTTCGTTCCCCCTCATTCCATTTGCCCCCTTCTTGTTCTCCTTTGTTTTTGTACGTTTTATTTTTTTACATCTTTTTTTCCAATTTATCATTGCACTGCTGAGTTAATTGAACTTTCTTACTTACAGCAATGCTCTCAGTAATTTACCACTACAATGCTGAATTGAAAAGTAAAAAAAAAAGAGTGTAAATACAATGTAAATGGAACCAATTGATCTAAAAAACCAAAAAAGGGGGCAAATCCTTGTCTAGTGGTTTCCCCCTTTTTCCTTAATCAGGGTTCCTTTTGGTAATGACCCAGGAATATAGCAGTAGATTTAAAAGAAACGAAGTGTCAACTAGTTTTCACTGCTTTCTCCATTTAATTCTTGTGGCAACAGGACAATCCTGAAGGAAATACTAGTGTGCCTCTTACCCCCACCCCTTTTTTTCTGTGTCAGTTTTGAAAAAACAGCCTTTGGAGATCTTTTCTTTTTGCAAGCGTTACATTGTTTCTATCATTATGAATTTTGATTTTTCATGCTGTACTGTTTATTTATTGTTTTTTATCAGCCACATTTCAGTTTTTATTTTATTACTTGGCTTTTCTCATGCATGTGTACTTGTTTTCTACAAGTTTCTATCAATTTCTTTTTGGAATTGCGCAATAGGTGCTTCTGTGACAAGTGCTTTACCAAGTTAACATCCAAGAATCATCGTGGACATTAGCCACCAGCAAACTGCTTTGCAATGCTGACTGGGCCAGCTAATTAGAGTATGTCTGTGGAGATAAAATTTTTAAACCTTGGGGAAGCCGATTTATCTCAGGGGGCACAGCTCTGCAATTTCTGCTTAGAGACTCTTTTGGTTTGGAAGCAAAATGTCTGCACAAAGCAAGCCAGGTGGTGGCTATTGCATTCTTGGCAGAAGAGGGACCCAAACATATATGTAATCCTTCCGCCAAAACAGTTTGAAAAAACACATCACAGCCAGTAGTCAATAGCGCGCACACAAAAAGAATGTGTAACCATGCCCCATCAACCAATAGTGATCAGGCACTAGAGGGCCACTGGGCAACAGCTCTCCCTATTGTGGTTCAGCGATCCCTCAATTCAGTTAATGCACAAAAAGAAAAAAAAATATAGTGGTGTGGCACTGTGATGCCACCAATGACACCATTGGTGATGACAGTGCCACTTTAAAAAACAAACAAAAAAACCTTGATCATCAGAGCAAGTGCGGAAGGAATGAACTGACATTGCAATGGTATTGAATGACCACAGCCAATCTGCTTGGAAACATTCCAGCATGACATCATGGAAAATCAGGTGCAAGCTCAGCATCTGGAAAAACTCTAATTGTGGTTAATAAACCAATATCAAACCTGGTTTTAGACCCTGGTTTGGTAGACCATAACTAACCATACAAAGTGGAATGCCCATAAGCAGACTATAGTGGTTTCATTAAGCCACAATTTCATGTTCTGACTAAATTGAGCCTAACTGTGGGTCGGCAGGCTAAAAAGGATGCTTGGGAACTACTATTTGTTGATTACATGTATGTTGAAGGAGGTGGAAGTGAGATGGCAGAACCTTAGGATGGGAAAAACAGACTGTGCCACTTTCGATAACTAGCACAGCAGGGTGAAAGGTTTTATTTGCTTGCTGTGCTAGTTTTCCATTTGCAAGTTGTTTTTAACATAGGGAAACATTCCAAAATGTGATCATGCATGATCCTCCACCTACAGTCTCTTCAAGTGGTGTAGTCCATTCTAGCTTCTTAGATCTCTGCTACCACATTGTCACCTCACTACTCCTGCATATATGGACCACGTTTTATTTGCAAGGGAAGCTAAGTTCATTTACCTGAGAATGGGCCATAGTTTTATCTCATGGTTCTAATGAGTTCCGTGGTTCAAATGATTAGGGCTGTTTCTCTAGATGCACAACACAAGAGTAACAATGCCATGATCCAGAATGAAGAAGCCACTGCAGGTTGTGATGAAGTGGGTCAGGGGTCACAGTCAGACACCGGAGAAGAATAAAAATCTATTTCAAACACTGCTACCTTCTTCCTTACTTGTGTTACCTTCCTTATTGTAGATACATGCCAGTGATAGCTTTTAAAAACTCACCTCACCTAATACAATCGTAAGGGCTGCAAATACATAATATCAGTAAATTGTTTTGTAAAGTATTATTCTGTAGCAGTTACATTATATAACAATATTAGAGAAGCCAAGAAAAATTGTGGTGTCAAGGACAGGGTAGGGAGAAGCCCTGTTACAATGATCTGACTCTCAGAACCATTCGCAGCTGGGCTGGAAGTTACCTGATAATGGCTATCATAGATGATAAAACAAAGACAACCCAACAGATCTGTTAAAGACAGGCTTGTAGATGGCCAGAAACGGACAGGAGCTAGGGATGGAAGATAGGTAATGGGAGGAAGCCAGGGAGATTGCTTGACAGCAACTAAATAGCTCCCAAAAATATGGGAAATGAAGGGGGGGGGAGTGAGGCCAGATGCTACAGGTCAGATCCAGCCACCATATCTACAGAGACTACCAGAAAACACACCAATGCAGGCAAAAAATTCCCTTCTTTTAGTTGTCCAAGGACTGCAACCATTGTAACTATCCACATCCCCACACCAGCATATCACCCTTTATGAGGTGTAACACTTCTAGAATTAGAGGGCATGAGTATCCAACAGGCTATGGCCAAAAGCCAGGACTGGGTCCTCTGAGACTCCACTGGATGTCTTCAGAGATTATGGCACATCACAGGTAGCATTTTTAGTAACCATTCCTTTTGATGTATTTTCAGGTTGTTTGGGTTAATGAATTAGTAGTCTTGAAAGGCAATGGTATAAAATCCAGTTTCCATGCACAAATGCCGACTGCTGAAATTTTGATGTACAACAAAGACACCCCAGAAATAGCTGATCATCCCTACATACAATAAATATCAGAATGATGGGACAATACTGCATGCTTTAAAAAATTAGTCTTTCAATTAAAAAAAACACAGTGATGATGAACTTGCCAAAGAAATCAAAATCAAATGGAATCCTTGAAGCAAAATACCTTGACTGCCAACTTGCTGCCTTGTAATACAATAATTGCTGGTCTCTAATCAACATAAGCTGGGATTTAGCTATCATATTTATTACAGCAATTGCTTCACTTCTGGGTAAAAAGAGCCCATAAGCTATTTCTCCTCTGTCTCTTTGGTAAACTTAAATTCTAGTATTATGGCCTTCATATCTTTCTTGGTCATCAAAATTAAGAAAATCTATTTTCTTGCTATATCAGCATCCTGAAATATGTACCAGATCCTTCCCTCATTACCAACCAATTTTCTTGACTTTTAAGAATTTCCCTTTGTCAATGTCAAAAAGGCAGTCTTTATTGGTTTTCTATCATTTCAACCAGTTTTTGTATCTATGAAACCCAGTTACCAACACTCTATCAGATGGTGTTACTTGGGACTATGCTGAGATGAATGGGCTTGATTCTCATTCACTGGGATTGACAGCACCAAAGAATTGGTTCACCACCCCACTCCAATGATGAGTATACCCTTTTGCTTTTGTCCATATAAATAAGCATTTGTCACTGTCTCCTATGGGCAACCCTAAAGAATTGCACTTGGCAATACTGCTGCAGTGAGGGTAAAATATACACTCCATTCCTGATACCGGGTAGTCAGAGATCTCTTAAGAGAACACACTGTGTCCATGTGCAGTGTGCCTAGATTCTATGCACTTTCAAGTTTCTTAGCAATATATGAGCCAGAGCCATCTATCCACACACACTTTTACCATCAAAATGATAGCATCATACATGTCCATGATTCTGCTAGCTGCTAATAATTTTAAGGCAGTTTAATGTGAATAATGCATTACTTATAATGCATGTAACAATCTTGTAAAATATGAGCTATGTTCCCATTTTGTAAATGATGAACCAAGGCTAAGTTACCAGAAGTCACTTAGTGAGCTCATCCCTCAAGTTCAAGGTGAAAATTTTTATTCACTTCAAAAGGAGGATTAAAAACAGAATAAGAATTTTGAAATCATGTTCCAGTAAGGTCTCATAAGTGAAGGGCTTGCTTAAAAGCACTTCCTTGGGTAAATCTTCCCCTGACTGCAAAGGCAGGCAGAGCAAAAGAAAATGGAGGCAACAGGGCTTGAAGGTTTCAAGGCAGAGATTGCCAGGTGGCAGCCTATGAGCTGAATATGAGCCCCAGTACAAATGTATGTTTTCATTGGTGGTACTAACAAATTGTAAGGTATGATAAAATCACTTTTAGTGTCACTCGTAAGGCATAGAAGCAACGCAGCTCTGAATATATGTCTGATTACATAACCCAGGCAGAATCTACAATGCCAAAGGACTGCTGCCAATCTGCTTCCTGACAGTGTCTTCCAGGAAGCATATTTCATCCTTTGTCTGCACATTCAAGGCCTTCTGCCATTTGAGGGCAAATGTTCTATACCTCTGAAGTTTCTCCCACTAGAGGAGGGCCACTTCATACTGGATGGAGCCATTTTGTCTTGCCCCTGTGCTGGTATCAAAAGAACAGAATGGACTCTAAATTAGCAAATGCAAACAGTGACATGTCAAATAAATGTTGGGAGTGTAAAAAAGACGAGGGCTCTTTTTACCACATGTGGTGGACTTGTGATAAGGCCAAAAATTTTTGGTCTAAGATTTATGTGGAAATGCTGTCAATTATGAAATGTAATTTGTTGAAGAGCCCGGAAATGTTGTTGCTAGGACTAAATATGCAAAAAGTAAATATGGGAGACAGGACACTGTTATTTTATATGACTGTAGCAGCAAGAATATTGTATACACAATACTGGAAACAAGAAGACATACCAGAAATGGAAGAATGGATTCAAAAATTGTTGTACATGGCGGAGATGGACAAAATGACAAGAAAGTTGAGGGAGCAAAATCCAAATGAATTTCTAACTGATTGGAGGAAATTTAAGGACTATCTGGAAAATAAGTGGGATGTGAGAGGACAAATTGTGGACTTTAGAGAACTACTGAGAGGTGTGGAGAATGTATATTAACTTTACCTTTGATAATAGGGACTATAGTGTGAATAGAGGTAATGGTAAGAAATAAAGGGGTTCTAGTGCTGTTGAAAGTCAAAAAGGGAAAAAGGGGAGGGGGAAGGGAGGGGGGCATATATATCAATTTGAAGGGTAAATGAAATTGTATATTTTAAAGGAATGTATGTTAACCCATTCAATAAAAATGACTTGAATAAAAAAAGAAAGAAAAAAAAGAACAGAATGGACTCTGAGAATAGAGAATTTGTCTGAAAGAAGTCACAAGTAACAAAAATCCACAGGAATGCTCTGCTGAACCCCGAAATATCAACACATACATATTGAGAGTAACTCTTAACTAGAGTTGTGTCTAAGGTATGTTGCCCATGCACAAAACAGGTGTCATTAGGGGCCCCTTGGTGTTGCAAAGTGAGCTTCCTGATACTCTTGTGAGGCTCATCTGCCATCATTATTATTCCTGCTTTTGCTGCTGGGAAGCAGAACCTGAGAGCCTGCCAAAGGATATCTTTCATAGGCAGTTCAGGATTTGAATTCCTAGCATCAATTGTATTTACACTTCCCAACTTTTGACTGTTACTGTTCAGTGGGAGAAACATATGTTCTGCATGTAATGAGTCCCAAACTAACCACCTCCAGGTAAAGAATCGTAGGTAGGAAAAGAGCTAAGAATATGTCTGCCTGAGGTCTTGGAGCTGCTATCTGCTAGAGTGAACCGTACAAGGCTGAAGGGATACATGGTATGCTCCAGGACTAGGAAATTTCATACCTCCTTGTTCTGTGACGCAACAACGCCTGTGCAATCCCACTATTCTTCCAATAAGGTGCCAACTGTATTTGACCTTGTCCTGAATACTGTAGTTTGCCGTTTGGATTAGTCTCAGTCCTCAATTGGCTTGCAGGTGTTGGGTGTAAAGCATGAACGTACCCCAAACTCCTTTGTTTGATAGTACCAGCATACTGAGATCCTATCTATATCTATACCCACACAAGTGCACATGTGTGCGTACACACATATGTGTGCACACACATATATACAAAGAGCACTATTTGTTGAAAAGATTTCCTCCTAGCACATTTTGTAATAACACCTTGCAATGGTGTGTTGAGCAGGATTTGGGGGGACAATAGGCACTAGCTGCCAAATATCCCTGTTCATGTTCTTCCTAAAACTTGACCTATATAATGTTATGTGGCTACAAAGGGAAATGACCTAGAAACCAACAGGGGTCTTTCCTTTGGCTTCAGTGAGTTTTGGATCTGGCAATAATTGAGAACTGAATGTGGTCCTTATAAACTATTGTACGAGGTGCAGCATACTTGCCAAAATACAAAGGTACGTATGACTTGCCAAATGTTTTAAAGCCTATAGTTCTATGATCCGCTTCCTGAGAAATTGCCAAGCACGTTCATCATGCAAGATTGCAAATAAAGAGTACATACTGCACACAGCCCAAACAAAAATCCTGTTTGGGTGGAAGTAACACAGCTGCAAGGGATGCTATTAGTCCATAGTCACAATCACATCTTGGCTTTACTTCTGCTTTCTGTATTCATGCTTAACAATTATGAAATCTGGCAGGTTTTTAAAAATGAATGTTTCTAGTCCTCATGACTGAGAAGAAAATATTTTAAATGAGTGTAAAGGGTCCTCTATAAACCTGGAAAACTACAAGGGGCCAGTTATGTTGAGGCTTTTATGCCCTAGAGAGTTATCAATTCTTCCTTCACATGGCTCTCTCTGTGTTGGCCAATATGAACATTAAGCTTTAGTCCCTCTTATTTTCAAGTTGTCTAATAATCAGAGGCACAACACAGCTTTATGTTGATATTTTCTCCTGGGTAGAATATTCTTATGGAAAAGCCCCTTTTGTTAAGAATATCTCATTCCTGCAAAAACAGAAACCTCAAAGTGTGCAAGTGTAATCTATTTTGCAAACTGAGTAAAGATTTATGTGACTACTAAAATGTTCATTGCTAACTACACAGTTGGTGTATTCCTTTTTGGCTTGTTTTGGAAATGATTACCTTGGATATTGCCTGTTACTTTTCTTTGTGAGGTAGATAAGAGCATTGGGGGAAGTCAGGATGGGGTAGGCTGTATCAGGAATATATTTCTACTTTACCTGTGGTGCTATTCTGTACGTTAGAGATAAAACAGAAAGCATAGGAAGTGGTACTCCCAAAAATGTAGAAGTCCAATACTGCAAGAGTGTTCCTGCACGTGGACTGGATTCCCTGCACTAGGATTCCTAACTTGATTCCCCACTAGGCTACTGGAGATCACTGGGTAACATTTTCCTCAATCACGTCATGGAAACATTTAGTAGTGATAGACTGGCTTCGAAGAACTGTAACGGAGTGAAAGACAAAAATACATTTTAAAGGAGTCCCTATCCATCCACCTAGCCAAGGAAAAGAATACCTATGAAGCTGGGAAGACACTGCAAGATCTCAATCTCATTTCTGTCTTGTTTATTTTACAGTCAGCACAAAGGGGCTTTGGTATTTTTTTAAAAAAGAGAAGCAACAACTATCTCAGAATTTCACCCCGGGAAAACTCTGAAACGCTCCTTGCAATTTCCTGCAGTTTAGGAGATTTCCAGATTGTCAGGAACAAAGATGTAATGCAAAACAAAATAAATAAACCTTTGCAAAAGGCACTTGCATTTAGTTGTTACTTGCCGTAGGCAAGCTGGGGTTTATTAAAGTATCAGCCTATAGAAGCCAAAGCCACAAAACTGGAGCAATTCCTCCTTTTCTGTTTCTAGAGATATTGGCTTATTCATGTCTTCAAATAATTGCTGGCTTTCTTCATTCTGGCATGTCCCATGATCTTCAAATGAGCGTACAATTTACTGTCCACCACCAGTTGATTGCTAGGCAAAGGGCATCAACCAAGATCATGTATATTATAATATAAGGCAGTGTTATGGCAGCACTGCCATACTCATAGCAAGGCTTGTCACTTTTTGTCTTTCCTGAAGAAAGACTTTTCTTTCATAACTCGCTGCACAAATGTATTAACCATCTTCAAACACTGATCTTTGTCTTACTCCTGCCCACCCCACTCCCTGCTGCAATATTCATACAGGCTGTCTGTGTTTTTATTTTTGTTTAGACTATGGCATAAACAAATGCAATTTAATCTTTTGTTTGTTTTTTAAAAAGAAAGAACGCTTAAAAGCAGCTAAAACCTCTCTGGGAAGAGGTGAGATAGTTTATGACCCTGTTTCCTCACCTGTTAGTTGGGACTCAGAAGTGGGTCATGGAACCTATGAAAGTAGGTCTCAGGCCAGCCCTCCCTAATCCCCTCTTCCTCCATGCCAGTTTCTCACATTCTTTTCTTCCCCCACCCTTTCCAACAATAATGAGTGGGTGGGGTGGGGGGGGGGGGAGCCAGTCAGCAACTAGTATACACATTTTCCTATGTGGAATAAAATTTCTGTAGGAAAATCACCATGTGTGAAGTGGCTCCTATAAGAACCAACTTTGGTGCTTAATTTGTGGCAAGGCTTTGACCTGTATTTTGGAAACTAAGAATTGACCCTAGACATATTTTCTGTGTCAGACATTAGTTGGTAATTTTTTCTTCACAGCATGTTCATTGATAAAGAATCAAGTAAAATATGTCCTGCTGGTTACTAGAGTGAGTTTCTTAGAAACTTAAAGGGGAGTAGAAGGAGTAATGGAGAAGAAGAGGGCGGTCAAAGGCTGGAATATAGCCCTCATATGCACAAGTTGTGCACTTCAGGATGCCGCTTCTCTGGGTTACATAGTAGGATGTGATGTTTAATCAATCAATTAATGACACAAAACCAATTATGCAGAAATATACTCCAATCACTTATGCAACTTCCAGGAAGGAGAGAGTGGTGTGTGGAAAGTATTGATTTGGAGGCAGGCGCATGCTTCATTCCAGACCTTACTCCTGACACCAGAGAGCTCCTTGGGGTGGGGTGAGGTGAGGTGGAGCATGAGAAGCCAATGAAGCTTCCTCACAATAAAAGTCGTAAAGCGAGAGCAAAAAGAGTTTTGCTTGCCAACTATGTGTTTCCAAACACTGCAGCACATGTACAAGAAGGTTCCATTACACAAAGGGGGATCTGCTTGGCATTAATGCTGGTCATGCCCTATTAATTTCTAGCTCTCCATTGCCAAAGTGGAGAAAAATGTTACCTGTTTGTCAAGATCTTCCTATGTGATCTTCATGCTGCTGTAAGGAAGCTTCTTTGCTGTCGCGTTTTTAATTGCTCTCAGGAAGAATATAGCTCTTGTGGAGAGTCAGCATATTGGTTCAAGTGTTGGACTAACCTGTATTCCAATTGCAACTCAACCCAAAAACTCACAAGGTGACCCTGGACCAATCATTCTCTCTAGTCTACCTTACCTCACAGGGTTGTTGTGAGGATAAAAATGAGGGGAGAGCCTGAGCTTCTCCGAGGAAGGATAGGATGAAAATGTGATAGACTACAGGAAATCAATATGACAAAACACTAGAGAACATTGAAAATGAAATAATGTCATCTTCAAAGTCTACTTCCTAAGCAAGCTGTCTTACTGCAGCTGTCAGCATACTCTGAAAACTGAAAGAATAAAATGTGGTGGATTGTATAAGTGATCCAAAACCACACCAATGAAAGCAGACAAATGCCTTAAACCTTTTGCCTCCTTGACTCCTTCCACATAACACAATGTCCCCCTGGGGGTCTGAATTGCTGCTGGATGGTCTCTGCAGCTCAACATTTTCCTCCTTTCCCATATCATATGGTACATTCCTCCCTTCCAGCAAACTATCAGGTACCGAAGTATGCTAACGCCTCAGATAACAGTAGTAATAAAATCCAGAATTTCAGCTCCATTCTTCATGATGCTTTATGATGTGTTACCAAAACATGGCACTGTTTCCATAGGAAGTTATTTGAACACATTATTGTTTTATAGTCTGTAGCTAATAAACTAGCATAAAAACAGTATTACCGCAACCACTCCAAACAAGGGATAGGATTTTTGCCCTGCTCCATTTTTTCACTTGCCCTAATTTGCCACAGTACCTATTTCTTTTTGGTATGTTGATTCACAAAACAAAAAGTGAGGCAAAGGCTCATTTCCAAATACAGAAGCACCTTAATAAAATAAAGATGTGACAAAGTCTACAAAAGGGCCGCTGAGTATACAGGTTCAAAGACATTCTCACAACATCCAAACTTTTATCTGATCCAATTCCAATAAATCCTGCATTTGGCACCAATCTTTAAAAACATAGCAAGAGACAAGGGGAGATGCTTGAGCTTGTTTGTTTAATCATTTTATTTCCCTTCTTCCTTTTAAAATACTTTTATCCTTCCGATATTACCTAAAGTCTTTGTCTGACTGCATGTTAAGGAGGAGAAAGGGATTTTTATGTTGGTTCCCTTTAATGGCTAGATGGAGAAAGCCCAACAGGGAAACAGAAAAAGAAAGCCTCACAGAAAATTATTCTCAAGTTCATAGCCTCAATTGTTTTTATTTCTAGAACTGGAGATCTTGAGGCCGGCATTGCTCTCATTCTCCTTTCCCCATACCTTGATATTTGGTATTACAAAAAGAGCAATGGTTGTCACACTGCAACTTTCCTACCTCTGCTCTACTCACTGGCTGACGCTTTGGTGGTGTGGCATCTGTGTGACTTGTAAGAACATACGAACATAACAAAGAGCCCTGCTGGATCAGAGCAGTGATCTATCTAGCCCAGCATCCTGTCTCACCCAGTAGCCAACCAGTTACTGTGTAGTAGGGTTGCCAGTCTCCAGGTGTTGGCTGGAGATCTCCCAGAATTACAACTGGACAAAAATCAGTTCTCCTGGAGAAAATGGCTGACTTGGAAGGTTGATTATATGGCATTACACCTAGCTGAGGGCCCTCCCCTTCCCAAACCCTGCCCTCCCTGGGTTCCACTCCCCAAATCTCCAGGAATTTCCCAGCATGGACCTGGCAACCCTAAGGCCAAGGCCTTCCCTAAAGTTACCGATTAGTACTGGTGTTCTGAGGTTTTCTTCTTCTGACTACAGAAGCTCCACTTAGTAATCATCTAGCTATCTTCCATGGATTTGTCTAATCTCCTTTTAAAACCATCTGTGTTTGTGGCCATCTCTACATCCTCTGGCAGTGAATTTCATATTTAATCACTCATTGAGTAAAGACATCACACATTTTGCATTATTGGGGGTGAAATGAGAAAGAAGAGTGCTGGAACTCAGATTCTGGTAGCTGCCATGCTTTGGTTGCAATGTCTAGTTCCAGCCTGACCTATGGAATATTTCGTAACTTAGTGGAGACCAGACAGACAATTCCTGATCCTAAGGGCTAATTTGCATGACTTCTCTTTGAAATTATTTTCTATTCATGGAGTTTTGTTTCTTCAGCCTTTATGGAAAGTGTAGGTGATCAATCAACGACTTAAGTTTTCTAACACAGGTTCTGATGCCTCTGGGGAACACTTATCATCCTCACATTCAATCTAAGATGATGAAAAAAATGCCATAGGTGGCCCAAGACATTTGTATGCTTGAGTCAGAAAACAGACAAGGTGCTCCAGAGAGTGGTAGAAGTGTAACAAATACATGAAGTATCTGACACTTGCTGTCCCTTTCCCTTCCCTGTCCAGTTAGGGGCACGGAGAGGTAATCCAAGTTACCATGGCAAAGTCCTTTCCTACACTTTCTACAAATGCTATCAATAGAGAACACAGCATATTGAAGTACCCCCTTATTTGTCTTTTTGGTTGTCCATGGTATCCACAAAACGCTCCTCCAGCACCACATTACAAATGAATCCATTTTCTTCCTGTCAGCTTTCTTCCCTGTCCAACTTTCACATCCATACATCATAACGAGGAATACCATTATTTAGATTATCTTGATCTTGGTCTCTAGACAGACATCTTTATCTTTAAGGATGTTATCTAGCTCCCGCACAGCCTCTCTTCCAAGTCTCAATCTCCTTCTGATTTCCTTGTTGCAGTCTCCCTGTTGGTTGATGATTGAGCCAAGGAATAGACAGACAGACAAATTTATTGTATGTGGCCATGGGCCTTAACAGGTTAAAAACATATTTACAATTTGAAAATTTGAAAATGTCTAAAATTACATCTTTCTCTAAAAATTCAAATCTGGGCACAAAAATGACATTTCATTTCACCAGATTTCTTTCTTAAGAACCACATTTGCTTTAATTTTTCTAGCAGGAAGAACAAAAAGTGCCATCCTGTTGGAAACAACAGAATCCACATTTGACAGCATACATGTTAGTTTGTCAGAATCAGAGAGGGAATGTAAGCTCTCTAATGTCTTTGCCAAAAATTTATTTCTGAGCTCCAAGTATAAAAGGGAAACCAAAACATAGTGGGGAAGATCTTTCACCAAACTTCCGCATAAACAAATGTGTTGTTCCTGGGGTGTTTTCAAATATTGTCCAGTGAGTAGTTTTGTTGGCATAGTTTGGAAGTGCAGTGTGTAAATGATGTCCCGAGGTTATATGCTGTTATAGCTACCAAGTACGAGGCTCTGAGATGATCTTTTAAAATAGTTTTATACCATGGAGCAAATTTTGATTCAATTACTAATGAATAATCGATTAAGGTGTCCTCACTAAACACCCATTCCAGCAAATCAAGATGATTCCCTGAGGGTTGTAGCAAATTGTCTGGAATGGTATAGAGAGAAATAATATTGTTGAAAAAATCAGTTTGGGCTTAGTTCTTCCTTTGCAGCATATTAAAACTAAGTTCACTAAATGAATCAATATTTGTTAGATGTTTTTACCATGATTTTAAAATTGCTAAGAGCGCATGAGCCCTGATCGAGGGGAGGCCAAGCCCTGTCCGCACCAGAGTCACTGGCAACCCTTTGGCAATGCTAAAATTTCCCTCAAAAACAGATTTTTAATTGTTTCCAGACTTGTATTTGTTCTTTCCAACCCCATACCTCAACGCCATATAATAGCTGAGAAATAACTTTACTAACAGAGTTTTATGACTGAATCTATATGAAAACCTCCCGTGGTGTAATAGAATCTCATCATTATTCTGATAGTCCTAAAGGCTGAGGATTTTATAGAAGCTAGATGGACGTCCCAATTCAAGGTTTCACTATATATTAACCCCAGATATTTATAGGTTTTGCATTGCTCAATTGGAGTGCCATGTATAAACCAAAGAAATCTTTTTGGCCTTTTCCGGAAAACCGTTACTTTAGTTTCCGTGTAATTGATAGTAAGTTTCTCTTCTTTGCAGTATTTGCCCAGATTATACAAGAGCCTCTTTAGACCAGTTCTTGTTAGGGAGATTAGGATCATGTCATCCGCGTACAATAGAATTTAAATTTTCTGATGGCCTATAGTAGGCGAGACAAATTCTGGGCTGGATAATCTCGGTACGATGTCATTTATATATAGGTTGAAGATCAAGGGGGCCAATATGCACCTTTGCTTTATCCCCTTACCCACTAGTATCTCTCACTAGTTAGAGAGCCTGAGTATAACTCTTGGATGAGAAGCAGTAGTCTTTTGTTAATATTTGACTTTGCCAATTTCTCCCAGAGTCGATCTCTATCTATAGAAAATCTTGGACAATTTCAATTTCCTCATTTTCAACTTCAAAATTGTGTAACTCCTCAGTAGTGATTACTTTTGGCTTCTTGATGTTCAGATGTAATCCTGCTTTGGTGCTTTCTCCTTTATGACCGGATCTATGACCAGAGCCAGTTTGGTGTAGATTCTAATCTGGAGAACTGGGTTTGATTCCCCACTCTTCTGCTTGAAGCCAGCTGGGTGACCTTGGTTCAGTCACAGCTTCTAGGAGCTCTCTCAGCCCCACCCACCTCACAGGGTGTTTTGTTGTGGGTATAATGATAACATACTTTGAAAAATGCTCTCAGTGGGCATTAAGTTGTCCTGAAGGGCGGTATATAAATCAAATGTTGTTGTTGTTATTATTATTATTTAACCTTCATCAGTAGATATTCGAAATCTTCACTATTTTCTGCCAGTAATGTGGTGTCATCTGCATATCTCACACTGTTAATGTTCTTTCTGCCAGTTTTTTACTCTAGCTTCTTCTAGATCGAATCCAGCTTTCCTTATGATATACTCTGCATAGAAGTTGAACAGGTAGGAGGATAATATGCATCCTTGTCTGACACCCTTGCCAACTGTAAACCATTCTATTTCCCTATATTTTGTCCTAACCGTAGCCTCTTGTCCAGAGTACATTTGGTGCATCAAAACAATCAGATGTTGCAGCACCCCCATTTCTTTTTTAACACTATTCATAGCTTTTCATGAGCCACACAATCAAAAGCTTTGCTGTAATCTATAAAACACATGCTGATTTTCTTATGAAATTCCCTGGTGCGTTCCATACATTTGTGATGTGATCTCTTAGTGCCTCTTCCTTTCCTGAATCCAGCTTGAACATCTTGCATTTCTTGTTCCATATAAGAGTCTTTGCTGTAGAATTTTGAGCATCACTTTGGTTGCACAGGAAATTAATGTGATAGTCTGATAGTTGGACAGTTGCTGCATTCTTTGGCATCCCCCTTTTTGGAACTGGAATGTAGACTGTTTCCAGTCCGTGGACCATTGTTTTGTTTTCTATATTTGTTGACAGATTCTTGTTAAGATTTTGATGGACTCTCTACTGAGAGTGTTCCAAAGTTTCAGTGCCATGACAGAGAAGGCCCTTTCTCAGGTTACCACTCATCTAACCACAGATGGCAGGGGCATCCAAAGCAAGGCCTTTGAAGGTGGGTATCTTCATATGGGAGCAGGTGGTCATTAAGTTATGCTGGCCCCAAGCCACTTAGGTCTTTAAAGGTCCACTCCATTTCTGTCAACACTCTGAATGGAGCATTCTGTACCAACTGAGCTTCCAGGCAGTCTTCAAAGGCAGCCCCACATAAAGTGTATTGCTGTCATCTAATCGAGATCAGTGTTTCCCAACCTGTGGGTCAGGACCCAAAAGTGGGTCACAATGCCTCTGAAAGTGGGTTGCAGGCCAGTCCGCCGTCATGGTGGTTCCTGCCCTCTGCACCCTTCTTTTTCTCTCCTCCCTTTCCAGCTTACCACTTTTTTTTTTGCAACAATAATGTGGGGGGAGATAGCTGTCTGGCAAGAAGGGGGAAGGTGGGAGCTGTTCAGTGCATGGAAAAATGAGAGGAAAAAGACAAAGAGGTGTGTATGACTGTAGGTTCTGTCTTGGCACTGCTCCTTCAGCAGCCCAATCTCTAGTCTAGCTCCTTGAAGTGCCTTACTGCCCCTTACCTGCTGTGAGATATGTACTGCACTGACCCACTTTCTATACATCTTTGTCGACAACGGCCATCTTAATGCATTTCCTCAGCCCTGCATGCCCCTTCATCATCTCAATCTCTTAGGCCACCATACAAAGTAAATTTGGACTTGTGAGTCACCATATCAAAAAGTTTAGGAACCTCTGATCTAGATGTTAGCAGGGCATGCACTGCAGTGGCAAGCTATTTCCCAGCCAGAATGAGCTGCAGCTGGCTCACCAGCCAGAGTTGGTGAAAGGCTCTTCTGGCCACTGCTACCATCTGCTTATCCAACAGGAGTCCCAGGTCCAGTGGCACCCTCAAGCAACGAACCTGCTCTTTAAGGGGGAGTGCAACTCCATCTAGAATAGTATTCCTGGGTCAAATCTTTCCTCCAACAGTAGCACCTCCATTTTGTGAGGATTACGCTTCAGTTTGTTAGCCCTCATCCATCCCAAAGCTGCATCGAAGCATCTGTTTTCACAGCCTCCCTGGGATCTGTTGGAAGCACTAGATAGAGTTGAGTGTCATCCACATATCCAAATTTCCAGCATATCTCTCCCAACATAGATGCTGAAAAGCATGAAAGGCAAGATAGAACCTTGTGAAACCCAAAAAGCCAGAGGCCAAGGGGTGGGGCAGCAGTCCCCCAGCACCATACTCTGAAACCAACCTTCAAGGTAGATCCAAAACCACTGCAAAACAGTGCCTTCCAATAACAACCCTTACAGGTGGTCCAAAAGGATACCATGATTGATGGTATCAAAAGCTGCCAAAAGGTCCAGGAGAATTAACAGGGTTGCCCTCCTTCTCTTAGAGCAGGTCATCTACCAGGGTGACCAAGACTATTTTAGTCCCATGGCTAAGCCTGAGACCAGACTGTAATGGATCCAAACAAACTGCTTCATTCAGGAATCCCAGCCACCACTTGTTCAATCACTTGGTTTGAATTTATACTCTGCAAGTACCTTTCAATGCCAGTGCAATGCACACTTACTTGCAAGTTAGCCCTACTTGAACCCAGTGAGACAATTCTAACAAAAATGCCCAGGACCAATTATTCTCATACATATGAAAGAAGTGTCACTTAAAATTAAATAAAGGTCAACTAAGAAATGTAGTTAAAATAATTCATCACAATTCAATAATTCAATTCAATTCATTTTCATATAAAATGAACGGGATTTTGTTTTAACTCAGTTTATGCCATATACATTCCATTTCCCTCTTCTGCTTTAACAGCATCCATATATCATACCAAAGTACAAGAGAGGATCAAATGAATTTCCTAAGGCATATCTCTACTACAAATTTATCAGGTTTATACTACTTCAACTGTCATCACTTCTCCCAAGGAACCATGAAGTTGTTCAGAAAAGTACTAAGAATTCACAACAGAACAACAATGAGCAGGGCTCCCTTGACCCTAGCTAATCGACACTAGCTGTCACAGAGGGAAAATGCAATAAAATGCAGCAGTGATCACATCTTTACCTGATATAATTCTATCCGCTGTTCTGATACTCGAGCCTTTGGATTCTGCAAGCGAAAGACTCTAAATTCTGCCTTCACGAGGTTGGAAGCATTTTTCTCCATTGCTGAGACGTCAAATCTCACTCGTTTAAAATAGGCGCTGGATTGTGGTGATTTTTGTGGAATCTTGTCTGCAAGAAGGTAGAATAATGGTTGAAAATTGTAAATATATTTATTTCTCTTTCACTAGACTGCAGCGCAAGAGAGCCTCGAGAAACAGCAACGGAAATGTCTGCAAGATGATGCCGCTTCCAGCATCCAATTTTGGTATCATTAACAATTTAGCCAGATAAACAAACACATGTGTTTGATTATAGAAACAGCAGATTAATAGTGATCAGCAAATCATTTCCAACTCTCTGTCGGAGGCATGCATTTAACCCTACTCTTTGAAAGCAACAGTGGAAAATCCTGGATTATTATAAATTGGAATAAAGTCATGACAGCTGATGCTTCACAAATGACTTCACCCTTACATACGCTTAATCGCACTTGCCAAGAAAACTGGAATTAATGGCAAGACATTTGCCCTGTGTTGCTACAGTTAAAAATATCTAAACTCTTGACAATATGTTTTGTGTTTTAAATATTTCAAATGTCATGAGTCTTGACTTGAATAAGTGAATATTAAGGCCAGACTAGATTTACAAGCAGATGTGCGTAACATTACCCTGTTGGGTTTTTTTAAAATGGGAAAATCCACCTGTGGGCAGATGACCAAAATGAGAAAGGTGGTAGGCAGGGTAAGTTCTTAATTCTTTCACTGCTCAGCATTTCCCAGGGACTTTCCTTTCCTCTTCTCACTGCAAAGTTCCATATGTACATCTGGCCCTCTCCTGGCAGAAAAGGTGATCTTCAAGCTTTCTTCTAAACCATTTCCCTGACATGGTGGTCCTGGGAAGCACTATTAGGCCTACTGGGGAAACCATATAGTCCTGGATTTCACCAGTGGTCCAAACAACACACTCCTGGGACTGTTGCGCTTCAGCGACATGGTGAAGTGGAAGATTGAAGCTCCTTCTCCGTATACATCACAGATACAATAAAAATTAGGCATGGCACATTGGCAAATCTATTACACAGCACATAGGTGGGGATCTCAGGCACCATCTTTGTATTCCATTAACATGTGGACTGGCTCAGACAGTCAAATGAGTTCTACAAAAGGATGAGAAGCCCTAGGGTTGTAGAATGTGATTGATAAACACCATTCCAGAAAAAAGTTGCCAGCAAACAATCCAGTGAAGAAGATCCTGTCTGCTGTCACCCAGAGATTCATTCAGCAGCAGAAAGGAGAGGTACATCTCTCCTGTCATTCATTCATTCATTCATTCATTCATTCATTCATTCATTCATTCATTCATTCATTGTCCCCTTCCAAAGGTCTAGTGGCCCCTTCCAAAAGTCATGGAGCAGTTAATGACAGTTTAATAGGGTAATAATTTCAACTCACAATTAGTTACCTTCATGTTCCATTCAAAGCACATCTGGTTCAGCAGGTGATACTGATGGTGAGGGGGAGCAAAATACAGAGAACCAGGCTGAGCTTTTAAGAGTTAAAAATCTAACTCTGCTTCCAAAAAGACAGTTCTCAAATGAAACTAAGTATGAGTGATTAGATCATCAAAATGGATTTCAAATTCATCAAGCCCAGGTGCACCATGCCATTTAGCAGTGGGGAACACTCCTTGGACAACACTTTTCAGATTGCATTGGTAAACGAAACCTGACTATGTCACAGAACATTCCTAAATGCAATGGAAGAAGTGAATACAGATTGTGTTGATATTTATTTATTGCTGCCACTGTCACTGCAGGTCAAAACCAGTCAATTTTATTGTAATCCAAGCCCCATCTACACTCTTGTTTTCTTTCTTCCCACTTCATCATTAAAGGTTCACTGCAAACCTTAGGAGGTTATGTGTTAATTTGTGCACTCCTGATAATTGATTTAAAAGATCCCAGTTGATATATATGCAACCAAACACAGCTGAAATCCCTATAAAACCATGACCTGATGCTCTCTAGCAACACCATGTTTACACACACCCCTTTAAGACCAGCGTTAAATTTTCAGCCAGATGCTTTCCTGTGGGTGTATCTGAGCAGTCCAAGAATGTGTCAGGTATGAATGTTAGATCCATGTGTTTTCAAAAATGCACTGAGCTTATTCCTACCCAGCACAAATAAAAAGGCTGATTCAATATATGCAATCAGAAAATATGACCCTTACAATCCAATTCTAAGTTGTTAGCAAGGTGTTACCAGTCAGTGATACCTCTGCAATACTGAGGCAATTCTGGCATAAGGGAAGGGCATGATTTGCATATAGAAAGCCACAGGTTCAACCTTGGCTTCCCTAGTTTAAATTTGGAGAAGAGCTGGGAAAGACCTACATCTGTGACCCCAGAAAGCTTCAGTCTGTCATAAAGCAGACATTACTGGGCTAGATGAACAATTGGTTTGCCTTCACATGCTTCAGAGTCATATTATTTGATGCTGTCATGTAAACAGCTGCTGACATGCCTCATCCACAGCTTTCATTCATTACAAAGCAATATAGACTGGCAGCAGCCCTCCAAGGTTGTCAGGTAGAGGTTTTCTCCAACAGTCACTACCTAAGATCTGTTAATTGAAGATGCTGAGAACTGAATCTGGGACTTCCTGCATGCAAAGCACGGGCTCCGTTGCGGAGCTGCGACTGACGTTCATTTAAACATCTTAAGGCAGAGACTTCTTTTTTGCTATAAATTCCATGCACATTGATGGTGCTGTATAAGTAGTAATAATAATAAAAATGATGATGGGGTCTTTGAATCCTCTGATGACAACATAATATCTTCATGTGATGTAGCCATGAAGTGTATCTGGTCCATTTCAACTGCAAGCCCAAATTTCTGGCTATAGAGCAGCATCAAACGTTCTTTGACAGACTATCCTAACCGAGTGGAACTAACTCAATGTGTTTCATGTTGTTGTGAAACAGAAACAGCTTTCTCATTCATAGAGACCATCCAGGATGCTTTCAGTACTTTGCTCTCTTTTTCACACACCAGCACACTGATGCTAGAAAAGCTGAGAGAGCTCCTATCTAATCCTGCCAACAAAAGTGGGTAATAAATGTTCTGAAGATTTATTTCTTATTTCTTTTTGTGTTTGTTAAACTTTGGAGGACTCTGCCTTCCCCAGCAAGTCTTCTTTCCTGGTACTTTGCCCATCCTTAATTACAGCAGCCACAAGCCATGGAGGTCCCATTGTGTTTTGCTTCTCTTTTATGACCAAATCACATGAATAAATCATGTACTAGGCTTTGATGCAGTAGATGCAAATATTTATGCCACTTGATTGTGATTAAAAGTGGATGCAATGCTTTTCTTTACTCTGGCTGGCTTCCCCAGACCTCTGCCTAGTAGGACTGTTTAAGTTTCGGCTGATAACAAAAATGAATTATAAAAAGAAAAGAAAGAAACCCCAAACCAACAGAAGCTAGTCATCTGGTACAAGGTGAAATAATTTCTTTCTCCTCTCTGTTTACAGTTTACTCCCCCATCTACACTCAGGCTTCAGTCCAGAACAATCTCCTCCTTAAGTAACAATGAAATGTGATAGCTGACACTGTTTGCATGGAAAGCAAATCCAAAGGGAGAGGTTATTATGCCATCACCACAAGTCTTTCCAGCGGCATCCTCCTCTCTTTGCCGTTGGACTCACAAGGGTCACAAGCTGCCTCTGATCTTTCAAGGGAGGCCTTCTCCATGAAATCAGAAGAGTGTGTAGCACAGCTGGACTCTCCAAACTAACAGCTAATTAACACTATTCATCCCTTGTGACCCTGACACGAATGGGTATCAGACAAGGTTCAATGCAAATAAGTATACAATGATGCACACTGGAGCAAAAACTTTTTCCAAAGGGTCGAACCAAACATTAGGTCCAGTTGTACGTAACACTCCCCTGATTCTCTTTATAAACAGGAAAAGCAACTAGAGGTGCTAGAAGGACTGGCAAAGTGACGAGAAGAAAGCTTAAAACATCTCTTCTTTCCTCATTCCAAACTGCTCTCCAAGTGGCTTCCTTGCCCCTAGAATTTCAAATGTATTAAAACTCATGAACAGAAAGGATACACGGTAAGATTCATTTCAAATGAGGAAAAAGTGATCAAAGATAGGATTAAGCACCCCTCTCCCATCATTTCTACAATTCTGCTTATTCCTCTGGAAGTGGCTGTTTTCCTGTATATAAGAAAGATGTTAAATGTTTCTATATGTAGTCTAGTTTGGTCCTATGTCAACTCAATGTACAGCAGTCATGAAAAGGACACCTCCATGCTAAGAGCTGTCAGAAAGCATGGCTGGTTCTACAATGAGGCACACTGAGAAGGCACAAGAACGTAAGAGAAGCCATGTTGGATCAGGCCAAGGGCTCATCCAGTCCAACACTCTGTGTCACACAGTGGCCAAAAGACCAGGTGTCAGTGGGGAAGGGACACTAGAAGCCCTCCCACTGATTGCCCCCCCAAACACCAAGAATACAGAGCATCACTGCCCTAGACAGAGAGTTCCATCTATACCTTGTGGCTAATAGCCACTGATGGACCTCTGCTCCGTATGTTTATCCATTCTCTACCTTCTCTATCCCATGTATAATCTTGTAAACCTCACGTCACCCCTCAGTTGTCATTTCTCCAAGCTAAAGAGCCCTAAGCGCTTTAACCCTTCTTCATAGGGGAAGTGTTCCATCCCTTTAATCATTCTAGTTGCCCTTTTCTGCACTTTTTTCAGTGCTAGAATATCTTTTTTGAGGTGTGGTGATCAGAACTGCACACAGTATTCCAAATGAGGCCATACCATTGATTTATACAGGGGCATTATGATACTAGCTGATTTGTTTCCAATTCCCTTCCTAATAATCCCCAGCAAATGTAATAATCTTCACACCCAATCCCTGTTTTCATCATGGCTGATGGCTCCTCACCATCTTACCCAGCACCTCTCACCCAGGAGCCAGAGCAAATAACGCTTCTTCCCTCCTCAATCCCTAGACACCTCCAATGAGCAAGCTACATATGCCCAATATGATTTCCTGAACTCTCAGAAGACTTTGGTAAAAAGACAAGAACACTGTGGGTGATTATAGGCCAGGGAAACACCTAGAAAGCTTGGGGGAGTGCCCATTCATTTAGTTAAAAGAATCCACTTAAAAAATATATTCAGCATAACACTGAATCTCCACAAACATTCAGTGTCTGTGACCATCATGCTTTTTTTTGCATCATCCCTTCCACATTCAAGCAGACACTTTGTTTGGTTTGGCCACTACCTACTACTACTTCTAGCTATTGACAGAATCTTGCCAATTAGTGGCTTCCAGTTTGAATTCTACCTTTTAATATCTCAAGTAATTTTATTTTAAAAGTTTTTAAAAATCCAATTGCCTTACTCCTCTGAGTAGGCATGTTGTTCAGAACCAGTAAACTATGCACATACACAGACACACAAACCAAGGGACTGAGTAGGGTCTGAACAGTGCAGCTGGAACTGATCATTACAACTGCAGAAGCCCCTTGCCATTTGCAGGAGATGCATTCCCAGAATCACCATGAATGGTGAAATCTACAAAAACTAGAAGATAGGATTCAGGTGGTTCCCAGTAGCAAAACAACCTATGTCCTGAACAATTTAATGATGTAGTGATTATCATGAGTAAAAAGAAAGGCTGGAGACCACATCAGATGTGGACTGTGAATAGGTGACATCATAAATCATGAATCCGCAAATGGCGAAGGTCTAGACTAGAGATGGGCACGATCCGCATTACGATTAAAAAAAACCCCACGATAATGGCAATCGCACGATCATGATCCGGCGGATCGTTATCGTCCACGGCCAATGATCCAGCGATTGGGAGGGGCCCGGATCGGGGTGATCGGGCTCAGATCGGGGATCCAGACACTCAGGCGCCAGCAATCTATTCCCCTGGCAATGGAGCCGGGGGAATGCCTGAGCTGTGTTTGCCCTCCTTCTGTCACCCTGGAAACCCGAATGGAAGCCCAGCTTTCCTTGATCAGCAGGGCTTCCTTCCAACTATGGAGCAGCAAAGCAGTCACCAGCTGGGAGAAGACACCCAAGGGAGGGAGGGGAAAGGGGGTGTTCTGCCACCGCCAGCACACACCTTCCAGCTTGCGCCGGGAATACCAGCGCGCTCCTTTTTGGCCTGGAAGGCGGGCACATGGGGGGGTGCCACTGGCGAGTGGCCAGACCCCCTGCCCCCTGAGGGGGGGCTGCTTGTTGCCGTCTCCCCATGCCCGCCGGCACCACCCACCTTCCCACATCGCTGGGAATAGCAGCACGCCCCGCTTTGGCCTCCATGATCCACGGATCGGGCACAGGAGATGATCGGTGTGGATCATTATTTCGGGATTGTCGCCGGCACCGATCCACGATCAGATGGATTGTTAATTTTTTTTGGATTGTGCCCACCTCTAGTCTAGACTCTACTGTACACACATGAGAAAAACTGACAGCACAACATTTTCTAAAAGCTGTACAGTTTTCACTACTATTCACAAGGCATTCACTTCCTCTACAATATTCCTGTCAATGCCTGGATGGGTCTTGGAACAGAGTCACGAGCAAACTTGAACATGAAGTGGCAAATAAGGGTGCTTGGGCATTAGTAGATCAGCTCATGAGTAGATTCAGCTGCTTGTTTCATCATCTCCTCCTCACTCTGCAACTGCCTATGACTTCATTTACACCCTGCCTAGACTCAAGGAAGCTTTCTGCTGCCACTACTCAGAGTTCTTCTTTAAATAGCGCATCTGAAGATACTTCACCAAAGCTTCCGCTGAAAATGCAGTTTTCTGACAAATCACTTACAATCAATTACAAATTGTTTTATAAAAAGAAACAATTATGAAGAAATACAAACAGAATATGCAAATGTATGCAACCATTACACATGAAGCTGCCCTTGTACCATTGCTCTTTTAAAGTCAGCATTGTCTACTGTGACTGGCAGCAGCTCGTCAGGATCCCATCACCTACCACCTGACCATTGTGACCGGAGATGCTGGAGATTGAATCTGGGATCATCTGCACTCAAAGCAGATGTTGCACCAATGAGCCATGACCGCCCCCCCATCCTTTCTTTTAGCATTTTGCTTTAGAAACATGAGATAGTGGATTGACTCAATAAGTGAACATACATATTTCTCTGCTTCGGTTACCCATCTAAACTAATTGAAAAAGACATACTAACCAATTCTAAACTTTAGGCATCTGACAAAATGGGTTCTGACTCACAAAGTCTTTAAGGTACCACTAGACTTTTTTGTTATTTTGGCTGCAGCAGACTGTCTCCGGAAATTTAAACTGTTTCTGCTTTATGCTATCTTTTAATAGTAGCCTCCTTTTTCTTTCTAGCCCCCTACAGGTCATCATTCCCTTCTCCCCCTTCTCCCCACCCTGTCTATCAGATTCCATTTCTGATTCTCCTCCCCAAGATTTTAAAAAGGGTTCCCTGCACGGGGTGCAGGGTCTACCAAGCATATATCTTTTCAACCTATAATATAGTATTGGATTACAATTCCAAGTAATAAATATTATTATTCATCATATTAGTAACATATAACAAAAACTCTACGGGGGAAGTCATTTCATCACAGCAGAAAGCAACTCCTGATCTAATCAGGAGTCCTACTCTCCTAGCTTTCCACAAACTGTGCAAAACCAAATTAATCAGGAGAGCTTTTTAACATGCGTGACAGGGCTGTGCTGTAAGGAAATGGTTCAGAGAGATGCATTGGTAGAGGGATAGGATTGTAGACTATACTACTGTGTGCTGTCTCTTGCTGTAAGTATGCTCCTACTGCACTGTTACTGTATCTCATTAATCTGATTGTGTTTTGTTTCAGCATTGTTTTTCAGCTCTGTATTGGTTCTGCTTGTTTTAAATTCATGATGTCCTTACCATATTGTATTGTTTACTGAATGTCCCGGCCAATGTTCATATTGATGAACATTGTAATCTGCCTTGAGTCTCAATGAGAAAGGTGGATTATAAATAACACAAACAAACAAATGTACAGAACCTCTGTATTCTAAGTCAGTACCCCTTTAAATGCCATTCTGGAGGGCAGCAACAACAGGCTTCTTTGGCCCTCCATGTCTTACAGACCATTTGATTGGCCATTGTGTGAAACAAGATGCTGGACTAGATAGACGATTGGTTTGATCCAGCGTGGGTGCTCTTATGTAGACTGGGATGCTCACAAGTAATTCAGTGCTGCCAACTGCAACCACACAAAAAAACCTTATAGAAACCTATAGGAGCAAAGAGGTTGCACCTATTTGTCACAGAAACCATTTCACAATCTCAAGCGCTTTGTCTGCATATTTCCTTAGGCTAAGGTTCTGCTACATGTTGTTCCTAACATGAGATTTAAGTCTTGACTTTCATAACCTTGCATCTGTTCTAGAAACGTGCTGTCAAGTAATAGCCACCTACTCGAGGAACTGATAATCGAACCACAAATTCACAATCTAGTTTAATAGTGTATGTACCAAATCAAAAGGTAACAAGAAAGTATGAGGGAAATTTCAGGAAAGTAAAGATCATCCCATTAAAAAAATTTAACTGGCAACAATTTGGATCTTCTCAATCACATCCTTGACAACCACTAACTTTTCTGTCATTGGCTTTCTACACTTAGATCTAATCCACAGCAGAAATGTTTGAAGTCTGTATCCAAATTCTCACTCCAGTAGCTAAATCTTCAGAGTGGTCTCTGTAAGCATTAAATTAGACGTGAATTAACGTACAATGGTATTTAGAGATATCAACTGATCGGCAAGATTTTGAACAGCTCTTCTCATTCTGGTTGATGTGACTCATCTCTGTTCCGAAGAATACCCATGACTTCACATTCTTGATTCTCACCATGTAAAGTACCTTGCTGAAGTCTCTAGGTGAGTATAAACAAGCAGTGGTTGCACAATGGAAGCACACCAATTAAAGAGCCACAGAACAGCAATAACTTCAGACTGATGGTACTAGTAGAAGCAAAGTCAGCAGGGTAACAATGGTCCAAATGACTGCAGCTAAAAATCTGGGAAGGACTTTGAGTATAGCTGAAGGTGGCCATCACAGTTCAGGGAAAAACTAGGTGAGGTGAAACTTCCAAATATGCAACCGCTTTAGATTCTGAAAAGTTTCATACTCGATACTGCATCTCTTCCATACCACAGCTCAGCCCAAGATATACATGATGCTAAGAATTCCCAGGCAGATGTCAAAGCATCATACTGTTGTATCCAGCAGCATACTGATAAAGGATAGTGGCCTGGGGAAGTGTTATAGTTGGGAAGGCACTGTGGACCAACCTCTAGCTATAGAAAATACAAATTAGTACACAGTGTAGTTTGGGGAAATCCACACTAGTACATAACTCAGTATTTACTGATAGTGCTCTAATCTCTGAAACCCTCCTAGCCAAAGTGATTCCCGCTAAGAATATGGTTTTGAGTGTCAATTCTTTGAGAGTACACATTGCCATGGGTTCAAAGGGTGCCCTATTGAGTGCTGTAAGCACCACATTCAGGTTCCATGTTGGAAATCTGTGAACCTGTGGAGGGTTAATGAGCATAGTTCCCCGCAAAAAGTGTTTGATGTGGAGGTGTCTGGTCAGGGATATTCCCCCTTTTGATCCCCTTATTGCAGATATGGCTGCTGTCTGTCTCTTCAATGTGCTGGTACTCAGCCCTTTATCTAGTTCATCCTGGAGGAAGAGTAGTATCCCTTTTACTGATACAGTCAGTGGGTTACTGTCCCTCTTTCTACACCAAGCCTGAAAAGTCTGCCATGTTCTGTTATAGCTGCTATTTGTAGACCCCTTTCTCGATGCCAACATAGTAGCTATTACATTGTCCGTGTATCCTAGAGATGACAACTGCTCGCGCTCAACCTCCAGGCTGTTAACTTCAACGATGCTGGCTCTGGATGAAGCATCTTCCCCTGTGTCAGAAGGTCTTTCTGATTTGGAAGGCTTAATGGTTCTTCTGTTGACAGTCTTTTTAGTTCCTGAAACCACGATCTCCGTGGCCAAAAGGGAGCAATCATTACTATCTCTGCTTGTTGCTGAATTACCTTCTGCAGTACCCTGTCCAGGATCCTTACTGGAGGGAATGCGTACAGAAGTCCTTGAGGCCAGTTTTCGTGTAGTGCGTCTGTTCCTAATGCTCCTTGTTCCTTCCTTCTGGTAAAAAACCTTGGTAGCTGTGCGTTCTGTGCTGAAGCGAACAGATCCACTTCCGGTTCTCCAAACCTTTGACACACTTGGAGGAATACCTTCTGGTTCAAGGTCCACTCCACCTGGTCTACCTTGTTCCTGCTCAGCCAGTCCGCTACCCTGTTCTGGACGCCCGCGACATGTATTGCTTTTATGGATCTTAGGTTCTGTTCTGCCCATATCATAATCTCTGTCGCTTCCATGTTCAGTTTCTTGTATCTGGTCCCTCCCTGTCTGTTCACGTATGCTTTCGCTGTCATACTTTCTGCTTGTATCAATACATGTTGTCCTGTAAGCACCTTCCTGAGGCCCCATAATCCGTTCTTGACGGCCCAAAGTTCCAGCCAATTTATGCTGTTTCGTCTTTCCTCTATTGTCCATGCCCCTTGGGTCATGTTGCCTCTTGTGTGTGCTCCCCAACCTTTTAGACTTGCATTTGTTGTCATTACAATTCTTTCGGGCTCTCTGAGAGGGACTCCTTCTTTGAATCTGTCCGGTGCTATCCACCACTCCAATTCCTGTCTCACCGACTCCGTTAAGCGTATGCATTTGTGTCCCCTGTGTGCTATTATCCTCTGATACGGTCTTAACAGTCTCTGTAATGGCCTCACGTGGAATTTGGACCAAGTCAAGGCGTCCTGGCACGATACCATCATTCCCTGCAACTTGGCTAACTGCATCACCTCCACCACTTTCTCTCCCTGGATTGATCTTACCAGCGACACTATCTTGTGCTGTCTCTCTTCTGATATGAAGGCCCTGTCTCTGACTGTATCTACTGTTACTCCCAAATGAGTTATCCTTCGTGACAGTATGAGGCTGCTCTTTTTCCAATTGATCACGAAACCGTGAGCCTCCAGACAGTCTGTGGTCATCTGAATTGCTTCCTCCCCCTCCATGAGGGTGGGTGTCTTTATGAGGACATTGTCCAGATAAGGAAACAGCACAATTCCCTGCAGTCTGAGAAACGTTATCTGCGTAACCAGGACCTTTGTGAATACCCTGGGTGAGGATTTGAGCCCGAAGGGTACAGCCTTGTATTGGTAGTGCTCTCCGTTGTACACGAAGTGCAGATACCGCCTGTGTGTCTCTCTGATGGCTATATGAAGATATGCCTCTGATAGATCTATAGAGGCTAGAAAATCTCCTTTATGGATGGTTCCCAAGATTGATCTTAAGGTCTCCATTTTGAATTTGCGCGATGTGATGAACTGATTCAGCCAACGTAGGTCCAGAATCACTCTGGCCTCCCCGTTTTTCTTCGGTACAATGAAGAATACTGAATACACTCCCTTGTTCCAGTAAGGTGTCATAACTGGTTCTATGGCTCTTATTGTTAATAGGTGCTGAATTGCCTTCTTTATCTGAAGGTGTTTCGTCTCCATGGTGTTCTTCTGTATATGAATTACGCGATTTGGGGGTCTGTCTTGGAACTCTAGCGAGTAGCCCCTGGATACTGTCTCCAAAACCCATTTGTCCGTGATTATCATCTGCCACTGGTTGGTAAATTCCTGAAGTTGACCCCCAGTCTGCGTTACTGTTGGCTGACCGTAGTCATTCCTGATGAGTCTTCTTTTGCCCTTTGGTTTGTTGACCAGATTTATGGAAGGTAAAAGGTCTGCTTTCATTCCTGGCTTTTGGTTGCCATCGGCTCTTGTATGGTCTGGAGTTACTCTGTCTGATAGGACACTTGGAGTCACGAAAGGAGTGTCTGTCCTTTGACTTCATATCCTTTCTTTTTGATGGCAAGACCTTCTTCTCCGTGTCCTCAACCAGGTATCTGTCTAGGGCTTCCCCAAAGAGTTTGGCCCCAGTGAACAGAATTGCTGCCACCTTACTCCGTGCTGGTGGGTCCACGTCCATATTTCTTAACCATGTGTTTCTTCTTGCCACGACATTGAAACCCATCGCCCTTGAGGACATTTGGAAAGAGTCCAGTATTGCATCTGCTGCAAAGGCCATGGCCAGAGCAATTTTCTTAACCTCGTTCTTAACTTCCTTAGGCACTTCTCTACCTGCTGCCGCCAGGTTAGAAGCCCAAGTAAATGCTGCTCTGGCGAACAGGGACCTCGTAGCCGAGGCCCTGAGAGATGCCGCTGAAGCCTCAAAATTTCTCCATAATGTTTGTTCTATCTTCTTATCTGATGGATCCTTGGGCATTCCTTCTGCATCCATTGGCAACACCAACGTAGTAGCCTGCTAGTTACTGGATCATCAACCACAGGTAATTTGATTTTCCTCGTGTCCTCCGGAGCCAAGGAGTAAAGTTTATTAAACACAGATTGGTATATCTTAGGTTTAGCTGGGTTCTCCCATTCAGCTTTCAAAATACTGTGAAAATACGCTGGCAGAGGTACTCCAGCTTGAGTATTTCCTGCCTTAGGAAGAACACTCTCTAGGCCTTGAGGAAAGGCTGGGTCAGGCTCCTCCTTTGCTACAGTGGCCTGAGCAATTTCGAATGTTCTCAGAACTTTAGGTAGAAGCTTAGAGAAGACTTCCTGCGGGAACAGTCTAGTTTGTATGATGCCTCCACTTTCCTCTTGCTCATCAGAGAGTTCTCCTTCCTCACTATCAGAGTGATGGTCTGATATCTCTGATTCTGACTGGGGTTCCTCAGATAGGCTTGAGTTTCCATCTAAGTATTTCCCCGGAAACTTGCCTCTTTTGGTTTTGGGAGAAACATCAGAATGCCTGGACCTGGGTCTCTTAGTTGACCTTGGAGTTGGGCCTCCTTTCTCAGATGTCTCTGGGCCTTTAATCGTGTCCATGACTTCTTTGAAACCCTTTTTTAATTCTGTCCTGATCCAGGCTGGTAGATTTTCTTTAGCCTCTGGTCCCGAGAGATCTAGTTGGTTACTTTCCTGACCTCATGTACTGGGCCTGGGGAAGAGTGTGTAGAGCCAGGAGAACTAGATAGATCTAGGCCTTCAGCCATCCCTGTACCTGTACTAGGCCCTTCCATCCCCGCTGTGGCTGCCTTTCCCACCAAAATGCTTTTCCCGCCTAGAGGGAACGGGGCAGAGAGAGGGAGGGAGAGGGAGGGGGAGAGAGGAAGGGAGAGGGGGAAAAGGGAGAGATATCATGAGCCCAATCACTTCCCCCTGTTAATCTTGCTCCTACTCCAAGTAGGCTTCCCTCCTTTCCCAGTGTCCCGCAGGGATCACTTACCGGGCTTCTGTGGCTCAACTGTCTCCTGCTGCTGCCTCTGCATGCGTGCTTAGGAGAAAAATTCTTCCTCGCGGCTACGGCGCTCCCGCCTCCTGTGCCGCTGCCGTTTTACCCTCCAATGGTCTCTAGCGCGTCTTGCAGCCGGTGTCCCTCTTTGTGCAGCTTGCACTGCATCCTGGAGTCGGCCTCTCTCCCCCCACCCCGCAACGCGTTCCCCGCCACATTGCACCTCCGGCGACTTCGTGCACTGTGTGCACCAGTCAATTGGGGGGGGGGTTGTTTGTGAGGTGGAGGGACAAGCCCTTCCTTTCCCCCTGGCCGATCCAACTCTTGTTCTTTCTCTTCTTATTATTATTTTATTTTTTTATTTTTAAGGACCATTGCTCTGCAGAGCACAACGATTTGACTCCCTGCAGGAGCAGGGCCGGTAAAAACTGGCGTGCCAGGGAAGAGCCCTCCCAGAGGGGATCGTATGATTCGATTGACCCTGCTAACATCAGTCTAGACTTACCCACTCCTAGGCCACGGAAGAAAGAGGCAATTGGACCACTGTTGGGAATAGAAGAAACTCTGAAGGACAGAGAAAAAGACAGGCTTAATGACTTTTTTGCCTCTGATTTCTCCCTAAAGATCTCAAGCCCATCCAGAAATGGTAGAAGACATGACAGGACACCTGGGAGGCTAGTTGACCGTGACAGAGAGGTTGTGGTGAGGCACCTGGTTGCACTGGACGAATACAAATTCCATAGGCTGGATGGTGTGCACTCAAGAGTGCTCAAAGAAACTTTCTAGAGAACTTGCAGGGCCTCTGTCCATCATCTTCAAGGCCTCCTGGAGGACTGGGGATGTGCCACACGATTGGAGAAGAGCTAATCTTTAAGACAGGGAAGAGGGATGACCCGGGAAACTACAGGTCGGTCAGTCTGACTTCTGTTGCTGGGAAGATATTAGAGCAGATTTTAAAGGGATCACTCTGTAAGCATCTGAAGGACCACTTAGTGATCCGGGGAAGTCAACATGGTTTTGTCCCCAACAGGTCTTGTTAGACCAACCTGGTTTCCTTCTCTGATCGATTGATGAGCTTACTGGATTGTAGGAACTCTGTTGATGTGATTTACCTGGATTTCAGCAAAGCTTTTGATAAGGTTCCCCATGACATTCTAATGGGTAAACTGGAAGATTGTTGATGGGACTATAGGACAGTTTGGTGGATAGGGAACTGGTTAGAGGAACGCACCCAAAGAGTGGTGGTCAATGGCATTTCATCAGATTGGAGGGAGATGTCCAGTGGGGTGCCACAGGGCTCAGTTTGGGGCCTGGTACTTTTCAATACTTTTATCAGTGATCTGGATGAAGGGGTAAATGGGCTACTCATTAAATTTGCTGATGATACCAAATTGGGAGGAGTGGCAAACACCCAAGAAGATAGAGTTAAAATTCAACAAGACCTGAATACCCTGGCAAAGTAGGTGCACAGTATTACATCTGGGCCACAAAAATGTGAAGCACAAATACTGGATGGGGGATACACTTCTGGACAGTAGTGTATGCGAAAGAGATCTTGGGGTAAGAGTGGACTGTAAATTAAATATGAGCAGTCAGAGTAATGCGGGGGCCAAAAAAGGCAAACTCAGTCTTGGGTTGTATCAAAAGGGCCATTGCATTGAAATTGCAGGTCATAGCCCCTCTCTATACTGCCCTGGTCAGGCTGCACCTGGAGTACTGTGTGCATTTCTGGAGGCCTCACTTCAAAAAGGATGTGGACAAAATTAAGAGGGTGCAGAAGAGAGCAACGAGGATGATCAGGGGTCTGGAGACTGAGCCCTACGAGGAAAGGCTGAGGGCCTTGGGAATGTTTAGTTTGGAGAAGAGGAGATTGAGGGAGGACATGATTGCTCTCTTTAAATATTTGAAAGGCTGTCATTTGGAGGAGGGCAAGGAGTTGTTCCAGTTGGCAGCAGAGGATAAGACCCGAAGCAATGGGCTTAAATTACATGCAGAATGGTACCAGCTAAATATTAGGAAAAACTTTTTCACAGTCAGAGTACTTCAAAGGTGGAATCACCTACCTGGGGAGGTGGTGAGCTCCCCTTCACTGGCAGTTTTCAAGAAGAGGCTGGATGAATATTTGTCAGGGATGCTTTAGGCTCATCCTGCATTGGGCAGGGGGTTGGACTAGAAGGTCTGTATGGCCCCTTCCAACTCTGTGATTCTATGATTCTGTGATTCTGAGATGGCTTGACTCAATAAAAGAAGCGATGTCCTCCAGTTTGTAGGATCTGAGCAAGTCTGTTAATGATAGGACATTCTGGAGGTCTTTCCTTCATAGGATTGCCATAAGTCAGAGGCGACTTGATGGTACAAAACACACATAGATGCTACTGGACTCTTGCTCTTTTCCAATCATGATGTTGTTAGTATAAATAGGGACAGCTCATCTGGGCACTGACCTTTTAATATTTATATTAGATGATCCTATGCATGCCTAATTTATGTCCCACTAAGCCAAATGCCGCTAGTCAACCATGCATGACAGCTCATGAGGAGCTCAATAAAACATCTCTTGCTGTTTACCTGTGAATACTGTAGCACTTACAAGTTGACAAGTTTTCTCTGGATTTGGATCTACGTTCTTAATCTCTGTCAAGGCAGGGAGTTGTGTACCAAGACTGCTCATTAGGTTAAAATCTGTGTCTTCTAGCAAAGAGATGCTAAGATTAAAGTCAATTATCTAACAAACGAGTTCAGTTTCTGTGGAAAAAAAATTACTCTTTCTTTAAGCGATATATATAGACCTTCAACATTTTTCTGAGAGAGCAGATTAATTGTAAAACAAAACATTTATGGGTATCAAACAGAGCCATATTTTTCATGATTAAAAGCCCTTAAGCAAAATTTTGTATCCAAACACTGCTAAACTCATGTGCCAGGTCTAAATTTTCTTCCAATTACAATTTGAAGTGAGAAGCTGTCTGTTGTTTCCTCAAAAAACTGTTTCTTTCTCCCAAGTTATCCATCTTCTAGACCTCTTCTTTCTTCACCACTATGCTAGACTATTATATTTGCCATGCAAGTGATGGATAAGGTTACATCTCGGGGATTACAGAATGATTGATGAAGTTCTATATCCCTGCCCAGTGCACAGGGAATACATCTGGGACCAAGCAATCACTGTTTGGTGGCACTGTGACAGATTGAAACATTGGCTCAGCCTGGTCAGTGGTGAATGCTTTGCTTTCTTCAAAACAAGTGTGGGGTCTGTCCCAGGTTATGAATCTGTCTTTCTGCATTATACTTTCCTTAGTCAGCAGAACAGGGAAAACACAAATGAGAGGATTTAACCATTATTGTCTTTAGAGAAGTCTTTTTTACTCCCTCTTTTGCATAACCAAAAAGGCCAATTGTTGACAGCTACACAAGCACCTGTATAACTTTGGCCGTCACACATGATTTTGTTCTACACATCCTATTACCTCCAAGATTGTTTGGAAATACCTTGAGAGCCAATTCTCATGACCCAAGCAGTATCATGAAAACATGAATGGAGAGATGTCTGTTGAGCTGCACTTGTGGAAAGCTAATTGTGACATGACTGCATTGTGGGAAATACAATTTGTAAATCAGTCCAACCCCGCCACACATCAGTTTTGGTAATTTTGGCTTGGAGTATGGGGTTTTCCGCATGGTTTTTATCATCAGTTCTGCCCCCATACTGCTCCAGGTTATTTCCTAATTTCTGCACACTTTTTTTGCCTTCAGGTTTTTCTTTGGTTTTTTGCCCCTCTCTTTTTTCCCTGGTTCTTTTGAGACCACTTTTACCCCAATCTTTTTTTGAAGCCAGTTCTGAGATACCTTGTTTCCTTGTGTGTATTGCTTCTTTTGGTTTTGTTTGCTCCATCCTCCAACCTACTTTTCGATGATTAGACATTCATCATTGTTGAACCACTCCTTCTTTTTCCTCTCATCTGTAGTTTTATTTTTAATATATATATTTTAAAAATTATCATTGTCACATTGCTCTATTGGCCTGCTGTTGTAAAAAAAAGATGCAGCAGGTTCTTTGAATTCCCAGCTTTCATTTTTAAAAAAAGTCAGTCTCTAATAAAAAGGCATTCCTCTGCAATGGAAGTCTTTAAAGGAAAAGGCATATCTCTGCCATTGAAGAGGCTACTTTAAAAATATATATAAATGCTGGGAAATCAGAGAACCTGATGCACCTATTATTACAGTGGTCGGTTGGTATAGTGATATGAAAATGATGACTTTTTAAAAAAAACTGTAAAAGCCCCACTGGCCCGGGGGTAGTGGTGGACTGGGGAAGATTAGGATTGGTGGTGGAACTACTCCTTTTTTAGACTACCTCATGCAAAGGCAGGCAGTGTGTTCATTTTCTATCTTTTTTTAAAAAATCAGCCCTTCTATTGATATAACCATTTGCAAAAAATAAAAAAGTGTGTGAATGCTGTAAAGCAACCAATAACAACAGCACCCTTCTTTGAAAATCCTGATTATTTAAGGCATGTGAGGAAGAAAATAGACTCCACAACTGTAAAAATGCACAAGAAGGCCAGATGTGCAAACAAACTGAACTCAAACCGATTCCAGTGCTTATGGATCGACCGCTAAGAAAATCAAGAACAAGTCAAGTCATCTTGAGTTTTGGTAAGGAAGGAATGGCATACACAGCACAATCCAAAGCAGTGCTGCACCCTTCTAAGCTCACAGACTTCAGTGGATTTGAAGGCGCAACTCTGCTTAGAAGCATAGCAAGCAAACAGTGAGCACATTAGCAAGCAAGTAATGGGCACATGATGTAGTAGCTAGCCAAGGTAAATAATTGTGAGGATGCAACTGTAACACACTTAATTGAATAAAAGATTAATTGGAATCAAAGGGACATTTGAATATAAGTGTTTGGGCTTGAGCTATAAACCTTATTAATCTCAATGGAGATTCTTCTATTCTACTTGGACAACTTTTAAAGCCAGAAATAAATACATTTAATTTATTTACTTTACATTCCTAACATAATTAAGGGAACAACATAATATATCTTTGGCTAGATCTAATAACATAAATAAATGCAAGCAGAGATGCTTCCTAATTATGCTTATGGGGAAACATCTACATAATTATTGAGCACAACTCAGTCCATACTTATTTAATCCATTTTCTCATTGGCCGGCTTGGCTGAGTGAATCTGGCCTTAATCATGCTTTCCAATGCTCTTAATACAAGTTCGGCTAATGCAGGAAAGAGGTGGGGTATGGTGCGGAGTGAATGAAAGCAGGTTCCTTCCTTGCTATTTCTTGGGATGACAATTTTCCAAGATCTTTCTGTGTCCTGAAAAACAGTTCTCCTTACTGGCACTAATGTCTGACAATGGAAAAGCTATTCAAGCAGCAAGACAAGGTATGTCACATGCACTGCTGCAAATGAGTAGGGGCTGATATTAATGACTAGGAAGCCAAGCCAAGCCAAGTTCTTGGTAGTCGGTACATCAAAAAGAGGCTGCAAGAGGTATTTTAATGTAAAGTGGGCCCTCCATGTTCTTCTCCACTGCTTCAGACAAGCAATAGCAAGAAAAAAATCCTTCAGCTTTCGCCAGAACATTTGAGAAAGGCAAAGACCCTTCCAAATCACCATCAGATTCGCATCCTTGGATCGAAATCCCAGCTTCTCGTGTATCACTGCTGAAATCAAATATGCAACTAGATGTGTGTTGTGTTTGGAAAATTCTCAGGTATGCACTTTGCTATTCTGCTTACACTGGAATCTTTAAAAAAAATCAAATAAAAAAATACCCAGAACACTTTCATCTCCTTCCATGAATTGCTGCTCCTTTTCCAGCTAGGATTAATGTGTGTGAGTCATAATCCAGCCTCCTATCTACTCTTAGGAAATGGAGAAGGAGGATACAAATTGAGACTCCTTTTGCTGTCAAAAGCAAGATCATCTGACTTTACTGAACAGGGTAAGTTGAGGTGATCATTGTTTAAAAAAATACAAGAGTTACCTATTATCACATTTGCAAGGTTGACTTTTAAACCATTAAAGCTTTTTCTTTTTAGCCTGATGGTACAGGAACTAAAATAGCATATGCAAGAAGAGATGTGTACCAGGAACACACACACTCCGATGTGATTATTGTACAGTATGGTACAGTTTCTGAATCCCTGTTGAAAGCAGGATGATTTATATTTGAATCAAACTGCACAGGCTTGAGCTGTAAGCCCCATTATTCTCAGTGGAAGGCCTTTCTTCAATTAATTTACTCACCTCAAGGTTCCTTTTAGAACCAGAAAAAAGAAGAAAACCTTAAAGGCATGCTTTACACTCCTGTCAAAATTAAGGAAATGAACAAACTTAACGTGGCTTTACCTAATATATAATATCCTTACATACAAGTAGAGTTTCTTCTGGGTTGTGCTCATGGGGATTCACATGGTTACTGGCCACAATGCAGCCCATGTCTGCTTAACTGATTTTCTCACTTGGCCAGCTTGGTTCAGTGAATCAGTGCTAACCATGATCAGCTCTCTAATCAGTCTCTAAATGGATTAGACTGGCTATGGATTTGCTTTCTTCATTCTAGAACAGGTTAGCAAACCTAGAATCACCAAGGTGTTATTCAAAAAACTGACTCCAACTGCAGAAACACATGGATCATGGCTGCCATGGCCACAGGTACACTCCCAATTACAATCTCCACACTAGACAACCCAACAGAACCCTCCCAAAAAACCCCAGGACCCCCTGAGCAGGCTAACAAGCCACTATTCGTTTCTATTGTGAGGAAAAATGAATCCCACTGCAGAAATACATGGATCATGCCCCCCCCCCCCCGGTTCAATCTCCCTGAAACCTATGGAGTCTTTAGAGGACAGACAGTGGTATGTCCACTGAAATTTTTGCCAGGTTTCTTTTGCAAAATGCCACCTCCATCCCCTTGGATAGCCACCATAGTTTTCCCCATAGGGAATAATGGAGATTGGAGGTAGCTAGGGGCACCTTCTCTGGGGGGGGCATAAAATGGCTCCCCAGGGTCCAAAATCTACCAAATTTGCAGGGGACCTACTCCTAACTGTCCTCCAAAGACCCTCCAAATTTCAGGGAGACTGAACTCTGTGGAAGCCATGATCTATGTGTTTCTGCAGTGGTAGTCAGTTTTTCCCCACAATAGAAACAAATGGGATGGCTGGGGGCACCTTCTTTGGGAGGCCTTAAAATGGCCCCCTGAAATGCAATCTTCATTAATCTTGGCGAGGTCTTTAGAGGACAGTCGGGGTATGTCCACTGAAAATGTTGTTGATTTGTTTTGCAAAATGTGAAGCACCCTTCAAAAAAGAGCACCCCCTGAGCAAGCTGACCAGCCACTCTCCATTAGTTTCTATTGTGGGGGGAAAATGAATCCTACTACACAAACACATAGATCATGCCCCCTCCAGGGTCCAATCACCCTGAAACTTGGGGGGGGGGGGTCTTCAGAGGCAAGTTAGGACTAGGTCCCCTGCAAATTGGGTGGTTTTTTTCTTGCAAAATGCCACGCCAGCCCCATGTTTAGCTTCCCTGGATAGCTCCCTTACTTAGCTCCTCTAGTTTGCGCCATAGCGAATAATGGAGATTGGAGGTAGATGGGGCACCTTCTCTGGGGGACCATAACATGCCCCCCGAAGTCCAATCTTCATGAAAGTTCAGTAGTTGTGAGAGAACAGTTAGGAGTAAGTCCCCAGCAAATTTGGTAAAATTCAGTCCAAAAATGCCCCCCAGACCCCCAGAAAGCCCCAAATCATGTTTCCCATTGGAAACAGGCAGGAAGCAGTGATTCTTGCTGCTGTGGTTCTCAAAACTTGCTGAAGCACTTTGGTAAACTTAGGTTCGGTATTACCAAATCGCTTCAGTAATACTTAACATGCTTCAGTAATACCTAATCTTAATGAAGCGGGTAAAATTTGGTATCTTGAACCCAAATTGCACATCCCTATTTGGGAGCACTCCCGTGCCTTGCATCAAGCTGATTTGGGACCCAAACAGGCCTCATTTGGGACCCAAATCAGCCCAGTTTGAAACAAGGGAGTGCTCCTGCGGCCTGCACAATGATGTTACTCCTGGGAGTGACAGCATTGCACCATACTCATTGTGATGAGAAACAAAAGGTGAATGCTGGGTCCCCCCTTCCCGCTAGAAGTGTAAGGGGACATGGCAACCCTAATGCAGATCCACCCAGGCTATTGTAATCTTCCCAGTCAGCTGCAAAGGATGCACATGACTGGGACTGCCCAAGGGTTTCAGGCTTTCAAATATGATTAGGGCTTTGCAAAAAGAACCAGTAAGGAATTGCCCTTGTAGAAAAATCTGAAAGGGCTCTAGGATAAAAGAAATGATTCAAAAGCATCTGAGGACCAGTCTGAAGCTAAATTTTTACCCATACCTTAAAACCCTGTTTTTACCCAGCTCTGTGCTACAAGATATGGCTACTGGAACTGGGCCAGATCTCTTTTATTCATCCTTAGATTCATCCCAATCATGTAAACAAATAAGAAATTTTAATGAATCAAGAAAGCACTATTGCCTGATAATTTATCCACAGGCCTTAAGCAGAAGTATTATTTAAGGGTTCAGTCCAGACATGCCATTATAGGGTAAGGGAAGGACTGTGGAGGTGGGGAGCTGACTATGTGGGAAGAAGAAATGGCAGCAGGGTCTTCGTGGAAAAGAGAGCAATTCTGGCAATATAAATTTTTCTCCACAACCACAAAGGTCTGGTTTGAATGCTGCAGTGCAAGTTCCTAAAATGGTGGATGTCATGGACAGTTGCCTCTCTTATGTTGTCCATGGACTTGTGACTTGTGACTATTTTTCCATTACTGGACATCATATGTATCCTCTGAAGTGAGATATTCCGTGCTGCTCCTTTCAAAAACAGATTATGACGGCTTATGGAGTATTGTCACTTTTCTTCTTGTCACTTCTCTTAACATTTCCATTTGTACCGCTCCTCTGGCCAGCAAACTGAAATTGGCCTTGTGATGTGCCAATTTACTAATAAAAAGTATTCGGGGAAATATAGCACTCTGCATCTGTTGCTGAATCCAACAAACCAACATAATATGTCATTTCTATTATAAATCTATCTTGTTTTGTGTTCAGAATATGAAACTTTTGGCACGTCTATGTTTAACTCAGTATGTTATGGATATTCCTTTCTTCAAAGCCCTGAAGGTTTAGAACATTTGGAGCAGAGGAAGACAGTTGGAAACAGATTCAGAGGAACCAAGGAATTCTAGCAGCCTTCATGGGGACCTGCTAGAGATGGACAGGATGCACCTGCAATGGGAGACAGGGATCTGATGCCAATATGGCTTCTTGGGCCAGGCTCTGAAGAAGAAGAAATGTACTTCCCAAATTTCAGGCTAATTTCCAAGAGGATATGTTGCTATTGCATATTCATAAGCGAAAAACTAGCTGGGGGAAAGACAACAATGTTATTTCAACTATGTCGAAGTACGCAGTTGATGGTTGCTGTTACCTCTTCATGACCCCAACAAAGCAACAGCTTTAAATGTTTTCTGAGGAAACCTTCACTGACCTTTAGGAGAGGTGGTTCAGTCCCTCAGATCTATCTACTATCAAGTTATCACAGGGAGAGCCAAAGGACTTTGATTTGTATGAGATGATTTGGTTACCAAAGAAATACATTTCAAGAGACAACTGAACTTGATCCTGGGAAACCTTACCAAACTGATGTGCTGGGAATAGGAAGAGAATAGATCTAAGCTGGATGAGTCAGTTGATGGATTCAGTAGACAAATAGCTCTAGATCCACACAATATTTAAGCTCAACCTACTTCTGACAGTTTTATTGCATAACAAATATGGTTGCCTTGCCCACCTTAGGGAACCATTATATGGCAGATTCCGGACAGATTTACTCTGTGCTCTTTCATAATATACCAGGTTGTATCAATTGGCCCTTCAAACATCACTTAAGCATGCTCTACAAACACTGCCTTAGATATAAAAATTCTTATCCATTTAGGGAGGCCAAAGATTGCACTCCAATAAGAGTAGCCTCTTGTACTTCCTGTATGGCAGGGAAACCTCTCTACTGTTGTGACTGCAAAAGCATCATTATAGAGCCTGTCCCAACAGCATGACGGAATAAAAAAGGATGGGATGATCCTTCTCATTTGCTTTTTGGCCCACAGTATTGCAGCAATCCCTTACACACAGCAATCCCTGAATTGTTTTACTGCCATTACAAATCATATGAAGAAAGCAGACTGAGAAAGCGAACTCCTGGAAAGCAGAGACTTGGTGGCAGGGGCTGGCAGATGAGAAGTGTTTGTGTAAGATGGGGTGGGTGATCTAGTGAATAGATTGTGGTCACAGGAAGGTACATGAAGGGTCTCTAGGAAGGGAAATATTAAAGATGATTGTTTTAGGGTATATGGCATGCAGGTATGTGTCAGGAATGTGATAGCTGAAGACCACGAGTGTAGGAATTTGGATGCTGTTTTTACATTATCTTTTCCCCTTACATTTTAAAACATTTTTTCTACAAGCTACTGAGTTTGTAATACTATCCATCTGCTTTACTAGTTTATATTAAATTATTAATTTGTTTATTACTGGTTCCTTCCTGTTTGATTGATCTAAAATATTCTACAAATAAGAAACTGGGAATCAGAGAAGGGTAACAAGGAATTGGGAATTTCTTTCAGAACTAGGCTAAATATTAAACAAACATTCTTAGTTCAGTATTTAGGTCACAATATGTGAGGATTCTGATGGCCATCCAGCAGCCTGGGAGGGAACTTCCTGAAGACTTCAGAAATGTGTACCACTCCTCTTAGTCCTAGCCCCTGCTTCAAAAGATGGGGAGGATTTGGCTGAGGTACGCTTTTTTCCCTGAATTAAAATTGAAGCTATGCTTCACTCTACGATCTGAAAAGGGTTTTAAAAGCTTGAACAGGAGCAAGAATAATCTAGCCTCAAAGAAGTCCATTTCTGAATAAGCCACTGCTTTGGACTTTTCCTCTCTCTCTCTCTCTCTCTCTCTCTCTCTCTCTCTCTCACACACACACACACACACACACACACACACACACACACACACACACACACACTTCTCTCTTATATAAGGCAGGTCTCTGTCCTGAGTAGTTTGTGGCACAGAAGACACAGCAAAAGGAGGAGAGGCCCAGATGATCAAGGAAAGAATATGCATTCAATCCAGTTGAACATGCCTTCAGACTTTGTTTCAAAGAGGAGGGGAGCTGGGACAAACTCTTCACAGAACAGATGGCTTTTGACATTTGAGGAAGAATTTGAAGGAAAAGACAATGGTGGAACCCTTCAGGTTTTCTGTGAGGCAGTTCCACGGATGAGGGGCAGTGAGGGTGGAGTCATTTGTGGGGAAAGGAGGTGTTTGGGTGGTGGAGATGGCAAAGTGAAAGGCCTGGCAGGGGTATATTAGTATATGAGAGTAAAGGGATAAAAGGGGAGGCAATGCCCTAGAGGGCTTTGAAGCTAAGAGTATACTTTGTCCCAGGAAATACATGCAGGCTGGGCAAGAGCTGTGAACCATTCAAAAATACAAAGGCTGCTTCCTTGGACTTTGTGATCAGTGGACTCTTTATTTAATCTTGATTTTTTTTATCACACACTAACAATTGTCTTGCAACACACAGAGAGAGCCAGTTTGGTGCAGTGGTTAAGAGCGCAGGACTCAAATCTAGAGAAGCGGGTTTGATTCCTCACTCCTCCACTTGAAGCCAGCTGGGTGACCTTGGGTCAGTCACAGCTTCTAGGAGCTCTCTCAGCCCCACCCACCTCACAGGGTGTTTTGTTGTGGGGATGTTGACATACTTTGTAAACCACTCTGAGTGGGTGTTAAGTCATCCTGAAGGGCGGTATATAAATCGAATGTTGTTGTTGTTGTTGTTATTACAGTATACTGGACCATCATGATGATAAGACACTACAAATCTACAACCTGATTACGCTGAAATTGGTTTCATAACATAAAAGTTGTACAGATACCCTCAAGGCATCCCATCAGAAATATCCTATACCTCAGTTAAGCCAGGGCATTGCTTTAAACCTCTTTGAACAAATATCTGTACCTACATTTTAATTGATTGTGCCAAAGGAACTGTAGCTGCAAGAGTGTTTACACAACTAAGGGGCTGCTTTCAACCCCCCCCCCAAATAAAAAGAGACTTGAAAGTTATTCTACTTGCTGTATGAAATGTAAGACGCTACTGAAACATGCTGTGCAGAAAGACAAATTGAAAACATTTTCAGTTATTTAGAGAGCTAAATAAACTTTCTCTGAATCCATTTTCTCCAACAGTGTCACAAGAACCACAAAGCTGTAATCCATAACAAACTTAGTAGTGTTGAAATCAAGAAATGGCAGTAATAAAGCATTCTCAAGCTATTTCACAATTCAATTTGGGCTCCTCGGACTGTTGTGTTTATGTGTCTCCACCTAAGTGCAGGGGAATCCAATCCTTAAGTGGTTTGTTCAACCTTCATGGTGTTCTTGGTTTTGTAAATGAAAAAAGAAACATTCTATTCTAACTTTTCCTGATTAAGCTATGGCAAGTTCCAGGTTAATTAGAAATGTATAGTTTTTGTGATAAATGCATCCTCTTTACCTGTTAATACTATTATTCTGCCGGTGGATTTCAATACTTTATTGGAGGCTTCTCTTGCACTGCAAAAATAAAGTAACTCAACCATAACAGCCACTCTAAAACATGGTTCCCTGACCCTGGCTGCAGCTTTCTTGCTTCCAGTCTCCCTCAATAGGTTTCTCCCTTCCAGCAGCAGTCTTTTATGTTCTCTACCAAAATAACAAAGCAGGGGTGACCATTAGTAATGAGTGTTGGTGTAGGGTTGGTAATATCTTCCTAAGTAATAGAGGCAGGGGGAGGCAGAAAAGAAGGCAGCAGGGGTGGCTGGAAGATGAGTATAAAAGGCGGAATACTTACTGTACTCATATCTGAACTTCCCTCTCTCTTTTAGAGCTTAGTTATAATAGGTTTTAATCATGTATCCCTCCCCTGAAACAAAGAGTTCATGACTATTTCACCAGCCTTTTCTTGGCTGAGAAGTAAACAGCAAAAAAGACTGGGGCAAAGGCCATTCTAGTCCCATTATAGCCAGCTTCAAACTTTCTGGTTTTCAGCTTATACATTTGGGGGCAGTCTGAGCTTGGGAAGAGGGGGGAAACTTGTGGGTGGGTGGCATAAGGTAATTTTTTCACTGGTTTTGTTGTTTTTATAAACTGCTATTAGAACCAGCAGAGGGGGAAAAAACAGGTTTCCTGTCTTTCTTCCCAACCATGCATCGCAGGGATTGTGGCAATGTTTACTGGGGAATGGGACTAAGGGCCAAGCTACAAGTGACAAATGACACTTGATCGGCAAGTGTATTTCTCCCTGTTCACTTGCCCTCCACTCAATCCACTTGCTGTTCAAGTGTCTTTCGTCATGTGTAGCTTGGCCCTAAGCAAAATGTAGATTCCTCATAGTTGTTTAAAAAGAAAATTAGAACCTGAAGAACCATCCACAGATTTCCAACATCTTTTCTAGTTGCAGCATGAGTATACTCAGGAGCAAACCTAGGTTTCCCTCCTGATACAGGCAACCTTTAGCCATCATGATAAACTCTGATTTGTTCAAACTGTGCAAATCGCACTTTGTGCATAAACTCTAGCTTGCCTGCTTTTTGTCTCTCTCCCAGCAAGTAGGTCATCTTCCCTATACCACTATCGCAGTGGCCAGCTGGGCATGAGAAGAAGTACTGGCTAACAAACTCTGGTTTGTTAATTCAGACATCACAATGAAACCACAATTAGTCAACAGGCTAGCTACAAGCTCTAATTTGAAATTCTGGTTTGGTGCTAGCCAACGTGTTGGACTATCAGCTTTTAGACTTCACATCTAACCCAGGTTTGATGAAACTACGGTTTGGTTTATCATGTCTAATGCAGCCAATGCATAAAATGGTCTTTAAAGGTTTTGGAAAAATAAGACATTAATAGAAATCTTTGCAATTGATAATCTAGCATCAGTTAAATTTTAATTGAGAATATCCTTTGGTTTAGTATAGTGGTCAATTCTGGTGATAATCCTATCACTCATAGTGGCAGAACTGAGGTATATCCACACTATCACTTGGGATAGTCTTCTTCCTTTTCTCCTTCTGATCAATTTGAGTCATTTCCCCTCTTAATTAATCCCTTGCAATAAAATGTTCCCTTGTTTTTTTATTTATTTATTTATTTTTATTTTTTCAATTTATATACCGCCCATCCCCAGGGGCTCTGGGCGGTGAACAGTTAAAATTGATAAAAACAAAGACTAAAATCAATATACAAATAATAAAACAAATTAACAAGGTGCAGTGGTGGGGAGAACCTTCCCCACCCCAAAGGTGGGAGGCCGACATGGCACCGCCCCCTTTAATCACCAAACGCCTGGCGGAACAGCTCTGTCTTACAGGCCCGGCGGAACGATAATATGTCCCGCTGGGCCCAGGTTTCCATTGACAGAGCGTTCCACCAGGCTGGGGCCAGGACTGAAAAGGCCCTGGCCCTGGTTGAAGCGAGGCAGGCTTCCTTAGGGCCGGGGACCACAAGTAAATGTTTATTCGCTGATCGAAGCGATCTCCGGGGAACGTACAGGGAGAGGCGGTCCCGAAGATATGCCGGTCCCAACCCACTCAGGGCTTTAAAGGTAAGAACCAACACTTTGAACCTGATTCGGAATTCAACCGGAAGCCAGTGCAACTGGCGCAGGACAGGTGTGATGTGTGACTGGTAAGGTATACCAGTCAGGACCCATGCTGCCGCATTCTGGACCAGTTGTAATTTCCGGATCAGGCCCAGGGGTAGCCCAGCGTAGAGTGAGTTACAGTAATCTAGCCTGGAGGTGACCGTTGCATGGATCACTGTAGCCAGGTCCTGGGGCGTCAGGTAGGGGGCAAGTTGCCTGATCTGATGAAGATGGAAAAATGCAGACTTGGCAACCGCCGTGACCTGGGCCTCCATCGATAGGGAGGCATCCAGGAGCACACCCAGACTCTTTACCACTGGCAAAGTTGCCAGTGGTGTCCCATCCAGGGCAGGGAGCTGGATCCCAACATCTGGCAGCCCCCGTCCCAGCTGCAGGACCTCCGTCTTCACTGGGTTCAGTTTCAGCCTGCTCTGTTTCAACCATGCTGTCACAGCCTCCAAAGCTCTGGCCAGATTGTCTGGGGCTGTGTCTGGCCGTCCGTCCATCAACAGAAAAAGTTGGGTGTCATCCGCGTATTGATGACAACCCAGCCCTAACCTCCGCACCAACTGGGCGAGGGGGCGCATATAGATGTTAAATAACTTCGGGGAGAGTATCGCCCCTTGGGGAACCCTGCACACCAAAGGGTGACGGGGCGATAGATCTCCCCCGAGCGCCACCCTCTGTCCCCGACCCTGGAGAAAGGAGACCAGCCACTGTAAGGCTGTCCCCCTAATCCCCACGTCGGCAAGGTGGCTGGCCAACAAATCATAGTCAACTGTGTCAAACGCTGCTGTGAGATCAAGTAACACAAGCAGCGCTGACCCGCCTCGATCCAGATGCCTGCAAAGGTCGTCTGTGAGGGCAACCAAGGCTGTCTCCGTCCCATGGCCAGGACAGAAGCCAGACTGGAATGGGTCCAGGACTAGAGCATCATTCAGGAATCCCTGCAGTTGTACCGCCACCGCCCGCTCAATCACCTTGCCCAGGAACGGGAGGTTCGACACTGGGCGGTAACTGGACGGGTTGGTGGGGTCCAAAGATTTTTTTTCAGGAGGGGCCGCACTACCGCCTCCTTTAACACTCCTGGAAAAACCTGAGCTCAGGGAGATGTTAACAATGGCCTCCAAATGGTCCTGTAGCCCCTCTGAGCTGGCCTTCACCAGCCAGGATGGGCAGGGGTCCAGAGGACAGGTGGTTGGCCTCATCCCCTACAGGATCCTGTCAACATCGTCCTGAGAGAGCAGCCTGAAATGGTCTAATACGGACCCAGAAGACGGACAAGGGGTCTCCAGTTCCTTTACTGTATCACCAGTGGGTGGCAGGCCACGGCGAAGGGACAAGATTTTACCCGCAAAATAGCTCGCAAAAGCCTCGCAGCCAATAGTTGAATTAAGAATTTGGTGGTCTCCCTGAGAGAGGGAGACCAAGGACCGAACTGTTCGAAATAATTGAGCCGGGCGTGAGCTAGCGGACGCAATGGAAGCAGCAAAGAAATCCCTCTTTGCTGCTTTCACTGCCACCTCATAGGCTTTCATAAACGTCCTATAAGATGTTCTTGCCTCTTCGTCACGCCCTCGCCTCCACACTCGCTCTAGTCATCTCAGAGACCGCTTCATCTGGCGAAGCTCCTCGGTAAACCAAGGAGCTACCCGTTTGCGGGCTCGGAGAGGACAGCAGGGGGCAATAGCGTCGATGGCTTCGGAAAGACGGCCATGCCAATCATCCACCAGCTCATCTAACGTACTGCCAGGGGGCATCGGATCCCGCAGAGCCGCCTGGAAACCAATTGGATCCATAAGCCTCCGCGGGCGAGCGTAAATCCACTCACCGCTCACCCGGGAAAGGAGCGGCATGCTCAGACGAGCCTTCAGAACAAAGTGATCTGACCATGGCACTGCATCATAGGCATCCAGGACCACCATCATCCCTGCCCCAAAAATCAAATCCAGCGTGTGACCTGCTTGATGCGTGGGAGCCGAAACAAACTGGGAGAGTCCTAGGGCCGCCATGGAGGACACCAGGTCAATGGCCTGCATGGAGGCATCGTCGTCAGCATGGACGTTGAAATCCCCGAGAACCAAAGGTTCGGGAATTCCAAGGCCCAGCTGGCCACCGCCTCCAAGAGACCAGACAGGGAAGATGCAGGTGCAGTAGGCAGTTGGTACACCATGCATATTGCCAACCTCTCCTTGGCGTCCAACGCTAGGCCCACACAATCAATGCCAGTAATTTTTGGGGTGGGGAGTGGTCTGAAGGAGAAAGACTCCCGAATGAGCAAAGCCACGCCTCCCCCCCGACCACTTGTCCAGGACTGGTGGAGGACCGTGTAACCTGGGGGGGCTAGTTCTTTCAAAGCGACCGTCTCGCCCTCCCTCACCCATGTCTCGGTCACGCAAGCCAGGTCCACATTCAATGCTGCAAGATAATCTTGCAGCGTTTTGGTCTTATTATTTATGGACCTGGCATTGCACAGCGCTAGTGTTGGAGAGTGGTTTAATATCCTAGCCTCACAACAGGTATATCTTGGGATGGGACGCAGATTGGAAGGGCACCGAGCCCTACCATGTCTCACTGCCCTTCCCTTCCATAATCTGCTCCCACCACCATACCTCCCGCGTCCCCCGACCCCAAGCCGGCCTCCTCACCAATGATCATAGTGCTAACCCACCACCCTCACAAAATCAACAGCCCACCAACTATCACAGACTAAGCTATCAAACATACACAAAACCCCAATACCCTACCAAATTAACAACATAGACTACAATAACTAACACACATAGTATAAAAACAATAAACAATAACAAGGCGAGCAGTCCCCTAGCAGCAGTCTTATAGGCTGGAGCAGCAAGGGGCGGGGCCGGGCAGATGGAAAGGCCAGCCCTTGATGGAAGCAACTCCCTTGGCAGCAGCAGCAGCAGCAGTGCAGGCTACAACAACCTTTGTAGGCTGGAGCAGCAAGGGGCGGGGCCGGGCAGATGGAAAGCCCAGCCCTTGATGGAAGCAGCTCCCTTGGCAGCAGCAGCAGCAGCAGTGCAGGCTACAACAACCTTTGTAGGCTGGAGCAGCAAGGGGCGGGGCCGGGCAGATGGAAAGCCCAGCCCTTGATGGAAGCAGCTCCCTTGGCAGCAGCAGCAGCAGCAGCAGCCGTGCAGGCTACAACAACCTTTGAAGGCTGGAGCAACCAGGGGCGGGGCCAGGCAGATGGAAAGCCCAGCCCTTGATGGAAGCAGCTCCCTTGGCAGCAGCAGCAGCAGCAGCAGTGCAGGCTACAAAAGCCTTTGTAGGCTGGAGCAGCAAGGGGCGGGGCCAGGCAGATGGAAAGCCCAGCCCTTGATGGAAGCAGCTCCCTTGGCAGCAGCAGCAGCAGCAGCAGTGCAGGCTACAAAAGCCTTTGTAGGCTGGAGCAGCAAGGGGCGGGGCCAGGCAGATGGAAAGCCCAGCCCTTGATGGAAGCAGCTCCCTTGGCAGCAGCAGCAGCAGCAGCCGTGCAGGCTACAACAACCTTTGAAGGCTGGAGCAACCAGGGGCGGGGCCAGGCAGATGGAAAGCCCAGCCCTTGATGGAAGCAGCTCCCTTGGCAGCAGCAGCAGCAGCAGCAGTGCAGGCTACAAAAGCCTTTGTAGGCTGGAGCAGCAAGGGGCGGGGCCAGGCAGATGGAAAGCCCAGCCCTTGATGGAAACAGCTCCCTTGGCAGCAGCAGCAGCAGCAGCAGTGCAGGCTACAACAACCTTTGTAGGCTGGAGCAGCAAGGGGCGGGGCCAGGCAGATGGAAAGCCCAGCCCTTGATGGAAGCAGCTCCCTTGGCAGCAGCAGCAGCAGCAGTGCAGGCTACAACAACCTTTGTAGGCTGGAGCAACAAGGGGCGGGGCCAGGCAGATGGAAAGCCCAGCCCTTGATGGAAGCAGCTCCCTTGGCAGCAGCAGTAGCAGCAGTAGGCTACAACAACCTTTGTAGGCTGGAGCAGCAAGCGGCGGGGCCCCTTGTTTTACAAGTGTCTTCCAAGAAAATGTTTTTTGTGGCATCTTCCACAAAGATGAGCCTTTAAAATCTGATATTCTTGTCTTGTTCATGACAGCTTACCATAACTTGCCACAGAAGATGGCTATATGAGTAGATAAAAGGAAAGAAAGACTGATTTACTTTCAAAATGGAAAACTAGGGAAATGTAAAGTTTGTTATATGCATTAGACTGTTGCAAACGAAAATTGTTTATGGTAACAATTTCCGGTGTTATGGTTCTAATTACTATGTAAATAAATAGAAATGATTTTAGATTTTGTACAATTGTATCACACTGTTTTTAGAATTATGGCATTTTTTTTAAAAAAAATGTACAAACACAGCTGAAGCAGGACTGGCTCCTTCTAAAATTACAGTTCACTGAGCACTGCTGGAAAGTGTCATCTGCTGGGACACAAAATAGGTGATTTTGCAAAACATTCTCAGTTTTTTCTCAAAAGCATCATTTTATTAATCATCTTAGTGGTCATCTAATTTTCTGGGGCTTTTTTTAACACCAAAAATGACCACAAATCTACCACCCCATATTTACCCGTAGGAAGCCTTGTGGCAAGTCTGCAGTCTTCCATGGATTAAAGGTTAGATCATTAGAAAGTTAAACAGAAATGAGTTTACATACAAGAATACTTCTTTCACTGCTTTAAATTAGTAGAAAAGAGCAAGAGTCCAGTAGCACCTCTAAGACTAACAAAATTTGTGGTAGGGTATGAGCTTTCGTGAGTCACAGCTCACTTCTTCAGAGCTGCGACTCACAAAAGCTCATGCCCAACCACAAATTTTGTTAGTTTTATAGGTGCTACTGGACTCTTGCTCTTCTCTACTGCTACAGACAAACATGGCCACCCATCTTGCTTTAAATTAGTTTGACTGGGATTTTTATTCAGGTCGCTTAATTTATGTTCAAGGCATTCCCTGTAAATGGTATCAAAGTGACTTACAACCATAAACATCTAGTAAATATCACATAATGGAACCAAGAATCTATCAATTACCAAGAGCTATAAATCAAACCCACTAAAATCTCTGGCAAATGCAATGGCCTTATACTCTCCTCACTTTCTCTGGTAGCCCATTTCATAATGCGGGTGCAACTACAGAAAAGGTGCACACTGTACAGGAGGACAAACAGCAAAGAGAAGCAACACAAGTTTATATGGGGATCCTTCAGATAATCCAGGTTACAAGAAGAATGGATCAGCGCACCTAGGACATCTGACTGCAAGAAGGCACAGATGAAAAAAAATGTTCCTAGCAACATTACTAACCTTCTGCTTTAATAAAAGTGGCTGGATCTAAGAGCACACCCAACCTTTTAACCTGACCAACAATCCTAAACAAGCACCATCCCAGCATTGCCAAATCCACACCCTGAGAAGTGTCAACTTTCTCAACCAACATCAGCTCCATTTTGTCTGCATTTAGTTTCAGTTCAAGTAATACAGAAGTTAATGCTATCAACATACAGATGACAGCCAACTCCCATGCTCCAGATGATCTTATGCAAAGTCATCATGTAAATATTAAGGAGCATAGGAGTTAAGTAGAGTCTTGTACCATACACGAAACTCTAGCTCTCCAATGGAAACTCTACCATCAGTCAGATAGGAAAGAATGAAGCCAACAGGCAGCAGTACCACATATGACTGGCTTTCCATACTATTATGTGATGGTATACCAGGGCAAAAGATATGCAGAATTCATATGCAATGACAATCCACAGTCTGTCATTAGTGATGTGAATCTAGGGAATCTGAGGTTTCAGGCACTCCCCCCCTCCCCCGCATAAGGTTTGTAAATGAACAATTTCCACTTTTGCAGCAAATCATAGTTTGGTGCTCCATCTAAACCATTGTTCTTTTGTCTCCAAATCAGGATCCCATATCATGTTTTCATCCTGGTTTGAAAGGAGAAGAATAAACCATGGGGTGGTGTTGGTTTTTATGAAACTATGATTTGCTATGAATACAGAAATTACGTACTTTTGTGTTGAGAAGCAGAGGATGGGAAATTTACACAGAATCCTGAGGGATTCTCTGGGTTTGTTCCATTAACAACAGACCATGTTTTAAACTGGGATGTAAAAGGAGAACTGTGGCAGTTTGAGAATTTTTAAAGAAAAATAAGGATAAGAGAGAGAGGGGGGATCTTACCATATAGGGGAAATGTAATTATAATCTAAGCTAGTATAAGGGTTAGGGGAATTTTCTTTCAGAGTATATGAATAAGAGCATAGTTAAATGAATATATTAATGGGGTATACTATATATACTACAAATGATATATAATGTTAGTGGATCAGGTTGTATATTATATAATGACTATGTAATATGGTGTTGTGTGCTGTGCCACATTGGTGGCAAGGCACACAGTAGGGGTTTTATAATGCATATTATATTGATAGTAGTATATTTGATAGAATATATGTTTAAAAGAAATAGAATATGTTTAAACTAAGATTTTTGTTATATACTATACTATATCATACTGGTCTGCTATATTGAGGGTTATAAGATGCATACTATATTGATAGTATAACTGATAGATGTATACTATATTGATAGTATATTTGATATATATGATAGAATATCTGGGGGGGGAAATTAGAATGTGTTTAGAGTAAGGGATTTCATTAAGTAATAAGAGGGGTTAAGGGTTGGAAAGCTGTTGGAAGTCGATAGGGAGGGGGGAGGAAAAGGGTGGGGGATAGGGTTAATTAGATATTAAGTGATTGTATGTATTAAATTTGAATGTTATACTCACCAATAAAATTTTTTATAAAAAAAACCCCAACAGACCATGTTTTCTTGTTACAGGTAAACCACGCCACAGTCTCCTTTTCTTGACATACCAGTTGTGCATTACATTATCCAACGTATAGCACAGGAAGCTGTCATCTGAGTATGCCCAGAGAAGGCTATTTTTAGCATACAGTTGAGCTTGCACAGCAGTATTTATCCCCGGGGGCCACAAAGAACACTTCTGCACAGCCTCTGTCAAGCACTGCTTCACATGTAATAAATTCATTAGGTACAAATAAACGTCTATAGTATAGTCTGTAATGTGTGAGATATGTAGAGCTTTTTTTGGCCACATGTTCCCTACAAATATATGCTATTGGAAGCTGGGACTAGTCAGGGGGACACATACTGTGTGTGCACAGTAAACTAATTTTTCAGAAGTAGGTATCCCTTTCATACATTATAGGGTACACCTCAGGTACACAATGTAAATGCAGCGTGACCACTAATTCTGTAACATTCATCAGTTCTCAACTCCACCTGACCATACGCCAGCTATCAGGAACTACTGTCTACATAGAGGTGGCACAGATTACTTAGGGAAAGCCGTAATGCTGGAATGAAAAACTATCCATCACACAATCTCTTTTTCCTTTCTTTAGGTGACAAACTCCTATGTTTCAGCTTTATTTTAAAGGCCTGAAACAGGATCACAAAGTTCCCATGTGAATGCTCTCTTGACCTTTTAACACACAAAAATCCACTGTCCCCCCAGCTAAATCGGAGAGGTGTCTGGCTCTCTCTTTGCAAAAAAAAATAAATGTAGAAGTGTGGCATTTGTGGAAACAGGACTTAGTAACAGACATGAGAGGGGGGAACAAGGGGTGGGAACTTGGATTGTCACTGCTTGATGGCACTCTGACAAACTAGTTGTGAATGAAAGACCACTATTTTAGCCACAATCAACAGAATTTCTCTTCTGTGTCAGTCCTAATATTTCGTGTCCCCTTCCCCCTTCTCTGCAATCTGCATTCCTAGCTAAAGTGAAACATGGTAAATATTACACTAGCAAGAAAACAGGTTTGGAATGCAAAGTATCTGGGCAGAGTCTCGTCTTGGCATCTGACCACAGACAGGTTGCCTGGTGCCAGACTGTATTCAGCTGGCCGCACATCATTCAGATAAAGACACTGAACTTTTGGCTACAATAAGCAGTCCTGGTGTTTACCACTGGAAAAAAGAGCCTTCCCAGAGGAAATGAGAAAGTATCTTTACCCAGTGATCCTAGACGTTGCATGAATTGTTCTAGGCACAAACTATTTTTGTTCTTGCCTAGAACAAAATTAAAACACAACTTTCCACTAGACATGGAATACCTCATTTCTGTGCCATCCTCACAAAAACACACAGCCACTCTCCCAGATTTATGCTCAGCAAGCAGAAGGGCCTTTGAAGTTTCACAGTGTAACCTGTTCACATGGCACCTTTTAAAGGATTTCTACCGGACTCTGAGGAGCTACCCTGGTTATACCAAATTAGCCCAAGGGCAGCCTTTGATGACTTAGGAGAATCAGCTTCTGGCATTTCCTTAGAGTACCCAAAACGCTTTTTCCAAAGCATGAACTAACCATGCCAGTAGTGTTTGTTGACAAAAAAGTAAAAAATGTATAAGACAAGAAAAACTTTGGCTCTCCAAAACAAATACAGTGTCCACTAAATGTCAGATATATATTTATGTTTATCAAATATCCTCTTCTTCCTTCAAGGAACGTCAGAATATTGTATTTGTGGTTCATCTTACTTTCACAACAACTACAGAAAGCAGGTGAAGTGAGAGAGAATGACTTTCCTGAGTCCATAAAGTAATTTGAATTTGAGTTACTATCCAAGCTGTAGCTACTATTACATACTGCTCTATACATGCCCTTCTAATGGGGCCATCTAGAAAAGACTGTCACACTTTTCAGATCCCTAATAGTCAATTAAGTCTTGAGTAGTCAGCTGCATAAGACGGCAAAAAAAAAAATCAAATGCCTAATTGCCAACAGGATTTCTAGGAGCTTAAGCAACCAAGTACCAGTCTTAAAAGACGGGCACCCCAAGGTTCTCACCAATAAATTTGCCTTGAGTTTCAGAAACTGTATGTGAAAACTTGCTAGAGCCTGTCACAAATATCACATTGGCAACAGATTCCTACATATACAGGCCTTAATTGTGAAATAAGAAATGCCGAATCTCACACCTTTCATGGTCACAACCTCTGCCCTGCAAAGTCCTTCCCTCTAAACAAATCTCAAGATATATGAAGGCAACTGAGTGTGATTGTTCACAGGCCTGAATGCTACTACAATATTAGCTTTGAGCACCAGAGCAATTCACAGACAGCAACAAAAAGTATTATTATACTAGTAACGCATTATAACAATAATCAAGGAATGGCTCTTTAAATGCTAGAAAGAGAACGTTCTCTGCTCTTTGAACTTTTGGACTTAAGTGTAGTGTAGTGTTGGAACATGATCTGGAAAGCTCAGGTTCAAATCCCCACTTTGCCACAGAAATTCACTAGGGCCAGCTACTCTTGCAAGGTTGTTGCTGCAAGGATAAAATGGAGGAGGGGTAGAATGATGTTGTAAGCTGCTCTGAGCGCTCACTGGAGAGAAAAACAGGACATTTTTTTTAAAAAAAATTACCAGTGTAATTGTGTTTGCCACTACAAAACCTGGCTAGACACTATTTTTTTTAATAAAAGAAGAAAAGATTATAAAAGAAAATCATTCTGTGACCAGACAGTCTTGAGTGTGCTAAAATGGACCTATTTAACATCCCGGTTGAAATGCCCTGGCTGAAATAAATCTGTAGGCATGCTGAAAAAAAGATTATAAATTTGATGCAACTTTACAGTTCTTTGAATTATTTAGTGCAGAGGCAGCCAAGGCAGGTGACAGACAAGGATACTTTCAATCAAATCATTTTGTTACAACTACAATACAGAAACAACTCAGCTTTCCAACTTTAAGGCTATTGTAAGGATTCTCTTCCTAATGTGAGGGGTGAGGGAGCAACTGGAATTAGCAAAAGAATATGATAGTTATCTTTCCCCCATTTTCTAAGATATACGACTGGCAATTTAGGGTTGATATCCTATTTTAATGAAAATTGCAACTGTCTTTTAAGAGCTGCTTGTTTTCCCCTTTGTTGTATTTCTAATTTTAAAGTCAATTAGGACTGGAAGCTTGAACTAGGTAATCTATAAAAGTATTAATATTCTTAGATTCTGGTTAATTGTGGATTAGTTTATTCTACATGGCAAGAGTGATAGTAGTATGTCTTAACAATCGTAAGTATCTTTTTAAAGGGCTTTAAGCCCACTGAAACTTATAAGAGGTGACCCCTCCACATACATACACACAGCAGATAAAGGGTATCTGTGTATAAAGAAAGTTTGACTGAGATGCTCAAGAGACAGAGGAAAAGACAGGCACTGCTGAGAGCTGACTGAGTAATGAGTAGAGATGGGCACAAACCACATTACGAACTTCAAAAACCCACGAAATTGGTGACCGCACGATCGCGATCTGGCTGTTCGTGATTGTCCTCGTCCAACGAACCTGCGTTCGGGAGAGGCCTGGTTCGGTGCGTTCAGACGCGGTTCAGGAAGCCAGACAGTCAGGCGCCAGCAATCAATTCCCCTGGCAACGGAGCCGGGGGAATGCCTGAACTCTGTCTGCGCTCCTTCTGTCGCCCTGGAAACCCGAATGGAAGCTCAGCTTACCTTGATCAGCAGGTCTTCCTTCCAACCACGGAGCTGCAAAGCGGTTACAAGTTGGGAGAAGACACCCAGGGGAGGGAGGGGGAAGGGGGTGTTCTGTAGCCATGGGCACTCCAATCTCATCCCTGCAAACCCTGATAGGCAGCTCTGACGGCCAAACACAGACCTCCTGTGTTGCTGAATGGGACCTGAGGGGAGGCGGCTCGTCGCCAGCTCCCCATGCCCGCCAGGCCTGGCGGCCGCCATCATGACCCACCTTCCCACACAGACCTCCTGCATTGCTCAATGGGACCTGTGCTTATAAATAGCCATGGGCTCCCAGGCTGGGTTTCATTTTCAGTGAGCAGTGGAGTGGGACAGAGCTCTTGCTTGCCACTTGCTAGCCTTTGGGAAGAAAGACTGAGAGTATAATTCAGCTTGGATTTTTGTGGGAGTTTCCTGGGGGCCTTGGATTGGAGAGGGTATAACTCCAAGATCCCTTTTGCAATCTTGTCCAAACTTGGGTGATGGCTGTAGGAGACCTTGCAAAACACTCCCTGGGAATATGGGCTCTCTAAGTGCCACAGGGGCCATTCTGCGCCCCACGAACCGCAAACTGGTTCGGCAACGGAAAATGTTTGTTGCGGTTCACGACTTCGGGATCATCGTCAGCACCGAACCACAAACTGCAGAGTCATTAAATTGTTTTGGTTCGTGCCCATGTCTAGTCATGAGTTTAGATCAACTGCACAACACTCAAGGCTGGGCGGTGAATTCTCATCTCCAGAGGAGGCAACGGAAGCCCCCACTAGTCTCTCTCACTAACCCTCAGCTTTGAGACCAAGAGATCAACTTCTAGCCCTACTGGGTATTAATCAAGAAGTCAGCCTGCCAAGTGAGATGACTGCAAGCTGAGTTTTATAAAATGGTAACTGTAACCAAAATAGGCCAAGGTACTGGATTTAGATCAAAGACCCCAAACCCAAATAATACCACAGAAGACTAATTAATAAACGTGCAAGACAGGAGAGAAAATAATATAACTAAATAACTATTCTTATTTATTTATTTGATTTATAACTTGCTAGCCCTGCAAATGGCTCAGGATTAAATAAAAAATAAATACAATAAAATTTTATAATAAAAGTTTACAATAAAACTAATTTATATTATTTAAAATGCCAATTAATATTATTAGATATCTAATGGAATCCCATAAACATATCTGAATGTAGTAGCTATAAACGACAGTACGGTAGGTGTACAAAAATCCTTAACCCATTCCCATACCTTCCTCCTCCTAGCCAGGGGAGAGGCGGCAGGTTGGAGGCTGGGAGCAGAGGATTCCCCCGCCCCCACCGATGGGCTGACAACCCTAGTCTTCAAACATATAATAGTTATTTTTACATAACTGCCTAAACCAGGACTTGCTTATTAGCATATCTATTGTATGGGTTATGATTATAAGTAAAAATAAACAAGCAAACAATTAATATAAGAGTAAAAAATGCAACTAATCACCTAAGAAACTCTCACAAATTTACTCCTCTCTATCTCCATAATGCTGGAAATGCTGTGGTGAGATTGGTACTTTCTCTCATTGTTAGTGGGAATGCCAACATCTTGTTATTTTTTGGAAGAAAATACTTATCTCGATTTAAGATATCACTAATTATTCAATTCCCCTAAAGCCAAAATTAATTTTTTTGGATCAGTGGGATGACCTTCTCATTCCCAAAATAAGGAAGAACCTCATGGCAAGTCTACTAACAGCTGCAAAAAGTGCTATTGCAACTCATTGGAAAAGTAAAAGTGTTCCAACAATACTTGATTGGCATACTAAGATTTGGGATACTAAGATCACTTTATTACGGAAAAATTAAATGATAAAATATATCAAGCCGAGCACTTTCCCAAAAGCACTAATTTTCAAGAAAAGTGGTTTCCATTCTTTGAATATCTGGAAAACAATATCTGGGCTATGTCAATTCATAAATCTATTTTTGAATGGTTATAATGAAGATCCTAGAAGTTCAGTTCTCGTCTCTGTTACCTATCATTTACATTTGTACGTAGGAATTGTTATTTGATACTTGGTTGTTTATTATTTGTCACTAGTTATTTGATGAGTTATATTATCTTGTAACTTGTTATATGTTTATCAATAAAAATATTAAATTTTAAAAAACGCAACTAATCTCATTATAGAGTAAAAAACTAAAGTCCCTAGTTACATTTGTTCAAGAGAGAGGACAATTCTTGCCAAGTTTCTCTTACTCCTGCAGCTACCTTTTGTTCTTGACTCCACTCCACTCTCCATGCACACACACTCAGGAGTAGCATATCAAGGGACACAAGTGGCTATTAGGAGAAGGAAAACCCAATAAAAATTGCTTCCGTGAACCTAGTTTTAAGAATTTTTGCATCTCATGCCTTAAACCCCCAGACTATATTACTAGGAATAATACCAGAAAATATTGATAAAACATTACATGAATTATTCAGATATTTGTTGACGGCGGCAAGAGTGACATTTGTGAGTAAATGGAAAGAAGATGAATGTCCAACCAAGGAAATCTGGAAAGACAAGATGGCAGAATATGCAGTGATGGCAAAATTGACAAGTTATATAAATAAAAGACCAATAAGTGAATTTGAACAGAAATGGGAGAATTATTTTGCTTATAAAGAATAAAATAAATAAGATGTTGCAGTTTTATAAAGTGGAATAAGATCACATACTGACTTACCGTATATAGCTTATAAGAGATTATAGTCTGACAAGGGGAGAAATGTATGAATATATAATCAAATATTTAATTGCTAAAATAGTTTGTAGATATGGAAAGTTAGGGATAAGTAGAGAGGATTGCTTTATTAATCAGTTACATAAAGAAATAAGATGAAATAGTGCAGCAATAATGGAATTAGTTTTTCCTTTTTTATTATTTATTTTTGTACTACTAAGTAGACATGGGCATGAAACGCATGACGAATGCAAAAAACCCACGAACTGCCTGATCGTCTGTTCGCGAACCGGCAGTTCGTGAGGGTCCATGGCCAACGAACGAGCATTCGTAACAAGCCTGGTTCGTTGGGTTCATCCGCGGTTCGTGAAGCCAGACAGTCAGGCACCATCAATCAATTCCCTCGGAAACGGAGCCGGGGGAATGCCTGAACTCTGTCTGCTGCACTCCTTCTGTTGCCCTGGAAACCCGAATCGAAGGCCAGCTTACCTTGATGGGCAGGTCTTCCTTCCAACCATGGAGCTGCAAATTGGTTACATGGGATAAGACACCTGGGGGGATGGAGGGGGAGGGTGGTGTTCTGTATCACCCATCTTCCGGCCTGCGCCGGGAATAAATGCTCGTTCCTCTGAGGCCTGGCGGGTGGGCAAAAGTGGGGTGCCACACAACCAGCAAGTGGCCATACCCCTCGGCCCACCTTCGAGTACACCCCTTGTACACTGGGCCAACGTCAACTGGTGGCTCTAATTGTATCGAGAGGCAGTTTCTTGGGGGCCTTGGACTGGAGAGGGTATAACTCCAAGATCCCTATTGCAATCTTGACCAAACTTGGTTGCTAGCTGGAGGAGAGCCTGCTAAACACTCCCTGTGAATATGGGCTCTCTAAGTCCAACGGGGGGCGTTCTGACTCCCACAAACAGGTTCGTCAGCGGGAAATGTTCATCACGGTTCGTGAGTTCGGGTTCGGTGGCAGCAATGAACCACGAACCGCGGGTTCATTATTTTTGGGGGGTTTGTGCCCATGTCTACTACTAAGTATGAGGAAGGAGGTGGGAGGCACTAAGTATGCGTAGTATATAGTAATGGGACTTAATAGTTGCAATTTTTATTGCTATGTGGATAAATATTGGAAAAGATTAGGTTTTTGTGCACTCTGTATTCTAAGAACTCTTGTAGCGATAAGTCGCAAAAATTTTTTTTTTACTTTATTAACTTTTCCCTCCCCCCTTCTTCCTTTGTGTATCCCTATTTAAGTTTTAGAAATCTGAATAAGATTGTATGCGGATATATTGTTAGATATTGAATACAAGGCTATGATAAGATGGTAATGATCAAATATTAATGATGAGGTAGATTGTATGACGTATTTAGTTTGTGAAGGTAAATGTGAAAATACACAGTAGCTGGAATAGTATATGTATTCTTCACTTTAACATTGATTAACTCTGATGAAGATATGTTTTGTGTACTTTGTAGTTCAAAATCTTACTGTTCCTTTGACACTGTATCTCCCCCTCTTTTTTCTGTACCCATCTTATTCTGAAAATAATAATAAAAAAATTGCTTCCACAAACACACACTGCTGACATAAGCAAAGAATTCAACACATTGTGTTTAAACTGGATAGAGATGTACAGAAAACAAGGGGCCATCCTTTAATCAAGTTGGTGCTTCAAGTGTGGAGATGAACCAGAGGTTGGAGAATTGAATATCTATACTGACTAAGACAGAAAAGTCCAGGATACGGGGGCTCTGGAAATCCAGGTAACGCTCTTATCATGAAACTCATGTAATGCATCATGAATATTTAAACTGAAGTATGTTTCAGAAGTCCCCAGACTTTGGCTGAGGTTTCCTTTAGTATCAAATAGAGGCCTGATTCTTTTATGTAATGGATCTGGAAAAATGCCTGCTAATGCAGCTACATCTGGAGAGAATTAATTTCTAACACTGGCATTCACTAGGTTGGAGAAACCTAGAATGTCTAAAGTAACTTAGAAGGAAAGACCTGGCTCCGATGATGCCTGTGGCAAAGCTCCCACTGACATGGAAGGGTGAGGAGAGGAGACCACATTTTGACTCAAGGGGGTACAAGAAACAACAGATTAAACAAAAAACAAGATACACATGCAAATGGACATTGGATGTGTGCTCTAAGCTCTTCATACTCCAAGCACAGGTCAACTGTCATTAAGCTTCATTCAGGAGTCTGGAGAGAGAAGCCAAACCTGCTCCAAAGCACAAGGTAGTGTTACAGATTTGTTTTAAAGAAAGGATGTTATCTGGGAAAAGAATTGGAGAAAATCTGGAGGTCAGTGGGACAAAAATGGGAAGACACTCTGAAGTACAAATGACTTGTAAGCTCACCTTCTTAGGCCAAGGAGACATTTGCTAAGGGGATATGAAGACATTCCTTCACACTATTCCTGTGGGGTCCTATCCATCCATTTCATTTTTACTTAAACCTTCCACCAAGAAAGGTTCTCCCCTCCCTCACAACAAACCCGGGAGACAGGTCAGGTTGAGAGAGTGTGACTGGCCTGAAATCACTCGGTGAGCTTCATGGCAAACTGCAAATTTGAATCTGGATCTCCCTGATTTTAATCTAACTACTATATCACACTGGATCACATGCTGGTAGTTATATTAGTCTCTTGCAGGCAAAACAAAAAAAGAGTCTTGTGGCACCTTGGAGCATTCTTGTACCCTTCTGCCTTCACAATACCTGGAAACTCCAACAAGAATCCCACAAAGTTGGAGAGAGAGAGGATGCACTACTATGGAAACAATGTCATTCGTCAGCTGTGAAGTGTTTAATGCTTGTAAATTTGGATAATGTGGGTGACATTATGAGATATTCATAGCAGGGATAAACCCCATCAGAATATAGCATGTTAGCTAACAACAGAATCACCACCTCACTTTCATATATTAAAATGTGCTGCCACAGATTAAGTTTTGATATGAACTTCTGCATAGGGCAAACAATTCTCCTAAATACACATTGAGGGAATACATCCCCATGAAAGGACCTCATCAAGTCCACTTTTGAACTGGCTCCTGGCCAATTCATCATGGTCTGTCCATATGCAGCCTATTTTATAGCAATTTCACTGGGTTCTAATTGGTTTCTAGATCAAATTCAAGGTGCTGATTTTAACCTTTAAAGCCCTACATGATCTGGGACTATCATATCCAAAGGACCAGCTCTTCTGATATGATCCCCCATGAAATCTGCATTCTTTAGAACTTACTGGTGGTGCCCAGCCACCAATAACTCTTTTCCACCGGGTCGAGCGCCTCTCTGTGGTGGCCCCATCTAGATGGAATGCTCTGTTTTACAATACATTATCTAGGTTTTACAGGGAATGCAAGGCAGGATTGTTTAAGCAGGCTTTTACCAGCCATGATATACCACAGAATCTTTGCCACCTGGTTGTTGTTTTTTACTCTTGGTTGTATTTGTGGGACCTATTTAATTGTAGTGATGTTTTTTAGTTTTAATATATTACATTTATTGTTGTTTTTAATGTAAATTGCTTTGGGCCTTGTTCCAGGGAGAGGCGATATAAAAATCTAAAAAATAAATAAAATAAACATATTGCTTTGGTTTATCCCCTAATTGCCACACACATTTTTTTTAATTCAGTTTTTGCTTTGGGTTTTTTGTTTTTTTCACAGTTTTCCCATTTTTTGGAGACCACTTTTATCCCAATCTTTTTCTGGAAGCTTATTTTGAATTGATTTTTTCCTTGTGCATAATGTTTCTTTTGGTTTTGGTTTTGTAGCTTCAGTAGGTAGCCGGCTCAAGGTTGACTCAGCCTTCCATCCTTCTGAAGTCAATAAAATGAGTACTCAGTTTCCTGGGGGTAAAGTGTAGATGATAAGGGGAAGGCAATGGCAAATCACTTCGTAACAAAAGTCTGCCAAGAAAACGTGATGCGACGTCCCCTATTGGTAAGTAATGACTCCGTGCTTGCACAGGGGACTACCTTTACTTTTTTAGTTCTCAGTACAGAATTGAAAGCCTCTTCATTTGAACAGAATGATCATGAATAAAAAGGGGAGGGTATACTACCATTTGTATCACTACAATTTGTGTAACTATAGTTTTCAGTAGAAATTTTCTCCCACTATGATAATTTCTCTGATGATGCCCTTTCTAAGAACCCTGTCCTTAAAACTTCCTACTGAAGCCCGTCAAGCTACAAACCTATAAAACTGCTCTTTTCAAAGTTTATCTATAAATTTCCATTGCCACCTCCAGTTGTATTTAGACATTTTAGGCCAATCAATTCAACATGCATTTTGTCAAAGCTACCCAAATACCTCCTTTCTGCATGTTCCTCAGTGCTAAAAGAATTATGAACAGAACACTGCTGATTTGACAAGAACTATGTGTCCTTTGTAAAGAAAGATGGTGACCACAGCAGTGGAGACAGAAAAAGAAAACAAAAATCCTCCCTTGAAGTGAGAAGGTGAAAGCAAAGTAGAGCAGGCCCCAAATAAGGCCGAAGGAGTCTGTTCCCAGAAAGGCAATGCCTCCTCCACCCCCTTTTCCTCAAGTGGATGAAAAGTTAATATTTCAGGCAAAGGCTCAAGGGATCTTGGTTAGCTCAAGGTCAGGCATGATATTCTGTGAGACTACTGGGTCAGCAGCTGGAAATTTAAACAGCTGCTGAATTCATTCAGTATATAACTATCAAAACAGCACCATTTATGCTTCTATCAGGGTAGATTCATCCTTCAAATTGCCCCCCCACACCCTTGAGATCTGCTTCAAAAATGGAATTTCCATCTTAAAGAAGGTTCTGATGTGCCAAAGGATTTCTTTATTGTTAATGGGGACAGAATATCAGAACATTTCCATTTTTTAAAACACCCACAGGGCAAGCACATAAGAGTCTAGACTTCTCTTCCCACACTTTTTATCTAAAAGCATTCTGAAGAGTGTGACTGCAGCTTCTGATCCAGCATGCTAACAAAATGACAGATAAACAACTGTAAATGGGTTTCCTTATATTCTCTTTTCCAGTTCGTCTTGTATTTAGCACTATTGAAGCAATCTCAGATTAGAGACACCCCATGCAAGTGATATTAGAATTCTTACCAGAACACCATTTCACTGCCTGATACTGAAGAATTATATAACGGTGACTTCAGTTTTAATTCCTCTTTCATGAATCTAATGTCATAAGCTATTCATTTGATGGAGTTAACCCCTCCCCCCCTGCATACACTACCATTCTTAAAATCCTCTGGTATACAGCAGAAGAGGTTTCATGGATTAGATTCAAAAGCTTGAATTGATGTTTTTGGGACATCACTAGTTGCTAGTGTTCCTTTAGAAATCTCTCTATGTAATACTTCCATATATATTATATATTATTTTATTTAGGTTTTAATTTGAAAATTATTTTAAACCATTGTAAGCTTCCTTGAACTGCATAAAAAGCACATAAAAGCATAAATGTTTAAATGAATAAATAAAGGTCATCCTTCCATACAAATCTTGATCTACATTCCACCTTCTCCATAGCCTCATGTAGTATCCACCATTCTCCCCCTCCTTCCTTATGACCATTTCCACTTTATGCTTACAAAAATCTAAACCAATCAATAAAAGTCAGGATTCTGTCTTTTTCCCAATTGGAGAGTATCCAAAACTTTCCAATCATGTAAAGAATTCTGAAAACTTGGCCCTCTGACAGGAAGGTTCCAAAAACACCACCAGCAAGATTTGGCCTAGTAAAGGCCAAAGGAAAATAGGATAAAAATAGCATCCCAACAAAGGAAAAATCAGGTTTAATCTGATCCATAAAGATTGCTCCTCTACCGCTAAAATCACTGGACAGAGATGTCCTCTTCTTCACTTGGATCCTTCTCCTCAGTACTTCTGAATTGCCACATTAAGACTTCTGGACTAGGCAACACACAAAAAATTTTGCTCTGATTCTTTAAGCATCTCACTCTTCCTTTTTCCCAAGCACCATTTCTTCACTGATGCATTTCTCAGAACCTGTATCCTCTGCCCTCCTACCACCCCTTATCTCTTTCTCTGGCAATGCTGTATGCTCATATCACAACCAACATTGGGTTTTAGGACTGCCAGCCTACAGGCGGAGGCTGGAGATCTTCTGGAATTACAACTGATATCTAAGTGACAGATTAGTTCCCCTGGAGCAAACAGCTGCTTTGAAAGGTATAGTCTATGGCATCATACCCTGCTGAGGTCTTTCCTCTCCCCAAACCCAATCCTCTCCAGGCTCCACTCCCAAGTCTCCAGGTATTTCCCAAGCATAAACTGGCAAACCTACAGTGGGTTCCGAGTTATTGCCAAAATTTGCACTTGTTTCAAGCACTTGTCTCAAGCAGTGTGGACAGAGTTTGGATATGTACTCTGATCATTTCTGATAAGTCTCGTTATGTGATACCTTAAGCCATTTCTTATCAAAAGGGACCTTGTGTCTTTACAAAGACTCTGGTATCTCAACAATCTTCCCAATCCTAGTAGGTAATGTGTACTCTAACCCTAGAAAGAGGTAAGTGATTGTATTTAAATGGCTGGACTATAAAAGCATTGTCTCGGATAATATAATAGGTAACATCCTTTCACAATCATCAGTTCCTGCTGCTTGAGGACAATAATTTCCAGATCAGCCATGATAATGGTCACTAGAGTAGATGCTGCTGGATTATCCTTTCTAGCTCCATCTGAGTGACAGGTTGCTCATGACAAGTATACTGATTTCTTCATTGTCTGCACTGGTCCTATCTATCAGAATGGTTTTTGGACTGTAGAACTATTGCCATGGGGACCTTCGTATATGATCCCTCCCCATAAAAACTCTTCTGATACACAACCTGATCTCAAATGGCACCAACATGTTTTATTCCTGAACTCTCCCAATGCACAGCAACAGTATCTATTCTATGAACTGCTTGACTCCTTGGGCCATGGCTCCTTGTCTTCAAATAACCCTTGGTTCATCAACCTTTCGGACTTCTTTTATAAAGTAAACACAGGTATAGATAATAGTGACCTAGTAGACATTATATACATGGACATTATATACTTCAAAAGGCTTTTGACAAGGTACTTCATCAGACTCCCAAGTAAGCCCAGTGGTCATGGATTAAAAATTGGTTAAACGACCAGAAGCAGAGAGTAGGAATAAACTGACGGTTCTCACAATGCAAGGAAGTATGTGATAGGTTCCCACAAAGGCCGGTACTGGATCTGGTGCTATTTAATGTGTTCATAAATGAACCAGAACTACAGGTGAGCAGTGTAGTGGCCAAGTCTGCAGATGACACAAATTTATTCAGGATAGTGAAAACCAACTATGAAGAGTTCCAGGAGGATCAGCACAAAATGGCAACAATGTGGGAAATAAAGTTCAGTGCCAGTAAAGTGCGAGGTGATACAATGGAACAAAAAAATCCCAACATCAAGTATATGCCAATAGAGCCAGAACTTGCTGAGACTGAGAAAGAAAAGGGGCCACAGTGAATAGTTCAATGAAAATGTCAACCCAGTCTGCCACAGTAGTAAAAAGGCAAACTTTATTCTGAGGATTAGTAGGAAAGGGACTGAAAATGAAACAGCTAATATTATAATGCCCCTGTATAGTTCTATGGTGCTGTCTTATTTGGAATAATGTGTGGAGTATCTCAAAATGGACATTGCAGAGCTGAGAAAAGTACAAAAGATAGGAACCAAGATGATTAAGTGGTTGAAGCACGATTCCTGTGAGGAAAGGCTGAAGAATCTGGGACTTTCCAGTTTAGAAAAAAGACAACTAAGGAGATGGGAGACCTCCAACGAAGACCAGGGTTTATTTATTTGCACAGGTAGGCAAAGACAAACCACCTCTGATTGTTTCTTGCCATGAAAACCCCACCAGGGGTCGCCATAAGTAAGCTATGACTTGAGGGCACCACACACACACACACACACACATACAGGGGGACCCATGATAGAGAAAAGAGAGTAGACAGAAAGAACTATTTCTTCCTCTCCAGAAATACTAGAACTGAAGGGCATCCAATGAAGTTGATATGCAGTAGATTCAGGATGAACCAAAGGAAATACTTTGTTAACTCAATGAGCAATTAAAATGTGGAATTTGCTACCAGAAGATAGCCACAATCACAGTTAGCTTTAAAAAGGGATTAGACAGATTCATGGAGGATAGGTCCACCACTGGCTATCAGCCATGGTGACTAAAGGGAACTTCCACAGAGGCAATAAACCTCTGAATACCAGTGCTAGGATGCAACTTCAAGAGAAGACCTCAGCCTCTGTGCTCAGTTGTTGTCTCTCCACAGTAACTGGTTGGTCACTGTGCGAGACAGGGTGCAAGACCAGATGAACCAGCAGGGCCCTTCTTATGTTCATTTCTCAGTGGAGACTGGTACTTCTCCATCAGAAAATATGGAAGGGAAAAGACCCTATGTGTCATTAAAACAACGTATGGAACAGCTAGCAAGGTAAGTAGAGTTCCTAGGTGTCCACTGGTGGCAGGCAAACTCCCACGGATTTGCCCCTTGCCCACCACTTGCCCAGTGACTGGCTCCCTGGGGGCACGGTGACATCACATCTGGAAGTGATATCATCACACCAGCCATGGGAGTATTCCTCCGCTTTTTGGGGGGCTGTTTGGGGCCCCAAACGCGCCAAATTGACCCCCTGCAGAGGACAGAAGCACTTGCATGTCCAGCACATAACATCACTTCCGGAAGTGATGTCACCGCATCAGCCCTGGGGCATGTGCGCACAAAGAATAACCTCATGCCCCACAGGAGGCAAGTGCGAGGTACTCTACCCTCCCAGCAGGAGGGGAGAGGGACTCAGTAACTTCATGCATTTATGTTCAATTCACTGGATCTGAGCCAATATGATACATTTTGATAATGCCTTGGTACATAATCATAACAGACTGGGACGGCAAAGGTACAAGACAGAGACTACCATAAATATAACATTCTAGAATGTCCTTTAAAACCACATTCAGAAGATAGACTCTATGTGATCTGAGAGTAAAATCCCAGCTCACTTATAAATGTAATGGCTCAAGCTGCCATAATCTCACATATAAAAATATCAATAATAGAAGGCCTGTGATAAAATATAGATAAATAAGGTAAGGATTACAAAGTACAGGATGCACAGTCATACTAACCCTCAGCACTGAGCCCCCATGTACACTTCCTTATGTGTGATTAAGGTAGAGTGCATACATAAAGGTAAATAATAATCTCTAGATTTGCATAGTCAGCACGAATAATAGTTGTGGGTAGCAGAAAGAAACAGGGAGTCAGTATTCATTTCTCCACTCACCAAACTGGCACTCACAGAGCTGACCACATCATGTATTAGGATTGAGATAGATACCCAGACCTGATCCAGTAAAGGTCATCACAGGTGCTAGAAACAGGATTTTGTATACTCTAAACCACCTGTTTGGAGGTGTGCAATTATAAATCCCCTTCCATATGCATCAGAATACTTAGCAAGCCTAAGGAGGTCTATTCAGAATTTAGCTCTATTCAATGGGGCTTACTCCCAAGAAAGTATTCTTAGGATTGCATTGTTAGTCCCATGGATTGCAATGAACCAATTTTTCATTAGAATGTATTTAAGAACATGGTCTGAAATTGCAAACTTAAGCATACTTGGAAGTGAGGCTGGTGTGTCTATCTTTCATTTTCCTAACTGAATGTGCTGGTTTATAGAGACCCAAGTCGAGTCCATTAAACTGGTCAGGCTTAAGGTATCATGTGAAACTGGGCAGGTTTTATACATGATAGTATCACCTCTGACTATTCATTCACAGGAATAATGAAAACATTTAAAATAAACAAAATCATAGGAAAATGACAGTAGTTCACTGATTTCAGCAGCAAATGCTACAATCTACAGTAGAGTATTATAAGACTATGGAAATTGCTGTGACTGCTCATATGGTATACTGGTCAACTGGATACAGATACTGTATACAAAATCTATCATAGCGAAACACTGGTACGCTCAACAAGTAACCAAGCAAAGCAATGCACCAGTCTTTATAGAACCTGTTAAGTTTTTGACCTATCAAGTTCTTGACAAAAAACCCTCTTATCTTCTTTCTCTCAGTCCCTTCAGGAACCAAAAAAAAAAAAAGGGAGGGGGGACCTAACATGAGGTGTATCAGGTCTCCAGTGTGCTGCCATGCATGGCTGATGGATTGTACTTGGTGTGGCATCACATGCTGAACAGGCTTGAGAACAAGTCTTTACTTGATTCCTTTGTCAAAGTATTTCATACATCCTAGAACTATACATCACAGTAGATGCGTGACTTCCTCTGAAAACAGCAGTTTCTCTTCCTCCTTTCTTCCTGGGAAAACATTACACAACAAAAAAATTGACACTTTCCCACCCTTGCTCCATTTCATTGGGAGCTGTCCAGAGGCACAGAAAACTTGGAGCAGGAGGAGATAGTGTGGAGCTGTTGTTTTGGTGGAGGTCAAATGTCTTCAATAAGATCTAATTCCCGCCTCAACAACTGAAAGTAAGAAAGGAATCATTTCAGGTAACACCAAAAGCAGAGATCATGCTTTCCCTTCATTTAGATTGGTGCATATAGAAAGGAGACTTGCAGGGCAATACTATGCAGAGTTTCCACCCTTCTAAATCCACTTAAGTCAGGATTGCACTGTTAGAAAGCGAAGCATCATGGAGAGGATTCCACACCCCCCCCCCAGTTACCTTAAATAATAATGTTGCATGGTTTCTTGAACTCCATAAATGTTATAATGTCTCCTGCCTACTAATAAACAGGCCAGGGTTATTACATTTACATTTTCAAAGTTTTCCTTGCAACCATAAAAGTTACAAATGCTGGAAATTATGTACCCTACAGCTGCCCCATGGAGACAGGGTTTAAACAGAAGAATATCTTTGTTGTCAGTGCTCCCTCTACAAAATCAAAGGAAGCTGTGATTATTGCCCTTTCAGCAACAAGACCTTTAAAAACACAAATGTGCACACAAACGGCACTTCTTGCTACACAGTTATAATAACTGGCACAATTACAGGAAAAAGTGATTCTCAACCTTGGGGCTCTCACCCATCCTGAAATTTACTTAGTTTGTTTTTATAGTGACTTGATTAGCATAGCATTTCATACAGTCAACATAAAACAACAAGAAAGATAGAAATAGTTCACACATTGTCCTTATCATCATAGAGGCAGTGATGGTACAATTGTTAGGAAAGACAGTTCATGCAAGGTGATACTGATGGTACTTCAGCTACTTGGCGCAGCATATTTTTCCCCAACGAGTCCTCAAAAATCACACTCAGAATGGAGAAATTCACTCTTATGCTGGATGTCTGCCCCTTGGCATGGGCTAACTTAACATTTTTACTCAATATTTTTTTTTAAATGACAGGGTCGTTTTCCTTTGTTTGCTCTTTTAAAACATGACCACACTGGTCTAGCAATCCTGAACATACTGTAGCATCCCAGTGAAGAGAGGGGAGGATGTGAGTACATTTTACTGCACAGATAAATCCCGCGCTGCAGGCCTCCCTGCCCCCTCTCCGCCAGGAAGAACTCCTGTTCTTCTTGGCTCGCTCTAGCAATGGCTGGCTTTGGAGATTTAGCCAGGGCTCCAAAGAACAGAATTTCCAAACCGTTCCCTGGCTGCAGAAGGAAATGAAAGTCAGTCATTTTTTTAAAAAGCAGCTTAGGCTGGCCAAGGTTACAATTCTCTAAAAACCAAACGGAGTGTTGCCATTAATGTCTATAGGCACTTCAAGTCTTTTGCTCTATGGGAATTTTTAAAAGGTAAAGAGGAAACACACAAGGAGAAAATAACATGCAATAAAAATGGGAAGGAAAAGCAAGTCTAAAGGGAATCAAACTTTGGAGGGGATTCAGAATCGCAACCAAAGACCCCTATTTGAAAGATACTAAGATGCTTGGAAAAGAAAGCATCCTAGTACGCAGAGGAATTGAAATGGAATGTATTTGTATTTGAAATTGAATATATATTGACCCATCCAATAAAAATCTATTAATGAAAAAAGAAAAGAAAGTTGGGTGATGATGACTCTAAGCCAAGTCAAACATAAAACTACAAATATTTTAACAGCAGTAAAACCAGGATGCCTTTTCTTTCTTGCTTTCCAAAATGCACTGAAGAAACAAATATGCACTGCAAATAGAGCCTGATTTAACCCTTGAAGTGGAAAAACTTACCTGTAAATGTCACAGTAAGTTTTGCTTTGTTACCTTTCAAGGCATACTGTGCTACTTAGAAAAAAGATTACTAACCACAGAGACTTATGTTAAGTCAAGTCTGTTTAATGCTACTTGATCTGCCAGTAAAATAGTTACTAGTTAGTCACCACATCCCTCTAACAGTAAGAGCCTTATGGCAACTTAAAGACTAACAGATGTACTGTGGCATAAACTGTCAGAGACTAAAATCCCTTTTAGCAGATGCATGAAGTGTTGTCATAGGGGGTGTATATATCTTCTGCATCCCTCTCCCCCAAAATACTACAGCTGGGAGGCAGATGACCCTACAGAACAGGTCACAGGGGGCTACAGTGAGAAGACAATTTAGCAGTAGTCACCTTCTCTACCTTTTTCATAAATGCTATCTCCATTCACGCAACTTGGGCCCATTCACAGAAGATGGAGAGTAATTTCACGTAGCATCCTCTTTTGCTGGAAGAGCCCTAACACTCAGCAATGGCATTTCAGGGGCCACAGAAGGTTGCTAAAAGAGGAGGAAGCTGATGAAAATTGCTTCTGTCAAGTTTCTATGTCAAACTGGCCCCACTGTAAATAGTGAAGGCAAAAGACAATGAAATTACAACACATACACACAGAAAATGTGTAATATCACTATGCACAGATAAACCCAACTATCATTTGCATTTCACAGCCATCTGTCTCCACTGAAACTAATGTAGGAAGGATTGTGAGAAAAAACTTTTAGATTCCTTGCCTGTTATCAGCTTACTTACAGAAACCAGTATCTGTGTTTATATTTCCAGCACTTTTAAAGTATCCAGGTTTCCGAGAATGGATGCCTTATGATGATCAGTGCTGGCAGCAGGGCTTTTAACAGTTATTGTTAAAGCCCCCTTCCTTTATTGCATGTACAAATATCATTTGGACACTGCAATTTTGTGATGTGTCAAATTTTGATGAAAAACGCACTTGAAATACAGACTTTCAATTCAAATGCTGAATCTGACAGTTATTGCAAATGGGCAAGATGAACAACTGCCTATGCTCATGCGTTCGCTGTTATGGACCCCACCTTGTAGAATGGCCTGCCTAAAAAGGTCAGGAGGGCTCTCATGCTTCTGTCATTCTGCAAACGATGTAAAACAGAGTTGTTCTGGAGGGCTTTTCTATGACGGTACTAGAATTGTTCAGGAAGGTTTTTTAGGAAGAGAAAGAGATCACTGACTATACCACTGTATGTAGGACGTATTACCTGTTTGCTGCATGTATTACCTTGTTGTCACTGCATTGTTTTCTGCAGAGATGATGCCATTTTTCTGCATTATACAGAAAAACACAGTTTCATATCTAATGTGATTCTTAAAAGCTTATGCCTCAATAAAATTGGTTAGTCTTAAAGGTGCTACTGGACTTTTTACTATTTTGTGACGATTTCGTTATTGCTTTATGCCATGGTGTGAAGGATGGACAAAGGTAATCCCACTGCCCTTTTCTGTCAATCGCCAATTCAATGCATGTCTGTTTGGTGTGTGTGCAGAGCAACTGTTTGATGTAGTGGTTAAGAGCAGTGGGACTCTAATCTGGAGAACTGGGTTTGAGTCTCCACTCTTCCGCTTTAAGCCAACTGGGTGACCTTGGGTCAGTCACAGCTTCTAGAAGCTCTCTCAGCCCCACCCACCTCACAAAGTGATTGTTGCTGTCGGTATAATAATAATGTACTTTGTAAACCACTCTGAGTGGATGTTAAGTTGTCCTGAAGGGTGATATATAAATTGATTGTTGTTGTTGTTGTTGTTGTTGTTATAACTAACAATCAACTGGTATCTATGGGATGCTGGAGGTGCCAAATGAATTGTGAAAACGAAGAAGAAAATTCATCAACCTGTCACTTTGAGTCAGATAGGATTTGAGACTCCAGCAGGTGATGCTGGAGAGCTCCTTTCTCAGGAGTGTAGATCAATGGATAGGCACACCTGCCTTGACCAAAGGGCACTCTGCTCCACTAATACTCATAAATGCTTTACAATGCAAAGTTTCTTTCCGCTACGTGCAGTTTCCCTGTTTCTGCTGGTAACTGATTAGTAAGGGATCAGCACAAACATCTTTTTCCTTGGTCATTGTTCCTTGCATATGCATGCAATGTTTAAATAAAGACCCACTGCCTGGCTGGGCAGACCAGCTCTTAGAACTTCACTCTGTGTCGTGTGATTCCTACAGGGACCCTGCCCAAACAGGGACCCCACTCATCAATGCCTGGCATAGGCCCCTTGAGTGCATTCCTTCGTCACTGTCTCAGTGACCCCTTCATTGGTGAGTATGGGAGGACAATTTTCACATGCCCAGCGCAGGCATCTAGAGGAACTCCGGTTCCTGGTTCAGAAGTCCGACGGGACCGTGACTTCTAGTCAACTTCGTTCCTTAGTTCAGGAGCTTAATAAGCTGTGCCCTTGGTACAGCTTATTCTCTCCACCTCAAGGACTGGGAGAAAATTGGCTGGGTTCTTCATACCCCGCCATGAGCTAATGTAGAGTTGTTGCATACCTGGCACCAATGCCAGCATGCAGTGGAGAAGTTCACACCCATTCCCACGACTGCTCAATTATCTAAGGAATGCCCACCAAAGTATGCTGATGTGCAATTGCTTCCTCCAGCACTGCTCAGCTCCCCCTCGCCTCCCCAACCTTCTGCGCCCCCCGGTAAAGATTTTAATCCTCCACCTTCCACTGGAGGAGTCCCAGGGCAGCTTGTGCGAGAGATTCTGGAACATGAGCTCAGGCAGGCAAAATCCAAGGATGTGGCAGAATTAACTGAAATGCTTGCTAGCTGCCCAGTTCATGTTACTGATCAGGTTGATGATTCGCATGCTTTTAACTCCTGCACAATATGTGGTTTGGGAAAGTGAGTTCCGCCAGCAGTGTGTACTAAGAGGCGCCAATTCTGGCGGAGCTTACACTGCTGAGCAACTCTATGGGGCAGGAAATTTCAGTGACCCTAATCATCAGATAGTCTTACCTGCAGCTACGCTGGAGGTTGCTTCGCAATGTGCTTATCATGCTTTCCAGCGGGTTCCAGCTTCTGGCAAGCCGTCTCAGACCTTTTCGAGCATTCGCCAGAAAGCCACAGAGCCCTATCCAGATTTTATCAATCGCCTGCAGGAAGCCCTTAAGCGTCAAGTTGATAACGCTGAAGCCCAAGAGGAGCTGTTGATTAGATTAGCTAAAGAGAATGCTACCTCTGAATGCTGAAGGGTTATCACAGGTCTGGGAAAAAACCCGGAGTTGGCAGAAATGATTAGAGCTTGCCAAGATATAGGAACACCCTCACATCAAGCCTCTCTGCTTGCTGCCGCTCTCCGCCAGGGTGTAAAGCCTGGGGGGAAATGTTTTAACTGCAGCAAGCCTGGTCATTTTAAAGCAGAATGTCAGGCTCCTGGGGGTGGAGGTGTAAAACCAAAACCTACCAGCCCAACTGGGAAAGGAAAGCCTCGAACCAAATGTCCCAAATGCGGCAAGGGATTTCATTGGGCTAGTGAGTGCCGCTCGGGAAACTCCCGGACAGGCCCATCTCTGGCCCCGGTCCAAACAGAGGCAAGTCTGGGCTAGAATCCTTGCCTAATTCTACTATTTTCAATTCCTCAAGTGCCACTAAAGGCAGTGCAGGGATTGATCTTTTCCTACAAACTGATCTTACTTTCCAGTTCCCCGGAGAAGTGCAAGTTGCACCTTCTCAGCTCTCTGGTCCTTTGCTTCCTGGCCATCTGGGCCTGATCTTACCTCGCTCCTCTAGTGGAAAAAAGGGAATCTTTGTAGTCCCTAGGGTTGTTGACTCTGATAATGAAGGAGTCATACAAATACAACTGTGGACTAATTTGCCTCAACTCAAACCTTGCCTCAAAATTCTGCACCCGCTCAGTTAATTCTTGTCCCCTATGTCTTGCCCGCAGGGGGAGCTGACCGTGAGCGTGGCACGGGAGGTTTTGGGTCTACCTCCACTGATTCACTGGTAGGACTGACTACCACTATCTCTTCTGCACGCCCTCAGCAACATATTTTTATCCAAGGCCATAAGTTTAAAGGTATTCTTGATACTGGAGCTGATGTTACTGTTCTCAGCCGCTTGCAGTGGCCCCCTGAGTGGCCTCTAGAGGCCTGTCCCAGTGTTTGGGGCGTAGGGGGGAAACAGGGAGTTCAACAAAGTGTACATTTTCTTTCTGCTTCTCTTCTTGATTCTGATAAAAGGGTGCAGTTTCGCCCTTATGTTCTCGATATTCATGTTAATCTGTGGGGACGAGACTTGTTGAGTCAATTTGCACTGTTGTCACAGTGGGTGAATGAAATGTCTCTCACTGCTCTCCCCCTCAAGTGGCTCGCAAATGAGCCTGTGTGGATTGATCAGTGGCCTCTCCCGTTGGACAAACTTTCTGCTTTACACTCTTTAGTTTCTGAACAGCTAGCCGCTGGTCACATTGAACCAACGACTAGCCCATGGAACACCCCTGTTTTTGTCATCAAAAAGAAAAGTGGCAAATGGCATATGTTGCATGACCTCCGTGCTATCAATGCCTGCATTCAACCTATGGGTCCCCTGCAGTGTGGGACTCCAAATCCTAATCTTATTCCTCATGATTTTCAATTACTTATTGTAGATCTTAAAGACTGCTTTTTTACAATCCCGCTCTGTAAGGCAGATCGGGAGAAATTTGCCTTTACAGTGCCGGTGGTTAATCATCAGGCTCCCACCCAACGTTACCACTGGAAGGTCTTACCCCAGGGTATGTTGAATAGCCCCACTTTGTGCCAATATTTTGTTGACTGGGCGTTATGCCCTTTTCAGGAAAAGCATCCACAGGCTCTTGTCTACCATTTTATGGATGACATCGGGGTGGCTGCGCCCCAGATTCCACCAGGGTGGTTAGGAGACCTTACTCAGTCTCTCCACCCTTTTGGCCTTATTGTGGCCCCTGAAAAGGTGCAAGTTGTGGAGCCTTATACCTATCTAGGGCATCGGATGCTTCACTCCTTTGCTGCTCCCGTGGTTCCTTGTTTAAAGCTTCCGTCTCCGCTTACCCTCGTTGCTTTGCAGCAACTCCTAGGCACCCTTAATTGGGCGCGACCTTATTTTTCTTTACCTACCAGTCTTTTGAGCACATTGTTTTCCTTACTTACTACTGCGAAACATCCCAGTGATCTTATTACTGTTCCCCTGCAAGCCCAGAAAAAAGCAAATGGTTGCCCCCGTACACATACAAGTGAACAACAAAGGAACCAGTCCATGGGAAGCACACTACAATAATAGTCAAAATTTTTTACAAAAGTGTATTCAAAGTGCAAGTGCTATGAATACACTTTTGTAAAAAAATTTGACTATTATTGTAGTGTGCTTCCCGTGGACTGGTTCCTTTGTTGTTCCCCTGCAAGCCTAGGCAGCTTTGCAAAAGGTAAATGAGATTTTAGCTCAACAGTGTGTAAACAGAATCCCTGTGGGGCTTGATGGCCTCCGCCTTTTCGTCCTTCCCACTCCCCAAACGCCCACTGGAGTTTTGGGAATGCTGCATCGTGGACAAGTCTTTCTTGTAAAATGGTTGTATCTTTCTCATGGCTCTCACCAAAATGTCCTTCCGTATCCTCATGCCACGGCTGATCTCTGTGCTATGGCACGAGAGCGTGCTATTGAGCGCACTGGTCATGATTTGCTGTCTATCACTATGCCTTTTCCTAAACATGATTTCAATCATCTCCTGCGTACTTCTCTGCACTTTCAAATTGCTCTTGCTGACTTTGTTGGAGAAATCCTCTTTCATTTACCTAAAGATCACCGCTTTTCTCTCCTGCAGTCAGCACCTATTTTCCTTCGATCTCTTCAGTCTCCTCAGCCTGTGCACGCAGCAGTCACAGTTTTTTCTGATGGTGGCCGCTCCCGAGGAGCCATTGTTTATCAGAGCGAAGGTCGCTGGATTACTAACTATTCTGCTACCCAGGCTTCTCCCCAGCGAGCTGAGCTTGCTGCGGCTATTCTCGCATTTCATACCCATCAACCAGGGTGGATTTGATTTAAATCAAACTGATTTAAATCACAATTTAAATCACGATTTAAATCACTAGTCATTAAGGCTTGATTTAAATCATAGTTTTCTACATAAAGACTAATTCTTGCTGGTATAATTTTAATATGCAAGTAGATGCCTGCCTTACCAATAGGTAAAGGAACTTCATTAAAGTATTCCCAAACTGGGTCTCTTTTACGGCCTGCTGCCATTATAGGTTTTTTCCTCCAAGGAAAGAATGTGATAAACCTCAGGTCATACACACAAAAGATCCAAAGACTTGTGCAGTATTGTGCTCAAAAAGTTTCACTTTCATTTTGTACTGCTTGCCCCTCCCTCCTCACACTTAGTTTCTTCTTGTGCAGATCTATTCCACTCCAAACAATCAGAAAAATATTGTTTCTATTCACTGAACTTCTTGAAACTTAGCACTGGAGGGGTTGATTCTGTCTTCATAGTTTTGTAGAACAATAGGATTAAGGTCTTTTTCTCAACTCTGTTCATGTTATAACATTTTTGCTGTGAAGAAGAGGCATGTGATCTCTGCTGAGCTGACACAAATTCAGTTTTGAGAACTGCAAAACCAAGCATCTGTGATAATATCTTGTAGGCAGAGAAACTGCCCAATAATCTTACAAAAAACTCTGGAAGAGCATGACATTGTGAATAGATTAATGGAATTTATTTACCAAAAAAATTAAACATATACAGCCTTATTCTACATAATTAAAAACTAATCTTTATTTCATGATGGAATAACCTTTGGATGGTAATATATTTTCCTCAAAAAGCATTTTATTTAAAAAAATCCGATTTAAATAAAAAAAATCCGATTAATCAAAAAAATCCGATTTAAATTTTAAAAATCTGATTTTTTTATTTTTTTAAAAAAAATCATTGATTTTTATCCACCCTGCCATCAGCCTTTCAATCTTATCTCTGATTCACACACTGTTTGCAAGCTAATCAGCTGCCTTCCCGGTGCTTACCTAGCGTCTCGTATCGATTCTAATCTTATGGCTCTGTTTCTTACTTTGAAATCTCTCCTTGAACTGCGTTCTCATCCCTTTCATGGTGCCCATATCCGCAGTCATACGTCATTGCCTGGACCTTTATCAGACGGCAATGCCCATGCTGACAAAGCGGTCCATTCCTTGTTTTCTGATCCCATCTCCAGTCATCAATTTTTTCACCAAAATGCCAAGGGCCTCACTCAGTTATTTAATATTCCTCTGTCAGAAGCCCAAGCCATTGTGTCTGTGTGTCCTCACTGTGCAGGCTTTTCACATGTCCCTGAAGGGGGGGGTCAATCCTCGTGGCCTAGGGCCCAATGAGCTTTGGCAAATGGATGTCACTCATGTTCCTGACCTCTCCCCATGGACGTTTGTTCATGTTTCTATCGATACCTTTTCTGGAGCACTTTGGGCCACTCCTCAGCGGGGAGAAACTGCCTCTCATGTTATTTCCCATCTCCTCGCTGCCATCACAGCTTTAGGCCGTCCACGGCGGTTAAAAACTGATAATGCCCCTGCTTACTGTTCTTCTACCTTTCAACAATTTTGTGATCAATGGAATATTTGTCTTTCTCATGGCATTCCCTATAACTCCACTGGCCAAACTATTGTTGAAAGGGCTAATCGTTCCTTCAAAACCCTGTTGCAAAAACAATTAAAACAGGGGAAATATAGAACTCCCAATTTAGCAAACATTACACAGCAAGTCCATAGTTCTTTTTACTTTAAATCAATTAAATTTCTCTCAAACCCCAGGAACCATGCCTTCTTCTCCCTATGATAGGCATTTTCGGGAATGACCACAGCTGCCCCAGCCGTTGGTGTTCTATCGAGCCCTGCCTGACTGGACGTGGTTGGTCCTGTTCCCTTAATAACCTGGGGCCAAGGTTTTGCTTCTGTTCTTACTCCTACAGGTCCTTTCTGGGTTCCAGCAAAGTGTGTCCGGCCTGCACATGGCGTGGCATCAAGTGACAGCCAACCCGGTGCCCGAGATGGAAAAGGTCAGCCTGGAGGAAGCTCAGCGACCCTTCCACCCCCTTCCAAAGGGGCCAAGGGCACCGCGAGCCCCATTGGTGACATGGGGAGCTGTCAAGCGGACGACCAGCAAAGCGCAAGACGTCCTGCAGGCCAACAATCAGCCGGAGACACCCGAGAATCTGTGTGCTGCCATTTTTGTGGTTATAACTGCCAATTCACTTCTCATTCTGTGTGTGCTGTTTTGTTTTCTGACCCCTGTCCAGAAGAATTCCTTGCCTGACCGCCTGCAATATAATCTTTGGGAACGTCTCGCAAAGCAGGTTAGTGTTTCCTCCTTTTGTCTGAAAGAATCCACTGATATGCACATGCTTATAGCTTCTTGTTTAATCCCAGTATGTACCCCCTTGTCCTATCTGTTGAATGATACTAACCTTAAGATGTTTATAGACCGGACACAAATTGGTTACCAGCAAATGTATGATTGGGGAACTACTTCTTATCAATTACTTTCTGACACTGTGTCATTGTATACCCCTTTTATAGCTTCTAATGGCTCTGCCAACCAGACTACGTGCGCACGCATTGTGAATTGCTCAACCAACCCCCAAAAGCCTCACTGTCTGTCAGTTGGCCCAAATGTTATTAATTGTTCCACTGTTGAAAATGTAACTTTTGCCTTTGCTTATACTATTTTGCCCCCTGGATGGTTTTTCTCTTGCGGTTCCCAAACCTTCAACTATATTCCTGCCGATTTGTCTGATACTGTTTGTTGCTTAAGTCGTCTTACTGTTGTACTCCCCACCAAAGAAGATTTGTTAACCCACACTCGAAGACGCCAAGCTGCTACGCTAGATTCCAGCTGTGACTCTATAGTGAATCTCCTAAGCGATGCAGAGGCCGTGGCCCTTGCAGCCTCTCTTGTCAGCGTTCCAGCACTCACCACTGTGAACCATTGAACTCTTAGCAAAATAGCTTGCAGCCTGGCAAAGACAATAAACGCAACTTCTATTGCAATTGCTGTCCCAAATGCTGAGCTCATAGAGCTCCGCTGTGCTCTTCTGGACAATTGCGCTGCCATTGATTATTTGATGTTGCACCATCAAGGTTGTGAATCTGTTAAGGATATGTGTTGTTTTAATATATCTGATAATTCACAAAAAATATCTGTTCAGTTGAACAATTTACATAACCTAGCTTCTGATATTAAGCAAGATCTGCTGCCCTCCTGGTGGGCCTCATTATGATCCTGGCTGCCTACCGGATGGCTCGGTCTCTTTGTCCAATACGGAATTGGGTTTTTAGCATGTTTAATTCTAATTTGTTGCCTGTTACAGTGTCTCCCTGCTCTTGTAACTATGGGGTCGAGGGTGATTGCTAAACAACCTCACGTGTATCCATTAATGGCCCCTCAGGCCAAAGCTTTAGCCAAACAACTGCGTTATTACAAACTGCATACTTCTGATGTTGAATCTGGCTTAGAGTCAGATACTGACTAGAAATGCTTACTTTAAAGAAAAGAAAAAAGAGTGGAATGTAGGTCAATGGATAGGCACACCTGCCTTGACCAAAGGGCACTCTGCTCCACTAATACTCATAAATGCTTAACAATACAGTTTCTTTCCGCTACATGCAGTTTCCCTGTTTCTGCTGGTAACTGATTAGTAGGGGATCAGCACAGACAAACATCTTTTTCCTTGGTCATTGTTCCTTGCATATGCATGCGATGTTTAAATAAAGACCCACTGCCTGGCTGGGCAGACTGGCTCTCAGAACTTCACTCTGTGTCGTGTGATTCCTACACAGGAGAGTGTGTTGTCACAGAGCCTGACTTGTGGAGAAAGCAGACCAGTGTATCTGTTTCAGAGCCTAGTTTCTGGGAAAAGCTTGCCAAAGATTTAGAGGTTCTCGGGGAAGTTCATACTTATCCTGTGTGGATTCCTGAAGTTGTGGGAAAGCTGAAGATTCACCTCAAGCGTTTTAAAAGCATGTCTTAGGATTGTACCCAGTAATTGTCAACTGAAGCGCTGTATCTTAATGAGGCAAAAAATGCTGTGTTACACATGGAACTAGTTTCAAACTTCTTTTCTGAACATCCTTATTACTCTATCCCATGATTTGAATAAAAGTACTGTTTTTTCCAGTTCCCCTCATGTCTCACATGAAGTCTTAGAAGAAAAGGGCATTTCTAGAACATAATCCAGGCGCTATTAGAGGGAAGAATTGTAGCAGGCAGCAGCACTATTTAGGCTGTGATAAATCTCTCATGTGTATTTAGATAACCATATTTATAAACCATTTGGGTTAAGTCTATCCAGTGGAGACTGGAATAGAGACTTCATCAGTCAGACTTCATGCTAATGCTACATTAACATCATTTAAAACTCAGATCCTCATACACAAGCAATTTCCACATGTCCTTATACATACGGCTCACCTACAGGACTCTGGCAACTTTTCTTCAGGCTTCCTCACATTTATGTTTGCAAAACGTATGCATACTGTTTTGTTATCGTCTTTTCCACGTGTTTACTAGGAACACAGTTTCTCTAGTGTTTTCTTCTGCTGTGGGTTGACAGAGTGGTTTTTTTCCATTCTTTGGCATATGAATGCTTAAAGCACTCTGAAGAATCCACCCATCTCCTCTCCTGAAGCTCTTTTCCTTTCAACTAGTGAGATGCCACATTATTTTCCATCTTATTATTGGATAACTACCGTTATGATTATTTGAATATATCTGATCAAATACAAGTAAATACAGGCAATAATTTTTAAGATCATGTAACCTTTATGGAAGTACATCATCCATAACACCATGTCAAGTGTTGAATCACACACACATGGAAGCTTGCTTTGAGCCCAACTATTGAGCGAATAGTGGGATATAAATATTTTAAATAATTTTTAGAGTAAAATACAATGGATTGTAAGCCTTCATTCAAGTGATAACAATGCATTCTTGTTCTTGGGATAAAAAGTTTCCATGAGAGGCCATATGGACAAACGTTAAAGCACTGGATAACTGCAACAATAGGACTCGATATAGTTTTTTTTTAAAAAAGACAAAAAGAACTGTTGATTTCCTTATTGAAAGAGGATGGGACAAGAAATGATCATAAGAAATCTGCAGATAGATTTAAACTAGATATTAGGAAAAGCATTCTAAAATGATTCGAGATGCTATAAATCTTCGGTCTTGGAGACTTTCAAGAAAAGACTAGACAGGCATCTATTAAAGGTGGTGGACAGACAGCAGTGGGGAAAAACGGAAGCAGTACAGAAGAAGAACTGACACCTGAATATGTTATTTAACAGAGAAATCTTCTTGTTGCTGGTCTGCAACTTCCCTCTTCTCCCATCTTCCTATAGTGTTTAATCTGTGAAACGGGAGTCATTGGGGTTCCAGGAAGTCCCTTCCCTCTGGCTGAGTGACTGTTGCTAGAGATTACACATTGGTAAAGGGAATTACACTGCACAAGCTCACAGATACTCTATTATTACTTTACATGTTGGAAGGCTGAACCATGGCACTGCAAACAGGCTTCAAGATTAAACCCCATCAGATCTCCATCTCAAATAAAACCTTGATTTTAGACTACCCAGAAAACATTTGACGAGTCCATGTATAAAGGTTGACCACTCACCAGATATCTGACATTAGGTTTGGGTTCCACTAGATCAAGGATCCCCAACATGGTGTTCACAGATACCTTTCCTGGCACCCACCATGAGTTTTTAAAAGAATGGGTGGGGCCAGATGGGGCTTTTGCTCAGCATGGTTTCTGATTGGCTGTGCAGATTTTTTTAAAGCTGTTTTGGCAACAACTACTTCCACAACACAAGGATATTCACTATGTCACTAAAGGTAATGCAAGAAAGTATTTTAAAGCGATATGTTTATTTTTAAAGACATCCTGTTAAACAGGGCTTCTGCCTGAAATGTTGAGGAGCTACTATTAGGGTTATGCCTATCCTCACTCTCTGATGTTCTGCAGTTGGCTCCACCTCTCGCTGCAGCCATTTTGTGCTTGTGCCCACCACCCTATGTCAGAATTCCAAAGGTGCCTGCAGGCTCAAAAAGGTTGGGGAGCCCTGCTTTAGATGATCCTTTGGAAGATTTTAGTTGGAAGATTCCAGTCCAACTGAACTGAAATGGAAAACAGACCCTGATTTCTATGGTATCAGTTTACTTCTAACGGAATTCCCCTGGTGAAATAAACAAATCCATGCAACTAACATCAGTATGCCTGACCACCTTGACTCTTGGAAACATCTCAAAACAGGCAACTATATAAAAGCCAAATACACGTTACTTCTATTGGCACATGCCTTGTTTCTAAATTGCTTTGCTTTTAAGATGGTTTATGATGTATACATCTTGATTCCAACAGCTTCTTTTCAGCAAGTGGCTTTAGCCAGTGTTTTCAGTTCCAATAAGCGCAAACTTTGATTATGTATAAAGACTTCACTCATGAATTTCATCCTTGCTTTTCTTCCTAATCATCGCTTATTTGTAGCAATTGGAAGGTTCCACACTCATACACATTAAAGGTGTGGTTTTGCATGTGTTCTTGGAAGATCTTTTAGATATACAACCTACCTTGGAACATAGATTAGAAACAGCTTTGAGAGAAGGAATGATGGAAAGACATTAAAATGTGTTTATTTGCAAGGTCTTCATGGTCAAATTGTCATTTATTATGGGAATGGGTATGCGTGTGTGGAATACCAAAAAGGTACAGTGCATAAACTCATGCTTATTTCCCCGAATTCTGAAACCACATGCAATGACCATATTGCTGCCATATGCTGCTACCAGATGACATCTGCTATCAAATACTGCTACCAATAACCTGCCATACTATTTATTTTTCCAACTTATTTTTACAGCTCATGTACAACTATAGCTCTGATGGTGATTCATCAAAAGCAAAGAACCACATTTCAAAATGGATTTCCAAAACATCCAGCAGCAGTGTTTCTTGTTTTAAATGATGGGTACAAATCTACAACAGTATTACCTATCACAAGCAATATCAGTAGAACAGTATCTTCTTTGCATGAAGAAGGTCTCAGGTTCAGATCCCATCTTCTACATTTAAAAGGATCAGGCAGTACCTCTATCAGAGACCCTGAAAAGTGGCTGTCAAAGTAGACGGTAGTGACCCTGATAAAATAGTGGTCTCAGTATAAAGTAGTTTCATGGGCTCAGCTGACAATGCTTCCTCTGTTCTACTCAACCAATACATGTTCATAGACACCATTTATTTTTTATTTTAGCATTTTTAAATATTTTAAAGAGTTGTATCATATGCATCTTAACTTTCTGAATTCCCACATGTTCTCTCTGTCCGCAGTAAATATTTTCTATATTCTATCTTCAATGTCAATACATTTTCAAACTCTACTTTAAAAATATTTATAACTAGCTTGATACCTGTGCTTCGCTACGGTATTTAACTACTTTAAATCCAGTTATAGTACTTATGAGGATGTAACAGTTTCCTTTACCTGATTTTTACCTCAGAACACAGAGTTCCACAGCTGACCAATCAGAGAGAGAGGGGTGCAAGCAGACAGGAGTCTGCCAGCCACACAGGGAAGCCAGGCCCCACAGGGAGACTGGCAACCCTAGTGAACTTTTAGGGGAAGACTGGGAGGTGCATTTTAACCTCAGGACACATTTAATGACTTCCAATAGCAACTGCATACTGTTTAGGATGTGGGGGGGGGGGGGGTGAGGACCAATCAGCTGCATGTGCAAAATGACCTCTGTGTTCCGTCTTGGGGGGGGAGGGGAGATGATGTGTGGAATGTTGTGAGCCCCAATCAGCCTGCCTATGCAAATAACCTTGAAAGGCTGGCCCAATCAGGGAAGAGTGGCTGAGCTGGCAGTGGGTGGGGGTGCAAGCAGGCATCAGCCTGCCACCCACACAGGGAAGCTGTATCCCTTTGGAAAAACACATTTTACCCCTTTTTTACCCCCTTAAAGGGTGAATTCCTTAAAATTCCTTCTTATTGGTTGTTTACATCATGAAAGGAATGTTCACCCCAATTTTCATGTTTTTAGGTCCAGGGGTTTGAGCTGAGCATTGATGAGTCAGTCAGGACACTTGTATTTATAAATATAGATCTCCCCCTTTCTTTCTCATTCCATTGTTTCCCTGGTGAAAGGAGCCTTCTCTTGATGCAAGAGGCCTCTTTTGAGCCTGGAAAAGGTGCTGCTGTTAGCAGAACCCTGGAAGCGAAGTCAGTGTTCAGTTCTTTCTTTTTTAACTAAGCCTTTCTTGTATGTTTCCATCTTTATGTATGTAATTCTATGAAGACTTTTTATGTTTCTTTAATTGTTTCTCATTTTCTACCAAGTTTTATATGGAAAAAATATTTCATATGGTGTTTATACTTTGTCAACTGCTGTTCATATTGTGGAGCACAGGCACTGCTGTCAACATTTATTTCCCTGTCCTAGCAGGAAAAAAATTCTCACATGGCTTTTGTGAACTCCATGTGCCACGCTCTCAGTGCTGATAAGCAATTTTCTTTCTCTACTGATTTTGTTAACTTTCTTCTTTGCTTGCTGTTTCTTTCAGACCGTTTGCACTCCTGTCAACACTCTTTTTCTCATAGGAATTCAATGTTTGTACTGACATCCAAATCTTTCATTTCTACTTATTATAGTTTTCTCATTTGATAATTGCTACTTTTGAACTCAGGGGTTTCCCATACACACAACTTATTCCTGCTTTTCTTAGCAGTCAATCCACTAACATTGGAATCATGTTGAGCACAAGGGTTCCATACCTCTTCCCACCCTCCCTATTTTTACAGTAGCTACATCGGTTTAGTTTCTTATAGACATGCCTTTTTTTTTAAAAGGATTTTTGAATGAGGGTGCTGTTGTCATCTATTGACATCAGAGTGCCAACTCTCCTTTTTTCCTTTGTGCTGCACAGGTGCTAGAAGCGAGGCTTAGTATCTGCATGCATGAGAATTATCATGTTGTTCTTGTGGAAAAATGCCCTCCACTCAAAGGTTTACCTCAATATTTGGACATTTGGAGCTAAAAACTGATTTTGAAAAGTTCTCCTGTTGACACACAGCTGGCAAATTCAGAGGAGTCTATTTCACCCCCAGCTAATTAACTGCTTTCAAGTAGCCAAGCACTTCATGTTTAGTCATATAAGTATATCTAGCAGGCCAAGAACAAGAAGGCAGTGTGAGTCTCTCTGCAACTAGGGTTGCCAGTTTCCTGCTGAGGGCAAGGGATCCCTTCCACCCCCACTTACCTGGCCAGTGGAGGAGGGGGAAACATGCCTACCAGGGTGTGTTCCCGGGCAGCGCGGCACACTCCCGTGCACTGCAGCAGCCTGATTTGGGCCAGATTCAGCCAGAATCAGGCTGGATTTGCCTAGATTTGGCCCAAATTGGGCCTCTGCAGAGTGCAGGAGCACTGCTACACTCCGCAGTGGCTGGATTTGGGCCGATTTGGGCTGGATTGGGCCCAATTTGGCCCAAACCAGGCCACCACAGAGCACAGTAGCGCTCCTGTGCTCTGTAGAGGCTAGATTTGGCCCAAAAGTGACATCATCACATGGGCTGGGCGTGCATGCATGCTCGGAGAGTGCACAAGGGGGAATTTAAAAGGTAGGTGCAAGCCCACTGACCTCCTGCCCGAGGCGTTGGGGGACCTGGCAGCCCTATCTGTAACAGTACCCACCAGAATTTTAAGTGATAACAAATATCTCCTCAAACAAACAAAAAATCAGATTCCCACAAAAATAAATATAGTAAAACAGGGGAGGCCACTGGACATCAAGCTACTTTTTTTTAATTTTAAAAAAATCACACGCCTACCACAGGGAGGGAAAAAATCCTCAGTTCAGTTGGGGAGGGGTGTATCAAGAAAGCCAAGGGCAAAGGCAGCAAACAGTGAAGGCTGAGTGGCCAGAAAGAGCAATGAACACTCCTGTGCCTTTTGAAAGTACAAGAAAGAAAATGGCTGCCTTTGTCCTTTTCCGACAGCTATCAACTTAACATATTCCTGGGTCTGTGTTCTTTATATAGACGTGAACTTTCCTTTTCCCTAAGCCCAGTTTGGTACACAGCACATCCACTTACAGGACATCTCTAAGCAAGTTCCTACAATATTTTGAGCTGTGTAAATGGTATATCTGTTACTCATAAACCAAAGTTCATTCTAATATTTGTAAAGTGCAAAACTGCTGGGATCCATACCTCCTAGAAAAGACAGTGGTTTGGACCCCCCATTTGACTTCAATACTCAATCTGAGTACAGGAAGTTGCTGACTTGCAAATGTTTAATGTAAGCAAAAACAGAATTAGAAGAAGAAAAATCTTCAGCAGAAGTCAGCTGCCTTTTAAAATTCAAGGCAGGGTTTTAAATGAGAGGAGGCCAGTGTAAACACTCTCATACAGACACTGGCCAAACAAGAAAAATATCATGGATTTCTACAAGCGAAAAAGGGAGTTGGAAAGATTGAGAGATTTACTGCTACATTTTGCTGTGAACGTACAATCATCACCGAAACTCTCCCCAGGAAGTGTCGAAATTGCCATTGCTGACACCAGTCCAACTACTAAAAATTAAATTATCGTTCCCAGAACATTCCAATTTGAGCTTTGGCAACAACAGATGGTTTAATGCTTTTAAACAGATTTAGGCATACTTTTAAAAAATATAATGCTACAGTCTCATATAGGCAAGACCTCCCTCTTGGATTCTTTTGCCAAAAAGGGTGGGAGGAATCAACTAGGGTTTGAGATTCATGTTGTGAGGTCTGGATTTCGCATCACAAAGTGAAATCCAGAATTATAAAATGAGGTTCAGACAGGAGCTCAATGTTATGAATGAGCATCTGCATGAGACCCAGTGTGTATGGACACATTTGTCAGTGAAGCGTGGATTGGACAAAGAGCCAAATAAACATGACCAATCTCAACTGTACATTCCCCTTTTTTCTATCCTGTTGAATTTGACTAAAAGGATGAGACAGTGAGTTTGCAGGAACAGAATTCTAGAGCTGAGCTGGGCATACAATTTCATTTGGATCGTTTCTGCTCAGGAGTCAGACTAATTGCTGTAATTGAGGACAGAGTAAAATCTTCCCCCAAGTTTCACTGGCTAGAGAACCCGAGGTCTTTGTGGACTTTCAACTTTCCCCGACAGCAAGTGGCTTGGCGCACCTACCTGAACCCCCTGGAACTGTTTGCTCTGCAATTACCTTGCTGTGTTTGTGGCATATAGAAGTTTGGACTGCCGGAAAACTGAAAGTCAAGATGGCCCTGCCTTACCACGGTGGTTGGTCTTGTGGTTCCTTCCAATTCTAGGATGCCAAAGTCTATTTAAAAACTATCCAGTGTCTTCCAAATATTATAGTACAGCAAATGTGTTCTGACAAATCCAAAACTTTTTTTTCTGTCAGAAGAGTGGGGGAATTTTCACTGATTCTCCCTTTCTACTGGTGACTTCCATATCACACCAAGCAGCTCCTGGGGGATCCCCTCAACAGAAGGAGGCAATGTTTTGGGAGGCAAGGTGGGCTGCAGCAGCAGGCAGAGGCATAAAAGTGCAATTCCATGAACAAACCAGGGTACTTTGGATCCAAGCCCAAAGGATTTTTCCCTTAGAGTTGTTGCCATCATTCAGATATGAGCAGACACTAATTTGCAAACACCCTTACTCTGCAATGGCTTATGCAACACATTTGCTTAGCAGCCTACTCGACCTGGTCTCCAATTCTCATTCTGATTTATGCACAGTATGTCATATTAATTTTAATACAAGAGATCATATCCACACACATATTGATTGCCCCAGAGTACCTGGTTCCATCCCTGAGCCTTGTCAGACTAGAAACAACTTAAACCGAGCTACCCTCCAGTTGCAAGGAGGATTCTTGCTAATTATCCTGGGAGTTGGTTTGGTTATATCTCTTTTTGGAGGTTAATAGTAAAAAGTGCCTCAGATTTTAATCCAGGAAAAACCCTGCAACTTGCTTATCAATAGTTCAGGAGGAAACCCCTTGTCATTCTTTCCCTAGAAGTCAGAACCAACCCCTTAGGTACCCTTCTTCTGTGGGGTTGTGTTTTTCTCTCCTTTTTTGTCATCCTTATCAGTTTTCTTTTCCCTACCATGCTCCTGCCCCTTTTGCTGTCTGCTGTTGCCAAATCAACTGTGGTGGTTGCAAAGCTGATGTGGGGAGAAACCACCACTTGAAACCCATGCCATTTCAGGAAGCACACTGACAGTACTTAAGCATCCCACTGATGGACAGCCTTGTTTGAAAAGAAGCAAACAAAGCAAAATAAACCAATTGTAAGTGGGAAGCAAACATATTCCAAACATATTCCAAACAGATGAGCAAAGGCATTGCTTTGGTCTAAACAATTCTGTTATTGCACTCCAAACTCATTATTAAATTAAAATAATACCTGGACAGCATATCATTCCCAGGCTGAAAAAAATGCCTCCCTTAAAAAAAAAAAAGAATGAAAATAACATATGGTTTTGTAATGGGAATGGAAACATTTGTGTATTCTCACTAATGACTTGTTTTGTCAAAATGCACTGGGAACCTCCACTGGATTTGCAATACAGAAAGACTTTGAGATGAGAGACATTGTGCAGGCGAGGGAAACAAGGGGCCAACTGGAAGAGGTTCTTTGGGATCACACTGTCACTAAAAGGAGAATACTTTTCAAAAAGGAACGCCAGCATTTTTGCTTCCTGTGAAGCCAACAGCATATGGTAAGATAAGCAATTCTTTAACCCCTTAACACAGAAGTGACTGGGTGAAGAGTTTCAAATTTTGTGTGTAAAAAAATCCAAAATTTTGCAATTAAGAAATATACACACAGGGGCATCTATTTTACATGCGAATGACATTCCCTGGATTGTCTCCATGTCATACTCTAGAGTGACCAAGGTGGAACCTAATACAAAGTTAGGCAGATAGTAGCAAATTCAATTTTCCTTCATATCCATTAAGGCAAACGATAATCAAAACTGCGGGTGGGAACTCCATTTCTCAAGAAAACTAGATTCTTAGAGACAAGTTTAGTCTCAACCCCAATGGAGTCCCTGAGCTCTTAACTTTCTGTCATATAACTGAAAGGTAGCCACCCATTCCTATGGGGAAAGCAAAGCATTACACTTCGAGCCAAAACACACGAGAAGAAATACCCAGATTCAGCACGTGTTCTCTTACCTCAAGGTTTGCCGGGATCTGTAGGCGTCCTGGAAGCTTAAAGTTTAGCATTTACAGAGCAGCAGGAAGGGAAATACAGGCGCCTGTATTTCCCTTCCCCTTCCTGCTGCTCTGTAAATGCTAAACTTGTTCTCTTACCTCAAGGTTTGTTGGGAAGTGTAGGTGTCTTGGCAGCTTAAAGTTTAGCATTTACAGAGCAGCAGGAAGGGGAAGGGAAATACAGGCACCTCTATTTCCCTTCCTGCTGCTCTGTAAATGCTAAACTTTAAGCTTCCAGGATGCCTACAGATCCCAGCAAACCTTGAGGTAAGAGAACACGTGCTGAACCTAGGTATTTCTTCTCGTGTGTTTTGGCTCTAAGAAAAACTTTGTTCCTATCTTTTACATTGGGTGCCACAGGCTCTGTTGCCATGTGGTCCAATGAGTCTTGATGCAAACAGTAATTGCACCCCCTGTCCCACAAACATAGTCACACTACCTTATTTATCTAGAACATTTATATGCCACCTTTTTAGAGGCTTGTTTGTGGTGGCATATGCCACTAGGCGTTTTGCTAGGATTAACAAAAATGGTCATAACATTTTTCTCTATTCTCTATACGCCTCCTCCATATGTTTGACAGATACTTGGGTAAGGACTAAAAGGAAGGAAGTACATTATACCATTTGAAGCATAAAGAGTAACTGGTATGCTACATGCAAGGGAATACAGGCTAACAGACCAGTTAGTGTACCAGAAGAGGTACATCATTATAAACTCACTGAAGTCAATGAGCTTAGAAAGTGTGTGGAGTGTGTGTGTGTAAATGTTTAGGGCACCGTAATAATCTTGAAAGAATTCCTTCTCCTTGACTACTTGTAAACCCCCTTGAACCATATCTACTGAGTCTTTAGCAGAAAATAACAGACCTTTTATTCAGTTTTTCTCCACTATCATGAGGGCTAGAACTTGGCACTTAAAAATGAATTAAAGCTCATAATCTTGGGATTTAGCCAGGTATTTCTGAGATATACAGATTCATAGCTGTCATGCAGATTTTAAAATTCCTTGGTTCCAACTCAAAGACATCCACACTTAAATATTAATAGGACAAATTAGTCATGTTTCTCCCAAATCACAATAATTTCCTTGGGACTTAAGCACAACTTACTTAGTGCAGATTGAAGCAAAGTTAGTATATTCCAGACATTAATGGAATTAAAATCCTGCATCGTATAAGTTATCCCAAGTTCTATTTAGCCCAGTTCACCAAAAATGATGTCTAAATAAGCAAGACTGAAAACAAGAGGTACACAACAGTACAGATATGGACCATATGCACCGTTCCTCGGGAGCTTGCTTTGTACATGCTGACAAGAAAGTTAGCTGCACAAGAGAAGAAACATCACTCACAGCTGTAGTACCATCTGCATTGAAGCAACTCTATAATGTAACATGGAGGGTTGATAAAAGTGACCTGCCATACTTCTTATTTCCAGGAGAGACACCACTCACAGCACTGGTGTCTGAAGTCAGTGAGCAGTTTCATCAATGGGGAAACTTTGGTGATCTACTCTGATCCTTCATAATGGAACAGGCCATGAACTGAAACAGACTGTGAAGAACAACCCAAGAGCTAGCCCAGCATTCGGTTTTTGACAGTGGCCAAGAATGTTCCTCACAGAGATCTTCAGCTCATGGGTTGGGGCACTCAGAGGGATAACAGAGCCCTTCCTGTTGGACCACAAATCTCTACAAGCTGCTATTCTGCTGTCTTTTAGCAGGGCCTGCTGTTTAGAGAACAAGGGTGCCAGTCTTCCTGTCTGTCTCTGCCACACATGATAATAGCAGCAAGACAGTAGGGCGTACTTACAACCTGGCAAGTCCCAGGTCGGGAAAATTAAAGACCATTAATCTACAGGGTTACAGGCAGGATATGAACTTAGCAGCTGTAATGAAGAAACATGGAGTGCCTTGATTAACACACAAGAGGCACTGCCCTCAAATAGGTCACTCTCCTTCCTGGGAAGGAAGCAATAAACTCCTTGGATTTTGAGCTGAGAAGAGATTTATTATTATTTTATTTATTTCAAATTTCTATTCTGCCCTTCCCGTGAGCAGGCTCAGGGCAGATAACAACATATTAAAATACAATAAAAATTCATCTACATTAAAACAACAGTGTATTAATACACATTTAAAACAGGATGGTGGGCAGCCTTCACAGGGAGGGTTAAGATTTTATACTCCCCTTTTTTCAGGCTGGCGGAGGCCCAGCCTCAGCCAAATGCCTGGCGGAAGAACTCTGTCTTGCAGGCCCGGCGAAAGGATAGGTCCTGCCAGGCCCTGATTTCAGCAGAAAGCGCGTTCCACCAGGTGGGAGCCAGGACCAAAAAGGCCCTGGCTCTAGTTGAGGCTAGGTGGGCCTCCTTGGGGCCAGGAACCACCAATAGCTGTTTGTCCCCTGATCAGAGTGTTCTCTGGGGAATATATGGGGAAAGATGGTCCCATAAATACGCTGGTCCCAGTCCACACAAAGGCCTTATAGGTCAATACCAGAACCTTGAATCTGATCCAGTACTCCACTGGGCTCTCTTTACAGAGACAGGTGGGCAGAACAGACCATTTGCCCACCTGCCAGGAAGAAGCAGGGTAGATCACTGTTTGGATATTCTGAGTTAGACCCTGAGTTAGGGCCATAAAAATTGAGGACATGTGCCTTGTTATGTTTGGGAAAAGCTAGCATACATGGGGACTTAAACCCAATATCAACATAGGTCAATGAGAAACCCTCCCAGCTAGGAGGGAAAGAATTTAAAGGTTTAAAACACTCTGTGAAAAGTGTACAATCCAAGGACCTGGGAAGGGAGAGAAATGAGTAAAGTTTGCAATGACCAGCTCTGTGTCAAATTTCCAGCTTTGCTTGTGACCATTCCTCAGAAAGGAATGCCTCAGTGAAAACAGTGATTTGTACCACCTAGACAGCTTCTTGGTTTTGTTTCATTTGATTAATTTCTGTAAAAGAAATTCTTATCAGATTATTGTAAAATTCATACTAATAATCTGATATGCATTTCCTACATTTCCACAGAAATCTTTCCATAGAAATTAAAAATAATTGTAAGAAATGTTTTCTTATTTAAAAGATCACATGACCAAAAATTCTCACCCAAAACAGCCATCCATCCACACACAGGCAGAAACTTCTGACCAGGCTAGAATAAGTTACCAGGTGGGAGGAGGGGGATTAGCCGCCCCCCCCCCCCACACACGAGACTGCTTCTATCAGCACCTTGAACTGCTGATAGCAAGAGAGGAACAGAGTTTTAGTGGTGGCCACTTACCCCATACAATAGAATGGAAGGGAGCAAGTAGGCATGCCGCCTCTTATACGGACAGATCCCTTACCACCTCTTAAGTACACTTGAGCATGGAGAGCAGAGGGGTAGATAATTAGAAGTCGTATCATGTTGTTTTTTTCTATTGTGCCTGGTATTCAGGACAGGAGTACATCACTAATTGAAGTTCTATTTAGCTAGCAAGACTAATATCATAATTATCCTCCATGATTTCCTTTTGATTCATTTTAATGACCACCACAACAACTTGCCAAAGCCCACCATCAAGTTTAGAAAGTTAGTTACACGTTTGACTCAGTAAAGGAAGCCACAGCCTGCAGTGTGCAAGATCTGAGCAAGGCTTTTAATGATAGGATGTTTTGGAGATCATTAATTCATAGGGTTGTCATAAGTTGGAAGCAACTTGACAGCACCTCACACACACACTGTTACATGTTACCGTTATGCAAGGAAGAACTTTCTTTTTACTGTCCTGAAATCTACAATCCAGTTCCATCAGATGACTCCAAGTTCTAGTATCAAAAGGAAAGAAAAATCCCCCTCTTCACGGTCCTCACACTCACACTTATCTTTTTCTACACTAGCACTTTCACGGAGTTATCCATCATAACTTCTTTTTCCTGGATACTCTTGGCCAGTTCGATACCATCAATGTATATATGAAGCTAGGACTGTTTGCCTCAAAGTGCATTGTTTTAGCATTTAAATTTATTATTAATGTTTGAGCACTCCTTTGTACTTCTCCTATGGAACTGAATGGCTGCTCTTTACTTTTAAGGTCCAAACTACAGGTTACAAATTACACAAGTTCACCATGGGGGCTGAACAGCCATACTGCAGTGCAGCATCAAGTTCCCAGTGGCAACTTCCTTTAGAAGTGCTGCAGTGGCCCAGTTTTGATCAGGACTATGCACAATAGGGAAGGAGGGGCTCCCCCCACATCATTCTCCCAAGCCAAAACAGCACTAGAGGGACATTATTTGCCTTATCATGAACTGCACATACACTGAATGGCTCCACATCCAGCTTCCCAACAGGGCAAACAATACCCCTGGCACCATGTTGGCCTTGAAAAACAGCATACGGCGGGAGGCAGGAGGCTTTCTTTCCCCCATGCCTCGGTCCTGATCAAAATCAGGCCACAGCAGTGCTTCTAAATGGAGTTGTCACTGGGAGCTCACAGCTGCAGCATGGCCGTTATTCTTCATGGTGAACTCGTGTAATGTGTAGCATGTTCTTTGGTAATTCACAGTCCTAGGGAACAATGTAGCAGAGGGCAAAAATGCCTTTCACCCCTGGCACTGGGAAACATGGCCCTTACCATCAAGGAATCTCATGGCAAATCCAGTGTATCTTTATGTACAGAATGCACAGACACACACCACCTCCAAACCTCTTCCTCTGCACAAAATCCACTTGCCATAATGACAAGGGACAAAAAATACGTGCCAAAAGAACATAAATTCCTAGGCTGCTGATGTCTTTTCTCATTTCTTGTCAGCACACCACTGGGATGCATTGCTGGGATATTGCAGGACGAGAAAATTGACATGGCTTGCCTAACAGAGACATGGCTGTAGGAAAATGACAAGGTGTGTCTGTCCCAACTAACTCCCCCTGGCTACATGGTCCTACACCAACCTCGCTATAGTAGCCAAGGAGGAGGGGTTGCTATTATTCTCTGTGAGTCCTTCAACTTCCGTAGATCTCCAGTACAAGCTATAGCTGGTATTGACTGCTTGTACCTGTCTCTGGGAATTAAAGATAGATTGGGTATCCTTCTTGTGTACAGACCTCCTAGCTCCCCCATAAGCACCCTTTCTGAATTGGTGGAGTTGCTAGCAGACATAGTGTTGGGGACACCTAGACTCATCGTTCTGGGAGACTTCAACATCCATGCTGAGTGTTCAAAGTCAGGCCCGGCTCAGGAATTTATAGCTTCCCTGGCAACCCTAGACCTCTTGCACATTGTGACAGGCCCTACACATGACAGAGGCCACACCTTAGATTTAATATTTTGCACTGAGCCTTTAAGAGGAAACCTTGTTTCAGTACTGGAGATTTGGCCTGAACAATGGTCAGACCATTATCTGCTGAAAGCAAAAGTGAATCTAGCCCCAACTCCCCACAAAATTGGGGATCCAGTTAAAATGATTCGCCCACAAAGGCTCATGGATCCATCTAGATTCCAAAATGCCTTGGGGGATTTTAGAATCCCAGACATGCCCCCATGGTAGCTGCTGTAGGAGTGTGGAATGCAAAGCCGCTTGAAGCTATTGGTTCCATTGCTTCTTGTCGACTGCTCCGGCCCTTGGGATGGACACCACCCCGTGGTTTACCACGGAGCTGGCTGACTTAAAGAGGGTTATTATTATCAGGAACGAGCAGCAGCATGAACATAACTCCCATCCTACAGTCACTCTATTGGCTAACCATCAGTTACCATGCTCAGTTCAAGGTATTAGTTATTACATACAAAACTCTTCATGGCTTTAGTCTGGCATACCTACAGGACTGCCTCCCTATGTTCCTCCATGACAGCTTCGCTCATCTGAACAGGGTCTCCTGCAGGTGCTAGGCTGCACACAGGTGAAGTCAGCAGCAGCCCGTACACAGGCTTTCTCTGTGGTGGCCCATATCCTGTGGAATGACCTGCCTGAGGAAGTCAGAAGAGCCCCCACTCTCCTGGCTTTTCAAAACCACGCAAAACTGAACTATTCAAAAAGGCTTTTTACTCAAATGGGAGGGCTGTATTGTAGGGAAGATGCTTCGCTAATGAGTTAGGAACCATAGACTTCATCACTATATTGCCTTACATATTATCTGCTGCTTTAAATATGTACTCCTATGTACCACCAGTGCTCCATGTTGTCTAATGTTAGTCCTAGAATTATGTTCTGCTTCAGTATTTTTTTTACTCTGTATTGGATTCTTGCTAATACTATGTCTTTTAAACTTGTATCTATTTGCCCTATGGTATTGTTTATGAAATGTCCTTGATACTGTATTGAAATACCTGGAGACTTGTTGCATCTATTGGGGAAGATTTACAAAATATTACTGCAACACCATACAGAAACAGAACAAGTCAAAACTTGTATGATAAAATGAATGCAAAATTCTGGGGAATCTATTCCAATGGACTTAAGGGAAAATTTATAGACTAAAGACATAAAATTTACAGGCTGCCAGGTACTGAGAGAAAATTGGTATAAAATGTTTTTTAGATGGTACATTACTCCAAAAGATATTGCAAGGATTAGTAATGGTTATAGTGGACATTGCTGGAAGTGTCAGAATATGGATGCAAGATTTTACCATATGTGGTGGACTTGTAAGGAATCACGAAAATACTGGATAAAAATACGTGAAGAGATGCAAAACATCATCAAACTCAGATTTGAATTAAATCTGAAAAGTATACTCTTAAATATTTTACCAACAAATCTGAGAAAAGAACAAGGAGATCTCTTCCGTTATATGGTGACAGCAGCAAGAGGAAAATGCAAAACTGATGCTTGACCTGGTCTCCCAGAGTGGAGATATAAGGTTAATGAATACGCTTCAATGGCCAAACTGACTACCTACTTACAAAATAGGCCGATAACTGACTTCTGGAAAAAACGGAAGGATTTTTTTTTTATTATTTAGGTTAAACTGATATAGTAGCTTAGAGGGAGGGAGGGAAGAAGAGAGAAGGAGGAAGGAAGGAGAAGGAAGCCAAACATGTAATAATTACTTTATTAGTTTAAAGAAACTTAAATGTTCTGCTTGTTTTATTCCCAAGACTTTTATATCTGTACTGTTTACATACTTATTGGTTGTATAAGATTGTATAATTTTCAATTTTCTGTCTAATTTAGATTTTACATAACTTTTATACTATGCACTTACTTCACTTTGGGTTTTTTTCTTACTTTCTTTTCTTTAAATAAAAATTAAAAAATAAAAGGAATCCCCTTGGGAAAAAAAAAGAAATGTACTTGATACTGATTGTACTAATCTCATACTGTGTAATCCGCCTTGAGTCTCAGTGAGAAAGGCGGATTATAAATGACATACGTAACTAAGTAAGTAAATAAATAAATAAATAAATATTGCGAGTCACAACTCTGTGACACCATGTCAGCTTCAGCTAGGGTTGACAATGCTAGGCCTCAACACTAGGCTTCAGGCCTCAACTGTAAAGTTAGTAGATGACCTACACACAAGCCCCACAACACAGTTTCGATTAGCAGACACTAATGAGCTCTGTGTTATATAGCAAGCTGTGTTTCTGAACTCCAGTTGCCTCTGTTAGTGATTTTCTCCCACTGCCCATCTTTCACTATGATTGCCACTTCCCATAAGTCTCAACTTCTAGTAGCGAAAAGGCCAGGAAATTTAAGTCAGCCACCACAAGTGCCTCCCTAACCAGTCAGTACCACCACAGTACGAGTAGGTATGATATGGGCTGGTAAATATAAGCAGCAGTACAACACAAGAAACTTTAGGTAGCAGAATGCACTATACAGTTTCAGATGGGAAATGGATGGTCACATTTTTCAGTGTGCTTCACACACTGTTGAAAGGACTAGTAAGATACAGACAACTAAGGGAACGGATGGGAACAACTGGGCTAAGCGTAAGCATTTCCTTGGAGACCGGAGATGGAAGGAAGAAGTAGTCCGAAACTAGAGGGTGTTGAGAGATTGCTACTCCACTGTGTCAATACTCTGTATGGAATCACGGTTGCCACCCCTGCAAATGCAGCTGAAGAGAACTAGTGGATCATCTCATTCTACCAGCTGTATTGAAGTTGGAAATTCTACAGCTTGCAAGATGACTTGCTCAATCTTTCTTGAAAACCTCCAAGGAAGAAAATTCCACAACATCCTCAGAGGGTAGTTCAAACATTTGACAGCTGGAAATCCTGTGCACGGTGGAGATGTAAAATGGGATATAGCCAAGTCACACAATCTTTTCTTACTCTTCCCATCAATAAAAGGGAAAGTTAACATACTGCACATACACGTTGTCACAAGTGTGCTGCATGACAGGCACAACTGTATGCTGCTGAACTGGATGCAAAGCAGCATAAAGTCCTATGGAACCTTCAAGATTAACACAATTATTGTAGCCAGGAGGGTACTTTAACAAATATACCTGATGAATTAGGCTTTTGTGTCTTCTTTTCCTTCCCTGCCACAAGCTTTTTTTCCCTCCCACAACCATTCATAATTTGAGAAAACGAGAAAGATTTCAGATCCTTTTCTTCAGACAGCCCAAGTCCATTTCATGTTGTGGTACTTGGTCACTATCCCAGAGGACTAGTTTTCACTCTTTACACTAGAGGGCATTGGAATGTACTGTACTTACAGCCCATAAAACCTTCCCAAATATGACTCACTTCAAGTGTCTCAATTTGTCTCTGTCCCAAAATGAGAGAAACCTCTCTGACGCCAGCTTCCCAACAGGCTCTCTGAACCAAGGACAGATTTGGCCACTGTCCAGTGTGGTGATGCCCTAGAATCATGTCATCAGGCATGTCAGAGGCAGGGTTGCTCACATCACAGAACAAAGAGGATGGCTATCAACGAAAGTCTTTTAGAATACTCAGCTTGGTGATATCACCCAGTGAATAAGCATGAAGCACGGCATGCTGTGCCAGCTTGGCCAATAACACAAACCATCCTGATACATATGGAACTTCTAATGTTTCCATCACTATCCGTGTTACACATTTTGTCACAAGCACGATTGTGGTTACCTCCATCTACAGTTAGCGAGTACATGAACTAGTCCCTACTCTAAAACAGGAATCATCAGCTGACAGCCCTGGGCCAAATCTAGCCTTCTCTGCAGTTCTGCCTGCCCCCCATTATCATTCTTGTGAGAAAAGAGTAGACATCTGATACAATGGGATGACACCAAGCCACTGTGGGCTCTGAACATCATGTCCTACTCCCTTGCCAAAATAGCTCTCAGGCAAAATTACTTCCTAACCAGGACTTCAAAATTTTAACAGCTAAATTGTTCATAACTGTTACCTCCCAGTCGATAAGTCACTGCTTCTTTCCTTACCTCCTTAGAACATGCTGGCCAAACTTATTACAACCCCTCAATACCCATCAAATTTCTACCTAGCACAAGCCCAATCCTATGACAGATTGCTGGAAGTAAATTCTCCCAAGTCTCACTTTCCTCCTTGCTGGTAACTGTGATTAGAACACAGCCTCTGTTCCTCTTAACCACTCCTGCCTGGGTATTCCTCTGCGCTGTACTAGTAACTCAGTTTCTCTGAAGGACCCCCCCCCTCACACACAAACATCAGTAAATCAATTCCTTGTTGATAAAATAGAAACATGCCATTGTATATTGCTAGTTTATACTGTTTTCTTTCATTAAGTAAAACACTCAGGAAAGAAAAAGGGGGTGGGGAGAAAAATGATGTGAATCAAATATTCATGCAATAGAGCTAAGTGAAGGATAAATCACACCAGTGGCTCTCATAAAATTGAGGTGTAGACTAGAGATTCAATTTAAGGAGTAGAGGTAGGGGGGTTGGACTGTTCTGCATTAAATTAGTTTAACTTTCATGTGGAACTACTGTGAAAAATATAAACAGTTGCAGTTTTTCAGGACTCTGTAAATTTATACCCCAGCTTCCAAACATCAAAGTGATAAGTATTCTCTAAACTTAAGCCCAGTTCTTACTCAAGCAAAACTCTCATTACAGCAAACGAAAGTTTTTCCTCAGCAAAGAAGACATAATTGACCCTTTTATACCTATTAGAGACAAAAAAAATTTTTTCCTAATTTTAACTGATTTTCTTCCAGTAGTCTGTCCTAGCACCAAGGCCAAGGCAGCAAGCTTTGTCAACAGCAAGGCTGAACAAAACGATACACTCAACATCCATTAAAATGATATGAGACTTGCTGTTGTCTTCTCCCAGTATACCAGATTCTGCCTGCCCGGCATTTTATTCACCATGACCCAATGTCAAGACAGTACACCTGCTTGTAAAGAAGGTTAGTTCATACAGGCACACGCATCACTTGGTGACTGCAAATCAAATGGTGACTTACATGTAGAAAGGGACCGTCACATAGAGAACACTACATGCCAAACACTGTGTCACCTCAAGTACATTACTTTTCAATATTGACAATTCAGTCATTCAGTGATTACATGTATAGTAATCAAATAATGAGCGAATGAAGTCTGAATTGGTGATCTTAGTTGGGTGCAATAGGTACCACCTGATCCTAAGGCTACAATAAGGCATTAAAAACTTCTTTAAATATCCGAATATTAAAATAGTAAATAGTGGTTAAGTAGTTGGGCTGCAAATCAGCACTCTGCTGGTTCGACTCCCACTACTGCCATGACCTCTGCAGGTAACCTTGAGTAAGCCAATCCTCTCAGCCCCAGCTCCCTAGATGTATTGTGAAGATAATAATAAAACTGACTTTGTTCACTGCCCTGAGTGGGGCACTAATCTGTCAAGAAGAGCAGTATATAAGTGCAGTTTTTAATATGGCCCCATCTGTGGATACTTAAATCTACAGAACAAGGCCAGGAGGAAAGAAGGGAGACTTTTCTGCAAACTAGTTCCCCAGGGTTGCAGAAAAATCTAAAAACTTACCCAAAATGCAGGTGGGTTAAGGCCTCCCAAAAGGGACTTGAACTGCCAGTTGAAGCTGTCTGCCTTGCAACCAGTGACTGTCCTCAGCAATGAAGCTGTGTGCAGGGCAGCAGGTGGTGGTGACGAAGGCAAAAGGAGGAGGAATTGTTGTTGCTGCTGCCGCCGCCGCCAGGCCCAGAACTGCTGCCCCTTTGGCAGTGCAGTGGGTGGGAGGAGGAGGAAGCACTGCAGTCACCGCCACCAGGCCTGCCATCACTGCTTCTCTGACAACAGAAAAGGGAGGAGGAGGACCCAACAGCATTGCGTGGGAGGGGAGGAAAGAGAGAGAAAGTGAGAGAAGGGTTGAAAGGAGAAGGGAAGAAGCAAATGCCTGCTCCCACAAGTTCCTTGCAGATCCCCGCTTGCTGGATCTAACAGGAAGAATTTCCAAACATTCTGCTAGTATATAAAGTCAGCTATTTCATACACTACCTTTTTGAGAAGTACACCTGAAACATTTTACCGATGGCAAGATTAGATATAAATGGATGGTATACTTTAATTAAACATTAGTTCCAGGAAAGTGTATTCTGGGTGAATATTAGAAGAAACAGTAACAGTGGAGCCAATAACTTAGGGAGGGGAATGGCTTTCCCTCACTGGAGAGGCTTCAATCGAAGGATGGACAGCCATCTGTTGGAAACATCCAAGCTCTGGATTTCCTCCACTGAGGAGGAGGTTGGTGTAGATGCCCTATACAGCCACTTTCAGGTCTAGGATTCTATGATTATTCATTTACATCTTGAAAGCATAGCATAGGTGTATGGCCAAGGTATGTTTTCAACTAGCTACACATGATTGGAAGCCACAATCTGGTGACACCCCTCACCACGTACACATATTGAAAAGCATTTATCTGATGCTCTACAGCATATTAACTGGTCTCAGTTACCAGCTCTTGCCAAACTTGAACACATGAAGCGGTCTCATCCTGAGTTAGACTATCAGTCTAGACTATCAGTCTAGCAAGGTCAGTATTTTCTACTCTGACTGGCAATGGCTCTCCGGGGCCTCCGGTAAAAGCCTTTTGCATCACCTTCTACCTGATATTTTAAAGTTGAGGTGCTGGAAGCTGAACCTGGAACCTTCTGCATGAAAAGCCGATGTTCTGCCACTGAACCATGCCCTCCTCCCCTAAAAATCATATCTACACGACAAACTTGTATTGATCACACCCAACTTTGTAGAGAGCTTGGTGACCTGTGGCAAGTAATAAGTTCAAGGCAACCAGGAATGGCAGATTTTTAAAAAAGAAAGTTGATTACTTTCTCCATTACCTTTTCTAACCCACATACAACATATTTACATGAGCAAGCAGTTTAATAAAAGTTTTTCCAGCATATCACTGTATCTAGTAGTGAAGTGCCGATCACTACATGGATAGCAAAATCCATTCAATGAGACCAGCCACAACTATAAATGAGGGTTCTGCAATCCCCAAAACATTCGTGCATGCACAAAAAATGACAAAGGAAACTGCCCAGAGCCTGGATACCATTTTGGGTTTCCTAGCAGTCACCGCCTGGCGGAAGAGGATACAGCCGTGGTGAGCAGAAGGAAGTGGGGAGGCAACAGCAAGCAGGAAGAACAGCAGAGATGAGCAGGAGATGGGGGAATAAGAGGTAAAGAGGAAATATGAGTTCATCTCCTCTGCAACTCCTGAAGAGTCCCTCAGTTTAATCGTTACATAAATTTATTTGGACTCGGTTATGAAGCTCATAACCTTGATTGTTTTGGCAGAAAAGAATTTCTAGAATTCTCTAGGAATGAATACTTTAACATTTGTCCATGATATATCTGCAGCCTGAGGGTGGAAGCCAGATCCATTAAAATCTATGGAAATTTCTCCACTGATCTTCATGTGATGAGCATTAGTTCTGAACTTCACATTCCCTTAGCTGCAGCACACTGGAGCTTTCCAGAGAATTAGTAAGTGGGGAGATAGCACGAATCTGAGGGGAGGATATGGCCCTACATTCAGATTTTGAAAACCACTTGGTGATACTGCCTTGTCTGAGTTATCAAAACCTAGGCTTGTTCATTCTGGACACATGCTGATTTTTTTGTGTGTCCTGAGCCAGTGTGTCTTTAAGCTCCCACTGATTGTCAAGCAGAAGCCCAGCACTCTTTTATTCCCTCGGTGCAAACTATCACCAAAACCTTAGCACAACTTCCCTTTGAGCCTTAAACTAACAGCACGTGAAACGATTAATTCGAATAAATTCTGGACTAATCAGATCCCTTCTTTAAATGTTGACACAGTATTATTTATATCCCATAAATACCTTCTTGACTAAAATTCATCCCAGGAGATTGGCACCATGCCAGTGCTATTCATATTTACTGTATTTATATAGTACAGTTGGCCAAGGATAATATTTAAGACAAAATATGCCTTGGGATATATACAATATCTCTTTGCATTTTCCTTTTAAATCTCTCCATTGCTAAAAATATTTAGACTGAACTTTACAAAATGTCCCACAAAGACCTATCAGGGATCTGGGCAGTGATATATAGCCGACTGTGAGTATAATTAGAGCATATTTGTAATACTTGGGCCGCAGTCGGTTAGCAAATGCTAACATCTTTGTGGTAAAATGATTTTTTAAAAAACTCTGAATGATGGTTCTTTCCCAGGCCTTTCACTCTATGACCTCAGTATATTTCATAGAGATCTCCCTTAGCACTGCCTCCCCAGCTAGTGCGGGAACCTGAGAGCTGGAAGGAAAGCATATGAAACAGTCCTGCTTCCAAGTTTTCAGAACTCCAAATGCAGACAAAATTCAGTATACACACATACACACATATTTAACACATTTCTTCTTCCTTTTTTCCCTCAGAATGGCCTGTCCAGCGCAGTGTATATATAACTAGATAGCAGTGGAAAAACAGTTAACCCACTTACTATGATCTTCCTAACCAAGCACTGCTGGCACAGCAGGAGGGACATGAAGCGAGTAGGCCTTCAGCTCTTAAACTTCTGATGCTCTCTGTTGGTGGATACCTGTAATCTACACTTGTCCTCTGCTGAATTTTCCTACAGCCTGGCTTCAAAGTAGATTTTCAAAAATAGTATAACTTTTTATTACTGGGACAACACTTCATTTTATTCAGACATTTTAATTTCCCAGAAAGCAAGAGTGAGTTTCATTCATTTTTTTGGCAGCGCTTGTGGAGAAAGCAGCAGCAGTGTGGTCAGAAAGATTAGGGGAGGCTGCCACAGGGGGAGGGAAACCGCTTCTGTTAAAAGGTCATCAATGTAGGTCAAGAAGCTCTCCTTTCGGCCTTACGGCCTTCATCCATTGGTAAACATACTCAGAGCAGGGCCTCTTGGGGTGCAAATGAAGGAATGACTTTTTCCAAAATGCCAGCCAATGTGAATGGGTGGGCGGGTGTCCATCTGCATTTTTAAAGAAATGCTTTGAGTTGTTTTCTCTGTCTCAGTGTTATTACTACAAATTATGCTTAGGGATCTTACACATACTCACTTGGCTCCAGCACATACTTTACACAGTCTTCCTTCCCCAAGGGCAACTATGTATTTATCATAGCCATTCCGGATGGTGTCTTAACTGCAATAATAAAACTCTCTGACTTCCAGATTGTCCTCTACCTGAGACTGTCATTTACCAATAAAAGAAGAGGAGACATCTAACAGCAAATGGAGAGGTCTCTAGCTGGCATCCTAGGACTCTCACTTAGCAAGCCTCAGCAGGCCTCAAAGCTACACCTTTGTTACATTCAAAATAAACAGCAGAGGCTGCAATTAGAAAGTCTAGGATAAAGTTACTATTTCAACAAAAGGTACATGCTTTTCAGGGATAGCCCTATCAGGCTGAGCATCAAGTACTGTAGACGCAAATGGGGAAGGGCAGGGAAAAACAAATCTGGGAGCAAATATACTTTTGTTCAAGGCATGTTTTCTTTCTTTTATTCCTGGGGCAAAATTTCCTACAAGTTCTTTTTAAAAAAAAATTCTCTGCCCCTCCTCCCCTTGCAAAAAAGGAGCTGTGACCATTACTACCACAGTGTATGATAGTAAGTGGCACACCACTCTAAATTCAGCACTCCCTGACAATAATCCTTAATATGTACATTTTACAGCTGCGGAGTGAAAGTTACCAGATAGATAGTCACATGGCCAAAGTAGGGAACGCAAGCCTCCGCTGGGATCTGAATTCACGTCTTCCACCTCCAACACTCAAACTCTGCCTCTGATTCACAACCAATTTATCAAGCCAGCTCCTTCAAGCTCTAATTTATTTTTTCAGAAAGAAGCACATATAATCAATTCCAGCTGAAACTTTCACAGGCTGTATCCATGAAGCTGGGATTTTTTTTAAAAAAAATGAAGGAAGTATCTGGAAATACCTGGAAATAGGGTCACTACAGTGACTACTAAATTGAAAATAGGATCTAAAGAGGTACTCCCAGCATCCATCCTTATTGGCTGTATCAATTTTAGCAGTGATCTTCAGAAAAAACTTGCTTTGGGGTGGAGACACTTCTGAATTTGATGTGTTTTGTTTTTTTTTAACCGAAGGTACATTGAAATGGAATCTTGCCCAGTTCCGACCAGATCAGTAATGGAAAGATCCATTTCAGAGGCTACCAACTTTACCAGGGACTGGAAAGTGATAAGACGAGGGCTGGGAGGGGGTGGTGGAACAAGTAAACTAATGCTATTTGAAGGAGGTTTGTTGACCCAGGTGCTGGCGGAATACTAAGGGGGAAGCATACACTGATTGCTGACTGCTGAAGCAGAGGATGGGGGTGGAGAGCATTAGCGTGAACATTGGGAAGAACGTATTTCCCACCCAAAGGAAAACTATGAAAAATAAACAAGAGTTTGAGGAGGAGAACGCAAAGAACAGATAAGGAAGGTCTGGCACTTGAAGGCACCAGACACTGCCAAACATGAGGGAGGGATACACTATGGGCGTCAGTGACCAAGACAGTTTTGACTCTGGAAAGCTTATACCCTGGAAATCTAGTTGGTCTTTAAGGGGCTATTGGACTGGAATCTTGTTTTCAAAGGGGATTCTAAATGAGAAGGGTCAGAAACAAAGCCCGTTTGGAAATCAAACCCCTCTATCCAGGAAGCCCTTTCTCTTTACTCTCCAGATGTTGCAAGACAAAGCACTCTGCTAATGCTCAGAGGTGCCCTCCTCTATTATTTCACGGGTTCCAGGACTAAGTTCAAGTGAGTCTCATAAAACCTTGGCGACGACAATTCCTTCTTCCCCATCATCACCCCTTCATACAGCAAAAGGCATATTGCCAGAGGTGAAGCAGGCTATGCACAAAGTTGAAAAGACACCCGGATCTCCGCCGTTCCCCTGCACGTACAGAACCGGCAAGACAATTCTAAAGTTATTATTTGTCAGATTTTGATCTGGTCTCTCTCTCTCTCTTGCGCACGCACACACATACACACAAGACTTACTTTCGGAATGGAAAAAAGGCAGATCAATTTTGTAAACCTCTTTGGCGTAATATTCCTCTTCGCTCCGCTCCCTTTCGCAAGTGGCCGCCCTGTGGTTCGCTTTCTCCTGCAGCAGGTCCCTTGTGCTGTTGTAGATTGAAATGACCTCCGGAGGAACCTCCTCGGGCTCCGGGAACTCTTCCGGAGGGCTGGTGAGTTTCAGTTTGCTTAGGATCTGCCCTCGGATAGCTTCAATCCTCTTGCGCATAAACTGATCCATATCGAGAGTGCTGCAGGTAGACAAGGCGAAGGCCACCGTGGCGAGATCCAGGGTGAGGAAGACACTTAGAAGGTAGCAGTGCATTTTAGAGAGTCAAGCAACAACCCAAAAGGAAATCGCGCGTCTCTTCCCTTCCCCACAAAGGTGAGCTGGGTATTTCGCTCGGTTTCTGAAGTGGCAATGTGCAAAGAAAGCTGAGACGTTATTAAAAATATATATATATATAGATATGGATTTTTTTTAAAATGACAACGGATCGTCAGTCCAAAGAGCAGCGCGTACCGGTCTGCCGATCCGAAGTTGCAAGATTTCGAGCGCCACAGGTCGCAGTTCCGGGTGCAAGATTGCAAGCCTAGGTTTGCAGCGGCTGGCGAGTGGCCCCCGGCTCTTTCTGTTGAAAACTGCAACAGGTTGATGAGCGTGGAAGCAAAACAAAAGAAAAACGCAACAGGTTGCGGGATTTCCCCCCCGAGGCTGTTCTCACGGCATAGACTTTTGCTCCCCCCGCTCTTTTACATTGATTAAAAATCGGTCTTGGTAATAAAGCCCTGGCAAATCAGGTCAGTCGCAAAGTTTTCTAGAGCGCTGCAAGAGTTGCGCGGAAGAGGCAGCTGCCGCCGCCGCTTGAACTGCGGGCTTCCGAGCTGGGCTCCCAGTTTCCCGCAAGCTCCGCGAGAGATGGCACCGGCGGGCAGCCGGAGAGGCTGTCTAGGGGGGGCTCCCCCCTTCCCGGAGGCAGTGCGCGGCTCCCCCTTGGCCCAAAGGGCTGGTGTCCGGCAGGGGCGGCGAGCGCCCACGTGTCTGGATATGCGTGCTAGGAAAGAGCCGAGAGGCGCCAGGGACCGGCGGAGTACGAGGGTGGCTCTGCTGGCTCCTCTCCCCTTTCGGCCTCCCCCACCCCTCTTCGTGGCGTGGGCAGCGAGTCGAGCGCAGCCGACTTTCCCGTGGCCCACAGGCGGCTGCTACTACTCTGGTGTGCACCAGCCAACCAGCTAACCGCCCTCCTCTTTGGCTACTCCTGGGCTGCACAACTTTTCCAGCAGCTCCCTCCTCCTCCTCCTCCTCTCCTCCTCCACAATTAAAAAAAAAAAAAAAGACCAAGCCGCAGTCAATAAGGCAGAGCTGCTGCCGGTTGCCCAACCTCGAGGTTTTCACAGGGGGCTGCCAAGGTGGGTATCCCTTTTGCTGCGGGCTTGGCACCTTTCCTCCTGACTAGGTGACTGTGTTTTGCGCCTTCCGCCCCGGTTTTGAGCCCCTGCTTGGTCAGGCTGGCTCTCCTCTCCTCGAGGTCCCCTTTGCTTGCCTTGCTGCTGAGAAGAGAGGAACCTTTGCCAGCAGATAACATCACGATCTCGCCGAGAGAGGGGGATTTATAGGGTCTCCTCGCGCCATGTGTTTGCCTCCCAACAAAATGACGTGGGGGATTGTAGGCAGCGGAGGATTCCTCCAATTGCCGTTGCCTTTTTTAACCCAGGCTGGTCATCCCACCCCCACCTTTTTTTCCCTACAAAGCAAGCAGACCTAGGGAAATATGGGAACAGCGCGGTGGTGCTCAGCGTCCATAAGGAGGCAACGATGGGAGTAGATTTCTTTGGCTAGGAGAGTCGGAGCTTAAAGGAGACGCTGCTGTGGTTTAAACTCTTCCTCCGCAGGGGAGAGTAAGGTGCTGAGGAGATGTTTCAGAACTGTATTTTGCCCTCTTTATGAAGGAAAGGAATGTGCTGAGATTCAAGGAGTTCCTGCTTTCTTATCAGAAAACAGAAGCCGAACAGATGCTTAAGGATATACATTTATAGGAGAGATGGTGGAGGAATGTCATCCAGTGGCCCCCCAACTTTGCAGTGTCTAGGATTTTTTTTCTTTTATAGTCACTGTGCAGTGACTGTATAATTGAATTTGAGCCCCCCTCCCCCCTTTCTTATTGCTGCTTGGAAAAAGTGTAACAGTCATAAGGTTCTGCTGGATGTTGAACTCCCACAGACTGCCTAGGGGTTTCTGTCCCTAGATGGTTCCTCCTGGAAATCTGATAAGGATTTCCCATTTTAATATGTTAGAGTTCTAGTCCATCTTTTCTCCCCTTCTTTGTTTTTATTCTCACAACAACCCTGTGAGGTAAACTAGGCCAAGAGAGTAACTAGCCCGAGGTCAACCAGTGAGCTTCATAAATGAGTGGAAAATGAAACCTAGCTCTTCATAAATCTAGTCCACGCACTGTAAACATTGCAGTACCCTAGGGACAAACTGAAAGGTCCAAACAACCTGGGAAAGGGCCCTGACCCTCTCTCCACTGTCTTGATGGCGGGAGGCCCAGCTGGTGAATCATGCATGGTGCTTGGCTCGGCTCGGCTAGCCGTGTGTGGGCAGACGAGATGGCTACTGCCAAAGCTGCCTGAGCAGTCCAGTAGCTCTTTCATCGCCTATGCTCAGCTAGGCCAAGCCTACTCAGCTTTTTCACAGTGATCATAATGGCTAATCCACCCTAGCTCCTCAATGACTTTTGGACCAATGTAGGGTAGTGGTTAAAGTATGGACTAGTGTCTGGGGCACCTAGGGTTGAATGCATTGCTTACTCTACCATGGATGATCTTGGTCCATCTCTGAGGCATAACCTACCTCACAAGGTTGTTGTGATGATAAAATTGAGGAGAGGAGAATGACATAAGTGGCTTTGGCATCTCATTGGAGAAAAAAGCAGGATATGAATAAAGTCTACAACCTCAGTATACTGGTGGAAAATGATGAGAGAGAGCATAATGTGTGGTATTATTCTAGATCAAATGCCTTAATTGGGTTTCCTTTAGGACTGAAAGTGGAAGGTTTAAAGCTCTGTTCACTGCTTTATAGATTCAGCAGAGAAGTGTAAATGTTCTCAGGTTGCATCATACTCACAGCATAACATCTGATGTGGCTATATGAACAGATAATGCCTGTGTACTTGCCCTGTAAAAAAGAGGGGAATGGTGAAGTAAGTATTCCATGTATACAGAACATGTATGCTTCCTCTCCACGCATATTGAAAGACTTTGCTGAGGTTCTCAAACTTTTAAAAGAGGAACCCGCTTCTAAACTTACAGTACTTTTTTAGACTCACTTGCAAAATAACTCCATGCTACTTTCCACCTGAACATAAAACTGAAGACTCTCTCATCAGTTAATACTGAACAAGTTTACATTTTACTTTTTATGAGTGTATATATAGCATTGTGGAGCAATAGGCGATATTTCTTGGCTATTTTATTATATAGAAGCAAACCAAAATTTGTTCTCAATTCTTCCAGGACCCTCTCACAGCTTACCCTTTTCTTTCTGTCTACTAGCCTTATGGCACATCTGCAAGAGAGTTGCAACCCACTTTTGGATCCCAACACACTGCTGAAGAATGATTGGCTTAGTATAAACTAGTATAATTGATTGGCTTAGTATGATTGGCTTAGTATAAACTAAAAAAAAATGAGAACCACAAATACTGGATGGGGGATACACTTCTGGGCAGTAGTATATGTGAAAGGGATCTTGGGGTAAGAGTGGACTGTAAACTAAATATAAGCAGTCAGTGTGATGCGGTGGCAAAAAAGGCTAATTCAATCCTGGGTTGTATCAAAGGGGCCATAGGATCAAAATCGCAGGAGGTCATAGCCCCTCTCTATACTGCCTTGGTCAGGCCACACCTGGAGTATTGTGTGCAGTTCTGGAGGCCTCGCTTCAAAAAGGATGTGGACAAAATCGAGAGGGTGCAGTGGAGAGCGACAAGAATGATCAGGGGTCTGGAGACTGAGCCCTACAAGGAAAAGCTGAGGGCCTTGGGAATGTTTAGTTTGGAGAAGAGGAGGTTGAGGGGGCGACATGATTGCTCTCTTTAAATATTTGAAAGGCTGTCATTTGGAGGAGGGCAAGGAGCTGTTCCAGCAGAGGATAGGACGCGAAGCAATGGGCTAAAACTACATGCACAAAGGTACCGGCTGGATATTAGGAAAAACTTTTTCAGGATCAGAGTAGTTCAAAAGTGGAATCAGCTGCCTAGGGAGGTGGTGAGCTCCCCTTCACTGGCAGTTTTCAAGAAGAGGCTGGATGAATACTTGTCAGAGATGCTTTAGGCTGATCCTGCACTGGGCAGGGGGTTGGACTAGATGGTCTGTATGGCCCCTTCCAACTCTATGATTCTATGAAACTAGATTCATGTGAATTTGCATGGCTGTCCATGGCTTATAGAATATAGCATCCAATGAAAAAATTTTCCCTATCTTCAGCACAATCCTAAACATCTAAACAAACTTAATAATATCAGCAAAATTTCAGCCCATGGGCACTCCTCCTGTGTGGCCTCTACACCCATCAGATAATGGTTTAGTTCCATTATAGTTACTTCCATGGGTAAATTGTCATTGACAGATGCTCTCTTCAGACATTTTTCTGTTCCTCCATGAAAATAGGAATAATCCAGAAAGCCAAGCCAACAGAAGGCCGTGATAGCAGACCTGATAAGAACAATCATAGGTGCTCACTGTAGATGTTCAGCTGAATGTGCAAAGATCAGGGACAGGGCTAAAAGGCATGATTTTGTTTCCCTAAACATGGTCAAACATCTGAAGAGGGCTAGAGCGTTGTTATCATGTGGACGTTAAAAACAAGCCAAAACCCCACTCCTACAGTTCATCTGCAACCTAGGGAGGTTGCAAAAGAAACCTGAAACTTTGTGGGCTAAGCCACGGGTGGGATCCTACTGTGCAATCCTAATCAGAGTTTCGCCCTTCTAAACACGTAGATTTAGAAGGATATAAGTCTGTTTAGGATAGCACTGCTAGTGAAGTAATTTGTCCATATTTATCCCAGAGTTCCACTGAGTTATAGTCTACATTGGAGAGGGAAATTAGTTAGGTTTCCCACTGAATCTCTCTCCACTTGAATACATCCCCTACTGCTCTGTCAAATATTTAATAAATACCTCAGGCATGCTAAGATAGCTGGTACCGATCAACCAACAGCAGGCCTCGAACAACTTGCCAAACACAGCCAACCAGCCATGTAATGTAGTCTGCCAGATGGTTGAAACCCATTCTCTTTCAGCAGAGTCTGGGAAGCCACAAAACTAGACAGTGTATCAAGCCTATGGTACATTGCTAGAGGGTCACAAACTACAGGCCTGGCACACAGTAATCATAGGAAATAAATGGATTTCAGGCATCCTGTTCTATCTCTGTGCCCCTTCCACTTTTTCAACTTCTGGGTTTCATCCTGTGCCATCAGGTAACTGGAAACATTAGCTACCACAGATTATCCTCTGTGTGTGGAAAAAAATAGAGAGAACAAGATTAAAACATCTATTGTGGCATGGAGTTTGAGGCCAAGTTGCTACTTTATCAAATAAGTCTGATGAAATGGGCTTTTTCCTCTTAATTTTTAGTGATTTAATTCCTCCATGACCATTCATAGTTTGCCAAAGCAAGGAAGAACTCAGCTCCTCTTTCTCATGTTGTGGTACTTGGTCACTGTCCCAGATGACTAGTTTTCACTCTTTACACTAGAGGGCATTGGAACGTACTGTACTTGCAGCCCATAAAAGCTTCCCAAATGTGACTCATTCTCAAGTATCTCGATTTGTCTCTGTCCCAGAATGAGAGAAACCTCTCTGAAGCCAGCTTCCCAACAGGCTCTCTGAACTAAGGACAGATTTGGCCATTCTCCAGTGTGGTGATGTTAGAGGCGGGGCTGCCAGCATCACAGAACAAAAGGATCAATATGAATTACAGTCATCATCTGGGGATGCTTTGGGATACCAAGTCTGATAACATTACCTAGTAAATTTAATATAAAGGCCAGTACATTATGCATGTTAAGCCATCAATACAAATTAACCTTCCCTGACAGACTTGGAGCCAGCACTACACAAAGCGATGGACAATACGTTGTGAATCCCACAAGCTACCTTTAATATGACTGAGAGTTAGTGTTTCATGGTTAGAGTGGTTAGCATCTGGAAGAGTCAGCTTCAAATTCCCACTCAGCCATGAAGATCACTGGGTGACTGTGGGCTAGTCGATCTCTCTCTCTCAGCCTGACTAGAGCTGCCCAGTTCTGGCTTGGGAAATTCTTGGCTTCTGGGCAGTGCCTGGGAAGTGTGGCATTTGGAGAGGGGAAGGAGTTCAGTGGGGAAATGATGCCATAGAGTTCATCCTTTGAAGTTACCATTTCCTCCAGAGGTACAAATCTCTGTAGTCTGGAGATGAGTTGTAATTCCAGGGGAATTCCTGGACCCTACTGGAACTCCAGGCTCCTAAACCTAACCTATCCATGTATGCCATCCTCAGTTCAAGTAGTTGCAGCTGGCCACCCTTTCAAATATTGCAGTTACCATGCAGGCCTGTTGCAGCTACTGATTTAAGTGATTTTCAAGATCAAAAGATGCACAAAAGATGCAAGAATTGGGGGCAGGGGTAGAGTGTTGAATGGATGAGGTTTGGCCTGTCTGTACATAGTAGGGGCCACTTCCTTGTGGTCTGTATATGAAAACTACCAAGAATATCATATATTAGGTGCATTCTGAACGCGGACAGAAGTAGACTTTGCAGAGGAAGCAAGGCGGCCCTTATAAAGCAAATCTGCCAAAGAGAACATGCAGGAAGCAATGGTGGTGGATGGGAAGGAATGTTTAATCCTTTCTCTGCATGCTGCTCTTTCCTGCAAATGCTCCTCAATGTCTGGAACTGGAGTGAGGGGTTGGTTCTGGCTGGGGAAATATAAGTTGGGGGAGGCATTGGCGGGAAGAGACTCTATGGATTCAAGAGCAGGCTGCACCCTTCTCTCCTACCAATCATGTACCGCAAGCCTCCCCCCGGCATTAATTTTGGCACATATGTTTTCCAAGATAATATGTAGTTCCACCCTGAAGCAAAGACAATTTGGTCACTTCATCCAAAAACAGAACACAGTTTATCTGTTTCATGCTTCCAGGCGAATACAATGATGTCCTTTTTTACAGAGGGTTTTTTTTAAAAAAAAGAAAAAAAATACACTGTTTATTGCAAAAATCGGGGGACTCTTGGAAAGTTATTTTACTGAGAAAAAGGATCTTATGTTTCCTCTTAACTTAAAAATTATGTGATCAGGATTTTTAACCATATTGTGGTTTCTTTTTACATTGTTAAATGCAAATGCACTGTGTAAAATAAAAAGGTAATAATCTTTCTGAAACTGCTGACGACCAAACCTTTACATGAGATGGCTGGCCATGTTTCATGCACTATAAAGACGTTTGCTGGAGGAGAAATATGTTTTGGAATTTAAGAGGTAATTTTCGTAAACTGCTCCATGATGACGAGCGTCAGACAATTGCACAATTTCCATTCTTACAACAAGGTGGTTACAATACCAAACGGTTCTCAATGTTCTTTAAGAATTGTTTGGTTTGTCCTTCCACTGTCCCTCTCTTGAAAGTTAAATGCTAGAACTGGGATAGCCCCTTGTAAAAAGAAAGAGCTCAAACCTTATGCAGTAAAGGTTTTTTTATTAGATAGTAATAGTCTCTGTCAAAATTTTGCAGCACTCTTGAAACCTCTCCAGCCACTGGCTGAGTCAGTGAGTTGTCATAGAATGCTCATGACTATTCTAATTGCTGAACTTTGTTAACAATAGGGTCTTTCCAAAAACTCTAGCTTTTGTGAGAGAGCTGACAGTCTAGGAAAAGCCTTGCACAGATAAAAGGTTGGATAGTATGGCTAAAGAGCTGACAGAATAAACCCCAGAAGGTAGAAATTCTCCCCTTTCCCCAGATATTTTGATTTCTTAAGGTAGAAGTCAGTCAGTTGTATCTGGAAACTTTACAAGAACAATAATGCTTGTGGGAGTGGGAGTGAGGTGGCATCTGGACTGTTCCTCAACAGGACATTACAGGATGACACTGGGCAGTGGCAGTGACATCAGATATTGCCTTTATTTCTCTCCTTTCATAGCAATGATTTGTGACTGGACCAGTCACACCTTAGAGACCAACAAGATTTTCAGAGTATGAGCTTTCAAGAGTCAGAGCTCTCTTCTACAGATAGAAGCAGGAATGGAGATTCCTGAACCCTTATATATCCCAGTCAGAAGGTGAGAGATGTTGCAAGGAAAGGATGCAAAGGTACAAGGCAGCTTGATTAGATGGGAGGGGTGTAACAAAGGAAGGTCAGGATATGAATGTACAATGCCGTTTGATTACAACAGTATCTGTAATAGGCTAAGAATCCTATATCTCTATTCAACCCCTGGTGGTCCATTATTCTGAATTTGAATGCTCTCAGTTTCAGCAATCTCACATTGTAATCTCCCCTTGAAGTTTCTCTGAGGACAGCCACTTGAAGGTCAGCAATGGAATGGCCTCTCTGCTTGTGCTGCCCAGTGTGGAGGTGACTGCCAAAATTCAACAACGTAGTTAGAAGTAGAGATGGGCACAAACCAAAATACAAACCAAAGTTCATGATGAACCGGGCGAGTTCATGGTTCGCGAACCAGTGGTTCGTCAGAACCAGTTTCTGATGCACTGCCGCGAACTTTAGGCTTTAGGCCCCACTCCTCCACAAAGCCAGCTGGGTGACCTTGGGCGAGTCACAGTTCTCTTGAGCTCTCTTAGCCCCACCCACCTCACAGGGTGATTGTTGTGGGGTAATAATAACACTTTGTAAACCGCTCTGAGTGGGCATTAAGTTGTCCTGAAGGGCGGTATATAAATCGAATGTTATTATTATTATTATTATTCATTTGGTTCATTTTTTGGTTTGTCACTGCAGACAGCCTGGTGCTGATCAATCAGTTTCCTAGGCTACAGGGGATGGACTTCCTGCAGATCTTCTGCTGGCCCAGAAGTGACCTTCTGCTGACCTGGAAATGACAATTTGCTGACCTGGATGTGACGTTTTCACGAACCAAATGAACCGGTTCGTGAAGTGGGGCAAGTTTGTGAAAGTTCATGGTTCGTGAAATACGACGAATCACGAACCACATGGCTTGTTTTTTTTCCGGTTTGTGCCCATCTCTAGTTAGAAGAAGGCACATCACACTCTTCAAACATGTTGTGAAGAATTGCCACTTTCCCACTCCCCTGCCCCAATCAAAGCAACTGTCATTGTTATGGAACAAGAGATCTACCTCCAAAACTTCATCCTCAGGCAGCAGCTGGCTTTTGTTTGCTAGCCAATGCAACAGAATTCTTCCCCCACTCACCTCAGCTTCCAACCCTCATCCTTTCCCAAGATACTTAGTCTGTTGGAAGCCTCATGGTGGTAGACTGCTCTGAATACCTAGCTTGCTTCTAGCCCTCTTTGAAAGGGAATCCATAGTTTTTTGCATATCAGATTATTTATGTGCCATCAAGTCACAATTAACTTATGACAACCCCAGCCAAGGGGCGTTGAAGGCAAATAAGACGCAGAGGTGGTTTGCCAGTGCCTTCCTCTCCAGAGTTTTCCTTGGTGGTCTCCCATCCAAGTACCTACGCTGCTTAGCTTCCAAGGCTGTACTGTGCCTCCTTCCCTCCTGTACCTAAGATTATTGAGTGGCAAAGCAATTTTAAAAGGATTGTGCTGGTTCTGTAGTTTAATTGGAGATGGGTACTAATTATATGAAAGTGCTTTTCATCTGCCAGTGAAGGTAGCATCTCAGAGGTGAGCATCTCAGGTGCAGAATCATGGTGGGAAGAACTGGTATGCAGTGTTTCAGAGGGAGTTGCGGGCAGACTTGCTTAAATAAAATCACTGGGCCGTATGTGGATAAAGAGACTTCCCTGAACTACATACAAATGTGAACATGATGTTAAATATCAAATCTGTTAAAATAAGGTGTTTGTGCTCTACAATTGGATTGTGGAAGAGGATATGAACCTGGCATGTGTGAATGAAACCAGAATGGAAGATGCTAATCAGTCTGTTTTATCTCAGCTGACTCTAGCTGAGTAATCCAGAATGGTGAAATGGGGATCTTTCCATTGACCTTTCTTCATTCTGGTTTCCAGCCTGGTTATGCAACAGACATACCTTTGTACTGGTGGATGATCTCTGGTTGCAGATCAGTAAAAGGAATGCCTCTCTGTTGAATATGTTAGATCTGTCGTGCATATTTGATACAGTTCAACAAAATGGTGAAACTTCCACAGGATTATGCTGCAAGCAGCCTCTAAAATGCATGATTATGATAGGTGTTGGCCTGTTGCAGATGTGAGACTCTTTTTACTTCAAATATTCAATACAATACCACTAACATCATACTAAGCAGTGTTAAACCTTTGTAAGTCCATTGAAGTCAATGGACTTAGAAGAGTATAACTCTATTTAAGCTTACTCTGCTAACAGTACTTAACCCTCAGAGCAGTTGAACCTTTTTGAATGAGTCATAAAATAAACATGGTATTACAGACAAGGAAATGGGTTTTATGCCTATGTAGATATGGTATGAATGATCCAGGAGGAGCAACAGCATCATTTAGAGAATGGAAAATAGAGGCATCACACATTTCATGTTGTGATTACTTAGATCACCTCAATTTTTGGCTAGCTTAGTGGTTCTGCATATTTCTAGAAACAATTAAGTATGCCTGTGTACTAGATATGCATATCAAAGATAATACCTCTGCATAAAAAGATGCTGTTTGATCTATGTTGATAACAATACCATAGTTATTCTGGAGTAAATGAGTAACCATAAAATAGAGTTGTTGGGTTTTTTTGCAATTTAGTCTTAGATGTAACCAAAGTCCAGTTTTAAAACCTCACTTCATACCTTGTTCCCAGCACTGAAATTTGAAAATACACAGCACCGCCTTTGCTTTCTGAAAATACAGTGGTCCTTTTGAATCACCATACCACACACTTACTTTTAAAAAAATTTCACTTTCATTCAGCTGTTCAACTGATTCTGTTTAGAATCCTTGGAGATTATTGTATAGCATTCCAATATTAATCCACCTTTAAAATAAAGTGGGTAAACAGCTGCAAAGGCCACCCATGCTTAAGGCTGTCTGTCAGCTGTCCCTTATTCAAAATCTCATGTTTATCCCAGTCCATATGACATGGCAGTGTTGCTTTTATTTCCTGCAAACCAGAACATTATGAATCCAAGGTCAAGGAACATAATGAAGAAAATAGATGTTATTGGGTGCCAAGCTATTGCTGAATTCTACAGCAAAGAGGCATTTGTCTTAAAATTTGGAAATATAAACTGGAGTGCCAGTGTGGTGCAGTGTCAGACTAGGATCTGGGAGACCCAGGTTCAATTTGCCACTTTGCCATGGAAGCTTGCTGGATGACCTGGGGCCAGTCACACACACTCAGCCTAACCTACCTCACAGGGTTGTTGTGAGGATAATCTAGAGGACAGGAGAACAATTTAAACTGCTTTGAGTCTCCATTGGGGAGAAAGGTGGGGTATGAATTATATAAATAAAATAAAATATTAAATTGAAACAATGCCCCCAAGTAGCTGATAACGCAATCCTCTAATTTCATATGTATATTCATGTTCTGAGGAGCAGGAAAGAGTCTCACTGTTCCTGTCTCCAGAATCCTTAAAAGGAGCAGTCATGCAACTTTGCACCTGGGCAAGGACAGCACTGACTCTGCATCACATCTGTTTTTATTATTTTAGTGCTGCTACTGCTTTTGGTTTTATTGGTTTACATTGATTTTGTAATTTTGTCTTACTACACCATCATAAGAGCTGCGTAATTACAAGGTGGTGTAGAGGACTGGCATCTTTCTCTTCTACTTTTCCAGCAGAGGGCAAAAGACTTTCCTCGATCAAATAGAGTTGCTCTGGAAATATGATCCCTGGGGACACAACCACTGAAGGCATCCACAGAATTACTGCATAACATTTTGCGTACATGTAATTGGATTGTTTATCCTTGTAGACTTCCACTGATTCCTTGATTGACTACATCCTACATTTAAGCAATATTGGCCTGATGGAAATATAAAAGGAGAGATAGGCTGTAGTTCTCCTCACTAAATAGATGACCAGAGTTGTCAGTTCTGTTGTTTTTTAAAATGCTAATCAGTGGATGGGTTGCGAATCAGCACTCTGCTGGTTCGAATCCCACTACAGCCATGAACTCAGCAGGTAGCCTTGAGTAAGCTACTCCTCTCAGCCCCAGCTCCCCAGCTGTATTGTGGGGATAATAACAACACCGTTATGAGTGGGGCAGTAATCAGTCTAGAAGAGCATATATAAGTGCAGTTATTATTATTATTTCCCTTGCAGAAGTGATCAGTGCTGTAAACTTGACAGTATTGGTGAGCACTGGAAAGTACATAGTGCCGAAACTCCACGTGCATGTGGTGGGTCTTAGAGATGTGGCTTCATCATCCTCTGCCTGTGAGTGGCCTCTAGGTGCTGAACTTCAAAATGATGATGCTTTTTGATCTAATGCAGAAGTAGGATATGGCTAGTAATGGTGCTGAATCTCAAAACAAGGGACTCAGGCTTGAACTTGATCAGTACAAAACCTCTCTCTGAACTACTTTCACATACTGGTCTTTTAATGCTTGACGCTCAGGCACAGTCTGAGAAGGGCTCAGTTATGTTGCAACTAAAAAAATGTCAAGAGCAATAACAATGCAACAAGCAAAGCCAATTAGCCGATTAGGTGCAATAATAACTGGGTAATTACCAATAAGTTAATATCTTCATCAAGGAAAATTCTTCAGCAGTTAAATAGGCACACAGTTGCATCACTCTCCAGCACTCCATCTGTAGAGGATATGTTTCTCCAAGCATAGTGCTTAGAGGCAATCTCTGGATGTTTACCCGTGGTTGGAAAAAGATCAAAGGGATAGGCTACTTGGGCAGAAGGTTATACTTCTTAAATTATTAAAATCCAAGGAGAAATATAGAAACAAAATAAGTGCCAGTATTTGTCCACTGCCATCAGTTTGAAGAAATCTGAAATTTAATTTAGATTATAGTCTTAGAAGCATCTACAACCGGGAAAACATAATATTGGTGATAAATGGTAGTTTTATCACCTGAGATGGAATGGGTATGAGAGAGCAACACCAGATTACAAAACTTTCAATACCTCTAAGACAGGAAATTTCTTTTTACAAGAATTAGTTCCCACAAATAAATTGAAGTTAACAATTACTCTTGGAAGAATCCCTGATTAACAGTTGAAGAAACTAGTATTTTCTCACTGTACAAGTTGTTACTGAATTTCAGATTTTAAAAAAGACTAATTTAAATATCTTACGGTAAAGGATTTATGAGTATCATTTTTGGATGAGATATTTTATTAATCTGTTTCAGTTCACAATCTTTCATTAGGTGTATCTTTAAGATAAACACAGTATAAATTGCTGTCTCATTGATATTTAAATACTTTAAAGCAAGTTACATATTTTTTTAAATATCTGATGCATTTAAATGTTAAAAATGCAATGCTGACTGATAATGCTGTTTCTATCTATGGTGAGTCCAAACATATTAGTCTCCAATATTGTAGGTTATGTACTAAATAACGGTCCTAGTTTTGAGGACAGATTCATTATCTGTACTGTTTAATATTTTGGATGAGAATTTTCAAGGAGCATGTTTGTTAAATCTTTTATTAGCTCAATACAGAAAATCAGCAAAAGGATTCAGTGGCCAAGAAGTAACTGCAGATATAGGAAAGTTCACAGATTATTACTGGGCATTACATTTAGCTATCCAATCCATCTCAATTAACTTTAATCTTAAAGTTTGCTGTAGAGCTCCAGCAATTTGGGAGGCTATGGAGAATAAACAAGCAACAATTTTATTCTTAAAGCATCTCTGCCTTTTTCTTTCTTTTTCTTTTTCTGGCTGCTCCTGGAAAAATGAACATCACCGGATTAGGGACCTGTTTGAAGTAGGTCTTCACCTGGAAACCTATCATATATTTGTGACGTATATATGCTTAATATACTGTCATGTTCTTGTTTTAAATATTATTTTGTTCCAAAATGGGTGTAAACTGCTTTATATGCACTTGTGGTTTGGCTAAGCAGGCTTGCCAAAATTATCTAGAACAGAAATAATCATCTCTTAACTACAGGTTATTTATTTACAAGGATTTTGAACAGTGTAAAAGCAAGATGTTAGGATTAGAAGGCTAAATAATTTCTAGTTGGCAGTGTCTCCTCCCTAAGCCTTTATAGAAGGTATAAAGAATAAGCAATTCAGGACATTCTGCAAAGCAGAATTCCTTAAATGAACCTTTCACATTGTTTAATTGTTGACACTCATAGTGGTCTTGTGGTTATTGTGTTTCGAGGCTCAGGAGCTCATTTTCCCCTCCCTCACTATTTTGTCTTTCCCTTTCCTGAAAGCCCCCATAGACTATCCCCTCTTCCTGCTCCCTTCCTACCCATCAGCCAACCTAACTTTTATCTGCCTCCCCCGTCTTTAGCTTTTCTTGATTTTCTCCCACTGGCAGCCTCTCTCCAGGAAAACTCTGGCCCAGTAGTAAGGTGCCATCACCGGGGCAGGCCCAGCTCAGTTACATGCTGGGGAACCTGCAAGTACTTGTGTGGGGGAGCACCTCTTTCCCCCCTGTATTCCTTCCTACACTGTTTCCTCCTGGCAGTCCCCATATCCTCATTTTTTCCCCTCTCCTTCCCGCCCACCAACCTACTTATTATCTGCCTCCCATCTTCAGCTACATTTATTATTTATTCATTTCTAGCCTGCATTCCTCCCCAGTCAGGACCCAAAGCAGCTCACAACTAGAGATGGGCATGAAACGGGGAAAAAACAAAATGAGAGTTTTAACATTTTGTCATGTTCCACGAATCACGGAACACGAACTTCCACGAAATCGTCCCGTTTCACAATACGATTTGTTTGTTTCATGATCCATCAGAACCGGGGCACTTCAATGGCCCCCTTCATACCCAGAGGTACCAAACTCACAGGGAGACTTAAGCAGGCTCTCCTCCAGCCACCCTCCAAGTAGCTCTCTTCAGGCTCTCTTTGTTGACTTTTCCGTCCCGTCCTCCTGGCCTCCTGCTTTCTGCCGCTGCTGGAAGAAAAGTCAAGTGGAGCATATCTGCTTGGGTTTTCCTCTCTTCAAGTTTTATTTGCTGACTTTTCCTTCCTGTCCTCCTGCTGCTCTGACATGCCCTCCCCACTGCCTCCAAGTTCTTGAAGGAAAAGCCGAGCAGAGCGGATCTTGAGGGTGGGGTGTGTGAGAAGGCATATCAGAGAAGCAGGAGGATGGGAGGTAGAGATTCAGGGAATGGTTCCTGAATCTGGCAAGCAGCGAGCAGTGGCAGAAGGAGCTGCTGAGGCTATCGCTGCCACTGCTACTCCACCATCCCGTTCTTAAAAACGGAGAAGGGAAACAGAGCGGGGAAGGAGTCTCTGACTACAGTTCCCAGGTAAACTTGCGCAGACCCGCATTGCTCAGCTCTCAGGTTGGCAGGGAGAGCTGCCTATCAAGGATATGTGGGCTAAGATTGGGGTTTCCATAGCAACAAAAGGTCTGCAGACATTCCGGGCCTATGTTGCCTAGGGAATCAATGGATCAGCGCCAGCCTGTCTGGCAGCACGAAGCATTCATGAATTGAACAATTCGGCCCAAAAAGTCATGGATTTCATGAAAAATGCGGCCCCATGAATCGTGTTTTTGTGATACGAATTGGCCCAATTAGTCACAAAATTTGATTCGTATTTCGATTTGTGCCCATGCCTACTTACAACATTTTCTCCTCATCCATTTTATCCTGACAACAAACCTGTGAGGTAGGTTAAGCTGAGTGTGTGTGACTGGCCTAAAGTCACCAGTGAACTGCATTGGCAGAGTATCCACAAATTTGGCCACATTGAGAATTAAGTATGTTGAGGAACCATTTTCCTACACTATCTGGTGTCTAATTAACACGAGAGATTTGTTTGCAGCCTATCCTGGCACACTTTCGCTGGGGCTGAGGAAAGGGTTCATTAGTTACACCCTTTTCAGTCTGGTTGGTCATTAGAAAAGAATGAATAATTCATATGCTATGCCTTTGTTCCTCATTCTTTCCACTAAAAAAGGGATGTATAAAATCTTAACCATCCCTGTGAAGGCTGTCCACCATCCTGTTTTAAATGTGTATTAATAGAAATACACTGCTGTTTTAATGATGTTTTAATGTAGATTAATTTTTATTGTATTTTAATATGTTGTTATCCACCCTGAGCTTGCTCATGGGGAGGGCAGAAAATAAAATAAATTTTAAAAGGTCTGCAATAAGGATAAATGGGCTGACTTTATACATCCCTGTCTTCAGAGGTAGGAAAAATATAAGGGTTTGAAGATGCTTGACTTCTTGCCAACATAATTCAATTAATCCAGAATATAAACTATTTTGGCTGAGGAAACTGATATTTTTGCTGAATCAGGTTTGCGGAAATTTTAATTGCAGGATGAGCTTAATGTATCATCTCTATTACAGTATATATAAAAACCCTTTATTTCATCAGAAATAATTTTAGGTTCTTCTGGAACCTGTTCACACAGGTACAACAAAGTGCTCCTGCCTGACGCTGCTCTTCCATGGCTGGGGATGTAATCAGGCAATGTGTGGCCCCACAGAGCCCATCCTGTGCTTTCAGTTTCTTGTGATAGCTAATACCTTGAAAAAGGGCTGCTCTAACTAAAAGCATCATTGTGAGTGACTATAAGGATTGACACGACTGATAACAGTGTTCTTTTTTTGTGTGGTGCCATCAAGTCACAGCCAATTTATGGCAACCCCATAGGATTTTCAAGGGAAGAGATGTTCAGAGGTGGTTTGCCATTGTCTTCCTCTGCATAGCAACCCTGGCCTTCCATGGTGGTCTCCATAACCTTCTGAGATCTGATGAGATCAGGCTACCGGGATCATTACATTCTTCTAAATCCATTGTCTTCGATAGACATAGAAAGGTGCTCAGCTAAGGAACACACTGTTAATGCTGTTTCCACCCCAAAGTCACCATTTCAGTTTTGCTTCTCCTTTGTGCAGGTCAAACCCATGATTATTTTTTGTTTATGCTGAAATTTTCCCTTCAGAAGTATGCATTTTTCTCTGTTATGCATTCCATAAATGACCTGCAGTACATAAATACTGTATAAACTGAGTATAAAAAGTGTAATATTCATACATAATACAAACAAATCTAAAGACAGCATATAAAAACACAGAACTATCAACAACAAAAGATTAAAATATATGTAGCAATATGGACCATTCATTTATTACTATAGTTAGTAATGAAGATTATATTGTGTGGAGATACTTTGACTATGTGAACTGGCCCACAGAAGATATTTTACAGTTTCTTTCAAATTAGTATATTCGTTATACAAAGGGGACAGTGAATCATGGAAAACTTATTTTCTTGCACAGGAAGCCAGTATTTTAGTACCATGATCAATATCTTATTACCTAGATAAAAGTGAAACAAAAAATTATTCTTACCTATAGCCCACCTAAATCCAAAGAACAGTTAGGCCATAGGAAATATTTGTACTAATTACAAACTTCTAAATTGTGGAATGAACAAAGGCAGAGCTTGCCTCAGCTGTTGCTTTGGGAGCTGTCACCCTGATTTCTTTGCCCCCAGACACACACTGCTGCAGTTTACCTGTCCTTCCCTTCAGGCTTCTTCTTCCCCCACTTCGTCATTCTGGCTTGCTGTGGGGCCATGTCCTACATTCCCTTCAGATTTCACAAGAAACCCTATTGCTGCAGCAACCACCACAATTGTTTTCATTCAGGGTTCCCTAGCACCACCTGGAGCTTCTTGGGGTGGTGTGAGTTTCCTGAGGCTGGATGGGTAGCTGGCCTTTGTTATCTCTTGGTGGGAGGTATGGCTCCACTGATCAGCTGGTATAAGGTAGTGAAGATGAGGCTGGAGGAAGGTGATAGGTCAAACCAAAACAAAATGTATGTATAAAATCACAGCTGGACTACTTCAAGGTTTTCTGCTGAACTACTGAGTTCTTTCTTCAGGCCTAAATGTGGGACCTTGGCTGTCCTGATAGATGACAAGTGTAAGGAGATAGACGGGGGAGTATGGCACTCTTGATCTTCGTAGACCTCTCAGCATTAATCATGGTATCCTTCTGGATCACCTTGTGGAGTTGGGAGGCACCATTTTGCAGACTGGAAGGCCAGTCTCAGGTTTTGCTGGTTGAATGCTGTTTGGCTTCTTGGCCTCTGGCCAGTGGAGTCCTACGGCATTCCATCTTAACACCCATGCTCTTTAACATTATATGGAGCTGCCAGGTAAGGTCATCCAAAGATTTGGTCTGAGTTATCATCAATATGTAGATGACACTCAGATGTATCTCACACATCCATGTGATACCTGGGAGAATGTAGGAAACAGGAAAAGGTTCCTGGAGGCAGTTTGGGGGTGGACGATGGCTAATAAAATGAAGTTTAATCTCAACAAGATGGAAGAGTAACTGGTAGATGGAAGGACCAGCCCAGGATTTCAGGTGTCTCCTACTAGGGATGGAATCGCATTCTTCTGGAAGGAGCAGGTTTGTAGATTGGGGGTGCTGTTCGACCCAGGCCTACTGCTGGATAAACAGGTGGTAGCTGTGGCCAAGAGTGCTTTTTACCAGCTTTGACTGGTTAGCCAGTCAGCCTTTCCTGGGCAGAAAAGGTCCAGTCACTCTTTTGTATTCCCTGGTAACATCTAGATTTCATTACTGCAATGAGCTCTATGTGGAGCTCCCTTTCAAAAAGTGTTTGGAAATTTCATTTGATACAGAATACTGTAGCTAGGATATTGACTGGAGTGGCTCATAGGGGCCATTTAACTCCAGTGTTGGCCCTTCTGCACTGTCTTCCAGTTTTTTCTGAGCCCAATTCAAGGTGCTGGCATTGACCTTTAGCCATATATGGTTCGAGACCAGCATAATTTAAGAACTGCCTACTCCCATACATGCTTATCCAATCACTGTGTTCATCCCCAGACCCTTGGTTTGGGTACCCTTGCTTTTTGAGGTAGATATGTTGCAATCCAAGAATGAGCACGACACCAAAATTACGGAACTCCCTCTTGAGGGATAGTCATTTGTCCCCTTCTATCATTGTCTTCTGCTCGCCCTTAATGACTTTTTTTTGTTTAGTCTGGTGATCCCTCAATGATCCCTCCTTCCTTCCTTATTTTAGTTTGCTGCCCTCTGTTAGGCCTGCTATTTTGTTAGGTGCCTTGTTGGCCCTCATGGACAGAAAGGTAGGATATAAACATCATAAATAATACCTTCAAAGAAGTGTTTAGTTTCTAAATGTATGGCTTTAAAATGTTTTCTGTTTTCTTCTTTGCACCTAGATCCTGGCCCAGTGGTATTCATTTGGTTTCATTTAAATCCTTTGCTTACTGCTGTTAACATAATATTCACATTTATTGTCACCAGTAACCCATGTTATCTCATTGGAAAATCTAACTATTTAAATAACATGTCTTGCAGGGAGAAACAAATTAATCTAAATTATACATTGCCATGTCGATAACTTTATTAGGATGATGAAAGCAGGTTAATTAGGGAATGGCCTGGAATTCATGTGATTGCATCATGACTGCAGGATTTTTAAAAATAATGGCTGACAGTATTAGACAAATTAAGTTTTATGCAGCCTATTACTTCATAGAAAATTAGTACCAAATTGGCTCAGCACAGGAACACCTAGGACTGATTTCATGATGTGCAACTGCTATGAGGTGGGATAAAATGCAGTATATCCAGCCCCAATCATATGTGGGACAGAGACATGGGAAACCTTGGATCCAAATCCTTGCCCAGCCAGTCTTTTTCAACTAATCAGTCTTACACTTGATGACCATTTGTAAGGCCACAAATCTCCAGTCCTTAAGTAAGATTCAAGTCCAATAGCACCTCAAAGACAAGTAGATTTCTAAGTTATATGAGCTCTTACCTAGTTGGTCTGTAAGGAGCGATTGGACCCGGATCTTGGTCACCGACTACAGAACAACACAGCTACCTACCTGTAACAGTCCGTAAGTAGAGCTGAATAGGGACTATGAATGGTTATCTCATTATCACAGGTAACTGATTTCCTTTACAGAGGCGGGGTCAGGGGGAGTCCAGTGGCACCTGGCGTGGGCTTTCGAGGACCACGGTTCTCTTTGTCAGATGCATCTGGCGGGGAGGACTGTGGTTATCGAGGGCTTGTGCTGCAGTGCTGCTGAACTCTTTTTGATTTTGCCACTACAGACTAACACGGCAAACTCCTTTGAATCTTTACACAAGCAAACTGATCCCCACACCAAAAGGAGCTGTTTGCATCTCCATATCAAAGGAGTTGTTTACATCCCCCCTCTCCTCTTTCCCCCCTTCCCCCCCCTCTCCTCCTCTATATTTGGCCAGTTTCCTTCTGCCCTCCATGCATCTGACAAAGAGAACGTGATTCTCAAAAGCTTATGCTACAATAAAATTGGTTAGTCTTAAAGGTGCTACTGGACTCTTTTTGATTTTGCTACTACAGACTAACACGGCTAACTCATCTGGATCTATAATTTGTACAAACATCCTAATTTAGAGCCTGTGGGGAGAAGTGTGAAATAAAGTGTATTTCTGCGAATCCACATTTATATTTTGGTTGGCACCAAATTCTAGACTACTGGTGGTCTTCAGACTATATCCATATACCAGTTTCTTGCAGCCTCTCCTTCACTTATCTCTATCACAGTGGGCTTTTCAGAATACCTCCCAATGCCAAAAGAATGGGTATCTCACAATGTCTTCTCCTTTAGTGCTAGGTGAGGTGCAATGCAGGTGAGAGCAAAGCCAAGAATGATGAAAGACATTTCCATTCAGCCTTCAGGTTTGCTGGCAAATATTCTCTTCAGCACTTGAAGTATTATGAATACTTCTAGGACATTTTTTCCTTTAACAGATTGTTACATCCAGGGTCCAGCCCTCCCTCACCACGATACATGGGGAATGATAATGAACAGTGTGGTCATGGATGGAACAGGTTGACCAGGAAGAGTTTATGAAACTGGATTTATGAACTAGCCATTCCTGTCTGAGATTCTTATGTCTACATACATATCCAAGTCTAAAGAAGATCTTTTCAACTTTAATAGCTTTCCTACATGTTATTTTAGGTGTGTATCTTGTATGCTAACAGACATCAGACCATGCACTAATAAGTCCTTAGGCATCTAATACGCTTAACACTCAAATCAGCTTGAAAATTGTAAACAGTTCTTCTCTTTGCTTTGAGCTCTCCTTGAAGAATTAGACTGCAATAAATTCCAGATGCTTGGACAGAACTCATAATAGCCAGTGTAGCAGTCATGAGCTAGATTTTCTCTTTTCTTTACTAAGTTCCTCCTACATAGACTTGAAAAATGAAAACCTGTTGACACACATATTATTTTGAATCCAACACTTTAGTTATCTGGAAGGTGAACATACTATATGTTTAGTGAATGTGCAACTGAAAAACACAGAAATAGAGTTCTGTACTATAGCACTAGGAGCTACATAAATTTTAATCTAATTTATGCAATGACTCCGTACCTTACAAAAATCTACTTGCTACATTTTCGTCTCACATGGGTAACTTGCCATAGTAGAAACACATAATGCATACCACTGGTAGCCTAACTGGGAGAGGGGGGAATTTGGGCATCTGAGCTAGACAGAAGCTAGAAAGCAATAGAAAATGGGCAAAGTTCAAGTAATATACAGATGCTCCACAAACTTTGCAGTGAACATGACAGCAGATGAACATACTATTTTCAACAGCTGTAGTACATAGTGAGCAAAGCCTTGCATGTCTTCACCTCTCTGCTGTCTGACTCAAGCAGCTGCTGAACACTTTGTGGTTGAGTGGTAGTTGTGATGATGGAATTTCATTTACCTTTGCTTAGTGGCCACTTTGGTATCTGTATGGAAGGCTGAACTGATTATCTTCCAAGGCAATTGAGGCTTTTGTCATGTAATTAAATGACACATGGGAGAAGGACTGCAGCCCCTCTAAAGCCGTGCTAAAACACACATCCCAAAAACATGTCAATAACATGGCTTAGAAGAACACCAAATGGTATGATTTTTAAGTCTTTATAAATCACTGGTTGACCAGTTGATGTTTTATTTAAATAATTCAATGTGGAGTGATGTGCAACACCAAAAGATGGGGGGAAAACAAGGACTGCCATTAGGCTATATGAGAATTCACATCTATTAAATGCTGCCTATTGCATTGTATTGTACAGTTTGAATATGTGGAAAGCAACCCACTGAACAGGCTCCAGCTGCTCACAAACAATGGAAGTGCTTTATGAAAACTGGCTCCCTGCTCATGATTGGCAAACATAACAAGAGCTGAATCAGCATCCCTAGAAATTCACACAGCAACTAAAATACTACATTTTCCTTTTAAGTTTTAAATAAAACAGACATTTTCAAAGAGGTACATGACAGCATGTTCAGGAACTCAGCATAGCACCATCCCAACAGCTTCTTACTGGCGGTCGTGCCTGCAATCTAACCTAGTCAAATTCATATAGCTTTTGTACCCTGCTACTTGAAAATCAGAGATGTGCAACTCTTGCTAGATTTTACTAAACAGTCTTTTCTGAAACTCCCAACAATTTCATTGTGCGCCTCCCAAGTTATAGTATTATGGAAGGTGGAAAAAAGCTCCACTTTCTCTACCCCATGTGTAACTTTAAAACCTCGATCATGTTTCTCCATAAGTTATCTTTTTTCTAGACTGAGAAGTTCCTCACTCTCCAGTCTTTCCTCATAGGAAAAGTGCTCCAACCTTGTAATCCCAATTTAGAGAGAACCCTGCAGCTCTTCACAAGCCACTTTGGTTCTTAACATCCTGAATACTGTGGTAATCATATGCAAACTTGGCTACTACACTGCTCAGCCCCAATTTCAAATCATGTATGAACAAATTAAATAGCTCCAGTCCCAATACCAATCCTTGTGGAACCCCGCTGCTCACATCTCTTCATTGTGATAACTGTCCATTTACTTCTACACTGTGCTTCTCACCACTTAGACAACTTTTAATTCATGAGAGGACCAATTCTTTTATCCATATTACTACGCTTATTCAGGAGCCTTTGGTGAAGTACCTTGTCAAAAGCCTTCTGAAAGTCCTAAGTCTATGTCTACCAGATTGGCCTTATCCACATGCCTGTTAACTTGCTCAAAGAACTCCAAGAGGTTAGTGTGTCAGAACTTCCCTTATCAGAAGGCAGGCTGATTTTCCCTCAACACACTTTGTTCCTGGATGTGCTTAATAATTCTCTTTAATTACAGTTTCTACAGATTCACCTGGAACAGATGACAGGCTAACTAGCCTATAATTTTCTGGATCCCTTCTAGACCCCTTTTAAAAACTGGTGGCATCAGGCACAGAGGCTAATTTTAGCAACAAGTTACATATTAGTTTGCAACGTTAGAAGTTATTAGTGCTCTTTTCTGTTTACCTTTGTGGCAGAATGGGCGCTGGCTCTCAGTCCGGGCAACTGAGTCGCCGTCAATGGCCTGCCTGCCCCGCTATCCGCCTCCCACCGTCCCTGGTGGGCGTGGTTCACACTCTTCGTCGCTGCCACCACTCACTGATTTGTACACCTCCTCACTGAGGGGCAGTGAGACCCCTCTGGCTGAATGTCCTTACTGGGAAATGAATTACCCAATCTTTGCTTGGGCCCTAGAGAATTGGCAACCCACCAAGGTCTGGCCTGATCAGTTTCTCCCAGGCTCCCTCCCTTCCTGTAGCGTGCCAAGTGGGGGAGGTTACATAGTCAGAGCACCACAAAGTTCTTTATATTCAAAAAAGTATAATTTAACTATATACAGAGCACTATGTACAAAGCAGGTAAAGGCACAACACATAGGGGTAGACCCCCCTGTTCAGAACTCATAGGGCAGAAAATCAAACTGAAGAGAACCGCTGTCTGTCTTCCCTACCACACTGTTCCCTACTCTACCTTAAGGGGCTGGTGGTCTCAGGGAAGGTTCACCCTTTATTTCCTTTCTGCTGCCTCCCAGGCCCTCCACATTTAGGGCCTAGGCAACCTGGTTTCACCCAGCAGCGGGAGCCTCTCCTTCAACCAAGGTGACTCCCTTTTTGTTTCCTTTCTGCTGCCTCCCAGGCCCTCCACATTTAGGGCCTAGGCAACCGGGTTTCACCCAGCAGCGGGAGCCTCTCCTTCAACCAAGGTGACTCCCTTTTTGTTTCCTTTCTGCTGCCTCCCAGGCCCTCCACATTTAGGGCCTAGGCAACCGGGTTTCACCCAGCAGCAGGAGCCTCTCCTTCAAGATGGCAACTCCTTTATAGGAGCCTCTCCTACTTCAACCAAGGTGACTCCATTTTTCTCCTCAGGATCGGCTGAGTCTCTCTATTCAGGCCCCACCCTATTTTTTCCTGCACTTTCTTGGCCCCGGGGCAGCTGGGAGATGTAGTCCAGGAAGAAGGGCATCCCACACTCCTGCAGGCCCCTCCCTACCCCCAAAGCCCATCAAACCTCACGGGGAACATTCCCCTTTTCTTAAGACAGATCAACTGCAACCAGCACTCATCTCATCCTTGGTAACAATTTCGTTACAACCTTGATTAAAGAAATCTTCCAGTTTTTAAAAGAAGTCTTCCCTTTTATGGTTTCTTTTACTTGAGTTGCTAACCATACTGGCATCTTTTTAGATTCGTTGGCAATTGTCCTGATTTTGAGGTATGTACTCTATCTGGGCCTCAATCAGCATACTTTTAAATAGTTTCCAGGCATCCTGGAAGGATTTACTCTCTTAATTCCCCATATTAACTTTCTTTTGACTTGTCACCTCATTTTAGCAGTGTTCCTGCTTTTGAAATCAAAGGTGATTGTTTTAGCCTTTGGGGACAAAGTGCTGTTGATATGAACGCTGGACTTAACAGCATTGTGGTCAGTGTTCCCAAATGGGAAAAAAAACCATTTACATCTCACACCAGATGTCAAGTCCCACTTGAACCAAATCCAGCATTGCTAGTTGGCTCTATGACCAATTGCTCCAAGTGACAGTCATCTAGAAAACTTTACTCATGCACGTATTATCTAGTCAATGTGAGGATAGTTGAAGTCACCCAAGTATTACAGCATTGTATTGTCGAAGGCTTTCACAGCCGGAGAACGATGGTTGTTGTGGGTTTTCCGGGCTGTATTGCCGTAGTTGTAGTTCCTGACGTTTCGCCAGCAGCTGTGGCACTGAGAGATCTCTGTCTTTTGGTGCTACACCTCTGAAGATGCCAGCCACAGCTGCTGGCGAAACGTCAGGAACTACAATGCCAAGACCATGGCAATACAGCCTGGAAAACCCACAACAACCATCCTATTACAGCATTCTCCCCTTTAGTCACTACCCTTCTTTCTCCAACTTCAACACTTTTAAGTAACAGGGTCCAGTATCTCCACCTATAGTGATTCTGTGGTGGAGCTTCTTCTGTGGTGGAGCTTCTTCCCCTGATGTTTTCTAGCTTACTTGAGTATGTTGTCTTAGGTAAGACAGAGCAGCATCACCCGCAACATGCCCTTCCCTGCTTTGTCCATGGATAACTGTGTCCCACTGATTTTCCCCATTCCACCAGGTTTCTGAAATACCCATTATATCTAGATAGTCATTTAGCACCAAGCACTCCAGCTGCCCAACCTTGTCTTGAAGACTTTCAGCATTGGCATATAAACACATTTCCCTTTTTAAGGATCTCAATCTCCTTCAACCCTCCAGTTTCCTCACATTGTTCTCCTTTACCGCCCTACTCTCATTCTTAAGTTTATCCCTCTCCCATCAATATTTTCCCAAGAATTTACCACACCATCCCACTTCAGAGGCTCTTCAGTTCTTGTTGGCTTTTCCTCAGAAGTTAGTTTAAAACGGCTCTGTCACCTTTTTTGATACTATAAGTACCAGCAGCTGGATTCTCTTTTGGCTCAAGTGAAGTCCATTTCTTTTGTATATGTTCAGTTTTGCCTCAGAGAGTTCCCCAGGATCTTCCTCTCAGCACTACTTTCACACCCATGCATTGAGAGACTCCTAATCTGTGCCTGTCTTGGGTTAGCTGTTTTATTTTCATGGGGTCTTTGGCTGAGGACAGGAAAATATTTGCTGGTTGATGGCTGCTTTTTTCTGGCAGAGTTTGTTAACATATTTGTGTTCCGAAAAGCTTTGTTTTTCTGCAAGCTAGTTTCATCTTTGCAAGCCATTCAGAACTGTATAAAGGTTCTCAGTAAAGTATCTGACACAATATATTGAGGGAGGGGTGAATAGTTCCTTGTTTGATGCTTCCTGAAAGTCTACTGAAGCATAGCTTGAGTGTACAACATAATCTTAATATTTAGGCAAGTGCTTAAACGACGTATTTTTGAAAAAAAAATTACCCACAGACAGCCACGTTACTGGGAGATCCCTGCTTTGTCTTCCTGATCTCCAAAACTCGTGTGTCCCTTTTAACCATCTTATCCATTTAAATCCACGGGGCAAGAATGCAACAAGCACTCCATCCTCCCCAGCTTTAGTTTAATGACACAAGAGTTACAATGCAATCCTCAGCACAGTCACACCCTTCTCAGCACACTGATTTTTACTTTGCCTAGTTAATTTGGGCTGCCTTAGGGTGGTCAGGCAAGGGTGGTATTTTTCTGGTATTGACATTGTGTGGGTTTTTACTCTGATGTTTTATATTTCAGCTGTTTCTGTTTAATCTTTTGGTTATAAGAACTGTTGCAACCTGCCCTAAGCCTTAGTTGAAAGTGTAAATCAAAAATAATAAAAAAAGAGTTTGCATCTGGCATAAGACAAGTACTCTGCAATAGCTGGAAATTTACCATGCCATCCAGATGCTCAATATAATTTTCCCTGTATCCCCTGGGAAAGAAGAAGATTAACCCACCTTTAACATGCATTAGGCACATCAAACAACATCTCCTTAAAATGTAATTGGTCTCTCTTGCACTCAAAGTTGGCTTGTTTATGAGTAAATTTCTTAAGCAGCTCAAAACAGATGGAAGAGACTTTTTCAAACAGATATAAAGAACACCTGGGCAGTAACTTACTGAACAGCCCATCTAAAGCTTCCAGCTATTCATCCTGGCATACTGAGCATGTAGTGCTAGTACAATGTGGCAATCCAATTTACTTAAATATATGATGATTGCCAGCAACTAATTTTAAAACCTTAATTTGAATAGAGCAAATAGTTAAGCATGAACAAAATTGGTGATACTACACTACATGCCAAGGCCAGGACTGGCTCTTTAATTTGGGGTACAAACAAATGGGCACCCAGAAATCCATTGGTGGGTGCCATGCTGGGGATCACTGCAATACTGTATCTGTTGCTACTTAAAAGAATTAAAAAGCCATTTGTCTACGTGCCTTGTTGACCTAGACAAAGCAGCCAAGGTGCATAGGAAGACCCCTGGCATAGGACCTGGCATCTGTGAGCAGCATGCAACATGCAGGCACAAGATCTTAGGCTAGTTTGGCTAGGGATCCTGGAGGTGTTTTGCCATCTTCTGGACATGGAGCACGGGACACTGGGGCAGTCGGAGGGGTGTGTGTGTAAATTTCCTGCATTGTGCAGAGGGTTGGACTAGATGACCCTAGAGGTCCCTTCCAACCCTACGATTCTATTCAGATGGAAGTGCAGATTTGCCATTGACAGGCTGAAAAAAATCAAGGAGCACTTCTTCAGCCACAGCAAACCCCCAAAATCCTGCCCTTCAATCCCAAACCCATCCCAGGTCTTTGACAAGGATCCCAACTGAACATGGCTAAACCAATGTGCCCAAGCAAGTTCCTGTAAAAGCTCTGGAGTGGCAAAAAAGAAGCAAGTGCTGAATCCTCTGCAGGGGCTGGGTACCAAAAACACCGTTCTGAAACCAATCTGCCTCATATTCCTCACAGGCCTCCAACTATTACTTGTTTCCTAAAGCTGATTCCACAAATCAGTTGTTCTCCATTTCTCCTCTGAATATAAAATATTTAATACCTTCAACTTCAATGTGAAAGTTTTTCGACTGGGATTTTAAAAATTTCCCAGTCCCATGTCGTCATCCCCCATATACAAAAATGACACGGAATGGTTCAATTTCCTGGCTTTTCTGCGCTCTTTTAAAATCAAGTTTCCAACCCTATCATCACTCAGAGACCAAAATTATCACATTAATGGTTACTTTAGTACAAGCCAAAAAAGGTCAAATGCTGATATCGACAATTTCATATATGGTTCTGTTATTTCAGTATTTATTGTATGGACTGATCAACACCTAGCCAAGTTGCAAAAATCAGGGTGGAAAGGTGAGAACAATGTTAACCAGTATTTAAACTTACAATGACCTTTGCAAAACCTTCCCCTTGCAGGTTGAGAAGTTGTAAGTGTTTTGACTGTACAAATGTTTCTAAAATCTGTCAAAAATTAGGCATAATTAGTAAGGAAATACCACATGATTTCAGGATAGTTAGACAATACTTTTTTAAAACAGATTTTCTTCAACCTTTCACAAGTCTTTGTTTTTGGAGAATAAGGCTGCCTGGATGAACAAAAACTAACTAAAATGCACTTGTTTGCAATTTCACCGGTCCGAGTCATTTGGGCTCTCCTGTTTGATTTCCTCATCTTGTGCAGCAGGGTCTTCCTCATCGCTCTTCTTGTCCCAGTCTTTCATTGAGGCTCCCATCATGAAGTCGTCTTGCAATATACGCCATGCTGGCCCTTCTTCTGATTTAGAGTCACCCTGACAGTTGAGGGAAAGAGTGTCAGAAAAAAGATAAATAAGGATAGCAAGCAATTCCCCTTCCCCCCACATTGCTTAAATAATCCAAACTTGATTGTATTAGAACTGGATTTATTAATTTGTTCACATATAATTTGGAATGGGGGGAGCAGCCAATTGGCCTAGTTTGCTGACAACGCCAAGTTATTCAGGATGATGTAAAGCAAAGAGGACTGCAATCAGCTACAAGAAGATATCTCTAAATAAGGCGAGTAGACAATATATGTGGAAATTAAGTGAAAAGCAAAGTTCATTGGGGTAAAACGTACTAACTTTCCATATGCACTGAGGGGGCTTAGCTGGCAATGACCAATTAGGAAATAAACTTGGGATTGTGGTGGCTAGCTCAATGAAAATGTTGACACAATTGCTAGAAAGACAAATTCTATGCTGAGGAAAGGGATTAAAACAAAACGGCCAATAATATAATGCCCTTGTATTATTTCTGTGAAATATTCTGTGGAATATCATTTACAGTACAGCTCATGTTACCACGTTTCAAAATGGATATTATAAAGCTGAAAAAGGTCAGACAAGGACAACCAAACAAACATGTGGTTAGAACAGTTTGGAAGTAGTGGATAGAGAGAATTTTTCCCCCTTTCCCAAAATACCAGAACCTGGAGCCAACCTGGATGGGATGGAAGATCAACAATTTAAGGACAAATGAAGTATTTCAGACAATGGAATTGCTACACAGAGTGGTGATCACCTGGAGAGACATATATGTAGACAGCCACAGAAACATCTATTAGCCAGGATGGATACAACAGAACTCCTAGGGAAAAATAACTGATGTAAGTTTTGAACTTTGTACCCCTCTAGAGGTGGAAGACTTCTCAGGTTTAGCAGCTGTGGGAAAGAGGCTGCCGGAATATACAGATCACTGGTTTGATCCAGCAAATCTGTTCTTAGAGAGATGTTCCCCAAAGGGATCTTAATCTAAAAATAAATAAAAATAAAATGCTACAATATATATTTTTCTAACAGTTGATATTTGTCCCAAAAGAAAACTCCTATAGTGCCCATGGAAAAAACTAGTGCTAGAAATTCTTAAGTATGGTCTAATATAGCTCCTATTCTACATTTTCTCTGGCCATCATGGTGCTCTCTCTGAGAATGGTTAGCAGCAGCTGTTGCCTTCCTTTAAAAGGAAGCCAAGAATTCCATAGTGGGGGAGAGGTAAAGATTTGGAATGCTGATAGAAGACAACTGACAGGGGAAAGAGGAAAAAGAGCTATCAAAGGTGTTAGCTATATGCAGAAAGATCAAGAAACCCTAACAGAAGGAAACCAGAAAGGTGGACTAGTAATGAAGCAAACATATAAATAAATAAAATGTTTAAGAGCCTAAGCATAAATTCTAAATAAAATTCTCCCACTAATTAACACGGTGCACAATCTACCAGGAGCAGAGGCAGCAATACCATGAAGGGTGATAGAGTTGGAGCAGCAGGCATAAAGTTCTGCTGCCACGGCTTTTGTGCACCTTCAGTTTATTTCACAGGTTAAGATCTATCCGTCTCTCCTCCTTTGTCATCTGAATGCCATCCAAAACCTATTGCCTGAGGAGGCCACTTGACTTTTACTCATTTTTAGGACTGTTTCTGCTTCTCTTTCTGAAGAAGTGAGTTCTGACTCTCAAAAGCTTATACCCTTAAATCCTGTTGCGCTCTAAGGTGCAACTGAACTCAAATCCTGCTGTTCTGCTTCCACACAAGGCAGAGCATAAGAAAAGGACTGTAGCCTTTAAATCTGCAGGCAGTCAACCTGAAGGGTCAAGACACAGCAAAGCAGGCCATTCAGCTAGGCATCCCTTCATACTTTAACAATTTCCCTTCCTCACTATAATACATTAAGTTTTTACTCTAACTTTCACCAGAATGGTTTGGGTATAGTATTAGATACCTGAAGGACAACAAAACAGCTGGAGTTAGTTGATAATAATAACAAGAACAACATTTGATTTATATGCTGCCCTTCAGGACAACTTAACACCCACTCAGAACAGTTTACAAAGTATGTTATCATTATCCCCACAACAACCACCCTGTGAGGTGGGTAGGGCTGAGAGAGCTCCGAGAAGCTGTGACTGACCCAAGGTCATCCAGCTGGCTTCAAGTGGAGGAGTGGGGAATCAAACCCGGTTCTCCAGATTAGAGTCCCGCTACTCTTAACAACTACACCAAACTGGCTCTCACTAGCCGATAGACTTTGCTGGTGATGCATATACAGACAATTAGCCCATCTATACAAATTCTGCCTATTATGAATGGCAAAGCTTTTCAAGGCCATAAACAAAAGGGATTCCTAACCCTGTTGCCAATAACTTCAAATGGCTAAGCTTAAATTACAGATTGTGATTGTTTGAGATACTATAATTACAAGTAATATTATGTTGGAATTGGACTTTATGGTGGCTAGCAGAAAACAATACTTTGCTCCCAAATCCAGCTGCAATCTGTGGGCCCTTGCATTTGACATTGAATTCACCAAGTGATGAACTGGCCCAGAATCATCATCACTGTGTGCATCTGTCAGGATCCCAGAACCACAAATGGGTTTCAATGATAAAAAGGCATCCCTCTTCTCTGGTCTTCTGATGATGCAAGAGGCCTGCATCTGTAAAAGGCCCCTTGCAGATGAAGAAAGACACACAATCAGAGGAATGTATCTGCAGGACCCAATCCCTTCTTTATCAAAATCTCTTTCTTGAAATCAAGCCTCTGTCATGGTATCTTGTATAATTCTTAAGGTATTGCTTTGTTTAATAGTCAGAGGCAGCATTTAATAGAAAAGTTAGAGAGCAGAGGTAAGGAGCTGGGCTTTAGCTGAGTATGTACAGCTGCCTGCTAGCTGCCAGTTCTTTGACTGAAAAAGGAAACAGACATTTTGTATAGTGCAACAGCACCACTGTGTGGCCATAATTCAAAAACAACAGTGTCTGTCACCGTGGCATTTAGCTGTTTTAGGATTCTGTGAAATTTAAAGAGGAAAAAAACCACAAGCTGAACACCATTAACCATTAAATAAAAACCATTAAATGCAGCTCATCCACAATGTGATTAAGCCAAAAATCCATTTTTACTTTGTAATCACAAAACCTCAGAATAATAACTACAATCTTTTCAGAAAGAAACAGAAGGATGCCAAGGTATATGTAGTTTGCATTCTTCCGTCTCTTATATGAATTACACTTAACCTGCATTACTGAGAAGTTCCATGATTTTTAGTTCAATACAATTAGGGCCCATGAATTTCCTATCACAATCAGCTATGTCTTCAGGGACCATTTTAAAATCCAGGAAATCTATTTATATTTGAATCTCTTAAGTGGCTTGATTTTAAGGCAGTTTATCCACATACGCTAATAATCCCTTTCACTCTACAATTCTTCCCTAACATCCCTGCATGAGCTACCAATTGCTTCCACTTTAAGAGCCTTAATATGTTTAAATGTTTCTACTATTACTTAAAAGGAGGTTTCCTTTCAATTTCCATAAATCTAGACACATTTAGTTCCATTGTCTATGCAAAATGCCCATTTCTTTACGTCACTATTTTTATAAGTGTAAAACAGGAGATATCTAAGTTTCAAGATTTTAATTATCAAATCTTAAACATCTGCTTTTCTATCCTGATGGGTGTTTTTTTAAAAAAAGATTTCAATATGACTAAGCAGGAAAAAAACTAAACATTTGGAATCTGTTCACTGACTTATCCAATGGAAATGTCCTCATATTTACAAAATAATTAGTTCCAAAAGCTTTAAATCTAATCTTGCCCAATCCTTCCCATGTCTGAAGATTCTCCAAAATATTTTCCATCCAAGTTTTTTTATGAACTAGGTCCTGCAAATGGTGATATATAAAAAGTTTAAGCCATCAGATACCTTCCAAACCTTTAATAAGAACTAACACAGCTATTATGCTACTGCTTTCCAGATCCAAAGATTTCATGTGATCTTTACGTATAGGTTATATCCTACCAATCTGCTCAGATAATGATGGCACATTCCTTTGATGCGTGGAGCCTTCCTCTGATGCAAGAGATTATATGTTGCTAGTGAAGGAAGATGCCACCATTAGCTGAGAGGACTAGTAACACCTACTAAATACATATAACACCTACTAAAACATTAATTCCACAAAAATATGTTTCTTTATACAATGAGAACTATGAGACTTCTAAATACAAATTGTACACCAACCAAACTTTTCTATAATCAAATGTAGAAACACCTTTAAAGTTTGCTTTAAAACATCCTTTCAGGTCCTTATCTTTCATATTCTTCAAAAATGCATCTTAATGTTCACCCTCCGTTTTCATTATTTAGGTCCTTCGATTAATTGAAATAACCATTTTTTCCTTGAATATCAACTTCTTTTATGTCCAGCTTTTTCTAAAATAGTTTCCCTCTCTAATTTCTTGTACTTCAAATATGTCCAAGTCAGCTAAGGCACTATTCGTCTTCTAATTCCTCCCAACACCCATAATGCTATTACACTTTCTAAGTTCACTCACATAGAAAGGATTTAAAGCAGTGCTGTTCAACATTTCCAGACCCAGGACCCACTGAACTGGTATGTATGTATGTATGTATGTATGTATGTATGTATGTATGTATGTATGTATGTATGTATGTATGTATGTATGTATACTGCACCTTTCTCACTGAGATCCAAGGTGGATTACACAAAGCAAGTTAATAAGATCAACAGCCAGAACATTCACTGAACAAATAAGGGTTGTAAAAATTTGAAAAACAGTCTAAATCCGAACACAGAGATGAAACACTGCTGAAACAAAGCATAAGTGATTAAACATGTCATCATTAACAATGCAGAAACTACTCAGTAAGAGCATATCTACATCAATAGATGGTACCCAGTAGAACAGTCAACAGTCCCTCTCCCTTTACCAAGTCACTTCTCTGAGTCATTTCTTACAGCACAGCCGTATTAAGAAAAAAGCCCTCCGGAATAATTCAGTTTTGCATAGTTTGTGGGAAACCAGCAGACTGGCAGCTTTCCTGACCTCCTCAGGCAGGCCATTCCATATGGTGGGAACTACCACAGAGAAAGACTGTGTAGAGGCAGCTGTAGATGTTGCCCAACTGCAGTGTGGTATCTGCAGTAGGCCCTGTTCAGATGAGTGAAGCTGCCATGGCAGAACATAGGGAAATATCTGCAGTCCTGCAGATATGAGGGACCAAGACCATGAGGGGCTTTGAATGTGATAGCCAAAACCTTGAAATGAACTCAGTAACCGATGAGTAACCAGTGAAGCGACTACAGAATGGGACTAATATACATGCTGTGCCAAGCTGCTGACAGTTACCAGGCTACAGTGTTCTGTAACAGCTGGAGTCTCTTTGAGAGGAGACCTATGTAGAGTGCATTACATTAGTCTTGATGTTACTGTACCATGAATCCAGGTGGCCACATCAGCTGTGTCAAGGTAGGGAGCCATCTTCCAGACTAGTTTGAGCTGGGAGAAGGTATTTTTTTGTAGCTGCATTTTACTTGTTTATCTAGCATCAGTACTGGATCAAGAATAAGTCAGTCAGCTAGGGTCCACTGAACCTAGTTGAAGGTAGGAAAGGACAGTGTCCTTCAAGATCTCTGCCTTCCCAACCAGCATCACTTCCATCTTGTCAAGGTTCAATTTTAATTGGTTTCTTTTCCATTACATTAGAGTCATATGACAGGAAGAGGGAGAGCCAGGGTTAGGAAGTCCCTGGTGTCAAGGCAGGATCAGGGGCAACTGACCAACAGTGCAACCCTAAGCAGAGTTATACTCTTAGCTTTTAAGAGGTGTGCACAGGTTTAAAGTTGCTTGGGATTACACAGAAAGAGAGGTGAGGCCGAGAAACAAGCAGACCATTTTTTTAAAAATGGACCATAGAAATTTTTAGGCACTGCAAAGCCATTTTATGTTCCAGGGCTTTTATTGGCATATAGACTGCAGTAATTTTTTAAAAGAAAAAACTGTATTTGAATGTGGGCTTCTTAATTTTGGAGCTGGTGCCTAAGGGTTCAAAGGAAATCTGTCAAGGAAGGCCTGGATTATATAAGAAGAAAAAGGCTAAATGTTAAGTAGAACATGGACCCTTCCAGTGTCCCCATTTTTTGCTGCACACCTTGTGCCTCTCTAAAGAGAAGAAACTCTTAGAATGAGGACTACTAAAGTGTCCTACATTTTTCAAGCTTGACTCCTACAGGAACAGCAACTACAAATGATGATCTTTACACTCATTTCACTACTGTGTTGCCTTTTTTATACGGTGGTACTTTCCATGCAACAGAAAAGTGTACGAGTGGCTTAATTCATGTGTAACATCCATCCATAGCCCAACAGTGTAATCCTCCATCATCTTTCCTCCTCGACGTTCTCAGGTTCGCTCCATCATGTCCTCTTTCTCAGTGAAGCATTATTTGCCATGCAAACAATAATGTAAACAAACCACATTTCATATGGAAGGCAGCTTGCAAATCACAATCAAACAATGATTTCAATGATTGGAACTACAATGCCAAGACCACGGCAATACAGCCCGGAAAACCCACAACAACCACCAATGATTTCTAAGTCCAGAGAAACCATGGTTTGTTCAATATGTCTGTAATGGTGAATGACAGACTCTCAGCTCCCCACCCCTCCAAAAAAGAAGACTCTGATTTGGAAGATCAGAACATTACATCTGAAACAACTCAATATGAAATGTACTTTTGACCCATTTTCTCCTGAAATAGTCTGAAAAACATGAGCCCTAAGCAAAAAACAAACAGCAAACTGTTTGCATAATTGGCAATTAGCTCACATTTACTTCTTTCTGGAAGAATCTCATCTAATAACAGAATCCAATTTTCTGTAGATAAAAACACTTACTCCTAGCACCTGCAACATGAGGCAGTCTTAATTCTACCTGATTAAACATTCCATGCCGCTCAATAAAGTACATTCACAGGGAGCCAAAACAATTCAAATATGTGTACTGTAGTACAGGAATGCACACACACATACAATACTTAATAGTAAAGAGTCCAGTAACACCTTTAAGACTAACCAACTTTACTGTAGCATAAGCTTTCGAGAGCTACAGCTCTCTTCATCTGACGAAGAGAGCTGTAGCTCTCAAAAGCTTATGCTACAATAAAGTTGGCTAGTCTTAAAGGTGCTACTGGACTCTTTACTACTTTGCTACTACAGACTAACATGGCTAACTTCTCTGGAAACAATACATAAGTATTGCTCATTCTTACTGAATTGTCATAACGAAGATATCAACAGAACTCATACAGCCAAACTAGAAGTTTTTAAAGTTGTGGACTGGATCCTAAAAAACATGACTGTATGGTTCTTGTAGGTCTTTCTCATCACCTTTCCCCCACAAAGGCTGATACTTAAGAGTCATAAAACCCCATGGATATTATCATCTCTATCACCCCCGTGCACCAACAGAGCTTTTTGCATCAGTAGGAACTCTATCAACAAAGGAGTGAGCAGAGGCAATGTGACCCTTCCTCACTACTGCAGCATCCTGTGCCCCTTCACATTTTGCTTTTAGGGCTCCCATGACTATGATCATTGGCTTTTTAGTGTTCAGGAGGGAACTCTAAAAAGGAAGTGGTAAAGATCTGTATCTGTGAATGCCCTTGCCTTCACAGTTCATAGGATCCAACCTAGTTAAGTTTTCATTTGATTACACATAAAATTCTGAACCCACTAAAAAAACAACAACAGGTGATCAGTTTTCAAATTACTTTGTTCATGCTAAAGTTTAATTAACACAGGAACATGTTCAAGCTATCAAACTGCAGTTTCATCTATGATGTCTTTAATAAGCTAAAAACCCCTGCAGCGGTGCAACATATTTAACATCAAAATGTCAATGGTGTAATGTGGCCCAGCCTCATTTCCTAAGACAGTGGTTTGAATCCCAGGGAAGATGTGTGTGCAACAGTCCTTGCACAAACAGAAGTGCTATAATTACTCCTCACTGTCTACTTGTGCTAAGTGAAAGTGACTGAATCTTCATGTTACTTTTTATGCATGCAAGACAAGTTATTTCTTCTGATACAATTTCAAAAGCGCACTCAATAAAAACCTGTAAATTGTCAGGTGTACAATAGACTGCTCCATATGGCCTCTGTTATTTTGCTAAAAATTATACCGAACAGCAAGGGTCCCCAACATGGTGGCCAGGGCTGCCATGGGGCCCAGTGACACCTTTCTTGGTGCCTGCCAAATATTTTTAGAATTGGAGCGGGGGTTCTGATGGGCTGCTGGAGACTGGATTGGCTGTGCAGATTTTTTTATAACACTGCTTCAGCAGTTGTCACCACAGCACAAGGCTCTTCACTACATGATTGAAGGTAAGCTGCGTGCCTGCAAGAAAACATTTGTAAACAATATGTTCATTTAAACAGAGTTTCTGTTCAACAAACATTCTGCCTGAATTGCTGAAGAGTTACTATGTGAGTTATGCATAAGCTCACTCCCTGACATTCTGTAGTTGGCTCTGCCTCCTGTGGCAAACATTCTGTAGTTGTGCCCACCATCCTGTGTCAGAATCCCAATGGTGCCAGCAGGCTCCAAAAGGTTGGGAACCCCTGCTGAAGAGCAAGGGGTTGCTGTGGCCCTTGTGCTATTGCTTTTGCAAATGGAACTGCACTAAGTACCTTTCCCTTTCAGATCACACAGTGCAAGATCTAGCCCTTTTCCTTTGATAAAAGCATGTCAAACATCCCTCTTCAGAAACTGCAAAGCTAAGCACAATCATTTAAGCTGTTCCACTGAAACTGAAATGAAACCTTCAAGTAAACATATTTTGGACCAGGGTGTTAATAGCCTTTTTACTCATTACTCTGAGGACTCATTCACCAAGAGAAACTAATTGTGTTTACTGGAAACGTATTTGGCACGCTAACATGCTCAATTAGAAAATAAAAATAAAACCAAGATGACCTTTGGTGGACAATAAAAACCAGTACCAGTTAGGACACATGATTTTTACTGGGTAATAAATATAAAACATCGGATAATGTCCAAACTTTCACCTAATGTTAGAAAAAATAACTGTTTGTAACTGGTCACTGAAGAATTCTGAAATCTTTATTCAGCCCAATACAAGACTGCAGCCAAACCCAGAGGCCAGCAATTCACCAAGGAATTGAAAATACTTTTCTACTGCTGTCTTAATCACTGAGTGTAGCACAGAAAGCCTTCCACACATTTTTCTGGCTACTTGATTGCATGAATGTTTCTGGATGTTTGAACAGTCTTATCTAGTTTTTGAAGAGCTGTGGAAAGATTTAATACAAAATACGCATATTAGGACTGCAAGCTTTCATCAATATAACAGGTAACTTCAGCAACTAAAATTTTAAACATAGGTTTTAAATTTAGCTCCTAATAAATCAACAGATCAAGTCTGAATGGCTTCCTCCTCTGCATATCAAGTGTGATAAAAAGAAACTTTTTTTCTTTCTGGTTTGTATCCAAAGCCATCAAGTAGTTTGTTCTAGTGCTGCGCAATTCAGTATCCATACTGACCAACAGATATATATAAGAGAATCCCAAATCAGATCAGGAGACCAGATTTTGATTGGCTGGATAAAACCAAGTTTATTTGGTTTTATTTGGCAAACGCTGCCGGCTAGCTTCTCCAAGCTTTTTTCCCTCCCTTTTCTGCGCAGGCATGGGGGGCAGGGAGACCATCTTCTTTGGCCCATTGGCTTTATGGCTAGCCAATGCTCCCAGTTGGCTCCTCTCTCAGCCTCTCTGCCTGCTGCCCCCCCCCCCCAATCAGTCTTGTGCTGCTCTCTTGCTGGAGAGCTTGTATTGGTGTTCTGAGCCACGGCTTCTTTGCAGCTTGGACTGCTGCCTTCTTGCTTCTGCTCTGCCTCCACTGCCTGTTTTTCTCTGCATGGGCTGTGGATTTCTGCCTCCATCCCTAAGGTCCAAAAGAACATTTCCATTGGCTGGCCACCTTTTAAATTCTAGGGCTTGCCTGGTAAGTCTCACCCCTCCAGGTTGTCACTGGGGTTCTCTGGTTTGACACTGATTCCCTTTCTGTAGTTTTTATTGGGACTAGATTTTGACCAAAGCTTTTGCATTGGGATTGGCTTTTGGCCAGAAATTGCCTTTGCTTAATGTTTCTTTGCTCTGGAAAGCCTTGGAATGTTTTCTCCCATAGGAGACAATGGCGTCTAGCTAGGGGCAGCTTGTTCAATGGCCCATAGAATTGGATCCTGGGGTCAAATCTTCCTGAAACTTGGGTGGTCTTTAGTGGATAGGAAGGAGTAGTTTCCCTGCAACTTTGGTAGTTTGCTTGAAAAATGCCCCCCCACAAGCCACCTGGATAATTTCCCTCATTTCAAAGCCCATTTTGCCTTTGGAATGTTATTAAAACAGGAAATATTCTATATTCCAGCCTCTCAAAGATAAAATACTAAAGATGACCTTTCCTTCTGAGTGGTAACTTCAGTTTATTAAATGTTAAGATTTCAATATGCAAGAAATGCTACTGATCTCTCAAAGGTCCCAAGAGAACACTGTAGTTTTAGAAACGTGCATATTTATTTAATTTTGGCCAAAGGCAGATCTTTTTTTCTCAATAAACTGAAAATATTGCAGAGCAAAAATTTAGAATGGGTCATAGTTACCTTCAGTAGGACATAGCATATAGATCACATTGTTAGTCATTTTCAGCAGCATCTACACACACAATTATACTGGACTCCAAATCCAAATGCATAAAAATCATACACACAACTGATCATCTAAAGTCATCATCAGCTTTTAATCAAAAAGCTCTGTTAAAGATGATGGAAAGCATTACAAGCCATTGTTTATTGCACCTGGACTCTATTTGGTTCTGGATAACTTCATCTGAAGCACACAGCAAGTGTTCTTATTCTACCACTCAGTGGATAATTAAGGCGGGACAAACAGAGGTTTTCATTTCAAGCTTAGCAAGAGGACCACCCGGGGAACAGACCTTCTACACCAATCTTTCCCCCTCCTTTTACCATTATTTTAAGCTTCCTTTGGTTTTGTTGCAGTGGTCAATGCATGAATGAGCCAATGGTTCTGGCTGACATTCAGCACAGATTAAGAGCTCTGCTAAATTAATGAAGCTTAGCAATGAATTACAGGATAAGAGTGCTACACACATACAGACTTAGATGCATGTCAATTAAAGACTATGTGCCTTGGTTCAGGGGTTCAATGTTTCCTTTCAAAGAGTTGTAATACAAATTGCACAAACTCTAACAGTTATAAGAGCATTACCATTACTCAACATATGAGTAGGGGGGGCACCAGAATCAACGGCAACTCAAGAAAACTCCACAGACATTTGTCTTCTCCCCTGCTTATTCACGCATGGACACATTTTCTTTACTGGACATGTATCCTGTTTTTTTGACCAGATTCCTACAGCAGCTCATAATATTCACAGAACATTCTATTTACAAAACAATCTTTTCAATGTAAAAATTAAAAACAAAATATGTGGAGCTGTGAGAAAAGTGGGATGGAGAGAGAAGTTCAATGGGCTAAAAAACAGGATCATCAATACTGAACTCAAGACTAGCTCCTCCCATCCCAAAGCCTGTGTTCAGAGAAGAAACACCAAGAGAATCCAGTCACACATTTCGTGATCACATATATACACAAGGCAAGTAATTTTTTCCCTATTCTGAATTCAAGTTTCCCAGCACTTGCTGCTGACATCAGGGTACCCAAAACAAACAAAGATGTTCACTGCTTTACTGTGCAATCCTAATGAGAGTTACTCCTGTCTAAGCCCATTGATTTCAATGGGCTTAGAGCAGTGTAACTCTTCTTAGGATTGCACTGTTAGCCTCTAAAGTCTATTGCCAAAAGCAGCTCTTTTGAAATTCTACAAACATCAAGATGATGCAACAGATACATGTAGGAAAAAAGGGAAAGAGCTACTTTGTCACTTAGTAGCACAGAAAAAGATGTAACAACTTGTACCTAACAGGGCAACACTGTGCACATTTTAACTGTCTTACTTGTTTACCTCATTTCTCCCAAATGGAGTCCTAAAACAGCTTACATTATTCTCCTCTACTCCATTTTAAGCTCACAAAGGCCATTTTCACCTGGCCATGCGCACGGAAGATCGTGCAAAACTCACGGTATAAAGTATCTTCTTAGCGCGATTTCCCGACACGATCCTGTTTAATGGCGCTTTTTTTGATGTCATTGGGCCATTAAAGGGGATTGTGCCAGGAAGACGCTTCATGCCGTGAGTTTGCGCGATCTTTATTTCTATCAAATGGAACTCTCTCAATATGGTATGTGTCTGACTACATCTAGATTAGATTACCGCAATGCACTCTACACGGGGCTGCTCTTGAAAAGTGTTGGGAAACTTCAATAGGTGCAGAATGTTGAGGCCAAGATGTTGATTAGAGTAGATGGTGGAGACCATATCTCTCCAGTCTTGGCCTATCTACACTGACTCCCAATCTATTTCCAGGAAAAACTGAAGTTACTGTTGATGACCTATAAAACCCTATATGGCTTGGGAATAGCATACCTGTATGGACTGCCTATTTCCTTATGAACTTACCTAATCGGTACAATCATCTTCCAAGATCCCTCTTTGGATAACTCCATCCTCTAAGACTAGGCAGATGGCAACCTGGGAGAGGGCCCTCTCAGTTATGGCACTTACAGAACTCTCCCCAGAGAGCTTCATTTGTCCCCTTCTGTTGCCATTTTCTGCCAGCACATGAAGACCTTTTTGTTTTGTTTGCTGTTCCCTCAGTGATCTCTCCCTCAAATCCTATGTTTTAATGGTTATTTTTATGTATGTGTATTTTATCGTACTGCATGTCTAGTTTAGCTTGGTTTTTAGTATTTTAATGATGTTTTTGTTCAGTTTTAATGATTTACATGCTTTTATTATGTATGGGTTTTAATCTGTTAGCTGCCTTGGTGGCCAGAAGAGGGCAGAAAGGTGGGGTATAAGTTTTGTAAATAATAGTATATCAGTACTTCTTTTCTTGATAAGAGATGCTAGGAAGATGACTATTCACACCAAGAATTTATTACAAGGATTTTAACTATTAGAAGATTCGTGGTTAAATAAAACCTGTACATTCTGAAGGTCTACATCTCCAATTAATACAATAAGATTCAATTTATATGCCACCACCCTTCAGGACAACAACATCCACTCAGAGGAGTTTACAAAGTATGTTATTATTATCCCCACAACAATCACCATGTGAGGTGGGTGGAGCTGAGAGAGCTCTGGAAGAGCTGTGACTGACCCAGCTGGCTTCAAGTGGAGGAGTGGGGAATCAAACCTGGTTTTCCAAATTAGAGTCCCACCACTCTTAACCACTACACCAAACTGGCTCTCACTACTGGCTCTGAATTACTAGACAAAACAGGAGGGGATGGCCATATAATAATTATATCTGGTTATAATCAGAGGTATTTCTTTGGCTCCTGATGAATGTTGAACCAGACAGATCGTTCATTCTAATTCAGTATGGCAACTCTTACGTTTTTCCACAAAATCCTAAATGGGTTGGGAAAGGAAAAGATAATCTTCACACATGTTCAAAAGCATTCTTGGTGTTTACATATTCCAGTATTCATCACGGGCATGGAAAATACAATTCTGGGCAGAGGTCTACAAAATTTGGTTGACCCTAATAGGCAATCAAAATTTGGAACAGCCAGGTGCATTCCCTTCCTCCAAAGCATAGAGATGGTTCTTTCTTCAGCATTATGTTGCCCTTCAGAAGTCCTTGGGAATGCTTCCAAAATGCATCAGAGGACACGGATGACCCACTCCATTACACACATATCATTCCCCAGGACAAAGCCTTGGTGAGTGCCTGCAGCTTATACATGTCATATTTCACTTCTGAGTCAACTTTTGAGTTCCTCCACAACATGGCACAAATTAGCCAGGAAATTTGGAGCCAAGGAGGAATTCTGCCCAGTGACACTGCATTTTCTAAGGCTGAGCACTGCTGGGGCAATTCCTCCCCTTAGATCAGGAGGGGAACTAGAGTTCACCAAACGCACTAAGAGTAGACAGGGATATTCATTATAATGAGTGCATTCATGGGTACCTTTTTCTGGAATGAAGCCTTGGCGACCTTAGCCAAACTCTGTACAATACACGTTTCTGAAAAGAGCGACATTTTCATCTGTGATTCCCACATGTTGTTCCTTTGTTCTGATATAACACTCATTTTCTATAGGACTAAGGCAACAATCCTAAAAAGCCACACTTGAGAGTAACTCTCTCTGAAGTTAATGGGAATTGCTTCTAAGATTAAGTCTACAGGCAAATGTGCTTGTCAGCTTTTAGAGCTGGAAATAAATGAAGTTAGAACTTGTCCTGAGAGAAATAAGTATATGTGCAGTCACTTGAAGTAGATAAGGTTAAAAAGAAACAGCAAGATACCAAAGAAACCTATAGATCATAGTAGCAGCCTCTTCTTTTAATTCAAGCAACTGCTCATCAGTTTGCTAAAAGGCAATTGCTATTCAGACACAGCTGACTAGGCAAGTAGTAAACCACATCCTACGGTTAATCTCAAGAGGACTCACATGCCAGCCTTAGGGTAGGGACCTAATGATCTTTTCTAGTCCTAGGACTTCATGAAGTCCATAGAAATAAGTCTCACGTGACCCACTGGTAGGTGACTTAGCTGTCACTGGAACTCAATGTTTTAATTATATATATTATAATATTGTTCCAATAAGCATTCTTTTTGTCTGCATCACTAAGCTTGAGATTCTCTGCAGAATTCCTCTTTTTTTAAAAAAAGTTTAGAACATACTCCTTATTACTGGAATGTTTGTAGATTCAGTTAAGAGACTGGCAGTACTAAGGTCTGAATTCTCTGTTCACAAGCCAGGTAGAGTTAATGAAGTCTTAATGCTTTGTTGAACATCTTAATCCTGACCTGGAAAGATCAGACTGCCTATCGGAAAGAATCCATTTTTATGCTAGCTTAGCCCTTGGCCTCTCTGGAGAAGAGCCTGCCAAATCCTGGCCGTTCTGTACCAAACTCCTAAATGAACCAGTTTGTGATATGGCCATATAAAAAGCTTAAACAAGATGGTGCTTTGCCAGCAAATTCCAAAGCATGCACTCTCTCCAGGTTGGGATTAAGATGCTTGACAAAGCATTCCTAAAAATAAAGACAGAACTATGTTCCCCTCAAAAACCAGACAGGTTTCTAGTTTGGTCTGAAGGAGGGGAAAGAACTGGGTTCACAGCTGTCATACTACCTCATGAGAAAAAGATGCTAGGTGTGTCATGAAAGCACAGAAATGCAAAGGTAAGAGCCAGGGAGTGAGAATGGATGAGATAAGACAAAAATGATTCACCTAAAATTGGGCACTTGAGAAAAAAAAGATTAGGATGAAGTCATCTACGAGAGAAAGAGAGTATCTTTCCCTTGTGTATTTATTACACTTATAGCCCTCTCTCTCCTCCTGAGGAGCTCTGAATAGCTTGCATAAGGTTCCCAGGGGGGATTCCAGCTTACAAGGTCAGACCTGCTTTGCTTCAACTGTAGAACTGTATCATGTACTTTCAGACAATTTGCCAGTATCTTCCCAGATACATTCTAAATTTATGAAACACAGACAGCATTACTGCGAGAAAACTAAACACATCTGCTCATATTTTGTCATGCAGCCTACAAGAATAGCAATCACCAAACTCTTAATTAAAGGTGGCACTGAATTTCAGAAACGAAGGATCCAGAGGAGTTAGCCGTGTTAGTCTGTAGTAGCAAAATCAAAAAGAGTCCAGTAGCACCTTTAAGACTAACCAATTTTATTTTATTGTAGCATAAGCTTTCGAGAATCAAGTTCTCTTCATCAGATCAGGCATCTGATGAAGAGAACTTGATTCTCGAAAGCTTATGCTACAATAAAATAAAATTGGTTAGTCTTAAAGGTGCTACTGGACTCTTTTTGAGAAAGGAAGGAGAGTCTGGGAAACAAACATTTTGCCTTGTGTCCCTAACCACCCCACCCCAGTCAATTAAGAACTGAACACAAACTCATCCTTGAGTTCAAACTGTACTTGAAATGAACACACCACTGCCAGCACGTTCTCCTGTCACCACTGCTACCTTTTTCTACACAGAAATTACCTGGCGATGGCAATAGCAGCCATAAAGAAAACAAGTGATGCCTTAAAACTTGATGGAAGTTTCAGTGCTCCAGTGTCGGGAACTATGAGAAATGTAACCCTTAGCACCCACCTCCAACGTCTTAATTAGAGACTGAGAGGCCCTGGGAATTTCATTTTCCAAGGTACACAGAACAATGGATAACGCTGTGGCCGTGTTCTAAGACGTAACAGAGGCTTTGGCAAATGAGTCGTGACTACTGGGTAAATCTACTGGAGGGGAGAAGAGAAAGTGGCAGTTCAATATATTCCCAGAGTCGCTGCAAATGCAATGGGATCAAACTTCAGAACAGGCTTGCAAAGTCAAATAAAGACATGCATCTATGCTAAACATGAAAGAAAAAAGATCAGCCTTGATTACTTCTTGCTACAGGAAAATAATTATGTAGCACTACATAGATTCCAACTCAAATAACTGGTGATCATGACCAGACTGGCAGTTCCCAAACTAATTTGAAGTTACAAAGTTCCATCAAAAGCCAGAAGTCAATTTAGAACCAGAAGACAACTAACTGAAAGCTTAGAGATTCTACAATACAGTTTATTAATTTATTTAGAATTTATTAGTGAAGCTAACTAAAAGCATCTGAATTGTTTCATAGAAGGACAAAAGGACTTTGCTGTTACGAACTCAATGTGAAAAGCATTCCAGGAAAGAGGCCAAAAAGAGAGAGACTTCAAGACCATCACAATCACATGAACAATTAAAGCTGCAGGTTTATAATGCTGAGATCTGAAATAAAATATCTGTGGCTATCTCACATCTGAAGTACAATAAAGCAGTCCTAATTGGATTAGATGTTCTATATGTCTGTACATCATGATGCATTTACAAGATCAAAAGATATGTATCACAAGTTGATCCAAAGTACCCCTCCTGTACCGAATTTGAACATTATTTTGTTTAAGTCTTGCTTAGCGTAAATATTTTGAGGGAGAGGGATAAGGCAGCCACGAGAGCTTGCACTGAAGAAACCTTGTTATATTACCTGCAGCCATTTGTTCATTATAGCAATGAAGCATTAACTATTTGATCATCTGATTTATGCTTTTTCATTAAAAGTTTTTACAATTTAGTTACTATGTTTACATTTATACAAGATCTGTAAGCACAAGCAGAAATTTTTCACTGGATCCCACCAACAGGGAGCGATGGGGTGAAGAACATCAAAAAGAGCATGCTGGAGATCATAGCAAGTGTATGGCCAAAAGCCATGTGGGACAGGGGCTGTAGTAAAAAGGGGAAATAGATGAGATTAGGCAAAAATACCCGTGGCTGGACTCATCCCATACATATCATGTACCATAACAGCAAATAGAAACTCCAGCATACATCACAAAGTGCCACAAGACTTCACAGGCAGTGATTCATGCCACGGTGTTCAATTCTAGACCTCACCATGCAAATGCCAGCGCTCCAAGAAAATGGGTACAACTAAGATGCCCACTTCAGAGGATGCGTCCTGCAACTTCAAATCCTGACTACATAAAGGTTCATGCCGTGGTACATACAACACTTTTAAGGAACATAAATTACACTTTCACTGTATTCAAGACTGTTTCTCAAATTAATGTTTTTGGTGATGCCTTGGGATAAACCATCTGAGGTGTCAATACACAGCATTAACAAGAAGAGACCAATAACTGACACTGTACAGATTCTGAAATTTGCTACAGCACATTGGGAGTCCATGCCATGCTGAAACAATGTATTTATTTTTGTCTCTTTGCACTATGACACTTAGCACACTAGATTGTGTGATCATGAGTAACATATTCTGCAAGCTCTTTGTTTGCTACTGTTTTTGCTAGAACACAATCTAGATTTTGTTAGCAAAGCTATGGAGAGATTGTACCTTTAAGCAAAGGGCAAGCTGCTTTCAGTCCTCTGGTATGTAGGTCTCATCAGCAACCACAAGAGCCAGTTTACTGCTTGTGGTCAAGCACACAGTTAATATTTTTTACTACATCTCAGTGTTGGGCTTGCCAAAGTAAAACTTTTAAAAAGCAGATGTTGGTATCTGCTCAAAGAAAAATCCATATGCTAGCTTCCCCCCTTCTTGGAGCACAGAAGAAAGTGCACTCCTTTGTGCATGTATGATCTCTGTATTTTTGTGCATGATACCACTCTCGGGTCTACTCTTTCCGTACATGGGGTTGGGGCAGTGGAGAAAACTTCAGAGAGGAAAGGGGCTGTTGCTCAGTGGTACAGCATCTGCTTGGCATGCAAAAGATCCCAAGTTCAATCCCCAGCATCTGCAGTTCTAAAAAAGGATGAGGTAGTAGGTGATGTGAAAGACCTCCTCCTGAGACCCTGGAGAACAGATGCCAATCCAAGTAGACAATACTGTCCTTGATAGATTAACAGTCTGACAGCAAATTCAGCTATTTGTGTGTGTGTTCACAAGAGAGAACCTATTACTGTTTCACTCTGACCGCCACCTTCCTCTCAACTCCAAAATCCAGCACTATAGCCCTCAGTATTAAAACACATTTATTATTATTAATAAACAATATCTCTTCCATTTCAAAAAAGCAATCCTGGAGACAGTGATGCTAACTTTACCATATGTGGTTCTACATGTATTAATAGCCTTTTCATTGATGCTGTAGGTACAAGAGATCCACAACTTTAGAAGCAAAAGTTAACTTTAATATTCCAGGAATACTTCCTGTTGCAAAATGTGTTCAGTGGTGGAGTCCCTGAGATGGATCCAAACTGCATTTTCTGCTAGGGAAAATATGCCTCTATGGGTAGCAGTATGGCAATTTTCTTCAGTTTTCCCTTCCCTGTGCAGACTTCCACATTGCGTCTGCTAGTATTCCTGCGGCATCATAATTCAGCAGCACAGAAGGCGATAGGAGGCAAAGTTCCTTTCTGTGAAAATACTGGCTTCAACCCACTCAGAGATCCTAAGGATTTTGATAGCTGCACAGAATTTATTTCTCACGAAGTTAAATAGCAGGAGCACAACAAAATTAGGCCAACTCTGAGTAGGAGCAATACAGTGAAAGCAGTTGTTTCATCTGCGAATAGGGAAGGATTACAGTAGAAAAACTGCAATAAATGAACACTAGAGAAAGAAAGGGGAGGGAATATCTAAGATTATAGAAAGAACAGAAAGTCTGAAATAGAATCTAACATTTGGTAGATTTCATGTCATCTTCTGGCCTTCTAAGTCAGGCAAAAGGAAGATTGGTATCATACTTGAAAAGCTGACAAACATTTCTGATATAATAATAATTGCGCTTATATACTGCTCTTCTAGAGAGATTAGTGCCTCACCCAGAGTGGTGAACAAATTAGTGTTATTATCATCTCCACAATACAGCTGGGGAGCTGGGGCTGAGAGGAGTGGCTTACCCAAAGCCACCTACTGAGCTCATGGCAGTAGTGGGATTCAAACCAGTAGAGTGCTGATTCACAGCCGAACCACTTAACCACTGTGCTACAGCAGCTCTCATATCCAAAACTTATTTGTGAAACATCTGGGAAAATCCAAAAAGCAAACACAGCACATACAAGTCACCCAACATATATCTTTTCTCATAAAGAAAGGCAAGACATCCCTCTCAACTGTATCTCCTTTTGGTTCTTTACAGCTCCATAGAAGCCTAATGTTTAATGTTTACTGGTACCGATTTTTCTCATCAGTTTTTGAGGCAGGATACATTACCCAGTAAATGTATTTCTTTATACTTCATTATATGAACTGGGTAATGTACAAAATATGTTCATGAACATACATGCTCCATTCAACCCACATCAACCACTATCTACCTATCATATCAAAGCTGACAGGATTTTTGCTCCTCTCTTGAGATCCGTTAGTTTACAGAGCCACAGGGCACTCTCATGTTCAGCCCAAGTTCTAGTACAGCACTGTTATTCCCAGCCACTTCTTACTTCCTAAGTGGCAATATCAACCCTTTTTTCAGCCAAGGACTCAGCACCCTGACCACAGTGTTAGCTATGCAATATACCCTAGTCAAGCCTTCAGTTAATATGCATCAACTCATCATGAAAACCAATGTTGCTAGAGAAAACTGCTATTACAACAGCAGTTATTGTGCTTTCAGCCTTTGAAATGAAGAAAGCTGGACAGATTTAAGGAGAAATGAAACACTTGGCAACAGTCTACATTGCTCTTATTACCCAATGAATTTTTAGAATACTTTAATCTTACACTTGCGTGAAATTCAGAGGGCTCTTCATGCCACGGAGTGTTTCGGCATGTTTGTTTAGTGTTTCCCGAAAGCACACTAAACAAAGAACACATGACAAACTGTTGTCTCCCAATTGATTAAAGTATGTTCTTGCTGGCACAGGAAAGCACTTAATTAATTCCAATGGCTTCAGGCCAACAGAAGTATTCCACCCACCACCAAGCACAAAGTTCAAGCACGAATGCAAATGTGCATTACAAACATGCAGCTTCTGAAATCTTAAGAGTCTTAGGCCCTGGGTTCTGCTCCTTTTAAAATCTGACCAATCCAACTTCTTTGTCCTCATATGACTTTTAAATATATTGCTCTGGGAAGGAGTTTAGTGTCAGCAACAAACCTGAAGTTATGTTAGAACACAGGTAATGAAAAGAAAAATAGCATCTTTCAGTGAAAACAAATGAACCAAACATAATTTTATCCCAAGTCAATGTATCCAACAGTCTTCACAGGGTCAGTGGAAAAATATGCATTGCTCACAACCCTATCTCAAAGTCTAGCTGAATGACCTACCATCCATGTACCCATAATAAGAGATGTGTGTTAATGACAACAGATCTAGTGCTTGATCTGGTTGAGCAGATCGGTGAGAACCACTACCATAAAGGGCACAAGGCGAAAGGACAGGAGACAGTCAGAGGGCAGAAACAGTAGCATGGAACTGGAGAAACAGACCTATTTTACAGCCTGCATTACCAAACTTCTCTCTTTTTCTCTTCTCAACCAACATGGGCCTCAAGGATTCCCAGAATTAAAGACATACTGGACTGGGTTAATCCTAAGTATGGAGCCTTTCTCTAGCAGAATTTTCCCTGCACTAGCGAAGCACAGGTACTGACCTGGATGGTTCAGGTAGCCCAATCTTATCAGATCTCAGAAGCTAAACAGGGTCAGCCCTGGTCAGTACTTGGATGGGAGACTATCAAGGAAGCCCAAGGTCATTATGCAGAGGCAGGCAATGGCAAACTACCTCTGAATGTATCTTGCCTTTAAACCCCTATGAGATTACCATAAGTTGGCTGCAATACACAGTAAAATGCAGAATGATAGGATCCAACCCAATGTTCTGTTCCAACACTATAATGGTCCCCCAGAGAATCAAGCTGCCCATAGTAGAATTAGATCTACACTTGATGTTAGCCAAAAGGCCAAGAAGCTATTTTCTTGTGTTCTGGAGGCTAACTGATGGTCAATGAAAATGGACCCTCTGTACCATTACTGTAGCCAAAAGACTTATATTACAACACTAGAGAGACAAATGCCCACCTTAGCAACATTTGAACGAATGACATATAGATGCCAACGGCATATGAACTTACTTTTAGATTCTTGGAAACCTTTTCTAGAGGTTTATGTGTAAACCTGATACGATTGTTGTCCTATTTTTATCTATTCTATATGAGGTCTGTATCATTTATAAAAATAAAGTTAAATGAAATTTTAAAAGACAATTGAACTATAGCTACCAAAAAGGGTATGAAGGGAAATTAAAAGAGGAAAGTACATAGTTATATCAAATACATATCCCTTCTTGTCTGCTGAAAATAGAAACCAGGTAACAAAAATTGCTTGTATCTCCTGTAAATACAGTATTTTGATACATAACTTCTGAGCTTCATTTAACATTAATCAGAGTACTCTGATCTGGGCAATGGCTTTGTGGTGGAGAGTGCCCTCAAGTCATAGCTGACTTACTGCAACCCTTGATGGGATTTTCATGGCAAGAGACTACAGAGGTGGTTTGTCATTGCCTGCCTCTGCAACCTTGGCCTTTGTTGGAGGTCTCCCATCCAATTACTAACCAAGGCCGACCCTGCTTAGTTTCTGAGATCTGATGAGATCAGGCTCACCTGGGCTATCTAGGTCAGGGTAGACAATGGCTTAAACAGCTTTAAATCCATTAGCTATTATCATACCACATGACATCAGAAGGACAACTACACAGGTCATGTTGCATTGCAAGAAAAACCAATAGGATTTTTCAAGTTTCATTTTAAGCTAGCTTTTGATTTTTTTCTGCATGTGCAAGAGTCCAAAACAATGCTTTATGTACTTGTGAAGCAATAATGCCAATTGAAATTGCTGCAGACTTATATCTGCAATTGTCTAATTTCTTGTGTTTCTCTATATAATCAAGGATAGCCTGTGTGAGCAGAAAAGTTCTTCTGCAAACCAGCACCAAATGAAAGAGGCAAAGCTGCAGTTGTACACTAGGCCAAGACAGCGAAATTACAGGGAAGAGCACAAAGAATGGTTCAGTTTACCATGCCAGAAAAGCTGCTACAAGAAATAGGACCTACCTGTTTGCTTTTCAAGGACTTCTTAATGGCGTTTTGGTCCATTCCTGTTCCTTCCATCCCTCTCAGTGCATTAATAAAGTCTCTTTTTGAAACAGATGATATCAGTTTGGCCCGTTTTCTGTCAGAACTCCCTGCCTCTTTTGCCTTTTCGTTAACATTTCTTTGGTGCTTCCGGACAGCATTAAATAACTGGACTACTCCCCTGGGAATTAAGAAAAAAAGATTAGGTGTCCAAGCATTATTGCTGAAACATATCCATAGCAGGACCAACCTAGGCATTTATGGCATAACAGTATCTCTGCTACAAGGCATCAGCAAAGCACAGGAAATTCTGAGGTCCGTACAAAGTGAATAGCTAGCACAGAAATTGTACTATTGAAAAGCCAAAGAGATTCAAATTGTCTAATCAATAGATTTTTCACAAGGAGCATGAATGGTACAAACAACTCTGGGTTGGATCCAACAATTTGCAAGCATAACTCCACTCATGGAATGGAAATTTCCCTTCTCCCTGCTTCCACTGCAATCCAAAACACTGCCTCCAGAGTAGACATGGGGACGAACAGCATTATGAACAGAAAAAACCCATGAACAGCCCAATCTGCTGTTCGCGAACAAGCTGTTTGTGATGCCCCATCCTAAACAAACAGGTGGTCGTTGCATGCCTCATTCATTGCCTTCGGCAGGCTTTCATCAAACCAGACAGTCTGGCAGAGGCCAGAGGCAGGGACTGAACTCTGTCTGAACTCCTTCTGCCTTTCCTTCTGGCTTTAACCCTTCGAAGTACTTCCAGCAGAGCGTCCTGTTTTTGCCACTGTGAAGAGAAAATGACAGCCAATGGGGAGACCATGGATCATGCCTTTCCTGGGGTGCAATCTCTCTGAAACTTGGGGGGGGGGGTCTTCAGAGGACAGTGAGGATTATGTCCCCTGCAAATTTGGTGGGTATTGGACATTGGGAAGGTCAGTTGGTAACCCCTCAAAGTAGCTGCCAGCAGACACTGCTGTTTTTGCCAGGACAGGGCCCTTTAAACTATCAGCTGTCAGCTGATAGTTTAAAGGGATCTTTAAAGGGCCAGGTAAGTGGATTTGAGGGGAGGGGGGGCTAAGTGGGGAGGGTTTGGGGGGGGTAGTTCTGGCCCCCATGAACAATGAACATGTCCGGGAACAGTTCATGTTCATCCACGTTTGTTGTTTGTGGATGGCAACGAACGATGAACAGGGTGTTCGGGGGGGGGGGGGTTCCATTCGTGCCCATGTCTACTCCAGAGTGCAGGGGGCCTTCAGGAACAGTGTGGGGCATGATGTGGAAGTCTGCAGTGGCAGGAGGAAAATCAGTTAAAAATTACACCCTCCACAAACCAGAGCAAGAATGCAATCAGAAAGCAATCACAGAATTCAACACACTGTGTCCAGTTATCAGCTAGACCCAAGAGATAAGTGACTATGACCACAATTTGTAAAGGCAGAACATACAAATTCAAGCTCCAATGGACATTATAAAATACAGCTTACATAGCACTGCAGTTTGCGCTGAAGTACTATGGTGACATATAGGATAAACTTCAGTAATTTCTCTCTCAAGGTTGCCTGTAATAATGACTACAGGGCAGCAGTATTCCATAAATGTATTGTCGAAGGCTTTCACGGCCGGAGAACGATGGTTGTTGTGGGTTTTCCGGGCTGTATTGCCGTGGTCTTGGCATTGTAGTTCCTGACGTTTCGCCAGCAGCTGTGGCTGGCATCTTCAGAGGTGTAGCACCAAAAGACAGAGACCTCTCAGTGTCACAGTGTGGAAAAGATGTAGGTCATTTGTATCTACTCAGGAGGGGTGGGGTTGAGCTGAGTCATCCTGTAAGAGTTTCACAGGGTGTGGAATGCTAATGGCGGGAGGCTTCACTGTATCCTGAGGAGGTTCTTTTGCATATGGATTGGTACTTGATGTGCTAATCTTCTCTGCAGGGCTATTGTCGGGGATAGAATGTTTTGTTAGCCTGGTGTTTTTCAGAACTGGAAACCATGCTCTGTTCATTCTTAAGGTTTCTTCTTTCCTGTTGAAGTTTTGCTTATGCTTGTGAATTTCAATGGCTTCCCTGTGCAGTCTGACAAAGTAGTTGGAAGTGTTGTCCAGTTGGTGTCCTGGAATAAGATACTGTGCCCTGTTTGCGTTAGGCTATGTTCAGCCACTGCTGATTTTTCAGGTTGTCCAAGTCTGCAGTGTCTTTCATGTTCTTTTATTCTTGTCTGGATGCTACGCTTTGTGGTCCCGATGTAAACTTGTCCACAGCTGCAGGGTATACGGTATACTCCTGCAGAGGTGAGGGGGTCTCTACTGTCTTTTGCTGATCGTAGCATCTGTTGTATTTTTCGGGTGGGTCTGAATACTGCTTGAAGGTTATGCTTTTTCATAAGCTTTCCCATCTGATCGGTAATTCCTTTGATATATGGCAAAAACACTTTTCCTGTAGGAGACTGTTTTTCCTTGGTTGTTTGATTCATCCTGGGTTTGATTGCTCTTCGGATTTCATTTCTGGAGTAGCCATTTGCCTGAAGTGCGTGGTTTAGATGATTAATTTCCTCATTGAGAAAGTGCGGCTCACATATCCGTCTTGCACGATTCACTAATGTTTTCATTATGCCTCTTTTCTGTCGGGGGTGGTGATTGGAGTTTTTGTGTAAGTACCGATCAGTGTGAGTTGGTTTCCTGTAGACCTTGTGACCTAACTGAAAGTTTGCTTTGCGGATGACCAGGGTATCCATGAATGGGAGTTTTCCCTCGATTTCTTTCTCCATTGTGAATTGTATGTTCAGGTGGATGTTGTTGAGATGATTCAAAAACCCCATCAATTCTTCCTCCCCATGGCTCCAAATGATAAATGTATCATCCACAAACCGGAACCATACACTAGGTTTGTGGGGTGCTGATTCTAGAGCTGTTTTTTCAAAATGTTCCATGTAGAAGTTTGCTATAACTGGGCTGAGTGGGCTCCCCATGGCCACCCCATCCATCTGTTCATAGAATTCGTTGTCCCATTGGAAGTAACCGGTTGTCAGACAATGGTGGAATAAGGCTGTTACATCCTCTGGGAAAATCTGATTAATAAGTGCAATAGTGTCTTTTACTGGAACCTTGGTAAACAGGGATACAACATCAAAACTGACAAGTATGTCTTGTGGATTGAGTTTCAGAGAACTGATTTTGTTGATGAAATCTGCTGAATCTTTGATGTAAGATGAGGTTTTCCCGATGTGGTCCTGCAGGAGATCTGCCAGATGTCTAGCTAATTCATATGTCGGTGAACATTCCATAAATGTTGCCTGGAAGTCTTGAGAAAAGGCATGGGAAATCATAGATGTTCTCTACAGTGATGCCAAGAGTGTCTTCCTTGAAATGAGGGTCTTCGTCCATTGAAAGAATAACAACGAGAGGCTTTGTATCCAAACCATACAGTGTAAGCAACCTTAGCAGTTAAGAACCATGCAAGCAAAAGCCTTAGTGAGGTAGTCGTGAATTTCCTGCATTGTGCGGGGGGTTGGAATAGATGGCCCTGGAGGTTCCTTCCAACTCTATGATGCTATAATTCTACTGGTCACATCATTAGCACACAGAAGACAGAGTAGTCAGTAGCAAGAGGATTATGAACTGCTCTGTGTCCCCTTCCCCCTAGACCAGCAGGTACCTAGGCAAATTTATTCCCATCTCTCCTTGACTGGAAAAAGCCATAATTGGGTGAATCCTGACTCTTTAGAACAGATGCATACTGCATCTTCCTCAAGGACAGTTAAAGCTATTCTCACTCAAAAAAACCTGGACACATTTGTGTGCCCTGGCCTCATCAAAGAAGTAGGAAAAGAGACATCACTTTGTGCAAAATCTGCTCCTGCTGGCACTGAATATATATTAAATATTTGTATAAACATATGCTTAAAGTAGTGGCTTGCAAAATATGTGCATACTAATTTTGATAAATGCATGCAAAGTGTTTTTTTATTTTCATATTGTGCAAAGAGTCATATAAAGGTTGTCTGAGGAAGTCAGGAAGGCTCACTTCTGTCATTCCGCAGAATGTGCAAAGCAGTAATCTTTAAGAGGGCATTTTTAAAGGGAAATTAGAACTGTAGTAAAATGGAACAGTCCAGGAAGGCATCTTTATAATGGAATAGCATGGCAGTTCACTGCAATGGTTATTGTAGGTATCAGGTGCTTTTACTACATTGTCTTATACTTCCTTTATTGTTACAGTATACCCTTGCCATAGATTACTGTTTACATCATTCTCTAATTCAGCAATCCTAGTCCTTTTGCATTGTTTACTGGTTGTCTCATGCTTTCTGACTGCACTGCTTTATATCCTCTAACTCATCTTGAGTCTTAGCAAGAAAGGAAGACTATAAATAAAATATTTTTTAATAAATACAGCACAAACATAGGAGCAGGAAAAATAATGGCAGGGAGAGAGGGGGAGAAAAAGAGAAGAAATGGGCAGGCAGTCACAAGTTCACAATCACTTCCATCACTATGGCTGCCTTTCTTCCTACAACCAGACAGTGCTCCAGTTATCCTTGTATAAGCAGCTGGTTTACAGTCAATTTTATCCAAATGACTCAAGTACATGTCACATGGACCCTAGGTTGTGTGAATCAGCCCTTAGACAGCCAACACAAATGAAAATTCCTGCATTATGTTATGGTACATACTGGAAAAGCAAGTCAAGGACTTACCACACCCACCTAAACAAAGGTCAGAGACAACCTTTTAAAACAGCTTCTGCAGAGCCAAGGATGTCAAAGCAAGTCAATGGATATGATCAAGACAACACAATAGTAAGCTATTAATACAGAGACACATGATTAATGTAAGAGGGTAATCTGACCACTAGAACAGCAAATTTTAGGGAATGCATTTTAGAGGACTATAAAGAGTGGGAGACGTGATTGAGCTGCAAATTTTCTAAGTTTGGAATTAATGAAACAATGAGCTCAGGATCAGAATCCCTGCAGGGTGAGCACTTAACACGTTATACTCTCATCTGAATTTTATGCTTTCATAAGATTTCTGAAATCTTTTGGTGAACTTGATACTGTATGAGACAGACCCAAGTATAAATCACTTTACTCCCATGAGATGCTTCTTAAGCGTTCTATTTGATTAGAAGCAGATTACTCAAGCATGTCTTTAGATCTGTTTTCAAAAGCACAAACACACACTCTTACCTCGTGGCAATCCTCTGAAGGTTTCTCTCTGTTTCTCTGTCTTTGGCAACATCTGGCTTCACTCTGCACATCGCTTCCCACTCCCGCTTTTTATCAAGCTGCATCATAAATATTATTATGTGGAAAAGCATTAGGCAGTTTAAAATGTGGCACATTTATATAGAATGTGTGGTAAAGAAAACGGATAGATTGTTTAGGAGAACATTAGGTGAAAATAGGGAGAATGTACCCACATTTCAAAGCATTACTTCAATAGGACTGGATAACATAGCCATGGAGTAAATTGTCATAGCACAGACACTCTAATACATCACTCCTATTGCATTAGGGTTAAGAAGTCTAGAAAATATTGGTATGAAGCACCCAAAATGGAATTCCCATCTCAGCCAAAGAAAGAAATTCTTTATAACGAGTGCAGAGCTTAACATTCTGCTACTCGCCTACACAAAGAACTTGTAAGATTTCTTACTAGATGGAATTATGCAAGCTTCTTTATGGCAGATTAATGTTTTTAATTTTAATTTTAATCTCATCTGCAGGGTGAGTATAGTTCTTCTGGAGCCCAGCCTTTTAAGAGAACAAATACATTCTAAAGTAAGCTTCTAGGACTAAGATCAAAAATGAACCATGTGTCGTCTACTGCACCTTCCAAGATGGTCTCCAGCCCCATCTGGCTAATATGATTTGCATAGTTTCTACCTTCTAGTGATAATCCCGATGAGACATGGTGTAATGACATATATTGGGATGGAGACCCAGTAAGACCCCCAGCCATCATTAAATAAGGTTTTTAAATTTACCTGCTAGTGATGGACTGTGTCTATTGAATACAACACAAGAAATTTTAAAAATGATATAAACCACTAAATGGAATGTACTTAAGTTGCATCACATATAGATGCTTATTAGCCGAGTATGATAGATAGCCAAATTATAAAACACTAGGCTTTAATAAAAAGCTGCTAATGCACAATTTTTTATATTTTTTTTTTAAAAAACCTTATTTTTCAGCTACTGGGACAGAGAATGAGAGAGATAATGAGAATGTGTTTTAAACAATTTATTCATTTAGCTTTTACCTTATCCCAATATCGCCCAATATTTGTGTCGCAATATAACAGCCGTGTGTTATTGATGAAAGGTGTATGTCAACATGTTTAAATAAATTTAAGTTCATCTTTCATCTGTCAGTTATGTTTTACCTATAATTTCTGTCAGTTATGTTTTACCTATAATTTCTAGGGCTAGCTGGATCTGAGGAGCCAGATCTGATCTGAATGAAGCAGAGTGTAGTTCTTTTCCAAATCTTATATTGCCCTAAACTAGATAGCATACAACAGTTATCACACTCCTTAGGCACAGCCGATTTTCCACGGAACATCTTTCCCACTTAAATACAACATGGACATTTAACAGAACTAAAATTGGAGTTTATGCTTAGAAAGATCAGATTCCTATACTGCTATGGGAACAAGGTCACAGTTCCAGAGCTGATACAGTTAGCAGTCAAACACTTCCTCCTGCTGAGGTGCAGTTTATGGTGTGCAACTAATTCTATGATTTTTGACATTATACTCAAACACAATCATATTTTCTGTCCTCTTCAACTCTAACATATTCTGGCTTCTACTTCACTTGAAAGCTGAAACAAAGCAGCTTTACTTGCTTCTTAAAAGCACTGAACAACAAGTTAATGGTGTTCTAGCTCTTTTAACAGCAAGTCTGTATTACCTACACAGCCTCTTCTGTGAAGTCACACATAATTCTTATCTTCATAATCCAGGCAGACTGTGATGAATGCATGTGTTTATAACTATGCTCTGGCTTGCGATCAAACAGCCAACCCTCTTTTAGTTCTCCCTCTGTATGGAACCAGTGAAAGGGAGGCTGTTTTAAATCTCTCTCATGGTGAACAAATCAGTTTACTGCCTAACAACCCACTATCAATTTGACGTAGCCCATGTATTTATTTGATAAAACCAGATTTTGAGAGCAAACTACATTACATATTGCAGGTCTCATCCTGAATGCTAAATACAATGGGAGTACCTAGTTACACCACAGTCTGATAATACATACTGTTTGCTACTGGATTAAGATGCTGAAATCTCTACAAGGCCTACGGAGTTTTGCTCTCAGGAACAGAAGAGGATTAAGCTATGCCCCAAATTTCAGCTCACTCTCATGCCTCCTAACCCATCTCTCAAGCTCCCCCTTTCCTCTCACACAGATCCTACCTAAGACATTCTCCCCAGCTATTTGTACTCTGGAACCAATCCTGCTCCCCAAATACCATTCCAGTTCAGATCCAAAAATGAGAGTTTTACAAACCAGAAGACCTTTTAATGTCTCAATGATCTCCAACATTTTCAGTCAAGAACAGGCCTTTTCCAAATTAGGATTACCTTGTTGGAATGTTTAGATTAAATAACCTGCTAAAACGTTTATTACAAATAAAACATGGGGACATGTAGACATGAGCTAAAAGTCACTGGATGCAGTCTGACTAGATCAGAATCATAATGGTTCATTCATACTAAGGATATAACTGCTCACATTACTATTGTACTATTATCCTGCATGATTAAAAAAGAAGTATAATATATAGTTTTTTTAGCTCTTTCTATCCTATCCCAGTGGGTCAATGATGAAAAAGGATGAAACTTAACAGGACGAAAACAGTTGTTCTTCATCAAAGATATAGGTCTTTTATTCAACAAACATATAAGCAATGACCCTAAGATACGAGTTTCCTGAAAAGACTGCTTCCCAAAACTTTATAACTACTAGGACAAGTACATCAAGCATTAGCATCACAATGGTCCAAAAGAATGATGTAAAAGTCCCCTCCCTTGGGCGAACTATGTGTGCTGCACATAACTGACCAATTTTCAGGGTTAGATAACCATCCCCTTTGCCCAGAGCTGATTCACCAACATCCAATGCTCTATGCCATGGCTTTAACTGTATGCTATGGAGAGCCAGTTTGATGTAGTTGTTAAGAGTGCAGGACTCTAATCTGGAGAACTGGGTTTGATTCCCCACTCCTCCACTTGAAGCCAGCTGGGTGACCTTGGGTCAGTCACAGCTTCTTGGAGCTCTCTCAGCCCCACCTACCTCACAGGGTGATTGTTGTTGTGGGGATAATAATGACATACTTTGTAAACCACTCTGAGTGGATGTTAAGTCATCCTGAATGGCAGCATATAAATCAAATGTCGTTGTTGTTGTTAACAACTTGTGGCCTGATAGCTGGCTTTTGGAGGATAGGATTTTTGAGTTCTCTAAAACACAGCAAGGCAATGCAGGTACACTTAAAACCTTTTGGCTGACTTGTCATTTGTTACATGTTTAGGAACAGATAAGTGGCCAGAACTTATAGTAACAATTTTAATGTTCTTCTATTTTAATACCCAGTTGAAAGAGAAAAGATAGTTTGAATGTTGAATTTAGATGGCATGAGTATTTTTCAGTGAACAATTTCTGTTTAGGCCCTGAGCAGCTGCTGTGTTAATCTGGCTCTCCAGCCTATTTGATGTTAGCTCTCCCGAACAAGCAGAACTTGATTTATGAAGCAGTTGTTTGTTTCACTCCTTAAGTGACCCCTGCCATAGTACTCCTGCATCCAACACAAACACTTTGGCAAGAGTAAATCTTTTGTAATCAGTGTCCCAAAAGGTCAGCCATTAGGCTGTTTAGAAGGATAATAGAAGTAGCATCAGGGAGGAAGGGCTACACTTATTGGAGAGGTGGGGGAGAGCTAGGAAGCAAATTCTTTCTCAGTTGCAACTTCCCCCTCATCTCTATGATGTCAATAGTACCCTCTGAGAGAAGTGCCTGGAGAAGCTGGCAATCATTACACTGTACCTATTTCCTTACCTGCTTCCTCTTCTCCAATCTTTCTTGTTTTTCTCTCTCGCGCTCCTTATCTCGTTCTTTGTTTTTAACCAAGATGGTGTGTTTACTCTTGGGAACTGTTTTATTAAGCACTTTGGCCATGGCATCAGCCCAGCCAGTGTTTGCTGCATCTTTGGACTCAGCTGCAGTTTCGTCTTCATTATCCATGACTGCAGGCTCATCTTCCTCATCACCTTCGAGCTCTTCAGCCCCAGAAGAAAAGCTATCATCCGGAAGGCCTGAGCTTTGTTCAGAGCCTGAAAAGAGAGAAGGGATGTCACATTCTCTGCTATGTGTAACCTATCCAATACAGAGAGGAAAAAGTTGTCCCAAAGCACAAAAGTCACTGGAGTACAGGACCATCCACCCTTTCCTCTTATAACTAGTTCATGCCTAAGCAAGGCAAGGCAGCATTTTGATAAATTTATAAGGAAGTATATTGTGCAAACAAACCTCCCCTGAGCAATGATTTCAGAAGCCATTAAGGGAGAAAGAAAGAACCTCAGTAATGTATTATGCAATTAATAAAAGTTTAGGTAGTGCTGCACATTTTTGAGAAAAGGCTTTTCCAATATGTTTCAACAAAAAAAATGGATAAAAAAACTGCAATACTGACACCTAGTGTTGAAATCTTCAAGGCAATGTAGGTTAAAATGAACATAATGGACATATTCTGAATAAGCACGTATACAGACACACACCAAGCTGAACACTAGTCTTGTTTGGTAACAATCCACCTGACTAAGTGCCATCCTAAACAGTTACAGTCCTTCTGAGTCCACTGAAGGCTTAGAAGGAGTGTAATTCTTTTTAGGATTGCACTGTAAGACTCTCGATAACACCTTTCTTACACAGAAAAAAATAAGGGCTCACCTCTGTTAATTATCTATCCCTTATGATGAGAAGCTAAGCAGGGTCGGCCTTGGTTAGTAATTGGATGGGAGACCTCCAACAAAGGCCAAGGTTGCCGAGGCAGGCAATGGCAAACCACCTCTGTTAGTCTCTTGCCACAAAAACCCCACCAGGGGGTGACATAAGTCAACTATGACTTGAGGGCTGGATTTCATTCATGATGTTTCTTACAGAAATAAAGCTAGGGTTACTGCCCATGTGTAGAGTCTGGCTGTAAATGTTTACATTTTAATTGATTTGGGAAGGAAAGAGGAACTATCAACAGTACTGTGTAAAGAAAAAATGCATACATTTTCTAATTGTTCTTTCCACTCAGACTGAGGAAGCCTGCAAGAGCCCTTTTAAAAGTACACCTTTGTTTATCATCTTTTAGTACATCTTCATTTATCACAAGCTCATTTAGGAGGCGCCTTGACCTGGATAGCCCAGAAAAGCCTGATCCCATCAGATCTCAGAAGCTAAACAGGGTCTGCCTTGGTTAGTAATTGGATGGGGGACCCCAATGAAGACCAGGGTTGCAGAGGCAGGCAATGGCAAACCACCTCTGTTAGTCTCTTGCCATGAAAATCCCACCAGGGGTCACCATAAGTCAGCTATGACTTGAGGGCACTCCATCACTACCACCAAGGCGGTAATAGCATCAAATGCAACCTGAGAACACTGAGATTCTTACTGCAATTACCACCATACTTAGCCTCTGTACAGTGGTAGAAGGCATTCAAAAAATTTAATACGCATTATTTTTGTAATCCTAACCAATCAATTCTCATTCAAAGTTCAGTCACACAACGGAGATAGTATTATTTTATGTTATGGGTTAGTGGCTCCAACAGCTCCAATCTCTGACACTTAATATTGTGCAACTCTGAGCAGGTAAACAAAGGCCCATACAAACCCCAAAACACAACACATTCTATTATTGACATCTGATGCTCATGGAAAACCAGGTATTTCGCAAGTTCAAACGTATTAACTTCATGCTTGTGAAAAAAGTTGTAACCAGCCATACTGATCCACACAAAATTTTTAAAAATCCATGTAATACCTTTTATTGGAACCAACTAGCTATCTCATCCTAGGATGAAGTAAAATCTCATTAGAGAGTAATCTCTTTGGAATAAATAAAGGCCAAGGGCCAAATATCTTCTCAAAAGCCAAGGAAAGAGCACAGATCTCTCTGAAGGCTGAGAGCAGAAGGAAGTGTTTGTCAGCCTTTTTATTAATATTGAAATAAATAAAATTTATACACAAAATATAGTTAAGTGAAGCAAAAATGAGAAGCACATTTTTTTCCAGGCTTGCTCCCAACTTGTTCACAAACCCAAAGAGATGACCCTCCATATGTGTTATTATTATCCCCAACACAACAATTACCCTGCAAGGTGGGTGGGGCTGAGAGAGCTCTGAGAGAGCTGTGACTGACCCAAGGTCACCTAGCTGGCTTCAAGTGGAGGAGTGAGGAATCAAACCTGGCTCTCCAGATTAGACTCTTAACCCCTCACCAAAGAATATCATAACCAGATATGAAAAAATTGTTATTGTCATGCCCTTCCCTTTTTTAAAAAATAATTTTGATAGCGTCTCCACTATTGATTAGTTTTGATGAACTTGAAAGCCTGAACCATGTTTTGTCTCATTTTCGTTGGTACCAAAAAGTTATTACATGGACTGATGTGAGGGGTTGGATCACATGACTCCACATAATATATCCAAATGCATCTACAAAGATTAGCATGTAACTGCAAGTGGGCACCAATATGATCAGATCTGAAAACACTTAAATAAGGAGACTAGAGCTAAGAATGGACAAGACAGATCCTCCTATACACCTGAAAAATGTTCCAGGAAAATCTGAAATCTAAGGGAAAATACAAAATGGTAAAAGGAATAACCACAGCTTTAACCAGATGCCCTCAGTGGCTATAACTAGGCAACCATAACTGTGTAGCTACTATTACAGGCTTGGTTTTCTTCAGTAAAAGGCAGGAGGAGGGGCAGGACCTTTTCCAGGCTGTTTGGGCCTTTGAAGGAGGATTCAAAGGGGCCAGGGGGAAGGTAAGCCAAGGGGAGAGAAAAGAGGAAATAGTGTGAGGAAAGTTATACAGGGAAAGTGCAACTGGACCATAGGGGAGAGGCTGCTGGGTGAGGGAGGTGAAAATGGGACAAAGGTGGATGGGAATGAGAGAAGGAAGTAGGAAAAGGGGGAAGAGGCTATGGGGGCCAGGGAAGAGAAAGAGGATATATGGGGGGATGAGATGCCCCCCCCCCACAAGTCCTTTTGACTACCCACTTGTATATTTTAATTGCCAGTATTTCCTCAGCGGCCACATTTCTACATTGGCAAATGCAAGCAGCTTATGGCACAACTAAATACATGTACATCCAGATACCAATTTCCTAACAAACAACTTTTGGCAATACCGCATGAGCTCAACTTTATGATCAAACACTTGTCTTATACTTCAACTAATAGCAAAGCCCATTTTCATGCATTCTATACCAACTATCAAGGGCCCAGAGGTAAGACCTGTCATTTTCTCCACATCTATTATTTGAAAGGCTAGAATTTTGCAGGCATCTGGAGTTTGTGTGATATTGTTTAAGGAGACAACAAATTTCGTTGCACAGCAATCAAATACTTATATAGATATTACTTCCTAGAGCCTAACTGTGCATCTGATAGGGACTGGAAGCCACAAAATTTAAGTTACAAGAGTTTATCATCATATAAGACAATGTACAAGTGATTTGTATAGAAGTACTTTTGACATAAGAAATTTGTATAAAACAGCTTTAAGCCCCCACCCAGTACTAAACCTGCAGGACATAAACCACTATGCCACTGGGAAAGGACCCCTTTCATTCTGAAAATGTTTTGCTAGCAACCAACCTTACCCTCTATAGCTGTCTTAACCCCAATAACAACAACAAAAAAGCAAGTGTTTTAGTTAATTTGAAGGACACTGATTCCTAAAGCAGTCATCATTTCCACAGAATGAAGGTACAAACTCACCAAACAAGGAAGTGCACAGCATCTCCTCTGTTTGCAAAAATTCCATTTCCCCACTTTATTAACAACATTTATATCCCTCCTTTCTGCCCAATCAGGGCCACCACCTTGAGTATCAGTGAGAAAGGCAGACCATAAATGACAAAAATAAATAACAAAACAAGCATCATCAAAAGATACCACAAAGTCAATTAAAAAGCAGAGCCATATATAAAGCTCAAGACAGCACACTAAAAGATTAAAGCAGATTAAAACTGTCCTTTTTTTCTGTTCCCACCCAACTGCTGCTGCACAGCAGGAGCCAGAGATAAGGAAAGACTTCTATTAAAGAAAAATGGGGAAATGTTTTTAAAATGTATTTCAGATACGTAGGAAAACTGAGAAAGAGCAGCAAGCAACATGAAAACACGGACCACTATGACGTAACCTTGTTTCAGGTGGGTAGCCGTGTGTTGGTCTGCAGTAGAACAGGAAGATGCGGGTCCTGTAGCACTTTAAAGACCAAGTAGATTTACTGGGTATGAGTTTTCAGGAGCCAAAATATCTGAAGAAAGGAAATCTAGTTGATCTTTAAGGTGCTACTGGAGCCGAATCTTCCTGCGAAGTAACTGAGGTAACATCAGAAACCAAACAATCGAGGCAATAAACTACAGGGAGGAGGAAATGGGACTAAAAACAAGAGTTCAAGAGATGCAAATAAAGAGATTATCAGAAAAATGCGGAATACGAGAGAACGGAGGCGGGCAAGTCGAAGGTATGTAAACCCGTGAGCTGCTCGCCTGTCTCCTCATCGCAGGCTCACAGGAAATAATTTCGGCACCCCCACTTCAACAAGCACAGCGTTATTCATCAATGCCCCCAGTCACCCCAGTTCGCTTCCCAGCGCCGACTGAAGTCATTACCACAATCACTTTCCGCGGCAGCAACTTCTTCCACACGTGAGCCCACCATGGCGGCCGCCATTTTGTTGATTATGTGTGTTCACTGAAACTGTCCGAAGGAGGAGCGCAGCTGCCAACGCTACGCATAAACGTTCCGGGGACAAATAGTAACTCTGAGACAAGGAAAGGCGGAAACGGATTGACTTTTGTTGTGCCCGGGGAGCTAGCAACGAGGACTACAAACCAAGATAAATTAGAATTAGACGGTACGCCTACGTACATTACCTGGGAATAAATTTCATTTAAGACTGTGGAATTTATATTGCAATCCTACGAAGAGTTACTACATTCTATTGAAATAATTGGGTATAGAGTAGTGTAACTTTGCACAGAATGGGAGAGTGGGAGGAGGGGACACTGAGTAACCATGCACATATTTGCGCTGTGAGTCCGTTAAAGTATAATGGGCTATTGCAACTGTGGTCGATGTTTTCTGTGCTTATTTCGGTTTTTTCCCCCCATTTTCTCCAAGAGAATTGATCTATATTGCATGGAAATCAGTTGTAATTCCGTGAAATCTCCAGGCCCCACCTGGAGGTTGGCAACCATGCCTTGAATGCACAGGATCAGTCAGCAAATAGTAAAAGACTGATGTTGCTACACATCTGAGATAGTTTTTAGAAACTGGCAGAAATAAATTGGACAGCTTTAGTTTTGCCTTGGTGGAATATGCTGCACCTATTGAATTACTGCATATAAATTTATTTATTTATTTGTTTGTTTGTTTTTTTAAAACACAAATTATTTTTAAAAACACAAATTAAGCACAGAGATGTGAGGAAGAGAACATAATGTCATCCTAGGAACATTATTGTCCAGATATCTTGATTTCATTACTTTATTTATTTATGATATTTATAAGCCACCTCACTGAGACTCAAGGTGGGCTACATAATGTAAGTCAATATGATCAACGGCTGGGATGTTCAATGAACAATACATTAGGGTATGGATTGCATAAATTTGAAAACAAGCAGAAATCCAATACAGAGCTGAAACAATGCTGAAACAAAACAATTTAACATGACATATTAAACAACACAAATTACCCAGCAGGAGGATACTTGCAGCAATAGATGGCACATAGAAGTATAGTCTACAGTTCCTATCCCTTTACCAAAGCATCTCTTCAAACCATTTCTTTACAGCATGGCCCTATTAACTATGTAGAACTAACCTGAATGATTCAGTTTTCCATAATACACAGAAAGCCAAGAGAATGGAATCTTTTCTGAGTTCTTCATGCAGATAGACCGTGAGATGGGAGCCATCACAGAGAATGAACATGTGGGGAAGCTGTTGATTTTGCCTATTTACAGGTTGGTACCTTCAGAAGCCCTGTTCAGATGAGTAAAGCTGCCGTGGTGGAGCATAAGGAGAGAGGCATTTCTGGAAATATGAGGGACCAAGGCCATAAAGGGCTTTGTATATGGTAACCAAAACGTTTAATTGAGCCTAGTAACTGATGCGTAGGTAGCCAATGGAGTGACTAGTGGCAAGGGCCAGTCCTCCTGAGTCCTGAACTTCTCTGAAGCTGTAGACTCATCCCTTCCCTTCATAGGGAATAAATCTCCGTTAAGCACATGGATTAAGCAAATGCCAAGGAGTCCATCCTGGGGGCCTAGTGAGAACAATTAATCTTATACAAGGGGAAAACTTTCAAATACAGCTACAGCAATGTATGCTACATATTTTAAAATGTCTGGTTTGTCGCAAATGTAGTAAATATAATACAGTTTACAAAACCACTGCATACAATTTCTGAGATATATTCATCTCTGGGGTAAAACCCATTATATTTCGCGTATTTACCTCACAGCAACACCAGCTCCATATAAACTCAGTTCAGTTGAAAGGAATCTACTCTATAAGAAGAAACGAGATGGTGAAATTATTCCCTGCTTGCTACTCACTCAGAAAATCAATAAAAAGACAAATGCAACGTTTACTACAACCTCTCCTAAATATAAAGATTTACATTTAATCTACAATGCCTTTATAGTCTGTTCAGAATATTGTTTCTTTGTTTCCATCATAAATATTTCTGCAAGGAGAAAACAGACTCCTTCTTGCTATGTGGGGAGTAATAGTAAATCAGATAAATAGGTAATAGGAAACATGATTATGTCTCAAAACATGCTTGAACAGAAATTGTGCTTCAGTCTAAACTGTGTCAAATCCGTGTTCAGTGAAATAAGAGTTTTCAGGGCTGCTATCTGGATTTGCTCTACAGATTGTTATGATGTGGAAAGAGATTTCAGGATCAAAATATGCTCAGAGGCTTCAATTGGTGTAGAGCAGGAGTTGCCAAACATTTTGAACCTGTAAGCTCCTGGCCCTGCCCACTTTCTAAAAACAGTTGGTGGGCACCAGGAAAGGTGTTGGCAGACACCATGGTACTCACAGGTACCACACTGGGGACCTCTGGTGTAGAATATATATTTTTTTAAAAAAAAAAATTTATTGGATTAGAAATCTCTATAATATCTATTACAATCAATTTCCTTTAAATATTCCAGTTCTAACCCCCTCCCTTTCCCCCCCCTTTTGTTGACTTCCAACAGTTTTCCAACCCCTTATCCGTTTTTTCCCCCTACTCATTTCAAACTTATTTTATTCTATTAAACATATACTTTCACTCTCTTCTAAGCTTCTATTATAACACAGTGCTATCTCTATTCCCTTTCCCACTTAACTTATCGACTAAATGTTACATTCCTGGCATATATTCTTTAATAATAACAGTCATTTGTCTACTTTTGTACTCCATATTCTATCTTATTTCATTCTTGTCTCGTCAATATGGGGCAAACAATTTGTCCCTTATTCTGCATAACTTTAAGTACTTCTATAAGCATTGTATACATTCACTGTAAGTCAATCAATTTAACTCATACTCTATATGTTGCTCTTTACTTCCTTCTATCTTATATTCATTCTGTCTTAGTTGTATAATTTCTCCATTATACAATTATCTGCCAGAAATAAAATTAGTTAATTTCTATCTTTATAATTCTTATAGTAACACCTCTATTACTTAGTACTATGTATAGTAGTCAAATAAAATATTTGCTTAGAATTTCTCATTTAACTCTCCTCCCTTCGGTAAAGACACTTCCCTCTTCTTTTGTTGTATTTCAGTAATTTTCAAACTGCCACAGTTCTCCTCCCACCTCCCATTTTTTCACCAAATATTGCTTCAACTTTTCCCAATCCATGTTGAACTGTCCTGGATCAAGGTCTCTCAGTTTCCTTGTCATTTTGTCCATTTCCGCCATGTACAGCAATTTGTAAATCCAGTCCTCGATAGTTGGCACTTCTTGTACTTTCCACTTTTGCGCATACAACAGTCTAGCCGCTGCTGTCATGTAAAATAACAATGTCCTGTATTGTGCCGGAATATCCTCCATTCCCAAGTTCAGTAGCAGGAGTTCTGGGTTCTTATTAACTTGAAATTGTAAAATCTCACTTATCACTCTTATTATTTCCCCCCAGTACTGCCTAGCTACCTCACAAGTCCACCACATGTGGTACAACGATCCTTCATGCTTTTTACATTTCCAGCATTTATTAGACATGTTCAAATTCCCTAACGCAATTTTCTTTGGTGTCAAATACCAACGATAAATCATTTTATAAACGTTTTCTTTAATGTTAGTGCATGTCGTGATCTTCAATGTATTCTTCCACAAGTATTCCCACGCCTCCATTGTTATTTCTTTATTAAAGTTTATAGCCCACTTCACCATTTGCACTTTAACTGTCTCATCTTCTGTGTACCATTTTAGCAACACTTTTATAAGTCTTAGAGATTTCCTTTTTATCCTCTTGTAAAATTACCTCCTCTAATTCCAAATTCTCCATTCTTACCCCTCCTTTCACACAGTCCGAGTTATAGAGATCTCTAATCTGTCTATATTGAAACCAATCATAGCTTGGAGACAACTCGTCTTGCGTCTTTATTCTTAGTTTGGAAAATTCTATTCGTGTTATCTCCTTATATGTTAAACACTGTTGTTCATTATCGACAGTTCTCGGATCTATTACTTCATAAGGAACCACCCAGGAGGGAATTCCTTCCTGTAGGTAATCTCTATACTTCTTCCAAATTGTGAAGAGGCTTCTAAAAACAGTTGGTGGGCACCAGGAAAGGTGTTGGCAGACACCATGGTACTCACAGGTACCACACTGGGGACCTCTGGTGTAGAATATATATTCTACAACACAAATTTAACAAACTTAACAATATGGCCAGATTGTTAACTGGTACCTCCTGTAAGCAGCATATTTCTCTGGTGCTGGAACATCTTTTCTGGCCACCAAATCTCTTCTGGGCCTAGTTCAAAGTGCTTTAAAGCCCTTTAAAGTCCTTACAACCAGGGCACCAGTTTATTTGTAGCAAATAATGTTTCTGTCTGTCTCTTTCTCACACACATAACATTAAAGGATTTCAGGGTAATTTAAATTTTACACAGTTTCATCTTATTTTATATAATCTTTAAAAAGATTTCCTTTATTGTTATCATCTCAAACATACTATAATACCCTCACCGAAACTTATCAGCACTTCCTCAGTGAAAAGGTGAACTCTTTTGTACAAGAGTGTTGAAGAGTGCTGTTAAGAACCTTAAGGGCAAGATTGAACCTCCCTTCCTCAAAAAGGCTCCTGCTAAAAAGCCTGGTTAGGGTTAACATACAGTATTTTTCATAGAGTCATATAAATTAGGTTTAACATGAATTAAGCTCTTTGCTACCATGACTCTTCTAAGAGTCCTCCCTTTCCCCGAATTTTGCTTATCCCATTAGACACTGGCCTGTCTGGATAAGGCCAACATCTACCTACCTAACCAGACTATATGTGTAATTAGAGAAAATCCAACTCACACTCAGCCACTCATAATGTCATCTTCAAGAACCATCCATTAATATGATTCAATGGAGGACTGGGAGCTATGAATGGCAGAAAGGGAAGATGACACAGTTTGGCCACAATCCAAAATATAAGTCAGGTTTTAGGTAATGTGTAATACAAGAAGCCATTTCATTTTGTTTTCCATTTCTACAGAACTCTTCAGTGATTTCTAAATGTTAATTACCATTCATTTTCAGCAATATGTGGTTCCTGTTTCAAATGCAGGAGAACTTGGGTGCTTAAAATTTCACCAAGGATCAGACACATAGGAATAACACAAGATTTGTGACAACATTCCCAGACCAAGTCTGAAAAATGAGCCTCTCTGTTTTCAAGACTCTTGCAGAAGATGAGAGAATATTATCCAGGCCCATTTTAAAACTAATTATAAAAATGGTGAGAATCCCCAATAGAAGCATGAAGGGCTGCTTTGTTTTGTCTTCAGGTGTTCTTTTATAAGGCTCTGTACAAGTCCAAGGCATGTAGCTATGTAATGGATTCTCTCCTTTTTTATTTGCATGTGTTAGCCTTTTTATTGCAAATAGGGTTCTAAATCTTACTTTAGAAAAGAAAACTGCCCTGAATGGGAGTGCGTCTGCAAAGGAAGCTATCAATAATGTTAGTTATGAAAACCCGATCATAAGTGTTTTTAGTCCATTAGCCACTCCATTTTATTTATGTCCTCTTTCTGGCAGAGTTTGGAGCCAATTGTTCAAATACGAAATTTGGAAGAGAAGCAGTGGATGAGGATATAAAACATGGATATGTTCTTTGTGTAAAAAAAATAATCCTTTTTTCATTTTCTTTTAACCAAGCCGTGCAGATGTCTACTTTGATGTGCACATAGAGTATTCACTCTCACCTGTTCTTTGTTTCCCTACCTCTCACTTGGCATCACTAAATTAAAATACTTAAAAAGACAAACTGGAACACTTAAATTTAAGATCATCTAATTTCTTATGCAAAGCTGATGCAAAATGTATATTAATTCAGGACACAAAACTAAAATGGAAGAAGAGAGAGCCTAGAATGGAGAACCCAATGGATATTTGTGGGTCTAGGAATGGAAGCAGTATGGTATAGTGGTTAAAGTGTTGGACTAAGACTGGGGAGACTTGGGATCAAATCTCCAGCAGCATTTAAGCTCATGGCATGACCTTAGACTGTCACTCAGCTTAACCTTGTGAGAATAAAATGGAGGTGTGGAAAACTACAAATGCTGTCCTGAGCTCCTCGTAGGAAGGACGGGCTAAAAAAGATAATAAATAAATAAAATAACATAACATAAAATGCTATATAGCAAAATGAAAGGCTTGGGGGGCTTTTCTAGGAATTGGCCCAAATGCCTCCCCAAGAAGCCCACCTCAGCCAGGCTGAAAACTGAGTGAACGAACTAACACATCATTTCTGTTTTCAAAAATACTATGGATTGTTCCTTTTTCCAATCTTTCCTGTCTCTGAAATGTTAAGAAGCTGCATGAATGATTTATGAATCTAAAATGGTTTGCTTGTCGTTGCTATTTTATCTGATAATAAAGAACATATATGTTGTGAAGTTGAGCTTGAAAGACAAAAATGTTCCTTATGACTTTCCTGGAGACTGGTGAGTGTCTCTGCTCCTGAGATTTCATGTACCTCTTTGCCATTTTTTAATGCACCCCTGAAGCTACAGCTTGATCCTGTTGAATATAGCAGTGGTAAACCTGGGATTTGAAATGTCATTGCGGGGGCTGGTCTCAATGTATCACTCCTGCCATAGGTAACGCTAGATATAGCAGACATTTCCAAAAGCTGCTGCTGTTCATATTTCACAAAGCCTAAGGGCAAACAACAAAGAAAATAGGACACTGAAAAGGGGGGGGGGGGGAGAACCACCAATATTATGTCTCTTAAAAAAATAAGAAAGCGTGTAGTTGACAATGCCATTATAAGGCCATAGGACATTGCAGGTCCCCCGCCCCCCACCCCTTGATTAGCACATAACAGTTTGGATCCACTGGATTGTTTCTGTGGAGGAAGGGATTTCTGCCAGCAGAGTGCAACTTTTAGACCTTCCCCTCCTGCTGAACAAGATGCTCCTGAAATGCTGCTGGGGGGGGGGGGGCTCCTTCTACCCAAGGAGTAAGCAGTTCAAGGAATATTTGGGCCTGTAGTGGGAGGGGGTGAGAAAGTTGTGCTCTGTGGGCAGAAATCCTTCTATCCACACCAAATTCAAGCCAATAGATAGGTCCTATGGTATTGTTGGAGGGCATAGCACAATCTTGCCAGAAACCTAAGCAGATAGGTCTCTTCAGTGTCTATATGGAAACCTCTTGGAAATCCAATGAATGTTGCCTTGATTTTGGTAGTGGAAGCAAGGCTACATACATTATTTCACTGGACTCTTGGAAAAAGTACATGAGGCAGAGCAATACGGGGTTGGAATCAATTATCCATGGTGCCCCATTGAGACAAGTCAGTGGGGTATAATGAAGGCAAGCAAAGTCAAACAGCAAAATAACTAGGAGCAGGAAGGCCTTCTTATGCAAGTAATAGGGCTGTGCTATAAGAAAATGGTTCAGAGATGCATGTTGATAAAGAGATAAGTATACTACTGTGTACTGTCTTTAGTATACTACTGCCTCTTGCTGCAAGAATGCTCCTATTGGATAGTTCTGCATTGGCCATTTCCACACACGTTGAATAATCCACTTTCAATACGCTTTAGTTATCCTTTAGAAGTGGATTTTTTGGTTCCACACATGGAAAATCAGTTACAAATGTTCACTAAAGCGTATTGAAAGTGGATTATTCAACGTGTGTGGAAACGGCCATTGTTTAATATGTTACATAGATTTGCTTATGCTTTGTTTCAACAACAAAAGAGAGGCTGCCCTGGAAAGAACATTAACCACAAACAGAGGGGAACCCCCTAACAGGGCTATAACCTTAAAGGTCACACAAGAACAAAACTGATGCTACAGAACAATTAATCGTTTCTCAATAATAAGTATTTATGTTTTTATAACATCAAATATGTGGTGCTAAATTGCAAAGTGCTCAAAGTGCCCATCCTATGCACAGTTATTCCTCAATATAAGCAATAAATATCCAAGAGCCAATATACAACACAATATAAACAACAGTATTCCCCACAACCATATAAAAGTTCATATAGCCATATGAACCATATAGAAACTTTGAAAACAATTTTTGTGATCTTTTACTCTTCTTAGATATTGCAAATGTACTCGGACAAGCTGTTCTTCACAAGACTGTATCCAGCAGAGGTATATTCATAGAAGCAAACGTTCCAGCTTAATATGCACAGGTATCACTTGTTTCCAATTCATTCACAGGTAAGTTCATCATCAAATGGATGCCAGGGACATGGCCCCACCCAGAGATGTGCCCAATAAGCGACATGCCAGCAAAGATCGTTGTTTTACTTTATCGCTTTGTCAAGGGCAAACATTAATACTGAAACCTCCTGTCAAAAATTTCGAACTCATACCTACAGATAGATGTTGTTATAGATGTTGTAAATACCTAGTGCATTACAGTACATCGAAATGAAAACATAGTCTAAACTCTCCAACATACATCAAGGCATTTCACTTACTGACGGCCATTTATCATATGATTAACCAATACCACTAACAATTTAAAGACCAAACTGTCTCAGGCTGCTGTTAATTAAAGGGCTAACATCACAAAAAGTTACAAATAACAAGAAAGATCCTAGTCATTGTTTAAACCAGTGGGTGCTAAAGTCCCCAACTTAAAAATCTAAAAGGCTTTCTGGAGCAAATCCTTCTGTACATTACATTTGGCATTCCTACTTGCACCATACAGGACCATAAACCTAAATTCCCATTCTCCCGTGTTTTTCAACAAAATGCTGGACCAATGGCTCTTCCAAATTCCTCCTCCTCCTCCTGAATGTGTTCCTGTATCCTACCCCTTATGGGTCTTATTGTACTACCACGTATAGCAAAATGCAAGTGCACTCTACTACGTGCATCTCGCTGGTGTATTTCATGTAGAGAATGCCTTTAGCTGGAAACAGGTTCACGTATCTGTTCTTTTAAAGACCTCTCCCATTGTGGCCAAAGAGCAGACATTACAATGGTGACAGGGGTGATGACCAACCAATCTATCTCCAGGCTAGGGTTTCCAGCCTCCAGGTAGTGGCTGGAGATCTCCCACCAAACTCCAGGCCTCAGAGATCAGCTCACCTGGAGAAAATGGCTACTTTGGGAGGTGGACTCTATGGAATTATGCCATGCCAAGGTCCTTTCCCTACCCAAACCCCACTTTCTCCAGGTTTCACCCCCAGAGCTCCAGGAATTTCCCAATTTGGAGCTGGCAACCCTACTCCAGACTGACCTGGTATCCGAAAATTGAAATGCACCAACATATCTTTTATTCTTTTTGTACGTTTGTAAACAGTACTTGGTACAGACTCACAGCCTGCAATCCCCTCTAAGATATGCCAGTGGTGATGTACAATGCTCCTAATATAGTTTGCAAGGGGGGGTGCAAACTACAGCCCAACTAAGCCTAGATTCTGATGGTTTTGATTTTGGTGTGAATATCAGCCTCCTTTCCATCTCCCGTGCTTGTTTTTTCACCAAAGAAAGAACCTGGACAGGGTATTCTCTATCTAAGAAATCATAGCTCAGGGCATCACTCTCCCTCAAAAAAATCACTGGAAAGGGATGAATTACTTTTTAATCTGAGTATTTGACCAAAGGGTATATTTCTATGCAGATGGTTTGGGTGGAAAGAGGAGTAATGGAGATAGGTAGGGTTGCCAGGTCCCACTATCCTCTCAGTGGGAGGATAGGGGCCTGGAACTTACCCTCGTGCGCGTGCATCAGTGCGCGTGCGCTCTGGTGGCAGCATGATGATGTCACTTCTGTAAGTGATGTCGTGCTGGCCGCGGGAGTGCTCCCACACTCCCACACTCCAATTTGTGGCCAAATCGGAGCATAGGGATGCTCCCACAGCCAGCACGAGGGGTAGGAGCGCGTGCACGGCATGCACTCCTGATGTGAGTGCCAGTGGTGGGCATGCAACGGGAGTTCGGCCCCTCCTGATGATCGCTCAGCGATCGGCAGATAAGGGGGCAAATCCCCGGAAGTTTGCCTGCCACTGGTGGGCACCTGGTAACCTTATGGTCAGGCCCAGTGTGTTTCCTTCTCTTCCAGTTTGATGTTGTGTAATACCAGGTCAGTGAAGAACAAAACTGATACCCTCCAGGAGCTTATTAGAAGAGACAATTGTGAGCTGGTTTGTGTGACCGAGACCTGGCTGAGTAACGAGGACATGGTCCCTCTCACACAATTAAAATCACCAGGCTACTTGGTCCTTCATCAACCTCAAACAGAAGGTCGAGGAGAGATACTTCTCCAAGATATTTTTTTCCCTTCCGAGGGGTCCCTGCACCAAAGATTTCTGCCATTGAATGTGTAAGCCTAGTGTGGGAAACGGGGGGGGGGGGGGGATGGGTATTCTGCTGGTGTACTGATGACCCAGCTCACCAGCTGACACCCTGCTGAGGCTGTCAGAGAAGGTTGCTGATTGGGTGCTGTGGTTCCGCAGGTTAGTGGTCCTAGGGACTTCAACATCCATGCAGAGGCTGTCTTGTCAGAGCCGCATCAGACTCGATGACTGCCATGGTAACATTGAGTCTCTCCCAGGTTGTGTTGGCTCCCACGCTTGATGCTAGATTTGAACTTTATGCAGGGGTTGATCTGGAGTCTGCAATTCTCTATGAATGGGTGCCATGGCCCAATCATTTCCTTGTGAGCGTGGGATTGAAGTTAGCTGTCCCCTCTCACTTGGGCAATGAGCTGATTTATGCCTACAGAGACTTATGGACCCTATTCCTTATGGATTCCTGAATGCTTTGTTAGATTTCTCTGGGCCTGCTGGCAGCTCACTCAAAGGGCTTACCGAGTCCCAGAGTAAAGTTCTTCAGGAGGCCATCAATAGAGTTGCTCCCTGATACCCTCTTTGCCCTCGACCCTCGGTAGTATAATAAGCAGCTAAGAGGTCCTTAAGATGGCTACAGCATAAATGGTGCCAGACTTGTGAGAAGACTATGAGAACACATTATAGGGCTCAATTGAAGGCCTATGAAATGGCAGTGAAGGTAGCAAAGATGAATTACTTTTCTACATCCATCACATCCATTAGTTCGCGTCCAGCTCAATTGTTTAGATTGATTCAGCAATTAACTACTCCTTCAATGGAGTCTAAAATGGTAGATAATTTGATTTTTAGCTGTGACTTATTTGCAACTTATTTTACTGCTAAAGTCTCTGTGCTTCGTGCCAAGTTCGTTGCTAGTAGCATAACAGTGGCTCTGTCTGCATTGTTGTGTCCATTCTTAGAGTCCTTCAGTCCAGTTACCCCCAACAGATGTTGACAGAACCCTGATGGCTCCAAGGCCTACCACCTGTTCCTTAGATCTCTGCCGCTCTTGGCTAATGAAATCTTGACATGATGTAGTGGGAAACCCTTGGCAAGCAATTATTAATCGTTCCCTCATGTTGGGTCAATTTCCTAGCTCCCTCAAGGAGGCAGTAGTGAAATCTCTGTTGAAAAGGCCTTCCTTGGATAAAAGGGAGCTAGCAAACTACCGCCCAGTGTCAAATTTTCCTTTCCTGAGTAAGGTCATTGAGAGGGCAGTGGCTGACCAGCTTCAGGAATTTGTGAATGATACATTAGCTCTTGATCCATTCCAGCCTGGCTTCAGGCCAGACTTTGGGACTGAGACTGCTTTAATAGCTCCAATTGATGACATCCAGCTTCAGCTAGATAAGGGTAGTTGTGCACTGCTGATTTTATTAGATCTGTTGACAGTATTTAACACAGTTGACCATTTGGTCCTGGTTGACCACCTAGCCTCACTGGGGGTAAGAGCTACAGCCTTACAATGGTTTGTGTTTTACTCCAGGAATGCTCAATGAGGGTGATCTTTGGGGATGAGAGTTCATTCTGAAGAGAACTACACTGTGGATGCATAGTGGAGTGGGTGAGGGGTAGCTGGCTGAAGTTAAATCCTTTGAAAACAAGTCTTTTGGATGGGAAAGACTTTGGCTGTGGGTAATTTGTCACTCCTATTACTCGACAGAGACCAGCTTTCTGCTGCGGACTCTGTGAAGAGTTTGGGGGGTTGCCTTGATTCTAAGCTTTACATAGACAAACAGGTTTCCATGGTGGCTAGAACAGCATTTTTCCATCTTTGCCAGGCCTGACAACTTTCCCCGTATCTGTCTCAAACCAACCTTGCCACATTGATCCATGAGGTGGTCACCTCTCATTTAGACTACTGCAACTTGCTCTACATAGGGCTACTCTCAAAGACACTTCGGAGACCTCAGGTGGTCCAGAATGTGGCTGCTAGGTTGCTAACCAAGTCACCATGGGCAGCTCATATAACACCAATTTTGAAGCAGCTGCATTGGTTACCGATTAGCCTCCAGATCCAATTCAAGATGTTGGTCCTCCCTTTTAAAGCCCTTCACGGTCTGGGACCCTCATACCTTTGGGTCTACTTCTCCCATTATGACCCTCCCCCACCTGCTTTGTTCATCTTTGCAGGGCTTGCTGGTGATTCCTGGCCCTGGGGTGGCACGACTTTCTTCAGCCAGAAAGAGGGCATTGACGATTGTGGTGTCCTCCCTTTGGAAGGCACTGTTGGAAGGCACTCGTGCTCAGCAGGACCTGTTGATATTTCAGAAACTCTGTAAGGCAGGACTATTCCAGCATGCTTTTGCTATCTAATATAGTTCTGTGAGGCAGAGCAAATTACTGTGCATTTTATCTACCTGCAATTTTTATGTTATTTGCAAGGGTTTTTAGGCTGGGGTTGGGATTAGAGTGGTTTTTAATTGTTTGAATTAGGCTGTTGTTTTATTGTGATTTCATTGAAAATATTTTTGTATTGGTTTTAATTGTTGTAATTGTTGTGAACCACTTTGAGATCTTAACTGAAGAGAAGCAATATAAAAATTGAATAAACAAGAATAATAAAAATAATTATATTGTGTAATGCAACTTGAGTCTCAGTGAGAAACATGGACTGTGAATAACGTAAATAGATAGACACTTAGCTCCAATCCCAATATTTTCCCAATAAAATTGAATGGCTGCCATTCATTTTAATAGGAGAAAGTAAAATTGTTTCATATTGTAGTAGGAGCAAAAACTGACTACAACTTTGGTCACTGGGTGGCTTGAAAAACACTGCCAGGGAACCTCAGGGAAGCTCAATTTCTCCACTTGCTCACCAAGGGGTTCAGAGATATATTAAGCTTCTAACATTTCCTTCTCTCAAAAAAGAGTCACGTTCATGTGAGACACTAACTAGATTTTCTGTGTCCCACTTGGATTTAAACTGTGACCCAGGAAACACTTAGCACTCAACTATAGTACACATTGAGAGGGAGAGCTGGTAATAGTAGTCCAACAGTTTTCAAGAAAGATGGTCTGCTATTACTGATTTCATTGAGGAACAGCCTATCCTGAGAACATCATTTATAAAATTATGGATTACCACTAGCACAACCAACAGTGGAGAAAGTCAGATTAATGTCTGCTTAAAATCTATATTTTAAAATTTCAGTTTAATTAACCAAGTAATTACACCAATGAATCAGATAATGCTGTCAGCAGTAACAAAAACTGTATTTAAATGACATGACAGGCAAACTCTAAGGTGGAACTTGGAAGTGGCGTTTATTTTTCTGCACACAGAATTAACTTCTTCTAGCTTCCAAACTAATTTCGGTGGGAGACGATGTAGATGCAATGTTTCTTGTGTACAATGTAGATTAAAATTAATGTGAAGGCAAGATCCTTGAGTCACCATCACCTAGTCCTTCTCACTGGAATGGATTCTAATTGAATGTTAAGATCAAAGTTTAAGTTTATAAGAGAGAAAAACAAGCACAGATAAATAGTTATTATCTGACGTCCTTATGAAAATTCATGACCTGCAGCTTTATCAGGGACCTTTTAAGAATTCTAATTGTGAAGTATGCAGAACTATTAAATGGCTGGAGCGCTTCAGTCTCTTGATAAGAAGTGAGTTAAATAATTGTCCTGTTTAACTTGTGCTTGTTAACCTTTAAGGTCAACTAGTTTGAACATACGTTTAATGAAATCCTGGAGCCAGAATTTATGATACTGCTACTGAATGTTAAATTGGACAATTTACATAAGCAGGACATTAACCTTCTGAGTACTAAATAGCATTTTAGCACTTAGCCGCTGGGGACAATAAGGGACATGTTCTATATATTTGTGATTAGCTTGCCTGGAAACTCTCATGATGACCAATTGGCCTACCAAGTTTAGCAGCATAATTAAATGAATGGACTCAGCCTAAGTAAATTATCACTGCTGTGTACAGTATATCATTATAGTCCCGAGAAGGAGGGGGAGGGGGAAGAAAGGATATGAATAATTTAATATTACATTACTAATTTATCAATGCTAAGTGACTGCAAGGAGACTCTCTGTAATTCGTTGGTTTAAATTTGATATATGATTTACTGTTGATATGATTAAACGTGCCTACTTAATTTCTTTATCAGAAATTTATGGCAACTCAAAATTTATGATAACACTCCCCTTCCCCTGCAGTACCTTGCAATTTCCAGAAACATAAGAATTTTTTCATGTTCTCCTGCTTTGTTGATAATGGCAAATATTAAGCATCATCACACATGTAATTAAGTCATTTCCCACAGTGAGGTGCCTCTAGCTTCTCCTGAATGGGAATTGAGGCCTTCAGCCTTGAGATTTCTCTACGTTCTAAGCAAGCCAAATAAGAAAGTAATTGCTCAGCAGGAAATATTCCACTGAGGTCTAAAAGACAGAACCAGACTAATATGCTAGTTTACCAAGTGTTGCCAGCCTCCCATTAGGGGATTATCACCCTCAGCTCTCACTGTCTGCTACCACTGCTGCAGCCAGTGGAAGGAAATAATTTTTTTTTTTTTTAAATAACCATTGGTGATGATGTGTCATCAATTCTTGGGAAAACCCTGAAGTGCTATCAGTCCTGTCTAGGAATCACCAGTTTTACAATAGAGTTTCTGGCAATTTCTAGAGAGGTATGAAATAATGTCTAGATGTTTCCTTGAAGTAATGTCATGCTGTCCTCAATGGTATCCCAATGTCCCTCCCCCCCCCCAGGGGTCTCACTGGTTGCTAAGCCATACCTGGCAACCCTAACTCCACCAAACATGCTTATTAAATTTCTCTAGGAAATATAGGATCTGACCAGGGCTCATTTTGAGAGGGAACGCACAGGAACGCAGTTTCGGCAGTTACCCAAAGAAGTCACATGTCAGGTGGCCCCGCCCACCTGACTCTCGGCCATTTTGGGCCTGTTTCAGGCTGGATTGGGGCCGAAACGGCCTGGATCAGGCCTCTGACGGGAGGGTGGATCACTCTCCCACTCAGCAGCGGCCCAATCCTGACCATTTTGGACCCCTTTTTGGCCATTTTCATCCCTTTTTTGCCATTTTGGGCCCAATTTCGGCCCTGAATGACCAAGATTGGGTCCAAAACATTCAGGATAGGTGATGTCAAGGGGTGTGGCATATGCTACTGAGTTATGCTAATGAGCTATGCTAATGAGTTCCTCCAGCTCTTTTTCTACGAAATGACCCCTGGATCTGACTATTGCCTTCTGACAGAAGATTTACTTCTATCACCCTTACTATAAGAAAGCATACAAAGGCATTTCTAGGAAGAAACACAAGAATGCTAATATAACAGTCCTGTGAACATTTACTTTAGTGAGCTCTGTTTTTGAGTAAACATGCACACACTTGTACTGGTGCTAAATTTTGGGGTAAGTTGAAACTTGATTCTAGCACACACAAACCTCTTCATGTATGTAAACAGACAGCAACAGAGAGAAAATGAATGCACTCTGACTCTATTGCAATGCATCCACCACAGTTTAGATGCCAAGTGGGTTTTTTTCCAGTTCATTCTCAGAATGTTATTGGAACTCAGTCTGGTAATAGCTGTATGGATGACTTTCAGTAGATGGGTCTGGTGAAGTGGAAAACCTGCTTAGAAGTGTACATTCCACCATATCTTGGCTTGATCCTTGCCATTTCTGGCTGATTGGGAAGGGTTGGTTGTCTGGGTCTGGAAGGTGATAAATGTTCCTCTGAAGGAAGGTGTATTTCTGACTGCTTTAAAAGAGGTGGTCATAAGTAGAGATGGGCACGAACAGCAATACGAACAAAAAACCCCACCAACAGCCCAATCTGCTGTTCGCAAACAAGCTGTTTGTGAGGCCCCATTCTAAACAGGTGGTTGTTGCAAGCCTCGTTCATTGCTGTTCGTCTTGCTGTTTGTCAAGCCAGACAGTCTGGTACCTGCAATCAATTCCCTTGGCAACTTAGGCAGGGATTGTCTGAACTCTGTCTGAACTCCTGCTGTTGCCCTGGAAACCCCAATCTACGCCCAATTTATCTTGATAGGCAGGTCTTCCTTTCAAGTATGGAGCTCCAAATTTGTTACAACAAGGGAGCAAAGACCAGGGGGGAGGGGGCTTCCCAGCTCTGACTTTGCAGACAGTGGAGAGGGAGAAACAGTTGCTGTTGGCATTTTGATAGAGAGAGTGCATTGGAGCTTGAATTTTCTTTGTGTGTGGTGGGATAGGGATCTACCCCTTCAAGTTCCAGGGCTGCTGCCAGGCTCTGAGCCAAGCTATTATTTATTACTGGTACCTTTCCTGCTGCCTGCTCAGGTAAGGTTACTGGGAGTGGTGCGGTAGGGATCTACCCCTTCAAGTTCCAGGGCTGCTGCCAGGCTCTGGGGCCAAGCTATTTTTTATTATTGGTACCTTTCCTGGTGCCTGCTCAGGTGACGTTTCTGGGAGTGGTGCAGTAGGGATCTTGACCAAACTTGGATGATGGCTGGAGGAGAGCCTGCTGGCCCCCACGAAGAGCCAACCACAAACATGTTTGTGAACAGGGCCCATGGTCGTGGTTGTTTGTAAGTCCCTGTTCATGAATGGCAGTGAACAACAAACATCATGTTCATTTTTTTTTCTGTTCGTGCCCATCTCTAGTCATAAGGCTTCCTTGGACCTGAGTCACCTAAATAATTACCCGCCCCCCCCCCCCCATGACCAGCATTTCATTCTTGAGTGGAGAATGCTTGAGTGAATTGTGGTTATGCAGCTTCAAGTGGTACCGGAGCAGACAGATTATCCAGATCCTTTTCAATCTAGATTCAGTACTGGGTTTCAAATGGAAACAGCCTTACTTACTCCAACAGATTATCTTCTCTGGGAATGCGATAGGGAAATGTGTCCCTATTGATTCTCCTGAACCTCTTTACATCTTTCAGTATCATTAACCATGGCAGCCTTCTGGAAAGGCTGGCTGTGTTGGAAGTAAAGGGCATTGCATTTTGATGGTTTTGCTCTTATCTGCCTGGCCCATTCCAAAACGTGGTGTTGGATGACTGCTGCTTGGCCCCAAGACGTTTATACTATGGGGTCCCACAGAGAGAGAGATATTATCCCCCATCTATTTGGCATTTGTTTAGCATCCACCCGAAGAGTTTTTGGGTGGGGATTTGGAGTGAGGTGTCACAATTATAACACCTAGCCCCCATTCCTTCCCCAATGTGGAGATGATCTGCTGGGATGAAGATTCTGAATAGAAAAATAGACTGAGGGGAAAGGGTTAAGCAGCTTCTCCCTCACCAGATATCTTGTCTGTTCAAGATATCATCCTACCATAGTGTCCTGCTCACCATGACACATAGTTTCTTTTTATTATAAAAAAAAATTACATGTGTTTATGTGAAATGTGTAGTATGATCCTGGCCATTAAGGTAACTCAAGGAATCAGAGCTGAAGAACTGAATAAATAATAATGAATGACATTTCAAGAAATTGTGTAGATTGCTCAGCTGTTGCCTTTGTGCCTCATGAGCAAGGCAATAATTAGGCCCCCTGTACAGGTTAGGCTTGGGTAGCTTTAATGAGAGGGTAAAGAAGACTGGCAGTCATCGTGACTTATTTCCTAGGTTCTCAGTTGTAGGTGGTCATGGCTGCTATGGGAAAGGAGTTGCAAGGCTGTCCGGTAGGAATGCACTTCCAAGTGCCTGCTGTTGTTCCTCTCTCAGAGGGGAAAGGGGAAGCCAATGGGGTTGTAGTCTCAGATGAAACCAAATCTATCATTGTCTAAACACAGGAGCAGAAACCTTGTGGGATGATTTATATGCTGGAGTCTAGATGTGATGGATCATGCAGATGCCAAGCCACCTGCATTAGTAAGTTCAGCAGTCATTCTAGAAGAGAACCAGCCTTATATCAACAATTCCACGTTGTTGGAGTTCAGGAGGAAACAAGCACCATTTTTTAAAAAATTGCTGATAATTGAACTCCAAGTTTGAGATATATATTTACAAAAACTCAACACATTTTGAAATATATATGTAATGGGTGGTACATGCTGATAATACCTTTTCTCAAGAAATCCTTTGTAACATTTTTCTGTTTTATTTGTTTTTATCTTTTGCCTTTGGATCTTTACTTCCACTCCTCTTTACATTATCTTAAACATATACCTCAGGAGGGCTCTGGTCACAACCAATGCTCTTTTTTCTTCACACAAGCAGAGCTTCAGGTGTTCTCTTCTTTACCCAGGCCTGAACCTATATATTGCTGCCTTCCTGACTCACTCAAAAGGTCTTTACTGCCACCAAAGGCAAAGTCAAAGGTCTTAGACCTCCTTAGTTTAACTGGTAATATAGGAAGGCTTTGTTATAGATGGTAGAATGGTCAACACGTGAGGGTGGTTGTGAGGTTAAAAAAAAACTAGAATTTATTTGTAAGTACATAAGTGTGATGGTTGCAGAGTTTTGATAAGCGTATTGGGTTCGAAATAGTTTTTAAGCTTGGTAGTTTCAAAGACATTATATCTTTTAAAAGGTATATTCAGAGTCACACAGAGTAATTTTCCACACAGATTTTCACTAACAGAATAAACACTTATCCACACAGACATAGATTCACTCAGGCCTTTCCACACAGCTGCCTGATCTAGATAGATTAATCTCCCTCTCAGATATACACAGAGTGATCTAGGTGCGTACGCAGTTTGTCCGACCTGGACAGAATTAGGCTCTCAAACTTCCACACAGTTTGCCTGATTTGGTCAGAATAACCTCTCTCTGAAATACACAAAGGCTAACTGAAAAACTCTTCCCTCAGCTCTCTGATTAAAAATTGCAGTTCACCTCACCCCCGAGGATACAGTGAGTGTCGGCATGCCAGGTCCCTAGCCTTCCTGGTGGTGGTGGGGAACCTGGCACTTACCTGGAGACTAAATCCTATGCTTGTGTGAAGCGGTGCTGATGTGCTGACATCACTTCTGTAAAGTGACATCATTGCATGGCAGCAGGCTTCCTCCTGCACTTCTCACAGGGCCAGTTCAGCCCGTTGGGGCCAAAATTGCCCCCTGTGAAACATGAGAGCATGCCTGCCACAGGGCACAATGATGTCACCTGAAGAAGTGATGTTGTCGCACCCACCAGGAGTGCACTCGCCACGTGGTTGCCTGGTAGATTCCTTTCCTCCCAGGTCCATTCCCCATCCCTCCTGCTAGCCACATAAGTGGTGCAGGGGTGGAGGGTGGGAGCAGGGGATCCCCCACCCCCACCAAGGGATTGGCAACCCTAGCGATTAGTCAGTCATATCACACTCAACTCACCCATCCAGCCCCCTCCTTCTTTCCTTAGAGGCCTCCATTGAAGCTCATAGTAACAATTATTAAAAACCTCACATTAAAGGAGAAATAAAATCTTAACTAAATATAGTACATGCAAACAATTACACCCATTTATAGAGAGTTGGGAGATTACTAAATTTCAGATCAGAATACTAAATGTTTAATCCATAACCCACAAAATTAGGGTTGGAATGGGCCAAAGGTCCTATGCTGAAATGCTTTCTGGGATACTTCTGTCTAATCCATAAAAACCATGCAATTCACTGGGACTTTAATCCCATTTAAAGCATGTGTGCATCTGTTTTTTATTGCACGCTTAGAGAATTTATCACTTATATATTTGCTATATTTATAGTTCACCCTTCTCATTGAGACTCAAGGAGATTTACAGTGTATGTAGATACAGACCGTTTTCATACTACTTACCTCGCCTCAGAATGACCCAAAACATCGTGCAAAAACCATGGGAGATCGTGTTTTCTTGCGTGAGATTTGTGCAACGTTGCGCAAATCTCGTGCGAGAAAACGCGATCTTCCGAGGTTTTGCACAATATTTCGGGTTGTTCCGAGGCGAGGGAAGTAGTGTGAAAACAGCCACAATCAGTTGGATGAGACATCTTATTTGCTTAATTTATACCTTGCCTTTCTCCCTTAGGTGGACTCAAAACAGCTTATAACATTCTCCTCTTTCTCCATTTTACCCTCACAACAATACTGTAAGGTCAGTTATGCCGAGAGTGTGTGACCATCCCAATCTAGGGTTGCCAGGGTTGCCAGATCCCATTACCCTCCTAGTAGGAGAGGACCTGGCATTTACCTTGCTGGTCTCCTTGCACGCATGCAAACATCACTTCCAGAAGTGATGTTATCATGCCAGCGGTGGGCATATTTCCACATTTCACAGGGACCAATTTTGGCCTCCCAACAGGCCGAATTGGCACCACATAAAGAGCAGGAGCAAGTCTGCTGCCACATGATGATATCACTTCTCAGAAGTAACATCATTGCATCAGTGCTGCTCTGCACATGTGCAGGATTTTTGGCTTCTGTGAAGCACAGGAGCATGCCCACCACCAGGTGCGATGATGTCATTTCTGGAAGTGATACAATCGTGCCCATGGGGAGCATGCCTGCTGCACACTGGCCCAGGAGGTGTTTTGCCTCCTAAGCCCCTTCCTGGGGCCTTTCCCCCCGCTCTGTCCAGGTGACTGGTGGCATGGGACAGAGGCTGAGAGCAGGGGATCCCCTGCCCCCACCAGGCAATGATCAGCCCTATCCCATGGCCATGCAGTGGACTTACATGGCAGAGTGGGGGGATTTAGAACCAGGTCTCTCAGATCCTAGTCTCACAGTCTAACTCCTACAACATGCCTGCTATCAAAATCAGAAAAAAATGGAATAAAAAATAGAGCATGCCTTGATAGATTATAAATAGAAATTGTACTATATAAATTATTTTTTCTCTAATGCTATTCCAGTGCAGACATTGCTCCATAGGTAGTGGGCAGGGTTACACTTTTGGCATTCAGATCCCCCCTCCCAAGTTGCTGGTTGAGAGATCTTTTACATGAGCACAATCTTAGCACAATATCTCAGATGAAATGGGTGGAGGGGAGAATGGGGACGGTAAGAGACTAAAGGGCTTTCAGTCTTTATTGACCATCATAAAATGAACAAAGAAAACTAAGGGGAAAGAAGGCAAATGGAAAGAAAAGTTTGGGGAATTACTATGCTACAAGTAACTTGATGGCATATAAAAATGGTGAATAAGCCACAAACAAGTAAATCAGGTAGTACCTAGTGGAATCTCTCCCAGTAATGCAAGATGTCTTCTCTTTCATGTTGGAAAAGAAATCCCATTCCCCAAGAAAAGGCTGTACTGTGAGAGAGAGAAATGGCATGCAAGCCAGCCGAATCAGCCCCCTGCAGAGTGCTGGCACGCTCCCAGGGCAGCTGCGCAATGATGTCACTTCCCAGAAGTGATGGCATCATGCTTGCCAAAGCGCTCGTGCACTGCATGTGTGCACACACTCCCTAACATCATGTGTGACAGGCCTCCAACCTCTCACCGGAAGGTTGAGGGGGCCTGGCAACCCTACTTGAGAAGGAGGTGGGAGGCTATGGGAAGCCAGTAGCTTTATAGCTGTTGGCTGAAGAACGGGAAGTGTGTGAGCTAAAAGGGGGGGAAGGGAAAAGTGGGGGAAGCAAGAAGTTCCAGTGACAGGAAAGTAGAATGGGAGAAATGGAAGCAATATAAAAACTCCGTAAGATTAAAATACTATCTGGAAAGATGATCGGAAGCAGAGAAACAGAGATTGGGGAAAGGGTTAAGTTTACACACTGATTCCACTTCTGCAAACTGAATTCCGCCCCCAAGTGTCTTAAAAGTGCATTTATGTAGTAGGGGTTTCCTGAACTCTTGTGTGATTCCTTGTCCTCACAAGAGTTTGGCAATCATTTTGGTTGCCTAAGCAACTGTGGTTTTTAAATAATCTTGGAGGAAAGCAAAGACTATGCAATTCAATCCACCAAACCCGACCACCAGAAAACTGCCCAGGTAAACTCATTTCCAGGGCCTCTTAGGAGTAGAAACCTGTTTTCTTCACAAACGTGGGCATGGAGAATGGTAAGGAGGGGATGCGTGGACATAGATGTGAGCAAGGGGAGGAGGTGATGGGGAGGTAAGACTGAGGAAAGGAGTCTCTGAGAGGACAAGAAGGAGATGGAGATGGCAAAAGGTTGCCAACTCTTAGTTGGGAAATTATTGGAGATTTGGGACAAAAACATGGGAGGGTGGAGTTTGGGGAGGTGATCTTAGCAGGGATCTAATGCCCTAGAGTCCTCCCTCTGAAGTGGGCATTTTCTCCATTTTCTCTGTAGCCTAGAGATCAATTGTAATTCCTGAAGAACTCCAGGCCCCACCTGGATGTTGACAAATTAAGGGACTGTTAGAAAAAGGACTGGTGATATCTCTGGCTCAGGCCTTCGAGACTACAAACCATGCAAAAGGAAGGCAAGAACCATAGAGTTAGACAGATAGATAGGCTAGTATCAGTTTTCTTCCTGGCTACTCTACCATCACTCACTTTCTCTGACTGGTAGAATGTAGTCCAAGGGAAGGTCCTTCCTTCCTCTCTCTTCCTCTCTGGCAGTTTTCAAGAAGAGGCTGGATGAATACTTATCAGAGATGCTTTAGGCTGATCCTGCACTTGGGCAGGGGGTTGGACTAGATGGTCTGTATGGCCCCTTCCAACTCTATGATTCTATGATTCTTCTTCCTTTTCCCCTGCATGCACCAGGAGAAGCAGCATGGTATCTCCTCCTGGAACAAATGAAGCAGATGACCTGTTATCAATCTGAAGCCATCCTAGTTAGCTAGATTTCCTGGTGAGATAATTTCTTGGTGAGTTTCTCATGGATCCCCACTTGTATCTAATAATATCGAGCAGTTGTATATTTTCACTCGCTGTTTCACACAGTGATGTTGCATCCCCAGCTTAGCCAAGTTTAAGGTACAGGCATGGGAGGTAATGGATTGCAGCTGTGAAAAGAACCTTCAAGGTACGTGTTCCGCAACAGGGGTGGCTCAATTTTTAAAAATTGATTTGATATATTTATATCCTGCTTTCCCAACAATCATATCGCAAAGCAGCTGACATCAGTGGACAGGCCCTTTCTCAGACCTGCAGTTCCACCATAAAACCAGTTCCATGGCATATGTGCACCTACATGCGTAAAGGGAGCCTAGTCATGGAGCCTGGGGAGGCTGGTGGGACTCACAAAGAGGAAGGGAGATCTGCCCCCCCAGGAGATCCCCTTCCCCTGAGAGTGTGTTTAGAAAGGGCTGCTGCCTTTTGTGTGTGTGTTTCATCTGCAAAAGAGAAAGGGGGAGGTAGAGAATGGGTCATCTCTACTTCCTGACTCTTCACCAAGTGATGTGAACCCATCCTGAAGGGATGTCTGAATATTTTTTGGAACTGTCGAGTGTTATAGATGGACTTGGCAACTTTCAGTTCTTTTCTTATTTAGCTGCTAGCCTAGCGTACTGTAGCTTCCTACATATTATGTGCACCTTTTATTTTATATTCTACTGTAATACAATAACATTTTTCCTTTGATTAAATACAAGCTGTGCCAAGGATTCCTCACCTATCCACATAATTGCTTAGCTCTGCTAGTACCTTGCACAAGTTCAGAGGTACACCAGTATCCAAATGGATGGTGAGGGGTTAAGCCTGTACATTTGGTGGTGGCAAACGAAGAGGAACTAACTGCTAGGAGTGAGTGAGAAGCCACCTCACGGTTATCATACACGCTGCTTGAACAGGGATACTATATCCCCTATGGCCTGCTGCAGATCCTCCTTAAATAGGCTACTCTGTGAACAGTCCGTCTGCCCTCTGCCGTTTTAACAGCTATTTTTGATATAAAATCATAAGCCACTGAATCTAATATGCTTCATGCCACACTAGCAAAACTGCCCAGCAGGGCAGAATGTTGTCAGTTCCCTCTCGGGATAGTGAACATGAATGGAATGTGAGTACATGCCGAGTAACTGGGCGTGATTAGTTCCTGCCCTTCCAAGTTGCTAATCTACTATCCCTAACAAGAAAGGCACTTTTGAGTTACCTCCCCTTGGACATTCCAATCTCTTTTCTTCCCATTGATTTGATCCTGTCTCACAATCAAGGACCATCAATCAGCTCTGATAAGTTTAAGTTCTTCATAGGAACATTTAATCAAAACTCTAAATTCATCAGCCAGCTCCAGGGGAATATTTAATGAACTATAGTTTCTTTGTAAGACACCAGGAGCAGTCAATCTAACTCTTTTGTCTCATCCCAGCGAGGTACTCAAGCCTTTTGTCAGCAGATAACCATTAAGGTTTTTATCTTACTGGCTGAAGTCACTCTCCAGCCCCAGGGTCCAATTTACCCTATAAGAACATTGGCTTTGCACCAGCCAAATAGTACACGGTAACTGGAATTCAAAAGCTGTGCTCTCAAAATCTCTGAGCATCTCCTCGTTGAGAACGCTGGTCATTTGAAGCCCTCTTCCTCCACGAACTACTCTATTCCTCTGATTGGTAACTATCATCTGAAAATCCTACAATCTATTCCCATTTTTCCTCACTGCTTCCTAGGACTCTTGTGCGTTTGCGAAAACTGTTTATTTTGCCTCTTGCTGTGTGTGTGAGTTTTCCCCATTCAATAAAACTACTCTTTATTTGGAAAATATCCGTCTCTCATTAGTTTCCTTTGGGAGGGTACCCCATAAAAATTGGTGGAGGTTCACTTTTGTTACCCCTCTTGCATAGTCTTGCTATGCTAATTCCCCCATCTTGCAAGGAGACCAATTCCAGTAACAACTCTTCCAATCCCCTTCCAGAGCTGGCCCCTTCTCTCCACCTTTTTACTTAGCTATGAAGTGTCCTAGTTGTATCCTCAGTGGCAGCTGCCTCCTGGGTTGCTCCCCCTCGGGGTGGCAGGGCTTGATGATGTGATCAGTTCCACCTGGCTGCCCAAATTACTTAAGCCAGAGTCTGCAGTCCTCCCTTGCCTGTTTTGAGTGCAATCTGACTGATCTGATGTGGCTGCCAGCTGCATACAGCTTATTTCATTTGAGGTGAGTTATGCTTGAAATTGTGGGGTAGGTCCAGTTGCCAGACAATAGGATGCTGAACTGGTTTCTGACTAGAACACTTTGAGGACCAGCACTGAACCAGCAGAAGTTGCTGCTAAAAACTGTTTCAAGCCATTTTAATTAAGTTTTTCACATGCTCGTCATTGTTTTTTGCTACTAAAGGAGAGTGTATTCTTAGTGTTTTATAATGGTGTGTTTTTATTCTTTTGTGCAAAAAATATAGCTAAAGAAATAATGGCCACAAACAGTGAGGAAGGCAACACCAGAACTGCCAGTGATCCACCAGAGTCACCTGCCATTGCTTTTTTTTATTCCTTGGCTTTCATTCTACCGTCTTACTGGGCACTCCATTGCTATCATCATATGTCTTCTTTAATACCCTGCAAAGCTTCAAAATTACTCAGAGTACCCCATGGTGTACTCAGTTGAATGGCTTTTGCATCAAATAGAGCTTCAAATCTTGAAGACCACGTGTCCACCTCACCTCAATTAGCTTTAAGCACACCAAGTAGCAATTGACCTTCTAAGGCTGCTCTTTAGGTAGGTATCTTGCTGATTGAATTTTAAATATTTCATGACAAGCAAGTTTGGTATAGTGGTTAAGAGTGCAGGACTCTAATCTGGAGATCTGGGTTTGATTCTCCACTCCTCCACTTGAAGCCAGCTGGACCTTGGGTCAGTCACAGCTTCTAGGAGCTCTCTCAGCTCCACCTACCTCACAGGGTGTTTGTTGTTGTGGGGATAATCATGACATACTTTGTAAACCTTCTGAGTGGGTGTTAAGTCATCCTGAAGGGTGGTATATAAATCGAATGTTATTCTTATTATTATAAGCCATACTGAGATGACTTATTAGGGGAAACAGCACCCAAGTCCTAAAGATCTTCATCAACTCTTGAAATGGAAAGGGTGCGTGATTGGACCTGGAACTTCCAGTTTATTAACTGTTGGGAAGACAGTTGAGTCATCTCTGGAGGGAAACTGATGATAGGAAGTTAATGGCTGAAAACATCTTCCCTGTAGAGATGAAGGCAGTTTGAAAGTCAGCTAACCAGTCGTGAGTAAGGATGCTACAATTTTCACACAGAAGTTATTGAGATTTCAACTTATTTTGTTCACCGATCTTGAACACCTCAACAATTTGTCTTCGATTTAAAATAAACACCATTTTGAGAAGTTTTGCGTCTGTTTGGTGGCAGCATTTAACATGCTAGCTGCCTGGATAGGTGCTGCTGATGCACATTCACAATTTATTGCTTGTTTGGATTATGCATTTCCCAGGATTACCATCATAGGCCATTTTGAGCCAATGGAAATCAACAGCGTTGGAGCATGTGAGCTGCTTTTGCACCTGTGAAGTTGGCAGCGTTCATTAGCCAGCGATATTCACTGAGGTGGCACATGCTCGGAACTAACTGTACAGAATTACAGTTCTCAGACTGCAGTGTAAGAATATGTAAAGCAGTTAATACAAACAAAGATACTCAGTTTTGCAAGTCAAGCAGGGAGGCATAATGGACATTGATGAGAACATTAGAGTGGTAAACCATGCAGCTTCCTTCCCACTCCTGTCCTAGTAGTATTGATAAAACTAAGGAAAGCACCTGTTTTTATAGCTGATACGTCTTCCTGTCAGGTGCATTGGGAGAGACAGCCAGCCATGGTGAAGAAGACAGCCAGTTTGGTGTAGTGGTTAAGAGCACAGAACTCTACTCTCGAGAGCCAGGTTTGATTCCTCACTCCTCCACTTGAAGCCAGCTGGGTAACTTTGGGTCAGTCACGGCTTCTAGCTCTCTCAGCCCCACACACCTCACAGAGTGTTTTGTTGTGGGGATAATAATAACATACTTTGTAAACTGCTCTGAGTGAGTGTTAAGTCATCCTGAAGGGTGGTATATAAATTGAATGTTGTTGTTGTTGTTATTCACCCAGGGTAAACTGGCATGGTAGTATAGAGAGACAAAACTGTTCTTCGTCTTCCCTGCTGGAATTAACAAAGCTCTTTTATTTTTAATTGTACTGATTATCTTAACACAAAGATGATAGGTGAAGGCTGAGGATGGGGGAAGCTGTGTTAGAACATTTATGTTTGATAAGAAGCAACAAAAGATACACGTATATCCATGAGGGGAAACACTGCTTCTCTTAAACTAGTTTTGGGTATCAAGCCATATGTTGTAACGAGGCATTAAATTTTAAGCTCCTTGGGATAGAGACCTCATACTGCCTTGGATCATCTAGAAAATTTTTGTGCATACATGTGTTTGGGGGGGGGAGTGTGTGTGTGTGATTTTTTTTGTCAGATACCCCTTCCATAACAGATCTTCACCTCCTCATGCTATTTCAAAGGGCATTTTGGAACTCTGTGGGAAGAAGGTGACAGGAAAGTCATGCTTCATGGAGAAAAATCTCTTATGTTTGTGGAAAACATCCGGTGAGTCCACACAATTCTCCCCTGCCCCACATTCTTCCCTCTGTCTTGTACAGTGATGGTAAATAAATGCACAAAAATAATAGTGTTCAATCTCACATGTGGATTCTGTACATTAATTCCACTGTTTGCAAAATGCAGAACTTTGTACTTCCATTAGAAATAACGAGACTAAAATCAGAAGTCATCTAGCCATCTTTAGCTCAAAAGAGTAGAGCTGTTAAAAAAGATACATGGTATATGCCACATGACTCTATTTGTCTACTTTGCTGTTGATGTCACAGCAGTGCATTGGGGCTTTCAATCAGCTGTCACTGGGAGTATAAGGTGCAGGGGTCCTCAGAAACAATTTGAAAGGAGCTCTTCTATGTCAAGCATTCTCCTTTCACCTTCCCTGCTCTGCTTCCCAGGTTATTCTTCATTTGAGACACTTCTTTGTATATCTAAAAAGACATTGGGATTCAGTATTTTATAATATGTACGTCTTCATAATTTCCATGGAAGGGAAGCAATCAGAGACAATTAACCAATTGTGTACAGCAAACTGAGTGCTGTGAGAGAATTATTAAAAATGAAAGCTTCTGTGATTCCAAAGTAAAAGGAACAGCCAGAATCATATAGAAAAGGGTGTATGAACAGTAAGGGCATATTTGTGAGGAGTACAGAGCCTCCACTACACTATGGGTCACTTCCCAGTGGCCCATCTTTACAAGTGCTTGGAGCAAATCTAAGGAGATAAGTGCCTGGCTAAAGATGCTGTGAGGAAGTAAGCCACAGGAGGAAGGCTGTTTCACTGGATATGTAATTGGAAATCTGATATTTGAGGGCCAATCTTCACATTATGTGGTCCTTGTGTTTACTAAGGGACAACACAGATCAGATGTGCAATGGGAATTTCAGTTTAGTCTTTCAGTTTGTGTGAAGCAGCTCTGGGGTTTCACAAAACTGCACATTCACAAAGCACTGTCAATTCAAACTAATCAGCAGCCATTAGCATCACTAAGGTCTACTTAGGAGAACACCAAGAGGTAGGAGTTTATTGAAATGCAACATTTACTGATGACTGATTTACATTATTTGTGTGTAATATGATTGCCTGTTTAAACATTTGTCTACTGAGCAGAGCAGTTATGCAGCAAGTGCTGAGTATGCACATATATGGAAAGCAAATTGTACTGTACTGCACGTTTAGGAAAAAATCCAATGAAGTAACCTGAAAACACCCACAAATAGCTTGATGAAATATTGAACTGATCATCAAAAAATCAGGTCTCTGTTCACACGACTGGCAAGCCAAACTGGTGTGTGTTCAAGCACCTCTACTCATGAAGCCTCTATTAATTACATTGTAAAAATTATGTGTAGCCATGAAATTAAGATGGTTTTTGTAACAGCCAATAGCATCTTGACAGGGTGGTTTGATGAAACAAAAATGGTGTGTGTGGGGGGGGGCTAAAGATGTTTCTCCCTGTGCATTGCAGTCCCAAGCACAAAATGGCCAAAAACATCTGGGAGGCAAAAAACCTCCCACTGCATGTCTGATATGCAGTCCATAGCCTGGATCCAGAAATATGCAAGCGGGAATGTAAATGAACATAATGCAGTTTCACTTGTACTAGCGCTTTCCTCCTATACATGATACTAAATTGGGAGGGGTTGCAAATATAGTCAAAGACAGAGTCAGAATACAGGATAATCTTGACAGGCTGGAAAACTGGGCTAAAACAAGTAAAATAAATTTCAGCTGAGATAAATGCAAAGTTTTGCATTTAGGAAGGAAAAATCAAATGCATAATTATACGATGGGGGAGACTTGTCAGTAGTATGTGTGAAAATAACAACAACAGCAACAACAACATTCAATTTATATAAGGCAAATGCAATTTTGGGCTGTATCAACAGAAATATAGTGTCCAGATCACACGAAGTGATGGTACCACTCTACACTGCTCTGGTTAGACCTCACCTAGAGTATTGTGTTCAGTTTTGGGCACCACAATTTAAAAAGATATAGACAAGATGAAATGTGTCCAGAAGAGAGCAGTGAAGATGGTGAGGGATCAGGAAACCAAGTACTCTGAGGAAAGGTTGAAGGAGCTCGGTATGTTTAGCCTGGAGAGGAGACGACTGAGAGGTGATATGATAACCATCTTCAAGTACTTGAAGGGCTGCCATATTGAGGATGGTGCGGAGTTGTTTTCCGCTGCCCCAGAAGGTCAGACCAGAACTAATGGGTTGAAATTAAAGCAAAAGAGTTTTCAACTAAACATTAGGAAGAACTTCCTGACAGTTAAAACAGTCCCTCAGTGGAACAGGCTTCCCTGGGAGGTGGTGAGCTCTCCTCCTTTGGAGGTTGTTAAGCAGAGGCTAGATAGTCATCTGACAGCAATGCTGATTTTGTGAGCCTGGGCAGATAGTGAGTGGGAGGGCAGGAAGGGTTACATCAGTACTTAGTTCTCGTGGCTCCTTCTTACATGCCCAGAGTAATGTCGATCACCCACTTGGGATCAGGTAGCAATTTCCCCAAGGTCAGTTTGGATAGGGATCCTGATGGTGTTTTGCTGTCTTCTGGGCATGGAGCAAGGGTCACTGGGTATGTATGTGGGGGAGGTAGTTGTGAATTTCCTACATTGTGCAGGGGGTTGGACTACATGACCTTAGAGGTACCTTCCAACCCTATGATTCTATGATTCTGACTGCTCAGAAATTGGTTTACAGTATCTTTTACAAGCAGAAACACACGTGAGAATACAATATGTTTATTTAGCCCAAGCAGCTATGACTCCCTTTCTGGCATTTCTGCTTATGCAAGACCTCTAGTGCTAGTGGAAATTTTGTGTGAATCCAACCTTTTGTGTCATCCCCTAACAAACACAAGGACTTTAAAATGTAAGGATTGGCCGTGATCCAAACACCCATTAACAAATATAGTTTTAGCCCAGTTTTTCAGCCTGTCAAGGTCACCCTGTATCTTGATTCTGTCTTCTACTATATTTGCTGCCCCTCCCAATTTAGTACTATCTGCAAATTTAATAAGCATTCCCTCTGTACCTTCATCCAAATCATTTATAAAAATGTTGAAGAAAACAGGTCCCAAGATCGACCCCTGAGACACTCCACTTGTCACTCTTCTCCAGAGCATGAGGAACCACTAACAAGCACTCTTCATCTGTCAACCAGTTATAGAGCCACCTAACAGTAATTTGTTGAAGTCAATTGATTTTGCAGAGTGTAGTAACTCTGCTTAGGATGACATTGTGAATCTTGGAAAATGATCTCAGTAATAATAATATAATAATAATATTCGATTTATATACCACCCTTCAGGACAACTTAACGCCCACTCAAAGCAGTTTACAAAGTGTGTTATTATTATCCCCACAACAATCACCCTGTGAGGTGGGTGGGGCTGAGAGAAGTCCTAGAAGCTGTGACTGACCCAAGGTCACCCAGCTGGCTTCAAGTGGAGGAGTGGGGAATCAAAACTGGTTCTCCAGATTAGAGTCCCGCCACTCTTAACCACTACACCAAACTGGTTTTCAAGAAGAGGTTGGACAAATATTTGTCAGAGATGCTTCAGGCTCATCTTGCATTGGGCAGGGGGTTGGACTAGAAGGTCTGTATGGCCCATTCCAACTGTGATTCTGGTTCTCGTACACCAAACTGAAATGCCAAGCACATTTATGAAAAGCAAGAGAAAATACATGTGCTTGGTTCTGGGGTTTTCTTGCTGTCAAGTCACAGCCAATTTATGACAACCCCATAGGGTTTCCAAGGAAAGAGATATTCATAAGTGGCTTTTCATTGTCTGCCTCCGTGTGGCAACCCTGTACTTCCTTGGTGGTCTCCCATCTGAGTATTAACCAGGGCCAAACCTGCTTAGCAGCTGTAATCTAATGAGATCAGGCTTGCCAGCTCAGGACATGAGGTTTGCTAGACACCTTGAAAAAGCATTTCAGTCTCTTTTTAGAGATCAGTCTAGTTGCATCAGATTTATCTATTGAAATTTATTCCTGTGCTAACTTGTTTAGAATGAGAATACCAGTTTTATTAGAGGACATTGTCTGTATGCCTCTTTTCTTCTTTCCTTCATTTAGAGAAATGTATTCGTTTGAACAAAAGGTTGCTGTTTCCTACAGAATCTCTCTCTACTGGAGTCTATACAAGTATCATCTGATAAGATTCCTCAAGAACTTTTTAAAATGAAGGTATTCATGTAGCAGAGTGTTTGAAGGTAAAATATTTTTTAAACTTTCATTTTTTCTCTTTTCTAAGGCATTCTCTCACAAAAACATGTTTTCCCTAAGAAGAATGAATATTTTTTCTCCTGACATGTTTTTCCACACCATTAAAAAAAAAATCTAATCCCTTCTGTTGCTTTGGTAAGTCAATCACACTAACAGGTATAGGTTCTTTCATGACTGCCTCAGGCTAAACAGAGCAGGTGACAAAAACACTTTCAGGTTGTCATGTGTTAATGCTAAATGCCCCCCAGACCCCACTGCTTATTCATCTTCATCGGCTTGACTAATGCTTTTCCCATGTTGTTACGTGTTGGTAAATTAAAGAAGCCTTCCAGACAGCTCTGTCAACAATGTACTGAAATGTACCTCATTAGTGAAGTTGAGCTGTCACATTAGTGTAATTTAATCTTATTGGATTATCACTCAAAAATGCTTGAATATCCAGACTGGGATGGCATGATTTCGAATAAGTCCATCAGTTTTCCATCAATGAATGAAGTTTAACAAGCACAATAAAAAAGGTACAGCAAGACATGTGTCAATTCCATATCTGATGCATAAGTTAAAGGCCTGTTTCACAGAGATTTGGTTTCCTGTATTGATATTGGGGGGGGGGCATGTACTTTGAACACACCACTATGTGTAAAGATCACAATATGGCCATTTCGTCACATTAGCACATCACTCACCGAATGCTGGCAGCTTCTTCGCACGATTTCTGACGTCACCCGTTTACAAAACAGATGAAGGCAGTTACGATTCCAGCATGAAAACAGACTCATAACTGCCTGCATCCAACGGCCAATGTCTGTTTTGCTGCATGTTCCTGTATTGGGAATCCATACTACTAAAGATTTTACAACACTTGCACCCTTATATGTCAACAATGCCATCCTAAGTAGGTTTACCTCCTTCAGAATACACTTAAGTCAATGCATTTAGAAGGGTATAACACCGTCAGTAGGTAGTTAGGGTTACTTTAATGAATCTCCTGGTTTTGCAACTGGACACTGCAAAAATTAGAGTGGATAGTGGGATTATCAACTGTGGTATGGGAAATTCCTGGACCGTAGGAAGGACTCTGAGAAGAGAGGGGCTTAGAGAGGGGAGGGGCCTCCGCAGGGTATATTGCTACAGAGCTTACTCGCCAGTTCTCTAGGGAAACTGATTTCTGCCATCAAGAGATCAACTGTAATTTCAGGAGATCTCTATGTCCCACCTGGAGGTTGGCAAGCCTAATGAATAGAGTTTTCATCTTGTCAGAATTTGACCTGCATGCAAAGTTTGCTTACTTAAGGCCAGTTTTTGGGGAAAAAAACTTCCACATTTTGGTTCCCCCCTACCCGTTTTTTCCTCTCTGCCACTATTCCTCATTGTCTTGTCATCACTCTTCCCTCAGATTACTTAACAACAGGGCCATGGCAGCTTATCATATTGTTGTAAATGAGGTCTAGAGAGAATAAGGAAGACGGTTTTACTATGTAGCATTTGATATTTACTTTAGTTGATATTTTATTTGAATATATGAAACTGCCTTATACTGTCTCAGACCACAGGCCAATCTAACTTTAGCTTTGTGTTTATTTGGTTTAACTATGCACACACATTCTCTCTCATACTGATTACAGTGCACACCCAATAGGATGACACAGCAGCCATTGCTTACTGGGTGGTGTGGTGTTTACCTCCATTCCTCCTGCAGTAGCCTACATTCCAGCACGTGTGCCTAAAACATTTGCTTCTTTACTAGAGCTTCTTTACCTACCTTTACTACAGCTAGGGTTGCTAGGTACCTATACCCAGGAACCAGCAGAGGCACACATGGGTAAATGGCCACAAAACAAAGGACAAATAGTCTCTCGTGAAATACACTAAACCACTTAGTCAACAGTCAAATAATTCACGTATTATAATTTTTAAAGTGCAAAGTGCTCAAACAGTAAAGAATATATTCAATTGTACAATCTAAATGGAATATCTGAATCTCTTCTGTAAACAGCACATCACATACAAGACTTGACACCAAGAATCATATATCAGTACCTCTACTAGTCAGTTAATAAATATCACAATAGTAAAAACAAAATCAAAAAGAGTCCAGTAGCACCTTTAAGACTAGCCAATTTTATTGTAGCATAAGCTTCGAGAATCAAGTTCTCTTCGTCAGATGCATGGTACAGAAACTGGTCAAATATAGAAGAGAACTTGATTCTCGAAAGCTTATGCTACAATAAAATTGGTTAGTCTTAAAGGTGCTCTTTTTGATTTTGCTACCACAGACTAACACGGCTAACTCCTCTGCATCTATGACCATGGATAGTAGAAACAATCATTCATAATGATTGCACTTGAATACTTATGCTATTATACCCGATAATCCCTTTGTGGTGGAGTCCAATAGTTAAATTCCTATGTCAAGATAATAATGCTCCTCACATCATCTTCAAGTGTTCTGTGTAAGCTGGTCATGTAGGTTACTCCCCCGCGTGTGCACGGTAAGTGAAAGTACTTCAATCTTGCCTTGTAGTAAGGTAAGTACAGATACTTATAATCCCTTCAATAATTTATTCTTATTTCACAGTTATATGTTAATGCTGGAAGAACCACCACTCTCTGGATTGCGCTTCACCATCTGCATCCTCATGGGTTGGAAGAAATTGAGGTACTGTCCTCCCAAAAGGCTGCTAGCTTGACTCCTGTTTTGTCATCCTACTTCATCAAGGAAGTTGCATGTTGTAATAATTCAATGCTTACATTATACAAGCACAACAATAAATATCGTATACATTGTCTTTATCTTATGAATAAAATGTGAAATGTATCAACTCACAACATTCCCCAAGGCATTCTCTGTTTTAAGGGAACCTCCTCCTATTCTGACTGCTAATCATTACAGAGATCTTCTGTAATCCTGGCACTGATGCGATGATGTCACTTCTGGAAGTGACATCATTGCATTGGCAGTGGGCAGGCCTCTATGCTTCACATGGGGCTGCGTCAGCCTGTTGGGGCCAAAATTGGCCTCTGCAGTGTGGGAGCTTGCCTACTGCCAGCACAATGATGTCACTTCAGGAAGTGATGTCATCACCTTGGCACTAGGATCATGTGTGCACTTCACCGATATATGCACTTACCTGGATTGCCTGCTGGTGGCAGGCGATCACTGCCAGTTTGCCACCTCCTGCCAATTGCCAGCGATTGGTGATCAACAGAACAAGCCACCAGGAGATTGCCCATAACTGGTGGGCAACTGGGATTCCTAGATACAGTCTGAGTAGGTCTGCCAAGGCACCACTGGCAGCAGGGAATTTTCTGCCCTGAGCACTGGTGGAATCCTAGAGAAGTGTGATAACATTTCTGGGTTTTTCTCAGAAATAATGTCACGCCCAGACCTATGGTGCCTCTCTGTTTCCCCTAGTCTCCCACTGCTTGCCAGGCCATGCCTGGCAATTCTACGGCTGAGGGGACACTGCGGGCAAATAGTAGCACTTAGGGTTGCCAGATGGCATCTTTAAAAATACTGGACTAAACATATTGGACTCACCACAGTAGATTTCTTCACATACGTGGCTGGGAGAGCAGACGGGCAGGCTGGCCACTTCCCTGGGGTGCAATCAGCCGGGCGAGTGAGCTCCTGTATGTCAGTGGCCAGCCACTCCTTCCCCACCACAAAAATTCCAGACTGTGATGCAACAGATCCCTGGTGCATTGTCAGTTAATGTAGCAGTTCAGAACTTAGTTCTGCTAACTCAGTGTAACTGGGAAAGAAGACGTTCCAAGAAACAAGTCAAGGCCATTACAGCCAGAGAGTGATGCCACCTGATTTTAATGTTGGGAGGGGAGAGTAAAGAGGACTTACATCAGTATTCCAGAAAGTTGCCAGAAACTGGCATCCCCCCCCCTGTGGGGGCTGGGCGAATGGGGGGGGGGTAAGATGCAGCAATGCTCTGGGCACCCTGTCTGCTGACCACTTCACCCAGCCCCCGTCCGAAGCCACGCTAGCAGCTAGCCGCAGCCAGGCACCGTGTCTGCTGTGCAGGGAAGGGGGGCAGGAGAGGGGCCCCAAAAACCCCACACACACCCAGTGGAGGGGAAGGGGGTGCCCAGCAAGAGCCCAACACCTGCACTCCCCTCCCTGCCGCTCTGTAAACATTAAACTTAAAGCTGCAAGGATGCCTACACTTCCTACACTTCCCATCAAACCTTGAGGTAAGCAGACACGTGTTGAACTTGAGTAACTCGTCTCTTTTAGTTTGGCTCTCAGTTAGTTGTTTTACTTGGGCGTATCCCACCCTTGGAACCTGGGAGAGGGTAACTGATGGTCTTGCCAGAGTTTAATTGGGAGTTTAGGGGTTCTTTGAGGTAAGGGGACTTCGAGGTACGGGGAGTCAGAAGGAGCGATAATGAACGAGCCACCTTTCCTCACCTTTTGCAAAACTTAGGTCCTGGGGGAGGGGGCGAGGCAAGGAAATGTAGAGAGAGTGCCCGGCAGGGGGGCTCATGTGTTGCACGAACATTTATATGTCTGGTGTTTTAACTGCATTTGCCCCGGTCAGTCCAATAAAAAACCACGTGCTCCATGTATGGGCACACCTCTTCCCTGACATGCAAGCATCCAGGAGAGTGGGCTAGAAACAAGTGGGAGGAGGCAGAGGTGACTCAGGAGGCTGGGTAGGCATGCTGGTCACTCCCCTGGAAATGCTTCTAGCAGGAGGGAGAAGGCAAAGGGGGTGCAAGAAGGCCTGCTAGCAGTGGCCAGCCATTCTTCCTCAACACACAAAACTACCAGTTATTTATATGTCTAGTGTTTTAACCATTTCCCCCCTGGACTGTTCAATAAAAACCATGTGCTCCATGGGACTTCTGATGATGTCACTTCCAATTTAAACTGGAAGTGAAGGGGGTCTCAGGGGGTCCAAATTCCAATCCCTAAAGAATCTATCTCACTGCTGAAGCTGTTTGATTGTCTGTGAAATTCACAGCTTCCCAGCAGGAAGAGTCAAAAGGGAGTCAGAAGGGAGCTTTGACTTTCAAAAGCTTACACTCTGAAAATCTTGTTGGTCTCTAAGATGCTACTAGATTCAAATCCAGCTTCCCTGCACTCACTGATTGAAGAACCAATTTAAAACTAACAGCATCAACCAAACTTTTGGTGGTTGGTGAAGGTCCTCCACATGCAACTGCTCCCATGTATGCCACTTCTATACATGAGAAAAAAAATACAACAAAGTCCGAAAATTCCTGACTTGGCTGATTGGCTTCTGTTTTGCATACTAGGAAGGGAAAAAATCTACTTTTATGTCATATTTCTATTGAGGGTCACCTGGCAGCCTCTTTGGAAATGAGTCCTCAAGTGCTTGGAGTGTCCCAATGTTACTTGCTCTGCTGGTAGCTCTGCTGGCTTTACATATTTAATGAGATTTTATGGTTTCAGGCATTGTAAATTAGTTGCCTCCTGAGACCTCTCAGACCTTCCTCCACCTCCTCTCCATGTACTTGTCAAGTTTCACAGAATGTGTTCTAAACTGCAAAGGGGAGAACACTGACTTTGCATAAAGTGAATAAAAAAGTCACAAAACATTATATTTTTATAAGGCTTGCACAAAACCTCCCCAGAAGCTTTGCTTAAGAGGAAGTAAAAAGAATGAAGTTACATTCAAAAGGGCTATGTTGATCTAAATTTCCTTCAAAATATATTCTGAATTCGATGGTGCAAAATTATATATGCTACAATGAAAATGAAAATTTATTTTTAAACATTTTAAGTAAACAAGTGCTTGTACAAGAAAGCAATTTCTTTTTTTTAGAAAACTTTTATTGGTGAGTATACTTTTCAAATTCAATACATACATTCCCTCAATATCTAATTAACCCTATCCCCCACCCTTTTCCTCCCCCCTCTCTATCAACTTCCAACAGCTTTCCAACCCTTACCCCCTCTTATTACTTGATAATTCCCTTAGTCTAAGCACATCCTAATTTTTTTTCCAGGTATTCTATCATATATATCAAATATCCTATCAATATAGCATGCTTCTATCAATTATACTATCAAATATTCTATCAGTATAATATACATCTATCAATTATACTATCAATATAGTATAAATCTTATACCCCTCGATATAGCAGACCAGTATAATATAATATAATATAATATAATATAATATAATATAATATAATATAATATAATATAATATAATATAATATAATATAATATAATATATAACAAAAGTCTTAGTTTAAACATATTCTATTTCTTTTAAACATATATTATATATATTATATCAAATATACTATTGTCATTATAATATGTATTGTGCTGTGCACCCTGCCACCAATGTGGCACCGCACACAGCACCATACTGCACATTCATTATATAATATACAATCTGATCTACCAACATAATAGTATATATAGTATGCCCCATCAGTATATTTGTTTAACTATTCCCTTATTCATATACTCTGATAAAGGTATTACTTATCGTAACCTCCCTATCTTATTCTTTAAAAAATCAGTTCTAAATTTCACCCCTCTTCTGCTATATTATAATCCAAGCTTAGATTAAAATAGATATAAATTCTTAATGGTAAAGTCACTTCTCTCTTCTGTTTAAAATGTCTTATTTCAAAAGTTCTCAAACTGCCACAGTTCTCCTTTCACATCCCATTTTTTTCCCAAAAATTGTTTCAGTTTCACCCAGTCCGCCAAATACTGTCCCGGATCCAGGTCTTTAAGTTTTCTTGTCATTTTATCCATCTCTGCCATGTACAGCAATTTGTAAATCCAGTCCTCTACAGTAGGTACTTCTTGCACTTTCCATTTCTGCGCATACAGTAATCTTGCTGCAGCTATCATATAAAATAACAATGTTCTATTTTGCACTGGAACATTCTCCATTCCCAAGTTTAGTAGCAGCAGTTCTGGGTTCTTATTTATTTGGGTTTGTAACACCTCATTAATTACTTCTATTATATCTCCCCAGTACTGCTTCGCTACTTCACAAGTCCACCACATATGGTATAATGATCCTTTGTGCTTTTTGCATTTCCAGCATTTATCTGACATTTTAGCGTTCCCCAGCGCAATTTCTTGTTAGCTGTCCTTTGTTGGTTACTGTAGTGTTTTTTAAAAAAACTGTATTCTGGAGAACCCTAGTCTGCATTCAGGCATCATGATAAACTGTGTTGTGCAACAAACTCTTGATCACCCTAAAAAGATGTCATGTGTGTATTGTGATAGGTTTGTTGGAGCTCATCACTATCCCAAAAGATTTCCCATTGTTATTTCTCTCCTACCCACTGTAACTTCTCATTGAGAATTTATAGGATTCAAGAATAGAATCGACCTACGTATATCCACCCAAGCTGTTGATAATTGAAGAATGAGACAACCTGACAGGTGATTTACCTTTTAAATAAGAAAGAATTACATTCATTAATTATAAAAAAACCCTTGTAACTGAGGTAAATATTAACAATCAACAAGGACATGTAGGATGTCAAGTATACACCCAAGAGAAAAAACCCTTCCTAAGTAGGTACATATGCATGCCTACTTAGGTGGGTACACATTTCATACTATGTAATCTGCCTTGAGTCTCAGTGAGACAGACAGACTATAAATGACATAAACAAACAAGAAAGCAAACAAACAAATACATCTATATAAAGACAAGTGTCCTGACTGACTCATCAACGCCCAGCCCAAACCCCTGGACCTAGAAGGGTGAAATTTGGGAAGGACGTTCCTTTTGTGGTGTAGAGGCTCATTAAGGAGGGATTTTAAGAAATTCACTCCCTAAGGGGGTAAAAAGGGGTAAAATGTGTTTTCCCATAGGGATACAGCTTCCTTGTGTGGCTGACAGGGTGCTCCCCCCTCATCAACTGCCAAATCAGCCACTCTGCCCTGAGATCATTTGCATATGTGGCCTTGATTGGTCATCATCCCAACATTCTAAACAGTATGTAGGACACATGCAGTACCTCAGGACACATTCATTGACTCCCAGTCATTGAATGTGACCTGAGGTAAAAATACATCTCCCAGTCTGCCCCTCTAGGGTTGCCAGTCTCCCTGTGGGGCCTGGCTTTTCTGTGTGGCTGGCAGGCTGATGGATCAGCTGTGGAACTGTGTTCTGAGGTAAAAAATTGGTCAAGGAAACTGCAGACAGTTGAAGAAAGACAGTACAAGACTCCCGAAAAGGGATTTTATATAAAAATCAGTATGGCAGCTGAGTTTTTAAATGTTCATGGGGAGTTGGTGCACAACCTTTCTAGGGCCATTTCAATGCAAACCATTTCAATGAACCTGCTGAACAGCCCACCACACCACCCCTCCCTCAGCCCAACTCCACCTCACACCTCTTGCAGCCATCATCTCTTACTGCCCCAAGAAGCCTCCTGGCAGACGTGCAAGATATACTGATGGTAAAAGGAGGAAGCAACTTAGAGATGTGGCAAAGAAATATGCACATCGTACTCCTGCAGTGCACTGAGCAGCAGTGGCCAAGTACCAGCAAGTCCTGAGTCCAAGGGAAAGGTGACCATCCCTGCAGGCCTGGGCACAGTAGTGACAACCCTAGCAAACCTAACAGCCACGATATACCCTGATATCGTCACTATCATGAAGAAGTCCATGGATGGGATGTGCAAGTGTGCCACTCTGACCCCCCAAGAAAGTCAAGGCTGCCATCATTAATGAAACACAACTCCCTCGAAGTGGCAGAAACGGAGTACAGATCTGTGGACTCAGTGGTGCAAATGGATGATGCGGTCCACTACCCTGTGCAGTTCCTCAACTTGCTCAAGCCTCCTGGCTTCCAAGCCCACGAGTTTCTCCTCAAAGTGGGAGCTCCAAAGTAGGGGAAAATCACCAATGAGGTCTACAAAGAAGTCCTTCAGTAGAAAAATTAGGTTGTGCGTATTTTTCACTTTATTTACTGCACTACAATCTTTTCCTTTTAAAAATCTCTTCAATAAATGTTACATTTCAAAATTCACTTCATCAATTTTAGGCATCAACATGTTTCGCTTTATTCAAACCCTTTTGTGAAGCTCGGGTACTATGCTATTATACTACAAAACCAACTCAACCTGTCCCCCAAACCAAAAACGTTACTTACTTATAAATATTAAAACTGGATTTAAGGTAGTTAAATACCGTAGCGAAGTACAGGCATCAAGCTAGTCTATAAATATAAAGACAAGTGTCCTGACTGACTCATCAATGCCCAGCCCAACCCCCTGGACCTAGAAACATGAAATTTGTGGAGAACATTCCTTTCATCATGTAAACACCCACTAAGAAGAGATTTTAAGAAATTCACCCCATAAAGGGGTAAAAAGGGGTAAATGTGTTTTCACAAAGGGATACAACTTTCCTGTATGGCTGGCAGGCTCCTGCCTGCTTGTTCCTCCGCCCACTGCTGGCTTGGCCACTCTTCCCTGATTGGGCCAGCCTTTCAAGGTCATTTGCATATGTGGACTGATTGGGGCTCATAACATTCCACACCTCATCCCCACCCCACCCCCAGAGACAGTTGGAGCACAGAGGTCATTTGTGTATGCGGTCTGATTGGTCCTCACCCCCCACATTCTAAACAGTATGCAGCAGCTATTGGGAGTCAATGAATGTGTCCTGAGATAAAATGCACCTTCCAGTCTTCCCCTAAATGTTCACTAGAGCTGCCAACTCAACCCCCCCCCCAAATAAAAAAATGTTACATACCCATAAGTATTATAACTGGATTTAAAGTAGTTAAATACAGTAGCAATCATGAGTATCAGGCTAGTAAATAAATAAAAGTATTACACAGTCCTGCAGTGTGTTGCAATTTAATACACACCAGACAAACACTGCAAATCATGCTGGAATACTGTAACAGCCTTCATACTCAGTTAACAGACAGTGAAATTTAACCGATGATCTGACACTTATACAGATCTTTAATCCACACTCCTGGTAACTAATACTTCAAAAGCCCTCCTTTCTCACCCTCAACTTCTAAGTTTAACTCAAACAGTTAAAATCTTAACTTCCTCTTTCCTAACACTCAGCTGCAATTGAAGATTTCAGAGCACCACTCGCATCAGCTCCAATGTTGTGGAATTTTTGTAACTCTACTTGTTACATATATAAACTCTAGTTTCTCTGTTTCTTGCCTCCTCTCTCATGTTCAGCCTGGAGATATCTTTTCTATTCAGTTGTCACTGTGTAAGAGCAGCTGTGAGGGGTGCTTCTACTCCAAAAACTGAGGATTGTTAATTCAGATGTTGAAATAAACTACAATCAATGGTTCCTCACCTGTGGTAGACCTTCCCTGAAAGACTGCTTTTTTGAAGATCCATATGCAAGACAATTGTCTACTTCCTCAGTGGACTTACTCCTGTCTTTTACACCCCCATATATGCCATCACTCCTAACTAGAGATGGGCACGAAACGGGAAAAAAGCGAAATGAGAGTTTTGTGTTTCATCACATTCCACGAATCATGAAACACAAACTTCCAAGAAATTTTCCTGTTTTACAATATGTTTCGTTAGTTTTGTGATTCATCAGAACCCAGGGCACTTCAATGGCCCCCTTCATACCCAGAGAGACTGGGCTTGGGGGGAGGACCCCAAAACTACCACACAGACGCCTGCCCAGGTGGTAGAGGTGCACAAAATAAAACCAAAGGAAACAATAAGAGCAGAGAAAGAATTAAGAAGAAACAAAGACAAGCACAGAAAAAATAAGGGAGGCCTCAGTCAAGCTAGGCCCCAGAGCCAGGCAAAGGCCTGAGACTAGGGTGGGGTGAGGTGGAGGAAAAAAGGCACCCTCACTCAAAGACCTTCCCAGAAAGGCCAAGAGCTGAGAATAAGAGGCTTTTCAGTCTCTTTTAAAGCTGCAGCAGCCAAAAGTTCAATTCCACTCTGTCTCTCACTCCAATCCCAGCACGCGGTAGAGAGCTCTGCCTTATATAACAAACACGTAGAGCAGAACAGGAGGTCTCTGCTTGGCAGACAGACCTGCCTAACAGGGTTTGGAGGGATGAGATTGGTGTTCCCATGGCTGCAGAAGGCCCATCTCCTCAGTCGCCTAGGAGATTAACCCCCCTGCTCCTCACTGTATAGGGCAGAATGAAAGCTCTCCAGATAGCACGGAGAGCTGCCTATCAAGGTTATGTGGGCTAAAATTGAGGTTTCCAATGGCAACAAAAGGTCTGCAGACATTCCTGGCCTATATTGCTTAGGGAATCAATGGATTGACGCCAGCCTGTCAAGCATCACGAATTGTTCACGAATCAAACGAATCAGGCCCAAAAGTCATGGATTTCGTGAAAACCGTGGCCCCACAAAACGCATTTCATGGAACACAAATCAGCCTGATTCGTCATGAAATTTTATTCGTATTTCAATTCATGCCCATATCTACTCTTAACATCACCAAGAACAAACACTGACATCATATGAAAATAAATGACATAATTTGCCTGGGTCTCCAGGATCACTAGGCTTCCGGAATAACTTTCAATCACTCCTTGTAATCTCATTGATGTAATCAGAGCTATAAGGAAAAGAAAGCATCTGGACTGATTGGAAGGGCTGAAGAAGAAAAGTTCACAGTTCTCTCACATGCTGTTTCATTAAGTGTCTCCAGCACGTCTCTCATTTGAAGGTAGGAGATAAACCCAGCATCTCCCATCAGGACTCTGCAAATTGTGGGTCTTGGAAGGTGATCAGTCATGCTGTTTCCTAATGCCTCCATCTCAATCCTGGCTTCCACAGTGAGATTTCTGATGAAGAGGGGCTTGAAGGAAAGGGAGCTAGCTGTAAGCTGATCACAATGGGTCCTCAATGAGATACAAAATGGAATCAGGGTCTTTGGGCCACTTCACGCATTTTGAACTGCTTCACGCATCATGCATGAATATTACAACCACTGATACAGGAAATTGTATGCCTTTTTCCACATTTCCACACCCACTGGTTTCCCTTACATTAATTCTTGTAAATGTACATTTCAGCACATTGTACGATGCACACTTACAAAGGACATACACTTTTTGCCATGAAAATTATATCCATGTAAGAAATTCATTGTGTAGTAAGAATTTCCAAGTATACATGGCTTGTCCATGAAGCTGTATTGTGGAATAAACATGTGTGTTCATGGAGCAGATGTCAGGGTCTTGAGGAGTATGTTTGAATCTAGAATGGATGCAGGTTTGAATTGTAGAACACAGAGGGAATGTGCCTCCCTACCACTCCATATTTAGATATCATTAGCCCCCAACTATTTTTTTCTTTAAGCCCTAGTTCATTTCCTGTTCAACCAACAGAAATTAATGTAATGGAGTTCACTACTACAGTTAATTACTTCTAATGCTGTACCACTTTCCCTTCATAGATACTTTGCATTCCTAACACAGTTATATCATGCAGGTTTTGGAAAATGGTATCTTCTGCAGATTTTATTGCAGCTCTAATAGTATCATGCAAAATAAGGAACAAGAATTTTCAGCCATCACATGAATTTTCATTGAGGGTAGGTTGATTTGATTGTCGGGCAAAAATGGCACCTTTTTGCAATGGTAGACATTTATATATGTCATATAGGACATGAATCCTGCAGTATAGCCAAGTTATTTTTAGTACTGAATTTCACCATTTCTTTTTTAAAAAGATATCAGTGGTTTCTGTGTTCCTTTTCAATGACATTTAACAGTTCGACTTAAAAATACAGAAGATAGCATTATAAGTTTTACCCAAAATGATTATGACAGCCATTTGAATAAAATACAGATTTTGCAAGCTGTAAAGCATATCATTAGAACACATCCTGGCCTAAGGTTTGGTTCACAAACTAGAGTGCTCGAACCAAGTCATTAAATCTATCTAAAAGGGCCTCATTTGAGAAGCAATAAAATTTTTAATCATTTTATTATTAAAAGAGTGTTTAATATGTAGCTAATTAAATGCCAAAGGCAGGTTATCTGAGTTTAACCTTCAAAAAGAAAATGATGTATCAAAGTCTGCCTCTGGCATCATGGGATAGAAATGTCATCCTCATAATCATTGCGTGACAACTAGCTGGTGGCCTTTTCTGGAGGCATAGTTAAATTACCTGATTAAATTAATAGCCATTTAGATGTTTTAGGAACTGCACAGGCCTATACTAAATGAAAATTAGGTCCATTACATTTTCTGAGTGGGCTAGATAGACCCTAAAATAAAACACGTATGCCATTGTCCACATTTCTTAGATTAAGCAATTAAAAGCCCTTTTTAAAAAGCGGCTCATTTTCTATAATGCTCAGACGACTAGATTTGCTTTAATGGTCACAGGCATGTTTTCATCTGGCCTGTTTTTCAGCGAAATTCCTGTAACACCCCAGCTGTTCAGAATATAGGTAAGAGTAGTACTGACATTTTCATCCTACACATGAGGGCAGAGCTACACAGGATTTAGGAGTGCTACCAAAAAGGTACTCTGTGCCAAATCCTTCTTTGTAGAATCATTTCCTAGTCAGTGGCAGCTAACAAAGAGGAACTAGGGTGAGGAGGGGAATGCACATTACTATTATTATATAATAATATAACAATCATCATCAAGTGCATTTCCCAAACTCCCTGTAATTGAAACAAACACTGACACCATTGCACATATGGTTCACAACCATCCCAACTGTTTAAGGTATCTCAACACCTTCTGCCTCCTAAATCTTACTCATAACTGTCTCAGCAACAGACCATTAGCCGTGATGCCTTTGCAAAGTTCTTTGCTGACAAAATAGCACAAATACATGCTGAGCTGAATGCGCACTGCAGTAACTTTGGTGAGGCAGAAGAAATGCCAAATACACTGTCTGGTCCACTTATGGACAGGGCCGGCCCCAGCGTCGCCGGCACCTGAGGCAGCTTAACGGCTGCCTCTGTGCATGCGCGCACCGGACTGCATGATGACATCACTGCATGTGATGTCATCACGCAGGGCTGTGCGTGCACAGGGGGCCTTCCAGCCCTTCTGTTCAGTGGCTCTGCGGGCCAGGCGCAGCCAGCTGCCCTGGCTTCTGGCTGCGCCTGGCCTGCAGAGCAACTGAACGGGGGCCTGCCCGCTCAACTGCCCCACGCTGCCGCCGCCAGCACGCGCTCCTGGCTGGTGGTGGCAGCGACAGCTCTGTGGCATGTGCCCCTGCCCCCCGGCCGGTGCGCCTTAGCGCCCTGAGGCAGCTGCCAGGCTGGCCTCAATGGGTGGGCCGGCCCTGCTTATGGACCATTTTGACACAGTTACAGTGATGGATAAGGATTGCATACTGGATCTTTGCTCATCTTGGTTACTAAAATCATGTAAACCTACATAAATGAGCCCTTGATGTATATCATAAGTCATTCATTAACTCAAGGCATTTTCCCTCTGCCACTCAAAGAAGTGGTTATCGGGCTGCTAATTGAAAAAATGTCCCTAGACAAAACTGATGTGGCCAATTATTGCTCAGTCTCTAATCTGCCCTTTCTGGACAAAGGGATTGAGAGAGCAGAAGCAGACCAACTCCAGGTCTTCTCGGATAACTCTTATACTTTGGACCCTTTTCAATCTGGTTTTAGGCCAGACAATGGGCTGGAGATGGCTCTGGTGGCTTTACTGGATGATCTTCATCTGAATGTCTGCATTCAGCATGGTCTTTATCTATAACCATGCTTCTTTGTTGTTCTTTCTGGATCTTTCTCTGGCCTTTGACATAATAGATCATGTCATCCAGTCCTGGCGTTTGGAGGCAGAAATGGGTATCAGGGGATGTGCTGGTTTAAATCATTCCTCATGGAATGGACTCAAAAGGTTGCTGTTGGAGACCAGCTATTTTCAGGGTAGGAGTAATCTTGTGGGTTTCCACAGGATGCAGTCTTATCCTCCCTGTTATTCAACCCTTCTGTAATACCTTCAGGAGAAATCATTTGTAGCTGTGGAACTAGATGCCATCAATAGGTGGATGGCACCCAGTTCTATATCTCTTTATACAAATCTCCTAATGATACATTACAGGTCTTGAATTATTGCCTGACAGCTGTGATCAGTTGGTTGAAACCAAACAAATTGAAACTGAACCCAGACAAGATGGAAGTGATGCTGGTTGGGAAGGCAGAGATATTGAAGGGCGTTATGCTCCCACTTGGTTCAGCTGACCCTTGCAACCTCGGTTAAGAGGCTGGGGGCTATATTGGACACAATGCTGCTCCTAGAGAAGGAAGTTAATGTCATCCTATTGGCATTATAACACCTTCCATAAATTCCGTCTAGCCCTGAAGATAGCCCTCTATCTTGACAGAGCCAACTTGGCTGCTTGAATCCACAGCATGGTAACATTGAGACTAGTTTACTGGAATGCAGTCTACATAGGTCTCCTTTCAAAGTTAACCTAGAGACTCCAGTTGGTGCAGAATACTGCAGCTAGATTATTATCAGGAGCTAGGCAGAGCCTCCCATTTTGTAGTAACGCTATTGGTTACCTGTCAGTTATTGAACTCAATTCAAGATTTTGGCTAGCACATACAAAACCCTTCAAAGCCTTGTCCCTCATTTCTACGGCAGCTTTGCTCATCTGAACATGGCCTTATGCAGGTGCCATGCTGCAAATGGGCACAATCAACAGCTTCCTGCACACATGCATTCTCTGTAGTGGTCCCCACCTCACGGAATGGCCTCCCTGAAGAGGTCAGGGAAGCTCCTACTCTCCTGGTTTTCTACAAGCTGTGCAAAACCAAATTATATAGGAGGGCTTTGTTTCACAGATAATAAGGCTGTACTGTAAGGAAATCATTCAGAGAGATTAATTGATACAGGGATAGGGACTGTAGACTAAACTACTGTGCTCTCTGTTAATGTCGGTTATCATATTATGTCAAATTGCTTATGTTTTGTTTCAACATTATTTCAGCTCTGTATCAGATTTCTACTTGTTTTCAAATTTCTGCTATTCATACCCAATTGTATTTTTATTGAATATTCTAGCTGTTGATTGTATTGAATTACACTGTGTAATCCACCTTGAGTATCAGTGAGAAAAGTGGGCTATGACTAACATAAATAAAATAATTAGTCATACGTTTTGTGAGGAAGAACTCTTCAGCAAAGGAATGCCACTTTCAGCAGTAGTAATCATTTACTGCTAACATATAACTCAGAATTTAAGCCTCACTGTGATCTTAGTTTATAATCATAGAACCATAAAATAATAGGGTTTGAAGGGACCTCTAGGATCATCTAGTCCAGCCCTCTGCACAATGCAGGAAATTCACAAATACTTCCCCCTCCCCCATGCCACACACCCAGTGACCTTTACTCCACGCCCCGAAGATGGCAAAACACCATCAGGATCCCTATATAAACAAGCCTGGGGAAAATTGCTACCTGACCACAAGGTGGTGATTGGCCTTACTCTGGTCATGTAAGAAGGGGCCACAAGAACTAAGCTCTGATGTAGCCCTTTCTGCCCTCCCTCTCATGATCTCATGAACCCTACTGACAGCTAGATTCCATAGTTCCTTATTCTTCTGCAAGGTCTTTATTATCAATGATGAAAGAAGGGATTCTCTGCAAGTGCGGTGGACCTCAATGGCTAAGCATGGAATACCCACAAAATTTTGGGTAGTTCTAGCAAATGAACAGTGCGAATTGAAAGATGAAAAGGCTGCTTTTTAAATCTCAGTTTAACATGGAACTCATTCAGTGTCATTAGGAACATATTCTGCCCACCCACCAGCTCTCATAATAATATAGGAAGAGCCTGCTGGATCAGATCACTGGTCCATCTAGTTTCACACAGCAGCCAACCGGTTACTCTGGAGGGCCTTCCCCTGATGCTGCCTTCTCCTGATGCTGCCTGCCAGCACTGGTGTACAGAGCTTCGCTGCTTCTGAATATGGAACCATGTCTAATAACCATTGATGGACCAATCCTTCATGAATTTAATTTCCACTTAAAACTAATACTTGTGGTTATCACTGGCAGTGAATTCTACAAATTAATTACTCATTTAGTAAAAAGCATTTTAGTTTATCTGTTCTGAGTCTGTTGCCCATCATTACTTTGGGTGCCCCTGAGAGCTAGTATTATGTGAGAGGGATAAGGAAAAAAAATCTCTATCTGCTTTTCCTACCCTATGCATAATGTTATAGACCTCTATCGTGTCCTTGCTCAGTCATCTTTTTTCTTAAGTTTTTTTTTAAAAAACTCACAGCTCCCAATATGGGGATTATAATGATACCCTGTCTTGGAGACCCATAATATATCATAGTGCACAACATACATCCATTTTATGTAGATTACATTTGTCACAACAAAATAGACATTGGACATGGATATGGGCAGTGTATTGGCCAGCATTTTGGATCCATTGTAATCAATACAAAAGATACCTCTTTGGAACTAAACTAAACTCTTTGGAACTAAACTTTGGAACTAAACTCATGACATGAGTGTGGGCTTTTTGTTTGTTTCTGTTTGGGGTTGATTGTGCTTTTGAGAGAGAAAAGGGTAGAAAAAGCAGGCTGTGAAGACTCAGACACCCAGGGAAGGCAAAAGATAAAAGATAAATCCTCTTCAAATAATTTTTATTAGCCCTTGGGATAAAAGTCATTCCTGACAGTGATGTTTTTACAGTATCCAGAGAAGGGAGGGAAGCTTGGTAAGAGGCAGCAAATGTATCTTTACTTCCTCCAAAAGCTTACTCCCTTTGGTACACTTCTCCTGTTGACACTCAAATGTTATCCTTGTGTTTGGGGTCAAATGGGAGTAGCACTAAGTGCAAAACTCCTGGAGTAAATCTTTCATGTGAATTAGCTTTTTCTTCATGCCCCTCCTAGGAAAAGAGAGGGATTGACTCACCGAAGGATATTTGAAATAACTTAATAGCTGTTGTTCAGAGAGGAAAAAAGTCTTTCATCTCACCAGATCTCAAAGTACTTCATGGCTTTGGGGAGCTACCATGTGCAGAGGAATCTCTTCAATGTTGCAGAATGGCAGCCTCCATTTATCAGAGCACAGCAAGCCAACACACAACAATCTGCGACAAGATCTGAAGAACAAACAGTGTGAAGCAGGCAATTACCACAGCAGGCAGTACATGAGGACACTGGCGGACATTCCTGTTTGTTGATATTCATTCCCATGAAGCAGCCAGCAGTACCCTTTAGGTCATAAACCATTGTTTGTGAAGGAAATAAAATGTGCAAATAACAAATTCTGACTGTGTTCCACAGGAAAATTTGCAAAGGTCCGTCTATGATGGCAACAGAGGGAACTGATACCTTTTCTCAACAAGCAGAAATTATATTGCCTGAAGTAAAGCCCTCAGCTTGGTGCAGGATATTCATCCTAAACTTCTAGAAAAGATAACACACACACACCAAATGAAACCCCTGTAAAATACTAATCAGAAGGAATGACCAAACAACTCTAGTAAGCTAGATGGGGAGAAAACTGTTCAGTTGTGGTAGTTATACAAGAATATCACTCAACAACTTTTCATTAGTGATTCCAACATGCTTTTGAAAAGTCACATAATTATAATGACACTGGGGGGGGGGTGTTTATCTTCATAGATAGATATGAATACTCTAATAATGCCAGAGCCCCAAATTCATGTACTTGAGTCATTTCTTCAAAATAAGTGCAATAGTCTACATTTATAGCATCCTTTCCCATATAAAATCGTAAGGTAATTTTGTACTTAGAAAAATACAGTCAGGACCATTATCAGCATTACATTTCTTTACTAACATTTTAAAAACCCATCAAGATACATAGGAATAATATTGGAAAGTTGGGTCTTGAATTCAAGTGATGGTCCCAGGAGCTTTGCTAAACTTGTGTCACATGATATTTTCAACATTATATAGAAAGATATCTTTGGCTCTTTTCTGCCTGATTCTATGTAAATGGAACCGTGCTTAACATGAACATGTAGCTCATTAATTTTCCTGGGATGAGATGCGAAAGTTCTGTCATGGCCCAGTTCTTGGAAGTATTTTGGAAATATTCCTATTAAGTTAGAAGTATACAATACCTTGGAGCCCCCTTTGCATGCAGAGGGTCCTGTGTTCCTCTGACATCTCCAGTTAAAGGATCTTAGGTAGCAAGTATTAAGAAAGACCATTTACTATTTGTGACCCTGGAGGGCGACCAGTACCATCAAGACTGGGCAATGATGTGCTAACTGGACTGATGGCTTGGCTCATTATAGTATGTTCAGATGTAGGTTCCCAACCCTGTATTTTCCAAGGCAAAGGAAATCCAGGAGACATCGGTAGGGCAGAATCAGCAAGCAGGTGGGTGCTTAAAACTTCACTAGCCAGCAGATTTTTCCATCATCAGGTTGTTTCCCTTCAGTTCTGCTTATTTTCCAGTGTCAAAACACATAAAAGAAAATGGTCATACACCAATATTTTGGTGTATGAAAATGGTCATACATTCAATATTTTTATCAATGATCTGGATGAAGGAGTGGAAGGGCTGCTCATTACATTTGCTGATGATACCAAATTGGGAGTGGTAGCAAACACCCCAGAAGATAGAATTAAAATTCAACAAGACCTGAATACTCTGGAGAAGTGGGCAGCTGTGAATAGGATGCAATTCAACAAAGACAAGTGCACAGTATTACATCTGGGCCACAAAAATGAGAAGCACAAATACTGGATGGGGGATACACTTCTGGGCAGTAGTATATGTGAAAGGGATCTTGGGGTAAGAGTGGACTGTAAACTGAATATGAGCAGTCAGTGTGATGCGGTGGCAAAAAAGGCTAATTCAATCCTGGGTTGTATCAAAGGGGCCATAGCATCGAAATCGCAGGAGGTCATAGCCCCTCTCTATACTGCCTTGGTCAGGCCACACCTGGAGTATTGTGTGCAGTTCTGGAGGCCTCACTTCAAAAAGGATGTGGACAAAATCGAGAGGGTGCAGAGGAGAGCGACGAGAATGATCAGGGGTCTGGAGACTGAGCCCTACGAGGAAAGGCTGAGGGCCTTGGGAATGTTTAGTTTGGAGAAGAGGAGGTTGAGGGGGCGACATGATTGCTCTCTTTAAATATTTGAAAGGCTGTCATTTGGAGGAGGGCAAAGAGCTGTTCCAGTTGGCAGCAGAGGGTAGGACGTGAAGCAATGGGCTAAAACTACATGCACAAAGGTACCGACTGGATATTAGGAAAAACCTTTTCACGGTCAGAGTAGTTCAAAAGTGGAATCAGCTGCCTAGGGAGGTGGTGAGCTCCCCTTCACTGGCAGTTTTCAAGAAGAGGCTGGATGAATACTTGTCAGAGATGCTTTAGGCTGATCCTGCACTGGGCAGGGGGTTGGACTAGATGGTCTGTATGGCCCCTTCCAACTCTATGATTCTATGATTCTACACATTGAATAATATAAAAGTTTATTTTAAAAACAATGGTCTACAAATCCAAAAATTAAAAAGATATAAATATTTCTGTAACTCTCATATAAAAAGGTCATCCTTTTAAATGCAGGATGTTTTTTAAAGAGAAAGCTTTTAGAAAGAAAGAAAGAAAGAAAGAAAGAAAGAAAGAAAGAAAGAAAGAAAGAAAGAAAGAAAGAAAGAAAGAAAGAAAGAAAGAAAGAAAGAAAGAAAGAACTCATTCAGACCCCAATAAATATGACAATGAGCACGGAGCAAAAAAAAAAGGAAAATGCCTATCAAATAGAACTGCACAACAATCTTGCCAAAGGCTCTTCATTATCTACCAGAGGTCTTTTAAAGAAAGGAATCTATTGTTTTAAAGAAGCTACTAGACAAAATGCAAAGCTTTTGAATACAGCTAAGGATAAAACAGGACACATTTTCCTGTATAGAGCTTCCCTTAAAACAGCGCATTTCTCACCAGATCTTTGAAAACAGCAAAGCGATTCTCTCTAACACCCCCACACAACACCCACACACACACAGTTACCAAGGGAAGATTGTGTTCTGAAAGTTGAAAAAATAATACTTTAAGAAATATCCTAGAAGGTCATGTTGTTGTAGTTGTTCCTTCAGGAAAGTTCTACTGAAAAGTTCTTTGGCATTCTGTCATAAAAAATTCTGCTGATACGTTTTTGTAAGAACACAATCATACTGTCCTCCAGGCCTTTGCTTCATCCTGCTTCTTGCACCTCTCAGCACTCCCACTTCCTCTCGGATGCACTCCCTCCCTCTGCATCCTCAGGCAGTTCCCTGGTTGAAGTGTCTCAGAAGAACACTGCTATTGCATTGACCCCTTTACCATTTCTCTCCCCCCACGCCAGTTTTGGTCATCCTGTCTCCTTGATATATGATATACTGTGAATGTCAGGAAGAGAGTGGATTTTGGGAACTGCCTATTCTGATTCGTTTCTTGGGAATCTTTTCTCTACAGGAGCTTAGTAACACCTGGTTTAAATATGATCCAGCCATAGCTAAAGCTCCCCCTCGTGAGACTGTGCACATGCACAGCATCTTGTTTAAAACAAGGTTGCTACCTGTGGAAAGCAGCTGTGCAACTGGTCTAGCTGCTTTGTACAGGTAGTAGCCTGGTTTCAACAAGACAGCGTATAACTGTGAAGTCTATGGGTGAATGCTTTTGCCTCACCAGCCTTACATTTAAATCAAACCTGAGACACAATTTTTGATGTGACTTGTGCTAACTGCACAAGCATAACCTGCACCTTTTAAATCCTTGGCTGGGAGATAAAAAATATGCACAGCCCACCCTGCTTTCCAGGAAGTGTGTTTATCATTTTTATTATTTAAGGGTCTCTCTTGCAATGTTGATGCAAATGTATTAAATATTGTTAAAACCTGTGTGTTTTAGCATCAGTGTAATATCGTCAGACCTCCAAGGCTGAGCCTGAAGCTATCATTTTTAAGAATTTATGTGGCCATTCTTCTTTTTCCCCCTCTCAGTGTGGCAAAACTAATAATGAAATGCATAAAGGAGATCCTTAGAAAATATAACCACCCTATTTGTGATTTTGATTCATTGTTTAGTCACCAAAAATATATTGTTTTACAGGTATGTGGCTTTAATATTTATGGTTTAATAGTTAAATCCCAAGCACATCTCTTTTTTTCTACTGCAAGGGGTATCACTAGGAAGAGAAAATGAGGCCTTCACATAAGTTTATTTCTTTCTGGGATTCACACACCACTCCCTCCGTTAAGTGGACCCTCACAGTATTTTCTGTTACCATCTTGTCAGGGTTCAATTCATTATTCCATTCATTATTCAATTTGTTGGGCTATGAACATCTGAATAATTGAAAACTGAAGAAGTATTATAAATTACCACCAGGTCTCAATGAAACCCCCCTTTTAGAGGTGTTATGAGCTCACTGTTGGAAATTGGTCCTCAAGGTTTTATTTTGAAAGGAGAGTTTCATGTATTTATGTCTAAAGGAAATGTATATAGTGCCTTTCTATCAAAATGTCATACTCAGTGCAGTCAGCCAGAATTAAACATACAAAGACAGCAAGACAAATATGGAAAGTTAAAATGGAAAGAAATAATAAATGTTAAAATAGATTAAAAGCAGCAGGTAAAATCCTAACAAATATGAGAGCAAAGAAAAAGCAAGAGAAGAATGGCAACAGAGCAGGATTAAAATGATGTATGTGGAAAGGTCCAGGGGAAGTTCTAAAAATGTTTCACATATATAGAAAAACACACACAGGCCCTCATGTGTGCTAAACTTCATACTTGTTACGTACACATTACATTCTTTTAATTACAGTTGCACTCACAGCGGTGAACATTGTAGTTCAAGATGGCAACATAAATAACCAATTCACACTTATTATTAATGAAAGCAGATTTTTCCCTTGCTAAAGTCAGCATGTTTACATACCACCATGAATCTACAGTGCCCTATATTTCATCATAAATGTATAAGAGGGCAACAAGATGCCAAAGAAGACAGGATCCCACTATTGTTAAGAGAAGCATGCAAGAGGGAATTTCAGCAGCTGCAGTTTGTAATGCAGTGTAAGACCAACTGACTGACTTTGGGGGGTGAACATATCCCCCCCCCCCCTCAGTCTTGTATTGTTGTCTAATCTGATTGCATTTCATTCTACATTATTTCCAGTTGAACTAGGAAAATTTCTAAACAATTCTGGAATTGGATCACGTGCAAATCATTAATCTCTTTTTCAGTTCATTTATATCTCACCCCTCTTACATTACTGATGAAAATGTCTGTTGATAAGATGCATGAAAAAAAGGCTTGATGAGTCATACATAGGACCCTCTTTCCTGTTTATGTGTTTTGTTTAATTTTTTTAAAATTAAAACACACAGACATATATAATCATTAAAAACAATTAAAACACAAAAATGCTTTTGATGGTTTGCTGCCTTGGGAATCCTAAACTGGGTGGCATAAAATGTTTTGACAGACAGACAGACAGACAGACCAGTAAGGTTATTTCATGGACCCTGTCTTGGGTGCCTCCGTCATCTGAAGCTAGATGGATGGCAACCCAAGCAAGGGCTTTCTCAGTTGTGGCACCAACATTATAGAACTCCCTCCCAAGGGAAAATTGTCTGTCCTCTTCTATCTTTGTTTTCCAGTGATGATGTTCCCTCATTTATTCATTCCTGTTTATGTGTTTTGCTTAATTGTTTTGCTTGATTTAATGCTTTTGACTGTTTACAACTTTGGGTACCTTATGTTGGGTGGAACAGTGGCACAAAAACTTTAAAAATTATAATAATGTATAATACAATTAATTCTTTGGGTCCTGTAATTTTATGGCTATCGTATGATGCATGCTGGGAAAATAGCACAGCAGGAAAGGTTGAACCCTTTCCGCATGCCATGGTCACAGTTCAGTCCCTAATCCCCTAAAGCTGCTTTTGCAACAAATTTAAAACAATCTTATTGGCCATCCTATTTTGTATGGAAAGGTGGCATATAAATGTTTATTATACACAAATTAAATAAATAAAATTAACAGCACTGTGTCCATTGCAGCCCTATTTGTTCAAAAATGCTTGTAGCTAGGAATGCCTTATTACTTTAGTATTAGGAGTAGCCTTCTGTATTATGCTTCATATTTGTAGTGCACCTGTGGGGGACGTTAATGCTTCCAGATTAAGCAGTCCTGAATTAAAGAACGGGAATGTGCCCTTGGGTCTCCAGTACTACTTGCCTTTTCACAGCTGCAAACCAGTAAGATTTAAATTAGAGACACTTGACCATGTGTGACTTGCATGGTATTGTAGTAAACAAAAAAACTGCAGATCATGATGTGTGATACATCAAGCCAAACACCACCTGTTAGCCATGTATGTTATCCTTCTCAGTACTTTACAGTCCCTGATTAAGGGCAAGTCCATCATGGCCTCTGGGTGTTCTCTGAATGGCTTTCTGATACCAACAATTTGAGAAGTCCCCTTCCCACATGCCTGTTTCATTCTGCCCACTCTTACGTGCAAATAAGAGAGGGACTAGCATGTTTGTTCATATGACTTCAAGACTCAGATGATGCTCCCATGTACTGAAGAACCATATCAGCTTTCAGAGAACCTCAATTCAAACCACTGGGATTTGAGGCTGTATTTTTAGAGCCAAACTACAAGTTACAGTGTTCTATGCATTTACTCTGGAATCTCCACCATGACTTTCAGTCAGTCACATAGCAGGAGAGAGTTCCTTCCCAGGAACTCAATTCCTAAACATGTGGAGACCCAAGGGATGCTATTGGCTTTGTCAAGGGACTGCATGTGTAGTGAGAGGCTACACATGCAACCCCAACCAAGGCATGTTAGTATCAGGATCTTCATGTTACAGATGGCAGCTGTCACTTGCCTAGGGCCCCCTAGTGATTTTATAGCAGATGTGATATTTGTACCATGGTGTAGTTAATATGCTATATTGGCTCTCATAATGCATGATTCAGGGTACCTTTACAATATCCAGTTGTACACAGTTTAGGACTGTTCATCCCTCAAGGTTCTCAAGTCCATTTTTAAAGTGCAATTCTAAGCTGACTTACTCCAGTCTAAGCCCATTAAAATCAATGGGTTTAGACTGGAGTAATTCTGTTTAGGATTACATGAATACAGGTTTCCTTAATAAGTATGCATAGCTTGCAAACTAATGTATGCACTTAAAAACAGGTTTGAACTGAACGTAGCAAGAGACTGGATCTCATGCAGCTTGAGACAGATTTTGTAACAGAAAGGAGACACATAGACCTCAGCTTTGTTATATTTGATAGCTGTTCTGGAAATGGTGGTGCAGACAGATGTTAGAGGTTGGTCAAATATTCCTGTAATGAAAATATAGTTTTAGTCAACTCGAGAGAGCCTGCTATAATTCCACAATATTACTTGCAAAATTGAATCTAAAGCTATTTTGTTTACTATTGGAAAAGGACTACGGTGTGAAGACATAAAAAAAAGCTTCTGAGGGTTTTTTAATACAACTTTTGCATAAATCTTGTATCTATAACCTGATCTTAGTGACATAAATATTAGCAGCCTTGTTTCCATTTCATCTACCATAGAACCAATGCTGTCCTACAGCAATAACCAGCCAGAGAATAGAGCTATTTGCTGCTGTCATAAATAAGGAAGGGTGTCATGGATGTTTTCATTTGACTGAGCAGTAATGGAGTTAATTATACTTCCAGTCTCTTTGTTTTTGATCTTGTGTTTCCAAAGTCATCTCAGTGTCCTGAGTACTCTCTCGGTACTTTTAACCTTTTCCCCCATCCCCCACTGCTTATACTATTTCTGATAGATATTTTTTCTGGATTTGTGAAGAATTAGGGACTATAATTATTGGTGAAAGGCTGTAATATACTAACTCTACAATAAATAATACATGAAATCCTTCATGAAAATGCATTGAAAATAAAATATTTTCCTAATAACTGTGGGCCGATAATTGACATTGCTAGAAAATGATCTTGATGTGTAGACATTAATATATAAACATGCCCTTAAGACAAAGGCCCCTTCTGTCATAATTCTTGGTGTTCATAGTATGATTTTCTGTAGCTATTCTGTGTGGGTGCAATACATAAAGAGTTACATGAGAATTTGTTGTCCTTATAATACATCTGTATATTACATAGCCCAGGAAGCCCAATCTTGTCAGATCACAGAAGCTAAGCAGGATTGGCCTTGGTTAGTACTTGGAAGGGTAACTGCCAAGAAAACCAGGGTGGCCACACAGAGACAGAAAATGGCAAATTACCTCTCAATATCTCTTGCCTTGAAAACTTTACAGGGTTGTCACCAAGGGTCAGCTGCAACTTGATAGCACTTTCTACCACCACCACAATGCATCTGTCAACAGGCTCTGGCAGGGATTGAGGGTTCTGCTCACTGAATTATTCCTGGGAAAAAATCCCATGTATAACTGCTTCTGATGCATATTTTTCATTTTCTGGTGTACATTGAGCACCTGTGGATTTACTTCAAATTGTCATCCTTGAGCATAAACTAGTATGTTGAACCAATCAAGAAAAGTTGTTGGACTTCGGACATTTAATAAATTCATTGAAATTATGTAGGTTTTTAATGGTCTCCTTCACAAAAAATGGTCATAATCTGGGTCAAGATGATCTAGGCAACAGCCTAATCTTCTGAAAAATTCTAAAGCTGCTCCTTCAGGACCGCCATGTTATCAGTTGCAGCCCAGCATGAACAGGCATGAAGTGTCCCACTTTCCTGGGAGCAAGCCCCATTGAAAAGACCTGAGTAAGATTCTGTTTAGTGGGATAGACTGGATTTTGAAAAAGAAGACAGTGAGTTTTCAGCATTTCTCTCATCCTGGCTTACTTCCCATATTGGAAACTGGTTGGGAGAAAATATAATTGAAATGCTAAATTATGACACAGGATGAGGCAGAGTTTAACTTTCTTGATCTGCATGTTCTAATTTTTTTTAAAGAAAAATATTCACTGACTGTCTTTTCCCTCTACAAGAAAATATCACCTGGAGGATAATTTGTACCAAGGAGGGAGGAGCAGCCTGGGTCATTAAACCAGCCCTAGAGCAAGCTAAGCCAAGTGCCTCTTGCAGCACCACATTTGCTGCTTCACTTGGACCCAGACCTTGGTGACGATGTAGTTATTGCTGCATCTTGGGTCTAAGATGAGTGGCCTTTGTGGCTCTTCCTTTGGGGGTGCTGAGCTGTCATAACCACAGCTGTCATAAACAGAGCCTGAGGCATGATGTGTTGGACACTCTACATATTGAGCATCCTGGTATAATATGGATGAAGGCTGTTAACTACTGATATCTGTGCTGGCTCAAGTGGACAGTAACATTGAAGCAGAGTCAGGAGTGTCAAGCTCCAAGACTAATCCGACCCACCCAGGTGTAGCAGTGGGAGTCTACAAAAACGTCATGGTCCTGGCTTCATATTGACTTGGCTGATCTATTACAGGTGAAGAATTTTCTTCTTTTATTTATTATTTTATTTAGAACATTTTAATGCCGCCTCTCCAGGTACCTGCATGAGATGGCTTACAAAATAAAAATAAGAAAAACAAAACAATAAAAGATTTTTATTAATTGATTAAAATCCAGCATTAAAAAAGCAGCAGCCCAGCAAGAAAAAAGGTAGATTAGTAAAACAGATAGCTTAAAATATCAGTTTCCAGGCAAAAACTGTGTTTAAAAAAAACAATCTCTTAATTAAAAACCTGGGTGAACAGAAACATTTTGGCCTGGCACCTAAAGAAAGCAACTTGGGCGCCAGGCAAATTTCAAGGGGAAGAGCATTCCACAAGTGAGGCGCCAGTACTAAAAAAGTCCTGTCTCTGGTTGCCACCTGGTTGCTACCTGCCTCATCTTTGAAGATGGGGGCACAGAGCAGGGTTTGTGAGGCAGATCTTAACTGGCTAGCTGGACTATATAGGAGAAGGTGGTTCTTCAAGTGCCTTAAAGCTGAACTATACAAGATGAATTACACGTGAAGGACACGTGATTGCACTTACAAGTGTTCCCTCCATTACTTTCCTGTTCACTCATACAATTCAGCCACATGGCAGTCGATCCCATGTATGGACTGGCACAGGTTTCCTCCTTGTTTCTCCAAGACAAGGGATGGCATCCCATGATGCACCTTCTCTTTGCACATGCTCAAATCTTCCTCGGCAGTACAGAGCAAATTCAGCAAAATTCACCCATTGTTTCCATTGGGAAACATGATCTGGAGCTTTCCAGGGGCCTCGGAGGGTCCATTTTTGGACTGAATTGTACCAAATTTGCTGGGGACCTACTCTTACCTGTTCTCTAATGACTCCCCAGGTTTCATGATGATTGGACTTCAGGGGACCATTTTATGGCCCTGAATGGAGGTGTCCCCAGGTACCAACAATCTCCATTATTTCCTATTGGCAAAACTATAGAAGGTATCCAGGGGGATGGTGGTGACATTTTGCAAAAGAAATCTACCACATACTCCTGATTGTCCTCTAACGACCCCCCAGGTTTCATGAAGATTGTACTGGGGGGGCATTTTATGGTCCCTCAAAGAAGGTGCACCCAGCCACTGCCAATCTCCAGTATTCCCTATGGGAGGAAACTAGGGGAACTATCTCAGGGGCTGGGATGGCATTTTGCATGCAAAATCCAACAAATTTGCAGGGGACCTAGTCTTAACTGTCAACTAACCCCTCCAAGTTTCAGGGAGATTTGACCGGGGGGGGGCATGATCCATGTGTTTCTGCAGTGGGAGTCATTCCCCCCCCCCAGAATAGAAAGTAATGGAGAATGGCTGGTCAGCCTGTTCAAGGGATGCTGTTTTTTGGGGAGGGGGCTTTGTTTTGGTTCTGTTGGGCTGTCTGGTGTGGAGATTGTAATTGGGAGTGTGCCTGTGGCCATGGCAGCCATGATCCATGTGTTTCTGCAGCTGGAGTCAGTTTTTCCTACAATAGAAAAAATGGGGTGGCTGGGGACACCTTCTTTGGACACCTGAAGTCCAATCTTCATGAAACTTGGGGGTCTTTAGAGGACAGTCAGAGGTATATCCACTGGACATTGTATAGATTTCTTTTGCAAAATCAGAAACCCCTCCAAAACCCACAGCACCTCCCCCATGCTGTTCCTGTGGGACAAGACGTCTGTGGGGCGGGGTGGGTGGGATTGGCAAACATTGCCTCCTTATACTAATGAAATTTTCCATTAAATACAACTAATTGATTTTTCCTGGCATCTCTTTTGTGGTTATAATAAAGTTACCAGTTGCTTTATGTACCTTCTATGTGGTCTTTTCTCAATAACACTTAACAATAATTATTAGAGGACCTATTTTATATTATATTACATTGAATTGTTTATGATAATGTTTGCTTTGGGATTTCTAAGGGATGAACATTTTCTAATTTACCTCACAGATTTTTATTAGAAATATGTTTTCTGAACATACTTATGTTTGAACTGGAGGCATAGGAGGCCCTAAGCTTTAAATTTGAGACATACTACATGATTTGGCTAATAGTTCTCTGGTTAACAGAAGGAAGCTACAAAGTAACTAACAGTAAGCCACAAGGGCTCCCAATGCAGGACAAACGGATGGTGTGTGTGGCAACTTGCAAAAATCAGCATGGGGCTCCTCCCTATCCAGGGCTGCAGGGTGGCCCTCTGCTGTCAACTGCGATGTTGCAAGGAGGCTTCTCTGGCCTAAGAATGGGAGGGAAAGGGGGTTCCGTTACTCTATTCCTTCTCCATTCCCTGGACAACATCTCTTGCACTCTTTCTCTGCCTCCACCTATGAGTGGAGTCCTGTTCTTCTTCCTCAGCCATTCCCAGAAGCTTCTTTTATTTCCTCTCTTGAGCCTTACCCCTCCAGCCTCATCCTTTCAAGTGCACCTGGCACTGTTTGAGGGTAGCTGTCACTCCTGAGAGAAATGGAGCTTCCTCAATCGAACAGAGCAGAGAGATGGCACCATGCTATCTTCACCATCACAGTCAATAGGGAAGCTTTTAAGACCCAGGGGTTCCCTCGGTTGCTGTGTGACACTGGCTTAGGGCCAAGCTACAAGTGACAAATGACACTTGAACAGCAAGTGGATTGAGCGGAGGGCAAGTGAACAGGGAGAAATATACTTGCCGTTCAAGTGTCATTCGTCACTTGTAGCTTGGCCCTTAGTCGCAGCCTCCTGCCTGGCTGAGGCCTGGGGCTGAGGATAAGTTGGACATTGGGGCCATGGGGAAAGCAGCACGGGGTTGTATCCTGAGTCCTGGACAATCAAGAATGCTGGCCTGATTTTGGCTGTGCTGCAGATGAGAAGGAGGATACTGAAACTCCTGTCCCACCAGAGATCATGTAATATAAGGAAGCAGCAGGGGCTCCTTTGGCTTACAGATATGCTGTCTCTGGCCCAGGTCCTCATACTGGAGTGCTCATAGACTGACTCTTCAGGCAGCCTCCAGCCCTGGCTCCCATTCAGATGGACAAATAAGACTGCTGAACATAAATAGACAAGAAAAGAGAAAGCAAGAGAAAGCAGCAAGGACTACTCCACATAAAAGTTTCTGAGTCAGACTTGCTCTTTTGTCTGTTACTAATCATGTCACGCCAAGACTTGCTTGATCATGGGGTCCTGCCAAATGCCAAATTTGACATTTTATGTAACAAGTTATGTAACATCATGTGTTGGACACACATTGTGTGAAAATGACCTAATTGCCTTTTTAATGCCAACTTAATTTTGCTTTCTCTGCCAAGAAAAGACCCAGTGTTGGCGCACCATTTGGAACAAGAGAGAAGCATTCAAGTTGATAAAATATTTTGATCAATGCCAAATTTGTGAAGAATAAGAGAAAATACCATAATGGAATATTGTAAAGCCAGGGGTTCAATCTAGATAATAATCCCTATCAACGAAACACCATTGTGGCAGCTCACCTTGGCAAGGGATTCAGGGAACGACGATCCCGGTTGAGAAGCACGGTGCTGCAGAGTGCAGCAGGGACAGATTTCAGGGAGTGGCCACCGCAGGAAGGGCAGAGGGATGGGGGAGGCCGTGGGGGAGCACCGGGATGCCGTGGAGGGGGCGGGGTCGAGGCGGAAGGTTTAAAAGGGAGGCAGGGAGGCAGAAAGATGCAGATGGTAGCGAGGTGCATAGTGAAGGAGGAAAAGCAGACAAGCGGAGGAGGAAAGAGGCAAGAGGCTCCAGTGAGGGCTGGGAGCTGGCACCCAGCCAGCAGAGGCTTGCCTCCCCAGCAGGGAGCTAAAGGGCAGGTTGAGCTCAGAAGCTCCAGGCTAGACAGGGAGCCAGCAGCTTCGCCACCCAGTGGATTAAGAGGGCCCAGAGGCCTCACCACCCCTTCCCCTCACAAGAGAACTCTTTCCTCACGGAGCATGGCCAATTTGGTGAAGGGAACACACCCAGGTGAGGCCGGTGATGAGCAATCAGAGACACTGACAGCGCAAGTCAGAGCATCCTGCTTCTGAGGCCTGGGGGAAATCTTCACAACTATAATATCACAGACAATTATCTTGGACAACTTACAGAAATTGTTTTAAAGATCACATATACATGATGCAGAATGAGAGCTTAGGATATATTGGGTTCTATTTTTAATGGCTAGAAATCCCAGTGGGATAACTATGAGAGTCTGTTGCAGCAAAAAACAGACAGAAGTCTTGTGGCACCATAAATAAAGCTTAACATATTTCTTGATGAACTAGGGCCTCCTTCATCAGATGCATTGAGTTGGATCCAACTAGCTTTTCTGCTGGTGAGAAAGGGAGGAGTGAGGGTCCCTTTAATCACCAACAGGCTATGCAGGGGATCATGGGGAAGCATGGGCAAAAGTCATGTGGGGTGGGAGCTGTAGTAAGGTGAGTAATTGGGTAAGGTTGAGTTAAAAGGCTGGCTGGATCCAACCCATTAAGTGAACTTTCAGTCAGCAGCATACAAAGAAGGAGGGGGAAATGTGAAAAGTTCACCATAGAAGGAGAAAATAGGAAGAATATTTAGTGACATTTCTATGCAAATCATGTACAAGATAAGCACAATGATCAGTCTCACTAACTGTAATCGGTGATGTTGATGAAATTAACTACAGTGATTAACAAGTATCATATCTGCTTAAACCTGGTTGTTAAATCTATTGATAAATTCTATTTCAGCAATTTCTCATTGAATTCTATCTATGAATTTCCTTTGATGAATAACATTTTGGAAATGAGACTTATTTTCAAGTAGATTTGCATAAGACTGAGCTGCAGGTTGGACAATACTTGTGTAATTGGGGCTTCTTCAACTTCATGGCATTGGTTACAGCTGTTGATTCATGTTTTTCACTGCATTTTAAAACAACATGGGCCTCTGAAAGTTTCCACCCTCTTAGCTCCATTTAGTTTCTTAAATGTATTTTGGGATGTGTCTAAGAAAAGAGCTTTGTTGGAAACCAGTTGTCTCTTCCCTCTCCCTGCCAACCATCCTACAAACACATTGTAGTCTGAACTTCAGACAAAATCAGAGAAAGAGCATTGAAACTAAACATTGTGCCTTCCGGAGTTCTGAAAAGCATTCTTGTCTGTAATAGTAATGGATTTATCCAAGCTTTGCCCTTTGTTAGGGAAGGTCAGCCTGTTTTTTTTGTTTTTTTTACTCTTTCAATTCTTTCAAGCTCAGAATCCAGTTTGCATATTGAGCTTCCAGGAACTATTTTCAACTTCCAAGGGCATTTGAGCATGAAGAACACATTTCTTGATGTCTTTAGCTACAAATTGGCACGCAGCTGGGCTTGCAGTAGCATAGTGAGGAGGGGGCCAACATCTTAAATCCGCTGTTTATTACCCAGGAAGTTCTGATCAAGTTTATGGTTCTAAAGACTCCAACATATCAACTCCACTGAAGAACAGGACAAGCTATTGTAAATATGAACCATCAAAGCACCAGCCATTTCAATGAAATGAAGCAAATCAATTGTTTTTCACAAAGGTGCCTTTCAGATCTCCTTTTTCAGGTTCTCTGTTTCCTTATTGGTTATGCTATAGCGTGAAATAAATTAACTATAAGGCTCTTTTTGTGTGTGATTAAAAGACAATCATCTAAAGGCTCCTAAATACTTATTTTTATTAGACTAAGGCTGTAATCCTAAGGACATTTACCTGGAAGTAAACCCCACTTAATAGACCTACATAGGATTCAGAGTAGACCTGTTTAGGATTATACCATGCCTGCACAAAGTGTACATGCAGAAACAAAAAGAAAAGGTCACAACTAATGATCTTGTATAATAACAACATATTCCTCTGCAAATCTGTCTGCCTGTCTTTATGGACCACTTTGCCTATGTAAGTGAAAGAGGCACAGCTGGAAAACTGAGAAGGAAGGAAAAGGGATAAACTGTGTTAGGGAACCAGAATCAAAGAACTTTCAGCTGCTTCACTATTTTTACCTACTTTAGGAATACCTTTATGCCAACAGCAAGCATTATCCCAATGACCTCCTTTTCCTCATACCTATTTACATACTTAGCAACCGGTTCATGTAGTGATAAAGTCTGTATTGCTTACTATGCACGAAAGAAAAAGAGCTTTTAAAAATATAGATATTGGCATAGAGAAATAAGCAAAGACCAATGTTGCAATTCCATACACATTGTCACCAGTTGGTGGGCATTTCACTAGTTACATACATTGTAAAGGATCAAGAATTTGGGTCACAGCTTACCATGTTTGACAAAGGGCAGCTTCTCTTGCAGTGTTTCATATTCAGGCCCAAGTGCAAAATGTACACGCTGAAATCTACGCAAAAGGAACATATACATGTTGTTCATCACTTGTCCCTTTAAAATGAGCAGAAACAAAGTCCGACTCCTAATCCCTTTCCAGTCATGAATTCCCTATAGTTTAGAGGCATGTGGTATATAGTGAACCAGTGAACCCCATGCAACCAACAGGTTGCATATATTATGTCCTAGAATATGAAAGATTGCCTAAGCATGTCTGCTGAGTGTGATTCCTCTGTAACTTGGAGACAATCTGGTAAATCTGTTTTAGGGCACCCTGATACAGTGTGCATAGCAACTCTACAGTCACATCATGGTAATCAATTTGTTAGCAGCTGGTTCCATTAAATCAGACAAAATTCTCCAGTGAAACATGGATCAAAGCTTTGTTAATCAGGGTGTTGAGTTTACCTATTATTTGCACTGTGATCTGTTTGTTTGCAGTTTGTTCTACACATTCTCCACTACATGACAATTAATAGGCCCGTGCCTGTTTCAGATGCCAAAATTGCCCCAAAGCCAATGTACCTTTGTGTGTTGAAGGCAAAGCATTTTCAGCTAGTGATTCTCCACCTCCAGGATTCTACAGTACACAGCAATGTATTTATTTATTTTTTAAACTATGGAGGCTTGGGGGCGGGATATAAGGGAATCAATGATATACCGCTTAGATTGCGTATATTGATTCTGAAACTAAAACACCAAGTTGTTGTTTAAGTCACTTAAGGTCCCCACTGGGGAGAAAGAGAGTGTATAATTGAAGTAAATGAATTAAAAAATATATTTGATATTATGGAGGTGCAACTGGTTGTCTCTTATGTTAATCATACATTTTCTTCTTATTTACCTGCTGTAGGGGAGGATGTATAATGGCTTGTTTGTTTGTGTTTTGGGATGATACTTGCCTGTTTATTAAAAGCGCTTCATTGATTCAGGCTTCTTACATTCTCCCTGTGGCACATGCATTATGGCAAGGCTAAATGGATAATGGGGAAGAACAATAATAAGGATAATGGTGGGTTACAGAAACAATTATGTAGGGGAATAACACAGAACAGGTGATCTAGTCAGAAATGTATAGGCCTGCTGTCATGACCACTGTAAAATTATGACGCATCAGGCCAAAGGCCAAATGCATTTCTCTTGAAACATCCAGAATGCTGATTGTATTAACACTTGCTACATGTTATCCGTCCACCAGAGTTCTATCTGTCCGTGATCCAGAGGAGTTAGCCATGTTAGTCTGTAGTTGCAAAATAGTAAAAAGCCCAGTAGCACCTTTAAGACTAACCAACTTTATTGAGGCATAAGCTTTCGAGAACCACAGCTCTCTTCTAGTCTTAAAGGTGCTACTGGACTTTTTACTGTCTGTCTGTCTATCTGTCAAAAATCACCCCAAACGAAATTATTGAAACATTTGTGAAAATGTTCAGGCTTTGGTAAGATTGCCTCAGCAAGCTGGCAAATTGCTTGTAGGATTTGGGGGGATGGGAACAGGTGTGCCAGCATAGCACTGGCACATGACATCGCTTCTAGAGAAAACTGGAAGTGTCATAATGATGTTGGGGTGTGACACTCTAGAATTCTAGGAGTGTTGAGTGAATCCTAGAGCACTGTCTCCAACACAATTATGTCACCTCTACTGGAAGTGACATTGAATGCTGTACAATGACAGCATGTCCCTGCCCCCCCCATTGTCAACATTTGCTCCCTTTGAATTGTCAGCATGGAAATGGGGCAGTTGTTAGTAGGTCTCGCCCAGAAAGGCCAAGACGGTGGTCAGGGGTGACCCCATGGCTTGGCCTGTACGGCATAGTTGGCCCATGCCGTAGTTATAGTTATAGTTATGTTATTGTTATATTAATAAACAGCCATTTATCTCCAAGCCTGTGTCTGTCTCTTATTCCGGCTAAGTTAGCAAACCTGAACCATCTAGGCTTCAAAGGAAAGATGTTGGGGAAGTAACTGTTAATACACCTCTACATGTCCTTAATCTACACATAAAATATACACAGAATTAAAGGGACATTCTGATTATAAAATTTGCACTATTATATTGAGGAGGCTCAGTGGATGGATTTATGCATGTAGGTAGAATCCAGGGTAGAATCTTCAGTTAAAAGGATCTAAGAATGTAAGCCTGGGAAGCTTTGTTGGTCCATGGTTAGCTAGCAAATCTGTAGAGAGCTACTATGACGCCCAGACAAAGAATCCCTCTGGGCCCACCCCAAACATTTTATAAAATAACTCACATTACTTGCCAGTACCATTAATAGAATCATAATAGTTATCTCTATGTGACCATGTATTTATATCTCACCTTTCCTCAAGAAGCTCAGGGCAGTGTATATATACTCTTGTTTTATCCTCATCCCCTGTAAGGTAATGTGACTAGCCCAGCTCACATTTCTCTTTCCCTTTCTGTCTACAGCTACTGAATTTGTAGCCAAAAACCTTCAGCATATGTCCTGCATCCCTGAAACTCCAAGAGCCACCAAAATTTTGTCTGCCTAGCACCCAGCAGCTCTGGCACTCTAAGCACATTGAACTAGACAGCCATTGGCTTACTCTTCATTTCAATATGGTATTAAACCATTTATGGTAAGAATTTTATTCTGCTTACTGTTTTATTTCTTATTAGAAAAATTTTTATTGGGTTAGAATATTATTATTTTTACATTACATTCAATTTTCCCCAAATTTTTCATTTCTAACCCCCTCCCTTTCCCCCCCTTTTATTGACTTCCAACAGCTTTCCCACCCTTTGTCCCTTTTCCCTTACTTCTATTAAATTCCTCTGTCTAAAACAGATATACATTCTCCATTATATTAAGCAGTACATCTTTAACTACTTTTCTTATTATACACCCAAACTGTACGTCTTTGGATAAACAATTTATCCCATTTTCCAGTTTTGAATATTTCTATATATCATAAACCTATATATCATGAACCATAAAAATTTCCCACATTTAAATCAAACAGATCAAACAATTTGATTTGTTCTCTATATATTACTCATTTCATCTTTTTATGGTAATTCTATATAGCTCATCACATAATCAATCAATTTGACTCTTCTGTACATTCAGTTTGGTGCATATAAATCTTATCAAAGAAAGAAAATATTGTTAGTTACTCAATCCTCATGTTTAAACCTTATCATTAATTATTCTCTATCAATGTTCTATCAGTTAACCTATACATATCTATATATATATCAATCTATTAATCTAACTGCTTATAAATTCACATTTCTCTTCCTCCCCCGGTAAAGTCACCCCTCTCTTTTATACTTTTATTATACTTCAGTAGTTCTCAAACTGCCACAGTTTTCCTCCCACCTCCCATTTCTTCTCCAGATATTGTTTCAGCTTCTCCCAATCTGTGTTAAACTGCCCTGAGTCCAGATCTCTCAGTTTTCTTGTCATCTTGTCCATTTCAGCCATATACAGCAATTTGTAGATCCAATCTTCAATAGTTGGCACTTCTTGTACTTTCCATTTCTGCGCATACAAAAGTCTAGCTGCTGCAGTCATATAAAATATCAACGTCCTATGATGGGCTGGAATTCCCTCCATTCCCAAGTTTAGCAGCAGGAGTTCTGGGTTCTTATTTATTTGAAACTGTAAAATTTCACTCATTTCTCTTATTATTTCCCCCCAGTACTGCCTAGCTACCTCACACGACCACCACATATGATAGAGGGAGCCCTCGTGTTTCTTACATTTCCAGCATTTATTAGAAGTATTCGAGTTCCCTAGCGCAATCTTCTTTGGGGTCATGTACCAACGATAGATCATTTTGTAAATGTTCTCTTTGATATTAGTACATGTCGTTGTCTTCATTGTAGTTTTCCACAAGTATTCCCATGCCTCCATTGTTATTTCTTTATTGAAATTTATAGCCCATTTCACCATCTGTGTTTTAACTATCTCATCCTCAGTATACCATTTCAACAGTACTTGGTATACCTTGGATATTCTTTTCTTGTCTTCTTTAAGAAGGGTCTGCTCTAGTTCCGAGTTCTCTGTTCGTATGCCCCCCTTTGCAGAGTCCGAATTGTATAAGTCTCTGATCTGTCTATACTGGAACCAATCATAGTTAGGTGATAGTTCCTCTTGCGTCTTTATTCTAAGTTTAGATACTTCAGTTTTAGTTATTTCTTTGTACGTTAAACATTGTTGTTCATTATCGACAGCTCTCGGATCTATCACCTCGTATGGAACCACCCACAAGGGGGTTCCTTCTTGTAGGTAAATTCTATACTTCTTCCAGATTGTATATAAACTTCTCCTTACAAAATGATGCAGGAACATCGAGTTGACCTTTACTTTGTCATGCCATAGGTATGCGTGCCATCCAAAAAATTTTTTATATCCCTCTAGGGCTAATAGTTTCTTATTCTTTAATGTCATCCACTCTTTTAACCAAACTAGGCAGATTGCATCATGATAAAGTCTCAGGTTAGGCAGTTGCATTCCGCCTCTCTCCTTTGCATCTTGTAAAACTTTTACTTTCACTCGAGGCTTCTTGCCTGCCCAAACAAAATCTGATATTTTCCTCTGCCATTTTTCAAATTGTTTAGAGTCTCTGATGATTGGTATTGTCTGTAGCAAAAACATTACTCTTGGTAACACATTCATCTTAACTGCTGCAATCCTGCCCAACCATGACAAGTTCAATCTATTCCATTTGATCAAGTCTCTCTCTATCTGAGTCCATAATTTTTCATAATTATTCTTGAACAAATCTATATTTTTTGCAGTCAGCTCAACTCCCAAGTATTTCACCTTACTAGTTACTTCACAATCCGTTGTTTCCATTAACAATTGTTGTTTCTGCTTAGTCATGTTTTTGCATAATATCTTTGACTTCTTTTTGTTAATGAAGAAACCTGCCAAGTCCCCAAACTCCTTGATCTTATCTATCACTTTTGGCATGTTCTCCAGTGGGTCTTCTACAATTAACATTATGTCATCTGCAAATGCTCTGACCTTATATGAATAGTCCTTTATTTTTATTCCTCGTATTTCCTCATCTTGTCGTATTTGTATCATCAGAATCTCCAATACTAAAATGAACAACAATGGAGATAACGGGCAACCTTGTCTTGTTCCTTTACTAATCGTCAATTTCTTGGTCAATTCATCATTCACTACAATTGCTGCAGTCTGGTCTCTATAAATTTCCTTAATTGCTCTGACGAATCTTTCTCCCAGCTGTAGCTTTTCCATAGTGGCAAACATAAAGTCCCAGTTTAAATTATCAAACGCTTTTTCAGCGTCTACAAAGAAGAAACCAACCTCTTTGTCACAACGCTTGTCATAATATTCAATAGCATTGATCACTGTCCTTAAATTGTCTCTTATTTGTCTGTCTGGCAAAAAGCCTGCTTGTTCCTCCTCTATGACTTCCGAGAGCCACCCCTTCAATCTCTCCGCCAATATCTTCGCAAAAATTTTATAGTCATTGTTAAGCAGTGATATAGGTCTGTAATTTTTCACGTTGGTCAGGTCTTGGCCCTCTTTTGGGATCAATGATATATTCGCTTCACTCCAAGTATCTGGAATCCTTTGATCCCTAAAAACTCCATTCATCACCTCTTTTAGGAATGGTGCCAGTTCATTGGCCATTGTCTTATAAAATTTAGCCGTAAGTCCATCTGGCCCTGGCGCCTTTCCTAGATTTGCGGATTGTATTGCCTTGCTTATTTCCTCATCAGTTACTTCACTGTTCAACTTATTTCTCCAAGCTTCCGAGATTTCTGGAAGTTTGGTTTTCTCCAGATATGATGCTATTGATTCTTTGTTTACTTCTTTTTTATTATACAGCTTAGCATAGAATTTATAAAAGGCTCTACTAATGGTAGTCTGCTCCAAGTACGTTTTGTTTTCTTCACAGATTTTATTTATTATTTTCTTTTCCCTTTTCTTCTTCAATTGCCATGCCAAATATTTCCCAGGTTTATTAGCACCCTCAAACGCTTTTTGATTCAGTCTTTTAAGGTTCCACTCCAATTCTTTATTACTCATTGCTGTTAGCTGTTCTTGAAGAATTTTGATTTCCTGGTATATTTTCTTTTTCCCTGGTCTCTTTTTTAACTGTGTTTCTTTGGCTTTTATTTTCTCCTCAATCTCTTGTCTTTTCTCCTCTTTCTTTTTTCTTGCTCTGCCATTTAAGTCCATTAGTATGCCCCTTACAACCGCCTTGTACGCATCCCAAACTTTGTTGGTTGGTACTTCTTTATTCACGTTGTACTGTATAAAAAACTTTGTCTCTCTTCTCAGTATTTCCATATTCTCTCTTTCCTGTAACAAGTCCTCATTTATTCTCCAGGCTTTCCTTTTTCCCCTTTTTCCAAATTTCCACATAATTGGGTTGTGATCTGAGCCTACCATCGGCATTATTTCTACCTCCTTAGTCCATAACGCTAAGTCTTTTGAGGCCCAGATCATATCGATTCTTGATAGTGTAAAATGCCTTGCAGAATAAAAAGTAAACTGTCTAGTTTTAGGATATTCTCTCCTCCATACATCTTCGAGAGTCTCTTGTTGAATCAACTCAAAAAAAAGCTTTGGCAATAGTCCTCTTTTCTTTTGTGCTGTTGTAGTCTTTTTGTCTAGTTCCAAATCTGTCACTCCATTGAAGTCTCCAGCAAGAATTATCTGGTCATATGCAAGATCGTCTAAATGCTTCCTTAAATCCTCAAAGAAGCTTTCCTTTGCACCGTTAGGTGCATAAAGTCCGACTACCAACACTCTCTTTAAATTCCAATTGCATTCCACTGCTACAAATCTAGCTTCCACATCTCTCATAACAAATTTTGGCTGCAGCTCCTCTTTTATATACAACACCACTCCTCTTTTTTTCTTGTTGGAGGCCGCTACAAATTCTTTGCCCAATTTTCCAGATTTTAAATATTTTACATCCTGTTTTCTGATATGGGTCTCTTGCAAACAGACAATATCACATTTTTGTTTTAGTAGCCAATGAAAAATATTTTTCCTCTTATTCGGTGAGTTTAGTCCATTTACATTCCAAGATAATACTTTACACTCCATATTCATATTCATAGTTTTGTTGGTAAGTCTTTTTCATTGTCCTTAATAAATCGCTCCATCTCTCGCTCAGATCTGATGCGTTTTTTTGCCCCTCCAAACTCAAAGGACACTCCTTCCGGTAGCTCCCATCTGTACCTGATATTCATGTCCTTCAAAGTCTGAATTAGCACTTTATATTTTTTCCGGTCCAATAACACTGATCTGGGCAGTTCCTTCATTATAATAATCGTCTTGCCATCAATCTCCAATGGATCTTGAAACTGTTTTGTCACAATCCTCTCTTTCATGTTTCTAGTTGTAAACTGCACAATCACATCCCTTGGTAATTTCCTCTGGGTTGCAATTCTCGAGTTCACACGGTACGCCACATCTAGGATAGCCACAACTTCCTCCTCCTCCTTCCCCAGGTATTCAGCCAACACCTCAGTCATCTGTTCTTGCGCTGACTTCCCTTCCACTTCTGGCAGACCACGAAAACGAAGCTGCTTCTCCATATGTTTAGTTTCTGCAACTGACATCCTCCCCTTCACCAATCTCATCTCTGTTTGTTGCGTGTCTATTAAATTCTCCATCGCGTCTTCTACTGTTTTGACTCTTTGCTGCGTTCCTTGTAATTCACTACTCATCGTTTCCATACCTTTTTTCACTTCTGACAGCTCCGACTTTACTGTCTGTGTAACCTCTTTGACCTCTTTAATAAGCTCCAGTTTCGTGTCCTTAAGTTCTTTAATCATGTCTGCAAGTTTTTTGTCCAGATTTTTATCCAGATTTTCTATTGCCGATTGCCACTCTTTTTTCGACATCGTGGGGCTTGCTTTAGCTCGCTCCCACGAATCTGCTCTCTTCCTTAACTCCGTGGCGTATAATTAAACGTTTTTCTTTTTTCAAATGTCCCAATCTTTGCCAAAATTAAATTTTAAAGTGTCCAAAATGTCGGGCGTCTTTTCTCTATGGTTTCTCTATGTTGTTGTAATCCAAAATGGCCTACTTCCTCTTCCGCTGAAGCCGCGACCCTTCCCCTTTCAAAAATGGTGATTCCCTACTTCCTGTCCTTCAGCAAGGGCCGCTTCTCTCCAGCCACTCTATTGTTGTTACGCACTTCCTGTCTCCCGTCTTCCCACAGCAGGTCTCGCGATGGTGTCTTTTTCCCACAGCTCCAAAACCACAGGTATTCAAAACAATAGTCCGATTTCTGTAATAACTTCTTTAAACTTAGTCTCTTTTAAAATACAACTCCTGCCGAGTCTTCACCTCCTTTTCACTAGTCTGTTGCAGTTTAAAAATCTACTTTCTTTCCTCTCTGTTTTTGTCAATCTGTCCCGTTTCAAAAGATAGCGATCTTTACCTTCTCTTCACTTTTCTCGGGTTGTAATCGCTGTTTCGATCTTAAATTCTCCTCTCAGCTTCCTTCCCCAATCGAAGCTTGGGTATGTAGGTCTTATGCCAGCCGAATTGGCCCCAAAACTGCCGCAGAGATTATAGCCGACCCGTCGCAAGGTGGGACCTCAAGGATCGGGGGGAGACTCGTTGGGTAGAGCCCCCCCTCGTCCGAGATCTAACTCACCCTAGGGTCTTGAGCGTTCTTTGCCTGCTCCCCGCCTGAGAGCAGTCGGCCGCGGGCTATTTTCACCCCTCCGGCCGGTTAAAACGGCAGTCCGGTCAGCTCCGCGAATGGAGCTGCGTTAGACCTCCATGAATCCCAAACCGGAAGTCTGCTTACTGTTTTATTTCTGTTTACTTTGAAACTCTTTACAGAATTTTAGCCATCACAAAATCAACCTGCCAAACTCATTGCTACATGACGATTTCTTACATTGGTGATCTTTCAAAGGGACTTTGGTTACAGGGAGAAAGATTTATTTGTAGTTGTTGATCATGATAGCTTGAAATGGAATATCCATACAAGAGGCATTGTACTTCTGATTTCCATATGGCCTTGGCAAAGAACAGGAGATGGCCAATTGGCTACCACTATCATCTGTTTGCTGGCAGGCACAGAATAAATAGAGCCAACTTATTCTGTAACAGGGATAATAAAAAGGCTAACTTTATTTACCACCAGTCCGGGACAAGTGGTTGAGGGGGAGGCGTGGCTTTGCTCATTTGGGAGTCCTTCTTCTTCAAACCACTCCACACCCCAAAAATTACTGGCATTGATTGTGTGGGCCTAGTGTTGGATGCCGAGGAGAGGTTGGCAATATGCGTGGTGTACCGACTGCCTACTGCACCGGCATCTTCCCTGTCTGGTCTGTTGGAGGCGGTGGCTGGCTGGGCCTTGGAATTCCCGAGACTTTTGGTTCTCTGGTATTTCAATGTCCTCCATGGTGGCCCTAGGACTCTCCCAGTTTGTTTCGGCTCCCACGCATCAAGCAGGTCACACGCTGGATTTGATTTTGAGGGGTGGGGTGATGGTGGTCCTGGATGCCTATGATGCGGTTCCATGGTCAAATCACTTTGTTCTGAAGGCTCGTCTGAGCATGCTGCTCCTTTCCCGGGTGGGCGGTGAGTGGATTTACGCTCACCCGCAGAGACTTATGGATCCAATTGGTTTCCAGGTGGCTCTGTGGGATCCGATGCCCCCTGGCAATACATTACATGAGCTGGTGGATGATTGGCATGGCCGACTTTCCGAAGCCATAGACGTTATTGCCCCCTGCCGTCCTCTCCGAGCCCACAAATGGGTAGCTCCTTGGTTCACTGAGGAGCTTCGCCAGATGAAGCGGTCTCTGAGATGACTAGAGCGAGTGTGGAGGCGGGGGCACGACAAAGAGGCAAGAACATCTTATAGGATGTTTATGAATGCCTATGAGGTGGCAGTGAAAGCAGTAAAGAGGGATTTCTTTGCTGGTTCCATTGCGTCCACTAGCTCACGCCCGGCTCAATTATTTCGAACAGTTCAGTCCTTGGTCTCCCTCTCTCAGGGAGACCACCAAATTCTTAATTTGACTATTGGCTGTGAGGCTTTTGCAAGCTATTTTGCGGGTAAAAGCTTGTCCCTTCGCCATGGCCTGCCACCCACTGTTGAAACAGTAAGGGAACTGGAGACCCCTTGGCTGTCTTCTGGGTCTGTATTAAATCATTTCAGGCTGCTCTCCCGGGACGAAGTTGACAGGATCCTGCAGGGGATGAGGCCAACCACCTGTCCTCTGGACCCCTGCCCATCCTGGCTGGTGAAGACCAGCTTGGAGGGGCTACGGGACCATTAGGAGGCCATTGTTAACATCTCCCTGAGCTCTGGGGTTTTTCCCGGAGTGTTAAAGGAGGCGGTGGTGTGGCCCCTCCTGAAAAAACCATCTTTGGACCCCAGCGACCCGTCCAGTTACCGCCCAGTGTCGAACCTCCCGTTCCTGGGCAAGGTGATTGAGCTGGTGGTGGCAGTACAACTGCAGGAATTACTGAATGATGCTGTAGTCCTCCAGTCCAGTCTGGCTTCCGTCCTGGCCATAGGACAGAGACGGCCTTCGTTGCCCTCACAGATGACCTTCACAGGCATCTGGATCGAGGCAGGTCGGTGTTGCTTGTGTTACTCAATCTCACAGCAGCATTTGACACGGTCGACTATGATTTGTTGGCCAGCTGCCTCACCGACGTGGGGATTAGGGGTTCAGACTTACAGTGGCTGGTCTCCTTTCTCCAGGGTCCGGGATAGAGGGTGGCGCTCGGGGGAGATCTATCGCCCCGTCACCCTTTGGTGTGCGGGGTTCTGCAAGGGGCGATACTTTCCCCAATGTTATTTAACATCTACATGCGCCCCCTCACCCAGTTGGTGTGGAGGTTTGGGCTGGGCTGTCATCAATACGTGGATGACACCCAGCTTTTTATGTTGATGGACGGCTGGCCAGACACAGCCCCAGACAATCTGGCCAGAGCTCTGGAGGCTGTGACGGCATGGTTGAAACAGAGCAGGCTGAAACTGAACCTGGTGAAGACGGAGGTTCTGCAGCTGGGACTGGGGCTGCCGGATGTTGGGATCCAGCTCCCTGCTTTGGATGGGACACCACTGGCAACTTTGCCAGGGGTGAAGAGTCTGGGCGTGCTCCAGGATGCCTCCCTGTCGATGGAGGCCCAGGTCATGGTCAGCGCTCCTGGTAACGTGCGCGCGTGCACAATGGCACATGAATTTTAACACGCCAGCACACGGCTGAGAAAGCCCAGCACACAGAAGGGTGCCCTGGGCCTCCCCTTCCCTGTTTCCCGCCCCGACAGCCTGCCTGTGATGCCCTTGCCCCGCCTTGGTGCAGTCCTGGCCCCAGGACCACTCCCTGCCCTCCCTGTTTCCTGCCAGAAGGGGCTGGTGCGGGCCCCAGCCATGGTGCAGTGGTGGCGGCAGCGGCGGCATGGGCAGCCTTGGGGCCTCTTTGCCGCTCGCCCGCAGAGCCAGGAGCCAGAGGAAGCAGCAGCGTTGGGCAGAAGGCCTCTCTGCTGCACGCACACATGCACGCACACACGCACACAGCCGCCGTCAGCGGCGTGGGGCAGGTGGCCTTGAGGCCTCTCCGCCGCACATGCTGTGTCCAGCGGCGGCAGCAGTGTGGGGCAGGCGCCCTTGAGGCCTCTCCACCGCATGCACACAATGCCCGGCGGCGGTGGCAGCGGCGTGGGGAGGGCAGCCTTGTGGCTTCTTCACTGCACGCCTGCAGCATAACATGGGAGCCAGTGGCGGCAGGGGGCGGGGGGGGGGGCTTGGGGCCTTTTCACCGCACACCCACAGTGCTGGGAGGCGGCGGCAGCAGCAACATGGGGCGCGCAGCCATGGGACATCTCCGTTGCATGCTCGCAGAGTTGGGAGCCGCTCTGCTGCACACCCGCAGCTCCGGCAGCTGGAGGAGGCAGAAGCGTGATGCTCTGTTCTCCAGAAATTGGCTGATAGACTGGAGATGGACTGCTTTGATGGACTGGTGGGTGGATTCTCAGATAAAGTTGGCACTGTGATTTAACAGTCAGGAGACGCAGGCACTGATTGTTTTTACATAACACAGTTTAAAAGGAAAAAAACATTAAAATGTGGAATCTCTCCCTCTCCCTCTGATGCTGAGGATCAAACCTGGGCCCTGCATCAAGTCTGCCCCACATTGTTACCCTGGTATAAATGTTTGGGAAATTAGGTTCTCGTTTCTTAACACTTTAAGCCCTGTATCCAACTGCTTTGTTTTCAAATTTCTTCAACCCATTCCCTATTGCATTGTTCACTGACTGCCCCATTCTGTTGATTGTATTGACTCACACTGTGAAATCTGCCTTGAGTCTCAGTGAGAAAGGCTGACTATAAGCACAGCAAACAAAACAAAATAAATAGCAGTCCAGCAAGGTTTTTAAGGCAAGAGATATGCAGAGTTGGTTGCTTCTGCAAAATGACACGGGGAGGGGGGGGCACCTACTTAGCTTCAGAGATATAAGATCAGGCTATCCTGGTTTGGGCTCAGGAGGAATACTACCCCAAATCATGGAGTATTAAGTTGACCCTTATGTGAAAAAAAACTGTGAACAGACCTTTCATCCACACATTTCTCTAATCATTTTTAAAGTCCCTAATACCCTCTAGCAGTTGCCACATCATGCAGCAATGAATTCCATAAATTAAAGATGCAGTCTTTAATATATGGTCAAAGAAACTGATATATTGGAGAAGGCTGCATTTATCTGCATTGAATAGGGGTGGATCTGTTTTGGCATATTCCATTACATGTTTGTTAGTTTTATTAGATCCCAGCTTTCTGGTGACAATGGATGTTTGTATTTCTGATAGTACGTGGTTCAATTCATTAATAAGATGCCAGGAAGTCACATTCCTTTAGATCCAAAAATGATTCAATTAGATTTGTTTAAAAGAGATATATTTCTCTTCAGCTCTGGAGCACCCCTGACACCCCATTATGTGGAGAAACAGCATAAGGAAACCGACTTGAGAGTAGTGGTGCTGGAGGTGTTAGGAAAACAACATTCTGTAACTTTGCAGCCACACACGCATAAGAGATTTTCAAGTTTATGTTTTGGGCATGCAGGATTTGAATACATTGGAAGTTTCCTTTTCTGCTGTAAAGCATTCCACACGCTCCTGATGAAGGATTCCGATATCTGCCACAGATAGCCGGCCCCAGATTGAGCGTGGGTTGGAGTCTGCTTCACGGCTGGGCTTCACCATTCACTTGCCAAGGGGAGCCCCGGAAAGAATTGTTATAATTATTTCAAAAAGACTGTGGAAACTGTGGATGTCCACTGCAATGTGCCCTATATGATTATGTAAAAAGTATTGTATTGTTCATGTATGTGCCTGGAAATTGTATTAAGAGTATTTATTTGAACACAGTGATGAAATTTTGTAGCCTTTGCACTCTGAATACATTTTTGTAATTTTGTAGACTAGTATTGTATTCCCTGTGGATTGTTTTTTTCCCTCTTCTATTTGCTGTTTCATAAGGGAATAGCCATTTTGTTCTGCAATAAAACTGGTGTTAAGCTTGACTGCAGCCGCACCTGGAGTATTGTGTGCAGTTCTGGAGGCCTCACTTCAAAAAGGATGTGGACAAAATCGAGAGGGTGCAGAGGAGAGCAACGAGGATGATCAGGGGTCTGGAGACTGAGCCCTACGAGGAAAGGCTGAGGGTCTTGGGAATGTTTAGTTTGGAGAAGAGGAGATTGAGGGGGGACATGATTGCTCTTTTTAAGTATTTGAAAGGCTGTCATTTGGAGGAGGGCAGGGTGCTGTTTCAGTTGGCAGCAGAGGAGAGAATTTGAAGCAATGGGCTTAAATTACATGCACAAAGGTACCGGCTGGATATTAGGAAAAACTTTTTCATGGTCAGAGTAGTTCAAAGGTCGAAACAGCTGCCTAGGGAGGTGGTGAGCTCCCCTTCACTGGCAGTTTTCAAGAAGAGGATGGACAAATATTTGTCAGGGATGCTTTAGGCTCATCCTGCATTGGGTTGGACTAGATGGTCTGTATGGCCCCTTCCAACTCTATGATTCTACTGCAGCAAAAATGGCCACATTGGAACATATGGCTAAATTCATCTGACATGCAGATAAATTTAAACAGACATGCACTTTTACTGGATGGCTAGAAGCTAATAAAACTCAGAAACATTTAATGGAGTATGTCAAAACAGATCCACCTCCTTTCAATGCAGGTAAATGCAGGCTCATCCAATATATCAGCCTCCCTAACCAACATCACCTTTGCCTTGTCTGGATTCAGTTTCCCCTTGTTTTCCCTCTATCTCTTGACCACAGTTACCATGCAGTGGCCCGATGTGGAGATTACATATGCATAAGTGGGTGATGGCACCCAATATCAATGCCTCAGGCAATCTAATTCAGAAGTCTTTTAATCAAATGGATTCTGGTTTTGGAAAAGGCGCGCTCACAACTTGCAAGTTGCTGCTCACAAATTGGATTTCTGGCTCACAACACTGCACTGCTTAGAGGGAACATTGGTCATGGTGGTTGCCAAGTCTGCATTTTTCCACCTTCATCAGATCAGGCAACTTGCCCCCTACCTGACGCCCCAGGACCTGGCTACAGTGACACATGCAATGGTCACCTCCAGGCTAAATTACTGTAACTCACTCTACGCTGGGCTACCCCTGGACCTGATCCGGAAACTACAACTGGTCCAGAATGTGGCGGTGCAGGTCCTGACTGGTATATCCTACCAGTCACATATCATACCTGTCCTGCACCAGGTGCACTGGCTTTCGGTTTAATTCTGAATCAGGTTCAAGGTGTTGGTTCTTACCTTTAAAGCCCTGAGCGGGTTGGGACTGGCATATCTTCGGGACCACCTCTTCCTGTATGTTCCCCGGAGACCGCTTCGATCAGCAGATAAATGTTTACTGGTGGTCCCCAGCCCTAAGGAAGCCTGCCTCACTTCAACCAGGGCCAGGGCCTTTTCAGTCCTGGCCCCAGCCTGGTGGAACGCTCTGTCAATGGAGACCCGGGCCCAGCGGGACATATTATCGTTCTGCCGGGCCTATACGACAGAGCTGTTCCGCCTGGTGTTCGGTGGTTGAAGGGTGCCATGTTGGTCTCCCACCTTTGGGAGATACATTGCACCTTAATGTATCTAGTTAATTTATTTCATTATTGTTTATTGTATGTTGATTTTAGAATTGTTGTTTTCTTGTTTTTATTGATTTTAACTTGTTCACCGCCCAGAGCCCCTGAGGATGGGCGGTTTATAAATTGAAATATAAATAAAAATAAATAAATACAAATTTAATTTTACATTGATCAAGAGGTCAGCAGCACCAATATGCCAACCTCTTCTGTACCTAGGAGCAGAGTGGGCCATTGATGGAATGCAGAAGAGTCAGGCCTCCTCTGTCTGCACATCCCAGGCTTTACTGTATACCAGTACCACTCAGGCTGGGAGCACTTGGCCAGGGATCCTTTGTGACCCGCCTCAAATACTTATCCTTCCTAGGAAGCCATATGAATCCAAGAGGCCCATGGGCTGCTCCCTGTTCTTGGTGCCGCCATACACTGAACCAAAAGGGGTATGGAGGTGGGCATTGGACCCTTAAATGTGGTTCCTCCACCTCACTCCCGTTGCTGTGTGGTAAGGACTGTCCAGTCAGGTTGGCTGGCTCTCCCTTTACACTGGCTGCAGCAAAACCCACCTCTTCCCCCCTCTCCTCTGAGATGGAGTGGGTCCAGCATGGTCTTCTTGCATGTTTCCTAGGAATGTCTGAGTAATCACTGCTTGAGGCAGCATGCTGGATTAGATGGGCCTTTGGTCTGACCCAACAAGGAAATTCTTATATTTTTATGAGAAATAAAAATATAAGAGAAATATGAGAAATAAAGTATGAGAAATAAAGGGCTTTGGCATCTTCATTTTGTAATCCAAGATAAACTGGAATTGGCTGCTGAAATCAGTAGTTTAATTCCTGTACAGCAGACAAAATGCAATCCGAGTTTTGTAGTCAGTATCTGGCTGATTTAAAGTAATTTAGAATGCAAGAAATCAATGAATTAAGACTAGTCATGCTTGAGTGCCTGCTGGTTCAGTTCTTGCCTTGCTCACTGGTTGCAAGTAGGGAGCCAATAGTTTGGCACTCTGCTCAGATGAATTAGAATTAGTTCATTTCACATGATTACCTGCTTTCTCACACAACTATAATGCTTGCTGGCAGCTGCCCCTCCCTGCCACTCATCAGTCACCACCTCCAAGTTTAAAAGATGCACCTCCAAGTTTAAAAGATAATATTGATTTATTGCTTGTAATCGTATTGTTTTATATCGCTGGCTTTTGCTGTAATAAATTGGATTTGGATTTGGAAAAGATGCAGTTAGAAGAAAGAAATTATGCTTAAATTGAGACTTATTATTTGGTTTTCAATTTGCCTTTGATATCTGCTAGATGTGATCATGAACCTGCAGTTTGAGCTCATTGGTACTGTAGTATTTCCCAGCAAGCAGAAGAGCGATGCACAACCCCTCCCAGAGGCTAAGGGTATTTATTTTTCTGAGGGAAAGCAAACCCTCCCTCATGTGATCTCTCTCTATTCCCCAACTCTCTTAAGAGTTTTGGGTACCCTTCCCTTTGATAGCTGCCACCATCTCTTTGAAACTCATCCAGAAAGGTCATCAAAAGGAGCTGTTTGGTAACATGGGCACAGCAAGACTTGCAGGTAGGCATCATGGCAGTCTCTTTCTCTCTTAAACAATACAAAGTTTTATTCCACTATCAACATCTCTAGGTGTACGGACTAGATAAATGAGGGTGCATGTTTTAAGAAAAAAAATAAAGAGAAAGATTTCTACCCTGAGTTGGAAAACTACAATTAGTTGACATTTGCTTTATTTCCCCTATTTTGTGGGAACAAATGGGTGTGTGCATATATGTTTTACAGTTATAATAATAATATTTGATTTATATACCACCCTTCAGGATGACTTAACACCCGCTCAGAGTGGTTTACAAAGATATTATTATTCCCACGACAATAATCACCTGCGAGGTGGGTGGGGCTGAGAGAGCCCTGAGAGAGCTGTGACTGACCCAAGGTCACCCAGCTGGCTTCAAGTGGAGGAGTGGGAAATCAAACCCCGTTCTCCAGATTAGAGTCCTGCGCTCTTAACCACTACACCAAACTGTGTTGTTAGAAACACATCCAGAAGCAAAGAGAGAAGAGCCCTTTTTCAATTCCTCCCACCAAATGGATCGAAGGTCCTGTGACCTATCTCAGTTCTGGAATCCTGACTGCTGGAGCCACTCAGAAAATGGCAGCTGATAGTCAGATGCTACTCACATCAGAGGGATTCTTTAATTTTCCCACAGGCTGTAAAAACATATTGATCCAGGAGGGATGTGATTTTCCCAGCCAGTATCTACCAACAACGGTTCATCCCCATAAATTCAGTCTTTCCTGAGATGAAATGGTTTCCCCTTCCCTCAACCATGGTAGGTACTATTACACATAACACCAAGAGTATCAACTAATGATAAACCTAATGAAATGGTACATGGCACCATTTAAAAAAAAAATATTTCAAAGATTTGATATCATGAATTGCAACAATTCAAGCTGCAACAACCTTGGCCTATAGAATAAGCAGCTATTGTACAGGCACGACACCACTTCACATGAGCTTCAACAACAATCATCAATATTATCTGATTTGGAGTTTGTTTTATGTTCAATAGAAAGAGTTGAGAAAGTTAGGTTCTCTTGACAATAATGTTCCTTTGGAAGTCTGAAGCATGCCTAAATAAAACACAACTACATTAATCTTAAGAACTAGTTTAAGATGCAGCATCACTAGCACTAAATTATCCCACTATAGCTGGAACTCAGAGAGCGATGCCAGCCATCCTCAAGATTGCCAGGTCCCCCATCTTAATTCCAGGAGTTGGGGGTGGGGGCAGGTGGTGCCAGTTGAGTGCTCTGCAGGGCTTGAAATGACGTTACTTCTGATTTTAACTGGAAGAAATGGTGTTTCAGAGGGGATTTCTAAAGAAACTGCCTGTATAAGCCACTGTTGCTTCTGGTTTGAACCAGGAGTGAAGTCATTTCAAGCCCTGCGAAGCATATGTGCACATCATTTGCCACATGCTCTGCCTGCCACCCACATCTTTCCCTCTGCTGGCCAGGTGAGGGGGGCAGCAGCTAGCTGGGGCCAACGTATCCTCCACCCCTTGCAGAAAACTAGCAACCCTAGCTATACAAGAAGAAGTATCTATCCCTTTTGCAACAATAAGAAATGACTGAAACAAATCTGTAACTTTTGACAGAGATAAGTGGGGTGACTCCAGCTCTTTTCTGGAACTATAAAAAACAAGATTTATAAATTAAATGTCATATATAAAGAGAAACTTCACTGAATGCTTTAGGTTGATCCTGCACTGGGCGGGGGGTTGGACTAGATGGTCTGTATGGCCCCTTCCAAGTCTATGATTCTATGATTCTATGAATAACTAATCATTGATACCAATATCATACAGGTATTGACCCACTGGACATGGGATGCACTGAGCTGCAAGTACATGACATCAGAGTCATGTGACAGGAAGAGCAAGCATCAGAGTTATGAGTCCACCAATATCATAGAGAAAACCATGAGCAGCAGAACAAAAGAACAGGGGACAGGACATACAGGACATGTGAAAGGAGGTATACTATACCTTGAAACAAATCAAAGGTCAGAGCCATAGAGGAATTCTCTTTGCCACTGAGTGACCTCACATCATTTCCCGCTGATGTTCTCAGCATATAAAGAGAGAGAGGAGACATCACACATTTGCTTTCTATAAAGCAGGTCCTACCTCAAAGGGAGAAAATGGCATCTGTATAAGGGCTTGTGATCCAACAGAACACAGTATGTGACATATCTGAGGATATTGGGTTGGATTCAGACTAAATTTTCTAATGGAAAAATAGAATTTCCCTGCCTCATCTCCTCCCACTGCAGCTCACTGATCTCCATGACATGTTGCTCCTGGGGGATAGGTGGTCCTGAAGAATGCCATGAGGGTCTGCAGTGGAAACGATCAGTGGAAAATGCCCATTTAGTCTGGATTCACCCCCCTTGACTAATGGGTTGGAAACCACTGAAATAGACAGTTGAAATATAGTAATCACATAGTCCAATTGAAAATGGAACATGTCTGCCATTCTGTCAGTCAAAAAAGGGAGTGTGAATTATACCCCTAAATGGTTAAGGTACTTCAACATTACCTAGAAAGTTAAAATTTGGTATGCATATAACCCAGGACATTCTGATTATTTCTAAAAAGTCTAAAAATGGACCATACATGACATGACATCCACAAGGATTCACATACGCTATCTGCTACTAGCTAAATTTATTTATATATATTTCTGAAGTTTATTTTCATTTTCAAATTGTTTCCTTTCTATAGTAGGCTTGACAGCTAATGAAATCCACTGCAGGAGACTTGTACCTTTTTGTTATGATGATAGGCACGTTAGAGATGCAGACGGAATCTCAAATTGGAAGAACAGATTCGGCAACAGCAGTGCCTCAGCACTGAGTTTTTCTAAGTATTTTTGTATGGCAAAAATGGGATGCACTCTGGAGTCTGGAATCATAATAATTGCTCACAATAGGGTGTAGGGGGTATGAAGTGGTTAAGACACAGCAGGTGGGTAGCTGACACTTCTGGGAGCTAAGCTAGCATCCAGCTTATTAAAAACAGCCTGATGGGGTCAGTAGCCTGGTTTCAGAATACCACCCAAGAACAATTCCATTTTAATAGCTTTTACTATGTATTTCCTAAGCATGCCTGTTGAAATTGAGTCATCAAAGCCTCCCAGTCCCTCTAAGACAGATTTTAGCCTGAGAGCTTGGAGTAATTATCCCACTGGATGTTAGCCTGTGTAGCTATTTCAACCTCGTTCATCATTTCAAACAGCTACATACTCTGCCTGCTAATTTCATCAGATGGATTAGCCTCTCTTCCTTGTCTATCTTTTTTTTTATTTCTGGGGGGTGAAATATTGCCTTCTTCCCGTTTTAATAAGCTGAGCAGGCATGCACCACTGCACCGCTTCTGCCTCCTATTTCTTTCAGCTCAGGAAATGATCTACTGAGGAAAGAGGGAAGAGTAAATGTGAAGGTGAAAAACTTGACCACTTTTACCTGCAGGCTGAAACCAGCTGTTTTCAAGCTGTCTCAGAAAAGGAGGGGGGACATAAACCTGCATCCCTCTCCCTATATGTTTATGATATATTCAAATCAGTCAGCCTTCCATGCATTCTGCTCTTTTTCTGCCTTTGATTTCATTCTTTTGTGACAGTAGCTTTTAAGAGAGCTGAAGGTAATATGACAGTAGAATTGTTACCCTTAGTATACATTCTCAAATTGTTTTGCCTGTTACTTTTTCATTCAAATAGGTTTCATAACTTTTTGCAATCCTCAAAATTCTTGTGAGGTAGGATCCAATCCCATAGTTTACCACTATGTGCTCGCTTTGCCCTCATATATACTAAACGGTATTTACCAGTGCTATACAGAACCAGGGAAGTGTCATGGATAGAGGGTTGGATTAGGACTAGGCTGACTTGCATACAAATACCCACTTTGCCATGAAGCTTACTGGGTGGTCATGGGCAACTCACCATCTCTTAGTGTAACCTACCACAGACTAGGTCTGTTGCTCTAAACTCCATGGAAAGGGTGTGCGTGTAAAATAATAGCTAATCGCAATGGTGAAGTTTGACATACTTGTTGTATTCAAATACATATAAAAACATGATATGGGTGAATCATAAACATGAAAATGCCTGGATGATATCCATTGGCTATAGAAAAATACAGAGCAGGATACCTGCACAGAATCAAGACAATACAGAACTAGATGGGCCAATGATCTGATTTGAGGAACTTTCCAATGTTCAACTCTCATCCACTGTAACTGAAAAACTTCCAAGTGGTTAATGGCTGAGAAATATAATTTGGTGGGAAAATAAATGAAGCTCACAAGAAAGCAGATTTTATTTGGACATATGTAAGAAAGCAATAGCCTAGATCGTGCAGGGAAGGGATGTTGCCTGATGGTTCTCTGACACTGAAACCAAAGTACTGATAGCCAGTCCAGCAGCTGCTGTGTGGCCTAGCAGGAAAGAAGTCCAGAGTTAGGAGCTGGTGCTTGCAGGAAAGAGATCCTTCAATTATATCTAAATTATCCAAGTAGTTAGACAAGATCCATATCATTTGCAATGACCTTGATCTTAGGACTCATTGATATTTTAGGTGATGTTCTTTTAATTTTTGCAAATTTGTAACATTAGTTATGGTTCAGTACCAGTATCAAGATCATTAGTATTAAGTCAAATACTTTTGGATTCACAAGACAGCAATAGCCATGGAGCTTCCAACTATTTATATGCAAGTTTCAGCTCTAGCTTGCCATCATCTCAGAATCCTTTGGTCAGCTTCTGCTCTTGGTGGCATTCAAATAGCTCCCAACAGAGAACAACTTCCTCTTTGTTTAATATGCTAGCCTACCATTCATAAATTTGGAGTCAGTATAATTAGAGGAACAGAATTACAGGCCTGACAGCAATATGAAGACAAGTAAGTCAATCCTCTGTTCTCTGTACCAACTATTTCTGTCTGTGACCTGTAGGATTCAAGACACACTGATTCTATAGGAAGATTTATTGGTCCTACGGCACTAGATGTACTTGGGTGGTGGAAAGTGTCATAAAGTCATAGCTGACTTATGGTGAGTCCTATTGGGGTTTTCAAGGCAGGAGACTAAAAGAGGTGGTTGCCATTGCCTTCCTCTGCTTATCGACCCTGGTCTTCTTTGGAGGTCTGCCATCCAATTACTAACCAAGGCTGACCCAGGTGTACTTCACACCAGAGCAAGTAGTAACATAATATTTTTGATTTTTTAAAAAGATTTTATTTTAAAATAAAAGATATAACAATAGAAAGTGCATAAGAACTTAAACAAGCACCACATTTGAATTTAAATTAGGCTAATAAAAAGATATATTCAAAGTAAATAACAACACAACTAAATTATATAATAGCTCTCATTCCCTCTCCTTAGTATCAATAATTTTTAATCAATCATTTCTCCTGTGAGCAGTGACATGATATGTAGGGTTGTTGAGAACAGTGAGGTGAACACAATTGTCAGTCAAACTTACTTTGATCAAATTCCTCACTTGTACTTGAATTGAGCCCTCTTGCTAGATTACCTTAATGTTGTTGTTTAACGTTTGATGCTAATGCTATATGGACCAGCTTTGCAACTGCCCAGTAGCTGCTTGTGCTACAGGGTAATGGCTTCCCCATACCTTGCTAGATACATTTACTTTTGTATTTAAGTTTGTGACTACTTGTGCACTTGCACAGTTGGTGAACTCAGTCTTCTCAATCTCAACAGAAGATAGCAGGTATCTCCAGGGTCACAATCCAGTGACCTATTTTTTCAAGCACATTTCACTCACAGTTTGTACTTGCTTTTTTTACACATGTATCTCCAGTCTGGACCATTCAGCTGCTTTTCCTTTTGTTTGTCAATGCAGGTGACATGTTCTAAGACATCTTCTTTATGGCTGTGGGTAATGGGAAAATAAAATAAACTTCAACTTTCACGAGGCCATGTTCTAATGCATGTTTACAAAATTATCTGTACCTGACAAACAGGTCAGTTTAATGACCCAAGCATATCACTGCTCAGTGTGGTGCTGGAGATTAATTTCAACAACAAGTCTGATTAGGGTAAATTTACCTGTCAATCACATTCTTGTCAAACTTCTCTGCATGTCTATGGACAACTAAGCAGAAAGAAAAAGGCAGCGGTCCTCTCCCTAGCAAAATGGCTACGATGCTATGGTTAGAGGCTTAAAGGGAAACACCAGGGGCTTTCCAAGAGATGTTCATAACTTATTTAGAGAACAAGACTACCTGACTATGGAGAACTACAGTAGGGTCTGAATTGGTGGTGACTGATCAGGAGAGAGATCTTGGGATTGTAATAGATAGCTGGATAAAAAAAAAATGTCTGTGTGCACCAAGTACCGAAAAAGGTAAATTCTATGCTAAGAATTATTAGGAATGAAGCAGTACCATAGTGTAGACGGTGCTGCCACATTTGAAAAAATATGTAGAGTTCTGGGTGCCATATCTCAAAAACATATTGTAGCACTGGAATTAAATAGTTATGGAAAGGGGCGAACAAAATGATCAAGGGGTTGGTATGTTGTTCAGAGACACTGTACAACTGATTGAGTGATGGGTGGTTGTTTAGTCAGTGCACTAATTTCAGGGGAGATATATTCTGTGACCATGGTTGTCTTTATTTCTAGACTACTTGAGTGGGGAAGTTGGAGGATGTGGAGGAATTCTTCCCTGATAAGCCTTTTCAGAGTGGAGTACATTATTCTTGTAATACCACCAGTGCAGCTGTGGAGTTCAGTTTCCTGTTGGATGCTGGTATGTGGCATTCTCAAACAAACCTCTCATTTTCTGAGAAGTTGTCTTTTTTCCTGACCAAAGTAGTAAAACCTGTGCATGCAATAAGCAGTGTGCAAATGGTATAAAATGGTGTATAATACGTAAATGGGGCATAAATGACATGTAATCTACCAAAAACAAAACAAATAAATTGGGAACATCACCACTAAAAACCAGTGAAATGAAATGGCTCACAACAACAACACCCAAAAACAAAAAGAAATGGAAAGGGGCCTTATTGGCATATCCCAGTGAATGAGTTATATAATGAAACTGTTAGGTTAAGTTCTGGTTAGAGTTCAGTAGTATTTTATAACTTCCATGTTCAGGCCTAGTGCACTAACAAATATGGTACTGAGAGGAAGATCCAACATGGCACCTGAATAGGGGCTGACTCTGGGCTTCTGCCTTTGGACCCCAGCCAGGTATGGTTGCAAAAAAACAACCCCAACCTGCCTCTCACTGATAAAAGGTACCCATGCTGGTGCAGTGGTCTATTGGGGGTGTATTTGGCTGTTTCTATCGAGATGGTTGAATTTCTCCCCTATAGTCCGGAGTCACAGTAACATCTCAGCAAGGGGGGATTGAGCTGCACTGAAAGCAATTAAGGCTGCCGGATCACTTAGAAGCTTTCTAATAGACTCTTTGACTTATAGATTGTGCTAGAAATTTCTTTTTTTGAACTCTGTTTTGAACTCTGTTCTGAAGATGAAATAGATCTAATAACTGAAAAGGTTTTATCTTCTCTTTCATAGCAACTTAAGGCCTTAATGACGAAGCTGGTTCAAAATACCAAAGATCAAGTCAGAAAGAGCCAGAAAGAGGTCTCGGAATTGTCAACACAGCTCAAGAAAACAGATGAGAAAACACAAGAAACGTTTTCTGAAATCAGGAAGGATATACAAAACTTAAGTACTGAAGTCTCAACTGGATTCCAAGAAATAACAAAAAAATGAAGAAAATAAGCAAGTTTTCAAGAAATTAAAGAGCAACATAAAGAATTGAAGGAGTCGCAAGATCAAATTGAAGCATTACAATTACAACAGTCATCATCCCTAACAGATAGTGATCACAGATAGAGACATTAGAAATTCAACTTAGAAACAAAAATATGAGAGTTCGTGGTATTTCAGAAACAATTGGGGCCTAAGATCTTAAGGGTGAATTTTGAAAGTTGATTCAAAATTATGTGAAAGTTCAAGGAGATTTTCCAGAGATTGGATAAATCTTCAGGATCAACTCCAAATACACAATTTGGCATAAGCTCCCAAGAGACATATTTGTTACCTTCTCACACAAGAAAACAAAGGACACTATTTTTCAACTACACAGGAAAGAACTGCTGAAAGTAGAAGGAAAAGAAATACAAATATTTTAAGATTTACCACCAAAAACAATTTTAAAAAATTTGCAACCCTGACAAAAGTTTTGCAGCAGAAAGAAGTAAGATACCATTGGAAAAATCCCTGGTGTACTGGAAATATTTTTGAGTCAAGGAAAAAAAAAACCCCAGTAACTTCAGTTACAGAAGCGGAGGCTTTGTTACAAGATTTAGAATCGGATATTACTGATCAATCATAGAGCTCGGACTATGCTTTAGGCTGATCCTGCACTGGGCAGGGGGTTGGACTAGATGTCTGTATGGCCCCTTCCAACTCTATGATTCTATGACTATGCCAGTTCTTCAACTAGAGATAAAGAAGGAGCAATAAGCAAACAGAAGCAGAAAAAGAAGAAAAAGGAAGAAAAATTAACAGACTTAGGGATAATCTCAGTCAATGTGAATGGACTAAATTCGCCCTCTAAAAGATTAAAAAGTTTTAATCAATTGAAGAAACTAAAAGCAGATATTATATGTACTCAAGAAACCCATATTTAAAAAGAGCAAGAACACTTACTAAATTGTAAAAAATTGGGCAAGGTCTATATATCATCATTGCAACTGAAGACAAAAGGTGTGGCTATATAAGTTAATAATCAACGCGTGGAAATTCTTCAAGAACTGAAAGATGAGGAGGGAAGATATATGGCCTTAAAAATAAGGCTTTCTGATGGACAAATATGGACAGTGGTCTCATTATATGCTCCAAACAGTGGCCAAAGGAAACTATGAGAGATTCTTTCAGAAATTATTAGATTTTCAAGAAGGAGAGACCTTAATTTTCAGAGATATGAATGGTGTCCTCGATTCCAAAATGGATAGATTAACAAAGTTGGGACAAAACCTTCCGATGTGTGTATTCAACTATATGTCAATGCTGGAATTAGAGGACACTTGGAGATGACTATATAAAAGGAAAGAGACTATACATTTTTCTCAGACAGGCATCAAACATATTCTACAATAGATATATGTTGGATATCCAAGAGCCTTGTGACAAAAGTAGACAAAGCAGAAATTCATCCAAGGATCATAGCAGAGATAATCTGCCAAACTGGAAATAAGAAAGAATGAACATGGAGATTGAACAATACTATATTGCTACAGGAGGATGTATTGCAAAAATGCAGGGAAGAACTGACTATTTCAGAATAAATACTAGAAAGGATGTTAGTCCAATAATTATTTGGGAAGCCAACAAAGTTTATGTAAGAGGAATACTGTTAGCAATAGTGTCCAAAAAGAAAAAAGCTAAGTTGGAAGTAAAAGACCCAAAACTGAGAGAATTTGAACAAGATCATAAAAGAACAAAGGATAAAGCAATAGGGGAAGAAATTAAGCTGCTAAAGAACCAATTAGATTTATTGGAGACGGAAGAAATTCAAAAGAAACTAAAGTATCTAAAACAAAGACATTTTGAAGCTGCACACAAACCTGGAAGATATTTGGTGCATTGTCTGAGAAAAGAGAAAAGAGAAGGATACTGGGAATCAGGGAAGGCAATCAAGTAAGTTATAGAGAGCAAGAAATGAAAGATCAAATCAGAGTTTTCTTCTCCAATCTTTATATAGAAGAAACAATGAAAGAAGGAGAAATATTTACAAGAGACACCAATTAAAGAATTCATGACTGAGCACAGAAATATCCTGAACCAAGAAATAAGGATACAAGAGATAAACTCTGCAATTAAAAAGCTGAAGGCTGCAAAGGTAGTATAGAACAGTTTCAGGTAGGTAGCCTTACTGGTCTGCAGTAGAACAATAGGATTTGAGTCCAATGGCACCTTAGAGATCCATGATATTTTCAGGATATAAGCTTTTGAGAGTTAAAGCTCCCTTCTTCAGATAGTATAGAACTGAATATTTTAAAAATATTATTGCAGATGACAAAGGGGGATTGTCTGATTCCCTCCCATCCAGTCACTGCATTGTTGGCAATTGATGGGTGGGTGCATTTCCTTTTTACCAAAAAATTTGCATCGAAGAATGGCTACTTAACAATCAAAAGAAGTGTTTCGGAGGAAAGTTTTTTAAACGTCTTAAGAAAGAAGCATCCAGAAAATGATACAATGAACAATTGATGTTAAACACAAAAATGGAGAGGAAACAACATCTACACAAGATGGCCATCCACAGCTTGAATTGTGATGTGTGTGTGTACGTGAGGGGGGATCAGTCATTCACCATGGTCAGTGATTCATTCTATACCTTTAAAAATCCTATTCAAAATAGTATGGTTCAAACAACCAATGAAAACAAGAAATTACATTCCCAGTAGGCTTACTCATCTGCTCGCTCCTTTACTAAGAAGACTTCTAGAAAGACCCCATGGATTGCTGATGGACAGAGCTTTTTTTCTGGGAAAAGAGGTGGTGGAACTCAGTGGTTTGCCCTTGGAGAAAATGGTCACATGGCTGGTGGCCCCGCCCCCTGATCTCCAGACAGAGGGGAGTGTAGATTGCCCTATGCGCCACAGTGTGGAGGGCAATCTCAACTCCCCTCTGTCTGGAGATCAGGAGGCGGGGTCACCAGCCATGTGACCATTTTCAAGAGGTTCTGGAACTCCGTTCCCCCACATTCCCCCTGAAAAAAAGCCCTGCTGATGGGTATCTGGCTATGCTTCTATTCATATAGAGCACAGCCCATCAGTTTGGAGTGCTGGGTTGCAGGAATTCCATATATTCGAACCCTGTGGCCCTTGGGTGGTAGGTACTTTGGCACGGGAAGGGAATTCATGCCTCATTCTGCTAGGCTTGTGTACTGGTGTAGCATAGTGATAGTATTGGGAAGCAATGCAAACCTGGGATGCATTTGGAGTAATTCTCATGACTGTCTGGCTCTTGATATGCTTGGACAAGTGTAGAACCTCTGCATCATAGATTGCATACTGGATAGGGGCTGGATTGTGCCTTCTTGATTGGTTAATTTTAGTGACAGATATTGATGAAAGAGAAAACATGACTTCACGATTCTCTAGACTGACATAAGGCTGACAAAAGAGGACAGTCAAGTTTATAGTAAGCAAGAGAGATGGCTAGGGTTAATCTAATATAATACAGTAGGCTTTCAATCAGAGTAAAAATATGTCTTTTAAATGCAAATAAAGAAAAATGATGGGCATTCATGTGATTGACAGCCTCTCCAAATAGAAGTGTTGCTATAATTAAGCAATAATGTATGAGTGAGTGTACATTATGACAAATTGGAAGCTCGGTTGATTAGATTGAGCATATAAACTGTCAGTATAATTATCACATTTTAATCATTTTTCTCCTTTTTTAATAACAGCATTGTCTTCAGCCTCATTTGGTGCTTATTAGATTGATATTCTAAGAGGATCCGTACAACATAAAACATGTCCTTTAACAGGATGAACTTTGGATAAAACTTCAGGTATGTCTGTAAACATTTGTAATGACGGCTGTTGTGCATCTACTTCCTTACTCATCCCATGTGTCATTTAATGTCATGGAGTGCCCCTTTGATTATGATAAAATATGTTTAACTAAAAATATCCAAGCAAAGTGCTGTGCTGAATTGCAATGAAATGCAGCACATGAAGCGTTGTGCATGAATAAAACAGAGGCCCTGATTATACATTATTCCTCCCCACACCTGTTCCCAGCAATTTCTGCTTTGCAAGGAAACTAGTCTTGGCAAGAGCAGAAGATAGAATAAAGTGACTCTTGCCACTTCCCAAGGAAATAGAGATGATACTCTGTCAGTAATCCATTCATTAGTAATGGGTTACTGTTCACAGAATCACAGAGTTGGAAGGGGCCATACAGACCTTCTAGTCCAACCCCCTACCCAATGCAGGATGAGCCTAAAGCATCCCTGACAAATATTCGTCCATCCTCTTCTTGAAAACTGCCAGTGAAGGGGAGCTCACCACCTCCCTAGGCAGCTGATTTGACCTTTGAACTACTCTGACCATGAAAAAGGTTTTCCTAATATCCAGCCGGTACCTTTGTGCATGTAATTTAAGCCCATTGCTTCAAATTCTCTCCTCTGCTGCCAACTGAAACAGCTCCTTGCCCTCCTCCAAATGACAGCCTTTCAAATATTTAAAGAGAGCAATCATGCCCCCCTCAATCTCCTCTTCTCCAAACTAAACATTCCCAAGGCCCTCAGCCTTTTCTCGTAGGGCTCAGTCTCCAGACCCCTGATCATTCTTGTTGCTCTCTTCTGCACCCTCTCGATTTTGTCCACATCCTTTTTGAAGTGAGGCCTCCAGAACTGCACACAGTACTCCAGGTGCAGCCTGACCAAGGCAGTATAGAGAGGGACTATGACTTCCTGCAATTTCAATGCAATGGCCCTTTTGATACAACCCAAGACCGAGTTTGCCTTTTTTGTCACCGCATCACACTGACTGCTCATATTTAATTTACAGTCCACTCTTACTCCAAGATCTCTTTTGCATACACTACTACCCAGAAGTGTATCCCCCATCCTGTATTTGTGCTTCACATTTTTGTGGCCCAGATGTAATACTGTGCACTTATCTATGTTGAATTGCATCCTGTTCACAACCACTCACTTCTCCAGAGTATTCAGGTCTTGTTGAATTTTAACTCTATCTTCTTGGGTGTTTGCCACTCCTCCCAATTCGGTATCATCAGCAAATTTAATGAGTAGCCCATTTACACCTTCATCCAGATAATTGATAAAAATATTGAAAAGTACCGGGCCTAAAACTGAGCCCTGTGGCAACCCACTGGACAGCTCCCTCCAATATGATGAAATGCCATTGATCACCACTTTTTGGGTGTGGTCCTATAACCAGTTCCCTGTCCACCGAACTGTCCTATAGTCCAGTCCACAGTCTTCCAGTTTACCCATTAGAATGTCATGGGGAACCTTATCAAAAGCTTTACTGAAATCCAGGTAAATAATTCTGACAGAGTTCCCACAATCCAGTAAGCTCATCACTCGATCAAAGAAGGAAACCAGGTTGGTCTGACAAGATCTATTGCGGGCAAAACTGTTCATTAGTAATAGCATCATAACAACCATGTGATTCTAGGTTGCCAGGAAATAAGGATTTTTTAAGGAAACAAGGTCTTATTATACCTGCCTTTATATCAGGTGCTAAGATACAGTGCTTTGGGGGGGGGGGGGGGAGAATAGGTGCCAGAACTCATATATAAAATTTTGCCAATTTCCACCAATTCCCCCCTCAGGATTTGGGAGAGCCCTGAAAAAGGTGCTGGTTCTCAAAAAAAAAAACCCTGCTACATTCAAATAGCTAGTAAGTGGGTGGTCGGGAGGCCTAGAGGGAGAGCCAATAATATGTTGTCCATACTGAGGGAGTGCAGTAATTCTGGAAACTTTGTAGAATTTAGTGGCACTAGATTGGCTGTCTGGGAATCCCTGATTCCCCCAACTAGGGCATATGAAATCAGTATTAAAAAGAACTCTTGATTTGAGCTCTAGGATACTGTATTGTTATGCTATAGATACATTGTAATGTGCAAAGGAGTTTTGTGATGGCAGTAGTAATGCAGTCAATGTCTGGTTGAGTTGCAGTAATGTTAAGGCAGGGGAAGGATTGAGAGTGGCACATAATGCAAAACGGTCTAGGAGAAAAGGAGTCAAAGCAGAAATGGTCTAGGAAAGGCAAATTCAGCAGGCTGAGGGAAGGGGGAGGATTAGGAAAGTCTCAGAGTATGACATCCAGGTTTCCTGCTTTGGCAGGAAACCTCCTGCTGCCAGCTTGATGCTCCTCCCCTCCACTGGCAATGGCGGCAGTGGGAAAAATGGGGAAATCATTCTTGCCAGTGGTGTGACATCATTTACAGGGCAAACTGGAAATGGAAGCAATGTGTCAGGACCATAGAATTTTGAGTTAATGCTAGAGCATCACCCCGATGTGTTCTTGTCACTTTAGCTTCATAGCAGAAACAATATCATGACAACAGGGGATACCAGGCATGCAGATCCCCATCTCCAAAACTCTCCCACCCTATCCCAGGGAAATGATGGTAAGAGGAGAAGAACAAAGGAAGGGCTTGGACAGTGGAGAGAAAACTGAAATAGGAGATTGGGCAGAGAAAATGTAGATGCAATGCAGAAATGAGGAATGCCAGAGATCACATGTTGATTTGAAATAACTGATGAAGTCTTTGGCTGGTGGCAGTAACATAATGTACTAATAATGTACAAATACACCTGTAATTCAGTTGAAGTGGGAAAAGTGCTTCATACACTATCTGGACAATTTACAGTGATGGATATTGACAAGATCCTGGTAGCTGTGAAAATGGCTATTTATGCACTGGATCCCTTCCCATGTTGGCTGCTAAAATCATATATCATCATCATCATCACATTCGATTTATATACCTCCCTTCAGGATGACTTAACACCCACTCAGAGCAGTTTACAAAGTATATCATTATTACCCCACAACAAAACACTCTGTGAGGTAGGTGGGGATGAGAGAGCTAGAAGCTGTGACTGACCCAAGGCAACCCAGCTGGCTTCAAGTGGAGGAGTGAGGAATCAAACCTGGTTCTCCAGATTACAGTCCCACACTCTTAACCACTACACCAAACTGGCTGTCATATAAAGAATGAACACTTGATGTCTACCATAAATCAGTCACTATCTCAAGGCACCTTCCCTCAACCACTCAAAGAGGCAATTATCTACTAATTACTTTAAAAACTGTTGGGATTTGGGTCAAAGTCCATTGCAAGGTCAGGTCACAGAGGGTTCGAATAGCAAGGTCTGGAGGTCCGAAGATCAGTTACCAGTAGGTCCAAGAGCACGATGTAGGTGAGATCAAGGCATGGTCCAGAGAGTCACGGGAAAGCAAGCAGGGTCCGGTGTAGCAGTCACAATGGCAGAGGCAGTTTGACATGTTGCTTCCATGCCCACAAGTTCCTCTTGGCTAATTTTTATAGCCCTGTGCTGAAGGGCTGCATTTGCAGCCAGCTGCTTGGCATTTATCCTGCAGCTACTCCCTGTTGCTGTCAGCAAGCAGCTGTCTTCAGACCAGGAGGCGTGCACTGTGGCGTCTCTCCTGTCTTTGCCTCCATCTGCAGTGCTCTAAGGGTGTGGGCAATCCTGGAAGGCCAGAAACGACTGAACAAGCTTCATCTGTTGCATCAGACCTGTGAGGGGTCAGTGGCTCTGCCCCAGATGCTGACTGTAAACTCTGATCAACTTGCAGCTTCTCTTGCTGGCTTCTGCTGAGTCAGAACTGGCTACATGGGGCTCCTCTTCTCCTGAGCCCAGGCTGGCCCATGACAAAAACTATTTCTAGAAAAAATGATGTGGCCAGTTATTGTCCAGTCTTTAATATGCCTTTCCTAGGCAAAGTGATTGAGAGCAATAGTAGATCAACTCCAGGTCTTCTTGGATAACTCTTGTGCTCTTCTTGACCCTTTTCTGTCTGGTTTCAGGCCAGGCAATGAGATGGAGATGGTTTTAATGGCTTTCGTTGATGACCTTTGTCTGAGTGTAGACAAGGCCATGCTTCTTTGTTGCTCCTCCTGGCTCTATCAGCAGCCTTTGATACAATAGATAACATCATCCTATTAAGGCATTTGGAGGCAGAAGGGGTTGTGCCTTGGACTGGTTGAGTCCATTCTGTTTTTGATGGAATGGACTCAAAGGGTTACTGTGGGAGACCAGCTGTCTTCAGAGTGGGAAGTATCTTGTGGGGTTCCACAGGGTGCAATCTTATCCCCCATGTTATTTAACCACTATGTAAAACCATTAGGAGAAATAATTTGTAGCTATGGAATTGGAGGATGTCATCAATAAGCGGATGACACCCAGCTTTGTATCTCTCTATCCAAATCCCCCAGTAATGAAATAGAGGTCTTAAGTTGCTGCCTGACAGCAGTGGTCAAATAGCTGGAAGCAAACAAATTAAAACTGAACCCAGACAAGACAGAAGTGATGCTCATTGGGAAGGTGGAATGGAAAAATCAAAGAACATTGTGTGCACCATTTTTGATGTGGTTCAGTTGACCCTTGCAGAGCCTTGGGATTATTCTGGATCCAGCATTGCTACTAGAGTAACAAGTTAATGCAGCTGCAAAAAAATGCTTTCTTCAAACTCTGTTTATCCTGGAAGACATGGCCAAGCTAGCCACCTCGATCCATGCCATGGTAACATTGAGACTAGACTATTGTAATGCACTCTACATAGACTATTGTAATGCATTCCATTCAAAGTCAGCTCAGAGTATCCAGTTGGTGCAGAACACCAACTACAGCTTGATTATTATCAGAAGCATATTACTCCTATTCTGCAGTCACTCCACTGGCTACCTACCCATCAGTTACCAAACTCAATTCAAGGTTCTGGCTATCACATACAAAACCCTTCATGGCCTTGGTTCCTCATATCTACTGGACTGCCTCTCTACCTATTCCCCACCACAACAGCTTCACTCATCTGAACAGGGCCTTCTTCAGGTGCCACCCTACAGATGGGCAAAATCAACAGCTACGTATACACAAGCATTCTCTGTAGTGTCCCTCATCTTATGGAATGGTCTGCCTGAAGAGGTCAGGAAAGCTCCCACTATCCTGCCTTTCTGCAAACTATGCAAAACTGAATTATTCAGAACGGCTTTTTACACAGATAACAAGACTGTGCTGGGACAAAGTGGTTCAGAGAGATGCACAGGAAAAGCAATAAGGACTGTAGGCTATACTATTGTGTACTGTTTGTTGCTATAATTATGCTCCTATTGGATAATTTCTCTATTGTATTTAATATGTAATCTTAATTTGCTTAAATTTTGTTTCAGCATTATTTCAGTACTGTATCAGATTTCTGCTTGTTTTCAATTTTCTATTGTGTTGTTTATTGAATATATTGTATATTGAATGACCCAGCTGTTGATTGTATTAACTTCTACCGTAATCTTTCTTTCCCCCCCTATAAGTTTTATTAAGTTTTCAAAAATACAAAGAAAAAAAGAAAAAAATACAAAGAAAGAAAGAGAAAGAAAAAGAAAAAGAAAGAAAAGAAAACTTTTTAGTCTCAGATTCGTGTACAAGATAGTCCATTATATGATCAATATTTCAGAAAAATTTGCAATATAGACATCAATCCATAGAAAAGGAAACTGAATAACCACATACCCCCTTCTTTCTCTCTTTATATAGTGCACAGTCCATTTAAATCTCTCCAAGCACTTTTTAATTTTCTTGCTTTTTAACCCACCTAATCAGTTTCCTTTCTCATTTCTAACAATTATTTATATTTTAAGTGAGCATCATCTTAAGGCACATTTCGATTCTTTAATTCTTGATCCTAGGGTACTAAGCCCTTAGTCTTTCCAGGAATAAAGCAAAGAAGAGAAAGAGAAAAAAATCAGAAAATAGAAGTGAACATCCGCATCATTACATTCTATTGTTAGTCCCATTATTTGTATATGTCATTAACTAAATATTTTCTTAAAGGAGAGAAGTATACAATGAAGTTTTTATAGCAGCCTACCCTTCATCTTTAATATATCAAATCTCAAGCCATCTAAGATTTAATACTTGTATTTTCATTATAAAAAGGCAGAAGAAAAACAAGGCAAATATATAGGCAGACTTGGCTTAACCTATAATTTAAATTTTAAAAATTAACACACTTATAAGGTTCCCTCTAGCCCCTTAGTGTTTCCCCTGTTAAACCTACCAGCTATCTTATATCAAATTCATTCCCATCCCCTTATTTAAAGGAATGAAAAGAATTCCAACAAAAAACATAAATAAGATGGGAAATAAGAGACATCCAAGATCTGTTTACCAGGTCATACTTTGAATTTCATTTTTGTTCCTCTTCTCCCTCCCTCCAAAACAGTATTATGGCTCCTTCTTTCCTACAATACTTTTATTTAAGGAAAAGAAAAGAGCTCCAACAGGAGGAAAGTAAAAAGAAAGATAAGAAGGGGAGCAGAAGACTCCAAGAACCCCTCTGCCCCACTCCCTCTAATCCAGTTATCAAAGCCCCAGGATCATAATTTAAGTTCCATCTTCGAGAAATAAAAAGAATTCCAATAAGAAACATAAGAAATAAGAGGGGAAATAAGAGATACCCAAGACCCGTTTACCGGGTCATACTTTGAATTTCATTTTTGTTCCTCTTCTCCCTCCCTCTAAAATAATATTATGGCTCCTTCTTTCCTACAATAATTTTATTTAAGGAAAAGAAAAGAGTTCCAGCAGAAAAAAAGTAAAAAGAAAGATAAGAAGGGGAGCAGAAGACTCCAAGAACCTTTCTGCCCCACTCGCTCTAATCCAGTTATCAAAGCCCCAGGATCATGATTTAAGTTCCATCTTCTTTCTTCTTCTTTCTCCCTCTAGAATAGTGTTGCAATTCTTTCTTTCCGACAATCAACCATAAGCAGCTCTTCTTGCCTTCCAAGCATTTCTGCAAGGTGTCGATAGATATATTACGATGTCTCTGATTGTGATGTATTTCTTAGTTGAAGTACGTTGTAAGCTTTTTGCTTTGTACAGAGGCAATACACTAGATCTCTTCCTCACAGCTTTCCTTCCACGCTCCTCCCCCTTCTTCTCCAGCTTTCGTACTTTCACAGAAAAAGACTGGTTTTCTACTCGATTTTGTTGTCGTTTCTCCTCCAATTTCCTTTCAAATAAATTTGTCCCATCAAGTTTTTCTTCTAATTTGGCATCTATCACATTGCCCTTGTCTGATTTCAATCCAAGTGTCTCGTCGCTTTTCTTAATATGTCATCCAACAGCTTAGAGATTTGCTGCAGCTTTGAATATATCTCTTCAGCGAGCGCCATTTTATTTCACTCACTTTCAGATGGTCACTCAAAGATCTCTTAAAACAAGTAAAAAGCTGCTTTGCTCTTGCTGCTTATAGTTCAGAAGATTTTTGCTCCCCAGCTCTCTCCCAGGAAAACACTTTTTGCAATCACTCTTCAATGACAGTTCCCTGGATCATAAAGCAGCCGCTTCTCCGGAGGATAATAAAAAACCCCTCATGAAGCTGGATAGCCCTCATAAAGCCATAAACAATTATCTTACTTGGAGTGATGTCAAATAGAATCACTCTTTTTCAATCATTCAGTTGTCTTTACTTCTATCTTGTCAGGAATCTTCACTTTATTTTTGCTTATTCAAAATCCCGGAGTTCGCAGTTTGAGAGCCATAAGGCTTCTTCCTCAGTCCTTGCCTTTCGAGCTGGTGTGGGGGCTGCACAGGGGGTGGCCAGTCCCCTTGAGCTCTTCCACCTTGTTCTGGCCTGCCCCCCTCTCTGTGGGGGTGTGTCTTGTGGGCCCGAATCCTTGAGTCCCAAGGAGTCAGGAAGATCATGGCACTGAGCTCATAACTCAGCTGCCGTGAGAGCACCGCACCATTCCGGAAGTGCACCCGTAATCTTTCTTGAATCTCAGTGAGAAAGTTGCTTATAAATGACATAAATAGATGGTAGTAACATACAGTACTAATTAATTGACACAAAGGCAAACTGTTCTTTCTCTAAATATCAGTGTTTCCAAAAGATGACAATAAATAGAAATGAGAATCCCTGATAAAGGAAAACACTTTAATGTTGTGGTGCGCTTTTTTCCATATCACAGTTTTAGGAGTTACTGTTATGGATATAATGGTGTCAAAACATTTAAAATTTGTCACACTCGCCAATATCTGTCAATCAATAATTCCACGAATGTTTTTAAGAAGGCATTTATTGGACAATATTTGGGTATTCCATTCTGATTAGGGTTGCCAGGTTGAGCAACCAGCAGGCATGTTGGGGGACAGCAGAGACACTGGGGGGGTGACATTGCAGATGACACTATAATGCTTCTGGGCACAACTCAGACGCAACCTGGAAGTGACAGTGGATAGCTCTAGGAATTGCTGGAACTCTGTGGTAAAACTCTATGGTACTAGCACAGAGGCCAGTAATGGGTTCCCCCCCCCCTTTATTTCCTGCCATCACCACTCAGAGCAGTGGTGAGCAATGGAGAGAATCTCCAGGAGATTGCCCTTCATAAGTGGGCACATAGTAAGCCTGCTTCTGACTTACATCAGTTCTAGGCAATATGTGCATATTGAGTCAACAAGTAAATATAGGTGTTTTTTATAGGTGTTTTTTTAATTAAATACATTTTATCTTAGTTCAAGTTGGTATATATGTTTCTCCCTTCCCTGTTTTATTTTTTCATGTGGTTATAAGTTAGGTTTGCATGGGGAAATATGGATTGGGGCTATAGTGCTGGGAAAGAGTAGTTAACTCCCCCACATCATGCTGTTTCCCTGATTAAAATTCCCCCAAGTCTTTTTCTTTACTTGGCCCTAAAGCAGTGGGAGGGAGGATTTTCACCTGGGGAAACAGCATGAAGAGTGAAAAACCCTCCTTCCCAGTGATTACAGATCTTCAGTATCTTGTGCACTTTGGGCCTGAGTCTCACTCCAAATAATATTCATCCTTTAAGGTAAGAACTAAGATATCAGCTGTGTTAGTTTGTCTGTAGCAGTAGAAAAGTTAGTAAAGTAGCATATATACGACTAACAAAATTTGTGATAGGGTATGAGCTTTTGTGAGCGTCTGAAGAAGTGAGCTGTGACTCATGAAAGCTCATACCCTACCACACATTTTGTTAGTTTAATAAGGTAAGAACTTAGATAGCTAGTCAGCAAACACTGGGGAATTCCCATGTGCCTGTTCTTTCATTGTTTTTTGAACTGCAGCTCACCCATGCCATACTGGAAGCTTCTCCTGAAGTTCTTCCTCTTTACTCTCCTGATGTGATAAAGGAAGTAAATTTTCTCATTGAGTTTGTCACTCAGCACAGCCGATCCTTTATTTCACTTCTGTGGATTGGGGTCACAATGGACAGCGCAGGGCTTTTATTGTCTGTTTGGAGTTGGGGAAAGGAGTTCCCAAATGGAATGCAATTGGAAACAAGATCTCTTTCCTTAGCAGTTCAAAGTAGTCTCCTATGCACTTGTACAACATTAATGTACAGCTTTGCTATTGAAATGAAATATGACAGTGACCTTTTTAATTCCTCTGATTTTTTTATAATCTTTGAAATTTAGCACAACAGCAGGAGTTTAATCATATTCACTGATATAAAAGCCAAAAATAAGGCACCTCTACATTCAATTAGAGGTATGACCTCCAAGGTGCAGACTTTTCAGAGAGTCTGTGAATGTCTCCAAGGACAATTACATTAGAGAAGCATGAGCTGTCATACTATCCATTACTTTCTCACAATCCTGATCCTATGAATGTTTATTTTGACATAAATCTCATTTAGTTCAAAGGGTTTCACTCCCAAGTACATGTTCATAGGATAACAGGTTATCCTATGCTAGCAGGAATAACAACACAAATGGCATATTTAATAATAGCACAACTCTCTTACAAATTTGCCCACTTATGTGTCTCCCAATAGTTTCAGTTATAAAACAATCATATCACAATATGATGGCCTGATGTTTCATATTTTGTAATCTGCTTAATGACTGACTGATGGAAACTTTATAATCATACTTGTAATCTGCTAGGGATATGCAAATCTAAACAAACGAACCAGAAATACATCCAGAATTTGCTGTTTCATTTTGTTAAAGTAGTTTCCAGAACAGTAAATCAGATCCAGGAAATCACTCTTCCACTGAAAAGTCCGTGTGTTTCATTTTGGTTTATACCTAGTAGCAGCATCATAAGTCAGGCACTGGGGTGGGGCAGCAGAATTTTATTTTCCTCAGTGGCATTCACCAATTGGATCCCTTTTGCCCCACAGCAAAAGGAAAACTTCCAAATACTAGTGCTAAGAGGCAACATCAGGGGAAGGTTCTAGTCTGATCCAGCATGAGCTTTTGTTTGTTCTTAAAGAGCAAGCAAGGCTTGCTAACTTGTCAATCTCTGAGCAGATGACCCAGGCAAAAATAAAGACATTTAGGGAGCAATCTTAAGAGGTTTACTCAGATGTAAGTCCCATTTTATTCAATGGGGCTTCTTCTTAGGATTGCTAATGATCCTAGGATTTTAGCAATCTTAGGATTCCTATAGGAAAGAAACAAGCCAACTTTCCCAACTTGGCTCAATTCTCACCTCTGCTATGAACTCACCGATTTAGCAAATCACAGTTCTGTCAACCTTAGATTAGTAATCCCACCCCACCCCATGCACAGTGCAGCAATGAGAAGAATACTGTAACTATTTGGTTATTATAATTCCCAAGGTAATATATGTGAAGCACTTTGAATACTATATACAGTATATACATACAGTATGTACATGCCAACTACCATTATATAATAAACTTCGAAAGTCTAAAGGAACTGGACATTTTTGAGAAAAATAGCCACTCTATAAAGCTGTCAGAAAGAAGAGGGAGAACAATTGTTTCACTAGGGCCATCGACAGAAGACTAATTGAAAGTCAGCATGGTTGGTCTTTCACCATAGCTGGTATAATGGAGGAGATGAGGCACATGTGGGAAGTTGTACATAGACACATGTTCAGGCAAATAGTAGTGCAAGAATGGACCTTGCTGCATTTGTTGGAATTATTTGGAAACTATTGCTGTGTTTTAGGGGAAGAATGATATAAGTAAGAAAGAATAACACTTACCTCTAAAATGCTTTTGTGTTTTGCTATATTTTGGTTTTGTTAATGACTGAGGTGCATGCAAATCAACAGTAGTAAATCAACAGTAGTAAATTAATGATGTTAAAAAATGCCCCCGTTTTGTTACGTTTTGTTTTTATATGCGTTTGTAGTGAGTCTTTTTTTGTAGTTTCATTACTGGTGTTCCTGATTTGTTCCTTTATTTTACAGCATTTTAAAGCCATTTTACACATTGGCTATTTCTGTACAGGTTATTTGCATTGGATTTGATACTGTTTGGGGCGGGGGGAATTCTGCTTCCCCACATTATTGAGGTGCATTCATGAACCTCGCAGGGTTTCCCCAGTGTTCTCTTTCCAAACCTGCTTTGCAATGAAGTTTTGGGAAAGATCACAGTAAAGCCTGAATGGCTGCTGTGTGGGAGAAAGGGGCTCCTTTAAAAAATCATTAACTGAATATCATTATATTGCTATAATGTTATAACAATATGTGTAAAATGTTCTCTGAATTTCCAGTTTTTATTTTTTTAAAAATTGTTCTCTGACATGAATCATAAAAAACTGGTATGACGAAACAAAAAAATAGAACAAAAATTGGAGCCTGATTTTCATAAGGGGAACAAGAAAACGAAATGGAGTAGTTTGAGGTAAAACAATGGGACTGTGAAATTCAGCAGCAGCCCTAGTAATGGGATAATTACTAGATAATTTCTAATTACCAAATGCAATTGGTAGCTGAGCCAGTCACTCTGTCTTCAGTGGAAGGGATAAAAGGTGGGTGTATTTTATAAAAGAAATGTTGTGGTCAAAGGACCATGAAAGTAGGGACAAATATTTTCAGTGTGTTTTATTTTACTTCTATGTGTTTTTAGCATTATAGTTTTATCATTTGTTGCTCTCTGTTCATATTTCTATTGTGTGTTTCAGTTGTTCAATTGTAATGACCTTTGGCCTCACACAATAACATTTTCTGATTCTGATTCTGACCTAGAGCAGCAGAAGTGGAGGGCCACCAGACTGCAGCATCAGGGCCTGTAGTGGCAAGTGGAAGATCTGGGAGATGCCCCTAGCCCAAATGAATGGCCCATCGTGTGCCTGCTCCTCCTCTCCCTTCAAGGGCATTGGAGGTGAGGGCAGGTCCTCTTTCTCCTTCCCTTCCCCATGGTGGGAGAGAGGAGAGTAGGCAATGGCTTCCCACCTCCCCAAATTGTGCGTATGTGGAAGGGTGAGCAGACTGGGTGCTGGCTTGCCTCATTTTCCTCAAGTCTCCAAGGCGTGGGGGAGCAAGAAGAGAGGGTGGTATAAAAACGTAAGAAAAACCTGCTAGATCAGATGAGCAGTCCGTCTAGTCCAGCATATAGTTTCACATGATGGCCAGTAGGGTTGCTGCCAGGTGTCCTCCCTAAAGAAACCAGATGGTCCCACCAGCACTCACCTTACTTTTCTCCTTT